>NC_133031.1:6630000-11630000 GCF_048771995.1 Taeniopygia guttata | reverse complement strand
TAACCAGTAACAATAACAAAATTTTAAATACTCAGACTGTTACTGGTAAATTGATAGAGTGCTATCTTTGGAACTGGAAAGAGCCTTACCTGGGGGTATTGTGGATTCCTTCTTATGTACAACTCCTGTTTGCAAATATTGTGATATATGTAATCAGCATACAGTGCTTTTGTACAGGAGCCAGAGAAGTCCTAATTTGACCTTCCAGCTGTATCATGCAGTGTTCAGTAAGGAAAATATTACAGTCCTGTTGTCCTTATGACTGGCTACTCTACAGATTGTGCAGAATTTGGAAGAATGCTACAATCATTCCAGACTGATAGGCCAAAAGAGTAATAATTATTCATTTGTGGAAATTATTTTTTAATATTCACCGTCAATGGACATTAAGAATGTTCACCTTGAGCAGAAGTGTGAAACACCCATCAGTTACTATTCAGAGCAAGTAACTTAGGAAACTGTCACAGGTTTCTTGTTTAATGAATGAGACTGAAAAGTTTTGAGAAGTATTGAACTACAACAAATATTTCTTGTAGCTGACCACTGTGCTCTTGTAGACACCTTTGTAGAAAGTGACTGGGAAGGAAACATCTTTTTAAGTTTAAAACCCAAAACAAGTATCCCTGCCACATTTGTCAACTATAAACATATCCTTAAAGTGCTATTTAAAAAGCTGTTCAAGAACAGAAAGGTGATACACCTACTCATTTCGCATCATTCAAATAGAATAAAAATAGAAAACTGATTCCAGTGCTGGCTTAACTTTCAGTTTTTGTTTTGGTTCTCAATTAACAATGCATGTCTTAACACACCTTAAAGAAAGCTTTCTTAAAGTGATTTGCAGAAAAAAGTGTACTATTGATGATGTCTCTTATGAAGGATTGTGGTTAGATTTGCTTGTGCAAATTATTAGGGGACATATTAGGGGACATGCTTTCACTAAATCCAAAGCAACAAAACAGTAGTTCAAAAAGTTTCTTTGCTTGTATAAAATCATTTCTGTAGAGGGAAATACAAGTCCACAATCAGATATCTAGTTAAATTATTTTCCCCTTTATGCAAGGAACTATTTACTTTAATTCTTGACCTGTTGTTATGGATGAATGTTATGAGTACTGAGTTACAAGTCCTCCTTCCCTTCTCGGATTAAAACTTGCCATTTATCTTTTTTTAATTCCAAAATATTTGTCATGTCTTTTTCAGCAAATATAGTAAACAGTAAAGCTTTAGCCTTCAACAAAATGCTTTCCATTCAAGGAAACCCTTATGGGAAGCTTAAATTAGCTGCCCTTACATTACATTCTGTTGACATGCTCTGAGCCAACATTGCATAATATGTTTTCCAGTATCTCTGGAAAACTCAGTTATTATTATAACTTTAATATTAAACAAACCTCAATGCCTGTGAGCTCAGAATGCATAATAGCTAAATTTTGTGGATTATTTTAGAGTGGCACAGATTCCAGATGGAATAGTCCTTTTTATCTCTACAGATTTTTTCTTGAATATAAAACATTTTATTCTCCATCATTTTTACATTATAACTTTTCCATGATATTTTCATTAAAATGAAGCAGTTGGCAAATGGACTTTTCGTCACCTCGTTCTTTATCTGTTTTTTTTTTTTTTTTAGCTGAGACGACCATAAATCACACTTAATTCAAATGCAGTGCTGCTCCCAGTTTCATCCTCTCTTTTCTATTTTTCCAGTTAGGAGGCTTTTACCTCATTGGTGTGATGAAACTGCAACAGTGCATCATTGCATTTCCCCAAAGAAATAGGTGTGTGCCATCAGCTTTACAGCATTCAGCTGAAGTGTTGGGGCATGGAAGAGGAAGTCGATGATATCTTCCTTTTGATGGTTTTGTCTTAAGTAGTCACCAGCAGTCTCTTGCCTTTGGAGATGAATTTTGTTAACAGCACTGCTCAGTTTCTGAAAAAATTCTAGCACATCGAAAACGTATTTTTTTAAATTTCATTTTGCAATTTTTAATGCTTTTTCTGTTTTAAAGAAATGTACTCTAGTGTCGTGCATCACTTATGTAGTCTTCTGAGATGGGAAGGGAAAAGGAGAATAAGATGTTTCTGAGATCTTTAAATTACCTTCTCAAAATAACTTTTTCCCTGAATAATATTTCATTGTTTTCTTTTGACCTATATAGGTTAGAAGTAAGAGCCACGCCCTAATGGAAAAAGAAGCATTCTTATTTTTCTAATCGTATGAAAGTATGGGGTTTTACAGGCTGTCTATTTAAAACTGCTTGAAAAGTTTGGGTGAGTGAAAACCTTTCACTGAGCCATGACAGGCACAGATCCCATACTGGGGACGCTTTGGGATTAGATTGCACTTCCTCAGGATGAGATAACTTGTTAAAGCTGCAGCACAGCTATGGCTAACCTGGACTAATAAATATTGTACTACTGAGCAGTATATTTATGGTTTTGTACTGTTAATTGAAGAGAGAAGCTGCAATAAGCTACATTAGAAATGTTAGACGACTTCTATTATAATATGGATTCAGAATATTTCAGATGATAACCTTCACTTGGTTTCTATTATCTTTTTTCCTCTCAGTTTGCAACCTGGTAAGAGCTTTAGAACCCACCCCAATGCAGTTTTTGGTGCGTTTGTTTTCAGTTGTGAAATGATATAAGGCTGCTGAGAAAGTGGACTTCATAAATGTAAAGTACTTTTTCAATAATCTTTTGGATAGGGAGTGTGTGCCCAGAACTTTAGTAATTTTAGAAAATCAATTCAAAGGATTCCTGTGAGATGACTGCCATTCACAATTATTCCTTTTTTATAATTATCCTTTCTTTTTTAATCATGTACTGTAATTTCTGATGCATTATTTTCCAAAATGTTAGGAGTGCTGCTTTGCATTTACCTTTGAATCCTGACTTCTGAATATTTTTCTGAAATACTGCATCTTCGGAAATACTTGTGTCTTTACCCACTTTTCTTGAGGAGTTCAGTTTTTTTGGAGTTTCTCGGTCCACTGCGACTTGAAATATGTGTAGCTTTTGTGCTTTTTCATTATATGGATTCAAGCACTGAGAGTTTGATGCCCAGTCTCTTACTGTACTGCCTGCATGTACAAGCAATTTTTGAATGGTTTGTAATCTCGTTTTGTTGTTTTGCTGTTTCCATGCTGAATTCTGAATCTTATGTCATGTTTGTTACTGAAAATAGTTTTTATTTTCCATTAAGACTGCAAGTGGAATGGTGTGGAAATCAGTGAAACTAATGATTCACAATACCGGTCTGGAAAGTTAGTGGGTAAGGTGTGTGAAAAACACCAATCACTCATTTTAAAATTTTAAAAGTTTAATAGTAATAAAATGGTTATAAAAATAGAGTAATAAGAATTTGGACAGTCAGACTTATGACAATAAAGGATAATAAAAAACAAAGAAATGCAGACAGTCCGGGTACCTTCCTAGGGCAATTTAGCCCCAAAAGCACACAGCTAACAAAGGGTTAACCCTTAAAAGCAGTACCTAGTTGCATATTCGTATATCTCATACATGATGCATACGTACTTTTCAAACAAAGGGTGTTTTCTGGTTATTGTCAACTTCTTCTCATTAATCCTGATGGCCCCTTAAAGACAGACAGGAGGTGGAGGAATGTTTGTCTTTTCCAGTAAGGAGGCAATAACTCTTTTCTTGGGGATTTAGGTGTCTTGTTGCTGTTATTTCTGTGAGAATAATTTCTTATCTCATCCCTTTCTTGAGCTAGTTAAAAACATATCTTACATCGCATAGTTTCTATTTTAACATTATGTTATAACCTAAAACTGTATCTACCACACTACTTAAAAAAGGTTAATACAGTAATACTAATTAATGCAACATAGCACATATAGTATTCCTTTGCAAAGAGACAATCATATAATATGCACTTTTCACATAAGGGATTTAATTCATATTCGTAGTTCTTTAAACTTGTAGTAAATTTTTATTCATGTGAAGTTTCCAGTCCCTGAAAGGTACTGCATGGAGACTTCTTCTGGTTTTGAACTTGTATTTGAAAGTGATTACTCAGTTATGGGTTTTTTCAGTTTTCTGGTGTTTAAGTGTTTCATTTGGAAAATGAATGCCCCAGTCTTGACCCAGTCTGAACCACTGTACAAGGGAAATAACATTCAATTACTTCATTTTGAAAGTTAGCAGATTTCTGAAACATCTGTGGAAGAATTTTGTTACTAAAATATATTTCTTAATGGTTCAAACAAAGGTCTTGTTGGAAGTGAAATAGGCAGAACAAGTAATCTCCTCAGAAATAATAGGTTCATAGTAAATTTGAATATTGTTGAGTTGTTGAATTGCCTGGTTCTGCCCCAGCATTCTCTCTTTGATTCCTCTATAAAGAAGAAGAACAAAAAAATGTTACAGTAAGTTGCAGTACAAAAACATTAGATAGCAGCATATGTAGCAGTTACATTTCTGTGTTGGACTTACATGGGTATTTTCCATTTAATTTTGATTATTAAAGTGGTAAAATTACAATAAACAACAGTAACAATTTGTATACAATTGTGTAAATACACACATTTATATATGTGGATATACGCAGACACACACAAACAGAATTATATATTAGAATATGTCAGGAAAGAATTAAACCTCCTAAACATATGCAAAGAGTGAGATGCTTTCAGTTTTTCCTCTTGTGAAACCTGGGATATCAATCTCCACTTTATTCAAGTGCTCCACTTACTTGAGTAAGTAGAACTGTGCCTGAGAATAAAGTGCCTGGGGGAAAAAAATCCAACAAACCCAAGCTTTTTAATCTTCCTCACAGTTGTTAATCAAAATAGAGAAATTAACAGTACTTGTTATAACAGTTCTTGAAATGAATATGGAATATATTTATGAAATTTAAAGGTGCATGAAACTTTCTAAGTAATATAGGATTATGTGCTATAATTAATCATATCAAAAAACACAATCTTTTTTAATTTTAGAATCCTGGTGAAACTTGCAAGCATTTTATTCAGGGAAATAATTTTCCCCTAAAGAGTGGAAAAGTGTTTGCTTTGTCTTTAAATAACAAAATGTTGCTCTGTATCAGATGGGCAGCTGTCTGAGAAAATGCCACTTTTACATGCAGATGCTGTCTCTCAAATAGATAATCTGAGACTTCCACAGCTTTTTACATGTGAAATCATCGCTTGGTTCCTTCCAAGTGCCCAAAGTCCCAAAAACAGTAGGAGGGAGACACAAGAAAAAGTTGCCTGCTCAGCAATAAGAGAAAGCAGGCAGGGAGCACTCATTATTCCATTTGTCTTTTGTAATGGCTGCAATGCCTAGTGAAGCCCTGCTTACCAGGAAGTGGCTGGACATCCCTTGTTCATGGGAAGTAGAAAATAAATTGAACTTTTTTCCATCTTGTTTTCTCCCTCCCTTCCACCTCCTGCTGAGGAGAGGAGTGATAGAGCAACTTGATGAGCACCAGCCAAGGTCAGCCCACTACAAGCATAAATCTCAGGCTTTTACTTGAGATATAGTTGGTTCAGTTGCAATGGCTTGTTGGTTACTTTTCTGTGCATAAGGCTCCTGTTTTCATACCTGTTATTAGCCAAGTACATTCAGCTTGCACTCTCAAGATACATTCAGATGTAGAAATCCAGTTGAATTCCATGTTACCTTCACACCTCATTCACTAATATATGGGTTTATGGAAGACCTACTGATGCTCTGTTGAGTGGCAAACATATCTCCCTATATGAAATGAAAGCAGATTTTTTTTTTTTTTCTGAAAAAAGCTGTCTCCAACTAAAACTTTCTAGAAACTTCTGCTTTTCTGGCATAACAAACTCTTTGTATGTAATCTATGTCACCCTGCAGTGTATTTCCTTTAAAATCACAGGACTTGTAACAATGCTGAAAATTATTGGCTGTTTTATTGTACTTGTAACTGCCATACTGTTCTGACTGAAATGTTCCTCCCATGTAATCACTTGCCTGATCACATAGCAACACACAGAGTTAACATTAATCCTTCCTTATGAGAACTGTAATAAATGGGCTGTGTCCCTTCCCAAGGTTAGATCAAGCTTGAGCTTTTTTCAGTTAATAGACCTATATGTGTCAAAATAATGGATTTTTTCAAACTCACTAGCAGAGGCCTGAGTATTCTTGGATCAGCTTTTTTCATTCAGCAGAGGAAAGCGTTTTCTTTGGCCTCAGGAGAGAGAGATGTTCTCCATCAAAACAGTGATTTTTTTCCTCTTCTCAAGTGAAAAGTACCTGTCAATGTAAAACTACCTCTCCTAACTTCAGAGTAGGAAAATGCCTCTGATAAGTGCAGACAGGAGTATTTACTTTGCTGCATATTCTTGGATAATAAAGAGCAGGACAGAGAACATGTGCTGGAAGGGCAGTGCAAAGGCAGTTTTTAAAATTTCTCTTGATGCTACTCACAATGTTAATGGTAGCAAGGGATGATAAATGCTTGCTTGTCTACTTTTAGTGTCATGTATGTAGGACTTGGTTATTAATGGATAAAGAAGCAACAGATATTATTGTTTTCCTATGAATATGAATACTTTTTGGCTACGAATTCATTTCAGCTCTCACATTCTTGCTAGAAATGTTAGTCATTGACCACACAAGAGCTGTTCATCCTTCTGCAGTGCCTAAAATGTTCATAAAAGCCACTGGTTTCTGAGACTATTTCTGAGGCAGTGTACAGTGTCAGAAAAGGTTGGAAGATCCAATCCAAAACCAAAATTTTATCTCAAAACTGCTTATGCAAAATGCTATGCAAAGAGTTGTGTCCTGAAAGCTGCTTAGAGGTCCAAATTATTGGAGTCTTGCAGAACTGACAATTTTATATCAACTTCATCATCATTGCAAGGCAGGTTGTTCATTAGCTGCATTCACATGCTCCATTCCTACATGCAATTTTCTTTTGATTTATACAGTAGAGAAGAAATATGAGACTTTTATTTTTTAATTGCTGATTCAAATTTTTATAAAATTCTGGATTTAGTAATTATAAAGCAGTGCAGTAATTTTCAATGCATAGTTTATAAACTTTTATTTATGATCAGGGCACAAAGCAGCTTTTCACTTTTGTAAATGCTGCCCTGGTCTCCAGGCACTGATGATATTATTTGGATTTGCAGTGATACAGGGAAATATGCAATGCAACACGGAGATTTCTAAATTCTCTTGACAGGTTTTGACAGTCATAATCCTGATCTCATCCAATATGTTTCATGCTGTTGACAAGGGAACTATTCTTTTTCTTTCTGTTCATATGTAGCATACATTTGGAGTGTTCTGAGCTATTTGTCTTGTTATAAATTCCCATTTTAAATGTTCACAAACATAGCTTGGCATCACCATTTGTAATTTTGCACTTCAGGGAGAAGGATAGCAGAGAGTTTATTTGAATTACAATACTGTGTGCTTAAAAAATATAGTGAAAGCCGTCATCTCTGACCTCTTTCTCTGTCAAGTCAGTGAGGTTTTCTCCTCTCGTTGCTCTTATCATGTAAAAGCCCACCTCAGTTTTTACAGGCAGCTAGGGAGAAGGTGTGCACAGTGCTCTCCTGCTCTCTCCCACTGCACCCCAGAGCTCCAGGGGATCAGGGCATTAGGAGGACTCATCCCTGTACTCTCTAAGTGCTTACTTGGACCAGCAGGTCCAAGATGTGGATTTGATTTCACCAAATTAAGGAGACATCTCAATTTTCATCACACATAGTTTTGCAGAGACTCACTGAACTCTTCATGTGCATGTGGGACCCATTTTGGAAATGCCCATGCCTTTCACATTCTTGCATATGTTACCAGGAGAACCATTTCATAATGCATATCCCATGTGCTGTGGGCCTGATCTGCTACAGAGATCTTTAAGCAGAGTGGTTTGCTGTACAAACATACTCCTAATCTGCTATTTTTATCTTTAGAATTCTGTACAAAAATTATCCTTCGTTGTGAAAAGATTTTCAGAATTTTGGTAGGCTGCCCGTCTCTCATTGAAGGGGAAGAAGTGTTGCATGCAGGCCTTTTTTAGCCACATGGTACTGTTCATCCACCTAGCATATGCTTGGGAGATCAGGATATCAAGTGCTTTACTTTGGAACAAACACTTGGTGAGAGTAAATATGTCTTGGTGGAGAAAATTGAATAGAAGAGTAGTATCTGAGTGGCTTATGAAATTTTGTATAATTCTAGCAAATTTTACTGTGAAATACATAATAATTTATCATTACTGAAATTCTGATTTATTTTTTCACCAGAAACCCTAAGTTCTTACCCAGAAAATAAGAACAGATTTGATCTGTTAGCTGGAGGAATTCTACAGACAACAGAGGAAGAAGCTGGATTGCTGAGCTTACAGCGTGTAAAGGCCTGGATCTGGGCGAGTTAGGAACAATTTTCACTTGAAATTTAGGCACCACTTCTTCCTTTGACTAAACCATAGGGGACTTTCCATGCATTTCTTGGAAGTTCTTTGCAGTCTGCTAACTCTAGAGTTGCTATTGAGGCTGGAAGCATCGTGTGTGGAGCAGGATATGGATTGTGCAGCCGTGAGGGATGAGTGCTCCTGTGGTGCAAGACCACACAGAGTTCTTCACCAAAAGGGGTTTTTGAGAACCTTCATCTTTTCTAATGTGAAATTCGTCCAGCAGAGTTTGCATTTCTTTATTTAATCTTGCAGTTCTCAGGTAACCCCTGTTCCTAAATTGGCGCAGTGGGAGTACACATTTAGTTGGGGCTTTATCCATCACATATATTTAGTCCTTGAAGGCTGAAAATATATCTGAAAAACCTAATATTATATTTATTCAAGTCACTGTTGCAATTTGTGTCGCAGTCTGTTCTTATGGAAAGTGCAGAAGATAGCTCAAGACTAGTAGATCACAGCTAGAACTGAACAATAACCTTACCAAACATTCCAGTTGCATTTTTAAATGGTTGTCACCATATCATCCCTTTTACTTTTGTGTTGTCTGATGAAAAGACTGTGGAGTCACAAAAAAAGGGTTTCTGAGGTTTTATCCTTCCTTGCTCATCTTTGTGTTTATTCTTACACTGTGTGACATTTATGCAGCCATCCAGAGACAGACTTGGTTGTCTGCCTGTGGAGTGTGAAGTAATTCAAGGCAAAAGGACACTCAGAAGTTTTATTTTGGTTGGTGGATTTTATTAGAAGTGGTAAGTGAAAACCTGGCTTGTAAAGACATGCTGGGATTATTCCTTTAAAAGAACAAACTTCGACTGAGGTGCCTGTTAGTGGAGGGGGAAGTTCCTTTAATGGGATCATGAAGCATGCCAAATGTAGTTTATTTCCATTTTTGCATTGATGTACTACTGTATTCATCCCTGGCACCCACAGGAATCTTGTCCATTGTCATATTTGTCATTTTAATTGACAGAAATGTAACGTTTAGCCAAAATACATGAAATATAACTTTCAGTTGATAAAAAAGGCTGCCCATATAACTGAAGATATAAGTATACTATATAAGTATATAATACTTATCTGTTCTTAAAATGCCTGTAAAATACAGGTAATGAGCAATATTTGAGAAGTATTCTCTCGTTTGTGCTTACTTTTTCTGCTAGAAAGGGCAGTAGCTCATATAGATGTAATGAATGCTGAAAACCAATTTGCTTGGAGTGGATTTCTTTATTAGCATTAAAAAAATTTGCTTTTATTGAGTTGAACATCGTAGTCCTAATGGCAGTGCTGTTGTTGTCAGCTCTTTTGGTGAGGCTTTGGTACAATTATGCTTCTGGGAAGGTTGATGAACCCTTTTTCCATGCAGGAATATATGATTTCAAGAATAACTTGGAAGAACCTATGTGTCAGTATCTCAATCTTGATAGGGATGTATTTGCTTTTCTTAAGTAAATTAGGATATATTTCAAAATGAAACATGAAAAAGGAAACATGCCTCTTGTTGGGAAATGAGTGTCAAGGAGTAATTGTCAGCAGTTTTCTTTTGCACCCAAATTAGCATCCTGATCTAGTCCTAGTGGTTTGTTTTTATTTTAATGGCAATAGGGGAGCTTAGCATTTGTGAATGATGCCAATATGGAATGAGTTGTAAACGTTCTTGGGTATGGGGTAGTGATTCTGACAAACTGAAATGGAAGTCCCTGAAAATACAAAATGCCATAATTGGCAAGACAAACTCTAAAGTGTAAGTAGTGCCGAGTAGCAAAATGGTTCTTTATGTGTTATTTCTGACTCCCCTAAATAAGGTAATAATGTAATAATTGTAAATTGAGATAATTGCCTTCTAAGGATATACCATCAAGAGTCTGGTTTGCATTTCCTAGAAGGTTTTGTCTGGATTTTGAGCCCATTTTTTTTTAAGAAAAATCTAGTAGTTGAATAGATACCATGGAAACACCAACAGGCAATTTAAATAAAGTCAGGAATTTTTAATGGATTACATTTATCTTGTTGTATACAAAAGAAGACTTCATAGAATATGAGCAGAACTTTAAAAATGCAGAATAGTCTTGTAAAGTGATTGATTGTTCTCTGAGAGGCTGTGTGTGGGATGGAAAGAAATTGTCTGTTTGCACTAGCTCAGATGTTTGGATACTAGGAGAATATCCACCATCAAAAAAAAAGCAAAAAGAAAGATTAAAAAAAATTTATTTTATTTGCTATTTTAAGGTAGTTACCCAAATATCAGGTATAACACTGATCACTCATGATGATCCTTTTCTGGTAGTAAACAATGTATAAAGGGATGTATTTCTGGTGATTAGTCACAGATTCCTTTTTTACCTTTAATTTCTTTCATGATCCTATTTTGTCTCTTTCAGTGACAAAATGTTCATTAATTATGGTTGTCAGCACTACACAATTGAAGTGTTTTTTCATGTTAGCACTAACATTAGTCCATGAAAACTCCCTGAAAAGCAATAGCAGTGGTATAAGCTCTGGGACTTGATTTGGTTTTTCTTCTCAATTTGTGTTAAGGTTTTATGCAGTGGTATTTTTAACAGGTGAGGAAATAATTGATAAATTTATTTATCATTTTTCATATATACTGTCGCTGTGGAAGATGTTATTTTATGTATAATATATGTTTTCTTAATCAGCTTATGAAAAAATTGAGTATATTGTAGCCTGGTCATTCTGCAGTTTAATCAGGCAGACCTCTAGAGGGAAGAGTCTGACAGCTTATGATCATCACATCTAAAATCAATTAGTGCTATTCAGTGGAGCAGTTTAAGGGAATCATTTTAACAGCTCTCATATTGCAGGACACAGAGTTGGATCCACTACGGGTCACAAATAAAATAGACAATCATACATCCTGCAAAAGCTAATAATAGTAATTGTCTGAGAAGAGCAGCTAAGTAGCAAATGTTAGGGCTCAAGCAGCGAGTCCCAGTGCTGTGCCCCATGAGCACTCTTAATGATCCATGAAAATGGAAAGATGTCACAAAGATGCCTTCATTAAACACCAGACTCAAACCTTCCTTTGTAGGGTGGATCAGATGGATCTCTCACTGTGCATATCACCTACGTGTGCACTTCCACACAGATAAATAAATTTAAACTGACTTTGACAGTACTGTAATTTATAAAGCTCTAATATAGATTATCTTCTGTAATTGTTTTACTGAGTAAAGCAGTAAGTAAAAGGCCAGGCAGGACTGTTTGGATGAACTGACAGATATTTATGCACTTTTTTGTAGTAGACACTTATTGTGAGCTTGTTTCTTTCAGGAACTTCTTTGGCTTCTAGGTGAGATTAAAATAGGGAGAAAGATTGATTTACCTCAAAAGTAATTTGGGAAGATGCAAATTAACTCCTCTTATTTCAGGGAGTAAAAAGTCTTGCTGGCTGGCCCCGTTTGCCATGGTAGCTTTGTGTCTGTTGTGAGGAGTGCGTGCCCAGGAGCAGACTCAGGCTCCGGGGTGGCAGAGGTGGCTGGAGCAGCAGGGCAGGGACTGTGGCACAGACCTTTGCTCAGTGGCATTTTCAATCTGGGCTTTTTTGCAAGAGTGGCTGAGTGTCTCCAGTCTCCTGGCTGGTTTGTGGTTCCAGCTGGAGATGTGCAAGACACCACTTGCAGCCTGCTGGAGTAAGAGTTTCTGGTTCTTCACAAGTTTCCTGTGGGCCATATTATCATCTGGATTTTGGTGCCTTTTCCAGTAGTATTATATCAGTGGAGCCTTGTTTATTGTGAGAGCTTTTCCAGCTGGATAAAGGGAAGCCTTTGTGAGATAGCTCAGGTCATAGGTGTGACCATCTGAGCTCAGCAATGTGTAGCATAATGCTTTTATTTCTGTGTCAGCCCCCATACTAACAATGTCTCAAGATTGCAGGTTTACATCCTTGCATACATCCCCTTTAAGGTTTTAATGGCAAATATTTTTAATTAGTAGAATATGAATGTTAATGTGTGTTAACAAATCAATGCATCCGTCTCCAACATTCTAAGGACTTTGAGAATATAGCTGTTGCAGTAATTTAATCACTCTTTTAGTGAAACTGTATCTGAGCTGTTACTTATTTTCTAATTTTAAAATATCTTTCATCTGACATACTTGACCTTTCTTATCCACTTACAGCTCAAAACTGAATCCATTCAATAGAGCTCTTAAAATATCCAGATTGGAGACTCCAGCAATCTTACACTGGAAAGAAACAGAGTTCTCTTTACAATTGGTGCCTTAGGAAGAAATAGACCACTCGAGGGTTCATTTGAAGAAGAATCCCGATGAGTATTCTTACCTCTTCTAGTAAGGATGATGATAGAGATTAGGAATCCCCTAGTGCAGGGCCTCTCTATAAAACCTGAACAGCTCTGCAGGATACTTGGAAAAGGCTTTATACAAAATCTTTTCTCTGTTTTTGTCAGAAGTCTCCTATTGCATCTTGGCTCAAGTGTTATCCTTTGTTCCTTGCAATTCTTTATCTTTCATACTTCCCTTGGCTATTAAAAGCTCCACTGTTTGCTTTAATCTGTTTCTGAGTTTTTATGATTGACTGAAATATAGTTAAGAGTATCATAGTTGTATTAGAGCCTCAGAGGCCAATGGCTAAAATTACCAGGTTTTACACAAGATTAAATATCTTTCTTAAAAATCATATGCCTTCAATGTTGTATAAGACATTATACAAGACAGTAATTTATTTCTCTTTCAAAAGACAACTGCTCTACTGCTGGGGGAATCTCAATACAATTTCTAAAGACTAAAATAAAACTGTTTCTAATACAAATCAATGACTACTACAAAAGTGAAAAAAAAAACCCAACTCAGGCACAGTATTCTTTGGAGTGGGGTTAGAAAATGTTGCTCCTGTGTGTGGTGTAAATATGTCAGTCATGCAACGTCAAAAATAATTGGGTTTTTTTTTAATTTAGCTGTAAACCAATTTTTAGGAGGTAGTTCCTCTTGTATTTAGGCCAGTATCCTGATCTGAAGGGAAATAATTGCAGTTTAAGTTTAGTTTGCAGCCTAGTCTAAGGCCTCTGAAGAGAGGCCTTATGAAGAATTTAGAAGTAGCAGAAAATTTTAGTCTTGTGTTTTTCTGGTTCTTCTTCCAGAATTCACAAGGCTGCCAAAGTAGATTTTGCAAATAGTCCTAAAATCTCATCTCTGATGCTGTCTAATGTCCCTGGCTAGTAGGAGTGCTTTATAAATAACCCCTCATCCTGGTGGAGAGAGCCTCAGAGAGGCTCTTTGCAGGGTGAAGAGATTAAAACAATGGACAGAGGAGGCCCACAAAGGGCTGTGTGGCTGAAAATAAAACACCTGGCATTGCCTTGAGTTTGTGCAGAAAAACAAAGCTTTTCTCCACTTGAAACTGTAATTAACATCAATTTGTCTTATATCCTGACTTCCATATGGCCAGAAAATTAAAAGTACAGAAGTCCAGCATTTCCTCAAGGATTCAGGCAACCACTGAAGCGGTGTCACCACGTGTCACCTCAGGTTTGCAGAAAGATCCCAGGGTCCATGTGGATGTGGTATCTCTCTGTCCAAGGATCACGTCAAGGATGTCTGGAAGATGTTGTGCATTATTTGCGTGACTTGTTTTGTGTCTTGAAAAGTTCTGCCTCAAAATCAGTCATCTGCCCACAATCATCTTAAAATTTTAATACAGTTGAGGTGTTTGGATATTTTTAGTTGATAAATACATTTTTTATGTTACTACCTACAATCTACTTTTGGAGCATATAACTTCCCTAATGATTTCTGACTAGGACTAATATGTAGAAGTAGCCTTAGAATTTAAAATGCTTGTGGCCTATTTTAGTATCTATAAGAGATATATAGAATTCTATGAACTCACATTTAAAATGAACTCTGTATTCTCCAAATTATATTATACTGGCTTAAATTGCTATTCAAACTACCATTTACTTTGACTAATCAGGTTAATGGATTTAAAAATCAGCTTCAAAGATGACAGGTAGGTGGAACAGGAACATTACACTGCTACTTAAATCCAAATAAAAAGAGTGTGAAAGAAATCCCAGAATATGAGAGTCTGATTTTCTTCTATGTTAATCTGACAGTTTAAGAGTGTTTCTGCCATGTATCTACAATATGAGTTCTCTAAAATGTTAATCTTTCTGCATGTTTTACAGAAGGAACAGACAAAATTAAACATTGACATTACACATTTATATTTAATAATTTTAGCTATACATAATTGTACCAGATGATTACTGCTTATTACTGGAGAAAGATTATTTGCAAAAACACTTAAAATTCCATTACATTTGTGTCCTGATTAGATTAATTTATCGTCTTTTTAGATGGAGTAAAGCGATTCCATGGAAAGCAAAACAAAAATTTTCCTTCTTGGGTAGTTTTTAGCCCATTTGTGGTTCATCGTTAAAGACTCTTTAAAATTTGGTTCACCTGTAGTAGCTGTATCAGGATTTGTAGGTCTGTGACTCCAAATATCAAGGATCTGAAGGTGATGCTAGATAGCCTAGTTTCTTCTTAAAGGTGGTGATAATCACCTATCCTATAAAGGTTCTAGTTGATTAATATATTATTCATTAGTTGTGCTGGCAGAGCAGCCTTCCTCTATCCTGAGTGCACTGGCAGCTTTAGGAATGCATCCAGAAGATTCCTCTAGGACTAATGCAGTGAACACATGATACAACCATGCTGCTGAAATCAGTCCCTCCAGACACAGAAGAGCTTTAGCCTGATGCTCTCCAATCCCCTAAATGTCAATGTAGAACACTCAGCTTATGTCAGCTCTTGAATATGCTGTTAGTGCCCTAGAAATGCTTCCTCACTGCTTCAAAACAAAAATACAAGAGGAACAGCTCTACTATTTGAAGTTCAGAAAGCAAAGGCACAAAAAAATGCAAGCTCCAAAATTTTTATGTTTTTGTTTTCCCTGAATTTAGGCAGCAGTCCAAAACAGAATCAACCATAGGAAAAGCAGAAATTTAGTTACCTAGTCACCAGTCTCACATTGTGTTCATCAGTTTCTGCTGTGCCTATGCTCTGTGTGGCTGAGCCAGCAAAGTTATCCAAATCTTACCAGTGAAGACAAATTATGAAGAGTAACTCACAGGCTGGGGAGAGTCTGTAGTCTTTACAGAGAAGTGCCCATTTGCATTTTGGAAGAATCCTAGAGGTTCAGGCATTCAGCCGGTAACTTTATAAAGGATGTTGCCTCTGCCCTGTAGTGTTGTGGTTCTGTATTTCCTGGCTGGGCTCAGTCCTGCAGGTGGGTGAGCCTGCTGTTCCCCTGTGCTCCAGGCTTTGATACCTGCCTGGAACTGGAGCTCTTGTTTGTTCTGAGGTGCTTGACTACTGCCTTTTAATACAAACGGATTCAGAGATGTTCATGCTGGAGAGAGAAGAATAACACTAAAGCAGAAACTCCAGGGAGGAATTGCTGTAAGTTTTGCATAGTGTGTGGTACAGGCGTGAACTCAGATTTCTTATTTAACACTGAGATGGCCTCAGGGAGTTAAATCTTGAAACAAAGCCATATTTTTAGGAGCACAGTACAAATTCAGGAGGAACTAAAAAGTTAATGCTCCAGAGACAGTGTAATCATGCTACTGATGGATGCATTTTCACACACACAAACAGCCTTACCTTCTCCTTGGCATTTAAAAGAAGCTCAGCCAGCAGTCTCAACTTATAAAAATATGAAAAAATACACATTGGATAATAAGTAGCAAAGGTATTCTGCACATGCCATCAGTTATACTTTTCAATGTGAAAATCAAAGGAAGCAAGACTTCTAAAAGGTTTGAACATTTTGATGTACCAGGTCTAGTAGAGAAGCTCTTTCTATGATGTTGAAATATGGCACATGCTTTAAAATAGAGTCAAGCCTATCCTTTAAATGGTAAGTCACTCTTGAAATATTTTTCATCCTATTTGTTATTGGCTGGGTTAAAGCCATTGCAACAAAGCTTTTACTTCTCGCCAAAACATAGTAGATGTGTCCATGACCTTCCTTTTAAAGTCTATGTCTATATGCTGTGTCAATTTATTTCATTACTAGTGAGTTGTTGTTTTCTTCAGTATTCATTTCACCTGTGCTCTATGCATACTGCTTCTCAGTCTCTTTGGATTTTTTCCTTGGTATTGCCTTTCACAAGAAAGAGCACAAATATTCCTGAAATAATATTACTGTCAAATTATATGGCTAAAAGAGATTTGAGCTACAGGAGATTAATTCTCTGAGGGTCATTCATTTTGCATTGAATATAAAAGGTAACCTGTTCATTCAAAATTAGAGAGGCTTTTGTAAAATTGAGGCCCATAATAGGGAAGAAAGAATATGCATGAGTAATTTTCAATCTTATAATGAAATATTGCTATGGGAAACCAAGTAGAACAACAGATGCTGAAACCCTTGTTATAATTCTCGGCATGGGTTTTTTTCTACTTTCCTTTGAGCCTTCTGAGTCACATTGACCCGAGATATTTGGAGACTATGTGTATTACAATAAAATATCAACATTGCAGCAGATATTCAGTAGTAATAAGTTTAAATTAAAATAATATATGCTCCATACATCAGAGACCTGAGCTTCTGGTAGAAAGTGAATAAAAATAATGGAATCACCTTTCTTGATTGCAGCACTGTGTTCTGTAGTACTAAATCCCAACAGTTTCACTCAGTTTGATAGGACTTAGCTAATAGGTTTTGAGATATGCAGAAGCTTAAAAATACTCTTGAAAACTTATGTTTTGAAAGTCCAGTTGCATGATTATGATATATGATTAACCCCTATTTTTAAAAGGGGAAAGAAGGCTAACTTGAGAAGCTCCAGGCCAGTTAGTCTCTGCTCTGGGCCCAACAAGATCATGGAGCAGATCCTCCTGGAATCTGTGCTAATGCTCATGGCTGGGAGGAAAGGAGAGCCATCCACAGGGACCTGGAGAGGTGTGAGCCTGTGCAAACCTCAGGAATTGCAACAAGGCCAAGGGCAAGGTCCTCCATGAGCACCAGGGGAATCCCAACACCAATTCAGGCTGGGCAGAGAATGGAACTAGATGGTCTTTAAGGTCCCTTTCAACCCAAACCATTCCATGGTTCTATGAATACTGCTGATTCCCAAAAGATAGGCAGCAGGAAAGGTGAGAATGTACTTCAGCATATAGGAAAATAAGCAAACTTTGTAGAATTTCAGTTGTAATTTTGAAAAAGTGACTTTTTGTGAATTTTGTGAATTCAC
This sequence comes from Taeniopygia guttata, assembly GCF_048771995.1. Lineage (NCBI taxonomy): Eukaryota > Metazoa > Chordata > Aves > Passeriformes > Estrildidae > Taeniopygia > Taeniopygia guttata. Next base: position 11,612,327 of record NC_133031.1, on the reverse strand, counting down.
TTATGTGTTTTGAACACATACAGTGAGTTTATTAAAAGAAAAGTATTTATTTGCAAAAAGCTTGGTATTGTGCCTATGTGTGCTTTGTAAAATGTGCTGGGTTTTTTCCTAGTGAAGACTCAAAGAGCCAGAATAATTCGTTTTTGCTGAAATTATTTTAAGGCATTAAAAACAGACTTTAAAACCTTTTGTCTTTATCCATTTTTGCAATCATGACTTTTCAGATTCTGTTTGGAACAATTGTGTTTGTTCATAGGAAAGATCTGAAATCTTCAGAGAGGTCATCTTTTCATAAAATGTCAGGGAAGCAGCATGGCTTCTGTCTTTATTCAGCAAATCCCTTTGAGCTCTTCTGAGGAGTTTTTTCTTAGTTATTTCATCTGGTTTGTGACTGCACAGAAGATTGTTCTACTCCTCTGTTCTCTTGACAGAGCTGTGCAAAGGCAGCCTGCATTTGAGCCTACTTTCCAGTTTCATTTTTATATTAATAGAACATTTTTGCAACTGACTCAGGAAGAATAGGGAAGCACTGAGTGTACTTGGCTGTCTGATGGTTGACAGAAAGCTAGATTTAAAAAAAATTTTAAAAATGGAGAAATCTACTTTTAAAGCTGAAGCTCATGAGGGTTCCCTCTTTACTGTGGTTTAACTTTCCTGTGTCTGCATCTGTACAGAGAAACAAAATCTGAATTGTGAGGAGAAAAATAATTTCTTTAGTTCCAGATACAGTGTTAGGGGTTTTTTTGTTCCATTTGTGAAAAACTGCTTGTTAAAGTTACTACTGTCACTTTTGTAGTATGCTATAGATTGTCTCTTAAATGAGAACTTTTGGAATTCATTATGAAATGAAAGAAAATGAAAGCCAAAGTACTAATTTAAATATTTAATAACATAAATACTTTTAAAGGAGGATTAAAGGTGTCAAAATTAAATATTAGTTTTGGTCGACTAACTTACCTACGGGATTTACTGTTAAAAAAAAAAAACTAACTTCCGCTAAACCTCTCTGCAAGGCATAAGGTGGATCACAGTCCTTGTCATGTAAAATATTTGCCATGAATGTTATGGTTATCATGATAAAGTAGCAGCCAGCATGTCCAGGTTGTTCAGGTCTGTATACTGTGAATGCTGGACCAAGTCTCTCCTGAGTTACAGGGCCAAAGTTACCGTGTACACATTTGTGAGACTCACCACCACTCTTAGGAATAATTTCCCAAAGACAAGTGAGCTTGTAGAGAACCTTGGGATATCCTGGCCATGCTTGAGAAGCAACAGTAAGACATTTTTTTAATTAGTGAAATTATTCTTGAAATATTCACTGTTAATCCTGCATATTTCACATTCTGGATGTTTTTTTAGCTATATGCTGTACCGTGAGCAGTCTTTCTGTATCCATACACTCTTAATCATGTCTGGAAAATGGCACCCTCTCTCTGTTTGCAAGTCCGAATACAAAATGCTGTGGCATTTTTTTCTGTAGAAATATTTCAGAGTGACCTCTTGATTTATTTCCTTTTCATCAGAGTTTGGTATCCAGAACTGAGTTCCACAGGTGCTTTTACATATACCTATCACTTTAATTTCTTTTAACTTTTTTTCTCTGTTGAATGGGTCTTTGTTTTACTGTGTCATAATGTTCAGGAATGTATTCATGTTACAGTTCGAATCATCTCAGGAAATTATTGTGTTGAACATGCTATGACTGGAGATGTTTTCAGGCAAACACAGGTTGTCCTCAAGACACTGAGCAATCTAGCTACCATTTACTCTTTTTTCAGCATAAGACACTGTTAAAACCTCTTGTTTGTAGCTACATTAGTAAAAGAATAGAAGTCAAGGTACTAGACTGAGAAAAAAGCACAAAGCAACAGAGACAAAAACTATCCTGGAAGTCCCATCAGAGACTCTGGGAATGTGGGCTGTTGGAAGACAGCACAGCCTTCACTAAGTCTTGTGCTAAATTCTTCTGAAAGCAAGTTCTTGGGAATACAAGTTGCTTTTGGACAAAATATTTGGGAAAAGATGTCAAACTCAAGCACAGTGATTGCCCTGGTTACATAATGAGACTGCATATCATTGCTTGTGACTTAATTAGACTAGACCCCATCACAATAGCTCATGCATATTGTGAAACTTCAAATATGTGACATTCTTAAGGTAAAAGAGGTAGCAGCACCTCTAAGATATTGGAGAGAGGATAATCACAAGCTTTGAGGTTAATTACCCTGAAGCTTAGAAAGTAGTCTGGTATGTCAGTATGAGACTTAGTTTTCAGTGTTCTTCTCCTGCCAAGCATGGTGATTTCTGCTGGAAAAAACAATGCTGGGCGGTGCTGTGCTGTGAGCAAGGTGTTCTGCTGCAAAACTGACCCTTTCTACCCTTTCTCAATAATTGCTTCCCTGCCACCCTCCAGAACTGCATTTCTGTGTTCAGCAGGAGCATCTAAACATGAAATAAGGAGGATGTGTTTCACAATGTATTTGAAACATGTCTTTTAGCAGTGACAGAGGACAGCCAATTGTGAAATTCTCACTTAACCAGGCTTTTCCAGGGCTTGTAGGAGAAGAGAAATGCTCAGTCTTGTTCTCTTGCCCCTGTCAATCTAACCTTCATCCATCAGACCAGATGTAACCTGGAAAGAACTTCATGCTTTTCAATCACATTTGTTGCAGCACAGGGTCAGTCATTTTTGTGCCAATTCATATGGAACAGATGTGAGACGAATCTGAAAGCATGTATAAATAAATAATAAAATAAACTCACATCTCATTGGAGACTGGATAACAAGTCCTGGCCTATAGCAGTGTCCTGCTATGGAGACAAAGCTGACAGAAAGCCCTGACAGAAAGCATGGATTTAGAAAAATAAATTTACACAGCCCATAGGTCTGTTAGAGAGTCTGAGTGCAAGGAGAGGCTGAAAGAGGAATTACACCAGATTTAGCTACAAAACCCACATTTGAGTGTGATGTAAAATCATGGGCTTCCAATTAATGGGAGGAAAACTGAGGAAAACTGCTGCTGTGACTTGTTAATTAAAGCAGGAAGCAAGAAACTGCTAGGAAGGAATCCTTAGAATGACAGAGAATCTAAAACACAGATGAAGGGTAGGAAAAGGAAGCATTGATAAATAAAAAGGCAAAAAGGGAGGAGTCTATCCTTAGTAGCTGAGTGTAGAAGCCAGGAAAGAGGCAATAATACATCATTAGAAATCAGGAGGAAGAGGATCTGCTCAGACAGTAGTGTATATATATTATTGCAATTTTTAATGTAGTTACTCCTTGTGGTTTGTTCAGCACTGGAAAACAAAAAGACTGTTTTAGACTTGGGAGGCAAACAGGCAAGTACCAGTATAATTTGCTTTGGGAACAAAATTATATTGTTCATTATTTCAGTTCATTTGTAGGCAGTTAACTTTGCTGTACCATTATTGAAATAAAAGTGTAGAACTACTACAACAGAGTATTAAGAAAGAATAATATCTATTGAAAATGAACTCCCTTTGACACTATAATAGCATTTAATTGACATTAAATAACTCTTTGGAGCTATTAAGAATATGATATGAATGCAAATGTATGAAACATTTCCATCATATTGAATCAACATCTTTAACAGAAAGTTACATCACGGGAGCTTTAAAGACTTTCCCTTTTGCAAGTGAGTTTAGTACTCATGAGAGTTCCATGCTGGCATTTCTCGTGAGTGAGGCCTTACTGTGTGAAGTGAGTTTGTCTCAGCAGTTGTGCTAACAGGGCGTGGCATGGAGGAGCTGATCAGAGCTTTGTGCAACCTGTTTAGCCTTTCCTTGAGGCTGCTGGTGCTGTCCTCAGCCATCCAGGGGTGGACACAATGCAGGCAGAAACAGTAGGTAGGAAAACAGGTGAACACATCCAGATGATTACCACAATATTGTGTACTCTCCATATGCTTTGTTCAGTTTTAAGGCTTCGATCATGACAAAAACAAATCCTGTGAAGCTTTTGATTAATCTTTTTCAGAGGATAGACAAGCCCAAGTGAGAGCACCACGAGTTTTTAGATATTTGATGTTGTTTTGTTCTCACCCCACTAATACTTTCACCTGTCTCTTCATCTGCTGGAATTGAACCCAGTGGATGCTGTGCCTGAGAAAGAATGGGCTGGATCACATTCTTGAGAGCTCAAGTCATTCTGAGGTAGAATAAAACCAGCATGGAAACAAAATGAGGCTTTAACTGAGCAAACTGCTGTTGTCTGAGATCTCTGCAGTTCATAGTTAAGTGCAGCTCCTGGAAGGCATGGCTTTGCTAAGCACATTATAGTGTGTGAGTGCCTGCCTGGATTTGCCCATAATTTGCCTGCTAATGGGGCCAGTGCATGTGGTACAGCAGATTAGGTGTTAGATTTGTTAATTTGGGCAAGATATTTATCTTTTAAAGAGCAGATTAAGCCATAACTGTCTACTGATCAGCATAACAGAAAACAGCTCTTTTATTTGCACTCTGTAACTTCTTGGATAGCTACTGAATATTGAATTTGCTTCTTCATTAGGAAGGGGAGTACTTTAATAGAAGGCATTTTCCACTTCCTTTGGGATGCCTTTGGGAACCCTATCAATGCACTCTGGACTTTCTTATTTATTTTGAGCACTTACATCCAGATACTAAAGAGGCTTTTGTGTAGTTAATCTAGCAATGAATCATTATTTAGGCCTGGTTTTCTGTGGATATGTAAGGTATTTTAGGGAGAGAAGTCATTCCTGCTGTGACAGATGGAGGGTTTCTTTATATATGCTTTGGTGCAAAGCAAGAGCTAAATTAAATTTGATGATTTGAATGAAATTGTGATGTCAACACTTATTATTTAAGAAAAGCATGGATCTGTATGTATCTTTTCAAATGCAATTGTATTTATGGGATCCTGCTGGTTCACGAGTTGGCTTTACAGAAGAATCCACAGCTTCTCAATGGGAACTGTGTGCCAAGTTCCTTTAGGTTGACAGCCGAGTCCACAAGCCTACTTTAGAGAGGTATTTGTAAAGTGCTTTTGTGCTGGAAAAGGCAATAGTGATGTAGCTTGTTCAAGGAAAAATATCTAGTAGTAGTTAATAATATTTTTTTTTTGTTATATCACAGCAAAGAACTGCTATCAATATTTGGAATAATTATTCCAAATGCGTAGGATTTTCCAAAACAGCTGCATTTCTAAAACAGCTGCTGCATAACTTTAGGGCAGGAAGGACCTGCATCACTGAATTTTAGTTACACTTCAGAGCTAGTGTGGACAGTTCAGAAACACTGAAGGTGATTTATTTCTCTATTTGGCTAAGTGAATCTCTCTGTACCACCTCAGCCAGCCCAAACCCTGTAATCCCCTGAAAACTCAGGGCAGGGGTTGCTGGTGTATGCTGGACATCAGGAGTTTTCAGTATTCCAGGGCTTGCAGAAGTGATCTGAAGTGCAGGGACTGTTTGATTCAGCTGAACCACACATGGAAACATATCTGGAAGTTAAGGCTTTTTCCTTTCTAACATGAACGAGAGTTTGTACTTTCCAGTTTAGATCCCAGCTTTAGGAAGGGTGGCACCTATTGCTAAAGACACCAATGAACCCCTTTGAAACATGTTTTCAGAGAGGAAGAACCTTGTTCTCAACTAGGACAAGATGGAATTCTGGAAATAGAGGATGGAGAAGAATCTCAGCTCCACCTTTCCTGGTATTAAAATAATTACCAGGATTTCACTGCAAATAGGTGTGATTTGAAGTAGGAAGAGACTAAAAAAACAGTGCCAATCTGGAGATGACTTTTCCTGTACTGAGAAGCATCTTCTCAGATCACAGGTACGAGCTATGCCACCACTACATGCCAGGATTTGGGTTGAATGAGGCATTTAAGCTCCTAAGTCTTATTTAAGATTCTCAGTCCAAAACCGAGTATTTTTTTTTTTTTTTTTTTTTTGCTCAGGGCCTGGAATAATTTCTTTTGTTGTTCTGTGGTATTTAATATCTAAAATTGAGGACTTCTTGGAATAATATAATTTTTGCTCAGCTGTCTGCATTAGAGGAGTACTGATGAGGCTGGCAGAAATGTTGGTTAGTAATGCTATACAAACTTACACCAGAAAGTCATTTTAAGGCCCAGCTCCCCAGGTTCTACATCATCTTTGGTTTCTGGTGTTTGGTTCCTTTGGCTATTTTTATTCTGTAAGGAGTATTCCACCCAGTGCAGAAGTTCTGATTGAGATTAGTGTATGCTTGAAGAGGTTACAATGGATTGAGAGGAATCTTTTTCCAGGAAAATATTTTTAAAAGGGATAGGTATTTGCCCAATATTTTACCATATGTCCAAAACATTTGGTAGTTACATAAAGCACACTTGCTCTGCGTTTCCTTAGATTGCCGTCCTATATATGGCTGTGTATTTTTAATAATATGATAAGTTGTTATCACGTCCTTATGTATACTTGGAATAGAGTGGGATGTTCTCAGAACGCTTACCTGCTGCACCTTGCTCACTGGTCAGGTTTGTGGGGAATGCTAGAGTGGGTGGTGTAGCAGAGAAGTTGAATATTTATACTGAAGGTAAATTACTAATTCTTTGTTTTCAGATAGTGTGGTGCTTCCCTCATTCAGTACCTGCAATAAGCCTGAGAAAGCTCGGTGAAGAAATGGCTCTGTCACCAAGGCACTGTTTCCTTTCAGCCAGTGTCCATGGAAACCTTGGTCAATTTTTATTTTCTTGTGTGGTTATCAGTGAAGTGCAGCTTCCAGGGGGAAAGGCTTTGGCCACTGACCTCCTGAAGAACAGGCAGGTGAATTGTCTGCTTTTTGCAAGCAGGCCATTTCTGATGCTCAGGAGACTGTACTGCCCTGCACAGCTAAAAATGTGAGCAGCTTCTTATGCTCTGTAAAATTCAGGGAAGAAAGAATTGTGTCTCACACCCCCCTGGCAGATTATGCTCCTCAGCAGCTTTCCAGAGCCCTTCCCTAGTGTCCTGTAACAATACTGATGAGGACAATGAGATATTTTTCCATGTCCTTCTCTAAATGCAGGAGTTTGTTGAAAACAACAGCAGGATATTTCAGGGAATCAGACACGAAGCAAGAGAAGCAAAAGTATGCCTGGCATCTTCATATGGGAGTAATACATGCAAATTTGTACTGTAAATTCAGAGCTGAGATTGTCAGAAGAGATTTTCCTTGATGTGTGCACTGTTGTCATCTGACATGTTGGGTTCTGAGCTTAAAGCTTGATCTCAAGGATGATGGTAAATTTTTAAACCCTAGAACAAATATGAATCTAAATACAAATTAATAGGCTTAGGTGGTGTGTGCATCACCTTTGTGTAGGCTTATATTTTTTTCTGTCATATTTTATGACACATACTTTTGCTGTCTTACCTGTAAACTCCTATGGACAAGAATTAAACTTTGGGTTCTAGGAAAGATCTGGCAAATTATTTAATAGAAAAAGGGTTTAGCAACTATCTCCCTTTTATCTTTTTCTTTTTAAATCTAATAAGTCAATCTCTGTATTGCTTTACTTTTATGTTACTATTTGATTTTTAAAATGCAGCATTTGCTTGGAGTGCTCAGGTGTTTTGACTAGAGGCATTTAAACAATCAAAAACACTCTCAAAATGGGGGAAGGCTTAATCAGCACCTACTGTTGTACAGAGAAGAGAAGGGCTGTTAGAATAATGCCCAGCTAATTAGAAGTTTGTAGTATAAAATTAAAAAAAATAAAAATAAGAAAAACCTAAACAAGCAAAAGAAAACAGAACATGAGGTAAATAGAAGACTGAAGTGAGAAAATTAACTTTGTAAAAGGGGGCAGAAATAGAAGAGCCTTTTTTAATGAGAATAATTTGTACATATATTTAAACAAAAAAATTGCTTTTAAGTGCTTCACAAGCTCCCTGGTGTACTGTAGGTAATTGGATGTGATAAAGAGAGGCCGCTGGGTGCCACTGTTGAGTTTCAAAGCACTGGGCAAGACAGGGTTTCTGTGGCAGCCAAAATTTGTAGCTGGGGAAGAGTGTGTGGGTAGTAGTTTTGCAACAGAAATAAATTATTTCTGCAGTTTTAGGGTTTGTGAAATAGAACTGCAACCAACATTTTCTTCTTGCTGTTTCACCAGATAATGCCACATCTGATAGTAGATCACAGTGGCAGGTCCACCATGCAGGTGCAGGTTCCCTGCACCCCTGCCTTGCAGAGCAGAAACAGTGCTAAATAAGAGAGCACTGAAAACCTGCTTTTTTTGTTCTGAAGCATTTTGTCTCTTACTGCAGTCTTCTGGATGAGCACATCTAGTCAGGTCTTTTTAAATGACCTGCTTTCTTGTGTAGCTTGGTGCTGAAGAACAGGAGACCCCACTTTTTGTATGGCCTCCTATCAGTGATTTTCTTGGTCAGCAGAGTGTTTTGGATGTAGCTTGCCTATTCCTAGAAAAGCAGGAGGAGTAATGGTGACTCACACACTCATAAAATGGATGTGATTCTAAATAATTTTGGTTTGGGGAGTAGATAAATAGAGCTTGCTGAATCAGAAATATATTTTTGAAAATGGATAACATTATCTGGAACAAGATAGCAAACAAGTTTCTGTGTAGAGATACACACTTCATTCTATCTTGTCCAGAATAACTATGTTCTGCAGTCTGTTTTTATGGAACACTTTGTATCATTTGCTTTCAGCGAAAAGAAAGAGAAGTTAGAAGTTAGAATGTGTGATATGTATAGCACATAGAATTAAAGGAAAGTCTGCCATGAGCATATTTTGAAGCTGTGGACTGGGATTTGGATTTTAGGTCCTGACCTAAGGAAATCATTTAAAGAAAACAAGTTGTTTTCTTGAATTCAAGACCTTCAAGTTCACATGTTTTGCCAAGTTTTGTTGAGATGAGGCCTCTCATCTTGCAATACTTTTGATAAATATTTTGCTGATAGCTGTGATGAGAAATCTGTCAAGCATGAACAAGTTGGGTTTGAGCTACCATGGACTCCACCTTAGCAGCAAAAGACAACTCTTGATTTATAATTTGAGACAGACATATTTTTGTGGTGCAGACTTTAACCCATTACCTGGTCAGTTGTGCAGCTGCATAAACTTTCCAGACAACAATGTGCAGAAACAAAAGGTGAATTGTGGCTTCTATAGGTTTCCTTCAAGTTTGATTCCTTTCTGCTGATAGGGAAAGCTTCTGCTACCTCCTTACAGTAATAATGAAGCATTATTTAAGAAGAAATCTTTTTTGGAAAAAAAATAACAATAGCACAAATTTGTCAGTTTCTTCTTTTTCATACATCTCAATATGTAATTTGAAAAAAACCTTTCAATTCTCTTAATTTTCTCTGCTGAATTTGAGAATTAGCAAGCCTTATTTTTTAATGTTGAACCGGCAGATGTTTGTGGCAGGGTTGTGTATCAAATATCAACACTTGTGAGAATATTTGAGAATTCAATTAGCAATTTTCACTTTATAGTGTTACAAATAAAATAATGGAATATCTTCCATGCCTCCTTGTATTCTGGGGTTGCATCTGGGGTAGGTGTGTTTCTTCTACTTCAGCTGTCTGGACACGTTAGTACTTAAGATAATGAGTATGGGTATGAGGCCTCTGGCCACAGGTAATATTTTGATTAATTATATGATTGCTGTTTATCTTGAAATGAGTTCCAAATGCTTAGGCTGCCTTGCAGTGCAGCTGCTGTCCCAAATACACCCAAAGTCACAGCCTTTGGAGGAGCTGTCCCCAGTTTGTGTTGCTGTAGGGGAGCTGCAGGCACAGCCAGGCACTTGCAAAGTTTTAGAAAAGGTAAATAAGTGAACAGTAAAGTAGAGTCCATAATCAGCTACACAGTTCAAAGTACCCAGGAGTCGTTTTATTCAAGTTATAAATTTTGCTGATTACTTTAAGACCATCACATAAAGAATGGAAATGACTTTTCACAGCACTCTGTTTTCCTTATATTTTCTCTCATTTTGTACTGTGGCTGAAGTAAGGAATTACTTTTAAAAAAAAAAGAAAAAAGGTGCCTGCTGAAGGCCTTCTATTTTTATGTCCTCACCAGTCTTCAGTCTCAATTACACCCAAATTACAATGTACATTTTTTATCATGACATTTGAATTAATTCCTTTTATACGTATTGCAGATTTGCATTCATATTTTACTATAACCATGCATAAAATACCTCACTGTGATGTTCTGATTATTTGATTAATTCACTTTGTAAGGATCTTTGACATTATTAGTGAAAGTTTCTACAGAATTTGTAAGTTTAATTTATCAATTCAAGGAAAATCATGTAGGAAAAGAGCAGTAGAGGGACAGAAAATCATGGTGTCATTTCCATGGCTGTTAATGTCAGTGTTAGAAGAATAATGATTGTGTAAATGCAGTGAAATATGTGTTGTACTGCAGCAAGAAAGGTCTGTATTCATTTACTTTTCAGTTAAGTACCCACTTAAACTCTAGCACCAATTTTCACTGTTTACTGATCTGAGGAGTTAAATGTTAATCATGACATGTTACCAAAATATTTTTTTTGCTACTACAAATGAATTCATTTCATCATTGCTAAGGCAAAAGTTAGCGAAGAATAAGCCTTTGTGTGCAAAGATTTATAATAGAAATGAACTTCAGCATTCAAAGTTTTCTTTCTTTCTGTCTCAATGCTATTGTGTAAAGATGAAGGCATGTTTCTGACTCCCTCTAAAAGTTCCCATGTGGAACGTGATTCAGTCAAAGACAGTCTGGGATGTGAGCTTCAAAACCCCAGTTTTTATCTTTACGGCCTGAGATAAAATATTCTTGTGTCGGAAATACTATTCTTAAATGGTCATTTACATTTGGCTTAGTTGTGTCATTAAATATGACCCACATACCTATCTGTATTTCAGTAAGGTGGAGTTCCCATTTTTATCCATGTATTTAACTCTGCTCTTTGCATGTTGATTATAAATTGTCTTTTCCCTTAAAAGAATTTGTCAGTGTTATTGGAGATGCATTTCTTTCTCCTAAGTTAAACAAAAAGTAACCCAAATGCTCTCTTCTGAGGAGTAAGGTTTGCTTTTTCAGATGTGTTTGGGTACACAAGGTCTCCAAATGTGAAAAAGAGTAAATGTTAAAGAAAATAATAAAGTCTAGTGTACACAGTGATGAAAGCACATTCAAATGGCATCACTTCTAACTAGAACCAAGGGGCTCCTACCCCTTCTGGAAGTAATAAATTCCCTCTGTAGTAGAGAGAGAGCAAATCAAACTGAAGCGTGCCCTCAATTTCCTCCCAACATGTGAGAGTGGGGGACTTTGCTTCTGCTTCAGCAAACTGCACTTTGCTGCTCTCAAATCTGTTGTCCTGATGGAAGTAGGAAAAGTAAGTTCTGGGATGTTGTATGCTGTGCTTTAAGGAAACTGGTCTCATCAGGGCTCATCATTGCAGCAGTGTCACAGTCAGCAGGGTTTAGGGCTGGGTCACACACAGCCATGGTCGCTGTTCTTTTAGGGTTACTGCAACGTGGGGCAGATTGATCTGCTAAAATAAACCCTAGTGCTCTATAAGCTGGTGTAACCACTGACTTTGTCCCAGATAGACTGTGTCAAATCATTAAAACAATATAAACTGCAGAAACGGTGGGGTTTCTTCCTCCTTATTGTGGGCAAGTGTTACACAAATGATTACATAAATATGGCTAAAAATAAATATTATCCATAGCTACCTCAGTCCTCAAAGATCAATGGCTATAAAAATCTGCCACATTTCATTGGCTCTGTAAAAACAGACCATTTCCTGCTGACCTTTAAAGAATTCTTTTTCATTATTACCTATTACAGGAAGATAAACCCTTTAGATTTTAACAGGGAAAAAAAAAAAAAGGAAAAAACCCATGGCATCAAACTTTTTTGGTTTCTGAGGTGCTTTTTGAACTTCACAGAGGTTGAGAAACTACAGTCACTTAGTAGCAGTTGTATGAAACTTAAATACTGTGGAAGCTGCCCTTTTCAGTTATTTACAAAGCCACTATGTTCCTTGGAATAGTATTAAGACAAAAGACCGAAGGTTCTCTGATGGTCTTTCAATAGTACACAGGTCTCACAGTTTCTTTTTTGTCCAGTGTTCCCAGTCACTCACATACCTGCTCTGTGAGAAATGAGGCATGGTAAGATCAAGGTAAAGCAGGAACATGTGCACAGGGTGTCTGGCTGAGAGAGGTTTGAGAGAGGACACTGGCTGAGTGCTGGGAGCTGTAAATCCCAGTGATGTGAGGATGCCTTTGGTTAGTGCTGCTCCCTGGCCGAGTGCAAGGCTGAACAAGTCAAAACAGATTTGGAAGGAGTGCAGTAACTGGCAGACTTCAGCCAGGAGAGACAGACTTATCTGGGGAGCATCTCGGGTCTCCAGAGGCAGATGAGGTCTTGTGTTGTGCTCAGCCATCGTTATCTGAACATCCTGTCATGGTTAGATTTCTACATCTTCCAGATGTGCTGTGGCATTGCAGTGATGTGGAGGAGATCAGAATTTATGACAGCTGGATATTCACATCGAGGTCGGTACAGTGTCAGTGCACGCCTGAAACAAACGGTGTGGGGCAATGGAGGAGAGGGAATTGGAAATGGAGCTGACTGCTCAGTTACACAACTGAAAACAGCCCATGTTTCCACTCATTAATTGATGCCTTGAATGTCTTAAAGAGAAATGATTTGCAAAACAAGAAGGAGGTAGCTTGAAGTGGATGCAATGGTTTCTAGATGTGCTTTAGTCCACCCTCTCAATTATTTTTCAATCTGTGTCCAAGTTCCCAAGCACCCTACTAATTTGTAGTGGTGTTATTATCAGGTGGCTGCCAGCAAGCAAATTCTAAGCTACAAAAAAAAATGTAGCCATTGACAGAAACAGCCCCAAAGAGACATATTCATCCAAAACCTGAAGGCAGATTTAGACACTTGAAACATATGGTCTAGTGCTTTTGCCTGAACCAGGCAACAAAAGAGGACTTACCTAATTAAAGATTTACTTTGTTTTTACCTCATTCACTTTGTCTTTCCATTTTAAAATGATCTGCCCTTTATTCATTCAACAAGAGAGGGGTCAAGGCTGAAATCCTAATGAAATTGCTCAGAGAGAAAAAAAAAATACCTGTTTTGCTTGAAAATGCTGATAGTTCAGGCTCTTAGTCATGGAAGGTTGCACTGGAAGATATCAATGTTAGATTATTTTGTTCACTGTCTGGCCAAATAAGACGTGCTTCTCTCTCAGCCCTGTGGCTGCTTCAGTGTTTTGATCCTTGAGATGGCTGGAGTGGGCTCAGGCACGGAATTCTGGTGGTGTTTATCAATTATATTATATATATATCATTGTTCTTGTTCAATTAACAGGTTGCTCCCTCTGGGTTCTAGAGGCATTTGGAGCAGTTTAGCAGTAGATTCAGTCTGTGAAGTAACTCCTTTTCTCAGGGTAAAGTAGGACTTAAATGATGAATATTTCGCAACATTTTCTTCTGAGTACAGTTGTATTTGATCAACTGTATTTTCACCCAACTCGTATTTTCCTGTTAGGGTGATACAGATGTGGGAACTGTATCAAAATTTATTGAAATGTTCCAGTCAGTGTCACCGCATCTTCAGTTAAGAATCTTTTCTCTTTTTTTCCCTATGGGACTGAACACAGCTATAAATGAGCCTTGGTTTTTGTCAACAGAAATGCAGTAAAAGGGTAATAATATCAATGATGATGTCAGTTAATGCAAACCACAGAATTAAATGTTAGAGCTGGGGTGTTTTTTTAGAAATTTTGAACTCTCCATTACTTGGAGCTAAAAAATAAGAAAAATAACACCAGCAGGATTGGCAGCATTGCTCTTTAAGCACTGCATACTCAGACTTTGAGATGGTAAAGAAGAAGGATTTGGAGAATTATAAAGTATGTTTTCCAAACATTCTATAATTACTTTCTAGAGCTTTCACGGTAAAAATAAGATGTAAGATGGGTCCATTTTATGGGACACATCTTGTTTTGTTAATTCCTTAAAACATGTTTAATCCAAACTAGTTATGCCATACAATTAGGACATTTAATCCAGTATATGTCACTTTTTCTTTTTATTGAATGTCAGTGAGAAAGGGAAATAAACCTTGACAAAACCCTATTCTCTCACATGTCCATATTTCTATAATTATTGGGAATACCAAAGGGCACAGAAATTCCTCTGGCAAATTTAGCCAAGCAACAGCATGGGGTCTGTAGAAGCCAGGCTATTATTATTTTTTGTAGAAAAATCTTGAGTTTTGTTGTGTGTAATGGATGGGAAAGAAAAAGCTTTCTGCACCAAGTGATCCTAAACTCTCAGTTTTGAAAATGGATTTCGTACCCTCTGTAAACTCAGTTCTTTTGCATACCAGTGGAGGGAACAAGGAACATGGATCCATGAGGATTCATTCCTGTGCAGGTTCCTGTGCTCTGGATGAGCCTGTGGTCCCTCCCAAACTCAATCTGTGATTTTAGGAGACACTTGAGGCTGAAGCATTGGTCTTGCAGCACTTGGTTTTCTGGTGGAGGTGGGATTCATCTACATTCAGAAAACTTGTGCTTTTATTGATTCCTAAATATAGCTATTTCTGAACACGAAACAATCTATTTCATAACAGATTTTTCTGCTTAGGTTTTGCTGTCTCTGTTCAGAGGTCACAGCTGTGGGACTAATGTAGGACTTTATGATTCTTTTTGGCTTTAATGAGTTTGGTCCTTGATACTTCTCAGCTAAAAGAAAGGATTCTATCTGCAGTTCTAAATATTGGAAAATTGATTTCTCATTGATACTCACTGCCTCTGTGTGTTGCAATGGATTCCTTTTTTTTTTTTTCATTAAAGTTCAAATTTTATTTCCTTGTACCATAATTTCTCCTTCTTACGTGTTTTACACCACTTGATCTTCTTCCCCTCAGAAAGAGATTCAAGCAAAATTGTCTTTCTTTTTATTAACATTTCCTATCGTCTGCTAAGGTTTGTGCCTCCTCATATACTTTCCCTCTCCAACTTCCACTGCTCTCACTGAAGCTGTTTATTCAAACTTTTCCTTCTCTGGGCTGTAAAATGTCACAGAACCATTCTTTTTGCCATTTGATGCAACTGACTTGTGAGCATTAACCTTTTCCTTCTGGGTTTTAACAGGACTGAATTTACCAAAATCAGAGAGAAAATACCGGTGTGCTAGGGATTGTAAAGTAAATCACCTTAAATTACTCTTCTCTTTGAATTTATATTCACTCAGGAAAGCAATTTATTTTGAAGAAATGGGATTATTTCACAGTGGTTAAGTATGTTTTCAGGCTTTAATTGACATGACAGATCAGTAGTGATCGACTCTCATCAGTGGCTTTTCTTGTTAGCAGATGAGAATTTTTGAGTCTTTGACTCCCTCTTGAAATTTCTCCATTTTAGATTTGACTTTCAGGCTAAGATTTACTTTGTGGAATCAGCTGCTTTCGAGGTAGTTGGTGAAAATTTTTTTTTTTTTCTCTGTAAAATTCTTGCCTAAGGGCATTGACAACTAAAACTTCAGTTATAACCCTTTAGTGCCTTTTTTCAGTAATGTCCTCAGAGTGTGATAATGAACAAATCATTTTTCAGCCATTTCCATAAGCCCAGTCTGAAGGACTAATTTGACAGGAGTTCTGGCAGCAGGTTTTTCTGGATGGAAACTCACTGTGAGAAGAGTAATCTAGAACTGGAATAAGATGCATCAAGAAAATGTCATTTAAATGTTTATGTAACTGTAAACAATGCTAGCTAAACTGCAGTGAGATTTGTTTCATTTTATATAGCAATAGATTATTTCCAACATTGCTATAAAACATAATTATTATTCTCTCTGGTAAAACTTGTACCATTTTTATGAATTTGTGCAGTACAGAACTTAGAGAAGCTGGAAAGGAGAGATTGAGTCCCCTTTCAGTTTTTGCCATTATTGTCTACATGATTTTATGCAAGTGATTTCTTTCTTATTTCAGTATAGTAGTTCCAATGTGGAAAGAAGTCTGTTTAATGCTCTTGTTTTCTTCTTCAGAGATATAAAAGTGTTCATTAATTAGAATTGAAATTTATTCAGAACTTAAATTTATTAGACTCTTACTATTCAAATAGATATGAAAATTTTTATAATTTCCTTTTAACCTAGTTCCAGTTTCCTTTGAACACACCTGCTTTAGTTCTCCCATTATTGTTTTCCATTGTCAAAATTTTGAGTATTATTTATTTTTAAAGTGCCTCAGTAACCACATTTTTCTTTCCCCAAACAAGCTCCAAAAATAAAAGCCAGTCAGGCAGAAGACCTGAGTGATTTTACTCACAAAAGTCTGAGGCCTCTCTTAATCAAGCTATTATATGAGTAGTTACTTCTACATAAAGAAAATTTTAGGAAGTGTGTCAGGTGCTGTTATATACAATGCTTTGTAGAAATCCAGATAAACAGTAACTTTATTAAATAGATCTGTAGTATTGAAAGGGATTATTCTGCCAGGATGCAGGATCTTCCCTCCAAAAATGCAGCTTCTGAATGTGCTAATAACATTGGCATGCCAGGAGGTCTGAATACTCATTTCATCTGAGAACATTTTTTTTCTTATCACGTGCATGGACAATAGAGCAGGGTATTCATTCTCACTTCAGGATATTGTTGCTCTGACTGTAAAATCTATTCTTTGCATGATTACAGCCCTTTCTGCCCATGGGGAATTACATTTTTCACTTCACCCATTCTTTCCTCCTAATGCTGTACGCGGTGAGAGTTTTAGAGAAATACGCTCCAGTGGTGCTGGGGTTCTCAGCTGCAGAGAGGGCCTGAGACAGTTCCACGTGGGTGACCCTCCAGGCATTGCTCTCTTTTTCAATGAGCTCCTCCTGTATCCCTGCGTGTGCTACATATGGAATAACATCCCATGCTAAAACCACAAGAGTGTATCAACAGCCACCATCAAATCAGTGGCGTGTTTTATTGATACATACAAGTGGTAATCAATAGAAAATTATAAAAGCAGAAATGGAAAAGCAATCAAATATTTATTGCTTTTGTATCATGGCCAAATATTTATTTCAGATTGAAACTGAGAATGTTTTAGATGTTCTAAATTTCTGTGGATATGCTTCTTGTCAGTGAAGAAGGAAGTTATTCATGCATTTCTTTGCATTAATTAATTACCCTGAAGTCACTGTTGCTTTTTAGCAGTGTCATGTTGCAGGGATGCCAAAATGAAATCAATCCATGTGTAGTGACATGGATTTGGCATAATTAAATCCTTTATTTCTCTTATGTTTGTGGGAGCTGATGGAAAATAATCTTCTAGAAAATTAAACAAACAGTGAAGCAGGCACCATGAGGTGACTCTCAGGATGGGTTGAGTGACATGGCACTTCCATTACTTGCCAGGAAGTCTCTCCCTCTCTGCCTTTTCTCAAGAGGCTGCGAGCATGTTCAGGTGAACGTAGCTTCTACCAAATGTAATAGTTTCATTTTCTTGTAAGTAAACTATGATTAGCACTCTAGCACCAGACTTACAGAAATCAATTAAGCATCGTTCCATCATGCTGGTTTCTGGTTTGAACCTATAGTTCATTTAACAAAAGGTAGTGAAGGGTGGTTGTTGACAATTTTGTTTTGCAGAGTAAATTGTGAGCACTTTTTCTTTATAAAGTGTTTTCTTCAGGAAGAATACAGGATGAAGTATTTTTATGTGTTATTGGAGACAATGATAGGGTAATATGTCTCAGTTCAGTGGTTTTGGGGGTTTGTATGGATGTTGTGTATATAAACCTACACACCTGCAAAACTGCAGAAGTCTTTAAATAATTTGCAACCATGCTGATGGCTTGCAAGCCAGAGATGTGTTAGTCCTTTGCACAAGGTTTCTTTTCTCCTTTTTCCAATCTTTGTGAGATATATGCAAGAGTCATGTGCTTTCAAATTCCAGTGTGTGTATATATATGCATATATGAATGTACATAAATATATATGACAGTCAGTTTAAATTCCAGCTAGAACTGCTGGTGAAAAGGGTGGTGCTTTGCCATGGGCAAAATGCCAGAACTCTCTGTGTTTGGTGCAATTACCATGTAATTCTCATCCTAGCCAAGCATGCAGAGCCCTGCTGCAAGGCACACGAGGCTGGGCTGCCTTGGGTCTGTGGTGAAATTCTAGGGAACCCTTGGAAAAGGGGGTTCTCCTGATTCTTGGGTGTCTGTCTTCCATTATTGCCAGTTTGATTTTTATTTTGGTTTCATTTAATTTGCCTCCAGTAATATGGCACTGTGATAGAGAAATTGCATTTTGCCTGACCGAACTTCCTAGTTTTTCTTTCTTTTAGTTCAGACAAGTATTATGGGGTTTTTTTGGTTGGTTGTTTTTTTTTTTTAAGTAAGCAAATTGATAGGGTGCTCAGAGACAAGTATAAATGCAACATATTATTTTCTATCTCTTACTGATGTCAGAATTTAGGGCATATCTACCAGATATTTTAAGGGAAAGGAATTCAAACTAGTCATGCTGTTTCTTTTCTTGGCCCCTATATCCATCTGGAAATTGCATTGGTACAATGGTTGTATCCTCTACACTGAGGTACCTGGGTTATTTAAATAATTGGGGTTGTTAGGCTGTTGCACAACTTAAAAGAAAAACCCAAGGCTAAAGGAAAGCACTGATACAGGCAAAGCTGGTGTTCAAGCAGCTTAATCAAGAAAATCAGTGTTGGAAAGGAGGAAAGAAGATGCTGGCTCTGGTGACCACATCTGTCCTTCTGCCACCAGCATTTACCAGTAAGGTGATTCTTTTCTTTGTTCTTTTCTATCCAGATTGGTAGCCCCAGACTTCAGGAATCTGCAAATCAACCTGTTTGCTGTTGTCTTATTTTGTGAGTCTCCACAAGTTCTTATAAAGCAAGAATGTCAATAATTCATAACTGGCCTGGGGTAAAAATTGAGAGGATGTTCTCCAGGCCAGTATATAGGTGGAACTTCTGAGTTGGAGATTTCTGATTGAAAATGTTTGTAAGACAACTGTGAAGCATATAAAAGGATTTATTTTTTGAGATTTTTGTTTCCTGAGAAAGCATTTCAAAATACGGCTGTCATTCCTAAGAAAGGGAATAAATGCCAAAGTATGTTTTCTTTATAGACAAGTGATAATTTTAGAGTAGTAATGAAGAATCCCTCTGTGCTGCATTTTCCATTGTGATTCCAGGTTAGTGCTGAAACAGGAAGCAGAGTCTCATTCTGCCTGAGGGGATGATGGTCTTTTGGGAGTTAATGAACAAGGGGATTGCTGTACTGAGACTGGCTCCTAGCAGGATTAATTGAAATCAGAATGAGAAAAAAACTTCATCATTAGTTATTCCTGGATTTATCTGGAAGAGGGAGGTTTCCCACCATTCTTTTCTGCTTAGATGACTTCCTCTATGTGCTAAACTTGCACTTTTATGTATCCATATTGCATTTGAAAAGGAATAAAGAACATCAAACCTTTCAATGATTAAAATTTGAGGTGGGGGCGGAGGGAGGAATCCAGCTGTCTGTGACATGATTTTATTTTTCATTTTAAGATATGAATAAATACTTTAAAAAGCAACAAAAAAGTATGAATGCAAACTCGAATTATTGGAAATGTTTGGGTGGCTGGTTCCTATCCAGCTGTTCTTGGCACGTGATCTCCTTGAACTGTTCCAGATGGTTCCCAGCACATGATAAGGATATCACTGGGGCCTGCCACAGGCACCTCCAAATTTTATTTATTTACTTTTCAAATTACTGTTTTACAAATCTCAGCCAACTGGCCAACTTGTGGTCTATCACAGCTGAAAATGATAGTCCAGTGTTGGATGGTGCTTCCCACCCTCATTCTAGGTATTTGCATTTTTATATTCTTACTGTCTTTCTGTGTATGTCTAATGAGTGATGGACTGTAGCTTGTTTCTGGACATCAGCCTTTATGAAGAAAATCTGTTGATGCTTATTCTTGGGCTTCTGATATCCTGGAAGCCACAGTGGCATGCACCTTATTACATGTGACATTTTAATTTAAATCATATACAGCAGGACAAATCTCTCTGTTACCAAAAGATGCAAAAGGTGATGATGTTGACGTTCTCCAAAAAATATAAGTTTTGTGAATAAAAGGCTCTATATAAAGTTGTAGCATTCTTGGGAATCTTCAGTATTCTCTGGGCTTATTGTTATTTACTTTTAAGATGTTCATGTAATTCTCTTACAGCCCAAAAATAGTGTGCATTTCTGGGCTTCTATACCCATACTGAAACCAGTTTCACTGAGTTAGTTCACAATATTTTAAAATCCTTTGCATAGCTTAAATTTATATATTTCGGGCCTGGTGGTGTTATCTCAATCCGTTTACAATCAATCAATTTTTTTCATCAATACCTATTATTACCATCAAAACCTAGTATTTCATTAAAAAAAATAAACATGACCTTTTTTTTCCATTAAGAAAAAGATTACTGATTGAGCACTAGTAAGTGGCTGAGCTTAGAGTGCAGTGATGATAATTGGAATCATAGGTTATTCTTCTGAAAGAAAATTCAGAAATAAGGAAATAGCTGTGAACTGCAAT
This sequence comes from Taeniopygia guttata, assembly GCF_048771995.1. Taxonomy (NCBI): domain Eukaryota; kingdom Metazoa; phylum Chordata; class Aves; order Passeriformes; family Estrildidae; genus Taeniopygia; species Taeniopygia guttata. The sequence goes on along the minus strand of NC_133031.1, from coordinate 11,591,730 downwards.
CCACTTAAGCCTTTGATTAAGGACCTGGAATACAGTCCACCTAGATCTGAGATTAAGTCTAAGTCCTAGATGTATGACTTTAATTGTACGTAGGTTTTGTGATTAGCAGGAATCTTGTGCAGCTTCTCTGAAAAGTGGGAAGCTCCCTGTCTGTACAAATGTGTGCAATGCACTTCTTGGGGTAAATGGGTGCTAGACACATTGGCTTCAAGTTTTGAGAGTTTTAGGGGGTTTTGAGTTGTTTTTCCTCAGGGAAATTGTAGTTTGTCCAGTAGAGGGTTAGGATAGAGTTCATAATTAGGAAATATTTTGTAATATAAGGGATGTTACTCATTCAGAATTCCCAAAAATCACCTACATTTTGATGTGAGAGTGGTTTTATATAAACTTTGCTCTGAAAATTAGATGTTGAGTGCTTCTTTAGAGGAAGAAGATAAGCTCAGAGAGTGACAGAATGATCCTCTGAGGCCAAGTGTCAGTTCCATTTACTGTTAGACCTGCACATATTAGAGCTCTGAAAGTAAGGACTAATAATTCAAATGCATAAAAAGGGTGTTTCTTTTGTGATTTAAATAAATAACTTTGAAACCAGCATTTTGGGACCTTCAGTGGTACTGTATTTAAAAAGGCATTTATGTAATTCTTGTAGCCTCTGTCACTAAGGAATAGTATTTTAGGGGCAATGAAAAAATTCAGGTAAGATATAGAATATCCACATTATTGTAAAAATTCAGGTTTTGGCTTTGGAACAGTTACAGGATTAAAAAAAAAATAGTTGAATTTTATGAATGTCTTGGAAAAATCATCTCATCTTGCTCGTCTGAAGTCATTTGTTATGTTGTGCAGTCAAACATCTGTTCAGAGTTTTAGAATAGTTAGAGATGACAGCAGTCCCCTACTGCTGGAGCATTCATAGGAGTATTGAACTGCCCCAGGATCTGTGTTTACAGAACATAGGCTGCATAAAATGCAGAAGATTAGGAAGGTGCAGAGGGAGTTGAAATTGTAGACAGCAACATATTTCATGTGTGTTTTATTTATACTTGTGAAACCTGTGTTTACTGAGAGATCAAGTATGTGCATAAACAGGCAAACAAATAATAAAGTACCAAACAGCTAGCACAGTGCTAGCATAAAAAGAGAAGAAAAACAAAGAGAGAGTCTTTAGTTCACCCTACAATTGTAGTTTTCTTTTTAAAGTTGTTCTTTGGTTTATGGAGTGGCCTCTGTCTCACACCAAGTAGGAAGGGAGCCTGATCCACCCTGCACATAAGGAAATTATTGCAGTTTCTGAGAGTTCAGAGTGGTGTAAGCACTCAGCCTCCCAGCACAGTGCACAGGCTGGAGGAGAGGGCATTCAAATCCGACCATAGCTCTGGTGATGCTGTTTGCATCTTTTCATTTTTATTGGGTTCTCAAAACTTGAGGTTCCCATGAGAGGTGTGGATCAACAGTATGCTTTAATTTTTAGACTTCATTCCACCTAAAGAGATTTGCTCCTGTGATCTGCAGGCTTTTCAGTGTTCTTGGGGTGCCAAAATGTCGAGGTGGCCATAGTCTGAATTCTGCTTCGGAGTAGCCTTTGGCCTGAACTGCTTCCTCTCAGGAAGGTCTTGGCAGGCTGCTTGTCAAGAAAGCTGAGAGGGAAGAGCTGGTTTCACTCAGGAGGCATTGCACTGGTGAGTACTGCTCAGCTGGGTGCATTTCCTCTCTGCTGCAGCAAGGAAATTTTATAGTCTCAGCAGATGGCCAGGAATCCTAAAACACTGATTTAATGAACTGAAATCCCACCACCAGACAGCAGCTCTTGTGGCTGCAGCTGGAAGTAGAGCAGAATGCTTTTTGTCCTTCTAAAATTTAATTAGGCAAACTTTGGGACATCTAGGGGTTACGTAAACATTTGTGGTGGGTTGGAGAGGAAAGAGTAAGTGCTAAATTGATAAGGGGATTAGAATGCAAAAAGCCTTTTGAGAGCACTGCTGTTCTTCCTCCTAAAGATAAACAAGGTTGTGCTGAGCTGTTTGGTAGTCTCAGTTGCAGTGTCTTGGAAGTAAGCTTGAGTTTTAAAAGTTTTACAGTTGTGGTAGAGAGATAGGTATGAAAAAACAGTTTGTGGCCTTAAAGCATGTGAACCTTGCATTACGTGGACATTGGATTGCTAGGCAAGCTTCAGTTTTGTGGAAAAGAGCTGTTCATCCCAGCTGTCTTCTAGTCCTGCTGTGGGAGGGTGAGTGAGTCCAGCTAAACCCAGGTGTCATGGCACACTATCCACAGAGAGCGTCCTTCCCCCTGGGATTACAGGGCCAGCAGAAAGGCTGTGCAATGAATTTGACTCCCCCCGTTTCACTGAGGTAATGGTTGGATACTGGCTGGACACTGAGGTGGAGGTGAAGAAAGCTAAGGCTCTGCATTAAAAGAGCAGACCCAAGACTAATTCTTATTTTCATTTCCACTTTCTCTGAGAAACCTTTGTCCTGTGCAGATGTTCCTTCTTCCCAAGGAAGGCCTAAGGCTTGGATAAGTTCAGTTATACAAAGTGAATTTCAGAAGTGGCTTTGCTGCTCTTTCATTGTAATCTAACTAGTGCTGCTTCCCTTTTATGAATCATCAAAGGCCCTCCTTTTTCTGAAATCCTCAGCTCTGTATACAGAGATAGAAAGAACATGCAGAAAGGCTATGGGTGATTGTTGAAATAAGTGTCTTGAGGAAGAATTCAGTAAGTCTCTGATAGAGGTGGTTGAAAAAAATAGGTGTAATGTTTCACAAATGCTTTTATTGTGTTGATGGGTTTGGTAGTTGCTTTCCAGTAGTGAATTAGTACAGATCACATCAGCTAGACTCGAGAAAAATTGCTTGTTTTTTTACAACCATCTGCTTAGCTGTAAATTGCTTTCTCCAAGCTCTATGCAATCTTTTGCTTTGCCTCTGTCTCGGCTTTAGCTCATGTTTCCTATTTTTTATCTCCTCAGAGTGCAATATACTGTATCATTCAAAATAGGATAAAAAGGTCAAAAGTCCTCAAATGTTTTTATACAAAAGGCGGGGGGGGAATGGAACTAATATAATCACCTCATACATGGCATTTCATTTATGTCATTTATTTCTTTTATTACAGCTCTAAGTGAAGTGAGTTACTTTGAAAGCAATGGTGATGAAACCAGACCTCCTCAAGCTCTGGGGCATGGAGGGCAGAAAACATATATATATATAGAGAGAGAGAGAGAGAGAAACATATCTTAGATAGCTTTAAAGGAACCTCTGTGATTGATTTCCATTATTCATGTGGGCACTTTACTTACAAAGCAGAGGATGTTATTTTCAGATTTGGAAGTCTTTTTTCTTCTCATTTGTGGCTCGTGATGCTGGATTATTGTTAACAATTATAGTGAGATTGAGGAAATATACTGGGCTTCACTAAAGGTTGCTTCTCTAGAATTTATTTCATTTGTGGAGAATTTGTTCTGGATTGGGTGAGAAGGGGTTGGTGTGGGGGTTGGTTTTTCATTTGTTTTTGCAGTGGGAACTGTTGTAATTGTCAGAGAAATTTTCTTTTCATTGATCAGAAAATTGTTGAGGTAGGAAGACACCTCTACAGATCATCTGGTCCAGCCCCCTCTCAAGCAGATCAGTTACTTCAGGTTGCTCAGGACTTTTCACCTGAGTTTTGAATATTTCAAAAGATGGATAGTCTGGGCAACCTGTTACAATATTTTGCAACCCTCACAGTAAACCAGAGGTGTTTAAATGGAGTCTTCTGTACTTCAGTGTGGTTTCATTGTCTTTTCACTGGATAACACTGAGAGGAGTTTATTTCTGTGTTCTGTGGTGTCTCCCCTCCCTCCCTGGCATTTCTGCACATCAATGAAATCCCTCTTGAGCCTTGTCTTCAAGCTCAGTCCTTCGCCGGCTCATCCCAGACACACCAGTGCTTTGGTCACCCCAGATCTGCTCCTGTGCCAGAGTGATGCTGGTTTTGGGATTCCATACGTGCTGTTCGTCCAAGAGCTTCCCTTGGGAGCTGCAGTTCTGGATGATCTGAGCCGTGTAGGGGACGGTGACACTCGGAGTTTGTGCTGCTCCTGAGCTGGGCTGGCTCTGTGGAGCAGAGCAGGAAAAGAACTAATCCAGTTTGCAAGTACAGGGTGGGGGAAGAGTTCCAAACCTTCTGCCAGGATTCTCTTTCCCAAAATGTAAGTATTATAAATGCAAGCGAACCCAATGGGAAGAAATGACGCTGTCTGACTCAATTCAGAAGGCTGAATTATTTCTTTATTATACCTATGCTAAAATACATTAATATACTATATAAAAGGAGGATACTAAAACTACATACTACTTTCTCTAACTAACGCAACTGGTGACCCTCTCCCTGTAGTCCAGCCCCAGGTGGGTTGGATTGGCCATCAGGCTCAAACAATCCTCACCAGAATCCAATCAAGCACTCACTCTAGGTAAACAATTCTCCAAACACATTCCACATAAGATAAACAAGGAGCATAAATATAAATTGTTTTCTCTTTCATTTCTCTCTGTGCACCTTTATGAAAAATCCTGAGAGGGAGAGAAATGTGCTTGCCACATGTAAGAACTGATGAAAGCAAATTACAGAAAGGGGAGGGACAGGAAGAGAGAGAAGGGCCTTGGGCCATCCAAGTGCGAGCTCCAGGAAGGTGCTGAGGAAAGCAGTTCTTCCCTGACACACCCATGTTATTTATTTACTTCACTGATTCCCTTCCACAGCACTCTGGGACTCAGGTTATTACCAGTGATAGAAATGCAAAACTCTTCTAATTACTTGAAATGCTTTTTCCCCGATTCCAGTAGATTTTGAAGTTTCAAAGGAAAAAAAAAATTTGGATTGATGGATTTAATTTTCTATGATCTGGCTCTAGAGACAGAGCCTTTATATTAAATTGTAAATCTTTGCAGATTTGGTTTGTTTAAATAAGGAATAATTTTATGTTTAATATCTGGGAAAACCATTTTTTATGAAGCCAAGAAAATAGTTTTGTAGATGAACAATTGAAGATGAACAATTTTCTTGGGTTTATGATTACCATCAAAAAATGAGACTCTTGAAAAGCATTGTTTGGAATAAAAAAATATCTTTACCTGTCTGACTGCTAAAATTAATGCAGATGTACTTATTTCTATTATTTTTGCGTAGTAGCTATATGGTTTGTAATGCAAGAAATATATTCTAAAATCAGTGGGAAAATGCCAATTTCCTAATTTAGACACTAAGTTTAAGTTTCTTGGGTTTTGTTCTGGGGTTTTTGGGGGGATTTTTTCTGGGTTTTTGTTTGGTTTTTTTTATTTTGGGTTTTTTGGTTTTGTTTTTTTTTTTTCTTTTTGAACATTTAGCTTGTAATTAGGCTGAGTTAAATGATAAAGCCAGGCATGTCAAAATGGCTAAGAACAAACCTAAGCAATTAATTTGATGCTTTACATTACATCATGTTAACCTGAGACTTTAAAATGCTGATTTCTAGCTCAGGTTTAACTGGACTTTTGCCCCAGAGATATCAGTTTTCATTCATTTTGTAGGTGTTTTGGGTTTTTTTTTGTTTTTTTTTTTTTGGTTTGTTTTTTTTTTGTTTTACTTCAGAGGAATTCTAGAAACAAGTTAATGTGGACATGGATTTAAAACCCATGCATTAAATCAATAGTGCAATCTTTAAAAAGTTTAATAAGTATATAAAAGAAAAGGACAGCAGTGCTTATCTTCCTTAATGTTATTTTTAAGACTTGAGATGTTTAGTCATTATGTTAACTTCAAGTTGGTAGCAGGGCTGTATTAATCTGTATTGCATCAAGTTCCATTTAAAAAATTTATATCAAATCAAATTAAACCATTTCACTGTAAGTCCCATGTGAATGCTTACAGGTTGTTTAGCACAAAATAAATTGAAAGCAATACCAAGTTGAAGTGAAGCTGATGTTTCTTTCTTTATGAGTTTTGAACTCAGACTTGTATGAAGTAAATTAAGAGTATTTTAAACTACAAGTATATGGATTCCCTCACTTTGTGCTGGTTATCTTAACTGTTTTATTAAAATATTAGCCAGATATTTTGAGAAGTTTCTTCCCCACTAAGCACTTGTTAGGAACGTATTTGGGCTGGAGAACTATGGGTTTCAGCTCTTCAAGTGGATGTAATAAGGCATCATTTTGTTACTGAATCTTACTTCTTCTCCATAAAATGGAATAGCATAGCTCTAAACCAGGTTTTATGCTTTTTCCATTTTTCAAAATGGAAGTGTTGTTTTGTATGAAAAGTATACTATAAATCATCTTAGCAGGATATAATCCAAATTGAATTTACTATGTAGATCATTTAAGTACTGGAGGGGAATAAAGGGGCAACAAATTCTAAAAGGAAGAGCCAGCATATTTTATCAATAAGCAAAACATGATGAGGGTATTTTTCAGAACTGTTCTCTTCTGTTTAGAAACACACGGAGCTGGTAAAAATAAAATTAATGAGTGTCTCATTTCTAATAAATGTGAAAGACAGTAAAGACAACCAAGAAGGAAAAGGTTATTTGGTATTATTGGAAAAAGCAAGACTGGTCATTTTTTATTTTCTGATCTACGTACTGGCGTTTAAAGGAACTTACTATGTCTAACTGGGGAAAAAAGCCTCATCAGAGGCATAGGTAATCATATAATGAGTTTATAAAATAATTACTCCAGTTACAGGATAAATATTTTCATATATCAATTCTCAAAAGTGAGATAAACTGTTTCATTGCAGGGCTAGTCTGACTTTTGAACAATCAATTTCTATATAAATGCAGTTATTTAGCTGTGCAGTTATGAGGAGAGAAATGCCAGTAAATAGCAAGAGTGTGAAAATATCAAGGGTGGTAATATTTTATTTAGAATAGTCTGTAACTAAGGGAATGAAGAAATGTCCAAGGTAAACTCAGATTAGCTAACTCAGTTAGCCCTAAGAAAATAACTGCTGCATCATGGAACACACTTGGGCTGCCAAAATTTACCAAAAAGCACAGTAAATTTGTGAGTAGTAATCTCTGTTGAGCTGTTTGCCTCTGTGCCATAATATAAACAGTATTTGAATAAGCTACTATAGCATTATACTGAAACAACAAAACCTGGAGCTTCTGAGATGTTTAGAGAATTGAAGAAGGTATCAAGAGAGGAAGAGGGATGAGACTAATGTGTGTAGTCAGTGAATTTTCTGACAGTGAAACCTGTAAGTCATAAAGACTCTAGTGCTGTCTCTTTGACAAGTTGAAGACTGGGTCAAATGCAGAGCTGTTGCTTTCAAAGTGCTTTTTGGGCACTCAGCTGGCAATTGTACCTGCAGGGGCCCCTGCCTGTGCTGTTTGCAGCTCTGTGGTTGCAACAGGGGAGTAGCAAAGAGCAGATTTCTTCCAGCAAGCCCTGTTTCTCTGCAGATTTACTCCACAACTTGCAGAGTCTTTCCTCTGAATCTCTGTGGCACTTCTAGCATTAAGGCCCTAAAAAAGGAGGAAAAATAGAAAAAACTCTTGAAGCTAAATGTGAAGTTGAGCATGTCTGGATGATGTACCTGTCCCAGCCTTGGCACGTTTGTGGTTTGGCTGGTGCCCAGCATCCAGCCTCAGAGGTCACTGACAAAAGGCTTTCCTCCCTGCTTTTTGCTGTGGTTTAATCCCAGATTGTTGCACCTTGCAGCTGCTCCTTGTCCCCCAGTGACAGGATGGGAATTGAAAGGGGAAGAGGGAGAAAACTTGCAGGTGGAAGAAAAGCCAGTTTAATAGGGAAACAAAAGTCCTGCATGTGAGCAAAGTAAAACAAGGAATGAATTCACCGCTTCCAATCCTCAGGCAGGGGTTCAGCCACCCCCAGCTGGAGATGGCTGGGGAAGACAGATGTCATCATTCCAAATGTCACCCTCCTCCTTCTTCTTCTCCCAGCTGTTTATATTGCTGGGTGTGACACCATGTGGTGTGGTCGCCTTGGTCATTTGGGGTCAGCTGTCCTGGCTCTGTCCTGTCCCAGCTCCTTTTGCACCCCCAGCCCCCTCAGTGGTGGGGCAGTGCCAGAAGCAGAAAAGGCCTCATTAAGCTGTGCAAACACTGCCCAGCAGTGAGGAAAACATCCCTGTATTATCAACCCTGCTTCCAGCACAAATCCAAAATAACTCTGGAGCAGCTACTGTGAAGAAAATGAACTCTACTCCAGCCAAAGCCAGCATGTTTTTATTCTGTGCTTCAAAACACAAGGAGCCTTTATGTCCTGTTTCTAGAAAGGGGCTCATATCCTACATTACAGTGGATAAAAATGCCAAGATTTGCTTTGTTGTTACTTGGTATATTAATATTTTAGAAGCTCAATCTAAAAAAGAAAATTAGCATATCCTAATTTTCCTTGTAATCAATGTTTCATGCATGTTTCATAAACACGGCTTCACTTTATAAAAATTCTCAGTATTTTTTGTCTGAAGAAAAACATAATGTATAAAGTTATATTTATTTTACTACCCGAATGACTTTAGTGTTTACATTGCTACTAGAATTGCATATCTCTTGATAATTTTACCTCAAAAAATTCCAGCCACAGGGAAGGCTGTGCTGATCTTATGACACAGCTATTCCAGCAGCACTGGCGGGGATGATGCTGTTCAGTAGCAGGCTGAAGGTCACACAGGAGAGTGGGGTAGCTCCTGGAGCTGAACTGATGAGCGAGGAACCTCTGCTCTTTTCCCTCTAAAGGTTTTAATTTTTAGAAATGAGTTCTTTTGAAATAAGAATGAATACCATCAGAATGACCTGTTCTGCTCCTTTTGTGTGTATGTGATTTTGCAGCTCTGTCTACAGGCAGTGTTAACTCTGCTGCTTTTCTTTCACCTGAATTCAGAAGAGAATTATCAGGAACACATAGCTCAGTTCAGTTCAGTTGATTTATGATTAGGAATTCAAGAGAAGCAAATGTATTCATCAAATTTCATAGGGACGTCTTGTCAGAGACTAATTTTAATACACAAAATGGTCTTAAATGGGACACAATTACTTTCCTGATTGTTGCTTTCTGCTGCCATTATTTTGAAAATGGAATCAAGCAAGTCTTGTATGTATGACCAGTATGTTCTGGCAGCAAGCATGTCAGGTCTGTGCTACCTATTGGAGTTACTGTTATTTCAGAATATTCCATTCCTCAAAGTTTTCCTTTTTGTTGGGCTTGGCAGGTGGTGGCAGAGCATGGGTGGCTGCTCATGCAACTTCCTACTTTTACAAAAAGTATTGAGAAGAGATGAAAATTGCTCATTCAAATGTAGTAGATCCTTTTGTGAATGCTGTTCTTTTCTGTGCATAATTTTATTTTATATAGAAAATAACCACATTCCTAGTTTTCCACTGGGAAAAAAGTTTCCATTTTGCACAAATTAATAATAATGACACTGATGGGTCAGATACTATCTGTAGTCAAGGGGTGTTTCCTGTAGCTAATACACACCCTGTAGTCTGAAACATGTTCATCCAAACCCTACTAAATTACAAATATATTGGCTGGTGATGCTTTATCAAGTTGTATTAATAACTCATAGATCAAAACATTTGGCTCCCTAGAATTTTTTTTGTATTGTGTGCTCTTTTAAGTCATACAAGAAACTCATTCAGAAGGCTAACTCTATATTGTGATACTTATCCATAATGTCATTACAATGCATAGTTTTCAGAAAAAAGAATATTCTACACAAGACTAAAACTTTCTGTATAATAGGGCAACTTTAAAGATTTTTAGTTTTTCAGTCAGCAATTTTATAGATCTCCAGAGAGTGGCCTATTTGAATTTTAAAACTAGTCTTCCTCTGGGTTCTAAATTATATTTAATATGCTAAGCAAGGGTTATTCTAAAAAATATTCCTGTACTTGAACTTTGGTAGGCAATTACACTGCATGTCAAATTGTTCTTGTCTCTAAAATGTGATGTGTGCAAACCACAGAAAATACAGTAGCAGAGGCATGTTTATCTCCTGCCTTAACTCAGAGGGCATTGCTTGTGTAGACCATCTGGTAGTAGTTAAGGATATTTTAACTGACACCTCTGAGTGGCTCCAATTATTTTTTTCAAACCAGGTATAAAAACAGGTACAAAGCAAATGGCTCACTGCATTACTGAGGGGTTTTGAGTTCCTGGCACAGGCACTCTGTAACTGAGCACTGGCTTGATGTGACCTTAAGCTTTTTAGGAGAGGAATCTGTGACAAGCAGTATTCAATGTAGATATTATTACTAGACAAGCTGAATTCCTGTGTGTATTTTAAATTATGTCCAAAAAATTAAATAGGAAGTTTTGCTGCAATTTGAAAAATGCCCTTTATTCCACAGGGCCAGGTTGGAAGTCTTGCATGATTTTGCCATGATAAGCAAAGGATCTTTTGTACTTCTAGCTTGGGCTTGAAACAAAAAAAAAATTTAATTTCTCTGAGTATTTGTTGGTTGTACTTTTGAATTGGGAAATATTCAATGTAATAAAGTGAAAAATATATTTGACAGTTTTTGAAAAAGTCCGGGGCTCTGTTGATTTTATTAAGTAGCTGGGAGCCAAAGATTTTAATGTTGGGCTTGTAATATTTGTGGGGAAGAAAGTGGGAAATGACACATCCAGCAAACCTGTTAAGCCACTTAGAAGTGAGTTTGCACCTCTCCTTACAATTACCTCATTTGTTGTTATAATTGCAATCTTTAACAAATGGCCTCTTGAAGGGCACCAAACACCATGATACCAAATATAAATCTTACATCTTTTAGTCCTCTTTTGATTTCTTAAATGGTTTTTTTCTAAGTCTAGTCCCTGGCAGACGTTTTCAAGAAGAGTTTAGAAGGGTTTTTATTTATAAAGATGGCAATCTTGGGCAGCCATAATATAAAGCAAGGGTCTCGTTTTCATTTGCTTTTTCAAGTATTGAATGTGGCTTTCATCTGTGCTGTGTGAGGCTTTGAATATGGTATGAATTCCCTTTCCATTTATTAAAAATCTTTCTAATGGCTGATGAATGGCATGCATAATGAAAGATTATATTCATTTATCATCCATAGTAAATCATTGATCACAGAGGTATCTTGTGGAAAAACCTAATCAAAGCTTTTCAGTTTTTCTGGTTGGTTAAGCTCAGAACAGCAAAGAAATGATTGCTCTGTTAGTTGGTTTAACATTTGGTTTATTAGGTGATACTCACAGACAGTTTCTAAGGTTTTTATGTTTTACAGATGAAAGTTTGTTGTTAAGGAGATTAAGGCAGATGGCAAAGGTAATTCTTATCCTTTGAAAAGCACAATGACCATGTATTAGTGTGAACTGTTTATCCAGGTGTGAATATGCCACAAATGAATTTGATAACAAGTAACTATCAATAATATATTTATATATTTTAGGATACAAAACCTAAACAGAGTTGTAAGTGAATTTGGTAGTCTGGAACCATTATGTAACAATTCTGCTTAGGCTATGTGCATTGATTAAGAATATGAAAGTTTCTTTTTTTCTTTTTTTTTTTTTTCTTTTAAGGAAGCACCTTCAAATTAGACAAAGTTGGTCTGTTGTTGAGGGAAGGGAAATTATCATTAGTTCAGGTGCTGTCATAGGTCTGGATGGCTTTACTAACATACCTTGTCAATTTTTAATTCTTTTTATAACCTACCTTTTAGGAAAGATGAAGAAGGCAAGACATCTATATCAGGAGAAGAATGATAATTCAGTAGTTCCAGCATAATTATGGATGAGGCATTTAAGTCACATCCACATAACTCCTTTTCAAATGTTAAAAGCCTCATTTAGTTCAGTGGTTCCTATAGAGGATTTACTCAAGTGTCCCCATTTAGTTTCTCCAAGGCTAAAGGATCCTGAAACACTGAAGTCAACAAATTAGCTGAAAGTTTTATTATCTAAACCTGGGCAATGTCTCAGGGTTTTGTAGCTGTGACCTCTACTCTTTATGCCATCTACTCCAAAAGCATAACAGTCCTTCCCTGTTTCAGAGAGCTGCACTGACAATTTACATACTGAAGAATACAATGAATTGTACCAACCATACATTTTTTTTCTGACTATAATTTCTCTATGATGTTCAAATGTTTCAGCTGACCTAGTTCCACATAAAATAATGTAAAAAAATCTCCTTTCTTTACTATTCTTTGTCTACCTTTTCAAAATAATTTCCTTTCTGGTTACTTGCTCTCCTTATTTTTAATAGTTACAACATTTTTAAATAAAATTGACAGACAAGTGGGTTTCTTGGTTTTCCTTCTAAAGTTGATGCTGTCCATTCTGTCAGAATTGTACTATTTCTTTAAGGAAAGAAAAAGAAGAGGCAGATACATATCTTATTCAGTCACATAATAGATTGTAAGGTCTTAACAAAACCAAGTGGGTTAAAACCCATGGTATGAAACTTTTATTATACAGTAAGTAGCCTCTCTGTTGTGGGGGTTATCTAAAATTAACTTTTTTTTGAAAGGAAAAAACAAAAAGGAAATTTGGAGGAGGGTGAGTGTCCTGGACTATTGTTCAGGCCTTCCCATCTGAAGGTATTCATGAGTATGTTCAAGAAGCAGTATGCCTTTAGCCAGTTCCTTATTGGATTCTCAGTTTGTTCTTTTTAATGACATGCATTAATTTTACTTTAATTCAGTGCATTTTTATGTGTTTATATTGAATTTAGTTTTAATTTAATTAGTACATTTTATGTTGTGCACAGCATAGGCCATAGAAGTAGAACTTGAAGAAAGGAGCTTCTTCTCAGAATAGATAACACTCAAATGATCAGGACTTTTCTGCAATGTAGAAAACATGGCTTTGAGTCTCTAGTGCTTTATTCTCACACCAAAAACTGAATGTGAATCTCCCACCTCAGGTGGGTTCCTGACCAGGAGGCTGCAAACCACTGATTTTTATGAAGGGTTCATTTTCTCTCTGGCTTTGGGCACAGTGTTCTCACTTGTGATTCGGTGGCCTGATCTGAGGAGCCAAGGAAGCTTATTTTCTACTTAGACTGGCTGCATGTGTTAAATGACAAGATATTCTGTCTGGCCCTCACTGTTAAGATTAATTTTTCTTCCCTTTTGAATAAAATCTTCACCTAATAACAATCCAAACAATAAATATAAATTTCTGTGTATTCCAGTTAAGGTCATTCTCATTGCAGGCACAGAAATCTATATTTAGCTTACCTGAAGAGGAAAGGAATTATTTTTCATTGTTTACAGCACAGCCCAATGGCCTATATAATGTCATGGCTTTCTATCATAGATTTTTTTGTGTAACTGACTCTGACCCAGGATAAAGAGTATTGCATTCTCTGTGTGCAAATAAATACTTGATCAAAAATTATAGACCATTAGAATATTTTTTTATCATGATCTTGGGTTTCTATCTTAGAGAGAGAATAAATAAGAGCTGCAGTATGTTCTCTTATTGGCATCTGAATCTTAGTACAGGGGATATAATGGTGTCAGGAGAAAATCATTTGCAACTGATCCACTGAGATGGATCATTCTAATTAATATCCTCTTTGAGACTGCCAATTTGCAGTTTTACAAGGGATGGAAATGTGTGTGGATTTGGATTCACTGCAAAAATTGAATTTCATTTTTCATAGGTACTATTAATTCCATTTTTCAAATTGGATTACTCCTGTTTATGAGACTAGAATCAGATTACAAGTTCATATAAATTAATCTTTTGGGCACTGCGCTATTATGACTTTTTTTTTTTTTAAAGTCACAAATCACCTTTGGCCTGGGACATGCTTCCTGGTGTGTAGTCCTACAGCTTTCACTTCTGGTATAGTCCATCCTTGAGTTATCACATGTCATTTTCAAAATTTTCATTTGAAATTTACTCACATGTTTTACGTTTGCCAAATTCTTTGTTTCAGAAAAACTATTTTCTGCATACTTCACATGGTCAGAGGCGATGTGATCACCACGTTTGGGGAAGAGGGAGAATTGTTTCCGTTTCAGATGGATATCACAGAGAAGGAGGAAAGGGATGGGGATTCATAGTGTTGCCATCTTTCATAGCCTCTGCAGTTTTCTGGTGCTGCTCTCTCTCCTGCATTCTCTACCTTGCTGTCCCTTGACGAGTAAATATTTTGTCTTAATAGGGATGTGGAACTCTATATGGAAGTGTTTGGGGGAAAAGTAAATTGTGATAGTATTGGCTTCTTGGCCTTAAGTTTTATGTCCTACCCTAAGTCTTCTAACTAGGTTCTCTTTCTTCCCTTTCTGCTGTCTTAAATCTATTTTATTCTTCATCTTTGTTTATTGCACAATTTTCCCCACCCTCACCCTCATTCACTTTAATTTTTTAAATGCATCCAACCTGAAACCTAGGAAACTGGAGTGCTGTGTTAGTCTTATGAGTGACACAGTTATCTATTTGAAATCTTCTTTGGCTCCGTAAGGTTGTACAAAGAAAAAGTTCTGGAAAATGTCCACAGAAAGTGTCTGTGATCTCTTTGATTAGAACATACATGTGTCAGTACTATTTAACATTAGGAAAAAGAATGAAAGAATGAATAAAGTCTAGTACTGTACTTACTTTTTAATGCTTAGGTGCAAATGTGCTTAAGTAAAAAGGGAAAAAAAGCCTTCTCACGAGGAATGAGATATGTGTTTCTGCGTGTGTGTTTTCACACAGAAGTCACTGTGGATGACTTCACAAAGTGCAATGCACAATGCAGTTTGTTACTGGTGACCTTTAAAAAATCACCTGGGAAAGTACAGTGCCAAAAAAAGATGTGAAGAAGACATGATGAAATAATCTTAGTTGAATTTAGCACTTATCAGTTAGGGATATGCTGTTTGCATATAAGCATTTTAGCAGTGCAGATTAGCTTTACCTGTGCTTGTCTTTTCATACCATTTAATCAGAAGGATTTAGCTAATTCCATTCATACAATACAATCCTGTTAATATTTTTGGTCTAGAGCCTAGACAGACACACTCATTTGGGTGAAAATCTGAATGCAAAATAGAGAATTCCTTTTTCATATTTACTTTGCAGAGAGGCTGCAATTGACACCATATTTAGACCCTTTTGCCATGGTGTGTGCTTGAGCCCAGGCCTGCTGATACAGTGCAGTGCTTCAGCAGAGGAGCTGTTCCTGCTGCTGGAATGGATCTCAGGCTGTCCTTTCCAGCCTTTGCTGCAGGGGTCCCACATGCACATCAGAGTTTTTGTTTGACTACAAGCAATATATTATCCAGGTTATTTTTCTGCTCTATTTTTTCTTTCTTTCTTTTTTTTTTTTTTTTTAATGGTATCTCTAATAAACATTTGTTTGTCTCAGAATCAGTTGATCATTTCTGAAACCATGAGCAGCACCTAAGCGTTTCTCAAGGTTTCTCTGGTTACTCATGGCTTTCTTAATGCATCCATAAATATGTATTTGATCATTCACACTGCATATGGCGATATTGAAAGACCTCATTTGGACTTTCCTGAATTTCTGTATGTGTCACCACAGTGCTGCTTTCATAGGGTTTTCTGCAGTGGGTTGTGGTGCTTTCTTTTGTAGAGGCGTGATACCAATTAGCATTGTGTGTGTATATCACATCTGCCTATTTAGGACACATAGTAGATGCTTTAGCTAAGATTATGGGATGCCACAACATGATCAAATTTTATCATATTGTAGCATTAAAACTGTCAAATGTATATTCTGCAATTCTTAAGGACTTAACATGGAAACGTTTGAACTCAAGTGTCATAATGGCAGAGTAATTATTGGTATTATTTGTTTTCACAGATTTAAAAAAGAATTTGTTAAGGGAACTAGAAAACTTTATTTTTATCTTTGCTGAAAAACTTAATGCAGTTTAAAAAAACCAAGCTATGTTTGGCCATCAAGTAGTAGAATAACTAAAGCTGAAAAACCTCTCTAGGATCAGTAAATCCAACTGTTAACCCAAACCCATATCTAAACCATGTCCCTCAGCACAACAACTACACAGCTTTAAGTACCTCCAGGGATGCTGACTCCACCACTTCCCACAGCAGCCTATTCCAAAGCCTGGACACAGTTTCAGTAAAGAATTTTTTCCTAATACCCAATTTAACCCTTTCCTGGTGCAGTTTGAGGGTATTCCCTCTCATCCTGTCACTTCTTACCTGGGAGGAGACCAACCCCCACCTCACTGCACCCTCCTTTCAGGGACCTGTAGAGAGCAGTAAGGTCCCTCCTGAGCCTCCTTTTCTCTGGCTAAGCCACCACAATTCCCTCAACCACTCCTCCTTTGTGCTCCACTCTCTTCACCAGCTCTGTTGCCCTCGTCTGGACTCACTCCAGCACCCCTTGAATCGAGGGCCACAGAACTGGGCACAGGATTCAAGGTGCAGTCTCACCATAGTAGGTATTATCTGAGTGTAAGGTTATGGTGTTACATTCAAAGATTATTCTTTGGTATATCATCCACCTCTGTACTAAATTTTGAAAGAAACACTTTCCACTTGTGGCTTGTTTTTCAGAGGTACAGGTAAGTGAAAATGTCCACACCCACTGATGAGTACTTGGCACAGCTCTTCCAGGAGATACCATTCTGTGACACTCTCCTCATATGCTTTTATGACTGACAGTTTAGGGTAGAGGGTCTTAAGTCTGAAATGTGATATTTATAACCAAGTCAGGTGCAAATGTGTGTCAAAAAGTTAATAGAAAATGCTCACAGAAAGGCAAGAATCCCCACCAGTGCAGGTTGTATTTAAAGTTTGGTGTGAGGTCTGCCAGCTCCTCTCAAGACTGTGAAGACTTTTTGATGTGAGGCAGCTTCTGATGTTTCATAATCAGAGGCAAAAGATGCATGTAGCAGTGTCTGAGTATATGTGAACTTCTTCAGTTTTTCTGACTAGTGGACTGTTTTAATTAATAAAACATTTTTTCCTTGACTGATAACTTATGACCGGTGACATGGGATCTGAATGAAACCAAACCTGAACAGTTTTTTCAAGTCAGTTATTTTATAGGTTGGTGAGTACTGGGAGGAAGTTGATCTCCAAAGCAGTACCTCATATCCATCAGGGAGAAAGGCCAAAAGGGAGATTTTGAAATATTATATGTGCGGGGGTTTAAAATCTTTTTCTTACTGCAAGTTTTTACTACATTTTTGTGTCTGATGGGAACATAATTTACATATTTTCTCACAAATGTGCTTACTAATCCCTGAGTCAATGCTGGTGAGATGCACTTCTCATTGAACCATTAATTTATAAAACCAAAAGTGTATTAAAAGGCAACATTTAGAGGAAGCCTGAGTACAAACATTGTGAAGGAACAGATAGCTTCTTCTCCTGACATTATCACATCATTCAAGCTGCAGTTGTCAACCCTAATGAAAGGTGGTGATGCTGATTTGAGCATATTGCTTATGTGATGTGCAAGAGCTTTGGGAGATAAGGAATCCCTGGTGCTATCATTTATAATTAAAGTGTCCATCACTTTCCTCTGAAAAACTGCTTGACGAATAAATAATTAAAGATCTGATTCTGATACACTTAGTTGAAATGAGACTTCTGAGAACAGTTCAAAAGCAGCAAATGGAATTCCTTCAAAGTAAGGCTTCAAGATAAATAATAGTATTACAATCTCAGTCAAAGCCAGTTCTTGTTTGTTGAGGCAGGAGGGTATTCTGGTTTATGTGCTTTAAAATCTAATCTTACAGGCATCTTAAACTTCCTGCTTGCAAACAATGCCTGATGATGTCTGTCATTTTATCTTTTAAGCACGGCATAAACTGGCATTAAAATTAATGGCTAGCTAACTGTTCCCTGCTTTTTCAGGCAGCCAAAGATAAGTTGTCTGTCTCATGGTTTGTGCAGTATGGAAGCTTTATAAAGTGCTATGTTACCTAAAGAGTTTATTTTACTTGTAAATATGCATATTTTATTCAGGTTTTTTGTTTGGTCGTTTCACTGAATTGATATTTAAAAGAATGGTTATGATAGAATGATGTTTATTTTCATAAATAGTTTCTAAAATAATCAAAGGTTTGAAGGGAAATTTTTTGAAATACAGATTATTTCACCTGCTTCCATTGTGTTCCAGTAATAACCATGCTCCCACTAGAGCCAAAACAACTTGCATATTGTAGTTCTGCGAGTCCCTCGCAGTGTTGGCAGGGTTGGTTTGGTACCTTAAGATTAACCTTTTACTACCGCATGCGTATGTTTGTCATCTATCCCCTTTTCCTCAGGTGCAAAGAGGGCTACCAAGGAGTCCGCTGTGACCAATTTTTGCCGAAAACCGACTCAATCTTGTCAGATCCAAGTACGTCAAACGTTTTTCTTCTATTTGCAACCCGTGCTGGAGGCTGCCCTTGCCATGTGAGATGACCCTTTGCCTGTAGTCAGCCAGTCCCTGCTGGGCCACTGCAGCTGTGTGTTAGGCACAGCGACGCTCTGCTGGTAGGATAAACCACGTCATCACTCTCTGCTCCTGTGAAACGTGTGCTGCTCCAGCAGGGCACACAATTCCTTATGGTTTGGGATAATACTGTCCCTGCTTAGAGCCAAAGCATCTCTGCTTTTGACTCAAAAACACATAAAATTACATAATCTAAGACAAAACCTGGTATAAAGTGCAAAGTGATTCCTTCAAAAGGAAGTAAATGCACATTGCATGGCACTGAAGAGATTATAATCTCCTTGAAATAGTTTATATCAGTTTATGTGAAGGTTGATTATTTTTTCACTTTGACAAGTGATTTGTTGTCTATTTGCATAAATAATAAAGATGTACTTTCAGGTAGTACTGTGGAGACAAAGTAACTTTCTATTACACTGGCCAGTACATGTCAGAATAACTTCTGCATAAACCTTCTCTTACTCCACTTTTCCCTTTCTAAATTCTCTGACTAATAAAACTATGCCAAAAATATTATCCAAGATAAATTTTTTTAAGGTGAATCCATTTAATTATGTTTAACTTATGTTTTTAAATGAAGTGACATACAACAAAGGGTCATATCCAATCTCTTGGGTTTGTTCATATACCTGGAAACTGTAGCATATTAAAATCTTCTGGTTTTGGGTACTCTTTTAAATTAGATTTTAGTTGTTTTGTTTTGGTTTTTTTTTGAAGAACAATGCTTGTTTTTCTAGTCTTTGTGCTTTTAAATTCATTTTCTTGTGCTTTTCCATGTGAAAATCTGTTTCTAAAGGCACCTGTTGCTTTGTAGTTCTCTGTGTTGTGGAACTCCCATTACAGGTTGCTTTGTGTTTGGTTTATTTTCTCCTTATCTTGACTTTTAATGGTAAAATGCAGAGCTTGTAGTGTACAGGCAGACTTTACCTCAGCCAAGTTTTATGTCCGTGTGTCAATATAGAAGCTGTGTATATGTCAAAGAAAAAGGTAGTTCGTATCCTAAAAGTGTGGGAAAGGACAGTTGATTAACAGCAGGACAGGGTAGTACCTGTCTGATCTGGTTTTTACAGGGAACTCTGGCTTTCCTCTCTCAAGAGTAGAGGTTAAATCCATGCAGATTCAACACAAAGCCCCAAAAAGACTCCCAGATTAAGCTGCATCTGACAAGAACAAAAGCCCCATAGTGTTTATCTGGTGCAGACAGTATTTATGTTTCTTTCTTTGTGTTGGTTGCACAGACTTGCTTTTCTTTATTAGAAGATGCTTACTCTGGTTGGATTCTAGCTGGATTGTTTTCAGCCACATAATTGTGAGGAAAAGTGCTGCTGAAACATTCTTTTTATACCTTCTGAAAATAAAAATTGCTTTGTTGAGATTTTCTTTCAAAATTATATTATTTAGAGTATGTAAGGAGGGAGGGCTTTGGCTTGACATTGTCATGGATCCACTGGACATACCTGTGGCCCAAAAGGAGCCTGTCTTTTGGTATAAATGAAGAAGGTTAACGTGAGTTAGGTACATTTCTAGTCAGTTTTGAAATTTATCTTATATTTGTGTCTTTTCTCTTTTCAAAAGAGGAAAAGACAGGTCCGGTTCAGGTCCATTTCTGTATGCTGGCATAATGTGATATATCTCAGTGTACGTGTGTGCACGTGCACTTGTTCTAAGGATGTCAAGCCTGGAAAGAAGATAATTGAACTTTCTGCTGCAGCTGGACAGCAACAACATTTTTTTCAGTAATGTAGTTATCTTCCTTTTGGTGAGAGAAAAAAAATTAATACCACGCTGATAAGAAGCACTCAGCAGCAGAAATGTTTGTTATTTGCATAACCTGAGGAGTGTAAAAAGTATTTGACACAGTAGTCAAGCACAGTATTATCATCTTCAAAGACTCTGGGTTTACACTGCCAAAACTTAGGTTTGTGTTTGGATTAAAAAGAGAATGGCTGAAGGGTGAATTTGGAGGTAGCTTCAGAAAGAAGCAATTTTTTAAATGCAACACTAAATTTCTGAAAGCTGAAATAAGTGCTGAGGGCTCTTTTGTCTGGGCTGCACATTGCCAGCGCTGGCTGATGTCAATCAAGCTTTAGGAACAAGTCCAGCACATTTGAGTTTCATGGCATTGCTTAGGCTGTTCCTGGTGGTGAATGTGCTGTTGATGACGCATCTGCTCACATTTAGCTTGAGTAAAGAGGGATCCCCTGTCAAATATTGGCAATGCTCTCCAACACTTTTGTAGAATAAATGCATTATTTCCTAGAAGAATAAAAGTGGGCTGGAAAGCTTATAGGTCACCAGGCCATACTCCTGCTGTTGCAGTCAACCCAATCATGTAATTTCTTCAGTAACCTGATCATACTTCACTTGTAATCAGTATAAACCAGCCACCAGAAACAGGGTTTGTTTAGCATCCCTGCCCTGAGCATTTCAAGACTTTTCAGCTCCCAGACAAAACTTTTGCCAAAATGTGTCAATTTTGTGTTTCATTAAAATGCTTCATTTCAACTTTGATTTTTTTTTCCTCTTGGTTTCCATGTTGTTATGCTTGAGTTTTGTTAAAATGGCTTTTTCAAATGTCATAAGTCTTCTTCCTACTGAGTGAGCTATAGCCTGTGGTCTTGTAACACTTTAACCTGTGACAACGTGGCACACATGTTTCTCTTTGAATCTCATCAAAGAGAAACCTGCAAGTGTCATATCTAGAACCTGCAGTTGCTCATTCTTAGATTACTGTAGCAAAATATCAAACTCCCTCTTCTGGGAAGACTGGGACGGTAGATAAGAAAAACAACTATAGCTAGGCTACAAATAAAAAAATGTCTTTCCAAAAATGTACTAACACCTCCCCCCCCCCCCCACTAATGTCCTCAAAATAAAAAAATGAAGCTCCCCAAGAAAATGAGCAAAAAATCTTAGACATTTTATTTTTTTATTCCCCCTACTTAGTTTTGTATATGTAAGACCATGGGATGATTTATGTTGAAAGAGAAGTCTGGAGAACTCAGGAAGTTCAGCCTCTTGCTTTAAGCAGAGCTGGCTTTGAAGTCTGTGCTCTGCACTGGACACCACAAAGGTTTTTTGCGAAGGGATTCTTATCAAATAGAGGATAAGGAGAATCACCATTGTGAAATATCTCTAAAATATGTTTCCAAATAATTTGAATACATAAAATGAAACTTGTGCCCCTCACTGAATAACTGATTTTCTAGGGCCTGAATAATTTTTTTGTCAATTCTACTTAACCTTTCTGAATTTGTCAAATTTCCTACTGAATTTCCTTTTTTTCTCCTATTTTGATTTCTAGAAGGCATAGGAGAGAATAAGATTTTGCTATTGGAAAGACTTCAAAGGTTGCATGGAAATAGGGGCAGTTAGAAATGGGAGACTACCCAGAGGTGGATATCTGAGTTTTGTGGAGGAGATTTAACATGGGACTTACTTAATCCTAGAAAGAGCTTTTAAATTGTAGATCCAAGTCTGAATTTTGTGGCTTAACTTAATTTTAAAAAGAAAAGGTTTTAAGCCCCACTGCATTAATTATTTAATCTGTTCAAGACTTTTTTTTGCTCAGAAAAAGCATATGAAGAGAGAGGTTGTTGGCCAAGCTTCTTTTATAGTGGCTGTCATTTTATGCTGTTTTATCAAACTAATGGCAGAGTACCACACTACCAATGTGTTCACAAAAATATTAATGTTGCTCTAGGATGTTTTACAAAAATGAAATAATCAAAAGGTGGTATTTTATTGGCTTGTAAAATTAAGTTTAAAGAGCTAAAGATGTGGTGACTACAGTCAAGGGAAGTTCCCAAAAATGACAAGAAGTCCCCAGAAGATCTCTTAGCCTCCATGAATATTTCTGATATTCATAAATATAATATCTGATATTTCTCTCAACTGCAGTCTCTATATAAAGACGTATAACCAGAGTTCCTCCAGTTCAAATGCATCACAAATTAACCTAGATTAGTCCTAATGCATTAATGAATTGAAAGGAAGGAATTGCCTTAATTGAAACAGTAACAAAGAAGAAAAGCAACACAATCTCTCCCGAAGTTTCAATGAGTTTAACTGTACATGAGAAAAGATGACTCAAATGAGAGACAGGCTGAGGAATATGAAACATCAGCAAGGTAAAATAAGGAAAGATATCCCTCAGGCAATGTGGGACATGTTTTCCCTCCTCTTTGATCATCAGGCATGTAAAGACCTTGGGATATGATCAATAAAAGAAGATGCGTTTTCAAATCTGAGTTGTATGGAATCTGTAAAATTTGACTTTCTGTGAATAGTATGAAATGTCTTGATTTGTTTTGTTTTCTTTTCCTTAAAATAAGAACTTAGGCTTTATTCTGCAGAGCTGGAATGGAATGTTCCAAACCAGAGATGCGACATTAACAAAGCTTCAGTAAAAGTGTTCACCGGTGATAACTGGAAGCGTGAATGTGTTCATTATCAGAATGTCCTGAAACATTAAAGTCAAAGAGAGATTAATTGAAGTCACAGGTTTGCCACTAATGCCATGGGTAAATAAAACCACTACCAGTTTTGATAAGGTTATTTCTTACAGTCCTAAACACAAAATTTAAATTCATAGGAAACACCTAATAATATTTGATTCTATGGATAAGCTAGCAGTGACTTGTCCAAAATGTGCAGTGTAGATTTTTTTGAGTAACTTTTTTTAATTTCTTGTTTTCTCTGTCAGTGATGCAAAATAAGTTTTTTTAAAATCAGGATATTGATCAGGAAATGCTCGTTTTTTCTAATGAAGGGGGAGTATTGTGAGTTCGTCTTCTAAATTTGTATTGCTCTTCTCAAGTCAAAACAGAAAAAACTGCATTCGTGCATGCTGTTGCCAAATACTAAGCTGAATTTTTTTCATGACTTTTGTGTGCAATAACAGAGCTGTTTTTTTCTACTTTCTTTGAATTACCGGTCATTTTAGAAAGAAAAAAAAAAAAAAAGTGGGTTTGCACAACTACTCCCCATACCTTTTGGCTTTCTTTCTGGAAATATTAGTAAGGGGATTACAGTTTATTCATTCAATTCAGTTTTAAATTACATGTCAGCCTTTACTAAATTCATATGGATCTCTATTTAGGAATTAGTGGAAATAACATTGAAATACAAAGTCATAGATATTTATTTGGAAAAAGAGAAAAATTCAATCTGAATTAGACCAAAAATCTTATATTAGTTTTAAAGAAGCATTCGTTCCTTATTCTTCTCTTCTCCTGGAAGACAAGAATGTATTGCTGTCTGGTTACTTAACATTGTTTTATCCTCAAATCTTTTAATTTGCAGTATTCAATTATGTCTTATTTTGCCATGGCTTTTACACCATCGATGATTTCTGGAATTCAGCTTGTGCAGGCTGCATCTCTGTAGGCATTCTTACAAAGAAGCTGGAATCAGGCAAGTGCAGTATCTTTGACAGCAGGGAAAAAAACTCTAAACAAACCTCAAAACCACTTGTTTCCTTCTTCTTTAAAAATTGCATGTATGTGGAAGGATAAAAATGAAATTGAATTAGTAATTTTATATAGAGTCAATACAAATCCCAAGGAAGAAAGAAAATTGAATCTCTAGCAATGCAAATCCCAGCCAACAAGAAGTTTTCATCACCATGTCTTTCTGTAAGCCATGGTTGCTATAACTCAAAAAGGAAATGAAAGCCACCTCATGCAGGGTAGTTTGAAGGCCACCTTTCCAAACTACCATTCGTCTGTGAAATGTGGGACTTGCGTCTAGTTAAAGAATTTCCAGGTGTTTGTGTAGTGATTTTTGCACTTGTACTTTAGGGAAGTTTAGCATCTGATGTTCGAGCTGCTGGGCGAGGGCTCGTTGCCCAAGAGCCCCAGCAGATGGCTGGGAATGGAGGTTGCAGTGTTACATAAGGACCGTGGCTGGGAATCGCTGTTCCCACTCCGCTGCCAGCCGGGAACATCCCGGGGCCTCCGTGAGAGGCGGTGCAGCTCTCCCGAAACAAGCACCTTCTGAAGTGATGAGCCTCTGAAACAGCAACTCCTCCTAGCCCTCTTACAAACACGCTATGATTTCCTAAATCCGCTGTTGGCCATTTCGTGGCTGTGCAAGTACAAATATAGTTGAAGTCTATGTTCTGTGACACCCTGGGAGCCCCTTATTTCGCCTGTTACCCTAAGCAGCCAACTCTTCTGACTTGTGTGCTCTCACTACTGACAATATGTTACTGTTGGTGTCAATCTCCCACCGTCTTTTGAAAGGACTTCCCTGATTTTGCCTGGATGAATAAGGTGCAGTCAATCAATGTCTTGTCAGATCACATTTTCGAACCTCCTAAGAGGAAAATTCAGCACTGTCGTGGCCATAGTTCATGTTCAGGGAGATAAGTGTCCCTTATCTCCCTGGGCCATCATGAAATGACATTTAGGAGAATTGCACAAAACATGACTCTAACTTCGCTGAAAAGCATCCATTTTTTCAGGTTCTTGTCTTTGTAAATTAGCTACTCAGTTGTCCAAGAGGATCTTACTTTAGCAATACTATTTCACTTTACATCACAATTCTGATGTTGAATTCTTCATGGTTGGTTGAGATGCCATGGTATCAGTTTCTTTAAGATGTTGTTGCCTGCTTCAGGAGCTAGTAAAGACACATGGAGAAAAGAGATGGATTTTGGATTTCTCTTATTGACAGTTAATCCTATGTCTTTGAAAGTGTCTGAGTTAAATCTAAGTCTGAATTGAATGTTTTGCCATCTCCTGTGAGTGGTTCTGCATTAAATTATTCTAGTAAAAGATGCAGTAGTGTGGGGGCAGGAGCTGTGGGGTTCCTCATATTGTGATCTGTCCAGAGAAGTTTTATGACTGTAAGTAATGAACAGCAGGAAGATGAATTCTGCACTGCACAAGCACAAAGCTCAGGATCAGTCCAACACACACTCTCTTGAGAGTGAAAACATTAAGAGGCTCATATGTGAGAGCTAAAATTTCTTCCAAGAGGATTTGTGCTGAGTGTTCTGATCATCTTTTAAAAATGAATACCTCAGAAGAGCCTCTGTGCTCTTAGCTGATCTTCACTCTTTGCAGTAAGTCCTTACTCCACTACAAGGATGCTCATTAGTGCACTTATTGTTGTTAGACTTTTGACTTTGCTTAGAGCTTCTGTCAGTCTTGATTCAGCTAATTTGAACAATCTCTGCTCATGACAGAAAACCAGGAATAAGTATCATTCAAAATTAAAGTAGTGAGTGCTCTGTGTTGCTGTGAAGACCAGATTCTGAGAGGGCAATGTGTGTATGTACATACTTGCTTACAATAATGGCAATCTTACTGAAAATATTATGGGTCAGTATTACTATGAGTTTGATTACCACATCAAAGTTATAAACTTTTGCTAAGAATAAAAACAGCACTGAGACTCCTGAAAGCATTTCCAGACTCATTGCTTAGGCCCAACATAAAACACTTATATCTAGCAAGAGGGAATAGCCACTTCTGTTTAAAACTTTACTGTGCAAACCCAGCAATTTATGTAGCTATTATTTCCCAGATCAGAAAGATCAAATGATAGAATCTTGATCTCACTGGGACTGGAAACATTTGTTAATGAATCCTTTTAGATGGCATTGTCCTCACATGACTTTTATGCCATGTATGACTACTATTTTCTAGTGGTTTTTGTATCAACCATTAGGGAGTCAAAACTGCCAGCCATGAGCACATGTGTTCCTATTATTCAGTGATAAATTTGCTCACGGCAGGAATTTCTAAAGACAAACTAGATCAGTGTTGTCACAGAAGCAAACCAAAGACTCTCTGATGAGACTCTGTTTGGAGGCCCAGATTCACTTCCAGCCTTTTCAGCGAGCACCCTGCTCTCAGGGGTCCTGGCTCTTTGCTCTCACTGCAAGTACCCGTTTGCTCTAGAGGGAAAAGTACAATTGTTTGCTGCCATCAACAGTCACAAGTTAATAAGGGGCCTGGGAAACAGAAAGCTCTTTTCTCTTGTGACTTCTGCACACAGCAGAGTAACAGGTTTGACAATCCAGCTCTGGATAGTCATACAGAGAAACAGTGCCTAAACACAGAACAAGTAACAGCCAATGCCCTCCTTGTCATAGTCCATTCATTGCCTTTCTGCAAGTAATTCTGCTCTTTGTCCTTGTCTTCCCCAATCACTTTAACCCCTCAGGTGAGTTAGGAAGAGGGGAGGATTTGAGTGTATTACATATGTTGCTAAGATACCAGATTGTTTGGTTTTTAATCTTTTACCTTCTATCCCAACATAACTACTTTATGTCCCTCCCCATTTGTGAGGCACTTTTTCATTCTGAATTATTTTTCTATTAGTGAGTCTTCTCTCTTTGCTAGTCTTTCCTTCCACTCAGTATTTGCCATGTGCTTTTCTGTGATTCATTCCCACACTGTTGCTGCACGTGGCCTTTACTCCCTCTTTGACACCAAGATTTGACTCCTCTGTTTCCAATCTTCCAGATAAATGTCTTAATCACAAATAGCTTTTCACAGGCTGACTGGTCTGTCTCATTTAGGTTTCCCTTTCTTCTTTATCTAAAATGTTTACTTTTGTTCCATAATGGAATAAAAAAACCC
The DNA here is from genome assembly GCF_048771995.1 of Taeniopygia guttata. Taxonomy (NCBI): domain Eukaryota; kingdom Metazoa; phylum Chordata; class Aves; order Passeriformes; family Estrildidae; genus Taeniopygia; species Taeniopygia guttata. Next base: position 11,564,763 of record NC_133031.1, on the reverse strand, counting down.
CATAATTTGCAGTTTAATTTAGTATCCAAAATGTTCTTTAAATGTTTACAATGAACAGATGCCCACATTTTGTTTTGTTTCCAAAGGAGTTAGCTACAATTATCTCTGAAGATACAGGGAGAGGTTAATACCTAATGCTTATCAGGAGAAAATATCTACTGTGTGGGTTGCTTGTGAAAAGCAGCATCTAAATTTAACTTGGATTCTTGTTTTGTTTGCTTTTAGTAAAACTGATTTTTTTATTGAAAAAAGGTTTGCATTTTCAATACAGACTGGTTTTATGTGTCTCGACAGTGCTTTTTTTGTGAAACCTTTTTCAGGTTCAGAAAGAACCTTATCTGGTACAGGAAAAAAAAGCCCAGAATTATCAGAGAACAGAATACTTGTCCATGACAGGTGAAAGAAAGGTTCAAGTCCTTGACCTGATTTTGCTCTCTTGCAGGTGAATGCCTAGATCACAGCACAGAAAAAGGGAGTGGGTCAGTCAATGCCTTTTTTTCGGGTTTGTGGTTGTAGATTTTTTTCCTTTTTTGAACCTTTTCTGCTATTTCCTAGACAGCTCTAGTGGTGAATCAGTAAACTTGAAATTTCTAATGTAGTGACATTTCTATTTTTACAGTATAGCCCTACCCTAGACAAAACACAACACAGAATTTTGCTTTAATGCTCGTCTGTATTATAGAAGGTGCTAGAGTTTACAAAATCTAAGATACTGACTTAGGTCTCAATCCTGAAAAAAAATACTGGTGGGTATCATTGCTCAAGATAAATACTCAAATAAAAGATATTGAGCAGATTTGAAGCATTCAGCTGAATTATTTGCATTAATTTGTGGTTTGCATCATAAATTTGCCATTTTCTTGATAATGAGATGACCTAGTGCATTTTATCTCTGGATTTAATGAGTCCTTCTGAAAATACTTTTTTCTAGAAGCTGAGCAGCTCTAATGTGGGAGCCTGGCTCTTGCTGATGAAGGAGCTGTCCCTGAATGGCTCCACCTGTATCTGGCAGACAATGCCGTGCACTGATGGGGGAAGAGTGTCCTTTTGAAGGAGCTTGTTGGTTTGTGGAGATTAGCAATTGTAAATATAAATATGTATATATGGTAATATGTATAAAAGCAAAAGGTATTTTTGTTTCTGTGAAGACTTTGTGTTCCAGCCTGAGCAAGCTGTCTTTGACAGTTTGGTCTCCTATTAATGCCATATTAATTTACTGTCTTTTTCAGTCTCCACATTTTAAGCAATCCTTGTGGTCAGGATTTGTTTAGTGTTCAGTAAATATTCAAATATTTAAATGCTTTTAAAGCCTTAAAATACAATCAGTACACTTCTGGTGAAAAGATTACTTATTTCAGAAGAAACTGGGTTAAGCCATATGTATAGATGTCTGGAGAACTCCATGTAAAAATGCTAGTCACCAATCCCATTCTCAGTAATTTATTATTCATTTTATTGGCATTGGAAATATGGTGACTATAGCCTGGGGAAAAGGGAGCTCAGAAGAGACCTTCTCACTCTCTACAACTCCCTGAATGGAGGCTATAGACAGGTGGGGTTGGTCTCTTCTTCCAGTAACACGTGACAGCACAAGAGGGAATGGTCCCTGTTGTGACAGGGGAGGCTTAGGTTGGTTTAGGGTGGTCAGGCTGTCCAGGGAAGTGGTGGACTCACCAGCCCTGGAGGTATTAAAAAGACATCTGGGGGTGGCACTTGGGGACATGGTGTAGAAGTGGCTTTGTCAGCACTGGGTTAGTGGTTGGACTCGATCTTGGGTGTCTTTTCCAAACTAAACGTTTTTGTGATTGTGGGATTCTGAGGGGCAATGTTACTACATGAGCTTGTGAGTAGAAGATGACAAGTTGGGCCCACTTGGGGTGGTGATAAGGACACTTCCTTAAGGTGTCAACAGCTATAATAGCAGTTGCTAAATATAGAGATGCATCTGCTTGGGGAGATCATGACCCATTTCAGTTGGTTCTTGCTTTGTGAGCTTTCTGTGCCTTTGAAGGTGCATTCAGGGTAACCTATTTCTCCCTCCCGGACTTCTGCTTTCCTCAATCCTGTGTTAGTCAGAAAGCTCTTACCTGAAGTTGTTGTGAAAGCGGGAAAAGCTCTGCCTGATTTTTCATGCTACCCTGCACATCTATGAATAAAGATAATTTTAATTTTCCTATGTAGTAAATGGGCAAGATGTATTTTCCTGCTCCACCAGAGGCTAATTAGAATATGGCAAATTAAGAAAAAGCCAAATTTAGATTTTATAACATGATACATAGAGAAGATTAAGTCTTCTAACTATTTAGGAAGCTCCAATAAGACAACCTGAGGAAGACTCAAAGTCATAGCTGCTCATTGTCTGTCTGCTCCTTAGTACAGAAAAACTATTCAGTATCTGCTAGGGCAGATCTGCACCGAGAGCAGGGATATCAACCCTGCTGTGTTGGCAAAACATCACAAATCCTGAAATGCTCAGCTGAACTCAGTGACCTGGAAGCATCTCGAAGCTGACTGCTGGAATTCAGCATGTATGAAAATGAAATTATTTTTCTATTCCTTTTTTTATTTTTAACCATAAGAGAAAACTGAAAAAGAAAAGGAAGATGGCAAGAAAACTTTCATATATATGAAAATTTAGACTATATATATATATATTTAGTTTTGGGTTAAGTTGAACTAGACCTTACTTAAGTTGTTAATTTGGAATGCTTTAAGTATATCTCAAGTGAATGAAATAATGCAATATTAGCAATCTGCTTTTTGGATCAGTAGTGCTCGGTATTTATAAAATCTTTCTAAAATTAAGAAGAATTTTTATAGTTAACCTCTTATTCTTATGTTACACAAAATCCAAATCTTTTTACACCTCCCTGCTGCACAGCATCTTCAAAATGGACAAGGTGGATAAGATTTTTAAAAAAAAGTGCTTTTGTGGGAGTTTTCTTCATTGTTTTAAAGATTTTTTTCTATATACTCTGCAATTAGTATTTGCTCAAGTGAAGAGACTTGCTAAAGTGAATTCTAAATGAGTTTTTGCTTTCCCAGAATGAGACCTCCAAGTCTCCTGTATGTTTAAGCTTCCAGCTGAGTTTGTCCTGAAAATGAAAATTCCTGAAGCTTTAAGTCAGAATGAGATTTACTAAGATAAGAATGAAACTTACTCAAACCTTAAGATAAAAATTACTCGTGTTTAGAGGGGTCAAAAATAAAAAGGCATTACAAGAGGCTTGATCTTCCCTGCCTTCCAGTCATGACCCTAAATCAAGTGGTTTGGAACAACCAGGCTGAGTTCTTCCCAGTTTGATCTTTTATATAAAAATTTTCCTTCTTATGTGCTGACATAATCCAAAACTTTTAGTAGTCACAGCTCATTTTTACAATATGCTTTACTTTCAACAACCCTTCATTGGCTGACAAGTTGCCTGTCAGAGCTTCAGTCCTTAGAATTACTCCACTAAAGTGAGCCCAAAAATTCTCTAGTTTGATTAATCTAAGTATCATCTACACATTTTTCACTAAAAAAATGTCAACTCTGTTTAATGAAAATTGGTCAGTTTTAGGGAGAAAACCTAATGTGTATAATTTGGAATCCTTTGCCAACATCTGCATTGCTGAAAACCATTTAAAGTTGATTGCCAGGGGAGAATTTGAATAAATTTGTTGTAAGGGATAGGAAGTGCACATTGGAAATTTATGACATGTACCTTCTGTTCTAGCTGCTGTGGGCTTTTGCTTTTTCTCTACAGTCAGTGTCTCATTACAACATAGCACTGTCCTCAACCCAAAATACAGGAAGAACAATATGAATGTAATTCACACCTATAATATCCTTCAGTGCCTACAGAGATTGTTGCTGACAAATAGTTTGGAGAGCGGGATGGCAGATGGCCTGTCTGAGCAGAAGAAAGAGCAGCAGCAAAGGAAATATTGGCAAGTGTGATAGTAAAGTTTAAAAAGTGGTAAATGGAGCTGTGTAGTGGGCATTACTGAAGAGATTCTTCAGTTTGGAGTTTGGAAAAATTTGTGATTAGAAAATGAATTAATATTACTGCCTAACCACATCCTATTTTATTCTTTATACAAAATCCCATACCAGAAGATTATATGTGGTAGTAGTTAAATATTTCAGCAGTCCATGGTTGGCTCAAAAAACCTCAAAACCAAGTCAGGGAATACAAGAAAAACACTGTGTTTTAGATGAGTTTTGTGGGGCTTTAATTGTGTAAGACAGTGGAGAGCAGCACGGGGGGAAGGCCAGGAGGAGCAGGTGGAAAATCATTCTCAGTGTGATGGATGTGAACAAACTCGGTGTTCAGGTCTGCAGGGCCCTGTCTGCTATTGCTGCCTTGGGCTCATGGTCAGGATCTGGCTCTGAGGTCAGGCATATTGCTGAGCAGGGACTTTGGGATTCTCTGAGGTTGCTGAGTGTCTTAAATTGCTGGCCATAAAAAGCTAGAAGTGAACGAAAAGTTAGAACAGACACAGCTGCTTGATGGATGCACTGGAATGTTAATCCCTAGGTGGTGACCACAGGGTGCCCTGATTTGTATCTGCTCTTCCCTAGGGCATGGTAAACTCGAAATGCCATTTACTGCCAGAGTTGTTAATGAGATCAGTGTTCAGACAAGGCTGGCTTTTGGTACAGATTTTCAATCAAGAATTCAATTCAGAGCTTTCCTCTATACCATTATTTTTATTTCAGTAGTTTTGATTGATAAAGACTAAAAAGCAACTGCATGAAGTTGTCAGGTTTGAGTAGGACTGCTTCGGTCATTTATTTTGGTCCCTTGTTCATGACAAAAAAGGCATACACAGAGGGGTTTTCTTTTGGGCAGAATGTGGTATTTACACTGTAAAAATGAAGTGTCAGAGTAAGTGAAGTGACTGGGAAGCAGCAGTGTGTGCATCCTGCACCAGTGACAGTGTATATGAACTGAGGATGTTTTGTGTGCAGTGTGCTGAGATTCTGACATTGATACATATCTGGGTTTTTATTGTTACACAAGCTGACTGACACAGTAGCTACTTTTTTATTGATAGCAATTCAGAAGAATGGCTATTCTTTTCTGCTTTAACACACGTTGGCTTAGAAAACAAATTGTGTGACATACTTTGGTCAAGGAGAAAAGTACTACATTATCCATGTCAGTACTGGGAAATGCATAATGTATTTTTCTGAAGAAGTTGGTCTAGCTGAGGAATTTTATTTTGTTTTACATTTGTCTGTAGACTTGAATCTGTTGTCCAGCACTTTGAGTGACATGCAGCAGCTGTTTGATATGCATCCAAATGTACTCTTGTATTTTGCACTTGTGTTATTATCCATAAATCTCTCAAGCTTTAGGTAGTAGCAGCTGCACCAGTATTTGAATGAAAAATGTGTCTGCTCCATAAGAATGCAAAATCTTACACACAAAAGTAAAAAGTAAAGAAAAAGTGCAAAATTATTAGAGGAATTTTGGCACCTGTTGATATTTAATAATATGTAGGCTCCTATATGTCATAAGTAATTTTTTTAAATTATACTTGGACTGTGTGAAAATTAACTTCTTAATGCCTCTGAAATAAAGCAATGGCAGCTGTGCATTTTCGTACATACTTTTAGGGCTGGGAGGTCTTTCTTTTTCTTTTGAATCCAAAGTGACATTTTTAGTGCTTGCCTTGGTTTGGTTATCTTGGTAGTGGATAGGATATCTGAGAACAAACACAGGACTGGAAAGCTGGTAATGGATAGAAGGTAAAGTGAAAATACTTGGTGAGATAACAGCTGTTTGTATCTGATTCCCTGTCCAGCATCTGGCTGGTACAAGAAGGGGGACTATTACTGGAAGATTTTTAGCTCTATTTGACCCCCAAAACTATACAGAATTTTCCTGGAATCTGTCCTTAAATTACATATGTGTATTGAGACTGTTTCTGAGTGCAAATCCTGCAAATGGGACAGAGTCCAGAGCTCAACCAACCCTGTACAGAAATTCTGCTTTCCTGCGACTTCTTTCCTATCAAACTTGTCGTGTTAGCTACTTTTTGGCCATTTTCAGCGTAGGCAATCTGGAAAATAAACTTGTATCTATCATATGGCAGGGTAACTTACAGGCTTTTTCCTAGTTTGAGTATACCAGGAAAATTAGGAAACTGAGAAATGAGCACAGCAGAGAAAATGAGGGCTGTCAGTGTATAAATATAAGTGTTGCTGCAAAGCACTGGATATGCAGTGTCCCATAAATTAGATGCTTATTGCTAATTGCCATTGACAGTACTTTTAAATTACTATACCAGCTTTCTGACTATATTATATTAGTTTTAATCCTCTAATTTTTGATTTGACTGATTAATTTTATGCTGCAAAGATATTTTATGAAGTTTTAATTTACTCGCAAGAAATTTATTTCATGTGGGGCTGTATGACTTTCCAGGATCATTTCTGCAGTTCACTATGTGCTGTGCTGTCCTGTGGCTGAATGAGGAAATTCCCAAGCAAATTGGAAGTTATGTAGGTCAGGTTGTTGAAGCAGTTTAGCTGCAGCTGCACAGAGCTCAGCAAAAGCCAATTAATTTGCCTGCTGTATAAATACTGGCATGCCTCCCCTCTCCCTAAAGAAGAAAAGCAATTTTGTCTGTCTTCCACCCTCACAGGTGGAACTCTCACAGGTCCCTTTTCAACATCATTTACATGTATTATTCACAGCCCAGTTTCTTTACAGCCTGTCCTCATTGCATTATTCTGGTCTGATTTGAGTGTATTAGAAATCTAATGACAAAAGCACAAAGTTCAAGGTCAAAGAGGGTCTTTTGGCCCATGAGAATATATTCAAAAGTAAATAAAGAATAAATCTAGAGCATAATGAATCTGCAGAACTTTTATCACCATGAAATCACTTCAGGAAAAGAACTGGGTTGCTGTCTTCTATGAACTTGTCTGTGAGTGTGTTAAACTTCCTTAATAAGCTTTTTTCATTATTGTCTAATTAAGTAAAGTGTTCTGTTCTCTTATTGCCCTTATGCTCTCAAAGCTCCTTTTAGTATCTGTGTTCAACATACCCTTTAAGACATAAGTTTGTTTGTTTTTCTAGTCTTCCATTCAAGTCTCCATTCTGCATCATCTGTTAAAATTAAGACTTTGTGTCTGTTGCATATAATAATAACATTAGTTTTGACCCAAGGGCTTAGCCAGAACTGAACCTTCTGTGAAATTAGCAGTTAGGAAAACAAGCTGGCAATACTTGGATGTCTTTGGTACAATTATGATTACAAAAGAAGGATCAAATTCTCCTGTTTGAACAGAAGTAAGTTGTTCACAACTCCAGCACTAAGGCTGACAGGGAGGTGCCTTTGTCATCATTTTTTCCTAGACTTATACTTTGTCATATTGATCTCACTCTCCCCTTAAGTTAAAAAAACAACCAGAATAGTTTTCTAACCCATTTGTCTGCCTCTTTTTTTATGTGCCATATATCTGGGCTAAAATACAATGCTTTATTTAATCTGGTCATTTAAAAAAAACCTATTAACGTCACCAGATCTTACAGTTGTGCTCTCAGATGGGCAAAATATCTCTCATTTCTAAATATCTGTGTCACTGCTGATTGATTTCCTTAATACACTTTGCACAGCTGTAGCAAATTACTATTTTTTTTCCTAACTCACGCTTTATGCTTGTAAATGCTCTTGAAAAAATCACTGAGAGCTCTGTGGAAGCTGCTATTGTAATAATTGCAACCAGTTGTATAAAATTATGCTGTCATGCTGTCTTTTCCAATTAAACTTATTACATTTTCGTATGAGATTTAAAAATCTATATAGTAAATTGGAGGGAATGGGTCCTTGACATTTCTATTAAAAGGCAAATTATATTTCTTTATGGCATAACTTGAGAAAAAAAAAGTGAGCAGTCAGCCTTTTTTTCTAAAATGTACATGAACTAGAATACACAATTTAACAGCGAACTACAGTCCAGAACAACTGCAAGGATTGTACCTTTCCATCACAAATAGCATCTTTCCCAGCTGCATTAAGCCCTCCCTTCGAGGGCAGGACCAGCGCACAGCAGCGTGATGTGCTTTACCTGCTGGTACCAGCCCCTCCTGCTGCCCAGTGCTGAGTGTCTTCCACTTCTGCTTTCTCACCACTCCATAAGAGTGGGGCAGTGGCTGACAGGGCCAGGCACAAGGTGTGGTATCCATTCTCACATTTAACTGTTCCCCCTTGAGGCAGGGGTGAGGTTGTGGCAGAGCAGAGCATCCTGACTGAAACTTTTGCAGATGCTGAAAATGCCACTGCCACCTTTCTCCTGCTAGCATGGGTAAAAAACTGGGAAGCCACGTTTCAGTGTGTGGGATTTTGTACAAAAAGAAACAGGACCTAAAGAGAGAACCGGCTGAATTCAATGGCCATGGGCAGAGGAAGCAGAAATTGTCACAACCTTGGAAAAGCAGTGAATGGGATACAAAGCTGTAGCATCATGTAACATTAACTTAGCTGAGATGGATGCTAATTAATCTCATTTATCTTACTCAACATTGTGGAGTTTGATTTGTATTAATATTATTATTATTATGGTTAGTTTTCCCTTGTAGTCTACATGTATTTTATTTAGTAGTGTCCAGTTAGATGTGATGTATTTTTAATGAATGCATTTAATAGAAATAGTCTACTTTCCCCATCCCAGTTCTGGGGATGTCCAAAGGCAGAAACTGGGAAGAATGATGTTTAGTTTGCTCAAGAGAGAAACATTTATCCTCAAAATAGCAATTTCTTAAGAAAATGTTTATAAACAGTGTAAATGTTTTGTTTTGGTTTACTTGGTTATTTTGCCCTGCAGTGTGTTTAATTTTGTTTAAAGCAGCCTAATGGGCTGTAAGAAAATGAAAATGTGCAATTGCAGAGCAGCTAATCAGGCTCCATCACAGTGACACTGACTTCAAGTCAGGCAGACTAGGGCTGTGTCCCTTTTTTTATGGCATTTGTCATATCTGTCTGTCTTCAGACACTTATTAGAGATTTGTAGATGACTCTAGTACTGACTGAGATGATCTTCTAGAAAGAAAGTTCACGTTGCAGGCCTCAACTCATATTAATTCTTCAGCAAGCATTTCTTCAGGCACTGTGACACTTGTTAGGCAAGTATTTACCAACTCTCATGTAATTACTCTGCATATATTTAAACTTGCTGCAGTTGCAGACTGAACAGCAAAGAGAAGTCAGCAAGACATCAAAATTTCTATTGTAAGTTGTCCAAGCAATTTAAGCAGCATTAGAAAAAATAACAAAAAGAAAAAAAAGAGAGAAATAAAAATGTATTTGTGTAAGAATGTCTGTGCAGCAGTGTTTAGCACCTACACAAAAGATAGAGAAAAGCACAGCATATGACTGCATTTCTTTTTGACTATGTGTGTACATAACCTGTAATTACCGCAACATGATTTTTTAAAAAGTTGCTTTCAGAAGTGCAATCTTAAGACCTGTGTCTTGAATTTTATATTCCTTTCTAAAACCAAAATATTTTTATTCTAAAAATTGTTCCTCAGTGCAGATCTTGGTTATAGGAAAGAGATTTTAAACTGTTTTGATTTACTTTATCTGCAAGTTGTCACACAAATATGACAGGAACACATTTTCTCTTTTACATTCTCTCTGGTTCATAATTCGAGATAAAATCTATTTAGTGGGGGAGAAATTTCCTTCATAGGCAGAAGGGTGATGGAATTTAGGTTTGGTTTAGGGGTTTTGTGTGGTGGAATTTTTTTTTTTATTTGTGATTTTAAAGAAAGATTTGGTAGTTTTTTGTTGTTTGGTTTTAAGGTAGTTTATTGTAAGTTATTTAAAAGATTGTTTCTTTGGGTTACTGTGGTTTGGTTAGTAGTTTAGGTAGAGGTATATATACTTTTGACTTCTTTTGTTTTTTGATTTTTTTTGGGTTTGGTTGTTATTTTTTATATGGTATATTATGTGATAAGTGTTTATATATTTTTTTAATACTACTTATATTAAATGGTGTTTTTTTAATTCTAAATTAATTTTTAAGTGTTAATATTACTAAAAATATGGAGGTAAGCAAGAAGAAAGAGGAAGGATAGGACTGGTTAAATTTTTTTTTTATTTTAAAAGTTTTGATTTTTATGTATAAAGTAAGAACTTTTTTGTATAGGTGTTAAAATCCTCTTGAATAATATTAATTTTTTTAAATTTTATAACTATTTTTATTATATTTTAATTTTTGTGACTTTTTGGGTTTTTTTGCAAAGTTGGTAAATTATTTTATGTCTTAAAATGATAGTTCTTTTTAGCTGCCTGCTAGGGTCTTAAATGCTTTTGACTGGGGCCTGGAACCTCTAAAAATGTCTGAGGGACATTTTCAGTTCCAACAGAAGGGTTTTAACTAAAATCTCTGGCTTCATTGTGACAGTTTGCTGTGCCAGCCAGCACAGTCCTTGCTGTTCCTCCTTGGGTGAACTTGCACTTTTGAGGGCAGAACTTGTGTTTTCCTGTCCCTGAGGAGTCTGACTCAAAGGCTTTTGTCATGGTTTGTTACCTCCATGATATTGTTAATGGATGGAGGTTTTTCTTTGGTGTCTGGTGGTCCTGGCAGCACCAGTAGGTACGTATTATGTTTTTGGCTCTTTTAAGATACTGTATTTTATAGGAATGTCGGAAGTGGTGGTGGAAGCAGTGATCAGTTTTTTTAAAAAGTATTTGAATGCCATTCTTTGAGTGAAATATTGCTGATCCAGTACAGTAATTGATAGATGTTCCTTTGCCTGTCAGGAAATTGCAGCTGTATGGAATGATGGCCTGGAAAATATGTCAGAGATGTCATTGGGTCTATAAATACGCCAAGTGGATAAATATAAGGGAAATATAAGAATGATTGAAGCTGAAAGATAGTGTTTGTGCAAGAATGAATGGGTTTAAGTTGGTGCAGTATAAATTTAGACTGAAACCTAAGGAGAATTCTTACACATTAAAAAAATCAAGTTCTGCACCTTGGAGCTTAAGGTGGGTTTAAGGCCTCAGCTGGGCAGCATATTATGATCCTACAGGTGGCTCAGGTGAGCTGCCTTTTGCCTTCTGCACTTGCTGGATCTCCAAAGAAATTTCCCCCATGAGAGTAAAGGCTCCAGATGTTTTTGTCCTGTGAGCTTTCTGCTGATGCAGCTCTTTGGCAAGAGTAGGAGTAACACCTCAGAAAAATGGATATTTCAGAGTAAATGCAGGTGTCTGAAAGCTGACCTGAAGTACCTGGCAGGAGCAGGAGCAGCAATGTCAGGGAAGAAGCAGCTGCAAGAGCAGGAGGTGTTGCTAGACTGGGATAATTCCTGAGTGGCTGTTCTTCATGCGCCAATGGCTGCATGCAGGTGTTCCTGCTCCAGCCTGGCTGAATGTGTGAATGTGAGGCTTGGTGCAGGACTCACTTGTCCCCACAATCTAGATGTTACCCCAAAGAAATAAAATTTTCAAGAGCACTTAAGAGGTATGAATCTAAGATGACTGGTTTCCAATTTGAAAGTGACTTTAACTTTGTTTTACAAATGTAAAGTTATTGAGATCTTTTACAAATGTATTTGGGTGCCTAAGTTTATTTTTAATCATGTGTTAAACTCTCTTTTCTGTTTTATTAAAGGGAAGAAAATCTCTAGTCCTCAATGAGAAGGCATTTGGTAAATGAAACATAGAGACAGCTGGTTTTTCAGTTTAAAATTTTCTTGAAAGTGCACAGCTGCAAAATAAAGGAGGGGACAGCAGTCTGCAATGGACAGCTGTTTGCCTTTGAGGGAAGAGTGGTGCTGCTGCTGACAGTGTTCTCTGATATTACAAGCTACTGAATTCTTCACAAACATGTGAAGAATGTTTTTTTTATGGATGAAAAAATTTTATTTTTTTTATCTGCATGCTAGGTAGAGGTAATCATTTTATAGCAAAGTAGAAAGCATTTTTTCATTGATGCTGGGGTATTTACTGATCCTTTATGGACTTTATAAGTTGAAGATGTTGCAGTGTTCAGTCATTTTTCCTCTTGTATAGACCTTGGTTCAAAATCCATTTACCTCTCATGAAAAAGTGATTTCCATACCCCTGGCTCTACTGATAATAAGGAAAAGAAAAAAATCCAGGTGTTTGCTATATTGGTTTGTATTTACTTTGTAGCGATGTAAATGCTTTGGGCAGCCAGGGACAGACAGCTGATGTATTTTAGCCCTGCCTGGGGGTTTCCCTGCCCGCTGAGGTGTGTGTGCACCCGTGGTTGCCCTGCTCTGGGGTTGTGGTTGCACTGGGGCAGCTCTCACAGAGCACTCCGTGCCCATTTGCAGAGCTTTGGAGCTGCTCAAAGTGTGAAGGAAGGTCCAGAGATGGAGCCAGGCATGGCAAAGGAGATCTCTTCTTTCCACGTCGATGGTTTGTAAAAATTGAATGGCCCAAAGAAGAGTTAAAAATTGTGACTTCAGCTCACAACTTTGCTCTGAGCAAAGTCCTCCTGATCCAAAAAAACCCACAAAAAACCACCTACAAATCTAAGCAGGTTATATTATTTTATCTCCATTTTCTAGGCTCTCTTACAAAACTAATTTGCTTGCTGACACGTCTAGTTTGATGTAGTGGAAAAGAAAACAGACCTTCCTTTTGCCCTGTTTTTGTTTGTCAAAATAATTTATGCCCTAGTAGTAAGGTCTTGTAAGGGAAACATTGTAGTTCTCAATGCTGTTAAGATCTAATTCAGAGTAAGATAAAGTGTCTCAAACCTGGAAGGGAAAAGATCTTTGATGGGGGAATGTTCGCTGAGATTTATTGGGAACTATTAAATTCTTTGAGGCACCTTAAAGTTTGTGAAATGGAGATGAAACGAGAAGAAAGGAAACAAAAGCACTTTGGTCATCTGAAGGTCAGGTTTTACTGAGGTATCTCACGGGAAACAGGCCATAGTAGCTCTTTCAGTCTTCTATCAAGTCCTAAGTTTCTCATTCATCTAAGCCACCTTGCCTAGATTAAGTAATGGCTTGTGTTTACGAAGGTGGCAGAATGAATGTTTTCCTTTTTTGCCCCATGCCGTTCTGTGGGGTGCTGCAGTAGTGGTGAGCTGCCCCGAGGGCCAGGTGTCCCTGCCAGTGCTGCAGGCACCAGCACGGGGCACCATCCTGGTGGTTCTGGCTTGCATCTGATCTGTGCACAGGCAATTCATTTGTTTGAATGACTCTGAGAGAGCAGTTACACTCCATGAGTTTCATATTTCTATATATGGGGCCCTTTGGCACCATTCTCACATTATATTCCTATCAATTAATTGCAGAGCATCCCCAGATACAAATGAGGGCAAACAGCAGCTTTGGTTTGGCTGCTCTCGCTGTAGGTGATTCTGGGTTGTGTGCACATCATACACTTTTGTTCCAATATGCTATTTTTTATTGCTGCTAATAGCTGGTGCTGATGATGATAGCTGCTAATGATTCTTTTTATCACAGCCCTGTCTGCTTTAAATCTCACGGATGAGTCATATTGTTCATCCCCAACATTAATGATTTCAGACCACCTTTGTTATGGGTATTTATAGTAGTTAATGTTCTAATGTAGTCATGGTTGTTAAGGATTTGAACCCTTAAAGTGTTCAAACAGATAAGCAGTTAAGTGATTTTCCCATTGTTTCCTACAGATCTGAAGTCACCAATTCATGGTTTGCATCTAAAGTTGCACAAGATGCTCAGACTCAGGAAAATCCTTTCTTGCCATTCATTTCTGGTGCTACTTGGATGTTTACATTATTAGCTAGTGACTTCTAAGCAGAATATCTTTCCATAAGCAAGGCAGGATAGGCATGGCAAAAAGTCATGATTGCATTTGCATGACTGCATGGTATGTATGGGACATTACTTGTTATACTGTCTGTGGGGTCATAAACACACATTGGTCGCTGCTGTCAGGACATGTGTGCCAACACCCACAGTCAAATAGAAGTGGCACCATTTGAACTGATACATCTCCAAGTAAGCCAGACATTTCCTTGGTGCCTTGGTACCTCAGCTCTGTACCTTTCACATCTCAAAAAATATCTCAGTACCTCAATTTAAAACTCTGGCATTTCTGACACAGTGCTCTGTGCACCACAGAGTTTTGTCCAAGTCACAGTGCTTCCCCATCAGGCCTGCCTTCATATTGATTAGCTTGAACAAATCATCATCAGATGTCAAGAAAGCATTTTAGCTTAGAGGAAAGCAGAGCTCTTCTGCTCCCATCCTCTAATTGGGGTTTGATGTCATAAACAAGCTGACAATTGCCAGTGTATTTCCATTCGGACTGCTCATACAGTGCACCCACCTCAAAGGACTGGGTTTGGCAAAGGCATCTGATAGGTGACTTGAGAGGGCACTCAAATTTGAGTACTGAAGCAGCCTCTCCTTCAAGGAGCCTTTTTATGACTCTGAAAACACTCCATGGCAAAATAGTCACTTCACATGTTTGTGTTTACTTACCAGCTTTAAATAAAATATTTCCATGGACTCACAAGGTATCTTGATAGAAATTTTTCAGTTAACAAAAGAAACCAAAAAAATGGTTTGTCTAGCACTTACACATACCTGAACTTTTGTCCCTGTAATATTTAACATCACGTAGAGCATGAATGCAGAGCAAGCTGTGCTGTGTTTGTGCATGGCTTGCACACTGTGACAGCAAGTAAATGTGCAGCAGCTTTTCCAAAGAAACCACAACACTATAGTTGAATTAGAAAATTATTAGAGGGGCTTAGTATTGAAAAAAGGAGAGATGTGCCTAGCTCAGTTCCCTGCTATACATTTTGCAGGCATGGGAGAATTGCACAGTAGTGGGAGTATTTTTGTGAACTGTCATTTTGCATTTCCTCCCTTGAATCATAAAAGATATTGGACAAAGGCTGTGTTTTCTGATAAAGTTCACTACAACAGTTTTTAAAGCTTTCAAGTGTGTCTCTGTGAAATTGAAAGGAATAACAAATAGCAGTGATGCTGCTCTTCTTCTAACCAAATAAGGCAGATCTGCATAGCTGAGAACAAACTCTTTTGAATCAAACCCCTTTAAGCACCCCATACTTGTGGATTGCTTATTTGCAGCTGGATCTGAGGCATAAAGGCACTTCCATGCCTGGTTTCCTAAAGAGAAGACTCAGTATATTTGGAAGAGCATTGGAGGTCTTGGTGTTAAACTTGTGATGGAGGTTGTGATGGATGGTTCAGGAGGGTGGGTTGAGAGAGTCCTGACATGCAGAAGTATTTCTCCATAAGGCAGTAAATTAATTGATAAAATCATGATCAAAACTTTATGCTCTTGTGTTGTCTTCTGAGCCTGTAACACAGAACTGCTAGAAATGAGGCTCAGTAATTCAGCAGCTTAGACCATGTGTGAAAAATGTGCACAGAGTGATTGGAGTAAGCTTAAGTAATTCTCTTTCCTCATCCTAAGTTATTTTAAATGAAGCAACATAAGAAAGTGTACAGCAAAAATAGTTGTTGTTGTCAAAACTGGATTTCTAAAGAAAAGTAGATTCCCAAATCAACACACATAAAAAACAGCATCTTTCTAAAAGGTCTGAGTCCTATAACAGTGAGACTCTCAATTTCTTCGCTGCAAAACTCAGACCAGCTATCTAGGCAACAAAGTATGGATATCAATATGTCAGCTTTCTTGTCATTGGAGATGTACAGTGCACAGCTTCTAAACCCTTCCATTAATATTGGAAAATCTTGGTGTAAATACCTGCACTCTGCATCTGCCTGTTTGTTTTTTGACTGCAGTAGAACTAAATTACTTGAAGCATTAGGGAATAAAGCTGTGGGGTTCTTTTTTCACCATATGATGTACTTTCCTTATCCTGAAGTTGAAGAAAGTAATTAGTTTTAAGAAATTGACAAAAACCTACAAAATTTTCTATGCCTTCAGAGAGCAGTAAACAGGATTGCATCTGAAACATTTTCTTGTAGTAGGCAAGTGAAGGACAGCTTAATGATCTGTGGAAGGAATAAAGTAACATTTAGCATGAAAAATGTTTATTAAATGTCATATGCTCATAAGATGAGGGAGCTATTAGCAATTCATTTAATGTTTCTGTGAGACTGGTTATATTTCACAGACCCATATTACCAAACACCCATTTGGAAATAATAGTGAAAAAATCCCTGTAGTAATTTCTAAGAAACTCATAGGTTTATCCCACTTTAACAGACATTTTATGTCACTTATTTAAGCAGAACTACAGAATACTGCAGTCAGGTGAATTCTTTAACACCTATGACAAGATAAATCTAATTCATACATATGGTTCTAAAAACTTTTCAGATCCCATCTTTTGGAAGTAATGAATGTGCTTTTTGAGTTTTGACAATAAATATGATTCTCCTTCCCTCTCCTATTTAGCTTTATGAGACCTTGTCACAATACAGTGGGAAAGGGACATTTTTGCTAATGTAGAGGTTGGCATTTTCAAAGGACTCTGCATCACCAATCGTGACAATTGCTACTGAAATTCAGTGGAAGTGCTTAATGACTGAGAACATCCAAGCTCAGTGTAGATAAATGCATTTTAACCCATTTTCCAGCATTCCTGCAGATAAAGGCAGGTCCATCTGCAGAGGCAGCATGATGCCACTGTGCAGACCTGGAGCAGCCTTGAGAGGCTGGACCAGGATTTCAGGCAGGACAAGTCTGGGCTCTGCAGGAATGGCTGTGGTAATGAAATGACACGGACGGATAGAAGGATATATTTGTTCATAGCCCAGTTCTCCCAGTGGTTCCTCAGTTGTGACAGTGATAAAATCACCTGCCATGCAGTTGAGACAGTTGGACAAATGCAGTCATTGTCATATCTCTTGTGGAAGTCCAGGAAAAGAATTCAGAATTGTAGAATTAGGTCACATAGCTACATCGGTGTTTTGTTTTTGCGTAGTCCTTAGCACAATCAGCAGACCTGGTATGTGAGGTTGGTCTTTTAGATAGGAATGTAAAATGGATGTGGTGTGTGGAGCCAGGAAAGGCAGGGGTGGGAAAGAAACTTTACAGGAGATGAGAGGCTTTGGTAAGGAACAGGAACATAAAAAAATAATTACAGTTTTTGCAAATGCAGTGCTAAAACATGTTTACTGATCTGTCAAAACTACATAATATCAGAGAAACCTTGATTTTTCTGGGAATATTTATCAGACTCATTGGTTATAGTAGCTTGTGCTGATGTCAGTAATCAAGTAACCAGACTGTAATGTGCAATGTTTACTGCAGGCTTGTTGTGCCGGGGGAGGCTGATCTGACTGTGATCACACAGGTTTATCATTTCCCACATATATTTAAAGCAAACCTCATAAATAATCTTGTCACCATCAGCTATGAGGTCTATTGGGCAGCTTCATTTACATTTGATGCTTTTCATAGAAACAGGATTACATTTTTAGCAAATACAGTAAGAAAGTCTCTCCCAGTTGTCTGAGTGGAGACAAAGTGTTTTTTGTGAATATCCTGTTTACTTGCTGGTACTCGGGGATGAATTAAAGTCCTTGTATGTGTTGAACATTTGTGTTGATTTAGGAATGCTAAGAAAATCAGTAAAAATATGTCTCATTATAGCAGCAGCATTTAATATCTACCTGCTTTCTCGTGTAATTGCTGAAAACAATGAGTTATACAGGGAGAAAAAACTGCTGCATTTGTCTGACACCTGATGATAAACATTTTGGCCTGAATCTGATAAAACTCTTAAATACATTCTGCAGGTGTTTAATAAGCTAAAAAATACAATATCAATAGGCTACTCACTGATTTGAAATTAGACATGTTTATTTCTTCTGCTGAATTTATAGCTGTAGCTGATTTACAGGATTGTGAATATCAGTACAGATTGCTTATGTTGCTTGGTGAGACTAAGTTCTTTCCATTAATATCCAACATAATGCCTCAAAGAGAAGTAACTTATTTTATTAGCTGCAGAGATAATTTAAGATCTTAAAAATTAATTGAAAAGAGACAAGCTTAATCCTCTGAGTCTGCATGCTGCAGGTGAGGTAAATAGTTGGAGTTTCCAATTTATCTTGAACCAGAACATGGGAGCATTGCTATTATTTATTTGCAGAAGCTAGAAACAATCTTTCCACTTTTGCAGTAAAAATCACAGCCATGGCTTTAGTCATTCAAAGGAAAAGAAAATCAATAGTTTATTCCATTATTCAGCACTGTGTTTAATTTATCTAACAAGAAGTTCTGGTGGATGTTTTTTCAAATTTTCCATGGTTATGGAATTGATAGTGGGTGAGGGGATCCTATGGACCCCTCCTATGTTATAAATATTTCCACAGCCACAAAAATGCTCACAGCATGCCTAGGGATTTTTCCCTCCTTTGTAATTTTTTAACAAATAAATGGATAAAGCAATTAACCTTTACATTTTGTCTTAAGTATTTACTTTTGTGCATTGAGGACTTCAAGGACTTAACTGCATCTATGCAAATTGGGAGTGTAAATGTTCTTTCAATGTTTACACTGAGAATCTAGCAGATTGTGAAATTTCTTTTAGAGATTTATTGGTTTCTTCCCAAGTTGTTGTCATTTCTTTAACTGTGATTTACAATTTCATCAAAAACAGACCAAGTATCTTATAAGGGATGTGTAGATGTATAATCTTCATTATTGTGTCTAGACACAGAGCAAATTACCAAAATATTCTGTATACGTGCTATCACACTGATTAACATGTAGTGAATAGCCCACCTGTTGCCAGGGAAATTTTTCATATGGAAAAATTTTAGTAGTTCTCTTTATCAGAGAGTGTAAAAGGCAGGTCCAGGTATTAGCTGATTCAAGATCATTCTCAGGATTTAGTTTGATCCATTTTTAAATGTCTCAGAGAGGGAAGTTTCTGTCGTGTTTCAGTGAAGATATTTTTAAAAAATCAGTAATTGGATTATTTTGATTTTATGACTCTGAACAGCTTCAATCAGTTTCCCTACCCCACCAAGCATTTTGAAGAGTACTTCTGTGCAAATTAATTACAGAAACTAATTATTAGAATTTTTCTAAAGCAAACAGGAAAATCAAATTTTGTGTTCTTTAATAACTGAGATTTTAAAAACACATTATTACATGCTTTTGCTTTTTTATTTTTGATATTGAAAAAAAAGCTAAACAAAACAACAAAATTCTGAGAGCATTGGTCAGTTTGCCCATGAGGAGGGAAGATAGAAGCAATGAGCCCTTCCTGCTGAATAGACAAATCCATTGTTCCATTACTCTGTGTGCTCACACACAAAATGAAGCACCAAAAATAATCTGCTTCAAAGAAACCCTGTACATATATATATACACACCAGTAACTGATTATGATTTTCACTTCATTAGCTACACAAATAGGCTGATAACCATGTGCTGCCAAACATTATAAAGCACAATGGATAAGAGAGCAGCAGTTCATCTTCAGGTAGTCCTAATCAAGCTGCTTTATGAATGGAAGGATTTTCCTTTATTTCAGACCAAGTTTTATTGGTCTGATACTTAGAAGTAAAACTTAGTCCTGTTCCTTCCAGACAGATAATCTGTTCTGAGTATTTGAGCAGTCCCAAGGTAGCTCCCAGCACATTATCATGTTGCATTTTGTGGTCAAGACAATCATCTGCCAAGGACAATTGAACAATTTGTATGAGTTTATTTGAAGCAATAAATTTCATTTACAGAGCAAAATACTTTGCTGTTGCTCTGGTTTCCTAAAGCTGTCTTCATGCCAAAGTCAGCTTGTCCTCAGAAAAGAGTAAAATATCTGTAGAGGTTTTTAAGGGGTGCTTTCATGTCCAAGATTTTTTCAGTTAGATTTACATCTTGAGTTTACATTTCTGTTCATAGTTTTAATATGACTAAGAAAAAAGCTGCAGCATACCACAATCCAGACACAAGGCAGTATGTTGTTTTGTGGAGCGCTAATAAATTAATCCATTAGTGACTGTAAATTTATTTTTTCTTGTCCTTGTTACTGAACATTCACAGGTGTGTATGCATTTAGACAGTATAAGTTAAAATGGATTTACTACTGGCAACACATTACCACAGTGTCAGGACCATAAGGCACAGTATTTTTCCCACATCAACATGAAAATTGAGAAATACTGATAAAAGAAAAAATAAAAGTTAATAATCTTCCTGTCTGAGAAATATATTCGTTTCTAAGAACATAGCAATACCAGAAAGAAAGAAGAAACCACAATAACAAAAGTAAAGTAGTTGCATTATTTGGTTAATGACCCCATCTTGTGGAGCAGCACCCACGCTTCAGCACATTTATAGCTCTCATATGCAATTTTTTTTTACCACAGTCCATTTCTTGATGGTGAATTACTTGGCATTGCACTTGCTGTGTCCAGGGAAGTGCTCTGCAGACAATTCACCATTCGTGCACCCCGGCTGTACAGCAATAGAACAGTTCTTTGTCACACCATGAATTGCCAGGGTCAATACTTCACATTTTAGTGTTTGGTTCAGTCTCAGGTCACCACCAAGCTCACATCCCCCACCACCCATGCTGGTTATTTCCTGCTGCTGTGTGTCCCTCCCATGGACCTGCTGGGAGAGTTTCTTGCTGTTGTTAAGAGGGGACAAAGCCATTTGCACAGCTGGAGCTTGCAGAGCCGCTGATTCGCGCCAGCGGTGCAGGTGAGAGCATTCGCTGGGCTGGTGCCTGCTCACCAAGGGCTGGCCCAGTGATGCTCATAACCAGTGCCAGCGTGTGCTGCATCTCCCAGAGTTACCATTTCCTTGTCTTCTGTCCCCAAACAGCTGCTCACAGAGCTTGTTGAACTACTACTTGATTGGCAGCTTGGATATTCTATTGTAAAGGTTTATCCCGCTGGACATCCTTTTATTGTCATCTGGGGAAATCAGCTTTGTCAGAAATATATATTATGCTGGTTCCTGAAGTTGTATCCACATGAGATATTTAAAAGAAATCACCTGGCATGTTTCCACCCTTTCCAGGTGAACATCTTTCCCAGGAAGGTTCCATATATCCTTGATTCTCGCTTATGTATAAGCCACTCAAATATGAACTGAAATGCCATTTTTCCTCCTTTTAAAGGAAATGTATATTTTATATCCACTTTTTGGGGAAGTGGTTTTTAACCATGTTGGTGAACTTAAAGAGAGAATTGTAGGTTGTAAATGGAAACATGTAGAGAAGGTGTACAGCCAAGTTAGGAAAGGAGGATTTTTTTTTTCAGCTGTTCTACATAGACTTAAAAAGATGATTCTATATGATCTTCCTCAATGTGTCAATATCTTTAGTTCCTCGGAGACCAGATTATGATGCTTTGATCTCTGCTATGGTTTTTTAAAGTAAGAAATTTTCAACTGCATTTTGATCTGATTTACACAAGGATGTAAAGGTGTGAATTGCATGTAGATAACATTTGCAGATTTCACAGGTATGGAAAATTAGACGGGGAGAAAAGCTACAAATCTCTGTAAATATAGTATGTTTGATGCACTTTTGATATATCTGATCTCATGCTTTTATAAAAATTACATTCTTATAAAAATTTACATTCCTGTCAAATGTACTAGGGATGTTTGTACATGATATTTTACGTGAATGTAAGAATACAGATTAAAATATTATTATGTGGAATACGTATATGTATGATTTTGAGTTATGTGTTTTCAAAAGGAAATATTCATTTTCATTGTCAGTCACTAAACTTGCATAATATGCCTTCTCTAACACCATGCTAACAAGGTATTTATACCATATACCATCATCTTGTGTTCTTTGCTTTTGAAGTGCATATTGTGCCTTCTGCATGAAAATAAAATGTGGAGTTAATTAGCTGTTCCATAGATTTGCATGCTAAGTGAACTGAGCAAGCTGATGCTCAGTGCCTTCTCCTAGATGGATTGAAAGGGTGCTAAAGCTGAAGAATTCCCAGCATGTTAAACAGAAACCCAAACATTCCATGATCCCGTCACAGGTAGCTGAGCTGGCAATGAAATGAAGTGTTTAACTGTTGGGTTATGCTGGAAGATCTTTTAGCTTTGCTATATAGTTTTTAAAGGACTCTTATTCATCATGTAAAAAAATGGGCCCTGAAATGTTTAGAAGTCCATGTGGTAATTCAGTCAATATTCTAAAAGCATTAAGATTTTTGTTTCACTTTGAGATGTCCTGAAATGATTGCATCCTGTCTGATGGCCAGCTTGGGAAGGTGGCTTCCCTTTCCTGCTGTCAGGTTTTGTTGTGGAGCAGAGACCAGACAGGAATCACCTTGGGTGCAAGTGTGGCTGTGTGCTGTGCTGAGAGCTGCCAAACTCAGGGAAAGCCTTCCATTCATCACTTCAGGTCTTGGTCCCTGCCAGAGAAAATGAAAGCAAGAACCTTGTCTAACTGAGGACAGTGGTTAGCAGGATGAGAGAGGAGTTCAGGAGGATGGGAAAATGTAATCCCTTTAGTTAGCTGACTTGAACATAAAGTCAAATACGAAGGCATTCATGTCCTTCCCCAAATATGTGTCCCTTCATGTGACAGCTGAGTGCCCTAAATTCCACCTTAGGATTTCCTTTGAGGGTCAGAGTTGTGCCTTTGTTTTGGACCTGTACCCACACAGTGGGCCCTGACCCCACACTGTTCTGCAGCACTGCCATATCAAGATTAATTTATATTTACTCTGTTTCTAACATTTCTGTTTCTTTTCTCTTTTTTCTTTTACATGCTTTCATGAGTATAGCAGACCATTTAGGAATTGAATTCATGGGTAAGTTTTAACTTTTCTTCCTTTCAATTGCTCAGATTTATCTTGGTTCCTTAGTCAAAAAAACATGGAAGTTAATGGTTCCATGACCTCCCATGACCCCCACCTCTGGGTTTTGGACTGGGTTCCTTTTATACTTACCAATTACATTTGAAGTTATATGAAGGTTCATTTTTTTCTCTTGTCCACTGCTATGGAGTTTAAAAGCTACATAATTATGTTTTAGTATTTCATTGGTATTTAATGAAACATAGCATAAAGGTTATGTGACCATATAATCTTGAGGAATAGTATTTTATATGTGATTTTAGGGCAGAGTTACTGACTTTTTCATATAAAGGAAAGTAAATTTTAAATCAGATATTTTCTTTTGTTAAGAATTTTTTGTTAATTACAATATTAAATTTAACTAGGCTTAATAAGAAGCATTAAAGTTAATTCTCTTAAATCAGAGAAATACTTCTAAGAAAAGAGTAAAAGATCCATCATTCTGTGAAAAAAAGTTAAATTTCTTAGAAAAAAGCTAAAAATTGAGTGAATAATTACTTCTTAGAATTTTGGAAAGGAAGATAACGTTCTGTTGGCTCAGCTGCAGCTCTGTGGTGTGTTCATAGCCTCATGGAATGACAGGCTTAACAGATCACCTCTCAGCTGGTCGTCTTCAGACTTGAGGAAGCTGAGATCCATCTTTAACAGTTAGTGGTCCTTTGTGTAAGAACAGCTTGCATAAACCATTAAATATGAATGAAAACACTATAATAAAAAGCAGGCAAATTCCTATTGAAGTCACAAACTAGTTACTTTTAATATGTTCTTTCCCTATGTTAAGTTTTACTTGATTTTTTTAGATTTTATAATTAGAAGCCTTATAACCTATCGATTTGAAGTTCCAGTTAAGTATAAATTGTCAAGAAACCAATATGGTGATGAATATTAACTGCATGGCAGGCTGCAGGAACAAGAGGATAGACAGAAGGCTCAGGGATTTTCTCCTACTGCTTTTGGATTTTGTGCCAATCCTAGAGCATTTTTCTCTCTAGGGAACTGGTTCGTGAGGTCCAGAACTTTTGTGTTTCACTTCACTTTATGTGAGGCTTGTAAAGTGCCAGTGGAATCAATGCAAGTGTCTTCAAAGACTCAGTGGACAAGCACAGCTCGGGAATGGTTACTTGAAAGGCTCTGCATATATCCTGCTTTTCCTGCTTAGCTTAAATGTGAGCAGCAATCTTGAGGCATACGAGTTGAAGGTCAAGCATATATGTAAAAGAGGATAAGAAGTATAGGTATATGGGATGCTTTCCCAAATATCCTTTGAGTGAACCTTTCTGTAAGAAGCAGGAAAGTGTAACCCAATAGTCAAAGCTGAATTTTTTAAATTTTATTTTGAGACTTTCAGTTTCCTCTCTTTTTTTTTTAACACATCTCTTTAAGGCATGAGCTAAAGCCAATCCCCAAAATCTTGGCTCAGAATAGTCCTCTCATATGAGTAGCTCTCAGATTTTTTTTTATTTAATATTGGAGCAGATCCTGTTGGCATAAAATTAATGAAATCTTGTGTCTTAAGCCTGAAAATATTATGACAGCAGTCTAAAATGAACCTTGAAGTTGTTTTCTGTGGGCTAGAAAAAAGCAAGTTCTGGAATCATATGCAAAAGTGAAATGCTTGTGCTTCTTAAATCCCCCACTATTCTTCATGAAGATTTACTTAAGAAATGAAAGCATGCATGGAATCATTGCTGTACATGCAGCAAAGTAGAAATCCACACCCTGTACACAGAGAGTTAGGTGACAATATGCTCATCAAATTAGGGACACTCCTGTAAAACCTCTACCTCTGGACTGTAGAAAATAATGATAATTTGTGCAAAAAATGTTTTCTAGCTAGGAAAAACAACAATGCAGAGACAGTGCTGAACTTGCTTTGTTTGTACATAATCCAGAGAACACTTTTTAATGTTTTCATTGCATTTGTGGGCTCAGTTGCCTTAGAAATTCCATTTTCATCATCATCGTCCAGAAATTTTATTTGAAAACCATGTAAACCATGTAACTTGGATTGCCAGGGCCAGCTGAATTCCTTCCACGGTAGACAAAGCTGAAACCTCATGTCAGTGGGAGCATCTGTCTGTAGAGGTGTAGAGGTGTCCAAGGGCACAGATGAAAAGTGCACTGAAACTACACACCTACTTTAGCCAAGGAAGGTAGATAAGTGTAGTCATTACCTTTTTTTTTTTTTTTTTTTTTTTTTTTTTTTTTTTTTTTGTGCTAGACTCTCAAGGATCAGTGAAGTGTATATATATAGCCAGTCCTTTTACTGTCCTGTTAGGGGGGCTGTGGTCCATGAATTTGTGTATCCTGTAGTGAACCACTTGGTACTCTTCACTTGGTACTCTTTTCCTCCACAAGCTCCTGTGGCAGCCCATGGCAGTGCTCAGTAGAGGCAGTGTCTGTTGTTTTTCCATTGCCTGTTTAAATCTCCTTCCTGCTGGACCCTTCTCTCACAAACAGTACTTTGGGAACAAGAATTATGCATTCAGTTTATGTACCACACTGAATTTTGTTAACCCTGCTCATGGTCTCATACCCCCTTTCCTGTCTGGGTCTTGTCAGGTTTGTGTTCTGTAGAATATTCACTATTGTGCATTCCAAAATTTGAATACCTGTTACTTTTATGCTGCTGATACTGATATACACTGTTTCTTTTTATGGATAGCAGAGACAAAGGCAGGCATATTGATGTGGCACATTAGTTTTAAAATGTTGCAAATGTAGCAATTAATGTATGGTTCTGATGTATTTATGTGCTGCACCTCCTGAATTAAACGAAAGCTAAGTATGTGGTCAAGGGACATTATGTCCTTAAAATTGTGGATTGAAGCATTTTCTTCACTGATCCAGCTTTATGAAACTTTTGGTGATAAAGAAATGGTTTATACTTTCTAGAACATCAAGTCAAAAAAAAAAAAAGTCTTGTGTCTTATTGTCACCTGATTCAATATCTATCTGTGGTGCAATCTCCTGGACAGGCTTTGGGCAAGGTCTTTTAATCTGTCTGTGCTTCAGATGCTCAGTTGCAGTAAGTTTTTTCAGGCTTTCTGAATTTAGATTCCCCAGCTCTCAGGGGGATATCTTTCAATACCACAGGAACTATTTCTTCCTTGCAAGAGGGTGCAGACTTGGTTGTGTCCTCTCCTCTCCTTGTACGGGAGCAGAGCTGTGTGAGGAGAGCCCCGTGCAGTTCACCTGGTCTGCTTTGGTGCCCTGTGTCTCTTTTATTCACATTTCCAATGCACAAGTAAGGAAAAGTTGTCACCGTGGTCCAACAAACTAGAAATATATGAGCAGTAGTAACAATTCTGTGTCAGTGGGAAGCAGGCTGGTGGTTGGTAATGTGTATGTGAGCAAGAGAGATTGTTAAAAAAAATAAAAAGAAGCAGCTGTTAACTTTTATACAATGAAAAGACTAAGTGATGTATCATTAGCATTAGAGTATGGGGTTACAAGTACCTACAGCTTATAATCATTTTTTGACCCAAGTGGTTAACTACACTTCAGGGCTGAATGGTTGACCTTTCTGGTAAAAATTTTGTTGATGAGGGAAAATATCTGTGACATCAAACATGGTCACTTTGGAGCAAGAGGTAGCAGCTGAAAGCTGTTGTAGAGACTGGCTGGTGCATGTTCTCCCAGCTGCAGGGTGAAATCATTACCTGAGAGTCATCTGTGGATGTTCTCAGCTGCAAGCCAGTGCCTGAGACAAGGAGTTGCCTCTTCAACTCATTTCTTACACTGAGGAGGAGTAGAGTTAAGGTGTGCTAAGGCACGAAACACAAAGGTGAGTATTGGAATAACCTGCTACAACACAGGAACAAACACAACTGTTTCACCAACTTGCCTACACTACCGACTTCTGATGATCCAGAATGATGATTTTTTATGCTCTAACAGTACTTTATGGTGGATACAGCTGGAAACAAAACGCCGCAATAAATTGCAACAGCCAAGTTGCTGCAGCTTTTGATGGAAATACAGACATAACATGAAGTAGTTTTTATCCTTGGGCTGTTTACTAGTTAAACCAGTAACAGTGGTATAAACAATTTTGATGTGATAATCTCAATCTCCCCATGGGTGAATTACAGAAAACCAATGTAGCATTGTAATATTTAGTCACTACTTTTAATTTGTTTATTCTTAAGACTTAAACAGAAAGTTAATATTTTTCCTTAGAACTACTTATCTTTTCTGGAAAAATCAGGAGCTTCACTGAAGTCAATGGAGTATGAATGGTATATAATACCTTGTAACTGCTGAATCATTAAATAGCATTTAATTGAGAAGAGTAATAAAGTAACTCAAGAATGGGATCCTATTAAACTTTATATATCTCCTTGCAATGACTACAGTGTGAAATGTATTCTGTAGTCTGAGCAGCTGTAAACACTGGAGAAGATGGTACATACTGTATTTTCACTGTGCCTATTCTTGTTGCCTCCTCATTGTCCTAAGATGATGTAAAACTCTGGGATTACCTGATCCAGTTAACCAGACTGACTCAGTGACCTTGTGTCACACACTGTGATTGACGCATTTTGATTTTTACAAACTGCAAAAGTTGATTTAGCTGATGGGCAGGATAACCAGTAGTGCAACAACTTAGTATTTTTCCTGTATGCCAGAAATAAAAAGGCAAAGTTCATTAGTCCTTGCACTACTCAAAAACTGGGAACCTGGATTCTTTCCTCTGAAACTCAACGTTTGCAGCAGCAACCAGAAAATGATAATAAATAACCAGTGTCTGCATGGATGGTCCTTGCTTTAGTTACCATTTAGAAGCTCTTATCTGTTATAAAACCCTGTAATGCTCCAGTCCTTGCTGGAAGAGAGGAGGAATGAACATTTATTGAATTACATGACCAAAACTGTATGTATTCTAAAGGATATCTGTTTAAAAAATAAAGAAATTAAGTCCCGTTTTCCCTATATTCCTTTTTAATTGTATAAAGCAGGTAGATCTTTTGATGATAATATGGCTGTTTTTATGCTCCTGTTTGCACAAAATCTTTTTAGAGATTCTGATCACAATCATACCCCAGAACTATGAGACCATATCTTTCTAATAATTATTGTTATTTATCAATAAGCATTTAAATGAGTTCATCTGTACTCTGTTGGTAAATTTCTGAAGAACTAAGGGCTGTTCTGGTAGGCATTGATACTTGTAATGTTTTCTACCATCATCACTGCTCCTTGAATCCCTTTGTTCTTCATCCTGCCTCACATTTTCATTACCTCCTTCTGCCTTTTATCTTTTCAAACGCAGCAAAGACTTTGCTCTTGGGATCTTTTCTAAATTCACTAAAGGCTTTGCTCTTGGGACCTCATCTTTCAGTTTGCCTTATGAAATACCTGTCCTTTTTAAGTATGCTGCAAAATAACAATAGCGTCCTGAGGCATGAAATGGATTTAGACCCTCAGCACTTTCCATGGGATTCACTTAGCTGGGAAGAAGAGTCATTTGTCATCTCTAGAGAAAAGAGATGTGAGCAGCAGAAGAGAGAGTTTTACAGGAACAGCTGATGCCTGAGTGCTGTAAGAGCAATGGACAGAGCAGAGGTTCCTCAGGGGCTGCAGGAAGCTCTGCCAGTGCTTGTACCTGTTTAGGAAAACATCTCTGCTAAGCGAAAGTCAGCATGCATCTGCTGCATAAGTTACAGGCTGCCTCACATCTTGGCTCAGTTTAGGGCATATGGTTCTAGTTTAGTTGGAAGATTTCTACCTAAATGTTTTGTAACCTATCTACCATCTTGGTTCCGTGCTACTATCTTTGCTTTTCTTGATATGTCATTTATCTGCCCTTTCTGTATTGGCAGCGAACTGGGTTGGATTAACTTGCATTGTATTTAAAAGGTTTACTGTATGGTTAACTTATGTGTATTATTAATTGCCTTTTTTTGATGCTTTCTCAAAATAGTAATTCCGTGAACTGGGTGGTTAAAATAATTTAAACACATTTAACTTACTCTGGTGACCTTCCTCAGTACTTGGTTTCTGCTGTTGTCTTTAACTGAACTTCCTAATCATTTGTGATGAAACTTACAGAAATTTAAAAAACACAGCCTGATAACAGGGTGTACTGACAAGTTGAGAAAGCCAGAGCTGGTTTGGGTTTTTCTGTTTTGCTGGGGTCTGGGCTGGGAAGAGGAGAAAGTTGCATTAGGTGAGATCTGTATCAGACTGTAAAAGGGGTTGTGCATCATCCCTAATGATACATAAGGATTGTAATTCTGTCACTCCCAAAGTGAATGTGGACTGAGTTCCACTGTGTGCTGTGGGGGCACTAATAAGGTCCAAGTGTAACATGTGGGTTAGAAAAGAATTTGTGAAGCCTCAAAAATGGATGTTGTGTACAAGCCTCCAGGTAAGTTTCCATGTACCTCCTAGTGCCAGGTACAACCTCTTCTTCATCATGCCAGCTTCAAAAACTTTGGCACCTCAGGGAGAAGGGGCATGGACTTCCACGTTGGATTTCAGCTGAGGATACAACATCTCATCTGCTCACAGAGGGGCTTTGCTGTGTCCTGTCTCTGCATACACATCTTATGTGTAGGTTCTGGTTTGGGATTGGGCATGTGCCCTTGGCTCCTGCACAGCTGGTGTGCCTCAGAGTTAAACACTTTTTATTATGAAATACAGGTAATTAGATGGCTTCAACACTGAGCAGACAGCTGTGTATTTAAATGTGACCTTATACCCAGTCAGTCTCATAACCTGCATTTTGAATATGGTATTTAGGTAAATGCTGTGCTGAGCCTGAGGAATTGTTAAAAGTGACACAATGGTATGCTAATGCAATTAGGTGACTTGCAGTGCTGAGATTTGGCCTTTGTTTGGGCTCAGTTGCAGTTTAACCAGATGCAAAAATATGTAGACAGCAACTTGTACACTGCTGAAACAAGCCTAGCAGGGCAAAGGTGAGATCCAGGTGTCAAAGGTGGTGCTACAGACAGCTGCCACAAGATCTGCCAGTGGCACTTCATAGCTCCAGTTGGGAGAGGGCTGGGAGGAGGCTTCAAAGCAGTGAGTACCAGCTGGACATGTCTGTGAGAACTTGGGGTCTGTTGTTTGGGGTGGGGGGGTTTGTTATTAGTAGAAGGTTGCTCACTGTGTGTTGAGGTTATCTTGACACAGGAGGAGAGGCTCCAAACACCTGATCTGCACCAGTTTGTGCTGCCACGGTGAATCAGTGCTACTTTGCCCTTTTGCTGCTTGGAGGTGCTACCCACACGTCAAGTCTCATTTGGTAACTGATGCAAGGATTTGGAAAGCAGAATGTAAGTATCCCAATAGATGTTCCATGGCAGTGGTGCACTTGTAATGTATACTGCAGTTGTATAGAAAAATCAATGGTTTTGACAGTGACCCAAATCTTTTTCTGTCCTTCTGTGTCCTGCCTAGAATGAGCAGAGATGCTGTCCTGCCAGTAATTGCTGGAAGCAGAGAAGGGTAAGCAGTGTGGAAAAATTGGCAACGTGCTGCATAGAGCACTACATTATTGTTTCATGCACTGCCTTTTCTCTTCTTTTGCAGGAGCTGTAGGATATTGGCACGTGGAGAAGTGCAGAGATATTCCTACTCTGGCTGACAGTTTCTAATAAAGATATTTTTATTGTAATTGAAATTGTCTCATGATCATTTCCTGTTCCAATCAGCATCAGTATATCCTCATTTCGGGCATGATTCTGCTGAAAAAACACTCTGTCCAGTGGCCCAGGGTATCTGGTGGGATTGCTTCAGCCTTAACAGCCAACAATTATCTGGGACACAAGCGTGAGCAGCACAAAAGGAAGAGGGAAAAACAAATCCTGTGTATGATTGTGCAGGTGGTGTTCTTGTATGCTCAGTTATTAACAACAGAGGAAATAATCTCAGCGTTGCTTGTAAACTGTTACATTCAGATGACAAATGGACTTTTTTGTTTAACACTGGTGGCTTTTCTTCATTGAATGGTTAAATAAATCATCATGAAGTATTTTCATTTACTATGGATCCAGATCCTTTTGGATCATGTTCATGTCATTTACTCACTGCATTTATATATCTATTGCATCAGTCATCCTGTAATTATCATATGAATTAATATGATTTTTTTATTTTTGTGCTGAGTTAATTCCATGCCTTCCAAGTAAACTCTATTGTAATATAGTATTACTCTATGGTTATTTTTTACGTCTCTTGGTAATTTTACATTTCACATTCAAAAAGAAAATAAAAATTGGAAATACGAAAATAAACCTGGTAATGGAGAAGCATCAAATGGGACAGTATATTAGTTCTCAGCAGAATTAACGAAAACAGTTTAGGGTGTTCACTGTTCAATAGTGAAATACAAAGTAACAGAGAAGAGCTAGGTAAAATTAATTGGAGCAAGAAGTTTATAGAAGGGATGAAACTAAGAGAAAAAGCAGTTTATTTGCCATTGAGAACGTTACTACTTGTATTAGTAGCTTCCCACAGCTTGCTGTTAATTGCTAGGTGTGTAAAGTGTTTCCTCATTGAAATAATGACCTTAGTCATCCAAAGTTCAAGGTTTTAAGTAATGCAAGGAGCACGGAGTGAGGGCAGCTGATGCATTTCCACAGGGCAGTGCTGGTGGCTGCCTGCCCAAGCCTGGCCTCCCTTGTGCACTTCCAGCTCTTGTCCTCCGTGCCATGAGGCAAAGTTCTTCAGGGATGTAAAGACTTGAGTATCTCAGTGCAAGACAAGAGTATGTAAAATTGATGCCTTCAAAGATTTTGGGTGTTTTCAGAGTGTTAGTTGAGTGTATATTTTGAGAATTGCTGTTGGACTTAATAAGAATTACCTTTGTGTTGCTCTTGATTTCTGACTAAAACACATGAAAGCCAGTGGATATTTTGGAATCATGTCTGTTATTTCTAATACAATGTACAGAACCTGAAATCAGGATCCAGTGTGTGACTAGACTGACATATGAAGTGAGCCTGTCCTTATCCTGATTGGCTCCAAATTACCTAAATCTAAAAAACTAGATAAATCTCTCAACAGTAGTTACAAAATTGAGTATGTACAAGTAATTTGGTGCAATTTTGCAAAGCTGGGAGTATCTTTGTTTTCTCTCTTGAACTTCCATTCTTCGCCCTACCTTTTTGCTTTTGTTCCTTCCTGATTGTTTGGTGTTCTTTTTTTAATGTACCCCTGTGGATCTTCTTTTTGTGTTAGTTTCATAAATCTACTGATCAATGAACTTACTCTGTTTAAATGTGTTACTGTTTACAGCAGTGACTACAAATCAGTTGTTTCACAAACTGCTCTGTTTAGCTTTAATGGAGAGTACAGCATGCACACACTGAAGTTTTACTCATTTATTATCATAATGCCCTCTCCTGTACCCAGAAGTGATGCAGCATTTGAAAAATGGAAATCACAATATACACTAACTTTACCAGCTCATAAAATATGAATGCTCAGAAAATGAATACAGCAGTGTTAAATACAGTTAATCAGCTTTAGAAAAACAAAAATACGTATTTATCACTATAATACATACATGCATGGGATATTAATGAAAAATACCAGATACATCATTTTCTGTGTTTATTCTACACTGTGCTCATTACTCTCATTCAAATAATTTAAATTTGCTTTCAAGATAAGGATGATTTGCTGCTGATGAGAAAAGTCTGGATGTCTTCTGTGCCATATTTTTCTTTGAGGCTGTGAACTAGAATCTATGCACTGAATATAAAGCCAGCTGGGCTGGAGATTTTGTACATTACAGTGGACTGACAGAGTAGACCTTTAAAATTGTTGAGCTGTAAACAATTGCATATAGTGCATTGTTAGGAAGTGTATCATAAAAATATAAGATTTTATTAAACTCAAATTAACAACATGCCTCGGTGAGAGTGCGAGACTGTGACTTCTGCTGAATTTTGCTCCATAAAGGTTTTTTATGCTTCTGTACTTTAGGTAATGTGCTTAAGTCAAAACCAAGAAAGTGGCATCGGTTGAGTGTTTGTTTAATGAATGATGAAGAGAAAATTACAAAAACAAGTAAATATTTTATTTGTCAGTTTTTTCTTGTGAATCCATCTAATGTATTTTAAAAATTTCTCTTGCCTGATAAAGTTTGTTTTCAAGGTAAGGTGGTACCAGAGCATCTCATTTTTTCAATTAGTAGTGAATCCTGTTTTGAAATAAGATGGCTGACCATTGGTGGGGGAAGGTGAGTGAATCCCATAGAAATTCTCTAAAACAAATCAAGTTACTTTAAATTTATTCCATAAAGTTACTTAAAGGTGAACTGGAGAGAAAAAATAGATATAATTGTCTTAAATTATGCTGTTTCTTTGAAGTTAAATAGGTATTTGTGTGGGTTTTTTCAAAAAATTACTTTTAAGGACATGTTTTAGTCAAGTTTTTGTTCTAAAAAACTGTGAAAATATTCATTTAAACCATATGGAAATTCTGTCATTTATTTTTTGCTGAATGCAAGTAATGATTTGTGAGAACTATGCTGGATGGCCAATATCTTACTTGTCAGTGTTGGGTCAAAGGTTCTTATTTGACTCTGATGCAATTGATGTGGAGAGAGGACAGCTGAAAGACAATTCAGATGTCTGCCTTGGCACTGATGCTGCTTTATCCAACTTTTATGTCAGGAGTTGTTTCTTCAAAGGGTGAGTAATGTAATGACACTGCCTTGTTTTTCAAGTGATTTTTCATTTTTTCTATACTTTTTAAGACGTGTCAGTATCCATGTGTCAGCTATTTTGATGGTTTCATTGCCTCAACACCTTTGTGGATTGGGTGTAGCATCTGTAGGCCATGAATCAGTTTGGTAAACATCCCATTCAGTCTGCTCGGCCATGTTCAGTGAAAGTCGAACAGTCCTTGTGCAAAAATAAATTCAGAATCACCTAAAAGTTTGCAGGTATAACTCTTACTGTGGAAAATGCCTTGTGAATTCAGAATTGAAATGTGCTCCAGACACCTTACTGGATGTCCAGCCTGTGTTCCTGGTTCTGGTGGTGCTAGTTTAGCAAAAATGGGACACAGTGTGCTCCCCTTTTCAACTGTGACAAACATGTTCCCTAAACATCCCCAAACCCTGAAATACGCTCCATTTCCCTAAATCTCTCTTAAATTTAGATTTTTAGTATTTTTTCTCTTAATAGCATATGCTAATAAAAATTCATGAAACTAGCAGTATATGATTCACTTGTCAGGGAATTATCTTCCCATAATACTCCCCATGATGTAACATTACTTTTTCTCCCATTCTATACTCCTCATTTTATGGTGCCAAGATGTGTACCATCGATCATTTAATTTACACTTTTGTCATCTTTATTGCTTGCTCAATCACTTTTGTACCTTCACCTTATCCTTCTTTGTTTTGCTTTCAGTGTCCTAAAAACTGTGGGTGCTCATGTTGGTAGCACAGCTGTGCTGATGAACCTCCTTGCAAAATCTTCTGCTGTTCAGAGGAGTGTGTCTCTCCCTGTCATTACTTGTGTCATTGTTCTGAAGAACAGCATTTTAGCTCTTTGCTTCCTCTGGGTGTTTTCCTTTCCTCTTCCATCGTTTTTCACAGCACTGCAGCCATCTCTCACTCCCTGCTTATTTTGGTAGCACCATTACTTCTGGTGTCGATGTTATAGTTTTTCCCTTAAAAAATTCCGTAATGTTAAATTTTCTAAATTTTTCATAAGGCCATATATGAACACCTGCATCTATTATTCAGAACTCCTTATTGCTTTTATGCTAGAGCCTAGAACCTCTTTTATAATTCAGTAATAAATGAGAGCCTTCAGTTTCTTCAGAGGGGTTTTTTTGCCAACCTCATGTTTATCTCCCAACTGTCTTTTAGTTAATTGTGCAACCCCTGCAGTGCAAGAAGCTACAGACTTGTTAGAATAATTTAGATATCCCTTCCCTCTTTGCTATCTCTGTCTTCATGCACTGGCTTCTTTGTGCAATATGTTTGAAGTGGTTCTTGGTCTAGAATAGATTATTTACTAGCATGCAAATCTTTTTTCTCCAATTCTTTTCTCCAGCCTTTCATCTGAGAGTATTACTTAATAGTTATTGCCTTTTTACCTTTAAGGAGGTGCTAATTCAATCTTTTAAAGTTTTATTTAAAGCTTTATACCACTTATTATACTCACACATTTACTTTTTTAGTTATGTTCCCTGTTGTCTGTAACTTCTATCCTCTGGAGAGGTAGTTGGTATGCCTTACTTACTTAAAAAGTATTTGTAAAATGGATGTCCCAGAAGCCCTGCATTGTTCAAGGTAGAATCTAAAGGTCTCTAACCTGAGGCTCAAAGCAGGGTCAAGTCAGGTTCCACGAGGCTGCTCAGGACTTTATCCAGATTAATCTTAAAAACCTAGGACTGCACAACTTCCCCAGGCAACCTGTTCCAATGCTTGACTGTTCTAATGGTAAAAGATTTTCCTTATATCTAGATAAAATGTGTTATTTTTCTGTAAATACTCTGGAATAATGTATTTTCTGCTAATTGATATTTTGTGATTCAGACAATTAATTGGTTATTGATACTCAGTTCTCTGCTTATATGCTGGGTAGGCAAAAAGAATTTAGTCTTAGTTTTGATAGTCCTATTTTTATTGTCTTGTTAAAGCTATACTAGTCCTTATTTATGTTATTTTACTGCTAGAAAAAGTATGTGATATATCTATAAAGTAAACTTGTCTCTGCAGCTTTGTAATTATCCAGGCCTATAGTACAATATTTTATCAGCTTTATGCAAAAGCAAGTTCTAAAAGTAATGAGTTGCAGTCCATTGTTTTAGATTATATCATCACAAATGAAATTGCCAGGAAGTTATTCTATTCTAGACACCTTTCCTTATATACTGTATGTTTGTGATATCAAGAACTTCTCACCTAGTACCTGGTTTCACATTAAATTCTGTATTTAGGCAAAAATGTAAAGGACCAACTGGAAGTATTGAGATTTCTGATGGCCACAAAGATGTACAAAGCAGTTTAACAATCTTGTTTGATACAGCTCCCATAATGCAGCCTCTTCTTTAAATAACCTTAGTACAAGAGTTGTAGACTTCACAGAATGCCATAAAAATAAAGCCTGGCTTTAAGTTAACAACTTAAACACACTTTGTTCCATAAGTGCTTTTATTAACATATACTTTTGCGATAACCTGAATGAGGAGCATGAACATGAAAAGTGGATTAACAAGTCAGGATTGACTCCCACCCTCAGTTTTGAAAATCTATGAAAAGGAGTTTTTGGTTGCTCTTATGTTGTTTTCCTTTCTAACATTGTCTATATTTAAATTGCTTTAGCTGCATTATATGTTCCAAACACATGAACTGTATGAAACTGTTAATAACTTTAAAGTAATAAAAATGCTTCTTTAGATACCATTTTTACTCTCCTCTCTTATCTTTGTAATAAGTAAGAGAGGAAAAGCAAATATTGATACTTCTTTCCATCATCTGACTTGAATGTAAAATGACATCATAATTTGCATTAACTTTATTTTTCATCCTCTTCAGTAAATGATTATGCATTAAGTTCTTTTATACACTAAGAAGCCTGAATGCAACTGTGTGAGAATTTTATTTAGCCAAACAGAAAGAACATATTCGCAGAAGATCTTTCCATTTTGGAAACCAAAGGTAACCTTTTGTGCTTTTAACGACAACACTGTTTGTTAGGTTTGTTGCTTGTGGTATTTTTAAAATTTTTTTTCCTGCAATTTGTTAGAAATATTTGGTAAAACAACTCTGCCATCTTTGATCATGCCTGACCCGTTTAGCTGGGAACAGCCCAGAGGGATCTGTCAGAGGCCAGAGTTGCCCTGCAGAGCCGTGACTCCGCCTGATTTCATGGAAAGGTGAGCTGGTGTTGGAGCACAGGTGAGAACAGAAACAGAGCTGCAGGTGGGCATGAATTCACTGAAGGAGTGATGGCAAGAACAGAGAAATTTGACCATAATTTTGCTTTCTTAACCAGGAAGAGATCTATGTCTTTTTAATGAATTTGAGTCTGCTGCAGTCCTGGATATTAATGTGAGATTTCTCTTGTGCAATGCGATAAAATTTGTGGTTGCAAACTGATTTGAAACTGTATAGTTAGTGAACAAAAGTAATTTCAGATGACATAATAATTTTCATTTACAAGCTGACAGAATTGTATCTGAAATTATTATAAGTGATTAAAAAATATATGAAAACCGTATTTTTGTATCCCAGATGTCACAATAGATGCTAACTTACAGTTCTAATAATAATTCCCAAGAAATAATGTTATTGTGATTTCTTTATGTAATCTGGCATTCACATCTTTTTATTATTGCATCTGTCAAAGATTTGTTTTACACTGTGGGGAATTGAAAGATAAATGCCAACAAATATCCCTGTATCTTATGAAAAATTGTTAAGTGGATAAATGTATAAATGCATTACTGTATAAGATAAAACAAATCTTAATTCATGACAGAAAATGTCACAGGAATCAGTTCTAAAATCCAAAGTTTCATGAACAAAACTACAATTCAAGAGTTGTAAATGGAAAATTACTGATCTCCCAAATTCCTTTTGTCTGTGTGAATACCTAAACCAGCTGTCCAGTGTATAGTTTCCTCCTTTATTTCTGGAACCTTTTCTAGTTTTCTATTTTCACTAAAGCATGTACACACACATTTAATTAAAGTAACTTTTTTTTCCACTTATGTTATGCAAAAACACACAACTTCTAGTTCGTTCCAGTCTAACTCACTGATCTAATCATGCATTGTATAATGATCCATCCCATTTTGTCCAGGCACACGTATAGCAATGTACGAAATGAATGTTCCTTTCCTTAAGAATGCTGTTAATATGAACCATCAGGTTGTGGGTGCTCTGCTTCTTGGGGGTATTTTTGTGGAACAAAAAGCGGAAAGGAACCACTTCAGGTTGTCTACTACTAGGAAGTATTACAGAGAAAAATGGTTTCTTGCTGTAAATTTAATCAATCTTGGTTAATAAGTTTGTTACTGCTCTTAAATTCCAAAGTATCACACAGGTAAGGAGTTGCACAATTGATTAGTTTAATGTCACTGAATTAGAAGACCTCAGCTCCTGAGATGGACCAGTCAAACCCTCCACTACTAGAGAGAGCAAAGTCTGTGTGTGAGAGCTGCTGTGGCAGCAGTGCTCATATTCCTCCACCTGCCTGAAGAGGCACAAGTGCCGTGCTCAGGAGCTGAGCTGAGCTGCTCACCCACTTGCCACACACATCGGTGTCTGTTCTGCCTAGTCTGTCTTATGCAGGAGTAAATAAACAACTGAAGCTGTCTTCAAAACCACAGGGGTACCTTCATAAAATAAAATGCCATTTATGTTTAGCTGTTAGTGTTGCACTTGGTGTTTTCAAGAGCATTTGTTATGAATACATGAAGAAATAATGTTCTATTGTCCAAAATGCAGTGTATGAAGTGCCTGAGCCCTTCTCTGCTGCTGTGTTTTTCTGCACCTACTGCTAAATTGCAGCTTTTTAGGGAGGAGACAAGTAGTGTCTGAAAGACACTCATGTCTGCTGGATTGCTTCCCAGTGCTGTTTGCTCAGCATGGAGCGCCGCGGATCAGGGCTGCAGAACGCAGTCAGCCCTCCTGTTGACCCGTGGTTTTATGCCAAATTGTTTAAGGCAGAAGCTGATGTGGTCAGGAAAGGTAAAGTTAAAAACAGAGGAAAGTTCAGTGCCTCTTCAAGAAAAGAAACCCCTTCAGTTGTTGGTTAGGAGGCAGCTGGAAAAGGCAGCAGTGGTCCTATGGAACACTGTGATTCTGTTGCTGTAGAGGAAAAGGGGTTGTTTCCTGTTGTTACCCTAAAAGCCAAGTCTGGTAATGATGGTTCTCATGGCAAAAGTGAAGCCAGCAGTTTTGCTGAGGAGACAAATCAGTAAGTGCAGCAGCTGAGTCAGAAAATGAGTGTTGGTCTGGGGAGAAACATCAATAAAATGTGCCTTAGGGATCAGGAGGTTGCTCCACTGTGGGTGAGATCTATGATGCCATGAACTACCGCTGCAAGCTGCCGCTTTTGCAGATGTGAGAAATGTTTTTAAGGCTGTTCTGTGCATGATATGGGATGTCTGAGTCAGAGTTCATGGCTTTGTACACTGCCTAAAAAATGTACTGTGGCAAATTGTCACATTGGGAATTAATTTTGCTTCTCATGCGATCAAGTGCTTCTTGTCTATATTTTTATTGACATTTTTATTTTTGAAAATGAACTCATCTTTTTTCTTTATTTAATTTCTATGACATTATGACTTTTTAAAATTTATTTTAGGTAATCCAGTTTGCCCTAGTAAAACGCCTATATACCCTCATGTATTACTCATTTAACGCAATCTAAGTGTATCCTTATTTTGGGGTGTTGTAAGGGATAATTGTGCTGAAAGTCTACTAGAAGGATGTATGGAGTTTTAACAGACACAATTATTGTGTCATATAATTCACAGCCATAAGAGCAGTCCGGTTTTAAGGGGTAATGTAAAATTACCCACTCCCTCTCCATGTCTTCCACAGAAAATAGCTGATGTTTTGTATGTTTTGGTACATGTCACACATTGCCTGTTTCAACAACAGCAGATGATGAGGCACTGACCCCAAGTCCTTATCAAAGTAAAATTTCCAAGCTGAAGTTGAATCAGAGCTGGCTTACCGATGGAAAAAATATATTAAAAATATAGCACTGTAGAAGGAGTTATCATAGAGAAGATACTAGGAAACCATTTTTCTGATTATCCATCACAGGTGACTTGTAGGGTGAAAGCAAGGTTGTGGCACTTAGAGCCATTACTTGCAGCATGAAGGAATGAAGCAGCATTCAAGAGAATAACGACAGAAGAGAAATGTGCATTTATTGTCTTGATTAAGTGAATGAATCCTGCTTAAAAGTGCCATGAGCTTCCTTTGTACAGAGATGTGCATCTCCACAGAAAGCACAGTGTGGATTAAATAGGAAGTTTTTGCTGTTGACTTTGAGGGAAGGCTTGGAAAATATTCACTTCAGCAGAGCTGTGCTCACTTACTCCCTTTGAGGACCTGTCCCCATTATTTTAATGAAAAGCAGCAGACAAAATCTGATCATACAGAGCCTTCTCCATACCAAACCCAAAGTTAAAATGAGTTCTTTCTGCTCAGTGTAAAACTGAATTTAGCAACCATGTCATATAACCAGACCTTCTGCAGCATTTTCTGAAAGGCAGTGTCATGGGAAAAGCAAAGGAAGCAATTGCAACATTCACTTCTCCTTTTTATTGCCAGAACCATGCCAGAAATGTTGTTAGGGAGCAACATTTAATTAAACCGTTATCAACTTAACTTTGGGGTATTTCATAATCTCACCCTTGGCATTGTCTTTTTATTAGGAAAAGGCTTAAGTGACTATGAAATGTAATGAAAGGCCGTGGGGAGGGCTTGCACACCACAAAGCTGCTAATCCATTGGAGGCCTTTGTGGGAAGTGAGCATTTTTCAACAGCAATGCAGAGCTTTGAAGGTTATCAGGACCTTTTATCTCCTAGTCAGCTTTCTCTGAACTTGAAACTCTATCTGTGTGAAGTACATCCCAGCAAATACCCACTGAGCTTGAGGTGGAAAGACTAATTTATTGCTGCTTTTCCTCAAATGTTTTAGATCCTTTTAGTTGTTTATTTGCTTTATGTTGCATGTGGGAGCCTGAGTGAGAGTCCAGGACATTAAGTACAATATGTGTTCAATGCTCCCAAGAGTTTATTGTGCAAAGTGTTAGGTGTTCAGACAGTGTGGGTTTGACACTGCAAATATAGAGGTATGTATCTGTCTTGACCTCAAACTAAAATAAAAGATCCAGACTGATCCAGTAATAGCACGAGTGCAATATTTTCCTCTCAGGTTTGTTGTTTCTGAGTAAGAATCTGATCAACTGGGAACAAGCACAGTGCCTGCAGTTCTCTTTCATATTTTATGTCCTATAACTTATTCTTTTTATTCATCATGGAGTCTAAGCCATAACAGGGAACAAGGTGTCTGAGAAAATCCTGACTGACTCGGACATTTGTACTCAGTCTCTTTTGTTAAGCCTTGCAAAGAGTAAGGAGAGCAGTTTGCTTTGTGAAGGAAGAAATAAACACTAGGAGCATCTAAGATGTAATTATTTGAAAGGAAGTTAATAGGTAATCTTTTAAAAAACCTGTTGGCAGATTTTGGAGTTTACTGCTGAATAGAGCTCCTTTGGTTTGAATCTTGCCATTCCTAACCACACACTCCCAGTGATCACTCTGGGAGCTGCCATCTCAGTGTTTAGTTAAACTTGCTCATGTCAGCACTTTAATACAGCTTTAAGTGACAGCAGTATTGGGCTGTCCCTGGCCTCATTTACTGCTGAATAATCATGTCATGCAAAGTCCATTACTGCTGTTCTGCATCCGTGCTGCTGGGCTTGCCCATCACTAGCAGCTAACAAAGAGGCACAACATAAATTAGCCACTCAATTTAATCCAAAATGCAGCTGGAGCATTCATTAGGCTCCTTGAAAAATCTCATCTTAACTGTCAAAGCTAAATACTTTCACCAGTTGTTGCTTGTTTGCTTGTTTGCTTTTTTCTTAACAGTGAAAAGTTCTGGAGATTTGACTGATGTTTTGCGCCTTAATTTTTTTGGGAGGAGTGGCAGGCTTGTTTTCTTTGCAATATTTTTACTGAAGATGTAGTGTTCCAGTGTGGTACAATAATTTACATAAATATCAGTTCTTCACTATTGTCACTGTGCCTTTCACAGAGGTTTAAATATTGTCATCTTTATCAAATGTATTATTGGTAGGATTAGTATAGATACCACTTGCCAAGGCTTACTAAAAAGTTCCATAAACCAGAGAGTGCACATCTTTCACTGGTTACTTGGCTTGAGCCATTTCCCCACATCAGAGGTACTAAAATCTGCCCTTCAGTGGAGTCAACAGAGAACAGTTAACCCTGGCTGTGTAAAAATCTGGACACTCACTGTGCCCAGATTGCTCCTACTCTTAGCAGCAGTTGAGTAAAATTTCAGAGAACATAATTACCTTCCTTTGGTGTGTGTGTTTTCTATTTATAATCTCAAATCCTCACTTCCTCTGTTGCATTTTCTTACACCCAGTTAGCTGTTAGAAAAAAAAAAAAAAAAAAATCATGCTACCAGAATGATGTCTTAACTAGAGCTAAATGGATAAAGTCTTAACTGAAGTCCTCAGTATAAAGCAGCACTCCCTGAATCATAAACTGAATTTTGTCTGCTCGTCAGCTGAGTTCCTCCTAACTGCATTGAGTTAGAGTAGCAGCAGGATGATGGGAATCACTGCTCTTGTGGCATTTATCCCTGGGATTCTCTATTGAGGAATTAATCATGTGTCATTAATATATTCACCTGCATGGGGAGTAAACAAAGTCTTGGACTTGGCAGGTAGAAAATCTGTTGCAGGGGCAGACTTTGAGACAGACTGAATTTTCCTTCTGTTGATACAACTGAAGTTAATTCACTCCTTTCTTCAGTCAAATATTTTGACACAATCTGAGTTAATCAACTTGCTCTTCAAAAAATATTGAAAAGGTCATACTAATTAATAGCAAATTTGGAAAAGGGATTTGCATTCAAAAAAAATGAAAAAAGAAATAGGAGGGAGATTCATACCTTACCTGAGTACAGTAACTGTTAAGTTAAAAATCATTAGGAGATGGGACAGCAAGTATCTCTAAATATATGTAAAGAGCAATTTTCAGTAAAATATAATAACTTAGGGCTTACTCCCTTTTCAGTTAATATAGAGGTGGGGTTTGGGAGCTCACTAATTTTTTTTTTAATTAACAGAGAGAAAAGCTATTTGATACAATCCAAGTGGTTCAGCATGCATTGCAGGTAAACCTGGTGAATTGATTATCTGCATTTCCCAAATAATTCCACTTGCTTATTCGTGATAATTGCTGCTCATTAGTAAAAAAAAGTTGTAATGGATGTTAACATCACAGAAATACCAACAAAAAACAAATGTTTCCAGTGTAGCATTTGTCTAAATTTCTCCTCCCCTGGCACTTTATTTAGACAGCTCTGTGTTTTATTGCATGGTAATAATTTCTACAATTTAGGCTATTTTTTTTTTTTTTAGTATCTTTTATGATACATGGTTATAATTTTCTAAAATTTTTTTTTTCAGTGCTGTGTTTTTCTCTGGAGAGGAAATTTTTTTTGGAGCATGTAAGAGTATTCAGTGGTCCAGAGAGAAATGCTTAGGCATTATTTTACATTTATATAAATATATATAAAAATTCATTTAATGGCAGTATTTATAGTTTCCCATAGACTTGAAATGTTTCAGTAGAGAGGGTTTAAAAGGGTACAGTTTGGCTGAGGAGGAAAAATTTCTTTGGATTTGATTTATTTAGACATTTTTTTCCCCTCTTTCACTGCAGTTTCTATAAGCTGTTAAATAGCAGAGCTGTTGCTGACATTTGGCTATTTGATTAACATACCAAGGTTTTTGCCTCACTTCATCTGAATATTTTTGAATATGTAAAACCCCTTCTATTTCATGCTGTCTTACAAAAAAAAAAAAAAAAAAGTTGTTTGCATTTGATTGCGTTGTTCAACCTCTAGTTTTAGGG
The DNA here is from genome assembly GCF_048771995.1 of Taeniopygia guttata. Taxonomy (NCBI): domain Eukaryota; kingdom Metazoa; phylum Chordata; class Aves; order Passeriformes; family Estrildidae; genus Taeniopygia; species Taeniopygia guttata. The sequence goes on along the minus strand of NC_133031.1, from coordinate 11,521,361 downwards.
TATGAAAACAGTAGTTTGTGCCTGTTAGGGTGGAGCAGATAGTTTTGTTTCTTGTCTTTGAAGAGATCTCATGAGATTAAAGAGTTCTTCAGCCAGTAGTTTTTCACTGGAATCATACTATAAACTGGGCTAGGGACAATATTTTGGTACTGAATAAACCTATATTCTAAATAAAAGTTGTTGTTGATAGGAAATAAAGCTAATTCTAGCATCAAAAAAAGTTTCTGGGCTATGTTGACTTCATAGGTCAAGATAACTTTTATATCAGAATGATCCATCTTTATTGCAAATCAAGCAAAAATATTTAATTGAATTCTTAAATGCAAAACTAAATATATTATATTTTCTGTAAGATTCAGAATTGACCCCAGTATTAGAAGTTATTGCAAATGTTTATTAATTACTTTTTTAAAAGACAGTGGATACCAGAGCTTTGAATGAAAGATAAATATACATTACTTCAAAACTATGAGGGGTTTTTAATGTTTCCTTAAGAGCAGCATCTCTGTGGTAGGATTCTTGTAAAATATCTATATAATTAAATAATTATAATTAGTTGTTATAAGTATGCTATTTTTTCCGTACAAATAAAAAGCAGATAAAGGTTATTAGAAATCTGGTTAGACATTTGGTAATTTTAACACTAAGCAAAGCTCTCGTTTGGAAAGGTCGAAATAAAGTTCATATAGTACTTCAAAGTAAATCATTGCATTATTCCAGAGACCTGCATTTTCATCTGGAGAGCAGCAGTGAATAATAAAAGCAAGTTCTCTTTTTGTTTTGTAAGCTAGGCAGATAGAACATATTGGGATAAGGCAATTTAGAAGGCATTAAAAAGTCAGATTATATCCTCCTGGATACCCACAAAACTTAGTTTTGTTGATGCTTTGCCTTCTAGGGTATTTGCAATTTAGGTGAGAAAAATAAGAGTAATGTTAGAGAAGCAGAGTAAAGTACAGTGGGGTGTCATGCTGGACCAGTGCATGCCTTGAACACTCATGGGTACATTAGCTGCTTGACCAATGTTTGGGAGTTTATTTAGAAAAAGAAAGTGCTACATTTTGTTTTAAGAGAGATGTTTGGCATAATAACTTATTTTGTTTCTGCTAAACCTGAGAGGCTTTCCAGGTAGTAAAATATTCAATTCCCCTGGAAAAACCCAGTGATTTTTTGGACCACTGACTTCTCTCAGGAAATGCACTGCTTATTTTGATTGTACTAGGGATGAGCTTTCTTCCTGGGTACTTGCTTCATCACCTAAACTTGCTCTAATTATTAGTCATGGAATACTGCCAGAAGAGATTTAGCTCACAGGAACAGAAGCACTTGAGAAAGACTGACAGAGAGGTATGTGTGTCTGCATAAAAACCTGATAATGTCTACTGCAAAAATCCTGGAGTTCAGCCCATATTGGGTGCCTCCAGTCAGTCTTTAAGACAAGGTAATATTTGTCCATGTTGTGTGCATGTTATTCAGCATCTCTTCCTCAATGGCAACACTGAATTTACTGAAGTTGCAAACATGCAAGCAGAATTCTGTTATAATTCACCATTGGAAGTAGTGGCCAGCATGTATGTGGGACACTCTGAGAAATCAAGTCTTCTCCATTTCTTCAAATCCTTCTTTCTTATCTTTAATCATTTAATCCCTCTCTCTAGCTAATTCCCTAAAGGAGATGAATACTTATATGTCTCTTAATTGTTATCTAAAAATGTTTATTCTTAGTCTTTTGGAAGTGTAATTAAGAAAAAAAAGAAAAAAAGGCAGCAAACCCAAATGTCCCTAGACAGATATTTAAACTTTGAGGCTTTCTTTATCTCAGATGTTTCTGCTCCATTATTCATGGGAGAGGGCTTTATACCACTTGTACCTAGCCAGCCACAAACTTGTTCTTTCAATTTCAACCCATTTCATATTAAAGATTAATTAACAAGAACTGAATTTTCTTTAACCATTGTGGAAGCTTTGGGGAAAATCCTAGCATGTGTATGCAATTGCAGCACGTAGACCACACAGACTTAAACAAGATAGGTGAGGAAGCAATGTGATTCAGAAGAATTTACACAGACTTTCAAAACACCCTGATGAGAGAGAGGATGATTTCACTGTTCTATTTCCTTTCCCAGGCACCTTTCCTGGTAGTGAGCCCAACACCAAGCTAGAAAGTGTAAAAGGGTGAGGTTTGATCCAGGGTAAATTTTGATCTTGCATCTGGAGTGTGTTTCACATATGTTTGTGCTAATGGATGTTAGTTGTAAAGTCATAAAGAGATTCTTTCAGAGGCATTTCCAAAGTTTCTTTTGTACTTCTGGGTTGTGGCTATTCTCTGCCTGGTAGGGAAATGATAACAGCCTTCACTGCAGTTTGTTTAGCTTTTATCAATAGAACAAAACTTAAAGACTCTTGAAAAATCCCTGTATATTTCTCAACTATTTAAAACATTTTTTTTTTGTGAGAAGGACTTCAGAGAGAAGAATTGGCCATTAACTCCTCTCTATCCTAGCCTCAGAACTTATGGAGTAAACTGTTCTCAGTGTCATAAAATTATTCTACTAAAAATAATTCGGGTTCTTTTCAACAATTTGGCCTTGGTTACCATAAATAAGTCTTGGATATCTTTTTTTTTTTTTTTTTTTTTTTAACATTCATACTGGTCTTTATTAAAATTTATGATAAATCTGATAATAAGCTACAAATGTACTGCAGGAGTTACCCCTAAATGATTTTCTAGTGACTGGCTTATGCTTTTGAATCCACTGGAGTAAAAATACACACTTTAACACAGTCACTTACTGAAGGTCAACATAAATGGCCTCAATGACTGGATGAATTTGGAGATATTCACAGCATCTGATGGAGATGTCACCTGGTTCTCTCTGTAAATTCAACTAATAGAGGTCAGCAATCATTGCAGGACATAGTTTGGCTCATAAAGTTTTGCAAATTTAGGCTCATTTCAGAATATCTGGAGTATAATGCTGTTTTTGTCAAAAGGTTAAAACCAAAAAAATTTAGAGGAGGAATGACTTAGTAGATAATTCCATTGTGAGACAGATAACAATAAAACATGGAGCAGGAAACAGGTGAACATAAAAACACCATGTATTCAGAGAGCATCCCGGTAAGCATTTCTGATTCCTTGCAAAATGTCTGGTTAGAGGATTCACAAGCCTCTGCCTGAGAAAACATCTCCTTTAGGCCAATAGTACAGTTGCATTTGTGAAAATACTCTTAGTGAGCTGAAATCTGTTGTTTCCCAATAGGCATGATCAAAGGATTTACCTATTGGAACACATATGTGAGAGTTGATTCTCTTGTCTGTATTTTATAGGATCTAATTCTGCATTATTGGAACATTTGGTGTTCCTTGTGCCAGTCAAGAATACCTGGAAATTGATTTTTGGTTCAATAAGAGCCATTTGAGACAAAATATGAGGGACACCTCACACCTGAATGACAATTCTTGTGTTTCTACTCTGTTACAGCACTTTAATTTTCTTGCACAGTGCAAAGTCGACCAGAATCAATCCCACTATTTCTAGCAAGTCTTGATTTACTCTGCACAAGACTCCTCACAGGTAGATTCCACAGATTAATTCTTAAAAAAAATACTTCTTAAATGTTTCCAATTCAAAAATGAGTCTAAACAAGGTGGAAATACCCAGTAAGATTTAATAAAAGCTGCAAGTGAGAAGAATTGGGAGTTGAGGAATGTCATTCTGGAAGGTTTTTGAACAGGGCTCCCATATTTTTACCATAGTATAAACATATATTTATACATATTTCCGATATATCTCACATATATAAACAAAACTGATTTAGAGAAAAAGTATCTAAGCTGAGAGTGGATGTCTTACTTATTGCTAGCAACTGAGTAATCTGTAAATCGTTAACTTAGGAACATTTTATTAAGTTCATTTATCTTAGTTCATAGCTACCACTTTTGCATATCACCTCTGCATTCTCTGACAATATTGTTAAAAAATAAATTGATGGTAGCAATATCTAGGCAACTTGAAAAATCATGTTGTTTTCAGATTGTTTCTTAGAGTTGCTATGAGATGTATACCCCTAAGGTGATGAGTAGAAAGGGGTCATCTGAAATAATCTCCTCTCTAGTCCTGCTCAGAGAGGCAAAACAGATAGAAGCTGTCAAAGAGGATTTATGAAGAGCAACGTGGAATTGCAATATGTTTTCTTTGGCTTTTGCAACACTTGACAGCAAAGAAAAACTTCAAAGACAGTTAGGATGTGCAGAGATTTTACCTAAATGCTTTCTTGATAATTTTGCAAACTGGATTTTTCCTGAATTGATAACATAACTAGCTAAAGCTGCTGGAAAATATTAAGGTATTTTTAAATTAGTAACTTCAGATGTAGGGGAGAAAGCAATGCCTTAGAGGCAGAGGCATCAGGTTGGCCAGCAGGGAAGCCTTTTTGTGTGGAATTTCAGTTGCAGCCATAAAGATATCTCCATGAACTCTCACACTTTGTCCACAGCCTTGGGATTGGAAGCAGCACGTTCTTCTGCAGTGTGTTGTTTGGTGTTCTTTCCCCTTTTGCTTTCAGGGCAGTGCAGCAGCTGTTGCCTCCTGCCTCGCCACCAGCCCGCCCTTGGTCTCTCAGTGCTACCCGAGCTCTTCAAAATATGTCTCACCCAGGCAGGAAAGAAAACTGGGTCACAGGCAAGCCCAAGTAGGCCTAGTTATTGCTATTCAGCTGCTTTTGTTTGAGTTGTTCTCTTCAGCCTCTTCAAGTCTGCTTATTCCTTTCATTAAGCTGTACTCAGAGCTGTGGTGTTTCAGCAGTGTTTGTTCAAGGCTCAGGACCTCCAGCTATGAGCTGTCCATCATGACTGCCACAGAAAGTAATGTGAATATTTCTAGAAGATGTGAGGCTAAATGATGCAGAAAGGGCTGTCGTGTAAAGCGTGAGTCAGAAAACACTTGGCCATTACTGCTTCCAAAGTGAGCTTTGTGCTAAAACGTTGTGATGAACCAGAGGTAGTGCTTGCTTCTGGCACAGTATTTCCATTTGCAGTTTTTTTAGATAAAAATCATGACCAGAAATGTTACAAATCACATCAGAAGCTGCCCTATGCCATTGGAATCACTATTGTGTATGACAGCTTCTGGCTCGTAAGACCCACCCAGGCAGTCTGTGGAGAAATGTTTATTACTCGTGCCACCTGACAGGCTTTTGTTTGAAACGCTTGACATTGGTGTAATCTGTCCTTCAGCTTGTCATAGAGTGACTGTGTAAAGCTGCTCCCTTTCATGCAGTCAGAAAATAATTCAGGAGCTCCACAGTCAACTGGTTGAGTGCCAAAAACCTCCAGCAACCGTCCTGCTCTGCCCTGCACTGGTGTGATGTGTGCAGCCTTGGGCACCACAGTATGAAAGAGACATAAAACAGTTGGAGACTGTCCAAAGGAGGCCATGAGGATGGGGAAGGGCCTTGAGAGGAAAAAAGCCATGTGAGGAGAGGCTGAGGTACCTTGTAAAATCAGCCTGGAGAAGAGACTGAGGGGAGACCTCATTGCAGTCACAGCTTCCTCCTGAGGGGAAGAGGAGGGGCAGGCACCGATCTCTGCTCTGTGGTGGCACTGACAAGAGCCAAGGGAATGGCCTGGAGTTGTGTCTGGGCAGGTTTAGGCTGGATATCAGGAAAAGGTTCTTTACCCAGAGGGTGGTTGGGCAGTGGAACAGCTCCCCAGGGCAGTGGGCACAGCCCCAAGGCTGGCTGAGTGCAAGAAGCATTTGGACAATGCCCTTGGGCACGTGGTCCTTGGGCTTGTCCTCTGCAGGGCTAGGAGCTGGACTCGATGATCCTTGTGGGTCCTGTGCAACTCAGGATGTTCTGTGATTCTGTGATTCCAGAGATGGACACAGCATGGGCTCACTGGGCAGCCTGGCCTAGCACCCAGCTGTCCTTTTGGGAAGAGGTTCTTCCTCACCAGTGGGAAACTTGTCTCAATTATTGTCTGTTTTTTCCTTCTGCTCTGCACTGCTGGCTCCATCTTCTCAATAACCTCCTCAGGGTCAGAGATAATTTGGTATTTATTTTATTTTTAAAGTCACTTTTAACTTTAAAGTCATTATGTGTGTCATTCTGAAAATACTTTTCCTATTGCTGCGTTTAATTTCATATTATTCTGTAGATTATAAGAAATTTTGTTACACTGTATGGTTTTGTATAACCATGCATCCTTTTGAAGTATCAAGTTTATGGTTTTTTTCTGACAATTACAGTGCTTCACTCTTGAACAAAAAAAAATCAGCCCATGTAAGGGATTTTGAAATTTAAAATGCTATTACTAAAAAATGTGTATTTTAGTAAAGGAGAGAGTGGCCAAAGTTTATCTTCTCCTGAAGGACAGTACAATGTCTACACAGCTTGTACATATACCTGCTTGCCTTTAAACATGTGTTTATATCCCTTTGAGCTGCAATTTGTATGTGTTCAAAATCCACCTAAATATATTCACACAGAGATTGGACTATATAATGGGTTTCGTATGTTATCTGTTAGGGGAGGCCAGGAAGAGGAATACAAGAATGAGAAATTCTTGTGCTATAATGAGGAATTCAAGCACTGCAAGAGCTTTTTTTAACTGGGATCACGATTAGGGTGTATTATTGATGTCACGCAGTATGTCAATTGCTAAAGATTGGAATGCCCTCCTTCAGTCCTTCTGCAGCGCAGGGCTGTGGTGAGGCTCACAGACAGAGTCCCAGCAGTCGCACCAGACAAGCTGGCATTTGAGCAGCTCAGCTTTGGCAGCTGCTGCCAACCTGCAGCCACTGCCAAGCTCCTGGAGCAGATCCCTGCACGTGGGTGAGTGCTGGGAGCGCCCTGCTAGACGTGTTCACTCTGTCCCAACACTGCTGCTCGCCTTAGGAGCCTCTGAGCACCTGCCACTGCTCACTGTGAACAACAGGGTGTTCTCCCTCTCGCTGGCAAAAAGACTGCAGGATTAAAGGAACAGTGTAGCTGCTTACGGTCACCATATTTACTTGTCTACCTCTGGTTTTCCCTCTGATCATTTGTCCAACCTAGACCTGAGTGCTGTAGTCGTTGTGGTGAGCAAACGTGCCCTTTCTGTGCTGGGGATCTGAGTAAAGGGGAGGTTTTATGACAAGGTGGGGCATGCCAGCGCGCCCGTAGAGGTGAGGGACAGAGCACACCAAGCCAGATCTCTGTCTCAAAGTTCCACTGGCTCAGGGAGTAGGCTGGGAAATCAGCAGAACAAGAAATGTGCACAAGGGTATCCAGTCCTTCGATCCCCCGCATAGCTGGGAGCTGTGAGCGGAGGTGGCTTCAAGGGGAGCACAGGCTGGCACACCACTCGTGTGAAGGACATTCTGTCAGGCTCTCTCCTTTTGTCACATCCCTGAATGCTGGCTTGTGGGAAGGTGAGGCTTGGAACAAAAAGAAGTCAGTGCATAAATACACAGTCCTGTGCCTGCAGAGTCTTGTTCAGAAACTGTAGTACTTCACCGGGAACACTGTGTCTCTTGTCACATCTCTCTGCATCTGACTAAGCCCTTGTCCTTACCCTCTGAGTCCTCACCCTCCAGAGCCCTCCAGGCAGAACATCACTTTTCTATTTAAGTGTATGAAAGCAAAATACATTTCAAGTTATTAAAAATAATTTTCTGTGGTTTTCCCGTCACTGCTGTCACCACATTTTTGTAAAAAAAAAAAAAAAAAAAAAAAAAAATCCATAAATGCACCCTGGTTAAAACAATAGCAGTCAAAAGAAATGGCACTTAATTGTGATATTGCTTGACTTGCTGCAAGCTCCTGACAATGTAGCCATCAACAGTAACTGTCAAATGCTCTTTGGCAGCTCTGAGGTTAGCTTGAGATTTGAGAGGAATGTTCAATACCAGCAACTGAACAAGATACTGGGAGAAATTCCAGTGACAGTGCTTTGTTGATAGGAGCAATGCAAGCTCTGGGAGCGAATAAAAACATCAGCTGGGAAATTAGGATGTTATTATATTATATGTTAGTGATGCTTAGGATCTTGGGAATAACAACCCTCATCAGCTAAGGAATTACTAAAGCAGAATTAAAGAATGTTGTTGCTTTATAAAGCTATAATGTTTTTATGGAATAAACTTCTCAGAAACTGCCTTTATGGAGTTACATATAAAACGATGATATCACTTATCCAAGGTCTATTGCACTTAATGGTCTTTGGGTTGATCCCTATATATGTATACATCCTAATGGAACCTTGATAAACTCTACAGCAACTGCAGGAAATTTGTATCCAAATATCCTTCCCTCTGGTTCCTGCAGTTGGCAACACAAACCATAGCTGAGCAAGGGCCTCAGGAGAGCTGGGAAGCTCAGCTCAGCATGGATTTTTTCAGAAATGGAAGGTCACAGTACAAGACAAATAAAGGCAGAATGGAAGTTTCACTTTGGAAGATTTTTCATACTGACGGTGAGGGGGGGAAAATACATTAGCAAAGACATTTTAACAGTGCAGAACTGTGTGCGGTTATAAGATTTAAAATAAAAAATAAGGACAAGAAGGGAAGGTAACAGACTCAGGGAAGACGTATAGAAGTGCCAAAAAAGCAGCCAAAAATTAAGATAGAAAAAAGGAGTGAGTCATCATTCTGGAGCAGGATACTACACCATGTCCCCCCCACACACACACACACACTTTGGGCTCTCATACAGAGTTGTGGACTCAGAAGTTCTGTCAGAGAACCAGCTGGAGGCAATCCTGTGCCATGATGATTCTGCTTCATCAGGGAGGCTGGACCAGGTGACCCCACCAGTGATCCCTTCCAGCCTTACCAATTCCATGAATAATACTTTCTGTGGGAAATCTGTGCTTTTCCACAGGGTCTCTAGGAAGAGAAGGGTCCCTAGGACCTGGCAAATAATTGATATTCTGCAAGAATGGATGTGGAAACCTAAGCACTGGGGAAAAAACTTCACCAAAACAAAATCCTTTTCGAAAAAATGTTATCTAGTTAAAAAACAAATCACCATACGGTTGTAATATTTTTCAATTTTTAAGCTTTTGTTCTTTATGGTTTGAAGATTTTGCATCCCTAAGATGTGTAGTGGAAGTTAGAGATGCTTGGAGCTGTGATTTTCAGTAAGCAAAAGTGGCATAAAGACTTACTTGATGGTAGATGAAGTTTCAGATATTAACTTTGAGGTGTCAGTACCTAGCACTCAGGTGGGTTTAACTGTAAGCTCAGTGGTGTTGTGCACTGCTTAGCAACGACTGCAACATGGTGGATTCTCCCTGGTGGATCCTCATTCACTGTGCCAGGAGAAGCACTCACTGACATCAGGGTTCTGTCTTGAGCGAAAGCACACAGAGAGGGGATATTGGTTTCCAAAGTTTCTTCCCAGTGGAAGAATAAAGGGGGAAATTGTTCTGCCTCGTGCTGTGAAGGTTTGTCTGTTCATACTCACTGGTGTCTAATTCGTCTTGCTGTCCTCAGTCTCTCTTTAATTTTCATTTTTGGTAGCAAGGGCAGAGCTTTCTGTGTTCAGAAACCAGCAGCTGCTAGGCTGCTTTTGGGGGTAAATGGTTCATGGAGTTACAAGTGAGCTGGGTATGTTTGGCTTAGTGATGAGTGTCATTTTTGGCCTGTGCCCTTCTGTATTGAACAATAGATGACAAAAAACCATAGGTGCTCTGTGGGGTGCCAGCCCCCTTCATTTTAGACATGATGTGGTGATTTGGGGGGAAGGGAAAGAGTTTATTTGAAAATATCTGCTGCTTCCCTGCTTTTATTTTCTGCCAAGAGCTGCTCATTGCTTTTCTCTACTTACAACTCAGTTGCTGGGGTACCACAGCATTCAGGGCCATGTGCAGTCCTTGCTGCCCAGGAGCACCTTGCACAAATCTTTAGCTTTATATCTCAGAGCTGCAAGCTTTCATATGTGATTAGGGCAAGAGTTCATCTTGTTTAGGCCTAGCTGTTTGGCCCATAATTTCACATCCTATTACTATGATACTATTTATTCAGTGCCCTGATGCATTTTAGTAGAAATGTCCTCAACAGTGGACTAATGTAAAATAGAGATTAAATGTTTCAAATCATTTAGGGTTTTTTTTTCTCTCCACCAGCTATCAAGTTTCTCTCCTGTGGAACTTCTGCTCCTTAGGGGACTGTCTCTTAACTTCTTATCCCTTTCACACATCAGCAAAAGTTAGGCAGCCATCAGGCAGGAAGATAACTGTCAGAGGATCACAGTCTTAGACAGCTTTACCCTTTTATCATAAGTTTTATTCAGCGAGCTCATTGTCTAAAATATCACCACAGATTTTTAGCTGTCAGCCTCTATTACCCAGATAATTTTTTCCTATATATCCATACTGGAATTTAAGTTTGGGGAGGGAGGAAGAATGGCCTTCATATTTATCTTTCTGTTATACTTAGAAAACTCAAGTTAAAACATGTATATTCAGATTGTATCAAAAATTAATATGCTAAAAAAGAATGTTCATATGTAATTTTAATTCTTCTTAGTATATAATATAAATGTATTACAGGTTGGCATACTGGGTGTATTTTTGCAACAGAAAAAGTCTTGGGAAAACTTAGAATAGCTATAATAAATTCTAAATCTGAATCATTCAGCAAGGAAAATTAGTGCTCACACACAGAGAACTGATGAGATTTAGGTAATGAATTTGGTTAGTGACTGACTTTATCCATCTTGGAAATAAAAGAAAAATAGATAAAGTTTGTAATAGGATTGGTTTGTCTTACTTGTAAATTGTCAATACAAAGGAACTTGTAACAAGATTTTTTCTTGAAAGGAAAAGGTTACCTCTCATCTCTTAGCTTCCTATGGGGCTTTTTCAAGGCTAACATTTAATGAATATGGTGCAGTGAATGTACTTAGATATGGCTTCGAGAGTTTGTTAGATTTGAGTTCTGGAGGTAGCTGGCACAAATCCCAATTTCCCTGCAGATAAAGAGAAAAGATAGTTTCTTAGGTTACCCAAGTTAAAATTAATTTACCTTCAGAATTAAGATCTTGCTGTTTAAAAGTGCTAATCAAATTTTCACTTTGTAACAAGTAGTGCTTACCAAGGATATTGGCACCTTCACTCCTGCTAAAACCATGAATAAACACAAGACCTGTGTAAGGTTGTATGTTTGGTTTTTTGATTGTTTGGGTTTTTTTTTTTTTTTTTTTTTTTTTTTTTTTTGCAGGTGACTCTCCAGCATTCAACTCATTTCAATTGAGGATAGTTTTTTCATTACTTTTTGATTGAGATTTCACCTTTCACTCACCAACCTAAAATGGAGAGTTCAGCCTAAGAGTTACAGCACATAGCTTTGCATCCCTTTTCATGATGAGTCTATAAGATTACACCTAATCCATGGCTTCATTTCTATCTCATGCCAAACCAGTGCCAGTGTAACATTAATGCTGTAGAATCAAGTACTCAAAATAGGCCAGTCAGACATGTTGAACAGTCTTTCTTTCCTTTTCTGTCTTCTGTGTACGCAGGAAATGATCTCACAAGTGTTAAATGCCAATAGTCAATATGTAGATATCATGCAGTTGTAATATATAATGGGCTGCATCTATTTCACTTTGCATTCATTAAAATCCTTGTGCTGTAGACGTTCCACTAGCAGAAAAAAATGGTTTTGTTCATCTTTGTTACAATCAGAATTATCAAACAGTTCTTCCCAAGAGAGAATCACTGTGAAAACTGTGAAATGTTTTATGAACTTCTGCCAGCAGAAGTCAGCTTGCTTTGTTTCTAGTCTGAGATGGGAATCTGTGCAATTAACCTTGACTCTGTCCTCTCTATAAACGATAGCAGATAAAAACTTCCGCTTCTGGTTTGGGAACCTAAGTGTCTTGAATCCCTTTTAAAAGGGAAATTCTACTCAGACAGATGAAAGACAGTTTTCTTCCTTTTCTTAAGGAAGAAAACTTTGTCTTTTAAAAGGAGCTGAGACTTAGAAAAAAAAGCATAATATTTTATGTGAAGTAATCCATATGCTCTTAAAGAAGTTGAAATAGATTTGTCTGGGGTGGGTTTATCTATTTCATGTATTTGCACAGACTTCTTTAGAGGTTAATATGTTTATATTACTTTTTGTCATGTTAATTTTTGCAATGGAGGAGGCAATAGCCTTGTGGTTACAGAAAGAACAAGGGTCTTGACTTTCTCAAGGTCAAAGAAGAAATTTGTGAACTGTGCCATGTAGCATCTCAGTGGTTTTGCTCTGCCTCAGCACAAGCCCCAGCATATGGCAGAGAATCTGTGCAGTAGGTTTTTGCAAGTGCAAGAATAGAGAAAACTCTTGGGAGAGTGGAATGTCTGATGTCTGATGCTGAGGCAATCACAGATTTTGTGGAACATGCAGGGTTTTTTTATTCTCTTCATGAATTAAATTTAGAATGCTGTATATAGTTCAGTACTTCTCACACATAAATCTACCTATATCGAGAAACATGCTTTAACTGCTCTCTTAACTTATAGGAATCCATATTTTATTGAAAATCTTGGTATTGTGTATGAGGTTTTCATGTAGTCCTCCCCCATTGTTGTCTGTGGCACTTTGAGGCTGCTGGACACCAAAGAGAGTTTAAGAGCCAAATGAGACTTTTGAGGTTCACTTCAGAAGTGAGGTTCTGGCTCTGCAGGATATTCCAATACCATGTGGAGTTGAGGTGGAGCAGGAAAGGCATGGGGAGGGCATGGAGAGAAATGCAAAAAGTGTGGCAGTGAGGTCACAGCAGACATCACAGCGCCCAATTCACTGCCTCTGCATGGACCAGTTTTTGCACGGGGACCAAAAAAAACCCCAAAGATCTGCCTGCATGCTGTCTTGTAATCTATTGAGGAAAAGCTGGCTCTGTGCACATGGAAAGCTATTGGGTTTCATGCATACCAATGACAAGATAAAGAGTTTCCCATATTTGTTCATAGCATGTTGTTACTTGCAGTAATGCAGAAGGGGTCCTTTTAGGAGAAGGGAGTGAGGAAGGTAAGGGGATGCTGGGTGCTGTTAGGGTTTGTGCTTTTTTGGGCTGGGAGTAAAACTTTCAGCATAAAAATTAATCTGCACCTTCATTCTCATAGGGGGTTTTTCTTCATAGAGCAAAGGTTAAGTAATGCATTTGTATGGTAAATGTCGTAATTTCTCAGTTGGCTTGGTTTGAATAGTCAGTAATTATTCTCTGTGATGCTTGTGACCATATTGATATTTTATTCAAAAGCCATTGAAATAAGCACAAGGGGGAAAGTTACTATTTCTGTTTTGTTATTGTTTTGTATAGGCCACATGCACAATGGTGTTCTTCATATTTGAAATCCCTTTCAAAGATATTTCAACTCAAAACACACAAGAAAACCAGATGACCTAGTGATTATGAGTGGTAATGATATTGTGGATTTAGGTGCTGACAAAGCCTAACATAATCTGTTTTAATTAACTAACTTTTTTTTCCCGTGGTAAAATGGTTAGAATCATATTCAAGGACCTTGTATCAGCATTCTTCCTTTTAAAATAAAGTCAAAAAGAAGAGACCAGTTTCAGCTTATGTACAATAAAAGAAACTACCATATCCTTTAGAAATAATAGTCATGAGAAAAATGTGTCAAACCCTACACTTTTTAATCCTCTAAAGACTTACTTGTATACTTCAGTGGGTCTTTCCGTATGCATAAAGCAAACAGGATACAGACTGTAAATTTTAAAGAGCGAGAGAATTAAAAAACCCAAACCCCCTGTACCTGGAATATAACATGTACTCTTTTTTCATAATGTATGTGAAATTTAACTGTGCTACGAGCATCGGGTCACCAGTAGTCATTTTGTGTTTTATAATAGCAGCAAATGAGTGAGATAAACTTAGAAATTTAGAAACAATCAATGGCATAATTGAGAATGGGCTCCACATGTAACAGGGCACAGAGTGCAGGGGGACTTTTCTTTGGGAGCTCAGCCTTATAACAGGTGCCATGTTCTGTGTGAGTTTGTCTTGTCTTTATGTTCTGAGAGGACTTTTCTTTCCATATTTTTTATTAAACAAATAGTCTGTATCTAAACAGTTTACTATGTTACTTTTCAGCACTGTGGTTATATTTCTCTCAGTAGAGGTTGTGTATTTTTTGTAATTTTAATGCTTTGTGAAATTTACATTCTGTAGTCTTAATCCTCCAGTGGATTATCCAAGAATATCCATGGCAGTTTATATTTTGGTTTTTAGCAGAAATATTTTCTTGGCTGCTCATTAAATGAGGAATCCTCTCCCAAGAGTATTTATTTCGACAGACTGTAATTGAGATTATGTACTTCACAAGGAATATATGAATATATGTGAATAAAGAGAGATTTATCATTTCATTCACACTTCAGTTTACCTTGGGAAGTTAGTTTCAGTATGTAAATATGTGTATGCACCAACTGATGCAAATCCTTGAGCAAAGGAGAAGGAATTGGCACTTCTCTTTAAGAGACTTTGAATTTCTCCAGGTTTCTGTTCTGTCAGGGCCCAAGTGCTTTGCAGTGCTTGGCCATCTCCAGATCTAAGCTGTTTTTGATGCTCCTTGTCTCAGCTGTGCTACCTGTGCTGAGCACAATAGTGAGGTTAGATCAAGGCAACCATGAGGAGACCTTCGTAGTTTGCAGAGAAAGACAGATTGCATTGCTGTTAGTAAGAAGGTGAATTTTAAATAAAGCCAGTTGGAAGATTAGAGAATGGAAAAATGCCAAACGGATTATATTTAAAGATGTTAGAGACAAAAAATGGTGTAGTCCAATACATAAATAAATATTTACAGGATGTAAAAAATGAACAAAGGTGTCTAGAGAAATGGAGTATGGGTAATCAATAAGTACTTCTTTAAATATGCACTGTAGAAAGTAAACAAAAAGGAAAGAAAATATTTATCAGTATGTGTTGAATGCTGGTGACAGGGACTAATTCTGACTGCACAAAAGACTTAAATCTTCACATAGTTGTTTCAGCAAGATAATATTGTCTGGTCTCTGAATTGCTTTTATCTTGGTAAGGCTTATTCTAAAGCATTTTTAACAAGGCAGTGATCACTATTCAAGACTAACAAAAGAGCATAGCTGTATTAAACTCCCAATTTCTCAACAAGAAATAGCAAGATAAAAAAAAAAGTATTTAATGAGGATTTCTGTTGAAAGGAAATCAAAATTAAGCCTAGTGCACACATTACTTAAATCAGTTTATTTTTGTAAACTGATTTTTAAGTTGTTATTTATATGGAAAGTTTGAGTGAAACTGCAGTTCATAACTATGTATGGTTCAGTTGGGGCTTAGTCTGTAGGTGCTGACATCATTGTTCAGGCAGAACAGGTTAACAATTGCTGAAATGAAGAGTTTTTCAATGGGTTTCTGTAATTACATCAACATAAGAATTCAAATTTGTTAGATTTGTGTATTACTGTGGAAATGGAAGTTGTGTAACTGTGTTTGCACAATAACTTTTAACAGCAAACAAATAAATAAAACAAAACAAAAGACATTAAACCCGAAACATTTCATTCAGTGCCAGTAAGGATTTACTGTCTAGATCCAGATTTTGTACCTCCTAGTGAGGAATAGGCTAAAGCTGTACTGGAAGCACTTTTAGTGTAATGTGAACAGGATTTCCTCTTGAATTGCAATTTTTCCAGTTATATTTTAAATAGGTGAAAAGCCTATTTGCTTCTTTATTTTTAAGACAGTGTTTTAGAAGTACAACTTTTAGAATTTCAAATTCAAATGATAAAGAAATGTCAGGAGAAGCTGAGAGCTGAGAACATTTTGAATGTTAGATCACTGTGGTGTTGAGAGAGCAAGTAATTAAAAAATCAAGATTTGATACTGTAATTTTCTTTTTAATAGCTCACAGAAAAAATAACTGATACTTGCAAGAGACAAATGCTTGTGTTTAAGATTTCAAATGTTTAGTAACAGCACTGTGATATTCATTCTTGAATAATTATTAATTAGCACTGATTAGGGTATTGTACATAGCCTTTAGTCATTTGCCTTGGTGTTGTCATACAATATTTGTGATGAACCTGAGAATTACAAACTTGGAGCTACTGCCACCTAAGTGACATGTGTGCCTGCTGTTCACACTGATGGGGGAGTCTGCACTGAGGAGCTCCAGCCTAGGAAGGAAATGTAGGTTTGTCAGCACACAGGGCTTGTGCTGTGCTCTGGTAATCCTATGTGCTGGCCTTCCACCTGGAACATGTGGATGAAAATACTGGTTTGTACATTGCATAGTTGAAGAAACTGATCTTTAAAAATAGCCATTTGTTTGGTACGTTCACATTTTGAACTAGAAAAGTAGTTGGAAGAATAAACATAAAATATGACATTTAAGGAGCTGTTGAATGTGTGAATCTCCAGTTGCTTATCAGATCCTGTCTGCTGTCATGAATGAATGTTTTCTCTTATTTCCTTAGCTTTTCTCTTTTTTTTTACTTTCATTCTCTTTCTGTTTTAAACCTATTTAGAATATTATGAGATTTATAAAGAAAATCTGTTTTTCTAAAAATATATCCCTATCAAAGCAATATCTGGTGCTTCATAGCAAAATAGTCATTGGGTTCCATGCAAGTTCATTGAGTTGATTTTTTACTCTGGCATGTTTTGCATAAGCTTCAGGGCATGAGAGTGAGGCATTATAATCAGCACTCAAATCAAGAAACCCTTATATTTTTGGGGTAGCTAAAGGAGATCTCTGACTTTTGTGGGATATTAGAAGAGCTCATATTGTTCTTTCCTTAAGCCAGAGAAACTCCATGGTGGTAAGGCTCTTTATCCTATGGCGGGTAAAATTTTTGCTAAGAAAAGCTGAAAAACAGCATGTAGAGCAGAGAAAAGACTAAACTGTCCTTATTGTCATTGTTGTATATCTCTGAGTGTACTGGGGCCATTTTCTAAAACTTCCGAGGAGGTCACAGCTGCATGAACCTTACCTAGAGGAGAGCTTCAGAGAAGCACCCATTCCGTGGAGGAATTAAGCAGCCCAGATCTCCAAGTATCAGTGCAGTGTTAGTGAAACCAGGAGGTGCTGCAGCCCCCTTTGGCAGGTGCTCTTTTCTGTGCTTTCCTAACCGTGCCCTTTGCTGTCCACAGAGAGCGAGGAGGTGTACCAGCGCCAGGTGCTGTCCATCGCCTGCATCGTCTTTGGCATCGTCGTGGTGGGCATGCTTTGTGCAGCCTTCTACTTCAAAACAAAGTAAGAGCCTTCCTCTGCTGTCTCTGAGGTTTAGCTGCTGTCCTTTTTACAGCCTTAGAGTTCTTCAGCTTCTCCCCTCCTCCTTTTGAAGTTGCTGTTATCTCTGGTCTGGCTGCAGCAGTTCCCCATGGCTGCACTAAGTCCTCCCCAAAACATAAACAGGAGCAATATGTGTTCTTCCTTCTGTTTTCTGATATCATGAAAGAATAGATTGTGTCATATCCAGTTCTCTCTTTTTTGGCAGCAATAATTTTGTGTCATTTACCATCAGTGCAATAATCACTTTGTTCTTCTGGAAACAATAGTTTAAACATACCATCTCCTTTTTGCATTTCATTTCATTTCATATTCCTGAGTGTCCATTTCTGTATGCTGACAACAAAACTAAAGTTCAAAATGCAGAAACATGTCCTCTGCAACCATCTGTAACCTGTACCTAATCCAGCAGCCTGTTGATGAAGATGCATATGAGTGCCTGTAACACAGAAGCACTTTGACCTATTCAAGTAGTGAAATCATCTGGACTAAACTAGTTTCAGGTGAAATACTCTCCACTCTATTATTTTATCTTCCCAACTGAATATTATTTTATAATATTTATTGTTATCTGTGTAATCTGAGTTGCAAAAACCTCATAGCAGTTACATGACATGCTTGTCAGTGCCCCTGTATCAATAAATATGTTCTGTATGGTGTTCATCCTTCACTCCTGTTCCAGCTGGAGTTAATGAGAGAACACAAATCAATATAAAAAAAGTACCTGCATGAGGTTAGTCAGGGTGGCTAAGCATCAAAAATGTGAGGGTTGGAACTATTTTAAGGTTTGGGTGTTTATCTGAATCCCCCTTTCTAGAATTTATTTTGATGTTTAGGAAATCTAACGAGGATTTGATTTTAGTTAGAAAAAAAATTTTATTTGACTGCTCTGTTGGGGCAGGGGGAAGTCACCAGGTCCTTTTTACCCCTTTTTCTTCCTCTCAAACTTCAGGGGTAGTCCATGAATGAAGATTTGAGTTGGTTCACCTTTTTTCTAAATTATTCTGATGTCTTGAGGGATTTTGTTTAATCACTCTGTGGGCATCCAGAGTGACAGTGATGCTAGCTGGGAAGGACAGGCTGGCAGGACAGTTCCTCCCTGCAAATTCCTTCACTGCAGTGTAAACTGTGAGCAGAGACAGCCACTTTGGCACTGCCATTAGGAATGTCATCATGCATTTTGGATCTGCAGATCTAAGAAGAAAGAGTGAGTGAGAATCTCCCTAGAAAAGCTTGAGGGTTTTGCTGATGAAGAGAGTTTCAGAAAGGCAGGATGGGATTGTCAGTGGGAAGAACATGCAGTCAATGAGCAAGAATAAAAAGCCTGTGAATAAAATACCCTCTTTTATTCACAGTGCCCCTCTTGGTCCCGCACTGCTGTAGGGAGTGGTGAGAGCTGGGTTGGAACAGCCTGGAAAACACCCTGGCTTTGATGAGGTGGTGAGGAGAGCTAAGTCTGAAAATATTGAGTGGAAATAACACTTGAAAGAGGAATTTACAGGAAAATAGTGCATCATAACTCAGGAGGGGGTGTTGGGTTTGGGACTTTGTCTGCATTATAAATATGAGAGTTACTGAGAAGAGTTGAAGTGGGCTGGTGCCAGACTCTGGGAACTGAAGTTTGGAGAGTTATGAGAAAATGAGCACCTCTGGTTCAGTCAGGAGGCCTCAGACAGTTTACAAGGGAGACTGATCACTCCCTACACCCTGGCTGCAGCTCCATTTGGTGCTGTCCAAAAAGAAAATAAAAGTGTCTAGACTGAAGCCTAGGTAAAACTATAAATGTAACATTGGCCAGTTTCTTAAAGGTGCAAAACCCAACAAATCTGACACTCAACACTTACCATATGTTAGCTTTGAGTCAGCAGATTTTTGGGAGCTTCTTTATCAGGCATATGTACCCTGACTGTGCTTAAGAATTATCAAAGCATTCCTCATGCATGGGGGTTATCTTGGGGTTTCATTTGACGTACAAAAAATTTAAAATATTGCTAACAGATATAGAAACTCTGAATAGTGCATCTCTTAAGAGAAAAGTTTCCATGAAGATCCCGACTTACTTAGTCCGACAATTCTATGATACCAGCTGCTAGAAATAGGCACTTCCCTATATGCCATTGAATTAAAAGTCCTATTTTAAAATAGATTCAATCTGAGAAAGTTTAAGACTATAATTAAACTCTGTGCCCTTCCAATTATTCCTTTTACATTAATCAAGAAAGTGCTGGAAGTGTTAGCAACAGATGAAGAGTACAGTAATGGGCTGCCCTTTACAACTTAGACTTTTACAAATGTCTAGTGACTTTATTTCTTGCTGAAGTAACAAAACTTCGTTGCCAAATAACTCTAAAGTAGAACACATAAGGCCCATTTGTTTTGAAAACAAAACTTATAAAATAAATTTATTAATCAGCAAATAACTTTGAATTATTAATGGTTTCTACTTTTATAGCTGTTCATCCTATAGGTTGGCAAAATTAATATGCATAAACCTGATATTAATGTTAGGTTGCATGAACATAAAAGGAAATTAATGATTGGATTGTTTTTCTTAGCAAATTACCTTCAGGAATTTCAATTGTAATGTTAAAGACTGCAGTAATGAAGCTGAATTTTTGCAGTTTACTTACACATGTTTATAAATAAATCCAAAAATTGTTTTCTTATTTTCCTGATTAAATTGTCATTTTGTATGTGTATGAGAGTTTCCCAACATCTTATGCTGTGATCATGTTTCACTAGCACTGTTCATACCTTACATAAAGTCATGCAAAAAATTCTTGAAGGTTTCATAACCATTCTGGAGACCAAGGAAGAGACTGGTTTTCCAGCAGGACTTAGGAATAGATGTGCTAATTTCCTCAGTGTATGTAATTTAGCTGATAGTTTGTAAAAACGCTAAATTTGCTTTTATAGATCTCCCCTGGAATTTTATGAGAAGCTAAAGAGCTCATTTAGACATTTTACAAATGAAATTGTTCAATTTCATTGGATTCAAAAATTAGTGGATATTAAAAACATTTTTAAAAGAGATGTTTCAGACTCAACTGACTAATTTAATTTGACACTATATTCCTTCAGGTTATTCCAATATTAATTCTACCAGTTTTGGCTGAAGAAAATCTTGAATGTTTTTGTGAAATTATTTTGAGAAATTATTTCCTCACCTACCTCTATTCATAGATTTTACTAATTTTGAGCTCCTAGCAATACTCAAAACAGGCCACTCATGTTTGTAACATGCTTACACTATAAATTCATTCTTTTCCATTTGCTTCATAATAGGATGCAAGTAGAAAGCTTAAGAGGTGCTTAGAGTCCTGGATTTGTTGTGGCTTATGACCTGTACTCAGGAAACAAGCTGTAACAAATACTTCTAAGCAGGTACTTACAATTTGTTGAATTTAAGCAAATGTTTACATTGTGTCATACTGAACCAAAATGAAGGGTCTCAAGAAATATTGACACTATGTTATTAAAGTTGAATATATGAACTGTGATGCCACTCATTACTTACTTCATATTGAGGGAACTTGTCCTCTCCCACAGGCCCCTCCACTGAACACATAAATAAGTCCTTTTCCTCTGCTTTCTTGTACCTTCCAGCAGTAGACAGAGATTCCACTGTGAATAAGAAATTAAAATTAATTTTATACTTCATTCAGTATCAAATTCACTGTCTGGCACAAGATCCTATCAAGTTTAATGATGTCATAAATCTTTCCAAAATCA
The DNA here is from genome assembly GCF_048771995.1 of Taeniopygia guttata. Classification (NCBI taxonomy): domain Eukaryota; kingdom Metazoa; phylum Chordata; class Aves; order Passeriformes; family Estrildidae; genus Taeniopygia; species Taeniopygia guttata. The sequence goes on along the minus strand of NC_133031.1, from coordinate 11,500,360 downwards.
AATCACCAGAAATGTTTCAAAATGCTGCTGAAGCTGCTTTGCTAAAATTTAAATTTCAGTATAGAAAGACTGTATTTTCTCTATCGCTTATAAATATGTGCCAGAAACCACTTCCTTCAGAAATTTGGCTCGGCACCAGTTGCTGTCCAAAACCTGCTGGTGTTATAATGAAATGCTGCTACTGGTGAGTCCTTGACATTACTGGGTAGTTTCCAAGGCCATTGTATGTTCAGTGCTGGAGATGCATCTTGTGGGGAGAGAAAGAAAGAAGGGAAGGAAAGAATTAAACTGGTATTGTGAAGTTTTTTGCTCATATTGTTTAAAGCTGATAGTCCCAGTCAATGAAGCTTATCACAAAAAAAAAAAAAAAAAAAAGAAACTGATAAAAGAGCTTAAATGTATTTTGCTAACAATTTTTGCTCAGCTGAGATAACTTTTTGCAGAAGATAAAAGTAATATTTAAAGTTCGCTGTTTCATATCCTCTATCATGTAAAGAACTTAAAAAGTGTTTGTCACTTCCACTCAATATAGTGTGGCAGAAAGTCTTTGTTAACAGCATAGTTATCTCCTGAATAATGCAAGGGATTCTTCCAGTGATATTCCTAGCTCTGACAGGGTGGATTATAGTATAATAGGCCAAAAACACAGTCTCAGTCGCCACAGTGATGTTTTTTTCAGGTTTAAACATATAAGCAGAAGCTGCTCTATACAAGATGTGTTATAGGTCAAGTCTAATCAGCTGGCAGAAATCTTTGATTCTTCATCAATTTTTATAGCCAGCAGGGGCTAATGCCTGTTTTATTTGCCAAAACCTTTTTTCCAAATGAGAGCAAAATGCTTTTTTATTATTCAGACTGACTTGCAAGTTATTGTTAAATGTGCAATAGATGATCTTACAAAACTGCACTAGCACAACGAGCACACTATTATAGTAATCTGAGAATAGAAGGTATTTTAGAACAGAAGAGAGGGTTTTTCTCCCTTTGTTAAGCCTTGCCAGGAAACAATGGCTGCATTGGAATATCAGACATTAGTGAATTAGCTCAGTTGGCTCATCTAACACGGTGAAATTTTGAACAAAGGGAACTATGGCTATAAAAGTATCATGGCTATAGCAGAAGATGAAGCAAGCTCTTTCTTACATGAATTTTATTTCTCTCTGCAGGAAACAAACCAAGCAGATTCATGAACAGCTGAAAGAAACGCAGAATAGGAAAACCTACAGTCTAAATGCTTCCAGCATGATGGCAAAGTCAGAGTGTATGGCTCAAAGCCAAGTCCAGCTGCAAAATGTAAGTAATCCTGCCAGCTACAGCACTTAATGGCCTGGCTGAGTTCCTGCTGCTGATGGCAGCACATCGTCATGCTGCTATTAACATCTGAGCAATGGGAACCACAATTCTCACCTCCTTCATAAAATGTTTTCTATCAGGCCTCTTAATGGAGAGCAGAGATTTTTTTCTAAAGTTATTTCAATGGATCCTGGTACATTTTGTTCATGTGGCAGGCTTTGCTGAGCCCCCCAGCTCTGCATTCAGCAGTGGAAATTGCTGTTATAATTTCCAGCAATACCTGAAGTCATGTGTGTCTGTACATGTAGTGGGGGTCCTAGAAATTAAGTAATGTCATGTCTTCCAATAATTTATAAACCTGTGTGAAAAAAAACAGAGATTTGTCACAGTTAATTCAGAGTAAATTCCAAATCTAGAACTAAATTTACACATGTAAACAAATGCCCAAGGGAAGACTGTGCAGATGGTCTCATTTTTCTGGGTCTTTATTTAAAGGTACTTTAGTTTACAGAAAGAAATTAGTCTGTTCAAACTAAATTTGAAATATATTTAATCATTTTCTGAATATAATTATATGTAAGTCATTGCAATCTCACAATCATGAAATATGTAAAGCGCGTTTGAAATAAGGAACTTGAAAACAACCAATTTATTTAGCCCTGGTATTTTTTAGGAAGATATTTTCCAGTATATGTCACATTCTCTTTCCCCTGCTCACACACAGTGCCATCTTACTTTGAACAAAGCCTTTGAAAAAAGGGTCCTAGTAGCAATGTAATAGGAAAATATAAAAGATTTATTAAAACCTTTCTAAATTATTAACTCTTTTTTTTTTTTTTTTAATTATCTTAGTGTTGCTTAAAGGAATGACTGCCTTATTGGCCAGATTCCATCAGAATAGTGGGAGTTTAGCAAAAGTGAGCACTCATGCCCACTTAAACAGACTTCTAATTCACATCCAATTAATTTAGAGATAAATGTAAGCCCTTTTAACCAATTTAGAGTAAGCAGAGCCTCCCTGCTAAGACAGAGGCTTTGAGAGCATTGCTTGTATTCACTAAAAGTTCTGTTTTGTAGAAACACTATTGTGGTGCTCCTATATAAGCTCATGATATGCTTTGTAATTCAGGAAAAAGATACTCTTTCAAGAAGGAAGATAGCTCCCATAAATTGACATAATCACAAATTGTGGAATTTTGTGCAATTTTTTTCTCTCACTTTCAGTTCTTTCGGCCTTATATTATTTCTAGCTCCTAAAAATATGCTGTTGGGAGTATTTTTGGCTGTAATGATGGTAACAAAAGGTAAAGTTCTTGATCCTTTTGTTCTATCCTATGAAATAAGCCTTGGTTAACACTAAGAATATGCTCTTTGGCATTTTCTCACTGTAATTCAGTGCAATATTTTGTCATTTTCTTTTGCTATAACCATAGCCATAATGGCTGAAATAGCAGTTCACAGATTCTGGACATTGAGATTGAACAGCATTGTTATATTTATTATTTTAATCCAAATTTGATTTTCAGTTTTTATTGCATTCAGCCTGACATTATGAGTGCTGGTAATTAACACACCATTTTCTTGTTTTTGTGGCTGTTTGCAGGCAACTGTTTTCTCCTTGCCATTAATGCATTGTCCCTTTGGGAAGATAGGAAGGAAGAAAAACAGAATGACCTTGTGCAGGATGTAGTGTAGCAGTGTCATAACGGTTCCTATTGTTAGGAAGATTTTAGTGCAGGAATGCATGCAGGCAGCTCATGAAATATTTACAAAACTTGCCAGATTGGAGGGGGGGAAAAGGGCAGGGGTTTGGTGAGGCAGCAGAAAAGGGACTTTGGAAAGGTATTTTGTAGGGATGGCTGAGTGACTCCCCCTCAGAAAGCAGAGATCTGCCTCGGGCGTATCTGCTGGGTGGGAAGGGGATCGGGCAGCCTGGATGTGATCCCACTGTCATTCCCATCTGCAGCTGCCCCTGCATGGGCCTGGGGGAAATCCTAGTTCTCTTCACTTCCAGGAGCTAATAATAAACTTAAATAAATGAGGGCAATTACTTTCTGGAGACTACTACTCCTAACTGGCACTTTGGTTTAGGTAATCCTAGAAGTTGTTTCTTTTCCCACTCCATGTGCTCCCCATACAAGCAAGAGAGTTTTCCCATTTTTGCCACCTTTCTGTCTTTCCCTAGAAGATTATCTCAGATTTTTCTCTTGTCTCTTTTGAATAGACCTTGTGATGTTTTCAGGCTTTTCACACAGCTCTTTCTTCTTCAGAGGAGGAGAATGCTTTTGTGGAAACCTGAGAAAAGTTGCATAAGGTTCTTTATTCTTGATGACTATTCTGAAAGAACCATCACCTTTTGACTGAGAGGCTGCTATATTTACTTAAGGGCTCATCTATCTTTCCAAATGTGTTGCTTTAGAAGGAGGTTTAACTTATTTCCCAAGGCCCAGGGTATAGCAGACAAGGTTTCAAGTGGTTTGTGGCTATAAAGAGCTTCACCAATCTCAATGAAGTAATTCTTCCTCCCATAATCAAGTGTATTACATCTCCTCCACTCCCTGCCTCTGCTCCATTGTGATTCTGAAAAGTGAAATAAAGGGTTGGATTTTGTCAAGACAACTGTGTTCTCTCTGAAGTCCTGCTACTCATCACTGGTAATTGTGCTCACCTGTCTTATCCTCGGGTAGCGATTTCATTATTTTCTTACAGGTACAAATTAGATGAAAAATACTGCATGCTGTAAGAAGGAATCATAAATATCTCTTTCAACACAGCTCCTAGGATTTCCTGAATCTCCTCCAAGTCCACTGCTTTTCCCAAACATTCTGGCAGCAACACACTTAAATTCTTGCTAGGTGGTTCTTGCTAGGATTTCTAACCTCTTGGATTTAAAGACTAATGCACTGGTAATCTTGCCATAATTCTTCAGCCAGGAAGAGATGTGGCAGCTTTTAACCTTTGTGGTACACAGGAGATGGAGATTAATTTCACCTAATGCATGAAACCTGAGGCTTCCCAAGTATTATGTACCCCTTCCCAAAGAGATCATGCTCCTTTCAAGAGATATTGAGAGCTGCAGCAAACAGGTCTCCACATAACCAAAAGGAAGGAAATTGTCATCCTCCCAATCCAGAAAGACAAGTGCTTGGTGAACCCTCATACACCATGCAGGTGGCAGAAGGAGTTGGGGTGGCTTCTGATTCCTACCAACTTTTTTCACATATAGTAGAGGGTCTCTTTTTAAATTGTCACAACTTGGTAAATACATTATGGACAAAAAATTTAAAAAGAGTCAGCTGAAACCTTGACATTCCTTTCATGATTCAGAGAATTGTCATGGCTTTTTAGAGTGGCCTTTTTCATCCTCGTGGTTTTTAATACCTTCTTCCATGGTACCAGGGGATCTATTAATTTCCCATCACTGTCCCTCTGAGGTGGTTAATATGCTTTTCAGGCTGTACTGTGTGGTTTCAATTTTCACTACACTTGTTTCTAGTAGCTTGCAACCACTAGCTTCAGGTTTCTGAAATTCTTATAATGAGGGACAAAAAATGTTCCTTTTGCATCTTTTTGCCTTTTGTTCTTAGTAGGAAGAACTAAAATCTTTTCAGTCACTGTGATAGAAATGCAATTAATATATGTCAAGCAAGAGATACTTTAAACCTTTTAAAGGAGTACTCTGTGGGTTTACATGAATTACCATTTGATTTATCAGCTGAGATCGGGAGCAAATTTCCCATTTCTGTATCACATGGCTACTTAGGAAAAAGTGCCAGAATAGACAAACCTGAATTCCTCTGTCTAGAGGCAGTGTTGGCAACAAAACATACAGAGCATAGGGAAACAGTAAGGATGTTAAATGTACCACCTGATGAGCTTTTGGGCAAGCTCAGCCCCCTCAGAAAAATCACTGGCTCTTTTCCTCCTTGAGGCAACCTCTCTAAATGTCATTCCAAGCTGACCCCTCTGCCTTCTCAGTTCTCCTTGGAATGGGATCCCCACATTAACCTCTCTTCCAGTGAATTTCTGGACCTTTTACTATTTTGGAGGAATCACTGAGTGGGAGGAGCTAAGTAAAGCCCGGGGGTGGGATGGGTGTTTTGGTTTGCACAACACCAGGCCAGCAGGGTCAAGCTACTCTGCAGCATTCGAGTGGCATTTGCTATCCCTGAGCCTTACATTTCAGAACAGGGAATTCAAGGTGTAGAGCAGAGGAGTTATGTGCTCACAGTAATGCAGCAGGTCAGTGACAAAGACTGATTTCTTATCTCCTGGCTCAGGCTGCCTTCACAGATTCACTTAGCATTACCTAGCAGGCGGTGGAATTTTTATTGTCAAGAAGGTTGAGTAATTGCACGTAATAGATTATTTTCTCCAAGAAACAATGAACAATTGAAAATTTGCAAAATGTTTTTTTTTAAGCTATCATTATTCTTTAGTTTATTTAGCCATATGCCTCAGTGTTTGCAGTAATTGCTCAAACAAGAACAGATAATTAACAAAGAAGGCAATAAAACCATTAAAAGACCCAAATACAGAGAAGCTTTCAGTGATGCTTTCAACCTACTGGAACAGGCCTTTGAAAGGGTCTCACAGCTTGTTTTCCATCATGGCTGAGTATTCAGCAGCTCAATAGTCAGAGGCTTCCATCGAGCTCAGCCCAGGTGAGAACTGAGCTGTGAGAGCAGCAGGATGAGCCCTGCTGGGATGTGGCTGGGAAATGATCCCATAATGTACCTCTGGGAGCACCAGCTGATACTGCTGCAAGCTCTCCACAAAAGTGTGAAGGTGTTTTCCTCCAGAGGTAATCCTAGAGAATGGATGTGGCACCTGGAGTTAAGCTAAACGAGAATTTTAATATTTTAAATATATTAAAATGTATTAATAACCTGGTGTATCCAGATCTGTTCAATTACATTGTTAGACTTCCCGGTATATTCACACCCTCAATTTAAACTCTAATTCACATTTTCATTGTAATGAAATGTTAGGCATGTTATGACTGTGTATTAAGTGACATATCTGAAAAAGGGACAAATGTTCACTTAGGGGGAAAAATACCCTTTGTAGGCTGTGCCTGAGTGGTGCTGGACCTTCATTAAAGTTTGCTGATCAGCATCAGAGCAGCTTCTGGCGTCCTGGTGTTCCTCAGCTGTGATGAGGAAAGGCTCTGTGTACCCCTGCTCCAGCCCACATCCACCTGAAACAAGGATGTAGCAAAAGGCAGGGCTTATCTCTGCTCTCCATGATTTACTTCTTACTCTTGGTCTTATAGGCCATTCAGGCCTTCAGTTTTGTACCATGAACAAACTCAAAAAAAGGACAGAAATAGCTTCTTGGCACTAGCAGGCCATTCTTTACATAGCTCAAATTGATTTATTCAGGTCAGAAATCAAAGCCAGTTTCATTTCTGCAGCTGGCAAGATAACTATTAAAGTTTAAAACCCTCACCAATGCGAGTACCTTAAAAATCATATTTCTGTCTGAATATTTTATCTACAACATTTACAAGTGACATCTAAGATCATGGCAACTGAAAGAAATGGGAGTGGAATATGTTTCTTCTTATTATTTCAGTTGTGTTTACTTCATGCATGCATCACCATTTTGCATATTGCCACTCACAGCTTTGCCTTCAGAAAAACAAAAGCAATGATTCTGTGTTTAGCATGGGTATTCCACTCAACAGAAAGAGGGAGAAAAGCAGTGGAGAAAAATTTGAAGAGCTGTGATTTTATCTATAGGAATTCGTCATAAGAAGTCTGACTGGCTGGACTAAAAGTATATGTGACCTATTTTTAAAAGAGAATATTCTTGTATGAATTTCCTTTTTGATCTTGCTGAAGTCTATAGAAATGTAGATAAGAATAAGTGAGAGTCAGAAAATAATAGTCTGTTGTTTGAATGAGTTACTGGTCTTTTGTTGGACAAAACTAATAATTATGAAGAACTGTCTTTTGAAAGAATTCTTACTATCCTCTCCATGAATTTATATGCTATTGTATTCTAACAAGACATTTTTCACCACTGTGATTTTTTCCTAATATTTTAATTTGTATTTTCTTCCTAAAATATGTAATCATGTAATTGCTGCCATGATAGCAAGCTATTTTAAAGATAGCATGAATATCTATGTGTCTAGTACTAAAAATAAAATAAACAGCACAATGAAAACAGACCTACTAGTTTTCGTGCAGGTTCTTGTAATGCAAAGTAAAAAGTCTGACAAGTGCTTTATTTTTCACACCTGAATGGAAACATGAGTTACACTCTCATATCTCTGAGATATTGCCCAGTGACCACCAACAACATTGAATCTTCTCACAAGCCCAAGTGCAGCTTTTTCTATACTTCAACTTTACGGCCCCATTCTGGTTGAGAGACTTTTTTTTTGTTTTTGCAGTTGAATCACAAAGCAAGAACAAATCTGTTCATGTCTAGTGTCTGCTTTGCAGACCTTTGTGTCTCACTCTGTGCCCAGAGACTGCCCTACGCCCACACCTGCCTCAAGAAGAATTATGTTTACACTGTTCTCACTAGCACAGATACCCCCAGGTCAAAAGATTCAGACTGGTTCAGAAAGATATCTGTCTCTGTGGATAGGATTCAAATATTTTTCTTACTTATCTGATGACACAAGTGCTGTTTCAGTTTGGTTTTCATAGTTGTACATGCTGATGATGAATGCAGTGTTTGACTGAAATCACCAAAGGACCCAAGAAGTTGCTGGCTGTCCTCTGAGATGTGTTTTGTGATCTGTCTCTGCATGGACAGCCACAAAAACAGACTTCTAGTCAAAGGGATCATTGTTCCCATCATTGTGGGCAGATCAGTCTGTAATTTTGTTGCTGAGGCTCACATCAGTGTTTTAATATGCAGAACGTAATGGGGTAATGGTTACTAGCCCTTTCTGCTGTGTAAACAATACTGAATGATTGTGTTACTTGCATTGCCTAATTTTGATTTAAAAATGCACTAGAGCATTTCTTACCCTGCTCTGATATGAATTCAGAGTGAATAGCATCAACAATGTACTTTGTCTTGTGAGTATTAATTAACTTTATTCTCTCTGCTGCAGTATTCAAAACCAGATCGGCACCCGGGGCCCATTCTGCACAAAGTTATGGAGTCGAGCTTTTCAGGCACTCAGTCTTTCCCAGAGGCCTTGTCTCCTGACAGAGGAGCCCAGCCCATCAAGCACCACAGGTGAGCAAACATCTGTCTGTGAGAGCTGCCTGGAGAGGCTGGGTGGTGCTGTGCTGGGGCTGGGGGAGCTGCTGAGTGCCCTGGTGCCAGCAGAGCCCCAGCCAGCGTACGGAGCAGATGTCCGAGTATTTTCTTAGCTGCAGACATAAAAGGTAATAGGGATGCTCACTGCCTTCCTCTGTGGGTCATGCCAGTCCTGCAGGAAGCTTTTACAGACACCATCCGAGCTGCAGGCACTGCCCAGCCAGTGGAACAGCTGTGGCAGGAGGAGCCATTAAAAACAAGACTTTACTTATCAGAGTTCATGAAGTTAATGACTCATTTGCTGCAGAAAGACTTGGTTGCAAACTTCCAGCCTTTTTCACCGTTTCCTTAAACAAAAGATACATGAAAGGAATAATGACTTATTTGTGAAAACACGGTGGCCTTTGAAAACAAGGCTTAAAAATTTTTGGACGGTTGTTTCCAAGCGGAAAAAAAAAAAAAAAAAAAAAGAGGAATGTCACCCATCACTGAATGAGATTCAGAATAGAATTCTGCTTCTAACTTTTTTTTTGGATGAGAAAGATTGCAGGTGCTTCATTACAGGACTAGAAACCAAACTGGGGTCTGGTACAAGCAATAATGTTGGTGGAATGACAGTGGTAATATCTGGTCCAGTGCACAGAGAGAGGGAAAAAAGACTGAGAAAAATGAGTTTGGAATTTTTTCAGCTAGATAATCTGGAGTGGAAGACATGTTTATTAAAAGGATTTTCTTTTTTAATTACTTTAAAAAAAAGTCTGGGATTGCATGAGGTTATGATCAGGCTTCTGTAGCATTTGGTGCATTTTCAGTGGAGTCTCTCAGCCAGCTATGTGGTTTTTTTCTCATTTGAATGAGTGATTTACTTAACCTACAAAATGCCGCATGTAAACCAGAAAGGGATATTTGGGTCCTATCTATTTTACCTTACTTAAGGCTTTAATTTGTCATGAAAAAAATAATGCCAGTTGTCATGTCAAATCCATTTCTTAGGTCCTTTTCCGTATTACACAGAAATTTTCAAAACATGCTTAATAATTTTATTAAACATACATGAACTATGGGACTGTTGCCTAGAATGCTTTCTACAGAAGTTCTGGGAAGAATTTTATCATCATTTAGTCACAACATGAAGTTCAGAGAAAAACTCATTCCCTTACCGTTTAATATTGTGATTGCAATATCCAAGAAATGTCTTTGCTTTAGAAGCAAAGAAGTGGGATGACTAGTTAATTTATAAAGAATTCTTCTGTAGTTTTAGAGCTTAAGATTTATTATAAGAGGCCCTTCTTTTATAAAATGTTTATATGAATGTTTAAGACTTGCAAGACTGTCTCTAATTTATGTACCAAATAAAAGCTTCCTAATTTATTTTTTAAATAGTGTTCACTGTGGACAAATGGTCAAATATGGTAAAATGAGGATTTTATACTAAATATCTCTTAATTTCATTCCAAATCTGACTGAACCTGGAAAAATCATATCAGCTCTGAAGAATTTCTCTTTTATGCATTTCTAAATTCTATTGTTTTATTTCTGCTTGCTACAGAAATACTTTCCTCTACATCCAGACCTGTTTTCTCTGCTGGTGTTTTCAAGGATGATGGGTGATCATTTCTTAAAATCAGGAGCTGGCTGTTTCCAGGTTCTGAAACCAATACATTTTGGCCTGGAAGTACGACTGTCAGTGTAGGGACTCATTTGGAGTTGCTGAAACGTGACTGACGGAGACTGGATAATTATTTCACTCAGATTATGGATAATAGCAATTTTCTGTCTTAACAAACCCCAGCTACACAAAAAGAATTAATGCAGAGGTTAAGTTGAAAACTGAAATTTAATCTCAAAAAATATTTAGCCTGTGTTATTATTATTCTCCTAAAACATTTTGCCTGCATTGTGCACTGCTGTTACCGTAGAAGAATGTTACTTCTTCTGCTTGCATATGTAAAATAACTCTTAGAGATTTCAGAATTCAAAATTAACAAATGTGTTTAATCAGTAAACTTCCTGCATCGTATACAATATGCTCAAAAATTTGTCTTGGATTATGTGTTGATCTTGGTAAGAAGGAAATTCATACTTTCTTATTTTCTGATAGATAGAAATAAATTAGAGTTTTGTTAATTATGGGTTGAGTTGTGATCCCTTTGAATAGCAGTTTCCTTGGTAATTAGTCATCCTGACTTTCATTCATGGATCCAGTCATCCTTGATTTTAGAGGGATTCATTTCATACAATGCCATGATGAAAGTCAAATGCATATGCTTTCAGCCTGGAGCAGTTGTATTGTCTTACAAAAATGTCAAAATAGGATAAATTTACCCTAAAATTAATAATAATTTATGTTTTCATTTTTAATGAACTTTTCACACCACAAAAAGCATGGAAAAGATTTTATTTTTTCATTTGGGAAGCATTTTACTCTTTATGCTGCTAATATAAGTGATTCAGTTTACAGTAGAGGAAATAGTAGATTAAAGTTATTCTGTAAATAAGGCTATTGAATTTCAAAGAGCAAGTATAAACTGAAGCAACTAAGAATGTAAGGGCAGTGGAAGCCTGAAAGGAAGAAAGTGTAAGGAATCTGCTATTTTCCCAAAGAAAAAGCAAAACAGATGGTGAGACAGAGATAATAATTGAAGCAGTTAGGGAAATCCTGAATTAATAGATTCCATTTTTAATGAGAAATTGGGATGACTATTTGAGGACAAAGGTAGAATATGAACAGAATGAAATGCATGACAATAGACATTCCTACAGTCAAAGTGGAAGTAAAATATGGAAATCAAAGCTCTCAAGATGGTTTGGTTAATCTTGATCAAAGAAAAAAAATTTGGAAGAAAACCAGTTCAAAAATTTCGTGTCTGGGAGCAAAATCTATAAAAATGGGAACTGTGACATGAGACGATGGATTAGCAAGTGTAAAATATTTAGGAAGATGAGGAATGTATCAAAGTAGGAACCAATTACACTGAATTTGAACAGTCAAGACTTTAGGCCAAATGTGGGGGAAGAGGATTCTTGCGGTAGATATAAAAAAGGCCAAAAATTGTTTACTATCTTACCAACAGCAGGTACTGCAACATATGCACTGCTGATTGCATGTGTATTTGGTAGGGGTGATAGATCTCTACACAAGCTCAGTCACTGTTGTCATATGTGTCTAATGCCTTTAAGAGGAGAAAGTAGGGAGAGGCAGAAAAACCCTAATGTGTATGCACAGAGGTGCTTAAAAGGCAGATATGAAGGACTTGTGTTGGCAAGGTAAGACATTCACCAGGGCAGCACTCAAAGAATTGGTCAACACTGGGGACAGGCTTTTTCGGTGCCTGAACGAAGGTCACTGGACAAAGCTGGAACACAGCAGAGTGTGAGAATGTGCCACGGTTATCTCACCTGGTACAAGTGCCCTCCCAATGCCACATTGCATTCCCAAGCCGAGCTGAGGAATAAATGATTCATGTTCCATGGAAAGTGTCAGAAGTCTGTTTTATGCCAGCCTTCAGTTCAGGAGACTGGAAAGGGTGTATGACTGCTGCTTATGAATACATGAGAGCAAGCACAACGAGAAGCAGAAGACCTATTTAAAAGGAAGGAGTGTGGTGGCACATATACCAGCTGAATATTCATCAGAAATAATTTTAAACTGAAAAGTCTCAAGGTTTTCAATACAAAATAACTTTCTGTAATAGTAGCCTGGATATCAACATCAGTTTAGGATGGAGGGTGATCTGTGCACTACAGGAATATGATGAGGTTATGGCAGATGATTAAACTCAGTGCAACTGATGTACCTCAAATGCTCTATTCCCTTTTCCTTTTGTTCTATCACCAGGATGGTGACCAGATGACACAGATAGCATTGAAAGATTTTCTTAGAGTTCCAAAGTCCCTGAGTAGCCTCAAAACAGACTATTCCCAAATACAAGAATATTATGAAGGAATCAATAATGCTCACATTTCAGAAACCAAGAAGATATTTTATTATTTATTGATACTGTAATCAGTTGAAAGTCTCAGTAGTTGATCCATACAAATGTTAGCAGTAGATTGTCTGACAGCCTAAAAAGGGAGTCTTCTGAGGGAATATCAGAGGACACTGCCTGGCAGCTGGCTCAGTCATTGGAGTATGTATTTACTGGGTGCTTTGTAATTAACTCAGAAGTCGTACAGAAGGATTCCAGAGTTACTGCAAAAACACTGCTGGTCTTCTCTTCATGAGCATGGGTAACTGCACTTGGGAGTTGTGTATGCCCCAAGAAGAGATTACTCCACCTGTAGGATCAGATTTTGTTTTCACTCAGTTGCTCAACCCAAAGAAAATTCTCACACAAAACAACTGGCAAGAATGAATCCCAGGTTCTTAATTAACCTTAGGATGGTTAAACTGCTTTTTTCAAAACATTAATTCATCAGAATTGTATTTCCCCCTCGTTTATGCATCACTTGTGAACCACTTCATACATATCCTGATTTTTTATTCTGGAGTAATTGATTGGTAGATTTTAAAGACATATCTGCTGCAGCTTTATGTATTGGTCTGTTTTACTGAATGGCTCACTTATGTGGGCTGGTTTCTTTTACTCAGTTAGACTGGTGTGCAGGGAGAAAGAAACCACAATGTTGGCTAAAGGAAAATAAATTCCCTGAAGAAAAAAACCATTCCAAAAACCATTGTTTGCCTGAGAGGGAAGAATTTTTCACATGAGCAATTGAGAAGTCTGAGAGGGACATTACATTTGCATTGCTGATATTCATATCAGTTTTGTGTAAAAGGAAAAGCTTTTTGCTGTAGATCCTTTTCCATAGAAGTTTTAACAGAAATTCTTAGGGGTTTTTTTGGTGCCTGGAGAAACAACTGTTATTCTGCAGCTTGCAGCTGCACTGTCTGTAAGTATTTCCTGATCTTTAGTGAATTTGTCTTGTCCATGACCTCAAATGATTTTTTGTTCTTCCTTCATTTTTGTTTTGGTTTTGATTTGTTTTTTCTGACAGAATTATTTAAAACATAAGAACCTCACAAATTATATCCATCACAAATTATTCATTCACCTGCATATTTTGAGATTCCCTGCTGTATTAATCTCAGGCTCTCCTGAGCAGAAATTATCAATTATTTTGTTACGTGGTAGTGTTATTTTACAGAATATAAACTGTAACTTGCAACTCAAACTCGGCCTTCAGAACTGAGAGGCCAGTATTTCAGGTTTTTAAAAAGGTTTTTTCACAGCCTCCTTAATAGCAAAGGAAAAATCTTTTTAAGCAAGTATGAAAAATCCTGGAGGGAATGTTATTGCTATGGGTTGTTGGTCTTTTCAATAAAAAGCACTAGAAAAGTAAAGGTGTGGAAGAAAACAGAGATTAGACTGCAATGGAACACTGCTAGCCTGAGCAGTAGGATAGAGAGTGTTGAATTTATTTCTTACCTTAATTTTGGGTAGAAAAGGTTGATTTTAATGGAAATGTGCACTCAGAGAGAATTTGTCCAAGGTGCTTGTTCCAAGCAAGAATTACTTTGGGAGTAGATGTGGCCCTAACTATAATAAAAGTTCCCACTAGGTAAAAAATGCATATTACTTTTAAGTCACTTTATAATAGGAAAAAAGAAGCAAACTTATCAAAAGTATTTTGCATTGCTGAATTTTGTCACAAGATGGAATTATTCACAGAGCCAAAAATAATGACTCGTAAAAGGCATCTACAAAACCCATGTTATCATTAAAGATGTAAGAGACTATGAGGTAACACATGCATTTCTGAGACACAGAAGATGCCAAGAGAAATAGGACTAGCTGAAAAATGAATATTGAGTCATGCCATGCAGTACTGAGACCTGGTAGCAGTAAAAATGGGTTATGCCTTTCCTTAGTTCTGTGTTCCCATATTTTTACATTAGCAAGTGTATGGTTTGTATACCAAAACTGTGGATTCTAGATACTTTTCATTCCTGTGTGAAATGAAAAAAATATCCATTCTCCTTCCAAAACACTAGACATTTACAAAACCAATTTTCTAAAATAAGTAGAAAACTATGACTTGTTTTTATCCAGTTCAATTTCTATTATATCATATAAAGAAACAGCATGGTATCAGAGTACATAAACAACAAAGCAGTCTGTATAGAAAACAGGAATAAAATAATACAGATTTACTGTTCAACGTGGAGAAAACTTGTCTTAGCTTCTTCAATCTGCAGTTCATAAGGTTTGCTTATATTCTTCACTTACACTTTTTCTCAATTTAATGGTTTTGTATCAGGAAGCAGAACTTCACAGATAGAGAATATATTGGACTTTCAGTTTAGGATCTAATTTTGAATTCAGCTGTGGATATGAGAGAGCTGTATTGTTTGTTTATGCTGTCTGAGGACTCAACTCTCTATAGCAGGATTATGATAAGCAGCATGGAAAGGAGAAGCATCCTTCATCAAGTGCAAGAAAACAGTTCATATAGTGGGCAATTATTTTCATTGCTAGAAAAGAAGGTGATGTATTAAATAATGGCATAAACAGCAGCTAATGGTGGATTGTACTATTATATTTCCCTAGAGAATTTCTACTGACATCACAGGCTGCCACAACAAAGTTTATAAGAACATTCATTCATGCATTATTAATCCTGAACCTTTACTTTGCAGAATTTTATGTTTTTAGTGTGATAATTTTTACTGTACTCTTGGTGTTGTTCCTAGAAGTCTCTCTTCATGCTGCAGCCCAGGACAAAAAAGTGGGATGCTCCATAGAAATGCCTTTCGGAGGACTCCTCCCTTGCCTCGGGGTAGGTTCAATGGAATTACAGGACCAGCATACCAACAGCTAGAAGAGTCGAGGATCACGGACCAGGACACGATACCTTGTCACGGGTGAGTAACGAGTGAGCCACTTAGGGCCTTTTAAAATAAAATAATGTACGTTGCAAAGTTGGTTTTCTATAGATAGCCTCACGCAGGTTTGTCTTTGAAAATGCACAAAGAATACGCTGGGTTTTCTTTCCTTTTAAAATTCACTTTATTAGAATATTGAGCTGAGCTGTACATAAGGTCTGTGTTTCAGAAGTGTTCCTGAGAACCTGCAGCTGCCTTTGAAGTTCTTTGCAATGCTGAGATACTTTGCATAATATTTACATATCCCTATAGATTTCCAAAGACTTTCCAGAATATTGCAAGCATATTTTATATGAAAACAGGAGTGATATCTGGAATGGAATAAAAACCCCACCAGAGTGAAGGTCTTCACTCTGACTTACAGGTGAAACTGGTGGGGTTGGGTGTCTGGTGAGTTCTTTTAAACAAGTTTGATTCACCCTTGTGTTGTTATTACTATTTGCTTATGAGAAAAAAATTGTTTATTGTCTCTTGCAGTAAATATATTATTGTTCATTTGTGTGATATGTGCATATAATTCCTGGTGAAAATTTCCTACTGAAATTGCCACCCTTGCAGAAAGGAGCAGGCAGGCAGCCTTCCCTCTCCAGGGCAGTGTCGTATGATGCAGGCTCTGGGAGGTGCCACTGCCTCCTCCCAGGCTGAGGAGTGAGGTACAGCAAAGCTGTGGGTAATTGTATTTGCTCTTGTCTAGGAAATCAGTGTGTGACCTTACAAATATCAGCTTGTACTGGCCTGTATTTTAAATTTGCAGTTCTGCAAAATTTGATATTGGGACCAGACTGTGACCCCTTCTGGCCTCGATCCACTCAAGCACTTCATTTATATTGTGTGCACTAAGGATGTTTACCCTCTAAATGTCTGCTGGTTTCACAGTTCTCATGAGATTTCCAGCCCAAATGAAAAGATCCCTTGTCCCCTGCAGGAGTTACACTGCTTCATTTCTTCTCCTTTTTCCCCTCCATCTTTCCCTGTTGGGATACACAAATCAAAGTGGTTTGTCTCCCTAATTCTGTCAGCATTCTGAACTTCATCCACCAGCAGCCTGGTTGAAGTGTAGTCAGGTCTACCGAAGCTGGGGGTGTGTGTATATCAGTGGAAGTGCTTGCAAGGCTGGCCCAGAGCCTGGCAGAGCCCCTGGAAAGATTCCCGTTCATCTTTATGGACCTTGTTGTCAGGTTTGTACAGTGCACACCTTTAGCCACAGGGCTTACAGCAAAGCTGCTGGGACTATGCTAAATAAAATCCATTTCATATTTAAAGTTTCAGTCCTTTATGCCTCTCTTTGATATCTGTTCTTAAAGGGGGCAGTAAAATTATTGTGCTTCTATCAGTTTCATTCTCTAATTTAGACTCTTACACACTCTATAACATAATTACTGTTAAATATTTATAAATGTTTGCTTTTGTTGCTTGGTTTTAGGAAGGGAGTGGAGAGAGAGCTGCACTTTGAAACACATGCACATGAATTAATTTATTCAGACAAAATAGTTTTTCAGATAAAAACACAGATATATTTCTTTGGAGGAACTGTGGTTCTGGCAAAGTTAATTATAGGAAAATGTAATTAAGGTTCTGCAATTATAGTTCTAAGTCTCAGTCTATTGAAAACAGCAGCAGTCTGGTGTCACACACAGAAGCATGGATCAGTTTGTAATTAACTAAAAGCCAAGTCTCACATGGTTTAGATGTAATATCCCTTCTAGTTTAATACCTCACCTGTTGCACACAGTGTATGCACTTTAATTCAACCTCAGTTCTCCTTTGAAAGCCCTGTGAGCACGGGGCAGAAATACGTAATTCTGGCGTAAAATTGGTATGTCTATCTGTATTTCAAAAATTATTATGGAAATACACCAGGCATTTCATTACATGTCACTGCTGCTGCCAGCTACTTTTCAAAATACCAAGAATCTCTATTGTGGAACTGGCAAATGTTGCTGTTTTCTCACCAAACCCATTTTAATTCAGTCTTTTCTTGTTTTTGCTTATATATCATCCATATAATACCTACATTGCATGTGAAATTCATTAAAAACATTCACTCCCTTTGTTTTCAGGGTGCAGCCCAGAATATATTTAGGGCCTGAATTACCAAAAAAGGGACTAATGCAACTGATGCGATCTCTCCAGCTATAGTCGTTTGAACAATTATATATAAGCAAAGGAAACAAGAATGGGCACAACCCAAAGGTCTGCACTGTTTTGTTTTCATTTATTTTTTTTAATTGTCCTCCCTCAGGAATAATACCCCTGATCAGTATTTCATTCATCCTGAGTCTTGACAGCTGGTGTAAAAAGCCCCTCCATGATAGGCTTCAGGTGTGTCTGAGCATAGTGCCAGTGTAATTAACCAAGTCTCAGATGTAAAACAGCTGCAGAGCACGGACAGGAAGTTCTAGCACACCTCCCAGAAAGCTGCTTGCTCTGTTATTCCCCTGGGTGGCACTTCTCAAAGCAGTATCTCTTTCCCTCCCCTGGCAGTAAAGTTCCCAGTCCCTCCTTATCGCAGAGCTCCCAGATGCTCCTCCTGGGGATGCAGGAGAGTCCTGGGACGGGGCTGTGCCAGCTCCACGTCTGCAGGGGGATGTGTGCAGCAGTTGTGCAAGCTCAGTGCCACCACACACGAGTTAATCACAGGTCAGTGGCACTCTGCTGGAAATGAGCCTGAAGTTGTCTCCTGCATCCCTCCTGTCTGACACCTGGCCAGGAGCATGGGGCCAGAGGAAGCCTTTCCAGTTAATTACTGTTTGTGCCAAAACTGGACTGCAGCAGTTTCATGCAATTCAGTTTCTCTGCCTTAACTCTCTTTCTGCTCATCCCATAAAGCAGGAGGCACATATGAGTAGAAGGATATTCCTAGTGAAGTTCACAGGCTTAAGGAGCTTTTGGAATAATACCCTTCAGGTCATGTTGCTCTTCTCATACATTGATAAAACATATTAGATTCACCATTACCTTGCCTTATTAAATAGTGATAAGCTGATTATAAATAAATTATGTTCTGGTACTGAGGTGATGTCTGTGGTCCTTAGCAGCCATGACTGGTAATAGAGTAACTCCTAGAGCACCATATTTCTAGAAGTACTAATTTCAGATGGGAAACATATTTTCCTTTTTTTGTCATTGTTTATTTTATACTTATTATACTTACCATTTCTGGGTTTTTTTAAGTATTTATTGTAAACAAAACAGAGTTTGGCTTTGAAACAAAATGTAAATGTTGATACAAATTCACTAAGTTCCTCACAATCAATAAAATCATGTTATAATATGTGTTAGTGGAGGAAAAAGGATTTTTTTTAAACAGTATTGCAGTATCAAGAGAACACAGACATTTGCTCAAGTCCTATATATTATCGCTATCTCCACAGAAAATCTAATACACCAAATCAGGCCAACATTATGAGTATGGGCTATTGAAAAACAATATTTTTTCAGAGGTACTCTGTACTTTGAAGCTCTGCTTGTGCAGAAGGAGAGTACAGACAAACATTCCTATGTAAATAAAGACTACACTGCCATGAGTGTTTAATGTTCTTTTTATCTGCACTTTTTTAAAGTGTTTTCCTAAAACAACCATTTGACACTGAGAGTTTTGACACTGAAGAAAGTATCAATCCATTTCCCTGATCAGAAATGTAGGAATAGAATTTGAAATTTATTTCAAAGAAAATTAATACTACATTATAACTTCTGAAATGTTTTAAAAAGAAATTTCCATTATTCTCATTTATTGGTGGGTGAAATAAGACAGAGAGAAAAGCAGTGCTTTGCCACTGGCAGATTTGAGAATCAAAACCAGTCTCCAGAGCCTGTCGTTTTCCCCAGGGCCCCACCACGGCCAAGTGCTCCTCTATTTCAGGAGAAAATGGTGTGTATCTCTTCAGCACAGTTCACTGACTCTCACACAGTGTCCCTGCTGCTGGTTGCTCTGACCACCTGATCCACAACAAGAACTTATTTTTACTCTTTCCAGGTATTCGTCCAGTGGTTTAAAAACTCCTCAGAATCCTTCAATAAATATGCAACTGCCTTCAAGAGAGACAACCCCATATTTTAATAACGTGGAGCAGAAGGACTTGGTCAGCTATTCCTCGTCAAGGGCCAACTCCGTTCCCATCATCCCGTCTGTGGGCTTGGACGAAGCCTGCATGCAAATGCAAAATGTTCCTGAAGTAACAGGCATCAAATGGTGCAAAAACTCCTATTCTGCTGAACTTGTCAATGTGAGTTCCCCAGTCAGTAATTGTCTAATAGCAGAACAACACGAAGTGAAAATATTGCTAGAAACTGTGCAGGAGCAGATCCGGATCCTGACGGACGCGCGGCGGTCGGAGGGCTTGGAGCTGGCGAGCGCGGAGGAGGGGAGCGGCGCGGGCGAGAACACGGCCTTCCTGCCCATGAGCCCCACGGCCAAGGCAGAGCCCGAGGCACAGTTCAGCCTGAAAAGTGAAACGCAGAGAGACTCGGTATTGACCAAGTGACTCCGTGTGGGGGCTGTGGGAGGGGAAACGAGAGGTGCGTTCGATGCTTTGCTAAACAGGAAGGGAGGAAGTTAAATACAAATTATTTATATGCATTAATTTAAGAGCATCTACTTAGAAGAAACCAAATAGTCAATCGCCCTCATATCATAGTGTTTTTTAACAAAATATTTTTTTAAGGGAAAAGTTCCAGGAGGGATGAAGTGCGCTTTTAGATGCTTTCTAGGCAGGATTACACAGTTCCAGTTACAGAGGATTTTTCCGTGGTCCTGTTCGGCTGTCCGAAGGCTTAGGCTATGCATCTCTTTTTCAGTAAAGGCCAAGTACCGTCCTTAGATGCATTTCTGGTTTCAGGGCAGCACTGCAGGGAGCTGCTGGGCAGGGATTCAGACCCTGGAGAACATCTCCTGTAAGCTCAACACAGATCCAGTCCCCTCTCCCCCTCTGCTCTTGATTCCAGGTTCACACCTCAAAAACAGGCACCCAGACACCTAGTTCTGAGTTCTGGTACCTGCTGTGGAATGATGACGATGTCCCTGAATTGAGCAGATGCTTAACTCTCAACCTGAATTCATTGTTTCAGTCGTCCCAAGAAAGTCAATGGAATCATTTATGAGCTTTGGGATTGGCCAAGAGTGGGAGCAGGATGGGACTCTACAGAGATTCAGTGAGTCCACAGCTACTCCATCTTCTGAGCTTTGCCTGTCAGAGCTGCCTTGATGGAGAGTGAGGCAGAACGAGAAAATGCCCAAGTGTGTACTACAACAGGTTTGGTTTTGGTTTCTGGTTTGGGTTTTTTTAAAGTGGAAACATAAACTCTGTTTTTCATTAGCACCCCTCAACATTTCTAAACTTTTACACTTTAAAAGCATTTGTAAGCTCTCAAGGAGCAATTCTCGGTGTGCGTATATTTTTTTTTAACTTATTTTTTATTATGGCTTGTTCAGAGAAGAGTCAGGGAGATCCAGTATGATCAAAATCCAGCCAATAAGTGTCCACACTGCCTAATTTGTTCCTGCATCCAGTTCTTCAGTCACTTTAATTAATTATGGCTTAGGCTTGTGAACTTTAAAGCTTCAACCCTGCAGATGGTTCAGTATGGGCAGACCCACAGGCATGCAGAGATCTGACTCTAATGGAGCTTTCTAAGAGCAGATGGTTTCCACCAAGTAGCTCCCTGCAGGGGATCAAGGCCTTAGAGAGAATGTGTCATTCCCTGGTTGCCGTATCCCAATCACATTATAAGCCCTTTTTCCATTTGCTTTCTTTTGAGTCCCTCTTCCCCTCATAAAGTGTAAAAAAATGTGCCAATTTTGCAGTGAATTGGGTTCAGTGACACACCTTACTGGGTTTATTAGTGTTAAAATATCTTCCTATTCTCGGGGGGAAAAAAGCAACTATAGTAAATAATTGCTAAATAGCCTTCCCTGGTTAGTGCCAGGACATTGGTTAAAAAAAAAAATAGGGTATATACAGAATGTATTAAAATATTCCTTTGAAGCAAAATAATTGTTAGATTTATTGATGTGCCCCAGACTTTCTAGTTCACAAGTCTCAAGACTTCCCAAAATAGCACAATCAATCCTGCAGTGCTGTTGTATGTTGAGTCAGAATAAAGCAATATCTTAACCTCTGTCAAGTAAATTTGGAAAAGAAATGCTGAAGATGTATGTCATTTATTTTTTTTTTGTTAAGGCAGTAAAAAAAAATTATTTTTGACAGTCTTCATTCAGCAAGTCTTATTTTGGGTTGCTTTTGTGGTTTTGGGGGTACTTTTAAAGATAAAGTTGATGAAATTGTCCTGTTTACAGAATTTTCTATGGCTGCAATCTTTGCTGTGTGTTTTCAACAGAAACGTATTTGAGGGCAAGGTATTGTTTTATGCCCCAGGATGGAGCATGAGGTGTTCAGACTCCCTTCTGCAAAGACAGAGCTTTGTTGTAGCAGCAAGGGGGGATCCCTGTGGGGTTTGGGCTCACCCTGACATTTTCCTGCCACATGTGGTGGCTGGGCACAGTCTCACTGTGTGTGAGCTGAGCTGGCTGTGGTGGGCATGGCCCTGAGCCCACACCAGATAAACCCTCTGAAAGGCAGGGTGCATTTGGTGGGGCTCAGCTTTGCACCCCTACAGTCATTGGGCTTTTCTATCAACAGCCTCTGCATCCCCCCACTTCAGAACATGAGCAAAGGGAGCTCATGAGCCTCTGCCCATAAGCCCTGTGAACATACCTGAATTTTCATATTATATGAAAACTAGGTGCTATATACAGCTCTGGTTCAACAATTTTCAAATGGTGATGCAAATTAATTAATTGTTCACCATTACTTTCTTTGGGATGGTCTTTCTGCAATACAGTGCAGAATCCGGCCTAAACTGGTGCTTAAAAATTCAATCTTTTCAATTCAGATGCAAGGTGTTCCCTCCCGCAAGCTCCTCAAATTCATCTCTGGCAACATAATGGGAACACACAGCAAGATTTCAGTTGAAGAAAGAAGCATATCATAGTCCATGCCTTTAGGGAGAGAATGTGTTCATGCAGCACCCCCGAGAGACCCAGAAAGAGGAGACGAGCAATGTATTTAAGAAAATGAAATGTTTTACTGAATGATAGCTGAAGATCTGAAATGGTGAGGATGTCTTTGGTTTATGTTAGAGATGCGATCTTGTACTCAGCAAAGGATGTGTGACTGTTATATGTTAACTGTTCTATTCAGTTCTCAGCATGTTTGAATAGAGAGACGTTAATATTAACCAATGACAGACTAGTGTATTATTTGTTCAGAGCATCGCTTCAGATCTTACTGAAACTGTCATTGTTTGCAGAGGAAAACAAAAAGGGTTGAAAACATCCAACTAGGTAGCCTTAATGTTGTTTGTGTGGTTTTCTAATGCAACTGTTTTCCTCTGTGGACCTTCCTGTTTTACAGTGAATGGGGCAACATTTTCTCTGAGGTCTGACAATTAATTGTGTAAAGCATCCATTTGAAAGTCGTACTCAAACAGCCGACATGGTAGGCCAAATTTTGCTTTGCTTCTGGTCCCACTGAACTCGTGGATTGGAAGGGATGCAAGTCATTGAGAAATGCAATTCATTCCTAAAGTACATCTGTTCCCAGCCTTGGAGACAGTCTGTAATCCCCCTAGAAGAGGCTCTGAACTCAGTCGTTTATGTGGATCATAATTAAAAATTTTATCTGACCTACCAGGTGTAATCTGGTGTGAAAATTTACACACATAGCATTGCATTCAAACAAACTAGGAGAGCAGCTGACTAAATAAATCAAACTTTCTCTGAACTGAGCAGAGAGAAAGCCTGTGTCTCCAGCACAATGCCGTGGAGAATTGTGAGAGGTATATATCCTGATCTTTTTAAAAAATTTACTTCTGTTTAGAATTTCTTCAAAAACAATCCAAAATAACCCTAAAAAATTAAAAACCAGTAGAACAATCCCAGCATTTGAAATAGGAGATGTGGGTAAGTATGGGCACATTTGCAGTGTTTACCATTAAAAAACTCTTCAGTACCCCTAGGCCCAAAGCTGGAATGTTGTAATTTTTCCAGGCACATGTTTAGATCAACAAACAGTCCTGTGGAGCCCTTCAGAATGCCTTTGGTAGCTGGCCATGCTCACAGCTGGTGTGTTCAGTGCAGCAATGACAGCGTGTGTTAATGGAGGATCACATCCCAAATCCGTGCTGCTTGATGCCAGCGTAGTGCCGCAAAGCTTAGTAGTCTCCCATGTGATGTCAGCACTGCTACACGGATTTATTTTGCCTTTGAGCATCCCAGCAGAGTGTGAGCCCTCTCAGCTCCTTGGCTGGGTGACTTGGTTGGCTTGTCATTTCCATCTGGCACAGGCTGTGTCCCTGGCCAGGCTCAGCAGCAGCGAACGTGGGGCTGATCCCAAAGCCACTCAGCAGCATCCTTCAAGTTTAAATTTTGAAAAAAACAATGAGCTGATGTCATGTGCTTCTGACCAAGCATGTGCTCAATATGCTCCCAAATTGAAATGTTAACTGTTAATTCACACCTGCTTCTCATGGAAGTAGGGAAAAAAAAATCTGGATTCCTTTTCCCAGTTTATCCCCAGGTTCCTGTTGTCTCCTTTTGGACATTACTTGAACATTTCTTACTCTTATAAGAAATTCTGAAAATGTATACCAAAGAAGAACTCTGAAAGAGTCCTACCTGCAGTAAATAAATTTGAAGCTTGAAGGAGCAGACCTGGAATAAAAACTGTGTTAAAGTGGTATTAATATCAATTGCCTTTCGATAAAATGGAATTTCCCAGTAAACTCTTTACCCCTTAGGAAAACAATGAGTTTATAAAGTGATTTATTACCTTGCCATGAATTTAAAATGTTTCTCTTCAAGGAGATTGGGAAAAAGCAAATATTTAATATAGATTTTTCAGCATTTTGTGATTTTTTTTTTTTTTAATTTTATTTCAGCAGCCAAACAGGTCAATGAACCCATTATATGTATTGTCTGACACACAGTCATAAAGTCTCCTCTTTTGTGGTCCAAAAGTTGTAATGATGGATTTCCTTAAAGAGATCAAGATTTTATCTAATTTTATTTTTAAATTGTTCATAGAAGAATACAGTTATTTATCTTGCTGAAAATATAAAGTGATGCAAACTTTTTTGGTTTTGTACTGCATTATTGCTGAATTCACAGCAAGATTATGCTTCCTTTGTTTTGATGTCTGCTTACAGGAAAACAACTGACACACAATTTTCAGGTTTAGACTTGGCACTTCCAAATTATGAAATCAGACAGGATTTCTGTATTTTCCGTAGCAAAGTTCAAACATGATATAGAAATCAAAAAGCTACAACAGCAGTAAAATGACTAATAAAGGAGGCCTGTGTTTGGTTTGGTGGGTTTTTTTTTCATTTTTATTCCATGCCAATCAGAGGATTTTGCCATGGGAATTGGTAGTCTCTTGCAAGAAATACAGAATGTATTAGAGACAGTAGAAAGTCATCACTATAGCCCTGAACTAGAAAAGCCACAGTGTAGGAGTTAATAGTCATCCAGTATCTGCTGCAGGAGATGAGAGTGCTTTCATCTTAATAGTAAAAAACAGTACAGTCCTTTGCCTGTTGAAAGGTTTACTTGCTAGGAAAGGTAAATTATCTGAATTTATTACTGACCACAGTGGGAGTGTTTGATTAAAGGAAAAGGGGCAGAAATTTCCAGTTTTTTCCTGCTTGCCCTGTCCCTTGGAACAAATCTAATTATGTTTTGGGTCTGTATTATTAGAGCACTGTTTCCAGTGCTTCAGAGACAGAGTGCTCAAACCTCACTGATAGCCTGCACTGACTCTTCTTTGCTTGGAAAGATTTAGCAGTTTCCTCTTTGATCAACACTCCTGTAAACAAGGAGTGATTTTTTTAATACCCCACAAGGCTGTTCTTATGCAAGTTTTCCCGGATAAGTAATAAAAGTAGCAAGACCACCTATAACTCTACTTCATTTTTTTGTAATATAAGAAGCATAATATTTTATAGCTATAATGCAGAAGGCTTATTGATGACTGAAGTATGTGAAGTATGTAAATAAATTATAGGATCTAATGTATGTCAGCAGCATGGAAATCCTGAATTTGCACCATAGCTTTTAATAATACATTCTCTTCACACCATCAGGAGACCTACATGCAATTTATAATTTTGCTTTCCTTGAGGGGACCCTGTGGTCTGTACCATATTACTGTAGTGTCTGGGCACTGATGTGCCCTGTCCTTATTTCTTGTGTTGCAAGAGCCACTTCTGTGCTGTCCATGCCTGCTTTGGTCTAACTGAATTCACCCAATTTGTAACCATTCAGCTTCTTCATTCACATTCAGTTTTACCTTGCCCTCAGAATCAAAAGTATCAGCCTGACATTTGGGACCCTGAATAAATTCAAGGCCTTAAACAATTTAATGCACTTAACATTTGTCTGCTTTGGTTTGACCTGACGGGAAAGCTCTCCCTTGAAGAAGGATTTATGCAGCCTGTGCTGCAAGGCACTTTCCTGCCATTCCTTCAAGGAATATGGAACAAGAGCTCCCAGTTGTGTAAATATTTGGAAACAAAAAAATGCAAATAATAAGAGAGGAATATAAAAGAATACTACTACTAATTAATATTCTAAAATGAACGATACTTCCTTGCCTTCTCTGAAATACACAGTAGTAGTTAAAGGTTATCAAGATGCATCAGAGACATGAAGAAGACTCAGTGAGGCTGGTTTATGACATATGTATTTTCTCAGGAAATCCAGGTTTGGAGTTTCCCTTGCTTACATTAAGATGATTCTTTCATAGCATGAAATTGACTCCTATACATTGCATACCTCAGCAGAAGCAGGACAGAAACACAGTACAGGCTTCACTTTGGCTTTCTGACTCAAGTTAAACTGTCTTGCTTTAGATTATCTCTGATCTCTTCCAGGAAAGAATAAATGAATATCCAAAAAGAAAAGAAGAAGGACTTGCATACTTGATGGATTTTTTTTTAATCAAAAATCAACGAGTTCCTATTAAGAATGGAGCCATCTGCTGAACTTCAGTGTTCAGGAATAGCTTAGACACACTGCTCTTGATGGGGCAGACAGCAGGTGGTACAAGCATCACCACTCTCACCACCCCAGCAAGACACACTGGGGACAGCTGGAGAACAGGGCAGGGAGCTTCTCCTGACTGTGGCACAGTTTTTTCCATGACTGAGGAGGGATGGAATTTATGTCGGGCCCAATCCAAATGATCTGAGAAATTTACCTTTTGTTTCTTTCTCAGATCATTCTTGTTTCACTGAAATTCTGGTCATTAGCACTAGTTTGTTTTTAAGTTTGGGATTTCCAAATTCTGCAGTCCTTTGAAGTGTTGAATTTAAGAAGCAGAAACTTCCAAAGAAAAAAGTGAATTTTTTTGTAATTTTTAAAAACCATTACAAATGCATGTATTACATTATTTTTTTTTTTTAAATCAGATGTTGGAAACCTAAATTACAAATATCTATATTTACATACTGATAGTAGGGGATGGCTAAGATCTGTGTTTTATGTTTCTCTTGATCTTGTTAAAGATGTCCCAGCTTATTGCAGGGGTGTTGGACTAGATGACCTTCCAACCTGAATTATGTTATGTTCAAGTTAGTTCTTTCAAGTTGCCCACAAAAAGCTGGATATTTCTGTATGCATAAATGCTAACTTTAGGTTGTAAAGGTAAATAAGATATTTGGACTACACAAAACTTCCAGGTCAGACTCTGGTGTTGCACAAGTGCAGCTGTTTCACTGCAAGCAAGTTAATGTGAAGGCTCCCAAAGGAGGATACTTGTGGTGGCTCAGCAGCTGAGCAGCCTGAAATAAACCCCAGGTCTCTGCCTGTGCAGTGCTAACCTCTGCTTCTTTCCAAAGGTGACCCACAGGGTGTCTGAGCTCCTCCGCCAGTGACTGTGCCAAAAGTCAGGTGTCAGCACTGACTTCTGTGAAGGCTCTTCTCATTAAATCAAAATGAAATAATATGAGCTAAAAATTGATGGGCTGGATTCTCCCAGGTATTGCCAGGTTATATGGAGTGTCAGCAGCGGTACTGATTTACAATTTCTGAGCCTGTGGCCCATGGTTTGACCTAATTCATTAGTTCCCACCACCTGAGCTGGGGCAATTTAAGCAGAAATGTCTCTGCCCATCAGGGTAACTTCAGAAAATTGCTAAAGCAGTTTGATTCCAACTAACCTCATTTTTTTTTAACTTCATTGTATATTCCCCTTGATTATTTTAGAGGTGAAGCTGCCTCCAAATTCTTAAAATTGTCACTGCTGCTCTGTCTTTGCCAGAGTTATGGTCTCAGCTGCAGTTCTGACTCCAATTCTACAGATCAGAGCTGGCTCTTGCAGCCCAAAATCATGTATGTACCATAGAACAGTTTGGTTTGGAAGAGACCTTTAAAGATACCTATTTCCATCCCCCTTTCCATGGGCAGGGACACTTTACAATAGATCAGGTTACTCCAACCCTGGTTAATAGATCAGGTTAATCCAACCTGAGCTTGAAGAGTTCCCAGGATGGGTGGCCTCAGCTTCCCTGGGCAGCCTGTGCCAGTGCCTCCCATCCTCACAGGGAACAAACAGTACAAGCAAAACTCTCCATACTCCTTCTGCAGCAATTGCATACATTCAGATCTTGGCGCAATCAGGCTGATCATTCACATTATCTATTTTATTTAACAAAGCTATCTCTTAAATGTAATTTCCAAGCTGCTTCTCTGGATGTTGTACAAAGAAGCAAATTCAGCTTGTCTGCATTTTCACTTCAGATAACAATGGTATTTTTTTTTTCCAAAGCAGGTCAGGAGACCAGCTCTAAACTTCTGAGCTGCCTGTGGGGAGTGGGGTTATTCTGAACACGGTGTGTCCATGTGCTTTCTTATCTAATCTGTCTTTCTTCCCAAGAAACCCTCTTTCTTCCAACAGCTCTTATTCCTGAAAACATCTAAAACATTATGCAAAGCTAAGGCAAGAGATGTACTCTTGTCTTCTGTGCAGAAGAGACAGGGGCATCAGTGAGAGCTAATTACCAAAAATTTCTTCAGCTAATTCCATTAGCATTTGCACAGACAGGTGATGCTAAAATGACTCTGTATGGTTTGGTCAGCCTTATTTGCAGGCTGTGACATATATAAACTGTTTTAAATTGTCTGTGGTTTGCAATATCTTGGGCAGACTTTCAGAATGCTCAGACAGCATTTGCCACTCTCCTTAACTTCCATCTCAGGTTCATTTGCCTGATGGATGTTTCTGTGGCAAGGGGGCTGCACCAAGTCCTACATCACCTTCTGGCAAGCAGGATGAACCAGCCCTTCCTGAAGCCTTGCAGGCAGTGCTCTGGGTGGTGAGAAAGCATCCCACAGGCTCAGATCCCTCTTTGGGCAGGGAACAGGGTTTACAGTAGGGCAGGCCTCTGATGCTAAAAATTAAAAACTCTCCCTAGGTTTTAGGCAACTTGGAAAAACACCCTGGAAATCACTATCGCTTAAATAAACTCCTGTATAACTTCATAGAGACTGGCAACAAAGTTGTAATTTTCATTTCAGTTTCTCTGGTAAGTAGTGGAGTAGCTTTGCATTTCCATGAATTTAAAGCTGTCTCTAGATGGCTTCAGAGAGCAAAGAGAACCCATCATTGTGGGAGCGGCTGTGCTCTGGGAAGGTGCTGTAGCTCCTGGGCAACTTTCCATCCTTGTGGGCAGGATCTGGGCACCAGCACATTGCCTGTCTTCCTCAATTAGAGAGACCAGGCAGAGCCCTGCGCTCCTCGCTCACAGGCTGCTGATGAGGCCTGGAGCAAATCCCTACACTAAAAGCACTTAAAAATAGAACAGAGGTGATGGAAACGTGGTTTGTTCACTGTGAATATCCAGCTGGGATAGTTGGAATAACTGCAAGGGAAGAATTGCCTTTGCAAATCATGTGCCTGATTTACTGGTTAAATAGTTTTTCAGTCCTCCCTATTTAGTCAACAAGGACATTAAGATGTCCAGAAATAAAAGTGGAATGATTGGTTCCCAGTACTAATCTTAATGGTCACAAATCCAATATTTCAGATTTTTTACTTAGCACTTAGCAAGTAGAGTCAATCAGGCTTCATTTAAATAGATGAACTCCTATTGTAGAGTTATACCTGATTTCATGCTTTCCTTTGTCACTAGATCTTTTCTATGTCACACAAAATTATGTTTACCTTAAAACTGATCTGTAGATATGCCTGAAACAGCACCTAATGTGAACATAAAATCAATGTTCTCAATGCTAAGGCAAGTCTTGTGAAAAGTTTTTTGCAGCCGAAAGTCTTGAACCATTCACTGAAATAAGACAATTATTTGATTTTAACAAAATGGATTTTGTTGTCAATAAATCACTGATAAACACTTGAGTTGGATTTGGGACTTCAGAGTATATATATATATATATATGTAAAGCTTCATACACAAACTTTCTTTTAGATCACAGAAATGAATGCTCCAACTTAAAGTTTATTCATCTAAATAGCTGGAGAAAATTTCCACTTAATCACATAGTCTAAACACATTGAAGTAGGGGGAAAAAAAGGTGTTCATTTTCACCTGTGTTTCTTTTTTTCACCAGTAAAAACAAATAAAAAGAGAAGAAAAATAATCATAGTGCCTATGACAAAGATTGTGTTTTGAGGAGTGTGCGATGTGTACCACGATTACTTTAACTGCAAATGGAAGCCGCTTTTAGACTGAGTGTGGTTGAAAGGAAATATCCTTAGAAAAACTGTCACACAGAATCCCAGGAAATGTTTTGGTTCGATATGTTTGGCCTCCATTTTTATGGAGCTGTACATTCCTGTCCATGGTTCTAAAGGATAAAAAAAGAACTTATTTCAGAATCAATCTGTATTTTGACTCGTTTTTATACTCCCCGCACCCAGGCTGGTTTACCATATGTCAAGCTGAACAGTGTCATTTTTCTATTTAGTGCCACAAATGAGTTTTATGGTGTTCCTCAATTCAGTCCTTTCCCCCTGCTCAAGTGGCGTGTTCCTGCTGTCTCCAGCCATCTTTCACTCAAAGCAGAGGTTTCATTTGTTCTCAGGGCCACAAAGAGGGTTGAGACAGACCCATCTGAAGATGCCAGCTCTCTCCACTGGTGGGAGGATCAGTGGGGTTGGAGACAACAAGATACAGAGATCTCTGACATCTCAGCACACAGAGAGTCCCCCACCTGAAAAACCCAAGCCTTCTGCTGCTAAAGTCAGTCCTGCCAGTCTTGCCTGCAACCCTGTCAGCTTTGGGCTAAATGAACCAGGTAGAAAGGCTGAAGTAGCCAAAATAACACATTCACCATCAGGATCAAGCCGGAAGAGAGGCAGAGAAAGTAACATCATTCATTCTGGAGCCCCAACAAAAAACAAAAAACAAAAAAAAAAACCAAAAAAAACCAACCAAACAAACAAACAAAAAAAAAACCAAACCAAAAACAAACAAACAAACAAAAAAACAAGGTTCTTTCCAAAATTACTTCTTACCTGAACACAGTGAAGGTGTCTCAGCAGCAGCCAAGGGGATGGGGCAGAATTTCAGTGTCACACACCCACCACCAGCCAGGGGCTGACACAGTGGGTACAGAGCCCACCCCTCCTCACTGTGTCACGTGCTGCTTGGCATGGATGTCCCTGCCTTCCCCTTGTGCCCAGGGTCACGTTTTTGAGCACAACCCCTGAAGTGTGTGCTGAACCACTCCATGATGAGCTTATTAATCATTCAAACCCCAAGGAGCCTTTCTGCTCAAGTGCTTCCAAAATGTGTCTCTAGTGATGCCAGGGCCCCCTTGGCAATGTCCTGAGCTTTTGTGGGTCCCTGATACCCTCAGCTCTGCCCACGGTGTGCTGAGCACCCTGAACCCAGGCAAGGGAAGAAGGGTGCAGGGCTGTGGGTGGTCCCCGGCTCCACTCCAGCTCAGTTCAGCTCCCCCATTACTCCTGGATGCTGTCTTGCACCTCCTCAAGTTCATGTTGCACTTGGCCTTTTTCTGTTGGCTTTTCCTTTTTCTGTGTGGTTCAGAATAGCTCTCTGCATCTGATACTTGGCTTCTGCTTCTGCATGATTTTTGCTTGCAATCTGCCTTACTTGAGCAGTGTCAGTCCAAGTGCTTTTGAACAAACTGATGTTACAAAACAGCAAAAAAAAAAAAGGAGCTTTACTTTCAAATCTGCTCTTCAGGCACCTCATACCCTTGGGACACAGGCACTTTGGTGAGTTTGATGCTGAAGTCCCCTGGTTTAAGGAGGTTTTCCTTGCTTGGGGCCCTGGTCAGATAAGGCTCCCACCCACGGGCAGCCCACAGCTGTGTTGGGTTGAGCTGCTCACCTGGTTTCAGTCACAGCTGTAACCACTGAGGACACCCTTTGTCTCCCCACCTTTCAGGTTTCTTCTCCTGGTGTGCCTGCACCAGAAGGGTCCGGTCCTGCTGGGAGGAGGCAGCTCTGGAGGTATGGTTGTGGTAGGAGGCTTTTTTTTCCTAAATGTGTTTTTTTCTTTTTTTAAGGCATCTGGGTTTGTTTGTTTTTCTCCTTTTAGGTTGTGCTGAATATTTCCTGGAGTAGGTATTTTATTTATTCTATGGTGTTGTAGCTTAGTTTATTAGACTGAGTAGGGATTAAGGTATTTATGCCATTTAGAGCTATGGTTGCTTGTTTCGAAAATCTACATGCTTGGTAAGAGAAAATCTCCTTAGATTTCTCCTAAACACAAGAGTAAGATTTTTATTCACTCCTTTCCAGAATGCAAAAATCTGAAGCTTATTTAGATAGGCACTGCCTATTGTCCAACCATCCCAGAAAATAACCTACATGCAGAGGAACTCTGTGAGCTTTCAAGAGTTTAACTTCAAATATAACAAATAAGAATTATGAGAGAAAATAGTAAAATTCCTGTTAAGAGTCACGTTTGATACTGACTTAAAATTTCATGTTCCTATGGTATGCCCTTTGCCAAAGACAAGTTAATTCTCAGTTCTTTCTGAAGCAGGGCTGCAGCAGGTATCACACAGCATCAGCAATGCCTTGGGATGATCTGTACCCTGAAAACTAAAACCACTTTGCTTAGGCAGTCACCTGCAGAGCAAAATCTTTCCTCAAATCACTTAAATATTTTTAATTCGTACTCTTCACCTATCCATTGCAAGCTGTTAAAAATGCCTACACGTACCTCTCAAGCTACAGTTAAAGTTATGTCTACTTAATTTAATGGAAAGCTCTGTAATTGTTTACTAGCTAAATGCTTATAGGAATGTCATTGGTGCTGTGCAAAATAACAAGTCTTACTGTAAGTATCTTTTTTGCCAGGACTTGCACAAGGGAGGTCACAATGAAGTGCTTGCTTGCAAAATGTTTCTGCTCCAGCACAGCTGAAGCAAAGATGATGGTGAAGCTAATTTGTCTCAGGTGTAGCACTGTTACCCCCCAAAAAGTGTTTCCTACCAATTAATTACTACTTAAAATAGTGCACTTGCATCTAGAGGTTCTCAATGCTTTTTAACCTTAAGTCAAAGAGCTTGTTTCTCTTTACTTTTACTCCTTCAGTACAGAGAGAGATGAAATTAGAGTTGGGCAGGCAGCAAAAGAGAAACCACTCACAAAATCCTGGGTTTGTCCTCTGTGGTTTTATCTGTGTTACTCACAAGCATTGTTGCAATAAGGTTTGCTGAGATGCAAAGAGAAGGCTGACATTTTGGGAGGCTCTGGCAGTGGGCAGCAGAGGAATTGAAGGAAGTCAAGGCCTGGGGAAAGGGTGGGTATCACTTAAAATGAAGACATATTTTGGGATAGCCATGTGCCAAGGACTTGGAGGATAAAATCTGTGAACCTTCTGCATATTCAGATGAGTATAAGCCACGTGGACAGTTCCATGTGAGTAAAGGGGAGCTGGTTGCAGAACTAGGTGGGAGAATCTACTCTGAGAATAAGACTTCTTGATAATTTTCTACCAGAAAAACAGGTGGATCCAATTATAAATTTTTACTCAGCTTAATCACCTGAGAGCAAAACCAGAGAGGGATTATTTGCAGGTGGAGGCTGTGATTAGTGGTGCCTGGGTATTCTTGACTCACAGCTGTACCTCCTAACTCTTCAGACTGAAAGGTGGATTGGACTAGGAATGATGGATGAAGTAAAGTGAATAATCCAATGGAAAGACTATGTTTTTCAGCAGAGCTGATTTATTTTTCAAGAATTAAAAAACTAGAGGAGGCAAAAAAAGGAGGCTGTTTAGTTTTAGAAATTTGGTTATTTATTTTACTTCGTGTTTTTTCTCCTGAAGTCAGGCCAGAGAAGGCTACAGGGACTGAATTTTAGGAACCAACTTAAAGCTAGTTTCTGTAGCCTGGGGTGGTGCTGATTCTCCCATCAGACTGGGTACTGCAGGTGTACACGTGCCTGTCATGTTGCACTCTGCATCTCTCTCTGGTAACAGCCTCTTCCCATTACCTCTCTTATTTCAGAGCATGTTCCAGTGCAATGGACTAGGCTGATGGGAATAGAGAAAATATGGCTTCCCCTCCACAGAAAATACAAATGCCTACAGCTGCAGCATGTCCCCTGCTTTTCCTTTGGTGTCCTACATGAAGTTGAAAGTTGCCCTTCTCAGGGCTTCTCCTATGGCATCTCATGCTCTAGTTCTTTTACAATGTCGTGATTGATAGGTTGCTGCTGTATTTCTAAAAATAGAGCTGCTAGTGTAGGTTGGGATTTATACCAGGAAAAACAGATATGACAACTATTCAGGATTTTCTTTCTTTAAAGTAAAAGATAGTTGTAGGTTTGGCCAAGTCTTCAGGAAATCTGGTGCTTTTTGACTGGTGCTCTTAACAGTCTGTATTTTACCATTGGCTCTAACAGCTTCTTGACCCAAACTCTGTAGGGTATGCCTTGCCCTGGAAGATTTCTTAATTTGAATTGAACAGCATTTATAACTTTATTGGTGATAATTTTACTGTAAATGTAGCAAGGCATAGATACATAATTTCTGGTTTCACATCAAATGAACTTTTTATTCCTACCTAGTTGATTAAGGCACTATAGCTTAAATTCTCTAGCATAGAGCTTTTTCTCTCCATGAATTAAATGGATTAACCTTTCATAGAAAGCTATGGCTAATTACTGTACTGGACTATTAATTCCTTTCCTGAGTAAGTTACTGGTTTTATATGGCCACAGTGACCTGAAGTAATTACAGCCCCAGTTTTACTTGGAAACCTTTCAGTTTAGCACTCTTCTGATGGAATATACTGCTTCTACTGATGTCTCACAAATACTGGGAAGGAATAACAGTGCACAGAGAGAATTTCAATCAGCACTATCAAAGTGATAGCTGTGGATACTCTAACATAACAGTATTCATTTTTTTCCCCTAGATTATACTGAGGTAATCACATGCATATTTGAGAAGGGGAAGCAAGTGTTCCCTATTAGCATTTGTTAGATTCCTTTTGTGTGCTAGAAATACTTTATTTTATCTAGTTGAAGATGATGGAAAAATAAGATTATCATTTACTGTCTGTTTGAAATCTGAGACTGCCTAGGGTCCAAAATTCAAAATGCCAAAGGCTGAATTTCTCTTTCTTGTGTTTAGAAATATAAAATGTTGGGCTGCTGTTGTGTGCAGGAAGAGGTGTTAGCTAAACACTTGCTGATTCTCTAACACCTGATTTCTTAGGTGGCCAAAGCCTCCTTCAATCCATTTCTGTGAAATTAAATGGGGAGAACTCAAAGGAGTTTGTAACCAGAGAGAAAAACTTCTCACCTGAGTTTCATGAAAGATGCATCATGAAGCCAAACAGGAGTGAAATTCATGATTTATGGATTAAATATCACTTTAATCAAGAAGACATTTTAAGTAGCCAGCTTAATCATTGTCATCAACTTCATCAGGGTGATTGAAGCCATCATTACTTCAGCAACTGATTAGCAAGAGCTGGATGTGGTCTTTCTACTAATGCTGGGGCTGCTCATTAAGAAAGGTGTCAGAGGTCCCTGACACTACCTCTGCATGATCTGCCCTGGTGTTTTTGCTCTATTTTGCTGGGAGAGTTTCCTTAGATTAAACTTACTGTGAAATTCAAAATAATTGCTATTTTATATTACAAATGCATAAGTATTTGCATGACACTTGTGGATAAAAGCAGAGAGTGCAGAAGTCAGATAGTTTATGATCAGTTTATCCATCATTATAAAATCTAAGAAACAATTTAAACACAGTTTTAAAAATAAAATCTAGAAGAAAGGATTGGAGATTTCTGAAGGAAAATAAAAATACATCTAGACAATGCAAAATCCCAAAGCCATGCATGGTGGAGGGTACAGGTGGTTGATTTGTTCTCTGAAAAAAAAAAAAAAGAAATACTGGGCAAGATTACCAAAATGAGAGTCAGTTTGGAAGTTAATGTGTAAACTTTTCTGTCTTGAATAAGAAGATAATAAGAAACATAATTCATGTGTGGCATACCCCTGGGATATTTGGGGTGGGTAAAGGGGAAAAAATGGAAACTGATATAAACATTTTCCTAAAATACTTACCTGCACATGGGGGGAAATTGAGCAGCTTTCAGCTGAATGTGAGTGAGACTTGAAGATTTGTAATCCAAGTGTGGTGATTTTTAACAAAGACTAGTGATACACCTAATCAGTATTCAGGTGAAGAGTGGGAAAAGGAAGCCAAGGATATTTTTTGTCATTTTGCAATAACCACTGAGGGTAAGGCAATCATTCCCAGCCCCAGCAGTCCCAAAGAAGCAGCAACCACAAGTAACAAGGAGGGCCCTCAGCAATACACAAAACACTGTAGAGGGACAGGGAATTTCAATTTAGCTTCAGAATGTATGGAACAACATTACCTTGAAACTAAATAAAGCTATTTATTTATCTTTTTCTTACAAACTGAGCTAAATGACAGTCAGGACTGAAAGTGATGTGGAAAAGAGAGTATAGTGAATGTGGGAAAAGCAAAGATAAAGGGGTTAGAAGGGTTCTTGGACAGGAGGACAAGAAATGGCTCCTCTACCTTATTTCTCATATTGAAAATCATGTTCTTGGTATCTTGAAAGGTGTGGGAGATCACCTGAGACCAAGGCATGCACTGATTTAACAGCCCTAATATCTTCCCTTTGTGGGGCAGGAGCACTTGTGTCAATCCTGATCATCTTTCTGTGAAAGGCATTTTCCCAGCTGTGATGGCATCTCTCCAGTACCAAGTCTTCCAGGGCTTTTCTGCCTCTTTGGTGCCATATGTATTGCTTGTTGAGGTCTTGAATACTTGCTTTCATTATTAGTGGGATTTTTCCCAGAGTATTGGATTCTTTAGAGCCACGCAAGTGCCTTGCCAGCTGTTAAAAATATTTTGTTGCATTGAGAAGAGCTCCTCCAAATCAAAGCAGTATTCTCATCCATCACGGGAAATATGGAGATGATATTTCAGAGCGTGAAAGTAGAAAAGGGGATTTCATCAGGCTTCCTGCACCAGCTCAGGTCACTCTCTTGGGTGTACAGAGAGTGGTGATGTCTCCCCAGCTCCCTGCCCTCCTGAGTGAGCAGGGCTGGTGTCAGAATCTGAGGTATTGATGATTCCGAGATTGTAGAAAGTCTCTGTCTTTCAGCCCCGCTGCCAAAGAAGAAGCCATAATTTGTCTGTGCTGTTTTCAAGGTTGCTTATTCTGTTTATCTCTAACATGTTCTGCTGCCCTGCCGCAGCTCTGTCCTGCAGGGCAGCGTGTGGGGCTCTGCCCTCAGTGGGATGTTACAAACATTATATACCAGAAACTACCTGTGCTATATTTACAATAATGTGCCAATATCTGTCACCTACGTTGAACAGTGTGTCCCCAGCCTAAACCAATAGAAAAATGCCAACACTGCAGTGAAACATGGAGGGCATGAAGAAGGAGAAAAAGGATAAGACACATCCAGTTTCCTCCATCTTGTCCCCTTTGAACTCCTAATCTAGAATCCTAAAATTTTACTTTTGCACCCGTGCCACACTTAATTATTACTTATATCAAACACTCAGAGCTTGTAATTCATCCTGTAAGATTGAAAACTCTTCTCCATGGACAGAGATCACAGACAGTGTTTCTGGGGGCTCTGTACAGGGGGGTTCCTGACCCCTGCCAGGGTCCCAGACCTTCCAGGGCAGCCAGAGGGATGCCCTGGATTCCCACAGGTTGGTGCAGGCGACTGGGCATGTCCCTGTGTACCTGGCTCCTGTCCTGGCCCTGCTGGCACAGCAGCTGCTGCAGCAGAGCTCCCTTTGAAGCAGCTTGTTATTGCTTACATGTGTAGGAGAGACTGAATCAAGTTTCCATTTCATTCTTTGGGCTGATATGCTTTAGCATCAAAGGAGTGCTCCTGCTGTGGCTGCTGTTTCAAAGCACATCCTGGAATTTCATGTCTATTACTCCTTGTTACTGATAGCCTGTCTCTCTCTTGCTTACCTTTGTTTCAGACCCTGCAGGTGGGCTTTAAGAGATACCCCTCCTTCCACTGGGGTGCTGCTATCCATGTGTCTTAGAAGGAACATTCGGTACCATTAACAGGCTTTTTGTGGTGGCACCATTGTTTTTAGAGAGTGTTTTGGAGTGTCTGTGTGCTTGGCAGCTGCTGAAGCAGCAGCACCCATGACTTTCGGGAGAGATGGGCTGTGTGGGGATGGCAGCCAGGCCTGGCAGGTCCCGGTGCCTGTGCTGGCGCCCGAGAAATGAGCAGTCCAGGCTCCTGCTCCCATGCAGGAGGACAATCAAACCTTCTAAATGTAGCAAATAACTGTGGCAGCAGACTGCAGGAGTACCAAAAGCAGCAGTGAAGCACATCTGATGGGTCCTGGTGCTTTGTCAGCAGTAAATAATCTTGTGTGTGCCCTGGAGCAGCTCCCAGATCTGCCACCAGCCACACTGGCCTCTGTTCAACCAGAAGCTGGACTCAGGAGTTTCCCGGGACCTTGTGCATGGGAGCCAGTGTCTGCTAAAAGAGTGATGTGGAAGGAGTTTCCCATAGAGCATGGTAGGTCCTAATCCTGTTTCAATTATTTCTGTGGCAGTGCAGTCACCAAACTAGTGTCTGAAGATTGAGAAGGACAAGTACAGGGCAGGTCAGCCAGATTTGAGGTACAGCAAACAGCTTTGTGAGCTTAGGGACAGAGTGGTTATGCTGTTATGTCTGTATCTGAAGAAAGAACTCACTTGTTGATATAATGAGAATTGCTGAAGTTCTCTTCTTCTGCTTTATTCATATTGTCCTAATACGCTTCCTTCTAGATTTCTTCATTTCTACTCTTTTAGGTGATCTAATTTTGTGATCCAAACAAGCAGATGGAGAGGGACATGCTATTCCCTAACATGTTCTACACAACAGCAGCCCAGTGAGTTTAAGCACCAGCACAAATAGCTGAAGTGAGAATCATAAACAATTGCTGTATTGGACACAAATGATGTCTCCCTCTGTTAACAGAGCAGCCATTTATTAACCTCCCACAAACATGGCAGAATTTCAGAAAGTTCATGCGTGTGGTCTCTTGTCAACCTGCTTAAATAAGAGTACCACCTACTTCTATAGGTTGCTGGGGAAAGAGGTACTGCCTTTTTAACAGGGGTGTTTTTGTAGGTGCTAAAACCACTGAAACCTTTGAAAGCAACTCTAGTGTTGACTGCAATAAAAATCAATTGTGTTTTTGTGTGAAATAGGAGTCCCAAAGACATGAAAACATCATTCTGCCAAATTAAAGTTGTTTAGTTAAGGACTGCCAAGATGCTGATATTATCTGGTTTTGGTCACTTTTAGCATCACTCATATTAAGTACTTGCATCCTAGAAGTATAAACACTTGTTAATAAGTCACCCTTTCTAAGGTTAAGGAAAGAAGTCTATGCTGCAACCTCAGAAAATAGGGCTGAAAAGGGACAATAGGAAACAAAGTAAACTCCGGACTTTGGATGGGTGCTTGTCAAACACTTCAAAGCTTGCACAATTTCCCTGGACAACCCCTTCTACTCAATCTCAATTAATATTCTAACCCTTTAATGCGTTTACTGTAAGACTTAATTTGGTTTCTTCTCCTTTGACATGCAGAGAAGTTTTCCATTTTCCACTTTTTCTGTATGTCTTAAGTATTTGAGGACTCTTACAAATCTCTCTCCTCATGTGTTCTTTTCTGTAGCTGCCTTGCCCACCACACCACTCCCTTCCATCAAGGAAGATTTCATCCAGTGTCTCCCCCAGTTACAAAAATGAAAACTTGATACCAAGTACTGTTTTAGCATTCAGGGTTCATTTTGCAGTGGTTTCATTTAGTTCATGTTTTCTGTGTTTTATCAGAGTATCAAAATTTTTTATTATAATCAAAGTATTATATTCTGCTGGGACTTTCCTACCTACAAGGCCTTTTCTGTTCAGGGTGGAAATTGGACAGCTACAAATTAGTATTTGACAAACCCATGTTTATTGTTAGTACCCGAACACACTTGTAAAACTTGACCCAAATGAAATGAATAAATGAATTTGAGAGCAGAAATACCTTGATTTCCTTCAGTGTGCCCACAAATATCTCTGCCTTCTGGTATCCTTAAAGAAAAGAGCCTTATTGATTAGCCCAGACCTCTTCCTTCTGCCCACCCTCACTTATTTCTCAGAGACACTGCTGGAGTTCTTCAGTGATTCCAGCTCACGTGGGAGCTCTTAAAGGTGATGTGTAACTGAAGAGAAACTGGCTGGTGCAATGTCTTCTAAGGCAAATTCCACAAAGCCCAGGGGAAGCATTTGCAAAGGCAGAGATGCAGAAGCCAGTGTGCCCAAACATAAGTTTTGAGGCTCCTGACAGGCAGAGACTCGAGCAGAAGTCTATCAGATCAAATGGAGGCTGCTTGCCATGAGAAAGATCCTGCCAGTGTGTGCTAGTAAACCATGTAGCTGTATTTTAATTACAGAGCCAAGGAAATAAAGCAGCTCTCCTGCCTGCTGGCAGGTGTGAGGGATCTGTTTTGGGCCAGCACTGACGGTGCTCCCCCTGCCCAGGCAGACACTCGTGGTGCCCAGTGTACCCCAGGCTTTGCAGTTTGTGTCATCTGGTGAAACTGCACACAAACTCCTGCAAGCAGCACAGCACCTGGGATTTGAACAGAATGATTTAAAACATGGAGTTTTTGGACTGCAAAGAACAGATGCACTAAGCCACAATGACACTACATATGTATCTTGAAAGCATATTTCCATGGATACCTAACAAAAATTATCCCAAATTAATGTTCTTGTAATTCATATTTTGAATGTCCTCTGTGGGAGTTTCAGTTAGGAAAAAAGTCTTTTAAATTATTTTTTAACATGGGTAATGCTCTTCAGCAGTTCAAGGTGATTGGTTTATTAGACTTTTAAAATGTTTAAATACAATTATTGACTGAACAGAAGCCTGAGAAGCCTCTTCATTTTTTTATGAAAATCTATTATAGATTTTCATAATAGTGTGGCAAAATGAAGGTCCAAGAAAGAAATATTTGTGTCTTGGGATATCTAACATGTAGCACACTTTAAAAAAGATATAATCATATTAAGGTTCTTTTCACTACAGTAGCTTTTGGGAAAACTGAAAATAACAATAAAAAGACTCACCTGGTGTGTTTTATTAGCTTTCTCATGGCTCACCAGTGATGTTGCACACTGGAGATATTACCATATGGATGCTATATATACTTTCCTATGAAGATGGCAAGCTGGGGAGGGTCTACTCTTCCTATCAGGACCATAACTAGAATGGATATGAATGATTGCCTCTTCTGCTTCATTCAGGAGGAAATCTGTGAGTCACACTGCTGAAGAATAATTTTACCTTTCCAGTTAGTAATCAAATCAAAAGCCTGAATGCTTCTGAAAGCCAGGACAGGCTCTAGGTTACTTGTCTGAATTGTTTTTGGTTCAAAGCTTATCTTTCAGTAGTTAATAGAAAATTTGCTGTGCTGCTAATGAATTTTTTAATCAGACTTCTACCGCTCACCACACAGAAAATAGAGTCCCTGCACCAAGGAAATAGAGCCTCAAAGACTTGACTGAATTTTTCAAAGCACGTGCATGTTGAAGCCCCAAAGATGAGGTTTTGGTCAGGTGTCCTTTTAGCATCAGGTTAGTCCACAGTGGGGTTGTGTATACACTCACTGATTTCCTTTAAACATTTTGAGTGGCTAAAGTCCAGTGAAAATGTTACTCTTCCCAAGAAATGATAGCTTTCCAGAAAACTTAGATTGGTGGGGTTTTTTTTCAGAGGACTGTAAGTGAAATACTGCAGCTCAAATATGTGTACAAGTTACATCTCAGGCTGCAGAGAAAGACTGCTGGGATTGCTGAAACTCCTGGAGATCTACAGCTTCAGTTTTCACAGCAGAAGCTCCTCCTGCCCCCCACCACTCCTCCTGGGAAACTCTCCAGCCCGAGGATTGCACTTAGTTCCTGCTGGGAAAAATTGCATGAGAGAATCTTAGAGAGCAGGGAAAGTAAAATCAGGAAATAGAGGCGAGGAACAGAAGGAAAAAAGTAAAGAACATGCATAGAAAAGTTAAAACACAGTATAATTGGTCTCTATATATCTCCTCAATAGTTGGATTACTTCAGCAGTTTGGCAGTGGAGTTGTTTTTCTACAGAAAGTGGTAGCAAAGAGTCCTATTAAAAGTGGTGGCAATGCTTTAATTTACTCTTAATTAAATCTTACTGCATTCTATTTCACTTTCAAATTTTCCTGTTTATGGGTGATTTGCAATTCATACTTACAATTCATGATAAAATTTCTGTTCATGCATGTGCTTTCAATGGTTGCTAACAAAAATTTAACTCTAATTTGGTAACACTACTTTTAAGAAAGACCCAGGAAAAGTGTGTAGTGTATTTATATTTTGTGGTTTATATACAAATAAGGGAAAGCATTAATTTAAAAAAGGGAAAACCCATTTGATGTCACATTTTGAAGATGCGTGTCGTCATTTAAACACTATGGTGACAAAAAATGCAGGGTGGGTTTGGTTGGGGGTTTTTTTGTGGTTGCTATGGTTTGGATTTTTGCTCTGGTTTTTGTTTGGGGTTTCTTTAGGGTTTTTTTGGGGTTTTGTGTGCGTATGTGTTTCTGTGCATTTGCAGTGTTGTTGGGTATATATCAACTAAATGGGGAGGAAAAGTCACCTGGGGAGACCTTGGCAGATTCTAGCTGGAGGCTGATTTCAAACATTTTATGACTGCAAATTTGTTGCAGAGAATCAAAGAAGTGGTAGGCAGAGCATCCAGAAGCAGAATAAAATAACCTCTCTCAAATTCCATCAGGAGAACTGGTACAGCTAGGGAAAAGAAAAGCCAGGGAAGTTTTCCTTCCCTTTGAAGCTTTTCTAGAATGAATCTTTAATGATGGGTGTCTGCAACCTCTTCCAGATGATCACGAATATACAACCCCCAGGTTTTTAAGGCAGAGAAGATGGAGCCTAAACAAGAATAAGCTCAGGATGTCACTTGCACTGAGAATTATCTGTAAGGATTCCCCTGGGATGTGAGCTACAGTTTGTGTGGATAATGCTAAAGGTAGCATTTCAGACTTGAGCGGGGTGTGTGTCGTGTTTGTTCTCTGAGCACTGAGATCTGGAGTGACTCCAGCAGAGGAAATGCAGAATCCTTCCTTCTGCAGCAGGCAGGGACCAAATGGCACAACAAGGAACAGGCTATGAATACTTGTGCAAATGTAGAGAGAGAGGCACTTCAGTGAAAATATGCAGGAAAAAAGAATAGTAAAAGCTGCTTTTTTGTCCCCCTTGTAGGAAAATGTGCTTAGTAATAGGTTCATTTTGACTTCTAAAGGAATTTCTGTCAAATACAATTATCAGGGTAGACTACAACTGTAAAGGTATCAAAGCTATGTTTGCAGAAATCAGGTTTTAGAGCACTTTGAGATGGAAGATATTTGTCAAATTTCTTTACATGTCATCTTATATTTCTTTTATTTATGAATTTTCCAACTGTGGTATATGCTGTCTGTTTAAAACTCCAGCAGTTTTCTTTTTTAAAAAAGTCTTTGGCAGCTGCATTATATTTATTTTGTTTTTTTCTCTTCACCACTTGAAAAACAGAAAAGGGAAACAAAGCACAGAAATAAAGCAGTCTGTCACACTATAAACCTCTGAAACATAAATAATAAACTTTATTTACTAGGTAATTCTCCTTGATACTCTCCTTTATCATATTTTCAACAGCTCTCACTTAAGACAGTGTTGCCTAAGTACAAGGAAAGTGTCTTGATAATTGTTAAACTGAAAGAAACATCACACTTGTATTAACAGACATTCATGTTTAAAAGCATGTCAAAAATATTTTGAATGCATTTGGAAGAGCAAATGCATTTCTTCCAAGTATCTGAAGACTAATTTAATTTTATATTCTC
The DNA here is from genome assembly GCF_048771995.1 of Taeniopygia guttata. Lineage (NCBI taxonomy): Eukaryota > Metazoa > Chordata > Aves > Passeriformes > Estrildidae > Taeniopygia > Taeniopygia guttata. Next base: position 11,456,502 of record NC_133031.1, on the reverse strand, counting down.
GGTAAGACCAGGATGCTAGCAAGAAATGCTACTTTATTTTTTCCTGTCATGTATATTCCATGTTGAAGGTATCCTTTCGGTTCATTTGGTGTCACAGATCAAATATTGGTAGCCACTCTGTAGATGGATCTATTCTTCTCTGTTTAATTCACCACAATGACTCCCAGCTGATGAACTGAGTGTTATTTTAAACACATTTAAAGGAGGAAAAAAAATATATTAAATTGATTTCTTTCCTGTTTTTTTGACTACTCTGTGCCCACAATTCAAAGACGCACTGCTTAATGTCTTGAAAATTAAATGTCATCATTTGACTATAAGAGGAATGACCCACTGAATTCAAATTACAAAGGACTCTGAATTGCTTTCAGCTGTTCTCTCAGTGGGTCACCGTTTCTCATGATGAGCCAATTCTTCAGGTATGTTGGCAGAGAGGGAGCAGAGAAGGTGGTTGTGTCTGCAGGAAAGCAGACATTAATAGGGATGCATAGCATCATAGGGCTGCAGTCTGAGTGTCTTCATCACTGCTGTGCCAGGGAAGTGCTGCTCACATTATTTCAGGGGAACCATGTCATGTTTGCTGCCAGGGCTGGAGGCAGGAGCTCGGAGCTATTCCCGTTATGTAACGTTTTTCCAGTGGAAATAGCAAGCCATGATGCTTCGTGTCCCCTTTCCCAGCTCTCTTGTGCTCCCAGTGCTGTCATCACTGGGTGCCTGTGTAGAGCCCAGGGGGATCTGGTCAGGGCTGTGAATCTGCAGAGGAGGAGGTTGAACCGCCCCCAGTGCAGGTTGCTCCTTCCAGAACCAGAGCAGTGAGTGAGGATTTCTCCACACGTGACTTAATACTGAACTAATTTTGAACAGAGCAGCTATAACCTGATGCTGCATTCAGTGGTCTGTGAGGTATATATATTCTTTGTCTTTGGAGACAGGGGGAAGTCTCTAAATGTCCACAAGCATCATCTTGCACGAGCATCAAATTCTTTTCTCCTTTAAAATTCAAGTGTGATTTGCTGAGGCTCAAACCTGCAGTGGGATGGCTTCTCCCTCCACCAGGCAAAACCTCTACCATGTGTTTTGTAGTGATATAAGTGAGGAGGATACATGACAGAGTATGAGGCAGAATCTATTGCTCATACTTCAGGGTGTAAATCAGCCAAAGATAGCTTCAGGTGAGAAAGAAATCTCTTCTCTATATTTAATGCCTGGCTATAAATTTGAGGCCTCTGACTCGCTCTCATGCAGAAATATTGGCTAATGTGTTTTTCGTATATACAAGTGTGCATTTGTCAGTTTGTGCTGTCCGCAGTACAGACATTCACAATTTTGATCACAGATGAGGACTCCTCTCCTGAGATTTTTTTTCCAAGTGTAGATTCACTTTAGAAGTCTGCAGAGGAGGCTGTGCCTGTATTAAATACCAGCCAGGTGCCTGTGGAGCAGCATTCTTCACAATCCAAAAATTCAAAAGATTATTATAAGAAAAATTCATAGTGTGCAGTTTTCTGTCTCCTCACAGACCAGTAACACCATAAATATGAGGAGGACTTTTAACAGCTTTAAGGACTTTTGAGTTCAGGTCCCTTAATATATTTCCTAGGTAGTGCAGCCATGTGTTTAAAACCACCTTTCCTGATTATTTTTCAGGCTTTGAAAGAGCAGTACTCTGGAGCCTATGTGAGCTATGTGCAGATATTGCATGCCTCCTGAAAGGAGCTGCTCTTTCAAGAGGGTGAGAAGCACTAGAAGCCTCTAATTACAGCAGTGCAAACTGTCAGGTCTTGTATAGCAGGCTGTATTAAAATGTAGTTTGTGTTGATTCATTTTCAAGCCAAGATAACAACCTCACAGGAAACCAGGCTTTTACATCAACTAATTAAAAATTGATATGGCTCCAATGCAGACTAGATAAGGAGGCACTCACCCCTCTGCTGCCAGGCACTCAAAACCTGCCATGGAAAGGCAAGCCAAGGCCAAGTACCAGTCATTGCTAATTCCCTGTTGATTCTCCTTCAGGTAACGTGTAAAGATGATCCAAAGGCTATTCCATTTACTGTCCCATAACACCTTTATAATCAGGTATGTGCTTCTGTAATAATTTACTGGTTTAATGAAATTACATTGTTCAGGCAAAAAAAAGATAATAAAAGCTAATATAGGTATTTTTTCCTTTAGTACTCAGCCTTTTTAGGGCTGAGGGAACAGTATAGGAGGGACACACAAAAAAAAAAACAAACCTAAATTTCACTGGCTTGAACCAGAGTTGTGAGGTGGGTGAACCCAGGAAATCATTAAACACTTCAGCACCACACATGGCACTAAAAATAACTTCCCTCACTTGTGAAATTCCTACATCAGGAAGCAAAACAGTGGATTGAATAATGGGTAGCATGCTCAGGAACTCAGGAAAGCATCTGTATGATTTCATAGCTGTAGCTGGGCAGGCTGCACCCCACTCCTTCAGGTTCCTCAGTCAGTGATGGGAGCAGGACAGCTCCACACCAGGCACTGACAGACTGGTTGTCATTTACAGGGAGATTTTCTGCCCTCTCATCCCCCTGGTGCAGCAGTGGGTAGAGCTAAAAATTTGGTATAGCCTGAGGTGATGTGGCTGCTGCTGAAAGCCTGGAGTCCTTCTAGGATGTGAAAAACTTTCAGGAGCTGTTGTACCTGTCCTGCTGTATATGGACACTCCATAAACTGCAGCTGCATTCATGGTGTCATGTAGCTGCAAGGAGAAGGTTAAGAATGGTAGAAATTTTTACTTAGTTAATTAATACTGTAGATGCTATTAAAAAAAAAAAAAAAGAAACCCCAGTTGGCACAGGGTGCAGGATTTACTAATCAACATGTCAGTTCATTTCCAAATGTTTCATACACCTCGAGTTATTTTTGTCCAGCTGCTTCCTGCAGATGCAATTTGAACAGTCAGAAATAAAAGCAAATTTCAGTGCACCAGCAGCGTGCTGTTGGCACTCTCCTCTGACTTAGGCAGGTATCTTCCAAAGGCTTTCACATAGGGCTGGGGAGAGGGAACAGCCAATGTAGATACAGGGAGATATCCAGTAACTTATTGCTAAAGCTGAGGAAATCCTTGCCTGTGGGCCACACATAGCATTGTTTCCTTTGTAAACTGATTTAGGAAAAAACCCTAAGATTTGTGCTAAAGATCCTTTATTTATAACTGTGCAGTGAGGGCTGTATAATCTATATTCAGCTATGATATTCAAAAACTGCTTAACTCTACAGTTGCTAGAACTTCTGCAAGTGAAAAGTTAAGCATCTTCCCACATGCTAGAACAGCTTCCCTGTGTTGGAGACTCCCCTCTAAGTGCATTTGAGCACAGGAATTATTCCATGTGTGCATACAGTTATTCCTCAGAGAGGACATCCCCATTAGATGGGCCTGGGTTCTATTTCATGGCTGGGTTAGGAAAAGGTGTGGGTTAACAAATCATAGCAGTGATCAGGATCACAATAAGAAGCTTAAATAACGACGAATCAAAAAGATAACAAGACTGATAAGTCTCATTAAGACTCACTAAAGATACTACCTGTGGTGCTCTAGAGTGAAGACAAAGGAGCAAGTTTTTCAGGCAATTTGGGTTAACAGCTCCTTGTGCTCTCCTCTTGCCTTATGCTGCCCCTGCCTGTGCCAGCTGAGCTGGGGAAGGGCTGGGCTCCCTGTCCTCCTCACCTCTGTTGTGCTTGCCAGCATGTACTCAGCTCTCCTAGCAACTGTACTCTCTAGGCATCACACCCTGATGAATTCCAAGCAGGAATTCAGGAAAATCACTCAAGAGATACCTGCTGACAGCAGGAAGCTCTTGATTGCACTGTTCCTGAGCAGTGGTTTTCTCTATGGTAATGCCTTTTCACCATGGGTGTAATACCAGGAGCTGGAGCACAAATATGGGAGTCTGTAATAAACCTGAGCTTCCAGTTTTTGCTAGAGAGGGAACAACAAATGCTTATTTTCTTTTGAAGTAGCTCATCTGAGCTTTTAGCAATCAGAGGGAGATTTCCCTTGGCAGGCACAACAAGGACTCTTGCTTGGAATCCCGGGAGAAAGGTGGCTGTGCAGAGGAGGCTGCTGATCAGCTCAGCCCTGTGGCTGCTTGCCAGGGGGGAATGCTGGAATGCTGGGGAATGCCAGGGGAATTCTGGAATGATGCTGTGCTGCTGGATCCCCTGGCAGGGCCCCTTGGCACCCAGGGTATTCCCAGAGTACTTTCCCATTCCCCCTCTCACACACAGGTACCTCAGCCACCTTCTCTCTGATGGAAATCTGCTCTTTGCAAGTTTCTGCAGCTTCTTTTTTCCCAATTGTGACCTGAGTGAATATATGTAGGAGTTTTCTGCCTCAAGAGTGGACTTCCAATGCCGCAGGCTTACCTGTGACCAAGCTCACACCAGCAGAAAGCCAAGGCTCAGTATATTAAAGCAGAATGCAATAACCCATTCAGTTGGAGGCTATCTGGATTTCCATATAAATGCAGAAAATTATATTTGAATGTGCACCTTTCAGGCATATGAGATGCAAATGGTGAAGTAATTTTTATGTCACTTTGTTTTGATTTAGTTGTTTGATAAATGGAATTCTTTCTGGCATTCTTGCCATCCTGTCTTGCTGCACCAGTGTTTGAGCAGGGTTAATTTTAAGTGGAAATAATGACTACCAATGGCACTTGGCTAAATCTTAGAAACTTGAATTCCTAGAATTGTCAGAGATGTTTAAAATGCCCTGTACTGCAAAGTAATAATGACCTACACTTTGGTCTGTGGTTTTGATCTAAAAAGGGTGTGTAACTCCTCTTCCACATATCCTTAGCTTGGCCCACAGTTGTATCTCTAAACCTACTTTTAACAAGAGACTTTGTTGTTAATAACATGCTTTCAGAGCTTGATTTTTTTTTTCGTTTCAGCTATTTTCCAACCCTTAAAATGGCAGAATTTGTCCTAAAATCCTTTGCTACTTAGAGATTCCTGACCATTACAGGCACCAGCCATTCTGACCTTTTTTCTAGCAAGTTTTATGGTAAAAGTTATGCTAAATTTCTGATTTTCCTTTAAATAATTCTAACATGCCATGTATTATTAATAAATATGGAGAGTATCCTAGAAGATGGTATATTTACCATCTTACCATTTTTTAAAATTCCTTATAAATGAAAAAGGAGCACAGATGACAGTTTTCCATGCAGGGATAAATGAACTGCAGCTCAGAAGGAAAAGTGATGAATTGTAGTGTTATCTAGAATGTAAAGCAGATCCACCTCTCCCCAGCAGCCACGTTGACAGGACAGGGCTGCCAAGGCAGCTCTCAGCCTCAACAAATGACTCCCCACTAACAGTTCTTATCTTGTATTGGTGGCTCTTTGTTATCCTGTAAGAGCATCTCCTCAGTAACAGGAGCAAGCTGACTTTCCATAGATAATGCCAGTGTGGGTAACCCATCTGTAGGTGGGAGGGGGCCATGCTCTGCATGCCAAGCACTGGGTCCATCTCTGGAGTATGGAAGATGCTGCTCTACTGGGATGCTGCCCTCTGTGTCACTACACAGAGCTGCAGGCAAAAAGCAAGAATTCTAGCTAGCTAGAAGTCAGAAAATGTGCAGACTTCACCCTGCCCCCAATTATGGGGTATCAATTCTCCCAGGAGATCTTTTCTTCAAGAGTACCAACTTTCAACAATGTAATATGGTCCTAAGGCTTCTGAGCCACTCCTCTGCTACTCCTTTTCAAACTTGTTTTTAATTTCATTGTTCCTAGTTCAGTTTCTAGTATTTCATGCAAAATTCACATCAACAGTATAATAAATCTTTTCTTATCTCCAAAATTCTTTTCCTATTGCCTTGTTCCCAGAAGATACTGCTGCTGCTGTGACATCTGAATAGATACAACAGCCCTAGAGTTCAAATATGACTCATGGTATGTTAACTTACTGATATAGCAAACCTGAAAGGGAAGGAAGAAAAAAAGAGTTTGCTTTTTCAATATTTTTTTTTTGCTTGTAAAGCTAAATAATGCAAATGGAACATTACAAAATATGTGTGCTTTTTAATCAGAAACCTACTTGTATAAAGAGAATCTAAACTTTTTTTCTCTAAATGTTTTTGTTGTTGTTGACAGGATCTTCCTATCACCTGTTCTGTTTCCCTCTCCCCTACTACTAATTACAGACTGTTGTATAATTGGGAAATCCATAAGTATATAATAGTTGTGAGGGTTTCTAATTTACACAGAAATTTAGCCTGTGTTATGGGTCAAGACTTTCCTTTTGTCAGATTAAAATTATTATTGTCTTTTTTAAAAAGAGAATATGGAGAACATAAAGGCATTTCATTTTCTTGTAAAGAATACAAGGGGAGATACAGAATGTCAAAAGGAACACATTGAATTTTCCAGTGCCCGTTGTTGGCACCTGCCTTTATTGCTGCATCAACCCCTGCAGACAATGAAACCCAGACTCATTTATAAATTGCTACTACACATATCAAAAAATTATACAGTATGTCTTGTCCTCTGCTTGTTAATCGCACTTGATATTTGTCTCTGCTGGTTTTTCTTTTTCCTGGAGATGTTTTCTTTTTGCCATGTATCCCAGGACAGAGCCTACATTCAGTGCCTTCTCTTTCAGCATTTCTAATTCCAGAAGACACAGTAGAAACATATGTGAAAATCATCAGAAAGATCTCCAAGGTCTGTTCAGACAGAAGAATGAATCACACAAGGTCTCTCCCAAGTTTTCAACTCTTCTGTCCAGTGTCAGCATCCCTCCTTTGCTTCTCTTGTTAAGAGAGACAGGCGGACCCAGCGCGCTTGGCTCTGTTCTGCTCCTCTGGCTCATTTTCCCGATATTTTCTTGAACCATGAACTGAGCTGAAAATAATAGGATTGCTTATACAAAAGGCTGCCTCTTTACATGAGTAGAAGCCGTGCATTTGGACTCTTTGAAAATGGCTCTGTGGCATTTCATATACTTTGTTCTCTGGTCAGAAGTTCAGGATGTTCCATTTCTAAATCTGATTTCTGACTAAAATATAAACGCGTTGCATTGACTGATCATCCTTGGAAGTTTATATGCTTTTAGAGTTAAAGATGTGAATGATTAATGCTTCTGCTGTGCTTGGCTATGAATCATTATATGATGCCCTGATTTTTCTTTCTAAATCTCTGAAGCTCTAGCAAATAAGGTGTTTAAGGGAGAGAGTAAAGGGGAAGAAAAAGGCTAGAATGTGACCTTCCTGTTAGTCACACTTCAGATAAAATAATATTCCTGCAAGGACATGGTTCTCTTTGAGTTTCTACCTACCTTGTGAACTGTGACAAAGTGCAGACTATCACCTGCAGGCTTTTGGAAGTAAAATCAAACATAAAAGTATTGGCAGTTGAAGCAACAGATGAAACTGTCAGGATTTAAGTTTTAAAACAATCCTAATTAACTCCAGTATTACTTCCTCTCAAGGTCAATTAGATATTTTCAGGGTATTTGAATGAAGTATTCCTCTGGGATATTTTTCCCCATCTAGTGACCAGTATTCTTTAAAGAACCTCTGAACCTTTCTTGTGTCCATTGCCTGTAGTGCAGGGAGCCAATGTTGTCTAGCCTGCATGCAAGCAACTCTTTCAAATTACTGATTTGAAAACAGCAGGGCACAACTTGTCTTAGTACAGGCATCTACACTTTAGGCAAAATGTGTTTTCCCAAACAGCCACCCACATTTCTCTTGGTTCATCTGTGACCCTTCATCATCCCAACATGGAAGGCACCACCTTTCTGTCCTCTCTGAGCCCTTACCTCAGGTTTCTGCAGAGGGGATAAGGTCTAGGAGGGGCAAGGCCCCATGGGGAGATGCTTCATTTCTGCCACAAATTTAAATTAGAACAAACAGGAGACTAGAAACTGATTTGAGAAGGGATTTGGTTTCAAAGAGCTGTGCTGGGCCTGCTCTCAGGGTGCAGATGCCATGCGTTTGACTGGCAGGCATTACATTGAACACTCTGTGTCATCCTAGAAGGCACAGGGCTAGTGGCTCTCGTGACACTCTTAAATTCCCCTTGCCATATTTCTTCAGTGGGGCAAGAAAGATATACCATTTGTTGACTTCACCTCTCAGTGAAAAAATGCTTCATCTTATGCTTGTTTTGTCATAAATACTCAGGTAGACCAGGAGAGGACATTTTAAGTCAAAAACTCAAATGTTTAGGCAGTCTTTTCCAAGATGAATCCTTTCTTTGCTGAGATAGAAAATAGTCTGTGAACTGATGGCTGCCCACTGACGAGGAGATGGCAGCAGTATTTAGGGGCATGAAGCCATTCTGTTCTGATTTGATAATGTCTAACAGTATAGCAGTTTCTGTGCTCTTATCAATGGCTGCCGTAGCAAAAGCACTTGCTTCACCTCATGGCAAATGTCTGCTTCGCCTCAGAGAGACAGAGGACTCAAAAGAAAATAGGAAAATAAACTCAAATTTCTTGCTCTCTCTTTTACCTGCAGTCTTTTTCCTTCCCTTTGCAAAGTGATTGCTTCTTGTAGTCAACCTCTTTTAGAGAGAACTATTTTCTCTCAGGCACTCATAATGTTTCCATAGCTCAGATCACCAGGGAATGCAGTCTCATGTTACTTGGGGACTAATTGCACAGAATAATTATTGAGTCCTCAGCCCTCACAAGGATTGTTTTATAAATAATTCCCGCTTTAAATGTTGATTACACATATGCTTCCCAAAAGAATTGTGCAGAGGAAATAATTCTCTGAAATTGCCACTGTTCCTGTCATGTGGCACAGGAAGAAAAGGCTGCAGGGTGGGAGTGACAAGAGAGGTGGGCAGGGTCCATGTCCCTTCCCCTGGGGAGCCATGGCCCCACCAAGGGACTGGGTCTGAACATGGGTTGGTTTGGCAGTCCATGAGCCAAACACTCAGTTTTAAAGCAGGAATGGCAGAACTCTGTTGCTCAGCAAAACCTGTGTCTAAAGGCTGCTGGAGATGGAGGGGTGAAGCTGGGTTTCCAATAAAAGGGAGAGGAGTTTATAGGGGTATGTGTGGATCCCCTAAAAGCCATGCCCCAGGCTTCTGCCTGCTTCAGAAATTCAAATGGATGTGGCAGTCTGTGTGCTGTGAGGGGCACTATGGAGGTAACTGTACAAATGTGATGGAATGAGAATTTAGAATAGTGAATGTGTAGTGGTTGTGTAAATGACAGACTACAGATGGGGTTTTGCTAAATGTATTAGCATGATTGGTGAAGCAGGCTGACAGTATTGTTAAAACCAACACTAGAGCATTTGTACAGAGCAATCAATATCCCTTCTGGCTGCAGTTCCCTATGTCAGGTGAAGAAAATGTTTTAATAGAAATTCAGTTTATATGTCTGAAGTGGAGGAGGGGGTTTTTTTGTATTTCTTATGGTAACAAATGTGCTTTTCTCTTTCAAAGTACATGTCAGGTGAATTTTTTTCTTTTTTGTAGAGGCTGGAAAGCCTATTGTAATAACCAAAAAAACCACAAGTGGCAGTACAGCACTGGCAGGTGACTCAAGCATCAGCCCCAGCTGATAAGCTAAGGCAAGGGCTGTCTCTGGATGACTGCTTGCAGGCTAAAAATGAACATGTGTGTAAGTATGCAGCCTGAAATACAAGTGAGTTGTATTGAATAGTAAAGCATAATATTTATAACCCTACCCTAGCAATTTATAACATACCCACATCCTACTACAGAGGGCAGAACTCCAATCAAGAATACTTCCAAAAGCTCGGAAATGCTGTTTGTAAATGCATGTTCTAGTAAATGCTTCTTAACTGCTCACAGGATCTATGTCATCTGCAGAAAACCAGTTTTCCATAGAGAGATGGATTTTTTAGAGAGTTTTTTACTGCTTTAGCTACTGGTACCTGTGTGAATTCCATGGCAGATCTACAGCTGAAAAGAGGGCACAGCTTGAGTTCTGTTTTTGGTCTGCATTTTAATAGTGGAGGCTGGAAAATGATTCCTTACCCTAGTGCTCAGAAGGGTAATTCCTGTTATGGTGACACAGGGATGTGCTGACAGCTTGCCATTGGCATAAACAGCCTCTCTCTGGGTGTTGTCATCTGTGAGGTGTTTGATAGCCTGAGTTCAGACACCCGAGTTCATCACTCAGCCACTTTTGAAGGCTGTCCTGGTCATTTCATGGTATCTGCATGAGTTGTTTTTTGAGTGATATAGCTCCCTGAATCTACCGTGGCATTGCTGATGTATGAAGGCATTCCCAATACTATTCCTTCCTCTTAGATATGACATGGGATAAGTGTTAATGGCTTTCCTTTAGATTTTGGTAGTTATCAGCAGTTACCATTATTTTGCATGAATCAGAAGTGGCTTAGAATTCAAATTTAACAGTGATGATGGCCTGATCACAAAGAATCTTTTTCCCAAATACAAAGCCTAACAGATTTTTTTAGAGGATTCTTCTGTGTTTGTTTTGCCTTCACCTAAAAATCACTTTAAAAATAATGGAAAAGGCCAGATTAACTATAGAATTTTAAATGTGCTTCTGTTGTCTGTGGCTGTGAAGGAATAGCGTGGTCCTGCCTGCAGCCTGAGCTTTGTCCCACAGCTAGAGAGCACTGCCCCTCCCCAGTCCCTGCATCAGTCACATCCCAGGCTCCAGAGACCTCTCCAGGAAAAGGGCCAGAGTCAAGGCTTTTGCTTGAAGCTTCATTGATCCAACCCCTGCAAGAACTTTAGAGAAATGATGGCAAATTCTTTCCCCAGACAGAACAATGCCATTTTCTACAAGATGTGATCTTTAGAAATCAATCAATTGTGTACTTTTCAGTAAATTCAGGCAGCTCTAAATTAAATTGGAAAAACTGTTTGGATGGAAGTAATTCTTTTAAGTAAATTTCTGCTTATACCCCAACAATAATATCAATGTGGATTTCATTACTATGTTTCATTAAAAGGATTTCCATTAGGAATTAGTTTCAAAATTGCCTAATATGTCAGACTCTGAGGACACCCCTAATTACATCTATAGCCTTTCTAGATCTATACCATTTTCCCTCCTGTCTCTGCCTGTGCTAATGAGCATTTCTAACCTGCCTTTTAGAATAAGAGTCTGGCAAGTTTTACAAATTACAAAAAGTTTTGTTTTCTTTTACATTTGTTCAGACCCCTAATCTTCTTATTCATTACTTTTAAATGTATTACCATTCTGCTTTTTTTAAGCAGTGAAGATAAAAGTCTAATTACAGACAGTATAAAATCTAGATATTGGACTCTGGCCATGCCATCCCTTATGGTTTTTAAGCACATCTTCAGACAAAATCATGTGCTCCAAGGAGTGAAGATGTCCAGACCCTCACACTGAAAGAACTCCCCAGTTTCTGAAAAGGAAACTTTCAGAAAGGAATCGGGGACCCTTAAAGTGGTTGGTGGACAACTTTCTCTATTTAAGAGAAGGATCCCACTGGTGGTGGGTGGCTGCCAGACACAATCCAGTGTGCAAGAAATCATGGCTTCACACTGCCTTGAGTCTCTGCTGGAGCCCTGTTGAACATTGTGTGCTTGTTTTATCAGACTAAGAGTTTTTTTTTTTTTACAATATTATCAATTTCCAAGTTTAAAGCTGATAGAAAAGTGATATAAAAATAAGAACCATAGAAAAGTCTACAAGGAACAACTGAGAAATATCACTTTTGCTTAGCGTTGGTTATTTAAAAAGGAGCACTTCTCACATTTTAAGCTTTTCTTTGGATAGGATTTAGAAACAATAATGAATTTCAGTGCTACAATAAGTTGAAATTAAATGTTTACCTATACTTTAATTACACAAAACCATTATAACAAATTGTATTTCAAACAGCATGCACACAATAAAATAAATTCCCCCATATAGTAACATTTAGTAAACAGACAATATTGTTCTCTTTTCTCAAGACCAGATAACAATGGACCAATTATTCTTTACTGCTTTCTAAGAGGGCTTCCCATTATGCAGAGAGGTTTAACATCTGGATCAATGCTTGCATGATTCGTAATGAAGTCCTTTAGCTCTTAGAAATTATTGAAAAAACATCTCCTGTGGAAAACAAAGATTAGTTTAGCTGGATGTCATGCTGAGCAATGGATGTTTTTCTTGGCTGGCACACCACAAAACAGCTTCTATTATCTGAACCAAGGAAGGATCTCCAGGCTTTAGTCCAGTGAACAAAAATTTTCTTGTCATTCAGTGTATTCTGAAGCTTCTTGGTTTTCTTTAAGGGTGAATTAACTGCACCATGTGGTTGTTGCCCCTGCATCTTTGCTTTGCAGTATTGTAAATGCAGGCGAACCCAATGGGAAGAAATGACGATGTCTGACTCAATTCAGAAGGCTGAATTATTTCTTTATTATAACTATGCTAAAATACATTAATATACTATATAAAAGGAGGATACTAAAACTACATACTACTTTCTCTGACTCTAACACAATTTGTGACCCTCTCTTGAGGGTCCAGCCACTCTGGATTGGATTGGCCATCAGGCTCAAACAATCCTCACCAGAATCCAATCAAGCACTCACTCTAGATAAACAATTCTCCAAACATATTCCACATAAGAAAAACAAGGAGCATAAATAGAAATTGTTTTCTCTTTCATTTCTCTCTGTGCACCTCTATGAAGAATCTTGAGAGGGAGAGAAATGTGTTTGCCACATTGCAGTGTGCCCATAAAGGAGACTCAAAGGGACCCCTGGAAAAATCTGTATATATGACATAGCCCTAACTGAGAAATTCTACATGTCTGTCCAGTAAATCCACATGTTAAAAATTGCCAGAATAAGGATTAAGCTGTGTGAGAGGGCTGTTGGCAAAGAGCAGGAAATATGTGCCAAAGTGCAAGGTGCACCAACAAGAGACTGTGCTGAGGTACCAGCCTCTTCAGCACTTTTACAAATCACTGCCAGGTATACACTTACAGGAAAACCACCTTAAAAGGTTTGCCACGTTTTTCATGTGCTTTTTTGCCTGTTCCCCCTCTGCTGCACTCTGGATGAAGGGCAGCCTCTGTGAGGAGCACCAGTGCTTGCCCTGATGGCCCAGAGCCCACGAGTGCCGGGGTGGGAGGCTCCGCAAGCAGCGCTCCTGTGACAATGGGACACTCATGGATGGTGGATCTCACACAAAAAGGCAGGGCTGCAAACAGCTCTGTCAGATTAAGTCACGCATACGCCTGGAGGAGCAGACTGTTTGCCCTCATGGGAGTAGCCTGATAAGAGTGAGAGCTGATCCCTTCCTTGAATCCCAGGTTTTATTCATAAATCACTCCAGCAATTTTCTCTCCATCTTCGGCACGCCATTCCAGTTCTCTGGGTTTCCAACTAAGACAGTGGCCTGTAACTACTGAAGGGTTCCCTGTAATTCTGTGAGTGCTGGCTCCAGCAGAGGTGAGGCTCAATAAATCTCAGCTGGTGGATAACTCTGATTTTAGTTGAAGAGATAAATGATGTGAGAGAAGCAATCACAGCAAAGAATTGTTCTGGTGAAGTGAATCAGTGCATGCTTAGAATTGTCCCATTCTGAGAACTGTATTTCATGGGATGACCAGAGGATGCTACGAGAGCTAAGCAATGAAATCTTTGCTTTCCCTCTGAATATGAGGAAGCGTACCACATCTAAATGATTAGTTTAACACTCTCTTTTTAAATTAAAACATGCAAGGGGAGAGACAGTGAAAAAGAGACTATGGCTAGAGGCTTCACAGCAGTTATACCCACCCTGATGAACAGCATGGCTCTGTGCTCTCCAGCCGAGGGACTGGAGAAGTGAAATTACATCTGACAGGTTTATTTCTACATTACCTTCATTTTGGCTAAAGGCAAAATTGATTAAAAAGAGAAAATACTTAGGATGTTAGGATTTGTGGCTGCATTTCTGTGCTGAAGTCCCAGCATTAATCTAGGCTGCACTGGTTACAGGAAGAGAAAATGTAATTCTGTACCAATTTCAATCTGTGTTTATTTATAAACTACTGATATAATAATAGAGCTTTTTAAATGCATGAAATTTGAGAGTTCATATGTTAAGAGAAGCACGACTGAGAAATGATGAAAAAACTACATTTACTAAGAAGCACCTGAGAATGGTGTGCTTAAGAGGGTAAATAATTGGAATAAACAGAGTTACTCTGGAGAAAAAATATTGTACAACAAAATATTAAAGTGTGATTATTATCTACAAAAATAGAAACACTTTCTCTAGATAAGTATGTATAGAGTTCAAAAGCAGTCAGCTTGTACAAAGGAGCAACTTCAGAAGTCCTGGAGAGAAAAAACACAGAAGTGATAAGTGACAGACTCTGCCTTGCCTTTTGTGTCAGTCCTGTTCATCTGGGTTTTTTCCACTACTTTACAAAAATATTGCTGAGATGATGACATGGCATTGGTTTTTGTTAATTAGCCAGATTCACAAAGAATATTCACCAGTTAAGACATCAGTGAGGACTTGCTGTGTGAATTCAGTTTGCATTCTTTAGTGTGGTACTAAAAGGGAGGGGATTCTGTCTGTCCATGTTTAGGGTTTGAAATTAATACAAACCTCTCTTCATAAGGAATTCTAAGAACAAATTAAAAGATTCTGTAAAGAAATAAATTCTTAGCATTTTGAAAAAAGGATGAAGCAGGAAAAACAGGATGAAAAATCTGTCAGAACTAATAATCCAAATGTTTGTGTCTCTCACCCTGCAAGCCCAGTCAATCTTTGAAGTTTAAGTCCTGTAGCAAGTACCTAAATGAAACTTTTTAATATTTCATGGATTGCACATCTTCAAATCTGTTCTTTATTTAATTTTTATGAAAATTACCCTTCAAATTAGTTTTATTCATTCCTGAAAGACCCATATCTTATGCATTATAATTTTTTAATTATCTTGATTTGTGTACAGCTATGACTAGAGAAAATTACAGCTTGAATTTCCAAAATAACTGGTGTGACATACATGGCATCTAAATGATGTTCCACATTCCTCACCAAAGAGCATTTTGGATGGTCTTCTGAAATGTTTTCCCTGAGCAAATTGAAGATTGTAATTTCAATTTTGTGTTTCATTCCCCAAATTAGCTTAACCCAGTAATCCTGGTTGCAAACAGTTCAGCTATGAATTGCTATTGCTTCCCCAGCCCTCAGCCTTTCCCAACATCTTCCTTAGGAGATGGCATTCTCAGGAAAACAAGTGAAAAGGTTTGTTTTCACAGGGGAACCCAGAACTGATGTGTGGTGGAAAGTGATAGAGACTGATGCCCTGACTAAGCATGTTTAATTAGATGCTATTGCTGCAAGTTTTATCCTTGACAGCCACTGACATGCCAGTGGGGCCAGGAGGGGCAGCTCAAGGCAGCCCAGAGCTGCCAGCACTTTCTTACCCCTTGTGTTAGCTCTGTTTTGTCAATGATGGGGGTCAGAAGGAAGTAAAGCTTCTCCAGTGTTTTGCTGTCACAGTGGTTGTGATAAGGGAGCTGGGGACAGCCGTGACAGCCGAGGTGCTCTGCTGGAGTGAGAAACCAGGCAAACCTCCAAAGTCCAGCAGGCACTTGTTTGTCAAGTAGCTCATGACAAGCTAAATGATAACAACTGAAAAAGCAAGCACTTACCCAACAGTGACAATAGTCACTCAGTCAAGTGACAATATCAGTGTTCCAATGCTGTTCTTCAGTCTCCAATGGCTTCAGTCTTTGATGTTTCTTAGTCTCCAAGGCCAAAACTGCAAGGCTAAAGACTTCAGGAGCAAGGTGGCGGTCTTTTCTCCTCCCCAGGCTGTGCTACCACTGCTGTGGATACATCCTTTTTTGTTAGAGAAAACCAGTCTTGTCCAAGGGCTCACAACCCTGACTGTTCCAGGCTCTCCAGACTGGTGGGGCTCCTGGTGCAGGCTCACCCTGGCATGATCTATATGACCACCAGATGCTGGTCATGAAATTCCTTCTAACAGCTACCAATCTGAATAGCCAGTAAGATTAAATAACCTCATGACTTTCATACAACTATGCCAAAGCAGGGCACGTTGTGCAGTGTTTCATTTCTGCCTGGAGCTGAGCAGCTGTGTGGTATGGCTGTGTGCAAGGCAAGCAGGGTGCTTTCCACAGGGAGCTACAGGGGTAATCCAGCCACTCTCCTGGCTGGAACTCTCAAAGGAACCTCCTGATTCTTGTCACAATTAAGTCTATCAAACCAAAAATTACTGTGGGCAGAATTTTCAAACTCCATTATCCAGAGTGCAAGTGTGAACCCTGGTACAGACCTGATGACATCTGAGGTGACAGTCGGGGTCTGGTCCCCAAAGGGGGAGGAGCAGAAGCACAAGGCAGCGCAGGGAGGTGCAGTGGGCACCTGAGGAGCACAGGCTGACACACACTCACTCACTAGCAACACTGGCTGGAGCTGCTTTCAGCAGCTTTTGTCATGTTTCATGCTGTATCTTTGCTCCAAATGTATTTTACTTTGGCAGAAAGCTGTTTGTACCTCCCTTAGCATATGTGCAGTATGTGTTGTGTTATTCTTTTCTCCAGATGATTTAGACAATGCTTTCCTCAGCTGCTCTCACCGCTGCTGGTTCACGTAGATGTTTCATCTCCCACACAGTGTCTCTAAATTATTTGTATTTTTTGAGTGTGCCCCAGAAAACTTGCTAAATCTGTCTTTCAGATCAGGCATTCAGTTCCACCCAGAAGCTGAAAATATTTGACAACTTTCAGTGTTTTTAACTCCTCTGTGGAACTTAAAAATACAGAACCTTGTGAAAATGAATGAGAAGCCCTGCTTATGTAATGCTGGTAAAGCTTTGCTGCACATTCAGATTGTATTTGAGGCAAAGCTTAACATGCAGATGAGGTTTTACAATTTACAATCCCTCCTGCTCTTCCTTGTTTCCCTGTAATGGATTTTGATTTATTTGATGATGGGATCAGACTTATCTCCTCTGTATCACCAGGAACCTTTACAAGTTTTCTACTAAGGGAAGGGATAGTATAATTTGCATTCTGGGGGTTTTTTTGGGGTTTTTTTGTTTGTGGTTTTTTTTTTTTTGTTGTTGTTTGGTTTTTTTTTTTTTTTTGTTATCTTCCCTCCACTGCAACTGAGATTTGAGAAACCCTGGTAAGGCAAAATTATTTTTTTTTCTAGATATGGATCTATAAAACCATAAAAAATATGAATATGTATATGTGTACTGATAAGAATTATATAATACATTATATTAGTAGCTGATGATAAAGAAAATTATTTTCTACCTAAGACTATAGGCATGTGTTACGCAAATTTTCCCAGCTTAGAAAGTTTCTTCTGTGTGTTTTTATTGTTGGGCATTCTTGTCAGAGAAAAACTACCACAAATTTTAATGTACTCTTGATTTATAAGTAGTTGGTAATGAATCTGTGATTCTACAAAATGCCTGTAAAACAAACACCATCTCTTCATAGGTTTTTCTGTGTAATTAGTCTTCCTATAGCTATCCTAGGTCACATACGTATTCATCAAACATCTGTCTTTACTTGCTGGCAAACTGAGCTAATGATATATGCAATAGTCTGCACTGTTCCCAAGTTGAGATGTGTGCAAGCTTATACATGTGCTTCCCAGTAAAAAGGGAAAAACATTTTAGCTTACAATAGATGCCTTCTACTTAGCTTACTTATTTTTATTATGCATGTATTTCATTATTATTAGCAACAACTTTTTATCAATGTTACCATAGAAATGGAGAATGCTAATTCCTAGAATCATGCCAAAACTCATTTCCCATCCTGTTTACTTAGTTTCTCTACTGCAAACAATGCTTGCTAGATAGCTGTGAATAATTCAGAGCAGCTACATTATTTGGCCAGTTTATTTTTGCGTGCAATATCCTTCCGTTTCAGCAGTACATTTTACATGTTGCTCTGGAAAAGAGTCTTTTGAAACTATGCCGAATTTTAAAGGCAAAACCATCAATAAATTTCTGGGGGGAGGAGGGGCAAATCCTAACAAGAATCCATAAAATTAAAGAAAAGGAAGGGCAGGGCTGTAATTTATGTACTGAGGAGCTCTTTTCTCTTTGAAAGCTATTTTGTAATAATTCATGAGATGTATTTCTTCAAACCAGTACATACATGTTTTAGTGGAATTCAATGATCATTAGGCATAAATCATGTACTGTGCTGCCCTTTAATATTTCTCCTGAGAGCTCAGACTCTCAGAAGAACTTAAGGCACTGCAGCTGTATCACCTACAGCCATCTAGAACCTGAGTCATTTAACCAGAACATTACAATTTTTTAAATTTTGAAATACTAATTAATTGCTGGGGAAGGGGTAAAGAGATTCTAGAACTATCTAATAACCACACTTGTAATGCAGTGATTGGTTAGAAAATTAACTCTCTTAAAATAACATCTTAGTAGTCCATAATTAATATAGTTAGGGCACTCCACTATAAATCCTAAGAGTTTAGAAACAATAATTTCAAAATATTCCTACTGTAACAACTGAATCCACTTTAAAAATCAACGTATTCTTTCTGCTTCATGCATCATTATCAGCTAGTGCAAATTGCAAATGTCCTAGAATCAAAACTTAGCAAGCAATTTTCTTAATGTAGCAGAAGGCGGAAAGGAATACAATTCGGTTTTTCACAGCAATATTGACTCTATTGCACTGTCAACCCTGCTCATGCTTCATGATACTGCATAAGTGGAGAGACAAATCAGAGATTTGCAGCACCTTTTACACTATGCAGTATTTTTAAATAGCCATCCTCTTGATTATTCTCCCCCCAGTACATACATTATGGCCATGAATAAAAAGAGAGAAGAGGAAGAAAGGGAGATGTTGTTACCTACATGTAGGTTGCTGACTCTGTCTTCTGGCATTGTGAATGAGAGCATTGATTTTATAATGCACATAACATTTGGTGACTCCTCTGGTCTGTGTTTACAGATTTCCTTGCCTATTTTCTATCATTTGCCTGTTTCCCTACAGCCTGTGTAACTCAGAAGTGAATCTCTTTTTGGTATTGGGTGCTCCTTTTGTTTCCTTGTATTCTGTAAACAGCAACAGCACCTTGGAGCTGAGTGTCAGCTCAACACAGGTAGTAAATAACTGATTCAGCTCTTAAAAAGACCTTCACAACGGACAAGTTTCTGCACAAATTCCTGCATTTCCACACAGTGTACGGCTCCATTGGTAACAGCCCCATTTGGAGCCACAGCAGTGTCACAGGCACTGAACTGCACCCACACAGTGTTTGAGCACGCAGTGGGTGTGCCCTGTGATCCAGCTAAGGTCTGGAGTGGTCAGCCAGGCTCATGTCCAGCTATTTGCACCAAGACTGTGAGTGCAAAACTACCCCTGATGTCATTAATCACCTCTGCCTCAGATCTGCAGATGTATCTCTCAGGGTATTAGCTTTTTCTCAAAGCTATCCACCTGGGAAGGTCACTGCAGTAACAGCCCACCTTTAGACATTGCAGTTTGGACTTTCCACATCCTTTCAGCCTTTGGACCCATTTTTGCATTGCAGCATGTGAGTGTCTGTCTGTGTAAGCAGAGTAGGGATGATCACTTCAATCAGCCCTGGTACCAGCACTGCCAGCCCTTTTCCCACTGCACACAGGAGCACATCCCATAAATGCAGAGTGACTGCAGCCAGCCATCTGCAAGGGAGCCAACATTCAGCTGCGATAAGCAGGTAATGCTTTTGTAGTCAGGATTTTTCAGCTGTGGTTTCTCTTTTCACTTGAAAAGGTTTTGATCAAGAATGGCAGTTGAAAAAAAATCCTACTGTTCAGTACATGTACTGTTATTAAAGCTTCATCTTTGCTGTCTCTTCTTATGTCTTCCTTTAAATTAAAAAATGGGCAACTCAACCCAAAGTTTCAAATCCAAGGGAAATTATTGCTGCTTGTAAAACTGAAGTAAGTTTATTTTAATGTATATTACTAATACTTTTGATGTCCTAGCTCTGATTACACCATTCACAAAATGTTTAGAAAAATGCATATCAGTGCATATCAATAAGGATGGATTGAATTTGAGTGCCTTTATAGTGCTGCTGATAAAATTCTCACTTGCCAGAACAGAGTGTGCTGTAGTAACAGCACTGTTCAGCAAGAGCATATTTGCACATGGTGCAGCTTGGAGCAGAAATCTTCTTTCCCCTGGCAAGCTCCGTAACATCTGTGAGAGATAACTGCAGAAAGGTGGAAGATTTAACACCCTTTGTCATGTTTGTCCACGCTGTGATAGCTGATGTCTGATGCTTGTCTTTGAACTCTGTTTCCAAGATGAATGGGGTGGGCTAAAGATCTCTGTATCTCTGACTCCTTTTGATTAATATCATTTCACTGTGCCCATCTCCGTGTCAATGTCAGATAGCCATTGCCTGCTGCGGGCAGCCCCATCTCCAGGTTTCTCACTCCTGAGCAATTTGCAGCAAGTGACCCTGCTTCTCCTGCCTTGCTCTGGGTGCATTTGGTGTTCTTTTCCTCTCCTGCAGATCTGCAGAGCAGCTGAGGAGTGCCTGCTGTGACTGGTGCCCTCAGCTGTGCTCTCACAGAACAAACCATGGGACGGCTCCAGCTGGGAGAGCCCAGCCACACTCCTTCAGGAGCCCGCGGGAAGGCAGGAGAAACGTGAGCTGGGGATGCTTAACTCTAGTGCACCTCACAAGGGTGACAGAACTGATGGCTTCGTCTTCAGAAATGGACCACAGGGACTAGGACATAAGGGAATTTAGCAGGAACTTTTGAATGAGTTAGAGACAAGACCTCTGAGTTTTTAGATAATGCGGTTTACTTTTCTTATCTTCTGTACAGGCAGGAAGGGGGAGTTCAACTCACATCTTCACAAGATGGTTCACTAAGTCACAAGACCCCTAATTACAAGACCTTTTAAGGATTTATAAAGCAATAAAACACTACCAATGGGGATATTTATATTTTTAACCAAATCCTTAAATATTCATCTTATGGACTCATACTACAGTGTACGCTTTCTTATGACATACAAACCTACAGTACTGTATTCTAAAACTCTAATTTTCCTTCTACTTAATGTGTACTTTAAACTATAAATCCATATTCTCACTTAGCACCTAAGTTTGGAAGCCTTTTCCAAGGTCACACATCAAATCCTGTGTTTAATTCTAAGCTTTGGCTTACAGCCCCAAAGTTCTGAGAATTCCCTGCATTTCGGATTCCAACAAGGACACCCCAGAATTTTGTTTATTTTGCACTGATGACAATTTTAAAACTGCCTGTGTAGTGCTGTCCTCTTGAAAGAGTATGCACTTATTGGAATAAATCACACTTTCTCTTCCCTTCTGTCAGCTATTAATAGTGTTAAATTTTAATTGCATATGTAAATAAAACCACTGTGTACTCATTAGTTTAAATATGTTTTTCATTAGGCAAATGAAATGCTTATTGTATATGATGCAAAGCTAAAAGGAGATGTTAACAGCATTGAGCAGTTTGGGAAGTATAGTGACTTGAATTTTTAAAGTTCTTTCTTAGGATAAAAATAAACCATGTTTTAAGGGATTATTGTGGGCAAATTTTGCAGGAGAGACATCTTGTTTCTGGAAATAGAAAAAACAAAGGTAAGTGAGAGAAGTATGGGTATAGTGTCAAGGCCAATGCATTATAACTTCTACTAAAAGGAAGAGACAACACATAAACTTGTATTTCTATTTATAGAATTGGCTATTTTAGAGATGGTAACTGCAAGGTGGGCAGCATTTTTCAGTGTCTATGTAGAAAAATGCTGACATGTCTCACATTTTGATATCTTGAAACATATTGGTTCCAAAGTACATCACTTCTTCATCGTTAATTTTCAAACTCTTGGAACGCCACTCTCCAAATACAGTTTTTGCTATTTTTAGGGTTATGCAATTATAGTCAAGAAGATACAATTTTTCAGTTCAGTAATCCATACTTTCAAGCTTGAAGCATATTTATCTACCTACGAACTCATAATTTGTTTCCTTTCTATCAAAAAAAATACCCAGAATTTCATAACTAATTTACTTCTAAACCTTATTTTCTATCTCCTTCCACTGTTCTGCTCACTGTGAAATGAGAGAAATCTTATCACAGAGACATTTAGTAAATTAGTACCGTTTTATACAAAAGCCTGCCCTCTAAACACTTCAGTCTTAGTAAAAAGATGCTCTGAAGGTATGTTTCTAAAATTATGGCTTAGAACAGTTTAACAATCTCCCTTAATATCCAAGCATGTGTTTAATGATTAATAGGAGAACATAAAATCTCTCTCTGCAAAACTCAGCACACCAAATACACTTTCTTCACATATGCTTGAACAAGAGAGCCAAGATAAAAACCATTTTTATTTTATGAAGATAAGTTTGAATATCCTTGTCTCATCCTTGCTTCTTTAGCTCAAATTCTAGCCCACTTTTATATTGGAACACAGTAAAATATTTATATGCAAGATGTAGCAAAAGAAATTCAAGGGCTGGCTAGAGGGCAGTCTTGGAATTAACACAGAGCAGTCTAAAAAGGACTGATATGTCACTCTTCTAGAGTCTTCATTTGCCAAACTAAATTGTAGCTAACAGTACCCATTGCCAAGAGAATAAAGGCAAGAGAGATTCCATTTTGTATGAAGAGTTACTGCATTTGACATGGTTGAAAAAATATTAATAGTTTTTAAGACCAAAATGGTACTATATGATATCAAATTGGACTTACTACATAAGAGAGGCCAGAGGGTTTCATCTGTTAGTGCCCTGAACAAGTTTATGAATCAAAGCTGGATTGGAGCAAAGTTTTGAGGTTGATCTTCAGCTTGGTCATGGCTGAAAAGCCAAGAACCAAGTAATCTCTTTTGTATCTTCTTGCAGAAAATGTTTTATATGTATAATAATTTAAAAAGCAGTTCTTTGTATTTGATTTTTTCACTTGTCTGGATCAATCTTATAGTCATTGCATCATATTTTATTTCACCCTACCACTGGGCCATCTGAGGAGAATGGGGATAATAAAGTTGAGGGGAAAAAGATAGAGGTTTTGTCAAACAAAACAGTTTGAATTTTGTTTTAAGAGGTTTAAGGAGGCTGTGATTTAATACATGATGATATCACATAATATATAATAGGTTCAGATCTCGCTTTTGCCCTTTATGCCCTCAAAATATTTTTTTTCTGGTCTGCTGTATTAAAACCAGTAGGCTGTATAAGTAACATTCAGTCGATAGTCATGCTTTCATGCACTAAGAATAAAATCCTACTTTAGTTAGGATCCATGCCCCAACAAATCCACAGACTCATTTCCAAAGAATTTGAGCATAAGAGCCAATCAGGCCCATTGTTTACAGGTTAAGGTGAATTAGAAAGCAATCTCACCCTGACTTTCATTGTCCTTACTCTTTAGAACAAAAATTCTGGTTGATTTATCATGCATGTAGCATTTCTCCAAAGTTATAAGTATTCAGAGAAAGTGGTTATCTTTTACAAATAATTGCACTTATCTGCAGATGATTCCTTTGATTCTCATCCAGCATCAGATCCTCTGAATGATTTCTCATGAGTTTCCCCTCCCTCTCACCACTGAATTTCTCTAGGTGGGAGAAGATGAACTTCAGAGATGTATTTAATATTATACAAGGATGTCTTCACACACTGACACAACTCACTGTAGCTTTTAACAGCTCCTTCTTCAGGTTCCTCAAGAAGTTTATGGTAGAGGTGAGAAATATGAGGCTATGTAACACTTCAATCTGTAGTAAGCTCTCAAATATTTAAATTGTAGATACATCTAGACCAAGTGTTTTTAATGGTAAAGCGTAATGATATGTAGATAGATGAGGAAATGTAATTTCTGTATAACTCATCCAAAACTAGCTTATCACATTCTATCCACATTCAAATGTCTTATCTGAAACTTGGCTCAGCAGGAAATGGTAACATGTCAAGGATCCAATTAACATTATCTCACTCCCCTGGTTTTTTCTTCAATTTCTCTGCCTTATGGGAGCTGCTTCCAGTTCTGTAGATACTTAAAATCGATTGATTGATTGTTACTCTGAAATTGATTTATTTTTGGCATAGTTCTGATTTGCTGATACCTCAAATGCAACTGGAACCTCTGAATTTGTATGAAATATGAACCTCCCTACAGGGGAAAATCCACTCAGGAGTGTGTCATCAGAATTCTGGATGGCTACTTCTTGTTCTGTCTGGATTACTTGGTGTAAACGGTGAAACCTTCTAAACCCAAAAGTTATTGAATGGTCCATTTTTTAGAGTGTACATCATCAAAAGGAACATGAGTTTTAAGTACAGTCAGCTTGTAAAATCAAATTTTAAAAGAGTAATGTAACAGAGAGAGTTAGAAAGCTATATTTGACACTAAGGAGTATGAATTGAAGGGGTGAGAAATGTCCATGTTGAATATATTTGCACACTAAGATAATTATTGTTTATAAATAAAGGAGCAATCAACAGCAATATGCTGAACAGCAGAATTTTACCTGACTTCTTCCAATAGCAACAATAATATCCTTGCAAGGCAACACCAGAAAAGAGTGTAAAGGGGTTCTTAGCTAAGCAACATTAAATGTAAACACTACATGATTTTTGAAAATTTATTGCCTTTCAGCAAAAACCTCAGCAAGACTCTGCTTTGGATTTTGTTTGATCTTTTCCAAGATTCCCAGTTACAATATAAGGATCTCATGAGTGTGCTGACCTGGAAATCTTTTTTACTTAGTTATTCTAGAAAATTTGCTGGCCTCCATTTCCTCTTCAAGTGATTATCTGCCATACAGCTGTTACTATAAATTCCAAGTTATGAAGGGTCATTCACCAATATAGAGAATTTTGGGAAGTAGAACAGGAAAAGAGAGAAACTTTCTGTCTCCAAACTCTTCCCTTAATGCAGTCCAAGACAACCAAATATACAATGGGATTTAGGATCTGGTTTGTTATGTAGTTATCTTGCCACTATATATATTTTTTTTCTACAGACTAATATCAGTTTTGACTTACTATTTATCTATATTTAGCAACAGGTGTTCAAGTCCCAATAAGCTCAGCTGATTCACTGGGAAACATTTATTTACCATCTATGTGTAACTAAGAGAATGAAAATTAGAATACTGAATTAAGTTGAAGTTGGTAGCATCTACTGTGAAGACAAGCCATAAAAAAAAAAAGAAAACAATCTAGCAAATCCATCATGGATCAGTTTTCACTCTCTTCCTAGAGCTTCTTTCCTGCTTGTAACAGACAATGGGGTATACCATGCAAAGCGGTATGAAAAACAGCTTTCCCCAAGGAGAGGAGCAGCATCTTTTTGAGATGTAATGTCTTGGGAATTACTGCTGCCCTGGAGGATGGCAATCCATACCTGTAGGCACAGTTTGTGGTACTTGGGAGTGGGGCTGGGCCCAGCCTCATCCCCATGGGCACAGCTGTGAGGAGCAGGTGAGCAGCAGTGACAGCAATGAGCCAGGGAGTGCCCAGGGCACTGACCAACCACCAAAGGGAGCAGAGGGCTCACAGGTGCAGTGCATGAGCAATCAGGGGTATAAAAGGCTGGGCTAAATGACAAAACGGGCAGATCCTTGAAGCCTTCTGAAGCAGAATGATGTTACGCTGTATGGGCAGATGCCTGAAGCCTTCTGATGGGGTAAGGTGTTACTCTGTAAGGGCTGAAGCCTTCTGAAATTATTTGGTGACACTCTGTGTATGGTGGCTGTCTCGACTGTGGCATGTTCTACGACACACACCAATGTAAATCATGTCTTTCCAGGTGAGTCTGAAAATCTGTCTAGCCCAAAATATACACAGTCACCAGGGATGTAAATCGAAATCTATATATGTGAAAATAGGAACAAGAAATTACTAAGCTACTTGTGCAGTGTGCACAGGGATACAATGTCAGTGTTTTAAGATTATTTGACCCTAATCTGGGATGAGCCCAGATGTGTGCAAGCCTTGATTCAAAGCACATGGAAAATGGCATGCAGATCCTTATAATGAATTTTTGAAGAAACGCTCCAGGCTGTGCCTAAGTGGGAGCAACTCCTTCAAATCTAACTCTGATCATTAACTCATGAGCACAGCATGGTAATGTGCTTCAGCTGGGATGCCTTTGGAAATGCAGGTAAGTGATGGAGATGTTTGTGTGAGTGGCACGTTATCTCCATGTCAGCATACTGAGTTGCATGCTCTGAGCTAAAGCAATGAGCTACAGTTTGCAGAATGTCTGTCCAAATACTGAAATTTCTGGGTGTTAAAAGCAGATTAAGTACCCTCTTAAAGTATTTACTGATTCAGCCCAGGAACTCTATTTAAAAAGACCATTTCCAAGCAAATTGCTATGAAAACAAACTTCCTCTGACCTGTTAGCAACACAATTCCTCACACTCATACTCGGACACAGCAAAGCTCTTAAGCACCTATTGATGCCTATATCCTGTCATCAATTTTTAATATTTGAGATGCCTTTGATTTCTGTGAGATTTAATGTTAATAATGTTCTTAAACATTTGGTTACTAAAGTTTGGCTCCAAAAGCTATGGACCTTAAGGGACACCTTGTAGATTGTTTTGAGGGATGTGAAACTGCAAATACCACAATAAATGATAGCCAGGCATTTTTATTTTGAGAGTCCTCAGCACAATACTCTCAAAGAATGCCTTCTTAGGAAAGTATTTTAGTAGATCTTTAATTCCTTTTGGATTTTATGATCTTGAAGCATATGTCTGAAGGGATATGCTTTGAATAGGGAAGGGCACATAGCCCAAATCTAGGAAGTGTACTACTGAATACGTAGCCAAATTTTTCATGAATCATGAATATGTCTATTCCCACTCTAATACTTCATTTTTTAAATTGGTTGCAAAATCACATTGAAGAAAAACTTGCTGCAAGGCTCACATATATTGGCCATTCATAATTAAACTTGCAGAGGAAAAATATTTTCACAGTGTAGATACTAGGCACTCATTTGTGGTTTTATCCCATTATGTTGGGATTTGAGAACTGCAGAAGTAATGGCAGCAAGGGTTAAGGAAAAAAGAAAAAGCAAATCCATACTTCAGTGATCCCAACCATCACATTTGATTTTTGACAACCAGTCATTCATTTACTGCATCTCTCATGTCAAGTATAAATGTTTTCCTTGGTAATATGCAAATGTCCTTTCACAAATAGCAAAGGAAAATATCTGTGCATTTGTCTAAAATTGACTCTTTTCATTGGACATACAAACTAGGTTTTCACTGAGCATTTTGCCTTTCAGCACAGGCTTCAGCTGGACTCTAATAGTTGGTTCCATTTCTAACTAAGGCCAGTTACTTCTGAAAGCACACTCTGCTTTCTGCTCACTGTAGAAAAACCTCAACATGTTTCTGCAAGAAATTGAAGGTATAGCTTTTTCACTTCAGGTTCAGAGTGTAATTCATGGTTTTAAAATGGCTCCTCTCCAGACAGGAGCAATGAATGTACAAA
This sequence comes from Taeniopygia guttata, assembly GCF_048771995.1. Classification (NCBI taxonomy): domain Eukaryota; kingdom Metazoa; phylum Chordata; class Aves; order Passeriformes; family Estrildidae; genus Taeniopygia; species Taeniopygia guttata. The sequence goes on along the minus strand of NC_133031.1, from coordinate 11,429,025 downwards.
ATTGTTTCATTTCCAGACACACACCTCAGGTTTACAATCCTTCTCTCTCTTTCTCCTCTATTTCTCTACCACTCATATCACCCAAGAAACAAAGATGTATGCCAGGCAGACATCATAACTATCTTCACTAACATCTGTTACAGGCCAATTTCAATGCTATTGCTACTTCTCTCATTCTGCATGTATGAGCTGGAATTAATATCTCCAAGGAAAGTAAATGCATGAATCATTGTGTGTGAACCAAACAGGCTGAATGAATGAAGTGTATGTATTAAAAAAAAGCTTGTGTTATGTTTGTACATGCAGGTTCTGTGTTGAGCATCACGTGTGGCGGGGGGCAGATTGTGGAGGCCACATGCAGCATATCCAGGAAAGGCAGAGCAGACAGAGGAAGAGTCAGGGAGAAAGACCCTTTATGCAAGTTGTCATAGCCTTGCTGCGGGCAGTCTCTAGGGCTGTGATGCTTGTTGGTTCTGCTGCCACGCAGGTCTCAGAGGAGAGGACTGGCAAACAGCCCTCCCATTGAGCCAGAAGAGCAGAGGAGAAGGAGGACAGAGCATCAGAGGGCACCAGGGCCAAACGACCTAAAGATGTGGTGGCTGCTTGGCCATAGTAAGAAGTTCTTCCAAGGTGAGATGTCTTCAGAAAGTACATCATGTCCATCCTGGGAATAAAAACAGGGAGAAGGGGAAGGTACTATCAGAAGCCATTTCTGCAAATTGCTGCTGCTTAGTGTGTATTACCTCTGGCCTTCAGCTATTCCCCTTTGATTTGCCCCCACAGAAGCTGCCTGTAGCAGCAAAGTGTGTCCCAGTGCTGCTGAGAGTGGGTTGGCACTCACTCACCTGCTGGCTGACATGGGGTCAGCATGTTCAGAGCCACTTCCAGCCCCACATTGCCTTGAGCACTCACTGAGGACACAACTTGTATTCTCTAGCCTTGCCAGCCCTGCTCAGCCCCTTGTCAATAAGGCAGCCCACAGCGAGTCAGTGAGTACTGACACTGTCCCCGGCCCCAGTGGCTCCCCCTCTTCCCTTCATCCATCATACCTGTAATTCAGATGTGTCACAGTCAGCCACCTCCAGCTACCCTGTCCCAGCAGGCACAGTCTGTTAGAACAATTTTAGCAAAACACTAAGAGGAGATAGAAACCAGTAGCTGACTAACAAGGGAGAAGGGTGGTTTAGCCGGAATGTGTGAGGGTGACAGATACCTTTTTGTAGTGTTCAAATTTGCGCCGTTCAAGATACAGTGCAGCTGTGGCTGAAAACTCCCCTCATTCAGCCAGATGTGACTGCCCTGTCCTATGCTGAGTGTGAGCAGGCATGGCCCAGGAACTGGATCTACTTCATGCTATGCAATCTTCTGAAGACTGGTGTCACTGCTATTTTGCTTTATGTGATAGCAATAGGCATTTCTGCAGGAGAAAAATATGTACAGGAAGCTCTCCAAGGTCAATGCAACAGTCTAAATAGCCAGATGCTACTTCCTTGTGAATTACAAGGTTGAGCTGCCAAACATCGCCTAGTCATGTAAATTATGAAAATTCTGAGAACTGCAGTGCAGACAAAAAGATCTACGGCTGTTGAATCATTTTCTCTGGTTCAGAAATGACCATATCTTACCCTTTTATTCCAGATTTTATTTGCATTGCATGATTGTGTTTCTTCCTGTCAGATATAGGAATGAAGCTAACATCTTTGCTTTAGGATATTGTTCTTTTATTATCAAAAAGGCATTCCGGAGACTTTCAAAGATTCTTTTCAGACATGGAGTAAATTGTACAAAATCAGCATTGAGCTATTCCTTTTAAGCTATCTGCAGTTAAAGTAATTATTAAACCCCAGGACAGGTTTAAGGGTAATCCAGATGAATATTGTTTTCTTCAAAGCGATAGTAAAGTCATCTGCTTTTTCCTTGTTGCCTTAGGACTGACATTAGTAAAGGCATACCGAGTGAAATTGGGAATTATTTTCCTCTACTTCCTTTAAAGTTCAATATTTTTCATTTACTGCTCGTAGTTATCTGATGTAAGGAAGACTACTTCCTTTTTGAAAAATGCCATGAATAAGTGTTGCTTTCCCACTTTCACTTGGGAAACATGGTAAAAAAATCCCATAAGTCGAAAATGAATGCCTGGAACAATAAATAAATAAGGACTATGCATAAACAAGCAGGAGCCATTTGAAATATGTGAATGCAGAGCAGATATGAGTGTGCATAGCAGTGTGTGTTAATGCAACAGACTTGAGTCTAAGAAATAGGGGATAAATGCTTCTTTTCTGTGGATGAAGCAAATGACAACAGACATAATAAAGAAAAATATAGGGCAGAACATTTCATGAAACAATTTATAATATCAGGACTACCCATGTCAGAACACAGTGAGTGGAAAATGCACCTAAATTGGAATAATTAGAGTTTATAGGCCCTTTGCATTGTAATGAGTAATTATTTAATTCACAGGTCTAAATCAGTCTCTTTGGGTTCCTCTGATTTTTTTTTTTTTTTTTTTATTTATTGAAGTGTAAGAGGATAATAGTTGAAACAAATAGCATTGCATCTGGAGGAGGTTTGTTGTCCATATAAAATCAATCATTAAAGTTAATTCTACTTCATTCACTGCTTCCCCGGTTTGATCATCCCAGTTGCTTCCCAAGAGAAAAAACATTCCTTTTTTTTTTTATTTTTTTCCTCTTCTGTTAATCTTCCTTGGTCTTACATGACTTCTTGCAGTGGTGCTGTCAGCAAGATGATGTCTAGTCCCAATTAGAAATTCAATCAATATTCACATAATGAGGGTTCTACCCAAACCATGTCATTTAGTTCAAAGACATGGATATATTACTGTTGCAATTCAGGATTCAAGTAATTTAGGGCACCTCAGTGAAAAAAGATAAAATAAAGCTGAAGGGCTTAGAGGTAGTTAATTGTTACTATGGCAACTTCCTAAATAAGCTTTAGATTCTAGTCATTTTTCAGTTTATTTGGAGGCAGAACAGAATCATTAAAGATGTATCTTATTTAAAACTCAGAACAGTTATGGGAACTTATAGTTTCCTGCTGTTCCTTATAGAGTTACTTAAAGTTTGCCCACTTCGACTTTGAACTATGTAAAAGAGCAAGATACAGCCTGCATAGATTTAAAAAAAGACAGCATATTTTGTTACAATGATCTATTTTAGTAACTTTGGCAATTGTATTTTTGTATTTTTTGTCCCAGTAGAACTCTCTTAAAAGTAATGTGTAGGAAAGAAGTGGTCCTCAGCAAAGAATGCTCAGACCTGCCCATAAAATGAAGATGTTAAGATCTGATTCTCAACAACAGGCACATTTGTCCATCCTTCCTTCCACAAAACCCCCACGTGCGGAATTGCAGGACTGCATTTTAGCCCGGTCCTTAGCCGGTGCTGTAACAGATATGATAAGGACCAGGAGAAAGGCTGCCATATCAAAATCTTGCCATGCTGATTGTGTCCATTTCTGTTCTTAATGTGAATGAATATATTTGGCTTCTGTGGGGCAGCATCCTTGAGCAGATCCAAAAAGCCTTCTACAGGCAGCACTGGAGACAGCAGAGCTGAGAAAACTCTCAATCCCTGGACATTAATTAGGTGAAAATCCATATCAGCCTAAACTTTTTGCATTATCTCAGCAGCTATAACTCACTTCCTTAACCACTCCATAGTGCGTGATAAACCAGCAGGGGCCATGAAATAAAATCGTGTCTCAGTAGGAGACACCCCCTGGCTTCTCACAGAAGTGAATTCATACCTCAGACCTGTTTTCACTCTTCTGTAGGCTGGAAATCTCTGAAGTCACTGAGTCATAACTGCAAAGTTGTCAGGGAATGATGCCTTAGGTGTGAAGATACTTAAAAGACTCCCCTAAAGGTGAAGGTATAAGCAGTGTAGACTAAAGTAATGTGTTCTTCTCAAACAAAAAATCAGGACAAGTTACCTGGCTGTGAGCTCAGTGCTCCAAGGGTGAGCAGCAGCTGCTTGTAGGCATCTTTAAGCCAACCTCAGGGAGATGAACTGAGCAGAATGGAGAAGCTGAGGAGTGCAGGTGTCACTCAAAAGGAGGTAAATGAGAGCTAGGAGAGTGACAGACTGTTTTATATGTGGCTGATATGTCAAGATCACATTGTCATAAGATAATTTTTTTTCCCACCATCTGCAAACCTGTCTGTCTTTCTGTACAAGTAATATTCCTGCATATGGAGAGTCACCCAGCCCAGGAAACACCTGGCTGTGTTTGACAGGCTCACAGTGACTCTAGACTTTCTCCATAATCACTCTGGGGGGGACAGGCTTTGCCAGGCCATGGCCCATTCCATCCTAGGGAATAAAGTACAAAAGAAATCAGGGAAAATTAGCCTGTTTCTCTCCCTGTGTCTTAAATTATGAAAAAGAGAAATGTTGAAGAAATGTCTCTTCATTCATTTTCCAAATTAAATTGTTGTGTTCACCTAAAAAGAGAAAAAAAGCCTTTGTTTTGAAATATAAACTGAATATCAAAGTTTCATGATAGAAACCAGTCATAATGTATATATGTTCAAATTCAGACTGGTTCTGTGTTACTTCATCAGGCTTAATTCTGTTGGTCTTGCTCCCTTCTTTTGTCCTCAGATAACTACTCCAGACTGTTTTCTGATTTAGAACAATAGGAAGGCTCTTTCAAATTTCACATAATTAAAAAGAAATGCGCATCCAGCTGCAAGAGGAACTGTTTTTCTCTCCCATCTGAAAAGGCTGTACCATGGGCAGGACTTCTGCACTGCCTATTACGTGCATCACTCCTTTTTCTATGGAAATCCAGTCTCTAGAGTTATAATTCAGGGAACTGTAGTCAGGAGTAACTTGGCTTAATTTATAAGAGGAAAAAATACCTGCTGAAGAAAAAAACAAAGGAGAATATGGTCTGATCCCAAACAGCCTGAGCATTATTTATTGTATTTTCTTTTCTTTGCTGTTATACAACCACAGCACCCGGCTGTTTGCTGTGCTGCAAGGGAAGTATTTTCAAGGTTAGCACAGAAGTAATCAACCACTCAATGGTGGCATGAATATTCATATCAAGCACATTATGAGAAAGTAGATAGAGGTAAATATGCAATTTAAATATAGACTATAGCAGGAAATGGGACATGAAACAGTAATTAAATAGTGAAAATTACATGTTATTTACATAGGTAAATACACTGCAGGGGTTATGCGCGTGAACTTTTCTATTAGCGTTTGTTTGTGATTTAACCCTGATTTAAAAAGGGAGGCTTTTAAAGCATGAAAATGGGAAGAAAGGAACACTTACTTTGAACTAGAAAATCTGGATTGCTTGAAGGATTACCGGTTTGGGCTGTGAGCCAGGTTTCACAGCTAACATGGATCAGAACAGGCCTGTACTGCAGAAGGCAGTGGTGGCAGCTCTCTGAAGCACAGGCTTTCTCCACAGCCCTGCTTATGCAGCTCCTTCCTCTTTGGGCTGCTGGAAGCCTGTAGGTGATGGGAATAAATGCCCGAGTTCCTGCTGCCTGGGTTAGATGGAAATCATACAGTGCTAGTGGATTTCTGGGGGAAGAACATCTAGAAGGGGTCAAAAGCATTTGCTTTCCTTCTTCAGGGAACACCTAGCTTTAGATTGTTTCCTGCTTTTCCTTTCAGAAATGGAAGTATGGTTCTGGTCTGTTTGGATCAGCACCAGCACATTCTGAGGCTCCACAACCATCATACCAAAGGCAGTAATACTAATTTGTATTTCTCTGAACTACCTCATCTTGCTGGATTCCTTATCTATGTCTGTTCCTTCTTCCTGCTCCCTTAGCTGAAAAGAAGGTGAGAGAAAAGTCTTCATTAATATATCTCCGGTCTTCTCTTCAGCTGCCATGAACACAAAGTTTGTTGATAGTCTGGGATACCCAGAGAAAATGGCCACTAGGGAATTAATAAGAGGAAGAGAGATGGAAATAGATTTCCCTCTTGCAAAGCTCATTTCTCCCTTAGTCTTTCACCTCTGGGTTGCTTTTGCTTGGGTATTTCAAGTCTGCAAGCAAGAAAAACAACTTCAGAGTCTACAACATTTATTTATTGGTGAATACATGCAGTGGGTAGCTGGGACTACTATGCTACATGGCCACACAAATATTCTTTTCATTCTGAGTGAGTCTCTTCTGAACAGGCAGTCATAAATCAAGTGAGGGAAGAGTCTGCTTCTGCTCCTTGATGTAGGCTGATCTTTGATGTTGTAGATTTGCTGTCTTCCTATTCTTTGCTCTTCTTTCCCTAGGATTTTACAGCTTTTCATGTTTTCAGTGTTTTCCTCTTGAATCCCTGAGCTTTAAGTTAGCCAATCTCAGCAAAGACTGTTGAGCCTATCATTTTGCTTTTCTCAGCCTGTGTGGCTTTGGCTCATAGGTTTTATCACACCTTAAGAGCATTTTTTTCTAAATCTCTGCCACAGTGGCAATCATGTTGTGTGAAACCAGGCTGGGGTGCATAGACAGCCAAAGTCCTCAGCCACAGGGCACAAAGGGTTGTATCTTCAACCCAACTCACACCAGCTGCCCCAATGGCATAAGGAACTGCAGAATAAAGCTCAAAGAAAATTTGTAAGTACATGGTGCTGCAGTGCAGTAACATTTTCAGGAAATTCCTGTGTGTAGGCTAGTGAGCTGGCACTTAACAGGTGTCCAGAATCTGGCCTGAAAGGGCACTGTCCTCCTGCAGCTCCTGTGCTTCTTAATATCGAGAAATGCAGATGTTTGACAGGGACTGAGTGGTTTCCTAACGGGCAAGAGTCTCAAAATTGGTGTTCTGGGCAAATTCCAAGCTGGTCAGTCCCACCCTATTTTTAAAGTTCACCTAAAATATGGGTTACTGTACTTTTAAAATCTAATGAAGACTTTAATATAGAAATCATGATAACCAAGAAAAAAAGGTTGCATTATCTTTCATTTCCAGTTTTCTTTTCATCAGCAGACAAGTGCTTGTGGATATGAGGAAAAACCCTGCAAACTCTTCCTATCTTTTATGCATGCTTCAATGCACAAGTGCTCTGCATGAGAATGTGTATCTGTCCTCTGTAGAGTGCCTGTGTATATTTGATTTGCCACTTCCCCTTGTGGAGGTGGCAGCACATTGGGCCTTATTCTTTATAGGAAGTTTATTACTTTTTGTGAAGTGTCTCGAGACTTTGCGGACTAAAAGAGTGTGTTGAGATAAATATTATTTATTATTCATCACTCCAAATACATTTGTTCCTACGTTCTGAGGCTGGGAACAGTGTGTGATAAGAGACAGCTGCATAGCTAGGACTCCTCTTGAAAGCATGCAAATTATTTTTCAGATCTGAAAAGAGGTGATAGGCCCAAGGAAACACTTTTCTTTTCCCCAGCAGTATCAGATGGGTCAATGAAAGCTATTATTTTCCCCCATAAAACAGGGAGATCCCCAATCTGCGGGTAAAATCACATTATAGCTAACAGAACAAACACACAAAAAGGATGCAAAAATGTTATAAAAATGACCTAATCTCAGATTTTAATCTTTGGTATGAAGAAGGCATCCTGCAAAGTGTGGTATCCCTTATCCCTTCCTGCAGAAACTAAACACTATGAAAGCACACAGAGTAGAGTGAAGAGTGGATGTCCCTGACTGAAATGACTGTGACAAGCCAATCTCTCTGTATGTCTGACAGATAAAATAACAACTGACTCCACTGTGGAAATTCAATTGAAACTCACTCATATAAGGCCTGTGGGCTTTCTCAGAGAATGGAAATTAAGATTGTAGTAGCCCTTCTCCACCTGTTCAAATGAGTCCCAGTTCTCAATTTTTCCTCAATAAGGAGACAGGGAGGATTAAACATCTCCTGTTGCTTTTGGATCCAGTCTGAAATTGTTGAGTATTTCACAGGAAGCAATTTTAGGAGGATAATGTCTCTAACTTGGGCTGAAATCACCTGAGCACCTGTGACATTTCAGACTTGAAAGAAGGGCAGAATTCCATAGAGCAAGCCACTTTTACTGCAGTCGCTTCTAGAGACTTTGACTCAAAAATATTTTATTCCATCTTATATTTGGGCAGTTAAGAGGAGCCTGCATGGAAGGGAGAAACCAATTTTTCTTTATCCTGGTCACATTTAGTAGTCAATTCCATTTAGGATGAATTCCAAAAGATTGTTTTCCACCCTTTCATACTATTCAGGATAGAGAAGTGTTACAATGGTCATCTGAAAAGGCTTCTATTTATATTAAGGATAACCACAAATTTCTACAGTGGTTTGTCTCTGAAACCTGCAGGTGACTTTCCAGATTACAGACATAAAACAAAAGAGATCCTGCTCTGTGCCTTGCTGTGCTCAGTAGTGCACAGTACTTTGATGGAGTCCATTTCCAATGAGACTCAGGGAAAAATAAAACCTAAAATGTTCACATGAAGAAGATACTGCTAAATTTCAGGTCTGCTAAACTGAGGAGAAGCTGCTGTCATAGGTGTGGAATCCATATGGAATAGTCCTCAAATGACAGCACTAAAACCTTTTAAGAGTCAGCAGCCATCAAATCAAAGGTCCAGAGTCAGTAGAGTCCAATCCACTAAAAATTCACAATTTGTAAACACCAGGCCACTAGCTTCATCTTCAAGCATCCCCATACCTTTCAAAAATATCCTCTTTATCCTTCTCTGATTCAAATCTCCTATCTCTTTCCCTCTGTGTTACACCTGAGAGATTTGTACAGAACAAATCATAGCAGAGGGTCCAATCTCAGGTGAGGACTTAAAGTAGCATTGTAGTTAATTATTTCTTGTATCACTTTCTTTCACTTAAGATATTCCTTTTCTTTTTCTTTTCTGTTTCAAGCTCTCAAGAGTGATCAGCTATTTTTTAAGGTATTAACGAGCTTATTTCCAGCTTAGAGTCCCTGTGTGCATCGGATTCTGCTCTGAAAGACATTCTCACACAGTAGACATTCTGGCATAAAATCTTAAAATCCTTGGTTTGGGGAACAGATTTTACCATTTCTCTACCTGCTGCCCAAGATAGGAGTGGTGACTGTCTATGACTCCTGAATGCTGTTTCAAATGATTAATTTATGCCTTACACTCAAGAACACACAAAATATCATGATGAACTTTTGCAAACAGGAAAACAATATCTCCAGGTATTTGTGTTCAAGGTTTGATTTATATAAATGACATTTTGCATGTAAATATGCAGCCACTCATTTCACTGCCTGCCAAGAGGCATTTCAGCTAAACCCAATGATGCTCCTCTTCATCTAAAATGTCATGTTCTCATATGCACCTACTGCAAAGGTTATCACACACATCTGAAAGTAAACAAATTATCTGGCAAATTAAGCCTCACCAAATTTTTGTCTTTTCTTCCTGGTTAAAATAACTTCTATCAAGGAATATAGGTCCCCAGACAAGCATCCATCAATTCTGAGCACCTGACTGAAGATGATATGTCAATACTAATTGCCTTCCATTCACCCCAAACAGAGCTGAGTCCCAGCTCCAGGGGGATTGAACAGATGTGCTCAGAGAATACCAAGCCCTGGGCCAAGTCCTGCAGGCAGTCCTGTCTGTAAAGCTTCCTTGGAGCTTTATGAATAACCAAGGCCTCACTTTCTGTCTTTTTGCAAATCTGGACTTGCACTCAGAGCCCTGCATGAGTAGATCATTTATAACAGGAGATTGCACTGGCTCAGTGTGTGTTGAGATCTGGGTTTCTTCAGAAAAGCAGGAATGGCAAACATCACAGAGCATCTCTTATTTTTCTCCTTTTGGAGTTCAAAAGGCTTTCAGGCTTCTGTTCTACAACTAGAAGATCTGATCTGTTATTTCAATGCATATTTACTGAGTATTTCTGATGTGTCTATTGTCTGCTCTACAGCTACTGCAGCATGGCTTTCCCAAGCCCTGGGATGCTTCCTCAGAACTGAGGCTGCAGCAGAAGTACCTCAGGCACTCCTGGTGATACTCCCTGTATCTACCTATAGATTTGGCATGTTATAGATATTCATATTCTGGGGAGAATATGAAATCCAGGCTCTGAAAGAGAAATTTGGGTCATGAGGATAACATGAGCCTCACCCACCTGCTGCAGGATGCTGCAGTCACTACTTCTGTTGCTGGGCAAAATTCACTCCTGTCCTGCCATAGAAAAATTCTCCAGATTTCAGTTAGTGTTCTCACCTTTTTTCTCCCCTCTATATTCTTTCCCCTCCTATATTATTTTTAAGTAATCAAAGTCTGAATTATTGATCCCTTCTCTAGCAAAACAACCCTGTGCTCTGCATTTTGTCACAGGTGCAGGAAAGCTGCTGCCATGGAACTGCTCTCCTACAGTGTGACATTGCCTGCAGCTCAGAAGTCACCTTTGTTTCCTCTCCTAGATTGTTGAATGAGAAGTGCCAGTGAGGCCTGCCTCATTTTAGCCTCTCTCATGCCAGAAACAATATGTATACATATTGTTCTGTAATGTTGAAATTAAAAAAAAAAAAAAAATCATAGCTTTCCAATTACATGCCCAAATTTTCAGTTGAGATGTCTCAGGATTTCTTTTTTCTTTTCACAAACATATGCTAACACAATGAGGCAAAGAAGAAAAGGACTGGAGTCTGTCTGAGGAAATTTAATTTTTTTTTCACTTTTAAACCTAGCAGGAAAAAAGGACTAAAATTCAGATCTTGTTTCTCTTCTTTTCTCTTTTGTGCATGGTGAACCTCCTATTAAAAAACAAAAACAACAAAGAAGATAGAAATGAAATGTAAAGAGGAAATGTTCTTTTATTTTCAATCACTACAAAATGATGGTATTTTTTGCTGCAAGAGCTAAATTCCTCCTACTTCAGACTGAAGGAAATTCCTTTTCAAAACTCAAATGGCACATATATATGTATCTCCCATAAATTAGGGGAGCCTACAGAGGTTGCTATTGTTCAAATGGCATTACTTTATTTTTCCAGTGGGTTGGTTACACATCTGTCTCCTGCTGTCCTTCAGTCCCGTGTGTGAACCAGGTACCAAGTTTATTTTCCCTCAGATGTTTCTCACTGAGGCAAGCTCTCAGTGCTAGGAGAGGCAGCCTGTTTGAGTATCCACGAAAGGAAAACAGCCTTAGATTTTAGCATGCTCCTATAAGCTAAATATAAGCAGTAGTCTAACTACTTAAAAGGCTGAAGATTTGCTCTTGAGCAAGGATCCAAACCTCACACAAACACAAGGCCCACACAGATGTCCAGCAAAGTTCCCAGGAGGGTCTGTGGTGGTCTGAATGGAGGATGAGTCAAATATTAAAGCAGCAGAATAATCAGTCACTCACGTTTAAAATTCATCCTTTAACCAAAGCTTTGTTTTAAATATGAACTTTCTCTTCTTCCAATCCTTACTTCATTTTTTCTCCCATTCCACCTGAGTTTTAAAAGTCAGTTTTATCTACAGCAATGAGAAGTCTGTAATCATCTCAGTTCTGTGCCTGTACCTGGAGGTTAGTCAGTCTCCAGGCCTGAAACAGAAGTAGAGCTCGAAGTAAATGTCTCTGTCCTGTAGTTGTAAGATAAGGCTGCCCTTTTCATGGGATGCCAAATTATTACTCCTTGAGCAAGAGCCAACATCCCAGGAAGAGCTCAGCCTAAGCCAAATCACCACTTGTGCTCGTTACTTACTCAGTGGTGATAAACTCTGGCTTAAAACCACATTTGTGGCACTCAGCTGTAGAAGAGATGATGGGCTAAATTGCTTCCTGAGTGGCACTCACAAATAAATATTTGAACTGATCAAACAAAAAACAAGCCTCTGAAGCAACAGCAAAACCAGCAATTAGTTTAAATTTGTCATTGAAAACGTAAATTTCTTTGAGGCTGAAAATAGTTCAGCTACAACATTTTGCCAAAAGCCAAAACACACCATATGAGCTGTTTTCCAAGATTCAGCAAAGGAACAGAAGATAAAACAGAGGAGAGCATGGAACCAGAATTGCATCCATTTCAGCCCTGAGTCTTGTGGTGTTGCTTTGGCTCCAGATGCCATCAGGACAGTGACAGCCCTTCAGGCTCCTGACAGCATGGTGTGAAAGAGCTGGTGAGGAGCTGTGATGCTACACAGACACCAAAGTCCCACCTGGAGGGGCCCCCTAATTCATTTCAGCTTCATACCCACTCTGCCTTAAGCACTGGGGGCAGGGAGCAAGACTGCACTTGCCGGACATATTGATCACCACCACTATTAGAGCAGGGACGTCTTTTTCTGTAGAAAAATCTGTGTTAAAAGAAACAGAGGGGTCTGGACAACATAAAAACCCCACAAAATGCTCTGTGCTGTATATAGACATCCGCTCTGGAGGTGATTTTGTACTCTAAACTCGCTTATCTTTTAAGTTTCCAGCTGCAATGAGAAATAAATCAAAAATTTTCACAGATGTTATCAAGATCCTTCACACAAAACTCCATATTGGTGCTAAAATCCACATGTTTTGTTTTATGCAGATGGGTCATGTGCTTATGAGGCTGAGCCCCAGACTGGATTTTAAGTGCAGGTCCTTTAAATTGCTACCTCCTGCCAGGTTTTCCAAGCAAGTACTTTCCAGTTCCTTTCGTGGATTTGTAACTTTCCCAAAATTCTCCAGGGGACATTCAGATTACCTGGCATTAGGCTGCCTTCTCTTTAAGGATCTCTGCATGGCTGTCCACATCCCCTAAGGGAATATAAATGCAAATCCACTGCCTGCCAATTCCTTCCAATACCCAAGACCTTGGAATTAAACTTTTGCAATATTCAATTATATTGCATCAAGTAATATGCACAGAAAACCTTTTCACAGGTGAAACATTCTCAGAATCATTTAGTAAGTCAAGCTACCTTTTATTTTAACAGTATAGTTTCACATAATATTTAGGTGTGAAACATTAGCATTAATAATTCAGCTATGCTTTTTTATCTTTTTTTTCCTATTCACACTCTCCATTAACAAAGAAAACCTGGTGAGCAGAGTGCTGCAAGAACAGTAAATGCATGAGTTGAAAAAATAAAATATATATGCTGAAGTGTTTCTACAAGTGATTTATTATCCATGAAGTACAATATAATTATAGCATGTGTTGATTGTAACTTTGTTATTATACTTTCTTTGACCTATTTGTTAAAAACTGCCTGTATATAATGTGTTTCTGTACAAAGCAAATCTGTGGAACAGAAAATAGCACTGCTGACATTATTATGATAGGGCAAAGAAAATAATGTAAAATGAATTTACTAAGAGTTTAGGGAGTATCAAAATTATCACTGCATCCATTTAACTCACCATTTAAATCAATTTGCTTTATTCTTCCACCAGATTCCTGCCTCATTCCCTGCTCTTGACCTTTCTTCTCATGCCCTACATTCACTCTATTTAGTATTTTTTTTATCGACTCTCTGTGGATGAAAAACTTACTAATGCCCTCAAAGTCATTTAGTGGAGGTTGGTTGGTTTTTTATTTGCTATTTTTCTTTTTTTTAGGTCACAATGTTTTAAGTTCACTTGTCAAACTACAGGGATATTACATTTCCCAATTAAGCAGGTTTAAATTACTTGTGTTACAGATTAACCTATGAGCTTTCTCCCCAGAATCTTCCTGATAACTGACAGAAGAGTTTTTCTTGGTATGAGTAAAGTTTATGCAAAATATGATGCTAAAATGTGGCAAGCCATAAGCTACTGATGGTAGGTTCCCATAACTGACAGTGTTAAGAAACCAGCACTGCTGGGTTTGGAGGTTCAATTAGATCAATAACCTCCAGTTAGGAAAAACTGGCCTTGGCATTTGTAATGTTCTGTATTTTTTGTAATATTGACTATTCCATCCATCTTCAAAATATATTTCAAAGAAATTACTCAATTTGAAAAATCAGCAGATTTGATCAAATGGCCCAATCCTTATATTTCTATGAGTCACTTGGCAGGAAAAGTGATCTTTTTTCAATATATTTTTGTCTTTAGGAAACATTAACATTTAACTATATTTATGTGAACATGGAAATTAAATCTTTCTCATTATTTCATGTTTTTTTTTACAAAAGCTACAGCTGAGCTTTTTATTTCATAACTGATTACCAGCTGATTTTTGGCTCAAATGTCAGAAAAAAAATCCCCATTATTTGTTTAGCTAATTTAATTGAGTTGTACTGAACATGCTTTTGAAAAGACAACTGTGAAGCCAATATAACAGTAATGTTAGTTGGTAGAAATTAATTAATTCTAACTTTAAGGTTAATTAATGGGAGTAACTTTTTTAGGGGAAAGGGACATTCAGGTGTAGATTAAAGAAAAAAAAAAACTTGAAACCCTGATAAAATCAACTGAGATTAAAATCAAATGAGCCATAGGGTGGCTAAATATGTGGGAGCATAGCATCAGCTCTGTTTAGAGCAACTATTTTCTTCTTTTAAAGAGGAAAATAAAATTAGGAAGGATAATTTTGTAGGGGTTTATAGTAACTGTTGTTCCTTAAGATGTTCAAAGCTCAGGGTCCACACAGAATCATCACTTATCCAGCTGGCAGGGAGGGCAGGTTTATTTACTTTGTGTTTCACAGAGCTTTGCTGGGCACAGCACAAGTGTACTGGACTTTATTCACCCATGTGAACCACAAACAAAGGGTTTTAACTGTTGGTTTATGATTGTACTGGGAAGGAATACATCTGGTGCATTTTTTATAGCTTTGTTTCAGAGAAACAGATGTCTTCTTTTGAAGGCTTTTCAAAATAGAGAGACCTTAAAAATGTGCTTCACTTTATCAGCTCACAGTGCTCATGCAAACAGAAATGAGACAGGGAAGAACAGGAAGGTCAAACTTGCATAAACATACTGTTGCATATGCTGACTGCCAGGAGAAAGAGCCGTGTGCAGCTGAACTGAATGCATTATGCAGAGAAGACAGAAGATGCTACTCTGGCAAAGTCAAATTTTTCTTTTATGCAAGCTCCTATAGGATAAAGATAAGAACTACTATTTCCTTTTACTAATGTAGCAAGCATAAACTAAAATATATTTTTATGAATCTGACATGATGTTTTTAATGAAAAAGGCAAAAGGTGCTTTTGAATATCTTTGTTTTAAAGTACATCCTATATATGTTTCTGTTTCCATCAGCAAAAAGCTAAATTTTCTATCACCATCCTTCTAATAAAGTATCTCTTTTCAAGAACCCCACTTGCTGCTGCAGAGAGGCATCCACCAGAAGCTGACCTCCTTATCTTGAATTTCATATGTAATGAGTAGCTAAATCTGACACCAAATTATTTTAGAAAGAAAATTCAAAGTCAAGCCATTTCCTTTGAAAAAGCCATTTGAAACCTTTGGGGAACAGATATGGAAACATAATTTAAAGCTCATTTCCCCACACAAGTGATTTGGATTAATTGTAATAAATCCAGTGTTTACTATGCACAGAACATCTCCTCCTCTCTCACCACAAGCCCTGGACACTTCGGGCAACTCTTTCATTTGTTGCTTCCTATGAAAATGCTCCATCATTCTGCTTGTGTAATTCAGATTTGTTTTTATCTGCAAGAAAATGCCTCTTCAGTGATTGAGACTAATAGCTGAAGCTGCAGCTGTGGGAGCAGTGCCTGGCAGTGCTGCAGCGAGGCAGCGGCGCAGTCCCACCCCAAGCCATGCCAGGAATGCGCTGCGGGCACCTCCACTGGCCACACTCAAGGGCTTGGGGGAACCTGTGCTGCCTGGCACTATCTCTATTGGAAAGCACTGTTTGCATTTGTAATGCAAAGCAGACATGATTTCAGAACCTGATCTCTTTGACAACAAAGGCTGTAGAAGATTAGAAATACTTAGATTTGCACTTCATTAAAAAATGTATTTCCCTCTGTAAAAGGAATTGGTTTTCTTAACTCATTTGCCTTGCCTCTCTCTTGAGTGTGTATTTCCATTTGTGCCTTCAGTGTATTCTGGTAGTTTTATGAACTGTGGATTTTTTTTCCCCACCGATTAGTTCATCTGGGACTATATTATTAAAGTCTTTTTGGCATTTAAAATATGTAGATGACAACATTAATCTGATTAAAGTGTAGGTAAAGTTGATAATACAAGATATAAAAAAACAGTGCAAGGCACAATTACTAACATAATTATTTTCATTATCAATACAATTATTTTTTTCAGTTGTTGCTTGCTTAATGTTTTTATTCTCCATTCCTTTCATTAGCTCTAATCTTCGGCTGTGAGAAACAGTTCTCTGCTTCTTCAAGACATATTAAGGTAGAACTGGACAGAACTATTTGCAGAAGGATAAAAATCTTTTATCTCTCTGTGTCTGGCTGAACTCCAGTGAAGTTAACTCAGCCAGCAGGACTGTTCATTTTTCTAGGGGGATGAGCAATTGGGGTCTCAGTTTATTTTCCAGTCTTGAATGGTTTCACTGAAAAATCATGACAATCTATAGACTTGTAGGCAATATCAGGAAAAAGAGCTAAAAAATACCATTTCATCCCTGGAAGTGTCCCAGGAATTATTTTAAAGGCCCAGTCTATTTTGTTTCACTGGCAGGCTACCACCACTGGCATTTCATCAGTACAACAGAGCAGCTTTTGCACCTGGGCATGATGGGCAGCAAAATAACTCAATGCCATAAGAACTGCAAAGTGAAAATTGTGCAAAAAATGATGAGGCAGTGATTTAAGACAGTAATTCAGAGTGAAAAGTTAGATCTAATTTTAATGGGAAAGAGAGGAAGATCATGGGTGGTTTACATAGGCTAATTCTCGTGTGAAACAGTTCTCCGAGGGAACTGATTTGTTTTGACTTGCAGTTGGGCTGTGTCTGAGGGCACTTCCCTTTTTGTCCATTCAAAGGGGGTGATCATGAATTCTGAATTGTTGAAAATGCTGGTTTTGAAGCCCACAAGTGCATGAGTTCCCACACCTACACTAAACTACAGTTGGGACTAATCAGTGGATGATGTTTTTTCCTCTGGGATTTTCATGTTGCTTTGCAGGCAGCACTCACTTTAACTAATGAGAGCAGATACTTCCAAACCTAAATCTATATCCCTAAGGGTAGCAATTCAAAGTTTAACTTCTTGATGTAAATTAAGGAAGACTTAATTCAAAAGGCTTGTATATATGTGAAATGTTTCATCCACATCTACCCTGGGATTTCTTGATTTCTCAATTAAGGGAGCAGGTTAAGAAACTAGAATTCTGTTCTTACTAACACCGTCTTAGTACAATGTGTTTTGTGGCATTATTTTCATCCTGTGTATTTGGTTTGATCATCTCTAAAATGAGTGTCTAATAATAAATTAATTTTTGATTTTTATTAGGTTCTAGGAAATCCTTCCAAATGTCCATATACTTATGTTTGCGTGTGCATGATTCTTTATCTTGCTTTGGTAAAGTGTCTCCTAAAATGCACGAGGCTGCAGTTTGTGAAATGCCCACGGAGGGGGCTATGTCAATTGAAATTAGGGTGAATTGTGCATGAAGCACATATTTTCCTCATAGACATGATCTCAGCATCAATGAATAAAAAATATTTGTGCAGGCTCTCCCAATGGGAAGCAAGTGAATGGAAAATGAGAGCCTACTTAATACTCTTAATACTCTTAATTTGTATGATACCTTAAAAAAGCACACAGGAGCCAATTCGGTCTTTCAGACACAATTAAGGGTTGCAGAGCTACCCTAAAAGAAAACCCAGTGTGCAGCTGTCATTCAAAAACTCAACTCTCAGGCTACCTGAATGAAAGGCTGAGGTACAGCACAGCATTAGAGAAGCAATGGAGAAGAAGACAGCAATCAGAAAGGTTCATTTAGAGAAAGGTTTCTCTACATGAGCAGCAAAACCCCATTAAATATTAAAATTATGACCATATAGAAGAGCAGATTGATGTACAGTTCTGAAACATGAGTCCTGATCCATACTCAGTGCTTAGCATTTGTGCTGGATAAAATCTCAGAGCCTTATATTTGCATAGATTATTAAAGATTGTATTAATTCCTCTGATGCCTAAGAAGCAACTGTGACTGAGTTGTCCCACTTATCCTAAAGCAGTTGGCAGGATTTAAAGTTGAATCATGACTACAGTAAGAGAACCATTGGGAGGTTTTTAAATCCCTTTCTGGCACACAGGACGGTCCCTGGCCTCTGCACGCTGCCAGTGCTGTACTCCTGGATTCTGCCCTTCTGAGCAAAAGGAGCATGGTCCAAGATTCAGACATACTTTCTGAGCCTGAGAGCCCCTTCACCTTGTCCCAGGTACTCCACAAAATATATGGAATGGCCATGGATATAACACATCCTGAGTGAATTATGAGATGCTGTTAAACAACACTTTAGTTCTGTAACTTGGGAGGTGAAAGGTGTCTAATTAGTAAGAAAAAAGAACAGAAGGAAGAATGAAGAGATAACAGTAACAAGGCAACGGAGGAAAAAGATGCTTAGTGATGCCCATGAGAAATACAAACACATGAAAGCAACTCAGAAATAGGCAACCTCTAATTGAGCTTTTTTTCTGGGCCGCTATGTTATTTTAAACAGCTGAAGGAAGAGCTTTTTGAAAGAAACAAGCATGGATTACAAGAGAAGAGGAAACAATATTCATGAAGCATTTCATGATCATCAGGCTTCCTAATGCAATCCCTCATCCCAAATATTAGAAATTCTTTGAAGTCTGACAGCTGCTCTCTCTCTTCTTCCTCTCTAAAAATGTGGTCTTCTAAAGATAGCATGCTATCCAAAAGAAGCATACTTCACAATTTTTAAAAGTTGCCATAGAGAGTTTCTTTCAAGTTATGTCAATTAATTCGCTTTTGTAATTCTATTGAAAGAAGTCTATAGGTCCAAAGTCAGCTGTTAGTGGATTTTGTCGTGGTGCATCACATGTAGTTCCTCAAACATGGGAGAGCAAGGACAACACAAGTTTGACATGACACTGGATATCAATCATCTTCTAGGAATACCAGGGAACTACCAGAAAGTAATCTCTGACTAATTTTCATGCCAGTAAAACAATCTCATGTAATACACTGATTCATTCAGATGTCAGCCCAGTGGTCAATCCTTATTAGTAAATCACTAGCAGCTGAATATCTTTCCTCAGAATATGGTGACTAAATCTCAGCTCAGTACACTGTAGCTTGAACAAAAAGCTGCTGGAAGAAAATAAATACTATTTCTACACAAAGATTTAATAACTCCCAGTGCAAATACCAATAAACTACCTATAAATTGCTTAGAAATAGTAAAAAAAACCCAAAAAAACAACAACTCTAGAAACAGGAGCACTTTTTCTATCAGAGAAATGTATGCCAAATATTTCTACTGTGGAAAAGGTTGCCAACCCAGGCATCCAAATGAAATTCCCTTGGTGCTTTCCTGTGGTTGAACAAACCAGCAGAACAGTGAAGGTTTTGGTTACAAGCATTCAGTGTCCAGAAGTTTCTAAGATTGGTGATTCTGTAAGGCATCCAAGTGCTGGGTCATGAGACTGGGACATCTACTGATCTGCTGGCTCATCCATCCCCTGTTCCCTGCATGTGTGTGTTCTGTTGGGTGAAGAACAGGTGCCAAATTCAAGTACAGCTGACTGCCTCTTTATCCATTGTAAGAGGGTAGGAGGAGACTGGAGGGCAGCTCTACTTCAAGGGAAAGGTCTGGCTGACTATGCTGCTATGCAGGCTGGACCATCCCCAAAAGTGTTGTCAAAATAGATGGGCCAGATTGTTTGTATTTAGAGAGATGAACTATGGATAAATAATGGCATTCAAATCCAGTAGATGCACATAATCAAAGCAAATTAATTTAAAAGATAAAGGTGTGGAAAGGAAGTATAGGAGAAGTGGGCTACTAGTTTTTTTTCATAAACAATTCTCTCTTTAAGAAAATCTTTGTTCCCTTAGCCTGTCCTATTAATGTTTAGTTTCCTGCTGTAATTGCAGATTACAATTTATTACAGTTTATTTGCACTGTGTTTACACCATGTTAATCTCAGGCCTCATGTTTCTTCTAAGGTATCCATAGGAGATCAGGAAGGCTTTTTTATTTATTTATTTTGATTTTTTTTTTTCTTTGGCTTTGTGCTAGCATTTCTACTAACCTCTGCAGCATTGTAGTTCAACTTTAGTTTCAGGTAGGATTTTGGCAAGGTATAGACAGTAATCTGTACTTGATGTATTATGTGTTTCTCACAAGAGGGAAATCTGAATTCTGTGGAGAACATGTGTTAGTAAGCTGACAGAAAAACCAAAGAGCATGAAATTCAGATGTGTTTGGTTGGTGTTTTGCTAATCCACTTAGCATAAAGCCAAGCACAGATATGGAGCCAAATGGGAATTGTCTCTGTATCAGATCATGAGCAGGTATTAAGGTTTGTTTTCTACCCTTTTCTACAGACTGAGACATGATATTACACCAGGCTCACCTGGGAGCTTTATTTAGGAAAGCTACTGCTTTTATAGGGATGTTATTAGCCCCAGGACTCTATTATTACTGCTTCATTTGTGTGAAAATACAGCACATTTGGGTAAAAGGCAGTGCGTCTCTCCCACTGTGTGATGGTGCTTGGACTTGTCTACAAGAGGCATTTCTGGCATTTTTAACAAAAAGCTTTGTAGCCAGGACCCTGCAGGTCGGGAAGCCCCTTTTAACTCTGTGCTCCTAGAGCACTGCAATCTGCATGCCACAGAATCTGCCCAGCAAACAGAACGGGCAGCAAAGCCTCTGTGAGCACTGGCTGGGTTTGTGAGCATAACCCAGACACCAGACACATAACCCATAACCCAGACACCAGACACATAACCCATAACCCAGACACCAGGCAGACCTGTGCTGGCACACAGGGGTGGCTGAGTGCCAGCAGCACAGGCAAACGTGAGAGCCTGTGCCATTTTATGTAGGGAAACTTAAGTACCAACAAGGTTAGATAAAAGGGTTTGTGACTGAGTGATGCCTTTGTACTGGGAAAAGGCCATAAAAAAGTCCTCTTGCACATAGCCCTAAATCTTGTTCTTTTAATACCTAAAAAATGCCACACACTTTCAGAGTAAGGGACTTAAAGGGAAATGGTGACAGAAAATCAACAATGCAAGTGCCAAGGAAACACCACTGTGTCAGTGCCCTCAGTCCTGAGCACAGTTGGTGAAGCCAGAGCAGTGCTGCCAGCAGCATGTTGGGAGGGCTGGAAAATCTGACTTCTGTGCTTCGTTATTTCCTATTTTACAGGAATATTTAATGGGTGAATACAATCAATTTCTATGGTCAGATCGTTATTCATAACAAATTAAGCTGTTTTCAAGCTCTTCTTAATCTCTGGGTGAGGCTTGGCAGTGATACCTTCATTGCCTATTGACAGTTTTGGAGTCGATCTGGCTCTTCTCTTTTACATGGAGTAGTGTTGTTAACCCTTCTTGCACGTGCTTTAGCTTTTGACAAATGGGCAGCATTGCTGCTGTGAGTTTTATTTGTTTGATTTTTCTCTCTGGGATGTCTTGGCTGGGGATCTTAAGATTCCTCGGGTGGTGGTTGTTGTTATTGTTGCTGTTGTTGTTGTTGATGTTGTTGCTGTTATTGTTGTTATTGTTGATGATGTTTTTGTTGTTGATGATGATGTTGTTGTTGTTGTTGTGCCACGGAAGGGAGCAGCCGCAGTCCCAGCTGGCTGGCCCTCGGTGCAGGCTCTGGGGCTCCCCCACTCCCTGCCTGGGGCTCGATGGGTTTGGGGGGCACTGCCCACGCTGCTGCATCAGGAAATGTCTGTCTGACCCTGCCCGGCCACCCCTGGGCAAGGGAGGTGATGGAAGGGCAGAGATTTGAGCACCCGGCAGGTCCCTTGTAATCTTCCCTTGCTTCGGTTCTCTCTGCAGTACCAACAGTAGTTTTGGGCACTCAGGCTAGCAAGTCCTCCACACCACGTAATTTCATTGAGAGTGTTGCCTAGCATGAATTCCAAATAGGAGCAGTTTTTGTTTTGTCAGGTGGTGGAGGGGATTTTTCTTTGTGTTTCTTGGTTTATTTTGTGAACTTCTATCCTAATATGTGGCTACTTCAAGCAAAGTCTCCAAATTTTGAATATGAAAGTAACATCTGGTTTATGTTCAATGCTGCTCTAAGCAGCAAATGCAAATAGAGTTTTGTATTTTAACAAAGCGTTCTTGGATTGTCATTCTAATGAAAGTTTCCTATGTCCCAATTATCCTCATGTCAGGCAGGCATTTGCTAGCTCTTGCTTCAGCTGAAAAAGAAACAAACTTGCTAAACATTTCAGTGCAAAACTATCCCTTAGGATGGCTGTCAATTTTCATATCATTAACTAATCTTCAACTTGCAGTTTCTTCTACTTATCATATTTTAAAGTCTCTAGGCATACATAAAATGTCTTTTTAGGTCTTTTACAATCTGTTGTGCAGATTGTATCAGGTATGGACTATTACTAAGCTGACCCCCAGCTCTTCACACATGCTTGAGACTGCTCCAAGCTGAAGTGGCAAGGAAAGGATGGGCTGACCTAGAAATGTTTAGGAGTATCTCTTGTGTTTTATTGGGGTGTGTATTTGACTTGGGAGAGGGCTCTTTTCAGGCCCACCTAGTGAATAATTGTACCAACATTTCCTGTTGGCTTTGCTTCTCGGATTTAATTTGTATTTCTTTTGTGGTTTGAGTTGATGCTACAAGTTGTGAAGTTACAAGAAACTCTTGTTGAGTTTCTTGTAAGTTTCTGCTTTTTATTGTGTTTTTTGCCTGATGACTCAAATAATGAAGTCTGTTTCCAACTGTTGGGATGACAGCAAGTGTTGGAGAACTTAGGGATGATGTTGTAGATGTGGGTCCATCAGCTTACCGTTTCTCTTTAATGGTCACCTACCTGGCAGTGTCTTGTTTCTCATTTTATGGGATGGAACACATTTATATTTATAAATTACTATGTGTATTAAAAACATGTCTTTTCAAATGAATTGTGATTTTTTTCTATAGCATCTCTTCATTGTACTTCATTAATGTGATCATTAGTATGCCACTTGCCCCAGTCATGCAGTACTTGGCTATAGATCATGACTGAAGTCTTGTTAGAGCACAGTTTACTTCAATCAAGAGAAGACACAGCTGCAAAGGTCACAGTGCAAAAGATCTCCCAAAGGCTTGAGCATTGTTGTCAGCCTCTCCTGCAAGAGATGAGCTATTGCAGCCAGAGACTCCAAGCAAGGAATACAAGAGCTATGGCCATAACCTTATTCTGAAGCTCTACAAGCCTTTGAAGAGTTACCTGTCTTCAGTAAAATTCCCATCCTGTAGTCACTTTGCTCCACACAGCTGGGTTAGAAGTGTCTAACATACAGACAAGAGCAGTTAAAAGCCTGTCCAGCAGTGTTTGTAACTGCATGAAGGACAGGACTTATATCACACTTTGATAATTTAGCTGGCGCTGTTGCTTTTTAATAATCTGCTGGGTAAAGTAGAAAAGGTAAACTGATTTGAAAGGTACAGAGCCTGCTGCTTTCTTCTCTAAAAGCCAACCAAACACTACAGCTTATTTGTTTCAAGAGGAGTTATGTTGAGAAATGCCTGGCATTGCTAACAGGTGTTTGGAAGAAATTTGTGTTGTTTCCTGCTTCCTTTTCTTTATATTTTCCTTAGTGAGTAGGACTTACCAGAGGCATTTTTATTAATATTTTAAGGTTATTGGAATACTACAGAGGAGAACAAAGTAGTTATGGTCACAGCTGATAATGAAGATTGCTGGAGTTAGTGGTTATGGAAGCCTGAATTTGACACAGGAGATTCAAGCTCAGAGTCACTGAACTCTTTTGTGGTAACTTGAGATGCAGAAAAGTAGAGCTCAACTTTAAAGCATGTCTTATAACATCGAGATCAGAGGGGTGAAAAAAAAAAACCAAACAAAATCAAATTGTAAACCCTTGTCTTGGTTTGCCTGGCTGTGGGATCCATCTGTAAATGAAGCAGGTGGGAAAGTGGCAATCCTGAACCCAGAAACTCCAGCAAGGCAATTACTTCTGCATGGTACAGACATGACAAACAGAGCTAACCCCAGCTGCTTGCCTCCTCCTGTACACAGAGGCAGAAGATGAGATTAAGCTGGGACATCAGTTCTAGGGTGGAAATACTGAAGTATCTGTCAAATATTTGACACTTAGGAAACCAAAATTTGTTCAGTCTGGCACTGCTGGAGGAGCATCTGGCAAAAAAGAGCAGAACCTGAAACAACTTCAAACAAAGTCTTGTTCCTGGAAGGATATTGCTATGGTAACTAAGTTAACTTCACTCTTCCCTTTAAACTAGTCAAAAAGCATCAAAGTGTCCCACAGGTAATACAGATTCACAGAACAAGTTTATTGTTTCTAGTAGTGAAGTTGTTTTGGTGTTTTTTTCAGATATCATAAAAATTTGCTTAGAAAGTAGGTCTCTAATACTAGAATGACTAAGGAGTGAAAATGAAAACTGAATTCAGTGTGATGGTTTCTATGGAACTTGTCACTTTGGGAAAGAATATTGTAATGAATACTTGGGAAATCATGGTGGTGGTTTGTTTCTGCTGTGTAAAAGGCTGAAATGTAGCCCAAGGTTTCCAACATTATTTGAAATTATAATATACTGAGCTACATTATATTCTAATTTTATGCTTTATTTTTCTTGCAAATTATACCTCTTTTAGTACAGTCATACTGTAAATCTTACCTTGAAAGCTGTGTTGTATTGGCAGAAGATGAAAGCGTGAGTACACTGTCATATTCATGGTCTAATCTTACTTCTAAATAATGTTTCATGGGAGTATGATTTAGCTACAACTCCCCTGTCTTTTAAATGGAGATAAAATTTGCTTGTCACATAAAGTTGTTCTGAGAATTAATTGCTTAATGTGGTATATATGCACTGCTTTGAAAATTAGGGCATATAGGTGATGAACATCATTACCAGGTAATTATTATTAATATACTGAGTTCTAATTAAAGCAGCTATTGGTAGATGAAGAAGGTAGTGTCTTGGTTGTCCATTTTGATGTCAATAATGCTACAGTCATAAACTTGATATAATGGGGTGAAGAAGCAGCTGTACTACTGCCAGACAGGCAGATTTAGCATAAACAGAAATGAAATAGGGTCCTGCACATCTCTAGACAGGAGATTCTTGATCACTGGCAGCATCTTGAGTTGTCTTTTATGACTCCATAGGTAAATGGTGCTGAGTCGTGTCATGAGAGCAAAATGCACAAGGTATCTGTTTTAAATTAAGGGAGTTTATTAAAAAGAAGTATCTTGGCAACTGTATGTATGAGTGTAAACAGACCATTGTGTTAGAATAGGAAAAGCTCTGCTGATCAAATTGTTAGGAGTTTAGTATCCAGGCTGGGGATGAAATGATGAAATGCTGTAAGACAATTTCTGAGATAAATCTAAGGAGTTCTGTGCACTCGCTGTCTCAATATTACAGTATTGGAATTGTACAGGTAAAATTATCTGCTCTAGGCTGGGTGATTATTTAGGAATGTAAAGCACTGCAATTTCATCTGAGACCATGAATTAAGAGTTCCTTCAGTTTCAGTAGCGCTGCAGTTAAGAAATAAGTATAAACCAGCAAATAAAGCATTGGAGTATCTTACTCCCAACACAATAGCTTCTAAAGAGAAATAGTTAAATTAATTCTGTGGCATTTTTGGGGGAGGTGTAATAAAATCCTAACTCCACAAGATGGAGAATTTGGGAAACTGATGTATTAAGCCTTTTTATTTACATCCAAAGCCACCTTATTATTCTGATAATTGTCAGGATACTGAGAGGGAAGTTTTTAACTCTTTCTTTCCACTACATTGCAGAGGAACCTGCAACAAAAGGTTGCTATTAAGATGAAATTTTAGAAGAGCTGAATGTATGTGATATCTTGAGACTTTAGAAAAGTTTTGTAAAATTCTGTCCCATGTTTCAGTCTCTGAATCATCAATGATCATGTGTAATGATTTTTGTGGTAAATATCAGAATATCAGAAGTTGGAAGAGATACACAAGGATCACAGATTTGTTAGATTTAAATTCCTACATCTGAACTTTTTTGTAGGCTCAGTGAAGTAATAAGGATCTGCAAGTGGGTTTTGGACATTGGCCAAAGACATGCATTATTCAATACAGAATTATTGTAGTAAATTAATGTTTAACAAATTATTGTTAAACATTAATTTACTACAATAATTCTGGATTGATCTCTTAAGTGATCACACTAATCTAATACAGTGATTAGGCCTTTTGGTAGGTTTTTATGCTAGCCAATTTATTTTGATTCCTGAAGTCTAATAAAGAAGCTCATTTAATGTGAACATTCATATATTTATTATATATTATATATTATATTATTATATATTTATTTCTACTTGATACCTGCTAGTTTTTCTTCAATTAGTAATTCTGTCCATTTATCTTGTACATCTAAGATTAGGGGGTGGAGAAGGGCATTGAAGCTGGTGTAGGGTCTGAAGAGGAGCAGCTGAGGGAACTGGGCTGTTGAGGGGAAAAGGAGGCTCAGGCAGGAGTTTACAACTCCCTACAATTCCCTGGAAGGAGGCTGTAGGCAGGTAAGGATTGGTCTCTTCTCCCAGGTAAAAATGATAGGACAAGAGGAAACAGCCCCAAGCTGGAACAGGGGAGCTTTACATTGGATTTTAGGATATACAGAAAGAAATTTGTGGCAGTCCTTGGAACAGACTGCCCAAGGAAGTAGTTGGGCTCCAAATCCTTGAGGTATTAAAAGGTTTAGGCGTGGCACTTAGGGACATAGTTTAGTGGTGGACTCACAGTGTCAGGTTAACAGTTGGACTCCTTAAGATTGCTGGTTTCTTCCGACCAAAATGATTCAATGTAATGTTTACATGAATTTGATTAATATAGTCAAGCTATTTTGGCTGATTTTAATCTAGATCATTATAAAACAAGTCACTTTTCTGTGCTCATTTGCAAAATTCTTTTTTTAATGGAAGCAATTACAATCAGCTTTTTTTTTTTTTTTTAATTTGACATGCTCTTCAATATTTAGCTTTAGACATGGGGTTTGATTTACTTTTTCTGCCTTCTGGTGTCAAGTATTGATGGAATTATGGTGTCAAGTTTTATGGAATGGGCTGCATTTCTAGATTCAACTTGTAAAATATACTAAAGTATTCCTTGGCTTTAGTGAGATCTTATGGACTTGCTTTCTCTCTATCTGACAATAGCATTTGGAATATAGGAATTGCTCAAAGGGCAGTGATTCAAAAACTCCCTCCTCATAGAATACAAATATTGATGAGGATGGTTATTTTCCAGTTTCTAATGCTAACTGTGGGAGGATGCTTGTGATTGTCCTTGTTACAGTAAGTATATTATAAAGCCAGTAAAGTTGAGAGCCACTCTGAATAGCAATCCTAGGTTAAATTGCTTGTACTCATCGCATATAAAGGAGGCAGATGCTGAAAAATCTGACAACCGCCCCCCTCTCCAAACATCTAAACTTCTGGTTCTGCTGTGCTAAGCTGTGTCAGGCCTAAAGCAGTTTTAAAACAAATTTAGTGGGCCGAGAGCAGTTCTTCCTTTGGTTTTTGAACCTTATTCTTCAGGAATCCAGTGTTGTAATGGGTTTTAATTTTAAAAAAATTAAAAGCCCACGGGGAGACAAGAATGTGTTATCCAGCTTTGACATTTCTCATCATTTTCATTGCTTACTATACTTGGTAATAAGTTTTGGAAGGAGAATATGACTTGGAATTTTACTGATGTTTGAAGTCTTACTTCACACTGACATTCTTGGCAAGGACCTCTACTCTTTTACTCTTTCTGCACATTTCCTTTCTACAGTTGTTTGTGTATTCATTGCTACATGCTAGCTTCAAAGAAAAAATAATCTTTAATCTTTTGATTCTACAGCGAGTTGTTTAGAAAAGAATGAAAAATGCTCTGTTATTGGGAAAAAAGTTAAAAATTTTCTTACAGTAGCTTGTAGAAGCCCCAAACAAGAAATAGCATCTTACTGTGGCAAGTTTTATATACATAAATAGAATCTGGTGTCTTGTGCTCTACTAATGTAAGCAATGGTATAACTGCACATGTAATGGTGGGGACACTGGTTAATGTGTTGGTTGGTGGGCAGAGTTCCAGCCAGCAGAGGATGAATTATAATACTCAAGTAGAACATCATTTACTCTTTGTTCTGCTCCTTCAAACTGAATCATAGAGACAAAAAGGGACATGGAGGAATTCCATCTATCAGAGGCCTTCCAAAAAGTTGAAAGTGCCACATTATTTTCTATGGAGAGATGATTGCATAATTACTTAGATATGTATGATGAAGTCAGCATTACATGGGTTTAAAAGACCAAGAAAACCCAAACTCAAGGTGGCAAGTGCATTGTGAGTAAAGGAATAGCTGAAAATCTTTCATAAATAATATTTATTGTGGAGAAAGTGGGAACAGGATGAGGCACTAGTTTCAGCTTGGAGGGTTTTAACCAAAAGGGAATTCTTCCCTCATGGTAGTTTATTTTGAAAAGAGTTCAGAATAATGAGGGCACTGTGAAATATTGGGTTAGAAAAGGAATATGAAATTCTAAGTTGACCTTTTATGGTTTCTCATATTTTTGATTCAAGTCAAGCAATCAGAACTTAAGAACTCTTTGAATGCTCTTCTTGTCTATTGGATCCTGTGTCAAAAACAGGTTAAAAAAATGCCAGCTTGTCTTCAGTTGCTCCAGTCATGGACAAAGTTGACACCTGCAGCGGTGTTAGAGGAGCTGACATGATGAGAGGACAGATTTAACATGATTGTGGGACGTAAATTTTACTGATTGACTGGTTTTGTTTTTAATAGCTAATTGCCCAAAGCCCAAAATATACGAATAGAAAGTTCCTCTCTAATTCACTGAAAAATCAGCAGCCTAAGGACATGGCTGACTTATCCTGTATGCTTCTGTTCCTGGTTAGTTCCAGCTGCTGATACAGTCTCCTATCTCTGGAATACTACTTTAAAACACGTGTATCTTGCTGGACGTTAAAGCAGATCTACATTTTGCTAAACTGTATTGAAGATCAGACATTCAATCAAACAGGTTATAATTCTCCCTGCTTTTAGCATATGTTTAAACATAAAATTCTTTTAGCTATTTATGCTATAAAGTTGTAGAGATCCCTCAGAGGGCTATTTTAATCTTAATTATGTAGCTGCTGATTGAAACTGTTAATAACTAGTAGATTTATGCTCTTAAACATCTTGTTTTCATCCTAGGTTGTTATGTCAATACCAGGTTGTTATACCACTTGAAACTGTTGGAACAGTGTTGGTATCATTCATGGTCCTGCCATCCAAAAGGGCCTTATTTAATGGTGTGTGAAAATTTGGAGTGAGCATCTCAGATCTACATGAACACATTGTTTGTTGGTGCCTTTTCCCAAAAACTACCCCTTCTGCGGGTTTCTTTGAACTCTGTTCTTAGTCACTGATTAATGCAAATAATGTATAGTTACCTCAGCTTTCAGGTGACTTAACAGTATCAATTTTCCAAGGCTCAGGCTTGTTCATTATTTTAGAATTCTTTTTCCATTGTTCTTCATTTAAATGATGTGTTCACTCCAATGTTAATTATCTGGGTTTCTCAGACAGAGGCAGTAGTAGATGTAACTTTTATTGCTCTACTAAGTGCTTATCAGTGAGCAACAATAAAAATTCAAAAGCTAGTTAAAGCGTTGCATGGAATTAGTTTGCTATTCATTTGAATTTGGCAAATCTCTTTCAAATGGAAAAAAAAAAAGAAGAAATTTTTTTTCACATTTTTTTCTAGGATAGTTCCTTTGGGTTTTTCCTGTTTTAATTAATATTATGCCAATTATCTGAGTGCATTGTTCAGAACTTCATTTGAGAGGTGTCATGAGTCTCCAAGGGGCTAATTGGGAGCTTTGCTCCATAAGTAGCCAGGCTCTGTCAGGGAGGGGACATCAGCTGGGGAGGTTGGTGAAATTTCCCTCTGTGGTTTCATCAAGTTTACACCTGAGTTCCTCTGACATTTGGTAGAAGTCCCAGTTCATTCCTACCTGAGCCATTGTGCACAGCTCTGTGTCCACTTTCTGTGACTGCCCCCTGTGAGGTACTGCACTATGCTGAGTGTAGTATTAATGTAAATAAGAGTATATGTAAATAGGAGTATACCTCTTATTTTATAGAGGGGGTGCTCTGCACTGGTATAAAATTGTACAAAATGAGGAATTTCTTGTCCACAACAATTTCACATTGCCTTAGCTATTTATTTTTCAGTCTCAGTTGCCAAAATAGTTTAAAAAGTGCTTCAACATGACATGAAGGTTTAGATAAGGGAGGATCTCAACAGGCAGGGTTACCCTTCTCCTCACAGTCTTTTCTGAAGGAATCTCTCACCATATGCCTCTTGAATTAATAAGAAAGTGGGTTTTGAATGCAGCTAGAGGGGAAAGGATCTGCCAGTGGGTTTTGGACATTGGCCAAAGACATTTAAGGGAAAAGCAGCTGTTTCTTGTTTTCTTTTTTCTTCTGAAGTCAGAAGTCATGTTTTTCATTTTTGGCAAAGGTGAGGCTAAGTGGGATGTGTGATCAGACAGTGGTTGCATCTCTTTTATTGCTTGAGAACTACTTAGTTTTATGGAAATAGGAATGGTATGAGAACCTTCGTAAGGGCAAAAGATGAAACTGTTTTGTGATGAGAAAGGAGCAGAGATACACCCTTCCTTGGTGGTAATGTAAAGTGTGTAAAGATAAAATGCAGGGATGTGATTATTATGCAGCTGAGACCATGCCTTTTGAGATGCTAGATTTGGAAAAGGAGAAAAAATTACCTCTATTTACTGACAAAATTTAAAATAGAGATACTGCACTGACAATGTGATTCAAGATTATGGGGTCACTTTTCACAGCTGGCAGTACAGCTATTGATATAACTAAATACTGGGAAAATGTTTTGGAAACCTTAAATGCTTCAGAAAACTCAAAACTTAGATGTTGTAGAAAACATCAGTTTTCCGAAACATTGCAAAGTGAGTTGTAAATAACTGGGTCTGACCCTTCTAGGTCTAGTGTTGAACCCTTGTGGAACTGCTGTGCAGAACCAGCATGGAATATATTTTCCGCCTGAGGTCCTTTCACACCTGCATATTACTGGTTTAGAACAAGAGTGTCAGACTCTTGCTGTATGCACTTTTAGTTTGCCTGTAAGGCTGTGTGTGTTCATCAGATCTATGTATTTCACAGAGTTCTTATGAAGTAAGTGAATGACAGAGTTGTTGTTTTGCAAGGTTTGTTTGCTGAGTTTATTATTTAAACTCTATTGCTGAAGAGGGGGAGTTGCTGAAATGTCAGCTGCTCTGCATGAAACTCTTGGGAGATAGGATTTACAGTTCTGACCTGAATCCATGCAACTTCTCTGAATACTGGATTGCTGAAGTGCTGTGTGAAATAGAACTGTGCTATCAGTATGCCAGCAGCAATAAAGATGTGCTGCAGCAGTCTCATGAATGCTAAATTCCCATGCAAAGTCCAGGTAGGAAGTTTCACATGCATCAGTTATGTTTGCTCTTTTTGTAGCTGTCTCCCAGTTCCATATGTAAACATTTAAAAATAAACTTTCAATGGTTAAACTGTATAAAATAAATTAACACTGGAGATAAAGCTCTTGGAGAAGTTAATGTGATGTTCAGTGCAAACCCCCTCATTGATTGATCCCAAATGATACTGCTTGAGGATTCAATAATTAAAGACCCACTTAGTTATGTTATGCTAGCTTACTTTTGTATTTCTCACTCTCCTGCCCCTGAGTAAACTCTACAGTCATTTCAAATGGCAGGATTGAAAGTGAATATTAGTAGCCTTACTGGTTACATCTCTACAATTAAATTAGATGTGCTTTGGACCATTTTCAGACAGTGAAGGCAGCTGGCATGGAAAAAACCATGTCTGTATTGTGGAAGTTTTACCCTCCAGCATAAGCAACAGGTGGGCAAAAGTCACACTGACATGCTTTTTCTGGGAATTATCCTTGTTATCTGCTGTCTCCAGGGAATTGTTTAGTGGGGTGTGATTTGCTACATGCAAAAACCATTTGAGACTTTAAAATGTAATGGTCGAAACAAGTTTCAATGCCTTTTAACACCAGCGGTCTCTTTTCTGGCACTACTTCATTTGCTGGCATAAATGTACCTTTAGATAGGGTTAATTTTAAATCTAGGAATCTAGTCTAAGGTGTTGAGCAACAGCTGATAGAGAAATAACAAAATAATTCTTCCTGTCCTAACTTCTCTGCTTGAATTTCCCACTGAATATATATAAGCAGTGCATAACGCAGAGCTGTGCACAAGTAGATGAAATCAACCCTTTGAAAGTACCTGTGCTACCTTGGAGGAGATATCTTTACAGGAAGGCTAAATATTAGTCTGAAGAAGAAAGTCAGGAATAGATAATAGAACTGTGAGATGCAGGTTTTGAAATAGTTGTGAAAATTGTATGCGTGTAAGATTGGTTAGAGAAAAGCACAAAGATAAAGTAAGGAGAACAGCTGTGGAGTGTTGGAGAAGGAGCCTCCAATGAAAAGAAAATGTAAAGGCTCTAGCAAATTGTAGGAAGAATCAGAGACAGAAAAACAAAATAGGGTATTGTAGTGGTGTTAAAGGAAGGCCAAAGTAAATGGAAATTGCAGATCAGAATTTTAAACAAAAAGAAAATCTTGAGTAGTCTGAGGACTGATTTAATAAAATGTAGGCATTTAAATGAGTGTATCCCTCCAATTTATAAATTATTTATTTGGAGGACTTCGAAGAAAAAGCCCAACTGAGTCTCTACTCTGTAGCAAGTACTTCATAATTAAATTCTGGTCTGCTGGATTCTTATTCTCAAAGATGTAAGATTCCTTGCCTCATTGCATAGACAGTAAAATGGAAATGTTCCTTTCTAATAGATATATAAACTGGTAAGGATATTTTAAAATTCCTGTCAAATCACTCCATGTAGATTACCTAATCAGATACCATAGCTACATAATGTAATGTTAAAACCAGCAGAATTACACCATCACAGGAATCAGCTATCCCTGTTCCAGATTACAGGGTTTTATAATTGCAATGTTTCTTCATCAACCCACTCCACTTCATGCTGTCACATATCTTTGGAATTGCTATGAACATTTATCTCTATATAGGTTTTCATCTTCTTAAAAATTTATAGTTTTCAAATTTTTTATTTTTTTGGAAATCCTTTTTTGGTGAATGCTGATGCTGGCATTTTGGGTATATGCTAGTTAGTATAATAGAAAAACAGAGGCTTAGGCATACTGAAACTGTAAATTTGATCAAATAGCTGAGAGATTTAACATGCTTAGTGCCAGCTCAGAAGCTCTAGAATAAATTTTTACACCATTAGAGCCTCTTTGGAAAATAAAGTGTGTTTTAGTTCATAAACTTCACATCCTTTTTCCCAAATACAAAGCGTTGTGCTATTTGCTAGACATAGAAATCAACTAAACTTCTCCTTGCTCTATGGTGCTCTCATTTAATTTAATTAAATTTCTTCTGGTTGTGAAAAGAGACTTATCTCAGGAAAGGCTGAGATACATAACCAGTGGCCCACTGGTGCAGCAGAGCCCCTAAAACCAAAGGTTACACCAAGCCCTCCTTGCACCGAGATAACTCCAGCTTGCTTTGATAACTGCTGCTCATTCTTTACAATATTCCCTGAGCTCACTGGTTTTGCCCATCTCCTCTGAGCTGCTTTCCATTATGAGGGTGCTCAGACCAATTTGGGATGATTACTGGGGCAGCTCAGTAAGCTTATACATGGTTCACAGCAGTGACCAGACCTCTTACAGAACTGAATCCTGCAGTCTTAGTAATTTCAGAGTTAATTGGGCAGCCTTCAGAGCCTCTTCTATGGAAAATACAATGAAGGAAAAGGATGTTTGGCTTAGACAGGAGACAAATCTGTACACAATGCAGTGCAGGTTTCCATATCTGAAGGTGACCTAGGGAAGAAGATTTGTCTGTGACTTAACTGAGTAAGGCTAGCCAGGATATTTCTCATGAATACTTTTTTCAAAGGAATATAAAAAAGGATAACTTCAGTCATAGTCCATTCTTTCAAAGTGACCAGTCTGCGCAGAAGAACTTGCTGGCTTGCTGAAGTCAGAATGGCTTGCACAGACATTTTCATTTCAGCAAGGCTGAGGTATGGCTCTGACAGACCCCTGCTGGGTTTGTAGCAGGCTCTCCTGCCTCAGCCTTTGGCAAGCTGCCTGGCAGGTTGACAAGCAACAGCACATGACAAACTAGGGGGTTCTGGCACTTGTTCTCATTGCTCCTTGAAAGGTGAAACTTGCAGGCTTTTTAAGATTCCTGACTCCAAGGCAACTTGGTAGGTGGACTGCTCCAGACTGGGGACTTGCTTTTCTTTTTAAGCTGAGGCATCAAAGCTGATCACAGATGGCAGTTTTTTAAAAAGCTTTGCAGAATGATAGGCAAGAAAAAATTAAGTTAAATGCTGTGGATGTGACAGCCTGGTCAGAGAGCAAGAAAACTAGGTAAGTTTTCCCAGAATTAGCTTGTGAGACTTCAGAGAGTTGAAGATAAACAATGATAGCTTATTATTACAAACAACCTGCAGGTGTTGTTTTCTTGTTTTTCTCAAAGATCGTTTATAAGAAAGGTGCTAATTAGCCAATCAGGTGAAACATATTGATTAATTGACCAATCAGGTCTATCTGTATCAGAGCAATGTATGAAAAGGAGAATCCAAAGTAAAGCTATGATCTGCAAACCATCCTTCTGGTGAGTCTGTGTTGTTTCTTACTCAACAGTGACAAAATGTTTTGCTAACACGTGAAGGGAAAACCATTTTTGATTTGACAAAAAGGTAAACATATACTAATTTTATCAAGTTAAAATATTTTTTGACATTGGTGTCCCTCAATAGCAAAGTCCAAACTTAAAATTTCAATATATTACCACAGTAAGACTGTGTAAATGGGCTGCTGTGTGCTTTTGTCAGTAACTAAACAATAGACATTGTAAATCTTGTTACCACATATGAACTGGGAAATTTATATATGGGTAGATCAAACGAAATGGAGAAGCTTTGTTCTCTGGTGCTTGCCCTGTCTGATAGTTCAGTTCTTATTACCAGGCTGCCCGATTTTGGCTGAATGGGTTGAAGGGAGGTGGGAAAAAAAACAAATGAAGGTCTGACAAACTACTCAGTAATGAAATGTTAGTCCAGCTTCTGGAATAAAACTGAGGCAAATAACTTATCAGGTTATAGATAAATCTAAAAGTGTCAAAATATTAATTGGGCTCTCCTAATAAGGGTTGTACTGCCTGGGCTGAGGGCTGGCCTTTCTGGTGTCTGAGCTCCAAATCAGGTTTGATCCTTTTGAGAAGGAATGCATCTCATACTTGAAAGGCCAGCCCCTACCAATACCTACACAACAGCATTTTTCTATGGTCTCCTGTCTTTGCCATTGGTGCTTTCAGTGTCTGAGGTCCCAGCTCCCAATACTGACAGAACGTACAGAATGTGGGGTTTTTTTCCAGAGCTAGAAACTCCCTGCAATTCTTCCCTTTCCTGAGGTTACCCTTGGCTTTCTCTATTTTGTTTCATTCCTGAGTGCTGAATCAATTGAAATGTAAATGTATTCTGAACATTTTTTTTCTAAAAAGGATTTGATTCAGGCATATCTGGCATTTTCTATATGCCCCAAATATTTGCTTTAAGAGAATGAAATAAATTTGCAGTGCCATCTTGTAAGTATGTCTTCAAACTCTGTTTTCATCACCTTTTGATCAGCTGCCTGCTCTTTTGCTAAGCAGGTGATTTCTGCTCATTTTTAATATCAAGCAGGAAGTTGCTATGAACATGTTCTCAGAATCACAGGAAAAATGTTTTCTTTCAATATTGTGCAATCTTTATCCTCTCTGGGATGTACATCACCCAAAATCTTCTTGATCCCTGTTCTGACTACTCTTGCCTTTCCCCTACTTTAAATTGCCATGTCTGGCTTCTTATCTTGCCCTGGAGCTCTACAGCAATTTCCTATAATATTCCAACCATGTATCTTTCAATTCAGTACAAATTGGCAGTGCTCCTGCAGTCAGCATGCATATCTTTCCTTTCATCTACCATGTGCTGCTCCTCCTTCTGCAATGTGTCTCTGCACCCTTTTCTGTCTATAGGAATCCATCCTTTCTATAGACTTTATTCTGGAAGTTAAGCAGTTCTGTCAGCTTCCTGATTAGACCACATCTCACAGACTGCAATTTCCTTCATGTTTCTTCTTAGATTCACATACTTGAATTCCTCCTTTCTTGTTTATTATGTCTTTTGCATTCTCAGAGAAAGAACAGAAGGCTCCTGATGCAATGTGTCACTGTCTTTTAAATGTTCACTCTTAAACCCATCTTTTTCACTTACTATCCATGGTCTCATTATTTCTTTCTGGTTCAATAACAGTTATCCATCAATGGCTTTTTCTCTGAGTAATGTATGTTTCCTTTTTATCCTTTTAAACCCCTTTTATTTTATTTCAGATACAATATGGTATCTACAGTGGAGAGCTAATACATGTCCTCTTCTGTTATTGTAATAAGTCAGTATTTCAACATAGAAAGTGTAAATAAAAACAAAAAAACCCCAAAAACAACAACAAAAAAAAGTGTTTAAGTTACATTTCCCTTAACCTGCCGTTGAAATTATGTTCTCCTTATTCTTTTAGACAGCTTTGCATCTAACAAAATGGCGGTTTTATAAAAATCTATTTAATTGCCAGTTTGTGCCTCCCAGAATATTAGTAGCACTTAGACAGTATTGCTAAAGAAAACAATTTAATTTCTGTGAGACTTAAAAAAAAATAAATTACTGGCCTTTGTGCTATTGGATCATTAAAATGGATTGGAAATTAGGCAAGGGTCAAAAGTGAACTTAGGTTTAGCTTGATCAAAAGCAGAAGCAAAGCCATAAAATCAGCATATGTGGTCTGGAACAACAGCTAATGTGTGGTTTGTGCTAATTTCAGAGATCCCATGGAAATATTGCATGGTAAAGTAACCACAGAAAAAAGCTGGAAGGTGCATCTCCAGGAGCATGGTGGGAGATTTTAGGTAAGCGTGTTAGGGCCCTGATTAAAGAAAGTAAAAGCCTAACATAGTTTAACTCCATGCACTTTTAACTCCATGTAATTATAAGTTTACTTCTTTTGCCTGACCTGCCAGCCCACAGAGAAACGTGCTGCCTTTCCAGCTTTGATCCACCAGGGGTTTCAGCCTTTTCAACCACAGCCAAGAGATCAGCCTGAAGATCAGAATCGAATCCTGTCCTCTGTTGTTCTTCGATTCATTACTGCCCAGAGATATTCATAATTATGTCCATCCCTGGGGGAACGACTTTCCACCATTTGTTATAATTTTCTTGGAGGCCATAGAATCAACAGACTCATTGTCTAGTTCAATTGTTTATTTGGTTGTTTCTGGGCATCTTCCATCTTCATTTACCATCTTCCTCTTCATTTAGTTTCTTTCCTTCATCTATTCCTTCTTGCACAAAGGTTACCCCTGAACATATCCAATAGTCATCTATTCTGGCTACTAACATGCATGTTGAGACTTGCTTGAGGGTTGAGAGCACAGTTTGTGATGGCAGAGCTTGCTCAATAGACACTCTAATATTTCTTTGTGTCACTCCACTCTATTGAGAATGTGTGGGTTTTTTCTATACCATTTTTTGGAGCTCCTGCTCCCCACCCTGTCTGGAGATGGGGAGAAATCTTGCAACAAAAATAATTGCAAATGTACCCTCCCTGTGTAGCAAAGATCAGTGAGCCTGTGAAGTTCTGTTTGACACACAGCAATAGGGCCTGTGCTGTTACATCTACAAAAGTCAATCTGAGATAGACTTCCATTGGCTGAAAAAAAATAACTATGAGTGTTTCACAGACTGTGTTTTAATTTATAATCTGAGTGCTATTGTGACATGTGGAAATTGCAACAGGAATCTCTCTTGCTTTCTGCTGAAATGTTAGATAGAAGCATAATTGCATAATCCATATAATTTGCATGTTGGCCTCTCATATGCGTTCCAATCTGATTAAAATAGTCTCTCCTGCCATCCTGTTTGTATATTGGTAAAGGTCAAATGTGTGATTAGGCTTGACTATTCATCTGCAGGATATAGTGGACTTTTTAGAGCATCTGTGATGTGATACGCACAGGAGCCTTTCTGCTTTTAAAATGCCACCTATTGGTCTTGAGGGTCATGGGCACACTTTTTCTTAGGTACTTTGTGCAAGTGGTGGTGCCAAATCCAGCTGAGCCAAAGGGTGAAGTGTGAACCTGACTGGAAGGCTGTGGTGTTGCCTTGGCAATGCTCTGTATTGAAATGCCCTTGGTCTTAAGTCAATTACCTTTTTTTGAGCTTTACACTCGTGTTGCACTCAGAACACTTAGTGCAATAGTTATTTATGGGGAAGTAAATATAATTCCTGTTATCTTTCCCTTCTTTGAACAAGTGGATTGTTCTCAGTACATCTAGTGCTGTATTTTTGAATGCTGTAGCTGGTTTCTCTGGACCTGTGGCCCAGCTACAACTGCCAGGGTAACACTTGGACATGTGAACCTGCCAGTAATTACCAAATATTTTGTGTGTGTTGTGTTTTAAGTAATTTTGACAAATACCTTTTATGTTCTGGAGAAGCCAGAAGGACAGTCTGTCTTTGAAAAGTGTAGTGATATGAACATGTTCTGTGTATTTCACGGGGATGTATCCATCTGGATATAAAGGAACTCTACTGAAAATGGCCTTTGATAAGATGTGAGATACTCAAAATTTTATTCTAAGTGACATCCCTGTTTTAACATGGAAACTGGAGGCATTGGAAATGTGCAGTTCTGAAAGATACCAGACATGTGAAGCAGCAGAAGTTTAGATTCAGAGCCTGAGGAGGTCTGAATTTAATTTCCAGATCCATAATAAATTCTCTGTTATTTTGAAAAAATACTTTTGTCATTCAATGCTAGAGTGCTCTCTTCCTGTGAAGAGGCAACAATTTTGCAATGCTGCTTGCAATTTTATACAGTCTCCTCTGGCATCTCCTCATGTTTTACTATAAATCAGAATCCCCTGTGGCACTGCTGCTCTGTATATTTTTGTACCCTCTGACAGGTCTGGTCAGAAGTTTCCCAATTTAGCTTGATTGTTGCTTTAGAAAGGATAGGAGACACTTAAGTTGACTGACTTTGTTTTCCACCAAAGGTGAATTTCTTAGGGATTCATCAGTAATGCAAATCCAAGGGGGGCTTTAGATTTCTTCTCAGTGACTCTTGCATAATCAGAATCTGTTGGCAGCTACCAGCACATGAGTAATCTGTATGAAATGAGTTGGTTACATGGTTTAAATTGTGCTTCCTCATCTTGAAGTTATCTTATCCTTTTAATCAATAACGTTGTGGTTATTCAGAGTCTCTGAGGAGGCCAAGAATACAACAATATTGAAAGAATGAGGGTGAAATGATAAAGGCTGAACAATGGATTACATGCACATTTCTAGTCAGGCTTTGGTTGGTTTGTACCTTCAAAAGCCATCTATCTTGGTTATTCAATGAATGAATATACACATTTATTTTTTTTTTTATAATATTTTTTAACAAAAAACACCTTCAGAATTCTGTTTCAGGTTCAAAGTAAAACAGAATAGTTACTCTGAATGAGTACAATACAATAGACAGATGAGACCCCTTCCATTTTTTAGTATTCTTTCCCCTTGTAGTCAGAATCCTGTGGCTCTCTGGGGAAAAGAGTTCAGACAGTGTGAAATAAATTCCATCTGGCAGTTACTTCTCCCATTTCCACATCCAGAACTCATTAGAACTAAACAGAATTCTTCAAAATGAAATGAACTTTCCTACTTAGATAGTGATACTTAGACAGTGATTTGGATCTGCTTGGTCCTCTTTATGAAGGTCCTCTTTTACATCCTTTAGATGTAAGTTCTCAGTTCCTTAAAAATGCATGAAATGGGAAAATTGGGTACATTTCTGTTTTCCACCTCTGTTAGCAGATTCTTTTGCATGGCTGCACACATGACAAACCACAAGCTGCTCCTTCACAAGGCTCAGTCCCACCTGAAGATATTTGCTATCTGAACCTGGTTTTACCTTAGCTTAGTTTAAAGCCACTTTCATGATCCCAGAAACAGCTGAGTAAACTCCTGTGTAATACATACACAATATATTGCTCTTGAATGAAACCTCAACCATACCCTTCCATGGCACCTACTGGTATTACAGGAGTTAACTACCTACACCTGTGCTAATTACAGGTGTTAACTACCTACAGACATATTTAGAGAGATTCTTGGACCACTTACCCTATGTGGGAGTGTTGTGATTAAAGAAAAGTAGTCAAAACTTTATTAACTATCTCTGTCTTTCCTATATATTTGTCTCCTTCAATTTTATCTGAATTTACAAGTGTTTTATATGGGAGATTCTGGATTGTGTACAGCTGGATCTGCTTTGGCAGGGCCATTGCAGTTGGTCAGTGCACTGGTATGATGCAGGTGGAGGTAATTGGTTTAATCTCACTAAATTAGTAGTCCTGGGATGAAATGCCAGAGGGCAGGCAAAGCAGGATTCTGATGGGACACATGCTCTATGCAGAGTTAATGAGCACTTCCAGCAGGATCTTAGGGTCAATTCAGTGGCTCTGTCTCTTGAAAGAAGAGAGAGCCTGTTTTTATTTGCTGGCCTGGTGAATCATATATACAATCCCTCTAATTCTGAAGACTATTCTAGGATAAATCTGCAAAGAATTCATCCTCCTCCCTTCTAAGAGAAAACTCTTAGAAACTCATTCTCCACCAGTTACATAAATCTTCTTATAGCATAAAAGGAATATTCTGGCGTGACAACTGCTTCCATGCTTTTCTATTGCTCAGAATAGGGGATGTCTAGGCGCTTGACAAACTGTCAATCATTGATCATCAGTTTGATGGGATTTCAGCAAGCCACATAAACACAATAAATCATTATCTTTTAATTCCCAAAAGTGCATAGGTTGGTTCTATTTCTTGTGGTTATTGTGGTCCTTTGATTTGATGCTCCTTCTGTTTTGCTTCAGTTCATTTTGATTTTATTTTCATTTTGGATGTTTGAAACCAGGGTCCTCATAAGACAAGAAAGATGGAGAGGACAGAATGCATGTCGAACCAATATGGTTAATCCAACATTCTACATTTATTAGAGAGAAGATGGCAGTTTGGAATCATGGTTGGTGCTGGCAGCCTAGGCTGCAAAGCACCCAGTGCTTGCATCTGTTCATTCACTTTTCGTAAATCATGCACCAATCTCCATTTTCCTGATTTCTTGGGGACATTTTCATAGGGTGTTCCACGGACTGACAGAGGGCTGAACATGTCCAGCTTCAAGTTGCTCTTGTACTAACTGGTCAGCAATTTGCAGCCATTCTTCTGACATTGGCCACTGCTCAATCCAGACGGGTGTTTCACTCAACCAGGTAATTTTGAGGATGGGCGGCTGCTCTGAAGTGGCCATCTTGGAAAATGCTGATCTGTGGTCAAAACCATTCCAAGCTGGGAAAGCACATCTCTGCCTATCAATCCTGGAAGCAGTTTGGGTAAAGACATGACATATGGTTGAGTCACGATAACTTGATTGTCTTCAAAAATGATGCTGACTGAAGGAATCTTCATTCCACCCACTCCTACAATGTGGGAACTTGGAGCTCGCAAAGGTCAGTTGGATGGCCAGTACATCTGATTGATAATTGAGACATCTGCTCCTGTGTCAAGCATTTGTTCCAATCGAATGCCATGTGAACCATGTTGCAATTGTACTTTCTTATTTGGATGATCTTTCAGGTTAATTGTAAAGAAGACATCGTGGCCAGTTGATCCAAAGCCATTGTCTTGTCTTTCAGATTCAGTTGGTCCTTTTGGGTACTGGCAATGCGGCAGGAAATTTTCAATTGCTACAATTTGGGCAATCTTGCTTCCTTTGGGAATTGTCACAGGTGGTTGCAAGGCATGAACCATTATTTTCACTTGACCGGTGAAGTCTGCATCAATGATGCCTGGAATCACGTTCACACCTTGTTTACTTGTGGAGGGTCTCCCCAGCAACAAACCTCCAACTAGTAGAGAAGTTGTGCTGTACATTGGACCATATAGATTAGTAGGAATTAGGGTTACCTGTGTGTTCAGAGTGACTTCTGTTGCTGTGGCCACATCGACTCCAAGACATTTATTAGAGAGAAGATGCCAGTTTATATACACTTCTACATAGTTTACAGTTTACAAAGGCAGTGAACATTGTTCTCATTGGCAAGTGAATATTGTTTATCTTTGTCTTAAGGTGGCCTAAACCTCATACTATAAACCTATACTACTTTACACCCAGACAGCCCAGGGCTCCCCATCACACCTTAATATAATTTCTAACTGTGCCACAAACTCTTAATTTCTAACTGTGTCACAGGTTTGGAAGGCCTCACAAGGCCCAGATCTGAGGCCTAGACTGGAGTAGCTCAAATCTCATTCCAGACATAAATCATGCCCTCTCTCTCTCAGAAATGCTGCAACAGATGTTTGTGGCTTTTTTATTGGATTATGGAAGGAGTACTTGAGATA
Source organism: Taeniopygia guttata (assembly GCF_048771995.1). Taxonomy (NCBI): domain Eukaryota; kingdom Metazoa; phylum Chordata; class Aves; order Passeriformes; family Estrildidae; genus Taeniopygia; species Taeniopygia guttata. The sequence continues at coordinate 11,386,360 of NC_133031.1, read as the reverse complement.
TCCTAAAGAGTTGATCTTTCCCTCTGCTGCTGTATTACATGGAATCAGCTGATCCATGTTGCCTCTGTGCCAATTTTGAATACTTACAAAGAGCAGTGGCAAGTCTTTCCTATCTCTAATCTCATCACTCTTCAGGGTGTTACTTCACCCTGCCTAACTTTACCGTTATCCTTTTATTGTCTCTGCTTCAGTACATTTTCCTCTTAGAACTTAGCTTTATTTAGCAAATAAATTGTTTCCTTCTTTTTTTTTAAGAAACTTATCTGTTTAATGTTCTAGTTTTTTAACTCTTATATAAGTCAGTGTTGTAAACAATTTGCTGTCAAAAGCTTTTGTTTATTTTCCTAAAACCCTGAGGCTGAAAGCAAAGAGTTGATGTATGTATGTAAAATTTAACCCTGCTATGGATACAACTAAGTCTGTCCATAGGATACGTTATTTTGGTTTTGAATAATAATTTCCCTTAAAAGTTGATTAGTTCATGAGGAGATCTCAGAAGAAGGTATTTATATGTATGTGTATATGTAGTACGTATATATATGTAGTAGGTATTCTTATAGAAAAGGGAAAGTATTAAACAGAGTCCTTTCTGGACTCTGCATTTTTCTCAGGGTTGGTATTTTTTTAATGAGAAAAAGGTAGAAAAGAACAAATTCTAGGAATCAATCATAGTGCCTTCATTTATGATGCAGCAGTTCAAACCTGGAAATTTTTCTGCAATCACTGTTCGAAGCAGAAGTTTTCCCTCAGCTAAGAAAATAAAAAGTCACTGTTTTGAAAACATCTTAAACTCTTATGCAATACCTAGACTGATTCTGTTCTCATTAGCCCAGCTTTTTAGCCCTCAGTTTAATTGGTGTCAGTTACTGTTACACAATGTCAATCTGGTGGCAGTTTAAGCCTGAGCAGTATAAATTACAGTATGGATGGATTTGCAGACTTAATTTTTATTTTTTTACAAAATCCTTGAAATACAGGGAGAAGATTGCTTAAAAAAAAAAAAAAAAAAAAAAGACAACTCTGTATATCCCAAATGTTGAACTGCTGCTAATTGAAAGGACAGAACTGGCTCAGAGATGTTCATGGGAACAAAAGGTGACTGTTCAAATGACAAGGTTAGGACAAGCCTCTTTTACCACGTTCTTGCTGATACTCTCCTCAGACAGGAAATACCCGATGTTTAGCAGCTGATCAAAGCGTGTGTGCAGCCTCTGAACAAGATCCTACGGTTCCAGAAACTGCTTCTAGAAAAGCAGCAGGTGCTTCCCAAAGTAGAGGTAACCCTCAGCCATGTGGGACAAGATGTGCCTTCCCTTGGAAGCCCCGAAAGGCAGCAGGAGCCTCACAGGTGGCACAGACATTGCCCTCTTCTGGAACAGAAATGCAGAACTCTTGGGAATGTTTTTCAAAAATGCAAATGAGCTGTTTTCAATTCTTTTATATTTATGACTGTATTACTGTGAGGCTGTTAAGAGTTTTAATTTTGTAGTTACCCCACCTGCTGTTTCATTATTAAAACCTTCGGTCTGATTAATCAAAAATGTATTCTGCAGTCAGATCACAGCAGTTCTATGAAATTTGTAAGCATGACTATATTGTGAAAGCTGTTCATGACTGAAATACCTTTCAAAATACATTTATAAGTGTATTTTGGGGAAGCAGTATGGCAAAATGGGTGTTGCACCTACAGTCAAACAAAACTGTGATGCTGCTCTGAGAGATTTTCTTTCACATAAATCCCCTCCACCCATACACATTACATGCAAAGGGGGAGAGTTCATGTGACAAGTTATTTTCATGAGCACTTGAAGATGTAGATACCAAAAGAATATGGCTGGCAAAATGGCAAAAGTCACAGAAAACCTTGGCCAATTCAATCCCCTACCTAATGTAGTTTTAGTGCAATTCTGTATCTCTAAGGGGAACTGTCATTGAGCCATTTGTTTATAAACACAGATATCGTATGAGGGGGGTATTAATGAATATTCACACTTCACTTAGATCAATAAATTCTTTCCATCAGTCTTCAGCTTTCACTGGCCCTCAGCTTTGCTGAATACTTTTCTTACAACAGAAAATATGATAAGAATTTGCAGTTCATGTTTTCAGGGAAGTTTTCATTTGATATCTGAATAGCCTTCCCTGTCATGTAGCCTGGGGATAATTACATTCTTCAGTTGCTGTGGAATTTAGCCTTTCCCTGCTTGTGTTTGTACAGAAGCTAACACCAAAACATTGCTGTGTATCTGGACTTTTTTTTTTTTCTTTACTGAAGTTGTTAGTAGCTCATATGGCAGCTCCTATTAGCTTTTTTCCCTACTGGTGCTGCCATATTCAGCAACTTTATTGAGGTAAAAAATGAAAGCAGCTTTGAAAAGCAAGTTTGAGGAGCAAGTTTGAGGCAAGTATCCAGGTTTGAGAGGGACAGAAGGTAACAGAAGAGAGGCTCACACTGAGGATAGAATTTGCTACTTTTGCAGCACAAAAAAATATTAGCAGAAATAGTGTAGATGGATAAATTCTTCAGATTAATGGTTTAAGTGCAGTTGAACCCTGTAAATCACAACTTTTCTTAGTCTATTGAGAGAGAAGGAAAACAGCTTGTCTGATGTCTGGAGCAGCTCAGAGAAACAGTTAATATTAATTCATGATGAATATGCTATAAGAAGTCTGTTAAGATTAAATTTACAATGGAAAATTTCCAATCATATTATTACATTTTAAAGAAATAAAATGAACTTGTTTTTTGGGAGCAACCTTAGTTGACCTTTCTGGTTGCAAAGCAATCCCATGTACAGTGCTTTGACAGTATAAAAGGCACGGGGGAATGGCAAAATCTTCTGTGCAACTTAGTGAAAGTGAATGGAGTTTTTAAAAGACGACAAAAAACCTGCTAAAGCCAGAAGTGCATCTCACAAGCTGTTATTCTATCTTCACTCATGTAGGTGCTGTTTAGCTCAAGGAAGGAATGTCATTTTCTGAGCATGCTTGATGTACCTGGTTAAAGACTAACACCAATCTGCTTGCACAAGTCACTTTGCTCCAGACAGCTACCCACAAGTTCTGACTGCACTACCATCAGAGGCAGAGGCAATGTGATTACATCTCTTGCTTTTGCCTGCATTTCCTATCCTAGAGGTATCTTAGGCAGAAATTGTGGCTGGCTGGAACTTTGGGTATCAGCAGCCCAGTGCTGAATATCAGCAACATCATTTAGAATTTTCAGGGAGAACTAAAATGGACATCAAGCTTCTTGAATTTTCTTTGTGAATTATATTCAGTCTTGCATTGCCTGCCTTTCTCTTCTTTGCTCTCACAAGATAGCCAGTTACTCTAAAGAATTCTTACCAAAGAAAATTTAATATAGGCTGTTTCAGCCTTTGAAACTAAATTCTCAGCCTCTTTTCTTATATCCCGTGAATGTGGTGATATAAAAAGAGATTGAATCTGAAACTTAATAAGTAGTAGTAATAAATTACTGAATGAGGCACCTTGGAGGGATTTGATTTTTTTACAATAGTATTAAAAAAATAAGACTTTAAGTAATGTAAAGCTGTATTAGATTGTTTTTAGGGGAGCATGTGGTGATACATGTATTGTGCTCAGCCTGTGCAGAAAAAGGATGTGTTGCACTTCAGCATGGACACATAAGACATCTAAGTATGGTTCAACCTACCACTGGTCATTTATGTCATCTGCAAAGATCTGCTGAAACCAAAAATGAGACATGTTTGTAAGATGACTGTTCTGTTCATGTGATGTTTAAGGTTCTGAGCTTTGCTTGAGTAACCGTGTGCGTCAGAACAGGCAAAAGTTTGGGTTTCTTGAGTCCTTCAGGAGCATCACAGGAAATCTTTGCTATTCATGATGCTCAGGGATTCTTTTCTTTTAATTGAAAGGACAGTAGACATCTATTGTAAATGCAGGCGAACCCAATGAGAAGAAATGACGATGTCTGACTCAATTCAGAAGGCTGAATGATTTCTTTAAGTACTATCTTCTTCTCATCTGTGTTCAAGGACTATGCCACCTTTAGTTCAAAGAAGCTTTGCAAAGTCAAAGGGAGCCCATATGTGCACAGCTTTACAGTATCAAAGCAAGTTGTGTGGTGGTTGGTAATTTTTCTTGTAAGTTGTTAGGAAAAAAACACAATAAAGCTGGTTTTGCCTCATATCCTTACCACTAGTAAGGAAATAGGTGATTATTCAGCTATATTTTACCAATGTTCAGTTTCCATAACAACCTTCTGTTACGTACTTTGAATATTGTGTGTAACAGTGCAAGAAATTTCTCAGATCTCTCCTGTAATCCTGCAAAACAGTGTGAGGGGACAGTACTATGGACTTACTCAAAGTCAGTACTGTTATTTCTAATTGTCCTTTATAGCAAAGGGAGAGCTGCCCTTGTACTGACAGTCTCACTCCTAACAGCTGTACCATGCACCAGATTCCTATGGATAAAATTCTTTGCTTCCCACAAAACATTTTTCATCCAAAACTAAGTTGTACACATATTTAAGACAAAACTTTACAACTGAATTGTTGTTTATAATGTAGCTTAATGTATTATCTGAGGTAGTTCAGAAATACTAATAACACTTTCCAACTCCAAATTAGACTGTTGTTGGCCTCAGTTCTATTATCTGGAGTAGATAATTTGAATAAAATACATGTATTGAATTTTTTAAAGTATATTTTGGCTAGAAGTTGAATATGGAGGGCATTATGCATATGTATTAAAATTCTTTGTATGCAAAACTCTAAGCAATAGGAATAGCAAGTCCTCTTATGTATGAACACTGCAGCATCCATTTCATTAAAATATGCCTGTTTCATCAGCTCCATGCTGGCAAAATATTAGCATTTGAAATCCATTGATCTAGGATGAGATACCATTTTGTAGGGAGTTTGACTGGACTCAGATTCTGCAGTGCTTGGTGGGTTAGACAATAACCACAGGATTCTGCTTTGGGTCTTCTGCTGCACCTGCTTGTCAGAGCCTCTTCATGTGAAAGATGTCACAGCCTGGGAGTGCTGCTTTATCTGGTGGTTCAGAGCCACCTCTTGTAGCCTGGGGAAGCTACACAGAATTGGGAGCATCTTTGTTGTGAGCCTCTAGGAAACCACTTCAGGCTTTATCTCAGCACTGGGATAGCCTGAACTTTCTAGTCCTTGAAAGTATTGATATTTTTCCAAGTTTCCTTAGGGGAGCCTGCATAATTTTAAAGGAACCTTGAAGTTTACAATTTTCCTATTGATAGTGGTGAATAATCAAGTCCCAGTCAGACAGGCACTGCCCAGGTTTTTCTCTATGTGAAGTCATATTTCTGAAAGCAAAATAAAGTATGCAAAATGTCCTGTCTCAGCTGGTGCCCAGGGCATGTGTTGGTCAGGCTTAAAGCTTAGCAGAAAGCTTTATTGGGTTTAAAATTCATCAGAACTTCGAAGAATTCTAGGTCCTTATCAGATCAAAAAGGAGGGGAGTGAGTGGGACCCAGTATGTGCAGCATGTTCAGGTCATTCTGTGATTACACTTTTTTAATCCCCCCCACTTGGTAAAAAGTCCAGGGGAATACTTTGTAACTGAACATCTAATGGAATACAGAATACAGGTTACAGGAGACTTTGATAGGTGTAATGGATCACTGCAGGAATTCTCACTGCTGCTCTCAGTCACAAGCTCTCAATGTGCCAGATACAGCTTGGGATTTGATTTGATTTATTGCTCAGCCCTCTGACTGCACCCATACACAAAACAGGCTGAAGTGGTGTTTCTTTATTGAAAGGCCACCTGGAAGTTCTAGGAGGCAAGCAGGTAGAGCAGCTACAATCACAGACTCATCAAATGGTTTGGTTAGAAGGACCCCTAAAGATCATCTGGTGCTACCCCTCCCTTCCCCTGCCGTGGGCAGGGACACCTCCCACTTGACCAGGTTCCTCAAAGCCCTGTCCAGCCTGGAACACTTCCAGGGATGAGGCATCCACCAGATCTCAAGGAAGCCTGCTCCAGTGCTTTACCACCACACAGTGAAGGATTTCTTCCTAATGCAGTAAGAAAGGCTTGGGTCTTCTGTTCTCTTTTACAGTTTGTTCATCCTTTCAGCATTGCAAGCCTGACCCAAATATCTCTTTTGGATGTTCTTGTGTGACATTGTATACAATTGTTAGAGCCCTCAGAACACAAAGGAAGGCAAAAATTTTTTAGATCAGTTGGACAATAACATGAAGTCAGGGAAAACATCATATGTTTGCTCAACACAGTGTGTCTGCCACATGTGTGCTCAGTCCAGGTGAGAAATTTAAGAGCTAGGAGGGAATCCAGTGACATGACAACAGAATGTCTTGGTTGTGACTAGTAACAAATCTTGGAACAAATAGGAAGAACAACAGAAAGCTGCTGGTGATAAGCCTGGCATAAAATAAAGCAGAGAGAGCTTCTGTTCCACACTGTAGTCTGTGGTACATTTAGGAAGCTGGTGAAAACAAGAAAAGGGAGGAAAAGAAGGGAGAGAGAACACCAGTGGAACCCTGGACAGTGTGTGTTTCCACAGGTGGAACACAACAAAGCTCTATGGACATGAAATAGAACAAAAAATAGAACAAATTGACACTCCAGATGGCAGGAAAAACTACACACCCACACACACCCCCTGTTATCCCCTCCCACCACCCCTGCCCAAATAAAGCAAAAAAGGCCTGTCATGTGTTTAATGACTACCTTACAATATAGAGATCCATTGAAATGGAGAATGGTAATTTACCTTCTTGGGAAATTTGATTTTGTACCAATGCATCCCTCTCTGTAACACAGAACACAGCAAAGTCCCACCAAAACAATGTTGCCTTTTGTTTTCAAGAATATTGAAAGAAAAAAGAATAAAGCTCAGATGTGATCTAGAAAAAGAAACCCCCTGGTTTGTCAATGCTAAGAATTTGTCAGAGGAAGGAGTCTTCTTGTAGATCAATCATTTAGTCTTTCAGATCATGACAAGGTACAACCACTAAATGTGTATTTCAGAATATGAGTCAGCTATGCTGTGATTTCCCTGAACAGATTTTAGAAGATTGTGATATTCCATTCATGAAAAATGGGAAAGAGCTGAAAGAGGATACATGAGACACAGTTTTACAGTGCTAATCTTCAGGTGCTTTTTTTTGTTAGACTCTAACCTTTGATATCAGTATGAATAATGCAAAAAAGGTAATGCCCTGACAGTTGTTTTAGATTCTGCTTTTTACATTGCTTTTGAGTTGCTGATTATATTCTGATATGATGGAGAACTGATTCAGAGAATCTTTAATTCCAGTAACTGTTGCTGTTGACCAGCAAGCTTCACTATAAAAAATTTAAATCCCAAGATTTTACCAGTGGAAAATTGTGAAGGTTCATTTATTTCAGTGGCATTATGCAAATTTATGCCATCTAAGGATTTTACAGATTATTGCCTCTAAAGCTGTATATCAGAACCCTTAAATATTTCATTAATGAAGTATGATTATTGCTATCAGGATAAATTATTACATTTCTTAAAAAAAAGGTCTAAATTCTTTAAATGCTTCAGCTTATTTGCAAGTACTGATAAATTTGCACAGTTGGGGAAATAATCTTTTGAACAGATATTTTTGCTAAAATCAGAAAAAAATCTTTCAAAAAAGGAAGATGAAAATGCAAAATAAAATACTATCAAGTCAGTAAAGCTGTGGTTTTAAGGTTTCTTTGCCTCTAGAGAACAAAAATTCTGAAGCAAAATAAAACTTCATACAATTAGAAGTTACTCAGGAAAAAAAAAGATGAATCCTTATTTTTTTTTTTTTTGAGATTAAAATTATGATTGAGGAAATAAGATGACAGAAATTGTTAGTGAGGATGTTAAAGAAGATAGGATGCTCCAAAGGACATTCAGAGGAATTATTGGCTGACTCACATGGTGTCTTTCAGCACAGTTTGATCTCCATAAAAGTTCAGCAGGGAACACCCAGTTAGTTTTGATTCATTGCCACAAGGAAGTGGTCTTCTGATTTAGTGGTATTTTTATCCAGGCTGTCAGTATGGCTGGTTACTGCTTCCTTGTTGCTCCAGCTGACACTTTCCATCACTATTATTTACTACCAGCACGTCAAAAAGCCCTGTAGTGCCTAGCATGGTGCAAAGAAGATACTCTCTGTCCTGGGAAGTTTGCAATTTGTGTACTGAGAGGAAAGATAGAGCTGATTTTAGGGTATGTGACTTAACTACCCTCAAGTCCTTAATGAATCACCAAAAAGAGCCTCATTAACCAGAGAGGGATTCTGCAGGGATGGGCTCTGACATGGGACCCCCACTGCAGGGAGTCAGGGAGGGGAATGTCCCCAGGAGTCACAGTGATGAGCCCTGGTGGGATGTCATCCCACACTGCTGCTCACATCCCTAACATTATATATATATGTCATGTTTACATGTGTTTAGTAGAAGACAGCTGCAGACACATCAGAGGATGACTGTAGGGAGAATAATAAAAATCTACAACATACTATTGTGAAAATGGGAGGGTGTCAGTATGGAGTGTCTAGGCTGCCTCTGAGTAATTCTGATTACTGACTCCAAGCAGGCTCTGTTTGGCTTCCTTGCACCAACCTTTGATCTCTGCTGTGCTGCAGAACACATTTAAAACCACTGCAGTTTATACAATATGCATCTTATATGCTGGATGCTACTTTTGTGGGGTTTTTTTCAGTTGGTTTGGTTTTCTGGTTGTCTGAGGTATTTCGGTTTTTGTTGGGGTCTTTAGGGGTCTGGTTTTGTTTTAGTTTGGTGTCGTTTTATTTGTTTTTTGTTTTGTTTGGTTGGTTTTGGGGTTTTTTTGGTTTTGTTTTGGTTCGTTTTGTGGGGACTTATTTGGTCCCTTTAAAGGAAAGATCTGAGCAGAAAAGGTTCTGTGATACAATTAGTAAAAAAAACCACAATAAAAATGAAGGCTTATGTGTCTCTTAGGGCCCTTATGGGATTGGTGACAGCTTCCTTTTCATCAGGAGAGGAAGCCTTGCCTATTTTGGCAGGCACAAGCTCCTGTGTGGCCTGACCCTTCCCTAGCATGGTGCTGCAAGGCAGGATGGATCTGAGCCATGTCCAGCTGTTGCAAGCTGGGGTAGAATTTTTGCTGGTAATCCAAAGTCAAGTCTGCAGCCTCTGCCTGAGTTTCAGACTACAGCAGTTACTCTGTGCTGCCAGGACTGTGAGAAGGAGCAGAATGGTACAAACACAGGCAAGAAGCACATTTCCCATATCCTTATCTGTCTTCAGCATGTTTCACAGTGGACTTCTACTGCATGAGTTGTTGCTGTAGCAATACTGATGTACAGAATGAGGAAGAAGCTTTCAGGGGAGCAGCTGGCAGCAGCCTGGATTACACCTTCCACATGGAGGATGAGTAGGCTGATTGAAGCTGTCTGTCAAAGCCTGGCTAGAGCAGTTTGTTTCACCTGGCTTGTTCTACTACAAGTCAGTGTCATGTTTTAATGTGAATTAGTTTTTAAAGCTGAAGGCTGGAAGGAATTAGTTTCTTTTCTATTTTCTGTACTGTATGTAGAGATAAAGAGAGGCAGTATTAAGCACTGGTAGAATATGAAGGCTGGTGAACCATGTAGCAATGTCTTACATGTTTGCAGCACCTTTTAAACAAGAAAATTCTAGGATGTACTACATACTTTGAATATGGAAAGGTGTTATGGGTTGTGATGCTATAATGGTTCTTGAAAGAGACACATAAGTTTGTATTAGCTTCTATAACAGAATCAACTAATAAATTCAACAGGTTAATGAGTCCTTAAACGCAAATATTTCAAGTATGCTTTGTTATGTGGTGGAACACCACTGTTTATAGTGAGGGTTGTGCAGTAGGCTAGTGATGGCTGTATCCAGGGCTCTCTGAAAGATGAAAGAGAAAATGAAGTTGATTCAGTTAATTTTTGGTCACAAAATATCCCCTTGGTCCTGAGAATAATAGTTATAATAAGGTGCTCTTGTGTCTGTTAATTGTGGCATAAACCTGTCAGTGCAACAAGACTTGCAAGCTCTTTACCAGGTTAATAGTGCTAGTGATTTGATGAACTACAGCCCATATTTTGCAGGGTTTGATAATCTATTAGTTGAGGAAAGTTCTTCATTTCAGGGAGATTGAAAACCTCTTCTCTAAGATTAATTGTTTTGGAGCACTTGAGAAATGCTGGCCAAGAAACATTGATACCACTCTTGCATTGTGTAATCTTGTTGTGCAGCCTAGGCACTCTACTGCATATTTATTTCACTTTACTCATGATTCAAAGAATAGACAGAAATGGATTGGAGTTCTATTGTTATTTGTGCTTCTTAAATAGCCACTCAGTGGAAGGGGGGGAAACTGCTTGCATTCTGGATGCCAACTGAAACTTTAGCTAAAACAGATACACAATGAGCTGATACTATACTAAGAGGGTCATGGTGGTTCAATCTGGAAGAAGGCTTGAGTAATTTGTCTAAATCTAGACTCAGCTAAATTCTGCACAGCTCTCCTGATTTACTGCTTTACTTAAGAGTGGCTGTGGGTTGTATTTTTAGTAAGGGAAATAAAATAATGGTGAATGAACAGAAAAAAAGATTAAGTTCTTTTCTTAATAAAGTTCCTCTCAAGATTATGTTGTTTTCTTAATAAATTTTTTGCATTTTTTCACACTTTCACTAGAACATTGTAGAAAACCTTCTCCATAAAAAATGAAAAGGATGGCATTCAGCATCCTGTTGCTCAAGAGAGCATAGTAAAAAAATAAATCATTGCTATTGCCATGAAAGTTTCTAAAATCTTGTTTAGTTTCAGACTGTCACAATGATGCTTTGTGTGAAATGCACTTAAGGATATGAATGGAGTCCTCAGTCTTTCAACAAATAACAGAGATTTGGGGTAATTAATTATTTAATTACGACACAAAAATATAAATGCAAAAGACTCTTACCTATGGAATCTACATATTATGAAACAAGATCTGTCTTCTTTCAGTCATTTCTTTTTCTTAAGGATTCTGTTAGGCAATATTGATGAAATCAGATGTAACATTTCAAAGTTGGAGATTTCATATTTCTGCCCTAGCTGTTCTGATACAACTTAGATACATGTGACAAATGACAGCACTGAGTAGTTCCATTCTCTCTACTCTGCGCTGGCGATACCCCACCTCCAGTGCTGTGTCCAGTTCTGGGCTTGTCAGCACAAGAGCTGTGGAACTGCTGGAGAGAGCACAACAAAGGGCCACAAAGGTTATTTAGGGACAGGCTGGGACATCTGGGATCCTACAGCCTGGAGAAGAGGCAAATCTCAGTGTATATAAATACCTGAAGGCAAGGTGCAAGGAGGAGTGAGAGGTTTTCAGGGGTGCCCAGTGACAGGAGCAGAGGCCACGGGTGCAGATTGAAAGAGGAGATTTTTGTCTGAGCATCAGGAAAAGCTTTGCTGTGAGGGTGACTGAGCGCTGCCCCAGGCTGTCCAGAGAGGATGTGGAGGTTTCATGCTTGGCAATATTCAGAAGCATTCTGGACGTGGTCCTACACAGCCAGCTTTAGTTGGCCCTGTTGAGTGGAGTGCTGGAGCAGATAATCTCCAGAGGTCCCTGGCAGCCTCAGCCAGCCTGTGATTTATATTGTTTGCATAAGCCTCTCTAGAAAGCTCTAACAGATGACATTCAGTAAATAAAAAACAGATACAGCAGTGGGTTTCCTGCACAAGCTTCAAGACTACAATTAGTTCTTACACAGCTTTTGATTTTCATACACGTGGTGTAATTATTCCTAATTTTTTATCTCTACAGTTGGATAAAAGATACAGGAAATGCACAAAATACTGTGATTCTCAAGGCCAATAAGTATAAGCCAACCAACCAAATAAAAATACTTGTACTATCTGTCACAAAAGGCAGAATAATACAGAAGAAATTTATGTAAATGAAATTTCAGGATAGGCGTAAGAATTATTCAGACACCAAAGGACTTGATAATAGACCAACATAAACAGAAGCATCTGTCTTTCTGAAGTGCTGGCTGATTAAGAAAATTACTGCATGTATTTAACTAAGCTTTTCTACTAACCTTAGTTTAGTGGTGAGGATTAGAAGCTTTGCATTTTTTTTAATTCAGAATTTTTAATTTCATCTTTGTGGAAAGGTACCTGAACCACCTTTTCATTTACATGTCGGGCTTGAATATTATTTATAGATCTGGAAGCCGAAATGTATCAGTAGCTGTAGCTAATGTGGAGGAGGGATAGAACAAAAACTGTAGGAGGTCTTCTTTGCCTCCTGCTGATCCACCTGCATAGAAAAGATTCTCTAAGCACCTAAATCACTGGGGTTTAGTGTCAATTGGCATTACTGAAGCAGCTATTGCATTGTGCAGAGGGGAGTTTTTTTTCAGAAGACAAACTCCTTTTCTGCAGCTCCCACTGTTTTCTAGAGGAAATACAGGTGTTTGTAAACTCCTCTGAATGAAGTTACTGGATCCTTGCAAGCTTTACACAAACACAAAAAGGCATAATCTTGTCAACATTTGTAGAAGGAAGTGTGTGCTGGTTTGGCTAGGATAGAGTTAATTTCTTCACAGTATCTGGTATGGAGCTCAGTTTGGGATTTGGTGTTGATAATACAGAGATGTTTTTGCTGTTGCTGAGCAGAGCTTACACAGAGCCTTTTCAGCTCCTCATCCCCCAGTGGGGAGGCTGGGGGTGCACAGGGAATTAGGAGGGACACAGCCAAGACAGCTGACCCCAGCTGACCTAAGGGATATCCCACAGCGTGTGGTGTCAGGCTGAGCACATACACCTGGGGAAGAGGAAGAGAGGAAGAGGGCTGATGTCCAGTGTGGTGCTCTTTATCTTCCCAAGCACCCACATGATGGAGCCCTGCTCTCCCAGGGATGGCTGAACACCTGCCTGCCCATGGGAAGTGGTGAATGAATTCCTTATTTTGCTTTGTTTGGGTGCACAGCTTTTGCTTTCACTATTAAACTGTCTTTATCTCCACCCACAGGTTTTCTCTGCTACTCTTCTGATTCCTCCCCCATCCCTGCAGGAGGAATGCATGAGCAGCTCTGTGGGGTTTAGGGTTTAAACCAGTAAATCAGTAAAAGTTGTGGGGAGTAGACTGCTGTAATATTACATGCACTTTAAAAACTCCTTTCATGACTGAACTGAGCAAAGTGCTATGAGGGTATAAGAAATAGTCCTATCCAAAATCCACTTGCTGAGTCTGTGTTGTAATATGTGCCTACAAAGAAGTTATGCAGCATGTGCTACATTATCTTTGAGAAACCCACACTTTGCCAGGGCAGCACTGAGCATTTACTCCTTGGGAAATACATAGTTTGCTGCATGTGTGCTGCAGCCTGGCACACCAGTGGGAATACCAAGGGAGCCCAGCAGGCTGCTGCCATAAAGCAAACTGAAGGAATGTCACATTTCTCTTTTGTTGTTGCTGTAGTCTAACAATGAACAGAAAAGAGCCAGTTCAGTGAATTCCAAATTTTAGCAAGTTATTCCCTTGCCATGGAGTTTTCTGATGGTGGATAGAAGCAGGAAAACAAACATGCAGAGAAATGGCTATTAATTATTTCAAAAAACTGTGGAAGTTTCATAAACTTTTCTGTCCTTAGAGACTTAATTGAGCAAACTCACTTGAGAAATTCCTTCACAGCAGTTTAAAAAAGTTTACAAACTATGGCTTTTCCCTACTCAACCTTCTCTTGAAAAGAAGAGATCCATTAGAGCAAATCAATCTGTAAATTTCAGTGTCTTCAGTGCTTAATGTTTTTCTCTTCTAACAAGGTTGTATTTACAAGCAAAGCAATCGAACTACAATGTTAAGCCCAGGTGGAGATCCTTACCAGGACAGTTTTCAGGAGAAAGAATTACTTGCATTTCTGGAAGGTGGCTTGAAGCCTTAGAATCTTTTCCTGTTTGTTGTTCTCCTCTATAATGACTGCTATTTTGCTTTGGCAACAGAATTTTCAATTTAACAGGCACACAGACGTGATTTGGAAGCTCCAACTCAGTGTTATCACCTCCTTAGCTGTTTAATGAACCAGCACTTCCCTCCTCTAATGGATTACTCTAGAACAGAATGAAACTCATCCACAAAGAGCAGCAGAGACAGCAATTACTGAAAATTTCATCAAAGAAAGTTTTCAAAGCTCTTTTTGTCCATTTATCGAGTGGTCTGTAAAGTGGAGACACGTTTAATTTTATAGCTTTCTTTAAAAGGCTTTGCTTCATGTATCTACCTTCATATGTATGAGATGTGTGGAAGAGCACTGTGCTCATTTCAGGGCAAGGTTTACTCTCTAGCCCTGTGTTAAGAGGGGAAAAATAGTCAGCCTTACCATTTACAAAGGAGCAGCAGGATGGAAAATTTCTTTATTTCAACTAACTTGCCTCTTCCTTTAAGAGACCGGGAAATTATTGAAACCTTGAATTATCTACTCTTTCTTTTTTTTTTTTTTTTTGGGACAACCCAGAAAAGAAGGAATTACTTTTTGCCTAGCTTTATTAGTTCCTTTATTAGAACCAGAGTTCCTGGGCTCTGAATCAGCAAAACAGCCAGGGACTGATTTTCCAGCCTATGCAATGTATTTTTCATATTTCCTCATGGTTCCTTGAGGCCAGAATGCATTCCTTCCTGAAATTTCTATAGCCTACAATTCCATTTTTCATCTGGGCAAACAGCGATTTGGATTGTAGGTGAATAGCTGTTGTTAATAACTCTTCAAAGTGAGAAAGTCAGTGAAGTACATGAGTGGAAATAATGTTCCAGTGATGGCTTATATAAGAAAAGAAACAGATCAAATTCTGTCAGGAGCAATTAGTTTGAACACATCAATGAATATTGCAGTGCGTTTTTAAAGGCAACACTCAAAGTGAAAAACACATCAGTGGAAAGGGATCTTTTCTACATTTTCCCAATTCCTTTTGCCAATACTGTGTGTGTGAATGTGCTCTGCCTTTGTATATACCTGTACATGTTTGAATATTAGCATATTTTTATATGTATATCTACATCCACACTATTCTCTTTCAGGTTATGAAAGTGTTTGCTGTGAAAAACCAAACAACCCAGGAACTGACTTTATAGGAAAAACATATTCTATTAAAAGGTCATAATTTATAGGGAGATGCCAATACTTATACAGTTGTAGTGATATTTTCAGGTGGAATGTGCAGTTGCATCACATTTGTGATGCCAATAAATAAATGCAAATAAAACTTATTGCGAACTTTACACTATTAGCTCGGATTGTTAATGTGCAGGCTTCATAAAGGATTAGCTTCTTTTTTACTAAGCAAAAATTACAAGTTTTCATCAAACCATTTTCATGTGGCAAAATTAACTTGTGAGTTTAAAGATGGATCTTACCCGAGTGTGAGCATAAATATTGTCATAGCAACTTTTGTACTCCATTGCTTTCTGTTGCAATAATCATTTAATCATGAATTGAAATTAATTTTAAGTAGTTTTGTTTAAAGTAGCACTCGCAGCTCTCAAACCAACCAAAAGGTTTTCTAATAGCTTGAGGTCTGGTTGTGTTTTTCATTCTGTCTGTCCAGAACTCTGAAAGCATAGTAATACCTTCTGCCCAAACAATGTATGACAATGAGTGGTGTCTTACTCCCTAAAATAAAAATGTAGAATAGAACACAGAATCTTAGTTAACAGTTAAGAAATTAAGAAGCAAAATTAAAAAAAAAAACCAAACAGATTTGTAATATATCAAGAAAAAGGTTATGTCACGAAGCTAATTACCTTATTTTATATGAAAATTGGTTCTTGTTCTGCACCATGTTCTACATGTGGTAAAACCCTTTTTTAATTGTAAATTAACAATTGGGTGGGCAATGAGTCAAGAACTCTTGTTTTCTATTACTGAATGCCTTGGTAATTGATCAAGATGCCATTGTTTGAGACACTTTGTGTTTGATCTCATTTGTGTTCTCTGGCTTAATTTGAGTTCAGAGCTTGGCATAATAGTTACAGTATGAGAACATAATTTTACTGTTTCCACTGTGTTGTAATGCAGAGTTGGCTGTGCAGGCATTACAGCATACAGCCATGTGGGACTAGAATCAAGTAAACTAAGTTTAGTTTACTATGTGCACGAATGCATGTGTATATGTAAATTTTCATATTTACATAATATATAAAGTATGTCTAAATATGTGTATTTTCATTATTTAAATATATAATTTCAAAATTGTTATCATCCCAAGTCTTTTATGTCTTTCCCATCTTGATTTTATGTTCTTGAATTAGGCCTCTTGTCTTTAGCTGGTTTGTTGTGTCTTCTCTTTTAAAAAGTGGTGTTTTTGAGGATCAAAAGGTATTGCTTCCCTTCTATAGCTCTACCTAGGTGAATTTCTTAGATATCACTGCTCAAAGGAGTTATATTGTGAGCACTGTACAGTGTGTGCAATTGTGAAGATTGCTTAGACAGCAAAGCTATGGAGTGTATTCTCTTTCACTGTCTAATGAATTCCTCATGACTACCCATAGTCATTCAAAGAGATAATTTCCTTACTAAGATAATCTTCTTTTATGTACCCACATTTTGGTTACAGGAGCCATTATTGTGCTTTTCGTGTCTCAACCTGCTTCTACCTTTTTGAAAGGCTCTTTGATTTTGCTGCTCCCTTTTCTTAATTTTTTGTGACATTCTGTACCTGAGCACTTTTGGCAATTCTTGAGCAAGCCTCCCCTGTCTGCAGAGAGTCTATTTTGGCTCATCTTACTTCCACAGTGCAGCTGGGCATGCTAGATTGAATTTTTCTGCTTCATACGTGCCAGCTGCCAGACCTTAATCTCTTTCTAAAACCAAGAATTATCAAACTCCTCAACTCTTTTCTCTCATTACAGTAGCTTGAGGCCCATATGGCAGATTTACATAGGAAGACAAAACAAAGCAATTCTGCAATTATCCTCAAAGCAAAGGCTTCTGTGTTGAATCAGTCCCATTGCACAGATTTGAGTGGAGCGGTCTCATGTGCCTTTCTGACAAAGCAATAGATTAAACTGGGCACCAAGAGCACTGAATTTTAATCTGCATTTCAGCACTGGCTGCCTGTGTGTCCTATGGCTAGCAATTCACCATTTGCATTTTAGACTGTAAGGCCTCCAGAATGAGGACTCTCTCCCTAAATTTGCACAGTGCTGCTACAGGAGGCTGCAAACCTTCAGCATTTCTGCATTAGAAGTTTCATTCAGTCACTGACATTTTATTTGTGATCTGAAACACTCTTAGCTGCTTCCACGTTTTAGAGGACCTTGCAAACATTTATAGTTCAGCTCTTGAGTTTTCATTTACCCTGTTTTACACTGAAAGGATTAGGGATGAGAAAGCCTTCAAGATGAAGTTATATAATGGCTATACTCTGTCCCCTAGAAGGACATTGTACCCTTGATTTGAGGTGAGGCTGCTGCAAACCAAGAAGTTGTTCTGCTTCTGAGAGATGCGAGTTGACAGATAACACTTTAAATGCATATGTTGTTATTACGCTAGGCTGAGTCAAGGTAGCAAAGGTGGCAGGAGTATGGAATCACTGAATTCCAATCTGGATTGCTGGGGAAACACGTTAATTGTAAAACTGCATTGCATTGTTACTTCCTCAACAGCACACAAATTACAGATTTAGCTTTGAGGATGGTTTCTGCAGCAGCAGGAAATCAAAAATATGAAGGTGTGACTGCTTCAGCACGGTCAATACCACTCTAATGGCAAAAGTGCATTCCTCACCAGCAGTCTCCCTGAAGCACCTTGGAAAAATTGTATTAGTACTTTGACCTGATTCATTAATATAATGGGTAAGACTTTCCCCTGGGTCCTCCTCAGTATTACTGAAAATCTGAACTAGATATGACTAATAGATAGAACTGATGGAAAATCCAGCAGAAAAGGGTTGTCTTAGTGAAAAACATATTTTCCCATGTGTACCAAGCATTTGTAGCGGGGAGATGAGAAGGAAAGAAAAAGTGAACTGAAAGTGAAATATTTGTACAACACACCACTTTTCTTCAAATGTTTTGTTTTCCCTCTTACTTTATTATGGCACACCTTTGTTCTCTTGATTACTGAATTATATCCAAATATTTTTCTTTCAGAATCAGGAATGTAGGCCATTAAATACGATTGTTTCCTAGCCTTCTGATTGTACACTTTTTTGTTAAAGCAGCCCCTATTATCAAGGTATTGATCCTAGTGAAATCATAGGTGTGGGAGGGAGAAGTCAATAGGGATTGTTGCTGTCCTCTTTTTGTTGTTTCTGCTTTGCAATTCCTCCTTGGAAGTCACTTAGCAGTCCCATCCCAAGAACTCAGCTGCTAATATACCATAGAGAAGAGGAAATAGTGGAACTAAATGATCAAATAATGCTTGGTGTTGAAATTGTGAAGCTATTTATATGGTGGTTTTCTTCTTGGCCAGCTGCCATTGTTTCAGCAGTCAGTTGCATCCCCAGAATTGCACTGTTTTTCCCCACAATTCCATGTGTTATGCTGAGGTAGGGTGACTTTCCAACAGGTGTTTTCACTTAGAGTTAATTAGTGATGTAGCTACAGTTGTGAGGAACAGACCATTAACTGCATTGGGCTCAAGGACAAAGTGGGGGAAATACAGTATAAGTGATACTTGTTGAAAAATGTAATTAAAAGACAGATTTTTCAGAATATGGTGATAAATCCTCTTAGCCAACAGCTGTCATCTCTTTATCCAAATAAGACGACAAAAGTAAATAACAATGTCTGTTTCATGTGCACAATCAGGGTCAAAGGCAATTCTGTCAGCATGAGATCTACTGAGATGGACAACAGGCCCTCTATGATTGTGCAACTCCAGTTACTTCAATTGGAAACTTAAAATGTTTGGATTTCTTTACTACAGAAACAGGTAAATTATTTATTATATTTATTTATAGAAGAAATAAAATTGTCATAATTAATTACAATGTTTTTTAAAAGTGTCATTTTCTCTTTTTGGCTAGAATCTGGTCACACTCCCTTTTTTTTTCCCCTCTGGTTCTATTTTTCCTATTTTCCAGTAAAATGGGATATGCCTTTCTAAAGTTTCAGCACTCCTAACACTTTTAAGAAATTACAGATTATCATGACATTCTGTACAAAAACATTCATACTTGCAGAGCCATAACCATAATTTTGGTGCTTTTGTGATTCTTTTTGTATGTGCACTTATAATGTAGGGAAAAACTACAAACCTTTTTATTAGTTCTGTTGCATTGCTTTACCTCAGTCCCAATTAACCTTCAGTTTATGTGGAGCAGCAGGCACTGTGTCCTTGTTTGCAAGTTCTACTACAAGTTTTATGTGAGCTGTACCATGACCTTAGTACCTAATAAAAATATATATTTAAAAATAGACAGAAAAGTCAGAAAGGAGAAGGAACTTCGAAGTGGCAACAGTACTTGACATCACATGTCCTTATCTCCCCTAGTTCTCCTTGTTCCCTACCTATCTAGGTGATAAATAATCTCTGTGTTGCTTGTCTCCTCGGTGAAAAGGCTCATTTGTATCTGCAGCTAAGGAATGGTTTCATTTTTTGTATGATCCCGTGTCAGGAGTCCCTGAGATGTCTCCATATCCTTATATTTAAATTATTTTGCAAAGCATTGGGTATAGTCATCTTGTTTAGGACCTCAGGAGGAAAGGGAGCTCTTTTGACATGTGGGAAGCAGCAGTCAGTGTTGCAAACTGTCCCCACTACCTGGATGCTGTGGAGAAAGGAAAAAAAGTAGGTTAAAATGGCTGGGCTGCTGCCTCTCTCCTTCCAGTGGCCTTGGAAACACCTGATGGATGCAGCCCTACAGGGAAAATATGGGACACATTCCCTGTTTTTTAAGCATATGTAAAATAGCTTTTTACTAGGAACTTCTACTGGGAATAGCTTCTTTGGGGAATTTGAATGGCAAAGAGGAAACGCGTAGCAAGTTTTACACATCTGGAAAATTCAAGAATAGGGCAGGTATTCTTTCAATTAGGACTTTGCAACTAATAATGTGTTCTGTCAAAATTGCTTGTGGAGCATGTATTGTGGAATTTCACCTCGAAAGCAGCAAACATTCTTGAATAAAAATTGAGGGAATCTGAGGGATCTGATCCTGCACTGGTCCAGGAGCAGATGGCCAGGAGATAAATGCTGCCTCTATAGGGTTTGCTGTTCTGGGTGGCCAGTGCTTATTGCTGGGATTGTGCCTAACTCTCAGCCACTTGTCTGGCTGAGTTATGCCAATAAGAAGCAGGAAGATGCCTCCTTAATTTAAGGGCATTGAAACAGTCTATAATAAATAAAATTGGCCTAAAAATATTACTGCAGCAGCCTAGACAAGGTCCAGTATGGTGCCTAAAATTCTGTCTTCTGTAGCTTGTAAATCCTCTCAGTTATGCTATTTAATCCATTTTGGAAACTGGACTTTGGATACTTTAGCTCACTTTATGACTAATTGCCAGTGTCCATCCAGGGTGATAAACCAGTCTGCTCCTTCACCACTCAAAAACTTGCTGACAGCAAAATGGCATCAGATGCCAAGCAGGAGCTGATATCACTCAAATAAGCTAAGGGAGGGATTCATGATTCACATCCAAGGTCTTATTGTATCTTGCTTTCATCTCTAACAAGCTACCGAGCCCAAATACCAAGCACAGCAGAACAGCATGAAACTCTCCTCATTTGTTTGGTGGGCAAAAGCCCTGCTCCTCTCCCAGAGGCACCCATGGCAACATGGAGCTGCCCAGTTGATGGCAGATGCAGCTCCTCTGCAGACATCCCTGTTTGTCAGGAAAGAAACATCACCTTAGCATGAATTACTGTACTTGAAATCTAATTCCAGCCTAAAGTGCTTTATATTGAATTGTGTGGCAGCAGGCTCATGGAGATATCTTGATATAAGCAAAAACCTGAACAGAAAAAATTAGACATAAACACCTCAACAACAACAAATCCACCCCAAAACCCCCTAAAAAACCCCAAGATATTCATACAAAAATTCCCTCCTATCTAGTCTTCAGTAATGAAGATGTGTTTAATTTTTATATTCTGCAGACTAGTTATATGTATTAAAATTTGTATTTAGATCAAAGACTTTTGTTTAATTTGTTTTACATTAAAGGAAGATAAAGTATCTTAACTACAGCTGTTCAGGTAACTGAATATGGGAGCAGATACCCAGATCTAAATTGATACATTGTAGGACAGCCAATATGCTAAAAGGTATATAAATAAATGAAACATAATACAGAAAAAGAAATACATGGAAATATCTAAAATTGCATATGTATTTTTCATATTTCAGGGTATTTTTTTCCCTGTCTAGGTTGACAGTGATTCATGTTCTTGAATCTGGATTTATTTTTATTCTTATTCATATAGACTGTAACTACTGTTTTACCTAAACAGAATTTTTTTCTTTCTTTTTCTGCATTGCAAGTATACATGGAACTATAAATGCTATGTGCATATGTTTATTGGATTCTCATCCAATTTGGAGTGGAAGATACCTTGGTTTTCTTATAAACTCAGTTTCTATTAAGAATTAAATCAGTATCATACATGGTGTACAAATTCAGTTTGGTTAGTAGCTGTTTGTCCACAAGAGTTTTGTTTTGCCCCCATCATTTTCCTTCCAACTGACAAATCTCCATTCACACATCATGCCTCAGTTTTCTGAATAGCTTTGCTTTATTATCTTCTGAGAAGACAGTTTATTCTCCTTTGGCTTGTTTTAGCTTGTCACAGTTTTTCTGGTGATCTTTTCTTGTCTTACAGCCTAATAGCATAGGGCTTTTCTGTTTCTGTTTTTCCATCTCATATCACAAGAGTGCCACCTTCTAAACCTCCTAGGAGGTGCCACCTTTCCTCCAGTGCCAGTATCAGTGCCCATCCAAGCTGGGAGAGCTCTCAGGACTCCAGGGCAGCAGGCAGGTGGGTACCAAGCCATGAAACTGGTAACCTTGCCTGTCTGGGACAGTGACAGCCTGTTCAAAGAAACTGCCAACAAATGTTCTGTCACAAAAGTAGCTTTCTAGACAGATCATATTAAGGTCTCATAAGGTTCATTAGTCTGTCCACTGACTCCTGATATAAAATTTATTCTGAGATGCAATTAAAGCCTTAATTTAAGGCTTTGGTCGATTTTAAGGCCTCAGTTGTTTCCCTCCTTCTCTCACAAGGGAGCGTACAACAGTCTCGTCAGAGGGCAGGCTGTGAGATTGCATTGCTGTGCTAATCTACTGTATGAGACTACAGCAGCTCAAGGCCACTGTGGTGATTCGAAACAGTTTTTATTTCCCTCACAGGATATATCTGTAAGCAAACATATTTTTGCTGTGCTGAAATTTACCACAGCAGATGTCAGGATGCAGTGCCAGGATTACCCCTTACATTGTGTGCGAGGTGGCACTGTGGGACCATCAGGGTTATACTTCTCCTCCTTGCACTCTGCTTTACAGCGGCATTTTGAGGTTTTCTACCTGACTTCCTTTTTGTTTCTCATCCTCTTTCACCATCATCTTTTTTCCAAGGACACTTGACCTTTTGCTTGGCTCAGCCAATCTGGTTTTACTATTAATTGCCCTGTATGGAAGTATCAAACTGAATCCTGCTCATTGTCTATTTCTAAAGAGAAAGGTGTGATGTTTCTGCAAATTCCCTCTATTTTTTATTTCTCCTCTGTGTCAAGTATGATTTATTGACTGGTCAAGATGCTATTTTAGGCATGCAGAATACACATAATAGATGTTTGTAGCAGAGGTTATTCTCACTGCTGTTGGGGTCATGGGTACAACAACAAGAAAAAGCAGAGCATGGTTATGACTCTGGGGCTTTTGTACATTTGGTTCAGTGTATGGGTTATAATGACCCAAAGAAGGTGAGCAAAGTTAAACCAAGGTCTCCCAGCCAGCAGAATATTGATGTGCAGTTAGAGGCTGTGCACCAACCAAATTGTTTCCCATGTCCTGTTAAATGTCACAATCATTAGAATGAGAATAGAGGATTAAGAGCTGTAATAATGAGGTTCTGCACGTCTGTCTGCACTCTGAATAGCTCAGTGTGTCTTATTTTCCCACCTGTAGTGCTCAAGTTCAGTGCACAGAACATATACTGTGAACTGAAGAAAAAAATACAGAGAAATAACATTGCCACAGATGTCTCATATAAAAATGTACTAATTAAAATGAGAAATGGCTGTAGATATAAGGTCAGCATTGTTTCCTTGGTCTCAAAAGCAAGGAGAATTGCTCAGGGCAGGTACCCTGAATTGGAACTGAATAGAAAGTACTGTGAACTGGAAAGATACCAGCACAATCTAGGGTGACAGAGAGGGTCATGAACACATGCCCTGTAAAGGGGATAGAGAATTCTTCTTTGGTCACTATTTTTTCTATCAATTTTTTTCCAGATATGTCATAAGCTGGCAGGGCAGGGACTGTATCTCTTATTGGGAGACAGGCTCATGAAAATCACATTGTCTCAAACTGAAAATAATTAGAAAATTTAATATAGCCTAAAAAACCCAAACCCACAAAGCAATATTTGAATTTTTTCTGGACTCTGGTGACATAAAAAAATTGGTATTTTGAATTTCATGGTTATGGAAATAATAATTGAATGTGGCTTTTTAAACCATTCTCATTTTTCTTTTTTGTCAGCTAGCAAGAAATAATCTAAATGACATTTAGATGTTGTAACACAAAAACTGTTTTTTTAAATCAATAGATTTGGTAGTGATATTCTTTTTTAAATTGACATAAATTTTTAGGTATTCATGACACTTTTCTTATGGGAGAAGACTTGCTACATATTAAACTTTTTTTTTTTTGGAGCAGTGGGTAAAATGGAATATAGGCTTGGCAAGCATTTCTTCAAGCTGGCATATGTTGAACAGAGGATGCCAAGGTACAAGTAGCAATATTAATTATTATTGCTTCCAGGACACTATTTGAAACATTTTTTGTCCATCCCTTTATGCTGACTTTTCCATAACTATTCCCTCACTCCTGTCACTGGAAGACATTTGAACCTTTTCTTGTTAAGCAAAGGATGCATAAAGAGAAAAGTAAAGCAAAATTGTGCCCAGAATTTTACATTTAGCATCAGCTTTTGACATCTTCTGGAGTGTATGGAGCCAATGAATCACAACATAGTCAGTCAAGCAGTCAAAACAGGACTTTGAACTTCTCCTGAGATGGAATCAATAGCAAAAGCTCACATTAAAGGTGTTGGAGAAATCTATTTCAAAACTAATTTTTTTTGGTCTCCTGAAACTCAGTGCTGAATTATATTTGTGTAACTATTGGAATTTAATTGTATTGGTTGTTTTCCATAACAGACAGGTTTGAACTTTTAATCATTCAATTATTGAGTTAAATAACATATTCCAGGATGAGGTTTTCAGTGATGACAAGACAATCATCAGTAAAGCAGATTCTACTCTGAGTTTTCTCCACCATAAAACCATGGTGGTTTAACAGCATAGGCCTTTGAAGAAGATACAAAATAATTGCCCATTACCACATCTGGTACTTGAAGGCAAACAGCTTTTCTGCCTTCTCTTTCCCTCAATGAAAAGAAAATCAAAACCAAAAAAACAACCCAAAGCAAACAAACCCCAAACAAGCAAACAGAAAATGCAACAAAACCCCCAAAGCCTACCCAATTTATTTGAAAAACAAGAAATTCAACAACTAGATTTTCAGAAATGCCGGATCTGCAAAGTAACCTCTTTTCATGGTCTCATTTTTATCACTTGCAGCAGATTTTAGCCATTTATTTTCCTGAAGATGATTCAGAAATATTCAACAATATTTCAGCAAGTCAAGTCTAAATACTTTTTTTAATGTGCTGTTAATTTTTCTTTTAATTGCTTTAAAGTGAATGCTTGGGTTCAGTGATCGTGCTATCAAAATAAATTCAAAAAGTAGTCCTTCTAAATGCTTTTCCAATTTATTTCTCTTCAGGCTTTTGGAGTGAGCCATTTTAAGATACTGGTTTGATCCTCTCTCTTATCTGCCATTTTCTCCAACAAAATCAAGACTAAGATTTTTCTGTTCTTTACTAAGGATTGTCATCTCCTGAAGAGTTTTGGTCACAGCTTTTTAGAGATTAAAGACTTCTCATGCAGTTTCTCAGTACTGAGTGAATCAATTTGCTGCTAGATTTTTTTTCTTTTCTTACTAAACTTTAATTGGTATCATATCCAAAGGTGGGCAGTGACTGTATTTCCTATAGTGCCACTTCCACCTTACTCCCAAGTTTGCATGTAGTTATGCCTTGAATAGATTTGATGTGTCTGTAAGTAACCGCTTTGTTTCATGCTATTCTGTGTGCCATAATGGAATTAGGCTCCTTCATTTGAGATAAAATGAAAATGAAATATCTTCCTCTATGCATTTTTTCAAACTTGAGTTGTCAAAACCTCTCTCCAGGCCTTTATTATGGCTTTGTGCATTTGAGAGGTGCTAAACCTGGATTTAACTGGATTCACTTAGGTGATGTGTTTAGACAAATGATGTGTCCTAATGTCATTTTAGATTAGCAGCTTGCTTGTGGGATGGGTTGTGGAGGAAGTACATGGTGGTGACAGCTGAGAAATGCCTCTGCCTGGGGGCACACTGCAGTCTTGCAGTTTCGTGACTTAATGACCAAGCCACAGCTCTTACTATGAAATCCACCTTGACTTCTCTAGAAATTAAATACTGGATTCTGATGTGGATTATTATGCTGGCTTCTGGAATTTACACTTGCAGGAGATTGCCTTAGCTGAGTTTGTTGTGTTTGGGGGGGTTTTGTGGGTTTGGGATTTTTCTTCTTTGCTTCCACATAACAATCTTTCTCTGCTTTCTGTGGACAGTCAGGAATGAGATGAAAGACTGTTGCAGTAGCTTGTGTTTTACAACTTGCCTTCCCCCGCATCTCTAATATTTTTTCTAAGATTTGACTCTTCTAGTTTCTGGTAAGTGAATACTGATCTCATAATAAATTTAGGAAGTGTTGAATCTTAGGAATTAGGTTTATGTGACTAAATCAGTATTTAGCACTCTCTCACATAGTTTCTGGTCAGCCATAATTTCTTATCTCTCTAAGCTTTTTCCCAGCTGATTCTGTAATTTAAAATAATAATCTTGTGGTAAGAGGCCCACAAGTGCCTAATTAGTCCATATGCAAGAAGAGCATTGATAATGAAATATGTCAACTTAAAGCAGAAGGTGTGACTTAAACATATTAAACCACCAGGAAGTCATTTAAGCTTTCTACTGCACATGAAAGGAATGCAAAGAAATCATTCCTTCAGACCATTCAAATCCTTTATGACTTTTATTTCTCTTGGTTCTTCTGTCAAATATATTCCTGCTGGCTACATCAGCAGTTCCTGATGGTCAGCAACATGTCAATTTGTCCTAGTTAGCAGTTTAAGGTTTCCTGATGATCTGTTTCTGTAAATTTATCCTCCTTATATAACAGAGGACAAATATCTGAATATGATGAAACATGGTATTGACCTGGAGATGTGATCACATGCAACTTTCTGGCCTTCTTTCTAGGAAAAAAGAAGCAAATACCTAATATATAATGAAGTTGCCTTGGTTCACTATAGCCCCAAAGTGAGATAATGTGATTCACTTAAGGTGGGGAAATACCAAAATAAATCACATAACAGAAGCATGCTATAATTGCTGCCCTGATGGGCACTGTGGGAATGAGTGTCAGCTGATTCTTTTGCTTTGGTCCTGCATCTCAGCGTGCAAATTTGATTTGTGCTCAATGAGATACTAACACACTGAAATTCATAGAATTGCAAATCTTCACTCTTAGGAAAGAAGCCCAGAAAGCTGCAATCCAAACTCCTGCTCAACATGTATCCAGTTTCTGGTGCTCAGGGCCTTTGCCTAGTGAAATTTTGACTATCTCCAGGGATTTTTGGATAGGTCATTCAGCATTGTTTAATTTTTGGGAGAGAAAAACTAGACCTGCAGTGTGAGAGTTCCATAATCATTCCCTATACCAAGTCTGCTCAAGAGTAAACCATAAGGAAAATAACTTTTCCTTAGAAATTAAGCTGGTGTTACTGCAGTGTTGTTATACTTCTGGGTATCCAGGATTCAGCAATGGAGAAGCTGTTATACCTGGAGCCCTTTTTGGGCTCAGAGAAACAAGTGAATGTTTGCAAAGGTGGTGTGAGAAGCAGCATCACCATGTCACCACCATGTCCAGTGACCAGAGCAGGACAGATCAGAGCCTGAGGCTTGGTGTTCCATGGGGCCACATCCACTTTGCAACCCTTGCAGGAAATTTGCCCTCCTGGCTGCCATGTCTGTGCCCAAATGTTTGCTATTCAGGCATTACCAAGTTTGCATCTCACCCTAGAGTCACACCATGGCTTGCACAGTTTAGCTGGCAAAAAGCAGTTCTATATCACAGCAAACTCAATCAATAATATAGCAAGTGGATGATTTAAACTGACATAATTTGTCCCTATTTACCTGATTTTGCTGGTGCATGATTCTTTTTTAAAGTTTATCTCAATATGCCTCTGATTTTCACCTCTTGAACCTGCATTGCTTTCTATTTGTGACATGAAAATTAGTTGCCATGGAAATGATTGCAGAAGATCTCTTAAACAGGAGTCTTAAAAAAAAGATTGCATATATAAGCAGATGGACTTAGCAGTGAGCAGGGAAGAAATATCACCTAAAATCTAAGGTATAAAGGGCAGAGTTGGTTGTTTGTTTGTTTGTTTTTAACTGTCCAGATTTTCATTTGTCTCACAGCATCATCTTAGTCCATTGCTGATTTCCTAGAGCACTACTTGTCTGTAGCTGTTTACCTGACATCCTGATTTACATGAAAGCAGATCCTTCTATGTGTGGTAGCTGAGTACCAATTTAGAGAGACACAGGCTAAAATGAGCTGCAGCAGGGAAGCAAAACCCATGGTGGGGGTGGGGCGGGGGGGGGCAGGTGTAAGAACAAAGGTTCAGAGGATTCCTTTGCTGGCCCAAAAAATGATGCAAACCACCTTCCCCAGATTCTGTGCAACAAGAGCATCTGCCTGATGAACACAACAACAACAGCCTGGAGGACCAACTCTGCTTAGCTATGTTTTCTTGTCTTAGTAAGCATCTGACCTGAGATATTTCTAGGCTAATTCTTTTGGCTGGGATAAGAATGGGATATAATTAACTCTTGGTGGGACTGTCAGGCTTTCACTGGGATAACTTTCATTCACAGCATTGGCACAAAGATTCTCCTAGATTCATGGGAAAAGTCAAATGCAATTTTCATTATGGAGGATTATAGCCTTTCTAGCCACATATCTATATCCCCAGTGATGGGAAGCTGACAGTCTCCTTGCACTTGATGTTAGGGAGAATGCTCAGTAGATTCAGCTGTGGTGTGATTGGTGATAAGGACAATTTCAGGGAAAAGTCAACTAAGTTTCATGTAATGTAGGGGATAATATTTAAGTGTGTAATTTTTTTGCCTAGATATAGTACTATTCTGGACATTTTAAAAGGTCATTTAGAGATGCCCATTTTGTTTGTCTTTGTAGAGAAAAAAAAAAAATAGATCTGCTTCTCTGCACAGTGACAATGTTTAAAGGCACAATCATCTCTTGCTAGTACTCAGAACATTAGTCTTCTGCAAGGGATCACATGCAGCTTGGGCTGAGTTCTTATTAGAAACAAACCCTGTTTCACCATATCTTTTGGATAGGGGTTTAACCCTTTCTTGTGCAGTTATGACCTATAGTGATCACAGTAAAACTTCATAGAATGTCCCAGGGAAAGAATTTGGCTGCACCCATAGCCTGGGAGGATGGGCTTTAGAGAATATACTGCACTATCCTGACAGGGCTGCTATTCTGTCATGATGGGGCATTGACTTTTGCTAGCAAAGTATAAATATAATACCTCAGAAAGCTTCATTTGTAGTCACTGGAATAAAAGACTATTAAAGAAAAAAGCTCAACATTTAGTTCAGACCATTTTTTTGTTTGGTTTCTATGAATATTTTAGTGTATAAAAATATCTGTACAAAGAATTAGATTTATGTACATGAAGAACATTTTCAAAAATCACATTAAGAATTTATAAAGATGTCTTTAATCAGAATACACAAATTTTAATGATTATGCTTATAAGTATATAAAAAATACAATGCAAAAAAAAACCTAAGTTAAATGGCAATGCTTGATTTTTGCTTTCTATACTCAAGATGAAGGGCTCATCAATAATCCCATTATGGAAGATTATTTGTAGCAGTGGGTCTTCAAATAATTATGATCTATTAGAATATTTTGAACTGCTTAAGGCCAACTACAAATAGAAAAATAATTTGATGCAAATTACTTGTTCTAGCTGGAAACTTCCACAGCAATGGTCAATGTCATCAGAGTTAAGGGACATTTTATTCTTAGTCATTTCTCTAAATTTACAGTGAACTTGAGCCCATCTGCCACATCTCCATCTCCATTTCCTAGGAGCATTCCTAGTCTCATGCAGGGAAATTTTTTGAAATGCTTCATTTAAATATTTCTGACTACTCTTTTAATTGCTTTCTTTCTTTATAAGCATCTGTGCAATATATGGAAATAATTTCTTTCACTGCATAAGTAAATACTTTTTATTGTTTGTATTTTAAACATCATCAATTTTTTATTATTATCCAAACATATACTATCATGAACCTAGAGTGTTCAAATACCTTGTATTCAAAGCCTCATGTTTTCTATGTGTTTTTTTCTTAACTACATACATGTGATTTTCGAAAGAATAAAGGTGTGAAGATGGTCTTATTTTTTTAACCTAGTGCTGATAGTTTTGTGCAGAGTTAAAAGCAGTATTTAAATAGAAAGATTCCACAGACATCTGTACCTAATTATGCAAATAGAGCATCACAGAAATCACAATATTCATGGTGACTTTATTGTTTTTATCTTATTTATGTACCTTCTAACTCTCTGAGATGTAGAAGGGGCTTCCTTCTGGCATCTGCACCTAGCAGTCACATCCCCAGTGGTGGATTTGCAGGCCTCTAAATCCCTGGGCTGTGGGGTTATCTTTTAGTATGGAAAAACTGAAGATTTTGCATTCAACAGTCTTAGAGGTCTTGTCCAACCTAAACAATCAATATCTTGTTGGAACATGTGGAGTGTGAGTGAGGTTTGTGCTCCTGCTCCATGATTACATCCCTTCCTGGAGTGGTGACTTGCACCATGCTCCTGATGGATGCCCCACAGCTGCTGCTGCCATCACCCGATGCAAACAAACAGATTTCAGTATTTTTTGTCTGTGGGGTAATATTGAGATGCATGTACAGTACCCTGCAGGACAGAGTATGAAATGCTTCTCAGCTCTCAGCTGTGATTAGGGTTTCTAACTTAGTGGAGGGAAATTCAGTGCCTTTCCACTTTGGAAAAGGAAAGAAAGATTTCTAGGCCTAATTAAAGATTTTTACATCTAAAAAGGTAGAAAAAAGTCTCAACAACCACAAACAAGAGCTCACTGTGGTAGTTGGAGGCTATTTATTTTAAAAAAACAACCAAAATCATAGACAATGTGGTTAACACAGCCCACAGTGTATATTCTGACTTGTCTTTTCTCTTGCATGACAGTAACACAATACCCTAAACAAGAGAGCACGTTATGAGACAGCATTTCATAGGAGAAAGCTTTTTGCAAACTAAGATGGACATTTCTGATTGAGTTGTTTTGTGTTACTCTACATCATGCAGCATCTAGTCTCCATGCTTCCCTTTTGACAGCAAGGGTGTTGCTTTCCCCTTCATTAGAGAGCACCTAACTGTGAGCTTTGTGTCCTCCCTTGCTTAAATGGTCAGCTGGCACCTCCACAGCCAAACCCAGCCAGAAAAGGTTTTTGACTTGAGCTTTTTAAATTGATATCTGAACTCCCTGGTAAATGACATCTTTGAGCACTGTGAATTTTCAGCTTTTGGTTTTATCCTTTTAAGTACATTGAATTTGAATTTGCTTAGACTACAAAGCATTATATCTACCATTTGGATATCCTCCTATTTTCAGGATTTCTCCAGGCTGAAGTAAGCATCATTTTCTTCTGGGTATTGTCTACCGCTGACTGTGCCTGGCAGTACTTTCAGCCTTAACAGGTTGTATAAATCTAGCCTTGGACAGTCCACTCACAGCAGCTGGCTGTAAGTCCTGTGCATTTATTTGGAGATTCAGGTACCAATGAAGGAGAAACTTTTTGTTCTGAAGCCTTTTCAAGGGTTATAAAACTTCTGGTTATACAGAAGAAGAATGCAAACATTTTCTGTGGTTTTCTCTGAGGGCAGGCAACTAAGATGCAATAATAATCACTTAGAAATTTATTCAGACCGCTTGCTGGGAGGTGATTCCTATCCTCTTACTGAAGGTCTGTGATTGATGTGCTGTTTTTCAGCACCACCACTCGTATTTTGGAATGCCATGATGAAATGAATTGCCATTTTGCACCATCTGCAGGAGAGGGATTTGCCCATCCTGACTCCAAAGGGAAGCTAGAAAAAAGGTCAGCAGTTATCCTAGTTATCCCAGCTATAGCCTGATGAAGAGGAGGACAGGCTGCCATTTAAATAAATGGCTCTTGTGTGATACACCACCCAGCACTTGTTGCTGGTGTAACCAGACATTTGCCACCAGCAGCCTGCCTCTGTATTCCTGTGTTAGCCTCCTGTGCTCAGGGACCTCGATTCTTCTCCATCTCCCAGCAAAGCTTTTGCTTTGGTGTTCAGCATCCTTCACACAGATTTTCCCTGCTTTTCCACCACTTGGTTTGGCTGCCACTATTTGTCTTTGCCCTGGCATACCTGAGAAGCACTTGCTATCACACCAGCTGAGAGGCATTTGAAGTTGTTCCCTGCTGTTCTCTGATGTGTTGCTGTTTCTGACTGCACACCAGCCTGATTATACTGAAACTTGAACCCAATCTCAGGCAATAATGATGTTTGCTGGGCTCAGGGGCTGGACATGGGCATTAAACATGAATTAGGATCATGGAATGAGAAGCAACAACGTTACCAAACTAAAAACATCTCAGCCCTCTGCAAGCGTAATATAAGCCTTACAGACATAAAGAAAATCAAAGTTAGCACGTGAAATTTTTTCAAAGGCATATTTTTTGTAGTGAGTTTGCATAAACCTTCAGTCAATTTCTCAAAATAGAAAGGAAATTATTTTGTATTTAGTTTCTTTATGTAGTTAACTTTGATGCTATTGAACAAGTATTTGATGCTATTGGGCAGGTATCTTATAAAATGCTTTCACATCCAAGTTTTAAAAATTCAAAGAGGACACATCTAAACATCAAGAGCTTGGTAGAAATCAGTAAGCTTCCAGTATTCAGGTAGAACATTCTTCACAGAAAGGATGATGAGATACAGGAATGGGCTGCCCAGGAAGGTGGTGGAGTCACCATTCCTGAGGTTTTTAAGGGAAGACTGGGTGTGACACTTAGTGCCATGGTGGCATTAGAGGTCTTTTCCAACATAATTGATGCTGTGATTCTGTTAATCTCAACCACTAGGAGCATTAGAGTCACTAAACCAGTAAACTCTGTCTCTGTTATCACATAGCAGATATGTAAAGCAGAACAGCACTAAAAGGTGTTTCAGATCCTACTAGTGTGTGATATAACACTGATAGTGGATGTTTCAAAGATCAGGGAAAATGTAGACTAAAATCTCAAGAATTTAAATTCAGAATCTGGAAATGAATAAGAGATTACTATTAATGATCTTGGAAGCCTTAACAGGAGTGTGTTAATTTAAAATGGTTTTGACAATCAAAAGACTGCTTTTTCTAGCATCTAATGTTTTAGTTTGGTTCGTAAGTTGTTAATATTTCATA
Source organism: Taeniopygia guttata (assembly GCF_048771995.1). NCBI lineage: Eukaryota > Metazoa > Chordata > Aves > Passeriformes > Estrildidae > Taeniopygia > Taeniopygia guttata. The sequence continues at coordinate 11,353,449 of NC_133031.1, read as the reverse complement.
AGCCTCTGTGAGTTTCAGTGAGATTTAGAAACTGGGCAGCTAAATCACAAAAGTATTGTGAAAATGTGATTAAAAATCCTAAGCAGTGAGGTGCTTAGACTGGTTAAAACCTATGTCATGAGTGTCTCAGTCCTACAAACTGAATCATGCTATTTCCTTGCTTTGTGAAATCTAGAGATGCCTTTCCTACTTTTAAATACAGTGGGATCAGGATGTAAGCCTGTGATATTCCTGGGGCTGGACCAATACTTGCTGCTTGATTATAAAAAAAAAAATGGGATCATTTAAATAATGAATAACAAATAGTAGAAGTTTTAAGGTTATCAGAATATTCCATCCTTAGATTTTGACAATGTATGAATATATAGGAAATGAAATGGCAGATTTGCTGCCATGTAATCCAGCTGAGGAGGAGGTAGAGGCCAGGGAGGGCAGGCAGGCAGCTCAGTGATCAGCAGGAGCTGGCAGTGAGCATGGATGCTCATGGAGAAGGTTTTTGCTTTGTTTTTGTCATGATGCAGAAGGTGCTACCATAGCTGTGTGAGGTAATGACTTCTACTGAATTCCTGGAGGAAGCCCTGTTACAAATACAGCAACTTACAAATAAAGTGGTGTGTAGCTCTACCACACTGCTCCCCGTAGAAATATACTTTGGCTTATTTGTATCAAGATACAGGCAAGCCAGGAAGCTGGCATTTGTTATGGCTTTTATTTGTTTTGTTTTTGGTTTTTTTTTTTTTTTGGTTGGTTGGTTTTTTTTCTGGGGTGGTTTTTTTCTGGTTTGTTGGTTTGTTTGGGGTTTTTTTGGGTTTTTTTTTTTTTTTTTGCTTGTGTTTTTTGTTTTGGTCAGGTAGCTTTTTGGTTTTTGGGGATTTATTTGAGGGGAGAAAATGCACTGTGGTTGCATTCCTCTGTTTTCGTGTTGTGTATCCCTGCCATCTGTGCTAGTGACCCTCAAACCACTCATAGAAGAAATGCTTTTCTAGGCCAGTCTCCCCTCACCCTGCCACAATCTGTCTGCAGGGGTGAGAAAGCAATTCATTCTCTGTTCCTGTTCTGAATGGTCAGAGCTCTTGACGAGATGTCAATGCCTACTGTGATAGCTGTTCTTAGCCTTTTTTGTGATTTGAATACCTTACTTGGAAAAGAGCCCTGAGCTTGTTGAAATAACTCCACAGAGATTCTGAGAGAGCTCTGAGATTTTAAGACAAATCAGTAAACTGCATTGGCTTTGAAATACAGCCTTTTATTGAGTTACCTCTAGTCAATTCAAGCTGTGGTGTCCTTGCATCTCTACCACTGTTCAGCTGTATTTTGGGTTTGTTTCAATGCTTTCACAGGGCAGATGTATCCTTAGCTCTCTCTGGGACAGTCAACAATAAATGCCCATGGAGTTCAATAACATGATATAAAAAGAATGGTTTATCTACTGCTTCCTTTGAAGTCTTATAAAAACAAACAAAAAAATAGTAGAAGCTTTTTGCTGAGCAAGCTGTTGAAGAGGATCAATGCATTCTGTGCTATGTGGAGAAGGAGTTATCAGCCCTGATACCTGTACTCTGTATATTCATTATTATGCTTTCATCTTCTGCCACCTTACCAGAATGTGATAATGTTACATAGAAGTCTGACTTTTAACCAAATTCCAGTGACTCCAGTGGGGCTTCTTCCTTTCTGCATCACTGGATGACAAGGGAATGAGAAATCTTTGACTAAATACCTGCTCCTCTAGTCTAAAATGGCAGCTGTCCAAGAGCTGTCCTCAGCAGTCTCTCATCCTCATTAGGTATTTCCTTGCTCTATGAAGGATTGTTCTATGAGCAGAGGAGCTACAGAGTCCCAAACAAATACAACTAATTATAGTTTGAACCCTTCAGCCATTCTAGAGAAGTCTGGGAAGGGAATACATCTGAGAAAAATTTCTGCAAGTATGTATGAGTGGTTAAAAGGATGACAGTGATTTCATGGGCCACTTACTGTATCAGCTGCACCTCTTGACACAAGGTAAGGGGGAATTATTCAAAATATCTTAAGCTGAATGAACTATGATGTAGAACCTCTAATTCTTTATGCCATACAAACATAATATGTGCTTTGGGATATCCAGTAAATAATATGCTTCCTACATTCTTACAATGTAGTGATGTAGGCCCTATGGAGGGTATCCCAACAGCTTCAGCTACTGTTATTTCTCTTCTGAGTTCCACAGTGCTGCTTGGCTGGACTGCAACGTGAGTAGATGAATTATGGAAATAGAATATTTTTTATTTTCTTCTCCCATTAATAAGACCACATGGAAATCTCCTTCAGGAAAAAAAAAAAAAAGAATTTTTTTTTACCCCAAATGATCTTTCCTGAACACAACTTTATGAAGGTGACTCATTTTAAATTCTCCATCATTTAGGGACCCATGGTATCTGTACCGCCTGTTGGTAATGTCCATTAAGCAGCAGCAGAAATGCAATTTTTTTCCCTTGGTTAGACACTCCAATGAGTTCAATTCTGCAGGAAAAAATGTCTTTTACTCTAAATATTTTTTTTTTGTTCCCAGTCTAAATGCATTATGCAAATAATTCACTTCATAAAAAGATAACAAATGTTTGTGTTTTGGTTTGGACTTTTTTTCAGACAGCTCTGAACATGATAGTTCAGGAAGCCAGTGCAATTTTAAGAGCTTAAGAAGAAGCAGCTACAGTATAATAGGATCTGGGTTTTATGCAAATAAAACCATTATGCCCATTACTGGAGCATAACAAAGTAGAGAGACCTCTGCACTTATGGGCAATATGACAAGTGTTTTATTTATGATAACTCTTAGAATTTTCTCTTGGCATTTTCTTTCAGTTCCATGTGGTGTCCAAAAGGCAGAGTTTTATGTTGCTGAAAAGAACTCTCAGTATACGTAACAAATTACTTTGTGCAAAACAAATGTTCTTCTCAGATTTTGTTTTGTTGCCTTTTAGCTCTCCAGCAGTTCAATATAGTCTTGACACTACAAAGGATTGTACTTCACTATATATGGTTAATCCAACATAAACATGGAAGGTGGGAAAGGTCTTCAGCTGCATGATTAAACAGTTCCTAAGTGTTACAGGTTCAGTGTGTGAAAGTCAACAAAAACCACCTTGCCACAGGCTAAACTGCACAGTGCCCCATTTATTCTCCTGCTGCACCAGGCAGTGGAGTATGTGAGCTTTCTGAAGGTTTGCTCAGGTGCTCCAATGATCTGAACATCTTGATCTTCATGTCTGTTTGTCATTTTATCTGCATTCTACAGACAGTGTCCTAAGGCATAGAAAAACCAAGTGATTTCCTAACTCTGCAAAAGGGCAGTAAAAAGGCAGAGCCAGACCCTTGGCTCTGGAAGGTCAAGGGAATATTTTGATCATCCCTAATTTCTAGAAATTTTGGCTTGTAATTTTGTTTGTTCAGTGACACCTAGATTTTGATAATTCAGTTCCTTCCAGTTATACTTGGGAAAATGCCAAACAGCTTTGGGCTAAGGTGTGCCTGAAGTTCATTCTTAAACATGTGGTATCTAATGAGATGGTGCTTTCAATGAGTGCCTCAATAACAACTAAATCTCTGAACAGTACTCTTACCTGCCCCTAAACATGAGAGGTTCTAGGTTCGCTTCCATGGGCAAACTGTTACAACTAGAGTACACTATTATTTTTTCTTTAAACTTGATTATGCGTGATTTGATCTCTCCCATATTACAACTTTACTCTTCTGTCTCCACAGACATGGAGTCTGTGCATTGACATGGCAGTGACCAGCAAAGGAACTCTTCTGTGCCACTGCAGCTCTTAAAGATTTGCCATTAAAATTATTGGGTTTTTTGATTGGTTTGTTTTTTGTTTTTTTTTAAGAAAATGCCCATCCATCTCAGTTACCAGAAGCTTACAGCGCACAGTGAGGAACCGGTAGCTAAAGATATCTTTTATTCTCTGGTGGCACTTCTGTTGCTGTATCAAAGATTATAAAGACTAAACCACCGGTATTTTGGGGAAGGCATACTCTAAAACCTTCACACTTCTGCTCACAATATTATTCTCTCTGTTAGAAAATAAAAAGTAGGCAAAGCTATTTTCTCTTTTGTTTCCCAGTCTTCCTGAGTGGCCTGAGTCCCACTCACCACAGACAGTAGCAGCAGAAGAGAGAGAATACTGTGAAGTGGTGTAGCAAAATGAAACAGATAATGTATGATGTTCCTCTGTGTAGCCAGGTTATTGTGCTGTAGCCCAGGAAAAAGGAATAGTCCAGCTCTGCTTCTGTCAGTCACAGAGGGGGTATCAGTTTACGTATTTTTGAACTACTCACAGTAATTTCTGTTGTAATTTACTTAACCTTGGCATTGAAAGAACTTTCCTGCACAATGAACCATGAGACAGGAAACTTGTCTTTAAAGTCACCTGTTCATGTAGGTGGTGGCATGTGATTGCCACCCTGAGGCTGGTTTACTTTTGTTAATAAAATCATGTTTCCTTAGAGAACTGTGCCATCAGATTTTGGCAATATCAGCCAAAACTACACAAGCTGCAGAGGAAGGGCCCCTCTTGTTCTCTTGCTGAGTCACTCCTGAGGAGAAGCTCAGTCCTGCTGCTGGCCAGCTGCAGTCTGGGCTGTACCTAAAAATCATTTCACTATTGCTGCATTTCCAGTCTCAGCACTAGACTTCAAAGGAATGATGTTGGCACTTTTATAGCGATAAACCCAAAGAATGGTGAAAAGAGCCTGAAAGAATCAACTGATGAAGTCAGCATCTGGTCCACTTTGAGTCCATATGTTTGTTTTTACAGACTCATAAGTGCTACTTGTCCTGTAAATTATCCTGTAAATTATGAATATTAGTTGCTTTTTTTGGAGGTCATGTTGCTTTGGTTTCTTTAAATCATCCAACTAGTACAAGGAACATGCATTCTGGGGAGAGCAAAACTGCCAAAGTGTGTCAACAGGAATTATTATTTCCTTAGAAACACTGTAACCAAGAGCTCCATAATGTATGAGAGAAATGTTTTTGTTGTTGAGAGATGAATTAAACTGAGGATAGGAAAAGGATGGCAGACAGATGCCTGATAGTAAACAGAGTTTAAGGAGAGAATGGAATTACTGAGCTGGTTGACTCATTTACATGGTGAAGTACTGTAGGCTTTAAAAATCTGTGGATTCAGTTATTTAAATTAACATATGCAGACCCAGAATAGACTAATTAGCTCAAAGAGGTGTCCTGTGAAGTCATACAGCCTGCCATATAACTTGCAAATCCAGAGATTTGTAATCTCTGTACAAAAACCTGCCATATAACTTGCAAATCCAGAGGTTCCACCTGGATCCCTGCAGGAATTCAGTGTGTCCAGTGCTGTGGTGGGGAGGGGATAACCTACCAGCAGAAATCCCTGTCCCTGAAGGCAGGGCTTGGCTCCTTGCAGAATCCACTTCTGACTCCTATTAACACAACTGTGCACTTGTATGTTGGAGCACTGCAGGGGAGGAAGAAGTCAATGATTCAAAAGTTTTACATTTTGGAGGGAAATATAATTAAGTACTGTAATCTGGTCAGTTATATGGCTCAGAATTTCAGAAACTGAACAGTAAAATAAAGGTTTATTTCTTGTTATTTTTTTAAAATTTGTCTCTTATGCACCAACAAACATATTGCAAATATACAAAGAACAACCTTTGATCTTACATGTTTTGAACACATAGTACTTTAGTTGTAGTATTTTTTTTCCCTAGGAAAAATCTAATTTAACCCAGATCATTATACCTCTTCACAAAGAAAAATAGTTTTTATGTATCTAGATAGATAGATATAGTAAACGGAGTCATCACAAAACTAATTCTGTACTAAATAATTTTTTCTAAACTATAACAAAAGACTAAATTAAAGTAGCCTCTTGACATTATTTGTTGCTTAGAGATTACACACTTAATTCAGACCTAGAACACTGTAGTTTGGTATCTTATTTGCTGAATGTGCTAGAGGTGTTCTCTCCAAAGGATCCACTTTGACAAAATATGAATTCTTTCTATAATTTTCAATGTATATATAAGTGGTTGTGAGTGACTGACATTCCTACTCAGCTTTCTAGCACAAAATCTGCTAGAAATTGTAGGTACTTTCATCTCCCAAGTAACTCCTCTTATAGGATGACGGCTTTAATTGCATTGTAGACTTTGTGTGTACAGGCTGACTATTCCTGGTAGACACATTCCTCATATTAAATTTCCAGGTTAGTGTAAATAAACATGATTCAACCATATTGCTTAAACAAGGTAGAGTGAAATATGTTGTTGTGCTGCATAGTTTCTTACAACAGTTTAATTGAGAACCCCCAGTGTTTAGAAACAGAGACTAAAAATTTGGCAGGAGGCTAATTTATTGTCATGGCTGCGCCTGCACCTGGCCTGATGCCAAGGATGGAGAGCATCATCTTCCACATATTCAGCAGAAGCTTGTCAGAATTTGCCAAAGTCCCTGAGGGTTCTTTCATGGGGGTGCTGGGGTTCTTTCAATGTCCCTGTGAGTGCTGGTCCTGCCAGCCAGGGCTGTTCCTGGGCAGGGCCCTGGAGCTGAGTGGCAGTGAGGGTAATTGTGCCTTCTGCAGCTGCAGGGCAGGCAGGATGTGTGGGATGAGAGCACATCTGGACATAGGAAGAGCACAAACCTGATCTGGGAGCAGGCAGCAGCAGAGAAGCCAGGAGAACTACAAGTTTAAAAGAAAACAGCACTTCCCCTCTGTCTTCATCTATAATTTTGTTTCACATGAAGAAAATACTCATCTCCCTGCTATGAAGTGCCCTCACATGCTCTTGATGTAAAAGCATCCTCTAGGAGCTGACCAATGTGTGTCTGCCATAGTCTCATCTTATCAAATTGGTCCTTTTCCAATTAAATAACCAAAAACCCCTAAATAAATGAAACACTTTTGGCTTTATGTGAGATCATTTTTATTTTCAGGATTGTCTAGTAAGCCTTTCATGGCAATGTAGTGGTTTCATTGCACCTGCACCATTTTGCTCTGTGCTGACATTGTACTCATACTTCTGTGAACTGGAAACAGAAGGAGGTTTTTGGGTTTATTTTGTATATGTGAAAGGGAAAGGGAAATATTTGCAATAAAATAGCCGGTAGTTTTATATTGTTTGCCTACAACCACAATACAAAGCTGATGACGTGGAAATAAGTTTTCTTCCTCCTTTGAAAGATGTAAATTTACATCTTGAATTAGCAGTTTCTTGAAATGGCAGTGCATGTTTATAATAAAAAGCCATTAGCCCTGCAGAATAATTTTTTGGGGTGTTCATTATTACAGCTATTTCTGGGAGAAATTGTCAGTTTAAATGGCTTTCTCTAGTCATAATCTTGAGGGTGTTTTGTGAGTAATGCCTACATCACCCTGCATTACTTCCGTTTCTTTTGTCAGAGTTTCTCTCTGTCCTAGAGTGGGCAGAGATGCATATATGTTTCTAAATTCACAGATTATTTGAAAAATTTCTGTTACCTTCCAATTCAGACAAGACACTTCCTCTGTGGCTTTTTCTGCAGCATCCATTTCATACTAGTTCCCCATGACTTGAACTGAACAGTGCCTTGCATCTAGATAGAATATATCTATAAAATCAGCATTAGTACTTTCACCCTCAGAGCCCCTGGAGCAGATGTGTCTGGAGGAGATTTTGAAGGACCAGGTGAGCTGTACTAACTGGGTCTGCTCCTACTTTTTTTTTTTTTTTTTTTCTGCCTTTCTACCTTCCCTGGTGTCACTGCCGTAGCTGATAATCTGTTCAATAGCATACAAAACATTTCCCTCAGTCTTGACTGCTTGATGACAGTTATACAAAGGGACAAAACACATTGAAATATGAATGAGATTCTGTTAAAACTGAGATAATCCAACTTAAACATAAAGGTTTTGTAGGCTGCTCAGGTTTTGTGGAGGCATGAAGGCCAAACAGGTTAAATCTGTGAACGGTGACCATGACATTTGCCTTAAGAGCCTTGGTCTAATGCCATCAGCATTGGCCACTGTGTGACCCTCCAGAGCTCCTCTGACTTCTCTGTAGGCAGGACAGCACCAGGAACAGGTACCTGTGTGAGACTTCACAGTACCATCTATATGCTATAGCTCGAGGTGGAAGACATAAGAGAAATGCATTTTCCATCAGAGAGTCATCTCACTTTTAGCATCTCTTCTGCCCTTGACAGAGCTGAGTGGAGCCCAGTAAGGTGGAAACAAGAGGCTCCAAAATAGCACACACTGATGTTTTTCTGTGTCTTTGCTCTGTTACAATGCAATGTAACTCATTTTGCATTTCATAAAACACTTCTTGAGATTTTGTAAGATGATTATATTTCCACCAAATGCATGAGATCTTCTCACTTCCTTTGCTGGCTAAAAAGGGTCGTAGGATGACAAAAAGCCAGAGCCTAGAGCTGCAAACGATGCATAAACTCACACAGCCTCACATTCTGCTGTGGTTTTGTCTGTGGCGAAGTACTCAGTTTGTACAGTCATCAAAGCACATTAAAGTCAGAAAAAATAGAAAAACTGACAACTGTGGGGTTTTTATCCTTCCTCAGTTAGTTTATACCATCTCCACAAGACTCAGGTGCTGTGTAATGATGTCACCTGAGAACAAAATAATCAATCCCATAAAGAATTCTGGCCACCAAAAATAGCAGTGTTTTTAAATTAAAACCTGCACAGAACCATTCTGTCAAAATACTGGTTTCGTTTATTTTACATCTTTTACAATCTTAATTTAAGTTTGGGGTTTTGTATCTGAAAAGCATGGCAGATTAAGGGCTTTTGGGCAAAGAAACATGATTGATTGACACTAACACATGTGATCACATCTGATTACAGATGTGAAATATGCTTTCAAGCCTACCCCACAATATATTAAAGGGATGTTTTTATAGTGTGCTTCTCAGTACCAGTAAACAAAATGTTTTTTAAAGTGTCCAGGAGAGCTTTTAAAATTTTCCATGTCCACAACCATAATAATTTAAATAATGTTTAGAATATTCTCTGTGAGGTCTGTGAATTAGCACTGAACTCATACTATGCATCAGCCAAAACTGTATACTCTCCGCTGACAAAATTATTTTTAAGATCCTGTTAACACTGCAGAGAAGCTCATTGTCCTTGAAAAAACTATGAGAAGGTACAGGAAATTATATGCTCTGAGTTAATTTCAAAGTCAGATTCTGTCAAAATCTCACTTGTTGTTTTTCTCTACAGCTCTGAGGTTTCTGTGTAAAAATATAAACATTCAGGTTATGATACTTCAAGGTTGGATTGAGACTATGATTTGACATGCAGCTACTCTAAAGTAGAGCAAACGTGTGGGAGAAGCAAAGCTGATCACAGAGAGAAATTCTGATCCTTTGTAAGCTTCCATGTGCAAGTTTCCTATAATCCCTAAATTCCTCTAAACCAGTTTTAATTCTAAAACTGCTTGTTTTATGTGCTGTGAAATTTGTATTGCTGAAATCAAACGGCTTGGCTCCTGATAAATAAATGGAATAGCTGAGGAGGCAGTCTGCACCACTGATGCCACCTATGTTTCCAGATAAGCTTTTCAAGCTTTGAGTACAACCTCTTTTAGGAGACTGATTCCAATTAAAATTATCCCAGGCTTTAGTATGATTGGAATATTTGTGAGACTGGTGTGAATGTAGGGGCTTGATAAGCACAAACTCACAATTTAATAAGTGCTGTGGCTAGTTTTATTTAGATTCTGCTTTTACTTGGGGATAAAAATAGCCCAAAATGGCACCAAATGGTACCAAAACCATGGTGAAGAATGAAAGAGTTAACTTGAGATCCATGTAAAATGAAGTAGATAGCTGGGAGTAGCTGAAGCTGGAAAATTAAGGTTCCAGCTGACTAGGCAAGTTACCTATAGCTAAATAGTGTTCAACCACTGCACCAAAAACTTCATATATTGAAACCCTTTCTTTACTGTCACTGAAATGGTAGAGAAATTGCATCTGTGAGAAAGTAAAGGTGCCACTAATTTGTAATTAGTAAAAAAGCCTGAGGTTGAAGAATTTCCAATTACTACTTGGATGACATTTTATTTGGTGAACAGATAAGGGGTTTGGATTCTTTATCAAAAAGGATTTCTCCATTAGAACTCTCTAAGGTGAACCTCACAGGGAATGCTTTGGGAAAGCAAATTTTGATTATTAAAGGTATCTCTGATAAGGACCTCAGTGGCTTGAAGTCAGAATTTTAAATTACAGAATTTTCAGATCAAAGCTTTATCTTGACAATAGACGACTATTTTACTTAAGTTCTGTTTAGAGAGAAACCTCTAGGAAATGTATCTTCTTGGAAAAGCCTATGCTGATGGCATTATTCTAAATGGAGATCCTAGTACTGTTATGGAATTCAGGACTGACCATAAGGTGCAGACAAGCTGGGAGGAGGGCAATTCCTGGCATCAGTTAATGCCTGAGAGCTTTGGCTTTGCACTGCAGCATTCTCTTATTTCTTTCTATATCACAATTAAACATTTTTGATTGTACTAGAAAGGTGATAGGGAAGCAGTGTTTTCAAAACAATCTTCTGCTGGCAGAGGTTTTACACTGTGGGACAATGACCAGTGTGGAGTTCAGCAACAGGCTATTAACAAAATGCACAGCAAAAAGGCAATGTATGAAGCTGAACATTGACAAAGCTTTCTAAATCAAGGAAAAGTGTCCTTTTTGTGATCTTAAAATGTAGGAATGGTACTTTGCTCAAAAGTTCAAATACTTTTGAGCTTTTAATCTTTGATATCACATAAGAAGCTTTTTGAGGAAATGTGTTGCAGCCTATTTTGGATAATAATATCAATGTTTTGTGCAAACAAATACTGGTAATTGTAGGAAGCATTTCCATTCCAGCCACTAATAGAAATATCTGTGTATTCTGCTGATTACCACTAGTGCTGAGTTCTCCCTCCTTCAGTTCTTTTAACATTGTTTGATTAAGCTTGAACTTTATTGGTTTAATGTCTCCTTCCCTGGGATCCTGAGTGTTAATTTGGAATGAACTCTATCCCAAGCATGCATTTGAGAAGGGAGATGATCAGTAGCAGAGTTTCATTCCTAGAGGGCTTCTCTGGCTACACCCAGAAGTGTTTTGTGTTTGTGAACTCTATTCGCCCTGCAGGAACATTCATTAGTTTAACTGAGTTCTTTAAAATCTCACCGACCCTGCAAATTTCTACACTACCTCTGCACCTGCACCATTTATATTTCTATAATGTTTTTTGCATTTAAAGCTGTTTCATGCAGTTTTGCAGAGTAGTCTGTGTGTTGATTGGGAATTCAGCAATGGCATCTCTATGCTGCTGTACATTCGGGCATGGTTCTAGAAATCTGTAGTTGCTCTATTCCATTGTCTGCTGGTTGTGTTAGTTGGCCTCATTAAGCTTAAACAAACATGAGAGCTAGTTGACTGAAAATGTGGGTTAATTTTAACTTGTATCCTTTTCCAGTGCTCCGTAGTGTGAGCATTCTCTGGGTGTTGCACAGAGGCAGAGATTTGTACAAAAAACAGAGTGCTCTTAGCTGAAAACAGACTGGGTTTTCTCCATACAGAGCTGTCAAGATGTATCAAATCTGTCTGGAATGATGGTTTCTGAAAGAATAATTCATTTGTAGTTTTAGTGATCTGCAATTCCTACCATCCTGATTCTTCATCCTTATTTGTTGTATTTGCATGCTAGCACTTCATTCTCACTGTTTCTCAAATTCAGATCTTGGAATAATTTCTCCAGCTATTTCTCAGCTTAAATGTACTGTAATTCCTATATTTCCTATCCCCTCCCCTGTTACTGATATTTCTCTACATCATCTTTGTTTCACCTGTCTCTCCTTTCTGCCATGGTCCATGCATGACCAGGGAAAACCACTATGTTCTTTAAGCCATGTATAAAACCTTTCTTAATCCATTAAACACTCAGTGCACGATGGCAATACCCCACATCACTTTGTTTTGTCTTATATTCTTGTACTTAATGTGTAGTTGACACAGCAGGTGCTCCTCTTTCAGTACATATTGCTTATAGGAAAAGCATTGTGAATGCTTTCAATGCCATAGCAAATAATTTGGGTTCCTTTCCTGAAGTTGTCAAAGATGGAGATCTTCTGTTGTAACATCAGTATTTTTCCATGGGAATTGGATTTAGATACATACTCTTGGATATGTATTTTAGTACCATGAAATTCTTTAGTGGAGGTGACTTCCTGTGAGGAAAGCAGCAGACAATTAATTTGTAACCGTAAGTGGTAGTGTGTCTAGGAGAACTAAAGACTAATTGAGCTAAGCCTTCACTTGACTGTTTATTTTCATAACCTAATTGTTCATTTCAGAATGACTGTAAGCAATGTGATTAATATAAGCTGTGAGAGCAATCAAGCTGAAAGAAGATGGTAATGGACTACAGGAGGATATTCTTGTCCTAGGTTGTCTTATTTTGCTGCAGTTTTGTAAAGCTCTTCAGCTGAGCTGTGGAATGCTCTGAAATCAGCAGGTATATCAGGCTCAATCTATTGACAGGCATAGTGCCATTGCTGGTAGTGTTTATAGCAATAAAATTTGAAATAGATTCTTCTATTTTGTTTGTCCTTTGGTTCTTTCCTCTGTATCATCCTACATCATCTTCAGACACAAGCAAGGTATAAATGCTCACTTGCCATTTGCAGGTCAGGTCTCATTCTTTGCACAGAGAGACTCCCTCCCAGGAGACTTCTCTCTTGCTTCTTGCTCCATTTTCCACTTTGAGAAGGAATAAAGGGCCTTTGTTGTTTGGCCTTATTTCCCCTATTGCTTTAAAGAAATGTGATGCTTTTCTGTATATGAACAAGGTGAGGCTGATTGAATGAGAAGTTCTTTCATGTAGTTACCTGCATTAGACTTTTAAATTGCAAGGCAGAATTAAACTAGATATGCAGTGATGCTTTTATAAGATATTTAAAAGTCCAGTTCAGCTGGCAGCTGGCCTAGATATAGTCACAGTATTAGATTTCTTTAGCAAACTGGAAAAGCATGACCTGGACATCTTTGCTTCTGTTAGCTTGAAATAAAGGTGATACCAGTCACTTTTAAGTGGGAAAAAAACATTATAAAGCCACATGTGCTTGCTTTGAAGCAGGTAGACTTAAAAATCTCAAGAGTAAAAAGCATCTTCTTTGGTTCAGTTTCTTATTTATGAACATTGTATGCTGATAAATTCTTCTTACAATCAGCTGAAAGATGCCCACACTTTTTTAAAAAATTATTTTCTTCCTAAAAATAAGCCATAGGCTGCATAAATACTTCATATGTGCTGCTCAAAATCAAAATCAGTGCATAGTGATAAAGCCAGGCTCATTCCCATTAAGATAAATTGCCCTTCTGCAGAAGGAGGAAACTGTATCTTCATCATCATTTCATTTATGCTTAGATAGTGACTGCAGAGCCTCACTGTTAAACAAGCCAGTATGTAGATATGCTGGGGTCAAGATAAATCCATCTCCCTAAAGCCATTCCTTCCTTTTAAAGCCTTTTTCACACAGCTAAAGGAATAAGTTTCTCCTGGCACAATGCATAAATGTGACCCCACGCTTGGTCTTCTTGTTTTAATTGCCTGAAGTAGACCCCCAAATGATGTGTATGATTTTTGTGCTGTATTTTAATTATTTTCCCAGGTGTAATGTTTTTGTGACATTGATACATGACACCCAAAAGTACTGTCCGAGGATAAGTTTTCATAATTTTGTTTTAGGTGAAAAAATTTGCTTCAGTTGGGCCTTCAATGCTTATTAATCTCATACAGCATCAGGAAAGTAATGCTAAAGAAGACTGTTAATTTTTAGATCTGCCAATAAATTAATTTCTACTGTTTTCTTCTCAAAAGTAGTTTATATGAGGGTGGTCCAAGTTCTTCACTCTTTGCTCATGCTCAGTATTGTAAAATATCTTGTCATGAACCAGAAGCAGAGGATGTTGGTACAGATTGCTGGGATTGAAAGGTGTCAGTATTTGTGCCTAAGGTATAATTCTTCCAGTGGGATTGGAAACAAGAGTGCCTTCTCAAAGAGAATTCCCACTGAAGAATGGGAAATCCCAGTCATCTGAACCCATCACTTAAGGCTCTACAGAGGAAAAGCAATTCATTCTATTCCATAAAGTAACGGCTTTTCCTACATTTTTGAATGTTTTTAGTGAAGTTGACATAGGCATGATCCAGCCAAAGAAAATCATGACTGTGAGAAGACACAGAATTTTGTTGAGCCACAAAAAAAACTTGTTATATTTACTATTAACAACAAGAAAAATACTGGCAAATACTGTCTGCTCATCAACATAGGAAAGGTGATTGGATTTTGAATGTAAGGAAGTATTGTGTCTGCCCAAAGAACAAAAAATCAAAGCAAGAAAAATAAGTTTTTCAATTTCTTCTTTTTTTTTTTATTTAATCTTTTAAAAATGCTTCCTTGTTGGTAAGAAGTTAATGAGAATGTGCCAGACATGAGGAAACTAACCAAATTAGAATTTTTCTGCCTTACATTGCTTTGGAAGCTTCCTCTATGGAATCTTCATCATATCTTAAAATGCAGTCTAGTTCCTTACCTAATTCTGCACCTGGGTAGTGGATTAAACATTTCACAGCTGAATGGAAGAAGTAATTAGGTCCATGCTGTGTTTCTGCTACCTGCACGAGCCACCAGGTTCCTTGTAATTAGTGGCCCTGGCACTCCAATGATCACCAAGGAGCTGCACAGTGCTCGGCTCTGCCACGAGGCACAGGGGTGTACGTGGGCATTTGGTCAGCCAGGAGAGCCCAGCCTGCTCCTACAGCAGCACCCAGGCAGCTCACCCCTGTCATCCCTGACTCCTGCACACCCTGGGGCTGTAGTTCTGTTGGGCATTGTGCAGACAGGCAGCAGCACCAGGCTCTTCTACATGAAGTGCTACTTCTGGAAACACTGGGAGCACGACACCATCCCAGGGGAACACCAAGGAAATGGGGGCTGTCCTCACCTGCCTTAACAGTGTGATTGCTCTTCCCCGAGTAGCAATTTGCTGGTTAAGGGATGAAGAACTATTTGTTTAATCAGGGAATGTAGCTGACAGCGCCCATCTAGAAAAAGAGTATTTCATTTCAGCACTCAGTGTCTATTCACAAGAAGATTTTTAAGCAGCTTTTGAAATTTATAGGGGGTAGAGCTAATCTTTGCTCCTACTGTTGGTTTTTATGCTTACAGGAAGCAATTCTAATAATAATGTTATAGAAAGTAATTTCAAGATAAAAATCTCATTTTATTTACTTCCTTTGTGATATTTATGCCACTTGGTCTGCAGCTAAGTCCTTTGCATTCACACTTGATGAAGCAAAATAGTAGTGTTTGTCTGCTTCCCCTATCAAAAGAAAATCTGCTTCTTTCACCTCTTCCCTCACCTTACAGACTACCTCTGGTTAAAAGTTTGTAGAGGCAACAGGAACATCACCTTCATTGAAAATGTGTTATTTTCCACTATGTTCATATGAAATAGTTTCATATGAGACTGGGAAAGAACCTACACAACATGATTTCATCACCCGCAAGCCCCTGGAATACCACCAATGTTGTTTTAGTAAGTTAAAACTTTTTCACAGAAGGATAAATCCAAGGCCCTTTCGTGTCACCAAAAAGATTCCCAGGAGTTATGACAGTTTTATTTATGGCCTAACAAAATAAGGCCTTTGAGTGCAGGATAAAACAAACTAATAAATGTTTATAGATTACGATATAACTGATGACTTGGTCATCAGTGTCTGAAGGAAGAGTTTCATGTTTTCCTTACATAGGGTAGCTGTTTTATGACACCCACAGCCACCACAAAAGCTCTTTAGTAAGTCCAAACCACAAGTAAAAACATATATTTCCTCCTTGCTCAGAGATAGTTATGAGTCTGTTCATAAATTAATGTATAAACCTGGTTAGAAACTCTCCTTTCTCTCTGACTGAACTGAGAATACCCATATTAATGTACTGAAAATATGTGAAATTAGATCAGATGTATAACTTCCTTATAATGTATAACTTCCTTAGGCTGGTACATAGATGCATTGGTGGCTTTTGTAGCTGCACAGTCTTTTTATTCTTACTGGCAGTTAACCCTCACCCGCTTTAAAAGGTGGAATATTTGAGCAAACACTTACCAAAAGGCAGGACTATCTGAAGCAGCAGCTCCAGGCTGAAAGGCCTCAGTGTAAGTGTGACCCACCAGCCCTTCAGCTCACAATGGAATGCTGTGATGGGCACATGCAGCTTTCTTGCTGAGCCCTATACATATTCACAGCTGCCTCCCAGGGAATTGTAGCTTTGTGGAAATGGTATTGAGTTTGTCTGTCCCTTGGAGGATTTGTTTGCTGTGAGCCTAAGCTGACCCCCCTTGGGCTCACTGCTTTTTAAGGCAAGAAACAACCCAGGCTTAACAGGGATCTTTTCCTCCCTGCTCAAGCAATGAGGTGGGCCAGCCATGTGTCTTCAAGTGTCTGCCATTGTGTCCAGCATGTGCTTTTCTGCCACGTGTCATTAAATGAAAAGGAGCTTTAGGATTGTGGCTGAACAAATTATCACAGTCGGTTTTGATTTCCAAGGCTCTCTTTACATTTCAACAGAAAAAATAAATGGTAAAAAGATACAACAAAAAGGTTGTCAGAATGCCACACACCTGCCATGATATTTTGGTGTATTTTATTTATTAAAATGTAGTGGATACAGATGAATTTTTTGCTCATAATTAATTGCTTCATCTGTCCTGAAAAAGGAATTTTTGCATGCACTGATAAATGGGTAGGGAAGGTGCCTGGCGTGATTTCTCTGCTGATTGTTAGATACAAATGTGCTTTGTTGAAATGCTCCATTCAAACTTGCACTGATATACTCTGGAGAATTAAAATGTCCTACCTCATGTTGAGGAGCACCACTTACAAGAAGAGTAACTACCCTTATTCCTCAAAAATGGAAGAACATGACCAGCACAAAATTATAACAGAGTTTTGGTGCTTGATAATACCAAGAAATGCTGCATTTGGTAAATTCAGTCTATAATTTATTAATTTAAATGTTTGAATTTAAACTATTCAGGGAAGACAATTTCTCTGGCTGTTATCCTGTCCTAAACATATGGTCAGGCTCCAGGGTGAGTCAAAAATGCAGTGATAACATTGTGATGTATTACAAATAGAGCAATCAAAGTTGCAGGGCTTAGCGCAACCCATGAAATGCAATAGCTGGAGGCCATGTCAAATAAACTCCCAGCAGCGAGTCTCTTCTGCCTCCTGAGTTACTATTGATCCAGGAACTCCTCTGAAAGCACAGGAGAGCCACAGTTCTGCTACAAGTGAGCCTTTGTACTTGGAATGAGTTGGGGCAATAGTTTTGTTCTTCAATGACTATAATGATTTGATAATAATTTGAAGATTTGCATTACTATTGGAAGTTTTGGGATCAGAATAAACCAGGGTTCATTCTAGTGCAATTCATACTTAGCTTTAAGCTAACATATTTCAAGTTGCTCTGAGGCTTATCCAATGTATTGCTAAACACAGACAGCAGAAACACATAGCACTATCTTTTAGGAAAAGAATAAAAAAAAATTGACAGACAACATGCAGTTGACTACTGTACATGGAACAATTCAGATGTCAACTGATTTGACTAAGAGATGTGAGGAAATTAATTTAGAGCGCCTGTAGCTCTTTTCAGTTCAGAAAAGCATGATTAGTTGTGTGGAAACTATTTTCCCATCACCTTGTGCTGAACTTAATTATGACACTAAAACCCTCAGGATAGAAATGAACCCAAAACACCAATCATGTGTTCAGTAGTTGGTGCAGATACCACAGTTTATAGTGTCTGGTGTTGGGAAGGGATGAGTTGGAAGACTGAGCATGGAAGCAGATTAACAGGCAGGTAATGGTGTCAAAAGCAACAGGAAGAATAGATCACTACCGCTTCATTCTACTTCCAGCATGTCTTTGTGGAAACATCTGTAGAAAAGAAAGTGAACTGAGAAGCAGCTGTGCTATGGGTGCAAGGTCTGGAAGGCAGCCCTTAGTTGTGTGAGCAGTGATTAAGCCTGAGAGCCATGTTCTTTGTTAGGCCAGCTGCCAGCAGGGAGTCAGGATCCCATTAGCTGCTGTTTCTCCTCCTGCTTAGGTGCATTAACCAGAGATTGCCAGTGCATGGGCAGACCCTGCTGCTCTGGGGGTTTTGCTTCGTTGCTTCTTAGGGGCCAAGAAGCTGCAGCTGAGCTGGAGTCAGCTCTCAGCTCTCCTGTCCTCTGGAGCCCTGAGCTCCACTCCCCTTTCATGCTGTTCAGCTGGGACCTGGTGGGAAGGAAATTGCTGCTTTGGGGAAGTTTATTCTGTACTCAGCAACTCTTTGTCTTGTCCTTTCTCTTCTACTCTCTTCCAAAAGTGGAGGTAAAGGCTGATTGTTCTGGCTCTGCCTGTGGCTTGGTACCTGAGGCAGTTGTACTTTTTGTTCAGGCTTATGTCTTGCCTTGGGCTAAGCAGCCCTGAGGGGAGTGGAATTGCACAGATGTCTGGGTAGGTACAGGGTGTAAAACTTTTTCAAAAAGACAAAAAAAGATTTTTAAAAAATGTATTTTGATTATGAGTAGCAACCACCCAAAGGAGAAAAACAATGCATGAAAGCTTCAGGGAAGAAGCTGAAAGCCAGACCTTTGGCCAGTATAAAATGTGTTGCTGTATTGACGTCTGATCAGCCCCAGCTGAGGAAAAAGCCTGCAAAAAAGTTCTGAGTAAGTGAGAGAAGGGAATGTCTCATACACACAATGCTTTGTGCCATGTAATTCTTAGAGGAATTGAAAGAATGTTTTAAAATCAAACTGCAGTCTACCTCCCTTTTTCCACTCTATTGATTTGGAAATTGCTGACCAATTTTACATGTTTCAAGTAGCAACCCTAGAGATAAAGGTAAGATGCAAGGAACTAAGTATATGTCACTATATATACTCAGTATTAGACTCCCATCAAAACAGAGGTTATAGAAAATGCTTTGTACAACATAAGTTACAGTTATTTCAACTGTAACTTAAACAGCCTATAACAACTTCCTTTAATGCTAGGCAGTCCTGCTGATACTGAGAGCCTGCTTCTATCAAGTCATTAACACTTCTACTCCTAGCCAGTACAGTACTTTTAAATTAAAGAATTATCATATGTATGCAACTTTCAGCATACTGTCCTAGTTAAGTATTTGAAAACTATAATATAGATTTTAAAACTGGATGAGAGATGCCCTGAACTAAATCCATTATCTGCTTCTAGAGATGTTTGAATTTGGTAGTTCTGTCACAAGCCTTGCTGTTGGGCTTGCTAATGTTGTGACATAGCCTTTATTGTTTTCCTTTACTCATAGGCTGCACAGGAGATGTTTAGAAAAAATACTAAGCTAAGGGCAAGTGTTGCAATTTTTTAAATTTAACTACTATCCAGTCTGCTTAATCTTGTGACATCTGCCAAGAACTGAATATGTCTGAACACAGGAAGGTGTGTTTTAATTTTTCATTAGAATCTGACATTTTAAAATGCTTTTACTACTCAGTGAAGACTGAAGTCCAAGTTGCATACCCAAACTGTGAGAGAGCCTGTTACTATCCAGAATGTTTCTAAAAAGTGTGAAGTTGCTGTTCCTAACTGTTTGTCTCTAAAGCTATGGACTGAGGTAGTTGCAAGCATCTTTGAATTTCAGCAACTACTTAAATATTTATATAACAGTACTGCAAAATGTATATATACACAGGCAGCCTTTTTATCTTGGAGATGTAATTAAAGGGGCAGATGAGAATTCTTCAAGCGCTCATTTATAAGTTTTTAGAGGACTCATTCTAAAAGTAATAAGACAGTAGTAGTATTGAATATTCTTACAGTATGAAAGGTATGAAAATGCAGTGAGGTTGTGCATGATGTTAAGACATTTTTCACCGTAGACTTGAAAAAGCACTGAAGTAGACTGAAGTACTGTGAAATAGGGAATTTCTCTGTGTGTCAAGATTAATCAAGGAGTGGGTTGTTTGTTTGAGTTATGGGCGTGTACAAGGTACTCCCTGCACCAATGGTTCAAAACCAAGCCAGAGTTAGGCTGATGCTTTCTGCATTCATGCAGCATTAGAGTAATAAATGATAGTGTGGGATTGCAGCTGTAAGAGAATCTTGTACTTTCTGGTTTTCCTGGTCATTAAATGAAGCATTTGAAGGTCTTGAAGGCTGCGGAATTATGGCATTTATTTAGCACCATCTATCAACACCAAAGACCACTGCCTTTCAAATTGCTTTCATGTGAAAATTAATCACAACATTTTAGCTTCCTGGTATTTCAGACTGCTTGTCTTTGAGGCCAGATCATGCTGAATGATGTCAGTCATCTTCACATCAAAAAATATGTTGGGTAAAACTGATAGAGTGTACACAAGCTTCTAATTGTTATCAGGTCTGAAACTGAGACCTCATATAAAGAAATTAGTTTCATTTAGTATTTGTTTGCTCCCTGTAATGAAAGTCAGAATTGAGATGTTGCCATGGATGTTTTATATAATAAGGACTCTGGATTTTCAGTCTGTGAATGTAGTGGTTTTAATATGTGCTGAACTGAAGCAAAATTCAAATTGAGCAATGTAAATATTCATTAGCTATGATGAAGTTAAAGCTGTGTTTTAAAAACAGTTTGTTTCATTCCTGAAGGAACAAATGGGCTGGAGTGCTTCTGCTAGCAGCTCTTGGATTTGTGTTCCATCCCTCAGTGTGACAGCGTGTGCAGAGGGGCTGCACAAGGACAGTAGCTCTGCTTTCACTGAAGTTACCTAAGAAATTTAGCAGAGGGGTAAAATTATGCATATCAGCCTTCATCTCTATTGACAGTGTAAGTACACTTCAGCACACCTTAACAATTTTTCCAGAAAACATAAGTTTCTGATGACCCATTGCAAAGCCTGCAATTGACAGTTGTGTTTTTTTCATCCAGTTACACATTAAACTCACTGGAGACAGCAAAGAGTTTTAGAGAAATGTAAATTCTCTGTTGAAAAGACTGCAACCAATTGGTGAGTAATTACAGTTGATAATTCCATTACCTCCTAGGCAAAAAAAAAAAATAATTCTTAGTATAGCTAACTGCTTCCAGCATTACTTTCCAGCCATTGCATCTTGTTATCTTTTTCTGTTTGATAGCTCCTAGAGTCAGATACATTTTGCACACAAAAGCTAACTAGAGAATGTGGAAATTCATCATCCTGTACCTTTTGATAAGGAGAAAAGACAAAACTCTCATGAAAAATATTTTGCAGCTATGATCTATTTTGAGAGGTTCAATTTTTTGATTACTTTGCAGAGGTGTAAATACAGAAAACTAGGCATGGTCATTCAGTACTGATAATATATCATTTTAAAGTGTATTCTGTATTTTTGTACTGGAAGTTACATTGGTGAAATAATGAACTATGCAGGCCTTGCTGCAATCCTGGCAATCTGCTGAATCCTCTGTGCTGGAGGCTGCTGAGTGCAAAGGAGGATGTAGCAGGGAAAAAAAATTGTTCACAGATTTTTCAGCCAGCAGGTCCATGTTTTTGCTACTTAAATTTTTATTGTGCTCCTGTGGAACATTTTTAAAATTTGAAAATTTTGTGTCACAAGCCAATTCTTATCAGTTTGGTGTTTCAGGCAGGGGCCCCTTCATGCTCAGGGCTGCCTCTCTGAGTGAAGCTTGCAATACCCACAAAGGAGAATACAACATTCTGTGCATAGAATTAGTCATCTTTTAGACTTTCATGTGTAATACACTCTGAGTCGTGTCATTTGTAGCCCTCCTTGTTTTGCCTATTGACAATAAACCATAGCAAGGACAAAGGATGCAGATGGCCTTATTCAGAATAGAGACACTCACACTGCAGAAGTTCCTGGAGGATTTTCTCACACTGTTCTAGTAGGAGTCATAAATAGCATGGTAGATCTCCCTAACCACAAAAGGCATTTTCATGCCTTTAGACTTGTAAAGTGGCTCTAGGTCTCTTCCAGCAATGGAACAAAACACATCTGTGGATCCCTGAGAAATAGTTTTACGTGCCACTCTCTCAAATGTCTATGTAGGAAATCCTCTGTATCCTGAAGCTCAAATAATGAGAAAAGTGAGTGTCAGGTGAATCCTTGAAATCCTAGCAGATGGCTGTATCTAGCTTGATATAATTTCATCTTATCAGTGATTTTTGAATTGTCTCAAATGTCATCATCTATGGTAAATTACATATTGCATCTGTTCTGCAGGAACAAGTGAGATCAGGACTGAAATGCTATTGAGCACACTCCCATCTGCCTAAACCAAGGGGTGCATTTAATGAGGTCTCTTTTCTTCTGCAAATCCATTTTGCCAAATGGAACTAAGCATGTCATGAGGACTTTTTTCAGGAGGTGATGAAAATTTTAAACGGTTGGGCAATCATTAAGATGTCTTTTTTTAAAAAAAAGCAGTGCCTTAAAAAAAAAACAAAAAAAACCAAACAAACAAACAAAAAAAACCCCAGAAATTATGAAACTTACTTTCACAGAAGTTTTTTTGGAGTTTCTTTTGTTTAGTTTTGTTTCACATTAATTTTCAGTATAGAATACTGCATGGAATTTGTTACTTTCAGTTAGAAGAGAAGGTCTGGTTAGAAGCCTGGTTCAAGTCAGAAAACTGCTCTGTGGTTCAGGCTGGGGGGACATTCATTCTGCTGCACTGAACTACCCAGAGCAGCAACTGAGTTGGCAAAACCACTCGAGGAGAGAGTATGGAGAGTTACTCCAAGAGCCCCCTAGGAGCTCAGGATACCATGTCCCAGAGCAATCTGAGCTTGTTCTGCAGGGACAGGCCGTCCTCCTGGGCTGCTGAAAGAATTGGAGCTGCAAGGCAGCTGGCCCTGCCCCTCAGTGTGCTCAAGAAGCACATTCCAGACTGACCACTCGTGTTTTAGAAAGACACATCTCTGCTGTTCCTGTGATGCCCTGCTGGGTTATTTGTGATGGAGCACTCACCTCTTCCCACCCTGGGCATCCCTGCTGCAGGAGCACTGTGAATTGCCAGCTCAGTAGGCAGCAGCTGGAGCTGGCATTTCCTCACTACACTTTCTCTTGCTCCCCACTCACTCACTATTGTACATATAACTTCAAAAGTGCTGATTCCTTTTACTCAGGAAATTTGCCATTTATATGATGATATCAAGAAAGCTTTGATGCTTGAAGAAGTGCTTTGGGTGCTGTTTGAAAGGTAATGCATATAACTAATTCTACAGCATGTATATTATATAATTTGGGAGTAGGAAAGTCCAAAGATTGTTTTATAGTTAGGCTTTGTTTGGGTTTTTAACTACTACCTTTTAAAAATACTGGGGGTTTTGTCCTCCCTTCTTTTTTCTTTCTCTTTTCAAATGATACTCTATGAAAAGGACTGTGCTCTTCTTTCTATTTTATCCTGATAAGAATAGAAGTGCAGGTTGAAATCCTGAATCTTAACCTGAGAAGATTTGGAGAGCTTTTAGAGTGCATAAGACAGCCTATCCCTTATGCATGCTAAGCCAGAAGAGTGCATTCAGGCCCTTTAATTTGGATTGAAAATAGGATGTGAAATTTTAATGCAGTAGTACTATTTTTTCCTTTCTTTTTTTTTTTTTTTTTTTTTTTTTAGAATTCTAGACTAATATGAGCATGTATTTGAAGGCTATTTTTCATTTAATTATTACAGGTGAAGGCAAACTGCATTTTGAATTTCATTGTAGTCTGAAACAGCTTATTCCCTAAAGCTGCACTTACAGCATTTCCTGCTGCAGATATGGTGTCTGTTGGACTGTGGAAACACAAGATATTCCATTTTTTCAAATTCCTTAAAGGCACACATTTTTTTTCCCAATGCTGCCAGATATTGTCAGTAGATCTCCCCTATCTAATTAAGTGGTCATTTAATCAATCATCAGGCAGTAGTTTTTCATTTTAAAGGACCTTCTCGGGGAGGGGCAAAGTGCTCCTTTAAGGCTCCGAGATCGTTTTCTTTAGTGCTGTTCAAAGTCTTCTCACAGCAAACTGCTGCAGCCAAATTCCTAAACCTCCTGATACAAATCAAACACTTCACAGTATGCATTAAACATTCTCCTTCAGGAATAATTCTTGTCTGAAAGTGAAGGAATTGCTCTGAACTCTTAACTTGGCCTAGTTTGGGACCAGCAAATTAAATGACTGATACTTCCTCTTCACAACTGAATTACTTCTGATTTTTCTTTGAACTAGAGTTTGGGGATTTTTTTTTCCCAGCAACTTGCATGGTTTATTGCTCTGGTGAATGAGAGGCTTTTCCATACAGAATTTTTCTATTTAATACCAAAGTGGAGATGCTGATATGGTTCCTCATGGTTGTGTGAGGTTTGTTTGCCTTGGGAGGCGGATGTCTCGATGCTGCAGCAGCCTGCGGTGACAAGTGACACAATGTCCTGAGGCTTTTCGATACAGAATTTTCCTATTTAATACCAAAATGGAGATGCTGCTATGGTTCCCCATGGTTCTTTGAGGTTTGTTTGCCTTGGGAGGCGGATATCTCGATATTGCAGCAGCCTGTGGTGATGAGTGACACGATGTCCTGTGGCTGTGGCCACTGCGGTGTGCCTGGGCTGGCTGGCCAGCACTGCAGCACCCGAGGCTTAGGCAGGCTGAGCCACATCTGTGCTCCAGAGACACTGCACCTCTTCTTTCTCTGTTGTTTTCAGCCAATGGCTACCTAAAAATGGCACCAATAGGCTCCCAAGCGATCTTGTAATGCTTGCTAGCTTTTGGTGGGGCCTTTCTGGTTGCTTTCCCCTAGTTTCAGTTGATTTTATCTTTTGTCTGAATCCTTTTTGCTGTTAGAACTGCCTGGCTGGGACTAACGATGACATTTTAGGCTATAGCAATTTTTGCTGTCTATTTTAGTTCTGCATTTAGAGTCTCTTGTCATGTGCATTCATCTCTGCTTATTCCCGTCGCGCTGTTCTTCTCCCGCTAAGCTCTGCAGCCTGTCCCGGCTCTCCTGCAGCAGGCAGAGCCTGGCTCCTGGGCAGAGCCTTCAGGGCCCCAGCTGGGCTGGCACATGGCCACATTGCTGACAAAATCAATCTCCAGAGCCCAGCGTGCTGCCAAAAGCTGAGCCCTGCGAGGCAGAGTCAGGCGTGACCTGGTGGGCACCAGTGGCAGGCTCAGGGCTGAGGGTGCTCTGCGTGTACAGGAGCAGAGAGGGAGGGGGCAGTTTAAAAGATCCTGTGTGAATGCTACCCCAGTCACTGAGTGGCAGTCTTCATCCTGCATGTGCAAAAACTGCTGGCACAAGAATGCAGCCTTGTCAAGTAGGTCATCTGCAAATGTGTGACAGACAGGTCTGGTTTGGCACACAGGTCCCCAAAATGAGCCAGAGGCTTTTATGTGTTGTTCCCAGTACAAATTGGTTTCTAAAGGCAATAGTAACTTTCCGAAATATGCAGACCTGTCATTACATGCCCTTAATAATAAAGTCTCTCTCCATCTTTTTCACGGGCTCCTTTCAGACACTGGAAGTTCACAATTGGGTCGCTCCAAAGCCTTCTTTTTTCTAGAGTAAATAACTGAGGGTTTTTATCTTTTCTTCACTTGGAGAGATGCTCCTCCCTCTAATAATCTTGGTGGCCTCCTCTGAGCTCTCTCCAAGAAGCTGATGTCCTTCCTGTGCTGGGACCTCAGAGCTGGATGCAGTACTGCAGGTGGGGTCTCAGGAGAGCAGAGCAGAGGGGCAGAATTCCCCTGCTTGTTGTTTTGGGTGCAGCCCAGGACAAGGCTGGCTTTCTGCCAGTGCACACAGCCAGGTCGTGTCCAGCCTCTCAAGTCTTTCTCAGCAGGGCTGCTCTCACTGTGTTCATCCCCCACTCAATATTGAAAGGTGGGAGTTGCTGTGTTTTATTTTCCAAGTTTAATGTTACTCAGGCCTTTCCTCTGACACACTCAGTGGAGCATGTCAGAAGTGTGCAGTGGCTTTTAGAAAAGATTTAAAGCAGAATGGATCCATCTTGAATGCAGATGCCAATATTGGGTATGCACTGACTTTTTCCAGTCAGGAGAGAGACCTGTGCCAGCTACTTAAAATTTCCAGGTGTCTGACTTAACCCTAGTGCTGTGCTAGACTCCTAAACTGAGAGCCAAAGCTAATGCCTTGTGCACAGTCAGAACTCCCTCATAAAAGAGGAATTGCATATACAAAATGTTTACCTCTCAGAATGGGCTCCCCAGGGAAGTGATCATGGCATCACTTCTAGGAGTTCTTGGAGTCTTAGAGTTCTAGGAGTGTCTGGACTGTGCTCTTTAGTCATATGGTTTAGTTTTAGGGAGTCCTGTGAGGATCACAAAGTTGAACTTGATCCTTATGGGTCCCTTCCAACTTGAGATATGTTTTGATTCTATGATTCTGTCATATTTCTTCACAGGGGAAAAATATACATTGTCTGTTATGAAGAATTAACCTTCTACCTCCTGCAAACATTGCAATGCCTTTCTTAATGCCACCAGAAAATGAATTATAGTGCTGTCTATAATTCCATTCTATGCACATGAATCATAAATTTTGCAATCTATATAGGTAAAAAAATATTTCAAAAGTGTTTAACGTCCAGGAAGGATGTTAATCCCTGTTCTGTTTGATGAGTCTCTGCTCTAATAGTCTAACACCCTCTAATGTCCCTATAGACTGAGGCTGAATTAGTTAAGCTGTGTATACTGAATTCTCATATATTCACAGTAGACAAGCAACAGATTATGTTAAGGAGAAAGAAAAGTAATTTCTATCCTCAATTGCCTAGCAAATGATAAGAATTTTGAGACTTAACTTCTCTCTTATTTTAGTTTTTTTCCCCTTGATTTAATTACAAAAGATTTGCTGCCTACAAAAAGTGCCTGCCTTGAAAATTAAATCAATACACATACGTGCACTGATCTTGTGTCACGAGAACAGGCAGTGGAAGCTTCCTAATTTTTCATTCCCAGTGCCTTCCCTCCTCAAAGGAAGGGTATAGTTTGTTCTCCCTGTTCCCCCCCCAAAAAAATCCTGTTTAGAGACAATTCTGTGCCCTGATCTCTCCATTGTTCGGCTTTTCAAAAGAGTGCAGATGCATTCTGGATGGTTTTGTAGCATCAGGCTCTAACATTTGTCAATCAGAACAAGAACGTCAGACATTTTTGATTAGTGGTCAGGGAGCACTTTCTGAATCATCTGAAGGGAAAGGTCCAGCACCATAAATCCCGTGTTTTTATGTATAAAAGGCTTCTCTCTGTGGAGTTAATAGTAATGCAGAGGTTGGACCACATGCTGTGTAATTGATGCAAGATTAATAATTGTTTAAAAACAGCAATCTTGTATCTGGAAGACTGAGTCATTTGTGCTTTTTAGCAGCTGTTGTGTGGGGTTGCCTTTAGAAAGCTTAAATTAACTTTACATTATCCTGTGTTTTCATTATTTTCTAACTACATGACAGATTTTAGCTTACAGCATCAATATATACAGTCAGGAAATGTTTCACATTTCCTGCATCACCCTGAGTCTGGTGCTATTTTGTGGCACTTTTTGTTAATATCACAAATGATGAAATAAAGAGTGCATTTATTACATCTGCAAATGGTTATAAGTTTTAGGGAAAGGCCTTGAGCACTCTGAAAGTGTGCAGGATAATCTCGGCCAATTGGGGGAATCACCTGAAATAAAAAGGATTGAAAAAAGCTGATTGCAAGCTGAAGTGCTTCAATAAGAGGCTCTGTCTTCCAAACACAGGACAGGAAATGGGCCAGGCAGAAGCTCTGCATATAAGGAGCCATTGGCCTTGTTTTGTTACCAATTGCATTGACCCCAAATATCATGGTGGAATATAAGAGGGGTGCCTATTAAAAAGAAGACTGGATATGAAATCTTTTATATGTCACTCAGCCCTAATAATACCCCTTCTAATGTACTGTGTCAGGTTTTGAGCACCATACTTACAAAATTCTGGGTCCAGTAGAGCAGAGAGAGGAATAAGAATATTCCAAGATATGTGAGCAGTGAGAAAAACTTTTAGAGAGCTGGGTATAATTAGCCACTTTAAGAAAAGACTGAGGAGTGCCACAAAAAGTCTTCAAAGGCCCCAAACCCCATCATAGCACTTCTGGAAGCAAACATAGGCATTGCAATTTAGAGTGGTGACTTTCTGGAACTGATATGGCTAAAGGTCATTAATATTGTAATTTTATGTACAAATTGCAGATATTAATACATCAACATGATAAAATTATAGTGGTTTTCTTCTTAAATAATAATTTGCCTTTTTAAATGTATTCGCAAGTATTTACATGTTTGGTATTGTGAGACCTGTGGTTTGGCTTTTATGGAATTATCTCATGTCCTGGTCCAATCAATGAGTTTTAGGGGAAGACTGAATTTTTAGGGTTTTAGGGGAAGATTAGAATTCCTCTGTGCAACGTGTGGGAGAAACAACAAAATCTCAGGAGGATCAATAACAAACTTTTATTTGGAAACTTTAGATGATTAAGGTAGAATAAGAAGATTTTAAGACATCCAAAGAAAGGCAATTGGCAAACCTAACTTAGCATAATTTAAGAAATTGGAAATTATATCTTCCCTGTAGTACTCTGCTGCCATGGGTGGCCCTGCCTCTGCCTTTAATCCAGAGCAGTGTTTGGTCTCTGTATCTTGAGTTACATGTCTGAATCTGCAAATTCATTTTTTGCAGATCTCATCCCAAAAAAGTAACGGTGTATATTCACAGTAAATTCTCTGTGCATAGAGTTTAAGTATAGTTTTCTTTGGTTTCAGACCTGCAAAAGGAGTATTGCACTGACAGATTATATTTTTAAGTAAAAAGGAAAATATTAAGTTACATAGTTTGACCTCTATCCTTACAGTGTTGCCCAGCTAATCTTATAAAGAGCTGAGTCAATTTTCTTGAAGACAACTGTTCATCACTTCAGGTATCAATACATGGACAATTAATCATTTTTATTTTGATTTATTCCACGGCTTTAGTTCTGTAGGCTTTATAGGACTTTAATCTGGAGGAAATCAAGTCTCACTTGGATCTCATTGTGGAAATGAACTTCCAGAGAACTCCAGAGAATTTTGCTATTAGCTTACTTAGTTTTTTTTTTCACTTAAATCCGCAAGAATTGTTGCATTCTCTTTCTATTTAATATGATTGTATGTTATTTCTGTAAATTGTGTCTATGTGACAATTTCAAAGAGAATTTCTCACTACCAAATTGATGATACTTATAATATTGCGATTAAGGCCACATGCTTTCAAATAAGCACATGTGGGAGGCCAGGATTTATATGACAGTGAAGTAAATATAAGCTATTCATCCTTTCTCAACGCTTCTTCAAAAAGCAATAACTTCTGGTTGCTTTTGAGGTTCTTATCTCTGATTTTTATTACTATATTACTTAGAAATTTCAGATTTCACATCTTCCAAGTTACAGAGTTAAAGCAAAAGTGAAGTCACTAGTTCCTTTCCCTGTGAGACTTTATAAGGCTTGTTCAATACCTGGCATACAAAGAGGGGCTAGGTGTTTATATTAAAACATGAGAAATAACATAAATTTTAATTACATTATCGCTCAAAATTTTTCATAGTAAAACTTCATTACAAAGTGAATTCCTGCTCACCTTAAGAGGAGCAGCTAGTAATTGTGATTTACAAAGCCATCAAAACTATGGAAATGCTTACTTTAATCAGAACAGTAATTATGAGGAAATTTGCTGCAGGAATATTTACTGACAGAGTAAAGATTAAAAAGATCTGAATGTTGTCTCTCATAGTGCAGCAATTAAATTTTCAAGCCTAAGAAATCCTTGTGGAATGAAAGAATAAAGTACATTCTGTCCTTTGATTACAATGGAGAAAGTAAACTGCAACTGCTATTTTAACTTCTTCAGATAATAGTAGCAAATGTCTACAAATGGACATGGACACATTCAATGAATAGATTTAATTCCCTCTCTCAGGCTGGAATTGCCTATCAATAGAGCTACTTGTAATTAACTCCCTCTTATTAAATAATTCTCATGTCTAGAATGTAACTAAACCACTAATCTGAAGAACCATTTTCCTTATTCCCAAGGCATCTGGAGCCCCTGCAGCTGCCATGTGGAAGCTTGTAATATTTAATGCAGTTGTCTTTCCAATGATTTCTATACAGTTGCCTCTTCCTTTCAGGAAATAAAGGTGGTGTCATCCCTATTGCGAGCAACCTGACAGAGCTTGGCTACTGAATAGAAAGGGGCAGTATGTATTAAGTGAACTACAGGACCTAAGATCTGTTGAGAAAACTGATCTTTTTTTTTCTTTAATTATCTTAAATTGAGCAATTTCAGATACTGATTTCCCACCAGTGAGAAAAATGATCTTACGAGGGAAAAATAATCAAATTAGGAACCTTACAAGGTATCATTCCCACGCTTGCTGATGCAGCTGAATCACAAGGGCGTGCGGAAATGGCACAGAGCAGAGCAGCCCCTGTGTTAGCTGGAGGCCCAGTCTGATCTAATTAACCCTGCTCACAGGCAAGGTTAATGAGCCCGGGTCCGTCCAGCACAGGAGCTTTTGTTTTCAGCTTGCTCGGAGCTGCCCTAAGGCTCTCCTGCAGGAGTGCAGAGAGATGTGCAAGGTATTAAAGCACAAACAGGTACTGAGTCTCTGGGATGCTTCTGTGGTTTAAGGCAGGGAGATCTCCTCATTATTGGCACTCTCTCCTGGGCTGAGAAACTCTCTTACACCTGTAACTGTGCAGTCCTTTAGTTCCTTCCCACTTTCCCTGCTGTCCAGCAAGTCAAAAACCAGATATTAATGAATATAATGTCTCACTGCATGTATTTCTAGCTTCAAATAATGAAAAAATCACTTTAGAATAACTTTATGGTTTTTCCCTGTATCTTGAGGTACATGTCATGGGTCCCTTCCAACTTGAGATATGTTTTGATTCTATGATTCTGTCATATTTCTTAACAGGGGAAAAATAGACATTGTCGATTATGAAGCATTAACCTTGTACCTCCTGTACTCCTGTACCCTGTAAAGTTACATTTAATAAAAACCACAATAGCTGTGCAGGCAGCTCATAATTTATGAATTAAATAATAATAATTCTACTATTAGTAGAATAAAGTGACTAGTCTTTCTTCTAAAATTATTTGTTACTGTCATCTTGGTTTATGCCAGAGGAATGCAATTTATTTCACATTAATTAGGATATTCACATAGTAAACACAAGGTGGGGAATTATTTGTTTTTCCTAGAATATCAAGCTATGGTCCTTCAGACCAGTAAAAGATTGGTGTTATAAAACAGTTTAGCAATAACTTTTCAGTGAATAATTTATATTTTTAATTTCTGTCTCTTTGTGTGTCATTGGATTTCCCATGTGTGGATTTTCCATTATCAGTTTTTTCTATTACTGCATTTGCATTGAAATGGTAAATAATTAATGTCCTTCTTTCTTTCCCAAACCAATGCCCTAATATTGACCATTTTTCTTCTGGAATTACTTACCTACATCTTGTGATCCCAGGTTTCTTAGCTCTGGGTGTTTTATATCAGTTTTCTAAAATGGGATTTTTTTTTCCTCCAGTCCATTACACAGTTTGATACTTTGAGTGAATAGTTGCATGTATGAATTTCAAATTCATACGTATTTGAACTAGTAAAATGCATTTATTGAAAAGTTTGCAGAGTAAATATAAAAATGGATACTGATTAGTCCAAATATAATTTCTAGTCTGTATATTTGCTATCAATTTGTTCCACCACATGCTTTCATCTATGTCATGTACTTAAATGTTTTAGCAGAAATTGTTATAAAATGAGTTTGCTACTGAAATGTCAGCTCAATCTCACTTTTGGCTTAGCTATATTGAAAATTGAGAGTAGTGGTAATAATACTTAATGAAATGTCATCTGAATAGCTAAGTGATCTGGGGGTGCTTGGAGAAGAGAATACATATAACTCTTCTCATTTGCATATGGGGAAAACTGAGGCCTAAAAATAAGTGAAAACTTACCCAAAGTCACTCAGGACTCTGGAAGAAAAGTCAGAATTGCAATAAGGGTGTTTCAAGCTCCATCTCTCAGCTTGCCATTATAGGATCCATTGTTCAGTAAGCAAAGCCTGTGGCAAACATGTCATGGATCTGGTGTAACCCTTTAATAAAGAGAAACTAATTGCTAATAGTAAAGTAATATTTTCTACTAGTAAAAACTTCCTTCTAGATTTTCCTAAGACATTCCTCCTCTCAGCTAATTTCTTTCACACAAGTTTAACATACCCACTAAATATTTTTTAGTGAATAAATGAAAATTAAGACATCAAAACTCGTATTCAAGGCTTTTTTACCAATACATGGGAAATCAGAAAATTTTGTCATAATTTGTTTTCATTAGATATGTTCTTTTATTTTATAAACCAGACCAAATCCAACTGAAAAACATAATGTTCCCCTAGCTCACAAAAGGCAAGGTTGTCCTCATTATGTTTTTCCCTTCTTGATTATTTTCCCAGAACACCAGTGCATACAAAATACTTTATAGCAAATTTGCCTTTTTATTTATGTATGTGAGCACTTCTTAATGCTGGCCCTTAGTTCATGATTTCAGAATTCAGCAAGGTATCAGTGTAATATACTACATTTGTATTTGTCTCAGATTTCTGATAGAGATATAGTATTTATATGTATTTTCCTCTTTAGTGTCCTCCAGGCAGAGTGCTGTTCTCTGCCCTCAGTCTGTGTCTGTAAATTCAAGGAGGGAAGTTGTACATTTCTGTAGTAGCCCATGTAAGCTTTAGGGGTCAGACTAACTTTCAAGCTGTATAAGATTTTGAGGTTTCATTCTCATTATCACACCCTGATGGTAACTCAAGAGTAATTTCAGTATTACCTGAACTGTTTGTCAGCAGGACAGAAGAATATCCCACTTCCCTGAGGGGTTTTGCTAGAGAAAGAGCACTCATAATTGCTGTGATCATACAAGTACAGCCACCTTTCATGTTCTGAGTAGAACTTGCCTCCAGGACAACCCTGTCTGCACAAGAGCTTCCTCAGCACAGGAGCAGAGGTAAGTACCCTGGCAGATTTCCCCATTTATTTTGTTAGATGCCTCCTCTTGATTTCCTCTTACCTGTTTTTTTCAGTTTAAAGGATCGTTTCTTCTGTTGTTTCTAAATTTTTTTTCTTCTTGGTGACTTCTTGATCTTTTCTCAAATCAGTTTAAATTCCTTCATCCCAAGAGTCTGTGAGGAAATCCTTCAGGTACAGATTGTTTTTTACCTAAATGGTGAAAGTAGATTTGTTGCAAAAGCCTTTTTTTTATCCCCCTTCTTTTAAATATATCTGTATTTTTTATTCTTTAAAGCCACAGTGGAAGCTTTAGATTCAAGAAGTTCAAAGCCTCTCCTGGCTGATGAGTATTGCCACAAGAAACATGGGTGAGAAAAGGAGGATGAGCAGAGCCTGGCTTGGCAAAAATGAAATGAGAGGGGGGGAAGTTCTCTTTTGTTTGTTTACTAGCTTTCATTTTTATTCCCCTCTAGGCACAAAACAAGCAAACAGAGCTCTATTTAAAAACAGAGCATGCCCTTGCTCCCACACAACAGCTTTTCATAATCAGTATCTTGGTAATCTTGTGTTAGAGTTTCTCTATGAGCATTTTCAAGGATAAAAAAAACATCTAAAAGAGCACCTGGGGGGAAACTCTGCAGTCTCAGGAAAAATAATTTTCTACCTGATTGCATAAATAAGAGAAAAAAATGGTGTGTTGAACTTATTGTATCTGTTAGTTTTTAGGCCGTGATTCAGATAATTGTTTTTCCATAGGGTCAGGCTTCTATCTGAGCTCTTCAAAGTACTTCATCCCTGTGTGTACATTCATTATATCATCACAAAATTATATCCAAAAGGAATTGCAATGAACTGCAGTGGATTTCCCCAGAGACTTCAGAATTTAACAGCATGATCTAGGTTATGTCCTTTGCAGCATTCTTCAGCCCGTGAGTTTGCTTAATGAGGCTGTGGAAATTTGAAAAGCAGATGTATTTTTCTCATGCCTTAGGGAACTGGCCAATCTTTAGTTGAGATGTTGGGAAGAAACTGCCTAATCTGCAATTGCCTGCCTCATATTTCTAAGAGCTGACAGTTCTGATAGCAGCCTGTTGGAGACACAGCAGTGGAGCAACTAGGTTGATCTCCAGCTTTTAAGTAGTTCTGAATGTTCTGATAATCCTTATTTCTTTATTTTCATAAAGAAATGTAAGTTAGAGTTGCTTCAGCCCTAGGTGATTTGGAGCAGACTGTGATTGCGACAATGCATAGCTTAGAAAGGAACTCCATCAGAAAATGGTTCAGTGCTTTTAAGCTTTGCCATACAATGGGTTTTGTTCATTGCTTGTTTGTAGAGGTAAAATATAATTCCCTCAAATATACTTTCCATCTACTTTCAGATGTACTAGTTCTGTTATTTGCCACTATTAAATCAGAGGTTTGTTAACAACTCTGAGAACTGATTATTGAGATTGATGAAGCAATTTAAAGAAAGTATCCATTTGTAATTGAATAATTGTCTGATGTACAGGCAGGTTTTTAACCCTGTTTGGTTTTCATATTTATTGAGCTTCACAGAATGAAGATGAGAACTAAGAGATCTCCTTTGTCCAACAGCATAATAGGTTACATAAAATGCACTTATTGAAATTTTCCCATTGCTAGTTGATAATGTTTGCACTTCTCATACGTGGTAAGAATCACTGTATCATTTTTGCCACATTCTTTTGGAAGGATAAAGAATTGCTGGTTGACTTTGCCAAACTGCTCAGCACAGATGGAATTGTGTGATGGCTAATGCATCTTGTGTGCTTATCAAAAGCAGTAGCAAACAGCTGCTGGGTTTATTTACTCTCCCATCAACCAGCTACTGGTGGATTCAAAAAAGATGTTCAGACCAGTCCTTTGGCAGAAAGTCCTCTCCTGTCCTGGCTTCTCTTGTTGGGAACCAAATTCCTATAATCACTGCTAAGAATCCCCACTTACAGCATCTGCTTATTGGCTCAAAACTTGAGTCCAGAGGAATTTTAGTTCAGAAATACACAGTTTACTAGTTATATAGTCAGTACTCACTTATACTTCCCCTCAGGGTTTTTGAATGGTTTGTCTCTCACAGTGTCTTCATTATGGAAACTCATACTGGATGTATAAAAATTGAGATAACTAGTACAATTTGAGTGACATGCCATGCTATTAAACCCAAAATTCTTAAGGAATATGAAAGGGATGGTGGTGCAAGAGAGAGGGAGGCTTATGATTATGCAGGAATTTCATGTTCAGTTTTGTTGATCAGGAGCAGTGCTTCACTCCCAGAACTTGTCCCACTGCAGATGAGTGTCACAGAATCAGAGAAGGGTCAGGCTGGAAGGCAGCACTGTGGGTCACCTGGACCAACCTCCCTGCTCAGGCAGGGTCATAGAGCACATGGCACAGAACTGTGTCCAAATGGAATTGCTAGAGTCTGCATCTACAGATGAGAGATGGACTGATCCTTTTGTGAGCTCAGCCAGCACTGAGAAACTCATGGTTCCTAAAGTCTACCTACAATCTTCCCCTTGAGAATTACTGCATTCAACGTCTTTTCAGTTATCTCAGAAAGCTTTTACTGTAGTGTGGTCTATAAGAAACAGTGACAATTTCCCCATCTGACCACTTTTACTCCCAAATACAAGACAAGATACACCCTTGAAAGCAGGAAATTTGCATGGAAGAATTGGCCTTTGAGACATAAAATCAGAGAATGATTTGTCATGTTATCCCACAGACTTGTTTCAAACCAGGTTTGGGAGGGTCACCACTGTTAGAGAAGAAGATTAAGCCATCACATGATCTTCCCACAGGGTGTTCTTAAGGACTGGAATCAAAGTGGTGATCCAAAGAATAATTGCTTTCCACCTTAGTGTAACTTCTTAAATAACCAGATATGCTCTCCTGGTTGTTTGCTGTCTTACTTGACCTGTCTTTTCATTCTGTACAGTAAATTTGCACTGTTAGATGGTGCTTCTGCTGCCTTTTGGAAGTTGTTATCCAGACAGGCTTTGTGTCTGGTGCAGCTACACACATCTGCTTTGTGTTCATAGCTGCCCAAGGCTTAAACAGAGAGTCTTTGTCACCACCAGGCTAAAACTGGCATATGGCTATTATGGGGGAGCTGTCAAACCACAGAGTGTCTGCCTCTTTCTGCTCAAATGAAGTTCCAAAAACAACACTGCCTCTGTGAACAAAGTCCAGTCCATAATTTCACCCTAGAAAATAGTCAGATATGGGATCTTCTGCTCTGTTGTACCCACCTAAAACACGGTCTGGTACTAACTTTTGTATGCTTTTATTATGGGAGGTAAATGAATGTTTATAAAACTGACAAATTTTTAAATTTTAATTTGAATTGTAAGACTAAGAATCTCTTAAGCCATAGAGGATGTGAATAAGCATAACTGAAAAGCTGAAGCAAAGTGGTAGTTTTGGTTTGTTTGGTGAGGGGACAGAGCTGTCAAAAACTTGGGCTTATGTTTTGTCCTCAGCTTTTAAGCAGAATTGTCTTTTTAAATCAAGGACCTGCATTTTGATCAATTTAATAAGTTACTGCATTTAAAAGTAAATTGACATCAGTTACTAATTTGACATCCTGTCCAGAAAGAAGAATTCTTTTAGAATTTGCATTCTTTGATCTTTGTCAGGTTGGGCTAGGGTGGCTGTGAGGAGCAGTTTGCAGGGGACGGGGCAGTAATTCAGGCATTGAAGAAAAAGGCAATGCTGAAAATGCTCCTGCTGAAACCACCTGTAAGAGACACAGCTCTGATTGTTGTGTTGGTCTGACATGTGCAGATTTACAGTCATTACTGTCAAAACAAAAGTCAGCATCTCACAGGGAGGGAACAAAAACAAACAGCTTCTATAAACATAAAAGTGCATGTCAAATATTTCACTTTGTAAGTTCTCAAAAGGATTAGGGAGGCAGGGAGAACGTCAACGGGACTGAATAATTATGGCATAATTATTATTTTTGACAATATGTATTTCTCCATTGGGCAAGGACCACTGAGAAGAGGCGGGCTCAGCTCGTAACTCCAGCCTCCTGTTTTTTTATTTCTATGGATATGTTTTTCCACTGATTGTGGAGTTAACTAAAAGTTGGTGGAATGTTTGTAAATTGGAGGACTAAAGAGGATGAAGTTTAATCCTGTGCTGTATAAAAGCAAACCAAAATCCTTCATTTCAGTGCTTGTGCTCCACTTCTCAGTGGCCTTTTTTATTGCAGAAATGACCATAATTGTAACAGGTCTCAAGTAATGAAAAATTAGTGTTGAATTTATTCCAAAGAATTTGCACACACATCTCTCCAGGTCTATAGCATCCCTACATTTCCTACACTAAGCTCATAGCAGATTGTTGTGCCAGTCTGAATAGGACTCTGTAGGGCAAATGCCAGTGACAACTTTAGTTCAGTCAAAATTAGGATTTGAACTAGCTCTTCCAGAGGTTAACCTGATGTACCTGTAAGCTCTCCAGAGATTTGTGTGGCTTACAAATGCCACGTACGTAACCACAGTAGGACATGCTGTGAGTTAGATTCATGTTGGCTCCTGTGGAGTGTACAGAAAACTGCAAAGTCATTTTGCTCATGTGTTTTAGCAGTCAGGGTTGCAGCCTTGCTCCAACAGGAGACACATTTGTCAAAGCAGAAAAGACTTCCACGTGCAGCAGCCATGATTCTTTGCTGCTTTTTAGTAGTTCCTGTGATTAGCTCCTACATTTTATTGACAAAATAAGCTTTATTTGAAATCTTTGCTTTCTGGTGTCCTCTCATTGTGTGGGGGAAGAACATTTGAGTGTTCTGTAGGATGAGGGCATTTGCATTCTGGGTTGGTTTTGTGTGAATATGGTCCATGGTCAAGCAGCTCCTTAAGCACCTGCTTGCCTGGTGCTGTGACACTTAACAGCAGCTGAGGTTTCTGTTTGCATGTTCCTAAGGAAATAGCAGTTCCTAATGTATTTTGTATTGGAATTTCTACTTT
The DNA here is from genome assembly GCF_048771995.1 of Taeniopygia guttata. Lineage (NCBI taxonomy): Eukaryota > Metazoa > Chordata > Aves > Passeriformes > Estrildidae > Taeniopygia > Taeniopygia guttata. The sequence continues at coordinate 11,315,282 of NC_133031.1, read as the reverse complement.
GCAATGTCTTTTTCCAGACTGGTAAAACCTCTGATGAAAATTACTCTTTGATGTATATGTTTGCACACTGAATTGTTCTGAAAGATAAATCAGAAATTAAAAATAGCCAGTGGCAGTGAGATGTTCTTCTGAAATAAAGTATATATTCAATATGCATTTGGAACAGAAAGTTTTTTGCATGGGTTTAACATACCAGAGAATCGGAGTCTCGTGATATTTTGGGAATCCCATGTTCTTAATTGTGCTTCTAGAAGTTCCTCAAGTGGAAGACAGATGAGGTACTGGCTGAATTTGCCTTTTAGCCCCATAAAGTTAGCTGTGTAATGAAATTATAGAGCTGTTGGCATTTCCAACTACAGCCATAATGCTAGCAGCATTTTCAAGAGCATAGCATGTCTGAAACTGGAACATAGAAATTGAAATCCAGGAAATAAATCTGGGACAAAAGTCCTTGATTTTTCTTTTTTTTTTTTTTTTTTTAGTTTTTTTTTTTTTAGTTTTTTCTTAATAATCTAGGCACTTAGTAGAGCCTGAAGTCACTTTAGAGTTGTGATGAGGAAGTTTGTAAAAGCACAGATTGTACCTGAGGCAGATGAAATTATTTAATGCGTAATCACTAATAAATACATTTTTTTCTTCACGCATAAAATGCTTTGTTTCAAAAGCAGGTTCAGTAAAGCACAGGATTAATCTGACTTCTTTGTGCACAGAAATGGCAGAAAGTCTCTTGCTCCTCTTACAACTGCTTGGGTATAAACCCAGTTTATGTAGAGAAACGGTGAAAAAGAATGTTTAGATAATGATAAATTATAAACTATTAGTATTTGCTTATTGCTTCTTTGAGACAGTTGAAACATGAAGCAGAACTTCCAAAATTATACAAGATTTTTGACCTTATGTGCCACCAGTATTGTCTGAAGTCAAAGTTCTTCCTTGGGGAATTATTGGCTTGAATGGAAGACTTGCCAGTTTCAGGAAAAGTAATGGGAAGTCAGTTGTCTGTGGTAATGAAGAAGGTCAGATTTCTGATTCATTGGTGGTTAGAAGGGGAAAAGTATTAAAAAACAAAATAAAGGAAAAAAATCTTTTTGAGTGGGAGGAGGACAACAAGTTATCTACCAAGGATCTCAATGGAAATTCCTGCCTTTTTAAACATATTGATGAAGCACAAAGGACAGTTAAAATCCATACATAATTTTCCATAATCAGAAGTTTCTGTTTAAAATTTGAGACACTTTAGACTCACGTTTGTCAGAGTTTCATCTTCAACTTTTTTCTCTAGCATAAAAGCAACCATAATCCAGGAAAATTCTAGGTTTGCTAATATTTACAGACACACCACATTTGTACATCTATGTGTTCCATAGCCCAAACGTATTGTATTTTCACATTTTTCCATCTTTGCAAGTATTTCCTTATGGAACTGTCAAATTGCTGGGTGGCTTGAGTAAGTGCATCGAGGTCCATAAATTGTTTGCTATAGTGATCAGCAGGAAAATATACAGACTGAGCTTAACCATTAGGTTTCTGGCTAAAGTAGGTGTCCTTGGATACTTTCAGTTGTTCAAGCATTTCCTCTCAGAGAGAATTTTCTCTTGAGACACAGGATAAATAATTGTCCATGTATATTGAGTAGGGTTTCTTGGAAGAAAAATTTTTATTACCTTTTGTATGGGAAATTATGTAGAACTTGGAGGCAGCTGCAGGATGACAGTTCATGAACTGCTGAGAGGCAGAGGGGTTTCTGCATTATGCTAAAGAAATAGAGTCATGTTTGGAAGGTTTTTTTTGTTCAGCTGTAGTTAAAGGACTTCCTCTAGAGGCTGGTACTGGTTTGCAGAGAGGGAAATCAGTAATTTCTGTAAGCAGCCAATCTTAACATAAACACTAGTTGTTTTCACAGGACTAATTGATGTATTAAGCTTGTTTTGCTGAACCATATGCAACAGATTAAGGCCAGCAATCATTTTTCAAGCACAAAGGACAAAAATCAAGTTATATGCAAGGGTAGTTCTGGTGTATTACTGGAACTGGTGATAAGTTTCACAATATCTCGCCACTATGACAGCAGCACCATTTAGAGACCATGACAAGTCATTTGTAACAGAAATCACTACCAGTGAGGAGGGCAAACTCAGCTTGGTGAATAATGTGTTCAGGGACTACTACCACATTTTCTGCTGTGGTCTGTGAATGAGCAGGCTTGGGATGTAGATGTTGCTTGAGGGAATTATTCACATCTGCTCCTGTCACTTCTGTAGTGCTTCCCAATACTCTGTTGTGCACTATTGACTAACATGGCATTCTGTGGGTTTAAGTCAGAGCGGAAGAGTCTTCTATAGCTTTGCTCCAGATCTATTATACAGATCTGCAAATTGATATAATTTACTGCTACAGTTTCATCACAGAGAAAACCCCACTTTTCAGACCGATGTAAAGGCTCCCCTGAAAGCTGGGGAGCTGGAAAGAAAGAAGAGTGCTGACATGCTGATTTTTGAATGCTTGCTGGTAATAAAGCCAGCTGCATTGCTCCAGCAGCCATGTGGGTAACTCAAACTTTTTCTGGCATTCACATGGTAAAAGTGTTTTTCATGATAAATTTACTCTGCTAACCTCAGCACTTTTTAGTCTCTGAGGTACTCTTCTGTCTCTGACAAAATTTAAGTTCAGTGCCATTGGAGCTGTTCTGTGCCTGGAGAAGAGTGACTGAAAGAAATGAACTTATGTTTTCCTAGCTGTGTTAAGAAAGAAAATTAGCAGACTATGAAACACAAGCCATAAACTTCCTGTGTTCCCAAAATATTTGATAAACAGATATCTAACACTTTCAACCAGCAATATGGCAGCATAGCATGAAAATGTTTGAGATAAAACACACTGGCCTAATGCAGTCCCTTGTGAAACACCAAATGATCACATGATAGAGTCAGGCAATGTTTAAATATCAGTAAAACAAATGGCCACTCCTGCAAAGGGCAGGGGTTCTCACAGCAAGTGGAGTGTACATTTTGGACACCAAGATTGTCCTGAAGTAAGGTACAAATATCTGTCCACCCAGACAGCAGCTGTGCACCTGATATTTTCAGAATATGAATGCTAAATTAGGTGGTATCCAGTGGGTGGCCCAAATTACTTCACATCAATTAATCTGCTTTGAATAATGGAATTTATCTGTTTAGTCCTTAATGATCCCATTTTCTTCCTTACTTTTTCAAACTATTATCTTGAAATGTTTGTTTGAAATAACTGTGAGTATGTATTCAGGTGTGCTGGATTTGGCTGGGGTAGAGATGATTTTCTTTTTGGTGGCTGGTATGGGGCTGGGTTTTGGATTTGTGCTGAACACAGGGTAATAGTAAAAAGACATTTTTGTTATTGCTGAGGGGTTTACACAGAGCCAAAGCCTTTACTGCTGTTCATGTGACCTCTCGTGCAGATGCATCCCCATGTGTGAGGAGAGCAGATTAGAAATAAGGGTATAGCTTCATATAGAAGTATACGCAGAGGGAATTTCCTTGGCTAAGGAGTATATGTGTTGACCACATAAAGGGAATTTTATGACCACTTTCATGCCACCTAGTTTCTAAATAAATATGTTGCAGGACAAGCTTGTCTGGAAAAGAGCAGTAGGAGATTATTAACGCCAAAACATAAAGAATAAGCCAAGTTGTTGAGCTCTGCACATTTTACATTGTCTGCATGGGAGTCACATTTGCAAGGGGAATAAATACAGAGCATATCACTGATGTGCAAGCCTAATTAATTAAATTCAACGAGATAAATAGGACAAAGCATGAGACTCTATTATATCCATCAAAATTCCTGTTTCTCAAAGCCTCACACAAATAAATATTATCTAGCATCATGCCAGCAAATCTTAAGTGTTCGGCACTACATCATATATCAGGGATAACCAGTTACCTTAATCTTCTGTGATTTGACTTCCTAGTGTGAATAACCAACTTTTATAGCTCTGTTTATCCTAAAATACAACTGAATATCATGGTTCTAAAGTACAAGAGCCTTGAATTTGCCTTCCTTTAGGGACAATCTACTGGCTTCTGCCAACTGCTGTACTTTGATAACTCCTCTTTGCAAAGACCTTCTTTTCCCAAAAAGTGCTTTATTATACATTTGCTTGGAAGTAGGTATTTTGAATATATGTAAGCAATCTGTAATGATGAAGTCTCTGGGATTTAGCTGTTAAAAAAGAAAAGAAAAAGAAAAAGACAGTGAACCAGCTGAAGGCTGTTTGCTTTTTAGGATACAGAGAGCTGTTTTAACTCTATTTTCTCTAGCTTTTAGTTAGCAGTAGAGCTAAGTGTCAGTTTGGTTGTGAAGGAGTTACTTGACTCAGATGTCTGTCTCTGTGGTTGTTCACTGCATGCTTGCATTACACTCTGCATAGAAAAATGTCCCTTTCAGCTGTGCATCTTCCAGTTTAGAGAATGCTTCTTGTAGCTTCTTAAGCAGAGCTGTGGGATGTACCCATTGTTTAATCCTGTGAATTTAATGTGTGGTGCTCTTCAGCTGCACTGTGGCTTTGCACAGTGCAAACAATCCCAGAGTGTCCAAGTGTGAGGGTGAAGGTGACAAACACGGTCCCTGAGCAGTGGGGAGGTCCAGGAGCTGCTCCCCAGCCGGGAGGGGCTGTGGTTCCTGCAGCCTGGGAGCTGCTTAGCCTTGTTATCCACGGCAGTGCGTGGGTGCAGGGGGAAGCTGAACAATGCAAGCTGTAACTTGCCTCTTGCGTTTAGCCTGTAGCATTCCAGCAGAAAATGGCTGCAAAGAATAAGGTTTGTGATGCAGATGCAAAAGTGGTCTTTCTCTGCCCTTGAGCAGGGTTTGGTTTGGGCATGGGCCTCTGTGTAATCCAGGCCATATGTTATGCCTGTGTTTTATGAGACTTGAGGGAGTTAACATCAAAAAAAGCCTATGACTTTGTCTTTGCCATTTCTAATATTTTATTTTCTTTCTCTTGTCAACTGTAAATGTACCTCCAGTTTCTTATTCTTCCTCTCCCCTATCTAATTATATTTTTTAAAAAGGTGCCATTTTTTGCAGATTTTGAGAGGCATTGGCAGCTCCCTTTCTTTTGGCATCCTAAATAAGATGAACACTCACTGATAGAGGTATAGCAGTGGGAGGTTAACAATCACCCGCTTTAATCAAAAAACTTTACATTTCAAATGTAATCTAGATCCAGGCTGGGGAGAGCTTTCACAAAGCTGTGTTATTGAACTAAATGGCTGCAGCTTAGATGTTATAATTGGCTATTTTGGGTTATATCAAAACTCATTTCTTTTCTGTGGGTGCTTTTGATCAAATTGGAAGAAAATACATTTAAAACAACTGCTGTAATTAAATACTATACTTTATTGTACTTTTAGTTTCTAATAAGCTATTATATTTTTGGAGTCACTTTCTGTCTTACTTTAGAACCTCCATTCTTGTCCACATCAATTCAGAAAATACACTGGCAACATTTTTTAGAATACAGCCCATTTTATTTCTGTTGCTTCAGAATTTGCAAAATATCATGTTTTTATTGCCTTTCTAACACCTTGGATTTATAATGGTCATGTGAGCTGTACATGAGGACAAATGAAAGGCTAAAAAAACCCTAATGGAAAAATTTGTTAAAAGTTCGTGCATGGCTTACACTTCACTGTCTTCTGTGGCTTGGGACCAATGCCTCTGACCACTGAAGCAGGCATGAGTTTTGGTACTGACTTTGGAAGGGGTAGGTAGAGTCCTCATAGCTCTGCTCAGACCCTACTACTTTCAAACTACATTACTCAGTTCCTCACAAAGAGGTTCTTGGTTTCTTCCACAATTTGGCTTTCCAGCAGGTGATTTGGTCACTGTCTACAAATAAAAAACGCTTTTCACTTTGAAAATTAGGAATTAGTCTCAGGAGGTAAGTACTGGCTTCATGCCACTAAGAATGGACTTAGAAGGATTTAGCAAATTCATCCATGCAACTCTATTTTAATTGCTCCTGCATTGCTGGGAGGAATATTTTACTGACAAATATTCAGATGCCACAATTTTATCTTTGTGACTTCTCTTGCTAGAATGATACATGTGCAAATCACATTCTCTGCCTGGCAAAGCAAAGACCACTCTATAAGCCTTCCTTGTCCTTCTCTTCTCCTCAAAATGCTTTTAGAATAACAACCAAAAAAATACTCCATATTGGGAGTAGCTTCCATGCTACACTCTTTTCTGTTAATCTCATCCTGTTTTTACTAGTTCTGAGGCTCAGAATGAGTCAATGAGAATTCTTTGGGATGAAGAACAGAGTAATTGCTATTGCAGCATGCTATTGCTGCGAGCACTCTGCTCCTTCCATGCCATTGAGAAGGGCAGCTACTGAGGGAGTGTATCTCCCATCCACACTCTGGCACTGGGGTAGTTGCATCAGTATCATGGTCATGGTGCTTTAATGTTAATAGCCATTTGTCTCTGGCTGAGAGGGACATGGTTAAGAACAAAAATCAATTAAAGGACATTAATTTTGGTTTTCATTACATGCTTAAGGCAAAAGGGCTCCTGTACTCTGGATGATTTTGCCATTGATGAATCACGTTTGTGATTACTCTGATGGCACTTAGTGTGGTTTAATTATATTTTCCTGTAGGTTTGACTTGTCTACTAATGTTAGGTTGTGTTTGGGTTTTTTATTTTTTTTTCAGGTAAGGCAAAGTATTCTCTTTTTTCTCCCTTTATTCCTAAAGCAGACTGTAGGAAAGATACCAGGTACCTTGCAGAAGATACCAGATACCTCACTTTTCTTATTAATTCCCTTTCAGAAATCTATGCTGACTACTCCAAAACTCTTGCTTGGTTTTATATGTCTAAAAGTGTTTTCCAGGATTATTCACTCCATCAGGGATTGAGTTATGGTTGACCACCTGACAGTTCCCTAGGTCTTTCTCCTTGCCCTTCTTCAAGAGAGGAATGACATTTGATTTCTTCCTGTCCTAGGGAACTTCCTTTGATCACCATGACCTTTCAAAGATAATTGAAAGGGCCATTGTAATGACACCAGCTAGCACCTTTAGCACTTGGGGATGCATCTCATCCTGAATGCATCCTCACCTTTTCCCATCTTTATCTACAACTATCAAGTAACACCAGTTAATTAAATATATGACTGTGTTCAAAGGGCAGCTGTTTCACAACCATCTTTTTCCCCTTAAAGATATAGTTACCTCTCTCTGCTCACCTACTGAGCTCTTGCCCAATGGTACTTCATCAGGTGCAGAGTTTAAAATCTTTGACAAATATAACAGAGAAAGTCAACTGTTCCTCTTACAGCAAGGAGGGAGGGAAGTTTGCATTTCTAATTCTATGGTGACAATTATCCTACTGTCATTATTCTGTCTCATGCTTCAGCACAGATTTATAAAGCTGATATCATATGCCTCCTAGGCTGGCTCTCTGAGAAGTGGATAAAACTCGGTCTAAAAGCCTGCAGGGAAGAGCTAATTCAACCAGGTTAGTCATGATTTATGAACATTTATCCTAATCAGCTTTTCTGACAAGCCTCCCATTGGGATCCCACTAGGTTGGAAGCAGACACAAAAATCTAGTTTCATTTCTGTTCTGAGATGTGCAGAACTTTTCAATTCAGACTTCCATCTGAACACCTGGTAAAAGTGACTTGAACTGTATCTGCCATGGAAAGTTTCTAGCTGTTTCTGACCTGTTTCCAGCAGTTTCCCATGGTTACTGAATATAGTGTATAGCTCATCTGTGCTTAGTGTCAGGGGTGCTGCTGAGCATTCAGGTGGTGCTTCACATTTTCAATGAATACCAATCTTAATGTTTATTATCATTCCAAAATCACCTTTTTGGGGTAACTCTGAAATGTAAAGAAATGGAAGCAAGAAAATTAAACATTCTCTCAAACAAGCAATTAAAAAAAAACAGAATTTGGGGTGCTCGATCTTTTTATTTTCCCTGTTTTCCTTCAAGCAATGGATTTTTTAAAATAATGATGAAAAAAATTTAAAAATCCATAATTGCACACTGAAGATTGCTGACTTTGGGGGACACTTCATAACAGTTTCACAGATGGAGAAATAATTGAAGGGCTTCTATGATGTTCTGAATAATGATTTTCTACACAGACTTAGTGATGTCATGTCATGAGGGATGTTATCTTTTGTGACATTTTTTCTGGTTACTCCCTCCAAGAGTGACATTTAGAGGGAGGTAAATGTTCATTAGATGGAAGCTGTAATTCTGATGTGCTTCAGTGCCTACATATCTCCTGAGAGCACTGGACTTTGCTTTCTGAGAAGGCTGATGAGGTACTGAGCAAATTCAATGAATAGTCTTACCACTGTCTCTTAATGCTTCAGTAATAATTTCCTTTCATTTGCTTTCCTTTTAGAATTTGGCTTTTAACACTCACTGTGGCAAGCAGCACTTTCAAAAAAAACTGGAGGTGATTAAAAAATTCACATGTAAATCGGGAGGGCACGAGGAAGCATTTGTTACCCTGAATTAACACACCTAATGAGGTTAAGGATTTTGGCAATATGGTTTATGTTATCATTCCAACCATAGTTCTCTTCAGATGCATATGGAATCTAACCTGAGGAAGACAAGCTCAATTGGAAGGATAATTAATTTGTAATTTTACTTTAGTTCTGAATCTCTCATGTGCAAACCATGACATTTAAGGGAACACGAAACAATGGCTCATGCCAGGTGCAAAGAGAATTGTTAATATTCTGGAGAATGGTGGAGATTCTTTGGTGTCAGAGCTATGTGAGTCTTACAAAGGAGTCACAGTTCCAGCAGGTTTCACTGCATCTTGTGTCCTGTGGTGGACAGACTGAGATCTTCCTCTCCAAGGAAGCCTGAGGTGTTCAGCTCTTCACAGCTCCTGTGATTCAGCTGAAATTCAGCTTTCTGGAAGGAGGCCAACCAATATTTCTAAGCAGCAGAAGTGATCATCCATATAAATTTCTGTAGCTGATGCATACAACCTTAGGTTTACCCTCTCCCTTAACCTGCACAGGAGAGCCTAGTTGTTTAATAAAAGAAGAGATCTTAGTTAATTAATTAGAGAAAAAGCTTTTACTTGGTGGAATAGCTTTTAAAGCAGCAATAATAACAGCACTTATCTGGCAGGAAATCTAGAGATGAATAAGTTCCTACAGCCAAATGAATTAAAAGTAAAAAGAGTAATGAAGGATGTTTAGCCACATTTGCAGAAAGTGTATGGAGCATAGGTTCACTGAAAGCCATGTCCTTCTCTAGATTTATACTGCCAGAAGATGTGCTGGTATTATCAGTGCCTCCACGAACACACTTATTCACTTCATTTGCAGTTCTTCTCTTTTGATGGTATTTTTATTTTCAAAAAATGCATCACTGCTTTGTAGTGGGAGAGTATACACTTTAAAAAATGTTTCAGAGAAATTCATGATTCCCACTCACCACTCAGGCAAGGTTGAAATATTTGAGCTGCTATCTGCTTTTTGAGTAAAATATGTATTTCTTTGGTTTCCTGGGCACAGTGATAAAAGCATTCCAAGTTTTTTATAGCTTATGCAGGCAGAGAATTTTCCTTCTGAAAACCATATTCAGCTGAAAAAGGGAGAGAGAATTAATCCACAATCAAAGTCCACTTTCAGAGTGTGGGCTTATTTCAATAATGCTTTTTTATATGCAGTTTTCATTTGCATTTAGGATTAGTTTCTGCCCACCCCTACTTATTGTCATACCAATAATTGGTGACTTGTGAAAAATGAAGTATTTTACCCTGTAAGCCTTACAAGCCAAATACTTTTTACTGGAAAGAGCTCATCTTTGTCCTTGATGGAAAACATTTTCCTCCACTGTTCTCTGTAGCTAGGAGCATTGCTTTTAACAGGTAACAAAGCATCATGCCACAGTCCAAAGGCTGCCTTGGGGCAATCTAAATATTCTTTTATAGGAAGAAAGAAAGAAAAGCAGGCATTGGAAGGTATTCAGAATACTTCTAACGCCCCAAAGCATAAATTTGCAATTCAAGGAAAATTAGTGTCCTACATTATAAAACCCCTGATGTGAATTTTTAATATCCTAAAGTTCTGGGATGTTCAATTCCAGAATTGTGTCTCAGCCCATCAAAATAAATGAATCATGTAGAAATTGTGGTGACAGATTCATGCTCAGGATATTTATACCACGGTTGTGATTGATACATGAATTTAGACAGTTTAGTTTGTAGATTTGCCAATGCTATTTCTCTGTCACCAGTTTGGTGTTTGTGTTCATTATTACAGAGCACGAGGTGTATTCCTGAGCACACAGTGACTTCCTGTTAGCAGCTGTATCTGAGAAATTGGCTACAGATTATTAGCTCTCTTTTCAACATCTTTTATTCTCAGTTGGGGTCGTTCTTTACAAATACTAGGCAGGAAACCCACCCCCAGCTAAGGGTAAATAAATTGCTTGCAGGGCACATAAATTAGTGTGCGTTAAAAAAAAACCCAGTGAATTTTGCATGTGTTAAGTGAGGTAGCCAGCTCACATCATTGCAGGCAGCAGAGCAGTCTCACCTGGCATGCTGCCACAACTCCAAACTTTCTCAGCTGAAAGCCACCATGGGTGCACGCACTGATAGACATGGAATTACGTGCTCTGGATGAAATCCTGCTTCTGCTGAAGTCAATGGCAAATTTCCCATTGATTATTCTGGGAAGCAGGAATCTTGTTTCATACACTCTGCCTGTTTTAGGTGTGAATCTCCTGAATTACATTATGCTAATGTTTTACCTTGCACACACTAAAATTGGCACCCTGTATTTGTAGTCTCTGAATAAATATCAGGTTATGTCAGCTTGTACACTACAGGTCCTGCAAATTCAGCAGAGACTTTGCCAGGTCAGTAGACTTTCACTGACTTGGGCAGTAACACCTACAAAAATTTTGGGGTCTGTCTATGCCTGTATCCTACTTCCATTGATGTCCAAACTAGAACAAGCTCAAAGTTTGTTCACCACCACTACCAGGACCACGTAGAGACATGCACTTCCCCCACTTACAAATGCATTCAAAGCTTGTCCAAGTGGAAGAGGAATTGAATTGTGGCTGCATGATTCCATGCTGATATTGGATCGAAATTACTCCTCCATCTTTAGGAAAAGGCTCCTGTCCTGGAAGCAGTCCCACCTGTACAGACAATAGTCCCAATGTAATTTTGTGCTCTTCTCTGGATTTATATCCCGGGTAAGCCAACAGGAATGAATTCCATAGGTATGATAGGCACAGCAGGCAACAAAAGGTGTATACAGGGAAACCCACAAAAAAGTCTACAGCTTTATGAGACAGCTTCAAGAGTAGTATTTGTCTAACCCAGAGAAATGAATTGAAGGCTGTCAGGAGCACAGAAGGACATTTGCAGTGGCAGCAAAACAGAAAGACAAACATATCAACTAAGGCTTTTGATCTATCAAAAGAAGAGAAGTCTCATGAAGAACAATGAACAAAACATATTTTGTGCTTCCTTTCCTTTTAGCACTGAAAAGCAAGGAAGATTAATGGATGCCTGACAGGCATTTTCTTTATTATGAAATTCACCAAGAAATACTTTTAATACTGTTTTAATCAAAACACTACTGGTTTTCTCTATTTTACAATCTGGACTGTGTTGGTCTTTTATTCAAGTTACCAGCATAACTTTTTTGTTTAGGGGTGATGGGTTTGGTGGTTTGTTCCCCACCCTGAGAAGTTAGATCTGCATGAATTGAGCTGCACATTAATTGTAACACTAAAAATAATCAATAGTTAAAACAAAATGGGATGTCAGTATGTAATGGTATGCATTAAATACACTAAACAGGGAAGCTCTCCTCTTTTTGGATGCAAGTTATGTCTGATAGCTATAATGAGTATTTCTTATAAAATGCTGTGTAGTGCAAGGGACAAAGTAAAAAGAATAACTGGCTTAGCTCTAACAGCATTTCATTCAAAATGAACAATGACTGAAAATAAAATGCAGTCTACTGCATAAAAAATATTAATGCGTAAACTGGCAGAAAGTCTGGAATTATTGCCACCTCAGTTCATTATATTTTTAGATACTGTGCTGATCATATTTACTTCAGAGAGGTTATTTTGTTACTATCCTTCTTTATCAGCCCTGGCCTATGTCAGATTTAAAAAAAAAAAAAAGAAAAAAAACCAAGAACAACAAACCAACAAGACCTAACCAAAAACACCTGAGAACAAATCTTTTAAAAAATACTTTCTCCAAAATGGGAGTTGCTATAAAAATATGAAATATACCAAAGTATCTCATATGTTGTTGTTTGAATTATTGTGGACTTATTTAAGGGAAAAATAATTAAAAGAGAAAGTTCCTGAACACACCACCTCATTTATTCTATTAAAAATGATTACTCATCTTCTTCTAAATCATCTTTGCTTCATTTATAAATAATCAAGGTTATGATGTGCTGAAAAAAACCCAAGAAAAATATCAAGTTTGGCATCCCAATTCAATTAATTCATTTAAATGAAGAACTACAAAGGCCTCTTTGAAGATATAGAAGACAAATTCTGTAAAGATAAAAGCAGAAATAACAATCCTGAAGTATTGCTACGTAAATGAGGCTAGATTGAGCAATGGTATTTGTTTCCTCAGTTTGAAAAATTTTAGTGTTGTTTAAACTGGGAATACTGGGCATTGTTTTCTCACTTCTTCAGAGAAGTGGAAATGTATCCTGGACAAGGGCTTGAGCAGTGCACTCCAAAGTGCACTCACAGCTATTGGGGTGTGGAAGAAAATATTTTAAGTATCATTAGTATTTTTTTTAATTGTGCTTATTTCATCTTTATCCCACTCAATTTTCATTTCCTTTTTTATATGTTTTCATAATGTAAATAATATGTTAGTAAAGTAGCACATATACATTATTTAAAAATGTAAATATATGGGAGGCATATTCAAAAAAGTTTACTGATAGCAGTGTGAGATCAAAAACTATTGATCTGGAGAGTAATTATCCACATGATAGGTCCACCCTAGATATGATTTGTGATCATACAATTGTCTGGTGGTATTGATCATGCATGGTTGCACGCAGAACGAGTGCAAATGGAATTAAATCAGACTCTGTGCTTGAAGAGTTTACAGAAAGGCTCCTGTTCATTTTTAGAAGATAAGGCTAAAGATGTTAGAGAGGTGATAGGAAGGTTAGAATGCAACTCATACACATGAAATAAAACTGTTTTAGGAAAAATAATCCAAATAACACAAGATATCTGTAAACCAGTTGTGCAGAGAAGGAGTTATTAGAAAAGGGAGGGGGGTTTGAAATTTGGAACAATGCAGCACAAATAGTCAGAAGAATTTTGAGTAGTACTGTGGATACATGTATTATAGAATAGGAATTAATAATTTATGTTGACTTGGCTCCAATATGGCTCTGTTTGGAAAATTGCATTTTTCCCCAGGGTATTGCTATATCAGAAACCTATGAACACCAAAATGGAAGGAGTTTAGGACCAGTAAACTACTATGGGGAAGATCACAGTTATGACATTATGTATAGAAATAAAAAGATGTATTAAAACAAACCTGTCTTGCATAAGAAAGGAGAAGAAGCAGAAAAAGGAGAATAGGGTGAGGTGATTATTAGTGGCTCAGTGAAGAGCAGAAGAAATGAGAGAAGTGTAAAGCAAAGAAAAATAATGATAGCTTCTATATAAAATTCTTAATGACAACAGGAGGATGATCAATTGCTTAAATTTTCATGACATTCCTGGTACTACATCTTTTCCAAGAACATAAAAAGATGCTTCAGAGTATAATGTTTCAAAGATGAGCAAGAGCTGAAATAGCACAGGTCTCTGAGATCAACAGGGAGTCTGTCTTGGCATTAGATAATTTTATATTTTTGGTTGTAGTGTTCTGGGAGGAAATATATGATAAACACTGAAGTTTGTATGATGGCTCCATGTCATGCAAGGATGACAGAAGCACTCAGTCCATTCTTATGGGTGTGCAGGCACACTGGGGTGATGAGTTGTTGCAATCTGTGGGGACTGAGACTGCCTGGAAATGCTTCTGTATAGTGAGAAAAGAGGTCATTATCTAGGGACTTGCTATCTGTGTGAAGCATCTGTGTAATTGTTTGGTAGGATCAGCACAATTATTTTTTCATAGGGATTTGTTTTCCAGATCAGAATCAAGGTTGCTTTTTTATTAAAGTCAATGATTTGTCTTTCCTTGCCCTCAAGAAATTCACTTTTTTAAAAGAGCAGTTAAGTGCTGATATATTTTTCAGCATGAAGTACAATTGATTTAAAATATAAAATGAGCAACCCTAAGTGAAGCATCTTTATGAAATGATGTAACCCTCTTCTACTGCATTTAAGTCATGCTATTTCTGTTATTGCACAGCTCTCCACAGAGCTGCCCGAGGACAGTTATAATATGGTTTGAAGGTCTTGTGGCTTTTGTAATGTACTAGAAAAATGTAGACATCAATCAAATCTAATTTGCTTCTGCCAGCAACTTCTTATCCCTCTGAATAAAGAACTGCCACAAACACACCACAAAACTAATCAGCTGTCCTTCTGCAGTTCAACCTTCTTTCAACCCACTAAAATCATTCACCAAAGTATGACTCAGAGAAGTGGTACCCTAATGCTGATGCCAAGGTGCTGTCTTCTATCACTATATTGCACATGTTCCTGTGTTTTAACTGGCTTAAAAGACTTTTTGCGACATAAAATGACAAAAATCATACTGACACAGTTCTGAACTCAGAATGCAGATAGCTAACCACAGGAAATTTAAACTAAAACTTCCTGCTGTAGACGTGATCAGACACTGGAGCAGGTTGCTCAGGGAGGTTGTAGAGTCTCCCTCCTCAGGCTTACTCAGAACTGGAGTGGACTCAGTCCTGAACAACCTGCAGTGGAAGACTTTGCTTTGAGTGTGGGAGGCTGGCCTGGATGATTTCCACAGTTCCCTGCCAACCTCAGACCTTCTGTGATTCTGTGAAGATGCCAAGTATTTCCAGCAAGCAAATGTTCTGTTGTACCAATTGTGGTATTTCTAGTTTCTGTGTGCTCTTTGGTCTTTTACATCTCCCTCACTTCAATCATGTGCTTAGTGCTATCTGAAAACCTGGCTTTGTGTTGAAAATGGTGAATTTCTGTATTCACTTTAGATTACTGGTAGCAGCTAAGCAATGGTCAGAAGATGACCATGTTATATACACAGAGTCGTCTTATTACTGACTGTGTAGCAGATAAACATTAGTCAAAAACATCCTTAAGGGATATTTTGGATGAAAAAGCAGTGCAAAGGCAAAGTTATATAATAAAGTGCCAACTGTTATTTGAATTAGGTATTACACATCCCTGTTTTGTCATGGAGACACACAAAAAAGGATGAAAACCCTGTAGCAAGTGAGAGAAAGGGGGAAATGTACACACCCAGAAGATTTATTTGTCCTATGCATACAGAATTAATTGCCTGATGTATCTTTTTTCACTCTGAGAAGGAACAATACTCCCATTTTACAGGCTGGAAGTTTAGGCACAGCTGCATGAGGTCAGCTCATCAGACTTCATTGATTATGTGCTCCAAAGCAGGAGAGTAAGCCCCAGTCTCCAGAGTTCCAGATTACTGTTGGAACCATTTAACGAACCACAGGCTAGTGTCTCAGTTGCATGGTAATTTTGTCCAGTTCTACTGAAGTGCCATGCCTGGGGTGGTGTTCCACATAAGTGTAATGATTTTTCAGTGGTATTGTTCAGATCTGAGCTGATAGATACCTCAAGAACATTGTTGAAAATTGTCTTTCAGGAAAACAGTTGTATTTATAAGTGAGGACTATTAATTCTTTCTAAATTACGAATTAATTCTTTCTAAAGGATTACTTTGTCCACTTAGCCTATTGCTAGTGCACTTTTAATATTTCAGTGTCTGCTGTAGATATGTGAGTTAGTTAATGGGCAAGGTCAGTCAGCACTTATTACCATGAAAAACTCATTTAGATCTGCTGATCCCCTTGATGGTGCTTTGTTTCTCATGGCACACTGGGTTTTATACTCCTTTTCAGTGTTTGGAACCAGGGGTGTTTCATTGCTCTTTTTGAACACAGCACTCAAAGGTTGAGTTATGTGTCGTGGTGCACGTAGATCATTGCTGCTACATCTGAACAGCTCTTGAACCTCACTCCATATTCCTTGCACTTTTAACTCTTTCCAAGTCTCTGGAAGGGTAGAAAATCTGTGAAATGGATGGGTTTTGGTGTGGCTGCCACACATGTTTCTTGGCTCCTTGCCCAGCTTCCAAACTAACCTTCAGATGCCCTGCATATCATCCCTGGTGGTTAACTACAAAAAGCCAAGGTTCAGGTATTGAAAGGGAGTCTGCTCTGCCTTGTGCTGTCAGCAGACAGCAGGGGTACAGGCTATAGAAAGGTATAGCCACAGTACTTCCTGTCTGTTTGGGTTTGTGGGTTTTTTCCTGCTGTATTTTTTTTGAAAAGCCATTTGCTAAGACTGACAGAGAGATATAATGATGAGATATATTTGTAAACTCTTCTGGGTTAATCAAGCGGGCAAGTTACCATGAGGGCAATATGGACTGTTCCAAATTCATGCATATTCTGGTGATCTCTATGGCTTGAAGAAATATTTGAAAATGTGGTTTTAATCATGCAAATACAGTTATGTAGTGACCATATTAATCCACAGTTTCTGTGAACCTGAAAAGTTATGCTTTCTATCTGGTTACCAGAAATTTCCTTGTGTATTCCCAAGGGAAAGGCATAGTTAATATAGGATATCTGTTTGCTGCTGAGCTGACCTTACTTGGCATTGCAAATCAATAAATCACAGACAGACATTTCTGTGTCACCTTTCTCAGGATATGAATTCTCCTACTCGCATGAGCATTTCTATTTTAAAGGCGTGTAACCTACACAGGCATGTAAATACCACAGTCAACACCACAGTGCCTCTTCCTGAAGAACATGTGGTACAGGCACTCATACCTGCTGCTTCTGGTTTGTTCATTTGTCTATTCTTCATTCAGGTAGATGAGGTCTGCTTGCTTTTAGCACATTCTATTAGAAAAGAAAGATTAGAATTTCACACCATGTAAAATATTTAAGCTTGTGTCTGATGCTGTGTATTAATAATAACATATTGATATAATTAGCTATGGGAATAGAGGTGTGTGTCTTTTTTGTGTATTGACAGAATGTCATACATGATTATTAATGAAAACATTAATAAAAATCTTCATTCAATTTCCAGCAGAAACTTCCTGGTTTTGCCATTTTCATCTGCCACCTGAAAGATAAAAAAAAAGATCCAGACTATAAATCTAAATTAGTCTATTAGAGGGAAACCCAGTAATGTGACTACCTTACATGCATTTGTAAATATTTTTAAATCTATTTTTCTCTTCTATTTTTTTTCTCATTTCTCTGAATGTCTAAATCAGTGTTTGGGTTCTGTGGAAGCACCTGCAAATTTTACAAAATCAAACTGAAATTATAGCTGTCATATCATTCTCATTAGGCTGTGTCCCAAAACAATTCTAGGAACTAATAGAAATGTAGACATCTGAAATTGATAAAGGTTTAATCTGGATGATTTTTTAATTGCTTTCCTGGCAAACAAGACTGAAATAAGCCAAGATTCATTTCTTCCATACGAATGAGTATGATACTCCCTGAAGGATGGGTTTTGTTTTGAGCAGTTCTAATTTATATGTCATTCTCCAGAAACAAAGGATGGGCCAAAACTGAGAATTGCCTTGCTTTAAACTGTTATGTTTCTAGCAAGCAGCCAGCCTTGCTCAGATGACAGCAGCAGCTGTCTTGCCAGAATCTCAAGGCCCAATAATCAGAAGAGTTGCTTAAGATTCCTGGTCCAGGGAAAGGTGTCCCTGCCCATGGTGGGGCATTGGAACAAGATGGTCTTTAAGGTCCCTTCTAATCAAAATCATTCTCTGACTCCTGCATGCATTCTAAGGTAGTATTTGCTGAGTGCTGCCTAAATAGGTATCTTCATCTGCTTAGGTTTCCTTCTATTTTTAATTCCTAAGGAAGTGAATATCTGCTTTTCAGAAATATCTGACCTTAAGCTGCGTTGATGTGGTTGATGTGTAACTGAGATGAGATGGGTATCTATCAGAGAATTACAGCTTTCAAATGCAAGGACAAGATCTGCTTTCAGAATCAATTGATCACTGAGGTTTGCACTCCTTTGGGGTTTTTCTGGAAGGTTATATCAGTATCACAAAAATGCAGAATGCCTTTGGTGCAAATGACACCTGATTCTGACTGCTGAAATGTATGGGCAGAAAGTTTCATGGCTTATTCCACACAACCACTGAATTCCTCTCAGTGAATTAAACAGAACTGATAGTTTGAATAGATTCTTTTAAAAGTAAATTTGAAAATCCTCATACTATTTGTTATGTCCTAAAAGGAATTTTTGTTGACTCTGAACCTCCTTTAACTCCTCTGAATCTAACCTGCCCTTCACACTGGCAATTTGAATGTGTCTGCTTTTATCAGTCCACCTGTGGAAGATTGAATTAACAGCACAAGCCTAACAGAGCTTCTTCAACTGCAAAATCTAAGCCAAATACCAGTTTTATCAATTTGTTTTGGAAAATGGAAATGCTAATTATTTATGGAGTTGTGCAGTATTTCATGACACGCAATTTCATTTCTGACAGATCACATAATTTTATTATGGGGGATAGGATTTGCAAATGCAGGGCACTGATCTAAGCCCC
Source organism: Taeniopygia guttata (assembly GCF_048771995.1). Lineage (NCBI taxonomy): Eukaryota > Metazoa > Chordata > Aves > Passeriformes > Estrildidae > Taeniopygia > Taeniopygia guttata. Next base: position 11,296,498 of record NC_133031.1, on the reverse strand, counting down.
TTCACACCAAAAAGCTTGGATGGTTGATAAGAATTAACTTCAAATTTTTTCCTTTCTGATCCCTCTTCTCGTAAGTTTTTATGAATTATAGATATGTTCATGCATGTGCACAAGTGTGCATCTTTTCTTCATTATGACTTTCATTGAAATGACCTCTATGATATAGAGTCTGGAAGGGAGTAAAACAGAACAAACTTTCTGTACCTATATTGGAACAATGATGTACAGAAACTTTGAACTTTGATATTTACAGCTTCACAGTGGTGCCTCTTTTGTCCAAGCTTCAAAAACATAAAAAGCTTCAATCAACATGGAAAAAATAACTTGTTCTGAATGTTACTGGTTTTAATTTTTATACTTTTTTTTTTCGTCTCAGATATTCTGACCATCATTAAACCATGTTCCTAAGCACCATGTGTACACACCTTTTAAATAGCTCCCAACCATGTCCCTGGGCAGCCTGTTTCAATGCTTAGTAACCCATTTGGTGAAGAGATTTTTCCTGATATCCCACCTAACCTTCCTCCTGTGCTACCTGAGGCCATTTCCTTTCATCCCTTCCCTTGTAGCAGATCGCTGATCATTTCCCCTTGGATTATGGGGGCTTCATTCTGCTGCCCATCTTTGTCTTCCAATTAGGAAGCTGAGTACCCGTACAACAACTGGCCTTGCTGTTAAGGACTAAGGCAAAGAAGACATTAAGTACCTCAGCCTTACCCTCATCCTTTGTCACTGTGTTTCCCCATGAATCTTCATCCACTCTTTTTGTTGCTAATACATTTATAGAGGCATTTTGATCGTCTCTTATGGCAGTAGCTGAATTAAGTTCTAGTTGGCCTAGAGATTTCCAATGCTCTGCTGAACCTTACAGGAACAATTCCACATAACTGTATTCTTCCTAGGTAAGATTATAGGTGATGTGTTTTAAATGACTGTCTCCTTTCTTCCACTTGTATATAAGTGTGACCTACCTTAACTTATGCAGTATCTTGTCCCAAGGTAAAACCAAATAAAATAAAAAGAGCAAGAATGTTATTTTTCTAAAGGTCATGTCTCTTATGATTAATGTGCTGTTTTGAACACAAATATCACTTAGCAATTATAATGTGAATGCAACTACCACATTTTTAAGAGAAAACCAGCATGATGTTTATTTGTTTAGAGTTATGCTAGCCAAAGCCATTTGGAGAATGAATGTTTCCCATAGGTATCCACACTTTATCCATAAATCAAACAAAAAAAATTGTAAAAGCTCTGGGTTCTTTTGTATTTTCACATTCCAGCCTGTGATTTTAACCTGACATTTCCATCTGCCTTCGTTGAGTGGCTTCTGTGCTAGCTTTTATTCCATTGTTGAAAACACGGTTAATAATGTGGAAGGTGAAGAGGGAATGCTCATGGAATAAGGATGAAGGCAGAAGGAGCTTTGTGTCTTTGGTGAGTGTAATTTTCTTTTTTTTTATTTTTTCCCCCTTGTTGTGCAGCCTGAAAGGTCTGCATGGACTGTCCTGAAATGCCAACTGGCTGTCAATGTCATCCATCAAGGGTCGAGCAAGGACTCGCTGTGACAGACACTTCTGCCTGAAAGGCAATTACTTACCCTCAACCTCCTAACACTGAAGTAAGCATTGCTTATAATGCAAAATGCTTAAGGCCAGTGTGGAATCTAAGGGTTTGCTTCATATTTATTTTGCAGCTGCTTTATTTACACTTTGCCATATACTGATGTCAGAAATTAATCTGTTCGCCTGAACTGGTTGATCCCAGAGTGGTGTTACCTGGCACAACAGCAAACTGCATCCATGTCAATGCTCCTGATATTACAGCCAAAGGAACAGAGGCTTGGAATTCAGGTAGCATGGCTCTGTCCCTGCCTCTGGGTGACCTTAGGGAAATTCTTTGTTGCCTCTCTGCTTCAGACTCCTTTCCCCTACCTAGAGAAGAAATCCAGTGTACCCCCAGCTGGATAGCTGCAACAAAGATACAACCCATCACTTGGGGCCTTCTTCTGTACTAATTTCACTGACTATCACAACTCTCTATTTTTTTAGTCATACATTTAAAAATCAGAATAAGCAGACTGGGGCTGGAAGGATTCATATGTTTCCTTTGATACTAGAATTCCAGTATTTTGGACTGTATTTCTGCATTTCTTTTCTCAAGGACTGCATATAAAATGCTATTTGCTGACTTCTCATCTATATAATTAAAGTAAGCTCTATTATCAGAAGGATTCTTATGAGGCTTAGCTGTTCCCCTACATATTCACTGTTTTACACCCATTAAAAATTATCTTCTAACTTTCCCTTCTATAGTAAATATATATAAAAGTTAGAGAAATTATCCTATTGTCAATTTATAGATTAAAAAATAGAGAAAAATAGGGTATATTTGATTTTTTTTTCCAAAATCAGTAGTTATCCAAAGAGCTATAGATTTTCTAACTTGCTTGATCTGTGAATGTGACCAGACATTTCTAATCTCTATCAGATGTTGTGAAGCTATGCTTTTTCCTCTACACTGTTTTGAACACATCATGTTAATGCTTTCTTTCCTCGAGACCCTTAGCAATGAAACATAAGGGGGGCCTTGCCATGCACATCCAACTGCAGATTTAATTTTGAGATTGCTTTCTTATCTTAGTGAGGGATTGCATCCTCCATATGTAGTGGGCATTAAACATTGTACAGCTCTGTGAGAAGCCTGCAGCCCATATTGCTAAATAAAGTGCCTCTGCACAGCTTCAGTGTTAGAGGTACAGCTCTGCTTCTGCCTGCCCCTGCCTTCCTGAGGCACAGCTACTGCAGGAGGTACTCAGCTTGTCACCAACACTTATGAAGTAAGCAACCAAAAACTGGTAATGCAGTCTGCTTTCATATTAAAGCAGGATGGAAAAGGTTTCTCCTATTTTGATAACCGATCTTCCACGGTAATCTGTTAAATGGCAAATGCATAGTAGTTTATGTTGCTTTCTCAATGGGGAAGGCCCAGGATGGATTTTAAAGCAATCAGGAATACAAGGAGGAGTTTAATGGTACCCAGTATGCTGGATAAGCTGGAGTTTATCTCTGCAAATGGCAGGGAAGGTGGTGACACTCTCCTGTGCTCTGAGCAGGAAAAGACCTCAGCTGGAGCCAGTGATTGCTGAGATTGTCAGCCCAGCAGCTCTGGTGACTTGGACAATGTTTTCCATATCGTAATAAGAAATTCTCCAAACAGGAAGATTTTCACTATGTAAGTGTGAATCTTTAAGTTGATTAGAAGAAATGAGAAAAAACTTTTTCTGATGCTCTTTCATAGCTTGTTTCAGAGGTAGTTGAAGCTGCTGTAGACTTTCTGAACTCTGCCTGTGCCACTTTGCTGAAGGGCAGCTGCTTTGTTTGTTTGATAAGACTCCTGTAGGTGCCAAAGTAGAAGAAGCTTTTAGATGTGAGCATAATTCAATTTCTGTATGGAAAGTGCCTTGACTCTTTTATAACTCTGCTTTAACTTCCTCAGACTGAAATTCCAGGTAGTGGTAGAAAATGCAACCTTACATTCTCTTTCTTGTCCTCTTACCAGCTTTGTCTGATATTGTACTGGCCCATGAGGAGAAATGGAAGGAACTGGATTTTAGCCTACAAATCTGAGCAGTATAGCAAGCTTTAAATATTTTAAAAGTTTCTGCAAGGAGGAAGAGGAACAAACTGTTATCTTCAAGTTCTGAGGAAAAAAAGGATATGCTTAAACTGGAACAAAAGCAGATTTAGGAGGAGCTTTGTAGAAAGAATGCTCCAGTGGCAAAGATAATTAAGGGCTAGAATAGATTGCATATAGAAGCTGGGGAAGCTGGAGGTTTTTAGAGTGGTTACAGAACCATCTGTCAGAAATGCTTTAGTTGATCTGGGGCAGGTGGATGCACCAGCTGATCCTTTGAGTCTTTCTTACTCCTCCCTAGATTTAGCAGTAAGAGACTAAAGAAAGGGGAAAGACTACACCAAGCATCCACATCAGGGTGACTTTCACATTCCAGTGTTGAAAACGCAGCTGTAACAACAAATTTTGTCACATGCTATGCAGCTCTAGTCAGCAGGTCAAGTATTCTCTGCCACCTTCCCATCAGGCACTTGCTGATTGCTGGATCATTTGCTTTAAAGTAATAAGGGATTTTTTTGGAGTAAATGTTGGAGAGATGTACATGGGTTTGATTTACAATAAAACATTGCCAGTTTGAAAAGGATTGCCATTATGCACATTGGTATTAAGTTGAGGAATGGGATAGAAATTCTGATCTCAGATCATTTCGTTTCCTTTGCTCTATATTTTGTGACCTTTGAGTAATAAAATTATCTGATGGCATAGCGGGTTAATCTAGTTTGCTCTTCCTATAATCAGCAAACTATTTTTAACTGGAGATGAAAGGGTTATTTAGTCTTTAATATCTTCATAAGTCACAAAGTGTTAATTTAAAAAGTTCATTTATTTCATTTCACTAGAAAATATTCTGCCTCCAGGAATTATCCTTTCTGTGAAAACTGTTCTGACTGTTTTCTGTTGTCTATTATCATGATGCTTTGAGGATATTTTCTATAGGAATGCTCAAACTTAGAGCTGTGCCCACCTGCACTGATATAACTAGAAAAGCAAATTGCATTATTCTCTCAGCAAGCATTTTAGTTCTTTATTGTTTTAACCTGAGTTCTTGTAAATCAGCCAGAGCAATCAGTTTTAATGACTCCTCTAAGAGAAAAACAAACAACAATGGAAAAGGTCTTCTTTATAAGTTTAATCCAGGAAAAAACCAGAAGCAGCACTGCATTTTACCCTCATCAAGACCCCTGATAAATAACCAATTCTCATTGCTTGCCCTGTGCTGGAGGTGAGATTTCTGAGCATATGAACAGTAAAGCTGAGAAGTTGTTTTTCAGTGTTTGCTGTGAGCAGCAGTAACTCAGCAATCTGCTCAAAGGACTGCACCAACAGTAGGGAACAACATGGCCTTGGTCCAAAATAATCTGATTCTGGTCATTACATATTTAGTGATCCCCAAATACGTTTGCATCAATTAAGGGCTCGGTTTGTTTTCACTGAAACCCAGTGTATGACTTCTCAGCTTAATTCAGCTGAGCCTTCCCTTCTGCCAGCCATCCATACAAAAATGTGTTTCTCTGAGACGCTTTGGTTTTTTAAAGAGAGAAAATTTGGAAAACCTTTAAGGACTGCATATTAAACCAAGAAGACTAACTGACTTTTCTGACTGCCAGGCATCTGCTCCTTCTCATTGTGGGGAATTCCCTCAACAGTAGTGTCATGAGCCCTAAAAAGGAATGGCAAAGCCAATGAACTGTTTAAATCTGCTAGCATTCTCTCTTTTCTCAGCAGACAGAATGTCTTGATTCATGAATTTTTAAGATTATAAATTATAACTATAGAATCATAAAATAGTTGCAATTGGAAGGAATAACTGGAAGTAATCATCCAAGTCTTATAGATGTTCTAAAAGTAATGGGTTATAGTAATTGCATTCTAAATCTGGTAGCTTATTTAATTGTTAGATGACTGTAAGACAATATTTTGGAGATTTAAGGCCAGGAGCCCTTTTATAGGGAGAGGAGGGAAAAGTACATTAAAATGACAGCCTAAAAGCTAGAAATGAGAGGAGAAGAAAAGAATGAGAAAGAACATGATTTAAGGACATTATTCCACCTGAGAAGTAATACAGTGGTACAGGGAAAATGGACTTATTCTTTTCAACAATACCAGTAGCTCTAATAATATAATACCTACTGTGAGCAGTGCTTCCCTGCCCTGAGAGCAGTGGTGTTACTGCACTACTGCCTCAAAGACAGGGTTTTTAACCTTGCACCCAGACAGTGATTTCCCTGTTGAACAGCCCTACTCAGTAATAGCAGTGTGTGCTGTTGTTACACTGCAGCAGAAACAAGCTTGAAGCCCATTTCCTTCCAGCCTTCACTCTCCCTGCTTCCTCAGCCTTCTCTCCTGCCACAATAGTCCAAGCAAGTCTCCATCTCTAGAGAGGCAGCATTTCTGCAGGTGGTGTTCATGTGTGCATGTGTTAATTGCTAAGCAATTAACATCTGCCTGATGACCAAAGCCTGCCTGCCTTGCTCTCAGTGTGCCACTGGCTGGCATCTCTTACCTGTACAGGTATGGACCTTTACAAAACCTGCAGCAACAGCAGTGGCCGGGCAGAGATGATAAAAAGTAAATGAAAGGGCTTTCTTTCCAGAGAACATCTTACCAAATATATTTTAAAACAAGCATTTCCTCCTAAACATTTAGTGTTTGTACTTAATCATAGTTGCTATATGAAATCTGTATTCTCTGCCAATAAAATGTTTTATATAATTCTGGAACAAATCCACTGGTGGTGGACCAAAGCAAATTCCAATGCTATAAATCATGATCAGACAGGTTACGGGGGATAATAAATACTTATTTTCCTAAATGATTGTTTAAGTAAGATCTAGAGATGCCAAAACAGGTCTCTGTGGCAATACAAGAAAATTTTGAGTGCTAATAATTAGCTGTTTAGTTAAGTTTCCTTCCCATCATACATATCTGCATGAGCTTACCATTAGTAAGGAATAAAGTACCTGTACACAAAAAAAAATGGTAGATCCTTCAATATCTGTACTGTATTTCTAATGATTACTGATATATATATGGAGTCTTATTGTTTTAATTAAAACCATCACAAATTCAATTATTTAGAAATTTAAATAAGCTCTGAGATAAAAGGAAATGTGGGAAAATATACAGAAAAATGTACTTATATTGAAGAGTTCTTTTCCGTATCATGGTGCCCAATATGTATTTTATTTATTCATATGTTTTGCTCTTCAGAAAGTAAACGTCTGTAGGATGAGAGACTGCTTGGAAAGGAAGGGTCATTCTTCTGTCGTTTGAGCTACTGAACATGTTGTTGGGAGAGCAGCTCCCAGAGCCCAGGGGCACACAGGGAGGGGAGCCCAGCAAGGGCAGCGTCTGTGGCACAGTGCAGACTGCTGGAAGGAACAGGGACAGACAACCTGACAAAAGTGCAACGTGTCAGAGACACTTCTCCTGGTGCACAGAGGGGACTGTGGAATCTACTAAAACCCAGAAAGTGACTGAGTCAGAATTAAACCAAGCCTAAGAGGATTTATTCACCAATACCACAGTAAGGTCTTAATTTTATAATTAAGAAATTTCTTGTTTCTAATGCTCTTATGCTTATTGTTTGGTTTTCGTTTTTAAAGTTTGCCTTCAGTTTGTAGTTAAAAAATAACTCTTGTTTGCTCCTGAGAGCCTTCTGCATATTTCCAGTGGGTTCAGGATGATTTTGTGATTAGATTTGGACTTTTACGGGGTCTTGTTGTGCACTGTTCTGTGGAAGCACTTTGTCAGTTCTCCCAATAACTCTTTCACCCTCCACGGAACAGCAAGCAGACTCAGGCTTGGCATCTGCTGTGTGCACAGCAGCAACTCCTGCTGAAGTGGTAAGTACAGTTCTAGTGAAATCATGCAAGGAGTGCTGCTGAATTAAGATATTAATTTTCTGTTTTCTCCACTGATTGATAGCCAGATTTTGCTCTCTTTATGTAATGCTTGGAATTACCATATTTTCTTAATATGATTGTATTGTGGATGAGCTACTTTTCACACCATTCAAGGTAGACCCAGTACACTATTTTATACTGGTTTAAAAGCCTGGGTTTCCTATAAACAGTTCCATTAATTACCCAGTTATTGATATCTCTATATTCTTAAATGGGCACTTGGGAAATTTCCTATACCTTGAATGGCCATTGCAACCTCAGAAAGTTCGTGTAAAAGAAGCAGTTATTTCAGATGAGTAATAAATTCTAACTTTCCTCTATAAAAGGTACTGGCCAGATACCATAATTACAGCAAAGGTGAGTAACTGATTGTTAGTCATCTCCAATTTCTATTCTGTTTCAATGTTAGAAGATAGGAACCTGCTCTGTTCAACTGCTTTATTTTAGGAGTGCTTGATCAGCAAAATTGCATAGTAAAAAATGCAAGTATAAACTATTGGGGGGATTGAAAAGAAAATTTTATTTTAAGAAATGCTTTTGTTTTTACTGTGCTGAAGCCCATTTAGATTCAATTTACACTCTGCTTCCTTCAGATTTTATGGAGCTTTTACTTTCATGACTGCGAACAGCATCTGTGTCAAAATCCACATCATAGAATTAGGCCTGTGGAGACACTTCCTGACATGCTCCCCTGGATATGTGTAAAAAGAGAAGAATCTCCACAGCATAACTTGAGATCAGCTAGACAGCTTCCCACATTAAAGCTGTCATGCCACTATCCATAAAGGGATCCACTGTTTCCCTCAGACCACTTGTCTTTTTGAAGATTTCCCTGGTTGTTCCATTGGATGTTCCCTGTTTGAATGGCCTCAGGATAAAAGACTATTTCAGATGACACTATGAACTTCTATTATTCTACTATAAACTTATATTATTCTATATGTAAAGACATTTTAAAAAATCCTACCTCTAGCCTATCCATAATGTCTTTTTATAGGCAAACTACGTATAATTAAGAAGTTACTTGGTATTTTGCAGTGAGATCAGCACTATGTGATTTCACTAGATTTCTTACCTGGCCTGTAAAATCTATGTAATTTAACATAAAATGTGAGATATAGCAGAACATACAGAAATGTTTAAATGAAAACAAAAAGTTTGCCATCATCAAGCCTGGCGAATAGAATTGATTATTCAGTGTGGTGTGTCTTATTTGGACTGAATGTTTTCGTGAACATTTAATTGGACTGACAGTTTAGGCTTTGATGTTTTGCACAGCCAGAGTGGCCTCACCGGTGTGAATACACCCACAGAAACAACATGCTTAATGTCTCTGTTCTCTCATACAGTAGCTACTGGTTGAGATTTGAAAAGTTGATAAATTTAAATGGAAACTCTTTCTTTGTGAGAACTCTCTAACCTGGTCCTCAGGAGGACTAGCAAAGACTAGAAGGCTACTCAGCATGAGCTTGAATTTGATTATGACAGATATTGGCATTCTGTCTAAAAGCATGTTTGAAGTGAAACATTTTTACTGCAGTAGACTGAAATCTGTCATTGTTACCTGAGCATGTGTAATAGTCTCTAGGCAGCTTTTAGAGCAAAATGGTTTAATTTCAGAAGGCATTGCAGGTTTCCTGAAAGTCAAGTTTTTTACTGGAAAAGACTAGACAGTCCAAACAGTAGTGGCAAGTACAATCCACCTCTCTTGAACTGCTAAATAGTAATTTACATTTAAGCAACAGTTCATGAATGGGATATTATTTACAGGTCTTCTTTTTCATTCAGTCTATCTTAAATTAGCTATTCCACAGTCAGAAGTAGGGATGGATGGTAGCCACAACTGGGATGCCCTGGAAAAAGTACTTTTCTCCTTTGATATAGACTTGGTTTGGGTATGGCGCTTACTTATGGTGTTCCCTGTACTAAGGATTTGAGGGCTTGGATATTAGGGCTGTGAGAACCATCAGACCCAGGGAATGTTGATAGAATCTGCACTGTCAAACCCTGTGAGAAACATGGATGTAGAGCTCTGTTAGGTGGGCATGAGTGAACTTCTCATGGTGGCACCTGCAGCATAAAACAAATAATGTATGTTGGCATCAAGATGGCATCCTTGACACAAGAAGGGAGCATCTCACAGAGCACACATGTGGCTTTTTTCACTGCCTGAGCAGATGGGAATTTTGGTTGCATGTGTAATATGGATGGATCTGTTAGCCTGGGTCAATATATAATTGGTAGTATTTCAAGCAAGATCACTTGCTTAATAGACCAGATCTTTTCTCCAGACTGTGCAACCAGAGAAGAATTATGGCTTTCCATTAGTAGAGACAAATGTAAATATTTTGCATATAGATGTAAGATTTTTTAGGAGAAAAGGAATCAGAAAACTTGAGATAAATATCTTCACTTTCTGTTAGTATGACAAAACCATTATCTATTGGTATCTATATTTATCTTTCTATTTATAAAGCTAATACTTTTTCATATTTTTTATACCTTCCAACAAATCACCTGCAGCAGTTGCTATTTGTGAAGCAATTCAGAATGTTAATAATTAGAGCAGAGAGAAAGAGAGAAGTAAATTCAGAGGTCCTATTGCCAGCTCAAAACAGTGAATGCTTTAAATATATCTTGATGATTTATTCAGAAATGATAGATTATGGGAAAATTCAAGACCAAAGAGAGCTACCTTAGGAATATGCTACTCTGTGGAGGAGATATGATACATCAGATGTGTCAGACTGCTTCTATGACCTTATGTGATTTTTGTTTGCATTGCTGGTTTTTAATTTTACTATTAGAAAAGCAGAAGGTGCAGATAATCAGAGGTAATCAAAACCTATTTTACCTCAACAAAGAATAAGTTTCTAACCTTGTACCCTACACAAAGAAATAACTGTTTTCCCTTAACACCAGCTTTCTGTAGCTTTCTCTTTCTGTTATTTTTCCAATTCTATCAAATACAGGGACTAATGTGTGGAACCCAGTGCTCATTTCAGTCATGTGGTAGGTAGGACCTGTCTTTGAGTGAGTGAATAGACAGGGAAAACTGGCAGCTGTGGAGGAGGCAGGGAAAAGGAGTCTGTTGGGCTGTGTCAGGAGCTGGGTGTCTATATCCCTGTGATCAAAGAGCGTACCAAGAACTCATTGCAGTCTGATGATTTTAACAATTATCCACTCTTCTTCCTGAAGTATTTCTGTAATAGTGTTGCCCTGCTATCTGAGAGAAGAGTTCCTCTAAATCTAAAGGAGATGTGCATTTTTCAGGATTCCCCACCTCTGCGTTTCTCCCCCCTCATCCAGGAATTCAATGCAGCTGTGACTTCACAGCCTGGCAGCAGCACTTTGCTGTCCTGCACAACAAGTGTCTGTCTTGTCCTTTTCACACTATCAAGAAATCCTCTCAAGAGCTCAGCCCTGTTTGTGTGTGACCATGTTCCAAACTAGGACCTGCCCCACTGCTCTCTGCTATCTGTTCCATCTTTGCTGAAGGATCACATCTGTGCAGCCCAGCTCGGGGCTCCTGGGCCACATTCCTGCCCCCACCATCTCCCAGAATTCCAGCATTCACTACCAGTGCAGAGAAGAGTGGTGAGGGGAGGGAACATTTCCCATGGGATCCTGGCTCTGATGCTGCTGGTCTCCAGTGTACCATGGGCAGCCAGGGCCCTGCTGAGTCCAGAGCTTCTTCTGCATCCATTCATCAGCCATCCCTCATGCTTCCCTCCTTCCTATGTCTTTTCTAGTGAGAAAAAAATTAAAATGCAGAGACAAAACGGAGGTCACAAACCAGGAATGCAACTGAATGAAGATGAGATTAACATAAAGAGGGAAAAAAGAAGAAACTAGAGTTCTTAATATTTCCTTCATGCTATAGGGCAAGGCAAGGATCAGTCCTTGTGTTATCCTAACTAATTTGTCTTCTTTAAAATACAGCCCTTTTATAGAGATAAACACTCTCCTTAATCAGAGTGTTCTGTGATGAAAATATATCTAGCTAAAGTGCTAATTCAGTGAGCATTTTCTTGACAGTGCTATTGTTTGAAAAAAATCTGTTTTGGTCTGTAGTACAGAAAAGGTGGAGTGCCCTGTGGAGATTTTCCCTATTAGTATGCCAGGCAGTTGCTTATATTTCTCCATTCAGTAATCCCTGAGCTGAATCCATAGATTTACCATAGACAAATAGAAATATGCACAATACATGTAAATCAACTTTTGGTTGTGAATAGGATTTGTTTGCTAGCTGTTGATCACTCTCTTTACTGTTCTTTATGCTATTGCTTCCCAAATTGGTGTCATATAAAGGTAGAAAGTATGTCTTTTGAATGGATTTTTCACAATCTGACACCACTTAGAGGTTGGATATTATCAGAGGCAGATACTTAATCAGAGCTTAATCAGCAAACTAGAAGAATCAAAATTAGTTGATGATCAAAACAAAATATAAATGTATTCTCTAATTGATTAGAGTGGCTTGGGAGGTTCTGTAAATTAAAATATTTTGCTCAGATGGAATGAAAATCAACCTTTCTTCCTATTTTCTATCCAGAAATAATGTTTAATAGCAGTTCAACAATCTCTGCTCCTGAGGAAAAGTAGGAAGAAGATAAAAGGAATAAAAATGGCTCATAGAAAATACCTGATAATATAAAGAGTGCTACTTTGTATGTATGAATTTAATCAGGGCTGGTGTAGAGGCAGGACAGTGGCAAAATTCTTACAGTGAAACATTTTTTTTGCCATGTATTTTCTTGCCTGCCACAGAAAAAATAATCTGTTAACACTTTATGTATATTTTTTAAAGGAGGCATAGTAGCAGGGAGGTGGGGAGAACAGCTCTCTGTGTCCAGAGGTGTTCTCCTTCACCCTACATCACCTTTCACTGTGTCCCGTGGTAGGACTTGTCACAGGAGGTCACTTAATACCATGAGAAAGGATGGCCCGTGCGCATGGCAAGTGTGTGACACGAGGAGGGACACTGGCCATCCTGGTGGATAGAATGTCTCTGGTGTGCAGTGTCTTAGGTGCAACTTTTCCAAAGCAAAATATTTTGATTCTGAGCCAAAATATTTCAGATTTCAACTTAAATTTTTTTGAATGTCTAAATTTGTCCAGAAAAAAAGTTTTTTGAGACTGGTTGTAGGCCTAGAAGGGCTAAAAGTATAAAGTATACAGAAAATAAGTAATTCAGACTGGTGATGGAGAGGGAATGTAACACACTGCATCAACACATCTGAACACAGATCACATCTAACACACAGATCAACACATCTGAAGTCTTTCTGCATTTCTATTCCAGTTATGTTCATCTGTTTGTCAGTGCCTATGGGAAGAGAGGTGTTGACAGATCGAATCTGCACTGAGTGAATTGGCTTTGGCCTTAACATAAGTTAAACAATCCTTTAATTATTTTTTAAACTACTTTAAGCAACTTCTTCTATTTCCCAGTTACTGATGCTACCATAGGAAGCATGAGAAGCCCTCCAGAATGTGGATGCCTCAAAACAATCCCAGCTCAGGCAATTGAAAGGCCATTTTAAATGATGAGGTTAAAACAACACTGGCTAGTGTTATCCACAAAAACCTGCACCAATCTTGTTGAAGTGCAGTAAAGATTCAACAATCAGATTTTGTAGTCAGACAAAAGTCACAGGGAAAGGCCTCATGGAATATTTTGTCATTAGAGAACTAAAGAATAATATTTTCTATGGGAAAAGTAATTGTAGGCATATTTACAGGTAACTTATTTCTATATTTAGTGGGATGGAGGTTATTGTTGGAGACCTTCCCCCTTCCAATTGTATTTGACATAAAATAATTCTTTTTCTTTTAAGAACACATCCAGTAAAATGAATATGAAAAAGCTGTCAGGCATGCAATTGTAATGGTATAGGATGAAAAGCTGGGAAGTGAAAAAGATGGCATATTGAGAGAAACATCTAATTTCTGAGTCCTGAAGTTTAACTTGGCTGCACGTTGCACTCTTAACAATAATAGAAGAAAGGGAGGAAGAAAATAAATCAAATAGAATTTGCCAAACAAAAGTGTGCACATCTCAGAAACAAGAAGCAAAGACTTACAGCATGCATCCAGGGAAACTGGCTTTTCTCCTCTGGAGGCAGGGCAGCTTCTCAAATTCTGGACTAATTCTCTGCTCCCCATATCTCAGGGGTGTGAGATGACACACACACCTGCAATTCAGCAGCCCAGTAAAAGGAATGTTTTTCAGAACTGTGCAATTTTTCAAGGTGCAAGCAATCAACTGCCCAACGTGGCACGTTGCAGAGTAAATCAGCTAGCCTGCTACTTGAAAAAAACTTGCCAGGAACATTGTTGGATAGAAAAGTAAAAAGTAAAAGAAATAATTTGCAAAAACATGCCATGAAAAAAATAGGAATGATCTATTAAATGGGGGGGAAAAAATCTACTGATGTCACATGAGAATACCCAAAAACTCTGGAATATTATTGCTCGTGTCAGTTCAGCTGCCTCCAATTAAGTATTTACCATATGTGATAATATAAAAATTCTCAAAAATTCACTAGGCATAATTATTTTTTGGGGAGAAAAACACAGTGTTAAGTATATTTTAGATTTCTCTTTTCTCCTTGCATCCCACCCTCTTGGCTCTAAATAGTTTTCTTCCAAATGCCTAAATCTGGATTTCCTCGCCACATGGAAGTTTTATAAATTAGCTGCCTCTGCCTAGCAACTGTAGCAACATTTCAGGGACAGTTAATGATTTACAGCAACTCGAAGTAATGGAAAGAAAACCTCACATGCCAGAGTGGCTCTTACACTATCCTTGAGAGAGCTCATTTGCAGGGAAAGCTGCACCACTGAGAGTCTTTTCTAGAATTCAGATAACTCTTTCTGTCGACAGCTCAATGTTCTAGTGTGAAAAAAGGGGCAACACTTGACACCCCATCGGCCCTTTATTGCAGTTGCAGCTTTGAGGTCTACTGCTACAGTATTTGCAGATCAGTCACAAAAGAATGTGGGGTTTTTAAAAATAAATGTATATACAAAGTTGCATAGCCACCTTAACTCAACCAAGTGTATTTAGTTTTATTAATTTTAAACACCTTATTAACCATCATGGTTTTATGGTTTTTTGAGCATAAGGAAGTGGAGCAGACCTGTTCTCCTACCCCTTTGTCTCCTCAGTTGCCCAAAGAGCAATGGGAGGTGTGCGTGTAAAAGAAATTGGGACAAGGCAATAACAGGAGTGGGGGCTCTAATGCACTTGTAGGCTGCATGTTTGATGCTTCTTTCCCCTCTTTCTTTGCTGCTGCCAGTGGAATGCTTTCTGACATTTACTGATTGTCTCCTAGGGCAAGCCCCTGTTTGAGTCCCAGCCCTCAGAGTGCCACATGAAGAAACCATTCACTCAAAGGCTATTGGAGTGGAACACAGAACTGAGAGAGAAGATGAATTAAGATAATTTGAAATTAAGAAGCTCTTAAATAGATCTAATCAACATGTCTCTCTTGAGCAGAGGTTGGAATGCTGAACTACAGGAGTCAGAAACATTTCCATTTTAATGGCATTAAGTAGGACATGAGGCATTACCCTCCAATTTTTCTGCTACAGTCTTTGTCTTCTGAATGGGAGGGGCTTAAGGACATGAGAGGTTCATATCTTCTAACAGTGGCTGTACCGTAGAACATCAGTCAGGGACTAGAACACACCTGGGACAGAAGCTGAGCAAATGCAGAAAACAAGAACAAGGAACCTTAAGCCCAAAATAATTATGCGACTTCAAACAGCAAGTTCTCAAAGTTAACTTAGAGTAGTTGTATAACAACAGCCAAAAGATAATCAGTAGGATGATAAAGTCCTTCAGTACAATTGTGTCAGGAGCTTTGGAAAGGTGTGAGATTCTCAATAGGCAGCAGAAATCAAGAATTGTGGTAAGTCAGATAAGTCTGAGTGCAGCAGGACCTTACATAGACATATCCCACACACTTTGGCTATGGCTCTTTTCATTACCATTGCTTTTTTAGTAAGACTAAATTCAGCCACAGATGTTTAAAAAATGTGATTAGAGATTCTGTGCTAGGCAGAGAAAAAGGAAAAAAAGGAGCTGTATCAGCCTTGTCTTTCTCTCTTATGCAGCCTTGTCTTTCTCTCTTATGCAGCATTCACAGGGGAGTCTCTTGAAAAATAATTAGATTTCAGTGAAAATGCACTGTGAAAAGGCCCTTGATGACTCCTGGAGCTACCCTGTTGCTTTACACCAGGTAAAAAATACATGTTATTAAAGGAAAGTAATAATTGTATTCTGATGGCATCTTCTTTCAAAAAGGTATCATATGTTTGTGTCTTACCTAAGAAAAATAGCTGCCCTCCCAAGCCTGCCAGTAGGTAAATAACTTGTCTGGGCTGAGCAGCAAATCTCTGAGAGTGGAATTTTCTTGTGGTGCTGTGCTTCAGAAACACTGAGAATAAAGGGCAAGGGTTTCATGACATTCCATTTGGTGGTGCTTGGAAAACAGTCAGTGTATGTGTGTTTGTGAGTCATTAGGTGAAGTCAGTTGCAGACTTACAGAGGCTGCAGGCTGGAATTTCTGCCAGAGTCTTTCTCATGGTATGAGTTAAAGTAAATCCAGTGATGTTATTAGAGCTAAAAAATTGGAGGCCTCAGCACAGAGTTGCAAATTTATTTAGAAAATAAAGGATCTAGTGGTTTAAAACTGGAAACAATGTCTAATTTTAAGTTTTACTGCTAGGATTTAATTTGGTTCAAGCACAACAAAGATTTTCAGTTGTGATTTCTGCAGTCAAAGAACTAGAGTCCTACCAGATCCCACATCCTGGGACACTTCAAGAGAGAAGGAATCAGCTAAAAGGGAGGAGAGTGTGGGATGGGCTTTCCTCTCTGTGAGCAGTAATCTCATAATGCTCCAAAATGCTTGTTCCAAATCCTCTAACCCACAAAATGTGGTTGCTGCTGTTATATTTCTTACCTTGTCATCCCTTATACCGCTGCCAGCTATTGTTAAGAGTTTCAAAAGAAGAAAACACACAAGCCTCAGATTTTGAAACTGTTCCATCTGTGTTTGGCAGTAGCCAATTTTACTTCTTCACAGCTACCTTGGATCTAGGCAATGTGTTTAAATAAATAAATAGAGTCCACCTTTCCCAGAGGCTTTAGAGTATGAGGACAGGCAAATATTAAAGTGCAATAATAAAGGAGTAGGAGTAGACAAATTTGGGACGCTTAAGAGATTAATAAAGGCAGAGGATTTTTTGTAGCTGGAATTTTCTTTAGCATTGTGAACTCTGCTGTATCACCATGGCATGCTGCAGATGCTACAGAAACAAGAAACCTCAAGGCTCCTGCTTTGCATTGCCTCTTGTGATATGTCAAAGCTTCTGCAAATTATAATTCAAGTAGTTACTGTATAGAGTTTTTCCTTATCTTGCGTAAAATTCATCCTTGTGCTAAAGGCATTCGCATCACTTTTGGAGTGCCAAATTTTCAGTGCTGTAGAGATCCATGGCACTGAAGAACAGACTAGAAAGAAATGGCTGAGTACTCTGCATGAGACATGATGGGGTTTGTCTAGTGCATATAACCATAAAACCTTGAGCAATTGTACTGTTTAACATGGTGTTTTCACATTCTTCATAAATTTTGTTGCAAGTTGCAAAATAGTTAGTGCTCACTTAAAGATTTATCTCCTATAGTCCAGGTACTAGTTTGGAATTTCAGCTTGCTTCTTATTTTCTGGTGTTTTTGCAAGGTTCTAATGACAGGGTGGCAATGAAAGTGTTAAAATTATTTACAAAGATACCAAGTAGACTAAAGTAGGAGAAAATGAGTCAAATATCCAGATCATTAACTTTTGTGAAAGTGAAAAAACTCATTACATTGGGTTTTTTTTGTGTGCTTTTGATAATATATTTCTATAGATATTTGAGAACTATACATGAATGCTTCTATATTTCTTCCTCCTTACATCACATCTGCATGTCCAGGTGGACATCTGAAGTGCAGGGAAACTTTTCCCTTGTGTGAGAATTGCATTGTGTACTGTGATGGAAGAAGCACTGGAGTGTGGTGACCACTATCCTTTAAGCATTTGAAACCTTGATTCCAATCTTGGCTTGAATTTCAAATGAAAATAAGTAAATATGTCATCTTTAAGCCTTAAGTTTTTACTGATGCCCTTGATGTAAGTATCCATCCCAATAGTTGATGTAATTGTGTGGCTCTTCCTCTGTTGAGGACTTCAGAACCCCTACAAGGTTATTGATGGAAAAGAAGAAATGTATGTCTCACGCTCAGTGCATAAAAACTTCCACAACAGCAGATTTGTTCAGTCTGGGAACAGGGCTCATTTTCAGAGTAGTTAGAAAAAATGAGACCATCGAGTGCCTGAAATGAGCTGCTGGAATCACTGTCACAGTTCCAGGCTCAGTTTGGCACCCACCGTGGCTGCACCTGCTGATGCCATTATGCTGACAGGTACAAATCACCAGACATGAAGGAGAAAACCATGAAACAGGCAACAACTGGTGCTGACTGCATAAAGCAATTACCAATCCCAGAGCCCAGGGCAGCAGTACCTAAAAAGAAGCAGGTGGACCACCAGGGACTGTGTGTTTTCTCCCCACCCCTCCAGTACAACAGCCACCAAACATGCAGAGACATTTTGCAAAGTGCTTGCTACAGACAGACTCCCAAGGACGTGACAAACCCATCTCTCTCTTCTACTTTTACACACATCTTTCAAATGCCTACACGCCTTACAGAGATTTTCCACTTGTATTTTGAAATTGAATGTATTTTGCATCTTTTATGAATGTGCTGAGTGTAAGCAGAGAAGGATGGAGTTTTTGTGTGCTGTTGAGCAGTGTGAGCTTTAGTTTTGCCATGTGTCTAATTAGGTGGCTTTTTTAGTGTGTGCTCTGTATGGGCTAATTAGAGGAGTCTGGCCTACAGCCAGGCTATTTGTTCCTTAAAGATTTGGTTGCTCTACAGCATTGTTGGAACAGATTTGTCTTTCTGGTTCAGACTGGGAATGAATAAATACCACAGGTGGCAGAATACGAGCACAGAACATTACCTGCCTTGTTGATAGAGACAGACTGTAAGTCCTAAATGGATGATATTGGCACTTGTGAAAAGTCAGTTCTGTTCCTCACTGATTATCAGAGACATTTCAGCAAAATGTCCAGCAAAGCTGCAATCACAGTAATTGCATAACAATTGCAATCACAGGTCTGTTTGGCCTTTCTGGAAGAGCAGCTATTTTTTATACAGTGGGTAGGTTTTCAAATGCCCTGGCAGTGTCAGGTTTGTGTGTGCCTTGCTGAAAAACTGCCTGGAAATGAGGAGTAAGGCACAGACAGAAATTAATGGCATCTATTTTAGCTGAGCTTGGCACAACACAGAGGGTTACCCAAACAAAGCCCAGCATCTCAGAGGCAGAGAGAACGTAAGCAAGTTTACAAAACTGAAGTCTTTAGAGCTGTTTTCTCTCCTCTTGCTTTTCCTGATTTCTGCTTTTACTCCTCATATGTATATCATATTATTTCCCTTCTACTCACTTCACTGTAATAATTAATAAGAAATGTTATATTTTATTGTCATAGATAGTGGCTATTGTCATAGTTAGTGGCCATTGTCACATACACACCTCAGAGCACTGTAAAATAGTGGGTGAACTTGATAAAACTCAGCAAAAAAAAAAATTATTGTTCCTTGAAAAGTAGGATTTTCACCAACTATGCAAAATGTAAAGTGGCCAGAGCAGGAGCATAATGTCTTGTAACTATTCCTCTATTAGCAGGCATATTCTGCCCTTCTTTCTTGCCCTTGATCATGGTATAGCACTCTTTCTCAGCATTCCTTGCAATTGGTGATAGATTTCTTTATGCTACATGTAGTCCCAGGTGCTGACCGTATGAACTCTAATCCTCAGACTAGAACAGGGAATTGGTTTGCTGGAATATTTACACATAAAAAGGCAAAAACCTTAGTTCAAAATATGCAGCTGAATAGAGCTCATCACTTGCAGAGCCCTGTGGGACCTGACCTCGCATCAAGCCCATAGATTGTGTCCCAGAGGTGGTGAGGCCAAGCAGACCCTGGGTGAGGAAGGATGTGTGGTGATATTACCAGTAACAAAGTGCATGTGAGCTCTGCACTCACACAGCAATTGGAAGAGAACTACAGAGGAAGAAAGTAATTTGGGTAGGTGAGTTTCTCAAGCAGCCCCTGGACATGTATTTCAGCTACCCTCTTCCACTTGTGGGAACTGGCAGTGCTGCTGCCACCCAGCTGGCAGGTGCCATCCCTCCCTTGCCTGCTGGCACTCTGCTCAGGTGTCCTGCCTGGTATCTCCCTCCTCTCCATTTCTGTCTGTCCTGTTTTAACTCTGCTTCCCATGTTTTGTGCTTGTTCTCATTTGCATTCTCAGCTGGTTTTTTTTTTGCCTTGTTTATTTTTTTCACCATTAGCCATGTTCCTCTTGAGGTGTTTAATGTAAATTAACAGGCCTAAGTCAAATATGGGTTTGGCACTTCCCTGATGCTGGGAGCAGAGCAGTCACCTGGGCTGTGTGTGGTTTTGGGGAGAGGTGCTGTTAGAAGATGAAGGCATCAGCTCCTGCTTTTAATTACAATCAGAGGTGCACATTGTGGACATCCAGAGTAAAGTTGAATTCTTTGCTAATTTTACTCTGCATTTTTACCTCACTGAATGATATTGGAGTAATTTCTTGCAAACCTGTGAGGTGCCCTGGGAAAACCTGTCCCAAACCTTGAGGGTCCTTCTTAACTTCAAATCACGTATTTCAGTCAGGCAGCCTAAGGAAGAGTTGGGGTCATTGTCCTCTTTTCCCTTGGCTGTGACTCGATAAGGAACACGTGTGGCTGTGGCAGTGGGGAAAGGCAGTTTGGCTCAGTGGGCTTCCAGCCCTTCCCTCTGCACCCACGTGCTGGCTTCTAAAGGGACAGAGCTGCAGGAATGTGCCCTTCTCTTTGGGCATGGAGTCAGCAGGGACATGGGGTGTGTAAAGGACACAAGGTGACCAGAGGCAGCATTTCTGTCACTGTGTAAGGGGAGGGATGGGACAGTCCGTGGTAACTTTTGATATAGATGGAATTCTCTTCCTCAGAATGTGGCAAAATGTAAGGGATAGTAAAGGACCAAGAGAGAAAGTCTGTGCATCCTCAATAAAACAGGCCCTCAGTGTTAAGCTCATGCCTTTTCACAGACTTGTGCTGTCTTCAGTCTTGTCCAGAAAGTTGCATATTTTCCCAGGTGGAAGTAACTCTTCCAGGTTTCCCACACAGCACACTGAGGAGACAAGGAAGATGTAGGAAATAACAAGGGAAAGTTCCTGTAGTGGTCAGAGAGTCACTGTAAGGCACTAAATGGGATAATTCTTGCTTCAGAGCCAAAGGGAAGCATAATTCAAAATCATCCTCCTAACTTCTAGAAAAGGAAGTAGGAAAATGCAGTGGTGGGTGAGAAAGCTGAGTCTGTGGTGTAAGAGTGTAAGAGGCTGCAGTTAAAACAAGAGATGAGATGGAAACTGAGCCAGCAGGGACAGGAAGAGATTGTGCCAGCAGTAGGAAAGGAAACCTAACCTTGAGCAAGTCTACAACGTGTAGGAACACCAGCAACTCCAGCAAGAGCTAGATCCCTACTCCTCAAGAGAAAAATAAAATGCATGCAGATTGTCCTTGTGTCATCATGGGGGAATCTTGACACAGAGATGTGTCTTTATGTTATTTGCTACTCCAGGTCGAGGGTCTGACACTCTTGGATAGAGCTGTTACTGATAGTGGTTTCTCAAGTCACTTTCCGGTTCCAGAAGGACTAAGAAGGTGATCTGTTTTATGTAGGGAAAAACACATGATCCTCAGCGTCACTATTTAGCATTCTGGGAGGCACACAATTCTGTATGGTCCTAGGCCCAGGGAACTTCAGACACAGTTTTCTACAGCTCATTATGTTTTTCACATTATCACAAATTAAGGTATTTTTCAATGGTTGTTGCTTGGCTGTTTGCTCAGCTTGTTTTACAAAGGAAGCAGAATGAATTTAAAGCTCTGAATAGGTAAAGTAACTTGTATTTAATTTCTTGCTGTTAATAATAATAATAATGTCTGAAACGAGTTTAGGGGTTCAAACCTTCATCTTCAACCCTTAAACCTCTAGGAAGAGAGTAAAAGCAAGGATGTGTGGAATTAAAAAACAAGCCT
The DNA here is from genome assembly GCF_048771995.1 of Taeniopygia guttata. Lineage (NCBI taxonomy): Eukaryota > Metazoa > Chordata > Aves > Passeriformes > Estrildidae > Taeniopygia > Taeniopygia guttata. Next base: position 11,274,728 of record NC_133031.1, on the reverse strand, counting down.
TAGAGGATAAACTGAATTATGATTCACGCTGCAACACGGATTGGAGCTTGTCTCACACAAGGAATCATCAGGAAGCAACAAGCAGTTAAGGATGAACCCAGAGCATGCCTGCAATTTTAATGACAGGAGCCAATCCTCAACAGGCGCTGTCTGTTTGTTATGGTGAGCCTGATGAGCTCATTTTGGCGGCTGCCACCCAAAGAGCACCATTCTCTTCCTCTGTGACTCAGGCACAAGCACGTAGGATGGAGATCTTGCACGAGGCTCAATGTTTCAGGCAATGTGTATCCTGTTTGGAGTAACATTAACAGAGCATTTTGGCACATGCAGGCGCACCAGCAGCTTGCAAAACCACCCTGAACTCCAAGGAAAAGAAGCTGTTCCCTCAGATGGCTCTCCATCCGTCAGTGTAAGCCAGCCAGCTCTTCCCCCTTGCATTTAGTCCCAAGATTTGTCTGGGTTTTTTTATCTCCCTCCTACTTACAGGCAAGGTGATGGAATGTTGCTGGGCATGGGAATTGTTCCAGAATAGAATCCAGCTGCTCTTTAGTTTTAAGGGCTTCATTAGCAATTCACAGCTGTATAGCTTAGCCAGAGGAAGAGAAGGCAAGCACAGCTTCTTTTCTCCTACTGGTTCCAGGAAGTTATCTTGTGCACATTACTCCTGTACCCCCATTTTCTGAGACCAAGAGAAAATAATTGTCCAACACAAGGAAACACTAATGTGCCTCTGTTCCTGTGACCAGTCCTGCAAAGCCCTGTCACCCTTGTTGTGATCATGCTGGTTACAAGCTCCAACAATGCGTAACCTGATGTGCTGCAGGAGGTGTGAGTGTCCCAGAACTGTGTTCTTGCACTGATCAGATTGCCCAAGAAGAGGTCACACCTTCCCTCATTGTCTCTGATGCAAATCCATGGCAGATTGACTGACATTAATGATCTAGGAGGGAAGGTTCTCCACATCCCTTTTCATTAATGGAGAAGAATTTTTGTATAAAAATTGCATTTCAGTGGTTTTGGAAATTCTGTAGTTTAATGAGGTGAATGTTCTTCTTAAGAATGACAGGTTTGCTACTGGTGCTGTTGATTTCTATGATGTTTTATGTCCTTGAGGGTTCATAGGTTGGAATAAACTAGGCAAAGTAGAAAGCCAAAAAGCAAATAATGTTTAACATCAGTCAGGTGTTCTGTTGACACAGTGAAAAGGGAATGCGGAGTTATCGGTACTCTTTTGAAAAAATAGCCCAAGTGAAAATCTTGAGATAAAAACTAGCTTCAGTGCTTCAGCTTAATGGGGTTTGAGGGGTGGGGAATTTGTGATTTCTTCCTTCCTGCCCAAAAAACTCTAGGAACACTTAAGCTTTCTGGTGTGTGGCTGAGGCACTGCCCCTGCCATGGCAGATGTGGGAGGTGCTCCCCTGGGACAGGGCAAAGCCCAATGCTCAGTGCTCCATGTATTTTTTCCTTTGGTCTCTCCCAGTACAAGCACTGGGTTGTACCAGGACAAGAGCCTAAAGCCTTCTTCATCCTCCCAGAAAGTGTCTGACTGCAAGGTGGCAGCCAAAACTTCTGTAATGCTCCATGGAGACATCATTAAGGATGACCTGATTTAGTAATATTTACCTTTCTCTTAGAAGCAACTTTTTGTTATATTGGCTAGAATAACAAAATAGGGAAGGCCAGGAGCTGTGCTAGTGAATGGTGACAGAGATTGCAGCTGAAGCAGTGGGTCTCTGCCTGGCACCTGTGCAAACCCTAGGAAATGTTAAAAAGCTGGTAATGGGGTTAAAAAAAACCAAAATCAGCCTCAGAAAGAAATATCCTCAGCACCATTTCCACTGGAACTCACAAGATCTCAGACAGCTTCTGCCTCTGGAGAATCTCCTTCCAGGAGGTGCCTGTCTGATTCCACCCTTGTCCCTCAAAATGTGTGTGTTGAGGAGCAGCCAGAGCGGGTCTGGTGAGAGCCCCTCTGCTCTCCCAGCTGGGGAGCAGCACCTGCTTTTCACTGGGGTGTGATTTGTCTTCCATCACACCTGTGGCCAAGGTCATTAAACCCTGAGCACCCTCTCCACTCCACTCCACTCCACTCCACTCCACTCCCACTCCCACTCCCACTCCCACTCCCACTCCCACTCCCACTCCCACTCCCACTCCCACTCCCACTCCCACTCCCACTCCCACTCCCACTCCCACTCCCACTCCACTCCACTCCACTCCACTCCACTCCACTCCCACTCCCACTCCCACTCCCACTCCCACTCCACCTCCACTCCCACTCCCACTCCCACTCCACTCCCACTCCCACTCCCACTCCCACTCCCACTCCACTCCACTCCACTCTGGAACCAAACAAGGGCTTCAACAGAGAGTATTAAACCATTTTCTGCCGTGTTTGCTCCTGCCTACAGGTGGGTCAGGGTTCTTTGGGGTGTTCTCAGCAGGGCACAGCAGTCCCACAGCTGCTGCACAGGACAAGCCCAGTTCTGCCGGGATGCCCAGTACTGCAGGGAACTGCTGTGCAGCTCCCAGTTTTATATCCGTGTGCCAGCCACAAGGGGGATAAATACACCTTGGCACAAGCTCCATGTGCATTGTTGGCCAAGGCTGCCAGCTATTACTGGGACATATTTGATATATACATATTTTACATACAAGGATATAAGCAGTATTGGAGAAGTAGCTTTATTTCAGAAAAAGATCCATATCGAACAACTTGACAATGCAGACTGCTTTCTCCAGGCAGAAATTCCCAGTTACTGGGAGAACTTGGTTTTACTCGGTGAATTTTTTTCTCTCTTTGTATTAGAGCTCATTTGTTTCTTACTGATTAAAAGAAAAACACTTTGGAACCAGCAGAAATGATTTACAGTTTAGTTCTTTAGAATAGGAAAATCAATCAAAATATTTTAAAAATAGAAGATAATAACTGGAGCTGCTCATCAAGATTTAGGACTAACTGCAGGCTTGATTGAGGACTCTAAAATTAGCTTTTATTTTATTTTTCATGTAAGCATGTACAAAGCATAACTCAGTAATTATCAAACTGAAATGTCACTGAAAAATGGCTTAACTGAATCCTTGTATTAGATTAAAACAGAATGTCCTTTCCTGCTGCAAATCTCTTCAGTAAGTGCTCTCTATCTCAGAACACGTAGCTCCTTGTTTGAGACTGTTTCCACTTCAGATATTTTGCAGGGCATAATCATGTATATATCTTACTTCAGTAGGAATGCCCTGATTTACACCTGATGATGAGTTGGTTCTACGTTTATTCTTTGCTAGTCCATTTATGTTCCTCTCTCCGTGGATTTAGAACCTGCTGGAAACTGGCGCCATCAATGAGCAGACTCAGTGCTGTCCTGAGCTGCCCCTTCTCTGTGTCTTCCTTCAATCCTCACAGATTGTGAGCAAGGGGTGGAGCCAGCTGAGACATGGAACTTAAAATGTATTTGCCTGCCCTAAGGTTTTGTGCCACTTCTTTCTGTAGCTCTCAATCATTCCAAGGTTAGAAAACCACCCAAAAAAAATCACTGCGTGCAGTACGGTTTGCCCTCTGTTCCCATCATTGCAAATGGAGGTTATCTAATGATACAAAGCACAAAGAAGCTGTGATTGTAAGCAAACCAGCAGTTTTAGTTTTGCTTGTAAAACATTCTGCATTGCTCCCAAATTGCATTAAAAATTGAAGTCTTTATGCATCCTGATAAATAAAAGCAGGTGATTTCTAAGGTAAGTAAGTTTTGCACAACACCTTGTAGGCACCAAAGGGGACTCTGGAGATTGGGTCCCTATTCCAGTTACTCATAATGCTGGGCTGCAATGAAGTCACTTAGCTCTTAGCTGCTCTATTGGAAAACTGAAAATACTTTAATAGATCATCTAAATGGGGCATCTGGGCATCTGTTCCAAAGGTTGGTCTCCTTTCTTCCTTCCTACAAAATAATGGTACTTCTTTATTCAAATTACCTTATTTTGTACAGGGCAATGGTGTTGTCATGAGAAAAAAGCAAAAATTAATTGCCTAAAATAAAAGTGAAATAGTCTTTCCAGTATGGCAATGATAGGGATTTGTGCAAGAGCCAAATTTGCTCTCTTGCTGTCTTTAAATTAATATTAAATAATATATGTAGGTATAAACATTTCAGAAGGAATTAAACATTTTCTTCAAATTAAATAATTGCTAAATTTGGGCTAAAATTTCTGCTACCTTCAAAGCAGAAAATGCTTTAAGATAGAAAAAGAATTAAACCTCTCATCTTGGAAGCATCAAACCAAATGTCTTCATTCCAAAGTGGTGTGGGGTTTTTTTCCCAGCAGAGTTTCTTCCAGAAGCCATCTGATTAAACATTAGCAAAGCTGTTCAGTCAATCCAAATACTTGGACATTATTTTTCTTCATGGTAAAAAAAAAAAAATGAAAATGTTTCCCCAGCTCTCATAGTTGCAGCCGACAGAACTTTGTTATCCTCCTATGACCTCCAAGTCCTGGATGGCTCTTTCACTTTAGTCTGAGCTTCTTCTAAATAAAAACTACCAAATCCAGGGCTGCTTCATGAACCATAAAGTACATTAGCCATCAAAAGAAATGGAAACTTTCCTCCATTTGCTGAAGGATTAATAAGCAAAGTGGTTACAATTTAAGAGGCAGGAGCACAGCCCTGGTTGCCTGGAAACAGGAGGATGCCTTTGGAAAGTCACCAGGCTTGCTTAGGAGAGCAGTTCCAACACAAACTGATGCCCATCTTGTCCTTTTTAAAAACACGGCTTTTCTCATTGCTTTTTATCAAGACTTTAATGATTTTGAAAATTAATTCAGTGTTTACCATATTTCAGCATGAGAATATATGAAGCGGTACCCAGGAGTTAGAGATGGATCTGAATAAGGGTCCCACATCCAAACTTTGAAGAAATGATTCAGATTTCAGAACTGCTCTTTTTCTTTTACTGATGACCATACTGCTCAGGAGTGTTCAAACCTGGGTCAACCTAGATAACTAGAGCAAGAAGAAGTTTGGGTGTTTTGCCAGGAGCCATACATGAAGCTGGCTCGGTTTAAAGCCTGTCTTTCATCCCAACCAAGCTCATTTAAAGTAGTGTGCATAAAATTAGTTATATGTCTGCAGGGAAACCAATATAAAATCCTGACCAGTTGTGGGAAAACAAAAAGTAATCATTGTATTAATATTGCCAATGCATTAAATTTTCAGGCATGCTTTCCATGCAACTTCATCAGCAAAACCATATAAATAATATCCCCTGTGCTAAAAAGACCTTCAGTATCCAGCATACATTATGGTTTATGAGTATGACGTGAGTAAACCAAAGCTGACCTACACTGTTCTGCCATTTCTCACCTGTGACCTTTTGTAGGCGTGCAGAGCTCTGGGGACACCCCCAGCAGTCAAAGGAAAAATGGAATTTCTTTGGAATTACACTTCTGGACTCAGCTTCACAACAGAACCCCACCTTTGGGCTGTGAGGACCATGTGAGAAGGAAATGCAGGTATCTCAGGTTCTGGCATCACAGCCCTTTGGATGTGATGACTAACTTGATGAAAGCATCCAGAATTTTACTTAATTTTTGGGTAAAAAAAAAATCAAATCCAACACTTTTTCTAAAATGTGTCTCCCTTCAACCATTGCTGGTGCCCACTGCAAATGAGCATGGGAAATATCTTGCTTTTCATGTTGTGTTTTGCAGAACATTTGATGCTCCCGGCTTCTGCACAGCAAAAGTAGACACAGTGAGAACAGACTTTTTCAGAGTCCCCAGGCATGGAAGGAGTTACTTTGTTCAAAAATGAGTTAAAAAAGAAAAAAAATTACTAATACTTTAGAAGGCAGAAAGGGATAGATTCAGGACACCAGCTTTATGCCTTACACCCTCACTCTCTGATAGCTTGAACCTTTCATTACCACAGTTTCTCTCTGTGTTAAAGTGGAGATAATGCATTTTTACTGGGACTATTGTGACAGGAAGTGCTTTGCCAATTGCTTTGATGTCTTTGAAGGAAAAATACTCTATCTGCTTAAATTTAGACTGACAGAACGTTTGAATCAGGTGCAGGTGGCTTTGACCAGATTCCTGTGGGCCTTTTATTGCACAAGGTATGTGCTTTTATCAAACACAGCTTTCCTTTTCTCATTGCTTCACAAACGATCGTGATGTCCCCCACAATGTGACACTTTTGCCTAGAACTGTTTGTTCTTGCTTAACTCCTGTGTGTGCTGAGAAATAGGAATATTTCATGAGAGTCTTTGTGCCTGGTAATTTTATCAGTTCTTATCAGGTTGCAGAAAAAGAAGTGGCAGTAAATTGGATGTCTTACCTTGAAAAGCTTTCAAAAAGAAAACGTGACATAGTGAATAGGTGCCTGGAGGGGAAGGGGTTTTTTTCTTCTTGGGCTACAGGAATGCAGACAGGTCAATATGACAGAGCTATGTTAGTATTCATGAGGTGACTGCCTCGAGAGCTCACTGTAATGGCTTGAGAAACATGCTCCACTGTGGTGGCTAAATGGCAGATTGTATCCTGCATCAGAGGCTGGGGGAATGGTGACAGGTCCTGAATACCAATAAAGTAGGAGCTGATGATTGCTGCAATTTGCCAGTGGCTATGAAGTGCCTGAGACAGACAGCAAAACCTTCCTTTTACTTCTCTTGTGGGTGTTTGCCAGAGTTCACGGAGAATACTGCACAGCAGCTCAGACAGCTAAAGAATTTTCTCATTTCATCAGGTCACATGGCACTAGGCCTATAGGAACCCCTCATCCTGTGATTCCAGCATCCTGAAACCTGGGACCTTAAAATGATTCTTTCCAAAGAAATAAATTAAACCTTGTCTTATCAACCCAAAGGACGAAGGGGAATCAGGGCAAGGGCGAGTCCCTTAAGTACAGCTGGCTCTCAGCAATGCTCTGTTTGTAGAAAATCTGAGTGTTAAAATTGGGTGAACATCCTGCTGTGGTTAGATTAAATTCTTTACCTGATTTGGAAAAAATACTAGGTTAAATGTTTCAATTTCATAATTTTACCTAGCACTCTTCAGTACTGTGGGCCAATACTTGAGTTGGCATAAATCAACATCATTAGGCATATGAGTATAACAGCAGCTGAGGCCCCAGAGCTTATATAGATCGGTATGTCTTCATTTAGCTTTACATTCCTGGTTCCTTTTTCCTGTGTTGTTTTTGGGTTTGTTCCCAGTTTGTTTCTCTAGCTATGAGATTTCTTCCTCAACACTAAAGAAATAAGCATGTCACATCTATTAGGAAGAGACTGCTTACCATTTCTTTAGATCCCTGTATTTGGGGCACTCACAGCGAATCTGATGCAGCAGACCTTGGCACACAATGGTTCCTGTGCCATTTTATGCTCGAGGCAGCATCCCATCAGTGCTGGCACAGCAGCTCCGGGGGCAGATCCATCTCAGCCCACTCTGTGCACAGTCTGTGCCCAAATCCAGCCTGCAGGCAGGTCTTGCTGCTCTTAAATCGACAGATCAGGAAACAGAGGCCAAGAAGAGCCATCTAGTCTGCCTTGGCCTAATGTTTGCAGCCTAACCATGGATACATGCCCAGCTTTGTGAGCTCTATTTGCTGCTGCTTTGCTGATGAAATCCACTTAGTGGCTAGCACAGCCAGAAAGGAGGCAGCTACTCCAAACAAGAATCAGCATAGACACAATGGGGTACATGTACAAATTATGGACTCAGCAACTCAGCAATCAGTTTTTTCTGATTTAAATGGAATACACTTGGAAATGATGAGAGAATTCAATGGATTCAGGATTTTGTCATTTGTCTGCTGCTGGGTGAGGCACAGAGGGCCTGCATGGAGCAGCTCCCTGGACCAGAGCAGCCAGGTGGTTTCCAAGCAGCTTTCCTTACCAAACAGGAGAGTAGGAATTGTGTCCTATCTGACATGTGGGGCGCCCTACTGGGCATTCTCCAGGCACTATTATTCCAGTTAAATGTGTTATCATGGCACATATTTTGCAGGCAGATCATTTAAGCATTTTTGGTAATTAATTATTATTATGCTGTGCTTTGGCTGTAGAGAAAGCAGTGTGAAGAGCCCTTGTTGCTCCAAGCCTGGAGGAAATTACTGAGAGTGGACTTTATAAGGTGAAAGACACCCTGTCTGCTCCCAGCTCCTCTGCAATGCCCTCACCTGCGTTAGAGCTGGGGTGACTCACAGGAAAATGCCACAAGGCTCTCAGGGGCTGCATGTCTGAGAGGATGCTGATGCCAGGTCCTGTGTCACAGGGACATCTGCTGGAGCAGAGCCTCTTAACAGCTGCAGACAGAGCCCAGTGCCCTGCACCGTGGTTATGGATTGAAATACAGCTGAACTCTCGTTTAAATGCAACTAAGCTCTCATTATTTTCTTTCCTCAGATAATTGTACCGCTCTGTGTCTTTGTAAAATTTCCCAGGCATCAGCACATATGAGCAGAGGATTAAAAATTCTCTTTGATTTACATGATAACACAGATGACTGACCTTGTTCCATACTACAGCACTTGTCAAAATGCTGCTTCTGTAAGAGAGTTTCTTGCTCCTGCTGTTTCTGTGAAGAGGACTGGCTTAGTCCTTAGGGAGGTGTGGGGCTGCTTTGTCCCCTCTGACCAGAATGTCATCTGGAGCTGTCACTGCTGTACAACCTTGAGAAAAGAAGCTGCGTGTTTCGTTCTGTGTGTTTTGTTCTGTGCCAGTACTCCTTACACACTGCACAGACAACATCTCACACATTCCTTTCTCTGCTCCTCAGAGGCAACAATTACCCATAGAAACAAATGGAAAGAACATACCTTATTCCTCAGGATCACTTTGACAGCAAGCTTGATGCCTGCCATGCAGAGCAGAGGATACTCCTTTGTGTGGTGGCTATTTCTATCCTTGGGCTGTGGGACTCTAGAGGTAATAGCTGTTAGTACTGGCTTTAAGAGATTTACTGCTTAAGCATTCAGGAATAGTAAGTTAATCACTTTAAATCACATCTGTAACAAGGAAATTTCATTCTGAATTCTAAAGTGTTGCAGTAATACCCTTAGGAACAGTATCATTTGGGACTGCTAAGGGCTTAAAGTACAGTTCTTATCTTGACACCTGAGCAAGCACCTTTGATTCATGCTGCTGCAGCTGGGGTATGGTATTGAAGTATTGATAACTCTGCAACTCGTGATACCAGGTCATCATCTCTCTGTGCCTCTAGTGAGGTGTAGGACAAACAAGGGACGTTGTCATGTTTTCAGTTCCTTCCATTCAAGTCAGTTTGATGATCATCAGACAATTCACATCCCCACATACCCGAATCCTTCTGATTGATCAAACAGTAGTGATCTCGAAGATATTTGAATTTGAGGTCCCTTTCTACATAGCTACTCTCCAGCCACTCCTCCCAATTTATACTTAGTTACTCCATCCTAGATGCAGAACCTGGAGTTGTGGCTTGTACAGTTTCATCCCAGATGTTACTGGTCAGTGAATGCCCCAACCTATTTATATCCCTCTGCAAGGCATCTTGAAACTAAAAGCTAATGCAACATTTTCCAAAACAACAGTAAGATTTTGCAAACTACTAATGTCTAATATTGTGATACAGGAGTTTAAAATGTGGGGTTGTGATGATGTGAGAATCAAGGAGAATGGCATTGTCTAGGTCAGGTTTCAGTCTCAGTCAGTAGTCAATGTGCTCAGAGGAAAAAAAAGTCATTTTCTGTTTGCTAAAGAGGAATATGGTAAAACTCCGCTTCTGCTCTTCCATTCCTGTATTATATCTACAAGGCTGATAGGATTCTGTGGCAAGAAATAAGTGTAAATACATAATTATTTATGCATACATATAAAACAGGGGTAAAATCTAGCATGTGTTAACTATTATGAGGCCTCTCTTCTCCTCCTGTAGAATGTAACCTCCATCCATATTGTAGATCAGGGATAGAGAGGCCCTTTATACCACTGAGTTCTGCAAACACAGCTCCTCAGTGCTCAGATGATGACTATCAATCATTACAACTTAGATTAGCTCTCAAGCCCATGCAAAGACAAATCTCTCCACTCTTCTTTCTTGTCACCACTATTGATGAGCATCAGTCAGAAGTTTCACTTCCTTTGATAATGTCATTTTAGATGTTTGTTTCAAGTTTTTATGATGCAGAATCTCTCATGGAAAATGACAGGTAATGCAGCTCTATAGTACAGATGCTGAACTGGAAACAAATGTTTTGCACAGGACTTTCTCAGTACTCCCAGAATCCATCTAGGCAAAACTGGAGCATGTACGTACTAATATTTGGTTCTTGAAGTAATATATCCACTTACTATTTATGTATTCAGTACAGGAAACTGTCTGCCTTTAGTACTGCTGATACAGCAGCATGTTCAACAACTGCAGAACCCAAATCCTATTTACCAGCAGGTAACCAAGCAGAGGAGCTCAGTGCCACAGCTAGCAGACCAGGCATCACCTCAGATCTCTAAGTGGCAAAATTCCAGTGTTTTTGCAAATAAGTAGCTTGGGCAGTATAGAGACCGCAGAGCTCATGAGTGCCATCAATTCACTGGCTTGTGTCTCTCCCTGTACAGCAGCAACACGAATAGTGTTTGTAGCTGTGTGAGCAGTGAATCCAGGGTAATTTCTAGTGGTGCTCATAACAGCCACCTCTGGCACAAGTAATATCACATCCCTGTGCTCATTTGGAGCACTAGGACATACTCTCACAAATTTCATGTAATGGTTGTACCTGATTTCTCTTGCAGGACATCCATTTCCAATACATTTATTGTGTGCTTATACTGTACATACACTGTGTGTATACATATATATTTATATACAACTAGACAGAGCTAGCAGAGTTTTTCCTGTGTATTTGGAGTCTGTTGAGCATGTGTCTGCAGGAATTTTCCATAGGCTGTGCTTTAAACCTTCATCTGGAGTTGGTGCACATCTTGGACCGTGTTTGTTGTTCCTTGACTTTCCCTTCTCCCTTCTGCCATTTGGGCTCAGTTGACTGAAAACTGGTTCCACCCCCTGTAGTGTCAGTCTGATTCATGCAGTAAACCCTCTCTAATGTGAGGGGTAACCTTTCCTCTGTGAGATGACCTCCGATAATTTTGTCTGCCAGACATGTGAAAATCAGCTCTCGTGAATCTAGGGTGTCATGTTCTGCGTGTTTTCAATAGTCTCTTTCCAAACTGGCAACATTTATATTGTTAATCTGCAGTGCTTGTTTCAAGTACAAACAAACATAATTCCAAGAGTACAATATCGTTAGCATCAGCTTGGGAAAGTGAATATAGTATGCACTTGCCTTTGGCCTTCCTAAAGAAGGACCCTGGCACTAATTCTGAACACACAGCATCCAGACATGCTTGGGCAAGCAATGGGAAGGTTACTGGTCTCATTCCCATTTTTCAAGAGTGCAGTGGGTTTGCTAGGGACTGTAGCAAAATACAGGTGGGAAGTAAAGACTTAGAAATTTACTTCAACAAGTGAAGCAACGGAAGTAAGGTAGGCATACCTCTATTGGTGGTAATGTATACAAATACACATGAAGAAATTAGCCCATGAGGAGGGCAAGGTCACTGATGTTTTGGGGATTTTTATCTCAGAAGAGCTGAGCAGAGAAAATGCTACACTTCAGCAATCTGTTGGTAGAAAATGTTACTGTTAGTACAGATAAGATGTCTTTCAGAGAGAGGAGGGAATTCCATTCCTTTGAACTTGGCATAGGCTGGCTCATGGTGGCTTTGGGCAGAGACAGAGCAGCAGCATCTCAGTGTCACCCTTCTCCCTTTTGCAGGCAGTAAAATCCATTTCTGTGGGATGAGGTAGCTCTCACTTGCTGAGTGAGGCCAGCGCTGCCAAGATCGAGCCCCTGGGCTCTCCATCTGCAGAGAAGTGCTTTTACTGATGATGCTAAAAAGATGTCCAGATGCTCCTCCTGTTTTGCATTTTCAGGCTGCTGCCAAACCAACTGGGAAGCCATATTGTACAGATGAGACAAGTCATCTCCTATATAAATTTGTGTGCAATTCATAGTCCATGCCTTTATTTTCCAGCAAACTTTCTTTTAAAGGTCAAACCAGAAATTTGGGAAGGAGTTTTGTCTCTCTCTGGGACAAAATGCAGCCTCCTTTCAGTTATAATACCCAGTTGCTTACATGGAGTGTTAAACTGGACCCTACTGGAGAAGAAATGTTCAGCAGGAGAGAGTTTAAAAGTAATTAGTAACAGGGGAAGTCAAAAAGGTAGCTTTAGTACAAGTCGAAAGTAGTGCATAATAATGATTAACTGGAGAGATAATATGTAAGTGGAGAAAAGAGCAGTTAATTTATCAAGATAAACAATAAGATACTTAAAATTAAGGGCAATAGAGGAAGAGATAATTAAAATCCAGTACTGTTAAATACAAAACCACACTTTGCAGGAGCTAGGTATTTATTTTTTAATCGAGCCCAGCCGAGCAATCAAGGGAATGCAAGGTATTGGTAAAGAGCTCCTAAAAGAACAGTGAAGCATCAGTGTAAAGGTATCCTTTAGGAGACATTTAATCTGTGTATAAACAAAATTATTTTGCTTCTATTTTGCCATCAGCATAGAAAATTGCAGTGTCTCTATTTGTCTGCATCTTTGTAACCTCTAACAAGAGGCAAATGGAGAATGAGAATGTGATGCTGGCATAAGTCAGAAGTAAGGAATTTTTAGTGCATTCAGTGTTACATGTGTGAAACTCATATGAGAGTGATAGATAAAAGCTACATAAAACGCCCTATAGAAAAGCAATAAATTCTATTGTGTTGCAAGAAGGCAAGCAAAGGAGCTGGGAAATAAAGGGGATGTGAAATATGGAAACAGTTCCTCTGTCCTGCATCAGAGTTCTGCTTTTTTGTTTTGTTCATTCGGGTTATTTATTTGTTTTTTAGCACTTTACTATTAAATAGAACTGGATTGCTAATAACATAGTGTGGTCCAGAATTTTGGTGATGGGGAAGCAAGCAAATTTGGATCTTTTTATACACATGCCCTTTCTACCGTAATTCTTAGCAGAAGTCTATTTATGAATATAAATACATTTGTGTTTTTATAATCTCAGAATGGGCTGGAAAATACAGGAATTATTAGGCCCATTTCATGGCCTAAGTAAGATGACTTGAGTGAAATTAGATGTTTTATCTGGGATTGCTCTGGCAGCCAATGGCACAATAAAGAATGATGGGTTTCATTTTCTGCCCTACCGCTGATGTTGTGCCATGGTGACAGGCAATGGCATTTCAGATAATCATTGTAGTCTTACACATGCCACTTTTTGTCTCTCCTGAGAATATCTGGTTGAGATTTCAGATCTGCAAAAAAAAATTGGATATTGCCAATTGCAAGGGACTGAGCTGGGTTGGAAATTGGGTGAAGAGAACCCATGAACTTCCAGCAAAGCAACCAGCATCTAAGCAAATACCTGATTTTCTATAGAGGGTTCTTCTGTCGGGTGTTTTTAAATGATCAAGACATTTAAAAGGGGGAAATATGATCCAAAAATGGGACCACAGGTCAGGGAAGTCTCAGAGGTGTATTTGTCATAACTATATCTGTGGCTAGCCAGAGGAGGAGAGAGAAGGTGATTTAGAACAAAAAACAAAACTCCCCAATGTCTGCTTCTTTGTGTGTTTAAGTACCATTAGCCACACATCATTTGACTGCAACCACTTTGTAAAAGCAAAAGACATTAAAAAATGTGTCTTCCCTAAGAGTGTTTCTTCTCTCTTTCATCTGGCAGTCTGCCCTAGTAATGTTTCCAAGGCTGAACTTCAATGGGAAGCTGAAAACTATCCAGAATTTGAGGTTTATACAACTCTAACATTTAGCATTCAATAAGATATGTCAGAGGGCATATGCTACCATAATTTTTTTTAATGCTGTGGATCCCATTGAAAAGAAAATAATTTTTCGCTGGGTAACAAATTCTTCCCAAATCCTGTTTCACTGCAGCATAAATTCCTATAATGGACTGAAGCTGATTAAGATCTATAGCAGGTGGCAGGTTTGAGATGGAATGGTGTTTTCATAACTTAAAAATAAAAATGGAGGGCTTTTCTGCTTTAGATGCTAATATGTGTCAGCAGCAAGGTAAAAGATGTCTTAGAAAGTGCTTTTTCTGTAGATGAAATGTATTGTAAGAAAACACGTTTGCCAATGTTGCAAGAGAAAGTGAAAGATGGGCACTGAAATACCATTTACATTTATATATCACCTTTCATTCTGAAAGAGGAACAGCTGATTAGAAATTACCCTGGTTAGAGAAATCCCTTCACCCACCCCAGAAATGCAGGCACCCTCAAGAGAGGGATGTAGCAGGTGTTTAGCAGTGTATGGCACAATGGTGGGAACAAAAACATTCTGCCAGGTGGAACATACTGGGGAATTACATTCAGGCAAGGCTGCTGTGTGCAGGCTAAAGCTAAGCCTGGGGTTGAATTAAAGAAAAATGGATCCAGGTTGTGCTCACATTTTCAGCCTGTGACTAAATATGGTAATGCTTAAATGCAGAATCACTGATCTTTTTTTTTTTTTTTTTTTTTTATTCACATCCACTTTTTTCCTCTGCAGCATATAGATTCTCTCCTCACAGAAAAAAAAGCTGCCAGGCTTTGCCAGTGAGCGCAGCACTGAACTAGATCCTAAAAGTAGAGCAATAGAATTCAAGAAGTGATCAGGGGCCGTGTCACTGGAAAAGTCATCCACTTGCTACTCTGTGTATCCTTTATCTTCCTTTTCCCCTTCTTTTACATCCCATTATATCTCCCTCTGAAATGGGCTCTTACTCCTTTTCATACAAGGATGGCAGAGATCCTTTTTATTGTGTTGAGTCACCTAAATGGGATGTCTGGGTATCTTCCTCTTGTTGGGTACTCCCAGACAGATGAGACATCATGAAAAAGACCTGGTACCTGATCAGCAGAAACATCACAACAGATGTTTCGAGCATTCATTGTGCTGGGCTGCTTAGGACAAAATCTTGCAGATCATGGTCTGTGGTTAATATGAATTAACCAATATGAAGTTTTGCTGCTTCTTCTGTAGAGGTAAGGCACAAGGTATTTGGAGCAGGATGTGAATTTCAGCTGGAAATAACAGCTATTTCTTACAATAAAAGGCATCTGAAATGTTTTAAAATTATTTATGTACAGGATCCTGCTTGGTATATTCCAAGCAATTCCATAAAGATCCTGCAATATTAAAATGCCTGGCTAATTGCAATGCCTTGGGATGGGTTGGGGCTCACCTGTCAGGTCAGAGCTGCAGGTGGGCTGCAGGTTTTAGCCACAGACTTCTTTGTTCAAACCACTGAGGCTGCAGGAATCTGGCACAGTAACTTGCTGCTCCTACTTTCTATCCACAGAGAAGATATTACTGTTCTTCCACACATTGGAACACTGATAGACAACAACAAGCTGCATCTCTGAGGTTTGTTCTGAAAAGGATTGCACTCTAATGGCAGTGATGTGCTAAACTTGACATTTTTTCCTCTTATGTAACTAATTTTTATATCTCCTAAGTTAGTTACAAGTTTCAATAATGAAAAACTAATTTGCGGATGTCCCAGCTTGGTGGCTCTTCATGTGTGCACACACAGAAATTCTCAGCAAACACCAGTGTTGGAAATGACTTTTAAAAAGTCATATACGGAGTCAATGGTGCAATTGGGAACAGACAGAAATCTTGACATATTTGTTACTTTCCTGGTAACTTTCCTGGTGCTCTTAGCTGATGGATACCTGCAACCTCAATTAACTCATTCCCTATCCTAACTGTTGTGTGCTTTCTTCAGGGAGCTCCAAATTTAGCCTTCCTTAACTCTGCTTTAGCACACATCAAATGTAATCAAATTCAAGCCCTATGTATCAGGAAAGAATGAAATGAAATTAAAATTATGGCTAGGACTCAAATTACAGTAATTTGTGACATTAATGGCAGTTCTTACTATCTTCCAAGATGTGGCCCTTGCTCCGAGAAATTGAAACCTTTTTCTTTTTTTGGTATTTTAGCACCAGTAGGAATAAATCTATCACCTGGAGGTTAGGAGTTTTCAAATAGTTCAAGAATATTTATGGCTTTTAAATCCAGTTCTGGAAAGGTAGAAGAATGCATGCAGCAAATAGGTGAAAGAAGTGTTACAGCTTCTTCCCAAAGTTCTTACCTTTCTTTAACTGCAGATGGATGTTTCCTTGCTTTGGCATAACTATGACAAATGACCCATAACATGTCTGTCCATTCACCTTATTCACATCCCTACCTGCTCTGAAAATTACCTCTGGGGAGGGAGAGAGATGAGGGAAAGGAGTCACAGCTCTTTTCAGCAGCAGACACAGCACGGGTGGTGTGTGGCTGTCACCATCACAAGTGACTGATCTGGAGCTAATAAAAGGGCAAAATTCCTTCCCCCTCCTTCCCAGGAATTCTGGGCCCAATCACAATGATAAAATATCCACTCTACAAGGGAAAGCTTTGATATTTTTCATGACAAATTGTGCCAAAATATGGTTGGAAGCTTAATGCCCTCCTCAGTGGTAATGTCTGGGAGAAATTTCTGTGCTTTCAGTGATGAACTGAGGTAATGAAACTCTTGCCATGCAGTAGCTCTAAACTGAATTGGGGGTGGTAGGTAAACTGCTCTCTTCTTTGAATGCTACCTTGTATTTTCTGTTCAGCTAATGGTACAAATGTCTGTGACTATTATAGAAATGCCCTTATTTTTAATTCCTCCCATATAAAGCTACAGAAATTCTGTCAGGCTGCATTTCTCATCTGTTCAAATGAGTGCATTTGGGTTTGTTTTGTTTTCTCCATAGCAGTGCTGCTGCATCTTAAAATGAATTTCTACCCCATCAAAACCAAGGAGGCAATTTTGAATTTAATTCAAAATGTGAAATATGACTTTATGGGAACAGATTAAGGATAGGAGTTTGAATGCTTCTTTGAGTCCCTCCAGCTCAAATAACCGTAAAAATCCCACTTGGCAAGGAGGTAAATTACCAAATCTACTCAATCTATTCTGAAACAAACATTTATTGCTACAAGTTATTACTACCTATATGATTTTAATTCTTAAAAAATATACTCTGCAATTTATTTGGCTCTTCCTCATTAACCCAATGATTAATGCTTTCCCAACACTACCAAATCAAATCCATTTGGCCAAAATTTTCACTGATGAATCAGACTGAGATCAGAAAAATTATTGTGAAAAACACAGATTACATCTTAATATTGATGGTGATTTTTATTATTTTTGTTGTTGGTTGTGCTATTATTATTATCATTATCCTGTGTCATTAGGTCACTATAAACTTGCATGTGTCCTTGCTGTATTAAGGAAAATTCATTATTTATATGTGGGGTGTTTGGCAACTGTAAAAGCAGATGAATCCATTTCTGGTTACTTGTTTTATTAGAAGAAGTGCTCAAGCTGGTGTGAGGAGATGTTATTTCTTTTACTGGTAAGAATCATTAGGCAATGACAGTTAGTTTATCACTCCCATTGTAAGAGTGATAAACCAACTGTTTACAAGTACCATTTAACTGTAAATTGGACCTTTATTTCTGTGCTATACTTATAAAGATGTAGGTAAACATTTAAGGATTATTCAAATGGACTGTTTAATAGGAGCTTTCATTGCAGGTTGCAAAACCATATGGTCAAAATGACCAGAACAATTCTAGAATAGTGTCATTAAATGTTGAACAAACCCATCTGCCATGTGAGAGAGTCCTCTCTGGGTGATGGGTGCTAAAATTTGTAGCATGTGTAGTTTAGTGTTGGTTTGAAATGGTGGGAGTCCTAAGAGTACCCTTAACAAACCTTCTCTTTGTAAGAAAAAAAAACCACATCAGGCCTTACTAGATTTCTTTTTCTTCTTCTTTTTTTTTTCTTTCTTTTGACTGAGGGCTATCTGTATGGTTTTGAAAGTTCTCTACTGGTCTACTGGCAGTTGTTCTTTCCTGAACCTCTAAGAAAACGCTGATGGTTTTCTAGAAGCCTTTGCTACGTATTAATACTTGACATATTTCAGTAGTTGCCTCAGTGCCCATGCACAGGAGACATCAGTGGGGGCCAGAGACAAAAAATTCTTGCAAATGAAAGTTATCAACAGTGTGATGTTCATGCTGCAGAGGAATAAAAAAAATTAATTCTTTTTATTAAGTGAGAAGTTACTTTCCTTTTCCCAGGTTAGCAATCTGTCATTTCCATAGGATACAGCAGTCAGACTAAGTGTCCAGTGTGTCATCTGGGAATATTGGTCTGCTCTAAGGCAAATCACAGGTGGAGGGGAGATCCTTTGTGATCTCCCTGAGCAGCTGGTAATAATTGCTTAGTACATGCTGTAGGTACACTGAAGAGCATGCAAATAATTCTCCACAATCAGCAAAGAGTGACTGAGATGTACCTGAAAACACAGGAACTCTCTGATGATGACCTGCAGAAGGCACTGCTGCTGCCTGGGGTCCTTCTTTAACAAAGTTGTATTTTACCACTATTTGAAAGATCTGATTTTCATTGCAACTGTTATATGCAGGAAGCCAGCACAGAGGATCCTGAATTGTTCCATGACTCGACAAAGCAGAACTACCACTGACTTGCAGAATATCTGCTTGGTTTTTTGTTTGTTGGTTTTTGTTTTTTTTTCTGGACCAAATAAAATCAATTTTATGTTTGTATAGCACTTACCAGGTATCACCCTCAAGCTGAAGGAGCCTTGTCAAGCTCACACCCAGCAAGGAAGGCGTAGGAATGGTAGGAAGAGGATGCAGATGGCCTGAGTGCAATCAGCTGTCACCCTCAGAGCTGTCCTTTCATCTTTGGTTTTCTAGACGGGGATTGTTGTCAGCAAACATGAAAAATGTACTAAAGTTTTAGTTTAGAGCGTAGAAAATTGAGAGACTTTTGATTTGGGAGGAAGAGAAAGAGAGAAGGACCATGGTCTTCCCTTTTGGTATGCAGGGAGAGTATTGTCCTGCTGAAGCTGTGGATCAGCTCTAGGGAAACATGGGAGAGCTTGCTGTGGGCAGGATCTGCCAGTAAACTTTGGCCTGGGCTCACTGCACATTTGTAACCTATAATCACAGCCTCAGCAGGGTATTAGACACGTTTGTTTCGTGATGCACTGCCTGCCTGAGACCATTTCTCAGCCGTGGGACTTGGTCTCCAAGGCAGCTAAAGCTGGAGGTTTACACAGTAATTCTGCAGAGGGGAGTAAATCAAAGAGGGAGAAAAAAACTCAGGATTTCTCTGGCAGCCTGATGAAAAGTATGGTAAGACTAAAACTAAACTTAAGAATATCTCACTGCCTGGCTTGTTTACAGGCACTGGCAAAATATAACCTCTTTCTCCATTTTGCTTAGTTTAGGTTTTCCTGACAGTTCTCTCAATTCTGGTTGACCAAAATGTTGCTCCTGTTTGTTTTGTATCAAAGAAGCACCTCTTCCATGTAGGCAGTAAAATGAGTAGAAATTTTTGCATCTCACAGCATGGAATTCTTTTTAAAACATTTTTAAAGTTAAATTGCACTTTGGTTGACTCTGCAAATATACTAAGCCTCAAAAATCAGATCTCCAACTTACCAGTATTTTATGGTGAATCTTGAGGGATTCTGGTAGAGTTCAGGATGGAATTGGCCTCATTCTTTTACCTAAGCAATTAATAATTCATCTGGTGGTACTTACTGTGTATTCCTTCTGACCTCAAGGTAGGAGTCAACATTTCTGTGAGGATTCAGGCTGGCTTTCAAAAGACCTGCTGTGATGGTAGTGGAGCCCTGTTACTTAGTCCTGGCTCCAGCAGCACGCAGGGGCTTTTTCTCACCAGGTGTGATATGAGATGAGTAATCCCCCACAGGGATTTGGCACAGAATATTGCCAGTCTTTCATTTTGTAGCACATCTTTTATCTGTTTTCTGAGGGAAAAATAAAATGTGTAAGGTTGGTGGGAATCCAGTCTATCTTTCCAACCTAAAATATGAGGTCATGAGTTTTTGCTGGTTATTTTTTCTGAGAAAAATATTTCAAAATAGTGACTCTCACAGAGTGGAAAAATTAAAATTAAACATACAAGAAGCATCACTCCCAGTACCCAAGCTGCTGCCAGTTAAGAGCAACATGTTGGTTCATCCTGCAGAGAGGTGTAGGAGGAGCCCTTGGAAAGGGCAGAGATCCCCCAGCAAGTTCTCACTGCCACCACCAGGAGCCAAGTTTGGGACACCAGACTGGTGGCTGGGTGAGCCCTCTGGGACTTCAGACAGCCAGCATTGACTTAGATTTTCTGGCATATATTTTGTGGCATGGCTTAGCTCAGATAAACCCAAGGGCTGGTGGAGTGCAGAGCTGGCTGTACACATTGAGCTGCAGCTCAGGACAGCCTGCTTTGGGATCTTGCAGGATCTGTAAATTTGTGGTACTTAAGAATTGGACTCGATGATCCTTGTGGTCTCTTCCAGCTCAGAATATTCTGTGATGCTGTTGGGCAGAGCAGAAATGCTCAGTGAGACACACCCTGGCTTTGGTGGTAGCTCCCTTCTGGAAACATTGGCCTCAAACCATCTGCCAAAGCCTCGAGCTTGGAGGAGGTCTGGGAAGGAGGGGAAGAAGCTCTGCAGTCCCAAACCCATCAGCAAGCAGTCAAGGTCCAAGGAGAGCACTTCAAAATCCAAGGTGAAAAAACATTGCAGTGCTGTATTACACGATTAAAAAAGCAGACAAACATCATCAGACATCCACAATACATTTATGGGCTTAATTTTGAGTTTTGTAAAGCGGATTAGAGACAATTTATTCATTAAGGAGATAAAACTCCTTTCTCTGGAACTCAAGTGTTTTATTAAAAAAGTGTGAGTTTTATAGGTTGTAAAAGACCCATAAGCAGAGCAATGAAATTGTCAGAGAAAAAAAAGGTCAGTTGTGTAAACTGCTTTAAAAAGAGCAAGGGCATTTCTTTTGCTTAAATCCCTTTTTAATGGATTAATGCATTATTAAAAAAAAAAAGACAGATTATATACATGGATGGAAAAAAACCCATGGGCCTTTCAGTTCTCTCTTGTCTTTCTCTCCTACTTACTGCAATTTGTCTCCCAGTAGTATTTAGAGGCTACAAGGCTGAGGCCTCTGTGAGTGCTGTAAAGAAGCACTCCTAAACTGGAGAAGCATCACTTGGATGAAAAATTTGATGGAAAAGTCAAAGTGAGGGTGGGGAAAAGGGAAACAGGGTCTTGTGTTTAAAATGGACATAATGGTTACAGAAAAGCTTCATGGGAAGTCATAGAGCTTGCAGCAACCCCTTTTGTTTTGATGGCTGCTATGAGCAGGGCTACTGGGAATAACCTTGTTGTCTTAATATTTACTCCATTTTTATGTCATGTTTTTTCTCTTCTCCAGTTTCCTCCACTATATCCCTCTCTAGCTCTGCAGTTTTTCTTTCCCTGGCTCACTGTCCTTCCCTCCTCTCTCTTTGGTTTCCTTCTGTAGCATTCCCTGCACTTTCCCTTCAGAAGCTGTCAGCCTTTTTCTGTGCTACTGCCTCCATCCACCCTCTCTCTTTAGAATTATTTGCCAGCTTTGAAAAAGGGCTTATAAAATAAATGACACTTATAACTTAGAACATGAGTAATTTGCTAAAAGTCTTAATTACCTGTCAAAAAGAAAGCGAATCAGGAAGATTCACTTGGGATTAATTGTTTTGGGAAACCTGGGCAATTTTTTCCATTTTCTGCTCCTGATTGGCCTTCCAAATGAACTACTAGGTGCCTTTTCAGCAGGCATGGGAAATTGTGGTTTAAAATAGATTTGTGCTAGAAGCAAAGTATCTTTTCTTTTTTTTTTTAATGAGAGCAAAGAGGTATGTGCCTACAGCCAAGTTACTGCTTTGAGAAGCATTTGTTGCAAAGAAACAAATATTTGTTGCAAAAAAACAAACATTTGTTGTGCAGAACTGTCTGTAACACGTTTTGCAGCTGAGTTGGACCATGCACAGTTTTTTGACAGCACACCCATGGGTTATGCCATACCAAACAATCTTCCCCATGAGCAGGATCTCTGAGCAACCACCTTGCTTAGAAGCTACTTCTGGGGAGCAGAGCAGGTGAGATGGAGAGCCAAAATGATATTATAGGGTTTTCCCCAACCCGTGAGCCCTGCAAGTGTGGATCTGACAATCCTAACAAAAGATAGCTCAGAAATTACTTTCCACCAACCCTTCCTGGTGAAGGATTTCATCCTCATTCCAGTGCTGAAACTGTTTCCTTTCACATGCACGTTAAAAATAGATGGAAGCCAGGATATTGAGCAGGTGCCCTTGAAAAGCAATTTTTAAATTTTTAACAGGATAGTATTATTCATCATCAAGAAAGAGAGGATGAGCATGAGATTTCTGGAGTATTTTCTTGCTCTATAGCACAGGCTCTTTCTGAACAAATCACTGAATCTCCTAGTTCCTGTATGACCATCCTTCAAAATGGAAATGAAGCATTCCCTTTTCCATTTTGTGTGCCTTGTGCACTTAAGTTGTAAACTTGTTGAAAAATAGTCTGGCTATTGTCACTTCCTCATTGTGTACCTCACTTTTGTAGTGCAAAGGGCAAACTGTGTTAGAATAAGGAAAAGCAAGCCATCTGAATATTACTCAGTATTTTTGCTTCACTTTTAATCTTCATGTTAAAGTGGTCTCAAGCATTCCTCCTGAAGTCTGTGAATTTAAAACAAGAGCACAGACTCTCACGGCTCTCTCCAGTAAGGAGGAAAGACTCTGATCCCTATGTGACCTGGAATTAAGCCACAGGTATGACTGTTCATCCTGGTGTTTTTGCAAAGGAGGTTTATTTTTGCTATTTTTGACAATTATTCCCATGGATCTTCTATTGCAGGTCACAAACATATGCCAGCTCGATGGTCCTTCAGTTTATTTTTGTCTTCCTGCAAGGTAAGCATTCATCCATGGAGTAATTTCTTTCAATGAGGCATTTTAATCCAAATTGCCATTTAATACCTGCAGGGTCAGCTTCCCTCCCGATCAGCTCTGGAAATTAAGGGAAGCTTCAAAAGCTGCTGTAAAGTTTTGCTTGCTGAAATTGTGATGGATTTCTGAAACACAGGGCAAAATTAGTAGGACAAGCTCTGAACCTTCTGATAAAATGCAAAACTGTAGGGGGAAAAAAAAGTGTCAAATAAACTCTTTGTCCCAGTCTCTCAGGTTGTGTGGGTCTGGGTTTCGATCTGAAGGACTCAGTAAGTAAAAATGAGGCTGGAGTCTCACTGCACTGCACTTGTTCATTGATGTAGACTGAGCAGTGTTATGCTCTTCTGTGATTCTTCCCCTTGAACTGATTCTTGTATTGTTATCTCTGGTAGCATAAAACTGAATGACCATTCTAATTTTGTGTGTTTATGTAGAGGCAACTGCTATAGTCTTCTGTTAAAATTGAAGTGAACAGGGCAAGGATCTGTCAAATTATCTCTGTGGAAGGGTTTTTTTTTTGTTTTGTTTTTTTTTTTTTTTTGTTTTGTTTTTTTTTTTTTTTTTTTGAAAACCTAAGCCAGACATTCAGACCACCACCGAAGCAGCCTTCCATATCAAAGTACCTATGGAATTTGAGGGGAAACTACACCCATGTCTAATAAGACGTGGCTTTGTCTTATTAGTAAATACTAATGGATCCCAAGTGCACAGAAACAATCTCAATGAGAAAAATCATGAAATCATGCAGGTCTTCTATTACATCTTCTACTGGAGCAACAACTGAATCAATAGATTCCTCTTTGAAAACCAGAATGTGGGTCATTAGAACCGAGTGTGATAACTCTTGTAAATGGTGGTGGCTGTCCCTATGCAGTATTGAAGGAGAAGAAAAGCATATGGACACAAGCCAAGTTCAAATCAATTAGCTAAACCCATGTCCTGTAGCTCTGTTGGATTTGTTGGCCTCTGAAATCTGCAAATTGGAGAGAAAGCTCCTGAACTTTATTGGAGGTATTTTTAAGGTTTTAAGTTTTGCAATGCCATGAAAAACCTGTGTGTCAATTCCCCCTATTTCCCACTCTGTACGGCCTCTTCCACCTGCCAGCAGATGCAGTGTAGCAGTCAGCTAAATTAAAGAACTAATGCAGAGAAGAATTAAACAAGAAAAACACCACCTGTAATTAAAAAGGCTGTAAGTTACCAAGCAGTGCTGTATAATTAAAAATGTCAATAATTGTAATTGTTCTCTAGTTATTCATTCATGGCTTGTTCCTTTTAGCTTCATTATAAAAGCTACCTGTTGATAATCATGGAATAGTCTAAAGACTTTCTACACCATTCGATGGAGAGGATTTAAAGCTGTTTATAATTTCTTATAAATAGTGTAAACCATGTCAGAATGCTGTTCCATTTATTGGACTCAACCTTTAAGCAATCTGTCCATAATTGCACTTGAAAATGTTCAGAGCAATTTGCCAGGCACCTATGTGGACAGTAAGTATCCTGAATAACATATGATTGTTGTACTCTGAGCACCAATAACAAGCAGAGCACTGAATGTTCCTGCTTTTAAAGCAAAATGTAATTGTTTCTGGAATACTTGCATTTAAAAAATCATCTGAGTGTTTTTACTGATGATAAATTATTATTTTGTTTTGACTTTGGAATAATGCAATTATATAACACAGCTATGAGGAAAAAATGGGTTAAAGGGAACTGTAATTACACTCAAAATTGGAAAAAAAAAATCTCATCATATGTTTTCTGTCAGCCCAATTAATCTAGCTGCAGTTGTACAAACTCTGCTTTCTAAGATGGCATTGAGGCTTAAGATGGTTAAGAGCTGATTACAGTTGTGCTTAGGGTTTTTCACAATATGGAAGTGCTGCTTAACCCATCCAAACTTTCACAGAGTTTTCAGCAGGTTCTGACTTTCATTTCCTCTGTTTCTCCTCTACAAATGTAACTTTAGTTACAGTACCTATGCAGATGATCAAGACTGACCATTATGATATACATAATTCAGTTAGTCCAAGTTAAAAATCTACCATCCCTTGTTGTGTGTTTTCTCCAGCAACTCTAGCTGATGATGGCTAACAGAGAATTCATAATTGCCCTCTTTAAAGCCTTCCTTAGTACTCTATTTTACTGTGAAAAATACCAGTGTCCTACCTTTTATTTAAACTTTAATTAGACATATTTTGATATTGGATACTTCTAGAACTTGCAGATATTTATTCTGTAAGATCTCAAAGAGATGGTGTGCATCCTAACAACTGGCATGTTTTCTTCTAAGTTCTGCCCTTCTCTTTGTATTTTTGTTTGCTACAACACTATTTTCTTTGTTCTCAACAAATATACCATTCCCCAAACTGCTGCTGCAAAGTTTTTTTGTCCAATCAACCGAGTATGTTCTATTCCCCTCTGCATCCTGATTCATCTTCCCTAGGCTGTAATTCCTATGTGGCTTTCAGAGATCCTCTCTGCACTCATCCAGTGATTAAAGTCCGGTTCCTGCTTCAGAGTAATCATTAGTCCACACATTAGATTTATAAACAAGTATATTTATACCTTCTGCCATCAACAGGCCTTGGGAAGAATCTTATTCTTATTGGGAAGAATAAGCTTCTGCTGATTTACCTCATTATTTGCCTTCAGGTGCCTCTTTCAAGCCAGTGACTCTCTGTGTGTTGGAAATGGCAAGATCCATTTTCACCTGGGGGCAAGCTACACATTTACCTCTGGAGGAGGCATGAGCACCGGCAGTTCCCATGGTTCAGCTAATGTGCTGGAAATCTCCCCTCCAGCTTTTCTCACAGTAACTTGCTCATAAGTCACACCACCCAGCTTCACCTGTCAGCCTCACACTTGCTTTGAGCGAGGCTGATTTCTCTTGTTCTCCCTCAGTTCACACTGCAGCAGAATATTTAGACTGAAAGGAGCTTTCTGTGAAGGTAATTGTTTTGCCATAATGTTTCTTTTCAATTTTTATCATAAACTTTTTCCCCAAATAAAACCTTAAAGGGAAAGGTACAAAGTAAGCCCAAATGCTTTCAATTGCTGAAGGAAAGAGTCTGCAGTGAAGCTTCTGCTTAAAAAAGTGGAAAATAAGAAAGTATCTTTTATTCCATCATTTATTAAAATTAAGGGAATGAGGGCCTCATTTGCTTAAAAATTGTCTATTAGTATTCACCTGATGGCAAGCAGCCTTAATCTCACACCATTAAAGAAAACAGAAGCTCATTAAAGAGTAATTCTTTTTAATAGTGACAGGAGCTTGGGTTTGAGCAGCACTGCTCTAAGCTCCCATGTAAATTGTTCATGATGATCACCAATAAGAGAATTTTTTATACCACTCCCCAGTCCTCTCCTACTCTGCTTTCATTCCATAAGTAATCATTTATGAGTGCCAGACAGGGAAATAGTCCTGCATGGAGGGAAAAAGCTTTCACTGTCAGACTTCTGATGTTACAAAACAGAAAAGAAGCCATTGGAGACAAAGAAAGGGAAGTAATTCCTGAACAAGGAAGGTGTGTTCTGAAAGACACAAGAGCTTGGGGGCGTCAGTGAGTGTTCTTAGCTTTTGGCCAGTACTGCTCTGGTTTTGAGACAACAAGGCACATTGAATTTTTCTGCTTTGACAGCTGCTGTTTGAGTTCTCGTTACCAGATGTATCAAACCAACATCCAGTTGATGATCTCTCTCTGTCCATTGCTATGCCTTCCCTTCCTCCAAAGGATTTAGCCATTAATGCCACCCTGCTGCTGTGTGGGCCTGTTGTCAGCACTGCCCTGCTATTCACGCGTTAAAGCCCTACTGCAGTGGACAGGGTGCACTTTTGTTCATTTTAAACCTATAGCTGAAATTCCCATTCTACTCTGAATGTTATAAAATGTCCTTTGCTCCCATTACTATCCTTGGTAGTCCTGTTTTGCATGGCACAAATCATGCTGAGCTGCTTGTGGCTCTTCTGATGAACAGCTTCAGGCCATGTGGCCCTATTCTTTATTTAACATTATTCTGTTCTCTCACACCCAATTTCCTGTGCTAGGGATGTCTCTGGGACAGGCATTGTTTGTTTTGGGTATGTGTGTGGGCAGATCGCTTAGTGCTGTCCTTAGACATGCTTAATTCAATTACTGACAGATTTTCTAGGCCTCTTGACATTGCTATAGATAGCTCTTTAGTAATAATATTATCAATTATTTAAATTTTAATTTGTGCTTGCAATAATTACATGATCCTTTACTGCAAGAGGAAAGAGATCTCACTTTCCACAATTATATGACCATGGCTTGTCCTCAGAGGCCTGAGTTTTATTTAGCATCAAATGGAATCATTGCTAATGCTCATCAAATAGCCATTATCCTATGGGAATGCTTCTGTTGGTCCTGCTGTCTCAGGACATAGTTTCTCTGAGAAATTATTAAAGGTTTATCTCACTGGGCTGGCTGTCAGTGGATGGGAACTGACACACTCCTAAGCTCTGTCGAGGCAGTTCTGCTCTCCCTGCTGCAGCCCCAGCCCAGCAAAGCTGCCGGGTGTTTATTCTGGAGCAGAGCTGCTCTCGGACTCCTTCCACTCTCCCCATCATTCACACTGCCTGAAGGGCTGGGAGGAGGTCCTGGGGGATTTTGTGCTTTCTTGCCTCACAGATCCTCAGAAAGGTATTTCCAGGAAACCAAGATCTCATGTCAGCACACCGAAAGCAGGAGCTGAATTCTGGTTGTGCCTGCCAGATGAGACAGCTGGCTGAGAAAGGTTTGTGGGAAGATTGGAAGAAGGTTAGCATGACATCCTTTTAATGGCCTTGTTAGCCCTTCTGTACTTCACTCTCTGTCACAAATAGGTTTTCACATTTAGGATTTGCATCAGCATCCATACTTCTGCTGTGTTATTACCTACTACAGTTGCTTTGGGTGACAAAATCTTCCTCTGTGTTTAGCACTTGCTATTACAAGAGGTAGATTAGTCTCCTGTCGTGTGCAGCAGCAAATACAGTGGCCTAGTGCAATGTATACATTTTCACTAAGTGTGCTATTAATGTTCCTGTACTGTATAAACCCTGGGTTTGTTATAGCTTGCATGCTGTGGGAATTCCTTTCTGTGACTCTATCAAGCCAGTGGGTTTCTGTTTGGTGAGGGTTTTTTCCAGCAGTCATAGGTTTTTTTGGGATGAAGTGAAGATTTTGATGCCT
This sequence comes from Taeniopygia guttata, assembly GCF_048771995.1. NCBI lineage: Eukaryota > Metazoa > Chordata > Aves > Passeriformes > Estrildidae > Taeniopygia > Taeniopygia guttata. The sequence goes on along the minus strand of NC_133031.1, from coordinate 11,246,528 downwards.
TTCTTTCTGCTACCAAATTTTTAACTAACTCCAAGGGTTTGCAAGGGTTTGGACGGTCACTGTTTGGTTTTTGGTTGGTTGGTTGGTTGGTTGGTTTTGGTTTTGGGGTTTTGTTTTTTTTTTTTTGTTGTTGTTGTTTGTGTTTGTTTGGAGTTTTTTTGTTTTTGTTGTTGTTTTTTGGGGGTTTTTTTTGCATCTTTGGTGTTGGAAAATGGTAATCTGCCCACAGAAAATTAATGTTACATCACATTTTCTCTGCACAGAGCATGGTAAGTAAAATGTTACCCACTGGAGGTTAAAACCTGCTGGAAGAAAGGGTTTTCTCCCCTTCAGATCAGAGAAGCAGTGCAATTCATTCTGCCCTGGCTGCCCTCCTGCCTACAATGTGATATTTCACTGAAGCAAGCACCTGTCAGAACTTAACAGTGAACAGCTTTTTGCTGTAACTGAATTAAAGCGAAAAATTAAAAATAATTTCAATTACAGCTACTCTGTTGGTCTGGGGAAAAATATGAAAAGTGGATTTAGTGGGATGAGCAATAAAGGAGCTGTATCTCTTCTATTGTTTATCATTCCTTACCCCCTGGACTTCATAGCCATAATGGTAGTCTTGATGATACTCTCTTCTGGAAGCCAAAACCAAATTCTTCTTGTTACAAAAACACACATAATTTTTATGGCTAATTAAGAACAGGAAAATAAAAAATCAAGCACAAACATAGATCCAGGGAAAGCAGTAGGATTATCTTTTATCTTCTTTCACAGTGCCCCAGAGAAAGGAATTAAATGTATCCAGGATGTATATGAGGGTTTTTTGGTCTCTATAGAAAAAAAAAAAAAAAAGGGGGGGGGATTTTGCAGAGGATCTTTTTGCTAATCAACATACTAACCAACTTTTGTACTTTAATTTAAATGCTAGTTTGGTTTAGGCAAAAAATCTAAACTTTTTGTAGAAGAGTATGCTTTTCAGTACAATAAAATGAAAAAAAGGTAATCAAAGTCTTGCCTTTCCTCCAAAAGTGGTTCCAACAGATGATGTTGAACAAATCCTTTTTCAGCTGCCTGGAGCCAGTGATGATCATAATCACAAAGGGAGTAAGAACATGAAAGAATAATCAGAGCATCATAAAATTGCTTTTGGAGAGATTTTTGCTGAATTCCTACTAATTTGAACGGGAACCACAGCCTTGGTTTGTGATAAAAATGTAACCATAGCATAACTCTCATTGCTAACCCCTTTCTTCTGAGCAAGCAGTAGATGTTGTTATTCCCCCTTACAACTCCTTTCTTGTAAGATTTAAGCAAAATGTGAAGTTAAAACATGCCAGTTTGGGGGCGGTGACTCCACAAAACTCAGATGTAAGCACTAAATACAAACCAGAGTTGCTGCACTCTGGCTTAGCCTGCCTGCACTAAGGCATGTTGTTTTACAATTCCATAGTGTTCATTTCAACATGCAATAAAAGCATGCATTTTACAAGCATGGCATTAGATCTTTCATGTGATCAGGGTTTGCATTATTTCTGCAGAAATACGTGATATGCTGTGATCTGCAAAGCACTGGACATATCCATTAAATATTGCATGAACACCAACACCAAGGGGAATATAAAATATTGAACCTGGGCAAATGGATAGTTCAGTGTAGAGGAATGCAGAGATTTTCACCTGTAGGCCACCAGATAAAAAAAAAACAGTTCAGATTAGTGCCAACACCACACCAGATATAACTTGGCAGGTGTTCATCGGCTGAAATTATTTATGTTCTCCAGCTTCTGCTGGGAAAAGGGTTTTATCACACAAGCCATGGTTGTTTGTGGCACTCATGAGACAGATCATTGCTTCCATAGAACAGCTAAGGTTTAAAAAGACCTGGATACTGTGAACTTTCCAGGCATGTCTAGGGCAGGGTCAGGGTCTTAAGACTTGAAAATTGCACAGGGGTTTTTATTCTCTCTGCAGAAAGAAACAGTCTTCCTTCTGCAGGAAGGCTGGGCTGGCACATCCTCTAGAGTATGAGGCAGTGATGTGACTGCACAGCCTCCCTCCAAACCCTTTTCTCTGTTGGCCACCTGATTTTTTCCCAGCACAGCACAGACCACCTGGGGCTGTCTGCTCAGGGCCTCCATGGGGAAGCATTTCTCCACCAAACTCAGCCTCGCTGCTTCTTTGCTCTTCTCCCACCCCCTTGCTTTATGTTCTGTAGCTGCTCCTGCCTGCAAGGCAGCAATCACTGATGTGTTTGTTATCTCAGAAGACATAAAACAGATGTTCTTAGGACCTTGACTGGGGACCCATGAAGAAATTATTTCATAATAGCAGCTCCCAGTCAGACTCATTGCTATCACTCCTTCATTTTCCTGGTCTAGAAATTCCTTACTCATCTCTTCAGCACGAAAGCACTGTTCTTCTCTGACAGATATCATCTTTACTGACTTCATAAGAGGATCTATTTGATTCTTTGATATTAATAGATCCTTATATATCTCTGCATCTGTCTTCAAGAACATGCCTGGCCTGTTCTGGTTGGATAGACCATTTATTGTTACTAAAATGGATGCCATTTTGTAACAAACAAAGCTCTCTGTTCTCCAAATCTCAACTACAAGTAACAGGAAGAGCTGTCCTGTATCTTTTTTGTGGCTTCATAAACACTGTCCTCTAGGCAGAAACGTGAAGGTTTAAATTCTGGGATCTAACAGAATAAACTGCTGTGATCTGTGAAACCCATGTATTTTGGAGACTACAAAAGTCTGTGCTAATTGGTCTCCTACCTGGTAATGGGGAAGGTGAAGGTGCAAGCACCACTAGCAAGTACAGCTGCTTCTCTGAAGATCTTAGTGTAGGAGAAGTACATAGGATTTGGTGTCCCTAAGACACTAATAGTGTCCCTAAGAAACTAATAGTTTCTAAAATCCCTGCAAAGTCAGTGTAAAGGCTCTGGATCCATGGGCAATGGAGCAAGATTGGAAGCAAAATGGTATGATTCTATGGGTAGGAAAAAACTTTTGCCTTCTAGCTCCTGCTGTCTCCTGGTGACTGACAAGGAAAAGCAATGACTGATGTCTCAGAGACAGCTGCTGGAGCTCCTGGCTGTCCCTGAGGTCTGGGATGAGTGGGAGCTGATGCCTTGCATCTCCTAGCACAGCTCTGCCTCTGCTGTAGGCTCCAGCCTCTTTGGGACACAGCTGCAGGGCAGTGCTTGCTGCAGGGCAGCTGCCCACCCTGAGTGTAGCACTTTAGGGCTAAACCTCTGCCTTCTCCTGCCCATCCCTTGGCATGGGAGGAGCACAGAACCCCCTCTTTGTTCTTCACTCTAAAGGGAGGGGTTGGTGGTGTCACAGATGTTGGTGAAAACACAAGTGAAAATGCCCTTAAACAGCTGAATGAGAGCATTGCACTAATTATTCATGCACTTTTTGTGTGAATCCACACCTTGCAAACCTAGAGGAAGTAACTGCACATGGAAAATCCCTGAAGGAAAGGAAAAGTCCATCAGAGATAGCTGATGGCTGGATTTGGCCAGCCCAGCAGACTGGGTTTTGTAGGAAACTAAAACTCAGCATCAAAACAGCTGATTTACTCTGCCATGCTCATAAGCAAGGGAGGCTATTCCAAGGCACGGCTGCAAAACTGCTTTTTTAGAAACTGCAAAACTGCTACACCTGTGTTTTGTGTCTATTTTGTGGCTAAAAGTCACATTTGTTTAATGACTTGGGGGAGAGCTGGGGGAGATATTGGCAAACCCACGCTTGATTTCTCTCTTTCAAGCAAGCCTGGGCAGGCAGAACTGGACACCTCTGCTGTTTATTGTAGCACAGATCTGCAGTGGCACAAAGCACTTTGGCATGTAGCACCAGCCACTGCTTGCCTGAATTTACAAGCAAATGAAATCTGTAAGAGCACTACAAGGAGTTCTGAGTGGATCCCATCTCTCTGCTGTAAGGTCATTATGCAGCACAAAATGAGGCGGCCTCAGCTAGCAGCTGATGTCTCCAGCACATATGAGCCCCACATACAGCAGAGGCTGGAGGAAATCCCCCTGTTATTTTCTAGATTGTCTGTGGGAGTACAACAGCAACAACAACAAGGTAATAAAATGTACAACTCCGAATAGGCTGGCTTGCAAATGCAGCTTGTCAGTGCAGTACAGGAACCCCTACTGAACATTAATTTGCCCCTCCTGCAACACACTCTCCTTAAGGTGTGAAGTCCAACATCATGGATTTCTCTGCAAGATCAGGGGTCGAAATTACAAGCTCTAGGAAGTCATTCGAATTGATTATCACATTCTTGCCTCTTCACACCAGCATCTTGGTTTTGACAGCAGCGCTGTACAGCTGCTGAGAGGCAGCAGATGTCCAGGCCCTGGCATCAGATCTCACTGGAGGAGGAATTGGGCCATATTCTAAGTGGGCATTTCAATTGGCTTTGTTTTAATTAAAGGAACTCACCTGTGCTAAAACCAGCTGACAAGAGAGCACCCTGGGAAGCCTGGGGAACACCACACCTGCCTCCCCTTTGCAGGACTGGAACCTCCAGCACGGGGGCTTCAGCGTCCCTTTGCTTCATCCTGAGAGGCTCCTGCAGAAAAGCTCTTTTCAGGACAGAGCCCAAACCACCAGGACCCGTCTTCCCAAAAGATGTGCATCAGCTTCAGTGCTGTGGAAGATATGAAAGCCGGTATGTGTGTAGTTGAGCTGTTTCTTAGTCTTCTCTTGAAACAGATCACTTTTAATATGGAAAGCAATGTGCAAACTCTCCTTTTTAAAGGAATTTATTATTTTAAGTGTGTAAAGGAAAGTTTGTCTCCTATTCTACCACTACAACTCAATTGCATCTGAAAGCAGAGATAGTCCCTATTGGCTTCCTGCATCTTAAAAAAGCTTTGAACTTTGCTGGTTTTTTGGTAGGAAAGGAATTGTCTGGCTTCTCTTTTCAGTCATGTTTTCTTTATTTATTTACTTGTACTCTGGGAGTGTTGAAGTTCACTTGAGGCTGCAGGAGTCTGAGAATATTATTCTTGAATAATAGATGCATTTTTTCAAGTGAAAATCACATGAAAAATGCTTTACTATTTCATATTGGAGAAACCTCCAAACTTCATTTATCCTGAAACATATTTCTTTTTGTGATTTTGTGGTGTTTATTTTATTTCAAATGAAACTGATAAAATTTTGAAGAAGTTAAAATCACAAATTCAGTAGGCTTCATTTTGAAAATATCTATTTTTGTTCACTATATTTGTCAATGATGTTGAATATATTTCTTTCACCAAGAAAATGTTCAGAACTGTTTTATTAGGCTTTGTCTCTTAAAGCTTTCCAAAGTGTATTTAATGTTTCATAGTACATAGAGCCATAGATCATTAAATCCTTTGGACAGAGATTGATTTCATTTTGTTATCTGGATCAAGTTGGTTCTGATTAAAATGGTGAGCAGAGTGGAAAATGCTTTTATGAGCTTTCTTTGCATGCACACCACCACCTGGAAGGAAGAGCATCATCAAAAATATGTTCTTTAGCAATGCTTTAACTTCTTCTTAAAACATTTATTTACCCATTAACAGTCATGAAATGAATAATTCTGTCTATATATAAAAGCAAGGTTATAAAAGTTGGTTTAGGGTGGATTTGGGGTTTTTTTTATTACTAAATATCTCTCAGGAAAAAAAAATTATAGAATTATATAAGCATCCAGGTCTGAATTCTTCTGTCAGTTATACATTGTGTTTTACACAAAGCCTTTAAAAAACAGTTATACTGTTCTGACTATCAAAAAGTATTGAGGTGAATATTCTGTTCTCCTCCAAAATTTGTAACTTTACATTAGAAGAAAAATTTGGAGAGAGTACCTGTTGTAGTGCTTTTATTTCAGAAGCATTGCTTTTGTGGTATAGCTGTCCTGTGATAGTGAGCCTACAGGTTAAAATATGGAAGATTTAATAATGCATAAAAGCTGAGGTGGAATGATAAGGCCAGAAAGATTGATTGAGCCATGTTTGTTGCTTCTTTGAATGTTTGGGTTTGCTAGACTTTTTGTTTTGAACAATGGATGGCAAGAAAATAATGAGAGTGATACAATATCCAAACTGTTTCCCTGGGCTGGCCAGATAAGCTAAAAATGCAATCGGTGGGATTTTTAATTGACTTTTCATGAACAGAAAAAGCAATTAGAAAAGGGAGCAGAGAATTTTTTTTAATAATGACAGTTAGGACTTCAAAGAGCTACCATACTTTTCAACTTGAAGAAAAGTAACATAAAAATAAAAGCAGATAAGTCGGGAATTTAATGCTTGTTCTGGTTTAATGATGTTTTGTAGTTCCTAGACTCTTTTAATTGTTATATCATGTTTAGCATTTTGTGTTGGGCTGAGCTGTGAATGTTAATAGTGGTTTAACCCTCCTAGAATGTCAACTACTGGCACGTTTCATGTGACCTCAGGGCTCACAGTTAGTGTGTAAATAGGAAAACATCTTTCTTGGAAGCACAGCCTGGGATGGGAGGATCTGTGTGAATTAAGTTCTGCTTTAAAGCACTCCAATTAACACATCTCGTTCAATATTATCTGTTTTCTAACCTAGCTGGGCAATTAGGTATATGAAAGAAAATAGGATGAATGCATATGTTCTTAAACTTCAGAATGTGAATCAAGAATGTCATTAATTGTTTCTTCTCATATTCAAAATGTGACAGGAAGACATTGTTATTTTTAAGCTCTTTTGGTGTTGTTAATTTTGAAGTAACATAGGTATTTTTTACGCACACCCATGAGACAGCTGGTTTTCTTTTTTTTTAACTTTCAAAACTTGCCAGAAATTACCCCATTCCTATTTTTCCTTTCCACTTCTAAAATCATTTAGTATCTATGAAAACTGTCAGATAAGTAGTGGCACACATCAGAGCACAATTTGGGCAGCACATAAGCTTTCTGCATCTTGCTTGAGGGTTTGGAGGGGTTTTGCCGCGCTATTTCTGGCAGCAGTAGGGGAATTATTCACAATGAATCATTAGTCTGACAAATTTTGCCTTTTTCCTGTTAGTCCAGAAATTTCCCAAGTAATTTGAAGCTCTTGGAAGCTAATGCAAGTTCTTTTTTAAGCTATCCACTGAATGAGATATGGGAATAGAACTTTGAAGATTGTACTTGATAGTCAAGATCTGAGACTTGTAGTTTATATGTTGTAGATCAAATAGTTTAGACTTGAAATTATCTAAAAGTTACATACTGACTTGGATATATTAAAATTCATGGTTTGGGTACTAAAAACACATAGATGTCTGAAACACAGCTTGAGAAACTAAGTCACAAAATTATTCTTCTTTACTATCTCACTCTGAATTACTTCAAAAATAAAATCTGGTTTAGTCCTAAATGTGAACTGTAATGTTTTAAAGAGTTTTCATTTGGCTTTTTCACATTTTGCTTTGTTCAGTTAACTTTGCTCAGAAAAGGACCATTCTGTTTGCTTTCCATGAGTGCCCTTGGTGACAATCACGGATCCCTGAGCCCAAGCCACTGCATGTTGAAAGCAACAACAGGAATTTTTGTCAGGGGGGATTCAGGGAGCTCTTCAGGTCCTTCCTGCACAGCTCAGTTTGTGGTCTTAGACACAGAACACAGGGCCACAATTCCCTTTGCACCTGCACCCTCCCTTAGGTGAGCCAATCCCAAATGGAATTATTGCCATGAAGATGTGCATTAGCAGAACTTCAGGCCAGCCTTTATTTTAATGGGACAGATGGGGACAGCACAGGTGCCTCTAGCACCTATTTTTGACAGAAATATTTGACAAGTGCTAAACTGAATGCAACTGGTTTCACCTTTATATTGCACTTTATCATTTCAAGCCTCCTGAAGTTCTTATATCTTTGTCTTTAAATCGCTGTGAAAATAGCTATTTAAATTAATAATCTACCTAATCTAAAAACCAGGTTTTATTTAAAAGTGAAAGGCTTTTACCTAGTCTTTCTTTCATTACAGGAGGGGAGAATAATAAATTTAGAGATGTATAATTAGAAGGACCTTAACTTGCTTGGCTGAAAGCAAGCCCTAGAGTTAAAGATATTTCAGGGTCTATAAAGACATTTCCTCAGCACTACCTTGCAAAATGGAGTCATCTGTCATGCTCTGCAAGGCAGCCAAACCTAAAATGCTTGGTGGGGGGCATGGCTGCTGGGCCCCTTCCAACAGGCAGAGAGAACTGGAAACCATAAATTAAGCAAATTAAACTGGTGTTTACAAGTCGTGGCTAAAGCAAGACACATCCAGTATAAATTTTTCCACTATTCATCTCTGAATCTATGTCTAAATTCTGTGCCTACTCATAGCAATATTTCTCTACTTCTGTTTGTGTGTATTGTACATTTGCAAGGGCACACATGTTAAAATACTCTTTTCTTCTTTTTTTTTCCTCTCTCTCTGTGGTGTCATTTTATCAGAGGGAGTGATCTTGGACTAGTAAAAGCATACAAATAATCCAAAGAGGGGAAAGAAGTTTAAAAATAGTAGAGAAATTAACTCTTCAGCAATGGGTGTTATGTGAATGGAAGAGGATTTTAGATAACAGTGCCTAGCTAAGTCCTTAAGCTGTCTGAAGATGCTAGGGAGTGTGTAAGGATCCTTTTCTGAGTTATATGCTTCAATTAAAATACAGAGGGAAGGTGTGTATTAATACTGAAAATGGCTTTAAAATCCATTTTACACATTTAACAAGTAAAGCACTGCCAAACTATTGTCAGATTATAGAGAGGCAGCAGTTTGTGATAGCAAGAGGTGGGCTGAGATCCTCAGCTCTCTCCTCCCCATTCCTGTCACAGGAGACACTGAGGTTGAAGCCTGAGAGGCTCTGCAGGTTGTGGAGCAGTGACCCAGTCAGCCGTGGCCAGCGTGGGCACTGGGGAGAGGCAGCAGAGGAGCTCAGGGATTGCTAAAGTTTTTAACAGCCAGCCTAGGAATGATGTGGTTTTGACAGCCACTTCTACTGAATCAACTAAGCTAACACAGACCTGAATTAACAGGTTTGTTTGTTTTTTTTTTTAAATTATATAATTGTTTTATTTTTAAATCCATTAACACAAATGCAACTATGCCTTGAGTGAGACAGAGACTAGTGTAATGTGTGTAATCTGAGACAACAAAACACAATGTTTAAGGAAGTCAATGAACAGGTAAATAAACATTTTCATTTGTTTGATGCCTTGGAAGTCTGACTCCCGAGATCTTTGCACTGCCCAAATTGAGGTGATGCTCTCTAAATGACTGATGGCTCCTGTTAAAACATGGCTTGATTAAGTGACTAATGTTGGAGGGCATGAGTGTCCCCTTGCTGCACGCAGGAATTATTTGCTATAAAGCTGTGCCTGATCCAGCTCAGCACTAAGGCATGGGGACAGATGACATGTTTGAGGTGAAGTGTTGGTCCAGAGTCAGCTTGCTTGAGATGTGTCTGCAGAGACACACTCCTATGGTCTTTTGAATTCAAAAGCTCCAGAAAGTTATACTTCACTTCCTCTGACTTCCTTTTCTCTGGCATTTCACTGTTGTTTCTTTTCACTTTTGTTGCCAATTCTGACCTGCAAATTGCAGATTTTCTGAACCTTGAACAATAGCTGTGACTTTGCTGTAAGAACTCAGAAACTCATTAATAGAAGGACTTGGCTTTGAGCAAATGTCACATCACATTAGTGTAATTCTCAGGCAGTAGCTAGCTCTTAGCTTGGCCCATTCATTTGGGCAGAGCTCAGAATGCCTCCTTGCTGTATCATAGAGATATTCTGATGATGCTGATTACTTTTGTCTCCATCTGCTTTGATTGATAACTCAGCAATTATTAGCATTCTGAACACAGCAGGAGCTTTTCTCAGCTCTTGTCAGCATAAGAGGACAGTGGCAAGGAGGAAGGGAATTTGTAAGCAGTATCCCATGGAAAATAACGTCCAGGGTCAGAAAATATTAATGAGAGAAGTGCTGCTATAATTAGATGCTGTGCATGTGTACAGTACACACATCTTGCATTCTGCTCTTCTTGGAATGCAGCCCTGGGATCTCACAATAACCAAGATGAAGATATCTGAGGATTACTAGCAGCCTTCCACAGTGCTACTTGCATCTGCCTTTACAGGTGAAAGCAAGGGTAACACTGGGTTTAGGAATCAGCAGCTATGTATGAGATTGCCATTGAAATGGCTCTTCCTGGGCTAACTGAGAATTCATCATTTATAACAGGGACTGCAGAAACAGCACAGAATGTTAGTTTGCAGTGCTCTGTAGCAATACCCTCAGAGCTCAGAAGGATTTATCTTTAAATGCTACAACAGCAGAAGGGGAATTAAGCTGATTTTAGGCCTCCCCAGTGCACTAGCAGGTACATTGGTCCAACAGTGCTTGACATACTTTGAAGCCTGCATCTGCCTACAAAGCCTCTTCTTCCTCCCCACAATTTACATGGGAGGCTGTCTCCATCTCCAGTGCCAGCACTCTGGCAAGTATTTATTCCATCCGAGTGTCAAAAGAGTATTAAAGTCATTGGGGCAGAAAACTGAAAAGCAAAGAATCTTTATTGTGGTTGATGTATGAGTCCAGGAGTCTGAATTGCAAAGCATGCTAATGCCTTTCCAGAATCTAGATGCTTCCTTTGGGCTGAGAGCACAAGCAAAAGTGTCCCTGAGTTCCTTGTGCAGGGGAATAACTGAGAAAGAGTAAAAAGCTGCCTGACTACATAAATAGATAGATGGAAAATGTAGCTCTTGTTCGTGGACCACAAATAATCCATTATGTAGTGAGTGTGTGTTCTTGGCTGTAGCTGGCATGCACAGTGAGCAAATATGAAATGAAAGCAGTAGGGTGAGGTTTTCTGGGGATTTGAACAATTACAGAATATTGAGATTATTCCTGAAAGAGAGCTTAGTTTTCTCCTCTGACTGGACTAAGGTCTGCTGCTTTTTATGAAGATGATGGGCCTGGTTGTGTCATTGAGTGGGCATGGCCATCGGGAATGAAAGCATGTCATTTTACCTGCTTACTGACTGGCATAACTGCAGAGACAAGGTCTGTGTCCTCAGGGAGCAGAAGCTGATCTCTGGTGTATGGCAAACTGTGGGGAAGAGGGAAGAACAATTACCAAGGAAAAGGAGAAGTGCCCTCTGGAGATGTGGCCACAGAGCTTCCTCCCAGCCCAGCTGAGCAGCTCCAGAGGGAGCTGAACACAGCTCAGTGTGTGTAATTCCCACAGCTCCTGGCCTCACACTCTGCCTCTGCTTCCACATCTCTCAGTGCCTTCCTGGCACAGCTGGGCACAGCTGGCCCTGGGGATGCACAAGGGCTCAGCCTGGGCTCTGCCTCTCATGTGCCATGAGATGGAAATCTCTGAGGCTGGAGTTAGTGTTCATTGCTGATTCAAATCCTGGCAGCTCTGGGAAACACAGATCTCATTTGAACATCTAAAGCTCACAGACAAGGATACTGCTAAAATCCACGGCTGGTTTCATGGAGTGCAAAAGGATTTAAATCTGCAAATAGTCTGGGCTGCACAGGGGCTGATTTGAGACCTCTTGGCCAATGCAGTACACTATTGTTTTCTACTACTTTTTTTTCTTCTTTTTTTTTTTTTTTCCCACATATAACTTTGTTCATATCTGGTTGGTGTTATGATAGTGATGAAAAGACATAACAATGTAATTTCCTTTTAAAATACAGGACTTGCACTAGGAAGGCAAGCCCAAATGAGGGTGATGCCTGAGGTATTGATGGATCTCTACTGTTACTAACTGGATTATGTCTGCTGGGCTGTCAGCCTGAAGTTAATGGAAGGGTAATGAGGACCTATCCATAAACAAGCTTGCTTGAGGAGAGGGGGTGAGAATGTTTGACACTGGACTGACTTTTAGGGGTCTCAGGTGACAATTTGAATGAGTCATTGATGTGCTGTTCCACTAGGGAAATTCACTCAGTCCACTATCAATTTCCCCTGACACTCACAACCCTCACAGGGTTTCTGGTATTGGTTATTTGTTACCAGGCAAAAAGAATTTGATTTTCATACTCCTTAAGTGAAACAAAGTTGGAGAAATGAGTAAGACAAACAAGGTCATCTCCAGTGCAAGGTTTTGTAAGTTAGATTCCATTTCACGCACACACAAAAAAGGTAATAGCTGTTTTCTTATTTCTTTGCATCTTTAATTTCCCTCAAAGTAATGTGTGGGTTTATTTTTTTTTTAAGCCAGTATAAAAGACAGACAATAGATGAAGCAAGAAAAATGTACAGTTCTTTTCAGGGAGGGCCTTAATCTCATGATACAGGATTGGTAACTTCTGTTGGGCTCCCAGCCCCACAGTTCAGTGCTGATATGTATTTTGGGGGCCATTAACACCATTGCTAAATAGCTGTTACTGAGGCTTTTCCAAACTGAATTCTTATGTGCCAGAGCAGCATTCTTTATCATTTTACTGTGTGATGGCTAATGGTAAATCTGCATGAAAAGCAGTCTTTGGGATGGCTGCCCATCTCTGCTAAAATGTACCCGTCTCAAGTGAAAATCATCATGTGGCAGCTCTCTTGAGGAACCTGGTACTTTGCAGTGAAGTATGAAGCACCCAAGTATTAATTTCAGATTCATTTTCCTGAAACAAGAACATAGAAGAAAGTAGGTCCTCAGCTGAGTGGTGCTGTGCTCAAAGGTGGGGAGGCTGGCTCCAAACAATATTGTGTAAGACTTTCCAAACACCTTTTACATAAGAAAATAACTTTCTCAAAAAGTACTGAAAGAAATAAATCTGTCCCAAAGAAACTTTAACACAAAATATCAGGCTCATTTTTTTGAGATATTGAGGCCACTTCTTCAGGTAAACTGAGGGATATTAAAGCCATGCATCTACTCTGGAGAGATTGAGAAAAGTATCGTATTAAGAATATGCTTGTAAACCCACAAAAAGTGCTCCTGAAATATCCTTGAAGTGCAGCATGGTAAAAATTTAGAAGGAAACAGCTGCCTTCTGCAATGTTTTTGGATGAGGAGAAAAACAGGATAATGTTTCCTCCCAGAATGTCAGGAAATTTTTTTAAGCAAAAGTTTATTTTAAGGTTGACTATCACACTTGATGCTTTTTTTTATGACAACCTCAGGGCAGTGAACCACTACATAAGATCAATGTAGATGAAGACATACAGATGAGACTTCTGTGAGAGTTTGTGTTCATTTTAACTTCTAATTTTTCTTCTATCGAGCTCTGTTTGTCAAACAGATTTTAAATAAAAATTCAGGACATCAAATAACAGATGGCAAACACTAGGATATTAAAAGTAAAAAGCCCAGTTCCATTTCAGTTCATATTTCCTTGGAGAATCTTTAATTTTCATGTTCAGTAAGACATTGCCTGACCTATCCCTTGTACATCCCATGAAATGTAATCAAAGCAAGGCTTCTTTCTGCATCTCTGGTTGTTCTCTGACTATGCAGGGATACCTGCTTGGATTGGATCAATCTCAGCCAAAAAACAATCTTTGATACACTTATGTTGGAAGAAGACCAATAATATCCAGGAGCAACAGCTTATAAAGTAGGAGAAGGGTTTTTTTCTATGTATCCTGTAATGTTTTTTCCTTGCAAAACATGGATGGAATCCAAGATAGTGAACAGTGGTGTTTAAGTGACAGTGCTCTCAAGGGAAATGCAAAGTGATGCATTTGGTACCTCAGATCCTCAGGCTGTCTTTTCACTTGCCACTACAAGGAAACTGTCTTCAGTCTTCCAAATAAACAAATTTCTTTAATCTGAAAAGTGCCAAATAGTATTAGGCTTTTCTTAGGAATTAATCTAGGCAAAATGAAGGTTAGCCCTCTAGGCAAGGGAATTTTGTATCTGTAAACTGCTGCTGCTCAGTCTGTGTGGAGCACTACAAAATTAGTATATTGCTGATAGCTTTATATTTTCATTTGCCTACTCAGCAGTTACATTCCAGTAGCTTCCCCAGATTGGATATTAATTATTCACTCTGCAATTTGTGTATCCATGAAGTGGAATTGCATAATCTAAAAAAAACCAAAGATCATACCTAGGCACTTACAAGATCTTCTTCTTGATTTACTGGCTGATCTTCCATTCAGCCTGATTTCATGGCAGTCAATGGATTAGCAAGTTTCATTGCATGTCAGCCTAAAGGAGGGCCCACTAATAGCACTAATTGGAGGGGCCCACTAATAGGCCTGCGTGCAGCAATGGCAGAGGAGCAAGCTGAACTTTCTGTCCTAAGGCTCCAGAAAGCATTAACCCTTTTTTTGGAGCACCCCGTGGTGATGAGCAGGAGCTGTGGTGTGCTGGAAAGAGAGCTGTGACACAAGGGTGAGGGCAGAGGTGTTGACAAACCTCCAGTGGTTCATTCTGCAGGGGGCACTGCAGGAGCAACAGCATCCATTCTCCTAGTTCCTCTGGGAAATGTCTGTTTTCCTGTGTCTTTCTCCAAGTGGAAACCTTATTTCCTCCTGGTGTTAAGTAATGGGCAAAGGCGTTCTTTTACTTTTTTTTTTTTTTTCTTAGCAGCAGGTTTTAAGTGCAGCAGCTCCTTTTCCCTCTTGAATCAAATGAGTTCAGTTTTGTGCTTCTGGGTGTCTTCTCTTCCAGGGTATCCACTGCTAAGAAAAAAGCTGACCTCCCAGCACTGAGATTCAGCTTTCCCAGGAGGGCAGTGTTAGAATTGAGAAGGATAATTATGCACTGCTATATTCCCTTGCCTTATTCCACATGCCATGAAAATTTGTGCAAGGAGATGAAGCAGCAGCCATGAACTGCTGTTATTACCATTACTTGCACAGTCATGAAAACAAAGAGCCCTTGCAAAGAGCTCTGCCATTGATTTGTGAGCCTTGGTCACCCCTGGACCTGGACTGTGCCTTTGTTCCTTACCTGCAGCCCCCTGTTCCTCTTCCTTAGCTCAGCACTATGACAAATTAGACAAAAATTATCTCTGTGCTTGCATAGCTTGTGCTGAATCCTTAGTGTGCAGGAGGATCTAGATAGATCATTGCTGGAACAAGATACAAGCTGATAACCCCTGCTATTTGTCCATTCAAAATGGGCCAAAAAGATGACCTAATTGTGCTAATTGCCTTCTGGCATTGCTTGTGCAACAAACGTTTTGGCTGCATGTGTAGGCCTGTGCCCAACAGTGGGCAGTCCTGTCTCTAATATCTGAGCTCAAAGATTAAACTTCCATTCCACAGAGCTGCCATCTGCTGCAGCTTGTGTCCAGCCACTGAAGAGCCTTGATCACTGATCTTGCACACAGCACTGGTGCTGTCTCTGTGCTTTTTCAGGCCACCTTACTGGGATGACTTCCTCTGACTAGAACAGACTGAATAAACCAAAATACATAAAACAGCCTAGTAGGTGAACATAGATGTTAACCAGCTCATTTAGCCTCCGCCTTGAGGCAGGATAAAGTAAAAACCGAAACACTTTTCAAATTATATGTTTGCCCACCGAATGGCTAAGTGCAAGTTCTGCATAATGGCACTGACTGAGTGTTTCAGGCTAGATTCTGTCACCTTCAGCCACTGTGTGTGTGACACTGCTCTGTTTATGCTGCCACTGAACTCAGGCCATCATTGCCCTGAGTTCCTGTGGTCCCAGCACTTGTGGTAAGAGATAGGATGGAACTATTTAAGCTGAGCTGAAAGGAGCCCAGGCTACATTTGCAGTCTCTTGTGCAAGTTTTTGTTTGCTCCACTTTGATGGGGGAGAGACATGCTGACATGTAACCTGTTACAGGAATGCTCCCATCTCCAACAGAGCTGAAATGCAGCTTTTTAGCAGACTGTCATAAAAAACATATTGGAATTTTAATTAATTTCATTTACTGCTTGGAGACACTTAAACTTGAAATGGTTGTGGGCATGAAGGCAGCCTTCCATCAGCCCGACACCCCAGCACCAGGAGCTCTCTGGCTGCCCTCTGGGGCTACCCAGGACTTGTGGACTTGCAGAAGTGATGAACAGAGACCAGATCTGGGAGGAGGTGACTCTGGACTAGGATGTTTGAAATGGGTTAGTGATGAAGACCACCTAGTGCTCTGGACTGAGTGTTTTGAGTGGCAAGTATGTGGTACAGTAATCTCTGAGAGCCAGATGGAGTGGATTTAATGTCAGGAGACATTTTCCAGGGATCAAAGGAGCTTATAGAAATAATTTATTTTTACCTTTAAATTAAGAGAAATATGCTAAATGTTAAAATGGCCCTTAATTCATGAGCTTCGTATCCCTGGGGTATGATTAGCACCAGATAACTCAGTCTCCCTGCTGTGTCTTGTTGCTTAGTTACGCTACACAAGTGCACTGTGCTTTCATTTTCTGTCTTATGTGAGCAGAAGCAGCATGATATAAAAGTTCAAAAAACCTGACAGACTCTGAGAGTACTCTCAGCTGTATTCCAAATCACTTGGGCTTCAGCAACACCACATGTACCGTGCTTGCTGTGAATGGAAAGAAGCTTATCCTGATGGTGGGTGTAAATCAGTAGAGACCCCATTAGCTGCAGCTGCTGGAATAAAGCAGTGCAAACAGAATCAGAATCATGCCCAAAAGACTCATCCTTTGTGGAAGTAATTTGTTTTCATTAAGAGAGATTAGCATCACAGTGGTATGATAAACTTAAAAGGCCTTGGAAGTGCTATTGTTGTTTTTAACTAAATACTGATTCCTAAAAAAAAATTAGGAGATTGCATATTAATCTCCTAAAACAGAATTGCCTTGAAGAGCTAGATGCTTGAAGAGTGCACAGTGTCTTCCTTTTTACTGGCTTTATTAATGAGGGTTTGGCTGCACTGTAAAAAACCGGAGCAGGATTTTGCTGGGTCTCATGAGAGCCATTGGTCTGGTGCAGCTGGGAAATCTGGGGAAAGCTAACTGCAGGAAAATGTGAGGACCTGCAATGGAGAGAGGGACATCAGTGGGCTGCAGAATAAGGCTTCTGTTCACATTGAGATTTTCTGCTGACTGTATGGAGAACATGTCTTTCACAACTCTTTTTTACTGTCAAAATACTTATTTTCCTATTTTGGTTGTGCTGTTAATGTATTCTTAAATACAGGTATATAAAGGTCTCATAGGAATTAAGAGAAAACACAGTTTTGCTTAAAAAAAAAAGTTACCTGGCAATCCAAATGGTTTTGCAGAAATTCTGAACCACCTCACTCTAAATACATGGCTGAGTGATAACAGCAGTTTACTTGGGGGACTGCTGGTATTTCTTTGCCCACAGTGGCTACAAAGTCTGTTAACACCAGCTGGTATTGATTCTTCTATTTCGTGGCTGGTCTTCAACTACACAAAGATCAGAGAACAGTCAGGTTATTAAATATGTTACTTAATCCCCTCATACTGAAATGGGTCAAAGATCCTTATATTCTTCTGTATTATTTTGGTTAGCTGTTAAATTTGACTTTTTTGGGGGTTTTGGGTTTTTTTGTTTGTTTTGGGGTTTTTTTTTGAAACAGGACAATGAAAAATATGCCTCAAATAGTAGTTCAGCAGTAGTTTTTTAATGGTGATTTAACAAGGTTGTGTTAAAAATTAATCTGCTTTCAGTGGGGGCAGTGAGGAAGATGCTGATGTAGTAAGGCAAAGAACTGGCAAAAGATGGGATTCTCATGAATTGGCAGTTCTGTTCTAGGTTTTGGAGGGTGAGCAAAAGATGCTGTTTTCTAGCAAAGAACAGCTGTTTTCTAGCGCTCTTGTTTGCCTCATTCAATCTTAATTGTCAATCAGCCATTGGTTTTTTTCAGGGTTGGGAATACCCAATACTACTGTTGTTACGTGGACTTAGTGGGAATGTTCTCTTGTCAAGACCAGAGTGAGCAAATTCTGGGAACCTTGAAGTGACCAATTACTATCATTTTCCTTGAACTGACTTTTGACAGATGATGGCTCCAAAGTGGTAAAACCAAAGCAGCAGCTTTGCCAACTTTATTGCTTTTATTTTCAGTATTTTTATGTGATGATATATATATGCCTCCCTCTGATATGTTCTGTTTATTCTAATACACATGTGTATTAGATCCCTTCTTTTAATATCCTTGTATTTAGACAAGCAGCCAGCCTTTCTGTAGCAACACATAGCTGTATAATTTACTGAGAAAATAGTTCCTTTCCTGAATTCTTACTAGTATGAAAGAAGTTTTTATCCTGGGGAGCCAGTCGTTCTATCCCTGCTACCTGTGGTAGATAAGATATTGCATATTAACTAGAAATGAATAAAGAGAAGAAGCCTCATTTTCACTTGTAGATTCTCCAAGGCACTCATCAGCAGGCTCCCTGGTTGAGAGCTTTTGCCTGGTTTTCAGCTCACAAGCCAATAAAGTTGCAGATATGTGGGAATGCAGTGGGCTGACTTGGTCCACGTGGATTTTACAGATTCATCCCATTAGTAAGGGACAGAGGAATCTTCCCTTTTAGATTTGGGTGGAGGGTTTTTTCCCTATTTGATGTGAACACATGCAGTCAGCAAGATAGTAATCAACCATGTAAAATCCTTAAATGAAAGAAAAGAAGGAAAATGCATGACAGTACAGATTTTTAATTTTTTCCATGAAATCTATATATTTCTTTCTCACTAATTTACTATGTTTCAACACAGTGACTTCCTCCTTAATGTGATAGAAAGTATGAAAGCTGGTTATCATTAAAAAATATAACAAATAGCTTGGAATTAAAAAAAAAAACAACAAAAAAAAAAATAGGTGTTAAAGACAACTCTTTTTGAAGTCGGTGCACTGGAGAGTGGTCTCTGTGCCCTGCTCCCTGCAGAGAGCTTGAGGGTGCACTCAGACCACGTCCATGACTGCAGCCTGTGCAGGCAGGAGCTGAAAGGCATCATTTTGAAGCCAAACATCCCCTAGGATAATACATATGCTATCCAGCAAATATTTGGTTTACCTTCCTGAGGAAAAGTCGTTCCAGGGGAAAACCTGCCCAGTCAGAAATGCTTGCAGAGTGAGAATGCTTATTGCAGAAGGGACAGCTTCTGCCTCAGTTTTTCTGAGTGCAATATTACTGCAGTTTAAGATAGGTTTAAATCAATGTGGATGATAGTTAAGTATTCTGGTTTAAAAATGAAAAATTGATTTTCACCAGGAGGATATTTCAATAAGGTCAATAGGGGCATGACGATTGAGTAAATCAGCTTTTGTTCACAGTTTACCAAATCTCTGTCACAATAACTTAATCATGTGAACATTTGTAAAACTAGTTTCCCTGGAGGGAAAAGTGGTAATCAGGGCCTTCTCTTGGAGGGAGCGGAGCTTGGCCCTACTGCTTATATCAATAAGCATTGATTGAGTTCAAAGGAACTCTGTGGATTTATATATCCAGAACTCCTGCTCAGGAGATTAGACACCTCTAACCTGTTTTGCTTGCCACCTCTGATACAATGTGGTTCAGACGGTGCAATTTGGTGTCCTCTCTGCCCTGGACAGGTGTTTTAAGGACTTATTTTACTTCTCATTTTCCTCCTCTGATTCTGTTAGTAATAAATTCACTCCACAACTTTAGGTTGAGCCTGTTTTGCCCTTGCAGTGTTTTCTCCCCATCCTTATCTCAACTCTCTCCAATGCCCAGTTGTGGCAGGGGAGGGTGAGCAAGCAGCTTTTGTGGGCACCTGGCATTGAGCCAGCCAATACCAGTCAAACCACGACAGATGCCTAATCCTGAAATTCAACCTTGAATAATGTGCGTGGTTTTACTGCCTGTAAGCTTGTGTTTGTAGTTTCTCACCTTTCTGACCCACCTGAAAGTGCCACAAACCTGATCTGATTTGATGAGGTGGGGAGCTGTGAGGAGCTGTGTAAGAATCCCAGGGTCCCACACACTTTGAAGGGTTACCATGAAGAGCTGCCCCTTACTGGGTCTGGACTGCAAGGTGGTGCACCTGGAAGAACCTGACTGGGAAGATGCTGATGGCTGTCCTCTCAGCCCTGTTTTCTTCTGATGGGTGGGATCTGTTGGGATGTGTCCATTTCCCCTGCCAAACCCTCAGCACAGTGCAAGGGTCAGTGAGAGACTGCCTGAGCTCATCCTGCTGCTGGTCTCAGCAGGATGCTGAGAGCTGTTTCTTATCCTTGTTGCTGTCCTGCTGCTTCAGACCAGCGGAGTTGTATGCATTTTGTACAATGCAAAACTGGATCTAAGTTCTGGTAACTCCTGCAACAGGGAACAGGTAGTTTTGTTTCCCCTGGGCACTTGCAAAAATCTAACAGCCATGGGATAAGCAAAGTACGTATTCATCCAACCAATCAGTGGGAATAAGGGGAAACATCCCAGATTTTCATGAAACAAACCTTTTCTGGCTTGCCTATTTCTAGTTATCACAAAAGTCTCTAGTTTTGCTCTATTTTCCTAGGAACTGTTTTTCTGTTGTCACAATCAAAGTGAGTTTCAGGTTTCATGAACTTCCTTTCACCTGATTAGATGTAAGCAGTTCTAGGAAGCTGTTCTTCCTTTTATCATGGAAAGTTTAAAAATGTGAGAATCAGTAATACAAAGTTGTAGGTATCAGGGAAAGTGGTTGGTGTCTTCAGAGAATATTGTATTTCTGTGTGGAGCTGATTGATATGGAAATGCTGTGCAGTGTAATATTCACACTATCTCTGTACACATTTTACAAGTGGAGAGCACGGTGATTTTTTTTATTTTTTTTTTTGTCTGCAAGTTTTGACAAGAGAAAACTCTAAATGCAACTTCTCTATAACTTCAGTGGTTGTAGCATGGGGAATGCAGATGATGGGGAAGGGTTGTACCCTGTTAGCTTCTTTTATCTGGCTGGGGTCTGCCAACAGTAGGAGTATAATATAGGAAAGCAGAGTAGGAATTGACTCTGAAGGAGGAGCTTAGCAGAAATCACAGCCAGAGATGATTTGAACTGATTGACTGTGCAGCTGAA
The DNA here is from genome assembly GCF_048771995.1 of Taeniopygia guttata. NCBI lineage: Eukaryota > Metazoa > Chordata > Aves > Passeriformes > Estrildidae > Taeniopygia > Taeniopygia guttata. The sequence continues at coordinate 11,225,600 of NC_133031.1, read as the reverse complement.
ACCTGAATTAACACCACTAGATGAGAAAACTCTTATTGGGGACTGCTCTGACAAACCTGCATTTTAAACCCCAGTGCAGTTCTGCAAAGCTCTCTGTCTTTGTTGGTCTCCTGATAATTTCTTCCTTGCTCGACGTACCATGAAAAAGTTTAACCTTCCCTATCCAAACAGGTACACACTTGAAAACTGAAAGAGCCTGCTGAAGTTTCTTCTCCCAAACTAGATGTGTTCAGGTTTTTGGTGGCCACTTGAGACTTTAAGCTCCTGCTTTGGGACTGGAATGTCAGCTCTCCCAGCCAAAGGTGCACTGGGGCTGTGGGGTGGAGCTGTTTGCAGCCTCCCATCACTGACACATCCTCCCCACCTCGAGGAACATTCCTACAAGGCAACCTCTTTGTGACACAGGTGCTCATTTAATTTCAGCCCTTGCTCACATGCAATGGAGCCAAGTGTGGCTCCTGGGAGTTCTGTTGACTTCAGGAGATTTACTGTGGTGTAAATCAGAGGCCAAGTGACAGAGGAAGCCCATATGTTCTCCTGGAGTGCTGATTACGGGGGAAAGGAGCTGGATCAGAAGAAAATGATTGCACCCAGATTGTTTTCAATGTTTTAATGACTAGCTTAAGGCAGCAAATAAAAACAGAATCAGAGGTGATTTATATTTTTGCTGAAATCTAAACAGGCCTGGCCCTAGGCATTTGCATTTGTTCCTGTCTAACACTGTGGCTGACTTCAAACCTCTTGAACTGCAAGAATTGCTGAAAGCTGCTTGTGTAAGTCAGTGTCAAGACTATCAGAGACAACAGAAAGGGCAGGAGAGGGTATAGGTATGGGAAGAATTGGGCTGCAGAAATGGGTTGCAGAGGAGGAATAACATATTTGTAGAGAAAACACTGCTGTCCATGGGAAATCCCTCCACTCCTCCCCTCCCTGATTAGCAATAGCTCCTCTGATAAAACTATCTTATTGAGATCAAGGATTATTACAGAACCACAGAATATCCTGAATTGGAAGGGACCCACAAGAATTATCCAGTTCAGCTCCTGGCCCTGCACAACACCGTGCCCAAGTGTCACACCATGTCCCTGAGAGTGTTGTCCAAACACTTCTTGAACTGTGTTTGGCTTGGTCCTGTGACCACTGCCCTAGGGAGCCTTTTCTAGTGCCCAGCCACCCTCTGGGTGAAGGTCATTTTTCTAATATCTACCCTGATGCCCCTCAGGACACAGCTGGCCCTCCTGGCTGCCAGGGCACTGCTGAATCATGTTCAACTTTCCATCAACCAGGTCCCTTTCTGCAGTGCTGCTTTCCAGCATCTCATTCCCCAGTCTGTCCCTACATCCAGGGTTATCCCACCCCAGGTGCAGAATCCAGCACTATCTGTTGTTGGAATTCATATGATTGGTGACTGCCCAGTGCTTTGTCAAGGTCTCTCTGCAGGGCCTCCCTGCCTTTGAGGAGTCAGAGACTCCTCCCAGTTTTGCATCATCTGGAAACTTGCTCAGAATCTTTCCCAGTCCTGCATCCAAGTCATTTATGAAGATGTTGAAGAGCACAGAGCCTAAAATAGAGCCCTGTGGAACTCCAGAAGTGACAGGCCTCCAATTTGGTGTCACCCCATAATGTGTTTATCTAGCTCTGGACATTTTGTCCGGAAGGATCCTCTGAGAGACAATACTGAAATCTTTACTGAAATCCAGGAAGATGACATCAGCTGGTGTGCTTGGCCAACAAGATTACCCTGTCACTGAGGAAATCGGGTTTGACAAGCAGGACTTCATGAAGCCATGCTGGCCTGTAGCTGCATTGTCTTTCAGACGTTTTTCAATAGCTCTCAGAATCATCTTCTCCATAACATTACTAAGCACTGAAGTGAGACTAACTGAGGCCTACAGTTTTGGGGTTTCCTTCTTGCCTTTCTTGTCCAGTGGGATCATTTCTCAAGGGCCCAGGTGTCTTTAGCTGAGCAGGAGAGGAAAAGGAGCCAAGACTTCAAATTGGACTGAAAAGTTCTGCAGCCTGTCCTGAACTTTCTTTTTTTACTCCCTACTCAAAGTCCCAAACAGAAGGCTGTTCCAGAAAAAGCAGCACCAGGGTGACTGGCCACATGCATAGCCAAAACCAGCTGCCAGCGAGGGCAGTACGTTTTTAGTTAGAAGGAGAAAAAGACCATAAAAGTCCATGACCTGGAGCCCCATATAGTAAGGGTTTTGCTGCTATTAAGGGTGGAGTTGAGATGTAGGACAGCAGCTACAGGGATACATTAAAAAGAGAGAAGCACTCCCTGTCTTTCCACAGGCAGAGCTTGCCATTGCATCTCGTTTTTCTCTGTCACAAGAGCAGCCTCCCCAACTCTTCAGGGCTGTTTCTGGCTCTCTATCTCAGTTTTGTCACTCCAGAGTTTAGTTTTGCTTACTTTGCTGAAATGCTTTTCTCTGTGTCTGGCAATAATCCTAAGGACCACGTCATTAGATCAGCAGGCTGGGTCCCAGTTCACCCTGTTTGGGTATATCAGTGTCCTCTAGGATCAGGAAGCTCAGAAATGCCATAGCCAGAAGCCCTGAGCAAGGAAAGAGGGCTGAAGGCCTTTCTATATCGGCAGTGAGGTTGTAACAAAATCTGCACATTAAATAGATGTTTGCTTTATGCAACAGGAATAGCCCCTCTTGCATTCAAATTCACATCAAAGAGATGGTGAAGTCTGCTCTTCCTCACTCCCTCGGTGATGTGGTGTGGGTGTTTCAGTGACACACTGAGCTCACAGCACCATTTCTCAGCTTCTTGTTAATGCTTGCCACAGTAGAAATCTCATTCATGGATGACACTGATCTTATCACAGATATTGATTCATCAGCCCGAGCTGAGTATTAGCAATGAATTTTGCCTACACAGTTCTTTGATGGCTCTGATGTCTGATACCAGTGCAACAAGCTGGTGTTGGCTGATGTAGAGTGGGTGGTCTCAATGGAGGTTGTTTTTTTTTTCAACTGAGGGTTCTCTGTGATTCTGTGATCATGTGTGGGCTTGGATTAAGTATTCTGCATCAAAAGGACTCCTATTTTTTTTTTACAGCAGTTTCCACTGAACTCCAAGTGTCTATTACACAATAGCAGATCAAAATGGGGAGGAAGGGTGAGGTGAACTGCCGATATTTGCTGGTATTAATTGGAATGAGTCTTCCAAATGCAATCTCTCATTAATAAATTCAATTTTAAAAATTTAGTCCTGGAATCTGGATTTTGGGGTGTACTGGGAAAAACAATACCAGGGAAGGGAAAGTTTAGCTGTTGGAATCATTTATGGATTTGTTTTCATTCTGTTTGGGGAATATAGGGGAAAGCAAGGGAAATTCATAGAAACCATAAGTCATTTTAGATGCTTTGGCTGCTTTTGTGATCTCCGGATTTCCAAGGCTCTGTTAGAAAACAACAGGCCATTTCAGGGAAGGAGGACAGATTCCTCTTGTACGGGTCAAACCTGCCTGAGTAGGGACCATGGGTACTCCCCAGTCTTCACAAACTGTGTTTCCCAGAGGACATTTTCCTGTGCCAACAGACTATTTAATAATCCTCAGAGCTTTTCAGGATTTAATTTTCATGCATTTATGTTCATTCATCTACTTCTTGCAGCGATCTCTGTGACCAGATAAGCAATGCCCTGTGGCATTATCTGTTCTCTTCAATACTACTAAATATATATAAATCCATGCAGCAGCTCCTGTCAGAAAACTGCAGGACACAGGCAGAGAGAGATGTGAGAGACAAGGTGGTGTAAGGGACAGCACCATCTGCTTTGTTGACAGCCACTTGTGCAGAGAGGACAAGGCACTGATTAATTTGTCAAGGACTGCTGTGAAGGTCTGTGAAAGGAGGCAGAAATGTGTATGCACAATGCCTGGGGAGGTGTGGGGGGCAATGAGGTGGCTGTCAAGATGAGAGTGAAGGGTGATAGAGGCTTTCAAAATGGGTATTTGGACATCTCACTTGGAGAATAGGACAAAGGCATTGACACAGCTGGCTGCAAGACCACAATGAGTTACAAGTTGTTGCTGAGCAGCAGAATATAAGTATAGGTAGTTATTTATGGTGCACTGTAAGATGTGGAAAAGAAAGTGCAGGCTGGCTGCTAACCCTTGGTTGATTTTTATATTTTTTTTCTTTCACTGAAACCTATGGGTTAGAAGGTCTGCTAATCTCCACTAATTGGCAGTGCTGCTGCCAGGCTCATGTACAAGGGATAAAGGAGCCAGAAGGATGAGGGACTGCCAGGGAGATACAGTGGAGGGATGAGACACACCAGTGGTCAATGAGAGTTTTCACAGCTGTAGTCCACTCTGGGTTTTTTCCCCAGGCTCTGTTCTCCTAAAGCCATGCTATAAAATCCAGACAAGATGTGTAATTAAGCAAATTAAAACCAGTCTGGAGGCATTTCTGTCAGCCTGGCTAACAAAGACAAAAAATGCTTCTTTCACAGAAAAGCTGCAGAAAAGAATTATCTTCTAACAATTGGTGCCAGTACTTTAGATCAAAAGAGAAGTATGATCAAATATGGATGGCAAAGACTGAAAAATTTAGGGAAAATATTTTGAGGGAAGAGAGTTCCAAGCAGACTTGTAACAATCTCATCACTTTTATCAATTATCTGGAAATAATCTGTAAAGTAGACCTGAAAGATAATGAATGGCATTAACCTTTTGAGCAATTTAACGTGGCCTATTTGTGGTATTAGTTACCTGTGGATCAACAAAAAATAACAGGTGAAGATCCCTAATTCACAACAGTTCAGTTCTGGGCTTTTCAGGTCTTACACTGACAGTTATGGCAAGGGTCCATTGCTGAAAGAAGTTCATCTGGCATGGCATATTTGAGTTCTCTAGAGAAGCTTCCATATGGGGTCAAAGAAGCAGAGAGGAATGCTCTCCCATTATCAGCACTGCACTTTTGAAAATGAAGAGATTAATACCACAAGTACTGTTCTGTCCTCTTACAAAGACATACATATACAATAAAAAAAAAAAAGAGAGAGAGACTAAAAGTGTAAGAATAACTCAATTTTTAGGGACTCCATACCAAGAGTGTACAGACCTTTCAAGACAGGATGCTTTGAACTGGATGTATACCTTTCTCAAGTCTAATCCAGTGCAGTAGAAGGGTGATGAAAGGGTGGAAGTATTTGAGGTTCTGCTGCTCTGGAATGCTCCCACATTCATTGCCAACCAAAGTTATGTGGATTCTGTGGAGAGTGGGTACAGTGTGGATTGTGTGCAGAGACATTAATCACAGAACAGGTGTAAATTAAAGGAAACTTCCAATTTTCTGCCAATTATAAGGGAACCAGATGCTTAATGAAAGGAATTTCATTTTGAACTCATTGCAGGCAACCACACAGAGCAGTGCAGTCTGCTCTTCCATAGACAGGCAAAAAGGGACTGGGGCACAGATCCCTTTCACTTCCACACAATGTCTTTATTAATCCCATGGTTACAATGAAGATTTATCTCAGTCACAAATGCCTAATCAGACTTCTAAAACACTACCCAGCAGCAGGATTGACATTGGAGCTGTGGAGAAAGACCTCTGCCAAAGTATAATTGCAGGACTGGGTACTTATGTTAATCAGAAGTTTGTTACCAACTCTGATAAAACCATGAAAAAAATTTCAGTGGCTTTGGATTAGACCTTCATTTATGCTGTTTAGCTACCATGCACCAGATTGATTTCTAACTGGCTGGCTTGGTAGGTTTTAAGATGTTAGTGCCCATCTCCTTCAGGTTTTAGCCTGGAAGTTTCAAGTCACTTGGGAAAAGTATTTCATAATTACTGTGAATCCATGTTATAAAAAATTCATCTCATGATAAGCACATTTTTCTTGCTGATTTTTCAAGAGGAAGGAGGAGGAAAATTGAAGTTATTGGACGAAATTTTGGTGGTATTTTAAAATAATCTGTGGAGAGTGGATTTTATTCTAGGTTTGGGGTGGCATAGGTTTGGGAGTTTTTTGAGTGGAGTTCTTGTTTTGATTTGACTTTTTTGTTTGGTTTGGGTTGTTTGTGGTTGGTTTTCTTAAATTTTTCTTATTATTTTTCTTTCTGATGCTTAATGAAGTTTTGGCTGGTAAAATGCCTCATGAGACATCCCAGGCAATTCACCCTGTGTTTTATGTGCTATTAAAATGTATGGCTCCAGCCTGTGCAGCTGCTTGCTGTCAGGTTCAAACATCCTGAGCATCCATGCCCCCAAGTGGCTCCTGCTGAAGCCTCTGCCATTCATTCACTGAGGAGATGACCGACTGAGGAGAGCAGCTGATCCTCATGAGGAGGGAATGGGGCTGCCTGACTGATTGTCCACAGAGGACAGCAGCCACCGAGTCAGTCTGCAGGGAAGGAGGATACAACAGGCACTTGGTTTTGTCTTTCTCTGGAGCATTTAATTCATATTCCTGGATAACATGTGCTTTGTTTTGCCTTTTTTTTCCACATAATAAACTGACAATGGCTAAGGATTTAAAATCTTTTTTCCTTTTGTTTCTCGTGTGTTCCTAGAAATTGGAGAGGAAAGTGATGCCTTCAGAAAAAGCCAGTTTGTCCTCTACAGAAAAGCTTGGTGCTTTTCTGCATCCAGTGTTAAATCATCTAGAAATGCCATAACAAACAATTGCATCTTGGTGCTTTACATTCTGAAAAAGAGAAGTGAGAGGGTGGACTTTGGAGCACACTTCTCCTAAATGCATTGGTTTAACTCCACAGCTTGAGGGAGTCAGTGCTGCCTCGCAGGGTCAGCTGCCGTAGGATTGCAGCTGAGGAGAGCGTGTGGCACATGCATGTGAGCTGTGCAGTGTCTGCTCAGGGCCCTGTTCCGGGCACACATGGCACTCCTGCCACCCTGGGGACACCAACAGGGCAGTGGCACCAGGAGGTTGCCAGCTTCACACTGGGAAAGGCTGGCAAGGGCTGCCACAAAGCTTCCCCAGCAGGGAGAGAGGCTGGCATGGCTGCAGCAGCTGCTGCCTTGCTCTGCATTGGTGGTGCCTTTTACCTCCGAGTACCAGCCAGGCCGTGAGGTGCACAGGCCAGCAGTGACCTGGGCTGGTGACCCTGTGGGGAGGACAACCATGAGGGGAAGAAGGGCAGCTGGACCTGGGCCAGCGCTGCAAGGGCTTGGCCTTCCCATCCCTGTGCCAGGCTGGTGAGTCAAGCTTGCCTGGAGCAGCATATGGTGTAACCTGATTTTTAGTGCTTGTTTTAAAGTCCAACTCTCTCCATGTGGCAGGATTTTTAAATGACAGGTGTGTGTGCTTCTATGAAAACATTGCCCTATTTCCTTAAAGCCTTAGCTCAGTGATCCTGTCAGGTGAACAGTCAAAAAGAAAGGCAGGAGAAGAAACTGTTGTCACAAAACCATTTACAAAGGATGTCTGTTTCGTGCACAGTTCATCCAGGCAGCTGATTATTTAAGATCATTGTTCAATTTAAAATGACATGAGAATTTGAGCAAAGATTAATATGGTTCTGCACCTGCATATAGACAAATGTGGGATGGGCAAATCTGTGACATTAAGGAAAAAAATACAATGTTTAACTCATCTGAGCATTAGGGTCAAGGATTTCCCTGTCTCCCACTTCATTGCAGCATTTAGTGAAGGGTTCTCTGAGGGCTGCTTTTGTGATCACAGGCTGAGTTCTGTGGTAGAACTCAGAGAAATACAACTTTGTATTGCATTCCCAGCAGAGATTTGAGTTGATAACAGTTGTGTTTGTAAACTTAGTGCCCTTTTATGTTACCCTGCACATTAAAAAATGAGCAAATAACACTCAGAATGGATCACCATGAATCCTTCCTACCATAGGAAGGACTTCATGGACTAAGCAGAGCAGCTCTGATCTTCACTCTGGCACTGCCATATTAAAAGCATTTCAGACATGGTGTGCATTTGCTGTCACCTGAGCTGGAATGGCTGTTTAGCACAAGAGTCTGGTGTAATTTAAAGCCTCCAAACCAGAACCACAGAAAATCCCTTTCCTAATTTGGTGCTGGCTCAGGTCCCCAGATGGCTTCAGCATAGCAGCACATTAGGCCAGATCCAGTCCTGCCTCTGCACCTTCTCTGCAGCAAATCCACGAGTCCAGATTATTGTTCTGGTAGTTGTTGGAGGATTTTTTGTGCTTGTGTTTGGGATGTTTGTTGGTTGGGTTTTATTGTTGCTGGGGTTCGGGAGATTTTGCAAGGGAGGGAGTGGGAGGATGGTGGGTTTTTTTCTTTTCTCCCCTTAGGTCATCTGACATTCTTCATTTTTCTGTATAGTTCTTCCTTATGTCTAAATGTGTTTTAGTAAATCTGTTACTCCCTCCTCTGTTTTGGCAGCTGCAAGTAGTCTGTCTTCCTCACTCCTCAAAATATTAATAATTGATTTTGAAGAGATCATATTGTTTACTTTCCTTTATAGCTATCCATTGCCTCTTCCTTGTAATTCAATAATATGCCTTCTGCTCACATCTAGGTTAGTGGCAGCTCTTAACTTGAATACTTTGGCCACCTCTAATGTGATAACAAATTGCCAATTATCAGAGGAGTGGTAGCACTTTCTTAGACTCCCCCACACACTAAATCTAGATTAAGGAATTTGAGAAATGAAATGTAGGCAGGAGAATGTTTGGTTCCTTAATCAGAATGCTATTAAACAGCAGAACACAGCCCATTAGTAAAAAAAAAAAAATTCAAAAGAGGCATAATGGAATATTTAACATGACAAGTATGATGAAATGGACATTGAAAAAAAAACCTGATGTTAAAAAAGCCTCTCATGTTCTAAAATAATCACAGAAGAGGACAAGTGAAGTGTGTGTTTCTCCTAATGGTTATAGGAAAACCTATAACAATCTGCCTTTTGTTTCTGACTGCCCTCATGGAGAGTTCTGTCTATTGACTGTCCCTCACTGTCCCTCTGCAAAGTGGCTGTAGCAACACCTGGCCCCTTTACTGCATCAGCTCAAACGACTCAGTCTGTGGAGAACCTGGGATTTTTTCTCAGTTTTTCCTTCCAAATGAATAATAATGTGGTCTTTTTAGTTCTGTATCTTGGTTTGGTTTTTTTTTTTTTTTTTTCCCTTGAGGACATCTTTAATTGAAGTTAATATTTAAGTAGGGATTTTGTTTTCATGTCTTCAAGTTCATTTGTAAGAATGACCATTTTAGGACAACAATAGCTGTTACTTTAGTTCTATTCCATGCCTTAGAATTTTACTTAAACTTTAATTTTGGAGTCAAGAAGTCTCTGGATGTAAGAATCTCTTCTTATAGAAACACACATTTTTATTTGCATACGGAAAGATCAGAATATCTGAAAAACATAGCAGTGTATATAGATGCTAGGAAAACAAAAAGAAACTTGCAAAATAAACCATGTGATTTGGTGGTTGATGTGAGGACAGGAAAAAATGATAATGTCTTTTGAATGATTGTGTTAAGAATGAGTTTTAGGGTTTTGCTTGGAATTAGTTTTGGAGGCACTCCTTTTCGCTTCTAACTTGCCACAGAGCAGTACTAATTCTTTCTTCTGTATTTTTTTTCCCTGTCTGAAAGAGCAGAAAGAGGCACTTCTATTTATTTATAATCTCTTAAACTGAGATACATAGCCTGGTGTTCTTGGCAGATTGCATAAAAGGCCCATCTATGAACCAATAAAGAAATGCTCCAGATTGATTAGACACTGTTTAAGGCTTAGGCTGAGGAGAGCTGGCCCAAATCCATTTTAAGTTAGGTACAGGTCTAAGTTATGCTTCATCCCTGCCTGCCTTTTCTTGCCTTCAGCTGCAGTTCATTGAAGCTGTTGTCTAGGATACAGGCAGGCTTAGTTTATTCAGCCCACGGTTTAAATGCAGAAAGAAGGATAGTTTGGGGGCTGATGCAACATCCATGTGGCATTTGACAAGTCACTTATCAGAGCTGGTTTCATCTTTCATGTGGGAAGGTGCATGTATTTAGGAGGGACCTTGGAAATACAGTGCTAGAGACCACAACCGGTGAAAGAGAGAGAAACAGACAATATCCTGATGTCTGCACCCTACAGCCACATCCTTCTGGGTTTCCTCTTGGTGCTGCCCAACTGACAGTGGGGATCAAATCTTCCACTTTATTTACTTATTTCACTCAAGTTTAAAACTTCCTGCCGTGCTGGATAGTCCTAGGGACCTGGGAAGCTACAGAGAGCCTCCAGGGACCATCCCAAGCTGCAGGACACGAGCACCTGTGTCTGTGGCCATCCATCATGACTGGGTGAGGATTTGAAAGCCACATTCTGTATGCTGTGTCACCACTGAGCAGCTTTCCTTGGCTGTAATGGCACAGCCAGCTTATGAGGAAGAGGAAGGGTAATGTTTTTCTCTTCATGAGCTTTCCTTGCTAGGTAATTATGGTGAGGAAGCAGGAGCCCACCATTTTCTGCTTGCTTCTCTCAAGGAGGATCATGGAGCTTCTGCTATGACCACTTCCATTAGGAAAAACCTTCATTTAAGGAAATGGAATCTCCTGTGTCACAAAACCTCATAAAATTAATAAATTTTATTATTTAAATTGTAAAAATAATTTTATATTAAAAATTATTTTAAATAATTGTTATTAAATTATGCAGGTGATTGATTTGGAGACATGGGATTTTCCAATAAGTTGGTGAGTTCAGGCTAATATGTAGGGGCTTGTGCAAGTCAGCCTTTCCCTTCCTCCAATGCAGGAGTTTTTGATGGCATGCTAAACAAATTTCCAAGCAAAGCAATTAGCCAGTGTCTCTGGAAAGCAGTGCTCTGCCTCTCATGAATGAGCAGATAGGAAGGGTCTGGTAAGACCTTCTGAGCAACAGAGCTTTAATCAACATCCTGCACAGAAGAAACTGCAGGGAAAACTATACTATTTTGCTCCATTTTGCTAAAGATAAGCAGGGGAAAAAAAAAAAAGAACAAACAACAAATCCCCAATAATCACAGCTCATAAATCCTTCATCATGTGAACAGTCCTTAGGTAGATACATCCACCATGGGAGGTGTGTGACAGCTTCTAGGCACAAACTGCTGCCCTCTGTGTGGCCTACAAATTGCTGTGTACACTGGCAAACACTTTGCTGATGGGTTGGGCTGTTTAACAGGAAAGAGCTCTTGACTGAAAACAGGCCATTTTTCCCCTTCAAAGCAGACGTATTTTCTCATCACCCCCTTTCATAGCAATTCAGTGATACTGTTTGCTGTGCCAGCGTCATTTTCCCTGGCTGTTTAATAACCATGATCTGAACCAGAGCTGCAGAGTATCTCATTATTCTGCTCCAAAGGTAGGAGAGGAAGGGTGGATGTGAAGAAAAACATCTGTTTCTGAGCATGTCATAAGTAAGGTTATGCTGCCAGCTGCAGTATGGTATCTGAGATACTGCAGTCAGTATCCCTGCAGCAGCTGTAGGAGAGGAATGAAATGAGAGGAAAGAAAAATCAACATGGAAAAACATTATTGATTTCTTTTCTGCAGCACTGAGTTTAACCTGAGTTTAATACTACTTGAATTTAAAATATTTGGGAGCTGCTGCTTGCTAATCCATCTGCAGAGTCAGATGAAAGCTCCTATTCGTTATCTCTGGAGGATTTGCAAAATGAGAAAGAGTTAATGCTGGAGAAGGCTCTCCTGATGTTCCCCAGTGCCTCAGAAAGGAGACTTGTTGACTCACATGTCCATGAGGGAGGTCAGACCATTTTGAAATGTTATGAAAGCAGCGTCCAAGGCAAGCTCCACTGCTGAGAGAAATGTCCTTCAGAGCAGTGCAGGTGCCTGAAGCACAAAGAAGAGAACTGTGCAGTAAAACACCCTGCAAAGACACGTGAGCTGTGGATCAGCTTTCCCAGTATGAAATCTGCAGTCTGGGTTTGTTCTTGGCAGTGCTGCTGGCTCTGGTCAGTCTGGCCACCCAGGGCCAGAGGTGCAGAAGCAGCAGCTCAGAGAGGCCATGGGGTAAAGGCTGGAGGGGTGGCACTGCCATCAGCTGGCACTGCTGATGTGCCCCAGCAGGGACCAACCAGTCCTGGGGCAGAGAGAGTCAACAGGCACTGCTGAAATGCTCGGGTTCTGCCTTTTTGCCTCTCATTTCTCACAGTCTTCTTCAGGGCACAGGTCTGGCCTTAATCTGCTCACTGTGAAAGTCCAGGGAAGTGCTTGGACATGACACCAGGTCTTTCCAGCTTCTCTACATAAATCACACTAATTTAAAATAAATTTCTAATGGGAATATTTGACATAAAATTTTTCAGCTGGCAGTGTTACCCACCACATGCTATGTCTTTCTTTCTGGAAACTAGTACCACGGGAAAGCCTGAAAATTACTTTCTTGTAATGGGACTGCCTTCTTTTTGCTAGGTTTGCATTGATTTTTCTATCATTTTCAGCCATGACTTAGAGGACATTTCAATCCTGTCACTCCAGCATCTGAAAAGGTAAAGCCTTCTGCCTGTGGTACTGCAATAACTATTTCATCATGGCTAGAGTTAGTTGAAAAAAAGTATTTCAAAGGTGTTTTTAGGATGACTTTAATTTTTAATTGTCTCTTTAAAAACAAACAAAATATAAAAAATTATAGAAAGTAATACAAAAGGATTACTAGGGAAAATCTGGACACCCTCTGGAAGGAAATGGGAGACCTGGTTACCCAAGATATAAATAAAGTCTGAGGTCCTCAAGTGCTTTGTCTCCCTCAGTCTCCACTGGCCATGAAGTTCAAGAAGCCCAAGACAAGGTCCTGCACCTTGGTCAGGGCAATCCCAAGTACAAACAGGCTGGGTGGAGAAGGGGTTGAGAGCAGCCCTGAGGAGAAGGTGTTGGGAGTGTTGGTTGACAAGAAGCACCCAGCTGTGTTTGCAGTCCTTAAAGCCAGCTGTGTCTGGGGCTGTATCCCAAGCACTGAGGGCAGCAGCTTGAAGGAGTGTGGACATGTTGGAAAGATGACAGAGGAGACCACAGAGATGACCAGAGGGATGGGGAACCTCTCCCATGGAAATGAGCTGAAAAAGTAGGTGTTACTCATCCTGGAGAAGAGAAGGTTCCAGGGATACTTTGGAGAAGCCTTACAGCACCTAAAGGTATTCAACAAGAAAGATGGGAGAGACTTTTTACAAGGACATGTAGCGATAGGACAAGAGTTGACAGCATTAAACTGAAGGAGGGCAGTTTTAGGTTATATATGATGGAGAAATCCTTCACTGTAAGGGTGGTGAGGCACTGGAACAGGTTGCCCAGATAAGCTGTGGATGCTCCATCCCTGGGAGAGTTCAAGGCCAGGCTGGATGGAGCTTTGTGCAGCCCGGTCTAGTGGGAGGTGTCCCTGCCTTTGGCAGAGGGGTTGGAACCAGGTTGGTCCCTTCTAAATCAAACTATTCTATGATTCTGTGACAGACACACCAGTGGCCTTTAGGCATGGAGCTGTACAGCACAGCAGCAGCACAGTGAGGACAGAGTAAAGCCAAAAAAAACCACAAGGTCAGGGAAAACTTGATAGAGTTCAGCCTATGGATTTTTGACTTGAGGAAATTTTGTCATGAGATACATCATATTTTTGCTGCTGACATTTTTATCTTCTTTTTAACACCACAAAATATTTGAGATGAGCATGAGCAGAAAAGAAGCTAATAGGCATTTTAACCAGGTGTTTTAATGAGTAGTAAATTAAGCAATTACAGAATCAAGAAGGAACCTTGCATTTTGGGATCACTGGTTAAGTCCCTACCAAGACCAGCAACAACCCTGGGGGTTCTACTTGCTTGTTGCTTATTTCTTTGCATCTCACAGAAAAGGTGGAAAAGATCTTTTTTTCCAGGTGCTTTTTCCCTCTGTGTTGCTGGCAGACTCTGTTGGGAGCCCAGGGACCTGGCTAGGGCTGGCCATTATTCCCACAGCTAAGCCAGGATATGGATAGGATAAGTTGCTCCTACACTGAAGCCTTCATACCTGACTCCCTTCACAGTTGGTTTTCCTCCCTTCATTTACTTACTTTCTTTAACAGCAAGAAAAAAAGAGTTACTTTCTATTGCTAAGACAGTAAAGTGGGTATGCAGTTGCTTAGTATAGCTGAGGCATTCAGGAGCATCAATCAGCAGGTCCAAAACATTGGTACTTTCATAACACCTGTTAGAGTATTTAAGATGGAAAATCTTGCAGCAAATGAGATGAGCCTCTTTCAAAAGGTCTCTTTGTTTTTTAAAGCTTTTGGAAGTCTCCTGAGACATGAGCCCAGAAGGCTGCCCATTTAATGAATGAGAGACCAAATTTTGTTTAATATTGTCTGTTTCAGAGAAGATGCTCCTGGCAGATGCTGTTTATTGAAACAAAAGCTTGATGGGTTTTGCTAATGATGGTGTATCCTACAAAATATTTATGTTCTGGGAATACTCAGAGTTGTGATCTTTTGGTAGGAGTTTTTATTGATGGAGTCTAGGACCCCATTATGGCAAATTTATCCTTTCCTTAGAGTTATATATATAAAACCTTTTCTCTGTCATTAGTTTTCCTGTCTCCAAAATGAGAATTAGCATTGCAGGATATTATGGTATGGGTGAAAAGATGAATCATTACTCTTTGGAAAGGTAATTAACCTCCAAAGGCATCTGCCAGAGAGCTGCCATTATACCATCAGCCGCACTCTGTTTCAGGTTTAGCCTTTCCCTGTCCTCCTCCAGCTCTCAGAGGTGCACTGTTTATCAGCTCAGTTCCGTGCAGGCAGGAAGATGGATCCCTTCAGCACAACTCCTGCGAGGAGCAGGGTGACAAATGCGGGGCTTTCAGCAGACTGACGCCCTGTGCTTTGCTCTTTGCCATCCGGATGCAGAGCAGAGCTGTGACCTTGGCAGTGCACCTGAGCAGGTGCTGGCAACATCCAGGGATGCTGATTAATTGTGCTGGCTCAGTGCAGGGAGGGCTGCTCGTTAATCCAAGCCTGTGCCAAGGAAGGAGGAGACCCTTAGGACAGGGCCCTTAGGCGAGCCCTGCTGGTCTGTGTCGTGGAAAGGCAGCTGTATAAAAGGCACATTGACTTTGTGGGAGAGGGAAGGGGGAAGAGCATCTCTCTCGCTGTCAGCTCAGGTTTGAATCCTGCTATGAGTGTGCTGCAGCACTGAGAGAGAAATACTTAGCCTGTCTACAGGCACTTGTTTGCTACTAAACAAGAAACACTGTTCCAAACAGAGATGATTAATGGCGACAGAAAAATTTAGGAACTGGGTGGAGAGCTTTATTCTGCCTTGATCACAACTACCCATTATGTCAGTAGGTTCTGATTTTTTCAGACTAATGGTAGGTGTACACTCACACAAACATGCAACTCTGCACTGATCTCACCCTCAAGGGACTGTGGATTTATCTCTAATGCTGTCAGATTTCTTTATAAAAGATAAAATACACTTACAAATGCTCTGTTGTGCTCTGTTATTTGGAGCAGAGTGAAACCTGGTCCCAGTGGATAAGGCATAATGGAAGAGGGTTTTTAAGTCTTTGCCCTCCCAAATGAAGAGATTTTTAATTGAAACCTTTGAGTTTCTACCAGCATGCATGAAAAAAGGAAAAGACAGTGAGGATTTCATACAGAATTCCTGGCAAAGAATGTACATTTTGTCACAATGCTGAAGGTGTGCTCAACATCGTGTGACAATGATAGCAATAACCAGTCTTACCAGTCTTTTGCTACTGCTTCTGTTGCAATGCATGTTTTCCTCTTAAGACAATTTGGGTCTCTCTCACCCTTCAGTGACCAAATTTTAGTTTAGCTTTTCCATAACAAAGAGCTAGGAAGATGTTGGAGATGATCAAGACACATCTCAAATAGGAAAGACTTTCATGCTTCCTGGGTGTCTTGTCTTTCTGGATGCTCCTGATTTTCTCCTAGACACTCTATGTGTTATTGCCTACCTAGGTGTGTACATACGGTCTCCAGTGCTGTAGAGAATGTTTTTGCTAGTTCAGGAAAGATTTCCAGAAACTTTGATGGGTTTTCTCCCTCCTCCTATATGGTTGTTGCAGCATGTGCATCCATATGTTGTGCCACAGCTGTACATGCCTTTGCCTTCCCCATTCATAATGTGGTTGGATTTTTGTGCAGATGTGCATGTGAATATCTGTTTGTAGAAAAAGCATGGCTTCTTGTACAAAAATCTCTGCTTTCATAAGAAGCCCGTTGTTCTCAGCAGATAGTGAGCTCTCTTTAATCCTCAGCTCTTCAGTAAGAGCCCAATGCCACAGTGACAGAATTAAATTCACTTTAGTATAAAGACACTAAATGCATCTAAGCAGTGCTTGAAGCTTTCAGGTATGGGCAAGTGCTGCTGCATAAAAAACAGCAATTGTTTCCAAACTCTGTTAGTGATTTTTATTTCACTGTTGATATTACATTCAAAGCATGAAATGATGCACCTCCTGAAGTGCAATTCTCATTTGAATCCACAGGTTCCAGCCTCTCCCAGTCAGTGGGAGTCTCTGCATTGATCTTGGCAGGTTCTTGCCTAGTGTAGGCAGAAAAGACTGATTTTGTCACCAGAATGATGAGCAAGCTGCACCCCCTCTTCTGTTATTGAGAGCTCAGCTCACGCAGGCATTCTCCTCAGGTTCTTGTTCTGTTCCAGGTAGTAATTTGATTTCACATGTACATTCTTACATCCCTATGCAATCCTTGCCTGGTAGGTAATGCTTCATAAACAGCCATCATTTGCCAGAGCAGTGCTTTCCCAGATCTTTGAGCCTGAGAGTTTCTGCAGGGGAAGCATTTCCTCCCAACAAACCCTTTTTTATCTCCTGACAAATGGCTCTGCTAAAAGAATTGTGAAATTGTTTGGGTTTGTTTCTCTTTTCTGCCTCTGCTGCTTGAGGTATTCTCAGGAAGGTCAACTGACCTTTATCAAGCCCAGGCCACTGGCAAGATGATATCCATAGTGAATGTACTTCAAACAGCCAGTTCTCCAACATGAGTGGTTTAACATCTGACCCCTTCAGTACAAATAGTGCAAGACACAGAAGATACTTGATTCCTTTTCCTAGAGAGCAAACTCCAACTGTGTACCAGATAGGGTGTAAAATATCATATACTTATGATCTAGCTAGAAGAATAATGCATCCAGTCCTTCACTTGGTTAAACATAACAGTTCTTCCAGCTTGTTTAGGTTTTTCACTATATGTGTGACCTGTACTGCTGTCTGGAAAGATGCAAAAGTTACTAATTTCCTGATATTGTTTAGGTTTTTTTTGATTTACTTTGCCCTACCCTCTAAAGGAGAAATACCTTAGTTAAATCATTAGTCTATGGAAGAGCAAAAAAGAAGGCAAATAACAGCCTTGAGGCTGTAACATGTACTTTTCACTTTCTGTGATACAGGACATAACATCACATGCTCCACATTGACCAGGGTTTTTAATAACACTCAGGTTGTGTTCCTCCGTATCATGATGGAAATTAAGCAGAGGTGAAACACCAAAGGCAGGGTGTGCACCGTGTGATGCTGCAAGGTGCCAACACGGCAGTCTAGGCCTTGAGTGAGTACAGTGAGGTGGAGCATTAATTGTTTCCTCACTACTCTCACCTATTTTAATCCAGGGTTCTTTTCTTAAAATTAAGAAAATGGCCCATATTAAGCCAAGTACAATACAAACATGTTTACTGAAGTAACTCTTTGTCTACCTTAGGGTTTTTTTCCAGGAGCTGTCAGGTCAGCCAAATGCAGACTGTGCCACAGGGAAATGATTTTGGGAAATCACTGTTCTTTCCTGTGTTTGAGGGAACAAAAATGGGAAGATACCTTCTAAAAGGGAAAGGCTCATGCATTGGCTTTTGTGAGGGGTATTTATTGCACTCTCCCTGAGGTTTTCCATGTCTGATTGTCTCTTTGGGGAGAAACAGTTGAAGCTTTGAGGTGGACTAGGCTTCTAGTTTAGTGTCATCTAACACCTTTTAAAGGAATTATATCTTTCTCTTTGGGCACTGAAACTGAGATTTTATGAGGTATCATTTAGATAGGGAGAGACCATCCGTGCCCACTCCAGTGTCTCTATTTTCTCATTTGTACAGTTCGTCCAAAAGTGCTTCTGTTTCATGCTATATTCATAGCTGACCTAAAATTTACTTGGACTTTTGCTGTTGCACATTGTTACTGAGTTTTATGGCAGAAAGAGTATTATGGATTGGTTGTTTGGGATTAAAACTGACTCCCCTTCCCCACTCCCTGGTTCAGCCAGTGCTTTGCAGCTGTCCTGTGACACTGGGTGGTACATGGGTTTCCTTCTCTCTGAGATCTGGAGGGTTGAATTCAAACCACTCTCTGTAGAATTTAGCTTTCTTTGAAAACTGAAATAGTTGGCCTACTCTGTGCAGAAGGTGTTGTTAAGCGATGTATTTTTTTAATAAGAAGATTAGTTCTGTAACTCCATACTTGGGTTTCACTTGTACCGTGCAGTTCTGCAGCTGTTACACAGCTAAGTGCCCTGCCCAGAGGGTAGGGACCAAGTCAGCCCATAAGCAGAGGTGGTCCCTGGGAAAAGGGAAGAGGGAAACTAATGCGCCAGAAATGGGGACTCGGAAGAACTGAATTTCTTCCTATTTCCTCACCCAGGTAGTACTCTGAGTTTACTGAAGCACTCATTCTGTAAATAAACAAGGCTAAATGCTTTACACAAGAGATAAACATAACTGAGTTTAAAACTTACCAGGATATCTACATTTCTTTGTCTAAAGAATAAGTACCAGTACCACAAATACATGACTATTTTTGTGCTTTCTGCAAGGCAGCCATTTTTTCCAACGCAGCAGGGAGGACAAAACCAAACAGATTGTGCGGTAACAGCTATAGCTAATCAAAGAAACAGGAGAAAGTAGAATTTAGTGAAGAAAAAGTCACAGCAAATATATCAGGAAAGGACCTACACTAAGTAATCACCTACCAGGGGATGTACCTGCCCCAGTGATTCCATGTGTATATGATATAGCTAACCCAGTTGCTAAATGAAACTTCCATTTAGAACCCCTGATAGAAATCCGTGTGTTTCAGGTTGGTTTGGATGAAAACCAAAGGTGCAAAGTGTTAGTCCTGTTCTGATAGGCCAAGTTAAGGTTTAAAACTCAAGCAGGTTTCAAAGGCATGTTCCTATCTGGGCCATTTGGGTTTTGGCTCCTTTAAGCCGCTCAGTGTGTGAGGAGAGCAGGCTTGACCCATGCTCTGAGTCAGGTGGCAGCCGTGCAGTTGCATCAGCAGAACACCTAAATTAGGATAATATATGCAACTGAGTCTCCCCACAGCATCCAGTGAGCTGCAAGGGTTAGCATGTGCTCACCTGCACAGGACTGGCTGAGCATGCTCTGATCTCCTTTTAAATTACAGTCATTTTTGTGGTGTCAGAGAAGTCTCCATCTCTGTTAAAGCACAAGCTGCTGTCTGTTCTGCATTCTGGAAACAGAGGTGTGGAGTCTTTGGAACTTAAACCTCTACTAGATATTCTTATCTCAGCAGTACTTGCTGGGATTTTGGTGTTGGGGCAAGTTTGTTCTGGAGACTTGTTAGTTTTACTTTGTTCTTAGGAGTGAAGTGGTTCCTCATGTGATGGCACAATAACCCTTTTGGCAGGGATTTTACACTGACATTTGATAATTATGTGCAGGTAGACTTATTGTTGGATATAATTTTAAGGACAACTAGGCTTTGAAATACTCCCTTCCATGACCAGAGCATACACAAGAAAAGTAATAGTAATATTTCAAAGCGATTATTTAAAACACCTTCTTATACTCAGAAAATTATGATCATCTATTCCCTGTTCCTAATTCAGTACTCATCCTGATTTAGAGATTTTAATTTTACTTGTAACGTTATTACCAGTTGTTAAATTATAGAAGTCTATTTTTCTTCTGTACCTCTGATCTAGATAAATGCAAAATCAGAAGTTGCTTGAACTCATTTGAGATTAAATAAAAGAAAAATTAGAGAGAAGCTTGAGGAGGTGGAAGTATTTCAGGATGTTATCACATATTGCCTGAGCACTTAGATTTCAAGATGATACATACCTAAAAATGCCAAAGACAGATGTATCTGGCATTATCTCACCCTCTAAATGCTTGGTAAAATTACAGAAAAACTGAAACAATAGAGAAAAGGGGGTTTTTCTTCTTTTTATACCTCCACTTGTCACAGTTACCCTTAAGAAAGCCTGTCACATCTTTTGATAAAAGGTCCATCTTCAGTTTTAAATGGGTACTACCTATGCTGAAGCAGAGATTCAAAAGCACTTTCTACAAACAGTCCCTCGGGAGCTTTTAGCTCCCTGCTAACACAACAAGAAGAAAAGTCAGCTCCTGAGTCAGGCTGCCCTTGTCAGAGGAGGTGTGGGGAGCCTGAGCTGTGCCATGCGGGTCCCTGGCAGGGCACTGGGGCACGTCGGCTCATTGGCACTCACAGGGCAGCTCCCAGCCCTTCTGCACACACAGAAATCCTTCCAGCCTGGGAGGAGTCAGGCACCGAGTCCTCTTCTCTCCTTGAGAGGCTGAGGTAACACTGTGGAAGTAAATGGAGCTGCACTCTGCTCACAGAAGCAATTTTAGGAATATGTCAGATAAATGCATGTGGCTCTGAACAAAAAGAAGCAAGCATTAAGGCCAGCCCCTCACCAGGTGTAGCATGGTGCAACACCTTGCACTCTCAGGGGGCTGTGACCATTTAGTCCATGTGAGGATCTGTCCCCCTGCCTGCTGTGAGCAGACAGGCATCTGTCCCTGCCTTCTGCAGGAGCAGGTGTAGGAGTTTGGATGAGAGGGAAGCCTGTAATGAGCCCTGTCTTTCTCTGACCCCTCCTTTTAGCATAGACTTACCCAGGACACTTGCTTGCAGAAAATGCTTTTTGGTTTTGTTTAGTGGTGAAAACTCCCTGAATGCTGCTGAAGGACGCTGTTTTTCTCTACCACACATGCTCTGTGTCCAGTAGATTTAAAAACAAACAAACAGAAAAAAACCTATCCTGGGAGCCATCCAGGGTGAATTTACTGAATCGTTCGTGTGGGAGGGAATGGAAAGGTCTGCATCCTGCTGGTTACTTTTCTGCAGCACAGGAGAAAGGCAGTGATGGACAGAGGCATGTGTGTGAACAGGAGGAAACAAGGATCTCTGTGTGGCTGCAGGATATAAGGAGAAACAGTGAGTAGCAAGAATCTCTCCTTTGAGACAGAAATACTTTAAAATTATCTTCTGAAAGGGGATGCCTAGTATAGACTTGGTGAGGGAGGGTGTGGGAAATACAAAAAAAAAACCCTTTTCAACAAAAGAGGTACTGCAGTGGTGAGCTCGATGGTGCCACCCAGAGTACCTTTTTGCATAATATATGATGCTCTGTATGGGTCTGGATACTGGGAAGATTAAAGCAGATGATCTTTCTGCATGCAAAGCAGCCAGAGACAGCATGATGGATTATTACTGACTACATTTCTGGCTGTGCATAATTGTGTTCTGATCTTCCTTGTTGAAGTTCTACCACCATCCCTCTGCCAGACTATGTCACTTAACTCATAAGAGCCAAAACCACCCTTTACTTCACCATGTTCTGACCATAGCTCTCTCTGGGGTCACTTGCACTTGAAGTAGGTTACTGCCAGCTCCAGTAAAATATTAAAATGGCATCAAATCATCCAGAGTAGACCAGCAAGGTGAATCAGGCAACTGGCTGCATGTAAGGTCTGGACAAAGATTGTCTGTTCAGATTTTAATAGGCATGAGCTTTGTTTAACACTTTGTGGTTATTTCTGCACTGTCTGATGTCTGATTTGCACAGAGAATATTAATGCAAAACAACAGAGGGGGGTTGTTCTGTCATTTCCTTTCCTGTCATTTCTATTTGACCTTTATCACACAAATATTGTGCAGTGTATTTACTGAATAAGGGTTAAATAATCCTTAACACGTAGTGGTGAACAGTACAAAAGAAAAATTCTCTCTTGCTTACAATTGAAAAACAAAGTCAAAATAAGGTGGCTGTGTGGAGTGGGAGTTTCAGGAACCCTGAGATCTGGCTGCTGAGGGACAGGCAGGTGGTCTTGGTCTGCACAGCTGAGCTGCAGCTCTCCTGGGGACAAGACTTCTGGTGACATGGTTTGTACTGCTGCCCTCTGCATTGGTTAGAAGAGCTTTATTGCAGGCTTGTCAGTGTGGATCATTACCTGCCTTTACATCTGTGGGGTGTTACCTACTTCAAATAATCTATACTTTATCCCCTGCATTTAAACAACTTTTAATTGTACATGGTACCTATGAACACTTAGGTGCCTTTCACTTCTTAATAAATACAAAGGAGAAATGCAGTAGCTGCCAGAAAATGTTCTCCTCCTTTCTTTTCTCTTCTCTTTGCTAACTCAATAAAGAAAAGCTGAAAATTTAAGGAAAGATGACTTAAATCAAACTTATGTTTAGATATTTTTTTCTCAGAAATAAATAGTGAAAGTTATTTTGAAGCAAGGTTTAAAATGGAGATATTATTCCTTCACTCAAATCCCAGAAGCATTTCAACAGTTTTTATTTCAACACTTATCATATTGGCAATTACTCGAGATATATATATATATATATATGGAAGTATAGATATACCCACAAGCAGTCTTCAATTTGCATTCAGTATTACTGCTGGTCCTTAATATCAGGCTGTGCTAATTAAGTTGTAATGAACAAATGTGCATCATTTGCTTTCCAAGTTTTTCATCTTAAAATGTGAGATTTTTATGTTCATTATGACATTAATCCTCCACTTACATATTGTTACTGAGCCTTCTGGATATAACCTTCAAGAATATCGATGCTTTCTATTTTCAACATTTTAATTTCTAGCCTCAAAAAGAGGTGTCAACAGGTGAAAAGTGTACTTTAATGCCTTATTATGCTGCTCAGCTCCAACTCTAATACTATGAATATTTTTCATTTATTCAAAATTAAAGAATTTGTGCCATAAATATAACCCATGGTATTTTTATGTGATAAATAAATGATACAAATAATACATTTTTTCTCTCTCAAAGACATAAATACGGATTAATTTGGATCAGCATATAGCTAGTAGAGCTATATAATTTTTTTCAGTGCTTCCATTTTTTTCTTTTAAGATGTCTGGAATTGTCTCATTTCAATTTGCACAGGAGTCAATGCAAAATGCCATGTTTATAGAAGACAACTGGTTGCCTCTAGAGAGAAAAAGCTTGGTTTTTCCTGACCTCAAAATATTTGCCATGAGTTGCAGAGAAAGGAACCATTTGGCTCAGCTCTGGTTTTGGCTCTCATTTATCTGAGATGTGCAGGGAGGCGCAGAGTTCCTCCCTGTCCCTCCAGGCACAGAGTTCCTCCCTGTCCCTCCAGGCACAGAGTTCCTCCTGTCCCCCCATTGCACTGCAGTATGTTGGAGTTGCTGGAAATGCCATGGCATGAATTGCTGCCATGCTGAGCAGAGCCTGGCTGCGTGGCTCTGGGGCTGCTGAGCCTGGCAGTAGGGCCCTGAGCAATAACTGCAGGCAGATTCCATGGGATCTGCAGCTTCTCCAAGGGTGCTCTTCAGTTCTGGCCAGTGCCAGGCCATGGTGTGCCAGGAGAGGCCAACCCCCGGTGCTTCCCTGCAACTGCACCTCGCTAACAAACACTACGTTGGTACCTTCTTGCTGAGGAGAGTCAGCCCAGTAAGTGCAGCTTGTGAAAAGAAAATCTGCCTCCAGGATTAGTTGTATCTTGTGAAATTAAGCACTTGTGATGGTTGTTCCTTTTAAAGCCAGTTCTCACCCCTAAAAGGATTCTGAGATGCAGTTTCTTGCCAGGCAGTCCTGTGTCCCCACTTGCAGACCAAACCTCAAGGGCCTGGCACCAGAAATAACTCCATGATCCACGGCCTAAAGCATACCTGTACTGAATCCCATTAAAAACACATGATGTATGCAGCTTCTCTGTAGTTGCAGTTGCTTTCCTGCCTCTGGGTGACTCATGGTCAGAAACTGAAGAGCAGTTTCTCTTTCAGGAGCTGTGCAGCCTGTTCCTGCAGCTGAGGGAAGCTGGAGAGGGGTGGCAGCAAAACATAACCGAGTATATATCAGGGCCCCCAAAGTCATGGGAAGGCCCTGATGTGCTCCAGGAGATCAGAGAGCCTAGAGAGAGATCAAGAACCATGACAGCAATGTCAGTGTTGAGAGGGCAAGAGAAGCATGAGGAGAGCATGTGTATTTCCATCTGAGTGGCTCTCTTTCCATACCTCTTTCCATCCCCTGCCAGGTGCATGTTTCTCATACATGGCACTAGAAAGTTGCAAGCAAGAACTTCAGACATGAGATAAAAATTGGAAGCACAAACCTGTCCTACAACCACACAGTCTTTTTCTTTTTTTTGATGGCAGCATCATACTGCTGCCTCGCTGGGCTGTTTTGCCTTTGGGACTTGTGGGGTTTTCACTGTTTTCACTCTTGTCTGTCATCTACGTCTTAGGCATAGTCCATTTTTCCTCTAGAGAATTGTTTAAGACAATGCGCTGAGGAATTAGTTCATGCAAGTCATTCCTGAGCACAACCAAAAATCCTTGAAAGTGATGAAATGTGTTTGTGTCATCTGTGAATGCATTGATATTTATCCCTATTATCCTTCACATTTTCAATTCAAGCAGCCACATAATTTATCAGCTCTGTTGTCAAATGCTGCATGTAATTGTGTTAAGTAGAAAGCTTGATGGTAGAGAGGAGAGCAGATGGGGGGAGATAACCATCCACTTTTTCCCAGGAGAATTGCAGAGCGGACCTTGCTTTGAATTTGGTGGCCATCTACTCTTTTCAAGTACTCCCATGGCACATGTAAAAGTGGAGCAAATGTTAGAATGTAGTTCAGCAGGGACAACACAGGTAAATGTTTCATTGGATGCAGAGCATGAGACTGGAAATGCTTCCAGGGTTTCCCAAGCTGAACAGTTGCACAGCAGCCCCTTGCTCACTGACATCACTCTGAAAATGAAGTCCCTTGGATACAAGATGCTAGTGCACTGCAGTGGTCTTCTTTCAGGATCAATATTATGCTGCTTTGAGTAGAATTTAGTTTAGTTCTTTTAGTCTCCTTCATGAAAACATGTATAGAACATGGTTAACAGATGGCACCACTTAGACTGGGGATGTCAGCTGCAAAAGACACTGCAAAAATCTACTGACATGCTTTAATTTCTGTAGGAAAATACACCCCTGTCTATGTTCCCTGGTTACTCTGTATGGAACAGCTGTGGAGTCACAGCAGAAGACCTTACAGTCAGGTCCCTTAATGTATTTTGCAGAGCTGCTAATTAAGACACACAGTTAGGGAGCACACCAATAAAATATGTCTATGAAAGTAGCAAAGGGGACAACTTGTGGACAGGGGCCTCTATTTTATTCCCCACACTAAGTCTACTGCAGCCTGTGTGACAGCTGGTTCTTCTGTGGCTTCTCCCTTTCTCCATTTCTCATCATGACCTCTGGTGTGTTGACAAAACAGTCCTTTGGAAAGTGTTCTTGCTTATGTCTTTGTCAAAGACACATGGACAGATTCTCACCAAGATTTTTTGCATCTTGTAAGCCTAAAAAATGACATTGAAAACATGTAGATCTTCCTGCTAGCTCTTATCTTTCACTCTGGAGGATCTGCAGTACAGGGAGCATGTTGGGAATGGACAGATATCTTAATGGGTTTCTCTGGACCTGGTAAGCCTGGCTAAGAGAGAGCCCTTCTGCAATTCTCTTTTTCCAGCACACTTAGAAAAGCACTGATGGAGTACACTGCTGTTGGAAAGAACAGACTCAGTGCCTGCAGTATGGGGCAGGGTAGTAGGGAAAAAAATCCTTTTTCTTTCTTTTTTCTTATTCTTTTGATCGTGAATGGAGATATGGAAATTGCAATAAAACTCTGTGCTCTCCCAAGGTGCTTTGCTCATAGGAAAAGGGAACCTTGTGACCTGGAGCCTCAGCACCGTAAGAACTTTATCACTAAGCCTAGTCTTTGAGTGGGATGTGTTTAAAAAGAGATTTCTTTAGTTTGGTTTGGTTTCCCCATGGAAAGATACTGCTCCAGTGCAGAGCAGTGCTGTGGTGTTACTCCATCAGTAGAAACTTGTAGGGCTTTGCCTTTTCCCCTGTTGAATGCTGAATCTGTGCTGTGAACCTTAGCTGGCACTGCCTGCTTGAACAGGACAAAACAAGGCAGCTACTGAGCTGTCATAGGGATGGGGAGGCACCAGCTCCTACCAACCACAGAACTCTTCAGCCAGCCTGGCAGGGAAAAGCTTTTCCTGCTGCAATGAAACCGCACCCCATGCACTGACTGCACTGACTGTGAGTGGGAAGTTTTGTGCTGTAGCTTGAAAAAAAAAAAAAGGAAATAGGATGTGGTCTGCTCTGGTGTGTCAGCCATTTGGAAGCACTAGCAGTGACAAGTGCCTGTCTTAGGCAGAACAGGGGGTGTGAGGGATTTGAGCAATAAGGTTTGTCAGACTTGTAGTCTGATTTCAGCCCTCACTGTGCCAGAAGAGCAGCTTGTCCCCTGTTAATAGATTAGCAGAAATTTCTGTGCCTCTCTAGCATATTAACAGCAGTTTGCCTCTGTTTCGCTACATAAATAGATTAAGCTTTAGCTGTGCTCCTATCAGACAAATTTTCTTTCCTTTTTTTGGTTTTTTTTTTTTTTGAATAATCGTCAGATAGTATCATCAGTTTTGTCCTACAAGCAAAGCTTTGAAAAAGCCCCAAAGAGCTGACTGAACAGTTGCTTTTCTTTCAGCATCTGTAGCTGTTTAATATTTTGCTTGCCTGTCTCTTCAGGTGCACAGGGGAGAGAGAGCTGCTCTCTCCAGTCTGTATCAAGACAAGCAGAACTTGATCAACTGGGGAGAGAGGACGAACTGCCACAGCAGTGCCAAAATTTCTGGCTCATGTTCTTGAACTCTGCTGTTCATGTGTCAAAAATTGAGAGTGTAACTGGGTGAATAAACCTCAGGCCATAAAATTCGTGTGTGTTTGGGTTTCAGCCAGGTCTTTAGTGGAGATTTTGTGAGTCCAGTTTTAATTCTTCCTTCCATTTGATGTGGGAATCATGTCATTTATGCAATTCTGGAGGTGTGGAACCAGGCAGTTCTTTTTATCATTGCCATTTTATTTATTAATTTATTTAAATCCTATGGTGACCTTTTACCCTTCTTATAAAATCAGAATTTTATACGTATTTAAAGCAAACTGACACATGAAGGAGTTTTATATATACTTCTGGATTCTCACTACCACAAGCTAAATGGACTTACATTTGCTGAAACAAAAAAATCCTGATACTGCTGTTGTAATATGCTCACCTGCTATGGTGAGGTCAGGCATCAATGACGTCAGTGACAGAGCTTTCTTTAAGCAGTTTTGCAAATAGCGACTTTTTATTTCATGCACAAATTGCTTCTTGTGTTAAATTTCTGCTTCAGATCCTCATCTAAAGTCAAGTCACTGCAATGCCACTCCAGTACTTGTCTCACAAGCTGAATCCTTTGTTGGATTTAGTGTCTCCTGTAACTTTTAACCTAATACTCTTGGCAGACTCTTCAGGCATAGCCAGGAATGAATTCAAGAGATATTTCATGCCTGAGCCACGAATTTATTTATCTCACTTCTGTGGATCCACAGAGTGGAAAGACAGGGCAGCAACGGCGTGTCTCATTGGCATGTACTGAGAATTCTATTGAAATCATATCCCTAACTACTTTTAGACATCTGAATCCTGTGCAACAGCTTACTCTCTAATTAGCTCAAAATGTGTCTGACCTTCTGTGGTGAAACTATATCAGCATGAAATGAATCTCCCTTGGACAAGGGTGAAAGGAGTTAACTGTGCTTGGATCTTTTTCTTTCATTTTTTCTATTTTTCTTTTCTTGACAGACTTGCATACCTGGATTTAGGTTCTGGTGACGCTTTAGGCTTTCTCTGTGATGTTGCAGAAATATATTAATATTCATGACCTAACCTAGAATGTTATTAATGCTCTCCTGCACTCTGCTTACAGTGTGAACATGTAGACAACTGTCACTAATGCTCCAGAGCCAGTAACCCAGATTTAGTCTTGCAGAATTTGCTCTTATACATGGTAATAAAGCATAGGAATTATACCTGGCTGTGGTCATCTTAAGTACAAAAGCATTATCAGCTCCTGAAGTCTGAGCTACAAGTTATTTCCATGAAGTGGAAAAGGCTGCCTAATCTTATTTCTCCTCGTATAGAAAGAAGGAGTAATAACAACAAAAGCTTTTGAAAGTAGCAGGTGAAGTTCCTTGGAAATTTTTTTCACCTAAATCAGTGGTTTCTCTGTAGTAATCAGGTGTTGCTCATTTGCTTTTTTCTTTTTTATTATTATAAAAGTGTTGGTTTGGTGTGGTGGTTTTTTTTTTTGGTTTTTTTTTTTAATCACAGCTGTGTCAGCCCTACTTTCACCCCCTCATTCTCTCAGCAGTGGATGAGAATTTGCTGCAGTGCATTCTGATAGCCTTAGTGCTTGTCCTTTAAGTCAGTTCTGTGGTTAAACAGATACTTTGAAA
Source organism: Taeniopygia guttata (assembly GCF_048771995.1). NCBI lineage: Eukaryota > Metazoa > Chordata > Aves > Passeriformes > Estrildidae > Taeniopygia > Taeniopygia guttata. The sequence continues at coordinate 11,197,024 of NC_133031.1, read as the reverse complement.
AAGACGACAGAATCCAAAGAGGATGCAAAATCATCCCTAGTTTTCCCTAGGGAAATAATATCCTTGATGTAGAGTCTGTGTTACTTAGTTTTACTCCTGTATCATTTTTGTGCTGTCTTATTTTTCCCCTTCTCAAAAAGGCACAGGGATCTTGCCAGGCACATGAACTACAAAGGGCCCTAAAATGCATCTCCCTACGTGCCAGGAGAGCAGAGTTAAATACTGCAGCTTTCTGTGAGAGTCCATTTTGTACCACTGGATTACAAGAGAGTGTCACATAACATTTATTTCTATTTTCTGACCTAGAAAGACAGATGAATAATGTAAGATTGTCATAAAATGGAAAACTGGCTCAAGATTTATTCTTCAAAATAAACAAATACTATTAATTTCTTCCTTGGTTCCTTCTTCTTGACTAGCTTCCTAGCAATCACTTCTAAATTTCAAATTTGCATTTCTGCCAACTTGGCATGCTATATAGAAACAAAGCTTTTCAATAATATATGTGCTGTGCCTGCTCTCAAACCATATTTTGGCAAGGGCTTTTCTAACTCGAACTGGTATCCACTGTCAGAGATTACTTTTCTATTACTATTTAATTCCAATCCAGCCTGAGAGAGGCTGCTATCCAAGGTGCTGCAGAGCAGTGCTGCACAGGCAACTGCTTCCTGCAGGAATTTAGGGGCTGACAAGGAGCCGAAGAAGCAGCCCTGGAAATTCAAATCCTGCATGCAAAGAGCAGAGCTTCTCACTTGACTGTACTGCCAGTGAGGTTCAGAGCTGTTGCTCCTCGGGGACTTTTGGGGATTCATGAACTTGCTACATCCCAGAGAAGCTCGTTGCTAAAGGTCTCTGCTGCTGCTGATCACCCCTAAGGGCAGGGCTGGACACTGAGGGTTGGTAGGACCTACACCAAGGACCTTTCAGTTTCCAGCACTCCACGGGGAGGCTTTTTAAAGAAACAACAGGTTCATGCCGATTTCTGCCCAGCCAAAACCAGACTGTGGGATAAAACTATTGGTAGTGAGAAATCAGTAACTAGGGCATCCTCACTTCACTTCTACAGGGAGCATATCCACAGATGTATGTCCCAGGGGGAGGTTCTTAATATTTTCTCTGATCTGCTGAATCACAGAAGCTTGATATGACACAGTTTTCTTGGGCTTTCTTGTGCTTTCTTGCACTTTCTTGGGTTTAAGTAATCTGAAATTATGATGCAGTTACCTTTTTAGAATTACTAGTTCTTACTAGAATGATACCAACTATCCCTGGATTTAGTGCACCCTTAAAAGCTTACCATTCACAACATGCTTTAGGATATTCAATTACTGAATCACATGCTAAAAAATAGAACCATAGTGTGGCTGGGGTATTGGTCATGGGTATGAAACTGTAAAAACCTATTTTAGAAAGGGATTTTAGAAAGTGTTTGTGGCACAACATAAAATTAAGTTCCTCAGTATATTGATATTTCTGCCCATGTAATTCTATGAATAACTTTATAGAAAACCATGTGATAGGGTGAGTGCTATTTAGGAAATTGATACAAAGAGATACAATAACATTTTGTTAAAAGTAAAACAATAATTGAAGCCTGTTCTTCCTACAATTCTCATGGCTTTGTTTCTGAAAGCCAACCAAAGTTAAGAATTGCTGAGGCATGAAATGCTGGCAGTTAAAATGTATTTTTTTCTTCTGTTACAGAGAAATACATGTGAAGGAGAAACTTCAGAAGCATGAGGGTGTTTTTTAGTAAATCTTACTTCAAAATGAACATTCTTCCTTATTTTGAGGTTTGGGAAGGGTTTTTTCCCAGTTAGATTGTTTTTTCTTGTTTGTGACAATGACTGTGTGCTAACACACACTGATGATACGCCAAATGGCATTCTTTTATTTATAAAGCATTGATAAAATACTTCCATTTTAAGACAATTTTTTTCTTTGTTCAGTGGCAAAACAGCTTTCGTTTTCAAAGGATAGAATTGCAAAAATTTTTCAGTATTTTTCCATAAAGTGATATAAACTGCATCACAGAGCTGTATCAGCTTTCCACTGAAAATTTAGAAAAAGTGGTGAAAAGAAGTGCAATGTTTCAACTTCAGATTAAAACCAGCATTTTTATCATTAGTAAAATAACAGTAAAAATGTATGACCACCACCAATTCCCAGAATCAGCAATCACTGTAGGTAGTTTTTTGATTTTCTGCTCCCTTACTCTATCAAATTGTTGCATTTGAATATTTAGCTCAGCTCCTTTGATCTCCTTCCTCTATTCAGCTCACGTTTCTGTCTGTACTTCCTCACGTTGACACATAATGAGGAATTATTTATAGATAATCGAATCTCTCTCAGTTTTGTAGCCACTGTGAGCCTGCTATATTGCATACATTTGTCGATAAACTACAATGTGATTTATTTCAATGCATCTAAAGCCATCTTCACACATGCAATTAATTTACAAAAAGATGTTCACCTGCACTGCAGAATTGTTTCTTTCTGGTATTGTTCTCATTTTGACAAGCTTGAACAACAAAACCAAAGCTAAAAAGCAGCTGTAGCAGCCCCTCCATTGTGACTATACCAGTGGTATAGTCAAATATTGTGAAATACCAGTGGTTCATGTTTTTAGAGCTGTGTTTTAGCTCCTTCACAGACATGCTCTTGTTGCATGCCTTCCTCAAAATTCCTTAATTTCTCCATTTTGTCACCATATTTTTGGATGGCATTTACAATATACTTGGTGCATTCTCAGTTGTGTCTATGATCTGTGGGCAATAAAACGGGAAAAGCTTATGCTTATGCACATTTGTGGAGCAAGATGGTATGGCTGGAACACATACAAAGCACACGTGGAAGAATGAGACAAGTGTATGGGAAACCAAATGCAGCAAAAATTAATTTTTATCTCCTGCTTATTTTCCTAAGCACACTAGCATCTCTCTATCTTTACAATAATGATGGCCTCACTGGCAGAGAATTCTCCTGTTACTATACTGCAGCACAGTGAGTTTCCTGCTTATCCCAGCTGTCACATTGCTGAAGTGTCGTGGGATATGAAGCTGTCAGCTTGCTGTGTGGAGCCAGACCCATGTCAAGCAGCTGCCACCCCATATTCATAACCTATCTTGAATCAGTCTGAAGGCTGCTTGCCTAAAGGGACACTCAGAAAGTCTTTAAATACCCAGCTTTCTTATCTAAAAAGGAGTTCTTGTAACTTATAGGTATCACCCCAGGAGGTGTGTATTTAAGGGCCTTTTTTCTTCCCTTCTTCTAACATATCTCAAGTTTGCAGCAAAACCTGTATTTCACCAGGCATGCATACACCCAGTGCACATCCAATCTTTGACCGTCTGGGTGGGTGCTGTTAGCATTATTTATACATTACCAGACATGGGCTGGAAGCAGCAAGATAAAAGCTGTATTTTATGAGTGCTCCCAGAAGCACAACCCTCAGTTGCATAATTACCTGTGGCATCTGCTGGGAGACGTGTGTTACGAAGCGGTGGGAGCTATTAATTTGCACACAACTACTACTCTGGTTTTCCCTCGTTTGTCAACTGACCACAGCATGCTCAACAGCCTCTTCCTCATCTAGAGGAGGACATTATCCCTGCTTTCTTCTGCAGCCAGGCACACAATAAGCAGCACCTGCTGGGAAGGCAGAGGAGGGGGGTGGAGATGTCCCACACCATGTGTCTGTGAGTGCCTGAGGATAACAGGGCTAAGAGACATGCACAGCAACACTTGGTATGTGCCTGTGTGAGCAAGAGAGAGGTAGAAACAGGTTGAATGTATGCTGCAGGCTTCCTCTTGGTCTCCTGCAGTACTAGGAATAATTGTACCTCTTTAATCAAGCACATAACTCTAATTAATAATGAGGAAGGCCATCCTGCCTAATTAGGGTTTCCCTGCTGACCCTGCAGGATGTTACTTACGAACCTCATCAAATCTGCATTCATTCACCCAACAAAATATTGTTCATTAATAACTTTCAGTTTTGTCTGATGCTTCAGCTGTCTGCCTTTTCTTCCCAATACCATATTTTCTTGCCCCTCTCCATAAATGTAATGCTAGACAACACCTATTTCTTTCACTCTTCTAAAGAAAGCATTAGTCCAAACTAATGCACTTAGTACATGCATTTGCATTTTCACAGTGGACAGAAGAACAAGATATGCATTTGAGAAGAAATGCTTTCTGACAGTGAGGATGATGAAGTAGACTTATTTAGGTAGGTGGTCTCACCAGGACTAAAAGGCTTTAAGAATAGTTTAGACTATTTTTCACCAAAAGTGCTGTATGGTGTAGTTGAGTCTGTCTGAGGGCAGGAACTTAAACCTGGTGATCATTCAAGATCCCTTGCATCATCATTATTCAATTAATCTAGCACAATAAATTCTACAAGTTCAACTCATTGCCTGCCACTGTTTCCAGTTATGAGTTTTTGGGGTTGGGGGGACATAAATATAAGAGTAATTAATAAAGATGGTGAAATTTTTAGTGACGCTTTCGGTTACCTCCAGACATGAGATGAGGTACTAAGCTGTACCTTAGCTTGAAAACATAGTTCTGCATCTCTGAGAGCCCTTCAGCCATCACGGTATTCCATGTCTGAGCTTTCATGGCTCCTGGGAAGGAGCTGTTTCTGTGGGGCTTTGCAATGGCAGTGCCAAGAAGCAGACAGGGCACAGAGCTCTCGTGCCATCCCACTGCCCTGCAGGTAAAGAATTGAGGCCCCCAGTGTTCCTCCCATGCCCCTTAGATAATTAAGGATTTCAAGCATGCTAAGTTGTGTTAATTACCAACCAATCTTCCTGCTGCAGGAGTCTCTCCAGGAGAGGCAGTGATTTCAGACTGCTCGCTGTAGATGCTGTATGCAAGCAGCACTTAGAGCAGATGAATGTTATATCACTGGAAAGTGTGATGTACTCCCCCTGTCAAATTTAAACTTTGGTAATTAAATTCTTTCCACCTACATTCCCCTTCCCATTTCAATGGAGAAAGGTATACTTCAATTATTTTTCTAAATATTTATGTAGAGTTAAGGGGGGGAAACTAAATGTTTCTTGCTGTCCATTCCTCACCTGGTTACAGCTGAGCAGTGAGAGTGTGAGCCATCTGTACCACTACATAAGAATGCTAAAGTGCTTTGAGAACTTTGGGACATAAAAAGCATTTCATACCAAATCTCACCCCCAAAAATGTTTCAATAACTTCTTAGAAAATAATACCTGATCATGGAATAACATGGAGACTCTAACATACACTATAGGTCTGAAACAAGACAAGATGCAGGTGATAAAAGGTGAGCCTGGACAATCAAGCCCAGCAACTGATCAAAACTTGCATAATGCCACTGCCTCTCCAGGTCCACAATTTTGGGTTTTCGTTGTTTCTGGGTAATTTCTAACTGAATTGAAGGCTTTTCCTGAGCTTCTTCCAAGCTATTTCTAAAGTCAATGATGTTATGAATGAACAGAACCTGCTTTCAGTACTTACTTTCCTATATATTTTGGGTTTTTTTTTTTTTTTTAATGAGCCCAAGTATCTACAAAAGGAGAAACAGTCAAAGCCCCACATCCAAAGGAATTACAAGAGAAGAAATCCACAGTATTCTTGTATAGAATAAGACCTAGTATAAGCCTATTCTAGCACAGAATGGTGGTGTCTCATTTTTAAAGCTCTGTTTTTTTTATAAAGAGCTAAAGCATGCAGTTAAGGAAAGTATATAAGCAGATTTGATTTGCTGCAGAGCAGTTAGCTGGGATGCCAGCAGCTTTGCCCTGCAGGCTGCATCAGCTAGCCCAGCAAGGGACACTGTGGTGACTGCAGGGACATGATGTTGACCCACCCATGACTGCAGCCCCTCTGTGCCACTGGCTGTGGCTCTGTGCTTTGGTGTCTGCTTAAAACTCTGCTTAATGCCTCAATGTTTCCCCAGCTGGTAGGACTCAGTGTAAGTGCTGCAGAGTTTCTAGAGTTGAATCAATCGTTGCTATTGCTGCTTTCTGCCAAGACTTTAACCTTTTTTTGAAGCAGTTGTGCACAACGTTAATGAGTGTCTGCAAATAGAAGCCTGTATTAAATTGGCAGTGGAGTTTGTGCCCTGGAGTTTGTTCAGACACTAAACGCAGCTGAAGGGAAAGTCTGAGTATTATTCTAAAATGTTAAGTACCCAGAATTTCCTCTCGTCTTCAGCTGATGCACAGCAAGTCATCCCTTCTAAATGACCCTGTTAGCTTGAGTTAGAGGCATTTATTGTTATGACTCAGCCATTATAAGCTGTATCTTTCTAATTCATTTCTCATCTTCCCTTCCACTCTGAGGCCAGCTGATGGATGCAGAGATGGGTGAAATGCATAAAGCAGGTCTCAGCATGCCATGAGCCCCACAGGAACTAGCCTTTATCTACTGGGATTGTGGGCTAAACTGTGTATGGGCTGTGTGTATGCTCTCTGAAGTGTGCACACACCTCACACACAAACTTCTGCTCAGGATGTCAATCTCTATGGTATTTCTGAGAATTGCTCAGGTTACTGAGCAAGATGCCTGAAATGATGCTTTGAGCAATCTTCATAAAAAAGGTTTGTTTAATAATCATTATATCTGAAGTCTTGAACAGCATTTCAAACCTTTCTTGCCATATCATCTGATTTTAGCTCTATCTGGTTCACAGAGGGAACATGCAAATCCCCACAACATGGCTCTACTATGAAATGAGAAATTACCAGAATTTTATTGCTGGTTTTCTTCTCTGCTACCTCCTGGACAAAAGCCACCCTTAAATTGTTTCTCTCATCTGGTTGGTATCAGCTAGGCTGAAAAAGTAAAACCATCAAGATCAGAAATAATTACAAAAGCTTAAGGGAAATCTGAAATGTGCACATTCTCTGGAAAATAGACAAAGCACATTTTCCAGATCACTGAAACAAGTGAGTATATTCCATATAGGTTTTGTTAAATTATATACTTAAGAAAAAGACACCCTCACCTTGTCAATTTGATGGAAGGAATCAAAAGGATTTAAGTCTGAAAGTGGGGCATGGTATGTGGATTATTAAATGCAGAAAAATGTAAAAGACTTTGCAGGATGGAAAACCAAAATGTGACAGGCCTGATCCTCTGTGGCACTCAGGTTTCTGAAGGCACTCACGGTTGATTGGGAAGTGCCACAACAGGGTAGTGGGAGGACCAAGCTCTGCTGGGCAAAGGGGACTAGGGTGAATGTTTCCTGGGGTAAGTGTTTCCAAGGGTAAAGCAGAGGGAGGAATGGATTTTCCAGCATTGAGGTGGGCATGGAAGGATCTACTTCTGCTTCCATGGACCTATAAAATTTCTTCAGTACCGCCTCCATGAACACTAGGGACTTTCTGGTGGGATGCTGCCAGCTTTTGGTTTCTCTCATCTTCCCCAGTAAGATGAAAAGGAGGGAACCTGATAATCCTGAGTAGAGGTGCTGGGAGAACAGAGATTCCATGGTTGTGTGCTGGCAGAGATTAGAGCTGTTGAAGATGGAGCCAGCACGTTGGCCATCAACCTTGGGGCTTCTGGGCTCTCTTTGGGGCTCATCTAGGAGATGGCTTTCCTCAGTGATTGCAAGATTAGGCACATTTCGAAGGGAAGGTATGAGGCTAGGAAAGAGGACTGGAGAGCCAGAGTGGCCTTCATATGCCTGGTTCCTGACTGCTGAGGGGAGTGCCTGAATGAGCCAAATGTGTGGGGGCAGTTCTGCCTTCTCCTGTTTGCCAGGCTGGGGCTGAGCTGAGCTGCAGCTCTGTCCTGAGAGGATGCTGTACCCACATGGAGAGGGCAGCAGCCTGGCAGGGCCACACAAACAGGTCTGAGTGCTTGCTCAGCGTGTCCACATCACTGGCTGAGTGAAGAGCAAGTGTTATCTCTTCCAAGGGCACAGGAGACTTTTGAGTTCATGGAAACACAGGATTATAAAGCCATCAGTGTAAAATAGTAGTTTCATTTTATGAAATGCAGCCAGGTAGTTGGGGAGATCAAATTTTGGTCCATTTATTCTCTCACCACCTCAAATCCTGTATTTTAAAAATAATCACTTAAGTGACATTCAAATAGGTCTAGACATCCAGTAAAATATTGATACAGTTTTTTCATTTCATGATGTTTCAAGATTTTCACATGAGGTTGGGTTATTTTTTTATAGCGTATGTAGCCTGAAGGTTGGATTTGTTACCTAAGACTTATTCCAAGTGAAGAGGATTTGGCAGTGGAACTTACTTGTTTTTCAGAGATTTCTTTACTTTGCACTTCCTCTGAGGTTAAGCTGCCAAATAGCACAGCTTGGGCTCTTTTACTGGTTTAGGAAACATAGGGAAAAGCTTCCCCTGAAGACCATTAGAGGTTAGATCTCTTCCTCTAGATTTAATTTGCTGAATTCCGCTCATACAGAAGGAAGGAGCTTTAGTACTCTTGGCAGACAACTGTATTGTCATTAACAGCTCAAAATAAGCAGTTATCTGGTAACACTGATAAATTACTGCCCTGGAGGGAGTGTGTACTTAAGAGGCATTACCTCAACCGAATTATAAGGTTGGTAAGAATGCCCCTCCTTCTGTGCCAGTGGAACACGAGGGCACACTGCATCTCAGCTTTGATGTATAGGATTTATGCTGCTTCACTATAGCATGTTAGAACAATCATACAGATATTCCCATGCTGCTTGCAAACTGTTGGAAGGGGTATACTAGGGATAGGGAAAAGCATGCACATTAGTAATGTTTTTATCGTGTGTTTATTATTTTGTATATTTAGAGGTATGGGTTTTTAGAAGCTTAATAAAACTAGCTGTTGCCAAAGAAATTTCAAGTAGACCTCCATGTTGATAATTTTTCAAAGCAACCCACATATAAATCCCACTTCAAGTTTTACTTTGGTGTAATGTTGGCATAGGGTCACATCTGAATCCAGATACAGGTTTGGAACTTCCCTAAACTTCAGGGAAAATTAGATCTGAAATTTGCTTTTCATCATTCCTCACTATTTCTGTTGGAAAGATACCAGCAAGAGACAATTGCCAGTAGAGAGGAAGGAAGGACTGTGTGACTGACTCCATGTGGCATTTACTAGATCTGAGCATAAAGAGCATTAATATTTAAAATAAACTTGAAATTTGTCCTCTCCTGCTGATAGGAGATGTTGGCCAAAACCAAAATTCTAGACTGGTGAAATTCTCCACATCTCAATTGTGTGATGAAACAGGCTATGCAGTCAGGTTTAGATTGCTCTCACATTTGTGGCATGTTTTAGACACATATTTTTGATGCAATCATGACTTGGCAACCAGTGCTATCTGTCAGGCTATATGAGAATGAAATTGAAAGCTTTTTCATTTTGTATATGTTTACAAGAGCAGCTACTCTTCTTTAATAAAATAGAATGTTTTCTTTTGCTGTCCTGTACAGACATTAAAACCCAGCAGTTTAGTAAAACAGTCTCGAGGAAGGTGAGGTTATTGAATTTTATTGTGGCATGTTACGTAGTTTTCTGCCTCTGAGGTCACTGGGTATGATGTATAAAATTGGGGTCTCTCAGGACATCAGGCACTCTTTCTTCCATTCTTATGCCTCATTTGTATAATGGAGGCTTTTCTAGCTTTGCTAAAGCATTAGTAATCCAGTTGAATTCACTTAAAAGCTCAGACTTTCCCAGAAGAATATTCATCTTCTCAGATGCAGAAAATCCTGCATATCTTGTGTCATTATCTAGGAGTACTTTCAGACAGAGTAGGATGATGGTCCTTTTGGTTTGGACAAAACATGGGTCTGACATCCAAATTTTTTTCAAAGAATTCAAGGAGTTAACAGGGTTTCTTTTTGTATTTCCCCTTACAGAGTCTTGTTATCAGCAGAGACAAACATAATTCTTGTTCAGTGCTAGTCCCTGATTCTGAGAGGGCTTACACATATGATTAGATTTCAGTGGAGCAGCTTGTGTATAGATTTAAACAAGAATTTGTTGCAGGTCTGGAGCTATTGTGAATAAAATCCATATTACCCCTGGGATCATTTGATGAAAGGTGTGGTTATCTGTATCACTTAGATAAGATATGTTGCTTTTACATGAGTGCTGTGGTAGTAGTCAATCCATTTTCTAACATTTAGAATAAAAGATACAAACCCTGGATGACCTGAAAAGAGAATCAACATATCACAGGCACTGCATGTAGATTCCTCCCTGGCACAGCTGGCTGACAGGTATTTCATGGAGTTAAAGGTCATACATTTTTGTGTGTGTCAGGCTACAGTTTGCACACAGATCAGGTATCTTTGATTTTTGTATTCACATACACCGCCTAAAAGTTCTTCCTGCTGACTGTTACAGAGCTCAGAATTAGCTGGCTGGCTAAATTCACATAACCTAATTTTTCTTTTGTGCTGTCCACCACCACTGGCTATTACTAGATGTAGCAGAATTGTCAAAATGCTCAATAGCAGCCACTGATTTGTGGCCAGAGCAGGAACACTATGGATAGGCTTGAAAAATGTCTTTTGAATAAAAAAGCATCTGCTGCTTTCCTTGGGAGGTAGTGCAGAGATATTCATTTATTTTCTCTCCATGCATTACAGAGATGGAAGGGAAAGCTGCTTGCAGCTCTTTTCTCACTGGAGGATTCAAACTCATCAGTCCTCTGAGAGCCCAAGATTGAGGCTCTCATTTGCCTGCCTGTGATCCCTGTTGTATTTTGTGGTATGAACATCACAATCAGTGAGCTTCGAGATGGGCTTAAGGTTCTTGACATTTCTTGGAAGAGCAGCCCAGAGTTTCCTTTGGGTAGTTTTATTAGGAATGTGCCATTTCTTCATAAAAAGGCTGAAGTCCTGAGCTTATTCAGGATTGCATGTTTTGTATTTGGTTTCATTTGAATCAGGATTTCACCCAAACTGGTCTAGACATGGTCTCCTCGTAAAGTGCCCACCACCTGAGTGATGTAAGGTGTGTGTTCTTGCAGGAGCATGTAGCACATTTTGTACAGATTTGCCTGGTTTCCTCCTCATTCCTACTGAGATACTGCTGTTTGCCTTCATACACAGTCATTCTATGTAGAGCTAAAGAGAAGCTGTATTTAACATGCCTTAGAAACAGCACCACCAGCAGGTTCCACCCTTTTCACAGTGATGCAGAACTCAGCCAGAGGCTGGGGGTTGGATGTGTCTCATGGCTAATGTGTGCACACTCCAATAGTCATGGGATAAGAGTGGCTGTGGCTACAGCATAACCCATGTGGGCTGGTTCAATTTCTACCTTAGCAGCAGATCAAACTGGAAATGGCTATTTCTCCCCATGGCTTAAAAGAGAATGTAGCCAGAGAGTTCAGATACAGATACCTGCTTTGTAGACCTGTAATTTGCATACACAAATCCCTGCTCATGTGTGCTGGGCAGGAATAAAGCCCTAGTGGCAAGTGGGATAAGCAGTGTAAAGTCTCATTACCCTAGACGTGAACAATTTTGTGGACAGAACACCTGTCTGTGAGGCATGTCAGCACATAACTCTATTCAAAAGTCACCACTACACATGTTAATGACCCAGTTTTTCTTCATTTACTCTCTAGTATAACTGTGTATATAAAACTGAAACAGTAAACTCTAGCAACTTTATCTGTAGGTTTAATATGGCATATATCAGTTTTGTGCTATGAACTTGGAGCACTTGCCATACATCTCAATGAAGACAAATAAAGTATCTTTTGTATCTAAGGTAGGAAAAAAGTATCTATCTCTGTAGTGCACTAAGCTCTGCCAGCTAAAGAATGTTGGGATATTTTGACTGCAACACTAAGATTATAAAAAAGATTCTAAAGTAAAAACTTCTTACTGCCACACACTGCATGTTAAGGGCCTGGAGTGAACTCTACAAGCTGCAGACTTCTGTCTTTGTACTGCACTGCCATTGATATGTATTCTCATTAGAGGGAAAGTGATTCAACCAAAGTAGGATGTCGACAACTTTGCTCTTTCCCACACACCTTCTTTAAACTAAGGGTTTTTTACTGTCAAGGTCCCTCAGGATCTCAGTCAAGGTCCCTCAGTTTATGAGAAACTTCATGCAAGTTTAAAACCTACTTGAGTCTTTTCTTGGTGCAAGTACTTAAACAAGGCAGGTTTCTTCAATTATTTAATTTCTACTTTCTACTAGCAACGACTGGCTTCATTTTTTCTTCAGCTGTTTGGCTTTGTTGCACCACTGAAACCCTGGTATTGCAGGGTTTTGGTTTGGGGTTTGTTGCTTGGGGATTTTTTTCTGAGAGTCACATCAAGGATAGCTCAGCATATTGAAAAGCCACATACTTAGCAGCTTAACTTCCTCCTCAGATACTAAATTAATAAAAACAAATCTAGAAAGACATTTAATTCTGACACCTAATAGCATCCCAGGACCAGACACACACTACATACCTGATAAAGCAACAGCCACAATCAGGTGAAGGGGATGGGTTTCAAAATGAAGGTTCTTGTAATGTTCTTGTTGTTGTAGAGCATCACAAAATATTAATAGGGACCACTAAAAAAACAGTATCACTTCCATCAGGAAAATGAAAACCAAGTTCATTGCACAGTCACATGACTCCTGCCAAGGGCTTAATAGAGACTCCCTTTACTGATGGATCATGCTATAAATAAGCAGATGGTCGTGATTTTGGGTCCAAACTGTTGGATTTACATACAAAATGTCTTTGGATAGCAGGAAGAAGGTTGGATAGCTTTAAATTAAACAATAAAAGCACACTGTATTAAAAAAAAAATATGGAAGCAAGAGTAACAATATTTCTATATGAAAAGCTATGAAAAGCTCAAAGCCTGCAGTTCTGGCAATGTTTTAAAGCTGAGTGAGATAATACATAGTTAAGATTACTCAAATAGAGTAAATTGAAAAATCAGTGGAGTCTTGCTGATTTATAGCAATAGAGTTTTGCTCTTATGCTCTTATGATTTTATTTTTGAGTTAAGACTTCAAATATATTCATTCAAAAATATTTAATAAGCTCTAGCCATAAGCCTGTTTTGTATGGTTCTGGTTACACAGCTTGCATCTGAAATTTTCTGTAAGTAATACTCAGTTTTAACCTGCTTTTCAGTCAAGCTGATGGAAACTTGCCTGCCTTGATTTACACCCCTGAAGGATTTGTGTCATAAGATCACTCCTGCCTACTGTTGTAACATGATCCTGATCTTACAGCTCCTAAAAGCACACACAAAAGGAAAAACTCATGACAGTGTTGCCTACCTGATTGACTTCAGTCCTGAGCAGCAGTAGACAATGCTGTAGATACATACAAAGAGCTTTATGCCATGAAAAACCATGTTATATCGATGCCTTTTGCTTCTCTGGATTAATGTGGATGTCTCCTGGATGCTTTTGCATCTAGATACTGATCCAGTATTTTGTAGAAGCATTCAGAATGCAATGTTTGAGAGCAGCATGGGCAACAGCACATGGAGCACTTGCCCTGGAGCTCACGGACCCATTCAGTTGCCCTTGAATGACAAACTGATCCTCCAAGAGGGATGAATGGGAAGGTAGCCACACAACTGAGACAGAATAACCCTGCCCAGCATCCCTCTGCAGCTCATGGCTGAATACCACATGTTGTTGCAGAGGAAGGTTGCTTGTAGCAGCTTATGTTCTCATACAGAGGATAAAACTATTTGCCTGCTGAAAATGTCCTCCCAAGCATGAGCCTTGTGCCCTCATGAGAAGGGACAGTGCTCCCTACAGCTGCTGTTTTCATTTGGGTGGTTAAATTCCAAATGAATGTAAACTACTGGAGGGGAGCAGAGAAGCTGGAGTTTGTCCAGGTAAATATTGGCATGTAATAATTGCAAGTGAGCTTGTGTTTGCTTCTCTGGGAATGGTTCACGGAATTCATGTACAGGCTTTGCCTTAGCCACAGCTTAAATGCAGCTGTCTCAGGGGAAATATGGAGGTTATTTAATAGTGCCCAGCAATGACACAAAACAACTTAGGGCAGGAGGAGAAGGCACCATATTAAATTAAAACAGCACAAAGCAAAATTTAGGAAGACAGAATGTAATTATCCAACTTGGACCCTGACCACTGATGCTAACACCTTTATTATTAAAAAAAAAAAAAAAATGCCACAAGAGCCAGGAAAATCAAAAACAGACAAGACCTTGCTTTCAGTCTCTTTTCTGAAAGATGGCACCTCAAGTAGCACAGTGCCTATTAGCACTATGACAGGGTATTGATTCAGTACCTACTAAGAAAGAAGAAGGCCACCCACTGAAGAACATGCATAATTAAAGCTAAAAAAATGAGCTGCTTTCTCAGTGAAATACAGTGCTCTTATACCAGTGTTTCCCCAGGAATACACCATCAGGGGAAAAAAATAGTTTGCACTTCACCTCCAAGGAATTTTGCAAAGGTCAAGCACTAGAGCCAGCTAGATGCATTATTTAGTGACTTGACCATTTTATTACTGAATATTTAATTAGGTTTTTTTTTACAATCAACTATTTCTATTCATGTTAAAAGAAGTTATCACTAAATCCCATTTTTACTGTGGTAGACAGTGAGACAGAGGCAGCCAAAGGAAACAAATATAACCAGCTGTCCTTGATGTTCAGCAGCTTCCAGTTCCTTTGGTAACTCCCACCTCCCAGTGATTTTCTCAGTGTTATTCTAGGAGATTGCAACAGAAATCAGTATCCTTATTGCTGCCCAGCAGTGTTCTGCAGAAGTACTCCAAATTACACTGTGAGTTCCTGAAGATACATCACCAAGTACTTGCAAGGTTACATGGGCATATGGGAATAGAGAAAGGGAGAAAATGAGTTGAAGGCAGATGTGGTGGGAGTTTTGTATAGTTTACAACTGTATAGGAATACAGTTTTGTATTCTCTGTGCAAATTAGAGACACACAGACGGGAAGTGACCCATACATTTACCAGAGTTATTTCAGCCATGGACTCAGATTCAGTCTGGATGAAGCCATTTGCCCTTTACAGACTGGGTGTCTTCCTAAAGGAAAATACAGAGATTTCCCCTTGATCAGAGGTTCCACAGTTGATTGTGAAATCATTTGAGATTTTAGGGTCTGTGTTGAACAGAAGTCCTTTTCAGGCTGAAATTCACTAAACCTGTGTAAGATGGTTACTCAAATACATTTTTGACCTTTACCAGTCCATTGTGCTGTTTTGCTGAATGGGTAGACCTTGAGTTTTAGGAAAACAGACACAGAAGGTATAGATATCCTATGTAAAAGTTGCACATTGCCATTTATTTCATGTTTAAAAATATGGGCACTATCCTTGAATGTTTGTGTGGTTTGGTTTGGGGTTTTTTTGCTACTAGGATATTTGAACTTTCCTAGGTGCATGTTAAATTATTTGTAAGATTGAAACTGCAGAGCAGAGCCTGCCTTTTATGAATAAATATTTTTAAGCACATTATCTAGTTATACTAAGTCTTTACAGGCAGCATCTTTTACTGTATAGCTTTTCAATATAATATGCCCTTCAGAGCCTTTGCATTTACCAATATGATTTTATGGGTATCTGTAGTAAGCTGGAACATTTTAGATTAATAAATTACGTAGCAGCATTTTTATGTGCAGGTTGTGTTTGCTCCACAGTTACAGCTGAGAATGACTTTCCACTGTAAACCAAAAAAACACAGCTGCCTTTTATAATCAGAAAAGCTCTATCCACTTCAAGTAAAAAGTCATAGCACACAGGACAGGAGAATAAGAGGCCTCATCTTAAATGCAGAAGTCTATACTGAGTTGAAAGAATTTCAGAAAATAACAAATACAGCCAGAAAATACCACCATATATGAGGACAAAATTCTGAAATTAAGTGTTTTTTGCAAACATAGATTTGCATGGGTCCTGCATGAGCAGGTCCTTCATACCATTAAGAACTCTTGTTTGAAAAACTACTGCAGCTTTCAATATTTATGATTTATCATGGATGAAAGGTTTCTCTCCACAGGACGATTTCTCAACTTTTGGTAGCTCTTATGATCAGTGCTGAGCACTTTTCAGATTCCTTACCTGTGGTGTCTGCATGAAACGAAACATAAACTTTTAAACAATCTTTTTATATACAGTCTTCCTTTGTTAATGAGCAGAAAAGGCTAGAATGCTTTTCATATAGTAATTATATAGTAATTTCACTAATTCCAGCCTCCTTAGTGATCATACTACAAACCACAAAAAATGTATTTTAAATTTCTTATTAGACAAAAAGAATACTGGTCTTCATTAAGACCCCAGGCTCTACCCATTCTGATGAAGGATCATTAAAATGTGAGTGAATATGTTCGTAACCTTCTTGGCCAGCAGCACACAATTACTGCAGGTGTATAAAAAGAAAAATAATGATCTGATGCTGTAGCATCACCAGTGCCAGAGATATGGATGTACACAGTGAGTCAAGATCCATTTTACAAGTTGTCATTGCTGTGTTTGGAGCTTGGATGTGCAAGGGTTTCTGACAGCCAGTGACAAAAAGCAAGCACTGGTTCATAGCTGTGAATTGGGATAACTTAGCTGGAGTTTCATCCACAATGGAGACTCACTCCAGTCCTCCACAGTTATTTCTCGATCCATGGGTTTTCCAGCTTTTACCCATTTGATTGTTTCCCAATCCTGCCATTGCAAAGCGAGCAAGTGGCTGTTTGGGGCTTGGCTGCTGGCTGGGGTTAAACCAGGACAAGGTTTGTCTATCCTACCCAAAGAATAGCCCTGATTCAGCTAAAATTGTCACTCCCATAAAGAGGAAAATACTAGCTTTTCTCTGAGTCTTGGGATTTTGTTATTACTATTGATTTAATAATCACCTTTTCAGATACCGTGGTGACAAGAAAAAAAATTACAAAGGGGGTAGATAATAGGTAGTATCCAGTCCAGGATTTTATCTGATTTCTTTCAGTCTGTTGCAGAGTGATGCAGCAAGATAATAGTACTGACTTCAGTGCAACCCACTGTAATAGGGTGGAGAGTCAGAGCCAGTAACCTTCCCATGGTAGCTCTAGTGAACTCCAGTGTTCACTAAAAGAGGAAATACCTCCTTCTCTTCTTCCTGGTATTTTGTATCTTTTCGTTATGAGCAAAAATGTAAAGGGCTTTGGTTGTCTTATTTTCCCAAAAGGAATGATTCTATAGAAAACATCCATTACTGCTTACTCTTTAACTAGATTTTATTCCCAAGTGCTGTGTAATCATTAAGTGAGGTTCAATTTAACAAGTGTGCTGCTCTTAGCACATTTTCACTTATGTAGTAGTAAATTAAGTATAACAGATTGTAACTGTTCTCTGTCATTTAGCAGTAAGTAAATCTTCCCTTAAATATCTTTAAAACTAAACCAAGGTATTTTTATGGCACTTGCTCACCACTCGTTCTTATTTCTCATCACAGCTTAAACAATTTCCATTTCAAAGAAAAGATTATTTTTAATGCTGAGGTTCAAAATTTCAGTTCATTTGCTTTCTGGTTACTGGGAAGGAAACTGCACCACCTGAGGTATGTCTCACTTGGCCACCTCTGGCAGATGAGCAATGCTTTGATAACAGGGATGGAAACACTTCAGTGGCCTAAGTGATTTCGCTGGATCAATGAGGCATCAGTGCATTTCCACAGTGATTTCTTTCAGCATCTCACAGTTTCACATATTTATATCACAGATTTTGCTTTGGTAGTAATCAGCAGCGAGTCTCTGAATGACGACAATGCTAAGGGACAAATCCCAAAAATACAGTAACCAAACAAGAGCCTGATATTTAGAGAAGCACTCACCTTTTTATCTGCCTTCTGAGCTTGGATGTTAAGCCAAGCCTCTATGCTTGTGTCTAAAGGGGGAAAACTTCTGAAAGACTGTCCTTATGTGACACTTCTCTCTGTCCCTTTACAGACAGGGAATGACCATGATTAATTAGAATAGCTACTAAAATAATTTCTTGAGAACAATGATGATATTTAACTTCAATACTCCAGGGCTTTGCCCTGATCCATTAGGATTGTGCACTTCAAAGGGAAAAAGAATGGATCTGGCACTTACATTTATGCTAGGCTGACATTATTGGTTTGCTGCCAAAGAGGCATAACACAGAGGCACCAGCTGAGGGATCTCAGCCACTGAACCTTGGTGCTAGCCTTACAAGAAATCACTTCAATGGTGACATGGACTATCTCTGTCCTACTTGTCCTTAAAGTTACAGAAATGCCATCCCAAGTTATGTAAAATCACATCTTTCTCATATAGGTACATGACCCTTCAGAATCAAACTGAGGCCATCAGCTTGTTTCACATTTCACAGACTCAAGCAAAGTCTTATAGGATGAAAACTTTGCTTATAAAAATTGTTCTCCATCCTTACTCTCCCATTGCCCCCTGCATATCATAGACCTCTTCATAGGACATTATCCTTTCTCTGGAGTTTTCTATATTCTGGCTTCAGGTTATTCGGTAGTTTGAATTTTTTTAAGGGCAAAAACAAACATGACATTAAAAATAACTGTTATTCTTCTGACCTCAGGAAAAAAATGGGTATGCATTTTAAAATAGTTGAATTTTCATTTGAAATCTGTTTAACCATTGTGGCCTCTGTCACTCAGAAATGTTCTTCCTGTTCTTCTTTGACACCTCTTTCTCTCTGAATTCATAGGGATTTTGGTCTCTAGCAGAAACCAGCAGAGAGCAAAATAGTTAAAAGAGGCTAGTGGAATTTGAGTTGCACAGGGGTATTACATTAATTATTTTTCCAGTGAGTCCATATGTTCTTCTAAATATACAGAGTGATGGCATTAGATGGGTAATAATCAGTGATTTCTCTCAGTAGTTTTAGCTGAATTGTGAAATAGAATTGTTCCCTGGAAGCTTATTTTCACTTGGCAAAAGGAAATACATTCATTAGTCATGCAACTGCAAAAGCATAACAGAACAGGAATTCATCCAGCATTTTCAACACTACCACTTTTTGTAGAAACTTATCTTTTCCTTTATATGCATCATCAAAACAAAGTCTTTCTTTTGGAATTTGGGATTTTTTTTTTTTTTTTTTGAGGGAGAATGTTTTGGAAGTGGCCGACTGTCACAAGAAAATTCAATAAGTATTGCTGCATTTATAACCTGGATTTCTGTCTGGGTGACTTGTATGTACAACAGTTATGCGTCCACTCTTCTTAAGGATTTTATTTTGTCAATCCATGTCATTTAGATTTTTATTATTTCAGTTCTTATGCTATTCTGAAAATTGAGAGAAATATTTGTAGAGCATGATATTTTTACAAATGCAAACATTTTTCATTTGCAAACAGTACTCCTTAGAGCCTGTAGAGAAAGGCATGTGTGAGCAAGTCTAACACAAGTTATTTTACTCCTGCATCTCCATAACATAACCTTGTTCTCAGTTCATGTGAGGCCTCTGTTTGTCTTGTACCAGTGTATTAAACTTTGCCAGCAGAGGTTTGATCTGTATTATGTTTATTTGGCTCTGCTTAAAGTTATAAAAGGGCAACTTCTTTAGGAAAAACTTCTCTCAGTAGTGGTGCTTGTCTTACAGTATTTTGAAAGCATGTGTTTCCCTCTCAGTCTTTCATTGACAGCCATATGTCAGGGAGTGCTGCAAGCAGATAGCCCAGAGTCACTACAGGTGTCCTGGTGATAAGAGACTGCTATGACTCTGATTGTAAGAGTATTTGAAATTTTCATCAGATATGTAATATTAAAAGCATGCTGCATAAATTATGAAAAGAAAAATGGAAAGTAGCTGAGTTGTTTAACACCTTAAATAAAAGGACAAAAAATAGGTGGATCAAAGAAGCCTAAAAAGCAGGTCTGTTTGCTCTTTTTTCATCCGATGTTACTTGGATCCCAGGGGGTTTCATTATCCAGATGGAAAATACGGAGCTTGTTTATCAGAGAGCCAAGGCTTACAGGTAATGGCAGCCTGGTCTGCAATCCCCTGGGATGGTGTGGGCAGAGCCATGGGCACAGCTGAGCTCACTGACACCTCACCTTTGGCTGGGATCCTTGGAAACCCTGGTAGCACAAGTTCAAGACTTCACACTGAGTTTCCTCAGCCCTTCGCTGAGAACAGGGCCTTTGACTGCAAACCCCTTTTGCCAGCCTTTGATTTCCTGTCTGTACCATGTGGCTGCTATCAGTTTACAAATAAAGAAAAATTAAAATTGGTTTATGAACTGTTATTACTATAACTGAGTTCTGCTATTAGTTAGGTCTAAATGCTTTTATATATTCCACACCTCTGTTGCCCTTTGAGATTTTAAACTGTTGTTTTCTTGTACATTAATAATTTCCTTGTATAATTGTTCCCAAGAGAATGAGCTGAAAGAATTATGAATTAATTTGCATCCTTTAATGTACTAATAAACTTTGCAAGTAGAAAATTCACTCCATCCAGGTGGAAACCAATCACTTTAAATCAAAGCTTACTGAATTTCAAATAGGTTTTTTTTTTGAGAAGTTGGAGAAGAACAGTGCTCTGCATGTTAAAAGTAATTAGAAAGCACAACAGCAATTTCAGACAAAGCCCTGGGTCATTTTTTTGCTGCAGCATAGAGTTCACAGGCACTTAGGAAAATGAGTATTTGTTGTATTTAAACAAAATGAATAGCAATTTCTTGGAGGTTGAGAGGTCTCAGGCTGTAAATGTAGATTTCACACTTTCATTGAAAAATATTTTTAAACTGTTTTAGTGTTTATTGTCTGATGTAAATAAATAATTCATGGTATAGCCTCTAAAACAGGGTTCAAGAAAAAGAAATGCACTTTTATGTACAATTTATTCAAATAGAATTTTGAGTGAACAAAATGTTCTATCTCGTGTATTAATTTATAGCCAAACAATGTCAGATCCTTGTTCACCAAAGCACTCACCTTCATTTATCTCTGAGCACTTTATAAACCAAAGCTGTTCTCCCAAGTAACTAAAGAAACAAGTTCTGAGCATCTACTCTGAGTTTAATACATGGGAGTGCTACTCACATAGTTACTGACAAGCTTAAGCTATTTACTGAACTGGTGATTTGACATCCATGTTTATCTACCTTCATGTATTGTAGCCTTGGTAAATCTGGAAGTAGAAATGCATTCTCTAGCCCCCATTCTCCAAATGAGACACAAAATATATAATTATATGTTATATAATTTATATATAATATATAAATAAATATATAATGGAGAAGACAGGTCATGATATCAAGCTTCTGATTTTGGAAGTTTATTTTAGTGGTTGATGAAGTTAAGCATAAACATTTGACAGGGCAAAAGCCATTTGTTTAAATGGTTATAAATTGTAGAGGCCAGAAGGCATCCCAGCTGGTTTGGGACACAAGGGACAGTGCAGAAGGGGGAAGGGACTGAGGAAGGACAGAGTGGAAGCAAGGATAAAACATGGCAGGTTTGGCAGCGGGCAGAAGAGCATTGAAACTGTGACCAAGGGGAGGCCAAGGGAACGTCACAAGAGGTGAGAAAGGCCAGGTGGGCACGTGCTGGGAAAGGAACAGGAGTAAGAGGAAATGGGGGTGCCAGGCCAAACAAGGGGTACTGCTAATAAGGCAGAGGGAGCTGTGCCTCTTCCCTGAGGCAGCAGATGCAGATTAGAGGCACAACTTCATCAGGATTACTGATATGGCAATAGAGAATCAAACCTACAAAAAAAAAAATGTACAATACAACCTGGATGATGTTTCCTCTCAGAAAATAGAAAAACAACTTATTTTCTAAAAACATGGCCTAAATATGAATGATCAAGAAACTAAATGCAGGAATTTTTCAGCAGATATGGATGTTTAGACTGTTTATCCCCCCTTAGGGCTTTGAAGAACATAAGCTTCTTTATCAACATAGCCTGATACAACAGTTCCTTTCTTTAGCATGTCCAAGAAGGAAAACATTGTATTGACTGAAGAAACCTCCCAACAGAACCTGTGTCTCCCACTAAGCTCCTAGGCACGCAAGTTTCCACACGTTGTACCTGAAAGAGTTTTTCTGTTGTAAGTTTGAAGTTTGCAGAGTGCTTGCAAAGCAACCTTGTGTGTGCTCAGAGCACTGTTTGTCATGAAAAGTACTGACAAGAGCAGAACACCCTAGCAGTATGAAATAACAGATTTTAAACAGTTGATATTTTTATTATTTGAGATGTATTGTTTGATTTTTCAATCCGATGCAGAGACTGCAAACAGATAATTTGTTTTCCATTCTTACATGATTTTTATACAAATGTATATATCATTTTTTTTATGTCTGTGGTAATTAAAGGATATTTTTCCTGTGCTCAAAACAGCATTTTTACACACAAAAACATCCAGCTATCCTTTGAACACCCCAGAAGACACTATTTGATGCCAGAAGGGTCTGCCATGATGGATAAATTTTATTTTAGCAACAGATAAAACATGTAAAATTCTTTATAACAGACAAACTTTCTCCAATTCCAGACTGGAATTACTTTTGCTTAATGTAAATATATATTAAAGTCTTCAAAATATACAAGCCGCAGTACAAATTTCAGTGCAATGCTTCTTCAAATTAGCAAGGTGAAAATTTCACACAAGAAAGGAGGGAAGACACCTCAGAGCCAGCACAGTTCAGTACCACTGAAATGAGGCTGCTGTCTATTTGAGATGTTTTGAGATCTAGCCAAATAATCTGAGACCCTGACAATTATCACACCTGTAGAAAATATGGACACTGCTTCACTCCTGGCACTACATCTTGGTGTGCACAAATTCCTGCATGGAAGGATTTATTCTTCCATGGTAAAGTAATACTCTATTTAATGACATTTTTTTCTTGCCAGGAGTTAAGAAAGTCATCAGTACTGCCTCCCCAGACTTTCCTCCCCACTGCAGTGTTTAATGATATCTAAAGTAAGAACATGGTGCCTAATGAATATTCATTTGTCACATGAATACCAGCAACAGATTAAGTCCAAAAGTCCCCTGTAATCTGCTGGGAGAGATATGTGGAGTGCTGGAGTCAGCACAGCCAGAAAACCTTCAAAATATTTTTCTTCAGAGCTAATTTGAAAACTTCAATAGCAAAGTTTACCCTAAGGAGAAATGGTGCTAAGCACAGATTTATTTCTTCCCTGCTGATGAACACAGCCATGTGAATGACTGAGATGTTTTTTTCTTGCAGAAGGGTACCAGAGCTGCCAAGTTAAAAGTGTAAGCTTCAAAACTGGCATTGACCCTATTTATTAGCACAATAATGGGCTTGTTGTGGTTCCCGTGGCTTTCCAGCATTGCAGAGGGCTACATGGAAGTGTGCTTTTGCTGTCAATGCAGGCAGCTGGCAAGGCAGGGGTGTGGTTGAAAATACACCCCGTGGAGTCTCCTGGAAGATGCTGGCACTACTTGGGCTCTTCACTTTCAGGACAAGGCAACACAATCTCTTCAGGAACTATTTCCCTCTGAAACTTTATTTGTTGAAAACACATGATGTTTCTTTTACAGGACTTGTGGGGCAGAGACTGGACGAGTCCCTTTTGGAGTCAGCAGTCAGACCAGCTTTCCCCTTGGGCACTGGAGTTGGAGACCACCATCCCTTGAGCCCTGGCATCAGCCATTTATGGGAATGTCACTGCTGGGAAGTAGCAGGGCTGGGAAGCAGGGGAAGAAGGGCTGTTCCTCACCTGGTTCCTGCCTGGAAGAGAGGCAGGGTTTGGAACCTGACTTCACACTTCCCTCAGGAAACTCAAGTCCCCTCATAATGGTATTTTCTGATTTTGCAGAATTTCTAATTAGAAGTTAACCCTCTAATATCAAACTCTATTTGACCTTCTCTAGAGAATAAGATTTCTAACACATGTAAAACATGTTGTTAAAAACATGGCCTATTGAAAAGAAAAACAAGTTTTCCTGTTTATACTTTTGATTACTGAGGAATTGTTCACCTATTTTCAAAAAACAGTATCTTCATGAGGTTTCTTTTTTACTACTGTTATTTTTTGTTGCTTTGAAAATAACTTTTTTTTTACAACTGTTTACTGTTTTCCAAATACCTCTTATTGGTGCATATCAGTCCTAAGAAAGCCAAAAATGCTTCAGATCCTTCAGGAATCATCAATACTTTATAGACTCATAGAATAGCTGAGTTTGGCAAGGACCTCTAGAGATGATCTAGGCCAGCCCTCCTGCATAAGCAGCTTGCTTAGGACTATGTACAGTCAGCTGTGGGGGCATGTGGCTGCCATCTCCCTGCCAGGCCTCTCTGTCCTGCTGTTATCCCTGCTCTTGTCGGCAGGAGCTCCAAGTGCTCCAAGCACAGCTCAGCAGCATGACCGGGTGGCACAGGGACCGAAGTCCTGCCCCAGAGAGAGGTGCAGGGACACCCCCAGGCAGGATCCAAGCTGCTGCTTCCAACCAAGAAACCCCTGGGCATTCAGAGGCTGCTGCTGCCCCGCTCACACGCAGATTTGGCCAGCTGGAGCTTTTACAGGTGTTCACCATCAAGGAGGAAATGATATCTCTTAGCAGGCAAATTTCTGTGAGAAGGCTTCTACAGCTGAGTTTGCAGCAGGGTGGGCCACGGGTAGGTTTGGGTTGCTTCTAACAAAATTATCTATTTAAGAAACAGTTTGGGGAGAAGCTGAGATGAGTATCTTATTTGAAAGTCTCAGGAGTGTTCTTTACATGATTATATGTTGTAGTAAAAGAGGAAAGTTTGATTCCTTGCATAAATTATTACTATTAATAACTTAATTATAATTTTAAATATTAATTATTATAATGAATCTTTTAGTACCTAACAATTATAGAGTGTTACAAACTCTGAAATAAGCACTACAAGTCTCTAAATAAACAAAGTACTCATGGCCTGAAACTGACTTTTTTTTTCTTTTGTGGTAGGAGACCTCACTACAATAGACGCCAAAGGTCTGGATTTTCACTTACGCCAATAGAAAGCAAACAAGTGTCAGAGTAAGAATCACATCTCAAACGCCAGTAAGTTTGGCCTCTTCTGATAGAATTTCCACCCTTCTGTCATGTATTCTTCTGCTTCATTCTTCTAAATTCAAATTATTCCTCACGATCTGACATGCTGGTGCACTTTCAGATCTCCTCCATATCTGATCTCACTTATGTTGAATTTCATTTTGTGAACTAGCAGGTCACTGTATTTCCTTTCTTACAGTTTAAACACTGAGGCTCTGATAACAGAAAGGCTAATCTCACAATTCTCAAAAGTGTACCTGTAACTCTCATCCTGTTTCTGGACTTAATTCTATATTCAAGACATCTTTTTTATTATATTTGTCTTTGATTCTGCTCAAGACCCTTCATAGTCTGTTTTACTTGGCAGTGAAGAACCATGGCCATATGTAGTGTTAAGGTTGAAAGAAACAACACAGCTGTGGTGGAGTAGAGCAGGAAAGGGGCTCCCAAAGCAAAATTTGGTAACAATTTGTGGATTTGATAGTCCAGGGAAGTGCTGCTCTGTCCTTACTAAGGCTTAGTTTAGGATTGAACTCGGAAAAAATTTCAGAGTTCCATTTGGAGTGAGGCTGGAAGGAAGGTGCCAGTAGAGAAATAGTTCAGCTCAAAAAGGAATGTTTAGGCTGGGAAGGGCTGTGGACCGCCCCTGCAAGGCCAGGATTAGAATGGCAGCGTCCACTTTTGTAATTTACATACACAACCCTGCTTTTTGTGCTCAACCTGCACGTGAGCAGCAGCCTTAAAGCATGTATCATACCCACAGGGAAGAGAGATGTAACTCCAAAGAGGTGACAGAGGAGGAATGCTGTGCTGTAGGGGGAGGAAACGCAAAGCTCCTGAACTGTCTGACACGCTGGGAAGGACGAGCCTGAAATGCACAGGCGGCAGAGCCGTGCGCTGTATGCAGGCACGGTCAGCGGGCCGACAGTGTAACTCTGCACTCCCAGAACGATGACGGCTGCCGCAGCACCGCTCCACTGCCGCGCTCCCCCTCACGAACGCGCCGCCATTGCCGCAGCCCTGGGCGGGCACACCCGGCACTGCGCCTGCGCCGCGCGCGCCCCCTGCCCGCGCGCTTCCAGAACCATCCGCGCGCGCGTCACCGCCCCGCCGGCCAATGGCGGCCGCGGGCCCGGCGTCACGTGGAGGGAGCGAACCAGTCGCGAGGGGTGCGCGGGGCCGTCACGTCACTTCCGCTGCCGGGGGCAGGGTCGGGCGCGGTGCGGCGGCGGAGCGGGGCCGAGCGCGCGGCAGTGGCGGAGACCGGGCCGGGCAGGTGCGGGGCCGGGCTGGGTTGGGCCGGGCTGGGCCGGGCCGGGCCGGGCCGGGCCGGGCTGGGCTGGGCTGGGCTGGGCCGGGGCGGCGGCGGCCGAAAGCGGGAGAGGGCCCTACCCGGCCCGGCTGAGTCAGGCGCCGCCCTGCCGCGGCTGGGAGGGGTCTGTGCGCGCTGTGGTGCGGCGGTGCCTCCCCAGCGTTACGTTACGCTACTATGCCAGTTAATATGTGGGAATTTCGGCTCTCCGCCCTCCTTGCTTTTGATAGAACACTTGAAGTTGCCTTGCTCCAAATGCCGGTTTCCGAAAAGAAAAGTTCAGATTTCCGAGTTGGCTCTGTCAGTCCTGCAGGCCGTGCCATGCCGGTGGGAGAGCTCCGTGCGCTCCCCGTTACAAATGCGGCATTTCAGAACTGCGCTGCAAAGTGACTCTCTAGCAGCAGGATTGTTATATCCTCTGTCACTCCTCTGTGATCAATGCCAGCTATCCGGTGCTGTGCGTGCTTGTTTCTCACCCGTGTTTAAACCTGCTTTTCTTTAGAATTTTCTTAGCTTCTGCTAGTCATTGCCCACATAAGGTATGACCGGTCATTTGGAAAAATGCACTCGTAGTTGGGGTGTTCCGTGATATCAGGGGTGTTGTGTAATTGAATTAAAGGACATTAAAGTGACTCCAAGGCCTTGGGGTTTTTTATATGCTGTGCACCATTTGTGGCAGTGAGCTGGCAGTTTTCGAGCTACCAGTGCAACACGCAGGCTGGTTCTGCTGGTGCTGTGGGTTTACCCGTGAGTGGTGTCACTGTTTTCTGATCAGAATTGCTTAGGGTGATCTGAACCAGTGTTCTGGGCTGTGACCTTGACTGAATGCTGTGCCCACTGAGCTAACTGGTTCTTTAAAGGACAGCTTAAAATCTCTCTCTATTTTCCACCATACCTATTGTGCTGTTTGCTCATTTGCATTTATACTTATATGGAGTTTTAAGTAAATTTGGGGAACAGAGTAGTCATGCAGTGTTGTATCTCAAAACGAAGGTTAGTTGCCAAAGTAATTTAAACATAAGTATATAAAGGATCTTGATTTAATTTATGCATGTAAAAAGTGGAATGTGCTCCTGTTTTTGAGTAAATTATGAGAGAGGTCTCTGATGGAACTGAGGGACAAATACAGGTAAAGCAAAGTTAAACTCTGTATTTAAGGTTTTATTTCCTATTACAGTACTTCAGTGATAATACAGTTTTTACTACAGATTTTCAGGATTTTTTTACAGGTTGGTTTTTATTATTTCTGTTGTAGCTGAGAGTAAGTAGTAAATGTACCTTGTCTGAAAACCATGTAACAAACCAGCAAATACATTTTCTTGTGCGTTTGCAGGAATACAGTGTGTTAAGTTTTCTCAGCAACCATGTTGGCTGCCAGGCTGGTGTGCCTGAGGGCACTGCCATGCCAGACCATCCGCCCCACCATCACTCAGGCTTCTCCAGCCTTGAGGAGCTCCAGCATAAAAGCATACAGGCTGTGGCAGCCTAGCCAGGTAAGGTAATTCTCTTTCTGATGGCCCTGACTGCACATATTTTAAAGGGGTGTACTGCTAAAAGAATCACTTTTCATGGAGTACCTGATGTGAATGAGCTTGAGCCTTCTGCTTGTTTGAGGTGCCTGCTCTAATTTACTGAAGGAAGAATGTTCTTCAGTCAAAACACAGGGGTTCTGGAGCAGATGAAGTGAAATTTTCTGCTTCAATGACTGACTTGGGTCTTGAAATTAATGGGCAAAAGAGGTAGTTATGGATGGACAGGCCTTACTGGGTAAGGTGGGAGGAACAGAAATTCTTATCCTGGCTTCCTGTTCCAAGTTAAAGTCTTAAATATAACATTAAAATAAACACTTTCTTTTCAGTTATTTTAGTCCCCATATGTGTTTAGAGCTGTAGTGTAGGTTAGAGCAATTTCTGAGCTATGGCAGGACAGCCACAGGTGTAAGCAACATTTTTAAAAAGCACACTGTCATTATCCTGAGACATTGTTTATCCTTCATTGAGAGAGAATGCCACAGACCTGCAGCTCACAACTGTTAGGGGCTGTTGTTGCTCTTCTGCCACCTTGATGAAGCTGCTAGTGGCAAAGTCTTCATTTCTTTTGTATTTTCCTCTTAAGCATTCAATGTTTGTAGGTGCATGGTGGGCTTCTTTGTGTCTGTGAGTTTTCTAGCACTGGATTTCATTAGCTGCGAAGAACAGCCAAACTGAAGGACTCTGGTAACCCCCTTGAATTGTAGTGTTCTAATGGCTCATGAGTAATGTTTGTAGGTTTTGTATTTTAGTGTTGAAACAAACTCGCAGCTTGATGTAAGTCCTTGACTGCTCAGGTGCAATTTTAATTTAAAATTTCCTGTAAAACATGGTAAGAAAACATAAAGTTGTTTTTGAACTTAAGTATGAGTGTATTTTCTGTTGCTCTTGCAACTTACCAAGACTTTGAGCAGCATACTGTAATTACTTGGAGCTTGTTGACCTTAAAAATCTTGAGTTTCTAGGCCTTCATTCAAGGTTTGTTCTATAAATCAAGGTTGGACTTCAAGAAATTTGTGCTGCTTTTCCAGCTTTAGTGTCTCTAAAATAGCAAAAACTATTGTGCAAAAGTTTTTTTTTACATTGAAGTGTTTGCATGAAGAGTGTTTTAGTGTAGAAATCAAAAGGCTTTTGTACAAAACAAAAAAGCAATGATTATGTTTTTGTATTTAACAGAGAGGCTTGTGGCAGTGTTTAGTACAGTGGGACTAAAGTAGAAGAAATGCAGTCTGAAATTTCCAGCTTCTGGAGTTCACTGCATTGGTTCTGTACTTCTAGAATATGTGAATGTTTTTCACAAAGGTTCCTAAATTTTAATGCTCGTTTGTTTTCCTTGGGCACTGTTGCTTGGAAGGTATGAAGGTAAGCACAGATTAATAAGATATTAATTAACAGTCTTAAGTGTAGCAAGTAAGTTGGTAAGACTATCTTCTATTTTATTTCATTAAATATGTCTTGTGTTATTTCTGAATTTAACAGAGTTATGCCACCAGAGCGCGAATGGGTGCAAGGCGTGGAAAACTTGGCCAGGAAGTGAAAGAAGCAGCATTTGAGCCATCTGCAGAAACTGCACTTAAAGGTAGGGGAGCTCTGCTTTAAATACTGAGAATCTTTTAACCTGAACTAAAAACTTGCTTGAAGGAATATGTTTTTCACTACTGAAACTGGTAGTGAGCTGCTTTGAAATTAAGTGAAGCTTTTAGAAGGAGGGGTAAAGTGGAGCGGCTATTGCAGATACATCAAAACTCACATGAGGATGTTGTTAACTATCCAAGAAAAAACATTAATGAGAGTGTGTGGTTTTTATTTCTTTACACAGTTGATCGCCTGGGGAAATTCATTGTTGCTGGAGGAGCTGCTGTTGGCCTGGGGGCCCTCTGCTACTATGGAATGGGCATGTCCAGCGAGATTGGGGCTATTGAAAGGGCTGCGTAAGTAAGAGGCTTTACCTCTTCAGTGAAGCAAATCTCCTCTTTAGCTGCCATCACCCAGTGTACAGTCAGGTTAGGTTTTTCTAAGATCTGAAGAGTAAACCCCCAGCTATGTCTCTGCAGGTTTTTAAAGCAAAATTAGAATCATTCAGCCTTAAATGGATAGCAGTAACCTGAATGAGTTTGTTTTGTTAAATCTAATGTGAAGAGTATATAAACTTGTCTTATTAGATAAGTTAGGAAGTGTGGTCTTCTGAATAGCATTGCTAAGACCAGTTTCCCTGCTGTTCTTGTGACACTGTTCACTTTAATTCAACTGTTAAGAAAGTCTTCGTTAAACACAGTATCTTGGCATAAGCTTTGATCTAATAAATGTGTTCTTAAAACTTCGTTGGTCAAAAAAAAAACCCTGGCTAATGGCAGAACTATAGTTAGACTTGAAAGATGGGTAGTAATTAGCATGGGCTTGGGAGAAATGTGTTGGGGACATTTTGCTTTATTTTGCATTTGTAATTGGAAGTGGCAGTCTGTATTTATGATGAATGTCTGCCATTTTTGTCTATGAAGCTTGTCATAGATAGAGCTGTGTCTATTTTTTTCCTTCACAAGTCTTGAATAACAGGTCAAAAGAGTGAAGTGAGAAAAAAATATATGCAGTGTTCAAATTTAGTGTTAGCAGGGAAAGTTTTCTTTCTACAGTGTGAACAAATGATACTGCAGAAACTCACTTATGTCTAGGTCTGTTGCTATTGTTAGAGCTCTCAAAATGACATTTGTGTCCTGTGGTGTCAGATAACCATGTGCACTGTGACTCAGCAACTTGTGAGCTGCTCAGCAGGTTGCTTAGTGCTGATATACATTCTGTAGACCTTTTACCTGAAACCAGTTTGTTATATATACACACCATTCTTTTATTTTTTCTATAGTTCAAGGCATTCGTAACTCTGTTTTCCATGCATGCTTCCTGCTTAAAATGGAATTGTAGCTAGCATTATTTGTAATGTTCAGTGTTTCTACTGAGTTAGCATTAGATTAAATCAGCAAGATTGACAAGTTCAGTCTCCACTGTAAAGTAAACTCATGGCAGAAGTTGCTAGACCCTTATAATGAAGCCTCCCTTATGTCCATGGCTATGAATGCACTTAACAGCTTGATTGTGTTTTTAGCTGCTGTCCGTTCTGAACCTGGTAACTGCACAGCTCTGTATGACTGCTTATTTTTCAGTATTTGGCCACAGTATGTGAAGGACAGAATTCAGTCCACGTACATGTACTTTGCGGGCAGCATTGGCATGACAGCTCTGTCTGCTGCAGCAGTGAGCAGATCTCCTGCACTCATGAACCTCATGACAAAGAGCTCCTGGCTGGTAAGCTTTGTTATAAAAATAAAAGTATTTGCTGAGGAATGTCACCAAATGATGGTTGATATTAAAAAAATCTGAGAAATATAACTACTTAGTTACATTTACTTGAAAAGTAAGACAAAACTTAACCCACATTAGTGTCCTTACCCATAAAGACTATTCAGGTATCCTGATGATATTTTTTGATGTAAGATTTGGTGATTCTAGTCTCATTCTGACATGTGTTTTCTATACTGTTTTGGTGGTTTGTCTAAGGTAAACTACATGAGCAAAAACTGCTATGCTAGCCTTACCAGCTGTATATGTGCAAATAGGAACCTCTCAGAAACAGCTTCCTAAAGCTAATGGCACAGTTTCTATTGCTGCCTGTAAATACAAATTGGGGTGATCCCTGTGCATCCTTACTCTGCCCTGTGCTCTGACATGCATCACTTTTAAAGCTGTCTCTGTCTGCCAAGGCTGAAACAATACCGATAGGCTTAGTATGTATTCAGTGTATTAAGTGGAGTGAAACAGTAACAATTAAATGCCAACACCTACATAACTTAGGGAGATTAATTTGATAAAACATCATTGGTGGTAAGAGTTGAACAGTTGAACACTTCTGACCAGTTTGGCAGATGTTCAATGATTCTGCTTGGAATCATGAGTAAGAAGAGGCACTGAGGTTAAAAAATGATTGGTAGCAAAAGCTGGTGAGCTGGGTGTTGGTTTTGGGTGGAGAAATGTACAAGAAGGAAGGATAACACATTCCAGGTGCCTTCATGAGAGTGAGGGGCAGAACCATGGGTTTTCCTTTTCTTACTTTACACAGCCAAGACAGTTACCAACTTCATAATTAAATTTGGATTTCTAGAAAACAGTAAAAATAAATGAAAATTACTGCAAGCTAAGATCTGCAAAGATTTGACTGTAACTTTACAGGAGCAGAATTGATGAATACTCCCTCCAGTTGTGAATTAGGTTGCTGTTTTCAGAATCAGTGTTGACTTTTAGACTAGGAGATTGGAATAGAGAACATATGTCCATATGCTAACTTGAGCTCTATAATGCTGTTTCTTCAGGCAATTGGTGCAACTTTTGCAGCCATGATTGGTGCTGGAATGTTGGTCAGGACCATATCCTATGAACATAATCCCATAGCTAAACATGCAGCATGGATGATGCATTCAGGTATGTGGTTTTAGTGTTTGTTGTAGAGATGTTGTGTTTCTGTGACTAGATGCTTACTTTAACAAAACTCCAGCGTTAAAGTTAATTTTTATATGCTGCTCGAGGGAAGTTGAGATTTTTCAGAGATCAGAGAGAACTTCTGAATGTCAGGGAAAGGTGTCTTAAGTGTCCTTAACAGAACTCTAATTTTTTTCATAGTCAGTCTTCTGAAAGTCATGCTCAAGTTCAGGTATATATACTCCACACTGAAAATAGAATTAGATGGTGTCATGGCTGCTTTGGTTTTCTGACTGCTTTCTAACACTACCACTTCTGTAAGTGCTCTTGCCTACACTAACCATTCTTCAGCTGTGCAGGATAGGAGATATTTGAAACCTGACTAGAAAAAAAAGGGATTTTAGTATTAGTTTACTTTTGATCTGTACTCAGAGCTAAAATACCTGATGGACACATCTCAATTTCTCACTAATGATACCTACTTCAAATAACAATGGCTCTCATTTTTCAAAACTGTTTTGATAAAAATATTTTGTAGTTCAGAAAAGGCATGTGGCTGTTGGGCACTGGAATCATATTTGCCTCTCCAGAGCTAACATGTCTGCCAAGAAGAAATGTTTATTGCAGTGATTATTGCTAAGAGAAACAACCTAATGAGATATTAATGGGCTAGATACACATTTCCTACAAGCCTCTAGCAAAAAAAATCTGACTTACTTGCCTAACTAATTGTTGTATCAGAAATCTGTCCTGCTTTTCAGTGTTGCATGCTCCTAATGCTATTATGTTAAATATGTCTTCTTACCAGCTGTGTTATGAACCAGTCAGTATGTTGGCTTTTGTTAGTCTTTTTTTTTTCCCAAGATAAACTCCCTGACATATTCTAGTGCTAAATAAAAGTACATAATGATATATTTATATATGTAATAAGGTTGATAATTTATTGTGCTTCCTTCTAGATAAAAGCACAATCAAGTGCATTGGTGTTTTGTTGTGCGTGGATTAGTTTGAGCCATGCTGGCTGGCTGGAGACGAAAACCAAGTGGGTTTGGTATGTGGTGTTCCAAGTCTTACCTGTGTTCTGTTTTGCTTTGCCTAGGTGTCATGGGTGCAGTGGTGGCTCCTCTGGCCTTCCTTGGTGGTCCTCTGCTGATCAGAGCTGCCTGGTACACTGCTGGAATCGTTGGGGGGCTCTCAACTGTGGCCATGTGTGCTCCGAGTGAAAAATTCCTGAACATGGGAGGACCGCTTGGCATAGGCTTAGGTTTCGTTATTGCTTCTTCAATTGGTAAGATACTGCTTCAGTACTGTCATAAAAAGTAGATTATGAACTTAAGCTACTAAGGTGCAGCTCACAGTTGCAGGCTGGTCTGCCCAGTGAAGATTTGCCTTAAATATAGCCCTTGCAATGCCGGCACAGCAGAAAATATTCCATCACGTTTGTTCTTGAAAAGGAACATGAAATTATGGTTTTGGAAGATTACTAGTCTGACAAACAGCTGATAGGGGTACCTTATATTTTAGATACTGCAATGAGTAGGGAAGGCAGTAAATGCAATCTTAATTCTTGATCCAGTTGTTTTCCTTCATGCGTTTTAGTCATTGTTGTAGTCATAGGTACTTTCAGCTGAAGAAAACTGCACAATTCCCCAGAGTGTTCAAAATTAATAGATCAGGTTGTATATGTGACATCTTCAGTGTGCATGCTAAAGCCCTTAGTATCAAACACACACCACAAACTGAGAATTGAACACTTTCTGGAAGATGTGTGCTCCAGTGACTGGAGTTTGACCTAACTTGGAGTAGCAGATACCTTTAACACCCTTGTACGTTCCTCTCCAGGATCCATGTTCCTGCCTCCCACCTCTGCTTTTGGCGCCGGGCTGTACTCGGTGGCGGTCTATGGTGGCCTGGTGCTCTTTGGCATGTTCCTGCTCTATGATACACAGCTGGTGGTCAAGCGGGCTGAAACCCTGCCTGTCTACGGAGTGGCTAAATACGACCCCATCAACGCGTGAGTGTTCTCTGTCACCTCAGCTGATCTCAGTGTCTGCCTACGAATTTGCCTCAAGTTAGATTGAAGTATGCTTTGAAAATAGCCTTTTCTTCATTGTTCAAAAGCGTATTGCTGTTAAATGTGAAGAATCACAGGGTTTGAAAACAGCAGTGAGAAAATAGCTACAGAAGTTAAAACTGAAATCATTGTGAGAAACAGAATTGAGCATCTGATGTCACATACCTCCAGCAATACATTCTAAAATGTATTTTTTTTTTTCTAAAGCATTGCTGGGAGAATTTATACCTGCTTTCTGAAAAAAACTGTCAGTATCAGTTGAGACAAAAAAAGTTAATCTTCCATAGTCATTTAATATTTATTATTCTTTGTCACTAAAAAAGCTGAAATGGTGTGATAGGGAATGAAGGATTGACTCTTCAGTAAAGACCAAGTTTTGACTAACAAGTAACTTGTAAATGTCTGTCTGATGCTAGGTGAATTCTTATCTCTGGTTCTCTTGTATTTTAATTAGATTAATACTGGTCTTCTTGAAAATTCTTGGAGATAAACAGATCAAAGTTCAGTATGAAAGCAGAGGCTCCTGTATGAGAGCAGTGTACTGTCTGTTAGGATTTCTGTAAATAGTTCTCGCTGGCAGAGGTGGTAGAACAAAACCACGGGTGTTCTTTGACATACAAAGCACTGAGGGCAGTTATAGCTGGTTCATGCAGGCTCTTAAAATGACGTATAATGTGTGAAACACCAAATAATTCTGTGTCTGTTCAACAGTAGTAACTGTGATTTCTTGTTTCCTAGATGCCTGGGTATCTACACTGATACACTGAACATCTTCATTCGGGTGGTCACCATGCTTGCAGGTGGTGGAGGTGGCAGGAAAAAGTAAACAGAGACTCACCTTTGCAACTGGCTGACAGCCTACCTAGTGCACATATTAAATAAACATTCATAATTAAAGCAGTAATGCTCCAAGTGAGAGTTTTAAAGCATTTCAGCATATTGGTTCAGTGCAATGTGATTCAGTCTTAATTTTTCTTCAAACACTTTCCAGCTCTGTGTTTACAATAGTCTGAACTGCTTCTTGTAATTGTACATTATTTTGGAAAAGTAAATTATTTTTAATATATGAATAAAATAGTCCTACCTGCTTTTTAGGGGGTTTGATGGCAGTTCAACTCTTACCTTTTTTTTAAACTATTGTTACATAGTAAAGGAAGTAATTTTTGAACTGGTATCCCATAGGCAGATAGGGATACAAGCGACTTCATGAGATGCTGCTTAGATGCATCAACTTTCTGTTAAGTTTCATAAGTTTTATTTTAGTGGCATCTTCTGAAGAACTGAATAAATTGCATATGGCCCTGAATGCAATCATGACTTTGACCTGGGCAGAAATTTCAGAAAAGTTTAAGCAGGATTTGACAGGTTAGATGACCAAAAAGTGTAAAGGAGACAGGTTATGGAAACTGTGCACTATTTGTCCGATATGAACTTCAGTCTCCTTCTGGAGTACGCATGAGAATTCCTTGCTTTAATGTTGACTGGCTTTAATAGCTAGCTTATTTTGCTACTAGATTTATAAAACTGTTGAATAGCAGTGTAGCTCTGTCTTTCTTCTGGTGGCTGAATTCCTGCACTGCATATGAAGGTCTGTCCAGAAGAGCTCCTAGTGATCATCTCTTGGAAGCTTGTACAATTGGCACAGAAACTGGGAATTCAGGATGGCATGCTGTAAACCCCAGGATCATAAATTTGCCATACTGTTGTGTGGTTTAGTCTGTTTAACTCTTCTCCAAATTGATATGTTAAATGTGGTCTAAAAGAAATGTTTCCTAACAGTGAAATTGATTTAACAGTAAGAAATTTATACTTTCCAGACTCTCTATTTCTATATGTTGGAATAAAAGGGGAGTTCTTGGGCCATGAAAATTTTGACCTAATGTCAGCAGCTCATATTTTCAGTTTCTGGCAAATATGTTATGTTTATGTATTGATCTATGAACAATAAACTTCTAGCCTCACAAGTTGACTACTCTCACTTTTCCCCATGTTAACAAATTTTTTAGTACCCCTGCACTAACAGCTTGGGGAAGAGTACTATAAATATTTTTTTTGGTTATGGTTACCATTTCCTTTGTAAAAGAGTACATATTCCTCTGTAAAAAAAATCTGCAAAGATGATTCTCAGTTTCACTGGCTAGCACCTTTTTGAGGGTGTTTCCCAGTTGGAAGATACTGGCTACACTTGAAGTGATTCTGTTGGTGTCACCTTTTGGCCACTTATTGCAGCCAGTGCTGCTTTTATGTCTGTCACACACTAGTATTTTTTAACTCTTCAAACAGAGGGAAGAAAGAGTGCATTGTGAAGAACCTTGTTGCAGCTCCTTTGTGCCAAAGATTGTAAGGCACAATCTAGTTCTTGGCACTATTACAGCTGGAGAGACATCTGTAGTTCTGAGAAGGAAGGAATCTTTGGATCAAATCAGTTGTAA
The DNA here is from genome assembly GCF_048771995.1 of Taeniopygia guttata. Taxonomy (NCBI): domain Eukaryota; kingdom Metazoa; phylum Chordata; class Aves; order Passeriformes; family Estrildidae; genus Taeniopygia; species Taeniopygia guttata. The sequence continues at coordinate 11,160,259 of NC_133031.1, read as the reverse complement.
GTAGCCTGTTCAGAGAGTTTTATCTTTTTAAGCAATATGATACCCTTAATTTCTTCTACTGTAGCCAAAAACAGCACTGTGCTTGTTCTCAAAATCTGAAAGGTACAGGGAGCTGTCTTAAAATCCTGACATTTGTGCTTGTTAGAAAAGAAAGTTAAGGCAAAAGACCTTTTGTCTAGATTGTGAGGCTGAAGTTTGAGAGCTTGACTATAACCCAAGGGAGGGATTCTGGACTGTTTGGAATAGTGAGATGTAGAAACCAACACACAGGAGAATACAGGAGGTATTCGCATGGAAAGTGAGGTCAAGAGGAAATGTAATAACCTTTTCAGAAATAGTGCCTGTAGAAACATGAGTATCACTTGTACTCAGTCTTGTGGAAAGCTGTGACTTGGCTTCTGTGGATGACATCACAGCACTAGCAGTATTTTCCTAGTGTTTGTCTCCAAAAGAAGAAAAAAAAAAATTGAGTTGTTCCTTTACATTTGAAGTCTTAAGTCAAAAAGTAAGATGTATCTTAATTAAGACAGGTCTGATTTGCTGGGAGATGGAAATCTAAAGCCAGCACTACCATCAGTGACTCCTGGCAGACCGACTTCTGATGGTGAAACTCTGGGATTTTTTGCAGATCCAGGGATGATTCATCAATACGTAAATTGAATTTGCCTAAAAATTCCCCGCCTTCTACGGTAATTAGTTACTGCGTGTGCCAGAGAACATTAAGGACGTAAATACTGTTGTTTACTCCACAATTAAATTAAATTCTGATCTTTACTACTGATTATAACTGGTTTCTATGCATTTTTATGTTTCAAGTAATTATTTTAAATTATTATCTAAATGAGCAGCTACATAATAATTAATTATTTACTTCTATTTTATCAAGAATATAAACCAATTATTTTCCTAAGAAAATGTTCTTCACTGTCACCTAGTATAATTAAGAAGGCCAAGTCCAACTGACACATATTTTAAGTTTGTGTAGCAGAATGCAACATAAAATTTAGATCTCACCTAATGAAATTATTTAATGTAATTAGCTGTGCAATTATCATCCAGATTTCCCCATCTCTAATGTTGCTAAAAGCTGTCAGGTAATACACACTTACCCTCATGACCTTTACAACTGACCTTTATAATAGTTTGCCTGTAACACAGTAACGAGGTGTGCCTCCTGTCTTGATGTAACTTGAATTGCTTCCAAGACAAAGATTATTCTGTCATATTCCTGCTGTCATTTAAGAATAGAACATTTTTAACTCTTCAATACTTGAAAATAATTTAGGAATGCAGCATAATTTTGATTGAACTTCAGTTTATAGCAAACTTGGAATTTAGAAATTGTTGCCATAAGTTCACTTCAAATATTGAAACAGACCCTCTAGAAACAAAAAGGGAATGCATTTAAATAACCCCTCAACAGAGTATTTTAAGTAAGAACTGGATTTTTATTTCAATATTCAACCATCTCAGTGACCTTTAGACATCATAAGAAGGAGAGAGGGGGAAAGCAGGACAGGCTCTTGCAGCGCAGGAACCCATCCATCAGTCTGTGGCAGCTGGGGTGGGGGCGGCTGTTCGGGCTTGGCACAGGGGCAGCTGCTACAAAGGCACATTACTTGTGGCACAGGGTGTGACATCAGGCTCTAGCCCAGCCTTCCCCCATCTGTGGTTTTTCCAAATGCCACACAGAACTGGCAAAGACAAACCCAAACATGTCTGAGAGTTATGGATTTTAGATCTAACCACCTCTCCTCTGCCAGTGATGAATAGGACTATGTCCAGAAAATACTGTCTTTGCTAATTCCTTCACTCAGTTTTGACACTTTGGTGTGTGCCTGCAGACATCATTAAGCTTCTGAGCAAATCCTCAGTACTGCTGTAAGGCATTTCTTTTATGAGCTTGGGCACAGGAGCTAAACCTTTACTGCAGTATAGTGATGTTTGTTTTTCCTTTTGTGAATGATCATTATGTACTACATTATGTAGAACATAATTACATTTTGTATTCTTGCTAGTGAAGAACACCAGAAAGAACTACTGAAGCTTTTTTTAAAATTATAACCATTTCCTTTAAAGAAAAAGGATGACATCACATTCTTGTAATGTAGGTCAACAAAAATTGAAGTGGGATAGGGAAGGTAATGAAAAGCTTCTAACCACTATCAGAGAAAAAAATTAATCTAAATTTTTACTGGAAAGGCCAAGATTAAGTTTAGCTTAATCTTTAGCCATGAAAAACTTTACATGTTTATAACTTGCAAAGTGATCTGCATATCTATGGAAGTACCAGTCTTCTTCCTGGACACTAACTCAGCACCACTGCAGTGGTGAGATATCAGAGGCATGGTAATGTACTTATATCAAGGTGATGGCCTTGGAGTTACAGGTTTTCCTTTACTGCCTGCAAGTGTAAAATCACTGCATCATCCCGCCTAGATTGGCCATGAGATGTTGCACATCTACTGAGCCTACCAACTCAGCTTATTCCTGACTGTTGAGATGTCCATTCAGAGATAAAGATCTTTTTTCCTCCCTAAGCAGTGCAATACATCTTCATGCATCACCATATTTTTTAAGAAAAACGATGCTACAAGTTTAAAAGCCCCAACAATCTGGAAAACCAAACACAAATTGCATGTCTTGTAGCACTACATTTCTTAAGTACTTCTGAAGAACTTACAGGCACAAGAGCCACTGATCAGATTCCTCTTCCTGCCCAAGACAATCTTAAGAAAACAAAATTCCATGTGTTTACAAATTATATTTGAGTCTCAAGGGGATGAGAAGAATTACTAGCTAAGCTGAAGTGCACAAATCTTATGTCTCATATACAGATGGATTCATTCTTGGGTTCTTAAAAGTTGCAGCAGAGTTCTCCTGTCCCATCAAACTTTAACCTGAAAGTAAAGCCATTCCTGCTGAAGCCTTTTTTCTTTTACTGCTTCCTAGTCACATAAATGCTTTGGTGGACAGACTGTGTTCAATGCATTGAAATGGCGCCCAGTAAACTGGATTATGGGATTTTACCAAGCTGACAGTAAATCAACAATGGAATGTTCTCAAATGTCTCTCTGTCGGATGTGAAGAAAAGTTGAAATTCATAGCATTATAGAAATGGAAAGATCTTTAACCTCTAAATTCCTTCGTTCAAGTTCGGGACTTTATTACCAGCTAGTTTTGTTTGTATAAAATGATTAGCCTATCTACAATATACAGAATAACCAGAAAGAAGTGATAGTGGCCAAGTAACATCATCAGGACCAAACACTGTTATCTCTGCAACCACCTCCTATCAGATAGCAGAGACAGGGCTTATTCACGTCTTTAAGAAAGAGATTAATACGCAGAACAAGCTCAAAATCTTTCCAAAAGCCTAAGGGCTGACATCTGCACAGCATTTTCTATTTTGGAGGCTTGCCAGCTGAAGTAAACACCTTACCTATTCAGGAGAAAGAAGAGTGAGATGCCTGCCCAGACAGCCTTCATTGTGCCACTTCACTTGCTCTTACCAAGTTTTCTGGAGCTAAGCACTGGGCAGCCAGACTAGTTACTTTGTACAGAACACCAGATCGACTTCATATTCTTCTATCATCTTTCTGAAAAACAAAATTCTGAGTGAAACAAGGACGAATCCTTTAGAGCCATGGTAAGTGGCAAGAGAGATAATCTTCCCTGCTTAGGTGCCTGCTTTTTCCCTACTTAGGGGGAAGTAACATGCAGTGGGAACAGATCTGCCTCCATAATGAGAAGGTTACACAGCTCCTCTCACCACCTGTCATGGAAGTGCAAGCTCTGGCAGATTACCTGTCAAAAACATCCTCTTAAATCACATCTTGCCTGAACTAGAAGACTGGGCTACCACAAAGAAATGTTTCCATCACACCTAGCACACTGAACACTGCACCCAATGTAAATTTTTCTGGCCTGAACCCAGATTGCTGTTTAGAAGCCTACAGCAATCAGATAAACCACATCTAAGGTTTGAAAAACTAGAGAGAGAACACATTAACTAAGCAGGGGGTAGGGGAAAACATCTGTTTTTTCAAGTTTCCCAGCAGGAGGAAAGTTAAAATCAAGCAAAATAGAAACAGCTGCAAGTTCCATTTTAGTAGAACTAGGACAGTGACCTGTGAAGAGAAAGGAGTGAACACACAGAGCCTGGACACTCTGAACAGCACACAGATTGACAGACACTCCAGCTGGCAGCTCTGCAGAGGCTTTACTTGCAGGCACAATGAGTGGCAGGACACTCATTGAAAAAGCTGTGTCAAAGATGCTTTAAACCCTGTTCCAGGACAGTCTTCAAAGTGTTTATCAGCTCACCATAAACTGCTAGGAGAAATTATAACTTCAGTCTTGCTCTTCATTCTGATCTTCGTTAGTATAGTTAGTCTACCCCCCACATGTTGTCATTACTGCTTCTCATACAGTGACTGCTACTGCAGCCTTCAGTTTCTACACTGTTCCCTCCTTCAAAAACAGAGCAGCACATGCTCCTGGATAACTGTGTTGGTTCACCATAAGTGGTCTACCTTGAATTAAATTAATTTTGTACTCTTAAAGTTCTTAATGTTTCCTGCCTTTTCACAGCTCAAAAGTTAGTTTCTTTTAGCTCTAAATTTACGACCGTTTGCTCTTCGTTATTCTCCTCACATCACAAACAGCTGTTCAACCTGGTTAGAAGAAATTTTCATATACAAGATGCAGATTCTTCTAAGAATGGCATGACCTTTAAAAAATATTAGTGAAATCTTATTAACAAACCACTTCCAGAAATAATGACTCTGAAGACTGGAAATCCAAGAGTTTCGGCAAACACAAAAGGAGACTCTGGATCATGCCTTAATTTAACGTTAAGAAATCAAACTACTTTCTTTAAGATTTTGAGAGACATCCTATGTGGCTTTTGAACACCAGGTATTAATGTAAACATAATGCAAATCTCAGGATGCATCCCTTATTTCCCTGGATGACTCAAAAATACCCCTGCATTCAATTTTAAACTTTTTTCAACTGGAAAGATGTACATCAGCTGCTGCTCATTTCATAAAATTGATGTCCTACAGAAGACTATCATACAGATGCCTCAAACTTCCAGCTGACAGATCCTAAGGACATAGGTTATCAGGCTATTTAGCAATCTGTGTTTTTATTCCATCTTCTGTCTCCAGCCACTCCCTTGATACAATTCTGTCTCATTATTTTATATAGTCTGCAACCTTATTTGGTAAAAATTTTTATCTCAGGGCAAGTCTAAAGATTATACTAAGTCATTGCTTCTAGTCTTCCCTTTTCAGTTTGCTTCACATTTCCTGTAACATTAGCATTTATAGAAGCATATGAAACAGGGCATTAAGAATTGCAGGGTTTAACCACAGCAATGATCAGCTTTTACAGCCTGAAATTTAAGAGATAAAGCACAGAAATTTCTTCTGAAAGTATTCAGTCTAGGAGGAAAAAATGTCTTCCTCAGCTATGTTTCTTCTCAAAACTGCTAAGCAAGATATAGTGCATGGACCCCAATACCTACTCAAAAGAATCTCAATGTTTGCAACTAGACTTCTCAATTGCTGAAAATAAACAAATAAATTGCTTACGATATCCCCACCCCAGTAACTTATATCGATAAATTTCATGCAGTATTTTAGTTTTAGAAAGTTTTCAGGTTTTCTGTTAGCATTCCTAGAGCAGCCTGACAGTAAGACAGCACAAAATCCTCAAACTGATGCTGCTCTTGAAAAAATGGGCGCTTGCTCTTGTTCCTACCAAACCCCTCTTTTGGGGCTTTTGGGTGTGCAATGATGACTGTACAGGTTTGCCTCATTTCTCTCATAGTAGCTGGAAGGCTTGGATTGCTGTAATAGAGACCAAGTAGCAGCCTGCCTCTTCCACACAGAAAACAAGTGGGGCATTCAGGTAGTACATGCTGTTTTCTTGCTTGGGGTGATTGGTTATGTTACAGTACAGTGATGTATACTTTGAAAAACAAGTCTTTGTAAATACTTCTGTTGCCAATATTATGTTGTAAATATTTCAGAAGAAAAGTTTTGAGGTAGGTGTTGGCAGAACTTTTTGTTTAAAAGAGCATATTTGGAAATGTCAGTAGCCATCAGGTGATGAGGTTCTATTTTCAAAGTCATCTCCCATTTTACCTGGTTGCTTTTCTGTATTCAGTTCTTATTTCTTATCATGCACACAGAAAGAGAAGGTAATCCTTCTAATTAAGGCTAAAAATACATAAACAATTATTTGGGTAGTAACCCCAGCTGGCAACGAAGCCCAACACAGCCATTCACTCATTCCCCAGTACATGAGCTTGCCTGGAACTTTTTCAGAAAGTGTAATGGAGATAAAAGTCGCCAAGTGAAATCCTTGCTTCAGTGCTACCACTACTCACACAGCCTGATTGAATGTTGCAGAAAAATTACATTCCTACCAACCCTTTCATGTGGTTTATTGACATTTTAGCTTTTCTGCAAACCTTTATGAGTAAGCTGACAAGCTCCATTTTACATGCTCAGTTTATGTTGGGATTTATATGATTTGATTCAGATTTAACCAGCAAAAGTGTTGACTTTAAAAGTACAAAATGAGGACTCACGCCTATATGTTTCAATATTCAAAAGAAGCCTGAGATCATAACAATATTGTTGCTCTGTTGTCATTCGTCTTTCTCGGCATCCACTGAACTGTAGAAGTCCCTCCTGACATGCTCAGCAGGGATGTGAACTAGCAGCCTTACTGCAGGCTGAGCAAGGTGTGCCAGTGTGAGGCAGGGCTTTCACAAAGCACTTTGAAGGCAATACTGTCTTGTAGCATGATTTGTTAGTGATTGATTCTTGAACCTTGGTAATGCTGGCCTTGGCAAACAAAAAAGGCTGTCAGACATTCACAATCTTCACCATGTATGGATATTGCTAGGTAAGACTGCAGAAATAAGCTTTTGGGGCTAAATTTGATAGATTAAGGGGTGATCCAATTTGGAAGCCTGATGATGAATCGAAGGAACAAGCCAGATCCCAAACCTGTAATGGGAGACCTTTAAAATTTGGGCTGGGAGCAATATTTGTGCACAGGGCGAAGCCTTCTATCCTGCTGTGATTCCAATTCTGGGTGGCTTGCAGATACTGCTCCCACCTTTTAAGGCTACATAGCTTTTAACATATTCTGTTGTTAGAGACCCAAATCTTATCAGATTAAGCTGGGAGAATTGAATGTTCTCAAACCTTTTTACCTTTTTTAACAGACACAGCTCTATAGTTGATCCCTCCTTGAAGGACTTTTTTTTTTTTAAGTACACTCTGTAAACCTTGATACTATGTTGAATTTGATGACTTCTAAATCTTAACTGTTAGCTGGAATCTTCACAACTTAATTATTCAGATATAACAGAAACTGAGATGTTGATAATAAACTCAGAAATCTGCTGCTTAACCAGCTGTCTTGTTAATTATGGTAACAACACACTGGCAATTGCTTTGATTAAAACACACTGGGTTTGGTTTGCCTTTTCAAGCCCTGATCAATGTCCATACAGATTCAGTTCTGCTGTGCTCTCTCCCTTTCCATGTGCAGAGGAACACACCAGGTCCTCTGGAGAGGCTGCTGTGGAGCACAGGACAAGGATTCTGCCTCAGGACATCCCTTGTACTTTAATGCTACAAGCTCCTGTGTAACTGGTAAGGAGCTCTCTATGCTGCTTCATTCTGAGTAAATTGCTTCTTGAAATAGGAAGTGTTGTTTCTTTTCATCTGTTGATGCAATACAGGTGCAATACAGAGGCCAAATCTCCACCCATTCTGAAGGCTCTATCATATAAAAAGCTGAGGTTGTGCTGGAGGAGACTGAGACACTCCTTCAGCCTCCTCTGGTGACTAGCTGGAAGGATGAAGCTCCTGGCCTTTTGTGGTTTTTTGTTGGTCTGTCTTCTGTGCCTTAATGTCATTGCTGTAGAAGGTACATTATTATAGTCTTCTAACACAGCTTTCTCTTTTCCTGTTCTTCCCTTTTTTGATATAAAATGTTTAATTACTGTGTTGATTTTAATTAAAGGAAACAAACAGAGCTTGACAATGAAGAGGACTGAACTTAGAAAAGGCCTTAGACTTAGACTATCAGTGCTTTGGTTTGTACAGTAATGTTTCTTCTGTTATTGCCTGTTGCACAGCATGATTAACTTTTACCTTAATCTGTGTTCTGAAAAATCTGCTCTTCTGAAAATACTTCCTGTTATATTTTCCCTGTAGATAACCAAACATCCACCAATGTAAAAAGTATGATTTTCTCAATAGTGGGAAATGTATTAATGGAAAAAGCTTCTACCCTTATGAAATAAGGGAATATGAATCAGGTTAACAGAGTATATGATAAATTCTTTATAGAGGAGTGAAACAAATGAGAGTAACTCTTCTGACCTTCAGTCAGTCTAAACCTATTTTTCCTTTTTCTGTTGGTTGGGTTTTTTTACCACTGATAATCCACACTTCATCCGCAGTACCTTGAGAGGCTTAGTTACCATTTTGTAGTATCAACAAATTCACAAAGCAGTTAAAATCTTGAAAATAGAGGATTTTCCATCTGTCTGTAGCCACATCTCTGCAGATGTCATTGTGTATTTGCAGGACAGTTCAGTAGCATTTTTTAATTGAGAGGTGCAATCTAGAGTTACCTATACAGATTTGAGGTTTGAAGTTGTAAATCTCTGAGACTCGCCATGATTTTTAACAATGTGTATTTTATACAAGATTTAGAAAGTAAATGTGAGATAAAGAAAAACAACTAAGCTAAGTGTCCAAAGGTCAGGAACAGCAGATTTGCCATGTTTGATATTTTCTAGACACCTTCTAAGAATTGTTTTATGTGTAAATATGAGCAAGGAGAAATGTGTAGAAGCTGTTTTTCTAATTGGTTAAGTCAGCTTCCCAGTTTTCTCATTTACTGGTGTCTGTGCTGGTAGAGCTATTTGCCAGAGCACTGGTACCTGAAGCCCTTCTGCTCCCTTTGCCTTTTTTACTTCTTTTTATTCAGGGTTTTTCCATGACCCTTGAGGAAAACTTTAGGAACAGTTAAAGGGGAGTTGGAGAATTTCTAGGTGTGGCCACATCAATAAAACACAAATTAATACCTGCCAGCTCCCCTAATAGTGTTTCCTTTTTGTTGATGTGCATGGTACTTCCATGAGTCAGAGGCTGGGGAGAAAACGTGCAAAGGACACTTCCTTATCTGTAAGCGCTGATGTCAAAGTGACAGTGTCCTGGTGTGCAAGATGAATGTACTTTGTATGTTAAACCTGTTATATCAGAACTAAATTGTGGTGATAAGATAGCTCATCGCCAGCCTTGGCTGTATACTGTGCCTTAGTGATTTCTAGAAACATTGACCATATGTTAGATTTTGTTGATGAGGAAATCATCTGTCTCTGTCCTTTCTGCTCCATCCCAGCTCCAGAGTAAACCTTTTTTTTCCCCCCTTTATTGTGACCAGCACTGCGGTCAACTGCAGTCAACAGCTCACTTATTTAGGTGTGGTGGGAGGGACTATTTCAGTGGCTTTGTCCACCAAAACAATTTATTCTACACTCCTATGCATCTGGACACAGAGCTGCTCTTTTTCCTGTTGGTAATTTTCTATATTTTCTCAAGGTGGTGTAACTGTAATTGTTACACCTGCCAGTGTGACATTTTGAAGGATAAAGAAATCTTTACAATGTGTATCTGATGTATGTATGAGTAATGATGGAAAAGAGCAAGTAAATTCCTGTTCCACACTAGGGACAAAGCTGTGCAGAGATCTAAAAATCAGTCATGATAATACTTTGTTTTACAGATCTCTCCATACAAGAATGTCAGTTGTAAATACAGTAAGCAAAATGTCTGTGGACTCTGACACATTTGCTGTATATGTACAGTTATTTGCATTACCTGTCTCCACTGACAATGTATTCTTTTTCACCCTTAGGTCAGGTTAGAAGACGCTGCTGCTCAAAAGTACCCAAACGAAACAAATATTCACGTGAAGGTAAAAAGATTTACAGTTTCATTAGATGAATTAGGTGATCATTAGAGAGAAATCACAGCACTCTGGGTTTTTCCGTAGGATGCAAACTTCACAGAATTTTCCATGCAGATAAATATTAGCTTCATTGAATCACTGAGAACTTGTTCTCTTTTTCTTAGGAAACTTACTGAGTGTTTGGATTGGGGAAAAAAAACAAGATTAGAAAATATTAGAATCCATTTAATGCCCACAGAATAAAACAATCAAGAGAAATTTGATCAAGTCTGATTAAAGGAGTATCCTCACTGATAAGAACAGTTGCAGAAGTGAAATATTATCCTGCCTTTTCCCTGCTGTATTCCATCACCATTCATCTGTGGCTGCATTCATTTTATGTTTTGAGAGATCAACCGAAGTGTGGTTCTGTAAATTCCCAGAAATCCAATTTTTGAACCCACAGCTCTACCAGGAACAAGAATTGGCTGAGATTGAATTTGTTCTAAATATGTGCATCTAAAGACTGTGTAAGTAAAAGTACATAATATCTCTGGTTTCAATGAGACTCCAGTAGAAAAAAAAGTTAAACCATGAAGAAGTCTAGGATAAAAGGATTAGTATTCTTTTTAGAATCTTAGCATCTTAAATCTTAATGTTTCTAAATTCAATAAAATGTCTAGCTGATAACTTCTGCCAAACTCTAAAGATAAAGAATTTGATCTAAAATAGTTTATTTCCTGTTTCTAGTCTTCTAGTAATAAAATTATTAATTTGTAGTTCCAAACAAATTAGTTCTATCTGATAAAATATCTTAAATGCTTTATTACTTTTTATATTTAGATAACTGAGGTGGAAATCTTTGTGTTACTCTACAGTTTTCCTTTAACTGCAGCCTTCCCTTCCTGTCCAGTCTCCCAGTGCTGAATCATGGGCTCTGTTTTATAGGCAGAGTCCCATTGGTACCAGGAGCAGTGAACAAATTGCAAAGTTATTATGGGTCAGGGGTTTACAGCTGTCTGGGGCTCCTCATTTAATCAGCAGGTGCAGTAACAACTGAGGACTTGAGCAATAGCAGGTTCCCAGCTGGTCCACAAGGCCTGGGGGGATGTGCAGTGCCAGAGGCACAGAGGCAGCTTCTGTCACTCCTGGCCTGAGCTGGATTGCACCTGCTGCTGCCTGCCTGATCCTGTGCCTTTTCCACATTACTGAGACTTCCTGTGACCAGCACAGCTGTGACTGTTCAATTTGAGTACTTTCTGCTAGCTGACAAAATAGGGGGTGTTTCAGGTTTTTTTACATGCAACAGGCATGAAAACTCTGCTAAAAGTGCTTGCACAGGGAACGTTCCTTTGAAAGCAGACTGCTGTGTCCTGGGGATGAAGTCCAGTGGTGCTGGTCTCTCGAAGCAATAGAAGGTATTGTGCTGGGGGAGAGAAAGGAGTACAAAGGAAGCACTCCATTAAAACCTGTAAATTCACCACAAAGATCTCCTACAGAGGGAATCTGAAATGCTTTTCTCTGCTGCAAACACAGTAATACTTTATGATCTTTGCTTGTCCCATTACACTCTGGCCTGGTTCTCAGAGCATTCCAATATGCCTGCTGTTATCATCTCCTATCCTTACCCACAGCCAAACCTTTTATACGTCAGGAATTGTTGGTTATTTGCTTCCTCATAGGGTGTGTCTTTCTACTGCAAATGACTTCCTCAGATCTGCTTGTATCAAAATGCTTGATTAGAATTGGTTTCTACTCTTACCGAGAGGCAGTTAGGAAAGCTTGGGCTTAATGCATCAACTGCCCAAAGCTGAATTCTTCTGTTAATGTGCAGTTCTTGACTGGAATTGTACAATGTTGGCTTTGTTTTTTATTGTTGCTATGAGATTTCTGGGTGACTTGTGCTGTCTTTTTTGGGGGGGATATTACTTGCCTTATAGTCTGCAAGCAAAGCACAAGGACTGTTTTTCAGCATTGCTCTGCACTGTTCATTGTGCTGGGCAATTGCCATGGGCAAGCTGCAAAGCCACTTGGAGACCAGCTCAGTGTGGCTTGAGGAGAGGGTTATGTATAACCATATATAAGCACACTGGCTACTTCTTTTGAAGCAAAACCACTGATTTACTAGGATGTTGTCATTCCATCAGAAACAATTGCTTTCCCAGAAAGCAAATGCTTCAAGCCAATGTCAATCTATGGCTTCTGACCAGGAAATAGGGAGAATGTGATGATAGGGGAAGAGATTGTTTAATGTGTCAATTGCAGAATTCAAGCTCTGGAGAGACAGTAGCACCATCCTGTGTCTATTAAGACCTTCACCTGACTATGGAAAGTTCCAGCAGCAGCAAACTTTCAGTGATTGAGTACCCTCACTAAAGGGAAAATAGGCTGCTGGGCATCAGTGACCTCCAGCAACCTAATGAAAAGAAAAAAAAATTGCCATCATGTCCCTGTTTATTTTCAGATCACTGCTAATCTAAGTCTTCCCACACAAACATGGCTGAACTTCAGATATTAAAGTTTTGTGCCATTCTCCACACTCCCAATTAAAGAAATCTCTCGATTTTCTCTCTTTTTCATGTTTGTTTTACAGGTATAAGTTCTAAAATTATTCCAGTGCCAACAAGGAGATACTGCAAGCCTTGTCGTTGGCGAGACCCTATGTTTCCTGGACCACTTCCACAGCTAAAATAAGCAGACTGAGAGGAGGGTGAAAAGCATCTGCCTACATGTACAACCAACAGTGCTTCACTATCTTGAGGATCTTCCTTTGACAGACAGGACATGAGTGTACATTGCTTTGTGTTTGGGGAAAGACTTCATTACTGTTTATTCATTCCTGCACCCAGGCACCTTTGATAGTATTAACCTGGCAGAAAGAGTCAGGAGAAGTCTGGCTGCCACCAGACTTTGTGGAATATTCCACTGCACCAAGCAGGGATTTAGCTCCTTAAGTAAGAGAATGAAAAGGTAGCTGAATTGCATTGGTTTGCATTTCTAAATGCCTTTTAGGCATTCCATTGCCTAAAAGGGGGTGAAGGGCTGATGCTTTTGTTTCTAATTATCAGTATACATGCATATTTAACCTTTTCTTGAATCATTTATTTTTTATTAATATAAGGTGTTTGTTTTTAAGATTATCAATCATTGATGATTTTTCCTGTAACCCTTGTGCTTGGTGCTTGCAATCCACTTGGAAGTATAATTCTACAAATGATAAAAATCTTATCATTTACAAAGAGCTGAGAAACTAGACAAGCAGATTATTAAAATAGTGGTGATGGGCCAGATTCAAGTAAGCTTTTCAATATTTCCTCTGAGGGGGCTAAATCTGACTTTAAAATCAAAGTGGCCTGGTTTTAACATCCTTAAGAGTGTCATCAGGTGGTTATTGAAGAGCATACTGAAAAGATGCTGAACCTAATCAGATTTCATCTGCTCCTCTGAAGCCAGAAGGCAGCTGTTCTTTCAAGGCAATGGAGTTGTGTGATCACCTCAATAAAAAAAGCTTACTGGAGCATGAAATAAATGCTAATAATACCAAAGGGCTGAATAACAGAAACTGAAGCACCCACGGATACTTCAGCCATGTGTCTTCTGTACTTTCCTAACTGTCCTCTCCATTGCTGCTGTTTCTCTGCCTGGGGGAGAATCCTTAAAACTGAATTACTTGGTTGTTCATAAATTCAGTTCTCCTTTTAGTGAATTTGAGGAGGAGTAGAAACCTTTTCTGCTGCTGGGTAAATTGCAGATTGCAAATAGTAATTTTTCTGTCAGTACTCATAGTACTACTCTTTCTCTTAACATAATTGTCAGTATGATAGAAATGGTTTCAGTGCCCTTCACAATTTGGGGGAGTTGAATGCGAACAGTCAGAGGTCTGTTGTAACTCACATAAGCAAATGCAATTCCATAAGGTCAGGTATATGGGCACTTACTCAGGGTCCTGCTCTTATTGAGAATATTTCTATTGTACTGAGCAATTGAACCTATTTCTGGGTCTTCTGTGTGCTTGCTATTACTTTATTTTCATATTGGTTTTGAGAGTAGGTAGATGTGACACTCAACTTCCCATTTGTGAAGACCTGACCATAGATAGCATTTTTTATATCAAGGATAAAGGAACTGCCAGTCCTCCTTACAAGACCTCTGAGTCAGGAGGTTGGTGAAGGAGCCGTGTTTCATTGTTCGGTTCTGATCAGAGAGCCAACAGATTTTATTTCTGTTGTTTTGTGGTGATTACAGAAAGAATCTGTAGAATATAAATGACAAGTAAATGTAAAAAGCAGTTTTGGTATTGTTTGCAACAGCGTTTTTTTCTCTAGAATATGGCCATGTGTTTACAGCTGTGTATAAAGCTTCACTAACAGGTTTGAATATTCTGTTCTCTAATGTGAGTTTAAGGCCTTTTCTTTTATATCTGAAAAATGCTCTAAGATTTTCCTCTTTGCCTCACATCCTCCAAACAGCATGCTCCAAACTCTCCAACCCTCCTTCATGCAAGATATTCCCTCTGATAAAAAAGCATAAGCCCCAGAGACCACTAGCACAATTCTTACAAAAATATTCTGTGTAGGAACATAATCTGAGGTAACTGGGAGTGGGCTGGGCCCAGCCTCATCCCCATGGGCACAGCTGTGAGGAGCAGGTGAGCAGCAGTGACAGCAATGAGCCAGGGAGTGCCCAGGGCACTGACCAAAAAGGGAGCAGAGGGCTCACAGGTGCAGTGCATTAACAATCAGGGGTATGAAAGGCTGGGCTGAAGAAACAGAAGGGCAGATGCTTGCAGCCTTCTGAAGTGATGTGGTGCTACTCTGTATGGGCAGATGTCCGAAGCCTTCTGATGTGGTGAGGTGTTACTCTGTATGGGCCTAAAGCCTTCTGAAACTGTATGGTGACACTCTGTATATTGTGGCTGTCTCGACTGCAGTATGTGCTGTGGCATATGCTGAGAACTCTGGATCTCTGGAGAGATCCTAGGACATAACTTAATGCACTCACCAAGTTTCCCAGGCTGGCCTCAATCCTGGGTTGGGGGCTATTCCAGTTAATGATGCTACTTGTCTGAAGTCCTAGCCTTGGCTGAGGAGACTATAGCAGGATTCTCCAAATTGTGAGTGCTGCCAAAATGCTTTGTTGCTTCATATAGAGGTATGACACACAACACAGAATGTTGTGTGTCCTTTTGAGAGTAATTCCTCAGCAGAGTTTGACTCTTATGTACCAGGCCATTTCTCCATGTGGTACAACAGAGACAATCTGATCATGGTTTCACTTACAGGAATCTGTTCTTTCTTTTTATTTTCCTTTCACTTCTACATGTATTTGTCTGGCATTACCGGAAGAGAAACATATTTGCTCAGTGGCTTTTCAAAATACACAAGCTGTATGCTTATATAAAGTAAATTTATCTTGTCCAAGCTGACAAATGCATTTTTTGTGTCTTGTGTTTTTGTGTGCAGTCGGCTGTCAAGATAGAAAATTGCACAGCCCTTAAGTTGCAATAAAGATGTTTCCGAAGTGTCTCTATGCCTGACAGAACAGATGTTGAATCCTGGTCTGACCCTGTCAATTAAGTGAGCCAGGTGCCTCCTCACTTTGTTTACAGCTTAATACCACTAGCTAAAACCAAATCAGTCTGTTTTGTTTGGCACTATGACTGTGAATTGTCAGGAGCATGGGAGAAATGATCCCTGCTGACAGGGACTGTTGGTTTAGAGGCAAGTGTTGGGATCTCTTTTTCTAAGTGGGGAGTAGGAGAAATAAAAATATGTATTCTTTATACAAAATATTATCCCAAAAGGTGTAATGGGGGTTCTTGATGTTGGCTTTTCAGCTCTAGACTGGCTTGCAACTGATGCAAGGGCCCAGGGGTCCTCAAGGAATTCAGGGTTTTGGCTCTGGTGAAGTTCTGTTTATCCAAAGTGAGGGCTAAAGGGGCAACTTCTTGTGATCCCACTTGCCAAGGAAAACTACACTCCTCCATGAACAATTTCATTTCAAACAATAAGCTCAGCTGGAATATAAAAGCAGAAGCATATTTCCTGTGTAGGTACATGGCTAACTCTTGCCAAAACAGAATGGAAGACTCGTGGCTTCAGTGTTCTTTGGATCAAGCCTGAGGACCTGTTGCCTGACTCTCTTTTGTCCAAAGTTATTGCTAACTAGGTTTAGGAAGGTACTGTCGGATTGTGCAGGCAGGTCAGATGTGTGTGCACTTTTTACCAAAGATTTTTCTGAGGAGAATTTATCCAAAGCTTGTCTCTTTTGTCCGTCTTGTAGACTGAGGGGAAAACACATTTATACAGTCTTTTTTACTTCAGTTATCATTAGATATAAGCAGTTATCTTTACCATAGCTAATTGCTCTGCAGGACTAATTTTTTTAATTGCTGTTGGGGAGCAAAGAGAGCCCTCTAATGGCAGGAGCAAAGGTGTTGGTTTCAATCCACGTATGCCTGTGGTTCCCAGTAGCCTTCAGTATTATAAAATTTACAGCAGCCATTGGATAATCTACCTTGCTTTTGAGCACATAACTGTTCCATTATGCTTTGTCTTCTGATCTTAGAGCAGGGCTCTTGGTACATAAGGAATTCCCAGGAATTACTTCTGTTTTCAGTGTCTCAGTAGTGGATCTCTGCTAGAAAAGTTCAGTATCTGGATATAGTTTGTTCACGTTGTCATTCAACCATGTGCCAACATCTGTTAGTGTGTTTAAGATGACTGTGAATATCTTGAAGTGTGAGGGATTAAGGCCCAAGTTTCCAGGCTGATGCTCCACAAGGGAGCTAAGGACAGATTTCCTATAGGATAAGCACCTTACACTCACAATGCCATCTGGTCAGGCTCTGAACACGTTATCAGAGAAATCAGGTCGCTCTGTGTCTGTGAGCAATCCTCACGTGAACGTGACTGGTCTGGCTTCTGCAGCCTCACAACCACAACAACCTCAGTTGACTTGCAGAATAAGGACTTTACAATTAAAAATTGTAAAGCAGGTATATTTTATTCCAGCTGGAATAATGTTGCAGATATGTTTTATTTCAGCTGGGATGCATGGGGGATATTTCCACCAAAGGCACGTGTACCTGGTGAGACAGATTCCAGGTTTAAATATGCATTGATCCCCCAAGCCCATACCTCCCTGCCTGCCCATTCCCTTCCCAGAGCCTTTGGTGGTGCCACACCTCCTGGTGGTCCTGGGTGGGTGTCTTTGATGAGGTAACATCATCCTCCTTGATGTTTGCTGCTTTCTTCTGGGCAGGTGCAGTGGAGGTTTGGCCAAAACCAAAGGGAGCAGAGGGCACACAGGGGCAATGTATGAACAATCAGGGGTATAAAAGGTTGGGCTAAAGAATAAGGAGGGCAATGCTTGAAGCCTTCTGACGTGGTAAGGTGTTACTCTGTATGGGATGAAGCTGTAAGAAATTCTGAGGTGATACTCTGTGTGTTGGGGCCACCTCAACTGCAACATGTGCTGCGACATGTACGATCATTTAACTGCATTGCTGTGCGCTCCATTTGTGATTTGTGGTGCAGTCACAGCAATGGTTGCATTCTGGCTAAATGAACTCTGCATGCAAAAGCCAAACAGCAACAGGGATTCTCCTCAAACACCTGACAAGAAAGGTGCTGCTTAGGTCAGTGAAGAAGAGTGCTTTTCTGCTGGGTTTTGTCATCTTGTTTGGGCTTCAGCACTGATGCAGGCCTCAGGGGGCAAAATATTCCTGAGGCATCCTTTGATGCTTACCTGGTCTCTGAAAAGCAAGTCTCTTCAAAAGTGCTTCAGATTGTCTCCCAAAACTGAAGTGCACGTGAAAATGCTGTCTGCTAGGTGGGTCCTCCACACAAAGCTTCCTGTTTGCATTGTCCCAGAACCCTGTGTCCCAGTCAGTGCCAGTTGTGTGGTCTGTTCACTGAGCAATGCTAAAACCTATTTGCATCACAGGTTTCTCCCCAAGGAGTCAATATGTATAGGAAGGTGTTTTCATCAGGGGAAAAAAAAAAAAAAAGTGTGAAGAAGTCCATCTGTTTATGAATGCTATCAGGGAAGCAGTGAGGTGGTTAAAAACAAGATTCTGTATGAGCTGAGATAATGCAGTTGTGTCTCCAAGTCCCTCTTTAAAGCAATTTTTTTTTTGACTCAGTGGCTTTCCTATTGTTAGCTTCCATTACTTGGGAAACTATAAATGATGGCAATTGTCACTCAGCTCTTATCTTGATGTTGTTTGAGTGTACCAAGGTTAAACAATTCAGCATTTTCTTTTTACTTAGTTAAATATATACCAATGCTGCTGCTTTATTCTGCACACATCTTCAGGAGTGTGGTTGATGAAAAGAGAGAAAGCACTCTATGTCTTGACCTTAACCTCATAAGCTCCACCTTTGATAGTCTTTGAAAGGAACTCCTCTTAAATTTCCATTTAAGTCAGGACTCAGCAGTTTTTAAAACAGATTCTTGATTCTGAGCAGTAAAGTCAATCTACTCTTCATAATTTTATTATGAAATATTAGTGCTTTGCACTTTTTCCTGTCTTTTGAACAGAAATTTCTATTTCCTTCCTCAACATTTTTTCCATGCTTTCTTTTGTTCCTAAACATGTCAAGTCCTCCTCTTCCTTGTCAGTTTTCATTGAACAGAAAATTAATATTTTGCCTCTTGGTAAAATGATCTCTCACCCCTTCTTTGTCTATGTGGAATCTCAAATAAACTCTGTGGTCTGAATTTCCTCAAGTGCTGAAATACATTAATTTGTCTTCATGAAATTCTGTCCATGAGACTGACTGGAGTGTATCTTTTCAAAAAAAAAATGTTGTAAAATGGGGCTGCATTGCTTTTTTCGCTTTGACACTAATTTTGTACCAAGGACACTTATAGGATTTGAACACATCTGTTTCAAGGCAGCATATAATCATCTTAAAGCAACAGTATGATAAGAGATTTTTCTGTCATTTAATTTGTATTTCAGCATTCACTGCAGTAACTTTGGATTGTGTAATCTTAGTTAGGAGATGTGAAAGTCTTTTCTCAGATATTTTATTCATTCCTCAGTATCTATTGTTGAGATTCTTGCTATGTAGTTCTCTTGATTTACCTTATTGATAGATTGATAAAAAAAAAAAAAAGCCAAGTAAGTACAGCATTTTGAGATAAAGTTCTAGAAATTGTGGGAGGAGATGGTGAGAGCACAGTGCACATAGGTAGAGCTAGTAGGAATGAAGAGACAGTCTTTGGTCTCTCGCCAGGTTAAACTATTTGATTTGAGAACCATATACACATACTGATTGTAGAAATCTCTCCAGGCAAAGAGTGGATAGTTGATGGAAAATGCACGTGGGACTAGAGCAATAGTCCCACATGTTTTGAAGGTAAATTACTTCAAAGCTGAGTATTTAATATTCTTGTAATAGAAAATCTGTTGACATGTAGCATGTTTTTTAGGTTAAGGACAAGCACTGCTTTGGTATAAGGCTGCCTGGATATTCAGGTTTCCTCTGGCCACAGCAATCCAAGGCAAAGGCTGCTGTATGCCCTGGCCAGGGATCTCCATGCCCTAACAAGGTAAGTACCTTGTCACTTAGTCCTGTGTGAGAGGTGCTGACTTGTGGGATTCCCTTTTGAGAATGGTTTAAGGCACTGCATTCCCAAGAGAGATCATAGGAAGAGCCACCTGCAGTCACAGTGTCATACATTTATTTACTGAGTAAAATCCAGGGGCTGCATCAGCCCCTGTGGCCAAAGTGCTGGTGTGGTTCAGAGCTGATCTCTAGCGAGGGCTTTGGGTCACCTGTAGTCTTTGCATTCATGCCCTTCCTGTACTGAACAGCTGAGTTTGGACAGATATGGCAGTGAAAGGAGCATGTTTCATCTTCATACATCATGTTCAACAAGTCATGTTACAGTCTGGTAAGCAGGACATCCACACAGGGGTGCCCAGGCATGCACACCAGCCAGGAGATTTATGGGAAGAACACAAGTGTTTCTTTGCTTTGCCTAAACAAGTCTCATTATTTTTCTCAGCCACACTGAGTAAACTATAAAATCTTGATTTATTCATTATTCACACCTCAACTCTGAGTTATACGTATAATTTTTACAGGCAAAACAATGAACAATACTAGTTCTTTCATAAATAACTTGGACTACCTGTCTGCTGCTAAATGGCATCCTTCACACAGATCTGTGTCGTGCTCCACAGCACCACATCCATCACAGATCATGCTGCTGAAGTGAATGTAGGCTAGCTAAATATACCTGGATATTCTAGGGACTATTTGTTCATTTTCCATCCCTGTCAAAAGAAAACTAGGAGAGTGATTCGTAGCTCCAAAGAAGGAAAGTTACTGAATTGTAAATGGATTTTGCAGTGGTCTTTAAAAGCCTCTAAGCTATCAAAATGGATAGCAGGAACTTTAATTACTTAGCAGCTGCAGAAAATATTCCCCTTTTCTCAGTTACCTGCAGCACCTTTTTTGCAAGTGCTATAAAACACTTTTGGCAGACTAAAACCAGGAGAAGCTGTATGTGAGATGAAGTTACTTCTTTTTCCCAGGAGTTCCCCAAACCTCTGCTGCCACCCACAGTGAATGACAATAACTAATGATAAATCATGCAGGCAAATGCTCTGAGATTTTTGGTGTGCAGACTAACATTTTTTCCGATGGGATGAAAGTACCATCTCTTTACTTGTGTGGAAAAAATGCCCACCACATTTTGTTGGGAAAGCACTTTGTTGTCTGTTTTAAAGCAAGTGTGGAAATGCTAAAACTGGTAGATATTTGTTCTCCTGACATTGTAATATTTAAATGCCTTTGGAGATAATAACATCATAGCTGAGTGTTCCTGTTCTTGTTATCCAAAATAGAGGGGTTCAAATCCAACAGGCTCAAGTTGATATAATGCTGGTAGTCACCTCTCTAAATCTTGTTTTTTCTTTCCATAAATTGGGAATGTTTTCCTTCTTCTGCTCTTTGGGTGTATCTTCCTGAATCAGTTGAGTTACAAAGTCTTATTCATGCTACGTGTTTTATCAGACTGATTTTTTTCTGATGAGGGTGCTGAAATACTGGCACAGGCTGCCCTGAGAAGCTGTAGATGCCCTGTCCCTGGAAACATTCAGGAGCAACCTGATCTAGTTGAAGATGTCCTTGCTCATTGCAGGGCTTTGGACTAGATGAGCTTTAAAAGTCCCTTCCAACACAAACATTCTGTGTGCTACAACCCAGGTTTCACCATTCTCCTGCACGCTGCTGAGGTTTAGCATAGCTGCTTAGTGGAGCTGCAATATAAAAAAGGATGTGTAGACAGCTGAGTTAGAACTCATGTTGTTCATTAAATTCCATAAACCAAACAGTACAGTGTCACTTTCAGCCTGGAATTACTGAAGTAAGAGTGGTTTATAATTTTAATCAAGATCATGCATGGTCACATCAGTATCTTTTGATTACTTTTATGTGAATTTAGTGATCTTTGGCTGATTATTTATAGACTGTCTGTACTAGATATGAAAACCCCCATGTGTCAGAACTGTAACAATGAACTAATTTTCCTTTTTGAATATTAAATTCATTCCATTAATAGCAAGAAAACAAAAGTGAGAGGAAGAAAGATGTGTTTATTTGTTTGCATTTTAATGTGTCATGACTACTAAAACTTCCATGTCATTTTAACAAATTTGCCTATCCTAAGTGATGAGAGTGGGCTGTGGAGAGATGCAGAAACTATCATTTAGGAGGTGACATATTTGTTCTGGCAACTGGAAGGAACAGAGTTTAGTGATAATGGCCAAGGACTCAAGAACACATCTCTGATTAGATTTAACCACCAAAACATGGGACTAATTCTCTTTTGTAGCTCCTACTGAGCAAGGTTTGACCTATTGCAAATCTGTTTCTCTCTCACAGTTGGTAATTCAAAATGTAGAGGTGGACCTTGTAGACTTCTGAGGAACTTTAATCTTTTCTCTCCTACCAAAAAACTGGCCCAGGTTCTTGCAGATGCCCCAGTTCCTATAGTTTCTCCCAGCAACCAGACAGAAGGTACGGTGCTGTGCTATGAAAATGTAAAATTCTTCACCACCAAAACCAGTCATCTGAAATGTCATCTACAGCTGCTCCTGTATTTCCAGCATCATCTGTATTCTGTATTAATGGAAATTGGTGGAGAGTGATGATATGCCCCAGTAGAAATCATCTCTCAGTCCTTTGCAGGGAGATGTTTAGGAGGAGGAATGATGTCGTTTGGGCAGGCAGAGTGTTTTGTTTGGTTTGTGGTGGGAGCTGTGTGCTTAACTGTGCCTCAGCTCTGGTGAAACAAGAGTGCTCTGACCCCTCCCAGGTGCCAGCCAGGCAGCAAACACCCAGGCAACAAGTGTGACCATTACATTTACCTTACCTCAGCATGTCCTGCTGCTCCTAAGTTGTTTGGAGATCAGCTGAGACAATTCTTGCTCAAACCATGCTGTGGAACTTGCTACTGAGCTGAGCCTTCCATGTGCAAGGGACAGCCCAGCTGGGGCCAGGGTTGTTAGGGTGTCTGTCCTACCTATGGTTTTTGTCATAGCCCCTTCCTTTGTTTTCAAGTTAAAAAAGCACTTCCCAATCACTTTCAAACATGTAAGAATAGAGAGAGTTTTGAGAAAATTTGACTGAGGCTCCACTTCTCTCCTTTGCAGAATTGCATGAGGAATTCTGAGTGAACCGTACTGTGCACAATGCCTCCAGGTATCAGTGGTAAGTTCCATGGCCCCTTTTAGCATGTGATGTACAAAGAGAAGGCCACAATGTGATTTGGTGTCTTTCTGCCCATGCTGAAGTTTATATAAAGTGTGCAGCACTTTCTATGTTGAATTTATTGACACACCCAAATGTGCACACAAAAAATGCTGCATACTCCTCTCCAGGGTAATGCCTAATGTCATATACACCCTGAATTCAAGGACAAGCATATAAAAAAAATAGCTTTAACTATTGTTATATGAGTGTGAACTTTATTACTTATTAATACTTGTCCAGAGCATAGAACAGAGGGAAATGGAAACACAAAATCTGAAGACAGTATATAGTAGTTAAAAAGCAAAGCAGGACAGTGGAAAATAATATCTGTTATTTCTTTCATTTTATTTTTCTCACTATTTTTAAATTGCAAATGCATGTAAGCATCCAAAAAGTGATGAAAATGCAACTCATGAAAACCTCCTATTTATATGCCAAGCAGGCATTCCCCAGGTGAGCAGCTCTAATGTGATCGCCCTGAGGTGGAAGGGCCACTCAGGATGTGGAATGAGTAATTTCCCTCTGTGCCAGCTCAGTCGTGCCCTCTGCTCAGCCTGCCAGCACAGGTGGCAGCTGGGATTCCAGTGGCACAGCTGGGATTCCAGTGGCACAGCTGGGATTCCAGTGGCACAGCAGGGCTCTCCCTCCCTCAGCTGTGAGCAGGCTTCCCACTGCCCCCACCCCGAGCTCCTGGTGGCATTGCTGTGCTCCTGGGGAGGTTTAGGTGCCATTTTATGTTGGCATCTGCTGCCCCTTCTAGTCTGGCCAATATTTTAGGCTGTGCTTTGGGACTGGGCTCAAGAGCAGCTGTCTTTGTGGAACTCACAATTCCCCCATTCAGGGTTGTAGAAACAGAAAAAGTGAAGCTCTTGGTAGTGATGAAAGCCCTTTCTTGATTAAGGAGGATTACTAGTCTGAGGTTTAAAGTTTAGGGCTAAAAAAGTTAACATGGTGGAGCCCAGGATTCTCCAAGATTCTCAAAGAGATGAGAGTTAACAGGGCAAGAAAAGGTACTGCTTTCCTGAAACCCCCTCCTACCCCTTTTCTTCCAAAGGAGAAAATTCATCAAAATAAGCCTGGATCCATGACCTCTGTTGGTTTTGATCAAAGTGTATTTTCTGACAGAAAAAACAACTCTGTCAAATGTTGCTGTGTTAGGTATGGATCTGACTGTGCATAGACACATTTTAGCTATGTAAGGGGATTAAGAGCTCAAACTCATTGAAATTCAGGAGGGAGGCATTTTGCTTCCTTGGAGATGCAGGCCCTAGAGATTCAGATCCCCAGGGGAACAGACAGCTATTAACTTTGACAAGAGCTCTCCATCACTTGTTCTAGGAAAATTCTCAGTAGAAAAAAATCATGTTGTTAGTCCTGGATTGAGGAGGCAGATGAGAAGACATTTAGGTGCTATTTATATTTTCTTTCGGGCACCATGCAGATCTATTTCTGTGATTTTTATCAGTGGTTTAATACTATTTTTGACAGAGGTGGGTGATAGTCCGTATAACAGGGACTAAATTTATATCTGTCTTCTATATGTGTATCTGCTCCCACAGTTTTCAGCTTTCAATCCCCATATCATGAATTTAAATGCACTAAACATACATTTGTTTTTCAGAGTTGCCTGCTGCAGGTTTTCCTGAGCTTTACAGGCCACTGCTGAGTCACAGATTGGTTCTACATGGAGCTTTTGTAAATAATGCTCTACAAATATAATCATAGAGTCAGAACAAAGGTTTGATCCCATAGGAGATGGTCAGAAAGAGATCAAGATGTTAAGGAGCCGTCCCCTGGTTTAATTTCCGAGCTTCTGGCAGGTGATAATGTAGTGCTGTACCGAAACAGGGTTTGCATCTGTGTCATCACGTTTGTTAGTCATCAGTGAAACCAGTCTTCATTAATTTGGCTCATCCATTTGCAGCCTTCTTTTGCTCTCTGTACCATTCTCTGGTAAATTCCATTATGCATGATGAGTTTTGTTAATATTGGCCCAAGAGTTTTGTTTTTCTCCCTCAGAGAGCCTTGCAGCTGAGCTGTTCTGCAGGCAGAGGTGTCCTGCCAGCAGCGCTGTAGATCCCAGGGGATCTGCAGGTGCCCACAAGCCCTGTCCACATCGCACAGCACGGGAGCAGCACAGCAAAGGCCTCTGCCATGCCCCCCTCCAGCATTTGTAAGGTACACTATTCACACTATAAATGTGTGACAGGATCTGTCAGCTCCTTCTGCAGGACAATTATACTGAAGCTGCCCAGCCTGTCCCTCCCCTCCATGAGTGATGGAAGCACTGCCCAACTTCAGCTCTGCACCCCAGGGGCTGGGAGGGGAGGGGAGCCTGTCTGTGGGGTTATGGCTGGGTAACAACCACCTGTCCCTTCTGCAGCTTCAGCAAACCATGGTAAAACACACGGGTGACTGAGGGAGCCTAAGTTTCCACTGCTGCCCTGTGTGAAGCTGCTTCCTGGCTCTGCCCCTGCTTTCAGTGTTCCTACCTCACCTGTGCCACTGCAGCCACCCAGCACATGCAGCTTCTGCCATGTTCTAAAGCAGTGTGATGGCAACTCTTTGCCTGATTAACTCCCTGGACATGTCTTTCGCTCTGGCTCTTCATTAACCCAGAAAACTCCATTAACACAACCATAAAGAGCAAGTACTTTGCTGCAGGTCAGGTTTAGCCAGCTCAGCTCCAATGTAAACATCTCTGCTTGGCACACAGGTGCTGCAGGATCACTGTCACAGAATCATCTGAGCTGGGAAGGACCACAAGGGTCCTTGAGTCACTACTGTCACTGATGGAGCTCCTTTCAAGCACATTTATCTGTGCTTTATCCTTAGTGTGGCTGATTTTTAAACATGTAGTGTATTGCAATATATGTATTTTTAGTTAGTGAAAACATCTTTTATATGTCAAACCAAGCAATTTTAAAAAGCTATTCTGTTAGCTTTTTCAGTGTATTGATGGTTAAACACACTTCTTAGTATGTTGAAAATTTCCTGCTGAAAGTAAAAGATGCTTTCAGCAATTCATGCAGTTTAAGAATTAAATGATCAGGCCAATTCATAAAAATAACATTTTGACTTCTGCATTTTTAATATGCAATGTTGTATATGTTTTTGCTATCATAAGTGCTTTCTTTTAAATTGTAACAATCATTTCTGTTGGTTTTGCTAATACTAGATTTTCTTCTTTTGTAGTTTCTCAAGATTACCAGAGCTAAAATAAAATAAACTTCTTTTAGCACTTTAAAACACAGAACTGTCTTAGAGAATTAGAGTTCAGAAAGAAAACAAATTTCTACTTTACCTTCTCCCTGACTTGTGTGTTTGGACAGCACAAACACAGTACCAACAGCAAAACATGGGAGTTACACTGATTCCTCCAAATCTTGTCTCAGAGATGAGTCCCACAGCTCCCTGCAAAGTAATTGGTCTAATTAGGTGGTAGGAAGGAGCTTCTTTAAATTCCTCAGAAATTAAGACGTGTCATCCGCTTAACATCTTAGCATCTGCTACTGCCTCTTCCACATTTCTCTGCTACATCAGTCTGAAGGGCACTTTCCTGGACATTTCAGAGAGACAAAAAAATAAAAATAAATAAAACCAACAAAAACCAAGCCCTTATAACACAGAAGAAGTTGGCTCTTTCTTCAGTGGGATGAAGCATGTAAGGCATTTCACCCCCTCCTTATTTCTCAGTTTGGTGCATGTTTGCCTGGGTGAGTACAATAATCACTTTGTTAAGTAAAAATATAGGAGAATAAAAGCATAACCTTAAATCCTGTAGTTATCCTTACTGATGTAGTGTTGTTCTGAAATATTTTCCATGGCAACTGGTCCTTGTGCAAATGTAACCCTCTGTGTTTATATACTTGCAGTTTTGTTCAAATGGGCTATTTTGAATCTCTAACAGTCAGTCAGTAGAATGACAACTAATTTGTTGTTTTTTGTTTTGTTTTTTTTAACTTTGCTGTTGTCTGGCAGCAAGTAAGTATTTAATTATGGCTAATTGCTCATATAGTAGGCATAATTTTAAGGCAGGATGTGCTTAGAACACTGGGTAAGGCACCAAGGCACTGGGAAAGTTTCAGGCTTGTATGTGTAGGGGAGAGGCGTTCCATCATTGCAAACTGAAAAAGTTAATTTTTCATTGAAGCTGTCTGGAACTGGTTGAGTTTTTTAAGGGAGATCCTGCTATTTGTTTTATTTCTGTTGGTTGGGAGGTTTTTTATATACTCTATTTCCTGCCGTGTAAATACTGGCACAGTGGTATGTAGAAGTAATTTTATTAAAAAATATCTATACAGATACAGTTCTGAAACCTCATTGCAGCAACTGGGTGTGTTATACACTTCTAGTATTCCCTAAACAGCTCCTGTTTACTGGGAGTCAGATAACTGAGACAGCCAAATAACTGTCACCTACAAAATGCTTTTGTTTGGCTTCTGTTTTGTTTTAATTGCAGTTCAGGCAAATTATGCCCCCTATTTCTTTGATAATGGAGCCAGAAGCACAAACGGGAACATGGCACTTCTCAGCCTTTCAGAGGACACGCCTGTTGGTCAGTATTAAAATGTTGTTTAATGTATGTTTAAATGTATGTTTAAATGTATGTTTAAACTGTGAAACTGGAATTGCTTGCTCTTATGATTAACATATATATTTTCTTGTAGGTTGTTGTTATATGTTGTGATCTTAGATATTTTTCTCTCAAGCTTTTAATTGGCCTCAATTTAAAATGACATTTTTGAATTGTAGCTGCAATTTAAAACATTAATTCTAGCTCTCTCTTTTTTTTTTTTTTTTTTTTTTTTTTTTTTGTCAACCAATCTATTCACAGCTTCAGAGAACAGACCTTTGGGGTTAGATATAAATTTGTGGTGAGAGACTTCTTACCAATTCTGTAAATGCTTATGAGAAGAAAGCCTAGTTTCTAGTAATTTTATCAGCCTTGGTAAAAGCAAGCTGTACATTGAAAATTAAGGGGCATGATTTTTTTTTCTAAACATATTTTTAATATTTATGTACAAATGGTAGAAAATGTTTCCACTTGCAGTGAAAATTGCTTTGGCTAAATAACCCAAGTTTTTTTAAATGGTTTTGTTTTGTTTTATTGAAAATTCAAAAATTGATAGTTTTCAGATTTCAGCACTTCAAGGCAGGTCTATTTATGCTTCTTTTAACAGTAGTTGCACTAAGAAAAGTTAAATAAGAACAAAAGGTGATTTATAATCAATATTTTCTGTAGGGGAAAAATAATCTCCTCAAACCTAAACAATTACTTAAAAATATATTAAGTGATGAACATCACCTTTACTTCAAACTTTGTAGTGAGATTTTATTTAGGATTTTCTTCTGTAGCTTTCACAGGCTAAATCAGAAAAATATTTAGTTAATGCAAGCTGGGTACCGAAGCACCCCTTTGCTTGTGCTCATGCAGAGAGGAGCAAGGCATGAGCACAAGGGCTCCCACAAGGGCTGAGGCAGCTGGGGAAGGCCAGGCTAAGGGAGGGATCAGAGGGCACAGCCTGCTCTGCAAGCCTGGCATTGCCACCCACGCCTTCTTACAGCAGACCAAGGTCACTCTGCTCTGGGAAGCAGCTGCTGGGATTGCTCAAAGTCTCCATTTCTGACCCAGTGGTGCTCATGTCACCAAAGACCCACACTGGGCCTGCTAGAGGGTGGGGAGAGGGGTATTTGGAAGCAGCAAATTCTCCTTTACCTGCTCAGCTTGAAAAGAGGAGGGGGAGAAGGCAGCACATAGTGTAGAAGTGACACATCCTGACAATGAACTTAAAAGGAGCTTGCTTATGATGCAGCAGGAATTTGCTATAAGCTTGCTCAAGCTTAAGTGGAAAGCTCAGCTTGAAGGCCAATAGTAATGTAGTGGCACTTGCAAAAGCCAGAGGCAGACCAAGGAGCTGCAATTTTTGCTGTACTTCTGCCTGGATTCTCATGGAAACCACACTTAGTTCAGCCTTGGCACTCCCTACAGTTCTGCTGATAGCTGGATTAGATTAGCCAGTGGAATCACTTCTCCAAGTGTAGATAAGGCTGTAATGCCAGACAGCCACAAAATGGGACCCCAGCTCAGTTTGTTTGGGCTGGTTCTTGCCAATTCCACCACTGAAACCACAGGCAGTACAATTGCTTGCCATCCAAGTCCCACTCCCTGGTGTGGTGCCAGCCCACTGACATTCACAGAGCACCAGCCTCTCCCTGCCACCACTGGGAGCCTGCAGGCACCTGCGTGGGGATGAGGAGATAAAGATGGCACAGAGCCACAACATGGGGAAAATGTCCCTCCTGTCAGGGCTGCAGCACCACATCGTCTCTCAGATTACAGTACTCCCTGCAGCAGTGAAGTACAGCAGGAATTCCCACTGCATCTGATCTGCTGCTCCAGCAGCCTAAACCAGGACAGTGTGCCTCAACAGCAAAACAGCAGTGTGAGGGATCAGAGCCTGTGTTAGTGCTCTCCTAATTAGCCCGAGTAAGAATAATGAGATGTATGTGATAGGCTTCTGTATGTGCTTTTGTAACACTAGCAGCCAGACTAGGAACACAGAGGTCTCGGGAGAATTTATGCTTTGCTTCCAGCAGTGATGAAGCTCAGGCTGCTCTATCTTGAGAGCTGCTGTGCTTCCTGCCTACTAGCTTCATCCAGAATGTGCTTACATGTGTTTAAATTGGCTGGCTTGTACTTCTAATTTGATGTGTAAATGTGCTTTAAAAGACAAGAGAGACACAGCTTCTCTCTGAAAGCTCCAAAAGACCTGTGGAAACCTTGGGAAAGAGATAAGACCTTACTTTTGAGAAGACCAAACGTGGTTGCTTTGTCACACAGCTTCCAGTGCTTCTTTGGGCTAATTCCCAGAGTACCTTGACAAACAGCTCTAAGTACTGCAAGGTCCTCTCTTCTGAAAGCACTTTTGGAAGTTCCATTGGAACATGGTTGCTTGGGATTTGCTTAATGCAAACTGCTGCTGCCCATGTCAGCGTAGCCACTCCCCGGGGAAGCTTTGGCAGAGCCGGTCCCAGAGAAGGGCACAGACAGCACTGCCATTTCAGTGCTGGGTGTGCTTTCACTTTGTACAGGGCAAGAAGACAAGAGTTCACATCAGACCACAGCCAGATCTTTGTGCCAGAGCTCAGTGCTAAATGGCTCCCAGGCTGGCCCTTTTCTGTGGCACGGCAGAGGAGAATATTGCTCTTCATCTCTTGCTCTGATCTCCTCCAGAAGCAGGAGCAAGAATCTGGTCTCCCATGTCCCTGTGCAGTCCCAAGCATCCACACTCCTGCAGTCATCTCTCAGGTTGAGCAGGATGATCAGTGACAAACAGGGGAACTAAAACTTCCATTTGTTTGATTTTGGATGGCTTCACTCAAGTTTAGGTGCTGCAAAAACGGACATGTTGCTATTGGATCTTCCCTGTCCTTATATAAAGCTTGGAGTCATGGGTCGGATGCTGTTCTTGGCAGCAGCAGTTGTCTGATCTGTGCAATGCCACAGACAGCAGCTTTAATAAACCTCCAGAAATTTTACAGTCTTTGACCCTGCTGAGATTGCAAGTGGTTGGCAAAGTAGTATGTGTTAGTTTTATTCCCAGACATCTGTAGGCAAGGGACATGGGACATTTGGGAACACAGAAAGGACACAATGGAGTCTATGTGGCTGTAGAGATATTGCAGTTCTGGAGCTGTGAGAACACATCAAATTCATTATCATTCTCATATCATCCTTAACTTGACCTTTTTTCCCCTTGTCTAGTTTTGCTTATTTACAGATAGTTGTAACTTTTGTACCAAGTTATCATAAAAACAGCAAGTACTATTTCTGCATGAATGCTCGAAAGTACCTGCAGATTCTCAGATCCTATTTATTGCTGCAGGGCTTGAGACCCCTCAGGGTAAGAGGGGCCAGGACAGCAGCCCCTTTCAGTGCCACATTTAAGAAAAATGGGAGAAGATATGTTATATTTCAGGTATATTTAGTGAAATAGCAGTTGGTGTTTGTGGTTTGGCAGGGCAGGTGGGTAATTAGCTCTTTGCATGTGTACATACAAAATGTGCGTGTGCTCCTAATCAAGGTCTTAAGGCAGGAGTGAGTTTCTATTTCAGGTTGTTTGTTTCATCTTACCTCATAATCCCTGTAAGCCTCATGGTGGGGACAGAGTGGGACTGGGAGCAGCTGCAGAGCAGGGGATTGAAGCATATGCAGAAGGTCTAAGTTCATTACTCTCTCAAAGCCCAAATATCATCGGTGCTCTGCAGATCTCTGCATGATCTGCTTGCATTTCCCTTTCTGTTTTTTCCCTTGCCCCCAAGAAGGCACTCACTCCCTTAAAAGCCAGTTTGCAGTGGCAGTTCTTTGATCAAAGCTACAGCTGCCACCTACTCACCACTGGGTGACTGATTCCTTCAGATCCCTCCATCCTTCAAGCTTGCTCTGTTCCTACATGCTCCTGGTCTCCTTTCTTCCCATCATTCACAACTGACTGAGGAAAGCCTTCTTGTTCCCTGTGGTACCTATCATTCTTTCCTTGTTTCTGTCACCCTGGTCCACCTCTAGGAAAGCTGGGAGCTGCCAGAACAGAGCTGTTAAGCACAGCCTGCCTTCTGCACCCCTGTGGCAGTGCCAACGTGCACAGAGCAAAGCAGAGCACTGCAGAGATGCTCTGAGGACTCACAGGTGTTACAGCCTTCAATTCTCTTTAGATTCTTCTGACAGAAACTGCAGATACATCAGAAAATTGCACTCAGATTGGCTTCTCCTTGGTTGCCATGGGTGCTGCAGGACATATTGCTGCTGCCCATGGGTCTGGGCCCCGTGCTGAGCCCTTGCTGCCATATCCCATCTCTCCAGGACAGGCACTGGCAGCTGCAGGGTGTGTTTTGGCTGCTGCTGTAGCCTTTTGGGCTGCTGATGCTGCCATGTCTCTGCTTTGCTGGCTGGCTGGTGCACCAGGGTGCAGGGAAGGAGCAGGAGACACCTGGGCATGGTCTGGAAGGAGCAGTAGCAGGCAGGGAATGGGGAAGGGACTTTGGGGTTGTCATGGTGTGTGTCCATAGCCTCCAGGAGCCTGAGCTCCCCTCTGTTGGGGTGAATTTGGTGTGAAAACAGCCATCTGTGCATTAACTGTCCATCTCCTCTTCTGCTGGGGAAATGGGCCCTCAGTTGAGACAGGTGGAGAGCAGACATGGGACCCCAGGCAGGCAAGGTGGCATTTGCTGTGACATTAAGAACAGAGGTCTCTTGTCCTGGGAGCATGGCCTACATGTCCCTCTCAGCATCTTGTTAACAGTTGTCAGCTGTGGGGGCTAAAATTTGAGCCACAAATAAAGTAAAATGGAGCAATGGCATCATGAGACAGCCATCAGCCCAAGTGGCAGAGCAGAGAGCAAATGACTTTTAAGATGGAATAGAAAAAACAGAGTGAAAAAGCCTGGCATGGCTCCTGTGAGAAGCCACTGCAGGAAGCAGCAAGCAGCTCCCCAGGACTCCCCTGTCCCAAACTGATGCATATCCTCTGGGTACTCAGAGTATCCAGCTCTCCTAACTGTGGCATTTGCCCTATCCTCAAGTAAAGACCATTTTATTCCCATATTTTTATGACAGAGAGAGGGTGTTTACTTCGTATCCTCTGGTAAAATTTCATCTGTCTTTTTCATTTATTTCTTTTTCAGCAAGTAGAGGCAGCACACTGAGAACAGATTTTTAATTGGCATTAACACTGTGGTGAGAAGTGTTCCTGGGGGTGTTAATGATATGGAGAGTACTGTGCAGTGAAATTACAATTTGGAAAAAATAAGGAATTATAATGAGTTAGAAAATAAATTTTGATCCACAATGTAATTTAAAAGGCATGCGAGTATTTTGTATTATGAAAAATAAAGTATCAGCTTTAGCTAAAAAGCAGAGTCCACTGTAAAGATCAATGAAGTCCATCGTTACTTACTCAGAAAGCTCAGTAATTTCAGTCTGTACCAATATCAATGTTTCTACTCAAATTTAGCAGCAAGAAAATTCCTGTCTTCCTTATAAGAAAAATCTAAGACACGTAGGAAAGGAAACTGTGAGATTTAAAGAACCAGCCCAGGTTCAAATGGGTTCACATAAACTTTCAGCCTGTTGTTCTCCAGCCCTGTGCCCCCTGAGGAGTGGTTTGCATTTGTGTGCTGCTGGTATTGGTACTTCAGGGCAGCCACAGCAGAGATCCTGTGCCTGGTGTGGAGAAGGATGCTCTCAGGCTCCAAGAGAGCCCAAGTGTGGTGTCCATCCTGTTTCTCCACAGCACTGCTCAGCAGCTGCTGCAGGCATCCACACAAGCTAGAAACAGGCAGGACAGCCAGCTTTGTGTCAAGTGAAAGGGACAGAAAGTGCAGAAAACAACTGAGAAATAGAGACAACTAATGACCAAAAAAAGGCTGCAAAAAAAGCATAATTTTATAAGCATATATTTATTTCTTGAAAGCATATATTTATAAGGAAAGCAGTGAGATGATGACAGTTGACATCTTAACTCTCCAATTGGACCCAGCTGTGATATTAAGGCAAAGCTTTTGAGAAACAAGAATAAATAAGTCAGTGCTGGTGCTGCAGAACCTTCCAGTTTTCAAATTTCTTTCTCTAATATAGTTGTATCAGGAAGCAGGTGTCCTTTCAGGATACTATTTTATATCAGTCCCAGTTAATTCCTCTCCTTTCATTTCCTTGTGTTTAGAGAATTGTTACGGTCAGAAATGTCTCATCATACTGCTCATTGTCTTTCCCTAATATTTTTCAGGGGTCACAGTTACAGATGTGTTATTTTCCATTCTGCTTTGTGGGAAAAGTACAAGAAAAGTATGGGAAAATGTTTTGTAGTTTTGTGAACTGTTTTGTAAGTCTTGATTATTTGTTGGCTGGTTGAACCAGCTCGTCACATGGTCTCTTGTAAGTGCTCTTGTGGGTGCATTGGTTTTTGCAATGTAACATTTTCCTGTACAAAGGTGCCCAAATATTGCCCTGATAATTATCATAAAATAGTTACTCCTAAGTGAGCACAGATTCCACATGGTTTGGTATAATCTCTTGCTGTGACAAGGAGACAGCCATGCTTTGCAAATATCACCACTGGATGTCCCACGGTCACTAAGGGCCCTGAGCAGCTTCGGTTTGCATGCCAAGAAAGAAGCAAATTACATCCAAAGGTTGCCTTGCAAAACTGAGGAAACTTTTGAGAAGCTGACCTGTCTGTGGTGTGGGCAATGCTTTAGAATTAAACACAAGCTTACAGATCTGTTCAGTGATCTGTGCTACTGAAGAGAGGAGATAAGAAAAAAAATCTCATTTTTGTGTACTAAATTAAACATCTGCCAAACTTAGGGACAGAATAATTCAAAACTGAGAGTTTAGTGTTCTTCCTGAACTTTATGCTACCTTTCTTAGCAGGGATGCTTCCGTCCTATATTTGGGTTGCATGCAGGAGCAAAACTCACTAATGACTAGTGAGTCACTTGTCACAGTATTTCCATTGCAGAGGGCTTTGTTAGATGTAAAGCAGTTTCCATAAAGCTTAACCTCTACAACCTGAATGTCTTGGGTAATTTACCCAAGGCACAGCAGATAGGAAGGAAACAACAACAGTGGTTTATATTCCAGGCTCACTTAACTGGTGTTTGTAAACTACTTGAAGTTACTTAGATGAAGCCATTAAAGCATAGTGGAATGACATGTAAGTTCAAAAAATAATACTAATAAACACTCTCACCGTGCTTTGAAAATATGGGTGTTATAACTCCCCCAGGAATTATCATTTATAATACACAAAGCAGTTTAGTGGAAAAACTGGCACCAGCTTCTCAGTGCTTAAAAATAGAAATAACAATCTTTCTCCAGCTTCTGAAGGAAATACATTGATGAGTTTGAAAAATTTAATAATTGGTATGAGCATGACTGGGTGTGTCAAGTAAAGAATTTATTGAGAACTAATGAGTGGGAGTGAAATAGGAGAGAAGACTTTTGCATCTATTAATTCTGAAAGTGGGAAAGTATGAAATGTCCTTGCACCTCCCAAGTTCCAGATCTCAGTTCCAGTCCTGAGGGAGCTCTCCCTGAAAGGTCATTGCCAGATTCTCTGCATGCTAATTTGCAGTTCTGTTGTTCCTACAAAGAAGAGGTCTGGGAGGGCCTTTTGGTGCTGCTGAGACTGTCACCCAGCTGAACAACAGCATCACTTCTGGCTCACCTGGGCTGAGATCTGGTGAAGAGCTTGTCACCCATGTAAACCCTTGGATTTGAACAGGCTTGACCTGGGTGCAGCTCCACAGGAAAGGGCCTAAAGTGACAGAAACCAGCACTGATGAGCTCAATTTAACCAGTTGGCTAAAAAGTTGCCATCAGGACTATTGACCTGTCTGCTTATCCGTATTTCCCAGTAAGTGGGTTTGATTGACAAAACCTTTTCCTGCTGCAGGGTATCCAGGTTCCTAAGGAACAGACCAGTGAAAGCCTCACTGATGGAAATAACCACAGGGAAATGCTGTTGAATATCAATTTTTCAGGTACCCATGTGTACACTCTGAATGGAACTGACCCAGAAGGAGATCCTGTGACATATGGCCTGACCTATGAAGCTGGATCAAGGCGCTACTTTTCTGTTGACAAGAATCATGGAAATGTTACTTTGATCGAGGAGCTTGACAGAGAGGTACAATCAAATGGCACCACTCCAGGTGTTTGTGGAATTTCTTTCAGCTTAATTTGATCTGAGGCTTTGAGGGACAAGGCTAGTTTATTAGCCTCTGAAGCATGTAATATACTTTGCAATTCTAAGACATTATACATCACCCATCATGTTGCATTCCAGTTGACTTGTGCCACTAACATTGCTATCAAATTTTTCAGCTGCTGTCTGTCCAGCTTTTTTCAAAAGAGAAGTAGATTCTTTGTTTATCTTCCCCTCTCCACAACCCATCAAGAGCTTAGGGGCAGCTGCAGTCATCAAATCCTCAGAAAGGGAACTCTCCTATCATGAGGAAGAAGCAGAGATTTGTGTAAGCAGTGCTTCAGGACACTCCTCTAGTACATCACAGCCCTTGAGCCAATGTAACTATGCTGGTTAAAGATGCCTAAAGCCAGCCTTATTCTGGGAAGAAGGCATTGAACCCTTCATATCTCCTCACTGAGAAGCTTACACAATATTTGGTAAATGCTTTAAAAATCTGTACACTAATACAGAAGAATTTGGAACCAAAGTGCTATTTCAGGGAACATTCTTTGAAAAGGGTGACTGATTTTTAGGAGCACTTTAGGAAGCCACAGGGATTTCCAGAGCAACCATCTCCTGACAGTAGCCACAGAGGGTTCAAGAAGCTGGAACTTCCAAGGGGTCATCCTGGCCTCTGCTGGGATTGCTCTGTGGTGTTAGTTGTTATTTTCATCTGCCTGCCTAGACAGGTTTAAATCTGCAATCCTTTTTCCAATCAGGACAAACACCATCTTTCTAACAAAAGAATTTTCTTCATTTACAGAAGGAAGATGAGATTGAAGTTATTGTCAGTATTTCAGATGGCCTGAGTACAGTAAGTATTTAATTATGCTGTAGCTTGTCAAACTGTCTGTCCTCATATACCTACTCCTATGAAATTACCTTAAAGGGAGCATCTCATTTGATCAGAAAACATAATCTCATTAGAGCCTTACCTCCTGTTCCAAGAGCCACTGAACTCACAGTTACTCTAGTCTCATTTCATCTCCTTGCTCAGCTATTTGAGGATAATTACAATGAAGTGTGAGCTGAAATAGTGACTGAGCAGCCTGCAGAATTACAGCAGCTTCCCATGAAGTTTCACTGCCAGTGCAGTCAGATTCATGCCTAAGATCTGGAGGCTTTTTGGAGAAATGTGTGACATTATAGGAACCAGTGTTGTGTGCCCCAGAGCTGCCTGTCCCCACCCCCACAGTGTTTCTCCAGCATGATGTTAAGAAGATTTGCTTAGGCTAAGGTGGTGGGGGTTCCTTGTCTGCTGCTAGATAAAGCTTTGCTCATGACTAATCATTAAGAACTTATCTGAGGCACTAAGCATCCAGTCCTACTTTCACAGATTTTCTTGGTATTTTCAATTTGTGGACTGATGCTGTCACAGCCAGGATGGCAGTCTGCCAGTAGGCGGATGTGGGCTTCATCACTAGAGGTACCACAGAAGTGGGGCCCTCTTCACATCCACAAGGCTGGATAAATCTAGAGCCCTTCCTCATCTCAAATAAATTAATTGAGATTATTACAAGAAATTTTTTGAATGTCCCAGCCTCCTACAGGCACAACTGCCCTGGAAACCTCTGTAAAAGGGAAATAATGGGATTCATAAATAATGGGAGTCATAATGTGCTCTTCATATTCTACTCCAGGTTTCTGAAAAAGTCAGGATCCTTGTAATGGATGCCAATGATGAGAGCCCAGAGTTCATCAATACACCTTACATAGTCCAAGTCCCAGAGGTTGGTGAAGTTCCTTTGCATACTGGAAATATACTTCTATAGGATGTAAACAGGGGCAAATATGTTTTCAGTAAAATAACAAGTTGTGCAGGACAGGTTTGCATTCTTTTGGTTTAGGGTTTGGGTAGATATTTAATATTAACTGCAAACTTGGGGAATAAGTCTGTAGGTACTTAAGGTGTGCTATTTTTGGGGTAAGTTCCAAGATGTGAGTCAATGTGAGTTTTTGGAATTTACTACAGTGGGAATAGGATATATCCAGTCTCAGCTAAAATATTCTGCTATTTTTATTTCACAAAGTGTTTCTTCTTGTTTTCCAGTTTTAATCTCTTCCCTCTTTCCTTTCTGCTCTTTGGTTCCCTCAGTGCTTTTACATTCTTTCTACCATCACACTCTTTTGCTGCCTCCCTGCATGCTCATTGTTCATTTCTTTTACCTCACCTGCTTTTCTGTTTCTGTGTGACTCTGCTAACTCTTTCTGGTCACAGAACACTCCCTCCAGCAGCAGTATCTTTAAGGTCGAGGCAATAGACAAAGACACGGGTTCTGGAGGAAGTATCACCTACTTCTTGCAGGTAAAGTATTGTCCGTACCTTCACAAGTCATCTCTCATTTACTGAGGTTTCAGAAAGCAGATTTTAAAATTATTTTGGGGGTTGAGTACGCTGCTAGTGCCTATAGAGCAATTTTGTACCATGCACAAGAAAATAAGCATTGGCAGGAGGGATGTTGTCTGACTGCAGGCAGCCAAGGGGGATCCAGCAGGCAGTAAGGGGAGCTGGAGTTGCCACTGACACTCCTGTGCTTGCCAGCAGGACCCCTCATGGCAGGGCTCTTACTGGCCCTTCCTTTGGAGTGACAGAGAGATTAGCTGGTAATCTTGTATGCTTATGGGATTTCTAAAGCATGAAATAGCTTTCTTTAGGGAGCAAAACACACTGGAAACACAAATGTGCTCTTTAGTGTAGCAGGCTGGTGCATAATTGATACCTGGATCAGAGTGTGAAATGAGAGGTACTAAATCTTCTCCCTGACAAAGCAGTGGCTGCCTGAAACCATCCTCAGTTGCTGCCCACTGGTGAAGAACTGAAAGGGCTCCAGATTTAAAGCAGAACCTCTGTATTACAGATTGTCTGTATGTCACAAGGGCAATTTTTTGCATTATGCCCTTCAAATTCCTTCTTTCTACAGGTAGTTTCATCCAGGTTATCTGCAGTTCCCTTGCAAACAAAAAAAAACCAAAGCAAATTTGTTTTGGATAAGAATATTATTTAAATTTATTTTATCCAAATTTAATTTTGGATAAGAATATGGAGACAAGTTAGAAGATATTTACATAGCACTAAAGTTAATCCTGTTAAGAGCTTGGGCATACTGTGAAAGAACACCTTGAGTGTCTCGTTGAAATTTAGCTTTGATTTCACAAATTATGGTCCATGCGCAGGATTCAATTTTGCACAGGGCTTTTATCAGAGAGCTGATAGTCTATGAACCAAGGGACAGCAATTTCAAAATTCTGTATCTAGTTTATGATATATTGTGTGGCAGAAAGGATAACAAATATGTGATTTGTTGAAAAAGTCTTGCCATGTCTTTGGGCAAAGTTTCTGAGAATTCTCAAGTTGCACAGAAAAAACCTCTCCACAAGTATGATAAAGGCAGGTGCTGATGTCTGCTCAAACAGCCAAAATTATCTGACAGTGGCCATTGTGTCTGGATACAAGAACAGAGGTGTTTGTACAGATATCTCCAGTTCAGAAGAATGGAGGGAGGCATTTTTAGGCCTCTTTTAAAGTCAGATGTCCTTTAGGGTTTTTTTGTACATCACAAAAATCACCAGACCACCACTGTGTTTGACAATAATCTATACATGCAACCTTTCAGCTTTTTTTTTTTTTTGAAACTAGTAGAACTTTAAAATACTAAGGGATAACACCATTTCTTGTCTTCCTTTTTCCCTTCAATTTTTTTACTGTTAAGTCTCCCCACCTCTTTCCACGCAATTAACTGAGTTAACCAAAGTGTAAGTATTTGCAATTAATTACTAAAAGATTAAAAAAATCTACATTAGAAGTAACTGATTTATTCTGAATAATGAGAGACTTGTGGTCGGTTCATGAATAGTTCATAAACACACAGAGGTGAAATTCATCAAATACATTATTCACCCAAACCGTGTCATTATTCTAGTCTTCTCCCTTAGCAGGTGAAATAAAAGATTATTCCCTATGGCAATCCTATCTCCATATATGTAATCCCTGTCTGTTTCTTCTTTTCTTTTCTTCTAGAACATCCATGCTAATAAGTTTACAATAGACCGTCACAGCGGCGTCCTGCGCATCAAGCCAGGGGTCACCCTGGACTATGAGAAATCAAGAACACATTTTGTTGTCGTCGTAGCCAAGGTAAAAGGCTTTTATGTGAGACTAGAGGAGGTGGGGTGTTGTGCTTGAGTGGGACCAATTAGTTTGAATACGAGTGCTGCTGAAGCATGAAGGCAGCAGAGTTACTCCTGCTGTAACATCTGGAGGTGTGGGGGGTAACATGGAAAGGTGAGGGAGGAAAGGTAGCAGGTGTCTGATGCTGAACAACATCTGGAGGATTTGGGAGGCGGTTTCCCACATTTCATTCATGTCACCTGAGTGCCATGAGACTCACCTAGAAGTGAAGGGTTGGTGTGTCCAGCCCTGGCTTCAAGAATCCTGTGAGCCCAGGGCTGCTCATGCTGCCCAGGGCACAGCCCTACCACCACAAGGACAAGCCCCTGGCAGGCAGATGGGCCACAGTCACTACCCACAGTAAGACACAGGACACAGCTAGACCCAGCACAGCACAGGTGATGGATTTCTTTTCTGGAAATATCTGTGAATGTTTCTTTTTTTCCCTTCTCTGCTGCCTCATGGCAGGAGCTTATTTAAATAAAGCCTGCAAATATCGCTGCACGTCCCTTCTTGCCACTGTTCCTTTCTTACTGTGCCTGTGACTGCACAAGCTAACAGGCATTAAAAGTTTATAGATTCTGAAGTCGCTCACAATCCTGTGGGGACCTGTCACACAGACAGACTCACATGGGTGGAAAGAGAGCAATTTTGCTGTAACTTATGGGGACTTGGAGTTGCTCATATTTTATAAAAAATGTATGGACCTTTTCATGTATTTTTTAGCCAAGGTTCATTTGAGAAGGAGTAACAAAATTTGGCTTAAATTCTGCCTTTGGGGCAGTAAGGAAGAAAAAAAATCAGTGTTTTTTTTTTTTTTAATTGTAATTTTTAGCATTGGTACTGCAGATTTGTTGAACAATTCACACTCTTACACACCAGCATGACTACTGACCTACAGCTGGTGCTCTGAGACTGAGGGTGTTAAAAGCTTCTGAAATAGCAAGTTGTCTTCCTAATTGGCTCAGGTGTATCAGTCGTGCAGAGCTGGTTGTAGCCAGGTCCCCAGACACTGCTTACACAGTGTGGCTGTCTCGCAGCTTTTGGCTGCACAGCTCCTCTGTGCTTGCACTTTATCACATTGGAGCTCCTAGGAGACTTTGAGCACGTACACTGTTTATTTCCCTCTAGAGATGCACTACCTTGCTGCCATGCCCTGCCTTGTGTTCATATGTGGGATGAAAAGTTGTAGACCTTGGTCACTAACTTTTGCATCAGTTTCTAGTGTTCATTTTTCCTGAAAAAAAATTTTGAATTCCCTGTCCCATCTCTAAAGATCATTTATGACTGCATATATTGGCTCAATCACTTTTAATATAAGAAATTAGTTATGAGGCACTGCAAGCTGTCTTCCTAATCAGAGAGAGAGCAGGACAAATGGAAAAGAGAAAGGACTTGGGCAGCACAGATTAAATCAGTATGTTCAGGGAGAGAAAGGATTCCTGGAACTGTGCTTCTGAAGGCTCATGAGGTCCATGCAATGCCTCAGCTCATTTGCAGGCATGCTTCAGCAGAGACATCTGACAATGACTTCTTTCCTAGGATGGTGGTGGGAAGCTCAGGGGAGACAACAAAGTCTTTTCAGCCACAACAACAGTTACCATCAATGTGGAGGATGTTCAGGACACTCCTCCTATGTTCATCGGGACTCCCTACTATGGATATGTCTATGAGGACACTCTCGCAGTAAGTTCTGGTTTTCATCTGTGGGAGAACAAGTACAGCCTTTCCCATCTTACTCAAGATGGCCCTAAGGTTTCTAGCATAGGCTTTGCTGGAAATAGGACCTAAACTCTGCTTTGACTCCTGGGTGAACTGAGCTGACCAAATCTCACACTTGCTCTTCCTTATGTCTACTGCAAATTTGCCATGCAAGGCTTCCTGTTTTTTCCATTGAAGTCAAAAAAGATTCTGCCCATTTACATTGGTCTGAACCCAGACAGTGGCTAAGAGCTCTTCTGTAGCTCAGACCTCCAGAGGCACTTGGCTGAAGGCTTAAGCAGGCTGCCAGTCACCTCACCTGAACACATCATGCTTAAAAGCCTTTGTGTGTCTGTTTGCTCTGTGGTCTCACAGTGCTTTTATTTTCTAGCTCAGATCAATCTGCTACCAACAGTTAGTTGTACAGGATGCAGGCAGAATTTATGCCCAAATACTCCACACTCTCTGTTGTCCCATGGACATCACCTGGGGAGAAGCAACCCTGACATCCCCAAAATGCAGGATGCTTTCTGCTCAGTGATGTCTGGTTATGCAGGATGGACCAGGAAGGCCTCCTAGGCCTAAACTCAACCAGATTATCAATCAAGCAGGGACATAATTAGGAGAAACAGTCATTTTCAGACACATATTCTTGAAGCTGCAAACTAATTAATTTTCTCTATATCTAAGCAGTGACATGATTGCGTATGCATCAGCTTTCACCCTGATATATAAGATTTAGTTAAAATTTTCTTCATATATAGGACAAGAAATGGTATCTACCCATGAAATTACCCATTAGGCTATTGATCAGTTTAGCAGTGTGATTGCACTCTGTTCGTTTGACCTTCCCTTGAGTTTCAGGAAAGATTGTGTCTTACCTTTCTATCCAGAAAGGAACACTGCAGCCCATGCATGAGATATGCTGCAGTTCACTGCAGGGCAGAGAAGTAATGCCTGTGTACTTTGCAAGTGTTTAAAATGGATGATATTATGTATATTGATTTATTCTGCATAGTTACATATAGATCTTGAAATAACTATAAGGGTGCATACAGGAATTAGTGTTTACTATGGAAATGAGAATCAATAAATGTTAATTACATCCATCTTGAGCTCATAACTTACATTATGATATAATGATGGAAGCACAAATCTGTCCTTCCCTCTGTGGGTTTTACCATTAGAATGAACTCCACAGAGAAAGAGGCAATAGCTGATTTTAGTGGTGTTTGTGTATTTGGTGTTCATTTTGTAAACTTGCTTCTTTTCTCCTTTGGTGGAGTTGTCAGGATTTACAAGTACTCCGTCACCTTCAAAGGGACTGCACTGCATTTTGCCCAATAGGCACATTTTATTGCTGCTACCAGCATAAACAATAATAAACACAGTTCTTTATTTCCAGTTGCTTTAACAGAGCCTTGCTCTTGTTTGAAAAATTCACTCAAGGGTTGTCATGAAAATATTCCTTGTTGCCATTTGTGATTCACTGACAGTTACTTCAATGTTCCTTGGTTCTGCAGCCTCAAACAGAAACACTTTAGTTCAGAGGCCTGAATTGTACAGCTCATTGCCA
Source organism: Taeniopygia guttata (assembly GCF_048771995.1). Classification (NCBI taxonomy): domain Eukaryota; kingdom Metazoa; phylum Chordata; class Aves; order Passeriformes; family Estrildidae; genus Taeniopygia; species Taeniopygia guttata. Next base: position 11,117,299 of record NC_133031.1, on the reverse strand, counting down.
CTTGGGTGAGCATTTTAATGTGACACTTATCATCCCTCTGAGCTGATAGGAGCAGTCACATGAGCCAATAGGTCCTCAGTACAAATTCTGTATGTATGGCCCACGGCCACGTTACTTGTGCAGAAAGACAGACAGTGAAGGTTTAAGGGCAGTTAAATCACCATCATTTTCATTACCATTTTATATCCTAGAGTTTCTGTGGACCAAGTTGTTCTGTGATCTCTGTTTGCTTCTATTGCATGTCTGAACTTAATTAGGAAGAACCAAAGTGACCCAATGACTTGTTGGCAACTGCCTGTGTCTCAGCACACGGTGTGGCCATGGGGCACAGGAGCATACACAGAGGCAGCCTGAGGGAATCTTGGTAGTGCCCCAAACTCAGCTTTGGGTTTCAGATTGGCTGCTCCAAATTTTGTGGCTCCAGGCAGGGGTCCTTGGCTGCAACTTCCAACCATTCCTGTGACCAGCCAGCCCCCAGGGCTGAGGTACCCGTGGCCTGACAGGGTATACAGCCATTTCTCCCAGAGCAGTGGGCACTAGCCCTTTTTGTGCTCCCCATGTGGCACAAGCACAAGTGTGAACTCTGCCCCCAGCCCTTCACTGCAGAAATACTTGCAGGAGTTCAGTTTATTAATGTGCAGCTGCAATTTCACTGCTCTGATCTTGGCACACAGACTGTGATTTCCTGTTTCTCCCCAGGGCTCTGAGGTCCTTACTGTTGTTGCTCTTGATGGAGACAGAGGAAAGCCTAACAGTATTCATTATTGCATCGTGAATGGTGAGTAGGCTTGTCTTGTATGAAATTTGAAGGGCACTCAAAACTCCATCTGGCATTAAATTAGAACAGAATATGCTAGAGTTTAATAAACCTGAGACAAAATCTCAGGAAATAATATCATGTACTTCAAACAACTTCAGGGCCCTGTCTAGCAGAGAGTAGCCAAGATTCAATTCAGTGCATTTCAGTATCTTCACAGAACTGTGCTTGGAGCTGTTAATGTTGCTGATTTGTTAGGCATCAGTAGCCTGCTTGTCATTGCAGAAAGTGTAAAGTGAGGTTCATTCTTCTGAGCTCTCTAGCACTTAATCTGGGAGGTGAGATAATTCATTGGGAGACCCAGACATGGCATTTGGAGGGATATTTTTATTAATACAGTGATGAAAGTGCCTAACAGTCAAACCTCTGATTTCTTGGGAGAAATTATATTTACCAGTGAAGAGACATTGGCTGTACACTGAAGTGGAAGAAAAGGATGCTATCAGAAGATTGATGCTTCCCATGAGCTATTCTGAGAGTGTCTGTCACACATCTTTTAATAGCATGAATGTGAAACTTAGTGGAATTGGTGATTCATTAGGTGGTGAAGACAACAGCTTAGAGCAACTAAACTCCAGGCTACAGCTTTGGAAATTTTGGGTTTTATACACTCTCCCTTCCACAACAAGGCTTCTGTAGCAACTGGGCACAACAGCTCACAGGTGTGAAAGATCCCAAAACTTCCTAAGAGAAATCTGAGGTGTAGTTGAAGAGCTATGGAGTAAGTGCTTCATTGTGTTGAATGATCTAAACAGCCAGAACAGAGAGATAGAGATGAGTTTTTGTGTTGGTGTGGGATGAGACCTATGCTGAGGTTCCTTTTTAATGTGAGGAAATAGGTAAAAGAAAGGTAGAAACATTGAGGAAAAGAGAGTTGCAGAAGACAATGGATATAAAATGAGAAAAAGTATAAAGAAAGGTGCAAAATTAGGAGCAAGAACAAGTAAGTGGGATGAAAATATGCTAAACAAGGGAGAAATTAAGTAAGGAGAACAAATGAAGGCAGTAGAACCAGGGAAAACATCAAAGGGAAATAAGATTAATAAGGAAAGATACTGGATTACCAAAGAAAATAGAGAAGGATCAAAAGAATTCTCTGGGATAAAAAAAAAAAGGTAAGTGTTTAGCAAAGAGTGGGAAAGGAAGATTGAAGAGGATAACAGATAAGTAGAACAAAATATGACTTAATGGGGAGCAGCTTTTCTCATGCCCTTTAACAAAGGGCTTTGTGTGAAATGGAAAAGAGGGGAAGGGAATATGCTTTTAGTGCATAGAAAGTTAAAAAACAGAGAATAGAAGATTGCAACAGGTTTCTGCCCTGCACCTCAGACACTGGCATTATTTTTGACAAGCCATTATTCCAATAACTGCAGGTTGGGATGTTAAAGGACAAGAAAACACTAACAGCAAACAGGAAATTGTTTGTTCTTAATAAGCATTTCTTATCCCAGGAGTATGGGATAATGATAGAAAATGCTCCAATCTTCTGAACGTGCTGTCTGGAGGAACACACATACACACATGTACTTCAGGTTACCAATTTCCCTGGGATAACTAGACAATAACAAGAAGTATGGTGGTTTGAAACCACTATTGACTTAAGCTTCTTCTCAGTCAGAATGTATTTTGCAGGCCAATGTATCTTAATAATTGGATATTGTGAGTCAATATCTGTTCAATGTTGTATCTAGAGTGCTTTAATGAAGTTGCAGTTATTGTGGGTATCGGCTAAAGAGGATACTATCGGATTGTTTAAAAATCAGCATTGGGAATGAGGTTGAGGAAAAGAAGAATGACTGGGCTTTCAGGTCATCATCCTTTATTTCTGAAGGCTTGATCTCCTACATTTAAAGGAATTTCCTCTTTTCCTTTCAATGGTAGACTGCCACAAAGCATAAATGTGGCCAATACTGTACATGAGGCAGCCCTTCCTGCCCTTGGCTGTGATGTGAGCTGGTTCCTGACATCCTGGTGAGACACTGCTGCCTCTCTGCAAGCTGGCATTTGCTTCAGATTAAATATACCAATCTCAATAAACTGCTGCCTGGAACTGGTATTCTCTCCAGATCAACGGAAGTTGAGTAGCAGTAACAAAGTCAGCTGCAGCCCTGTCCTGCCTCTGTCAGACTCTGCCTCAGTTCAGAAACTTTGGGGTTTACCCCAGATACTCCAAAAACCTCTTATTGTTCAGGAAAGCTTTGCAACAGGCTGAAAGCTTTTTTTTTTCTGGCAACTCAATGTTTAAGACCAGAAGACACTTCTCCAGAGATGCTGTCTGAGGGAAGTGATTGTGTTTATTTTTAGCAGATTGTCAGATTTCTCACCTTAACTGATATTAGTGAGAGAAATGTTCTTGCTCTCAGAGACGTAATTAAGCATTTGCTCATTACAATGACAAATTTCTATTTTTGTCTAAACTAGCATATGAAGAAGACAACATAATAAAAACTAATACCAAATTTGCATTGGTAATGCCTGGATGCTGAGGCTTGAGGGGGGCCCAAGCAGGATGGGAAGAGGAAAATGCTGGCAGTTGCCTATAAGGGAAGAACTCCATTGAGCCATTCCTAGGGGAGGAAACCCTTTTAGGCCCTCATCTGTGTTTTCATCTCACTGTTACCAGTCATAGAAATGCTTCATTTTTGAAGAGTGGCTTCAGATCTACTGATAATTATGAATACACATATGGACAAAGATGTGCTCAATGAAGTGTAAAGTTGATTTGCCCATGTTTGTTCAAAGAAAGTGTGGCATGTAACTAGAGCATCTTGGTTTCATTGCAGGAAGTGAAGGTTCATTTGAAATCAGCAACACAACTGGAGCCATTTCTGTGATAAAAAGCCCAAATCAGCTCAAGAAAGAAGTGTATGAACTAAAAGTTAAGGTAGGTACTGTGCCCACTTTAAGACTATTGGTCTAAAATGCCATAAGTAGGCATAATTGTCGAAAATTGTGCAATTCTGACTTTACCTGTTTCAGAAACTACCTCCTATATTTAAGCAGAGTGCCAGATAGAATAAATCAGCACTAATTGCTTTTGTTGGGATGTTGGATATCATTGTTGGGATATTTAGTATCTCAAATTACTTCTTTCAAATGAAATCATCTTGTCCTAATTTCATCTCTGAGGCTAGAGAATCAATGTGCTTTACAGTCCATAGATACCTGTTCTCTGTGTTTCCAGATTTTATTGCTAAACTGGGAACTAATGTCTGGAAACCTCCATGTAACAGAAATAACAGACAGGTAACAGTCAAGTCTATGATTAGCAATAGGACTGGGCCAGTTCATGCAATGTCATGTCAGCATCCACTCCTGAGGCACTCATCAGCCACATACAAATACATGCTCACTCCTTGATGAGCTAACACCTTGGTGAGCCAGTACTCATGTGACAGGCTGTGTTATTTTAAGCAGTTTCTAAAGAAAATGTGTTTTAAAATGTAGAATTAAATAATGAGGACTGTATCAGCTTTCTCCAGCACACTGGAACTGCACATTATTGTTATGATAAAGACAATACTGGCTTAACGGCAGCTTTGAAGTTGCACACTGCCAGAACCAATGTGCAGCACCCCAAAGGACACTTGCTTGCTCCTGGGCTCAAGCAGTGAGTTGTACCTGGGAGAACACAGAGTTCTCAAGGGCTCAGTTAAACTCAGGCACCATTTTTGACTCTATCAGCTCTGCTTCACTGAGTCTCTTACCACTCCCCAGATGCAGAATGAGTTAAAGCCTTGCATGCTTTTCTGATCTCCTAATTATGTATGTGGTGACCCAGAGCCCATGCGGGCTGCAAAAGCTGCTAGAGAAACAAAAAAGCATGTTAGATATAGCTGTTGGGACAAAAAACACCAGCCAGCTTCTGTCCTGGCAGAAGAAACGTCTCAGGTTCAATCCAGTGAATCAGGCTGCATGTTGCAGTTGTTGAAACCCAGACAGATTTGATTTTGTGGTTCAGAAAAATACTAGCTGGGTTTGCCTGTCTGTCTAAATTATATCTACTTTAAATTAAGCTCATCTAAACATCACAGCAGAATTTTGAATCAGACTCAATCTCAAAAAAAACCCATGCACTTCTTCAAATATTTACCTAAATGCCACAAGTGGAGTTTTTCTCACAGTATTAAAGGCTGCAGTCCTTGCAGCAATGAGACAATGAACCGCCTGTGGTACCACAGCAAATTTAAACATTGTCTTCCTTTTTTATTCTATCAACACTTTAGGCAAGCAATTACCTTACCTCTATTGGATTGTTTTTAGAGAACTGTTTTCACCTAGAGTGAGTTACTGAGATGACAAAATTAGAGAGAGATTCAACTGGTGCTCTACTGGGGGTGGTTTATTACCATAATCTTCTAATCATCATAAACTTCAGTGTGAAATGGACTGAGGTTTTAAAGAAATATAAGTCTATCAATCTTCCTACAAGTTAGAGTGCTTTGTGCATGTGGAATAATAACTGAACATGAATCTCAAGAAGGAGGAAACTGCTTCATCATTCTTTTCTTCCTCTTGGCTGCTGCAGGCATCAGAAGTCAGTCAGGAAGGTGACATCTCTGAGTACACATTTGCCACGGTGACCATACGGGTGGTGGACCTCAACAACCATCCACCAACATTCTATGGAGAAAATGGTCCCCAGAACAGGTTTGAACTGACCATGTACGAGCATCCCCCAGAAGGTGAAATCTTAAGGGGATTGAAGATTACAGTCAGTGACTCAGATCAGGTAAATGGAAACTATGCAGATTTCCCTATTTTCCTAAAGACTAGAAAGAGCTCTCAGATGGAGAAGTGTCATTTTAGAAACTTAACTGTTTCACCTGTATTTCTTAAAAGCCTAGGACAGAAAAAGTAGTTGTAGGATCCAGTACCACAGAGAGACTGGACCCAGGAATTCATTTGGTCTGTCACATATGGTTATGCCAATGGCAAGGGTGGTCCTAAACCTACAGCCCAGGTCTTGTGGCAACTGAAGTTGAACAATCCTTATGAATTTCCCTAACCACTGGTTGTGTTCATTTGTTGCCAGTGTATTCTCTGAGAACATATTCCCTTTGAAGATTTTCTTGAAGGTTCCAAGCCCTTTAGTAACTTCAGGTGCAATAACTGTCTGCATCTTTTTCTGGCCTTTATGTTACAGTCAGGGTCTGCAGTGCATGTTTTGATTAGTCATTCCCACCGGAATCATATTTTTAGGTATTCTTAAAAATTATGCCTGAGCCAAACTAACTCTTACCAGATCCAGGAAAAGGAAAGAAGTCTCCATCCATCTCAGCCTGCTGTCTAACTGACCTCTGATGCCTGTAGGTACTAGGTTGCTATGGGACCCCTAAGCTAAATACTGTATGAACGACATCCATCTGAGTTAGCCTCAGGTTAGGTAGTGACAAGAAAAAAGCTTAATGCATCTGAGAATTGTATTACTATTGGAAAGAACTCTCTTCTCTAACTGTGCTCAGTATTGTGCTGGTTTGATGGTATTGTACTTTATCAAACCCACTGGCTTCTTCCCCCTCCCTCCTGCTGCTCTGCAGCGAGCAGATAAATGACTGCTTTCAAAGCAGTGCTATGTCTATCCTGCTATTGTCATGGGGGATGGTGCTGCAGAAGGGGAGAAACAAAACCCATCTCTTCTCTTTAGAGACAAAATATATATCTAGGCTGACAAAATATTCAGGCTGCAAGTTAGGCTATAAAATAAGCAGAAAACACTGATAAATACACTATAGATTTCTCAAGAATCTTCCTAGTACAGTGTAAGGCATCACACTGGGGGAGGGTGGGTTGCTTTCCTTCTAAGGCAGAGAATGTAATATTTTCCCTTCCATACAAGATAATTCCATAGAGAAGAAAATTAAACATGTGTCTGTCTCTGTCACAGCTGCTAGAGGCTCTTTGTTTTGGGGGAGTGGATGATACAAGTGAGGAGGAGGAGGAAGCTATGTTTAAGGTCTGGTTTAGGCCTACAGTTTGATGGAATTGCCATGCTTACTTGTAAGAAAATTATACAGGAATTTCTCTCCCAGATCTCTTCAACATGACTTAGAACTCAGTGCTGCTGTTCCCTCAGTCATTCCTGCCCCTTCCAGTCCCATGGCTGTCTGCCTGGAGACATGCAGCATCCTGGCTGGCTCTGAGCAGATCTGGGTTACGTGGACATCAGTGGCAGAAATCACTCAGCTGTTGGAGGGAGGCAGTTCTCTCCCTGTCCCATGCCACCCTTATAGTCGTGTACAGTCCCATGTGCCACACACTTTGTATGACTTTGTCTGACTTTGTGTTGTCAGACTGTCCACTCTTCCTGTCAGCACTAGCGTGTCAGATTCCACAGTCCAGCAGCTCTGGCTTTGTGTGTTTGGCTTTGTCACCCAGCAAAAGAGAGCCTGTTATCATCTCTGTAGTTGGGGAGTGGGTTTGTGTGACCAAACAACACAGACCACTGAGTTTGGATACAAGGTCATTCCCTTAAGGGACTACTGCTGAATACTTTTTCTCTTGACATGAGCTAGGGCTGCTCGAGAACTGCTCATAACAAGCTCTCCAGGGATACAGCTGAAACTAAAGTTGTCCTGTTTGAAAGCTATTATTAGAAATTCATCATCTCAGGCAGAATGTGGCACCAGGCAGGCAGTGAATCTGGCTGTTTGTCACAGTGTAAACATGACACTGAGAAATTGGTGAACCCAGAGAGTTTGGTGAGGTAGGCTCAGTTAATTTTTACATCTTCCCTGTAAGGCAGAAATATGATGATCCCCCTTTCATCTTTTCTTTTACATGCTCCAGTTTGGTTTGAAAGAACTAGCCTGGCCAGCTGGCTCTGGCTCACTCTTCCCAACTTGCACACACACAAGTTGTGATAACCCTTTAGATACTGCTGCTTCCCATATTCTCTCTGGCTAGAAGGTTTATCTGTGTAGTGAGATTTGCCTTCCCACTTCACAAGGAGCTGTCAAGTGCGTGTCAGATTTTGTCCTGCACAAGTGGAGCTCCTCTCTACCTACAAGTGCATCAGCTTCCAAAAACTTTGGTGTTTCCATCTCTGGGCTAGCTTAATCCAATCAGTGTAAAATGTGGGGTACCACCTCTGTCTGGAAATTGGCTGTCACACATCATGCAGAATGCATGAAGAACTCCCACAGCATGTGAGTTATTAGGACACAGGCTGGACATGGGAAGTGTTCAAGGCCAGGCTGGATGGGGCTCTGAGCAACCTGGTCTAGTGGAATGTATCCCTGTAAGTGGCAAGGGGGTTGAAATGTGGTGATTTCCAATGTCCCTGCCAACCCAAACCATTCTATGAGACTGGGTTTGTGAGGGTTGTGCTGTCCTTCCTCGAGCAGTTCAGTTGTCTTTCCTTGGTAGGAAGAGGAAGAGGCAGGACTTCCCTGCCAATATGCACATGGTGTAATCTCTGCCTAGCTCCCAGTGTGTGGCACGAAACCAAGGCTGCTTGCCACAGATTCCTCTCTCAGCCAGGCCTGCTGCAGGGTTTTTCCATTATGACTGAAAGAATAACCAAGCTTGTCAATCTATTTTAAGAAAAGCTGTGTCTGTCTTGTGACTAGGGCTGGAGGGATTATACAACTAAGCTTCTTAGTGATCTCCTGCCCAGGGGATGGAGCAGAGGGCTCTCACCAGTAAAGCTTGTTCTCATTTTATATAGTTTGAAGAAACAGAGCAATCTAGGCTGTAAGAAATGTGACATTACTGAAAACAATCAATGTCATATCTGCTTTTATTAACAGGGAGCCAATGCTAAATTCAACCTCCGTCTTGTTGGACCTGGTGGCATCTTCCGAGTGGTTCCTCAAACTGTCCTGAATGAGGCTCAGGTTACAATAATAGTGGAAAATTCTGCTGCTATTGATTATGAAAGCTTCAAGGTGTTAACCTTCAAGGTATTTCTGCTTTCCAGGTCCTCTTTTTCAGTATATACAGTATGAGTATGGTGGCTTTTGTATCTGATGGGATTTAGCTTCTTAATCCACCCAGAGCTTTCTGATGCATTATCAGAGATACGATAGTCCGTGTAAGGGAAACTCATTTCTGCCCCTGGTTCACCATCTTCACAAGGTTTAATGGATGCCTCTATGGACTGGTTTAGTCCAGTCAGTGCAAAATGTTGATTTTTGTGTCTCTCTGGAAGCTGTACATGTTGGTGGCTCTGAATCATTCTAGACTGAACCCTCAGGGTGTTATTTCTGCACTCACAATGATACATTCATAGGATGAAATCCTAATTTCTCTGCAGCGAGAACTTTACCTACTTAGTGCTAAGTAATTTGATTCATGATCATGCTTTTGGATGTTGGCAGCCTGAAGACCCCAGCTGACTGGAAGATAATTCCCCAAAATTGCTCACTGCCTTTGTCAGAGTCTATTGCAGGCTGACCTGAGGCTCACCCATGCTCTAAACCAGCCCTGCAAGAACGAGTCTCATCCAAAAGCTGGAACCTTGCATTACCACCTTCCCTGATGGATTTTTTGGCTCATCAACAAGATAATTAAGTAGTCTGCTTTTCTGTCAGCTGCCTCTGAACATGAGTGTAGATGTTTCAGTTCTGACTGCAAAGAACTGCATAGACAATCCCTGTAATCATTTAAAAAAAAAAAAAACCTGCCAAAAAAATCTAGGTGAGTATTAACATATGCTGATTTTGTAACATACAGAGAGGGACATTTCTTGCACAGTCCAAAAGCCAAAATTCCACATTTCTGTTCTCCCCCTTACTGTACAGTTTTCTTTGTGTCCTTATAGCAAGTTTCACTTCAATACATTTCAGTCCTCTTCTTGTAATGTTCCTAAGCCATTTTGAGCTTTATAATTATAGATGCTACAAAAATATAAGGCATCATTACTGTATTAAAGTGTAAGATTCTGAAAGGGCCATAAAGTGCTACTGAAACTAACTATAACAAGCACACATTTATTCAGGTTAAACAACCAAAAGACCAGTAAAGGAGTTACACATGGTTTCCTCATGAATGCCAATAGAAATCAAAGTAGCTAATGTGATTTCCGTGAACACCAAAAGAATTAATTATCAGGAAAAAGGGTATATATTTTTACAGCTTAAGCAGTTATTCACCTTTTTTTTTTTTTTTTTAATTATTTGCACTGAAGAAAGACTTTCCCAAATTATTTCCACTGGAGACTATAAGACTTGGCTTAAAAAGTGCAGCCTTTTTCTGGATTCCAAATGGAGAAGGTGCAGATGGATGATATGGTAGCAATATATGGCAGCAAATACTTCATAAAGACCTCATTGCTGGCTTCATTTTCCTGCAAAGTTCAAATCACTTCCTACCCAATTTTAGCTGTCAGTGTAGTCATTCTGGTTAGAATTTTGGATAAAATATATTTCTATTTAATGTGTATCTCACAACAGCTTTGAGAGGTTATCTTCAGGCTTTTGGGTTTTTTTTTTTTTTTTTTTTGTAAGCAAAAAATGATCCCTTTCCTCTAGTTCATTTTTGAAGAGTAAAATGCCAGAGAGTAATTAAAGCTAATTTGTCTGGGAGATGCACTGAAAAACTTTCTGGTGACTAGAGAAACCTATCTTCCATTTAGTGCTGGCTCTTAAATGTAGGTGGTAGTCAGGAGTTCCTCCATTTTCAGCTGTCTAAGAGCTCAAATGTGTTTCCCAGAGTATGGCAGCGTGGTAATTCACACAATCCCTTTGCCACAGGGGTCACATATTGCTGTCCCACCTTGTTGTGGGCTGCCATGCTTTGGGGGCAAACCTCCTGCCTCCATCTCCTTCAACTTAGAGCACATCCTGCCTTGGCAGGAGCCTGGACATGCTGCAGACACTCACTTCTACAGACTGGGACCAGCTGAGGTTGCAATTATCTTCAGCTGCCAAAATCAAGCTCTATTTTAGAAATTTACCTACCACTTTTAAGATTGCAAGTCAGTTTGCTCTTCTGGCAGTTAAGTATGAATTGTTGATATATAGTCCTGTGAGGTAATAGTTTAAAGCTATTTTTTTCTCTCTCTGCATGAAACAAGCAATACAGATCTACATAAGGCACTGCAGGCAAGTAAGATGACAAAATTTCCTCCCTGAAGGAAGATGTTGTCAGCATGTTGACATAGCGGGACCGTGCTGCTTAAGGAAGAGGGAATAAAAAATGAGTGTAGAAAACAAAGTAAAAATACTGAGCTTTCATAAGGTGTACTAAGATGGGCTGATTGCAGCAGCAAAGATGATTTAACAGCAGATGTTATAATTTAGTAATAGCTCCATGTGCACAATCAGCACTAAGATTTTACCTCTGTACTGCTTTAGGAGCTGAGATTTCTCATGAGGAGGTTTTTGCTGATGTCTGCATGGCTGTCCCTTCAAAAATTCTTTTGCTGTAACACCACTTGAGACTCCCAAACACAAAAGTTAGCACAGCAATGGAGTGACAGGCTCCCCTTTTAGAGCAGATGTTCCTGCAGTAATTGCAAGCAATCCTTTGAGATTCATTTCTTCTCTTTATTTACAAACATTATTAATGTCCACACAGCAGGCACAGCTCTAGGAGATGACACTGAGATAGCCTCTCTACTTGAACAGCTCCCCACCCTCTGCTTTCACCTCGAGGTGGTACAAATGTGTCCAAATCTGGCAGAGCAGAGGCTTGATCCCAGCGTGTCCCCAGGCACTTGGTGGTGCCAGTGCTGCGGAGCATCTCTCGCCCGCCCCGCGGGCCTGGGCACGGGAAGGAGGAGCTGCCACGGCACCTATGGCAGCCCTGCTGCTCCTGCCAAAGCTCACCTAGGCACTCCCTCTTTGTGGGAGCTCCTGGGACACATCTCCTTGGAATTAAAACCCCTGCAGGCAGATTTTTCAGCTCAGCCTCTTAGATCTCAGTTCATGTCCTGCTCACTAGTCTATTAGTGGTGTGCTGTCTTCTTAGGGCCCTCATGCTTTGTGTTAACTATGTCTCTGCCCAAGCATGAAAACCAAGCATTAGACCATCGTTTTTGGTGTTAGCCATTTGGGCTCAGCCCCCACAGAGCCCAAGACTGATGGCCTAGTGCCGATCCTGTGTGATGCAGCCACCCATGGGACACACACTGTGAAGTGTCTCTCAGTACCCATGGTTGAAACTGCTCTTTCTTGCTCAGCCACAGACCACCTGAGCTTGCTGCTGTACCAGCTGAGGCATCCTACTGATGCTCCCCAAATCCAGTAGATTTTGATCAGTAAGGAGCAGACAGATACAGTAAATACTCAGTTTACTCTATGTGATTGCCTGTTCTTTCAGATGAGCAGTTATAAGAACGTGTAATGTCAGAGAGCTCTGTTCTCCTCAGAGACAGTGAGGCAATTCAAAAGCCCCCATGAGTATCTGATAAAGTCCTAATCAGCATGAGGTAATGAAGATAGAAGTGCCATGAAGTTGGTAGTAGAAGTCCTCACAATCTTTGGGAAATGGGATTGCCAACCATCCATCATTTGGGGTGAGAATAATGCTGCTTCAAAACAAATGGGTCCCTCATCTTTTTACCCTGTTTGGTGCAGTTTACTGTTCCTGATTTCTTTTCCTGATGGAGAACTTCCTTGACAAAGGAATTAAATGTATGTGGTTACTGAAAATAATTCAGTGCTTATGTTTCCTGAAGTTCCAGAAACTGCCCAGGGATGATTGTTTGACAGCTTCTGTTATGGCTTTTAGATGTGTGTTGGTTAGTTATGTTAGTTATGACTAGTCACTTCTGTCACATGAGGTCAAATATGAATACACAGGTCTGAAGGCCTCTCCCCACAGCTTGATTGCCCATTGCAAGCAAGCACACACAAGCTGAGGCTGCACACTGACCTGGCTCATCATCTCCCTGGTTCTGAGCTGTCTGGTCCAACCAGGCTAAAATGCACTGATGTGCCATGGGTGGTGGAGGAAGCTCATTTAAGAGAACTAACAGCTGCTTTGTAGTGATTTCTGGTTTTTCTCTTCCTAGCTTCTTGCAATAGAGGTGAACACACCGGAGAAATTCAGCTCGACAGCTGACGTAGTGATTCGCCTGCTGGATACCAACGACAATGTCCCAAAGTTCTCCTCTGACTACTACATTGCCAGGATCCCCGAGAACTCCCCAGGGGGCTCCAATGTAGTTGCTGTTACAGTAAGTTTCATTCCCCTCTTAAAAATTGTTCTCTTTCCTGGGTGTCTCTGGAGAAAGTTCAAGCACGTTAAAAATAGTGGATAGGGCAAATAGCAAATCTTACTCAACATTTGACTTCTCGAGCAAACTCCAATTCCTTTCCAGGATCAACCAAAAAAAATCATTTGGGGAAAAAATAAAGTTTTACACAAATATTATTTAGAACAACAAGGGCCATCTGCTTTTAAGACAAATCACATGGCCTTTGGGTATTAAGAAAGCCTCAGCCAAATCCAAGTGTCCAGTGGGAAGATTCAGTGCCTTAGTGGAATTGGATTTACTGGATTTGCTTGCTTAAGTATGAGTAAAAAGAAAACAAGATGGCTGCTTAGTCAGTATTAGTGTCCTCCTCTTGGGAGGAACCTGGCTGGTAAAGGAATAATTAAACAGTTAATGTGGGCAAGAACATAAAATTAAAGTGCTTAGGACTGGGGAAAAAAGATCCCTATGTATGTATCTTCTCACAGTGGGAAAAATATGCCTATAGATTTTCCAGTATCTTGCATTTTCATGCAAAGTAAGACAGGGTATTACATGGGCCCTGAGTGCTGAAGGAGCATTTCCAGCTGCCTCTCTCTAATGCAACTGCTGAGACTGGAGACAGCCCTCATGTCACAAAGCCAAGAAAGCTCCTGGCCACCTGGGCCTTGGTGGGGGATGCAAGTCACCTCGCAGAGGCCACATAGGTAAGGCTGGTGGAGGCAGATTGCGAGATCTCCAGCAGAAGCTGGCAACACGTAAGAAAGACAATTAAATAATCAGAATACTAAAGTACTGAAGGCAAATTTTAGCAATGAAAGAATCAAAGAACTGAAGCATAAACAATAGAGAAAAGGTTATTGCTTTAAACTAATAGGAAATCTATTAGAGACTCTTTAAACATTGCTATCTTTGAGGTAAGAGAAATAAAAAATTTCAAGGATGTGGACAGCAAAAAAAAAAGGTATTTAAAAAATATTTACAGAAGCAACAAAACTTCTGAGCCAAAGTGCACAGGAAGGCGTAGCTGAGGAGCCCATGTAAAATTTAATTATGTGCTGTCAACTCAGTACTTGACCCAGATTCACAACTATATGTGAAAAACTAAGATGTTTCAAGTACTCAGAACAGCAATTCTGGAAGAAGTCCCAGGTATGCAGATGTTTTAAGTAAAGTTAGACAGTACTAAACTAGGCTGTGGTCAAAATTATGGGGTGAGAGAATCTGACAAGCTCATGCGAAAGAACAAAACTTCATCTACCAGTAGGGCTGCAGGTGTGTTATGCTAATCATGCAGGAATCAAAGACATTATTCCAGTTCTCAAATATTGAAACAGGAAGATGAACTAATCAACTACCACCACCATGAATTTTGATGGCCAGATACAAGGGTATAACACCTCAGAGCTATCAGAGAAGCAGGAGCTTATGGAAATAGCTGCTACCAAATCAATAGCTCTCCTAAGCCTGAGCTAAGAAAGGAAGCCAACAAGAGTATGAAACAAAGATATTATCTGGTAGTAGTATCTGCATTATTAAAAGTCACACAGGCACAAGAGTGATTAAAAAATAAACAAAGCTGAAATACAACATATAGATTGAAACATTTGTTATTCATTACTATAAATCGACTCAATTAAACAAGCAGAAGCTTAAAAATACAATATATAAAGTAAATAATTTTGTCTAGGAAATATTCATTAATGTTTAACTGATAATTAGGAAGGTTTGAGAGCTGGCAGCGTGTTCATGTCATTGAGATTATCTCCATCAAAGGAGGATGAGGTAACTGTGGATGGATGGGGCCATCTAGCGTCGCTCTCCCTGCCAGAGCCCCTGGGCACCAGGGACAGCGCTCCTGGGACTGGCAGGGACATTTCCTGCTGTTAGGTTGTGCACTTTCTAGGGACATATTTGCTCATATTTGCGGTTTCCCACTAAAAATGTGAGGGCAAAGAGATTGAAAAGCATTTGGGCCTGTTGTTAAAAATGAAACAGTTCTTTTTCCATTTTACTAAAGTAAAACTCTCTTTTTTTCTTTTCTTAAGGCTACAGATCCTGATTCAGGGCTTTGGGGAGAAATCAAGTACTCTATCTATGGAACAGGAGCAGATCTGTAAGTAACAAGTATATAAAGAAAACTACATAATGTCTAAGCAGAGTTCTAAAATAATTTTAAAAGAAAGCTAACAGGCTCATTCTTGGTCTGCTCATTTCCAAGGACATTTATGCCATGCTCTTTGTGAGTTCTGTGAACACAACAACCATAAAGCTACTGCAATCATTAAACATATGCTTCATGAACCCAAGGAATTCTACCCAAAAACCCCCAAAGAGAAGTATCAATACACAGGATTTGTTCAATCACCATTTGAAAAACACTTGAAAGAAAAAGAGAGGTTTTGGTCTAGTTGTGAAAAGTCAGTTCTACAAAAAAATAATTTCTTGGTTTTTTCCCCTTCCCTTCCCATATGGCTTTACAAATAGCTCTTGTCAAGATAAATCAAGGAAGACAAGATATTCAAGGATACACACTTCAGCTCTGGAGGTCAGCTGCACTGGGTGTTAAAAGCCTTTCATATATTTAAACATAATAGTCCTGCATCAGGAAAAGGGGAACCTGATGCTAACTTGATTTGGTAATAATGCCTCCCTCCCTCTCTCTGTCTCCGGAGACAGTGCAGGGGGTAGAAGATCCTGAAACACTGATTCCTTCACACCATGTCCATCCCAGCTCCCAACATGACTGGGATCTGTGACATGGGTGTCACAGATATTCCTGCTGGAACCTGCATTCTTCAGGGCAGAATGCTGGAAATGAATGAGCTTTTCAGGCACTCATCTCAAGAATGTTTTTTCCTCTGCACTTTATCCACCTGGAGCTAAAGCTGATCTCTTGTTGTTAAGGTGAAAGCCGTTTAGGAGGCACAATCAAAGTCCAAAATCCAAGATGTTAAGGGTGAACCTCTTCTGTAGCCAGAAGGATACACATATGGGAGCATTTCCACGACGGATTATTTTGAGCTCTTCACTAAGTCTTTAAGCTAGCTGCTAACTGCACAGAGAGAAGCAAGAAAAGGTCATGTCATGCAGGCAGACCTCTTAGGTTTAGAATGTAGCAGTTGGTGGAAAGAAGCTTGAGAAGGTTGTTGACAAAGGATTTACAGGGAAAAAAAATCTAAGTGCAACTTTATTCTGATTGGCATTATGGGGATGCTCAGATTCACTGTTCTTCTGCTGTTGAATGAAGAAATTATGATGTGAACTTCTCTTTTCCTTCTTAAGTATTTTTGATTGTTTTCCTTATGCCAGAAGAGCATAGCTCTGCGAGGCTGGATTGATTTTCTAGCCCTGGCACCTCTAGATGTGCTGAACACACAGTTTGATGCAGATAGGAGAATTTCAAGTAGAGGCACGATGTTTCTGTCTTGGATATTACATCAGTGGGTGTGCAGTTGTGTGGGAAGAAAGATGAGTTATACTGGAGTAAGAGAAATAGTGTTAAGTGTTAAAAATGAAACCCATCTGATGGTAATCTTACTATGGTAATCCAGGCTGGCAGTGGGAGCACTTCTTTTCTTCCACTAAAATGGGAAGGATGAGGGTGCTGTCTGCATGGTTAGGCTGGGCTGGGTGCTGAGGAGATAGCACAGGCACTGTCTCCTACACACATTTCCACTTCCAGATCTTGGATTTCATAAAAACTTGTATTTGTATTTAACAGGGTTATGAGAACAATTGAAGACTGGATTGCTAAATGCAATCACTCTCAATTGTATTCAGAATTGGAATACAGAAAATATTTTGCTACCCTGTGCATCGATCAAAGGAAATATAAAAACTTTCATCTGTTAAAATCACTACTGCTTGGAGCCTACAGTGGCAGTCCATTTTAAAAGGACACTGTGTTGGTATCCTCTCTATAAATCCAAACTTTGGGCTGACACTTTTGACAGTGTCTCTGTAATTACAAATGTGTAAAACTCAACTTGCAACAGATAAATCTGAACACCCACTCCATCCCAGTGTCAGTCTATGGGAAAAATTATTATTTATGGAGAAGTTAATTTGCCCTGTAGTTTGGGAGATTTAAGAGCAGATTTTTTTCCTACCCATTCTGAGAAGTGAAGAGCTTAAATATGATATTCATCACACTTCTTTTAGATATTTAGATGATAAGTCAATCTTCATTTATGCAGGACATAATCTATTACACAGTACTTTTAAACTGAAAAAAAAAAGTAAAATTAGGTTTAATGTTTTTCCTTTCAATGCAAGAAAATCACACTGAGCATTTACTGAGGGCAAAGACTTTTAATGCAAAATGCAGCTAAAATGGCACAAGAGAGAGAAAACTATGAAATACTGATAGTTCTCTGGTTTTCAAGCCTAAAGGAACTAGACAAAAACTAGGTAGAGTGAAGGATTTGGAGACATCACCCAGAGAGAAATTAGGTGAAGAGTACCAGTGTCTGGGCACAGCATTTTAGTGTTTACAGCCTGGAGCAAAGGTGGGATCTAAACACACATTAAGTGACCAAAAGTCTTTTCTTGCCTCTTTTCCAGGTTCCTAATCCACCCATCAACAGGTATAATTTACACCCAGCCGTGGGCTGTACTAGATGCTGAAGTGAACTCAAAGTATAATTTCTATGTGAAAGCAGAGGACACAGATGGGAAATACAGCTTGGCTGAAGTGTTTATCACTGTGCTAGATGTCAATGACCACTCTCCAGAGTTCAATGAAAACATCCAGGAAAAGACGATGATCATTGGGTCACCGGTGAAGATAGAGGTGAGCGATGGCACCGTGTGTCACAAAGCAGAGTGCTTTGGAAAAGCCCTGGCTCTGCTGTTTGCTCTCAGGGGTCGTGATGAATGTCTGAAAGTTGCCTTTTCTTGCAGCTTTATTTTGCACATCCATTTGGATGTAACAAATGGATTAAAGTGTAGAATTATAGTATTTACTGACTGCTGAGAAGGAGAAATAATTCTACAGGCAGAATATAAAGTCTTGTTACAGTATTTGAACAATCAGCTGGGAGACAGTCCTGGATTATACAGTGATCACAAGAAGCCCAAATAAGATAAGTGAATGAAAGCACAGGGTTTTGAACACGTAACCTTCTTGACACCCCTTTGTGTTCAACCACACAATGTGGTTCCCTTCATTTCAAAGAACCGTATCCAATAATCCAGTGTGGAACAGAAGGTAAAAAAATGCAATGACAATTCACAGGCAGAACATCCTATGTTACACACATTTAAATGCATATCATGAAGCCTGATCACACAACACCTAATGTTAGAAGGATAAATACTACAGCACAAAAATTAAGGCAGCTATAGTTTGTGGCATGGAGCTAATCCCATTGTTCTGCATCACTCCACATTTGTCCCCCAACACTGTGTGAGAAGCTCCCAGCTGAGGACCATTTGCATTCCACAGATAGGTTATGGTTCAGTTTTTCCTCTGATTTTATTTCATCTCAAATAGAAATAATTTACAAAGAAAGGAGCCTAGTCCTGCTGGTTTTTACTAGAAAATGTAGCCTAGCTTCCAAGATGAAATGAAGGCAGCCCAGTCATGGCACAGATACTATCAGAAGTGAATGCTCAGAACGCATTTGTCCTCGGGCAAAAATACAAACAATAAAACCTTTGTTTTTCACGCTTCCCCTACCAGGCTATAGACCAAGATGCAGAAGAACCCAACAACATTGTGGATTATTCCATCATGCAAGCAGATCCAGCCAATGTGTTTGACATAGACCAAAGCACTGGGGAAATCAAGCTGAAATCCTATATCCGATCTCTGGACATCATCCACAACATCACAAACAATAAAGACTGCATATGGTCATTGGTGGTCCAGGCCAAAGACCGAGGCTCCCCGTCCTTCAGCACCACAGCAGTTCTGAAGATTGACATCACAGAAGAGGTAAGCAAATGTTTTAGAAAAATCCTTATGGGACACAATCCCTGAAAGGTACCAAAGAGTAGACATTGCTTACTCCATTTCTGAGACTTTGTTGCCAGCTCTGTTTTGCAGAGTATTTTTATAGCCTTGTGGTGAAGTTGGATTCTACTGCCACAAGGGTGAAAGACATTTTGATCAGAAATATTGAAAAGGTACAAAGGTAGGAGCATAATGTACATGAGTTTTTTGTTAGACATTGTTTAAGGTCTGTAGACTTCTGAAAGTGAAGTTAAATCCCAACTGCTAAATTTCTGCTGTTTTATTTTCATCCAGAAGAAAAAAAAAAAAATCATTTTCCCTTACAAAAAGTGAGTGGAAAACAGCTGGTAAAATAAATCAAAGAAATCGACCCAAGTGACGTAGAAAAAGGGAGAAAAAACTCTACAGAAATACTTCTAAGTACATAGAATTTTGGATGAGAGGTTAATAATTGCAGTATTATTAGCAGATGAAACAAGAAGACTCTTTTAGAGTCTTGCACATGTAGGTTGAGATTTTCCTTAGTCCAGCTTTTATGTCAGCTGAAGAACAAGCAGTGATTTATGATGTGCAGCACACGCTTGCACGATTCTTATTTATTGTAACTGCCTTGCCATTCCTTTAACTAGGTACCAGCAGGGAGGAAATGGGCTTTAAAGTAAAAGAGAAACACATCATTAGCCTAACAGTCTCTGGACCACACACATAAACTGGGCAAAGATGTAAATCTCATCCTACAGACAGCAGCTGGCCTTCTCTTTGTTTGGTCACAATGCTCCCACTGCTCTTAGGTCTGTTATAATCTTTCTCTGCTTCCTCCATCTCCTGTTATTAATTGATACTCCGTATGAAGCACATTCATATGATAGGTTTTGTACACAGTTCAGAGCCTGCTGGACTGCCAGGGGACTTGGGTCTGTCCTAGCAGGGCAGTGCCTGGCATGGGGCTGCCTTTTGGGGCTGGCCAGCCCTGTGGGCATGGGCTGAGCTTGCTGCTGCAGGCTCTGCCATGTGGAGCTGGGGGACTCTGCATGCGGGGTGTCTGTGGTGAGTCTACACATTTTGCTGCTCTTACAGATACAAAGGAAATGCTTAACACTTGGATTTCTCATGGAAATGAAGTTTTGGTGGGTTTTATACAACAAACAAGAGTTGCTGCCCATAGCCAAGAGTGGGAGTACTTGCCCTGCCTGCCTTGCTTCCAGGCTTCTCACAGGCTGCACCTTTCAGGAGTGCATGGCAGTGGGTGCACCCAGGCACAGTCCTCAGGCATGTCCCTGCTGGTGGCCACCAGCCTTCCCTTCCCTCCTGGGTGAGCTGGAAGCCTCTCTGTCAGCATGTGGGGCTGATGGGTGTGAGTGGAGGGAGGGTGTCCCACACCTCCCCTGCTGAGGAACAAGGTCCCCGAACCAGCTGATGAAGGACAACTGCAAGGAAAACAAACACAGCTGATACTTTGGGATAAGGAATTTTCTGAATTTCCTTCTAGTGCTTGAAGCAGTAGTAGTACCTGGTGAAAGATGGTGTCTTGTATGAAGTCCCCTGTCTGCTCCCTTTTCTCCCCCTCCAGGGGTACATATTTAGCACAAAGTGAGGGAGAGGCCTCCTCATAAAGTCTAAAGGGGAAGCAGAGAGCATGTGATGACATGGATTTTCTCACACACCGTTTTTTTCCTTTTTCCCATGCTCTTCTTGATGCCAAGTCCCAAGAGAGTCTGAGATAGCAACAGCATCTTCTTTCTTTGAGTTGTTTTCTTCAGTAGGATCTGGGCTACTAATCTACTGTCACATCCTCCATAACCTTTTGTATATGTGTCTATTACTTCTTCCATGGCTTTTAATGATTTGGGTTGTTTGGGTTGGGGGAGTTTTTTATCCCATAGCATGCCATCTTTTTTGCAGAAACAAATTTCAGTTTGCAGGTATGTGAGATGCAAAACCCTTGGTCACTGCCTGTGTCCCAGGGACAGCACAGTCGCTGCTAACACTTTGAAGAAAACAATCTCTTGGTGTAGGCATATTGCATACACATTCTCTCTCTCTCTTTCTCTGAGGCTGTTACAAATATGCATTTCATGCCTCTGTGCTCCGGCTGTAGAAAGGCTCTTATTTCACTGTTTGGTGGGCATTTATGTATTACTGATTTTGAATAAGGAGGATATTTTTTGAATGCATCCTCTAGAGGTTTCCTGCAGTGTTAATCACAGTAAGTAATTAAACAGGCATATTTTCTGATTAACGTTTACCATTGCAATTAGCACAAGTCTGTGCCCTTCGAGATGGATGCCTTGTGGCTAAGTTCAACAGTATTGCACATCAAAAGAACCTTCTCTTGGAATAATACAGTGCTAAAAGAATCCAAAGGCCTTTTAATTTAACTAAGTCTGATTTTATGGAAATTGCTATTGAGGGGCATCTGTTAATATCCTATCCTTTCACAATAAATAAAAAATACCCTTTCACAGAGTAAAAAAATCATGTGCTGGAAAAGCCAGTCTTTTTCCATCCATATGTCTCACTCAGAAATCTATTCCTGCTGCCTGATATTTTCAGAGAAGGCTGATTCCTACTCCTGTTCCTGAAAGTTGGCCTGATGGGGGCATCCCTCAGCCTCTTGAGGTTCTGGAAATGTAGAGGGAGTGTTTATTTACACCTCCTCACAGACTGAGGCTTAAATCTATATTTAGACAGCATAATCTGTAGTTCTTAATAGCTTTGACCACTCATTTAGACTTCTAAATAGAGCTGGTGAGTGTCAGTTTTAAATTCTCTTAACTGAAATGTTCAACAAAAATCTTTGAAGTAACATGGAGATCTTTTCCTCTCTCATACTAATGGCAGCCATGGGAGCTGTGGTTGATGGCACTGAACAGCCCTTGCCACATTTGCAGAGCAGTTATCCTCTTCTTTCCAGAGTTTCATGGACCTGAAAAAGATATTGGTTTGATTTGAGTAGTCTTGCTTCATGCTGGTGTTTGTATTGCAAAGTGATGCAAACACAGCCTTCATATACAGCGATAGCACTGAGCTTTGGGATAAGCACTGCAGGGGCACTGGTGTTCTACCTTGGATCAGGAGTCACTTCTGCAGCAAATCCCCTGATCATCCCCATGTACTGTGGGATGGCCTGTTCCTCACATAGCTCACAGGGTGGACTTCCTTCAGAGGAAAATGTGTCTTGGGAGCACACCTAGTGTGCCTGGGTACCAATAGGCAGTCCCTCCCTGCAACCAGGCTAGAACAAAACCCCAGAAACACTGAATGTGTGGAAGTGGGCTCCTCAGAACCAGCTGGTTCATTGCACAGATTGTACAGATCCACTTGCTCAAGTTAACGCAGCCCGAGTTGTCTTTAACACAATTATTGAAACAAACATTTAAGATTGAGTCCAACTGTTAACCCAGCACTGCCAAGTCCATCACAAAACCATGTCACTTAAGTGCCACATCTAAAAATAATCTGCAATAGCTTGGGCTCTTTACAGGTTTGCCTACTTAGACTCCTAAATATATCTGGTGAGCCTTAACTGCTCTTGTGATTGAAGAGTTCAACTGTATTCCTTTTGGGTCCAGCTTCTGGATATTTAGCCCACGTGCTCTGTTCACTGCAACCTATGCATTAGGAAAGACTCTTGAGAAGCTACCACAGCCAAAAAAAAAAAAAAAAAAAAAACCAAAAAACAACAACAACCCAGCAAAGCATAGTCATGTGTGAGAAGTGGCATTTTAACTCCCTTCATGACTGTTAAGGAGTGTTTCTTCCAGGTCCTGGCCCAAGAGATATGAGAGCTTTCATTTAGTCATATATCTGCTTTTATTTTATGTGTACCAGAAAAACTAGTACCCTTCAAAATGCAGTATGCCTTTTAGGAAAAAACAACAGCTTCAGCAATTGCTAAGTGGCACTGTTTGTTGAGCTGGCTACATGGCACTGCTGGTAATCAACACAAGGATTTGATGTTTTAAATGTGCACTTCCCGTAAGTCTCTCTACAGCCTGGCTAAGATGATGGCATTCCTGGCCTGTATTGCAAGTTATTCCTTCTATTTATCCTGCCAGTGTCATGGCCATGACAAACAGAAACTCTCTCACTGTGTGCTTACAGAATGCCTGATGTTTTTATGCAGAACAGTTGCTGTCCAAGGCTAATTCCAGGCAAAGCTTTGTATAGTAGAGGTCAAGTAACTAAACTAGAGGCTGAACCAGCTAGCTGTTAATGGGTTTAGTTTTGGTATTAATCATCCCTTCATTATTGGAAGCTCTGAATAGATGCCAGACTTTCTGAGACCACGTGACCGAACAAAGCCAAATGTCAAAACTCTCCATACAATTTTTATTTCTTCTTACCTCTGCAGCTGTAGAGCACAGGCAACATGTACTTCTGTCTAATCTCATTTATTCAAGGTTTTCAAATAGCTAGTCAGATACTCTTCAGCCATCAATGCCTTCCTATAAAATAGATCTTGACAAAACTCATAACAGGTGGACTCAGGTCATGTACTACTTAGCAGGGTTTATCTGACACTTAATTCATCTGACTTTTGCATGAAGTTAAGTAAACCAGGGTAGAATTTCTATCATCTGATGGGATTTAAGTACAAAAAAAAAATCCATGTAATGCAGAACAGAAAAGCTGATGTGAGTCTAAGCTCCACCAAAGCCATGGGCTGCTTTGCTTTTGGTTTCAGGTCCACTCCTAATTAAATACTGGAAGAACTCTCTGTACAGCAAAATGATGAAAATTTGTCCCCAACTTCCCAGTGACATGGTCTGTGAATTTCACTAGCATTTCTTTGCCCCTTTCTTGCTGGCAATGGGATACATTCTGGGTAGGAGAAGAGTGAGCTTGAAAATGTGTTTGAGATGGGTTGTGAAAAACAGAAATTAAGACAAGGAGGTGTTTATCAGCTAATATACATGCCCCAAGTTTATTGATGTGACATTAATGACGAGAGGTACTCTGAAGCACACTCTGGGATACTCTTAGTCATCTTCCCCCACAGACTGGGGAGGATGAAGAGATGGGCATCCTAGATTAGTCATGCAGGGAAATTCATCTGAGCTACAAGTCAGAGGTTCAAGTCCAAGCTGCTGACAAGGTTCTTCTTATACACACTGTCTTTGATACCTATTTTGGCAGATGGTGACTACTGCTCCAGAGGGGTCCTTTTCTCCCCAGTGACCAAAAGCTGGGAGCTTTGACCTCTAACTAAAACACAGATCACTAGACATGCAACGTTTGGGTGAGGATTCCCTCCTGTAGTCAAAGACAGGGGACTAGGGCACAGTGGACAGCCCTGTCTTTCTGCAGCCACACATCACTTTATGACCAACTCTCAGTAAACAAACCTGCACATGACTGTGCCCTTCCTGAATGATCTCGTGGCCTTATGTAGCACTACTGTCTGTTCAGACACCACCTATATTCACGGTGAGCTTCTCTTGGGAATGCAGTCCAAGGATAGGCGACCACGCCCTGAGTAAGGGTGATCTATGTGCCATGCCTCTAGCCTTTACTCCCCAATCAGCCAGCTGTTTATATGTGCTTCCTAACTTCTTTTGCTGTTTCTGGATTCAGTTCAACATCATTGCAACTGCCTCCTCTCCTGTGCCTAGTTCAACACTTAGCTGCCTTTATTTTATAGGCTCTCTATCCTGTACACATTTCAGCCCAGTTCCCCAGCTGTATTTATAATATATACTGGCCTCTTTCAAATATAACCATGTGAGGGTTGACCATTTCTCTTATTTTTGATATTTCCAGATCAAGTCCAGGGTAAAATCCTATATTTTAGGCCTCAAGAAGCGTCCATGGACAATATATGGAATATGCATGAGTGGCGTCCTTTCCACCATTTCTGTTACAATGGTGATCTCCACCATCATGTACTGGAAAAGTGTGAAAAGATCCAAGCTCCACCCGCAGGGCAAAATCCGCAAAATTATACGGGGACCTCCAAGACGCACAGTGTGCTAAGCTGGAAAGTGAACTGGCCGTTCATTTGTCCTTAATATGCCATATGTAGCTTATGTCATTGCTGATTTCTTTTCTTTCTATAAACAAAGCTCTTTAGCTCTACTTATCTCCCCTACCTCAAAGAGTTTTGTTATGTCTGTAAAAGAGTACTTGAAAACAGAATGCAGCACATATCTGCTAACTACTCATTTGTACACTGACATTTTATAAGCAGAAGCTTTCTCCTAATCCTTTTCAATGCCATGCTCAGTAATTGAGCCAATTATTTTCTTGTTCCATTCTTGCAAGTTAAACACTATGGTGACATGCAGGAATCTGCCCTAATTTGGTGGCAGTGCTTCTGTAGGCTTTGTGTTCAAGTCATCTACCTCACAATACTATAATGTTTACCCAGTCTCCAGCCCCATCTAAATTCTCCACCACTCGACTGGACTGGCTGTGTGACTCTCATATTTTTTTTAGAGACAACTTCCATCAATCAGCTCTACTTGTAACATATTTTGGACAAATGAAATTTCTGGGTCACTGTCTGTCCCCTAGAGTAAGTCACGTGTTTTCTTTGTACTCCTTTACAGACTCTCCACAAAGGGCCTATGGCCGCCTTTTTGATGCAAACTAAAGATAACCCCATGAAAGCCTTAGGAGTGCTAGCTGGTGTCATGGGCATAATGGTGCTGATAACTATCATGATCTCTACTGCCATGTTCTGGCGCAACAAGCGGTCCAACAAAGTCATGCCGGTGAGAAGGATCATAAAAAAGAGACAGATGCCGCCATCCCGGACAGTCAGGATGGAGTGGCTGAAGTTCAAGAGGCCCAGCAACGCTGCAGAGAAGTTTGTCGTTGAGGAGGACGTGAAGAGCCTACACAATGAGAACAGCAACAATAACGTCCAGGTTGTCCCCGTGCCGCCAGCAGCCCCCCTGCCCCCGCCACCCCCTGCCCTGGCTCCCCGGGGCGATGCCCCAGGGTGGCGGGTGCCAACCGTGTCCGGGTCCCTCACCCCCAAGCATATAATCAAGCCACAGAAGAAGAAAGGTCACAGCAGCACCCACAATGCCCTCGTGTCAGAACTCAAAATGAGGTTTGAGAAGAGGAATGCAGCTTTTGGGGAGCCCCACATCTAGGTGCTCTCAGCAGCCCCCAGAGACTGCAGACTGTGGCTGGGCATGGATATTTTTACTTGCTGTCTCTTCCCTGTGTCTGTCAGCACCCTGTGAACCAGAGCAGCTGCTCTGTGATAGCCACCCCTCACCTTCTGCAAGTACCATCGCGACTGCGGCTCCCTCGGCCGTGTCCCGTGGGCCCTCCCTGCAGCCGTGTCTGACCACGGGGCTGAGTGCACCAGCCACAGCTTCCCCAGCTGGACAGGGACTCGGGCTGCCCCTGGTTTGAAGGTCTCTACCCAGAGCTTGGGTTTGCAAACAAATGCTCTGCAGCCAAGGCCCTGGTGGATGCTTCTTCTGACCTGGCCTGGCAGGTGGGTTTGAGGTGTCTGAAAATCCATCACTTCAAATCCCAGACCCATTTTTGAAGATGTTGGCCTGGCTGTGGCAGCAGCACTGAGTCAAGGTGCAGGTCTCCTACAGCAGTGACACTGCCCTGTCCTGTGCACAGTGTGCTATGCAACAGCTGGCGGAGCGATGTGCTCATGGCCTGAGTACCTTCATTCCCAAAAGGCAAGCGGGCACGCTTGGAGAAGTTCTTTGTTTTCCTGCAGCTTACGCTGGGTTTTGCCAGAGCACATTGCCATGATGCTGTGCTTTGCTTCTGCCCTGGACTTGCCTGCCGGGAAGGGATGGGACGGGCACCTCAGCCTTCCCTGGACCAGCAGGGGCAAGATTTGAGCACAGAAGTTCAATAGCAACACTCAGCTCTGCCTCCTGAGACTGCGCCCCAAAAGAGCAGGAGCCCAGCAGGAGAAGGACATGAATAAAAACACTGGGAAGACAAGGTAAAACTGAGAGGCAAATGATAAGCAGAAGACAGAGACAAGTGCTGGAAAGTTGCATATGTTGGTCAGGGAAGTGTCTGGAAAGGTCATATGGTGTTGTACACTGCTAGCAGAAAGTGTCAAGGAATATATTTCATCACCTCTCCTGGCTTCCTGCAGGGACTGGTGTGTGCAAAAGGAGTTTTCCATAAAATATTCAGGTATTTTGTATCAGTATTTTTGAGTGAATTACACAACAGTTGATGGGGGAGGACTGGCAAGGCAGCTGACACGTTTTTTTTCCTGTTACATGACAGTAAAAAGGACCCAAGAGCAGAGCACTTTTTTCACTGGATCAACCCCACAGACTCCCCCTCAGGTTGGTTTCTGAGATGTTTTTAGCTGTTTCCCATCCCCTGGGGAGAAGGCAGCACCAACCAAGCTGGCTGGGGAGCAGCACCCTGCACCCTCTTTCTGAGACCCAACTCTGCAGGGAAGCTGTGCTGTCAGGGTACCAGGAACATCAAGGTGGGGAGCACACCATGTTAATTCAAGGGGTTCATGAGTGTCTCCAGCTGTCATTTCGGTTGAACCAGCAGACCTGGCCCTTAGGATCTCCTCTCACACCAGTAGCTGAAATAATTCCCCTTTTTGCACCAGGACTTCCTCAGTTTAGAGGATGGCTGGTTGACTATGAAATTATGCACTTACAAGGAAAATCTTGTATTTTTTAACTTCAGTTCAATCTACCTAGAAGCCAACAGTGCTCACTGCTCATGTCAGCAGGAGCTGAGCCAGCAGCTGTAGCCAAGAGGTGCAGGAGAGTCCCAGCTGGGAGCCATGGCAGGAGCGCTGCTCCCAGAGCCTCTCCTGTCACATCTCTCATTTTCTCTACTGTTTTCTTGCTTATCCCTCCTCCTGGGGCACTGTGATGTGAGGCCAAGTTCTCACCTGTCCAGTCCCCTCGTCCTTGTCCCCTGGCCATAAGCTGGCTGGAGGGAGGGGACATGCAGCTCCTGACTCCAGTCCTGTTGCCCTGTGCAAGCATCTGCCTTCTGCTGGCTGAGTTTCCACAGGTTCTGCAATGTTCCCCCAAGTTCCTGATTTATTCCCCATTTCACTGTCTTCCCAGTGTTGTGTTATTGCCAGTATTCAGTGTTCATTCTCTAATGAGGAAAGCCTATAAAGACCATTCAATTAAGTCAGATTTAACAGGAATTACAGGCTTATAGTCTTAGAGATTATATTTAAGAGGCAATAAAGATGTTTTATTAATATGTTGCGAGACTCTTTCCCAGTTACTCTGTATTTCAACTTCAAGGTTTTTTTTAATAAATAAATTTTATAAAAATCTGCAAAAGGTGTTTCTGTGTGCTTCTGCTGGCGATGCCTTGTGCTCACCTGTTACATCACCAGACAGCCACAGGCAGCCAGGCCACTTTTTAGGATGGCCAAACAGACCCTTCTGGGGGCTGTAAGTCAGGAGAGGGGCTGTGTGGTTTTTGGACAAGGCCAGGCTGGAAGGAGGGGAGGTGAGAAGCTGGATGCCATTGGCACAGGCCATGGGCAGGGTCACAGAGAGCCCCTGGCTGAGCTCCTGTGGTACAGCTCACTGCAGCGTGGTCCCGGGGCATGGAGGTTCAGTCTGATGCCAGTGTCCAGTGTCTGTGATTTGTTATGAACTTCCTCCACAAGTGGTCAGGGGATGTTTTGTCTTGCCCTGGCTGTTTCCTCACTGTGGTGCAGCAGCTCTCTCCAGTCTCTGCAGTTGTGCTGTTGTCCCTCCCTGCTCACTGGGGTGGAAGAAGGCCGGTCATTACTGACAGTACTTTGATATTTACTCCCCCTCACCACGGCCCCACATTGGTCTTCAACCAGCGTCAGCTCATGCCTCACTCTGTACTAGCTGTGTCTGAGGGTGCTTTCTCAGGACAAGGTTTTCCTGCTTGGCCAGCTGCTGCTGCCCCTTCCTCACCACTTCAGACCCTTGTGATTTGTACTGAAGCTGCCTGGCCTCCTCCATCCCAGCAGCCAAACCCCAGAGCTCCTTGGAATCCAGGTTTCTTCACAATTTGTAACTGTAAAAGGCCAGAGATGAAGCAGAGGACCTCTGTGTATTCTGAAAACCTGTTGTGTTTATTCCTTTGACACTAAAAGACTGACAAGAGTAGGAAGTCCTGTGAAGTATTAACAGTGAGAGTCATCAGTGACAAAACAGAGCTCTGTTCTAAGTAGTGCAGTACAGTACAGCAGAAGGAGGTGCTGGGAGAGGAATCATAGGCCCTGAGGAGAGACAGCATGGAAAACACACACCAAAAACCAAAATACAATTAGAAAGCCAAGCTACCACAGCATGAAGTTCACAACAGCTGGGGTGTCTACTCTAGATTTTTCTTTTCGAGATGATCTATAACACATATAACAAGGGCTGTGGGTCTGTGGGCCACATGCTTTGGTTGTGCTGGAAAGCATGAGGTCAAAAAAGAAAAATAGTAAGTCACATGTCCTCAGACCTCTGAGAATCACAGCACTGAGCTGCTTCACAAGCAGGAGGCAGTTGCTTTTACATGCATCCTTGGGGTTTTTTTGCCTTTAGCAAAGAGGTGAGCTTTGGTTTCAAAGCAGCAGGATGGGCTGGCACCTGTTTGCACTTAGGGAATGTGCCTGGCTTACATCTTCAGCTCCCAACCCTCTCTACTCCACTATGTTCTCTGCCCCTGTCCACTTATCCCACTAGCCTGGTTCAAGCATTTGCACTTTTCCTGTTTGTGGTACAACCAAAGCTGTGAATCTCTTAGGGCTGCGTAAACCTTAAGGAGGAGTAAGAAATTAAAAAAGAAAAATAAAAAAAGGAAAAATCAAAACAAACAAAAAATCCCACCCCCTAACCAACAGCTCTGGTCAAAAAAAAATTTCTCTTCAACTAAAACAAAATCTCTTCACCATGTTGACCCAATCCTCCCCACCATTTGCTGTTGCTGGGCTGTGATGGCAGGTGTGCCCAGCTTTCCGGTCGGTTCCTAGCCCTGACACACAGGAGAACCCGGCACCGAGACTGGACAGAGACTGGACACTAATACATAAACACGCACCTGTGCGGGTGAGTGAGGGGACACTTCTGCCTTTGGCCACAAGCATTGCTACTGGTTCGGGGGTTGCTTTTTGTTAGTGCTGGTTTTCTCTGTGTGTCGGTGTGCGCTGCCCATGGCAGTGCTGCAGGGGCAGGCCGGGCCCTCCACCGCACGGCTCCCCAGGCGTGCCGGGGTGCGGCCCGGGCCCGCACGGCAGAGCCGGCCTGGCGCGTCCTTCGGGACAGCGGGACGGGCCCGAGCTGCCGCGGAAGGCTCCGCCGGCCTAGTAGAGGTCGGCGCTGTTCCTGTGGGGCGGCCGGGCCTTGCCGGGCTCGGGGCGGTCCGGGGGCCGCCGTGCGCCGCCGTCCGAGCGGCAGAGCCCGTCCTCGCTGCCGGCGGGCAGGCTGTCCAGCGTGCTCTCCTTGCTGCCCGCCGCCTGCGCCGGGCCCCCGCGGCGGCGGCGCGGGCAGGCGGCGGGGCAGCGCGCCAGGCAGCCGGGCAGCGCCTCGGCCGTGCAGGCGTACATGCCGGCCGGCACGGCCAGCACCATGGCGCACACGATGACCACGATGTGGATGAGCTTCTCGCGCTGCTCCATCTGGCTGACGTCGCTGCCCGTGACGAAGACGACGCACTGGCCCTTGCGGGGAGCCTGGTTGCGGACAGCCACGCACACCTCGTACTTGGTGGCGGGCAGCAGGTCGGTCACCGAGTAGGTGTTGACGCCGGGCCCGATGTAGATGGTGTCCTTGTGGGCGGCGTCGTAGCGGCCCACGAGGAGGGTGTACCAGGTCTCGCCCGGCTCGGCCGCCGCCGCCGCGGCCGCGAACCACTCCAGGGTGATGCCGTAGACCGTCTGCTTGGCGATGCGCACCTCCACGTGCGCGCCCGGCTCCGCCGCGGCCGCGGGCCCCCAGCCCCGGGGAGTGGTGGAGGCCCACGGGGCCACCACGCGGAGGCTGATGGCCACCGAGGCGTTGCCCAAGAAGTTGGCGGCTGTGCAGGTGTAGTTGCCGGCGTCCGCCGGCCGTGCCGCCGGGATCAGCAGCTCCGAGCGGACGGTGTCCTCGCTGATGGGCTCCGTGGACACTGCGGGCAGAGGTGAGTGGGTCAGCGGGGAGACACCGTGCCCGTGGCCGGTCTGGGACGGGAGCTAGGGACAAAGGAAGGTGGGCACAGGAATGTGCCAAACCCCACAGAGCTGACAGCAAAGCGTTGACTGTCCGAAAGGCAATAAACGCATTGGGACACCCAGGCATGGGAAACATGGGGCCTGTCCGACCCCTGACCCAGTACAAGCTGCTGTGGGCAGAGGCCGAGCTGCCCATTGCCATCAGCATTCTTAGGGCAAACCCGGAGAGGCGCTGAGCGGGCACACCTACATTTTGGACACATGCCCCATCCTGTGTTAGGATTAAAAATGTCAGTTTCAAGAGGCTCAGACCGAAATAGGTGTAGGTAGGTAGAAAGTGTTGGGCTGGAAGTGAAAAGCAGTTTTAAGAACAGTGTGAAACCCTGTCATCTATCCAAACAGAGGTGTGTGGCTGTGGTTGAGAAGAAACTCTATGTAATTAATCAGCATGTGCTTGTGGAAAGACACACAAGTGCTGCTACAGCACTGCAATCGAAGCAAATATCAGCCCAGGATTAAGGGCTAATACTATCCTATTTAGTTGGCTGGCTTATTAGGGACACTGAACCTGTGCGCTGGCTGCCTGTATGTCTTACTTTACCTGATGAAAATAGCAACTTGTCCTATTGAAGGCTCTTAGTAAAAATAAACATGAGGGAGGATGGATTGGGAGGAAGAGGAAAAGGTCTCATATTACAACATCTTTGCTAAAGAATGTAAATAAGCAAGACTTCAGGTAAACGACAACCTCTGTTTCAGCTCATTCCGAACATGAATGGACACAGACAGAAACAGGGCTGAACAGTTTTGTGGCTTGTGTTCTATTTCTTGAGGGAACTAATGGGAATAGTGTAGGAACATACAAGTCTGTGTATAAGGGTGTGGACTAATACAAATATATCTACATGTACATATAATTATACAAAATGTGTGTATATATATATAGTATATGACATAGTAAATTGTGTAGCGTATTATATATAGTAAATATGCATGCATATTTCGATAACTACATTTTTATTAAATATGTACAACTAATATAGGATTAGTAGCTCCTACAATCATGTATCATGAGGAAAGAGCTGCTTCTTAAAATCCACAAATACGATAATTGTATAAAAATGAGGCCATGCTCCTTTTATCTTTGACTGATATCCTGCATGAAGCAGCTCTTCTTATGCTGGTCAGATGTGCTTAGATGCACAGGATGATTGAGATAATTTGGATTACTGCCACCACAATAATTGTGGCGTTCTAAAGGGGCTGGGTTGCTGTGGTGACTGTGATGGCCTGCAGACCTATGTAAGTAGAATAGCACAGCATAAATTTTTAATTAAAAAGAAAAAAAAAGAATAAGAAAAAGCTTTGCTTACCATTAAATGCCCTTAAAAGTTTGAGTGCATAGGTCCACCAGACAGCTGGGGAAGGGCTGGCTTGCACAAAGCAGGTCAGGGTGATGTTTAACCCTGCTGGGACTGTCAGGTTGGTG
This sequence comes from Taeniopygia guttata, assembly GCF_048771995.1. NCBI lineage: Eukaryota > Metazoa > Chordata > Aves > Passeriformes > Estrildidae > Taeniopygia > Taeniopygia guttata. Next base: position 11,084,780 of record NC_133031.1, on the reverse strand, counting down.
TCAAGGGCTGAGGTCAGGGGCTTCGTGCAGCTGTTAAGCTCCACTTCGTGAAAAAACTTCCCTGTCCTGAATTTTGGGCCTGAGCAAGTTAAATAGGAATTCATCAGAATAATAGGTGGGCCCACAGACTTGATAAACTGGACAAATCCCCGCAGGCGACAGTCGCAAATCCAGGGGTTGTCATGGAGGGCCAGGACAGCATTGGAAATAGCTTCTAGCGGCCCCTCCGTCCTCTGGCTTCTCTGGTACACGGGCCAGTTGTAGAAGACATCCCTGGATATGATGGTAAGCTGATTTGAGGATAGATCTAAATAGGTCAGGTTGGGCAGATAGCGCAGTGCGTGTTCTGGAAGGACATCCAGCCGGTTGTGCTTCAGATCCAGGATTTTCAGAGTCGGGGTGTCTTGAAATGCTGTCCATGGCACCGAACTTAATTTGTTCCCTTGCAAGCGCAGCTCCTTCAGGGCTGGCAGATATTCCAGGCTCCTGATGTGCATCACTGTGATGTTGTTAAAATTGAGCCACAGATACTCCAAGGCACTAACATTCTCAAAAGACCCACGAGGCAATTCTGTTAGGTGAGAATTTTCTATTCTGATTTTCCGGATGTCCTGAGGGATGTTTGCAGGGATCTGCCTCAGCAGTGCTGACATGCAGAGCAAACTCCTAGGGAGGAAACCAGAAAATTTTCCAGGTCACAGACTACATTTGAGGCCAATAAACCAGTTCCCTATGCAGGTCTACAAGCACTTGAATAATTATAAGGTATTGTATACAGGGCATGCATAAGCCATCCATCCATCTATCCCTGGAGTTTACACCAATTTTGCCGTAAAGAATGCAATTAAGTAATAAAACCGTCTATGTATTTAACTACATATCTCAGAAAAATAAGAGAAATCTCATTCTATGCTCAAGCACAGTTCAAGTATTAGAGGTGGCACTTCATGCATCAAACTGTTTGGTTTTGGTGCTCACATCGTCATCAAGTTCCTATTGGGGCTGTCTGAGCCACTTCATTGGTGCTACAACAGGGGTAACAGTGGTCTTACCTTCCAAAGCTGTCCTGAGAACAAGAGCATCCTGTGATGCAAGATGAAACAGATGGGTTTATCTCGTGGAAGGCCAAAAGAAGAAGAAAAATATGACAGAGAGGGTCCATATTCTCCTTAAGAAAGCACTGTGCGGGGGTTTGCACCAAACACACCAACAGCCTCCAAGAAGCAAATCCTATTAGCTGTAATCTTCCTTGACGCAGAAATAAATCCCGCTGGGGACCCAACCCTATGGAAGACATGTACTGTGGTTCTCAGTCTGTGTCCCAGTGCTAAAAACCACCCCCAGGATCACTCTTGGCATTTCTCCTCCAGCTGAGGGGATTCTGACAGACATATTTATTTGGTTGGGAACATAAAGATGGAGCCAAAACCACTTCTTTTGACAAGCCCTTGCAAATAAATAACCAGGCCAAATTTTTTTTTTTTTTAAATTTCACAGGGTCTGTCTCTGTCTCCTATATTTTAATGACTTTTATCAAGGCAGAAAGCCAGGCTAAGGGCCAGACTTCAGCTCTAATTTCCATGGTGCCCCATTGCACATTCCATCCTCCCCCAAACCCTGCCAGCAGTGCTGTGTAGGGTGTGTTCTGCTCATGGTGAGCATGAAGCCTGCTCCCCAAACGAGGAACCTAAAAGGATGGAAGCATAAGCATGGCACCTTTTTCCTCTTAAATATAGCTGTGGCCAGTCCATGGGTTTCTCCAAGAGTCTCTAGGAAGTCAATCTCTTTTGTATAAATACAAATTTTTAGTGCTATTCTCTGGCTTCCCTCATAAGATACATGCTGACTGGCTTTCAGTCATCTTGAAAAACTGAGCCGTTCTGAGAAGGGATTTTGAGTAACCAAATTTATTGATCTCTTCTAAGCCAAAATAGCAGGTTTAGTTATGCTTTCCAAGGAGTTCTGTGTTCTCCTGGGGCCATCTAGTGTGGATGGGCTTCACTACAGCCTGCACAGGAGCACGCCTGGGAAAAGGGCTGCACCTCACTGCCGGTGTGTGATGCTGGGTCACAAAGCAAGATTAGCCTGAACCTGCTTAGCCTCTAACCTATGGGACCAGGATAGCAAAGTATTTAAAGCGTGGCAGCTTAGAGCTATATGTGGCTCTCATGGTTGTGCTGCTTTCAGCCTTCAGAAGACACAGGCTTGATTCTGCAGTGTTTAAATCAACAGGAACTTTTATTTCATGGCAAAGCAGCAAAATGAACTGGTGGGGAACTTTCGGGGACTGATACAGTGTTCGGTTTCTGTCCCCCACGTACAGGGAACAGGCCACAAGGAATGGGCCTGTGGGGATGTGATTTCTGGCAGTGCCTCACATCTAACGACAAGCATAGGGGATTTTTATGGTTTGGGTTTTTTAGCTGAAATCTTCCTTATTTGTCCATGGTGCAGTATTTGATTTTTCAACAAGTGCCCTGTATGCAAACCTGTCAGTGAGCTGGGAAGGGGAAGGGCTGCTGCTCTGTAGCACAGCAAATGCAGCAGCTGTAAATCCCCAACCGGGGGGAGGTGGATGCTAAGGAGGTTCTTGGTGAAGCTGCTGCACCACCACAGCCCCTGTCACCTGAGGCACACACTCATGTGCACTTTCCATGTAGCCAAATAGAGGAGACACCCATCAGCAGGGCTGGCTGGCTAAACTGAGGATGTTGCAGGAGTAACAGGGGCAGCTGCCATGGGAGGGTGTGTCCTTCCCCGTCATCCATCAGCCACTGAAGCTGAGGGACTCAGGGACCCCCACTCCCACCCAGCAAGTGCCACGGTCACTGGTGCCTTTAGTGTCTGTGGTCTGCCATGAAAATATTCCCTAATAATACAGTTATATTTTTTATTATAATACTTTTCTATTTTTACACTTTACAGTAATAATAATTTTATAATAATAAAATAATACCATATAAGTAAAATTATAAATAAAATAATTCTTTATAATATTCTATTATAAACTATTAAATAGCAAATAGAACCATAAAATAAATCTATATATCAATCATATCATATCATATCATATCATATCATATCATATCATATATTATAATATATTATAATATAATATAATGTCCTGGGATGCAGGAAGAAAAATTATATCCAGGGTTCTCTGTTAGAAATACCTTATTTTAAATAAATGAATTGCTTAAGAGAAAAAAAAAAAATTGCAGTTGTTTTCCTTTTCCCACATGAGAATTCCTGCCAGTCTGACCTATCTTCTACAGGGCTAGAAAATGGCCTTCAAAGAGTGGTGTTATTCAGTACCATGGGCCAATGCTCTGGCTGTTTTCAGGCTGATATTTATTTGCTGCTTGAGAGGCCATTTATCTAAATATATCCAAACCCCAAGTGTACTCAGAAGGTTCAGTATTAACCTGAGAGTCCAGTGGTGAACCACTTGCCTAAGTTGGATGAATTAGGGTAGAGAGAATGGGGAGGAGAAGGGGGGAGGGGGAAGTAAGGGAAATAAGTCCCCCAGCGTTAGGCACAGTCATTAGGCTTATATTCCCTACTGGACTGGGATTTTGTTGCCTTTTTAATTCCACCCAGTTTGTGCCTGCTTGTAAATTTAATGGTCACTATTGTGACAGCAGATGTCCACTCAGTTCAGCTGCTCTTTTACATCATGTGGCATCCTGGCTGAAGCCAAAATGCAGAACAAGCTGTCTAAAACTCAAGCTGTCAGAATAAATCTCCACAGAGACAGTGTCTATGGGAAGTGGAGTTTAAGAGACTGCGCTGATTGCCAAAGCAAATGCCAAGAGATCACCCACTGTGTGCTGCCAGCTATGGCTGGGGAGTCAAACTCCATCTTGAAATGACATTTCTTCTTGTAAGAAATCAAGTCTGGGCTGATACTTTTCAATTAGTCCCTCTGCCACGGCTTTCAGTGTTAGAAATCACTGCTGGGCAGGACATAGGCATTGGAGGCTACAGTTGGGTGTTTCAGACAGTGCATGTATCAAAGTGCTTAAAAAATGAGTTGACATAATATGGTTTAGTGGGCATGGTAATATCCTGTCCAAGCTTGTTAAGAGGGAGTGCAATAGCAGATGTTTGCTTTGGTTCTTACAGCACATCTTGAGAATTGACTTTAATCAAGAAAGAAATGGTTTCCTCCTTACCTGGAGGTAAGGATGAGACTAGGTGCCTAACAGCCCTTCAATGACAAACAGAAAATCCAGTGAGGTACATCTTTACTTGTCTGATACCTCTGAAAAGCTGACCCAGAGCATTGAAGTCACATCAGCTTCCTTCATGGTTTGAAATTTCCCTCATAATTTAGCAAGTACAGGGTTTCTTCTCTGACCAATGCCAGACAAGACAGAACTTGTGCAAGTTTGTTCTTGTTGCCTATTGTGTATGAACCGTAAGTGCAGTAGAGAAAGGCTTGTTTTGAACAGCAGCAGCTGAGATGATAAACTGCAATGCCTCAGCTATGAGACAGTGAGAGAAGGCATAGGAATGAGAAAAATCACATATTCTATTTGGGATCACTATTTATTGAAAGTACAAAAAATATCCAGTAGAGTCTGTAAAATTGAGCACACGCACAGTGAATGTCCCAGGATGATCCCTCAATGGAGCACAAGAAAAGAGGGCCAGTGCTGGCCCAGCTGGTGGCTTCTCCACAGCTCACAGACCAAGGCTCGCAGCAGGTGAGGGCTGCTCCTCATCAGGGCTGGTGCAGCTAATGGCCCAGCTCATGTCTCCAGTCAGCTGAAAAGTGAATAATTAATTCTGGTTCCCAGTCAGCTCCTGCAGACCTGGTTTACAGGAAGGTCTTTGGGCAGCAGGTGCACTCTGTTCACCACAGGAAAACTTCAGGACAGCCTTGGTTCTTTAGGAGCTTACCCATCCAGGGCCATGGTAGGGAGAGTTTTGCACAGGCCGGTGCTCCTGCTGCATATGTGGGCAGGACCCAGGCTTACATACAACAATCCTTGCAACTCAGCACAAAAACTGCTTCTGTAAAGAGTTTTTTCCTGACTCTAATAAGCAGGCTGGGACAAAACTTTAAAACATTTTATTAAACTTTATAAATAAGAAATAGATCTATTACGCACCATCTTTCATCAGTCAATTTGTTGCATTAAAATATATAATTTTACAAAACTTTATTTGTAAACCTAAAAATCTACACAGTCCGGTGATAGAAATAGCATGAATTATTTTATACAGGGACTGACAAATTCTCCCAATACAAGAGAATTTCCTTACAATAAATGCATGGGAGTCCTGTCAGAAACTCTTGTGACGTATCCCTGTTGCTGGTATTTATGTTGAGATCAAATGACTTGCTTTTTCCATCAGGCCAAGTAATCTGACATAAGTGAAACCCTTCTGTACAAGGAGGACTTGCAAAATCCATACAGGGCTCCATCCCAGCCAGTGAATTTTGTTAAGCCACACTGTACATACACATCCAGAATGTGAGTGGAGGTCCTTCCAATAAATTTACAAACACATTGCAGAACAATTCAGCAAGCTTTATCCATTAGTATTTCAACTTGACTGGATCTTTCCCATTCAGTATTTGGCAGAACATATATAATTTTCTTCATGAATAATATTTATTACAAAGAGACAAATGTTATATACAGTATTGCTACATGAGGAACTTGAGTGGAAAATTACACATCTGGGAATTAGTTTGTGATAAGCACTCAGATTCAAATTCCAGTGAAGCTGCAGAACTTAAATGACTGATCAGTTCACCCTGACTACATTTAGATTAATATTAGACAGGTTTTTTTCAAAGTCCTTGAATTTGTAAAATATTTGAAACCCAAAATACTGCACTGAGCCTCTGGCACTACTGAGACCATACTCAGGAGGGGCTGATGTGTGAATGGCCAGTGGTCTGACACCACATCACTTTCTCCTACTCTTCACAAAGCAACTTCTTTCCATGACCAAGTCACAAGTACCTGGCTGATCATGTGGACCTTCACCATGGGTTTTGCCAGGAGCACAGGCAGCAGTGACAGAGCTGGTTTGGGAGATGTTTGCAAAACTCTCTAGTGTAGGTTTTCCCGTATGATTGCAAAGCATTACACCACCACACACAATGTGCAAAGTAGGCCATTTTATGATTGTAATCTAGCACAGCTGGTATAAAACATATTCTACTAATTACAATACAGATACAAAATCCCAGCTAGGACTGATACTGAAAGACCTTTACTATTGTTTCATATCTTTAAAACAGAGTTTAGGGACAAAATGCAATCAGCAAATGCTCTCTATTATGCATTCTTAGGAGTGGATTTGGTTTTGTCTCTTCATTTCTATCTCCTTTGCACATTTCTCTGAATTCAGAGCATAGAGTTGCAATAGAGTTGGACATATTAGAAATGGTTGCTATACATCTCTATTTGGTGATCTGTTAAGCATCAAGTTGCATGTTTCATGCAAACATGGGGGGTGTAAAAGGTAAGACTCTCAATCTTCACTTTCCTAAGTGTTTTTATTAAAGTTACTAAATACTCTCCCGTCTTGTCAACCAAAAGAACATCAAAAGAGCTGAGAATGAAATACGTAGCATATTGCAGAGCAGGTCCTAAACAATACCAAGCAGAGTATACTCAGAAATGTTTCTTAATGTCCTTACACTTAGTGTGCATACTTCATTTGATAGGAAAAAAAAAAAAAAAAAAAAAAAAAGTGTGGTCCAAGAGAAGGAGGCCATTATCAGTGAAGCTTTTGACTGGGTACAAAGCAGCCAACCCCAGGTGGCGTGAGCAACGTGTTTTTGTAAAGCTTGGGCACCGTCTACCCTCTTGCATCCTCTTCCAGAACATGTCAGAAGCATGGACAGGGTGGCCTGCAGTGCTGGCACAGAGTCACAGATTCAGCCACATGCTTCCCGCTGGGGGAGCTGACAGTCAGCCTAGGTGGTGTCAGCAGAAGTATTCATTAGGCTGTCCCTCTACCTTTGGTATGGCTTCCGAGTCCACGCTCGAGCGGGCAGACAGCAGCCTGTTGGACTCGTCAGGGGTGTGCCTGGTCAGGTATTCTCCTTCCACGCCTTTCACCTTGGCCCCAGGGGACAGGCTTTCAAAGGTGACGTAGGATTCCTGTGTGTCCTTGGGCTTTCGCACAAAGCACTTTTTGCAGCGCCGTTTCAGCGCTCCACAGCAGACCACCAGAGTCAGAGGAACAGCAATGACACAGGCCACGCTGATGACAACCACATTGATGAGCTTCTGCGTCCCTCCTGCACTGACAACTTCATCTGTGGAAAATATGATGCACTGCTCCTTCCTGGGGATCAGCCCTTTCACACAGACACACACGATGTATTTGGTCTTTGGCAGCAGCCCATAAAGAGTGAGCTTGGTCTTCCCTGGCTCCACATTGATCCGCCGCATGTCCCTCTCCCCAAAGACAGCATAAAGCACACTGAACACCGTGGTGTTCTTTGCCATAGGCGCCTTCCAGGCCAGGGTGATGCTCTGGTCACTGTCCCCTATGACCCTGACAGACCTCACCATCCTCTCTGGCTCCTGCTGGCCCGTGGTGGGGCTCACCAGCAGGTTCTGGGAGTTGCTGTCTTGTGCCATGTCTGGGAGGAGGACGCTGTCTCCGGTGCCCACCCCAGCCCCCAGGGTGGGCACAGTGGAGGTGGTGATAACATACCTTGCCACCAATTTGTCATTGTAGGCGGCTGCCTCCATCCCGCTGGCCTTGCCATTCCATGTGCCTTTGGCACTGGAGTTAGGGTCATCCGTGCCTTCTGAGTCTGTGATGATGAGCGAGATGAACGCCTCTGTTGCCCCCAGGAAATTCTTTGCTTTACAGATGTACTCTCCTGAGTCAAGGTAAGAGACTACAGGCAGGCCCAGGATAGACCAGCTCATCCCATCACTGGAAATCTCTTGGTGAACTGCAAGGCGGGAAACATGTTAAATAAACAGGCAATAATAAATGGAATTAATTCCAAGTTTGTAAAATATTAAGACTCCATCACCAAACATCTGCCAATAAAGTATATGATAAAGAATCATAGTTTCTGCTCGCCACCAAGAGCATTACAAAATCAAACTGAAGAAAAGGATTATAATTAGATTATGTCAGGATTTGAACTGCTTCAAAATTAATATACATTAAAAAGTTGATGCTGTTTCCTCCAAATTGATGTACAGATTGAAAACATAACAGGAAAGGTTCTTCCATTAAAAATAAAAGCTTTAAAATTCTTGTATAAGTACAATATTTGAAAGAGTGGATGGAGCAGGCAGCAACATGATCTATTAGAGCATTTGATGCAGACTGTGGAGGTAAAGAAAATACAAACAATGGAGATTTTATTGTAATAAACACACAGACTAGCCTAGAGTATATGGGAAAATAGTTGAAAGATAATATCCCTTCTACTACTTAATTATTGCAGGTGTTTATCTTTACACAGGTGTACATTTGGTTACCACCAAATGGTATGTACATAGCTGACTATTGATTTGCTCATGTGATTTACTTGCAGACTAAAACTAGCTTTTTTTTCCCTTTTCTACTGGTGCAGAAAAAAAAAAGTAGTTGGGATCTTGTGGAAGGGTAAAGCATCCTGTTCATGATTTAACCAGCCTCCTTAGGATGGGCATGTGCTGTCTCAGCCCTTTCCTGCTGAAAGGTAAACCAGATAGATGTCTGAGGGGCAAAGGTGAGAGAATGCAAACTTCTCCCAAGCCCTCTTGGGGCCAGGATCCAGCCTTGGCAACCAGGGTCCCTTCCAAGGACAGCAAAATACAAGGTAAAAGAAGTTACTTTTTCAGTTTAATTATTTACTGAGTATGTATTTTTAAAAACATAAAGCTATGGGTCTACCTATGGCAATAACCTGTAGATACAGACTGTGGACTGTTTCTCACTCCTTTCTGCTCAGAACACCTCAAAATAGTCACATTATAGCATTGGCACAGAAGCTGCCGTTGCTGAGAAATAACCTATCTTTCCAGCCAGCTTTTTATTGAAAGGTGCTAGCATCTGATTTAGTGGGGCACAAAATACATCATTCTCAGTTGTAGCTCAAAGTAAACATAGGCTTTCAGGAAATCATCCCATTCTATTTTTTGTGGTGGCTCTCTTTCCAAGTGTAGGAGGGATGTTTGCAGCATGATGGGTACACATTATCATCATGAGGAGCAGCTCTGCTACATCGTGCACAACAGAACAATGACATGTGAAGATCCAGGAAACAATAGTTATTACAAATGGTTCTACTGCTGAGAAAGAAAATTGCTCTCTTCCCTGTTCTGTGCACCGAGGAGCCCTGTAACCCTTTGAAGATCAGACCCAATATCTAGCAATTTATCTGCTGGGTTTAGATCCTCTATGGAGGTCAGGGCAAGACTAGGATGCAGAAGTATTCAGGGCAGGTTGGAGGCAAGAAGGTTCAGGTCCTGACTGAAAACTTCTAGGACAAAAAGCTAAGGACAGCTGTCTCCAGCAGAACAAAGGTATCTTCCCTCAATTCCCTCACAAAGTAAAAGACCAGTGTTGCAATTACAGCTCCAAATTTTCTTGTGAGTGGAAATGAAATCATGATCAGTCACAAAACCAGTGTTGGTTTGAAGGCTTCCCCCAGGAGAGGTGCTCAGACCAGGTGGTCAGGGTTTCTTCCATAAGCCTTTTTTCCCAGGACAGCTTGTCAGTCTGTCAGAGGGAATGATTCCTTGGGGACATTCCCACTGAAGTATTTTAGTGGGTTTTTTTGTTGTTTAATATATCATTGATGCTGTATGTTTGCAACCTTTTCTTTTTTCTACAGCTGATCTGACTCCCAGTTGAATTCACATCAGACATCTCTCTGCCAGAGATGTTTCCTAATGGATTAGCAATAGAATACATGAATAGACTATAGAATAATTCAGTGGGAAGCCTTTTCAGTGACTGAATTATTAACTAACTGAAAACAGCTAATTGCTACTATTGGAAATATTTGAGTTCTTTAGCTCCAGAAGATTCACAGAAAATCCTCATCTCACTACCACAATTGCTATGAAAGAAAGCAAAACTTCCTGCACATGAAAACAGACATTTGTCTGATAATATTAAGATCAACATATAAGTAATTCTATAGTCTATAGAAAATCACAGTGCAAGAGTGGATTACACCTAGTATAAATTTGCCTCACTCATTCCACATGTGCAGAAAAGCTTAAACCAGACCCACCTGTGCCATTCAGCTGAGCCCCATCAGCTCTCCTCCAGCTGAGCTCGGGGATGGGCACGCCCGTGGTGCCACAGCGCAGCAGCACCGTGCTGCCCAGGATGGTCTTCACCTTGGCCACAGATGTGTGCACCACGGGGCTCTGACACTTCCTCAGCTCCACCTGGCTGAAGGAGACTCCTGCAAGGCTCCGGGGGGTGAAGCATTTCAGCCTGGGCTCAATGAAGGCTATGTTAGGAGACTGGAAATTTAGGAAATGCACCATTTCGTACAGACTGCAGTCACACACCCAAGGATTGTCTTGCAAGCCTGTCAAAAAGAAATTGGGGCACTAAATCACTCCAACAGCACCTTTTGTTTCTGCCACTTCGGTTTCTACTTTTCAGCAGGACAAAGTGTGGTAGACTCCCAGTCTGCTCTACAAGAACTGCCTGTGCAGGACTGTGTGGGATGGGAGGGGTGTGTCCCCCCACTGCTGCTGCGTCTGATGGATCCCACAGTTGCCAGAATGGAATAAATGTGACTTGCTAAAGTATCTCCAAACCTGATCTGAAATCATATTCTTTAAGTTTAAAGCAGGATTATTCATATCATGAAAACATTGTGATTCATGCATACAAAGAAGCAAAACAAGAATTTATTATAAATACATTTTGTTCCAGGATGAAACAAACAATTACTCATGGGAGAAGGGCTGTGGATTTATCTTACATGAGGAGACTATGAAGTCTCAGACAGGCCAGAAAATTCTCACTGGACATTCTTAAAATACTAGGCCAGATTATCATGCCACTTTTCACACCTGCAATAGCTGTGGCTGGTCCTACTTGCCTGTCATAGTTCTCTTCCAGCCCTGTTAGTCTAAGTTATTTTCATTATTTTGGTAATCAGTTGCTTTTCCTGAAATGCTAATTTATACTGGATAACATGAAAGAACTGTTTTAAGGATTAAATTGGAGAGTATGCCTGTTATGGTATATAAAAAATGTAGCTAGACCATAACTATATTAAGGCTATACACACAGAAAGAGATATATTGAAAAACACACTCCTGTTTCAGACTCTTGGAATCTTTCTCTTCTTTATTCTGCTCTCCCAGTTTACACCTATTGAATTCCAATTCTGAAAAAAATTATACATTATTAAAAATAGACCTGTGAAGATAGTACTGAAAAAGCAAATTTGGAACTGGAGCAATGCATATCCATGAACAGAAGTTGCTGCATTCTGATTAAATCTGTGTCATCCTACTTACAAATGTTCACATCCAGCTGTGCTGTGGACAGGTGTCTCTAATGATTTTAGCTAGCAGAATTGGCACCAGGGATAATAATGCCATCAAACCCCAGGCACACATTTGAAGCCTAAGCCAGGAGCATGGCTCCCAGGCATCCTGCCTGCCACAGGGGTGAGTTCTGCTCCCTCTGAGGGGGCTGCACCTCCTCTTTTCCATGCACAGCCCAAGGACGTGCCTGGGGGCTGGCACCTGCCTGAAAGGGAAAAGTACTAATACTCCCTCAAACTGTTTTTATGATGCTGTGAAAAAACTTCTTCTGAGTGCATTCCATATCTTCTTCCCAGGGCTTAGAAGAGGATCTAGAAGTGATGGATTTTGGCAGGAGTTCTTGTAAATTATTATGTTATAGTGAAGGGGACTAAGTAAATAATGAACATTCAGCTTGGGTTTGTTTTATGGCATTTTTGCCAGCAGTTTTTAGTTCATGCACTACATAACAATTGATCCCAGGTTCCCCAGCAGGTGCCCCAGCTCCAGCTGAAGCAGCAGCACCCACAAAGCGCAGTGAGGCCTTGGCTGCCCTGCACAGCACAGTTCCATGGGCTCACGTGGGCAGCCCTCATGTGGAAAAGCTTGCACCCTTGGCACAGACTAACAGCCAGCAACTTAGCAGAGGAATTACTTCTTCTCAAAGGAGTCTGCAAGCGGTGGCTCTGGAGTCACAGTGATGCACTGCAGACAAGAAATGGATTGGGCTGACTCTTTTTATTATTCATGATTTTTTTTTATGCCTCCATGAGAAACAGTCATGAGCAGAGTGAAACAGAAACATGCAGCTGTGTTTTCTCAGCCTGCTCCTGTGAGGAACATGCATTTTATCTCCATGGTTCCTGTGGGTGTCCACAGGATAGGACCTAGAAGCTGGAGTGTGTGTACATTACTGCATTAATTTCAGCATTGTACTCATATGGCTGCATGATTTTTTTAGGATCCTGGCACAATCAGCCTGTGCATAGCTGGATACTATTCAATTTGGCTGTGTGCATCAAGGCATGATTTGTTCTTGATAAAACACTCTCCTAATCTGTATTGAATGGAATAACATTTTTACACATAACTCTAAAAATAAAAAGGAAAAAGTATGATCTAGGCAGTCTTGCCACAAATGAAATGGGCAATCCCAAACTGCCAATTTTGGCTTAAAGAACTTGTTACTGCATCTGGCAAAACAGTATCATGAAACACCTGCTCCTCTCCTGATGCTAGTGAAACCTTCATCAACATCTGCTAAGGACACTAAAAGCTTTGTAGGTGGTATTTTGTATATTTTTAAAGTCTTGTGTCTCTTTCCACTGCAGTCTGGTTTTAAAAACTTCACCTCCCTAAATTTGTCAAGGGAACAAAGAGCAGCAAGTACTTGCCAGAGTGAGAGGAAACTTGCAGTGCCTCTGCTGAGATTATCAGCAGGTGCCTGAGCTCACACCCCTGGCTGCAGAAGTTGTACATGCAGATGGCAACAACTCTGAGCCATCATCAACCTGTCATGGATTTGAACAGTGAACAATGGCTAAAGACCATGCAATAATCCCCTGAACTAAGATATGGGCTCAAAACCTCACCTGGGCATCCTGCAACTGAGAGTCAGCTGTGAGAAACCCTGACACAAAAATGGATAATTGCCCCAAACCTGTACCTCTGGGGAGCCTAGAGCTGCCACCAGAAAGGGTATTTTTGGCGCTTCATAGGTGCCCTTCTTGGAGCTTCATAGCTGCCCTTCACCACAGCACTGTCTTGGTGTGTTCGGGTAGACTAGGGTTAATTCTCTGAGAACAGATAAACAAGGCTCTGGGAAGAGAAAAATTGGCAGCTCTGACCCAGATTTTATGCTCAGTCATGGCATTATTCCTCTTTAACTTAGGCATAATAAGTAATCCATCCTTTTATTTAGTTCTGCTTAAAATGGGTCAATTCCAAACACAGTGCTATTAGAAAAGAGCACACAAATGATGAAGAGCTGTAAATATATTTATATTTCTATCCAAAATGGCAGTGGCAATAACTAAAAAAGCCTTGAGCAAGAGTCACCAATTTTGTGCTGCAAAGATCCAAGCAAGTAATCAAATTTACAGCATAATAAGATGGGTGTTATGAGCCTGAGGCGAGTTTGTTAATATGCAAATGAATTTACATACATTATTTGGGCTATTAAATTGTATATGTATAATAGCAGTGTACTTGCTGTGGTAACCACAGTGGGTGAAAATGCTGTAAGGAGATGAGGAACCCTTGACATTTGTGTCCCCTGCAAAATGGCAGGCATTTCTCTTACCTAGGATGATCTTGGAGTTATCATTGGGGAAGTAGGGAACAGCTTGGAGGTTGGCCCAGGTGGCAATGAGAGCCTGAGGAAGAGTCATCAGCTTATTGCTAGACAGATCCAGGTATGTGATATTCTTGACATAACGAGCAGCATCTGACGGGACTGAGGTGAGTTGGTTGTTGTGTAAATCCAGAAGCCTCAGCTGTGGCAGCCCAGCCAGGCTCTCCCAGGGGAATGATATTAAGTTGTTCCCATCCAGCCTCAGCTCCTGCAGACGATGAAGGCCCTTGAAAGTGATGCTGCTGAGGCTGGCCAGGGAGTTGTAGGGCATCCAGAGGTACTCCAGGTTGTGAAGCAGGTGGAAAGCCTCTCCTGGCACCCTGCGGATGGCTGTCTTTTCTATCCGAAGCTTGGTTGTATCAACAGGGATGTTCACAGGAGGGAGGGTCATCTCTGGGTCATTACACAGCACTGTCCTGGTGAGGAAAGACAAGAACAAGCAAAGATGTGACTCTTTTATTTTGAAAAGATTTGAAATTATTTTAATGCAAGATTTTGATCTGCCTTTCTATTTTCACAAGATTTCTTCTTGTCATTTCTTTCTTGCTGCTGATCACTGCATTATCACTGTAAATACATCAACTTGCAGTAATTCATATTACTGCCTTCTGACTGCAGAGATCGCAGTGGTGTGAGTCCAAACCTGGCCTATTCAGTCTTCCTGTTGAGTTTTGCTATCAGGTCTTTTAGAGTACTTATGATAGCAGTGACAACATTCATGCACAACAGGATTCTAATGCAAGCTAAAACTAAAGGATCCATAAATTGAACTACAAAATCCCTACAAAAAGAAGCCTTATTGACATGTGGGAGGGCAAGAAGTTATATAGATCAAATGTGACATGGGAACTCTGGTTTGAGAAATGAGAATAAGAAAGCCAGCTAACAACTCCTTGGAAGTACTCTGGAGTAAGCTCTGCTTTACTATGGAGGGTGTGTAAAGATGGCAGCAGTCACTGCACTGCAGGCACGTATAGTCATGAGAGTGAAAGCACAGAAAATTAACTCTTTGGAAAATGCTATACTGCAAGCAAGGCAGATTTATGTGTTTTAATCATTCCTCCTCATTTCTATTCTCTAAAGGTCAAAGCGTGATTAGCCTGTGCTGCATTTTTGAAGCCTTCATACAAAAAAATGTGATTTGGGATTGTAGAGAGCCATAAGAAATGAAGGGAGATAAAACAGGTCTCTCAGACTGAATTTTAATTTGCCTATCAGCAAGTAGGGGAAGGCAAATTCTTAACAAAATACCAAGCCACCTGCAAAAGGTAAGAGGGTGGATGGGTGTGTTCCAGTCCACTTGCTGAACAAGACACCACAAGAAATGTAATGTCATCAGTCAAGTAACATTTTCCTATCACACTGTCTCTATAAACAGAATATTACAAAGCTGTCAAAAACAGGCTGGTTTTGGCTGAAAGCAATTATTCCTCTACAATCAACAAAAATATATAACACTGTTGAACTGCTCAGGCAAACTTCCCGGATTTAAATGCTATTTGAGCCTGCAGTTAAGTTGTTAATTTATAATCAAAACACAGTACATTACTCTCACACACTTTTATTGTGGCATTAAATCCTGCCCACCCTCTGCCGAAAGTTGAGATTTTGAGGAAGATAAAAATCTATCAAATAAGAAAAGTCCAGAAATCCACTTTCAATAAAACATTTTTACTTTGTGTAGTCATGTCACAAAATGTTACTAACAGAAAGACCATGGCAGTAAAGCAGAATGCTTCTCATAGTGTCCCTAAATTATGTCAGTGAGCACTGAACATTTAATCTATGGGATAATCTCCTTCTAGTGAGAAATATGAATTCATAATACAGAAAAAAGTCAGCATTATGCTCCTTAAGGGACTAAGGATATTTGCTTCATTATGTATCTTACTAAAATGTACAACAGCTTTTTCCAGTCACTGAGAGGAAATTCCCCTGGGAACTGTCACATATATGGAGAAATAATTGGCTCTCACACTGTTACACTCCCTTTTAGCAATTGCAGGCTACTTGTGTCTCTACCACGCTGCTTCTTGCTGGGAAAGTTTCTGGTATTAAATCTATAGTGCCATAAAAGAGATAAGAATGTAGAGCTGTTTCATGGGGTTCCAAAATATTTCAGTAATGAAAAAATATTTCAGCCTCAAAAAAGTTTATTACAAAGGATTTTGCAAATCCTGTATCTCTGTCACAAAACCTCCTCTTCTGTGAACCACACCTTATGAAAATATGGCCTCTATTTTCTTTAAGTCAGATACTTTGTGCTTACCCTTCAGAAGGACTCTTTTGTAACAGTCCTCCAGAGAAATGTATGTTCAATGGTTTTGCATTCAAAGATGGATGTCCTTCTGGTCTTGCCTTCTTTTTTAATGGAAAGTTTCCACTCTGAGAATGAACTTCTTTTAATTTTTTTGCTACTGTCTGGTTTTTTTAGTTCATTCTTGTCTAAAGTATATTGCTGTGCCTAAAATCTCCAGCTGAAGGATTTTTTAAGTAAATTGTTGGGTTTTATACCACAACATGAATCAAATCTAGTCAGTCTTTAGCAACAAACCAGCAGATCAGAATAAAACCTTTTAGAACCAGAATTTTCAGCAGAAAAGTAAAAAAAAAAAAAAATTGTTTAAATTTTATTCCCTTTTTGCCATTACACCAGCAATAATTATGTCACTTCTGTTCTCACAGAAGAGATGCCCGAATGCTTTCTCTGAAATCAGCTTACTGTGTTTTCAGAAGCTAATCCTCTGCAAATATAGCTAGAGCGTGGAGCAACCGGAAAAATAATGGCCACAAAGTCCAGACACGATATTTTCTCCCTTGAGCATCCTCGCAGAGGAGCAGAAGCACCCCCCGACCCCGCCGCGAGAGCGTACCTGGCCTTGGTGCCCTCGCCGAGGCTGTGGAAGGCGCAGCTGCACTGCGAGGGGCAGGAGCCCCCTGCCCGGGGCAGCGCTGCCAGCGCCCAGCAGCACAGCAGAGTCCCCGCCAGCCACATGGCACCTGGGCATGGGGCACACCTGGCTCTCGCTGCGTGGAGGGCTCCAGCGATTGTTTTATCCCTCGCCGCTCACATCTTGTTAACTCCCTTTTGTTTTCAGCCACACTGGGATCTTCCAGCCCTCGCTGAGTCCATCAGATAAAAAAGGATAGGCAGGGATTAAGGATGGGGACTTGAGTTATTTTCATGAAGGTGCTTATTGGTTCCCGGAACCGTACTAACGGCATTTCTTCCTTCAGCAGCCCCTTCAAAACACCTTCCTCTGCCAGTCTGGGGCTCTCATGAAAGAAAAAAAGCAAATATATTTTTGGGGGACCTACATCACAGGCAAGATAACTTATCTGACCAGGAATTAGCAATAATTTACTTCCCCGCAGAGGTGTTGGTAAGATTTAAAACAGTTATTTGTGCTAATGGAATGTAAGCCTTCTATCTAAGAACACTATATATATATAGAGTGATGCTATTAAAAGGCCTTATTTTCTTTTTTAAAGACTCCTAGTTTGATAAAGCAATTACTGAACTGTTGGCAACAAGCCTGTTACCGATAAACAGTTAATAACCCAGTAAATATGTACATATTTCAGTTTCTACCAGGGCTAGCATCCACCTGCAGGACTGACCACTGTGCTCTGACTCGCTGGCACAGCTAAGCTCAGATAAGCGACCCTTTTGGGAAATGCCACCTGGTGCAGGGCTGAGTGGCAGGAATTCAGGAATGCTAAGAAAAGCTCAGTTCTCTCTTAAGGTCAGCTGAAGACTCACCTCACTTTTCCAGCATTCCTCCCTGTTGTGGACCTGTTGATACTGCTTTTCCTTTTGGAATACATAATGAGAAGTTACCACTCAGAAGTGCATCAATAACACACCTATATACAAACTACCTGAAGGTTAATGACTGTGCTTGCATCAGTGTTTTTCCTAACAAAGATTACTCACCAGGATTTCTGGAGTGGAGCCCTTCTCATGCACAGTTCAACCTGTGTTTTCACAATGAAATTATGCTGGTGATATTTCAATAATTCTTGGTAATGAACTTTTGAAGTTTGAAGGTAATCCAGATGTGGTTTGGGACTAACTATTAAACAGATACTTTATGATGCCATAGTTTCACATAAGCTTGTTTCACAAGTTGCTCTGATAATTAATTGAGGCTTGCAGAAATCATTTATTGAGAGGATGGCCCAAAGAATTACTTTCCCCCCTGCTATTTTCACATTCTATATTTACTGTTGTTCAAAGAGAAATTCAAGTATCTTATTATGTGTCTCTGAAGAGGTGAGAACATAATGCAGTGCTGCTCATGAACTATCCATAGTTGTTCTTCCATTGACTTCCATTAGGTCTCATTTCTAGATTTAATGATTTCTCAGTTCCCTTAATGATCTCCAAACTAAGACCAAGCTTATTGGTTTTTTTTAGTGTACTCATTGGTCAGCTTGCCTTGCTGCCCAGACTCTGCCTCAGCTCAATACTTAAAACATTGACTGAAACATCTGAAGTTAAATTCTATTTGAAAAGGCAATGCAACATAATTAACCTGTTGCATCTGTTTTCTTTTCAACACATCTGATAAAGTAGTTTCCCTCCATTGGAGGTCTTGGATAATAAACTTGTAGAAACCAGAACTGTATTGTACGGTTTGCTTTCATGAACCTCAATTTTGCCTCACTAATGAAAGATTTAAGTTACCACTAAATGTCAGGAGCAGTAGAAGTAAACTTAATTTGTAAAAATCAGCAGCAATCAATAAACATACCTTAGCAGCAGCTAATGCTCTGCACTTTGTCAAGAAAGCTGCTGTTTACTTAACATGACAGAGTCACTTCTGAACAAGAAAGAGAAAGACCTGGAGGTAGGCTGAGAGATTAATAAAACCAGATAAATAAAAGAAGTAACATTAACAGGTTTTACATCTTGGAGTGTATTCACAAGTGTGTCTCTGGAAGGAGGAAAAGGACCAGTTAACTATTAACCCAGCTAGGTTTTATCAGCACTTATGTGTTGGAGTTTTCCCTCCCTGTTGACTGGATTATTTTATAATCCTTCATCAACACATCACCACCAGATGATGCACATGATGGGTTAACCATCAAGACACAGACACCATGTTAGCCTTGATCTGAATGGTCACGAGAGTGAGTCTGCCCTCACCCTGCAGAATCTCAACAAGAGCTTCATCAGGAGAGTGGAAACAAGCTCAGGTAGGCTTTGGACATAAGGAACTGGAGGAGAAAGAAGTAGAGGAAGGCACAGGGAACAGATACATTCCCCTGGTTTACAGGCTACATAGATCATAGCATCACACAATGGTTTGGTTTGGAAGGGACATTAAATATCACCTCATTCTGAACTTGCTGTAGTAGGCTGGACAACTTCCACTACAACCACTTGCTCAAAACCCCATCCAACCTGGCCTTGAACACTTCGAGGGATGGGTCATCCACACTTCCTGTGGCCATTCTGTTCCAGTGCTTCACTGCTTCATAAAGAGTAAATAATTTCTTCCTAATATATAAACTAAACCTGCCCTCTGCCAATTTAAAGTGATTCCCTCTTGTCATTACATGCCCTTGTGCAAAAAATCTCTCCAGCTTTCTTCTAGGCTCCATTTAGGTACTGGAAGGCTGCTGCAAAGCCTCCCCAGAACCTTCTGTTCTCCCAGCTGAACAACACCCATTTTCTCAGCTTGTCTTCATAGGAGACATGCTCCAGCCTCTGATCATCTTCATGACCCTCCTCTGGATTTGTTCCAGCAGGTCCAGGTCCTTCTTTTGTTGGGAGTCCCTGAACTGGATGCAGTACTAGAGGTGAAGTCTCAGAATGGAGCAAGCGGAAGGGAACAGAGACAATCAATGAAACAAAGACGATGAAAAGAGATCCTTAAAGCTGTAAGAGTAGATGCCAGTACCTGCATGTCAAGGACTGCATGAGGCAGAATTGATGATTAGTGGGTTGCAAGAAGATGCTGCTTCTGCTTACATTCATGCTCCCTCCTTAATTCAGGGAGATGGAAGAAATAAAACTGGAAGCAAAATCTGATTGCTGTGTTCAACAAGACTATGAATTTGCTTCTACAAAAATTCTGGTTTATCCTGAAGCACTGTTTGCAGTACAACAGCTTTCTAGATTTTCATTGTATTTTTAAGGCTTAAGTGTATTACCTCCTCCCAACTACTGAACAGTTATTAACACATTATGCTATCTAATGTAAAATGAACAGTCATTAGATAATTTCCTTGTAAGTGCAGGTGATATTTATTTGAGACTTTAAAATCAATACCATATTTTGCAGTGCAGAGTAAAAACATTTTTTTTCATGACAGACAATTCCATTCCATAATGAAACTAGTGGGAGTTATGCTCCTTACTTAGAGTTCTGCACTCCCAATCTTAGTAATTGTGCTCCTTGCTGTTTACTTAGGAAGGGAAGTAAACAGTTTCTTCTCTGCACCAAACTAAAAATATCAGTTGTAGGAAAAAGCATACAAAGAAGCAGAAAGTGTCATTCATCAGAAGTGTAAGAATTTGTTTTTCATTCTCTGAGAAGAACCAGATCTCCCATTTATATTTTTGGTGTAAATAAATGCAAAGCAAATGGGGTCAAAGTCTACTGTCAGCCAAGTTCAGCTGTGTTCAGCCATGGCAATCTTTCTT
The DNA here is from genome assembly GCF_048771995.1 of Taeniopygia guttata. Lineage (NCBI taxonomy): Eukaryota > Metazoa > Chordata > Aves > Passeriformes > Estrildidae > Taeniopygia > Taeniopygia guttata. The sequence goes on along the minus strand of NC_133031.1, from coordinate 11,064,286 downwards.
AGGTGGGGTTATAATTCATAGGAAAAAAATTGCTTTGTAATTAATGATATTAAGTTAATTATTTGACATCATAGTTCCACTTTTTCCCAGAAAAGCCAGAAATATTTTATCAGAAGATTCTCCTCACAAACTCTCCAGCTAAACCTGAGTGACAAACACAGCATGCTTCACTAAGTCTTTCATTTTTAATATGGCAATTAGACAGAATTTGTTTTAATTTCTTTTCTCCGTATACTTAGAAAAATGTGGCATAAAGCAAATCAAACAGCATATATTAGCATAAATGAAAGCCATAAAATACCTTATTATCATGATTTTGTATGAAAGATTTTATTAGCAGGCAACACAGGCCAGACACTAAATCACTTTCATTAGGTAAATGCACCTCCAAGAAGCTTCTGGCAGGGCACACGTAAAGTGGAAAATCCTTCCTACTGATGCAAGCCGTGCGCGTTAATGCACGACGTCATTCTAAATTGGATCTCGCACTTAATGCTGATGAAGGCAGCTCCTCCAGACCTATAGGAACAAAGTCATTACCAGAGCTCTGGACATGCTGAAGAAATAAAACAAACCCACATAGCTTTTGGCCACATTACAAGCCTATCAGTGGTAGTTGTTTTGTGCATATTTAGCAAGGTTCTTACAGCCAGTGCAGAAGAGCAGATGTGAGGGCAGCCCTCTGGCCTGTGGGGGACATGAGCTCACACACCTCTCTCACGAATGCTGCTCTGTGCCCGTTTCTGTCCATGCAGCAGAACCACCCCGAGGCCCCGCTGTGCTCAGCAGTGCTCAGCAGGGCAGAGCCTGGCAGAGGATGGAGGGTGGCACCCAGCCAGGGGTTGGGTTGGGTGTCCCCCTGTCTGCTCCCTCTGTGCTCAGGCACCGCGACGCCTCGCCCTGGCTGTGAAGGGCTGGGCAGAGCTTCCAGGTCCAATGGAGAATGAGCCCCTCAGCAACCAGTGAGATAAGCTGGACACAAACTGTTGCCTCACCCTAGGAGAGGAGTGGGCCAGCCACCATAGCTCTTCTACTCTTCTACAAAGGCCCCACAGCGACAGGCAAATTCCAGGAGTGGACATTCAGGGGCCCAGAGTGAAATTCTCTGGGACAAACCCTTTGTGAACTCCTCTACAGAGGGAAGGCAGCAGAGGAATTGATTATCAGGGATTACCAAAAACACCTAGAACAGCATAAATGTCTGTCCAGCAGCATCATTCTCACTGAAAAATGCACTGTTCTCTGAGATGCCTCAGCCACATACACATCCCCAATAGTCCAGTTCAGTGACTGGACATACCATGGTCATATCTGATTATTTTAAATGAGTGACGCTTTCTTGGGTTTATATTCCTGGTCCCATATCTCTTTTGTACCTTTATGGCCTAAAATCCAGTGCAGTTCCCTCAGTTCAACAAAATCAGCTAACTTTGGGCTTAGCATCCTCAGCTGTATGACAGAGGGGGTCATGCATTAATATTGCTGACTGCAACCACCTTTTCTGATTTGGACCTTAATAGTATTAGTCTAAGCCCAGCAGAGTCACCTCTGCTTAGGAAACAGTGGCTGTTTTATTTTGCTTCTTCAGGCATGCAAGAACTTCCAGCACTTTTTATATGGCTCCTGAATGCAGATGGAGCGCAGTGTTTTACACAGTAACCCTCTGCCCTCTTGCCAGTGTGACAGTCACCAGCTTTCCTACTCTGATTTACCTGAATACAGCTCCAAGATTTTGCAGACTGAGTACATACCTTTGTGGCAGTTCCTGTATACTTCTTGGAAGCTGCAAGTCTTACAAGGACCAAGAAAATGTTTGGGAAAACAAAACAACAAAAAAAAAGTACAAATAACAAGAAAAGCTTTTACCTTGTTTTTATTTTTTTTATGTTATTCTTCTCTGCCCATTGCATCCAGTAACAGTAAACAAAAGCCTAGCTTAGACTAGATAATTAACACATTTGGGTTTTATATGAGAAAAAATTTAGATGTGATTAATCCCTCTAAAAGTAAACACAGATCTTACACTGAAGCTGAGGCTGAACTAATGCAGAATTCAGGCTGAAGTAATGTTTGTGAGGGAAATATCATTAGAAAATTTGGGGAAATTCTGACACACAGACACTGGTAGAAAACTGCTGAGACAAACAAGATATACAATAATACATTGACAGGAAAAAAGATGTGCTTATGTCATATGTGGTATAGAAGTTCATCTACATACGTGGTCAGTAGCATAGACTAATGAGAAATGGTTCAGGGAGAATCACGTTGCTTTTTTACAAAAGAAATAATAAACAGGAGAACTGGTGTGCAAATCCTCTCTTAATACAACTAAAGCCTCTCTTGAAAGCAGAGGGTTTTTTGATAACTGGGTACTGGTCTTTGAACTGCAATCCCTGGAGGAGTTATTCTTCTGCAGTGGGAAGGTCTCAACGCCAAGGGGGAAATGCACTACCAGTGTGAGGCACATCCTGCATTTTGTAGGACTGCCTTCTCCTTCAAAGTCACTATTCAGCAGAGAGAGACAGCATATCACATTATACTGTGAGTATGTAGATGCCTCTAAAACTAGTAGGCTAACTGAAAGAAAAACACATTTATAGGTGTCTAGAATGCATTTTGAGGGATGGGTAAGAGACCAGGGCAACAGCTATGCACATTTGATAACAATCATGTTTGGTACATCCAGCAAAGACTGAGAAGTCTAAGATGCAATAAATGTTCTAGTAACTTTATTAATTTTCTACCATGGCTGGATATACATATATTTATGAATTACATATTCAATTTATGGTGAATTAAGCTACGTGTCTCTGGAGAGGTAACTCAAACAGTAGAGGCAATGCTTCCCAGCTCTACAGGAAGTTCTGACTCTCAAAAGACTGAAGTGCAGCAGCAGGCAGGGAAGCCAGTCTCAGCGCTGCCTGGTCCCAGGCATTGCATCCTCATGGAGCCAATTACAGGACTAAACTGTAATATTTGGGGAGTAGGTGACAGATCTGTGTCCTTTTTTGAAGAGACTGACACAGCACTGCCTCTGACACTGAAGTTGCCCCTCCTGGCTTTCTTACTTCCCACTAAGTTTACAGCTCCTTCATTTTTGCTCAGCATGGCCAAGGAGCTTTCCCCAGATATTATCCCTGATCTTGATGCTTTCTTTGTACTTGCAAGTGAGCCCTTTCCTCTACCTTCCTCTGCACAGACAGCACCTCCACCCCTGGACCCCATCCTGCCCTGGGTCCCTCACACCATCCCCACCACACCTGGGGCTGGCACGCTCGCTCCCCAAAGCACAGCCACTGGCTCCTGCCTGCCCCAAGCTTCCTGGGCCCTGCCCAGGCCTTCACCACTACATCTTCCTCCACCAGCTCTGAGACAGTGCAGAGAAAATCAGATTGAGCAGGGTGCCATACTGTGTTATACAGACTGTTGAGGAGAAGGGTTGTTATGTGGCTGCAGGCATTCCCAAAGGGCCGATGCCTGTCCACACACTGCTGTGATGACTTTTTCCCTGCATCATCCCTCCTATGGCCAACACCAGGTGCTTATTTACAATCTGGGTCATGTTCCCTATCACCCCTACCAAGCTGAAACACATTTACACAACTGCAACTAGAAGGTCTCCAGACAATACTCTTTCTGTTTCCTTTCTTTGGCAAGAAGCCTTTCCCATGAGGACCAAGATTACCACTCATTTCAGTGATACCAAATTGCAGTTCTGGGTGACTGCATTTGCAGCCTGCTTCTCCTGGGAAATGCTGCCGTTTTTCATTTAAAGGCATATTTCAACATAAAAAGTCAAATTTGGCTAAACCTGAATTAGAAGAAAGGATTAGGAAGGCAGAGGAATAATAACACATCAATTTAGCAAAGTTCTTGCTGTGAATATAAAACACTGTGTCGGTAATCTGCATTGATTGCTTGAAGAAAATTCAGAGTGCATGAGTACTCTGTTATCTTTGCACTGCACCTTTCTTTGTTGTGCTTGTACCAATGCATATTTTACAAAGATTAATACACTCCCACCAAATCTATACAGTTCTATGAAATCCATAGGAACATCTGGCAAGAACCTATCATACACTTTTTCTGTGTATTCTTTGCAAACAGATTAGTAACCAGTGAATTATTCTTAAGTGAGAGGATAAAAGGAAATGGATCTGTTATTGATGCAGAAAAGAGACTAGTGGAATTCAAATTATGTAGTTCTAGGATAACATCAGGTTGAGCAAAAGACCTTTCCCCCTCAATTTGGAAAGAGCAAGTAGCTATTGAAAGTGCATAAAATAGGCATCACTAAAAACTTCATCGCTAAGGAGTTAATGAGTGTCTTTGGCAAACCTGTTATTATCTGCACGTTTTCCCTGACTTCACAGGAATACACAATGTCAGGTTACATCTTACATAAAAAGGACAGAAAGGAAATAAATGCAGCTTTGTTTTACCAACTGGAAAAAGACCTTTATAAGATTCTATCAAAGTCAGTAATTTATTCCTTATTTGCACCTCCTCTTTGCTTGAAGAAAACCATTTACAACCTGAACTTGTAACTGAAGTTAGAAGCCATATTGGCCCATATATCATTCCATACTATCTCAACATCCCCTTAGGAAGTCAGCTTAACACAGCATCAGCAAAGGGCTTAAGAGACTGATGAAAGAAGTTTCTGTCAACATGAATTTCACTTGAGTCAGATGCTGAACTGCCACTGGAAAGTTTGCCTATGACTGACTTGCAATTAGACTCTGCACTGATAAATTAAATGAGACTTAGACATGGAAATTGTTAAGATACTTTAAGAAAAGCAGTCAACAAGTTAATAATAATCATTCTAATAAAGGTCTGTTAAATCCAAGGGGACTGGGGTAGTAGCCTACTTTCATGGAAGAACTAGTACTGGAATGAGCAAAGTTTGCCCCACAGTAATGCAATCCACAAAAACTACCAGCAGTGTAACGCATCTGGGAGTGAAGGTGAAGTACAATGGCAGGCAACCAAAATTACCTGACAGGCCTCAGGAGGGCAGTTCAAATATCTGTGTCCTTTATCCCCAGTCTAGAAGAGCTGTGCAGCTTTATGTTGACAAGCATTAAAATGAGCCATCCATTTTCAGAACTATCACACTAGGAAGATTTACATCATATTTACAAGATCTAGCACTATTTTTTTTTTTTTTTTTTTGCAGGAACATACAATGGATCACTACTAAAACACAGGTTTATATCATTCATTTGCCATGCTAGAAGGCAGGACTGTCACCTTCTTTGTCATCAAGACATGTAGATGAGTGAAAGGCAAACATAACAATGGATTTATGAGGTGCAATGTAATTTTACTCTGCTTAAACCAAATATCTGAGTAGCCTAACAAATATCATACCCTCCTGAATTTTACTTCAAAATTGAAGAACATATCCATCAAGGCAATTACCTACATCAAAAAGAGCTGTAAATTGAATACCAGGTATCAAAAAAACTCAGCAAGATGATTTCACAACAGCCTTGAAGCTCTAATCAGTTCTCCTGGGCATCACAGCCTTTAAGCACAGATTTTGGGAAAACTGCAAAAAATCCACCATCTTCAACCAACACCTCTGACTGTAAAAACGTCCCTGAAATGTAAGCTTCACCATGTAGTCAGGAGAACTGAACAAGCTCTGGTGGCATCTGGAGCGAATTCACTCTGACACCTCAATCAACAGGGAGCCAGGTCAGCACAGCATGGGGCTTGAGCTGGGGGAAGCTCATATCCCCTGTGCTCATATCCCTTTCTGCTCCCAGTTTGCAGTAGGATTATCAAATGAAGAAAGTTATGTATCAAAGAAACAACTATCATGCTAGTGGCACCTTGTTAAAGCAATGAGCTGGAGGTTGGACAAGTTGCAGGCTGCACATACTCCAGAGCCACTGTACACCCAGACTCCAGTCCCCAAACATCTCCAAAAGGACAGTAAGGTGATTCCTGTGAGTGCTCACCACTGAGCAACTCACATCCTTGTATGTTTAGGGCCCCAAATCAGTACTTTGTGTTTGTCTTTAATCAAGCTGTGCCAGTGTGCATATTAATTTAAGGCCAGTTACAAAAAGGAAATATGTTAATATAGAGAACAGTCATTACCAGAAAAATACACTGGCCAGTTTCTAAAAAAAATGGGTGAAGGGAAATCCACAAGCTGCAGAAATTATTGGTTCATACTTTTCCTCTAATTATCAACTCAATGAGTGCCCCTTTGTTTTTCAGGTCACTCCCCAATTACATGTTTCCTTTGTTCCACAACATTTAATTCTTTTCCAGTGTTGCAAAATTAACTGGACAGGTTTCTTAATCTTGTGTCTACAAAGAACTTGTTGTAATTGCCATGAATGCTTTCATTTTGCTGGTGTCTGAAATACGATTTGCAGGGGAAGGGGGAGTGCGGGCTGATGCTAGTCCCATCATTAATAACATTCCTGCAGGGATTGTAGTGGTGGGAGTAAAACCCCCAAAGCTTTTATATAATAACAGCATGTGTTTGCACGTGAGCTGCTCCTTTAAGAAGCCTTGGGCTACTGGAAGTAGAGAGATCCAGAGAAAAGGCAGCCCCAGAGCTATAACAGAGGGCAGAGGTTAAATCTTTTGGCATATTTACCATAAGAATGGTCACTGCACACCCTCTGCCTGAAGGCTTCACTGAAATAGAAGTGTTTGCCATTGGCACTGCCCTGCTGGTTGAAGGTAAGTTTGGTGTGGGACCTCGGCAGCAATAAGATTTTTTTCTTCCTATTATTTCTGGTAAGAGGGGGGAAGGAAAATTGGAGTGAACAGCAGCATTTGTGGTATGCAGACCCTGGCTACTGTGGCTACATCACCCAGCACCCGTTACTTCTGCTGAGTAAATCAGGGTGAGCTGCAAGCTCTTTGCTGTGAAGATCTGCACTCTATGCATAGCTGTGGCAGTGAAGTACTTGCTACTCAGCTCTCTTCTCAGGAACCTGGGATGTAATGTTTTGTTGTTGACTTTTAAAGGCAATTTTATCTTCCTCTGGGGAAATAAGTTGAAATGGCTGATAATCTCTCAATAAAATTGGACTGTTTGTTTTGTGGGTTGTGATGGCTGTCTTACAATCAAACATGATAGCTCCAAAAAAACCTGCAAACTGTTAGCATACATCCAGACTGTATTGGTAGCGCTGCAATTAATGGCTGCTGGGTAAAAGTAACAAACCATATCCATTTCATAAGGCGTGTTCCACTTATTGAGAGATTGCAACACAACTGTGAGTTTGTATCTACCTGGCAACCAGCAAAGGCTCATAGCTAGGATGATGTTGGTGTCAGCCCCAGGGCTTGGGATCCCATTCCTGCATAGTGCTGATCAGACAGGGATGTCGGAATTGTGGGGCCCAAGAGCAGAGGAGGAGAAGCTGTGAGCACCCTCAGAGTGGGATAAATGCTCGTTAGCTCACCCCATGAACGTGGAGCATGGCTGCTCACCTTTGCTTTGCACCTGAGCTCCTGTCTGGCTGCAAAGGAAAGCTGGAAATGCTGTCAGACACTCTTCCTCGGAAGAGAGGGGAAAAAGCTTCTACTTCGTGCCCAGGGGCAGGCTGCTGCCTAAACAGAACTAAGCCTGGCAGACAGTCCCTGAGCCGTGTGCGCAGCCTGGCAGGACCTGCACTCCGATCCCAAGGGTGGAAGCAGCAGCAGGACAGGGACAGCACTGGGGGCTGGCAGAGCCCGAGAGCCAGGTCCTGCTGGGGACCTGCTTGTGAGACCCTGGCTTTGCCAGTCCTGACCTGTGCCGGGGCTGCAGCCTGACAGGGTCCTGCAGCTGTGGAAGTTCCAGCAAAGAGCCCCACTGTAACCTTCACTTAAAACTAGGTGTAGTCCAATACATTTATGATTTACTAAACTTAAGTATTTTCCATAGAGTTTTAGGCAGAATGTGCCCAGTAGATTGGCATTAAAACTTTATTATTGTCATCTGGGTTAGAAGACCAAGCTAAAAAATCAAAGATTAATTCACTTTCTGAAACACTCTGAGACAAAGGCAATGAAGACCTCTCCTTTTCTTGTGGCAGCTTCTAAGTGCAGTTGCAGAAAAAGGTTGTGGTGAAGACTTGCATTCACTTTATTAAGTGAACATATTTGCTGATCTAGAAATGAAAATTAAACACTTTTAAAAAAAAATTTAGTAAGTTCTCTATTTGTACACTCATGCTGACCTTCAAGAAAGCAGAATATGGTAAAGCCTGAGGCTTCCAAAAAGAGGGAAAAGATGGGAAAAAATCTGATATAGTAATAATTCTTCAGCTGTGTTCTAAATATGCTCAGAACACATCTCTCCTAAAGGCTTCTCTGCATTTGAGAGAGTTGACATCAGTTTTACCCTGTGGGTGGGAGGTAATCTGGCAGGGAGGAAATAAAAACAGCAGATCTCAAATGGCTCCAAATATTTCTCCTGGAAATATTTTGTTATATGTTGTGCAATGATAGACACACATCAGCTGTTACTATGGTTATGCCATCAGCCATTAATGCAATAAAGGTAGAAGCAGGATTTCTGACTAGAAAAAAATCATCCATCTTACGTAACTGCAAAATTAAGACAATAAGCATAAGTAACTACACTACTTTACAGAATTAGGAGATAGGGATTTTTTTCTGTGCTACAGCATTTCTTTTTCCAAGAAGAGCACAAAGGCATAGTGCCTCTTATCTAACTGAGACTTAGAGGCTGGATGTTGAGTCAGATCCTCATCAGAGCTAAAATAATTCAGGTCGCCTTGAAAAGGGCATTAAAGGACAAAGCTTGAGTTTAAATCAGTGAAGGATGGGCTTCAGAGTGGCACAGCTCTGTGCTGGGTGAATAGCTCAGGTTGCTTGGATCCCTCTCTGAGGAACAACATAAACCTATTTTTTTAAATCTCTCAGTGACTGCTTTTCATAATTAGATTCTTCCTTTCCTTGTATAGTCTGTTGACGAGGGACAGTAATAAGATTGAGCTGGTGTAACCCATACTGTGTAGGCTACCCTGAGAAGCCCAAAGGGAAGCAGGTTGACTGAAACATGGCTGAGGGATTTCTGGGCTTAAGCAAAAAGGAATGTTATGATGGATATTAAATACAAGCCATTTTTCTATCAAAGTCATGCCTGGACATGTGTACACCAGCAGCATGTGCTGGCTGTCAGCTCTCTTGAAACTGCCTCCTCCGCATCTCACTTGCTCTGAACCCTGAACCATGTGTCCCTGCATGGAGCCTGACAATCCAGTTTCTCTTATTATAACAAAAGGCAGAATTACAAATAAGATCAAACTGCTTCTGCTCCACATGACTGAAGAAGTCTGAAGCACTTGCTTGAGCTGTTATCTAGGACTTCTCTTCTGAAAGCCTTTGTAACTTGCATGCAGACTGACCACTACAGATCTATTCCCTGTGCATAAGATTCCACTGTAATTATTGTTCTCTCATCAAAGAAAACAGCACTATCATTGTAGTTATTTTCAGTTTCCAGTTGAATCACACCAAACAATTCTATCTTTCAGCCCTGCTTGGTTTCTGTCTGAATGGCTTGACAATTATTTCGTTCCGAAAAATCAAAGAGCTCCGAACACCCAGCAATCTGCTGGTTCTCAGCATCGCCCTGGCCGACTGCGGGATTTGCATCAACGCCTTCATCGCTGCCTTCTCCAGCTTCCTCAGGTATGGCACAAGGTTTTCCTAGAGCATGCTCAGAAGAACCACATGAAAATTAACTGCTTAAGTTCTAAGAGGTCTAACTAATTAAATGGCTCTCCTTCTACCATAAGTCATAGCCAAACTTCTCATGCCCTCAATCTGAAACAACAAAATAAACCCTACATGGTTCTGCCAGGCAAGTAGAAAAGCAGATTTTACTGCATAACATCACTGACAGATTATAAGACTGACCAGAGAAGACATTTAGCCAGACAGATTTGCCAGTGGTTATAGAAGCTACTTGAATATCAAAATATCACTTCACTGAACCTCTAGATTACCCCTAAATTTGTCTGCAAGTATTTATCTGTTTGTTGTGTTGCACTGACTTGCACACATTGACAAATTGGCTCCTCACAAAGGAGGCAAATCTTGAAGATCTGGATGAAATGTCAATTTCAAATTTTAAAACCCCAGCTTTTTAATACACAGATACAGGGTTATATCTTCTTCTCAGTATTAAGAGTACAAATAGCTGTTGTACCATAAGAGACACCACAAGAAAATGCTGGCAAATACCTAAAACCAAGCAAAGTAACATTTTTCACAGTGTTTCTCAGACAGATTCTCAGAATGAGCATAGGCTATCATTTTACCCTCTCTGTTAATGCAATTTCCAAACATGTCTTCACCTTCCTCTATCATTTTCATAACACATTCCTTGTTTGATAACAGATACTGGCCCTATGGCTCTGATGGCTGTCAAATCCATGGATTCCAAGGCTTCCTGACAGCCCTGGCCAGCATTGGCTCCAGCGCTGCCATTGCCTGGGACCGATACCATCACTACTGTACAAGTAAGGGCTACAGTTTACTTCACAACTTTACCCACATGCTGCAAAAGGCAGCTGGTTTATGCTTCTGGGAATCAAAACAAGCACATACTTATTATTTGTGTATCTTATATATAAGTTTGTTTTTCTTACATGCTTGATAGAGCAAATATAAACAGTTTCTCTAAAGGACCTCTTCCCATACAGGGGAAATTATCAACCACTTTCAGGAGATATTTCCTTGTCTAGATCATATCCAATTTGTGACCCTCTTGCCATGCCTTCTTTTAATCCATAAGTAAACTTTAAAACAAATCCCAAATAAAATCCAATTCTTCATATTGAAGAACCTCCTGGGCTTTCGTCCAACACCATGCTGTGTACCAAACAGATCATCATGTCCATGCAGAGTTTACTACTGACAGATAAATTTGGTGTAAGCAGAGAGCTGCCTCTGCAGAGGCGGTGGCTGGAACAGAGCCCATGCAGAGGCACGACTGGGCAGGCACAGCTCAGCAGCCCCTTTGTGCGACATGGGTATTTTGGAGTGCAAGAGACTTTTTTTACCCATAGAACCTTTCAGGCACAGCCTCCACATGATTCCACCAGCAAATGGCAAAACACACCCAAAGCAAACAGGGAATATGGTCAGTCTGATGATCCTGTTGAGGAAAGGCAGCCAGCTTTGTTGTTCTGCAATTTCTGCAGGAATCCAGCTCAGGCAAAGAAATCTATTTTTTCATGTCTAGACAAAGACCCCAAATAATTCAGGCTGTGAGCTAAATCCATACTAACACCCCTCGGACACTAAAATGCATTTGGAGCTAGAAGAGAAGCATCTGTATTTTACAAGAGAGAGCCTGAAAATAAGCATGTCTGGGAAAGACATTTTACTCTCTGCCACATTAATGCTTTTGTGTCACGCGCTCCTCCAGTCATGAACATACACTACATTAAGAGGACAGAAGGACCTTCAGGGCACAAGCTTCTTTACTTTGCTCAAATTGTTACTTACTGATGGCCAAACATGGCTCCTAAAGGGAACATTTTGAACAACAAAACAAAACTAAAAACCCAGAAGGTGCTCATGCCCTGTGGTTATTCCAGTAAAACCAGCCCCTTCTAGTTCAATTCTTCACATGCTGATTTGCAAGGAATATTAAGTCATATTTCATAGATGTGCTACACCAAGCCCACAGGCTGTGTTCTCAATCCATACATTAAACTCCTGTTGACACTGGTGCGAGTTGCATGCCTGTGCAGAAGGTACAAAATACCTTTACCTAAAATACAAATCTATCAGCCTTTTATCTTCATTCCCAGAATCTGGTACTCCTTTCAGGCTCAGTTACATAATCCCCAGTTTTTTATGTCCCAACAGTTTCCCAAGAAAGCCTTCATTGTGGCATTCCTCAGCTTGGCACTTGATTATTCACTATCCATATTTCTGGGAAGAAAGAGCTGAGGAGAATGTAAGAGATTTCTATGATGATAGGATAACTTGGGACTTTACAACTATTCTGGATGTTAATATCACAAATTTGTTCACCAACATTCTGAAAATTGACCAGGTTTTTAGATTTGGAAGTCAGCACAACCCTAAGTGACAAAGCACTACCTTTAAAGTGTATTGATGACTAGACAAGTCAGGTTGATGTTGCTTGGCATATGGAAGAAAATAGTATTATCACCCCATGTGACACAGAAGGTCAGGATATTTTACTCTCCCCTCTCTTGTTTTTTGGTTTTTTTTTTTTTTTTTTTACTTCTAGGCAAGCACACTGGGCAACTCTCTTTTCACCCCTTAAGTGTGGCTCTGGTGTCTCTGAGATGCCTCTTTCACAGCAAAGAGGAGAGGACTAACCTAAAGAAAGAGAAATAACCTAAAAGTATGCAATAAGAGGAGAGATAGCAGGGGAGTCTGAAGGGTATGAGTGTCAATCTCTACCAAGATGGGAAAAAATATTTTAAAATTTGATCATTAGGGGGAAAAGGAGAAAACAGAAGTAGTTATATGTTAGTGCCTGACAGTGAATAAGAAAAGGGCAGATTCTGAGGAAGCTGTCTCTCAGCAGCCAGGTATTCAGGACAGAAGGTGACAGTTTAGATCAAGGCAGACATTGTCAGCTCCTCTCTGGCCATTCACACTCCAGTCACATTGCCATTAGAAGTTTGGATCAACTTCTATATGATTAGAAGTTTGGGAGGAGGAGAAGGATCCTGGTCAGTTCATAAGCACAGCATAAAGTTACAGATCTAAAAGGAAAGAAAAAAATACAGATTTTTAACTTGCATTTAAGAATCAGGGGGAAACAGAAAATCTGACATGCTTTATATCAGTATTTCTCTCAATATTATAAAAAAGAAGACAAACAAAACCAGCAGGGATTTCACAGCAGCATTCAATTTCTAAAAGTAGCATTAGAGTGACTTTTATGTAATCCTTAACAACCGAGGAAACCTGGGTTGTTATATCAGTATTCAAAGATTACCAAACTACCATTTGCTAAAATGGCAGCTGTCAGCTCTGTCAAATTAGGAGTAAGTCCTAAACTCCTGTCACACTGGCTGTATTCCCTTCATCTGGCTTTGCACCTGTATCAGTTTTCCCTGACAAAATGATGATGTTTTTACAGATCTCATGTTTTTCAGTGAAGCAAGACAGTCATCAAGATTATGGTGAACCACAGCAAAATAAATTTAAAGATTGAGTAAAAAAAAAAAACCCCTTAATGAGGTTATTTTAAAGAGCTTTTTATAATGATGTGCACAAAATAAGCTATTACACATTACAGCTTTCTTAATCCTACAAATATTGAATACTTTGAGCACCAGTGACTGGTGCTTTTTGCACTGCAGATGAAATAGGTGCTAGCAGCTATTTTATTTATGACTGATATATATTTTTCCTTGTCAGATTTTCAGACATTTCTGCCTTTGACAAAATTAGCTAATTTTAACTGATGCATGCCAGTAACTTTGGTACAAGCCATACACTGTCCTGGTATATATTATCACTTAAAGTTATACAGCTATTATAACTTAACCATTTGCAAGAATGAGAAAAAGGGACTATTTCTCCCCTCCCTCATAGAAAATCCTGTTGACCTTTTATTTCAGACACTCATTTTAAACAGCAGACTGAAATCTAGCTGAAAGGTAGCCCAGTGTCAGAGATGTATTTTTCAGTCTGTGAAAACCAGCTAAATGTTTGAATAAATCATAAATCTTACAAAAATACATTCATAAATGTTACCAGAAACTAAACCCCAAAATATAATTATGATTATATCACTAAAAACTGTCTTTCATGATCAAAAGGATTAAGGTTTCATGCTCTATCTAGCACTTTCTAGAAGTTCATCTTTTGGCATCACAATTTTAGTAATCTTTGAATGATGAGGGAGCAGTCTTTCTGTTCCAAAGTAATTAGAGAAATAATTTAAAATTCCCTGTATTTCTATTTCACTGTGTGGAAAAGTGGGGCCTCCCTTTTGCTTTTCAAAGAGAGAAAACCAGAGCACAAGAGTGATATTACTTAATAGGACCAAACTGCCAGCACTGGGTCCTAATTAAGAATTATATCTGTAAGCAGATGCTGAACCCCATACACGTGCATTTAATTGAACTAGGACCTATACAGCTATTACATCAAATTTTATCAGGCCAAGAAAAGGCATTTAAGATAAAGCAATGGCCTGCTGTGCACAAAAACAACTGAACTGCTCTCAACTTGTCCTCTTGCTTTCAGCCTTCTCAGGGGAGGGCATTTTTGCCATGTGAGCACAGCACGATTCTTTCACTGTTCTTGTATTTAAAGTGTTTTTTTCAGAGTAAAACTAAAATAATCTCAAGCTTGTTTAATTTTACATTCATACATTTTTAGCTACTTCTGATGTGTGTGTGAATATTTTCTGAGGGGTCAACCAGCAGCTGATTTCACCAGGTCTAAAAATAAATGCACCTCATCCCCAGCCCTTCACCTCCCAGGGACAGATTGGAATTGGCCTGAATCTTCCTGCCTGCTGTCACGATGCTGCTGTCTAAGGGAAGACAAAAAGACTGCTTCCCAACCTCAGTGAAAATGACATCATTACTTGTCCCTAATGGGAGATTGGATTAGAAAAGAGTGCTGGAAAGTCACTGTTCTCCTGCTGGCGTCATGGGCTGCTCAGCATGGGCATGATGACAGACACTGGCCTCAATAACAAAATTATCCAGGCCTTTTTACATGCAAGCAGTGAGGCTAGCACAATATCCTGCAGCAGCAAGGAAGCCTCCCTGCCTGCCTTCTCCATGAATAAATACTTCCTGTGTCTTCTCAAGTTTCCAATCTTCCATTACATTCCTACAGTATTTGATGGAACCAGATGGGATAGGCACAAAGGAACACTTTATTATAAAATTAGAAAAAAATTACTAATGCTGAGCTTCACATTTCCTGTTATAGGCTAAGTGATGATCTTAAGGGCAATATTACTTGTCCAGTAGTATTTTTAGAACAAGCTCTGTTCTCAGGTTGTATATATATATTCACATATATATTGATGACCAGTAATTTTAGAACAGGGTATATGAGATATCCATAGATGCTGTGCACTCCTGGCCTGGCAGGAAGGAAGAAGGCAGGGGCTGGGGAGTGTGTGCAGAGTCACATTTCTGACCTGACCACTCTGCAATGGCACTCTGTTTCTTCAAACACTGTTTATTGCATCACACTGTTCATTCTACTCGCTGCCTCGTCTGTGTCTTAAAACACATTCCCAAAACACAAGAATATAATGTTTGTAACAGCAGCTGTATCTCTAGCATGGTACAAAGCTGAGCAGCTCGCTGTTTCCTAAAAGCTTCCTTCATATTTTATGGAAGACTGATTCCTCCAGACTCAGATCAGCTTCAGGATACAAAGCAAGAACAACTGCTTGTTTCTGCCTGAGGCCCAAGGGCCTGACAGCTGTTTCCAGTGGTTTTGTTCAGGGCACGGAGACCCCCTTTCCTCTTCCCACAGGGAGCAGGCTGCAGTGGAGCACAGCTGTCTCCATGATGGTGTTTGCATGGCTGTTTGCTGCCTTCTGGTCCGTGATGCCCTTACTGGGGTGGGGGAAATACGACTATGAACCGCTCCGAACCTGCTGCACCCTGGACTACAGCAAAGGGGACAGGTGAGGGCCAGGGCCAGCTCCCACAGGAGCAGAGTGGAGGCTGCCATCCCCCAGGACAGCCTTGGTGGCACACAAACCCCCTCAGCTGTGCCCAGCAGTGTTCCTGGGGAAGATATCCCTCCCCAGCAGCTGGGACAAGGCAGGCACCACCCCAGGCTGCCTGGATTCGCGTGGTGGCACACGGAACAGCTAAAGTCAGCTTCCTCTGTGGGAGAGGCTGGTGCTCCACTTTCTGCCACTCCCTCACTCATCTATAGGCTGCATTTTTCCTGGGTTTAGCGCTTGAAACTGTTTCAGAATGCTTTTGGCTTTATGCAGGCCAGCACAGATGTCTGAGTAGTGGTGTTTGGGTTTAGAATACAAATATCTGTTGTGATTTTCTACAAGACTATCCATCCCACACGCAATAGCATGGCACAGCTTAACTGGCCTTCAGCAAATGCTGCAGCTGAAGCACATTGACAAAAGTGGTTTTAGCAATTTTAAAATTGCAACTTGGTAAATGTTTACAGCAAGTTTACATAGATGCACTAGAGTTGACTTAACACCCTCTTTTTTTCTTCCCTCCTCACCTTTCCCAGAAACTATGTCACATTCCTTTTTGCTCTGTCCACTTTCAATTTCATGATCCCAGGCTTCATCATGATGACAGCCTATCAGTCCATACACCAAAAGTTCAGGAAAACTGGGCACTTTAAGGTAAGAAAGCTCCCTGAATCTCTGCAATCACCATGACAAAATAAGGCTCCATTCAGTAGAGACAAAGTCCTTGAAAAACAAGAATTTCTTTCACAAGGACTTTGACTCGGCTCCTTCTGCCCCAGTGCTACTTGAGTAGGAGGGTAGTGCAACACAGGATGGGGCCATTCAGAAAGTTCATGGAAACACCATCCTTGGAAATGTCAGCATTTTACCAGATGGCCACATTTGCCCCAGCCTAGTGATGTAGACAGTTCCCCATCAAAGAGGAAGTTGCATTGGTGATCCTGAAGATTTCCCTCCATCAACACTGGCCCAACTCTCCTCAAAAAACAAACAGAGCATACAGAATATTTGTCAATATCATATCAATTTTTATCCAGGGAATTTTATCTCGGGAAGGATTGTTATTTCCTGCTTTGCTACAGGCCTTTGGCTTATGGCTGAGGAAGTCAGACAGAACTACAGCTCTGCAAGGAAGCACGCAGGCACCCCATGGGGGAGAAGGACCTTCCCATACACATTGTGCTAACACTTGGCTGAGGAAATTCAGAAATCTTTATGAGCTGGAAACGGAATTGTTCTGGTGTGGCAGGTTTATGGGAATCTAATGTGGTGATTATATGAGTTGTTTGCTGAGGTGCAGGCTGTACAGTCTGGGGCACGATGCATGGCTGGTGGGCATGGCCCAATCCCTGCACTCAGTAAAGACAGTCAGATCTCAAGAGAAATGTTATATTGACAGAGACAGGCAGACTTGCTTGTAGCTGACTGGAATAAATACTTGTGCCCTCTATGTATTTCTTGAACAAATATCAGTGTTCATTATTATGTCTATTACTTTTTTCCAGTGAGTTTGTATGCACTAGCATGTGATTTCCTTCTTATGCTACTCTGTAGCTGTGCAGACAACTTACAGTGCAGAAAATTTAAGGATGAAATTTTGACTTCCTTAGTCATTAATATTTATAAGATACTTGGGAACAGATGGCCATGAAAACCATGGATAGGCCCTAGCATAAAGGACAAGAGAAATTCTCCTACCACAACAGAGCTACTGCATCTGTACCAGCATAGCAGTGGCTTCACAGTCTGTCTACAAGACCATTGAGGAAGTCAGGAAAATATCATTCCTTTCAATCTGCTTTTAAATTTTTGCACTGCTCTCTCCCCTCAGGAGCAGTTTCTGGCCATGGCTTCTATATCTAGCACACACAGATTTATCTGATCTACCATAAGGTGTTTTGCCACCTCTGTCACTCCCCACCCACGCCCAGGATCAGGGCTTTGGTGCTGCTGCACTGTTCTGTCCCACATCCTGTTGGCTGATCCTCTCCTGCTACTGAACACAAACCACGGTCCCACAGTACTCTCCCATCCATTTGTTGTAGTGTGTGATTGTGAAACACAAAGAAACCTATTGCTCTTGTTTTCCAGTTTAATACTGGTTTACCACTGAAGACACTGGTCATTTGCTGGGGTCCCTATTGCCTCCTGTGCGCCTACGCAGCAGTGGAAAATGTGATGTTCATCCCACCAAAATACCGCATGGTACGTCAGTGCCATCCCAGAACCCAAACTGACATTCTCCTCACTCCCCTCTCTCTGTCTCTATGCAATATTTCCCATTTACTCACTTCTGGGTTTAGTTGTAAAAACATATATAAGAAGTAGTCCTTTTGCTCAAAGCATTCTGTTCATCTACAGTTTTTTAGTGAAAACAGGTAAGCACAGTGATACAACGGCCATTGCATTACTGCTTTGATCAAGCAAAAAAATTAGGAAGTCAGGGGTATTTTTCTTCAGCAGTTAGTTAGGGGTGTGTAATCTGTACTGTTCTGTGCCATGTAGGAGTTTTTGGGTCCTTCCCAGAGTGAGGTACCAGCTCAGAATTTTCAGTTTTAAAGAGACTGGTTGTTTCATGCATATTTCTAATACCTCTCTCTCCTCAAGGAAGTTGTAATTGAGCATTCCTAAGGTTCTCCTGCCTCCTTTTTCCCCTTTCTTCTATGAGTCTGGCTCCAAAGCCACTGCTGGGACTCAATAATATCACATCAAACCTTTTGACTTTCATTCCCCAAAATGAGTCCATTTCAAGTCACCAAATGCATTACTGTATTCAGTATCCCACATTAAGTATGTTAGCAACATCAGCCTATTTATCCATCCAAAGGTGTCCATGGCACACCTTTCACTCCTCCTAAGTGTTTGCACTAACTCTCAACTGAATTGTCCCTGTTTCAGGCAATGCCAACCTAAACTCTTTCTCCTGGAAGCTATAATTTCCTGAATAGGACTCCCCACTAGCCAAATTGCTTTTACTTCTCCCTGTCTTTGAGTAGCAAGCTAATGTCATTGGAGACAGGCTTTTTTTTTTTTGGTAAAGGGAAACTAAACTTAGGCTGACATCAGGCCATTGGCTTCTCAGTGTGTTTTCCTGGTAATAAATATTGTGTCTCATGACAGATTCCTGCTCTTATTGCCAAGACTGTGCCAACGGTGGATGCCTTCATATATGCCCTGGGAAATGAGAACTACAGAGGAGGAATATGGCAGTTCCTCACAGGACAGAAGATTGAGAAAGCAGAGGTTGATAACAAAACTAAATAACCCATTATGGTATTAAACAAAATTACTGCAAGTACATCACTGAAAGCAACATTCAAGAGAAAACTGAGTGCATTCTTGGATATGTATGTGCAAATGTGGTTCCACATTGGAAAGGCTGTGCACTGGCTACAAACAATGAAGTATGGGAAGAAAGCCCTCCAGATAACTGTCCAAACCATCATGAGCTGCTTGTCAAACAAGCTGCCTTAAACCTGTGTCGATTGTCATCAGTCTCATTTTATAAGTCACTATGAATAAACTATGTGCTGGAAAGCAATTTTTTCTCCTGATAAAAGCTAACATAAAAGCTCAGCAAATTAAACTGGAGCAGGATATTCATTTACCCAGTGAGGCCCCATCAGATCAATCTGTGCAGGTTGTCCATATGGTAATGTCTGGATTACCAGAAGATTAAACCAGTATCCAGCATTGACCGCATGTCTGTATAAATAACTTGTTCATCTGAACAACTCATTTTCAGTGCACCCAAAACAAGCATTTCCAAATTTCCATCATGAATCTGACATCCTAGTTCCATAAAAACATTTCAGTGAGCATGTTTCCCCAATAAGGAATATTGGCTTGGCTCCTATTCAGATGAGTTACTGCATGACATTCAGCTTTGTCACACACTAAACTGCATCGGATTGTGCAGCTGCTGCTTAGTAGGACAATCAAAAGCTTATAGTCCCTCATAAAGCACATTCATCTTTTTGTTGAACATTGAGCAAAAATTAAAGGGCGTTATGAGTCAGATTCTGTTCAAAAATGTCATAAGAATAAAAATTAACTTCACATCTTCCATTAAATTTCTCTGTGTTCTACATAAGAGAGCAATCCATGGATCAGTGGTGATTAAAGAGTCTGAGTAATTAACAAGTCACTTTGATAATTATCATAATTTGTATGAATTTAAACTCTCAAAATGTCCATTTTAAACACTTGTATTTGCCCGTGTTGCTCATATTGCTTATGGGATGAAAAACTGTCAGTTGATATTGCCTGTTATTCCAAGCTGTGTCTCAGAATTGCCCATTTGTAAAAAAATATGTGCACAACACAGATGAGGAGAGATTTTATGCACAAAAAAAAGCAAACCTAATTGATACTTACAGAGATCACATGGTTCACTTCCAAGCACTGACAGTGAAAGGGTTTTTGAAACTAACCAAAGAAAAATCTGATCCATCCTTTTGATGCCTTCCAACATACTATAAGGGAAATCAGTTGCTTATGAGATACAGAAGGGTAAATGGTACAATCCTGCAAGATAAACAATCAGTGGGTAGAAAGAACATGTCTAGAGCTAGGGAATAAATGTCATTTTGTCAGCAGTTAACCAGCAGGATCCCATTCAGAGATGTGCTTTGGGACTTCATGAGGTTCAGTCTGGTCACAAACTACCTGACAGTGCACTGAATAATACCATGACAAAATTATGCAGAATAACATATAATGCTGACAGCCAAGACTTACATCTTAGGTACACATAACATAAAGTGAGCAGATGACAAAATGTTTGCACTGGTAAGTGCAAAATAGTATGTCTGTGCACAAAATTATCTCTAAGTATGTATCTACAGTGACAGGTTCTGAACGTGCAATTATCTCTTTCTCAGGAAAGAGGCCTGGGTAGGTCTTGCAATCACCAGCTCCATTGTCAGAGGGGTCACAAAGACAAATCCCAGCAGAATGCTAAAAAATAACTAAAAAAAAAGGAGTAGGTAACAAAACAGGACACAGTGACACCATTTGAGAACCATTTATTCAGACTTAGTGAACAGGGTGCATAGTTAGGATCATTCCAACTCAGAGATGATAAACTAGAAAAAGGCCACAGAGATGATCAAAACAGGGAGAAGTTTGAACACAGTAGGGAGGAAATTAAGGAGAGTGTTGGCTCAGAAGAGATGTCTGGTGAGGAGAACAGAGATAGCCTTATTGAACCAGGGATACAGGGCATGAGAGACAGAATGATTGTTTGCTGCTACCAGCAGCAGAAGAATGATGGGGCATACAGTAAAATTAGTTTGAGATGTGCATTTTCTGAAGTTCATGGTTTGAGGAGTGTTCTTCATATCTGCCTACTGAAACACATTATGGCTTACGTAAAAAGACTGTAATAATGTAATAAATAACAGCTAAAGACAATTGGTTAGGGACTGTGTCCCTTTGGCTTAAAGGAAACATACATCAGGAACTCATCTCGGATTTTGGCTCTTAGTCCATTTGGAGATTGACTTTTGACTTGCTCTTACTACAAACTTTCTAATGTGGGAGTAGAAAGCAGCAGAGCTGTTTCTTCATTCTGTTGGACAGCTACAAATCTAAATGTGCCTCTGCTTAGGTTTGTGCACTCTTTCATATTGATTACTGAGAAGTAGTGATGGGTAAAGCTGAATATCATGACTTAGAGAGCATAACATTGGTAAATGGTATTCAAGTCTTGAGACAAATGGGGCCTCTGTCCCAAGCAGGAACCAAAGCTCTCCTCTGGACCTCACTGAATAAATGCAAAGTAACAAAGTCACTGAAACCTTTCAGATGGTGCAAAACTTACAGATGAATTTTGAAGAACACAGGGTATGTTCATACGGCCCAGCATAGTGCTATAAGCCTGGGACTAAGCAGAGGCAGCAGAGTGCATTACAGTGAGATGAGAACAGCCTGTCCCACCCGAGAGAGAGAGACCTCACTTCAGATGGTTTCCCGTGCACATTGGGTCAGAAATTCCACCTGGTTTCACTCTGCACCTCTAAACCTAAAGATGTACACAAAACTTGAGTGATTTCTCCTGTCATTTATGTCCCCCCTAAATATCTTCAACGAATGCTTCTCAGCCAGTCAGGTCCATAGCTGTTCCAGCCTGAGGGTTCCTTTACACAAGTTACAAAAGCTCCTGACTGAGTGAAGAGAGGTAGACAAAGTATTGGAACAAGCTATTCAAACTCTAGTTTATTGCCTTGGCTGCTGACTTTCTGCCTGTGAGGGGAGGAACTGAGGTTGCTCATGGCTAATTTATTGGATTATGGATACTTAAAAAAAAAAAAAAAAGACATAGAAAGAAAAAAGAAAGTTTCAAGGGACTGTTCACCAAGACCTAGCAGTACCTGGTCACTCTTCTGGCTATGACTAGTTCTCACCACTGGTTTATCCACATTAAGAAGGGGTGATGACCACTAACAAGTGTTTAGGCTGATGGCCTAAATAAGTGTACTGTGCTTCAGGAAAATGTCTGAAAGCAAACTGCAGTGCATCAAGAAGCCCAACACATATTTCCAGTTAATTACACAGTTTATCCTAAGCACAGTCAGCCTTCATCACAACGTGCTGACCCAGTGCCCCATGGCACTGCTGGTTGTCCAGTCTTGCCAATGGGTATCTCTTACCATCCTGATAACACCTGTCACAACAAGGTGTTATCTTGAGTAGTTTAGGCTGAAACATACAAAATCCCATAATGTCTTTTCACTCTAGAGAGTCACAGATGGCTAGAAACAGGATTTACATTACCCTAACCAAAGTACAGGCCAGGGGGTTATACAGGGGAGGCAAGGCACGTAGTATTCCACCTATTCTCTAAAGCAAACTGCATAAGAGCAAAAACTGGAGAGTCAGCTTAAGCCAGTCCAGCCAGTGTGAACAGCAGTGATTAATACCTGTCCTGTCACTAAAGTGAGAGTGACTACAACTGTGTACCCACTGTTAAAAGTAATTAAATGACACCTCAGGTTATGTCACATTAGCCACTGCAACCCTTTGCTGGGGATATTTTGAACACAACCAAAATAGAAGTGGAAGGTGGGCCTCTCCTTAGGCTTCAATTACTTGATTCAGTATCCAGCCCCTCTTAACACTCGGTGATCTGCAGCATTATATCCAGTTTCACTTAAACACCCTCCCGTGCCTCTCACAGGCAAACTAATACTGCTGATTTGTGTCAGAGTGAGCATTGTGACACACTGATGAAAAACAGACTCTCAAAGAAAAAGCAGGAGGCAATTTTTTCTCCTTATCTCTAGATACAAAGTGTAATTTCTTCAGGTTTTCTTTCAGCAGACATAAATGCCTCACACCTCAAACAGCATTTCACACAGTTCTATTTTCAAGGTTATTAAACGCCCACAACTCCAAATGGAGTTACTATGTCCTCAATAATGCTGCAAATCCAGATCTGGCTGACTCAGCTTTCCTGCACTGCCCACACTCACAAACACCCTCCAGTTCAATAAAAGGGAGTCAGGCTTTTCTGCAGTGCACATTCCTTGTGTGCCTCACACACATTGTGATGTGTTTTTCCCAGCACCTGCAATACAGCTGATGGGAGCATTACACAACAATTCTGCAATAGGGCCAGAGGAGAAATCTGCACTGTTCCCAGTCTATCATCATACTTCTTTGAGCAGCATTACTGTAAAACAGGACAGTGAGCTGGTTTTGTCATCACAGAGAAGAAAATGGACTGCCAAAATCTTAAACACAAACCCAAGTGCTAGTGATTGGTTTGCTTCAACAATGTGGGATACAAACACAAAAAGTGAAATATAACATCCTTATAGCATGATCAATGGCAAGTGTTAGTCACAATTACTCATCCTTCCTGTTATGTCTCACTTAAATTTCTGTTGTGTTCCACCTGCAAGGAGGACAAAGTATAGGCTCACACCTCAGCCCATGGTAGTGAGAGTTTGCATGTTAGAGTTAAACTGCAAAAATACTTGTACCATCTGCCTTTTTATACATATTCCCATTTGAGATTGTTCATCAGAGGATTACAGTCAATGGTCTGTATGAGCTACCCTGGCCAGGTTAACACAGTAAATACTCACAAGGCTTTTTGTTATGAAAACAGACATTCCACATTCTGCAGAGAAGAAAAAAAAAAAAAAAAAAGGAGAGTGGGCCTGGTGCATTAATATTATGTAAAATAATAAGAATTTTCTAATGGTGAACACACATGCCTACACATCTATTTTAGGTGTTGTTTGGAAGCCTAAAAATGTAAAGTAATCTTTTGTGCATATCGTTAAAAAGATACAGTAAGAGCATTGGAAAGCACAAAAATGCTTCTTAATGAGATGCAAGTCTGAATGATTATTAACACAATTTAAATTGTACATACAAGATTTAAGAATTATTTTTTAACACTTTGAGACCCTTGGATTTCTGCAGACCATAATTTCTTCCAGTGTGCGCCATGTATGAAATTTTCCACAGCAGGTTTTGTTCAGAACAGAACGTCAGATTACAGAACTGTCAGAAGAGGAGAGCTACTGCTGTGTAAAGGGGCTGTGCTGGGCTCCAGGTTTTCCTTGTTTCAGAAGCAGGAGACAAGCACAGCGCTCACTGGTTAGGAATAATACCCCTGAGCAGTGCCAGAGAGGTGAGGCAAAGGGAGCTGCAGAGAGCTGATACCTCCCTTGAGATTCTGACCCACAGAAATGGTCAAGACAATTAAGATTTTGCACCTAAATGCCAATTTAATGTCTTTTGGATGCAAATTCAATTACCTGTTTTAAAGGAATCTAATTTTAATTAACCCAGGTCTCAAATTAATGTAAACTAATTAAACATTGTTTAGAAATATGTTTCAGAAGAAAATACCTAGTTCAGTAGGTCTCTAATGGTAGAAAATATGTTTTCTTTACCAACAATTTGTTCTTGGGATTCAGAAAAATAATTGTGTAGCTATAAAGCCAGGCCTAATTATTTTTTACAATTCTGTCAAAAGTCAAGTTTAAAAAATAATTATTTCTAATTATTGTAGTACAAAAATATGACTCTAAGAAGACAAACATTTGTATCCTACCAACACGTAGGTTTTCTTAAATGGAGACAACAATAGTTCACTTACATATAGGCCAAGTTGGATGGGGTTCTGAATAACCTGGTCTAGTTAAAAGTGTCCTTGCTTAAGGCAGAGGAGCTGGAAATAGGTGATCTTTAAGATCCTTTCCAAACCAAAGAAAGCCATTCTATGATTCTATGTTATAAAAACCAGCAAAGAATATTATGTAAGTGGAAACAGGTAGCAAACTTGCAAGTGCTACAGCAAGAGTGCTAAATTTCCAATGTGCTTTAGATCCTGACAGTGAAAACAAATTGTATTTTGACAGCAACAGCTGGAGGCTCAGGAGAAGCCACTCCTTTAATCTTCTTGGTGAACAGTGAGAAAACAGATTTTTTCATGGTATTCATTGATTCATGCCCACTGTCCCAAGATTCCTTCCACTGACCTACACCGTGAGGTGCTACAGCAACATAGTTGATTTCTGTATCAATAAGCTGACCCATCATTCAAAGACAACCAGTTTGCAAGCAAATTATATCACATTGGATGAGAAACCATTGTGCTGAAATCAGCTGTAGAAGCAGCAGGTTAAGGATGCTGTTAACTACGGATGGGGCAGGGAAAATGCCATCAAACAAACAGAAGGAAGGCAAACCCAAAGCTTTAGAGGCAATATTTGTCAGCTCTTTCACTACTGAACAAGAGTCAGTTCAAACTTTAAAGCTAAAGTTTCAGCACCCTGCAGTTGTGCTTCTGTCTCAGCAGCTCATTGAGTTGCAGCATGCTCTAGGTATCACATGGAATGGTGCCTCTGAGGCATGGATTAAATACTCCTTTTCCCAGACAACTCTGAAGCCTTTCCTTTACTAGGAAGGTTCAACTTTCTTGAAATAGATAACAAGCAAAAAAAATTAATGGAGACAAGACACTGGGCTGATTTACTGTTAGCCCTTTATGTACAAAGAATCTGCATACTGAGACGCATGGCATCACCATGTGATACATCAGCTCCTGGAGGATGGTCTCCAGGTGAGTTTGGTACAT
The DNA here is from genome assembly GCF_048771995.1 of Taeniopygia guttata. NCBI lineage: Eukaryota > Metazoa > Chordata > Aves > Passeriformes > Estrildidae > Taeniopygia > Taeniopygia guttata. The sequence continues at coordinate 11,038,487 of NC_133031.1, read as the reverse complement.
AAGCTCTCCACAAAACTGGAATCCACAAAAAGTAAGGAAAGGCACCTTAAACAGACTATAAATCTGAAAAGAGGGAGAGTTTTTGTTTCATGTCCTTCCTCAGCACATTAAGCCACTTCACTGCAGCCTGTTTTCAGCAAGGTTTCAAAACTTGGGACTAGGTAACTCAGCATCTTTGAATTATTTAATCCAGAAAAGACCTTCCTAGAATCACATTCTTGTACTACCAATTAGGAATAATTATTTTTAATTAATGGTTGGACCTGGTTTTGCCAACTGAATTAGAACAAGTAATTTGGAATTTATTTGACTGGACTAAATGTGAAGAATTTTAGATAATGATATTTTTTCCAAGGATAAAATGTAAAGACTCATGTGTTCCTAGTGAAAACTTGAATTTCTCCAGTATACTTACAAGGATAAGTAAGATACAGCCAATTACACCTTTCATGGAATTACCACATAACATGTTCTATGAACTAAATACTAGGTTACTGCCAGCTCTTAAAATACAGTTCATAGGTAGATACCATTGAATTGGGACATTTTAAAACCAGAGACATTTTATTCATTGAGTCTTTGGTTATGCTTCTCTGTGCTATAGTCCCATCTTCAGATGACATAAAACTGTGTGGAGTAGTAACTAAGAGAGAGATGGGTAAATGAGCCATCAGAGTTAATAGTTGTAACCTGAAAAAATGTATTTTGGTAAGATCAACTGTTTAATATCCAAGAATGGAAGATGCTTATATTTACATGACAGAAGACATTGCTTTGAAAAACAGAGCTCAGAAAAGGATTTAGGGGTCATTATAGATAATCGCCTCAATGTAAGCTGTCTGGGCAATGCTGTTGCAAAAAGGACTAATGAGATTCTTGAATATGGGTGGGGGAGAATAATATGAAGCAGAAATAATGAAGGATTTCAGCATCATTTGGCAGCACTGCCAAGACCATTACTAGGTTACTGCATGCTGTCCTAGTGTCTGCATTTTAAGAGGATTGAAGATATTGGACAGAGTTCAAGAGAGTGTCACAGATGAATTCTCAGGCTTTAGAAAAACACATGCCTTCTGACATGATGGGTAGGAAGCTCAGCATATTCAGCTCACTGAAGAGAAAGTGTAGACATACCTTCACCACACTGCAGAGGTAATTGTTCTTGGGGAAGACATATGTGAGGAGCTTTCTAATCTGGCTGACAAAGACCCAATGAATAAAAGTTGAAGCCAGAAAAATTCAGCCTTGAAATAAGGGGAAATTTCCCAGCAACAAAGGAATGAAAGACAGAAACAGCTTTTCAGAAGAACTAGTGAAACCACCCTCACTTGCAACCTTTTAGACAAAGACAGATAGTTCTGAAGATACACATTTGGCCTAGTTTCAGAATAGGTGATTATAGTTGTCCTTCCCAGCTTGTAAGCCCTTAGTTTCCGATGCACCGCTTTATTTCCTCAGCCCTTGGTGAAACAGGGCTGCCTACACTGTAATCAATGTGCTTGCAATGTTTCCATGGTGGCTCAAGTGATGCAACAGGGGCTATGACTGGCAAAGATGAAGGGACAGCATTGTGGGGCCACGTTGGCCTCATAGTCAGGGAGAAATGGTAACCTTATGTCCTGTTCTGACATAAACAGTCAGGTAAAGTTTTCTTAGCAGGTGTTTGAGAGATCATAATCCATTCCTAAGGATGCAAACCAAGTGTAAAATCTTCTTGGGTAGCAGTGGAGAGTGATCAACCCTTGTGAAGCTATGAATGCTTTCTTTTACATTAAGGCCAAAACTATTTTGAAACAGCTTCCTAGTTTCTCCAAACACATCCACAGAGCACTTGGAAAGTGGAGAACATCACAGATATGGTCAGATCTGATCCCATGTGCTTGCTGAAGAGAGTCACACTAGCCAACCTCACTGGTCTAAAAGTTTAGAAGAATCCAGGTGCTTATTCAGAGGCAGGATCATGCAGGGGAAAATATACACTGGAGAGCATTGCAGACAGACAGATACACCTCCTGTGGGATAGAGAGATGGGGAGAACAGAGTACCAGCACCTCTGAAACAATTGCCTAAAGACGGCATTTGAAACCAAATGTATATAGCAGCCATACCTATAAATACAACACATGAAGCAGCAATGAGTTTTTACCTGAAGCATCAGTGAAAAAAACATGGTTCTTGACTCCAGTGAAACCTCACCCAGTAGCTGAAATTAGAAACATTAATCCCATGGCATGTCCATAATTAAAGACTCCATCTACCACCAAACAGCTGTGTAACTACTGCTGGCTGAACCTCGGTGCTTTGAAATAGGATTAGGAGGAAATTAAAAGAGAAGTAAGCATTGCAAGCATCAGTAAGACAAGCAATACCATTGTGTTACATGGATCAAGTTATATATGGTGTTCTTTTGCAGTTACACTTTCTTAGAATTCATTACCAACAAAAATGAGAGTATTACAAACAAAACCGGACTAGAGGCACATCAAAATCGTATCACCCAACAGTCTCTGCTTACGTTGAACATCTTTAACTTCTTTTTGCTATTTTTCAGGGGCCTGAATTTGCTATTTGTTTTGGTTTTGGCTGGGTCAGAATTAATTTTCTTCATAGCAGCTGGTGTACAGCAATATTTTGTGTTTATAATACAGTGATGTTTTCCTTATGGCTGATCAGCATTTACACAGAGCCAAGACCTCTTCTGCTCCTCACCCCACCCCACCAGTGAGGAGGCTGGGGGTGCACATGGAGCTGGGAGAGGACACAAGCCGGACAGCTGACCCCAGCTGACCTAAGGGATATTCTGGACCATAGTACATCATGCTCAGCATATAAAGCTGGGAGAAGAAGGAAGTACTTCCCAAGTAACCATTACATGTGAGGAAGCTCAGCTTTCCTGAGGATGGATTAATACCTGCTTGCCCATAGGATGTGCTGAATGAATTCCTTGTTTTGCTCAGTTTATGGATGTGGCTTTTGTCCTGTCTATTAAACTGTCTTTATCTCCACCCACGAGCTTCCTCACTTTCACTCTTCCAGTTCCTCCCAATCTCACTGCAGGGGGGGGTGAGTGGGCAGCTGTGTGGGGCTTAGTTGCCAACTGGGGGTTAAATGAGGACACCGCTGAAATCTACTCCATTGATTTACCACCACAATGCCTCAGACAAAGATTTACAAATAATTATCCAAAGGGATGGTGTTCTCTCCTTGAATGTCTCTAAACAGTGCCTGTTGTTTTTCTGACTGAAAACTATTTGTAGATATGGACAAATGACAGGATAGCAGTAAGAAAGTGTCATCCTGTGAGAAAGGTGCCATATGGTACACAAATCCTATTAAGAGGGTTTTATTGTTATTTAAAAGCCTACAGACAAGCAGGAATAAAAGGGAGCCGAGTTCAGACATTCTCTGGATGACGGTTTTGCTTCAGTTTCGGTTGCAGTCAGAATGCAAGATCCCTCCCTCCTCCTGCAGGGAGCCATTAAATGTGACTGGAAGAACACAGAATACTCCCCAGTAAACTGGTGCTGTGCATGTATCTGAGCAAATCACCAGGCTCCTGCAGTGTCTCAGTGCTAGCAGCCAGTCCTTTCTCAGTTGCACTGACAATTTAACTCAGAGAAGCTAGTTCATCTATAATGCATGATGGGAATTCCATGGTTTAAAATTTTTTGTGTCTCTTTTCAGAAGGAGCCCGCCCTCCTGCCAGAGCCATAAAGCCATGGCTCCAAACAACATCTTTTTTTTTTTTTTTTGTTTTTTTTTTTTTTTTTTTTTGCTCCAGGTGATGGAAAAGAAATGAACTGCGAGGTCTTTTCAGGCGAGGTGGCTGTACTGCTGTACTGTGACCAAGGGGCAGTACTGGAGCTGCAGAGCTGCCATCTGCACTGGTTCCTGACATCCCAAGCTGGGTTTCCTTGTCACTGTCATGGAGGCAGGAATACAGACAAGGAGCTAGCTAACTGCTGCCTCCAGTAATCAAAAATTATGGCACAGAGCTGGCTTGCCAAGCTTCAGGCAGTGGAAAAAAAACTTACCTCTGAAAATGTATCCTGGCTGTTCTATCAAGGGGAAAACTGAAGTGTCTAGTTTGATTTTATTAAATTGGTGTATGGAAATAGTACATAATTTAGAATCATAGGCTTTGGATAAAGATATGATTGCAAGGTTTTTAGCAGGTCAGGGGCCCAATTTAAAAAATTAAGTCCACAAAATTTAATCCCTCTGTACTTTTGTGCTTCAATGTGACTCCTGTTAACTCCCTAAAATTAGATTTTTAATCTCAGATTGGCACCCCTTTCTCTGCCACTCAAGTAACACAAGCAGTGAGAAGATTATGGCCACTTATGTAGTATCTATTTTCCTATAATCCTTTTAGCACCATAAATGCTAAATATAGTATCCAGTTTAAATTAGCTTTAACCTCAAACTGACTCCAGTTAACCATGCAGAAACAGTCAGAAGAAAAGCAAAACCAAAAACAAACCACACCCCAAAGAAGGCTAGAAAGAGGTAGAAATACTCCTACTCTTTAAAAAAAAATGTGGTAAACTGTTCAATGCATATTAACAGATGACTGCAATAGTGCTGAATTGTCAACAGCTTTTTGAAAATGTGGGGCTTGTGAGCCCTTAGTCTGCCACACATGAGTAGATTGGCCCCAGTACTCACCCTTGCAAACAGCCATCCCAAAAAGTACAACAAGAAATTGGGGCTGCTCCTGCAGCTCTTTATTCCCAGCTATATTTACAAATCATTAACACTGAACATGGAGGCATTTCTGTGAATCAAACTCCCACTAGATTTCCCAGGACAACCCTTTGCAGGCATCATGAGACCTCCACAAGGAAAACTGATACATCCCCTAATTAGGGGAGGACCACCATCGTAAGTCAATAGTGAGAAGAGCTAAAACAGGCTCAAAACCTAGAACGACTTCAGTAAAACAACTGCAGAAAACCCTGTCTTTTGCCTGGCAATTGCTTCAGGAAGAAATCAGCCCTCAGCACCAAAGCAGGAGGGTCCCAGGGAGTGGGTGCCAGCTCCTGCTGACCACAGCCAGCTTTACAGCTGCCATGGGCACATCACTCCATGCATTTTACCTGGGACATTGATAGGTACATACTACATACATAGGTTATCTTGTATGCTCTGTTTCTGCCTCTGCAACAACATTTACTCTGAGCTGTTTTTCCAGCTGTTTTAGCCAGTTTGCCTATGGAACATAACAGCAAATGAATCCCAACAAACAAATCATCCTGAAGTAAACAATCATACACCATTAAAGTTACAGGTTCATCTCAAAACTTAATACTAGATTTAATAAGGCTGCAAGTTTCTCCACTTCTTACTTTTGCCCTTTTCAAACATCACATGGAGACAAGGGAAACCCTCCCTCAGACAGTCTGGCGTTTTTCCTACTCCAGAGACAGAATGACTGCCAAACCCTACTCTGGCATGGCAAACATCATAGAGATGCAAATGAAAATATACCTGATTGTGTCTGCCTGTCCATTTTGCTTCAGCTTGTTAGGAACAATCAAACAGATGCCTAATGCTGAGCAGTAAAATGAGTACCGAGGAACTCTTCCCACAGTTTTCCTCCTTCACTTGGAGGACTGCCACATACACAGATTGCAACAATCTCAAATGTTCATTATCAAGATACATGCATCAGTTAAACACAGATTAGAAGGAGAGGATAGGCAGAGTTGGTCAAAGGAGAAATAATGAATTGGGAAATGTTCATGTGTACTGTCACAGCCACTAACAAAACATGTGGTTAGCTTCTGTTTAAAAAGCTATGAAATCTCAGCAAGATAATAAACAAACACATTTATGAAATGTGGTGAAATTGGGGTTCTACACCAAAAGCAGAATCAAACTGGCTGTAAGCAGGAACTCCAGAGCCCACAATACGCTCATGCATCAATTTTTTTTTTATTTTTTTGGAAATGATTTATAGTAGATGAGTAAATAAAACATTTTCAACTACACCTGGCTGAAAAACCAAGACTGCAATCAGTATAGGTCATATCTGGAAGAAATATAAACTCCAGGTACTTGTCTTGAGCCTCCTGAGGTTAGACTGAGCACCTTGTGGACCACAGCAGGAGTATCACTGCCTGAGGACCACTCAGTCTCACTGAGGCATGAGGGGAGCAGCAGTACCCTAGAGAGCAGGGACAATACCAGGGTGAAAGCTAAGGCCACAGTGGTAGAATCACATATTTAGAGAGAATATTTATTGCAAACCTATTCAACTCCTGACTTCAGCAATCTCTCTCACTCTGGACCAAACCCCTACAGTAGGTGATGGACAAAGATCCCAAGTAAGTTACACAAGAAGTTATCTGGCTTTCATAAACTCCACCCTTTGGAATAAAATCTTTCTGATTACTCTCAATCTGCAGAATTTTCAAAAGTTTCTCACTGGTACTTTTAAAGTGATTAGCGAGCTGAGCAATTATCTAAGCTATCATTTCCTCCTGAAATACAGGTTAGTTAAATCTTATTAGGCTCTGCAATGGTACTATGGCACACAGTTACAGTACAGAGTAACAAGCCACTCCAGATGAAGGACTCTGTTAAGGTTTTGCTCTCCTCTTTATTCTTAAAAACGAAAACCAAGACCTCATCATAACATAAGACAACCCAGTCCTAGAAACTGGAAGAAAGAGATTACTGTTATGATGCTAGTGAGGCCATGGCCTGTACTAGTGAAGAGTCAGCATGTCTTCTCCTTATTCAGTCCTGTGTGCCATCACTAGCACACACTGAAATGGCAAACTTCCACAGAGGGCAAAAATAAGTGGCTCTATGCCAAGTCACCCCCTCCACAGCCCACAGCCAAAACAGATTCACAGCTGGTGCATACCTGAGGTTGCCTAATGACATTTCCCATCACTGCAGCACCCTCAGCTGGGCCCCAAGGAAACCTCAGTCAGTCCTTTTTGTTCTTAGTTAGCTCTTTTTCTGTCAGAACAAAAGACTTCAAAATTGAAAGTGTAACAAGAAGAATATTTCTTTAATAATACTTTAGGCTTAGCCAATGCCCAGGCACTTCCTAATGTCACCAGTGCTGCAAGTCCCTTGACAAGAGCACTGGACTTCTCTTTAGCTTTTTTGGGGTTTTTTGTTTGGTTTTATTCTTTTTTTATTATTACTATGAATTGGCTTTGGGTTTTGTTGTTGTTTTGTTTTTTGTTACCTTTTTGTTTTATTTTTTTTACCATGGCATGGATAGGGATTAATCAATTTCACATTAGATTTTTCCTCACCCTTCCCTCAAGATAGCAATGAAATCCAAACTCATGTCAAATTTATTTCATTTGTCATGAAACAACAGGTCTGTGTGCTGAGGAGTATTGAGTACTCCTCATATATAAATATATATTCATGTACAAATATGTGAGTGGCTTGTTTAACTTCAGCAAGAGGCTGCCAGGTTCTGCTGGGGGCTCACAGCCTCTTCAGGCAGGAGAGATACACAGCAGAGGCAAAAGGATGTGTGGCCATTTGATCTGCTCAAAATGTGAAAACCTCACAGCCAGGAAAAAAAATCACTGGGCATCTCTTGGTTCTGGTTTTTCTGAAAAGACAACATTCCTACCATATTATTTCTCTCTTGTTACAGAAAAAGAACTACAAAGCCCACAGCCTCTGTTCACCCAGCACATGCACAGAGCACTCCAGGGTATACACTCAGATAACCTGCCAAAGGTGTTAGCAAACCCTTCCCACAGGACAGGGACACCACACTTGGTGACAGGATCTGGGACCAGGGTTTTTAAGGCACAAAAGAGGCACATATTTATTTCAATGACTGCAGGGCATCCCATGCCCATGCTGCTGTTTGAGACCATCATTGTTTCCTTAGTGCAAGTGTCCAAGCAGCATTGGCCAAGTATGCCAAGAAAAAAGCCCTATTCTCCTACCATGGCATCCATGGAAGTGAAAGGCATTGGCAGTTTGTACTGCTGTTAGATGTCCAGGCTGTCTCTTACTCCAGGAGCATGTGCATGTAGGGATGGGAGCCAAAGACAGGGAGTTACCTCTATTTGCTAGCAAGCACCATCCTCCCAGTCCTGGAGATGTACTACACCTCTTAGGGACCTCTCTAACTAGGTCTCTGTCATTACTTCCAAGTAATGACAAAATAATTTCTCCAATAAACTGTTTCTAGTAAGAGTGGTGTTGGAGGGAGAGAACAGTCTCTGCCTCTCCTGCTGAGGGGATCTGGTGTCCTGAGTACATGCCAGTCCATTTAATACATTGACCTGTCTCCATTAACTGAATTGATTTGGCATATGAATGTTTACACTGCCGAGTGTATTTAAACTAATGGCTGCTAAAGCAGCTTATGTGACTTTTTAATCTAGCTTTTGCTTAGAGTCATTTGTGGAATGACTGTTTGAAAGGGAAACAGACAAGAAATTGGGGCAAAACTTACGCTGACAGACACTGAAAATGGGATGATGTGGCCACAGCACTTACACAGGCAGATTTGTGGCTCATTCATTACCATCAGACTGTTTCCCACAGCTGAGCTTTTCCACAGGCCAGCTGACCAGAGGCACAGCCTGCTCCCTGTGAGCAGACCTCAGGCAAGCCCTGGACAGCCTGCACTTTACAAAATTAATTTCATCCTCTGAAGCAGAAAATACAAATTCCTCTTTCTCCCCGAGGAAAGGGGCTGGTGGGGAATGTGACCAGTTAAGAGAGGCCCAGCTGGGTGCCTCATTCCCCTATGCTCTTTAGGGTTTTGACTTTATGACCTCAAAGATCTTTTCCAACCTAGCTGATTTTGTGATTCACACAGTTGTTTATAGGATTCTGTGTGAATTACAGTGAACCTCAAAAGCTGACACAGATAATTCTGTGTGACTATCATTAAGCACTGAGGCTGAAGGGCCATTGGTGACTGAAAGATAGTTTCAAGGACCTGCTGCAATGTACAGAGACTGGCTCTGATCACAGATTGCCTGATTTATTAAGCAGGTATAATATTCTGTGTCACTATATGGTGGAAGTCTCCTTGTGCCATTTTCCCTTAGAGAACATAATGTTGATCTCTTACAAAACACTGAGATCTGTTGATCTGTTAGGAAATATATCTGTATCATACTATTTTCCTTTTCAAACTCTTCCAAATCTTTTTAGAGTAATTAAGCATGCTACATCAAATATCAAACCTGTGCAAAATCATGCTGACCCCCCCAACAGTTCAGACAATTCATCTCGTTTCAGCATATGATGGAAAAAGTGAATCAAGGGACAGAAAACAGTCTTTGCAAGAGTAATAATTAGATTTACTTCTCCTAATTCCTTGCACATGATCTTCTGATTTGCACTGCAGGCTTATCCACCTGCCACACTGCAGCCCTGCAGACAACACAGGACCACATCTAGGTATTCTAGATAACACCTAACTTCTTCACAGGCCCTCTTGTAGGTATTGCCACTGCCGTTTTAAATATGACCAATAAATTGACATAATGTTTATTTAAAAATGAGCATTGCCTAAACCTGCTATTCTGACACTGATATATCCTCACCGACATTTGGTACAAACATTGCTTCAAAATTAGAGAAAACAAAGCCAAAAAGCTCCTTCAAGAGGATTGGTGCCTATCCCATCAAACATCTCCACCTGCAGGTGCTCCCACAGAGCCAGGAGCTGGGGCTGCTCTCACAATCACAGATCCCTGGTGACTGTCCCACTGCACTCACAACTCTGCTCAGAGCAGAGGGTTGATGATCCAAGATATAGAAATAGGAAAAGGAGATGGGAAGGGACACATAACACAATTATGGTTCCCATCTTTAGTTTCCTGAAGGAAACCCTATTCCATCATCCTGAGTCCAAAGGTGAAGAGTCAGTTCCCATCACCTATCACAGCAAGAAAAGAAGTCATCTTTGGGTAATCTCATCCTGGGGATAATCATGTTAGCTCCTCCTGACAGCTGCTGCAGATCTGAGAAGCAGGAGGAGCAGAAGCAGCATGACGTGGCCAGCCCAGCTCTTTATGAAAGCCATCTTTACTCCTGTGTGGTTGAAGCTCTGAGCAGGACCTTCCACTTTTCTGGGTATCCCACCTCCCCACAGCAATGGCAGCATCTGGCTTTTGCTGCAGCATCCAAAACTTTGAAAGGAAATGGCATGATCATCTCAAACTGCAAGATCCACCTGGGAGAGGATTTCTGAATGATTATCGCATACCTCTGCTTGTCCCCGGACTTCCATCACCTAAAAGTGTGATAATCCCCAAAACACACGCCCTGCTGTGTCTTATCTGCAATTACAGCGATGTCTGAACAATGAGTTGTGCTTTCCTCCTGCGCGTGGATCTGGCACGAATCCCAGGAGCCAACTCGTGCCCTCTGCCGGGTCAAGTGTGGAAATCACCTCTCTCCTTTCACCACTGCCAGCTCAAAGGCATGCCACAAGGTCATCTCCAAACACAGCTCATCAAGCATTTCTGACTAGATACTTGGATTCACAGCTGGGAAATGGAAGGTCATTCAGCACTGTGCCTCCTCTCAAAACATAGCATGGCTTGGATATAAGCTGCTGAATGTAGATTGTCAGTCCCAGACTGACAGCACAAAGCAGCAGAAAGCCAAGCAATGAGAAGGGAAAGCCACAGGACCCTGTCATGATTATATCTTCAGTTTCAGAAATTGCTTTGATGTTCTCTCAACAGGGGATAGCTTCCATTCCCTTCAGTCTTTGCTGGAGCTTTAGTAGAAATATTGGCTGTTTCTGTTGGATTTTTAGTTAGAAGTGGACTATACAATTTCCTGCAGAAACCAGGGTGTCATCCCTCAGCACCCATTTAGACTGTATGAAAAGAGATGAGTAAGACCAGAACCAAAGGGGTGCCTAAAAATACAGAAAATATTCCTTGGAAGAAGGCAAAGACACAGAGGTGCATTCAGGCTGTAGACACAAAACAGTGCAAACCTCTAAAAGCCCAGCTGGCTCCTGCATTCAGCACCTTGTCTAAGGAGCCCAGCCATAGCTCAGCTTCGATTCATTTTAGACTTCCAGGACAGAGCTGAGTGTGACAAGCTGGAGGAAGGTTCATTATCGGGTCTCATGCTGGTGGCCGTGGGCAGCACACACCTCACTGCAGCTTAATCGGCTCTAAGCAGCCCAGACAGCAGCTGCCATTTGCTTTGTGCTCTTGCATAAATGCTGCAGATTTTACTCTGAAATCTAGATTTGACAAACTGGGAACAAATAAAGATAGCTGATGGTAGTACCCAGGCATCTGAGCAGACCCTTAATGGAAAAGAACTCTGTCAGGAAGAAATTTGTTTCTTATATTTTTAAGATTTATCTTTTTGTTTGCTGTTCACCAAACAAATAATTTGAACAATATTAATCTCCTACATTATAACCCATCTTCACTGACATAATCCTAATGCATTACTGGAGTTACAATAGAAAGAAATAAGAAAAAAGCAAAACACAATGTCACAAGTGAATTAGTATTTAACCCACTGATCATAAATCACAGTGGGTACATCCTCAGAGAGAGGAAGCTTTTATCAGGATCCTCATGAATTGTTTAGAGAGTATAAAAATAGGACTTCCTCCTGCAAAACACCTGTTGAAGCCAATAACTTTAAGGTAGCTCATAAGTGAGGAAAAAGTTTCTAAATGTTCTATCAAACATGAAGATACCAACATTTGTCAAAAAAATGTTGTTTTTTATGTCAAACACACTGCCTTGTGCTTCTTAATTCTTTTAAATAGTTCTACCACTACATACCTACCACTACCCTATACATAATCTAGTGAAGATATATGACATTTATTTTAAAAATTTCTAAACATATAAGACTGCCATCAGAGTCTCAGAGCTATCAAATCAGACAGCTAATGTTTGTTTGCAGAATTCAGTGTCAGATATGCCAGCCCAGAACAACACTTGCTAAAGCAGCAAATCAGGGTTTATAGTGGTAAGTAACAGAGAATGAAATTTGTATATCAAACCCTCTAATAAACAAGAGGAAATATAAGTTCACTCTGTCATCCTGAAGATGGAATTAATTTTTGGTATTCCCCAATAACTAAATTCCTTCTCACTTCAGAAAAACCTGGTTTTTACATGCAAAAGGTGGCATCAGATCTTTGTGAAAGGAATGAAAAGGCAGAAGTCATTCCATGGCTCAAACAAGAAAGTAAAGTATTTTTTCCACAAAAAAAAAGGGCAGAAATGTTGTGTTGTCAATAACAATAAAAATACTCTATAGAAAATAGAAATGAGTGACAGTAAATGGAGGGAACCCCATTCCCTGCCAGGCTCCTGTAACTGGCATATGTGTAAAGTGAAATTAGATTCTATCAAATAATGCTTCCCCATCTCCTGGCAGTCTGCATCACCTGTGTTCCCTTTCTCCTTTTTCATTAAAAACTTCATTAAAGGCTAGGCACTAGATACTTGTGGGGCTGAGCTGAAGAATAAGAGGGTTTTTTCCCATAAAACACACGCTACCTTTGCACCCCCTACCGGAAGAACAGCCACGAGCAAAGAGCCTGCAGAGTCTCACCACGGAGATCTTCCCCCCACTACCCAAATATTACCACAGAGGAGTTGTGTTCATCTTAAAAGGGTCATTTCTTCTAACCCTGTCATATCCATTGGTTTCTAGTCAGAATCTTTACTGACTTTAGTTGGAGACAGCAAAAAGTCTACAAACATGAAAATACTTTATCATATTCTTGCAAGGTAACTCAGGTTTTCTGTTTATTTGGGGTTTGGTTCTTTTTTGGTTTGTGGAGTTTTGGGGTTTTTTTTTTTTGTGGTTTGTTTGTTGTGGGTTTTGGGGTTTTTTTGTATGGAAGGAGTCCCCTTGTGCTGAGTAGAAAGGCCATTTAAATACAAAAAAGAAAAAAGCTCTAGTAGCAATATATCACTAAATAACATGTCCAGAGGATAAACAGTTGCTATCTAGTGAAAATCAGACCTTTGTTATCGATGTGCAGAAATGGCTGTGGCAGATTTTCTGTTGTGAGGTTGGCAAGCCCTTTTCCAGAACCTTCACTCTCTAAGGTAAGCAGCAGATCACAATATATTTTCGTTCTTATCTTTAGTATATTTTACTAGTATAAACAGTAACCCAAGGGATAATTTTCATGTTACTTGGTATAAAAAAATGTGTTTAAATAAAATTATCCAAGAAAGCCACCGAAGAAGTTGGTCAATATTTGTCAATCCCAGTTTATCAAAGGCAGCAGTAAACCCTTTAGAGCAGTTCTGCTGTTACGTTTATAACCAGGAGGTGGCATTGAATGGCCACAAATCTGCTCCCAGTGTCCTTAAGTGCTGCTGCCAGGGCCGAGCAGGGAAGGGTCCTGCGCGATTCACACAGCGTAAACATGAAATTTAGGTTACCCCTCGCATAAACTCCCTGGAATTATAGCGATGTAGTCATTAACTAATTCGTGTTACAGTAGCGAGAAAAATACTTTATTTCTTCTCTCCTGTCTAGTGCAACAAACCCATGGCATATCTGCTCTGGGTTTTTTGAAGCCCACTGAAACCACAGGACTCAGAGGGACCCCGTTAGTGTGTGCAGTATGTGCAGTACTCTCATGTGGAGCAGAGAAGAGGATCTCAAAAGCTCGGGAGAATTTCAGAGGAACGGGTTCCCATGATCCTTGCCATTTATTCACATCATCTCCATCGATTCCCACTGGGAAAAAAAAAAAAAATCCACACGTGCACAGCGACACCAAAGAGCTTAACATGTGTTTCATTTACCCTTTTTAATGAGTTGATTATTACTCCTTTTCAGTGAAGCCTTCTCTTGTTTAGTCTAGTGTTATCCCCAGCCCATCAAAAAGAACACATATGGGAGAAGAAAAATACTATTTACTAAAAGAGTACAACAGGAGAAAAAAAAAAAACCACAGGCATCCAAAACTGCAGAATGGAAGGATCAACTACTCATGATATTTCAACTGTACTGCAGGATAAGGTGACAAGATGAATACTGGGATTTCCTTCTTTCTGTAATCATTTACATGCAAATGGAAAAGGAGACTCTTGCAAGGAACAACCCAGTTACTGGAATCATCCTGTATCTACACAAATTAAGCAGCAATTATCTCAATGAGCTTTGACCTTACCTCAAAGTTTATGTGTAGCCTTGCTTAGGAAAAAAATAAATATTAAAATAATATATTTTATTCCTGTATTTCAGATAAGTAATTCAGAGGTTTCTGAGTTTTTAGACATGTCTTTGTTTTGAAGAGAAGGTGCTCCAATGATGGACATGTAAAGAAGAGAGCAGCTTCGTCAATCCTCATGGCAGCCCAGACAAAATGAATATATGCATGCTGAGAGAAAACAGAGAAATAAAATTCAGGGTTGGAAGAAACCTTGCCATTTGGGCTGCCAGTCATCTGGATCAGCAGAGCCTCCTGACAGCCTCCAAATCTGCATTTCCTTTTCCTGGGGCTTGGTAGGTGAAGGACAGAGGGGACAGGCTGAGACCAGCTCCCAGCATGACATGAGCTGGATGTGGTCCCGAGTCACACCTGGATGTACAATATACACATGGTACAATAGAAACGTGTGTTCTGGGGGGTGCTTAGGTGTGAGCCCCATTACTGCTGCCTCAGAAAACATAAGGCAGGGAAAGGCTTGGAGTGAACAGGCTTTAGCAGGTCGATCCAATCAAGAGCACAGTGATGCTCAGTTTGTAGCACATGAAACTGCTGAAAGATTGAGTGCTCAGAGAGACTGAGGGAAATGCAAACAGAGCCCCCGGAGGGGACCAATTTTTCAGCAGGTCATGAGCAAGCCAATAATGATTTCCACTTCATTTGTATGTGTGCTAAACATACTTGGCATTACTTCAGAGACTGGGGTCAAAAGTTCGATGATTGCTAAAGGCATTGTGCTAGAAGATGCAGCTGGATAGCTGCTAGGGCAGGGTAAAAGCCAGGTTTGCACTAACCCTTATCCCTGCACTACCCTGGTGGGGTTTCCCAGCTGAGATCCGTTATATCTGCAACTGGCACACTGAAAAATGGCCACAAAGTTCATCTTGCATGGTACCTCATTGCCATGATACATCAAAACAGCAAAGCAGAAAGCAGAGCAACTAGGGCCAACATTCCTTTTGCATATCTCAATAGCCTTTCCATGCTACTGGTCTCCTGGGCCAGCAAGAACCTCTTTGCTCCTGACTCTCTTCAGCATGTCCACCAAAAACATATCTAAGCACAACACACACAAAAATCAAGTCACAGACCCATGAGCTGAAGGAGCAGCTCCCTCAAACAGCCATTGCCACAGCCCTCTGGCAGCTGAGGACGCTGCACCATGAGCTGCTCACTGCTGGCTTTGCTGTAATGCAGCAACAGAGTCGGGCCCAGCACTACCTGATGTGCCCTGAGCCAAGGGACACATTTGGCAAGAAAAGGGTTGGCCAGCCAATAACTTAATGTCTTGGAGACACCATCAGCATTTAGCCTCACTCTTCAGGCTTTAGTGGTCTGGTAGACTCACAGTGTCAACATCACATGCTCAGAGATACATGGTGGAGTTTCTTCTTACCTCCAGAGAACTCCTTGAACTCCATGACCTTCTTATGCTGCCCCTTATGGTCCCAGTAACATTTCACTGTGCTGCCTGGGGATGAATGGAAAAGAAAACTATTTGCAAGCAGGGGTTTCTCTGCCTAAACATGATGACAAAGCTACAGGGGAAAAAAAAAAAAAAAGAGGGTCAAGTACACAAACACAATGCTACAAGTGCCCCTTCCCACAAGCTCTCCATTTCTTCTTGACTGCCTTGCCTTTCTCTGAAACATACCTGAGTTTCAGCACAAAATTTGACTTTCGTTGCATTGAACTTGCAGGAAAGGAGGACATTTATGTTGGTCCCAGGTATATTACATTGACTGTGTTTTCCAGGCACAAGTAGCCCCATGGAAAAGAAATCTCCCAAGGAAGCAACAAGCAGACTCAAGGGAAATGGAGGAGCAGAGGCTTCCATTAACTCACACAGGGCATGGCTAAATGGAATTCAGGTACTGAATATTGGCTGGGGACAATAGAGGCTCATTTTTCAAAGACCCCTGTGCAGCTGTCTTGAACATGACTAGGAGCTTGCAATGTGTGTTCTAAGACTGTAAGCCTGATAGATATGCATTGTCAATTTGACTTTTCACAAGGTGGGGAGGAGTAAAGAAAACAAGCCCCTCTTTTTTTAGTAACTCTCCTCTGCCTTTTTCATAATTAAATTTACCATAATGACCACTGTACTAAATCTAATAAGAAGTCTGAGTTTCTGGTTTCCATTGGCAGCCATTTGCACAGCTCAATTTAGGCAACTCACTAAAGCATAAGAGCAGTATTGTAAGGCAACCTTCTTGAGCCAGTAAGTAAGAAGAAAAGCTTACCTAGAAAGTACTAAATCACTAAAATTGATTGTACCCTATTGCTTATGCTCTGATTCCACTGACAGGAAGGCTCTGAGCTGGCTTATTTACACATGCACTAGTGAACTCATTCACACACAGCTGCTTTCCACCTCAGAGCAATAAAAATTAATAATAAAAATAATTAAACCTCATCAGCCTTCCAGCATTTGGAAACCCCAGAGCCCCATTGCCAGATCCTCTGAAAATGCATCAGCCTTCCCATGAGAGAGGCTGGGGCTCAATTCCTGCAGGGACTGGCTGCCAGAACTACCACGGTGCCTGGTCATCACACTCCAGCAACAGATTATTCCATTCTATCGACCCTCCTGCTCTGGGTTAATTCTTTTAATTGTCTCACCACATCTTTTCCCATTAGGCTGATGTAACTTGTTTAAGCATACACAGATTGATTTATGGCAGCACTAGGGATGTTAATCCGATGCCTGCTCTCAGTTAATGCACGCACGGTGAGAGATGCAGGGCAGCAGTCTCCCATTTGGGAGCTCCAGCCTTTTGCCTTGAAATCAAAGGCAGCTTCCCAGTGGGAGCAGAATTACAGCACTGCAGGAACAGTGGTTTCCACTGCTGTTATGGGTAAGTCAAGGTCACTGCATCCTGCTCTCAATTATCAAGTGCCATCTTTTTAAACATAGCAGCAATCAAGGAAATGGAAAATCTTTTTAAAAGTTCACTGTTAGGAAACTATTGGAGCCTACTGAATTCCTAAAATCCTGTCAGGAGGTAAAGAGGTCCCTTCAAATGCAACCTCATTTGTCTCCAATTAGAACCAGTTTCCTTCACAGGGTATGTTCAACAACCTTTAGCTCATTGCTATGTGTTCCCTGCATTTCCCTTTTACTCAAAGGATGTGCACATAGTACAGAAACCTGCACAGAGCAGCCTTCTGTTCCATACATACAGTTTAGGTCATGAAATACACAGAATACATAATGTGTATATAGTATGAGTTGAAAAACTGTTCTCAACAGTACCAATAAAATCTTGCAAAACTCCAGGAAAAGACTAGGATACCCCACAGAACCAAAGTACTTTTCCATTCTGTTGCATGTTCACAATTAAAACAATTGGGTACATTAAAAAACAATTAAGTTAATCTGCAGGTGCTACCATCTAACTCAAAGTCAAAGAAAAGTTACCCTACAATTTTGTGGTTTTGGGACAAAAAAATCCCCAAGGAAACAAAACAATCAAACAAACAAAAAAAAACTCCCAACACATCCACTGTGCCAAATTGCTTAAGAAAACTGCAATTCTGCTTCTGACCTACATATAACCAAGCATTCTTTAGGATTACAACTGGGACACCACCAGTCCCATCACATTTTGACAGCAAAGCCCATGCATTTTCCCACCTCCAACAGGGCTCAGAGCAGGAGTTGTCTCAGCTGTTTCTCCCAGGTATTCCTCCTGCTACCCAGTTGATCCTGCCTAGAAATAGACTTCATCTCCTTAGATTTTCAAATCCTCCAGAGAGCTTCCAGTACAATTTCTAAACACAGACTTACTAGATGTGCTGTCAAATCACACCATTTTTTATGAAGTTTATTCCACTTATGACATACTTTGCAGTTTGGAGGGCATAGACATGCTCAGGCTGAGACACTAACACTAATTCCGTGTGATTCCAGCCCAAGCAGGGAAGCAACAGGTGGTGTTCCACCCCTGAGAGCCAGTCAGCACAGCTCAGATTTCTAATGTCAGGCACCTCATTCTTGCAGCAACTTCTCTGACAACAGCCTTCGTGCTAAGAACAATATACAACATTTTCAAACAAAACAAGAGACAGCTGTACAAGTGTCTCAGCACACACCACAGCTGAGATGGCCACAATACACAGAGTACCCCCATACAGTTTCAGAAGGCTTTAGGCATTCACCCATACAAAGTAATAGCTTACCCCACCAGAAGGCTTCAGGTGTCTGCCCATACAGGGTAACATCATTCCACATCAGAAAGCTGCAAGTATCTGCCCTTCTTGCCCTTTAGCCCAGCCTTTTATACCCCTGATTGCTCATGCACTGCATCTGTGAGCCCTCTGCTCCCTTTGGTGGTTGGTCAGTGCCCTGGGCACTCCCTGGCTCATTGCTGTCACTGCTGCTCACCTGCTCCTCACAGCTGTGCCCATGGGGATGAGGCTGAGCCCAGCCCCATTCCCAATTATCACAGACTGTGTACCTACAGAGTACACAGTACCTTCAGATGGTTCATGAACAAAAAGGAAAAAAAAAAAAACAAAACTAATGTATTATTAAGTACAGGTTATTATTCAACTTTATTAAAAGAATACCAATACCAATACTTTAGATAGATCTAAAAGCACCAGCAGGAGTCACTGCTCTTTGTACCTTGCAATGAAGAGCCCCCAGCTGACAAAGGCCACGTATGGACTATATACTGCTCTGAAGCTGCAATGGAAACAGACTTCAGCAGATACTCCCAGTGAAAAAAAGCACCACAAAATCACTAACTTCACTCTTCAGCCTCTACTGAGAACCAGTTCCAAGCCTTCACTCCAACAGCAGTTTCACAGTGACATCAGTGGCTCATGCCATCCCAAGACCATCTGCAGGCTAGCAGCCTAAGAATCAGTCTTGTAACCTCCTGAGGTGGAAACCCCTGATTTCCCTACCTATATTTGTGTGACTACTAATCTCACACAGCTATAAGGACCTTCAAGGTGGCTTCAGTCTCCACTGGCTTTATCTGTGCTGTAGAAAGGAGCATTTTTTTCCACTTCTTTATAAGCACTTTGTTTTGAAACACCACAGCTATTCAAAATGTTAAGGCACAGGATGAAAGCTACAGAAACATAACTTCTTATGCACTAAACAGTGCACTGGGAAGAGATGAGCAAGTCTGGTGGCAAAAGCTGCCACAGACAAACCTAACATACAATATATGGACAGGAGTAAATATCTAAGGCTTAGATATTTAGATACATTAGATATACATGAGTATTTACCTAGGTTTATTTTTTCTGATTTCCTTAGGTCAAATGGGAAAGTAGGACCCACGACAACTCTGTGTTGAATCCTGACACCAATGCCTAGTTCATACTTGGAATTTTCTCCTTGGCAATAATTTTGTAGAAAGGCATTACAAAATTGCCAGATAGCTGAGCTTTTCCTGATAGTGAAATTTTACTTAAATAGTTAGAAGATACGAGCTGACTTGTATCCTGTCACTGGGATATGTCACTTACAATATATCTTTCAAATATATATTTAATTATTTCCCAAGATATTTGCTTCCCCATTTAACTAAAACATTCATATTCAATTCATTCTGCTTTGGACAAATGAATGTCTTTGCAGATTACCAATCCAAAATATCTGACAAGTTTTTTGATATATCTTTCTTCTGTAGTCAGCACAAGGAGAATGTCCAGCATGATGGAAATGCACATTTGAACAGTCAGCAAACCAAATTGCCAATCTGACACCACTTTTAAAGCCCAAGAAAATATTTGTGAGCATGTGGAAGATGTGTTTCCTGCTATCACAGTTTTGAAAGGCTGTTAAGCAATGAGGAATTTGATTTGGACTGCAGCAAAGCCCCAGAAGTTGAGCAGAGATGAGTAGCTAATGGAGAAGGATGTTAAGAATCAGGAGCACCCAAACATTCATTCAGCTCCTGTTCCCTGCAAAATTGGATCAGAAATGAACTTGAGGAGTCTTGGGACAAGGACACGTTCTGTATTTTTACAGCTGAAAAAAGGAAAACTGGGATAAGTTTTGGGGGGGGGGGGGGGGGAATATACTTTTGTGGTGGGTTGGAGAACATTTTGACAGCCTTCCATAAAAGAGCAAAGACATGACAGGAAAAAAAGGGTGTTCAAGGACCAGGAAGAGAAGCAGTCATTGGGAGGAACAGCATCTTCCCAAGATGCTTCTTGCATCTCAAAGACCAATGCCACTTGTCATCCTCATGTAGTCAGGGACTAACACAGCAAATGTTCGAAGGACATAAAGAAGAGAAAAAAAGTGGTTTGGGGTGATGCGCACAGTAGACATAGGCTTAGCAGGAATAAAACAGGAAAAGAAATTTCAGATTGGACATCAGGAGACTATTCAAGCCCTGAATTTTATTGGACATGTAAGTATTCTCCAAGAGGGAAAACTGAAATTCCATTCACTGAGCTATTTACATATGCAGAAATGACTTTGTCATGGAGAATACCCTGTACTTTTAGACTTGGAAGACACACCATCATTTACTAGTTTTCTTTTAACTCTAAATGAAGAACTATCTACTACAACTGTCAAGAACATCAACTGTTGCTAGAACTGACATAAACTTAGACACAAATCCTTGAATTGTTTTTTCTCTTATTTTCCCTATCTTCTGCTATTTTTCCTTCCTCTCTAAGCACTATTTCCAAACAAAGCAGCATGAAGTATGGGTGTAACATTAATTTAAAAAACCCACCCTGATCATTTCACCATTCCTCAAAGTATGACAACCATTAATAAAAAGCAGTTTTGCCTAGTGAACAAAGCTTTTACAGAAGTGGAAGGGCACACCTTCATGTACAGTCTCCATCCCACATTACACCTGCATCACACAACTTTTGACAGAGTTACAAGACATGCAGTCTCCCCAGAAGGTTGTGGCTAATCCTGCTAATCACAAAAGTACCAATGGCTAGAGAGGCTAAGGCTTGTCCAGCCAGAACTGCCAACCAGCCCAGCTGGAACCCAAAGCAGGACCAGGGGCACCAAGCCCTGCCTGGCATGTCCCTGCCCAGGGCCACCTCATGGCACCACCAGTCGCTGGCAGGATTCCCTCTTTGCTCTCCAAAGCTCCTCTGGGTGCTTCACGTGCTTCTGTCTGTACTGTGTGTCCATCTGCCTTGGCAGCAAAGGTTTCAGAGCCCAACAGGAAGAGCAGGAACCTCAGCTACTACTGACCTACAGCAGTATGTTAATGGATAATGCAAAATACCCACTGTTTTCTCAATAATTACATTTATGACAACAACTTATTGGCTGCCATTTGACAGCCTGACCATTCTCTGCACAAAAATGCATCTGAAATTAAGTTGCTGAAAATGGACCTTACCTTCAATCTCTTCCATTTTCCTCTATCACACTTCTGAAGAGTGTAACATACTTGTCAACGTAGGTGAGCCTCTCCTATTTGGCAGAATCAGATTAGCAGGTCTTCTAATCAAAAAAGAACACATAATTAGTTCAGTCCTAAGTGCTAAAATGTATTGCCATATCCTGAAGAGGGCAAGCTCTCTACTGCAGACATTAAGTACTCAGGCTATTAGGAGTATTAATATTTTGCAGACCTGGAGGACTCTTAACTCTCTGACTCATTGTGTTTGGACACCTCATAGCAAAACTTTTTCTCCTGTGAAAGAAGGTCTTCTAAGGATGCACAATTAACTCAGTTCCATTCCTGAGAGCAGAGTGCATCACAGCAGTTGTTGCTTCTCTCTCTCTCTTTCTGTAAAATTGCCCTGATACAGCATCAAAAACAACTGTCATTTCAAAGCACAGGGACTATCAATTCAGTAGGTAGCAGGACAAGCAAGAGCAGACTGTACACAAGTAATTTTATCTGTTTAACTACTTATATATTTATTTTGATGTTTGGAGAGAAGCCTCTCTGATTTTTCCAAAATTCCCAATGTAGGTAGGTCTTCCTTTTTAAACTGATTGTTAGAAATGTGATCAACTGGTCATACAAAACCCTACTTTACCCTTACATTCAATTTAAACTGATACCATCATCAGATATAAAGGTTTATATGCTCACATATGTTATATATTTTCTTGGATTTTTTTCTGAAATCTTGAAGATCCTAAGTATAATTTCTCTTCCTGAAACATGGGCTCTTTTGGATTCAATAATAAATTCCTTTTTATTACCAAACAGTCATCCTGAGCTATTTTTCCTTCATCTACAGTCTCCAGAACAAAGAAAGTGGTAGAAGTCCTAGTGCAGTCATCCCTGTTCTTTATACAGATCCAAAATCTTTTCTATCTCCTTGATATTAACAGTGGCTTTCCAAACCCGCATGTTCTGCACTGGAGGGCAAATGAAGTACATCACCTCCTCCACATTCCTCCTCTCAAACTAAATAATTGTCACATCTCTGGGCTTTGGGATAAAAGCACGAAAATTTAAAAGTCATCTCATTTCACCTTAAAGTCCCTTCCCAAATATAATTATAAATTTCTATGCCAAACACCAGGGAGACTTTTTTTTACTTTAATTTACTGTAGGTGCATCAACTTTGACCACACTCGAAGGTACATTTTCTCCCCATTAGTTCTGTCTAGTCAAAGAAGCTCACGTAGGGATGACGCATCTCTTGCAGATAAGGGTATCCGCTGATTTGATTTACTAAGGAAGCTAAATTTATTATACAACATTTTACAAGTATAATTCTGCTTTCTCTTGATGGTAATAAATTCGATATCAACTCCCAAGAGACAAGAGAACCAGTCCTTTTATTATCCAGACATGACCCCCAGAGCCAGATTCCATTTTAGAGACGGGAAATGACCATATCTCTGATTAAAAGGGAAACTTTAATCAAATAAAGTGCCTCATCAAGCGAGAGCCAAGATTCCAATACTCCTGACTGCAGCACAGCAACGATCCAAAGTCATATCTGCCCCCAACCCATTACTGCCTACTGCAAACGTGATATCCATCCTAAATGGATGCATCCTAAATGCAGGTGCATCCTTCAGCCATTTCCTCATCATCTGGGTAGCTGCTCCTCCCATACTCACAGTCCTCTGCAGAAACACGTTCTAAAGAAAGCTGCCCCAGGGTCTGTTTGGGGAATCAGAAGAGGATGGACTTTGTAGTGTTTAGTTTGATTTTTTCCCAACTAAATCAGTCTCACAGGTGACAAGTATCTTGACTCCACGCAGTTAGTGCAGCAGCCTTGGCTTTTAGCTCAGTACCCTTCCAGTTAGAGTCTTCTATTCCTTCAGACACTTTCCTTCTACACCCTGAAATTAGCTTTTGAAGCATTTAGGATAATAGCTTATTTTGAGTCCCAGGTCAAGAGCTTTATCCCGATTGTCATTGGTGCATTTCTGCAGTTTTACAGTGGATGTAGTACATGAGTAACAACGGTAACAATGACAATATGGATGTCAAGAACTATTGTCATTTTAAATATTCTCGAATGTTCTACTTCTGTGTAAGTACAATTGGATGTGTATGCTA
This sequence comes from Taeniopygia guttata, assembly GCF_048771995.1. Classification (NCBI taxonomy): domain Eukaryota; kingdom Metazoa; phylum Chordata; class Aves; order Passeriformes; family Estrildidae; genus Taeniopygia; species Taeniopygia guttata. The sequence goes on along the minus strand of NC_133031.1, from coordinate 11,014,826 downwards.
CTCCACGCAAGGATCCATCTTAAAGTGTTTCTGGCCATCTAGAATGGTTTCTTCAACAGAGCAAGATACAGCAACTGACAGATAAATCAGCCCCCTTTCAGCTGTGAAAGCCCGGCTATGCAAGCAAATGCAGTTGCCAAACTCCACATCCATTCAGGAACCGCTCGCCTGAGAGATGGGATTAGTTCATACAGCCTTCTGCAGAGATCCTCCTTGGATCAGCCCACATGTCATTTCTGCTACAGGAGTACAGATATGCTGCTTTGTGCTAAGGAGTACTTCTCAATATCAAAGCCTCTGCACCGGGTGATGCTCCTTGCTCCGCAGCTCTTCCAGCTGCCACACTGGCCCGACAAAATGCGGGCAGTGTGCAACACAACCGCACCTGAGGATTATTTCCCTGGCGTTTGTCTGAGTGTCAGAAACGCGCTCGCACGCAGGAAGACAGTTATTGTGTTGCTCTCTGATGTCCAATAAAGCTTCCGTGGTCTCACGCCCCCCCTGAGGTGGGGGGCTCAGCCCAGCCCTTTCAGACCCGATTAGCCCAAGTCTCTGCGAGTGCCCCTACACCCTGCCCTGGCCGGCTCCCGCGTGTTGGGGAGCAGCCCCGAGCAGCTCTCGGGTCAGGCGGCGGCGGCACAGCGGCAGAGCCCGTAAGCGCCGACCTCCGCAGGCGGGCCGGGCGCCGCTGAAGCAGCGGCGACGCAGGGCTGAGAGGACACGGGACCTCTGCCCGCAGCACCGGTGGGCCCGCGTCGTCCCGGCCCAGGGGAAAGCAACCGAGAGCTCCGGGAGGCTGCCGGAGAACCGGGATCGCTACCAGCGATGCCCGGGCGTCCGCAGCCAGCCGCGCCGTCGGGCCCCCGCCTCGGGGGCGGTGCCGCGTCCCCAGCGCCCTCCCAGGCACACCCCCGGGGCGGAGAGCCCCGGCGGCACCCCCGCCCCGCAGACCCCGACCGCGGCGGGCAGGGCTGCCGGCCCCGGCGCGGTGCAGCGGGCGGGACGGGGCGGGGCGCGGAGTGCGGGCGGGCGGGCGAGCGGCGGGGCCGGCGCGGTGGCGGGGGCGGGTGGGGTTTCCGTGCGCGGCGCTTATTAGTGTGGTGATGGAGGATCGGCCCCTCGGAGCCGCCTGGCAGCGGCGGCGCGGGCTGACGGCAGCCGCCCGGAGGTGAGCGGCGGCGGCTCGGGCGGCTGAGGCGGCGGGGCCGCCCCCGCCGTGCCCCATGCGGGCGGCGGGGCGGCGGCGGCGGCGCTGAGGGCGATGTCGGAGGCGGGGGGCGCGGGCCGGGCGCGGGCCGCCGTGGAGCGGCTGTCGGAGGCGGTGGGCGAGCGGCGGCGGCGGCTGGGCACCGCCATGGGGGAGGCACGGCGGCAGCGGCGGCTGCTGCTGATGGTGGTGTGCGTGGCGCTGCTGCTGGACAACATGCTCTACATGGTCATCGTGCCCATCATCCCCGACTACATCGCGGCCATGCGCGGCGGCGGGGGCACCGCCGGCCCGTCCGCGCCCGCGGGGGGCAACGGGAGCGGCGGCGGCAACCGGAGCCTTCTGCCTGCGCGGTACCCGCCGGCCTCGGGGAGCAACGAGGACGTGCAGATCGGGGTGCTGTTCGCCTCCAAAGCCATGCTGCAGCTGCTGGTGAACCCCCTCAGCGGCACCCTCATCGACCGCGTGGGCTACGAGGCGCCGCTGCTGGCCGGGCTGGCCGTCCTGTTCCTCTCCACCGCCACCTTCGCCTTCGCCGAGAACTACGCGACGCTGTTCGCGGCGCGCAGTCTGCAGGGGCTGGGCTCTGCCTTTGCCGACACCGCCGGCATCGCCCTCATCGCCGACCGCTACGCCGAGGAGCCGGCGCGGAGCCGCGCCCTGGGCACGGCGCTGGCCTGCATCTCCTTCGGCAGCCTGGCCGCCCCCCCCTTCGGCGGCGTCCTCTACGAGTTCGCGGGCAAGCGGGTGCCCTTCCTGGTGCTGGCCTGCGTCTGCCTCCTCGACGGGCTGATGCTGCTGGTCCTGGCGCCGCCCGGTGGCACCGGGGCACGGGCCAACATGCCTGTCGGCACCCCCATACACCGCCTCATGATTGACCCCTACATTGCCGTGGTGGCAGGGGCCCTGGCCACCTGCAACATCCCCCTGGCCTTCCTGGAGCCCACCATCGCCAACTGGATGAAGGATTCCATGGGGGCCAGCGAGTGGGAGGTGGGCCTCACCTGGCTGCCCGCCTTCTTCCCCCACGTGCTGGGCGTCTACGTCACCGTCCAGCTGGCTGCTGCGTACCCACACCTGCAGTGGTTTTACGGGGCCCTGGGCATGGCCATCATCGGTGCCAGCTCCTGCTTGGTGCCCGCCTGCAGGAATTTCGGGCAGGTCATCATTCCCCTCTGTGGCATCTGCTTCGGCATCGCCCTGGTGGACACAGCCCTGCTGCCCACCCTGGCTTTCCTGGTGGACGTGCGTCACGTCTCTGTCTATGGCAGCGTCTACGCCATTGCAGACATCTCCTACTGTGTGGCATACGCTCTGGGGCCCATCGTGGCTGGCCAGATTGTGCACACCATGGGCTTTGCGCAGCTCAACCTGGGCATGGGGCTTGCCAACGTGCTTTACGCCCCTGTCCTTCTCTTCCTCAAAAATGTCTGCCAAATGAAACCCTCTCACTCGGAGAGGAACATCCTCCTTGAAGAAGGACCTAAGGGACTCTATGACACCATCAAAATGGAGGAACGCAAAGGCATGGGCAAAAGCCTCCAGCCAGCGGGCGAGATGGATGAGAATGGCATGGGCTCTTACCACAGAGACCTGAAAGGGGTGTCTGAGGAGGACTCATCCGACTATGAGTACAGTTAGGTTCCCCCTTGCGGCCCAGACCCAAGAACAAGGAGAGACATGTGGGAGAGAAGCAAAGTGGGGGATGAAAATGTTACTGCATTATGTTTCTGTACTGACGTGCAATATCTACAGTTTAACCTTTGTCATGATGTAATGGCTTTCTTCTAGACTTACTTTTAATCAGTATTTCCCTCAGCATTCTGGCAAGGTGGAGGGGGTGGGAAATGGGAGACAATACTGAAAAAAATTATTGGAGTAATCATTAGCAGAAATCTGAGGGGAATCTTTCAAAAAAAATCACCAAAAAGAAAACAAAAACCCAACAGCTTTGTAGCTGGGGTGTAATTGTGCAGAGTGTTCTCAAACTGAAACTGTGTGTGACATACTGTATATCTCTGTAAAAATTATGAGAAAAGCAAAAAAGTATGTGTAAAATTTCAAATGGTGTATTCAGGGACTTAGTAAATCTTGTGTACATATTCTCAGACTTTCAGTCGGTTTCCTATATTTAAGAAGAGCAACAGCTGTCTCATTTTATTCTTCCTTGGGAATAAACTGAAGTATTGTACCTTTTTTTTTTCTCTCTTGTGCTGCTCTCCGGTAAGTGCAATATGCTGTATTATGTTGAAGTCCAAGTTACAAGAATAATACGATCTGAATAAACAGAATTGAAGGGGACCGATTGTCTTTTGTTTTTGAGGGCTGCTTGAGGGAGGGAGCTGGTTGTGCTCAGTGTAACCCCTAAAGTAACAATTTCCCAGAGCTTAATTCTCACTAGCTACCAAAATGGCACAGGAGAAAACCCCAGTACAAAAGGTTCTCATTCTTTCTTCACAACATAACGGGTCTGAGCAAACAACATGGTGCTGCAACCGTGCAACCGCTTGCTTTAAAACAGCTCCTTGAATTCTCATGTGAATTCAATTTTAATTCCCCACAATAATAAATTTCAATTTTCTAATATTTCAAAAATTACATCACCAGCAGTTAGAGGTACAATACTGGAAGGTGCCTTTCTCAGTGCTAAATGCTGCCCGAATTAAAAGGCACCCGCCTCAGTGACTCGACAGGGATTAGACAAAAACAAAAGATGGGTGAAACGCTTCATTGAAACATTTGCAAACAGTGGAAACCTTCGATTCATTCACAAGGGAGCCAGACTGTATAATTTGCCCTATAAATTTCTCTTAATATAAAATGAAATCGTTTATTTTAATTCTTAACTGAATAGGAAACAAAATTAATTACTTGTAACCCCAAAGGGTCAAAAAGACATTTGCAAGCGGCCGTAACACCTATTAAAGGGCTCCCACCCGTCCCTGGAGCTCTGGGCGCCGCGGAGCAGCGGCCGGTCGGTTCCGCTGAGCCGCGCGGGTCTCACGACTCCGCAACTCCCGCCGGGGAGGTGGGATCACTCTCAGGCGGCGCAAAACTAATGAAGACAGCGGGATGGCGCTTTGGCACGGGGGTTCGGCGAAAGAGCAATGGCCACGGCGGTGTGAGGTGCGATCCGCTGCCCTAAACCGCAGCCGCTTCTTTGCGGTAAGCGGCAAAAGCGGGGCGTCCCCCAGACTGCTGCCCGCGCTGCCTCCCCCATGGCAGCTCCTGCAGAACCCGGGCCCCTCCCGGCACCGCTGCCGCCCCGTCGGGGCTTCCACCCTTCCCCGCCGTGATGCCGGCAGCCACCGGCAGCGCCGCCCGCCCGTTCGGCCACCGAGCTTTCAGGAGCCGCAGATGCCCCGCAGCGACACTTCTCGACATCGGCGACAACCCCTGCGGCAACGCGGGTCTGCGAACACAGCAGCTCCTCGGGGCTGGACTTGCCGCTGCCGAGGCTGTCCCCGACGGCCCTAAGAACTCCGGCGAGCCGGCCGTGCCCGCCTGCCCCCGCCCGCCCTCAGGGGACACGGCCGGCCCTGGGCGCAGCAGCCGCACGGGCACAGCGGGCGGGCAGCAGCGCAGGCACCGCGCCTGTTGCGCGCAGCGGGAGGGGCGCTGGGGCCGGGCAGGGCAGGGCCGGGCCGGGCCGGGGAGGAGCCAGCGGCGGCGGAGTCGAGCCGCCCTCCGCACGCCCCCACCCAGAGGGGACCTGGCCGCGGAGGAGGCGGCGGTACCTTGGACAGAGCCGCTGCGACTTGCGGAGCCCGGCCGGCAGCCGCTCCGGAGCTCCCCGACGAGCAGGTACGGGCGGGCGGGCTGCGCGCCCCGCGCCTGCCGCTGCCCGGACGGCGCGGCTGCGGGAGAGCCTGGGGCTGGGGACAGCCTGAGGCTGGGGACAGCCTGGGGCCGGGGACAGCCTGGGGACAGCCTGGGGCCGGGGACAGCGGCAGTGGGGGCGGTGGGTCCCGCGGAGCGGAGCCGAGCGAGCTCCCGTCGCCAAGCCCGGCGGGTTAGGCGGCACCCACGGGGCCGCCCGTGTTGCCGCCGCCCGAGCGTCCCGCCGCGACGGATGGTACGGGAGGGAAAGGGCTCCTTCGGGGCTGAGGCTTAGGAAGGTTTCGGGACGCACCGGCAGCCTCCGGCGGAGCGTGAGCGCTCCCCGACGGGTCGGGCGCTACCACGGCCCGCAGGGAGCTCACGGCCGGCGACAGGGCGGGTCCTGCTCCGCTCGCAATGTCCACTGCCGCGGCAGTGCGCGCTTCACACGTGTACTCCTGACAACGCATACATTCCTCTTAACTTCAAGCATAGGTTCCTGAAAACTTTAAGCTTATCCTCCTGATAACACTGAGTGAGGAGTAATGGATGGGGACTGAATGTATTGCCCCAACAACACCGTATACTGCAAGCTGCCTCCTGAGTCCATCATGTCAGGAGAGCTCAAGTATAAGCACATGGGCTTTAGTTCTTCTCTGCTATCTGCTAACGGAGAGATCAGTGCCTTTTGTTATGGATTTGAGTCGCTGCTTTGAGCTGTGGGGAAGGCCACCCGGCTCCCCAGCCTGCTGTGCTCGAAGCCACCGTGCTAAGCCTCTCAACCTGGCCCTCCAGCTAAGCCAGCTGTAAATAAAAACAGCTAGGATTTTTTTATTCTTTTTCTGCTTAATAACTTTGAAAATGTACCTCACAGCTTTCTAGTGAGCAACTTTGAAGTCATCTTCAATTTCTGCAGGATTTTCTTCTGTGTCAGTTTTCTTCTCCTTTATTAAGCAAATACAGGATTGGGTGTGATGCTAAGCTGTCAGCACTTGAACCAGAGACAAAGCCTCCGTTCATCCCTACAACAGAGAAAAGCACAGTTCAGGCTACCACTTCCAAACTCTTTATCACACTGTTTTTACAGATATGCAGGGCTGTTAGTAGTAGCACTTCCTAGAGACACTGAGCCAATATAGACTTTTAGTCACTGTGACATCATATTGCAGTTTGACAAAAAAGCATAAGGCAAGAAAGAACAAAAGTAACAGCGAAAAAAATACCAGCAGGATTTTTCTTTAAGGGAGTACAGTTTGAGGGGCTCTAAAGACAAAATGGCTGCTCTGTATTTGAATGCAGGTGGGGGCTGAGGCCAGCCCATGAGCAACTGGGCAAGCCAACAGTCTTCCAAGAGTTACAGGATGTGCCTTATTTGAGGTGCTTTGAAACTGTGTTGTAGGAATAGAGTGCACAGCTAAGTGATGAGCCCTGTGCAGCACACGAGAGGGAGTGGAGCAGTGCAGTGAGTTAACATGGCCTTTCCACAAGGGACATCGTCTCTCTCCTGGGCTGAAATTGTAAGCAGATGACAAATCAACACGAGTTTTCTGTATGGCATTGCAGGGCCCCAGGGACATCTCTGAACCTTATACAACCTATGTCACAGCACATGGCCCCAGTGGCAGCCAGTGCAGGACAGGGAGAGGACAGGATCAACACAAGGTGTCAGTGACCACATACACATTGGCAGAGCCATGCTGAAGCTGCAAGGCTGCAAAGCGAAGCTAATTCCTCAGGAGAGGAATAATCCACAACCATCTCTTCCTATTGCTAAACAAAACTCTTCAACTCACTTTCCTACATTGTAGAGTTTAACACAAATTATTCTTAAAAGCTGTTGTAGAAATAATTTTAGCGCCCTGAATGTAATAATTCCAAAGATTACAGAAAAAAAATACTTTCTACATAGTCAACACATGTTGTCTTTTATATTTTGCATACGCACAATGCAAAGTAATTAGAAGAAAATGAAAAAAATTTTAATCCATCAAGACCTGACTGAACACAAAAAATTCCCTCTGCTTTAGCTGTACTTATGTACTGTCATAATTGAAGGACAGTTAGTGGTCACTAGTATATCAGAAGAAATAGAAGAAATATCAGATAGCTTATTCCTGCACAGAAAAGGAGTGAAGAGGCATCTTCAGAAGTGAAAACCAGAATAAGCAGAGTACAAGAGAGAAACCAGTGGAAGTGTTTGCTGTGTCACGGATCATTTCTGTGACTTTTAGCAGGTTAAACTGTCTCCTTGGATAAGTATATGCTATTTGGAAATACTGCTCTACGAAGCAGCTCAAACCCAGGGTACAGCATCCCTGGTCAGTCCTCCCACAGCCTTCACAGGCAGGCTCACAGCATCCCCCTGCCCAGACCTCTGCCCCAAAGCACTGGTACCCTGTGAGATTCTAGGCTGCAGAGTGCAAAGGCACATCTCCATCAAGCTCCTTTTTACATCTTCTAGCACAGCACCTCACTGTACCCATGGAGCAATGCCATGAAAAATACATTTAAGGGCTGTGGTGCTTTCATATAAAATGGTAATGGGAGAAAAGATACGATCCTAATATAGAAAATTGCAACATTATTATTACCTGTGTCAACATAAATACATTCAAAGAAAAGTCCTCTCTTTCCTCTGGCTAACATATAACAGTAATACAAAGCACGCAGGTTATGCCACAATAAATTGCAAAGTAAATTACAGTGACAAAATAAACCATGCTGAGAAGGGACCTTTTATGAGCATCAGATAGTTCTGAATAAATAAATTTATAGCAAATTAGACAAACAGAATGTCAGAGCAATCTCCACAGGGCTCAGTTTAGCTACATTGAATGTTGCACTTCTATTTCTCTGCAGGTTTGCATTCTGAAGCTTCTGTATGCGTTTGTGCAGGGAATACTCCCCTCGTACATTTTGGTTATAAATAATGGGTACTGACAGGACTTTAAATCTTTTCTATTTCCAGAACTGAGACATCAGGCTCCATAAGTGCCCCCAAGTGACTTCAATTTCTGTCTTCAACGAAAGATACCAAAAGAAATGCAGGAATGCCTGACCTAGAAAAAGACATGCAGAAGAACGAGAAAGATACATGCAGTAAAGATGAAAGAGTAAGTAACTCTTTCTGGGAAAACAAAAAGGAAAAAAGAAGATTACTTAAAAACTTTTAATTCTGTAAATTAATACCACAATAGTAACCCAAGCTCTGTTCTAGAGCCAATTTCTTCATTTCAGGGAATACCAGTTATCCTGCAACAGTTTATAGCCAGAAACCTTGATTTAACACTAGTGCTTCCCATATCCAAATAAACTCTTTCTCCCAACATCCTCTGAAGAATTACAGTAAATTAAATATCATTATACTACAAATATTTTTATCCTACAAAGTCAGACATGGCATGAAATTATTCATGCTAGTACAGCACTATTAAACTATCACATATGATTCATTTTCAAGCTGGTTTAGAAGGTGCTGGGTGTGTATGCCTGTCAATAGTCAGCCTTCAGGGTTTTTTTCCTAAGCAAGTCATGAACTGCACAGGAACCTTACCCAGAAAGATTGGGCTAAAGCCAGGTATCAAAAAGAAATGCTAGTTAGCACATCTGTTTCCAATGACTGAGAAATCAATGACAGAAGAAATATGTCTTGACTAACCTGTAGAATTGCCATTCTTTTCTTTCTGGGTGTATTACAGGCTAAGTTGGATTTTCATTTCCATTAATAACAGGTAATCCTGTGACACTTTTCATGAGTATCTAAAATCTTTGGTTTCTAGATAGGGAACATAATGCAGCACTGACTTTTCTGCGGATGTCAAAAGGCAGAGCTGGTACTTTAGCTCAGAAGACACCCAGTCCCTGCCTACTGTTCTGAGCACTTCCTCCCTGCCCTCCCTCCCTGCATGCACTAACTCTGAGCAGCAGGTGGGGCAGGTAACTGCTAATCCTTTCTTCCACCCAAAATCACACTATGGCCTGCAATCCTACTAAAATGAATGTCCATTACAGCAAGAACTAGCAAAAAAAAACCTGAACATTGCCTACTTTAGGAGGCAACGGGCAAAAATCAAATCAGAAAAATAAAACCTCCAAAAATTTATGGCCTACACTAATCACTAATGGACAAGCACAGCTGCATTAGATGACCATTTCTCAACTAGGCAACACAGCTCCCTCCCTGAGGAACCACATTTAGAGCATCACAGCCTCTTGCAACTTCCCAGTCTTTCATGAATTACCTCCTTGCTTTGTTTTCCTACTGCTCCTATAATTGCTTATTGGAGATGGAGAGAGAGAGATGGGGAGACTAAGAGCTGGTCAGAATCCAAACTGATTGTGGATATGCTTATATACTATTCTAGGAAGGCTAGTAACGTCTAACTACAATGATTGGGTTAATCATCACATAAACAAACTTATACATTTTACAACATCTCTTACTTGCAGAAGTCTTGATGTAATTTTCTTTTTTGGTAAGTCTTGATTTAATCTTCAGCTAGTCTTGATTTAATCCTCAAAGTTCTGTTTGTTCTTGCCAAGGCATCCTGATGATCAAATCTCTTATGCTAACCAGGTCCAAAGTCCATCATCTGTCTTGTGTGTCCCAATATCTCCCCCTTCTCTTTTCAAGCAAAATCACTCATTTAAGGGCCTTATCATTTAATCTCTGCATATACTGAAACAAGCAAGGTATCATGATTAATACAGTTATTATGAAAATCATCACATACATACCCATCTTAAAAATAATCTTTTAGCTAAAACCTTAGCCACTAAAGTCTCAGGTTTGATCTTTATAAAGTAAAAACATTCCTGATGGCAGCCACAGGAGGGGCATTACTGGATTTAGAAAGATTGCAAAAAGAGTAATTGCACGAAAAGATTGGATTCTTATACACAGGGTGATAGGGAGAAACATTTTTAAAGTTTAAGACTAATTTTCCCCCTGTATTTAAAATTAACACAAAAATCCATTTTCACAGAACCCAGGGGCTCTAATTCTTGGGGTTCCAAGGGCGCTTCAGGAGGGTAAGGGGTCAAATTTGATTTGATTTAAAAATTTTTTGTGTAAATATTTGTGTACAGTTCTGGAGGAACTATGTTCCCCCTAATCTTTTTGGGTTTTGGCAGCATGTGTATTTCTCATTATGAACATGAAGGCAACATAGAACAATAAAAACAATAAACTTATACTAAGTAAAAATAAATTAGATAATATATACATTTAGTAGCACTTGAAAAATAGAATGGTGGTTTAAAATAATGCATTATCAATTTCTCAAATATTGTACTATTACTTAGAGTCTGTAGCAATTGGCAAGCTTCATTTTTTAAAGTGAGGGCTTGGAGAACTATTCTGGGTAAGCCCACCAAGTTCACTTTAAAAGGAGGTTTAGCATTTATAGGTCCAAAGTTGGCAAGTCAGAATGACTTGAGTATAGTTTTGATGTAGAAAACACTTGGGCTTATTGGTATATTTCTCTACTAGTTAAGACTAGGACATGGCCAATGTCCAGGCTTTAACTGGAAGAGACTTTTTAATATATTTTAAAAACCTCTTAGTAATAGTAGCTAGAAAAATAATATATGTCTTATAAATAGCTATACAACAATATGTGGAGGTTTGTAAATCAGCTGGCTTTGTCATTTATCTTTAGTTAAATAGTAGCAAAACAAAAAAAGAAAAAAGCATTAAACGGATTACAACTGATAGCAGTCATAATACGAAATTGTTACCCATTCCTCAGTACTACTTATAAAAATAAAATAGCACAAATTGTTCTTATTTCTATAACAAAATAGTTGTATCTTATAATTTAAATGAGCAAATTTTGACGAAATTCATTTAGGCTTTATGTTATTCATTTGTATAGTAAAGTAATTATGTCTTACAATTTAAACAGGTATACATCAACAAAACTTAAAATCAACTTCACTAAAGCTTAATTTAGTAAAACATTAGAAAAATATACTTAAAATAACTTAAAGTAAACATCACTGAGACTAAACAAAAATTAATCTTAACGAGAATTAACTCATTTAAACTCTGTTATTATAAAGAGTTACTGAAGATTTGTCATATAACAGTTAAACATCAAGGTAAATAACAACTGTTTTGAAAAATTTACAATAAAATTACCTTTTTGAAACTATGAAGTAAAAAGCAAGCACTTAATAAAGCCTACAGTGGATGCCTATATACTAATTCTAGTTAAGTCTCAAATAACTACTACAAATAAAGTTCAAAGTTTGTCTTGAATCTTAGCTAAGGAATCTTGAATTTATGACTTATCCAATTACTCTCAGTGAACTATGCAGTTTTGCTACTTTATTAATAAGTAGGAAGATACCACTTTCACACAAGCACCTTCGAATTTTTCTAGTAACAATCCTGTTAGAAATCACAAATCACAAGTTACTAAAGGTAAATGGTAACAGAGTTCAGATAGTATGTAGCATCGATTGGTATTTTGATGTGCTATAACTTCAGCATGCCAAGCAGGTTAGACCATGCTGGTGCCAGGCAGGGGGGCTGCACCCCCTGCAGCAGCTTTTAAAGATTGCTTGTATGAGAAATTTAAGTTCAAGAGATTTAATAAAAATAATGGGATAAAAACATTGAAGGCTAAAACGGTAAAAAATTAGTTATATATATATAAATATATATATATATATATACTTAATAGCTGTCCCAAAAATTCAAAAGAAAATACATAGTTAAAAAGCAAGTAACTGAAAACATAACTGGTTTGACTAAGGTGAGGTGTCCCTCAGGGGACAGACAGCACAAAATGTTTACCTGTGGCAATCTGCCCATCAGGCCCTGTAATGTACACGAAGTGTTGTCTTCACAAGCTCTGACTATTCCCACCCACACCACAGCATTTGAGGCACAGACAGTAATGGCCAGTCAGTGGGCCATTGGCCTTTTGAGATAAGAGTCACATCTGCTCCAGTATCAAGGAGTCCTGCTAAAAAGTATTAGTTGGGCAATATGGCTCCCAGCCAGGACCTCACAGGGCAGCTGAGGAGTCCAAGCCATGATCTTAATTTCCCCAACAAAGTCAGGGTGAATAGCCCCAGGGAGAACAAACAACCCTGTTACTCACGTGGATGATCTGCCTATGATCAAAGCCTGCATACGCTGTCCCAATGGTCTGAAAACTCCTGTGGGAAGCAAATGAACAGATGAATCGAGTAATGTTACTGTGATATTCTTTGATATGTCCAGTCCTGTGCTGCCTGGGGTGGCTGCACGTAGCTCAGCGAGAGTTGTCCGGCGGGCAGGAGCAGGGCTGGTTGGAAGTTGGCATTGCTCCTGGTTGCTGCATCAGCTGTGGGATTTGTGACTTCGCGTGGTGCTGCTCCGCGCTCCGAGATGAGTTTCCCTGCAAAGGTTGGCCATTCTGATGAAACTTATAGCAGCATAGATTAGCAAAGTGAGGACCTTTCCAACAGCAAGGGCATATACCTGGGGCTTTGGGTTTCTGTGTTTTTTGGCAGTTTCTTTTAATGTGTCCAGACTCCCCACAGCCAAAACAAACCAGCTGCTTTCCGGGGGTTAATTTCAGGGCAGCAAAATCATCCACTATGCCTTGCCCCATGACTTGATAGGTGATTTCCGTGGTGTGTTGTAGTATTCCCAGGTGGTTACATGCTTGTATCATTTGGATTAAAGTGGGCTCAGGTTCAGAAGGTGAAGATTTCAAAAGGCAACTACAATCCTCATTGGCATTTTCTATGGCCAACTTGAGGAGTGTAACTTCCCTTGCTTGATACTTATTGACTTGTCTCTCCAGTGTTTGTTTTAATCTGTCCACAAACTGCATATAGGGCTCTTGTGGACCATGTTTGATATTTATGAAGGACTGTTGAGGGGTTTTGGCATCAGGAACCTTAAGAAATGCCAAACGAGCTGTGTCTCCAGGGCTTCTCTTGGTAAGGCAGCTTGGCCATTAGGATTGGTATACCCTCCCCACCCTCCCCTGCAAGGTGGTCAATATTTAAGGCAGCCAGGGCTTGGCTTGCAAGCCCTGCATACATTGTAATTAAATTCTCCAGTCCTTTGTTCCATTGCACCATAAATATTGTATATTGTGTTGGTGTGAGCAAAAGATTTGCCAAAAACTTAACGTCATGAGGACTCATGAGGCAAGTAGTAAAAGTTGCTCTTAATGAATTACAAAAGTAAGGGGACCCCAGACCACATTCCACCACGGTATGGCACAGCTCCTTAATTTCCAAGTGACCTAGGGGCTTCTATCGTGGATTTCCCGCCCTCAGGCTGAGTCGCATGGGGACCAAAAAGATTTCTGCAGCAGTGTCAAAGTTTGACACTGGCTTAAGGCTTAAGGGCTTTTTGCTCATTCGTAACCAATTGTTTTGCATACCCGAAGGGAATAAGTCCGTATCTTTTTCAGGCTGGGGTCGAAAGGGTCCAGCTCCCCTTTACTGCTGGAGTCAGTGTCTGCTGCATAAGCAATAAGCGTCTGGCAGCTCTGGGATCACCAGTGGTGTGGTGGTGGGACTGGAGGTGGTGACCAGGCTCTATCCCTGGTGCTCATCGGGGAGGGCATGCGGACAGGGGATGGGGAGCGGGACTTGGGAAGGTTTCGATCTGGCATGGTTATATTGGGTTAATCATTGGGACCGTCTCAGCAGTAACCTCGCCAGCTGCCTCGCTCCCTCTCTCCTTTTTAATCATGTCCATGACTGCCCTCAAAGCAGGAAGCATTCATAGCTCTGGCTCGTGGCTAGGCATCATAGCCAGGTTGTAGAGTATTACACCAGCCTTGTCCCAGAAGCAGAGGGGATGGTGTCGGGGAGCATGTGTGACACCCATTGTAAAAATGATTTAAGGTCGCGCTTTAGGATGGGGGAGCCATGCCTGCCTAGAAGGGTGATGAAACCATCGATGGTTTCATCGATGTCTCTCTCATTGGACATGTTCCATCCCATAGTTTAGCTCCCCTGGCTCACCTGTCACGTCACAGCAGACAGGTGATTGTGGGCCCAAACGTGGTTCTCTCACCGTCACAATCAGTTCCGGGGCCTCGCTGTTTGCAGCCAGATAGGCTGTTCCTTCTCCTCACACAGAGCACCAGTTATCAGCGATGGAGAAACTAATGGGAGACTGAGAGCTGGTCAGAATCCAAAATTGATTGTGGATATGCTTATATACTATTCTAGGAAGGCTAGTAATGTTTTAGTACAATGATTGGGTTAATCATCCCATAAACAAACTTATACATTTTACAACACCTCTTACTTGCAGAAGTCTTGATGTAATTTTCTTTTTTGGTAAGTTTTGATTTAATCTTCAGCTAGTCTTGATTTAATCCTCAAAGTTCTGTTTGTTCTAGCCAAGGCATCCTGATGATCAAATCTCTTATGCTAACCAGGTCCAAAGTCCGTCATCTGTCTTGTGTGTCCCAATAATTGCTCTGGTTTTTTAATGACTAATTACACTTCACTTGGTTAATTCTACATTAAAAAACAAAGGAAACTTTATTGCATGGACAGCATGGAACTCTTTTCTTCCCAGATACTATTGCTCCAAACAGGGTAAGGATAAAGGAAGTATAAACAGAAATGTTTTATCAAGCCTTTCGGAGGGGGGTCCAGACTGACTGACAGCAGAGGTTTGGCAGGGTAAAGTACAAGCTTATTGAGGACTGTACATAGTCAGTATTAATAAACAGGTATACCTGCATGTTTTCTACTTCTATCATTGTATAACTATTCATATTACCAACCAGACAAGTATCAACCGATGGTTTTACTAACCAAAAGCTAATCACAACTTATTTACTAATGAAATACCATTAAGATATTATTTTATTATTTTTTAATGTATTTGCAGATTTCCTAGAGCTTAGTTCAGGGTATTTCCTTGCATCGTGCCTCTTTGTCCTAGGATTTCTAGAATCTTTACCAAGGAATAGTGTCCTCGATAATTTTCCACTAGTCCACTGCTCTATCCATTTGAAAGCCTACAAACAGTAAATTTGGCCTCTCAAATGTATTACTTTACAAATTAAAGGGATGTAACATATTAGTCAACAACAAAAGAAAAAAATAAGAAAACAAAAGAGGACAGATTGGAAACAAGTAGAATTACTCACTAATATATACTTCTTTTTAATGATTAGGAAGTGCCAAAACTTCCTGTTCCACCACTGCAACAGACCTTACACATGTACCTACAGTGCATGAAACACTTGGTGCCAGAGGAGCAATTTAAAAAGACCAAGGCCATCGTGGAGAAATTTGGAATTGCAGGAGGCCTGGGGGAATCCTTGCAGCAAATGCTTGAGGAAAGAAGTGAAAAGACCATAAACTGGGTAAGCAAATGCAGTGGAAAAATAATTGCTGTGTTTCACAATGCTTATTTACAAGTTCTTTCGGATGTCCTTTATGCAATTACTGTTTTCTTTCAGCAGGTCAATGCAAACAGGGGTCAGTCTGATAAAGGAATATTTCAGAAGTAATAGGCTAGATTTTTAAAATTATGTCAAAATCCATGTCATTATTATGTTTTCAGATCAGCAGTTTGTTGACATTAATGAGGACATTCATTCAACTCAGGTTCATGCACAGAAGTGTCACAACACTTGTAGGAAACACACCTTTTGGATGCAATTCCTTCCTTTGCCTTAAATAACAGGATGTAGAATTTTTATTAGAATGAAAAATACTTTCTGATAGGGCTTTAAAAGTGCCTTGCACAGCCATCTACACAAAATTCTGATCCACTCCAATTATTCTGGAATGGAATACTTTATTATAGGAATTAGTCTTTTAAAATTGAACTATTATTTGCCATTCATTGTCACACTATACCAATGCAGTTACCCTGAAGTAGTTACTTTGCCAAATATGCACATACATGTATACACATGTACATCTATCACACAGACCATGCTGAGACCTTTGCTTTTACAAAAGCTCAGCTTTCTGCTTCCCAAGGCAAGCAAATTAGGTAAGGCACAGCTAAAGTAGATTTTACCATTCCACAAGGTCACAGTTCATCCTGCCCTCATTAACCATGTTAAAATATGGCAGCTGAAAATTAGAGTTTTATTGAAGTCCTTCCATTCCAACAAGGAAAATGATTCAATGGATTCTGTGAAACCCTGCAGGCTTGTTACTGATGTCAGTGAATTGTATTTCTCCCTTTCGTGTGACACACCAAAAAACTCCAGTAAATTGCTGCTACAGTCAGGGGGAAAAGGATACAGTGTTGTCAGTGCTTTCCATTTTAAAAGCACTGCTTAATTTGTGAACAAACTGCTGTCCAATCTTCTTTTCATATTGTGATCACAGAACTTTGTGGTGGTTAAACTAACCAGTATTTAAATAGTGTTCCTGATAGGAAATAATATTCCAGAAGATAACAGCTCATTTGAACACTTATAGCATGAAAATTACACAGGAAGGATGCATAAGTATTCTCTGAAATTGTGACAGTTTTAAATACTTGTTATTAAAATAAATACCTGATTCTTAAGGTAAATTAGAAATGGCTTTATTTGGAATTTAACTTGCCAGGAGTGCATCTCTAGCATGTTCCCCCAAAGACTCCAGAGACTGTGGGGGAAGCATCTGTTCTAACAGCAATGAAATATCTCAGAGGAAAACTTTTTCAACTGATGCATGCATTTGTAATTATTTTTGCATAATTTTCTTGTTGTTTATAGTTACCATATGCAAAGCCTGCCCTCTCAGAAAGGCCATTTGATCTTTTTATGATCTTTTAAAGCCTCCATTTTCCAAATAATGATTCTTCAATCTCTGCTCAGACATAAAGGAATGCAGTCGCTGTTCATCTGTGTTTTCAATAAAAATTGTTCGAAATTTAATGTGGGTCTGTCTGGGTCAAGAATCAGCAATCTGCCTTTGTGTCAGTGGACACAAAGGGAATTCTCCAGGGGCCCTATCCGCGTTCCACTCTCTGCAGAACTGAACTATTAGGATTGGGAAATTCTTCTCTGCTCTGTCTTGCTACAGGACAATATCTGATGGCTAGCAATGGAGCATCTTGGCACCATTCACAAATATTTGAAGCCCCCCGAGAAAAGGCATCACTAGTAAAACTGTGATCCTCTCTTAAACATATTCTAATTGCCATGCAAGAGTTAACATGTATTCAAACATTTTCTGGTTGTAGAGAGAAGCAAACAACAAAATACCCAAAGCACCACAATCTGGAGCTTGTGTAGTTTTTAATGGAACACACTGTAAATTGCCATTGATGGAGAAACAGGATTATGGAATTGTGGCTGACTTCTGCTGAGCTGAGGTCACAGAGCCCAGACTGAAAATGCTCAGCAGCTCCATTAATCAGAGCCCATGGCTGACACCAGGAGCACCAGGCACTGTCCCCTCACCCCCCAGACTGCTTTCCTGAGTGCTGTTGGCAGCTCTAAGACATTGTGTCCCCTTCCCTCAGGTGTTTAACTACTGGCTGGATGACATGTACCTCAACAACCGCCTGGCTCTTCCAGTCAATTCCAGCCCCGCAATTACCTTTGCTCGTCAGCATTTCAAGGACATAAATGACCAGCTGAGGTAATGTATTACGACTTTGCAGCTTTTGCTAAATGAAAGGATATTTTAAATGTACGGCCTTTGCAAAAAGACAATAAAATTTCATTAAAAAATAAGGGCTGTAGCCATTAAAATTATTTCCTATGAGGCCTGCTGACTGAGGGCCGTGTTTCTGGGATAACTCATACTGATATTCAGAAAGAAAGATGTTATTACTATTACATTCATTGA
Source organism: Taeniopygia guttata (assembly GCF_048771995.1). Taxonomy (NCBI): domain Eukaryota; kingdom Metazoa; phylum Chordata; class Aves; order Passeriformes; family Estrildidae; genus Taeniopygia; species Taeniopygia guttata. Next base: position 10,997,017 of record NC_133031.1, on the reverse strand, counting down.
ATGAAAAAATGCCAAGGTATTTATATTTTTAAGGAATGTTTACAAAGCTTTTTACTGTACGTGATTCAAGCAAACCACTTTGCAATGAAAAAAAAAAAAAGAATACTAATTTCTGACACACAGTTTCAAGGGAAATAATCTTTAACATGGCTTCACTGTGACTCGTAGCCACCCTGCAAACTGAAAAGGCCATGCTGGCATTAAATTGCCCCTCTCAGATGCACAAAAGGGCACCAGAAACACAGGGGATCTAAGAATAAGAATTCAGAAATCATTCTTCACCAAGAATACTGCTTCCTTCAGGCCCATCGGTCTCAGCTCTGATCTGATCTTTCTACTTTGAGCTGTTGTGGGCAATTACTATCATATAAAAAGTGAGAAAGTAAGCACATAGCCAAGCACAGAATATACCTCTCCAGACACCCTTAAAACAGGATTCCATTCTTCAGCCTTTGCCAAAACATCCTTCCTTTTAAAACAGTAAAAATCTACCTTCATATAGTGCAATTTTCCTCTTTGCTTTTAGCACTCTCTAGCTGCTCATTACTGAAATAATTAACTGCATGTGAATTTATGCTACTATAAAACAGCCAGAACCTTGAAACAAATATGCATTATTTTACCATTTTGCATAGACAGCTAATGCATCTTTTTACTTTACTTTAAACATAACTATAAATGTTTCCACTCATTACTGGCTAAATATATTGTGCACACAGCTTTCAAAAAAACTCCACTTTGCATTTTCTAATGCACATGCTTTAACAAGGAAATATTTTTCTCAGAGCCTCCCAATCTAATGCCATGCAAACGGATAATATCAGGAAAAAATACACCTGTCCACAGCTCTGCAAAAAGAATATCTGTTTAGGACAGAAAGTACTTTAGGACTGGATGGGTTGTGAGTATGGATTTTGAAACCCATGTGAGGATTCTATTAAATATTCAGTCTCTGCTCCCATTCTCTAAATAAGCACTTTCAGGCTTCCTCCTGTGGTAGTCTGTTTAACCATTTGAAAGGACTGTCTCTAGGATTTTATATTTCTCTTGACATGAATTAATTTAGGTTTTGGGTGGGGGCAGGGAGCTCTTCTTGGCAAGCCAGAAGACTTTCTCTCCTTATGCCGTGTCATCAATCATTCAGGCTTTCCTCTTGTCTCCCAGAAACAGCCCAGTGTTGCCAAATGACAAAAGACTGATGTCACTTCTCTCTACTTGCAGGTTTGCTGCCAATCTCATTTCAGGAGTGCAAGACTACAAAGCTTTACTGGACACGTAAGTGGCTTGGAAGGAGAGCTTGAGTAGCCACAGGGCTTCTGATTCAAGGCTGCTCTCAGCACAAAGCTGGACTGTATTGCCCCTCTCCACCATGGGGAAGGGCTGGGGCTCCAGCATGCTTCAGGGCAAGTGCTTCAGCAATTTTTTATGCCCTTTCTGCTGTATTCCTGCAGTGTAACAGATTGAAGAAGGATGGTTTTTGAGGGCTGGCAGTCATCACTCTGGCAGGCACAGTGCAGCCCAAAAGGGCACAGACAATTTGCCTAACAGAGTTACTGAGAACACAAGAGGAATCTTGTGCTCCCCACACCCAAAGGGCAGCAGCACTGTGGTTACACAGCCTGCACACCTTTCCTGGCACTCTCCACTTACAGCAGCACTGTCCCACCTCCCTCCCCACAGAGAAATAACACATCCCAGCAGGGGAGGGAAGTCTCACCACAGAAATGCTGACTCAGTAGCTAGTAAAAATAAGCTACTTATGATCTTGTTACTTTCTGAATAAAAACACATGGGAAATACATGATCCTTCAAGTCATGTATGTATTATGCACCTAAAGCAACAGTTCTAAAGACACGGTTAAGCAAAATAAACCAGGATAAAACATTACCCCTCATAAGCTATATGAGAGTAAACCTTGCCTGCTTCTTTACCCCTCCCCCCTGTCTGACAAGTTGGAAGCTTAGTCCTCTTTTGCAGAAGAAAAAATCTCTGCACTGTAAGATTTTCTTCCTCCTGTGGTCTCTGCAGCCTCTCCTGACCAGCACCACCACTATTTCCTGCTGCAGTAGGGCATTTTACAATCCATAATCATAACTGTGACTGTGATAATTCTTCTTTTTTTCCTTGGCCACTAAAGAAACTTTTAAAGAGATGCTGGTTTCACCTACCTTCCAATAAAAAAAAAAAATTTCAGCACATATTACTCCATGAGTGTAAGTAAAAATTAGCACAAAAGTGAGTACCTGTGGAAAACAGAAATTCCCACTGTATTGCCCAAGTCATTCCTGTTTGTCAAGCAAGACCCTCATACACACACTCTGACCAGTCAGCACAGCACATGACTTCTGTGATTTGCAGGGAATTTCATCAGTCTCTTTCTTTGAGGTGCTGGTCTTTCCCAGCTGTTCTGCTGACTTCTGTCCTGCCAAATTTCCAGGGTCCCATCTAGGCTGCCTTCCTATGCACATTGCAAAGCCGCTTGTAACCTGTCATTTCCATTTCCACTAGATGATAATGCAATTGCTTAATGAATATGCATGAAGCTGCCAGAAATGATGTATTTAACTTTGGTATGGGAATTCGTCTATTTCCCTTATACTGTAATCTCATTTTATTATTCAATTTGTGTTATACCTGATCTAATTGTAACAGAACAAAGGACAGATAAGATTTCTTTTCCTTTCTGTCTCTCTTCTTTTCCTCTGGCTTTGTTTTTCTCCTTCTCTGCAGCCATACTTTACCGACTGATTTTTCTCGTGGACAGCTGTCTGGCCATCCTCTCTGCATGAAGCAATACTATGGACTCTTTTCTTCCTATCGTCTTCCAGGACTTACCAAAGATACCCTCGTGGCCCAGAAAAGCAATGTAATGCCAGAACCAGAGCACATCATTGTTGCTTGTAACAATCAGGTAAATTGGTTTTCTTTTTTCATACCTTTCTATATTTCTTAATTTGCTTAAATTCAGTCCAGAAGAGCCTAATCTAATCTCTGTTCAGAAATGCAATTAGCATTCTATGAGCTCACTTCTTAGCAAGCATTTGCAGTCAATATTTCTAAGAGATGCTTCTGCAGCATTTTTGTCCTTGGCCCATATTATGTTCCAAGTACAATGATGCAGAAAGGAGGAATGTGACAGAATTTATTTGCTTTCTCTTTCCAATAAAAATGTTTAATAAACACAGATGAAATCACAAAATAAAAATAATCCAATTAGAGTGCATTTGCTGGAAATGCTCTTCTCATGACAGTCAAGTATTGGCACAGTCAAGTTCATGGCAACTATACCACCATCACACCTATGCATGGCATAGACACCATGGAGGGGCCCTAAGCTATGACTGAAGAAATTAGCACAGATGCAGGCAGAAATACTGAAGTGTTAGAGTGAATCTACCCCAACCAGTAATTACCAGGGAGCAGCAGACTCTGTTTCCTGGGCACAGTACCTTATAGACCAGCTGGGCTATTTGCAGTACTGGAGCCATGCCTGTACGTGCTCTTAGAATGAGGAGGTAGCTTTCAGTGAAGTGCTTTCTGCTTTTCCAGGAAACACAGGAAATTTTGTAGATTCTCTGGGTTATGTCTAAACAAATAATACCATGAAAATTACTTACATACTACCTGATTTTATCTCTCCAAGTTTTTTTAAGCTTATTCAAATAGTGTACACTTTATTTGGGTCCAACACACAATATAATTTCCCTACAGAAACTGGCATTATATTGGTGTTAAAACACAGGAGGGGCGAGCCCTGGGCCATTCATTCCCCAATGGTTTTGTGTTGTATTGCATGCAGGCCTGGCCCTCTGGGCAGGATTTCAGCATCTCAACACCTACCCAGGTGACAGCAAAATGTTGGACCACAAGGGGTCCAACCCACCTCTGACTGATCTTCTGACTTCTGTAATTTTTTTGCAGTTTTTTGTTTTGGATGTTGTCATTAATTTCCGTCGTCTCAGTGAGGGAGATCTTTTCACTCAGTTACAAAAGATAGCAAAAATGGCAGAGAATGAAGAGGAAATGCTGCCTCCAATTGGCCTGCTGACAACAGACGGAAGAACAGAGTGGGCAGAGGCCAGGATGACCCTTATGAAAGGTTAGCTGCAGCAACCCCAGCTTTCTCTTCATCATCTTCCTCCTCACCATCACTGCCTTTCTTTGCTGAGAGCAAACATCACAACAAACACAGGACTGAATGTGCAACCCCACTGCTGAATTTTTCCAGCAGTAGGAAACTCTGTAAGATGTGTGTTGCCAGGGGAGCAGCAGAAATAGCTTGACCCTTTGGCTGTGTATGGTTAAGTGTTATGCCATGTAATAACTCTCACTCCATTCTTTGTTTTTCATCACATAAATTACATTATGTCAGATTTTGTGATTTGTCTCTTTCTTCATATCTATTTTGTACCTGTAGGAATGATGTATCCTCTTAGCTTTTGGCAACTATTTGATGTTATTGATCCTATCAAACAAAAGCACTTGCAAGTTAAACACCTATTGAATCTAGTTGTGTACTCTCTCTAATCAGTGGAAAAGGTACCAGGGCTGATTCAACCAATTCTTAAGTATCTAGGAAAGGTAGCACCAGTTATTACCTGGGAACTGCTATCTCTTTTCCTACAGGCAGCATTTAGCTGTCTCACATTCTGGACTTGAATGTCAGACTTGAAAACAGATGAAAATAAAGGGTGGGATTAGTGACCTCTATTATATCACATCACACCTTATGTATTTTACCCTGAAGCTAAGTGATAAAAATGCCCTCTTTTTGCCATTTTACATGTAATAAGTATTTACTTCTTCATCCTGAAGAAAATATAACTAATCTCTCTATCTCCAGTTCAGCAATGACACAGAAAATACTGCTGTTTTACTAATGCCCTGGAATATACAAAAGTTGCCAATAGTCTCAAAATAAGTTTATCCTCCTAAGCAAGATTCCCCTTTTCTTATTCAAGTTTATCTGTGCTTATAAAACTTGGTACAGATGCACACACAGAGAGTCCTGGCCATTATTTCAGCAATATTATATAGCATTAGTCCCATCTTTAAGCTTTCTCCTTCTCTTCCCATAATTGCTTTTTAAAGGAGGAGACAAAAAAAAATCTTATTTCAATGATAATTGAAGTGAACACTTAATAATTTCTTTTCATATCATGCTAAGTACAACAGTAAATACCTTGAAACTTCCAACAAAATTATCTGTGTTAATGCCTACATCATCCAAAAGAAAAACAAAAACAAAAATCAACAAAAACTAGCAAAACCCTCTCCATGGTGTTTTTAGACTGCCTGGCATTCCCCAAAATATTAATTTTAATCAGAAGGCAAACAACTCATTTATGCAGCTGAAAAAAAACCAGATTCTGCACTAGTAACCCTCACAGCACCATGATGTGAGCCTTCTCTAATCTAAGCAGGAATCCCATCCCAGACTATTCATGTTAGGACAGCTCTTCTATACAGGTGAATGAATTGCTGTTACACATGGATATATGATCATTAACAGCCCTTTTTTTTCTTATCTGTGATGGCGAAATGTTCCTGCAACAATGAATAAGAGAGGAAGAGAGAACCTGGGAAGCAATGTGGGTGAAAAGGTCATTCCACAGCTGGTCTGTGCTGGGCAGGGCAAGAGAGAACCCTTTGGGACAGAAAACCTGTGCAGTGCTTTGCAGAGGCTACGAAGGAGTTATACCCATGGTATCCACAGACCTGCATTGGTCTTCTAGGAGAGAAAATGTCCAAGAGATTGTAATAAACTCAGCCATCACTGATTTATAAACACACTCAGCATTGTAACTGCCTTCAGCCTGCAGAACCAGCTCGCTCTTCCTAAGGACAAGAAGTGAATTCTGTATGGAGTGACCGGCTACAGTCCCATGCATACTACATCTGAATTTGATTCAAAACTGTCTTCTCATATTTTCCTTTCTACAACTAAATTCAAAAAAACCCCAACTAACCAAGAGCTGACTGGTCAATTCAATGCAACTGTGCATTAGAAAAGAAGAAATATGTTGCAGGCTTTAGGCTTGGTCTTACTCTCCTTTGTTTTAGCTCTTCCTGCAGATTTTTTCAATCCCAAGTCATGGTTCATGAGTTCTTGTGCAATTTGTTGCCTGCTTCACATGATAATTTTTCAGTGTTTGATCAGCCTTCTGGATATGTCTGTTTCCTTCTGTAAAAGCATCTTTCCCCTTCTTCTCTGTTTCTGGCACAGCTTAATTTTATTCATTCTAATACCTAGACTCCAGATACCCTGAAGCCATATGTCAGACTAAGGGTTTCGTATCTGTCAAAGATGTGTGGTAGCAGCCACAATGAAATATATATAAACAGCGGAAAGCAGAATGCTGAGCAAGCTGTGAGCAGTTTGTAAATCACTATCCAAGCTGTTTTTCCTCAAAGCTGCCTGTCTGCCAGCACCAGAAGCTGATGTATACAGGGCAAGTTCCATTCACAAGGATCTTTTCAATCTTTGTACTGATGCACCTGGATCATCAATGAAAAAAATACCGCAGTTACAGTCAGCCCTGCGAGTGTGAGACACAAGAAAAGCTTTACAGCCAAGTGGACAGGGATGTGTCTTCTCTCTTATAAAGCTTCTGAATGCTTTTGAAGACACTCCAAAGGGATGCTGGTGTTCACATTTTGCAGGGCAGCAACCTCTCTGCACGCCCCATCAAACACAACCTCTTGGCTCAAGCCTTTGTAGGAGCTGGCAGGTGCTCCAGCTGCTTTCCCTCGGACTCTTCTGTTGGCAAGGGGACACAACACACTCTGCACTCCACCTGGTCCCCAGGGAACCTGCAAGAGGTCAGGTTGACCATCTCTGTCCCTTGGGCCCTGGCTGCTAATGCTGCCTTGCAGGAGCCACCAAACAGCAATAGGCAGTACCTTACCATAACCTGCACAAGGCCACAGCTCCCCCTCTTCCTTCTCACCCACTGCTACCACTTGCCTCTCCTTCGCTTGACACATTTTTAATTTCTTGCATATTTAGTCTCTTTTTCACTACACAGCATCTGAAGAATGAACCTGGATGGTAACAAGTGTCTGGGCTTTTTTTCAAGGTCCTGGCTAAGCTATGTTACTCCTTGTAACCTATGTTATTTTCCAGGAAAGGTGCATTATTTCTTACTATGAAAAATGCTGCTCTTTCAAACAATCAAGCTACTTTAAATACTTGCAAACCTTGAAAATATGCACATGTTGAAATGGCCCCATATTTCAAATGCAAATCAGAATTGTTTAATTTTAAATATTTTTCCATTCTTTTGGCTAAAATAATTTTCTGAATTGAGTACATATTTGGGTATGTTTACTTAGACTTGAAAGAAGTTTTGATCAATCTGAAGTCATATCTTTTGTTGAGAACATTCTGAAACAAGTTTACATTTACACCAAAATCTAACAAAACCAGAGGATGAAAGCTGCTCTGTTAAGAACAAAATGAATTTTATGTTGACACTTGAAAGCTCTTTTTCCTTTGATCTTGTTAACAATTGTTAAAACAATTAATAATTTGATATGTTTTTAAATGAAGCAAGTTCTTGTTATAAGTTTCACACGTCTGTCTTTTCAATGAGGAACTGTAAAAAGTGCCCACAATTAAATATTTCCTATGCTTCAAACTGGTCCTCAGAAGCAAACAAACCCTGAACCTTTGCAACATTTCTGAGCTAGGCAAAGAAACTGAGAAATACAAAAATATACCATAAATAAGGAGGAAAGCATTGAGAATAAGGTAAAAATACCTGCAGTCATCCAACCATGTAAGAGGGTCAAGACAGGGAAAAGAAACAGAAAGAGATCCAGAAAAGCCCATTTTATTCAGCAGTACAGTAGTGATAGGAGAGCAGTGTAACATGGCAACCCATGGTTTTGGCAAAACCACGTCCAAAAACTAAACCTCAAAACCTCATGCACATTTGTTTCCTCATGTAATGTAGGCAATATAAGCTAATGATCAGAGACAGGACAGACAAGAAAGAGGGTTTTAACACAGTAAGACAAAATCAACATAGATCCTGATGTTCCTTGCTCTGAAGAGCATTTTCATGGGAGAACAACACAAAAACACTCCAAGCTCTGATGTTCCAGAGCAGAATACTGCAGCAAAGCATGAGCTCTGAAGTTTTCTATTTTCCACCTGTCCTCTGTAACTGTTATTTGTAAAATAAGTAAGCAATGCTGGCTTTAAGAGTAAAATAGATCTATTTTGTAATACAATTACTTCAAGGAAATGAAAGGCAGAAAAATTAAGTGGTTATTATTGAATCGTGTGAGAGATACACAGCGTTACAAAAGTTAACACAGGAATGAATGCCTTGGTATAATGTTCCCTTGCACTGAGATGATCTGCTGCTGAGAGAATCTCTGCAGACACCAGCTCATTGCAGAGTCAGGGTCAGATCTTCAGTGCCCTCCAAGGCAGAGGGTTCCCCAGCCAGTGTTGTACTCAGAGGTAAGAGGATGTGAACATTTCACTCTTTTATCCCCAGACTCCACCAACCGTGACTCTCTAGACATGATTGAACGGTGCATATGCCTGGTGTGCCTGGACAGCCCCAGTGGGGTGGAACTCAACAACACAAACATGGCATTTCAGATGCTGCATGGAGGAGGCTACCATAAAAATGGGGCCAATCGTTGGTATGACAAACCTATGCAGGTAAGAAACTTGCAGCACTGTGACATTAGTTGCACATTGCCTTATGGTGGGGACTGCTTAGAGTCAGGTGGGAGAAAGAGGGGAAGGTGGTGTCAGCATCTGCCTGGAGAGGTTTGGTGTAAGCAAGGCTGTCCCTTGCAAGGCAGGGGAAGCAGGGACACTTCCACCTTTTCCAAAGCAGCCCTTTGCTCTTGAGATAACATAGATACTCAGATATATGAGAAGGTACACATTGGATATAAAAAAACTCTACACTAAAACAAATGGAATGAAAATATTGGCCTAGTATCCCAGAATGAAAAAAAAAGGACAATATTTTTCTTCATATCCTCTTCTTACCCATTTTCCTGACATCCTACTGCTTATAATTTGGCATGTGTTTAAATCCTCACTTAGCAGACTGTTTACTCATTTAATGGCATCCTTGTTGAGATTTTCCTTAAGTATTGACTTCTCTAGCCATTTTCCCCATCAGATTTTATTGTCATATTTTAAAGCATTACACTGTTATTTCCACACTTTGCAATAGACCCAGAGTGAAGTGATGTATTAATCTCCAACTGTCAACAATGTTGACACCTTATGAAAAATTGAAAAAACCCTGACTGATACATTGCTTGCATAATGCTTTTTGCTCTTGCCATATCTAAGAATAGCAACATGAAAAGAGAAACACCTAAAATAATTGCCATGACTGAGATGGGACTTTGAAGGAGGGATGTGAGAAATCGAGGCAAAAAGAAGCCGAAGGCACTTTATTGTTATCACAGATCAGTATTTTTGTGGCCCCAAGCAGTTACAGCCCCAAGCAGTTACATCCTTAAGCAAGAATTTCCCACTAGTTACGCAATCAGCCAGCCTACTGTATGTGTTATTTGGCAGCCCTACAAAACCACATAGTTTCAAAAACTTAACAGCTGTATATGCTGTACTTTTCTAGTTCTTCTTTTCATATCTAAAGTTGCTTATCCCACAATCTATACCGGACCAAGGCCAGAATATCTCGATCCATAAGCTCAACTGTGCTCTTTGTTCCATCTCCCTTCTGTACTCCCATAAATAATTTCACTTGCATCAACTTACCCAAGAGCAAATACATTTCAGTAATCATTCCTGATTAATGCCACTGCAAATTACATTATTAGCAGACTCTTTTGAAGAACAGACCACTTGTCTTTAGAACAGTTAGACCCCTGTTATTTGCAGGGTCAAGTGTTGAGATATTTCAAGCAGTTGAGAATAAACAACATTTTCTTTTTGTCTACTATCATAAGGAAGCAGAAAGCAAATAAAATTGCACAGAGAGAGCTGAATCTGTCCAGGTGTATTCAGGCCAAAATAGTTCAAAGGTGAAGATAAATTCTTAGGGAAATAAGATCTCATTTCCTTTTGTGCAAACACAGATTATTAGGAAGCCATTGTCACAGTAGAATTTGTTCTTTCTCTCCATATTCTTCCTCACCTTTGCAGTAAGGGTTCAGAAAATGTCCAGGTGAACTTTTTACATCATGTCCACTCTCTGAAAATCTCATGGGAATCAGGGAGGCAAGGTGTGATACAAATGTGCAAGAGAGAGCTAAGTGGGTGACGTCCAGGCAAATGCACTTTAAAACAAGTGTGAGGAAAAGGCCAGAAAAAGGAAGGAAAGCTGCAGTATTGACCAAGACATCTGCTTTTGTATGAGATGCAGAAGTTACAAATTGCATGGGTGTATCACAGAACTGGAGTGCAGCAGGTTGTCACCAATAGTGCCATGTGTACACAATGAAATTAAGAATGAAAACAAATAAGAAGGAAATGAAATGAAGAAAGCATCTAGAAAGAAAATATTCAAAATAAGCTATGAGAAAGCTATCAAATAAAGATGAGCTTTGTAATAAAATGGGTTCCTAAGGATTTCCCAGATACAGATGTTTTATTGTCCTCAAAAGTGGAAGTTGAATCCTGGTCTGTCTTTGTATTGATGGGTTTGATGTACCGTAAAGCAGGTGCTAAATCAAATTTTCAGATTCCATTTGGAATTGCTAACATTTACATTCTCACAGGATTCAGTCCCAAATAGCAGCATGAAAGGAATTCAGTGCAACACCTTTCACAGGACAAGCAAGTCTCCTGCAGTAAATATGTAAGTCACCCACTGACCTGTAGGGCAAGGAAGTTCCTGATATGAGCAATAAGAAAACCACAGGGGAAGGATAACACCTTTGTCATGTTTCCATCATGGATAACTTACTGTGTATGTTGCACCTATCCTTCTCCTGGTTTAGTTTGTGGTAGGAAGAGACGGACTCTGCGGGACCGTGTGCGAACATTCCCCTTTCGATGGCATTGTAATGGTGCAGTGCGCTGAATACCTGCTCAGGCACATGTGAGTTCCCTTTCTGTACATTTTATACACATTCCAGCCCCTGGGAAGCTCCTGCCAGTGGCAAATTTCCCGATGCAAAGGGGCACTAAGACATGTTAAATGGTTGAAAAGCAGTAATTCACCTGCTAAAAGAGCAGTGTTTAATAAATGGATTATTCCTGTGACCTTAATGACTTCTGTCTCACATACCAACAGAAAAGAAAGTTCCAAGAAATTAGTCCGAGCTGATTCAGTGAGCGAGCTCCCGGCTCCACGGAGACTAAGATGGAAGTGTTCCCCTGATATTCAGACACATTTGGCATCAGCAGCAGAAAAACTCCAAAGGTAGAACAGATGCCTCATCTTTCTCAGCCATGACTGCAAGCTGGGAACGACCCAGCACATTGCATGGGTTCTCTCCTTGGGGGCCTCCTGTCTTCCTGCTCCTCCTTTTCTTACCAAGATGTATATACTTAGCATCTCTCTGCAGGATAAGACCTGCTACTTCTCTGTATTCAGGAATTTCATAACCATTGTTTTCCTTCTGTGTAAATATTAGGTACTCCAAAAACCACTGGAAAAACAGCTTACCCATATTCGCACAGAATGCAAACAATGCAGATCCTCTGTTTTCATGTCTTTACTGGGTTTGAGCTGACTCTGTCTGAAGCCAGGGCAATAGGGGTACATATAGAGGACAGGAGAATACAAATGGTTTGTATAAACAATTTGAATTTAGGAATGGAATTTGTTTACATTCATATAGCTCCTACAAAGTCATCTCTTTGTAGAGAATTAACACATTGTCTGTATGATCAGCTGTAACCATGTCCAGTGTGGTTGCATTATATAAGACCTCAAAGTGGCTAGAAAGATACATATGAGTGAGAATATTCAGGATGCAGAATAACTCCTTTGTGTTTTTAAATAAAGATAGTTGAATTGAATCTTGCAAGGAGCTTAGGGCTGTCATCACATCCTAAATGCACCCAATTCTCACACCAGTAAATGTCTCAGAAATTTGTGAAGAACAAAAGAGACCCTTGCTTAGGCTTCAGGGGTGGAAACACTAAGCTTGAGGGGAGGTTGTTGGATTTTTGGTTTGATTTTTTTGTTTGTTTTAAAGGTGTCTTACTCAAATGAACAGACTTGGGTGCTACAGTTAAAGCTGCAGATAACAAGCCTGGTGTAGAATCTGTATGAATAAAAATTACTGACCACAAACAAGTTACCAAAGGCCAGGACTGTCTGCAGAGCAGGAGACCACTCACCTCTAGGAGGGTACTGACAGGAAAAGATCTCTGGGTTTTATTTGCAAACAGAAATGGGACAGAATATGGTTTAGTGGTGAACAAGGTAGGTAGGTTAATGGTTGGACTTGATGATCTAAGAGTTCTTTTCCAACTTTAACAATTCTATGAGATTCTTACATCTACCCCAATAGTAACTACCTTCTGCTTGTTTTCCAGGGCAGTGGAAAATCTGGATTTTATAGCCTACAAGTTTGAGCACTATGGAAAGGAATTCATTAAGAAACAGAAGATTAGCCCAGATGCCTACATTCAAGTAGCACTTCAGCTAGCATTCTACAGGTAAGGTTAGTTCAATTCATAGGAACAAGGTACACAGGGTAGTGGGATTTTATACAGAGGGTCCATTTATTCCTCTACATTCAAACAAATGCCTCCTGCATGAAAATTAGTGATCTTGCCTAATGACTGTAAGGCAGACAAAATAGAAACTGATACCTGATTTTGGGAGAGAGTACTCCTTTCCTTCATTCCCTTTCCTCTTCTTGCTCTGCCTTCCCATCCCTGCGTCCCACACATGCCAATCCCAGCCAGCACCCTCTCAACAGCCATCCCTGTGCTTCGGGTAGAGAGGGTGAGGGAACATGGCAGGGATGTCTGGAGCAGCAGCAGCTGGGGAGCCCAGGTCCCTGGGGCAGAAACTCCACTGCCTAACCACACATGCATCTCTGGCACAGGCTGAAAACCATCCACTACAGCACAGCATATCAGACTGGAGTTCCTGCACAGAACAGTGACTGCTGCTGTTCCCTTCTTCACAAGCATCCCAAGATTTGATAAGATGCCCTAATTTCCATGGTTTTATCAAAATTAAAAGCTCCTTTCTACATTGCCAGAACTCCAGGGTAGAGATAGGTTGCATGGTTTCCTGCAGAACAGCCTATTACACAAATAATTCTTTATCACATCAAATTAAATCCCAGGTAAAGAGTGATCTTTACCTGTCAAGACTAGAGATGCTTAACACATTTCAGGTACTCCTTTAACATCTGTTGAACATCCATTTTGCATATTCCATTAATAAAACTTCAACAGTGACCTAGCCCAAGATTTTCATCTGGATCCTAGCCATTATATAAATCCCATGGTTGCCATTAAAACCTTAGAGAACAGTTGTGTTCTGAGACCACCTGCTTCAACTGAAAGACACAGTCTGTCTCCTGAAGCAAGTAGTATCTGTATACCTGGACTCAAATTAAATAACAGTCTTCATAATCTGTTTTAATTGTTATGAGGGTTTTCATTCCAGCTCACAAAAACATCATACTTCCCTTTTAGTTTTCTTCTTTTCATTCACTCACTAAGTGCATTTTCTCTTGTTTTTTATAAAACAAATTTCAAGCCCATAAGTAAATGATTAATTACACAATTACTTTATGATGCAGTACAAATAAAACATTCCTTGAGATCTTTCAGTAAATTTTTGTTTTACTAGCCTTGTTTTTACACAAGAAGTCATTTTTTACTGGCAATGCATAACTAAAACATATACAGCTGTATGCAGCTCTTCATATTAGAAAGGAGTGAGCATTCATCTTTTTAAAGTTTCTTATGGAATTCTATCGACACTGAGATGAATACTGTGCAAGAAATCAAAGTGTGGCTGTAACAATAAAATGTACCAAGCCTATATTTCTCTTAGTCTTTATGACTTTTAGAAAATAATCATTCTTTGTTTTTCTTCACTCTCTCAGGTGCCACAGGAGGCTTGTCCCAACCTATGAAAGCGCTTCCCTGCGCCGATTTGATGAGGGCCGGGTGGAGAATATTAGGTCTGCTACCTCGGAAGCATTTGCTTTTGTCAAGGCAATGGCAGGTGACAAGGCAGCTGTGTCGGTATGTCGGGCTGGCTCCCTCTCTCCTCTTTGCCAAAACACTAAGTAAATAATGCATTCATGGCCCCAGTTCTCTCACTTTTTAACACATAACTGAGAACATAAAGGCATAGGGCAAGGCAGCAAGCATTACAGGATTTTGCTTTTCGTACAGACTGACCATTAAGCTAAATATAAATATTTCCCTTTTTTTATTTAAGCATCCAAAAGATTCAGAGGTACCTAAATGTGACATTATAAGAAACATAATATCTAATTTTAGATTTAGTACTGTGATATGAATGTTCTATCATCAGATCCAAGTTCAGTTCCCTGGAGAGATCTAGGCTGAACATGCAAAGTTCAGGATCATTAAACTGCCACACCAGGGGAATTGCCTGGCAGGTCTCCTGCAGTGGTTAGTTCTGCTGCAGCCTGCAATATGTGATGTAATTGCCATGCTTTCATTTCTGGATATATGGATATGTTCTTTTTTGATATCTTTTTTTTGTTTTAAAGGGATTTTTCTACCAAATAGACTAAGTCCTATAGGATCCTCAAGGAAGCTGAACCTTAATGATGAAAAGCTTTATCAAGCTAATCAAACAACTCTCTAAACTGTCCTGATATCATACTGCAAAAAGAAAAATTAAGATTGCCTTTCTTTGGGGCACCACCATCTGTTTGCCAGAAGCATGAGCTCTGTACAGAGTAGATGGGGATGCAAAGAGGTGCAGTTGAGAGCAGAGCTGTACAAACAGCCCTGTGCACTGTCCTGCCCACCATCCCTGGGGAGCCTCCCTCAAAGTCTCTGCACCACTTCCACCCACTGCACTGTGCTGCTGTACAGGGAATTTCCAGGTGGCTGTTTAGATGCAAAATGCTGCCACAATACAGTTTATTTTTCACAGTAAGCTCATTCCAGTGGCAACAGCCCACATGGCTGCTCTTTAGAATTTAGCATAACATTGCCAGAAGCATTGCTGAGCTATGGATTTGGTGTAAATTAATGAAAAATTATAAACCAAGATCTAACATCCTAGAGAATAATGAAAATTTGCCCAGATAAGTCCTCTCTTCATCCACAGCTTATTCAATATCAAGGTTATCATGCCCAGAACTTAGCTCCTGATGAACAAAGCTCAAGTCCCATGGTAAAATAACTCAAAAACCCCAAAGTAACTCCCTTTCTTGGGTGGGTAATTCCTGGCAGACTATTGCCTATTGCATATGACCATACTATTGCACAGAATAGTGACTACCACACAGTAGGCAAGAAGAGGCTGGTTTTATTTGCTGTCAGTGTCCTGTCTGACAAGATGGTTCTCAATCACATCACATCAGAAGTTCCTGTTTTCTGTGCACTTTCCTCTCCCCACCTGGGCACTCAGCACAGTCCCAGCCCGTGCTGTGGCACACTCACTGTGCTCCTGGCAGGAGCCAGCATGCTCCTACCACGTTGTTTCAATAGATATTTCTAGCCCCTTGCAAATATTTCTTCCTTCCTGCCTTTTTCAAATACTTATTGACTGCTGCAGCTCTCCCAGAGCTTCAGCATTTCTCACCTTTTTTCCCACCCAAATCTGAGATCATGCTCCCCTTTCCCAGCCTCCTAAACTGTCCTGTTTGACATAAGCAAGCCAAAAAATTCCATGTGTCTCTAGATGAAGCTCTTATCCTTGGCCATACAGAATAGGGGGAATAATGGTTTCATTTCCCCTGGAAAACCTGTAATCATAATGCAAACCAACCCAGTGATAGTTTTCCTGGCCTCTTCTCCACAGAGCAATACAGAGGACACTTACACAGGTCTGAGATTGTTATTTCCAACAGACATTAATAAATCTTTGTTTTTATGTGAACATCTTCATCTTTCCGTGCAACACTACATATATATTAGTATCACAGAAACATTAGAAAATTAATTTAATACAACCCTATTCCAAGGTGATTTCTTTAGACCTACACACTGCTCTGAATGTGAAGGGGTTAATTCTTTTTTTCTGGACAAAGAGATGCACTACCTGGTATAAGTAGCCTCAAAGTCCCCAAAATATTGTTTGTTAATAGCGATTAATTTAAATCCAATTAAAAAATGTTTTTCTGATACAAACAAAAATTATCCTCAAACGATGGCTTGAACAGTCACCAAAGATTGATTGAGTCAGATTGATTCTTCAGCAGGAGAAATATCTCATGCATTTGACACTTGCTGTAAAAGCAGCAGCTACTGGCACTAGAGATTGCTTGAATAGCTGTAAATTAATCAGATTTAAAGACTGCATTTGGTAATTTAATCTGTACAGGGGAACTAAGGCTTGGCTCTAGCCTTGTGAAAAAAATATCAGACTTTATATTTTGAAGGTCCCTGATGGTGACCTTGAGTTGCTTCTAAAATGAATTTTTTGTTAAAAAGATCATTCATCGTCCATGGAAGCTGAAGGTCCCCTGTTTATCTGGAGACCCACTCATTTCTGGCTGTTTCAGGGTCTCCTAAAGTTGCAGTGTTGGACTTGATGTACAGCAAGGCAACATTTCTTAGGATCATTCCCTTAATATAAAAGGCTGCCATTTGACAGGAGTTAAAATTTACTAGCCTGTTATCTGAAATGTGAGGCATCTGTGGATGCGGCCTTGGAAAATTCTAGATGCCCTTTCACACATGGGAGTAATTTTTTGACTGGCTAGTAAAATATCAGTAATAGCTTTCATTAATATGTCATTGTCTAGATAAACCATTCTGGAGAAGGTACACTGCCTGTTTTGAAAATACTGAATTACTTTAGGCAATTATTTTCCCTACTTCAAACATAGTGATTCTATCAGTAATAATCTACATCCCCAAAATCTATGGAAAGAATACACAAAAGCAACTGCAAACCTTTTCTTGACTTCAAACAAACCACTACCAAGAAACCTGTTCTCCCCTTGCACGATCAGATGACCAGCTGGTGCTGATCAGGACATTGATCCCTGTGGTTTTTCATCTATCAGAGTACTTATACCTGAGCCAAGAGCAAAGGACATTTGGGGTGCTTGCTATTTGTGTCTCAGTTGATGGAAGATGCTATTTCTTTGATAGTTGATTCAATAATATATATATTCTGATTACCCCAATAGGATTCCGAGAAGATGCAGAAATTTAAGGATGCAATTGCAGCTCAGACTAATTACTCTGTTCTGGTGAGTAAAACACTGCATGGCTGAATAAGAACTGGTCAGCTTTTTCAAGAAAAATATGAAGATAGTCATTAGCTATTTAAACACTAGAAAAATTTGGGCACCTCCAAACAGGAAAGTATCTGCTGTGTCACACTTAGGAACATATCTAATGGCCCAAATAGCCATATTCAACTAACCTCAACTTAAAAAAACCTACATCTAATACTAACCATCTATGAATTTTCTTATATTTCTCTTCACTAGATGGTAGAGGTCCCTATCTGGAACCTGATCTTCAGATGGATTGGTATTCTGGAATATGTATTCTGGTATTCCAAACTGCCATTTCTAATAAAGGTCATTAACAATAAGGGAGTGATTATAGTAAGTTTTCTTTTAAATACCTGAATGCAGTGTCTAATAACAGGGAGAGATGCCCTCCAGTAAAGAAATCAGTTTAATATCAAATACAACTCATTTTCTGTTGATTAAAATTAGACAATTCAGTCTGGGTAATGCTCTATGTCCCACTGTGCCAAGACAAAGCACAGGCTTGTTCTATAAACAACTTAGTCATACCACTTATGAATAAATATTAATAACCAGCTATGATAAGTGAATTTTCTACCTTTGGTTTGACTCAGACCACTGCCTATAAACCCATATTTTTGATTACTCTCTGAATATTCATAATATTCAAGAAATTATTCACCTTCAGAGGTGGTTTTAAAGGTATATTCTGAGCACTGAAGAGGCAAAGTGTTGCTTTCAGGCAGGGCTGTGAAACAAAACAAAAACAATTCTGTGTTTCAAGCCTTGTGCTTAGAACCCACATCTTAGAAGCTGAGATTTCACATGTTCTGTGAAGAGAAGCCAAGTCTTACTTCAGGGCAACTGCCTTGCCCGAATGAACACAAGACACTGTAGGTCTACAACAATGGGTTGGGTCACAACCAATGGAATTTCTGTACAACAGCTCTCCAAAAAAAAAAAAAAAAAAAAAAAAGAGAGAGGAAAAAAGCAAAAAAGCAAAACACACATTAATTCTCTCCTTCAAGTTGTTTCAAACCCAGAAACTGCTATAAAATTCAGTCTCCCGTGTATCTCATGGGGAAATATTAAAACTTCCATTGGAAAAATAATTTCTATTTAAATTTAAAAAGCTCTCCAGGTATTTCTATTTACCAAGCTCCCCCTCCTTTCTCAGAATAGCAGAATGTAATCTTTAGAGCTTTAAACTCTGAGTAAGACTTAGATGGTCTGACTAAACTGTGCGTAACAGACTGAAATGTAATAGCTCCTAAGAAAACAAAAAAAATCTACTTTATAAAACAGAAAGCAATTTAATGATTTTATTTCCCCTTGTTAAGGCTTACTAGTAGCATTGCTATCTTAAAAGTGGAGCTCTAAAATTCAATTTAGGCCAGTTTTTTCCTATGCGTTGACTCACAGTTTATTTCGTTAGCCTGTCTCAGCCTCTCTTCAGACTAGACATTGATCTATGTTGCAAAAATGTCATTGCTAACAGCCTTATAAATCTTGTGTGATAGCAAAATATTTCCTTTGGTTATCAAGTCAGTTTCCCTGTATGGGAAAAAGAACATAACACATCGCTGATGTATGCTACCTTTTTGCAAGCATCCTTCCTCTGGGCTGATGAACAAAGAGCTCCTTTACCAATGGGTGCTTAGTTCTTAATAAGCTAAACCAGGCTAAGCACTCCCAACCCCCTGTTTCAGGCACTTAGCAGTGGTTAAAATTATTCTCCTCATAGGAGAAGTAAACTTGTTCTTTTATTTTATTTTTTTTTTAATCCTTAAGAGGAAAACCAAGCTCATGCTCTTTTTTATATCCTGCCTTTTCTCAGGCTGTTTGTTCCCCTTGTTACAAGGGTTCTGTGCCACAGGGATATCAGCTCTGCTCTCAGGGCAGTACAATGCCCTTAGTTCAGCTTTCCCTTCCTACATGACTTCAGCCTGGGCCACAGAAAAGCTACAGTTCAGTCCACAAAATCAGTGCTTTCACCAGCAAGAACAAACCTGATCTGAAGGATTCTGAGCACACTTATCTGAGGCAATACCTGCTTGGCTGGACACATTTTGGTTTAGTTTCCTAAAGAAGCAAAGCTCTGTAACTATCCTGTCTACCAAGCCCCCAGTGCTGAATTTTGATCCCATTAGCCATCTTCAATCACATTTACTGTAGGGAAAAGCTCTTAAAGCTAATAAATGCCTTTAGAGCACTTGGTAACTGGATAGAGCAGAGACCTGAGCATAGGCAGCTGATGGCAGGGACTCACTGCAGGCTCAGCAGCAGCTCCTGTGAGCTGCCACCACTGCTTCTGTATCCCTAACTCATTTTTCCAAGGGGTGGGGCTTGCTCATAGCTCTGTGACAGATCACTGGCAAATCTACCCATTATTCTGCTCAGCCTGTTGCAGACACCTACCAGATCCTTGGATCTACATTCTATGGAATGGCATATGATCTAGCTGCCAAAGGGAGATGCAGACAGCAAGGTGATGGAAGATTTGTTACAATTTGGGGGTGTTTTGCAGGTGTTTTCCAGCCCTCCACCTTGAGACATAATGCAAATGATGCACAGAAAATTCCAAAACAGGTTTAGAAATTTCTGCTGTCCCATATGCTCCCCTCAGCGTCTTTAGAAGCCCAGCCCAGCTCAAGTCAGCTCTGAGAGACAATGAACATACAGATAACATCAGCACATAATGCACATCAGGACTGTCTCCTTCCTAATTTGTAAATCTTCAGAGCACCACATTAATTTCTAGTTACTGATCTTCAGCAAAATACATACTCAGAGTAATATCTGAAAATTACAGGCTTGACATCACTCAAACCAAGTTCATCAGCTCTGACCAGAGCACTGGGCAGTAATAGTCCAAATGCCTGCAAACTCAGTTAAATGTTGTTGTCTTATCACAGGCTGTTACTGGAATGGCAATAGACAATCACCTGCTAGGGCTCAGAGAGGTGGCTCGGGAGCACTTCAAGGAACTGCCAGAGATATTTACAGATGAGACTTATCTGACAAGCAATCGATTCATCCTCTCAACCAGCCAGGTGGGTGCCTCGTGCTCACTTGCCAAGCAAAGCATAGTTCGTTTGTGTTCTGCCAGACCTTGTTGCTAACAGTAAGAACAATGTAAAAAAGGCAAGCAAACAAAAGCAGTATCATCAGGAAGTCTGCAAATTGCTCCACATTTTCAATCCTGTTTTAGTTCATCAGCACAGTAAATACTGAGTGCAGTTATCACTTCAAAGGCAACATTCCAAAGTCCTTTGCAGAAATTCTGGAAATGCCCACAAACAAACTAGTAAAATTCACATGAGGGCTCAGTTTCCAAACTACATATAATCCCATTCCCCTTCTTTTCCTCCTTCTCCTAAGATGACATGTCTAGGGAGCAGTCTTTACTCCACTGACAGTAGCCACAAGCCAGAAGGGCTGCCATTTTGAGAAACAAAAAGCCAAGAGCCACGAGGAAATTTTACTATTAAAAGTTGCTACACTTAAGATCTTAGAGAGCCTTCTGTTGTTTGCTGTAGGGCAGCAACTCATGCAGACGTGCAACTTAAGACTTACAGACATTTTAGACAGGTACAGACATTTACAGATTTACAGTTATTTGCACATACAAAGGTACTCTGAGACTCAATACTTCCTACATTTAATGTTCTGAATAAAGAAGCATCTTTACGTCATACAGCCTAAAAATTAAATGTTTCATTGCATGTAGTAGCAGTCCTAATGAAAAAAGAAGTCTATGTAGGAATTCATTAACTGAAACACTAACCCAACAGCAACAGATTGGTACTATGCAACAAAAGAGACTTACAATATCTTGCTACAGCATAAAACCTTAATAAGTAACTTGATCTTGTCATAATGTTTGTAGGCTTGCAGACATGAGTAAATGTAACCAACATGCTAGTACATAAATTCTCCAAGAAATTATCCATGAGAAAAGAATGCTTCTGAATAGCTTTATGGCCTTCGGCTGTTGCACAGCAAATTCATCTGACAATTCTATGGCTCTATTAGCAGGACTAATGGCCTGTTCTACACCATTAAAAAGGCAAATGTTGTTTGAGAAGGCCCATGAACACAAAGTCTGAAACATATAGATTTCTAAAACCTTTTTTTTTCTGCAGAAGTGTTTCACTGCCATATTATGCTATGATTAAACTGGGGTGTAATAGAATGCCTACTTGCATTAAAGTATTTTTATAAAGCATCAATTATAAATTATTATCAGAAATGGACAATGCTCATTTCTCTAATTTAATGCAGTCTTCACATTAAAAATTTAACATAACCTTAAGAAATTAAAAACCTTAAAGAAGTTTTACATATCCATTTTATGTACAAGGATTACATAAAATTCCTATCAATAACAAATCTTCTAGCTTTCAAATATCTATAGAAATTGAGCAAAGAAATGCATTATAGCCACCTTAAACTACACCAGTTTTTAAACGATAGCAAACAAATGAGATTTTACACTGAGATCAGCTTTTGCCTTCCAAGGTAAATCATCTCCAGGTCTGGACTTCTGAAGACAGTGATACTCCACAAGGCTGGATTCACCACTTTTCCAGCATTTGTAGCATTTTTCCTATTTTTCCTAATTCCTATGCAGCTGATTTTAGGTGCCCTGATTAATCAGAGATCACTCCTTCCCTTCTCCCTGCAACCAGGTTCCTACTACTATGGAAATGTTCTGCTGCTATGGGCCTGTGGTGCCCAATGGATATGGGGCATGTTATAACCCTCAGCCAGAGCATTTATTATTCTGCATCTCAAGCTTTAAGGAATGTAAGGAAACCTCCTCACACTTGTTTGCAAAAGCTGTGGAAGAAAGTCTCCTAGCAATGAGAGATCTGTGCAACAAATGCAGCTCTATTACAGCAAAGCCACCTGCTAAACAAGATGCAACCACACAGCTGCAGAGTGACCACCAGCGCTAGGAGACTGTGGGAATTATCCTCCTGAACCCACTCTAGGAAGAAACATGACATAGCTGTTTAAAGGCAAGATAATACTAGTAATATAATAGTGTAGAACCAAAGTGTCAATTGTTTATCATTGTTGCCAACATTTAGAACTCTGTGTACTAAATCTACCATTTCTTGCTTACAAGTCAGCAAAAAAGATTAGGTCTCACTGACTGAAATGAAGGAGGAAGTCATAAAAGTATGGTTATACTACAATTTCTAACCATAATTACTTTGTGCCATTTTATTACCTAAAAAATTGAGTAAGTTATATGCATATGATATAAATTAGATACTAAGGAACACCAATTAATTAATATCCCCTGCAAGTAGTTCTAAAATATTCTCATCTATTACTGCAAGATTTGCATGTAAAGAAAAAAAGAAATTTCCCCTATTAGGAATTTTGAGAGTAATACTGTTAATAATAGGCTGATGCCATTATATCTTGAACTTTTGCATGAAGAGTATTTAATACCACCAGTCTATTTACCATATAAGAAAAACTGATTATTTTTTTAAGATTGTCCCCTGTACATTTCCACAGAGTTTAGGAACATGACATGAGTGTTTGCATGTTTCCCCCAGTTCAAAATGCTGCAGAAATAATTTAGCTTTATTCTAGTTTGCACTGGTCTCAAGCACAGTCCTGTTCTGAAAGCAGCATACTGGAGACATGATCCATCACAGATAACTGGGAGAATTTTGTCCCTAATGAATTGGCTTAATTATTTCTTTCTATTGGTGAGCAAAATCCAGCCTGACAGAGCAGCAAAGCACAAAACAAAAGTACTATTCAATCCTACTTAAGACCTTTTCTGTTTGTATTGGAATTAATTTAGTCACATTGACTGGCAGGAGAGTGAATGCAACCACACAAAATCAAAGAGCAATAATTAGAATGAAGAGGTAAATTGCAATATAAGGAAGTCTTCATGCTAGAGTTATAAATACCAGTACTGGTACTCATATCAGCTTTGCATCATCCCGCTTGGAGGGATTTATATTTTATAAGTTTTAATAGCAGATATAGGGTATCATATTCTGCAATATACAGTAAATTCAACCAGGAAAGTGGTAATATATAGTGTCTGCTAATTCCCATTTTATGTGAATGTTATCCTGAGGTTTTCCTAATTATCTCTTTCATTCCCTATAAATCCTTCCAGGGACTGATATTTCCAGTTACTTTCTTGTGAGATCAAATATGCTGCCTTACTTCGAGGTGTTCAGTATCATTGTTAGAATATAACTTACTCACTGACTGAAGACATTCAATTCCAAACTCCAGTGCAGATCCCGTGCTGCACAAGCTGGAGCACACTCTGAGGCCTGGCCACGGATTGCTGCCTTGCCTGTGGAGAGGTGATGTTCTCTCTTCCTTTGTAAACTGAAAAATCACACATTTAAGCACTCTGAAGCCTAAAAGGAGAATAGATTTATTGCAATAACCTAGAGATGCAGATACATTTCTGTTTAAGAACTCTAGATACAAATTCAGGAGATTCTATATGTCTGTGATTATTTTACTGCCTCTTTGGAGGTGCATACGTGCAATTAAGCAGACTGCTGGATAAAGGATATCCATAATCCCATATATGAAAGCACAGTGGGCCTGATAATCAATTAGAACAAGTAGCTATGTTTAAGTAAATCAACTATGATGATTTACAGACATTAAGAGCTTGGTTCATTTTTTTAAAAGTTATTATATTTCACTGAAAAATATGTATGTTTTATTACTTCATGAGCTGTGGTTCAAACCAAAGATGAAATCTGATTTTAGATTATATAAATAGTATTTTAGCATAAAAGCTGCCCCAAAGTTATCATAGAGTAGTTTAGGTTGGAAGGGATCTTAAAGATCATCTTGTTCCCACTTCCCTGCCATGGGCAAACACCTTCCACTAGACCAGGTTGCTCCAAGCCCCATCCAGCCTGGCCTTGAAAACTTCCAGGGATGGGGCATCCAGAACTTTTCTGTGCAACCTGCTCCACTGCTTCCCTGCTCACAGTAAAGATCTTCCTAACATCTAATCTAATTTAAAAGTTAAGATATAAAAATACATAAACTAAACCCAAGAAAATTGTTACCAAGACCAAAAGTTTGCTTAAAGAATGCACGGTTCAAAATAAAACTTTAAATTGTTCCTATACGATAATTATGAAAATTACTTCAAAACGTTCCCAGTAATTTTTCTTTTAGTGAAGTATCACTTCATTACAAAAGCATTCTGCATTTCTAACATAAATGTAGCACTACATATTTTTGTAGAAGTTTATGTTTAAAATTGTAGTCATATCTTAAGTGTGTAAAAATACTGTGAATAGTTATTTGGTAATTTATTAATTTTCTTCTAATTAAATATATACTTTTATTTTGTAATCCTAGCTACATTAAGTACAGATAGTTATTTGCAAATATTACCTGTTTCTCATTTTACTTTTTTGTCTATAATCTTAACAGTAGCTCAGACACTATGCTTAACACAATCACTGAGAACTCAGGAAGCATCTACACCCACACCTGATACTTTATACCAAGTTTTATTAAGAGCCCCTTAGTTGTCTACAGCTGCTGTAACAGGTGTTTTGCATTCTCCTGCTCTGGAAACTACTGGTGGTGGAAAATACTGACAATACATTTTTACTTGAGGACCAGTGACTACCCATACTTCCTATTTATTCAACTAACCACTCTGTACTTGTATCTTACTGATCTGGTCTTAGTGTTCAGCCTGAATATCTGAAAGGAGCAGCTTTGATGACCTCAGTCCCTGCAGAAGAAATCTTTTGTGTACATGGTTTACCTTTGCCACTACCTGTGCTAAAAGCACTATCTGCAGGGTACCTGACTTGGTGCAGGAAGCTTCAGGCTAAGTTCAGGTCTGTTTAATTTGGAGGGTTCTGGTTAAATGACAGATGGATAAAAATTCACAGGCATTACAAACTTCTCTGACAGCAGGAGCTTCACAGGGGACTGTACTGCTTCTCAGTTAACACAATTCCCTACACCTGTGTGGTGTGATCGCACACTGTATCTATCAAGGATTTCAGGAAATAGGTTTTATTAAGTTCTTATTTAAAATTATTTGTGTTATGCAGATTAAGTTCTTTTACGATGTGTAAAAATACACACCTTTATGCACTTATGGAAACCAAACATGAAGCTTTTGAAATGTTTCTAACCAGAATACTGTGGAATAGATTGTTCAGTATGAAAAGAGAGAAAACTGACTGACAAACTAAGTGTAACTGCATTGATGTAAAAAGTGGCTATGATTTTTGAGCCCTCTTGGTGGGACCCAGGCCACACAACCCCCTGCAAGAGAACTGTCAGAAGGTAATTGTTTCGCTCTCCCCGTAGGTGTACACCAATGTACACACAGTGCCGGGGTGCAGAAATTAAAAAGCAAATTTTTAAATTAAACTCCGTGTTCACAGTGATCAAAAGTAAAACACGTTCGATTCCAAAACAGGGGTGTTTCAAAGGTGTAAGAGCCCGACCTCGCTCCTTTGACAGAAGCGCTGCCAGAGCCCCTGTGCCACGGGTAGTTTGGCAGGACCGCTGTGAAAACACAGCATGAGTTCCAGAAGACAGAGAAATATTTTAGCGATACTTTTATTTTTATAAAAAGATATATATTTATGACAAATGTAAATGTGTATTTACAGCACATGTTGTTCCCGTTATGTTTTGTCTCTACTGAAATACATGTATCTGTCTATATCGATGTGTACGCTGATAACGCGCATTCAGCTCATTCACGGACGGAGCTCCGCACCGCAAATAAAAGCTATCAGAGGAAAATCTTGTCGCTTTTTTGTGTCTTCAGCCCCGGCCCCTCGAGCCCACCTGTCCCCGCCGCGGGGAGGCAGCGGAGCCGGGGCTGCCCGCGGCCGCGCCCCGCCGGGGTGTGCGGGGCGCTCCGCCTGCCCTGCCCGGCCCTGCCCTGCCCGGCCCTGCCCGGGTGTGCGGGGCACTCCGCCTGCCCTGCCCGGGTGTGCGGGGCACTCCGTCTGCCCTGCCCGGGTGTGCGGGGCACTCCGTCTGCCCTGCCCGGCCCTGCCCTGCCCGGGTGTGCGGGGCGCTCCGCCTGCCCTGCCCCGCCCGGGGAGGAGGCGCGGGCGGAGCTCGGCCCGGGCTCCTGACGTGCGATCGTGCAGAATCGCCACCGGGAAGGGACTCACAAGGATCGGCGGCTCCTGGCCCTGCGCAGGACATCCCCGGCCGTCCCAGCGTGTGCCCGAGAGCGTTGTCCAAACGCTTTTCCAGCTCTGTCAGCCTGCTGCTGTCACCGCTGCTCTGGGGGTACTGTTCAGTGCCCGGCCACCCTCTGGGCGAAGAACCTTTTCCTGACACCCGGTCTCGACCTCCCCCGGGGCAGCTTCAGGCCATTCCCTCGGGTCCCTGCTCCAGGCTGCGAAGGGGGCTCCAGCAGCTGAGGCAGGGGAAAGGGCTGCTCCTCAAGCACACCTCAGAAAGCACAAACACCTCCATCTTTTGTGTTTGCTAGAATTAGCTTGCATTACAGTGTGCATATATTTTCCAGGCACACAAACCTCATTAAAAACACGGACTGAAATAAACACATAAACCAGTGATGAAAACATTTAAACCCACATGTAGTAGTAAAGTGAAGTACTTGGGAGCAGCTCCATTTGCCGGTACCCCCAGGCTCGGGTGCCGCGTTTTGAGCAGAGCTGCTCCGAGCTCCCACAGCCGCGGGTGAGGGGCCGAGCCAGCTGCGCCGCTCGGGGCACTGCTGCAGGGCTTCAAATGGCTCCTCGGCAGCTCTGCACAAGAGCAGTGCCTCGGGGCTTTACAGAGTTTGCAGGTGCTGCAGAAATTCACTACACCTACCTAAAGCTGCGGTGATGAACAGCCCACAGAGAAGGGCTGTAGCTATTTTTTTCTCATTCATCTCATTAAGGAGTAATCTATTTCCTATTTATGAGGGAATGAGTAACACTTTTCCTCTGCTCCAATGCTCTCCAGCTGTAATAACAACCCTTTCTGCCTAGCAAAATTCATCGAAGGTTGCCAGACAAATCAAATTGCATGCATGTGATCTCAAGTATTCAAATAATTAGACTTTTGTGAATTTAAATGCTTTAGAAAACATAGAGGCTTCCCCCCCCCCCCAAAAAAAAAAACCAAAAAATTAAGTATCAGACAAATCCCTATTTGCTTTACACTGAAAATTTACAAAAAGCATGAGTCAATAAGTGGGCTACTGGCAACTCATTCCAGTTTTTCTCACTGGGGTTGGTAGATCATTGCAATGTACCTGTCATGGCCCTGAGAAAACTAGTTGGGTGGGCTTTTAATTTAGAGCCCACAGTATAGAGATGTCATCTCTCTCACCCATTTTATAAGTGTGAATTAATTGTCTGAGATCCCCAGCGAAGTTTCCTAGAAAGCAGTGAGAGCTGTCTGATGAAAATGGCAAAACAGCAGCAGAAGGTGAAAGCATGCTACTTTATGAAACAGACTCTTTCCTCAGCCACTTCTACTTTTTCAGTAAGCTGAATTAAGATACTGCAAACAGCCCTCACAGGTGGACACAGGTTAAGTCTTTGAGAAATGCTGACCCTTGCAAGTCATACAGCTACAGTGGAACTGGGACAGAGAAAGTACCTCCACCTGCCAGAATAACTGAGGTGTCAGTACAGCCTTAACACAGCTGGTAGAAACCTGGAAAGGTGGGACCCTGAATGTTTGACTGTACAGGAATTTGCTTCTGCTTTTTAAAACAACTAAATAGAAAGCAATGAATTAAAACAAATTTAAATCTGGGGTGTGTCCAGACAAGTACTTGGCATTTCTGTGTTGCTGGAACTGCATTATCAATCAGTTTTATTTCCCCAGTTCTGAGTAATTTAACATTTTACAGTGTACCATAATAAACCTGAAAAGCACCTAACTCTTCCAAAAAATATGTGGATCGAGAGATTATTTTGTCCATTCTGATTTGATTCTCAGCTTCACAAAAATCTCAAGTGTTTAATGTCCTGAGAAATTACTCTTTCAGAAGAAAGATCAATTATGCGTCAATGAACAATTGGGTTATCAAGGTTGTTCACTTAATGTTCCAGCTGTTCTGTAACACCATCTTAATGCTTACTGGAGAATTCTTTTGAATTTAGTCTTATTCTGTGGTATTTATAAATCAATGCATTTTGTTTCTTACAGCTGCTCTGCCAGTTAGCAGAGCAACTGTAGCAAATAAAAGTACAAAATTAATTTCTTGCCTTTTACCCCTAGACCTAGAAACGACAAAGGGTGGAGGCTTCATTCAAAGGAGATCCATTAATGTAATAATAGTGAAGATGGAGATGAAAGCTGATAGGGTTTGTGGGGAATTCTGTACAGCACTTAACTACATTAACACTGGGTTTTTCTCATCCTCATCAGTGCTGGAACTTAGATATACTCACAACTCACTGGGAAACAAGCAAATACAGTACTGACCACTGCTTCTTTACCCTTTTCCAGCTGGCCTGAATGGGGATGGACATCACCTTATTTTGGAGGTGGTAACAAACTGAAATGCTGTAGACCTGGTGGTAAACAGGGAGATGGTATTTCATTGCAATGTCTACAACCTGGATTTTGACAACTCCTGAATTTTATTATTTGCAGTTTCTCCAAAAGCGCTTGCATTTTGAAATGAGCACTTCCTAAGGCATAAACAGTCCAGGTTCTATCAACGTTTACACTTTTAAGCTCTGTACTGCTTTATATTCAAGGCAGTTTGAAAGGCACAGTCAGGAGCAGAGAATGGCTTGGGAGTTAAGGCCATGCTTGGGAGAGCACTGTCTGGGGCCATCCCACATGCACCAGCACACAGCCACAGGAAAACCTGCTAGGTTTTGGTCCACAGAGGTATTTGGGCTTCCCTCTGCTTTCAAAATAGCAATTTTTATTTTTTGCTTGAGCTGAATCCATCTCAGATTACAGAATTAACCACAGCAGAGCCAAACTGACTCCAAGTACTGTGAGGGAGAGCACAAAGGACTATATGTGGTGGGGTAAGAAGCAGAAATGTAAAAAGTAAATACATTTACGTGCATATATATTGTAAGTTGTAGTTTTCTCCTTTAGGAGGTGATGGCAAGTTAGAACCACTTTGTGAAGAAGCCAGAAAAACAATGTCAATTAACAATTTACAGGGACACTTCCCCTTTAATCTTGAGTTTCTGTCAGGCAGTTTACTTGCATCACAAACATATTACGAATTGGTTCTTTACCGTTTTAGGTCTCTTAATGAAGAGGATAATCTTGTTACACCCCCATGTCAACCAAATAAGAATAGAACACCTTTTACAGAAACAGTTGTATGTTACTACCCTGAATATTCAAACTTGGGTAGAACTGATTTGTACAGCATTTTGATAATTTGAATTAAATTAAGACTGAAACTCTGGATATCTTTCATTCTTTCCACTTTATAAAGTTTCTTATGTCAAAGATACTTTTGAAGTCATTCATAGCTGATAATACTTCTTTTTACAGTTATACAGGTTTACAGTTCAGCTCTTCTCTTGGCCCCAAATATCTCAGAACATTTGTGCATCACTAGGGAGCCCAAAAGTAGAGACAAAGAAGTTGCCATAGCCATAAGGACAGGATTAAAACTGACTGGGTGTTAATACCCCTGATAGTTCAAGTACCTCAAAAGTAACTAGAGTATGAAGCTTCTTTTTTGCTCCTTATTTGTCAACATACTTTCAACATCAATATTATTTTAAAAACAATTTAAACTGAGGTA
Source organism: Taeniopygia guttata (assembly GCF_048771995.1). Lineage (NCBI taxonomy): Eukaryota > Metazoa > Chordata > Aves > Passeriformes > Estrildidae > Taeniopygia > Taeniopygia guttata. The sequence goes on along the minus strand of NC_133031.1, from coordinate 10,966,910 downwards.
AATTCAGCAGTGTAAGAATAATCATATGCCAGAATGCTGGTGCCCTGAGCAATATTCAGTTTGGCCCATAATTAGTTATGCAAGAAGGAAGTGGTTAATCTTTGCATACTAACAAAGGGGGTTGAGCCAAGAAACACAAGGATTTGCTGAAGCCCAGGCACAGCAGGCAGCAAAGCTGCAGTTTCCAGCAGGGCTGTAGGAGAGCAGGCTGCCCAGCACAAAACTAAAACCCAAAGAAAACCTGTCACTCAGTATCTTCTACCAGCTGAAATCTGCAGGGAGATAGCAAACCACATTTACAGTAACACTAATCCAACACAAAAGTGTGTCAAAATAACACTATCACTACGTCCAGATTCAGTCCCCTTCCCTTGAGGTGACAGAGACATTAAACCAATATTCTTTAATAACAAAAACAATACTCATAGTTAAAGCTGAACAAAGCAGGAATTGTGTTGTCCCTTTAGAAGACTGAAACATTTTTGCTTTCTATCACTCTAATATAACATGAAAGTGGGAACACCCAGATTGAGCTGGATTGAGAAGATCCATACAATTAATTTTGGCACGGCTGGCATGGGGCACTTTTTGCAGGAAGCTTTCACACAGACAGCAAATTGGGTTTACAGCACCTGCCCTGGACAGAGGGAGTTTGTTCACACCTTGTGTCCCCCTGGCCCTCCCTGCCACCACTGAGCAGATTGTCCTGCCCATAAAGCAGCTCCAGTGCAGCTCTCAGCAGAGGCAGGGCTTTCTCAAACACACCTACTGCATTCATCACTGGGACACCAATAAATGACTTTCTGCTCTGGCAATAAATTGTTTATTGGCCTCTTAGGTAAATGCAAATTAATTAGACTAAATTAGTTTAAATAATGATAGTTCTGGGCAGGATTTACTCCCAAAAATAGCAGAATAAACTCCCCAGATCTCTTGAGCACAGAAAGCTGTGAACATCACTGGAAACACAGCGAGCAGATGAGCTCACTACTGTGACTAGTCTTGGGGGAGAATTTTTGGTTTGTTATTTTGTTTGTTGGGTGGGTTAATTTTGCTATATTTGGCACCTTCTTTAACATCACTCTGAGAGCATCTCTGACATACCTCTGAGTCAGAATAACAGCAGTTTCATAGGGAGATATTAGGCCTTAATAAATCAACATGTTTAACTGGAGTAAATACAAACAAGCTTTGAGGAACACAAAGCTGCAGGTTTGAAACAGCGAGCTTTCAAGACAGGCATGGGCTGAGGGCAACTGCTCTGACCTTGCTTTAGAGTAATATTATGACCGAAATGTGAGAGTGAGGCAAAAAGTCAGCTTCACCTAAAAGAGATCTCATAGCTCCACACAGAGAACTCAGGCCTGGTTTTTGTTTTTGTTACAGAGGAAGAAATAAACACGAATTTGCAGTAGCCCTTTCAGTCTGGTACCCCCAAACCAGTCTAATGTCCCCAAACACTACCTGCAGTTAGTTGCCACAGCACTAGCAGGCAGCTGGATATTGAAAGGCACTACAGTAGCCAAATGGACAAGGGCATGTAATTTTTTTATAATGAAATAACCACATTTTTCTCCTCACTTTTCCCCTCATTAATAAGGGGATTATCTGCCCTGTGGATAATCATGGCCATTCAAAACTGAATTTAGCTTCCAAGTCTTCTCTACAGCAACTTTCAACCTGACTATTGTGATAAAGTCAAATCAGGAAGAAGAAAGCAGCCTCAGCAAATTATTCCAGTAGTAACACCAACTAATTGCTGTACAGCTTTTATGGTTTGACTAATTGTCTCATTAAGGCACATTTCTGATCACTGAAATGGATCTCAAGTATTATTAATCACTGAAAAAATGGTACCACTAAGAGCCTCTCTCCCTCCTATCCTTGGCACTCTTTGCAATGGAAAAGGCTCACAGACTCCTGTTGATTGGAGCCCCACTGCTGCACAGTTGGCAGTCAAACGGTACTAATGGCACAATACCCAATATAACTAAGAGTCATGCCTTTCACAGTATCAATCTCTTATAACATGATTAAACTCCATCATGTGCATTTCCTTGTGTTTTGCAAATGGCTCAAAAAATCTGACAATTTTTCCAGTAACCTCTTCAAAAGGAGAGGGAAAAAATATATAAAATTAATTAGCTATAAAGAAACAAATTTAAAACCTTGATAAATTTTAGAATACTATGAAAACAACTGCAGCAAGCGTGGGCTGCACGACAGCATGCTTGTGTGGCACCTAGTCCACTTCCCCTTGCAGAACATACCTCCAAAGACTGGCTTTGGCTCAGTTATTTGCAGGCACTTCAGCAAACCTTAGTTTAAGAGCTGGTTTGCTCTGTAACTGATGAAGAGAGACACCTCCACAAAGCAGCTCAGATGTCTGTGTACAGACTGTAGCATTTCCAGGCTCCTAATCTAGGTACTTCATTGGTGTTTGGTTTGAAACAATATTAGGAAAGATCAAGCTGCTTCCTCATATAAGGAGCAAACTGGCATTATCCAAGACACCACTGACGGGCTCCCTTCTTTCTCAGCAAACAGGAGGACTTTGCTCTTGGCCATCACTCCCAGTGGCTGCACAGGCCATACATTGCAATAGGACAGCTCCCTTACCAGGGGAGGCCTTTAGGTGTTTATCCCATGCATTATATTAAAGACAGCAGGCACTTAATTTCCAAGCAGCTGATTTGCAGAAGCTTAATGCAAAAGTGGTACAGTTATTGCTGCAAGACATACAGACTTTTCATGGTTACCAGTTTGATCAAGCAGAAAAAAAGACCTGCAAAGGTCTGGGAGCTCTTCTGTGGAGATGAAAGTGGTGCATGGGAAGGAAATTACAAAGGTAATCCTCGGTATGGACTCCTTCAAGTGAGAGAGAAAATGCATCACTAACTTCAAATTTATTTGAAATGCAGCCATTTCTTGCTGCAGCTTTCAGTTTTGATCAGTTTTGCAAGGCAGTTTTAAGAAAAGACAGGGTTGCTCTGCACCCACACACAGGCAATTTTCAGGCACATAAATATTTGCTCACATATAGGTTTTTATGCAAATGTGCCCAGGAATGACCCACTGAGGCTGTAAGAAGTATAGCCAGAAACATCACAAACAAGTGGTCTTTGTTGTAGGCTTTGGAATTAATCCTGGGGAACAGAACATGGCTACAGAGATCCCCTTCCCTTTGGGCTTTGTTACAGAGACAGGTACCACAGAGTTGAAATATGCATAAATCTAGAGCTCCTGAGCTGTGCAATATTATGTTCATTATGACAAATATTATTTTACTGATGAGTCTAATGAGGGACCTGAGGCTTGTGGTAAATTAAAATGAAATAAAAATGTAAGTAACAAAAATAATCAGACTTCATGTAGCATGTCCCAAATTTTTTTAATGCACATAAATATCAGAACAGTAATGCTGAAAAGAAGGAAAAAATATTCCTTTTTTTTTTTCCTGGCGGTCCCTTCAGAAGCTATTTATGAGCAGTCATAAACCGACGTGTACACTCAGATATATTCTCCTGAAGCCTGTAGAGTTTTGTCTAAGCAAAAGCTTCAGAATATGTGTCTGTAAATAAATTAAAGACTGTCTGGTTTATAATGAGAAGGGTGTATTGTGGTATAAATATTGCAGAGCACATTAAATAAACATGGTCACATATGACCAGGTATCTATTAAATGAGCACATCACAGGAGAAGTTAATTATCTGAGAGTGTAACCAGGAACCGTTTAGAATCACTGGAGATTAAGTTACTTTATTTCTGTTTATCTTTCCTTCTGAATAGGCAGTAGGTCGTTACAATGAAGAGTCCCTAAGCAACCCAGAGTTTCAGCTCTTCATCAACTCTAAGATGACAGTTTTGTCAACACCAGTTTGAAGTCAGGATAAGCCAAAAATTTCATTCAATGTAATTTTGTGCAAAATGGTTGGCACAAACCACTATTTTAAGATGCAAAAGTGCTAAATATTTACAGATACCTTATGGTATGTTCAGGGAAAAGAGGAAAATTTTACTGCTAAGTATTTATTTGTCTCACATATTGCTGCCTAAAAAAGCATATAAGGACTTCTCCAAAACAGATCTGTAGTGACAGAGAATAATATCCTGAGTATAACATGAAACTTTACCATAGCAATAATATTTTTCTAGGCTTCACAAGTTATCGTGTTTCAGTCTACATGCAAAAACATCAGTGTTGATGAAATTTCATTTTGCTTGGGCTGTGAAACTCAGGAAGAAAGCTGTCCACTGTTCATCCTATACAAAATAACCAACATTGCAAACATGGACTAAGTAAGTCTTTGGGCAAACTGCTGTACACAAAAAACAACGGATGAAGGAAGATTCAATCACATACAATTATTGAAAGCAAGATGAAGCCAATCCCCTTAAATTACTTAAGTACTGTTTAAACCCTGTAATTAACATATAGTAATAAATATTTCATCTTTAACAAGCCTACTGGGAGCAGTTTGTTAAACATTTATTTCTAGTCACGGGAAATTATGTACGGTCATTTTGTCATGTTCTATATTAGACAATTTTATTTTACCCTCTTTATTTTACCCCCAGCAGTGGGTGTGCTAATCTGGGGAAATAAAATTGTTCCTCTAATGTATCTGAAACATACTATTCCTTCATATGTCTTTTGGCTTTTACTAATTAACTTTACCCTTGCAAAGTCTGGGCCAGCACACAGTGCCTGCTCACATCTACTTCCCAGCGTCTCCTGTGGAACTGACTCACCCCAGATAGAGGAGCTTTAGTGGGAACCCCAGCAAAACTAGCCAGGGCATCACTGCAGAACCGACCTCACAGCCTGGGCGTGTCACTTCGGGCCAGCAGAGAGAAGAGCCAGGTCTCCTCTTTGGCACAGCCAAGCCCCAGACACAGGGTGCAGGGGTGGGATTTCAGGCAGCTTCTAGCACTGACCTGCACTTTTTCCTTCAGCCCAGGTAGCGTCACAGGTGCATGGGGAATTCTGTGAGAGCACCAAATCACTGCCCTTCATCCAAGTCTATATGCATACAGCTGTTATTCCACTGCAGGTGGAATTCTAAGGAAGTGCAGTCACTTAAACTAGTACAAAACCAAACCCATTATAAGGATAATCTACTATCCACCCAAGGAAAATAACTGAGAGCCAAGCTGAGCTCTAACACAGACCCCCTCCTCTTGTGGCAGGCAGAATGCACCCTGTCCTGAAGTGGAGGAGAATCTCACATTGGTTGTGCATGACGTGAGCAGAAGGTGTCTATGTGCCCTTTTTGTACGAGTATCTGTGAATTTATGGGCTATTGAGCAGGAAGTAAAGATTTCTGAAATTATAATTCAGGGTTTCACGCAGCAAATTTAGCGATGACTACAACTGTTTTCCCCTCTAAACAAATTAGATTTCCATTTGCCATTAATGACTGAATCACTTAAGTATCACAAAAGAACTGCCTGGTGCGCTTATTAATAATTGAAAACTTTGAGGAAATCTGTGAAACATTTTCAATCAAAGCTAATAATTCTCTAAAATATTATTTTTCCTGAATAATTACTCCTTTTGTTCTTTTATTCCTTTTGGATAATAGGTGACATTTTAAATAACAGCATTAAAAAAAAACTGAAGTAACTGTTAAGAGGTATCTAAAACCAGAAGTGGTTTCAATGTTAAAAAACACAAATTAGAAAAGAAAAAACTATTAGTCTGTTTTCTTCCAGCAAGTATGCTGAATTTCTGTTTTAGACTGCATGCTGTTCCCTGATATCTTACACCAATTGATTAAGAAAATGTACTCAATCTCTGTCCTCATTATGTATAAGCATGAAGAAAAACTTTCAATTATCTTTTTAATCAGTAGAGTCCATGAAACCAAGACTTCTATTGCTACACATTTGGACTTTGCAGAACTACTCAACAGTCAAAAGAAGAAAGACCAAAAAAAAAAAAAAACCACATTTTTTTTTTAAAATCAGACCTAATAGGAATCTTGAATGCCATATTGTAGTTACTCTAATCAGTAACCTTTACTATTCAGGAACAAGGGCAGAAAGATATATGCAAAATTACCCGCATCTGCAAGAGTTTTTTTGGTGTCTAAAATGATCATCAGCACAGAAAGGCTGTGTGACAGGAACTGACAAAAATCTCCAAGACCTGCAATTTTGTCCACAGGACATGAAAGAGGGAGAAGCAGAGGTTCAGTGTCTGTCCACCTCAGCAGGTCTCACCTGGGGATGACGGCTGCAGCCTGGAAAAATCCAGGTTATTCTACACCTCTCCCCAGGAAAGGAGAATTAACTTCTTTAAGTGTTTGGGGTTTTTTGCCAAAAGAACAAAATGCATTTCTTTACCACTGACAGTCCCCTCACATTTCCCAAGGCAGGCTCACTGCACTCACACGGTGAGTGGCAGCAGTTTACAGCCCCAGCAGCTCTCGCTGCTGGCTGGCCTCAGAGACCCCCAGCCCGACAGTCCTCAGCAGCTCTGACAATAACTCAGTCTTCCCTCCGCCCAGGGGAAGGACAGCACGTCCCACACAGTTCCCAGTCTCTTACCTGCCCATACAAAGTCCAATATCTGGCAGCCTGAGGCCACTCCTGAGCCTTTCCCAGCAGCCATCCTTGGCCTCGTTCCCCACACTTGACTCCATAACTCCTTCTTACTGCGGAAATGGCGGCACCGCCGCGCAGGGCCCACACAGGGCCCTCACAGGGCCCTCACAGGGCACAGCCACAGCCCTGCATTCGAGGGAAATGGAAACGTGCTTGAGGTGTTTAGGGCAGGACAGCAAATCAGAGAGAGATGGTCCAGCTGTGACCACAACCTGGGCTTTAAGCCTCACAGCACACAGGCCAGTCCCATTAGCAGGAATTAATTATCCCCACCTGTCTGGGCTGCTCGTTAGCCTGGCCCAGACACCCGCATCACATCCCAGGGTGCAGCACCAACCTGAGGAGCTGCCTGGAAAATCAAAACATTCTGAATTCACTGAGCCAATATAAGAGACAACAGTGGACTCTTTTCTTCCATCTTTGACCAGACTTGTTAACTTTACAAATCTATTCTATCTGCTTCTACAGCCATTCTGGCTTTATGTGAGTACTGAGTGTGCCTCTTTCATGTTCTAAACAATGTTCAACATCATCTATGCCAACAGCAATTAGGAGATATACACACACAGTCATATGTATATATACACACATACATACACATACATACATATATATATATATATATATATCTGCATGTGTGAAAACACAGAGTAGAGGTTCCCAAGCTTTCACTTTGTTGTTATTCTTAGCAGCAGTGGGTATTCCCAGCTCTGTATCAGAGGCAGCACATCTGCTGGTTTTGCACCTAGGTAAGAGCAACCCAGAGCTCTTGGAACAGCAGCCAGAGTCTAGCAAGGGATACTTAAAATAAATAAAAGAAACAGGCAATAACCCCCAAGGCACACACTTTCATCTACTCAGTTCAAACAATGCACACACATTCCTAGTTTTTGTCTAGTCTCCTATATTAATTTTTACCTCCTGGAACAAACAGAATGGTTTCCCTTCTGGAGAACAGGCTCCTCCTCTGCTCTAGCACAGACTCTGACTGTACCATGGGTAGAGCAAAGGTTTCCATCAAGCACACTCCTGTTGTCAGTCAGGAATGAAGAACAGTGACAGAAGCTGATTATCTTAGCAAGTCTTGTTGCTGCAGGCATGCACAGCATGCTGTGTCCCCAATAGATGAAGTCAACTCACTCTCACATTTGCTGTTTCTTCTAAATTGCAAAGCTGTCATTTGAATTTCAGTGCCAACTTTTTTTCACAAGAGGTCTATATAATACTTCAGTCCTTGTTAAACATTATACAAAGATGAATCTTTTAATCATATACCATCTCAAAGCTGAAGACACAGCACATTTAGAGAAATTATTTACAGTGTTTAGAAATTAGAGACGTTAATTCCAGTCAAGTTCCAGTATTTTAAAAACTCTCATTGAAATAAAAATGCATTAATGTGTTATTTCAGAAAAATCAGCAAATAATAAAACAAAAGTCTAATATAATGTCAATGTTATTGTCAATTTTGACTCAATGGTTTTGAATAGTTATTTTTTGCTAGTCCAAATGCTGTCTACTTCACTGCTTCTATGTTTAAATAAGCCAACACTGAGGAAACAAATGAAAAACAGAAAAATTAGCTGTCCTAACATTTTTACAATTAGGATGTTAAGGTCCCCACTCAAAGAAGAAATTCTCAAAAAGAACAGCCATAACAGAGAATTTTCTTCTTATGTACTTCTATTTTATTGGGTATTTTGCATCCTTGATGGAATTTTTATGAAACTATTATGCCACAATCTATGATACACAATGAGAGTGAAAATCTGTCATTTACTGTTTATATTTCTATGTTAATTTTGTTTTCTACCTCTGCCTATACTGTAGCAAAAGTGCATTTAGCATATTTCATGCAGCACTGACTCCCTTATGCAAGCTGAGAATACAATAAACAGATCCAGGAATATTTAGCTGCACTCAATTCTTGCTACAGAAACAAGCATTCATAAAAGCATTAAAATACTTTGGGTGATGGTTACTGTCTATCAGCTTAATGCTTTGAGCTATAGAAAGGGGTAGTGGCTGTCAACTGCAGTACTTTCCAAGTTTATTAGGTTTTCAAAGACTGAATTAGCTGAAATGCTTCAGTGAGAGAAAAAGCCCAGGGCAACCAGCCTGATTTAAAAGGAATCTACAGAGTTTCACAAACATTAGACTAAGTTCAGTTCTGGACTCCATGGTAAGTACCTTACCACATTACTTCTTTGCTCTGACAGAAGGATTGTTTGTTTATCATCACAGTTATCCAAGCCAAATAAAAGGTCAATACAAGGCACACAGGCCTTTTTGGAAACCCGCCTGGGTATGTAGTACCTGATCATAGCTAAAGTTTCTAATTACAGCTTTTTATTTTGATGAGACAAGAAGCCCAGGGAGTGGGAGCACCTCTTACTGTTGAAATCATTTGATACTGAATTCTCCTGGTGATCACCCACTGCTCTGTCAGCTGTGGTCTCATGTACAATTCTTGCTTCTTCAAGTATCCCCAAACAACCTTTTCTTGGTCCCTTTTACTTCTGCCCTTCTAGACCTCATATCTAAGTGGTTCACACTACTTACTGTTACCCCCAGTTGAACAACTTTGTAATGTGACTCCCTGTTTCCAGTTTCCTCCTCACATCTCCAGGTTACCTCACCATCTCCTTCCAACAAACACAGCTGGTACATTTCTCTGCCAAAGTAATCTACCAACTCTGCTTTTCAGTATCATTGCTCTTCTCTGATATATAGACAGAAATAAGTAATTTCTTTTCCTTGTGGTAATGACTCTTGTGTGCATAACTGTGGTGCTGTCCATACCTGCTCTACTTATTTACAGTAATTAGAACACCCACAGACTGAGATATGAGCCTCCCCAAGCACACATTGCATCCTGGGATAAGAGAAGCTTCTTGTGTCAAAGAGGTCCCAATTTAAATAGACAAGTGACAAAAAAATGGTGGAAGATAAGCTGGAATTTTTTTCCTTATAAACTGGGAAGCAAGGTACAGAGTAATGAAGTCAGCTGCTGGATCCTTTTATTTGGTAAAGCAAAAATACATATTTTCCAGTATTTTCCCCACTTTCCTTTTGGATGCAGTGTTTTGAGAGACTACTAGTCAGAGACAGGTCGAGGCCCTGCAGTTAGAATGTCTTTCCCTCAAAGGCCTCCAGGTTGAAAGCTGTATCCAGGAACCTTCTGAGTGACACCAGATGCATGTTCTTGTTGCCTGTGGCAGGTGCAGCAGCAGGCTCTCGGCCAACATACCTTCATGACAAAAATAATTGGGCAGAAATCAGGTGAGACACTATTTTGACAATAACAAGCATGAGAACATGCTGCTTGATGCATTTAAGTCAGCTTGGCTGTTTTGGATATTTAGTTATCAATCTTTTTAAAGTAAAAATCAATCTAAGTTTTACCAAATTATACCTTCTGGTCAGTTTTCCTCTCTTTCCTCCCATCATTGTTAAGCTGTGTCTTCTCCCCATCCCTCCCAGGGCAGCCAACTACACTGTCTCATAATTTTGGCAATGAAGACTCTCATTCTTTTGACAGCTGCACGGGCAGATCTGAGAGTCAATCATCTAAAATAAATGCAAAGGTGCCTGGACTGAGCTCTTAAAACAGCTGTTTCCTGCAGAAACCTAACATCTGGAATGAAATTCTTAAAATGACAGAAACTTAGACAAAAGAGAGCTAAGTGCTGTGCTAAGTAGCAATAAATACAGACTTAGTTGCTACTAGTCTTCTTTTAGATCTACAAGAAGGTGCAATATGTGCATGTTGTATTTGAGAAACAGTAGTCTAGATTTTTCCCTCCTTCACCTAAGAACCCAGACTCAGAGGTTTCGATTTGTGAAGAACCTGACTTACCCATAAATACCCAAAAACAACCCCAACCAAATTTAAAAGCAAACAAACCGGCCCATGAGACAGAGCAGTTGTTTAAAGTCTCATACCAGATGGGTCGAGTGCGGTTCACAATAGTGCGGAAACGAGGTCGGACATAATCATAATATCCACTGTTTTTGTGCTCCTCCTGACACCAGACTAGATCAGCAGTTGGATACTTATCAAGCTCTTCTTTCAGCAAGTCAAAGGGGAATGGTGAGATCTGGAAAAGGAGGGTAATAATTATCAAGGCCTTCTCTTATGTGGTATTAGCCCATGGTGAGTCATTACTTTTCCATGGAGAATGACTCATGTTTCTCTTATTGATTTAATGCTCAGAAATGAACACACAAGTATTTTATAGTTGTATTAGTATGAACAGAAGTAGGTTGTAGTCCAGACCACCTGCACTCTTACAGCTTTTTTAGTGAAGTAGCTGTAGTGTGTCCTTAATCAATGAATGACAATATAGCTTCAAGTGCACTATTCACAACATTTAAACTAGCAGACTGTATATACAAATTTAAGGTGCTATCATATTGTAATCTTCACTTTGTTATGTTGTTCTGGAAAAGTCATCAAGTTTTCTGGATCTCATTGTCCAGTATGCTATTGATGTGTTCCTTCTCTCCAGGGCCACGAAGGATTAGAATATGTCTTGTAAGATGCTAAGTGCTAGAAAAATGCTATCATTATCCATTCCAGGAGAGGTGTCTATTTAAAAGCACAGGAATCACCCCATCACCCTGTCTTCTGAGATCAGGGAGCTCACCTGTTCAAGTCTGGTTATAGCTACTTGTTTCTCCAGGTCTTGGTTCTTTCTCTCTTTTACAAGGTCATAGTAGACTTTTCCTGTGCAGAGAATCACTCGCTTGACCTCATGTGGTGCCTGAGCTGCTGGCCCATTCTCAGGAATCACACGTTGGAAAGTGGTACCTAGTTGGAGCACAAATTAGAAAAAGTGTCCTCAGTGGACCTGACATTTCAATAAAGCAGCCCAAGAAACAGTCCTTTAGTCCTTTGCTGAGCAAGCAGCAGGTTGCAGTGATCAAAGAGTTCTCCTGCCTGTCTGGTCCTACTTTTCAGACTGGTAGCTTGGCTAAAGTGACTTTCAGCAGTTCTGTTTCAAGAAGTTAGAAGATTGTTAATAATCTAGTCTTTCACCATACTTAATAGGCAGAATCATATCAATAGTAGACTGTTTTTCAGCTTTGTGCTGTGTATTACATCTTTACTTTTAAATTGATTAGACAGCTCAACTTTGCTTCCAGTTTGGGGGTTTTTTTTCAGAGAATCACCTGAATACTCTCTTCTTTCCAAGATTATCTTAACCATGTAACATTCATACAGCTTTTCAAATTTCAGAATATTCTATAAAAATAAAACACATATCCATAATGCAATTGAATCTGGCAACTGCAGAAATATTTACCCAAGCACACACATTACTGCTGTATATTTGATTTAAACCTCTGTTTGAGAGCTAAAACAGCAATAGCCAAAGCAAGAATTAGCACAGAGCTGAGCCATACATATAAATGCTATGTACAAGTACAATTTCAGATGCATATCTTCACTGCTATCACCTCCCAGGAGTACAGTTTGCTTGGGATGCTGGAAGAGGGACTTGATGGTCTAAAATATCCTTTTCTTTGCTCTCATATATGATTGAGTAGAATTATTTCCACATTAAACAACTGCAGGGTAGCAGACAGCAGGTCGATCCCTATTCTGAATCGGCACACTCACTTATCAGGAGAATAAGCTCCTGTTTGAATCATTTATCTTGGGGAAGGAAAGCAACAGCACAAACATATCAAAGAAGAACTGATTTATGTCAGAATTATCTTGTCCCACTGAACGGCAGAATTCATCATTAAAAAAGTCTGAATCTGTCCTTCATTGGATCAGCTGGAGTCAATCTTCCTCTCTCTCAGCTTTCTATTAAAAGCAGAGCAAAAAGGGTTAGCTGAGAGTCAGAAACACTTTATTACCTGTTGTCCTCTTCAGCAGAAACATGAAAATATGCCAAAACTCAATGCTTATTTGGAGTTTGGCCACTACTGAGGTTAGCCTGAAGTAGAGGGGACTCCCAAGACAAAGTGACAAATCCCAAAGCCTACAGAATTTCTAATCTGACCCGTTCTACAGAGCTTTTAAACAGTAATAAAAACAGCAAATGCCTTTGCTTGAGAAGCAAATTTTACACACTTAGAAAAATAAGATAATACAATATTTAAGCACATTTATATAGTGTAAGTTGCTTTTAAAAAACTGAGCAGTTGCTCTCTTCTGACAGCCATCAAGACCCTCACTGGAACTGGAGGTAGACCAACATACCTATGCCCACATTCTCACTCTGAACAGTCACTTTAATCCCTCACTCATTACATGCCACTGCATTTCCTGATGCCACTCCAACACAGTCTATCCAGTGCAAGGTAGGACAACACCACTGCAGTGTTTGGTATTCCCCCTGCAGTCACTGTGTATCTCTTGGTGCTGATGGCATGCCAACAACAGCTCTGAACTCACTGATCTCACTTTAGATCACTGGTGTGACACAGCAGCCCCAAACCAAGCATCGTAACAAGAACTGGGCATATTATTCTTCCAAATGGGCCCGGTGTAATTACAGCCCAAACTTCAGTCATGGGGTCAGGATGCCTGGGCAGTACAAAGAAAAACTACATTTTTATATGAAGAGAAAAAGAGCAGAGGGACATAGTAGCCTCTTGAGGGGAAACTCCCTGCAGAGATGGGAATGCACTTACCATTAAGTGTAAGGGTTAAGGTTTCAAGATAAACCTGTTAAAATTAAGAATCTATATGTGAAAGCAAATTTTTCAGCCAAAGTCCCTGCTATGGGACTCACTATATCAAAGTCTCGAAGTCTCACTATGGCAGCTCCACAGGAATTATGCCGAAAGAAAAGACAAACTTTGCAGAGCAGATTCTGTTCTTCAGTCTGACATCAACTTGGTATAGCTAATTATTTCCCCACAATACTATGAGGTGACCTACCAGACACCATTTCATCAAAACTGGATTTTGCTTCTGGATGCCTCAGCAGTGACTTGGGTGTCAAAACAATCAGCTGTAAGACAGAAATTTTTCCAAGAGTCAGGAGCTCCTTTATCGTCATTACACATGCAACATTTGTAACACTGTGCACACAAAAACCACAAACTGAATATGATATAGAATAAATTAGTATGAATAGCAAACACAGTAAATTATTTTTTTCCTCTTTTGAAAGCCATGAAAGTTTCAAAATTATTCAGAAGATTTAGGTAGCCTACTCCTTTTACAGGTTCTCAAAACTCACTGCTATACTTTTTTTTGACAACAAAATCAAATCACAGACTATGAACCAGTAAAACATTCAACAATTGTACCTTGGGCCTTTGAAGTTCCAGCAATTAGACATGCAAATGCTAGTTCTGCAACCTCTAAGCTACATCACTAATATCTTGACAAGCTCATCTGAAGAGCTGCATAGCCAGATGGAAGCAAAGCTGAAAACCAAGCTTTAGAGCCATAGTAAATCAGAGGTGAGATCCTTTCCATCATACTGGCAACTTCAACCTGTGTTCAGTTAAGTTTTTTTGCCAGCAATCCTCATCTTTTTCAGCAGTGTGTCATATGCAAAGGCCACTCCTTGTCTGAGGGCTAATTTACCTGGAATAATCAAGTCCATTAAGGTAACCTTACCGGCTTTCTGAACGGCAGCAAGATCTGCCTTCGGAGGACATGAAAGTAATTTGCTGGAGTTGAACAATTCACCACAATCCAGTTGCATTCATACAGCTGGGAAACTTCAAACTGCTCAGTGAACTCCTGAGAGAAACATTAACGGCAATAGAAAAATGTCTCAAAGATCAGATAAAAGGTGTGAAAACCATCCTTCTATTCCTGACTCTCAGCAACTCCCTTCCTCAAAAAACTATTTAGCAGCTCCCAGCTGAGATTGTTTTATTGGCTAGGGAAGTATCCCTACAAATCATTCCTTTCTGTTTCTACTTCTTCCTAAAAATTTATGCAAATAAGCATGAAAAGTTTCCATTAATTCAGAAAAGAAGGGAAGTCCAGGAAGGAAGACTGAGGAGGACTAGGACATTAGCAGACGGAAGAAACAAAACAGAAGCACTTTGAAAGAATGTTAAACTATAATTCAATTTTACAGTGTACAGTTGGTTTTCACTCTCTTTCCCATCCTATAGAGCTGGGTACTTTATCTGTAGAAGTGAATGATCAATCTGTGAAAGCCTTAGTCCAATCAAAATTAGAAGTTGCTTATTTTCATGCTCCTAGCAGTACAATTTAGCTACATTGCAAAGAGCCAGGGTAGTCTCACTTGACCTCCTTTAGAAATTGGCTAGAGACACCTATTTGCAGTGCACACAGCAGTATAAACAAGTGGGATCATTGGCCCTGAGAACAGCCATAAAAAGATCATGCTGCCAGAAATTAACTGTATATGACCTCAGCTTTGTAATGAGCAGCAATGCTGCTTACTTCCATTACTTTTACTGGGATCAAGTTAAAGTTACACCACGACTTGAAGCTAAATCCTAACCTGCTATACCTAGCTAAAAGGATGTTACTAACAAAAAATCTCTGGGATATGAAAAGCAAGAAAAGGACAAAACTACTTACTGGATAGGCATCAGAATCATCATTACTCATCTGCAGAAACCTCTCAGGCCTGGCTGATGAATGCTCTGGACCCTGGTAAAGGTATCATTTAAAACAATGTTAAAGAGCCAAATGAGCAGTAAGACATCAGTCTAGAGTACTCACTGCACGAGTACCTCCTGTCCCTTCTGTACAGCTGTACACCTGACCCCCAGCCAAAGGCATCAACAGCAGCAGTGGGAGAGAGGACACACCACAGGACAGAATTCCTCATCTTCTGTTTTCATAGGAGTTTGGGTTTCACATGTATTTCTAACATTTCTACCAGCTGCAAGCGATTTCTACCCTCAGACTAGCTGCACAGTGAAGACCAGTGGAAAGGCAGTGGTCCATGTGGGCATAACAATCATCTTGCTAATGCAGAGCAAACAGCAGCACAAGGAATGTCAGGAAGAGAAGCACCGGGTGCCTCAGAGTACTGCAGTGAGTCACTCTTCGTGCATGTTGACCAGGACAAACAAAGTTACCTGCTGACTACTTTTGCTGTATTAGCAACAAAAGCAGGCACAGGAGCTGTCCTACTACTGCTCACTGTTCAGTATAGGACCAAATACTGAGATGAATGCTTTCGCTAAAATGGATCAAAATACACACACACATTATCTGCCAGACTAACGTATGATTAATTTCTGCCTCCTTAGGAGATATTTTATGTTCTGTCACTACTGAACACTCCCATCCACTGTCTCACTAACAGTACCCATGGCAATTACTTGAATTGCACAAATGCTGTTAGCTCCATTTTACATTAGCAAAACATGCATGCTGGCCACAGAAATTATCAGGAATAAGGAATGCCACAGAATCTGTTGTTTTTACTTTTTATGTGCCTGTTTATAAAGGATAAGAGAAAGCTGTGAGGAGCATGAGAATGCAATGTGCTTTTTTATGTATTGCTATTGCTGACAGCCTTGGCTTGTTCAAATGACAGGTGCCTTTAGAAAGGGCTTTAATTTTACACACAGCTGTTAAGTATTTTAACCCACAGACAAACTATTACACCTCTCAACTCTCTCCATGTCTCCTAAGCTAATAACGCTCATAAAGAGAGTTCTTCTTTATCTGGATCACATAATATCTTCCTCTATTGAAATCTTAATACACGAACTCCACAATCAGTCATTATTCTGACAACTGGTAGTCCCCCTTGATTGAACATATCATCCTTCCTAATTCCAAGTGCAGGATTCCAGATCCATAGGAGGGACACAAAGGTGATCTGAGGACTGGAACACCGCCCCTATGAGGACAGGCTGAGAGGGTTGGGATGGTTCAGCCTGGGGAAGAGATTGTTTCAGTGAAATATTTTACAGCACCTTAAAGTACTTAAACAGGACCTGCAAGAAAGCTGGAGAGCTACTTTTTACAAGGTTGGGCAGTAATAGGACAAGGGGGAATGGCTTTATGCTGCAATGAGACCAAGTATAGGTTTGATGCAAGGAAGAAAATCTTTGCTGTGAGGGTGGTGAGCAGGTTGCTCTGAGCAGTTGTAGATGCCCTGTCACTGGAAGTGTTCAAGGCCAGCCTGGATGAGGCTTTGAGCAACCCCTGGTCTAGTGAAAGGCTCCCTGCCATGGTGATCAGTAGATGGTCTTTACAGTCCTTTCCAACAAAAACCATTCTATGACTCTGTGATTCAGTCTGCTTCATGGACTAAGGGAATTCAAAGGAAAAAAACATTCTGTTGGCAACAAAGGTATAATACAAACAGCCTAGGACTGTACCTTGTATCACCACTCCTTTGAATTCTGCCTCCACTTTTGAGGTGCCAAATAATCTGGTCACAGACAGGAAAGGACTTGAGAGCAAGGAGAAAAGCTGCACAAAACTGTGGTGCCCAGTAGCAGCCCAGTAGCACTGGGCACCATTGTAGCACCTCTTCTGCTCACATCTGTTTGCCGTAAATCAAATCCACGCACTAAGCATGGCACACACAGTACAAAACCCAGTGCTTCAAAAGCACACTGCAGCCAGTACACTGGGAACAGAGATGTTACCAGCAAACAATTACAGGAGAGGCAGGTGAGGCTTTCCCATCACTCACACACTGCCCCAGCAACAACCTCAGTCCAGAGCCTCAGCGTTCACATCCATCTTTGGTTTCTGTGCTGACACCACCAATCAGACTGCCAGCAACCACCGCGTGGGATGGGGTAGGGTTTATCTCTACTGTGACCACCTATCCAGTGAGACCTATACTGAATCCATTAGCTACTTTCAGATGAGTCCCCAAGGAGCCATTAGGCTGCAGAGTCTTTCAATCACAGCCAACTTGCCTGTGAATGCATGACCTAGAGGTGAAGGGATCCATATCCCATTAAGAATCCTTCCCCAAATCATCTTGTCCCCAACACTGTAGTTATAGAAAGACTACTCCTCCTCTAATGAAAAGGTCCTCTGGGAAGATAAAAAGATTTCAGCAGCCTGGTGGAATTCTTCAATATTCCAAAAGCAGCTGACACTAGTAGCAAAATAAGCATATTTCAGACCTGTACAAATCTTCTCTGCCAAGTGGCTATGGAAAAAGAAAGATTAAATGTATTCTAAGTAGCAGAGAACCACCCCTTAAGCTGAGTGCTTCCCTGCAGAGGACCACACCTCCTGCTGAGGGCTCATTCAGGTTGTCCCCTCAGGATACAGTTAAAAAAATTAATTTATCAAAACCCTTGTGAACAGCATCAGACCCATTATTCTTTAAGCACAATGGATATGGAAAGCCATTCATAAGATATGAATGCACCCCAGTGTATCAGGACAGGATCATAATTGAATGGAAATAAACTAAATTGTTTGTGAGAATAGAAATGACACAGTTTGAAGTGAAAAGGTCTAAAGCATTTATATAGATGGAGATTGCCACTGTGGCACAAACTATGCTTTTTTAAACAGAAAACTAGAAACACACATGCAATAATTCATGAAGGTTAATGTATTTGAAAAGGAGAAAATAAACCTTGCCTGACATGATGCTCATGTAATCTTAAAAATAATTTAAAATATTTGAAGAACAATTCCACTAATGATATGATCTTCATGTAACTTTACACATAGTGTGTACCCACACGCTTTCCCTCTAAGACATTGTCTAGTTCCTCTTACTAGCCACCAAAGACAGTCAACAGCTAGTAGAAATATTTTGCTTTCCAGAAAGAGGGAGATTTCTTATTGTATCAAAATTAACCAAGGTCAATGATTTTTAAAGACATTTTAAAGTTGTTTTATATAATTTCATAGCATGAGAATTTAGTGCAGATTTTACAGAGATATACTTTATGCAAAATAAAACCAAGCAAGTGCTCTCAGATATGATTTTTTTCTTATTGTACACTGAGAATGCAGCTTTCTGGGGAAGGAAGTCAGTGTCTTATGGAAAGATACCAAAAAAGAGAGGGGGAAAAAAAAGGAAAAAAATGGGGGGAAGTGGTACACGCCACTACGAAGGACACAAAGCTAAGAGCTCAGAAATATTTCTCAGGGTTTTCTGGTTTTCACCAGTCAATCTATCTGCATACTTCCCATAACACCGAGGCAGCCCCACGTGCTTAACAGTGCCTTTCTCCCCTGGGTTCCTATCACCTCTGGATCCACAAGCCACCTTTGGCTTTTCCAGCTGCAGAGAGGGAACTGCAGCCAGCAGCACTCACCATTCCTTCCATCCCATGTGGCAGGAGCAGGACGATCCCGTTGTGCCGAACCCACTTGGCCTGGCCGGAGCTGATGAACTGGTCTATTATACACTGAGCCGTGTTGTGAAAGTCCCCAAACTGGGCTTCCCAGCACACCAGGGCATTGGGACTTGCCATAGCGAAGCCAAGCTCAAAACCTGACAAGCAAACGAGTAGGAGAAATAGAAAATCAACAGATTTCCCAAAAATTCTGTTCGTTCCTTGCTAAAAATTAAAAATAAACCCAAAATTACAGCATGAACTGGATTTTTGAAGCCCCATTATAAATCATGCAGTTTTCAATAGTACCATTTCAAATCCTTCAAACTTTTCCTCAAACACTTCAATATCATAGGAGTTTTTAAACAAATTAAACTCCCTCCATCTGCTCCAAATTTCGTATGTTTCCGTAAGAGCTCACTGCTATCTTCTCCTGTAAAAATGCATTTACAGCCCAGTTAAAAGAGTTATTAATTTTAACATTTCCAGAGCCTTACACAACATTGTCTTTCTTTCCTCCTCTCATACGCAGATGACAAAGAAAATTACTGGTGACATCAATTTTCAGTCTACAGACATGATCCTAGTCTTCAGGTCTTCCAGTAAATTTGAATATAACAGCTGCGTGGCAAACACGTCTGGGACTTGGATAAAAAAATCCTTTCTGAGGCAGGGCTGAGGACCTTTAGGTTTCTGCTTCAGTGTTAAAGTATTATATCTCTGTTCATATTTTCCTTTGACTCTTTGATATAGCAGAGGCTGAAGTGCTGAATGAATACCTGTATTCAGGTTCTTCACCTATAGTTTGGAGTGATTATACCCAAAAAGGTTAAAGCTCTCAGTAAAAAGCACAGCTATATAGCAGTGGTCTGGGTGTAGAGGTTCTGACTGAGGTAAAATTGATTCAATATACACAGAGAATAAATATTTAATTGATAGATACCTTTCATGTTGAAGGTCTACACAGAATATAATGATCTGGTTTCAAATAGAGAACTCCAACAAGGGAGTATTCCCATTGAAGCTTATCCCAGCAGATCAACTAATTTTTGGGCCTTCATAGTCTACTCCTTGGTAATTCCAACCCAGTTTTTCATTTACCATCCCCATGGCAAGAAATCTTTGAGTCACTTGGTTTTGGAGTACTCATCTTTGAGCAGTCCGTCCATGACTCCAGCAGATGCTCATGGTCCCACCAAAAGGCAACTGATACATTAGAGGCCAAAAAGACTGCAAAGTCAGCCAGCCAGCCCTTTGTCTGTGAGTGCCCATGACAGGTCATCACCAAAGAGAGTGACTTCTTCTGGCCTTGTCTTTGGCCTGACTGCCTGAACAGCCTTTCCTCCATCTCTGGCCTCCTCACTTATGTAATTCCATGGTTTTTAACACAATGAAAACAGGGGAAAAATTTACACAACTCCTTCAATCATATTCCCAAAGGTATCTGAAAAATAGATTTCCCTAGATAGGCTTGAATCCCATTCTAATTTTACACAAGCTTTAAGAGACCATTTCTACTGATTGGGTGACATGGTTGAGAAAATATGCAATATGTTCAAGACTTATTTGTGCATATGCTGCTCTCTGTAAGGGTGGGGTAATCTAGCTTTTAGAGAAGCACAAACTGAGGTCTTGACCACTCAGATTTATCAATAATCAAACAGTGCTTTTCAAAGAGTATGAAGCTTAGTGCATACTTAAAATTTGGTCACAGCACACACATAATTCTACTTCATATATGAAAGATCACCTGTAAAATTCACATGGAAAAACGAGTATAATTTCTCATTTCCTATCTTTTTGACAACTTCACACTAATCTCTACAGGGTAAAAATGTTCTAGGTGAAGCTGCATCAAAAAATGTGATCTTAACACGGATAACATTTGCAAGCTTTCTGACAGCTATAAAAATGTCTAGGAGAATAGATCCAAATGTAAGCTATACATTCTGATTAGTATTTTGAGAACAATGTTGTTGAGACTACTATTTCATGGCACATATGTCTGTGGTATACACATCTTTGGCATACCAGAACTCAATTTTCCACCAGGGAAATGGCAATGAAGAGTTGCTAAATTAAAACTATTCCAATCATGATTTTAGCAGTGGAATGGCTTTAACTCTTGACAGACTAAGGAGTCTGTGGAGAATTACTACTACTACCTTCATGGGGAGAAAATTGCTTAAAGAACGAGGTCTAAACTGCTAAATAAATTTTTAAAAAGTGCTGGTGAAGAGCGATCTAAACAGATTCAAGGCAAACAGCCCAGGAGAGCGTGAGGTGTTCTCTTGAAAGGGGATTGTTGGGGCACCAGAGTCAAGATTCAGGAACGTGACCTGAAGTAGAAAGTCTCCACCATTCTGCAATGGGACATGAACTGCAGGGGAGCAGGTTCCTGCTCAGGTCCCTCATGAGGGCTCAAACTCAGAACAAAAAAAAAAAACAAAAAAAAAAAAAGAAAAAAACAACACCAAAAAAAACCCGAAGAAAAACTACATCAGAGACCTTGCAAACTTTATTGTTTGCATCTGCAGAAACAAGAACTGAACATTTATTTTCTTTTAAATCCTGTGCAAATATTGTGGGTTTAAAAGATTAACTCTTACACAGCTAAAACCAGAGAGAACAGGTTGAAGCTGTGAGGAAATCTAAGGCAACCAGGTAGCAAAACAACTTTCAAAGAATGTCAGGTAAGGAATCTGCACACCCAAAGGGCATTGGAGAGCAACCAGCCAACTCCAAACAGCAGGCAGCTGCTCAGGGCTCAGAGCACACCAGGGCACAGGGAACCAGGAACCAGCACAGCAATTTGGTAAACTTCTACACTGAGGAAACAGAGGGAAGAAAAATACACCGCACTTGATTAAGGCTGCAAAGCTAATGTTTCAATTGCTGGAGTTCATTATGGTCCCTAGATGACAGACCTAGCAGAAATGCTTGTTTCTTTTAGTCCAGTGCCTGCTGTGCTCCCCCACTGTTCTTCTGTCACTCTGGCACAGAAAGAAGTGTTGTCGAGTAAAGTGGCAGCTTACACAGCATACTGTGCTGT
This sequence comes from Taeniopygia guttata, assembly GCF_048771995.1. NCBI lineage: Eukaryota > Metazoa > Chordata > Aves > Passeriformes > Estrildidae > Taeniopygia > Taeniopygia guttata. The sequence goes on along the minus strand of NC_133031.1, from coordinate 10,945,008 downwards.
GTTTTTCCCCACAGCATTTTCATGATTGTCATAAGAATAGCTGTTTTTCAATTAATGTAAGCAAGGCTACAGCCATAACTTAATTCAATATGATTTTAAAGTGATTTAGGGCATGAATGTTAACAAATGGTTAAAAGGGCTTACCAGTACAAGGATTTTATGTCAGAATAAAGAAAGGTTCAAAGACAGATTTTTGCTATCTTTAACAAAAATTCTAAGCACAGGGACTACAAAGGGGGTAGTGCATGAATCCTTTCATAAACCCAAACACAGCTCAGGACAAAGTGAAGTTAGTACCCATCTGACTCTATTAAACAGGGAGACTGATGCCTTCCCAGAACTCCATGCAGACACCATTGATTACTACAGTCTGTCCTAGCTCCTAACACAATTTCTGACAGGTATTTGTATTTGCTACCCCCAACATTAAAAATACATTGTTCTGACTGAGCAGTAGTACTACATATTTCATCCTAGGTGTGTATTGCAAAAAAAACTTACATTAATACCAGTCTTCTTCCTTCCATCTTTTACTTAAAACTTGACTTTCCCTTGAAAAAAAAAATATACTCCAAGTCCCATGGTTCAGGAATTTCCTGAACCACACAATAGGTCTAAGTTTATCTTGCCTGATATTCCTTGAAAGCTCCTAGTATGGAATGCCCCAACCCAAGATCCCTCAAAGGCTGCATTGAATCTGACAAAGAACCTCACCGCTTGGCTAGATTCAACACTACACAGCGATTCTGAGGGCCATAAAGAAAGACAGGAAATGCTTTCGAGTATTTAAAAAATGCTGAAAAGTTAGACTGGAGCATCTGTAAGTTAATTTCTTTTTTCTCCTCTATCCTAATCAGCAAATAAGTTTAGACAAACATCTTTTGCTTAAATGACTTCTCATGCCCATCACTTACACTTCCAGATATTCAGCCACAAGGGAAAAATTATAGCAAGGCAAGTGGATGCACAACTAAATTTATTATAATCTGGATATAACTGAAAATAGTAGACATAGGATGTCAAACAAAATTATCAAAGGGTAATTAAATACTCTAAATTATCAGAGATTGTTAAGTACTCTGATTTAATACTGAGGTTACACCCACTCCAGAGCTTCCTGTGGACAAAACATAAGCACTTTTCAGAACTACAGTTGATCAAGACTGCCTTTATTTTCTTTCTAGGTGAAATCAGTCTTGAGTATTGTTTTAATGGGGCAATGGCTCCCCAGGTGTTCCTAAATATCTTGACTATAACTTGGTGCAAAGCTCACAGCTCTGAACAGATACCAGCTCTTGGCTTATATACCTGCCAAGGAAATAATCTGTAGTTATATCATGCTGGGCTGTTTAACCCATTTTTACTTAGCTCTACCTCACAGAAACTAAGGAAATGCCTAATATGCTTCTGAGATGCTGCATGTTAACACAGTCATAAATAAATTCCTAACACTTTTTCACCATTTTTTCCCTTTATATTATCTCACAGCTCTCCCTACAGCCACTAAACACTTAAGTGTGCTAATTCTAAAGTGCTTCTTTTAACAGAATTAGATAGTAGAAACAGCAGTCATAGAAAATAAAGTGTTCAGGGGTTTTGGGTCTCCTGAAGAATCAATTCCATAACTACAAGCCTTCACTTATTCTTCCATGTATTAAAAAGGAGACCCAGTGATGTTACCAGCCAAATAAATATAAATTCTGATAGCTCTTCTTTTACTCACAGCCTTAACTAGAAGAGACATGTTCACACACTGCTGCTTATCCTAAAACTGTCTCTCTATGGAGACAATGCACAAGAGTAAACATGTTGGAAAAGGTCACTAAATAAATACCAGCAAGAGAGAGAAAACTTCATTATAAAATCACTTCAGCACAGAACCTGGCATTTTTAGTTAAAAAAAAAAAAAAAACAAAAAAAACAACCCAACAAACACACAAAAAGCCACATCACTTATCAACTATTTCTACCAATTTAATCTCCTTTACTGTTAGAAACCATCTTGGACATAAGGCATTTAAAGTTCTTGAAAATTGAAAGTATTAATATTATTCGTTTTGAAGAACCTGTCATCCCACCTGCTGAAGCAGAAGTGCACAGAAATGGTATTCTTGTTTTCAGCAGACAAACAAAACCCTATTTTACCCTATTGCTTGTATTCAACAAATTTTGTTAAATCAACTTTCACCTATCTTTTGCTGGAAAATGTGGAAGGGCAATAGTGAGCAAGATGAGATCAAGAAAGAGAAAGAAAGAGAGCCCACTTGGTGAGTTTTTGAAGAATGGAATTGTGACAGTTAGAATTGCCTTCACACTGTATCAACAACACTAGGCTTCCTATTGAGGTGTTATTTTTGAAACAAAATCAGATTTCAGCCATATCCAGACATTTGTCACTTCTTTTAGGATGTAATAAAACCAAATCCAGAAACCTATGACCCACTTACCTACAAGTTTTGCAGCAATACTGTAAAAAGGCTCAAATTAAGAAAAACCAGAACACACTGTGAGAAACAACAGGAAATTAGAAACAATCATTCTTTGAAATTAAGTTCTGCGTTTTTATCTATGCCAATTATTTTTCTCCCATTTATACACATCCTTGCTTGCACTTCCCTATTTAGAGTTTACCTTTACATGTTGGTGAAACAAAAAATTTGATTCTGTTCACACTAATTGTGCCAAAGAGCTAACAAAAATACCTAAAAAATCTGCTCTTCAGCCCATGCTCCAACTGTACAATTTTCTACCACTTTAATTTTAATATTATTAGCAATATGTAATATGTAGCATTGCAGCAATGAATAAGTAACCAAATATTTCTAGAACTTTAAAACAAGCAGCTATCAACTACCACCTTTATCTACTATGATGTTTCAAGTTTTTCTTTCACACAATATTTTATTATCCATAGAATCAGTAACGCTTTTGATAAATTATTAGATGTATTTGTTTCATGCTCCACATTCCTCTTGCCACCCTCATCATGTCAGAGTAAGGTTATCTATTCACTGTGGCTGAGGGTAAAATAATTCACTATGATTAATGCTATCACTAAAAAGAATTTGTTTTCTTGAAATAGCACATTTAGAATAGTAGTTCAGACAAGGCCAGGGAGGATTTTTTATATCTCTATGACAAAGTGTCTCTGGTTTTCTTGTCAGTTCCTCTTAAGGATCAGGTACACATTCCAGCACTGCCAAGATCAACAATAGCAGGTAGATGCTTTTAACTGAATCCCAGAACTGTAAAATGCTTTTTTAAAGGAGGCTTGTTTAAGGGATGCCAGAACCTGAGAGGAAGAGCTTTGATGCCTGTTTCATGTATGACCATTTCACAGCTTTTTTTTCTCCACATTCTTTTCCTTGTTGAGCTCTGCTTCCCGTCTGGCAGCCCTAGCAACCCCTATGCAGATGGAGACGTACCTAAGACCCCGTACTCGGAGAGAGAGCTGTTGCACACCGTGTAGGGGGCCTGCTGCTCCCACAGGTGATTCATGGGAACACAAATTCTCTTGTCAACTTCTTGATCATGAAGTACATGGTGACGATGGCTGCAAAGAGTTGTTGAAAGAGATTTATTAGCCAAGAATCAATTTGGGCTTTAACAGAGCTATTTTTAAAGCTAAAGCATCAAAATTGTGTTCTGGAAAGCAAGCAAGCACCATGGTTATCTCTGCTACACACAACACCTTGGTCTGGTTGAAACCATGGGAAATACAATCACATGTCTAAATACAATTGCTGCACTGTAAGGACTTTTACTGACTATCTAGGCTTCTCAAGCACTCATAGAAACTGAAAATACCTCATCGCTAGTAGAACTGGGGAGAAAGAGAAAAGGATGAGGAAGTTGTTGCTATAAAATAGAACTATTAAAGAAATTCAGAGGAACAAAATTGTTATTAAAAACATGCCTTTCTGCCTTCCTCACAAATTTTAATATTTTCCTTGAAATACTTGTTTGTCTTTAATGGAAAAAAATGTCATCTTCAGCACTGAAACTTGAAGGAGTTGTATCCTCTTTCCTGCTATTTCCACTCACATGCACCATTTACAGTTCTCTAGAACACCATTAATCAGCATTAGAATAGGGCACCAAGGAATACTACCAAAACAGAGATGACTGAAGTAATTACTGCAATCCATTAACTCTCTGAGCAGACTGAGTGAATCACAGCAATATGCCCAGCTTTACAATCACTAACATAAGGCCAGTTATTGTACTGGTAACAATACTGTGTGTTGTAGAGCTGCCAACACTGAAGTCTGACCTTTTTTGCACTTCCCTTTGCTATAATGAATGCTAGCAAAAGAGCTCTGAAATTTATCTAGAACTCAACAAGGTAAATCCAGAAAAAGACTGAACCTTCGAAGAGCAGCACAGGAATGGAAGTAGAGAGAAAGGGGGAAATTGACACACCAGGCAGCTGTTTCGCAGAAATCATTTTTGCCACTGTAATTTTGATTTTGTCATTAAGCCAACAACAGAAGACCTAGCTGCTAATCTTCTTGAGTACAAAGTTTTGTTTTTCCCTAGCAAAAGGTGATTAAGATGAGCAGAGATGGCTAGTCAGAAAAATATACATACAATTTGCACTTCTGCAATTTCCTAACATCAAACCAGATAAGAATCAAGGCTATCCCCCCTTCCCTCTGTTCTAAAGAGTTTGTCTCCAAGAGGAGAGGGGGTCTGGTGCTTCTATCAGCAGCTTTATCTAGCTTCTATCTATTGATAGTGTTGAGGACTGAAACAGGAAGAAAAGAAGCCACCACATGGAATATCAAAAGAAAGAACTATTTTCTAGATATCACTTTAGAAGCTCCAAAATAGTTAAAGCACCCCATCATGTTGTTTTACTATGGCAACACAGTATATTCAGTTCTTTCCAAATTCTAGCCAATGCCATACCAGAGAAGACAGACACCAAGATTTGTATCTCTCTTCTGCAAGATTTCACAATGAAGCACAGTGCAGCATTCACCTCAGGAATTGGCATTACATCAAATGTTTCAATTAAATACATCATTAACATTTTACTCTACAAAGAATCAGGTAAGGCAGCAAACTGTACATATTTTACCAAGTGATGAGACCCTGCCTTCATACATGCCCCACAGACATTAAAAGTCTTAGTACAAAGAACCTTATTTCACTTTAAAAACCAACTGGCAACACGTTTGTTCACAGGGTACAGAAGTTCCAAGCAGCACCACTGGAATTTAAGAGACTCAGGATCTGCTGCAGCAAGTATCCCCTCTTATTTCCCAGCAATTAGATTGCAACTGTATTTTTTGTTAGAAAGCAGGGGAAAGATACCATTTCTGCTTTTCAGCAAGAGAAGGTAGAAAGTGTCTAAAAATGTTTGTTCTGGCTTAAATATCATACTTTAAAATGCTGCTTACAGATAGACAGGAAATTTGATTATTATTGGCTGCAAGAATCTATAATATTCAGATTAATGCTGAAGAAAGAGCTCCAACTTCCTCCTCCCTGCAAAAGACCATATTTTTTAAACAAATGCCAAGTTATTTCTTTAAGTGTGGGACTTCAACAGTTTTAACAACATCTAACAGTTATCTCAGTACTGACCTGAAAGTACCTCTCTCCACATCCTGCCCACTCAGTCGGACATGGATCCCTTCTTTGAGCACAGAGCCAAAAGCCATGTACTCTGCTAAGGCCCAGTCAACAAGCCTGTTCTTGGTCATTTCCGAGCGGGCTTTCAAAATCCGAGAGAGTCCTACATCGGAATAAAGATCAGAAAGGAATGGATCTACTTCAGAGAAATTCTCTGTTCACACAGCATTCACCATTCTCCTTCCTCATTGCCTAAACTAACCAGAGATACCAAATCAGGTCTACAAACTGTTTTTCTAGAACTGAACTGCTGGCAAAATAAAACAACTTGCTTCCCAGCAAGCAGTTGTGCAATGTTCATACCTTGTTTTTGAAGAAGAAAGTAAGGTTGACTGTGTTATAAACTACTGAGGACAATTAAAAAGACCCATGGTGAATTTATTCTTCCTCAAGATTTATTTTCACATCTCTAATACCAAGTGCTGTTTTATAAGAGACCAAAAACAATGATTTGGTTTCTGAATTTTTGTCTTCTTCCTTTCCTCATTTTTTCTTGGCATTTGTCTTATTGCACTTCTGAAGATGTTACACACTGAAACAGGATGGATGGATCAATACTATGAATATCATATAAACAGAAAAACTGTAGCAGCTGCCAATGGATTTTCAGTTGGCAACCAATAGCTGACTTTTCAGTGAAGATTTTATAACCTTGTGAGCCAAAGCACAAGTTACAACACTGTCACTTTCAAAGGGAACAAAACTTCACAGCTGCCCACAGGTGCTTCAAGTTTTGAGGACACAAGTCTCCTGTATTCACTGTCAATCTTATTTTGCTGCACTGATGCTTTTGGTAAGCTTTCCCATGTTATTTTCCCTTCTCCCCTTTCCTTACTTTCCACAATTTTACAGAAAAACACCTCACTTTCTTTCTACATAAAACTCTCATTGAAATTGCCTCATTTTAAGTAAAAAAAATCTTGTAAATTTTTCCTTTAGAGCATACTAAACATTTGAGTAAAAAAATAATCTTCCAATTGTTTTGTTGCAAGACTATATGATATTAAGCTTTTTCATTCTAGTGAAAGGACAAAGTACTTCAAATTTCTGTTTCTCTCCCCTTCTGTTTCTCCACAGATTTCCTCTCACAGCCTTTTAAACTGCATAAAAGAATTTAGCATACCATAATTGTTTTGAACCATAAATCTACCTTATATACTGGCAAGTGCTCCCTAGTGTCAATGGTTAATCAACTCCCTAACAAGAGACCAATTTACCTTTTTAATTAGAATGTCTAGTATTCCATTTTATTGGGCAACTACAATTTTTAATTTATCAGTGTCACAACGAAGTGCACAAATGTGCAGAAGAGTTAAATTTATCCATTAATTGTATCTGCTCAACAAACCTTTAATTAATAACTGGGAATGCCCCACCATCATTACTAGTGTTTCACTTCCCAAAGGAACAGAAACACATAGAATATTTACAGAAGACAAACTTTATTCTTTGATGGATGACTCCAGAAAGGATTAGCTTTCTCTGTTTAGAGATTTTAAAGAGAAAAACTTCTCTTTATACCCTATCCTTAGTATGTACCCTACAAGTCAACAAAAGAAAAAAGATTCCTAAACAAAGGGTCTCCATGGAATGAGCAGGTTATTGCTCCTAATAGTTGCTAGATTTCAACCTGCCCAGGAAATAAAACTATCTCACAACTCTTACACAGTGTTGGGGCTCCCCAGTGAGACAGATACTTACTGTAATAGATGCCAAAGTGAGGACTGAATCTTTTCAGAACAAAAGACTTTTTCAGAAAAAAAGCAAGGACTTGAAGAATTAAAAGAGTTATTAACTTAAGGTTGCAAAGAGACTTCTACCTCACACAACGGAAAATCTATTTTAATGAGGTATGAAACAGAAGTGGTGTGATTCTGAAAGAATACTATGCTGACAACAAGCAGCAGGAACTTAAATGTCACATTCTCCTCACCCATAGAGTGGAAGAGTCAAAGTAAAAAAAGTCACAGGCATTTTCCTCTTGGAGAAACAGTCCAAGAATAACTTCTATGCAGAAATACAGAAATGGAGCAAGACACAAAGCCAGGAGGAGACACAAAGCCTTCAGCTGACCTGAGTGTATTTTGAAGTCTTTGACCGGCACTGAACTAGCGACGTTGCCAATGTGAGTCAGCAGCTCCTCCGAAATGCCCGTCGGGGGGCACGACATGCTCTTGGGCTCTCCATCCGCGGTAAAGAAGCCTGCCAGGACAAGAGATGGTGACATGTTCAAGGACTGTTTAGGAGATATGTATATCACCTATAATTTGTTCAACAACTCAAGTGATATGCTAAGCAGCAGACTAAGCCTAGCTCTTCCTCTTTTGCTGGGAAACAATAATTTTGATTGTATGATAAGAGAAATTGATCTTACAGGCACACAGTGATCTATTTTGTTCCTGCTTTCACTCCCTGTGAAGTCCTACTATGTGGGCAGAGGCTGCCAATAAAAGGCAAATGGCACCTCAATCCCTCAAATAAAAATAAACAAATGAATAAATAACATGAGGCATACTCCGTCTTCCTGACAGCCCAGACAGTTAACAGTACAGGAAAAACACTTCCCTGCTAAACCGGAAAATGGCTTTTTCAAAGTCACAGCTTACTTTGCACATTTTTTAACAAAAGCATTTATTTCAAGTTGATCTGGCAGAATGCCATATTTACTATTAAAAGGGGTAAATCAAAGGTCACGTAGTCCATTTTAAAGGAATGTTGTCTGATAAAATCTATTTAAATCCTAGATTTTGGACTCAAAATAAAAGCACATTTGGGTAACACTAGGATAAGTGAAAGTTCACTCCTTACCAGGCCAAGGTGAATCCAGCCAGTGCTTGATATGAAGGATTTTATTATCCTTAGATCTAGTATAAGCTTCTTCACATATTCTGTCATACTTTGCAATTTCTTCCTGTAGAACAAAAAGGTTTTAAAATGGATAAACATAACACCCTCAAATCTTACAGATGATACTTCTCGTTCAGCATGACAATAGCAGCTATTTAACACCATGAGAAAATTTTCATTACAATAATGCAAAAAAATAAAATTAATTTTATCTAGGATCAAACTGCCTTCTAGAAACATGCTTACACACATTACTCTAAATAAATAATTTCATTGGACAGGTGTTACAGAGGAGTGTACCAAGAGCTGAAGCTGCAAGCATTGCTCTTGAATGAGACAAAAGTGAAATACCAAATATAATTTACAGTCATACTTCTAAGATCAAAATCATCCAGCTCTTATACTCCTGGCTACAAAAGGCACTAAAGTTTGGAAAAGAAGGTTCCAAAAAATTAGACTGCCTGGAAGAGTCTAGCAAAGAACATGCTGGCCACACCTCTCAATGGCAACAGATTGAATGCCATATTCCATAGAGACAGAACACCACTGCAATGCCTGTGTTTCAACCCAGAATCACACTGAAGTTATTGAGCTAGCTAATCTTTAAATGAATTAACAGCAATGTTAAGCTCAGTCTGTGCAGCCAAACATCCATCCAGGATCCTAGATCCAGTCACCAAATCCCACAGTGCCTCTACTGGCACACTCTTTCAATAAATGATTCAGGAAAGCTGCTTCTGCATGAGCTGTGATGCTTCTTATGGATCACAGAATGCACCTACCAAACTGCTTATTTCTTGATCTGCAATATCACATCTCTACACCTTCTCAGAAGGTCCTTGAAGGTTTCAAGGCTCCCCAGAAGGTTTCATCTGTCCTCTAAACACCCATTCTCAAAAAAAGTAATGTAAACGCCTAACCAGTTTAATACAGACACCAGACTCAACACTTCATCGTTCTGGAATACTTCAAATGATCTCTGAACTTGGTTGAATTCTTGCAAGAAAACTAAAAGGCTAAATTGATTCTATTTCATCATTGCTGGACACAAGCCTGCCAAGGTTATCAATATGAAGCTGTCAACAGGAGTGTTCAAATACTGTCTTGCTGCTGAATCAAGGTTCTAGAGATGAAGAACAGCTGACAAATGCTTCTATTTTCCTATGTTCTCATTTAAACACCTTCTCCCTCAGAACTGAAGCAATTTTTAATGAGCAATATATTTTAATTACTTCAGAGCACTTCCAGTCCTTTTGTTACAACAATAGTATTTTACATGAAAATCCAAGCCAAACTGAATCACAAATTGTCAAAGGTAAAGACTTATCACAGCAGGGAAGTTTTCAAGCAGGCAGCATACAGTGACAGTTGGGTCTTTCTCCTTACAACTCCTTAGTTTCCCTCTAACTCTGCTGGCATGTACCTCAAATTCCTGTAGTGTCACAGTCCCATCTGCAATCAGTTTGTCAGCATATTTCTTCAGCACTGGCACCTGCTTATGGATCTGCTTGTACATCAGAGGCTGGGTGAACATGGGCTCATCCATTTCATTGTGACCCCGCCTACGATAACAAACCTACAAAGGGAAAGATTGCTTCTGTTGATAAGGAAAAATGTAACATGGAATATTTCCATTTTATAATTTTACAGAGATTTTAGGAGATTTCTTGTATAAAAAACATTAATGGCTTATTGTGGGCCTGTTTGTTGCTTCGTTTTTTAAAATGAGGAAACTAAAGGCCTTTAAAATGAAATACGTTTCTTGACTGGACCTTCTAAGCCACAAAAAAATAAAGAGCAGTACATAATGCACAGAATGAAAAAAAAAGAAAACCAAGACTTACCAAGTCAACCACCACATCCTTATTGAAAGTGTTTCGCCACTCTGCAGCTACGCTGCACACGTACATCACTGCTTCAGGGTCATCAGCGTTCACGTGGAAAATGGGAGCATTGACCACACGAGCAACATCAGTGGGATATGGGGATGAACGGGCCATACGGGGGTCTGTGGTAAAGCCAATCTAAAAATTTCAGAAACTTCCATTAAAATAATTTGGGCACCTCCTGCTAACTCTGTTTTGAAGTTTGCATTTAATAGCTATTCACACAGCAACAGCACCAACTTTTCATTTTGGCTAGCTAGCTTCTTTTTGCTCCCTTAAAAACCAAAGCAAGCCTAATCCAATTAAGTATTACAGATTGAATGGAATACATGCAGGTGATAAAACATTATCTGCTCAAGAGCTGCTAGATACTAGAATCATTTTCAGAAACATCTCAACCATTCTAATAACCACAGGGGGCAAGGAATACAGTTAATATGAAACAATAAAAATTGATAGATGAGCAAATATTCAGCAGAGAAGTTGATTTCAAAAGGCTGTACTTGTTTACCTGGTTGTTGACCACAACATGAATAGTGCCATTTGTGGTGTAGGATGGGAGGTCACTAAGATGAAAAGTTTCATAAACCACTCCTTGTCCTGCAAAGGCAGCATCCCCATGTAATAATATGGACATAACCTAAGAGGGAGAATTGTACACACATATCCACATATATATTACAAAGGAAAACTGCAATTTGAGTTTCTCACAAAGATTTCTTGGCTCCACATTTCTGTTGTGCTTATAAAATAAAACAGTAAATATATAATAAACCATAAATTTCTCAGCATTCTGCTGCCTTTTCTCAGTTTGCCAAAGAAATAAAGCTTTAAGCCTACTTTCCAAAGTTACCCTTGAGGTCTCATGTCAGAAACCTTACCTAGTTCAGCAGGTGATATATCCCTTTTGAAGGAGGAAAAGTGGAAGATTCTGTGATATGAAACTACTGGCAAACTATTTTTATTGTAAACACCATGAGAAACTACCATTAAAAGTTACTATATTAAACAATCTTTACCTTTTTCCCTGCTGTATCCCCTCGATAAAACTGTTCAGCTTTTGTTTTGCCTTGCACAACAGGATCAACTGCTTCCAAGTGAGAAGGGTTAGCCATCAGGGACAGAGTGATTTTCTTGTTTGTTTTTCGGTTGATCCTCTCATGGTACATTCCCAAGTGGTATTTTACATCCCCAGATCCCTAACAAGAAGGAAGTAATCACAATTCAGGAATGACATTCAGACCTGCTCTATCTGATTCACTAGGCCTAAAATTTTGCTTCAGCCTGAAAACCGGATCTGGTTACCTGAAATCAGTGTGCACTATGGGTTTGACACCATCATTTCAAACTGAAACACTGTTTCTATTCTATTATCTTACTATTGTCATCAAATGTTAGATAACTACTTACAGCATATTAATACTCTGTTCATTCATATAAAAAAAAAAGATGCTTAGAAGTTATGAGCTGTCAAATGGAACTTATTTATCTACAGTCACTCCTGAAAGACCTTCTGCATGTTAGAAGTATAATATAAGTCTTACATTTGTTACAAAATTTCACCAAACCATGTTCCTTAAACTAGAAAAGAAGGCATTGCAGCTGATAATGCTGATTTCATAGTAACCATGACCAAAACAACTGGAAACTATCTTGAATATTGACCTCTCCATACAGATGTAATGAAAAAGCATCTTACCTCATCAGCTGCTTCAAGTTTGGGATCAAACTGACAGAAAATCTGCTCCAGCTCTTTTCGGATTACATTAGCCAATACATTCAGCCGACCTCTAAGAAAATGCCAAACACAGTTATGTCTCAAAAATGGTACTAAGAGAGTCAACAGCATAGAACTTACAAAATCTGTAAATGACCCTGTAAGACATTTGCAAATGTTCTCTTCAAACTTTTGAACCCAAAACCCTTGATTTAACACTTCTTCCCATTACAAAATTCCTCCAATGCATTCCCTCAGGCATTTTAGATCACCCTGTTATCCAAGTGCATTTTGTAGCTATCTAGCAGTCTTCAAATAATCACATTATAAATTAGTTAAAGCAGACTGCAAAAGTAAGTTCAAAACTACCTCACCAAGCCTTCTCAGTTCTAGAGACTCTATGCAATGGCAGAGATACCATGGCTGCTGCCACATTTGCTTGCAGCTTCAAAGTACACTGAGAGTTTCTCTGTCATTTACTTTTGTAGCCTGTAGTCTCTTACTGAAAGGCATTCGCTACAGTTCTGTGTTCCCATTACTTTTTATGACTGACTCTTCCTACCTCAGCTTCTCTAATATCAACTTTTAAAATAAATTTCTAGAACCCAAAACTTGTCCTGACACAGTAAGCCCATTTGTTGGAGTGTTTCCATTGGCATTACCTATGAGGCATTCCCATTATAACATATTCAATTCCCATTTCACTGGATTTATCAATGATGGTCTTAAGTGCGGGAATCATTACTTCACATCCTTCCAAACCAAATCTCTTTTCAGAAGACCACTTGCGAGCAAGGAAATCTTCAAATCTTTGCCAAAAAGAAACCAAAAAACCAAGAGAAATTATTTGTACTAAGGTAATGTAGCAAATACCAATAGTTTACCATCTTACAACAAATAAAGTTACATTAAATTGTTTTAAAACATCTGTGAATACAAGTTATACACCTCTGGAATTCAGTCACACATGGGGAGGGAAATAGGAGAGAATTCAGTCTTCTTTCTCCCCCATCTGAAAACTATTGACTAGGACTTTAAAGCAATTAAGGGTCTCCACCTCAGACAAAATTAACTTCCCAAGTTAAACTCTGTTCTCATGTACACAAATCTGACCACTGGGAAGGCAGAGTGACAGCAAAGAAGTCTCTTCTATGAATTGAAGAAAATATAACAGAGAACCCCTATTTTATAATACCTGTAACAAAACTAGAGTAGAAAACGCACCTATTCCATAGGTCTCGTTCAATAGCAACGCTTCTCAGACTGAGTGATGTAACACTTAGGAATGGGCCGTGAAGCAGGACACTGCCTCAGCTTCAGCAGCAGAATGATGTCAATCCCTGACAGCTCTAAGCTCTTTCATTCTTTAATGCATTTGGGCCAGAGGCAATGTGAGTGGTTAAAAAATACCTTTTAACAAACACTGAAAGGATTATACATTGTAAAGCTTAGAGATAGGAAAGGAAAAGAAAATACATCTTCATGAAAGTAACTGTATTGGTTACATCATCTGCGCAGTACCTCACCTCATAACACTGCCGTAATCCATTAACACTCGGTTTATTCCTCACCTAGAATCCTGACATTTACCTCTTTAGACTGAAGTCCTAAAGGCAGTGATATGAATTGTTGCCAAAATTTCACCTAGCTCAACCATCAGTACCTTACAATCAATCTAGCCATCAAGCAACAAACCAGACCCTCAACCGAGCCATTCTGCCAGAATTCCTCGGGGAAGTCTGTGGGGCTATGCCAGTTTCTGTATAAAGGGAAAGCAATGTGCCATGTGAACAGCAGGTTCCCACAGGGCAAAGGAAAGCAGTGCACACACTGATTTCTTCCTCTTTGCAGCAGCAAGTTCAGCCAGTACTGGACAAGCAGCAAGTTCATTACTTGAGGCAAAGTGCCACTAAGTGTGCAGAGCTACAGCATTTCACAGTCACACCTTGCCAGTCCCCCACATGCCACTGGGGGTCACAGAGCCTCAGCCTCTGTCACTGCAGGCATTCAGTGCCCAGTGAGGAAAACATCTGGTGAAAACTGGCTGTTCTCAGGAGGGATTAATCTGGAAATGCTTGACCCTGCCCAGATCAGGTTCCACATCAGGGTCTAACATGTTTACTAATGCATTACAAAGTAGCTCAGAAATATACAATGAGTATTTTACATAAGGAGGTGTTTAAAATGACCCTTTGTTCAACAACCTATCAGTGAAAATCATAAGGGATGAGAAATCCAACTTAAAAATTTAGTTTCAAGTACCTGAACTCTGTAGTTCTTGAAATGAACAGTTTTATAAACAGTCTTGAGCAAAACAATGAAAATCTGCTTTACAAAGCCACAAATTTTAAGAGGATAACCAGTTTTCCACAAAATCAGACTTTTTTTCCTAAGTCATTTTCAAACAATAAAATAAAAAAGCACTCTAAAGATAGCTGGATAGTAATTTTTGTAAAACTTTTTTCTTCCCCATTTAGCAGACAATTAATTTGGCAGAAGATGAACATCAGGCTCCTTCATGCCACTAGAAACCCCAGATCTTTCCACGGCTTAGGCAGGAATAAAAGCACACATTCTTATCTTAGGATAAACTGAGATGGTTCATACTGAGCACCTGTTAAACAAACTTACTCAAGTGTCATATTCATTTGACCAGTAAGTGTAATTTTTATTTCTGTTTAAATGAAACTTTTAATGAGACATTATAACACTGGCAAACAAAACACTTGGTAAAAGTATCTTTTAACACCTTCAACAAGCACTTCATTTTTAGATCTTTGGACATAGAATCTTAACCAAAAAGTGTGCCTGTACAAATCTCAGACTCTTGTGTTTAACAAAGAACATATACACTGTTTCAGATTGGAGGGACTGAAATAAATCTTGTGCCTGAGAAGCCTTGTTCCAGGAGTAAGAGGATAATTCCATCTCTGGGATCAAAGTATTTCCACACAGATAGCACATTTGGAAATAGCTTATTGACTGCTCCCACTCCCATTGGGGCTTTCTTTTACTGTAGATACTAAAACTGCCGCTGCCAGGTCATGCAACAGCACAACGCATCTTGGCACTTCTCAAAATGAAAAGGGAAGAAAGGACTTAAAATCACAACCAACATTGTTCTGACACTTATTTTCTGCAACAGGCTACAAATCTTCAACACACTAGTAATATACATTTGTGTTAAAACAACTTTTCCTAGTTTGCCTCCTCAAGCCAATGAAAACATTGCCAGGCATGCCACTAAATGCCTTTTGAGAGAACAGAACACTAAGTCACAACACAGACCCTGAGAGATTCCTCACAGCACACACTTTCCTTTGATAAGGCAGGCAGGTTACCTACACCCACCTGTACTCTAGATTTCAGTGAGGTTGTTCCTCCCAACATCAGCAGCTTCAGATCCCCCAGCCCCCAGGCAGCAGGCCCAGAGCAGTGTCCCAGCCCAGCCCAGCGTACCTCATGGAGCGCACCAGCCTTGCCAGCAAAGTCCTTTTATCCTCGTTCGTGAACTTCATCACGCCCGGCGTCTCAAACTTCTGACGGATCCACTGGCACTGCTCCACGTCGTTGATGAACATGAACTCCAGGCCAATGTGTTGGCAGTAGGTATGCTAGCAAGTGAAAACACCAACAGAGAAGCTCTAGGTGCTAGTGGGCCTCATATATTAGTTTCACAAAGAAATATCCTCTTAATTATATCTTCTGTTACTCTCATGAAAGCTACCATGTCTTCCTCTTCCACAATATCTTCCCCAAAGTAATTCTACAAATGAATAAATTGTTTTACTGAATCTAGTTTTGTGTCACAAAGCTTTCTCTACAAAGTAACAATTCAAATTTTTTTAACTGGAAGATTCTCATCTCATGCTACACTCCAAGTAGGCTAGCAAACCTGCATTACACTGACTGGCATATTTCACCTAACTTAGTGCTTTTCTTACAGGCATAGTACACTCTACTTTAGATGCATCAGCAAAGATGTCAAGTAATTTATCAAAATCTGTGTACTTTATCACAACTTTTGTAAATGTAACTTAAACCAAGAAATAAAGACAGTGAGAAGACAGCTATGAAGTCTAATGTAAATCATCTGATAACTGTCAAGTTTCAGAAACCTGGAAATGTGAAAAAAAATCCAAGCAGCTGAGAGCAGAGAAAGAACAGGGAGAAATGCAAAGACACAGCAGGAATTTTGTCTCCTTGTTCATTTTCTAAATTTTATTTTTCTTACTTTAAAAAGAGCATTTCATTAGAAAAAATTATTTCCAAAATATTTACAAGTCAACAGAAGTAAGACCTACTGTGAGTTTGAGAAAAAATTACTCTCAACATAGTGTGTATTCTCTACTGCCTTTAAGGAGTTGGCTGCTGAAGGAGTTGGTTTTTTCTATTAAAAAAAAATAAAAATCCAAATCTCTAAAGACAAGAGGAAAGAAGGTTATTTCTTCTTAACACAAATCAGTTACTTAAGGCTTTTATATTTTGCAATTGATTTTGTCCTTTTATTTGCACATTACAATTTTAAGGATTATTGCTACACAGATAAGCTAGAAGTGCAAAAACAAAAAAAAAAAAAAAACAAAAAAAACAAAAACAAAACAAAAAAACACCCAACCACATATAGAGCTCAAATGCACAACAAAGATAATGTGGTTTAACAATTTACCATGCCTCAGCTAAGCCAACATAAAAGTCAAGCAACTGGGAATATCCAACAATGACTCACTCGGCAGTCTACAAATACATTACCATTCCTATTTGCTGCCTTGCTATTTGGAGTTTGCCTCTAATTATATTTATTCCTTCAAATTGTTTTTTTTTTTTAACTATTTTAGCTTTCATGACTTCCTGTGGCATAAACCACATCACCTGTCAGATAATGAAACTCTAGAAAAAAGACTGGGGATGGAAAACAAGGACCATCACAGTCTATAAGCTACAGCTAAGCTTTCATGAATTTGGTACCCAGCCTTCATATTTTTCCTCAAGTAAAGGTGTTACTAGAGTGGGGGATCTGAAAGCAACCCCTGAATGCACAGGTGTTTTATCTGTGTTACAACACTTAAAAGACAATTTCTAAAGGCTCTTCTCCTTTTAAAAAATATCAGGTCTTTCCAGAACAAGGGCTGGCATTAATATTCTACCATATTAACCTCTTACACTCATCCCCAATCTATGTATTTCCAATATCCAGCTAATTGCACCAGTGGTGCTGCAACCTCTAGAAATAGTACAAAGGTTATTTTTAATGTTGGAATCTTTTACATTAATTATAATATTAATAATAACTCTATTAATAACTGGCAAATGATAAGGGGGTTTTGTGACTGACATCTGGAAGAAGTTCACTTTGGTTTGAATGAAACCAATCCCAAATGAATCATGTCCCACTGACCTCCAGGCGTTTGATGATCTCTCGCAAAGATAGGCTGTTCTCATTTCCTCCTATGAAGGTGGTTGTTGGCAGCTGAAAGACTTTGTCCAAATCTGACTCATGCAAACCATAAAACCCTACAACAGGAATGTTATTGATTTGCAAAGCAGAACAGATGACAAAAGGGAAAACAGCATTGCTTTTCAAGCCATGGCAATCATATTTAATAAAGCAGTATTAAGAAAGAAGATTAAAAATTGAAAGCATGAATATTCTGAAGGTATCCATTAGTAAAATGGACTTTAGTCTGGATTTTAAAAAGTGTTTCAATTAAATAGTCATTACTTAATTCTTTCTTAAATGCTCAAATGAAACAACTAAAATTAGAATCATTCTAGCCTTTTTTTATATTTTACCATATTAAGACACATGTAATCAATTTTCCACACCACTTCCTACAGCTCACTGTTAATAAAATAACTGACTCTATCATAAGCAGCAAACAAAAAGAATCCCTCCTCACCAACAGAACCAGTTGGTTGGAAGCATTTTACATTGATACACAGACAAAGAGAATGCCCAACAGTTCAATAAAATGCTGTACAAGCACTCTGGAGAACTTTCAAGGTATTTCTATTCACCCTCCTTCTCTTTTTAGGGAAATTAGTTTGAAATAGCTCTCTAATGACCTGTACAGCTCTAGTTCTCAGGCAGTGACCCCTTATAAAATGCACAGACTTCCACACCCCTACCATCTAAAACTTATTTAACCACACTGACCCATCTTGATTTGGACACATCTAAACTGGCTGAGAATATTATTTAAGAAAATATTTAACCTAACTACTATGCAGTTTCAAAAGCCAAAATACACAGTAGACAAGACTGAAAGATCGGTAACAATGCAAGTTAAAGGCCTGGTGTGATTCAAGTTTAACTTAGACCTGTTAAATGAAGGAAGGAAAAACAGTTTCTTACAATTGTAAGAAGCAAAGGTACAACACTTATAATACACCACAGTTATAGAACCGTATATAAACATTAAAACTACATATGTTCCTACACATGTAGAAATATTAGAAAAATTAAAAATAACTTCTCCATTTTTAATTTTGAACTCTTTTATCTTGGTTCCAGAGAAGCTGTAGACAATCACTTAACACTGGAAAGACAGCATGCACATAACTCTTAAATCAATAAACTGCTTAAATGTTAAGTGACTTTTCTGAAGATAAAAGCAAAGCAGCAAATTAAGGATGAAATAATAACACCATGAAAGATTTGGAAACAGGCCACAGGACTGCATTGCTACCACTTTTACTATACAGCACTGTCAGTAAATAACACTTTTTTGCTTTAAAAATAATACACTTTAAAATTTAAATTTTGGTTTTAATAAAATTTCAATAACATATTAAAAATTTCAGACCTGGCATGGCCAAAAAAAGCATAGGTACCATTACTTCTCCTTTTTGGTATTGTAACAGGCTTTTTCCCAGCAGGAGGGGAGAGTGACACAGGGGATGACAGGGCCTTTAATGTCATTTTAAACAAAGCAGTGCATTTATTTCTTCACTTTTGTTGACTTTCCCTCAGACTTCAAAGGCTCTTGATGTCCTCTCATGCATAAACCACAACACATACAGGAGTGATTTGGGCACACACAGAACATCTGTGCTTTGTACCACAGCACCACATATTTACTGAAGCATCACCTCCTGTTTAAAGAGATACACTCTTACTGAAATGCTGAAAGCAATTCTATACTGTGACTCATGCAGTAGGTACATCTCTAACTACCTGCATTTTTTGAAGCAACTCTCAGAAGAAATTTCTTGCCACAAGGTTTCTCAAAAAAGAAAGCAGAAGATGGGACAAAGAAAATGCACAGAAAAATCAAATATTAAAATAATTTCTGTCCTGCCAAAGACTTTTTATAAGTTTCCTGCCTGGAACATTCAAGGATAGGATTTGAGAACTTCCTCTATTTTAGCCCTGCCAAGACTGGGTTAGAAATTTTGTTTCCCCTCACAAACTGAAATCTCCTCAGTTACACTCTCAAACACATCCTAGCATCTCATTCAGAGGTCTGGCATATTTTTCCTTTGGGCGTGAGCATTTCAGTGGATGCCTTCTGATCAGTCACACCACCCTGTACTAAATTATCTGTAGAGTGTAAAGAAATGTGTACTGACATGCTAGTAGTCACCCAAGCTCTAAATTAATTAATTTGCTCAGTAAATGTCTCATGTGTTTTCTAGTTGGTACTTTTCTTTGATTAAAGCTGACAAACTTCAGAGAGAAGGCCCAATTTATGTAAGCACCCCTCTAGTCTTAGGCATCCACTTCCTTTATATGATCAGAACTGTTTCTTTCCCTACACCAGAAATAGAAAACAGAGCAGCAAAGAGTAGATATGCTTATAGTAAAATTAGGCAGAGGGTGTTTTATGTACTTCCTGCACTATGTTTTCTGTCTGATCGAAAAAGCTTCCCTACATATCAAAGAAAAATTGATTCAGTGTCTGCATCAAGTAGAAAACCACATTTTAAACTAACCAGGTAGAATGAAGAGCAGAGAAAAATCAATCAGGTGTTTTTTTATTCAAGTAGAGAGAGGCAAAGAAATTGATCAGTGCCAATTTCTCAGACACAAGCCCTCCTAACAATGAGAACAACCTTTGCAAAAGCAGACCCCAGTGCACTACACTCTTTTAGCAGTAAACTGAAGTTTATAATAGAAGATATAATCACCCTTGAATTATATCCACAGGTAAAGAATTCTATGCTTTCCACATTTTCTTCTGTTAACTTCAAAGAGACTTCTTCAAGACATACGTAAGGAAGTATCAGACATTAAATTCCAAATTTGGTATGAAATTTACCCTAAGTTCTCTGTCCAGTGGCTTGTTTATTGCTTGGTTTCCCTATTAACTACCCTTCAGATGTCCCCAGTTGAAACAAGTTTTAACTGTAATGCTATAAGAGTAATTAAGATTATCAGAATGCATTGATTAGTATTAATTTCTGGTGTGGTTCAAAAATAAAATATGTAGGGGGTTTATAGCAATCATTCATCAGAAGATAAATTCACAGGAACTTCACCTGTGATCTCAGAGTAGAAACTCCTTCATCCTGAAATTGTAGCCTCCTTACAGATGCTGAAAGGCTCTATGTCATGATAACAGAAAGCAGAAAAGGCAGAATCATCCCTAAATGTGGCATCCCTGCCCCTAGAGGGGAGTTGTAACTAGGCGATCTTTAAGGTCTCTTCCAACCCAAGCCTTTTGATGAATCTGTGCAATGTCTTATTAAATCACTTCAGTCCAGCGATACAAATGAGCATTTCAAATAAGAAGGCACACAGCTTACACACCAAGTTTATCAATTGTGGTAATGAGGTCAGATGGAATAAACGAATCCAAGTCTGCATCCAGAATTCCAAGGGGATCTAGCTGAGCCACATGATGGCCACGAATCTGAAAAGGAGGAAAGTAGAGCAAAATGAAGTCACACTAAAAGTCAGACAAAGGGAAAAACTCAGGGATATCTCTCCATAATATCAGCCATTAAGCTGAACAAGCAAACACCACTAATGTGATGACAGGGTTACATATTCCCAAGTTTTCCCATAAGAACAAAAAATAAGCATTATATCATTGATTACATATACATCTCTATCAAAAATTACACATTACAACACAATCTTCATCATGTTTGACACACAGTTTAACTGGGATTACACTGGAGTTTTAGTAAAGAAGGTTTTTAGAGACTACACTCTCAGTCCTTGGGTAAAATTAAGTAACTATGATAAGCCTGATAAGCCTAATAGATCTTCTCATTTGCCAATTAAGTCATTTTGTATTTTTGCCTGAATTCTCCTTTCTGCACCTTTAGTATATTAAAATACAGAATTGCTGACTTAAAGCAGATTGATGCTGAAGTAGTTTATATTGGAAGTGAAGGGATCACTCTTCCAGAACTCTGCTACAAACCAGACAGCATCTGACAGCACCTATTTTCATTCATGAAATTTCAGAAATTTGATCTGATAGAATTGATATTCAAGGCACTAAAGAACACAAATTGAGTGAGGAAGTTAGCCAGCTTTCAATGATCAGTGTGACTGGTGTTAATGCATGCCACAAGTTGCTATAAACTAGTGAATTATCATATAACATTGCCACAGAAGAAATAACTAATTGATCCCAGAGAGTCACAAATACAAAACTATTTTTAATATGCCTCATATGTGTGACTCTCATATACCAAATTAACTCATTAAAAGCTTTGTATAGATGAATATATTAATAATTTCTCTGTATAATTTTTCTTTTTAACAACAAATTTGCATCCCTTGGGTAGAATTTCATTCACACTACTAGTAACCTAATTGTCTCTGAAAAAAACCCAAAATTATAGAGTGCAACATTAGCAGTGAAGTGCATCACACAGTAACAAAAGATGATTAGAGTGTGGTTCATCAAGAAGGGACCTGTAAAAACACTGTTCAATTATTGTATATTTGCAGGAAAGTTTATAACAAAATGGTTTCCAGTCATAAGAAACCATAAATAACTGCATCCTTTTTGGAACTATCAGCCCTGTAAACTCAGCCTGACTTCTGTGGTTTTTTTGCATCTCATGAATCACCAGTAATGAAATTCTGACAGGCCAAATGATGCCCATAGCAACATCTGTGCCATCTGACTGTTTACAGCAGCACTAAGTTTATCTGACTGGAACAAACAAACAATTCTGTCTCAAACATCATCAACAGGAAAGAATTCACCTCCCTAAGTTACACCTGCCCTTCAGCATTAATAGGAAGATTCAGCAGGAACGGCAAAACCCAGAAAGGCAGAGCAGTAAATGCTGTGCCATATTATTCCAGGAACAGTTTGGTCTTTAACTAAAAGACAGTATTATTCACAATATCAAGGCATTTTGTAGTAAGTCCTGCTACTTTCACTGAATACAGAAAATAGCAACATCTGCAAAAATCAGAGATCAGCCTTGTAAAAATACATACAAAGAAAGTTTTCATCGATTGCCATATGACGAAATGCAAGTACAGACTAGCAGAAACTAGACCTTGATTTCTCTGGCCTCATTTTTGTTAAGCGCACACATCCCACTGAAAATCCTTCTTTCAGTGTCCCCAGTGCTCTCTCTTACAACAAGCAATAGATTAACGGCCTTCTCAAAGTCCAACTCAACAGACTACAAAGCAGTTTACCACAAAACCATAAAACACTGACAGGTTTGAGAAATGAAAATTCTGTATCCATCTCCATTTCATTTCATTATCAGGCAAAGGAAGGTCACAAATTATCATACCCCTTCAACACTGAATTTAGAGGGTACTAAATACCTTCTAAAAAGCAGGCAGTTGCCTTAGGCAATCCTCTGTGACTGTTTGTTGCAGAAAC
The DNA here is from genome assembly GCF_048771995.1 of Taeniopygia guttata. Classification (NCBI taxonomy): domain Eukaryota; kingdom Metazoa; phylum Chordata; class Aves; order Passeriformes; family Estrildidae; genus Taeniopygia; species Taeniopygia guttata. Next base: position 10,922,107 of record NC_133031.1, on the reverse strand, counting down.
ATGGGTGCCTGCCATTTCTACAGACATTTCTGTTCCATCACTTGACAAATACAGGGAGCAAAATGGCAATCCCTGAACTATTTTCAAGTAAATTGTGCCAAAGCTGCTTAACATTCTCCAATTTTCTCTAATACTTCACCAAATTTTTACTGTAAAATTGGTTATTTTCTGCATATCTATTTCTAAGCAAATTTCACATATTCTTTATATTCACAACCATTTCTACTCTTTTACAACAACCCTCCAACTCAATGGTAGCAATGTGATGTGTACAAAAAAAAGGTCTTTTAAGAAGCTCCTCTTCTATTCCTCTCACGACACCAAACAGGATTTAAAATACTTAAGGCAGGGAGGAATAGATCTGCTCTAATCAAACTGTAGGAAACTTCTTGGGAAGTTACTAATTTAAAGAGTACTTGTGGAATATTTTGTCAAACACAGATCTAGTTTTATGGGTTGGTTATTTTTTGGGGGTTTCTTACATCATTTGTAAGCCTTTTATTGAAACTAAGATACTAAATGCAAGTCTAAACAAAAATATTTAAACTTATTTTTCATTTGGAAAACATCTAACAAAACCCACTGTCCTATTTCCAAATTCCTTCTTCTTCTAGAGAAAAATAAATTATACTTAATTCCTTAATTTAATAAAAGGGTTAAAAATCAGAGTGTGAAACAAAATCAATTTTGATGAACAGCTCTCTAAAAGACTCCATCAAAGTTAACCCAAACTCAGTACTGTCAGCCTCCCAAAATTCAGTTTCTGGTTAATTCATTATTTCTTCTCTCTCTTTTTACCTAGAATCCTGCTCAAATAAGGAATCTTAAGATTCACCTTAGATGTATGAGAGGGCAAGTACATTCCATCCTTTCCAAAAGAATGGCAGTAACATTTAGAACTGCAGTACAAACTTCCCAGAGGTGAAGACAGACTTTCACAAACCACTGTCTCCATAAAGTCCTTCAAAGCTAAGTCCAATGACCAAAATCTGGTCTGTGGGTAATCTGAATTATGAGTTTGCAACCCAGAGGATCACCCCAGTCTGAATCCAGCACTTCCATGTTTAGACACTGTGCTGGAAAGAAAAGCTGTCTAGTTCAAGGCCTTTTGGATCAGAAGCAAGACAGTAGTTAAGACGAGAATACAAATGAGAAAATAAAAGGGAAGCAGGTTGTTTGCATAGAAGAGGCCTCCCCCAGCAGGCACTTACTTGGTATGCCCTTATCAAGGACTGCACAGCGAGGTGGTCTTCAACAGCCTTTTCAGCCGTCCCTGGTCTCGGGGCCAGGCCGTGGCTCTGCAGAAATGATCCCTTTCCCTCCTGCTGAGCTGGCAGATGGGCTGCTTGGCCAGCGTTAGCACTTTGGAAAAACACATCCCAGGACTGCACACGTGTACAGAGAAGAGAAATATTTACAACCTCAAACTAAAGTCTCATCCAAAGCAGCTCTTTCAAACTGCAAATGGAACCTCACTGCATTTCAGTGTTAAACACTACTCAGAGACAGCAAAAAGAGCAACACTGGTATGTACCAGTCTCAGTACAACTGTGTGTTTTATTTACACAGAACACTTTTCTTCTCATTTCTTACACCAAGCTTGCTCAACAGAAAACTCTGCAGCACACAGGACTGTAAAGCATCTCCATATATTATCCAATCACACAGCTCTTTTTAATTGTGATTTTTATTCAAGCAGCCAAGAGTGGGGGCTTATGTTAAGGTTTCTTCCTTACTTTTTCTAACACTGTGATACATGATGATAATAACATAATTATTCCTTTTTTGAGTAAAACCTTTCATTTAAATGTAGAAGTTACCACAGCACAGTGCCACAAACAACTGAATGTGTTTTTAGACAAGTGCTATGCTAAGAGAGTTGTTAACAAACTCCAAATCAACTTGCCCAACAAGTGATCTGTTTAAGGAGAATCAGTATAGGGCTCGCTCTTCATGCAAACTCACAAATATAAAGAAAATGTTTCCATCTGAAGATGCAGCCAGCTGAGACAGAATGGACCCAAACTATTTTTTCCTATCACATTTTTGAACTTATTGATTTGTTGGACAGGCTTGACATTTAATCAGAGGGGAGGGAAAATACATCATTTGGCTACAGAAAATTAGTTTTTACTAGATACACATCCATCAAAGCCTCTACAAATTTCTATAGTGTCTTTCAAGATTGATACCAGATTATAGTCTCCAAGTTCTGTGTATCAATGTCAGTCTTTGGTAACAGCATTTGCCATGTGACTGAACAGACAGAAGACCAGCTTGCTCTCATTGAAAACCTGCAGCTTCTCAACTAAATTAGTAAAGTTCCTCAAGAAAATGGTAGAGGAGCCTTATAATACAGAAATACATTCACAAAAAAATACTATAGTGATAGATTATACATTTTCTTTCCTTCTGTCAGCAAATCTATATTGTAGTTAACCATTATTTTCTCAAGTAATATAACACAATTCAAGTGATTCAGCAGCAACATTTTACTGTCTTATAATAAACAGTATATGTTGCAATTAGAATAACAAGTAACATATGCTTTATCTTGATGGTTTTGGATTTTTCCTAGTGCCATCACAATACTCATCAACTACAGTGAGGCCAGTAAAGCCTTAGAAGACACACACTGAGCACCACTATATAATTTAAAAAAGAAAATGAATAAAATTAAGTCAAAGCAAAACAGCCCCCCACATCTTTTCCTAGTTCATAAACCAAGGAGGTGAGTACACACTCACAGCAGAACAGCTGCACACAGGATAACATGGCAGGCATTATGTACTCCACAGCAAACCATGCAGTTTTGTAATTAATCTTGTGATAGTAATAACTGAGCCTTGTCAAGCTTCTCTCTTATGATCTATGGCCCTGACACCAAGCTTCAAGGAGAAATAATGATGCCTTTTTCAGAGCACACGTCATTTTATTCTGATTGTTGTTTTGGCCACTCTGATGATAGGAAATTCAAAAGGCAAGAAAAAGAAGGAAATAATCTGAAGTGGATTTGTACAAAGAATAGAAACTCTTTATATATATATATAATATATACATATTCTTTGGTACGCAACCATGATAAACACAGAAAGGAGAAATACTTTGGAATGTGACTGCCATATTTCAAACAGCTCTAAATAAGCATACGTGGGAAGACATGTCCAATCAAATCTTCTGAGGGGGAAATCAGTTCAGGAGCCCTAATTAACTGGAGTTTGTAAGTACAAGTGAATAGAGTATGAGCTTTAAAGCCCAAGAAAAATCAAGTTTTTTCATCTAATTAATGACGAGGCACATCCCCTCTGAAAAAGGGCTATCTAACAAGATACATAAGGAGAAATAAGGTATAAAAAGGAAAATGAGGAAAGAGAATGCAATGTCTAAATGCACAAGTTGGTTCTCTAAATCATGCTGGACATACCAAATAAAACAACAAAAATGAGTGGCCTACAGAGAGCCAAATCATTAGCAAAACCATAATCAACACCACGTGGTGCCTCTTGACATTATTTTCCAACACCTTCTCTCCTTTCCATACCCAAATGACAAATGCACAACTTTACAGTCAAAATCACAGCACAAATTTTTCTAAATTTTTAAGAAAACAGGATGATTTCAATCCTTAGCATTTTAAACTTGTTTTATGAAAGCTCAAGTTGAACAATTTCTGTCAACAAAAATCTGGGGAAGATATTTGCAGCTTTCAGCCAATGAAATGAGATGGTTTTTAAGAAACTAAAAATTAATTTTGTTAATGAAACAAAGTAAAATTAACTGGCATTCTTCTTCCCCTCCCCTTTTCTCATAGACTGTGAAAAAACTAATAATTTAGGCAAGAATAGCCGTAATCCATTATTTCCATCCATCATATTCTTTCAAGCCTCATAAATCAGAGACAGAGTGAATTTACTTCAGTTTGTTACTGTTGCAAGTTTATTAAACACAGTTAACCTAGATAAAAATTCACAGTTTTATAATCATGCTGGTTTGGGTTGGGGTATTTAATTGCACAGTAACTGGTTTGGGCTTCAAAACGGGGTTGGCAATATAGAAACATTTTTGTTATTGCTGAGCAGAGCTTACACAGTGTCAGGGCCTATCTACTCCTTATCCCACCAGTGAGGAGGCTGGGGGTGCACAAGGAACTGGGAGGGACACAGCCAGGACAGCTGACCTCAACTGACCAAAGGGATATTCCAAACAACATCATGCTCAGCATGGGGAAAGAAGAAGGGAGGAGGATATTCAGAGTGATGGTGTTTGTCTTCTCAAGTCACCATTACATGTGCTGGAGCCCTGCTGTCCTGGGGATGTATGCCCACAGGAACTGGTGAACGAATAGCTTGTTTTGTTCTGCTTTGCTTGTGCATGTAGCCTTTGCTTTCCCTATTAACCTGTCGTTATCTCCATCCACAAGTTTTCTCACTTCCACCCTGCTAATTCTTTCCCTCATTCGTGCATATGTGTGAGAGAGAAAGCACAAGTGGCTGCGTGGTTGCCAGATGGGGTTAAGCCACGACAAAAATGCATCTTGAGTCACCTGGGATCCACTCCCCAGGCCACACCCTGCGTTCCTCAGTCAGCTCATTTATTGCTTGCTGTTCTACCCACAACCTGCATCACCTCAGCAGGATCCATGATCAGACTGCGCTTGAACTGCCAGACGAGTTGGATGGCCTTTCGGCAGGATTTGTAGCATTTCTGCCTCCCCGAGCCCCAATCCGCAGGTGTGCATGCCCCGGCCGGCTCGGTTCAGCACCCCGGCCAGCTCCGAGCGGAGCGCCCCAGCGCCGCCGCCCCGCTCCCGGCTGCGGCGGGCTCTGCGCTGCCCTGCCCGCACCGAGACAACTTCCCACCCACAGAGACCCTGCAGGGCTGCCCAGCAGCAGAACGCACTCCACTGCAAAGGGGCTGAACCAGGAATCTCATTCATCTAAAAGGGAAGAAGTTAGCCAGAAGCCAATATAATCTAAATACAATAAAAAACAAGATGTCACCTTGATGTCACTCCTTACACACGAGTTCATCCCTTCAGTATCCCCAGTATAAAAGGGTTGATATCAATCTACACCCTTGCCACATCATGAAGACTTTGCAGAAATTCAGTACACCCACACAACGTGCTATCCCACCCCACACTGGTGGAGCTCAGCTGGCAGCTACAGGACAAGGGCTCAAAGTCAGCTGAGAAAGAGCCATTCCCAGAGAAGGTTTCTCCATCCCAAGCTCAGGTGTAAGATAAAAGTCCTAGGATCAATCTGCTATGTCAGTCAGTCTTCAGAGTTGGCACTGCATATGTCATCTTTCAACAAGACTAAGTTCATGCACAACATCCAAAGGGAAAAAACAGCTACAAAACCACCATTCTTGGTTTACTTTTTAGTTTCTGCCCTCAGCATGCGTCACTTCCTCACACTCTAGACAGATTATCAGACTTAGAACAACAACTTCTAAGTGACATTTTGATATACGTGCGTCGAGAATAAGGGAGCAGACAACCAATTTGGTAAACACTTTGAGCACAATTCACATTACTTCCTGGAAAATGACTTGTCTGTCTTAGAATTGATCAGACTTCTCATCAACTTCTTAAGTTACTATACATGTATCACCATAACAGAGCCCTCTTTGTCAGCAGCAAGCTTGTTAAAAAATAAGCCTATGTATTTTGTCCACAAGAAAGGATTTGGGTAATAGAGTTTTTAGAAAAGCAAATAAATGTCTATTGCCTGAAGAGAGAAGAAAAGACACATATCAAAATACTTTTCAAGATACTTCAGAAGAATATTTTGACAATTTCAGATTCAGTTTTAAAGTTACAACTTCAATAGTTTAATCCAAAGACAACTGAACATTCGTTTTCTTCAGACAGTTTAGAAGTACCAACATCAACACATTATTTAAATATATTCTCTGATACAGCCTTAATATAAACCAAAAAATTAAATATATTTTATTCTTGGGTCTTCTTCTGGATGCAATGAATTACTTAACTGTCTGCTTGACCAGCATTTCCATGGAGGAATAAACTTTCAGAGCAGCTGTCTATTTCTGGTCTGTACTTATCCTTCTTTCTGCTCTGCTCACCATGCCTGTGCCTCCTCTGTACTTTCATACTTCCAATATCACATCTTACACCAATCAATAGGTGGGAAATTAATTTCATGTTTTTCATTTCACACAAGACCTTTTCCTGAACTTTTTATTAAAAAGTAAAAAAGTAAAAGAAACCTATTCCATTCTTAGCCCAGCATTACAGTCAAGTTTTAGACTTACCTTATGTACACTTTTAGGGTTTTCAAGCCATGCATAGTACATTTCCTCCACATAATTGGAATTACTCCCACTCAGGAATGGCTCTGAGGTTCCTGATGAAACATACCGTTGGCCATGTAAAAATGCCCTTCTGGCTATATCCTGATTTTCCAGAAGTTTAAAGCCATGCCTCTTCAGCGTAGCTGCAAACAACTTCAGATGACTCATGTTTGTTTATTAGCCAGACGATCCAAGTCTATTAATAAAATAAAACCAAACTTAATCAGAAAAAGAGTCAATGAATTGCAGACACATTTCATTCTCACAGCAAAAACAGAGGTTTCTGGCTACGGCGCCCTAGTTCAAGGCTGAGGCTTAGGCATGAAGCTCCTTTCAAAGCTACAGCCACAGCCGTGGAGTGGCTGCTGCTGGCCGTCCCCACATCAGCCAGCTCCTCTCTCAGCTCCTGTAACTGGTAATGCCACCCTGCTCCCTTGGAGCAATCACCATTTGTACCACCAGGCCCAGCTCCTGGAACAAATGGGGTGTTAATCACTGACCTCTGCAGAGCACCTGGCAACCCCAGCTGCTTTCCCTCTGTTTGGAAAGCTGTGGCCTTTTACCCAGTCAGGCTGGGCTGGGGTCAGCAAACAGGTGCTGTGGAAAACAAAAAAACGCTACCTCAAATTTCTGCCACGTGTAATGGAGCTGACTAAATAATTAGAAGTGTTAGTTAAGTGTTCATATTGACATTAGCCTTCAACCAAACAGTGAAACACTGAGAAAAGGCTCACTTTAATGTGTTTTCCTAACTGGCAACATTTATCTTGTGCTTCCAATGATCTCTTATGAGCTTTTTAATAAGGACAGCAGATTCCATGCAATTTTTAATTGAGAAATTCAATTTTCCAATTCAGTTTCCCACAATAAGGGTTGAATCTTCTGAATGCTGAGCACCATCAGCTCCAGCGCTAGGAAAAGGAATCAAAATAAAAAAGAACAAATGCATCTTAAAATTAGTCCCAAAATAATACACTATTAATGCTGAAGTTGCTAAAACTGCAAAGAAATAGCAATAATGTGAAGAGAAATTAATTTTGATTTAATTTTTAAAGTATTTAGAAAGCTACAATATCATGAAGGATGAGGTATTAATTTACAACAAGTAAAATTCAGATTTAACTCCAAAGTGTCTCTCATTTGTTTAGCTGTCCATCTGGGGAAATAATCTATTTGGTCCAAGGTAAAACCCAAGGTCTTTTGTTGCTTGGTGTGACTGAACAATTGCTAAAAGCAAAAGTACTGAGATGCCAAATGAACTTCTAAGTTTTTTTAAAACAACAATGTTATTTTGAGTAATAGAAAAATTTTTATGCTACCTATTACATTTTAAGTTTTCTTAATCTCTAATTCAAAAATAGATACAATCAAAAAACTTCATAAACATTTTCTGTATATAAATCCCATTAAATAATTTCTCACTGTTTCTCTTCTTACAGCCTCTTTTCAAAAAAACAAAATACATGGTTATAAAATGCCTAATTTTTAAGGGATAGGAATAGCTATATTTTTCATCATCCAATTTAAAATTAATACTGATCCTTAAAAAAAAAAAAAAAAAGGGCTCCTACTAAATAAAACAGCATTACTGCCTGCTCTTCTCTGGCATCACATTTTTAGCTCAACATCTATTTTAAAAACTGACTACTAGATCCTTTTCTTAGTCACTACATCAAGTATCATTCCAGCAGTGAACTGTCCTTGATCATACCAGGTTCCCTTGTCTACTCTTTGAAGACTTCTGCAGCCTTTTCACTCTCACCCACCAGCAGACCACCATCCCTTGTTTAGGATGCCCTAAACAAGCACTTGTCCACATTCTCCATGTGCCCAGACACATGGAAGTGTTCTTCCAAGGCAGCAGCCCTGAAACTAGCACCTCATTTAAACCTATGAGCTCCTCAAATCACACACCCTTATCTCTCCACCTGGTATTTGCAGCAAACTGGCAGCAGCTGGGCCACTGGCATGCTGAATCCCTACTCATCAGTGTTATTTCCTATCTGCTTATATTCTTTTTTCATTTCCCACTTCACACGTTCAAAGCTTATTGTAACACCTGTGTCAACATCCATCTCTGACCAGGGCTCCCAGGCAACTGGAGGAACACAAACACCACCAGCACCATTTTGGAAGCAGATTAAGTCCTGCAAAAGCACTGAGAGAACTCAAATACTGCCTGCACACATAATTCTCTGTAAGATTTAACAGCAAGCATTCATTACATCATTTTGCAAAACTGGGTGACACTTCAACATGTTATAAGTAAGAACAGAGAAGTCACTATGGCACGTATAACTTTATGTCTGTGCCCACTGTCATAGAAATTATTGTTATTATTGCACCTACCTTACTGGATGCAAATCTCACCCTCTGCCACAAAACCTTTGCACATGTACACTCACTCCTAAGGGATTACCTACTCTCACTTAAAGTACTTTGTGAAGACTTGACAGAGAAAGGAAAAAGAAAAACGTTTTTCCCAGTTTATCATACTGCAGTAGCAGGCTTCTTAAACATGAGTAATTTTACATTTTTTCTTCATCATATGTCTGCCTGAAGAATGTGTAATTCTTTCTTCTAGAAGTTAGTAAAGAACACATAACAGAATAAGAAAAATGTGTCAGGGAGATTGGAAAATGGATGCAAATTACATAATATATAACAGAAAATAAGAGCTTTTAAGTGGTACCAGTCATTTCCTTCTGGTTCCGTTTAAATTTCAAAATGGGGTCAGATCCATACTTCAAGCAGTAACTACTGCTTATGCAATCTACAAAATCATACTGGAGCTATGTCATTCCAGTCAGCTTTCAGTTACAGCTTAATATGACTCAAAACCCCGGACTTCTTCCTAGTTTTTCCTTCTGCACACATCGCCCTTCAGCACAGATGTCAGCTGTCAGCAGCTAAACAAAGCAGAGACCACCCCCGCGATCCCAGACCATCCCAGCCCGCTCGGCCTTGAGACCGTCAGTCAGAGATCAGCACCGAGGACAGCGCACAGGAGTCAGAAGAGTCAGACCTGTTCCACTCCACTGTTTCCCAAACCAACCCTGAAATGAAAACAGTGATTGGAAAGGGATCAAGCTGAGCTAAGAGCAGCCTAAAGAACGGTATTAACTAAATCTCTACCAGAGGTCAAAAAGAAGAAAGAAGCAGTGAACCACGAGAACAACCTGATATTTAATGCACCACAGCACCCTCAAAATGGAGGAAGTAAATGAAAGCCCTAAGTAGCTGAAAATTCCTGCAGCTGTTCTGTCTCAAACGACGACCTAGCTTTCACCTTGGCACTTCCACCTCTAGAAGTTCTCTAATGTCACAGTCTTGGGAATTATTCTACCCAGGTTTCTAGAGGGTCATAGAAGCACGTGGAAAACAGACAGCAGACACCTAGGATAATAAAGTTTTTATCGAGCTCTTTTCAAGATCACTTTCAGAATAAATACACTGTACATAGGAATTAATGTCCTCCTGGTATTGTCAGTGCCCTTACAGAGTTTCTTAATCCATGTGAAACCCTGCTGCTAATGTTCTTTATGCTCTGCAGAAGTGGTGGTTAAAAAATCTGGTCCATATTTCATAAAAACAGTTCTTTATCCACTATCATGTTAATTTCCCACAATATTGCCCACACAGCTTACTCTTATTGCTCTTTTCAAGACTGACCAATTCAAATAAAACAAGGCTGACAGTGAAAAAAATGGATTAACATTAGAAAGCTTCTCCAAAAGATCATCATAGATAACTTAAATTACAGATACAGGGAACATCCTTATTAAATAAAGCTACTTCAGGGATACCTCCATGCACTGAATGTTTCTTTTCCCCCAGCACAGAAATGCCGTGCTGTATAGAGAATCCTAACTCTCCACACAGAAAGTTGCCCTGCAGGAGGTTTTCCAGCGGCGCACTGGCCCCGTGGCGCACCCCGCGAGTCCTGGGCAATGGAAGCGACTCGGTGCCACGAAACTTAACGCGTTTAGTACAGTGCCCAGAAAAACGCCTTCACCGGGTACCAGAGGGATGACACCACCATAGACTCCAGGCTACCAATAGAGCAGAGGGAGGATCCGGAGGGTCGGGTTTGTTCTGCGGCCCCTCCCCGTAACGCCAGGACGCGGTGTCCTGGTCACCCTGGCCCCGGGGGCCGGAGCGGGCCGGGCTCTCAAGGCGCTCCCGGCTGCGCCGGGGCTGAGGCATCACCAGAGCCCGGCCGGGCCGGGCGGCCCCGCTCAGCCCACGCTCCGGGGCCCGGCCCGGCCTGCGGCGCGACCCCCTCAGCCGCACGGCGAGAGGCCCCGGCGCGCCGGGGGCCTGCGCGGGGGACGGGCCCTGCCCCGCGGCCGCCCCCCGCCCCTCACCGGCGCGGACAGACCTGCGGGGCCGCGGAGGCTCCGGCGCATCCGCGGGGGGCGGCGGGGAGGGCGCGCAGCAAAGGGAGCGAGCGCCGGGAGCGAGCGCCGGGAGCGGCGGGGCGGGGGCCGCACCTGCATCACGTGAGGCGCGCTGAGGTCACGGCGGGGCGGGGCTGCACCGGCACCGCCGCCCGCGACACGCTCGGGATACCGGGCAGACACGGGACACGCCCGGGACACGCTCGGGACACACCCGGGACACACCCGGGACACACCCGGGAGACGCCCCCGCCCCTCGGGAAACGCCCCAGAACACCCCCACGGCCCCGGACACGCCCCCCCAGTCCCTCACAGCCCCCGGCCCCTCACAGCTCACGGATCCCGGTCCCGCACAGCCCCCAGCCCCTCACGGATCCCGGTCCCTCACAGCCCCCGGCCCCTCACAGCTCACGGATCCCGGTCCCTCACAGCCCCTGGCCCCTCACGGATCCCGGTCCCGCACAGCCCCCGGCCCTTCAGGGATCCCGGTCCTGGTGCTCCCGCCCCTCAGCTCTCACCAAACGGGTAAATAAATACAGGCGAGCCGTGAGTACCTGCGACAGGGAACGCCTAAGGAAACCCATCCGATGGACAAGCTGCTCGCACCGCTCCTGTGCAGGAGAATCTTGACGGGAAGAAGGTGGGATGTTTGACGTTTGCTCTCCAAAATTTGTACATAAAGTAGACTGAACGTAGTAGACCTTGACAAAATGATAGTATCTGACCTACATGACCAAATACAAAATGTCAGACAATACAATTTCTAGTGTTCCTCTGCTGGTAGAATTCTCATTTACAATTTTGATGTTTTGTTTTTTTTTCTCGTGGTTGCCTTCAAATTACATGTCTGCCCATTTTCTCTCATAAATCAAAAATTATGTATTTTTTATTTACCTGCTGTTATTTAAGTTACAACCAAGATCAAACGCCTACATATATATGTAACATTGGTATTTTAGATAACTATTGACACCATCACATACATTCCAATGTTTGTTAACTTTCTGGATAAGTAGTAAGATTGATGGGAAAACTGGACACACCTTAAAAAGAAAGAAGATAGAAAGAGCTATCATTTGTTTTGTGCTAAGAATATAGTGCAAAAATGAGCTTTTCAGAGTCACATGGGCAAAGTGGAAAGGAAAAACCTTAGGAAGGAACACAAGAGGCTTCATCTGGGGTTTTGTCAGCTAACAGTCACGCAGATTTTTTTGAGGGTTACTGGTTGATACAATTGTTGATTAGAGTAAAATTAATTTCTTCAAGATGGAAAAAAACCTTAATCCTCACATAAAGACACCAAAAACCTTATTATCATCTCAGCAGTTTTCCTAGCAGCTGTGCACCTTCGGGCGACTGCGGAGCGAGGGTGTGAATGATGCGTTCATGGTTTTGTGCTACACTGTGCAGTGCAGGGAACAGCTGGAGCAGGGATGGGGCACAGGGAGCCCCAGGACAGCCCATCCCTCACTCAGTGCTCCCGGGGAGGGCGGCCCAGCACCCCTGCAAAGGGAAACGGGAGCTGAACTGGTGCCAGCAGCTGGCCAGATGCTGCTTGAGCCTTCTGGCAAGTGGTGAAACATCGTTAGATGCTGTAACTACTAATTGAGTCTTAACCTTATTGTGGGCAGACAGAAGCCATCTTTAGAGCAATCATGTTATGCTGACTGAACATAAATTCAATTAAAAATTATAGTGAGGACAAGCAGACCTCCTTTCCACTTTAGAGGGAAACCCACATGTCAAACCCGACTGTGAATACCATTGCAGGGAACAGGATAAATGAAATATGCTTGGATAGACACTAAGATATTACAGTAAGTTTCAAGTACTTACAAGTTGTTCCCAAAAGCCTTTGCCCAGTTTCACATTTATGTTTTGGGGTTTTTTTGTTTGTTTTTTTTAATGCTTCACACAATGGAAATTTGTGTGCTTGAAACAGCAGGATTCTGGTTTATTGGGATTTGGAGGAGCTCCCAAATTCTCCAATATTCATTGTGACTTGGTTGTCCCACCAAGTTTTGGTGTACTGTGCTATTGCCTTGCTGCTGCTGGCTTCTGGTGTCACTTTGTCACCAGTCTACACCCCTGAGCAGTACCTGCTTGCCACTCATCCATTTGCTCTCCAGTGCGACCATGATGGACAATAAGCTATTTGCCCACAATTCGTGTTTCAATTCCTACCATTTCCATTTACAATTCACATTTCCCTGCCCATTTATGTGTCCACTTGTATACTTACCTCTCCCTCTGGCCAGTCAAAGGGAGATCCACACACTGGCTTTGCTTCCTGCTAAACCATCACACTTCAAAATTGGCTAGAATGGAAATCCATCAGCAGAATGAAAACTTTGAACAAAATTGCAATTCCTAGGACACACAGGGTCAGGTGTGCCAGCTTGCTTTGCATGGTTCTCATGCCAGCTCCATAGTGAGGAAATGTTATGTGCTAGAAAAGTTTTGTAGTGGATAAAATGTACAGCACAGGATAGTCATAACAGCACCCCTGTGCTGTCAGAGGTGAAATTAGCCTGCTGTGCTGAAAGACACACTGCCAGGCCATTATTTATTTTTATATTTATCCTCATGTCCTGTAGCACCAGTATGAATCTAACAAGTTTGCTTACTTATTTCTGCCTCATTTCTGTCTTAACTCAGGCATGAGTTAACAAAACTAGATCCAACCTCTTTAAACAATCTAAAGCATATTTTAACAAAACTAGAACCCAGCTGGTTTTGGAAACTCACTGAGGGCTCAGTGTGCTTGTTCCAGGGTATGGTGCTGCACACCCCTCTAATGCCTTGCTCCTGGCTTCTCTTGGGTTTGGTATGAGGATTTTCCTTGGCGGATCAGCAGCCACTTGCAATCAGCATTGAGCCCCGGTGGTTAATTGCTCCACACAACTCTCTCCCCAACACAGCACGACTTCTCAGTGGGCTTGTTTTTTCAAAGGGTAATCTCATAGGAGGTGGTCGGGGTACAGGATTACTCATAGAAGGACAATCTCATTAACAGCTTCCCCTCCTGAGATAGATACATTTATATGTTTTTGGCAACTCTTCATTGTTGTTGGTAACATAATTCCACTAGAGACAATGTTGACCAGAAGTTCTCTTTAAGCCAAGCCATTTGCCTTTATTTCCCAATGTGCTTATTACACACAGACTACAAAATAACAGAGGTTCAAATCTAAAGCACCATCTCTTCTCAAAGCAAGGCAATTTGGAAACTGTAAAACCTGCTCTCACTTGGAGCCTAACACGGATGTCACACAGGACTCTGGTCATTATGTTTGTCTAACATTTAAATCTGAGACCTAAAAACCTTAGAGCCCAGACCAAACAGCTGCAACAAATGATTCAGTCAGTTTTCAAAGGAGATGCTTTGGGGGGTTTCCTAGGTAGACATTTCAAATACATGCTAAAAACCTTTTTAAATCCCTTTTTCTGTCAACAAATAATTTATCAAGTTTTTCTCCCTCCCCAGTCCTACCTAAGAGAAGTATTTTAATTACATCTGACACCTCCTGCAGAAAATTTCACACAAGGAATTTCGCATGGGTTATTTCTGTTCCCTTTGCTTTCTGAAATCTTGGCTCTATGTGCTATAAGCTTCAGTAATATCCCTGACTTCCAGGAATAAACTTCATGGTAAAGGAGATGTGCTGCTGGATGTCTGAGGGACAGAAAAGTCAGTCCCAGTTTCACACAGCTCCTTGCTTTAGGCAGGTTAAACGTGAGGCAGCAGGGAAAGCCAACAGCATGCTGGGCTGTGCCAACTGAAGCACAGCCAGGAGCTGGAGGGAAGCAATGACTGCCCTTTCCTCAGACAGAGGGATAACCTGGGGGGGAAGGGAGTTCAGCAGGAAGACAGAGCCAGCAAAGGCAGGTTCTTCACAGTGCTGCATGGCAGGAGGATAAGATGGTGAAATAGAAATAGTTCCATCTAGACACAAGGAAAACATTGTTCACCCAGAGGATAAAAAACATCACAACAGGGACCCAGAAACACGATGTCAACTTTGAAGGCATCTGGACCCAGCTGAAAAAAGCCCTGGACAGCCTGGTGTGACCCCAGTGTTGATCCTGCTTTGAGTCCTGGATGACCTCCAAGCTTCTTTCCAAGCTAACACCTATGATTTGTACCAGTTTCACAACAGAAGTCATGTCAAACCTAAGGGTAAGCAGGCCACCATTATTTGGTCAATAGAAAAACTAATATTGATAATTTTATCTGAATAACAGCTATCTTGGGTTTACTTATTCTCTGTTCTAAAATGTCTGGCTGTGATGCTCTGGAGAGAACAGGTACAAGTACAGTGTGTTTTATTGGAAGACCAGTAACAGCCAAGACTGCTCCATGATTGATTCTGGCCAATAGATTATTTTTAAGTGATTTTATTCTCCAAACACTTCTGGATAGAATCAAACTGCAGGAGCCCATTTGTCTAGCCACAGATCAGTTAGAGAGAGACAAGCTAGACAACAGAGCTGATTGAAAATCAGGAAAACACAACTTCTACTTGGTGGTTTCCCAAGTCTTTCCTAATAAACTAGCCCATTACAGATACAAGAACAAAATCAACTATTGCTGTAATTATTTCTTTGATACCTTATGGTAGTTTCATTAAATTCTTAAACAATTAACTACAGTATATACAAAGCAGTGAGTGCGTCAGTAAGATACACAGGATAAGGAGGAACTCTGGCAAACAACATTTATTATAGCTGCCAAATAATGAATTCATGTGGAAATTAGCAAGAGCACTAAACTTAATTTGTCCCACTATTTTAATGGGAGGTTAGTACATTGGCAGGCAAATCAGCAAGAAGTCTTCCCACTAACTGTGGAAACAGATCACCACTGACACTGCAAAAGAGCCTGCCAGTATTTGGCATGATGACAACGAACAAAGCACTGCCAACTGCCCTTGCCTTAACCAAGAAAGAATTGAAAATATCATCATCTTCTATTTGTGGATTAAGAGAAAACTGCTAGAAAATTGTTTCCAGTATTTGCAGGTGTTTCATTAGAGAATCCTAACAAAAATAGAAAAAAATTCTTTATTATACCTTTCTTTTGGCTACATCTAAAACACACTGCATTTTGTTAGATTGTTGCTTTAGGTAACAATAAAATTTTAAGGTGCCCTGACTTCATCATATTCAATTGGAAAATTATCCTCAGCTCTTTAGAACTATACCACTGGCTGTGTTTTCTTCAGCAGGATCTATTTTGATTTTTAATGCTGTTTATCCAGATGAAGGAATATGTTATTATCTTTCATTTGGAAGAAAATAAATAAGTGAAGACATTTGTCCATCAGCTAAAACTTCTGGGGTATCTGAGATTCACAGCTCTCACTAGGAGCAGAGTTTGCTAATGAAGCTTTTGAAGCCACAGTGGCAGTGTCTGATTGTAATTGCTGAAAGGTGACTCTTGAAGAGCTTTATTTGCACTAATCAACACCACGTTGTGCCTCAAAGCTAGAGTTCCCTTAGAAGCACTGTCCCTACTGAGTTATTCTGCAATAACTAAACAGGCTTTTCTGTTTACTTCTGTTTTTCAGAAGTAAAAACTTATCTATGTATTTCAATAGGATCCTTTGGAGTTGCACTCCAAACCTGTTGTACAGTTACAACTTCATCATTTCTTTCTAATACTTTGCTCTGGCATTCCCAACCCTTTCTCTTCTGGTGCCAGAGCCATAGGGACCATCTGCAAAAGTAGTAATGTAAAATACCCAAGGGCTTAGTGGTGGCCTGGGAATATCAAACCTGTTAGCTGTATAGTCAAAATAGTTTTTCTTGATGGTGGCCATTTGGAAACACTACATACACAGTGCTGAACTCAGCTGCACAGTATTTCAAGAGTGCTTCTGCTTCACAGCTGAAATAGTTCTGTGCTTCCTTTATGTTTAGTTCCCAGTAAATTGTCCAACTGTTTTCCTGTAAAGAGGAAACACCTGAACTGGGCAGACCTGTGAGCATTTCAGTTACCAAGGTGAGCTTACTGTTTTACATCATGGGGACTCTTGCTCCACTAGCAGCCACCAATATCACCAAAAATATATATTCAGAAAAATAATGTTGGTGCCATAGAAAAAATGCAACAACTCACCCCAAATTTACCCCTAGTATGTAGTTTTGGGCTTATCATCTTGGAATGATAAACTGTTCTAAATCCCTTTCAGAACAGTTTGCTGTGCAGTCCATGCTGCCACATTTTACAAAGTCCTCACCCACCAACACTGAGTTCACTGAATTGCTCTAACGCTGATTAGCACGAGGCAGCACACAGCACCGTCGTGGTCTCCAGCTCTCCAGTCTCTGCAGGCCAGCTCCCAGTGGGTATCTGTGCTTGTGTCACGTGTGTAAAAGGAGTATCTCTACAGCTCCATTTGAAGGCATTTTGAGCTGCGTGAAATCCTGGTCTGATGAATCATAATATCACCTGCAATGCACAGAACACTACATGAAGAACACCATCATTAAGCGAAAGGCAGGACCCACAGTGAGATGACTTTTGCCTGTAATGATGCTAGGTTTGGAGTTTCAGTGCTATTGCTGTGGCAGCCTAAGGCAATTACAGATGTTGCCTTAACAAACACCCCTTTCCTGCATAGACCCATTCCCTGGATGAGTGCAGTGCCTGTGGAAGGCTGTCACTGAAGCCAATTATAGAAAAATATTGAGAAGTCTGTAAAGGTGTCTGGCAAGTGAGAAATAAATCCCACCTATCCCTTCTTACTCAATCCCGCTAGCAAATCATAATCCTCAGTCATCACCACCTCGGAGCTTGTAGCACGGGAAGGATCTAGGTACGAAGAGCAAGGATTGCACGTCACTTTGGGGGCTGTGATTAGCCCAAGCCTTAGGTAAATGAGCCTGGCTGTGTCAGTTCAGTCAATACTGCAAAGCCACTGTGCATGGCCGGCACACGCTGTCCGTGCCCACCGGCGCTCCGCTGCCACAGCGGCTCAGCGGGAGCGAGCCCCGAGGATGAATTACGGCTGCTCCCGCAGACAGGGTGAAGCTTTCGGGCCAGGCTGAGCTCATCGGCCAGACGCCGCAGAGGAGCCATCTGCCCAGAACACACAGAGAAGGCAAGCACTTCAGTAAACAGAGGTTTTGCAAGAAATGACAACCTTCTCAAGGGCGGGACAAACCACACACGGGTCTCAGCCACAGGACTGCATTGACAGCAGTGTGTTTGACCTCTGTGAGGGAAATGCGCTGCCTGTGTCTGCCGAGCACTGCCTGAGCAGGGGATAAGGGACACTCACGGGGTCCCTCAGCTCCCCCCGGCTCATTCTTTCCTTCAGCCCCCTTCAGAGAATTCCCCTCACCTGGGTGCATTACCAATATCTGGTTTTGGAAAGGCTGCAAGACACAAACTACCAAATACAACATTATGATACTTGGGCCACTAGTTGCTGCCTGTGTTATGTCTCTCAGCCCTGGAAAAATATTAAGGCAGCAGAAAATACCTAGAATCTGACCTAATTCGAAGTTGGATTTAATTCCCTTAAGACATAGGTCTGTCAGTGCATTGCCACAAGAATATTCAGAATAGCAAAGCCTTCCCCTGCTCATTTAAGTATACAAATGCCTTATTTTGGTCATAGATTAAGCATTTCTCATGGGTACAATTCTACCTTGGACTGGAACGAAAACCAATTTCAGAGGAATTTATTAACATTTTGAGGCTCTCTGAAGGTCATATGTAATCAAGATTTGAGGCAAAAAGAAGGGGATGCTTGTTTAAAGCAAACAGAAATCTGATTAGCCTTGAAACCCTTCAAGCTACTGAGGCCAAAGTCTTTCCTAGTAGGCAAAGAAGGTTTCTGATGTAAGTTAGGGTAACCTCTTCCAAGACTGATATGCAGAAGGTGCAGGTTCATCTGAGTGTTTCCAGGTCTCATGCCAATGACTGGAAACAATTTTAAGACTTCAAAAACTTTAGAACAAAACCAACCCAAAAAAATTCAGTCAAAAGATTTAGAGCCACAGATGCTGAAGCCATATGACTTTAGGAGGTACTTAGTTGTCATTAGAAACATCTCATCCACATGATTGCTCACAATCAAGTAGTCCAATTTCAGATAAGAAAAAAAAGCTCCAAATCTGTTGCCTTTTAAATTCAATCTGCTGGGTTTGGTTGCTGGTTTTTGTGTACATGGAATTGGCAGAATGAGGAAGGAGTGAACTCAATCAGTAGGTCTTCTATTTTCATCTGAATGCTCAAAGAATTGTCATCACCAACTGTAAAGTCTAAATGCCACTAAGATAAGATTTACAATGTGGATGAATTAGGAACCTCTTTTTCTCAAAGTTGTGGTATGTTCAATCCATGTCCAGAAGACACTGATTGCATTTTTTCTCACTTTTTTCCTCAAAATGCAAAAGTTTTGATTTTCCATGGGATGTAAAATCAAACATCCCTTCACTCCTGACCTACATTTGCTGCAGGTCATTCAATTATGAATGAAAATGCCACTTTGTTTATACTAGTTGAATTTATGACAGAGATTAAGTTACGGAATTTGTTCTCCTGGCATCTTATTAATACAGCTCTGCTGGAAAATTCCTCAGGCAACAGGCAAAATAATGACTTAAAACTGCAATGAGATAATTACCTAACAGTGCAGGCATTTTGAAGATAGACGTAACTCTGGATTTGAAAATACATTTTTTAGGACCTTATCCTTTATATAAAAGGGTGTGAAATACTTACAATTACTTTAATTTATGTTCATGACATTTTGGTTTCGATCTAATCAACTCCAAGTACATTAAAGAAAATTTTGTCATTATTCAATATCAGGATTTTAGCTATTCACAGCAATTTTCTTAACTTTTAATTTTGAAAAGGTAAATCTTCAAATCCTGGTAAAATTAACTTTGTGCCATGATGAAACACTTTGATCTATACAGTGCCTTTATTGCATGCCAAGATGCTTTGATGAATGAAAAAAAAATGAGCAAATTCAGCACTTCCCATCGACTTCCAGCTGACAGGCAGTTGTACATGTGCTGAAGAGCCAACTCCTCACTGATGCAAGGCCATGGAGGAGGATTCCTCTGAAGCATCTCTAAAGCAGATGTCATAAACTACATCAAAATCTTAAGTGGACACAAATAATTAATTTATTTGATTTAGCTCCCTCCCCTTTCAAATGGAAGTAAACAAAACATCTCTCTCCTTAGTGATAATTCACACAGTTCAGGATCATGAACTTTCCTAAATGTCCTTTTATAGGCAACACCTGATGTAGAAATAGCACAAGAGATTAATCCACAAGAGTGGAGTGGGTTAAACTCCTGGGAAAAGATCTCTAATATAGTCCTTTTCCCCCGGTCAGCTCTGCAAGCCAAGCCAGAGGGGACACCCTGCTTTCTCTACACATGGATCCAGTTCCTCACTGGCCTGGTTATTCACTGTCACAAAAGAGGACCCCATTAATATGGGAACACTTACTGATGAAGATGCACAAGCCCACAGAAACAGGAAAGCCTACTCTCTGGTGATCCAGGAACACAAAGCAAGACAACTTCAACCAACCAGGCAGCCTGGAGAAAATTTTCCATATTCTTCTTATTCCAATTCTCAAGTTGAAAGATTCTAGACATGTGAGGTACTTAACTTTGTCATTTCCCACACAGCTCCAAAACAGACATGACTTATTCGGACACTTATGGTCAGAGCTCACACTGGTGTTTTCAGAGAAACATCACTCTTGTGTCTTTTCTCCTCTGTAAGCAGAGCAAGACTACTGTCAGGATCCAGTCAGGACAGCCTTTCACAAATGAAAAACATCAATCAAACAGGCACCAAAGGAAGCCCATACAGGTATTTCTGCTTGGACACCAACACATGGGAGATGGCAACCCAGCAAATGGAAACAGAAACAAAAATCAATTGCCTCCTGAAAGTGTTTTCTGCCTCTTTTGCAAAGACCTGCAAACTTTGAAACTAAAGGCTATTTGGGAACATACATCCCCATTCCCCTTATAGCTGGTCTTGATGATGATTTCTGAGAGAATCTAAGCATCACATTTAGAGAGCATGATTACAAATTACTGTAATAAATGTGAAAACATTGGAGTTTGTCCCTGATTCTGTCATTGCTCTCCTGGTATACTTTTTTAACAAATACTATTAGCAATTTCTGAGAATAAATGTAACAGTTCCACACAATCAAAATAATTCTCTATCAAGTGAGTGTAAAGAAAGGTGAAAGCATTGTCTTTGAGCAAGAAGACTGCAGTATTCCCCTGTAGCCTCCTAGCACAATCCTCCACTCTGAAAAGATTTCAGATGCTCAAAAGCCATTACAGAGCCCATCCAGACAGGATTTACAGGGGTTTAATTCCTTATGCACTCCAGATGTTGTTCTGAGTGTAACAGTTTACAAAAGCTAGCAAACATTGTCCTTCAAGGCAAAAATACCCATAATGCCTGTAACATTTAGCTAAAGTCAGACATATTAAAGAAATGATGACATATGGATATATTAAAACAAACAGTCTGTAATTTGTCATTACTGCCTTGGAATGAAAGTTCTGGATTTGTATAGGGACAGTGATTAGATGCTAACACACATACAAAACTGTAACATCAGGTATGGCACTGCATTATTGTTTCTTGTTAACTCTAAACATGGACTTTTAAAACAAACTTGCCTCACTGGTCCTTTGTTCCCTTCCTATTTAGCAAATGCAGCTTTTACCTGTACAGAATCTCACTTTGATAATATTAATTACAAAAGGAAGCAGCTGTAGCAGGTATAAAAATTCCAATCATTTACAGAAGGCATCTCTAAAAAGCAAATACAAAAAGATGTTACTGAACTGGGCCGTCCAAGTGAAAACCACTGAGAGCAGAATAGACCAAGCCTCTGTGGTTAAGTTCTGTACAGAGAAAGTAGGTCCTTATCTGCATGTTACATGAATTTTCCAAGAGCAGATTTACAAAAAACAATGTTTATCACTTGGGCAGAAGGAGATAAGGCTTTTCAGTAACCTTTACCCAACCAGCTATACTCTTACTGTTCTACACCAAATGGAGCAATGCCTTCATTGTGTTCCATTTCTTTAAAAATTTGAACATCAAAGTGGTCCTCTTAGCTATTCAACAATTAAAAATAAAGTGAAAAAAAATCTCATCTTTAATATCACCTGTTCAAATTACAACTAATTCATGAATAAAACCACAGGGAAAAAATCAGCACAAAAACTTGTCATTTTTAGGCACATCAGCTATGCAATTTTTAGTACAGTCCATCAGAGAGAAAGGGTAGCTGACTGCAAAAGGCTGAGGTGTGTGAACTGTGGATACCAGAGAGCCAGCAAACACAGCCAGCTTGTAAAGACAGTGCAATCTCTGTCTGGGTTCCTGTCCCTGCTTCCCAGATTTACAGCTGATGAGCTACATTAGTAATGATCCCCACTCCAGTAGTACATGGCAGCTTCTTTAAGGCTTCTTCAATGTGTGTGCATGCAGAGCACAGTGTGCCCACCCCCAGACACATCCCACAGTGTCACCAAGAGGGCTTGGAACACACCAGTGCCTCCTTTAGCTGCAGACCAAGTGCCACTTACCAGAACCGTGCAATGAAAGCCTGGCTGACAGCTCAGCTCAGCACAAATTGATGGTATTGCTGTAATGGAGTTATCAGTGACAAATACCTCCTATGCAACTTCCAGGTCACACTCACTTAAGCAATGATAAATGAGCATGAAACACTGTTAGCACAAAACAAGATCATAAATACTCAGTTCTAAGCTTCAAAAACCCTACCATTTCAGACAGCTGTGCATCTTGCAGTCTCCATGATTTTATGGATGTTCTCACTCTTGTCACAGAGGTGCCACAAAACAGAAAAAGATGACTTTATGCAGATATTAAAAAAAAAAAAAGTTTAAAAAAGAAAGAAAAAAACCAAGTCATCCATCCAGAGCAAACATTGCATCACCCTACATTGGCTAATATACAATTACCTCAGTGAACCAGACAGAGTTTGTAACAGCTTTTGGAATCCCAAAGTCTGACACCCATCTGTCCATCCTTCTGTCACAGAAAGCTGCTCAGGATGAGAGGATGCAGACTGTGAACATAAACATGAAAAGTTGTGAAATTCAGGTGTCTGGGATTGCTTTGTCCAAACACCTACGTAGGTGGGAAGACAATGGAGAAAACCAGGAAAAGTCCACAGTGAAGCAGCCGTTGCAACTGTGCTTTATCCCCAGGGTTATCTCCACGGGCTATGGTTGCTTTTAAAGTGTATTCACGAGGGTATTTGCTGCTTACAGCATGACCAGTGACAGCTTGGGACAGACTGGCAGCTGCTTCTGCATGGCAGCAGCACAATGGGAGCAGCTTCTGCTTCCCCTGCACCTGGGATTTCCAAGGTACAACACGAAGGGCATCAACCCTCCTCTCCCTCCCCGGGTGTCATGCAAACAAAGCCCGCCAGCCCTAGCTCATCCAGCACCCAGCCAAACATTGCTCGTGAGAATGGGATCCCTTTGGCATTTCCATGAGCAGTGCAGGGCACAGTGCAGGAAGATCCCTGCTCAGCCACAACCCACCTGCTCATTCCTGCTCCCTGAGACATGTCTGTCAGTCACCATCTTGGCTTCCACTGCTGCTGGTCGATGGATCAAATCCTTTAGTATCAACACCGCAAACTTCATAAGCACAGCTACATATAAAACCTTAGGAGCAATCAAATTATGTTTTTATCTTAATTTCCTGTAATGCTAAAAAAAATTAATTCCTTAACATTTTGGGAAATGTTTGAAATGGTTTTATTTAGGAGGATCTCAGCCTCACTATTACAAACCATAAAAACCCTTATACAACACGTTAATTATTTATATTTTTTAGGGGGTTATTTGTCTTCATTTAGTGACATTTCCTTCATGAATGAATAATCCAACATCTACTTGCTTACCAAAAGCTTGGGAACATCAGAATATCTGCATATAGCCATACACACAGATGAAACCTCACACTTATACTGACAACCTTCCAATTTACAGTAGTTAGCTGTGTTTTACATTGCTATGCAGACAGAAGCAACTACCACAATACTGTACAGGAAGAATAAATTTCTCAGCTCTGTGTTATGTGTCAGTTTACTGCTAGAACTATCTGCAGTATCATGCCCTGTGCATTCAAATGTGCTGGAATTCTTCTGTCCTGCAAAGTATATTAAGTGACAAATTACACAACATGGCTTCAATCAGAATTTTTTAATTGTATTCCTACAAAATTATGTAAACATTAGCATACAGATCCAGAAAAATCAATACAATATAATGGTGCATAAACTGTAAGTTTAGAAGAATGTCAGGAACACTTCAACAGTTTATAAATTAATATATACAGTATTGGATACTCCTCATTGGATAAGGAAACATCAAAACTGAGCAATTTAGGTGTAGAGCTGTAGAACAGAAGTGCTCAGACACCAAACTTGACTATGAGGCAACATTGAAATCAACCTGACTGGCTGTTATTGTTTCATATTAAGCACTCAATTTAGCTGCTAAAAAGTATAAAACAAAAGTTTTGGTAGGAAGTTTATTTTTATTGGAAATAATAAAGCAAACATCCCTAAAATAATAAAAAATCCCAAACCTAGAATACTCCATCACCATTTCTGGAAGAGCAAACCTGAAGCTTTCTAGGCTGCACAAGGAGATCACTGGCATCTCCATTCCACACTACTTCCCCCAGAGCACCAAAGGCATCACCAGTTAAAGGAAACATTTCAGGGAGTTTGGAAATGGGGTGTGATGGGTGGGGGGAGAAAAAGATGTAGAGCACATATTGGGCTGACATGCAGCAATCTGGGCAGTTCAGCTCTTCACTGAATTAGAACATCATGGGAATGTAACACCACTGCTAATTATTTCTGGGCTATTTTGCTTAAAAAAAAAAAAAAAAAAACCCAAAACAGAAAGCAACAACAACAAAAGAATCTTCAGCCTGCCTGTGATCAAAATCATATTCAAAGCATTCTTATAATGTTGCCCTTTACAAGATCAGGACCACACCACAGAATCCAGGATATATCATTCTTTTTCAGAAAATACATGAAATGAAAAAGGAGTTATTTTCCTTTGTTCCTGTCCATACAAGCATAATTCACTAGAGAAAAAGGTACAGTAAACATATCCTAATGGATGATCTCAAGCAAAAGGCATTCTTTCCCATATTAGAAAATGCTCAGTATCACTGAAACTACAGATTGCATAAGAACACTAGGATCATCCTGGAAGCACTTGACACTGCAAGAACTCTTTTAACTGCATACCTATAATATGATCATCAGAGAACCTCTCCAAAGTTTAAATTTTCTGTTTCTAGACCTGAAGTCAAATTTCATTCCATCATATTCCATCCATACATTTTTCATGCCTGACCAATCACTTCTCACAATGACTACATTGCACTAAAGAAGAAGTATTTATATATAATAAAGGGGAGGGGATTTCTAGCCATCTAAAGCTTATTGTTGTATTTTTTCCAGTTGTTTAGGAACAAATTCTGTTCATCTCTTCTATATGAGATCCTGAGTAATAAGGTGAAAAAGGTTTGGCTGATAGCACCACTTTTCCATCACTTGTCATAATTCCCAGGGTGCATCTATCATTGGCAATGAATCTAGAAGCACCATCATACTTGAACCTAAATGCCCAAAAAAGAGCTAATAAAACACTTATTCCTATTGCCAGAATCTGAGCCAACACTGAAACACCAGGAGCAGGGGAGAAGATTTCTGCTAAATCTGAGGATGCAGGCTGCAAACACAGAAAAAAACCCCTGAAATTCTAGCAAAAATATTTTCCTCATAATGGATAGGGGTGGAGAAAACTACACCTGGTGGGAAGAATAGGAAGAAACCTCTATGTCCATCACTTCCCAAGTAACACACCTGCAAGCTGCCCACTTAGAATTAATGCCAAGGTACAGCCCCCTGAAGGTGTTTATAAATGACCCAGACTCTTTCCTGTTGCTTCCCCCAGAGCAGATCAAGCAGTGAGTGATTTATTCTACGTCAGACTGCCAACAGCTTCCAGCATTTAATTACCATGGTGTGTTTGAGGCTTGGAGAGTTTTATCTGACATAACTCAAAAGGATTCATTGATTAAGAAACTTAGGTCACTACACTTCCTGCTGCAGATTTTACTTGTATTGCTAACTCATAATAGCCACTATGACAGACAACAAAAATCCAACACAGAAGAGGTTAAACTTAGGAATCTGGGCTGAAACTTAAACTGGGCTTAAATATGAATAGACAAAAGTCTCACTGGATTTGCCCTGTACACAGACCTGAAAAAGTTTTATCACAGATGTATCTGCAGTTTTGTGTAAACTATTAATGTACTACAGCAACACTAATTTGGTATTCACAGATAGTAAAAGCACGGCTTTAAAATGTTTTGCCAACACTTCACTGTTATTCCCATGTCTAAAATGACACAGGCAGAAATCCCTAACAAGACCTCATGTTCTTATCTGTAGCCTGCAGACTTTCCTCCCACTGATATGTGATTTGTTTCCTCACTCACATATCCCATGGGGATCTGATACTCACATATATGCATACTGAAAGAAGGGAGAACTGATATGACAATATGAACACAACTAGCAGACCTTAACTCAAATATTGCCAGCAGCAGTGAACCTTGAGAAACTTGCAGTAGACTAACGTGTCTTAGACCTTGTTCAATGTGGTAACAGATAGCACCAACAAAATGCTATTGAAGAGTTTAATATGAAAATCTTTCCCTCTGCTTCCAGCTTTGGTCACATTTCTCATTTTCCCACTCTCGTTGTTCTTTCTCTACTTCTTTATGCTAACTCTTATGTCTAATTTGCAGTTGTGAAATGTATTCTTGGCTTCCCCAGAACATTTCAAATTCTAACCATTTATTTAAAAAATTAATTAGACCCAGGACATTTTAAGTCAAACAAATGAAAACTTTGGTAAGAACACCAATGCTACCTTGGCACTCTTAAGGATTATGACAATTTTCAGTACGAACATTCATTAAAATGCTTCTCTCTAACATCATCTGAGAAGTTACTTGGCTGTCTGTACTCCAGCTCTAAGCCTCCATGAAAAATCTATATAAGAGCTCTGAAAAATAAAGGCAAAGAAGTACAGGGAAATCAGAAGTTTTTTAGCAATCTTGAGTGAAATGTACATGTGTACTAAAATATTCTACTTAACAAGGTATAACGCAAACCAGACTTACCAAAGAATTTTTTCTGTACACACATGAACAAGGTTTTCATGTATCAAACTACCAAACAAATCTCATCTCTCAAAGGTATTTGTGGGGTTTTTGTTTGGGTGTTATACATAACTACCAATGCAGTCAATATAAGTTAAGCCAGCTCATTCATTATGTCCAGCAATTCACACAATATACCAGTGGGAGGAGATAAACATTATTCTGATCAAATACATTTATTTTAATCTTCAAAACACAACCCTTTTTCTTCATCCTCCTCCTCATCATCAGTAGAATGTGCATAGGACTCTAGGGTGTTGTATATGAAAGAGTACAGCTTGACATCTGGTCCTGAAGTAGAACAGTTTCTGCATTGTTCATTGTAGTATCTCAGCAACAGCCTATAAATGTCCCCTTCAAAAACCAAAAAGAAATCATTAAACACCATGTAAGAACATGCCATGTGAGCAATATATGATTGCAAAGGAAGGCTAGAAATGCACATGCACACTGAGACAGTGTCTAGGAACATCTCTAAATGAGCAGTGACAGAGGAGGCAGACGACTGTGTAATAGGAATGTCTGCACATTGTTCAGAACATAGGATGGCCTCTCTCAACTTCCTGCACAAGCTATCCTAACATTAAGCTTGCATACACATTACTTACAAATATATTTCCAATTACCTAGCTTTGTGCTTCTGGCCCAGAAACTAAGACACATAACAATTACAATAGGACAACGGATACACTGCTTTTCTTGTATTGCAACTGAATAACATGTCAGACCACATCTTGCAGGATCAAGACAGAACCACTAGAAGACAAACCTATATCAAGAATGCCTAAGCAGCTTTGGCCTTTTCAAAGCTTTTACTGAGTTATATCAAAAGCTTTTGCAAATCTTCTACCTACCACATGTATGTCTATGTTTCAAATTCTTCAGCAGAACTCCTAAGTGAATCAGAAAAGCACCTAGAAGTCTTCTAACTGATAAGCACTGTGCAGTAGATCCCGAATCAGAAGAGTTTCCCATTCTGGAAACAGGTACAAATAAACTGAGACTCATTTGCCTGTGTTCAGGACTTAGTGGCAAGAATTCATATTAGAAAATTTCTTCTTATAGAGATGGTTATGTCTCTTTTGTGCACACAAAGATTTCTTTTTGCTCACCAATGGTTTGGCCCTTCTCACAGAGAAAAGTATGCATGCTGTAAATGTCCCGCATCAGCTCCACATCTCCAAAGGTAAAATACACAATATCACGTCCAGCCTCAGCAGCTGCTAATATCTGAATTAAGGCTGAAACAACAAAAAAATTACACATGAACACAGGATAAAACAATGTGCTAAAGGGAAAAACATAGCTTAAGTTTACAGCAAACAACCATAGCATCCATTTCCATTGTAATGCTGCAAAGCACTACAAATAATGGGTATGTAAATATTACTTCAATGTTTTATATTAAATAAAGAATGCTGGGCACTGCAGGTCATGAGTGTGAAGCATTCTGCAAGAGCTGTTAGTGACACCCACCTTTACTTCAAGATAAACACTTTGCTAAAACTGAGAGGGGTTTATTCTGGTCCATGTGTGCCCCCAAGCAGCATGCAATCACTAATTAGGAATAAATGCCTGTGGGGGCATAAGGCAACAGAGCAGCCCCTTCCATCCTGGTATGAGCTGCCCAGACAGCCACAGACAGTGGGGTAAAAAGCATTCATGAGCACTCAGCAATTTCCATTTTGTGCCACCTGTAAGAAGGAATAGAGCCAATCCTTCCACTAGGTAAGCTATGCAAAGTGAAAGCTGACCCAACTTTTAGCTCCAAGAAAAGAACTATGGTTCTACAGCCTCTTCCTGCATGATTGAAGATGTCCATCATACCTACAACAGAAGTATGCAACAAGGAATACCATGGCTTATTCTGACCTGTGAGGGGTGATGTCAGCAATGCAATTCATGTCACTTAACTTCCAGCTTTCTGCCAAACTCATTGGCCTAAGCTGCATCCCAAGTTCTGCCAACAGCTAACATTACAATATAGACATTTGTTCCTCTATATGCAAAAGAAAGAAAAATATTTCCTAACTCGGAAACAGTTTTTTGAAAATTCACCTTTAGAAATCATCTGGATCAGGAGTGCTCCTGAACCAAGCTAACGACCTACTGCAACAGGAGAAGTAGCTCTGGTCCACTTCTCACCTTTCTGCAGCTCTCTGGTGCTCATCAGACATCACTGTGCCAATTTCATTCACCAAACTGGCAAAAAAGTTATAGATGAAGAATAAAAGCAAATTGTTTTCTGCTAGAACAGCAGCTGAATTGGCAGAATGAAAGGTTTGCTAAGAGTCAGAGCTGCGGCAAGGGAGGGCACCAGACCACAGAGGCAGGAACAACGAAGAGGGAGAAGAAACAATGACGGGGAGAAGAAAACCAAAACCCTTTTAGGCAGCACCAAACTTAGAAGAGTGCAGCTTTTTCACCAGCCAGCACTGTGAGGGTGCAGTGCCACAGAGGTGTGCAATCAATCACAGGTTCATTTCAGGGAACTACAACAGTCCTAACAACAGACCCCAGCAACTATTCCATCTGCGGCAGCCTGTCTTACTTCAGAGCCTGTTGGTGCAGCTCTGGTATTAATTCTTCCTTTTTCTACCCAGTAAGTAGAGTTAATTAAAATGTGATTAATATTATCTTTGCAAAGATTAATTTCAAATAAAACAGTGTACATAGTGCACTACCACCAGCTAGTGGAAGCTAAATAGAAAGCTGTTCAGAGCTCAGCTCAAGAATCTTTCACATTTTTAAATAGAGACTTATTAAAACACTGCATTCCTTAATAAAAAAAAAAAAGCTCCTCTTGTAAACCCATAGCCAAAATTATAAATTACAAGATTCACATGTGAAATTAATCTCAATCTGGGAATGATATTTTAATTAAACCACTGAACCAGCTGTGGATTTAGTAAAGCTTCAGTAGTTTAGCTTTTAAAGAGTCTAATTAACTAGCTTGCATAGGGGAACAAAACCTAATGAATCTTATTATTCATTCCAAACTGCAGTTTCACTTTACAAGATGTTAAAAATATCCTAGTGCTTATTTTGAATTGCTATAGATCTTAAGAAATAGGGATCAAAATTTCTGTCAAGAATCAAACTTCACAACCTTCTGGACATCAATGATATACAACACCATGGAAAATTTCCATGCTACTGGTACAGAAAGAAGCATCACAGGAAGAGCAACAGAGCCTATGGTACTGGAGTCTGAAGGGATCTGAGCTCTCTTGGCCCTTGCACCCAGCTGATGTGATCCCACTTCTGGACTTGCACCTGAAGCAATGGCTGTACTGACATTCTTTCTTCTACTTTAAGAAAACATACATGGGATATTCCAGTTCAGATCCAAGATCGTATGCAAATTGAAGTATTTGTTAAACCTTCCTAATATAAATCAAGTATGCTCAGATCCTACAGTAAATATCAGTCCTGATATTGGTAAGATATGCATTTGGCAGCCAATTTTATCTAATGGAAATCAGAAAACAACGGCCAGGAACTCAATGAGAATTGAGAAAAAATTAGATGCTTTATAAATTAAGTACATTAAGAAAGAAACGAAGCTAGTAGCCTGATGACTGTCTCACTGTAGCTACCTAAAGTTGTTCTGAAAAGCAAATTTGAAATACTCTTCAAATGCTTGGAAACAACAAAGACATGTAAATTTCTATTTAGAATTATATGAACCAGGATATGAATTTATATGTCAGGATCCATCAGTTCTTGAATTGATGGAAAAGGTCTTAAATGAATGTAGGCATGTGATATCTGCTGCATTACAAATACTCTAATTAAATATAAAAGAACATGAGAAAGTGAGTGATATAGCAGGCAAGTCAGGAAAGAAAGCAGCATGACTGAGTGACTGGAAACCTCTCTGGCATACAGCAATATATTAAGGAGTAAAACAAAACATTAACCATTGCCAGCAAATTTGCGAAGCCTTGCAAATTACCAGGTACTTTAAACAGCTTTGCAGAGACATGAATTTCAGGCAGAATCTAAAAAGACTGCTCCAGGAAGGTCAACAGATTTATATGACTGACAACTGCAATGAACATGCTCTTGTGTGAACTAAATCTGCACATTTGTGATTTGGAAGGTTTCAGTGCTACAAGTCCTTGCTAACCCAGCATTTCACCATCATGTGCTTGCCCCAAACTTAAAACTGAAAATAGCATAAAAGTCTACAGCACAAAGAATAGAGTGGAATGTTCTTTTATTGTTTAAGGTTACATTACTCAAGGCCTAAAGATCAGCATTAATGTACCAATTCTGTAGAATGCCATTTCTTGGCAAAGATGTATTAATTAGAACAAAAGCAAAAAATGTACTTGAACAGAAACATATGGCCCAGGATCAAAATGTAACTGATCTGATTAATCTGAACATTAATTAATTGCTATGATTTACCTTTTAATCGTGAGTCCCCTCCAAAGGCACCACATCCCCAGTTTCCTGTGGCTATTGCAGAGAGATGTTGAGGTGGAACATTGGGTCGAGAGAAGCCACAGTAGGCCTGCATGCACACAAGAGTCAGAGATGGATTTAAGAGGCAGCCTGGTACAATACTTTCAAACAATAAAATGATAACAAAAATCAGCATTGTCTTCTAGCAATACCAAATTCAAACTACTTCAATACACCATTAGTTTTCCTTTAAATTAAACATCAATTAAAAAAAATTAAGGGAGGAAGACTTTTGCCTTATTTGGACCCAAGTTAAAAATTAAGATATAAGTCCCGAGTCCCAGGCATTTCATCACAGCTACAGGAAGGTTTTTCAGGATAGCCTGAGCAGAAAATTAACTCAAGACTTAAAATTTTCCTTAAATACCAATCAGTCCTCATAAAAAAACATCAGCCAAACCAACACACCTTCTAAATGTTGCAGTGATTTACCATAATTTATTTGAACAATTCAAACCAAATCAATACATTGAAAATTGTAGGCAGATCACAAGTTCACTGATTTAGGTAATTAGAATTTTGTACTAAGATATCAGTGAGATTTACAAATGTACTTAAATGTCTTTTTTAGGGCTAATTTCATTACCAACCATGAAGAAACAAGCTGATGAATGTTACTTTAGTCAAGATGCTATGGTTTCACAACTAATTTAAATTAGTCCTTCAGCACTGTACATCATTTCAAGAGGGTGCACTGCCTTTCCAGCTGAGTATTAGGGTGGTGTGTTCCTATGTTTGAATTTATTTAAAATACATCCTATAATATTCTATACCGTCCTGTACTGCAGAAAGCAGGAGGCTTTAACAATAGTAGCATTGAGCTCTCATTTTCAACACCCAAGCTCACTGTATCTGTAAATGCAGAAACACACTAAGGAGACTCATCAGCACGTTTTGATCCCACAAATTGGCACACTAGCAGAGTGCAACTGAATTAGCATTTTTGTACTCCACTGCCACTGCTGGAACAGGCCACACACCTCTCACTACCTATGCCTTATACTGGCCATGCAAGGCCCTAATTCTGGCCCATTAACCTTATTAACTTAGGAAAATCTGCTTTGTGAACTGGAGACTGATTCCAGACACAGCATGTCAGCAGATAAAATTTGTGCATGGGATAACAGCAAAGGCCTTGAAAAGCTAAGGTCCTATAACCATAAACAGTTCACTGATGGCAATTACTAGTCCCTGTAAAGTACAACCTTAAAAGCTGGGAAAGACTGCTTTAGCTTCAACAAAAGAGCACCAGCAAAACAAGAAGAAAAACAAGTGACAGGAAAACCTTGGCTATGCAGATGATAAAGCACCTGCTACAGCTTGGGAAAGTAACCCTACGTTCCCAAATATGGCATTTGGGAATCCGTGGCAGACACCAAAGACTGGCAAACATCTCAAGTATCTTACTTAAGGAGAAGATGCCAAATTAGGGATAGCAGAGGAGAGAAAAAATTATGTCCACCACAATTCCAGCTTCCCCTGTCAAAGAGCTCTTCAGCCTGGGAACTTTGATGTGTGAGATTATCAAGGACCACAGTCACTGCAAAGTGCAGTTTTTACACACACAGCTGACTCAGGGCAGGGTCAAGGACTGAAAACTTTGAATAAATGATGAAAATTATTAATAATGTGCAATAATTATTAGTAGGAAGCATGTTAGTTTTGAATGTCAGACCATAAGCTTTGTTTAAAGGATTAACACTGGCCTGTATTATCAATCTTCTTGAAGACTGTAAGCTCTGACTAGCATGTATACACACATACATAGTCACAACAGCCCTTACAGCTGTTGTAAAAACAAAGGGGATTTACGAACAGCTAGATCTGATCTCAAGAAAACATCAATACAGGAAAAGGTAAACTCCCAGGCAATATGTCAATACTTCAAGAACAAAGAAGAAAGGTGGAAGAAAAGCAAGTGGCACCTTATTTATGAACTGCCCCATGTTAAAACATGAGGCATCTCCTTTTCCACCTTGACTGCACAGCTGAGTAGGATTCAACAGCACAGAATTTAGACTCATCATTTAGAATTACAGAATAGCTTGAGTTGGAAGGAACCTTAAAGATTACCTTATTCCAGCCTGCCTGCCATGGGCTGGGATGCCATTCACTAGTTCAGCTTGTTCAGGGCCCCATCCAACTTGTGACTGAACTCTACCAGGGATGGGGCATCCAGAGCTTCCCTTGGCAACTTGTTCCAGTACCTCACCACCTTCACAGTAAGGAATTTCTTCCTAATACCTAATTTAAACCTGTCCTCTGTCAGTTTAAAATCACTGGCCCTTGCACTGTCACTATCTACCCACATTAAAAGCCCTTCCCTGAAGCCTTCTCCTCTCCACAATGAACAACCTCAACTCTCAGCCCATCATTTGGAAGCAGGACAGGGAAGAATTAACAAAATGTATGTCCAAGTTTCATTTATATTTTTGAAAGTTATATAAAATACATGTTTGAATAGCACATCAACAGACAAGAAATACATTTGACAATCTTTTGCTTTAACATTGGACAGCAAATCCCTGTCATATGAAATACAAATAAGCAAGAACTTCCTTAGATGAAGACAATAACATAAAAGTGTTTGAAAAGGCTCTATAAATATTAGACTGCAGGCTGTTGTAAGAAGTTACTGGCCTTGTTGAGCTCTCTCCTAATTTTCTCTGGACCAAATTGATCAAGGA
Source organism: Taeniopygia guttata (assembly GCF_048771995.1). Lineage (NCBI taxonomy): Eukaryota > Metazoa > Chordata > Aves > Passeriformes > Estrildidae > Taeniopygia > Taeniopygia guttata. The sequence continues at coordinate 10,887,911 of NC_133031.1, read as the reverse complement.
AACGTCTGAAGTGAAATGCATCTATAGCAACAATTTCAGTGTAGCGTCGTTGCCACTCATCCCTAAAATTGGAGGAGGAGAAAAGTAGACAACATTAGTTGTTTAATATCAGCCATATAACTTCGATTCAAAATGAGCAATTCCTTTCAGAGCTTCTCTGTTAGAAGCAGCTGAAGAAGTGAACTCAACAGACAATGGAATACTTTTTCTTTGTGAGCTGGGAATGAAAGCAGCATCAGAAATGAGACAGACCTCCTCATAAATTTAGAAATACCCTGGCTAGACTTTGAGCATGAACGTGAAACAAATCTAATTAGACAACATTATTTATCAAGTATGTAAGAACATTGCAAGGTCAGTGTTTCTCTGTCTTCCTCCAACATCTAAATGAGAGTACACTCTGTATGTTTCTATACCAAATGAGTAATTTTCTGTATATACTCTAATGACATTGCTGGAGAAATAAATTAAAGAGCTCAGAGCTTTCTACTCAGATTCACGGTATTGATTCTTATTTTGCCACACATCAACTGCACTGTGGCATCTGAGGTATCAAACTTCTTGTGACATTGCAAACCATAGTTCAGTCAGTCTCTTAACAAAAATGTGCATTAAATACATATATCTCTAAACTCTAAAACATGTTGGTCTAAGAACTGACATAAGTGCAGTTACCACTTATTACCATTGGTATGGCATTACCAATATGACATAACTTAATTAGCTTGTTGGCTCTGCTGAAGAGAGCAACATCAAGCAAATACCCTATTAAGGCAAATGCTAAGAAACACTTAAAAGTTTTCAAATTTCTAACATTATTTCTTCTTTCACTTAAAATACTTATGTGGAACTTTACCTAGGGGTCTTATCTTCATGGCTCCTTGCCCAGCGGTAAGTCTCTGCATAGCCTGTGTACTCACTGTACTGCTCAGTACCTGAAACAAATTATTTTCCAGATTACATATAAAATATGTACATTTTTTTCACTTGGCAAATCTTTGATACGAATCACTGCTTCTCCAAGTGAACACACAGCTCTCAGAGCAATGGGAAACAGAATTTGTATTTGCACCACAAATTCAAGATTTCCTTGTAAAGCTCCCTTCCCACAGGTGATGAGCAGCACCCACCACAGAACACTGAGTGCACATCTACATATGCTGCCCAGTATACAGAGAGAAGTGCTCAGCACCAACAAACTACCTCTGTACAAGCACAAAGACCCAAAAAACCACAGTCTGGAACATACTTGGCTGATCTTGAGAGGGTCCAAAAGGGTATCTTGGCAAGCATTAAAGGCTGTCAGAAAGCAGCTCCTTAAGGCCACCAGTAATTTTAGCTACTGTGTTCTGCTATACCAAATCCTTTTCAAAGGTTTATCAAGACAAAGAAAAGACAAAGAAAGATTGAATTTTAACTGAGAACAAGGATCATAATCTTTCTAAAAGGCTGCCTTCCCCCTAATTTTATAGAGCTTCAAGACCTGCTTCAAAACCTGGGGATTGCACAAATGCTTCCAAGAAATACTCCTGAAGTAATGCCACAGCAAAATCACACCTTTTCTCCATTCTGAGCTCACAATAGCTGAGTTTCAGAAGCAATCACAGAATCACAGAATGGGTTGCAAGGGACCACCAAGGATCATGAGTCCAACTCTTCAGTGAACTCACAACCTTGGTGTTATCAGCATCATGCCCTGACCAGCTGAGCTGACTTGTTTGGAGGTTCATGCAGGTATAATTTGGCACAATTATAAACAGTAAGAGTAAGAAGAAAACTGTTAAGGAATCCCTTAATTTCTGATACCAGCTATGCCTATAAATAGAACAGAGAGAAGCAGGTTTTAAAGAATTGCAACTTGACAGCACGAAACATCTGATTGCACAGATCAGCAATACCCTGAGAATACAAATGTTTTTAAATTTAATCTGAGCTTTCCAATCTCTTAATAAAAATGCAATGGAAGTTAAACAGTCAAAAATATAAAACTATTAACTTTAAACCTCATTGACAAGGAAATTTGAATGTTTACCTCCAGTAGTCTCAAGCATAGGAAACAAGCTGTTAAAAACTGTTGACAATGATGCATATACGTCAAGATATTTTCCCCATTTACCCATATTAATTTTAACTGACAAGACTTATCAATGCTCATTTAATTCATCTGCCCTGTTACCCATTTATTATTTATTTAGTCTAGAAGATTAATCATTCTGAAGGCACACAAATCTCACTTAAGGCTATTTTGAAAAGCTGCTATGCAAAATGAGTGGGATGGTAAGAGATTCCTCACTGAGTTCACTTCCTGATAAAAAAATCATCTGAAAAATGTGGATAACAAAATATGCCTATGTATTCACACACATGCATGCCGTCAGACAAAGGACAACCACAAGCAGCTTCCATATTCTGAAATCAGTCTTCTAATTGAATTGCAGGCTATCAGTCTTCACTAAGACTCTTCCTGACATGAATAAAATTCAGTTCTCTTGATAGGCTTGGTGAAAGTCTGTAAGCACTGAGTAAGAAAAGACAGATAAGGGAAGTATATGACTTTTTTGAGAGCTCTCTTTAGAGGACATTTTTAGAGCATTTCAATTTTTAGAGGAAGTATTTCCTTTGGTGTCTAAGATGGGGAAAGAAAACTCTAGGTCATCGAGATATTGTACCAGGATAGATTAAATGATAAAGTATTAGGCTGGCTTTTTCAAGGTTCATTGTATTCATTAATTTTTATGGAAGTGTAGTGCCTGATGACAAAAGCACCAGGAAGCAAACAAACAAGCAAATACACACATATCTATTAAAATAAAATCAATGCTGCAAAAACTCAAGGAAATCACACAGACTCTAAAGTCATGTCCAAGAAACCTGAAGTTAATGAAAATCAATGAATTTTCATAAGTGAAGCTCTGGAAATTTGTCAGACAAAAATGATTATTCAACTGGCAATACTGTATCCTGTGACCTACTGGGATACAAACTTCTGTCGCTGGGAGAACAGAAGCAGTATGGGATAAACTAGATATGTTAATGTTTTTGGTGAATCTTTTTTCTTCCCATTAAAAAAAATAAAGAGGTAAAAAAAGGCAAACCACAAATGAAGTTTCACCAGAATTTTAAAAACAAGCTACAAAACCTAGAAAAGCCTAAAGACAAAACAATGTATAAATAAGTACCATTCAAAAATCTATCCTTTGTGAGACTTATAAAAGTTACAGCATCAGACAAAAAGTGAAATTGCCAGCCAAGTGTCAGTGTTTATGGGACCTCACCAATTTAGACAGATTTGCAATTATTACTAAAAATAAATATACCTTTCTCAGACTCCATAGTCTAGCTTTACATTTGCATATGATCTGTACAGCATTACAATCCCTTATAATAATTATAAGGGATTGAGAAAAATCTCACCATAGTGCTCCTCTAGTATTTCTAATGAGCTAGAAATTATACCCCTGAAGAGGCAGGATCACTAGCACTAAATAAAAGGTAGATGTGAAAATTGCAAGAGTTTAGTTTTGTAGTCACCAACATAAAGGCATATTTAGTGCCATAAGTGAGAGGAAGGTCCTTCTTTCCCTTTCACTCAGTTCTTCCAATTCTTATCTTGTATCTTTGGCTCTCCCAACACTAGTACAATCAGCCTGCTAAATCCAGCTGAAACCAATTTTCCTCTCTCAGTAAATTTTGAGCCAAACCAATTATCTCATCTCATCTCATTTGCTGCCTGGCTAATGTGGTCAGAATTCTCCAAAACTGCCCTGCTAGATGTAGTCCCAACTGGTCATTGACAGATCTGTAGATTTAAAGCAAACAAGGAACACAGTTTCATCTGCTCTTAACACTGCCTGAGGATGTGTGAGCTCAAACAGGAGGGGAAAAAAAGAAAGAATCTGAATGAAAACCACTCACACTTATTAACAGCTCTACCAGAAATGCAGCTGTAGGAATCTCTGGTGTTGCTGCTGACATGTCTGTAGGTAGATGTCTGTGCTGAAGAACTTGACTGTTTGCATGACCAGTTTCATAGTCATTACAGCAGTGATCTTAACCAGATACCATAAAATCACAACAAATTTAATTTATCTCCCAATTTCTTGGGCTCCTCTGCAAATTTAAGCTACACAGCTTAGAAGCTACCCATTAGGCTGCGGAGTCAAGATGCATCACAAAGAATGTAATTTATCAAGAGGATCATGACACAGAAGAGACTTGGCTATGAACCAAGGTGGAAAAGCTCCAGGGATTAAATAAAAATGATGGAATGGATATTGCCATTAGAGAACTCCATAACCCAAATACTAATTGCAAAACACTGGAAGATAAAATATTAAAAAAAGATAAAATGTTGCAGCGAAAAAACATTCTCACCTTTACTTGTCCATGCCAAATCACCATTTTTGTTTGGAGGGGAATGGAAGGTCTTTCAAAACACTAATTTAGTGTTTCCCCCTAATCAGTTATTACCCAGACTGATAGCTGTGCTCTGTTTTTACCCTTCCCAAAAAAGTCTCTCCCAGAGGACAGTGCTTAAAATATGTTAATGTAGTATCACATCCAAAATACAGAACAGAAGTCTCTGATGGCCAAGACTCATCTTTTAAAAATGTAATCACAAAAGCCAATTTATCAAAATCTTTTCACAGAAAAGGCATTAATTCTGGCAGAGTAGAAAAACAAAATAAAACACTGTCTTAAATAGATTGCCAAGCTAAGACTGAAAACAAAAGATACTCTGCCCAGTACAATCAGTAGCTAAGGACAGCCTAAGACCTGCAAGATTTAAGCTCAAATTTCTACTGTGTTTGCATGTGAGAGGAAGAAGTGCTATTGATGGATTTTTCCAAGAAATGTGTTCTAGTACCTACAAAACTCTTGACATTTGAGACAGCTCAGGTCACTAAACCCAGTATTTTTTATTTTTGCTACAGTAGACTGAAAAATATAAACATAGTGTATTATAATATTTACCTAGAGGATCTCTCTGGGTAAATATTATAATATAGTTGCTTTAGTGTAAATACCCACTTTATATATCTTTATAATTGCTCTTTAGTGTAAATAAAGTAGTATGATAGCATAATTTTATTTCTTCAGTCATTAAAAATGCTTATGCATGTATAGAACTGAGATATGCAGCATGAGCTGGGCTGCTCCAGTTCTTAACAGTGACATTTGGTTTTTGATGCTGTTTTAATCCAGTGGATAATAAAACAATCCAAGCTCTATGACAGAGTGAGAAGCAAAAGAAAAAACCCTTTCAGCTAAGCTCTGGACAGACAGGACATCTCCACAACCCCTCAGCAACATACTGCAGAAGCAGGTTATTTTTGATATAATTAGGAACCCATACCTAACCTACAAGTAATATAAACACATACATGAAACTTACAAGATCAAAATCCTTCAGAAACAGTTCCTAGCTTTCTACCCTTTCCTAATGGATGCAGATTTTCTACTCTTCATCTTCCTCCCCTTTTAAGGTAATCAGAAGGTAGTTCTTCTTAAGACTGTTCAATCCCACTAATCACATCAAATATAAGAAATTCAGGAGAGGAATAAAACACCCACATCCTTTAAAATGAGAGAAGCAATTATCAGCTACTAGTTGGAAATTATGGCTGTTATCTATATGGCCCATCAGCATTTTTTAGCTAAAGACACCAAGTCCTCAAACACATTTACAGAGGACAAAGTAAGTTCTTCTGCTTGCTGTCACTTATGTTTCGTTTCTCCTTTCACAAAGCATCTATGGAACAGCATCCCTTTAGGTTTTAGCTGGGATGAAGTAAGAGGCTCTTTGTCAAATGAGTATCAACATTTTCCCCCTTTATTTTTAAAATCCTTACAGCATTTAAACATACTAAACTTCAACTTGAAATATATTTTGTATATATAAAACCAGAATTTGATATGAAACATTTTCTGCAAAGACTAACCTGTGATGATAAGACATTCATTGTGATCCAAGACTTCAGTGATGAGCCTTGATACAATCAGTTCTGGATTGATTAAAAACCGAATTTCTTCTTGTACTAGTCCTGCCCCGGTCACACCACCTCCAACAAAACGGTTTGCAAAATCAACCTACCAAAAATACATTCAGGAGGATTATGATAGGATAAGTTAAAAAAAAAAAACAAACCTTTCATTACCAAAGTAAATAAAATCCTGTACAAATTTCAATTATTGTGTTGAAATCTGCTGCTATTACTTAAAACTACAAGCAGAGAGACTGATTACACAGCAAAAGAAATTTTGCATCTCAAACACATCAAATCCAAGTTGTGTGGGTTTCCCTTGAAGAGGCACATATTTCAGAATAAAACACATTTCAGTAAATGTGAAAGATGAAAACAGCATTCATTTTAGGGACATTGAAAAATCATTAGTTTGTCCTTTGGAAAGCATAGAAGTATCTTTAGATTAGCACTGCCCCTGTAACTGTTCTATACCCAAAAAACCCTCTAATGAATTCTTCTTGAAATATACTAACAATCTCTTATGAACTGCAATTGAAATGCACTTGAACAAGGCAACTAATTTTGACTCTAAAGGTTTCTGCTTGAAAAAGAGAAGATCTGGACTATTTTTTGCTGCAATAGTACTTTTGCAAATTACATTTTCATACAGACAACAGTTTTAAAAGGAGTTTGTTTATTCAATAAAGCAATTATTATTCACTCAAATTAACTGCCGATATAAATTTATAATTTTAAAAAGTTAGTTCATCTTCCAAATACTGTTAGCTTCTTACTGGTTTTCAGTTAGGTAGCTGATGAGAGCACAGGTACAGGAGAGGGACAGAAGTTGCTGGGGTGACATGAACACCTGTGTAGATTACAAACTGACCCAGGAGGCAGAGTCCAAAGCACACCAAGATCCAGCCACTACAGCAGCATATGTTCCTCTAGTCTATCCTGGAAATACCAGCACATTCCAGTTGTTCAAGATTTGCTAAACTTGACTATGATAAAAGAAGCTACATGAAAACCACTGAGATGTACAGCGTGCCAGAGCACTGTAACTGTGCTGAGCAGCCTCCCCTGGGGCCCAGCCTTGTTGTCCCACACAAGCATCCACCCTGTCCTGGAGCTCACCTGGGACACATCACCTGTGGGCCCAGGCCCAGCCCTGCTGGTGCCCACATGCTCACCAGACATCCCACACAGTCCTGGTGCCCTGACTCACCACCCTGCCTTTGTCTGATGGCCACCAGCCAGTGCAGGGGCTGTGATTGTCACCATCCCTGCCCACTGAGGCTGAGTGGATTCCTGCACTGTCCTGCCTCCCTGCTGGAGTGACTGCTCCTCATCTGAGCAGAGGTAGTTTGTTTGATAAGATTTGAAATAGCCAAGAGGAAAAATATCACATCCTAGGCAATGCTCCCTTATAAAGAGTACAACACTAGAAAAATGGTCATTATTGAGCAATTGTTGAGTTCTTCATAATTTCAGCACACATTTGAGTGCTCCAGTTTCATAAAGTTATAAGACATTTTAAATTCTGAGCAAAAAAGCATTGAAGAAAAAAATTCTCCATGTCTCATTTCTCCTCTTCCAATGCAGTACTTGTCCCTGGTTAAAACAGTTCTAATTTTTCCTTTTTTTTGTAAAAGAATTCTACAAGGCAGACTTTTTTCTTTTAAAGAAAAGCAGAAAGCAAACAACTGGTCTGACAACTCAAATGTGTTCCTTCCTCTATCATATCTACAGACAGGACATCCTCCTTATGAATTTCTTTTGCTGACTGCCTCCCAGACTAAAACACTGGTGCTGGCAGCAGCAAGAAAGTCTCTTGGATCACTGACCTGGTCACTGTCTGGGGCACAAGAATAATTTTTTTTTAAATAAACTGAAACCCTTGACAAGTCATCAAGATTGCAGCCTGAACCTTTTGTCCTGTCAATCTTTGATCCTGGCTTGAACCAGAAGACCTGAAGCTGTCCAAGACTTGTGATTTTCTGTCAGCCCTTTCTGTAACAGGTACCTGTGCTACTTAGATGAGCTGAGGAACATTGACAGTACTAAGACTGCCCATGGAATTAACTGATAGGTTTTTTTTTATGCTGCATAACATCTTGTCATTTAAGTCAGTTGAGGATAAACAAGTAACTTTGTTAAGCTGGCAGACCATGAAAGTACAACAAAAACATGAAATTCACATGAACTGTTATATGCACTTACCTGTAGCATACCTTGCCCATTGTTTTCGATGGTGCCTTCATAGGTGACATGCAATCTAGATAGTTTTTTCTGAGATCTACCATTGAGGAAAAATATAGCACAGAAGTGATCATTTAAGAACCCCCACAAAAAAACATTCATTTTAAAACAAAATTCACCCAAACCTCAACTGCTTAACTGCTTACACACCTTAAACATAAGGTGGTTTAAAAAAAAAATAAAAACAAACAAACAAACCCCCTGATTGATTAAAAAAAGGTTTGCCTAGCAGAAACAATGTAGAAAAGTTTAACATAGTCATTTGTTCAATTTTTCCACCTTTTACCATAAAATCCCACATCTGAAGTTCTAAGTTTTTCTTGTTCCCCAGCAATGAAGCTGCAATACTTGCGCTCATGCTGATCATCACCCATAGTTCATTACTTGTCATTTCTTAAATCAAGAAATGATTGGTAATATAATCCCTCCCCCAAGCAACAGCATCAAAGATATAGTACTGTTTTAATACTTCAACTAATACTTGTTTGCTTTACAGACAAACATATGGGAAAACTCAGGACACAAACTACTTGTGGCAATTCAGCCACTGCCCTCTGTATTTCTTTCTGCAACAGTCCATAGCAAAGATTGTTTCCTGTAGTACCTCTAGACCTGAATCAACTCCAAATGAATGACACTCAGTTATTGTGGACTTAAGAAACTTCTTACATTAACAGATGTTTGACTTACCTCTCCCAGTCTGGAAACTCCTGGAGACACTGCCTTGTGAACGTCACCAATCCCGTAGGTTCTACAGGCAAACCAACCCCAAAGGAAAATGTATTAAGTGTGGGTGCTTAGCCCATAGATTATCTTAACAGGTAATCTTTGAAAACTACAAACATCATTCCTTGGTAGATACCAAGAGCTTAACTTTCCTCAAGAGTGACTCTGATTTTTTCCCTGACAGCCCATCCTCGAACTGAAGACAGGTAACATGAAGACCAAAATATTACTTCCCCTCCCACCTTGCAGTTTGAGTATTTCAGTTTTTCCAGATCTAGGAAAAACTATATCTTAAGTGATTTTCACTTTAACAACACTAAACACTACTAGAAAGACTCAGTAGTTGCAGTAAATTGTACTGCTTTAGAGAAAAAGAGATTGTGAACCTTTAAAATCAACAACTGTTCAGTGCCAAAGAATATTCAACCTATGGAGGGAGGAAGCAGCAGCTCAAGAAAGTCCAACTATGTCAATAAGCATGCAGTGTTAGCAGATTCCGAATCAGGCAGTTTTTAACCCTGCCAGGATGGAGGTGAAATTCACTGTATTCCAGCTGAGAAAAGACTCCTGCCCTTGAGAGAAAAAGAGGAGCTGCTGTTCATTGCAGGAAGGGGCAGTATCATCTTTTCTCCTTATTTCACTCAAAAAAGTTCAGATTTGCAACAGAAAGAAAATCTAAACCTTTTATTAGGTGATACAATCTTAATAAAATCTTCAATTAAGACTGATTTCTCTGCTACAGTAAATCTACTGTGATTTATGAAAACATTGAGAACATTATGTCAAGGACAAATGCATCCTTCTAAACAAGCCTTAATTAGTCCTATGCTTTGCTTTCAAATTTAGGTTTAAAAAAAGGTTACTTTCTCTGAAAAAAAGTGCATAGCTTTCAAGCATAATAATCAAGTGATCTTTCAAAGGGAATTCTGGTATCAGTTGTGGTATTCTGCAAATCAAGCATTCACCTTTTAAGTACAAAGTCTTCATTTCCACTGTGTTCTTTTACAGAGAACTCAATTATTATTTACAATAAAAAGAGCTACAAAACTATTACAGTAATTTATAGAGCCAAGTTACTTAATCCTTACAAATTCCTGGGAGAAAATAAAGAATAAGAAATGACATATTTTAAAGGTACGATACAAATTTTTAATTCAAGGAAAGAGCATTCAAGAATCTCATTAAATATTATTTAAAGTTATAATGTTAGGAAATCTAATATGGTAGTTTCATAAAGCATGTTCCCATCAGAGTTCATATTCTCAGGGGCTCAGGGACAGCTGCATCAATTTAGGATTTGGTTTGCACAAAAACATTATAACTCAGGTATTAAAAAAAGCTGGTACACTGTATCTCTTCTCAGTCCCACACATAGATCACAAGTTACTTTTTAGCTCAGAGATTTAGTTCTATTGCTATTGCTTAAAGTCTGACAGCTAAAATAGGATATAGCTGCATTTATTTTGTGGTGAATTAAAATGATGAAGATGGCCCAAACCAAGTAAGGGGCTTTTATATTGAATAGTTTAAATCTGTCCTTCTTTTAAAACAAACTCTTCTGAGAAAATATGAAGTTAATAGTAAACTGCTGACGTGTAAAAAAAAAGTTCTTAAAAAAAAAGACTATTGTAAGGATGTTGCTGCTGATCTGATGTATGCTACTACAGTAAAATCTGTCTCCCCACAAATGCAATATATGAGCTATGGTAGTTTTCAATAGATCTGTTATTGAAAGCTTATGCAAATGTTCAAATCTCTGGTAATTACAGAAGATGTGACTATGCATTAAATTCTCCAAGAGCAGGAGATATCTCATGTCTTGCTATCATTTGTTTTATTTGAACTGGGCAAACCTAAAAACAGCTTTGCTCTGGAACCACAGAAGGGAAAAATCTGAAATACCAACACAAGTAGGGGAAAATCCCTCAGAACTCCAAACATTATAGTCAAAAGACTAAATATGCATTCTGCAGGAAAAGTGAAGCCTGACTCAAAATCTGTAATCTGTGATTTAATGGCTATAATGGTGCCAAGTTCCCTCTACAGCCTCACTTTGAAGTGGTGATGCAAGTGGTTGGATATATTACTAGCATTATATATATACATATATTTATATCTACACAATGATACATACACACATATATATATACACACAGAGGGCTAAAAATATATTTCTGTATTTCACACACACCCCATATATATTTATATATATTTATAAATATTTATCAGAAAAAAATAAAACAGAATAAGCTCTGGGCAAATAATTTGCTTGCATGCATTATACGTATGCTAAGAAGTGGCATTAGCATGAAAATCAGTGTATTTTGCAAGCTGTCTTTTGTTAAATACTTCCATCATGGCTGTGTACACATTTCTAAGTTTAATGGGATTAAATTTTTCATCTATCTGTTTTGCAACTCAAAAAAAGAATAAAGGATATACTTTTTTCTGTGACTCTTCTAAAATAGCAGAAAAGGGTCTTAAGTTTCTCAGGCTTTCTTGGTGACCTCCCTTCAAACAACCTGAAAAACAGGAAATAAAAACAAACAATTAGATTTCAGGGATACAATGCAGAGCAATTAGTGCTACTGACTAATTGCAATTTGATTTTTTGTAATTATTATGCACACATTTTATTAGCTTTGCATTTAAGTACTGTACTGCAGAAAGAACACTCTAGACAGCCCCTCTGTAATTCAAGATTTTAGGACTAATGAGTTTATTGACTTGCTGTGTTTCTGAGGAAGATGCCAAGTGAATGCTTCTCTCGCTCCAAAATACCAAGAAATGTAATTTCAATATGAATATTTTGGAAATATACTAGTTTTAGTTGCAAGAAACTGAAATGTTTAACAGGTCATTAAGTGACCAAGGGGTGAAAACATAGATGTTGAGTACTCCAAGATCCAAATGTCACCCTCCTTTAAGCTCAGTGAGATGCTCAGCAGAATTAATGCAACCTTGTTGTTTTCAAGAGCTGCACTGCACCAGCAGCATTTCTAAAGAAAAGAACCTTCCCCCAACAGAAATGGCTCCATCCACTGGCTTGTTACAGCCATTCTAACAGACACTTGTAAAAAACCTAAGCATTAAAACGAAGGATCCTTTTTTTAGCCATTAAGTGAATGCATTCTTTTAAGGTTAGCTGAAATACTTTTACTGCATCATCTATCTTCCAGCAATTTGAGCACACATTACTTAATTTCACTTCCAGCAGAGTGACAAGGCATTGTTATTGGCAACACATAATGGAATTTATCTGGAAGGAAGAACAGCAGTGACTTCAGAAATAATACCCTTGAATAGGAAGTTTACAAAAAGATGTCTGATCCACTGAAAGCCCTAAGGATATAAGATTCCCCCCCAATAAACAGTCTAAGTAAAGCAATGACACAACATTATTCATTTGTTTCTGTGTAGTGGAACAACAATCTGCCTTTAAAACCAGAATGCTGAGAGGTGAATTAAACTAGATTCAGCAGAGAAGTGAACTAAATTTTTTTCAGCATTTAAAAATCCTTATGATGTGTACAGGCTGAAGAGATCAACTGCATCTGAAATCTGCATTAAGTCACAGAGGTTAATTTTATTAGCATTTTATTGTTTGAACAGTGAACAAGTACTTTAGGAAGGTAAACTCCTGACTTCTACAGTCCATTCTAACATGGGACTATATGAAAGTTCCATCAAAGCCTTGAACTTGCACAGGTAAAAACGGCTTTATAAAAGGAGTCAATGTGTGCATGTATGCGCAGATGTTGCCTAAATTACCCCCCAACCTCTTATGTGGAAGTCTCATTTGGTATGAAGCCTTTAAACTGGTTTGTTTGTCTGTCAGCCTGATCATGCCTTTACTAATTTTTTTGCCTCTTCACATCAAAGTGACATCGTGCTTACATTGCAAACTCTCAGGTGAGAGTTCTTCATGTCACAAAGGCAATATGTGATCCAGCATAAACAGCAGGCTGGGCAGGAAAGGTGCAGAACTATGCCTGAAGCAACTCAGGTCACTAAAATAGTTATATTTGTGAATGCAACAGGAAAAGCAAGTCATATTTACATGATTCAAAAATGGCCTTGTCCTACCCCATTAACTTAAATGAGGCCATCACATGGCAAAGTTACAAACATTTTAACCTTGAATCTTGTTCCTGAAATAATCAGTTGGGCGAAATAATGAAAATCTTATTTTTGAAGCAAATACTTTAAAGAATAGAGCTATATGAAGGCATCACTAAGATACTTAATAACATTATGCTTCAAGTGCTGCAACACAGATCCTACTAAAAATCCATCCAAAAATCTAAGTGAAAATCACATAATTTCCTGACAGAACCACCTAGGGCCAAAAGCCATTAATTTCAATTAAAGAACTCATCCAGATGAAGTGCACTGTAAATCAAATGCAAAGCACTGTAAGTCCACTTTCAGGTGAAGTAATTAAAATCTTAGTGGCAACTGCACATGTAAGCTTTGTACAGGATGTTCCCACTGCCAAGCAGTAAGTTCAATTTATCAGCTACAGGAACTAAGAAAGCCTCCAGGACTGATCACCAAATTCATCTCTGGCTCTTCAGCCATGCCAGGGGAGTAGCAATGTTAATCAAACAGAAGACCTCCACAGAGATACATTTAGGTATTTGAGGCCAGAGATTACAAAACATAAGAAAGTAGATGTGTGAACTTCGTGTTTATGACACTGTAGATTGTTAAAGTCATTGTGGCTAAATGAAAAATCTTTCCTAGCAAATATTCAGACATTTAATTGTTTTGAAGATAAATACAATATATGATAAATAAAATACTAAAAATAGTAAGAATTAATGAATGCTTTGTGAAGTAAGCATACAGTAAAGTTACATGGCAACAGTTCATACCATTTCAACAATTATTACAAAAACATGCATGAGCATTTTCCTAAAAAAATTGGGGTGGAAAAAGAAGCATTTAAAAAGTGCAATACATATTCTCGTTTTCAGTCTTGACTGTCAACTGAAAATTGTCATATTTGCAACCAACATTTCCACCTTCTAAAGCTGGAGTTAAAAGCTCCAAAGAACCTACTCCCAGCTCCTTCTTTGCTGAGGCAAGTGGACCTCAAACTTGCAAGGAATTTCAAAGAGTGCATTGACAATAACACAAGAGAAAAATTATTTAAGATCATTAAGAGCTTCACAAAAGTGACCTTGGCTTGCATGGAGTTTACTGGGGAGAATTTGAACCAGCTTAAGTAAACAGTTCCCAAATACACTGTTTCCGATTAAGCTAAAATTAAAATACAGTATTTACCTGTAAAATTTAATTTCCAAGGAGTTAAATTGCTCCCCCGATGTTAGTCTAAGAACTGGCTCCAGCAGGAGCCATTACAATCACGTGATTTAATCTCCCAGGTCAATAATTTCCTAATGATATTTCCATACCCAGGCTGGGCTTCCTTTGAATGTTTCTTTTCAAAGAGAATAATCATGTCTTTACATTGAAGTTGGAACCTATTGTAAGACCTAGAAAGGTGTACACACTGTAACAATATGTAAAAATGTGCAGTATGAATCATACTTCAAATAATAATTCCCATTCATAAATCCATGGCATTTCATGGGTACTCTTTGAAGAAGTGTGGATGCACAGTTTTGTACTTGTGATCCCTACAATTAACCATGTGTACTGTTTCCTCCACTACCCAAAGGAACCAAAAAGTGCCTTTGTCTTTACTACTGGACTTAAAGAAACACTTTTGTTGTTTCTTACATTTTAGTGGGATCTCACTAAAGATAACAGAACATCTGAACAAGTAAAAAACATTTAACTAAAACCTGATCTTCTCCTACAAATAGAAGTCAAAGATGGACTTACACAGAAGTCATATGGATAGATGCATTTCACCCAGTAAAGGGACTGAGCAGGGGGAAAGATGCAAAGTTAAGGCAGAAATGAAAATACTGGATAGATGTTTCCTTCCACCTCAAGAACACAGCTTATCACTAAACAGTTTTGGTCTAAGGCACTGGATAACAAAACACTTAGAAAAGGGAATAAATCAAGGATCTTGCTTTTTCTATGTTGCTCCATTTCAAGCCTATGCTTACCTGATGTATATATACATGTAGGGGTGGAAATAATATACTTAACTATGTTACTGTCAAACTTGTACTGTCCTCCATACGATTGAGGGCTATTTTGATTAAGTGGCTGAGTATTCACAGGTGCTGAGAATCTTCAATGGGAACTGCTGAAATTTCAGGTTGACACACAGCACTCTAAAGAAAATCTAATATAGTGTTGGATGGTCCAATAAACTCATCATTCAGGATTGCATTTATTGCACTGGGGAGCACATAAGCACCTCTTCCATCTTTCTCCTGCAATTCCCAACCTCTTGGAATAAAAAAGTGGAGTTTCAGGAACAAACAAGAAATATAAAACTCTCTTTTTCAAAACCAGTATATTTCTAATGAAGTATTTTTTGAGCTTTGACTTCTAATACTAAGCACAGCTTATCAAAACAGTTTCAGAAGGATTCTCTCTCAGTATGATTTGACATTTTTTATTCATTTGTGCTCAAGGCAACCTTAGTCACATCCACATTAAGGAATGCCTATAGATATTAGTGTATCGAAGGTCAAGCAAAGCTGAGTGCATTCATGTGCACAGAGAGAGAGGAGCCCACCATGCAAGATCTGAAATGTGTCTGTAATTATGTGTGCTTATCACACAATTCCATGGGACAGATAGCAATTTTATTATCTAAATATATGAAAGAAAACTTGTTTACCATATAGGAATAACTGGAATTACATAAATTATCCATATCCTTTGTCTTAAGTGTTTTCTGAGAATGCTGTTTTGTTGATTATTGATTGGGTGGGGTTTCCCCCATACAGAAACATATATCTGCCTTTTAAAATGGAGTTTTAAATCTCTAAAGCTTCATTTCAGTGAAAAAGACTGCAGACAGGACCAGTCAAGGACTTTTCATGAAGAATGGAGCTGCAAAAAGTGTTTAAATGCTATAATTTATGCTTCCTTTCCCAAGAGAAACAAGCTACACTGTATTTTGGGAACAGCAATACCCCAGAGACCCACTGTGGTCTCCAAAGCACCCCAGGTGGTGTGCAAGACAATCCAGTAGGCTGCAGGAAGAATATATTTTTGTCCCATTCATCAAATAAAAAAAAAATCGAAGTAGTGGTTATTTCATCTTTATCTCATCCTTTCTGAATTTTTTCCATGTTTTAGAATGCAAATATTAGTAAAGTAGCACATGTACGTAACTCCTAAGTAAATGAATACAAATACATTGGCATGTATAAATATATATATATAGTATAAATACAATACATTGCTCAAAAATGTTTTACTGATAAGCATGTGTGATCAAAAAAGTTTGGAGACCAGTAGCCTAGAAAGCTTTAAATATAAATACCTAAACATCAATAAGATAATGCAAGATAAAGAAAACTTAGCAAATTTAAAATGGGACATTCTTGTATCTTTAATATATAAACCCTTACTAGGAAGTCCTGCAGTCACTAAAAATATTTTAAGTGGTAAACAGAAGGAAAACTATTCAACATATTACAATTTTACTTTATGAAATTTGGACTTAATGGAAATCAAAAGCAGAATAATTTAAATGATAAATTCCTTCCAGAGAGATGAAAGGCAGGCAAACTGACCATCCCTCTGAAAAAAACAAAAGGAAATGCCACTGTCCACATCTGGCATCTCCTGATAGAAACACAGAGCACAACCTCCCACAGGTCAGGTACAGCAACTTCAGTTCTTCTGTGGTGCCTGGTGTGTGCCTCTTCCACTCAACATGAATTCTATCTGTCTGTATTAAAGCTGCCTTCCTTCTCTCAGCTTATAAAGGATGTCATTTTAGAGTTCTCTAATTTCCTTCATATCAAGCAGGAAAAAACCAAAACATTCAATATTTCAACCTCATGGGCAATTTCTTATTTACTGTGAGGTGTTATAGGTACACACTGTCGTCATCTGAGAAGTTATTTAGGAACACTGCACTATTCAATAACCTTATGCTGAAGTAGAATTTCATCTGTAGATAAATAATTACTTTTAAGATGTGTGTAAACAAAAACATGGAGCAATGTAATTTTGTTAGGAAATCTAGATGCAAAAAACTATCTTTTATCTCAGACACTCCCATATACTCACACGTCTCTTCGCTGTGCTTTTCATTCTGTCATTCTGTTTATTGTGGCAAGTAACTTGGTGCACTACAAATCTGTTTAACAAAAGGTTTTGGTGATTTATGAGAATTGAAATGCATCAGGTTTTATCTGACCTCAATGAAATGATAAGATGCTAACTGCAAGTACTCAACACCAGAGAATAGTGGGGTAAAATGTTTTATCCTGGGGGATCTAAAACAAGGGACAACCAACAGCAGGGTACAACTAAGTTCTCGACGACATGACTATATTTACTAAGCCAAAAAACACTGAGATTCAGTACTGGTTTAATCACTACAGCAAAATAATTAAGCCAGATTCATAAGAATAGTGTCCTTTCGAAGAAGTCTATTTAAAGACTGTTTCCACATTTACCAAACACAAATGTTGATTAAAATTTTTTTACAAAAAATTACACTGGACTTAAAGTAATCCATCCAAAGCTAATCAGTTCACGTGCCCAAAGCAGGCATAACAGAATGAGTTTTGTAGGGCCAGTGTCCTTTAATTCAGAAAATCTAGAACCACTTATCAGGGGAGAAATATGTCAGTCCAAAACAAGTCTCTCAAAGTCATTAGATAATCTATTCCCCAGAGAATATTCATTAGTGTTACGAAATTGATGTTGTTTATGGAGAGATAATTGCATTACTGGTAAATTAGATTTCAATTCTCCTGCATAAATGTACCATACAGTTTCCCATTTCCTTTCATATATTATATATTCCATAAAAGAAATACATCTTAACTAGTGTGTTTTTCTCCTCATTTCCAATCACTTGAAATTACTTTAAAGGTTTGTTTGATAAAGATGAAGAAATTCAGTCCCAGTGGAATACTGGTGGTTTCAGACCAGAGCATACACTGATATATTTGCCAGAAGACCTACCAGGCTCAGGCTGTTAGACTTTACTGCCTTCAGTTATGACTTCAACCCCAGTGCCTTTAATGGGAGCTACTACATCTTCAGTTTAACCACAGAGTTTTTGAACAAGGCAAATGGAAGAGAACAGCTAAAACATCTGTAGCAGGTCAAAGACACAGCAGAAGCAAAGCAGGTCCTTGGCAAACGCGTGTCATTTTCAGAACACTAATTCAATACTGCAGACATTTTTCCTCACATTTTGCTTTCATATATAACCAAACTAGACAGTTTCCTAACTTACCAAATTCTATAGTGTGTAATTACAACCATCACTCTGCAACCAACATCATAAATGTAGAGTGTCAATGCAATGCAGGTTTTACATTCAACCAGAATGCAACTTCCAAGAAAAATATATCAATCAATAAGATAAATAAAATGGCCAATTCAGTTATTTCTTTCTTTTGTGATGGGTTATTTTGGAATAAAGCTGCCCAATCTAACGTCATCACATTTATTATAGTAGCGTTTTTAAAAAGAAAAATTGACCACTCTAAGTTTAGCTTGATATTTTGAACAGAAGCAATATTTTATGCTATTAAGTATGATCTAATGTTTGGCCAGTGAATGGATGTCATTCTACCTACTCAAATTCATAAATATTAAAGCTCTTCAACTATTAATTCTTTTATCAACTACATTTGAAATTAATTATCTTATTAATGACTTAAGACTCATAATAGGCTCATCCCTGCCTATTAAAGCAAAAAAAGTGAAGAATTCAATTAAATTACTGAGTATTTAATTATACACAGGTGACTGTCAGTCTGTAGCAAGGCAAGGAATCAAAACGAATAGTCAGTGTCAACACACACCATTAAACCAAGTGTTTCAGTGTCACAGGAGGAATGGTCACATTGATTCTCCTCTCATTTGGCAAAACTAACAGCAGGAGAGGAGAGGTAAAGCATAGATGATGTGTGTTAATACTAACACATACAACAGCCTTCCAATCAGCTGCACTTATGTCTTTGAGTCTTAAATTTTACACTATCTTGCAGTGACTGTCTTGTTTTGTCAAACAGATTTGTACCTTGGGAAGAGTAGGGGTAGAACTTACAATATGGTAATTAATAGCACATAAAAACCTAAAGGAGGGAGAAGACGGAGGAAAAAAGGAACATATCAGCATTTAAATGTAAAAACCATAACTATTTTATGGTTTATAAAAAAGTATTAATGTTCAAGTCTGCATAAAGTGACCTGACAAAAGACTTCTGTGTAAAACAAAAACCACAAGAAAACATACACTGTCGTGTTTCTAACTCAGAAGTTGCAAATTTTAGTTTCTCAGTCTCAGAGATTTGAGGGGAGGAGTGGGAGCCTTTTGTATGAGTGTAGACAGGACATGGATAAAGGAATGGAGGAACACCCCCTTTTCTAAAGAAAAGCCCCTCAAATGCTAGCATCCATGCACTCAGTAGTTTGGCTTTGTTAGGGAACAAGAGCAGATTATTTTTGATACCTTAAGAACAAAGTCATTCACTCACAGAATGTAGCAAATGCATTATGCTGAGTAAAGAACTAAGTCTGAAAAAAGCAACAGACCATAATACTGTGGGGACAAAAGGTTGATGTCAGAACAATCTGTTATGCTCATCCCTAAGCAGAAAGAGCAGAGCAGCAGCCTCCAAAGCCTTTACATCAAAACATTTTTATGAGCAGGAAAAAAAGTCACAAATATTTTAACTTCAGTCATTGCCTACTGCCTTTTGAGTACATCCAGCTTCCTAAAATGCTTTTTTTAAGAAGCTGAAAACGCACACTGCAGTGAACCAAATCCTGTCATCTTTACAAGTCTGAAACAATAGCTGAAAACATGACCGTTCAATCTGTCCTTGCTACTAAAGAAGTAACTTTGCAGGGCAGGAAAATACGGGGTTGACAGGAAGAAAGAAAACCATAAGATACTATCTATCCTTCTTCTCCCCTCTCATTTTAAATTTTAACTAAGTCAGGTTATATACAGTAGCAGAAAACTGTACAGGTCCTGTAGTATTCTCTCCAGAACTCTTCCTTTTACTTTTATCCTTCCAGTCTCCCACTCTCACTGACACATTTTCTCAAATTTTATCCACTGCCTGCCACACTTTGCATTCTAATTCACTAATCTGCTTATTATCAAATTCAAAATACAGGGGGTATAGGAATGTGGATTTGGTGCAACAAATGGTTATGTAAAAAAAAGGAATGGAAAAGGAAACTGTACTTATCTAATAAATGCATAAATTGGCAAACACTGAGGAAGAGCCACTTTTAATCCTCAATAACCAGAGGACATTAGCTTCCCTTCTTTTCTCCAGTTTGGCAACAATATTGCTGTTCTTGCACAAATAAAAATGGCTTTCTACCCAATGTGACTTGAAGCTGAGCATTGCCTCATTCATAATGCAAAAGGAAGGCCTGAAGGTTGTCTGCCCCTTCTAAATAACATTGTGGGACCTTACCATGATAGCACCAGGCAGCCAAGTCAGAAAACCATGTTGGGCTGGCTGGAACAGAGCAGAATGTTCTGAATGCTCAATACTTTATTCTGGTCATTCTTTGAGTCCACAGCAGGAAAATATTTACCTAATAATTTGCCAAGGTTTTTTATTTAGAAGTAGTTTGCAATATTATGCCCCGAGTCTACCACAAGTAGCACTCTAATATTATCACCCTACATTGCTCTGCAATTTTATAGAGGAGCATATGAATTTACTCCAGTTTTTTATTTTTCTTTTTTTTATCCAGCTTTTTATTCTACAGTTGGTAAGAAATTATCCAACTTGCAAAATTTAACTGCTTGGTTTATAAAATGTTTAAATTACATCAAAAAAAACAGTAGCTTGAAGTCCTTTAAAAATACCACAAAATACACCTAGAAGTGTGCAGTCAAAGGGAACTCCTCCCAGACCTTTCACTCTCCTCTTTCAATGCTCTGAACATCAGTATTTTTAATGTACCAATGGCACTTTTCATTGATTTGTTCTTAGGAACTATTGGTAGAAAAACGCATTGAATTGTATGGCACGATAATGTCCACCCACACTTCTCTTCTGTAACCCACTGCACTCTTGGGATAACCACCCAGACAGTGACCTTGGTCTCTCCTCTGAAATACACAATATGGACAAACCTGTGATAGCCCTTAAAGGCAGCAGCTGCCAAAACCATCATTAGTACATTGGCATGCCTGACAATTTATTCTGAGAAGTCCTAGTCTAATACAGCTTTCATAATACATGCACCCAAGTGTGCTGGATCACAGGCAACACTGCTTTTGTGCTTCATCTCAGCTGTCAGAGCACATACACTACATCTGTTAACAGGGAGGAATAAGAAAACTCTAGATCAATAATCTATCCAAGCTGCAGCCTGATAAACTTAAGGTTGAGCTACACTTGTATGGAAGTGCCAAAAAAATGATGAACTTGTATTTCTAATCTACAAGTCCATGTGAACCATAATATTCTGCAGCAGAAAATGCTTCCATCTACTTCCCTCATTTAAAATTAAAATAAGCATATTTAAATTATAAAAAATATGTGAAGAAAAATTTATAATCAAATCTGTAAGTTAGCACTAAGAAAAAAAGAATGCTTGCTTAGACATCAGAGTATCTTGAAGTAAATTCTTATTGTGGCCTTCTTAGGCTAACTTACAGCAAAAATAAAAAGTTAATTTTAACATGCAGCTCTACGACTGCCTTAAAATAATAGTATGGATGCTGAAGAATGAAGTCCTCTTGATATGACATAATGTGCAGATCACCACTGATGACACAGGAGACAACAAACGTGGCTGGGGAAACACCAGCCTTTAATTTAAATACACACAGAACACTTGAAGCACAACTAAGATATACCATTTGCAGATGATTGGCTTATGAGGAGGCAGGGAATTGTATCAATCTAATTATGCCAGAGCAAGAGTGTGTCTGTGCATGCTCATGCATAAAAGAAAATTTGGAATATTAATCATATCTTCCTGTGCACAAGATCCTTTCTTACATAGATGCACAGTTTTCTTGTCCCTTAGAGGTAATAGGAAAAACAGACAAAAAGCAAACTAGTGAATTTAGTGACAGAAACATGAAACAAATGAGTTTCATTTCTGTGGCAGGGTTATCAGGTTCATTTACTGCTGAGTGCCATACCTGTTGAAGTTAATGTCTGGATAACTGGAATACTCAGACTTCATCTTCGCATTGCGACGTGGAAAAGTACAAAAGAAAGCATTGGCCAGAAAACTGGCGATCTGCTCCTGTGACATTGTGATGGAGTGATTCATCTTTTGTTTCAGCAGAGGTATTGGCTACCAACAAAAGAAATGAGGGGGAGGAAGGGGCAGGGGAGAAAGGAGGGAAGGAGAGAGAAGAATAATTAGCTTACCCTTTTTGAAAGAAAAAACAGAAGCACAAAATTACATTTGTTATATTAGAGCAAGAGTAATTTAGGCCGTTGGTAAAGCCTTTAATCAGCAGCACAGTTAAAGTCAAGAACAGTTTATTCAAGACAATTCAGAAGGGCTTGCCTGAAAAACTGCAGATTTCTAATCAATAATAAAAAGATCAAGAAAGCACAACTTATCAAACAAAACCATCAGGAATGCAGAGGTGAAAAAATAGATGGGATGTTGCAAATCCTGGGCAATGTTAAAAACTGAAATAAAAAATCCACTTTCAATAGCTGTATAGTTAAGAACCCTCGGGGAATGCTTTCAGCTACAATAACCATGCTTTGAACTTTACAAAGAAACAAGGAAGTCATGCCACAGATCATAACTCTATGACTTGCTTTGAATTTTTTTTCCATCCTACTTGAAGAAATAACACCGATGGTATTTGCAGAAAGTGTGTAATTATTGATTCTTTTATAATCAGAATGAACAAAAAGCTTGGCCTCACTTTGGTCTTCAGTTTGAAGTTTTATTTTACTCTGGTCAGGATTTCCTTAATATAAAAAGAAATAAAGGGGCAGAGGGAAGAAAGAACTCCCCATCTTGAATCATTATACATCTTTCATTTTATCAGGCATTAGACTTCTGATTTTGAGCTTCGGCTCACGACATTCATGGTATTTCATTTTTTAAATTATGTGTTAATATGGAATGTGGCAGGGGCACATCATTCTGACTGCTGAGTCCAGTAACCACTACAATAAACCCACTTGGACAGGTGAAAGAGAACAGAGTTTTCACTTGCTTCCAAAATTCTCAGCCATCAACATTAGCCTAGCTCCAGTACAGCTACATTTTCATCCTTCTAGTTGTGAACAGAAACTGCTGTTGATTTACACTGTTGAATACACAGCCCTGTTTACTCCAGAAAACAAACAAGCATCTCTTTAGTCTTATAACTACTACATTGACATTCACTGAATCTCATTCTGTCTTCTGGCTATTTAATTAGCAAGCTATATTATGATGTCTGAAGTCACACAGCCAGAAAGGGGAAAAAAAGCCTGGGAAGCTCACTCTAATAAGTTCTACCAACCTATAAAAACAGAATATTTTGGATAGTGTTATATTGGAACAAATTTATCTTTATGTCTAACCAAAAAAATTAGTCTGACAGAGATCTTCACAACTTACATTGCCTAGCAGTACATGATCTCTAAAAATCTTGCAAGTCATGTGCTTGGCTTGTGTTCAGAATCTTCCTAGCATTTTCAAACAACCTCCCTCATCAAGTTACCAGCAAAAAAAAGTAAGGAATATTCATAGCTTGAAATTATGTATATACTTCAGGACTCTTGCAGCATAAAAAAAATGGGGAAAGATTTTCCCTGCTTATTCCTAATAGAATCAATTCAAAAAATGGTAACAAAGAAGTTTAAAAATTGTTGTCACCCTACTAATATGTTACATACCATACATCCTCACTTGACCAGCCCTACTCACTTTTATCAGCTTTACTCCTTACAGAACTAACTCCCACAGCATTAATACAGAATTAGTTAAGTTTTGTATGCGTGCAAGGTCTAAACAGAATAAAGTATGTTCCCAAGTAAATGAAAGTTTTATGAAAATACAACTTCAAAGATTTAAAAAAATCTGAAATAAAAAATTAGATCTGATTGAATAAAAAATTGAACCAGATTATTCAATTGTTCCAGTTTCTAAGGTTGATTTTACAACCTGATTTGTTGTGTGGCCATTTCATTTAAGAAATGCAAGAAGCAACTTCAGCATATAGAAAGGAAAGGGTTATTGAAGTTCAGGCTAAAACTACGACAGTGTAATTTCCTTTTTTTTGCATTCTATTACATAATTGCAGATATGTATTGTCCATTCTACTCCTTAGGTCTCATCTGACTTCAACACAAAAGTTACAGCTTTTATTAAGAACACAACATGACCCTGATATTTTGACCTTAGCCATCAGCTACAGTTTGCAGAGAAGTGCTCTGCCACAGAGCACTTGCAGGCTGGGTTTGCTAACCTGGGTGCAGATACTAGGGAGACAGAGTGCCAGCTTGACCATATCAGGAAGAATGGACTGGAACAGATGTTGAGCTTCTGCATCTTCAAGAACCTGTTAAAAAATAGAAGGAAAAAAATTTACTTCAGAAATAATGATTGAATTAGAAGTTTGCAAAAACAGGACCCATGCAAAAGAAACAGAAAAAAACAGGTCCTCTTAGCTTCATACCAAATCTGTAACATTTTCACAGTAGTGCCTCACTGAATTTACCTTGCAATAATCCACTGACTGAGATACAGAAACAAATTTCAAAAGTTGCAGTTGAGAAAACATGTCACCAAATGCCCTTTAAAGAAAGCATTTTACTCTTTCCAAGGCAATGAACCAAATTTTCATCTGAAAAAATCACTAGCTAACCACAGAAGTACTAGAATGATTTACTCAAATTTCATATTCAGGTCACAGTCCAAGACAAGTACCTGCGACATCCTCCTATAGAGGACAGATAAAATGCACTCCTGACTCAGATCTGTGGGCCTGTGCAGCAACAACAGGAAATCCTGTACACGGGGATGCAATCCTTCCCCACCATGTCCCCTCAAGAATTACAGCCACTGTAACACAGCAGGTGCAGCCTGCCAATCCCCACATGCTGAGGCTGCAATCTTTTCAGTCTCTTCCTGTAGGACACCTGACACTAGAACTATTTCAGCTGCCTCATTCTCTCTTCTAACATACTTTCTGAGAAGGGGAGACCAGAATTGACAACACTGAAAACAAACAGGCACATCCATGTCTCACAAGGCCTCTCAAAGCTTTTATCTCAAGAACAAGTCACATCAAACCTTTCCTTCCCTGTTCTCAGTTCCCCCCTGACACTGTCTGACCCACTGTGATTGTATTCAGTTGCCAAAGCCTATCAAGCCAATATATATAGAGCAAGTCCAGGATCTCCCTTCCACTTGCAATTGGCAGTTCTGAGCACAACATCCCACAGCCAGGGTTTAGATGAACCCACCAACATGCCTATTCATGTATCACACACCTATTTTTCAAAGATGTAAAAATTTCTTTAAGGTGGGCAATGCTCTTCTAAGAAAAGCTAGTATAAGAGGTTATAAAAAGAAATGCAACAGAAAGTGGCACATTTGCAATACGTGAAGCAGCACAAAAGCCTCAAAACTCTCACAGTCTGCTGAATGAACAGGCTGAAGGGAGATGTAGAGAAAAGCACATTCCTATGCTGTGAAATTTTTCCTATGAAGTTTATCTGTGGATACAGGCATCAGATGTCAGTGACTGTTAGATTTGCATGCTGCATTCAAGGCAAAAAGCAGAGAGAAGAGAACACACAACTTGCACTACAGCTGGGGAACAGGAGACAAAGGTCACAGCTCAGTTGTCTGTCTCCATCCTTCCCCTGCAGAGAATCTGTATTTGAGACCAATACTTCCTACCAGTTTCTAGACTAAAATCCTCAAAATTCTGAAATGGTGGCTTTAAAACTACACAATATTATTTTTCAAATAATACACTTAAAAAATGTATTTGCTAACAGTTTTGCACAAAACCAGCTGCAGACAGAATGGATGAAACAGCATGAACGTATTATCAACTTTAGTCTACAACACTTAAGACTAATTGTGAAATCACAGGAACAGATCTTTTTCATCATATTATCAGGGCTTTTCAATTCCCATTTTTATGAAAAGTATCACATAGGCTTCAGAATATAAAAAAGACACTGGCAATTCTCTTGAGAAGGAAAATGCAGCGCCTCTGACTCAAGACACAGTGATCCTCATAAACACTGAAAATATTATTTGAAGGCTAGCAACTTCTGCTCTTCCAAGATCATTAAAATAGCCATAGAAATATCTTGGCTCTGTTGTCTCCTGCTCCAAATAATAATATAAAGGAATAAGAGTACTTAGGAAGTTGAAAACCAAAACACAAACAAATGCTCAAAGCACAAACAACTTCTGTTCAGGAAAAGGGGGAAAACATAACAACACCAAGACCTACACAGTTACTTTCTATGCATTATGTATGCTGCTTGTGGAGGCATAAAAATGAGAGTTTAATATAAAGTTTTAAAATGAAATAAGAACTTACAAGCCCAGGAAGCATGAAAATAATTTGATATGAGAAGAAGCCAACTAATAAACAAAGTACTTCAGAAAATAAATTTACATTTAAGATGGGAAATGAGCAAGATGCATCTCTCTCTCCTGTTGCTGGCTACATATGCACCTACATATTTACACAGCATAAGTTAAACCCTGAAAACTATGACCTAACCTTTAACATTATCTGCTCTAGCAGGAAACTTTTCTCTGTTCTTAGGCACAATGTTTTTAAGTGCCATAAAGTAACCAAATGAGCATTTAAAGTCTAGAATTTCAGATCTCAACCCATAAAATGAATACATAAGTTACAGCTATTCAAAAACTGACATTTAACCTCAGATGTCTACCAGGCTGTCAAATTCTGATATTCTCTTCCCTTCGGGTAACACTTCCTCTCTTTTAAAGTTGACACATAAATAGTGGCTGCTGTGCTTTGCTGACTGCCACAGACTATACAGTATCACTTATCTGGTGACACATTATGGCACCGGACTCTGTCATAGCTGTCAAGACTTCAACCTTTTCTTTATGCTTCTTTGAAAACAACATAATAATAGTGTGAGACAATTTCTTCCCAAAACAGAGACAGGCCAGCAATTGCACAGCTCAGCTCTGATGCAGAATACTTAACTATAAAGATCACTTCTACTCTAAAATACTAGTTTTCCTTCTTCTTACCTGCCTAATAATATACCAGAGTATGCTTTCTTTTCTATAGTATTTCTATGCATGAGTTTTACTCGAGCTCCACTTATGAAAAATGTCAATATTTAGAGGCGTTACTGCTCAAAAGTGTTCTCCCTGACCTGATTATTCTTACATGTGAATGAAGTTTTTTAAAAGAGTGTTGGGCGCCATGAAGACCCCACAACTACAAATATATGATTATTGAGAGTTCACAGACCTTGTCAAGAACTCCTTACTCAGCATTGCTCTCTATCAAATGGCTACATCCATGTAACTAAAGTTTACCCTGTCTGCCCATACACTCTTCCTGTACAGGTAACATTCCTTTGAGGTTTCTGTGAAAAAGAACATCTGCAAACCCCTGGCTGCTTGGCCCTCACAGCCTCTTTTGACTTCTCACCCAGCACACCATCACAGGTGCAGCTTTGTAGACCCACCACTGTCACTGCATATTCTCAGCCATGCTGAGTGCAACACAGAGCCTGGTGTTACCTGTGACAGTCTTTCCAGGCTTTGAAAGCAGCCTGGAAAAAGGAACACTCAATTGTGGAAAGTAAAAGAATTCTGGGACGTGAGTGCTGACAACATAGCAACATCTGGCAGACATCCCAGGATGCAAATGCCAACCTGGAGAACCTAGCATCAGCAGAGAGAACACCTGGTCACAGAACTGAGGGAAGATTTATTTAGAAGGCAACTCCCTTCAGGAAGCAGTGACTTGTACTGATGTAAAATCCAGCATATTTAGAATGACACTGCACATTCTACATATTTGATGCTGCTGAAAGAGGAATGTGTCCATTCTATCCATTCAAACACAGGCCCACACCCCCACACGCCACACTTCATCAGTTCCCATGTTCATCTGACAATTTCCTGATATTCTTCATCTTGCTGATTCTACAGAAAAAATCTGGAGGTAGGGATGGTCTGCCCCTGCATTAATAAATTGAAGCAGCCTACTCAAAAGTTAAGCATTATTGGAAACGTGCAGAGTGGGTGTCAAGTGAAAAAGAATCAGTCATGACCATTGCCAATGTGCTACAAAGGCAGATCTTGGTTACAACTCTTCCCACTGAAAAAACAGGAATGTTCTAGTCAGAATGAAATTGTTAAAACAAGCACCTCACTTGGAAGTCTGTCTGTATGAATTCACTAATGTGATTTTAATTGTGTACAAGTTTTTCAAGTCCACAACTCTGCAAACATTAAGAGAAAGGACTGAGTTTTCATTTTTAAAGGAACTAACATTTGTTTTATAACTTAAGGAATTCTAAAATGTGAAATGGTTGTCAACAAGCTTTCATAAAGAAAAATATATTTAAGTACTGTAGCAATTAACAATCGATCAGTTTCTGCTTTCCTTATTATGTACTACTGTCCTTCGCAGCTTCTTTCAGTATTTGAAATAAAAACATAAATACAGTGTTGACTTTATCAATGCTCCAGCCATGCAAAATACGTAGGAATTAAATACATGCAGGGGTTATACCCTGAGGGAAAAGCATATGGAGTCAGAATTGCAAAGCATGACTTGCTTTTAACCAAAGAAATAATTTGGCAACTCCATCACCATTTTCACTGGAGTGACTGATTAAATGAACAGGACTTAGGGCTCCAATTCCTAAGATGCAAATGGCTCAGCGAGCCGTAGCAGAGGTATGAGCTCTTGGCCAAACCTGCAGTGCAATTTAGCAAAATGAACATTTATCCTGCAGCAAAGAGGCCTGACTAAACATGGCTGTAAGTAATGGCCCCTTGTCACTATAAACCAGTCCTCCAAAACGCAGCGGACAAATGCCTGACAGCCTAATAAGAAGGATCTGAGGTAGCATGGGGTGATAGTGATGGTAGAGAGTTTAAATCTAAATCTGACAGCTCATCAAAGCAAACAAACTGCACGTAGGGTGCACAAATTTGGACAGCTCCATCTATAACAGCCATCATGCCAACAGGCAGCCAGCATGCTAAGACAGCAATGGCTTAATGCTTTCAATTTGTTTGGTTTTATATGCCCATATTAACTTCTGTGGCAGGACAAGGACCAATTGAATCATGTTCTTAAGGATGAAGAGGAAAATCAGAGTGCTTTCTTCAGACTGTGTGTCTCTTGTTTTCTAATTCTAATGGATTTTGACCTTCTGACTTTTTCCTTCACAGCTGCCATAATACCTCATGCTGTCAGTGATCCAAACCATCTACAGTTACTACACTGAACCTTCCAGTAACAAATTTCCAAATTATTTTAATATAAGATACCATATGGTTAGAGGTGATAATTCTGAACTAAATAATTGGACAAGCCAAAGAACTTGTATATATTCTATTTACAGTAGGTTCAATCTCCTAATTTCAGGAATTTGGTTTTTTCTTTCTTCACTATCTTCAATTTGTCTCAAATAAAATATTTATAGTTTTATAGAATATTTTGAGGCACATTAAATACTTCAAAGCTGAAAACATTGTCCTTGAAGGTATTTAAAAATGTGTGGATGTGGCACTTAGGGACATGGTTTAGTGCTGGGCTTTAGTAGTGGCAGTGCTGTGTTAATGTTGGATTCTGTAAACTTCACGGTCCTTATCAACCTAAATGGTTCCATGATTTTGAGGCATTTAAACCCTGAGTGTGCTCAAACAATCACAATATGTGGCTGCTCCTTTATGACAGTTTTCATTCTCTCATCCTTCCAGAGCCTGTAGCGATTTCCTTGGTCTCCTGTCTCATCCAGAAGTCCCCTGCTTTTTGCATACTGTTTAACACTTAAACATGGTGAAGTCTAAATCCATGACTAGAGCTCTGCAGTGCCAATAAAACAACACAGCCGCAGGTTATGACACTGAAGTCCTTTACCTGAAATTAACCAACCTCAGACTGGCAATCTGTACTCCCTTTCTCCCTCTAATCGTTGTCACAGGTGCCTTTATACATTACAGAATCCTAAGACCAGGCTTTCTCAATCTAATATTTGGAACAGCTGGGGAAAAACAACTAAACAAACACACAAACAGCAAAAAGGCCCATGTCTCAGTTCTTACTGAGTGACTTTAAAAACTAATCTATTTAAATTAAGCCCCCAAAACAAGCTTCACTATGTAGTACTATCTACAAAGCCTCTCTTTCTGCACAGGGAGGAGATCAATTCTACTTAAAGACATTGTGCAACAACTATCAGTGTACTCACACCCAGACAGAGACACCAGGCTGCAGCCCAGTAACTCAGATGCCTCTGTAAAACAGACTCATCATAAAGTCAAATACTGTACATATTAACAAGACTGAAACATAGAAGAAATGTGGGGTGGAGGGTGTGGTGTGTGTGCAATCTAGTTCCCATTTTATCATGTTAATGAATTTCCAAAGCTGCAGGAAAGAATACTCCCATCTGCCTCTTCCAGTTCCCTTACAAAACTAATTCAGTAGAAAACACACTTAGCTGTCAAATCCATCCCATTTGCTGAGTGCTTGTCTGATTAGAAACAAAAGGAAGGACAAAGTAATCTTTGGAGGAAAGAAGAAGGAAACTGTAACACTGGATTATGCAGAGAAGAATCTTATTTGAGAATAAGAATGCTTCTGACATTTATCAAAACCACAAACTGACACTTCAAAAGGAAAAAAGAAGACAGCTTACAAGGCAGAGGTTAATTTGGTTATGTTTAATTTTTTTCCCCCAAAAGGCAAATTCATGTCTTCTGCCAATCCAACTCTGGAATAATCTCTCAGGTGTATCATCCTTAACAACTGCTGCTTTGTTCTCAAAGCTTTTAAACATTCTAAATAAAATCTGAGAGAAGAATGTGTGTTTATTTTCAATCTCCTCTTAATGGTTTTAGAAGCCCAGTTTATACTTCCAAGGAACTGGAAATTTAACCTCAGCCATTTTCACTACCCTTCAGGCCGCCAACAGCCTCTATGCTGCTGCAGAGTGATTCTGTCATGGCTAGAAGCATCACGGCCATTTCCAAAGCAGTGGCAGAGTCCTGGGATGAAAAATCAAATACCACTTTCTAAGTACTTTCAAGTTATTCTAGGGAAGTAGAGCAGTGGAGATGACAATGACCATGTCTCTACAGAAGAGCTGTAACATCAGGGGAAGATAAAGTACCTTTCTGATAGAAGTTACCAGTGAAAGTCATCTGATTCCAGGCTTATTCAAAACTTTAATCTCTCTCAAAACAGTAATAGTGTAGAAGTATTTGAAAGCCTTTATATACTAAATACGTTCTGCAACCACTTTTGAAACCTTGGCACAAAAACCTTCATGAGACAATACAGCTGTTACCCTTATGAAAACGATTTTCTTCAACATGCCAAAACACCAAACCAAAACAAAAAAAAATCAAGCACAGGCAGAAGGAAAAAAAAAAAGATCAAGTAAAGACAAAACTATACCACTACAGATTTTAACCAATCTATATACCATTTTTTGCTTGACTGTCAGTATTAAACAGGCTCAAAACGACCATTAATTAAAGAAAAATATCCAGTAACTACTATTTTATTGGCTAAATAAGACCCTCAGACCATATTGAGGCTACACACCTTGCCACCTCTGAAAACCTGCTCTTTAAAGAATGCATGGCAGCAGTAAGAAACTCTCCAAGGAAGCCATATAAGCAAATCCAGTTTTGCAGATGAAAAGGAAGGAGGAATAAACCCAGGAATATAGCTACAATCCACATCATTTATACCCCAGAGTTATCCTAAAAAATGGCAATGCCTCTTTATCACTTCCCTACCTACATGTACACCTTTACAGTAAGCATTTCTCTTGAACACTTTGACCATCAGGGTTTGTTTTGTGGGGCTTTTGTACTCTAACTGCTCAATACATTATAAATAAAATATAAAAAAAAAATAAAAAAAAAATCCAAAAGCACTAAGCAGCTAAGGAAAGCCCCCAAAACAAAAAGAAACTTCTTGTAGCCATTTGAGATACATAGGTGAGCACAGATAAATGATAATTTACACATAATCAAATGGAAGTAAAGAAATCTATTCAACAGTCCTCTTTGACCCCAAAACAAAACAAAGCAAATAGCAGAAGGTAGCCTTTAAATCCAGAATGTTAGGGTTTTTTTATTTTGTTTTTCCAAGAAGAATGTTCTCCATACAGTGAAGAACTACGAAAGAGACACTCAGAATGTGTCTTTACATAGATCTTTATTAAAGCACTGAGTATCCACAAGCACTTGGGACACCGTATAAGTCTATCTCTGCACCTGCTATGTGCAGCTATCCCTTCCCTGATAATTCCAACTCAACAGTCATTGCAACAGTGCTTACAAAACACCACTTAAAAAATACTCAACTGTTCTGCCAAGACAGTACATAAAAATAAGAATAAGCCTGTAATTCAATGCTCTTTCTCTTCTACAATGCTTAGTTTCTAATGTTTTGAATGTGTACAAGATGCATATTCCCCCACCACAGAAAGGCTCACCTTTTGTTCAATATGGGAATAAATTCCTTTCTGCTGCTGTGAAAAGAAAGCCCTTCATGGTACACTCAAAAGACCTTTTCAGTTTAGATTTTAAAAAGGTAATCTGATGTAATGAAAATTGCTTGAAAACATCTGGACTAAAGCAAAATCCAACAAGGAGCAACAGACAGGCTATTTTCAGCCTTGGGACATTCTGTTTCTGGCTTAAAAGCCTACATTTGTAGTGCTGACATCTCTATACAATGCTCACTTCTGTTAGTACTGTCCAGTCAATTATAAAAATGACTTATCAAAAACCCAGTCACCAGAACAATTTGGTACTTCAAAATCCCTTCTATTCCAGTTTCACTGATTACAGCAATCACTTTTTCAGGCAGGTCACTCAAACAACAAAACAAACAGGAAAGACTGTCATGGTTCATAAGACCTATGAGGAGACAGGAGTGGGGTGAAACCTTATTAGCACAAAGTTTTCCCAAGATATGCACATACTTAATGGTAGCAGTATTCTGTGTTTGGTCTTTTTCAAATGAATGAAAATCTAGAGTTCTACCATAATCCAATTAAAGTATACTGCATTTGCATAATCTTCACTTGTTGCATTTAAAGTCCTTTTTTAGATTAAAGTTTGAAAAAACAGTAAAAAAAATGGAACCATTATTTCCAAAATTACCCAGGTAATTTGAAAATGTTCTCAAGTTAATTTTGAGGTTATTAAAGATAAGACTATATACCCACAAAAGACGGTGTGATTCTGTGGCTGGCTGCAATTAGAAGTAGAGTATTTCTTGACAAGACAGCTCTTAGTTTTATTCAGTTATCTCAAAATGCAACCAATTCTTCTAAGAGAGGAAAAAGACACACTGCCAATATTTGCATGTCTGATTTTTTTGCTCAGTTCTCTATCATTTAGTGAGCTCTACTGTAACTCAATTACTTGTATCTGACATTTTCTGAAAGTAGCACGTTCAGCCCAAACATGCTAGTATGTTAGATAGTAGTATACATTTAAATGAGAAACTACACTTTGCACTAAGCACATTCTGTAGATATTATCCCAGGTTTTACAAATTTGCACCACAATCAGCAACACACATGTGCTAGGTGTTCCAGTGAAATACATAAGTGTTCTTCTATTTACTTTAATTATTCTTAAGTGCAAAGCATTGACTAACAAGACTCATTGTAACAAGCTCCATCACTCCTCACTTTCTGAATATTCCCTAATATTCTGGAATCTGCACACAACACCTGCAGTAGAAAAAGTGGATTTTAGAAAGTGTGCGTGCATATACCCATATAAATACTGCTAGGCTGAAATTAAAATGGCAAGAATTTGTGAAAAAAAACCCCATTTCTAGTACAAGAGTTAACTTCAATTTTGCAAGAAAATGAAACCAGACTTTTGGGAGATCAAAACATAAATAATATGGGTGTGTGGTATTTTTGGAAAATAGAAAGAGTTGTATTTATAGATCAATTTCTTTACATATTTATCTTACTACTTAGTTTATGTGTTTTTAAATTATATTTATGGAAAATTTTTAAAAGGCATTAAATAAAATTCTAAAAACTTCCAAATAGAGACTTGCATGTAAAAGCAGATGGTAACAAAGCCTCACATGCCAACTGTTCTGGACTTCTAAAAGGATCCAGCATGCAGTAGCATCCATCATGTAAGTTTCAGTGGAAAGAAGTGAGAAATGGAATTCCTTTTCTAATCTTGTATCAAAACTGATCACAGCTGTAATTCGAAGACAACTATTTTTAAAGCCTGTAGAAAAATAGCAATGTATTCCTTCAGTTTGACATGTGAGTTTGGTTTCTTCCTACATGGCTTTTTATCAGATTTTAGAATAAGCTGAGGTTGTGCCACAAAAAACCCTCAATTGCTAACAGTCAGTTTTGAGGCTAAAGCCAGTGACCTCACACTTGGCTGGAAAAGGAGAAAGGAGGAGAGAGAAAGTAGTCTGGTAAATTCTTCCCTCATGCTGAAGGTTCTCTGTAATTAAGTTTAAAGAAGGGAAGAGACTGGTCTTTTTAGACATTACTATCATTTTTCTTTTAATCTTATAGAAAAATCCAAAGGTAAGAGTTATACAGCTGCTTTTGTAATACAAAAAGATTTCCTGAATGCTGAATTTACATGAGAATCAACAGCAAATATGCAATTACTGGCCATTAAATAGACTGATTGGCTTCAACAGCTTTCCCAAAAACAAAAAGGCCACAAGGCATCCATACGCAGGCACTGCAGACACACACAGTTTTCTTTATATTAGAAGCAAGTCTAACAGTTGGAAACTGAGCATCACACAGTGGAGAGTGTATTTATAAAGACACTGATAACATATCCCCTCTAAGAATTCCTACTTGAATCAAGTAGGCACCAAGGGTTTAAAGAGAGCCTGGAAAAACAAATTTTGAATGGCATAAGTGCCTTACGTGATTCAAGCACTTCAAATGTCAATGACCTTTAGTATTTTTGCCTCTTAGAAAAGTCTGTTGTATAGATGCCATACCTTCCTGTCAGCTACATCTCATATTGCACACTATGCAACAACAGACCCTGCATGACAAGGACACTTGTCTCAACTCTTAGCTGCAATCCAACCAAGCCGTAAGAATGCAAAAATGGACAATAGTTCCATGTACAACAGAACAACAATAGAATGAAAGCACATCAGCAAAGGATTCCTAGGAAAGTCTAACAGCAAGAAGCACAAGTAATCAGAAGCACTTCCTCATTTGCAGTAATCAGTATCAGAAGTTCCCAGAGTCCACCAGAATATCTCTGTGGGTGTCAATGAGATCTTTCTAACAGCAATTTCTCCAGATTCCTTCAAAACCTGATGCAAGGCCACAGCATCCTCTAGCTCCCCTGACAAGGGGTTCCACAGCATTCAGCATCTCAATAACTACTTTTGTCTGGTGTTGAAACATCCCAATTTACTTCGCTGTACAAATAGGAATTATACTTCCACATTAACTGACATTCAAGAGAATCTTTTGGAAAGTGTGAGGGCTCCCTCTTCTGACAACACTTAGACCAAACCACAGAATTTACAGTCTGTGTTGTTCCAGAAAAAAAACTTGGCTCCCACACATGATACTTATTTTCTATTAGTTAAGAAATTTGAGCATGTTTTCCTCTTAAGGGAAAATAAACCAAAGCCAAATAAACTGGTAATTCCTCTTGTTATAAGAAAATCGCCTTGAATCTTACAAAGTACTGTTTAAAAATAATGCATATTTTGACAGTATAACTTGCAAGGAACTACTTAAAATAGGAAGCCCAATGCAAGATTCATAGATGAGGTGAGCTGTGCCCATAATCAGAAGATAAAATAACAAAAGGCACTTTATAATCAAACACAGACCTATTGAAGTAATATCTGAATAATCCTCAAAACAGACACCACTAGATTTTCAGACACGGCTCCCTTCTAAATCAGACTACAAAATCCTTGGTTAAGCAGGCACTGAAAGTCAATAGTGCCCAATGATATAAATACATACCTGACAATCAGACACTCTGTTTTAATCTTTTTCTTTTAACATATATTTGTGACTACATCTCCTTCTGTTGAGCTGCTGCCACTCCCTTTGGGCTAATTACTCAGGCCAGCTTTCCTTTTAACCAACCCCCTCAACCTTGGCTGGGCAAACCTGAAACAGCTCCTCTGTACTCTCAAAATCATAGGATAAACCAGAAAATACACAAGCTAGTGGTAACCCTTAATCATTAGCTCATAAATACAATAAATTCAAAAGCACTACAGTTCACTATAGCCAGTCATTTCCTCAGAGAATGTTAACTTTCACACAAGAGCTGCTCACTTAAACAGACTGCAAGCATTCTTTGAAAGCAGATGCCTTGTTTATTTACAAAACTTGGTAAATTCACACATCCCTTAATAATAGGAAAATTCAAGCATCTCTCTGCAAAATATGTCCTGTTCACTAAACTCACAAAGCAAGCCAGGGCTTGCTTTTGCTCCTGTGATCTACAAGAGGCGACTCTGTCACAAGCTCTTCGCTGTTTCTTATTTAAAATACTGCTGCACACTCTTTTAACTTGGCTGAAAATCTGTGTATGAAACAGACCTCCACCCTTCATCTCAGAACCACACAAATAAATCATCATTCCCAGGATACAGAAATTTCCTTTTCATCCTCATCAACGATTGAAGCCTCATTTCTAGTTTATTTCCCTATTGTTCCCTCTCCTCTGGAGACAGCTGATATTATTTACGCTCTCTGGCTATGATCTCTGAGTTTAATCACCCACAGTTTCCAAAATATCAAATGCACACTGTGAACACATCAGGACAAGCTCAGTTGTGCTTGTAGCAATATGATTCAAATCTGGTACATTCCTGAGTCAGATTTTTAACCGAAGAGCACTCATACTTTAAAACATTCTAAGTATGTATACTTCAGTAACACACGAGTGAGCTCAACAGGCCAAGGTAATTTCGCTTAGCAGGATGGTCAATAGGAGCAAGGACTGAGTGTCCACAGCCTCTACCATGGAGCCATGTCAGCCACCCCAGGGATGCACTACATCTGCAAGATGGGTGACCACAGCAGCTCTCATGGCTTGCAAGTATGGTACCACTGGGATTTTTATAGGTGCCTTTTGTCAGTAGTAATAATACTGTGCTGCATGGAAAAGAAAGTTCATTCTGTGAAAGAGCAGTCCCCACACACAATGGAGACAGGCTACAGAGAGAACAGAACAGCTCCTCTGATCACATGGCCTCAGCAGACACCTATTTACATACATAACAAAATTCACTTCAAATCTAATTTAGTTTCCGCTGAGTCTTAATAGAGCTTACCAAACCCCTCCCAAGAAAATAAGTATGTGTGTTTTAGAAGTACTTCTGAAGTATTGAAGAAAAATACAACAATTTCTACTGCATCTCATTTAACTTTACATTATGCTTTAATTAACATAGTTTCTAATTGTCAGTCAGGATGCACATTAATATTAGTCCAACTTGCATTTGAGACATACCATTCATTTATCTTTTCCATTCTCCGCATGAAAGTACTAACACCTACTATTTGAAACTATAAAATCTATCCCAGTCTTTCAAAGGCTCTACAGTTTAAATTCACCATCTCACCAAATCACAAAATTTTCCTGCTATACCAGCAAAGCACAGTCTATACAAACACCACTGCAATATAACATTAAAGTTTTACAAAAAAGGAAAAAAAGACCAACACTTTTTAAAACAAAACAAAAAAAAATTACACTGGAAATATTAATGCAATTTCTTAATAAATCTTATTGTCATAAAACAGGAAAAAGGCATTTCTCACCTTACCTTCAGGAAGCTTAGAGATTACTGAAGAACCCAAATTACATGTATAAAATTTAAAATTAAGTCAGTTTATAAAGTATAATTATTTTTTCAGTGGAAGTTACCAGCTAAATAGCTGCTCACTTAGATATCTGACAGCTGGAAGCATTTACTCTTGACAACGGAAATAAAGCCAAAAGCATTGAGACATGTAGGCAAAATAGTGACTTTTACATTACTTTTCTTCCTATTTTAAATCAACTTGTTTTACCTTCTCACAGAAGTCAGTAAGAGCTGTGAAGTCCCATTTCTTGGAATATGCAACGTTGTACCTCAATATGGCCTCCTAAGGAAGAAGCACAACAAAACAGAGCTAATAATTAATGGAAGAAAAACCTTTTTAGGAAATTTCCTTGTTGGAGGAACAGCACCATCTGGTGGCTAAAACGTGCCATGGAGCCTACCAAAATCCATAACACTTAATTTGCTCTATTAATATAGAGCAAATCCTTGATACTGAATCTTCTGTTTTGGGTTTAGCAATGAATTAGCTTCACTCTACGGAGTTTTTTCTCCTAACACAAAATAAGATAAGGCTTATCTCCCAACAAACAACACAAATGTTCCCCATCCCATGCTTGTTCTTGTTAACAGTTCTAATAAAAGTTATTTAAGGTATAAAAACAATATGGCACAAGTTATACCAGTTTAGGAACTTAAGGAATCAGAACCACAGAAATTGAATAGACCCTTTACAACAATACTACCCTTTAAAAATTCACAAGAGAAAAATACCATACAAAATAATGTCAAGGGAAGTCTCCTCAGTTGCTGGGGAAGCTCTATTTGTTCATTTAAAGTTTATCTATTATGCCTTTTGCATCCTCCTCCTTCCCTGCCTTTCAGGAACAACCTAAATTACATTATTCTTCACCAAAAAAACCCATAATAACAACCCTAAGCTGCTCCAATATTCATGTTACTGTAAGACTTTGTGCCAATATAACTGTAAAAGTTATGAAGAGTATTCGTCTCCAAAATCTACAGATTTTTGTCAGCAGCTTGAATTGTGATTTTAGTGGAGTGAACTGATGCGAAGAGTTACTATTTCCAACTCTCTCACCTGTGCATCCCTGACCATCTGGCTGCACAAAATCCTCATGCTATGTTTACCACAGACTAGTATATACTGCTGGACAAACACAGTTTTGTGTAGACTTTAAAATGGCAATTCATTTAAATAATCTGATTAAATTCATTGGTAACACTTAATACTCATTAAGAACCATCATTCTTAAGAAATCCCTTGAACAGCAGAGACTTGTTCATAATTTATTTTTCTAAGTCATTAAACAAATAGAAGCAAGCCAGAATCACTGGCAGTATACAGGCAACCTGAATGTATTTATATGCATATAGACTTGATTTCAAACTGACAGGCTTACCTTCAAATCATGTGAGCAGGTAAATTTGTTAAGTAAGGCAGTTTGGATTAATTCCCATCGACTTCCAGCAGTTCTATCTCCATTCTTTAAAGTAAAAGCCCAAAACAAAGCCAAAATAAATTATTCAAAACGTAAAGACACATTTACAGTAATTTGTAAAACTGATAAATGAAAAGACTGAGTGTATTTAATAGAGGCTATAAGAATTCTTTGTTTCCGAGTCAAGTATCAATAATCAGTATAGAGTTTTTACTACAGGACACATTTGCTGATTATATTCACGCTAGTCTGAAGTATTTCAGTGGGTATGTTTAAGTCTCAAGCAGTGACAAGAAATACCAGACCAACAAAGCATGTGCAGGGCTAATATCTGCACTTGTTTTAGCAGAACAACAATCAGATACACCTCACTATCAGCAATACCTGACAGAGTATTATAATCAAACTGTGCTTACAAATTCATTCACTGTTGAAATTGCAAATGGATCCACACACACTAAATTATATATAAATATGTAAGTAAATAAATACATCATTTATAAGGAGTTCAAGTTTACACTCCATATAAATATAGAAATATATATATCATCAAATCATTGGCTAAGTAAAATAATTACCAGGAAAAAAAAAGTTTCCTGCTCTGTCTGAAGCATCATGACCCAAAATCCAGTTTTTCAGACTTGATTTTCTAATTCCATAGTCAGTCCAACAATTGAGCAAATGCAGTAAACTGAAAACTCATCTATGTGGAAAGAAACTTATTTAATCACACAACTGTAAATACTTAATCTTACCTCATCCTCTACAGGGTATAAATTCTGTTCGGAGCAGGGCATTTTAACGTGCTTGTTGTCCCATAAATCTTTGTAGTGAGTTGGAAAAGGTTTAGGTACCTCTCCTTCCCTCAGAAGATCAACCTGTAACACAGAAGGACAGGGAAAGAAAATCAGACTCTACTTTCAAGTTTTTAATGGAAGAAATAAAAAGTAAGCAAAAAAACAGTTTAAAGAGCTCTCATCTACAGCCATCCTTTTTGGAAAGGGGAAAGCTACAAACTGACCGCATGATAGCTACTCAGAAAAAAATCCATCTGTTAAACTTACATTAAATTTGTTGAAAACAATGCCATCTTAACACACTCAAATAAAGGCAATATATTAAATTACTATATATCCAATCACTACCTAAAGATTTCCTCATTTATCAATTTAAGTATCTACGTATTTTCAAAACATAGTTACAAATCATATACAGAAATAGTATTTTTAACCTAATTCTGAAAGGGATGAGGAATCATTTTAGCTAGAGCAATGTCTCACGTTTACTCCACAGAACATTTGAAAAGTAAAAAAAAGAACAGCATATTCTTAAAGACTTCATTTGCTATTCAGCCCTCCAGCAGCACTAAGTCTCTCAGAATAAGTATTTAAACTCAATGTGCCTTTCTTTTGGTTAGGATTTATCCATCACCCCATAGTTTTCTGGTCACGTTTTGTTTCAACAATAATTGGATTGCATACTACTCCAAAGGATTAAAGGAAAACTTATCAGATTTGATCTAAAATGCAATGGCAAAATTGCAAGGAACTCTGCTTCGTTCTTTCTCTTTTCCATATCTTGACTATCTTGAGCCTCTTGTATGTCTTGAGCCCAAACTAGAATCACATTAAAATGAAAATATAGCATGAAAATGTTGGAAGTAAAATTTTACTTGAAGAATTTACGACTCTGTCAAAGAAGCACTCATAACCCCCGACAAAACAAAAATACTTGCCCCTAACAAAACTGAGGCAGCAAAGCCCTGCTTTTCATCTGGATCTCAATATCCTAATTCTAAGCACCAGAAGAGCTAATTTTCAGGAAATCAGTTGCCCCAATCCACTTGCAAGGAATGGCAAGACAGGTGACATTTCACATTACTGAGCACTAGAGGCAGAAGTTTGGCTCGAGGCACTGCAGTGCATCACTGTACCCTGACAGTCACGGTGTGGGTGGCCGAGGGTCGCAGGTGAGGCAGACGGGCCCCACACGCCGGCATCCTCCTCAGCTCTTCAATCGGGGTTCCAAACCATTTCTTGTTGGTTGGCAGAACAGGTGGTGTATATTTAGCAACCTTCCTTCCTGTCCTCTGGGGTTTGAATTCACACTTTTCTTTCCTGCTGTTAAAATACAATGCATTGAAACATTTTATTTCCACTGAAAAAAAATTGATGGGCAAATATACAAACTTCCACCCCAG
The DNA here is from genome assembly GCF_048771995.1 of Taeniopygia guttata. NCBI lineage: Eukaryota > Metazoa > Chordata > Aves > Passeriformes > Estrildidae > Taeniopygia > Taeniopygia guttata. The sequence goes on along the minus strand of NC_133031.1, from coordinate 10,846,172 downwards.
GGTTACAATGACAGCCATCAGTTTATTTTGCCAGCTTTTGCTGCAGCCTCAGGCCAAAGCTTTATTTGGGGAGAACTCCCACCACCAAAAACCTTCCCCTCCCCAGGACACACAAGTACATGTCTACCAACACACTCTTCTCTACAGGCTGACAAAACCCTTCAGAGAACTGCAGTGGGTTAGCAAAGCAGGCTACTCCTCTGCAGAGCCATGCTCCTTCCCAACATGGTATGTTTATCCATGGACAATGCCCTAGAAAAGATGTGCAAAACTACTTTCTTGCCCTACTTGAAGAACTTGAGTCAAGTCAAAGAATTGCATGTTATACCAAAATACAGAGTCCATTTGTTTCTGTTCACTCCTTAGACACTTATCCACCTTCTCAGATCCCACTGATAACTAAGGTCTTCAAAGCAGAGGTTATCTTTTGTCCTTCCACAACACCTGGCATGCAAAGTCCTGTGTAACACTCAGGGCTCCTGTTTCCATTGCTGCAGTGTAATCACCAATCCTTCTCTCTCCCAAATTATGAATAGAACCAAAAAAACCAAAAAAACCCACCCAAACCCAAAAACATCAACAAAAAACCCCAAACATCTCTACAACTGCTCTCAAAAGTGAATCTTCCCATGTCTATTTCAGTTAAAGCATTAACAAACAGCATTGATAGTTCAACAAAACAGATTAACTATTTTTGACAGATCAAACTAATAAGAATTCTGAGAATTGCACTGAACAAACATATCTTTCAAAAACCCCACAAAGAGCCCCATTAAAAAAAAGTTATTTCAATCTTACATCAATTGTCTTTGTATGTTAAAATACATTTTGCAAAACTCTTTATACAATCCAGCCTCTGAAATTCTACCACCAAAGAGGAAATTTCCAAGCACGAAAAAAACAGGTGAAGAGGCAGATAGAATGCTACCTTTTCTCCTCAACCTTAGGTATCCTCATGAAGTGAGAAGTGATTTTGGAGTCCCTCTTCACACCCTGTTTTGCACCTTTGCATTCTGATGATGGAACAGGAGATATCCCAGGTGCCTTTGTATGCAGAGCGTCCTCTTTAACAGAATTATCTACTTCCTCAAAGCTTTCACATCCCTTGGCAGAAAAACGTGATTTCCTTGACTCCAATTCAGCATCCCCATACTGAATTCTAAAAGATTTGTTTATGGGTTTTGACATATTAATCTCCTCTCGTTCATCCAGAAAGGGACTTGTTTCTTCATCAGCCTCTGACCCATGGCAGCTATTTTTAGAATTATCCACATCCATCGGTGACTCTGGTTCACTTTCTTTCTCAAAAGCAGGTGAGTCCCCTGAACTGCTCTCACATTTGCTGAGTTTGCCAGGACCTCTAAGATCAGATATACAGGCATCACAACCAGCATCTGAAAGTGGACTTTCTGGAACTACATCCCCTTCCTCTCGCTCACCCATTAAACAGACAGAATTGCAACTCTTCAGCTTCTGTGAATTGCATGAAGCCACTTGTCCATCTGTCTCAATGTCTTTTGAAGAAGGTTTTGAATTTCCTGTTTTTGAAGTCCGACCTGCTGATACCTTCCTCTGAGTCCAAGTGGCACTGCTTTCTTCAGAGCCTCTCTGCTTGCCAGTTTTGTGCATCTGATCAATGTTGGCATTTTTCAGGAGGTCTACAGACTGCAGCCCCTTCACAGAATCCATATCTAAGACTGCATCTTTTTCCTCAGCCTCCCAGTTACACATGCTGCCTGTCTGAGGCAAATTTATTTGCTTTGCACCAACTTCCGCAGATATTTTTGCATAATTTTGCTGACAAGTATTCTCTAGCTTTTTCACATCATGCTCACAAAAGTTCATTTTTTTAATGGAAGTCATCTTAGGATTTGCTTCAGTATTGTTATTAATTTTGCTGTGCAAGCTGTGGAAAAAGAAGTAAGGGAATTCAACGTCTTATTTCCAAATGAAATTTCTGTGCATATTTTTTTAAGGAACAACGATAAACAAACAACAGAAAGTACAGATTTTTATTCATTCTACTGTGTAAGTGAACATTACCAGAAGCAGCAGGCTTTACTGCATTGGGGACTGTAGCTCACTAGCAACCTATTTCCATTTAAAGGCTCCAAAGGATGATCAACCAGCTGCTTACCTCAGTAATCTACTCCAGTCATTCATTATCCTTATCTTAAATCTAAACATGATGAGGCTATTATTTAGCTATTTTCTCCAGATGAAAAAAAAAATAAAAGTTGTGATAAAGTCCTCCATAACTTTTATTTTTATCAATTAAATACAATGAGCAAGGAAATCAATGGTTTTATGGCCATTCCCTCACAGTTACAAATGCATCAAAGACCACAGCAATCCACAGTCTCCTATTACTTCTTACTTTTATAAGCAGCCCATGACTTCAAAAAAAACTCCATACAAAAGCCCAAGTGTAAAATGTATTTCAAACTGATAATAAAAATTAAAAGATACATTATATCACAAGGTTTTTAAGAGAAAAATAACCTGATTTGCCTTTGGCAGGGCAGCAAAATAGTATGTCCTAATAATAACACAGGGAAATGAATTGAGTTTTGTATGACCAGATGTCAGAAAGTAATTTCTTAGTTACATACTTTATGTGTCACTTAATTTATGTGTTAGTGTATCGATAAAGAAAATTACTTAGAGGACACATGAATATTAAAAGAAAACCTGACTAGTCTTGGTGAATACACCACTCTGAACAGTATCTTCTCCTGAATGTATTGTTACAACACTGTATACTCCCAATGCAAACTGAGCACTCTGTATGTCTGGCCACTTGCCCAGCTTCCCATTTACACTAAATAAGAAAATATACAATTTCCACACCATCCTAAATTCAGTCACTGGACATTTTAATAGACTATAGGTTCCTGAAGTCATTAACTTTCTCCATGAATGGTAACAGATCCTCTTCTAAAAGACCACTCTGGATAAGGAGAGATGATAGCTCCACAGGGTGATTCTTTGAAAACAAAGGATCTTAAAGGGCTTTATTTCATGATAATTTGATTTCCCATGTATGCATTTATTCCTGCAAATTTTGATGAACAAAAACTAGAGTTATGATGCTGCTGCCATCTCAATTACTCTTTAAAGGTACTGACAATATCTATTGCCAACTTGAGAAATTAAATCTAACACAAAGACAAACTTAAATTAAAATTGTGATGTTAACTGCAATAGAAAGGCATATGAAATGTTTACACAACAAATCTGCTTCCTTAAGTTGCCTAGGCTTTAATCTGTCAACAGGGATGGAGAAAGGCACAGAAGAGCAATACTCTAAAGGGAATTTAAAAAACCTAAAATAATTCATTCCCTCCTTAAGAATCCTCTTAACACCTTTGATTTAGTGGAACCCGTATGCCTGTAATTAGCCCTGCATACTTCTGTATTAATCACTATCACAAGTCCTCCCAGCTATTTTTAGCACTGCTATGGACTTGGATCTCTATTTATTAGCAAACACCAAAGCACATCTACAACTGCAACTACAGAAAAATAATATCTGATGTTCCTCTGCACGAGACAGCTAAACTCTCTGGAGTATAACTTTAAGGCAGCAGTGCAATCACTGCTTCTGACAGACCACATTAGTCAAAAATATCAAACTTTACCTGATATCATTCAACAGCAAAAATTTGTAGCATCTTCCATAAAAAAAAAACTTCAATGCACATTTGAGCACCTGTAAATTCTGGCTGTAATTAAACCAAGCTGCACATGTTCAAACCACAATTGTAGTCCAATGAGACAAACCAAAACAGATTTTCGTCTGTAAATTAACAGTGAGTTGGTCGCAGGACTATCAGCGCAAATCTGCAACTGGTAGTGTCCTATGTCAAACAAAATGAAAGGAGAACTTGACCAAAGACATTCTGATTTCACAACTAAATTGATCAAGTGTTTGGCTGCCACTGGAAGCAACAGTCTCACTTTGCCTTTCTTTGCTACAGGTTCCCATCTTTTGCTTTGCAGGAGCAGATGTATTAATTTACCTAAACAGTGACATGCTTCAGGGACCTATGTCAGCAATAAGTTTGGGCTTGGGTGTTTCAAGAGGATGGGAGGGGGACAAGTCAGCCGTTTGTAGTGAAAGTACCTGTTTGTTACTCACGAGGATGTGCCAAGGTAAGGAAAGCAGCAGAAATGGGGCTGCCCCCATTTAGCCAGCTGTACTGGCAACCTGCACTTCTAGCTCCCACCAGACCCCTCAAAGAACACACCTGAACAAGTTTATGTTGTGCTTTTTACCTTTTGGACTCTGCTGTCTTGGGTCCTTTCTTCTCCAACCAACTGGTAATTGTCCGCTGTTTACAAACTGAAAACCACAGTTCACTGTTACTACATGAAACATGATAAAACTGCAACATCATTGCATATGAAAAAGGTAACTTGTACTGGGTGAAGATAAAAACACCTCCAATCAATCCCTCATTAGCATCTCTACTATAGGGAGCATCCAGACATTAGCAGTATTAAAACTACATGTGATGCAATATTTAATTTGCATCAGTCAGCAGTTGTAGGTTTTAAAATAATCTTTATAAATTCCAGGCATGATGTGTGGTGGGATTTGTGTCATCAAACCTTTTTTTTTAAAATAGTTAAAAGGTTAAAAATAAACAGTGAATGTGTAGAATTCAAAGAAAAGACCAAAGTAACTTGAACTTTCTAGCTCTTGTCATTACCTTTAGTAACCACCACAGAGAGCCCCAAAAGCTTCTGCTGAATTTTGGAATGAAGAGGCAACATGACATAACTTAAAATCAAAAAAGAGCAAACAACAAGGCATCTTTCAGGACCCATCCAAGAACTTTATTTGTATGTAACATACTGTGAAACATAAGGCTCAATATAAGCATAGCACACCCTGTAAGTGACTCAGAAAAGGACTTTTTCTCCTCCATCAATAAACAGTTTGAAAAGCTTTTCAATACTTACTTTCCTAAACAGCAACAAAATGAAGGACACCATTTCTTCAGACTTACTACCAACAACACAGTTCCAGTCTTATCTGTGTGTTGCTGCAGTTCACACAAGATTTCAATACAACAGCAACATGTGAATTAATTACGCAGAGACTTGGGGGGGGGGAGAAAAAATTCAAAGCAGTTCTTTCAAAACTGCAAAACAGTCTTTATTAGTATAGGATATTTAGTTTTGTTGTTGTTATTTAAAGATATCCTGCAATTCTGGCAACTAGCTTCAATTCCCTTCTTCCCATTTGCCAAGAGAAAGCATCTCCCTGCCACTGCTGATGTGCAAGGTGTTTGCTCACTGCTTTCAGCTGGGTAAGGAGCAGCTGCAGTGCCTTACTGTAACAAGTTTTGCAGAACTTCAAAACCAGTAAATCATGTCTGGCACTTCTGATTCTGAGTATGGGAAGTCTCAGCAGTGTCCTGCAAATGGAAGTTGTGGAACTTGTAACAAAGATGGCTGAGGCCATAGGTTACTTAAGAGACATTGTTTCATAAACACTTTTCCTAGCATTCAAGGCCTTGAAGGCTTTTATACAGCTGCTTATGAAATACCCTCATCAGATGATACCACAATTTTTAGAATGAGATGTAATCTCCAGAAAATACTAAAATAATTTTTAATTATTCTGTAATGGCAAAAACAAAAGTGCAAATATTTTTATTTCAAAGATTCACTAAACTTAAAACTACTAGTTGTTCTGATTAGCAAATTTCCCTTTCTCCTAACATCTGAAGTGTTAATCCAAATTGCCTACAGGTATGAAGCCAGAAAAAAAAAAAACAAAAACAAACAAACAAACAAAAAACAACACCACCAAACCTGAAGAGACATGTTAAGACATGGGACAAATAAACCTCTTCAAAGGCAGCTGACTACCTCTTGAGGAGTAAACTTGTGCTGACGAAGAAATACTTATTCATTAGCAGAATAAATAGAAATGATGGCAGCAGCACCAGAACAGAATAAAATAGCTTTAGATTGAACTTCAACATCTGAGCAGCCACGTTTTTGCTACAGATAAGGTGGTGAAAACAAGAGGCAACAAAAAGACAACCATGCTTATTCTCAGCATAAACAACAGAACCAGACTTTGCTGTCTTTTTTTTTTTTTTATGGCATCTTTATTTCTACTTGATTCCCCAAACCATTCCCATAAAACAAATCATCCCCTAAAATCTACTTTTGAGGAAAACACCCTAATTTTCAGAAGATTCTCATTTACTCTGCAGGAGTGTACAGCTCTAACTCTAAACTATCATCTACTCAAAGCTGCCTCCTAGTTAGGGCTTAGTGACATTTAACTCATGAGCTGCAGATGACAGCATATCTGTTTGGGGCCTTTTTCCCTTTCCATGCATTCCTTTCTATTCCTGAAAGAGGTGCATTAAAATTTTATTTTGATAGCGTTAGCTCCAAATAGAAAACAAAACTAAGAAAGCCACGTGGGAACTTTGTCTACACAGCTTTGTTAGGCGGCAGGAGGAGCAGCCACCCCACCCATGGGGCCAGCAGCGCTCCAAGGTGGCAGCCACGTGCTTAAGTGAGCTCCTGTCATTACTCCTGGCTCTCCCTGTGTGACAACCTGGCAAAACCCCCACTGAAAGCATTTTTTTCCACAGTAAATATTTGTCCCCTCTATTGTGGAACACGCTACCTTTAGCGGCTCACACATCTCTTCGATGATTTGCATTATGAGTGGAAACTTGCAAAGAATCGGGCATAAAACCGGTGCAAAGATGCTGCACGCAAAGCCGTCTCCAAGGGGAAGCAGCGCGTACCGATCACCCCACGGGGCCGGGACACAGGGGACACGCTGGCACCGGGAAGCGAAGTTAGAGACAATTCCAGCCCGAGGAGGAGGAAGGGCAGCTCCGGGAAGGCTCCGTGCACAGGCACACGCGGCCCCCGCCGTCCCAGGCTGCCCAGGCTGGCAGCAGCACGGCAACGATGCCCTGAGCGGCAGAGGGACACGGAGACTCGGAACCTCCGGCCCGCTCGCCGCCTCCTCCTCCTGCCCAGCCCCAGGAGCGCCCGCGGGCGGTGGGGCTGGCGGGGGCGCGGAGCAGCGCTCCAGCTCAGGCGGGTTCAGGGCACCGCCGGCACCACCAGCCCGTCCCCGCATCCCACAGCGAGCAGCGGCCCGAGGAGGCGGCGGCTGCAGGGGCGAGCCCCGCTCCGCGCCCGCCGCCCCGGGGCCGGTACGAACCTTTATTCCCCACGGCGGTGGCGGAGCTGCAGCCCCCGGGCCCCTCCTGCCGCTCTCCCTGGGCGCCGCCGTCGGGGCTGCCGGGGCCGGGCCGGGCTTTCTTCCGCGGCGGTTCCCGCCCGCAGCCCGCGCTCATCCTCGGCGGGGCCGCCCTGCCCGTCGGGGCCGGCCGGCACCCGCCCCCCGGGGACGGCGCAACGCTGCGACAGCGGCTCCGCCCGTCCGCATCCTCCGTCCCGCACGCCGGGCTCTTCCCAAGCGCGGGGGCGCGGCGGGGCCGGGAACCGGCGGGGCCGGGACCAGGACCAGCGGCGTCCGGCGAGCGCGGCAAGATGGCGCCCGGCGCGCCTCACCCCGTCGCCATGGCGACCCGCAAAGCAGCGCGGCCGGGCGGCACTCGGCGGTGCTTTACGGCGGCGCTTTGCGGCAGCCGTTGGTGGCGGCGAGGGCGGCGGGCGCGGGGCCGCCATGGAGGGCGGCGGGAACTCCAAGGGCACCGGGCTCGGCGGCCTCTTCGGCGCCGGCGGGCTCGGCTACTCGCACGCCGACCTGGCCGGGGTGCCGCGTGAGTACCGGGGCAGCCGGCGGGACCGGCCCAGGGGGGCAGCGTCCGCGCACCGGGCGCTGCGGGGCCGGGTGGCCGGGAGCGAGAGCGGCGGCGGAGCCGGTGCCGGGAGTCCCGGGGCTCCGCTCGGGAAGCCGATCCCAGCGCCGGTCCCAGCGCCGGCCCCTCCCGGAGGTGGGCGCGGGGTGCCGGGCCTCGGCGGGGCCGCGTTCTGCCCGTTCCGTTCCGCTTCCTGCCGGGGCAGCTCCCGCCGGGGCCGCCTGCTCGGAGCCGCGCAGCCTCACGGCTCAATTTCCCCTCTGCCGCGCACTAAATCTGCCCTTTTCTGCCTTACGGCATGTGAACTGTTGGCGTCAACGTGTTCTCTGTTTTTTCCTTTTAGTAACTGGGATGAGCCCTTTGTCACCGTATTTAAACTTGGACCCCAAGTACCTAGTACAGGTGAGAAGGAGGCGTGTATTTATTGTGTTGAACTCGATTTCAGTTTTTGCATGATTACATGAGCACCTCAAATGTCCTGCGGTGTTGGGCACTGTGCACTGAAGTCTTGAACTGAAAAACAGTGGAAAGCAACCATTTTTTCAGTATTGTCCCTAATAAATCCTGGAGTGCTGTGACATCTAGAAGAAAATGAGGACTGATTATGCAGAGGGTAGGTAGGGCTGCTGTGTCAATCCAAGCCTGCTGCTGTTGGAAAGATATCTCCCTCCCTGCCTTAAGGCAGACAGCCCAACACCACCTCACACAAGTTCTGGCACTGCTCACACCTCCACTGAGCCCCTTCAGTCAGCAAGAGCAGCCAGAATCTCTCCCCTCTTTTCATGGATGAGTTTTCTGAACTGTGATCAGAGTTAGATCAGTTTACTGGGGTGTTCAGCCAAGCTCCAACCCTGATAACAGGTTTTGCCATCACAGCAGCTGCACATTTCACATCACTGTCCTTATGTCATTACCCAGCTGGAGGGAGACCATCATGAAGTAAAACTTCCCATTTTGTAGAATAATGTAGCTGTCACACATGTACATATTAAGATCAGTTAATATAAAACAAGGCCATCATAAGGAAAAAAAATATTTTATGTTTTCCATTTTCATAAATATTATCTGTAGCTGAAAATGTTAAAGTTAATCCAATTATGATGCATGTCAATTACTTTATTTAGTATTTTTCTCCATATATGGCTTATAGTATCTGAGAACATGCAGTTTTCTAGAATTAGCACTTAAAGGTCAACAGTTGCGTAGTGTCTGCTAACCTCTGTGCCCGTTTCATGGTCCCCTGGGTCACTGTTTCTCTTGTAAGTGGAAGCTGTGCATGCAGTTCTGGGGCCTAGAAGCTGTTGTAGTCTGGATTACAATGTAGCATTCCCAGAAGGATAGAACACGACGGCTGTGTCTCTGGTGGAAGTGGATTCAGTACTGTGGCTGCTGTTGAGTGGTCAGAAAGAAGCTGAGATTATTTATAGACTTTCTCCAAAAACACCCTCTAAAGTGGTTTTGTTTAGTTAGCAGCTTGTCTGAGAATGTGTTGGTGTTAAAAACGGTAGCAGGGATTTTGGAACAAAGTGTGTGTACTAAGAGACTTCTAGAAACAAAAGAGAAGTTTGCTTTAAATGCAGAGGTGTTGGCATTAGTGTCATGAAACAGTTCTAAAAATACCTATTGATGTAACACTAGAGGCTGCAGTCTGTGTTGTAACACTTCACTGCCCTTCATGTTTAGCACTGGTGTGTTGAAGTAATAGCAAAGTGCATTGAAATAAAAGGGAATTCCATTCTTTAACCTGATCAAGTTGCTCATACAAGCTGTGAGGTCTCCTTCCTTAGAGAATCACAAGACATGGGAAAGGCTCTGAGTGCCCAGCACTGACTGACCCTTCTTTTAGCAATGAGGGTTGCACTAAACAGTCTCCACAGGTTCCTAGGACTCCAAATACTGAAGGAAAAAGACACAGCTAATATTTCAGAATATAAGAGGTCTTCCCATAATAACATATGGTACACTCATTACTTTAAGCCCCCATTTTTGGTTGGTCTGTGAATGCAGGCATGGAACAAGCTGTTTTCTGCCTGCAGCAGGTAACAGGTGTTATAAATTTCCATGTCACCCTTTGGCAGAAGCTTAGAGGATGGGCTTTTGAAGTTGCCTCTAGAAACTTAGATGTTACCTGGACAAGGATTGCTTCATCTTGGCTTTGGGGACAGTAGTGAAAACTGTTAGAAACTGCTAACTTGTGTGAACACTGGATTTGTCCAACTATCTAGTTACAAAGAAGATAGAAACCATATTGTAGGTTTATTTTATTGATAGGACTATTCACAGTTTTAGGAGCTATTTTTTCTATATTGTCATTCACATTCAGTGTCAAGTGTGGGCCAGTAAAACCCCTTAGAATATTTCCTTAGGCCTCCAGCTGTTGGAGTCATGCATCAGTAGGGGTGGATAATACTGTGGCTGGAAAGCACAGAAGCTTAAAAGAGCTCTGCTGCTTTAGCACCTTAACAACAACAGGCGTCTTCAGTGTCTCCTAATGAAGAAGTGCCTTGGTACACCTTATCTCTACACATATGCCAGTTTCTCTAGGCTATTTCTCTAGCTTTTTAGACCACTGATTTGCAAGAACACAAGCCTTTCCCTGTGGGAAAAAGATGGACAAGTGAAAAATTAACCAAGCTCACAGATTTCATGCCTGATCATCATTAGTTGTGAGTGTATTCCTTGCGTTCTTCACATGCTTAAAATAGGTCACTTGTTTCAGTGCAAGGAAATACTAAATAAAAACTGCCTTTTATGAAAAGAGGTATCAGCGTAGTGGGAAACAAATGCATTATTGTATCAGACTGGGTTGCTCAGTGAGGAAACAGTGATGTGTAATCAGACAACAGGAATGTTTTTAGAAGGCTTGTGTTGCCTGCTGCAAGATGTAATTAGTAATTAAGCAAATAGTCATTAAAAACAAAAACAACCAACAACCCACACAGTATGAGCTCCTTGGCTGACTGATGTAATTTATAAAAAGTTAGCACAGCTAGGGGGAAAAAAAAAAGCACTCAGTAAATGGAACTTTTTACAGTCCTTTTTCATGCTTAATACAGTATACACATAGTTTATTCCACCTCTGTGCTACTGTAGGCAAGAATTTTCCAGAAATATATATCCATGTTTAGAGTCTATTGCATGGATTAAAGAAAAAATGAATATTGCTTACATTTTGAACTAGACTTGGAAAATACAAAAGCATTTGTTTTTGTTTTCCCCCAGGATACAGATGAGTTTATCTTGCCCACAGGAGCCAACAAAACTCGAGGCAGATTTGAGCTGGCCTTTTTTACCATTGGAGGATGTTGTATGACCGGTAGGTGGTTGTGATTTTCACTTTTCCCAGCTGTCCAGGTAACACCTATGCACTACAGTGATGGATGAGATTGTAAATGTCTTGTTCTGCAAGACATTGTCTGTTCTAGCATTAAGTAAAGAGATACTTGATTTTATTTTATACACTGAATTCTGTTCTCAGTATTTGCTGCTATTATTGTTTATTCTTTTTCTTCTTAAAAAGTAATAATTGATATTATTCCAACTAGGGGCAGCATTTGGTGCACTGAATGGTTTGAGACTTGGCTTGAAGGAAACACAGAATATGGCATGGTCAAAACCTAGAAATGTACAGTAAGTGTTCCATCTAAAAAAAATGTACTTCTTAGTGACAGAGTTGTTTCTTCCACTTTATACAAGGTTAGATCTGAATATACTGCAAAAATATATGGTTTGGGTTTTTTTTTCTTTAGTGGGGACAAATGGGAGTCAGTATTTGTCTTGACCAAGTTATTACATGTTGTTAATTACAGTGATGTTAAGTTCAACCTTTTTGCTTTTTATTTAGTCACAATTGGTGTGTCCTGTGACTTACCTTAAATATTTGAGAAATAATTACTACTTTGATGTTTACTAAAAATCTAGTTCAAAGTCAAAGCAATTTTTATATGTAGAAATATTCCCAGAAGCAGTAGTGTTTACTTTCAGGGTTTTTTTGTTGTAATTTATCTGAGCACAAGTCTCCCTTCTTTCCCAAGCTTTTCACAAGCAGGAAAAGATTGAAATGCAGAGCTGGGCCTGGATTTGCATTAGGGATGACATTGGTGCATGCTGCTGAGCAGGCATTGCAGAGGGGAGCTGGTCTGGGTTATGGCATCCAGGAGCACCCATGACAGTGCTGTGTTTTTGCCTTACCTGATTGTTTGAAAGAACGCAGCAAAGACAGGAATATTTGTTTCAACAGGATGCCTCTTCTTAAAATAATGGCAGCTTAGATATAGTTGTAGGAAAACCTAAGTGAAAGAGACACTGGGGACCAGAGGAACAGAATAACTGGGGGAAAGCATGGGAAATTTTTACTCCCAGAATACTTTGGAGCAAGGGAATTTTAGAAGAGTAATTTAATATTTCCTGGTGCGGTTTATATTGGAATTGCTCCTTTATAAATTGTTTCTATTATTCATCCCCTTCTTTATCAAAATATTCACCACTATAATTATGAGTCTTTCATGATTCTCTAGATGAACAGAATTGTATTTTAGGGTTTGGAATGAGCAGAGTTGGAGAAAGCTGTGATGTTAAGCACGAGCCTTGGCAGGTCAAGCCCAGGAGGTGGCAGTCAGTGCACATGCTGCTCCTATCCTGGCTCTGCAAGGCAAAGGTCTGCTGAAGGTCATCACCTTCCAACAGTGCATTAAGTTCTGGTTTTCCCTCATCAGGTGCAGAGAACAGACTTTCTTAGCTAGATTTTGTCCAAATTTATCCTTAATGTACACAGATTTATTTCTTAATGAATTTTAATTTTGCTGTTACTCACCTGTCATCAAGTACCTCACAGTATGCCATGGTTGTTAGAATTACTGATTCTCTTATCAATTCAGAATAAATATAAAGTTAAAAGGTGGGGGTTGTAATTAAGGAGAGGTTGTCAATATCCTAGTTTCTTAGATTTTTTTTCCTCTTGTTTCAAAATGAAATGTTCAATTACTGTTTAGTTCATTGTCTAACCATATTCAGTAAGACCTGTGTCTTAATGAAAATTATAAAAAAAGAAAAAACAACAGAAAATTAAAGCAGATGGAACATAAAGCAATGAAAGTGTCAGACATTAAATGCTGAACTAAGTTCCAGTGGTAGTCAGCTGTCCAGAGCAATACCATGCCTGTGATAGTGTTACACTGCTGGGAGATAAAGATCAGTCATTTCTTCTGGCTGCTGCTGTCACCGTTCTGGAGACAGCTGGTACCAGCAAGAAGTGGCATTGTGCTTCCCTGAGAGTGCACTAAAGGTTCTCTTTTCCCCTTTGGTGCTAGTCTGGAAGCCTACACACAGACACACCTCTTGGCCTTGTGCTGGGTGGGCAGGTGGGATTGTAAGGGACTTTCTCTTCCCTTCCTGACTTACTGCAGTCCAGACTTGCTTTTTGGCCCACACCACTTGCTCAGGCATCCCCACGCTCCCTGACACATGGTCCTTGCAGAAGAGCACTGAAGCTTTCTTGGAGATGTTTTACCCAGCTAAGTCTGCATAAGTGTGTCAGTTACTCCTGGAGCTGTGTGTAGTCACCATGTAAGGAAGGACAACTCAGGTTAGAAAGTCATTTGAAGGGAAAAAATTTGAATCTTGGAGAGGGTCAAGTTTGCCTTGAAAAGAGAAAAAAATTTTCTTAAGGCTTGGTAGGACTGAATATTTGCTTTCAAAAGCTTTTAGTTCATCATTGCAGTTTTGTTAAGCACATATATAGTGTAAACACACAAGCCCTACTGTCATAAACACTGCCTCGATGTAAACACAGAGTGCTAAAGGTTTTCATACCTCTTTAATTCCTTTACAGAATTCTAAATATGGTGACACGGCAAGGAGCGTTATGGGCAAACACTCTGGGATCACTGGGTAAGTAAAGTCATTCCTTCACAGGGAAAGACCTTAAAGGTGTAATTAAGAAAATGTATTTGTGTATTATCTGAATGAGAGTGTTCTCTAAATTTTCATTATTAAATCCATCAGGAAAAAGAGCATTTTTTTTCCTTTGAGGGCTTGAGGGTATTTCAGTAGACATGAAAATGGAAATTAAAGGCTAAAATAGGATTTACAGCATAAGAAGCCAAAAGCCTTTGAGTAAAAGCCAAATTTTTTACTATGTTATAAACAAACTCTAGCTATATCAGAAATAACTAGAAATTACAGATAATGTTTACTTGTTAATTAATTCCAATTAAATTAAAACTTAAGGCAAAAAATATAATTTAATATTTCTGAAATAACTTTAATAACCTACCCTGAGACTTTGTGGTCATGTGATCAACTGTCTAATGTTTATGTGAAGAAGAAATGTGGTAGTCAGTATAAAGATTTATCCTTTAAATGATGGTACATTAGCAAGAAAAATCACACGTGATACCACTGACTCTAAGCCTAAATGTTGTTTATAACTAATGTGAGTTAGAAAAAAAGAGAGAAAAAAATGACCAATAGCCTGATGTATGAGAAAAAAACTTCTATAAACTCAGATTTGGGTGGGAGTGGGCTGTAAAATAAAATGACATAGATTGCCTCAGAAAAACTAAGATTATTTCATAAAAGTCAGTGAAATAAATAATTCCCTAGAGATTACAAATTTTTTTTTACCTTCCCCCAGTCTTCCACAATCTTAAAAAATGAAAACTAATGCAGTAACTTTAGAAGGAGAAATCCAAAATTGATTAAATTATTTTGAAGAAAAATAATGATGGAACTTGTTGTCCTACAAAGTTGTAGTTGAAGTTAGCAATATTTAAATCAGAGACTACATTATGTTATAACCCAGTCTACATCTTCTTGACTTTTGAGAAATGCATCAAAGTATATGCTAAGTCACATGTATGACATTTATTTCAGTCTTATTTCTGAAGAGCAGATTTAATTTAGGCAGTAGCATTTGAGGCATTGTATGGAGGCCACAATTAGAGGGAGGATTCTGAACTGCAGCAGGAAAGGCACTTTTTCTATAAGAAATGCATGTTGCCTGCTGAATTTTATTGGGCCATTTCTTGTTTGGATTTTTTTTTTTTTTTTTTTGTTCCAAGTCTAACGAAAACATGTCTGAGAACTGAGATGCAGGCACGCTGCAGTTCAAGGTTTCAGTTTAAGTGACACATTAACAGGTTTTTTCAGCTGTGTTTGAAGAAAGATTACTCAAGAAAATGTTTGTGCGTTCCAGTAACAAATTGCCATTTTTCTTACAAAATATGGCCTCCAAAATCACAGGGTTAAGCAGAACTTTATATTCGGTACTCTGGTAGACCTCTGTCTTGTCCTAGCTACCAGAGAAATGCCTTTCAAGGAACAGAATTATTTTTGCATCTTACTTCACCTGTGCAGCCTTTCTGTATCTCAGAGATTCTTTCTGTCACTATTGACAATTTTTGTCATTCTGTTCCTGAAGAGAGAGGCAACATCTGTGTGGAACTGTTTAAAAAACTGTGTTGAATTCAGCTTTTCCTTCCCTTATTGTTAATCTACTTGCTGCTAAGACAAACTGAAATACCCTTGCTTGTGCTGAATGGAGAGCAATGCTGCTGTTAACTCATTGACATTATTATGGTTGCTTATGAAGGATTTACTGGAAGGAAAGATTTCAAATTCTTGGAGGGCAAGGAACAAATTAAATGGCATTGTCTTATCACTTCAAAATGATGACATACTCCACTATTCTTTGCCAGCATGAAATATGAGTATATCATGAGGCATGAGGATAGGGTGGGGGGGCTTTTCCTTTCATCAAAATGTATATATGATAAATGAATCCATGCTAGAAAGCCCACGCATTTCTCTTTCTAGTCCTTTCCAGGACAGTCCCTAAAGTTATCCCAAAGCAAAAGCCCCTCTGGGCATAAAGATTTTATGCACAAGCAGAGGTGAAATAGCTGTAAATGTCAAATCCTAAGCATTCTAATAGTAATTTTTCAAAGAAACATAGCCCATTGTTCTCCAGCTCTTGGTAGCCTGATCTGAATGCTGAATTTAACTCACATTTCATCACTGTCACACGTGGACAGCAATTTTTTCAACCTAGAAAGTGCTGGGTTTAGTTTCATGTCATCCACTGAGGACTGTATGAAACTGCCAGTACAAATTTAAACACTGAATTTTCAAACAAATTCAAGCTAGCAAAATAGGCTTAAACTTCAGTCAGTGCTTTATAACACATATTGTCATGAAGAATGCTACTTTATAACCAAACTATAGCTCGAGAAAGAAGAAATAGCTATACAGGAAGAGATTTGGAAAAGAAACACCAAAGATAGGATTTTGCAGAGGATTCCCTTCAAATAGAAAGCAGAAAAATCTGTTCTTCAGAAGCATAATCTAAATAGCTATACCAAGCCTGGATTCTAAGTTTTGGGCCTCAAACCAAGTAAAGTTATTTAATTTTTTCTTTTCCCCCCCAGCTCTACTTTACAGTGCATTTGGAGTCATCATTGAAAAAACACGAGGTGCAGAAGATGATCTGAACACCATAGCTGCTGGAACCTTGACAGGAATGCTATACAAAAGCACTGGTAGAGTAGCAAAATATATTTCTCCTTTTCCCTCTTATGTGCTTATCCTAGTTATTAAGATTCCCATTACTTTTACTAAATACTGTCCTGCTCCCAAAATTGACAGTGTAAAAATAGTTCTTAGCTCAATGTCCCCTAACCCACAATGCTTTTCACCTAACTAAGGCTACCTAAGGAAAACTTGCACTAAAAAAAAACAATCTAGCTGAATTAAATTTGGTTCTTTGCAACTGCACTGGACTGATAGTAACCATGAGAACCAAATTATGACTGGTGTACATATATACTGAAGAAACAGTAATTTATTTCCTCAGATACATGTTGAGGTTGTGTAAAATACATACCTCATTCCAAGTCATGTTTTCAGCAATAGCAGGAATAAATCTAATTGTTTCTGAAATCCATGAATGGATGCAGGCAAATGGGAACTACCTTCCAAAGTGAATAAGGACAGGAAAGGAAAACACAGAACATAGAGCTTGATTGCATGAAAATGAAACTTAATACAAGTGTTTCATGTGACAGTAATTCACATGATAGTAGTACCTGGAGCTGAAAATACCCTACACACAGAGAAATTTATGTATTTATGAAATTATTACTTAGGTTTTCATGAAACTGTTGTCTTGGGGTAGGATTCTAGTCTTTGAGTAGTGGTCAAAACCAACAAAAACGGTTCTTTGAAAACAGCATGGATTTAAGGTTAGAATGCTGGTGCAAACTGAATTGCTTGCAGGAGAGGGTCTGATTTTCATCAGTAAAATGGCTGTCGTCACATGTTCCAAGCTTAACAGTTGGAGGTATCTTTTTTAGAGGATTGCTGGGTACCAGAGATTGACATTAGCACATGGAAAAAAGTTTTATGTTTTGTTATTCAGTAAATGTTTGGCTGCATGACTCACCTGCATTTTATGGAGGAGATAATCAAGGATTAACCTATGTACTTTTGCATATCTAACTGAGCCTCAGTGTCTTAACAGCGTTCCTGAAGGCCTGCTTTTTTGTGGGGCAAAACAGTTTGAGTAACTCTTTTCCTGATGGCTTAGACTACCTGAAGCCACAAATAATTAGCTGGAGCACCTTTCATAAATATGAGACTCTTAACTTTGCAAGGGCACATAGCTCTCCTGTAATCCATTTCTTCCTTGGGATTTCATGAGTGATATGACAGATTACCAAGAACAGCTGGAAAGGGTAGCATATAGAAGCCAAATATTTTCTGTAGGAGTTTATTAATAAGGAGAATTG
Organism: Taeniopygia guttata; assembly: GCF_048771995.1. Taxonomy (NCBI): domain Eukaryota; kingdom Metazoa; phylum Chordata; class Aves; order Passeriformes; family Estrildidae; genus Taeniopygia; species Taeniopygia guttata. The sequence continues at coordinate 10,828,570 of NC_133031.1, read as the reverse complement.
TCATCTAATACTTCAGCAGAAGGATCCCCCTACCTTCCAGAAATATAGAGCTGGCATTATGTGTAATATTTTTTTGGCACAGTGCAACCATGGATAACTACTCCCAGTCACATGCAGAGTCATCTGACACTACTAAGGTTTTTATTACCAGAGCACAGTGGGACATTTGTTTTGTAACACAAGATTTACAGAGCTAATGGCAGTCCTAATAAAGGAGTCAGTAAATCTCTGTTTATTACAATATTGTATTTCAAGTGTGTGCTTCAAGTGTGTGTTGTGCATATGACCCATAGTGCAGAGAAACTGCTGCCTCTCCTGTCACCTTATGCCAGAGCACCCTTTCTTATTCTGTATGGTAAAACTTATAAGTTCTGCCTTTACACTGCATCAGTGTATAAATTTACCATATATATTTACCTTAAAATTTACCTAAATTTATTTATTTTCCATAAATAAAAAATTTATGTAAATAAAACACTTATTTACATCAGTGTAAATATTTACCTTCAAATTAATACCTGGAATATTCAAACCATGCAAAATCAGCACACATCTGACACATCAATACTGTAATAATTACCTGTGCTATATGGAATGCCATGACACATTGGCATTGAGAAAAGGAAAGTGTAAAAGCTGTCAAGGACACTGAGTTATAACTCTCCATATTATAATGTCAGCTGGAAGCTCACACAAACATACAATTGCAAATTAAAGACTGCTCTGTAATCCACAAGGGGTGGATACAGAGTTGCAGGCAGTGCTATTCAAACATTCAGATTTCCCACTTCCATCATTCCTGCTTTGTAAAGAGATCAGGAACATACTTAAGAAGAAATGGGATAATGTGTGGCAGGGCTTTTATTATAACTTCATGCTTAACCACAGCACTGATGGAGGAATCACATCAGAATCTGTTCTGCACTGAAAAACACTCCTGTGTACACTGCAAAACCTAAGCTGAATTTCTGAAACCAGTGATTAAGCATCTGATGAGTGGACAGGAAAAAAAAAACCAACTGTTGGGAAGACTTTGTGAAGGCTGAGATTAGTTGCCCCAAACCAGTCCCAATTTTCACAATTTGTCCTTGTAGAAGTGTTAATCATTACCAAAATGGCATCAGTCAAACAGAACCTGCACATTCTAAGGCCACTGATTGTGAGCAGTTTTGTGTAAAGCTACCAACACAGCTCGTGTAGGAGAAGGTAAGAGAGGATGGAAAGCTCTGCAAGTGAGGACAGTGGCAATTCAGCCCCCTCCCTGCATTCACTGGCAGTAGCATCACTCTTTGAAACTCCTGTTGAAGTGACTGAAGCAGTTCAGTCCCCATTAAAAGTAGGTGACAGCTGGGCTCCATCTCAGCAGTACTGCATGGCTTAGGTCAAAAGACACCTATTGAGTGGGAATGGAAAACTGATGTGAGGGGTAAACAACTTCTGCTTGATTCATCTGACCAAAGTGATCTCCAGCTTTCACATTTGTTTAAATTTAATGCCACAATTACTGACTAGATTTTAGCCCAAATCTAAAATAAGTACAATTAAGCAATAAGTACATATTAATTTGTTACACCAGTCTTACAACTTCATGGGAGCAATTTTTTGAGCTCACCACTAAACTTCTACCCAGAACATTGAGTTTGGGTAACAGAAGAAAACCCTTTGGGTTCCTCTGCCAGTGGCATATACAATAGAAATGTTAAAGCAACTCAGTCAGTTGCAGTTTTGCTAAAAGGGGGTCTGATATCCTAAGTCCACAAGGATGGCTTTTCCATTTAATAAGATATTATTCTTTATTCTTCAATTTTAGGCAAAGGCAGAAATTAGTATCTGTTATGCTATGTTTTTTCTGACACATGTTACAAAGGACAAACATATCTTAAAACAAATGTTTAGCCTCCTTGCATGTGCTTTCAACCTCTTTTCTAAACTGATCATCTTTATTTGGCTTTCTTATCATTGTATTAGTCATGAAAGTAACAAACCACTGCACAAAAATTATTGTCACTGTGCACTATGTCACTGTTATACCCTCCCACCATGAAAATGCTTGGTTCCAGCTGGCACAAAGGTACAGCTGGCTGAGGCTCCTACACTCCTCCCCAAGCTTGCAGGATTGATCACTCAGGAAAAGATGAACTAGGTGGGACTTTGGCCTGACCCAGTGTGACAGCAATTAATTTCTCACTGAAATTCCTGACAGACTTCAGTAAGCAAAAAAGTTAACCAATCTTTGCCTCTTATCTGAGGGTTACACAGGTTGTAGAATGTTCTTTTTCTTGGATAATTTTTTTTTCCTCTCTTGAGGTTAGGGGTAACAGCAACAAAAATAAACTAATTCTCTGGACAAACTAAAAAACTCTGTTTACTTTTGTGCAGTAAGAACCCGATCCTAGGTACAGCATCTCATGCTTCAGAACAATAGATGTTATATAATTTGGTAGAGAAAATGGTGTGTCTGAAAAGACAGGAATCACATGCTAGCCCTAGCTGAAGGTAGTAGTTGTCATTTTAAGACCTCACAACACAACCCTCAATACATTATGAAGTAGGAAGGGCTGAATGTTTTATTGCCAGCAGTAAAAACTGGCGGGAGCTAAAGATCAGTTTTGTGACATCCAGTGGGTAGCTAAGGGCAGCTGTGTTAGCTGACAGCTTCTTGAGCTGTTAAAGTCTGTTCTCTGAGCCCAGTCCATGTTTTTCTTTGGGCAGACAGGGCTGTTTTCTCATTTCTCTTGGCTGGAGAGGGGGAAAGAAGAGCTCTTTGGGGACTGCTTTAGGTACAGGCCTGGGATATCTTACTTTTCTGCAGTATTTGGAAAAAAGTGAAGAACTTGATTGTAACCACTTAAGGGCTGTGAGGCATTTTGGAAATCTAAGAATCCCTTTTAACATAACAAGTCTATACAATTATCAATCAAATGATTGGATAAAGGATTTTTTTTTTTTAATCTGAAATAAGGAAGAGATTAGGACAATGTACAAGCAGCACTACAGATAACAGCTTGTTGAGGTTTTCTTAATTATTGAGGACTGATGTCTAAGAGTATGTGTGGCCACTGAGAGTAATGCTGCCCAGCTCTGCTAGTCAGGAGCAGTGGACTCAGAGCTGCAGGGATTTGCAGAGTTTGCAGGTGCCATTTACAGTAGCTGAAGTAGCCTCCTGTCAGTCAGGTGCTGATGCTTTCATTCAGTGAAAATACAGCAAATTTTAATCATGTTTGCAAAGTAACTTCAACAGCTCTAGTACTTCCAAACCAGTAAATTAAATTGCAGATTCCTACTGTTAGTCTCCTAGTTTAGCCTTCATACCACAGTAACTACAGGAAATGTTCCCTCTTTTAAGCTTTGTTGTTTCTGTATTCTAAGCACAATACTGCCTTAGCTGCAGCAATATGAAAATGGAAGTTGCTTTTCTGGAATATATCTTGCTTCCAAATAGAAGTTTATCCATTTCCTCAGTAATTTCTGTATCCACAAACTTTCCCCACTACTTACAAGATTCCATGAAATGAACCCCATGGAACAGCAGGAAGAAACTCCTGATACTTTTTAATGACATCAGGCCACAGATGTTCAAACAAATGACTGCTTGATGGTTCAGATAGTCTGGTTACTGACCTTGAATTTGGAGCAAAACTGAGATTGTCTTGTACACTTGAGTTGAGCCCTTTAAATAATTTTAAAGTATTTTTGTTCCTGAAGGCCCAGCAGGAAGAGAAGCTGTTTTTATTCAGAGTATTCAAAAGAGATGGAAGACAGAAAACTAATCACAATTTAATGATTATTCTTTTGTTTGGCATAACTGGGTCTGATGTTTTGGTGAATGTATTTGTAATGCTTGCTATTGGATGGTTCTCACTTTAAACATTCAAGGAACTATCCCAGGACATTGAAGTAACATTCTGAAAATAGAGACAGTAAGGTTCTAAATGGAAGATTTTGCCCTCATGGTTTTACCTACTGGACAAGAGCAGCTCAGTGTTAGGAGTGGCTCCTGCTGTGCTGTTGGAATGCTGTGCCATGGCACAGTGCACTGGAATGTTGAGCTGTGCCATGGCACAGTGTAAGCTGGAACCTATTGAAATCCATAGAGGAGGGACAATACTTGCTGCTGAAAGGGTGCAGCAGCAGAAGCCAGAGCTAATTTCCCATTTAGAGAGTGTCAGATATGTCTTTGGAAACCCACAGCAGTTCTCAACTCTTGTGCAAGGTGCCTGATCTCAAAATACCTGCTTCTAGAAGTATCTGTCAGCTGGAACCTTTATCTTACTGGGACATGCAAGATTACGGGCTTATGGCCACATTTCAGCAGGGCTTGTCAGAGCAGACTTGGTATCAAAGGCTTGCACAGAGTGATTGCAGAGGAGGGGTGGGAACATGTTCTATCATGCAAACACAGCTGGGATGGGAGTGGAGAGTTTATTTTTGTTAGCAAGTTAATTTTCTCAGAGGCTTTAAGATTTTCTGCCCAGCAATGGGGCTGCATTCTAAAGTGCATTATTGTTTGAAGTCTGCCACAGACCTGGACATATTTACTCAAACACAAATCTGACCAGTTAGGGAAAGGAAAATTTTCTCTTCCTTTTTTTTTTTTTTGTAATTACTGTGGGTAGTTCAGGGATCAGGAGCAACTGCTACCAAAAAAAAAAAAAAAAAAAAAAAGCCAAGAACCCCCCCCAACATTTTGTAGCAGAAGCATAGTATAGAAAAAGTAGTAAAGGAACACTTCTTGCATGTTTTCATGGGTATTTTCTCTCTGTCATGCCTATACCAACTGCACAAGTTTAGTATGCTGTTTGTGAAACTTCTCCAGCAATGTCCCTAAGTTGTCTGCAGGTCTACAGATGGCTTTAGGCCCTGTGGTTGAGTTTTGGGTTCAGAGCTGCCATCCTTACCTGGCTCAACACATGACAACACCAATATTTGCTACCACATCTAAAGTCCTCATACATGGATGCTAGAAAACAGCTCAGACCCAAGTTTAAGATGACACCTTTCTTGTACAGCCCTGACTTCACAGAATCTGGAGCCAGGCTTGATCATCCTTCAACTACCTGTTCTTGCATAGGAAGAATAGGATTTTAAGGGGAAAGGAGAAGAATTTAACCTGGAGGGTAAGGAAAGAGCATATAGGGATAGTCATAGTTCTGTAGTGCATCACATTCTGTGGGGATGTTCCACTTTCCTTGTACACCTGATGGGCACGAGCCCCTTTTGGGAGTTCCTGCTGTCATCTCTTGAATCCTGATATGTACAGCAGAAAATTGGGGTTTCATGTTGTAATTCATTTACCCCAGCAGGAATGAGGAGTCAGTATTTCTACAGATTATCTCAAATACTTGTTTTGTACAAAGTGTCCTTTAAATTTCACCTGTGGCTTTTTGCCAGACACTGCTTGCACATGGTTAGTTTTGTGTACTCAGCTGTAAGCCCTTCTTATGAAAAGCTTTTTGTGCAACAAATTCAGGATCAATTAACAAACAGGAATATCTACATTTGTTTTCCTAATGCTGATTTAGGCACATAGATCATATTCAGAAGGGCTTTTCTTAGAGCTGTTGAATTCTCAACATTATAGCAGTGAACTCAGCCTTATACCATAAAAAAACCTCTCAAATTGTCACAGCTGGTCTGGCAATGAAGTTTCTAGAAGCTATGGCTAGACATGGCTTCTAACACCAAGTCCCACTTCTGCAGCTTCTTGGTTTCATTGCATGCCTGGGCAGTACAGGGAGGTTTAACAACGCCAATGAAACCCTTTAACCTTGCAGCATAGCTAACACAGTGTCAATCTAGCTGATGCAGACAGCTTGTTGCCTCACTAAAAGCCCAAGAGCAATTCTGTGAGACAGCTTTATGACCCATAATGGAAAGGAAAAAACAAACCAAACACAATCTCTCTGATTACTGAGGTACATTTGTTTTCAGGTTTGAGGAACGCGAACTGCACTGCCAGTTTCTCTAATAAAGCAGGCAGGGTTTTTTTATCTTGCTGTCAGCAAAACTGGCCTTGTTCTATACACTGTACACGTTATCTAGCTTGGTTCAGCTGCAATGATAAACATTGCAGAATCAAACTCACTGAAGCTTTCCTAGCACTGAGGGTCATACTCCCAGGTGTTCTGTGCATTTATAGTGCATTCTAGGAGCTCTGCTGAGGCACAGAAGTGTTCTAGTGTTTAGTAAAAGCAACAGAAGTCTCTACTTGTGCCCCTGTACAGCCCAGTCCTCACATGGCTGGAGTGAACACAGGATGGCACCTGACTCCCAGCTCCAGCCAGGTGCACTACCTGCAGGCAGTAGCCAAACTTGCCCTATATTTCTGCCTTACACTAATTTGCTCACCAGCACCTTAAGACTTCAATCACCTGTGTGACTCAGTTTTTAGCATTGCAAGGTGATAATTCTGATTATTAATAAAAGAATAAAGAAAGCCGTTCAATGTACACCACAGTAAATACCTGCCAGTTAATCCCTTTCATCTACTTCCTATTTTTTAATCAAAAGATTTTAAAATTCCAAAGACACAGAAGCAGTGATAGGTTTTGCACAAGGGCCCTAATGAATCTCTGGAGCCCAGTGTCATGTCCATATCAGCTGTTGCTTATTTCCGTCCTGCCCAGAGCTAATTATCATAATTGAAAACCTGGAGGAGATTTTGTAATGGGAGGAGAGCATGTCTATCTGTAAAAACAAATGTAATAAGGACAGATAGAATAGATTAAGTAGGACTTGGGAAAAGCCATCTTGGCTTCCAGTACTCTGCAGTGGTTCCCTGAAGCAGTAGTGCTAATGCAGTTTGAGAGGAAGTCATTCCAGCAGAATTAGTGTCAGGATCAGGAGTGAGTGAGCATGAGCCTGGCAACAGGTTTGAGAGGAAGGTAGAAAAAGCACAGGCACTCCTACTGGAGAGTTACTCAAGAAAGGACTGTTCATTGAGATGCCTCTGGAGTTAAAGAGCTTCTTGGAAGCTGCTGTTCACTGACCATTTCCTGACAGTAGCACTAACGAGCTGCCGTGTGTTCTGTTTTTTGCAGGTGGAGTGCGCGGGATAGCACGAGGTGGGATCGCAGGCCTGACACTGACTGGCCTCTACGCCCTGTACAACAACTGGGAGCACATGAAGGGCTCCCTAGCCCGGCAGTCCCTGTGAGCAGGGCAGAGGACACGCTTGCTTAGTCACCAATCAAATCAGTTGTGAGATCTATCTGGTGCCCCTTGCTATTTTATTTACAATTAGTGTGAAACTGGTGGAAGCTGTGCTGGGAGGAACCTCTTGACACAGTGTAGCTGGACTGGCCCTTCCCACCAGCCAGTTGCTGGAGAGGCAGCAATATTTGTTGGACCTGCAAGTGAACAGAGTGACCACCAAGACAGAGTCTCTCTGCCATGTTCCCCAAGCAGCCCTGGCCAGAGCTGCCAGGCACGCTGGGCCCCCATAGCTGATCCTGCTCGCTGCCAGGTTTGTTGGGTGCCTGTAAGGTCTGTGTCTGTGGAGCATTCCCTGCAGTCCCAGCGCCTCGCCTGGCAGCACAACCCCAGTAGCCATGGCACAGGCAGGGCTCGCTATTCTGAGAGCACAAGGCAAGCTAGCAAAAGGGACATCATCAGAATAAAAAGGGTGGTACTTACTCAAACCCATTTCTATCCTTTGCTCTTCCTGCTACAAAAGCATTCTGCATCCAGCGACTTTTTTATGGATTCATTTTAAAGGAACAGTGTGATGAAATCCTGGGGGAGTTGGTGGGTGAGGGGAAGTGAACAAGCAGGCTGGTTATCTCCTGATGGGTGGCTATGGTAAGGTATACCAGGGCCTGACTTTGCTCCCTTATTTGCTCTAACAAATTGGTTGTTTATGGATGAAATACTGTTGCTGTTGCAGAACAGCTGCCAGTGGATTATCAAAATATTTGGGTGCTCCGATAGCCCAGAACTCACTTAGCCAACAATTAGAAACCAAACAGTATAAAGACTGCACTCATTACCTATTATAGGATTTCTAATTAGCAAGAAACTTTTTGCCTGAAGTACCATATATAGGTTATTGGCAGAACAAAGACTGTGATGAACCTACATGTTCTCCAGAGTTAAAATTAAACAGTGTACCAAGTATCATTTGCAGATAAATTAAACAGTAAGTTGGGAATTAGTTCAGTAATTAGAGTTATTGTGAAACAACTCACTCCTTCCATATTTAAATAATTAAATAGTTGAATTATTGAAGAGGCCTGAAAACAGGGAAGGCAGAAAAAGGGAAAAACAGGAAACTTAGCTGTCAGCAGACAACATAATGCAAACCAAATTTACATTTGAATTTTCACTACTGAAACAGCTCTTAATAATTACATTGCATACACCAAAAGAAAAACATCAAAAGCAGTAAAGGGGAGGTGGTAGCTCTTACCTTCCCCCAAGAAGAAACACCACTTTGCTAGGAAGCATCATTGTTAGCAAATAACCACTGAGACCAGCTTTTAATGGAGCAAGTGCTCCAGCTAAGGAGCCATCACAGGTGAACTTAAATTGCTTTAATTGGCTACCAGGTCAAATTAGTTGCTTTATGCCAGCACTTAACGTGGCATAAAGGAAGCAGGCCCTTTCTCACCCCCTGTGTCAATGCTGGTTTTGTTAAGCCTTATGTTCCACAATTCTATAGTGCTCTGCATGTTGTTATTGTGGTGTGAGAGCTGGACTTCCTTCCTAGCATGCATTTTTTGAGGGCTGTACCACCAAAGAAACTGTCCCTCCCCTTCCAGGCTGCAGAGGGGTGCTGTGGGCTTCATCTGCACAGCGCTGTCACATGGGACATCAGGAAAACACGCGCACTTCTGAGCTTTCTCTCCCCACTGGCATCAGTGAGTTCCTCCCCTGCATGTTTCCTGGTCACCATTGGTCGGACTTGTATTCCTGCACTTTTGACCATGCTGGATGAAGGAATGAGAACTGCTTTGGGGGTTGATGGGGGGGCAGGGGTGGCTTTTTAAATGTCAGGAACTCCGCAATGTATCTTAGGTTTTCTTAAGATTTTTCAGGACTAAAATGTGATGCAGGAACTGTCTGCCCTGATTGAAGTGGGTAAACCATGAAGCTTAACAAATGTATTTTCTTCTTCAGGTGCACTGGAGATAATACAGAAACAAGCCTTTCCAAGTTCATAGTTAGCACAACCTTAAGGTTAGGCTGACTCTTTAACAACTTAGCATGTTATCAGGTCTGCAGTTTTCCTGGAACTTAGATTTCCTGGAACTGCTCACTTCAAGGGCAGAGCTGAGAGCATTTTTCTGAAATAGCTGTGTTACAGCTATTCATAATATGTTTGTATATGAAGTAGTCTGTAGCTTGAGCTATAAAGCACAACCAGCACAGAGGCAGCAGTGAGGGAGACGAATTGTATGATACAATACAGAGAATGTATTTATAATATTCTGTGTCATGAGATACTGCATTCATTATTTACTGGAAATCAGTATAAAGTTGCTACTTTAAATTGTGACCAAAAATATATCCAAGTCGAGTAGGAATAAAAGGATGTAAAATCAAGTTGAAAACAGAATTTCGCTCAAGTTGAAGCCCTCTCATGCAGTGTTATATAAATGTGAGCATGGGAGACCTTGACTGTCTTGGAAGAGTGGAGTTTTGGTGCCAGTTGTGGTATCTTTGCTGATAGATCCAAGGCAGCTTTCCGTGCTGTGGCACCAAGTGAGGGAGCTGAGACAGCAGGTGTAATGGAAGGGCTTTGAGTATTGTGAAGTTGGTTCTGCTTAGTCTTTAGAACAGAAAGGCAAATCCACTTACACCATTCCCTGACTTCTCTTATGGCTGGAGGGATTCATTGAAAAATCACTACTTAGGGTGGAAATCTCTGGGCACCCTGAAGCAGAAGCAGCTTCTGAAAACAGGAAGCAGATACATGTTAGGGCAGAAAAACTATCCCATGTTCATAGTTTGTTTCCTGTGATCTAATCTGGGACTTCAAAATGAGGGGGGAAATCCTTTTGTATGCTTTAACAGGTTACTCCTGTGCTTAATAAATTCTAGATAGGAAACGAATGTTTTAAGTGGAGCTTTTCACACTCTGTGAGTATTGGTCTGTGCTGTTCAATGCCAGCTCGTGCAGGGACACCAGGTACCCCAGCCCTTTTTGGTACTTTCCCGGCATGGTTAATACCTGGTCTGTGTTCCTCACAGGAATTTCCCCCTCTGTCAGCTCCCTTCTCTCCCTGCCCTCGGGGAACAGCTGCCCTACTGACTTCACAGCTGCTCTGAAGACAAGGAGTTGAAGGGGCTGGTGCCCCAGGAGCCGTGGTGACCCTGCTCCAGGGAGGTGTGAGGGAAGGAAGCATTCTTCAGTACAGGACATCAATCTCATAGCTCAGCTATGAACTTTCAAAGAAAGTTCTCCAGCCCTTTGAGAATCCATGAATAACGTTCACTTCCTGCTACTCTGTCCTTCTTGGGATAATTTTGAAGTCATTTTTCCCTATCTTTGAAAGCTAAACAGTCAGGATACACATTCAGGAGTTCTGCATGTGACTGCTTCTAACAAAGAACTTCCAGTCCACTTTAAAAAAAAAGGTGTGTGTGCACACCCCCACATGAAATTTTAAGGTATCATGGTTGAAAGACTGCCAGGCCCAGCTGTAAATGTTCTCCTAATGAACAATGAGCAGTGCAGGCTGCAGTTAAATACTGGAAAATACTTGGTGGAGCAACCAGTCATGCAGGGAGGCTGATGTTCAAACACCAGGGCGACAGAGAGGAACTCCCTTCCAATTGCACAGATGTTCTTCAGCCATGGGAGGAGAGGACCAAATGCCACTGAAATCCATGAATCCTCACTAGGTATTCAAGAGTGCTAAGAAGCAAATGGGTCATTTTGTCCAAGTCCATTTCTTCCAAAATCTGAGCAAAGCCCAGGAGACTGAGACATACCAGCTGTGTGTCCAGGGGGTCACACTGCAAGGCAGTACCTGACAGGAGTTTCCCACTAAGTGTGTAGGAGTGTGCCAGTTCCCAGCGTTTCCCTGCTCCTTCCAGGCAGTGGTGAATTGAACTAAAGCACACGAATCCCAGTTGGATGGAAGCACAACTGTAGCAGCTTCCAGACAGAGGCAAGCTGGACATGCGCCACAGCACTTTTTGTTGACCATCTTGTAAATGAGACATAACACACGCTTTGGTTGCAATTATTTTTAATGGAAAAGACTAATCAATGTTTTACATAAATATCAATTAGTGACAAGTCAGTTGAGTAAAGGAATACATACCCCCAAGTTTCAAAGGCTCATAATGAACTGACAAAGTAGCACACAATGAGGACTACATGGAATTAATTGGAAGAGGTGGGCTGCATGTCGATCCTCTTAATTAAGTTCAACTGCCGAGCACATCTGTTACTGGAGTTAGTCACAGCGCAGTCTTCCCATGGAGCAAGAAGGACACGTGAAGGGGAAAGTGAACTCCTAAAACACCTCTCTGCCTCCAGCAGAAAGCCCCTGGCTATGAGAGTACAAAAGCCTCAAGTGTTTTGCTGATGTTAAGCCCTTTCAGGGTCTGGTTTCAGATGTGCAGTCTCCCCTTCTCAGACTAAAAACTTACTTTGAAATGAATGCACAGGATTGATCAGACAGGAATGTGTTCACACTGCAAAGTGACACCAAGGTCAGATCTTAATAATAATTTATTTTCTACAGGGTTGTGAAGAACTCAAATCATTTTTATTCCCAGGCAGGCTGCAGGGATGGGGAGAAGGGGGCCTATTTTCAATAGTCCTTAAGAGCAATTTGTTAAGTGAGTAGAAGCTGCGCCAAAAACTATGGAGTTCACAGTTTTTCCATGGAGCCTGGCAGGCATGATCCACGTTTTCATAAAATGTCTTTGCACTTGTTCCTACAGGCTCAAAAGGCTAAATATCTGAAGAGGTATTGCTCATATTATGTCCACAGCTTCAGGAAGATCCAAGTTACTGGACCCCACTTTCACATACATAATCAAATGGAAACCACAGATTAAATACCTTTAAACTGCATCAGTGGGAGCCACGGTTTGCCAAGTTAGTGTTTCCCAATTAAACAGCAGGTCACCAATCTGCTGAAGACATCTAATTCCCCAAATATTACTTTTAAATATTATGTGGCTAAGATGCCTGCTTTCCAGTGGTTTAGTCAATAAAAATTCATTATGAATTATCTAGAACTAACAGAAACACACATTTCATTTTACAACTTTTTCAGTGACATTCAAGTAGTTTGTAAATCCTGGGGACACAGTAGGGTCTGATCTACTGGTGCAAGAAAATTAACACCCTACCCTGTTCTCTGAAAGGCTCAACATTCACAGAAAGAGTTTTAATTTAAAACTAAGTTATCAATTCTCCTGTCATATGTTAGGTCCCATAAATCCAAGTATTTTTCAAAGTCTGGATTTCACATATTTAGGTGGGAAATGCACTGACACAAGATGCAAATGAAACCTCTGAAGTGAGCAACTGCTCCATAAAACAAATTGCTTGCAAGTACAACCTAAGTAAGCTGGAACTCAACACATGACAGTTGTAGCAGCTGAAAGAACAGCAGCACTCCTAAAGTCACTGTCAAAGGTGAACGTTCCACAGCACCAGAAGTATCCTGCTTTATACCTGCACTGGCTTCAACATACTTCAAGTGACAGCCCATTAAAGATCCTTGTATTCCCATAACAGATACAAATTTGCTAACACCTCTGAAGCATCAGATTGCTTATGGTCAGTGGGTTTACATTTCAGAATTAATGACAACAAAAAGGGATCTTCTGCACCAGAACTCTGTTAGATAATGAATCTTTCTTTTTGTTATAGTTTTAGAAGAGAAAGCAGATGGCCAAACACAAAACACAAGCACTCAGCTGGCTGCAGTCACTCAGCGTGATGTGGGACTGATAGCAGGAAGGGGATGATTTCAACACATCCAGTTGTTCACATCTAAACAAATTTAAAATAGGGTTATTATTCTCTTTGATAAATAGCAACACTTAAAAAAAAACCTATAAGATAACCTTAAAAAAAAGTGGTATTAACATTCCTCCTCATTTCAAAAACAACAAAGGGTTATCATCAGAAAGGAAAGACATGAGGTCAGCTGTAAATACATTACTAAGGTAAGAAAGAAGCTGCCTGAAGATTGATACATTATTAATTCCATGTCTTAGTTACAATATGTCAATCAATTGAGAGATTTACACAAGGACAGAAGTGATTCCCTCCCTGCCCTGTGATCAAAAGAGAAGGAATAATAACAAAGGAGAATGGTCCATGCTGTTAAAAAGGTGTATGGGGAGGAAATTACTACACTGTTAAACATAATTTTAAAAACTGAAGGTGACCATTAGCTGCCAGTGTCTGTGTTCTGTACCCCCAAGTTATGATTAGGCTCAGCTGTTCTAATAAATTCTGTATCCTACCTGTAAAGGAGACCGATACAGCCATTTTTCGTTATCTCCACTGAGTTTCATACAGGCAAAAAGGTCACAAACTGTAGGAAGGCCAAAGTCCTGAAAGAGAAGTTACCTTAATTACCAACCCCAAACATAAATACATTCTGATGTATCTTCAAATTCTGTAAAGTGTTCAAAACCAAAACTGATTTAGGAGTCTTTGGGATTAATACATTCTTCATTTTGTATAACATATTAACTTGTTAAGTGCTAAGTAACTAATAATTGTGAAAACATTACAAGAGCCAAGAAATCTAAAAACTTTCAGTCAGTATTATCCAGAAGAGCTATGACTTTGGAAGAGAATTAAGTCATTAAGTTCAGTAAAGCAATAAACCAGGCACATAAGACACAAAAGCATCAAAAACTTATGCTCACTTGTGCTTTCTTGCGCAGAAGCCATTTATCTTCCACTGGAGGCAGGTTTGCATTTTCTAGGTCATTTGAAGCCAACACCCAACTGTTTACATTTAAAGGCAGGTGGAATGGAGCCAAGAGGTCTAGGAAAGGACTCTTGAAACTCTTGTCTGCTTTTTCCTGACTCTCCTTTTCTTCTGTGCTTTCTGCTGTTTGCTCAGCCTTGGCCAGCCAGCTTGTCAGAGGCCTCTCGAGCAATGCTTTCCAGGGTTCTGCGATCTCTGCTGAATAATCCGCTTTCTCTGCACTCACGGGGTCCCTTGGGAGCTGCTGGGCAGGGCTGAGCCAGGAACTGGCGGCAAACTTGGTCTTCTCATGCTCAGGGTCTGGTACATCTCTCTGGCTGACAGGAACTCCATTTTTGTCCTTCCCGTCTTTTTTCAGAAGCCATTTGCAAAGAGCCTCTTTTCCACAGTTTTCATCACACACACATTCTGAAAAGCTGGCACACAGATCATTAGCTTTGCACACATCTTCCACTTTAAATGGGGCCTGAGGATGCTGAAGAAGCCAAGCATTTACAGCAGATGTGGGTGATTTCTTTCCATCAAGATGCTCATTCAGGCACTTCAGATTTCCCAGGTTCTCAATTTCCACGTTTTTGATCTGGCTGCCACGACAACTGGTACATGTTTCAGCTTTGAGGAGCCAATCATTCAAATTGCATTCCTCTCTAAAAGGTTTAAATTCATTCTTCCATTTCTCATCTGAAGCAATATTTGCATTTTCTGTGTCAGGAGTAAGCAGCCAGTCAGAAAGGTCCATCTCTTCTTGTCCAAGGGATTCTAATTCCTCCACCTTTTCAATAGTGGAAAAGGATGAGTTGAGAGTAGAGGTGGAGTCCTTGCGACCAGGGGAATCTGTCTTCCCAGCAACATCACACTGCTGAGTGTGCAGGAGCCAGTTCTCCAAATCCTTCAGATTTCCCCAGGCTTGCTCAAAATAGCAGACTTTGGAAGAATTCAAATCCTAGTAAAGACACATTGAAATACATCTATTAAAACTAAAAGGCAATGTTCAGCAACTGTTTGTGTAGTTAGAGCTCAGAGCATTCAGCTAGCAAGTGCCAAAGCATCAGGTGAACATGAGGCAGAATGAAGAGTACTACAGACGGTTTCATTCCCACCCATTCTGCTTGCAATCAGGTACTGTTTTCCCCTCCATTCAAAACTAGGCTAGCACACAAAAGGTTTACCTGGCTGGGCTCCGACACACACTTTTGGGTAACCCACTCCTCCAGATTGGTGCTGGGAACGTAGGGAGCCTGGCGCACACCCCCAGGCCTGCTTCCGAGTAACCAGCCAGCCAGCGAGGCACTGGCTGTCCCACACTGCGTCTGCTGCTGAGAGAGAACGCCCTTGGTTAGAGACAGGCTGGCTGCTGAGCCAACCTATGGTGAGCATCAACACAGGCATCCAGCAGGCAGCAATACTTCTGCACCAAAAGGAAAAACAGTCCCCTCTAATTATGAAAAAACCCATAGGAATCGGATAGTTCCAACATCAAGGGTCATTCAGTTAAGAAATCCTTTCAGTCACACCCCACATAGACTTTCATACTCTGTTCCTGCCTGTCTGCTCCTGGAGCAGCTACAATGTCAGATCACTCTACTCACCATAGCCACTGTTACTGGCTACTCAAACTTCTTAACAAAAAACCACAAGCCATTACTCAAGCTCACATAACATGCTTGAGTTCTCCTCTTTCCTCTAATGCAATTAAACACTCACACACAGGTCAATCTTACCTGCTCACAGTTCATTAGGGCACAACTCTGCCCTGGGAACCAGGGAGAAGTATTCTCTCTCTCTGAGGTTTGCTGAAAGAAAAGTAAAAATTAATTTAAATGTCCATTTTGTCCAGTTTCTAGGACAAATTCTACAATAAAGCAGAAGTAAAGCACAGTTACAAATGCTCAGTGCTTTATGGCTAACAATGGTCTCAACATTTACAAACAGAATGGAGAAAAATTGACTATAGAAATACTACATTGAGTCTACTTCCTTTAACAGAATTATCTCCAATAATACAGGAAATATGCCACTTACATAGGAATCCCAAAATACTTTTATTACAGAAAACATCTACTATGTTTTAACTATTGCTATCTAAAGAAGACAGCAACAAATTTTCATCTGCTGGAATAGAGTAAGAATGCAGTAGTCATTCCCTCAACCTCTGCCAAAATACATTAAAATACATGTACATAACTAAATTCAGTGAAAACTACATGCAATAATTAATAAATCACTGTGTATTTATTATACAGCTAAAATTATATGACTCACACACAGAATCCATTCAAGCTGTCACTAAAAGCAAAAATATCACTTGGAATATATTGCTCTACTGAAAAAAAAAAAATCTTTGAGGCAAGTATTCCAACCCAGGGAAATCCTGGTGCTTACCATCGTTTTAATAGAACCAAATGAGGTAATAGCTTGGCGAAGGTAAGATGTGTCAGCCTCAAAGTTCAGGATGGAAGACTCTTCAGGTTTAAGTGTAAGACTTTCCAGTCTGAAAGAGAAAGGTGATAGTTACAGGAAGAAAAAAAATTACAGTCCTCTTTATCTGTCCTGTCTTGGAAGTCAATCCATTATTTCATAAAAAGGCTTTCACGCTACCTGGCAGTAATTAGGTAACAAAGAAAACTTTTTATACTGCATATAAGAAAGGAATGGCTATCATCAAACCAAGAACAGAATAAATTGCCAGTAAAATACAACTTTCACCTTCTTACTTCAACTGCCATCAACAACTAATATTTGAAATAATCTGCATAAACGAGTACCTCTCCTGCTCATTATAGTCCTGATTTATCACCTCAGACTGCTGTTCTTATTTCTAGGAACTATTAAAAATGTAGGAACAGTGAGATCTGTTAGTTCTATTAGAATAAGAAATCAGATTAAATTCATAAGTTAAAATAAACCAAACTGTGTTAACTTGCATCATAAAATATACTTACCTCTTCAGGCAAATTGAAATCTGGTTTGCCAGTTCGTTACTGTAGGAGTGTTCCAGCTGATGAATAAGGCAATTGAACTGTCCCAAGTACTGCATGGAAGACAAAACACACGTTATAGTTTCAGCTTCCAGGATTAAAATTGAACCAATTCTTGCAAGGAAAAGGTTTGCTTGAAAATGCCAGTGCAGCAACTGACAGCCACGCCTTACCCAGTAGAGCTGCTGTGCCTGCTGCTGCAAGGCCTCCTCTTTGAGCTGCTGGATGAGATCCACCTGCTCGAAGAGCCACACCTCACGGCTGCGCAGGCATTCCAGCTGCCGGCTGATGTGGCTGTGGATCTTGGCCTTGACCTGCCAGGACACACACACCATTTCTACATCTGTCAAGCAGAGTGGACGTACATGTGATGCACTGATTACAAACCACTGTTTGTCAGTGGCAAGTGGTATTTTTGGAGTGATTTATTTCTCAAAAGTTCATCACAGTTACCCACAGCACCACATGACTCAGGTCAGTAACAGTCCCAAGGCTACCTTTAAAGAGGCATCAAAGAATAATGTTATTTGTAATCTCTCTCTATTCTAATGTTTCAATCAACAATCAACTTTTGGAAATTCTGCATGCCTAAGCTTGCAGAATTGATAAAAATATACAGGAATACTTTTATCAAGAGCATGGCAAAATGACACAGCAATGTGTTTGCAAATTGCTAGGAAAATGTCAGACAACCATGATAATAGTAAGTATTCTGGAATAATAAAAACTTTAATTGAAATCATGTTAGTTATTAAAAAATCTTTAAGAAGTAATTTTAAATTACCTCCCGCCAGTTTTCTTTAATCTGCTGCTCAGCTTTGACAATTCCAGATATAGCTGTTTCCAAGTCCTTCTTTGCTTGAAGGCACTTTGCCAGAGTCTCACTGCTGCAGGAATTTCTATTTCTATCTTGTGGTGGACTCATTCTTGAAGTGTTCCTAAAACACAACAGAAAAAACAATTTCTTAATAGTTTCTATTCCTCTTTAACAGAAGAGGAAGGGCATCATATGAAGAGCCATCTGCTCTACTTCACTATAAAGGTGAACAAAAAAAGCCCCTAAGGCCCTACACAGATGCAAGTTTTCCACACATAGATACAGCTCTCCCCCAGGAGCAACAACGGTCTCTCAAACACCTCAGCCCACAGAATTTGCACAATCACAAAAAACCAACAGAAATTTGACAACAGCTTCAGCCACAGGAGTTTAGGCAATCCTCCCCCACCAGTCACCGCCCTCCAGCTTTTATGCCTAGCCAACAAACTCCAGAGCTGAGAGGCTGGTTCAGGGAAGGTTCAGCAGCAATGCTGGAGCTGGGGGAGAATGGCCTGACCAGGGGCAGGAAATATTTCAGTCACCCTTCTTTCCTCTGCAGGCAAATGAGCTGGCTCAAATAAATGAGAAAATTCCAATACAGTTTCATTAACTGAAAACCTACATGTTGCTACAAAGATCATTCTTTACTAAGCTGCAAAGGCCAGAATTTTCACAGCTACCCATTTTACCCAGCTGTGGTAACTCAGCTTCAGCACCATTTCAAGTAGAAGGGGCTTAAATACAAAATTTCTACAGAAGTTATACTGGCAAGGACGCTGCAAGTAAGGGGAAAAAGATATATGGCTTTTTAGTAAAAATGGGAAGGATCACTAAGCACTTTTCCTAAACAGGGGGTTATTTTGTTACCAAAGAGTTGGAATTCTCCTGTCAGTTTCATGAGATTCCTGAAGCACTGAATATTCATAGTATTTATTCTATTTAAACAAGTCCTCAGCAATGACAACTACGGAAATTCCCAGCAGATTTAAAGCATACACATGTGCCAATCTAAAATGTCACAAATTTTACCACAACTCTGGAGAGAACTGAAAGTAGTTTTGAATACGACAAGACACCAAGAGCTTGTGTTACTGAGCAGCTAATTAGTCTGCAATTTCCAAGCCACATGATCATATAAACCGCAACCCAAAAGTCCTTCTACAGAAAGATATAAAAGACAGATATAAAAGTGTGTGTTTCACACAGGAGAGGGCTAAGAGTGGCTTGCAAGTGGCATGTGACAGAAAAAGCACTGTTCACGGTGGGGCAGGAGCAGAGGCTGCACCTCCCTTAGTTCCCTCAACACCACAGGCTTCCTTTCTCTCCAGCACCTCCAGACACAAGACACAGACTAGGCACAGAAGCCACCCCAAGACCCTGCACACAACTCAATCCTATCCTCACCATAACATCTCATCCTCTAGGAACTGCAGAGCACAAATACAAGAGAACTCAAATGCAATATTTAAGTTTATGTTATTTTTCACCAAATCAGACAGTGCAGAAGTCCAAAATACATCATTCTCCGTGCTGTGCTATGAACACCAGTTTTGTGCCAGTATATGCATGCTCTAGTTTGTTCACAGGTTCACTTCTACAAGGTTTTCATGATCTTCACCATGCTAGCAACATTCAATAAAAGGTAAGCTAAGCTTTTTATCACAACACTCCCTAGACTTTATCTTGCTTTTCAACTCTCATGTACAACTTACAGGAAGTAGGAGCCAGCAATGAAAGTGGGAGCCCTAGTTCTCAGATATAATCTAACAAGTAGATGACAGCAATGCACCCAGCCAAGAAAACAAGGATATTAGGTACCTTTGAAACTATCATATACCCAAAAGTAAAGTTTAAAAAATCATATTGGCTATAATTTCATTTTTATATTCTTACAGAACAACAAGTCAAAGTCTGAAAGGCTAAATAAAACTACCATATTTGCTCACACAATAGATAATGTACTTAACAACTCTTGTGAAAACTATGTTAACCTACTTTATCACATTCTGCATTAGCAACTTCATAATAGCACAATTAAATTTAAGAAGCTTACACACCCTTCTCTAATGATCTCTGAAATTACTGTTTGTTGCTCTTCCTTTTTTCGACGATTGCAAGAGACTCACTCCAGAATGCATAGAGAGAATGAATGCTGCCTTCCTCCAGCCAGCCAGCTCCTGTTAAAATGGCTGTTCTTAGGCTTTGTCGCAAATAAGCCAGTAAAATTCACATGTTGAGCTTGAGACCCAATCCACCCTTCTTTTCAATTTCCACAAGCCTCTAACAAAACCAAGCGGGGGCAAGCACCTATTTCCTTGCTTTCCAGTTACTCCCAAATAGCACTAAGAATTTAAGACGTTTTCAGGTCGCATGGTCTGAAACACCCGCGATCACACAATTCGGCTCAACAGTAACAAAACACACGGCAGCAACACCTGCTGTGGCCATTTGCGTGCCACCAAACGGTTTCCAAGCACACGGGGATCCCCACCAGCCCCGCTACGTGCAGCACGGGATGCACACCCCCAGCAGATCAGCTCGCACTTACTTTCCGCGCTCAGGAAGCAATCCCGCAACGTCCCGTTTATAACGCGGCCTCCATTCCAGGCACGGCCTCCGGAACGCTCCCAACCCCCAAGTTCCGCTCCAAGCCCCGGCTCGCCGGAGCGGCCCCGCGCCTTATCGGGGCGGCGCAGCCCGCGCCCCGCCCGGCCCAGCCGCACGTCGGCAGCGCGGGGCGGGCCCGGGGCGGGCCGCGACCACCGGCCCCGCGCCGGGCCTCACGCCTCACGCCTCATCGCTCTGCCCGGCCGCAACACAGTGCCTCCAAACACCCACCAGCAGTTGAAACCGCGTAACCTCAGCGTTTTGCAACAAAACCGCTATTTCTTGCAACTTCCTAAGTGCGGCAATGTATCTTCCTCATGTAACAACAAAGCAGACCCGTCTGAGCGCTGAGGCAGCAGCAAGAGCTGAAGAGCTGCGACCGACCCACTGCCGAGCTCACCCTTTCCTCCCCGGCCACGCACAGCCCGGCACTGAGGCTCCCATCCAGCACCGAGCCTGCCATGTGCCAGAAACACTGACACTGAGCAGCTCGGGTGCAAGTTAGTTCCTAGAAAGACCAAAATGACACACACACATACACAATTGTTATCACATCTACTCTTGCTTCCACAATTTCACACACAAGGCTGAGGAACGCACACAGAATGGCCTCAGTTGGAAAGGACCTTGAAGATCGTGTCATTCCAATGCCTCTGGCATATAGGTAGGGACACCTCTCACTAGACCAGGGTGCCCAGCACTCCATCCAGCCTGGCCTTAAATACTCCCAGGGATGGGCCACGCACGTGTCCTCACCTGCATTTAAGCAGTCAAAATGTTATAGCCATGAAACCAAAAGAACTGCCTGAATGATAACAAGATGATACTATTGTTCCTAATATGAAAATAACTACCAGTTTTTACAGGAAGACTTTTGGCTTGCTGGAGCGGTGTCACCACAAGATCCTGCAGCTACAACTCCTGGTCACAGGTGCTCTGTGCAACCTCCTGGCTGCCTACACTCCAGCTCTGGGATGTTAATTCCTATAGGTCAGAAACACTGGACAAAACTAATTTTAAGCTTTTAATTAAGTATGAGGCTGCTGGTGAGCAGAGGAGGAGGAGACAACACTGCCTCTTCTGCAAACAGGCTGGCAGGAAACTGGTTCTACCAGCTTTTCACTCTCAGCACAACCATCCCTGCTGCCCTTGGGAAGACTATTGTTTTTCATTTTAAATGGGTGTGGAAAAATCACCTCAAAAACAGGGCTGTGCAGAGCCTTTGTTGGGGGAAAAGCTTCTGAAGGGAACGAAGCCTCCCATTGAACAGGCTCTATTTATAAATGTGGAATGATTTCTTCCATTTGGCAGGACAAGGCTGCTCCAAAGGCCTCTCTGACCTGTCTTTATGTGACTTTAAAACAGCTGCCTTGTTTGAACTGAAATCCCCATGGACTTCCATCTAACTCCACCAAAAAACAGTAGTTCCCCTTAAGAAGCTCTCCCAAATTAGACACGGGAGTTGTGGTCAGGGAGTGAAGTACTCTAAGTACACGAGCTGAATCTGGGAACTTCCCTTTTACATCCAAGCATAACAAGCACTTTGTACAGTGCAGCATCAGCATAAAGCACCAGTATCTGCATGGGGCTCCTGCTAGGGGATTATTTTACTCCAGAACAAGTATATAACACCCTATTTTTTAAATCACAAGCCATGTGAAGAAAAGAAATAACCTTCAACAGTTTCGAGCAAGAGAAAAAGTGAAATAAACACCTTAAGGAATAGTAACAGAAGTTTCAGGTATTACATTTTCTAAAATACAGGTAATTTTCACCTGTCTGCACAGTATATGGTCTGTCCCAGATCTGAACACCTGTGACCACCTTTTCTGACTGTTTTAGCTCTGAAACAGCCCAGCCAGTGCACAAAGCACTTGTTCTGAGACAATCTCACAAGAGCTGGGCTCTGAACAGTCACAAGTCACTAATGTAGCTGTGAAGAAGTCTGATCACCACTTTATTCCGTCCATCGTAAATATATATTTTATGCATAACAAGCATATAACTGAAATCACAAAGTATCTGAGTAAGAAGGCCTGATATCTCGATGCTATAATTACTGGAAATACCAAAGAAGATACCCCAGAGTGGGGAAGACACACTTTTACCTCAGCGCAGATTGCACATTACAACGCATCTTCCAACTATTGCACTTAAAAACCCTTCGGAAAACAAGTGACAAACCCATGGTTCTGCCTGAAGCATGCGGCCCCAAAGACAGCACTGCCATGCTCTCTGCACATCCATCTATCCAATGTTATGCACTTGCAGCGTGGCCAAGAGTGGTTTTTACATGGCTGCCGGGTTTTCTCCGCTCCCCTGACTCCATACCTTATCGAAAGTCTCAGGGGAAGGCAGCCTTGTTCCTCTGTACCTTTTCTCTTTAATCCCAGCCATAAAGACGGAGTTTAAAGCTGTCAGAATGTTCAGCAAACCCCCGGAAGCTTTGGCTCACACCACTTACCAGCATCGAACAACACAGGTCCGACAAACTTTCAACAAACACGATGAGGCACAACCCCGACCATTCCTAACCCAGACCTTTACTGCTTATATAACCTCTGAGAAGCGCAGCTGCTAACAAAAGGCTTTGCCTTTGCAATTAGAAACGGGGCTTTAGGAGCGCTCGCGGCCCAACCTCCGCGGCACACGGAGAGCGAGATCAGTACAAACCCCGTCTCCGTGAGCCCTGCGCCGCGGAGCGTCCATTTCCCGACCGGCCCGCCCGACCCAGGCCGCGTGCCTGGGCAGCTCCCGCCGCGCGCACAGGGTGCCTTACGGGGTTCCTTAGGGGATGACTGACGGGATTCCTCAGGGGATTCCTCCCGGATCCTCCCGGATGTCTCCCGGCCCCGCCGCTCCCGCCGCCCCGCACCGCTGTCCGCGCGCTGCTGCCCCAGCCCCGCGCCGCCCGCCCGCCGGCCCGCGCGCTCTCGCGAGACCACCGGCCCGCGCGCCCCCTGCCGGAGCGGCGGAGCGGCTGAGGGAGCGCTGAGGGAGCGCTGAGGGAGCGGCGGGGCGGTGCTGCTGCGCTGCTGTGCTGCTGCGCTGCTGAGCTGCTGTGCTGCTGAGCTGCTGTGCTGCTGTGCTGCTGAGCTGCTGTGCTGCTGAGCTGCTGTGCTGCTGAGCTGCTGTGCTGCTGAGCTGCTGTACTGCTGTGCTGCTGAGCTGCTGTGCTGCCGCTGCTCCTCACGGCAGCCAAAATCCGGGAATCACGGCTGACCCGGCGCGGCAAATCCCCGGAGCGCAGAACGTGTATCATGGGGCGAGCCACCGGTGTGGGTCTTTTTCGTGTCCACCGGAAATTTCCCAGAGTACGTGGCTTTCCACGGTACAGATTTTAGTTTACCTTTCTGCAGGTGTGAAGCAGGGCAGAACACCTGCCGGTGCTGCCTCCCCCGTTTCCAGCTAGGGAAAATCCAGTTGCGGCTCCCTGCCCGCGCTTTGCCGGCCGGGGTGAGGAGATCGGCCCAGCCCGTCAGGGCGTGCCGCCGACAGCGCCGAGGCCGTGGTTCGATCCCTGTGCGAGCCATCCAGGAGCTGGACTCCATGGTCCTCCTGGCTCCTTCCAGCACACACTGTTCTGTGATTCGGTGAGATTTCAGCCCTTCCGTGACTACCCGGTCAGCGCATTTGTGGAGTGCTGCCTTTTGTAAGTGCATGCACAGCATTTAAAGCTTAACAGAGAATGTATGGGGGCTTCAAGCAGAAAGGACTTCAAATGGAAATCTAAGTAGCTGGGTACATGTGGTAGCTGAGTCACACTTTCCCACACATTTCCTCCTCTGGGCACAGACCAAGGAGCCGTTCTTCTGATCAGGAGGTTACAAGTACAAATTATTCAGTGCTGACATAAGAGGAGTATAAATCAGCCGCCTAATCCCAGATGTGCTGTTACCCGAGGAGCGAGCATTTCAGGTATTTGGCTTCCTTGTCTAAACATGTAGGAGACACAGGGTGTGTTATATAATCCTCCTCCGTGTACTTGGATTTAAGAGGAAAAGTAATACCAAAACCCTGCCTGACCTTGGAAAACCAGGAGTGCTCATACATTGTTGTGTCCCCCCATGCAGCTACCCAGCTGGACTCTCCTGGGCAAGCAGGCACAGTGAACAGTGACAGCTTTCTGTCATGTCTTCCACAGGCTTGACGAAGGCAGTATCTTAATCCAAATGGTCTGAGAGTTTTTTTATTGGTGGAGGTGCTTCACAAAGTACACTTTCTGTGTGGATTCATTGTGGTTAAGGTCATGTCTTCCTAAGAGAATTTGCTCTTTGGACACATCTTCCATATTACCTCTAAAGGTATATCAAGGGTAAATAATCACATGCATCTTTTAATAGTCTCTTTCCTCCCACCTCTCATGGCAGTACACACTGCTCCTCCCTCAACCATATCCTTTGCCATACCAGATGTGCCTTTTTTCACAAACCTGCATAGCAGATAAGAAAAAGAATCTGTAAAATTACATCAGCTTAAGCAAAAGGCAAATTGATGATCTACTAAAATAGAGGCAAAACGTTGGGTAGAGATGCATTTTTATGGGAAAATAAACAGGATAATCTGCTTATGTTAAAACAGAAGCAAATATGAAGATGTACTGGGCAGTTCCTCCTGGATAAAACTGTATCAGTATTCATAATAAGCCTCCAAAAGAGTTTGAAGAAAAGCCTTTTGGATGCATAAAAGGGATCTAAATACACATCAGAAATAGTCAGTGAGGATAAAAGCCTGCAGCTTTTCCCTTCAGAAGTTTCTGATGCCACATAATGCACGCCTTTACCCAAGATTCAGTGCTGTTTCCAGCATATGAAATGGGAATCCCACTTATGGTTCTGTAGCAGAAAGCCCATCCTTCCCTGATTTTGCAAAAAACACACTTTGACTCCCTTGTCACACTCAAAGACATTTTCCCTTGCTCATCTGCAGTGTGGGAATGATGACCAGGGAGAGATTCATCCTTTCCCATGCCCTGGAAACACAAAGGTTTGATAGAGAACTGAAAGCTTTTTCTGCATTTCTTAGGTATGGGCTGCAAAACTGTACTGCTAGGCACCACTCAAACCACAAAGAACTTGAAGAATATTCTCTGGTGCAATGGCTTTGGAGCAAATTTTATGGGGTTTAAAGAATGTTTGTTTTCTGTTTGTGTTCTGATTGTTCCTCTTTCAACAACTGCAATAATGTAGTCGAAGGTCATCAGCTGTGTTAACTTCTCTGTTAAATGCCCAGAATGTTATTTCCCTGTTCTGCAATGCCACCACGCAGCTGAGCAGTCCATCCCTGCCTCGGAAAGGGAGATTAAGGAAGCACAGCAAGCCCGGCACAGCTGCGGGTGCAGCGGGACACCCAGGCAGACCACGCTGCCGGCTGAACAAGCAGCAAAAGTCCCAAGGCAGAGTATGAAATTCTAGAAGAGTCATCATTGTAGCCGTCAGGGAACCTCACACAGGCTCCCGCGGGAATCGCCGGTTTCCTCAAGCTCTCCCGCTGGAAAGGGACTGTTTTCCCTTGGTCCCTGCCAGGCCGGGTGCATGACCCTCCCTCGCACGTATCCTCTCTGACGTGTGTCCTTGGTCCCCTTCCAGGCAGGCCGTGACCTGGCGCTGGTCCCACAGCTGTGCGCCAGATCCATCCCGGGCCCCAGCACGGCCTCAGCCCCCCGCCCGCCCGCCCAAGGAGCCGAGCAGAGCAGCTGCCACTTGCGCTGCAGTCCAAAGGCTTCACTGCCCGGCAGGGCACTTTCAGAGCTCTCTGCACTGCATTTACTCACCTTGAATCTTTGCTGTTTGTGTGGAGCTACCTCAGTGCCAGAGAGGAATGAAATGTTTTTGAACTCCCACACAAACAGTTTCACATATAGACTGTAAACAGATGTTTTAATGGCCTTTTCCTGCACACCACACACAGCCTTTTTCCTTTCTCTATTTAGGGATTTCTCATTTCTGCAAACTTTTTACTTACTGTCTATTCTTCTATCCCTCTTCACACTGAACAAAAGTACTGCCTATACCTAACTCCACACTTATCTTTCAGTTAAATAGGTTCTCAGGAAGGTCTTCTGTAGCTTCTCCAGACAACCTAGCCAAAGGCAGAAGTTCTGGAAGCAATGGGTTTTTTTTGTCAATTAGGGTCACAGCACAGATGTGAACAAATTTCTTACTTGTTGTGGCCGAAACCTATCAATGCAAAAATAACAGGCACAGCACCAAAGGACTCACACTAGAGGCAAGGAGCCACGTAAACTGTGTATAAACAATTTAAACTAAACTAAAACTGTTTTTACAAAACTTCAACCTGCTTCAGAAAAGTTGTTCTATGACAAATATAAATCAAGCCTGTAGCAAAACAGCAGTGTGATTTTGGTCACTAAACATTTTGCAGCTCCCCCCAGTATATATATACAAACACATTCCAGTCAAAATTAAAACTACTGCATACTTGAAACACAAGGGCTGCATTACAGCTCCAGGGTTTGCTCTCATTTGAGTGGAGGAGCAGGTTGTTGAACAACATGCATCACACAATTGAAACAGGCCTCTTCTGCTTTCTCAGAAACACTCGTCTCATCTTTTCCCAAGATACTTTTGAAGAAAGCAGTTACAGTAGCATGACAGTAAATAAACTCCTTATTCTACTGTTAGACTGAGGCTGAAGAAAAGAAAAAAAAAATTTAGAAAACATAGATCACTATATGAATAAAGAAGAAATTACAACAGAACAAATTAGAACATCACATCTTGCATTTGAATCAATGTAAAAGCTTTTCTAAAATTGGATTGTCTGAGGCAGTGGCATTTGTAGAATTTTCCAGACAATGTGAATACAAGACAGCATTCAAATAACCTGCACACAGGAATTTCTGCCCAGTCCCAATCTGGAGTTCATCATTTAACACTATAACCAGAACCAGAGGCAGTGTAAACAAATTACCTACAAGCCTGCAAAAAGCCTTCAGAGGAGGGCAAAGGCCTTACTTTTTATGCCTGTGTCATCACTGAGGGTGTTGCCTCTGTGTCAGGGGAAGGACCAGAAATTCCAGCTCCCACTGGAATTTCTTTAAGGTCAGTGCAGCACAGGTCAGGTGCTGGCACTCAGGGCTGGACAGTTCTGTGTCCTTCCGGCACCACAAAAAGCTGTCAGCAGGTCTGCTGGAAAGCACAAACAAAAGGGTGTTCGGGCAGGATTCATTGCACCCCAAGCTGTGACCCCACCTCTGCTTTACAGTAAAAATTGTCGGAGGTGAGCAGGGACCAGAAGATGCCGGAGAGGAAGAGCGGGTCTGTCCTGCGGAGCTGTGCGCCGGCGCTGAGCGCCAGGTGGAGCTCGGAGATGTAATCCTGGCCAGCAGGAGTGCACGGGAGCGCCTGACCCACATTCCTTAAATCCGACTACCTTTAACACCCCGGGGACAAAATCTCCGCTTCATCACACCTGTGATACCATTGTTACTGGAGTTGCCTTTCGTGCCTGTAGGCATGCAGGAGGTGGCTGGAAGGGGATGGAAGGCTGCAGCATCGTTTCCTTGCTTTCTAAGCTTCCTTTGCATACCATCTTGAGTGGCATAGCCTGTAGTATACTGAAAGCCTGATAATAAGACAGATGACATCTGTTTAGGTCACATATCTGAAAGGATTAATGCTCCCAAAGACTTACAAGCTGCAGCTTAGTACTCTGCTATCTGAACACATTGGCCTTGGTACATGTGATGGCTGTCAGCTCAAGGCTCAACACTTCTACAGCTTGAGAAAGATGGAAGCTGGACATCCAAGCAACCATGGCAAAGGATATGCACCATTCCCTTCATGGATACAGTAAAAGCCACAAGCAACGTGTGCCAAGTCTGGTGAAAGAGTTCCAGGGGAAAGAAACAACTTAATTGCACTAGTTTTGCCTGTGGCAAGGTGCTGCCCCACAGAAAACAGACATGCTCATTCGAGCTGGCAGAGGTGAAAAGGGAACACAACCATTTTTATATGGGGCACAACTGCTGTCTTCAATTTGCTTTCTGAACAAGAAAAGGAACAAAACTAATCCACATCACCCACAAAGCTTACCCATTTCTTTCCCTTTAAAACCACATGGCTCCGTAGAATGGCTCCTGGGGAGGGGCAGGGGAGTGGGATGACCTGGATTATAGCATCAGCAGAAAGCACCACAGGGTGCTTGTGCCTTCCTCGGCAGGCAGGAAGGGCTTGCAGGACACAGTACTTGTGGCCAGGCAGTACCTGCAGACACGAGCAGCCCAGGGCTTGCACACAGGCTTACAGACATAACATTCCCCTGTTTTGATGAGGGTCAGCTGGATCTTGTGGCCTGTGTAAATAACAGTGCTTTGGGAGGAAGCAGAACAGAACATTAGATTCTCCATTTCAGAGCCACAGTTCTGAATGGAGGGAAAAGAAATAAAATTTAGACCCTAAAGTCCCCTGAAGGGGAAAGACACAAGAGACTGATGCAGCAAGTTCCACTAAAATATTTAACTGGTACCATGAGAGTTGATTAGAATTATTTCCAACTCATAAACCCACATGCTGCTTCTTTCTCTCTTGCCAATTAACAGTATTACTTAGCACTAATAAACTGCTTTCATTTTCAAGGGCTTAAGAAGACAATCACCTCAACATGACTGAAAGGAACAGATGGCAATGAAGTATTAACATCACAATTTCACAGTTGGAAAAGCTCCTGAGAGAGGGGGCAGTAGCAGTGTCTGGAGGATACCTAGTCCTGTTCCCTGTGTGGAGCTGGAATCCCTTGATCTCACCTCCACTCTCAGCTTCTGCTTTAATCCAACCTCACCACGCATTACCTTTCCTAGAGCAAAGTTACACTGTTTTTCTTATTCATTCTTTAATAGTTACTTACATCCTTCTAGATGGCCTCTTACCTCAGCACATCTCCAGACAGGTTGCTACTGCTTTGGATTTAAAAGACTAAATGTCTATCCAATAATGCAATTAGTCCAGCCTGTCATTATTCTTACTGGCTATAAGCAGAGAAGTGATCAGGAAGAAACACATTGCTCTGTCCATACAGCGGGGATGCTCTTTTTCCCTGAAACATCTTGGTCACATTTCAGTACAGAACAGCTGACTGCCTTTTTCTCTTCTCACTCACCCATCTCAGAGGAGGACTGTGCAAAAGTATTGTTATGTGGGGCCTTTTGGCTCAGCTGTGCAACAAAAACTTTCTTAAGCTACATCTGGAAGGAAGATAGGCTTTCTGTGGAACAGGGGTTCCTAAAGCAAAACATGTTCAGGTGAGGACTAAACAAACAAATACAATGATTTTAATAGTAACTGATGTAACAATGACTCAGCAACTGTTTAGTGTGGTGTTTTGGCTTTTTTTTTTAAGAACTGATTTAACTATGGAAGGTTTTTATTTAAAGCATTGAGATAATACCCTCTATTTCAGTATTTAACCCCAAAGATTATCTCAAATTGAAACTGAAACAGTAATAGTGCCAAATGTCTGACTGGAAACCTCCTTTAGGAATGGTAACATTAAATACTACTTCAGAATGAAATTAATTATTCAGAACTATTTCAGCACATACTGATATTAGTATCAATTGCCTTCCATCTCTGCTGAGCCACTGAGCTAATATCTCAGCACATTATCAATTTTATCCATCAAGTATCAATGTATAATGAACAATGAAATCCTTCTATAGACGTTAGTGTCTAGGGAGAACATAACATATCCAAAATACTGCATTACCTGGGGCTGTTCCTGCATGTTAACGTAAAGAAGATGTGCTAGTGTGCCAGTGCATCCCTCCCTGAGAATTCCTGGGGAAGGCATCCCCACTCTGCTCAGCTGGAACTGGTACCTGAGCAATCAGGCATGGTGCAATGCAAACTAGTTTTCAAATGGGCTTGAGAAAATAATACACACTATTTCACCCTAGCTTGACAAGCATCTGTGTTCAGCACTGCCCCACTCAGTTATCAATCTAGTGTGAGTTTTCCTGCTATTTTATTTATATTTAAGTGTAGAATGTAATGGATGTGGATTTTCCTAAATTAGAAAACATCAGAGTTCTCACACTTAAAAGAGTAACACTTCAACAGAGAATACTTAATATACAAAATGGCTGCATTTGATTTTTTTAGAAACTGAACCCAAATGCAAAATGAATCCAAATAGCCCTTTTTTTAAAACTTCGATTGTACAAGTAAAACAACTTGTTTTATCCCTGTAGCTAATATTCAGATGAATGTTTGTTGTTGGGTTTTTTTTCTCAGATTTCCATTATATTTTGTACTTAAAACCTTTCCAAAAGTGTAGGAAGTTCTCAAACATAAACACTATTTCCTGTAAATAACGGAAACCCTGATTAATAGCATGAAGATTCAGAGTGCCTGTAATGAGTGAGCATCTGTTTTTTCTGAACTTGCAAATCATTGGTAACCTTTGCCTTTACTTGTAATTTATTTTTCTCGTTCAGGAATGATAATCATTTTCAGGACTATAGTCATACCAATGCATAAACCATAAGTAATTGACACCAGAACTGTATCAAATACAAGAATTGTTCCAGGTGTTATAGCACAACAGACAAAGAGGTCAAGGGATTTTGCTATATTATTCCAGTCCCTTCTACAAAATCTCTCTTTCTGACCAGTTTGATACTGATCTTATTTATATCATCTTCCTGCAGCTGGGGGCTTTATTTTGGAGAGGTGCTAGGAATGGCAGGGGTGGGAAGGAGAATACAGTTTTTCCATATGTCAGATAAAGTATGGATATAAAGTATTGGAAGGTACTCTTGCTATTTTAAAGCTTTAGTTTGACTCTTCAAATCTTTAATTCTCCGGTACATGTGAGGACAACCTAACAGTCAGCACAAGGTTTTAGACCATTGTAGTACCTAAAATTCTCAAAGTGTAATGTTTGAAGAAAGGGAAAAAAATTAATGTTCAATATTCTGGACCATAAAATAAGCCTGTATAGAAACTGCTTAACTAAACTCTAAATAACAGCAGAGTAATTTTATTTAGTTACTCATTACTTCCTTACTCCAATTAAAGCTTCAATAAAAGGAATTTTAACATTCAGAATCATTAGCAGAACTTAGATGTTCACAGCTATAGAGGCATCCCACGTAAGGCATTATATTCCAGTGGCTTCACACTTGGTTTGTATATGAGCTCAGACCTCTCTAAGGCCAAAGTCCCAGGGTCTGAATGAACCCTCCTGAATGCAAAGTGAATTTCACAGTAGCCAGCTTATTAAATCCCACTTTGTCCAGGAGTGAAAAGTTGATCTTGAACTACTCTACATCATTAAATTAATGCATCACAGGTCATTCCAACTAGGAGGTCCTACATTTAAGGATTTTATAGATGAAAGTTTAAAGCTCTCCTAATCACCAGGGGTTCCTCTTGGTATGCAAATGTCAGGTGAACATTATGGTGTCAGTCTGCTAACTTTCTGGAAAAAAAACCAAACCAAACCAATAAAGCACAACCACACACATTTAAAGAGAAGTCCATAATTGCACAGCAGTAAGTTCTCAGACACTGCAAATTATCTTTTGAGACAGAAATGAATGTTTCTCTTCCCTCTCACAAAAAAAAAAAAAAAAAAAAAAAAAAAAAAAAAATTGCACCTCTCATTTCCCCAAGAATCTCAGCCATTCACCAAAGGCACATATGACACTAGAAATAGAATTCTCAGCTTCCTTGACAAAACTTTTACTTCAAACAGGCCCTGCACGTTGGCTGCATTACACTGTAACAGGTTTCTCACTGAAAACTTGTTTGTGAAGTTGTTTCTAGAAGAAAATAAATCTTTAAGCTGCCCAAATGACCAAGGCACTCAGAATAATCTTAGGACTGTCCTTTGGGGAAGACACAAGGTCTCACTTTCAGCAGACGCCTGACGTCAGACCAGAGAGGGAACACAAGACAGGCAAAGGTTATGTGCAAACTGTCCCCTGTGGCTTATGCAATAGCCAAATAACCACTGCTCAGGATAGATGCACATAAAAAGAACTCACTGGAAATTACTTTTAATATAAACAAACCGAAACTGCTTGTGAGTTGTAGGGTATGGTGTTGCCATAGACTAATCTGAACAGCTTCCATCTCAGGTCTCTAAAACAAGCATTCAGTAAGCAATTCACATTACATCAGTCATCTTTGGTAACACTGTACATTTGTGTCAATCACTTGGTAAACATAAGTTCTTGATATTCAGAGTGTAATTCATCATAACTACAAACTAATTGGAAAGTT
The DNA here is from genome assembly GCF_048771995.1 of Taeniopygia guttata. Taxonomy (NCBI): domain Eukaryota; kingdom Metazoa; phylum Chordata; class Aves; order Passeriformes; family Estrildidae; genus Taeniopygia; species Taeniopygia guttata. Next base: position 10,796,004 of record NC_133031.1, on the reverse strand, counting down.
GATGGAGTGTCCTCCAACTGTACATGAGCTTGCTAAGGGAAGAGTTCAGACCAGCAACACTAAAATTACTTCACAGTTATGTAGAAAAAAGTTACAATTCTTTGTCATAGAACATTACACTAGTTTGTTATTTTTTCTACAGTTAAAGTGGGCTTATATTCAGGATTATTAAATTAACAGCAAAACAGCTTCCAAAACAATTTAAGGGTGTGATTGAAAGCTAAGAACTTTGATTAAAGCATAATTTTTAAACTTTGTTTTCTAACCCTAAATTATTAAAATACAGAAAAAAAGTTATCATTATTTTTAAAAAATGTATAATTAAAAAAGAAGTTCCATTCCTTACAATACAGTTTAAAACTAACATAGAAGGAATCAGTGCTACATTAAATACAGTCAAGAGCATTTGGATGGCATTATCTAAGTATATTCTTATGCTCTCTGTTATATGGTCCAGCCATGGACTTCTCCTTGCTTTAATGTATATTTGATGTTCACTGAAGTTTTCCCTCTCATCCTGATGTGGGCTGTCCACATATACTGTGTTAGCACTTAAGAGTCAGCATTTATGTACAATTTAAAAGCAGCACAGCAATCCTACAGCCTACAGCTGTGCTCACTCCACTGCAGTACTGGAGCGAGCACAACAGCTTGGATATCTCAGGGAATGCATCATTGTTCTGAAAGGCCTTTTTTTCCCAGTTTTTTCAGGGGGTGGCTCCTTATTGCTTTTCTCAGCAGGCTCTGTCTGGAACTGTTCTATTTGAAATTCGAGATGTTTTTGAATGGCTACCCCAAGGACTTCCGGATCCACAGATGCCCCATACACTTCCCATGTCATTCCTTCATCATCCCATCTCACTTCGCGAACTGGAGATTTGGGGGCCTCCGAGCCTTGCTCCAGGTTCACCTCTGGGAACACGTGTGAGTGACCTTCTGCTGCAGCTGCTGGGCTTGTTGCCACTGATTTGCATTCCATGGTTGGAAGAGTTTGTACCTCGGCATCTCTGCGCTCCAGAGCTGCTTTTAGGCCTTTGGTTATGTCATTCATAGAGGTCATAGTCCACATATCCTTAGTTGTCACTACCATGTCTGCACCTTGCTGGCTGCTCAGAGCAACATGGGCAGCCTTGGCTTCTGGAGGGGCTCTCTCCTGTGGAGCAGGTTGCAGCTGTTCTCCAGGAATGTTACAGCACTTCAGGATTTTCTTGGCGTCCAGGCCTGATTCACTTACTGAAGACACCAGCTTGGGATATGTCAAAATGTCTGAAGCAGAAAAGGAATGAAAGTAGCCAGGTGCTGCCTGCTCGTTTCCTGTCTCACTGACAGAGCACACCAACCGTGGCACGAGCTGGATGGATGGGATGGGCAAGGAGTGGCAATAGGCCGGGATGGTGGCATCTGCCTTCAGGGCGTCCTGCCTGAGACTGCAGGGCCCTGCTGAGTTGTTGTGAACTGTCATCGCCATGGGGGAGTACACAGAGTTTGGAATGTTACCATAAGTCAGACCCCCATGAATAATCCCAGGGGCTTGACTGAACGTTGTCCTGTTTGGGAAACTGTTTCCAGGCATGTGGGGTCCCAGAACAGCAGCGTGAAATGTGCCAGGATCTGTGTAAACAGTAGTGTTACGTGAAATACTGCCACTGTCAAAGGTGTTTGTGGGTACTTGTTGGTCTCTAGGTAGGACTGGAAGATGAGTCACAAGGTTTTGATAGTGAGATGTATTTTGATTTGTTTCTGATCCGTATCTCTGCATTTGGTCAGACATCCTAGCCACTGGCAGACTATGACTGCAGCCAGAAGGGCTTAGGCTGGAGTGAGTAGCACTGGTTTCTATGTGAGTGACATGAATCTGCTGTTTGCAGCTGCAGGTTAGGTCTGAGTGGCTTCTCTGAAGGGCAGTTCCTGATTCTTCCATTTTACACATGCCTTGCTGGTGAACAAAGCAAGCTGAAGAAACATTTTCAGTAGTGCTGCTCTTTACACACATCCTAGTGTCCCCTATTCCCCAGGACACTGAGGACTGTTCAGTGACAAGAACATGGTTTGTATACTTAGTTCTTCCCTCTGAATGGTCATTGGCTGACTGGTCATTTATGGTTTGCACCTCTGATCCAAGTCCCATCATCCCAGGCTGTGAGGAGGACCATCCAGGACTCTGCACACTCCTTGCATCACTCCTGTTTTCCAGGACATGGCAGATGGTGCTACTATAGCTTTTCTTCAGCTCCTGTTTGTTTTGCCTTTCCTCGAAACTCCTCGAGTGCCCAATACAGGTCAGGTTTGAGGAGCTCTTGGATAGGGGATGACTGTTGACATTCAAGAGACTGGGACAAGTAGAATTTAGTGAGTCCTGGTAGCAATGGGTGTGGAGCTGGTGGCTGTCAGATGACATGGCAAAAAAGAGAGATCTGCAAGAAATGGTGGAAAAGACACAATTTAAGTAGAAAATAAATGTCCTGGAAACTATAATCACTACTGACCTTCTGCTTGGGCTTCTTTCACAGTTCACAAGTACTTTCTAAAAAGTGCAGTACTCTAGTCTAAGTGTTTAGAAACAGTCAGTTTCCATTTTCCCTTTCCCCAGAGAGCTTTTCCCTAAATTAGGTGCAGGATTTTTTAAAATTCTGGTGGGATTTTTTCCAATTCATAAAACACAAGAGATAAAAATCATCCTTGGTTTCTACATTTTAACAATAACTATCTCAAGATTACCAAGTATCATCTCCCCAAACTCACTAGAGCCATTTTTGGGACATCCAGAGATGTCATGTACCTTAAGCAAAGACCGAAGTATTTTCAAACTAGATAATGATGGTGGTCATTAAGCCAATGATATTAACCATATCATCAAAACAAAACAATAAAAGAGTTTAGTTTTTAGTCTCTTGACATTATAATTTCAGAAGTTATCCAGTCACCGATGGAGCTTTTAAGCCTTGAAGCTGCAACAACTGAACAAGTTCTCTCTTTTCCCTATACCTTTCCTAGCAAGCTTCTTGATATTTCATGTTACAAGAGGATCACTGTTTTAGTCCACAGTTTTTCCCGAGCCCACACAAGTGCACAGCAGGTATGCACAAAGTTGTTTTGACCCCTTGTGACAGAGATGACATGAAACCCAAGGAAATGACCTCTACCCAGCCAGTGTAGGATCACTGCCAGTGCTCTCAGAACAAATAATGCTGGGCAGCACTCCAGCTTGTCCTCACCTCTGGCACCACAGGAGGTGGCTGCAAAGAGGGATCCAGTGAAAGGCTGGAGGTGAAACTCCCCTCTCTCTGTAAGGTGAATCTGCAACTCAGCACTGCCTCTGTTAAGGGTGTGTGCTCTGGGCTCTCAGGCTGCAAATCCACAAGTTCATGCTGGCTGTAGAAGGTGCACACTCATAACACCAGAGGCAGGGTAAAAATAAAACAAGAAAATTTTTAGCCTAAGTCTTGCAGTTCTTCTGTCCTTTTTTATAGTGGACTCTGTAGTTTCTATTTTTAGAAAACCCTTGTTTCTACCAATTGTTGCAGTACCCTATACATTATCAAAATTTATGTTAGCAGTTTCACATCTAAGGGGAGTTGTGATCGAAGATTTTGAATCTCACCAGATTTAGAGATCCATTTTTGCTGATTGAATCAAATCTTCCACTGACTGACTACAAATATTGCCTTGGTGTCACACATGTGTTGCAACATTTGTACAACTAAGTTATTTTAATGTGCTCAATATATATCTGTATCTACCCACACAAATACATATATGTCTTTTCTACAAGAACTCACTGTGTTGAACAAAAAGATCCAGAGTGTTTGTGTATTGCTTCCAGGCCAAGTACTACCAGATATTTTGTTGTGCAGATGTAGAGAGTGAAAGCCAGATTTTCTCATTTTAGACAACTTTCCCTCAGATATATTCTATGCACTCTGCCTCCTTAGCAGGTCTCTGACAGAAACCTGCACAATTTCTTGTGCATTATATCAATAAAATAAAAATAAATGTGTGGAACAGGAAAGGTACATACACATGGTAAACAAAAGCACTCTGCAAATGTAACAGGGAAGTTCACTCTTACCATCAAGGACACAGAGGCTGCAAGGGCTCACATTCAACACTCTCATACGTGATCCTTTTAAAGTGATATTTACAGGCTTCAAGAGTCACGTAGCAGTGTAACAGATAAGAACATGCCCTTTGCTCCCTCTGCCAACCAAGAGCTCTACAGCTGATCCAGGCAGCTATCAGTGCTTGTAATTAATTCCATTTCCATTGTTAATGTTGGCAGGCTAACAGGCTGCAATTTTCCCATCACCTGAAATCCACTTGTGTTGGCTGTTTTCCATCATGAAATTAAATTGAGCATGACAACATTAAAAAATAATAATATTTGTAATCACATTCTTACAAAAATTCTCATTGTGGGTTGTGTATCAGGGACTTGCGACCAGCAGCAATATCCTCTAGCATAGGGTTTGCTCCAATTTGAACTGTACGCAGAAAAAAGGTGAATTCCCATCCTTCATACACGTTACCTCTCCTGCAGTCACTTCTGCACATCAGTATAGTCTGCCACAGAGGGTTCAAAGGAGTCAAGAGGATTAAACACCAGAGCAATAGCTGCCTCCAAGGTGAAAACCTTACATTTAATCTCTTTAAAAGATAACACCTGCAAAGGCTCTCACACACACCTGCATGAAACAACACTCACTAATGGAAATCCTCAGACACAAATATTGAGGCTTGGGTGAAAGGAAGCTTCAAACATATCCTGTTACAAATTATACAAGGCTGTGGGAAGTTTGAAGTGCTCTCTTACAAAGTTTACAGCATTCAAACACGCTGTATATATGTGTACACAGAAACCAAGGCTCTATTTGCTTTCTTTGTGTAGCAATGGACATTACTACAGAAGCCTCTGCAACTGAAAGAAGGGATGCATTTGAAACTGATTTGTCACCTCACGCACAGCACATTCAGATGGATGAAACAGACCAAACACAGTGACATCACTGAAAGCAATACCCAGGGTGATGCTGGCAAGGAAAGCTCCAAAGAAAACTCTGATAAAATTTATTTTTGCCCCACTGCAGGTGAAACCATGACCAAACATGGGCCAATGTGACATATATTACACATGAACATATAGAATATTCTAACCAGCTACTCCCAACAGCATCTGAACACTGTTGCTCAGACAGATCAGTGTTCCACACTACCATAATTGTAACAATTCTCCCATGGCCTTGGGCCTGCCCAAACTCTGCATTTCACACATGCACTGCTGGCACTGATTGCTCAGGGTGCACAAAAATCCCCTGAGAAGAGGCCCAACACTGCCCACACACCTCCCGAGGTGCCAGACCTCCCACCAAGCCCCGGGTCCAGCCCATGGCTTCTGGGAAAGGCTGGGAAGCAGAAAGCTCTGGATGGTCCTTCTGACACCTCTGCTGGTGAGGGGCTGGGTCATGTATGGAGAACGAGGTGCCAAACTTTTTAAAAATCCAACTTCAAAATATGGAACCTCTTCAATGTCACAGCCATACAACACCTTTGCATTTTGTGAATCAGCTAATCAGGAATGGGTTGCCCACATGAAACATTGATAGAAACATACTGATTTTGTGGGTACACAGGCACCCAAACAAACTTCCTCTGTGCGTGCTGGGCAGAGCAGACTGCTTGGTTTAACTTTCATTTTTAAAATGCAAAAATATAATTTATAGGAAAGGAATTTTAGTCAAAAGTATATATTTTAAGTTCTGAGTCTGTCTGAAAGATTTTTATTTGAAAGGAAATTCACACATGAAATTCACACCTGAATACACAAATAAGAAAGTATGAATTTTTGAGGCAGTTACTCTACTATGAATATATAGAAAATTGTTAGACAAGCAGAGAAAGGATTAGGATAGAAATGGAATTAACATCCACTATTTTTGGCTTAGCTTCAGATAGCTTATGAGGGGATCTAGGCTGCTTTCACTAATTCCACTGAACTACTTTAAAGCAACAAATGTGTATTTTGCTATGACTTATGATTAAAGTTTTGACCTATTTAATGCACCAGTAAATTTAGTCTCAAAATATTAAATATAATGTATGATATCAATTGAAAGACATTCACTGTAAATTAACCATGATTCTAAAATCCTTCGGTATTTTTCAATTCCACACATGTACTTTAATTGAAATTTTGACAACACTCTCATCTTTTAGTTTGAAACTGTTCCCCTTTGTCCTATCTGCCCACATAAAAAGTCCTTTTCCCTGTTTTTTAAGAACTCTCATTTAGTACTTTGTTACTATAGCAAGTTAACAGACAGTGAGGCAGTGAGAATCATCTGACATGTTGAACAACACAAGTTAGCCACAGAATTTGGGAAGAGTCAGAGAAATGTTTCTATTTACTAGAAATATGCATGCAATGCCAGACACTTCTCTAAATTTTCCACACTTATTGTTTCTTTATATAACTCCAGTGGTCAACCCACAAGTCAAGACAATTTGTAATAATGACTGCGGCTGTTTCACCCATCTTCACTTGGCTGATCATACAATAAAATTTTTTTTTCATAATTTTATGCTTTCAAAATCAGCATCTGACTGCAAAATAAGTTATAAAATTAAAGCCAGTTACAGGGATGAGAACACTAACATGCAAATGTGGAATTTGGAAAAGCTAAGCAATCTGATCCATACCAACATTTTTGGATGCTGACCAGGACCCTCCGTGGCAGCACTAGCCCTTTCAGAGAAGACAACTTCTGAGAAGTGTTAGGGGGTTGCAAGGTCTTTGTCCTGAATTTTCTCCTTCATTTGCATCATTCTGGCCCTGCTGTGCAATAATCTGCTCCACAAAGCAAACACAGAATTTCTGCAACAACACCAAACTCAAAACCAAACACAATTATATTTTATACAAGAAGAATAGTGTCATTTTAAATAATTTAAGGAATATACTTGAATAGAAGGCTGTTAGATAGAGGTTCTTAACTTTATTTAATCTTATTACAAACACCATGGTTATAAATTTGAAAGTTAAGAGCAGTTTACAGCTAAAATTATGGAACTTTCATTAGATCCTAAGGGGCAGCAGTCACTTAGCCATAAACACTGCTGACCCCTGACTGGGGCACAAGACAGCACATACAGGAACCTGCATTTCTGCCCAAACAGCCAAGCTCCCTCAGGTACCAGCAGCAATTCAGTATATTCACACTGGGCTCTCTGCAGGCCTGGTATTTTATAAGCAATGTGGCTTCCTCACTGCAATCCATGACTAAACTTTTAAGATACATGCCTAATGTAGCAAAATAACATAAGGAGGACCATCTAATATGACATTCATTTTTTTAGAGCTGTACTAATTTTAAAGAAACTTATACCATCAAAATAAAAAAAAATAAGAGTGTGCTTATGTCTAAAAATTGTCCTTGCTTGCCCACATGGAAAACTACTTGCACAAGAGAAGAAAGATCTGTTTTGCTTTAGACAAAGATTGGCATGATAGCATTATGAGATCTGATGGCCTCTCCCTAACTACTACTACTACTGAAGGAAATAGTTCATTAACAGTAATCACTTACATTTACATTGGGGGGGAGTCAAACCACTCAAGAGGCATTGGCAAAACAGGATTATCCATGGTAAAAAGCTTAGAGATTCCAGTGTCTGGGATTAGGAGTTTTGTTGCTGCTGTTTTTAATTGTTATTTTATTTTGGTGAGGTATAAGTGAGAGGAATAAAAGTAGGGGAAAAGGTGTCACTTGTCTCTAAATTCTGTCAATACAAAAAATAATTTCTCTAAATTCTGTCAGATAGATTAATAAAGACTCAGGTTGAGACCCCAATCACTTAACATTTAATCATCATCTTTCTGTAGGCTTTCCATTTTGGAATAGCATTATAAACAAACCATGCCTTGTTCAGTTTAATCTTTGCTAATGCCCTTTTGTAAATGTTTTCTATCATCCTAAGAATTTCCAAGTATCAGCCAGATCTACAGGACAGACTAGCTTGGGCATCTAGAGATACCAACAGACAAATACAACAGACAAGTGCACACTTTGTATGCAAATGAATGGGGTTGTTTTCCAGTTCTGCACTGCAAGAAGCACTGGGAACAGTGGGGTCATGTCACTGGGACCATAATTCAGGAGAGGGAGAGGGAGTACACTTGGGAGGCTGGAAAACATGAGAGCAGGAGAGCTGTGACCCTCAGTGCTCAGCACTGCCAAAGCAGAGGCCTTGTGGCTGATGCCCTTACAAGGCCACTGGTCACAGCTTCATTAGTTTCTGCTAATCACCACTGTGGCTGCCAGTGATGGGCAAGAAACAGAAATCTTTTCCTGAAAAGATTTCTGTTTCTTGCCCATCCTGTGCTGAGCACATTGGGCAGGTGTCTGAAGTGACTGGTGACAAGACTCAGAGTGAAGAGTCCCCTTTACCCCGAGTGTTAATGAGCCTTGGCTCTCTCCTTCCTGAGGGCCACAGCAGAGACCTCTTCCCCCAAATACTGAGGGTGCCACAGGTGCCCTGGCCTCAGCAGGAGGTAACAAATGAGTTACAAGATCAGAACATGAATAGATTCCAACATTTGCCTATGCATTCACCTCAGTGTGGAATGACAAGGCCACTGGCCACAGTGCCCACAGTTATCCCAGCAGCTTAGAAGACCCATGCAGGAAGGTCAGCATTCACTTTTAGGGACCAGGGACAGCCTACAGACTGAGCAGAGCTGAACACTCTGAATTCTAAAAATGAAAAAGGCTAAAATGAAAGTGAGAGAGAAGCCTGATAGGGATAAACCAAAGGAGACAATTTCAGTGACACCTTCAGCTGAATTTCCAGGAAGGACAATTCACACGGCTGTAAATATATTATTGGGAAACCAGAGAGAGATGTACTCTGTCTCAAGGGATACATGTGTTGGGACATTGTCCTGACACCACCACATGATTTACTACTGCAACATATGGTATCTTCTTTGCCACCTCTTTTATTCAATCATCTCTCCCAGAAACAACTTCAAAAATCATATTTTTTTAGCAGAAATTTATGAGCAAAACATTTCCCCCACTATATCTCTACGTGGAGATCTGCCTCAGCATACAAACTGCCCTACAGCATACCCAGCAGAGCTAAAATATGAGATACTGTACAGTCATATTTGATGCTCACTTTTACTGTTTGACAGCTCAGTTCTTTAAAGCACATCTCTTCAGTGAGAAGAGTTAAAACTTTAATTACAAATTAAATATGATGACATGGTCATGTAATCAGCTGTTTTCACCAGCTGGAGCTTTAAAAAAAATCAAATATAATGACAGCAGGCAACATTGACCTAGAATCATACTTACAGTGAATAGTGCATGCCTAAATAAGTGATATATTAATATCATTGTCTTTCTGAATTAAGCAGAACAGAATTAAGCAAAATGAAACTGTTAATTCAGATGCCAGGATTATGCTGCTAAGAATTGATGGCTACTGATATCCACTGGTATTGCAGAAGTCCTGTGAGAAAAATATTTGATAGTTTCTTCAGAAATTAATCTTTAATGTAGAAATTATGCAGTGGCCTATCCACATTTGGATTTATTTCAGAGACAGACACTAGTGAGCTTTTCCTCTTCATAGCAGGGGATCAGATTCTATTCCTTCACATGTTCCAACCTGGAGGAGACAGAATTAGTCTAGTGTTGAACAACTCATGCTCTTCAGAGCTCCACTTTTGTACCCACTCTTCAGCCCTGAGCAGACCAGCTTCAAAGCAACCCCACTGAGCTGGAACTCTGCAAAAACACATGGTCATAGCTTTGCTCAGTAAGCCTCTGCCTGTCAGAGGCCCAAGCCTGCCAACTGTGTGTATCACAGCTTCCTGAGCAGCAGCATGAACTTAAAAATCATACAGAAACCCAGAAGCTCACTTACAGCCTCCTTCCAATCTCAGAGTACAGCTGGATTTCAGTGCAACCTGCACTGGAGGCCAGCAGTTTGCACATCCAACAAACTCCACCCAAACTGGCAAAGTGATTAGAATATCTACTTGCAAATTCATGTGTTTTAGTAAAAAATATTCTAATAATAATTTTTGTTGTTTGCTTGAAAGCTAAACAATGACAATTAGAGGGAAGGTACAAACTCAGTTATCCCCCCTGCCCTACGGAGATCCCAGCTTTAATGGCACTGCACTTCTGAGTGTGAGGGCAGTGGGACATCCCTCCCTGCCAGGTGGACACACCTGTGACAGCTGAAGCTGTGTCCCAGCCTGTGTCACAGGGTGCCAGCCCGTGTGTGTGCTCTGTGCCAGTGGCTGCAAGGAGGCAGAAAAGTGCAGAGCTGTGCCTAACGTGCCCAGCCTCCCCAGAAAACTCACTCCCTTGCCTCAGTGTTGTGCCAACAGAGATAAAAGCTTTACAACCAGCTGAAGTGGCAGACAAAGGAAGCTCAAATCTGCCTTAAAAATACTGAATAGCCGCAAGTACAGCAGCTTTTCAAGTTCAAATCTCACCCTTAATTGAAGGATGGCAATTCCTACAGCAGCATCAAACAGTAATAGCAATCTGAAGGTCTCCAAACATCTCCATTAGGATAAAGATAATAGATTTAGACAATTAAATTGAAGGATGCCTCACCAAAACAATTAAAGATAGCTCATTATTCTTCAACATGTGATAGTTGAATCTCTTTCTTACCTAGAAAAACTTGACAACTTACCCAGAAAAACGTAGAAATTTATCTTTCTTTATTGTTCTCTTGTTTCCCCCTGTGACTGAACACTCTACAAGGGCCACAAAATCCTCTTCAATTCTTTAAATAACAGCATTTATGAACTGTATGGAAAACCTTGGAGAAAATAATTCAAAAACACAATCCATCTGCCTCTAGAAACTTCTCTCAGTGGTGGCAGAGCAAAGACTGATTTTGACATTGTGGAATGACAGAAAACTGACTTCCAGAGCTTAAAAAACAATTGCTCAGTAATTAGAAAGAGGAAACTATTGCTTTCTAATTCTGTCTGTGCTCACTGACACAGTGTATGACCTTGAGCAATTAATTCCCTTTGTGACTCAGTTTTACTCATCTGTGACTCACAGATTAAATGCAGAAGCCCCTGATGTAGGTATTTAAAGGCTTAATTCATGATTGCAGAGCACTCTCAAATCCTAGAATAAAAGATATTAAATATAAGATGCTGAAGATAATGTATTCTGGCCCTTCTTTCGTAATATTTGGATTGGAAGAAATAAATAGAGCATCTCTACAGGAAGTTCTTGTTGCACTTGCAGAAAACTCACCTTACCAGTAAAGTTCAGACACTATCTGTGCTCCAGAAGCATATGTTTAAAGTACCCCCTGCAATTTTCCAGCATTGTATAAGTAATCTCAAGGATTTCAAATACTCAAACTCAGCAGATTTTCTCAAATTAGGTGTTGTATGTATATCTCTCTATACAATATGCATGCTGACAACATGTACATTGTATATGCATGGTATAGTAAGTAGCAATGATTAATTATTATAAGCAGCTTCATTAAACATTCTAAGCAGAGTTGTCACAACTGCAGACCACTTTGTCTTGCAGTGCCACATGCACTTGTAGGCTTTTATTTACTATGGTGAATTTCTCATGAAAAAGAGATTCTGTGACTAATTTAAGCCTCCAGTTCACACTGCAAGCTGTCTTTTATATATCCTTAAGCTGGAAAAGAGCTGGCAACCTCTATCCAAGGGGCTGAGTACTTAAAAGAACTAAAAAGAGGACTCGCTAATTCTGTTTCATAGCATTAAAATTTGCCATTGTAGTATGAGGTACCTTCGAAACTCTTTAAACAAGGAATATGGGAAGAGAAGTTTTAACTTCAAACTCGGTGTTTTGTCATAAAAAACATTATGTCAAAGTGCAATTTCTGTCTCTTAGAAAAGCAACTGTCTCAATTCATCTGTGGTCAAATCAGACCTGTGTGGGGAACTATTATCTATAGTTTTCAGATAAGGGGTGAAAGGCATGGAAGGGAGCACTTCCCTACTCTTTCAAGACTGAGAAGAAAAGCATTAGAGCTTGGCTAGAGGAGAGCTCCTGCCTCCCAAGGCTTGGCACCAGAGACCATAAGGAGAAAAAAACCAAGACAGAGGAAAGTAACAATCCAAAGCAGCAGAATAAAGTTTGCAAATACTTTGTCAAATCCAAGTTTGTGAAGGAGCTCCCCTACAACTCATGTTTACACCTTACTCTGTGTAAACAAATAAATTTGCCCTCCTCTTGGTTAATCTCAATCATAAACCAAACTGCAGAAGTCTCCACTTCCTTATTAACATGTAATAATGTCAGAATCACAAAGTTTTGGGGTTTAAATTTGAAACAACTCAAGAAGCACAAGACAATTCAGTTCCTGTCATCATTCAGGTAGAGGAAGATCCCACCTGTGTGACATGGGATATAACTTTTCAACTTTTCAATATTAACGTATTCTCAGATGCCTGAGAATAACTCTTCATGCATCTGCTGTTAATGAGCAACAAAATACTGATTATAAGGAATAAAGGCTCTGCTACAGGGATTCTTTGCTTTTCAAACATTGGTTTGACCATATTCAAGACTCTCGCAGACAGCACCCTAAGAAATCTGGTCTGACCTCATAGTTATCCCTGCTTTGAGCAGGAATATTCAAATATTCATCACTGGAATAGATTAATTTGTGAGGTCCCTTCAAAAATGACTTTTTAAATTATTATTTTCATAAATATGTGCTTTTATCCATCAGTGCCAACAGAAGTCATGTACCTTCTCAACCTGAGAAGCTGAAATGTGTGGCCATTTTGCAATACTGAACCACTTTTAATTGATTAGTGGAACCTGTATGTTTTACTGAAACCTTAGTACCTTTTACTGAGACAGGAATGACTTTGGAAAGGAAGCACAAAGGTGATCCCCCATATTCTACATGAAAGAGACAGTGACTCCAAAAGTTTCTTTCCAATCCATTAGCACCTCTGTTGTTACTAAATCAACAAAATCACTCCACCCATTTCACAGTTTGGAGGCCATTGAGAACCAAATAAAACTGCTATAACTGCTATAAAACTGCTAAGATATATGTTTTCCCTTGATGTTTTGAGAAGTACTGATGTACCCTGCTCAGTCACAAACACTGAACTTTCCCAGCAGATTCTCTGCAGAAAGCAGAAATTTTAGAATTCTTAAAAAAAAAAAAAAAAAAAAAAAAAAAAATCAGTTTATGAGAGGTAGGGTGGCTTTGTGCATTCATCATCTCTCCAATTTCCATGTCAGGTTTGCTTAGCTTGAGCTGGAAAGTAGTTGGAGCTTTCATTTCAGCTCAGATGAACTGGTTTCTGTCAGTCTTCTGCACTGTTGACTAAAGCTCTGCAAGTCAAATGAAGGTCTTACACCTGCTCAATCCCATTAACCTTCATTTGCACACTCAGGTGTGCCCTTGCTAAAGCTTAATTAGCAAATATTCTGCAGATGGAGAAAGGCTCCTGCTCCTTTCTCTACTTTGTATTAAATCCACACTGTGCACAAGTCAAGCCATCATTTTGTAAGAACTTCCCCACACAGGGACAGGCCAGTTTAAAGGTGATCTTTCTTATGAAGCTTTTTTTGGTGCAGCACAATGCTTGGCTATAACTCACATGCTTAATGCTCACACACCAAACTAAGAAAGATCTGGCTGATGTCAACTTCATTTAGTTGGCCTGACCCAATTCCCATGCTCTGAGCGCACCTACCCAAGCAGCCCCAAAGTGATATGTTTTTGTGGTTCTTGTTGCTGAGGATAATTTCTCAGAGTGGAACTTTACTCAGAAGAACTTTAAAAGCTTTTCTAAATGAAAGAGGCCATCTTCTTCCAAACAATCTCCTAAGCAATTGGGGAATACTTCTAAAGGAGAGTTCTTAACATACAGATGGACTGTGAGCTGCACAGCTATATCTTAATTCAGTTGTTATGAGGCATCCAAAGGAAATATTGCATCCAATTATCTTAACCTCAGAAAAGCTCAGCAGTATCTTTCAGTTCACTGCCTTCTCATTGTATCCCTCATGCAGATATTCCTGACCACTGTACTCCACAATTTTTTTCATTCTCCTCATTTTGCTTTTACAGAAAAGATCTCTCTCTCACAACTGAAACACTGCCCCCAACCCGCCCTGGAAAAGAAAAAAAAAGAAAAAAGGCTATTCAAAATTTGTTTAATTCACATCTTCCAGGATCTTAATATCCCAGAGAGATATTGTTTAGCTGTTTAAACAGCTTTACTGTTTACACCAGTTAAAAACCTCTTATTTCTGTACAACAAAGCTGCAAGAATTTACTAAAAGCCCAGTGCCTGCAGTCCCTATAGTGTGGCTCATGGCCATGGAAAATGATTTAAGAAAAAAAAAAAAAAAAAAAGAGTTCAAGGCTGACAAGGAAAGTAAACTGCAATATGACTTGCAGCCTATGATTCCTGCTGTACTGTTGCTCTTGGGCCAAAAGGGCTTGAGACTAGAAGCAATGAAATATCAGACACACCTGCCAAAGATACTTGAAGCAACAAAAATATTGGTATAATAACAAAAATAAGATTTCTTTTCTGATTCATTGGAGAAAATACTTGCATAAAAAATACCATTAACAGGTCTCTTTCAAGTCCCTAGCCTTGGAAAGCATCATTCCTAGGCTGCATTCTCCTGCAAAATGTGTAACAGCTTGCAATATGATGTACACTCCCATCCTCATCTAAAAACATTAACCCCAGGGCAAAGGAATGAGCAATTTAGTTTCTCTAAGCTCCAGAAGAGTCCACTGGAGAAGAAACAGGATTTTGTTGCAGTTCTGCTCAGAAATAACCTGCCTGCAGTCAGGTGTAACAGTATCTCACTGGTACAAGCAAATACCTCTGCTCATCTGCAGTGGTTAAATGCTACCTCAAATTTACCCTTTGTCATTGCCCTAACAGAAAGAAAGAAAGAAAATCAAACTTCAGAAGTCTAACGATCATCAATTACAATTTTCCCGTTTTACCCTCCCTCATACATTTTTATTTTTCAAGTGCAGTTTGAATATGCATAGTTCACTATGGAAAGAAAAATGTGAACTTGACATGGTTATCTGAGGGAAATTTATCACATTTCATATTATAAACCAACTCTGACACTACAAGGCCATATAGAGTTTACTGCTCTTGTTTATGCAGCCCTAAATAACTGTCAGATAAACTGAATTGCAATTCCAGCCTTCCCTGAAATACAGTTAAGATAGACTGTCTGAACAATAAAAGTCAACAAAACCCAATAAGTGGAGAAGTGTTTATGGAGTAACCAAGACATGGCATGAAAACACAAAGCCCTCATCTAATCCACCCTCCTGAATGAAAACTTCTCAAAACCTAATTGTTTTACACAGAGACTCCATGCAGAGGTCTCTGAACTCAGATCTTACTACAGCTGATGTCCTGCAAACATTCAGACATACACTAAAACATGCAAACAACCATCTGCAAGCTTTCATCAATGTCTTGGTGCAAGAAAACCACTGATAGTTTTGTATTTTGTATGGAATTATTACTTAGAAGCATGAGTCAATGGAGGACAGGTAGATTTTGATCTATATGATGTCCATCTCACTTATGTCTGAGATAAATATCTTGCAAAATGTATTTATCTTCCCTTTCCCATCACCTTTCATGCTTAGAGTTCTCTAAATGGAAATAACTGTTTGCTCCCCCTCCCTTTTCCCTCTTCCCCTAAAATCCAGGAGTGCATCAGCACAGACTCTTGCTTTTAATCACAACAGATACAGAAAATAGTCTTCTACTTCTAAGGATTCTGCTATAAAATATTAATCTAGTGACAATAAAAAGCCAAACCAAATCAAATTTGTGACTTTGGGAAAACCTTTTTTTTTTTTTTTGCTTAAGAGAAAAATGTTATTTGCCATTTTAAATAGCAATTGACCATTTATCTAGGAAGGTAAAGTGCAAAACAAAGCTGATATGCAGAAAGCACTGAAATATTCCTCAGATTTTTCTAGTGTTGGATATTCCTAGGAATTTAAAAAACAAGTGGTACACATGGTGGAAAACAGTAAGGTAAATGATTCTCTGGCATATTAGTACTAAAAGGCATACATTTAAAGCAATAAAATTTACACATTTCTCTTTAGTATTCAAACACTAACATACACACAAGAGATAATCAAAAATCACCTTCAGAAACTCACAGATGTGCAGAGGAATAAGATGAACAAGCTTATGGGGTTTTTCTTCCCCCAAAGAAACAGTGACATGTATACTCTGGAAATATTTACTAAAAGACAAACACATACACATGTAAGTGAAAGACATCAGCACAAAAAAAAACCCCACCTTCTACATTAAATTCAATTAAAGCTCAGAGTCATAGTTCCCATCATTTCAGAAAAAGAGAAAGCTACCATTTCCTGGGATTTTCAGTCCAGCTACCAACCCCCTGCTGCCAACACGGCACTTACAGAAGCCTGGATCTGTCTCTGTGCAGCTCCTCTCCCTTCCCTTCCCTCATCTGCTTTGTTCCCCTCCTGGCAAAGCGGAGAGGACTCGGTGTCCTTACAGGAGCCAGAGAACTGCCGTGGTCCTTACCTTCCCCCCACTCAGAGACTGCACATCCAGCTTCCCTGCACAAGTTACTTGGAGGGTATTTAAAAACAGATGCTCAGAAATCTGAAGAGAACAAAAGCCCAAGGAGGTCAGATTTCCTCTCCTTGATCCGCCTGATGCTGTTGACACTAAGGTGAGCATATGATAAGGGGAGGGAGATGGGATTGTTAGAGCGTCAAAGGCAGGAGATTGGGAGATGGGGTTCCCTCTGCCTTCCTGGCATCCCCCTTGGCTGGAGAGGAAATAAAATGGAGCCTAGGAGGGAGGGAGGGAGAGAGATAATCCTGCAGCTTCATCTGATTAGAGAAACTGGGCCTGTGCAGAGCTGGCAATGCCGCCAGGGAAGCACAGGGAGGGGAGGCACACAGGGGCAGGAAGAGGAGGAGCAGAGGGGGAGGAATAAAATTGTAAGGGTTAAAGGAAAATTATAAAAGGTACACAAAAAAATTGACTCCTGGGCCAAGGTATCCTGGTATGTGTTCAATATCAACCCCCACATAAAGGTGAAATCACCAGTAGGAAACACCCATTGCTTCTGGTAATGTGGAACAATCAGAAAGAAAACAAATCAAACCCCAGGCCCAGAATGCATCCATCCTGTGGGCACAGGCTGGGAACAAGGATATATCCATGGACTGCAAAGAGTGAGACTGTGCTGAGCAGTGAGAAATGGAAAAAGCAGTATGCTGCAGATAATTACCTAGATTGTGCTAAACAATTTAGAAACCATTTTCTATTGCAAGCCATTTTCCAGAACCTGTTTCCACTTAGTGCCCACATCTTAGTTGAACCAAAGTGACTTCCAAGGAGTTCATATCAACACACATATTGGGGTGCTCGCAGCTGAGGCTGCCCTCCCACGAGGCTCCCACTTGTGCCATCCCCTGTCCCTCACCTGGCACAGGTACACAGGAATTTCTGGGCTCACAGATGCCCACAGAGCGTGGCCATCCCCAGCCCCCGGTGCTGCAGCCCTGGGGTGTCCCAGGCTGCCCTCCCTGCAGGCACAGGCAGCGCTGTGTCCTGCCCTCAGCCTGGCACAGGGGCTCAGCCAGGCACGGGCAGGGTCCTGAGGCTGCTGCTGTTGGCAATCCCCACCCCATCCTCACCCAACAGGACCATCCTGCCTTGAGGAGACAGGCACACGGCTCCTCCAAGCTGCCAGGTGTGACCTGTGGTGCATCAGGGAACATCAAGGACAGATGTGACCAGAGAAGTCTTGTCCCCATCCACAGTGGCCCATTTTTGTAGAGAATCTCCTCTTTTGCTCACCTTTATGTGGGGCTGCACTCAGTCCTTTCCCAAGGATCACTCCAAGTTTCCACATTGCGATCTGCTTTTATTCTTTTCGGGCCTATACCCTCCATTTAGAACTTCACACAAGGGAGGGTGGTTGGATCTCTAATGGAGCAAGGAGAAGGATGCCAAAATATCAGAAAAGAACCCTTTCAAGTCCTCTTTCTGTTCAGGAAGCAGTTAATAATTCTTGTAAATCACTTACAGCAGTTCTCAGTTCCTTCTTAAGTCTTCACCAATACCCTCCTATCAGGCCTAGCTCAGCTGAGAGAGGGGGATCAACACCCCTCCCAAATGCTTTTAGGAATGTACAGTTGCTCCCTGAGTCTTCAGAATGGGCTGCAAATTTCCTGTGATTTCCTGTGTGCTTCCAGCCTTTGTTCCCAAGATGCACACCCCCACAGCAAAGGGAGCAATCACACCCTCGGGCTGCAGGTCAGGAAGCACTGCGGGGCTTAAGAGCCATTCACGGGTCAGCAGCAGCTTTCTGGCTGGCAGTGACCAGAGTAGGCACTTGCAGTCAGCTCTTTGTGCTGACCTTGACATCCTTCCTGCCAGGCTGGAAACAGAAGTTCATTGAACCTGTTCCTTCCAGCACATGCTTATCAGCATTCCTGCTGGCCCAGGATCATGCCCTGGTGACTCTTCCCATCCCATGGTACAGGACTGCAGTGGTGCTGCAGGGAGAGGGCAGCTCTACATCTCCCTTTTCTATTCCAGCCAAAGACCTTTGGCTGACATGGTGAGACACAGCCCTGACACCTGTAGCTACCCCAACATTGTCCCAGTGCCCATGGCCAGCCATGGAACAACTCCATACAACCCTTCCACTGCAATGCATCTTCCAAATGACTCCCAGGTTGCCCAAATGACATCCCAAGAACATATAAAAGATAAGATGAGAGGACAATACTGCACATTTAGCTTTTCCCCTAAACCCTTTGCAGAATGAAGTTGCAGGGCTTTCTTGTCCCAGATATTCTATGTCCAGCAAGGCTGACTATTTTCATTGAAAGCATCAAATATGCTTACTGGAAGATACTGGTGACCGACTTTTACATCAACAGGTCACAAATCTGGGCATCCATAATGCAATTGGCATACAGCTGTCTCATTTTACACTTGATGAGAAAAGGTGTAAAATTGCCTCAAATTCAGATCTGGGGAATTTATTCTTGTATCTTTTTTAAGAAAGTTGGTAGTTAAAGGAAGCTGAGTAATCAGTAGCCTACAGATCCATTAGGCCAAATCCAGACAATGCTGAAGACATTATTTTGAGGAGGAGAGCGGTTTTTTTCAAGAGAATGATTTCAGAACAGTTCTGCCACTGTGGCTCAGCCTAACTAGCATGCTTTCCTGAGAAAGGAAAGGGCTTAGACACGTGAGAATGTGTATAATTTCATGAAATTAAAGTCCTATGCCCAGTCATGAACGAAAGTTTTCAAAATTACTGTTTACTGGTTTGGGTGCTTGAGGGTCATGTGAAAGCAAGCCACCAGCTCCCTGACTTTGAGTCACCTGGTGTGAGGAGTGGCAGTCAGCTCTGCTTGTCGCTGAAGAAGGGCACCACCCAGGCAGAGCTTTGGACCTGCAGGCCGGCTTTGGTCAGTCTCCATCCAGGCAACCAGGGCTTCTACATTCAAGAGAGAAGAAGTCCAGTCCTAACCCAAAATCCCTTTATCTAACCTAAAATCCACTGGCTACTTTGGCCATCTACTCCTCTTCAGAAGAGGAAATGGGATAGGAAAACCATCCTGTTTGCTTGGTGCCTCCAAAAACCAGGTACTGAAGTCTTTCTCTCACCCCTTCCCATTTATAACCCCACAGTATTTTCTTGCACTGCCTGGTCTGCTGTCATTTAGAACAACTTTTCCCTGCCAGGTGGGTGACCTGAACCCACCCAGACCATGCCTTCTGAACTCCTCCTGAACCTGCCAAGCTCTGCTGCTCTTTGTGGGGCAGGTTTGAGTGCCTACAAACACTGTCTGAAATTTGTTTACATCTCTGTCTGGAGGCTCTGCATGGAAACCCTGGAAGGCTGATATTTGTTGTCTGTTGATTCAAAGCCACTTAAGCCAGTGAAACTGCACCTTTCACCAGGCAGATTTTATCTTAATGCATTTCTGGGATATGTTCTAGTCTTCCACAATAAGGCAGCCCTCCAGGAACAATATGCTGTCTTGTGGGTAACACTGCTCATTTGCCTGAATGTCATCTGCCACAGCCAATTTGGAGCAGGGTTTGGATTTCTCCATTGTAAAGCATTTTTTAGTGTTTCTGAAGAATAACAGCCCCTTAGCACAGTCTGAGAGAGCCTTCAAGATAATAACTAATGCACCATAGGCAAATTTAACTTTTTCTATGCCTATAACCAGTCAGAAGCTCTCCACTCCAGATACTCCTTTTCCCTTATTGGAATTGGCATTCTGTATGTAGTGCCAGTTTTCAGGTTTTGCTTCTACTGACACACTCAAAATAAATCCAGTCAGTCAGGTGTAGGAGCTGGCATAGCAAGTGTTCACACACACACTCAAGGCAACTGAAATGCACCTGAGATTGCTTAAAAACATGAAATTTACCATCACCTTCTATTTGACATAAACAGCAGGATTATTTCTAACAGAGTTCCATAAAGAAAGCAATTCTGTCAGGTAAGTGATATCACATTAACTTCAAACTTTCCAGTACATCCCAATTAATCACCACAAATATCATTCCATTAGGCTATGTGCCACATATCTAACATGCCTGTCAACCTAATTTGTCTATAAACACTCTATATAGAGTTTTGGATATAAATATAAACACTATATAGAGTGTTTCTATCCAGCAAGCATCATGACAAGTTCTGCTTCTTGTGCCTGGGAGAAGACAACTGCTGGTTAGACATCCCAGTTATAGCAGGCATGGTCTCTGAATAAGCCTCTATTCTGCAATTTTATTTTTCTGTGGAAAGGAAGATGATTTGTGTGGGTTTATCTCATGAAGTCTCCATTAAATCTGCCAAGTCACCTACATTTATCTTCATTGGGAATAATGCTGTAACACTACTGACATGACTTTTTTCAAGGAGCAACATAGATGCACTTCTCTTCTTTGCAGAATTAATATTTTTGAAAGCTGTCAGAATATTTAGACCTGTGAAAATTAGTGGTTTTGAGCTCTGTCATCTCCTTTCTTTTTCATCTTGGATACAAGAGCAGCTTTCTCAACAAAGCAGACCAGTTCTTTTGCCTTTATTTTACCTTGGCAGTTAGTGAGGCAGCCCACTGGTACAAACCATCTCATGTACTTCAAAGACGTAGCAAATCTCTACAAAGCACTATTTTTAGTTTGGTTATCGAATAGAACAGTAGCTTATGGAGAATGAAAACAAGCTCCCTTTTTAAAGCATGTTTTGCAATAAGCCAAAGATGAAATTGCACAAAACCTTACATCTCCTCTTAAATCAGGGGACTGTCACATGAAGACTCTGCTCTACTTCTCCCAGATATCATTTCCTCCCATGCACAACCACTGGAATGTTTTCCCTCCACTTCTTTAATATCCATTAGCAAAATGCAATATATAATTTCCAAAAAAATCAACCCTTCAAGCCAGTTTTGGGGTAGCTTTAAGCTGCCTTTCATGCATAAGGGCTTTGGCCTTTTGATAATTTAATCACATGTTCAGCTTCGCCCTGCATTTGATTGCTAGTCTTCCATCTGTTCTGTACTCCCAACTGAAAAGTAGGCAAGCCAGGACCACATAATCAGGTAGGGCTCCCCGGGCCTGCTTCCAGAAAAAAACCCCACTGCAGAACACCACACTGTGAGAAGTCAGCACTAATTCTGTCCTTATGTGACTTGCCCACCTTGTAGGACACTCCTGCGAGTTTGAATCTGACTTTTTTTACAAAACTACATTAATGTAGATACTAAGCCTCCTTGGTTTACTTTTGCAAATGGTGTCATTAACAAAAAAATTACCTGGTCTTTGAACAACAGAGTCTGTTCTAGATGTTCACTGGTGCCCAGGGCTGAAGGCTATGAAAAAAGCTTGCTGTAGAGAGAGTTTGCTTTACTTAATGGGAGTTACGCATCCAAATAAAAACTTGAACTCTGATGCCTCAGTTCTCACATGTAAAATAATGAATTGGAATCAGCAAGAAGCTGGGGAAAGTGCAAAAGAAAACACTACACAAGAGGAAAGTTCTGCAGCCTGGGAGAATAATTTGCCCTCATGCACTTTGAAAAAAACACAGCTCTGCAGCTCCAAGCAAGGCTTTGCTTTCCCATGTGACCTGCAACATTCCCAAACAACTCAGACCACAGGCATCATAATGTCTCACGGCCTGTGAATGAGCTCCAGTCCACTCAATATTCCTAATCCAGACTCCCTTTCCCTGGACAACAGGCCTGGGTAACATATCCATCCTCATTTCTTCCCCATGCAGCAGGAGCTGCTTATACTGGTCTCCCTGACTTCATCCAGGATATTCTGGGGAGAGAGTATCATGGAAGGAAGAGTGTCAGAGGCTTCAGGAAAGTTGGGGGGAAATTTGAAGAGGGTCTGGATCTAGTCCCTGGGGCTGCCTATAGTGAACCAGTCACATAAGAGGCACAATGATCCTTGGTTAAATAAGACAAAATTATTGTACAGCCAATATACCAGAGTGACATCTCAAATTAGACAGGACCTGAGAGCAGCACCACTGTATATTAAATAAGGCTTGCTGCACTAAGCCCTAGATTTCAGAGGAGCCCTACAGCCAGACAACAATGCTATTTCAAATGTATCCAGTGGCAGAGGCAGTCCAGCAAGATGGAGTGTAAGCCCCAGGCTAGCTCTGCCTGCAATAATCTGCAGGCTTGACTCTGTGACAGATTGAAATGCAGTAATAGTGTTTATGCAACTAATTCTTGTTCTAATCTATTAGTTTATGTAACCTTTGCTCATGGACATACTGACTCATAGGTCTCAGGAATCTAAAGAAAATCTCCTTTAACCCTCTCCCATCCTTCATCCCCTGGTTGCCCACTAAACAGGTTGTCAGAGATCTTGTTCATTCTCTTTGACGAAAAATTATGTTGGCAATGGAAAAAAGGTCTCAGTTAAATTTCTCAAAACCAGTGTACTTCTGTATGCATACAAATGAAGCTATATAATAAGCTCACCTGTGGTGTGCAGCTGTCCTTCAGGTTAGCATTTCCAACCACAGCATGTGCCATTTGAGCCCAGACTGGGAAAGGCACAGGAATTGTTTGCTTAGCTGCTACAGAGAAAAAAATACTGCTTTCTACCATTTAGACATTTTTTTTTTTTCTGAGTAAAGCAAGGCAACAATATCTGTGTCAGTGACACTTTCTTCCTAGCTTTAAAGATTTACTTTCATCCTTCTCATATTTATTGAATTTCCTAGAACATTCTCACATCAATTTTAAATGAAGAGCTAACCACAGGAACAGTGTGCAGAATCCTTTCTGCAGCAGAGTCAACTCTAGTGATTACCACACAATTATTTTATCCCTTCCTGGCTGGGCTCTAGCATAGATTTTTTAAAGGATTCGAGTCAAATCAGCACTTTTTGAGTTTTTTTGGTTGCTTGGGGTTTTTTGCTTTGTTTTTGTGGGGTTTTTGTTTTGTTGTGATTTTTTTTTTGGTGGGGGATTTTGTTTTGGTTTTGTTGTTGTTGTTGTTGTTTTGCTTAGGTCTTTTTATTTGCCTAGTTTTTTTTGCTGCCACTCGAATAGTTCACACAACTGCTGCAATGTTGCCCTCATGACACTCATTAAATACCCTATACCCGATTTAATTTCTAACCCTTTGTATCAAGGATTTCCTACACAGACCAAAACTGATTGACATCAAATGGAATCAAAAGTATTTGGGGCCAAACCCCATGATATTGAGGTATTTAGGAGACATCATCATATGTTTTTGATGCATGCTGGACACTATCAGTACTAGATAAATACTCTGTAAATGGACCAGGCATTCCTCATGACTTGTTGCAAAAGCAGTGTATGAATGGGCAGAGTGCCTCTTTCTAGTAAGTTCCTTTGCAGGTGGGATGGTGCCCCGGGGGTTCCTGCTCCCACTGAACCCTTTGCTCCGGCAGAGGCAGAAGCTGTGTCCCAGTGAGCTCGGTCACGTTCCAGCACCGCCCTGCGGGGCCCCTTGCCAAGGAAATCCAGCAGGGACAGCCCCAGGATGGCCCCTGCTGGCCACCTCCTGGCCACTGGGCAAAGACAAAGGCATCGCCTCGCCCACACGAAATAATGACTTAATTATAGGAAAGGTTTACTCTTTTTTCCCTACAATCAGCATTTAAATTGTTTTTCCTTACATCTTTGACCCTCAAGATCTCCCTCCCAGGCTTTTGAGCAACTTAAACACAAAAATGTATGGGATGACACCTATAAATCTGTTGCTGCTATACAGAGAGCAGTTTCAGGTGCACATGCCTGCAGAAACATCTTTAAGTTAGAGGAAACAGATCTACAGCTTTCAGTATCTGATTCCAGACGTAAAAGCTTCCAAAAAGAAACATCACCTTTTGCTCTCAGTTAAAGGTTTGCATCCCATAAGGCTGTACCAGTTAGGGCTATATTACAAATGGTGTAATTGCTATGCCACATATACAATTTTGTGCTTCCCTGCATATCTTTAGATGGATTAGTGTCTACAGATTCACCTGCCTGCTCAGCAATCCCTCCCCATTTGTCTAATTCACATTATGTCTGGCCTAAATTCATTATCACTCACTCAGAGAGGGTGAAGCTTAGGAAAAACTATCTAAAATAAACACCAGCCTTGGCTTAGAGCAACTTCTGTTCACTACAGCTGTGTGAACAGTTCATTTTTCATGTGTACACATATAATCTTGCAAGGCCCTGCCTTAGTTATGAAGTTTACACTACGCTTATCAAGGCCGGGAAATGTACAAAACTGGAACAAAAATCAGATGTTGCCCCCAAAAATCTTAAAAACCATGCAAGCCAGAGCTACACAAGTAGTTTTCTCTGCAAAAGTCTCTACTTGTGCATATTATCTCTGAATTTCGAGTTTATTAATAAAATAATTTTAAAAGGAACATTTTGTATTCTTATTTTCTTAAAACATCAACAACCAGCTAACTTTCTTAATGCAATTTACATTAGCAAAAACCTTTGCAACCATAAGAACACATTCTAGTAAAAGCAAACCTGAAATTTCTATTACAAAATACACGAACCAAAAGTCATAAGAAAGGAATAAAAGTTCACATTTTTCCATTTTGCTTTATACATTCAAAAAAAACCCCTCACCTTTGAAGAACTTTTTGCTTTGCTCTGTTATTTGCACCAAAGCCCAGGTTTGGACAGGAGGTGGCGCTACAGTCTGTGTAAATTTTGTTATTAGGCAACACCAAAGCTTACTAAAAGCAAAAGGAAAAGGTAAAACAAAGAGAAACATTCTAAATCCTGTAGAAGCGCTGGCATGCAGACTTTACCCACAGGTGCTTTCATATCAGTAGGTATTCTGCAACAGCGCTAAAAAGTTTTGTAAGAAGGCACTAAAATGTTTGTGTCTGTCAAGGATTTCAAATACCCAACAAAACATGATTATCAAAGCATGGGAAAAAATCTGTCATGCACAGCTCTGTGCAAGCTGTAACAGTTTTTTTCTGTGGCCGAGGCTCTGTTGAGCAGCTCTGGGCCATGAGGAAACTGATGGAACAGTGGAAGGTTTTTCAGGTCCAGTGAGAGCATTCTGTCTGCTCTCCCTGAAGAATGGCAAGGTTAGCTGCAGGGTCAGCTTTATGGGCTAAGATGAAAAGCCAAAGTAGGAATCCAAACCCCATGGCTACGTTAGTGCCCTCTCTTCTTTCTTCTTTTGCTGTCTTTCTCCTCATGCCCATCTAGAAGCACCAAACATGGCATCTTTTGAAGATTTTTTCTTGCTGTCTCTATCCCTATTTCACACCTGTAATTTTACTGGGAGAGCTGTTCTGGATTGCAGTCTGCTTGATGGTGACTACCATCAACAGCCAAGCTGAAAGAAAACCATTGTGGAAGACTGGTTCCCTTCTGGCTGAACTTCCTCTCCTGTTCTCATCTTTTCTTTGGAAAGGAAACTAACAAATGACTCCCAGAACAGATCCAAGGGGCATTTTCTGAGAGTAGATCTTTCTTTCACATATTCCTGTCTGAAACTATAAATTATCCATAGCCTGCTAAAGCCAAGAACTAGGTGTTAGTCCAAGGCCAATAGGAGATTGTGGGAGAAATTCTTATCTCAGTTACACAAGTGTGGATCTGGAGGAACTCCAGTCATTAAGCAATCTATAAAATCAGAATAACAATAAGTATTATTTCAAAAAGGTTTGTGATGGTTAACTACCAGTAATTAATGCAGGTATAGAAATCAGGCAATGGTTGCCTGGAAATGAAAGGCACTATAGAAATTCTAAGTACTCATTATTTCTGCCATTTGCAATTATACTTTTCAATGTAATCTATTTGTTGTAGTCAGGGTGCCCATCAATGCTCCCTGCAGACCCCAATCTATTGTTCCTGAATAATTCACTGGTCTCAATAACATTCATTGGGGGAAAAAAAGTTAACCTATTCCTAGATGCCATTAAAGATGAAGGTACCACCAACATGGAAGTCAAAATTCACAAACACGAGGGAGTGGGTGTGAAGGTAGAATAACTTGAATATATTTCACTTGAAATGGATGGACTTGAACATCATTCTATGGCTGCAAAATGGGATAAAAAAAAAATGAAAACCCTTTTATTGAACAGGATCTGTTGAAGCTTTAAGATTATTAATAAACTATAGTAGGAGTTAGACTTTAGTGTAAAATGATGCTATAATTACTTAACTTTCTAAAGACCTGTTGATGCTTGTGATCCTACAGCTGTATCATCTTTAAATACTTTCCTATCCTCTATCAAGTTATGTTCCTATAAACAGCTTTAAGTAATTACATGCAATCAAATTAATTGTAAATCAGAATTGGATAAAAGGCTTTATATGTTAAGCAAATATTCACAGATTTTTGCAAAGATATCCAATTTTAAAAATACATATGTTGAATTTCACCCAGTCTAGCGGGAATGACATGAATATATGATAAATTATTTGCTGTTACTTAGACAGGTGTCAAATGAGCAATGTGACATCAGTGTTTTTAAGGCAACACACTTTGCAAAATTGGTTTGTGACAGATTTTTTAAGTGGTCTTTTAAAGCTCAAGGTTTGACTGAAAAATGTGTATGTTACAAAATATGCACCAGAAACACAGAACATTTATAGTACAATATCAAGGTCCACAAAACATTAAACTCTTAGCTGTTCAGGGATTTAGGCTAAGAAGGAGGCTGCAATCAGAGATAAAGGAGGGTATAGTTGTGTTTCATGTCCTGTGTTTATTCTGATTTCCAGCTGTTGCAAGAACTCAGCACAGAAACACTGGAAATGGCAACTTCACAGTGGAGAAGATAATCAAAATTAAAGCTCCCTGCTCAACAGCTTTGGCATTAACTCCTTCCACAGGAACTTGGGGAGGGCGAATCTGCCCCTCCAGGTCACACTGCCCCATCCCCAGGCTCATGAAACAGGAGCTGAATCAGCAGATGGTTACTGGGTATTGCTGCCCAGCTTCCCACACCTCCACACAGGCAGCAGGGCTTATGTGGGAGCCCAGTGCATCTGGCACGGATCACTTCACTGGCCATCAGTGCTCTGGAAAGCAATCAGGTGTTCAGAGCAACTGCAGCACTCCTCACACAGCCACAGAAGTCAGCTCAAGCAAGAAGACTGCAAGAGAAGGCAGTTGTTGTCTTGCCACACAACTCAAAATTTTTGGTTGCCTCAGACATGCTTATAGACATTATCCTGACAAGTGCAAAACTGCTGAGAAAAAAAACCTCTACTTTAGTGTTTGCACTAATTCAATGGAGAAATAAGAGTAGCAAAAGTACTGACGGTGCAATATTTCTTTAATAATTAACTATCTTACATGTATAAAACTAAAATATATGAAGCTTTTTCTTTGGGGGGGGTAAAAATTATCTAAATACTTTCTTTCTTCCAGAGGATTCAAAAATTAATAGAAAAAGCTTAACCATGCTACATTTACAGCAGAACATTTTAAATGCAGTGAAAAGAATTCTAAGATTCTACAGAAACAGAGGATATTTCATTAGGATCCTACTGGTTTTAATTCCTTTGCATCTCTTTGGCTATTAGAGTAAACAACACTAAGCACTACACATACAACAATTGTGAAAAGAATGTGTAATATGTTAAATTTAAGGTATAGGTTCTTGTCATATACTGGCTGTGAAAGAAACATTAGCAGACAAGAAGTGATGGCAAATACTTTGTTCCTGAACTATGTGTGAATAATTTGGCTGGTTAAGATCTGGTTGTATCCATTACACACTCAGAGATTAATGACCATTACATTCATAAATACAAATAGAAAGGGCTGTAATTGCAATTGGCTGAGATATGTGTTCCTTTGTGCTTACATATTTTAAGATATAAAAGAAATGCATACACATTCGTGTTCTTGCCCACACGAATATTCAGAATTAAGATATTAACATCAATAATTTTTTCTGAGCATGACTGTAGCTTTTGGAGTTCTCTCACCCAGGCAGTGTCGCACAGGTGCCTTTTTAGGGCTGACAGGATTTATGCAGCACAATGGTCAGCATCATCCCTGCCCGATTCCAGCCCTCCCTCCGCGGAATCTCGGCAATGTCCGTCCGCCCGGCCGGGCTGGGGGAGCCTGGGACTGCGCGGAACCTTTCCCCAGCGGGTCCCTTTGCTTTTCTTACACCAGAGATGTCTCTGTTCGAGCTGCCGCTCCCAGCCCCCGCCGAGTGCGAGCGGCGGGGGCGGGCCGGGGAGGGGCAGCGGCGCTCGGGCACCGCGGCGGCGGCGCTCGGCCGGGCCCGCAGGAGCGGCGGCACCCGCGCCCACCCATGCCCGGTAAGTGCCGGGGGCGCAGGGAGGGAGCCAAGGCAGGGAGGGAGGCAGGCAGGGAGGGAGGCAGGGAGGGGGTCCCGGCTCCTCCGCAGCCCCGGCCGGGCACCCGCCGCCGTCCCGCTACAGCATCGGCCCAAAGCTGCCCTGCGCACCTGCCCGGCAGGGAAGAGGCAGCCTGGAACTGCCTCCACTCCCCCTCAATTATTTAATTTATCCTGTACATGGGCTTAGATTGTGTCTTTATATGGGGATTAAAACTCGTGCTGGAGAACGGGCTGCTCGTAAACTTGCTCGTAAACTTAAAGGCTTACTGCAAAGTTCTAGTAAAGCTTATTAAAAGCATATAATCACACAGTAAGCAAAATGGGACAGGATGCCTGTCAACACCTGCTCTCTGCTAGGATAAACTGGTACCTATTAGCAGGAGGCAGTCCCCTGGCTGGGGTGGAGGGAGATGAAGTGGTCCGACAGGTCTCTTCATCTCCCCTGCCATGCTCCTGTACTGCAGCAGGATACAATATATCAATTTCTCTGATGATAGGGAGTTATTTTAAAAGATACATATTTTCTCCCTGTATACAATGGATGCAACTTATCTCAGTGGTTTGTTTTTGTGACTAGTGCTACATTGTGCCCTAAGCCACTGGTTCTGTTACTGAACTAATCAGGTAAAATGGTTTAAAAGTGAGACAAATTCTTCTTACTCTCATTAAATTACAGTAACGACTGAACTGAGTAAAACTTTACCTTTTATCTACAGCTGTATAAAGTTTAAAAAAAAAACCCAGAATTTGAGTCAATGCCTATGGGTGCGTCATGCACAGTTATCATTCTGCAGTGAACAAATTCAGTACAAACTCATTACTAAGAGACTGGAAACTTGTTCTCTTACTCCAAAATCAATGCACACCTTGTCTTTCTGTCTTTGATGGTAAATAGTGACAAACTGGTTATACGGGAACACAGGACTGCTGCTGAGAGCATCAAAGACTTGTGAATGAAGAGGACAAGTTAAACAAAGACCTGTACAGCTTGTGTGAAATGTTAACCTTTCAGACGCTTATGTCAGACAGTAAAACTACCAGCCAGATAGATATTTATGTTGTTTATAGCATGTACATTAAGGAAACCATTAATTTCTATTATGTTCATGGATATTACACTGAAGCATTTTTTCTACATCTGGCTTTCTGAGATGCACTAAAATCTGAGTCTGACTGAAGATATACTTGAGCATGCCCTGCCCTGCAAAACTAAAAGGAACAAACACAAAAAATTCCCATGCTCGTATGCATTTCCTCATACTGTGCATTCTTATCAAGGAAAACCAACTTACATGGAACCCTCAGACTTGATTCTTGTATTAATATTAACCCACACCAAGTAGGTGCCTGTTTCCTGTTGCTCAGAATAAGGACTGTACAATTCTGGCTGAATGCTGGAAGCCACTCAGTTCCCCTCCCAGCTGCAAGGGCAGCAAAGTGCTGTTGCTGTGGTACAGCCGCCGTGATGGTGCTGGGACACAGGAGTGATTGTGGGACTCAGGGAAGCAGAAGCCAATTCCTGCAGAGGCCTAAGGCAACACACCTGGAGGGGAGCTGCAAAACCAGCTTGGCTCTGGTGACTCCACCAAATGCAGTAAAATGAGTCAGGATCAGATTAAGGGCTTTGAGGTGCTATGGCCAGGTTAATTTCATAGCACAAGGTAATTACTTAAGTGTTCTGCAGCTGAAGGACATTTCATGTTACTCACTGCAACAGGGAAACACTGAAAAAGATCAGCAATATACATACATGCAACTCACCTCCTGGACTCTTTATAGCTCCAGTGAATAAACTAAATTAAATTAAATAATTTTGAATTATTCAAAACTGTTATTATTTGATAGTCAAAACTATCATTAGTGTTGACTGATTATTTTGTGCTTGTATTGTCTTTATTTTACTTGTACCATTGTATAGAGACAGCTAACTGCAAGGAACCTACCAAGCACAAACAGATAAAAAGGAATAAAGCATAATCACAGTAATCTCTACCTAAAAGCAGAGAAAAGGAAAAAAAAATTCAGTACCAGTTGTGAAAAAATGCCAGGTCACTTCACTACTTCAGTTTCAGGGCAGACCCTGAGAACTGTCAGCACCCTGTACTCAGCTGCTCCTGAGCTGTCTCCCATGTCTGCAGAGTGGAAGATAATTCTGGAGTTTACATGCAGAGCAAAATAATCTTTGCAGCCTATCATGCCAGCATTCTCAGCAAAAATGTGAAAGCAATGAACTGAGCCCATTATCAATTGTCTACCCTTGGTCTAATGAGAAATTCTCATAACAGAATTTCTCAAATTCATATTAAATATATTTATTAAGTTTTATTTGGATTTTAGTTTGTTCACAGAAATTATACAAGATTTTGTTGTATGTTAAGTACTCACAGTTCAGGAAACTGTGTTTAATGGATATTTAACTTTGACTTCACAGATCAGGAAACACATGCATCCTTAGAAAGAAAACAACCCAAAGCTTTACTTTGTTCCTTGTGCCAGGGTCTAGATTCAGTTCAACATAGATCAATAGTTGGAAGAACAAACAGAACAAACCAATCCAAAATAATGGTACCTTTCATATTAGGTGCTCCTGGGTTCTCTTTTTCTTCCATTATGCAAGCTCTAGCACTTCTGCCATGCTAAGGTAAATGCTAATAGATGAACAATTCTTTGGCATTTGGGGTTTTTTCACGTCTGTAGTCTCTCACATTGCAGTAACTGCCAGTGCTTCTGAACACTGTCTTCTGTTACTGCCATTGTCATGTGTCTTCAGGTGCTGCACCATGCTATAACCAAACAAAAATGCACATGTGAGCTGAATGTTTCATTTAAAAAGAATTTTGGAATGGTTTTTGTTAGCTTTAATATTCCTTTCTACACCCAAAATATACTTAACTTTGATCTTCCTATGATGTTTTATGTGCTTTTATGTTTGAACAGAGCAAGCAGTCGCTGTGGCTGGAGGTATAATAGGAGGGACCCTTTTATTTGTTCTCCTTGGAATAACTGCATATATGCTCTGGAAAAAATTTTGCTTCCTCCCTTCTTATGAAAAGCTCATCAATCCTGTCAAAACAACAAATGCAAATGGCATTTTCCAAGATCAGACAAATTCTGAAATTCAACGAGAAAGCACAAGGTACATATTTTCATTTTTTTTAAAGCATATGCTATGTAATTTATTTCAACTTGTCAAATGTCAAATGAGCAGGTGATCCAAATATATGCATGTACAGAAATAAAGAAGATCCCTAAATTACATGAAAACATCAGTCATGTTCTGTTTTGTTTCCTTAGGAAAAAGATAATCCAACTATAAAAGTGATGACTACTCCTGATTTATTTAAAAGAGAGAATATATTCAAGTGTAATTGGTGAATGGATAGCTATACCTGTTTGACAAACCCAGCCTATGTTCCAGACTAATTTCTAGTCTAATAATAAAAACAATATAACTTCAGTTCAGGAAGGAGACTCTTTTAGAGACTTAATCATTGCAGGGGTTTTGGCTCTAAAACAAGCAGCTGCAGTTATTTCTTCCTTTGCTTTGAAAGATAAATTGTAAAGAGAAGGAAAGGGGGAAGAGAAGAGTCTGTCAGAATTAAGATGTGCCTGTCTTTTTATGCATTAAGCAATTGATTTTATTTGCTTTTTGATTTTATTTTTACATGTCTGTAGAATTTTTACCTTGTGACATAAGAACAGTAAACTTACTACTCTTACCAAGTTTGGTTTCCCCATTTAAACCAGAAGAGTCAATAGATGCTGTTGTCTTGAGCAGATCCAGAAGCGTTCCATTTGTCATTCCACCAACACTGCACGGGCGAGACTGGATTCACCTGACGAATGAAGAACAGGTTCAGGAAGACAGGGACCCCTTCATGACCCCCCAGTCTGGGCCACGGTCCTCATTTCATTCTTTGGGTATGGCATTGCATTGCAAAAATGGCATTGCAAAAATTGGACTATTTTTCAGGGTAGGGTGGCTTTATTACTATGAAGCAAGTATCTTGGGGGCACAGCAGAGATAGCATTACACAGCACAAGCCCTAAATGCTCTATGTATTTATGTATTTTATATATGACAATTGGGCAAGAGTGTAGTCATTTCAGTCCCCAGAAGTGTCTGTTGTCCCCAGAAACAGCAGTCACCAGCTGCACATTGCAAGAAATAGCTAGAGCTAACCAGGTACAATCACAGGAATAAGAGAAAGAAAAGTGGTGCAGCCTACAATTACTTCCCCAAATTTGAGGGAAAAGAAAATAAAATATGAAATTCTTACAAAAAATAGATTGTTAATAAAGAGGGTAATCTGATTTACCCAAATATAGCAGTGGTTATAAAAATGCCTGCAATGGTTCTTGAGGCTAATCTGAGGGTGCTTGTTTTGCCTTTTCTTGTAGCTGGAGCTTATGTTGTAGGAACCGTTAACCCAGATCTGTACAAGCTCCCTGAAGACAAAAGCGAAACCGATTTTCCTGATGGCAGCATTGGCCGCCTCTGGTTCTCCATAGAATACGAGCAAGAGTCAGAAAGGCTCCTCGTCTCCTTGATCAAAGTCAGAAAGCTGCAGCCTCCTGCTGATTCCTGCAGTTCATTTGTGAAAATCTACCTGCTGCCTGATGAAAGGAGCTACCTGCAGTCCAAAACAAAACGTAAAACTCTTAACCCACAGTTTGATGAAAACTTTGTTTTCCAGGTACTTTTTCTTTTGAAGAGGCAGATTTTTGTTTGCAAATATTAACTTGTCAAACTACAGCACATGTTTGTATGTTCACAATGCTTCTACCAAGATAGAAGTTGTTTCCATCAGACACAGGATTTTTTTACTGGGCTTCTGGAGATGCTGGGCTCCAGAACTGATCTTACTTCTGGTCAGTACCAAAGTTAAGGAATACAGAACTTGCCCTGGGAATAACAAAAACTCCAATTTGAACTCCAGCTGATCAGTCCATCCCAGCAGTTCTAGAAATCCAGAAGAAGCCAATACTGACAAAATACTTTCATAGCTTGTAGGTTTTTAGGCTAGACAGCAGAACCTGGGAGGTATGTCTGGGCTGCTATTTGTACAGTACTGTTCAGCTTTCCATCTCATGCTAACAGGCTTTCAGCACACATCACAAGATAAAAGCTTTAAAACAAAAGTTTGTGTTTCAGACAACTGAAAAAATGTTTACAGATTCTAAACACCTGAATCTGAAAGGGAACGCATCACATAGCACTAGATCCATATGAGCTATAAAACCACCAACTTCACAGCTTTCAAATGAACTCTTATTTTAGCTTGAATCTTGACTTCTGCATAGCTAAAACTTGAGGCAAATTTTAAAAGTAGACTTCAAATAATTAAAGGAAATCGCCACCTACGCTTACCACAGTTTGAAAAATATTTCCTTCGAAGACATGCTAGAGTAGAAAACTATCAAATGTTTTATAATTATTAATATTCTTCTTTTTCCTGTACAGGTTTCTAGTAAAATGTTGCTCCAAAGGACACTAAAGTTTTTGGTTTATCATGTTGATAAACACAAGAAGCATCATCTCCTAGGCCAAGTTATATTCCCACTAAAAAATGAAGCATTAACTGAGGACAACAAACTAGTCATATGGAGAGATCTGGAGAAAGAAAACTTGGAGGTATGTGATACCAGGCTGCTTGGCACTGAGGAACTTCTGTCATTTCACAAGTATTGGAAGGATATAGCTGAAGTAGAACTACATTCTATTAAGTACCTCAAATGCAAAAGTACTTCATAAACATTTGGAATTGAAATTCCCATCTTACCAACCTGCAGATCCATAGCTGTTGTAAAGGGAGTACCCAGATGCTTAGAAAAAGTCATGTTAATTAGGAGGTCGTTAGGTAAGTACTTTTGTTATTTGCTTCTCTTTTCAATTAGAGCAGAAAAGAGCAGAAGAGGCAAGGAAATAGATATCCCCTGGAAAAGAGTAATTCTGAGAGTCAGGAAGGCTGATTAATTGGTTCCATCAAATGTTACAACAGCATAAATAAAGCCTTAGTGTGACAGAAACCATTAGCATGAAAAAGGATTGGTCTCCCCATTTGACCAGGCGATGAGAGTTGTTCAGACATATTTGACAGGTGCTGTTCTGCTTCCAAAGCCTCCTTCAGAGCATGGTGATATCCAGTTCTCCCTGAGCTACAATGACTACCTGGGCCGTCTCACGGTGGTGGTTCTGAGGGCGAGGGGATTAAAGCTCCAGGAGGAGAGCCCTGCTGCTGGTAAGTGGGATTTCCTCCCTGCTATCAGCTCCACACTTCCTGTTTTAATTTGCTCCTTCCTCATCTGTACACCCAGGCTTGTGCTGTGGGACTCTGACAGGAACAAATAAACATCCTGGTGATTTAAGTGGAAACAAGCTATATTTTGCCCTGAGGCAATTAGATTTTGATAGCTTAGCTTTGCTATGTTTGGGGTTCGTTTCATAATAAAAGGTTTGTCCTGTGGCAATCGGTGGTAACATTTTTCTCCTGTTTTTGTACAGTGAGCAACATCCTTTTGCTGCTCTCCAGTCCATAGAAGGCAGCATTTCAGGGGATATTGACATGAACAGTTTCCTCCAGTCAAATTCTCATAGCTAACAGCTGCAGGACAACTGCTTATGCTGAACAGCTGTCCTGGGAGGAACTGAATTGGGAGAAAAAAATCCCAGTTTAGGACAGCCTGGCTATTGTTCAAAGGACCACGGCATGGAGTCACAATTTTCTCCCTTAGTACAGAGGGCTTTTTCTGGTACATAATACTCATGTATCCCTGGTCTCAGAGAGTACATCAAAATGCTGTTTAAAATCTAACACTCAAAAGCAAAAACAGATGAAGAACCCAACTTGTAGTTCAGTCTGTAGTAATTTCTTGCAGGGCTTCGAAGCTAAACAATATAAATGCAAAATACACCTACCATTTAAAAAGAGAAGAGGTATAGTCCTCTATATACAAACATCACTATGGAGTTTTTTTTTCTGACTGAACAAATTAAGCCTTCAAAAAAGTCTCCATCAGATGAAGGGAAGGCACAGAAACATAAGATCAAGGATGCAGGGTAAAAATACGGCTGCTTATTTTAACAGCACTTAAATTGTAAAGTGCACTGCAAAACCACACCCTCAGTACTCTGTGTACTCCGTTTTATGTCATGCTGTCATGTGTGTTCCATGAATCTTTCACAATCTGATGTTATACTCGATACTGACTCCCAAAAGGAAAAAATTCCTTAAGCCATCTCCCAACTGCTTCTTGAAGATGTCTTTTAGACTTGAATTTCTTTGTCTCCAAGGCGTGTATGTCAAAGTCTCACTAATGAACCACAATAAATTCATCAAAAGTAAAAAGACAGCAGCTCTTCTGGGAACTCCCAATCCTGTGTACAATGAAACCTTCAGTTTCAAGACAGATCAGACAGAGCTGGATACAGCAAGCCTGAGTCTATCTGTGCTCCAAACTATCAAAGGAGAAAGTAAGTTATATAAATTATTACAGTCATATAAATTATTACAGTCATATAAATTATTACAGTCAAGGTGTCAGATCTCTTACATATTTGAGACATGTTTAAACCTGAGAGGAAGTAATTCCTTTTCAGCAATAATCATAAAACTTATAAGAGTTTTGGGGTATTTCAAAGGCTGTCTCTTTAAAAGTAGAACAACTTGTTTGTAGTTAAACACATGTCTCTCTTTCAGAGGCTCAATTTCATAGAAGACATGAATAAAATCACTGTAGGCTAGTCAATGCCACTACAAGGTGCTGTGCCTTTGTTTCATTCCAGTATCCCATTAAAACAAGCTTATGTGAACACTTGTGTGTAACACAAAGCCTGCAAAACTGTGTGGCCGTTCACTCTTTCTAAGCAAATCTGAAAGATGAATAGGAATTTTAATTCTCTCAGCAGTGAGAGATTAGCAGACATCCCCATTCCCTGGCAGAACACTTGATGCTTGAGGCCACCTCTTACTGTCAGAGAATCCATTAAGGAGTTCTGCTTACAGAAGCAAATCAGAATTCAGTATTTCCACTGCTCAAAAGAAAAACATCTCTGCAGTGCAAATATGATCTCAATAATTTTCCCCATTCATAGCTGAAAAATCCAGGCATGCATAAACAATCTGGTCCTTGGCAGTGGCAACACACATATCACAGCTCCCAGCTGTCTCAGTAACTGCATTTGTTTTTTGCTAAGCCAGAGCATCATGTGAATCCTACTGAGGCTGCTGATGCCCAAAATTAGGCATTACCCCCTGAGGTAAAGGGGCAGGGCAGATACAGATCAGATATTTATGCCTTGAAGATGTTTCAGTTTAACTGCAGGCAAAAGGACAGGCCTGCATTGACCAAACACCCACTTACTGCCATACCTTTTTTAATGCTGAGCCTCAGCAGGTAGAAGCTACAGAACCTGAAGTCCAGAGTTACTTCCTTGAGGAATATTTTGGTTTAAAAATACCTTTCAGAAAAGGCATTACTTGGAGAAACACATGCTGATATTCTAATTTAGGCAAGGTTTTCAGAGAAGCATCACAGGTGCTCATCACTAACTGCTTTCTTTATTTCCCAGAAACACTTCTGCTGGGACGAGTAGTAGTTGGGCCTTTCATGTACACACGTGGCAGAGAACTGGAACACTGGAATGAGATGATCAGCAAGCCCAAGGAGCTGGTTAAACGATGGCATGCTCTCTGCCACAGCACATGAACAGCATCGAGAAAAAAACCAACCTTAACATGGAAAAGCTCTTACTATCTATCTTTCTCATCTAAAGGGTACAAAAATTTTTGCTAAGATTTTGTACCTGAAGAAGAAAAGAATAAAATAAATTATTTCCTTGACCAAACACAAATAAAAGATTTGGTCCCTGATAGGCTGGGAGTCCCTCTTTCCTCTCTTCAAAATATATGTTAAATTAACAAGCAGCTGAGCAAATAAAACAGCCAAATGTGATCTCTCAGTATTAATTACTTTGACTAGTACATTCCACTTCTTGGTCATGAGTTCTGGGCACAAATGATCACACATCATGTAAACAGAGCCCAAAACAACCCAAGAATTGCCAGTGATGACACCAGGCCTATCTGCCCACTGCTCCACATCACCACAGTGGCTTCACCAAAGCGGAGAGAAGCCCAGTGAGCATTCCAAAACAGACAAGCCCCAAAGACACTGACTAATACATGCACAACTTGTTTTAAATACCATGCTGCTATCTTAGACCTCTTTTGAACAGAAGGGTGAAGGCACTGCTTATTGGTCACACACCTGGAAGCAGCTGTTCACAGTGTATTTCCTGCAGCAACTCAGTTCAACGTTTTCAGCTGACCCCAACTACAGCACTTTGTGTTGACACTAAGGGACAAGTAAAGAAGTCACGGAGTCACAAGTGACTGGAGGCTATTCCAGTGCTGGAGTACTTTGAGACAGTAGATGAGGACCTGTCCTGTCCTTTTATATTTCTCTCTAAACACATCTCTGCTGGAGACAGAGCATTGATTACAAGAGCCTTGGTTTGACCTAGTATGACCATTCTTACACTGAAAATCCAATTAGCCTAAGCCCCCTGGGCATGTGTCTGTTTTAGTAGTAGAGTCTTCTTCATTAAGTAAATGACTTCTCTCTAAAGTAATTCGGAGCAATTATTCCTAATCAAAATAAAACAGGACATTCTTCTCTTTTTGATTGTTCACTGGGGACCTGAGCTCTGTACCCTTCTAACTGTACAGTCATAAACCAGACACACAGATTACTGCAGCAAAACAGTTTGCACAATTATGTTCCATAACCTCTACAGCTGAAATCAAACCAACTTCCTTTCAAATAGGATACAATATTAATTAATGCAAAATCTTAAAAATATTAGGCTTCTCTGGGGAGATGAAACCACTTTCCATTTTGATAATATTGTTATTACCTAAAGGAAATGTTATGAATGAGAAGATACCACAGAGGAATTGTAAGATAACAGAGCTCCCTGATCCACCATCTGGTATGTTACATAGTACCCTCAGTCTGTCTTGCTAATTACACCACTGGATACAAAATGAGCCTAAACTCATTACATGAAACTGAATTTAACGAAGTGCTCAACCCTCGTTATATCTTTGCTAAAGGAGTAATACCAGCAACTCAACCCCAAAGAGCTGTATTCAAATATCAGCCCCAAAAACTACTGCAAACCAATCTGATAAGCAAAGTTATTGTGTTTGTTCTGGGGAGAAAAACTACTCAGTTATCATACAGTTTACATATTTCTAGAATAAAGTATTTTACTAAATAAATTTTGTATTTTATTATTTCAATCATACCATTAAGGATCTCAAAAGTAAGCAGTTAGTAGTATTTCAGACAGTTGGTTGAGCTTGTGCAGAAGATGCATGCAATGCACAGTGTCTGTTAACAAATACCCCTAAGG
The DNA here is from genome assembly GCF_048771995.1 of Taeniopygia guttata. Taxonomy (NCBI): domain Eukaryota; kingdom Metazoa; phylum Chordata; class Aves; order Passeriformes; family Estrildidae; genus Taeniopygia; species Taeniopygia guttata. The sequence goes on along the minus strand of NC_133031.1, from coordinate 10,756,638 downwards.
TGGCAAGTCACCTGTCTGACCTGATGTACAGTATGGTCCTCTTTTCTTATCCATTAAAGGAACAATATGTCCAGCTTGTGTGCTCAGTAATTTCAGCTAAATTGTGAAGAAACAAATTCTAATGCACTTACCAATGTACTTGTACTCATGGTCATCCAAGTGAAGCAAACGAGAAAGGCCCTTTTTGACTCTACCTGAACAAGAGTTATTTCAAAGCAAGAAACATCATCAAATTAGAAGTTCTGATACAGTGTTGTTACCTGTCAAGCAATTTTTTTACCTACTGCCTTTTATGTAACATCCATCTGATCTTGTGCTTGAGACTTACCTTGAGCTGAAGGAGGTAGAATGATTACAAGACAATTCTGTTTAACAAGAGAAAAGAGCAGCAGCAAAACTGCCAAGGGTAAATGGAAAAAATTCTGCTGTTAAAAAAAGGAAAGTAACCACAACAGCAAAACAAAATCAGCAAGCTACAGATAGCATATGGGATAAGACAAAAAAAATTGTGTAACTAAAATATTATTGAATTCTCTGTCTTCCTCTAATATGCCAGGTCTCAGGAAAATTCAGTCTCTCACAACAGTTGTGAACTTTTCTGAGGAGAAAAAGGAAAACAGATATGGAAGAAATTGTTGGAATTTATTAACATAATTATTAACACAAAAAATGTATAAAAATATATTTTATGAAAATTCATCAGTATTACTCCAGCAGTATTTACTATTAGCAGATATTCCATACCAGTCCTTTTGATGGTTTTGCTTTTTTCATAAGTTAAAACCCAAATCCTTTATTATAATGTTTTAAAGAGATTTGCTTCCTTCAGCTAAGTCATCTTTCTTCTGCTTCCCATCTGTGTGTCCTTATGGTCTTTGTTACTCAGTGCAGAGGTCAAAGATCAGGATGAAAATTCAGCAGATGGAAGTCCTTTTGCAAAGGATAGCTGTTCTCATCTAGCACGAAGTGGCTTCTGATTTCCAACAAATAGAATGCTTCTGTATCTGCCAGCAGTGAATGACACAGATCTGCTACTATTGTGCCATAGGTTATATCTGAACGGGGCACTGCAAAACACAAAACAATTCAATTCACGCTTGATTTTCACAATAGCACCTAACATTCAAGTTCTACCAACATGAAGCTCCATTGAATTACTGGAAGTAAAGTTCAACATCTGAATAGAAAATTAGCTTTTATTTTTAATTACTTTTAAAAAACTGTTTCTCATTAAACTGTTAACCACTGTGAAACATATAAAACACCTCAAGTCAAACAGGATGTATCAAGTGAAGATTGTCTGAAACACATCTCAGTGTTTCACATAATGAAAGCATGCTAGCTCCTTGTAAAAGCTCCTAAGACATTCTATTTCACACATAAGGAACCTATTTAGTTATTGAATATTTAGGTAGATAACTACAACTACTTAGTTATATAATAGGTATTCACATCATCTCACTTCCTGTTATTGCAACCTGTCCTCTGAAATTCTGAGTTTGTCAGACAGCCACTGAAATATTCTTAGATGTTGTTTTTTTTTACAGTGTCAATGATTAAAAATTTTGCTTCCATTGTGAACTTTGTTGCATGTTTCTATCACAAGTAATTCATAAATCAGTACCTACTAATCTCTTCAGCCAGTCTGCAGGAATATTGAGGAAGATTTTTTCCACCAACTCAGACACCACATGAACATAAATTTCATATCCTTCATCTTCTACTGTCATCAAAGCAGGTCTACATCAGAAAACAAAGTTTCATGAAGTCTATTTTTCTATTTTTCTATTGAAGCAAAATTTTAGAAAGCACTCCAATTTAATCTTACTCTGCAACATAATACCAAGAAATAGAAAAATGATAAAATCTCTACGTACTCATGTGTCAAATCTAGCACTAGAACAAGTCTGAGCAATAAGGAAATAGCCTTAAACTGAGACAGGACACTCAGATTAGACATTAGAAGGGAAATTTTCACTGTTAGGATGGTCAGGATTGCCCACAGAGGAGGTGGTGGAAATGCAAAGTGGGGACATAAACTCGGGTGTATCACTTGGAATTGTACCATCTGTATCAACATCACCCTATCTTATCTGTCTTAATACATCACTTTATAGCCACATAATACCAAGGTATATCTCTTGTATTGTAACAAATACCAAATGTTCTCACAAACCACTGAACAAATAAAAATCCCTATTTGGAAATACTCCCAAAGTGATGCATTCTTACTAAATAAATCAGAAGAAAATTTCAGTGCAAAAATGTCAGGCTTTTCTCTGAAAAAAGGGAAATATAAATTCTACATCTGGATGTGTTCCCATGCTGAGAATACAAACACTGGAATTCCTTATCATTTTTCTACCATCTTTTGTGCAGGAGCAAATTGAGGTCCTTCATGCCCACTGAGATTTTATAGTCTTATGAAGACTGGCAGATAAATAGCACATAAACAGACAAATAGCACATAAAGATGCAAGACTATTTTGCTTAGAGGAAAAATACTAAGTCACTACCTGGTTAGATAAATAGGATATTTAAGTCATAGTTCATTAAGTAATAGTATCTAAGTCAATGATTCATTAAGCTCATTATGAAAGAGTTTAGAAGAATTTAAGAAAAAATTTAGATAGAAAATTTACATATTCTAGAATTCTATCACGTCCATAGTTGGCTCAAACATTCTCTAGCTACACGTCTTTCTAGTCACAATGATAATTATATTTCAAAAGCCCAAGATAAATGTGAGAATTGAACAATTAGTTAATAAAGATGTACCTACATCAATCGGATCCACTTAGTTTATTTTCTCTAAGTGTGAATATGTGTCTCACAGTGCCATCTGGTGATAACTCACTACCTCTGCTCTCCGAGAATGTTTATTGAAAACATTTGTCAATATAATTTCTGCACAGCTGAAACTGACTAATTAGTTTAAAAACATGGTTCTGCATTCACATTATTTCAGATTTAGGCTGGAACATGATTCTCAAGCTTTCCTTTGGTCCTCAAGCTTCTACTCCATCTTAGCTTTATCTGACACAGTACTGGGTAAACATCACTCCTGCATGATATAGTATTCAAAGAAATTAAAAAGTTAGACTTAAACTAAGAATAACATGTATAAATAATGACAATATAATACAGCAATTCAAGAACAACAACTTGAAAATTCATTAGAGAGACAGGAATTGCTAACCACATCTTAAACAAAAGAATGTTAGATATGGGGGAAATGAAAATGGAGAAAGTTTATCTCCATAATAATACACACTACTTTAGCTCTATTTTGTTTACCTGTAGAATGTTTTTACTTTACTGTATGGCAGACATCTAATACATTGCTTGTAGATCATGTTCTCATCTGCCTGTAGCTCCAAACCACATTTGGCACAACCTGAATATGTAATCATAGGCAGAGAAGCCAAAACACATTCCAGTGAAGTGTTAGCAGAGAAGATGAGTTGCTTGTACTGACCAGTGGAAATGGTAAACTTCAATTCCAAGATGTGGGCCTTCACTTGAACCACTCCTATAAAAACAATTCAAATATGAATTAAGCTTTATTTAGAACTGAAAGCAAAATCAATGGCTACAGCTGATTAAAAACCAAAATTGCTATCAACACCTTTCTTGTTTTTTTCCCCTTTGTTAACACATGCTCAAATTTTTAGAGATATTTTATTTAGTGAAAAATCTGTACGAGTAAATATTATTTTAAAATGTATAAAAGTACTACATTTTCAGCTACTGTATCAGTAGATGCCACTATAGAAGGTGCCTGAATAAGAGATCAAAATTGTGCGAAGAATCTCCAAGTTATTTTCTTGCCACTGTTTCAAAGACACTGAAAAGCACAGCTTTAACAACTTAGCTTTTCACTATTTATAGCATAAAACTAGAGCTAAATGCTGCAAGAACAACCTTAATCACTTCTTAGAATTTAACACCACCCATAGCAATCTTCTGGGTTTATCTGGGAGAGTATGACTGTGTAAAATGTCTTCTTTGTCCTTTTGTCAGATGTTTTCAATAGCAGTAGCTATTTTACCCTTGTTTTAGAGAGTTCCAGTTTTTGAGAAACACTGCTAAACCTTTAGTCATTAGTCACATCATTACTGGACTGGCTGGTGGACAACAAAAGTCAGCATTTCCCTCTGTGTTCCAAAGCTGCCTTTGCATGGCACCACACACCATACCTAGCTCTCTGCTGGGCTCATGGGATGAAGGCTGCATTCAGTTTGGCCAAGTACAGGGCAGCAGCCTCCAGAAAAAAATTCAGAACCAGACCTGGGCTACCTTAAAAAAACAACCATCTTGCTTCATGAAGAGAGCATCCATTTTGCTAGATATTCCAGAGCCATGCATAACATTTACCTGAGCATTTTTCTTCCAGGTGTGCCGAGAGCCTTGTCAACCCCATGAAACTTTTCTGAAACTTTTCTTTAAATTCAACTGCCCTTTTGTCATCATCAAACAAGCACTCATAGGATGACCACGGAGTTGTGTGCAGTTCCAAGTCACCTGAGACAGAACTACACTGGACCAAAAGGTATTTGAAGTCCCATATGTGGTCTACAGAATAAAAAAGCAAACAGAAGAGTTTACTTTCTATACCGTGGTTAATTTACAGAAAGCCAAGGTCACTTACAAGATTTAGAAACAAATCAGAGGACATTCTCATATGGTCAGCTCTGGCAACTTCATTTTAAGTGTGATGACATGTAAGGTTTTTCCTTTCCCTATAAACTTTGCATGAGTTGTCCCAGAAATTTCATTACACCTCTACCAAATTCAGCTGTCAAGACAGCTCAGCCTTTTGAAAAACAAATCAGCTCTGAAATTTGTTGTCAGCTCTAATGCTAGCAATGTCTCAGAGAAAAAAATCTTCATGTAATTAACCAACTTCCATATTTTAATATGTCCCTGTTTTTTAATCTTCTATCTCCACAATTATCAATTTAACATAAACCTAGTTTAGCTTTTCTTAAAAGAACAAGACTAGGAATAAACCAAAGTTTGGTAGTAGTCACTATTGAAACACAGTCTATATAATTCTTGTACGTGATACTTTTACTTAGTTACACTGGACTTCATCTCAAGATCATCAGGATATAAAGCCTGACATGAGTAACGTGGAAAGCAGAAAATGAAAAAAGAAGTAGGAAAACCCCAGCAATTCATGCTAAACAAGACAATGATAAGGAAGACCCAGTAACACAGTTAACACTCGTAGATTTTTATAGTGACATAACCAGGCACTATACAAGTAAGTGCATCTTGTATATAGATTTAAGTTTTTAAGTATTTATGCCTTCTCAGTTTTCTGCTGCTGATGGCACTGCTTCTACAGAGGAGTTATGTTAGAATTAGCACAAAATACATTACCCTTCCAAGGGGAGTATTTAAAGGTTGAATGGATAAATGTTGCTAGCTGAATACTGAAAAGGCACTAACAGCATCACAAAAATCCTTTTAGACCCACCAACAGGTCCAAGGACCTTACCTTTTTTCCTCTGAAGCTGGGGGTACCAGGCAGCCCCTGCTCCCCACAGAACCATCCTATAGTGTTGATCTCTGTTCTGTTCTACTGTTAGAATAATTTTTCTTTGGCTGCCACCTCTGTAGCTGTACAGAGATTCTGAAAATATTGAAATTACATTTACTTCTACAGTAAAAAGCATTTAAGCACACAAACCCCATGTGACTCAGTATTACAGTGAAATCATGGTGTTAGCACATTTTATGCTACAATTAAAAGCAAAGAACACACCTATAATTTCTTCTGGACAGAAAATAACCTGCTTTCTTCTGCAACAGAAATCTAGTTTGAGGGAGTGCATAAAGTAAATTAATAAACTTTTATCCATCTAAATACTCAGTAACTGGACAACTCCCTTTGAAGCAGGAGGTATCTGAGCATCTTTCATCTCCCATTCCTCCTGACTTGTCTTGAGTAGAAAGAAATGGCACTCAATCTCTCAGCAACTATTGTAATTGCAAGTTCCCAAAACTTCTGTAGAATACAGTGGTAGAAACATTTCTCTAGAAGTTTTCACATTAAAGAAAATTGCAGGCACAAAGTGTACAAGTCAAATTAAAACTATTAGTAACAGTACATACAAATCTCTACACAGCTCTTCTCCAGGACACTGAATGTTTGTTTCAGTACCACACTAAAACTACAATTTTTCAAAAATAATTTTTCAACAAGAACACTTGGATGGAATATCTAATTAATATCTAGTTCCAAGATTTACATACAGAGCAAATTTTGAAGAGTTCTACTTCAAAATTCTGCATTTAAAACTAATAAACATGCTATTGATGATGTGGGTAGAAATTTGTATCTTATTTGTTCAAAATGACAGTGCGATGTGATCAAATTTTTGTGCAAAGCTTGAAATCAAGCAGTGAGAAACATTTTGTCTTGCAAAATTACTATTTAAGTTCCACCTGTTGCAGAAGGTGAAGTCCAGTGCATGAACTTACCTGTTAACACTGAAATATTGATAATTTTCAGGATTGAGTGCACCAAAGTATTTGGCTGGAGCTGATCTAACTGCACATACTGAACATCATCCAGTCTCTGAACTTGTCTTTGTGGAATGTCTCTGAAGTGTGGAAGTTCTGATGATATGTATGCCAATAAGCCATGGAGAACACCAGCATCCACTAGAGAATAAACTTATATGGAAAAAAGGCAAAGTCACATTTTGTTTTTACACTTAGAAGTATAAAACTTATGACTTGGATGTTTCCACTGAAAAAATTGAAACAGTTTCAGAATAATTTTAAGGTAAGAAATTCCTGATATATGTAACACTTTATTTGAAATTAAACTGTACTTCAGGGTGGTATCAAGAGCAGGCAATGAAGTTAAGCTAAGTGCAACACTTTAAAATACACCAAAAAAACTCTTGTATCATAGCCTGGCAAGAAGAAAGTGTTCTTGATCATTGACCTCAGAATCTGCCTTGAGGGCTGGCATCACAGCAGTGGACATCACAAATACAGTAAGAACAAAGGTGATACTTCCACTGTATTTTCCCCTCAGTCTCCAACCCTCCATGGCCTACAATTGATCACTTTGCCTGAATGGATCTACTTATTCCATTTTGTAAAACATTTAATCTTCATGCCATCTCAGACATCACATGGGCAGGTCCTGGGATAACTGCTCTTTCCTAAACTAAACTTGTTTTTTTTAAGAGTTCAGAGTGGTAGCCACCAAACTTTATCATGATCTCCACATGCCTATCTGATGTCATGTCCACATCTTGTGCTCAGGTGCTCCTGTTGTTTTTCTATTGTGTTTTGTACCTCTCAGTTTCACACATTCCCATTCTATCCCATGTATGAGGTATTGTCAGCAAAATGGAAAACAGCTCTTTTACTGTGATTTTCATGGCAACTTATGCACTACAATCTTACATTTTTCTGTATTGAGAGCTGAGCAGTTCCCCAGATTCAGTAACTGACTGGTAAATGTTGACTGAAGCATGACCTCTCCACACCAAGGATTCTCATACATTATTATATCTGCAAGAAAAAACAACTTTATCAACTCACATGTCAACAATATTGAAGCGTACCTTCTTTTTCTTATTTTCTTATTTTTCTTGACTATATAACCATCTTACATGCAGATGTGTAAGGCACAGGGTTTGAAAGAGATCACTTGGAAACACTGAAATTTTTAAATCTACCAACACAATTTACAAAGAGGTAGTAAAATTTTCTCATTAGTTTGATGTAATTCTTAAATTTATTAGCCTCCTAGCAGACACTGCTTAGGTCTGGTTTGTAGTAGCACTTGTACTTTTCAGGAACAACTGTTTTAAAACACTGTCACCTTACAAAATATCCTGACTCTCCATGATTGTGTCTGAGGGCAAACTTCCATGGAATAGTCAATGTTCCACTGGCAGGATGACTGAGAATTCAAATGATGTAAGTGACGTAAGAAAGCAACTTAAAAATGCTTAGCTAAAGTTCCAAATTACTTGTTACATTTTTCTACTTTAAACAGGCATTTTTAAGATCCATATTTTAAAAAGGCAACCAGAAGAACTCTCACCTGTAAGCAGTACGATATCCCCAGGGAACACAGTGAGGGACCAAAATGCAGCACCACGCCACAGCACCACCTTCCTCTCAGTTTCTGACTGGTCAATAACAACAATTGTTGCTACAGGAACTTTACAGGAAGATTTTGGTTCCGTCTTCTTCTGTATTTCTTTGATATGACAAGGATGTACAACTGTGACCAAAATATTGTACTTTTGATTTTTGCTGCAGCAATTCTTAAGCAGTGATAGTTTCTTTTGGAATTTCTTGAACTCTGCCATCCTGTCTGGATCCACTCTCACCCCAGAACCAGGTGGAGAAGAATTCAGTTTAGCTCTCTTAGATTTCAGTTGTCTTTTAAATGCTGAGTGAGAAAGATGAAAGGAATCTTCATGTTTGCGGGGTCTTTTAGAAGAGTTCTTGTGAGAACTGTTTCCTTGAGAGCACAGTATTCCAGAGCTCAATGGCTCAATATGGATTTCATTTACAAGTTGCTCAGGAGGAACAATAAGTTCTTGAAACTTTTCTGCATTTTCCTGGGCACTTTCTTCCTGTTTTGTAGCTTTAATGGAAACATTTTCCCCATCATCCTCAGAACTGAAAAGTTCAAGAGAACTTGCATCCTCTTCCTCATATTCATTTTCAGTCACATTAGTAGTACATGTTCCAACACCAGAATCACATTGGAAGTGATCATACTGTCCTTCTTCAGTTTTTTTGCCTGCTTCTATTTCTGATAGTTTTACAATACTTTCCTGCATCTCATTCTGTGCAAAAACAGCCACCTGACTCAAAGTCACCACACTACGAAATTCAGTGTCTGCTGACACTGCAAAATCTACGGAGTCATTTGGTTCTTCTGGTTTGGACTCCTGACCTTTTTGGGAAAATGTATCCTTACATTGACTTAGATGTTCATGATGCTCACTTCTGTGAGCTGCCTGAAGTCCCACAGACTGCAGATGGATCCTGACCTGCTCAGTGCTGGCAACCAAAGCAGAAATGTCAGAGCTGTTAACTTCTGAAGGGTGGGCTTTTCTCTCAGTGAGCTCTGGGCAGCAGGCACCTGATGGTTTCTCCAGCCCAGCTGATTCTGCACAGCCCTGGGGCAGGTCTTGATGTGCAGCCTGATTTACATCTGCAGGTGTAAATCTATCTTTGGATCCTTGACAATCAGAGCGAGTTAAACCTGTGCTGTTTTTAGGCGTGCTGGTACAAGGTAGTGCCACAGGGGCAGGAGATGTCGACTCCTTTCCTGGATTTGCCATGCCCCTGCCCTGCTGAGTGCTGTCCCCACTGGCAGGGGCTCCTGGGGGTGTGCAGCTCTGTGCCTGGGGCAGCGGGGAGGCAGCAGCAGCCCCGAGCTGTCCCCAAACAAACCCACGGCTCTCACACCAACAGCGCAGCTCCCTCCATGCCTCACCCCTGCGGGCTGAGCTTGGCTCTGACCCCCCCAGTGGGCTCGGAATACTGGGTGCTCCCACAAAAATATGGATTTGAGGTCTTTTTGACATTTTTGACTGCTGTGTAAGTTTGACTTTAAATAATGTGGTTTATGCAATAAGCACAATAATAAATATTAGCAAATGCAAAAAAAAAGGATTTTACTTTTTCTTTTCAATTTTAAAAATACCTAAAATTCATGAGAGTATTTCATTGTTTAACTGGTAAATACACTACTTAACTACTTAAAGGCTATAAAAATAGATGTACAAAATCTAAAAAAGGGAAATTATTTCAGAAATACTTAACATTTATTTCTGTCAAATTTGCACAGAAAAATAAATTTACATCAACACCTAGTTCCTGATTCTGATATATGAAAACACATTATAATGAAGTTAAAATTAAGTTTAATTATAGACCTATTTGTCTTCATTTACTATTGCTAATTAAACAGTCAAATGTGACTTCACTATTCAGTACTTTATTTTAACTCATCTAAAATAAATGTAAGAAATATTCACAGCATAGTTAGGAGATCATTTAATCTCCCAGAAAATTACAGTTTCAAGTAAATGGTTAAAAGTTTGCGAAAAATGCAATATTTTACATGCTGTTTTGGCATGAAACTAGTGTTTCAGGCTATTACTGATAAATAATAATTATTTAATAACCACTAAGAGGTCAGTAAAGCTCAAGCAGGTGATTTAGGATTTGCTTTAATTCATTTATCTAGTATCAAACTACTCAAGAAATTACTAGCTTTTCTAGATAATTAAAAATAAGTCCACTTACACAGCACACAAAAAGATGACCTTTTATTTTTTTAAATTTCTGCTGTATAATTATAATTTTAATATATGCAGAAACAGCTATAACTATTCCCTAAAATGCTGATTAGAGCTACTTGTTTTGGGAATGCTGTTGCTAATAGAAGTTGCTTCAATATGCAATTCTGCAGATGTAGAGAACACCAGAAAAAATTCAAGAGCTAATCCAGCTGTAAATAGAAGGAAAAGACCATTAAAACAAATGCAGCATTGAAAAAATAGGCAATTTTTTCATTTAGCACTAATTAAGTTAGTAACCATTTTCTTAACAACCCCACTAGGGGTCAATAAATCTGCACATTCATAAGGCTCATTGTAACATGGAAAAAACAAACACGCCAGAATCTCTGGTATATCATTGCTGTCACTAGAAAAGCAATATACAATCACTAAAATTAGATAGGGCAAAATACAAAGAAGCTAAAAATCCAGTAACTGGTATTGTTCACTTTTATCCTCATAATAAAATAAATGCCATTTAAAATATTGGAGTATCCAAACTTCTGCAGTTGTACATTTAAATTTAGTCCCAGAAAATGGTAACTCTTAAAGGACAATACCCAAAGCTGTGAAAGCTTTAAGTTATATACAGAATGGAAATATATAAATAACCAGAATAGAATTTACAGTCAACACTAAAGTAGTGGATCAGTTAAGAGAAAGACTAAGCAAAGTGATAGTGAGGTTGAATCCCTAAAGAAGTGATGTTAGTAAGTTTTATAGACAAAAGGCTATAATACATGATATAAAAAGTTTAGTAACAGCTCTGTGAAAAATAGAAAATATTACTATCAGTTCAAATGAACTTAGTAAATGTCCAGTTATATAGTAATTTATCAACTCCTCATTTTAAGTATTGCTTGTTGACATGCTTAAAGGTATACAAGTTACACAAAAAATCAGAAAGTTTTCCTTAACTTTCCAATTCTGTAACTTCTCTAGACTTAGGATTTGCTTTCCTGATTCAAATTTTGCAGTGCCAGTACATTAAAGCTAGGCTGGATGGGGCCCTGAGCAACTTGGTCTAGTGAAACATGCCCATGGCACAGGGTTTGGTACTTGATGGTTTTTAAGAGCCTTTCCCACCTGAGCTGTTCTATGATTCTACGATCACACCAAAGGAATTGAATATTGCTGCTATTTAATGAATGTTTGAAATGAAAGTATAGCTTATATTTTCAAAAAATGAATTACCTTAGGAATGGTAAACAACCTCTGCCAACTTTCTGATTCGTGCAATAGGTCCACTACTAAATGACATATTTGGCAATTTCCAAGTGACTTTTTGGGTCAAAGATGTCAAACTCCTTCCTGTACTAGGAATCATCAGTACCTAAAATCATTTAAGTCTGTAAATAAGAAAGAAAAAAAAAAGTTTACCTAAATTCTCTGTATGCAAAAGTGTTTACAGGATCATCGCTTTGCTGCTTTAGAACAGAATTATTACTCACTTCATGAGTTTTGTTAGTGAAGTCCTACACCTTGTTATAAATAAAAGTCTGAAAGAACAACTCACTACAGATTTTAAAAGGTGAGCAAAAAAACTATCAATTATTTTAGTAAAATTCTACTGCCATGAAAAAAATCTATTTTTTACTGTAGTTAAATTATCTGTGGGCAGACAGTGGGTTAACTAACTACACAAAAGATAACAGGAGCTAAAACTCATGAAGATACAACTGAAACCTGAATGCACAGATCCATTATACCCGTTAATTATTACACCATTTCCTAATTTGTGGAAAGGTGCTCTATTCTGAGTAGCCAATGAAAGCCAAGCTTTTTATCTCTGAAATGGTCAGAGTCTGATTGACGGGTCAATGATCTATTAAAAAACAGCAACTACATCAGCAAGTTTTACATTTGCAAGGCACTGCAACTGAGGTTTAATATACAGAAATATATTATGCTACATAGTGTATTTCCTCCAATCTAAACAGTAACACAGAAATTCCAAATTTAAAGGTTTTTAAAATGAATCGTCATTAACAGATTGTTAATATTTCGTGATTTGCTGCACATAGAACAAAATTATTTGCTGCACATAGAACAAAAATAGATTTAAAAATCCTATTCCCTCTAGAAACGTTCTGATGCTACATACATGACCTTAAAGTATCCCGAAAAATACTCATCAACTTTATTCCATCTTTTTCTGCTCATTAATAGTATTCACTCACCATGATAATCATTAAGCATTATGCCAAGGTAATTTAAGAGGGTGACACAGCTTCAGATTCCTATAATTCCTGAATATTCACAGTAGCCACATGGCTAAATCTGTTTTGAGAAGTTACAGCCAAATAGTCTCATCAAGTCTTTACTTAAGCCCTGAACACTAAAAGTAAACCATGCTAATTCAACCTCCAGTTAAGAGTCTATGTCTGTTACACACTACAAAGTTTCAAACTAGAAATAAAAGCACAGAAGACAGCAATGCATCAGAAGACAAAGAACTAATATAATGCAAAAGCATACTTTTCCCTCTAGAAACACTAAAATTTTAGGAAACAAACAGTGTACTCTTTTAACTTCCTGCTTTGATTTGCTGCAGCTTGAAGAAAACATTGTATTGTCCTTTACCTGCTGAAAAGCTGGCCCAGTAAGTAACAAATATATAAAGCAGGATATTCCTTAAATTCTAAATTTTGACTTCTGTTTTGGTGTTTACCCTCCCTTATTCACATATGTGACTTTATACTCCTCCTACATGTAGTATAAAAAATTAAAGGATTGATTCATCTACCTTACAACAGAGGAAACTGAATTATTCATAGCCATCTTCAGAGTATTTTGTTTCAGTTCAATTCAAGCAGTAGGGTTATTTGGCTGGGCTTTTCTTTTTTCAACAACTCTATCCATGTGATAGTGGAGTAGAAAATCTACTAAGACAGTTGCTCACCAAATGGAAACCAGAAAAACTTCTTGATGCAGAATGCTGATTGCATCACAGGAAACTCTGCTGGCACTTTCACCATGCTGCTGAAATCTCCCTCCAAAATTCAACCTGATCTTTTTAAAAAGCCATGTACTGCTGCTGTACAGTAACTTTGAAAAAAGAAACAGCAAGCAGTGTAGTAACAGTTTCATACACTTAGAAACTGAAACAACTCTGGAATGAAGCGATGAACACATTACACATTTGCTTGCAACTTGTGCCAGAAAAAGAAGGGTGATCCTTCTGTCAACAACTCCTGCTGGCACTGCAAGTGGATCAATGTAACAGCAACAACACCTATCTACTAAATCAATAAGCTTGGTCCAAATACATACTGAGAGAAACACAATGGAAAATAAAAACTGACAGAAGAACTCAAGCTAAGCACCTTGTAGCTGAAGCAAACTTGCTCTACATCAGAGTGAGGGATGTATCATGTGGGCTTAAAAGAAGATTATATGTGTAAGTGAATGGCAGCTCAAGGAGATTTATGTGGCTTTCAGTGGCCAAGGCTGGTGGGACCTAACAAGAACTCAAGGGAACGCAGATGTGGGAGAACATACATGCACACATGGACAAGAGGGGAAATGAACAGGATAGGTCTTATTTCTGTCATCTATGGTTTGGTTATTGTTACAATCACCAAATACCTTTTATCTGAATTTTAATACAAGGTTTCAGGCAAAGACTGTCCATAACTGACCTGTCTAACCAAATGCAATTTTGCCCAGGATGATTATTTAGCTCACATAATAACACCATGTTAGCACATGGAATGCTGTGCACAGAGGCTGCTGTCAACCAGACCTGGTGGTACAGCAAGAACCCTGCTAGTTTACATCAAAACTGATGAAAATCACAAACCTTCATGTGCCTACAGCAGTATCTGTAATCTGTAATACTTCTAATTGAGGCACTTAGGTTATTATTGACCATAAAATAATTTCTATTAGTACTTACTATTGAAGTTAAATAGCAGCAATACTAAAGTAGTGGATTCCATTCAGTATTTTAGTTCTTCTCACTGGCTATCACCAGAGTACTGCAATACCATTTGGACTCAAGATAGGTACAGCTGGTTTACAAATACATAAAACCTGTATTCAGCAATACATAGCCATAAAACATGAGGTATCCATTTTTTTTTCCATTTTTGGAGCACTTGCAGTAACAAGATGATTTTTAGAATACAGAACACCTATGGTTTAGGTAACACAATAGAGACCTTCCTAAATATTCCTGCAGCAGCAGGGAAATAATTTAAACCAGAAATCAATGTTCTAAGCTTTCAATAGCCTGACACTGTAAAAAATGTTAAATCAAAATACTGAGTAAGGTAAGTTGTTCTTCATAACTATTACTGAACTACTAATATATAAAAAAAAGACAAGCAATCAAATGGCATTGCTATTGCTAATATTTAATGGGTACCTACTTGCCTGCAGAACCAGGGCCTGTGGTTTCTAAAGTTGTGTTCTAGAAGAAAATTTCCCTGGATTTGAAATGAGGGCATGTCTTCTGTAAATACAAGCTTGGATCATATAAAAATTGCATCTACCGAGCAGTTGCATCAGCCATTTTATTTTACCATTATTATTTTTTGGAACCAAACTACACAAACATTTGAACACTGATAATACACTTCCAATTCAGCCACTGAGATAGTCTTTATCGTGTTTGAAAATTGGAGTAAGGGTAGTAGGCTTTTGTGATTAACTTGATAATTCTTTCCTCACAGCCTTTGTGTCTTTCAAATTGGCCCCATAAGTAAATCCTATTTATTGATTTTTGTTTTGCAATACACAAAAACATATAATTAAGGAGATATGAGCATCCAGTAGCTGCTACAAACAAAAGAAGTCAAAAGTTCTAGAGAACACTGACATTTTGAGTAGAAAAGAAAGATATATTAAAAGTTCAAAGATACACAAATGTGATATGCACATTTAATTGAAGAACACTCATTCTCCAAACCCTTGAGAACTATTTAAACAACTGAACTACTATACCTTTTGTCAAGAAAGATATTGTTCCATATACTTCAGCATATTAAAATACCTCACAATCTTAGAATGGCATCATTGTGGCTTTTTTTTAGAAAAACTATTTAGTTTGCAGAAAATTTTCTACAGGTATCATTACCAATGAAAATCTATGTTGGGACTGAAACCTGATAAACAGAGGTGGATAAAGCAGTAAAGGACCAAAGATGAAAGCAAGGTAACTGGTCAAAGAAACATCCTAACAGCCTTATCTCCATCAGACTAACTGCTGGCAGATTTGACTTATTAGGACCAGAAGATAAATAAATAAACAAATAAGAAATATTTATAATACAAAGCCACAAATATTATTTTCTGATCTTTACAAAAGTTTTACTCAAAAAAGATGAAGCTTTTAGAAGTATAATGAAAACCCAGATGCTGACTGCACATTCACAGTCAAAAATGGGATATTGTCACTGTTTTGAACAACAGCCATAGGTAACACTGTCCTTTTGCTTCTGTACTTTGGGAGACAGAGTATTGAAAAGGTGTAATTCTTAAGTTTACTGTGTAAAGTAATCTACTTTATTTTATTTCCATGTAAGTAATCTACTAATGCCAAGAAAATGTCTTTCATTCCCCACAAATGGTTAAGATAGCAACAGACTTTAATAGAAGCTGCACTTCCTCTTGCCTTCAAGAGAAGTGGGATACTTCTCATTTGTCAGCATCACAAAATAATTCAAGTTCACTGTCTGTCAACTAAAAAAATCAGTCACTCACTCCAAGAAGTCATATTGGAGCACACAAGTCATCACTACATAAAGTCATTTTCCAAGGCTTTTCAAAACTACAAGCTACACAAGGAGCTCCAGAAGAAGCCAGGTGGCACATGAGCCCATAAGACACCTTTAGACCAATAGCTCAATCATGACTTCATTTACTTCATCCTGTTTATACAGGATCCCTCCAGAACAGCAAACATTTAACCTTCTCAAAACATACATCGCAGCAAATACTTTTTGTCAGGACTAAACCTATGGCAATAGGTCTACCTAATTCCCTCCCCATGCCAAGCCACATTGTGCGCATTTTATCTGTTCCTCTAGTGTGCAGCTACATCCTTTATGTGGTATCATTAGTGTTCTGTGAGGTTCAAAGGAGCTGGCAATCCAATCCAGTCAATAGCTGATCTCCCCAGTACTTTCGTATCTCAGGAAGACGAAAGCTGGCTTTACACATTTCTATAGATCCAGTGTCTCAGAAGAAAAGTTCAAATGCATGCTTTGGATGTGAGCATTGTAATTTAAACAAAACTCTTGAGAGATGTTAACTACATGTTAGTATGACAGTAATAACTTTTATATCTGAATCTAGCATTTCAGTTCTTTAAAAGGCAAAGGATTTTCAAGATTATGTCAATATTCCCTTTTGCACACACCCCAAGAATGCACTTCAGCTGTAAGTGGAAAGGATTTGCTCTTCTATCTATAAGTCGAGAGGTTTAAGATTTTTTAAGAGATAAAGCTCCCTTAAGGAAACATAACCTTCAGACTTGGGCCAAACTCTCTGTACACTGGTGAACAGCATTACAAAGATCACTGATGGTTCACTGCCCACACTTGCTCCTTGTTGTGGCCACAGAAGGAACACAGATACCAACTTCTCTGCAGAACTGCATGAATGTCAAACACTCTTTCGTGGCTATGCCAGTAGGTAGTAAAGTTGTTAATTTACTAGGGCGCTGCAGGAAACCAAGACAAAAAATTCAGATTATTTTAAGTGAATGAGAACTACAGTGAATCTTCTGGAAACAAAACAGTTTCCAAGTCTTTTGGCATTTACCTAGGAAAAATTTAAGATACAATAAATAAAGAAAATTAGCATTAGCTTTTCAATATATAAGCCTTTACATTTCAATGGTTTAGAGGGATGTTAGTTTAGCAAACTGGTTAAGCTTTAACAGGGAACAGGTGACACTGAGTAACCATCAACATAGCTGACTGAGCCAAAGGTGCCTTTTAGATGCAAATTTCCTTATTTCAAAGAGGCACCTTTTCTCTCAGACTTTAGGACAGCAATGCATTTTTACTATTTATTAAAAGTAATTTGACTAATTATACTTCAGAAAATTGTGGATGACAATTTCTATCCTACCGTGCCCCAAAAAACTAAAGGAAATCATCACAATTGAACAAAATGTGAATGAAGTATACTAATTAAATGGCAGAAACACTGATTTGGCCTGTACCCCTTTCCATGGTAATTCAGTTGTCTGAAAACACCTCAAATAAAATAAAAAAACTTGAGGTATGATGTAACAAGTCATCCTGGATCTCCCTCTATGACTGTTCTAAGTCATAGTGTGTAGCAGCAGGGCACAGCAGCATAACCACTGCTAAAAACCTTCTTGTACCTTTGTTCTCAAAGTACATCATTTTCTTCACTGTTTTTGTTTGAGCCAATACCTCAATTATTATCTGTACTGTGCTATTATTGCTGTTTACCTTCACTCAGCTGCCTTTGATTCAGTAACTTTTATAAATGTTTTTATTACTTGCAGTATTATGTAGTTGTGCCCCTGAAACTTTGTTTAACTACCAAAGCTCCTAAAGTATGAAGAGTTAAAGATAGAAACTAAAGAGATTTATCTATTTATTCATTTGTCTTCATGCAGAAGCTGCTCCATGATGAAGTAAAACTATAAATTGCTTCTTTCTGCAATATAATGCACAGAGAGTAGAGATTATAAAGAAATGGTCACCTCACAATTTAATGCCTTCTGTATTGGAACTGCAATCATGCTTGCAAATGCAGTTGTTTTTTTTCTGTCTGCCAGGTGTTACAAGTTCTATACTTGATTTTCACTAGAACAGAAACAACAGGACTGATGTATACAAGGCCAATATTGACTACTAGTATATTAGCATATTCTTTATCCAGAAAACCATTTGAGCTGCTATACAAAGCTAAAATCATAAGTCTTCAAAACATTTTTGAAAAACACTAGCAGGAAGTTTTCACATAGAACAGAAGCAACAGTGCCAGTGTTAGAAATCTATCTTTTTAACAGGATTTCCATTTAATGCCCCAATACACAAATGAGTCTGGTACTAAGGTAGCTCTGAAGAGTGTTTTGTAACCCACCCTTATTCCATGTCAAGTGACATCATTTACAGAAAGACAGCTACAGCTCCGTGTGCTTTAGTGCCACACACATGCACCTGAATTTTACATTCTGTAAAAAACATGAAAGATCAAAATTAGAGGTGAAGAAACACAAGGAATTTGCAATGTATTCCATATCAAAGTACTCTTTGTATCTAGCTAATGATTTGAGTACCTCCAGGTTTAACTTGCTTGTGTAAGGAAGCACATGGAATATAAATTAGCAGCTTTGGTAGTAGTGAGCATATGACAGGAAATGAATACATATATATTGGTTTCCCTTCCAATAAATTTCACATTAAAACCTATTTATATGAGCTTACTTTAAAAGATTTCAAAATCAGCAGATAAAGCAGAAAACCCAAAGATTTATTACACTAAACATGTGGTCCATTATCTTTCTCTGGAGATTAGTAATCTCTGGAAACCAGAGATACGGGAATTCAAGAGGCAGTACAGTTTGTTCTGTCTTGGCTAACGTTCTGAATTACCTGACATTGCATTACAAGAACTACACCTATGTTAACATTACATTTTATAGTAAAACTTTATCTTGCAGGTCAAACTAACATATCAACTGAATGAGTGCCAGTTTAGGAGCCATGTGCTCATAAAAAACATTAAGTGAGGCATGGCAGCAGTTCATGTTAACTGTTATGAAACACTGGAGCACAAGAGAAATTTGAGACAAATAAAAGACATAAAACTAAACCACTAAGACATCATAGTTGTCAGCAGAAATCTAAAAAGCAGCAAATGGGGATTTAGTTTATATGATGGAAACCTGATTAAAAAACAATTGAAGGCATCTTTTCAAAAATAAAAGTGGGATTCATTTAGTAAATACAAGGTATTCAGACACAAGTGAGAATCAAAATATTAACATACTTCTCTCAACAGGAATTTTATGAGATTACAATATATAAACAATATGTTATGAGCTTCAGCTGCCAACAGGAAACTGAACAGCCTGATCACAGTGAGAAAAATAATTAGTGATGGGTATTGGTGGAAAGTTTCACAAAATGAGCAAGTGCAAGAATTTGATTTGATGAAGCTGGAAAGAAGAACATCCAAAACAATGTCCACTTAAATTGCATTCCTCATTAAAAAAGGCAAATATAGAAGAGGGAAGAGGTAACATAGTAAGAATTAAGAACTGTTCAATCATAGTGTGTAGTTTTTAATTCCTTCATATGTTATGATGTTACTTGTCACTTCTTTCTATACGGCAAACAAGTAAGTTTTACTTTGTCAGCTCTGAAGGAAGTAAAAATTCCAATCCCAAATGGGAAGCACCTGACAAGTCCCTTTACCTATGCTGATCCCTTTAACTTGGGAAACACAGTGTTTAAAAAATGAGCACTTACATGTTATATCCAGGGAAGTTTAAAGGATAAAGTTCTGATCCTGGAAGCTATTCTATGCAGTTCCTTTCTCCAGTCAGCTTAAAGTGACAAAGTGTTTAGTGGGCATCTCAGCTTTCCTGGAGCATGCAAACACGGAGAAGGAAGCTGTCCATCAGCAGCATTCTCTACTGCTTAGCATTGCAAAGCCACTTACACTGTACTGCTGGATAGAACAGTGGTGTTATGCAAAGTTTCTCCTCTCCAAATGCAGCCCAGCTTCTTAAGACTATGAATATCAAAAAAAATGAAAGCCCCTTAAAAAATGTCCTGACTCACATTTACCTTTCAAGAATGAAAATTCCACTCCTGCAGCCAATATCAGTATTACAGAAAGATGTGGGGAAACTTTACCCAAATAGGTCAAACTCTATTATTTCAAACTCTCAATAACTCATCCTATATAAATCAAAATTCAAAATTCAGTTTAGCAGGAACTGAAGCTTTTTCAATGTAGAAGTTAACTAGGCTTTTC
The DNA here is from genome assembly GCF_048771995.1 of Taeniopygia guttata. Taxonomy (NCBI): domain Eukaryota; kingdom Metazoa; phylum Chordata; class Aves; order Passeriformes; family Estrildidae; genus Taeniopygia; species Taeniopygia guttata. The sequence goes on along the minus strand of NC_133031.1, from coordinate 10,736,323 downwards.
CACATTACATTGGTTTTCCAGTCTAGTTCCAGGCTCCATGACAGAAATTTGCCACCACGCTTCACATTAATAAGAGTACTCATGTTACTTCAAGAGTAGTTCTAGCCCATTATTCTAAAAATTAAATAGTGACTTTTCAGCTCGGGAACTAGATGTCAAGAGCAGAACTACTGGCAGAAAGCTTGCAACTGATCTTTAGGATAAGTACTGCTTTACAAGCATTGATGCAATGAGGGTTTGAGTTTACTGTAGGAATGAAAATCTCACACCTGAGAAGTCAGAGCTCTGCCTCCTGGGGCTCCTTTGCTGGACACGGCAAGGCCAGGGAACAGCCCAACTGCAAAATCTCTGCTCCCAACAGGTCCTTCAGAATTAGCAATCCATGCAGTTACAGAGCTAATAAAGTCACCTTCCTCCATATTATCTCAATTTTATGCTCTTTTACGATCTAGGGTGGAAAAACAGAAAACAAAAACAAGTCTAAGTTCAAGAAACCACATTGCTTTAAACAATCAGTATCAACAAGTTGATCTGATACTCTCAGCAAAAAAAAGCACAATCATATCTACACTGGCATATTCCCAAAGAACTCACGCCAATCCCAGTATTTATTTTCTTTACTTATTGAGTAATTCCACCTCACTTAGCATTTCAGAAATTTTTCTAACCAAATACAGCCACAGGTCAAATTATATTACCTACTCTTCACCTGCCACCATGCAATTCACTGGATGAAGACTCGCTGAAAGACTGACTTCTTTTCAGATATATTAAATATACAGTATGAAAACAATTGAAATTAAATATTCTGGCAAAACATAAATGTAATGTATTTGACAAACATTCCTTTTATCCAAGCTAACCCATTAAAGTAGCTTATGGATGAAGCCATGGATAGAACTTGTTATTCCAAGAGAATATCTGCTCATTCCTCTATTACTAATTTCTCTGGATTCCTTTAGTTCAACAGAAGCTGCAAAAGCTTACATCATTTATATTTTTCATCATCTTCAGCATAAAATTAATGAACTGTAGTTCCATTAGACCTCACTATTTCTGTTCCTAGGAATGAGTAAATTGAACATGCTCTGAAAATGATAAAGTTTCAAGAAAATAAGACTTTACTTATCACTTTGGAAAGTAACCAAAGACTTTCCTATATTTCTTGAAGAAAATCGAGTCTGATAGGACAGAAACTGTATGAGTTTATTAGAAAAGCAAATTCTAGGAGTTTCTCCTTAAGAATACATACTGCCCATACTCCATAACTTCTGGTCTATATTCATTCAGATATGAGGACACTATAAGTTTGTACAATCTGCTCAGTTCCAAGCAATACTTAAGGTATTTGTCCTCCCCATATTTTTAAAATGTTGGGAATAGATTATCATCTGTGGTTTTTTTGGTTTTTTTTTTTTATGGGAACTGAGGCAATGAAAGGTTTAAGTAATGTACTTTTGCTTGCACAACACATTCAACCACATGTAGAACTCACTGAGTGAATCTTACATACTCATACCTTAAACATTGCACTGCCATTCCCCAGTGCATAATCCTTCACCTTTTTTATAATATACAAAACTACCCTTTTCACCTCAGCTTTTCACCCTACCTCTTGAATTTTAACAGTCATCATTCTTGGTTATATCGTTTCTATATCTACAATTCCCTCTTCCTGCAATATGAGATTTATTGTCCTCCTCTGCTTTTATTCCTTGAGGTCTCAGATGCTGGTTTACAAGCACAAAATAATCAAATGACTCAAAGTCAGGATTAACACAGGGCATCTGATGTAACTATTTTTTTTGTTTAGTTCCTCAGCCTCATACATTATTTGAAGGAAGTTCTCTTTTACCTTGTATTGTACAGAACTCACCCACACAATCACACCTTAGTTTTCAAAATGTTAAGAATTACTTTAAGTCCTGAGGCAGTGCCCTATATTCTGTTGTGACTTCAGGACTCACTCTGGGAGAAAAAAGGTGAGTGTTTCACCACATAACAGACTTTTTTTTCTTTAAGTTAACAGGCCCATTAACTTTAACTTGCACAACCTTCACTGAATTAGCCATCTAATAAACAAGAATAAATTGCACCTAAAACTGAGCAACATTATTGGACTTGCACTACAAGCATGAGTTCAGTGTAGGTGAGGGGTAAAGTATTTAGGGAGAACAGAACAGTGAAGGAGAGTGGTTTCTAACTCCATCCTTCACCTATTCATCTATTATTTTGAGGTTTTTGGTCACATGAGGAAGAAGCTCAATTTCTGCTTAGGCAGCCCAATGTGACATTGATGTAAATGCCACAATGATAATGCAACCTTAAAACCTGAGGTGAACATATTAGCATCCTCTATCAAGAAAGCTGACCTCTAATGATAACTGAACAATCTAAAAGCATTCATTATTTAGATTGCCATTTAGTGTTCCTTTACTAAAGAAAAACAGCAGGCTTATGTGAAAACCGATAAGACAAAAGAAACCAGGATAAACTTTTACGACTTCCATAGTGATTTTAACTCATTTAGTCAGAAGACCACAATATACTAGCCCTTCTGAAACCAGAAAATCTCTTACTAATGATATGCAGAGACCACACCTTTCCAGTAGTTCAAAATAAGCTTACTTTCAACCTACTGCCTTCCAAAGGAAAAAAACAGAAGAGATGAAGTAGAACAGGTAAGTTAGACATTACCTTGCCAACACTGAGAAAATTAGACACTAAATAATAATCAAGAAAAACTTGATACAGTGTTTTCAAAAATTGTTCCAATGTGCCCAAGAAGGGAAAATTTAATTAAAACAGAAATATTACCTTTTCTGATCTATTTTCTCATTCTGAGATTCCTCTGGGATGAGCTATACAACAGTGATTTTGTGCTGGATCTCTACATGCAGGGGGCACCACGAACAATCCTGAAGTCTGTGAAAGATGACCAAGAAAAGCTATCACATATACACTTTTACATCTAGCATAACCTGCTATTCCTCACCCCTGCCAAGAAATCCATGATGTGTTGAACAATACCAGCCAATGTACTCCTGGTGTTTTCTGATAATACCAATTTCAATTACACCAACAAACTTGAATGTTAATTCTTAATGCTTTGTATCTGGGCTTCACCCGCCAACATATTTCAAAGAAGATTTAAGCACTAAAACATATTTTAACTATCTTGATTTCCATAACCACTCTTCCAAAGTGAAAGAAGCTAAAGTTGATTTTGTTAATAGAAATGCAAACAAAAGCACTACAGGAGACTAGTATTCTCTAGTTCATAAGAGCTTTAATGTTTGTTATTTAAACAATACATACTATGTTTATGTCAACAACTTCTGACTGCCAATTGAGTATTAAAGCAAGAAAAAAACGGTTTGCAGCCTCTGATGCTGTGATTCCAGGCTGGAAAGATTTTGGGTATAATTTTCAGCCAGACAGCCAAGGACACCAAGAGTTGCAAAAAAGATCCATTTCAATTGTAAATGTTACTTTCAAGCAATTCTTATTTTACTCCTGGCAAACCACTTTCTACTATCTGTTATTTGCTATGTTAACTGAAGTAGACAGGAATTTTCTTAAAAACATGATTTCTAGGAAATAAACTGACTAAAGTACCTTATTTTCTCCCTAACCTTATTCAAGAGAACAAAGCTGGAATGCTCATAGCGCATCTGTGGAAGATTTATGCCTGTATACCTATCAGCTTTCCCTACCAGCTTTTTCATCAGCTAATTTCAAACACACTTAACAGCAAGATAAGAATCACAAATATTTGAGGATTCCTTAACTATATCACGCCCTCTTTTGTCTTTTAAACTAGAAATGAGGAAATACCAATCAAAAGCTACAGATTATGGCACAATGACACAAACCAGCTGCTTACACAGATTTGCACTGACAAAGGAATTGAGAAAGGAGAAGCCTTCACACTGACTTCACACTGACAAAAGCCTCTATCATGAACAGCCATGTTGATGGAAAGGTCACTGAAATCAGATTAATTTGTTACTGACCTCAGCAAGCTTTCGGTCAGACCTGCAGACTTCAGAGAGAATTACTTTCTGTTCTACCCATCTGAAAACCACAAGTGGTGTTACAGGGATAAAAGTCACTAAAAAGCATGTAACTAACGTTCATCAGTTAGATTATCTGCTAACACTCCTATTATCAGTATACTGATAGTAACAGCACTGAAACATGGTACTCAGAATTTCTGTGTATCTATAGACTGCCTGACCAAGAGATGACAGCATCAGCTCCTCTATACATGAAGAACTTTTTACATCTGCTCTGTCACAGAGCTGAAGTAACCAGTTGGCAACATCAGTCATCCTGCTCAGCCACTATATAAACAGATGGAGACAGAAGGTCTTTAAAGCTAACAAACATAAGCACAATCACTTTTCATGGCAATTACAAATATTTACTGATGAAGTGGTTTTCATCATTAAGTATTCAGTATTTCGATTTCTGCAGCAGATTTATTAACAAGTGAAGAGTTCAGAAAACTGCTCTGAACCACTTACTGAGAATTTTCCCAATTCCTCTACGAATGAGGAATCCCCATCAAACGCGCATCCTAAATAATGTGCTAATAGACCTATTACGAGAATTTCTGGAAATGTAAAGAAGAACAAAATCTTATGTTTGATTAAATAATAAATGTAAACATAAATTTGCTCAGCTACAGATTATTTTTGTAGCAATGCCTCAAGTGAAAAAACAAGACTCTCTAGCCTAGTCCCTACTAGGCTAAACCCAGAACTTCCTAATTTACTTGCACAATTTTGAGTTTCACTCCCTACTTTTACAGTGCTATAGACAAGTAAAAACATTACTATTTACAAATGAAGAAAACTATCATAGCTCATTACTTGAACTTAGCAGTCAGAAAAAGCTTCAATTTAATGCAAATAATCAAACAATCAGACCACAGGTAAGATGCTTAGGTAAGCATCTCATTAATAACAAATTATTAAAAGGTTTAAAGTCTGTATCTCAAATGGAAATATTATGAATACCTCTTCCCTAATTTTGCAACATTGCATCAAGTACATCTCAAATTTGCAGCATAGCAAATTAACTTCTGCATCCTGCCTGGGAAACCACCGAATTCAGGTTCTTCTTTATCAAGGCAAAAGGAGTAAATGAAGAAAACCTAAGTCTGCTCTCCAGATCTGTTATGGCTCAACTGAAGCTGAAGCTATTTAGAGAGAAAAGGCTCAAACCAATAGACCTCAATACTGGTATCTTATGCTATCAGTAAAAAGGCTTTTAATAAGCTTTGGTCTCTGATTGGTTGTAAACAGATGACTGAAATGAAGATTTCTAGTCAAGCATTCACTTGGTAAAAATGCTCATATAGACAGACCCAAATTAATGGAATCTTCTGGGATTCACCTAATTCATGTGCTCCCTGTGGCAGCACCTTACAGGGACAGCCCTCCAGCAACAGCAAAGCCAGAGAATTGCTCCTGCACACATCCTGGTTCATTCCTGTTACATCATGTACTGGCTAGGCATAAAAAGGGAAGACTATAATCAAGAAATATGGCACTTAGAGTGCAACAATTAACTCAGAAACTTGGAATTAAAATTAAGATCAGATTACATTAATTATTCCTTCGACCTTTTAATCTGCAGTATATTTGCTTCATTTAAAAATACATCTTTGAAAGAACAAAGACTGAATGCTGGTACATTCTCCCGCAGATAAAGAAATTGCCATCTCTATTTTCACATCCTATGCCAAAACCAATTAGACATGAAGTTTTTACTTTAAAACATTGGGAAGGTGGAAAATAAAACCCACAAACTTGAGAACATCTCAACTTAAAGATCTGGAAAATAATTAGACTTCTATTTGCTACTATCTTAGTGCATTTCCCCCCAATATGCAGGCAGATCCCATGCAGAAGGATTTCTGTCAAGTCCTACACATTTGCTGCTCATCTCCATCATCTCCATTTAACACAAACACACAGGATTTTAGCCAGGAGGTGTGTGAATAGTACTGCACTTAACATTCCTGTCAGATTCATATCCTCCCATTCACCCAGCAACTATTATGCAACTGTCCAGAGATCTGGCAGGCAGTTTCTGCAGCAGTTTGGGGTAAGAAAATAACCCCAGCTCTCACCTATTTAATTACACCACCAAGGTCTACATAAAGCAGTACAACATAACATTTAAGCCCAAGAAAAATAGGGGTTTTTTTTTGCAATTTCTGGTGTAATGAGGAAGGGAAACATAAATGCTCATACAGGCAATTCAAAGGCAAACAACTTGCTTCAATTGTTACTTGGAATTTATCTCAATCAATTCTTTAAGCAAAGAGTAAGAACTATCAAGTGCTTAAACTGGTATGCTTCACAACTTAAAATGAAATTTTCTGTAATTCCATCTGCAGTTCATTTCAAAAGCAATTTGTCTTCCCAGAAAACAGTTTACCACAGTAATTAATTGGTCCTTTGTACAGATCAACTTTCCTTCTCAGTGTGTTGCCTAATGGAGGCTCAAACTCTGCACTGGAGGCAGCCCCAGGGTTACCCTGGATTTGGAGGGCTCAGGCAGACAAGGGCAGAGTTATCCAGAGCCCTGGGAGGATCCCTGATTTGCAGCTTCTCTGCTCCTTCTACTCTGCTGTGGTCAGCTGGTAAGAAGACTGGGATGTGAACCAGGAATAGCTATTCCAGTTTCTGAGGGAATTCAGCATCAGTACACCCTGGGAATTTTTTTAGCTCAAATAGCTAGTACTTCAACTAATGAATGCATTAAAGCAGGAAGTATTTAATTCACTTCAAATAATAAATTGATTAAAGCAGGAAGTATTTGATTCTTAGATCCCTTTCTCGATAAAATTTTAAGATCCAACACAGTCAATTACTACACCTACTATGAAATTGTTAATATACACCTTAAACCAGCAGATTGCTTTAGGAAGGCACAATACAGTGTTCATTATTGTTCCTGTCTATAATAAAAATAATCTGTTAAAATTTATATACAAGGTATTTTAAAACCAGCTTACAAGTAATTAAATCAAGTTGTCTCCCTGAGTTATACTTCACAGATTTTAAATAGAAACTGATACCTGTCATGTACATACAGTTGAAAGTGACCTTGCTGCAAAGTCCATGAATAATACAGACAGTTTCTACCACACAGGTATTGAGTTTTCTCTACTTATCTCTCTTCAGATGTAGTCCAAGACCAAAACTTCGTATGAAATGAATGAAGTCAGTGAAACTTCTGATTGTGAAAACAAAAAGTTATCTTTTAATCCACCCCAGCAATTTTGATTTTACTGATGCTAGACAAATATGAAGCTTCTAATGGCACCCAACATGGTATATGAGAGTAAAGAAGATACAGTTCCTCTTTTATTATTGCAATTACCACTTTCATGCCTGCTAGAACTCATTCTGAAGCATGCCATTTTTAGTTTCCTCTGGCAAACTGATTTTGATTCAACTGCTCACTGCTTAGCACGTAAGAATTCTGGAACGAGGAACACAGATAGTGTCATAACTCCTGCCTCCAGAAAGGATTTGAATCAAACAGAAATTTGGTACAGACCTGCTGAGTTTGGTTAACTGCCTGTAAACTGTAAACATAATTTCAGTCAAAAAAACGTGCCAAATAAAACTCCCTACTTATCTCTTACAGTGTTTAAAGACTAAGAAATTTAACATGCTGATTTCGTTATTCTCAGCATTCAACACAAAAATATTTTGCCAAATTCCAATCTTGTTTAGAAAGGAGGGTGGGTATGGTAGAGCCATTGCTTCAAACACAACTGTGTGACCGAGCCTCTGGAGAGAGCCATGTGCTTCTCATTGTCATGTCCCATGCTCAGTCTCTAATACATCCAAAAACGTGTACTACAAACAGGCTGATACTGCAAGCAGCTGGTAATTGAGTGTGCTCACAAATCAGAGAGAACACAGCTGAAAGCAGGATAGGAGCTAAGCACATTAACCTTAACTTCTAATTCTACATGCTTGAGCAAACTGGCTAATCACATTCTTCATTTAACCTCTGTGTTTGTGCAATGATATTCCAACCTACAGAACAAGGTGGAAATAACTACCTGATAAGGACTAATTGCCACAATACCCCTCATCACCTTCTTTCCTATGCATTTACAAAATTTAAGAACTTGTACAGAAATTGAGCTCTAGCTAACGAAAACATGCAGATGACTGAAATCAAGTAGTAGCTCAAAGCTGATACAACCACTGAGAACACTGCAATTCTGTGAACTGAAAATGAACACCAAAATAGAAGTCTTCCATAAACCACCAAGACTATGGACAAAAAAACAAATCAGTAAGCTTGTGTCTGAAGTCCTGTGTGAACATCCAAAAAACAAACTGGCCTAAGAACCAGCTCCTTTCTTGCTTTTCTTCCCCTCTATCACTATCAAGGATCTTTGTTCTCTAGACTACAATTACAAACCATCTTCACTACAGATAAAAACCAGCCTCATTAGTGGTCCTTAAGAGAACTTCTTCAGATACTTAGGACAGAGAGCAATACTAAATCAAGATAAAAATAGAGCATCAATTGCCTGAAGAGTTTATGTGAGTTAAAGAATCTGTGACTAATCTCCCTGCTGACAAATACACACAAAATTTAAACTACTTTCCCACAAGCCTTGTAGCACAGCCCATAGTGGTTAGAGAGATTCCCACAGCGATAAAGCAACTTCCTGGTTATTCCTGTTTTAGGGGCATTGGTCTCCCACAAGCCTAAAAAGAAGCAAATACACTCTGTGTTTTCCAATTAGCAGCCCAAACCGCCACTTAAGTCTTCTAAAATAAATTTAGTTCAATAGTACAGCACACTCTCTCTTTCATGCTCTGAAACAGTTTACAGAAATATTCTTAAGAGATGTTGTCTGAGCTACATTAACAAAATGTACTTGAACGGAGCAAGACCCAGTAAAATGAAAAAGAGTCGAGCAGACAAGGTAGGTAAATCTCAAGGTCTTTTCCAAGCTCAGGGATCTAACGGTTCTATGCAAGCAGCCATGCTAACACCTTTACTCGAAGCCTGTGTCCCCTCTCGGCAGGGCAGTCACTTAGGCACACGAGGAAAGCCGGGTTCTCCCACAGGCGGCTCTCCCGTGGGCCGGAGCACTGCGCGTGACACGCCCTCAGCCGCACGCTACGCGCGCCGAGCGCGGCTCGTTTTTCACGCGGCTGCAGGGCGGCACATGAGGGCGGCTCGCACCGGGCTCTCCGCGGGCCGCAGCGCAGCCAGCTGGCGCGGGGCCGGGCCGGGCCTGGGCGGCGGCCGCGCTCCCGGCGGGGCGAGCGGCGGGCCCGGCCTGACGGGACGGGACGGGAAGGGAAGGAAGGAGAAGGGAAGGGGCGGCGCGGCGGGCGCGCACTGCGCACTCGCGGCCCGGCCCGGCCGCGCCCCCTCCCCTCCGCGAATCCCGCCGGGGGCGGCGCGGGGCGCGGGGCGCAGGCGCGCTCGGAGGGCGCGGAGAGCTCCCGCCCCCCGCGCGCCGCGGGCGCGCCGCCCCCCCTGCAGCCCGCGTTTAAAGGCGGCGGCGGCGGCGCCCGGCCCCCCGCCCCTCCCGTGACAGCGGCAGCACCGCTCCGCTCCTCGCTTCTGGCGGCCGCCGCCATGTACCGCTACCTGGGGGAGCTGCTGGCGTCCCGCCTGGCCGCCGGCTCGGTGCTGGCGGGCTCGGAGCCGGGCGGGCCGGCGGCGGCGGCGGCCGGGGGTGCAGCGGTGGCGGCGGCATGGGGCGGCGGCCGGTGTCCGCGGCGGCACTACTGCGAGGCGGCGAAGAAGGAGGACGACCCCAACTTCTTCAAGATGGTGGAGGGGTTCTTCGATCGCGGCGCCAGCATCGTGGAGGACAAGCTGGTGGAGGGGCTGCGCACCCGCGAGGGCATGGAGGAGCGGCGCCACCGCGTCCGCGGCATCCTCCGCATCATCAAGCCCTGCAACCATGTCCTCAGCGTTTCCTTCCCCATCAAGCGCGACAACGGCGAGTGGGAGGTGATCGAGGGCTACCGGGCGCAGCACAGCCAGCACCGCACGCCCTGCAAGGGAGGTGAGAGCCGCCGCTGCCGGGCCCGGGAGGGCCGGGCCGCCCCGCCCCGCCGTGCCCCCGGCCAGCCCCCCCGGCCCGCCGCGCCTGCTGCCCGCCCGGCCAGCGAGGGCCGGCGGCAGCTCGCCGTGCCACCCGCGATATCCGATACCCGGGGAAAGGCAGGCGCAGGGCTGTTCCTCCGCAGCCCTCCGCGCTCCGCTGTCCCGGCCCCGCGGGTGACCCTCGGGCCAGCCCCGCTGCCCGGTCTCACGGCCGCCGGTCGGGCCTTTGCCGCACCCACCGCCGGTCTGGCACTAGGCATGGCGAAGAGATCCCCCGGCTGGTTTTAACTCGATGTGACTCAGACCTCGAGAGTGTTTGTAGGGAAAGGGGGGAGCGCCGTGCCAGAAGTGCCTGCTCGAGTCGAGAGCTGGAGAAGCCACTGTCCCTTTACACTCAGCCGGCTGTGTGTTCTGGAAAACCTTGTACTCACCAGAAAACATCCGTAGAGAAAAACAAACAAGTTTTAATAACAAGTTAACTGTGTTTCCAGTTACCGGCTGGATACATAGTTAGATAAAAGTGATTTTTCTGGAAGTAGCTAGCTCTGGGTAGGTGAGACCAAAGACATGCCGAGGGACCGAGAGGGTGAATCCCACTGGAGCTGAGCAGAGCTGGGCTCTCATGGGATCCGCCGTGATCTCCGAGGAATCAGACTCCCATTTTAGTCTGGGATAGATGGCATTTCCTTGAAAAACAAATACAGATGTCCTTCAGCATAACTTACTCAAGAGTTCTGATCTTTGTGGACATTTGAGTATTGGAAACCATTTCAGGTCTGTGACTCAAACCAGAGCTTCTGTAGTCTGTAAACACATTTTTTTTCCCAGTGTACATCAGCTTTATAGCAAACAATGATGGTTACAGAAGCCAAGCAATTTCTTATAAATGAAGTAATATAACTTCAATACTAGATTAGGAAGGGTGTTCTTAGGTAAATGTGTTTGTGAGAATCAGTTCAGCTGGTATATATATGACATGAGGATATCTCTCTGCAGCACAAATACTATGTCATGTTAATGTGATTCCTAACATTCCAAAATCAAATATCTAGTGAGTGTTCTGTAACATGCTAAATTCTTACCCAAAAGAGGCTAACTCAACTTTTAGTTGTTTACTTGAAGTAAGATTTAGTATGAGACTTCAGCCAGGATGGGTGTGGCTGAAGTTTACTCTGTGAATCTACTGTTCTATGCCATTGCTATAATTTCTTTTAAAATACTGATGGATATCACACTGCTGTTGTATCACTGCTTTAGTTAAGTTACTCTTTGCTGCTGCTCACAAAATATCATTTGCTGTACAGCCTGCGTTACTCTTAAGATCCTGCTTGTATAAGAAAAAGCAGTCCAGTGGCAAATGAAGAAAGAAAATAATATTAATATATTATAGCTGCTGATATATCACATTAATACTGCTCATAAGTGAAGGAACTAATGTTTACACAACAAATAATTATAAAATGTGCTGTACATGAACAAACCCTGCCAACTGGGTGATTGGACACTGTCTGTTCTGATACCTACATTTCTAAATCCTCACCAGAATTTCTTGATTTTCGGTGGCATTTGTTATGCCTGTCTGCACTAGCACTGAAGCAAACACTGGAGTGCTTACAGGCAATTCAAAATGACAGCTAAAGAAAGTAGGAAGTCTCAGTAGTTTGTCCTTCTTGTGATGCTCCCCACCCCCTCTGAATTTAGGGAAGAAATTACAAATTATATTTCCTTTCCATTCTTAAGCACAGAGATCATTCATGGATTTCACCTTTTAGTGCTCTCTAGGAACTTGCTCACTATCAGGTGACAGATATGAATTGGTAGTAAATTTAAATGGGATGCATGATAAGCAAAGATCAATTGCTTGAAACCTGCTGTGAAAAAGATGTGAGGAAGTAAAAGATTTCTACTTAAATGACAAAGGAGTGGTAGAGATATTTCTGCATTTATAGTACATTTGATCCTGAAATGCACCAAAAACTTGAGCTTTTGTCCAAAAGGGATTTTTGAACTAGAATCCTAGTACAGCCTACAGGGATAAAAGCACCAAGTCCAATGAAACACAACTCCAAACTCCATGTAACAGTATGAAATGGGAAAACTTGCTGAAGTGTCTCACACACTGTGGACCCTAGAGTCCAATGCAGGTAATTTACACCATCAGGAAACAAGGGACATAAGGCCCCCTTTTAAAAAAAGGGATGAGTTCACAAGTGGAAGGCTTACAAAGGCATTAGGACACTTGCAAAGGCATTAGGAGGAACACGCTTTCTACATCTTTTCACATGCAGAATTGTGACCTTTAATGTTGTGCTTCCTGAAGAGTAAAATTTGGTAAAGGAAGGTTACCCATTCTGGGTTTTTTTTGGAGGGGGGTGTGTGTATTTGGTACTAAGAAAGAAATGGTGTTTAGTTACTGCTAGGTGATTTCTAGCAAGAGGGGATGCTTTGCCATTTCTGTTGTTCTTTCAAGGAGCATTGTGCTTTAAAAGTTCATCTCTTATATTCTTGATGTTTACATAAACTGAAGGATAAGATATGCTGGTTAGAGAGTATTAAATACTGTTCTGTATGCAGTTTAGACCAATGATCAAAGTACACTTTAAGATTCAGGTAGGAAATGTAGAAGTTCAAAAGGTTTTAGGTCTTTTAAAGGCTGTCCTCCTTTAATTGTTCCTAATTTTTTTTCAGTACATTCATACCAAAATACTTCAGTAGTGGTTGTATCTTACTTCTGTATGCCTTGCTGTTTATAAGGGCATTTACAGATTTAGCCATGAACTAATGAAGAATTTATACTGTAAATTAAATTTTAATATCTTGATTCAAATGCCCTAAACTTGGAGGCAGCTGAATTACTCAAAGAAAAAGAGTCTAAATAAACATTTTAATTATATACTCTTTAGCAGCACCTTCTTATTTCTACTAAACGTTTGTAGTTAACAGTATAAGATTTAGATGATGTTCCTTCTGTCAGAGGTATCTTCCATTTCTTTGCCTGCTCATTCTCTTCTGGAGTGAAACCTCAATCGCCATTTAGTGGTCCAGCTCAAATGTGAAAACTGCCAGGCTCTAAATGCGAGGTTTATCTTTATAAATCTCACATGTGCATGTAAATGATACCTGCTGGTATAAACCAGCAGTTCCTTGACTAGTAGTCAGTCCATCAATACCTCCTCTGTGCTGGCTTCTCTTTTGTCTGCAAAGTAGAAATACCTCAGTATAGTAGAGTGAATGCCATGAGAGGGCTGCTTTGAAACTACAGCTCCTGAGTGGATGGATAACTGTAGCCTGATACAGCTGCACGAGGACATCCAAGACCAGTCTTATATTTTTTGTATAGGCTAACTTCCACACATTGGTGAGAAACTTGACTGTAGAAGTACAATACTCCTGACACCCTGTTTCTAACAATCAAAAGCCTTGTTAATAAAAATAGGAAGTTATTTAAAACCTTTTCCTACTTTACTGTCTCCCCTCAAAGCACAAGAATGTAAGAACAAGTCAGCTTGGTTGTGTTGGACGTAGCTGTCACTACATAGCAGTGCAAGTGATTCTTCATCGGGTGAAGAAAAGTGCTTTTCTGGAAAAGAAGCATGAGGTACTGAAACATGCTTTTCAGTTTACAACTTTTGGTGGTTTTCCACCTTATTGAGAGAACCCAGAAATAACACTTTGTGTTGAATCTTGTGATGCTTACCTACTTAATTGTTGTAGAAGTTAATCCTTAATTCTGCTTTGGGTGTTGCAAACTTTTGCAAGTTGAGAAGGTGGTGATTCTTTTTCTTAGCAGTGCTTCTCTGCTGTACTTTAGGAATCTTTAGAGAATGGTCATGAATATCCCCATTTAAATGGTAGGTCTTGCAGTATGTCCAGCATGCAAATCCAGGTTTTAAGGACTCAATTTTCTGCAATGTAACTGTTTACTAGAAAAGAAAAATCAGTTAGATGCCTCCTCATGCCACTGAGAATATGGAATAAGCAGTTTTCTTGTGTGTTGGAATTCAGGTTGCTTATGCTCCAAATGTATTTATACAACTGGAGTGATGCTGCCTGGTAGGTGAAGAAATGCTGTGGGTCACATCACTCTTTCCTTTGCTGATGTGGTGACTTGCATGCCAGTGGCCAGTACTAACAGGAAACCACAACTGCTCTTGTTCACTGCACTGACAGCTGCCTAAAGAAGTAAAACAAACCAAATAGGGTACAGGAAATGAGATGTCTGAATACAGATGACTTTGTTGGAAAGTATTCTAGTAGTTCCTACTTAAGATAATAAATTCATCTTAATAATTTCATCAGGTTTTGTGAAAGGTGTAGAACTGGTTAAGCTACTTTTTATGTGGTTGCTGATGGCTATTTATCATTAATTGGTCAGTTTTAGAAAACAAAATGAACTTACTGAATTTTTACCTGCTGGGTAGTATGGAAGTGATTCTTTGTTTGTTAGGCAGCATTTACTATGGGAATAATGCTGTTAAGTGGTTTCAAATCTTTTTCAAGCCTTTCCATGTAAACCAACTGTCCAACAGGTCTGTTATAAATGAAACCAAATGAATCAGAGCTGGAAACAGCCTAACTTGTTTGTGCTCACCTAGATTGCTGTAACCAAGTCCCAGCTGCTTCCTCAGTTCAGAAAGGCTTTAAAGCCATCCTAGTTCTGGACTAGACTTAGTATAACTTTCATGTACAGAGGAATTTGGAAAGCTCTGTCAGACATTACTTCTGAGTTCACTCTTTTATGTGAAGACAAATGAGTCTTACTTTATTTGTTCAGTTGATTTGGAGGTGAATGAATTTGATTTCCTGTGTGGTGCTGCCTTGGCTGGTTAGTGGAAGGAGCTATTCTGCACTACAAAACTTTCCTGTTGTCTGGTCTTGGCTGCATTTATTGTGCCTGTCAGGAATTATCCTTCTCACTTGGCTCATGAGTTCATATTAATGAGTTTCTTACTGCATAAAGTGACTTTTACTTGTGCCAGCCTTGCTGCAGTTTTCCAATTGCAGAGTTCCAAGGCTGGCACTGATCTCAGTGCCTAGTCACAAAATACTCTGTTGCAGAACTGTTGTGGTTAAAACAGTTACATACCTGATGGAGACCTTGCAAAAGAAAAACCTGTACGTGCAGGACTTGGATCAGTACATGTGCTGTCTCAACATTATTTATTCCTTTTCTAAGAGGGTAAGAAGTAGTGCTGTAAGGTATCTTGGAACCAGCAGAGCTGTTTATCTTGGAGTTGAATTAGTGGCTTTGATTTTTTTAAATCATGCATGGGTGAAAGTTAAGATCTTGTGCTTTTGGCCCGAGTAAGACCTGGAAATGTATCCTATGGACCACGCAACAGATGGAACTATAACATGGACCATCTGTAGCCTGAAATAAACCTTGGAAACTGATCTAACTCCAAAGGAGTGGGAGAGTTTTTTGGGGAAGAAGGTAATTAGCCTAATTATCTAAAACTGGAAAAGACCTCTAAGATTTGAGTCCAACCTTTGACCAATTTTGATAGGTTTCTATTCTTTTAGTGTAGCTTATCTAACTTCACTATTAGTGCAACAGTGCATATACATTTAAATTGCAAATTAAAAAATAAGGACTGTGTGTCTTGTCTTTTACTGTCTTTTAATATGCTAGTTGTAATATGAACCATATCAGGATTTTGGTTTTACCTTTGATGTTCTTGTAATAGGCTAGGCCTTGTTCTTTTGGCTGTGAATCTTTTTAGTCTCAGCTTTTTCATATAATCAGCTCATATCATTGCTGCAGTAGCCAGCTTTGTCCTTGATCTTAAATAGTTGTTTTCCCTTGCTACTGTTGTTGGCTCTTTGTCTATTTATAGAGAGATCATACCTCTCTCAGCATTGGGCTTTCTGCACAAACATGTGCTGGGCAGAGGAATCTCCTGTGTGATAGTCTCCCTCTTGTTCTCTGGGAGATCCTAGCAAATACTTCTTTGTCGCATGAATTGCAACAGCTCCATCTTGTTAGAAATTAAGACTTAGGAAGAGCATGGAATTTGCCTGCCTCATGTCAGCACTGTGGTGGCTTCTTGTTTTGTGGCTCCTGTGGTATTTGGACCAGCCAGGGCCAGCTTGTGTGTTGTTTCCACCCTCTGCACACACCCCCCTGCACGTGGTAATAATAATAATATCTCTTTGGAAGCAGTTAACTGTATCTCCTGTTTCTGTCCTTGTTACTACAGTGTTGAGTGCACTTTAATGAGTGACCTAATCCTTTAGGTGGGGCTGAGGGGGTTCTGTAGGTGAGAGACTTTACTTCATACCCAGATTCCAAGTGCATAAATTCATGTCCTATTTGCTTGCCTGGCAGTGCACTAGATTTGCTGTATTCACATTTAAAACACCAAGTCTTGTCAATGCACCAGAGGTAGTTTTTGAATAGAGAAAATTCTTGGCTTTTCTCAGCATGGATTGAAATAAACATATATGTTTAAGCATATTTCAAGTGCAGCTTATTAAAAACATACAATAAGTGGTATATTGAAGTATTCTGTCTGGCTGAGTACATTATGGTCACTTTATACATACTGGTGCTTAAAGCAGAACAGTGGGGTGTCTCTATACTGGAATGTCTGTCCTGGACCAGCTTTGTAGCTAGCTAGAGCTGTGTAGGAAGAGATAAATATTTTTATCTCCTCCCTTGGCAGTTAGTGAATTGAATTTAGGAATTAGTAGTTCTTGTTGCTGATTGGTGTACAGTGTTCTTGTTTTCCAGTACTGAATTACTCATCTTGCTTTGTTAGGTTTATCTGGAATTTCTTTGTCTTCAATAATTACAAATTGGTCACTGAGCTGTTTACCACACTTTCCAAATGGTTAAATAAGGCTCAGCAGTTTCCTTCTTGGGAAGGTTGGATTGTTTTTCTCAGTCCAGAAAAAATGTGTGTGTTCTGAAATAGTTTAATTGCTTGGATAATAAGTCCCTACTGAGTTAAGGGTCAGTGAATACTGATTTTGATGGTAGTACAATCACAACTGCACTTGTTTACTACCCAAACATGAAAATATACATAATCCAGAGTTAAAACATTAAGGAACTAAGGCATTGCATTAAGTGCTGGGACTGATTTATGGATTTTGCAGAATCTGTAGGTGAGCATCTATACTGAAGCTCTTTCAGACTTAGACTCAAGCCTTTGGACAGGGTCAGGCAAGCTGCTAACCCACAGAGCTGCTGCAGAATCCAGTGTTGTTAAGTGGGAAATTAGCATGCCTGTAGTCAGTCCTAGGAACTTCCAGAGGAGATCACGACATGTGTGTTGCCAAATGCTGTATGGGTAGTGTAGGACAGCTGCTGCTCTGGAAGGTTTCTTTTGATGAGCAAGCACTTTGCAAATAGAGATGAGCGGAACAAATGCACCATATTAACAGGAATTGTCATCTGTAAAGGACCCAAATTACTTCCAAAGTTCACAAGAACATGACAACCAGAAGAAAACACTGAAGTCAAAGCAGGACAAAACCCTTGGTTAGCTATTAATAATTTAGGCTGAGATGCAAATGTGTTCCAGGTTCTGGGGAACTTGAGAGACTTACTAAGATTTACAAGATATTTTGAACAGGAGGAGTAGTTTGCCTAGTGTTTTGCTTTGAACTGTTGCTATGGCAACTGTTTAGGGTTTTTTTTGAGACTTTGACTACCTCCTGGTCGTTAGTAGCGAGGGCACATGTAGGTACTACCATTTAGGATCACTGCACAAGAAAATAGTGACATGAACTTCCCTAAATAGATTTGTAGGCGTACTAGAAAGGCAGTTGTCATCCTTGAAAAGTTGGTGATTCTCTACACCACATTTTCTAAGGAAGCATAATAAACATGCTTATCACAGAACATACTGAAATCTTTACAATGTAAAATCTAGTAGGATGTAACTAATTTTCTTGGAAATCAAGGTCTTTGTTATGTGTACGTTAGTACACGCCTTGCTACAAAATGATAAAATGATAACTAACTGCTGTTACTATAGAATCCAAAGTAGCCTTGCTGATAAAGACTACTTTGATGTGAAGAGGGAACTGAGTGAAGTACAATATCTCCATGATAGAGATCATTAAAAAGAAGTTTTAAAAGCATAGACACTGCTGTGTAGTGATAAAGCCTTCTCTTTATACTGATCAATACTAAAAAATTAAATTAAAACATTTCCTCATTTAGAAGCCTTTGTGCACAGAAAAACAAAGTTACTCTTAGCATACTGTTTAACTTCTTGGGGCGTGGTAAGGAAAGAGAATTCTCAACTGGAACAAGAATTCATATGTTTTCCAGTGAAAAGTATTTTCCATGGCCATGAGTCATACTGTAACTTGAGGCTTTCTTCAAACTATTTTTTGTAGTTTGCTGTAAAAGGCACGAGTTTCCAGAGGTTTACTGAATGGGACTTGCTAGAGTTTAAAAAAATTGTAATCTTGCTACCTAACAGTGACTTTGTGTGCTGTTATGTGGTGAGAATAAAAAAACCCCAAAAAACCAAACCCAGTATTTTATCTGTGCGTATGATCCATTTTTAGACTTAGGCTATTGAATACATAGTAACACTGCCAAAAGAGTCACACAAATGCGTGGCAATACTCCTGCCAAATTAGGAAGCTGTCAAACTAAATTTCAATTATGTCCAAATAGAATAGAAATTAAGTAGGTCTTTTATCTTTGTGCATCTGCTTGCAGAAGGAATGTACAGCATTCTCAGATGCCCACATCTCATCATTTGTAACAGCTTAGCACTAATAACTTCCCTGTCAAGAGGTGGCCCCCTGTAATTACAATTCCTGAAAAACAGTAACTGGCTGAATTGTGAAAAGAAATGAAATGTTAGTCCATCTTAAATGTTACGTGTTCCTGCCAGGGAAGGGAAAAATTCATCACATCTGTCATAAAACTTGGGTTCACATCCTGAACTTCACCTAATAAAAGATTTTACCACGTAAACTAGAGAAGAGTGGCCAGTAAAGTCAGCACAACTCTCAGAATTGACTGGTCTTCCACTTACGAAGATAAAGCCAGCAGTCAAGCCATTTTAATTTCAACTGTTTAAAAGCCTGGAAAAGGAGTTAAACCTTATTCAGAAGTATGAAGTTGTCCAGAAAAGAACAGTTTTGACCTCAAGTCCAAAAGTTTTCTGTGTTTTGGTATGTGTACATGGCTGACAGATAGGCAGCTCAGTTGAAGGCCTGTCAGTACTTTGTTAGTTTTGGAATTTTCTTATTTACTTATTTGCCTTCATATGAAAACATTTATTACGTCAACGTTTGTAGTAATCCTTGACGGGAATACATGGAACCAGAGATCTAACTGTTCTACATGCACTGGAGTGACTTTGTGCACTAGCACTCTAGTTAAAGTGCTGCTTGTTTACCTCTTCAGATCCTGTCTTCTGTATGATTTGCAGCAGAGGCTTCCCTCTCTTTTTGTATTTTGCCTCTCTCTTTAAACTGTTCAAGATAACTATCCCAAAGTATTTAGTCTCCTTGCTGCTTTTCATATATCAATAAACAACATTTTGTGTGCCTGCAGGAGTACATTTATAGCAAAACTGCTTTGTATACACAGCTTGGAAGTTTGAATATGTATATGGGTTGAATAAATACACAGTGATCTAGTTCAGCTGGGGGTGGAGGGGCAGAGTTCACTTTTGGCCAACATAGGCTGTCACTCCAAACTTGGCTGGTTTGAGCAATACTCAGATGAGACCTGTCCCCAGATACCTGCTCAACCAAGAGGGAATGGATTCCCCAGGCAGGACAGTCAGTGCCATAGGTAGTGCTCATTCTTGCTCAGAGCTTGACAGAAAGATAACCGCTCTGCTGAAGGATCAGAGTAAGACATATTAAAAAAAAACCCAACACATTTATGTTCTAACATTGACTGGTCTTTTGGGCTCTGATAGATTCTACTTAAATTTTGAGTATTACTTCCCATGAGAAGGTTATTGAAAGCTCAGACTAACTCCTTGCAGCTATCTAAGTCAGAAACTAGTTTGCTTTTGGAGACCACCCTTCCCCCATATACACAATAAATTTAAATTCTGTTCTGCAGAGGCATGGTACTTTCTTTTACTGATTGAACTCACATAAGAAAACAGCACTTGGCCCACAGCTTTATTTGAGCAGCACTTAGTTCCTTTGAAACTGGGATTGTTTCCAGAGCATTCAGGAATGGCTTTCTTAGCAGCACAGTGCTTTAGTTTGGATAATGTATGCTGGCCTTTTTTCACTCCTGAGAACCTGAATATGGTCTTCTCTTTACATAATAGGAAATTTGTGGTGCCATGTTCTGGCATCTAAAGGACACTCTGTGCCTGCTACAAACAACCGTGCAATTTGGCAGAACCTACAGCCAAAGATTTGGGGAGTAAAGATGGGAATAATAAATTATTCATGGCTTTGTTGTATGCTTGGTTAAGTAGGAGAAGCTTGGATAGAAACAAACATACAGCTGTATGTTGGTTGTGGCCATATGACTTTGGGCACATATTGATCTTACACATCATATTTAAGCTCCTCTAGTTCTCTGTATCTGCCCTGTCAGTTTGGTTAAATATTTCCTACTCTGTAGCTACCTTCACATACATGCATCTTAACTCTGAGTTCCATCAATTTATTGGATTTTTCCATTTTTCAGAAGACTGGTTAAGAATCAGGCAGGTGAAAGATCTCCTAACTTTGTGTAACCATATTTCACTCAGCTTTGAGCTGCCTTGAATGCTAGGCTCACCCATTGTGCATCTGAGCTGCTGCCAGCACACAGCAAATTGAATTTGCATTTGTACCATGTGTCAGTACACACTTGCAGCCCTGCTGAGTGACTTGGAGCAGGGAATGCAGGTGTGGGCTGGCTTCCATGTGGGTGTGGGATGGGTGGCCTGGTCTCACGAGCTTGCTGGTGTAGGACTGTTCCCTCAAAACATTTTGAAAAAATTCGTACCAGCAGCGTGGCTTGTTGCTTTTTGTTTTGTGGCTGTGCCTAGCAGCCAGGGCCTTAAAGCCAAGGCTTAGAACTTAACAGGAGCTTGTATTATTCCATCAAAAAGATGGAGTAATATAACCTATACTGTTATATTCAGGAACAAAGTTAATCTTGTATATACAATGAATGAAGTCCAAAGCTAAAGATCTTTGGAATGCTAAAGAGCTTTATCAGCCTCACGAAAACTCTGCTCTTAGCTACCTGTCATCTTGATTCATCTTCATCACAAGGAATATTCACTTTTTTCCCTAAGGCTGAGTGCTGCCATTAAGCTACTTCATAGCAAATTACTGAAGTAGTGAATTTCTGCTACATAAAAGATAGACATTTAAGTAGGGGAACAGGGTCTTGGTTTTTACCTCTTAGAGTAAATAAGTTGATAAACAACCTACTTGCATGTTAAAGTTTGAAGTTTATAAAGTGCATTAAAGTGTGGAATTACTCTTCCCAATTTATAAACATTTACAAAGGTATTTAGTGAATTTCTATTTTTTCTCATGTGTCTTTTGCAGGTATTCGTTATAGTATGGATGTTAGTGTGGATGAAGTGAAAGCCTTAGCATCTCTCATGACGTACAAATGTGCTGTGGTTGGTAAGTGTTCATTTTTCAAGCAAGATTTCAATCTTCAGTTTCAATCAGTACTGATGTAATTATATAGAAAAACCAAACATGTAAAGGATTAAAATGAATTTCAGACATTAATCTCTAACTTAAATCTGTAGCAAGGTAGGAAAAATCCATAGTAACCAATAATACATATTCCCTCTGCTGTTCCTGAAAATACTTTCATAAGGTTGGTTGCATTTTCATTTGAAAAGTCCAAATTCTGCTAACTGCCCTTTCCCACAGAAGGTACTACATCTTGAACTCAAATTCAAGTATGACAAACTTGGATTAGTAGGGGACTAATTTTAGGGGGAACAGATGGAGGCTGTAAATGATTCAGGCAGGGGAGCTGTGGAGAGCAAAGGATGAAATTCCTTTATGGGTTATAAAGAAGTATAACTTGTACACAGCTACTAAATTGTAGAGGAGTTTGGAGAGAATCTACATATTATGTGTAAGAAAAATAGAATACTTTCCCAATGTATATAGATGTTCTTAGGATTCCCAATGTAAAATTTTTGAGCTAAACCAGTAAATATAAGAGGTAAAACTTATTATTTCTAAAGTGTCAAGTACAATAGATATTTAAGCATAGAAAATTTAAATAATGAACTTTTGACTTTTAAAGACCATTTTCAAAGTGCCTTGAAAGATCTCTCGTTTTTATGAGTACCTAGATGAGGTTATAACTTACACTTCAGAAGCTATAAACACAGCAAAACCAAAATCACCACTAAAATCAAAGATATAATTACACATCTTTCTTGTGTGTTCTGCCTTTATTGTTGAAAAAGTAAAATTCTTTTCCTTTGCATTCTTGTAGATGTGCCATTTGGTGGGGCAAAGGCTGGTGTCAAGATCAATCCCAAGAACTACACAGTAAGCTTAATCATAGATACAAATTTGGGTATCTGCAATACTGAAGCCAGCCAGTTAAAAAAGCTCTTTTTAACTTTTAAATGCTTTTAAAAAAAGCATTACTGACCACCTAAAACCTCCTGCCACTTCTGCCTCTGTAAAGACTGAATGTAGCCTGTGCATGCAATTGGTAGGAAAAGAATTTTTTAAAGGTCTGTGTTTCAGAGGTGGAATACTTCAATTACTTAATTTATTATCTTTTTTCTGAAAATCAGGAGACTACAAATAATTTGGAACTTGGAAATTTTTTTAAAGTTGATACTGTTAATAAAAGCTTAAGTTACTCTTCAAAAAAAAAGTTAATGTTTTTGTTTATTTTGACTAATAGTTTTATGCTCCATTAAACCATTCTATGCAGTGTTCCAGTGTGAATAATAACTAACTTGGCTTATAAAAGGTTTACTGCAGCCTTGCTTTCTTGCCCTAATTGAAACAACTTGTACAGAAAGGAATACTAGAATACATAACAGATAATCTAAGCTCAAAGCTCCTGTAAGGATTTGTGTCAAGTCATTTGGCTGTGTTGATTACACAACTGGCAGGGCCAGCTCTTGCTGTCGCTGGTTGTAAATTGCTCACACAGGATATCAGATTTGTTTGCTGTAAATCTCTGCTGTGGGCACAGGTGGCTCTTCCTGTGCCATGCTCCCAAGTTGTTATGGATCAGAATGTACAGAAAGAAAGCCCAATGTTTCTTGTGCTGCCTGAATACCAACGGTCTGCTAGGGAGTGGCATATAAATTATATAAATTATGAATCATCCTTTCTTCTAGAAGAAGAGGGCGTTGGCTTATGCTTGGGCTAGGTTTGAGCAAATACTCATAAGCACTAATGATTTCTTCTGATATTTATTGCATTTCCTCTATAGGACAATGAATTGGAAAAGATCACAAGAAGGTTTACCATGGAGCTGGCAAAAAAGGGCTTTATTGGTATGTTGGGCAGCTTTACTATTCAAATTTAGGAATCTGATTTATTGTGCATCGGCAGTGCCCGTTAGATGATATCCTTAAATAACAGTATTTTTGAGAGCTGTAAACAATTTGGATATAACTTTCAGCAAGAACCACAAAGAAATGAGTCATTGCATCCTGGTGCATTTTAAAGGGAACTGTCTTAACTTTTTCTGGTGGCTGTTCTGCTATGAGAAGCCAAAAAGCTGAGTTCATGGTATCTAAAATTAATCACATTTCTCAGAGTTAGATCATGAAATGGTGACCATATTTGTTGCAGTTTTAATCTGTAATATCAAGCTCTTCACTGTTACCGTTTCCTGTAGTCTCAGTTGAGGCTTTTGGCAGGTATCTGAGGAAAGAGAGGAAGGAAATAGAAGATCCACCCCAGCAAAAGTTGATGGCTTCACCCATGGCAACCAGAGGCTGCAAG
The DNA here is from genome assembly GCF_048771995.1 of Taeniopygia guttata. Lineage (NCBI taxonomy): Eukaryota > Metazoa > Chordata > Aves > Passeriformes > Estrildidae > Taeniopygia > Taeniopygia guttata. The sequence goes on along the minus strand of NC_133031.1, from coordinate 10,712,311 downwards.
GGAAGCGTAGGCAAGAAGCATAAGAGCCTGTTGTAACAGAACCTCAGCTTCTGTAATGTCAGTAGGGGCTTCATTCACACTCAGCCCTGAGCTGTTCTGGTAGCTTTGCTGTCTGGAGTTGCTGTCTGGACTCTCCTCTGCAGAAAGCCAACTATTACCAGCTCAACTTTTCATTGAAGAGAGCAGCTTTACCCAGAGAAGGTTCTTACTCAAATGAATAATGAGGCATGTAACTAGTTAAAGGTCTGTCATGTATTCCTGATATCTAACTGCCTTGGGAATGTCTATCCCTTTATCTGCATTTCCTTGCTCTTCAGCCAGAGTGTTTGTTGCTCGTCCAGACAGAGCATTTATCATCTAAATTAAGCTGCTTTATAAGCACTTACTGATGTTACACATGACTATGGTTTTACTATAAACAATGTAAGCTATAGTGATAAGCAGTTCTGTGACAATTAAAATGGTTTGATAAAATTATCTTCCTTCTTGGCTCTCTGGTTGTTGCTACACAACTTTCACAAACTTTTTAAGAATACTTAGAAAAAAATGTTGCAGCAAAGTTGCATATAATATCCTGATTAGCAAGTTTCTATGATCTTAAATAGTCTGGGGACATACTCTTTTTAGCTATCTACAGAAGCCAGATTTTTTTTTTTAACAGATGTGTGAGACTTCTTTTAAAGGTTTATTTCATCAAGAAAGAGAAAGGAAACCTTTCCTGAAGTAAGCAGTAAAATTAAATGCATGTGCTACAGTGCAATGACTAGGTACAGCCTACCTTCAATATTTAAACTCACCCAGGAACAGAAAGGAAATTCTTATGCAGAAGAATCCAATCAATATCACATTATATAGAAATCACACCCAGATAGCACCCTCCCTGCAAAATAATCCAAACCACAAATGATGCCTTATCTTGCTCTTCTTTTTGACGAAGTGGCCTTCACCTTTTATCAGATGGCTTATGTAAAGGTTGGGGGTTTGATTAATATTGTAGAAAGGTGTGATACAGCATCTAAAACTGCACTGAATCCAGAAGAATGTGTTGCTTGCATAATAAACTGAGGATTAAACAGGAAAACAGTTCTTCTCTGCCAAGGCCTGCACAGTTCCCAAGGGAATAATGATTGACAATAACTATCTGTGTTTGATCCTTAAGAGCTGTTTTCACTGTTGCCAACAGGACCTGGTGTGGATGTGCCTGCTCCTGATATGAGCACGGGGGAGAGGGAGATGTCCTGGATTGCTGACACCTATGCCAGTACCATAGGACACTATGTAAGTCTTGAGCAGAGGCTTTTGAGCAGAAAAGCTGCCTAATCATACCAATTTGTTTACTTATTGGATCTAAAAATATTCTTGCAAACTGTGACAACCTCAGTGGTGTGAGGATTTTAGGGTACAGCAAAGGAAAAATAGCTTTAAGGATAATATTCTTACACGAGCCTTAAAAGAAGTTTCTCTGATACAATACTGATTGCAACTGTTCAACAAAATAAAATACTATGTTTTTAAAGGTATATAGTCTAAAATTGGTTTCCATTTCTATAATTTTCCTCTGTTTTTCATTGGTACTGTATTTACTAATATAAAGTTGTTAACTGATAACTGAATTTATAAGTTTTATTAAATACATGCTGATGGTTTCATTCATTCAAGAGACCATGCAAATTGAATTCACACTATTGGTATAACTTAAAACTCAAAGTTTTAAGACTCTGCAATCTCCTAGAAGTAATAAATTTCATTGTGGACTTCAGCAAATTCTTCAAAGTGTAAAGCAAAAGGACACTGACATAATTTATAACCTAGGAGGCAATACAAAACATTTAAAGTTTTTAAAAATTACTTTTTAATGCTAGCCCTTGGTTTGGTCTTTGTCCTTGTGTCAGTAGGGTTATTTGCACCTGTTAACCAAACAGGCCTGTTCAAGGAAAAGTGTATTTTGGACAACTTATTTGTCAGTAGCTGTGTATTAGTGTGTTAATATGCTATTCTATTGCATGTTTGCCTATCCCAGCTCCTCCTTCCTTGTGCTTAGTGCAGTCCCTTCCAGCAGCTCCCCCAGGCACTGCAGGGTGTGTGCCTGGGGCATTAGTGCCCCCCACCACCTGCCTGGCTGTCCTCAGGCATCTCCTGGCACGAGACTTGTCTGAGGCCTTGCACAGTAGGAGGTGGAGTGGCACAGGTTATTCTAAGTCTGAAATACAGTCTGAAGTATCTTACAGAAGAAAAAAAGGAATGCTTCAGGATCAGCTGTGGCATGCTGATTAGTTGTGTTAAGTCACTTTTGCACAAAGCTCTCTGTTAGGGATATCGCTGTAAAACATTATTTGCTTTTTGCTATTCACATAGGTAAATATTTCAATTAAAACTAGATATCTGATAAAATGCCAAAATTATGGCTTCCGAAGGACTTCAACATGCAGGGTGGCAACTAGTTCCCTCAGTCAGAACTTAAAATTCCACCTTAGAGCAAAACTACTGCCTCAAAGCACTGAGTTCTAACATTTAAGTCATCACACTAAAATGTGTATTTCACTGTGATACAACAGCACGGTGTTATTGAGAGTGACAAGAGAATCACAGCAAGTGACCTGCTTTAAGATTTGCTGTATTGAAGAGTTCTCAGCTTTATATAAAAGCTCAATTTTTTTAGCAATTAAACTAAACCCTGATAGAGAAGTTTTCAAATGGATTAATTTCTTATTTTTACCACTTTATAAGCTCACATTATTTTGTAGTCCTACACATTCTTATGATTCAATGACAGTAGAACAAAAAATAACTACTTAGGATTAAAGCTGGAATTACTCTACAACAGCTTCTTTTTAGACCCCCTCTGTATGGCAGTATCCTATTGAAAAATAAAAAAACCTGAGAGGATTCAGGAACACTTTTCTGCAAAGTTAATTACAAAATGGAAATTTTGTAATTAAATTTTAATTACAAAATGGAAATAAGGGGTGGGGGAGAATGTTAGTTTCCTTAATTTTGTTGGGTTGCTTGTTTGTACTTGAGAGAGTGGTAGCCACAATGGAACTCCAGAGCTTGTGGTAAATGACCAGGTAATGGAGAAGGAAAGAGAGAATTCTGACAAGGCTATAAAAAGGGGAATAATCCATCAAAAACAGTTTCTACAGGAAGATGTTTCAGATAACTATCTGGTTAGGACACCAAGAGCAAAACTAAAGGTGATTAAGGAATACTAAAAAGATTAAAGTGACCATGGGGGGAAAAGGGAAGGGAACTAAGAACAGAAAATGAGCAACGAACAAAAGTGAAACAAGGCATAATTCCAAACAGAGATGGAAGCTGTGCAAGGGACTACATTCAGTGAAGTGGAAAGATAACTGTGGTGAGAGGGATCTGTCTCAGATACAGACCTGATGGCCCTGTGCTCGCACACTGCACACAGCTGTGTTCAGGGAGTTTCAAGTGGGAAGGATAAATCAAATGACAGATACAAGCAGATTAGGGAAGTTGCTCAAAACCTACCATACAGAGCAAGGAAGCTGGAGAGACAAGGAGAACATCATTGCAGGGGGAAAGGGGTAAAGAAAGGAGCAAAGGTTAGTGCCTGAACATCACCAACTAAGCTCATAAGCTACCAGTGCTGGTATAGAAGTCTTTGATGCTAGCCATAAGCCATTTTTCAAGGTTCTCAGTAAAAGCCATGCTCATTGGTTTTCATCTGAGATGTTTTGAAAGCTTTTGCTTATTGACTTGAAACCAAAGAATTAGGACTTTGACATCAGCTGTGGCTTTTATATGAGACTTTAAGAAGACCTGGATCTGCCCTCACTTCATGCTCTGTTTTCTTGCCAAACCATGCAAGTTGTTAATAACTACCATGTTAACTGTTCCAGAAAATCCATCTGAAGTTTCTGGATCACTGAGTTATATATGGCTGAAGTTTTTTACTAAATTAATCCTTTCTGCTCTTCTGTACTTCCTGACACAATCAATTGACTTCTGGTACACAGGAAAGGACTTTGATAAATACATTCTTATATATAGTGGGAAGCTGTATTTCTTAATGTATTTATAAAATATATTCCCTGTTTTATGAATGCACCAAGCCCAAAGCATAGTTTAAGACCATATAACAGAATAAAAACCTGAAAGTCCATCAAAATATCAGGCCAAATCGTTGGAAGAGAACGCCCCTGCCAATGTTTGTTACAGTTGACATGCCACAAGAGGGAGCATACAGCTTATGGAGAGCAGCGAGCTGTGTTTTGGGAGGCTGAATTAGGAATTCTGTGGCAAGCCCAGCATCACTTTTATTGTTCTTAAAGAGGCTTATATATTAACTCACTATCATTTTCAAACAGTAAATAGTTTTAGTCTTCATTATGGCTCTAGTCTCCTCAAGCCATTCTTCCTTCATTTACTTTTGTCTGCTCCTTTCCTTCCTCTCACCAAGCATCCTGCACCACAGGCATGCAAATGCCTTTGGCACAAGGGATGGAGCAGAGGGAGCCTCCCAGTGAATGTGTGGCTGCTGGAATGGAAACCCATCCGGCTGCTGGCACACTCACTGCAGTGGAGTCCCTTTCATCCCTACTTCTTCACTTGTGCTGGAAGCCAAGCCACCGTGTGACTCTGCTCCCAGGGTGTGGGAGCATGGGAACCACTGGTGACAGAAGAGGGAGTTCCAATGTCTGGTTTGGAAGAATTTCTTTCATGTTACTAATTCCAATTGGAAAATCAGCTATGGTTTTAAATAGCTATTTTATCTTGGCTGACTGTCTGGCATATAGAAAACTTAATTTTATTGCCTCCAAACTGAGAATTAGAGACTTGATTGTAAATGCTGCTTTTCTGAATAAAAGTAGTAAATACACAACTTTTCCCATATGACCTTCAAACTGCAGATTTCCTCTGAGAGCATCTCTATTCTGACTGCAGATCTCATGCCTCGTTTTGTAATTGTAAAATAACTGAATTTGTTATAAAGGAACACTAAACACTGTTTAAAGATGATTCAAAACCAGCTCAAGGATATGTCCGGGCCCTTAAAAAATTAAGACATCAAGAGTAGTGATGTAAAGAAATTTTGGCTGTAAATAGGAGCTGACTTTGAGAAACATTCCTGAAAGCTTTTTGATTTGTCTGCTTGTGGATGTCACCATGATACACAGACTGAAGTTAACACACAGACTTAGAGGTAACAAAAAAATCACAGGCCATATCCACTACTGCATTAGACAACTTTCCTGACAGAATATTTTGAGGTGTTCACACAAAGTGAGGAAGGAAATAATCTTTAAAAACTAAATTAAAGCTATATCATGCTCTGACTCTTAAAAATTCTGTTTTCTCTTATGTCAAAAGTGTACAGAATTTCTTGTTCCAGCTGTTTTTTGATTGATTAATTATACGTCTCACAAGTCCTTTGCTGTTTTACAGGATATTAATGCACATGCATGTGTAACTGGTAAACCCATCAGCCAGGGTGGGATCCATGGACGTATATCTGCAACTGGCCGTGGTGTCTTCCATGGAATTGAAAATTTCATCAATGAGGCCTCATATATGAGTTTATTAGGAATGACTCCAGGATTTGGAGATAAAACATTTGCTGTTCAGGTAACTTTTTTCCTTAGACAGTAGGACAAGAAGCAGTACACAGACTTTTAGTAGAGCTGTTTTTAGAATAGGGTGTAGCCCTTAAAAACTAAGTGAGCTTTAAAACTTCCAAGTTAACCTTTACTCACAAACTTTAGAAAGATTTTTCAAGCAACATAGGTGTCCTTTATTTTGGACTGGTTTTTATAAACTGAACTTTCAATTGCACTCTGCAGGCACATAGCCAAATCTCTGTAGTTTTTGTGATCTTGTAAGCTACAAACACCAAAATGAAATACTGTTACACAACGTCTTTAAGCACACTTTTCAGTGAGGTGTGACACTGGTTTTACCTACATAAAATTTGTTGCAATGTTTTACAATAAAAAATTTAAGAAGATGAGGAAATGAGGGTTCCATTACAAAATAAGCAGTTGGAAAAATAGAAACTAAGACCTTATCCTAAATTTGTAGGGTTGAACGTACATTTTTGGGGTTCCTAAGACTTGGAGATTTATGTAGTTGAATTTTGAAAGTGATAGCCAGTAGTATGCATTACTGTTCCTAAAATTGCAAAGACAGGAAACTTGTTCAACTTTAAACTCTATGTTAACTGGAGCGTTTGAGGAACTGATTTGTTTTGTTGCTTTCAAAAGTGCTTGTTAGAAAAGAAATAGCAGAGTAATTGTAATCTCCAAGTTGTCCTCTAGTTAACCTGTGGTCTGCAACAAACATCACTGCCCTGCACAGGCCCAGCAGCACACTCCTCTCCCTGCATTTTGGCATTTTCATGCCTGGCAGAGGATTAACCAACAGGCCCTTAAGCAAAACATAGACTGAAAACATGGCCATAAGAAAAGAAGAAAAGCAGAAAATTCTCATAGGAAAATGAACCTAGAGCATTTCAAAGAGACCTAAAGCACGACAGACTCTTCTGTCAAAGTTTGCTTCTAATACATAAGCAAAAATCCCAAATATTCCAAGCCGTGTTATGCAGGAATTTATTATTCAGCTTTTTTCTTCAGCACAGAATCGTACAACAAACTTTCATCATTGATCATATGACTTTTCGTCTGCTATGTGTTCTTTTACTTCCAGAACATCAGCATTCTGGAACTAAAGGAACTTAATGGCCTGGAATTAAGTCAGTAGTCATACAAAAATCCATTATCCCTTTAAGAGAGTGCCAGTCATAAAGTGGATACACAAAACGTTCCCAGGTTGATAAACATCATAGTTTTGACACTTTCATAGTAGCATTACCCCTTCCTTTCTATATTTTCAGTATAAAACACGTATCACACCTGTGATAACTGGCTCCAGTGCATAATCTCTGCAGTGATATTCAGATAAGAATAGAATGTATGTAGATTTCTTCCATCTTGCCGATGCACATAATCTAATGCCAAAATGTGCCAATAGATCAATAACTATTTAAAATTGTATTACCCTAGCAGTAAGCATCATTTTAACTGGAGGATTAACTACTTTTCCCTTTCTCTTTCCACCTTTAGGGATTTGGTAACGTGGGCTTGCATTCTATGAGATACTTGCATCGTTTTGGTGCAAAATGCGTCGCTGTTGGGGAGTTTAATGGTTCCATCTGGAATCCTGATGGGATTGACCCAAAAGAACTAGAAGATTTCAAATTGGTATGAAACTTAGCTAAGCAGAAAGAGTTTGATTTTTGTCAGCTTTGCAAGTACATAGAACGACTGATGACTGTAAACTGGCGTGGGATATTTAAAACATGCTACAAATAGTCCTTAAAAAATGGCTTGGAAATATTGATTCTTCTGACTTTCCTTCTTAGCCCCAACAAGAATGCAAATGCAGGTGGTACCTTTTTTACCCTTTGACCTGACTCTCAATAAAATGTGTATATGTGTACAGGCTAATTACTTTCTTTTCAGAATTGGAATTCTTATTATATGGCCTTTCTTATGCCTAAACTAGAAAGGATGTCTTAAGGAACCATGGCAAGGAGGTTCCTGAAGGATTCCTGACTGAGAATCACAAGCACATGGTCACTTAAGATGTACAAAGTGTACTTTTGCTGTTTCTTACCTATTGCATGTTTCTGAAAGAATGAAAGCCTGCCTGGCAGTGGACATGAATGTGTAGTTTATAATGAAAACTGGATGTGGTCTTTTTATTTCAGTTTCCAAGTGAAGCAAACTTGAGGGGACAGTTCACAGGCACTAAAATAGAATCTTCTACTTAAAGCTTCTCAGGGGCTCATTTTATGTGTCTTCTTGTATATAGGGAATACTTGAATTTCTTTACCACCCTCTTTCTCATAAGAATTTAGATTCTATCACTAAAAAAAGGCTATAATTGTAGTACTGAATTTTAAAAAACATTTGAAACTGTGATGCAACTTATTCTGAGTGTAGCAGAGTACTCAGTCATTTTGGTTGTTTGAAAACTATTCTAAGAGCTCAAAGGGACCTTTTTTTTTAATATATATTCCAGAGCCCAAATGTTTATCAGTATCTTTATGCAGAGAACAGTTATGCTTCAGTCTTGGGAACTTTATTCCTGAAGCTTTGTAGCTTGCTTTTTATGTCTAAGTAAGGATAGGAATTAGTACTGTCCTTCTCCTTTTTCTCACTCTGAAAGTCAGAAGGGAAGAAACTGGTATGAGTGCACAACACACTAAAACCACTGTGGTTTGTTTTTTTCACACAGCAACACGGGACAATCATGGGCTTCCCTAAAGCAAAGCCACTTGAGGGCAGCATTCTGGAAACAGACTGTGACATTCTCATCCCTGCTGCCAGCGAGAAGCAGTTGACAAAGGCCAATGCACACAAGGTTAAAGCAAAAGTAAGTTAGAGTTCAAATGGAAATAAAAACCAGAGATGGTCTGTTTAAATACTAATATTCAATAATCAGCATGAACAAACCCAAATCTATACCTCTGAGTTACTCTGCTGTGATTTCTTTCAGATTATTGCTGAAGGTGCCAATGGGCCTACAACTCCCGAAGCTGACAAAATCTTCTTGGAGCGGAATATCATGGTTATCCCTGTAAGGTTCTATCATGATCTTTGATTTTCATTTCATTTTTGTGAAGAGTACAAGATCCTAGTTATTGAAGGGTTTTATTAATAGCCATTCATTCTCTAAGAGTGTTTTTTGATTACTGATGTCTAGGAAAAGGGTATCCATGTTGCTGAAGAACTATAATATTTATTAAAGACCTCACTACAACTGTAAATGACCAAAGATAATGATTGTTAGCTGAAAATTGCTCAATCAAAAAGTGCACTAAACACAGGAAGAAGGAAGAGTAAATATTCTGGCCAGTTTGTAGACATGGTATGTCTGGGTGATGCTCTGAAAGAATTGTGTACTGCCAAGTGTAGACAGTATGTGTAGTGATACCTTGAAAGAATAAGACCTATCCAGCTAGAATGACAATTTTTTCCAGAGAAAGGGTGTCCTGATCAACTGATCTTGCTAAATAGAGTAGTTGATCTTCAGCCTTTACTCACTGAGATGGCCTAAGAATGCTTTAATTTTCTTAAACACTTGTACTAAAATAGAAGCAAGTAGTCTGTCAAGCACACCTGAACTTAATGTGTTCTAAAGTCAAGTCCTGTTTTAAATCAGTAGAAGTGGTTCCTAAACTGAAGAAAAGGGTGTTGTCCTCTTAAGAGTAAGAACTGGATTGTCTTCTGTACTGCAGATTAAAGTAGTGCCTTGGACATAATACTGCTTGCTTTTGCAGAACATGATAGCACTATGTCACATGGTCACAATTCAAAATATTTATTCTTTCTGTGCAGGATCTTTACCTGAATGCTGGTGGTGTAACAGTATCCTACTTTGAATGGCTGAAAAACTTGAACCACGTCAGTTATGGCCGTCTGACTTTCAAATATGAAAGAGATTCAAACTATCACTTGCTCAGTAAGTGCTCACTTCTGCTTCCACACACTGTTAATTAATAGACTGGACTAGCAAACACCAAATATGGGAGAAATGGAAACAGAACTCTTTTAAATTCACCACAATTTCCCCAGAAGTCTGCAATTGCTGCTTACTAAAGAATAGAAAAGGTTTCATAGGTTAACTGACCTGCAACTCTAATGACTTAAGTTAAATACTTGCTTTTCTGGTTATCTTTAAATTCTTTCCTCAGTTTTTTAAAATTTCACTTAAGTGAAATATTTTTTACTTCTTAGTAAACGTCTTTCAGCTGTACACTTGGTATTTCGGAAGCATTCAAATGAAGTTCAAGCGGGTGCCATTGTTCTGCACATACAACAATAAAGGATTTCTATAAAGGCCAATAATATAATAGAGACAAGCACTGGAAAAACCTGCTTCTGGCTCACAGCTCCACTTACAGTCATTCTGTGCTGCCCACTTTCTGGGAAACAATAACAATTATGTGATGAGAGGAAGCTCAGTGGAGAGGAACTGGAGGATGTTGCTCCATTTTAAACAGAACTCTGAGTCTTGAGACACTGGACTTGACAAAACATACACCTGTATCATTTTTAATATAACCATTTCTCATAAATCATACATTGTAAGGTGTTTCTAAAGTAGTGGAGAGTTATGACAATTATCATTTAAATCCCTTTCTTAACTTTGAGATTGTGTTGTCTCAAACACTCTGTTGCCATTTAGGAATTTCAGAATTTCAAGAACTAAGATGAAATAAATATCAATGAAAATACCAAGGCACTGTTCATGTCCTAAGGAAAAATAAATCCTAAAATTTCACATTTGTCAGTTACCTTGCATCTACTTTTTTTTTTTTTTTTTTTCCCTAGTGTCTGTCCAGGAAAGCTTGGAAAGAAAATTTGGGAAACATGGGGGAACTATTCCAGTTGTGCCTACAGCAGAATTTCAAGACAGGATATCGGTAAGTAGTTGCTGCTGGTTTTTTTACTGTTAGGGGAGGTGTACTCTGATATTATAACTGAAATCTAAATTTTACCATTGTAGCTATCATGGAGCACTTTCCCCCAAGCAAAGCATTAGTATATGATTAGCCTGATGGCCAAACAAAGCAAGCAAATGATCTGAAATGCTTCAGAATATTGGAAATAAGCTATTTTTGATTTCTTTTACTTCAGTCCATGCAAAATACCTCCAATATCGTAAAAAAGCTACAGTTTTAATACAGATGCTTTTTGTAGTTTGGAGCTCTTGTTAATATAGTTTGCCTGGTTTTCCAAAAAAATTTGAACGAGATATCACACTACAGACATTTTGATGTTTCTGTAACTCCAGAATAAAAACTGAGTGAAAAACTGTAGCTTGTTCCTTTAAGAGTGGATCAACAGGCAAAGAAATGTCAGGTAAAATTCATTGCTATCTATTGTGTAGCAATACATGGTGGGGAAATTTCTACATGAAGTGATGGGTTATGAGCTCATCCATTTGCATTTAAAAGGAATTTTTGGAGGTGATGACAAAATACAAGCCTAGAAATCCATAGCAATCAATAAGCAAATCCAGCATTAGAAATTGTTCTGAAGGGGTAAGACCAACTGATGATGCCACCATATAACTTCAGAGTGTGCTGCCTTCTGAATGCTGTGTGCAGGTTAGGTCTCTGCATCTTCAAACACTGGAAGGGTGGGAGAAGTTCAGAGCAAGATCACAAGGATAGATAAAAGTACAGGAGCTTCTCTGGCATGGAACAATGAACTAACCTAGGTCCTACTGGCCTGAACAAGGCCTGAGGTGGAGACAGTGATCTGTAGAATGAGGGATATGGAAAGAGGTGGGTAAGGATAGATTGTTCACTGCAGGGAATGGTGGAAGAGAGTGAGATGTGTTCCAACAAAACCAGCACAGTGAGGTGTAGAATGAGGAATAAGGGTTGGTTCCTAGCAGAACAGACAGTTCAGGTGTGCAATACTCTGCCAAGGGATACATGGAAACTAAAAGCATCGGTTGGTTTGGTTTTTAAACTCTAATTCAGAAAGAGGCAGGGCAAATGAGGAAGGGAAAAAAGTCCAGCAAGTTGTGAAAAACATTAAACCATACCTCCTCAGGAAGAAATCAGGGAAGTGCATATAAACTTGGACTACAGCCAGATGATAGACTTTAGCCTGATCCAGAATGGTGCATGTTATACATGTTAGGCTATATAAGTAGCATGTGTGATGGGTTCTGTGGCTTAAAGCATATGCTGGATCTCTTAAACACAAGCCATAGAAACTGGTCTAGTACTTTCTGCTTCCAGGCCAAATTGGTATTTGAGGTAAAGCAAGTATTTTGTGGACCCAGATGTCAAATTATTAATAAATTACAGCAATCAGGATGACGGAACATTAAACCTGCAATGAGTCATCCTGATTTTTCAACTGCTTATTGTTCTGTGTATTTAAATTTTAATGGGAATAAACCAATGGAGTTGCTAAGGGCTAATGTAATGTGGAATATATGAATTTGGGATCTATGTCCTTCCTAAAACCTGTCTTCAAAACAATTGCAATAGTTGTTGACTCTTGGAAACTTTTTTGTTTAATACTTACTGTGTGGTCTGAAGGCTGAAAACAGTAATTACTACATCAATAGATAATGGTAGCATCATGCATCTAGAAGTTATGCCCATAAAAGTCTTCAGTGCTTACATCTGAGGTTTTAGAATTGAATTGACCATAGCTAGCTCTTCACATAACACAGTAAAGGCTATTTAGACTCTTCACCCATCATTAGAAGAGCATGACTGAACAAGCTCCAGTAATTAAGGGAATCCAACATGTCATTGTCCCCAGCACACAATGAGGACCTTTTTGTGTCTTGGATTAAACCTTGATTTTATTCTCTGTTGTTGCAGGGTGCATCTGAGAAAGACATTGTGCATTCTGGGTTGGCTTACACGATGGAACGTTCTGCCCGGGTAAATATTGCATAAATCTATATACTTATATGTAGGAAAACTCACATGACTTTGGGACAGTTTTTGAATAGGTTGTACAAAATTTCTTTGCAATTAAAGAAGTAGATAAATAGTACATGGTTAATGAAAGTCATTTAGAGTATGAAGAAGTTCTGCTCTGTGCTATCATGGCCAACTTTAACTGGGTATAATAAACAGTGATTATTCTGGTAGAAGCTGTAGTAAGTAGAAACTTTTAAGTTGTCCTCTTGTACCTGGCTAATCTGGGACAGGTAAATAAGAGTGATTTACTTCCCCATTAGCAGTTTTAGATTAATTCCTCTATGCTGTATTTTTTATTAGTGGGAAAAAGGCTACTTGAAACATCTCATCTGTTCCTATCAGTGTAAGACTTGAAAAGGCGTAATATAGTGACCTGGGAAAGATACCCTTTCCTTTCAGTTCTTAGTTGTAAGGGGAGTCAAGATATTTCAGAACTGATCCACAAAGAATCAGAGTTCTGATACTAATCTAGCAGCTCCTTACTTTTTACTCCTTACTTTGATCTTACAAGCAAAATTGTTGCGCTCCTATGGAGAAACCTGCAGAAACTACATGTAACCTTTTCTGTTTCAGCAAATCATGCGTACTGCCATGACATACAACCTGGGTCTGGACCTGAGAACAGCTGCCTATGTCAATGCAATTGAGAAAGTCTTCAAAGTGTACAATGAGGCTGGTTTGACCTTTACATAAACAGGCCATGACCGCTCCTTGTTGTATCCTACCCCTCGCTGTTAATGTACCCTCTTCTTGAGAAAGCTTATCACAAGTTTACATGTAACCACAAAATTTTCTTTTCTTCTGACATTATAGTGGATTCTATTCTCAATTAGTTTCAGTTCCAAACTAGTCTTTTTTACAATAAAAATCCATGGATTAGGAAATTGTATACAAGTATATATCTGAAGATAACAGTTCATCTGCACTTGTGGGGGCCATTCTGGGTGTTTCGCCTACAAAACAAAATGGTACATTTTATCTAAGCAAGAGTGGTCTTGCCACCTGAGCCACTTCTCAGACTTCAGATAAGATACTGTACTATATGAGCACTTAGCTCATTATTACTTCATGCACTTTTGTTTAATGACATAATTTTGGCTTCAGCACTTTCAGTAAGGCCTTGTATGATCAATGCTGTGGCATTGTCAAAGGAAGAATGGGCCTCCAGCAGGGATTAACTTTGATAGAAGTCTAGTTTTTATTTGTAGTAAAGCTTCAGGCCTGATTCTCTTAAGGCAATATTTTTTATTTAACTGTGCTACTGTTACAGGACTGCCTTTCCTCACTCGTTCAAGCTAGTTTGACTATCATCATGACATTTGTAGCGCTGACAGACTAATATTTTTATAGCTGAAATTATTGAGCAACTCTAGTTATGTTTTTAATCAAGTATCTACATAACTATTCTGACTATAGGTTGTTTCCTTTTTTTTTGTGAAAGGGATATTCTGAATTTGGTAAGCAATCATACTTAGGTTTTTTGGAATTCTTTTTCAGAGGCTTTCTGAAGATTAAATACTGCCTCGGTGAACAACTAGAGTGAAACTGAACCCAGAAATCATTGGCCAAACCACAGAGGAGTTAGAATGCTGCTATAAACTTAATTCACTGTCTTAACACACACAGCCTTTTTTTTTTCCCTTGTCATCAGGAGGTCTTGAAAGTTTTGAACATAAAGTACAACAAAATGGACCTCAACAAAATATTGGATCAAGCACAGTTTTTGAAGTTTAAGGCTTTTGTCCCTTGGAGTCCCCTTGAAGTGCCAGATGTTATTTATGTAATGAATATGAATGTTTTTTTTAAAAAGACAATTAGTCCCTCCCAGAAACTCATGCTTTTTTCCTAACTACTTTGTAACTGCATGACATAACCTGGAGAGAGAGCAGTTATTAAAAAAAAGTTGACCTTTCCAAACCAACGATGCTGGTGTATTACTGTTTTCTATTTCATGCAATAGCTTTCTGTAGCTGCAACCTGCATCTCTTCACAGCACACGTCAATTCATTACCTCACCACTACTAAGATACTGTCCCTGAATTATCTTAAGGGGCTCACTAATACAGGTCTTAGTCTCTTGAACTTGCCTCTCAGCAAGATTTTGAAGTTTCATATATTTAGTAAATAATTTCAGGATTATTACATTATTAAATTCAGGATTAAAATATCCTTTAAAATTTGTGCGAAGAACTATTTAGTAGTTAGTATGGAGCAATAAACCTGTGTGAGGCATTTAATTGGTGGCTTACTCTGCCACATATGCTGCCATCTAGGGTTGAAAAGTACTGCAGATAAAATAAGTGCAACATATATATATCTATATACACACTGATACTATTAAAAAAACATGAATCCTTAGAGCTTGAGAATTATTGTGATCAAGGTATGGATCTCTAAACACAAGATCTGTATCCTGGATCATATCGGTGCCATTTTTATATAAACCATTATAAAGTAAAACAAAATTATGATTTTAACAGTTCAGCTCTGACAAATTGTAACCAAAACTCAGAGGCTAAAAGCTCACAAATAAACAGTTGTATTACAAAAAATATAAATAATCTTAAAAGTAGTGTTGCACTAGCTGGCAGCAAATTCATTTAAAACAAAATTCCTAGTGTTGTTCTCCCTCCCCTGCTTCATTTTCTCTAAAGCAACCCTAGTTTAGCTGAGCAAATTTGAAAAATGGGACCCTTTCAGTGCTGGAGCATACAGAAAGCTGGCATAAATGGCTAACTGGGATATCTTCTATCTCCTACCAACTTGGAAGGGAAAAAAAGCAAAATGCTGCACCATGCCAGTTTTCTCCAGTACATTAGCATCCTCTATTCTTGTGTACACAGACATTACCATTTCTTTTCCGGGGATATCTTGAAAAAAAAGCAGACCTAACACCTGCCATGATTTTACTAAACCCGGAGATGAGCCCTTAGGGTTCACTGCAGCTCTACTCAGCAGCCTGATTGCAGTACTTACTGACCTCTTGTTAAACAGAGTCAGCGTTGGAGACATGAATCTAAGCATATTCAAGGGCAGGTGTTACAACAACTTAAGATACTTTCAATCCAAGAGTTGAGATTCTTAACGTGACAAATGTTTTGAGGCTGGCTTGAGAGCACATCAGCTGATTTGCCCTTTGTAGACAAACACAAGAACCAAATCCTTATCAGTGATCCCAGACTTCTTGCAATAGTCTGCTCTGAAATAATCTCACACCGTTCTGAGCATTGTTGGCTTCACTCCTAATATTAACACAGTTAAGAAAAAAAGTTGCATGTTCCTTATCACAATTTGTGCATGCACTTTTCATCACCCAGCAACAACACCACAGAGAAGAAAGTAGCAAAATTTTGTACAGTTTCTATGAGTTAATGCGATTTCAGAGGCTTGGGCACAAAGCAGCTCTAGTCTTTTCCCAGCCCAAGAAACAGCTGAAGAAAGCAATCACTCTCTGGGATGCATGTTATAAATACTGGGGTATTTTTACTAAAACTAACTTCAGTTAGGTGTTGGACTCTCCTTACATACAATGTACACACACACAAGTCTTATCTGCCAGCTAATAACCTTATCACTGCTTGTATTCACTTATATGCCACTAGACATTTACTAAGAAACTCTCTGTACTGTTTGGCAGGGAGCCAGTCAGGACCTGAAGTTAGATCAGAACACAGATTTGTAACTGCTTTGGACCACACCTACTACATAGAGCAAAGCATATCCTTATTGGGCGTTTGTAAGTTTGTGTTGAATAGCAGCTCAGCAAGTACTCTAAGGCTGCAAGTGAATTCCCATAAGGATGACAACCACAGTGTTCAGGGTCACATGCCATCTGCAAACTACTAAATGCAAAATGTTTCTATTGCACAGAAGAGCAAGCAGAACA
The DNA here is from genome assembly GCF_048771995.1 of Taeniopygia guttata. NCBI lineage: Eukaryota > Metazoa > Chordata > Aves > Passeriformes > Estrildidae > Taeniopygia > Taeniopygia guttata. The sequence continues at coordinate 10,695,935 of NC_133031.1, read as the reverse complement.
ATCATTTCTTTATCCCAGCAAAGAACTCAGTACTACACCACTTTTTCATTGGTGTCTACTGTCACCATCAGAAAGAAGCATCAAAGCAATGAAAATTCTTGCTGTGATTGCAAGCTGCTGGGTAAGTAACCTCTAAATTATGCTGTTACTAATTGAGAAGTCTGTATTATCAGATTCTAATATCTCATTCTAAGTTCATATGCACAACTGAGTGTTCTTGGCTTTTGAGGTTTTTTTCTGGTTGTTGATGCATTAGTCAGAATTACCTGGTTCTGATTCTTTCAGCTGCTGTCCCTGTGTGGGTTTAAGAGGAGCCCTGCAGACATGGTCAGTGCCCCCTGTGTGGCACAGCGTGGCTGCATTGCCTGTGCAGTGCAGAGCTGCTGGAGTGGCCCCAGTGACCCAGCTCAGCACTGAGCAGGTACTGCAGCCAAGTGCTCTGCTGGCAGCAGTGCAGCCCCCTGCTGCTGGCATTGGCTCCAAGTGTCACAGCGCTGCTGTACAGTGGTCACATAGGCCTCAAACACGCCTGAGCCTTCCTCAACACGGCAGCTAACTGTGATTTTACCAATGAGACGGGAACAAACACAGTCAGAGGCACAGCAGTTCTTACCTTGTCTGGAGAGGGCTGTTTGGTGCTCAGCTTGTGAAACTTTGTAGCCACACACACAATCAGGGCTTAGGCTCAGTGACAAATGGGAGACCAGCTCTCACGTGCTTTACTTTACATGCTGCCCACTTTAAGCCAGCCCTTACCCCACAAAAACAAACAAAAAAAACCCAAAAAACCACCACATCTTTGCATTAGTAGCTTGGCACAGCTCTAGCTGCCTGCTCTGTGCAGTAATCCAGTCTTTCTAGACCAGTGATTGCAAATGTGTTTTTCTATGTGTAACCAAAAGAATACATGCAAGCCAGGCAGAGTAAGTATTGTCTTTATTTAAGAGTATATGCAGTAGCAACTTGTTTACAAAAATTTCAGTGGTGATACATTTTGATCTTTATTGTCCAAAGCTTTTGCCCCATGAAGTTGCTTGGTTTGCTACATTTTTTACAGCTTTTTCACCAGTTTCAGCGACTTTGTAGACTTCATCAAGTGCTTTTAAAAGAGAAAAAACAAAGGTAACTGTAGCATCATTGCAATAGCTACCCCTTTCCCACCAGGTATGGGACAAGGAGCAAGGTAGGGTTGAGGACCCTGTCTAGGTCATGACATTTTGAAATAAACACAAACATTACCGTACCTTTCTGACCAGCAGCCTTAGCCTGTTCTGTTGCTTGCTGCACAGTCTGGTTCACAGCATCAACTGCAGTCAAGAGAAAAAAAATGTCAATTAAGCAGTCTTTGCCCTTCCCCTAATTTCAACAGTCACATTTTCAAAGGGCTCCCTAAATGTTTCAGGGCTAGAAGATGAATAATTATTCCATAAGGATGGGCATCCTGAATTAGTGGTAGAGGTGCTATTAAGACTCTAGTTGCAGTTCCCCACAGTATCTGTGTATCTTGGTATAGATGAAGATTATGGATGTTAATGTGGGGGACCTAGACTGTCAAGAAACAAACCCTAGTAGAGAATTAGGTGCAATGAAACCTTCCTTTTACTTAACCTGGCTAGGATCTGCTGAGGGCAGTTTGATTGGCAAATATTCTTTTACCAACTGCATAAACTGATGCTCACTTTCTGAACTGGCATGCTGTATGAGCAGCATATCAAAAATTATTAGTCTAATACTTTCTCTTGTACCTAAAGAAAATGTGTTCTGTAAGAGACTAGAGTATTTTTAAAGGCATGGAAAAGTTCAATAGAAGAGACATACTGAAAAATGAAGAGCAAGAGAAGGTATTTTCTTAAAGGCCTGCAGCCTAGAAAACAGTGGTAAATAATTGGATGATCAGCTTCCAAAAGCTGTGATCAGGGAAGTCTTGCTTACAAGAGTCAGAAGTTTGGGGCAAATGGCCTTGCATTGGACCTTGGCTTTTTTTATTACCCCTGGCTCCAATTACTACTTTTTAAAAAACATCATGGATGTCTTCTGCACTACAGATACTGAGGGGGTGGCTGACTGAGCAAGACATTCCTCATGGAAGTGGCAGGAGGGAGAAATGCTGAGGTGAGGAAAGATGTTTAAGGGGACTGGGCGTGTCAAAAACTTCAAAGGTCTCCAGGCTTGCACTGAATGTCTCTTCAACAGTAGTTTTATTAAGTGTTTTGTAAAACCAGTGACCTATTTCACCTGGAGCTTGTAGGACATTTACTACTGCTTAAAAGACATGCTAATTATCATTACATGCCATCTTTTGCTGCAGTTTCCTAATGTGAATGATGTTCACTGCTCATAAGGTGCAGCTAAGAAAAATGCTTCCCATAGCAGTCTTGGGTCACAGCCAAGTTTGTAACTCCCTTCAGGACCTGTGGAATAGGTGCTAATTTTAGATACTTGCAAAGCTCAGTTGTGCCACTCTGTACTTGGCAATGGCTCGTGGGACTGTGCCTTTGAGGCACGTGCAGGCACAACAGAAGTAGTTCAGAAACAAGGTAGACAGTCAGTCTTTTTTTACTTGAAAACTGGCATTAATCCCCCTTTATTTTCATTTAAATGGGGGTTCAGAGGGTACCTCTAGAATCCTTCCAGACAGTGCAGTACTAACAGTGGTGTGATGAGTTCAGCATCATGTGCTGTGTATTTACTGCCTGACCTCAAAGTATGTGCAGATTGCACAGAAGTGACCAAAGTCAGGCCCAGTGCCTGGGACCCCCCTCTGTTGGTTCCAGAATCCATCTCCAGATGGAAGAGCCATGCAGCAGTGCAGGACTTGCTGGGAAGATATAGGCAGGGTTCAGGCAAAGGGCTTCAGACAGATGATATCCAAAGAGCTGGTTCAGCTTCAAGTGCTTGCGACAGAGGGGGAAGGACTGCAGCTACTATTTATAAACTTTGCTCTTAGAGTTTGTTGACTCCTAAACACTTAGTTCCATCAGCTGATTGAGATTAGTACTTAGCTCCTCTGAAGATGACAAATGTCCCTTCTAAAACATCCATATTGTCTTGCAGCATAGGAAGCAGTAGATGTTTTCCCCATGTTAAAGAAGTTAGGAACATCAAAAAGCTGCTACAAAATATGTATTTCTAGGATAACTCTATGGCAAAATCAGAAAGAAATCTTCATTTGAAAATTTGATGGCTCCCTTCCAATTGCCCACATCCTGGTGTTTTTCTTTCATGCTTGCTTCAGCATAAAAGTAGCTGAATTAAGAATAAATCCAAATTATTTGGAAAATAAAGTAGCTGTGGGATTATTCATCCTCCTAGCAAAATGAACCAAGTCATGGTGAATAAGTAGCAGGCTTCCCACTTGCTTCATTGGGCACACAGCCCACAAGTAGTATTTCTATAGCATTTGAAGTCACAGCAAAATAACTGGTTTCAAGAGTTTAACTAAGTGTCCTGTAAAGAAATATGAAACAGTTTCCAGTGCTCACATACTAAGCACAAACACTTCAGGAATCTCAGCAGTGCAGGTCTCCATGTTAAAGCTCCACTAACAATGGTTATTTAACTTCAGGGCCAGTTCAGTAAAACTCTGCGGGAGTGAACTTGGCTCATGCCCTGAGCCCCTGCAGCTGCACTTGTGCTCTTGGTGGGGTGTGTGACTGCGGTGCTGGAGCACTGACATCAGGACACCTCTCTGGGCAGCACCGAGTGGGTCAGAGCCCTCAGAGCTGCCACACTGCGCTGCTACAGAACTCATATTTATCATGGCTGGTCATACTAGGAAGCAAAGCCCTAAATAAGCAGCCTCGCCTCCACCGTCAGCTTTCTGCTGTCCTGTCATCAATGCATCATCTAGGCACCCACGCACTATGAGCCAGAATAGGAAAAGTTGTTGGAAACCCAGTAGTTAATATCAGACCTTCACTTACTATAGCGTTAGAGGGCTTGGAGATTACAGGATGCCTGACCTCATCCTTGAGGGCAGCATCTATAGACTTCACGCCCCAGAGGCAGATTTGCTCCCACCAGCAGGGGCGGGAACAAAGCAAATACTTTAACACCCAAGGCACAGGAGGAGGGAAAGGAGCAATTTGTATTTACCTGCAACTTGTGCAGCACTTTCAGCTTGTTGCACAGCTTCCCCAGCGAGCTTCTTCCCAATCCCAAACATGGCTGCGCTCAGTCCTCTCTCCCCGGATGAGACAGGCGAGTAAATCCCCAAGTTCGGTTCTGTTACACTGTTTGGCAAAGTGCAGCTTTTTATAGACAAAGCAGGACTCCTCCCAGCAGTTAGAGGGCAAATGCAAACTGGAGCTGGGAAAAGTCATGAGCCCTTGTTGGGTGATTAATATACCAGGCATAAAAGGGTGAAGAGACATTCATGTTTGTTATGATTTCCTCCCCAGAGAGAGGGCGTGGATTCATCGGCAGAAGTTTTCCATAGCCCAGGAATGAAAGCTTTGTTTTTCCATATCGGGGAGTTGGTAAACAGTGTGCATGCCACAGCTGTCCCGACCAAAGGCTCCAGTGCCGCAGGGGGATAATGCAAGCTGGTACAGCCCGTTGTGAACCAGGCAGAAAAACATTGCATTGCAAAACACTCCGCTGAAGAATTGCTTAAATCAACTCTGTCATTTCAAAACCTTACATAGAAAAGTATCCAGTTTCAGATGATTGTTGCCCACATTCTTTTGATTCCCAGTAGGACTTAAAACTCATGGTTAAAAAAAGAAATGGGAGGCACTAACCCTCCTTTCTAAAGCGTCTGATGAAATATTTGTGTTAGAGAAGACTCATAATTTTCTGGTGTGTCATAATTAATATTTTAACCTCTTATTTCCAAGGTCTGGTTCAGGAAAGAAGGTTTGTGTCCTTCCCCACAGCAAACACTCTGCAGGACCCAGCACAGCCGCCAGAGTCTCAGGCATCAGCAGCAGCTGGTGGGGTTCAGGTGGGCTCACTCCAGCTGCCAAAAAGCTGAGCTGCCCAGCCTTGTCCCCCCAGCTGTATCCAATGTGATGGGATGTGCAGATACAGACTGCTGAGCATGTGGCCCCAACAGAACCCTGGCTCCTCTCACAGGGCACCTTTATGTTGTCCAGCCACACAGGAGTTGACCTCACTGCAAAACACTAAACTTACTTTTTTCTGGGACCACCAACTTTCCAACAGAGCTACTGTTGTGCTTTTTCACACAGAACAGAGGGTTTCACTCTGCTGATCAAATAATTATTGCTGAAAACAGGGTGAAAATGCATAATCAACCTCAGAACAAGGATTTATCAAACTGTTCTGTATCCTACAGCTGCCACCACAGCAGGCTCTAGGAATATGTCTCTTGACGCCAGGCATGGCATTTCATGAACAACAGTTCCTCTGCAATGTCCCTTTTCAGCATTACAGTGAAAGCTCTGTTTTCTTCCCACCACTGCCAGGTTTTTTTACAGACCACAAAGTCCTACTTTATATCAATTAAATAGGATATAGAGTTACTGAGGGTAGAGGGGGTTCCCTTCCTCATTTTATCTTCTGACAGCAGGGAAAGGATCATTCACCATATCTGAAAGCAAATTCTACCAGAATATGCTCAAAAAAAAAAAAAAAAAAAAACCAACAAAACAAAAAAAAAACCCAAAAAACCATACACCAAAAACACAGAAGGAAAGTAACAATATTGGTTTTAAACTGACATCAAGTCAATGGATGTTGACAAAGTTCAAAACAGACCTGCAATGCAGGAAAAAAGAAAACAAACCCAGAAATATTTCAGATAACTCAGACCAGCATCTGACTAGTGAAAATTCTTTGCACAGCAGCCAAGCAATAAAGCATACACATTGTTCCCTGTGACATCCTCAACTACCCACAGCCAGCCTTGTTCACAGGAAATTGCAATTTCCTAGTCCTGTTTTGCTGCTGCTCCAGTTACTGACAGCAGAGAGATTCCTGAAGACAGCAAGACTAAGAGTCAGCAACAGGTTTCTGTATTTGCTGAGGTGTACTTACATTATCCCTAGAAATACCCCTCCTCATCCTATCCTAATTCCAAAGTGAAGAAATGGTTTCCACTCTCATGCACTCCAGTACTGCAAGTACAGCTTTTTTACCACAAGTACACCTTTTTTTTTGAAAGCCACATTAGCTCATGAGCAACTTCCACAAGCATAGACTGGTACAGCACCAGCACTTTCCAGCGAACATCAGCACAGAAATAAAATTACCGAACCAACCCTTATTACATGACATGGACACGCTGCAGGTACATATTGAATTGCAATATGGGAGAGGAGAGAGCACATCACAACACTGCCTACACACAGGTAAAGGTGATGCTGGCCTCACAGAGTGAAAACACACAGCATTAAAATACACTCCACTTTTCAAATATAAAAAGGACCCATTTTCTCTCACTTCATATAGAGCCATGAAAAACCAAGGAGGAGGTGCAGTTCCCTGCAGGCACCAGGCCTGTGATCATACACCATTTGGACTGACATTAGGCCTCACTCCGTGTCACGGTATTTGCCATCGCAGCAGCACAGCTCGGTAACTGCGCTCCACAGCTCGTGTCATGGAGCCCTGCCCCACAGCCGCCACTTCTGCTCTGCTGGGCCCCTCACCCTCCCCAGCACAGGACACGTCCCGAGGAGCTCGGTTCGCTCCTTTGCGGGGCTGCCGAGGGCGGGCCTGGCTCTGCCGTCCGACCGGGCCCGGCCTGTGGGCAGCGCCGGGGCAGAGCCGAACACGGGGCTGGAGAGGCACAGCCACAAACCCTGCCGGAGCTCAGCCACAGCCGGCACGGGCACACACAATGCCCAGAACCTTCGCCACGGGCACAAGGCCCTCACCCCCCGGCTCAATCGCAGCGCCAGCAGCACTCACCGCTCGCCGTCCCTCCCAGCGCCGCCGCCTCGCACAGCCGCTGCCCCCCGAACCCGCAGCTCCCGGGCAGCCTCTAACGGCCTCTTTAACGGCTCCCCAGCCCACAGCCAGGCAGCCCCGGCACAGGTGCAGCAGGTTTTGGATAAAGGCCCTTATTTGCCACACCTGGTGGGGTTTTGAATGAAGGGTCCACCTGTGTGATTGGTGGGAAATAAACTTCAGATGTGAAAGGAACGTGAATTTGTCCTATGGGCAGGAAACCCCAGTGCTGCCATGGTCCCTGACAGCCCTGGAAGGGAGCTGGACAACATTGTTCGTAACCACAGACTTCAAGGAGTGGCTGGGATATCCTTTCCAACATTGCTAATCCAGCAATCACGGTTACCTGGGAGGTGGGGCCCAGTTCTTTGCCCACTGCTGCTTCTCCTCTCTGGGGAGGAGAGGCTGGATGGGGCCACCTGACACTGTTGGAGGCCTGCTGAAACGGCATAACCTGGGCAGAGCGTGCAGCCTGCACAGCAACTCAGCTCCAGGACATCCCCCTGGCACGTGGGCAACAGCATCCAACACACTGACAGTTTATTCATCTCCAGGTTTCTTTATCTTTGCCACATGACAGTAAACTACAGCTGCAAAGACAGGTTTCAGAGATCTGGGAGTCTTGATAACCTTTAGACCATTAATTACAGTATTCACCCAAGAGAAGGATAAAAATCTGGTAAAATCTGTGCCTCCCCCCCTCCCCCCCCCCATATCCTTAGCCTGTTGAGCTGTGAGGAGGAGATCAGGAGGTCTGTTTGCCCCTTGGCCACCCTGGGAAGGTCTCTGGGGCATTGGAGTGGGGCATGGAGTGGAGGTGCTCCGGCTGGGCAGCCCAGCCAGGCTGAAACATGAATCCTCCTTGCTCAGCATTTCATAGCTCAAGCATTTCCAGGCACACCCACCACCAGATATAAGGAAGTTTGAGAACTCCGGTGTTAGATAACTTCACATGTCCAGGGCTGGTGGCACAAGAGCTGCTAGGAGCTCTAGGGATGTCTGCTTTACTTCTACGGAACATCTGGAGGCTTCAGTTGGGATAGGAGGATGCAGTCCTGAGGTGGATCATGGGTCCCTGTGTGATGCACAAGCAAGAGAGAGAGCCCCAAATACTTCCAGACCAAAGAGCACTGTGACTAAGGCAGGGACCTTATTTGTGGAGCAAAGTGCTTAAGTTTAGACCTGGAAACACTTGCCAGCAAGTGACTCAGACTCACGGGTGCCCATGGCACAGTGTGCACCCTCAGGACAAAGAGATGTGAAATACTCCGATCTTGAAGGAACAAGGGCATCCCTACACTGGGGAGCAGGAGTCAGGAACTGCCTCTGGGTCTCCCTGGCTGGATGCATAAAGTGATTTCTCCTCTCTTAACTCAGTGGGTGACCTCCAGTAGTCTCTCCAGCCAGGTTGTCCAGTCCCTACACTGCCAGCGCTGCTGCCAACACTGGGCCAGTGCAGTGGGAGCTGACAACGGTGTAGTTACACTGAAGACAACTGGAATAAAGAGATATAAAACTGCACACCAGGAGTCAGGGCTGCATTCCCCATGAAAAAGCAGGAGCGGTGTCTGTCATGCAAGGGGATAACAGGTTTTACTGGTGAAAACACCTGCAAGTGTACAAATTTTTTTGTAATGTTTAAGTGATTTGCAGGCAGAAAAGGTGTGATGGAAAGTGGTGTATGGATCACACTGGTGTCTGAAATGCTGAGCCTCAAGAGCTCAGTCTCCGAAGATTTCACCATCAGGAAGGTAACTGTGAAAAGTACTAAATAATAAAGTACTGTCGGGGGTTGCTCAGTAACTGAGAGTGCAATAGTCTAATGCTTTTTCTGCGAGCTTGTACTTGGGTAAATATTTAGGCTTTTAAAGCTTTAAATGACAGAAGCCATTGCATAGGGCATTGCACTGTGCAAAGCCCTGGACTATGTTTACTCACAGATGGTCTATTACTTATAAGGTCCTGTAAAGGCTTTTCTGTTCATGCAGTCCTTGTGCAGATTGCAGACAAGGGTGGTCTTTGGGTCCAGTGAAGAAGCAGTCTCTCCTTGTACCAAATTCACAAAGACTGGCTTCCAAAAAGCCCTGGACAACCACAGCTCTTGGTCAAGAGGTGCAAGACTCTGATACCTCAAACAGGCCTGGACTGCCCTATTGCATTGCAGCCAGATGGTTTTGGTCATGCTTTGGTTTTTCTTTTGTAAGACACAAATTATATTCTTACTGAAACAGGCTAGTAAGGCTTCAAAGCAAGAGAGGGAAAGAAGAAAGAAAAAAAAAAATAGAAAGGAAATATTGCCTAGCACTATGAGAAACAGCCTGAGGCTGAGTTAAGAGCACTTACTGTGAGTGAGTGGGTATTAGTGCCTTCTGTTGACAGAGGCAGCACTGAGAGGGCATCCTTACTGGCTGCACAGCCTGATTGCCCAGCAAGCAGCAATCTCAAATAAATATTTCCGTCTCCTAGGCGAGAAGATTGCCCCTTTGCCTGTGTGGCAACGGCTCCATCCCTGCAGAGGCCATGGCTGGCCAGGACTGCCTCGGAGCACCCACACGACCTGCACACAGCCTGCACACAACCTGCACACAGCCTGCACACAGCCTGCACACAAACCACAGCTCAGGTGTGGCTGGAGCGAGAGCAGAGCACCCTCAGGGTCCTCTTGCACCTCAGTGCTGTCTCTCAGTTTCAAAAGCAGTGTCCCAAGCGAGCACTGGGGTAATGACGCCAGGGTTTGTCCCCAGGAGACTTAACAGGAGATGTGTTGTGGATGATGGAAACAAGACATTTATTTAGATGGGCACCAGATGTGTCAGAGAATGGAGGAGGGAGTGGACACCACAACTCTTCACTCCCAGACCCCACAGGGCTCCTCAGCAGTGCAGGGCTGTTGGTTTCCATCCCTCTGCCAGACTGCAGAAGGGTTCAGTACTCCCCTCCCTTACAGTGACCTCACAGGGCTCTGAATCAGAGCAAAAGAGATTAACAAGACGCTGTGCAATCCTTCACTGAAAACCCCAACAAAATAACGAGATTAAAATAACAAGATGATCTGAGTAGGGGAAATCTTACAGTACCTTTATTTATCTTAATCTAAAAGTGCAGAAGATGGGAACAAACAAACAACTGACAAGAAATATAACCCCAGCTTAATTTTTGATTATTGGAAGAAGACTCAGTTTCATCACATGATTGTTCTGGTGTCCTAATTATGAACAGTTTCACTGGCTTTGTAAATACACTCAGCAAATGTGGCAATAATCACTGAGCTGTTATAAGAGCAGGGCAACAGCATTGCTGAAACCTTTTCAGCCATGTTGACAATTGTGAGCAGACGTGCTAAATTATGTATGTTTTCTACATAAAGGATGAGGAAAACCTTCTGCCTTAAAAATTTGTATTTGAAGAGAACAAAATTATCCAGATATCAAACAGCTTTCATTTTTCTACACAAAGAAGTAGGCAATAGCAGACCAAAGAGAGATTTATACAAGCAGTACTGTTGACTTGAATTAGCATCATTTTTTAAATCCACATTTTTTCCCAAAGCCAGACATTGCTTCTGCAGCCTGTCCAGCCACTTTTTCTACTCCATCTTGTGCTGTCTTGGAAGCCTTGTCAAAAGCTGCAAGAGAGGGAACATGGTTTAATACTTATCATAGAAGAGAGGTGTGAAAATGATTAGACTACAAAAAAGGAGCGATATATCTTCAAAAAATATTCTGGACATTTTGCTGCCTGCCCAAACCTGCCCTTCTTGTCACATCCATGGAGCTGTCGAATGTGTCAGCTCTAAGGAGATATTGCCGGTGCATTTTGGCTTTTATGAAATATTTTAGACCCCAAAATTGCTAATACTTATATTGGCAATGACTCATACTTAGAATCTTATTAAACTGTTAAAAAAAAAAATCAGCCTAGTTTTTACTTTAACTTGTTCCCAATGCCCAGCTGCAAGGTGCCAACACTTGTTTGACAGCACCTTTTCACCTGCAGGACCAGTAATGTTCGACCCCAGCTGCTGCCGCTGCAGCTGCTGGGATCCAGTGTAGAGCTGGACCTGGACAGACCCCTGCCCTCAGGGCTGGGGTGGGGGGAGCAAGATGTAACATAGAGTTACTTAATCCTCTAAAAGAAGAGCTGCCCCACAAGTTTTCTAAATAGGAAGCCAATGTCTGAATGCTGTGCATAAGACTCGGTGGCCAGAGAGTGTCAGTTACAGTCTGCCAGCACATGTGTGGAGCTACTGAGCAACAGATCCTGCAATCCTTTTGTGAGATTTATACAAGTTGTTATAAAATTATTAAAATCATTACAAAATGTTAAAGGTTATACAAAGTGGTCACTGAAACCAAGGACTTTCAGGCTGAGAACACCTGTGGGACAGAAGAGAATGAGCACGGGCCGCTTCTGGCTTGTGTTGAGCTGCTCCATCTTGCTTTGAACGTCATTGCTCCTACCTTTCTGGCTTGCATCTGTAATCTGGTTGACTGCATCCTGAGTGGCCTGTCCCAGTGTGTTTGCTGCAATTAAGGGAAAACAAAATCAAAATCCTTTCCAGCTGTTCACGTTTCTGGTTACCGGAATTCCATACATCAGTGGCTTTCTGCACGCCTGGAACAGGCTGTGCCCCTGGCAAGTGCCTGGGCTGGTACAGAGCTGAGGCTGTGCCCCTCACAGGACACCTTGGGCACTGTGTGCTGCCACAGCAGCTTGCTCCGACATTAGCGCTCACCTGGCACCTTCGGTCAGCTGAGCAAATCAATGGCAGATAAGCAGGAGATAAGAAAAGATTAGCAGTGAGTTGGAATGATGACATTTAGCTGTAAGCTGCGTATTTAACACTACACTTGCTTTTATTGATTCTTCTACCTTATTATGCTTGGGGTAGGTTGGCCATCTAATGCACATTTTCCTTATGGGCTTTTTGGGAGCAGGGCCGGTTCTAAATCAGAAGCAAGTGCATTAAACAGAGCTGGACAGGAGAAAGGAGATTTTTACAAACAAGATATGAGTAGAAGAAGAGGGGCAGAAACTAGAAACATAACAGATCAACTCCAGAATATAAAACATTAAAAAAGGGAGATGCCTTGCAATTGTGAGATAGCTGATAGTTTATGAAACAGTGAAGTGCCCCTCAGTGGCAGGAATATATTCAGGGTGCAGCAAAAACTATTTTGTTTTCCAGAAAGGGGTTCTGTAGTGTTTATGGGGCTACTACACATTTGTCCCCAGATGTACAGAAACTTTCTGTAACTTCAATATAATCAATGATGCAATGATGTTACTCCTATATTTCAGCTATACAGGGAAGTGTTTGCAGGACCAGAATCCAGAACTATATCTAATCAAATGATATGCTACTAGGAAAGAGCAACAGGCAAACATGACAGGGAATATACTATAAAAAGCTACTATAAGCTGTACACATTTTACAGTTTTTCATTTGAAGGAAAAGCTTTTATGCTTTGCATTGAAAAGTTGGTTTCCAATGCCCAGTGCTAATGATCAACAATGCTTGGCCTTAGAGCATGGGCATTGCGATGACAGAAATGTGCATACAGGGCTTTTTAAACCCTGCAGTCTGGTGATCAATGCTGAAGAACACAACAGAAACATGTCCTATACATTATAAACTATCCATTGCAATCAATGTGGTTACATTACCAGAAGACACTGACAGGCCAAATGGCAAATGTTAATCAAAGCTTACTTCCAACATAATAAAAGGAGAGATGATTAAAAACCACCACAGAGCATGAAAAAAGACCACCGTGAGCAAAAGGCTTCATTGCTCTAAAAATATTAAGTTTAACATTTTGGAGAGTGATAAGAGTTGGACAATGCCCAGGAGCCACACAGGGAGAAGTGGGTGAATGGGTTGAGGCAGCTTTGAGAGCTATGGCCGGCCTGTGGTCTTCTCCTGGCGAAGACCAAAACTTGCAAGGTGAGGAAAAGAGAGGAAGCTGTGTCCTGCTAGCACTGACACAGGTGGCTTGTGGTATTTAGCAACTAAGCCCCCCTCCAAATATACAATAATTAATCTTTCTTACCAGCATCTTTTGCTGCACCTTCAGCTTGTTCCTTCAGTCCCTGGAAGCTTTTACCCGACATTGTGGCTTCTGACACGTGTTGAAGTCCTCTCCTTTGATAAAATTGAGTACCTGGTGATGTATAGCACACTATGTGATAGTGTCCTGACTTGTTCTGGTTTTATACCTTTGCCAGGAGACCTGCTGATTCTTTTGGGGGTGACTGGTACAATGGGTGGAGTTCAAATCTGAAGAATGAGAGCTGAAAATAGAGAAAAGCTGTTTATTTACCCTCCCTGATGAGAGGGTGTGCCCAGATTGAGATTTTTGCTCCATCGCACTGTCTTTGTTTGCTAATTAGTGTCGTTTGTTTTTTTATAATCAAAACTGCAAAAAAAACCTGTTCCACCATCACAGGCAGAGGAAAGCCACTGAACTGAGCTTTACAGAGTGCTGGAAAACTACTGAAGTGCAGTGTGTGGGCATGGCCAACTTTCATCCACGCCAAGCTGACTTCCTTCTCCTTCCTTCAGCCCCTGAGCAGATCCTCATGAGAACAGAAACCAGCTCAAACTTGTTTCTGTTCTGAGCAATTTTAATCGCAGCCCCCTTTTCTTGTCAGGTGGGATAATGTTAGATGGTGAGAGCTGTAATTTATGTGTCTTTTTATAAGAAGCTGCTAATCTGGTCATCTTTCCAGTTGCCTGCTCAAGGTGGATTGCAAATCCCATCATCGCAGAAGGCCTTGCCTGGGTAAGGCAGGTAACCAGTGCCAGCACTAGCAGCTCTAAGGGGAAGAGAAAAAAAAAAAAAAAGAAGCCAAATTAGCAAACCCACATTTTCCTACTGTGGCTTTGTGGTAAGATTCTTTTAGTTCAGAAATTATGTTTAAACTCACTTCCTTTCCTAGCATTACCACATTAATAAAAGTTTCTGGCTTGAACCTCTGGCATTTCCCAGGTTTCCACTAGCCTTTGGAGTTTATATTTCCTGCCATTAATCCCCAGTACAAAGGTACTTTGTACAAGTAAACTATTGGCAGAGTCAGGAGCCAAATGGCTCTCTGGTTTTGTGGGGTTTGGGTTCCTCATTGCCATTTTCTGGGGTACAAAGTGTCTCTGTTTGGATGGCCACACTCATACCCATATTTTTCTTCCTGAGTAAAGATTTGTGTTGGTAAACAGGCACAGATGCCACAGATGAACTGGGGTGGGCACTGACAGTTCTCATAAGTTTAGGACTTCATTAGTACCCAAGTGAGGAAGAGTCACAGGAAACAAGGTTCTGAGTATTCCTCTGCTGCTGCTATTCCGCCTGTCATTTCAGAGAGCTCTTGTCAACTTTTGCACCACTCCTTTTTTATTTCAAACAGCAATCCTCTTTCCCCCTCAATGGGTCAATGAGACTTTTAATTATATATTCACAGCAGGTCTCTTTTTCAATTCCTTGCTGATTTCTTTCCTGGAATGATTTTCTTACTTGACTTTGCAAAAACTCAGATAAAAAGACACCCAGTATTGTGGGGCTCTGGCATTTTTTGGAACCAAATCGCTAACAGAGACCTACTTATTTTTCTTGCCCAAACCTGAGAACACAACCACAGCAAAGCCACACCAAACACGTGGATTTCAGCTGTTCTCAGCCCATTACTCAGGTAGATTAACTTCTTTGTGGAGTGTTAGTGAAAGGAAGAAACTCTGGAATCCATCAGGCAGCTTGTCACAGCTCAAGAGAAGATGTGCTCAGGCTTCAGCAGCAAATACCTTCCAGATGCCCTCCCAGCTTGTTTCCACTGCTGGGTTTGCAGTGCAAGGACCCTGCAGGTGCTGGCTGGGATAGTCTGCCTGAAAGACACACCAGGAGTGTCAGTGTCACCAGGAAAACATTTAAAACTGAAGCACACTTACATCAAGCATTAGACATACACCACATTAGAGCAATGTTTTATAGACTCCTAATCAGTTCAGGTAAATATTGCTCTCTAATTCTGTTCTAATACATACCTAGATTTCCCCAGCTCCAACTATTATTCTTCCAAGTGGAAATCTCTGTTCAGCATATTTGACTCAATATGGATGTCTGATCTGTGCCACTGCTTGCTTTACCTCCTGGTCAAAGCACTAGGTAGCATGAATTCCTGAGTAAAACCCACACTGCTGACAGCATGGCAGCATGACTCCTTATCTAATGTAATCTTATCTTTAGCATTAATATAATTGTTCTGATTCCAAACTGAAAAAAAAAAGTGAGCAAATTACTCTTGCCCAAATTGGCATGGCGTGATCATTATAATTGAGCCCAGAGCAGGAAGAGGGACATTTGCATAATATTCAGTCCATATGATGGTACCAAAAACCTGAGCATCAGGTGGCTGACTGAGTTACAAAATCACAGCAGAAAATTAATGGAACATATTGCATAATATTTATTCACTCTGTGAGTTAACATTACATTTAAAAGACAATAGTAAGCCCTTTGAACTGATGTTAGATATTAATTAGAGCGCTTAAAAATGAGGATTTGAAAGGTATAAAGTTAGTTTGGACTTTTGCTGCATTCAGCTCTCAATATCTGCTGAGACTGAAGGTAGAAGTCCTGGTTAATGCCAGCTGGGGCAGACACCACAGTGTGGGCAGAGCCACATGCCAAGGGGCCCCTGGAATTTCAGGCTATTCCAAAAGTTACTCCACCTGGTAATGCCAGGGTGCATCACTGACACTGGCCAGGACCAGAAGTCCAAAAGTGCCAGCACCCCCAGCAGCACTGTCAGTACTGTCACCTCTGTCACATAACATGTCTGACTCCCTTCTCTGTGTCTGAGTCCTCGGGCTTTTTCTCCACATTCTTCACCTCCACAGTCTGTTGCCTGTGATGAGCAGTTATTTGTGTTTGGGGGAAAAAAATCCAAAGCTGTTTCTTTAAGTACTAGGAGTGCTTCACAACCCATGCCCCTGAAAATAGTTGGCAACTACAAATACGCAGCCCAAACAGCTGTGAGTTAAATCCAAAGCACTGAGGGGAAATTAGAAATTGCTCTGGTTTCCTTTCCTTTCACACATCTTCTGTGGCAGCTTTGAGCACCCTCTCATATATCAGTGACATGAACCCTTCTGCTCTATTGCCTAATGAAGGTCAGAATTAATCAGAACTACAGCTTATGTTTTACACATGAAAATGGGCAAGTGAGGTTAATGAAAAAGTATTTGGGTTTTCCTAAATTTTAATTTTACCAGGGTTGGGATTTATAGATAGGTGTGATGTCCATTTGCAAGGCAAATGCAATGATGTGTTAGGGCTAAAAAGTTCTACACAGATCACTCCAGAAGTTTACAAAGTGTGCAGTGTTCAACATTCATGGCTGCCAGAGGAGACTGATATTAGTGTGAAACGCATGTGATGATTATGCCATGAAATAGAACTGTTTTAAGAAATGCAGTGGTTTGCTTATAGATAATTATTGTAAGTCATATGTTAGTAATTTAGGAGATCAAACTAAAGTTGTTCTAATTAAGCTATATTATCTGTTCAGTTCAAATATTGATATACAGTTTGGGGAGAAAAGTAAGTTTATCTGATTCTTCCTTTACACAGGTGGTAACATCCTCCAGGAATTATCAGTCAGCTCTGCTTCAAAGCAGGAGATCAACATAAGGCCAGTGTAAATGGAGTTCTTTACCTTCTAGTTTTTCAATCTTGAGGTAATATCCAGGTGAAGTGTCATGTTTCTACTGTCATCTTGAGAACCTGAAACCATCCTTAAATATGGCACTGCTGTGGTATCTCACAATATCCTGTAGATTCAGGACTAGAAAAGACAACAAAAATTTGTCTGTTTTTTAACTTAGAAAGGCTAGGAAGATTAGAAAGGCTTGACTCTCACCTTAAAACCTGGAATGGAACTGGGGAAATAAATAACTGGTCCTATCCCAGGAGTGACTGTCTGGGAAAGCTGAGGATGTGAGCTGGGATGTAAAGTCTACAGGAGAGCTGTGTACATTTTCTAGGCACACTGAGAGGAAGTAGTGCTATGGCTCTGCCTTTCTGTCACACAGTTGTGCTGCCCACCCTAGTTGGGTTTAGTGGGAGGGGAAGGGTAGAGAAGCAGAGCTGCCTTGCATGCTGGGATCCACACAAAAAAGCAGTGCCAAAGTTTGACAGAGAAAGTCTGTGCTGCTTCAAACTCGTGTGGGCAGGGGTTTGTCTGATATTCAGAAAGGGCAATTTTAATCTGAGCTTTTTCTGCTATTCTATTAACAGTATGGAGTATCTTCTTGTGATTTGGTAGGGTTTTGACACATTTATGAAACAGTTAAACTGAATTTCAATGTGTCAAAGAGGTGAGAATGTGACTTTATAGAGAACAGTATTAGAAAAACAGCCCTTCAGTTTTTAATTGGGTACTCTGCGAATTCAGTTTTAGGACATGCATTATGCAGACACAAAAATAGGACTTTCAAATGAAGTTGGATTTTAAGTGTATTATTACCTGATTTGCATTTAAATTAGTGGAATGCTGTTTGGGATATCCTGTAGAGAGCCACTGCTTCCTCTCCTTCATCCCAGACAAACATCTTTGAAAAACCAGGCCCTGCATGCCCTTCAGCCCTTGGCTAGGACATATCTGGGGGGAGATCACAAAGGCTGTGAGCTCTGTCAGAGCAAATCACTCAATAAAGCTTAACTGCAGTTTTACATGGAAAGGAAGCTTTGCTATTACCTGGGGGAAAAAATGGTTTTCAGCACTTTTTTGCTCACTCGTATGGCAAGGTTGATGCAACACTTGGCAGCATCTGTTCCTGGCTTGTTGGATCCCCTCAGAGGTCAGAGTTCAAGCGCCCAGGTCCTCACTGGGGACAGACGGTGGCCACACTCTACCTGGCACTGGGTGCTGTCTCATCACAGTGGGATTAAGTTAACAGCTTGTGTGACAGTGGTATCACATGTACAAAGTCCACTCCAATAATTCACAGGGTGAGATCAGTAAAAGAAATTCTTGATTGCCCAGACCATGACCTGTCAGCAAAAAATGATTTTGCTAGTGTTTTCTTCCCTCAGCACTTACCTGGGGCAGGGGGTCCCAGCACTTCCATAGTGAAAGTACCTTCTCCTGTGGGATGTTTCTGACACATCTCCTCCATCAGTCCACTTTTCACTTTCCTTCCATCACCTCTCATTACACTTATCTGAATACTCATTGAAAGCATAGACTTCCTTTCAAAAAACAAAACAGACGTACAACAAAGTTTGGTTTAATAATTAATAAACAATATTTTGTCTCTTTAATCAAAGGCCTTTCTACTTCAAAAGAAACAAGAAACCTTTCTTACCTCTGACAAATGTGGCTCAGACCTCTGGCTTCTGCTCCCCACAGCTGGGTGACAGCCAGTCTGAGGAAGGGACAGGGAGGAAATAGAGGCTCACTGAGCCATTGCATGGGCACAGCACTACCCTGCTCCTACTCACTGACACAGGGTACTCATGTGGGAGGAAACTGCATGTCCTGGTGTCTGTCTCCAAGATTTGGGACTGCCTGTGCAAGATACATAAACACTCTCTGGGCTTTGACTGCCATGGGACTAGACCAGATCTTTGCAGGGACTGCACCTGCCTGGGTGGGCCCTGAGCAGTGCTCTCCCACGTGAAAGGCAGGCAAGTGCAGAGGCAGATCTTTAGGAAGCATTTGGACGCTTTTGGTGCCTAAATGTTGGGCAGTGTTTTCAGTCTCATAATTCCAGATACAGGTGTGTAAATACTGGGAAAAGACTTTCCCTCCCACAGGGGAGGAAACAGAGAGCTGCACACTGCCCTCCCAAACAGCCACATAGCTCAGTGTGGCAGAGATGTGGCACGGCATTCTTAGCTCAGTAATTACCATTCTCTCCTGGTTTAAGCCCTTGGAAGCAGGGGCCTCTCAAGCCTGCTTGAGAGATGGGCATATGGGGAGCAGTTTACTGCTCTGAGTTACAGCCTGCTCCTGCCTCCCACACATACCCTACTTAGTGATGGCATTCACCTCCTATTTTTTTGCAAAACAGTTTTTTGAAAAACACTTTTGTTTGTATCCCCATAAAACAAAGCTTTTAAAGCAAAGCTTTTGAGCAAAGGGTTTTTCTGTTCCTCTCTAACGAGCACCAAGAATAGACTCCAGTCTCCTGCTGCTGGCCATGAGTATCTCTTTATGTCCTCTTACCTTGGCCTCAATTTTAGTTACTCTGTTTAATGGGCAGATACTTGGAGGACATCAGAAAAGAGTATGCACATACATCTTCCTTTGAGGTCCTCGTTACCTCTGTTAAAGCTCTTTTTTTCCCTTTCTGTGTTGAGATCAAAGATGCACTGGGATGGAAATCCTGTGGTCTCTGCAAGGCAATGCTTTACACCTGCCTGAGAGGGGCTGCCAGCACACTTGCCAGACGCTTCCATGCCACAGCAAGTCTCTTCTGTAATACCTTCCATAGTCATCTCCATTTAGCAGCTTAATGAAGATTATTGGTCTGGTTTTAAAGCAGTTTAAATCTCAATAATTTACACTGGCTTCTCTTGGATTCGTGGGTGTTCTTCCTGCAGGTAAATAGCTCATTTTTACATCCATACCTACTGATGTGCTTTAAGCTTAGTCCATTATTTACAGCAACATTTTCCTGCTCTCTACCCTGGTGAATGTGGAGGGTGTCTCACTCAGCAGCTGATCTGCAGCCTGAGCGAGTGCTGTAACCGATACCAGCTCCGTGTTCGTGGTGCCCCTTTGGCACCTGCCCTCACACTCACGCCTTTCACAGCAACCCTGCCCGTCCCTGCCAGCAGCACTGCAGTTCTCATCAGGTCAGCTGGTGTCCATCACATTTCTTTAATTACCTTCTGGCAGCTTGTTACATCCTGATGTCAGGACAGCTTTCTGGTGCAAACAGTATAAACTGAGCCCAACATTACTTTCACATTCCTTTAAAAAGCCTCATTTCATCCAACATCACCCCCACATTCTCTCTTAAACATGTCAAGTATTGAAAAAGTGAAATATTTGGTTTTCAGCCCTGAGAGACAGAAAGCCAGCCTACCTACAGTACTGTTTTCAGAAATACGATTTTTCATGATTCTTCATCTCTTACAACATGATTTAAGGCCCTTGTATTCTAGTACTGCACTTTTACAGGAAGAATGCATCAGACTGGAAGGATCCACATCTAAAATGTGCAAACAAAGCCAACAAGACAAAAAAACTTGTTCAAACACTTTTTATTAGTTAAAAAAAAATATTTCCACAATGCCTAGAGATCCCAAGTGCCAATGCATATGGATGCAAGACACAGATTCGTGAGTCCAACCAAAATACACAAAGCAACTGGGAGGCTTGGGAGGTTGGGAAAGACACATGGCCCAGTACACACCTGCACGTTACTTACAATTAGAGGAGTCTGGCTTACATATATTGTACGACTGGTTTATGAGGCAAGTGCAAGACTACAGAGCTGAAGGTAGTTAGCCTATGGACAGTGGGATTTTCCTGTTGTGGTGTCAGCTAATAGTTCCATGTATGCTCTTGGAATGATCTCTTTTGAGCAAGAATTCCCTAACTTGATGGATCACCTTCAATTTCACCCTGTGAGAGAAGATAGGTAAGAAAACATATAAATATTTCCAGTGGAAAACATAAACAAATTTAGGACAAAAATCAATGCTGACAGTCACCATACAAAATCTCACAAACAGATAAAAACAATGAAGACCATTGTTTTTAGCAGGTGATGCAGAAAATGAATGAATTATCCTTTCCTTCTGGAAACCAGACACATTCCTGGTGTAACTCAGATCTCTGGGGAAAACAAGGGTGTGAATTCACACGTTGAGGAAGTCAAGTTAATGTGAGGCCAGGCTGCACTGGTGGGAGTGTCCTGCTTTGTGCTCCTGGGTCTGCTCCTGCCTGACATCAGCACTGGTGCAGCCATGCAGCCAGTGGGATTATGGGGCCCATTTCTGGGATTGGCAGTGGGGGGTGATGGCTGGAGGAAGGTGGGAGATGCAAGATGAGACTTCCAGGAGCTTTGGGGACCATGAAAACAGCCTGAGCTTGAGAAAGGCTGAAAACTGTGGAGTTTGGATTCATGCAGTACTTGTGGAAGGGACAGAAAAAGGCCTTAACACTGAAATTGCAAAGGGAATACCACATGAGAAGCGTTTGCCCCTGTTGTCAATGTTGGACAAAAAGTTATCCTTGTTCAAGAGCTGAAATTTGCCTAGAGACAAATTTTTGACTCAGGGCTTCAAAAGAAAATTGCAGGTAGAACAGTTCAAAAATTAAATGAACTAATTTAAATACAGAAAAATCTACAGAAAAACCTAACTTGTTATCCAAATCTCTTCTAAAGCATGGCAGCAAACAGGAAAAAGCTATTCCATGAGATGACAGAACCACAGGATAGCATTAACTTTAATAACTTTAATACGTGCATTTATACCCCAAAAATCAACCCAAATCAGGCAGCAGTTTGCAATCTGTCCATCTGTTGTTCATAGAAAATTCCCAAGATAAGGAAGTGGCAAAAATGAGAACAGATGAGCTCAGGTTTTTGTCCAATAACTCAGGAAAGTGGGAACAGTGATGGGCTCCTTGCATGGCAGTTCTAGAGCCACAAGTGGCAAGGGAGAGACCAGGGGAACCCAGTAACCCAGGAAGAGGCCAGGTGTGGCACAGAGAGCACAGAGAGCCGGGGCAGCGGGGCCTGGCACCACTCACCTCTCCGCCAGTGCTTGCCGGGGCCCCCTCTCCCTCCAGCCTGGGCTGCTCGGGCGGCTGCGGCGCTGCCAGCTCCTCCTGCCAAGTCACAAGCAAGATGTTTGTCCTTGCTGCCACATGCAGAGTCATGGCCCTAATCTTAGACAGGCTGTGCAAGATGGGGGTGAGCATTACACATGCAAGGAGAGCAGCAGCTTTAATAGATGGCAGACACTGCTTGAAATACATTTTTTGTTGTGCAGCTGGTTTGAGCAGATATCTATGAAAAAGCCAGCTCAATTTCTTACAGCCTGGTTTAGGGTCTTTTAAACACAGAAAATCAGTTATTTTTCTATCGTTGAGACCAGAGGTTTGACTCCATCAGTGTGAAGAAATTTGGGAGGAACAAATAAATTTATGTATAGCAAGGCTATACCCAGCCTTTCCCCACATTGTCTTACCCTAAGCACTTATTGCACAGACTAAAAGCAATCGAAGATATAGCAGCACTGTGGTGCTGTTAATGTCATGCTTCAGATGAAATATCCTTATCAAAGGATAAGCTTTTCTTTTTGTTTGAGTCCAAGCATTTACTTAAGTATTTTTGGTTCCTCTAGCTACTTGCCTACATCTTTCAGCTACCTTCCTATTCACAGAAGAAGAGAAAAGGTTGCATTACCAGGTAATTATGTTAAACACAATTTGCTGCATGGGAAGAGAAGACAAAATCCTGACCATACTGAATGTGCACAGGCAATGGACAGAAAGCAGAAATGCACCTGGGTGGAATCAGTCAGTGAGACTAAGGGGAACCAGAAATAGCAAGACCTGTGTAATTTTAGTTGAGTTCACCAGAGAACTCAACTAAAATTACAAAGCTTCTCTGTTCCCTTTGAGCACACATGCCCAGCAGCTCCCCTGATTGACTCTCTTCCTACATGAAGTCAGGGCCACCATGGAGGGAACCAGAGACACGTATATTATGGAAAGGAAAAGCTGATTTTGCACGGAAGGCAAAGTTATAAATTTCAACATTTTGGAAACACAAGGCCACCACTTTGCTTGGTGCTGCTGCTGATGCAATGCAAATCAATGTCCCTGCCAAACCTACTGTAAACAGAACTTTATGCTCCATGTGTTTAGGGTACTCTACTTTTCCTTTTCACACATGTCCTTACTTTCCTGTCCAGTCACAACTGTTCTCATCAGTAGGATAACATTCCTGCCATGCCTGCTGCTTTTTGGACTGGATTTGGGGAAAAAAAGGTGATGTGAAATAAAAAGGAAAAATAGAGGGAGTTACATAGACACAAGGTAGAGCCCATGAAAAGTAAATCTGGAAACTGAACTTCAGATCCATTTGTGGCAGCAAGGGGAGCCAGGAGGTGGAAGCACTGCAACCTGCTTGTCCTACCTATGGGCTTCCTGCTCTCCATGCAAGCTACTGTAAGATCAATTCACTGAAGACAGAAAATAGCCAAAGTATGAGCTGCAGCCCTGTACTGATGTCTGTCACAGCTGCAGGCATTCCTTCATCTCCCTGCTGAGGCCAGAGCTGATCAGTCTGTTTATGGAGAGCACCATGTGCTGCTGGTGTCTCCAGATGAGAAGCACAGTGTGACCATCTTCTCCTAAGGAACGTGCCCTTAACTTGCATTGCATTGCTGGCTGAAATGATCCTTGCTGGTACCAGCCTGAGCTATTTTAAGCAAGCCCAGGTAACCAAATGACATCAAACTGCACATCATGGAAGCCAGTTGCTCCTGCAGCTCCTCCGGAGAGGCCACTGCTCTGATGGAGCCTTTCTGAGATGAGTCAGCTCTCCTGCTGCCAGCAAACAGCTCACTATTCTGAATTTATGGACACTCATCCAGCCTTGGGATCCAGCCTGTGGCTTTAAAGCACTTTACATTTGCATTTACATTATACTTTGCATATTTACACCTTATAACTCAGCAGTGCACACTAGGCCAAAGCAAGTAAATAGCCTCAAATTGTATTTTGAAGCTTTACAAACAGATTTTTGACTATTAGGTGAAAAGGAAAGAAACTTCCAATGCAAGCCATTGACAATAGCTGCAACAGCAGGTATTTCATAGTGTTTTGCAGGTGATGTTACCAACTGCTGTGTGAAATCATGAAGATCAATCAGAGGCAACTGCCTGAAGTGCTGAGCTGCATTGGGAAAACTGGGGAACAGCTCACAGTAACACAAGGACCAGTGCAGTGCACTCCATCTTTCTACAAGGTATACCTGCCTATTGTTCCTGTGGGCAGGGAGCTTGGCTGTAGTAGATGTGGAAAGAGTCCTGGGAGGGGGACACCTTTCTCAGGACCACCCTTGGGACACTGTATCCAAGAGCAGTGGGTGAGCTGGAGAATCCCTGTTCAGCTATTGTGCTGCTTGTTAGATCCCTTGGATGGTGCTCTCTGCCAAGACTGCTTCAGAAGGCTAAAAATCAACCATCTATTTTTAGAAAGGGAAGCAACTGAGTTTCTGGAGGGTGTTTCTAAGCTATGTTGGAGGAACCAGCACAATAGCAGGATGAAGAGGTGTCAGGCTGTGTTAGGGATGTCGCTTCACAGCCTTTTTCTCACGCGCTTCCACGCTGCCGGGAATAAGGAGCAGGAGATGGAAGGGAGATGGGGAAGGGCTGCATTCTTCAGCTGGGCGGTACCTGGCTGGGGATTTCAGGGACTGCTCAGGAAGAAAATATACAGAAGACGACCATGTGGTGTAGGGGTCTTCACTTTGGAAAAGGAGCCAGAAATTCCTGGACACCAGCTCCAGCTATAACACTGACTCACAGAACAATGCTGGCTAAGAAAGAAGGGGTGAAAAACCAGCTTCCTTGGGGGGCAGAAAGAGTTTCGCCATTCCTTTCAGTGCTCATCTCATTAAAAGGGGTAAAATTTTCTAAGCTAAAGGCATGTTGAAACCATGAAACAATTAGTAATGCTCCTCCTGCATTGGTGAGCCAAATATTCCCCCTCAGAAATTTGGTACATTCTTAGAAAAAAAGTATTTTAAATTGAAATAAAATTAAATATTTAGTTTGCTATGGGCTATTTTCTTCTGGTTTTGAGTGGACACTTGAATATTTTTTTGCTAGTCAAGAAAGAAAAGTGAAGTACCTGAACATAATAGTTAAGTGAAATACAAGACCTCAGAATTCCTTCCAAGAATAGCACACAAGTTTTTAGATATTTTGTGTGTGTAAAAATACGTTTTATGTAGAATATATACACCACAGGAGATATCTATATATAAAATACAATATTTTGCTAAGGTCATGAAACAGAGGCACATATTCAGCTATCACTAATTAAAAATGCAACAAATTAAGACCTGCCATTTATAAAAATGTTCCTGCGTAATGGTAAGGCATCTTAAATAGACTGTACCATAAGCTTCTTGGTTTGGATATTTTTATAAGGTTTTAAAAACTGATTTTAAAGCCCAGAAATACTGGGAGAAAATAATTACAATTTAATTCTTTAGATTTCTCATTTTCACGGGTTCTATGAAATTACCTTTTTCAGCTCTTCAGCAATTGACATGTCCACTGTCTGAGTTCATATATGAAGTGGAATTTATATTTTTTGTCTATATTATCTTACAGGCCAGTGGGAGTTCTGTTGCTGTCCCCAAATATTTGGATGTAAACAATCTTACTAAGATAATTGTCCTTATATAACAGAGAAAACAGTCTAGATATTGGATACTGGAATATATACTCATCAAATCTCAACAAATCCAGTGGCAAGCAAGATTTCATTATTATGATTATTATTATTTTAAGGCTGAAAAGCCAGAGAGGTTCACTGGCAGCCTAATGTGCTACAAATTCAAGGGCCCTCACAGGGACATCAGTTGCATAAGGTGGAGAGGTTCAGCCTCCTGTAGTGCTCTTGACCTTGGGTGCTGGAGCAAACATGATGCTGCCTGGCAGCATCCCCAAACCACTCCCTAGGAAAACCTCAGGCAGCCTGGCAGGTCCTGTGGAGGAGCTGTCCTGGACAGGTTTCAGGCTGAGTGCTCAGAGTGATGCTGACAGCTCTGACTAAGGGGTCAACCCTTGATTAAAGTGAGTGGACCCACCAACAGGACAGACAGATGGGCATGCAGGATTCCTGTCTTAGCCTACAAATCCAGGTAGTCTTTTGTGGTGGCTTTGTTTTTATCCAGCTCACAGCCAAACTCCCTGAGAGTCTACTGGGACTGCTTATACAAATGATACCTATTTAATGTGTATCCTATGGGATTGCAGGGGTATAGCCTTGAGCCACGGAGCACATCCATCCATGGTCTTCCAAGCTTTAAGGCTTCACCAATGCCACTAACTCAGCTATTTTGCATTGGAAAATGTCTGCCTGAATGCACTAATGAGACTGAGAGGGGAGCACAGAAAAAGTGCCTGTAGGCAGAGTGCCCCACTCCACGCTGCTTGTGCAGTCTCCTGTGCTCTATGACATGTGGAAGGATACCACTGGGATGCATCACTGCATCAACTATGTACAGTGAAGTTTGAATACAAAGGGGAACAAGTTTCAACTATTAATTCTACCTAATTGTTGGGTAGTTTGGCTGTTGATTTCCCTGCTCCTCCTGCTTAGCAGCTCTGTCCTTGGTGGCTTCTCAGATGCCGTTTGTTGCTCTCTCCTTGTGGCACTTGCCCAGCCCAATCTGACTTGAACAGGAAGGTCACTCAGTTTCTGCTTCTAATTCCTTCCGTGCGACAGATTGCCTTTGCATCGGAGGCGTCGCAGGGTGTAAGTGAAGGGAATTAAGGCCATGAGCAGCAGCCTTTCCCATTCAAGATGTGCAGTTGTTATGAAAGAGATGAGCCATGGCGTGGGTGCGGCCCACGTGTGCCAGATCAGGTGCACAGAAACGCTGTGATCCAGTGAACGCGCCCAGCGGTTGCACATAACTGACAAAAGCTCATTTAATTAATGGGTTGAAGTAAAAAAACAGATCAGACCCAATTCAAAGTGACAGAGTCATGAACTGACAACTAAATCATACATACTGACAGGACAAATAGACCTAAAGAGAAGATTTAGGTGGAAGGCGTAGGGAAGCATCAGTTCCTCAGGAAACTATTCCAAACCCTGAGGGACATTTTGAGAGCATGTGTAGGTACATGGGCTTGTTCCCAGCCACGTGGTGTCTGCACTGCAGCAAGCTTTGTGCTGTGTCATACGGACGAAGCATTAATCCTCTTCTAAGACAGGGATATTTAGTGGGTGGTTATCTCACTGGAACCTCTTAATGTCCACCCAGGGATGGGGATGGATACAAAGCCACAGACAGAACACACTACTGACTGGTTTCATTCCTTTTGGTACTGGAAAAGTTGCGGAGGGTTTATAATCTCTTAATTTACAGATTTTTTTAGTTGATACTTAAAAACTCCCCCAAATGAGTCAACTCTTTCTTGTACTCAGCAGTGACCAGGTCAGTGCTAAAGCCCTGTCAGGCAGTGCCAGCACAACTCAAGGTTGTTCTCATCTGGTTCTTGGCACCCCTCCATAGGTGTAGGGTTACTTCAGCCCCATTTCCTTCTGTGTGGCTCTGAGTGCTCCCCCAAGGACAATAAGGAACAGCAGGCTGCCAGGGTGTCCACATTTCAGTGCCTGCTGTGATGCAAAAAAGGGCTGAGTTCTTTCCCATGGCCAAAGTCACCATCTGATACACCTGCACCCCATGGCTATCCTGAGCAAAACTTAATCCAAACCCCTTAGAGTACCCTTCTCTTTCCTAATGTGTGCCTGCCACTGATCCCAGCTGTCAAATGCACAGACTAAATGTCAACGAGCTCTCCAGAATTGACATTAATACTGGCAGTGGCCAGCTGGGGACATGCCGTCTAGGCTGCTGGAGTCCCCAGCCCAAGTCACCCAAGCACTGCTCCGTGCCATGCATTCACAGACCCCTGGCACTTTGAACAGCCCTTCCATAGCAGGGAACAACACTGGAGATCATTGAAAACCCAAATAAGATGTTGGCAAATGCTCTGTGCAGTTAGAAAGAGGGAGGATAATATGGAGCACAAACAAATCTCAGGACTGGATGCTCTCTCAAACTTCTGGGGCTGAAATACTTATGATTATTCCGGGACTGCGGGATTATAACAATGGATACTCACTGTTTAAACATTTAAAAGTGATACATTATCACTCTTAGTGTCTCTCCAGTGGGTCTCCCTCATGCATTACAGTGCCTGGTGCTGCTATTGCAGACTCTGGATGTATTTCCATTAGCAAATTGTGTAACATGATAGGAGCAGTTCTGGAGAAAAAAGCAGCCGTGCTGAGAGCCCAGCACAACTCCTTATACTCCTTTCAGGGCCCTCCCTCTGGAGCAGCTTTGGCTCCATGGCAATTATCCATTAGCAGTGGGGATGCACTCGATGTGCATATGGAGCCCAATCTTCTATGTCTAGCTGGACCTAAAAGGTGTCTAAACATGCTAAAGCATGGTGAGTATGAATAAAAGACCTGCACTCCTAAGCTGAACTAATCCAGCAGAACAGATGAACTTTCACAGAAACAAAAGTTTTTTCTGATTTTTTTTTTCTCATGTGATTTTTCTTGTTTTTCTCCTTTTGTTTTCAGTCTGCTGCCTCAAGCACCTCTGCTGTTTGGCATGACATTTTATCCAAAGCAGTTTTCTGGCTCCATTTAGTCTGCCCTTTGTCATGTGACACATCCTAATTTTTTATTTCTTAATCAATCTCCATTTTAAGTCTATGCAATCAGACATCAATGGAAGACATCAGAATGACAGTTCAGATGATCTCTGGACAACCTGCACTGGTTTAAGCTCTGAAATTAGCTGTAAACTGTACCTGTCAGTCTTTGAGGTGGGTTCTGACTCGGGAGGGAAGGAGGATTGCTATGTCTCTGTTCTTGCTGGAGGGGAGCTTGCTATCTGCAGCAAGGATTCCTACCACCAGTAATTTCCTCACTCTCCTGTGTCAATCACCCCATGGTCAGTCAAAAGGTAGGAAGGGGTATTTTGGCCCCATGGAATTAGGAATTGCTATTTGCACTCCTGCAGCCTAACTGCTGTTCCCTGTGGGAATGGAGATTAAACTTATCCCAAGGGTTTAGCAGAACTCCTGTCCTTTTCACATGCTTTCAGGAGGACATTTTGCATCACTTGTAGCTGCTGTTGTCCTCTTTTGTTAGGCTATTCTTTCAGGATTTATGTGCTGTGTAGAAGTTTTGTTTCACATCACAATGTGAAGGTCAGGAAATTAATCAGCAGACTATCTGAACAATTAAAACAATTTTGGCCAGCCTGGCTTTGTTTTGGTTCTGGGTTTGGGTTTGCTGTGACTCATGAAGCTCATGTGGCCATCAACAGCACTGATCACACTCTCTGAAGAGGGGAAAGAGACAGGCTTACCAAAGAGCTGCCAAGTATTGGCCTCCTGCTGTACAAATGGGTGCTGTTTGTTACCAAAGCATCTTCTCTAACGATCAACACTGCCTTCATCTAAGGAACTGTTCTGCTCCTTCAGACGTCCCTTAATCCCCTCACTTGAAGCAGCCCCGTTTGTCAAATTAGGCTGGAGGACAGAAGATGCCTTGTCTGAGTCTGGCTTAATCCGTGCACAGTTTGGGTACATGGCCTTTTATCAATAAGCACTTGGTTGTTGTCAAAGCAGCAGGAAGCAGAGCAGCAGGGTCAGGCTTTCTGCTGGAACCAGGCTGTGCCTGGCTTGCTGCTGCCCTCTTCTGCCTCCGGAGCTGCCGTGGCCAGGGCAAGGTGCCCCTTTCAAATGAAATGATTCTGTGACTATATTGGGCATTATGTGAAAATATTAAGTATTATACAAAAGCAGATATTGCTGAAAACCTTTCATGAAATAAGCAAAACCATCAACTGTAAATGTTTGCAGGTTAATCCAAAGGCTCTTCTGTCCTGCCCATCATAGAAGAAACAAACACACCTTTTTTACAACTCCTGTAGTGGCCACGATGTTCTCTGCTCCTTCTACAGTTTTGTTTGCCACTGTGTTCACGCTGGCTACCACAGCTTCTCCCACCATGTTGGCCTGCTCTTTCGTCTTCTCAGCAACTGCAGTTCAACAAAAGCAGAAAAGTCAACTAAGTCAGCTAACGAGACACTGCCAGAAGGCTGCCAAATTCCCTGGGATGACAAATTGTTGCATTGATGGAAAAGAAGAAATTAGCCCTGGTGCAGTCCTTGTTTGGATACACGTCTCAGTTTAGATTGTGTATGTGAGGATTTTTATCTGGCACAAAATGCTGCTTAGAGAGCAGCACTGCAGCCTGTCAGTCTTTGTGGGCAACCAGAGAATGAAAAATTTGCTGTCAGATACTAAGAGACAACAGTGTAAATAAGGTATTTTGCATTGCAGACTGTGCATCACCTCTTCAGGTTACTTTCTGTTTGATTTAATACCCCTTGGCAGAAAACAGCAATAGTTATGAAATTCCCCAGGGAAAGGATCAATTAATCTTCCTTCAGGACAGTCCATATGGCTGCTCCACCTTGGAGTTGGGGATACCCTAGAAGGGACCTTTAGGTCCCTGACTCTGCAACTGCCTGACAGGACTCTCCCAAAGACCACAGTTTTGGCCAGACAGGATCTGATGCAAATAAATCCTCTCTCCGTGCTGGGCTGTGCACCTGACATTGTGAAATGTTTAAATAGCTGTGAATCATCCCGGTCTGCCAAGTAACCTGTGTTAGATTTTTTCTGACCTACTCTACTGATTAAATATTTTTATTTAACTCCCACTTGGTGGGGTGATGGCTCCCAAGAGGTCTAACAATCACCACAGATTTCCACATCCCCGTCAGGCCTCTTACCTGAGGTCACACTTTGCACTACACCCTCTTTGGTCTTGGTGCCTGTGAAAGGAAACACAATCCATCAGTGCTGGAACTTACTGGAACTTAACTGGAAATTACCCTCTGATTTCTGGACACAGATGGCTTCCTGCTCTGAGGAAGTGCAGTGGGGAACCAAGGTGCTGCTGGTACCTCCTGCTCAGACACAAACCATTTGTAGAGTCAGAAGAGAGACCAGCTTCCCTCCCCAGTAAAGCCAATGAGTATCTTTGTGTTGAGAGTTGGAGAACTTCAACAGAAAATTCTCTGGAGATGCCTAGACCTGAAAAATCTTGATTATGAAAAATTATCCCTGCAATATTTCCAAAATGAGCAGTTGAGTGGTGGTAAATCAACTTTAAGTTAGTTGTAAAAATTACTGTAAATAAAAACACCTGGTAACATCTCACCTACCTCACTCTTGCAAGACAAGAAGTCACATCCATGACTCTCCCCTGCCTTTCAGTGGGATACCTGGCTGCAGTGGTCATTTAAAGTCTCATTCTATACCACTAATAAAGACTGGAGAAATCTGAGACTGAATTTACAGAACCACCACCTACGTCCTACATACCTACTTACTAGATGCCCAGTTTGGTGCCTCAGCCTAGGCTGTAAGTGCCTGCTCACAGCAATGCACAGAAAACAGATGGTTTTATCTCAAATTATGAAAATACACCATATGTATGCTTACATTGTAATTTATCTTGCTGTTCTCAATTCTAAAAAGCTAACAGGATGTGAAGGCATTCAGTTTGCAACACAAATAGCCCTGAGGAATAATTAATCTCTGATTTTCCTCTACGCTTGAAGTGACAAGCTATATATGCTTTCTACTTGATACTGCTGCAGATAAGTTAAATCATATGGTCGATGGGCAGCCCCCATGGTAACTAGGTGCTTTACACATTAAAAAAAAAAAAAAAATCAAATGTATCTCTCTTGGAAGTTAAATAAACACAAGCCAAAATATTCCACTGGTCCCACTTTACTGTATATTGCAAATCATCTGCACCTATACAGGTTTTCTTCAGGTTTCCCATACTGATACAACAAAAGGATTTCTGTGGCCAACTAATAAAATGATAAAAATGGACAACAACCAGGCAGATTTTTGACTCCATGAGAACAGAGCACCCACGGGTGTGGTGGGAGAACCAAGCTACCAAGCACAGCTCATTCTCATTAACAGCCTGAGAAGTAAAACAGGTGCAGTGCCCTGATAACAACAGATCCAGCCCAGCTCTGTTCTGCCTGATACATGTCATGTATTGTTGAATGTAATTCTCAATTGTTGATTTATTTTGGTGGTTGCAATATTTGCCTGGGGCAGAATAAAACTGTTCTACCACAATATGCCCTCAACATTCCACTCCACCCATCCAAACTGTCTTAAAAGTCAAGAAATGAAATCTTTGTACCTTTAAGTTGTTACTGTTATAAGCTGAGTTCCCAGTGATGCACATGATACATGTGCACTGCTGTGAACTGGATTTAATAAAGGTGCCCATGATACACAAACATGTGCAGAAGCACAGCACTGAGCAGAGCAGGTGCAAGTCTCAAGCCATGAATGTGAGCCCTCGAATGGGCCAAACACACAAGGTTCACATCAGACACCATCCTGCTTCGCTTTCCCTCCCAGCAGCATTCCAAGAAAAGAGTGCCACAATATTGATTTGACATACAAAGTTGTCTCATATTAGATGCTCAAGTTTAGCCCTTGGTTGGTTTTTGGTCCAACAGCAGTTGATAGGTAAGCAAAGTACATGATTTGCTGCACCAGCGTTTCATGCCTTTGCTGTTTTGCAGCAAACACTCTCAGTGAGACAAGAGCTGCAGTTTTGCATGTTTTTTGCCAGACTTCTAAGGTGACTATCTGGGCTCAATTCTTTTATGAGGAAGAGGAGTGAGCAGGTGCTATATTTGTGGATGGAAAATAATTCCAGAAAGGAGGGATGTAGATAGAAGAAAAACATCCGAATCCATTTCATGACAGAAGCGATGTCATTGGGAAGAGTCGCTGCTGCAGCCTGGGGAGAGCTCGCCCCATCCTCCCAGCCCAGCCACACCCGATGACTCAGGCTCCCATCCCATCCATTATGCGCCGCATGAAGCGCGACCTTCCGCCGCATGCTGCTGCCAGCAGCCCGCATCTGTTGAATCAGAAAGCAATCACCTGATGCTCAATCTCATTTCACTCATTAGTCCTTGCCTGCAGCTTGTCTGCCCAGAATTAAAAGTTCATGCATCCTGCCTCTTCTGAGTGCTGTGAGTCGTCTGCAAGTGCTTTGGGACCGCCAGGGTGGGACCGAGGTGGTGGAGCACTGTGCCCTGGGAGAAGGTCTAGAGTGGAAAGGGATATTTTGATGTGCATTAAATCCTGCAGGAATCACTCAGTTTAAACACAGCTCGGTATGTTGAGGCTTTCTGCAACACACACGGTCGAAAATCATTCTGGAAATCTGCAAGTGCATTCTTTGTTGAGCCTTACTGAACTATAGCATTAAACAGTACTAATGACTTGATACTCTGATGTGGCTTTGCATTAAATTCATTAATTAACTTCAGCATCACTTACACCCCTATTCTTACATTACTTACACCAAATTAAAAAAGAGAGCCCACTGAACCAACTGCTGGATCCACACTAACCATGAGGGATCCCCTGACACTTCAGCACGCTCAGAAGCTGTTAGACTTTGGAGAGCAGATGGTGATTTCACCAAGCACAAAGGTGACCCATGATACAGGACTTCTGCCTCTCCTTTCTGCACTCTCTTCTCTACCCCCGCGGTTCGGCAAGGCTGGCAGCAGGGCAGGAGCACCGCATTGCAGGCTTAGCACAGGAGGAGGCATCTCCTGCCTGCCATGGGCTGTGGGAGCTGAACCTGTATGGATCACAGGGGGACGAGGTGGCCACAGTGTCCCAGTGACGCTGTTCACTCCAGACAGATGCCTCTGAGTGAGCATTATTTTCTTCTCCTGGGCAGCAGCAAGTGACTCACCAGACATGGTAGTTGTGCCCAGACGTTTGGAATCCTCCTCAGAGAGTCAGCAATGAGTTAACACAAACCTGAATAAAAGTCAGGGATGCACTTCATCCATCCTAGGCCCTGGGGATTTTGCTCTCTTTCCTGATGTTCTCAAAAGACCCTTGAGGTTCAATACAGCATTATTCTCTCCTAGCATCCAAAAATTCAAGTCTCATCACCTAATGCTCTAGATGAAGCTGCTTGGATAGGGCTCTGCAAGTGAAGAAACAAGGAAGGAACAGTTCACTCTTTATGTGGCACAGAGTGATGAAAGGCAGCATGAACAACATACTAATCATTCCAGTTTTAACCAATATAACACACATCCACCTTCTCTGATTATTAAAACAAAACCCCCATTTTCTGAGCTAATCAGCATCTGGTCTTTATTTTTCCTGCCTGTGAAAGACTGAATTTTCCCTAAAGAGCTGAGCTTCCCAATAGGAACTGAATCCAGGCCAAGGCAAAGCTCTGTCCAGTGCATGACAGGGCAGGAACCAGCAGTATACCAACAAACCAAACCAATAAAAGGAGAAAGCACTTAATCCTCACCTTGATCCTTTCTTGAGCCTCATTCAGAGATTAAGGTTTCAAGGCTTATAGGTTTAGGCTCATAGAAAACTTTATTGAAAAGGTTAGAATCTCCTAAAGAGACCTCTTGTACAACAATGGAAAAACCAGGTCACAGTATGGAGCTGGACAACGTGACTGAAAAGAGATGTGAGAAATTATGTATAAAAACTCTGAATAACCCAAACACAACTCAGATCTGGAAGCAGGTGGAGCAGTAATGATGCCACAATGTGACACTCACATGTGACATTTCTTAGACTGGTGTTTCACTTAGTGTAGTTGGTTTAGTTGTTTACAGGAATGCTGCTTACCTTTTTTTCTTGTGGGTCAGCTTCAAATTGAAATGTGAACTGTTAAATCCATTCATTTCCAGCACATCAGTAATTAAATATTTAAAAATTCAAGATAAAAGCATTACCAGACCTGTTACATACAAAGTTTGCATTTAATTTTTAATTTTTTATTTTTAATTAAATACAAATATGTATCTGTAGCTATTGGCAATAGAGCAATTTTAGATATAGTAGCTAAGTACAGCTGTGGATGTTGCAGTAGGATAGCAGGAAGAGCCTGCATGTAAACTTTCCTACAAAAAGAAACACTCCCACATCCAGGAAAAATAAACAGCTGTGTGAAATGCAGTAATCAGCAGTGAGATAATCAGTCTTGGGAACCTAAGACTCTTTAGTTTGTATTATATGGAATATCTGACCATCCAGCCATATAATTGCATGTGCTAGATAAGTAGAGATAGTGGGTTTTGAGGGTGACCTTGAAAGAGAAGGTTTCAGCCCATTAACTGTGCAAGAGGTCTCCAGGCAGGACATCAGGCACGCTGTTTTCCAGATCCTATTCTTTGGGCAAAAGGAATTTGGGCGTCTCTTGTAAAGCAAGATTAATGCGTGCATGGGCAATGAAAGAGGTCGGTGAACAGGAGAAGGATTTCAGGACAAACCCACTTGTTTGTGGGGAAACAGATGCATCCTGCAGTCCCCTCTTACTAACACGGCTGCCTCCTCTCAGGGACCTCCTCAGTGAGTCCCTCCCAGTGTGGAGGTGAGGCAGAGACCAGCAGTCCTTGTTTGCCTGGGGAGTGCTTGCCTCACCCTGCAAACAATCAGTGAATAGTCAAACAAACCTTACACCCGGGCATCTGCTCCGTAACATCATTCTGCCTTCCCTGAAGTCATGGTTTCTATGTCTAACTTACAGCTGGGGAAACTGAGGCATGGGGAGGCTGTGGTACCCCAGGTTTACACAGCAATTCTGCAGAGCTCAGGATCTTATCCAGACTATCTTGCTAGTCACTCCCAAGCTTCAGTCACAATATAATTTCCCCAGACTTTTTCAGAGACAATCTATGCAGCTTTTCTTGCTCAAAAGTAGATCAAAACTAGTTCTCTCTTACCTACATACATTACCCCTTCTTTGGTCTTCTCTGCAGCCTCTGTCACTCCCTGCTTGGTCTTTTCTGCAGCAGCCACCACACCTTCTTTAGCAATGGAGAAACCTTTCTTAAAGACATCCATTCTTGTTGCTTGTTAGGGTATTATCTGGGATGGTCTGAATGAGGGAGCAAAAGCAGCAAAGAGCACCTCGAGGCTGAGACTGCGAGATGCAGCTTTACCCTCGGCAGATACTCGGCTTCTCTGGCAGGCTCTGCCTCTGCTCTTCCTCCTGTGCTGGATGAAGGCAGTGTGGCAGAGCTCACAGCCCTCGCTGGCTCTTATTGATGAAGTGTGCTGCAGTGTAGCCAATGCCCGTGTGCAGCTGATACTGAAATATTAATGATACAGATCTGCTTGGGAAGCTTTAATAAGGGAGGGGGAGAGGAGGACGATAACAGCGATAGGTAAGGAGCTGTCTGGAGAATTTCCAGGCAGAGAGAGCTTTTAAAATATGCTGCAATGCTTTCAGTGAAGGATGGTCTCAGTGAAGAGGGAGACTTTAGCTGAGTTCCTGAAAGGGCATCTTCCCGAGGCTGCAGCAGCAGCCAAACATGGGCTCTCCTGGGCCCCAGAGGGTGGAGAGCACGTAACTCTGACAGTGTTTGTAGCAAGCAAACAGGGTCAAGGTTTCTTGGTCTGCAGTTACCAGAATCCACCCTGCACAAAATGGCAACAAGAACATTATTTCTAGTAAATCCTGAGAAAAATGGAACCAGCTACAGCTTGGTGCTCAGGTGAAGCAAACTTGAGGTCCCACCTGCTATGTTTTGTCAAGTGTGAAGTCATTCTGTATAAATTGTGGGGTTTGCTCAGCTGTACATCCCATTACAACGGTTCATTTCTGAAAAATCAGACGCCTGTCGGGGGAAATCCTGTTTCCTATTTGTTTTTCTGAGTTGCTGTAGACAGAGCCCTGCTCTGCCGCCACAGAGTGAGACAACATCTCACACCAAAAACCATTCCTCACGTCAGAGCTGGTGCTGCAGAGCACAGCAGGGTGAGAACAGCCAGCACAGAACTGGCTGGGAAAATTTTACAGAGGATCCATCCAGCCTCAAGGCCTGGCTAGGAAAAAATACCAAAACATGATCATTAATCACAGTAGGATATCCTAATGTATGCAGTTAAACTCAAGTTAAAGTGTTTTCTCAAGTAGATCCTAAGTGGCCCAAATCAGTGGGGCCCAAAAAGTGGTGTTGCCCCACCACCAAAATGAAGTTCAGTGCCAGCTGTGAAAGCATCTGCTGATGCAGCAAAGTGATTTTTTATTTATTTGTTTTTAATAGTGCCAGATGTGAAACTATGGAAGCCACATTGCATCAGCCTTTGAGCTCAAAGCATAACCTGCTTTGGCTGTTTTTCTGCACCAGGCAAACAGAATAAGAAATTCAGAGGCTGAGCAGCATTTTGGAAAGATAGCACACCACAACATCATGAAGTACACAAATTATCAGCCTGGAAGTGTCAGATGGGGAAGGACTACACAGAAAAAAGTCTGAACAAAAAATGATGTATCTGTACATACATGCAGACATGTACACAGACAGTTCTTACTGTGGAACTAAGAATAATTATTCAGTTTTTGGAAGTGTTTTTTTTACCCCATACTAAAATTATTGGAAAGCTGTTGATCTGAGAAATAACATATACAGTTCTTAATCCTTTTCTCACAACTAAGTCTCCTTACTTATAAATGAAGAACAAATTTCCATCTGAACATAAAGGAGCCAAATCTCTGTCAGAATAATGAATTTGCCAATTGTTAATTTTAAAAAGTGCAGGAATCAGAGGAAGGCCAGCAGAGCATACCAATTATTATAGGAGCTCACATAGATCCAGAATGCAGCAGTCAGAGGTGGAAAAGGTTTGTCTTACCATCTGTCAAAATTCCCCCTAGGTGGTTGTTGCTATGGCTGGTGCTCCTCTCAAGGTGCTCTCAAACTGAAGATATCTGCACCTTACTGTGCCATACAACAATGGTTTAACCTCACTGCTCCTGGAGCCAGTCACAAAACTACCATTGATTTCATCAGGCACAGGCAGGAGTCTTCTTTTAACTACATTTGTTTAAAAAAATGAATTTACCATCTTTGGGGATTGCTCAGAGCCTATTTACTTTTTCACCAGTCTTTCAAAGACCATTATAGCAGAGCACAGACATTCCCAGGGTTATGAGTTTTACTGGTATTTTCAGGAGAACACCCAAGGCTGATAAGGCTGAGTGGAAAGCATATCTTGATTTCGTTCAGCTATTGTTCTGTCATTGTGATTTGTACAATTCAATTTTACGTATTTTGCATTGCTATAAAAGGTAACAAATACATGAAATATCAAGCCATCCTGGGATGTGAAACATGAATCATCACCAGATTGAATTAGCCAATACTCAAGTGGGATACTCCTTTCCTGCCTTCTCCTGTCCCAATGACCTTGAGAAAGCGCTCACAAGACACATTTCAATGCTGTTGGATCCCTCCCAGGCAGCAGGCAGTATGCACAGGCATTGTTTTACCTTGAAACCTTTTTAGGAAAGCTCTGAACTCAAGACAACATTGTAGGCAATCTATACAGGGCAAGCATCCACACTGGCTCCTCAGCGTTTGCCACCTCCAGGTGACTGCAGGATCCTCCTACTCAAAGCAGAGGATTCAGTCCCAGTTTGTGGCCAACCCTACCTCAGACAAAACTAACAACAAGAGTTAACACAAGCTACCTTGGCTTTAAGATTTTGTTAGGGACTTAACTTTCTGCCTGGCAAGGTTTCCCCTTGGTAAGATATCAGCAGAGAAAGGCCTCCAGCAGGCAGTTCAGAGACCCCAGGTTCCTATCTCACCTGGCAGCAACCTCTTTTTCTCTGTTTTCTGCCTTGCAACACTAGGAGAAGCCGTTAAGCTACATCACTGTAAACAAATGTGTAACTCAAAGACATTTGGCTGAACTGCATAATACTGAAAGCAAGCCTTGTCTTGACTTGTGCAATGACAAACCATCCACTTGCTGTTCATTTAAAGTTTGAATTCTGGCTGCTCAGACTTGGCTACCAAGTCTCTTGCTTGATAACAGCAAAGTTTCTTGAAACTTCCCCTAAAAGGAGCAGCTCCCCACCTCTCCTGTGCCTCCACCTGTCCCTGGGTGTTGGTGGCTGACACCTGAAAGCACGTCTGTGCAATGTCTACCAGCAATTCTGGAATATGGACAAGGAATTCTAACTCAAGTCTAGATATTCCCAAAGCAATGATTCAAGGCAAAGAAAAGAATGCAAAGCAGAACATTCCCTGTCCTCTACTGTCTTTTTCTTTGTGTCTGCAACAGATTAAACAGGATTTTACTTAATTTGGGTCTCTTCCTTCTTGAATTTTCCCAGTTGCAAGCTACTCCACCCACAAAGCCTTAACCTTGTCCTTTAACAATGAACTTATGCTGAAGACTAACAGCTGACAAAGTCATTTTGCTGGATGAAAGGAGTGTGATTTGGTCATATTCTATTGAAGTATTTAAATTGTA
Source organism: Taeniopygia guttata (assembly GCF_048771995.1). Taxonomy (NCBI): domain Eukaryota; kingdom Metazoa; phylum Chordata; class Aves; order Passeriformes; family Estrildidae; genus Taeniopygia; species Taeniopygia guttata. The sequence goes on along the minus strand of NC_133031.1, from coordinate 10,656,846 downwards.
TATGATATTGTTTGAAAGACAGGTAAGGAAAGGAAAGACAGACTGCTTTTGTGGCTGGTAAATATCCTTTGTTGAGGAAGTTCTTTTATGAAGAATAATACTAACATTAACAGGATCGAACCTTGCTATGTATAAACAAAAATCCTTCCTCTCTCTATTTCTGAAAACTTCAAAATGCAGAAAGGAGAACTGTCACAGATCTGTCATTTCCATGCCCTAACGAAAGCAAGCAGCTGTCTGACATCCTATGGCAAACAGTTTAGGACTTGAATCCCTGCATGTATGTTTGTATAGGTAATGAGCTAATTTCCTTAGCCAGGGAATGAATAACCAGGAACAAGCCATTTTTCAGGAACACACACAGGGATGAGCCACATGCAGTGCACAGAGTGCTGCCAGTACAGCAATCTTCCGTGACTGATCTCTGCTGTCAAATACCACTGAGAGCTTTTGAGCAAACCATTAAAAATACAGGCAACAAGAATTCATCTTCTCCCTCTGATGGACAGACCAGCAAAAGGAATTGCTCTCTAGCCCTGCAGTCCCCTCCTGACACTCTTCTCCCCGTGCTCTCTTCCTCCAGAGCAGCTGCACATGCATGAGTGTGCATCGGCAGCAGGCAAGGGATGAGACAGCATTTTCCAGATCTAAATCCCAGTGCCTAATGAGAAGTTATCCCCTTGCTGTGCTTGCTATCAACAACACTGTCTTCCTAGACATAAAATCTTTTCAGTTATTCAGTCTGCTTCAGAGATTTGGAACTGGGATATAAGAATCTAAAGCAACACCTGCTTTCCATCTTTTCTTGTCTTCTTAAACATTTTTTCAAGGATGTTTTTTTCCTCTTAAATACACAGATTTGTAATTTAAGTCTATAATTAAGAGTTTTACAGAGTAGGCAGTGAATCTGGAAAGACAGAAAAGAAACAAACGAATTCATCAGAATCTATTAAGTGAAAACTGAATTTCTAAGGGCTGTTTCTCCAGAGACATGCTGACGGCATCAGCCAGAGCATTTGCTTCCCAAGTACAGCCAAGCCATTTATCAGACAGGCCATTGGTCAAATGCATTGCTTGGCACTGTTTACTCTGAGGTTGCCCACCTCCTATCCCTCTGTAGCTGCAGGGCTCTGACCCTAAACAAAAGGAAAGGGGCCAAGATGAGGTTTTGTACCTCAAGCAGATTACCCAGGAGATGGTGCTGGCATCTGACAACTTGGTTATGGAATTGCAAACAGGACACTGAAATTTTGGGGCAGGCAATATCAGAGGGGGTTAAGAGCTGTGTTTAATGGAAGTGGTTAGAATTACCAGACAAGGCAAGAGCACTCCTGACACTTATTGGCAAGATCCCAGGGCATAAGTGATCGATCTGGTGTAACTGGAAACATGAACTCTTTAAAGTCTAGCTTGAAGTCTGAAGAAGTTTGAACACTTTGAGGAAGAACTTCCTAGAAATAACTTGGAGGAAAAGTATTTCCATTAATAAGAGCACAACTATTTCCATTAATAAGAGCACAAGGGGAAAAAAAAGTCACTGGTGACTGGGGATGAGCAGTGGAGGAACAATATCTTTTGGCTAGCTTTCTTAGAACCACTAAAAACTTGTGAGAACCACCAGGGCATGTGCAAAGATCCCCACACCACTATTAATATAACATCCTTACTGAATGGGTTTTGAGTACATTTTTGGAGTACCACTTCACTATAATACTTCACAATAATACTTTCCAAATAAAGTTCCAAACTATATTTTAAATTGATTTAACTCACCCATTTTTTCATTAGAGCAGTGGTACCCAGCTCTGTAAGGTACACCAACACTAAACTAGGCAACTGAAGAGTGACCAAATATCTACTGATGTTGGTGCACAGATGTCTTTCTCATCTAGTAAATACCACCTAGTAGACAGTGACCTCAGAAAGTAATGAGCAGGTTGTTACAGGATATATATCTCTGTTTTCCCTGGTTCCATTCTGAGGCAGCAGCTCACAAAAACCAAAAACAAACAAAAACCACAAAAGAAAAAAAACCACACACACACACACAAAAAGAGGCAAAGTTGTGGTGTATCTCATTCCTGAGTAGGTACACTCCTCATACCTGCTCCTCTACAGATATAAAGAAAACTTAGAGCTCATTCTGCCAGCAAATCTGATGTTTTGAACCAACAGTATAACCTGAACGTGTTATTCAGATACCACAAATTGTAATAGCTGCTACACATAAATCTCAGCTACTGGTCAGTAAGGAAGTTCCTTTGAATAATAAATGTCTTTCATGTGTTCATGGCAGCATCCTATGCTATGCCTACCACAAGGAAAGGGACTTCATCCCTTGACTCGCTCCATATTTAGCATCTTTCATAACCACTCCCAAAAAACCATCATGCTAAATTATTAACCTGCAAATCTGTGCCTGCTGCACCCACAGGGCAGCACCATTACAAAGGTACTGAGGACAGGTTCTTGCACCTGGAGGGGTAGCGGATATTCTGAGCCAGGAGGATGGCAGAGAAATACTGCCCCACCACTTGGGAGGGATCACAACCATGAAGAATGACTTCAATACCTGCAGCAGTCACTTCTCTGCAAGCCAGGATCTCACTGCAGGTCAGGCTATAAGCCTGTTGCTTGTTTTGTCTCATGTTTGCTTCAGTTCCTTCCTGATAGTGGTCTTAATATGTAACCAAATATAATGCTTAGGTCACATCCAGTTACTTGTGAGAAAAGCACATTTCTAGGTGAAACATGGCTCATGAAATATTCACACATTGACATGTGTTACAGCAGGATGCACACAATTCAGAAATAAAAGCAGCAGGAAGGAACAGAGGGAAGTTGCTAATTTTTTTTCAGTCTTCAGTCCAGACCTTGTAATTTCATCTCCCTGGAGAAGTGACTGCTACAGCAGAACAGGTTTTCCCTTAGAATTAGCAAAATCTCTCCCTGCCTGGCCCCGTATGTTGCTGTCACTGCTCTTAGGCAGCAGTGTCTACCACAGGTCAGGAAGGGCATTTCTGTGTTTCTCTATGTTCTTTCCATTAAGCATAAAATAGGGGCAACAGGAGAGGGGTGCAAATCCAGCCAGTGATAAGGAGATGCAAATTCATAGCCTTTAATAACAAGGCCTTCCAAAATCCTGGAGAGATTTTTCCTCTATTTTCAGCTGGTATTGGAACAAATCCATAAAAGCTTTACATTTAATGCTCTGCAAGACATACTAAACTTTGGGCTGATCATCTCACCATTCACACTGCAAGATGATCTAGCAGTCCTGCATTCCCACTTCTTTTGTCAGTGGAGCATCATCCTACTTCACTTCATTCTTTAAAATGCCAGAGCACGTCACCCTGCAAGACAGTGAAAGAAGAAACACAGTTAATGAAAGCAACAAAACTAAAAGCAGCACCACCAGCAAAGCAAAACCAGTAAGGAAATGACATGCAACCTCCACAGACTTTACAAAAAAATTATTATTAGAATGTGGTGACAACAGGTAGCTCTTGACAGCAGCTCTTGGCTAGTAGTTTTTCTTTTAATGTTGATTAAAAATACAAAAAAAAAAAACAAAATTAGGCCTGACACCAGACGTGACAACCCAAACAGAAATTCTTAAAAATGCTCAATTATCCTGACCTCTCTGAAGGACAACTTGATGAAAATCTTCCATTTTGATGAGAACAGACTATGATTCACAGAGCTATTTTGCAAAGGTCGCAGAAGAATGGATGTTTGTAGGCTCTTTTTTACTTTTTTATTTGCCCTGAATCCCTCAATGCCTGCAATTTATTCTACATACCACAAATACTCTGCTGCTAAAGCCAAGGTATTTCAGCCTTTAAACTGTAGGGAAAACTTCCATGTGCAGCACTGGACCAGGCAGGTCGGTGACATTTTCTGGCAGTAATGAGAGTCTGTTAGATCACTCAGCATTTTCTTTCCTTTCTTTTCTCTTCTCTTCCTTTCCTTTAAGCTAACATCCTTTTCCTGTGCCTGACAGAGAAGGCAGTTGATAAAAGCTGAGTTCCTGTTCACAGATAAGTTTAGAAGGCAGTCCATCTCAGAAGTTCCTTGAATAAGCTATATTCCTACCACCTCATTTTCCCCCCTGTCAGAGACGTCTGAGCCCCACACAGGAACCAGGCTCACATTGTTCAACAGCCACGGACGTTTCCACAGTAGCTGGGAGGGCCGAAAGCTCTTTCCGCTCTTTGTTACTAATTTTTTTTTCCTTCCTTCTTCCAATTTTGCAGTTAAAGAATATTGCCAGGGAATTTCTGAAGTAATTCAGGCTGAGCTTCAGAGAAAAGAACAAGAGGCAGGTGTAACTGGGGGGGAAGAAGCCCAGGATGCTCGTGAAGCTTTTGCTGGTCTGTAGTACAGTAGGACTGGCAAAGCTGGTGGAACACACAGACCATCATGGATATCGTGATGGTTCCGGGCACAGCTTAAAGCCACCAGCTCATGAGACCTCTGCACACCCCCAGAGAGCTCCTCTGCCACGCCAAGAAGGTTACTGGGAGGCAGAAGGGCTCAGGGAGGATACTCAAGATTACCCTTCAAGTGTGATCTCCTCACATCAGGAAGAGAGAGGGGATTTGGAAGCTGCGAGCCCACAGCCCCGAAATGGGTAAGTACCCCAGCATGTCTGTCTTACACATGAGTGCAATCCTCTCTGATACTTTATATTCTGTTGATACAGCACTGTTTTCATTTGAAGTTTCTCATTAAAATACATTAGATTTCAGGGGCCAATGTATAGCCAAACAAGAGTGGTTTAAATGCTTTAACTACACAAACAGAAAGCTGAATTGCCTGTGGAGGATGAAACTACAGATGGGACCAGCTCTTTGCTTAACCTAAGCAGCAGAATGGGGGTTAGGGGTGTGCACACACCTAGCAGAGGTGAAGCTTCCCAGTTCTGCCATAAACCAAAACACTACCTCTGGCAAAGCAGAATTAGAGGAAGTTAATTTACTGACTGTTTCTTGTCATGAACCAATGCTGATTATTTCTGCTGAGCATAGCAAACTTTGCCCATCAGCAGACTGTGCCTGCCTGCAGACTCGGGCCTTGGAAATGGAGAGGGAAAGGTAATGGCAGGATGTTAGTAAAATAAAAATAGTGAGGAGTAAATATAACAAAGTAAAAAATAATGAATAAGAATGAAAATTACTACAAATTTCACATCCCCACCCCCTTCCAAAGATTTTCATGCCAGCAAAATTATTTTCATGGTAATCTGTAGCAGAAGAGTAGTCATTCTGAGAGCAAAAGGCATGTACTTCACTAGAAATACCCTATTTGTATAAGTTTTACAGGGCATGTAAGTAGGTCTCTAAATGTTTAAAATAGATGAAAACCAAGCAGGACAGTGAATTAATCTTTTATGGCCTTGATGGATGGGTACAGGAAAACCCTATTCAGAAGAGCTGAAACAGCAGCACTCTGAGTGCTGTTCACAGCTCAGTGCTTTAGGATGCCCTGGTATTTTTCCCTTTAAATGCTCTTGAGGAAAGGAAAAAAGTGAGATGGAAAGAGACTATAAAACCTTGCTCATGTCATGCTTCCCTTTCATGCAAACTGAAGAATGCAATCTTGTTTCTGATCTCATCTACATGTAAAATTAAGGCCTCCCTTCTGCATGTAGCATGGTGAGTGTATGAAAATCTTGCTGTCCTTCATACTACACCTTCCCAAAAATCTGTACCTCACCCTAATAGCCCAAGGCACTTCCTAAAGCCTGCAAGGCTTCCTGATAGGTAGAGTTTGATAATGACATGCTCTGTTAATTAACCAACTCCTGGTTAATGCAGTTCAGACATGGTCAAAGGAAGGAAACAAGGCCCAGGGGGTACTCTGGGCATCCAAGTTACTCTGCAAGGTGGTAATCATTTGACTGCTGGTTGAAATGCCGAAAACGTTCTGAAAACTCCCAGTACTATGAAAATTCAATGCTGTAAAAAGGTCAGCATGATGCTGTAATATACTGTCCTAATCAGGATTCCTTCCTTGGCTCTGTAGCTCTGTTCAGCACCAGCTTGTCTAATTCAGCTCAATACCAGCTATGACTCATCCTAATTTCCTCCCAAGGAGAGAAATACTTCCTTCTTTTATGGAGATAGCTGTATAATGAGTCAAATCATAACATTCTTCCCAATTATAAAGCTATGTGGATGACTCCAGACAATCCAAATCTAGCCTGGCAGTAGCTTTAAGGTATTTGCTGTTTTGTAGAGCTGTCACACAGCACACAAAAGGCCAGGAAGCTGCTAGGTCTCAGGAAAGAAATTCGAGCCTTTGAGAGGAATTGTATCTAAAAGTAAAGGGAAAGAGCATGAATAAGAGTGGACATCACAATTCTTCTTGTAGGCACACTCCAAATTCTAAAATGGTTGAATCAACACACCTTCAGAGCATGCCTGTCAGCTGCTGTGGCTGCAGTACCCTGCTAGGCACAGACAAGATGTTGTCACGAATCTGGTATTTCCTCCCTACAAGTGTGACACATTCCCTGGAAAAAAAATATCAAGAAATTGGTTTATATATCTCAGGACGAGAAGAAAAACATCAGGAGTTAAATACAATTGAGAGACAAAGGGAAAGAAAGACATGCCATAAAAAGGTATGACAGACATGCTAAAAAAAGTCCATGATGGTGGAGAATAGTTTTCTACCAAAATGATGTGTCACATCTACTTTGCTTTTGAAATAAGAAAATACTTTTTTTGCAGAACTAGGAAACAAAGTCTATGGTAACTTGGTCTTTGTGACAATGTTTGGACTACCATTATTTAAAAAAAAATAAAAGTAATATGTGTTTTATTCAGCCACTTCTTATTTTCCCTTTGTATTGGGAATAGTGGTAGTAACAAAATATTCCTGTATTTTTTAAAAATGTAGAGCATCATTTTTCATATTGCAGTTATTTGAATAATTGAGACCATCATGACTAAGTACTGCAGGGTATTAATCAGAATCCTCTGGTTTCTGTTCCAACATGTGAGATGAAATGACTCATTAGATCCCAGTCAAATATTTGGATATGTTATTTTGCTAATTCCTCTAAGAATAAGATTTCTCATGTAAGAGTTTTAAAATATAAATCAGTAAGAAGTCACTGGCCTTTAGAGGAAGAACTAGGTAACAGTTTAGTATCTCAGCTGTTGCTTGTATCTGAACAAATAGGAGAAGTTCTGCATGTTCAACTGGACAAGTGTCTGCATGTGTACAAAATCAAAACTATCAAAAGAAGCCAACTTTCCAAAGGAAATCAACTTTTATATTGCTTTTCTCCCCAGTATCTCTGTGGTTTGACTTCAGCTATTTTTTTCTACTGCTGAGGTAAATGGATTCACATGTACCCAAAACTTTCAGTAGAATTAAAAAGGGAAATTAAGAGACGTGTCAGGCTCACAACTCAGATTTCATGCACTTAGTGCTGTATTTCATTAAAGAAACTGAGACAAAGGAAGCACGTAAAAGGCACATGCAGCTCCAACAGCAAAGCCCAAAGCTGCCTGTACTCTGTTAGCCTGACCTGTCTGTCAAGCAACACTGTAAACGAGATCACTTAAGCATTCCAGGCTAAAAATAATCTTAGGAGAAAGCAGAGGTTATTTTTAACCACCCCCTCAGTAACAGCACTGACAGAGCCAGTTCCCAGGTGGATGGCTCACCCTGTAAGGGAGAAGTGGCCAGTGGTGCTGGCATGGGAAGGAGCACAGCAACTACAGCTGGCTTCCCCAGCTAGCCAAAGTCTCACAGAACTTCTGTTTCCAGAAGTGTAATCATTGCCAAGTGGCCCCAGTTCTGGTTTTGCCCTGCAGCTGGGCAGGTTCATTTTTCCTTCTTTCTTCTTAATTCACAAACACACAGTGTCATCTCCTGGGATTTTTTTTTTTTTTTTAACAACATACCTGCAAAAAATGGAAAAATAAAATTTAGAAGTCCCCAAACTCTACCACCCGACTTATTAAATAGGAAAAGCAGAAATCTTCAGCTTAAGTAAATTCTTAATTTCACTAATATATTTTGAGTTTTGGACACACAATTCTCTGAAGTCACCCTTGATTAGAGAAAGATTTCCTGATGTTAGCCAGGGGTGTTGTTATCTCTCTAAAAGAGTCACCTCTTCCTCTCACTCCACATCAAGGAGCCACAAAGAATCAGGCCTGTTCTCATGACTACCCAGTGTGCCAAAACATGTGACTATCCTCCCAAGTGTACACAAGCAGAGAAAACCCTAATCAATTATTCTAAGGAAAGTCAATGTTCAATCTTAATAGCTTATTATTTTTTGTCCGCTTTTATAGGAAGAATCCATTAATTCAATTAAGACCAGTTTCACACTGACTCATCTATTTCTTCAAAACAATGCAGGGGCTTTTGTAGGAAGCTTATGGGATACTGAAATTTTCCATCAAAGGGGCACAGAACATATGCTTAAAATAAAACAGCTTGGATGTAGTGCAGCTAAAAGCGACCTTCACCCCTCGACATCCTGCAAAGCAGTGGAACAGCCATTGAGTGCTCAACAATAGCTTTGGCAGTGCCAAGTGCATCAACAGAAGCAATGGTTTCCTATCAAAGGCACTTGGCTCCTTTCAGGACTTCAGGAAATTCTCCAATATTTGGTTATCATTGAATGGCTCAGCTGCAGGTGGAATAGCTCCCCATTAGCCTGCTTGATGCAAATGACACAGCTCCATTCCACACAGTGCAGGAGTTATTGAACCCTCTGTGCCCACGGGATTGATTTGTTTCACAGATCATTACTGCACGCTGCAGCTATGAATTTCTTCAGCAGATAGCAAGGGAGCTCCTGTTTCAGCATAGCCACAGAATCACTGTCAGCACTATCACCACCTGGACCCAACACCTTCCTGCTTGTGCAGGTCAGAGCTCCTTGAACAAGTGACCAGTGGGCAGCCCTGAACATCTCCCCTCATGCCCCAAACTCGGTCAGGGCAAACTTTGTTGCACGCTGCCTGCACCCTGAGCATGTGCCAGTGGGAAACTTGGCTTCCCAAGCAGTTTTGACTCCCTGGCACCAGCACAGGTGTGCCAAAGGGTGGCCACTGGCTGCAATTCCTGCTTCCAGATGAGGTCTGACAAAGGAGTGATCAGGCTGTACTAGAGGTGAACTTAAGTCTGCAGGAATCAAAGGATAAAATCCAAGTCTAAGCTGCCCTCTCAATGGGCTGTAAGGCTTCCACTGAGGGGGAATAATAGAAATGAGGTAATGGCTATGGATGCCCTCAAAGAGGAAAATCCTCTTGCATTTACTTCTCTAAAATAGTTTGTACAGCAGTTGGATTTGGCTCAAAACCAGCTCCCAGCCAAGTCTGCTGTTCCTTGAACTCTTGCTCCCAGTTCAGGACTGCATTTACTCTGAAAGTCTTCACTGCACTATGGTTTAGGGTGTCCTTCAGGACAGGACTACCCCAACAGCTAACAGTTTAACTGTTGGAATACACACTGCATTCAACATGGGTTACTCAGGATCCTGGAAGATTTCCAGCACTGCATGGAAACCACATGTTTGAAACTACCCTTGCCACTCTTTTCATTCCAGTTTGTTAGGGCGAACTGTAAATCAATCTGCTCTCAGCCCAGTGAAAACCAGGGTGTTTCATGGGATGAGACACGGGAAGATGCCAGACCCTGCCTGAGAGGGAGTTCTACTTCCTTTAGGAATTTTCCTGAGGGAAAGAAGGAGAAATATGAGAGTTTCTGTTGTCTGATTCTAATACAGGGTTGCTGGCTGCCTGGGAAGAGCTGGAGAATTCACTGACAGACCACCAGGCAGCACCTGTCTGCTAATTAAAAACCCAGTGGCACACCATGCTGCTTTGGAGAGCCAGTGCCTTCCCCAACAACTGAACACTTTCTGTATTCCATAAAATAGAAAAAGATACATCTGTCTCAATACTGACACACACAGCTTTAGTTTAGATTAATTTAAATGTGGTACTTTATTTCTGTTTTATTGAGGCTGCTTTTTCTTGTCACTGAAATACTGCACTGAGGAAAAAAACAACCACAGCTAAAGCCTCCTTCTTATATTCTTCTTCAATTGATATAAATCAGAAGTCATTCTGTACGAGTCAGTGGAAAACGACTTGTTTAAACTGAAATAACAGTCTTCTACTACCTTCCTATAGCACACTAAGCAGGAATTATGCTATTCTGATGCCTTTTGTGCTGCATAGGAAAATGTTATGGTCTTGAAAAGTTTTGCACAATGTGAGTAGTAGACACAGGCATGGCTAGGCAGTTTTCAAAGTAATTATAGATACTTCCTTGAGAATAGAAACCTGAGGAAACTGATGGTGAAGGACAACAGTTGGACCACTACAGGCAAAAGAATAACAAAACTTATGAAAAACATCCCAAAAATCCCATATTCCTGAAGCTTTTGTTCAGGCAAAAATTCCACTGACCTAGGAAACATCTAAAATTATGCACTGCAGTGCCAATCAAGAGAACATGTAGCAAAGAGAACTAAAGTGTGTCAGCCCCTTGCTGAGCTGGGGAGCATTACTCACACTCACTGACATGCTGTAATTGTCTGTATGAAGGAAAGACACTACCCCATATTCATCTGAGCAGAGCAATTACTGCAGAGCAGCCATCTAACCTTTTCTCCTGGTTCTGTGGGTTTTATTTTGTTTCCTATGACATAAGGTGGCCTAGTCAAATCCTAGAATCAGAGAAAGAACTGCCTCCATTTTGCTACATTTCAGTAAAAGCAGAACTAGATCCAATGTAGGAAAAAAATCATCTTCGTATCAGTTTCTAAACACCTGAAAGATTCAAATAAAAAGAGCTTGAGCTAACCTACATTTGCTGAATCTTATTTAAATACAGAATGCTTTGTCGTCAGATATATTTAACCTCAGACATAAGAATACAGTTGCCTACTCTGCCTCAGAATTAGGCAGAAGTGAATAGATGCATGTGAAGACTCTATTTAATAAGATAAATTCAGAATTAGAATGCAGTCTAGGGAAAAAAAACCCTAACAAACAATACCACAAGCTGGCAAAGAAAACTATTAAAACACTTTTTTCCTGGTTTAAAAAAACAGGGATTCATTTCTTTGCAACGTGAACCAGGAAAAGCCACTGAACAAATGAAACATTTGCAGCCCTGAATTTGCTAGGATTCCCTTAAGAGCTGCTCTAACTTTCAGCATTGTGATAAATGTTACTGTTCACCAGATTACAGGGAAGGTTTTTCTGCTCTCCTCACACAGCAGCTTCTCTCTGTCCCTCTCTCTTCCTGGCAGCAGAAGTTTGCACCAGAGGAAACTGTATTAAAGAGAATAAAAGCAAAGGATGCTAAGTTGGTTGCATATTCAGTGAATGAAGTGACATAGTTACAAACAGGAGAATAAATGCAGCAGCAGAACACAAAGCTGCTGTGTTCCAGAAACCAGCTCAAGAAAGTGCTATTTGTGAAGGAGCAGCTCTTTGAAATTTCACAGCTTGAGAAGTCCTGCATGCCTCACTGAACTTTAGATCAAGCCCTTCTCAGTCTTTTACAATGTTGCACTTAACATTAAAGAATGACGTATTTTCCCTCAAGGTTAATCCCGTTAAGGAGTATTTTTAGTTACAGATAGAAAAGTTTCCCTAAAGGAAGCATTTGACAAGTTGTGCAAAAAATCCTGCAATAGAAGTCTCATCTTTGGCACATGTATCTATTTGGCAGCTCATTACAGGCCTTATCTACTTGAGGAAAGAATAAACTCTGATAATTTTTATGGAACTCAAAACCTCTGAAAGTTTTTGTGATTAAAACCACAACATGGTATTACATAGCCCTTCAGTTCCACAAATTAAACCTTTAAGATCACGTGAGAGGGAACTAGTGAATAGATAGTAAAGAAAACTGGACATAAAGAACTGTGACAAGCATTAAAGGAGGTTATGATTGAGAGTCCATCATATTCCCCCTTTCCCCCCACCCTCATCCTATTCATTCTGCAGAATACTAGTAACTGTCCAAAGCAGGCATCAAGTTGGCATCAACCACAGATTCAATTTCTGATACAACATAACCCCTTTTCTACAACTGGGAAACTCACCAGGTACCTCCAACACTTCAACATGTTTTGAAAAGGAATCCTTGTGTTTTCTGTTCTGTTTATGCACATCCACCTGTGCAATATAGCAAAAACACTCACAGTCCCACTCATTCTTGCTCACACAGGTTGATGCATGTGCACATTTGGCTCTGCTTTATGTGGCTGACATGACCCTAAGGACTTCTTAGGAAGGACTTGCATAGTGGGAAAAAAAAATCAGCCCAGATGATGATTCACTGGGTGTGGATTGTTTTCATTAGGAAAGAACAAAAGCCTGAAGCCAAAGATCCTGTTTTAAAAGGAGGTTTCCACACTGAATGCAGACTCCTGCCTGGATCTGGCAGACATCCTGCTGGCAGGGGCAGGGATCCTGCACCTAGCAACGATACCAGGGAGCTCCAGCAACAATGCCTGGGCACTTTATTTCCCCAGGAAACAGTAGAGAGGATTTGAGGGGGGAAAGCCTCTCCCAGCTATGCCTTGCCAAACACATGAGAGAGGACAGCCCAAAACCAAGCACAAACCAGGTCCCTGTTTTAGAGTTATTTAACTGACACCAAATACCAGAAAAGTGCCATAGCTGTTAAAGCCTGGCAACAGTAAACCTGGTAAACTTAGGCTTACCTTGGGGGCAGATGTCACCAGAGCACATGTGCTGGTCTGCTGGATTTTACTGGGTGGTTTTATACTCTGACACAAGCAGTGTTTGACTCTGGAAGAGTAATACTTCAATAAAAATTGTGGATTTGTCTTCTAGTTCAGTCCTGTAAGAACCAAGACTCCCATTGATCATCGGCCCAAAATTTCCTCCAGCCACTTGTAAAGGACTCAAAGCTACGACTCAAGCAAGTTGTTTTGGCTGGAAATCACAACAAAGGCAGCAGCCTCCTCCCCTGACCTGCTTTCCCAGCACTGCAGCCTCTGCCAGATTCCTGCCCTTGCTTCTAACAGATGAAGAGTTCTGCTTGCATGAGTGCTTGCTGAAATCTCAAACACATTTTCCTTAACAAACAAGGAAGTAAAACAGGCTATGGCCCAGCAAGCCTGGTGAACTGTTCCCTCTAGCCCAGGCTGTCTGCCCTTCCATCCTGATGTTTTCAGCTTCCTTGCAGCTTCCTCCCCTTCTCCTGGCTGCTGCAGTGCCAGCTTCTGCTTTTGTGCAGGACTCGGTTCCCCATTGTTTCACCAACTCCCTGAGAGGGGCAAACTTTTTCCATATATGCTGATAGTTGGAGATTTGGTTCCTGTATTCCCATTTAAAAATACACTGCCTAAAGTTCAGCTGTTTCCATTATAGTTAATACTCGTCACTTCCTGCCCCTTCTGGTCTTGTATTTAATCATCAAACTTCAGCTAACACTGTGTGCCAAATCTTGACTTTAAAGGAAGAGGCTCACCTACACTCTGGGATTAATAGCTGCCTATGTAATTCTGACTTGGAAAATTAATCAGACTATTAAAATTCACTTGTCCTTGCTAGAAGCATAAAACTAAAACAACAAAAAACTAACCTTTTCCCCCCAAAATTATTTTCCTGCAGGTGATGGGAGTAATTATTTTGAAGCTAGCCCATTTCACAAAATCCAATCACTTAATATATTATCTTGAAGAAGTAATACTTAGGAAGATATTAATGGAGTTAATGTTGGACTAAGTTTTCAGAAGCAGTCTGCCTCAACCTGATGAGTCAGTCATTAGGCATCTGAAATGGCAACATGCCTAGAAAGGCAATTTGACATTTAAAGTGACATTAACCCACAGGTTATCATAGGTTGGAAATTTCTCCTGCAAAATGAAAGGACTGGAAATGGAACTAACACATCAAAGTTCAGACAATCAGCCCTTTTGTAACAAACTCAGATAAACATCTCAAATGAAAACAAATGAATTGGGAGTGGAGGGAGAAGGTAGAAAGCATTTTCCACTTTCCTCATCATACAGCTGGGAAAAAATACAAAAGTAAAAATAAAGGCCTTTCTGCATTTCACTTTTTCTTGGCACTGCTACAGCCAGAGACTTAGAGACCTACTTTCAAACTCTTTTCCCACGTTTTTCCTCCATTAGGAACTGGTGTTCTTTCACGCAGTCCCGGCTGGTCACATACATAGAAGCCTGCATGAAGGAGAAGTACATTGTCAACTCCCAACAGCCCTGCCCAAATGGAGCCCCAGACTGCCAGAAGATCATGTAAGTGTCCTAAATAAAACCAGTGAAGAAAACAGAATTTTCTCTGAAATATCTAAAAGATGTCTTCAATAGTACTGAAGACTCATCATTATTTCTAGGGGTGTTTAAAACACCGTAGCCGTGACATTTTGGAATAATGTGTTTAATAATAAAACACTCTCTACACCCCATCAGAATACTACAGCATTCAGGATCAGTCCAAACTTTTAGAGTCCTTGCAAAGGACTCTATTACAATAAATCTAATGCCCAGACCCTTCCTCCCCAGGTACAGGACAGCTCTGAAGCCAGTCTACCAAGTGAAACAGAAGACTTTGAAGTCTCTGCAGTGGAAATGCTGCCCTGGATTTATTGGCAAGGACTGTGAACAGCGTGGTAAGCAAAGCTGGAGAACAAGTATAGGAATGAATTGACTAAATGCCAGGCACAATGGCAAGAAATGGATTTGCCTAATTTTTCTCCTTTTTTTTTAGAACTGATGCCTTGTATTTTTTCAGTCTGCTATGTCCCAAATCACAGATACTTTGAGACAAGAGCAGTTGTAATTAGCTGCAATTAATAGTTAAATAGCATTAGCTACTTACTCTTCTGTTAATAGCACCTTTGTAATCATTACACATGGAGAAAGGTATTAATTTGCTGGAAAGCCTGTCAGATGTCCATCTTAGGCAACTCCATCTAGGAATGCCCAATTCCAGGTAGAAACTGGTGACATCAGAAAGCAACACTAGTATGTGAAATGCCTCTATGGTCAGTTCACAGGATGAAATCATCTGGCTTGGAAATCACAAGGTGTCCAAGTTCAGAGAAGAGGGCAGCATTCACTCAGCAGTGTGCATTGCTCCTCCTCTCTGCTTACCCTGGCTGCAAAGGCACTGGCTCCTTGAGCAGGGAGCAGCTCTACAGCACAGGCAGGAGCAGTGCCCGGACTCTAACCTCCAGGAAAGCTCCAGGAACAGCCTTTAGAGTGAACTACTGTAACCCATTGCACTGGAGAATAAAGCAGTGGGGGCAGCAGGTTGAAGGAGGGGATTTTGCCCCTCTACTCTGTCCTCCTGATGCTCTACCTGGAGTTCTGCATCCAGCTCTGGGGTCCTCACCTTAGGGCATGGACCTGTTGGAGAGTCCAGGAGCACCTCTGCTATGGATTAATATTAGGAAGAAATACTTTGCTGTGCGGGTGGTAAGGCACTGGAACAGGTCTCCGGAGAAGCTGTGGGTGGCCCATATTTGGAAGTGCTCAAGGCCAGGTTGGATGGGTCTCTGAGCAGCCTGGTCTAGAGGGAGGTTCCCTGCCATGGTGAAGGGGTGGGAACTAGATGGTGTTTAAGGCCCCTTCCAACTCAAACCATTCTATGATTCTATGATCTGTGCAGCTGCTAATAAAGAGAGAAAGGAAACTGTGTGGTTTAAAAACTGAATGGTGGTTTAAAAATGGCATTGGCAAGATTTAGCAAATAATACTCAAAAAAGAAGAATTTAAACAGATTCAAGAATTTAAATGGAATTAAGGGAATTTAAATGGATAAAAGATAATTCCCTCTAGCAATGAAGTCAGCCATAACAATAAAGGCAAACCTAAGTCTGAAAATTTTTCCACACTCTACGTCTAACTCACCTACAGACTTCACAAATAAAATCTCTGTAGGTTTAGCTTTTCTTCATAGATAGCTTTCATTTGTGGGTTGATCTCTTGGTGAACTTCACTCATAATATTGGAAAGATATCACCAAGTGCAATGCAACTATTTTAGTCGCTATCATTACACTCATTGACCAAAACCAGCTCCTCCATCAATATCTTCTCATTTGTACAGCATCATTCACTGCTGCTGCCACCAGAATGTTCAGGTAACTGTGGAACAAGGAAGAGGAATTTGCAGATCTCTAGATGGGACCCCCAAAAAGAAAAAAGCCCCATTTATTTGCAATAGACTAATTTCTTATGAGCAAAGCTTGGTATGAGTTAAGAATCCCCACACTATACTGCATAGCACTGCCATGTATGCAAGGTTGTTTTCCAGTGCAGGGAAAGTAAGTTCTCCAGAGAAGTTGTTCTTTCCCCAGGAAGCCTGTCTCCACACCATTTACACAACACATGAAATTTCTGTGTGGCCTTGCTAAACTGCAGTAGTTTCTGCATCTAAAACATTCTCACAGCTGTATCATATCTCAATTGCAGATCCTAATTTCATTCTGGTGCCAGAAACTGAAACTGAAGGACGAGAAGAAGAGTTCTCAAACCACAGTATGTGCTCTAAGTTATTTTGCAATCCTTTTACCTCTCACTACTGACCAGGAGGGGAAAAAAAAAAAAAAAAAAAAAAAAAAATTATTTGAAACTGTAATTTTAAAGTGATACGCTATAGACAAACTCTCTAGTGAAAGCATTCTCTGGGAAAGCTTTGAAAGAATACATTTATTTATTGACATAAATGAGGGCTTTTGCTAGAAAGCTGTGTCAATGTTCACAACAAAGCACCCCAAAATTTCAAGGCTGTCTGTTCAACAGTGGATGCCAGGTGGTGCAGAGCCTTACCCCTTTCAGTGGCATGGATGTTAACCCCCTGCTCTGCAAAGTGGGTTCACAGGACAGCACACCATGCTCACAAAAATCTACCAGAAGAACAATCCACTGAAAATGCTATTTTAGAACGGCTCCCCAGAAGCTCGGAGACTACAATTACAAAACTGTAGATTTGTATCTCAGGCACTCCACCCTACCAGTGTAAGTACCATGAAGGACCCTCCCTTACCACCTGGGAAGTGGTGTGGCTTGCAGTGCTATTAAATACCTTTCAGGAATTAGCTTCAGGGAAGTATTGCACATTCTGAAATCTACACCTGAAATTCGCAAGTATTTATTTAGAAAAACATCAGTTAAAGGGCCCCTCCATGAGTCAGCTCTGACACACACTGTGCTCCCAATTCCTCAGTGGAATGTCTCAATTGCTCTTTCATCCCCTCCTTTTATTCAAGGCTGTTAAACCTTGCCATCCTTTCAGTCAATGGCTTGAAAAGAGTTAGTATTCCAAAACATTTTTATGGCATGGTGAGATTTCTAAAAAAGAGCATTTTATTGCCATCATGGCAGTTGTAGCTGAAGTTCTCTGCAAATATTTGAATACATTAGGTTTCCATCACTGTTGGAAAAAATCCTTGCAGATAAACTGCAATTTAAGGTGCCAGAAATCAACAGACCCCCTAAATGTCAGTGCAAAATTTTCAGAATGAAAACCAGACAGGTGTTCTCAGAGGTCTTGCATGAATACCTGCCACCTGGTCGCTGCACCCTGTTGCATGACTTTGTTTTTCTAATCTTGTGACTAGTGTCAACATCAGTGGATTCAAGAGAAATGTTCGAAGTCATTCAAAATCATGAGGCATTACTGGATGATCTTCAAAGTGATATTCATCAAGCAGCCAGCACCTTAGGTGACTTACAGAGACTATTTGAAAACAACGGTACAAGCATGGTGTTAGAAGTGAACGAGAGCAATTCAGGTGAGAGGTCTGATGCAGAATTATCAGCCCATGACAGGCCCTGTGAAACCACACAAATCAGAAAGAAAACGTGAAAGCAAAATCACAGATATTCCTTGGTCTGCTGGTTGCTTCTACAAGAGAAAAAATGGGTGCAATTCCAGTGCAAATGAACGAACCAAAGAGTAACTCAAAATGGCAAATGAGAGGAAAGGCACTGTTCAGAATACACCATAATCACAGAATATAGAGGTTGCTTATATTTAAAATTTGTTAATCTTACTATTCTGCTTCTATGGCTCTTTCTCTTCTGTATGGATGCAGAGTTTAGATCTGTTCTTTTTCCATACTTATGCTATATACTCTGATGTGTGGAATAGCACACTGGTGTTACATGATAAAATATAACATTTGACCCACCTCTGGAACATTGTTTCTGCCATATACAGGAATGAGAAAAAAAGGGGTTCTGAATTTGACCTACCATAGTGAGCCACTGGCCCGCAGAAACATTTGCTAATGACACAGACTATAGTAATCTGTGAACTTCAAGGCACTTGAGTTTGAACTTTAGAGTCAGAAACTGAGCCTTAGTATAATTCTCATACAGTCCAGATACCTCACAGATTTTTCAAGTTATTTACTCCTGACCTGGAATATTCAGCTGTTAAGATGCTATATAACCTTGTGGAATTGAAAGCATGAGAAAAATAACATTATGACACAGTCAAAAAAAGAAGAACCCACCAGCTAAGAACTGTTGAGAAAATGGACAGTTATGGCCACTGGAAAAACCAACATCCCAACCAGGGGTTTCAAAAGCATCATTTTTAAGACATAAATGGGGAAGTCAATGCATAAGTTATTTTCTGTTCACTCTTAGACACCTTGTGCTTCCTAGTAACCCTGATTTAATAATAGGCTACTTTTGCAATTGTTTAAATTTATCATGAGGTCAGATTCTGGGGAGTAAGACCGCAACTACTATAAAAAAATGAACACTTGAGTTAACCTGCCTAGATTGTATTCCAAAAGCAGAACTTTATTTTTTTTTTTTTCAACTGTATTAACAGATCATCAGGAAAGGCTTCTGCAGCAAGTTTTGTTTCCTCATGTGGAGAATTTTCTAAGGAAACATTTCAACCCAATGTGGGCAAGCTTCAACAAAAGCTTACAGAACCTCTCCAACATAGTAAGAAACCTGTCCCATGATGTGGAAGCCAACAAGAAAAGCATAGAAAGATTCCAAGAAAGCACCGTGCCCAAGAAGGAATTCCAGGAACTGGGAACTAAATTTGAATCAAAAGTCCAAGAAAACATAGTGAAAGTTGATCAGGCAAAAAGAGATATAGAGAACAAAGTGCACATGCAGCAGGCTAATATTCACTATAATCTCAGCATGATCAAGGCAGATACTGACACAAAACTTAAGCAGCTTCATAAGATACAGCAGTCCCATTTCTTAGCTTTGAATAACAGCATAGCAAACATGAAACAAGAGCAAAACCTTCTTGAAATTAAATTGGAAGCTTTGAAAAAAAATTTAACAGAACTCTCCTTACATCATGGTCCTAAAGATGAAAACAGCCAATTAACCATCAAACATTTGAATGAAATACTGTCAGGGCATGCCAAGCAGCTTAAAGAACTTTACATGGAGTCAGATGTGGCCTTTCAGAATATTGCAGTTTTAGAGAGATGGTTTAAGGAGTTAAAGAAAAACATCTCAAAGTATAGGCCAGAAGATCTTACAATAACTTTAGCTGAGAAATCAGTTATTATGGAAGAAAAAAATGCAGCACTGGAAAGGCAGATATCGGAGCTCAACTACACTCTCTCAAACCTCCAGGAAAACTATTCAGACCTGCTGCGGTACATGGAGGAATGCAATTGCCACAGAGTACCTACTGACACTGATGGACTGGAGGAAGATCCAAGGAATAGCACTTACTCCCTTGAAGATACCCAGTCAAAGCACATGAAGCACTTGGAGTCAGTTTTCAGAGATTTCTTCAAGAGTGAAATTGAAGAGCTCTCCTCAGCTATTCCATCCATCCATCTTTCTCTTAACCTCCGTCAAGAAGAGAACAGACAGCTTCAGTCACAGGTTACAGCTTTTTCAGAAGACATAGGCTTGCTGAAGAAGAAAGATGAAGAAATTCATCGACACATCAAGTATCTCAACAGCTCTTTTAGCTCTCTTTTGAAAGACGCAATGCGGCACGAAGAAGCACTGGAGGCTTTACTGAGACACGAATTTCTGGATGTCTTTTTTGAAGATGATTTTAGTAGCCTAATACCATCAGTATTTCAGCTGCAAGAATCTCTCAGACACTTCTCAGATAAACTGCAAGAACAAAATGTGACTATAGAATCTCTTATGAGATTTCAACCCTTGGAGAGAGGTCACCAGAATAATCATGATGCTCACAAGCCTCCTAAGCACCCTGAGGAGGAAACACAAACCTCCTCAACTCTTCATGAAGTCAGCAGTCAACGCAGTGTCATAGAACACATGGAACCTAACTATGAGGCTGCCAAAGATGACTCCTTGGAGAGCTCAGCTTATAACGATATCATGACTCTGAAGAATGATATCAAACACCTGAGCCTGGCAATCAAGAGGCATGAATCCAGAGGTGACGTAAGTCTCTGCTGCAATCATACAATAGCAAATGCAATTGAGCTACTCAACGTTTCTGTAGAAATTCTCTCTGCAGATTTAGCAACCATCAAGCGGAATCTGGAGGAACATCTGGTGACTTTCAAAAAGCTATTTGGAAGCAATGAAGAATTAGGTGCCTCAAATATAAGTCTGGATGTTACAAAGATTCAGTCAATGTTGCACAGAAAAGGGAGAAGGCAACAGAAAGGTCAAGACAAGCAAAGAGACAAGAAAAGGTCTGAGAAGCATAGAGAAAATACACAAATAAGTGGAAGAAATACAGTGCAGACAGAATTTGTGGAAAAAGGTGTGTTCTTTTCTTTTACTTCCTCATTTACAGGTCTAGCTTCTTTCTAGGCCCCGATGCAAGTTCCACAAACAGAGCATATTGGTATTAGTTTTAAGAACTATCAGGTATCTTGTGGGATGCTGGAGGGAAATTCTGACATCACTTACATCCTCCCCCTCCAGCAGTTTGAGTAGAGAAAAAAAAAGCAGTTTGAGTAAGAAGCAAGTTAATATTCTGCTGTATTTTGGTTAAGGCCAATAAAATTACACCTGTTATAGGTGCTAGGAAATTGGTCTTGAACTAATTCAACTTCAGGTGTTTCGAAGACAAATTTTGTTTGTAGGTGCTCATGTTAATGCAGTAGCGGTTTTCTCTTAGTAAGCTGATGTGGAATGCTTCCTTTTTCCCCTGTCACTTTGTAACTTGGCTCTGGAAGGAGTGTACTCAAAGCACCAAATCCTTCTCGAGACAGACAGTTGCATTAAATGAACTGCTGTAATTTGCACAAGTGGAACAGGCAGGACTGACCAGAGGGCACGTACTCCCTCTCTTACAACCAAGCTTCAGAGACACGTTTTCAGCTTATACTTCACTGGGACTGGCCAGTTCCCTTTCCCTGTAAGCATGTGACCATAAACATCTGGTAATTACAACCACCACAGTTTTAACATTTGGCTTTTATGATCGCAGCCCTTGCTATAGACTAATAACAACAAAAATCAGCCCCTTTAGGCAGCTGTGCTGCAAAACTGTAGTTAAGACTGAATAAGTAGAGAACATATTCTTAACTAATTTATTTTTGGGACAGCAAGAGAGCTATTTTTTTTCCCCCTGGGTGGTCCCAGTGTTATACTTTTCCAAGAGTTCCAGAGAATCATTTGATCTGCTCCACTGCACATAACAATTTCCAGTGTCTAGCCTTGCAAAGAAGCATATAAAAATCAGGCCTGATAGGGATTCACCTTATCTCCCATCCTGATGATCCTGGGGAGAGAAGAGCGCTTACTCACTGCTAAAATCCTGTTCCTCTTTCTTTTTCAGACTCATTGGTGGCATTCCATGTGGGATTCTCAGAAAGAAAGGATAAAGAGAAAACTGTGAGGTTTAATGAAACGTACCTCAATTATGGAAACAGCTATTTCTCTGAACATGGCCACTTTAAAGCACCACATAAAGGTGTCTACCTGTTTGTCATCTCTGTGGAGTTCAGCTCAGGACCAGCACTGGGACAACTCTCCTTCAGCCGTGGGTACAAAAGAACTCTCTCAAGCAGTCAGAGAAAAACCCCACATGGAAACACCATGACTACTTTTGCTATAGCAGAAATGGAGAAGGGGGAGACAGTGTGCTTTGAATTGCTGCACGGCTCTGTAGTGAAGAGAAGCCCACCTGGGACAACTATGGGTGGATTCCTAATATCTAAAACTTGAGTAGTGACATTTCTGTTTTATTAATCTCCTTCCATAGAAGCAATGGATGCATTCACTATTGCTTCATCTGTGATGTATTCAAAGCTACTGCATGTGTTTAAACATAGCACTACCCTAGGTTTGTCTTCATGCTTCTTTTCTGGAAGTGTTTGGCTTTTGATTAGTTGCTTATGAGCAGCAATGGGATTTTCTTTCAAGTGAAAAGCTAATGGTTTGGACTCCAGATGTACCAGCACACATATCCCCAAATCCTTCCAATGTGAGAACTGCACATAAATGTTTTGTGTGACTTTCTTCACTTTCAACACACATTTCGCCTTTCCCTTGGCAAAAGAATATCCTCTCATGACAAATACCCCCAGTGAGTGGCAAGGAAAAGATTTTAGGTAGGATTGCACACTCCCATGTTATGTGGATGGTACCTTAAAACCCAGAAGCCAGGGCAATTTTACCTTTTAGTTCTCTGTGGACCATAGGCTATCTTGGAAACTTCTGCAACTCACTTCAATGTTTCAGTCTGTGCACAACAGGAACACTAGAAGAGATCCATCAAACCCAGTAAAATTCACTCTATTGCCAGTATTTGCAAGCAAGGATCTCCTAAATGGTCCAGTCTTTTGTTTCTTGGCCTGTGATGTACTTCAGCTACACTGCAAAAATTTAAAGCATTGTTAAGATGATTTACATTTACAATTAGGCACTAGGAAAATGTCAACAATATTTTAGAAATACTGGTGAAAATGCAGTTTATTTCTAAAGATAATCCTGAAGATTATCATGAATTCAGCCCAGAGTTCAGTATTCAGTAAATATTTTAAAACCAAGCAAGCAAAATCAAAATCAAAATGCAAGCTCATTGGTCTGTTGTCACTGCTGAATATAAATTTGTAATTAGTGTAAATCAAAGAGTAGAACTTCTGAAATGTAGAGGGCTTTTTATTTCTAAAATTTCAAAGTGACCATGCCTGGTCATGTCTTAAACTTTTCTCTTGTCAAATAAAACTTCCCAAAGACTTTCACTTTAAAGAAGTTCAAGTATTGTGGTATTTTTATCTATCCTAATACCTTACATAGCAATATTAAAACAATTAAATTTGCCAAAATTAAATGCACTTTGAAATTTTCAGTATTTTTGATGAACATATAAATTATTATGAAAATTGAACCCTTTTAAGGTAGCATTTTTTAACAAATCTATTCTGCTGTTAAGAATTTTCACCCATCTACCTGATTCTAAGCAATACTAACCTATCAATAATTGTTAAAAACCCCCAACACATCGGTACCAACACACAATGCACTTAAAGCAACAGTCTGACAAGCAGACAATACCTATCTTTTGAAATAAAGCTACAAAGCAATTTCAGCTGACTTGCTGAGAAGATTGTTTTCTCTATCCTGAAAAGCTCAAGAAAACTAACAACAAAAAATGCTCCTTATCTCCTCCTGGCCAATGCTGATTTCCACAGGAGATGCCCAGGCCAGGTGCTCCCGTTTTTCTAGCACAGAGCCATGGCTCACACTGCTCTGCTGCAGGCAGCACACAGTGCCTGCAAACTCAGCGTCATTTTCTGTCCCACTTTTGCTCATAGTATCTAAGGGAAGAAAGAGAAGAATAAAATTGAAGAGGTGAAATGAAGAAAACCATCAAATTGTAAGATTATGTTCTCTACCATCCTGGGGTGACTCAGATTGGTTTTTCCCAGTGTTCCTCCAATTCCTGTCTTTTGTGGTGGCAGCATTCTGCAGAGCCAGGCCAAGTGTGCTGCCTGTGTCAGGGTGGTTCAAGGAACACCTCATCTTCAGTGCACACCAATTCTGCACCTATCAACCAAGTTCCACAAATAAGTACCACTGGGGAATATGTGTATGTTACATATGGGGGATACGATACATGTATGTATTGTTTTTAAAGCTTTGACAGAAAGCTTCAACTGGAACAAAAACCACTTGGAAATGAACACAGGAGGTAGTAGAGAGCACCGCAGTTCATCCAGTCAGGTTTTGTGTCCCTCCTTGTGCTCCAGAGTACTTTTGTTGAAGAATATGCCAGATGAGTTCCGAGAACACTGGTTCCAGAGTGAATAAAATGTTAAAGATGTTTTTGCATTCTAAAGATGTCTTCAAATATGTGCTCAAGTTTGCCACCTGATTATACAAAGAAGACATACTTGACTGGAAGACTAATTTTTATGGGGCAAAAAATTAATCAAAGACAATGGGATAAATCACTCTGCTGGCTGCATAAGCCAGGAAGACTGATTTCCTTCTCAAGCAACAAGAGAACAATGATTCATCTACTGGGCTGTGGTTTTGTTTGTTCAAAGCAATAAACCAGCTTTATAATAAGCCTCCATGTAAACCACTCCTGCATTTTTTTGGTGGGATGGTTGTTTGGGCTTTTTATTAGATCAACATAGCCACACCACTATGCCACAAAGCCACACCACTATGACCCGTATTTTTAGGCAAACTAGAGAAATAAATTTAATGAAGATAATTTAAAATACAGCTATTGGTTGGCTCAGTGGATTTAGGAGAATTTCCAAACATGAAAAAAACCTGAAGCTGACCATAGGCACTGGAAGAGTTGTCTATAAGAGCTTCAGCTTCCCTCACAGCAGACTGACTAGACTAATGTGCCTGATGGCCAGGCAGCAACAGGCACAGAAACGTGTGCTCACTCCAGGATACAGATATATGTAATTTCAATCTGACACTCATGTTTAAACATAAAGCTCTGCATCTTAGTGACTTCATGGAATTATTTTGTTACTGATCTGCTGCTTTATGAATGTCAGTATCTTATAGTACATTTTAAAACTAAAGTCTCCTAATGTTTTTTTTTCTTTTCCATTAATAAAACAATCTCTTAACTGTACTCCAAATTCAAGTACTGCTTGTACTGTATATAAACAATTTTACTTTCTATAGATCCAGCAATGCCTGAATTCTTCAGTAATATTTACATCAAGCCAGAGTCTGAAGCCCAAGGAGCTCTCCTCATGAAACACTCAGGAGGTGGTCAGCCCAACAGCAGTGGTCCTTTCCCAGCTCCAATTCACAGCTGATACTGATCTAGTGCACTACCATCACTGAGAAAGATCAAAGTGGTGTTCTGGGGAAAGGTGAAGATAAAACTGCAGAAGGAATTAAGGAAATTAATAGAATTAAATCTGACCCTTTCTGAATTTAGTGATACTTCTGCTATTTATTTAAAAGCTTGTGATTCATTTTGCTAACTACTCAGTTTGCTTTTTGGTGTGCCCACCAAACATCCATTTGTGCTGTTTACACATTTCACCGGATAAAGCTGTTGCACCTCTTAGGCACTGATGCAAGCTCATCAGGAACATATTCTATACAGTGCTCAAACTCGCCCATTTATAAGGGAGAACATTTTGGTATTCATTACTAGCAGGCAGCAGAACTTATTTTCACGCAAAACTCCCCAATTTTCCCCCCAAATTCTTTCTTTAGGACACAGCGCCACCCTGTGGCCGTTGCACGAAGCAGCAGCGAGAGAAAAAGCCGCTCACCAGAACACGGACAGGCGCAAACACTTACCCACGATTTTCCTCATCTCCTCCTGCAACGCTAACATGAAATCCCAGTTTTAAATCCAACCACGACCACTGCAACCACTGAAGACATTCCATTTCCAAATAGTCACAACCATAGGAAAAAGGTTTACTTTGCCAAGATACTACTTTAAGGAGACCAAATCTTTATGCGTCTAATTTCCTGGTATTATGTGTTACAGACAGAAAGGTTTGAAACTACATTGTTGATCTTTCCATTGCACTTTCCAGAACTACACTGCAAGAATTTAACACTTGACTGTATAGGAAAAACAAATCAGGGCTTATAATTATAATATATTGGTAACAGTTTTTATGGTATTCAGCTATCAAACCTTTCTAGCTACTGTAAAAATATGTATTTAAATCTAAAATTATTCCTGATTAAATGCAAAAAGAGAACAGAAACTGATCTTACTTCTTTCTCCTTGTAAACTAAGGGTGAACTCTATGGAGAGTAGAAGCCAATACGTTTCTGCAATGAGAAAATTCTGACACTCTCTTCACAGTACTCACAGGTGAGATAGCCCCTTGACTGGTGTGAATTTGCTTGAATCACAAAAAACAGAGTAAATTTAGCAGGAATACAGAAGCATCTGCATATTTTTGCAACAAGCAGTATATACACATATTAAACTTAAATCTCTTAACTTGGACATTATTACACAAAAAGCATGTTGTACACAGAGGGAACAAAAAGCAACTACAAAATTCCCCATCCCTTTATTTTTCCTCTTTTTACCTGGTAAGCTTGAGGCAAATTCATACGGATAAAACCAACACGTAGTGAACTTGCATATGTTCAAATAAAAGTATCATTTGATTTTAACTTACTTTTGGCCTTGCTGTAACACAGGGATAAAAACCAGGAAAAGGAAACACTGTTTTTTACTGTTGCACCCAAATTTAAATTTCGTGCAAATAATAAAGAGCTTAAACTTAGAGAGCACCAAATAATTTTCAATATCATTGAACAATAAAAGCAGTAATTAACAACTTATTCAGAGACTGTGGGGGGAAAAAAACCATAAACAAGGTATGAAAAAGTAGGGAGTTATTTAGTTACAGTATTAGGATTTCCAAGTCATTACTTTTTAAGGCAAAATCTTATAGTAACAAAACACATCACTAATGTGTACTAAAATAAGGTTATTTACTTAAAAATGATACATTGGACATAATCTGTGTACAGAACAAGCAATTCATGGTAAACTCAATAAGGCACCTTCTAAAGCAGATGCTGTACAAAATACATTGGTGTGTTACATTTTTAAAGTAGTATTCTACACTTCTGGCATATAACACACACAAGAGTGTGACCATTTCTCTTGTTCCACTCTTCTTTCATATTTTATTTACATCTTCTCTAGGTTAACTACAATGTTATTTATTCTTCTTGTATACAATATAGTACATTTCATTTTGGGCATGTCATGTCAGAGCACAAATGTCACTACATGATGTGGGCTTCTATAATTGCATTAAACAGTAAAATATCACAAAGCAACAATTACATTAGATTTGTTGAAAACCCAGAAGTAATGTGCCCTCTACTTCTGCTGTACAACCAGGGCTGAGCACCATGGTTCCATAAGGACTATACTGTGCAACACTGCCAGCTGCTTTTAGATATCACCCCTGCTTGGAATAAAGACTGTGGGCACAGGATAAAGACTTAACTCAGAGGCACTCTCTGGAGAGGGAGCAAAGGCTAAATAATTCTAATATTTCACAGAAGATTAGCATGTAACTTCCCTTTAAAAATATCTGCAATAGCAAGAGAATGTTTATTAACTTTAAATCTCTGCTCTTCAAACACTTTAAAACCATTAAAATACAGTCTGTTAAGAGAAGATGAAATGTATCCAAATGATTTGTTTTATAAACACATTCAAATGGTCATTTAGATCAAGATCTAAAATTTGATTCTAGACTACTTGAAGGTAACTTAAAATATTAGACCTCTAAAAAGGCTGATTAAGAAAATAATTCAGAAGTGATGGGTATTGGGAAAACCGCTTCTTGAGGAAAAATTACATTAAGTAAAATTCAGAATAAACTCCAAATGTAAGCCTAATTTTCTCTGCAGGAATACCACATTTCTGGCGGAATTTACAAGTCAACCAGGAACACAAAAATTTTCCTTTTAGTTGCTGTAACAATAAGAATGAAGTGACTTCAATTATTTCCATCTAATATCACATGGAACAGGTTCAATAAACACAAGAATCCCTCCATATGAGTGTTTAAGACCTTCAAAGGCACAGTCTTGATACTCCCAAAGGTATTTTTCACACAGCTGATTTTTGTATTAAAAAAGAAAAATCAGATTTGTCAGTTTTGGAATATATCTTTTTGAATGACAAATGCTTAAAATTTTGACTACCAAAAAAGAGATTAATCATAGTCCAATAGAACAATCTTGTTACTCTCTCTGACCTTAAAGGCTTCTGAACTGTACAGGACTGCATGAAGCAACAACTTACCTTTGGAGTATGCTTAGTTAAGTAAAAATTAATGGGCTGGCTTAAGAGCATTTTTCTTCCCCCAAATGATTAAGTATCAGTATAGATATCCTTTAGCATTAATGTTTTGTTGAATATCCGAATCAAGGAAGCTGCTGTTCAGCAAGAACTACACATGCACGATACATCCGAGTATGAACAGAGTAAGTGAAGTGCTGACAAATTAGGTTTAAGGCAAAAAAGATTTTTTCCCCTCTCAAAAAATCATCTTTGTAGCAGTTTGCTCCCTCCATGTTAAAATAAACTTGTAAATCAATTTAGGTCCTAAGGCGTCTAACCATCCTATTGCTGCCTTGCAAACACCGAAACACTGGAAAAGAAAATAAGTGAAAATTTACAAATTATTGAAATTTATACTTCCAGAAGGGGCTTCCCAAAGAGCTGGGAAAAATAAACTAAAAAAAAAAAAAAAATTCACAAAACACGTTTAAAGCAAATGATGATGTGGCAAACTCTAAAAGAAATGACACAATATTCTACATAGGACGGGGTTCATTTAGACAGATCTCCATGCTCTGAAAGTTTAAGCTAGCAGGGTACCTACATAAACATTTTTTCCTTCTTATTGATAAAAATTCTAGAGAAGGAAAAAAAAAGCTTATCCCTTACATTTTTTGGCTTATACCAAAAATTTTCCAACTACCTGTGCAAAAATTATGTGCGAAGACATGATTAACAATTTCAAAATCATCTTATATTTCTTGGCAATGGACGGAGAAACTTTTTTTTTTAAAGCCCTTTATCATGAGGATTGTGGCACAATGTCATAAATCTCTTGCTGTTTTCAAATAAGTTAAAGTTGACATACCTATGAACTTCTCAGCCAGAATACATATTAATACTTAAAGGCATTACTAAACAAAAGTAATGACTTTATTTAAAAAAAAAAGTCCCTTGAAATAGCTAGTTTTCTATAAAATATGTAGAACTGTTAAATAAAGTCTGTACATCACAATAGAAAATAAAAATACTGCAATCTTTTGCCTGACCATTTACATTATGCGAACTACAGGATTAAAACAAAAAGGTAACATGCTAAAAGGCTGTAATTGTTCACAAATCACATTACTTCTGTGTTACATTGCTTTGCATCAGTTGTATTTTCAAGGGAAATTTAAACATATCAAAACAATTTCTATGTAAATATTTTAAGACAACAAATAATCCAGCATAAATCAATCTGAAGTTTTAACAATTTCATCAGTTCTGGTATTATTCTTAACTTTTTTCTTCAACTCTCAACTATGGTGCATGTGTGTGCATATATCTAATTGTACAGATGTACCTAGGACTAGGTATTTATTGTTTGGGTTTTTTTTAACTAAAGCACTGTCATGGTTTGACAAGCACACTGTATAAATAACTTCCCTTTTTAAAGTTATCTAGAACAAGATTTACAGTACAAAATTATAGGCACTTAAATTATCAAATAGATTCAATGGTTCCAATACTGCGTGTTCAATCTTCAGACAATTCATGCTTTGAAGCTTCAACTTGAGTAATGGTACTATTTTCTAACTTGCAAGTAGAAGTGGCAAAGGAGTTATAAATCCGGGTTCTGGCTTCTACACACCTTGTGCAGGTCAGTGGTGAAAATGGGGGAACTTCAGTTTCTTGTGCAGGTCGAACAGTTGGCACAATAAAACCAAGTTTTACAATTGTGCTAACTCACTGTATCTTCATGATTTAATTTCAGTGTCATTCCTCCCAAACTTAACTAGAACTTACAATACCCACTGATGTAACTTGTCTCAAATCTTCACTTCCATTAAGTTACCCACAGATGTGGCCTCCTGCGTCTACATCAGAGCAACCCAGCTCCAAATCTTCTGCACACTGTGGATCTGATCTTCAACAGTTCATGTACTCACTTCTCCTGGTCTTGACCCTTTACTGCATTCTCTGATCTTCAAAGCTTCCTGCCTTTTTTGTGTCTGTAAACCAGACTTGTTCTCAAGCCTTTTGAAATGGATCTTCTGCCTAGTTTTGTCAAATGATGAAAGAGTACATGCCTACACCTGACAAATTCCTTCCTTTGTGGGAAGAAATTCATAGCCTGACAGACACCTATCAGAGAGTCCCAATACAGCAGGAAGGCAAAACACATCACCATCAGTCTTTTCTGCTAAGATGTAAAGAAAGTATTCTATGGCAAAAATGCTGGTTGCATGTGGCACTGTGAAAAAATATGACAAATATCAGGGATCCAATTATGAAGCTCTCTCTAGACTGCAAGTGAGATGACCAAAGCAGCCTACATCTCTAGAAAAGATTGTTTCAAGCTCCTTACAGATTTAGGTAGGCATTTCTTAATTAATTAATGGTTCACATTTTTACAGTTCTCCTTGTGACCAAATAAAAAACAGAAAAAAATTAAAACTGAGATTTCTGAAGATAACTTAATGGCAAAAGATTCAGTAGCAAATCTCTGATTGTGGAGCCATAAAATGCATGGAGCCCTGACCATAAAACTTTGTTCATTTAAATGGTTTCTTATATATTCCAAATGACAGCAAAATAATCCTGGCACACACATAAAGGCATAAAGAACTGTTAAACTGAGTAGTATCACAAACAGATTAATAACCTACAGGCTGTTTCACCAAAACTTGGTATGGATTGACTAGGTTTTATCAGGTAGAAGGCAAAAAAAAAAAAAAAAAAAAGCTTATATTCTCCATCTCTGTTGAATCCATATAGCTTGTTAGGCTTTCACAGAAAGCACTGTAATCTGAACATTCAATTCAGTACCCAGAGTTTTACAGGAGACTCACTAAGTATGATTGAAGTCTCAATGCAGCTCAAACCAAAACAAAACGTGTATTTTCTCAAGGCTGTCCATATGTGTAGCACGTAGTGTATAGAGGCTCTCAGTATCATGGTCTATGAAGTACTGAAAGATTTCATTAGCAGCCTGTAGAAGTGTGCTGAGAAAATATACTGAATCTCAGTTATTTCCTCTTTATTTTTATCTTCCTCACTCATGTTTGAGTGAAAAGATCTAGGGAGTCCAGCTTTGCTCTCCAAAGTCAATTTCCTATGTCAAATCTTTACATCTTGTGATTCCACCATCTTGGCAAGTGTCTTCTTGATCCTCAAGGCAGTGAGCCTCGAGGCAGGATTATGAGCCCAGCACTCAGACATCAACTTCAATATTGCTCTTAAACACTGCAGAAGGAAAAACAAATGTGTGCTTGAAACAATCTTTCAACAATCACTACACCCACAGTTATAATTCTGGTTCACTGTCAAGCTCAAATTATAGAACTTTCAAGTTCAAAACTGTGCAACTTCCAATTTTTCTGCAAAATTGTTAGTAGAAAACTATAATAAAGAGATCTGCTGAAGGAAAAAAACCCAAAACATCCCAAACCTGACATCCACGTGCTAATCCTTCTTATCCCACCCCATCACTGCCTAGTATTACAGTAGCTGGAACTAATGGAAGTGTTGATTTAGTCTCTCAATAATACATTACCAGAACTTCTCTGTACAACTCAAGAACAGTTGTACAAATATGGCAGCAATAAACAGAAATATCTCCACATATATGGCTGCAAAACCATAGAGAATTCTTTCAAGGAAAATGAACATGTGACAACATTTCTTTCAGCAGTCAAAAAAAAAATTAGAGAAGACTGGTAACTCATAGAAGGCAAGGACTTGGGGAAGAATGGATATAGCATATTTAATTTGCTATGTGAAATAGTTATGTCTTATGTACTGTGTTCAAGCTGTGGCCCTTTAGAAACACATATAAGTGAGAGTATTTTAGTTATATCACAGATTGTCCTGTGATGTAACAGTAAAAGAGGAAAAAAATGGAGGAAATCCACAAAGGAACTGCTTTATCTTTCATGAAATATCTTATGCCACAAACCAATATCTATTAAGACTAATAAAATTAATTTAAAAATTATTTCAGTTTTAGCTCCAATTAAACTCTGAATATATTCCACTATCTAAAATACACAAATACACAATCTCAAGTAGAGCAGTATTCATATACTTGCATGCTGCTTAAGGGTATCTTCTCAGATCACTGAAAAGATACATTAAAAAAATACAGTATTTTGAATTTATCTCAAGCATGTCTTTCTCCTATTATTGCTATGAGGTTTTCAAAGTATCAGAATGTGTGAATGCAGTCCTACTTTACAACATTTTAGTATTTATTGAACTAAAATACCACCCCATATTAATGAACAATCTGAAGCAGATTTGCCTCTGAGCACACTCACTTCATCGCTGTTCCATCTGTTCGACACCACGGGGCGCAGGCGTTTGACACACACCACTTCTCTCATGTCCTCATAGGATGGATCATTTGGCACCATGTCATAATATGGCAACTGGTACTCTTCAACAATACCTGGAGATAATTAGGAAAGTTTAGGAACAATTAAAATAATTAAATCTACATATCTACTCTTGGATTTCCATAGCCAGGAACAAAAATTAACTTTCTGACAAGTTAAACTCACCACACTGTGAGTTTTACTGCGGTAAAAATCTGCAAATTTCACTACAACAATAATTTACCATAAAAGCTCCAATATTATGATTATTAACTTTAGTAGCTACTATTTCCTTGTAGTGCCTTTGATTTTGATACCAAATGCTAGCTTTGGCTTTTTCTAATCTACTACATGCTACAAGGAAGCACAGAGAAATATAAGATGGAAGAAGAATACGGGTGAAGATGCATAAGGATACAAAAGAAGAGTAAAAGAAAAGCTAGGATGAGTCATAAAACTATTTGTCAGACTATTACTACAGCTTTTAAAGAATACAAGCCTAATGACACAGCAAGCTAATTATATTATTTCCTGGTGAAGCATTGCTAGAGTGAGGGAAGGGCCTGCTAGATTTTATACAGAATATTTGAAAGTTTACCTCCTGTGACACAGCGCCGAGCCATTTCCCAGATGATCAGCCCAAAACTGTAGATGTCAGCCATGATGTATGGCTGGAAATGGTTTTTATTCAGGCTTTCATCCAGGACTTCTGGAGCCATGTAACGTTTCGTTCCCACTCTGGTGTTCAAGGGAACGTCAACTTCGTTTGTGTCACTATATGAAAACATTAGCAAGTTACTGAATTGTGGACTGTTACAAGGTATGAAATCCTGTATGGCACAACCACTAAAAACACAAGTCTCTCTCTCCATAAAACTTAAATTAATAAAAGTATTTAATAATACAATTAAAATATCACATCTTCAATTACGATTCAACTGCTGATATGCTGTTTAAATTTTCTATGAAAGGCTAGTTTTAAATTAAAAGAAAAACCCAGTGTCCATTTCCTCTGAAATGATCATCATCATGATATCTGCCAGCATTCAAGAACTACATTTTACTACATCTGCCATTTTAAACTGAGTATCTGGTGCATTAAATAAAAAAATGACATGAAAGTTTTCCAAAGACAGAGGATTTGTTACCTGTTGAACTTGACTGCAAGACCCAAGTCCGCAATGCAGCAGGTTCCGTTTTTCTTTATCAAGATGTTTTTACTCTTCAGGTCCCTGTGTGCAATTGCAGGCTTGCCTTGTGTCCCATAGATTTCTGTGTGCAGGTGGCACAGGCCACATGCAGCAGAATAGGCCAGTTTGAGCAGAGCCCTGTTGTCCAGAGTAGTGCACTTCAGAAAATCATACAATGATCCGTTTTCATGGTAATCCGTAATCAAGTAAAGCTGTGTCCAGGAGCCAGTGCCTTTAATATCTGCTGCTATGAAACCTATGAAATGTATAAACCAAGTTACTATTTATTTGTACATAAAATTTTTGTGTAGTAGATTTAGTGATAATTCCTAAAGCTCTATTTTCTTGCACTGTAGCAGAAAATACATGCTGCCCTCATGAAGACTAACCATGTAGAACCTCTGACTCTGTGAGGTTACCAGTCCAGCTTTCCAGCAAAGAGACTGCAGACATGCTTCTAACCAAAAGCAACACAACCCTTTCAGTAACATTTAATTAGTGCACATTAAGCAAATAACCCAGCTGGTGATTCCAGAGAAGCTGCCTTAGACCCCTCACACCACCCAGTAAGAGCTCCTTCCTCCTCCACCCTCCAGCAGCCAAGGTTCTGCTGCCTTACCGAGGATGTTTTCATGTCGCATGAGAACAGTTTGGTAAATCTCTGTTTCTCTGAACCAGCTGGCTTCTTCTGTGGTGAAAAACACTTTGACTGCCACTTTTTCACCCCTCCATTTGCCCATCCACACTTCACCATATCGCCCTTTTCCAACTTGCCTCACCATCTGAATTTGTTTGGCAATAGTACGCTGAACCTAAGGAAGAAAAAAAAGGAAAAAAAAAAAAAAAACAGAGGAGGAAACCACACCAGTTAACCAAAAGTACCAGGCCAGGCTGCTTGTCAATCTTGGATTACTTTAAAGTTTTATACCATTGTAAAATTTTTCCATGAAATTTTTTTAGATTCCAATTTTGGACTCATTATTGCTGCCTCCAAGGTATTAAAAAAAACCCAAAAAGATTTAAGTCAACTCAACTTCTAACTGAAGGGTATGTTCTCTTGCATTTTATTTCTATTTTTTCTATTTATTTATTTCTATTATTTCTATTACAGTCATCTGTCTCACTGGCTAATTTTTATGCAAGTATTATATAGGATGGTGAATGAACAAAACTATGAATAATTATCACAAAACAGTTTAAGTTGGAAAGGACTCTAAAGATCATCTACTTCCAACCCCTCTGTCATGGGTGGGGACACCTTCCACTAGAACAGGTTGCTCCAAGCCCGACCCAGACTGGACTTGAACTCTCCCAGGGATGGAGCATCCACAGCTTCTGTGGCAACTTGTGCCAGTGCCTCAACATCCTCAGTGAAGAATTTCTTCCTAATGGCCCATCTAAACCTACTCTCAGTTTAAAGCCATTTCCCCTTGTCCTATGTCTACATGCCCTTGTAAGAAGTCCCTCTCTGGGCTTTTCTATTTTAATGGTCAGTGGATACTAAGAATGTAGAATCTCTGAGTTCACTCAATTTGAATTAGCCATTACTTGTATTTTTATCTTAATGGCTGTTTTCTTTGAATTCTGCTGATGCCAACAGATTTTTTTAATGTATCTGATTTTTGACATTTCATTAACTATGTGAAGATGGGCTTTAAACATGTTCAGTTTGTACTTCATCGTGATGGCATATACAATTATTAGCATTTTTTATGAACAGACCGCTTTGTTCTTCGCATTAGATCCAAACCAAGCTTTGTTTGTGATGGAGAGAAATTCAGTGAAGAAAAATCTCAAGTTTATGACTTACCAACAGTGGTAGTCCTGATCCACTCCCAGAACTCTGTGACTGGTCAATAAGGTCTTTTAATGACTCCCCAGCTGGAATAAATGCTTCATCTTGTTCCAGGTCACGATTATAACAGTGCCTCTTTGCCATCGACTTACAGTAGTGCCTGCAAAAGTAACAGAAGTCAAGCTGAACTCCAAAACACTTAAAATATGTAACAAACTGTTCTAGGAAAGGAGCTATTTAAACAAACACACTTTCTCAAAAAAAAAACCAGAGAAGCAGATGTTACTGTGTTTTTTCTTTTCCTGAAATGTAATTTATATAGCTTTTTAATGTTAAGAAGCTGTTGTAATGCATGTAGAGGTTTGTCAGCTGATTATCAGTGAGGTAGAAACCCACCATTTTTAACACTCAGCTCTCAGCCAGAGTTATCAGCACAACATGGCTGATTTTGGATTACATGAACAGACAGAACCTTGAACCACAGCAGCTGAGGCTGACACAAGCCTTGGAAACTGCTGGAACAGTGATCACCTCCAGCACAGGGCTGGGGCTAACAGAAGCACTTGAATGAACTGCCATAGCTCAGCTGGACATTTACTTAGTTTTGAAACTCAGCAAAAAATCTCAGAAGCAGATGAAATTTAACTATTGAAAGTGACTGAAGACCCAAAAGCATAAAAAGCATGAAGATATTCCTGTTTACCAGCTCCTATAGCATAGAAGTTATGTGTAGCGTGCAAAACTGTAAATACTTTGTAGCCAGAGGAAAGGACCAAACTCACTTAAATTCTCTGCTATGAACATTTCATTCTGCTACCCACAGAAATGTGAAATTAAGTTCCAACTGTTTCCAATCTACATATGATTAACTGAGTACATTAGCGAAATAACTGTTCTGTTTACACTGATTTACAAAATTAAAAATGTTGCCAATAAAGAAAGTGCTTTCTTACTTGTAACAAAAGCAGCTAAGTAAGATGACCATGACAATTATGCAGACTGCCATAGAAATCAACACTGCCATCCAACGAATGCTGCCATCAAAAAGTCCATCTATTTGACAAAAAAAAAAAAAAAAACAAGAAAGAAAAAACAGAAAGGAAAAAAAAAGAGTTTCCAAAGTCTATTAATTAAACATATATTTTAAACAGCTTATTTAGGTATGGTTTCATATACTGTGTATCAAAGTGAATATTTATACCACAAAAGCAAAGATAAATTCATTTGGATGACAGAAAAAAAAAAAAAAAATACAGCTTGAGATTTTGGAGTTGTTGGTTTTGGTTGACTCTTGCTAGTTTGTTAGAAATAGAAATTAAGGATTTAGAGCAGTAAAATTCTGAGAAGATATAAAGCAACAGTTAGACCAGTACAACTTGTCTAGCAATGAGTGAGTAAGCGCATGAAAACAAACTATTTTCACTGGGAACAATATAAAGAAGAGCATGAATTTGCAATAAAGAGGTGTTAACAAGGTCTGAATAGTTTTTTTCATGATGGCATTCATAATGATAAAAGCACAGCAGAGATTAAGAAAAACATTTTTAAAAGAGATCAGACTGTGGAAACAGAATAAAAACAGATCAGAAGATCACATGCAGTCAAGATATGAACACACTAAGAACAAGAGTAAAATGTCACGAGAGACTGACCAAGGAAAAGATTAACTTGAAAGTGACAAAAAATGAAAACTGAAAATATAAAATGAAAAGTAGCACAGATCTTCATATAAAAATTACTGAGTAAGGAAAAAACTATATTTCTGCAAGAGTATAATTACATTTTCTCCTTATTTCTACTGTTGATCAGGAAGAACAGAACCTACACAGAATTTCTTAGCAGTGTGAACATACAGGAGGTGTTTACCTGTACTATCAAGAGGTGGCAATGTTGGTTGCAAATCCTGATTGCAGAAATCAGTGCGACAGCACTCAATCGTTCGGCGTAACTGCGCTTTAGGGGAGTCCTGTTGAAGGAGAATTCAATGAACATTCAGATTCTGAAGCTAAAACAGGGACAGGAGATGCTACAGCTACAACATAGCATGGACAAAAGTGTAAGCTACTTTATTTAAAAGGCACTTCAACCACACCATTTAATGTATGAGATCACTCTGCAGTGGCCCATAGACATCACCTAATCTTTGAGCCTACATTTGATCCTTCACTTTTTTATATTTCAGGAGATGTTTTTCACTTGTTGCACAGAAATAGATGGTTTCTACTTAAGTTACTATTTCATACATGGGAACAGTCTTGAGCTTAGTCAAAACTAGTTAATCATATGTTAAATAAATACTGCTCTTAACACAAAAAACCCAAACCCTTTAGAATTTTTTCTCTTATACTCATCATAGCAGAAGTATTTGCTTTAGAAGCATCTTCAGATTGCCATATTAAAAAAGGGAGTGGCATAAAAATGAAATAAAGTATGTGACTGGTATAAATCTCATTTTTTCACCTTGCACTGGAAGTCTGAACCTTCATACTTCATGCAGCCAGAAGCAAGTGTGGGTTCTCCATGTTCATCCTCCTCAATGATTGCAAAGCAATGCCCATTAGTTCTGCAATAAACATATCAAGTGTGCTTTATCAGCATGTTTTTCATTCATTATTCAGAATTAGTTGACCATGAACACATTAAGAATTCCAGAAAAATTCTTCAATATAGTGATTACCATCCAGTTTGGGAATAAAAGACCTCCACGGTATTCTCAAACAGAACACTACAGGGATGCTTTCTCACAAAACAGATACTAAGGAAAACAAATTTAGAAATAATTTTGTTTGCCAAAAATCTATTTACACTTATTCCAAGAAATGCAGATGTGGAAAGCATAATGCCATACGGTACCCTGCACATAGACACTGTGTGTTTTTAACTAATAGCCTTTTTATCAGCCTAATGGCCCGTCAGCTGCTAGGTCAGACAAAAATTAGTAAGGTCTATACAGACTGCATACACTAGAGGGCAATAAAAACCAATAAATACCAAGAGGCTTAAAAGACAAAATACTGGAACATTTTCTCAGTTCAAAATTGTTTCTAAGTTCTGCCTGTGTTTACATTTAAAAAGACAGCAGTGTTTATCTTCCTCTTTGGGCTCCACAGAAACTGCCAAGTGACACACTAAGAGACTGAAACCTATGTTGAAGTGAAGACTCAAAGTACAGGAGCAAGTAATATGTTTTCAACTGTGTATATTAATTCTTAAGGAAGAAAACAGAAGGGCCTTGAACATGGAATTGCAAATGGAGAGGAAAAAAAGAAAAACAAGGACATTTCAGGACATGAAATAAAAAGCCACCTTAAGCAAGCACATAACCTGTGCACGAATCTGTTATGGTTCTTATACCTAGCAAAGATAAAACCTCCCTCCTGTCTCTACATGTCCACAGGCTTTTCTTTATTTTCCCCTGCCTTTCCTTAATATTCTGTAATCATTGAACATGTAACAAGAAGAATTCTCAGTAAATGGCTATGCTGTTTACACTACCTTTTTGACTACTAGGTGAAGAAATAAGCAAACAGGTGGTCATGTCAGAAGGCTTAGATTTGGGTCACTTAATACTCACCCAGCTCTAAAATACCACAGGGTTACTTAAAACCTCTGTCCTTCAAAGCAGTTGCTAGGCTTAAAATGACCAGTTGTAAATTGTTTTAAGGTGTGGTGAAAACAGAGATGACCATGGGTTTTAGCACGCACAGAACATAATCAATTATGGTCAGATCAC
The DNA here is from genome assembly GCF_048771995.1 of Taeniopygia guttata. Lineage (NCBI taxonomy): Eukaryota > Metazoa > Chordata > Aves > Passeriformes > Estrildidae > Taeniopygia > Taeniopygia guttata. The sequence goes on along the minus strand of NC_133031.1, from coordinate 10,617,575 downwards.
CTGAGAGAACCTTGGTCAGCCTCCAGAGGTAGTTTGCTCTCTCAAAATCCAAAATAATATTCTTCAAAGAGCCTCTCTATCTTAAATGCAACACTTACATGCATGTGTTGTTAATAGCATCATCTGGACAATGTCCTGAGCAGTAGCATTTAAGAAAAGGTAGGGTGTCCTCTGGAGCAAGTGTTACTCCATTTGCTTGTTTCTTTTGGTCAGAATTTGTCTTCATTCCTGTACCATGAAGCATGCTGTCTGGCTTTTGACCTGGACACAAAAAATACAGCAAAAAAAAGTTTGCATCTCCAGAGTTTCATAGGCAAAACATGACAACAATTATTATATTTATAACTGAAGTATAGAAGGCAATCTCCTCTCCCAAGATTATAGTAAAAATTTGAGTTAATAATTTTATTCTAGAAAAACTCAGCTGACATATTTTGTACCTTAACAGCAGATCTTCCAACCATATATAATCAATAAAAACAGAAAGATATTTTCTCTTTTTGAGGTAGGGCAGGAAAGCAGTGGTTTAACTGGTTAGAATTCTCTGAAGAAAGCTTCTCTCATTCATGTGTTTAGAAAACCAAAATGCTGACGGCTTGATAACCACAACAAGAATAATTTTATGCATGAATGAACATACTTAATATGCAATTTTCTAATTTTCTGAAGTAATTTTTTATAGATTCACAGTCTCATGGAAGAGCAGTAATAACTCCAAAATCTCTTGGTTTTTTTGATCTCTGTATGCATTAGTACTTCAAAACACAGCTAAAGTAAATCTTGTTTGCAAATTAAATTTCAGTAAATGACACGAACATCCATCCAAACGAGCTTTCACAGAATAGAAACAGGGCTACATCATGTTCCAAGCAACCCTCAGTTTCTCAATAGTAGCAGATGTAAACATCATTTGTTCTTGATCATATTATTAAAGTGCTTTTGTGATTGTAGGCATTCAGAAAAAAACATCCATTTTCTTCTTAGTGAAGAACATCCAGAACAAAAATGATGAACATTATCTGCCTCATTTGGAATATGCCACGTGATTACTAATGAGCTGAGAACATCTTTACCCATCTCCTTCAGCTTTATCATACACAATTTTACCAACAAGAAATCTCTTTCTGTCGACCACCTTGGCTCTAAATCCTCAAGGTATGAACCAAACAGAGACAGAAGAGCTGTGAACAAACATCATTTGCACTGACACAGCAAGGCTTTGTGTGAGGCTCAGTGTTGGCAAGATAGGCCAGCAGCTTGTCAGGACCAGCAGAAGCTTTTACAAATGTAGTTATTAGCAAAAAAAAAATGGAGGCCACAATAAAAATTTCAGTTTTCCAAGGAAAAGAAACCTGACCAGGAAACTCAAGAGTGTCTTCGAACAGATTCTTGGGCCTCCTGTCAGACCTAGCAAACAGGAGCCGTAGAGTGATGAGAATATTAGTATCCTGTTGCACCTTGCTTGAAACATGTCCAAAAAAACTTGATTAAAACCTCTTGCAGATAAAGCCCTCTGCATCATTCTACTGTAACATCCACTGTGTCATTCAGACAAGTGCCAATTAAATATTTGTGAAATTTGATCCTACTGTACTGAAAATAGCAGAATTGCAGATTTCTGCATCTGGTTAATACAGCACACCTAGTGCAGTGTCCAATGCAGAAAAGTAATAAAACTGTGCTTCTTCTGCATACAACTAAGAGAATATCCTGAGAAATACACCATTACTTAAACACTGAAATCACAGAGCAGTGCTTTATTTAATATGTGGTCTTCAAAGAGTATTTCAGTAATGCCCAAGTTAAATAGTCCTGATCTGTACAGACTGTTCACAAAAAACAAGATCCAGTGCTAGAATAACAGTAGGTTATGGGTATTTCTGATTTAACCAAGAGGAATCCTGCACAACTGAAACAGCTCCTCCATCCACCCCAGTCTCTTTCTACATATTTCTTCCCAGCATAAACTGAAAGGTAATTTTAATACTTTGCTAGAGACATTCTGTATTCACATATAAGAGATCCTCACCTGCTCAGAGAACAGGTAATTCTACGTAATATTTAAACCAAAAGCCACTACATATGCACAAATATTTTCTCATTTTGTTGAATGACTACAGTATCTTTCCCAGTTGATGTTATAAATCCCTCTTGTCCTTGAGGGACATTCCACATGTTAAAAGTCTTTATGGTACTCTATGATCAGTGTCTTACAATCACTCATCCATTTTTCTACCGTGATCACTGAATGTAATGCTTTTTCAGTTTATTAGATGAGAAATCCAAGGAACCCTAAAAGCATGGCTTCTCCTAGCTCAGAACAGAAAGAACAACATTTTTGTGCATGTCTGGCATCTCTTAAAGCAGTATAATTCTCTGTAAACTAGCACTGAAACATGACTATAGGTATGCCAACTTTTTATTCTAAAACTGACATGAAATACATTTTCCCTCTTAATTTATTAAAATGGATTACATTATGAGATTTATGAAAAGGACATACTGTATAAAATCCAAAACAGATAACTGTATTCTCAAAGAAACAGCATCTTTGTCTTTTGTTTAGTTTCTACAGGCAAAGATTTTTATTCAAAGCAAGAATAGACTACAATTTCATTATTTTTGTAATGTAAAACTCCGTAGCAGCCTGGTTTCATCTTACAGGTAATACCTGAACTGCACAAAGAATGGGGGAGGGGGGGGGGAAATCACTTCTCTCTTGCATTTTTACTTCCTAAGACCGTAAGCAGAACTCTTCCTAGAAAGGAGTTCGAGTACCCAGGGAAGAGAATAGGAAAATTTTGAGGAAGTTTGGGATTACTTCATGAAAGAGTTTTTAATTGCCTCCACCTAGGATACCTAACTGTATTCTTTACTGCAGTACTGCAATTCATCCTCAACACTTCAAGACACATTCATGTTCATCTTAAAGCTGCTAGGTATGGGGATGGGAGTCAAGCACAGAAAGACTTGGCTTCCACCCACCTTAGATGTTAAGAGGGCAAATGAAGGCCCTGAACTCACAGGATGCTTCATTGCTGTTTTTCCTGGTTAATAGACACTGAGTAAATGAACAAGAGAGAACTAAGCATAGGACAAAAGAATATCTTGCTCCAAGGTTTATGTGCCCACCCTCAGAGCTCCAGCTCTCAGACATTCACACTGCTGCATCTTCCTCCTGGGAACAGGACAGGGAAAGGGAGGATCATGTTTTAGGATCTTGTGACACTACGCTACATGATGTAATTAATCTCTTCTTTTCCACGACACTTGCAGTTGTCACTCTGCAGTACAGCACAGAAACATACATACACAAATCCCACATAACCTTCAAAGGTGTAAGTGCAGCGTATTGTGCACAGAAATGCAGCACCCAGAGACTTCAGGGACAGCAAAGCTTCCTTTCCATTATTTCCTAACCTCCACCTGCAAACTGCACAGAGCTGCTGGAGCAAAATAATAGCAACAAATGAGCTATCACACACTGGAGAGCTTGTTCAAGATCCTGGATCACTTCTAGCCTGTTTATCCAGCCTTGAGAATGACAGCACCATAAACCTCTAAACATACAAACTGTCCTGTAATGTGTATTTTACTGCATTACAAAGTTACAACATTCAACAAAATATCAGAGTAAAGGTGGAACATTCTCCTAACTTCACTGCAGTGTAAGACACTCATGAAAAAAAAGCTGATGGGACTTCAAGTTCTGATTTTGTCTTCTGCTCTGCCCCATCATACACTGCATTTATTGTAGATTTCTACAAGTGTGAACAACTGTTACAGACAGGACAACACTTAAATGGTTTTCTGTTTAAAATTAAACTCCATTTTAATAAAATAAATAAAAATTTCAAAAGACAATAATAAAACAAATTGTTAAAACAGAACAATGTCTGACAATTTATCATATCCACCCTTTGATCAAAAATATAAATTATTCAAAGCACTGCTTCTTCCAGTCACAGAAAATAACTTAAGACCATAAAATGCATTTCAAAGCACAGGATATTAAAAATCTCACTAGGTTAGAAATCTAAGTCAACTTGAAAGCACGCTTCAAATATTAATATTAACATGGATAAATCTTAAAAATGTACCGTGTGTGAGACTGCAGCATTACTAATCACTAAAACCCGAGTTAACCTGCTTGCAACTCAATGCCAGGATACAGATATCATTTCATTAAGTCTTCTGATCTAAGAAAAGATTTGTGTGACCCATAAAAAACCAGCTCTATGAAATGCAGACAGCAGTAAGTGTAAGAAGACAAATACAAAAGCCAAATTATGCCTACAATTTTTTACTTAATTGTATTCTCTCTTTCTCCACAAAGGAAGATCAATATGGCCTATAGCAGTCAAGTTGTTTGATAGGTTTCTGAGCTCATAATACAGGTGTTGCCCATAAAAACATTTCTATTCCAGACTACATTATCCTTTGAAGGGATATGTCCTAGCAGAAATACAGTGCTAGAGGCATTTCTTTGTAGCTACTCTGATCCATGCTTGCAAACTCTAAGAAATTCAATATATAATTAAGAAGAATCATAGTCAGAAGAGCCCCTTCACCTGCCTCCCTGCTGGTGCTGATGCACACTGGGCTCTTTCCATCAAAGATGAAATTATACCACTGTTCTTTATGTTAGATATGCCTCCCCCATGAAAAAAGCATACCTTGGCATTTTTATGTGGTAGTTCTAAATTACTTTTTCTTGCTTTAGGATGCAGATACTGCAAAATCCCCCAATCCAGTAAGCACATTTTACCTTTCTGCCTATCACAAACTTCGATAATGATTTAACATGTTCTGTTATGTGAATTAAACCTAAGTACAACTGACAGAGCTTGAATACAATACTAGCACTTGCTCTTAAAAGATGAAATAGTTTTTTTTCAAATCAGAAAAATTGATTGTATGAGTGCAAAGTATCTTAAATGCTTCTCCAAACTCTGTGTTTGGCAATGTAACCATAATGCTCCCTATAGTGCTTTTTTATGTATCAAGGCTGTGATCTCCAAAGACCAGGCATGTTAGAGGTAGCTCCATCTAGCAGAACTGGTTCCCAAAAATCACAGCATGTTCCCAGACTACTGGTTTAAAACCTCTCTCCTGTCCTTCCAGCTTTCCCAGGAGCTACATCAGTGCTCAACACAGATAGGCAGACCCTGCCTTCTCTGCTTCCCAACCTGCAGTCCTCAGCCTCTGCTCCCACTTCCCTTCCCCAAGTCACTTCTGAAGACTGCTCTGTTCTTATGCACTCAATAGAAAAGCTAGAGACTCGAAAATTTTGTGCATAAAAAAAAAATGTACAATGCATTGTAATTTCAAGGCTTTTAAAGAATAAAGTTACTTTAAATGCAAAGTTCTAATAAATAAGTAAATAAACTTTTAATAATTCCTTGGATAAATTTTAATCAGACAAATTTAGAAGAACACGGTTGCTGCCCATGTTTTGAAGACAGATGCAGCCCTTAACTGGGGAAATCACCAATAAGCAGAACTAGTGCTTTCAAATAATGAACCAGCTACTGACAACTGTAACTTCCTTCTATAGCTTTTAGAATTTTGTTTCAGATTAGTTTATACATTCAAATTCAGCTAACTCCTTCACCTGAAAATGAGAAAGTGCATAAAGTTTTTAAAATGTATCTTAATATATACCTTATCTATGTCAAGTATTTGAATAAAAGTAATTAGAGCAGTGAACTAAAATCAACAGGTTTTTTTTCCGTTCACTAACAGTGGCAAGTTTAAGTCCATTTTAATATTTAATATTAATACTATTTTAAAATTTGACTTTTAATATATGTTCATACATATCAAGTAATATTAATACATTTTTAGTCAACTAATTTACGAGGATTAAAAAACTGGTCTTCTGTGGTGTCTCTGAAGAATACATAAAGGTGTGATGAACCACATGGGAAGTAAACTGCCAGCAATGAAGAAACAAATTTATGAGAAAATGCTTAAGTAGCTGCTAAGCACTTTATTACTGCTACATATATTGATCAAATGTGCTCATCAATGCACTGTAACAAGAAAGAAAGTACTCTGCTTGGGAGTAAAACTGGTCCTCTGCATGAAAACCCTGCACTGCTGGGAAGACAAAACCTGTTTAGTGCACTCACAAGTGCAGCTGAAGCCCAAGACCTCTTGACTTAGATCAGAAAAAGGAAGTGGATGAAGAGGCAAAGCAAATCATTGACTTAAAGCTATTGCAAAGGCCTTCCACAGCAAGAAAGGAAACACAAATGTTTTAATTGAAGAGATTGCTATTAAGTCTGATCATCTGCAACTCAGCCTTATTTCTGACTATTTCTCAAAGTAAGTGAGGAAGTCCCAAAGCTATAAAGATAGAACCCAAAGCGTAACCACTGGGTCCCCCTGCTGCATAGTACCAACCTGAGAAACTGCAGCTATTCACCAATAATGTCATAGAATTGCCTCTGGTTTCTGTTGTTACTGTAAGAATATTTTCACAGTAATCAACACATGCAGCCACTTGCTTTTTCAAGTTACCTGTTAAGGAATCTGGTACGTATATAAACATGCAGCTATACAGACACATTTGCTTTTATCATTCTCTCAGGTCTTGGTAAGCTCTGAAATTCCTAACATTCTGAAGAACCCTCCAAAAAAAACCCCCAAGAGAGCAAACCATTATCCTGGATGCCAGACACTGAAAGTACACACACGAGTTTCTACATACTCTGCTTTTTCTTCCTCTTTCTGTAAATCACACAAATTCTCTTCAATTCTTCCTAATGACTCTTTTTCATCACTGCTGATTGCTTTATGATGTGTTTTCAAACATCCTGCATATATTTTCCTTGTTGAAACTACTTTTTCAATGGTTTAAACTCTTCACTCTAGATTGTTTCTTTCCTATAAAAATTTAAAATGCTTTATGACTATGATCTTGATTCTTTCCTCCCCCATGAATCTAGGGGAAAGCAGAGAGACTTGACTGTTTTTTACCTCACCACACCAGGGAACCAAACATATTTTGTATGTTTGAAGAAAAGCCCTTGGGCAACTTGCAGAGAATTAACAACATTGCAATAAGCTCAACATTTCCATGGCTTTTAGACCTCCCTCAGTATTGATCTGAAAGTCAGGAAAATTTCTAAGATAAGGACATTTCTTCTTTTGAAGCTGAAAAATAATTTTCAGTCTTTAAACTTAATTTATCTATATTACTTACTGGAAGTTATTTACTGAACTGTTATTAATCATCACGATCATGGAAGAAGTTAATGTAATTTAATTTTAAGCCCCTAGAAGACTTGCATATTGGTATTATTATTTCTATTTGAATCTAGAGAAGAAAAAGAAATCCTTCAGTTGCTATTGTCTATTACTAAAATGCTAAATATTGACTAATGCAAAGGGGTAACCATTACTTCAGCAAAAAAAACCAAAGCATATTACTCCCAGCTTCCTCAAGGGAACAAGGGAAGAAGCTTGTCTCTTCAGCCAGAAGCAACAAAACTGCTTGAATACAAATACAACAAGCAACACAGCAAAACATTATGTCTGAGTATTTTAGAGCAGAAGAGATCTCTGGAAGTCACCTGGTACCACCACCTGGTCAAAGCAGGGCCAACTTCCACATCAGAACAGGTTGTTCAGTCATTGCAGTAAAGTTCTGACTACCTCTAAGGATGAATATTGCACTACCTGCCCAGGCAGCCTGTTCTAATACTTAACCACATGCAATCAAAATTTCTTTCATAATTTCTCAATGAAATACTCTGTAGTTTATTCCCATTACCTAAACTAAGCACCTTACAGCTACTGGCAAATATTTGTAAATCTACTACAGACTTCAAGTATACCCCAAACTAGGCTATTTCTGTCCAAACAGATGTATCAAGCTCAAGCTTTGAAGAGATAGCTCTGCTATATCCTTTAATCTCATATTACAGATTCACACCAGAAACAGAACAAAAAGATCAGCATTGGGGTACTTACCAGGCTTCCTCCTCTCCCCATTTTAATGGGTTCATTGAATTGTTATTCTTGAAAGTAAATATCTCACATAGTATCTCAAAATCAAGCACTAAGCAGTAATTCATCTAAGTATGGGATAAGGATATAAACTCTTTTATATTCAAGTATTTAAATGGCAGTAACAAATTTGTTTTCTCTATTTTTTGAAAAATCTGGAAAGCTCTGTGTATTTAAACACATGAGGCGTGCACAGCTGGGAAAACAAACCAGGGATGTATATTTTCAATTCAAACCAATTTGACAGAGGAGTTAAAGTTCTAATGATAACTGGATTTCCAGAAGTTTTTTGATAATTGGTGTATGGAAAGACAAGAGACATACAAATGAGTATCTTTTTCACTAAGATAAGATGAGTATCTTATCTTTTCACTAACTGAAAATGAGGGTATCTGTGAATAGTCCATAGCCTCACTTTGGCCCATCAAGTAGGCAAAACAAGTTAATTTAGATTAGTTATGACATACTACCTCTAGCCTGCTAGGAGCATCAAAAGGCATGGGGAACTGTACATTGCAAGTTCTTCAGTAGGTCAAATTAAAGGGATCAAATGTTCACACACAGAGGGAACTGAAATTCAGAATGTCAAGCCTTCACTTTTGATGCTCATCCAACTTGCTCTGTAACGTACTAGGCATTTTTGGTATTGCTTCTATTTAAGTTTTTGCTAAAATAGACCTAATCTATACTACAATGAATGACCACTAGAATGCCCTCCTTTTTAGGGAAGCATCCATATGGCACATCAGGCCAGTAAAGTCACCTGCCTGCAAAAGAAACTCCAAACGAAAAAAATCCTACTTCAACCACTGGAAAATGCAAAACTCTGTTACAAATCAGAAAGATAAGCTTATTTCAACTAGTTTATATTTACCTTGAACATGGAGAATGATAAGCAGATAGGCTCCAAGCAATTGCTCATGAACTCTCAATCGAGTCATTGTTCACTTTTAATCCTTCCTGTGCAGGGCAACCAGCCCTTCTGCTTGACAAATGCTAAGCTCGGTCTGTTCAGTGAAGCCTAATGCAGGACTCAGTGCTTGACTGCAAGGATGCTTCTGTAGCTTTTCCACCTTTGTTTCCTGGAAAATACAATGAAACAAAATGTTTAAAAAATCCATGTATTTGTGAAACAAGAAAAAACACTCAAGATGGTCATCATGATGAGCATTAACCAACAAACCCAACAAAAAAAACCCCAGGTGTTTATTAACATTAATATCTGAAAACATTAGCTATGTTTACTATCTAACTGAATAGCAGGGTTCTTCTGAAATATAAACTGTTGGTAATAACTCACAGAGATGTTTTCATATTCCTATTAAAAATATTAGGTATGTCAACTAACTGGTCACAGATGTATAATTTTAGACTTGCATATAGCTGTTAGAGGTAGTATTCAACAGATTTAGCATGTAAATCTGTTTGAAAACTGTTTACTTTACAGAAATGCAACCTTATTTAAATTATCTTCCATAAAAATTAAATGCAAGTGGTGACTTCCCATAATACTGTGGGGGAAACAGTAACACCATGTTAGGCTACCTGTTGAAAACTGCTGGTAGAAAAGCTTTACTGCAAAAAAACCCCAGCCTCTCTGCTGGATGAAAACCAAATTTACATTAAATTCAACAGTTAGTTTGGTTACCTAATATACTTACCTTGTTGCTTTTTTCTCCTAGAAGAGTACTACAGAAAAAAGACAACACTAACTGCAACTCAAAATCATTACATCCTGGATTCTTAAGCTGTGTGCAAAATAATTCCTCCTGAAAAATTACTGTACGTACATGCCATTTGCTCCACAAATAAAACATAATTCTACTCTTGTGCAGTGGGTGAACATACAGCTAAGACAGCCAAACTGAGTAAGAAGTCACTTTTTTTGCAGTAGTTGTGGTCACGTTCTGCTTACAGAACTTTTCAATGGTGATGCACGAGGGGAGCATAATTGGGCCTCAAAGGACTAAAAAGCAGCTTGAACACCTCAACAGTTCCTTGTAACAAAAGTGAAGCTGCACAAAGATGAACAGAGCCCTGATTTTGCCTCTCCTCGGCCTCGTTTCGGTGGGGTTGACCCCCCTGACCCCTGTCAGCCTGGCGCTGCTCATGAATGGCAGAACGGGCGTTCGCTCGGGGATGGGCAGCAATTACTGTTGGTGGCCGCTTCCAGCATCAATAACTCAATCTGTGTGTCGGCGAGACCCAAGGACTTTTCATTTTAATGAGTCTTCGGAGGCATTTAACATGGAGGCAAATTAGCGGCTGAGCCAGGAGGTGTCCGTCACTTCCAATTTCAGCGGGTGCGGCGCGCCGCCCCGACCCCTGGCCTACTTTTCACACGTCTCTGACTTCTCCCTAATGCAGCCACAAAGAGGGAGCCAGGCACCCCGAGCCCGTGGCAGCCGTGGCCCTGGCCAGGATTATGGCCAGGTTGTGGTGGGATGGACTCGGAATCGCGCACTGCGCAAACGTCCGGAGCACCAGGAACTTCAAAGTAAACCTCTTGGCCAGGCAGAGGGAAAAGTGATGTGACAGCAAAAATATTCACTCTTTAGTGTTCCCTATGCCACAACACCAATTCTGACAGTCATAGGAATGTCCTCCTAGTCACAAAACATCAGGCCAGCAACATAAGTGCATAAGTATTAATGCTTTATTCTATGTTTCGATGGCAATGAACCTGTAATTGTCAATAAAACATGTGGAATTTGAAAACTATGAACAGCTTAATGCAGCAATAACAACAAAGGCTTTATTTATGGTATTCTATCAAGCAAAATCAAATTAATCTTAGTAATAGTCTGTTTAGAGTATTTTTAAAAAGAATTTCTGTCTTGTCCAGTTTCAGAAGGAATATGTATTTGCACTGTTGTACATTGCAAGAGTAGGTGTGTTTAAAACTTGGTGATCTTGCCCCTCAGTTCACCAGAGGGGCACACTGGCACAGGAACATCTGTTTGCCACTGTACCACACAGCATGTTACAAACCCCGTTCCCCCCCCCAAAAAAAAACTAATAAAAAATTGAAGAAATTAACCATTTTAATGCAACTCACTCCAATTTCATAGTGATTTTTGTCCAGTGACACACTCTAAGGTAGTTTCCAAAAATGCTGTCCAAGCTTATTAAAAAATAATGTTCTCCACCACTATTTTGTACCTCAATCTTCCTTCCAGTAATACTTCCTTTCTCACATATACACATATATAAAATATAATATTGTATATAAAACCATGCAATAAAAATCAAAGAGAACAAATTCTAATTCCCCATTTTAAAACAAAAAATACCCTTCTGGACTCCTGTTAAAGAGGAAGACTAGCTACCCTGGCAAAGGCACAAAATTCAAAGAGCAACAGCTGGAATTTCTCCAAAACCTGCCTGATACAACAGTTTAGAATGACACAATTAAATAACCCCTTCAAATATGTTAAAGCACCAATTAGCGCTTGGAATGCTACTCTGCTAACAGAATGATGCTGAAAAGATTCAAATCCATGAGCCAATCAGTTGATTTTAAAGTTCTCAATCTCTTTTCCACTGTAGCCACAAAGAAGCGTTCAACTATAATCCTCTAAAAAGTAACTTATTCATCAATGGTAACACCTGATTTTTCTGCACTGTATTTTATGATCCTTCTTAGTAACAGTTTATCAAAGAAAATGCTTTTATGATTAAAACTGTGTGGTTTTTTTCTGAACTGGAACTCAGCAGTGAATTCACAGCACTGTCACAGCAGTTCAGCCCTATGTTCTACATTACTCCAAATATATGAAGCTGAAGTGTGCAAGATCTCTCTTGTGGCTCAAACCAACTCTGAAAGCATGGAGTTCAGTGGAAACTGTTCTTTAGATGTGGCTATGTAATATTTTTAACAGCATGATCCCCAAACCAAGCGAGCTGTGCTGTTCCAAATTTCAATAAAGAATGATAGTGGTGAATGTAACAACAAAGATAGTATTGTATAAGGGGAACACATGAAAAAATGTCAATCTTAGACTTCACAAAAATTAGAACATACAATCAAATTTCAACAGACAGGATATTTCAAACCATTTGCAGCAGTACATGTAACACCAAGTTAATGTATTTAAACACAACAAAACTAAAACTTACTAAATGGTTCTCTGATGTGTAACTGGGGCAAGAAGCAACTTAGGTAACTGTAAGCATATTACCTCAATCACAGGGACTGTTTTAAACAGGACTTTGAGATGAACAGAATGCCAGAGATAAACTGAACTGTCAGTCTACATTAGTGTGCAACAACAACTTTCCTGGAAGATTATAAAAAAAACCTGATATGGTGCCACAAAGAAAATTACTCATTTGGCTGAAGAAAAGAGGGATTATAAGAACAGTAAAGAATTCACTACAGGGCAGACAAGTAGTTTCAAGAACAGAGATTAGTAGCCTAGTTCAAATGGCATTTGAGGACCTTGATTCTTGATTCAGCTTGACTGAAGAATACTCATCCTTTTCATTAATGAAGTAGGTACAGAAAGCAAAAACTTTAAAAAAATGCTGACAAACAAATTGTCAGTCCAACTGAGTGCTGTCTTTATGCAGGAAGATTTGGATTATGTGAAGAACTGAAGTAACAAATAGAATTAAATACAACAGCATAAAATTGGAAAAGTCATGCATATTGGTAACTCCAGGGAATTTCTGCCTCACACAGACTAGAAGCTCACACAGAAGAGATAGTGATGTCCAACACCAATTGGTTACAGAACATCAGACACATCCATGTGATGTGCCTAGGAGAAAGACACAAACACAACTCTAGTATTTCCTAGGAAAATTTCCCAGGGAAAACAGCAAGGCACGAATAGCACAAAGATAAAATGAATGGTAAACTCAACATCCATCTAGAATGATACTATCTCAAGGAAAAAAAAGACATTTGGAGATAAAAAGAAAATAATACAATTAAGACAGTTAAAATTGATGGGGAAATAACTACACTTTGACAACATAACAGGAATAAACACAATGAATGACAGACAGCTATTCAATCTTAAGAAAATTACTGGTTCACCAACAAGGTATGGATTAGCCATTACAATTCATCTGGATAAGAAATTAGAAGGCAATTTCTAACCACTGGTTAAAAAGTTGTAGGGCAGATTTTCAGACTAAATAGAGTCCAAAAACTTAATTAGTCTTGAGTTTTCAAAGGCCACCATTTGATGTAGCTACAGGTGTCAGGACAGGAATAGACTGATCTGGGACTGCATTTCATTATTCTTAATACAAAAAGCTATAGTTAGCTTCAGTTTATCTGAAGTCAAACAGTCAAATTTAACCAAGTTCATAACAAGAAGAAAGTTTCAGATTGTGTACCGTGTAATTCTGTCAAATACTTGTACAAACCTACTTTTTAAATGTGTTTTTATTATTCTATTGAAAGGCATGCTTACACAAATTGTTGAAACGTGTCACAATGAAACACTCAAACTACCTATGCTTGAGTGCTGTTAAATATGTTAAATTAAACAAGCAAGGTAAATCCACCCTCAAAATCTGTCAAAAAATCTACAGCTGATGGAGAAGACTGCTGGCTATTGCAAGCCAAATGGCTACATGGCCATCAACAAGAACAATTTCACATAATGCCCTATTTAGGCACTCATCTGTTCAAGCTCACAGAAATAATTCTCCTGAACTGTGGATTGTGTAAGAATTATTTAAAACTATTCCTGACTGCATACATTTAAAAGCCAAGAGACTGTAAATTATACAAGTCCTTTCTCCTTCTAGAAACTACAGTGAAATCTGAAATGCTAAATGAAGCACAACTGAGTGTATTATATACTTCTCAAAAGACTGAAAAAAAAAATCTTAGTTCTCTCTGTAGTACATAGAGAACCAGGTGTTTAGAACACATGCGCTGCAACACATTTGTTCATTCAAAAAACACAAGACCCTAACAACAGGATTTTGAAGCAGGGGAGCTCACAGTCTCAGTAAAGGACTTCTTATTTCTGACCAGAAAAGCCACCAAAACCCACCTTGGACAGTCAAACAAAAGAAGATTTCCCACTGCTGGCAAATATCAACCGTGTAATCATGGCAGAATTCAGAAGCCAAAGTACTAAATCATGATATATCTGTCTGTTTCATAAACTAGGTTGCAAACTGTGAAGAAATTAAAGCCTAGCTCCTTTCTACTGTGCCCAGCAAAATTAAGTAACTGGGGATGCCACCCACTGCACTCGTGAATGTCCATCTTACTGTTACTCTGATTATTCAATTAACTAACTCCTACAAAGTTTCTTCAATGAAATTAACTGCAACTACATTCAGCAAAATTGTTTTCCATTGCAATCAGGTATTTAGACATCTCCTAATATGTTACAAACATGACACATTCTTTTATTTGAACATATTCAGAAAAAATATCATTATACAATTTTTATTCACCTTGACCCACTTCCCTCTTTTCTCAACTGCTTCACTTTGGAAGTGATTAGCTGGCTTAGAGATTCTGCCCTTAGGACAATTAGCAAATGGACACCCATGCTCTTTCTACAATGACATCAACTGCTATTCTACCCAGAAGCTATCCTTCTCATATGTTTTTATAATCTATTTAACATTTTTGCTAGTTCCTTACTGTCATACCAGTCAATGTGAACAAGGAGAAAAGTCTCCACACATAATGCATTCCATCTCTAAATTTAGTAACTACAAATAGAGAATCATAACTTAAACCTCTTAGATCTCATTCATAAGAAACATACTTTTGTTCACCAAACATAAGCTGCAAGGAAAAAAAAAATCAAAACTGTTAGAAATTGTACATGTCACTATTAAAAATATTTTGGTCATATTATACTGCCTACAAGACTTATCACACATTTTGGCTCTGAGTTTCAATAATTTGACACAAATAATATATCTGGGCTGAGGAAACGAAAAAGCTGGGCCTCAGTCCGGAATATACATTTGCTCCCACTTTTAGAAGTGGACAAAGGACCCTAAAATAAGTGTGCCAGTGCCTTCAAATTTACAAATGCTTTCACAGAAGGAGTTTATAATATGCAACATACCTTTTAGCACCATTAAGACTAATGAATGTTTTCACAACGATACAGTATTTTTTTTTGTAATTTAAGGACAGTTATTCATTAATCTATGCAAAAAAAGACAAAAAAACCCCAAAAAACCAGATCCAGAAACTGACAGCTTAAGCATTTATTTTACTTAACTCCCACGATCTTTGCTTGCTTCTGCTACACCTATAACCTCTTCCTAACCAGAAGAAATTCACAACTTCTTAATGTCTCCAAAGCGAAGGTGATTATGCAAACTACAGAACTCACGAAGAAGAGTTCTGCAGAAACTGGGTTTTTGTTTGGTGCTTTAAGAGCAAATTTTTCATTTCATGATGCCTAAGGCAAACAGCCTGTATTTTGGGCCGCTGACTTTAATCAGTAAGAAAGCACGCTGGCCAAGCCCTGCTTTTGCCCGGTGTCAGTGACAGCGGTGTGTCCCAGCAGAGGAGCGAGGACCGGGGCCGGGGCACTCCCTGCCCGGCTCGGGCAGCTCCGACTGCCGGCGCGCCTCCCGGCCTGAGCGCTTCCCCACGGGAGGGAGGTGTAAGCTCATTTCCCAGCTAAAGCCTACCTCTCTCACGCACAACCTTTAGAAAATGTGGCTGCTATTTCAAAGACACATCACTTGAATTTCAATTTTTGGTACAAAGGAGAAAACAGCAGCCACAAAGCCGAGACAACTCAATATGGGGTTGGGGGGTTAGCTTTTTTTTACATTAAAAAAAAAACCAAGACTATAAAGTACTTGTCTCCCGGTTGCCCTCGCCTCTTCCAGCCTCAACTCTCGTTTTCTAGGTAGTGAGATGTTTCCAAGCGCGCTGGCCAGCCGCCAGCTCCATAAAGCGAGCGGGAGGCGCTCCCCCCGCGGCCCCTCCCGGCAGCCCAAGGCGCCCGGCCTGACATGCTTTTCAAGGCGTGCTAGACTGCAGCGCAGACTTTCTGGCTCCACTTCCATTGTTTGCACGGCTGCTTTGCTCCTTATCCAGAGCCTGGATTAGCATAAGAATACTGTCTTCCCCCTCTGCAAGCCAGCTCCCCTCTAGAAGACCTCCACCCCTTAAGAATAAACAGGGCTGAGTTTCTATTTTTTTCGAGTTTTCTCTTTAAATCCTTTTTTCCTATTCATAATTTGTAGAAACCAATAAAATAAATAAAACGCTAAACAAGCGAGGCTGACAAGGCTCAGAAAGGCCGGATTGCATAGATTAGTAATTACCAAGGTCAAAAGAGTCAACACCTGATAATGCCCTAAGCCTTCACACTCACATTGTGGACATGAAAGTTATTAATGTATACGCTTTCCATAGAGAGCTGAAAATAAATAAATTTAGGAAGGAGTAACAAAAAGGAGCATTTAAATCCCCCTTCCTTTTAATTTACACCTGGAAGATGGAGTTTCAAATTACTGAGGACAAGAAACATTACTTATGAAGACAACTCTCAGGCAAAAATACAGACCAACCCCTCCAAACTGCAAGTAGTGATGCCTTTACACAGGGGAATCTGCCTACTTACACATCTGCAAACCCTTTCCCTCTGGAATGTGACAAAGGGACTATGGTGTCCCTTTTAGAGCAAGTGCCATGTAATCTAGCATTAAAAAAGGCCGACAGAAAAGCATTTCACAAGAACCAAACTGCTTGCCCTCACAACACTTCAAATTGTCAACATGGACATATTTTTTTTTTGTTCTGCTACTCAGAAGGGAACAGCTGTTCAAGTGAATTCATATGTTTCATGAACAAGATAAAAACACACTTGTAAATATTACTTCATAAGCAAGTAGTGTAATTTTTAAATCATCAAATTCAGCACTCCTCACTGCAGTGGGTGAGAGATGAGCTTTCTTTGACAGTATTTGTTCGACACATACAAACAGCAGAGACAAGACTAGCAAGTTCAACATCATGAAGATTTGCTAATACAAAACGTTGCTTGGCAAGGTAAGCCTTAATCCTCACTTTCACCTGCTTGCCATGCCCATGGAGGCACTGGACTCTGCTGAGAGGAGAAACCCTCCCTAGGAGAAACTCCAAGCTGTTCCCACAAATCACTGTAAATAACACACAGATATCCTCAAAGGAGGGGTCTCCATCAGACTTCCAAAGAGGCATTTTAATAGCTGCATGGGACAACTAAGTGAAATTGTAGGTGTTTCTCCTTTATCCTCCTCTGAACAACTGCTGTGGCAGGGGGAGGTTGTTTTTTTAAGTATTCTTACTACAGAAACAAAATTTTAGATAAATTTAATTTGCAAATTACATTTACCTAATTAGTTTGTCCTTTGTGCTAGTTATATTACTCTTATAACTTACAATTGCAACCTTTCTTTTATTCCTTTGAATTTTAATGAATAATTGACTAACTTTTGTCATCTGTGAGCCTTCACTTCACCCTGGAAACTTATGTTGAGGATAGTTTTATAAGATTACAAACTCCAGGTACAGAACACGAGTAGGTTACCACCTTCACAGCAAGGACAAAAGAAGTGAGCAGGTATTATCAGTGGCAAGTTTAGAATAGCCTAAACTAGAATCATTCATTAGCTTACATAGAACCTGCAAAGTGTTCAGATATTCTCATTATCAGAGTGATAAACGCTTATGTGTAAAGTGTGACATGCTCACCTACAGAATTACCTCACAGATAGTGGATATACTAAACTAGATTGCTATATTAAGAAAGTGCTTAATAGCTTTCTTAAAGGAGAAATAATATAAAAATAATTATATGCTGCATTCAGCATCTATTTTCATCTGCAACATTTAATTTCAACATGACAGATGTAAGAAAGTATTATTGCTCTGGGAAAAATTTCCAGGACTCTAAATGTATGTGTTTGAGCGCTATCTCACTGTCGGTGTTCTGCAAGTCTCGCTAAGATAACAACAGATTTTAATGCAAACTTAAGTTAAACTCTAAGTGCATTGTAGATCTGCTTGGTTAAATAACTGCAGAAACAACATGGCATGCACATGCACAAATACTCCTCTTAAGATTAAACAATGTATTTTCATCAAATATAGCTTCAAAGACATTTCCAAACCCCAACACAGTAATCTTTCAATAGGTAGACAAAAACAGAGTTCAAAGGTAATGTTTACTTCAACAGTTAAAATCCTCTATTTCCCTGTACTGAAGTGCTAAAGCAATGCTGTTAATTTTTTTTTTTTCACACAAAATTCAAAAGCAAACAAGAGCTTTCTGGGCATGAGATTAAAAATCTCCCATTTGTAATCAACCAGCTACACCAGTTCTTTTCTCAGTGCAAAAAGGTTATTTTAAACACACTATGAAACATTTTTCAACTGTTGCACAGTGCAACTCAGGAGAGCAGGAAATCAACATATAGGGTAGAAGTTTGGTTTGGTTTTAGATTAAGAGAAGTTCACATTCAACTAATAAATTCTGTAAATTTTTTTCATTCAATCTTTGCTTTTCTCTCCAGATTGTAAGACAGCAACTGGACTAAGACCTAAAGAAACCAAAAAGGTACAGAGACTATATGATATATTCCTTCTATGATTTTCACTTGGTTTCCTACTTTTCTCTTTGACCATCATGGTGTACGACTTTAACTGCCCATACTCAGTATTACAGGGATGACTTGGACACTATTTTTTATTGCAAACATTTCCCCCACTCTCCCTCTTCAAGTTCTCTTAAACTTGAAGGAGTCTCCTCTGATGTCTCAACAGTTCCTGAAGCTAAAAATCTTAAAAGTAAAACCATGTTCCTCCTAAGTCACCTTTGTATTAATTCTGGTAATTCAATTATTCCCCAGTCATTCATGATCACATTCTTAAAACTGTCTCATTCTGCCTTTTCTTATATTACTTCTGTCAAGGCTGTTATTCCATCTAGGGGTGATTTATTCCTTCCACATCTTCACTATCAAAACCTTCTTTCTTTCAGGATTCTTTAGCTTACATGAATCACCTCTAATAGGATGGAATTAAGGCTGATTCAAATTAAATCTATGAAGGAAAAATTGAGGTTACAAGAAAACCACAGATTCTATAACGGGAAACAATTTTTGTTGCTAGTTGAAGAGAATACAGAATTATTTTTGGCAGAGAGAAAGGGGACAGAAAAGCCTTCTCTATCAAGCACTATAGAGTATCATGTAATCCTTTACCACATCCTAAGTATTTGTCCATTTCCCTTTTTGCTTCTGAGATTTTTCACACATTTGAGTTAAGAAGCGCACTGAAACCAAACCAGCAGATGAAAGACTGCAGTAATTTATTGGGTCAGTGTGACCAGGTTTTGGTAGCAGGGGGCTAAAAGGGATGGCTTCTGTGAGAAGCTGCCAGAAGCTTGTCAGCCCAATGCCAGCTGGCTCCAGGATGGACCCACTGCTGACCAAGGCCGAGCCCAGCAGGAATGATAATAATGCCTCTAAGATAACATATTCAAGAATGAAAAGAAGTTATTGCACAGATGTTCCTGTGGACAAAGAAGAGTGAGAATATGTGAGAGAAACAACTCTGCAGATGCCAAGGTCAGTGCAGAAGGAGGGGCAGGAGGTGCTCCAGGCAGCAGAGAAGATTCCTTGCAGCCTGTGGTACAGCCATGGCGAGGCAGCCCAGGGACAACCACGGGGATGCAGAGATCCAGCTGCAGCCCGTGGAGGAGCCCACACCAGAGCAGGTGGATGCCTGAGAGGAGTCTGTGAACCCACGGGAAACCTGTGCTGGAGAGGGTCCTGGCGGGGACCTGCAGGTTTCCTGGGAGGATTTGTGACCCCATGGGGGATTCCCATCAGAGCAGGCTGTGCCTGAAGGACTGCACCCCAGGGAAATGGCCCACACTACAGCAGGGAAGGAACTCTCCTCCCTAAGCAGCAGCAGCAGGAACATGTGATGGACTGACCATAAGCCCCATTCCCCACTTCCCTTCACTGCTAGAGAGTGGAGGTAGGGTCCAGGAAGGAGGAAGGAGTGGGAAGAAGGTGTTTTTAAAATTTCTACTTCTTGCCTGGCTCTAATTTTGTTAATAAGACATTCAATTAATATCCCTAAACTGAGTCTGTTTTGCCTTAGATGGTAACCAGTGAGTGACCTCTCCTGGTCTTTATCTCCACCCATGGAGAGGGGGGTGACAGAGTGGCTTTGGTGGGTGCCTGTGTAAATTTTGAAGACCAATAAAACAAACTTTTTTTCTCCTTGCCAATTAAAAAAGTCTTATTAATTCAGAGATTGGTGGTATCACCAAACATTAAATTTACTGAGGGGAGGGGAAACCAAGTAGATTGCAAGTGTACATTTGCAAATGCCAAAACAACTCAAAGGGCACGGAACTACAAGACACCTGTATAAATATCCCTCTTCTCATACACTGCCTTCTCAAAGACTTCAGAGACTCTCCTCTGCACAGGCAGACCCCTTATCACTTCACTTTCATCCCACTGAAAGCCTAGGACTGAACTGTTTCTGTAAAAAACTTTCATATGCTTTACCTGCCAACTGAAACAAATAATTGTTTTTCAAACACCAGCAACTTGAATGAACATGTTTGAACGAGAACAGGAATTTCAGATCTTAGAACAACAATATGTGTTTGAAGCATTGTGAAGTGTAGACATTTGGGAACCCCTCTGCACATCTACACTGTGGAAATTCTCCTAACAGATGTGACTACTCACCCCTCTACCATTACTCCAAATAGATTCAGATTTTTACTCAAGATACCCTAAAATTCCTGTACTGCACTGTAAATTCAAAACATACATATTTTAAGGACATGATAAAAATATACTTTCTTTACATAGACTTGGCTATGGCACACAAGTAATTTTTAAAGGATGGTATATATGTGGCTTAGAAATAAGAAAATTAGAATGTTTTTATCACAGCTTCTTTATAAATATTAAGGATATTATAAAAAGTCTCTTCTCTAAATCAGTCTTAGATTTTTTTAAGCTAATAAGTAGTTGCTTATTATTTTAATATTTAGTATTTTAAAATACATTTGAAGTCAACCCCTAGATTTATTTTAATTAAATTCTGTATCAGCTGCAACATTTTAGAAACACTTCACCTAACATTTCATGAAACTTTTTGTACCTTCACAACCTTGGAAGCTCTGGAGAAGGACATTCTTGACATTCTTGATGTTTAGAGGAACATACTCTATAACTAACTACTTAGGACTGCTTCAAAATAGTACCACCAGAAAGAAACATTTATCTGCTTTGTTTTGGCTCAAGGAGAAAAAAAAGGAAAGAAAACAATTCTTGAAAGCAAAATTAATCATTGTATTAATGTTTAGTTGAAACCCCCATTTTACCATTCCTAATATAAACACTAAATAGAAAAATAAGCACAGAAGGCAATCTGGTATGTTTCTAATTACATAGCCATGTTACAATAATCCGGTTGCAAAATATATTCCTATCAATACAAACATCTTCAGACTGCAATGCAAGTGCATTCCTTGTATGTTGTTCTCACTGTAAGATCTTAAATTGCACTCTATCCTACCCCATACAATTTCCATCCTCAGATACAGAAATAAAATAGAAAATTTAGCTTCCTTTTACTACACAGGAACTTGTCTAGATTTCTTTGAAATCTGTTGTCTTTGACACTTTCAAGAGGAGCTCCTGAGCCAAACAGAGCCAACATAAAAATGAAGGGATTCTCAGCAGCTTAATCTGACCATGCTGAGCCCGACAATCTTGACCTAGCAATAGGAAGGCTCTTGTTTTGTGTGGTCTGATGATGAGACTACTGGAACAAGATAGGATAAGCCAGGGGCAATGGTAGTAAGAAAAGTCCTGTTAGGAGGACACTGCAGAACAGAGAAGCCCTAGAGTGGAACCACTGGCACTTCCTCTTTTGATCAACTGATTCACAAGATGACACGGATGTCTGGTTCCTCCACTCCTAGAAAATGCTTTGAGCACACTGACCTGTATTTCCTATTAGTGGTTTGAGCCTCAAGTGGCTCAGCCGGTTTGTTATGGAATTAACTCCTAGCAAATAGTTTGCCACCAAGGAAATTCAATGGCAGCTAACCCAACCTTACAAAATTGTTTCCCAACAGAACAGAGAGCATCTTAGGTAGTCTTGATGATTAATAAGAAAATCATTGCAGGAATACCATTTCATCACTGGCACCCTTCATTCCGAAACACCTGGTATGTGTTTCTGGCTATTGAATGAATGAGCTCCATCACATAAAAGATGCTCCCACCCCGACTGGTTTGGAGGACACAGAAAGATGACAACTCTAAGGACAGTAGAAGCTGAAAAGCAGGAAGTTATTACTAAACTGTCAACTAAAGTTATTGGTTCAGCAGTTGTACATTAGAAGTCTTTAATGTCCTTCTAACTCGTGCCTTGCTGCAGGCAAGGCAAACTAAGGGAGTATTTGACATTTTAATGGGTGGTGCTGGGACGTCATCCAAGTCCAGTTTTCAACATACCGAAGAAAATAAAGTGATCATACAACCAATATCTTTCTATTAACTAAAGAGACAACACTATATGGGACACCAGTTGCAGAAGGGAATTGAGTTCATATAACCCTACTGATTACATGTGATATACTAATCTGAATTTCTCCAGCTGCATTGCACTAGAAATGCACAAATTCACAGGTGAAATTAAGACAGAGCTATTTACTAAGTAAGAGGTAAGAAAATTTTACACTGTCTCACAAAATAGAGTAGAATTAGCAAAAGTACAATGAAGGATTGTATTACAGAGATCCCATATTGAAGAAAGATAAAATAAACTATCTTGAGAACTGTCAAACATTTGATACTCTTCACTGAACCCTAAAATAGAAGAGACAGCCAAATAAATTTAATCCCAATTTCTCTCTGGAAACCAATCAGGAGCTAACAAATAAACTATCAGGCAGCAGTTTTAGGTACAAAAAAAAGACACCTTTTGTATATAACAAATACTTAAAACTAAAACACTCACCTTCACTGTTTTTTTTAGGTGTCCAAACTCATAAATGGGCTCAAAGACGTACCTGAAAGCAGGTCAGGCAATGAAATACAATACTGCTGATCTCTCATTCAGGAAGCACATAAAATGTCTGATCAACACCTGGGCAATGTACGCTGCTAACATCTGGTATTTATAGTATTGCCCTCTTTTGGCATTCATTTAAAATTTTTTTATCTTTGCCCCTTTGCTGTTGAAATTCAGGCATAAAAGGTATGAAAATGAGAGGCAGTACACAGGAGCAGGAATAATTAGCACAAGGATTTGCTTTTATTTGGTTCTGATAAACTCCCCTCTTCTTGCCATTTCTGTGCTTGTGGACCTAGAAACCCATAATCCCTAGTAAAAAGAGAACTGTGTGAAGATAGAGAAATTTTGTGGTGGTGTTGCCATTTAATTTTTTTGTCAGATCAGCTATTTACATACAAGGAAAGCAAAAAACAACTTCCCTCCCTCAACTGCTTCTAATACTACTCGTCTTTTTTAAAAAGACAGTGGGCTAGACGTCAGAAAAGGTAACTTGTGAAGGTGGCTGGGGGTGTGTGTTTTATGTTTCCCTTTTTAAAACAGTATCGTGTCCAAAGTTTTCAACCCAGCTACTTATGCTCATGCCCTGCCACTTGACACTGTGTAAAGCTTTTGCCCAGTCATATCAGCAAAATAACAGACTAAACTAATAATCAACTAAAGCATTAATACTATTCATGACTAAACAGATTCTAACAAACAAAATTTGCCTGATATCATAACTCTTTTCCAATGTACCTCTGTACAACAGATGACTCTGTAGTTGTCTTTTTTTATAACCGATATACAGACAGATATTAGATCAAACAGCTGTTTTAAAATGTTATTAAAGACTGTCACTAGCATAAAAAAGGTGGCTCTGAAATTTTTAATAAGATATGGTATCTAGCATATGCTTTTTATCTCTGAAATACTCAAAATAAAATTTTGCATGCATTAACCTTACCTCCAAATTAGGAAACTGAATGAAACTGTATTGCACTTCAAGCTTCCTCCAGACTGTTTTCATCTGTACTTCCACTTCATTAGTTCAAAGGTGGTATTATGGAAATGCATATTTCTACTGATCTGCAAAATACAAAAAGGATTTGATTAAAGAGATAGCTGAAGAAACTGTGTTGACTGTTCATGGTCTAGAATGTGAATTGCACATTGCAGATACCTGTATCTGGAATTACAAAACCATCTCCTGTGATGAGCTGCTCCCAGCCAGAAACTTCCTAAGAGTCATGCATATCCAACAGCTGCACAGTTGCAGCATATTTGTAAAACACTGACACAAAAATAATTTAAAAATAATTTTACCGTTATGAGTAATTGATCATATTAAAAATGAACTGACAAAAAGCACTTCAATCCTTTAGCTGGAAAATACCTTTGAGATCATTGAGTCCAACCTGTGACCTAATACCACCTTATCAACTAGATCATGGCACTGAGTGCTACTTGAGTCTCTTCTTAAAACACCTCCAAGCACACTGACTCCACCACCTACCTCTATGGGCAGTGCATTCCAGAGCCCAATTACCCTTTCTGTGAAGAACTTCTTCATAATGTTCAAAGAAAGGACACATTGCTGGTGACACTAACGGAAAAAACAAGCCATGCACAACTCAATCTTTATTATAAACACCAGAGAATCTGTAAGACTGCAGTTCCACACCAAATATCCACTGGTGTCACATCATTATTTCCAGTACACCAGAAACTACAATACACAGAGAAATAATTGATAGGTTTTTTTTGTAGCTGTGCACAGGCATGATTACTCCTGAAAAGCAAGCCAAGAATTTAGACAAAGGTACTGGCAGTCAAGTGGGTTTGATTTTTGGTTTGTGTTTTTAAACTGCTGTACATCCCAGCATCAGAGGAAAGCCTGGCACAGGCTCTTACCCAGTTCAATTAAGGATTGTGAACAAGCCTGACTTGTGTCAAGTCCCAGCATTTTCCAATGCATTGTTGATAGGTAAGGTGGGCTTACCAGCTTTGTTAGTTTGATTCCACAGTGAGCAGATGCCATCTATTGCCAACTTTTCCCATTTTATCAGTGTCAGAATTTCTGAATGTTTCCATCAGCTGAAGCTTTTGAAAAGATCCTACAAGAATTTCACCATTTAGAAGTCCCAGTCTTATGACTGCGATCATAACCTTGAAAATCACACAGAGGGTTGAACACCACCATTCCAGCTGTATTGTTAAATAACATACAACCACTCATAGAGTATAGAGATGGAATGACTTTTGAATACCAAGGCCAATAGTAGGGGTGCAAAGAGAGAAACCATGTGTATGATTTCCAGCAGAGAGAGTTTCAGCATCCACTTTCTTTCTCTTTTCCTTCCTAAGGACCATAAAGACCTTTCCATTACCAGAAGGTCAGAATACTTTTGTCTCCACATCCATTTATAAGCAGTGCTCCTCACACAGTGAGGTTTAATAGTCTTGGTAATAAATAATAAATTTGTGCTAAATGGTAACCCAAAACCATCCAGAATATCAGATGGCACCAATTCTTAAAGACAACTGTCTCCTCTGAGCAGACAAGCTGACACTTGACTTATTTCTTCCATGGTAAAATTGCAAAAACATTCTAGCCATGCAATTGTCTTTGTAGAGATTATTTTTGCTTTTTAAAGCAAAGAATCTGTAAAATATACCTATCTCTTCTCCTCTCTCTAACCAAGGACTTCAAGTTCATCTTCTGGTGGATTCCAAAAGAACAACACAAACAACAAAAAACAAGTTGGTGTGCTTTCTGTTTTTACAATACCTCCAATTTCCCTGTATCTAATACCTGATTGATATAAAGTCCACTTCGTATTATCTAAAGAGTTTGCTTTACAAGAGTAAAGACATTTCTGAGCAATGCAGCTTGGGTTTTTTTTTTTTTCTTTGTTTTATTTTTAAAACCATGTCCTTATATTTTTCCAAACTCCTAGACTGATGAAGTAGCTGTTCGATTCTATAAATATTCATTGCCTTTCCTAATTCCAACCTCATGGATCAGATATCTAAGCTCTCTTACCAAGCAACTTTATTTTGGTGAACTTCCTCATCTGCATGACGCTAAGTATGTCTATATTAGCATTTAATTCAAATCAGGACTGCACTTTTGAAGTTCATCTCCCAAACAAACCTATTTTCCTTGCTTTGCTTTACATTGCAAAGCAGTCATCAGGTACATGAACCAGGTTTCTTTTGAATAAAATCAGATCACAGAATGAGCTTCAGGTGTACATTGTACATGCTCCAACCACCAAGAGGAATTCAGCCACAGAATCAGACCAGGACCAGCTTGAAATAAAACTCTCACCACCTGTATAGCACAGATGCCAGGTTCTCAGCACCTGACAGATCTGATCTTATTACACCACACTGCTTGGTAATGTGGACACAGACTCTTTTATGACTTACTGAATTTTTGTGTCAGTTCCAGATTCATCTCTCCCCCTTTTAAAAGGAAAACTACAAAACCTCTGTCAGATATGGGACAGAAGTTAATTATAATTATTAAATTATGGGAGTGACCTCACAGTGTTACTATTTTTTCCACTTGTTCATCAGCATGAAACGCTACTTGAGAACATACAGTTTTATAAAAATCAATTTACTTAAATATTTATTTTTATACACTTATCCAAACTGTTTAATTATTAATATATAAGAGTTTTTCAAAATGTTTAGTGCCATTCTTGATGGCTTCTTCCAGAAAAGTGCTATCAAGTAGAAAATGAAATAAGTGAATGACTTATTTGCACAACTATACCTTCACTTTATTAGAATTTGCTAACCTACAGCAACTATAAGAGGCACAACTTCTAAAGAACCTCACAGTGCTTGTCACTAGTTACATATTACATCCAGATTTATCTACAAATTGTTCTTAATGCCAAGATTAAATTAATCTTCATATACTATCATCTAAAAAATATCAGCACTCGATTGGAGCAAAGAAAAATCATAATTACATGAATACAGTAGCTACCTAGACAACCCATAAAACTGTAGATTTTCTGCCACTGGCAGGCCGCAGGAAACAGTCAGAATATCTAAAGTGAGTTGATTTAAGCCTCATTCAGGAGTGGGGATTGTTCCCCTGCTAGCAGAGTGCAGGAAGCAGCAGCTATGGGCAGGACAGACAGACCGCAGGGACTCGCAGCGGCAAAGCTCAAGTCAGTCTAACTTGCCTTGAGGAGCAAACTTACTCAGCCTGTGGATTCCTTTTTTCTTGTCTTACCACATATCTCCAGTTACTGCTTCCCTTCTCAGTAGTTCCAGTTTCTTCAGTTCCAGGGCCACATCCAACTCATTCCCTCACCTGTCTCTTCTTTTGATGCCAAAAACTTTCCTGGCACTTGACTTCTCCTGCACTTTGTTCATTCCCACTGCTCCAACTGCCTCACCAGTATCCAGGGGGTTACTTTATTCATCTTAAATTATCTTTCTTCCTGAAGGAGCCTGCTACTTGTTACATACAGTGTGTACTTAAGGAACAGAAGTTTGTAAAGTAACTTAAAGTAACATAAGAGTTAAACTAATTCAAGTGCAATTAAGTACATGATCATACAAGGACTCATTGGTACAGACAGGGTTAAATACTTTACCATTCCCTTCAGCTTTCAGTTACTGCTTTCCTGTTCTTTCACCTCCTCCAGCCATCCATAGAGCACTTCTGCAGGGTGGCCATTCAGGTAAGCATACCTTTATTTCAGTTTATGAAACAGAACTTGTTTTGGAGTTTCAGTAAATTCAAATCATGGCACAGACATAGGCTTGGGTGATATCAGACTCACAGATATCAGGAAAAAGACACAGGCTTGGGTGATATCAAACTCATAGAGATCAGGAGGGAAAAAAAGGGTCAAAACCACTCAGCATCTGAGACTTGGGGTGGGAGCAAAGGGGAAAAGGAGAAAAGTGTGTGGTGCTCGCAACATGTCTCTGTGTGCAGTGTCAGAGTTCATGGCCAGCTGACAGCTCTTGTAACCAGAGATGGGAGAAGTTTCAAAAGCAGAATTATTCCTCTTCAGGTAAACTATAGTCCTAGACAATAGGCTTTTTGTTAGAAATCTGTGCACAATGAAAATACGCTGCAGATCCATACGGTAGCTTGGAAGATGCTTCAGTTAACAATCTCATGACTGCCATTAGAAAATACAGCCAGAATTCTTGTAATCTATTGCTTTTACAGGACTACTACTGCTCTGAAATAGGAGTTGAATTGCAAAGGGAAAGAAGCCATATCAAATTTCCAAATTTTACTCCATAGATCATGTCCAAAGATAAAAATTTATTAAGGAAGCCTTTTTCAACAAGTTTACATGTGAGCTAAACCCCCACAGCATGCTAGGAAAAGCAAACATCATACTGTATGACAAATTTGGGGCTTGCTGATTTTGTCTGTCAAACAGGGAAGGTATATGAGCAAGAAAATCCCATTGAACAAACAGCCCTTTCAAATACAATGAGAACAATTCCTCAAATAAAATAAACTGGCTGAACAAGCACTTTCCAGTCCCTGGACACCATGTCTTCCAGGTAGCAAGAGGGAAAGTAATGAGTCTGAGACATGGTTCAAGCACATTTATTTGATTTTTGAGGCAAGGTAGTTCAAAATTATTCAGACTCATGTTAGTAAAAATATACCTCTGTGAAAGCCAATTTTAAAAATTAATTTTATACCTACCTTCTGAGTTTTAATTAACAACCATTAAGTTATTCTTGCAAGGTACTAAAAATGCAAGGAATTATAAAACATTCAACACTTCATGTCTTACAGTTCTTCACATCTGTATTACACTGGTTTGGCCTTCCTATATATCTGGTCAAAACACTCAAATTAGTTCAGAATAGCACTGATCTTTCCAGCACTTCCAGGTTGTTCTTGGAAAGCCTAGATCTTGTTGTTCTTATTGATTACTGCATGGATCCTTGATGGCAAAAAGTATTCTTAATAATTTGTGAGAACTTCAGAAACAGTACTGTGAAGCAATTTTGAGGAAACAACATATCACACAGGACAGAAATAATACAGGTTGAAAAATAACTGGGCCATTCAGTACTAATCTTACCTGGCTGGTTGGTTGTGTAGGCAGATGGAGTAATGAATGAGTGGTGCTGCTGCTACTAATGGAATCAACTTTTGATTGACCTTCCAGTCTAACAAAAAATATAAGTCAAATCTGTAGAATTCAAAAAACCCCTAAAATCCTATAACTGTTTTTCCTTAACTCAGGTCATCCTCTTTTTAGAGTGAGAAGAAGTTCTCTATCAGGGGCATACAACTTTTTTCTTCCTGACTGTTTTTTATTTCATGAACATGAAATAAAAAGTAGAAGTTAAATCAATGGACCAAGACTAGCACAGCAAAATTTTTTTTTGCACAACAGACAGCTCCTCTTGTCTACTCAAGAGGTATCAGAAGATTCCTCACATCATTTGTCCATTTTTCATAGGTGGGTAGAATCTGTGCCCTAGAACAACCTGAGCTTTTCCTTCTGAGGCCTTACAGCCATGCAAGCACACACAGACACAAGACACCCTGAACAGGTAGCATCTGAAAGAACAACAGCTAAGCAAGCACTCTCCCTGCTCTTGTTACACATTTTTGTTTTCATCATCTTCAATGCCTGCTGTGATAGAAGACAAAATGGTCTACATGATGAAGCTCCTGAAACATCATTGCCCCCGGGCATAACTAGAAGTATGAGAGCACAAATAAATTCCTGAGTAAGGTGGGACTGTGCAGTACCTGACAGAAAAAAAAGCATTTTCCAGAATAACACAAATCTGCATAAATTATAATACACCATACTCTCCACAGCATCTAGTGGCACAAATAATTAATTATAGGGGCCATGAGAATCCAGGCACAAAGCTCATTCTGCCTCATCAGCAGGGCCAGACAATGCCACCAGGTTTTTACTTTGCCCTGGCAGATGTGGTTTTCCATACCAGAGTGAGTCTAAGCCTCCTGATTTCTTAGAGGATATCTTCAGTGTTTTATTTTGGCATGACTAGCTACATCATCTGCAGTCATGTGAAGGACTTCACAGATTGCTATGCTGTGAGAGCTGGCTCTGTGCTCCCAGAGATGCTGCAGAATTCCTCTGTCTTCTTAAATATTATTCACCAGTGAGCCAGTAGAAGCTGAAAAATCAGCTCACACTCCAAACTTCAGAGGTAAAAGGAATCTGACAACAGCTTGCTATTAGAAGAAAAGCAGTTACCCTCAAAAGGAAACCCATCAGCCTGCAGCAGTGGTGACAAATCAAAGCCACCAGTTCATTCTGAGCTGAGAGGTGAAGTCAGAATTTGACTTGTCAAGCTTTGTCAAGTAACAACTGTGCAAAAGCCTTTGCTGAGCAACTCCTTCTTTCATAACATCTCACAACTCTCCAAGTATCCAAAACAATTTCTCTAACAAATATGCTTGGTTTTCAAGAGGGATGTAAAACTTAACTGCTTTAGTACAACTCTGGAGGTACCTGGCCCAAAGCATCCCCACCCGCAATCTCAGCTTCCTCTTGGGATACCGATGACAGGGTGGCCCCACAATTAACAGCCTTCTGCTCTGCCTGACATCCCTGAAAACGTAAGGCTGCTTGTGACACCACTCACTTCACAAGTCTTCCCGAATTGCAAAAAAATCAATAAAAAAACCCCTAACGCAGGCTCCATGCTGTGTTAAGCCATCAGGCACATTTCCCAGTGAGCCTTCCCAGCAAACTGCAGATGGTCACTGGGCCACACTTGCCACCTGGCTAATAGGTTGCCACGTGTGGATGGAAGCAACAATTCAACTTGATCATTTGGCACGCAGACTCCGAGGCGCATTCTTATCCTAATACTGATCCTGGGAATGTTGCCCAGAGCGCAATTTCTCTCTGATAAAAGAGCCAATGAAATTTAGCTTCTGCCTGTCCCGCAGGACATATTAGACCACATTCTGATAGGTGATCTTCTCCCTCCCCCTAAGATTCCTGCAAAAGGTCGAGTATTTCTTCTATCTGTCGACATTACAGAGAGAAACATTTTCAGGAACCCTTCAATTTAAAAAGATAAATAAATTCTATTACAACTTCAAAATTCCATGGTTTTGTGCACTATAAAAATACTATAGAGCAAACCACCTGAAAACTACACTACTGTTCTATCACACTGCCTTATACCTCTGTGTGTGTAGGATTGATATTTTCTTTCTTAAATTTAAATTTTACATTACAAATTTTTAAGTAGTGTGGTGGGTTGACTCAGACTGGATGCCAGGTGCCCAAAGGCACGGTCACTGCCCTG
This sequence comes from Taeniopygia guttata, assembly GCF_048771995.1. Lineage (NCBI taxonomy): Eukaryota > Metazoa > Chordata > Aves > Passeriformes > Estrildidae > Taeniopygia > Taeniopygia guttata. The sequence goes on along the minus strand of NC_133031.1, from coordinate 10,586,209 downwards.
CTCAACTAAATTGTCACTGCCCTCCTCAACTAAACAGGGAGAAGAAATATAGCAAAAAGCTTGTGGGTTGAGATAAGGACAGGGAGAAATCACTCACTGATTGTCACAAGCAAAACAGACTCAACTTGGGAAATTAGTTTACTATATTACCAATCAAATTGAAATAGGATAATGAGAAATAAAGTCAAACCTTAAAAACATTCGCTACATTCTTTCCCTCTGTTTGGACTCTACTCCCAAAATCTTTATCTCCTCCCTGCGTGTGGGACGGGGAATGGGGATAGTGATAGCTCATCAGACACACTGTCTCAACTGATCCTTCCTCCTCAGGGGAAGGACTCCTCACACTCTTCCACTGCTCCAGCCCTGGAGGGCTTCCTCCCCCAGGAAACAGTTTCCCCTTGAACTTTACCAATGTGACTCCTTCCCACAGGCTGCAGTTCTGCATGAATTGCTGCAGTGTAGGTTCCCTCCACGAGGTGCAGTCCCTTAGGAGAAGGCTGCTCCAGCATAGGTTCCTTCCACAAGACCACGAGTGCTGCCAGCAAACCTGTTCCAGCATGAGCTCCTCTCCCCATGGGGTCACAGCCTTCTTTGGGCATAAATCTGCTCCAGCATGGGGTTCCCCATGGGCTGCAGGTGGAACTCTGCTCCACTGTGACCCCCATGGGCTGCAGGGGCACAGCTGCCTCACCATGGGCTGCATGGGAATCTGCTCTGGCACTTGGAGCACTTCCATCAGTGATGGGCTGAGGCCTGGCCAGCAGTGGGTCCCTCCTAGATCTGGCCAGCACCGGGTTCATTTGACATGGGGGAAGTTTCTGGCAGCTTTTCACAGAAGTCATCCTTGGAGCCCTGGAGCTGCAAGAAAAACTTTGCCATACAAACCAAATCCACACACACAAAACCTTATTAAACACAGGTTGCAGGCTGGCTAACTTCTTACAAGAAACACAGGTCACAGGAACACGTAAGAAATCAGGAGACACCTCAGACACCACTCCCATCACAATAAGGTTAAAAACCTTCACCGTGAGCAGATCTATCAAGTACAGAAGTTTTTCTATAGAAAAGTATGTGGATTACACACTAACATTCAAGAGTAAAATAACTCACGGAGGAACCTTTGGAGTCCACATTACATCCAGTCTCCTGCTTTCTTTAAATCACTGACAATATAACACCACATAGCAAAACAAAAAGAAAAGCATGTAAAAATATTTCAAATTATTCTAGACAACTTCAGAATTCATTTGGCCCACATGTAGTATCTAAAACTTAAGATATTTGGGTGTTTTCATAGATTCCTTTGGACAAAATTTCAGAAAGTCATAACCCAATAGTCTTCTAATACACAATGTTACACATGGTTGTCTACAGGAATGTTTGGCTTTCCACAATTAACTGAAGCTTCTGAAACAACTGTAAGTATTTGGCAGAGAAGATACATAACTAAATGTTTCACCCCTTTTTGTAATTGAGTGGTAAAAAAATCTCCACCTTTCTGTACATAAAGTGAAAGAATGCTTTGTAATCCAGATGATCACGCGGAAATTACCTTGGTAGCCTTTGACTGTATCTCATCTCAAACAGATTGAAGTTTCCTTCATCCGTTTCCAGATACTGTAAACTTTTCCTGATACAATGAGACCAATCCATTATTCAGATAACTGAATATTATCCCCAGAAAACACAAGTAATCTTTTTTGCAAAAGTGGTTACACACAAGAAAGCTATAATTATGGAAACAACACTTCTAGTAAGATGTTTGTACTAGTGACTTGTTGGAGCATACTTCGTCTCAGAAATTTCTTTAAACATTGTTATTAAAAAAAAAAAAAAAAGCCAAATGGAAATTAGAATAATGGAATGTCCTGAGTTAGAAAGGAACCCACAAGAAATCATCTAAGTTCAATTTCTGTACAAGACCACCCCAAGAGTTACACCATGTGCCCAAGGGCATTGTCCAAATGCTTCTTGAACTCAGCCAGCCTTGGAGCTCTGACCACTGCACTGGGGAGCTGTTCCACTGCCCAACCACCCTCTGGATGAAGAACTTTTTTCTAATATGCAACCTCAACCTCCCCAGACACAACTTCAGGCCATTCCCTTGGCTCCTGTCAGTGCCACCACAGAGCTGAGATCGGTGCCTGCCCCTCCTCTTCCCCTCAGGAGGAAGCTGTGACTGCAATGAGGTCTCCCCTCAGTCTCTTCTCCAGCTGAACTGACCAAGGAACCTCAGCCTCTCCTCATATGGCTTCCCGTCAAGGCCCTTCCCCATCCTCATGGCCTCCTTTGGATACTTTCCAATAGCTTTCTGTCTTTCTTGTAATGTGGTCCCAGAACTGCACACAGGACTTGAGACAAGGCTGCAGCAGGGCAGAGCAGAGAGGGATAATCCCATCCCTCAACCAGTCAGTGATGGTGTGCCTGATGCACAATTAGAAGAAATTTCTCTAGTAATAAAACAAGCTGGATATTTGCTAAAGTATTCTTTACTCATCATAATTTTAGAAGACATGAGCATAAAATAATTTCCATCCTTACCATTTGCATGATGATACAGCACTTGATTTGCAAGTCTAGACTTAGGCTATCCTGGCCTCAGCATCTGCCCCAGCCGAGGTGAACAGGTTGGAGTCAGGCAATGCTGCCTCACACAGCACATAATACACAAGAGTAATTCAGTGCAGACACTAAGGTGCTCAAAAATCCTCAGCCATTTCAGCTATTAAGTCTAACAATTATTCATTTTGAATACTAGAATGTTATACTGCCTCTAGTTCTTTGGTCACTATATTATGAATGCTTTCAACTTGACCTAAGATTTCTAATGACAGATTTCTGAAATGCTACATCCAGAATAGACCTGAAGGGCACAAACAAACACAGAGCAGGAAAACCCATCACCAAGTTCCTGGACATGCTGTACAGTTATCTAATATCTAATCTGACCTTTTGCATTTCTTATTGATTTATATATTTAGAAGCAATAGTAAAGAATTCATCACATCTCAAATTCTCTTCTTCAAATGCACAGGAGTCCTGGTGCCCTCATCAATGATTTGAAAGAAAACTAAGCTGCCTCTTTTTTTCCCCCTTAGCAAAGCCATAATAAAAAACTCATTGTGGTAAAAGGTGGTGAGAGGCCACTTGCAGAGAACAATACAGATCTCTTCTGGTTAACTGCCTGGGAACAGGTTCATTTTGTACAGCAACACCACCTTCCATGAACAAATACTAAGAGACGGGCTCTATCCTGAAAAAAAAAAAAAAAAGACTTGAAAAAGAATGGCTAAATTAAATCCACAGCTTCTTCAGTGTGGGAGAGATTTTTGTCAACAAAGCTCTAAAGGCACCAGAGGTGTGCCTGCTGAGAACTGCGACACACCTGGTACTCTGCACACTCCCACTGCTCTGACAGTGCTGATGTGAGCTAACAAACCATCATCCAGTATCATCCCACAAGCTGTGGATGGAGAGGGTGATCCCAAGAAGGACCTGATGAGCACAAGTGATCCTTCCTTCACTGCTGTGCCTGTTAAAGACACCACTTTTTACAAAGCCTATGGAAGAAAGGGGAAAAGGAGAAAAGAGGCATAATTTGATTTTTAGCCAATTAAGCACTTTTGGGGTTGGAAAAGACCTCTGAGATACAGCCACAGATTTAATACATGCTTTATAGCAAAATACACACCAAATGAGAAGTTATTTTATTCTTGGTATGTAGAGAAAGTAACTTAGACTTCACTGTGTTCCAGAGTGGCTTGAAAAATAATATGAAAGCTTTTCCATCAACATTGAGAGACAGCATCAGAAAAATATGAGCAAGCATTTGTGGTAGTTATTGTTCAATCATATTTTTGAAAAATTCATGCTTATTTTAGTTCTGGAAAGCTTGTCCTGCTGCAAGAAACTTAAGATACTTGGCATTGTTGCTTTAATATGACTTCTAACAAAAAAACTCCAACCAATCAAAAAAAACCCAAACCCACAAAAAACAAAACCCTCTGACTCTAGCAGCTTTTTTTATTTACTGAAGACACAAGAGCCAGCAGCTGACATTTGAATCTCATCTAAATTCAAACAGGAAATACACTTTTAGGAGTTATCAATTGCAGACTGATTCACCCTTGATGCAGTGGATTATCCATTCTGAGAAGACTCCTAAATGCACAGGTAAGAGCATTTATGGCATACTGGGCCAGGAATCTATGTTGTTTCCTCTTGCCTACAAACAGACAACAATCCCAAACAGAATTACTCAGAGCTGAATTCAACATCCACACTGCTCAGCCCAACTAAGCAGAGCTCCCCATCTACAGGACCAGTTTGAAAACAGTGGAGACAAAGTTCCACTGCACAGAGCATGGACCAGCACAAGAAGGATTTTTTAATCTTTCCATCTTTGTCCCATTTGTGGCTAATTAATAATATTAAAACTTTTAAGAAAAAAAAACCTACTTTGAAAAAAGATTAAAGCAGAGGTATTTCAGATGTATAAATTAGTACACCATGTGATGTATGTTTCAACAAAAAGCTAAAACAAGTTTAACAGATACATTTCAAATTATTAATTACCCTAAGTAGTTTTTCTTTCTCCATTTTTCTTTTGGGGAAAAAGGAAAACAGAGCATCTTTTTATGTTCCCTTAACCTAGCTATTTAATTTCCTACTCAAATAAATGAATAAAATTCTTGTTTTAATCAAGGAAAAATAAGGAGTTTGAATAGAGAGGTAACCTCTGTCCCTCTCTACACGGAGAATCATCTGCATTCTATTCAACCATCAAGCCATTTATATGTTAACCAGGGTTAACATATAAATAAAAGAATCATCAAAATGTTTAACATTGGTAGCTTCTTTACTGGCTATGCTACAGCTCTACACAAATGTCAGCTGATTTAACCCTTCACATGCAGGACATGTATTTTACAAATTATACAGGCAACACTGCAGCAAAGTGTTCTCTGCAGAGCAGCTGCCTCTTCCTCCTAAACAAGGTGGAGAACTATTTATAAAATACCAATCAATACTGTGAAATTTAGGGAAAAGCAGCAAAGATTTCCAAATAAGATTGCTGGGTTATCTTTTCTTAGAGGTTTCTTTGTTTTCACCTTCTGTAACACAGACTACAAACTATACACATCTCTGCTTAAAGACTCTGCAAGACAAGTGCCCATCTGCAGACAAACATCTTTTGGGCTCGAAAGGAATTCAGTCACAGCTGGGTATATGCTCAAAAGAAACTTTTGAAAAAAGGGTTTTTTGAAAAAAGAAACTTTTGTATATGACTTACAGACTTCACTAACAGGAGCCCTCCTTGGATATTTTCATCCTCTAAACAGGTAGCAACGCAACTGAAGTGTCACTCTTCAGGTAGGTCCTTTCAGCATAACATAATTTCCACTGAACCACAAAGCTACTGAGCTTCCTTACTCCTTGAACAAAGAAATTTCAGACCACTAATAAACTGGAACTTCAGCATTCTCTGACAAGAATGCAGGACACTTGGAAGTGATGATAGATTTCAACACTAGATACTTTCCAAAAGTATTTACTGGAAATAGAAAAGAATCCCAGTTCAGGGCAGCAGCTTCCTTATTCAGATAAAGAAAGGTGAAAAGCTGTCCAAGAGCAAACTGAAAGTAAACAACAAAAAAGTCAGTTTTTCCTGAAGGGTTTTATAAAGGATGGATTGGTTATTTACATTTTGCCTCTGTTTTTTCTTTATAGCAAGATGCATAAATTAAAACTACTATATATATATATAACATATAATTAAACAAGACTGCAAAAAGAAGACACATATATATATATATATATACACATATATATATATATATATATATATACACACACATATACACACACACTATCATGACAACTTTTGCCTGTTCAAATCTGAAATGCAATTGTTGGAACAAACAATTGCAGGAAAAATGTACAGACTGGAGATTCAAAATGGGTAAGATTACATGCCTTACAAAGCCAAGGAAGAACAAATTCTATATTCCTATTTTTTTAAAAATGCAAAAGAACATTTAAAAACTTATTTATGTAGTCCCTTTTTTATAAGCCACACCCAGCTATGGGTTACTTTCTTGGAATTGCTTTAACAGTGAAGATCCTACAAAATAAAGTATGTACCCCAGGTACATCCCTGCATTTACTTCAGGTGATTTATTCAAGTATATATGAGTGCAAGTCAGGAAACACTTTCCAGCACACAAGGAAGTCTGGAAAGTCTGACTTGGTTCTTGTCTCTAAAAGAGTTACAAGTTAAAACAATAAAAGTTACTTAAGTAAGCAGAAAGAAATGAGTATGTTTAAAAAGAAGCTCTGCTGAATAGAAGCAGTACTTTTGCACATTCCTTCTACCATTAGTATATTCTCAGAACTAAAATAGAACAAATATTTAAGTATATTTAAACAGAACCATACAACAACTCAATAACAAGCTTACAGCTCAAAAACAGAACTTGAAAGATCTAAGCAGTGTAACTAAATCTTAATCAGAGCAGCATGCAATCATATTCTGGCAGTCACTAGAGCAGATGCCTGCCACCAGTGTAATGTAAGCATCTCCATAACCTAACTCCTCCTTATTTAGAAAGAAGAATATCTGGGGTAAGGACAAAAAGAAAAGTTTGGAGTTGCAGGAAGCACAGGAAAGGGTGAGTTTAAGATACTGTAATGTATTTTGCTTGAGCATGTATGCCTGGAAATCAGGCAAGACCCAGAAATTCTGAAGTTCTTTAAAATACAGGATGTGTGTCTCTAATAAACTAGAATATTGTATGACAATTCAGTGACCTGATTAAGCAGTTTTGACTGTCAGACTGCCAAAACCTTGTGTAGATCAGACTATATGGGTCTTGGCCTTTCCTAAAACCAGAAAAGGGAGTGGAGAAATAGGGAGGAAACAATGATGTCAGGGGACAGAGATATGTATGAACCAACACAAACTCCTAATAGTGTCCTTGGACAATGCTAACTCCTGCCAAGGCTTGCAAAGGCATCCAATGGCCTTGGGATATTTTGTGTTTCCTGAGATAACTAGGGAGGGAGAAGAGGTAACCACACAAGACACATTCTACAAAATACTGTTTAAAAAGCTTCACAATTCAAGTGTTCAAAAATTCTCCTGATGAATTAAGAGCTTGCAGGCTTTCCTTGTCTATGTGCTCCCTCAGGGGGAAGGTTTATCTTTCTGTCAACAGACCCTAATGCTTTGCAATTTGTACAATGACAGTATCAGTTCTATGCACAGAGTCCAGCAAACAGGTTTGGCAGAGGTGGAGGGCTTCTTGGCTGGCCATAAGGGGGTGTTTTCTTCTGTTAAATAAGCTGAAAGCACAGTTCCTCTTTGTTAAAAGATGTGAAACATTTATAAGCTATCTTAAGAGGAACATTCTTAGATACTGTAAAATAGCAGCAGTTTGGATATGTAATTCTTATCGCACTACTTGTAACCTGAGCCCAGAACTGACAAACTGAAAAGCAGCCTCAGAATCCTGTATCTGCCTCCGGGAGGGAGAGGTCATGGAAAAAAAAATAATAAAGGCATCTGATAATTTGAAAACTGCATGATCAAGATGCTTTCAAAGATCCAGAATCTGTTGCACCAAATCCAGTGAGAACATGAGCAGGATGAAGCAATACCCTTCTGTTGACAGATGAGTTGACAGATGAGACTTTCAAAGGTGTATCAAGTAGAGCAGGAAGAACAAGAATTCACCCTCTATCAGCGTCAAAGGTCATGACAAAGAACCGTTTATCAGCAATGCATATAGGAAGGTGTCTTGCAAAAATTAGATAGCTACCAATATTTTTACTTTCTATACTCTGACTGGGACGAAGAAGAGGGAGATTGCTTAGAATAAAACAGGTAAGGAAAAGATGTGGAAAGAGAACAGCTTTTTCTTTTAGCTACTGCTCATTTCCAGACAGAGTTAAAACACCCCAGAACACAGCCTACCCTAAGTGTAAGGGAAGAACTCACTGCAGAGCTCCTCAGCCTCACTGTGCTGCTTCAGGCACACAGACACCACATGAGAAAACAATGTGTCTACTGCATGAGAAGTGATGACAAACAACTTTTCCATTACTGCACAGTGAGAGTACATAATTTTTTACAGGTTTTCCAGCACCTGGATTATTTTAAAAGTATTTTCTACATTAAAAAAAAACCCTTTAAATTTTACAATTTTTAAACTCTTTCAATTCAACTCTCAACTGTAAATATTAGAAGTTTTCACAGCATAGGCTATATTTGTGTGTCTAAAGTTCAGGGTATTTTGATGAGCTGCAAGTTCAGACTGTTCTCATATTATGTTTTTATAAGAAATAATTGTGTCAAACACCAATCATACAGCTACCACTGAAAAACACATAAAAAAGCTTTCCAAGCCACTGTCACCAAGTAAAACTAAAATAGTTTATGGAGAACCTAGGAAGTGCTAGATTTCTGCTACTGCAGTACTGCAAAACAGTGCACAATTATAATGGGGAGTTCCTTATATAGTCTTATCTTTATTACATTCATCTTACTTTATTTTATCCTACTTAAAAAGGCTTCCTCAGATGCTACTATAATCAAGTTGCTTATCAAAAAAGGTACTTTTAACATGAGAGATTTTTCCAATACAGCTGTTACAAAGAAGGTATCAGTGAAGGAACAATTTTCACTTTTTTCTTTAGCTGACTCTCTGCAAGATCACTGCTGTTTTCTGACAATAATTATATTTAAATTGATCAAACCTATTGACATATGCAAAAATCAAAGAAAAAGACATGGAAGAAAGCCTAAAATTACAAGAAAATTGACCACTTTTTAAAAGACTGAGTTAATGTGAGAGACCATACAACAACAAAATACCTAGTGAAAATACCACAGTTGTATTCCCGATAGTTTCTTGAGTCTTTGATGAAACTACAGCCCTATTTGAGAACACTTTCCAGTTCACAGATATGTTCTATTTCTCATTGATGTTGCAATAAATCCTAATTAAAAACAGTAACGAAAAGAAAAACATGAAATGTGCAGTTTTAAATAATAGCCAAGAAAGACACTAAATGCTTGTATTTCCACCTTCTAATGATGTTTGGAAGGGGACAAATAGCCTGAGAAGGGAAGTAACAGTTGCAGAAGTGCTGCCAATACACAAGGTAAACAAACAAAGGAATGTGGGGACAAATGTTTCTGCAGGGCCTCGGTGACTGGGCAAGGGTAATGGCTTTACCCGGTGTGGGAGGTTCACAGTAGATAGGAAGAGGATTTGTTTACCATGAGGCTGGTGAAGCACAGGTGGCCTGGAGAGGTGATGGATGCCTCATTCCCAGAAACATTCAAGTCTGGATGGACAGAGCTCTGAGCAGCCTCATCTGCTTGGAGAAGTCCCTGTTCACTGCAGGGATTTGGATAAGATGCTTTGGAAATCCCTTCCAACACAAACCATTCTGTGGTTCCATGAATGTTCTGGGTTTGGGCTTAATTTATAGTCACCATCTTAAAAGTAAACACCATTTTAAAGTTGCCCCATGTCCTTTGGAGCTATCTCCATACGTTTATGTACACACTGTACAGAAACTGTCATTTTCAAGCAATCAAAATTGAAGGAAGCAGCAAAAAGAAGACAGGCCAAGAGATCTATATGCCAGTACACAGTAAATAACTGAAAAAAAAAAAAATACAAAGAACCAGGGGACAAGATTCTTGCCTTTGGTATTTGGGGAATTTTCTCTAGTTTAGTAATTTACCTTAAGGTTTCTCATCCTCTACCAAGTTCCAGCATGGTTTATTTAACTATTTGTTTGAAAAAAAATTAACACAAAAAGGATTCTGTGGAGTGGTAACATTCACATTTGATAACATTGCCAAGAAAAATCCAGTTGGAAAAATAACATAATTATTTGCTTGTACAAGACTTGCAGAAGGTCAGAACACCAGTACAAAACCTGTCACAGTTTATTACATATTATAACAGAAATGACACCACTGTCCTCTCTTGAGTTTGAAAATGTGAGATGTATAAATTTATGCTGAAAAACATTACTGTCAGTATTCAATCATATCTATATAAAAACAGTTCCCCTACCAGGGTACAACAGGCCATAGGGACTAGGCAACAGTTCTACCTAGAGCCATTTCCTACTCTGCATCACAAAAATAAGGAAGAAAAATGTACACAGTTCACTTTGAAATAACCTCCCTCATTCTAAGCCCAACAATAGGATTTTAACACTTGTAGAAAATCACGGGACTCATGAGAAGTACATTAGGAATTACTCCTTTTCTGGCAAATTATTTGTACAAACCACTGCCAAATCTAACACTGACAGAAAAAACACTTCAGAACTACAACATTTTTTAAAGTCTTTCCATTGTTTCAAATAAGCTCTTCAAAACAAATAGCATTTAACATCCATTGCATTGTCTTATCTTTCACAGGTTACAAACACCCATAATTTAAAAAAAGCCCATAGATAGTAACTGCTGTAGCACAAGACTATGTACAGTTATTTCTGCTAATACAAATGATAAGATTTAAAATAAAATGGCAGCCCAAATCTGTTTGGACAATCAAGATGTCAGACTAAAAAAAAAAAATTAAAAAGTAAAATGCTAGGCATCCACCCAATAGCTCCCACTGACAAAATATTCAGATTGAGATTTTCAGATAGCCTGTAGCACCAAACTATTTGGCAGCTCTATTGGCTCAGCTCTCTGTATAAAGTCAGATTTAAATCAGGGAATAGAAGACTACCACAAATGAGGGATAAACAGAAAGAACAGTCTACACATTTTTTCATTCCCCAACCTAGATCTTCAGAAAGCTAGAATACAGGCCATCTGAAATAAACAAACCTTAGTTACAAGTAACTAATTTTAGAAGTGAATAAAAAGAAAATTGTTAAGTCTCCCTTCTAAATAAAGCTCTACTAGAAAAAGCCCACAAATCTGACCCTAAAAAAAGGGCCAGCACTCATTGCCACATCTGTTAGCAGAGTTCTTCCCTTCTGTGACACAGAAGGATGAATGCACACTGAAGTTCCAGTTTTCATTTTTGCCCCAATACACAATACAAATGAAAATTTAACCACTGAATCCAGATAAACCAACATGGTTGATGTTACACAAGGTCAGGCAATTTTCACCCCAATCCTCCATTCACTAACTTTGACTCTATTAAGCTGGGTTAGAAATCAGGTATATTACAATCTGCAAGAGTGACCTCTCCATATGAACTGTCAGCCCCACAGACCCAGGTTGCTGTCAGACAGAACCATCAACTCTCACAGGTTGGAAGAGACCTCCAGAAGTTGCTCAGTCCAGCCCCATGTCCAATAAAAAGACAAATTCCACTAAGCTTCTCAGAACTTTGACAAGGAATATCCTGCACATGTCCAAGAAAGGCAGTTCTGCAGCCTCTCACAGCAATGTGTCACAAGTACATCACCATTCTAATTTTTTTTTTTTTTAATCCAGTAAGAAATTACCTTGCTGTAACTTGCAACTACTAATTTACCAACCTTTCAACATACACTCCTGGGAAGACTGTAGCTCCACCTTCTCTGAAGATAACAAACATCATTCCTCAGGCTTCTGCAGGCTGAGCAAACACACCTGGTGCATGGCAGCCCCTCTCCTGCAGGCCACACCATGGCATCAGTCTCCCTCTTGGAAGACCAAGCCTGCAGCTGCTGGCTGTGATTTCTCTTCCAATCCAGCCGACACTGAGCCAAAACCAAAGGGCTTTCAGCTTGATCCCACTGGTGTCCCATCAGCTGCAGACCAGAGCAACCATGTGTAACCTAAGCATGAAAGTCTTCAAATACCTGATATGATGGGTTTCATGTTGTTGATTGGTGTTTTTTTATTTGTTTGGGGTTTTGTTAGGTTAGGTTTCTGAGATCGGGACACTAACATAACCTGCTACATGGAATATCATAAAAATGAAAGGCACAGACCCACCCATTATCTCACTGCTCTTTCAGACAGGTGAACAAATAACAGCTTCACAGCAAACCAACAGCAGACACAGAGCATATCCTCCATTCCCCAGGCCCTCAGCTCCAACACCATGTTAATTTAGTGCCAAAATAATTTTGTTGCTTGCCACGGCAGATTAAGGGAAGTGTTTTTATGAAGATCTATGCAAACATTCTGCAAGGTAAGCATGTGTGGGCGGAAGCAGTATTAACTCAGATATGTGAGTTAACTTACAGTGACTCCAGCAGCTGTGCTCTTTTTCAGCTAAGGCAAGAAATTGGGTGTTGGTGATAAACTTTTACCCAGAGATGTGCATTTATTAATTTGCCCTGAATCTCAACACAGGGCCTTTACCATCACAGACTACTGGCAGTTCCCAAATTGGCAGAAATACCTAAGTAAAATACATTATATGTGCATTTATAGTTCTTTTCTCATTTCTAGTCAATATCCACACTGATCTCAGTAGGAAAATGATGAAACTATTTGAACTACACACAAACCCATTACAGAAGTACAGACTGGAACAGAAACAAAAATGTGTGGTGGTTTTTTACATCAATTACCTTCATATATTCACAACAGCAGCTGCATCCACTGCATACTGCTTTGTGTTAATCAACTTTCTTTTTAAACCAACAACACACACATTTTAAATTACAGAATGAGGAGCAGTAAACTGAGAAAACACTGAGAAGAATTCAGCAAAAGAGTACCTAAGGTGATTAAGTAATTTATTTTTACTCTATATGGTCTTAATCAGAAAATGAGATTCAATGTCAATGTTTCATTTTTGCTATTATCATCAGATTTTATTGATCTTAGGGTAAACTCAATCTTAACAATAAGTTTATGTACAGATTTTAACCAGACAGGACTAGATTCCACATGTTCAGGCTGAAGTGAAGGAAAGTTCTCCAACCTGTACCAGAGACACAAAAGACTCCCTGCACTGAAACAGAACAAATCAGTTGGAGGATCCCTCCAGTTTTGGGGAGCTCAGGGATGCAGTAGCAGCAATTCTCAGAAAGAATTTTCAACAGCAAGATACTCTCCTCGAGAGTTTCATTTTAACTAAAACAACTGCAGAGGACTCTTCAATTCAGCATGTGATGGCTTTTATTTGTGGGAGGAGGGAGGGGAATAAAAGGAATTCCTTTGACAAGAGAGCTGCAAACCACAACCAGGATCATTTTACTTTTTTAGCTACAAAGAGATTATATGCCACGAAGAAAAATCCCATGATCTAACAGCTTTTACAAATAATACCACTCTAGCCAGTTGCCAGAGAAGATATTTTTGCAGCTGATTTGCTTTGTACATTTCACAGCGTTTGATACACAGTATTCATCATTTAAACTCTGATGAATGTGGTATCTCATGCCCTTGCTTAGTCTTCCCATGGACAAAGCTTTACTTAGCTCTTGAACTAAATCTAAAGTCGTTATTTATCTCATGTTTGTGATAATATACTGAAAGTAAAGGAAAAAAAATTCACCAGTTATGGACTCCTGATTGGCAGAATGATTTACAACCTGAATTAAAAGCAGAGGGAAAACCACAACACCCCAAACAGCACAACACAACATGCTCAGAGTTTCAAATTGAGATGTCCTGCTTAGTTTCTTTTACCTGAAAAGATTTATGCAGCCCCAAAGAAGTACACAAGACATGCTAATGACCCTGCAGGAACAGTAGGTACCAGCTGACGTTGCTGTAACAACTACAATAAATATTCTACGAAACATTCTGTTCTGAAGTCAACTTGAAACTTTAAATACAGCTCTATTATTAAAAAGCCTTAATGATATTCTCCTGCAGATTGGTGGGGTTTTTTTGGTTTTTTGTTTGTTTTTTTTTTTTTTAATGGTGAAAGCTTAAAGAAGTGTGCACTAAGTACCCAACCATTGTTCTGGCAAGGAACAACTGAGTACTGCTGCAGTGTAAACGTGAAATGGAAATTACATGATCTATAAAATACGTTACTTCAAATCGCTATTTTGTATCGGAAAATAAAGAGAAGAGAAAGGAAAGTAAGCAAAACACAAAAATCAGCACCTCCACGAAAAAAAGCAAATATTTACCTAGAATTTACCTAATACTCTAAATACAAGCAACAACTTGAAAAATGAGAAGGCAATAAGCGCTTCAGATAATTAACCTTCTAGCTCTCAAGGAACTATCTGAAGCACAATAGTCTGAAGTCCTTATAACCACTGTTACAGCGAAGCAGAATTACACAGCGCCACGAAGCTCTCTAAAAATAGCTGCAAACCCGGCTCCGTGCTACCAGCGGCTGCGCACCGGCAGGCAGGGCAGGGCAGAGCCCGGAGCGCGGCCCGTGAGGGGCGGCGGGCGCGGGCCCCTCCCGGCGCTGGAATGCGGAGCCGTAACCCGAGCCGCCCGCCCCTCCTCCCGCACCCAGCCTCAAAATGGCATCCCGGCTTGGTCTGCCGGCAACCCGCCCCGCCGGGCCCTCCTGGAGCAGGCAGCACAAGGAAAAGCCTTTCTCGGGCTCCGGCAGCCGAGGGAAGCGCCGCTGCCCGGCCTCCTTCGGGCCACCTCTGCCATCACTCACAACTCACCCGAACTGCCTTAACACGAGCCCGTCTCACTCGGGAACAAGGAACTGGTAAGAACGGCTCGTCCATTGCAAAGGCCTCGCACCTCAAAGGCAACGCATTCATGTAGATCCAGCGAGACAGATTTCTGCAATGAGGTCAATTGCCCCTTCCTCAAATGAAAGGGACAATTTTGTTGTGAATTCACTTAACTTTCCAAACTATAGGCACATAGTTTATTTAGGATTCTACAACACTACAATGTTTTAAGTTTCAGGTCGATTACATACAAGCACAGAAATTAGTAAATTACACCTCAAAAGAAGTGTGAGGTGATCTTACAGATAACCTGGCTCCATCTATTTTCTCTAAAAGTGAGTAGTTTTGTACCATGAAAAAAGGCTGTTTGTGATTTGGAATAAGTATTTTGCTGTAAACAAAATGGACAAGAATTTTACCATTTTGAACATACTGAAATTACTAAGATGACATTATGCTACCAGATAGCAGAGACTTGGAAAAAATAATCATTCCAGTGACAGCACATGTAAGGAGAGAAAGAGAAACATTTTCCTAGTAATAGTAATTTTACTAATTAAGCACACTACCAAATGTTCTGTCAGGAACTGAGGAGAAAGCTCTGCATGTATCTCAGGAGGGTGCAAGTCTTTCAGCCGTCAGCGGAACCAGAGGCTCACACTGAGTCTCTGGTATGACTCCCATAGGAGGGGCTTTGCACTTTTGCTGGCTGAACTAAATCTTACACCGCAGAGCACTGCTAAGGATGGTAATTCTGCAGCTCTACCAAGAAGAGACCTTTGGTCGCTGTACACTTGATTGGTAGAGTCCCTCTGTTCATGTAAAAAACATATCTCCCCAGCAACAGGCTGCCAGAAACACTATTGTTACAATGTTTTAGGCCTGGATCTTAAGTCAAAACCAGAAATTCAGAGCTCAATGATTTTTATACAGGATTCCTTCACTCACGTGGTTTCCCCTGTATTGGTTCACAGCTACAAAATAGGAAGAATTCAAAATGCTAAGAGACATTGACTTAAAGCACTGTCTCTATGGTAAAACCCTAGAATCTAATGAGGAATGCCAAATACCACTGTGATGAGAGCTTCCAAAAGACTTTAAATCTGAAAAAAGAAAATAGAGTAGGCAGGATAATGAAAATAATCACTCTTATTGATATACTAATACACCTATCAAAAATCCCCACTATCAATAAATGTTATTGCAGGTCAAGGATCAGAAGCACTAACAACTGGCTACGTCTATAATTCTAGGCAAAGTAAGCATAGAATTTATTATTGTAATGTATGAGAACAAAAACCCTACTCAGGGGCCTTTGTTACAGAGTATGAGCACTTTAAAGAATTTGTTTACTGCAAACAGACTTATATTTGCAGGACTGCTTTTTACAGAAGGGAAAATACAGTCAATTTTGCTTCTGTGTATCATACATGATAGCATTTTGTATCTTAGATAATGTAAAACTTGGACTTTTAAATTTTTCCCCAAAGGAACATCTCCTTTCTGTTAGCATTCTACAAAATTTTATTTTCAATTTGTAATTTCTATCAGATAATCAAAATTAGAAGTATTTTCTATTTTAACCAGAATTTCTCTATTAACTTAAGGTAACAGAAAATGTCATACATATAACAAATAAACAGCTATTTTTCTTTTAAAATATATTTAATAAAGCTTACTCATTGAAATAAAATTTATTCAAATTGTTGGTTAGCAGTGGAAGAGCAAGTATGTTTACATATTAGAATTGCAACTCAAAACACCATAACATGATTACTTGACAGCTATTAAATGCCCTGCAAGAAGTTATTAGTGTTGATTCTCTTCCAGAAGGCCAATATAACAGTTCCACCCTTAGCATCCTCCCTGTAGTTTTACTTTGTTGTGTCTTTTTTAACATAAACTTTCCCGTCACTCCCACAGGTCGTGTTTTGGTCTCAAGACCTATTATTGGGATATTTCACACAACTACGTATATAGAAAATTAAGCCAGTGCTAAAACTACAAAGTAATCCTAAAGGTTTCAACAGGGGTTAAAGCTACTGTGCTAAAAATAACAAGATGTATGCATATTTTACCAAGGATTCTGTTTTCCAAAAGAGCAGACAGAAAACACCACAGTGATGTTTTACAAGGACATTCACAAATACCTTCAAGTACTTCAGTACAGGTTTCATGCCAGCAAAGATTACAAGCAGTCACTGTGGGAGGGAGAGGGAACCAAGGAGAAAAACAAAACCAACCAAAAATCCAAACTCACGCGGCCATTGCAAATTAATTTTAACAAATGAAAAGTAACATCAGGAAATATACTGCTTATAACAGTTTTAGTATTTCCCCAGTCACAGTCTTTGAAAACTATAGACCACATATCACAGAAACATACAGACATGTTGAAATGGTAGTGAAGAAGAGACACAAAGATAACAGAAAGTACTGTTACAAAGCACTTTGGAAGTGGAAAATGTCCTTTAACTTCTTTTTGTACTTCTCTTGGAAGTACTCCTGTACTCCTCAGGAGTAACACAGAACCTGAGAGATGTCATTCTAAACAAAATGTCCTTTTGAACACACTTGCCTTCCTTTGAGAAACATGACTGTGAACATTACTAGCTGCTCTAGCAAGTGCCACTGTATTCACTGACCTCTCTAACATACCATGGACAAGCACTGAGCTCTAACTGTGTGCCTGGCCAAAGGAAGCTGTGCCAGTCACTGCTTCCAGGAGAAGAGAATCTTCTGAAAGATGTATCCAAATTAATGGTTTAAAAAAAGTAACTTTAAAGTACACATTTATAAACTTGCATTCTAAGTTAAAATTAAAAACTCAACAGTATTGGCAAATTTCTTTGCATGAGACTTAAATATTTCTTAGTATACATTTCTAGTATACCTTCCAAAAGCACAAATCGTGGATGATACTACTTCCTGCTGAAGAGAAAACTCAGTGCAGAAGAATAGCATTTGTCAAATCCAGCATTTTCAAAAAAGAAGTGAATTTGCAACAAGCAATTTAAGCAGAATCTGTTTTTTACTACAGTGTAATGGGTTCCGTAGGTGAAGCGTGTACTGCAGACATACTAATATATAAATGTGTGGCTGCATCAGTACTCCTATGAGCCTGTCAGACATTTCATCACTGTATTTTTAGATTATTCTCTCATACCAATTGCACTGTTAGAGTGGCATTTAATTCCATTGTGTTCATTGTCAAAAACTTAATCTTCTGCTTCAACTACAGCAGTTCTTTGAAAAAATACATTTTTAGAGACTGTAGTTAATTCTCAAATATATTTTCCCAGTCATAGCCATGAGCCAGCTTAGTGTAATACAGAAAAGAGCACCCACATTTCACTTTCTAGATGCTATGTCACCTCATGCTCCTTTTGACCAACTCTAAAAATCCTTGGATTTGGGAATAGCGCACCTGTTTTTATATCTGAGCCTGCTATACAAAGATTTTATTGTGCTTTCTCTCTGTTCTAATAAAGCCTGGATTAATGAGGAGAACAGAAGAAAAATCTTGGCTGAATTGATCTACTCTGCCCTGGCAGTGATGCCAAACACACATTTGTGGTATTTCTAGTTCTTAAACTCAGGTGACTCTTTCATCTCAAATTTTTCTCTTCATTCAGGGAAAAAAAACAAGTAATCACACATCAAAAAAATTGCATAATGAGCAACAGACATAGGAAAGCCTGGTTTTCTACAGATTTGTTCTATTTTGGTCTATATCTTTTCCCAGTGTAATTGCTCCAGCTCACTATATATCCTGTATGATTTCACTCTCCTTAGCAATAGATCCATTTCCCCACTCACACACATATTCCTCTGACCACAGTTGTCTCTCCCTTCCCTCCCATATCCTCTGGTGCCAAACAGCGTCTTGCTGGCTGGACAGTAATGTGCATATTGACCTCCCTCTTACCAGGCAGAACAAGTTTACCGAACACTTCTGATTGTAACATCCTTCACCTCTGGGGACATTAACACAGCTCAAGACCTTTGAAACAAACAGCGTGACATCCACTCCATAATCTGACTAGACATCTAATCTTCAAACCTGCTGATACATGAAGCTTGTCTTTGAAGTTCTAGGTGTTAGGAGTTTGCCAAACTCCAAAACTTTACAGACTACATCAGAGGCAGAAAAATTTAACAGAACTACAAAACAAAGGACTCAACTGCAAAAGAGCAAAGACAAACATGGGGATGGGAAGGTAAAGATTCTAACCAATTAATTTTTGCTTTGTGGAGTGAGAATATAGTCAATATACACTAAGAAGTTACACAGGATCACCAACATTCAAGCTAATTAAAAAAAAAAAACCCAACAAAAAAAAGGCACTCCAAATTGGGTAACATTCCCAAACAGCAGACTTACCCACAAGCACGTTACAGCACAACTAAACTGGGCCTGGAAGGGGCACTCTTGTTCTCTATGCTAACAGTAACACTTGGTCTGCCCCCACAACCGCAGCTAGACTGGCAAGAAGTGAAGCCTACTGAAAAAAATTTTAAAAAGAAGGCAAAAAACGGTAATGGGCTCTCAGCCAGTTTAGATTCCTACAGCACCAGAGCAGTGCCAGCCAGTGCTGCTGCAAAGGAAGAGGGAAGGACGCACCAGGGTGGCGTGAGCAAGGAGTAGAACTGGCCCTTCGAGTGTACCCGGCTGCTTAGGCTGCTTATCTGCAGCACAGAACTGCCCTCTCCATCTGGCAGTTAATTATTCATCCAGCAGACATCAATGGAAGTCTACCTGGCTACACTGCTCCAGTCCTTAGGAAATTATATGATCAATCTTTCCACACTAGGCAAAATAAACTACCTGAACAGAAAATGTTTAAGATAAGGCAGATACAAAAAAACATGTTACTTCACGTTTGATGGCAGTTTCGTTGAAGCAAACCTAACAAATGTGTCAACGAAGGCAGATGGGTGCCAGTGCAACACAGAAAAAAGCTGTAGGCGTTACAGACACTACTAAGTGCAACAGCAGAGGAGCTGACGTGCCTGGCTGTGTGTGGGTGTGATAAAAGGCCTCTGAATTTGCCGCCTGCTCTGTGGCAGATGTCTGGCCCAGCACTCTGCCTGTGACACCGCCTGCTATCAGACCAGTCAGGAGCTAAGGGAGAACAGAGTCCTCCCTGGCTTCGTGCAAAATCCTGGGCAGTTCCTGACCTCCAACCAGGCACAAGTGACTGCGCTATTGCTATCAGTGCACACATCCATCAGCAAATCCGTGTGATAGCAAATCTGCACCGCACTTTCATCCCCAGCCACATATTCTGCCAGTGACTTTTCAACTGAAATATTTGCTGTGAGGAAGGAAAGAAACGCCCCATTTTAGCATCCTTGTAAACCTGCCATTCCCTTACACTGTGCAGAAAAAAAGTAGTGGTGAAACACTATTCATCAGTTTCTTAATTTCATTTAAGGTTTGATAGATTACCATCACAATCTCTCTCCACTGTTTCTCTTTCCTTAAGTGAAGAGGCTCAAGTCTATTTAGTACTGCACTTATTTGTACTGCTGGAAGAAGGAAAAATCAAACAGAACAAAAAATATTACCTTCTCATTTTAATGGGGACTGTTGAAATTGTATTACCAAAAGGATGTAACCTGTATGTCCACATATAATGAACTTTACAGCTGTATAATCACATTTTTTAAATACTTAACTGTATAGAATGCTGCTTCAAAATTGGCTTAAATTCATTTAAGTCTGTACAGATTGTAAGAAGGGAAGTGCTGGCCCCTCCTCTCCTCTTACTCCACATAAGGTACCACAGTGAGCTGGAAATACCAAAAACCTCGGGGTTTTTATGCGGTTAGTTTTCAGTTAAATTAGCAAACAAATCCAACCTTTTACGTGGCCACAAGTACAAAAGTGACAGTGCAAACACAAAAAAAGAGAAGAGAGGAAAAAAAATTCAACACCATAGGCAGATATGTTCTATCTAAAGTAGGAGCTTCAAAACAAAGATCTTGCCAAGTGTTAACACCTCATTTAGAGCCTATTACTGCTTTTGCCTCTGTTTGAATTAAATTACATTGCACTTACTGTACCTCATCCAGTATTTTATCATTCAGGCATTCAATACTGCTCAAGCCAGTTTACAGTACCTGTATCAGCTACAAATTTCACCACACCATCCACTCCCCTTCCACACTATTTCCAGACACACAGAATAAAACAGCCCTTGTTGATTGCTTCCAGTGAGGCTGTTACCACCCCTCTGCCCCGGGGCACCTGCCCAATCCTTCCTGGGAGCCCAGAACCGACCAGGGCCTTCCAGATGCATCTCACCAGTGCTGAACTGAAGGGCATCATCATCTCCTCGAGCCTGCCCACAACACTCACCCTTGGACAGCCCAGGAGGCACCTCCCCAGGTGCAGGGCTTTGCATTTCCCTTTGTAGAGCTTCATGAGGTTCCTCTCTGCTCACTTCTCCAGTCCATCCTGATCCCTGCAAGGGGCTGCACAACCACCTAGCCCACCAAACTACTCCTCCCAGTTCTGTATTGTCTGCAAACTTCTGAGGGTGTGCTCTGTCCCATTATCCATGAATGTACACTTGGTTACACTGTACCAGAAATCCAGCTCGACCCCTGGATCACACTGCTAGTGATTGGTGCTGCTGATCACAACTCCTTGAACCTGATAGCTCATCCAATTTTCAGTCTCACTGTCCATCTGTCCAGTCTGTACTTCCATCACTTTGTTGATGAAGATGTTACAAGTGACACTGCCACTACCCTAAGGAATTCAAGGTAAACAATACCCATTGCTCCCCACTCGTTCACTGAGAAAGCTTCCTGCAGGCACCTACCAACATCACCCATGCTGACCTGCTGCGAGGCCTGACCCACACCTCTCAACTGACTCCTCATTCACCCAAAAGGAAGAACTTCAGGAATCTCCATGGCAGTCCCACAACAAAAATCCCCACAACACAGTGTATCCCTCACCATCCTAGCCTGTCCTTCCTGGAGAGCCCGTTAGGAGCCCTTGCAGCATGACAGCCATGTCAGCTATCTCACCCCATCTCTGATCAAAACAGCATGTGATGCCACAGCACACAGACCCTCCAATTTCTCCTGTTTGTGCCCAATCTTTTCCACAACATATCAAAAATAGTGAAATCCTAATAAAATAATCAGCTTAGGTTTAAGTTTTAGAAACTTCATACTGGCTACACTTTTAATAGCCCGGAACCTCACTGCACACTATAACAAAATTACAGATGCTAGAGAGAAAAATCAACAGTGATAGTGGAGTAATGTATGGATGGATAGCTATGGGAAGAGGTGCTTTGCAGTTATATACAGAGCAAGGAGATTAAGAGCTCTGTCACACCTGTCCCAGGTAGAAGAGAGCTCAGGGCTCAAACTCAGCAAGTCTTTCTCACCATGCCACTGCTCCCCTGCCCACACTCCCTGTTACCTGAACCTGAAGTCCCACTCCTGCTCTTTCAAATGCTCAGGAGACCCTGGGATCTGTATTCACAGCACACCCACAGCTTCTCTCTCAGTCAAAGTAACCCGAAGGAGATTTATTTTACCTTCAGTTAGTCTAAGTACACACAGTAAAAAAATATCTTCCAGTAAACAATTACTTCTTCCAAAAGCAGAAACAGTTTGAGATCAAGATTTGAAATCATTAAAAACTGACATTTCTCTTACATAACCTCAAACTTTTAAATTTTGGTAAAAAGCCTTTGAAGCAAGAGTCCCTTCTTGGGACAAAGCAAAAAGAATATTTAAGGCTTTTTTATTAACTAAATCACCCTTCACATCAGCACTCAAACCAATGCTTTCTCAAATACCAATTTTCTACCATATGAAAATCTTAGTACTAACTGGTAACTAATGAATACCAACATTGTCAAAAAGTACAAAGACAAAAAAGAACACAAAAGTAAAATTACACATCTTTATAACCTGCTTAGTAGAGACCTTTTCTAACTATAATTGTTTCATGTGTTATGGATATATACTGAAATGGATTGAATGTGCTTTACAGACTCAGGTAGCTCCTGGCTATTGGGATGTAGGAAGAAGCTTCCACAGAGTGGTGTAATTTCACAGCTGTCTGCTAGACTGTCTTATGTGTTCCTCTGGAGCAATACTGCTGGCCATGATGGGAGCAAAACACTTGAAGCACTTGTAACATTCTTTTCTCCTTTCATATAGTTTTTAGTTGGTTACTTTTCCTGTAACCGACTTCTCCTCTGAAATTAAGTCAGCAGAAATTAAAAGATAAAGAACAACCAAGCAAGAAAATCACAGAATTTCATTGCAGCAAAAAATTACACACACTACAGATGCTTTAGGACAAAGAAGGAAATTCTTACATCAGCTCTTCCCTCTACCTCTATTCTCCAGGCTCCTAAGACTATTACTGACAGTATTAGAAAGATGTAAATATTATACAACAGCATTTGAAGCTTTGAGAAAAACTTGAGTAATGCCATTTCTGCAACAGAACCACTGGCTAAGGAATGCACAGCTGCTGAGCAGATGTATAATTTCAGCATTTAGATTCCATTATTTCAAGGGGG
Source organism: Taeniopygia guttata (assembly GCF_048771995.1). Taxonomy (NCBI): domain Eukaryota; kingdom Metazoa; phylum Chordata; class Aves; order Passeriformes; family Estrildidae; genus Taeniopygia; species Taeniopygia guttata. The sequence goes on along the minus strand of NC_133031.1, from coordinate 10,563,050 downwards.
ATTTTTTTTTTTCTCCACGTTTTCAGATTTTCTATTTCCATCTGGTTTTTGACCTCCTTCAGCTTAGTCCACTCTCTTCTGTTTTAGTTCATTACACCAAAATAATTTTCTAAATTAGAAACATCTCTACATTTAAAAACTTGTGAATTTAAAGAGAGGTGGGGGAGTGAAACAGGGCCAGGGACAGAACAAAACCAGACAGTTCAACAGAGGTTTGGGTTTGAATAAAAACTGTCCTGTCTGGATCGGGATTGATTTTGCAGTTCCTGGTCTAACCCAAATTGGCGAGCCTCTAACTGCATTCCTTCCGTGAAATTTTAAGAGCAGGAAACTGAAGAATATCAGCTATATGGGAATGTTTCTAGACTTTGCCAGAGCCCTCTGCCATAAATTTCTGAGTATAACAACACTCCAGGTTATGATTCTTTTTAGAGTTATGATCAATTATAGTTATAAGTGTAAAAAAAATTAACTCACCATGTACTAAAAGAGCTTTAAAAAACATATAAAGATTAGTGCAAACCAGTGAGTGGTTGTTAAATCAATTCAGTAAATAATTTATTATTATTATTATATTATTATATATGATTAATTATATTATTGTGCAAGAGTAGTAAAATATTAAAAATATATATACTGAGACAGCATTGTTTAGAAAAATTTCTATTAATCTAAGTCAAGTAGAGGACTAGGGCATAGAATATTGTCTTTCAAACTTCAGTCCACACTACATGTTTTCAAGATGAATTATCCCTGGTACAACCACTGATTCAAATGTGACAGATTGGCCATAAAACCTATCCAATTTTCCATTTAATTTTAGGCTCAGAATAATAATTTGCCTGGGTGTGGAAGGGCACAATCTTCAATCCTAACGAATGGCATACACATCAGAATATTCTACAGGAAACTTTCTATAGAATATTTTCACAAAGAAGAAAAGGAAAAATATTATAAACTAGTACATATGTAAGATAAAATTATAAAAATACATCTATACTTTAAAACAAAATCCCATGTGTTTATTTGGTGAGATTTATTGTTTGCTTTGAGAGGAGACATTCAAACCAAGTTAAAAAAAGAAAATCTTTAAAGTGACACTTCCCGTATCTTCTATCTTCAGGGACATTTCTGCTTAATACTTGGTACCACTACTGAATTTTTCATTAGTGCTAAAATCCCTTCAATAACCTGAACAGAAGATAGATTCAGTGCCCAAAAGAGGGAGTGAGGAGAACGGCTGCACCTCATTAGCTGGCAGTTCATCCCTGTGCCCTGTCCCAGTCCTGTGCTGTAATTAACTCTCAATTGTCCAAACCTGACAACTGCAAGGCCTGCTGCTTGCATAACACTGAGAAGGAAACAGGAGGGTTTCTAAATCTTCTCCAAGGCATTCTGTTAAAGATGATTTTCTCTTGCAGCCAGGAAGAGCACATTTTACCCAGCTTTGTGGTCTCCTCACTCACATTTCCAGTCAATGAGATTCACTGTTTTCTTCCAATAAATCCTTCTTTTTCTCATGCTACTGCCCAAGTTCTTTCATTCCCAAATATAAAGGGACAAGTAGATGATACATTTTTCATATTCACAGTATTTCATATATTCCATTATTCCTGCTGAACAATTCCTCCTAACCCTTCTGTTAAAGCTTCCTTTTCAAGCCCTCTATACCCATGCAAAAACACATGGAACAGTTCCTTTACCTGACCACTGCACTGTGAATTTCCAACTGAATACAGGATAGGAAAAAGACTGATTAATTTAGAAAATGTTATCTGAGCTTATTCACCACTTTCATATCTCTGACATTCTGACTCTGAGCACACAGTGTGCTCATTTGCACAAATCTCATGAGCAGAGTATCGATTCTCTGCATAAGTGAAATCTCTGATGACTGCAGTCCTCCAAAGTCATTTGAGCTCTGTCCACCGATTTCCAGTTAAATTTGGGATCAGGCTCTCACAGAGGAAGTACAAAGGCCTATGGTTCTAGGTGGGATTTTTTTTTCTGTAACAAGAAAAGAAAAGCAAAATTAAATCATTTCAACAGCTGCAGTGGTGAAAAGGAAATCGCTTCCACAAACCAGATCTATTTCCTGGTATGTAGCTTGTGAGACTTGGCTATTTCTCTAACTTATCCCTGCTACATCTGCTTGTATTTATCAACCAAAGCATGGAAGTACTGACAGTTTTCTCCTTAAGATGGTGAACTCAGGCAATATAGACACAAAGAAGTGCTAGTTGCTTCCACATTTTAATCTAATAAAGTTGACTGGAACCACACTGCAAAAATTTATGAGATATCAAATTTTTGTAACAAGCATTGCTGCTGTTACATGATGCAAATTAAGCTGCAATATTGCAGAGCTGAGTTAATAACACTGATTTTTTCCCTTTTTAATGCAAAGAAACTCATGACACTCGAATTACATTTAAACACACCACATTTCCCTCTGTATTTTGGGGAAACCTATTCTGAGGAAAAAATGACCACAAGAGCATTAGGCTGCATGTTGCAGGTTCATATTCTGTGAATTGTTACTACACAGATTTTTGTCTAATCAAAATATTTTAAAACATTCAGTTCCCACCTTCATGATACTCAGAGCACTTTCCCCTCCCCCGTGAGGAGTCACCGGTGACAGTGAGGTGATGGCAGGGACAGCTCCATCAGGGCAATCACCTTGACTGTAACTACAGGTGTCACTGCAGGAACTCAGAGCTGGTGACACACGTGACCTTCAATAAGGCTTTGCTGTGGCTTTTCCTTTCCTCCTGCTGATACAACCTATGAATATTATCACAATCATGAACCAGAGTTTATTTTCCTACCCTAACACTTGTTTTGAATTTTGCTAACCAGACTGCCATTAAACAGTACTAAACCTAACCGTAACGCCCCGAATTGAAACGAAACGAGATGGCAACTACAAGACACACTTTAGAAAAATGGCAAGAAAAAACCTCTCTGAATTATAAATCTGAAACAGAGTGACTATATTTCTCACACTGTTTGTGTACAGCTGAAACAATGGGGTCATAACCAGAAACCCATGTAAGGGTTCTGCTGTACCACAAGATGAATGAAGTTCTTGGTCTTCTCAATATATCAAATACACATCAACCTAAAACGCTTCAGTGTCCAACCTGCTACAGCGAATTTCAAAATATATATTGCAGACTAGTGGCATAATTGCTTTGTTTTACTTTGGAGGGAAATGGATATGAAATACACCTTATATGCTCTGTAAACATACCCAGCAAAATCCTGGGAAGCCAGTTCTCAGCAAAGTCCATCCTGGCAAGTTGGCAGCTTGTCCCCTGATTTCCTGGTCACTGGAGGGCCAGCTGTGTGTTCCATCAAGCTAAAACTCTTGGGATTTACATACTCGAAATACAAAGTACTACACAGATGTTTCTGGAGTAAATCCCTCACAAAATAGCTATTCCACAGATCTTCTCAATAAGAGCACCGAGATTGCTAAAATTACGCTTTCTGTACACAAGAAAAATGAGGTGACTGTTTCAAACTTCTACCCACTCCAAGTATCACCTAGTGTGGTCTCCTTTTTATTCTTAAAGGACACAATGTAGCAGGGCAAGTTTTACACTCTTTGCCAATTTAAAACATTTTAAAAAGTAACTACTTGCTGCCTGAGAGCAGCGAGCTCTCAACAGCTTTCACAGCAACCTTTAACAGAATGCAAGGAAACAAAGCAGAAAGAAATGATGTTTCCCCTTAAAGCACTAACCATCCTGGAAGGCACAAAAGAGACCACTGCTACTGGGGACCATCAGCACGGCTGTGGCAGGACAACTGCAGAGGGTTCTGCGGATCTTGTCCAAGAAAGGGAAAAGTAGAACCACTAAAGCAGCAGGGAAAGGAGAAACTTCTTGTCAGGCACATTCTGTGCCTGCCTCTAAGTCCTGCATTTTGGGAATACTAGCAAAGGAAACAAGGCTTCAAGTACTCCATCTGTACCCACGTATGACTCTGATGAGATATACTTTTAAATTGCTGAGTTCCTTCTGTCATTTATTTACAAATGACAGTAAGATAAGTGAAATTCCAGGCTCTGAAAATATGCCCTCTTTTTACTGAGGAACCAAGAAATACCTGATGATGTCCCAAGTATCCAGATAGGACACATCTCCAACTGATGCTTGAATTAAGAAAGGACAAACAAACATTTGTAACTTTCTCTGCCACATACTGACTGGTCTCTTTCATTCATCTGTGTTTTCCAGCAATTTCCCAAAGAAGCTACTGCAGCTCTGTATGTCAGACCTGGTATCCAGAAAAAGCTCACATATCATTTACATATTCCACCATATTCAGTATTTTTAATATGCATAACAATTTTCACCATGAGGATCTTGCAGAGCACTGTCTAAAACATTAGGCTTTGGGGTCCCACACACTGGTCCTAAGAAAGTCTATGCTCTAGCTACATACTGTTTTAGTAAACGTGTCTTTTAATCAGTGAATTCCAAGTAACAAGCTATTTCAACCCTGCAGTTTACCAAGAGCTTTCTGCTTTAACTTGAACAAAGGCTCGAACAGATAACTTCCAGAGGTCCCTTTCAAAACTAAATTACTTCACAATTAAGGGAAGAAAATAATTCAGATCCAGCCTGATCAGATCCTGCTGGAAGAGATCAGCCAGCAGGACATACTAAGGATTGGCAGCTGAATCTTGCAGGTGCATACGAAGACCTTTCATAAAATTTCAAACCACATCTCAAAGCCTACCGGGTAGCACTTGTCTATATAAATACACATAAAATACACAGCCCCTTGCACACACCCCAAAGAAAATGTGGTGAAAAACCTAAGAAAAAGATACAAAAGAATGAGACCAAAAGACAAATACATGGTCAGCAAGAGTTTTATCCCGGCTGCTACAAATGCCACAACCTGGAGTATTTCTAGCTGTAGACTGGGTAAATTATCAGACTACGAATTGCTCTTATGTTAACTTTTTTATTCCAGGATTAGGTTCTACTAAAAACCAAACAAACCCTTCAATTTGGGAGAGTCTTCCTTATCTACAAAAGCATCTTCTCTATCCCTGCAGATAACAGGCCTGAACAATCCCTAGCATGCTAACTTGATAAAAGAACTCAAACATAATTACTTCTAAGCAGAGAACAAAATATGTAAATGCGGAGGGCAATCAATTTACACTCGGAAAAATCGTCATACAACTTTACACAAAGTAACAGGCAACTGCTGAAAGGAAATACCACAGCTTACTACCATTCCCTGCTGCTGAATTCACTCTTAATTTTACCAAAACAACATCAGAGTGTGGTTGATTGAAAGGTGGTAAAAGGCCATTAGTGCTTTTGAACCCTTTTCAATAGATTTTGTAACCAGTTATGAAAACAGCGTAAATAATCGGTACTCAACAGCACAGTCTTTCACTACTAAGGTACGGGCAATTATTTGGGGTTATTATTTCCTCGGACTTTTTTTGCTTGACGTCGCTGAACGGCAAAAACCGATTTGGAAAGCAGGCGCCCAGCTTTGTTCAAGGCTCGCACAAAAGGAAGGCGAAGCACCTTATTCCTCGTACCCTTCCCACGACGACGGGCGCTGCCGCTCGCTCGGGCTGGGGCCGCTCGGCACCGGGCCCGACATTACAACACCGGGAAGGGAAGGGAAGGGAAGGGAAGGGAAGGGAAGGGAAGGGAAGGGAAGGGAAGGGAAGGGAAGGCAGGAGGGAGGGAGCGCCCGGTCGGCGAGCGCCGCGCCGGCCCTGCCCACGCAGGGACCCGCGGGCCCCGCGCGGCCCCCGCGTTGCCCACCCGGCCCGGCCGGCGGCGGGCAGCGCCCCCAGCGCCGCGGCGGGGCAGGGCTGCCGGGCGGGGGGCGCTCCCGGGGCCCCGAGCAGCCAGGCCGGGCGGGAGGGCCGCGGCGGAGCCCACCTTCGACGGCGCAGCCCGGGGCCGGCGCAGACCCCGCCGGGCGCCGCCCAGGCCGGGCCGTCCGACTGCGGGGAAGGGGCATCGCCGCGGAGGGAGCGCCCCGCGCCCCCCCGGCCGCAGAGGGAGCGGGGCAGGCTCCCTGCCCGGGGCGCCGCGGCTCTCCCCGCCCGGCCGAGGCCTCCGCGGCGCGGCCCGCACTCACCGGCGGTGGGGGCTCCTCATCCTCCGCGCGGGGACGGCAGGCCAAGGGGGAGGGGGCCCGCTCCCCGCCGCGCTCCGCGGGCCGTTCCCGGGGCCCCGACGGCTCCGCTGAGACGGGGGCGAAGGCGGGTGCGTGTCGGGCGGGGAGGGCGGGCCGGCGGGCGCGGGCTCGGCGCAGGCTCCGTGTCCCGGCAGGCGCTCCCGGCGCGTCCCTGCGGGGCGGGGCGGGAACGAGCCGGATTCCAATCACTGCAGCCGGGCGCGCGCGCGGCGGGGGCCCGCGGGGAGGCGGGAGCGCGCCCGCCGCCCCCGCCCGTCCATCAGCACGTGCCGTGGGCGGGAGCGCCGGCGGGGTCCCGGCTGGGAAAGTTGGCCGGGAGGAACCGGCCGGGCCCGCTTCTCCTCCCCGGGAGCCCCTCCGCGGCCTGGGCCGGCTTGGCGCTGGACGCCCGGGCCCCGGCGTTATCCTGCCCCGCCGGCCCAGCAGCGCTTTCCCCGTGAGGAAGCTCCTCTAGGAAAGGGCGGGAAGGTGTGAGGGGAAAAGTTGCCGAGCCGGTGTCGTGGAAGCACTTCTGGCCTCGAAGAGGGTCGAGACACGAGAAGAGCGGCTGGGTTTGGCTGCGGGGCCGGAGGCTCCGTCCCTGTGCTGGTGGGGCTGGTGCCGCGGGACTCCCGGGGGAGGCGGGTGCAGATCGCCGCAGCGCCTTTGGTAGGAGCTCGGGGCTGCCTGTGGGCTGCGGAGGGCACCGAGCAGTCAGCGCTGGCAGCGGCCTGGGAAAAAGGACGGACTCCATGGGCCTTTCGGCTTCGTGGAAGAATAGTTCTGAGAAGGCTGACGTTGCAATGCCGCGGGAGGGATAGAGTTCCATTGCAAAGGACAGCATTGTTTGCTTTTTCCATTTCCTGTATCTAAATAAATATGCCCAGTTACTTAGACTGGAATACATTTTAACTTCTGCAATGAGTTGCTCTGCTTGCTGATAAGGATGCTGAAGGCCATGATTTGCATTGTATTTCAAAGCTTCTTATCATTAGGACAAATTGGAAAAGTAATAATTTGTCTGTCTGTCTTCAGGTGAGGTGTCCCAGCAGCAGTGCAGAAGGAGCTTCAGTGACGGTGCTATGTGCCATGGAGGTGGCACAGCTCCCACCTGGGCTGCTGTTTTTAATCCTTCACTCGACAGTGTGACAGCAGTTCTGCTGCTGATGTCCTCTTGCCCTTCGCCTGTCCTGCCACTTAGTTACTCTGCATCAAGAACTTTGCACACAAAGCCAGCTACAGGGGAAATGAAGATCACATGGATTGTACAGACCTACTCAGTTTCCCTTTGCTGCACACCAAAACACTCTCTAGGCCTTCGGGACACACCAGTAATTGCTGGTGGGGAGATGGCTGCCCAGATAAACTGAGCATAGAGAAGAACCAGTTGGGAAGCAATCTGGTTTATTGGTGCCAAATAGCCACATGTGCATATATTGTGGGAAACATGGGCTTGCTTATTTTGTTGACCTCTCCACAGTATAGCTCCATTTTTGCATGCTAATATCAGATAGGACTTGTAAATGTTGTGTACTGCACTCCAGAGTTGTCACCTCTGTAAGATGAGAGCACGGGCTTTGCATTCTGGCTCACGTGCGTTTCACCCACAGATTGTTAGATGAGCACTTCGCTTCTGTATTATCCTACACAGAAAAACAAAAGAGGAAGTATAACTTCAAACCTGTCACCTTCACAGACTCCTTTAAAATGTAGGCAGGTAAATACACACCTAATAATTGTATGTGGCCAGATACTGTGGTGATAGGCATTTGCAAATGCAGGTCTTGTCTTATTAGACTTTTAGAAAATTTTTTCCGATCACCATCATCCAGAAAAATCTGTCAGTGTCCAAAACAAAGCCAGCCTACAAGAAAGACAAAATCACAGTTTCCATGCCAAGCAATACAGAACTCCTGTGCTTATGTTTATAATTTCAAAGGAAAATATGAGTCTGCTGTTCTTCCACTCTGTGTACTATGAAATTATAGCAGAATAGACACTCAATATGGAAGAAGAATGCAACATGTGTGTGTGCTCCCAAGCAGAACCGAAGCTGTTAGTGCTAGCATCTCTTCAGTAATAATGTGTGCAAATACAGCCCAGACCTCGTCAGATGTTAGATACTGATTCCAACCCAGGATGCATGAATTTAGCAACAGGCACTAGCCTTGAAATGGATTTAACCCTTTTTGTGAAATGGATCGACTTTTTTCATCCAGTTCCTGGTGTGTAAATTTGCACATTGAAGAAATTGCTGTCTCAACCAGTACTTTTCAAGGCACTTGGGCATTGAAGATACCCACAAGTCCCTGTCAGGTCAGGAACAGTGTTGCTGAGGATATGCTTTAGTATTGTATTGCTATGGCAATTTAAGTTTTGTATTGCTATGGCAAGTAATGCCCATCTCTACATTATTGAGAACTATTAGCTCCTTGTCTTAATCACAAAATAAAGTCGGCAAAAATAAACTACATTATGTAATATTAGGACTGCAGGTGACCAAACTGCATCTTAATCTAAAATGATGAATCATAATGACCTTTTGGAAGTATTTAGATTGTGATGGACATCTGATGAAATATCACATAGAAAATACTGGTGTCTTTCAAAACAGTGCAGTACTTAGGTTTCAAATATCTCTACCAGAATAGGTAGAGAGACCTTTTTAAACCAGAAAGTGAACACTTTAGATGATGGGCTCTCAGAAAGACACAGGGCTCCAGCAAGCTAGTTAGCAGCAGCAATCTTACTTGGTGAGGATTTTAGGAATTTGCAAAAACTCAGACACCAGGTTTAGTAACACTAAGCATTTATTTTGTTAATTGAGCCATACTCAAAAAACCAAAGTCTGAAAATCTGAAAATAAACATAAATTTATTTGACATTTGGCCAAGATGACATGTGGAAGTCTAACATGAGATATAGAAGAAAAAAAAAAAAAAAGGATAGTCTTCCAGCTGCTTTCATTGTTATTTCCTCTCCAGGAATTTCTTATTAGTTCTTGGAATCACTAGGGAACTACAAACTTGAATATCAAAAGAACAAAGAGGTATATATAGGGAGAAGGTCAGTCATGTGATAGGACTTGATCTTTGTAGATCCTTCTTCCCTTCAGTCTCTGGAATTCAGATGTCTTAAATCTGTGGTCCAAATATATTTTTGAGGACTGTTTGCAATTAGATGAGTATTTCTCTGTTACTGCTACAAAAATAAATATTCCATGTTACATATTAAAAGACTATTACCCTTCAGCCAGGGACACAGTTATTTCACTTAATATGACATGAATTTGGCTTTGTCTGTTTTTCAGAACTATTTTACTTGAAAGCATATTCTTTTGATTATAAATTTATTCAGCTGTTTGTTACTTACAAAAGTCGTGGATTTTATTATGTTTTTTAAATGTAAGCAAAAACAATTCAATAAGGCAGAGTCAAATCTGTGAAGAAATGTGTTCATAAAATTTTTGCTAGTGGATCACTGGTAGTGAAGAGGCAAGCCATGTCCAGCCTAGAGTCCAACCAGTCTGGTGTGGAAACTGAGTCTGGGGCAGCACTGGAGAGCACTGTGGCAATAATCCAAGGAATAACAGCTCAATGAGCAGAGCATGGGCACAAGGAAACAAATGTTCCCACAGCTCAAGCACTTGGTGTGATTTGGGCTTACTTGGGCTTCTACAGGGGATTCTTCCTCAGCCTTGAGCAGGTGGCCATGGAGGAAGGAGGACACAATGGCTGTGCCTGTCCCCAGCAGCTGCAGGGTGGGAGCTGATTCCTCACTGAACTGATGCCCCTGCTGTGGCAAAGGGCTGCAGTAATGGGAGCACATTGCCCTGGGAGACATCTTCCCAGTCAAGAACCAGATTTCCCACTGCTTTTTCTGTTTTTTCTGCCTGTGCCTAGTTGAGCTGTATGATTTTGTTTTTATGGATTCACATTTACAAAACCCTTGTTGCAGTCTTCTCACCAGGTCGTAATAAGCCCTGAGATAACTCTCCTTTTAAATAAAAATTACTTTGTTTTTCTTAAAGCCAGAGCATTAAAAGTCTTATCACAGAAAAAGAAAATATTTGTAGGCTCAGCAGACGTTTCACCAGGGTGCCTCACTCACATCAGTTTGTTTGGAGAATTAGTAATGTTTTCCTTAGATGCATGCACATAAAATCCCAAAAGTCTTCAGTTGCTCAGAGAACATTAAGTATTTCAACTGTAGTGCTGATTTTAAAATTTATGTTCTAATTATCAGTCAGCGGTGCCAAATGATCTACAAGGAAGTTTGAATTATACTGAGAGAAGCTGAATGTTTGTGTTCCTACACCTTTTGTGACAAGAGGTGTTTGTTTCTTTTACAAGTTGGAATAATCCTTAGATCCAAACTCACACTGTATTAACAGTTCCTCTGTTAAGCCTGATGCTCAAGCTTTGTCCTGAAACTGCAGCAATGCTGAAAGCAGAAATGTTTTTAAAACCTGCTGTTACACAAGGCAAATTCTTATCAATACAGAAAATTTCTGTCTTGGTGCGTGTAACAGCTTTATCCTCAGGGGGCATGGATTCAAGTGGAAGTGTTTCTGGCAGCTGTAGGAGGGGGTACTGTAGAGATTTACAAAGATGGACATTTATGAGACTGAAAATTCTCTGTTCTTCCAGGCTTTTTAAAATGAAACAGATCTGATCCTATACAAAAGAAATTAACTAAGTTCATATTTTTCTTATTTTTTCTCAGTTCAAACATGTCTTTAAACATGGATAAATTGCTGTTAAATAAAAGCAAATGCAGCAAAATAGTCTCATTCACTTATTTTTAATATTCTAGTGAAACTAATATGGGACTACAAAATAATAGAAGGATAGCCTTGTATTTCAGCTAAAATGTCTGAAAATAGATAATGAAGTTAAAGGCATAGCAATGAAGCTTTTCTCTCTCAGTCTGAAAGGTGCTTGAATATTAACTGAAACTGGAACTTGAACAAGTAAAACTCATACAGCTAAAAGCTAATCCCAAAAAATAGTCTATATCTCCCTTTGCTTCCAATGAAAAATTGGCCAGTGTCTGCAAATCTCCTCATTTGGCAGCCACACCTATTACAGTTTAAACTCTCACTGGCATCAGCAAAAAATTACCTGATTAGGGATGCAGGATTGGATCTAAGATAATAACATATTAAAAATCCACTATGGATTCAAAAGCTACTAATGGAAATTAAATCCCTGAGAATATAAAACATTCCGAGCTGTCGAACAGTTTCCATTGTACATACTCAGAATGCTCAACAATAGCAGCTATTGCATGTGTGACCATCAGGAAACACAGCTGTGCTTCTTTGTGTTACAATTAATTACTTCCGTTGTATATAAAATTGAAAGTATTGGTACTCTGGGGCGGAAAAAGGATATCCTGATACACTGCTCCTATTTCCTTACCGAGCCTATTACTGAATGTTTCACCATTAATTCACTTACAATGAATTACCCTGCACAGAATAAAGGAAGGGTAGATTGGGTGGTTAATTGTTATGCTAAAAGCTGCTTTTTCTTTGGATTTTCACTCTCCTACATTTTTATCTCATTTTACTACTTTTGCATATGCCCTCTTTGATAGGAATTGTTCACTTTTAATTAGTTGCACGTTATAATAAAGGTCTAAAATAAACATTTACTTCATATTTTCTTTATCTTTTTACTTAAAGATTGTTCTATTAATATTTCTTAAGTTACAAGATTAGAGGAAGCACAATCTTTCTCTCTGTCCTTTAAAAAAATGAACAAAATCATCTCAACTGAAGTATTTGTGGCCAGGTTCTCTGAAGCTGGCACACAGAGATGTAATTTATACCTTTCTGTGCCAGTGAATATTCCTAAGCTGGAGGGAAATGAGGATTGTTACCCAGAGTTAGGGAGGAGTAGCAACAACCCTCTGTTATGCGTTCTTTTTTTTTTTTTTTCTTGAGAATTGCATAAGAACAAAAACTGTTTGAGGTTGTACTAAATAGGCAAATATGGACCCTAAGGAAATACACTACCCCCAAACTTTAATATCTACTTTTTAATAACACTGACTCTTTCTTTTTAGAGACCTTCTAAACAGAGAGCAGCTTCTGTGACTCCTTAGGAAGTCAATGAAGTCTCCAGCAAAAACCAGCCCTGTAAGTCTATAAAAGGTGGATAATGTGTTCTGTGTTTGTCTCCAAGGACTTAATTTCTTAGGATGTGTCTCCTACCTAGAAGTCTCAGTCCGTCACCTTTCACCACCAGCCTGTTTCCAATCTGTTCTAGGATGGCTAACATAAAGCTGAGTAAGTTACACATGGAAAACATGGAGTCCTTCAATGCGAGAATAAGTAAATTTTGCCAAATGATCTGAAACCTTTGCAAGTTTGAATTCAGGCTGGTGTCATGATGCAGTAACAGGAGAATAGCAGCTCAGAAGAGCTCACATTCCAGAAACTGCTTTACATAATAAGAATTGCAGAAAATCACCATCCACAAACCAGCCCTGTTGTCCTTTTGCTGCAGCAGCTGGCACTGGGAATACAATCTCAAAGGCAAACTGTGCTCTGCCATTATTTTATAACCACACAGTTCAGATTCGGGTATGCTCTGAGACCACAGCTAGAGCCAGGATCCCTGGCTAGCAGTTTGGGTTTCTTGCAAGGACTTTCTGGCCAGAAGTAGATGCTGCTGTGTAGTGTACATGCAATAAAGCAGAAACTTTCAATTAGTGTCATCTATGTTGTGCATCCACAATAAATCTCAGGAAGTCTGGTATTTGCAGGATGCAGTGGGCTGAATGTACTCACATGAGCAGCAGAGCCCACTCTGTCACCTTTTACCCCACAGCTTACAGGCCTGTGAAAGGAACAGAAACTCTGCACATGCATTAATCACAGGGAAATTTAAAACATCCTTGGAATCAGTACAGGGAAAATTTTGCAGGAAGAAAATCTGTCAAGGAATGTGCAGGGGACAGCTGAAGAATATTTTGTTGTGAAAGAACAATACCTGGTCTTTGTTTATAATACACAAATAAAAATTTTATTCCTGAAATCCTATTTTTTATATGAAGCCAGATTTTTGGAAAGTGTGGCCTTTTTTCTGCTCCCACATCTCCAGTGCTATCAAAATTGTGGAGTTGTTACTTCATAAAGCAAAAATACCTAACAGATAACAAAACCCAGGTCTCAAGGTGCACTCAGATTTGTGTATTATTCTTTAGCTATATATAGTAAATGGACTAGATGACAACAATTTAGGCTCAGATAGTGCAGGTATGAAACATATGCACTTAAAGGAAATCAGAATCTCAGTTCTGAGTGTTTTAATCCACATATATGTCCCATACATGCAGGAATACATATAGGAATGCTTACATTAGTCAACATGAAGATTTCTTTAAATGAAACTAAACATCGATCCCAGCATTATTTTCCTGCCTACATATGATTAGATCTTAAAAGAATTTAAACACTGTAAATCATTCTTTTGTTTTGAAATGAAATCTTTAATTAAGGCTATAGATATTTATTAAAGCTCCTAAAAATCCAAAACATCCTCTTTAATACACCATGAGAATAAAACAATCTAGAACAGCAAGTTTTCTGGCCTTAGTATAGCAAGCAGCATTCATTCCACAAGCACTGGAACAATCATCACTTTCACTCAATTCAAGGTTGTCTTTGTATCTTCTAATTAAAAGAAAAATAAATCTCAACTCTTTCAGTAACACTATGCAGAACCAGAAGAATGTCCATAACATCTTTGTCATAAATGAAAAGAATCCCATTTCTAAAGTAGTAAGATTAGAAAATACTTTTGTAGTAGAGGCAGATTTATCAATGATACTTTATGCATACTAATTTATTATTCCCTAACAATTATAATCTGGAAACTTTTAAAGAAAAAAAATGGTTTTTTTTCAAAAGTTTATCTTTGTTAAAAAAAAATCCTTCCTGTCTTTATTACAGAGAAAATTCTTGTGACTCAGCCTGACAGTCCTTATTAGTACAACACACATTTGTTACTGTTTTCTTTTGATGTAATCTTCCTAAGAGGAGGAACAAATGTATTTTAACAGCTATCCAAGGGCGTATTTCATAGGCACACAGCACAGAACTTATGCCTGAATATAGTCTGAATCTCATCCATAACTCTGATTTGCCTGGGAGAACAAAGCATTTCATTGTGTATTCAAGAATGGTTTCAGCAATCTTATTCACACATTCCTTCCTTCCTTAATCAACAGAAACTGTTTGAATTCAAGATGCATGATTGGGGTGGGAGGGGCAAGCAATGCCAAAGCCTATACTTTTGAAATCTCCATTTTCTTCAGAGCAATAATCTCTCTTTAAGAATCTCTGTTAATAATCCCTTAATGCAACATTTGCCACACATTTTGCACCATGTCCTTTCCTAATGAACTTTGCTCTATTCCCTTTTTCCACCCTGTCAGCTGGCATGGTGCTCTGCTTATGCCTCTATTGCTTCCAGTTCCAACAACTGAACTCTCCAGGGATCACAGTGCACTGTTTAGGAAGCACTGTCTTGTGCAAAGGTTAAGTGTCAGAAAGACAATCTGAAAAACAGCAATTTTGATCTGAGATACAGCATACATTCTGGGCCTTCTTTTCAATTGCATTTCTTATGCACATTGTAAACAGAAATTGGGGCTGGGAAATAAAATCAAAAATGCACCAAGTTGTGATTCCTGATGCTGTACTTGGTAATTGCATCTAAATCTAAGTCTGTTCATTTATCATCTAACTTCTTAATTATGTTTAATATACTTATTTGTACTTCTAAAATGCCTACATTTCTGAGGGGTGTGCAACAGGAATGCACAAAATGGCTGTTTTTGTAAAACACAGTTATATGAAGTCATCCTTTCCTTTGTACCTATTTCGTGACACTAGATCTCAATAAGGGTGTTTAAAACATTTTGTGTATTTTAAGTAACTTTTGCTAAGAAATAGTAGAACACCTACCTGAACATATGCAGTCAAACTTTGTTTGCAGATGCATCAACGTAACTGAAGAGAGAATTTACCCACTCCTTACAAAGTTACTATAAACAGTATTTGTTGACACAACAAGGTCTGGGACTATACAGGCCTTGCTGAGTTACAACATGTACTGTTAGCAGACTGCATCTTTTAAGCATACTAATATTTGTTTAAAACAGCATTATTTGGTCAATAAGATAGTCAAGATTGATATACAATAAAGGTGAAACCAATGCTTTTAATTTTTATTTTCAGGTCTGAAGAAGAGAGTACAAGCTTGTGTATACTTTCTTACTGATATTACATGGCTGAAAGCTGTCAGCTGTTCACATGGCATATTAATAAATATACCCAAATCACAAAGCTTTAAATGTTTTTGCACATTGCTATTATTACTAGATTGTTTTATTCATGTTGGCACAGATAATCCATGCAAGGTAATTACTCACATCTCATAAACCACCAGACATTCAGTTCTGAAATAACTAGAAACTTAGGAAAAAATATCTATCCAAAAGCAAGGGCACTTGTGGCATAAAGTCAACATGTCAAAATATTATAAAAACTAGACTTCTAATATATGATCACTGCAGGCAATAAATCACTCAGTTTCAAATTCTGATGTTTATAAACAAATTAATATCCACTACCTGGAGAGGAGTATTGCAAAAACCATTAGTGTGCCCAGCATTAGACACTAATGAATGTGTTCAGTGCTGTAGACATTCACATTATTAAACATAAATACAAGTAATCTTCAGCAAAACATTTCACACAAAGTACTGACCATTGAAGGACCAATGGAAAAATATTTTTCCTTGTTTTGAATTGATTTTATAATTGAGAATTGTGTAACTTGTGAATCCAATATAGTGAAAATTAATGAAAAAAAAGTCCTAAGACTTTTTTTTTGTCCAGATAATAAAAGTAACCTTATTTGGAAACACTTAATTTTGCCCTGTTCTGCAAAAAGAACACCAAAAGAGAGAAAAGCATTAAAAAAAGCTTTTGAATCCATTGATGGAAAAGTTATTGAACAATTTTTAGTTAGACAAAAGACTGATCTTTTCAATTGATCATTCAGAGGTACAGTATCTTTGTTTTATTGTGTAAAACCTCACATTAATTAGAATGAAGAGAAGTATTCAGAAGAACTTAGGACTTATCTCAGGCATCTCTTACAAGACATAAAACACTATCAAGTACACATTATTCATCTTGCATATTTTTGTACAACATTATTTTCCGTGATAGTTAAAAGGTCATATTTTGAATTTCAGAGATATATATTATTATATAAATAAGCATTTTACCATCTCCATATCACAAAGGTGATGCAGCAGAGGAGTATCAGCAGTTATGTGGTATTCTACCTCTGTGAAAGTCAAAATGCTACATTACTATTCACAAATTTCTGGTTCAGATAATGTGCAAAAATTATATCTTAATATAGATATCAAGGGCGGGTATGTGGATTCCCTATTTTTGGACCACATTATGAAGCAGCACAAGTCATAACAGGAAATTTTTATTACATGATAATCCTCAGGGTATCTCTGTTCTTCATTCAGAGATATTGCTGTACCTCATACAGTGATATGTAAACTAGCTTTAATTTCACTTTTTCAGACACCAGCTGGAGTCAGGGCATGTGCTACAGTGCAGGTTCTCTGCCCAAGGAATTTTTCAGGACTTTCTCAAGCCAGTACAGCTCCCACTGAAGTCTGTGCTGCTGCACTTCACTGCTGCCACCCTGCAAGCCAGCTCAGCTCTGCTCACGTACACTGCATTCCCTTTCCTGCAGTCCAGACTTCAGATTTACCAGATTGGATCCTTGCTCACCCCTCTGTATGTATCCAAACCATCTCTCTGGGTTATTGGGAGTTTCTTGTACCCTAATTTCTTACTTGAAGCCCTCATCCTGACTGTAGTGATCCTGGTACCCCCTACCCAGCCTCCCCTGCCCCACCCAACTCTCTGCCATGCCAGCGTGGTGAAAGTGCCCTTACCTGGCTATTCTTTGCTCCGAGCCCGGCCCCAGGAAGGGCTCCCCATCTCCTCAGTGCCTGCAGAGCCCCTGCATTCTGACAGCCTCAGGTGCTCTCCCTGTGCCATCCCAGCCCCCCATTCCCTGCCCCGTTTCCCACAGCCCCCCAGCCAGGCTGCCTGCCAGCAGCTCTCCACACACTGCACTCCCTCAGCTGCAGCCCAACACCCCTGGCCAGATCCTAAAATGATTTATCCTCCACGGTGCCAGCCAAGAGGAAGCTTATAGGGACATTGAGGGGGAAGGTGCAGGGGAGAATGAGGCACACACATATAAACACATGCAGATCAGAGGTGAAAGACCTCATGAAATTCTCCCGAGGCATCCATCACAAGCCCTTCCCATGGAGCCCGATTCCCTGTTCTGATGTTGCAGTCAGAGATTAGTCTCAGTCAGTGGCCAACACTGACACAAATCTGCCTAAAGAGTATCTTCAAAGCAGTCTCAGCAGAGTATGCTGATGGGAATTCTCTCAAATAACAGATAATAATAAATAGTATTTTGTTGAATGGCACTGAAAAATGAAATGTAGAATTTTCTCACTGTTGTGAATATGTATTTAATGAAGTCAAATAGGAGTGGAAAAAATATTTAACTTCCACAATTATGATTAATTCCTCTGGAGAATAGTATGAGCCAGATATTTGGATTTTGTAGTCTATGGAACCATAGTCACACCAGCCCAGCACCGACTGAAAACAGAAAATTTGCTTGCTTACAGAAAAAAGACCCAAAACAAACAAACAAAAAAAAGGCTTTGCATATAATGTACTACTGTTTTAGAATAATTCATGCATACAAAAATCTGACCCTGTAGCAACTCAGATCAGATCACTGCTAAGATCAGTGAAAACTAAGATACCTACTGACTAAATACAGGTCATACATGTCAAAACTGCCACAGGCAGTTCAGGTTGTTACTTTTGTCCAAGATGCAGACTGCCTGCAGCTAACTTAACTCTTATTTTAGAACTCCAAATTTCATTTATTCCTCCCCTAAGCTTTGGATAATTTTTCATCCCTTAAAAGACACACAAATGAAATGGGCATTACCCATGGGAGGGACAAGACAGACAAGGTTATGTAATTTTTTGCTACTCAGAACACAAGGTAAAATAGGTGCAGATGACACCAGCATATGGCCCACAGAAAGCATCCTCAGCCTCAGAAGTACTTATTCAAAACTCTCAGTACTGCAAGCACACATCATAATTCTCACTTAAATGAGTTAATAAAGCTTGAACAGTGATCAGACTTTCCATCTTAACTCCACCAGACAGAACTGCTGTCTTCCATATTCAAAAATTCAAAAGTATTATCAGTACTACAAGTATTGCTTATTTGAGAAAAAGAGTTTTATCAATAACTGTCTCAAGAACTTAAAAGCTGTTCTCAAGCTATTAGGATAGATGCATGTATAGTTAGTAGAAAAGATGACTGTATGGTTATCCTAATTGTTGGAACATAGCTACTGTTTTCCAATAGCAAATACTGCTACAATTCATGATGTGCTACATTTAAAGTAAGGAAAGGAATAAAGAGTATGTGCCTGCTGCCTTACAGATTTTTGATACACATACATTTACTATAGGAAAAAAAAATGCCTTTTTCCTAATTATGTGGGATAGAGGAGGGAATTTTTGTAAGCTGTCTCCCCCCGCCTAGCTGTGCTAGATGGATGTGTTTCTTCTGTGTTCATTAGTGTGAAGGTCCAGACGTAAGTTCCTACCTCCCTCTGATATCAGTGGGAATTAGAAACCAAAACAAGATTGAATGTCTTTTTTTTTTCCACAGGAGGAAAGGAAAATGGTTTTGAATTAAAAGCTGGCCTTTCCAGTCAGCTCTATTCCATTCAATGTAAGAGCAATTTGGAGAAAGCCAGTTGTCCTTTTCCATTACGATTTGAAAGTGAATTATCTACTGTGCACATAGAAGCCAAGTGCACTAGCAAGGTTGACCCAACCATTTTATTTTCAAATTGTTATGGATTGTCACCTAGGCTTCCCAGCAACATATGGATTCAAGGCAGACTTATTATTTGGAAAGAATCTAAAATATCTGATGCTATGAGGTAGCACCACAACATAATGGAACAGCACTCACTTTTCCTAGAGGAAGCCCTAATCTATTTATTTCCCTTTGAAAGCTACGGCCTTTGGTTCTACAGATGACTGTACATATGGCACTTACTCACTGTGAAAGAAATGACTTAATACAGAAGTATTTTTCCAGTTCTTTTTAAACACCAGTGTGTGGACTAAGCAGTAAAACTCTGTGGGTAGTTAACTTGAAACTGTATTTGCACATTACTTTTTATAATAGGGTTTTTAGTTAATTTCAATATTTCCCCCAACTGTTGCTATAATAATGGACTAGTTCATGAGTTCAATTGGTTTTGACTGCTCATTCAGTAGGGTTTGTACGAGCTTTGCAAAAAGCATGTTCTGCATTTGTGAAAGAGGATAAAGTTAAACTTGAGAAGTACCAACGTCTAGCTTTTACCGAGAGAAGCGCTAGCCATGGTTATCAACGTTACGATTGCCCTGTTAGTCATCTGTTTTACCCCAGCATTACTGACTACCAACTCTTCTTTTAAACATTGATGGCATGGGCATGCTTCTTGCATAGTGGCTTGTCCTTCTTGGAGTAGAATGGCTGACCTTCCAAATTCACATGGCATACCTAGAATTAATAATAAATGCAATCAGGAATAATTAAGGAAAAAGAAAAGGGAGAAAAGATGTGACTATCAGTTTCAGTGTATTGCTCTTCTGCCCATGCATTTCTTTGGTAGTCTTTAGGAGTCATGTATTGATTTGCTATTGATTTAATCCACTGAAAAAAATCAAGTTAGGTCCTCAAAAAGACCCCCACTGTGAGAATTGCATATTAACAACATTTTCTACAGAAAACAGGGCAGCTAAGGCAAATGAATGAGCAAAAAAGAACATGAAATATTCAGAGAAAGTGTATTTATAAGTAATCAATATTTATAAGTGATTAAGAGCTGTTATCTTGTGAAGGAAACTTGCTTAGTGTTTCTTTCTATGTCAGAATTTCCAAAAGATTTCAGTTTTCACAAAACACTTTTTTGCAAAGCTAATTTAGCTTCAGATATTTATAAATATTTCTACACTTTCAACTAGTCTACCTAAATTTTGGACTTAAACAAACATCAGAAATTGTCAGTGTCAGTTTGGTGTGGCTAACATACTATTTCTAGCTAATTAGCGATTCTAGATATTATTACTTTAGGAATAATACGTTACAGAGCTGCTCAGTGGTATTAGAACCAGATGAAAGTACTGTTTATCATATGGATTTTTCTGCTTTGTGTGCTGTGTGGGAATATGGCCACACTCCAGAGCTATGTGCACACCACAGATTGATGAGTTTGACCATTCTATGCTAATTACTATTCATGCTCTCTAAACAGACTTCTTTTTGCAAGATTCAACAAGTATTCAGCATGGAAATACAAACTTCACTGCTTTGTAAGTAAGATTATGGTTATAGTGTTCAGCATGGTGTTAATTTATTTTCAGTCTTGCTCTATCTTTATTTGGCAAACACTGGAAAGAATAACAGCAATAGTGGTTTGTACTGCTGTATGTACTATCTAAAACTGGATGTTTTATTAGAAAACACTTATGATGATCAAATTCCATAATTCTAGTAAAAGTTATGGAGGAGAAGAAAAATTACTCCCATCCTTCTACAAATAAAAGTAAAAAATGAAATTTCATCCCTCTGCATCCTTAAGCACATGTTAGTTATTACTGCTTTCAGGTTTTCTGATGTTACTACACAATTTAGGAGTATAAAGGAATGAGATAGTATTTGATGTAGAACCTACAGCACAAATGAAGCAGGTGTCATGCCAAGTGTGTCCAAGAGCTTCAATGAATTTATCTCCAGCTTCAACAGGATAATCACAGCCATGACATTTTGTGCTGAACAAAGCAATATAATCTGAAATAAAACAAAAAGCAAACTTAGAACAAACTCTTAACATAATCGTATTAAGTCCAAAAGAAATAGAATGTTTCCAGACAATGAATGTTTTTATTGTTTTTGCTCAGTTTCTTACTACATTTACTGAAACACTTCTACTGAAATATGCTTCTTTTCTTTCATTATTTAAATACAAACTCAGTCCAGAACCCTCCATTAGTATGACATTTATCATCACAAATGTAGAAGACATACAAAAAAATCCATGGAATTTGAAGTTGTGTTTCTCACACTTTGAAATTAGCTTTAATATACGTGGAATCAATCCATAGGACAAATATGGTTGTACAGAAGAGTCTAATGACAAGGGAATGTTACAAGTTTCCATGCCTATATTAATGTGTTTTTTGCATAAAAAGAGAACACTATGGAAACGCCATATTGGCTGATTAATACATCTTTATTTTATCAGGTGTGATTTGGAAAGGTTTGACATTGAAAAATAATAGTGGAAATTCCGAAGGTATATGGAATCCATGAGAGTTATTTGATGTTCCAACAAAACCTCACATTTTAAAGGGTAGGTACCCCGTCAGTCATGCTGTATGGATTCTTTTTCTTCACTAACTGCTACTCTGACTTGTAAAATTTGAATTGCATAGCCATAAGAAAGGAATCTCCAGAGAGAAGTAGGCCAGTTGCTCACTGAATGCACAAGGGGAATACAGAGGGAACATCACTTAAACCTTAACCTCCTTCCTGACTATGCCAGGCAACTCATTTGCATGGCAAGTATCATTTTGGGAAAACATGGCCCTTTCCTTTCTTAGCTGGCAAGAAGCAGTTTCTTTGTTGCAGCAGCCAGGAAACAAAATCTGCACCACCATGTGCTGCACATCTGTGCAGACCTATCTCTTCATAAGTGTTGGTTGAACAATTCTAGGTTGAGGTAACAGCATCAGAGGTCACAGCTCCAGCAACTCAGAGGGATTGTGGGAACTCTAGAAGACTAATTTTTAATTTCTGGTGAGCAGAATCTACCAAGAAGGGGAGTGGAACAGGGGAAGGAAAATGTGTAGGGAAGGAAGTGCAAAGTATGATAATACATAAGGGAGAGAAATGAGAGCAGGCATTGTGGACAGTGAGGCAAAGACCAGTGCTCTGCCATTTTCTCATATAACTGCAGTAAAATACAGAGACACAAACACTCGTTCATGTGGAGAGGGGAAACAAAATCCATGCTGGATGGGGAACTGATATTATTTTGTTCACCAGGTGCTTTATTCTTATGTTGCTTCCATGAACACGAAGCACACAATTACTGTGCAGAACTGTAATACCTTTCTCACAGTAAGGCTCCCCGTCCTCCATGTGGAACAGGCTATTCCCAAATGGCTTCTTACAAGCAGCACAGACAAAGCAACTTGTGTGCCAAGTCTGTCTTAGGGCATGCATCACTTCCTGTAAAACAAACAAACAAACAAACAAAAATCTCCAGCAGAATAGCCAGCCCTGCAACTTCCTCCCGGAGAACAAACACAAGGCAGAGATGCCCTAAATTCTTCCCTTCTGTATCAGCCAGTTCCTCTCCTCAAAAGAAAGAATTATGACAGAAATTGGGCTCCTTTTGGAAAGAAAGAGGAAATAGGACTGCAAGCTTTCTAAAACAATGTATTTGCCAAAGTGAAACAACATGGTTCAGCCAGCAGTTTGTATCAACATGCCCAGTCACTGTTGCAGGAGGGGTTCTGTACAAAGATTCTGATTATTTCCTCCTTTGTTTTGACATGACCAGTATGAACTCTTCAATGCAAGAGTATGATTTATTAAACAAATTTAAAAGAGTAATTTTCTAGGACCACGAATAAGTGGTGTAAGTATGATGTTACAAAATAATCTAGATTCTGTAGTAATTTCTTTATGCTTCTTCTTACAAGAACAATTCACAACCTGATCTAAAAAAAGCTAAAAAAAAAAAAAAATAGAAAAGGTTCTTTTAATTTATGTGATTAGTAAAAATGAGTCTGCATGTCTGTTCCTAAGCCACAAGTTTATCACAAAAAACCCCAACTCTGTGCAACTGATGTTCTCCTCAACTGAATACAACTAGATTTTATTGGCTTCTTACTTCTGTCCAGTATGGAGAAATCTCTATTACTGCTTCATTCTTTTACCATACAGAAGTCTTCCAAGTCCAGAGCCTGCTGTACTAGGCTCTGATGCACAGTTACCTGCTAATTTGTCAATCTTATGTGCAGCCAGGATGATGTTTGACAGTGTATCTCTGTCCAACAGCCCAGATTTCAAAGGGCCAGCTGCATAACTGCTGTAAATTAACTTTGTTAGCTTCAGTGAAACAGCATTGATCTATACCAGCTGAGAATCTAGATCCTATTTTATGTTGCTTCCAATTATACACATAGACTCTGATTCTCTTTTAAAGATTGCTTTTAATGTCCACTGATTATGAGAAAATGGATTGAAGTCCTCTTCCATGCTTTCAATCCAGTGATAGACAAAATAGTCTAATTTAGATTTGCCACATATCCCATTAGAGAATCACCATTTGAGATTCATTAACTTCTGTTACTGTTTGCAAAACAACTATTGCTGATAAATAGGTTTGGATTAATTTATGAATCTCAGTGAGGTAAGAAGCAAAAATAGCTTGAGAAATCTTATTAATATAAATAGAGGCAGCTGGCATCTTTGCTATTTTCCTGATGAAAATCCATAATGGGAAACTGATTCGTGCCAGCATTCATTAGGTAGGTTAAGTCAGCACTCTGCTATAAATTACTCCTTCTGCTGCAGTAGCAAACAAGACTTGGTTGGAGCCAGAGCTTCAGCATCTATGTCTGATGCTGCCACCCCTAATTGGCAGTTGCAGAGAAGAGCATCTGTAATGCCAACATTTAAATAGATGTCAAAAAGTGACAGCTAAGCGGTGAAAAAACAGTGGGGGAACTCCTTGCTTCTTCATCTGAGCTATACATTCACTACAACTGCATGCATAAATATACTGCTAAAATTATTGATGGCATTCCAGCCTCACCACCATCTAAGGAGGGCAAAATAAATTGTACATTTACTTGTACATTAGTCCTTTAAGACAAGAGTAGAATTTTGTTTTTCGCTTTATGGAATATTAGTTTTTGCTTTGTGGAATTCAGATCTTTGTATTTATTCTGTATTTTCTTAACTATAACAAACCAGCAGAATTTGTCAACAGCTGTGCTACTAACAGTGAGGTGCAACAAGAGCAATGGGCCTCTTCCCAACATCACTGATTTCTCTACTGAAGTTTTGACTAAATCCTATGTAAGAAACAAAAATCCAGTTCAAGTCCCTTACTATAAAAAAGAGAAAGATAAAAGTAACAAAATGTGTATCAGCAAAAAACTATCCAGAAAGTGTTACTTATTTTACACTCAGTGAGATGGTACCTGTATTACATATTCCATCTATGAGCTCAATAAGGTACAGAAATATCCAATACTTCAGATGGAAAAAAATTATTATAAAATAATATGTTTCTCATTCTGAAATAATCAACAAGCTGGAAAATAAGTCTTAAAAGGATGAAATAATAAAACACCTACATTCACTGCTTACAGTCTAAATGATTTCACTGTTTCAGGGATCCACACAGCTGCAGAAAGGGTTAACCTTGTTCTCTTACCCCCATAATCTTGGTGTGGCATCTGGCACAGGTTGGTGCGAAGAACTGTTCATAGCAGCGCTCACAGTACACACTGTTCTGCTCCTCCACAAAGCACATATCAGCCAAGGATGTCTTGCAGTAAGCACAATTGAATTCTTCTGGGTGCCAAGAGCGCCCCATGGCTACCAGGAAAGGACCTCTGCAACAAACCATAATTTATTTGTAATCTTATTTAATCTCATTTGTAATGTGAAGAAAAGGTTGAATGACCCTGATTGCAAGTCCACTTTCTCAGACACCATGTACACATGTAAGAAGCTACTTGAACCATGAAGTGCATATTAAAATAACATTCAGAAACCCGAATAGAAGTGGTCTTTTCCAAGACCATTACTCACTGTTTAAAACATTTCATTATTGTTTGGTCTCATGCACTGCATTTACAGATAACTATTGGAAAAATCAATTGTTTTCATATCTGCATAGCTATAAGTGGTCTTTGTAAGTAGATGCAAAGACAAAAGGAAAAGGCCAAAGGCAACAGAAGATAATGCTACTATTTGAAAGCATGAAATAACAGGCAAATTTCCATCTTTACACAACCACACCTCACAACAGCTCCTAAAGTCTCCTACCTTCTTTCTGTCTGACAGCACTGCGTGCAGGATGTTCTAGAAATGTCAGGCTATCAGGTGACAGCTTGCTGTTTTGTTATGTGGAAGACACATTAAATTCATTTTGGTGATTGACTCTGGTGATTGTAATTAGATATAATGATTATTACTGGAATATTTCCATTCCAGAATATATGAAGGGCAATAATCAGCAGTTCCACATCACGAAACTAGCTCCTTTTAGTGAGAAAGACTGTCATTAAACATGGATTACTTAAAGTTGGATAGCAGTGTACAGGCTAACAGTAGGCACTGGTCCAGCAGAATGCATTGGGAGAGAAGGGAGAGGCATGCTATGAATCACTGGTAATAGAGTGTAGGCATTATCTTTCTCCAGACACAAAAGCAACAATTACATTTGGCTGCTGTTCCAAAATGATGCCTTGTTCCTTTCCTCTCCATAAGCCCACCCTCTGCTCCCAGCCCCTTAACTCTCCCAAATGAAGTTGCACAAACTTCCTTCAAAGGGTTACCTTAGGACCAGAAACCTGTTTAAAATCAAGCAGGGATTTGCTGCAGCATCCAAGAGCCAAACAATTAGCATGTATAACTTTGAAAAAATGTGAACCACACAACAACAAAATGAGCTCTGGAAATGTTAAATTAATGAAGCAGACAACAGACATCCCTGCTGGGTAATTTAACAGAATCTTAGGCTCTGGAACTGTACATTAATGTACAATAACCAGTCTCCCTGATACTTTTTTTCTGCTTCATCCCTCTTCAAAAGCCCGTGACCTTACCGAATGATGCTGTTACAGTGCCCGCAGAGAGGAGTTCGGCTGCTGGCAGGAAAACGCTCCGCCCTCTGAACTGTTCCCCGGGCTAATGCAGGGGGCTGGGAAGAAGTTGAAACTGGAGACGGGTAAGCAGAAATCGTGGCAGGAGATGGCACTGGAGCACCCCTTGGTAGGATGTGCTTTGTGACAGTGGTGGTGGATTTTCCAGGTGCAAATTTCTGGGAAAAGGAGTCATCTGTTACCCAGGGAGGGCGACTCGCAGGCTCCGTGTTGGCAGGGGTGTAGGAATGAACTGGTGCTGGCGCTGTTTTAAGCATCCCAAAAGAAACCAAGAAAAATTTTAAAGTCTTTTTCTTCTACTGTCAATACAGCAACACTTACCAAAGGGTACTCCACGACACACATACAATAAAAGCTTTATTTATCGTTAATTATGGCCTGTCCCATTGTTGCTCATTTATTCTGGGCTGAAGCCAAAGGTATCAGCACAATCACTGACTTCTAATACACATGCATTACAGAAATCATTGCCTACTGGCTTTTACTGATTTTACAGAGACCATTGTGAAGATCATCTCTTCATTTTGGAATAGAATGGAAGGAATAGATATGACAATTCTGTGATAATGTCAAAGACTGCCATATATTCGGTTTAAGACAGGTTAAAAATATAAAAGCTAGATAATATAGTAAAGTTTTAGACAGAATTCCCCAGAATTTCAATAAGTTATGCTTAACTTTTGATCTCATTATATTAATTAAAATACAACATGTTCTCCAGATGTCACTGTTATCTATCATTTGGAGGTTTATTCCTAGATTTTTGAATAAAAACAGGCTCCCACATGGGAAACAAAGATAGAAGCACTGGAAGCAATACTGAGGGAGCCAGTTCAGCTCATATGACCAGCAAGATAAAGCCAACAGCACTTAGAGGAAGGCCAGACTTGTGGTTATGACTGATCTCAGTTCAGTTCTTGGCTCTGCCACAAATTTCCTGTATAACTTTGAGCAAAGCAAAGTGTGTCTGCACCTCAGTTCCTGTGTGTAAAACAGAATATTCTCCTATCTCTCTTCCACCCTTTGACTAGCACATAAAACCTTCAGTGCAGTCTGTCTCTGTGTTTGTGTGCACCAGGCTCTAATCTTGGGTGGAGCTTTATCACATTAAAATAAGCAGGAGCCAGACCCTGCACATCCTGACAAATTTTCCCATTATCCTGCTCTTTTCAAAATGTCAGATCTTGCATTATTTAGGACTGAAGTTACTGCCCAAGAAACAGCCTCACTTTGCCAAGTACAGGAACACTAAAAGCGGTTTCCTTTTGCAAGGAAAACAAAGCAAATGATTGAAAAGAAGCTTGGAGAGCTGAAGTGTTTTGCCCAAATGAGAGAACACAGGTTTGGAAACAGAAGCCAGTTCTCCAGCAGTCTGGGCAAC
This sequence comes from Taeniopygia guttata, assembly GCF_048771995.1. NCBI lineage: Eukaryota > Metazoa > Chordata > Aves > Passeriformes > Estrildidae > Taeniopygia > Taeniopygia guttata. The sequence goes on along the minus strand of NC_133031.1, from coordinate 10,535,361 downwards.
ATTCCACATGGTAGATCCTAGTACCAAGAAAATCGTGACCAAATACAACACGTCCACGTTTAAGGGGCTTGCAGGTAGAAAGGTATTTCAGAAAAGAGGGTTCTGAAAGTAACATGGATCTTTCTGAATAATGAAGTGGTGAGAAGTTTAACTTAACACTTCTCCTTCAGCCCACACCCTGCCTCATAATAACTTACACTGATTATTGGCAATTTGCAAGTGCTTAAATTGCATATATATCAACGCACTGTGATCACCCTTGGGATCTTTTTGTTGAGGTCAGAGTTGAATCTAGTGCATTTTCTTGATAAAAATTTCTTATGATACAGCATCAGCAATGTTTCTGCTTCACAGAACGGCATCCCACCTTAGCTTGAGGCTTTTTTATTTTGAACTTGGAAATGATAAACAGTATTTAAAGATTTCAGAACAGAGTTTATATGCAATCTCTTTAGATCCTGAGGCTCTTGCTATTTATGTATTACAGTATTAAGATATGCAAAATTAGAAGTTAATATTTAATCTCTAATCGATGAGTTCATAAGGCTCCCACCTATGAGGCTAATTAAGCAAGGTGACTTCAGCTCACTTCACTACATTCTCTCTACCTTCTATTTCTTTTCACTCTTTTTTTTTCCCCTATTTGCTGCAGTAAAATAAAGAAACAGAAAAAAGGAAAGTAAAATAAAACAACAAAATAGGATTTTTTTCCAGCTACTAAAAGGAAGTACTGGAGGAATTACTGCAAAATGACAAATGTTGGGTGTTTGCATCTGCTCTGAGTTCTCTTTTCAGCTATTATAATTCAATTTTACAGGCCTGATTTATAACAATACATTTTCCTTCTGTGAACAAGCTGCAATTACTATTGCTTCAAAATAGTATCACTGCAACATATTAGAAAGATTTCACTAACTTTGAGATTTTAGCAATTGTTATTAAAAGGGAATGATCTTATTTTCTTAGAAGTACATCCTTAACATATGAACAATTTAGTTCATATGAAGAATTAAGTACATATGAACATTAAGTACATATGAACAATTATTTTGTCTTACTTCCTACTGCCATACATATTCACCTTAAACGTTTATGTATTTTAAAAAGTCATCCAACACTAATCAGGAGAAAAAAGGGGTCATTTGCTGCTAAAAAAGTACTAAGATTCAGTATATCAGAGAATATATTCTCAAAATACCAGTATTGTATGACTTGACCATTAACTGTTAAAAAATTAATACTTCAAATAATTCAGTAACTTAGCCTCTATCACCTTGTTTCTCTCAGACCTCATGTTCTCTGGGAATGAGAAAGAATGAATGGCATTATTGTTGTCCTGAGAGAATGGCAGGAGAAGAGGTCCCTCTTAATAGGAGTAGGAGCAAGCCAATTCCTTTCTTCCGGGGAAGTTGGAACTCTCCCCCTCAGCTCTTCATTTAGGGCCTATGGCTATTTTCTCTCCAGACAAAAAGGCACATTACCAAGACTCATGTAGTAAAGCAAAGATTTATAGAGTCTCAAATGCTTTGGTCACACAGACTTGCACTGTGAGAACATTTTTTTTTTTCTTTGTTAGTAGATGACATAAGTGTTACTCTTTATTATTATCAGTAACAAAATAAATTAATAACCACAACTGATTATTTGTTCTACACTTAGTGGCCACATCCTTAAATCCCAAAGTTTTCCCATATACTGTTACAGTACAGAGTAGATGACAGAGCAGATGATGTTTTATAGGGAGACAATATTCTAATTTATAGGAACTAAAGTGAAATATATGGAATCTTCTGGTTTAGTATGGAAGGTGCTTAGGATTCAATATAAAATTCATTAAGAACTGTGAGAATCTCTCTACCAATTCCTCAAAGAGCAGATCAGGCCTTTATGCTTGACCAATTTTGCATACACAAGTAGGCCCAGTTGGACTTAAGGATTTAAAAGGAAAGATCTGCTTTCTTACATTTAGGTATCGCGTTACTTCGTGGTACAGAAGTGGAGCTGGAGTTGTTTGGGATACGTGAAAGCCTATGCTGGCCTGGGAAAGCCTTCGGGAAAGGAACAGCCAGGTATGTTCTGCCATCTAGTGGGCCTTGCTCAGAAGAGACCTCTGTGCTCCTTTAAAACACGGGTTATGAAATGTAGGGAGAAGATTTGAGAGTTCACAGCTTTCTCTACTGGAAAAAACGAAGGATCTTTAGCAGCAGAAAATTTCCCATTTGAGTTAGGTTAGGGAGATGTAGACTGCCTGATAAATCCCATCTGAGCCATATACTTAACAATGCAGTTTCATTTTGAGATTTCAGTTTGTTTGGGTTTTATTTTCAATGTGACATTAAAATAGCCTTGTAAATCCTCCCAGTGACTGATTCAGGAGTCTCTGTATTGAATATATGAGCCTGTTGATTGGTGTTTTAATATGGAAGTTGCTGCCTCACATTTCCAAGGGAAGCCAATCATTGACAAAGTTGGATGAGGAAGTTTTCTAACTGTGTTGGTGGTTTGCTTCTAAGTACTATTGATTTTCCCATCTGTGACAGGAAATGTTATTTCGTCCATTTCTTCCCAAGTGGCAATTTCCCATTTGCTCTGCAACTGTCTCTGAGGATAGCTCATGCTCCAAAACCACTCTGAAGTGCTACTACATCAAATATAAAGTACACTTTACAGAGTACCAAAACAAGAACCAAACATCTTCACTGAAATCTCTGCCTAGAACCTCTCTTGTAACTGAGTCACTTCAGGGTTCAATTATGAAGGCATTTTAGAATCCCTTATTGGATATTTCAAACTCCTAAACAGTACAGGAGGACCTTTTCTTTCTCTGCCAACTATTTAAGCCTTTATTGAGAGGCAATGAGGCTCAAAAGCAGCAACCGAAGGAATTGCAAAGGAACACCAGGAATGTAAGGAAGTGCAAAAAAAATGCCCAACCCAGGAGAAAACAAAAGCCTTTCCTCTTATTCCAAGTGGAATTCAACAGCCAGCTTTGACTTTACCAGATCCAGCCAATAACTGGAAATAGCTGCAGATGTGGCAGGTTTGTATATTGAACTGGAGTTTATACTTCCCCAAATGAGCACAGGGTTTAGGAGATATTTTGATTTGCCAGAGTTTGCTGTCTTCTGCATTATAGAAATAAATCTGTTGTCGTTGTCTTTTCAAGTCAAAAATAATAGCATTTGCCTTGAATGAGAACATGGTATACACTGGCACACAACTAAAGCAAATGAGGAGGAGCTGAAAGTTTATTTTCTTTGAGACCCTTAAATAGCTCATGAGAGCTCTGACTTGACTTTTCCTACCTTTATGTCTCAAATATAAAGATCAATTGATTTGTCTGTCTGCTTTATGTCTAACTAAAATTCCTACATTTGTTTAAGTTCAGTAGATCCAGAAATAGAACGTTACGGAAGACAGAGTTTAAGACTTAGAATTCTTGGTCTTTTCATGTTTATTTGACTGTAAAAATATAAATCAACTTTTTAATTCTCTTGCTAAGATCAGAAAAACCTTAATTAGAAACAGAACTGCCTTTAGACTTATATTGGTGGTGTCTCATTTAATTCACTCAGTTTGAAGGTTCACATTTTGGTCATCAATGGTTTCAGAAGTCCAGTCCATTTGTAACACATTAATATCAAGGGAATTTAAATAATATCAAAGAGCATATTTTCCAAATGAATGAATAACCAAATATATTCCTTAGGTTACTGTCTCTGGGAAATGAGATAGCATTATGAGATGCTTTAATACCTCATTCTTTATTTCAAATATAAGCCTAAGTTTGAGAAACTCAATATATGGTCTTACTTATTTTGCAAATATATCCTATTCAAGCAAACGCCACTTATTTTACCTCCCTCCTGAACTGTGCATTCTTTTTTAGCCATTTTCTCAATTCTGTAGTGTCATTGGGATCCTAATTGGACACACGGGTTATTTTTCAAATGTATTTCTTTTGAAAAATCAGGTTAGACCTTTTTATTAGACTTTTCCCTTGCTTTTATTTTCCCCTCTGTTTGTTTCATGTTTTAGTTCTGAAGTAGAATACAAATACAACATAATCCTTAATCTTCAAATAATTTGAGGCAAAACTAGCAACATTTAGACCCACATGTATAAATACTTTCTGGTATGTCTGTGTGCAAAATGTGTACTTTCTACATTTTCTTTTTCCAAAAGAAATGTGTGAGCATTTTTTTCTGAATATTTTCATTACTTTGAAGGCTCCTTACCTGGCTGGTAGACAGAGGGCTTTATGCTGGCAGTAGTAACAACTCTTTTTGAAGCAGCAGAAGGAGCAGGACTTTCACTGTAGCTTCCAGAAACTGGCATTGGTGTATATGACTGGATTGTGTTTCTGAAAGCAAAATGTAGGTGTGAACATCTTTATAAAGAGCAAAAGTTACTGATCATGGAGTAACAGATCTGGCAGTGTCCAGAGCACTCCAAGAGGATCTCTCTGTGAGAACTACAGAGAGAATGCTGGGAGATTCATCAGTCTTTGTCGTTGCTAAGAAAGGCTTGGAAAATTCTTTGGAAATAAAAATTAATCAAATAAGATTTTAAGTAACGGCAAGTTTGCTGTTGTTGTCATCTCAGAAAATAGCTTGCTGAGAGAATATGATAAATTTGAAACTCTCAGTAACAAGGGATCCGACTTCACAAAGCTGCACACAAAGTTTGTATTTTCTTTTCCTCTGCAAAAGCAAAAAGGTCTGGTCTTGTCTAAGATAAGTCAACGAGTCATATCTGGACATAAAAATGCACTTGCTCAGCACAGTTATTACTATTACAAATGTTAATTAGTACTTATATGAAGTTATATTATTTTCAAAAATATTGAAGTGATCTTTAACATTTTTTCTGAAACTAATTCTTTTCCCAAGTTAGACTGAAAAATTTACATTAATTTTCCTACTGCTCAGATTCATCCTTCAGAAAAAACCCCATATGATATGCCATATTATGATGCTCTTTCTTCCAGTCCTAGAATAAAAACATTTTTTCACGATTCCAAAAATCAGTTAGAAACAGTTTTTCTCTATCTTATGGCTGAGATGGTGATTCTCAGTTTGATTACAGAAACAGATTTCAAAATATGCCTCTTCTATCTGCCAGTTACTTGAGGTGACTCTGTTTGTAGTGCTTGTGCTTCACAGACTGCTGAAAGAGTATCACAGTCAAAGCAAGCAAGAGAGAATAAGAAGTACAAGGAAGGGAAGCAACAGATAATGAGATGAGTGCAGTAAGAAAAACCCACTCACTACAGAACATCCTCCTTACTCACCCTGAAAACAGTTTTGCTTGTTTTTTCCTTTCAGTGTCACTCTCACTATGAACTAGATCCCTATCTATTTGTGCTGACAACTAATGAGTTATTTCCAAAGTGGGTTTGTCTATAGGAAAACATTTGTCAGCATATGAAAAGAAGCATCCAGCTTTCCCAGACTATTGGTCCATCTTGACTTTACTTTCTTTAATAGTGGAAACAGATGCCCTCTGGAGAAAACATGTTATAACCCTACATGGCAAACCCAGCAGATTTCTTCCAGTGCAGGTAAGAAACATTCTGAGAAATGGAAACTTTCAATTTTTAATTTTCAACAAAATAAACCTGTCCTCAATGTAGTTTGCTTCTATGACAGTGTTTCTACTATAGATTTAGTTTGCATAGCATTGCTGCCTCAGGCTAATTTATTTTGTCTATTTAGCAAGACCTAGAAATTTAGCTATTGCTACAATGGCTATAGCCAATTATTTCTGTACCTAGTCTAGGGCTTAGGCCTGGATTTGGGTCCACTGTACCGTGAGTGAACACGACTCCCCAAGATAAATTATTTTAGTGGGTTTATATTCACTGTAAATTCTGTTCTGAACCATGCTGTGGTTTTGTAACTGCCAAAACTGTTCTAAGCACTGTAAAACTTTCTGGTTTCCATTCTTACTGTCTATTTCCTGATGAGACCTCCTGTGTGGTACCTAAGAAGCACTGTGCTTTGGATCACTGGACAGAGGCATTGCTCCTGCCATAGCACAGGGACACTGTGGGCACTCTGGCTTCACCCACAGCTTTCAAAATCAGCTAAACACATCATCTGAAGACTTGTCCTTCTTTTAAAATCTGCTACTCAGGGTAAACTATACAGCTCAGTGCCCAATATTTACAATGTGGGTTAAAAGATTTTGAAATGACGTGTCACACAGCCTGAATCTGAAAATGTCATCCAGTCAAGAAAGTCTATTCCCAGGTGCATAGATCCAGTGGTTAGAAAGACCCATTTGAATCTCTCTTAATGCACAAAATAAAAAAAGAAGTTCTGAACCAGATTAGTAATACTTAAGACTGTCACGAAGAAAAATGGTTATTCAAAATTCAAGTGTTTCCCAAATATAATAGCATAGTAAAACCATACCCCCCCATTCATACTACCAAATTCAAAGCAAAATTAAAAGTAGTACTGAATCCTTTTAACTCTTTTACATGTTTATGATGCATTTTAAATACAGTAAGAAAGATAAGAAAGCTTATCAAAGAGAAATAAAGTGTTACACTACATCATTAAGGGTTTAGTGAAAGAAAGGATTTATCAGAATTTCTGCTGAAGAAAAGGAAATGGCATATGATTAAAAGAACAAAAAAAAAAAAAAAAGAAACAATAAAGAAGGAAATTAAGAAAGAATAAAAAGATGTTGTAAGGACCAAAGATGCTTTAATGGATCAAGAAGCACTGGCATCTCAAAAGCAGTGAAAGCAACCTAATTGAATTTATCTGTAGCAGTCAATGGCATGTGACACAGGCAGCAAATTAAATACCGGCTCTGAAAACTATTAGTTGTCAGAAAAAGGAAGAGTAAATATTTCTAAGCAGATCATTTTTATGTTAATGCTTCACCAGATGCCTAATAGTAGCAAGAAACTGGTTTGTTAAGTGCTTTTAAGGTAAAATAGCTGCACAAAACAGTTTTATACCTCTGCTTTGACTGGTAGCTGATGGAGGTGGAAGAATGCCGGTTGAAACTAAAATGAGACAAAAGTGGTATTTGAAAAAATATACACAAAAGATTGGGATATCTTGCCCTACTATGAATTTCCTATGAGTAAGAAAGGCTCTTAAACTAAAGTAAACAACATGTATATATTTATAATCATATAAGTATTACATTACATTTTGTTTTCTTATTTAAGCTGGGAATCACAGTGAAACCTGAAGAATGGTAACATAAGTCAATGAGCTGAGTGCTCTACAAGTCACTCTCATCTGATCTTGTTATTTGACTGTGAACTCCAATTATTTTTATTAACAGAAAAAGGAAAGAGTGATTTTTCTCAGTGTCATAAGTTTACACTGCATCAAATCTGAAAAGCAAACCCTGAATGAACCAAAAGCCAAAGATCAGAAGTGCCCCAGCTTGTGAGGCAGCTCAGACGACCCCATGGAAAGGACAGGCTGGTGTAGTTGAAGCAAAAACATCAACCCACCATGTTCAACTTTTGCCTTGCAGAACTTTTCTACTGCTACAGTCTTAGGTAAGCAGGTAGATTTTTTTTTTTCTTGGGGAAACAGCATAATTTCAGAACATAAATGAGTCATTTATGCAAAGGAAGTACTTGAAAGCGTGCACAATGTATGATCTGAGAAACAAGAGAATTCAGAATGAACAGAGCTCCTGTCTGCTGGGCAGTGCATGGCTACAGAGCATCAATCCCATCCCACAGGGGCACAGCCCACATTTCCCAGGACCACCAGGAGTCTGCCTTATGCCAATTATTTTCCTAACTTCTGAAGAACAGTTTTTCTTCCCTTTTCCATGGACACAGTGTTTGGATTAAAAATCTCTGGATCAGAACCTACACTTGACTTTTAGAACCATAATTGTAACTCTTTCCATTGTTTCTCCTGGTTTTGTATTCCCAGAGTGCCCTGCTTTAGCCCTCTGGATGGAATAACCCCTCCCTGAAGAGCTTCAAGCTTATTCAAAACTCTCCTGCTGTGCTTGCTTCTTTTAAGTAAGATTGTAAGTGGAACAGATAACAATAAATCAGAATTTTACTGCAGATGTAAAAGAGTAAGACAGTCTGTTAAAGATTAGTGATTTACTTCAAACACTCCTCTTCAGGAACATTATAAAGATTTTACTCATGTTAAGTGTTATGCATATGTTCACAAAAGCTAAGTCACTACAGAACAGGATCTACTAAAATTTAAAATCAGATTTAAATAGTTAAGGATATTGATAAAGAAATCCTCCCGTGTTTTCTTGGTGGATGTTTTTAAAGCATCTAAAAGGAAAAAAAATACCAAACACTGGAATAATGGTGATAAAATCTCAGCCTCATCTACCCGAGGATATCCCCATCCTGTAAAACACTGGTGTAATTAAGGTCATACATATATTTTTTTAAAATAAAATTATATTAAATGCTCAATACCTCTCTGGTATATGTAAGCTAAAACTGGATTTTTAAATCTGTATTTTGCCATGTTTTAGCTTGATTTCTGAATGAAAACTACCAGATGCTCAAAAATTTGAATTATAAATCAATTTAGAAGCCATTTTTAGTCCCTTACAAGTTAATACACCAGCTTTAATACATAACAATTTTAAAAACAAACATGGCAGAAGTGCACCAAGATAAAGAACCTATTTCAGCTGCAAGACAGCCATCCAAAACCAACCAACCAAGCAGAGTTCACTTCTTGTACTTGATTATCAGGGAACCAAATTTTTACAGGTCCTACAAGTCTCTGATTTGCCCTTATGTGCCAAGACTTGCTGAAGCCAAGACAGTAACATGTGCCTGTTGGTAACAGGGAAGCAGATGACAGCATCACACTTGTGTCATCCACTGACAAAGCAGCAGTGTATAAAGTTGATACGCTGTAGATCTTTTCTGTGTGACCAAAATAATTGCCAGGTGTCAGCAAGAGGCTTTAGGAGACTGATTAGAGCATTTCTTTTTGAAATGGACAGATGTTTTTCATAGATTCACAGAATCTTTGAGGTTGGAAGAGTCCTCAGGAAGAATCTGATCTAACCTGCTGAAAGCAAGGCCAGCTCTGAGGTCAGACCAGCTTGCTCCATATTTTAGCCAGTGATGTCTTGAAAACCTTCAAGAGTGGAGAAACACAGCCTCCCCAGACAAGTCACTTCCTTTCAAAGGGGCAGGAAAAGCAGCAATGGTCCATGACAATCTAATTTACTAATTTACTTTCAATTCCAATGCCTCAATATCTCAATGTCATCTTTTTATCCTCTTCAAAATTTTTTTTCACACTGATTAGTCCATGTTGGTACATAACTACAAATGAATTCATATGGTTTCAAGGCCTCACACTGCTTCCCTTCTCCCATTAAATGCATATAAAATTTAAGGGAAATGGAAAAAAGCTCAATCAAAAAACAGTATTACATTATTTCTAGGAAAGCCATTCAAATAGTGTTAGCAAGTCCTGGTTATCTTAATACTAATTTATTAGCTGTTTATATGTAAATTATGCATAATTGTTGCTAGCTCCATGGAACTAGATGATCCTTAAGATCCCTCCCAGCCCAATCCATTCTAGCATTCCATGATTTCCAAGGTAGGAATGAAAACAAGCTCTAAGGAAAGATTTAGATGGATCATAAGATGTAGACTGGTGAAACATGAATAGATGTGCTCTGTCTGGACAGAGTAGTCACCAAAGCTTCCATTTAATTTAATCTTCTGACTAATTTCAATCTTCAGCTGAAAGAACCCCTAAAATCAAGTGTAGCTCAGGGGAAATAATAGGTTTTGCAGGCTAATGTTTAATCAAACTCAAATATGCACAGTTATTATTGCTTGGAAAGCAAGGAGCCTTACCTGAATAGAAGGGGCTTCTGGAAACTAAAGTTACAATTGGTGTACTTCCCCTCATCAGCAGTCAGTTTTATTCCTTATGTTTTATTAGTTCCTACTGGGAACTGATAAAATACTGGAACTGATAAAATACTGGGACTACTTCCCCTATGTAAGTCCCATGGCTGTAAACAGACATGTTCACATCCTTAAACTGAAAACTCTTTTGATGTTTTGTTCTGTAGCTATTTCATTTTTGCATTGGTTTCAGCAATGTGAAGCCAACCAAACTGCTATTAAATACTTTCTGTGCCAAGCACTTAACTGTTCTTTGATTTTCCTGAGAAAGACCATTATACTTTTTGGCTTCATTATACTCAAGCCTTCAAACTTGAGTCATTAGTCAATTCCAAACATCATCTTTGTGTGATTCCTAGCTATTTTTTTAATCTAAAGATAAGACACAATGATTACAATCTCAAATGTATTGCTGATTTAGTTTTTTATTTTTTCTTAAGATTGTTCAAATTGTGTTCAAATGAGTCTTAAAATCACCTGCTTTTTCCTCTGTTAGTTGTCAAAGTGATATGAAAGCAGTGAAAAGGCTTGGAAATGAGGCAGTACAGCAGCATTCTCTCTTTCTAGTGATAAAAGATTCCTGTGATCTTGCATTTTCACCAAGAAAAAAAAAGGTCCATCATTCCACCCAGTGTCTCTAGACAAATATTTTCATTTTAGGATGGCAAAAGCAGTACAAACCAACCAAGTGAAACACCTCTGTTCCAAGAGGACCTTGTGGTCACACATCTTACGTAGCTGTTTCCTAGCTGGGTTGTTGAGCAGAAGATAAGGAAGGGGCTGTTCTTTTAAACATGTTGTGCTTTTTCCTCTCCCCATTCAATCCCTTCAGAAACTGAAAACCTCATATCAGAGAGCATAATACAAAATCCAAACAAATTAGGTTAAAAGAAGAGAGCATTACAGATATACCTAGACTGAGATGAAATAGCAGATGAAATAGTGGAAGCTGCTAATGACATGTTCTTGGGCCCATGGAAAGGCTTAGGCTGGGAAAGTGAGCTGGGGGCTGCAAGAACTCTGCAGAAGACACATAAAAGCATGAAAGCATGAACAAAATGATCTAACAGAGGCACAAATCAGAACCAAGCTCTGGCAAGATTCAGATACAGGAAGACTGCTGCATAGTTACCAGGAACAGGTTTTCTGTAGCACACATCTGCAGACTTACAGAATAACACAACCAAGCACATTCCTACAGAGCACAAGGCAAAATGCACACATTATGGAAACATTTTAAAACCAGACTCTATCAATAACTAAGAAAGACAATATTACAGGACAGGACTTTTGTCAATGATACATGCTTTTATCTGAAAGATCTGAAGATGTTTGACTCTAAATACAAGATAAACATTTTACTAGGCTAACAGTCCCAGACAGAAGATTGTCCTATCAAAACTAGACATAATAGGAATAATAAGTTCAGTAGAGACATTTTTTTGTCTGAAGCAGATACTAGGTAATGCATTTTCTTTGCTATGGTTTCAGCTGAGGGATAAAAATTACTTAAACCTTATCATTATTTTATGTGGAAGTGCCTCTCAGGCCAATTCTGAATTAGAGCATAAGACCTTATTCAAACCTCCTTTGCTGTGTGGAATAAAACCACTGCATTCTAATAGGTCATGGCTAGGTAAAAATTGACTAAAGTGAGAAACCAATTAGTTGGTATATACATAATGCAAGTCAACTAGCAAAAATTAATCAAGAAGTAGCGCCAAGAGAACATTTCCAATTCCATTTATACATACCTAAAGTATGATACCTCTGAGGTCTCAATTATTTAAAGTGGTTTATATTACTGGAAGTGTGTTTTTCCTTGGATTTTTAAAGCATGCTAAAACAGACATCTTCTCAGAATATTCATGTAGCAAACCCCAAAGGTAAAAGAATATTATGTACTAAAAACTCACTATCTCCAAAATTACTGTAATGTAAGTGACAGCTGTATAAATCCCACACATTTCCTCACAAGCTGTCTGACAGTTTTTAATATACAACTGTAACTCCCGCTGTGCTACAAGTGTTAGGAATGTATCTCCTTGAAACTTACTTCAGCTGAAAGGCTAATTCTCATTAGGAAATAAAGATCAGATAAATTTAATAGAAATGAATTGATTTAACTTACAGAGCAAGTCAATCAAGTGTCCACCATGTTTTACTGATATCTGCTGAGACACAGTAAGCTCAATCATGTGAGTAAATGACATTTTCTGATTTTCCACTTCTTGTCCTACTGCAGAAACACTATTAAAAGAATTTCCATTCACTGCAACTAATATGAGGAGTTGTTTTGGTTTTATTATAAGTGGTGTAAAAACATTTCTAATTTTAAGCCCAGAGTTGCTTTATGAAAATGAAGTTATTTTTAGCCCAGTTTTATTTTGTAAATTCTATGCAAACATGAAGAACATATCACAAAATTAAAAAAAAAACCACACTAAAAAAAAAAAAAACTAAAAAACCCAACCCCCTCAAAATATAAAAAAGCATATAAACCAGGTTACAAGGTTACAGCTTTTCATACTACATTCTTATGCTAAGAATGTGTATGCAGCATTTCCAAAGCCAGAGGGGTATAAAGCAATGGACCATTACCTTTGGAAGGAGGATGAGAAAGACTCTTGCACTACTGAGGTGGTGGCTGGTGCTGTCATCAGGCTGGCTGTGTTTGGAGCAGCAGTAGCAGGCTGAGGTGCTGAAGCATGTGGTGCAGGAGCAGCAGGACTGGGAGCCACCGGGGCATGCTCAACAGGGGTACTAATTAGAGTTAAATTAAATAAAACAAGAAGCATCTTAAGAAGGCGTGCATTTACATGGAGAGCATAAAACCTACTATGTTTGAACCTGCAGCTGCAAACATAGTAGCTGGCTGGGTTACTGAGGGAAAAGCACAATTATGCAAAGAAAAAAAAAGACATTTGTTCAGCCTTTTCCATTGTGCAGTTCAGACTGCAATGGAGTGTTGGTCCTGCTTGACTGAAATTTACCCCAGGTGTCAAAGAGCACTTCAGTCCTGCTCCCACTGATGCCAGTGGTAGGAAATGTGGCACCCAGGACTGAAATGGCTGTGAAGAGCCTGTCACAGTCTTGTGAGCTCATATAAATTCCATCAAATATATTGAAATGAATGATAATAATCTAGTCTTGTATCCTGTGACAATTTAAGTAACTTGTTGAACTACTTCCATCATGTCCTCCAAATCTGAGAATTACTCATCTCATACAGACAGACAAATGAAGCAAAGCTAGCAGGTTTTATTTAAAATCAGGGCATCACTGTACATAGTTGTCTTGTCCATGAGCAGTGGCCTAGAAACATAATGGGTATGTGTCTACTTCTTTAGACCTATGTCATAAGTATATTGTCACATCTCTGTGTTCTTAAAAATGACTCCTATCAGGGTGATGGAATTCGGTGATTCTCTTGCTCAAGGTACATATGCCCAAAATGCTCCTTCCTGAGCTCAGCAAGTATCAAATAACAAAAGAAACCTTACAGTTCCACAGCTGTTTCTTCAGGCAGCCTTGGCCTTCCAACTCTCTCTCTCAGCGATTTTTCCTAAGCAGATTTACTATCCACTGTGCAAATTATCTCATATTTTCTTTTGAAAGCAGAAGCACTAACTTGACAAATTATATTCCTCAGGACCTAGAACGAGTGTTTGGTACTTCTGAATTTGGGATACCCCTTGTTCTCCAAGGGACTGTCCCATTTCCCCTGTCCTTTACCTCCTCTTCTAGAGTTCAATAGTCTACATGACAGTGTCTTAATTCAGCTGAATATTTTGTTTGATTAGCTGAAACAGAAGCTGGTTGTTATGCCCACAAATCTCAGAGTTGAATGCAGCCCTCAATAAAAGCAGGAAATCGGTATTTTCTCCCTTATGGAGATTCATCTGCAATTATGTAGATATAAATAAGTTCCTGAAAATAATCATCCAGTTTGCAATTCTGGCTTTCAAATCCTTACACCAAGTTTTGCAACAGTTTTGCAGAAGTTCATCCATTGTAATATGCATTTGAGAGTCAGATGATTTCCTCCATCCTGATGCATTTATCATTTTCACAGCCTGTGTAACAGAGTAGCTGTGTATTATCCATCACAGCTAATCTGGTACTGAATTTCAACACTGTGAAATTTTCCCTGTGCCACAGTGGGTACCAGAATTACCCCATTAAAAGCTGTGGAGTCACAGCTTTCATCTTACATACTTATATATCTTTGATTTGGTAAACAGGAAAGGATTGAAACTATGCTGCACATAAAAATGGAACTTAATGTATATGTTAAAAACAAACACAAACTAGGATTTCACCTATTTTGTCTATTTGTACCGATGTGAAAGGGAATTTGTTCCAGATTTCAAAAGATTCAAGACTTCATACCTTGAAGAGTGCAGTGAACTTAATTAATTGCAACTTAATTGTAACAATCTCCAATATAATCAAAATACATATTCAGTGATAAATATTGAAAAGAAAGTAAAAAAAACCCAAACCAATCCATATATGTGGACATGGACCTGTGTGGAGACAGATTTGAACAGAACAAACCCATATAAATAAAATAAATGCAAATATACTAGAATACCTCTTAAAGTCTGAAAGAAATGCAAAGAAATTCTATCTTGCATAGTGTTTGTAATATTTCTTTTTATATGATTAAAATGTTGGAGGCTTGCTTACCTTCCTTCATGGTAGAATATATTAAGTATCAGAATAAGGAATTGGAATAAATATAAGTGAAGTGGATATAACCATAAAAATCAGACTGCTTTGGTTTCATAAATTACATGCAGTTGATAACATTTTCAAAACAGTTTTATAGAACATGCTCAAGACTAACTCGACTAGCTTTAATCTATCAATATAAATTTTACATAATTTTATTTGTATTGTCAAATGCAATAACTAAACTGGTTTTTTTCCCCTCCTCCTTTCTGTTTTTTTAGTCTGATTTTTCATTTTAGTTCTTCAAGCACAGAAGAATTTTAAGAATTGATAAATGTGAGTACTGCTTTATAAAATAGATCATCTAATGCAACAGCTTCATTATGACATGTTACAGAGGGTTTTTTGGTTGGTTGGCTGGTTTTTAAATACAACAATTTTGTAGACTTTAAATCTTTACAGTACTTTGTATTTGAAAAGAAATTGAAGAAATCAAACATCTTCATATTTGCAGTAACAAACATAAAAGTAAGTTAGGTAGATGAAAACAAACACACATCTCTTCTCAGCTGATTTTCACTCATGAAAAGGAACACAGATCAGTAGAGGTTAAGAGGATAATAATGGTTAAAAACCATGATGAGAACACAGCAACAAATGCACTCTAACATTTAAAATACAAGTGTAGATTGTACTTTTTTCTCTTGGTGAAGTCCTAAGTTCTGAGACTTTCTATCCCAATAACAAGGAGTGGATGATTAAAATAGCACTTAGTCTCCTTTATGTAATGCATGAAGGTTTTTGTGTTTCTAATCCTCCAACAGAACACTTAGAAAGAACCAAAAAT
Source organism: Taeniopygia guttata (assembly GCF_048771995.1). Classification (NCBI taxonomy): domain Eukaryota; kingdom Metazoa; phylum Chordata; class Aves; order Passeriformes; family Estrildidae; genus Taeniopygia; species Taeniopygia guttata. The sequence goes on along the minus strand of NC_133031.1, from coordinate 10,519,930 downwards.
ATAGAGAACCAAAACTAAGATGGATATGGAAAACAATCTGTTATTTCATCATTTGTAGAAGAAAAGTGCCCGAGAAAGTATTTAGAGAAAGCGGTAATGCGGAAGGATTTAATATTTGAATATGGAAATGTTTGTGGAATCTACTGAAAATACAGAAATATCAGCTGCTGCTTCTCTGCTGAAGATGCTTAATGACTTGTCTCTGTATTGTGGGTGTGATCCTATGAGAGCCACGGAAAATGTAACTCCCACATGAACCAGAAGCTGCTGGAATTGGAAGAACTTGAACGTCTGCCTTTGAGGCAATGGGCATTTCCATCTGAAGGAGTTAGAGGTTGTTATTACCAAACCATTGCAAAGCTCCAAACCGGGTCAGTGATGCAGTTACACGGCACAGTGTACCTTTGGTTACTGGATGAAGCAAGAGGGGTTTTCTGGCCAACACCGGCCTCCCCCTGGCTTGTACCTGCTCCAAGCCTCACAGACCCCTTGGAGGCCACTGGCTGAGCATTGGCAGTGTTGGCATCCCTGGTGGATGACTTAGGAGGATGCCAAATACTCGAGGTCACATACTGGGGCGCATGCGCGGTACCTGTAGGCCTGGGTAACAGAGATTACAAGGGTGTTTGTAAATGAGGCACTTCCCAGGTAATAGCAGGGGTTTGAGGAACAGACAGAATTCCAGCCACAGATGGAGCTGGAGATCATAATGACAATGCAGATGAAGTAATCTTGATAGTTCATTGGTTAATTACTGCTTAAAACCAGGAAAGGCTTGACAAATTAAAAAAAGTACCTTGTGTTAAATAGGGAAATCATATTGCTGTGAATATCAAAATAAGCAGAGCTGTCATGGTAATGGAGCTGGAGAAAGGCTATGGTATGACAGATCACACAAGATTAAGATAACATAGGACAATAACACCAGTCATATATCAGAAATTGTTCCTGGCAAAATAAAATAATAGTTAAAAGAAAAGGAGATTTCAGTGAAGCAGCTGCATTGTCCTATAAATGGTTTTACTGGTGAAATTCTGGCATCTGCTGGTGAAATTCTATCATGCTTTGCTTGTTCTTTACAATTTAATTTAGATTCAGGGATCAAGAGTTTATTTGCTTTTTTTTTTATTATTAGTTTAAAAATAAACCCCAATTTTCCCAACTGCTCAAGTGCCAGTTGCCATCGCTTGTGTCATTATTAAAAAATAATGCTTGCACTCAGATATTAACTCTTTGCAACCTTCGTTCAAATATCAGCAATCTTAAAAAAAACCTAAAAATAAAAAGTGGTTGCATATCACTGAGGCAGGAATCAAAAGCAAAGAGAAAAGCTGTAGTACAAAATTCTTTTAATGACTAACTACTAAGAGGCCTTTCTTTGCTCTATTAAATAACTGGGCAGATTCACTCAAAAAATACCTGTGTATCAGTACTTGGGGGTTTAATTAATCGAAAACAACACATTTCTATACTTAACTGCAAAATGTTCTGAGATCCTTTAGGAGAAAACAACTTGACATGAAAGAAATTACACAGGGACTGTTTTGAATCTCATAACCCATTGTATCAATCTTGAGAATCAATCAAGATCTGACATATAAATATTCTTAAAAAGATAATCATATTTAGATTTTAAAAGCATCTTGAACAGTTTAGACAAAGCTTAAAATAGAAATTGGTCTTAAAACTCCATCACAAACTGACAGGACACCATTTCAAGAATATTTGATTTTAAACTTCTTATTTTTCAGGTTTGTAAGTTTTGAGAAACACAATCCCCACCTGTTCCACATCACAGTGCGTAAGAAAGAAATGCCTAATGAACCTACTTAGCTGAAGCCTCTACTTTCATCATCTGCTCAAACAGTGTATAAATTTCATGGTTTTGAGGTAAGAACAATATGGAGGAAGTGGAGATAAACACTTAACAGGAAGTAAATCAAACACAGCAAACATTACCTGTTTTCTGATGCTGCTGCAAGGTTTTCCTTGTCTCTGTGAAAGGAGGGGATACAGTATGAAATAAATGCAATTGCCAGCGACAGCAAAAAACTCCCACCCAAAACAACCAGGGCAGAAGAACATGGGCTGGGGAGAAATGTTTGGTTGCAAAAAGCATCCTAGAGTGGTTGCTCATAAATATAGCTGGAGAAACCTCTTCAGCTTTCCAGATGAAACCACCAGATATATAAGTTTGCTGTATTCCTCTTACTAGTTGCAAACAACTTTGTTTCAAAAATAAAATAAAAGGAAAATTAATGGTTACAAATGAGACATTGTATGTATGTATACAATTTCAGGAATAATTTTGACTTTAATAAGTTTCCTTTTAAAAAATAATTCAATAATATTCCAGCAGAACATACTTGGATGCCAAATCCAAGCAGTGAAAACAATCAGAGTTGGGCAGTCCTCATGGACCCGATATTTTGAAGTGATAAGCAGTTAAATGGTTAACAAAGACTTACACAAAAGGGATTTCTTATGCCTGGTATCACCTAAAAATTCTCTGCCCTATCCAAATACTAGTTTTCTCAACCTAAATTGGATTAGAAACAATTCCTTCAACTGGAAATCATTCCTTTGTTGAGGTGAGGATTAAGTCAGCCTCAGTTTCATGGATAGAGAACTGGGCTGTTATTCTGTAAACACACATACACACTTAAAAAATAACTGATCTGTTTAAAAGCAATTGTTTATCTGTAATTGTTTATCTGTAAGTTGACACAAATAATTTCATAAAGAATAGAACTCATGAGCCTTAAACACCTGAATTTGAAATCCAGTTAGTTAAGTAATTGAGATAGCCTCTCTATTTAGCAATTTAATGGGTGATTGTATCCCTTCCTATTTAAGGAATTGAAATTTCAACAGGTTTAAAGCTGAAATATGGCAAATGAGAACACTTTTCTTAAGTGGCATGTAAAATTACAAACCACAAAGCAAATGTCCTCATTTACCCAACTGAACCTTCTTCCTGAAGCATTCCTTGAAAGCAAAAAAGGAATACATGCACTTCTTTATATGGATTTGTTGGGCTCCAATCATTAACTTACATGTTTGGAAGGCTATTCTTAATATTTTTCACATTATTATCAGTACTGTGTTTTTGTACTTATACATTTACATGTATACATACAGTCACATATTCTTTCCTTAGTTTAGCTCCAATAAAGTTATAAAAAACAATCCAGTTAAAATCAGCAAAGGCTTCGGCACATGTGCTCTCTATGAATTTTTAAGACCTCTAACTAAAATGTAGCCCTAAAATACATTAATTGAAGCCAGATTTTGAAACACTGAAGTTGGGAAATGCCCCTCAGATGTGTCTGTCTGAATAAGATGTTCCTGTGGTCAGAAGAGCCTGCCTTGAACAGAAATGCCCCAATGATGGCTCACCACTCTGAAGCAATGAGAAACCAAACACTGTCTTTATGGTAAGCAAGCTGTGAGTTCACTGCAATGCCAGCTATGAAACAAGGTGCAGGAGGATGGATTAGAGACTGTGCAGGTGTGGAAGTGTTAATTTACCAAGAGCCATAATCATGCAACAATGTTAAAGGACACAGTCAGGGCCTGGGAACAAAACACAGCACTATTTATCTCCAGTGTTGCCAAATGCTCTATGAGAAATTACAGCCAAGACCAAAAGGCAGGCAGTTGGGGTCAGACTGAAGCAGTGCTAAGACTCTGTTGTTACAATTAATCTGATCATAACTTTTCTGCTCCAATAGCTGTGGCTACACTAATCAAGGCAAAAAGAAAGTCACTTGACTCAAGGTCACTTTGAGGTCGGTATTTCACAAAAGCTTTTTCCCCAAGTGGACCATGTTGGATAATGTTGAGCGATGATGGTAGAGGAGTTGTGGAGGTTAAAACAGAGAGAGAAGTATAGTAAAAATACCTCCACAGAACAAAAAAAAGGAAAAGGCAGAGAGTAAAGGGGAAAATGAGTTCAAAGGCACAGAACACTTCTTCATGGTTTTGCTTCCAGGACCTACTTCTCTTCCCAGTCAATAGGAGTAATTCCCATTTGGCTACCAAGAAGAAAGACTCAAGATCAGATGTGCCCCTGACTGGCAATACTTGCATTTTAAGGAACCAACAATTGGATTTCTGGCCTTTACAATCAAAACATTTTTTGCTAACTAAATGCAGAAATAACTTTACTTTTGAGCCAAATACATCCCTTGGGCAGGCTTAGTAAAGTCAATACCTTCACAACATGAAAGAATTTGGCTCAGAATACTATGAGCTGTTTGCATCTCTGCCTACACAGGCTGCTGCAATAACTGACAGTAGTGGAGAATAGTTTTGAGTTATCTGGGAGAGAATTAAAATGACTGTGGGGGATTTTTTTCTGACTGCAGTTGTTTTAGTCCCCACTGAAATGGCTTTTGACAGAAGGGCCTCAGTCAATGACTGTTCCGAGAGAACAGTGCAACTCCCACAGATTTCATTAAATGTTGGACCTGTATTTCAAACAAGACCTATTTATGCAATATACTATCTCCCCAATTCCACAGTATATTTTACAGTGGAAATGATGAAATATTTTCTTCTCATCAAACATGCTACATGATATGGTGCTAAGGCAGAGTGAAATGATAGAGTCTTTCCCTCCCACACACCAACAAGAATTACAATAGTTTGAGTAACTGAAATCAAAATTAATTTGCAAGCTAAGCTTGTGTGTGCTATTGGACCCTAAAAATAGCCTGAAGAATCTTCAGAATTTTCAATAAATGAGTATGTTAAATCTGAACTGTATGTACAAGACATTGGAATGCTTTCCCATTTTTTTTTTTTTCCCCATACTTTATTTTTGGGAAGCAAATGCAAAAGATTCCCACACATGTACATGTAGCAGGCAAGCTGAAATGTGGAGGTGGTGCACCTTCCATCTACCTTCTTCTTAGATAGTAACAGATCTAGACTCTCTCTTGAAAAGCTCTTCTCCGTTCCCCTAAAATGTGCAGACAATCATATGATGTGCAATGAAGACCTGGTGACATAAAACCATGATGTGTCCTGAGGGGCCACATGGCCCTTCAACTATTCTTTCAGTACTAAAGCAAAAAGTGAACATTCTAATTGAGTTTTTTTCTCTATACTGTCATGGAGCAAGACTATTTTTCTAATTTTACAAATGAGAGACTAAAACGTAATAGATTTGTTCATGGTCTAAAAGAAAGTCCACAGCAGTGTAAAGAACCAAAATAAGCTCTCCCAAACCCCAACTGAGCATTTAAAATATCAGTTCACTCTCTTTAATGAGGTATTATAGATTTTAAAATAAATATATATGTTCAGTTCATCAGTATTTTACTTAATTGAAAACCCAATATAGTCTTCTACTGAGTCTGACAGATATACAATCTTTTTTCAAAGGGGAAATAAACACACAGATTATTAGAGTCTATATTTATTTAAATTAAAAATTCTTTTCTTTTTAGTAGTCTAGTGTGGATTTGCAGGGCTAATCAGGCTTATAACTTTCATCCTAGCATGTACTTATATTTATATAAGTAGTTTTGCCTCCAAAAAAAAATTTCCTTTTATTAAGTAAAACTAACAAAGTAATTTTAAATAAATTGTTATAGGGAGTAAAGTTGTGTGAAAGCTATTTTATAATTGCCTTCAAACATTTTTTGTCTTGAAGGCATGAGACACTGACACTGTTGGAAACTGGACACTAAGCTAGATTAGCTGCTGCTCTGATCCAGTCAGGCTATTTCTACCTTTCTGTATTTGCAGCTGAGAATTTTTCCATGGTAAGATGACTATTGAGGTTGCTTGCCTTTTTTGTTCTCCCATGCTGTATTTCTGTTCTTTTAACAAAGACACCAGAAGACAAACAAAGAAATGACAGGCAGTTAACTGGAGAGGACAGAAGATGACTATCATGCTGGTTTAATTAACACTTCAGCTTTGGATCACAAAGAGGGGTAGAAGAGCTAGTCTCTCTTTTTCAGCCACTGTAGTTAAGAATGTGAGCAGCCCACGCCAAAACAACTGCAATATATCCTACTATGTTTGCTTTCCAAAACAGGGAAATACTTTTCTCACCGGGAAACCCTGCTTTGTGCAGACAGTGCCACAGAATAGGAAAAACATTATTATATATTCAGTGGAAAACAATCAGCAGCTGATTCTCAACACATAGTGTGGAACTCAAGAGAAGCAGCTCACTAAAATCCAAGCCAATCCCTCCTGTGAATGCATTTTAATGGCATCTACAGGTTTGCTGTTAAACTTAACAGTCACAGAATAAATGCAGCTGGACATACAGCAGCATTAGTGTTGGGGAAAGGTAAGGTAACTCTTGCCCAAGGTTTACATTGTGATATTTAGCATATGAACTCCAATTTTAAATTTTATCTTATTGGTAAAAATCCACCACTTTAGTAAGAACAAAGACTGCCAAATTCTGAGCATGTTTAGCAATTGGAGCTGGGATTTAATTCAGATAACTATTTCCTATCTTAGCCTTAAGTGTGCAATTCGATTTGATGGAATGCTTCCCTGTAGCTTTCCATAGCCCCATAGAAAGATGGGGCTGCCACCAGGCACCTGAGCACAGGATCCAAACTCTCAGTCTGTGTTCCTGACCACTACAGAAAAAAACCAATGCACAACAAGTTTGGGGTTTGTACGCCAGGAAACAATTCCCCTCTCACTGAAATGTTCTTTCTCTTTGTGACTTCACTTTTCTCCAGTGAAGCTAAAGAAAGAACAAGAACTCAGAGGTTTGACTTTCAGGGGGTTGTTTTTCAGACCTACTTTTTAATTGTGCACATTGATGATAAGAAAATTCATTTTTCCTCTACATGGCATTAAGCTAAGTTTGAAGCTCTCCCTGAAACCCAGCAATGTGTCTGTGTTGTTCAATTTCTGAATCAAATAACTAAGTGGTATGAATTAGAACTGTTGTCATTTTTTTCAGAATATGTATTAAATTGTATTTCATAAGCTCTCTCAAGGATTTTCTTACCTTCCTTCTCTCTCATCTGTAATCATATAACATTCTGGGTCAGCTACAACAAAAATGCTTACATGGAAATGAACTATTAGGAAGTTATTAGTATTTAGGGTAATTTTGCTGACATTAATGCAATTTAGAAGCAGAATAAAAGGAAGCAGTGCCAGTGCTGTGCTCCAGCTCACCCTAAGCAAAGTTGTGAGCCAGGCTGATGATCCACAGACCCCAGCTGAGTGCCTCTGAGCTACAATGCTTGTCGGAAAACCTGCTGCATGTTAGAACTGCTTTTCCCTTTTTGGACTGAGCAGTCAGAGACAAAGGCAGCACTGGTGTCGTGATTAGCCACCTGCATCAGCTGAAGGATGCACATTAAAATTTTAAAGGCTGCACAGTAGAAATGAAAGTTAATGCTCATTTCTGATTGTGCAAAAGTTACATTGTGGACAGGAACATGCAGGAGACTGAGGTGGTAAAGATAAGATGCTACATACAAGTCAGTACACCCACAACTAAAGTTTCATTTCAGCTTTAACAGGCTCTGTTAGCTTATGCATTACTTTCTATATGAACTGTTTTGAGAAAAGTTTCATGGTATTTTCTAATTGCATTTGGAGATGTCACTCTTCCAATTTTAAGTGGGTACATTCAGGTCGATACACTGTACCTTACACTGTCATTGACCAATTTATTCTACAGGGAACTCACTTGGAAACAAGGGATTTACAATGCCCAATTAATTTTCTTTTCCCATAGAACTTTCAGGAGTATTTAGGGGAAGAAAGACTTTATATTTTATCAGTTTTCTTTTCTGATTAGACTCAGGATTCCATGGAGACAATTGAGTAATTTCACTGTTCCTACACTTCTGTCACTCTTCAAGTGTTAAAAGGTAAGCAGGGATTAGACGATATTAAATTGATGTGCTTATTATTTTTATTATGTTCCTTAAGTGGGAAATCTACCTAGAGAAGTCTGCTTTATTTCACAAGCTGTTGTGGAAAGATAGGCCATGCCTTTCAAAAGTAGCAATTCAGGTAATTTGAGCAGCAGATATGAGATTTTTGGCAATTGGGCAGATCAGAAATGCTAATCATTGGAAATTCTGGCCAGCCCAGGAAGGAAATCAAGATGCCTTAGCTTGTCTTAGTGGTGTCAGATGGCTTTGATTAACAGCCATAGAACAAGGATGTTATTGTGCTTGAGAGCAAATTTTAGTCAATTAATTTTCATGTATCCTGAAGAAAGATGTCAACTAAAGGCAAATTGATTAAAGAAAGTAATTATCCACGCACCATACCAAAATTCTGGCTTTTTAACTTTGCAAACTCAAATTTGTGTAAGGATCCATTTAAGTTTCTGATACATATAATGGTAATCCCAGTCACTGAAGCTCGTGGTAGACACAGCTAAAGAAGCTACAACATCAACTTAGCTCCTGTGGGAATCGGAGTGCACAAGTGAAAAACTGGTGTCACTTCTTCTGCCCCTGAGGAAGGCTTCAGAAAACTCTGTGATGTGCAAGAGTTGGATCTTTCAAAAGTGATAAAGTACTCCCAGAAATACTTGTTCCTTGCTCTAGATATACTCCACCCAGTTGTGCCTAATGAGAGGGAAACTGCAATGAACTCTGTATTACTTAGCAAAAACATAATGTCCTTCATGTGCAGGCAGGCATGAGGAGAGGGAGGCAAGGGAAGGAGCCACAGAACCTTCCTCCTTTTGTCATTTTGTCATGCATGAAAGGATCAGAGGTCAAGCTGTCACACCCACTCTCCTGAAGCCACGCTGCAGCCATGTCCCATCAGCACACACTGCATGCAGTCAGCGCCTCTGCTGCAAACTGAGCACTGCAGGAGGTCAGGGGGGCTGCTTGAGCAGAAGGAGGGCAGCAGGACTCAGGAAACAGGTTAGTTTAGATCAAACAGCCTTGTACCACGACAGAAAAGGAGCATGTCCCTGTGCCATAACCAGACAAGCAGATTTACCTGGAAGGCCTTTTGGTTTTGATTTCCTACTGGCATCAGCTTTGCTGTGTCTTCATTAAATGCTTATAAAACTATGCTTTACTGGCAATATTGGGAAGGGCAGGGGGTGCATATGACTACCCACATCCTGTGTTTTACTTTATTTTTGGCATGGAGGTTATTTAGAAGACAGTATTGTCACCAGCAATTGTCCTCTGCTCAGCAGAGCAGTCACAGGTCAAAATATATTCAGCATGGGACAGATACACCTGCCTATCATCAGCGCTGGTTTAAAGAACTACATGACTCATCAAGTCTTCAATCAGGAATCCATTTTAAGCCTTGCTGTCATTAATTGTGATTGATTTTCCTGTATGAAACAGCAGATTTCTCCAAGTCTGGAGAAGGAAACATTGCAAGATGGGGTTGGTCACTGAGAAGCCACATAGAGGGAGATGAGCCTGAACATACTAAAATATAATAGGCTAGGCTTGCCCTTTCACTAGAACAAAGCTACTGTTTTTTTCAAAGCTTTAATGCTCTTTTACCAGGCCCAGGTTTGTTCCTGTCACTAACACTGATATGCAGTAGAGTGAAAAATCCAGGCCAATTGCTCTGCCTTACAGACAAACTCTGCCTCCTCCTCAGGAAGCAAAAACAAGGCCTCTTCAGAACTATACCAAAAAAAAAAAAAAAAAAATCCATAACGTTCACTTTCTGGACTTGAAGATCACCATGACAACATAAAGGAAGATTTTTGAGGACTAAGAGTTTAGGAATTACTAGTCTAAATATAAAAAAGAAGTGACATAAATACTTGATTGACAGTTGTAACACAAAAAGTCCATCACTTGTGAGATTTTTTTAAAAGGAATTGGACTAAGCAGTTGAAATATACTGTAGTAAAAATCTTGTTGTAAGGATTAATGAAGGCACCTTCACAAAAGGTCTTTAATACTGCAGCAGTTCTGAAAGCTAACAGATAGTCAAGATTTTTTCCTATTGCTTTTTTTTCCCCCTGCAACTGAATAAAGAATTGACATTCTACAAGTTTGGAGAATGTTAGATTCCATTTTGTATCCTACAGAAAAAAGGATTAAAACTATTGCCTTACATGATTATATGGTTTATATGCACTGAATTTATAACATTAAAACTAGTGAAGCAGAGCTAAGGGGAAGGGATTCCTTAATTACATGAATATTAATTTAATATCTGATATTATTAGAAAATACCTTTCAAAATAACATTAAATGTAAACATGGAGACATAATCTAGATATTTTCATTCTAACACATGCACTAGAACTCTTGGAAATTAGTAGTATATGTATTATATTCATAAAACATGAAGGGTGCACAATTGTTATTACCACGAAGAGACTGCATTACCACTAATTCATAAAAACATCTAATTTGGTTGAAAATTAGAACTGGAAGATTATTTTACTTAGGTACATTTTATGTTTATGAAAAATAAAAATCTTAATTGCCTATTGATATTTTTAATTCTATCAAAATTTCCCATACGTAAGTAAAATTCACCACTGCTTTGGTTCACCAAAGGTTGCTCCTGGCAACAATCAGGAAAAGTTAAAATGTTGCTCTTGTTTCATGCAGTGATGCTGATTTACCACATGTACTAATAAGATGGCATGATCAGAATGTGTTTGTGCTCCCATAGGGAAAATATAAATGCATGTTGTGAATTAAGTAGCATGTCCTCATATAGAGCTAAGAAAAGTGAAATGCATTTTAAAAGGAATTAGTGCTTAGGTACTCTTAAGTAATACTGAAGAATTAGGTTTTTTATATATGTATGATAATCTTTTAAGCACTTCAGTATTTGGTTGATTCATGCAAACTTCTCCATGAACTTTTCCTTATTTCTATAACACAGAAAAAAAATGGGTGTTTGAATGAACTTGGTTCTTGTACAAGCTGCTGAGACAATTTTGGAAGCATCAAAAAGTGTAATACTTTCAATCTGATCTCATGCACTAATCCCTTTGATTGGAATTATTGCTACCAGATAAAGGTACCTAACTGAACTGCTTAGTCAGGTTTATTCCAATTCAGACAACTTACAGGTCAATAATAATTACAGCTAATAATCGAAAGCTTTTTGACCAAATTTTATATTTGGGAAAGAAAAGTTCTCCTTCTTTCAATAATCACTTGAAGCAGTTATTGTTTTAAAACAGAATAAAGTACTGTGTAAAATAGGCACATAGTTATTTTAGTTTTAAAACCTTTTATTTCAGATAAACCATGCTGCTATATACAGAAAAAATGTAAGTCAAAGCAAAAGCAATACAGAATGGGTAACATATTCCTTAAAACTTACAAGATGCTTTTAAAAGCTTCAGTGCACCAGCAGTATGATATATTCTTCTCACTCCTAATCACCTCTACCAAAATGTCATTTCCTTGCAGATCCTGAGCAACCTCAGCTATCTCTTTCACATAATGATAAATAATGTTTCCAACACAAAACTTACAGCAATGGTTTCAGTAAATGACTTTTGCCAGTAAAATATATTGAAATATAACTTCACATTGCTAATATTTTATTTCAAACAGCATCATTCAACTATGCAAACTAAGTGTGTTATACATTTAGCAAAGTCTAGGCCTATCAGTTTTCCTTTTCAACTTTCTTTCTCTTACTTCATTATCTTTACATCAGTAAAACTCTGTCAAAATCGCATTCTTTTTCCTCCTAAAGAAATTCTGTCAATAACTTCCCTCCTATTTTCTTCCAGAATTAAAGTCAAGAGACTACAATAGTGACATTTTGCTGTATACTGAAGTTTGAGATAATAAAGGAAAAAAAAGCTAAACTACTTTATCATGAAGAACATGTCCTGGGTTGTATCATGATTTCACCTTTGGTGACAGTGAATGGCTAACAGGCTAACAGCAGAAACTTAGTGCCTAGCAGTACATCTTTGCAGGAGTGGCAGGCTCAGGCTCTAAGTCAGGCCAGCAGTTAATGTGTTACTGGGACTCTCTGTGTTTGCCCCCTGACTGGGGGCGTTTAGCTTTTAACATTAAGGAGCTGCGCGGACAGGCCGTGATGCCAGTTGCGCAATTTGGCAAAGCGTGGGCTGTTACGTTCCGTTTCAAACCTCTCCCTGTGGCATGAGGAAAGAGAGAGACAGAGACAGAGAGAGACACACATACACAGAAGAAAGAAAGGAGGGAGAAAGAAAGGGGTTAGGGACCATGGCTACCACTCCCCTGCCTTACAACTAGGGCAGTGGCAATTTATTTGGATTTTTTCCTCAGCTTTCCAATCAGCATAGTGAAGGCTGGGTGATGCTTTTGGACCATGTGTGAAAGGTTTTGCAATGGTTTATTTCTGAGAAGTAACTTGATATAACTTCTTATTCTTTGACTTGTGCTTGATATTACAGGGCTGCTTTTGCTAGAAATGCAGTGTAATCCCATTGTTTTCCTCCCAGCAGTTTCTCTTGGCTTCTCCCTCCCTCTCACACAACTGAGGAATCAGTGAAAGTTAACTCATACAAGTGCAAAATGAATGCAAATTATTTTCCATTCTCTAACACTTAGGTCAGCCCATATATAACCTGCTGTCCTTCCTGCAAGGACCACCAACCCCAGGTTTCAGCAGTACTTTTCTATAGCTTCCTCAGAATTAGTGAGTATTAGTGTTGACATTTTGCATAGATATTTCTGGTCATTTGTGTCACAAAGCAGAACAACAAGGGATTTTCAAAGCAGAATCCTGTGAAGTATTGGCCACCTCCTGCCACCCGTGACTGTGGACTGGAGTGCTCGAGCCATGCTCAGCACCTCTCAAGATTTAATCTTTTCTAGATGCTCTATTTTAAATTCAGCTTTTGTACATAAAAAGGGGAAGAAGGAAGATGTGAGATGATAGCACAGTCAAGGAGAAGTATATCAAACAGAATGAAAAAGAAAATGTTCTTGTTATTTGCAAAACTTTTTGCAGCCATTGCAAACAAGGTCATTTTTTCCACATTATTTACACTCAAAACACAAGACAATTAATTGTGTTAATGCAGTGGAACTTGAGAGTGAAACCAGCCAAACAGAAAGGAGCAGACTGGGCTGGTTTTACTTCTCAGGCTGAGGAAAGCACAAAACAATAAACAGAGTAAATGCCAACAAATTCACTGATATTTCTAAAGCTTTTGTGCTTAATAACACAGTGCCATGCAAGTAACAGTCCTAAAGGAGTCCTGATGTATGACTTCTCAAACGATTTCATGTGCTTTTAGGTAATTAAGAGATATAAAGTATTTCTAGCTGAAACTTTCCAATGGCATTTTTTTTCCAGCTACAACAGAATATACTAGCTCCAGTGGGTCTGACAAGAACTCCCTTACTGCTTTGAAGATATCACCCCTCCATTCAAGGAAAAGGTATTCAGAAACATCTGTTTGGCTTGAAATGGATCCCATCTCCCCAGAAAATATTCCATAAGAATCATCACAGCAGCAATGAAAAGTTTTCATAGCAGGCTGTACTTTATGTGTGCCTTCAAAATAGCAGCAGCATGAGCAAAGGACAGTCATGCAACACATTCATTAATATTAACTGACAGGAATGTTCTGCCACCCAAAAATTCCCAAGTTTATGGGTTTTTTTTGAACATATGTCATGAAGTTGCAAGCAGCAATCTAAAAGTAACTATTTTTATGTAAAACAGTTCTGCCAAAAATAAGCTGCATCTTTCTTCCCTCCACTCCTAAGTGTTTAGAAGAAACCTGATCACCATTCCATGCAATTCCTGCTGGCTACACTGAGGAGCTGACACAAAGAGACAAGAGAAAGCACCAGAGAGATTGCTCACAGCCTGCCTGAGGCCACAATGATGGATGCCTGCACAGCCAGGGCTCTGCTGCCAAATCCCCAGTGGAGTGTGTCCAATGTTTGAGGTGGGTATCAAGCACCCAGATGGTGCCAGCACTGTCAGTGGGGTAGGAAGGAGACCCCATTTCATTCCTTGCACCAGAGCTTACACCAGTTGCACTGTACCTGTGTAACTACCTACATGCTCCCTTATGTCTCTACTATCAATGCACACCTTAAACCTGTTCAGCTGTGCCTAAACATAACCAGACGCATCCTTGGGCAAGAAAAGAATAATACAACGATACCTAAAGACTGAAAAATATGTGCAAAGCATAGTGGATGTAGTCATGTACTTGGAATTACACTGGATAGAATGTGCAATTTACATGTGTTGATGTGTTATCAGGTAATTATTGTCAACATATATCATGTAAAGTTTCCACTACGTAGTATTTTCCAAAGTCACAGATTACACCTAGAGAGATTATTTCTTTAAAACCACATATTACTCTCGGATATGAATGGGGCACTGTTAAATTCAGTACAATGCTTTAAATCCCATCATAATAAGGATTTGGATGTGTGCTATTACATCAAAACAGATAATGCACAATACATGTAATGAGAATGGGGCTTGCATATTTGAGGGAAGAAATAAATCCCTGAGGGCTATAATGTCAAGCCTGATGTTCAGGCACACAGCCATGAACTTGGGTGAACTGCACTGGAGGGCTTAGAGCAAACACCAACTGAAAGCATTCTTGTATTTGCACAGGGAAGAGAGCAGATCTCTTTCTCACTGATTCAACATTTGTAACCTGCACTGTGATCAAAAGCTCAGAATCTTTAAAGAACCCACAGGGCAGTAAAATATAAAATAGAAAAAGAAAGGGCAGATTGAATACCAAACGCATCACAAACCCAGCTGGTGGCTTAGAGCAGCTAAAGTGGAACAGGGATCCAAGGTATGCAAACAGAAACTAAGGATTGCATGCAGAATGCTACTGATTTATATAGCAGTTTTTAAGCTTAACATAATAATATTTAATATATCTATTTCCTGGCTATGCAGAATGATGATAAATCTTTAAATCCATATTATATCTCTGAACATATCCTCTTTTTTGTTGTTTTTGATACATCATATGAAACAAACACATTTATCCATTAGCAAAAGCAGTCCTGTGCTTCCATATTCTACAAATTTAGGTCATATTTATTCCAAACAAGACATAAACCAATGACTATGGGTACGAATGGAAACAACTCCTTTACTGTAACATTTATGGAGAATCAAATGTCAATCAGAGGGTCATCCAAATAAATTGCTCACAGATTTCAGTGCTATCACAGCATTACATATTTTCATCCACATACTCAAGTAGTTACACAGGGCTTGGAACTCATCACATTCACACACCCGGTAAAGTACAGGAAAGTTGCATGAGCAGAGAGCTTTCAGATTTGAACATACACTTCAGTAATTTTACGCTGTTTTTTCCTAAAAACATGCTGATTTATTATCCTTCTCATTCAAATGCCTCTCAATGGTAGCATTTTAATTTTAGTGATTTTTAAGTAAATATGTTAGAATATTTTAGGACAAAAATATAATAAAGAAAGTTCATATTAATGCCATTTTAAAACATTATTGGGTTATCTGGAAGGAGAAAGCTGTATTTTTCAAAGGGACTTGCCTACCTTGACCTCCTCAGGGCTTCTTCATCTGGATCTTGCACTGCAGGAAAAAAATGTTTCAGTTAAAAAACAGAAAGGGATTGGCTCTTTGGTAGTTTAAATTCTTTAAAAACTTATCAAAAGCATATATAAAGGTGCATTCACACTGACTCTGCAGCAGTGGGATTTGTAAGAACATCATGAAGATAGCAGTTCCCTAGGGAAGGAGGATGTTAGGAGGTAGGTAGCTATTACAACTACTTTCCCATTCATTTTTAGCAATGTTTCACAGCTGTAGGCAATGATTCTACAGAGAGGTCCTGCTGTTTTGTACAAAGCAGGAGAAAGAGCAGCAGCACATTAATGGGGGAAGGAAATGCTAAATATTTCCTCCTGATTTGGGAAAAGGCCCTGACCTTCCTTCTCTCTACAACAGGAACCACCTGTGAACTTAGTACCAGGTAGCCATAAAAACATTTCCATAGGCAACAAGGTTAAAGCTCTGTGATATTCATATCAGATCTAGTTTTAGATAACAGGGCTGATAGAGACATAGATTCCATACAAATGGTGATTCATGATTTTTTTTTTGACCTCCAGAAGTCACTTCTATAAAAGATTGTTACAGAAGACATGACATGTTTATAATTTTTGTCTAAAGCATGAACAGCTCTGTAAGTCTAGGCTGCAGGAAACCCAAAGATTGCACTGCAGAGACTTGATTTTCAAGTAGGAATAACTATGGGGTCCCAAATGCTCGTTTACTGTGCTATCTGTTATACTTTTATGCTGAGGCCCCTGGCAAAAGAATTTTCTTCATAAAGCACAAGGTGAGATTGTTCACTTTGATTTCTGAGCTCCCTCAAGTTACACCCAGGATCTTCACCCTTGTGACAACTACATGAGCCTGGACAAGAGTCTTCCCTGAGTATCAGTGGCCAATACCAGGGCAGTGAGGAAAGGCATGAATCTAAAATCAGGATGAAGGGGTGTTTTGTTATTCAACTTACTGTACTCGGTTCCAGTCATCTGGGCAAGGATGCGAAAGGACTTGGACTGCAGGTTGGCAGAGCGACGGCTCCAGTCCTCACTGTCATCCTCGGGCTTGTTCTGAGTTTTAAGCACAGCCTGATACACTGGAGAGGCACTGTCTACATGGGGATCCTTTATAGGGAGGGCACTGCAATTCAGAAAGGGAAATGTTGGAAGCAGCTCTCTGGTCACAGTTTCTCACCCAGCCATCCCCTACATGGCTTTGAACGAACACTTCTTAAAAAAATATGTAGATCAATTTTATGCTATGGCTGATTCTGTCTCTGAAAGGGCCTGTTATCATTCAAATCTGTTTGGAAATACCTGTTCATGATTCCTCAGCCAAGGCAGGTACACAAGCATGCAGTGGTTAGAATAATATGTGAAGAGTAGGCCAGGCAAAACCATTTATTTCTCTGACCATTTTTGTTACATATTATTTCTTATAAATACAACTTCATGTTGGTACTGCTTTATGTTCTCTTTAAATTACAGTGTTGGGCCAGTGTAGCTTAAGGTTGCAATTAGTAATAAACCCATATTTCAGTATAAAAATAATTAGGTAGACTTTTATAGATCTTTCTAAAGACGATTCTTTTTCAAACTGAATTAAACTTCATGTGCCATAGTCTGGATTCATTGTCTACTAAACATGTGAAGCACAGGAAGTCTAGACTTGCACTCAAGACTTGCATATATAAGTAGTATCTGAAATCTTTAATGACAGAATGCATCTCAGAGTCTTAAAACATGCCTAATCATCTTGAAAAGTGATATATCCAGTTGTGCACACCCAAAATCAAAGCTACACAGGTCTGCAACACAAGTGAGATAACCTCACTTTGATATATGATGCAAGCTAGAAATAGGCTTAGTAACTTAATAGTTTTGGGTTTTTTTTTTCCCCAGTGAAAATAACTTCTGCACAGCAGAATTAAAATTTACTATTAAGAGAGCAACAGAAATATACACGGAGGGAATGATGTGTGCTTGGAGCAACTTGGCTCCATGGCTGCTCTAAATACAAGGTCTATTTTTGAAGCAAGTGATTTATTGTAACAGCTTAATGCTATTCCATAAAGAGCTTTGCAAGCAGCAAGCTCAACTTCATGAAAACTGAGAAACAGTTCTGTTAAAAGCTAAGGGCCATTTGGTATAACAGTTGCTTCCTTGGTTCAGGCTTGAAGTTAGTGCTAAGATACCACTGTGCACAGAAAATCTTCAGAGAAGTTTAGCCTGTGATTTGAAAGCCTGAGAGGACTTATGAAAAGCCAGGAAATATGTCTGACATTCTACACAGAGTGGGATGCAAATGTTACCAGGTAGTGCTTTAAATATCAGTACTTCCCAGCTGACACACTCCTCTTCTTCAGCACTGGGTAATATACACTGCTTAGATGGATTTACACATAATAGCATGTATTTATAACCCCCATATATGCAAACTTCTCACTTTCCTGAGGAGCCATCAAAGTACAAACCCCAGTTAAGTTTTGGTTTTGTGTGATTTTGGTTTTTTAAAGAAAAACTTGACTCTTCAGCTTAAGCTCTGCCACAAAGCATGCAAGTTATGTAAAAAAGTTCCTCAGTGTGAAAGATGGCCTGTAGGAGGAAGCAACATTTTTGAGCTTCTTTTTTAGCTCATGTTTCCTAGACCACAATCTTTACAATAGCCAAATGCTAGCAGGTACAGAAGGCAGAATGCAGACTTGTTTATTTTGGGAAGGCTCTGCCATTAGTGCTACTCCTGTGTGCAGCAATGGACAAAATGGTGCCATAGCCTTCTTTAGGTGGAAGAGGGGAGAGAGAACAGTAATCCTCCTCTTCTGGTCCATCACACATAGTAAAAGGGTTTTTCTGAGGCAGGAAAGAAAGAACAGCAGTGAGTTCTGCCTTCTTTTTCCTTCTGCAGGAATAGTCTTTGCATGGCAAAGAGATTCTCTGTAATACCAACAGTAAGTCACAGCAACACCCTCGGGACTTTGCTGCTGCTGCTTCTGACACTTGCCTATGCTGAAAGGTCTGACATGGCAATGTTCTCCAAAAGGTGACCCTGTTTTCAAGTCCCCAAGGTGCTTCAGGGTGCTTCATATCCAGAACCTGCCCTGTATGAATACCAGAAGTGACTGCCTGATGTGGACCAACACTTAATTTTATATCCCCACACTGACTTTTTAATCTTGTGGAAACTTAAAAACCTGCTGTATGGGACAGCAAATTTCCCAGCTGAACACTGTTCTAGAGTGGATAATAAACCATTGGATAGACAGTGCTGCTGGTTTCAACCACAGATCACCGTGGCAGCAGCGGTGTGCCAGCCACAGACAGTTCAAATTCCTCTGTTTAAATCCTCTAGCTCAAATGCTTCCTTCTTATATTATGACCTATGTACAAAAAAGCAGTTCAAAGGTTTATGTACAGATATGCCATTAACTCAAGCATTGTTAAAAAACTAGGGCTGGAGGTTGGACCACAAATTTCACAGTAGCAATGTGTGGCATTAATGCCATATTAATATCCTTATGGTAGATGACTAAGGCAGGAAATGGAGCTTAGTGAATTAACCTCCCCAGCATAGTGAAACATGCTCATATAAATTGAACTAAATTAATACAATACATTGGAGTATTTCCAACTTTGTCTTTAATTCAGCAGGCCTTTTTCTTTTTTTAAAAAACATAATTATATTGTGGATGAATAACTAGGACATATGAGCCACTCAGCATGGAAGTGTAAAATAGAGCGCATCGCTTATTATGAGCATTTCATAAACCTAAATGGGACAGTTGATTCTTACAGACAGCCTAAAGATGCACATAACCATGTTAATACCTCTGTTATACCTCTTTGTAATTTAATTTCTTTCCATCTGGGTGTGGATGTGCAGAAATATCATGCATCTTTAAGCATATTACTTTACATTGATGCTACTGTAAAAAACCCCTCTTCCCAAATGGGTTAGAGCTGTGCAGGTTTTTAATCTAGAGCCTAAGGTATTCTAGTAGGAGTCAATAAAAATTAGTTTCCTTTTTCTTATCATCATTTAAGTCACACATTTTTACCATTAAAATGAGCTTTAAAGACAGTCAAACCTGAATAAGTAGCAATGGAATTTTATTTTTTGGAGTTCATCATAAACTGTGGCTTACTATGTGAATCACTCCCTGGAGTCATTATGCAGATTTAATTTCACTAATTATTAAGTAAAAACTTAGGAACACTGCAGTGTTCTACCCCTGAAGTAGACATACAATAAAATATTGTGGCATCAGGTATTCGATGGATTCCAGCTTTTTTAAAAAAAGCTCTAAGAGGTAAAATCTCCACAACCCAACAAACAGAAGTTCATGTAGACTGCTAAATAGCCAGCCAAGTTGACTTATTGTAGAGGATACACAAGACCTCAGTTTGTACAATCACGTTATTGATTCTTCTACTTCAGCTGTCAGATCTTATTCCAAATAAAGGTGCTGGATTTATGTCTTTATACAACTGGTGAATTTGGCTAAAACTGCATAATGGAATTTAGAAGTAGTTTGACAGAAATCTATTCAAAATGCACTGTCCTCATTGTTTTACTGCAGCCACCTAAGTCCTGGTTCTTGGTTTAGCAGTATCAATTAAACCAGAAAAACAAAGAGTAGAAAAATATATAAAGTCAGGGCATTCAAAATTTTCTACCTTTAAGTTTCAGCATGGAGTCTGAGTATGAATAATTGTGTCCTTCCCTTTATGTTTTCCATGGTGATCCTGTAAGTATGGCTTATTCTTAAGTGACAAGAGCCTGACTCTGATGTCATGAAGTTACAACATCACTGATTTCAAATGGTCAAACTAGAAAATGAATTCATATCTTAAGCCTGTCTGTCCTTCCTCATTGATAAAATAAGTAACCTGCAACTGCTGTCTGCCCTTCAGATGTACAGGCTGAGTGTGCTTACCACCCTACAGATGTTTGTGGACAAATGAAAAGGAGACTAAGATTATTAATTAACAGCAAGACCAAAGTATAGGCTGATAACTGAGACAAAATGAATCAGCACACAATTTGGTCTGCTTTAATATTAAAAACATCTCACAAAAATACTTACTTCTGCATTAAGCATAATCTTAACTCAGATTTGATAGATTAAGCCAACTAAAGAACACTTTGGTTTCCACTGAAATTAAAGTTCAGAATATCAAAGAGGGAACAAAAGGAAACTTAAAAAATGAAAAGGATCCACATATGCAGCATTAACTTTATAATAATCTGATCATTTAAATAGATATTTTTTTAAAACATTACTAGTTGCATTATATAATGCTACAGCATTTAATAGAAAGTGCCAATGTATATAAATGTCTCCTATAATCCACACCTATGAAGGATGTGAACCCTTACAGAGAACACAAATGAACTTCTTTGTACTTCACTAACTGGAAAAACGAGTCTGCTCAACACCTATGGAGATTCACTCAGTCATGGCCAAAGCCAGCTAAAGGTATTGCTTGTGATCCATCATGAGGGAGAGCTGTGATGAACAACAATATTGGTGCAAAAATTTAGCAGAAAAGAAAAACAATTATAAAAAAGAGAGAAAAATGGCCAGCAAAAGGGAGCACAACCAAATATATAAACCAGCCTCATTCTGAATAAGCCTGCAGCTAACATATGGAAAAGAAAATACATTAAAGTATGTTGCTATACCTGTATTTTGGTGTCATACCAAAGGAAGGCAATTTCTATTTTGGGCAGAAGCGCACCCAGTAAGAGAGAAACCTGGCTACATTTATTGCGTATGTTATTTCAGGAAAGTTATTACAACTCTGGATAAGTTAATCAGGTAAGATTACCAGAAATGTGCATTGGAAAAGCAGAGTTATTCAAGATCAGGGGATTTTGCCATAGTCCAAAGGATCTATGTAAAACACATATACTGCATGTAAACTGGGGATAGGGAAAATACAGCAAAATATCCTATTCTGAAGAACAAAACAGCAGTCAGTGCTAAATAAATGTTTTGCATTCTTCACGTCTCAATAAAAATTCCACCCCTCTTTTCTGTCCTTTCTGAGCTATGCATATAATAGTGACTATTATAAATCATGGTTGTCAGGAATGAAAAGCCATCCAATATCATATACACACACACAATGACATGTATTTTTTGGATATTTACCAGTTCTAGGAGGAATACAAAAAAGTAGGGTAAGATAAGGTACTCCTTACCATGATAGGGGGGTTGGAACTAGATTATCTTTAAGGTTCCTTCCAACAACAAAGCATGCTATGATTTTCTAGTGATCCATCCTTTTAACTTCAAAACATAGAAGTGTTTTTGGACACTGTCTAGGATTGATACACATTTTTCACATGTGTAATATACCCCAGAAAAAAGGAAGAGTCCAGGAAGAGCAAATGTGTCATGCAGGTAGGGATGTTATAAGTACCATGCAGAGAAAGAGCATCCCACAGAAGGAAATAACCTTACCCAGCAAATTCTCCACCCTGGGCTTGTGCCTGGCCTGCAATTGCATCCATGATAGCATCCTGGGAATACATGCTGATCGGGGTGTTATACTGCGCGTGAATTATGGTAGCCTTGCCGCCAAGGCCCTTCACCTCAATGGGTTTGTGGGTAGACAGGGCAGAGTCCTTCAGGACATTGGGGTTGAAACGCTCCGTGAAGTCCGTGCTGGGTTATGCAAGAGTGAGGTTCCACAGAGAAGGGAGGGGAAGAAAGGAGAGAGGCGTGAAGTTAAGTGAGGGAAGCACCACCAAGAGAGGAGTGTGCACGTCTGTTCATGGCATCTCACCACCAAAGCTTCTCATCAGAGAAACACAGACAATGAAAGTTCCAAGTCATGGCAAAAAGGTGGCTGTGCTAATGGATGTCATTTTTGAGTTGGCTTACGATGTATAAAAAGGAAAAAAAGGTGAAATAGCTGTCACTGTATTAAAATATCCCAAAAAAATCTGTAAGTATTTGTGTGATACTTACATATACTAAAATTCTGTTGTTATATGCATATATATATCTAAATGTATACAAACATGCATATGTATATATGCATATCCATGGGATGTACATGCACAGTGCAGAGAATACCCACTTCTTTTTTCATCCATTTGTGTTTTCAGAAGGGTGTTACAAAGGTCTAGAAAGTACAGTGAAGCAAACAGGTATCAGGTTCTCTATTATTTAGAAGGTTTAAGTACTTTCTGTCTGTGTTATTAATCACAGTGAAATTTAGTACTTGCACCTTTTAATCTTCAAGGCTTTCCTCATAAAGACTAAATCTTCTCAAAATCTCTGTACAGCCAGCCTGAAGTGCTGCTATGGCATAATAAATGTTCAGTCCCAGATCAAAATATGCAACATTGCAACCAACAGGACAAGTGCAGTTGGAAGAGTTGCTGCCTTAGTTTCCAAGTGACTCCATTTACAAGGAAACATTTTATATTTGACAGACTGAGCCCCTAAAGCAAGCTAACTGAAGCTTCCGTGACAGCAGAATGAGTCAGTTTGGTGTCAGACTGCAGCCAGAGAACAGCTGCTATTTTTGTAGGGCTGAGTTGTGCATAGTTCTAGTCCTAGAGCTAGGACTGAGCACTAACCAGAGCTCCAACGACCAATGCCAGCCACTATAGTGGCTGCTCTTCAACCTATGGGAGATCAAGTGAATCTCTAGTCTGCTGTTACTGTCCTGCCAGCAGGAGGGATGCCATACACTCACTAAACTGGACAAAATTGGGAATTCCATCCTTTGTGAAATAACAGATATTTCACAAATTTTTCATTCAGAACTGAACCCAAAAGCTGGACATAGATATTTTTCCCCCAGCATGAGAACTGCTGAAGAATTTAATTCTATTTGATTGGAATAATTTTCCTTTTCAGCTTAAGACATTAGATTCTAAATTTATTGGCTAATACTGTTTTTCTCTTTACACACACAACAGTGTACCTGTTTACCATGGGTAGCCCCAGATGGTGAGAGTTAAAACTGAACCCTCAACCTAGCATGATGAAAAAGGTAAAATCAAATAAGGCTGGTAGCCATCTGACTTAATTATCTGGAGACTATCACAGGTGCTGTGCCACCTCTGAAGCCAGCCATGAGATTGTGCTCTGTTTTCAGCTTTTGTTTGATGGGATGCCCTGACTGAGGATGGACAGAGAGAGAGACAGTCACACATCATTGCAAATCCTTGATAGAACATCAACCACCACATGTGTGAGGACCAGAGACACACAGGTGCACATGCTGCATTACAGCCACAGCCTTCACTTGCACATGCCAATATTTTAAGGGAGGGAATTGGGAAGCAGCATTATGCAGTCAAAAAAAGTGAAAATTATCTTTTTATCAAGACATTTTCACATTTAAAACACATCTCCCTTAACTATTCATCAACTCTGACAATTCTATAATTACAGTGACATCATCTCTGGAAGGGTGATGTGTAGAGACGTGCAGGGTTCTGTACTGAGCATGCACATGCCTGACTTCAACAATATCTCTTTTCTGTGTAATACCCTAAATAATCACATGATAATTAAAAACACACAGGTCCTCAAGATCTTGAATTTAGTGTTCTCTTTCTTCCACACTGTTGGAAGTACTAAAGAGATTCTAAACCCAAGATCTGAGAAGATTGTGTGAAGGAAAGGACAGAGGTTAAATATGACACCTTTAAAGAATAATGTTCTAAGCAATTAGCTTCCACAGTCAGTTACAGAAATCAAGGCTACTAATGTCAGAACAGCCTAAACTTCCCTCATGGTAGCAGAAGGAGTCATTTGGGCTTTCACTTGTGGTCTTTAAACAATTTTAGTGATGTTTTTCAAGAGGTTTTAGTCACATTACATACATCAAGGCAAAACTTCCACTGAAGTTAATAAGATTATGATAAAAATAACAGAAAAAAAGTACAGATTGCCAACTGCTGAGTTCTTTTTCTAACTCTGGAAGCAAACAGAGGATGTTAGTGCTTGTAAGGAGTGCTGGGCTCTAGGACAAAGTGGCAGAGGAAGGGCTGCAGAGAGAGCACCTCTGCAAAATGAATACAATCTTTCTCCTAAGCTACAAAAGGATCAGGAAAAATAAATCCCAAAGCAAGTAAGATTACAAACACCCCTATAAAGTGACTTCTGCTTTCTAAGACAATCCTGTCAGAAAAATTATTAATGTAAACTAGGGTTTTTCACTCCAAAGGGGTTACATCATCACACCCACACCTCACTGAAATAAACAGAGAATGCAAGATCCATGTAAATTATATGCACTAAATATTATTTCAACTTTATGTATTCTATTACTTCTAACTCTGCACTGTCAGTTTAAATTTGACACTTAACTATTAGAATTATTTATTTTCTACTCAGTTTAATCCAGTCTCCATCAATTAATGGACGACACTCAGGTCAGAGGCAAAAAGGAAGAGTTTAGAGACAATCCTCTGCCCCTAGAAAACTAAAGGTCAAAACTGAGAACTCTGTGAAGTCTCCTAAATAAAGCAGATCAATCACATTTTCAAGTTAATAGTTATTTCTTTTTGGGCAATAGATTTATCAAGGTAAATTACTTCATAGATATTTTTTTCCCTATATCAGTATCTTACCCCAACTTAAATTTGAATTTTAGCAGACTTTAGAAATTAATTTAACATTAAAAAAAGCCAAAATTACTTTACTAATAACACACCAAAAAAAGCTCAGATAATGCTCTCCAAACTCTGAGGGCATAAAGGTGACTTAAAGATTTAGGAGGACTTAAACCTGCCCATAGAAGCAAAACCACCTGAAAGCTTTTAGAAAAACTGGGCAGGCTCAGGTGGCAGCTCCATTCACAGCACTAGAGCATCACCAAAAATGCCAAGTGGGAGCACTGCTGGACAGCAGGAGCAGCACAAGGCACCTGCCATACCAAGCAGACATTTAAAAAAAAATACTTGCACTTGCAAGCAGACACAGCAGGAATGCAGGGGATCATGCTACCCCAGAAACACATCTTCACACACACAGCATTACACAAATATCTGGCACTACACAGAGGTGATACTAACTTGGCAGCGGTGTTGGTTATGACCTAGAAGAAGAGAAAGAGAACAAACAACATCAAAACCAACCACACAGAAAAAAGTCAATAGTTTGTAGAGTGCAAAGGGTAAAAGATATTTTCAAAAGAATACTACAGCTCTTCTTAGACCATCTACAAATAAGAACAAAAAGTAAATGTATGCCTAAAAACCCCAACATGATTAAGAAAGGAAAAAATGCAGGGATTATAGTTGATCCACCCGGACTTAGTAGGGTACCATGGCACTTTGGCTGACTGTTGAACATGATCTTACTGGTGTGCATCCTTAAAAGTACTACTACCAAAGTGAAGAGAGGAGGGAGCAGAGGGAAAAAAGGAGGATTTTCAGAGTATATTCTCATCTGAAAATAGCAAATGAGTGGTAGGGACTATATTTTTCTCGTAGATACTGAATATTCAGGGATAAAGTCTGTTTTCAGGCCACCCTCAGAGCTGGTCTTACAAGACTGTTTTTTAAGCCTTTTACATGCTGGAGAAGATCCAAAGAATATACCGGTAAATGTTTGAAAGCTAAAACTAAAGAAAATGCCTTTGTATATAGCAAAGCATTTGCCTAGATCTGACTGCACCTGCATTTGGCCAAGAGGCATGTAAGCCAATTAACTTAGGAATAGTCATTCCTAGTCTATTCCACATGAAACAAAACAAGTCACAATTGCTATATGTTTTTTGGGATATCCATATCAGTATATTTTATTCCAACTGTTTCTATACAGTATGAAGAAAAATGTATGTTCACACTCCATTCCTGCATCTCTGCACAAACCAGTGACAGTGCTTGCACAGTAATTCCAAAGCACCATAATACAGGATAAAACTGGGAGTGCAGAACAGAGTGTGCTCAGTCTGGACTACAGTACTCTTCCTAGTAACTCTTTGTGGTGGTTGCACAAAGAGCAGTAATGGGCTGTGATATTTATTTTAACTTTTTTTTCCCCTGAAGCTTAGAATACCCACATTCTGCTCTTGGTTGAAGACTAATTGATCCTATTTTGTGCAAAATAAACAGGAAGAGGTCCACGGTCAGTTAATAAACTTTTCTTTTTACTCGGCTGTATGGAATGCTGTTGACAGAACTGGGCACTGAGGATTCCAAATTGCTGCTGTGACATTTCTGTGTCTGGGACTGATACAAAATACTGGACAGCAAAGCTACACTATTAAAGAGAGACACTCCAAGTGGATTTGACTCCTCCTCCTTTTTTCTTGCAGAACCTTTGATATTGCTGCTTCTTCCTACATATGCTTTTTTTGCCTTGGCTCATCCAACAGCACTTTTCATGATCAAAAGCTCCCTAATGATCCAAAGTTGCAGTAAAGGCTGTGCACTTCTGCATTTCCATGGTAAAGCAATCACAGATCACCCTCTGCAGCTACTGGTCAGATGCTCAGATTTGAAAATATTCTTCTAGCTTTATAAACTCTACATTAAGCCAAATGCTCTTACAGGAACTGTTAGAGATATATTAGGAACAAGCTGCAGCCTGTAAGCACATCAGTGATCTTATATCCATTTTAGGTGTATGCCAGACAGCTGGGCACTCATTTACAATGAAACCAAGTGTAATGGTATCATTTTCTGACTCATCCAGGCATCTACCATACATATAAAATAACATTTTCAAGGCAGAACTACCAAACCCCTAAAATATGCCTTAATTAAAGGAATATAAAAGTATGTCCAAAGAAAAGAAACATTATGTGCACACACTAAGAACAGCTCAGTAGTCACGTCTCAGTAAAGATTTTTGAGATGTAAAGAGGCTGCTATAGAGCTTCCTTCAAAAACAGTAAAGCTTTGCTTCTCCTTATGTTTAGGATGTGATGAGAAAATTCCTCCCAGTTCAGAGCCACACATTATTTTAGTTTGACTCTATATAGGGACATGTCTGGAACACCCAGCTTGCTGCTCGCAGAGGTCACACAGTAAGAGGCCAGTAACCCAAGCCACCTGGCACGTACTTGTGGGACAGGTATTTGCTGCCCTTGACCTACAGTGTGAAAAATAACTGACACTGGAATGAAAAAGACGCACGTTACAAACTATGACTCACTGTTCATATTTATTCATACACTCCAGAGCTTTCAGCACATCACATTCCACACTCCTAACAGGCTATCTTATTTTTTACCATGGGTCAGAATGATAAAGCTTTAATGTAAAGTGTATCAGAAAACCACATGTTTTGTAATTCTTCACAGATCAAGGAAATAATGTCAAAATTAATTTCAGCTTCTTGACAGAATTTTCTGAAGGGTTTAGCTAAACCTGTAACAGCAATTCACACAATTAAGTTTAAATCATCTGGTGAAAAGGGCACAGAAAGGGAACATACCTTAAGATCACGCCTCATGCTTGAACTTTCTTGCAGCTTTTACCATACAGCTAAGTGCATGCTTGTGAAAGCACAATTAATTCAGTTTTGGAACACCACAATGTCACAACCATGTTGTATTATATGGCAAGAATGTTCCCAGTAAAGACCAGAGCTGATTTTGCAGTGCTCACAGTGCTTCCTTAGTCCCATATATGCACTGTGGGATTGAGATTATCATGGATGCCACCAAGACCCAAGATAGTTACACGTTCTATGTTTTTTTCCACAGAGCAAGAGGCAAGATACTTCTTACTTCATGGATAACAGTCAAGTGGGAGTGAGAATGATAGCATTACTGAGCTCTGAATTTTCTCTGCATGTCAACAGAGATGTCCAGTTCCCCAAACCCCCGAGAAGTTACCAGACAAGACACATTTATTTAGTGCTTCTGGGCTCATTAATCTTTCCAGAATGCTCCTGCACTTAAGGATAAGGGGCTTTTATTTTTTTGTTTGTTCATCAGTGTTCCAGATGGTAAAGGCAGATAACAGTTCCCTAACATTTCATTCAAACTGAATAGAAAGGCTCACACAGACTTTGGTGAGTGATGGATGCAGCTGTGTTGTAATTCTGATAACAAACAGTCACAATGCTGAGCCATCCAAAATTCAGCCCCTTCACCCTCACCTCTGCAGGTATTAAGGAGGATTATGAACATAGTGGAGAAAAAGACAACAAGATATACTCCCAGGAAACTTTGTATATTGAAATAAGACAGGAATTGGTATTCTTCAGGAAACTGTAAATTAAGAGACAAGTTTTCTGAGGTTTATTTTGCTGATCTTGCTTACTAACTGAAATTATTTTTGTTAAGGTAATTGCTTTACTTAATTAGCAAGTATGAGAAGGGAGGATAGAATTTTCTCAGGTAAGTTAATTAGGATTGTTAATGTTGAGTGCTCAAGAGAGTGGCAGTGAATCATCTACAACTGCTTGAATCATCTAGAACAGGTGTATATGCTCTTTTAATAGGATGAAATATCTCTACTTTTCTACAATTTAAAACCTCTTGGTTTTATTTTTGCGAAGAGCTGCTGCAAATGGATATAAAGTACTTGAATATATGCATTTGCTATCAGACCTTGAGTGGATTATCAGAATTTTTCTGGTTTTCCTTATATAGCCAAGTCCCTAGTGTCAAAAACCCACTTTTCCCCATATTCCTAACAAGAAATTTATCTTCATTAAAAAAACCCAAAGCCAAAAATAAACTAAAAAATTAGATTTGTTTGAGGATTTATAGATGAAGGCAAAAAAATTAGGAAAACCTGTTTCTCCCTGCTTTTTCTCATGTACTGCAGTCCAGGCTACCCACTTCACAAACCTATTAATAAAACAGATGACCTGCAATATAGGAATATGGAACACCTTGACAGCATGGGATCAAACTATCTGGGCAGTATCTGGAGATCATTCCTTGTTATAGCAAAGTTAACATTAAAGCTAACAGATGCAAGACATTCTTCAAACTAGAGGATTCAAAATATTGCAGTTTTGACTAATTTTGCATAGGAAAGCCAACACATTAAGGCAGGAATCACAGCAGGACACTCCAGTAGCTGGGTATGTCAGATTTGCTGGTCAAAGCCATTTCTCTCTAGCAAAGTACCAAAGATCAGGTGTGGTTTATGGCAGCTGCTCTGATGTCTGACAGCAATACTTGGTTCTCTGAAACTCCATGCATTAGTTAGAACTGCTGAGTGTCACAACCCTGAGACGATCCCAGTTACTTCAGTCCTAGTGTTCCCCCTCATCCTCTGCTGACTACTGCCAATCCATGCTGCACATCAGATGCCAATAACCATTGCTCTGTAATGGCCATTTGGGTATGTTTTGGGGGCTACTGGAAAATTTAATTATTGCTCTAGACTTTAATAATGATTGCCAGACAAATGCACAATAGGGTAAGCACCATTACAATCACTGCTCAGCAAGTTCATTACTTATTGAAATAATTAAAAATGTTACCACGTTACCTACCCTCTAGGAAGTCCACCTTCCGAAGCCCTTCGGTTGAGACTCAATTTATGCATCTCAGCCATTTCCCTCAGGGTCTCTGCCGAGTAAAGGCCAATGGGGTTGTTATACTGCCTCGCTGGGCTCAGCTGGTGTGCAGGGCTACTGCCACCAGCCAAAGCAGGGCTTGCTTTGGAACCTAACGTGCTCTTGGCAGGTGAAAGGTCAGGAGTCACAGACTGAGAGGACATGGAAGATCTAACTGTGGTAGTCTTTAGGTAGGAAGAGCTATTTGAAAGGCTGATCTCTTGCTGGTTGAGGTAGCCTGAAAAGGTTCCATTGGTTGCTAAAACACTACCCATAGGCCCAGTCGCCGTGTTAGTTAGAGGGCTGAAGGTTGTTCTGTTGCCATTGATTTCCCAAGCAGGTTCCTGTAGTAGCAAACATGCAGGCCAAGAAAAGAAAAAAAAGAGCAAATCATAGAACACATGCAAATATAACATATCTACAATTAATGCTGTAAACATAGTCATAAACTAGCAATAAATAGATTGGGGCCAAAGCATTCAAAGTTTCAGGGAAGATTTTCAACAAGGAAATGCATTGTTTCAAAATAAGGGAAGCAAAACCAACTCAGGCATTTTTTACTAGGTTTTAGTTGAAATCAACAAATAAAGCTTAACATTAAGAGAGCATTTGCTACTAGTCAACCTCACAGCACTAATTTTGTATTAAGGCAACATTGTTCATTAATTTCCAGGATAATTAAGAAATTAAAAAAAAAAAGTCTTGAGGTAAGAATAATTTTAGACCATGTACAACTATAGAAGTCAATGCCATTATAATAAAGACACAATGATTCTAAACCACACCACTCTGTTTTCTATGAGTGCACTTGAGGTTATGGAAATTATGCACTGCTTTCCTGGGCTCTGGTTCATGCTGATCAGGCCATGCAGCAGGGTTAGCAGAGACACCAACAGGACTCGAGAACAGGAACTGCTCCATGGAGAGGCTGCTCCCATGCTGATCATTCTGCTTAATTTCCACTTGAGGGAATGTGTGCTTGAGTATGTAGGTGTGTGTGTGATCTTTCAGCCCTGTCCTAGATAATATTCTTAACTGGGACAGCAGCAGGTATTCCCTTAGCCAAAGCAATCTCTTCTACAATACCTATACCCATGGAAGTCTGTGCTGGTGATCAGATTCAAAACAATCTACAAAAAACTCATCCTGGAAAAACACAGTCCAACACTTGAGTTTCATAAATGATTCACTAGAAACGCATCTTAGTGAAACCAAAATAAGAGGTGATATCAAAAAAGAAAAATGCTCACAGTTAAGAGGCCCAGTAATGCTGGCTACCCGCTGCAGTCCAGCTCAGGGGACAGGGACAGGCAGGGGACATCAGCCTGAAGCAGGAATGGAGCCCACAATCTGGCCTCAATGACAGCCAGTTCAAGAGCAGGTGGTGGCCTGCAGTCATGCTTTGCCTCATTCATTGGCAATGCAATCATCATCTTTAACACCTTGCACTCATCTCCCCCTTGCATGAAATATAGACCTGAGAATAATTTGGCCTCTAATTCTATGCTTTTGCTAGTATTGGTTTACGTTAATGTAATTTATTAATTTTGATACTATGGTTAATGAGAAACATATTTTTATTGCCCTTTTTGATTTTTCTATAATGCATGTATAAATTTAGGGAGCATACATTTGAAAAAAAATCAAGATAATATGCGTTAATTAAAATTTATTGAAAAAAACCCTTAAAGGTCTAAGGATATAAGCAATCATAACATTAAGCACATTTAAGACATGTTGAATCAAAAATGTAAGGCAGATAAAATTAACTAAGATAATTTTTCTTAGTGATAAACAGGAAGAGATTTTAGCTGGCATTAATAGCTGCCCAAGGCTGTAGAACCAGATAATCCTAAAAGCATTTTCAGACCATGCCTTTTTAAACAAATACATTTGCAATACATACTTTGGTTATTATACCATGACACTGAAAACAGCAAACAACAAACCCTTCCAGTGGCCTATTGAAAGCTGCCGGATCTCATTGAATAAACAGAAAACAGAGCTTCTCTCTAAAAATATGTTCAAAAAGAGGCACAAATATGTTCAAAAATTAAGTAATCACTTGGGCAAACCATTTTTACATGCCAGCACAGAGGGACAAAACAATTATTAAATAAAAAATAAACACAGATGTACTAGAGAAGAAAAAGGATATGCTGGAGCTATATTCATTTATTACCCTGAAAACTCTGTGGCTTTTAGTTAACTGTGGGTTTCTTCCTACAACCCAAAATAAAAGGACATGCAAGGAGAGCTGATTGTAAAGTATCAGTTTCAACTGCTAATGAGAGAAATGCCACATATTTACTTAGCCCTAATGCATTTTCATAGTCTTGGTGTTACTGGACAGTAACAATAGGCAAAGGGAAAATTATAGGACAGCTGTAAAAAATTATGGCTTATTATTTTGCTCCCTTTTGGCACAAATGGAGTTCTGGTTTTGCTCCTCAAACTATCTCTAGCTGGAATGCCAGCATACTGGCAAATCAGCATTAGAATTCTTAAGAACCCAGCAGCGCCAGGTTAGCAATCACCATCTTGAGTTCGTATTTTGTATTTTGGATAGTTTTAGGGTAGTTGTTTTCCCTGTGTTGTGGGGGAAAAAATGGATGAAACAGGAAGTGTCAAAGGGAGCGGCTGGACTTCTCCTAAAGAATTACTGCCCCATCATCAACATATTTAGCTCTTCCCTTTTGTGACTAACCAAAAAAAAAAAAAAAAAAAAAAAAAAAAAAAAAAGAATCTCTGATGCAGTTTATTCCTGGGAGAATATTGTAGAATTCTTTTTTTTGTCTCCATTTTTGTCTCCAGTTCGATGCCAAAATCAGATCAATGCAGAATTTTGGAACCCATTTCTGACTGTGAAGGGTAAATGTCTAATACTGAGCAGCAGCACTGAGCTTTCAGCATTGCATCACATGAAATGCGGCCAACAATAACAAACGTTCCCCTGTTCCCCATCTCTCATCCCATTCTGTTTCAGTGGCTGGAAAAGCAAGCTGACATTTCCAGCTCCGGGAGTCTGATGCTAACCCTCCAGCCGACCAGGAGAGGAGGCTCTGACACTGAGCAATGGGCTTCCCCTCAGAAAGATGCAGGATTGTGCAGCAATCCATTACTGCCGGAGAAAAACTGTGTAATGTCAGGGAATGAGCTTAAAACTCATAAATGTAGAGGAGTCCCAAACCTTTTGAAATAGAAGGAAGCTAGGAATCAGCTCAATTTCCATTCTGAAATATTATTATTATTTGTTTATAAAAATCCAGTTTCTGTTAAAGGCAAATGTTCCTTCCTATGTATCAGGGAAGTGAGAAATAAATTTAGATTGGGAGATACAATACCAGGTTTTTGCAGGTCCTCTCCTTTTGACAACGCATTGTCTTTTTATCTATTACTGTGACCCTACAGTCATTACTCACTTCTTGCACTTCTGGGAGAACAATTTTAACAACATACCAGTAAATTTGACCACCCAACATGCTCAAGAAACAATTGTTGCTTTAAAATTTTTAGAGGATAAAGGGAATGGAGGCACCATGGCACTGAATGACTCTGCTCAAAGACATGATTAAACTGCTTTTGGCTGAGCCAGCTCCTCCATCCTATACTCTACTTAAAAAGTCATCTCCATCTATTTTCTCTTAGACACATAGGCTCCCAAATTTGGAGGAAACAAATCATAAGTATGACAAGACATTCACTGGGACTCCAAAATAAGTGTCATCAGTAGTGTTTCACAGAAAGCACAATGCATAGCCATATTATTAGAATTAACAAGGCTGTCAATACCTTCATGCAAATGGACAAATGTTAAAGCTGTGCTTAAGCCCTAGAACTGCAGCTTGAATGTTCTGAACTGCACTGAGCTGAATCTTTACTTGTGTTATGTCCCCTCTGAAGAGCTGCAGGAACTCATTGACTGATTGATGGCTTAATTTAAATCCTTGGACTCAAGCTTACTCTTACTGCTATTTGAATGCTTTCAACATTAACTATGCCCTTTCTTCCAGCTATGCCCCCCTGTGCAAAAGACTTTACTAAATCAAAAATATTTGACTAAACTAAATGAAAATTGTTTCTAGTTTGGGATTTATATCAGATATAGTGAAACTGAAAACCTTATTTCCAATAATAGCCCTATATACTTATGGTTGCAGAACATGCGTCATCCATAACATTGATTAGCTTCGTGAAATAATGACTGATCTTTGTGAAAAAGTATGCTTGTTTCCCTAAAATAGAAAACAAACAAAACAAAACAAAAAAATAGTGAAAGAAGAAGTGCATGCTTGAAAATTAGTGGAAGCTGCAATCAGATCAGCCATAATGTACAAGAGGATTTATGGTTTTAACTAGACACTGAAGTTGCACATGCAAATTGTTTAGCTAACATTGCCATGCCTGAACCTTAACCAGAGAAGGGTGAGGAAAGCTTCTCTTGATGTATGGGGATGACACTGTTGTCTTGTAATGCAGCCTTTTGCTGATTTTTAAAAAAATACCATCAAATTAATTTCACTTAAACCATCAGTCTAAACACTGTCAAGCAGAGGTGTGGAGGTGACTTTTGCCTGTGTGTCACAGAATGCTTCATTTCTACAGTGATACTGTTACTAGAAATAATAAAGGGACAAGAAAGGAACCTTGGGTTTAAAGTGTATTTACTGTAACCCACCTTACTGCCATATCAGTATTACACTGCTTCTATCGGTAAAGTATTTTTATTCTGGACTTTGAGATTTCTCTGAGGGCTCAATGTATTTTTTCCTTCCAAAAAACCCCAAGAAAAGAATTCTTCTTCACTTAAAACTTACTATTAGCATAGACAAGTGACACAAGTGTCACTCCTCTTGACCTGCAAAGGGTCCAGCACTCTAATGTTACCTCTTCCCCTGGGTGAAAGACCCTACACCTAAGAGCTTCCTGAATACTGCAAGATAGGCTGTTTCCCAGCATACCTTCCCTTGGCTGCTACCTTTTTCTCTAGAAAGGTTTCACAAATTCTCTTTTCCAGCTGCTGGTACTGCCCGCAGCCGGGTCAGAAAAGGCTGCCTCCAGCAGCTCCTACAACCTTTCCTGAGCACCTTGCACAGAATTCTCAAATGTAAGACAACAAGGTTTTGAAAATGGTTGAGTCTTTTGATCCTCATCTGTCACTGAAGGGGTAGAATATGAAATGTAAAGTGTCTTTATGGCTTTCATGCCAAGGGGTCTTTTAGGACCTTCAAGAAACCCCTGTTGTGTGCAAAGTTAACTTTTCTATACCGTAGATATTTAAGGGAGGAAAATATTTTCTGTGGTAAATAGCTTTGAAAACCTATGGCAGCAATTTTAAAACTGACACTTGCCAAGGAAGAAATACACCTAAAATGCATCTAAAAGAGTAATGAAAATCCAATATATAAGAGCTTTATGTGCCTATGGAGGAAGGAGACAAAATTTTCATACCTGTGCAGGTGCCACGGAGCCCCAAAAGGTAGGTGTCAATCTTGTGTTGGTGAGTAACTGGTGAGACACATCTACTCACTGCCTTGAACACTGACAGCATTCTAGGTGGGCCTTCAGGGAAAGTGAGAACTCCTTCCCCTTCCTGTCCCTATTACTTTGCTGGTGCAGTCAAACACCAATTTAACCAAAAGAATGATCCATTGCTTTTGTTCTAGGAATTTTACAGTTCAGTTTGGTGACTATTTCAATAAGTTCCTCCAAAATAACTTGTATAAAATCATGATATAAACAGAAACAACTCTGAGCAAGATAAATTCTTAATTTTGTCTTCCCTTGCCAAAAAAGTTTACAAGATCCGGTCTGAAAAAACAATTTCTGCCTCAACTAATAAATGGCCAGTCAGGTTAATTTAAAATTCCACAAAATAAAATTGAATCAAATTATTCCCCCCAGGTGCATTCTCTTCTGCTATTTTGAACCTATTTGCAGCAGTTTCAGGGATGATGTTACCATCTGTGCTCTGAATTTGGAAAGCATAGTGTTTATAAAAATTAGTTAAAATTGATCTATGGAAGTTGGAACTGTCAAAACCAGTAGAAAATCATCTAATTCCCCATGTATTTTGATCTTCAGTGGTTTTTTTTTTTATATGCATGCTAGGAATGAAACTGGCACAGACAGCAGGGATAAGTTGCAGCAATGGAAACTTTAGCTCCTGTCCATTTATCTAATCAAATACATCAGCAATACAAATGTCCTACCCAGAGCCTGAGCCTAGGGATATATACACCATCTTTCAGGTACCCCTGCTCCGCGGTGTCTCCAAAGATACAGAAGATGAGTTGCCAGGTATAGTCAGTGTTTATTCTAAAATGAACATTTATTTTATGAAAGATGATGTGCTTTCACAATGGGAACCAAGCCATTCATTTCCTCTGCCACTTGCTGTTATTCATTAAATTGACTTATCCTCTTTATTTTTTATTCTCAGGTCTTCTGAATACTATGGTAAGAACACTATATGATGCAAGCTTTCAAATACCCTCATGTCTTCTTTGCAAATCAGTGTCATTTCAGTTGCAGCCAGGATTTGGATAGATTGAAGCACAGTCTAATGGTTTCCCCAACAATCTACAAAAGCAAATGTAGATTTTTGAGAAGCTTTAGTGGCTTCTTGTAGCTAAGATGAAAACAGTTGCCCAGAAATTGGTCAGACCAAATCACATTAGAGGATAGCTAGATGCTTTGGTTCTGCTAATCAGAAATTAGCAAAATACAGATTACTAATACATTGCCTTGCAGCAGTTTGCTGCCTGTGCATTCATTCAACCTGTAATTATTTGGGGCAGGCAAAAGCTATTTCCTGTAATAGGTATTTACTTTCACTGCAGCAGATAGACATGGTATTCACTCTGGGTGAGGAGAAACGTGTCACTTACCTTCTGATGGGGAATTACAGCCCTGGGAGAGTCAATTCTGGGAGCAGTCGTTGAAACTGGCACTGGACGTTTAGACCTGGGGATAAAACAAAAAAGAGAAAATAAAAGGTATGTGCAATCCGCACTCCCATTTTTCAGCTCTAATTTCATGCCAAAAAGCTGCTACATCAGGACTGAAAGTTAAGCGTAGCCTAGACTTTTTCTGTCCTACATCCTCATTTACAAAGGTATTAAATGAGAGAAAAAGTTTGAGAAAGTTTCTCCAAATAATGAAAATCCACCAATTATGGAAGCAACCTATGACTTGGGAGATCATCTGTTTCCCAACACTTGTGGCAAACTGCATTTTCATAGACGAAAGTCAGCCACAACTAGATAAATTCAAGTTTGGTCAGCACTCTGGAAAAAGAGACTTAAAGGTGTTTTAAAATGCAGAGGCTAAACTTTGGTGTTGAAGCATCTCAAGATAACTCCTAAAAAATTGTTATTTAATAGCTTAAACCATATAACTACAACTTCAACTATTTAAACCTCTCTTCAGGAAGAAACATGGGCTTCACTTCAGACAATTGAGTTTCACAATGAGCAGAACACTACTGAATTAGCCACTCCAGATGCCTGTCTTTCACCTGTATTTGGCAAATACATGTCCTTGATAATTTAAAAAGCTCAAAATAAACCCCACTAAAATGCTCTGAAAACATACAGTTTGCCCTTTCATTGGAATAATAAAGCACAGTGGCAAATGTCATCTGAAGCACTTCTACTATGCCCAGGTAATTGAAGATGTAGTTGTGGGAGGTGTTGTGAGAATCTGCCTAGTGGTGAAAGTTCCCCTGAAATTGTTCCAGTATGTATGGGATCACCAGAAAAAAGGAAACGAAAAACAAAAATAGTCAAAAGAATCAGAATTATACAAGTAATACCCAATTTCCAACCTACAGATGAGACTTATGCCTCGAATTCTAATATTTAAAAAGTACATTTCAAAATTAGGACAAGTACAAAAATGAAATAAAAATACTTAAAAGCTTACAAATCAAGTAGAAGCAGCTAAGACATTTGGCATTGTTTGCATTAGACAGGAGACGAAGAAGGGAAGACATTGCAGAGGCTTAGAAAATAATGAATGATAGAAAAAGGGTAATAAAACTACTCTTGTGGACACTGAATGAAATTGAAGGGATAACACATATAAAATTGATAAAGGAAAACATCTTCTTCTAGAGAACTTGATTAACCTGAGGTGAAACTCATTGTTATATCATTGAGACTATGAGAAGAGCAGAGTATCAGAAAGGATCAAACAGTTCTACTTAACAACAAAAACCCGCAAGAGCTGCTTTAGACTGAGTATAATAAGTAAACATACAGACTTTCATTTTTCATGGCACAGCTCAAAAGACTTTCTGTGTTAGGTTCATTATTTCCTTACTGAGGGCTGTGCTGCACTTTCCTCTGAAATACTTACCAGGGGCATCTATCAGAGAGGGGAAGCTGGGCTCAACAGGAACAGGGCTCATCCCCAGTGGCAATCCCTGCATTAATAACCAGCTTCACACTGAGCTCTGGGTTTAACTTTAACTGCCACACTTAACATTTTTTCCATAAGCAGTAGTGAACATACAAAAAACCACCACCTAGTAAAAAGCAGTAATCCTTAGAGGAACTCAGTGGAAGATTTCCACTTAGAAGGTAAGGAAATTTTGCTACTTTGAGAGCTGAAAACAAAGTTGATATAATAGATGCCTACCTTACAAGCAGGTACTATGAAAATGAATGCAGTCTGAGGAACAATGAAACAATGAAAAGTGGCACTTTGTTAAACAATGTGCAATTAACCTGTGAAATTCACTGACAAAGTATTCCTGAAAAAATGGGCTAGAAAATTGTAATTCATACTCACAGCTGAAATACATCACAATATACTCTCAATATATAATTATCTGAGAAATAGATATCTTCAAGTTCTAATAATAAGAGCTACTCACTAACTGCCTAAAACAAACTTTCCTCAGGCAAGTTATCCTCCCTAAGGAACGAATGCCATACTCTTCCTCCAACCATTTTAGCTTAAAAAGAGAAACGATAAATCATATTTATGAGACATGCACATGTATCATGAAAGACAGAAAAAAAAGAGGAAAAAAATCAGCTGCAGCCCATAACACTGGGTAGCTGAAAACTGACAGTGAGAGTTTATGAGCACACAAAAATTTAGGGGATGATTCTGCTCCTCTTTCCATTACTGTAATTTCTGAGTTTTCTGTGAGGTGACATTGATGGGACTGGGCATGCCACGTTAAGTATTCCCCTGCTCTGCTCACTGATGTTGAATTTTAGTGCCAGAGCTGCTCAGCACTGTAAATATGGTTTTACCATGTACAGAGGTTGAGCAAACAACCACACACTGCATGTTTGATGCTTAACTGGAAAACAGTTGTATTGCAGCAAAAGAATTTATTTACCAGACTATTCCATCACTTCTGATGTTTATAGTATGTTTAGTTTTTCCTCTCTCATTACCTGCCCACAGAAGATGATGCTAAAAAGCTGCATTTCTTCCATATTAGCAATAACATACATCTGTCATTCACAGTGTTAGGCAAGATTTGTATTTGACACCAACTTGGAGATTTCAAGATGTTACTTGAAAACGATGTTCCTACACAGCTCTGACTTGGATATTTATAGCTTTGATATTTAAAAACAGAATAATGAGGCTTGCTAGATCTAGCAGAGGCTTGCACCAGAGAAAAGGGCAGAAGAGGTGAAATCAATTTGTGGAATGAAATTGTATGCACTTGCAGAATAAAGTGATTATTTACATAAGAGTCATTACTCCTCCAGGAAAAACATCTGCAAGTTCAGAACATTTTTTTTCTCCCTCTCTTGCTAGATGGATCAAATCCTGCAGCAACAGAAGTTTGCTTTTCAAGTGATGATGGCGCTGTAGCAAACATATGTGTCCAGGTTTATATTTTAATCCACCAATTGCAAAATTATTTTATTCCATATACTTTAGGGTGTACCTCCTCAGTAGGGCCATGAGAAGGATGAAAGCCCAAATTTCACAGATGATTGTGATAATTTTAGATTTGATGTTGAAATTTTTCATCAAGAAAAATAATCAAGACTATTTTTTTAGGTATTTAATTTGATTTCAACTTTTAGACATTTTCTGTATTTTCCAAGTTAAAGATAGAAACAAAAACCTCATTTCAAAATGAAGACTTAGAACAGTTCTAATGATGACAAAATACATAATTCTGGTATTTTTTTAAAACTCTTCTCCCTTCCATAGATACACCTCTTCTCTCTCTCAGTACTGGTTCTGTTTTTTAACGAAGTTCAAAACCAAGATGGATGTAGTTTTGCAAAGCAGTTCAATTTTGATAGCACTGCTCAAATGACTGCCAGAATTTCTACTTGCTCCCACCTAAATTGGTCTTTAATTGAAGAGCACTTGACTTCAATCCTGGTATTTTTGTACTTACAACAAAGGTTTATTATAAGTCAACTGCACTGAGGAATGCAACTGCTGCCTAAGTCAACTGCCTGCCTAAGAAAAGACTGTAAAGGGGTTCTGTGATGCACTATCAGCTTAAACTGCATCCTCAGGGGAGCACAATATTGTACTGCAAAGAGGTGACATGATCATAGAGATAATATCTCTTTTTCATCTTCATGAGGCTTTTTTCTATTTCATATTTTCACCAGTCAGTGTTTATCTTTTCTAATTCTCAGGACAAATAAAATCAACATTTCTTTTCTACAGTATGCCTTTTCATTTGTCATTTGATGACACATGAGCGCTTATTTACCACTTCTTGATTGTATCCTAGTATTTCAACTACTAGAAAATGAAAAGGCATCAAGCATACTGGAAAGGTAATAAAACAGATTAAATTAGAGTTAGAAACTTTACTTACTTTAGCTATCACCTAACTGAAATGGAGGCATTCTGGAGTGGAGTAGGTAAGCACAGAGCAGGATGCAAAAAAACTCACATAGAATAGGGCTTCTGATATATATGTATGATTTAATACATTAATACTCCTGAAAATTTGCTGGGAATGATGATGGGAGTGCCAGGGAGAGGTGTAAAAAAGAAAAACTATTACTCATGGTTATCAATTCGAGGTGTCCCTTTAATAAGTGCCAAGATACTAATGAGCCAGTTAAGTTTTCATCTAACCAGTGAATTAGGCAGCCAAGCAGAAGCTGTTGCTTGTTTCTAACTCTTGCACAGAAAATCTTGAGTCCCATGATACCGTGGTGTAATTCTCTATGTCCTGCCTGGGACCTCAGTAAGCACTCTTAGTAACTTCTCATTGTCACTAAGAGTGACAATGAGAATCACAAAGACAAAGACCTGAACATTTCACAGTACTTCAAATACAACTGTGATCACTCTGGGCCTAGGCTCAGACCTCCTTTCCCTCTCTCAGGGTATCATCTGTGGCTGCAATAAAATTTGAAAAATACTTCACCAGCACTTTTTCTCTCTATATATCAATGGCAAATGCAAATATAAGCATTTGGTTGGATGACTGATTTGTTAATTATTTCCCTGCATTATGCTTCACTCAGACTGCAACTTAGGCAATTACTCTTTCCAGACCTAATGTTCACGCCCACAGTACCATAAGGACAAAAGCTTGAGAGAGGCAGAGAGGGCATCAGCCAAAAGGGAGAAGCTATCTAATAAAAAAGCTGTTTGGAAGTATATATTACCTATTTTCCCTTAGAAGGAATCTGATTCAGAGGCAAATACAAATATTAAGGGATAGAAAGGGAAAGTGAAAAGGAAGAAGCCCTGGAGATTTTTGTGAAAAGAGGAAAGAAAGTGAACTGAAGCCAGTATGTGAATAGATGAGATTTTTCCAAGGCTCTCCTGATCTCTCTTTGACCCTTTCTACTTCTCTGGCATCTGCACAGTCCCTGTTGCATCCTCCTAACTCCTCCCCTGCTGTGGGAAATCTCTCCTTTCCTGAACTGCTCCACATTCTGCCCTCCAGCTTGTTCCCTCCTGAATGGAGCCACTGGCTGCCAACACCTCCATCTGCTCTTAATTGACTTGGTACTAACCCTAAAATTCCTCCATCCCAGCAGCTTCTATGGGCAAACAGGGAGGCTATCCAGTATCCCTGCAGCTCTGCCCGGGGGTGACAGTTATCCACATAGTACCAAGTAGGAATGCTGAGCACATGCCTGGCACTCACCCAAGACACACAGCAAGCTCCAAGGAGTGTCTGCACCTTTAACCTCCAAGGAGTGTGGACACCTTTACTCAGGCAGGTTATTTCTCTGTCTCCTTCCTGTCTTTGCCCTGTTTTTAAACCATTTCCAAAAATTTCCTCTACATATCACTATTGAAAACTTGGGTAAGCCATAAAAAAAAGTGGATTCAAACCAAGGAAATTTAATTCCATTACAAAACTTGTTTATGCTGTTGTGGGTTGAATTTGTATGCAGATGTATATTGCCATTGTTGGAGAAACAGATTAATTTATACCAAATTTATGTGCAGCGCAGTGCAGACAAACCCACAATACTTCTGAAATATTCAGAAATACCTAAATTGGTATTAATTTTAAATAGGAAGCCACTACTCTCACCAATAATAAATTGGTTACTTGCAGAATTGGCATTGCCTAGTTACAGATAATATCAGTTCAGAATCAAAAACAAGAGGCTGAAGTGCAATCAGGTTTATCAGAGGGATCAAGGCTTAATAGCATAAAAACTTCAGATACATAAGCTCACTTAGAACCTAAAGTTTGGCATAATTATTTATTATTAATGATTTAATCATTAGATTGATTATTTATAATTACCGAGAGATGCTAAAAAATCTACTGAAGGTAAACATATAAAT
The DNA here is from genome assembly GCF_048771995.1 of Taeniopygia guttata. Taxonomy (NCBI): domain Eukaryota; kingdom Metazoa; phylum Chordata; class Aves; order Passeriformes; family Estrildidae; genus Taeniopygia; species Taeniopygia guttata. The sequence goes on along the minus strand of NC_133031.1, from coordinate 10,477,152 downwards.
AATAAAAAGACTTGTTCATTTAAGATCATCAGAAAAAATGTTTGGGTTATGAAATGATCTAGTACATAAAGCAAAGAATTAGTAATAATTAATAAAGAGCAGAAGATGCACTGAATAAAGATTCAGTTCTTGGATGTAGCTGATCATACCCTGGTCTTAAGATGTGATGCACCTCTCCCAAGTAAGCATACGTTTTGAAGACTTTAGTATCAAATATTTAAGTAAAAAGAGTTTAATATTTGATAGTTTAATAGTTGAAAAATACCTGAAGTGAACCAAAGTTATTTCCTCTGCTTATTCATCACCTCCCATGCAAATAATGCATCTGAGACTTTGACTACCCCCATTCCAGTATCAACAGTGTGCAATTTACATTTTTCCATGACTGTGCTTAAACTAATCAGCATTAATAGGAAAAGGTCCCAGCCTGAACAGACTGTGACCTTGCTGTCTATTGTAACATTTTGGCTAACTTTCTTGCAGAAAGCAGACAGGAACCGTTTTTTTGAAACAATACAACTGCCATGTTTACTCACTAAGCTGTGTCAGCTCAACTGATTTTGGTGAGATGGACCCATGGTACCCATCCTGACCTTTCCATGGTGAGTAAAATATAATATGTGAAAGAATTCACATGGAGATTATCTTTAGGGAATCCAGAAAATATTTCTCACATAAAATGATGAATTTTAAACTCACATCTAAGCTGGTATGGGGGGGGAGGGGGGTAGTGGGGGAAGTGATGTGCACTCTGAGAACAGTTTTAATCCCTAAGCAAAATTTTGCTGCAATGAAAACTTCACTGCCCTTTAAAGCCTTGGCATATATCCACAGTTTCCAGGCTCTTTTCTAAAACTAACAAGGACACTTCATGCAGTGAGTGTAAATAGCAATCCACTAAATTAAACTGCTCATGTAAGGAATATATTTGTATTTATTCCAGTGACTGACATTGATATTTCATTTCATTTTCCATGGAAATAGCTGCTCATTAATTTCACCAGCACTAAATGTTACTACTCAGAGAGAATAGCTGCTGTCCAAATGATAGCCTGACATCTATAAACAAATCCTACTGTCCTCTCATACCTGCATACAGAGACAACTGGGCACACAATGGGAGTCACCTCTATTTCACACAGAGTGAGAGAGGACCAACTCTCTCAGTAATACAGTGTAGCTTCCTTAACCCAGTAGTGGGATGTGTCCTCCTTAATGCTTTAAGCATACAGAACCACCAGAAGGAAGGAGAAAAACCTTGGCTGTTGGTGGCAGATGACTTAGAAGTTCTACAGTCACACAGTGTAAGCAACATAAGCTAACTAGCATGGCGTGTCATATCCACCATTAGTGTTCTTTTTTCTACTAATGTGCTTAATATTTTGGATAGTCCAACTAGTTCAGACCATGCTTTCATCAATATTGTATATATAGTGCCAATTTACCCTTAACTGGAACAGATACCATCTTTTAATTCTTCTGAGCACAAATATAACCGTATTCTGGTTCTGATTTAAATGTGCCCATCAGCAGACCTAAAACATGCACAGAATTGGTTACTACACCCAGCATCAGACAAAAGAAAGCAGTTTACAATAACCACTGAGTTCCTCTTGCTTGCAGTTTGCTGTCACCACATGCTTTATTTATAGTAGGCCTGAAATAAATACTGCAGGATCAGCCATCTTTTGGTGCTGCACAAAAAAGGAAAGCTATTAAATATTTACCATAAGTCTCTCCTAGCCTCGCCTCTGACACTTTCCCTTTCAGTAGAGAAAAGAATCATTTAGCTCATGATTTTCCAGCAAAAGACAGCCAATTGTGACTGTCTGGAAGCAAAGGGTAGCATCACTGGCACGCCCAGGGAGGGGGAAGTTTTGTCAATGTGCACCCAGCACAGAAGTCTCCACCTCTCCTGCTCCTGTAGCACAGAGTGACGCCAAAGCGGAGCCTTAGAGTGACACAGGAATGTTTGTGCCAGCAGAATGAGGCACACTCATGTTACAGCACTTTCCAAAACTAAGCCAGTACATTTGGTGAATCCTTTCCAAGGAGGCTGATCAGATTACTTGAGTTATGTTGTGGAAGCTCCAGTGAAACATGTTGACAAATAATGCTGCTCTCTTTTTGTACTTATGTGCATTTAAGAAAAAAACCCGTTTGTATGAAATAAAAATAGACTTTGCATGCATTTTATTTTTCACTGTGAACTGAATACTGCACAATCCAATGTTTATGGCCTAATATCTATGGGACAGACAGACAATTAAAGATGAACTTTGACTGGCCTAGAATTAAAATGCCTGAGGGCAGCTGTGTAGCTCAAGTAACTGATTAGAAACTGATACTGAAAAATTACTGAGAACTGAACTCCAGGAGGTCACAAAAAGACTAAAAGCAAAGCAATGTCTTTTTTCCACCCCAACCCAGGCCATTATAGAGTATGTCATAGCCTTCCACAGCACAGTCCAGCAGAACCAGCACCAATCCCCCCTCAGTACACCTACAGCAATGCAGGTTTCCAAGGAATAAGCTGCATCTATAGAGGTATGTAACACTTAAGAATATCAGTCTGGTTTGCCTGAGTGCCTCATGGGAGTTCTGCTGAGTAATAATGCACAGTGCCGAACACACTTGTTTCCTCCTCTTACTCCTGCTCTTTTCTTCAGCAAAAAAGAATTCACTTCCTAGATGTACTTTGTCTTCTAAACTTAATGAAGCAGTGCTAGTCTGGAGGGTTCCAGACATTGCCACATCACTGGATCACAGGCCCCTTTCTCCATGCACGGTCCAAATACTTCAACTTCCCAGCACTTGCCTGTCTGCATCTTTTCCCTTCCCAGATGCAGCAAAGGGAGGCACACTGCAGGCTCTAGAGAAATCAGCAGCCAGACAATGCAGCTCAAGCCACTAACAAGTTCTGGCTGTCTGATCAAACCTCTGGCATAGCTGGTGAGACTTCCAGTCTAATTTTGTGTGTTTATGTGAAAATAAAGCATGGTTGAAGTGATAACAAATTAAAGAGGGAGGTAGGGAAGGCAGTTGTCAGAAAACGCTTGACATCCACAAATTCCGGAACCCATGGCTGAAATGAATAGAACTCCACTCAGGCCAGCACTGAACATTCATGCAAGGTCTGTGTTAGTGTGCCTTGAACAGTGCAGGTGCTACTTGAATTGAAACTAAATTCATACAGGAAATCACAAAATCCCATTGTTTAGGCAGGCAAGTATGAATGGGGGCTCTTAACACTTCCCTTTTTTCTATGATTGATGCCTTGCAGTTGGATGTCCTGCACAAGTGCTGACACCATGTACAGCTTTTTTTGAGAGCCAAATTAAAACAATAACCACTTCCCCACCCTGTAAAAAGTCCACAGGGAACGAAGTGCTGTAATAAAAGTGAGCAGCAGCAAACACTGTCTTAACTGTCAGGTTATAAACAATGCCCATGAAACCTTCACGGCCATGACCAATAAAGGGAAAGGCCATTGCTCTTGAGAGCCAAGAACCATTAGGAAAAAAAAAAGCTTTTTATCTCAGAGCATTTTCGTCAAGATTTCACATTCCACTGCTTCTTCCATGGCCTTACAGATAAAACAAGCAAGATCAGTTCTACTTCCAGTGCTGTAACAGCGAAACCAAGCCACAGATTGCCTGGTAAGGCATTCCATGACCTTGAAACATATTCTGTAGAGCCATGTGACTACTTCACATACATGTCCAATATCACCACAGTTTAGAGCTAAAGTTTTCCTATCACAACAGTCAATCTCCTAATGCCTTTTCCATTGGAAAGGATTTCTAAACTTTTACACAAATAGGATAAGTCAGCACTTCCATCTTTGTGCTCATTATGGCAACTAGGGCTGTTTTTCCATACTAGTAGAACACTGCTCCAGTTTCATTGCTGCAAGCCATGTCTAAAAAAAGTCAAAGTGATCTCTTAGCACAGTCATTCTCCTGGTAACCACGTCCCAGGAGATTTTGCCACTCTTCTGTTGTCTTCTTATTTGGTTGAAAGTTACTGTCCCTTGCCACTGCTACCTTCTTTTCATGTTATTCTTTTCACCAACACAATATTTGTAATTTTTTTTTTTTCTGAACAAAGGATATTGCATTGTACATTTTGGGCAGGTGAATAAACTGACAGTCTTTTTGTCCTTGAGTAAATTAACCAGGGAAAAAAATATTTTTAAAGGCAAGATTAATATAACTTCCTGAATCAAGTGGAGATGCCTTTTGTTCAAGACGTTGGATCTTTAATAGGGTTCTATGTGTACATCTAGTTGGTCAATATCACTTGCTGCTAGGGTTCAGCTTCTATAAATTCTGAATTGTGCCAAGCAAAGTCTGTTTAATGCCTCTGAGCATAACTTATTTGAATAGCTTTGTGTCATCTAAGAAAAAAATTATTAAAAAGAAATTACTTTTCAGTATTTTTCATTGGGTTTTCCCAATGAGGCTGAATGGGTCACCAAGACAAACTAATAACTCACATCATAAAGTAGCTGAAAAGTCTGTTAATTGTGTAAGTTAAGAGCAAAAGCATAATCTGAGAAAATTTTCATTAGATAAAAAAGGCTATTTTATCATCTATTTGTGCTTACTAATATTTGATTTTACTTTATGCCATTTTCCTTCTTTTCAAAATGGATTGTAGTTTATCTACATCTATTATCTATGCAAGCATATTTCAGTCTGTGGAACACCCAATTATTGCTGTCTTTGGTTGTTCTTTATCCATACAACTTGAGTATTTGAATTATATATTATTTTGAAACCAAGAGACAGGGAAAGCCTTAAAAAAATAGAAGAAACAACAAATAGAGATGAAAGCAATTAATAAAGGTACTCCCACAAGTTTCCTCTTTTTTTTTTTTTTTTATTATGTGGCCACTAGATTTGCTGGTGTTGTAATTTAGAGGTCAGCAAATAAAAAAGCACAATGATTACTGAAATGAAATATCCCTGGCAACACTTGATCAAAATTACTGTTTTAAGTGACTTGCCTCTTGCGATATGTATTAAGACAACCTGGATTTGTTAGTCATGAATTTGGAAATTCTTCTGTGAGTAAGAAGAGCTGTTGATTTGTAGTGTTAAACCATTTATGCAAGGGCCATAGAGGCACACTGGAGAAATTTTCAGGTTCAATATGCAGGAAAATTAATACCAGATGTGCAACAATCCAAAGCACAATAAGAAATGTTTTCTCAACGCAAAACCACAAAGGTTCAACAGAAAAGCAGACAGACATTCTAACAATCGGAAAGGATTTTTCTTAACTTTCAAATAAAAAATATTCAGAATAATCTAAATCTTCATAAAAAAAGGTATCATACATATATTTGTAATAACTAATAACTAATCTGTAATAACTATAACTCAGAGTGAAGAAAAAAGAAGTGGAGCGGGTGACAGGATGAGAATTCAACTACATGCATCAACGTAGTGATTTTCTATTCTATCTGGAACACTCGAAGACAAAGCCATGGGGGAAAATCAGGTACATATTTTGCTTAATAGTACCCTGTCCTGTCTTGGAAACTTTAATCTAAACTCCTTATTCTTTAGCTATTAGTCTGTTCCTGATACTGATTATCTCTTCTGCACATTAATATATGAGATTCTTTGGTATATTCTCAGAAATTGTACTTCCACATTACAGTCTGCTTTCTGTACTTGTCTTTGCCTACCCTGTACAAAAATTATCTTCTTCACAATGCAATAACATTAGCAGCTGCTTCTCTTTCTATAATTATGATGCTTTAAATATTAATGCATTTATTACAGAAATCCTCCATGCAAGGTTATCTAACTTGAGAACAAGTTTCCTTGGAAGCAACATTAACGAGCAGAAATTAAAAAACCTATTAACTGCTTTCTTAATGGCAAGGCAACTTTTATCACATCTCTATGATAAAACCTGCCCTCTCCATGTTCTACTGCCTCCCTTTCCTGCACTTGGGCTACACCTTTCTTATTGAGTCAGATATAGAGTAGACTTTCAAAATTACAGATGCCAGACCTGTAACACTTGTTCTGTTTGTTGTCTCTGAGACAGCTGTTCATAAATTAGCCAAACTAAATTGTGTTGCCCACGTGAGGATAACCAAAAGAAGCATCACCGTTGGATTAATTTAACAGAACCTAGAATGGATATGAGATTACCCCTGTATTCAATAGACTAAATCCCACATGGATACACTCAACCTAACCATTTGATTTCTGTAGGAATCCATGCTGACTTCTACAAGAGTCAGAGCAGATTTTGGCTTTTCATCTCATATCTGTGCTATGAGCACTTCAAATAAATCTAACAGACAGGGGTAAAACGCTTGCAACCTTCAGTCTTAAGTTTCATAGTCTGTCTTTAAGAACACAAAGAGTTTAAGTTATTCCAACATACTTCTGCAGAGTGAGGCTTAGGTTGTGGCTGGCTGATTTGATCTTGTTCTGGGCCTCCAGGTGGGTCATGCTGTCAGTGTTGACTCCATCAATAGCCACGACAAGGTCCCCCTGGTTCATCTGTGACTGTGCTGCCTTGCTGCCAGGGGTGATCTGTGTGGGAAAAGACAAAGGAAAATGTCTTATCCTGATAAGTCATTCTATATCCAAAACAGCTGAAGAACTTGCCCAGAATTATAGTACAGAATAGATACAGCAAAAAAATACACAAATGGACACAACAATAGCTTTATCCATTATTGTATGGGTGAAAAACCAAAATTAATGGCAATTAAACAAATCAAAGCTAACTCACAAAGCTCCAGGACACCATCTACTTCTTGTTACTTCCATTTTGAGAGGTTAAGCCCAGTGTGGTGGTTCCCTTACCATCTATTATCACTATCTCAAGGGGATAATTTTCAATATACAGCAGCAGTATATAGAGATATTACTCAGAAGCAGAAAATGAATGAACCACTATCCACTGCATGATTTTATTGTATTTTCCCTCTTAAAAGCCGTTTTTCCCAAATTAATTAATTTTATTGAAGGGATGGAAAATTAATATGTGTGAGTGGCCTTGGGCACACTTTGTTTCTTTCATAGCAAACTTCAGAGGAAATTATTCTACTTAACTATACCCATATACAATTGCAGCTCCATTACTAACACCAATTGCTATGTGCCCACCTCACCAACCTGTTGGACCTCACACTCCAAGGGCCAGCACTCTCAGAAATAAGAAACCACAGTGCTGCAACCACAAGCCCAACAACTGATGCAACGGTCCAGAAGTTCTGTTTGTTCACTGTGGCAAGACATTTTGTTGGCTCCAGTCGGCTTGTGAACTGCATCTTCTCCAAATGGAAAGCACCCTGATCTCAATTTTACAGAGCCTCTCAGCTTCTGTATGGGTAACACCAGTACAGTTCTAAACCAGAAAAGCCTTCATCCACCATCAGCCAGGCAAATTTTAATGAACACACCAGAGTTGTCCTCTGCTTTCAGCATCCAGTACAGAAAGAGCATGGATATAAGCTATAGGTCTTTTTTCTTAGAAACTCATTTCCTTACATTCCTCATTAAAAAATCCAAGGATAATCTAAAGTACTACAACAAAGGCTTCATTCAAAAATTCTGTTCCTTCAGTACAGTGAACATAAAATAAAGATCTGTTTGATTATGAGCCAAAAGTCCCCTGTGAATTCTGCCAGGCTGACACCATGAAGTCAAATTTCTAGTCACTTATAAAAACATACATACTTAAAAAAGACCTCCTTCCAAAACAATTCCCTAGACTGTTTTCTCATGTGCTTTACTGGCAAAGATGAATAAGCAAAAGACCGAAAAAGCCCTTTCTTAACACACTATAAAAGTTGCTCAGGATTGAGGCCAGAAGTCCAATTGACAGTGTAGTCTGACAATGGGAGGTGTCAGTTTATTAGAACACTAGCTCTAGTATCACAATGCTCCAGTACACAGCACCCTGGATACTCAGACTATTTAAAAGTAAAGATTACTTTGGAATTAGGCACTGCAAGCAATTCCAGGAATTAATTTGACTGCAAGAGACAAGTTTTAATACCTTTTCATTTGAGATGGAAGCAAAGAGTTCTGTTTTCTGAGTGAAGGACAGCCACAGATACAATGTTCTCATGCAAGCAGAGTTAACTGATAATGGACGGCAGTACTATTCCCCAATGTATTTTCCTGGTGTTAAGGAATTGATGGATGGGGGAAATATTTTGTGGTAGTTTCAAAGATAGAGATCTATTCTGCAGTCCAATGCACCCTCACAAGAAAAAAAAACAAAAACAAAAAACCAAACAAACCCAAAAGATCTGTGTTACAAGCACAGCTTTTCTAACCTGTTATACAAACATGAGCTTCTATGCATTTGATTGACTTCCATTGTGCCAAGTACACAGAATCCAGAAGCCCATAAAGAATATGGATTATTTGTACACCCACATGTACTTGTATAGTTACTCAAAAATCCTTCCCTGCTCAGTCCCACAAATATGTTGAGAAATAGAATCTGCAATAGAAGGTAAAAAAAGGGGCAAAAAGCAAACTAAAGCCAAACTCAGACAAATGAGTCAGTAAGACTTGAATCCATCAAGTAGGACACTTCTGTCTTTTTCAAATTATCCTTTTTTAAATAAATAATCTTCACAGATCACTCTTCTACGACATCACTTTTAACCTCCTCATGAAACATAGAAGTTCATGCCACAGAATATTAACTGTATGATGCTGGTTTCAAATTATGGGACACTCCCCACCCACACACGTTTTTCTTGTCAAAAACAAAGACTTGTTTTTGAGCACCAACCCAGTTCCTGAAAGTCAAACATCTGCCATCATTTGGGTATTCTTACTCAAGACATCTGTCTCTCCTTCCACTCTTAAGTGATGCCTCAAACAAAATAAGCCCAGAGAAGCAGAGCTTCCAGAGACAGGATACCACACTCTAGATCTGGGGCTAGTTTAACACAGCTCTAACACACCTCCTTCCCTCTCACTTGCTCTGACTTTTGCTTTTAGCAGCCCTACAGGTAAATGCTATACCTTAAAATAATGACACAGCAACTACAACCCTCCTAGAATTAAGAGTTTTAGAGGGAGGGGATGGTTGTAATGAGCGACCTAATTTCACTTCTTCTCATGGGATATTTTCTGCCTAATATTTTAGAAAATATGACCTAAATGAAAAAATATTAATCACAAGAATCTCTCAAAGAGAAAGTCCTCAGTAACTCTGAATTTGTGATGACTTTCTAACTTTGCAACACTGTTTCTGAGGCAAGTAGCTCTAGGAGCACCATACTGGGAAAGAAAAGGAAACAGTCTCAATCATGGCTCAGTCAGGCCCCCAGGAAATGAAAGGGCTTCAATTTCTTCAGCTAAGTATAAGGGTAGCAAATTCTGGGTGGGATTCTTTAACACAATTCTTTTTTTTTAATTCCAGTTTCAGGGTACAGCACACCATTGATGTCACTGTACCTCTAAAATTCAGCTTATCCTTACTTCACAGACAGCAAGACTCGCAAGTATAAAAGATAGAGCTAATTTATTGTATCTGCAATTCAGACAAGTAGTAGGTACCACGAAAGAATGACTTCTTCTCATGGTTTTCCCAGTGGTTAAAAGCACACTAGATTATTTGGGCCTGTAGAATTTTATATAGAAGGCATTATTAAAGACTGGATGCATAATCTGTATGAAACATGAAAATCAAAGTACAAAATTACATGTATTTTATTTAGAACCTGAGAGACATCTTTGTGAGTGTTCCAAGTGAAGTCACAGTATGCATTCCCAGCAGACATCGAGAGCAGTCAGTAATTGTTGTGAACAAAATCCCAGTGTGCAGATGGAGATACAGGGCAGACAGATCTGAAGTGTCAAGGCACATTCAAGACTATCTTGTTCCCATTTCTAAAGATCCAGCTGAAAGGAATGGAATGCAAAGAGTTTATCTTTTATCTGTTGGTATTTTCCTTTGAAATTTCATCTCTGATCTACTAAAACATTTACTAAATATAAATCACAAACAGAGAAGAGATCACTGTGTCTTTCTAATCTTGAGTAAATACTTTCTCTTTAAAAATATTTTTTGAAAATATTTTTGAAGGACAAATGCTAATTTAACCTTGGAATTAGACTGGAAACCCAGATCTCTCTACACAGCAAATTCTACTTGGCTCTTATATCAGCTTCTCTTCTATTAACAAAAGTAACAAATTTAGAGAAATACACTACTGTCAAGGATAAATATGCATTTTTCAATTTGAGCACCAAACTTTTTTCCTAAAGCAAATCTCTGGGAAACTTCTAGACAGAATTATTTCAGAAAACCTTTGTAATAATCTTAACTCACTTGCACGGATTACAACATAGCTTGCAGTTGCTAGGTGCTGCAAATGCTTTTATTTAATGCTACAGTGAGACATTCATCAGAGTTTCAGGGTACAGCTATTTCTGTCAATTGATTTACAAAACCCAATCCAGGGTAACACCAACAGATCTAATTTTAATAGTAGTTCTTTAGTGCCTCAAGCCCAAGCACAGATTTTGTCTTGAAAAACCAAGCATCACACTGCTCTCAAAAAAGCAGAGGAATATGTGCTGCTTCAGAGATGTGAATGTTCAGCCCTTACAAATTTCCTACAAGACAGAGATTTGACTTCCAACATCCCCAGCTTAAAGCAAGTTGGCAGGCTGGAAGTATCACATGTTCCTTCCAACACACTACAGAGAATTCTTACTACGTTCTGTTGTGAGCGGATGGGTACACTGCGTGAATATATAGTACCACAGTGACAGCTGTGCCCTAAAAAAACTCGCCTGCACTGCGTTCACAGTAAATACTACTTAGCAGGAGCTCTGGGAGGCAGCATACAAAGAGCAGCTGCTGCACCACCTTGAGAACTGCACATGCTGCCAGCCAAGCCCCCTCAACTCCACTCCAAAGGGAAGAGACAGGGATCAGGCAGCATTTGAGTGGATCAGTGTTCAAATACTAACGAGAATGCTTGTGCAAACAGATGGATGGACACAGTTTTCCTACCCCCAAGGAACTCCTAATTTACAAGGCAGACAAAAATACATAGGAAGGCCTACACAAATGAGAAGCTGCTAATGTAGCCTGCAGCATTAGCCAGGGCCTCTTCTTTTTCCAGCACTTGAGCTATGCCTGACTCCATCCTGACCTCAACCCCAAAATCAACAGTTTATATTTTCTGCTTCTCATTTAATTACAACATTTCAGAATATCAGATATTCACTAGCATTAGAAATGTGCAAAAGCACAGAGAATTAATACCCTCTCCTCTTGAAGATCTCTGGAATAGAAGAAATAATTAAAAGGAAATGTTCTTTCCCATAATCAGAAAATCAGAGACTATAATGTGTTCTTTCAAGAAAAGGGTTGGACAGAGACTAAGGGACAATATATTTCCTCTATAGACAAAGAGCATTTAAATCTCTCCCCATTGTATTTATGCAAGTATTTTTTTGCATAGAAGATTCCAACAAACTCTCAAAGTAATTCTAAGCTCTGAGGCTCTAAGTGCCTGCAAAACTTCCTCTCTTTATACAGAGGAGCGTGACCTAGTGAAAGGAGAGACATGCTTTGAGATTCCACTGCAAAACAGTCGCTGAATGCCCACATGAATCCAAGCAGTTACCTCTAGGCCAGAGACATCTCTTCCTCTCCCCCAGTAAGAAAGCTGAGGAAATTTATATAATTTTTTCCTAAACGAGTCACTTGCCATTCCTGTTCCCACAATAAAAGCATAAGAGCCCCAAGGGAAAACAGTGGGTTTTTTCTTAGAAAACAGAAGGCAATTTTGGACAAGAAAAACACGCAAAGAAAATGAATAAGACCCACTGGGATAAGTGATCAGGCAGAAATTCACCATTTCATTCGACATACTGCCAGAAGGCACAAGCATAAGCAAGAAAAGAAACTGCCTAGATAACCTATACAATAAAGCAAGCATCCTATGGCTTTTATACCTTTCTGCATCAGATAGGACATCTGAGAAAGAACAATTAAATATAAAGACAAGACTCTGGGAAACCCTGAAACTAACATCCTTGCATGTAGCACTAACCAAACCTAAGGAAAACTTCAATTTTGCAGCTACCATTTGCCTGAATGATATGTCTCATTGTTTTCAATTCTCTATTGGGCTTTATTTTTTGGTTCTCCTTTCTGTGGTGTTTGTTGCTTTGGTTTGGCTTTTTCTTTTTGTTTTTAATAAGACAACAAGAACTGCATTAAATGAACACTCATGTCATGTGCAAAATATGCCACTGACACCTTGAAGAGATTCCATTTACACTAAACAGAGCTGCACTGGCAAGCTGCAAAGACACTCTGAAGTGGCCTCTCAGGCTCTGCTTCATCTGTAGCTAGGAAGGGAGATTATAATACATGTGAGAACACCCAAAATAACTCTAATCTACCTCTCCCGGGTACCAGGAATCACAATGCCACAGGAGCACAGAGATTTTGTGGGATGAACAGTAAAGCACTTACAACTCAGGACACCCTGTGCTGAAATCAGTACTGCAACAGCAGAAGGGCTGGGGGCATTCAAACCAGCCATCTTACCTCATTCTCAGGAGCACCAAGCCAGGCTGGACTGATACCACCTTGATTAACACCAAAAGTTTCCCTCACATTTAACATCACTCACAAGCCTGCTTTTCACACACAATATATAGTCTCTTCAAGGAAGAAGACAGACAGATGATAGCCCTTCCTACCAAGCTATCTAGACTCAGGTGATGAAAATAAGCCAAATGTAAAAGACTTTCAGCTGTGAAATGAAAAGAAGCACCTAGGCATACTTAGGGAATTGCCCTAGGCAAGGCTTTGGGGGATGTTTTGAGAGGCAGTGTGAATACACCTGTTCCTATTTGTAAAATCATTTCATTCCCTGCCCAACCTCCACGTTATCTTATGGGAAAATTTTCAATCCTTTGTTGCTAAAAAAAAAAAAAAAAAAAAAAAAAAAAAAAAAAAAAAAGCAAAAAAGCACAATATTGCAATATTGTGGACTTTGGAGATTAGCTTGATAGATTAGCTTGACTGCTCTGTTACACCAACTATATAAATGACAGTAAAAGAGTGAATGTGGCTTTTTAATAGGATGTGTTGGTGTAACTAGAAGGTTACACAGCTCTTTATATTGTGTATGGTATGACTAACAGTAATATTTCTTCTCCCAGTCTTTATTCAAATGTTACATGTATTCAGTCTGTTCTCAGTTACCATCACACACTGTGCCAAGATAGTGTGTGCTGTGTATCTCACAGGAATTAAATGGAAGCAAACAGGTGAGTCATATAATGACAAATGTTGATTTGACACAACACATTTTGAAAAACAAGTGACTGAGTTCTTATTTAGTATCAAGGAGTTAAAAAATCTGAATGCAAATCAAAACACAGAATAAAACTGAGGTACTGATTCTTAGTATTCTTGCAGCCCCCATGTGTGAGCTGGTCTGTCAGCTTCCACAGGACAACCCCCTGCAGCAAATATACACACAGCTTCCAAGTGACTGCAGGATCAGAACAGACAAGTTTCTTCAAAGGTTGCCCATCCTCATCCCTGCTTCTCCTTTTCAAATTTGAATTCATTTTAAAGCAGTTGTATAAGGTGGGATGTTTTTCTGTGTTTCAAGCAGACACATCTCAGTCATCAATATTACCTGCTTCATTTTCAGCTTCTTGAATTCTACATTCTGTGCAGCTTTTTAACCTGCTCACAGAAACACAATTTATCTTGTCTCCCCCTACGACCATTAGCAATAAACTGAGGGGTTTATGTCTTGCTATTGGTCACTATGGTAAGATTTTCTTTTTTTCAAGTTAATTTTGCTTAATGTATCTCATTGTGGGTAACTAATATCATGCTGCTTTATAACTTTAAAGGCTTTTGATTGGTCCAGCAACAGTAAGGCCTGACTAAAAGAGCATTTGAGACAATACTGAGCAGCTTAGTTTGGCAGTTAGTGCCTTCAGCCACTTCTGATATTAAGCAACTTAAAATAGCTTTGAGCAAGCCCTGAGGTTCTGGCACAGATATGACTGGTATGTAAGTGACTCTTCTGCTCTTTCATGCTTATAAATTAGGGTACTTATTAAAAGGATGCAGGATTACATTTAATTGTTCTTCAAATGCATTTGTTTGAGTTCTCTTTGTTTCTGGCCACCAGAATAGCAGGGGAGTCATTCTTTGTCTGTTCACTAAACCACGAGCTGCCAGTTTGACACAGCAAACAGCAGTCCTGTCTCTAGACCAGAAGTATTTAGTACTGAGCTCTGTGCTTCACTTACAGAGGGTAGAACAGCATAGCACACACCAGCTGGCAGCTTATGAAGGAAAATGAGATGTCACACATGTCCACAGTGACAGAGGTGCTGAATCAGAACTAAATTTGCAGGAACTGCACTTGGTATCATGCCCTTACTTTCACATCTAAGGTTTTAGGAGGCCATAGTGCCCGACAGGAACGTGTTCCAAGTGGAGGGCCCAGCATTAAGCTGCCAGCCTACAGCATCAATGCCTCCCCAAACACTTTCTTTATTCACAGGAATAACTGTTTTGTACCTGGAGCATTCACCAAAGTTCTGTGAGAGAATAAACAAAAGCAAGGCTTCAAACTTCAGAGAGTGAAGAATTCTTTTTAAGATCAAAGTGAATAAAACAGAATAGAAGTAAAGTTCCCCTAAGAAAGTGCAATGCCAATTTCTTCTGTAATAGGATGTTTCACATTTAATGCATAACATGACATCCCGCCAGGCATCCCAGCAGGATCCCTAGAAATTTGAAGACGTACCAAGTAAAACAAAATTTTAACACATTTAACAGGTACATACACTTTTGGATGTTTCAGGAAGCTAGGAAATCATTGAGATTTAAGATATTTCTTGTACCTGTTAAAATGTAATTACTTAAACTTGTTTTCCTAGCAGTGATCAGTTGAACCCAGAGAGGCCAATTTCCTTGGTAAACCACAGGAATCATGTTTGTTTAACAGGAAATAATCTGCAAATATTGATATAATCTCAAATCTAAAAGGGAAAACATGTTTCATTGAAGATTGTTATGGTAAAGTAAAAGAATCTGAACGTTTAAAAATGAAGGATCTTGATTTTCTTCATTTTCAAAAAGGAAAGCATCCCTGAGGAGAAATGTGGCTATTTCTGAGGACAAGGATTGAACTTTATTGATAGTATGAGGATGCCAATGTTAGTTTTGGGCATATTAACCCATTAAAGTATTGGGTACAGCAATCTACAAATATTTCCCACTGAGAGCTTGCATAGTATAAGAACACACACATGCACATGATTTTATTTGATAAACAACAAATCAGTGACATGGATGGTTCTGGAAGGTAAAAGCATCTCTCTAGGTGAATTTTACATCTCTTAGCTTTAGAATCCCGCCTTGCGTACGTGCAGTATCTTCCCACATATTTTTCAGTGACTTCAGTGCATAGAGCAGTTTTAAGCTGACAAGTTTTCAATAAGTGATTTCCTGTGGGTTTTTTGCAAGTAGTATTTTCCATAACTTTAAAAAAAAAAAAAAAGTGACTTTAGAAAGGTTTCCTGTTTACAGACAAAATAAAATAATAGAAGTGAATTGTAGTAATATACTGTCTGCAGTTAAAGGCTATTTAAAGACTCAATATTAAAAAAAAGTTAAATTACTAAGATGGAAGAAGCATCATTTATTGAGAAAGATACACTAATTTTTGGTTCAACTACTACTGTTTGTTTAATTTCTGGTCAAAAAGAAGATCAGCTTGCTGTGCTATACACAAAAGTAACCTAGGCTGAGTGTCTTCTTTCTCCATAGAGTACTGCTTCATCAGCTCCCCTTCCCAGCCTGCACCTTTTTCTAGGGAGAATTGGAAGCAAATATCTTTCACAAAACATTAAAAAAAAAAGACATTATGTTATGAAAATTTACCAAAAGTCTTCATTAAACACAATTACTGTTTATGAACCAAATGTTTATGTAATAAAATATGGTTTTAACAGGAATATCCCATAAAGTTCAGAAGCTATAAGCAGCTTTAGAAGAAGGTTCTTAAAGAAATTAAAAACCTCAGCTAGTAAATATTCACCTATGATGAATGGCTCTTCATTTAAAGGGATATTGAATTTGAAGTTCCAAACAATGCCACTCACCTCCACTGCACCATGTCTTCTATGTTTATGCCCAATTTTCAGACTGAAATTTGATTCCAAAATCCCCAATGACTAGAAGAAAAGCTGTTCTTGGGAATATTTCATTTTAGAGAAAGGCAGGAATCTTTCATCTCACCATTCTTAATTCAGCAGAGTGTGTGGAGCCTGAATTATCTTTGGATAAGGTACTGGCTTTCTATTTGTATTTTCTGCAGCCTTGTTTGTGCTGACATGTTTTTAATTCCTCATGGCATTACCCAGCACAGGTGCGTGTGGAAGGGGATTCCAACTTGCAAAGCCTATGATTATAACCAGCACTTGAAAGAAGGTGTTAAGGCAGGAAGCGAAGCCTGATCAGAGTTTCCTCTCCAGCTGGCATCATGTTATGAACAGCCCTTCCCCTTCTGTGCTGCTCACCCTGCTGATTAACAGGTGAGGGTTAGAAAGCTTCCAGTCTCATTGGGAATGCTAAGACATATCCCATCTTAATACATTCATCAACTTTATTTTGTGCTGCATTCCAGAGACTCAATAGAAAACATCTGTCATTTCAATTACAGACAGCAAAGTGGGCACCCCATCAATTGTGAATGAACAATTTCTGCCAAACCAAAAGGCCCCTGCAAAAGCCATCCTAAAGATCTGCCTGTGGTACTGATATTGCTGGTTAGTGATACTTTTACCTGTTAACTTGGGCACCAACATTTCTGCCAATTCATTTTTGGGTATTCTTCCCTATTTTATCTCACCTAGATTTGGTGTTCACCATTTCCTGGTGTAAGCAGCAAA
This sequence comes from Taeniopygia guttata, assembly GCF_048771995.1. Lineage (NCBI taxonomy): Eukaryota > Metazoa > Chordata > Aves > Passeriformes > Estrildidae > Taeniopygia > Taeniopygia guttata. The sequence goes on along the minus strand of NC_133031.1, from coordinate 10,460,191 downwards.
AAGACAGGGCAGTGTTTTTCTTCCAGAGCACATATGTTTGAATTAAGTGCTTCAAGAAGGGCCTTGAAGATGCTGACCACATATGTTCCCCCCAGCTCTCACCCCTCTGTACATTCCTATTTCTTTCAGGTGATTACCTGTACTTGGAAACACCAAGTGTAGCACGATCAATGCTTTAGGAACTTAGTGTGGGTATTCCAAAATGGGTTAAACAGTCATATCTAATAAAAGTTCCTAGGTAACAAAAGTTAGGAGCTTAAATTGTGTGAGAATCATCATTAGCCTGCTTGGGATACTTAACTAGGCTTCAGAGAGAAGAATATGCTTCTGATTCTTAGTTTAAGATATGCCTTCATGCTCAGTTCAGAGCATAGCTCCTTAAGGATCATTAGGCTGTGTAATTTACGCAGAAGTAACAGAATTAATCTGCAGGGTGCCTCACTTCCATTTCAAAGTTGTACTTTCATCTTTAATTTCTTTAATGATAAGTGCAGACATTTTTCTCTGCACTGCAAGCAGAGGCTGTAACAAGCTCCATACCTAGTCACAATGAGTTTCTAAACTCTGCTTGTCCAAATTAGAAATGTTCCTCTCCTGTTCCATGCAAATTACAATAATCTGGTTGTGTATTTTGTTAAGGAATAGATGTTCACAGGACATCTATTTAAATCCATGGAAAGAATGCAATCAAGTTCAGAATTTGCCTTAACAGTATTTTCCTTGGCTATATTAGACACTGACTTCTGCAATGGAGCATGTCAAAATAATTGGTTTGGAATAGGCAGCAAGAAAGTTGTCATTTGACCAAGAAAGAATTTCAGAAGGTCTAAGGTAGTCTGCCTTTGTGTGCCTAGTTTGTCTTTTTTCCTTCATTCAGCACCAAACTGCTGAACAATGAATTGCATAGACGAGGAAATATGACAGTTACTTTAATAGGGATTCCTGCTGCTAGTGAAACCATTATTTGCCTGATACAAATGAGGAATGAAAGGAACACAGAAAAATGTTAACCCTCCACTTTTATGTCAAATGAGGACTTAGTTAAACTGCAGGACAATGAGCTTCATCACGGTATTCTGTCATCAAGCAAACATCTGAATGACTAAATTCAAGTAACATTTTGGACTGCATAAAGAAAAAAATTACTGTAAAGCAGACTGATGTATTCCCTAATATCAGCAAGCAAATCTCAGATGCAGCCAGTATTATAACTGATGGAATTATGAAAGTTCTCTATTCTAGGCAGTTACATTTAGTGATATTTTTCAGAGCTGTACACCCCAATGGAAACAAAGTTTTTTAGGCGTCTTTGAGTTTTAATATGTTGTCAGAGTTGGATCTTAGCCACCCTCTCTAGTTTCATTTTTCATCAGTTTTTTTTTTTTTAATATCCTTCTTTCTCTTACAACATCTTGTTCAGTAACCTTGCTTAGTTCCATTAATCATGTTTGCAGAGAAAATATTTAAAAACTGTCAGTGCTGACAGTTTAAAAACATCAATGCTGTAACAACTGCAATGGCAGCAGAAAACATTTCTCAAAGTGAATATGCAGCTATTTAACAAGCAGGAGGCTTTTACTTCAGATACCAGGAAGCGGAAATAAATGAAAATTAGGAATGCTTGGATGGTTATTGGACAGCTGGGAAGATTCCAGGGGCAGACAAAAGTGCCAAATGGAGCCATATTAGTAATCTCTCTTTATCCTAGGATGGGTCTTCTATTTATAGAATTATACAGTTCTTGAAGGAACTATAAGATTGCATATGTAAATGATACAGGAGCAACACATGCATTTTACATGAAACTGCCTAATAAAATCCAAAGATGCTCTCAAAAATTTAGTAGACCTGTTTTAAATAGTACCATTTATTATGTCCATCTGGTTGTCTCAGCTGGTGACAGGCATTTTCTTCTGAATAGCCTTCCCCCCTGCATTTTTATAATTTTCAGGATTGAAAGAAATTCACCCTCTACCTTCTGCTCACACTTTTCATCTATCTCCTACTTAAAATCCTCAGAAAAGACCTCCTTAATTCCAGATCATACTAGTCAATCTTCTGGGTCATATCCAGTCCAGCACACATTCAAGTGAAAGGAATTTCACACAAATCAAGAAAGGAACTATTTCATTACATTATTCTTCAACAGCTATCCAAAGTAAGAATTAGAAAAATACTCCTACTAGTCTGTCTTGCATTGAGTTAAGACTGAACTAATTTCATGAGGAATGTTATGATGTTCATGGCTGAACACTCACTACTAGAAATAGCATTTTAGCTGCAAAATTTTATCAAATTGGAGACACTCACATGGTTGCAGAGGAAAATACAAAGCATAGACAGTAGCTGATATCAAAGCTATATGCATCAACCACTCAGGGAAAACATAAAAGTAAGCCTAAATTCACCTAGTGGTCTTCTTTGATATGGAACACACCAGTAATTAGAGGAAATTCTCTGGTTTTAAACAGTGAGGAATCAATGGCTCTTCCACACTCTTCAAGTACTGAGTGTTACAGGGCCCAGATCTTCCTGGGCTCTGTACTTCAGTATAATACAAGTATGGAAAATAAAGAATCAGCACATTCCACAGTGAAAAACAAGATTTTGGGCAAATGACACAGGAGACTGGTATAAGCAAATCATCTAGGCATCTAAATTAGTTCCTTATAAAAATACAGGTAAAAAACAAAAAAAAAAAAAAAAAAAAAAAAAAAAAAAAAAAGAGAAGCTGAGACATAAGAGAAAGAAAACTCATTTTACAAGTTTCTTGCTATGTCAGAGAAGAACAAGATATTCTCCACTTCAAAACATCTAAGATTATCTCATCTGCTGCTCTCTGTGAATACCACAGACAAACAGAATCGATATGAAAGCATGGATTTCAAGCTCTATGCTACTTTCCTCTGCAGTCTAGATAATAATTCTAGCATCTGCTGCAGCCTCTGTGAACAGATTTGCATTGATAGTGCAGAGGTAAAAGCTCCACAGACAATAAGGTGTTGGTCAGTTCTCTCTGAAGCCCCCTTATCCGTTTTTATCAGGCATGACCCTGTAAGAATGTGCAATGCAATCATCCAGAGGGAAAAAAAGCACTAGGCTGTCAAGCTAAGCTTTTGCTGGCTGCAACTCAGATATGACACAAAGTCATGCCCATCTTATGTAAAAATTGATAAGAAGGTTGTGCACTGTTTATGGTATATCAGCGTGTAATTGAAAAGCCTTGTGCTTATATCAGTGGGTACATTGATAATCAACTCTCAGGGGAAAAAAAACCAAAACAAACCAAAGCAAAAAACAGAACTGATAACTGAAAGTGTGAATCTCCAAAGTGGTTAAATCCTAAAAAAGGAAGGACAAAAAACAGAACTGCTCTAAGATTAGCAGCTTTTGAAACTGCATTATTACAAGTACCTTCCCCAAGTAAGATGTGAATAAATCTGCTGTGAAAAGTTAGTGAGTCAAGGAGTCTCATACAGGAAATTAATTCCATTGTGCACATTCTTCCTGTGACTCCAGCCCATTTGTTTTGCAGAACCAGAGAACTTTTTCTGTCCTGCCTACACATTAGAAATAAAACTTCAGTAGAGAAAAGATATTATGGTCCCAACTCCCCATTACTTTGCACAAATTTATTCTCCTCAGTGCAAATGCAAATATTTTAGTTTCTCTCTTAATTCCTTTCACTGCAAATGCCTTCATAACTGCTGGGCAATGGTAAATCAGTGTTCATTTTCACCTCAGGGAAGACATCAATAATTTTGTTTTAAATCACATTCAGAAAATATAACTTTAATTTACAATAAAGTTCTACAAGCTCTTCTATTCCCTCTGTAGTTTTATGTTCATGTTGGTTTTATGAGTATGAAAATAAAATTAAGGATGGCAGGCAGCCTGATGCTCCTATCCCAAAAAGCAGCCTCCCTGCTATTCTTATCAAAATAAGAACTTTTAAGTCCATTTCACCCTTACATCTGTGAACCCTCTCTAATGACTATGGCTAGGGCCAGAGCAAATACTTCACAAAAGAGATAAACATATAACTTGCCATTTTGCAAAGCCAATGTGGAACACACCTTTTTGTAACCACAGGCATCTTCTGCTCCAGTAGACACTCAAAGCACAATTTCTTTGTAACTTTTGTATGCCAAATAAGCTTATATCACAGAAATTAAAGTTTGAAGTTGCCTGTGTTGGCAGAATGCAGACAACCAGCCCATGTTAGTAGTGAAAAGTCAGAAAAATGCTCCACAGTATCAAAAGGATTTGCCTACATTAGTCTGTAGTACAGTTAAGCATCTCCTTGTCATGACAAACCTATGGAGCAGAGAGATCCATTAAAAAATATATACATATCATGGAGGTAGGAGAGACTGGATTTCAGAGTTGTGCACTTATCTCACTGGAAAGAAAGGACAACTACAGAACCTTCTGAAGGAAACATGAATTAATACTAAGAAAATAACTTTTTTTTCCCCTTAAAACATTTCACTCCCTTTTTATCTTTCTGTAATAAATAGCACAATCAACTGGGAAACATCATCCATGTGTAGCTAGTACACATGCTCAAATACAGTCACAATATGTTAATATGCCAAAAACCTGATGAATCTCTTTGCACAAGCTGTAGACAAAGTATTTATGGTGCATAGTGCATATATTTCCATAGTGGACAATAATATTACAACATATATTTTTGTTAACCCATCATCTAAACTCTGTTGGTATTGATAATGGAAAAAATTTATTGTAAATATAAATTTGTATCTTAAGCTATGATAGTATTTTCAATATTTAGCAATACAGATTGATGTTACTGAAATCTGACTTAAAAGCATTCAGTACAACAGCACTTACCAATATATTGACTGTCTTAAGTATATTTTTAGAAGTGGAGTTTATTTGTCACAGAAATTGTTCTGCCTTGTTAAAAAGTAGTCCTCTAGGTGGCCCGTGCTTTTACAAACAGCCCTGAAGGGCACTAATCCATATTATTACATGTGTTAAATGCCAATTAATTCTCCCTTATGAGTTATGATAAATGGTTATTTTAGGGTGGAGCTATACATTTTCCAAAGGGTCTTTATCACAGCTATGCTGACAGGACTTATGTATGGTGGCATGCTTAGTACTCCCCTGAAGTAGCTGAAGTATGTGCCACAGCAGGTGCCACAAGTAGAACATAGATTTGCTTTGACATTAAAACATAGGGTATAGAAAGAGTGCAGGGCTGTTTGATGGATTTATAAAAGCATATGTTGTGAATGGTTTGGAGAAGTGAAGCCTTCAGGGTATAGCATTAAAGTCAAAGCTAACTCAGTTTGAAGAAATCCTGCCTTGTCATGGCAGCAGTTCTTTGTACTTCATTTTTGTCAGGGTATCTGTCATTAAAGAAATATTTTGCCACCTCTAAAGAAAATCTCACTGAAGTGTAACCTCTTGGGGACATTAAGACCAAACTATTAAAATATGCTCTTACAGCTTTAAGGGATACATTTCCACCAAAGAACTGTAAAAATTATACTTGAATCTGTTTTACAGAATAGAAAACATGGTTTACATTTCTTTCCCATTTTTTACCATGCCCTCTTGGTAAAAACTTAAATCTTTAATTTTTTCACCAACTCCCAGTGCAAAGGAGTTGGTATCAACTCCTTGTTGATGTTGGTAATCAAAGTAGTTCTAGCCCTTCAGGGACAACATGGCATAGAAGGTGACAGCTTTCACCAAAGGATCTCTCTGATCTATAGCTTTATGTCCCCAGCCCAGAATGACCAATTCACTCCCCCAAAGCAGGAGATTGGAAGTTCCTCCTCATTAGCCATAGCTAAACCTCTCTGCCAACATTCATGCACTTCTTGCATCCATGAGATGACATTTACTCCTCTGCTTTCCACAATCAATGTAAAAATGTCACTATGGTTGTGATCTTCACAAAGCTTTTCCCACAAAATTTTTTCCTATTACCTGTACTTTGGCCTTTGCAATGTCATTCTATGAAGACATTGATCATTCCTTTACTAATACCCCAATGATAGTATAGTATTTAGTTTTCATTTTCTTCATCCATCTGCAAAATCAGTTTTTGCTTTCTGTACAAATTAAGGTCACAGACAACTTGCAAAAATTAAGTAAAATATCTAAATAAATATATCTAACCAGGCTGCTTGACAGTCAGTTGATGGACTTGAGTGCCAAAACTGCAACTAAAATTAAAATCTGTCAAAAATAATGGAGTCATCCCTGACTGCGACTACAAAAGCAGCCTAGGCAGTGCATACATTTCCTAGATTAGTCCGAAAATATTTACATAGCCAAAAAACCTCAGTCTCACTCATAATTAAAGAAGCCAGAGTTAGATTCCCAGATATTGAAAAAAAGTTACATTGTACAGTGGTCAGCCTCCTTAATGGAGTTATATTAGTTTATTCCAGTGAAAAATATTGCCCTTATCTTAGTGAGTGTAGAATTTCTCTTACAGATGAATTTTAACATTATGTTAAATAATATGTTTTCCAGGCTCTTTTTATACACAAGTGATTGAGAATAGTGGTATTATCCTTCAACTCAGAAGGCTCTCTTGACAAGTATATTCCCCTGTAACTTCATAGAACCAGTGGAATTATACCAGGAATAAATCTGTTCCAGTATCTTCAGTTACTCTATTTGGAAACAGTCGTTTGCCTGACCTTCAGTGCAATGCTAAAAACAGAGTTTGTCTGTCATCAAGAGCCAGTGAGATTTCAGATAAAACAGAAGTCATGGCTCCTGCAATGAAATTCCAGGAGTGTCCATCAAAGGCTTGCCAACAATAGCATCTCACTCAGTCAAGACTTTCATACTTTGATAAAACTGGGGGAGAGGGGGAAGAGGGGATTTGACATTGGGAATTGGCTGTGTCACAGCAACTTAGGGCTCATTCTCAACTATACACATCCAAAACAATTCTTTCATGATATTCTACTAAAACTTTTATTAGGTGACTAGCTTTGGTAATTTAAAGATCTAGTAATTTCTCACTCTATTGACAATTTGCTTTTTGGGATTTTTTAGTTGGTTGTGAGGTTTTTTTACCCCTCAGGGGAACATTCCTTCCAACTACCAGCACCACAATGTATTTAAAATAACATAGAGCAACAAAACATGAATCAGATCTGTTCTGAACATGAGAGTAAATATTGTGAGCACTGAAATGGAAGCAGGACTGACTTGTTTAAATTACAATAGATCAATCTTGTGTTCTCTAGCATAAAAAGACTTACAGAAGGACAATTGCCAGGCAAGATTTCAAACTTCTTCCTTATAGTCCCATGCCAATATATAGGCTTACAGTGCTCACTCTTCTGTCAAACTGTCATTTGTCTTGACATTACTTAACCCAAACTTCATCTCAAAATACCATCCCAGTCCTAGCAGAAGATTGCCCAATGCTTTGATAGTGAGAGATGACAATAGCAAATATTTCCAGTCATTTCCACATGTAGCTTAGATATCCATCAGTACATAAAATGCTTGCTAACAACTATCTTAGAATATATGCTTACATTCCTAGCATTTGCACAATTTACTACGTTTTGTAGCTCCTTTGGTTTCTACTTATTACTAGAGGATATAAGCAGTTATATATATGTTGAGACTATGGATAACAGTGGGTCAGAGTGAAGCCAACAAAAAGGATATCATGTAACATGGTCTTCTCCTCTCACAAAATGGAAAATGTATATTTTAATCAAAAAATAAAGTCCTGTCCTAGTCTCTCACTGGTCTTTGCAATGAAAATTAACCATAAAAAAAGATTATGGAGGTGTCAGAAGTAAGAATGGAAAGGAAAAAGACACTTCAACACAATATCAAGGATCAGAGAAGTCAAAGACATATTTCAAAACGAAGAGGATGTTAAAACTCATATTATCAATTTTTAAGTGCAACTTCTAGGCAGCTCTCCTTCAACATGAGGCCACAACACTCTCTCTGTTACATTATCTAATTGAATTGAGGACTATCACAGTGCAACCTACTTGCACTACAAAGTGACACAAGTCATCAAAGGGAGGGAGGAAAGTGTCAAGAGGCACAACCAACCAATTGCTATTTGTCCTTGGAATGAAGCTGCATAAAAAGTAAAAAGATACCATCAAAATAGTCTGGATTTTATTTATTCTGGTATCAAAGCAAGGTAAACTGGACAAAAAGTAAGTAATCATGTGACAACTGGCAGAGAAAAAAAAAATATATATGTAATCAGGAATATCTGTTCATCACATAACAGGTGTTAAAGAAAAGAAGAAAAAGAAAGGGGTTTTCTTAGGCCATTACCATGCAGAGATAAATGCACAGGTTCTAGGCAGTAGACACTCAGTAGAGAAAATAGGGAGAACACCTTTTGTGCCCCAACTAAAAATGAGCTCAACTAAAAATGTACTGAAGACATTGCAAATCATTGCCTTTTTCATCTGTTCTCAAGATTTGATATCTTTCTATAAAAACATGCTTTTACTTGATTATTTGTTGTTGTTGTTAACAGATAAACCTAGGAATGTAGAGATGTTAATTATTATGACATTACTCAATAGATGAAAATATTCAAATAAATAGTAAGAAACAATTAGACGTTTGAAATTCACCTCTTCAAGGAGGTCACCATCATCTCCTTTAAGGTGTGACAGTTTAGCCAGAAAAAAAGCTTCTCTCCTGAAACACTGAGAAAATGAATTTTTACTGAGTATCCCATTATTGTCATTGCTGCAATGGTGAGAAGATATGAACAGCTTCAAAAGACGGCATGTACCCTTGATTTTCAAAAAAAAAACTTTGGCAGTTTGGGGGCTTTTCTCAATAGCTCCTGATCCCTGTTTTGCTATGGCAAATTTGTGTTGCCCACAGTGGAAAAAAATAATATTTGAGAGAGTATTTTCTAAGCATTTATCTTCACAGCATTAGTGTATCCAAGAGCAGTAGCACACTGGTTTGGATGTATGGCACAAATAGTCTCAAACAGTAGCCAAGATGCTTTATGGGAAGACTGAAACTAAAGACTTGTGGCATCCAGGCCAGAACATTCACTGTGGATGTTCTAAAATTAAACACCAGTGAGGAAAGTTATTCCTACCGAAACTCTTTATCTACGCATTGAACCAAGAGGCTTAACAACAAACCACATGGTGAGAGCTCTTTCTTGGCCTCCTAAACTTGGAGATGCATTTAATATAGAAATCCAATCCAAACTCTGCAAAATCAGTGGAGGAGGATCAAGACTTAATGGAGACAAAAGTTGTAATATTGTTTACCAGTCCTCTTAACAATACTTCCCTCAGATAAAACTAATTAAATGTCCAGTTAATAAGGAAAATAAGGGTTAAATTATAATAAAACTACTTTGTACTGCTTTGTAGTCTATAAAGAGCTTTCATAAAACAAAATTTAGAGACCAAATTACCCATTTGAGCTAAATTCTCAGAGAAGCAAGAATTAAAGACATCTACCCTTACCATCAAATGGCATGAAACTCAGATCCAGCCTGGAATTCTTTCCCTATGAGAAAAATCAACATTTCACACTGTACTTATAAAATGTAATACTGTACAAGAGAGTGTCCTGCCTCCTTTCCAGGTTGTCTTTAGGACACATGAACTCCAAGGAATTGTGGGTGGAATGTATAGAAGATCTTACTGCAGCTGCTGGTACTGCATCTGTTCAAGGGATAAATAAAGCAGCTAAGTTCTAGTTTTGGTTTCATACACTGCCAATCCTTTGACATGCACAGAAATTATATACCACCTCCTCATCTTGTCAGTCACACTGCAAATAAGTCTTCAATATTGTGGAAGGGATGATCACATTTTTTTTGGCTAGGAATGTTCCCACAAGCTGGGATAACCTCCATGACAAATCACATGCTGGAAAAACACTAAAGCACTTAATTTTCTTCCAGAGAGTAACCTCTTGATGTAAATTATCAATCTATAGACTTTTTCTCATTCTTCTTAGGAAGGAATTAGGTCTAGATAAAACTGATGTTAAATTAAAACTGAACTAATTCACTAATTATCTAGACCTTCAAAAAATTTATTATGTTTTGTTTCCCTTCATCACCACTTAGTCCCCATGTTTTGGCATGTGAAATTTAAGGAAGATGTTGTGGTGTGTTTTGTTCTCAATTACTATCAGCTTATAATTTTTATATATTTTTTTAAAGATTATTAATGTGTTTTACTACCTATGCTCAGCATATTTTCTTCCAAGAAAAATTGGAGATTACTATCTAAGATGATACTTTGTAGAGTGAGTAACCACTGCAAGGAAGAAAATTAAGTACAGATATGTAGGGAAAGGGAATTGCTGCTGAGCAGGACAAATCCATCTTTTTGTGGACCATGGGACCATAGGGTGTGTGGCTGTAAAAGGAGCAGTCTCTTCCAGGAATCTCAGTGAAGATGCACTCTATTATCAACACAGAAGTGATATATTGGTATTACTTGCAGCTTGGGTTCCTTAACAGAGGCTAGAGAAGACTATTTAATACAGCAACACATGTAATCAGTGGAACAGGAAACCTCACAGCTTCACACAGAGCAGTCATGAACTTCCATGTGGCACCATATTTAGCCAGCTCCTTCCTGCAGATTCCTGCTCTGTCCCTTCATGGCTTTATAGGACATTATAATACCTTTTGGAGGGTCTAATTCTTTCCCTTGCCAAATGCAGTCTTCATCTTTTTGCTCCTCCACTCTAACTGCACTTAATCTGAACAGCATCAAAAGCTGGGAGCAAAGAAAGGATAGCAAGCACATTCTGATGAGGCAGAATGTGGGAATGGAGCATGGAAAGGAGGCAAGGGAAAGAGGCCACATAAGCATCCCAGGCATATGGAAGGAGACAGCACAGAACAATGGAGTGAGGATGAATGCCAAGAGCCATCAGTACTTGTCCTTGCAGCTGGCTGCTACAGCTGAGGCACACAGCTCTCAAGGGTGGGATAAAGCCTCCCTCAAAAGAGAGGAGAGCTTTGCTATTCCTCAGGGGTGAAACAGCCAAACAATTCCGGCACCTCAATAATCTGTTCACCCTTCCCACGAGGTGCCAACAGTCTGATACGCACAACTCTGTGCACTCTGCCTGAACTACTGAGAATTATATGGCAAACCAGCACGTGTCTCAATTTTAGGAGTGCTGCCCTGAAAAGAAGCAGTACAAAGCAGTGGGCAATCAAACAGGGAAGAGATTGCAGCTCAGGTAGATGTGGTTTGCTGCTGTCCATACAAATGATGATGCTTACTGACTGCTGACCACTTCTTGTCATAAAGAAAGCAAAGCACACATGTAATCGAGAGATTCTCATCCACCCACCCCATACAGATGACAAAAGGATTAAAGGATTTAGTCTTGCAGAATTTGTTAGTTAATTTAAGCAAAACAGAGAAATAAGAATATTTTAGACAGGAAAGGAATTTTGATGGTAGGTTAGGTTACAACTCTTGTCAAAAAAAAAAAAAAAAAAAAGCAGAAAGACTAATCATTTTTTTCCTACAATAATTAACCTTAGCCATTGCTTATGAAAAAGGCCATCTTACTTTGACTTTCTATTTTTTTAAACACCTGCCATAGTATGAACCACCCTTAACCATTTTTAAACCCTCTATGATTAGGTAAGGAGAGAATGCTGACATTCTCAAATAGAACAGGATGGTCCCAGTGACCCCCAGGATCAAGGAAAGGCAGCCCAAATTCACCCTAATACCAGGGCATTCAGATTTGGCACTATGTACCAGAATCTGGGGTTACATGTAGTATTTTTGGAGTTTTGGATAAGATGTCCCATTCCAGACGCTTGAGGTAAACGCAGCATTGGTTCCAATTCAAAATAGCTTCCTAAGTTACTGGATGCTTTAAATATAGCATGAGAGTCCCACAGAGGCTTCTCAAGAGTGTACACGGCACCCTAACCAGGTATAGTAAGTACTACAATGCATTGCAAATATTTTTATTCATGTCACAAAGACTAATTGTCACTAATGCTGGCTTCAGACTGAGAACCCATAAATTGTTTAAAGTAAATATGTGCCCTTAAGCCTGCTACTTTTAATAAGAATAAGGGTTATGTCTGTATTAGGTATGGCTAAGCAAGAGAGGCATGGATCCAAAATAGCCCAGAAGATGGAATTTGGACTCTGAGTAAGGGAAAGGTAGGAACAGGGTGAGACTGTGAAAGCCTGTGTTCCTCCAAATTCCCAGCTGCCATTGCTACAAATCAAGTGTATTTGGAAGGATTTTGAAGAAAGGTTAAAACCTATTTATGCACTGTGTCCAGGCACTGAACACCTGTGGCATAGATGATCACAACACCAGCTACGCACGTGGGAAGTGCAGAAAGTAACTCTACCCCCATCAGGGGATTTGAATGCCTTTAAGACATTTGGCCCATTTCATCTTCCTAAAAGAAGAGCAAGATCTCATTGACATTTTGGGAAAATGTCTGCTAACCACCACTACCAAAGAGTCACCTTGTAGGAAGCCCATTCAAGATATTTTCTGGAGCTATTTATAAGCTGAAAGTGAATTTTTTGAAGGTACCTAATTACAGGTACTCTCCTCCCTCTATTTATTGTGTGCTTTTTTCTCCTGTAAATCTCTTAGAAGAACAGAAACAGCTTTACATTAGGGGAAATATTATACTCTTTGTGGATCTGAAAAATGGGAGATTTTAGAACTGTCCCCAAAGGATACCCAACAGTAAGGCTGACCTAAGCCTCAGGGCCAGCTCTATGTGACCAAGCTTTTATTTCTTTTATGACCTGAGTTTTATGATGGTAGCTAAATAAAATAATTTGAAAAATAATCATAATCTAGGCAACACATTTTGACAGGTGATATCTATTAGCTTTTAAATATATAGTGTGAATTATGGGTTAATGCAATGTGCCTTAACAGCACATTTACTGAGATCCTTATCCTCACTCTGTACCAGCAAAAATGAAATTCTTTATAAATTAATGAATGCCATCTATTAAATATCATAGCATACTTCTACCAAATGAGTATTTAGGAATTAAGACAACTGTAACAGAAAGCCTATTTGAATATTTTGTTCTCAGGTAACCTTTTTATTAAGGTTTTAATTACACTAGTACAGAAGAAACAACCCTTTAACATGCTGTGCATAGAAACCATTCTTTTCCAATTAGCATTATTCATTTCTACTAGCACAGTACTGCTGACATTGGCAGACAAGGTTTTAAATTCATTATATTCTCAAAACTTGCAGTTGCAATTGATTTTTACCATCTTCAGCAGAAACTTCCCTCTTTCCTCTCCCCTTTGCAAGATTTTTAAACGGGGACTAATAATTTACCTGCACATTGATAATTTGGCTAATCTTGCAACAAAACTCAATGGAAAAGAATGTAATCTCATATTACACTGGACACTATTTTATGCTATATTATGCATTAAAATGGTGGCACCTCAGGCACCCATGTGCAGACACTTCTAGTTACACACAAACTGGCCACACGAGATCGTCTTCTCAGCTCAGGTAGCTCCAGCCCTCTGTGAAAGCTAGATCATTATGAAGACTATTGCATTTTGTACATCATTTTCATACTTCCACATTGCTAGTCAAGGCTGGTGTTATTTTGTATTTAAATACCTACATTTTTGATAGCTATATTATAACATACACTTTATGCTACTAATTGGACAACAAGATGAGAACTGCTGTTGCTAGTATAGAAAGTTAATGATAACATATTTGCAGAGCTAATTTCTCCTTGTGTTCCACTGGCTGGAGAATATTTTGCAATAATGTATTCACAATGGAGATAATGACAGAGTTATCTGCTGTCTTATTAAGACAGTCATTTACAGAGTTCAGACATCAGACACTAATAAAAAATTTTATCTGAAAAAAAGATTATTGTGCATTTTAATTATAAAGCACTAACAGCTTGGCAGCTTTAAATTCATAATTTAATGCCTACCTCCTGATGTTTACTCATTCTAAAGGATCTGCAAAATTATTAACTTCAATAATAATTATGTAAATCTGAGGACTTCCTGAAACATACTACATCAACTATATTCTCATACAAATAAACTCTAGGTCAAAGACTGAACAATATGTCAGAACACATTATCCAGTTGCCAGGGCACACTGTCAAATCTTAAAAGAAGTGAAAAAGGAATATAACTATTTTGAGTTGTGGATCTGTTTCCCTATGTAAAGAAAACCCTTTCCTCCCTCCTCCATAAAACCTCAAAAGCAACTGTTATCCCCAGCTGTGAACTCAGTTTCTCACCAGTCTTGAGCCCATGTTTCCCACAGCTAACACTGTATGCCCCCTGTTCAAGGGAAGAGCTGCATTTCCCTTTCTTTTGCAGGAAAGAAAGCTGCAAAGTCACTTCATTAACTGAGCTGGCAATTACATAGATGTTATTCAGCCCAGTTATTTCATAGAATGAGCTCTTTTCACAGATAGTGCCACACAAGTATTGATGATTCAGCTACAATCCCACTCCAAATTAAAAAGCACTTAGGAGGTGAAATGAAGAAAGGGTTTCAAACCCATGGATTATGTATTTTGTGTCTGAACAGTCAGAACACTAGGTTTGATGATCCAACACCATTTAAACCAGAACCTCAGCTGTTACAGGCCATTACTCACATTTATCTGGCCTACATTCTACCAGGATGTTATGTTTCTTCTGAAATTCAAAACAGATAGAATTGAAGAACATAGCCTTAAACAGACAATTTCTGCACAGTGTCTGTGCAGGGCACATAATACTCCTTATATACCCCCGACCTTCAGCAGTGGACTTAGTATTTAGTGATTACTTTAATCACACAAACAGATAAGAGGGGCTGCCTTTGTTTTCTGAGTACCTACTTGATTTAGAGGAGAAATCATTTGACCAAGAGCTGCAGCTAGCTACATGCTGTTCCTGAAAGTTATTTTGTCAAGAACAATACAAGCATTCAAATCCCATTGCGTTATCATGCTGCAGTTTAAATAAAATTATAATAAAAGCACTCTTCAACAAATAAACCTGAGTTTAAAGTTACAACAACAAACTTCAATGATTTTTCAGAATATTTTCTGCAAGAAAGAAAACAAAAGCTTCTTACTTCCATCATGACTGTTTACCCAGAAGGGAAAAATAACCCATCTTGTGCTGGAACTGCTCTGGATACAAAATCGGGCATTTGCTGAAATCAAACCTTCTCTTAAAGTGTTAAGGGCTCTGGTGAAACATCCATTAGGACTATTTCTCAGATCTGACACAGTATTTTTAATCAAGACAAAAAATGTTGTCTACCTCAGAATAACTAATGCCTTACCTCTTAGAGCACCTGCACAGCCATGTTTAACTCTGTTTTACTCAGAGCAGAGACCTGAACTGTCTCCCTGATAAACTGGGATTTTTTGATCCCCAGGTGCCCAAACCCATTTCTCTGATCCAGTATTATTTAAATGGAACACAACTATAAAATTTGCTCCCTCTCTCCTTGTCTGACACAGACACGACACTTGTGTTTGATGAGACATGCAACCTTATCATACAAATGCCCTGTACACTGAACTGCCATTTATAGTACAGATGCTGTCTGCTGGAACATCTCAAATAAACAATACCAAATCAGGAGGCTGAGGAGTTACTTGTAGAGCTCAGGCTCACAGAAACACAATCATTTCTGATGTAGCTGTAAACATACCAGAACTGGCTTGCAAATTAGTTTGAAAGCAAACATACCACTTCAGATAACTGGCACTCTCCTAGGATACTGACATTGTTTGTATATATAACAAATAATTGCAGGTAATAAAATTCAGAATGCTGTGACTTCAGATGAGGTGACTTTTACTCAAGAAGTAATCAACAAAACAAACAGATTATCACAAAGAAATGCTGATGCCCACAGAATAGTTGTTCTATCAAAAAAAGAGATTGTAAAGATTCAGATTGTCCTGAAAATCTGGCCTGGAAGTATTTAATCTTCCTCTCGCAAGGGAATATTTTGAGTTCAACTGAAGAAGGTTGGAAGAATGTGAAACTGCTAAGGCATAAGAAATTACTACAGTTTGTCTAGGCATAAGACAGTCATTATATTAAATGGCTCACTTCCTTCTCAGAAGTTGACTCAGTCATTTGAACTTAAAAGGAAAAAGGAAACATCTCTATTAAGTAATGGTTAAAGAGGAAGACTCCTAGACTTCTTGAGGACATCAGACTTATCTGTTAGTTTAATAGAATATCAACTATTATAAATACTAATCTATAGCTTTTGGTCTGATGAATGACTTCTACTTTGGAGAACAAGAAAAGCCCTCTCAAAGCTGCAGTTACAGCTTTAGGACAGCTACTCAGCAGTCTGACTCACCAAAGGTGGATGCTTAACAGGGGATGTTGTATCAGCACTTCAAGAGAACTTGCCGAATTGTTTCAGTTCACTCAATACAGGTAAACTGCATTTTCCTGATTATAGTTTATGTACAGCACCACATGGCCATTCAAAGGACAGCTGCAGAATGCACAGAGCCTGACCCAGATCATCTGAGGCTTCCCTGCATTCAAGAATAGAAGAAAAAAAGTGAAGAGGGACTGCCTTTCCTCCTCAGCTGCCTGTTGTAAGGCACTGATACACAACACAGGAAATGAATACTCTCACATAGCTCCTCTAAAGCAGAGGCAGTGACAGCCAGAGGTTGGCATATGTATGCTAGGGAGTGGAGGAGGGACAGGAAGCAATCAGCAAGAGATGCTGATAAAAGGAAAGAGCCTAACAACTCTGAGGAAAAAAACCCTTCCTGCTTCTGCAGAGACAGACTTCAAAATACTAGACCGGGGTTTTCCCCCCAGACTCAAAAAGCTGTTTCAGACTGCTTGTAGCAGAGTCAGTATACAGATCAGCTAATTTAATTCTTTTTGTAGCAGTGTTTGTTATTTCCCCTCCCTGGACTTACACATTCAGCAGATTTCAACCTTTAAATCACTTAATCAAATAAAGAAAAGTATTTCTTAAAGGTTTTTGTTTTGTTTAAACACTATCTCCTGTTTCAGGCTCTGGCTTTTGATGTGGAACCCAACCTCTCTAATAGAAAATACAAAACTGTATAGATAACTGCAGAGTGAATATACCAGTCATGAGTTACTACAGTGATTTAAATACTATTTCCACTACCTCAGATAATGATTGCTCCTTCACACATTTCAGCTCATTGCATCACCTGCAAGCCAGCCTGTCTCTCTAGAAAAGTTTACTGTTCAGAAATAAAGATTCAGAATTAAATGAAGATGTTCTGTTATTGCAACCAACCATGTACAATCATACCATCTTAGGTAACATGGCAACTGAGCACTTAGATAATTAACTATGTCCAAAAGCCTTCTTACAAAGGATTAGTCTATAAAATTAATGAATTCTGCTTGCTTCCAGACAGTTCAAGCAGTAGGAGAAAATAAACAGCTTTGCTGCCCACATCAATTTGGAAAGACCAGATTTATGTACATGATCACGCCACTGGTGACAACACTTAGCACTGCCAACAACCTGCAAGTCTCATCCATTTCAGCAGGGCTGACAGATGCTTGGCTTTATTAAGTCTGTCAATACTGTTTTCCTATGTCTGCTACCTGCTCATGACATCTCATGAGACAATTTTACATTTCATGACAGAATTTTTCTAGTGGGTGCAATGGTTTGCAGGGTGGGGACTGGAAAAATAGTTTACAGATGATTTCTCGATACTATTGTTAAAGCAGAGTGAAAGCTGCAGAGTGACCTTAACTCTTCCCTACTTGTTTTTGTCTCCTGCTTTCTTGTTCCCATCCCCTATGTTAGTCAGGCATTTATTTTTAGATAAAGAACAGATAAGCAAAACAATCCATTTCAGGGGAACACATCTTCACCTGTCACCCAGCTGACTGACTGTGTCCCCTGTGCATTATGCAGTTGATTATTCAGCAATGAGCTGATCACCTGGGCCTATCTTAATGGAAGAAAATCCAGTGTCTGAGACACCATTTTAAAGATTTCTTTAGAAGTGAACTGTTATGCCAAAGAGCTCTGCATAATTCACTTCCTCATCCACTGTGTTAAGAACATTTTTCCTGAACAGAAGCCTTAGCAATCCCACAATCCTGTATTGTGCTTTTCTCAGCAGGTTTCAAAGACTTTCATGATTTCTCCCCTACTGTCCAGGCAAAGTGTGAGGTGGGTAGGAATTGTGTAGGGCTGGCTGACAGAGTGCAGGTCAACAGGTCAACCTTATGTCCATGCATGGGCTAGCTTCATAAAGGCACTATACTGGTGCCCTCTTTTGGGAGGGTGCTTGGAAACATCTTGGCCTAATACTGTAGATGTGATGAACAACCCTGCTGTGTTAGACTCCTTCCACCATTTTTCTCGAGTTTAGAGGCAGTGCTCTTGCAGCATGACAGAAGAGCACAGAGCCTCCATGAAAAAGGAGAAATCCTTCTGTTCTCTGTGGCCCACCCACAGACAGTCCAATTAACTGAGGGCAGTCAGAGCAGAATGAACATGTCTGCATGCAAGCCCAGTCTGCAGGCTTAGAAGGACACTGTGCACATGTAGCCAAAAGGGCAATGGCACATCTGCCATGGTACATTAAAAGCAATTATAATACTCTAAGTTGAAGTATTTGAAGTTTAGGACTCATCTTGCACTTAGAAATTCTAATCTCATCTCAGGGCAGCTGTGGATCAAAACGAGTCCATAAATATATAGCATCCACTAGCAACATTTAGATCTCTGCACCCTTTCCAAGTAGGAGATCTTCCTCACAGTTATCTTCTCTCCCCTCCTCCCCATCAGGAATATTATAAAATGTAAGTACAGCTTCCCTTTTCCCACTTCAATAAAACTGCAACTATGGCTGAGTTCATAGGTCAACTCACTTATGACTGAAATTTCTGATTTGGTTTAGAGATATATTTATGTGATAGACAATAAAGAAAAAAAAAACAGATCACAAAAACGTCACAACCAGCGGGCATAACTATCCCAGCTCGCCCTGAAAGACGCTATGCTTCTGCCCTCATAAGGCAGGCTCTAAAATCCAATCCCATCCCAAAGCTGTAGTCCCAGCTGGGCCTCACTGGGAAGAGTTTAAAAACATTTAACAGCGTTTTCTGCCACTGCTATGGTTGAAAATGCAGTTAGGTCTGTGAAGAGCTAATTCCTTCACACCTCTGGGAATTCAGCTGTTGCAGTTTCACTTCTGCTCCTCCTATACTCTCAAAAGCCTCATGAGACTCATACAGCCTTTGGGCATAGTGTTTGTACTTTCACAGATTACTATCTGAGACAATGAGCTCTTTGGGAAACAACTGGGTTTTCATTACTGATTGTGTCACATACACTGCAAGTGCTACAGCCCTGGCCCATGGCTGACAGACTCTAGGTATGACTGACTGATTTAAAAGAAAATAATCAACTCCATACAGTGCAAGCTGCAAAGTGTCATGAAAATGCCTACAAAAATATGGTGACACCTCTCTGTACTTACCTTGGGTGGGATGAGAAAAGAAATACCAACACTATTTACAGGAGCAAAAGTAATCTGAGTTTATGAAGCGAGTTTATTTTTGTAGATGGGAGGTATTTTAGGTTGTCTTTTGCTTATTTGCTTTTGATAAAACTGCCAGAACAGCCTTCTTTGCAATTACTATGCTGCAAAAGGAGTTATGAAAAGTATGTCTCATCATCATAGTATTAAGGTAAATGTGGCCCTGTTTTCCAAGAAAGAGATAATGTGCATAAGAACAAGAGAGATCAGGTGATATAGTTTCACAGGATGAATATGAAATAGCATAGCTAAGATTTCAGAAGCCCACCAAGTGACTTTGAATCACATTTGTTGTAGAGATATACATTTTGTACCCACAACTTAACAGACTATATTTTTTCATTATGAAAAAATCAGCATAGTTTTAAAAGGAGTGTAGGTGGCTTTTTTATTATTATTTTTGCAGTGAAACAGACCTTTTATTTGCATTCTACTTGTTTGTCTGATTAAATCATTCTGGTATTTCTCTTACATACTCTTATGTAAGTAACCTCTCTTGTCACTGTATTGCAAAATAAGCCTTCTGCAGGTGATTTGTGGAGGAGCCAAGACCTCTCTAGAAAGATCTGAACATTCTGGAGAAGATTTGAGACTGTCAGAAACAAGAAAAGAAGAAGGGAGCTACCAGAAGTCACACAGAACTGTCTTATGAGAGAAAAGTAGGTAAAGGAAACACAAATTTCCTGAAAACCATTCAATGTTAAAAATATTTAAGAAACATAGCTAATTCAGGTAATAGGAGTACTGAACAGCAACACCTTAAAATAATGCTTCAAGGGGAAAAGAAAAGTAAAAGGCAGCTAGGAGATATATGGCTGTAATTGACAGATACACTAAGTAATTAATTATTAAATCCATGCTGTTTGTCTGCTGCAAATGGAAGGCTTCTGCATAATTTAAGACAGTATTTTAAGTACTACTGAGTCTTCTGCTTGACATGTCTAATTTTTATCCAACTATTGCACCCCATCACAAGAGGGGTCACATCCCTGTCTTTGTTCAGTTTGAACACCTGACTTCACATACTTACAAGCAGTTAGATGTTTATTTTCTATAAATATAGTTCTATATTCCCATTCAGAGTTGTTCTATTTCCTTCCCCCCCAGATTGCACCAGTGAGGCCCCTATCAGCAAAAAAAGAGACAGCACCGCACAGAATAGAACTGGAAGATTACTTAAAAGAGACAGTATCACCATCCATACAAATATACTAACCACAACTGTCTTCCTGAGGCATTATCAATGCCAGGTTGTACTTCAAACTGGCAGATTTCTAGTTCACATTATATTGTCTTTATTCACACCTAGGTGCAAAGATCTTCAATTCTGCTAGGCCAGGTCAAAGTGTACATATGACTGCTATTTTCCAGCCCAAACAAGCTCAACAAGGTTTTTTTGCACACTTACTCTGGAGATGGTCAAGGGCATGTTGAAGTCCTTGCCCCCTTGCAGTCGGAAGCCCCACGGTCCAGGTCCATTCAGAGTCACACTATAAGCCATGTTGTACCACTTTCACAGGCAGCAACAGGGCACTGCAGGACAGAAGGACGGGGCAGACAGAAAAAAGTGTGAAAAAACAGACTGAGAACAGGATAGGGTTTTACATAAATGAAAGCAATTCTCTCTCTGCCTTGCCTGTTCAGTCGTGCTCTGATACCACCTAAGAATAGATGGGAGCTATAATGCAGATGCTGATATCCCAGCTGAGTAGGGCCCATAAAAGGTTTGTAACCAGACACCTACTATGCAAAGACTTCATGACTCAGAGGTCTAATATAGTCCCCACGGAAGGGGACAGATCTTTCTAGGCTCCTCAAGCCCCTCATGCTGCTCAGTTACTTTATGGACAAAACATATGTTTTAATAAAACAAGCAAACAAAATCACATTCTAAAATCCCAAACACTAAGTCTCTTCTGTAACCTGTTAACAACTACAAAGCCATTTTTAAATTCTGCTTCAGCACACAAGTATCTTGCACTGTGACATATAATACAGGTTCTTTCTATTAGATCTTTCCACATGTAGCAGAAAAGGCACCAAGAAATCGATAACCTTCTTTTGCAATGCATTGTTAAACTGAGAAAAATACATACTATATGTATTTAGCATTATAAAAAAAAAATCCACAACTTCATGTTTGCCTCTTGGTTCCACAGCCCTTACTTTCCCTAGGAAAACTAACATTTAGTTTTTCTGAATACAGAAAGATCACGGGATACTTCTAATCAGCATATAATTTCTGTGATAAAAGCACAGTTTCACTACATACCGGTTTCATCATTTCAATACAAGTCTTCTAAAGGTGTGACGCTTGAATTAAAGTCTAGGAATACAAATAGTTAGCTAATTGCTTCTTTAATTAATTGCTTGATTTTTTCAGTTTACATTCCAGTTCTTCGGAGTTCCATAAAACTATAACCCTTGTTCAGTAATGCTGGATAGCATTTCTGCCCTAGATTGGAAATTGCTAAAATACAGAGGGCATGAGGGTAGGGAAGAAGCTGTTGGTAAAACTACAGATATAACAAAAAAGTTTCTGCTCTCAGGGTAAAGCTACAAACATTAAATAATGCTCACCCTTTTCAAGTCATTAATTTGTGCAGGACCTCCAGAACCTCTCTTCTGTATCTTCACAGCACTTATCCTCCTTTATCCTCTGGTTAGAAAGAAATTGCCATTATATTAAAAAAGGGGGGTAAAAATGTCCCCCAAACATGGGTTCTACTTTGATAATCAAAAAGACAAGCAAACACACACAATGCACTAGAGTGAGGCAGCTCAGCTTGAACATTGATCACCCTGCCAATACACCTACCTTAAAACATGACAAATATCTGATTACAAAACAGCAGAGAGCAAACACTACCAGGAACTCAGTCTTTGTCAAAGAAGATGGTCAATAATTTTGCAAAACTATGAAGCAAAAAATGTTTCTAACATTCACAGTGCCAGAAAAGCCATCTGTACAAGGGAATAATTAATCTCTGCATAGGCACTAGACTAAATCAGAGGTTTTAGCCAGAGGTCCACATTAAACCGCAGCAATTCACACAGATTTAAATACAAGTTACACTAAGCCAGTGGAACTGGCCCCATCCAGAATGAAAGCAAATAGCAAGATACAGCCTGAGAATAAAGCAGGGTTTTGAGGTCTCACAAATACCTTGAAGGTACATTTACATTATGAGTATTTATAACCTGTCCTCTGTAAGTCCAGAACCACTGATGTTTGGATGATTATTTTGAGGAGAGGTAAAACTGACTTGTTGGACTTAAAATGGCAGTTTCCTATCCTGCCAGTTTATCTAGTACTAGTTGGTGGGTTTTTTTTTGTTTGAAGGTATAGTCTCATTGTACTTTTACTTTTCCTATGAATTCACTGCTGGTTTTTTCCTAGGAATTCACTGCTTTTTTTAGTGCCCTTTCTTGGCTCCATTTCAAGAGTTCAGGAGAACAGAATAAAAGCAGGAGTAAGATAAATATAAAAAAGTTTTTGCTTCACTACTACAGACAGTATCACATAAATAAGTGTTAGAAGAAAGACCACAGTTTTATGGACTTAAAATTCTGTGCATGTTATCTTCCCATACCTCAATCTTCAGTAATTTGTGTAAATAACAGAAAAGGGGGGAAGCAAAACCTAGAACAGAATAAAACCACACAACAAACTGAATAGAGCTAAGCTCTAAGAAACAGAGATGTTGTTTAACCAAACACTGTGTGCTTCTGTCCTACTTTCCCACCTGTAACATGGTATTTTCTTATCAGGACATCAGAAAGGATCTGAGAGATCCTTCAGGCTGAGTGGTGAGCTAAGAAACGAGAGCGGGC
The DNA here is from genome assembly GCF_048771995.1 of Taeniopygia guttata. Classification (NCBI taxonomy): domain Eukaryota; kingdom Metazoa; phylum Chordata; class Aves; order Passeriformes; family Estrildidae; genus Taeniopygia; species Taeniopygia guttata. Next base: position 10,436,771 of record NC_133031.1, on the reverse strand, counting down.
ATCACATTGGGGCTCTGTCATTTGAATGAAATGTTAAACTGAGGTCACTTGTTCCTGCTCCTTTGGTTTCTGCCCATGTCTGCCCCAATGTTCAGTGTAGCTCGGCATTTTTAAAAGGAAGGTATAGAGGATATGCAGTGTCCTGGTCAACATTTCCCTTCAACACATCAGGACCACAGCTCTTTCATGCATCCACACTACCCCTTCCAGGTGCAATACAGGGAAAGAAGATTCCAGAGTTTGCTCACTCCAAGCCTCTCTAGAGTCTGTATCCCCTCTGCCTGCCTGAAGAAAGTTCTGCTCCTAATAATGAAATTAAAATGCTACAGAAGCTCAGGCTGTAGTCACAGATCCATTTGTTAGGGACACCCTTAGCATAGGTCTCACCTTCTACAGACTTTTAGCACAATCAGCCTCCAAGTAAACCTGGTGATCCACCCAGATGGCTGTTTCAGCCCTGCCCTGCTTTCAAAGGTGACACATCAGTGTAGCAGGTACAGTGCTGCCACAGCTACACCAGCACAAACCTCAGCAAAACCTTCTGGGAAACCTGAGGCTGAAATAAACTATGTGCACAGAACTGTCAATTTCCTTGTTTATCCAGAGTCTTCTGATGTTTAGATTTTAAGTTATTTTACATAATTGCCTGGTAGTCCGTTTCAAAAATAATTTCTGTTTGCTCAGATTTTGTTTCTCATGGTGTGCCTTCTTCCCTACATTCTCTGACTATGTCAAAATCCATGACTTGCTTAAAGCTCCCTCCCTTCAGAGAGAAGCTATGCTGAGTGCTGAGTCAGATGAGGTCACTGATGTAAGGGGTGACATTTAAACAAAAAACATATTCCAGGAGCAGGGTGACATTTTCTCTACACATATCAAATCAGAGGATTTTCCAGAGCTCCCCAGGCAGCCCCCCTCGTGCCCCAAGCTATTCCCAGCTGACTGATGGGAACAGTTGCGAGGAAGCTGGATGGGTACCAGCAGAGGAGAGTGCCACCACCTCCAGCAAATGCCTCTGAGCCCGAGCAGAGCTGTCCTTCCACAAGCCCAGCAGAGATGTCACACCAGCGGAAACAATTCACACGTGCTAGGGGACCATGCTGTGCGTATTACAGTGAACCGGCTTTGGGAGAGCCACAACTGCATGCTTGGGAGTGCACAGACATGAAGTGAATGAAATAAAAGCTACTAGTGTCAATGCTAAATTAAGGTGGAAGGAAACAAGTAATGGAAATTCCAATTGTTAAAGTTGCTACTACTTCACAAAGCTGGACACATTAGTCAGGGGTTATATTTTAGCTCCTGTGGCCCAGGGGAGATTTGAATTACTGTTACTGCAGCAACAAGGTTGTGTCATTTGGTTCATCAAGGATTGCTTGAGAGCTTGACTTCTGAGCTGCAACAGACTATGGATCTCTGGCAAATAAAAAGATGCATACAAGGTCATGGTTTCAATGTTTTATGTTTAGGCAAGTGAAAGATTTGTGCCAGCCACAAATAAACTATCATCTCCTCTTTAATAGAAAGATGTTCAACAAGCTGGATAGATTTTCCCTTAGGAAAAAAACCCAATCAATCAGACAAACAAAAAAAATCCAAACAAAAACCAAACCACTAAACAAAAAAAACCCAGGCAAAACGATTGTCTTTCTTTCAGTCTCCCTCACCTGAGGGAGTGGCAGTACAAGAAGGCAGCATTCAGCTTTATGACAAACACACCCTTTTTGTCCTATGGATTCCTGCACTATCACCAGTACAACTATCTACAGTCCTTCAGAAGAGTGGGAAGCTGGGTGAGTGGAGCCTTTGAAGTAACTACTCACTAAACACATACATGAAGAAAACCCAAGCTTTGACCCAGTTGTTCAATATATGCAATCCTAGAGTTTTCCAAAGTTTTGAATCAACCCAATGCTAAGTACATTTCACATGAAATGAACAGCTGTATTTGGGGACTGATCTTCATTGTCACCCACAGGGGGAAATAGACATCTACTATATATTAGCTAAGCAGTGCTAAGGAATTTGAAACTGACACATTAGAGATGGGGAAAAAAATTAGCTCTGGATTCCTACCTTGCCAGTGGCAAACTGAATATAAAATTATCAAGAGCAAAGATATTTTTCCCCACAAGTTCAATATTGCTTCCAAAGTAAGACTATTCTGCAAAACAGCTTATTGTGATCTCCTTTCCTTCACTGCTGAAATCTGAACTAAGTTGAGCTAATCATACTTGTACTTTTTTTCATCTATTAATTTAAAATCCTTCAATTCTCACTGGCCTTAGGATTTCTGAGTTCATTTTAGCCCCTTTATCAAGTTGTCCTAAGTCTTGATCTTTCTCAGGCCGCTAAATTTTCTATCTTGGCTTCACCACATTCTGCTTTGTCAATACCTTACTAAGACTGTGCTTTGTGAGTTCCAGAAAAAAGCTGATAATGCTGGGGAGATATGCTAGAGCAATATAATGATGCAGTATTATCTTCCTGGTCTATAATATAATGCCTTCAGAAATGCAGCTCAAATGTTTCCTGTTTGGCTGTTTGCTGCTGCCAGTATCTCTTTACCAATTAACTGAATTTGCTATCTACCCCTCCCTCTAGATCCTTCACCATCACTATTTCCATCTTTACAAAAGAAAAAAAACCCCAAACAAACCTGCATTTCACACTTATTTTTCCTCTACTGCATGCTTTTTTTTCCCTACACCAACCTCCTTTCACTACCATAAAAATTTGGTATACAACACAGTTAATCAGAACTAAACTTTTAAAGATACAAAGATTTTTTTAGTAACTGTATTAAATTGGAAACCTGTGGAGAGACAGATTCACCATGAAAGGCAAGGGGAAGATACCTCTCCAGACTATGAAGACTTAAGTGTATTCTCATCTTACTAGCTTTTCAGTCATTGATTTTAAAGACACTCACTACACCATATAATACTTAAGACTTCTATGGTACTTAACCATCCCATGATAAGAAAATTTCTTCTTTCAAGGTAAAGAACATCTAAACACCTGTTGTTTTAACCATGTCCTGTTTATAAACATAACCACAGCACTTAAGTTACCCACTTTAAGTGAGAAAATGAGTCAACAGCAGCAAACTGGACTAAAACACAGGGCCCGGTTTCTAATACATGTACTTGAGGCAGAAAAAGAAGTCTGCAAAATGTGTCACTGTTCAGTTTGCATTGTTGTTCTTCAACTCTGGGCTGAAACCAGGAAAGTTGACAGCAATCCTGACTATTGTAATCTGTGCCTTGCTGCATCGGAACCTAATTGACTGTTTGGCCTCAGAAAAAAGCAAACAATGAACGAAAAAAATCCAAACAAACCCCAAGACATCACAGTCAGCTCCCCACAGACCAGGGGCTGAGCTCCGATATGGAGGTCACAGGATCTCTTAGGGGGGGCAGGCTTTGCCTCCTGCCAGCCCGAGGTCTGGCACAGCGCGGGGAGCGCACAAGGAGCCTCACGGAAAGGATCCTGTGCCCTCAGTGTCATTTGGCCACCGCAGATTCCTCAGGGATCACCACTGCACGCTGATGTAGCTGCGCGCCTGTAACCACAGGGTTGCAAGATAACTAAGCAGCCTCCCAAAAGTTACACTTCAGCCTCGCCTACTCACTCCTGCCTTGCCAGCAAGGGCTCTCCAGCGTTTAATTTTCCACTACAGACACGCTGTAGGCGCGGCGCGACCCACCTTGCCCGCTCGCAGCGTCTGGCTCAGCGGTACCTCCGGGCCGAGCGGCCGCCCCCCGCCGCCTCCGGCCGCTGCCCGCGCCGCGTGGGGCTCGGTCCCGCCCCTGCGGGAGCCGCGGCTGCCGCACCCACAGACATCGCCCCCGCAGCCAGGGGGCGGCCGCGACGGGGCTGAGGGAAGCGCTGAGGCAGGCGCCCGGTCCCGTGGCGGGGAAAGAGCCGCTGCCCCGCAGGTGGAGCCTTTAAAGCGCCCGGGCCGCCGGGAGTGCCGCGCTGAGGGCGGCGGCCGCTCCCCGTCCCGCCGCGAGGGGGCGCTGGGCTGGCGAGGCGCCGCGGGTGGGGATTTGCCTCAAGCGGTGGCGCAGGGGCCGATCCGCGAGAAGCCGCTGCCGGCGGTGTGTAAATATCCGAGTTTGGGCCGAGATCACCTCGGGGCCGCGGTGGCAGAGCGGAAAGGTTACACAGAGCTGTGGGGAGCGGTTCGGCCGAGCTCCGGGGCAGCAGGTATCCCGGGGGGCGGGCGTTCCGCGTCTGAGCCCTCAGGGAAGGATGCGAGGGATGAAATGGCGGCGGGAGCGGGGGGGCTGCGCCCGCGGGTGGGACCAGGAAGGCTCTGGAAGCAGCGAGGGCGGCCGGGAGGGGCTGCTGTCCTGCCCAAGTTCAGTATAAGCTCTTGAGCCTTGTGCGTTAATGAATTGCGGGCTTAGAGCCCGCAGCCTTCAGCCCCTTCGCTCACCGCCTGCTGCCTTCAGCCCCTTTGCTCGCCGCCGGAACAGCGGTGAGAACGGTGGTTTCATTCACTGACCCGCAGGAAAAGTGGAAGTGAGGTTGTTTGTCCCCACTGATTCACTGGTGCTGATAAGCGATGGTCGTTTTAGTTAAATGGAAAAGTTAAAACGACATCCCGAGATAAGACAAAGGGTTTGGAAGACAAGAAATGCAGAACAAACTATTTAATTGCCCATCAGGATACTGATGCTGAGATGATTTAAGAGATTGAGCCTTGTGGTGCTTTCCTATAGTCCTGCTGAGTTCTGTCAAGGACCAGGCGGCCCGCTCCATACATCCCTCTATTCAGCAGTTCTGCTTGGTTTGCTTTTTTGGCTTTTTATGTTATGCTCCCCAAAGTATCCTGCAGAAAGTCAGCTATTTTCTCAGTGCAATGACAGCGCCACTGCTTTATGAGTTTGTTAAAAATTTTTTAAAAAGAGAAAAGCCTGTTCCCAATCGTTGAACCGCTGGGAACGCGTGCGGTGCCCCGTGGCATGGGAGCCCGCTGGGATTTGCCCAGGAGCGAGAATTCCCTGGGCTGGGAAGGTGGCGGGCGGGCGGCCCCGCGCTGGCTGCGCAGCGGAGCGGCCGTGCCGAGGGGCCGCGCCCGGTCAGCACCAGGGACAGGGCGGCGCGGGCGGCACCGGCCCCGCACCGGCCCCGCACCGGCCCCGCACCGGCCGCACCGCGCGCGCCCGGCAAAACCCCGCAGTTAGGGGCAGAAAGGGCCGCGAGAAACACAGCAATGCAATCGCTGCAATACACAGCCCTTCTGAGAAGCGTCTCAGCTCCTGCCTACTTTAAAGCGTCGCAGTTCAGGTTTAGTGTTTCTCGTCTTATGGAACCTCAAGTCTCTTTGCACTTTACGGGATGCATAGACAAGGCCAGGAAAAATTGATCTAAATTATTTCTGTATTTATCCTTGGCCAAAATTCATATTCATATGGATTGTGACTTAATAGTAGTTGCAAAAATATTCCACTGACAAGCTGGCTTATATCCCCAAACGGAAACATTTTGCATCTTGTGATGAGGTGAGCAACCTTATAAAGTGGCATTTTTGGTGATTTAGGCTGGAAAACATGATCCAGATGGTGGGAAATTATGCTTATTTAATGATGTTCTGTTAGATTATCCCATTCTATGTGTCATAGAAAAAATCGTATTTAGATTTAAGGACTTCTACCTGAACCTTTTCAGGGCCTTCGATAACCTGATTTTCTGCACCCTGGTAAAAGTGTCAGCATGGATGACTGGGAAGTGGCCAATAATCCTGTTCTGATGAGTGGTGGATCAGCTTTGCTTCAGACTTTGTTTTTGTTTGAAACAGGATGAAATACACAAGCTTGTGTGTTTCTCCATAGGTCACTCAAGGCTGAGGAACTTGAAAGTATGGAGCTCAGCGATCTCTGAAAGAGCCTGCAAGCTTGTTCCCAGGAACTTGTGCCTGTCATTTGGAGGGACAAAATCCTCTGTCCCATTTTTCTAGAAGGCACTAATATTAAACACATATTTTAAAAGATGTTTCAGAAATACAGCCTTGGAATAGTTCCCTGAAACACCTTCGGGGTCGCCACTTATTATGAAAAGCTGAGCACTGAGGCTACACTGACTGAGCCATCTTGTGCAAACAATCCTATTTGCCTTCTGGAAAGTAGCTTACTGGTAGATTTAGCTGTCTGTTTTCCTCAGTGACTCAGTGTGATTTGCTTTTGACCCATGAGTTTCATTCCAGCCTGGTCAATTTCTTTTACTGGAAAATTCAGATAGTTCTGTCAAGGGCTAGTTTTCTGCAAGTCTTTCTCCTTTTCTTTTATTCTTTCTTCCAACCACAATCTGATCTTCCAGACTGTTTCATCAGCTGTTTAGCCTCAGATCAGTCTCAGAAACATTGTTTTTCTTGTAAATAGGCCCCTCATTTTCCTGCAGTAGGGTTTCATAAGGTTTATCAGGTACTTTAGTAAGCTGTCTGCACAGTTTAATTGCAGTAATGGTAAACTGAAGGTGCAACACCCCTGGATGGACACTTAAAAGAATGACTGCTACCCAACAAGGCTGGCTTCCTCAGGTACTGAGAAGCTCCTCACCAACGATATTAGGAAAATTATCAAGTAAAGTACAGACATTGCAGCACAAAGTATGGATATGCTTTCTCCTGGAAAAATGCTTTTGATATGTCATCTCATTCCCTGCCCAGCTGAAGGGGTTCTGAGCTCAGAAATAAACTAGTGATGAGTGTGGCTTTCTGAGAGCCCCTGCTGAGGAAAGAGTAACTGGGAAGAAGATACTGCCTTTGGTTTGGATGGGCTGTGTAGGTGTTATTTATCTGTGGCAACACTGATGTGACTGTTCAGACAGAAGCGCTGGCATTCAGAGGAGTGCAGATCTGGCCTGCATTTGCACTGTCATTTACCCAAACTGTAACAGATCCAGTAAATGAGGCTATTCCATTTGTGATTGCTTAGCAGTTCTGGTTTTCCCACTTCTTTGCACATGCTGTGTAAAGGGACAGGAGAGTCATTGGTTTGTTCCTTCTGTCACTGGCAAATAAATACTCAATTTATAAAACAACTCACAGTTTTCAATTCCCTTCTCACAAAAGACTAGAAGGAATTTATTTAAAGTTAGGACTTTAGATATGTCCAGTTAACAGTCTGATTCATGTGGGATTGTCTTCTGGCATTGACAAAAAAGCTGCCAAAGGAATCTAATACTTTGGCTCTCCAAAATTATTTTCTTTTGCAGAAAATCTTAGGAATGCAGCTGTGTAGCAAGCACAGCTCAGATGAGGATCATATTTTTAGTGACTTTACTTTAGTGATTTTATCATTGTAAGATAGAGATTCATCATTCCTATTTTCAGTCTTACCTTAATAATTTTGCAGGCTTCCTAGTGTTGCCCACATATAAGAGCAACCAAATATGCAAACAAAATAATCAAAATGTAAAGCTGCTACATACAGTTCAATAGAACATTGAGAATTGCAATTCTGGAGTGTTGCTCAAAGATGAAAAAGAAGGCTGTCTACATGATAACCTCCTTGGACTGTTCCTGTCATTTCCCTGGGCTATATTATTAGCATAATATTGCTGGTACAGAATGAAAAAAGAGTTATGGGAGTAGGTAATTCAAGAGGAACTGTCAGCAGGATGAACCCCAGAAATGATGCTTGACTTATAACCCTCACCACTTTTGTGCTAAATCTGGGCTAATCTGGCCCCAAAATGTCAGAACAAATGACTTGTGCATTGATTTTAGATAGAAGAAAAACTAGAATTCTCCTAAAAATTAATATTTTCAGTTAGTTTGGCTAAATAAATGTTGTCCTCCTAATTCTAACTCATTGCTCAACTGTAAATACTCAGCTGTAAATGCAGGCCCTTTATACAAAGGGAAAAGTGAATCTCCTCCCATTTGTTCCTTTGGTATTTCTCAGCATCTCTCCATTGAAGATTGATTAATCCAACATTGCCTCTTTCTTACAACGGGCACTGTTAATCTTCTGTTTGAGTATGCAGAACCTTCTTGAATTTGCCTTGCAGCACTTCAAGAGTAAATGATATGACCTTTTACAGATAATTTTGGGTACTGCACTAAATTGAATTAGCCAATGCACAGAAGGAGTTAATACCCTACTCTGACTCAGAACTACCTGATACTTACCACAAAGCAGCGTCAGCTGAGTAGCAGTCTTGTTCAGTTTGATTGCTTGGTGCCTTGAGCTGATGATTTTTTCAGTTGAGCCTATTGATTTACTGAAGCAGTTTTCATTGGGATGTCTGAAAACTGGGATAAATTTTTCAGAGGAAACGGTGAGCTATGTTTAACTTAGCTGCTGCTGGAGCCTGAGTGCTGGTATATGTTCTTCTTCTTTCTGACATCTTGGTGCCCAACCTTGAAGAAAGATCAAGACTATCTTGATGGTCAGGTGCTAAATATACAGCTCACTAGATGGTAACTGAGCAATCAGCTTTGTCCTTGCACAATGTTTTCAGGCAGTAAGAAGATCAAAAGACTAATAAAGAAAGGCACACCATGTCAAAGAAATGTTCTAGACTATATCTGTACAATCCCAATAGGTAAAATAAATTTATTTTGTAGCTTTATTGGCAGTTTCAGTAATTCAAAGTTTGTTTAGGGCCAGCCAAGCTTTCCAACTTTCCAAGCTATCCAGAGCCAGTGAGCTCTGGGAGGACAAGTGTGATACAAATTCAGGATCCTATTGTATAAATAATCTGTTTCAATTCCCCCATTATTTAAAACAGCGCATGAGTTAACAAGAATAGAACTCCCAGACAAGTCAACAGGAATGTCTTATTCTTTATTCCATTTCTATTATTTCATTCTCCAGCCCTTTCCTTTACATGCTGGATATACGTTGTAGAGAGAACAGAATAAAAGTTTCAGTGATGAGCTTTTTTCCTCTTATGAGCTCTTTCAAGTTTAGATCAAGTAAACTAGTAACAGTCAAATTTTACTGAAGTCAAATAATTCTGCTGGAACCAAGCCACTGAGTCTTGGAAAGAGGAAGCAGAGAAATACAAGTGCCTGCAAGTTAGTCACATGTTGAAACAGAAACATTACAGGGTCCTCTTCCCTTGTACAAATCAACCATTTTGAGTGTACTGTGGTGTAACTTCCTCTGGATATGTAATAGCTGTGGGTGTCACATTTGGGAATTCCAAAGACTGACAGCTCTTGAAGTTCAATTGAATATCCTTTGGACCATCAGAATCCTTTTTCAAATTTCTATCTCCAGTCCTGAAATACACAACTGGAGAATAAATACTAGTATTGTTAAAGTCTTAAGAAAATAGTCACAAAGACACAAAGTGCCAGTAGAGGATGTTGCTTTATTGCTACTGGACTTTTTGGTTTTTAACTGAAAGATTCAGAATTGATTTATGATCCTCATGAAGTTGTTTAATTACCATGATTTTCTGTTCAGAGAATTCCCCTTAAGTAGTGGATGAGAAACCCAATTCCCATCAGGATCCACCTTGTATGGCTGAATTCTCGAAATCCTTTTGCTGTAAGTCTTTACTGCTATCATGCCATTCCAGTATGGCTGTTCTGGTAAGACGTCTGGCCTTAACCAGCTTTTGGCTAAAGAAATGCCCTGATCCTAAACCCCAAATCCTGGGTTTCCCAGAAATGGTTTCCAGTGACACTGGGCAGTCAGCTGTGTTATTTTGAAAACCTCATGCAGTAATTTTATTTTTACAAGCTGCAATTCAGGCAGCTCACTCTGTTGCCATGCTCATGAAATGCTCTGAGAAGCAGTTGTCTTTGTACTGTGACCCAGTAAAAATGGAGCAGGGTCAGCTGTGATGGGACTCTTTCAGGAACAGCACAATGAAGGGAAGCTGCAAGGCGCAGGTCTGTAACATCTGTTGTGGCCTCCTTAGCCTTGTCTCTAGAATCATTATGGTCTGGCTCCTGCATGTGAGGAAAATCAAGGATTCAGTGAAAGGAGCAAGGAGAAATCTGGCACAAGATGGTAACCCTGAGTCCCTTTTCTGGCCCACAAACACAAAGATAAGATGCCTGTTTCATATGAAGTTACTGTTTTTCAACGATTTTGGAGGTATCATGAATTGTGTTTTATTTCCTTCTTTTGCCTTTAGTCATAGTCTACCAATACAGTTTGAAAGAGCAGCTCTTTCTGTGTGAAACTTACTTCTCATCTAACTGAACATAATGATCCTGAACCTGAAAAGCTGGTGTGGCTTTTTCTTTTTCAGAGGAATGATTTTCAAAAGGAATCCATGCAGTGAATGTGATGAACCACCAAACTGCCTGATGCTGCTACCCCAACTCTGTCCTTCATCAGATTAAATTCTCTTCTTACTTCACTGAGCAGCAGCAGAAAGTGAGTTTTAACAAGTGCATCTGGAAAATAGCACTTTGAATAAGATCTATCAATACACATTAAGGGTTCTGCCATGTGCTTCTGTTACTCAGAGGCTTCAGCTGAGAACAGCAGCATCAAAAGGATTCATATTTTTAAATCACTGTTGGAGGGTTATTATAAGCCCAGGCTCCATCTGTTTACATGTTAAGGTGGAAGCATAAATAGTTCCTTTAAAAGCCAGGAGGGAAGTGTGTTTAATTAATGCTGGTTTTGCCACCTGACAGTGGGGCTGTTTGGAAGGGGGCTCTAGAAGTGTGAACTACTAAAAATTAGAAGAAGATGGTGATACTGTTGGGAGGGCTTGAAAGCAGGAATGTCCATGGCATGAGTGTCAAGGAATGCTCGACTACAGAACCTGGCAGGTAGGAGGGAGCAGAGTCCTGATCAAGAGATCAGGGTTTGAATGGGAAATGAGGGGACAAACAGCTATTTCTTAGCAGCTTCATGCAAAGTATAAGCAAGGGCCTTCCCTCTGGCCCTGTGGGTTAACTAGAGAAGAGCTGACTCGTCCCTCATTGCTGGAAGTAGGGAAAATGAGAAGAATCTCTAGGAGATGTGGGCTGAGCTAAGCACGATTTCTGCAGTCTGCACAAGAGGATGAAGGTGAGCAGTCACACTGGGAAAGAACTTGTAAGTTTAAATCTGAAACTTTTTGTCAAAAAAATCCCCAATTTTTCTTTGTTTTTAAATCTTTCTTCTTTTCTTTTTTTCTTTAGAGGTGAACTTGTATAGTATATCTAATATAGACAAATACGGGAAGAGGTATTACTGAAAACATTGTCATATGTTCAATTCTATGGTTATGTGTTACAACCATGAACAGTCTGGTGTATGTTAATACTGCTGGGACACTGATGAGAATTGATTTACTCGAAGTCACAGGTCAGCACTGGACAGTTACCTTAGAGATTCTGGCATACTCTGGTAATAGCCACATGCTCCAGCCACTAGAAATGCTTCTATAAGCTTTTAAGAGTATAGTCTTATTCTTGCCTTCTTTCCTTCCTTTCATGGTGAACATCACTTTATTCTTAACAGGTCTTGGAATTCAAGCTTTGATGAATTGTCCTATATTAAATCCTTTTATATTAATGAAGCTCTTTTGTGCATGAAAGGAGAAGTTGGTTCTGAAAGTGTAACTCGTGTCTGGACAGGGCAAAAACAACTATCTCATGTTTGGAGCCGGCTAAAGCATACAGTGTTCACTGATTTTCATTCTAGACAACATTCAGGGAAGCTTGTGGAAATCTTGTTGGTTTGATTTTGTAGTGCTTCACCCAGGTTATGTTACCCTTGTTCCCTGGATGACACTGCTGGTCAAGGATTCCCTTCTTCCATGAGCAATTTCTGCCCTGTTAAAAGAGCAGAAAACCCTAAAAACAGTTCTACCACCTTGACTTTGCTCACTTCAAGGGGCAAACTTTGTATTTCATACAGGGCTTTTGATCAAAAATGTGTATACAATTGCCTGCTACGTATTTTTCTTAGTTACAACTTAACAATAAAATGCCTGATTCTACTTCACTCATGTTACCTGTAAGCAACAACTGAACTCTGTGTGGTGGACATGTGTAAATTATTTCTGTTGAGAAAAAGAATGCCTATGCATTCCTTATCCCTTTCAGTAACAATCTCTGTCTTTCATATGTGATAGTGTAGTTTAGATGTTTTGATAACTGTACACTAAAGGAAGAAAATATGAATAAAATAAATGGAAAAAATAAATTTTATTTCCAATTGTGAACCTTGGAACAAACTGTAAAAGCTAGTTGAGAGTAGCCACATGATAATGAAGAGCATATTATCTCTATTTCACAGGCAGAAACATTTAGATATGAGAAGATCAGGTAATTTTCCCAAAGTCACACAGAAAACATGGAAAAAGAAAAAATAGAATCTTGGACTTCCGATACAAACTTGTATTCATTTTTTCAGGACTGTCATTCCTCCTCTTGGTAAGGGTTTGATATAGCAAAATGCTTGCTGCTTTCCACATCGAATCAAAATTGCAACTCAGCTCAGCTATCAGTATTTGCTTTGGCTTTAAAAAATCTGAAACTTAGAAAAAAAATTAATGTAATGATGAGAACTGATTTCCTCAAAATTCCATGGTGTTAGCAGCAAATACTAGTCTTGAAAAATATTTTAAAAATTCACTAACTTTTAGTACTGACCTAACATGCCCTTAACTCTGTCATTTCACTTGTGTCCTGAGGGGTTGTGTAAGTATATATGCATATGATTAACTTTAGGCATCTGAAAAACTTAATAAGAAAGCAGTTTTACCAGTTTTACAGCAAAGGGTGCATCTAGGGGTGTTTAATACATTTTTGAAGTACTGAGGCTTTTGGAGGAAATGCTCTTACATTAGAGGTACAGTCACTTTCTTTGTAACCTTCCAGGTATGGCACTGTGTGGAAGAGTATAAATTTTCCTTTTTATTTTTCCAGTCAGTGGAAAACATTGTAGAAATTGTAAATATGCCCATAAGTGTCCCACAGCCTATCCAGGAAATGTTCCTCTACAGAACTTTATGTTGGAGACTGTGTGCTATACAATGATGTAGTCTCAGATTTGTGTGTCTGTTTCCAAACCATCTTCTTGTACACTTGTGGAAGTCGCTGGGTAGTGTAAATGTTGAGAGAAATGAGCAATGGCTTTGCTTTTACATCGTGAGTAAAACACACCCCACAAAAATTTCCCTTAGCAAGTTATTTACATAGGTATCATGTTTAATTTTTTATGTGCATGATGAGCTTTACTCTCAGGTTATGTCTGTGCACTGGCACAGCTTAACCAGAGCTGCAGCTCTCGCTGCTCTACACCATACCCAAGGCTTGACTCAAGCCTGATCAAGTTACACATTCTACCTATCCTCCAAGTTACAGTCAGCATCAGAAGACCTACTTAAGCCATTTTTGATGTGCTTCTAAGTCATAGATCTGGTGGATTATGACTGAGGATGGATTGCAGTAAGCCAAATAAAAGCGGATCTTAAAAAGGTCCTCCCAATAAAGTCTCCTTGGCAAGGGTTGGTTAAGATTTTCCTGAAAGTGACTGAAAATATCTTTGGTAATAAATCTACATAAATATATGTGTCTAAGTTTAAAAAGCAAAAAAAGAAAAAGAAAAAACAAACCAAACCAAAAAAACCCAACAAAAACAAAACCAAAAAAACCTCCAAAAAACCCCTCCAACCCAACTCTCCCCACCAAAAAAACCCCCACAAAAATCCCCCCAAAACCAAACCAAAGCAAAAAAATCCTAAGCTTTTATATAAACCTCTTTATAACATTCCTATGACACTAGTAACTCCAAGGCTATAAGCACACGTGTTTGAACAGAGATACTTGTTACCGGCCACTGAAATACCATTGTGTGATACTAACAGTGCATTGCAGATAAACACCACCAGCAGGGGTTTCAGCAGCAGAGACAGACAGGTGCCCTGTCAGAGTTACTGGGACAGCAGTGCCTTTCACTGAGGGATCAGAGGATGAGGGGACTTCTTGGGATGGCCTAAGGAAAAAATGGCACCAAGCACCCTGAGGAAAATGGGCACATGTGGGCATGGTGACTTACCCATGTTACACCCTGAAGCTCTAGAAACACCCAAAAAAGCACTGGAGGTGTCTTTGTTTATTTCTGAATGTCAAGCTTGCTGTGGGTTTTGCATATGACTTCAAGTCAAGTCCTGTGCATCCTGTCTTACTTGAGAATGTGTGAAATGTCAATACTCATTGTCATATTCTATAATGACACTTTTTAGTTCAGTGGTGGGTGTAAAAAAGTTTCCAAAAGCATGGAATGTGATCATAATCTGGAAAACATGGGGGGTAAAATCCTGGTTGTATGTGAAAATTGGAAAGATTGGCAATGTGTGGCTGCTGCCTTATGCAGCCCTTGAGTCTTGGCCTGCAGCAGCCATTCATTACAGTGGCTCTTGGCACATCCTTTGCAGGTCCAGCAGTAGTGACCCGTTGCTCAGTAGTTTTGTAGAATTGCTTGAATGATCAGACCAAACAGTTTCACTGGTGAACCAAGCCTGAGTTTGTGTCCCCATGAAAGGGCAGAGCTTGTGTGTTAACTCCCATCACTGCTTACCATTGCTTTTGCCAGCAGCCTGCTCTATGAACAGCTGCTGGAGTACAAAAGGCCAGAGGGAAGTGTCTCAGATTTGCCCTAGTCCTGTCACACTCCAAGTCACTGGAACATGTCCAAGTGCATGGTAAACTACAGGCAGTCTCTGCAGAACAGCCTGTGCAGTTGACTTTAAGTGAAACGTGAATCATCTCAGTCCTAAATTATTTTAATCCAATCAGTCATCTGTGTTGAAGGGTGTAAAGAGAGCACAACCAAGAGAATGGCTGCCAAGTGGAGGATACAAGACACAAATAAATCTGCTAGGATGAGATGAAATATGAACTAATAATGATTTATTCCAAATGCCGCAGGGGTTACAGTGTGGAACCAGTTGTAGAGATATTCAGATGAGATGAATTTTGTAGGCTTTCCCCTGTATGATTTTTTTAGACATAGCAGAGGTGAAGGAAGGCAAAGCTGTTAGCTACACAGAGTACACACAAGGGTTTTGAAGTGCTCACAAACAATTTCTCCCTAATTAATATATGCTTTACAAGTCTCTTGTAAGTAGATGAGCATGAACAGCTGTAGTTCTTTTTATAGATACAAACTAATCTCTAATACATGTTGGAGTTGAAGGATACAGAGAACAACATGCTGTGGATTCGTAAAGCTCTTCTAGCTATGGAAGAATTCTTTTTATACCCTCTAAAAGTGGAAGGGAATGCAAAGGAGTGCAGAGTGCAGTCTTGAATATTGCTTGGAACAAAATCATGACTAGAGCAAAGGATCTAGCTATTAGTGACACATATCATACACTCTTCGTTAACACATCAAACAGCACGTGTGAGTTAGACCTATTTTCTTGACAGATTCAGTCTTTTGTGATCCATATGAAACAGCTAGCATTTGCTAATGTTTGTTCCCATCTTTCAGTAGTGTCAACGGCCTTTGTGACAAAGAAAGAATTACATGTTTTATGCTTTTAAATATTTTTAAAAGCCTCAGCAATAAGTTGTAGTAGAACTCCTTAGACTTAAGGAATATCTTTGAACACACTTCCTGTTTGAAGATGTTTTCTCTCTTCTTTCTCCTTATTATTCTTTCTCCTTATTGCTAGCTGTATATATTATCAGTTTAATATTGTCCTCTGCTGGGAGACAATATCCTGTTGTGGTAGGTGAAGGGAGAGACTGTAACAGCTCCTTTCCATCTCTGATGACTATGATTTCATTTACATAAAAACACTGTGAATTTTGAACAGTGTGTTTCTTTTAGCAATTTATTACTAGCCTGAATGCCTCACTTTTACCATGATTAACATTTGTCTGCTGCAGAAGTCATTATCACCTTAATTTTTAGTTTTAATAACCTTCCTTTTAATAAACCTCAGTTTGACCTAAGTTTCCAGTAGTTTACTTCAAAACAATGCCACAGACCTTCTGGTACCCACTGATTTTTCCCCTCAAAATAATAAGTTAATTACATTTTTATTGATTTTATGGCTTTTTCTGATGTGACACAGGGAAGAATTGATTTACTTAGGACAAAATGCCTTGCTGGGTTCCCTCCACTATTGCAACCAAAGGAAAAACTGCTGGAGGGCCTATGAGGAAGAACTGTTTCAATAATGTTTTGTGCCCTGTTCTTTTTGGCTCACTTTGGACTGACTGGTATGAATTGCAAATTAATATTGTTCACTTCTTCTTATGCACTAGGAGAGACACCGGGGAAAAGCTGAAAGTCACTATTGATAGAACTCTTTCCCTGTCCTTTCAGGGGAAAGAAGTACAATCTCGTGGATTTAGTCACTGTGGAAGAAAACCCTCAGCTATACAAATGCTGCTGTTTAGAGAAGGGGAAAATGAAAATGTCAAAGGGGAATGATATGGATTTCATACATCTCTACAACAACTATTTTTGGGGAACTAAACTTTCTCCTCCCAATATTTATTTTCGAAAAGCACATCAAAAAGTAAACAACTTTGAAGTATCAGAAAGCAGATGTATTGACTTACCCATAAGACATTTCAGTACAAACATTGCTTTGTATTCTGCATTCTTCTCATAAAACCTGCTAAAGTAAAGTCAGAAGGAGTTTCATAATAATCTCCTGTAGCTCTGTGGAAGTTAGCTGAGAATGGGTTAAAATCATCTCTTAAGCCACTGTTGGAAAAGAAGCTAAGTATGGCAAGGATCATAGCCTTTTCCTCAAGTGTTACTCCTTTCTCTTTCCCTGTCTCAGAAATTAAAATAAAGACACAAAACATCAAATTATGCTAAAGTGCATTGCCTTTCATTGGATTGTAGAATAAAATGGGGGCAAATGTGTCATTAACGAGAGAAAGGGGCACTAACTGTGTAATTAATTTTACATTTGGTTGAGAAACTTCACAATAATTAAGAAAGTATCTTCAGGAAGTAATGTACATTTCCCCACAAATTTCTCAGCTTTAGCTCTGTAATAGCTTTGAAGTTAATACACTAAGTGAACAAAGCCAGTTTTGAATATTATCCTTCCCTTCCCTCTCAGGTTAATCCTAGAAGGTTTCTAGGTAAGGTCTGTGCAGTGATGGGGAATGTATGTAAGCAGAGTAAAATCCAAATGAAATAAATATTTTCATGAGCTCCATAAATAAGAAATATTAAAATTACAGTATGACTCAGGTCAAGATGTGATCCCCTGGAGAGAGTTCTGATGTTGAAAAGATCACTCCTCATGTTTTTATCCTTGCTTGTCTTGTATTGTGTCATTGTAGGAGCATTTCAGACCAATCTAGGAAGGTATTCTGGATTCAGCCAGTCCACAGCTGTTCCTGAGCTGTTGGTTAAGGTGGTATTCTGGCTTGCACCACTCACTTAACTGCTGGACTTCTTGTTCTGCTTGTGACTGCTGGATTTAGGGTACAGGAAACCAGAGTTGTATCTAGAAGGCAGCTCTACTCCTTGGACACTGCTGCATGTTATTGTAATACTGGGTATCTGGGCTGAAGGTGATCCCTGGTGAAACTCTCTTCTTTGTCCAATGCTGTTCAGGCTTTCACTTTTCTAAAGGATGCAAAGATTTACAAGAAATGGACAACACAAACATCTACAAGGAGATCCCATTGAATCATCTATAAAAAAATGACATATATTTAGCGCTTTGCTACTCCCCAAGGCTGACTGAAAAGCAGACTTAAGTGATGGAGGGAAAAGTAGATCTGAACACTTGTTTAATATTTAATTAATAACTTATGAAAAAAACCCCCACCTGTTAAACAAGCTAATGTACTAAAGCTTTAAAGACTTTGCATTTGCTACTTAAGTGCTGTCTGCTTGAAGAAAGACCAGGCTAATGACAGCACATTCAACTATGAACAGAAATACTGTGAGTATGCTCAGACAGCCTATGAATTCGATCAGGTAAAGAGTTTCTCCATAAAGAGGGACTACTTAGGGTCATTGGGCAAGAGGTACTGTAAAATGTAATGTAATGTAGTGTTAACAGCATGCATAATTTGAAGGGGGAAGCAAACTTCATAATGAGGTAAAAATTGAGGGAAAGATTAACCAGCATTTTTTGACAATAAGTAGCATTAGCTGTCACTTGCACAGTACCAAAACATCAGTTAGGATGAGGCTCACCATAGCTCATAAGGATCATTGCTGATAATAAGGAGACAATTTAAGGGGATTGTATTAAATTTGGGTTAGTACTGCCTTGTTTCCATCTGTCAACTCTTTGCTTTTATTTCCATGTCTGCTGAGAATTACGGCAAGTTGACTCACTTGTAAGAGATGTCAGATATTTTTACCCATATGCTGTAGCTGTATTAGATGAAGAAGAAACAGACACTAATGCAACATACAACATCTTACTGAATAGGTGACATGGCGTATTTAAAAAACTGACCTTGATTTCCTCCAAGCTGCATGTTTTAGATGTTTGCTGCAACCCAAAACAGAACATTAAATAGTTAACAACATCACTTTATACAGCAGTACTTGCCATAGGACTAAGGCTATCTCAGAAGCATGAGCCATCAGAATGGCTCATACTTTTGAGATATGGCTCAGCTTAGCATATACATCATTAATATAAAGATGGCACAAAGTTAATGCTTCTATGCTCCGCTAAGGAAATCACAGACCTCATTAGAAGACTTACTAAAATCAAGAAAATATTCAGGTTCATGGAAGAAGCTGAACTTTAGAAGAATCCTGTAATACCTATGTTCTCCTTCTGCTTAGTTTCAGCAATGGCCTACCCTTTGTGGTCATGTTTTCTGCACTGTTCTGGGAATATTGTGTAATTTTTGCATCTCAAAACCAACTTAATTTGTGCTTAGGGACTGGGATTGTCATTAGTTTTTGTTGCCAAATCTCAAAACCAACTTAATTTGTGCTTAGGGACCGGGATTGTCATTAGTTTTTGTTGCCAAATATTAAAAGAATAGTTCTTACAGTAGGTGTAGCCATGTACTCTGTGACATTCAGTTCCACCATCAATATGTCATCAGCATCTACAGCTGTCTGAAAAATGAATACAGATAAGACAGATGTAAATAGCATAAAGGTATGTCACAATATCTGACATATGCAAAATGCATAGGGTAAAAAGGGGACAGCAGAGGACTGACTGAAAAGCAGTAATATATTAAAGTTAGCCTCGTTTTTTACCATATTTGTTCTTTTGGTAACAAATGGTGGGACAACCAAGATCAATCAAGTCATTTGGACAGTGCCAGACAAATATTACTAAATACACACTTAAAACCAAACACAAGGCAACTCTTCATTCACATGTTAAGTTCTCTAAAACAGCAGCAGGAATGCAATGAAGCAGCTGAATAATGAACCAGAGTGGGAATAAAAAGCTGATGACCTTTTACAGCCTCTAAGTCGTTATTCACTGTGTTAACTCATAGGTTATCTGCATGTTCTTGGCAGGAACCTTCATGATTAATTATGGTACAATGTGCAGATTTGTTAACTTGTCAGTTCTTAGAGAATTTAGGTATTACACAGTCTGTTACCTTCCCACAATTCCCAGAATCCTGGCTTGTCAGTTTGGCTCTTATGTCACTAGTCTGAGTTGTGTCTTTATCTGTTTTGTAGGAAATTTGTCTTCTGGCAAGTCTGGAGAACATACTGGGAGTATCAGTTTCTGTTTCAGTACAGCCCTAAAATTAATACAAAAAAAAAAAAAAATCACTCTAGGTCCCTTAGACTTTCATCCAGTTTGCCCCAGTTTTACCTAGAAAGAAATCATTAAAGAGACAGGCATTGTATAAAAGACATTTCACAAAAGTTCTACCATATTTAATTTCATAAAATGTCTGCTTATAAGAAGTACAAATAAAACTATCTAGTCTGTTGCATCCAAATTCAGCTTACTATTTTTTTCCTCCACAGGATGCACTAGAAAATTTGAAAGGAAATAGTGTTTTATTACAATCTATTGTTGAAACTTCTCTGATGCCTCTTGTAGCTCCAAGGAGACAGTGTTTCCACAGCTCTACCCACTTAGGAAGCACAGGTGTTTGGAGGAATTAGGGCCAATGTTTCCAAAGTGGCTTGGGTAGAAGCAGAAATAACTAGAAGGAAATGTCTCAGGACTGCAGAACCAGTGCTTTAGGAATATTTTGTTTTCAGTAAGAAGTCCTGGGTTTATAAACTTTGTTCCAATTATTGGGAAAACAAAACAGTGTTACTGAGGGAGTCTGTTTTTTTAAGAATCAAGATTTGCAGTGTAAGAGATGCAATATAAAGATGTTCCCTTGCTATTAGCCAGTTTTAAAACCATCCACCTGACTGGAGGCTACCAGCCAGAAGTATTTCATTTTGATTGGACCAAGAAATCAAAAGAACAGAGAGGGCAAAGAAATTGAAATGTCACTGTTAAAAACAACTGTCAGAATTCAGCGCTTGGCTGGATTAGATACAATTATTATCCTGACTGAAAAAGATCTGCCAAGAATTTTTTTTCCTTTCAGTTATTTGGAAATTTAGTTTGAAACTACTGCAATGAACTAATATGCCTATTTAGTTAGTAATATAACTTTGAGTTACAGGAGGCAGCCTGGGTGCCAAATACTTGCCCTGTTTTCAGCTGCTGTGTAAAACATTTGTTTCCACTTAGATTGGCAGCAGCAAGCTGTTGAGGTCTTCTGTGAGAAAGATTCTGTAATGGATTTACTGATTTGTCTAAATCTGATGATTAATATGTTTCCAAATACATCCCATTTTCAGAAAGCATTATCTTATTTCATTACAACCTTGCTTTCACTAGAGAGCTATTTTCTGACTAGCAGTTTCTTTTTTCTGTGTCCAGACTGCAAATCTGTGGTGAGACAAGCACAGCCTAAAAGTATGATCAGACTTCCAACTAAGCTCTATGCTACCTTCATTATTACTTATAGTATCGGTAACACTTTACTTTCTAAAATTCCTGTTGTTCCATCTTTCCACTTTTCCTTCAGTGTCACCGACCATCAAGAAGAAAATTATCTACATTCTGCTTTTACATGTAGCCTTCTGTCTTTAATTTTGCTTTGTCCCTTCACTTTCTCTGGAGCTTTTATAACAAGACCATAATACATTTCATCTAAAGAATCTACCACTTGGAAGGACTCTATGAAAATAAATTGCTTTACAATTAAAAATGGTGTATGGCAAGTGTCTCCCTTACTGATTCACTGTCAGAGAGAGAAGACAGTCTCCTTTTTCTTTCCTGCAGCCCACTTATCTCAGAAGACTGGCTGCTTATGGTCGCTCGTCTGGAGGAGTGGTAACTGCTGAAGGACCGTGAGTCTTTAGGAGAAACTCTCAGTAGGGGTCCAAGGCAAGGAACATATGTTGCAATGGCTTTTCTAATGGATAAGAGGTAGAACCAGTCAGATTTTTTACTGTTAGCACAAAAATTCAATCATCATAAACAATGCGTTTTTTCAGAGAGATGAACTAATGCTGCATGGACTGGAAAATTACTGGGTACAAAAAGAGTTTTCCAGATATCAGGTCTCTCATATACAATCACCCTGCAAGATCACTTGTTCACAGTGTTATGCAGAACTCAAATTTATTGCTTGGCAGGGATAAGGGCATTAAAATATAACTCTTGGAACTGAAGGGAGCTATTAAAACAATGTTTTATCTGCTTTCAGCTTAATCAGGGCAAAAATAAAATTCTGTCCCTTTAAACTGAACCTCACAGAAGTACTATATAATGAATTATTTTAATCTTCCCCTAAGCAGCTATTCTAGCTCCTCTTACACATCTGTTTGCTGGCTATCTGTAGAGTTGTACAGAATGTGCCTTTATATTGCTGTATTACTTTGCTCATATGCAATATTAGGAAACTCTGGCCTAGCTTACCTCTTCCTGCCAGCCTTATCCACAAAGACATTCCTGCCCACCTCTTTTCTATTCAGTTCCTCAATAGGTGGTTATTAGTGGTGAAACAACAACCTATCTGTGGTATTGCTGCCATCTGTCAAATCTCACTGCCTGCATCTGAACTTGGAGTGGTAATGACTCTTCATTTTACCTGTCAGAGGAAATACTACCTGAAGTATGAAAGACTTGTGAACCATGAGGAGGATTAACAAAATAGGGAAGAGGTGGTTTGACTTACTGTATTGCCTTTCTCACTGGCCTGGTTAATGTAACAAAGTGCTATTTGCAACCCTGCTCAATGTCCGCCCCTCATGAAGACAGTTAAAAATTTGTGGTGCTTTCCTTTGAGATGGAAAGGTTTCCATCTTTTATCATGCAATAGGTAAATACAGATCAGTATCCATACACATCTCTAACCACCATCTGCTCAGGAATTTGCTCCAAGTACAAATGCCACTGACATTTCTATGGCATTGAGGAGTGTTCCTGGGGAGGGCAAGGCTGTCCTACAGAGTTAAAATGAGCCGGTGAAGGAGAGTTCAGGTACTAGACCTAAAAGTGACAAATTTACTCTCAGATTTTCTTTGCTATATTAAACATAACTAGTAAGAATGAGCTTACCTGTATTTGGGGTGAGTGATAGCATAAATGATGGGGTTATGGATGACAGAAGCTTTGGCAATCACAGCTGGTATGGAGTTCATGAAAGGTGTTAGGACGTGGGAATACCTAGAGTAATGCAAACACATCATATATTTACTATTGAGTTCTGCATTTTCTATGCAGTTAAACAGTGGCTAGACAGTGCTTTAAGGCTCTCGAGAGAGAGTAAAAGAGGAGTTCTGTACCAAAACAGTGAGAGAACAAATTCTACATCTTTTGCCTGTGAAGATCAACATCAGTCTAATTGGATTTCTGAGAAATATGATTTTCTTGGGGCTTCTCTGGCAGTACCTTCACTACTATGATTCAGGATTGTGGTAATTCCCATGTTGTTTAACATAGGGACAATGTCAACCTTTAAGAAGGCCTCACCATCCTGGTGAGGAAGTTTCTCATCATACTGTGGGATGAGGTGGAAACGGTTTGCCAATTGCAATACAAGAACCATTTTGTCAGCTGCCTGTTGAGATGCCATTTCACCTCTTAAGGCTTTTCATTGCTAAGGATGATCTCCATATGTTATTTTTAACATGTTTTCTACTGACCGTACTTTAAAAATATTGATTAGAGGTATAAATCTTCACATATTCTGAATAACGTACAGTGTGACCTTACTAGAATGGAGTTTTGGACCTTGAGCTGGGACAATGCTTTGGTAAGGCTGATGGAGAGTTCAGCTAACGTAAACAAACAGTGGCAAAGCCTTCTGTTTAAGCTAATTGTTCCTGTGTTTAAACTAATAATTCCCAGAAAATACAACCTGTAGACCAAAATATTAGTGAGCACAACTGTGTGCTAGCTCACTATTCCCCATTCAAAATATTTTCTAAAGGAATTAAGGTTCTTCCTTCATTTTTCATATGTTTTTGCTCTGTCAGATGAGTTTTCTTTAGTCCAAAACTATAGCCACAGACTCCATGTCTGCCTCCCATGTGTAGCATGCAGCGAGATTTTATGTGAGTCCCTTGCAATAAAATTTTGCATCCAGAAGAAACCCAGGCTTGGTCTATTAATCTGAAAAATCACAGTAGGATTTCCTAAAAGACATAGCTCAGAAATGGAAAAAAATCTGAATGAAGCTATGTTGCTCCCCAGATAGCTTTGTAAGGAACATTTAAAAATGCAAATTTCTAACATATTGCAGAATTATAAAATTGTTCATTTGTTGAGATTTTTGAGAGGATGAGACATGAAGCAGAAGTCCAAATTCAGCATGTACTTGATCCTCCTAAGGCAGATGCTGAATTGTACACGATAGTGCAACAGTTCTACATAGTGGTCAGCTTAAAGCATCCCCTAAGTGATTTTCTTTTAGGTCTCTTACAGTACTGCAAGGTAGCTGTGCTTCATTTCTCTGTCTTCTTGCTTCTCCTCAGTGTCTAACATGCCACATGTCACCAGTGGATGTCCAGTACCTAAGTTTCTCTTTGACAGAAAATGGGATATTAGGACACACTTGAAGAGTTTGTGTTCCTGAGTGAGGAACCTGTTTACCTTCACATAGAAAATGTTTGTTGCAGCTGGGAATCACCCATCTGCATACAAAGGGAGAGGATCCACTTCCCTCAGTATTTTTTTCCTTCTTAAACATAAGACTTTAGAAGTGCTGTGTTTAGGAAACTGTCTTTCTAAGCAGTGTTTGAGATGAAGCCCTGCAGTGGCCTCTTTCTTGGGTGTGTAACAAAAATCACCCTTGTCTTCCAAAATGCTCCATCATAAATACATTTGAGCTGTGTGTCAATTTTAGGAACACCTACTTTTTATCTGACTTGAAAAATACAAAGAAAAGTGTTTTGTACTGTCATAGGGAATCATCCAGTTGAGGTTTTGCTGCTGATAAGCCTTCCTAAAAGAGATAGTCACACACATTTTAGAGAGGCCAAACTGAAGCACAGGAAAATTCACATCTTAAGGTGGGAGAAATAACCACACAGAGACAAGGCATCTGGATTCCCAATCCATTACTTATGCCTGGTGTCAAGGTATCAACTGTCTGGTGTCAAGCTACATGTTTTAATACTGTCATGCTTCTGTTGAAATTACTGTGTGAAATGCTGACAATTAAATAGTTGAAGAACATGCTTTGATGATTTATATTTATGATCTTTTATATCCAGCATCAAAAAGCTCCCAACACATGTATATATGTATATACTAATTTTGAACTTGCTTATACATGTAAGGAATTTTAGCAGTTTAATGTAACAAAAAAAAAAAAAAAAAAAAAAAAAAAAAGAATATACTTATGTAGATTAAAGAAGTAGACAAAAAGAAGAGATTCAACCCCTGGGAGGATCTTTTTGGAGTGCTTTATTTAGCATTTTGGTACTAAATAAAGTTCAGATAGTTCAAATACCCTAGCATAGAGAATGCATTCAGAAATTTTTAGCATGGCAGTTTATGTTGCCAGTTATAATATTCTTGTTTTCTTTCTCTCTTTTTCTTTCTTTCTTTTTTTTTTTTTATTTTCTTAATGTCAAACTAAGAAAAAATCAGTCAGTATGTGCCCCATTTGTTAACTATCACTCCTAAATACATGAATGTTTTGGACATCCTTCAGACATCAAACATGACAAGTAGTTTTGACATTCATCTATCTTTTACATTTCCACATCTTCTGCTTTCACTGAATATTGCTTTACTGATACTCTTTATAATTACCCAGCAAAAGCTACCAGAGCAACAACAGAGTATGGTGACCAGGAAATGACAAAAAACAAGATGACAATCAGTGCAATTTTGGCCATCTTCCACTCATTTTTCATCCTCTGATACTGTTTCTGGAACTCTCTATTTCCACATTTGCATCCAAATGTCTGAATAGACCTAGGGAAAAAAAACATACAACAGAAAAAAAAAAAAAGGTAGGGAAATGAGCAAATAGCTTCATGAAGTGGGACAACAATACAACAATTACCCTTCTGCTACTTTAGGCTTTAGGCTAAAACTCATGCAACTTTTGTTAATGCAAGTAAGTGACCCATGCTTCCCAATTCGATGTACTTCTGTTGCGCTAATCAATGGCAAAATCCACATGTGCTTCAATGAAAAAAATAGCAGGAAAGTACCAAAAGATTTTCCACATAAAGCAGGTATTCAAGCCAATTGAGTATAGCTGAGTTAAAGACACTTAGAGGAGTCTTTGCTTCCCTGGGTCCTGTTTTGCAACCTTGCTGTCCCTTCGTACTTCTGAGCTAAGTGACCTGATCTGCTGGGATCTATGGGAATGGTACCCACAGATGGCACGTGGAGTGGCAGGCTGCCCTTTACATTTTAAGCAATATCTTTTTGTTTCAGAGTCCTTCTATTAAGTCTTTAATCTCCTTTTTTATTTAAATTTATAGTTCAATTCCATCTATTTTTCTGTGAAATAGTTATTGATACACTGCCATTAGGTGCTTCTGAGGTCCCTATTGTATTTATTCTGGTTGGTTAATTTCTGTACCCTTTTCCATGTCATTAAATAATACACTGATAAGCTCAGACCTAAATTCAGGAATGGCCCTTCTAAGAATTGTATGTCTTACCATGTTGACTATTGACAGAATTCTTGAGAATTCTTGTTTGGTTTTCTGTTTCAGTTGTGCTTACAAAATAACTGTGAGAAACGCATCCCGATTTTCTTCTTTCTTTCTTTGTTTTAAGAAATCAAACAGTCACTTAAACACAAGGATAAAAATTTAGGACTGTTGGCTACTTACTTGTTGGCCTTCTTGATAGCCTCAAAGATAGAGACATAGCTGTATATGATAGCTATCAATGGAATGAAAAAGACAAAGCAGAAGAGCAGCATCGTGTAGGCACGGACTGATGGTGTGAAAGTCATATAGTCCCAGGAACAGGAAGTCAACAAACCTTCAGGAACATATGCACCTAGAAAGGAAGACAGGAGAAGGCATAAACCATGAAGTGAATGTTATTCTGAGTGCAGAAGTCAGAGAAGATACTCAGAATAACATGGGATTTAGTCCTATTCTCTGAAAGGGAAAGAAGGGTTTAACAGGATAAACAATTCTTCATGTAAAGAACTTTTATATTTTCTTTTATTTTGTTTCCCTATTGTATTTATGCTTAGCAGTCTAAGGCTTCAGAAAACAAAGTAATTTTGCTTCAGTCTTGAATATTGTTTACAACTCATCATAGTCATAAGGAATCTCTTCAAATACTTATTTGGGTCTGGGACCAGACCTGTATTGTTTTTTACTATCTCCATTTCCTGTCCAATTGGTTTCTTCCTAAGGAGTCAAACCAATTGCTCTAGGTACCATTTTTCTAAGCATGTGCAGATAAGAGAAATTTACTGGGCAAAAGAAAAAGATTTATTGTGTAGACCAAATAATTTTGTCATAAAGGAAAGCTGAGTAGAACTAAAAAAAAATTACATACATACCTAATGTTCTACCTGAAACAAAATGTATTATCTTTAAAGGAACTGTTTCAAACTGTTAAGTAAATAAATTGGCAATAGCAATGTTTTTTTTTTTACTTTGGAATTTTAATTTTAACTGTTTATGCTGATATTTTCTGTTCTGCTCTTAAAAATATTGCACCAGATGTTCTCAAATGCATCTAATTACAGTGTGAGAGTTCATACTGTGGGCACTATTACAATCTAATTACAAGATAATAACACCCTTCAAGCAATTATTCCACCTTCTTCAACTGAAAATCTCTAATCTAAGGCTGTATTGTCATTTTGTTATTCTAACAGCTCCTCACTCAACTAATGACTACTTCTGTCAGTATTGCAGTTTGTTTAAGCATTGTTCATGTTTAGGGGGACCAGAACGGCAATAATATAACAATAACAGAACTCTGCTGAAATTCTGTTCAGTACCTGAGTTGGTTGTTGCATCCTTTACTAGTCAAACATATCTATGTTCTCACCTCACTTGGCAGATACATTCTCTTCTGGAATTAGGGAGCATAATGGTGGGCTGGGGTTTTGAACGATGAATTCATTCTAACTTAGTGACTGCAACTGGTGACTCTCAGGAAATAAACTTAATGGCAGTGAGGCAGATTCCAGTGAGGAAGAATAACAGAAACTTGCTTTGTCACAAATTGCAATGATCAAGGTGCTGTATGAATGTTCCAATTTCCATGTGTAAAATTCACATTTACAAAAGCATTTTAGTTACTACTAAATGCCATGCTTATTGGAAGCCAGTGACAACACCAATGAGTGAATGGAGAACACCATTCACTCATGGCAACACCAAGTGAAATTTTGTCCACCCAGAACACAGTCAAGACATACTGAAGATCTTCTGGCACAAATGCTCAAACTCTTATGTGAATGAAAAGAATTAGATTGACACTGTTGTCTTAGCACTTCTGTGGAGGAAAATTCATCAGAAATAACAAAAATACATTTATTTAACTTATATATTGTTGAATTTGATTCAATGGAAGTAGACATGGGATAATGAGCAGGCGCATTCTTCATAAATTTTGGCCATGAATTTATCTACTGTTCTTTATGCAGCAAAGGGCAGCATGCATATTTATGCACATTAAGTAATGTGCTTAAGGAAAAGTGCCACTGTCATATAATATGCTGTAATGCCCACTGCATTCTTTTCTTTTGATTAGAGACCTTCAGTTTCAACATGTGTTTAATCTTTTTTTTCAAACGGATCTACTCAAGCCTTGTATGTGAACTATGAATTCAACCTTCTTCTGTACCTTTAACTGGTCTTTAATCCAATACTATGAGGGCAAAAAAGTTTTATTCCAGGTCACTTACTCCATCCAAAGAAGGGTGGGAGGCTCCAAGCCAAAGAGTACAGCCAGACTCCTACCAGGATTATTAGGGCCTTCTTCTTTGACGTCACTCCAACAGAAGCCAGAGGTTTAGTGATGACAAAATATCTGTCCAAGGCAATCACCATCAAAGTGATCATAGATGTAATGCCAAAAAGAGCTCCGCAGAAGGCATACAGCTCACAGCCTTGCAATGAAGATGACAGAAGTAGCAGTGAAATTAATCTACCCATGCTAATTATTTCTAGGAGAGTTCAAGTCTGTGTTTCTTATGAACTAATGTCTTCTGGAATTTGTAAAGCAGTGAAAGTTGAGTTTTCCTGCAGTTATAATGCTACTTCAAAGCAGCTGTCTGTCTTGCTAATTACATTATCCATGGAGATAAACTTCAAAGATTTTGTTTGCTTCAATTGATGGAGACAGTGACACAACATATTTTCACTCATTGATTTCTGATTCTAGTGGGATAATTTCAGCAGTCCATTAATATCTTGTTTAAGTACAGTTTTACTGCAGGTCCCATAGAAGCAGCTGTTTTGCTTAACAATGGGATATAGTTACTTTGGTACTGTTCATGTCTCAAGGGCAGCAAAACTGAAGTAAATATGAATATATTAATGAGTAATTTAGCTGAAGTAAATATTCAGACTATGAATACATTAATGAGTGATTTTAATTGTTCAAACAACCTAATGATTAAAAACAGTGGTTTGGATTAGTTTTAACATGTATGCAAATGAGCACTTAACGGAAGTAAAATAAAAATATGCTTTTGGTCATCAGAGATCAAAATAGCAATTTTACTTCTGTGAGTTTTCTTTCTGTCAAGTACCTGTTCAAGAGGCAAAGACTAGTCTTCCTCTTATAACAGTTATATTGGAAGAATGAAAGCACCTTCATTCCACATTTTCTTACTACACAGGAAGTGTAGAATTTCTGTTGTGAAAAATCAGATTTTCCAGGCTTTCTTGCCTCACTATGCCAGGTGCAAGTCCCAGAGCAGGTTATTTAGAAGGGCTTTTAAGCCAGTGTGCTGAGGGGTAGTACTTCTTTGTCAGAGGACTCCTACAGTAGCTAAGTCACGAGATGACTGGGGAAGAGCACTGGCAAGAAGATTAGTGCTGTGCCTCATGTTACCTGTGGTGCCTTTGCCCCTGTCTCATTAACGTCATTTTCCTCTCCTGATAGAAGTTTATTTATTGCACACAGACACAAATATTCAAAGAAATGTTTGTGTCAACACAAACAATGATGAGAAATGTTCTCAATATTGCAACAGTACCTGAGGGTAGATAGATCAACTGCCACTATGGTAAGAACAAACATAGTGAAATCTTAGAAAGAAAATATACAAACCTTTTTCACCGAAAATCCAGTGTTTGTAGAGGCTGCTGGTGAAAAAAACTGGAGACTGTGTAATGGACATCAGGAAGTCACTAATAGCTAGATTGATGATGAGTATGTTGGCTGGAGTCTGAAGGCTCCTACTCCTACAGAAATCAGAAGAAATGTTGCTAAACACTGCTGCATTGTTAATTATGCTGTTACTCATTCCCGTGAGCTCGCAAATCCCACTACACGGTAAGCTAAAGTAGAGTGCTTCTTGTTTCCCTCATGAGGGAACACAAGCAAGGCCCAGTTTTACACCCTTTTACTCCTGTGCAGTTTACAGGATTGTTTTGATAACCAGCTCAGTGATGGGGATATATCACACTGTTCTTTAGATATTCTAACCAGTGCACTGCATGTCCACGCTTAACAGGAAGTTAGAGCTGGTGTACACTATGGATGTCTGGATCTGGGCTGTGTTAAGCAGGAGAAGGGGCATGCATTTTCCACTGTTGATAAGATCAACAGTGCCTTCCTAATATAGGGATTAAGCAAACTCACTACAAACCACATCAAGCACTTTGTTTTACATCAGCTCTTCTCTGTGACACTCATTTCATTGGCCCAGACTCTGTCTTTAAAAGAGCAATAAGCAGCGTATTCTGCTTGCTTTTGTTATTCATCATATTACATTACCATGTTTTAAAGGGTACACATAAAAACTCAACCGAGAACTCTTCACTTTGGGGCTCAGTGTGACTACTTAGCGCCTTTTTCAATTTCAGTCTTAGACATAATAGAAAAATAGGTGAATAAACCATGGTTTTTTTTCACTGGTCCAGAATCAATCACTAGGACCATCATCCCCTTTCTGTCAATTTAGGAGCAAGGAGGTATTATTTGTAGGTGCTTATGGGTTGTGTGTATTTGTTTGTAGTCTGTGAAGTCACTGAACACATTTCTGTTTCACGCAGCTGGTTCTCTTATGATTTGTCATTACCTGAGGCTGCTTTGTAAGCACCTAAACTGTTTTCTGAATTTATTTCTGATGTACTCGTTACTTAGCTATCAGTATCCCTTTCTGTCTTCATATCACCTTCAAATGAAGACAAGCTGTGTCCTGAAGTGGAAGTGCCATAGCTGGATTTCCTGTATGGGACCAGCCAAAGAGCTAAGCTGGCTCATGTACTTCATCCTGACATATCTGATCTTCATGCCAACACCTTTTCTCTTCTTAAGGCCACTGCCATTCTCACTTAAGTATGCCATTCTACTCTGAATGAACATACCTACTGCCCATAAATACAGGCTTGAGACCAAGACAACTTCCATCTGTACTCCAGTGATCTAAGTCAACACAGCCAAATTATCCTATAATTTGTTGCTATTATTTTGGTTTATTACATTTATGCCTAAAGACATAGTAGAAGTTCACTGGCTTGAACATCATGTCAATGCTCTGCCCCAGTGTGACAAATCAGACACAGAATGAGGAGTGAACAGGAATGGTGAGCATATGACATTGTTGTCAGAGATCCAATTTCCCTCAGATATAAAAGTTGGAATGTGGCTTTAGTTAAAAGGAAACAAGCCAAATGTTGGAAAATGTGAAAAAAAAAAAAAAAAAAGGCCACTAATGAACAAGGGGGAAGAAAGAAACTGACAAATAAGAAACAGGAGGAAAGAAACACCTAAAATAGAGAAGATTTGTGAGGTTCAGAGATGCAAACCAGCCTATCAGTTCAATGCAGACACAGTTATCCAGTAGAAAAAAAATTCACTGCAATATTTCTGCTTTGGCTGCATTTCTATAACTTGGAATATCTGTGTGGTTCTTTGCAATCTTGCTAACAATTTTGCTATGGCTGTGGTTAATGGGAAGAAGTCAGAGGGAAATGGCAGACTGCCACTCTTTTCCTACAGTAATGTCTCTTGGTGCATTTTACTCTGCCAGTGAAGAAGTCTAAGAGTATTCCAGGACTATGTTTGCAGCACACAGGATACAGTTGAAGTTCATATATTTGAATATTTAAAAAGACATTCAAAAGAAAGGTACCTACCTGCAGAAAGCATAGAAGACCAGGAAATTACCCAGAGTTCCTGTAATCCCCACTATAAGAATGACAACTCCAATTGTATAATGGGCATGATCTGGGACATCCACTGTGGGAAAGGCACGAGGAACATCTTGCACTGTCATCTTCTGTGGAGCAAATAAGAGGTCATAGGTATATTGCCAAACTTTTCTGAATAAGCTGGCATGTGCTTCTCTAGAAGGGAAAATGGTCAAGAATACAAAAAGACAACAAGCAAAGAAAGAATAAATCCAAATTCCTTTTACTGTTGATCATCTTTGCAGTATAAATATGCCACCAGCAGTGCAAAGGATGTATGCTTACTGTTGATTTAGAATTTTGGTGAAGAAAAGCAACCTATTCTCTCCCAAAAGAAAAATAAGGATATAGAGCAGAAAAAGAGACAGGAAGACCTGGAGACAGGCAACCTGTTTCATTGCATCTGACATCAGGTAATGCAGTATTTAACAAGTAAGCTTCCTATAGATTTAATATCAGGAAAGTTTCTGTACCTGTGACATGGGCTAGAATTCTCTTAGTAAAAATGTTCTATGGATAAATAAATGAAGTGGTATGGCCACTTCATTTTTCCCACTGAATAACACTGAATTTTGAGGTGCCCTCAAGAGCTGATTACCAAAAGTGTGGCAGCTTGAACTTGAAGAGCTTGAAGAGTCTTTTGGAAATACAATAAAGGATCAGAAAAACTACACCACAAATCCTTTCTACCTTATGCCTGGTTTCCACACCAGTTCTGATTTTGGTCTGCCTAAATCAAGGTATTTTACTCTCTGTGAAGTATTTAATAAACCACTTGATTGAAGCATTTGTATCTTAATCAGTTAATAACTCACAGCAGAATTCAGTACCCAAGTCTGAAGATTGCAGCATTGGAAATGGGTATTTTTGGACAATAGAGGCAGACATTACCTTTGAATACATCTGTGAGGTTGGGCTGAGGTTATTACAGGCAGTGTGGATATTAAACCCATGTGCCAGTAGCAAGAGGTGAACCCCAGGAGTGCCTGGAATTCTGGACAAGATTGCTTTTTGTGCGAAAGATCTGCCCACAGCAATGCTCAACCACCAGGGTGCACTCCCTGGGTTTCTACATTAGCACCAATGAAATGCTGGACAAATACTCTGATCTTAGAGAAGGAAAATGTAGTTCTGGCTGTTACTGTAATTGGAGCAAAATGTTAAGTTTGATACACTAACTGAATTACAGTATCACAGCATTTATGGTTCAGGTTCCTGCAGCAAAGTGGAAGTTGGCATAACATCATTAACATCAATGGCATCTTGCCCAGCTAGAACTTGCTGTGCTCAACACGCTGCCAGTAAACTAACAAAAATAATCCCATACTAATAGCAAGTGGGTAGGGAGAGTCTGAGATAAAATTCTTTCAAGAAATGAGATCATGTGTTCTTTGGTTTGGGTTGGTTTTATTTCTCCTTAGTCTTCTCGCTA
This sequence comes from Taeniopygia guttata, assembly GCF_048771995.1. NCBI lineage: Eukaryota > Metazoa > Chordata > Aves > Passeriformes > Estrildidae > Taeniopygia > Taeniopygia guttata. Next base: position 10,403,609 of record NC_133031.1, on the reverse strand, counting down.
GAACAGTTTTAAACAGCTGTTCTGCACAGAGTTAATTATGATTATTAGGGGAAGGGAGATTTCTGATAGTTTTTCCCCTGTAGCTATCAATTTAATCAGAACTAGATCAATGTAATGAAATGAAGCAAATAAAGGAACTTGTTTTGGCTACGAAGAATAGATTAAAGTGGATTTAATTTGAATTAAATTTGTGGAGGACTAAGGACAAGGAAAAATTTCAAAGATAAATATAAATACACAGAGAAATTGCAAGAGAGCCAAGATTAGTCAAGGGAAAGTAGAAGACTTTAAAAATCATTTATTAATGAAACAAGTTCAGAATAAATAAAAATGTCAAGTGTGAGGAAAAAGAAAAGGATACTATTTATACTGGAGCAGTGTTAGGGCCTAAATTATAAAACTACATATATTATCAGGAAAAGGTGTGTGGCAAAAGAAATAAATTAGCATTTTAATGTGGACTTCCTGTAGACCTTGGATTTTTACCAGAGGATACAACTCAGGTCTTCTCTAAGAGAGAAAAATCAATTATTAAAAAAAAGTAGTTCCACTATTTTAATTGGAAATACAATTATTAGTTTTTACATTAAATAAAGGTACTGGTTGATTGAGAGGGCATTAGATCACACCTACGCACTTCAAATCCATCACTAAGTTGCATACATACACATGGCTTCCATAGTAGACAAAAATACATGCCTGTATCTAGTTCAGCCCTGTGTCTTCTGCAAGAATCAAAAGAAAGAACAGGGAGAAAAAGATAGTGCTTGAGAAAATCAGGTCAGCAGGATAATCAAGAAATCAGATAATTCCCAAAGCCTTTCTCTATTTAGTTTCTCCAATGCATTAGCCCTGTTTATTCTGTCTTCTATTATCATTACACAGTACAAGTACTTGGTTGGCAGGGGAGAATAAAAATCCCCTTGTTGCAATCCATATTGTTGCACTTGTCCTTTGAGAATACTCTGAACAACTACTTCAGTTGCAGTGATAATACACAGCAGTGTTGCATGTTTTCTGTTCAACCTTCTTTCTACAAACACCTCATAATGAAGATATTTGGACTGGGACTGGCACTATTTAACATTTTGTTGGCGATATGGAGAGTGGGATTGAGGGCACGGCACTCTCAGCAGCTTGGCTGATGACACTCAGCTGTGTGGTGCTGTTGACATGCTGGAGGGGAGAGATTCCATCCTGGAGAGGCACCTGGACAGGCTTGAGAGGGGGGACCATGCAGACTGCATGATGTTCAACATGGCAATGTGCAAGGTCCTGCGTGTGGGTCATGACAATCCCAAGCACAAATACTGGGTTGTCGGAATCTGTGGGTATTGTTGATTCCGAGATTGTAGAAAGTCTCTGTCTTTCTGCCTCGTTGCCAAAGAAGAAGCCATAATTCGTCTGTGCTGGTTTCAAGGTTGTTTATTCTGTTTATCTCTAACATGTTCTGCTGCCCTGCCGCAGCTCTGTCCTGCAGGGCAGCGTGTGGGGCTCTGCCCTCAGTGGGATGTTACAAACATTAAATACCACAAACTACCTGTGCTGGATTTACAATAATGTGCCAATATCTGTCACCTACGTTGAACAGCGTGCCCCCAGCCTGAACCAACAGAAAAATGCCAACACTACAGTGAAACATGGAGGGCATGAAGAAGGAGAAAAAGGACAAGACACACCCAATTTCCTCCATCTTGTCCCCTTTGAACTCCTAATCTAGAATCCTAAAATTTTACTTTTGCACCTGTGCCAAACTTAATTATTACTTATATCAAACACTCAGAGCTTGTAATTCATCCTGTAATATTGAAAACTCTGTTCCATGGACAGAGATCACAGACGGTGTTTCTGGGGGCTCTGTACAGGGGGGTTCCTGACCCCTGCCAGGGTCCCAGGCCTTCCAGGGAAGCCCTGGATTCCCACAGCTACTACTTAATTCTAAATCACCATATTGTTGTCTTTAAAGCTTTCTTTTTATGACATACCTAAAACCCTCTAATTTTAAAAAATCCCACAGAAGGGACTTTAAAGATCCTCTAGTTCCAACACCCCTACAATGGCCAGGGACACTTTCCACTATCCCAGGTCACTCAGAGCCCCATCCAGCCTTGCCTTGAATACTCCCAGGGATGGGACATCCACAGCTTCTCTGGGCAATGTGTTCAGAGCCTCACAGCCCCACAGTACGGAATTTCTTCCTAATATCTAATCTAAACCTACCCTCTTTTAGCTAGAACTCATTACCCCTTGTCCTACCACTTGTAAATTTTCCCCATTGAATTCTCTTGGAGTCCCCCTTCAGGTACTGGAAAGATGTTCTAAGATCTCCTCAAAGCTATCTCTTCCCCAGGCCCAACAAACCCAACTCTCTCACCTTTAGTCAAGATTCAAAGCAGGTTTTATAACTTTGGTTATGTGTGAAAACAGGCCTTTTGCTAGAGCTTTGTAAAAATTAATGTTCTTAATCTCTGGAAGGCATATAATTTATTATTTATTTACAGTATAGTTTCACAGAATCAATTTGAGAAGTGCCACACTGGTTCAGACAAGCATTCCTGACAAAATACCAGCCTGCCTTTAGCCTCTATTTCATAGAGATACCAAATGGGCATAATAAACAGTGATGTGGGAATCTAATTTTAAGAAGCGTCTTAATAATTGGTTTGTACCCCAAAACAGTGTTATTATCCATTGGAATGGAAAATCTTAGTCCTCCATAAATTTTAATCCTCCATATTATAGTTGTAATCCTTTGCCAAATCCTACTCTGTCATTTGCCTCAATAGATGCAGAGTTAAGTTATGGAGCTGCTCTGTGTCAATGTGTTTCTTTCTGGTAGGATGTCCTTGTGGAAGCACTAGAGGAGAGGGAAGCAGCTAGGTTTTATGAAGTGTGCCTTCTTAAAATGCTCACTGTTTTCCCTAGAGGAATATTTGTCTACCACCTCCAACAAAACAGCTAAAGCAGATCTATGTTTTCAGTTGTCTTGCAGTAAACTTGCCTGAGACTTACAAACTTGAGGTGATTTCTGGGGGTTTGGAGAAAAGCATATGTTTTATAGGTAAATATGTCTAAATCCTTGCTGCAGCACAATATGGAGCTTCATTATTCTATATTTATGACCTGCTGCACAGCTGCTTGCAAGGGAGGCAGAATTCTTCCTTGAGGGACAATCTGAGGAACCAGCTTGCTTCTTTAGGAAGAGAGACTAAGGCTTGGTGCAAGCAGAGGAGTAAAAATTAATCAGTCACAGGGCAGATTCATTGAGGCACATAGGGCAGAACTTGTATTTCACAATAAAGTTTGTCAAGACCCTCCAAGACACTAATCTGAGGACAGTTGAAAGGATAATGGGACTCCTTTGCAATCCAAACCAAAACCATGATTCCTAAGTGATTTGTCCAGGTAACAAGGAAGTCTATATCAGATGTTAAACCCAGGAATATTTGATGCCTGTATCTGTTTTGTCTTGGGAATCCGTTTATCATACAGTTTCCTAAAGAGAATGTTTTCTAAATAGTTACTTCACAATTGATTAAATTAAAAAACCCAAACCAGCTAACCTCTGAATTACTTCTAGTTGAGGATACACCATTTTTGAAAGTCCAACACACATCCCCATAGCATGAGAAAAGCATTTCTGTATAAGTGATAAAAGGACAAGGTTCCAAGAATAGAATTCAACTATTACCGAGCAAAATCATCTGTTCTTTTTCAGAGTGAGGAAATATAATCATATCACTTAAGTATCACTCACTTGGAGATGTTTATTTCTGAAGTCCTACTAAAGCTAACAGTGATGATGGAGGAAGCAAGGCCATGCAAGCAAATACTCATAGTAAATAATACCTGATATAGCCCACTTCTCACAGTCTCACAATGGCAAGAGTATAAGATCAGGTTTAGTCATAGCTACAGGGAAAGAAGAAATCCTCATAAGGTCATTTGGGCATTTGAACATATTTCAGTGCTGATTCTGATTGATTGATCTGTATGATATCAATTCCAAAGCCAGGAGTAGGAAAAACTATGTCTAAGACATTTTTTCAGCTACTTCTGCCTGAATATGGCAGAAGGATTGGATCTAATTTGGTGTAAAACAAGACAACTAAAGGGGGAAGAAAAATAGGGAGTGCTATGTGGTTGCTTTTATCTCATCTAACTTTTATATCTCATCATGCTTTTATTTCATCTAACTTCAAACTGTAGGCACTGGTTTTGCAGGAAGAATGTTATAATAGAAGAGAACTCAGTTACAAAACATTGCAAGTTTTGGCAGTCCAGCATGAACTTTGGCAATATAGCAAGTTTCTTTGTTCTTAATTTTCCTATAAACGCAGGTAAGGAAACCACTTATTCACACAGTTTGACTTATACAACTGTATAGTTGTATAAGTGTTAGTGTATATAGTGTATATAGTGTTAGGCCTTTTACACTACAACAAATTACATCATTTAGAAAAACTATCTGACCAGAAACACTGTAATTTCCTGGGGTTCCTTGTGTGGTGTTTGTACTGCTTGCCTACAAAGAAGCCTTAAACAACTGATAACACTTATTTTCCTTTACAGGTCCTTTCTCTGATTTCTGTGCTTGCCTCTGTGGGCACTTGCTCTGTGATGACAGGCAGCACAGAGAGGAGTGTAATCCCCCCTCAATTATGGTTTCAGCAGGGTGACGCTAACTGCTAAGCCCTCTTTCCAGTAGACAGCAGGGCTTTCCATAGATGATGCTCGTCCTGTTGAGCAATTTGGATAGCAGATTTTGTATCCTATCTTCCGGATTTAATCTCGGCCACAAGCAGCACACACTGCTTTCACTCCTGAGACTCTCTTAAGCCAGTCTTTGTGTCAAGTTAAAATGCAAAATTTTGGTGATACAGATACTTGACCTAGGGAGAGAAAAGGGATAGCTAATGAGATTGCTCAGCAGAATATGGAAAAGATCAATTTTTAATTTTCCAGTGTAAATCAGTGTGTCCCCAGAATCCTTTTCCATTTTGCCATGCACTCTTCAGTCCCTTTTCTCCTTTCCTGCTATCCTTCTTCACATGTTATCCATCTAATTTCGTCTTTTAAGTGCCTTGGCTCAGGACACTTGTTTATTTTTCTGTAATATACTGCAGATATCCATGTTTTATTAAAAAATAGATTTTAAAAAACTTTAAAAATTAGGTTGGTTCATGTTTTCACTTTAAACTTTTAAACAGACTTTAGTAAAAACAGCACATGATGAGACACAAAGCCAGGAAGAGGACTTCTGAACTCCTTTGGTTCAGGCTTGTGAGGTTGGACAGAGAAAATTTTCAGCAAACCTAAAAAATTCCATCTTGAAGTGTCATCACAACAGAGTCTCACTTTCACAGTTCCAAGGAAAATGTCTTTCTCTTTAGTATATAAAAACTCAGAAGGAGCTTTGATAGGACTTACCTGAGAAAACCTTCCAAAAAACTTTCTTGGGTAACTGCACATAACTCTTTTAACATTTACATAAGCACTACACTGCACTTACATATAATTACAGAAATTATGGGGATTTCTGCCCTGAATAACAACACAAGAGAGCATCGTGTTTGAACTGCTAAACAACAGTTTAACATACAAGAACATCTCGTTTTGATAGTTTGCAACATATTTGATGCACTTTGCCATTAGACATTCCTGCCTGTCTTCTGCCCATGCAACTCTGCTAAAAAACACTGCTTGTACAGCCCTTGCTGCATTAAACAAATAGCCAAAGGGATAAAAATAAAATTTTAAAGTTTTCATTATGGCATTATTGCATTATAGCATAAAATGTGTACATGCTTCTTAACTGTCCATTTATAGTCCTACAAATGCCAGCATTGCCAGAGATCTACATGCTACAGCTTTAAGTGACAGAAAACACTTACTGTTGGGGCTCTGAGAAGCAGATCCATCTGTGTGTAGGCATTGGCTTCCGAGCCATTCCATGCGTTGAAGGACTCCACAGTTTTGGTGCTCTCAGAGGGAAAAAGATCCCCTTCTGAATGGGCTGATTATTCAGGTGAATAAAATCTAAGTAAAACCAAGAAAGAAGAGCTGTCCTCTGAATTTAAGTCAGCCACTTTACCTTTGTGTGTGTGAAGCAGGTTGTTAGATTCTTTGGAATGGTGTTAGATCCAGTGCAGAGTTTCTCACTAGAGCTTCAGATTGCTTCAGTCCATCATCAGCTCAGCGAAGGGCAGCAGCAGCAGCTTCCATTTAAATACGGGAGAGGGCAGAGTCCGCACATGCCCAGTTTGCAGCTTGTTCCATCTGATTCCAGCTTCACTTTAATGACAGTAGAAAACTGATGCTCACTTAAAAGTGCTGGTGCCTGGTTTTTGCTTTTGACCAATTTATGTCTGAATTGTAATGCTATTCCCACACTATCTCTGTATGAAGACACCAAAGTTAAAAGGTGGAGTTCAATCTGTCTTAAATATACAGTTTTTTTCACCATATTGATGAGTTAGTTTTTTGTAGTCTGCTTTTAAAGATACATGTGTACAGTTCTGGTGAAACTGTCAGATCTCAAATAGATTCTGATATTTAACAATGTGCTTGTATGCACTTTTGTCTTGTAGAATTAAGGTCATGGTTGTTTGTTGGTCTACTTCTAAAAATAAACAAAACATAGGGATAAAACCTGACATCATCCTTTTCTGCTTTTTAGTTAAAAAGCAAAACAAAACAAAAAAACCCACACAAATACCTTAGGTAGAGAACAGAAAATATCCATCTGTTTCAAGAGTTGCCTGCTTTCTTTTCAGTTGTGTTTAGGTAAAGTACACATGAATGAACGGATTCTCATTCACACAAATCTGGCTTTACATTCCACTGTGCAAAGACATGAATTGCTGTATTCCCAGTTGAAGGCCCATTACTGTTGTAAAGTGAAGTTTAATTGCAACAGAGAATTAGGCACAGTGTGTGAAAAAGCTTCTAGTACATACTGCAGCCTAAGTATCACAGAGTTTAGGCCTTCCGCTCACTGTCCAAATGACCCTGATGCAAGCTATTAGCTTCACTGCAGTTGGTATTAAAAATAGATGGTGTGAACTGTTACTGGAAAGCCTTTGTGAGAAGGCTATGTTAGTAATGGTGGGAATTGCATTGCCCCAGCTCTGCACATGTACCTTTCCTTGAATGAACACCTGCAGTACCTAACCATAAACTGAAGGATTGCTTTTCTTTGTGTGAATGGGAGCTGTGCCTCTAATGAAAGGCACTCACCTATAGTGTTGCAGTTTCCCTTGATAGTCATTTAAGGGAATGCAATCCTTTTGATAATCATTTAAAGAGGGAAGCAATCCTTATTGTCACCAGGCCTCTGAACATTAACCAGAAGAGAGCTTCTTAAGAGTCTACAGGCTCTCAAACCATGACACCCTAAGAATAACTATTAGCAGGTCCATTGTGCAAGGCAGAGAGATTTCATCTGGTGTCCCTGCCCTGCTGTGTTGGTAGATGCAACCAAGCCAGATTTAAACCAGCTGTGGCAGAACAGCACCCAGAGGTGGCTGATCCACTGACTAGTTTCACCTTTGCCAATGTCTGAGATTCTATGGTCTCTTTATAAAGTGTCCTCTTCCCTTCTCTCTGTGTGACATCAGAACATGAGTATCAGGGCAATGGTAGATGTGACATTAATGTATGACTGTCTAGAGACGCTAATGTGAACTCCAAATCCACCCCTCTGCATGCACAGCACTTGCACGGTAATGATGCTGCAGCAAACAATGTTGTTGGACATTTTGGGGGACAGGACCTTTTTGGAAGATAATTTTGCATTTTACTACTAAATAGTCAGAAGATGTCATTACAGAAAGCCACAACGTGAAACTGGCAAAGGCTTGTTCTATCTTCAATTGAAGCTTATCAAGGAGCAGAGCAGAAAGTACAGAAATTATTGATGTGCAGAGAAATGAGACAATGGTAGGTCTCCCATGTGTGAACTTTGTACTCAAAGGAGTTGCACACAGGTACATCCTGATCTTGTCAAACTGATAAGACAAAGTTTCAGACATACAATCTTCAAGAATAAATACTAGATCAGATGTGATCTTTGACTTGACATTCTCATTTTCATTGCTTAGATAATCTTAGTTTTCTGCTTTGTCTTAGTTTTGGACAATGCCAACACTCAATCTGTTTACATACAGCTTGTTCATAAAGTTCTCCTTTTCTCTGGGTCACAAATGACATTTTTCTTCCTTCTTATTTCCTCTCATCTTAACAACAAGTTAATGCACCGAAAATATTTCATTTCCAGTTAGCCTGGAAGCACTGACTTTTTGGGCATTTTTAGGGGAGCCTGTAATATGTTCAGCAGAGTAATCAAATAAGAGAATAAATATATGTTTTTAAAGTAAATTAGACATTATAGAAGCAGAAGCTGTCTTCCTGCTTCATTAGATTTGGTGTTGATATACACACCTTTGCAGAGAGATTACTTTGATTAGTTCAGCAGTTCCTGAGAGCATTTATGAAAGAACATGCAGTGTAAAGGAGAGAAAGTTTTCCCACTGGGAAGCAGATGCTAGTCCAAAGAGGGCTACTTGTTTGGTATCCTTCCTTAGCCTTAGGACTCTGCTTCTGGGAACACTCAGCTCTTGCAAGCTAGGGAAACTATTTCTGCAAATGAGACCCTAACACTCAGATTCGTGGCCAGTGGAGGTGTTCATATGATGGCAGCTGTGTGATCCTTTATTATGGCCAATTGCAAGAGGCAATTCAGCTGCCCTGTTTTATGTGTGATGACTCGGCTTCCATGGAAGGAGAGGAATCATCCTACAACTGTACAAGGTTTGAAGTATGAGACATCTCATTATCTGTCCCTAGGGCTCAGGGAGTCACACAGCAAATCACTCACAAAACCTTTTTTTCTCTCAGGTTTTCTTTGCTTTATATGCAGTGTTAAACCAGAGAGAACAGTGCTAAGTATTCTGTTGAGCAATAATTGTTTTTCTTTATAGTTAAGACTATTTCACTTGAAGTTAATCATAACATTAAGACCTGTGGATCAGGAGGGAAATATGGCCTCTCTCTCTTTCCCTTGTTTATTCTCTACCAAAATCTTACCTCTGCTGTATTTCTGGGAAGCCTAATGGAGAAAACATATCAGTTTATGACCCCATGTGCTTTCCAAAGGCATCAGTTCATTCTACAGCTTTCCAACATTTCTGCCACAAATTCTGTGTGTGAAACATGCAGAAAGTTCACCTGGCTTGTGGCCCAGGTCTGAATTGTGCTCCAGTGACTTCTAGAGAAAGGAAAACCTGCCTAGCGTTAATCTCTCAGAATTCTGTCACATTGAACTATGGTGAGAACAGCCTTCCCACCTTGAGAGTCTTGCTTTCAACTGGATGCCAGCTGCCTACGAAGGTACTCCATCCCTCCCCCTCTTCAGCAGGATGAGGAGGGAAAAAAATAAGATAGAAAAAACCTGTGGCTCAAGATAATGGCAGTTTAATAAAGCAAAGGCTGTGTGTGGAAGCAAAGGAAAAGAAAAACTTATTCTCTACTTCCATCAGCAGGAGGTGGCCAGCCAATACCCAGGAAGCAGGGCCTCAGTAGGCACAGCAGTTATCACAGAAAACAAACACTGTAATAACAAGTGCCCCCTGCATTCTCCTTTCTCTTAGCTTTCACTGCTGAGCAGATATCATAATACCATGGAATATCCCTTTGGTCAGCTGGATCTGCTGTCCTGGCTATGGCCCCTGCCAAGATCTTGCCCTCTGGCAAGGGGGGAATGCTGGAGAGGCAGCATTGCTGCAGTGCCAGCACTGCTCAGCCAGAGCCAGAACACTGAGGTGTGAACAGCACCTTCCTGGGTACCAGCACAGCCCAGCTCAGGGAGGGCTGTGATGTAAGAATGAGCTCCAGCTCAGCCAGACCCGAGGCAGCCTCTTGCTGCTGATAATTTACTTCTGTTCACAGTTTTTTATAAATTACAGGCAAAAATAGCAGAAAGACCACAGCCTCTGGGACCCTTCCAGGAAACTGAGAAAATTGTCTAACAGAAAAAGGGAAAGATAATGCCTGGATAAAATTTAATTAAAGTCCAAATGAGTATAAGATTTCTTTCACAATGATAGGAAAAGAACTAATTTTCCTCTCCTTTGGCTGGGAGCTGTGGGTGGAATTAGGTGTTAGCTCATCTCCAGGAATAGAGAGTGCACCGCAAGAACAGGTAATCTGCTGCCTACAGGATAAACAGACTGCTTTTGGGAAATGCCAGGAGAGCTAAACCACCAGGGGCATGGTCAGCTAGGCATTAATGACTTTGAGGCACTTTTACAATGGCTCACCTGGGCTTCTTTAAACTCTCTGAAAGATTATTTGGGTTTCCAAGGCCAGCATACAGAAAGAGGAACAGACTACTCAGAAATGGGAAAGGTAAAGTCTGCACTTTTCTTTGAGTGCAGACACAGGTCTGGGTCTTGAGTTACCATAAAGGAGGCATTCACAAAACAAAGTTTTTTTGTATTGTTAATAAGTTGAGTGATTTTATTTTTTTTTCCTGATTGTGATGTGGGGAATGATAGCAACAATTCCTGAAAACATCTTGGGGAAGACAATTCTCAGTGCTCAGACTATGCTCTGCTTGCCCTCTAGACATGCTAGGTAATCCTATAAGTGATAGAATAAATGGAAGAACTATCAATTTTTCATTTGAGTGTCCATTTATTTGCAGTATCTGCTTTTCAAAAGGCAAAATCACACTATAAAATCTGAGTCCACAGCAGCCTTCCCCACACAGCTCCCCTGTATAGTGTGAGTCCTGGGAATCTCGTTTGGTATTGCTTCTCAGTGGCTGCAACATCTGAAAACATGGTTCTGTCAGAACCATTTTTAGGGCCCTATTTTTGTACTGGTACCTGCAACAAATATATCTGCTTTGATATGCAGGTGAAAACTGGTTGCTTGTCTTACACAAAACTCTGGTTTCAACCATCTGTGTTCTTTTTGCCTTTTAACAGCTAAGATCTGTCAGAGGGGAGCTCTCCCACTTCTTAGCTGTTCTCAGAGTGTGCACTACAATTTTTGGCACCCCAAATAACAAGGCAGGGAGAGAGCTGTGTAATATATATCTTCTGTGTGCTCTATTAATCATAAAAATTAAATTTAGTTTTTCATGCCTGCAGCAACTTGGCAAGGTGACAGAAGGCAAGAAGACCCTTTGTAAATAAAATTGTTAAACTGAATACAAAGTTCTGTATGGCCTCTCATGGGAATATACTCTTGGGGCTCCTCAAAAATCAATAGATAAAATAGAAAACAGTAAATCAAATCAACATGGTTTTTATTGTGCTACAAAAGTGAGTAATTCACTTCATGGGTAGTTCTAATTTTGTAGGGTAGCCAAGATCTATGGTGAATAGCAAAGACACAAACTCTAGGGTGCAGCCAGCAACCTCTAACTCTGGGCTCTTTAGCCCGACAGCAGGAGAGGGAGAATCCCAGGCCTGGGCCAAGTACAGAAGGGCCAGACCAGAAAGGATGGTTTAGAAGGATCCCTTCAAACACAAGATTTTTTTCTAATACTTAGCAAAACCAAAATCTTTTCCACTGAGATAGAAAGATTCCATCAGCGATCTCTCCAGTCTGAATGTAGCCCTGTATATGGCATTAGGCTGCAAGTCTATGGCAAGGTACAATCCAGCAGCTTCTCTTCCTGAGTTTCCCCAGTTGTGTTTCCAGCTACTTCTGGGGTTCATGGCTTCAAGGCCAGCTAGCTTGAAAAGGTCAGCCCACGTCTGTCCCTCTTGTCCTTCTTCACAGAATCTGAACACAAAACAGTTGCAGAAAGAGCTCTCAAAATCAGCCAAGTTGGATTTGCAGTGCCTCCAAAAAAAGCCTCTTAACCCTGATTTGTGGAGTGAGCCCTCAGATTCATCCTTCCCTGTCTCCTATGGCTTAACCTCTTTGCAAAGCCTACCCTTCTCTAAGGAGCTCTGGTTAGCCAAACTCTTTTCAAACAGTTTCAGCTGGAAGCTTCCCTACTTCTAGTTCCAAAGAAGAGCTCTCGCCTTCTCATATGTGTGAATTAAAACTGATTGTGCTGGTGCAGCTTAGTGCCTGCTGTTGGCAGGGAGAAATCATATTTTAAAAACAACTGAAAAGTTGCTGTATCATTGCAGACAAAATGCCCCATCTTTTTGGCAATAATTAGATACAAAACTTAAAGAAAACTTCCCTTGTTATTCTCTTCCCCTTAATAAACCATGTCTCTATCACAGACAAGTCAGTCTACACTAGGCTGAAATGTGGAATCAGCATATGGTGGTGTCGAAGCTACTTGCAATTTTTGCTGAAAGCAGGCATTATGAAAGATTTGCTCATGCAGAGATACAGCAGAATTGTGTGTTTCCCAGCTACTATACTATGCCAGTAAGAGGAGGATTATTGACAGGGGAGGGGTGAGAAATAAAACTGTATAGAAATTATATCAATAATTTTCCCTCTACTGAAATGCTGGCTGCCACTAAAGGTACACACAGTGGCCCATGGCAGACAACAGTGCCAGGATTTGGTCAGCACTGGCATGGAGCTTGTACTGCTTACAGGAAGAACTACTGGTACTGTTTAGTTTTTGATTGTTGGTTTTTTACTCCCATCTGCTTATGTGGTAGTTACTTATAAACTCTACAGAACTCAGCGACTTGAGCCTCTTGTGGGAGGGGCTGCAGAAATACCTTGCCAGGTAAGACAGAGGACAGTAATGGAGAGAGACAGACCTCTGATGAACAGACTAAGGAAAGATGAACACTATAAGCAATTTTTATCCACACACAGCAATAAAAATTTAAACCTTGATATTTGAGAAATAATAGTTCATGATAACCAGAGGGTAAACAAAGTGTAGTGCCACTTGGTATTAAAGAATTATCATCTTTCTCCTTAGATAATAGCACTATTGTGCACAAATTATATGCAGAAAATACATTTGCTGCCCTGATGGCTATACAATTACTTTTTCTGCCACACACATCTTGTCTTACAACATCTCTGTGAAAGAAATCTTATCATTTCAAGAAATACCATTAGTGGTTATGTAGGTGAAAAAAGCAAACCACAATTGTGAAGCCACTAGTGGGAGAAAATTCTGTTTATGCACTAAATAAGCAGGCATCTCAAGTCCCAGCAACTGCTGGCCATTGCAGATACCCTGTTTTGCTGTTCTAGACTGCACTGTGCCCAGTGCTTTCAGAAGTTGGAGCAGGATGAGAAGGAAGAAACAGACCACTTACTAACATCACTGGATTTTGAAAATCTTGTATTTTAATTGTTTCTGAAAAGTGCCTGACAAGCAAATGAAAATTAAACTGGCCAGAGAATATTTTATCTGTGTCTGTAAGAAATTTCAGGGTCCTACACAAGACAAAAGAGCCAGCAGCAACCTGCACCAAATGCTGTTTCAGCTACAACTGTGTCCAAGATTTGGGCAGGATTCTGTAATGGCCACTGAAACCAGAGACATTATGAGGAGTTTGTCCCTGCTGCAACTTGAAACTCTTCACACAAAGTCTGAAATCAAACAGACCTAATGCTTAAGCTAGAGCAGAATCCAGTGCAGATATACTATCAGAGGTTCTCAGTGTACATAAGTGTGAAGCCATATGTCTGTTTCTTTATAAACTCTTCTGCTAGGGCTGTCATCCAGCCTGTTATCACCATGGACTCTGATTTCCCAAGTGTCAGCATAAGGCCTCTAAATGAACATGTTCTTCTTTGTTTAGCTCTGCAGTGTGGTCTTTATTAATATCTACTGTGCTGAATGCCTCCTCTGGATCCTCAGTGACTTCTGTTTCAGTTGCTATGACATCCTTTTAGTCCAACCTTAATTAATGGAAAGTACAGAACAGTTATCACACGTTTGCAGACAAGTGTTGCAAGTGTGCAAGTGAGACTGTGTACAGCTGTGTCTAAGACCCTTTCATTTGGATCCTATCCTCTCCTAGCTCCCTTCTTTAACTGTTGTTTCCCTGCATGCACTTTGACAACGCTCCACCCTTCTTTTCTCTCAAATCAGATAGATATTCTGGTTTTCACTTTTAAAAGCCTTGATAGATTCTCTGTCTCCAGCTTAGCTATCATCTTTCAGACAGCTCTGGCTTGCCAGCTCCCTCATCCTGTCAGCCAGGGATGCCCATTTCCATCATTCCCTGAACACAGTTTCCACCACGCATGATTTGCTGGTCTCCATGCAGTTCTGCATGCTGGTGGCAGTGGCAACAAGAGACATTGACAATAGGTGGGCTTCAGGCACACACAGCCTGCTGGCCATGTTGACACCACTGATCTATAGTGTCTGAGATTATCTGCCCCTCTCCTACTAGTACACCTCCATTTCTTATCTCCTTGTACTTTGATAACAAGCTCTTTGGAGCAGAGATTTTTTATTCCATGCTGGGATCATGTTTTCACTTGCCTAACATTTCAAAGTATTAGAGCAATGCAAATGTAGTAGGATTTCCATTTTCTGGTAATGCCATGAATTCACTTAACAAATATACTCAGCTTAATTTTTTGGGTGAACTTGTGAATAATTCAGTATGACTACAAGAAAATGTCAGTGTTCTGTTTTAATAAAAATGTGGACAGCTAAAAATGGTCTTCAGAGATTAAAAAGCAAAAGAGTAAGCCTTCTGGCTACACACACATCTCAGAAGCAAACCAGTATGAAGTGATAAATACTGGCACCAATTCTCAGAAAGTCAAACTGCAGTTTCTTACTTCAGTTTTATGATTCAGCCTACTCCCTTCAGAACTGGTATTCCTGCTCATGACTTGCAGATGATGTTGCAAACTACAAAAACATAACTGGGGAATAATTTTTCTGCACAGTAGACAAACATAGACAAACATGTAATCTCTACTTACTGTAACAAATTTTCACTAAAATAATATCCTGAAATTCATATTTGTGATAGGGAAACCTGGGCACTGCACTCTATCTGCTCTTTCAGATGGCTACAAATGTACTTGAAAAAAAGGAAACATATTAACAACATACAGCCTTGAGTATGGTCTTGAGCCCCCAGGATACTCGAGTGATTTTGCACACCACTAGACAGTTTCCTTCTTGTACAAAGTCAAGGATGTCACCAGGAGGGAGTGACTGACCTCTCCCTGTGAAATAAACCAGTGGATTCATGATCCTCAGATTTAGACAGGCCTTATCTCACTTCCAATGAATGACTCAGCCACTTTGTTTCCTAGGGAGAAAAAAGAACGTGCTCTTTTCTAAGCAGAGTTTCAGTAATGAAACTTAAGACCATAGAACACCTCAACAAAAAATGGACATTTAAGAGGCATTTCTCCCTGATCACAAAAACATTTTTTGTGTGTTTCTATCCTTTCTTGCAACTTCAGTTGCAAAACATAATTTAATAATTATTCTATCCTCTCTTGCTCCCCCCACCAAAACAAAACTCTATCCAGCCAAAAAGTTAAACCTTTGCCATTAATACACATACAGTTTACTAAACAACTGCATTGCTGCTTCCTTTGACTCAAGAGGTGAAAATGCTACTTTTTTAGTGTTCATTTTTAATAACTAATATTCAGGGAGAAGAGGCAAACAGAAATACAATCACGTCTGTCTCCACAATTTTAAATGAAGTTCAAAACATCCTAACCATGCAATCAGGACAAACTTTTGCTATTATATTCCTGACTATGGACATATTTAAAAGCCCACAAAGTCTTTGTTTTCAAGTTCATTGACTTGTGGCACAGTTACTTTCTTGGATTTCTCTTAGAGTGAGAGTGCAGGGTTATTTATCTCTCAGTTCAGAGGGAAACATTCTTGGGCAACAATCAGAACTTGTTACCATCATCAGACAACTGCAGAGATCTCAGTCTGCTCTGGTACTCTGCAAACAGCAAGACAACAGTTATAATGGTTGGCTACTCCATGAGCAAAAAAACCTCATGACATCATTCTTAAGTTCAATACCAAAGAAACTCAGACCTATTTTTGGAGCATAATCAGTAGAGCATGAGAGTGGCCATTATGAGTCAGTCCAAAGGTGTGTCAAACCCCCATCCAGTGACTGAAAGCAGCATGCCAGGAAGGAGTGCAAAAAAATGGAGAGATTTCCCCAAAATACTCTTTCAGCCTCAAATAGCATGCAGCTCAGCAAATCTGTGCTTCTCAACCCATATTTCAGTGATCTAACTCAAATGCTGATAGGGCTTTTGTGGGTTTGTAAAAGGATTCAGGATGTAGGTAAGAATGTAGTTTCAAGCTGTCAATGTAAAAGTCTGGGAAAAGAAAGGCTGGAATCTGAACCATGAAGTTATTTCAGTCCAAGCTAAATTGCTCTTTAGCTTGAGCACAAGCACAGAAATCTGAAAGCTAACACAGCCTCTCTTGGAAGGCTTTGTATAATTTAAAACAGAGTCATACTACAAAATCAGTTTTCAGCTCAGCTTAGCAGATCTTCATGATATGCAAGTGCCTTTCAAAAGAGTTGACAAAATGAACCAGCTGAGACTCAAACTCCCTTTCCTTCCTTTCTTCTAATTATTGGAAGAGAAATTATTCCTCTTAAAATGAATTCTTGCTTCACCAATTTTAATGGAACATTTTTTTTTAATATCCTAGATAATCTTACTAAAAGCTCAGCTTTTCAAGGTTTGATGATCAGAGCTGAGATTCACATTCCAGAGAAGTGCCTGCAACTGAAGCACCCAGACTACCTGAAGATTTAGGAACATGGTTTTTTAATAAGAATTAGCCCTAAGAATGGAGAGGCTGAGTAGAACTAAAAATCTAACACAGTAAGGCAACATAAACACGGGAATAATTTATAATCACTGCTGTTTCTCAGGCTTTTCTTGTACTTTTATGGTGCTTCTGAGTTTTTTACCTTTGCTTATTGAAATTACAGCAGTAAAAGGCTCATCATGATTCACTGACCACAGAAAAATAATGAAGGCAAGACTTTAGAGACTATTTTTCATTCTCCAGCCATTCTACTGGGACCAGGCTCTTAATTTTTAGTAGCCAGTGGAGTTATGGATATATGAGAAATATCTACTCATAGGGAGATGAGTATTTATTCCTTTAATGATCATCTGTGCATGAGCCTTTTTGGACCCCTGGTTCTGGAACTTGACCTATGTACTTATTGTGAGGTCACTTGAGGTACTTTTCTGAAAATACACATGTAGGAGTCAAAGATGCCAGTGATCTTTTGTACAGGGTAAGTACCTAACTAAACTCTGAGGAATAATTTTCAATTTGTTTTCTTCTAATTAGAATTGCATGAGGCAGAAGTTTGACACTGTTTAAATTCGGGATACAACTTATTTATTTACCAAAAGATAGAAATTACTCAGCTTTTTAAAATTAAATATTTTTTCTTCACATGAAGGAAAACTTTTTTAACCACCTGTCCTCAGCTGAGGACAGGTGAAGAACTTTCTGCTCCGTTTAATACAGAATGCTTCCCTCTGTCTCCTTGCAGAAAAATAATGGCCATTAGGTGACAGGTCTAACAGAAAAACACCACCCAGGCACATGAAACCAGGTGCATTTAGAACTTATATAAGTCTTATTTTACAATCACCTTCACTAACTTCTATATGAAAGTCCTAAGTCTTAATTTACACAGACATGTGATGTTTGTGTTTCTGTCCCACAGCTGATGGAGGCAGTACATGCTAAAAAAAGAGAATTAACTTGAATGACTGATCCTCACAGACATTTGATAACCTGATATTACGTAAGATTTCCCCAAAATACCATTTAAGTACTTAAAACCCCCTTACTTTGAAATATGGTGTAGATTATCAGTGCTGACAGTGAAAAATGAAGTCAAATTATTGTATCTGTGCAACAGAAATAGTGAGGGCCTTAAAAGGGCAGGTGATGAGCTATATAATCTGTTAAAGAGTAAAATGTCTGTAGTCTCATAAGCCATAAGCTATAGAAGAGTATGCAGAAAACAGCCAAAGATATACAGCTTGTACTGAACAGAGGTGCTGATAACTGAAGTTCAGGTATTCAACATATAAAGCAACTCAAAAGTGCAGACTAAATGATAGCCAGAAGAACACATACAGTGTAATAAGTTACTAGTTAAAAAGATAAAAGGAGCCAAAGTTCATAGTCTTTGAATTCAAGAGATTGGAGAGCTGGATCTGGTTTATGCAGCTTGGTCACAAACCCAAAGTGCACTGCACTGCCCTGGATGAATCGGAAGAAATCCAGCACCCAGTTACCCCGTGCAGCTGGGAACTACAGAGAATCTGGAACCTGGGGGTGGTGGGATAAGGAGCTGCTTCAGTGGCTGAAGAGCTGCACAGTGCCACCACCAGCAGCCCTGACCCCTGGGGAGCAGAGCAGCCATGGGCAGAGTCAGCCTCTGGAAGGAGCAGCACAAATGAAACAACCCCCTGTTAACTTTGAAAAACACAGTGCTGCACATGCATGAGTTTCTCATTTCTGTACTACTTCATACTTTCCAAAGTTCAGTGCAAATTTCTCTTACAGAGAAGGTAGATGGAAAGCACCTAACATTCAAGTTAGTATTAGAAAACACATAATAAAAGGGACAGACAAGAGCAGAGGAAGGAGTCAGCACAGAACTGACCAAAGCAAGCACTAAGGTACCATTCATCAAACAGAGGTGCCCATCCTTTACTCTCTAGGAACAGAAATAAATCTACTTGCAGCAGTAATCAATAATGCCTGAAATCAATAATACATAGCAGACTAATGGAACTGAAAAGTCATTAGTGGTGTGGAAGGCTTACTAAAAGCAACCTGCCTGAACATTGACATTAGCCCTAGTCAGAGGATGGACAATCTTGTCTGTGCAAAACCCAGTATTATATCTTCAAGTGATATGAAAAGCAGATCCTGATTTTTTTTTTTTCAAGAAAAGAACTGTAAAAATAAGTCTCTTGATAGGTCCTTTCAATATTTTTTGCCTGGAGCTTCTAAACTAAAAATATCTTTCTTTCAAAAAGGTTATGAGAGGATATTCAGGGTTTTTTCAGGATACATCAGTAAGAAATAACTAGTTGAACTATCTTTTGCTAAGGGACAACAATTAAGAAACTTTTTAGTAAAGCACTAACTAGCACTAGAAGTTAATACGGCTGTTATAAAACTAATAAGTCAAATCAAATGTATCTTGTATAAGGAATACTTATTGACATGAAATATTTTGATCTTACGAACAGTTCTGACATAATATTTATGTGAGAGGATTCCAAATTTGTACATCAAGTCTGTTGCAGAAATCATCTCTTCAAAAAAGGGACTCCTCTGAAGAGCAGCTGTACTCAGACAGGAATGGTCTTTGAATATTCAAAGCAGATGGAAAAGGTCTCTTGCAGGTTTTGCTCACCAAAAGACTGATATTCCTAATAATGAATAGCACACAAAAAGAAAGAGAAGAGGCATCTTTCTCATTGCCACCACACACAAAGGAGGAAAACCAAAGATAGTTCTCTTGAGAAAATGAATTCTGAAATTCGGTATAAAGTCTTTTTAAAGCAACCAGCAGACCTTTGAGACTTCCAAAATTTAGTGCAAATGCTGACCATGTTACTTCCCTCCTCATTCTAAAGACTTTTAGTAACTTCAGATCCCACTACTAGTTTTCTTCCCTTTGTTATATCCCTTTGGTCCTGTCTTTTTGTGCATAGAAGTTGTCACTTCCTTGAAAGGCAAGTCAAAAACTAAACTATCTGGAAATAGCAAATTAGGTTAAATCACAGCTAATGCAAATTCTATTAATAAAACTATTCGCAAAAAACTGGGCAAGTTTCCAGATATAGATAAAAAGGTATAAAATAAGATTGCAGAAGGTCTGTAAGAACCAGTGTGATAGTATAACTGGAATCCCTTAACCTCTATCAAACCTCATAATGCTATAAAGCTTATGGTAACTGAAACTAAAGCATGTACTAAGTCATGTTGATTGTAATTTTTTTAATGCATATGGTAGATTAAGGCATAACAAGTTTTAACAACCCTTTTGTTGGCTAGGAAAGTAAATATTAATATGCTCATGAACACATGACCTTGCTAAACAAATGAAAAATTAAGAGCATTCCATCCCTACAGGTCTGACCAGAGCCCACTGTGCTAGACTAAGGCACACTCTGGTAAAAGCAAAACTCTGAGTGAGTTCTCAGTCACCCCTGAACCTGTGGTAAATCATAAATTTTATGATTTGGAGACAGACATTGGAGGGGTTGGGTTCTTTTAGGAGTTTGTATAGGAAGAGAAGAATAACTTTATATAGTGTTGTACACACTGATCTACCAGTGCAGAAGATGTCATCAGGTGGGAATCCTCCTGGGAAATTGAGTGTAACTGGAAAAAATTAACAGTAAGATGGCCTCCTAACTTATTGGCCACTTATTACTATTTAAATGGTGTTCTGTGAAATCTTGATAGTTCAAGCAATAGCTCATTTACCCAGCTTATGCTGTCCTTGTTCCACTAGGAATATTGCCTTTGTGATGGTGTGTTTCTTTTGTCACCTTTTTCACCTTACTCTGTTCTTCTCATCCCATTCTTTTTCCTCCCACCCTTCATTCCTTTCCATTTTCCCAAATTGTATCTCTCATTCATTCCATTCTCTTACTTATCCTTTTTTAATTTCCCCATCTTTCAGTCTTTGAGGAAGAACAGTTAGTCTTGTAGAAAAATGGAAAAGCACAAAAGCAAGCCATTTTTCTTAACAGGGAATCATACCTGCAGCAAACTAATGTGGGATTGGTATTGCTTGGAACAATTCTGAGTTTCTCATCAGCCAGTCCCACTCTAATTCTGTGTCAAAGAGCTCTTTGCACACCCAGCAGGCTAATTAAATGCACAGACTTTTTAATAAGACCTTTAAAAAGCTTTCACTCAAATATTTGGTGCAGACTTAGAAGCTTTTTTTTTAGGTAATGAAGGAAGCCTCCTTTGAGGAGAATGACATTACTCCATGATAAGATGAAAACATGAAAATGTGCCTTTTCTGCACCCACAGAGAAAAGGCATGCTATTGCATGTTGCTGCATATAATTCATTAGTTGAATTAATATAATTTGGAAAAGTCTATGCTTATTCTAAAAAATAATCAACAGTTTAAAAGAAGCCCATGACCTGCACTACCAGAAAGTCACTATTTAGGAATTATTTTATAGATACAGCTGTTTTGTGAAATAGATGTTTACCTGGTTGCTTGTAAATTAGTTCAAGAACAGCATATTTCTGGTTTTAGAAGCTAGACAAGGAGGATAGGAGTATTTTCTTTAAAACAATAGCATTAAGATGAGTTCAGTAAACTACTTTAGAATCTGTTTTACAATCTAATTCGGTCTATTGAACAGTAAACAATGAAAGTAGGTTTTGTCCCTTCATTTGATTACATTGTTCCAACAAATGCAATCACAGAAAGATTAGCTACCTTCTGAGATAAGACACAGGCCCCAGCCAGAGGCAGCTGTTAAAATTTCATGTCTGCTTCACAAGCAATTGTCTGTATCTAAGTAAGCAGTGTCTTATACAGAAGGGATGGGCAACAGGTTGCTCTGCATGAAGGAAGAGGGCTGATTTTGATTTCTTTGAGTACAGTTTCATTTAAATAGCTATTGATTTTTAATGTAAAAGCATTGACAAGACACAATACTTATAATTACAACCTGTTTTACCACATGACAAAATGACAGGGTCTTTTTTCTATCTCTTCTGCAGCAGGATACCCAGTGTATATTTGTTACATTACTTACAAAAAAAAAAAAAAATAGATGTTAGGAAACATCTATTTTTTTTTTTTTTATGTGAAATAATAACTCCAAGAAAGCCTTTCTGATATAGCAGAGCAAAGTGTTTTAATGAAGACCTCAAGCCTTTAGAAGGACCTCTTTCTTGGTTATCAGTTGTGATGAAAGGCATAAAAGAGCCTTCTGTAAGTAGAGAAAAGTAATCTTGTCTGGTTGAACTTGTCTTTTACCTTAATAGAGCCTGTGGAGGTCCATGTTTCTCAAACCTCAAGGCTCTCCCTTGTTTCTGCTTTGGTAGTAATGTTTGATACAGTCTCAGTTGTACACCACCTTATTCCCCTACATCCACTTGGTCTAAGCAATTCTCAGTGCTCAAAAAGCAAGTTAAACCTTGACTTGTCTACTGTTCCTGAATACAATTAGTTTACATTATCTATTAGATTCTGATTAATCACTAAGTAGATCTCTAGTACATTCAATTTTAAGAGAAGCATTCTTTCTGTTATTTCAAGCCACGTGCTCTAGTGTGGCTGGAAATTGTTCAGGTGCTACAAAAAATATTGCATGATTTCTCTAGCCAGCTTATCAATTTGATTACAGCAAGAGGAAAAGCAGCACCAAAACAACTTCTTAGTTATTGGAGAAAAGTTAAAAACAACTTCTTAGTTATTGGACAGTAATAATCAGGGAGCTGGAACATAAAATATCTGAAACAGAAACCGCCCATAAGGAACTCACTTTGTAAGGAAGTCTCTCAATTGGGAGCTGCGGAAGTGAACAGTCTGGAGCATCAGAGAAGGAGTGAGGACCATTGCATAACCCACAGCAAACATCAAATTTCTGCTCATAACATACTACAGTATTGCCCAGTTTAATATGCAAATTTAAATTAGCAAAGACTGCAGCAGTTCGTCTGTAAAGGGTCCTGGGGCACTGTCACAAGACTGGAGCCATACAAGAGAGACCAATTGTCATTGTTGACTAACTCAGTGAAAGCTTACTTCTCCCAGTCTTGGGAAGCTGAAGAATAACAGGAAATGCTGAGAATTTTGGTTTGGTGCATACCAGGAGGGATGAAATTGTTTATTTACTTATCACTTAATATCAAATACCCATGCTTTAAGCTATTACAGAATTAATATTTTATCTCTAGAAAAAGGATTAACACCAATTTGTGTTGCATATAAAATCACTGCAGTTTATACAACAGCGATTTCTAATGTGAATCAGGCTTCACAGACATAAATAGAAGAATACTGTGCTAATATATTATTAAAAGAAGTTAACATGAGGCTTTAAGTGAAAATTGACTTAGTATGTCTAAAAAACCTGACTACAATAGTCTGAACTAGTTTTCAACGTTCCCTAGGAAGAAGGATCACAGGATGAAGGCCTTTTCACATAAAATATTTTCAGACAGGTCACCAATAGAAGTGTAATTGAATTAAGCCCACTCACAAAAGCCTTATTAAATTAGTACCACTCATTTACAAATATAAAATATCAGAAGAAATATTCAAAATATGATTTTCAGTAAGTAAAACTGGTGTAAAAAGCTCTGCATTAGAAAACACTGAGGGCCAGCGCTGGAAATCAGACACAGCAGCACAACCAGGAGAACAGAGACCTCCAGCAGGCAGGCTCCAGCCCCACTTTACCTGAGAAGCTGCCAGGTCAGGAGAGAGCAGCTAGAAGTCTAAATCCTTCAGAACACTCCCAAGGACAATGTCGGGAAATTACTTTAGAATAAAACATCGCAGGGAGCAGCTCTACAGCCAAATTGAGAAGCCAGAGCCAAAGACCAAAAAGACCCAGATGAAGCAGGGCTAGAGCTGCAGCCCAGCACCATTCCTGCAAAGAGAAAAAAAAGGAGCATCCAGGGCTGAGCTAAATAGTGCTCCCCATCAGGAGGGGTGGGTGGAGGCAACAGGTGAGGCTGGTCAGGGCATTTAGGGCCTGCTAGTTAACACCTGGTTCTGACAGTTTGAAAACACTCTTGCTCCCCTAAGAGTAGCTGGTTTATAGCTCTTCTTTTACCTTTTCTTGCCACACACACCAAGGTAAAAAGTTAAAAAGAAAGCATCTCTTTCAACATTACAGTGTGATCACGCAAGCTTAAATTACATCCCCAAGTATTTCTTGTGTTGCATTTAAATTCACTTTGGTTTCTCTTTAAGTTCCTGATGTGAATTATACTCGAGTGATTTTCAGTCTCTCTTTTGCTCTCTATAACTTCGGACTTTAACGAGCTGGCAGATCAGACAGACACAAGGCTGTTCATGCTTCCCCTTTATTTTATCAACAGAGCAAATGAATGCTCTGAATCAAGGAGAAAACAGAGGACATGTCAACACCATACAATAAGCACCATGCAGAGGTGATAGTTTGGGTTG
The DNA here is from genome assembly GCF_048771995.1 of Taeniopygia guttata. Taxonomy (NCBI): domain Eukaryota; kingdom Metazoa; phylum Chordata; class Aves; order Passeriformes; family Estrildidae; genus Taeniopygia; species Taeniopygia guttata. The sequence continues at coordinate 10,379,463 of NC_133031.1, read as the reverse complement.
TGGAAGCAGAATGAAGATGTCACCACAACACTTCTTCCTGTCAAGTTACTGCTGTTGAGCAGTACTTTTCAGTAATGTTAACTGTTCTAATCGTAGTGCTGCACTTTCTTTCATGCTTTCTTTTACCACTTTTAGCTTGTCTGCATGGCAAAATATCATATGGTATAGGACACAAAAAATAACAATAACAAAGGAAAATATATAGGGATAGTAGTCAAGAATCTGCGCCACCTTGTACTCTGGGATGTTGTGGTGTTAGGTACACAAAGATCCCTGGTATTAGGAAGGTACACATATAGTGTGCTCTGCCAGACACTGTGGGATATTTAAAATAGCAGTTGGAGGGAAGGAGAACTGGCCACATTGATTCAAAGCTGATAGTGTGGGGCTTCTACCATTTTCAGAACAGTACACCAAATTGATGCAAGTGAGCATAGGCAGAGAAAAATGTTTTGAGCTGTAACAAGGCTGTGAGGAATGTGATCACATGCTGTGTAGGCACAAGTCATGTGCAGAGACAGCTGTGCCAATAATCACTTGAAAATTAAATTGTAAGAGCAATGGGGCCTGTGATATCTGTTTGAGACAGTATAATTCCTCAAATATATCCTAGGTCTGTACAAATTCTGTGTTTGCTTAGCTGTGAATTCTCGGAAGAATTGTGTTGCATTTTTTTCCCTGCTTAAGATGAATGAAAATGTGTCAGCCCTGAGTGACAGGGCTTCAATGACCCTAACTGACCTGATCTTAAACTCCCACCCACACACTCTGCCTATTGGCCCAGGAGTGCTACTTAAACTCAGGTCTGAGCCTGTGTAGCTTTAGTGACTGTGTTTCTATGAAGTATGGCTATTTTTTGTTTGTTGCTACAGGCAATGCTTTACAACTTATAGAACTCTCTCTGCTTCTTCTTATCTACTGTCATTTAGGCTGTCCCTACAGTTTGTCATTTATCTAATCTGTTGTCATATTGTATCTTAAAGGTAAGGTTCTTCCTTCCTGTGAAATGGTCAGAGAACTGAAAATGAAGTGCAGCAAAAGTGAATACAGGAAGCTGATGGAGGCTGAGTATGAGTGATGATAATACTCTTATTTTGGCTTCTTTAGATATGCCCATTAAATTACTTGTAGTTTTCTTCCTAGCTGTTCTGTAGTCAGAGGGGTTTTGGCTACTTTTACTGCTTCAAAAAGCAATTACAAGACAATTGTTTTAGTGAGGATTTCTACTTTATTTGGTGTTTGATGTAGCCCCTGTTGCTGAATCCCAGGAGTATAATATTGATAGGATAATATACGTGGCACTGGATTATTCTGTGAGCATTTTGGCTTTGTCTTATCTTACAAGTGTGAGAAGATAAAGGTTTGTTTTGGTGCACCATGGGCCAAACTGCAACTTAAAAATGACCACTCTGTCATATATGACCACAGTTGTATCAGTCGAGTCCTACCATACTTTACGAGGAAGGCTTGCTATGCCAGATGCTCTTCTCATAAAGCAGGTTACTGACAAAAGGGAAGCAATAACAATGCCTTTTCTCCAGTGCCACATTTCTCACCTCAGAATGAGCTCTTTTTAGTGGGAAGCTGTAAAAGACTGCAAGGGGCAAGATATTTCCATTCTAAGAGTATCAAGAAAGGGGTTTTCTCCCCTCTAAAACCACAAAGAAGAAAGGGAAAAAAATGTAGGAAGGAAGTAGTATCTCCTCCTTGTAGCTCAGAAATTGGGCATGAATTAAGAGTCATGTAAAGCTATTCAGAAAGTTCATGCCAAAAAATGGAGGCTGCCTGCATCCCAGCTTTTTCTAGAAGGCCTGCCTGACCTTGCTTGCATAGAAAAATATGTTATTCTGGCAAGAAAGAAGGAAATTATTTCTGCCTTATGGCTACTACTAAAGAGGAAGTCAGTAGTTAATTGTGTGTTTGTGGGTGTGAATTTGCTGAGGGATGACCCAGCTGGAGGTAGAACTACAGCTCTTGGTTACAGCTGCCTGGTGGGCTCTGATTCTGCAGTAGGTATAGCCTGGTAAGGTGGGAACTATGGCAGCAGAAGCTGCCTCAGCAGCGTGATTATGCAAAATGGACCAGATGTTTATGGCATAGGGAACCTATTTTTTAACAATCAGAGATACTAATGATCATCATCATAGGTGTTGTTATGGTCAATATTTTAGGTGATTTGGTCAGCCCTGTCTGACTCCCAGATACTGTAGAAAAGGCAAGGAAGGAAAAAATATATCCTCTTAGTGATACGTAAGAATCTGTTTTCAGCATAGGACTAGTGTCTCAATTATGTTTCTTTTCCATCAGTGTAGAGGAGGACCCTGTCATTAGGCAGGAAAGTTATTTTCCTGTTCCCCCACTTACTTCTGCAGTTTTCACAGCCACCTTCTTACTAGTTGTTACTTGCAGTTTGTGTTTAGACCACTTTTGCCCCACAAGACACTGATTTTTTTTTTTTTTTAAACAATGTTCTGTATGCTTTTTATATGATGTGTAATCTATTATGGAGCCATGGACATAGGAATTAATGTTCAACCTAAATCACCATTTTTTGCAGTATGTCTAGTGTACTAGACATACACCAGGCTAGTGTATCTCAAAGGATCCTGCTTTGCACTCAGCCTTCATGCTCTACCCTCCTTAGAGACTTTCTTCAACCCTTTAAAGGCCTTGATATTTCCTTTGGGCCACAATCTATGAATGATCTCTTCACCTCCTCTCAGAAAGCTTTAAATTTTGCTTCTGTGGTCCCTGGTGCAACACTAACAGCCCTTGGCAGAGCAGGACCTGGCTTCTCTTCTCATGCTTTCAGTCCCCAATGCTCTGTGTGAATTACATGACTGTATCAGAAGGAACAGTCCTGCTCTCACAGGGGAAAAAGATCATGTGCAGGAGAGGTGCAGCTTCTTTATCTGGTAGAACTTTAGGTTGCCATGTTGAAGTTTTTTTCCCAAGGAATATAAAAGATAATAAAATACCTGTGAAGGAATGATAAGTTAACTATTAACTTTGGCTAGGAGCTTTTTTTTTTAAGTGTTTAGGGAAACTGAAGCTAAAAGCAAGTCTCTTCTTTTCATAGCTGTTTTAATCTGAATGAATAAATTTTTTTGTGTAGAAAAACCTTTAGATCCATGTCTATCTGAAATGCTCCTAATTACTGATGCCTTGTAAGCTATTGAGTAAATGTTAAACATATATAGGCTTTTATAAGCAGACACTTGCAAACAGTGGAAGGGGTAATATTCTGGCACATCAAGGCCTGTTTACAGAGTAGCTCTTAGGTACACTTGTACAACAAGCAGAGCCACTCAAACCTACTCAATAGAAATAATTCTCACTGATATTTGGAGCTGTTACGGGTTTATGACAGGACCTACATGGACATTTTCCAAGCCACAAATTATATAACAGAAGAGGTTGGGAGCAAGCAGTGGATTTAGATATTCAAAGTCAGTATGACACAATGCACTGTTAATAAGTAATTGACTATAAATGCAGTCTCTCCAAGCAGGTTAACTGTGCTCCCTTTTGGAACATAATTAGTTGAGTGAACTCCTCTCCTGAAAGAGAAATCAAATATTTGTGGGAGTCTTCTGGAAGTCAAAAAACTCCTTTTTTAGATTAACATAGGAATGTATTGTCACAAAAGGTGTATTTTTTTGTTAAGTATAAAGTAATGGTTAAGTAAGTTGCAGTTATCTGGTGATGAATACCTGAGGATTGTTGGCTGTTGGGAAAGTGTAAACTTGATTTGAATTACTGGCTTGTATGAAGCAAAGAACTCTGATGGTGTGTGGTGCTGTGCATTGGACCAGTCTCTTGCTGCTGGGGATTTGCCTGTGAGGACTAACAAAGCCTTTAGTCTAGTTTATTTATTCATTCACACTTGTGCTTGCTTCCTTTTAAAGGAACTGAATCCCAGTGCTTTAGAAAAACCTAAACTTTCTGCTGATTTAGCCAAAGAGCACAGTTGTATCTAGCTGGATGAAAGCTAAGTAGACTGATGGAGACATAGCATGAGTGCCTGTGTGTACCATCCATTCTGCTCTTAAACGTGTCACAGAAGCCAAGGGGGAAATGTAGAATTAGGAAAGAAGCCAAGGGGGAAATGTAGAATGTGGTAAAGAGAGATGGATGTGGAATGCCAGAGGCACAGTGAGCAGATGAAGCAGACTGAATGAAGAATGGTGATGGGAAAGACTGCATGCTTTCTTTTTGTGTAAGAGGAATGGAGAAGTGTGTGGTTTGCCAGTTTTCACTCCCTGTCGCCAGGATGGTTGCAGCTATGACTGTGCAGGACTTGGCAAGGTGCTCTGTGTCCTGTCTTCTATAGCTGCTATCTGTCCAAGATAAATATGCTTGGCTGACCTGGAAGTCTGCAGACCATGTCTGTAGTTGCTCTATTTGATATCTGGTGCTCTTGAACCTGTGCAACTGCAGATGGACTTCGTCATGCAATCTGAGGAATGTCTGTGCCAGCAGTGCTCTGAAGCCTCAAGTGAGACCACCTCATATCTGAGTGACAGTCCTAGCCCACACCAAGTCCCTGCAGTCCCTGCTTGCTAGGTGCAGGTTACATCTCTTATGGCAAGTGACTGGCTATTAACACAGCCAGGTCTGACAGAAGGAACAGTAAATCTTCTGTTGTTAAAGTACAGCAGCTGCACAATTTCCTCAACCAGGAAAAATCAGGAGTATGCCTTACACAGTTCTTAGCAGAACTACATCACCTTTATGGTCAAATAATCAGAATTTTGAAAAGGCAAACCATTGCACATTGAAAGGTGAGCATAGATGGGTAACCATCACGTGTTGCTCAGGACTTGCTGCTTTCACCAGTGTTTCTGTCTCTGGGAGTCTCTTTGCAGTATGTGAGCGCTGCAGGTTAACTAAATGTCACATTGTATTGTGTTGTGTGATGTGCTGGCAAACTCTGCAGCGGAGTGGGACCAGCCATGCCAATAGTGAAACTGTTCCCAGTCAAGTTCTATTTGCATTCCTTGTAAAGTGCTACTGCAGCCTCTGAAGGATTCAATTTCCTTTCTATTTTTGTATCATTTTCCAAGTCTGTAGTTAATACTGACTGACAGGGCCAGCTGAGAATCTTGGGATTTCCTATTACAGATAATTAAGGAAAATACTAATTCATGCACAGACAGATGCCTTGTAAATTGCGCTGCATGAATATCTTTGCCTTCACTGCTAATTCTGTTTCCTACTGATTACTGAATCTGACTCATTGTATAAGGTGCTAGGGGCATGCAGCAGGTTTCCAGCCAGGAGATGTGTAAAGAAAACTGCAGAGAAGCTTGATCTTATGTTTTCTGAAGTGTTGCTTTTATGGACCAGTTGTCTGAATTGTTCTGTACCTAGGATATATGACAGCTTTTATGATTTCTTAATGATGCTTGGAGAAGGACCTGAGAGAGGGAACTGCCTTCATCAAGGACTTTTACAGTTCACCTTATTTATTTCCAAATTGGTGTTTGGTTTTCTTTTAGGCTAAATTTAAGCTTCCTGTTTTGTTCAAAAGAGAGATTACTATTGGGGGCAATAATAATAGGCAGTTCTGCAATATAGGTGAGCCAGAAGCTGAGGATGATAGCAAGGCAGGTGTAGAAAGTGGCTGGACTTGTGCTGGAAGAGTAGAGAAGGCCCAGTGGCAGCCACAGCCATTGTGAGACAAGTCTAGCACTGAATTGTATCAGGTTCTAATGAGAAAGATGAATTGGGGTCCAGCAGGGATCAGCAGGGCATGCTAATTGTCAGCATAAACATGTAACCCTGTATTTGAACAAGCGAGTAGCTGGTGATAGAAGTACAAAGCTGTTCTCTTCAGCATCTTGTGGAATAGATCTGTTTCCTGGGAGACTGGCTGCTTATCTTGTCAGTAGAAAGATCTGATAGTAATCCCTGTTCTCTAGGAAGGAATGTGCTGAAGTCTCCTGAGTCATAACTTGCCAACAAGCAGAATGGTAAATGTTGTTTGTAACATGTCTAAGTACAATGAAACATGAGCGGAGAGGAAGGAGATCTGTGCTTGTCTTGCACCTTCTCAAGTGTCTCCTGCAGAGGGATATGAGACCGGGTTTGCTGGAGCCACAGCAGTTTGCTCCCATCTGCCTACGCTGGGTACCAGCAGGAGGAACATTCTGCCAGTTCTGCCTTTTCCAGTCTTCTACCTGATGAAGAGGCAGTTTGAGAGTGCAGGCTCAGGCAACAAACACTTGCAGTACTGAGTTAGCAGAGCTGCTACTTTGGTGAGGGGAAAGACTTTCCAGCTGGGAACAGACCGAACTTTGTCTGTCATCAAGGAAATGCACAAATATGGCCTGGAGCAGATCAGAGCTTACCATTCATAACTTCATCCAGATGAATTTTGAAGTTCTGTTCTTTCAATATCCAGGTTACCAATCTGAGGGCACTTTGGACAAATCAATGCTGCTAGCAGGCATGCTAAACACTAACACTTTCCTTGTGCTGGGGAAAAAAATACAGATTAGATTCCTGGAGTTCAGCACGAAAGATGGGAAATCAGTAGAAATAAACAGGACATAAGTTTAATGTACTATGAATGTACTTGGTTGAGGTTGCTGAGTGTCCTAAAGACAAGGATATGGCAAAGCTCAGTAACTGAGTTTTGACAGACTCCATTGCAATACCTTACCTTTCTAGCTCTGTTGTGTCTCTACTTTTACCTAATTTTATCAATTCATGTCTCAGCATAGTTAACTCTGATTATGGTCATTGATATCTATTCAGTGAACTTCTTTTTATCAAGCTTTGCTTTCAAGATTCTGAGCCCCTAAATGCTGAGGCTTGCTAGTAGCTAGTGGCAAAACAAAGGCAATCCCACATCTTCAAATTTCTACCAATTCCCTATATTCTCTCCCTTGGAATACTGCAAAAACAATGTCTAGCTGTGCACACTTATTCTACTGATCTGAACAACACAGTCAGCACTGAAACTTGTATTTTCTAGCCATGCACTGCAGTCATCCTAACCTACAGCATCAGTGCTACACAGAATAAGGTATTCTGTGGGCTTTAGTTTAGGTTCTTAATATTAGAGAGCTGAAGTTAAAGTATTTTAAAGTATAGGTATTAGTGTGTGTGTATATACATAATGTCATTTTGAAAAATCATATGACTCATTTGGCACTTACTAGCATATGAAGTTTATAACAGAATTATAAAATAGTCCTGCTGAGAAGGGACCTCAGGAGGTCTCATCTAGCCTCCAGCTCAAGGCAGGGTCAGCTCAAAGGTCAGACCAGACTGTTGAGGGCTTTATCTAGGTAGGAAACCTTCAAGAATGGGAACTGCATAGTCTCTCTGAGCACCTTGTTTCCCTGCCTGCAGAGGTGTTTCTGTGCCTGCAGCTGGAATTTTTCTCAAAACCAGCACACGGTATTACAATTAAATTAATATTATAAAGCAAGTGTGTTGAATTGTAGTTCAGGAATAATGTCAGATGCAGAGCTGAAAATGTACATGGGCCACAAGGGAAATGTTGTTGATGGGGACAGAGACCAATGTCTGACCAATCTGTTCTAGCTGGGATCCAGGCACCCTACTCATGGCTCTTAATTACACATGGAGCTCAGTGTCTGTAACTCAGCCAGAGTAGAGGCTGCTACAGAAACAGTGCCATGCCACCAAAAGTACCCTGAAGTAAAAGCAGTGTTTGTAAAAGTTATATTTGATTAAATCTTTCATACCTTGTTTTCCTGAGGAGTTTGACACATTTTCCCCCCTGCAATCTAGGCATAATTTGTGTCTCTGTTTGCTGTTCATTTCTTTGTAGAGCAGCAAAAACAGCATGAAATTGATGTGATCTTCTTTCATTGCTACCCAAAAGATTCTGAATAGCAACCCTGGAACAGAGTGGGCTTGTTGACTTCATTCTGCAGCTGCATGAAAAATCTGCCTCTAAGCCTGCAGCTTCAAGAAGACAGCGCAGCATCTGTTCACATAAAAGATAGCTTAGAGTTTGTCTTTTTTTAAATAATGAGAAATTTAAACTCTGGCTTTGAATGGAAACTTGGAAACAGGTTACTTTGCTTCCCTCATTTGCCAAGGAAAGCTTTCCACTTATCTTTGACAAAGGACTGGATGGATTTTCTTCCATTTAATTTAAATATTTTTGCTCCACATGTGGAGAAATTAACATCTAATTTATGAGAAACTTAAATTCTGGTATAATAATTATATTATGTGAATATCTGTTTATTCAAGGTACAAAGTCTGATTTTTATGGGATGGTTCTTTCTATATGTATCCTTTATATGCGTTTTCTCATTACCACGATAAGTCCTATCAGTCTGTTAACACTGTGCACTTCACAGAAGTTATGGTTAACTCAGGGGCCAAATGCAGAGTGCCAGGGAATAACATCTGTGCATCTAATTTCCATGGGATCCTGCATAGTTCTGCTCTGATAAAGTTTAATGCATCATGTTTAAAAACAACAAAAAAAAAGGCATTCTCTGAGCACATCTTGAAGTTGAGACATACTGCAATTTCTCTAATATTTACCTATTCTAATTATGTACACAGGTTTGTAAAGCCATTATTATGGCCATGTTGTTAAATTGATATGGAACTATTGCTTAGCAGATTTATAGCCTAACTTGTAAAAATGTTTCTGCAGTTACTTTAGAAATTGTTGTCTTTATAGTCCAGCTTAAAGGTTTTGTTATTGAGTACTGGGACAGCATTTAACTGGCAAGTATTCTACCATAAAACTAAGGTACCTTGCTCCTGTCTCTCTGCTTTCCAGTAACCTCTAATAATATTCCTGCTTGTGCAAATCTGGCAGATGCGTTCTGTCAGAAGCAATTTTTTCACTTAAAATTTGGTATTAAAAAAAAAAAAAAAAATCTGTGCATTCTTTGTTCTGAGATGCCTGGGTTGATACCTTGAGAGTTGTGTGGATTTGTGGTGAGGGTTGTTCATTGCCAAATGGCCTCACCAATCCACAATAGAGCATTTTTGTGTTCCTGGGGCAGTTTGCACTGGAGACTGTCAGACTTAACAAAATGAGACTTTTTTTACAGGAAGCTTCAGCTCCTCAAAGGAAGGACATGTAGGACAAAGAGGTAAAAAGCTTCATGCCTTTGTTCAGCCATATCTGAAAGGACCTCACTGTTAGAGATTAAACTAAGACAATTCTAAGCCTGCCAGATGGAGTAAAGGCAAACTTTCCTAATGCAGTGGGGATGGCTAGAGCTCCATCAGTGATGTTTATGGCCAGTTGTTTGGCAAGACTGTGGTTTGCAAACCTTGCATATGTTATTTCCCTGTCAACTGCAGAAGGAATCTGTCAGTCACAGATTGTCTTAAATAGAAATATTCATATCCATACACTGAATTAGTTTACACAATGGAGCCCAGTGTAGAAAGGGAGGTGAGTCTGGTGCTCAGAGCTGTAGTACTGCTTCTCCTTGTTGTGCTGCTTCTGCTTGTCCCAGCTGGCAACTGAGGTGTCTCTGAGTGTACATCACACATATTGCATCCATTTTCTGTAGGTAAAGCCTTGCATCATGTGAGGTTTTATTGAACTTCTGGTCCCACAACTCTCACGTAGGGAGTTTATTGGTATTTTTTCTCTTACAAGTGCTGGCTGAAATGACATTCAGGAATATCTGTATGACCTGCCAGACTAAAACAGCTGTGACAAATGAATTCAGCACTACAAACAGCAAGGTGGTGTCACAAGCAAAGCTATGAGCTCAGTCAGTTGATTTGCTCATGAGATCTTCATTTTTGAAATCTATGCTAAAAGGAATGCACCTGAAAGCAAAGGGAGAGGTATTGAATTATTTACTTTTTGACTATAGTTATATTAATGAAATCACTAAGAATAAAATTGGAAATATGTCCAGTGTAGTCCAGCAATACAAAAATCCACTGGCCTATCCTAATCTACAGCTGCCAGTAGCAAAATGTAGAACTTGACAATACCTTCAGTGATAAAAATGCAGTTTCAAATAGTTAATAATCAGATGAAGTAAAAATCCAATTTTGAAAAATAAATACACTGTTTCATTAACTCTAACACCTGATTGTAGCGTGGTTTATAGCCTGGAGCTGCCAAAAATTATTAGCAATGCTAAGGGCAGGTACATAAATTAATGCTGCTTAATTTTCAAGAAATGTTTGGTAACTTCTTTGTTTACCAGTAGGTGTCACTGGAGTCCAACAGAGAGCTATTACTGCGTTAAAACATCTTTTCTGCTTGATTGAACCTCTATTTCATAGAGGAACATTCAATATTTGTACATGATGACGTGGATACAATAAAAATGAAGAACTGTGATCAATGCCCTTTCAACTGTTTTTTCCTGCCGTAGCTACTGATAACTGTTGGTGGATAATTCAATGATTTGAGAAAGATTCTGATTTGTTTTCCCTCTGCAGCATGACTGAATGGTCCAAGCTGATAATGACCAAAACCTTCTATTTTATACAAAGATGAAACCCCTTAGCAGTGCCTGTATGATTACCCAGCCCTTGCCCAATCTTGCATTTAGTGGTGGGGAGAAAATGGAACATTAAGCCAAAAGACCTAAATAATTTTTTACTCCCTTTTTTGGGACCCATGTTTAAAATTAGAGTCTGGAAACTGATTGGGACAGGAAGCACCTGTCAGCCACAAAACAGCTCTCTGCAAGACAGCGAAAGCATTTAAGGAACAACATTTCTTACACTTTATATCAGAAGATGCAGCACTGTGCTGATGAGGGCTTAGAATTGAGCTGAAGTAGAGCATGGAATTATTTTGTCCTTTTGAATGAACTGTAGTTCTTGTCTGCTGTGTGTTTGCTTGACAGCTGATCAGCAAAGGTATTTTGATTGAGATGAACTTTCAAGTATGCTTACGTATCTACCATCTGAAAGGCACAAAAACCACTAAGTAGACACTGGCATGGTGTTCAAGCCACTTGGTATAATCACTAAAAGATAAAAGGAATTATGTTTTGTTTTCCCCAAGCCATGATACAAGGCTTATTCTTTATAAAAACCACTGGGGAGACATTTTGATTTAGTCAAAGCCTCTTAATTTGAGCCTAAACTCTTGCATCAGTAATTCCTCCAATTTCTCAATTTCTTTCAAATGTTCACAAAAAAAAACCCAACAACAACAACAAAAAAACCCCCCCCCCAAAAAAAAGCCCTAAAAAACAACCAAACCAAAAGACTGTGCCACACAATAAACATTTATCTCAGAATTTCAAGGTCACAGATCCAGCAGAGAAGTCTAGCATAAGGAGGCTGCCTGCAGGCCAATGGATTATTAGAATAATAATGTGTTTTTGGACAGAAAATGCACTGCCTGCTCTGTTGCCCTTACATGTGGCTGATCCAGTAATGAGTCATTTCCATGACACGTTTAAAGAACCAGGCAATGCACAGATGTTTTCAGCCTTTTGTTATCACTACTTTTCTGAGTGTATTTATCAGCTACTTTTCTGAGTGTACTCTGCCACCACTCACTAACAGGCCCTCTATTCCATGTTGTGGTGTGATCTTCACTCATTTCCTGGGACATGGCTGCATTGTATGCAGGGAACCTTCAGTGTGAACAGGTTTGCAAAACTGGCACAGTGTAAGGCCCTGGGCATACCAGGGTCTTGTGCAACAGATATTGCAACTTTCTTCACAGTGCTGCATTGTAGTCTGAGTAAAGGTGAAAGTAATTTATTGGGGGCTATATTCTGGCAGGAAGTTAGTGAAGTCACTAACTTCTTTTGTTGCCTCCTACATTCCCATGAGGAAATATTCATTTTAGCAGCTTAATTTGCTAGCTAGTACATGAATTCTGTCATGATGTTCAGGGACATTTCCATCCAGACCTCATTAGTTACATGAGCCTTAATTCTCTGTGGATTTTCTTCTCCAGTTGTAGTTGATGTTGTTGTCCTTTATAGCATTGCTCACAATCCTCAATGGCCACACATCCTGGTCCCAGTGCACCAACAAATTTGGTAATCTGATATTACTGGGCTTTAATAGTTTACAACTGCTATAGAAGTGCTTAGTTACTGGCCTCTTTCTAAAAAGTAGAATCAAGTACTTGGGAAATAGAAACTGTTGTAAATTAAAACTCAAAAGGTAATGTTACAGGTTACAGCATCTGCATGTGACAGCCACATGCAAATCCAACAATCAAAACTAAAGAGGACAAAGGAAGATAAAGTGTTGGTCACATACCTGCCCTTTTTAAAAGATGAAGAAAGCAAAGCAGCAAAATAAGCAACAGAAATGGCATCTCCCCTATTGCTGGAAGATTAATAGAATAGGACACTGACAGTTGCACCAATAAGCTTGTTATAAGAACCAATTTTTGGATGGTTTCCCATGTTTTTCTTTCCCCAACAAGCACTGTGTGGACACAGTTTGGTAGCTTTCCTTAAGGGCTGTTTCTATGAAAACAGACAGAATTTCAATAATAATGTGAAACAGAGAGATCTTAAAAGGAAGCAAAAAACCCCAAAAAAATCAGGAAGAAGGAAAGATTGGTATTCAGTCTGGTGGTCCTACAGGGCTGTGAGAGATCTCAAGTATTTGAGAGAGCACCCTTTTATTCCTTAGACAACAATGGGAACTTACTTTGTTCAAAGAATGGACGAAGCTAGACTTTCCTTGTGGATTTTAAAGTGAGGCTGCATCCTTACTGCAAATGCCTTTGTCTTGGTTTTATTTCTCCTAAAACATGTTGTCACATTGTAAAATTTTCAGTGGGAAACAGCACAGGTGGTTACTTTCTCTGATGAGCTTGCTGGGAATATACCACATAGCAGAATAAAGTTCTGACCTTGATGATTATAACAAGGTGAAAGCTACTTTGTGCTTTCCCACTAACGTTCCGCCACAGGTTTTTCCAGTAGACTTACAGGCTGATCACCTAGGGAAAAAAGCTGCACAGAAAACCACTGAGAATTTAGCCGTAGGTGAATGACTACTGTTGGTTCATCGAGTAAAACGAGTCTTTCCAGAGGTTCTGACATTGCAGGGGTGATGCTGCCTCTCACATGATTGCAACAGATGGGTGTGCAGGCCAGAGAGAAGGTGGAGTAGCACAACTTTTTGTCTGGGCCTGATCCAGTAATGCCATGATCCAGAGACCTTTTATTTTTTAAATCATGGATAACTGGCCCTTTGCTGCACTGATGTAAGTATTCCTTTAGTTTGTCCAGCAGTGTTTGTTTTAACCTTTCAGTTACTAAACTTCATGCCTTGGCATGACCTCCACTATGAGAAGGCACCTACTGAAAATTATGATCCAAAGCTATATAAAGATCCCCTGTTTCAGTGTCTTTCAGTCCTTCTTCTCAGGGTTCAGTGTCATAAATTAGCAGTACAATATCCATTGGAAATACCTCACTAAGAAAAGCCATATTCTTGACAGAAAGTATACTTTGCTGTACTCTGGGTTGCAGATCTCTCCTCTTTCCCTGCCCCTGTACTTTCTACTTTATGGTTTGCGTGGCAAGGTTTTGGTAGCAGGAGTGGCTTCTGTGAGAAGCTCCCAGATGTCTGCCAGATCCCTTGTGTCTGATACAGCCAATGCCAGTTGGCTCAAAGATGGACCCAGCACTGGCCAAGGCCACACCCAACAGTGATGGTGGTGGCACCTCTGGGATAACAGATATAAGAAAGGGAAGAAGAAAACTGCCCAACTGCAGCTGGAGAGAGGAATATATGAGGTGGGGGAGGAGATAAAGAAAACTGGGAGCAAAGTTAAGCCTGGAAAGAGGGAGGATGTGGGGAAGGTGTTTCAAGATTTTAGTTTTATTTCTTATTATCCTGCTCTGACTTGGTTTATAATAAATTTAACTAATCTTCCCAAGTCAATTCCATTTTGCCTGTGATGGTAATTAGTGAATGATCTTTCCTTGCCCTTTTCTGGCTAGCTGAGGAGGGCAGTGACAGAGGGACTTTGGTGGACACTTGGGATCCAGCTTGGGTTGACCCACCATGCCTGACCAGTGCAGCTCTCAGTACAACCCTGCCCTTCTTGCCCAGTCCTGTGCTGCTGCTGGGGCTGGTGCTGCTGCCATTCCTCCAGCATGCTACTGGTGATACTAAAGTCTTAGTCACTATTTTAGGAGAAGTTGACTAAAATATGGTAATTAGTTACTTCACGTGTCTCTTTACCCTCCTACCTTTGCTGTGCAATTCTCGTCCCAGTGAATCAAAATGGCAAGGGCCTGAGTGCTCTCACTCATGTGTGCCTGTGACATTTGAAGGACAGCAACAGGAGCACTGTGACTTTTGGCAAAGAAAAAGCGAAAAGCATCAAAATGTTTAGCACTGTAAACGGTGTTAACTGGGACATAAAAGCACTGCAGCAGCTGCGTGTGCAGCAGGACATCCTCTTCACCCCCACCCCTTCCCACCTGGGCAAGAGGCAAGGAAGGAAGCACTGCAGGAAGCTGAGAACTTGAAAGGCAAATGGTGACTAGGCTGAAAGGCAGAGGAGGAGTGGACTGAGAGGCTTTCAGCTGTGGGGAGAGCATTTTAGGCATGAGGAGCATGGGGAGAGCTGTCCTATGAACTACTGTTTGCTTCTTGGGTAGTGCTTCACAGGGAAACAGGGCGATGGATTATGAGCTTATTTCCTTTCTGTGGGAAAAGGACTGGAGCAAGGGTGTATTATGGTGTTACTTCATGTACTTGATATAAAGGATACCTACTGCTATGGTGCCTTTAAAACCTGTAGCCTCAATCATGCTGCTGTTACTGTCAAATGCTATGTTCTGTCCATGAGGCAGCACTGAGAAACCTTCCTGACAGATTTCTGGAAGGATGTGACTCTCTTCATCTGCCCCAAGAGTATCTGCTGCACAGGAAACCTTCTGTTTTCCTACTGCATTGCCTCCCTTTTCTTTTGGAAGAAACTAAAACAGTTTTAAATGTTTTAATATTTTTGAAAGGCTCTGTACTAGGCTGTAGCTCATTTGGAAAATTCTGTATTGTTCGCCCTGCGCAGGTCCTGGGACAGAACCTGAAGAAGAGAACTGAGAGGGGTCCAGAGTGTATTAAGATCTGATGTATCCAAATACATCTGGTTTGTTTTTTTTTTTTTTTTTTTTTTTTTTTTTTTTGTGTGTGTGTGTGTGTGTATGAATGGAGATGGCAACTATCAGTAATATAATTTCACAAAAAGCATAAAATGCCTGTTGAATTCTACCCTCTGAGAATGAAACATAGCTACTGCCAAATGCAGGTGGGATTTGGCTTTTATTTGCTCTGCCATGGTACTTGCATATTTGAGCTGAGCCAGATGCAAATGGAGATAGCAAAGCGTAATGTGTTAACTGCTAAGCTTATTAAGATACAGGGTGTCAAAATTTTCAAAGTACCTCAAGTATGTTGGGGCAGTAAAACTGGCACATCTCTGCTGTTCTTGAACACAACGAGGTTTGTTTTTCCCATCATCATCCTACCAAAACGCTTCACTTACAGGCTTCTGCTGGTACCAGGATAGGATAGGCAGCACATAAATAAGTTTAATTTATCCTCTGTTAGTCAGGGGAAATTCCCTCATGACCATGAATCTGCAGTGGTTTGGATTATTCTGTGGGGTTTCTACAAAGACTGGAAATACAGCTAGAAATATGAAGCTAGCCCAGGGGTATAAGGTGTGTAAGAACCTTCAAATACATCCAATTACTGTCTGGAAAACTCTCTACATTACTGTATAAGTGACTTAGGTAGTCCAGGCTTTACATTGGAGATAGATCCAATTTAATTTCAACTCTTCCAGCTTAATATTAAAATAGAAACAATTTCCTAATAGTTTCTTGGTGTTACTTCCTTACTCTTCATTTTTCTGGCCATATTCTTTACTTTTTCTGGTTCTCAGGACAAACTCTTATGTTGTTGAGAACTTCTCAGAGCCTCAGTGTTTCAAGCTCTCACAGTTGTGTTTTTCTCTTTGTCTAACAGATCAGTCACCAAGTAAGACTATGCAAACTCAAACAGGTTTAACTATCCATTTTACTCTTAGAGTTTAAATGAGCTATTTACGGGATCTGATCAAGAATACTCTCAGGAGAAAAAAAATCTCACTTTTTGTAGTCAAATTATGGATTTTAAAGTCTGTACCCTGTTTTCCAGTGGCTCTTCAGTAACTGAGTCAGGTGATGAGATAGAGGTGAGCTTGTAAGCCTTGTGTGAAACACAACACAAACCTCAAATGGAACTTATACTTCTCATTGCAAGGCCCTGTTGGTTTTATCTCCACTTTCTCCAGCACTGTCAGTTGTATACTGAATTTAGAGAGCACGTTCACAGCATGTTTGTGCTTCAGAAGTAATGCCTCAAAGCTCCGATACATCAGTAGGGATGGGGCAAAGACCAGATTTACTCAGAGGATCACGAAACAAAACCAGTCTTGCATCTTTTTATTGTGAGGCAGTGATTTTGCATTGGGTAAAGTAAATATAAAATTAAGAAAACACCTAGAGGTATTGGGACAACTCTAACGTCTTCTGCGCAGTGAAATCAGCCTTTTAATTAGTTCTGCGTTTGGGATTTGTCTTGTAAAGCCTCAAATAAAGGTTTAAGTATGAGCATGTGTTGTGAAACCATTTTAGACTCCAAAGTTGTAGAATTTCACTTGACTTTTCCAAATTCCTCACTCCTCTGAAAAATGACTAAACTACATCTGCGTGATGTTGTTTAATGTTTTTCTTGTCATGCATCCTTACTATTCTATCCCACAAGGATGTTATGAAATACTACCTACAGAATATAAAACGATGGTTTTGGTGACTGTTGGATGTCCGTATGCATTTGCTGCATGATACAATCCTTGTGGAGCATTTTTGCTCTCTGCACAGTGTGTATCGTTAATTAAAGCCTCAAAGGTGTGCATAAACCGAAGGCGTGTGGGCGGCTGTACCAGCTTGTGGAAGTGGGAGCATGTGAAAGGCGCAGTTTCGCGGCCGGGGCGGCTCTTCCCGCAGAGCATGTTTCCTGCGCGGAGCGGATGTGGAGGCCGGCTCTGCGCGCCCAGCGTGAGTACCAGCCCGGCCGCACTGAGCGCAGGGGCTCCGTGCCCCGGCCGAGGCACCGCAAACTTCTGACAGAGTGCACGCAGGGCCGCCTCAGCGCCTGCCGCGTTCCCGATCTCCCGGGCAGGGTTCTGCCCCTCGGCGGCTGCACACGGGCCGGGCGGGCCGGGCCGCTCCGCACCCCTCGACGTGCGCCGGGACACACCTGGGCCCGGGCGCCACCGGGGTGGGGCCGCTCGCGGCGGGCCCCGTTGGCCCCGCTTTCACAGCCTCCGCGCGGGCCCGAGCGGAGGCGGCCGCGGGGAAGCGGTGGCTCCCGCCAGGCAGAGCCACACCGTTCGGTCCCGGCTCGGGCCGCCCCGCCGCGGGGACCCGCCCGCCGGCTCCGGGGGCCGGACCCAGGCCCCGCGGGGCCCGCGCCGCGCCGCAAACTACAACTCCCGCCGGGCACCGCGCGGATGGGCGCAGGCGCGGAGGCGGCGCGGGCGGCCGAGCGAGGCGCGCGGCGATTGGCCGCGGCGGCGGGGGGCGGGGCGCGCGCGGTGACGGCAGGAAGGAGCGGGGGCAAATGGCGGAGAGATGGTCCCGGGGCCCGTCCCGAGCGCGGCGATAATCCCGGCGCGGAGGAAGCGGCGCCGGAGGAGGCGGCGCCGGGGGCCCTGACGCCCGCGACACCCCGAGAGGGTCCCGCTGCCGGAGGGGCGGAGGCGTCCCGCGGGCTGAGCGCCTTTCGCAGGCGGCGCTTCGGCGGCCCGAACCCGCGGCCGGAGCCACATCGGCCGGGCCCGCGCCCGGCACCGCCGCCACCGCTGACGCCGAGGTGGGTGCGGGGTGAAGGGGCGGCGGGGGCCGAGCGGGCCGCGCACCCCGCGGGCTGCAGCCGCCGCCGGGCCCCCGGCGCTGTCCCGCCTGCAGGGGCGTGCGGGGCCGCCGCCCCCGGCCCGGCCCGAAGTCCCGAAGTTGCGGGGCGGGAGTTCGCTCGGGCCGGGGCGGGGGGGGGTGCGGCTCCGCGGGCCGCGGCTGCCCCGGGCACTTGTGTAATGTGGGCCGGTGGGGCGGCGGGGCGGGGGAGGCGGCCGCGCGGGAGGGGAAATGACATCAGGGAGCGGCGGGGTGACCCGGTTCCGCTCGCACCCCCACCCCCCCCGCCGCAAGGGGAGGGAGGAAAAAAGAAACTGTCACCGTGGGATTTCATCAGCTCCTTCTGCCTCCCTGCATTTAACCTATTTTTCTTTCCTTTGATTATGTAAGAGGAGCGGTGTAGAGAGGAGCGATGAGTAGGGGTGGCTGATGGGCTTCCTGGGGAATTACCGGGTTTTTTGTCTCCAGCTGGTCCGCCGAGTTAGCGCTGGGAAATGAGGGAGAACTGTGTTTTTTGGGTTTTACGTGTCTTTACGTTGCTTGCACTGCTCCAAATGGTGCAGCACAATGCAAGCGAGGGAGGCAGGGAGTGGAAACAGAGTGAGATTACATCAAGTGTTTTATTTCCCTCTGAGTGAAAAATCAAGAGAAAACTGTAAGTAAAGAGAAAAAAAAACTGTTCTGTTGATGCTCTCGTGTAAGAAAGCACTTCTTTATGCTCTTTAAGATATGAGATTATAACATAGAGTATTTATATTTTCCTTATACTTTTAACCTGTACGCATTATATTGAGTATTAATTTGGGTTTAGGTGTTTTGATTTAAAACTTATGAGATGAACGTAATTTTAAAATTTATAAATAAGAAAATGTAGTTTACTTTCTTAAAATTAACTCCTCTTGACTACAGGAATCTTCCCTTTGGAACTGTAAGCCCCAAGCCATAAATTAAATTTGTCATTAGTTTGCATAGGTTGGGAACATAGTATCAAAAATACTTGTTTGAGTACTTCTTATAGTGCTTATTATAACTAATACTTACTTGAGTCTTGAGGGTTTAGGGGAGGAAAATATGCTAGTGGTGAGTGAAATGCTTTTTTCTTTCCTGTAAGTTGTTAGAAACGGAGATATTAATAAATATTTTACTTTAGCTTCTACAGCTCAAAAACCTGGCTATTCTGGTGTAAAATATTTTGGTTGATGTTACAAATATTTACAAGCATCAGCAAAATAAAACTGGCAATTTAGATTTTGTTTGCTGTTTGCTTTCTAAACTATGCGTAAATAGAAAACACAAAATTGGAGCTCCGTACAGGGGAGGAAGAAAAGGAGTTTGGCAGTGATATGTGTGGGGAAAAGAGGAGGTGGGGATTCAAGAGCCCTGTCTCCTAGGAACAGCCAGGAGCCCTCTGAAGAGTGGCTTTTGCAGCGGAGTTCTGCTCAGCAGACAAGCACCTGCCTTTACCTTCCCTCAGCTGCACCACAGGGGAAAAGAGCCTTTCCCAAAGTGGGTATTCCTGTAGCTCTTCTGCATTGCATCACCATCCACGTGGTAAACTTCTGAAGTTCAAATGTGATAATTTTAATGCACTTTAAATTTTCTCCATGGGTTTCCTCCCCGTGAATTGCTTGGTTCCAATGGTAAGTGAAGGTTGGTCTGGTCTAATAGAGGGAGACTATTATAGTGAGACAGTATTGCTAGAATGAAGTGATAGAGGGACATTTCTGGAAGGCAGTCTGGCAATTTTGGCAGAAGCAAGACTGCCACTTCAGGTTGAGAAGTTGTGAGTGCTGAGATGAAAACTAAAATAGGAATGATGGTATGTCACATATTCGGGGAGTAATAATAAAAACAGTTGTATTGAACAAATAGATCGCTTTAAGTCCAATAAAATTATTTTAACTGCCATTTTTCATATACTTTATATGAAGTTATTTAACATTTCAAAAGTTAGATTTCTTTGATTCTGTACCTTAAATAACTGTCTTTTTTATCAGACTTTTTTCTGGTATGGAGAGGAATTTCAGAGAGAAAGATGGAATTGATTAGATTCAGGCTGACTATAAAGAATTGCAATTTCCTATCCATGTTTGGGCCAAAAAGAGAGAAATAGTGGTTCACAAAACAGATATGAGAGTTTGGGGTTTGTGTTGTCATTTGTCCAGCAGTTGAAGTATTTGTTTTTGGGTAAAAATCTTTGAGTTAAACGGAATTAGAAAAAGAGCACATACAAGGAACTCTTAAATGTGTTCCTGTTGAATGTGTTACTTTTACACTTCTGTTCCTCTGAGGAGGCTGTGGAGCAGTTGTGCTTGTAAGAGCCAGTGAGCAGTACTGGTTTACATGGGCCTGCTGAAGGTGTCCTCCATGTTCTTAGGGGTGGATTGAGCAGTGTCTCTGTTCTGTCCCTTGATGAATCAGATTTACCTGTGGGGGATTGCTGTGCACCAGTCCTGATCACATCATGTTACCAAGTAAAACACCTGTTACGCGAGTCTGAGTGTGAGAGATGAACATGGGATGGAGTGGTCATCATTGTGATTAATTTGTGCTTAAAATACATCTACAGCAATGTGAAATATTCTGACAGTTTTTGTATTTAACTGGCAAGAGATTTTTTTTTTTTTTATGCCATGCTATGCTGTTGGACTCTAGGAGGGAGCTGTGTGTTCAGATGTGGTGAAAATACTGCTGAGTTGTTTCATGATGTTTTATGATGATGCCTTCTGTACTTGAAAATATAAAATTAGAGAAAAGCAATACCATTCTTAGAAGATTTTTCTTAACGATTCATTGTGCCATTGGTTTATAAATGTGAAAGCAACTGAATTTATTTTAGTGGGTGCTTAGTGCAGAACCTTTTGCCATAATGACAGACACATGTGAGTGAGTGCATCTAGAAAGAAACACGTGATGGAGCTGTTGGTTGTGTGCAGTGTACATGCCTGGTGCTTGTACGCCCAATAAAGGGTGGAAGTAACAATCATTTGTACTAGAAAAGTGATGAATTGATGTTTCTTCTTTCTTTCACAACAGAGAATATGAAACAGGAGCCAAAATGACATCCCGATTTGGAAAGACCTACAGCCGGAAAGGAGGAAATGGCAGTTCCAAGTTTGATGAAGTGTTTTCCAACAAACGGACCACCCTTAGTACAAAATGGGGAGAAACCACCTTCATGGCCAAATTAGGACAGAAGAGGCCCAGTGTCAAACCAGATATTTCTGAAGTTCCTAAGAAACCCAAAGTTGAAGATGAGGTAACAGAGGATCCATTTGGATTTGACAGTGATGAAGAATCTCTTCCTGTGTCTTCAAAGAATGTGTCACAGGCTAAAAGCTCCTCTCAGCTGGAACCTGGTGAAGCTGCTCAGTCTGAGGACTTCACTCCTCTACTTGAAGCAAACAGCAGAATTAATCAGCCAGACAGTGGAGAAAATGTTGCCTCCAGCAAGTGCATACCTTTTGACAATACTGTTCCTCTCTTGAAAGAAAAGAGCACAAGCAAAAGTGTGGAAGATGGAGAATGCAAGGGCAGCAGTGCTAAAGTTGTAACTGCAGGTGTGTTTGCTCAACTGTCCATATACTTCTGTTTTCCTCAGATTTTTGCTGATTGCCCTTTAAACTTTGTGTTTTCAAGGGATTGTTAAATACTCTGATAAAACTGAAGTATTCTGTGGGTCAGTTCTTAATTGTGAACAATTGTAGAGGATACTCTGTGTAACCAAAGGCACTAAGAAGCGTTCTGCATTTTACACACTGCTCTGAGGTCTTTGGCACTGTAATCTGTGTGTCTGCAGATCGAGGTACAGTGCTTCAGCTTCAGTGCAGTATGGTACTCCACTTATTCAGTTATTCCATAAAATGGAATAATAACGTTCCTGTTCTAAAATTGCTGAGTGCATTTATGGTTTTTAAACACTTATTTTGAATAGAGATGAATTAGTGGTAGTAGAATTTAGTGTGGGTATGTGTTCACAGCCATGAAGGTGCAGATACAGCTTAGGCCATGTTTTGTTTCATTATTTGGGTGGGAAAAGTAGTTTTCTGAACTTCAACTGCACAAACATTTTCTGTTTGTAATTAGCACGGCTATATCAGTGTGTGCATAAAAAACTTCAGACCTGTGAGACTGCATTCTGTCAGGCTTCATTCTAGAGGTGCTTTTGGGCTCTGGAGTGTTTGTAAGATAGCTTAATGCTTTTCAGAGGGGCGTTCACAAGACTCATGGAGCTGAACATCACTGTAATTTTCTTCAAGTCGTTCTTGGAAAAAATTGGATATTACATCTCATGAGAGGTTTTTGTATAATGGGCTGATTAAACCACAGCTTCTATAATTGGGTAGACGATCACATTAGGTGAACCTAGATGAAGATGACACCTACTGACTTGCTCTGGGTTATCAAAATCAATTTTAATGAGAAGAGCTTACATAACTTTAATTTCTCAAATATAGTTAACCCAGGGATTAGAAATTTGAATGGACTTGTTCAGTTGTTAAAGCAGTAAGCAAGAATATACTAAGAAGATAGTCACAGTTCAGTTACTTTTTGTATATATGTTAGGGACCTAAGTCAAGAAAATCCAGGAAATGCTGATTTGAGCTATAGTTTGACAGACACATTTGTAGGATGTGTAATTGTCTTTTGATCTTGGTCTTTATTTTTGCTGCTAAAATACTTCTTGCTTTCATATGATTTTCAGCAGCTGTCTTTATGATTCATCCTCAGAATGGAAATAAAAATTAAGGGATTTTAAAGTTTGAATATAGTTTTCATAAGAAATGGAGTAAGTTCATCCCCCAGTATTTCTAAGGGGAAGAAATAGTGAGTTTCCTTGGTGTTAATGAGAGATTGTAGTAGAACAGGTTTTACAGTGAAATGGTTTCCTTGTAGACAACCTCTGTCAGAACATTATTTCTCAGGCTGGAAAAGAGAGAGATGTGGGGAGAAAATGTGATAGCGCTCTGCAAATTCATAGTGTGTGAAAGGCCAAGAGGAACAGACTTGAACAGTTTCATTGGTGCTTCCTGATTCGAGTTCTGTAGAAAATAATAAAATACAATATTTAGCACAGAAAAACATATTTAAATTGTAGAACTCCTTGCTGGACAATACTGTGTATATCATGAATATACAGCTCTGAACAGAAGGAAGCTGATTAATCTTGGTGGATAAGTCCATCCAGTTTTTAAGTGTGGTGGTGGTCTGAATGCAGAGGGGGAGGTTACTTAAATAACAGTTTACTGAAGGAGTTCTGTTCTGCAAGATTTCCTGAAGAATTTATTACTGATTCTGGCAGTTCAGCCAGAAGTAGTGAAGGACAAGGTGTATCTTGGTCAGATGGTTCTGTTCTTTCAGGGTCTGTTGCATTCTGTTGACACCCGGTCAAATGTAGATAAAAACCCTTCTCATATAGTTCTTCAGAAATGAAATTTAGCTGTGAATGAATCTTTGCAGAGCATCCTAGGAGGGTCTTTGGTTTCCTTACCCTTATTTAAAAACTACAATCTTGGTGGTAGTGTTTCTTTTTGTCAGTTAGTGTAAGTAAAACTTGGATGGCTTAAGCTGCAGTTACGCTTATGTGTAAACTGATCCAAAATAAATAAAAGTTGTCTCTGAGGACGTTGCTCAGCACACTGAGCAATTAGAGATAGTGGTGTATAGTCAGCCAGTGTAAATGTAGGTACTTCAAAGGCTTCTTTGTTGTAGTGACTGTTGTTCAGTAAGGTTTAATGGGGAGGCTCTTTCAAAACTACAGAGAGTTAGTTTGATTGATTTGGAGTAGGGTTCTGAAGGATGAAGGGACTTTGGAGGAGTGTAATAGTGTATATACTTCAACTGTTTGCATGTCCTTGCCCTCCCCATAATAATTTTTCCCTTCCTGGTGACTCTTGAACTCCACCTGGTTCAACCAGATTTGTCCAAAGGGCTTATGGATCCTTGAAACAGCAAGCTTGACTATTCCTGATGAGGCAAGGAAGGGATGGGGGCTGGGAGGAAAAGCAAGCAGGTAAAAGAACATTAATATTCCCAGTGTAAGGAAGACTGCAATGTGAGCTCAACATTAACCCACATACAGCACTGTATCTCTGGTTGTGGGAAACTACACTGTGTTGGTACTGATGTTGAAGAAAGTGCTTAAAAATTTGTTTTAAAGTACAGTTTGCTAGTCCTTGTCCTCATATTGCCTATAGAGTGCATGAGTAAAGGTCTCAGGACTCCCAGAGAACATGAGCCATCATTGTGTCTTAATTCTTAATGTAGGTGAAGAAAATGGTAGGAGTTAGACTGAGTTGAAAAATGTGACTTACCATGGCTATGCACAAACTGAGAAGTACAGTTGATTCTGCTCCATTTGTATTATCATCCCTCAGTGGCCATTTCTTTGGGCATTAAAATGAAGGTGATGCTATGTCAGTTAATTTTAGCTAATGTTTGGTATTAAAAAGCAGTTGATTTGGGGATTTGTTTTAGTAGTTGTGCAGCCATGTAACACAGTTAAGGATCTGTATCTTTAAAATGGTAGAACTTGCTGGTCTTACTTTTTTTTTTTTTTTTAAATAGCCTTCAGCTAGTGCTTGTAACAATCTCATTTTAAAGGCTTTGAGAAGCTCTTAATGTGGAAAGCTTCTCATAATCTTATCCTAATGTTGCTTGATCAAGACTTAATACTGTCTGAAGAGTGTCTGTGAGTAATCCTGTACATAGCAGGTAATTTGCAGATAGGGGTTTAGGTAAGTTTGAAACAATGGAGGACTGTTCAGTATTAATAGTTACTGTTAGGTCATCTTTGTGAAGGTAGGGAGAACTCGATAGCTAAAAAGTAAGTTGTGTCATTAGAAAAATACCACACTGGTAATGCATATAAAGCAAAAATGCAGCTATTTAGAAAATTAGGTTTTTATGAAACAGTCTTACAGTAGGGTAAGGTGAAAACCTTCAGAACAATATATGGATTTTTGAAACAGTCTGGTGGGATTTATTTTCTTTTTGACTGTTAAACTTGTTCTGTAAGGTATAAACCCAAATAGTATTTCACACAAACTTTGGTATAAAAACATGGCCTTGCAGAGCAGAGTTTGTTTGCTCTTCTAGAATATTTGTTAGCTTGTAGGATGAATTAATGTACAGTTTTTCAGATAAGAATTAATGTCAAAGTTTGATGAATTTTCGGAGTTGGTGTGGCATTTCATAGTTATATTAGTGTATCAGTACACTTTACTTTGAACAGCTAGTTTGCCTGCTCTGGGTATTTCAGTTTATGGAAATACTTCTGGCATTGTAGTGTGAGTTTCCATTTTGACTCTGGATGCTGTGATGATCTGCTGGCTTTTGCTTGTGTGCACACTGCTGAGCTCTAACTCAGGCCTTGGGAGGATCTGAAGCAAGGGGTTGATCGTCTCCATCAGAGAAAGCACTTGGGTTGAGAGATGTTTCTCATCTCTGCATACTTCATGGTCTGGTTTATGGACTACAAGAGAATATTCCTTTTCTGCATTAATTCTAAGTGAAAAAAAATAGGCATTTAGAATTTAATTCGGCATTAAGTGGAGAAGTATTTTAATTGGGCGTGGATTAAATCTGGTTTGTTTTAGAGCCTATGAATTTATTTCTTCAAAATATGTTTTGCTTGCTCTGGAGAAATAGAATGGCTTAAAATATCTTTCCAGACTACAGAATGGTGTTGGAATTGTGTCCCTTTCTGCTGTGTTGTAATGTTAAGTACAGATTTCGTGGTGGTTGTGTGGGCAGTGACTTTGAGGAGGCTCTTTAAGAGTAAAAAAACAAATTCTTTTTTTCCCCCTAACAGAGTAATAATGAAAACAGCTATTCCTCATATTGTCTTTTGTTCCTATGTACTGATATTCAAACAGGTTTTGCTCTGGCAGGAGTTTTGCTCTTGGTGCTGTAAGAGAGCATTTGTCTGTTGACTGCTGTTTGATTTCTTTTTTTTCTAGAAAGTTCCTAATGCCCTCATTTTTCACGTGGGGCCAGTGCAGGTAACAAATCAAAATGGCAAGTGTGGTTCTTAAGAGTGTGTGCTTATGCAGTGCAGGAGCAAAGGGATATGGCAGTGCTGAGCTGTGTCTTGGCCCAGGATGCAGGATCTAGCTGTGGTTGGCTGCTGGAAAAGCACTGAGTGCAGAGAGTAAATTGCAGAAAATGGATGCCCTTGAGGAAGGAGATGATTTTAAGTCATCAAGTCTGTTCCTGACATACTATCCTGGTAGTACCTTAGTGGCTCTGTGCAAAGCCTCTGCATCCTGCTTATGTGGGTGGGCAGCCCTATCTTTAGAGTTAAGTTTCAACTTCCCAAGTGCGGGTTTGTTACATAATTGCATTGACCACCAGATTGGTCAGGGTATTCCTTTCAAATTGTTTTAGACTTCTGTTTTGTGTTTAACACTGACATGGACATTGAACATAATGGTTAGGCCAGAGTAATATCTTACTTCCTCTGAGTTTTTGAGAGTAATATGTACTTTGTGAGAATTTCAGTTTAGCCATTTTCCATCCAAAAATGGAGCAGAGCTGGGGGAACCTGAATGAGGCCTGAACATTTGGCAGTCTTAGGAGACAGCTGGCAGCAGCCGTGATTAAAAAGAACTGCAGCTGTGCTCTGGTTGGGTCAAAGCATTAAGAAACTGATAGCAGAGGAGGGGAAAGATCTGCCAGAAAATATGTGTGCCCAGAGAATTTCAGTGTTTTGAGGTTTGCTTGGATGGTAGTTATGATGGGTATGTGGATAGCTGGGGTTTATCCGCAGGTCCTCTCTTCTTTAGCTGCTTTTTGGTAAGTTTTGACGATATCTCCTTTCCCTTTACACACAGAATTTTGTTGCTGTATCAGTAGCCCATGTTGAAACTGGTGTATTTATTGTTCTCTTTTTTTCCTCTGCTACTTCTCTGGTGGTGGCTGGTTGATTTTTTACTGTGGTGTTTTTCAAAAGTCTGAAATGGTTGAAATTCTGTTTAAGTTTGTGTTTATACTTCTTTGCTAAAATGGCAATACAGAAAAATACCCCAAGGGTTTAGGAAAGAATCTGATTTCTGCAACATATTTTTTCTAATGACAGGGCAGTTCATACCATGTGTGTTCATGTACAGAGTACATGGAACTTTCTTCCCTTAATCTGTAATTCCCCTTTCCTATACAAAGTAAATTTTGCAATCCATACTTTTAAAATAATTTTTTCTTCATGCCCTTGTACAATGAACAGTTTTTAAAAGATGATACTTTTAACTGCTTCTTAGTTTTCATGGTTAAAAAGTGGAAATAACTTTGCATTGAAAACAGTTGGTCAGTGCCTGTGGAAAAAAAAAAAAGCCTGTTAGTGCATAACTCTCAAGTGGGCCAAAGCATGCAGGCAAGCAGAAACCAGTTGGTAAGGAAGCTATTTCAGACTCAAACTGCTGTGGTCTTACTAATTTGGATGGAAAATGTTCTTAATTTTCAAATTTAGTTCATCTTTTCATTTAAGAAACTGCTGCTGTATTTATTGAAGTACTGTCTCAATTCAGATTGACTTAACCTAAGTGTATGTTTGCTTTGACAATTGTTTATGTTGCTGTGTTATAGTATGCTTTAATTTTTTCCCATAGCAGCTCACCCTAGAAATGTTGATGAAAACAGGCATTTCTGGTGTGTGTGACCCTCATGTTGCCCATGACACTTTGTAGTTGTTTATTTCTGGCTTTCTCTTGCTGCTCTGAGCAACAGATGCCCTTCTCAGTTTGGAGTGAGGAGGAATGTGTCTCTTTCATTGGACTTTCCAGGAGAGGTGAGCACATGTCAGGCTCTGACAACTCTTGTACATCTCTTGAAAGATGAGAGAGAGCAGAAGATCTAGTGATTGCTAGCCAAAAAAGAACTAGAAGAAGAGAGGGTAAGACAGTTAAATTGTTCCTTCAAAAGCCATCTTGTCATACCTTTAAAAATACTGCCTGAGATAAAGGTGAGGGATTCGTTCAGTGAATATTTTCTGCACAAGAGGGAAGGTGGCCATGTCAGCCTGCACCCCTGTGAAAGGCTTCCGCTTCCATTTAAATACAAGGGTTTTTTAGAAAGTTGTACACTGGCTGCCAAGTGTACCAGTCTGACACAACTTCTCAGAATGCCTCCTGGTAGCACATTTTCCCAGTGGAAAAAGGTGTATGAGGAGTTCCTTGTGTGGCTGAAACAGGGGCACAGGGCTGGAAGCAATAACACCGTGGGTAGGGTTCAGCATTTCCCAGGCTGGAGCCAAGGCACTGGGGGATATTGTGCCAGCAGCATGCTCTGAAAGGCTCAGGGAATGAAAATAATGGTCTATGGGAGATGCTGAACAATGTGTTACCAGACTGACAGATGTTTCTAGGTGATTTGAGAGTAGAAAAGGTGTCTGAGGTATCTTCTGTCTCATGTTTAAAAGAATAGCTAACTGAAATGGAGTCATAGAGTCATTAGTTAAGACTGTGTAAGAAACAAATTATTTTTTATTCCTATAAATTACCCTAGAATTTGATATTCAGGGTGCTGGAAAAGGAAACAAGACAAGCAAATGGTTCTTAAGGGAAAACAGTGCTATCATAGCAGTAAATTAATTCTCACCACTTTAGGGTTTTCTCCGACTTTTTTCCTGGAAAATAAGGTGCCACTTAAAACATCTGCACAGAGTCAAGCAATGTCTGTCCCACCTGCATACAGACTTGTCGGTAATTCAATTACTTAAGAATTTGTAATCATAGCTATGGGTGTGGCTCTATAATTTTAGCTATTTTAGGGATTGTCAACCATGAAGCTGGACTTGGGAATCAAATCTTCCTGTCTTCTGTTCATACCTACTAACAGGCACTGCTTTTCAAGATCTCATAGGCATTAATGGATACTTAATTGAAATAAATTTTGCCCATTTCATAAAGTGTATATTTTGTTTCCATGGGCTTTTTTTCCTGAATTGTCCAGTTCTTCAGTCATAGAAAATGGATCAAGGGAGTTTAGTCTCAGCCTTTTCTTCTTACCAATCAAAACACTTCATTTCCAATACATAATGAAATTTATTCTCTGATTTGGAAAGAAGCGTCACTACTCTGCAGTTCCTGGTTTTCTGATCAAACCAGAGATGACACTCTGTGTGTCTTGGTTGAGCTCTTCCTGGAAAGGAGGGATGTGATGTAAGCACCTTTCTGTTAGCTGGTCAGCTGCAAGTTGCAGAGTGAAGTGATGTAGCTTTATGCTTGAGAACATTGGTCATGGTGTAATGGAGCCATAATAAATGTTTCCAAGTGCTCAGGGACATCAGGCAGAGCAGTAGCTCATAATGAGCTTAACAAACTGTTCCCTCCATCCTGTGTCAGTGATCTGTTCCTGAGCTGCAGCCTGTTGATTGTGTGTGCCCTCAGTAGCTGGAGGGTTCTGAAAGCCCTGCTTACAATATTTCATATTTAATTTTCTTGCCACCCTGTCTTAGTGTCTACTGGAAGAGAAATCGAGAAGAATGTAAAATTGGCATCATGCCACCTGCCTGCACTCACGATTTCATTGCTTCTGACTGCCTTTAATATTTGCAGTGAGCTGTGGCTATTACTAAAAGAAACACAGTGTGTTTGTTGATTTGTTTATTGTGAATAGTAATCATGTTTCTCTCAGTATTAAAGTGAAGGCTTGTACAGCTACTTACACAGCACTGAAGGAGCATAAATTTTCATGCTGCAGGCTGCCATGTGCCTTTGTAGCTTGGAGGATGCTTTGCTTGGCTTTAATAGAAAAGAAAACTAACCCAAAGTTCAAGTTAGTAGGGCTAACATGTAACACTGGCAACTTGTCCATGGGTACATAGGAAAATGTAAGCATTTATTTTGCATATGTGATAATACCAAGGATAATATTGATTGTCCTTTTGTGTTCAGTTTTCTTCTAACATTTGTGCTGTTCAACTGTTTTGATCAAATTTGGTGTGGTGAAGAGAGCTCTCCAAGACACAGTGCTGTTTCAGGTGCCATCTGTGCTTTTGCCTCCCTGCTGTCTGCATGGTGGAAAGGCAGAGGAGGTTTTAGCTGGGTCCCTAATCCCTGGGAAGGCAGCAGCGAGGGCACGTGGAGCTGGCACATGTCAGTGTGTGATCCCCTGCCCAGCCACAGGCTGCTGTTCAGGAGGCTGCAGGGGATGCTGGTTGAGCTGTGGGCAGCTTTGCCCTGTGAGCCCTGCGTCTGTCCAGGCTATAAATTTACAACAGGAGACCTTGTTCTCACAGCCCGAGATCCTGCTCTGTGCTCCAAGTAACATGAAAATAGCAAATGAGGTTCTGCAGCTCTACCCCTGAATAGTTAACTAAAGCATGTAACGTTTGACTGTAGGCAATTAGCGTTAGACTGTTAATGATGATTTGGTTTTTACGGAACTAAAAATGATGTTTGCAGACTTGGAGCCCCAGTCACTTAGCCTTGTAAGTTAAATGAAAGAAAAGTGAAACAGGGACTAGGCTGGAGGATGGATGGGCTATGGTTGCTTGGTTTTCTTGTCCAGAGGAGTATTTGATTTCCTAAAGGATTACTTTACTTTGTTCTGGATTCCATTTTGCTATATGCTATATCTGATGGGTCAGGGTAATGAATTGTTAACTCTTACAGCTTTGTTATTTGGTGGAGAGAGTTTATCTTTTCTCCGAACTTCAGTATTTCCCCTGTCAAACTTTTACTGTTATAGGTCCTTAAAGAAAAAATGAAGTTGAAATGTGAGACATTTTCATGTCAGAATTGTCAGATGTTGAGCTGGAGGATGTAGGTTTCTTATTGTTAAAAAAATTAATTTCTCTTCTTAAAAAAAAAAAGCGGAGCTTTTTAGTTCTAGAATCCCATTCTTCATTTTGTCCATGACCTTAAAAATGAAAAGGGAGATAGTACCACTGGCAAGCTGTAGTAGTCATGAGGCATTTATTGTTCAATGTATAGATTAACATTTGTTCCATCTAATGAGTACTTTTGGTAAGTGTTTTTTAAAAATGAGATAACAGATTGTTATCTTCATATCCATCTAGTCTAATCCATGTAAGTATAGATGCATATTTTTTACATGTTTCCAGGTTTGTTACTGAAAAAGCTGTGGGCTTTTGACAACTCTGTAACATTCCTGCTGTTTGAGTGTTTGCATGTATCTATATGTATTATAGAAGAGTGTAAAATTTATTGCCTTATGTAAATTTACTATCTTGCATTGTCTGAAATTGAAATTTTCTCTAATGGTAACTTGACTAAGGTTACTTGGAACAATAACCATCATCACTTAAATACAGTTTTACAGATTTAGTAATATGCACCTGTGTGTGTGTGAAAACATGTCATTTTATGGGAAAGAGTGGAAGTTTTACTTTGGCTTTTTTTTTAATTGATCAGCAATGCTGAAGACGTCTGTCTTAAGTGACATTAACTAGAGCATGTAATAAAGCAACTTTTAGTGATCTAAACAGAAAATAAATCATGATTACCACAGAACATTGATAATGGTTCCTAGGTATACAGTGTTTGTACTTGGGGAGGGGAGTTATGCTGTTGCTGATTTTAAATTACTTGGGAGAGTTATTCTGATATTTGAGCCCCAGAAGAGCCTAATTGCAGTTAAAAATAGGAGGAGAAGTTCCATGCCTCTCTTGGACTTCAGGATATTTAGTAATTCACAATTAGTTCCTTTTCTCATATATTTTTTCCCTACAATCATGCTAGCTTCTGCTGTAGTAGTTGCTGCCAATAAATACTGTAATTTTAAAAATCAGGGTTATTGGAATTGCAGTTCCTGTACACCTTTGGGCAATTAGGAAGTGATTAGCAGTACTTTCTGGTATTGAAGGTTCAGGTTGACAGCTATTGACCCACTGATGAGATGAGAACCGTGGCTTGACAAAGGGTCTTTAGAGAAAGTATTCCTCTAAATGTGACTGCTTAGTTTTCCAGTAAAGCATTGTGATGATCCAGTTTTAAAGCCAAACTTTTTACCATTTTCCATCAGCCTTGCTTATTATTGGAGATGGAAAAACCTCCCTGGTGCAGTTACTAAGGCATTTGAAGTAGTGTATGTTTTTTAAATTTTGGTGCCCCAGAATCAAGGGGGAGATTAACTGCCACTTTTTTGCTGTTTAGGAGTACCTTGGTGTGTTATATTAAATTAGGAACTGAAAGGTAAAATTGGATGCAGCATTTTTTATGGAATCTTCTCAAGACAGCTCAAGGTTCAAAGCTGCTGATGTTACACAAAGGCTACACAAGTCCTGCTGTGAACATGAAGAGCTGTTAGTGCTCTTTGCCTTGTAACATTTCTTGGAAGTGTAGTAAACCAAGAATGGATTAGTTATTTATTAGTCAGCTGAGCTGACTGGAGAAGTTGATTTTGATCACATTTACATGAGGAGAAACAAGAAGTTCCCTTAGATACGGAGCAGCAATGGTGAGGCTGCAAAACAGTGTATTTTATCAAGGAAGTCTAAAAATGTTTTAAATTTAATTTGCTGTTTTTCAGGCCTACAGTGTTGTGGTAGTCTTCAGCTTCACAATAATATTAAACATATGGGAGAAAGGAACATATTGTACACTGTCAAACCCCCTCTTTGATTCCAGAAAAATTCATTTTGGTTGTGCCTCTTGGATTATGGCAAGCATGAGATTGAAATGGGAATAACAATATTGCTTGTGTTACATATTGATACTGAAAAATAATAACCAAGATTCCATCATGGAGGTGGCAGGGTTAGGGTTCCTTGTTCTTTGAGGAATTTAGTTTTGAGTTTTGCATTTCATATATTCTGTGGAATTATGTTTTTTTATTTCTAGCTGAGTATGTATAACTTCTGTGACAGATCTCAGCAGGACTCCAGGAGACTTAGATGCAGTTTGTCAGATATTACTTGTCCTGGTTCCCTGAGGAATTGTAGCAGGCGTTAAACCAATTTCCTACAAAACTGGATTTGGTTGCCATTTCTTCAACGTAGAATTTTCGGTACCTTAAAATTCTTCTATAAAACATCTGTGTAAGGATGGCATTTAGATGATTCCATTTTAATTTGAAAACAAGTGAGCCAAAGTCCCTGGAACAATGCTGATGCTTGTTTCCCTCATCAGGAGGTTGAAACCTTCTGGTCAATGCTGTGAAACTTTCGTGCCACTTAGGTAAATGGAAGCTGGTGAAATTTAATGTGATCAGGACTAGTGCTAAAGAGATGCTTTGGCCTTCATT
This sequence comes from Taeniopygia guttata, assembly GCF_048771995.1. Taxonomy (NCBI): domain Eukaryota; kingdom Metazoa; phylum Chordata; class Aves; order Passeriformes; family Estrildidae; genus Taeniopygia; species Taeniopygia guttata. Next base: position 10,346,371 of record NC_133031.1, on the reverse strand, counting down.
TTACTGATGAGTTTAGGAAGCCTTTGCTGCTTAAAAATTTGAACCTTTGGGGTTGCATTCTGCTGGTGGAACCCCTTTTATCACTAATGTTTTGCACGTGTCTTCTAAGCATGTTCTTTTCTATCATTTCTGTTGTCACTTGACCCTGTCTCAGTTGCTTCTGTGTCTCCAATTTATCCCATCATTTGCTACTCTTCTGTACACCAGAGTCTTCTGCATTGTCAGACTTCTTATCTTGCTTCTCCTGGCCCAGGCAGCCATTTCAGTAAGGGCAGGCACCTGTGTTCCTGTGCTTGCCGATACTGTCTCAGAAATTTCCAAGAAATTCTTATTTCTTGGAAATAGCCCTCTTAGACTGCTGGGTGTCTGTGTGTGTGTGATGTCAGCAGAGGATGACAGATGCAGTCATCATGGAACTCTGGTACCAAATCCACTGCGTTTTTGTTGGTGTTCAGGGCAAACAAAGGGAATGGTTTCCCTACCACTTTAGAGGACAGCAAGTGGAAGACTTAGTGTTTGCATTACTTCCTGGCGTTACTATTGTGTGGGTGCTGGTTGACTTTGTTTGGAAACAAACCTTACAAAAACTGACTTCTTACAGTGGAACTTGTTCTCCTGGACAGTGCAAGATGTGAGTGTGGCTGTGGGTTGTAGAAGTGCAAGAATAACTTTTGGCAGCAGCTCTTCTTCAGAGATGGAGAAATTCAGTGCATAAACCTGAATTTCAGAAGCGATAAAATTAAAATTTGTGATGAGAACTGCATTTTTATATTTCTTTTGCAAGTCCAAATATTTTCATTTAGAACAGCAAAATTAAATGGCAGTTGAAGTTGTTTGCTGTTTTATTCAGGGTACAAGAAGGAAATAATGTCCTTATATTTGTAAGGAGCATGTGTAGTTGTTCCTTATCTCTAGTTATTCACTGTAAGTCACTTGTATGTCAAACTTCATTAATTGTCTTTTCTGAAAATTTCACCACAGAGTTTCTCTTTTTCGGTGTAATTTGCCATGGTAAGTAGGTGTTTGTATTTAGGGTTTACCACTGTCTTTTACGTGATGCATATATTTTCAGAGTGACACTTCAAGGGGTTTTTTAGTAGAAATGACAAGAAGACTTTATTATAGCAAAACTTTCAACTGAAGGGCTTATGAAGTATAAACTAGGTGGATAAAGACCTCTAATGCTTTTTGTCAGTGATCACAGAATACTTTTTGTTATATTGTAACTTTCCAAAGTAACCCACGCAGGTGACTATTTTTTTCATATTCCATTTTAGTAATAAATATATGTGTTTTTGTAGATAAAATCCAGAACTTGAAAGAAGATAATGGGAACAGTCATTTCATCTATGACAATGCTGGAGACAGTAATAAAACCAGTGCTGAAACCACAGACACTTCTGGATGCAACACTGAAGCCAAGGTCTTGCCTGATTCTTGGGACTCCCATGTGGGAAAAACAGCAGATTCTCCATCAGAAACATCTCAGACCAAGGGGCCACTAAGAACTCACTTGTATGAATGGGAGGATGAAACTGAAGACACCAGAACTGGAGAGTATATATTAGCTTTTGACAATGAACATCTCTCAGAGGTGAAGAGCAAGGATGAGGAGTGTGATAAAGAAGATAGTGAAAATCCAAAGGAAGCCATTAGTGAAGAACTTGTGCAAACTATTCCTAGGCCAAGCAACTGTAGGACATATTGTCGATCCAACAAAGCAAAACTGCAGGGGGCAACAAATTTTGACAAGCTGATGGATGGCACTAGTCAGTCTTTATCCAAAGCAAACAATGAGTCAAATAATGACGGTCTGAACGCAGGAAAAAAAGTTTCTTTAAGTAGTGGGACCAGTTTTAGAGGGACGGTGGGACGGACTAGAGACTACACTGTTCTGCACCCATCTTGCTTGTCAGTTTGCAATGTCACCATCCAGGACACCATGGAGCGCATGGATGAATTCACCTCAGCAGCCCCCACTGACCTGGGCGAAGCTGGGCGCTTAAGGAAAAAGGCAGACATGGCCACCACAAAAACTACAACCAGGTTCCGACCAAGCAATACCAAATCCAAGAAGGATGTCAAATTAGAGTTTTTTGGGTTTGATGATCAAGACGAGGGAGGGGGAGATGAAGGCGCTTCTAGAAGTTCTGGGAGTTCCAATTACAAAATCAAGTACTTTGGGTTTGATGACTTAAGTGAAAGCGAGGACGAAGATGAAGAGTGGCAGGTAGCAGAAAGGAAGGCCAACAAAAAGCGAAGTAGAGCTGTACCATCTGCTTCACTACAGTCAACCTCTGATGGCAATGAAAACTGTTCCCAGGATAGCCAGCTCAGCACTAATGCAGGTCAGTAGAACTCTTGGAATACATGGGTGGCATTTAATTTTAATTGACTTCAATGTTCTGTTCTTTTTGCAGTGTACCTAGGAGTTTGTCCAATACCACTGATTTGGAAACCTGACAGTTAAACTCACTTGAAATCTAACAGCTAAGCTTACTTCTCCTGTGGTCCTATCTGGTGTTTCATATCTCTCTTGAAGTATGCTTTATACCCCTTGGTCTCTTGCCAGAGGTAGAGGGTTTTTTTCTTTTCCAACAGAAGATTTGCACCTTTTTGGTGTGTTGAGCATAAGCATCTTTGCCTGTAAGGCAGGTATCCTCCCACAGAGCCTCCAGATCAGCCCACAATTGCAGAGCTAAGTGCACACATTTAAGTAGCTCTTAAGAAATGGGAAATATCTTTTTCTGGTTATTAATGTGCCTGTAGGCAGTTTGCACCTTTCTCGGGCTCCATATTATCTGAGGCTGCATGACTCAAGGGAGAGGCTGTGGGGACTCATGGAGTGCCAGTCAGATAACTGGCTTTGGGAGAGGCTCTGCATATTTGTTTCTGCTCTTATTTTCAGTTTTTAGATATCTCCTTCTGTAGAGGTTGGGGAGCGGGCTGTGTGTGTAGTCACACATATTTATGAGTAAAACTGTGGACATGGCAGCTGCTGAGCAAGTTCTGGTTATTAAGATCCTTTGCAAAATGAGACTTCCTTGGTGGTTGCTTGGGTCCTGTGTGTTGGTGAAGAAGAAAAGGAATACCTTTGGTGGAAGGTTGCTTTTAGCTCCTCTGTTTTGAAAAAGTCTAATGCCAGAGAATCACTTGTGTTGGAATAAATACTTCAAAACACTGCCACTGTTCTACGGAACATTTTGGTCCTCCATTGTGGAGCATGAAATGTGAGAAGTTTTATCAGCTCACTGAAGTTGTTACATTTCAAGACTTTGGCCAGATGTATTTCATTGTGATAGCAAGAGAGGATTTCAATCTAGCTTTGCAAATGTTGGAGAAGCTGGGTTTTTTTTTTCCTACAAATAGCTTCTGCTAATATAATCCAGAAATAAAATTTCAGAGGAAAAAATGTTCATTTCTCTGTTCTAATTATAGCTGTTTCTATAACCGGAATTTTCTATAAGCCTTTTAATCAAACTAAATGTCACCACTAGGGTTTTTTGGTGGACTTGAAAGGAACAAATGAATGCTGATGTTGTATGAGAAGATTATGTTTTCAAACAAACAAACAAAAAAAAAAACCATGATTTGTTTTCATAAAATTTACTTATGATGAGACACTTGGGTTCCAGCCTCTTTGGAAAATTGGTTTATCTTACAGGGCTGTTTAAGAAGTACTTTTAGTTCCTGTCTTTAATGACTTTTTGTTCAGCCATTTATTCCAAGAGAAAAATTTGCTTGTACAGTTAATGCAGCTAAGATGCTGACCCATCAAATAATCCTGTCAGCTGCTGTCCTCAGAAGTCTCAAAATATCCACACTTTGCATTTGGCACTGCATTCACCAAGCAGGCCTTTAATACTCCCAGGTCTCACAGATGTTTTCTCTGAAATATTTTCCTAATAGATTTCCATGGCACAGGGGGATGTAAATTTATGTTTGTTAGTTCTTAATGCGCTTCTCCACTTCAGGTAAGAGCTACCTCTCAGTCCCTCTCCTGGGAGATGCTTCCCCTTTGTTTTGCATCTCCTTTGCTCATTTGATTCTTGTTTTGTGCTGCTGTTGGTGGGTGAGATTTGACTTGCAGTTTTTTTTCTGACACTTGAAAGGATGATGCTCTATAGTACAGATTATGAAAGCAGAGTCAGATGCTGCCCTAAAATTTGTGGCACTCCCTGCTGAAGTTTACGCTATTTTCTCTTGGCAAATTTTGAGAATCATGATCTCTCAGAACAACCACGGTAAGAGTCCTTAAATACAGTGATGCTGAACCTGAGAATTTCTCAAGAACTCCTGGATCTAAACCTGAAGTTACAGTAAAGTATGACATTGCTCTGAAGCGTTGTCTTTGCATACTGGAAAAATGTGCTTCTGCATCCATGAAAAATGCCAGCTTTGACTCCAAACCTGAGAAACAACTTTCAGAACATCTTGCACAATAAAACACTGTCCTGAAATGTTGAATAGTACTGAGAGGTGCTAATGCTACCTGAGTTCTGTATGTGCTGTTCTTTCTTTGTACTAATGAATAAATGCCCAGATAAAAATCCAGTGTTCCTGTTCCAGGTTGACAGGTGAAATGCCAGACTGGCTCTCTGAATTTCAGCCCTGGAAAATCCCAAGACTGATTTTGTGTTCCTAGCATGAATAATGTTACGTGGCATAAGCAGTTTTTCAAGAAACTTGATGCTATCACAGTCTTACTTTGCCATAATACTGATTTGGTTACTTGCCATAATCTAGGTGTATTTTTATGAAACAGGTTTTAGAACCTTAATCATGACTTAACCTTAACCTTACAAAATCTTTGTCAGATGTTTTAATGGAACATTATAAAGACTTCCTTCCAGTCTAGTAGTTCACAGAGGGAAATTAAGTTTAGTAATAGATATTTAAATGTTTTGACAAATGAGAATTAAGAAAGCTCAGAGACTACAGGAACAATGTTGTTAGTACAGGAAAAATTGCCAGACAGATAAATTCAGTTTTGGTTACACTGTCTTTCGTTGAAAAACATCTTCTGTTGCTCACTTCTATGATAGTCTTTTCTGCTGAAGTGGTTAAAACCACAGAAGAAAACTCAAACAAAAGCCAAGGAAATAAAACCTCCAACTTTGAAAAAAAGCTCCACCTTTTAAATTCCTAGATGCTGTGACCACACTTTTTAATGAAAATACTTCATAATAACTTTATTAGCCTTAGATTTTTGCAGAAGTGTTGAGTTCCTAGTAAAAGTTTACTTTTTATTTTGCCATTGCAATCTGAAATTCTCAAATTCCTCTGTAGCAGCCCAGTGAAGCAAAGGCCCCTTTGGCTTGTGAGCCTCCCAGCTGGGTTCTGCCAGAATGCCAGGGGCCAAAAGTACTGGTGATACTTTCCTAGATTTAAAACACTGCTTTTGTCATTTCAGTAGCCAGAGTACAGGATGACTCCAATGAGGAGAAGCTTTTAATACTGGAAGAAAGTGACTGACTTGACTATAATAATCAATGGGTAGTTGTATCCAAGAGAAATCGGTATTGCAGCTTAGTCTCTTGCTTTGTAAATCATTTCTGATATGCAGCTTAACCTTTGTGTCATCTATGCATTTTTCCTTTTCTTGATCAAGATGAGATTCCTCTAATCTTTTTAGGTAATGTAGCTTTTGTGTATCAGCATCTAGCACTCAGCTCAGTTCTGGTGAGCCAACTTGCCCTAGTTTTTTTTTTTTTGTTTTTTTTTTTTAATTCCTTTGCACCTTCTCAAAAACTGAGTCACCTTCATTGGGTAAATATTTTAAGCTAGTTAAAACTACATCAAAGTACTCAAAGGCAGAGTCCTGTTTGGGCTTCAAAACCATTTGCAGAATTGCCCTGAGACACTAAAACAAAACTCCGTTGTTGTTCCCCAGGAAATTTACTGTGGTTGTTGTCTTAGTTGGTCTTTGAACATCTTTCCAGTTCTAGCCAAGACAGGCAAATTATCTTGAAGATTATAAATGCTTTAAAAATGGGTAGACAGAGAAAAAAAAAGGACTTACATGCTTCCATACTGAGAAAAAAGGTAATATGACCAATTGCTCTGTGAGGGGCAAAAAAACCCTCCAAAAAGCCATACAGGAGAGAGCCAGTGGAAATCCAGCTTTGGTCACTGCTTACCAAACTACTCGAGTTTTCCTCAGTTAATGTTAACAAAAGACTTGTCCCCCAGACCCTGTTTTGTTTAGATTTAAAAGTCTGCTAAGATAATGTATGCAGTGTGCTTTTAGAGTACCTAGAAGGCCTCCAAAGGCACTGCTCAGATAGAAGCATTCCAGGTAATCTTACAAAGCTAGTAAGTGTTTGATGTGCTAGCAACATCAGAAAATGCAGAATTGTCCTATTGTAAGTAGAAGTTGACTTTCTTTTATCCAGAAGTTTTTTTGAATTTAAAATCAACTAATTTAAATGGGGTAGTTCAGAATCACATAGGAGTAGAATTCAAAGGAAATTTAAATTTGGCTTAGTTGATCCCAGAGTATTGTTAATCATTATTGAAGGCAATGCCAGGTCCAAGTCGTAGCACAGGGCAAAAGTTACTGCTTTCATTTGGTGGATGAAATATTTTGTATTTCTAGAATTATTTGCATATTTGTACTCGCTGTAGTCAAGCACATTACTTTTTAACTTTTAATCTACAATTGGAGGATCTAGTTCTCTTGGTTTGACTTTCTTTGAGAAGTACGTTCAGGGCCTGTATGTAGTTATTTCAGGACTTATAAGGATATATATCAAAGCAATTTGATTTTACTCCTTAAATTGGCTTCATCAAGAACTAAGTTGTCTTTTACATAGATTTGGAAGTAGTTTTGTGTTTAAGTTAATGGAAATTGGTCTGTAGAGTTTTTCCTTGGTTACACTAATTTTATGAAACATCTGTTAAAGTCAGTTGTTTTCAGAGGGGATGTTGACACTGTGTTTGTAAGGTCTTGTGCTCACCTGACACAGCCACACTGAAAACCAGTGGGATAGAATGTGAGAGGCTGGTTCCAGAAGGTGCCTTGCAGCAGGCATCCTGCCAGTCCTGGTGCTGCCAAGGCCAGGCAATTTGGGAAACTTTGGATCTTGGGGAAATTTACTGCAATTTGGGAAACTTTGGATCTTTATTTTAAGAGCAGTTCTATTCCTCAGGCAGGTTTTGTATCCTTGTGAATGCCATTAGAAATTTGGTTGCCTGCTTTGCCTTTGCCTTTTTAACCAGCTTGACTGGTCCTATGTACTTGGGATTAGAGCAACCCATCCTCCCTGCTTGTGTTCTTGCAGTGCACTTTTCAAACAGCAGCAGCTTTTCAGGAATAGATTGGTTTGTCGGATGAAACAGTGTGTCTCTGTGCCTGTCTTTATTTCCATCTTGAAATTGGTAGTAACTTCTGGTTTGTGCCAAGTAAACCCTTTCCCTTGTCTCCAAGGGATAGTGCTTCAAATAAAGCAACACAAGTTTAAAAAAAAAAACTAAGGGCAAAAATTGAATTTGATGAGTGAATTGCAGTTTTACAGTCCAGGACAGGGTACTGGAATCGGTGGTAATGTAAGTATCAAATCCATTGAAAGGCCATGTCAGCAGTTCTTCTAGCTGACTCTTTCCTGAGCTGATCACTGTATTTTTTTCCTGTTTACAGCAGAATAAGCAAATATAAACAGGCTGCCTTCATGAGAAGTGAAGCAAGATCAATTCTTCTGTTCTGTAATTGTAGTGTGTTCTTCTAAATCTCTTAATCTCACACTTTTGAAGAACCCAGTCTCCTGCTTTATTCATCTGCTGCTCAGGTTTGTAGCAGTAAGCCAGCCATTAGTAAGCTCATGTAAAAGGTGTCCTGGGATTTACAGGAGTATGGGATGGGAAGCAGTTGCCTGCAGCTTACCCAGTGGGCAAGAGGTGCTGTAATTTTTTTGATTGTGCACCTTGTCATGCTTCTCTGTATTACTGCAATCCAGTCAGCCAGCCTGAGCTGCATCCAGGACTGTACTTGGTATTAAGGCTGATTTTTTTGATGAATGTTGATTGTTCATGGTATAATGTCAGATGCTATATATCGGAATTGTTAGAAATGTTCTACCAGTTGAACAGATTTGAAAATGGTTGTTTCATGTCTATATTTACCTTTAGCAGATCTGGAGTTTTCAGAGGATGCATCTGGTGTGCTTGAAGGCAATAAGAAATCCACAAATAAACAAGGTGATAAATCCAAGGAAAACACCAGGAAGATTTTTAGTGGGCCAAAGCGGGTGAGTAATAATGCTGAGAGCAATACAAAGTTCTTATTTTACTGAACTCCTCAGTAGTGATGTTTCTTTTTAGATATGCAACAGGGCTTTTTGAGATCATATATTGGCCTTTAGTATAATTTCTGCAAATATTATTCAAGTGCAGTACTTTTGTTTTAGTTACTGGAAGTATTGCTTTTTAGGATCACATTACTGCTATGGAGAACCAGACTTATAATGTAGATGCATTCCCTGGAGATGATTTTTAAAGCAAAGCATCAGTAAATTCTGTGTATTTTACTTTGTGGTTTGTTGGTGTATGGAGGGGGAAGTCTTTTGGCCTCTTTTGTTTGCTCTCCCAAGAAATATATATTATATTATAGGCTAGAACTTTTCTTAAAACATCAAATTGGGCATTGATATAGTCTTTATAAGGATAAATGCTTTTGGTATAGTGAGATTTTCTTTTAGTTGGAAAATAAAGTAGCCTCCAGTCCCATGTCAGTCTTGCCCAGCAGTGTAATATTCAGTATGAATTTGCCCTTTCTTAGCATGAAAAGAGCTTATTCATTTTCTTCATCTTGCAGAAATGTGGTTTATCTGTCATTATGGGTACTCAAAATTTTGAGGTTTTTTAAAATATGCATACAACAAAAATTGAGTGTAGCCACCAGGTAAAAGTTTGCAATATGGGGATCCATGTAATCATGAAATGAAGCTTTTATGACCCTAATGTCCAGGCCAGCCACTTCCAATGCTTAAGGACTTCTCATGAGCTTTTTGCATAACTTGTTCGTGTTACCTGGTGACAACAGCCCCTCTCTCACCATCATTTAACCCGCAACTGCTCTTGTAGGAGAACAAGGGAAATGATCTTATATTTCTGCTTTCCCTTGGAGTTCTATAGGATTTGCAAGACCTGGCAGTTGCATGGTATTGTGGAAATTGTTTTTATACGTGTTCAGAATGTGCTCGTGAGTCCAAAAGTTCAAAGAAGTTTTTTAAACTTGTTTTTCCTAAGAAATTCTAATAATTCCTCATGAAGGTAACTAATTACTTGTGTTATGTGATAGTTTCACATGAAGAAATTTTTCAAGGTGCCTTTTTTTTTGGTCTACCAGAACCAGAAGATTTATTATCTTCCTAGTTGTGTTGTTACATATAAATTTTTTCATTCAAAAAAAGGATTTGTGGGTGGAGAAAGGATGACAAATTTGGTTTAGCTCTCAAAATGTTCTGAGGGGTATTTTCATGTGGGAGGATTCGTGACCAGTAGGTCCTGTCAGTTGTGATGCCCTTTGAAAAAGAAGTGTCACTTGTTGCTTTGACTTTGGACAGAATGAGAAGCTCCTCCCTCCACAGTTAGAAGTCAGATAAGTCAGGAGGGTGTTTTCACAACTGAAATAGTATTCCTTGAAAATGGAAGTTCCTCAGCTTCTCCTGATTAAATAATCATTTTTTAAAACACAGCTTCTTATCAATGAACATGTTACAGTACACTGAGAAACCCAAGTACAGGAAGTGCTAATTTGTCTGTAACTTTTTCGGTTATATATTTTAACAGCATAAAACAACTGTGGGTGTTCTGCTAAATTCAGAAATTGTTTAAAATTTAAATATTTAAATGGCGTAAATAGTCTGTAATTGTATTTCATGTGTTTCTTGTTTTATTTTTATTCTTTAAATCCCTGAGATTTTATGTAAAAATGATTCTAATTAATTTTTTATGTATATATCATGAAATTATGGGGTAAGGAAAAAGCCTTACAGCAATATCATACTATAAGGGAGAATGATTTCAAGTCTAAAATATTCTCATTTGGGATAAATTTAATTCAGGTGGGAAAGTTGACAACTAAACAGCTTTTTTGACCCTGTAGTGATATAATGGACCTAGATGTTGCTGTAATTAAGATTCGGATTTTGAACTTCAGTGTTCTCTAATCGTATGGCTGTTACACGGAGTTACTAAAAAAGCTTGTAAAGCTTCTTCTGATGGTAATTAGAGCTGCTCTAATTATCGTCCTAAAATATAGATATAGACTATCTTACTTGTATCTTAAGGGAATTCTCATTCTGGGAATGAAAAAAAAAAAAAGAGAACTAAATGTATTAACCTGATGATAATAACTAATGATCTTTGAAAAAAGAAAATCTCTGGAACTACTTCACTGTCTCAGCACCACTTATTTTTTCTTGAAGGAGCTAGCAGATACAGTACTAAATATTTTCTGTTAGGTGATTTTCAGAGCTGTGGCACTGCATCAGACTGAGCTGCCAAGAAAAAAGCTGTGTTACTTAGGAAGCAGCAGGTGCTATCATTAAATTTCAGCAGATCCAGAAAGCTCAAGTATTCCAGTCTCTGTTCAGCAGATCTGTCACCCATGGTTGTAGTTTTGAAAACTTGAACATTGTCTCTTGATGCTAAACTCCAGTTCTTGAAACTTTGAGTGTCTGTACAATAAAATATTACTGACGTTGGTGAATAACAATGTTTCTAAACACTGCTTTTACTGTGAGGACTGGAATGATTGCATGGTTGCAGTAGCCAAGGATATTGATAGGTGAGTAAAGTCTCAACCAAAGCTATGCTTTTAAGTGAATTAAACCTTTTTGTCCTGAGCCTGAATTATAGGAGGAGTGTTACATTCCATAGCAACATAATTAAGCACTTACAGTACATAAATATTGGCATTACTTGAGTTGCAAATTATGGGTGTGAAGCATACATGAGTAATAACATCTGCAGAAGTTTGTTTGCAACTGTTTACAATTTTAATTCAACTGGTTGGGTAACTCATGCTCTAGCATGTCAGTTTGGGAACTCTGGATACACCCACCTGTTGGCCCCTTGGAGCTTAGTTCCCCTTCTACAGATGAAACTAATTCTCCATTAGCAGGCAAACCCAGTACAGTAGACAAGAAATTTTTTGTTGCTATGGTCCATATCTACTGAGACTAAAGACTTGAAAATAGGCAGCATAAAAATTATTTCCTCAGATTTCTTGCTCCTGCTGCAGATTTTGGCTATAGTCAGCAAATGAAGAGAAACAGTTTTTGTAGGAAAACTCTGGAACAGTTTCCTGTGGTCTTACACAAAACATTTGTCTCTAAATAGGAATCTGAAAAAAGCCAACTTAAAAGTGTAAGATAAGGAGGGCTAGTCTATCCTCAAATTAAACATTGGATCTATCAGCCCTAAAAATTAACAATTGTACTTAGTGTTTTGTGTCAGTTCAGTGTTTGTATTGTCCAGCATGTCACTAGGGACCACCAAGTCCTCTGAACAGCACATTTTCTGAGATGGCTTTTCTGCTCTTAAAATATGAGTGATCTGCAGCTCAGTGTTGATCCTAGTTCTGCCTGTGGCCATAGGAAGCCAACCTAGACATGGTGAATACTGATTAGCTTGGAATGTTTCAAGGTAAGAATTTAAATGGAGTTGCAAATCATAGTTAAAAGGTATGGGAGCCTTTCAGCTTGAGGGGCCTGGGAGGGAGGCAGAAGCTGTAATCTTTCTGTTACTGGTCTTCAGGGCTGCTGAGGCATGTGGGAAGACTTAAGGAGCTGCATGAAGGAGACAGAGGAGGTGTAGCAGAAAAAAAGCACTGACTCTCAAGTTAGCACAAGTGGAAGCAGACTCAGTCTTATGTTTTCTCAAAGCAGCATGAAATTTCAATTAGATGAGTCCTTTATCAGGATTTTTTTTTTTCCTATGCCTTAGAGTAGGTCAATTTTAGAAACAAGTTCTTTGGAATTAGTTTCTTAGATGTTGATATCTTTTGCACTGTGTGTATTTAATAAAACTGCTGTGCTACTATAGAATGCAATTTTAGCACCTATGAAACACTGAAATTTTCTTGAGACTTTGAAATGTGTTTTTTATCATTGGTGAGATGAGGAAGAAAGGGTTCAGTGCGTGGTCAGTCTACACTGGGGAGATTCATGGATTACTAATCAAGCTAAAAACTAATGTGAAGGCTAATTCATTGCTTAATGACTTCTGACTCCAGTTAAAATGGGCATATTTCAATTAAATATTCACTTTTGCAGTGAAAATCTACTGGTTTTAAATGACTTGAAGCTAACTTAAATTTTTTTCTTATTGTCTTATATTGCTATGCCTGGAGAAATGTCTTTAAATTCACTTGTTGAAATCTTAGCCCTAGAAAACCAGTCTGGCTTGCAACTTGTACACATTCCCACATGTACCCAGTGAATGGGGATACATCAGTGGGCTTTTTCTTTTCCTCTTGTGCACACATTAGCTTGTACTGGAAAGGGTATGGAAAAACCTCTTTACCACTAACGTGATGTTCATGGTGTTTCCTTTGGCCCATTCAAATACTGGACCTCAGAGTTCTCTGTTTGTGCTGGTTTTGGCTGGAATACAATTAATTTTCTTCAGAGCAGCTCTTACAGGGCTGTTTTGGGTTTGTGCTGAGAACACTATGGGTAGTGCTAGGATGTTTTTGTTATTGCTGAGCAGCACTTAGTACCAAGGCCTGTTCTACTCCTCATCCCACCCCACTAGCCAGGAGGCTGGGGGTGTGCAAGGAGGTTTAGAAGTGACAGCTGGTCAAATGACCTAAGGGATATTCCATACCATATGACAATGTGCTCAGTAATATTAATTCTGGAGAAGGAAGAGGGGACACACCTTTGGAGTGATAGCCTTTGTTTTCCCAAGTAGCTGTTATGCCAGATGGAGCCTTGCTTTCCTGAGAATGGCTGAAAAACTGCATGCCCATACAAAGTGGTGGATGAATTCCTTGTTCTGTTTTGCTTGCATTCATGGCTTTTGCTTTCCTTGTGTAACTCTCTTTATTTCTTAGTGTTTTCTCACTTCTACCTTTTGGATTCTCCCCCATCCCACTGGGTGTAAGGAGCTGGGTGGGGCTTAGTTGCCAGCTGGGATAAAATCACAGCAGTCCTTTTTGGCAGCTGACATGAGGCTTAATGGGTTTGAGATAGTGACAGATTTGATTGGGATGTGCTAGATCAAGCTGATAGCTGTTAGTGCATTTTAGCTGTTAATTGACAGGTGTCTGCCTGCCACGGGGCCCCCTTGCCTTGCTGTGTGGTATGGCATTTGGCTTTCACTGCTTGCTGTGCCTGGGAACATTTTGGTAACAGCACTTTAAGTACTGTTAAAGATTAGTACACTAAAGTGGCATTGCTTGAAAGTTCCTCCACTAGTGTGGAATGCATTTGCCAGGAAAAGCTGAGATCTTGGATTAACCAAAAAACCCAGTCCCAAACCCAACAAAGCCCCATGTACTGTAAGGACTGAAAGAGGCAGAAAATACTTGCAGAAGCACATGGTTATGCTGCTTTTGTTCTCCATTTGCTTGACCAGCTCCCTTGTTTTTCCTTGTGCCTTCAGTTTCCCAAAGTTGTGTATTACTATAAAAATAGCTCGCTGAAAAGGAAACATTTAGCATAAATCTTTATCCAGTTCACTGGTAAACTAAACTGTTCTATCTACTCAGTTGAGAGGACCCAAGAAAAGAGATTAAGTCATCTTAACCTGGTTAAGTCAACATTGCAGCTGAGAAATGCTCACTAAACACAGCAGCCTTAGCAGGATTACATGCAGCACTTTGATCAAGTGGTGTTAGTAGGGTTAGTCATGACAGTAGTGTAGAATACGAGAATGAAAGCATTGCTGAATTCAGACATGGCTTAGCCAACAGACTGCTGCTGAACTTTGTATCCAAGGCAGGTTTTTTGCCTTGAGGAGGTCAGTTTCATCATGGAAAATAACATACTTCTGTTATAAGGTTGGGACTGTCAGAAACTGTCAATACCTGAAAAATAACCTTATGTCTGAGCCTTTGTAATAGCATTTGTTGTAATACATGTTTTAAGGATATGAGATCTTCTAAGGTTTGATGGGAGCTTTCTCCACTGGTGTTTCATGGTGACTGGATGGAGCTATAAATACCAGTTAGAAACAAATGCCGTGTCTAAGTAAACTAGAAGTTCAGAATGAAAAGCTTATACCTCGTCTTTGAAAGTATTTTGAAATTGGAGAAGTCCGAACCTGTGCCCGCTCTGGGCTGGCTGAGTAATCTTAGGGCTAATGTGTCAGTGACGTGTGCGTGGGAGGGGACAGAAACTAGGCTGCACTGTGGTCTGTAGTTTTCCACTTAGCTGGTGTTATACTGTACAGTAGATGTTTATCAAAGGCATCCTGCGAGTAACGTTTCATTTTGCTGGCCTGCAAACCAGGCATTTCCCCAAATCAGATTTTTAAAGCTTTTTCTTAGTTCTTTCATTTTTGAGTTTTAGAGTATGTGAACGTTAGTCTATCTTAAGTGCACAAGCCTATGTGATTTTGCTTAATTATTTTTCCATAGCTTATTTCAAATAAATAGTTCTGAAAAAGCAGCAGAGGAATCATAATTCAAAAATTATGACTATCAGTCATAGCCTTTTATATAATGGTAGGATCAGAGCAGATTGTCCAGGCCTCATTTTAAAAAGAACTGTTTGTCTTCATCTTGCATAACCTTTAGTTAAAGTGTGTCCTACCCTAAGGATGAACAGTTGTAATAGAGCTTTTTTTTTCAACAATAATGAACTGCTGATAACTATGCACATTGAGCTGCTCTTTGCATTCTCATTTAGAAAGTCAGAATAGCTTGGTTTTAGGAGGAAAGATTATTATTGGCATAAGCTGTTTTGTCTCCATTGAGGAGTCAAGCTGAATTTGGGCAATTGAAATATTCTGTGACCTCTCAGTTCAGTGCTAAGCCCAGCCTGTCTGTCAGCAGGCTGGCAAACAGTGCTGGGCAGAGCTGACAACCTGTGACTGCCTGTTGCTGCTTCTGCAGTGCATTCCTTTCATTTGCTGGTTGGTGCTTCTGGCAGATTGGCTTCCCAGTCCTGAACTGAACTGGTTTTTATGGGGATTTTTTGTCTAAATATGTTTTGTTGGAATGATAAACAAGAGATTAGCTGTTGTAAGTGTCAGCCAGTTAAAATCAGCTTGTCTGTTGTAAGCAATTGATACATTGCTGGAATAAAAATAAATTTAAAAAATACTATAAAAGGTGAGAATAAATTTGTTCAGTAGCTGATTTGTTAGAAACAAAGCCTCATATTGGCACTATTATTTCACCTAACATTTGCAAAATCAAATTCTTCTATAAACATAGAAGCATGTTTATTTAATAGTGGCTTCCAAGTTCTTACCATTTAGGGACTTTATTATTATTATTAATAATGTAAATAGACCAAAACCAATTCTTAATGTGTAAGCTAGTAAGCAGGATACTAGTCAGGACTGGCAGGTTTTTAGATTAGTCACCTAAATTGAAGAGTGAGGTAGTTGCTGTAATTTTACTGAATTGAGTTGGGATTTAGCACCTCAAAGCCATCCTGGACTGAAAACAAATGTCAGGATTTGGTCTTCTCACTTCAAGATAATCATTTGATGCTGATAAAAATTCTCTTCTTCTCACTCCTTCATATTAAACTATGGTGAAGAGGGTGTTCTGGTAGATGCCAAGCTGTGATCCTTCCAGCTGGTAAAAGTGCTTCCTCAAGTATCCTCCATAGGCAGCTGTTGGGTAGAACTGTGGGAGCGGCATCCTTGGAAATGCCTATTTTCTAGATGGTGTCAACAGAAATATTAGCAGCTTTGTCTGAGATGGGTAGTGATGCAAAGTGAACACAACATGCTAAGACCTCACAGAGGCGAGAGGAACAAATGAAAAGCATGGAAATGCTTCTCCCTCTGTGCATACTTAGGCTTTTCAGGAAGTAGAAAAATCAAGTTGAATGGAAAATGTTTCACAATGGAAGCTGAAGGTCAGTTGCACTGGGAAGCAGTCAGGTCAGCATCCTGAGACTCAGTGGTGCAAACGCCAGAGCTGTAACTGAGGGCATCTGGGAGATTTATTTGAGGGTGTTTTTTACTGATCCGAATGGAAACGTTTCTGTGAGTGTACACACACCTCAGCTGTATGACCTCTGGAATTTCATTGCAGTTGCAATTTTGTAAGGCTTTCATGTTAGTAGATAGATAGACTTTGGGTAGATTAGGATTAACAGGAGGAGGGGAGGGGGAGGTATGTCTGTGTTGGCCTGCTTCTCTCTGCCTTTTGCAACCAAGAGAACAGGACATTTGTGTGAGCAATTTGTGCTGGGAAGTGCTTGTGCCAGGGTGTTCCTTGAACTGCAGGTTTTTCTTTTCTCTTGAGCAAAGCATTATGTTTCCAGTATTGTGGTGATATTTCTAAACTATTGTATCCTGTCCCTTTTAATTAGACTTATTAAAGGTTTCAGGCTGAAATAGTGGCCATAACCATATGGCTTCTGCTTCTGAGCTGACCTCTGAATACACTCAGCATAAGCAGCATACAGACCATCATTGGCTATTTCTGTTAATGAATCTCATTTATTAGCTTGTCCTGCTTCTTAAGTTCTGTTTTCATGCTTCACTTGGATGTTGGACCCATCATCTTGTTGTGCCCTGTGGGCCTCCTCCTGAGCTTTAAGGAGGAAAAAGCATTTTGCAGATCTTCAGAAGTTTGCAAAAAAAGCTTCAGTGACATTTTTCCCCCTGCTCCTTGTGTTGTCTGATACTCTTAAACCTTGTCTAACAGCTTGTAGTTTTCTGGCTACGTGTGTACATAATGTGTTTTGTGTTTAAATGGAATAGCACCTCACAATTAAGTGATCCATGGCAGTGGTTTATTGGCACTAATCTGCTATTTTGATCCACATAATGGAGATGCAGTTCAGATTTTGAACAGTGCAAAACCAACTTGGTGCTGGTTTTAAACTGCTGTTGGAAACTGCTGTCTTCTCTGAAGTCCAAATTAACTTTTTTTTTCTGTCATATAATATGGCTCAGCTTGTGCTGAATTGATACTCCATCTACCTGTTTTGAAGTGTGATTTCTTTTTCATTGCTCTGAGTGATGTTCATTTCTTTCCCTTTTTAAAAGAAACAGACCATTATGAATACTTCGGTGCTGCATAATATGCTTGTTATCTTTTCCCTGTTCAAAGTGAGACATGCAGGACAGGTTAGTACTCTTAATGATGATGAATACAGAGTGGTAACTCATATATTTTGTTTATTGGGGTTTGTTTGGAACTTGTAGTTTTGACAAGCATCTGGCATACAGTGTTACTGAATGCATTTCAGATATGAATAATTCATTTATCAGGATATCTTTTTAAAATGTTCTTGAATTTTTTTTTTGCCATTGTCTTCTGCCTTGGAAAGCATTCTTGCCTGCAGATAGATGCTCTTCCGTGTTTTGCTAGTATTTTCTGTGTGACTCGTGTCCCTGGCTCCTGTTTTCTGCTGTTCTGAAATCTATGAATGGCAGAGACAGCGCTGCATCAGTATGTGCATAGTGCCAGCTCTTGAAAATTTCAGCTTCGAGGCTTTCAGGGATGGGAGGTTAAGCATGACCCATAGTTGATGCCATTTGGAGATGATCTTATAAAACTCTGCATTTTGTAAAATCCCTGGCATTAGTCCTGGTTTTGTATCTGCACTCAACCCCCCAGAACCACATGCAGAGTCCCACAGTACCATATGCCTTATTCCCACCCTGGAATATTTGCAGTCTTTCAGACATGTGTCTCTGTGTAAGCAGCTATCAGTTCTAGATGTACGGGAAAAGGAAACTCCTCTGCTATTCATCAGAGGCTCTTACAGCTGATTAATATTGCAGGACTTATTTGCCTTAAGAACACAGAATTCAAGGGACTTCCACTTGCATCTATTCCAAGTTAGTCTTGAGAGAAGGAATTATTAAAGAAAGTATGTGTTATTTGAATAATTGCAAGGTTGTCTTGTCTTTAAGGGAAAGTTTCTTAAATTATTGCTGCTTAAATATCAGTGTTGCTTGTTCAGGGAAGCTTGTTATCACGAGCTTTTGAATTGCCTTTTAAAAAAACACCCCAAAACCAAACAAACCAATGTCTTCACTTTTGTGATCAAGCCCTTCTGAAAAGTCTTTCTTCACTAGCATTCATTTGATCTTTGATACTTTTCCTGGTTTTGGTTCTGTCACACAGTAATCCAAAGCATGTCCACACAGTGCTCACTTCTTGATCGGTATTGGCGCAGTTTCTTTGCACTTGATCTGGAAATTCATCCTAATTCTGTGCAGCAAGGCAAAATGCGATGATTGCTTTAAAAGGTGATTGGAAATGAAGGACATATTTGCTGTGTTGATGTCCACATGAATTGCAAGAGAGGCTCCAAAGTCTCTGCATAATGTGTTAGAGCTGATTAGAACACATTTCTTTGGAAAGCCATGTTGGATTTTCAGAGGTGTGTTTTGGTGGACCAGCTGTCTGCAGGCAGTGTGAGAGTGACCAGATAGCAAGTGGTAGGGTGTCTAAGGAAATACTGCTGAGAAGGTGTGGAATCACAGGCCAGTCACTTGTTTAGATCTTTTCTGATTTGAATTGGAAGTTCCTACAAGGTATGGTCACTAAAACTAACCTTCCATAGGCATTTGAGATTTTAAGGATTACTATTTCCAGCTGCACTTCAGGCTCTGTTACAAGAGAGCCATTAAATGCAGATGTCCTCATTTCTCAGAACAGGCATTTATTGGTGGCATTACTTGTTTTCTTATGTAAAATGTAGCCTTTTTTCTCTATTGCACTAGCAATGGTTAAGTTGTAAACTGCCATGTCACAAAACACTTTGGGATGCCCTAGCTTTTGGTTTAGTAAGGAATTAAGGGAGATGAGAGAAGAAAAGCCCATTTTTGACTGTTAAACAAAAAGCATGCCATGTTTGGAAGCCTGTGAGCCCTGAGTATTTAGAAGGAATTTGCTTTTATCTGTTTGCCCTGCTGAACTCTTTCCTACGCATCAGCTGTTGTTCTCTGCTGAGGAAGACGCACTAATGCTGCATGGCCCCTTTGGTTGCACTGCCACAGCTGCTTGTGTGCTTTGTTGTAATTCCCTTCCAAACACTGAATGTGCTTCCTGTGGGCTGGGCCTTCTTGCCCTTTGTGTGTGCACAGCAGAGGTGCTGGATTTGGAAAAGCCAAGGAGGCTGCAGGTGTGTCCGTGGTGTGGTCAGCAAGGGACCGGCCCAGCTGCTGCCTTGCCAGGACATGCTCCAACCCAGCCTGGCTCTGCTCCCTGTGCCTGCCAGGGGCTGTGTTTGGCTCCTGGTGGAGCACAAGGCCTGAAGGAAAAGGAGCATGCAGCGGGGCACAGGCAGAGAATTTCAGTCCAAACAGTCTGATTCTGTAAAATGCTGTACCATGTGTGTTACTGATCAGGGTGTGTTGCTTCCTGGAATTATCCTGTATACCAGGATAGGGCACCCTCTCTTGCCAGTCTTAAATATGCACTAAAATGAAGTGTGGAGCAATTGTGAGCAATTCAAGAAACAAAAACACTTAGTGGTTCTTTTCCATTGCAGGTATCTGTGAAACTTGCATTTTCTTAATTAAAAAAAAAAAAGTATCTTTGTAAATTGTCCTTCATTTGCTCATTGCAGACCCTGACTCAGATTTCAGGTAAATATTTACTGCTCGGAGAGGTATAGGAGAAAAGCGTTAACATCTGAACCATTTTCTAACCTTTTTTTCATATAGGGATCCATAAGACAATGTATTCCTATTTGTGGGCCCAGATGTTCTCTTGTAACTGAAGTATCCTGAACATGAAATTGGTTTCTCAGTTAAACTTTTTGAGCTGAACGGATACCATCTAAAAGAGCTTCCTTGCAAAACTGATGAAACTGAAGATAACTACTGTATTCATGTTGATGAACAGTACATGAGCACTGCTATAGGAACATAATTTAACAATCCAAGTTTCTCATGACCACATGAAAACACGCTCTTGGTGGGAAAGAGGCTTTTCTCTTGCCTGGAGACTGGAATGGTTTAGTGCTTTTGGGCTCTGAAAACTCCTAGTTGAGGCTTTCATTCTGTTAATATTCCTTGAAATTTTGTTTGGTAGGGCTTTGTCTTAGGAAGAATGGGAGGATTCAGCACAGTAGAGTTTTACTCTGCAATAATACAGAAACCCTTGACTTAGAGAATTGGCTTTCCATCTTTTGGCATGCTAGAACCTTGTTGCACTTTGTGGAGTGGTGCTCAGTCCCTGGCTGGTTCTAGGGCTTGCCAGATGTAGCCCCTCTGTGAGCTTGAGCTGTATTTGGGTTAAATAGCTAATACATTATATTTTGACAGAAAATGTTTATTTGAAATTATTTTTTCTACATTTCAAATGCTGTGTAACTGCTGGGAGGAAGGAGGTACTTAGAGTGTTTACTTGATACATGTCATGGTGGGAAATGGTGAAAATGGTAATGCTGTATTAGTCTAGAACAATACTGTGCAAGTAGGTTGATAAACACAAATGCTAGAAATAGAATTCTGTCTTTGCTTCATCTATGGAGTATGTTATGTTTCCCAGAACTTCAAGGACAGTAAATTTTGATGCATTTTGATTTGCCTTGACACATTTTTGAGCAAGACTAAAAAAAGACCTCTTAATTTTTTAATATGGATTAAAGCATTTTGGTTGGATGTTTTTATTCCTCCTAGCATCAAAGTCTATATGAATTCTGCATTTTTGTTTCTAAGCCAGTCATATTTCTACTGACATGGTGTTTGCTAACATGTTTTTTTCTTGAGCTGTCAGTTTTTGTCTGTAGGAAGGTTGCAGACCTTTTGCCTTTGAATAAATTTAAGAGGTGAGACAACTGAAAAATTCTTTTAAAAACATACATATCATGTCTTTTGCCATTTGAGTGGGTCTGTATGTCTTTAAAACCATCAGATGCTTCAAAGTCTCTCTGATTTTCCAGTACATGTGATATTGTGAACTTTTGTTGCAGGGAATTCAGCTGGGAAAATGAGGCTTCTTTTCCTTGTTTGGCTGCAGTATTCCTACAGTAATTTTGAAGTGTATAGTGACTACTGGTAATTTACTTAAGAAATGACTTTTATTTTTATCTTTTAGTCTCCCACAAAAGCAGTGTATAATGCTAGACACTGGAACCAGCCAGAATCAGAGGCTCTGCCAGCACCACCAGCTTTGAAAACTCCCAGTGTCCCAGTAAGTAGACTGTTGGTTTTTTCTCAAGTTTACTAAATCTCCTTTCCAGATTCACTGATTTTTTTTTTTTTTTTTTTTTTTTTAAACCCAAGTTCTTGCTATCTGGTAATGTCACAGTAACTCAGAATGAGGTCCACTTTCTGATGTGAGCCATTGGAATTTGATAGAAAGGAAATTGTTAGTGGAAGTACTGTAGAATAGCATCTTAAATATAGCTTCAACGTAGTTACAAAAAAATGCTTGCAGTTATGCTTCCCAATGCTGAAGTTAAGCTTTCTAACAATGGTCTCCATTCTGTTTTCTGAGAGAACTCCCAAGATTAACTTAGTAATGAACACAGAAGTCAGCAAATTGATGATGAAAAAGAAAAAAAACTTGAAAAGAGCCTTTTCATCTATTTTTCCTTTATAATGGAGTAGTGCTGATGGCTGACTTGACTCTTTAGATACTATGAAAGAAACACCGTTTTCTGTGTACAGTCAGAAATGCTAATACCAACATTTTGGATATCAAAAAATATACCAGGGGTGAAAACGTTCTTGAAGTTGTTTGTCCAAAAGTAAGTGGTTGTTTTGAGACTCAAAGTAATTGTTTTTTAACTCTTTTGAGACTCTGAGAATCCAGGGACTTCAGCTTATATTGCAGAAGTTGCTACTGATCATGCTAAGAGAGTACTGTACGTTGTCAATAAATGTAATTTCATTTGGTGCCTTGCAGATAGTACTGGCCTAAAAACAGAAAATAAGAAAGCAGATCTTTTTGCAGTGATAACTCTTCAGCTTTTGTTGTTGTCACCAGTTCACCAGTTTGTAGGGTTTTTTTTTTGTTCTTTCGTTTGGTTTTGTTTTTTGGCTCTGTTTGTTGTTTTGTTTTGTTTTTTTGGGGGGACAGTTGGGGTTTTTTCTTTTTTTTTTTGTTTTTTAAGTCTACCCCTCTTTCCCTCTTTGTGGTATTCTAGTACTTCTTCCTCTTTGATTTGTGGTTGTTTTTAGTTGCCACCTCACAGTATTCTGAACAGCCTTCTTTGGATGTTAACTGCAATGCCTGGAAAATGCAGATAACTGATTTGAAAACAACCATTTCCACTAGAGTCTGAGGAGAGAGCAGAAATTTCAGCCCTGGGTTTTTCCTAAGCCCTTTTTTCAATTTAAATTACGTACCTTTGAAGTGAAGGTTTTGTTGCTTACTGAATCTCTTGGTACTGTTTTTTTGTGAAGTACTCTGATAGCTGACTTAAGGGCAGATTTTGTGTGAGTCTTGTCAGACAGACTTGGATATGGCTTTTTCAAGCTAGGGAAATGTCTGTTTCATTCATTCAGACAGTCGCTTTTGTCTTCTGTCAGACTTCCACTTTGTATCTGGAACCATCAGAATATTAATTCAGGAATGTGGTAGAGGTTTGGCTGAAGAAATCACTGAGGGGAATTTGTATGTGCTGCTCATCTTACGATGCACATCTGAAGTTGCTTCAGACGTGGTTTTTAACTCTGATTTACACGTGTGTAATACTTCAAAGTTACAAGGTAAATGAGCCTTGAGCCAAATGTTTTGTGGTAGTTCCTGCGCATGGGATCCTGCCTCTTTCATTTCTGTAGAAATTTATCACCTGAAGGTTGGGAGAAATCTGTCTCAGGTTTATGGTGAGAAACTCAGAGCATGCAAACTGCTTATGCCAAGTACTCTCTTAAGGCCTCTCCAAATGCCCTTGGAGTTTGCTTTGAAGGGGCAGCCATTAACCAAGGCTTGGATGAGATCCTTCAGTGGCTCTCCTGTGTTCACATACTGATAAGATCAGTCCTCCAGTATGTGCTCTAAACCAGTTTTTCAGGATGGTTTATTACCATTTTGCCACTGGTGCTTAAGTGAGTGAATACTGAAATGCCACAGTGATAAAGGCAGAATGTAAAGAATACTTCAGTAATATAGCAGCTTATTTTGGCTTTTATTTTAATTTTGTCTGTCAGTGTACAATGCATAAGAAGGTTTTCTCTCTAGCTATCCCCTGGAGTAACAGGTCATGCATCTTCTATGCCTGCGTATTCATTTTATGTTTTCAGCCACACTTTTAAAATGTTCTCATTTTTCTGTGTAAGGAAGCTAAGTACATGATGTTACTGAGAGATTGAGGGTGAGTAAATGCCCATTGGAATTGGCACTTGTACATTTAGAATTTGGCATTTGGAGGTCTTTTCCCATATGCCTTGTTTGCTGTAGTTTGTCTTCATATTAGATTTTGTGCCAAAGAAATAATCTGAAGATAAGCTGCACTTCAGCTTGTAGTAACCTCAAACTTATACAGCAAAGTAAGTCGAGGAGAAACCTGTAATACTTGCCAGAGTTGTCTGGAAACCTGTCAGTAGTTATTCTAGACCTAACATCAAGTTCTTGCCTCCCTGTAGAACAGGTTCTGCTGTATTTTGTGCTATGATATGCTCCTAAAATATTTAACAGCACAGATAAGAGAATGCTAAGAGTGTGCTGTACCTGATTTGAGGGCTGCTCTGTGCCGCTCCTTGCTCTGTGTGGCTTTTGTTGTGCTGCTGCACAATGTGTACTGGCAGTCTCCTGCTCCAGGCCAGCTGGAGTTTGGAGTGTGAGGCTGGAGGGTAGGACAGGAGTGCAGTGTCCTCTGGCAGGCAGGGCCAGAAGAGCTGGCACAGAGCTCTGCAGGCCAGGCTGGGCTGGGGCAGGGCTGGCTCAGGGCTGTGCTCCCATCAGAGCTGGGTACTTCCTCAGGGCTTCATGGTGCAGCCAGCCTGGGCATTCTTGGAAGCTCCATGCAGAGGGGTAAGAGACTTCAAAGAGCAGCAAATAAATACTGTTTATAAATACTGAATTTGGTTGGTTTACTTACCCTGAGGCTTAAGGAACCAATATAAGGAACATTTTATTCTTCTGCTGGTTTTAGTTTCAGAATTCTACTGCATCTTTCCTATATTTGGAAATGTATTTTTTTGTATTTAAGAGTAGACACATTGTCACACAGCTTAGATATACGTACATCTTGGTAGTGCAAGGCACGGGCTAAATATAGTCCCAAGATGTGAGTTTGACAGTTGCACACCTGTACTGTTTCCTGATGTATTTAGTGTATGTTTTCATGCTCAAAACATCTGCCCATTTTAGCACTTTCTTATTAATAGGTAAGGCTATCTTCAAAGGAGGCAATTCATAAAGATGATGGAGTTTTTAAGGCTCCTGCACCACCTCCCAAAGTGATAAAAACTGTGACAATACCTACTCAGCCCTATCAAGAGATAGTAACTGCATTGAAATGTAGGAAAGAAGACAAAGAAGTAAGTATTCTTAACAAATTTTTAAGATAAAGAATTACTAGTAATCCTAACTACTGAAGGAACAGTGTCAAAACACAATTTGGCTTTCTTATTAAAAATAATATTTTGAATGGCCTTTATTAACATCTTAATGTTTCCTTGCACTTAAAACTGAATAGATTTTTAAACTGTACTTGTTAAGATTATTATCAATCCCAAGAGCAACTTACTTAGGTCAAAATATTTGTCTTTTCCAGTTATACACTGTTGTTCAGCATGTAAAGCACTTCAATGATGTAGTGGAATTTGGTGAAAATCAAGAGTTCACAGATGATATTGAGTACTTGCTAAGTGGATTGAAGAGCAATCAGCCCCTAAACACACGTTGCCTTAGGTAAGACATCTAATACAAAACATGGAACCTGTATTTAAAAGAGAATACTGAATTAAATATGCATCAGAGAAGTGACCATGCTTTAAAATTTCATGGACATTTACTTGACACTTCTGCCATAAAGAGTAAAATTTGAAAATAATAATTAAGATTGTGTATTTTGAATAATCATAAGCAGTATGGTTATGAAGATGAAATAGTAAATTGTGCAATAAGAGACATCTTTGATACACTTGTTATCCTTGCTGTAAATTAAAAAAATACCTTCTGATAACTTGTTTGTTTAGTGTATCTTGTGTGTGATATCTGTTCTGTTTTTAATGCAATTTCAGTTCTGAAATAAAATCCCTGAGACTGCAGAGTTTAATGAAAATCTAGAACTGAGGTAGTAGTGAGATGTTTAAATTCAGCTGTCTGTTCTTTATCTTCTATTGAGAAATTACATGCCTGGCACCCACTAAAAGGACTGAGGCCTCAATATTAATTGGGAGGCTCCTTAACTTGTCTTGGACTATTCTTAATATTCAGGTTACACATTATTGTGAAGTTGACATCAAAAATGTTAATCCTGTTTTGGAAAAGTTTGTGACTTGATACCAGTGTCAATTGCATGGACATGAAAGTAATTGTAATAATGTTAAATAACCATACAATAATATTTTTATGTACCTAAATTTTCCTTTCTTTTAGTAAAACTAAAATAGTAGAGACAGAAAAGCTTGAATCCATAGAGAGAGGTGATGGCAGTGCTTTGTTGTTTGACTGTGGCTGAGAAAAAGCTTTCTATGCCTCTAAGACAGCTACTTCAAAATTTATTTGTTCCTCAGAAATTAGCAATGAATATTGTTGCTGGATTATAAGTACAAGAACTCTATAAATTGCTACTATAATGACAGTTTAGGAATAGTTTTCATACAAGTGCTCCTTATTTGCTCATGTGGCAAAATTTTAAACTAATTATTCACAAATTTATATAATGGAATGTAACTTATATAAGCACAACAAAAAAATACTTTCTTTCACTTAATAAATTGAAAGAAAAGTGTTTTCCCAAAGGAAATCAATGTGTAAGGATAGGAGTAGATGTAAAAGACTCAGAGGTCAGTAAGCTCTAACTGGTGCTGTTGTGATTGGAGATAGAAAGACCACTTATTCTTTTCAACGCCTTACTGTGTGAATTTCTTACAGGCAGATTCCTTAGCAAGAAGACTTGATTGCAGAATCACTCCCACATTAGTGCACATTTAAAAGCAATGTATTTTTAGCAGTTATGTTGCACTGTGCTAGAAATGGCAGACAGCTTACTGAGAAAGCTGGGGAAAAATGCCATTTTTAAAATAAATTCGTATGCTGGTCAGTGATTACTGATACATTTGTCAGATCTTTTCTGAAATCTTTTGTGTATCCATCAATCATAAACGCAGCAATAAATGTAAAAAGAAGTTTTATGTATAAGCAATATTAGGCATAAGTGAGACTAGTCAGTTAATTAGATAAGCATTAGATAACAATGGAAATTCACATTTACAATTTCTCATAATGTCTTGGTCCATAATGAGCTCTCCCATGTCTCTAAATCAGAGCTTCATGCTTAATCTGTGGCACTTTACTTTCAATTTAACTACTGGAAATTTTCAGCTATTTTTTTTTTTGAGAAGCAAATTCAAGCTGCCCTTTAAAATCCTGTTTTTAGCCAAGCTTAAACTAAAGCAGACATAGTTTGGTACTGATAAGAAACTTGAATAAAACACTGCTCACCAATTGCAAACCTGCCTTAGACAAATTTTAGCTGAAACATTCCAACAGTTTGCCAAAGGTCTGAGGACTGTGGTCAGTCTTGTGTTGAAGACTTGTTTATCTGCTGTTCTTGTTAAGTGTGGTCATTTCAGTCCTTCTAACCCAGTTAATTTTCTGCAGTGTAATCAGCTTGGCGACCAAGTGTGCCATGCCCAGCTTCCGGATGCACCTGCGAGCA
Organism: Taeniopygia guttata; assembly: GCF_048771995.1. Lineage (NCBI taxonomy): Eukaryota > Metazoa > Chordata > Aves > Passeriformes > Estrildidae > Taeniopygia > Taeniopygia guttata. Next base: position 10,319,435 of record NC_133031.1, on the reverse strand, counting down.
CATGGGATGGTAGCCATGGTTTTCAAAACACTGGATGATTCCCAGCACCACCAGGTAGGGCTGCAGTGTGCATTTCATTGTGTTTGCTGAGACCTGTTCTGCTGCCTGGGGATTTTGTTCAAGGGCAAGCAGGCAGTGTACTGTGTACTGGTGTGTGTGTATGTATATATATTTATATTTATAGTCCAGTGTATCTAATGGTGCCTCTGGGATCAGTGGCTCCATTTTAGGAAGCATAAAAAATGAAGGCACCTGTGTTCTGCTGACAAATTCCTTATTACACTGTGTTTGTGTGTTTCTGGGTTTGGAAATTCTTTTTTAAAAAACTAGGGATTTTGTAAAAATGGACTGTGCTTTGGATTGCTATTTTATTTATTATCTTTAGCTTTTTAAGGGTTTTATTGTTGTATTTTAAATTCTTTCAAATGCATTTGAAAGGAATCCTTCCTCCTTAGATTTAGAGGTGGCTCTCAGCGCTCATCTCCAGTGCTTGTATGGGAATTACCACCTCTTCTGTAGCTGTTGTAGGGATTTTTAATGTCTTGTGCTTGTCTCCTTGAGCACTGCTGTAATTGCAGTTTTAGGATGCCCTGAGTGTATATAATGTCTGTTGGATTCTAGGAAATGTAAGTTTCATCTATTTATGGTAACATGACCTGAGAGTTAAATTGAAGCAGTTTAGTTTTCCTTCTTATCAATGTTACCTCTGTGGGGTATCCCTTGAGATATTTTTACAAAAGCTGAAAAGATGAGATTTTACTTGAAATGGGTAGTAGCTGTGTATGTCAGTCAGGTTTATAATTTTCTGTAGTAGCTCTAGAAGCGTGGCATACAATGCAGAATGCAACCTAGCACCCACAGAAATAGACATTTCAGAGATGGTATGTGACATCTTACCGTGGGTGGGGGGAAAAAGCTGTAGTTTTAAGTAACTGATTTAGAATAATAGCTTATTTTCCATCTCCTTCAAGAATTAGCAATGGCTAATTGTAACACATCGGCACCAGGTTCAATGAGTTCATTTTGTGAGCTGTCAAAATAGTGCCAAGTGATATTAGAAATAAATGAAGTACAGCCACTCTATTTAGGACAGTTGGCACCACTGAGTTGCAGGAGATGGGCAGAGGACAGCCACAGTTCCCTGGAAAATGTAGAAGTTTGCTTGGGTGTATTTTTGGCTGTCTTTTAACAGTTACCATTATTCTTTCATTTTCAAAAGAACTAGCACATACAGTTCAAAAGGAAATTGCATGCTATTATTAGTCTGTAGTAACAAAAAGCATTGATTATATTCACTATTTTCAGTATATTTGATGAAGTGCTCCCTTTTGTCAAAGAAAAAATTGATAGTTGATGTTTAAATATCGTTACAGTACACTCTTGGTACTGATTTTACAGTATTGTGAAATTACTGATTTATCAAACTACTCTTGATAAATGCTAATAGGTATGCCCTAACTACTGACAGTATGTGCTTCAACACTAACATCTCTGGATAAGCACACTGTCTGTCTCTACTACCCTTTCATTCACTAATTATTTCACTGATATTTTATTTTTTTCCAATGGATAGAAATTTCTCCACTAAATCTCAGTTCAAAGTAATTGAAGAATAATAAATCACATTTGCCTTTGCATGCATGGCACAAATCCCTGTAGGATAAATAAGAACTGAGCTAAAAATGCACATTTATTGGGTTAATATTTTCTTAAAGAGATGGGGAGACTGCCACAATGACTCTGTTAATGGAAACAAATATGAACTTATGCTGCATTCATTGTTCAGATGCAGTAGAATAGACTGAGTGTATAGGGGACTCTTAACATTTCCATAAGGAGTATAAAGTACCAGTTGCATACTGGCAGTTGGCATTTTTTGAACCAGCAGGGAAAACAAAATACCATCTATCTTACAGAGCTTTACCCAAAAATAACAATGTGAAAATTACTTGTTCCACCAAATTTTTCTTGTAGACTTGTGCTTAAACATAAGTTTTTAATTGACTTTGTATCTTCAGTCATGCTTTGTAAAGATTTTGAAGCATTGTTAATTTTTAAAATAAAAACTATATTTCCATTATAGCTGTCAGTAGTTAAGCACAGAAATGTGGTTTTATAATGTCTTCAGCATGAGAATAACTTTAAAAAAGATAAAAGTGCATTATATGTAGTGCTGAACCCTAGAAAATAACCATCTGTTCCCACAAGCTGGAGTATAAATAGAACAAGCAAGAGAAGACAAGGATGAGAGTGGGTGTAAGTGGTCTGCCATTTCTGGAGTGTATATTCAAACTAGGATGTTTTCCTGAATTCTGTAGAAGTATGGCATGCAAATCCATAGTTAGATACTCTGTGAAATTTATGTCTAGAGCAAATTTTATTTATTTTACTTTTTTCTTTTTTTGCTTTTATTTGGAAGCAGAATGTGTTTTATGCATCTTGAGGAGTAGAATGAGATGAGGGAAGCTCACCTGAAAAAAATCACTCTTCTACTGCAGTCTGTAAGGGTGGCATTTGGAAGGATTGATTTTGTTCTTTGGTTGGGTTTTTTGTTCTCTTAGAATACTGATCAAATATGAGTTGTAACAACAATTTTCCCTTCATTCCAAACTCAGAATTGTGTATGGCAGGGCATGAGATAGCTTTCAGTCAGTGTGGTTAATTAAACACAGAAGATCAGAGCAAAATGTACAATTGTTTTACTCAAGATGCAGACTACGGGGACTAGGAGAAACCAGCTTTTCAAAACTCTTATCACTGGTATGAAGCTGAAGCAGGTTTCTTCCATGCTGTAAACACATTCACGTTTGAGGTCCTTACTTTTATATCATCACTATTTTCCTGTTGCACATCAGCAGTTGGAGGCTTTTTGGCCTGAATCTCTGCTGTTATGTGCTGTGGCAATAACCTGGCTCTTGTTACACAGAGCCAGTCCATCCTTTTTGCTTTCCAGCAGCCCTCCTGCAGCCTTAAACTCCCTGCATCGTGCCTTGGTGATCTGATTACATTTAAGTATCTTGAAACCTGGGTGGCCAGTCTGAAGGGAAGTGTTGGCACAGCTGATGCAGGCAGAAAAAGAACCATTACTCCCTTCATAATGGAAAGCTGGTTTGGTTGAAAAGAAGGGAACCTGGAACAAGGCAAGGCTTGGTACAGATGTTTACAGAGTCAGTGTGATTGCCCTTACCAGACTTTGGGGTATCTGTAAGGCATTTTTGACTAATGATCTAAGTCTGACTTCTTGAAATGCCTAAATAATGGCAGCCCAGATTATAAATTCACACTTTCCCTCTGTTAACTGCTGCATACTTTCTAGTTCATAGAAAATCCTTTGGGACCTTTGAGCATTTTTTTTAAACCAGGAAACTCACCTAGATAATGCTGGTCATTAAATATAGTTCTTCATAGATGAAGTCCCACATTGGCTGAACAATGATTAGCTAACCTTTGGTTCCTCTGGAATGTGTGTATGCCTGTGTCCTGTTTAAATCACTGCCATTTTGGAAGTACCCAGTTCTTCAAGGAACCTGACATGTACAGTTTAAGCCAGCTGCAAGTAAATGAAGAATAAACAATTTCTGTAATTAAAACAATAACATTGTAAGGCTTATGGGAGAAAGTTACTGACAATCAAGGTAAACAATGTATGCCTTCTGCAGACAGTTCACATGGATGCTTTTTGCCTTACATCTGGGAAGGCTGGAGTAGTGATAAAAGGCTGGGGTAGCTTTAACAGCCCTGTCTTCATGTATTCATAAAAGATGTAGATTTGGAAACTCTTCCTTCCTTCCTTCAGTAGTTCCAGTACATCTTTGGTAGTTGGTCAGATTAAAGTCTTTATTCACCTGAGGATTTCCTTAACTCAGACAGGAATGAGTTTTGACATAGCTTTTGATAGACTGTCAGCTGCCTAATCCTGTCTTGGAAATGCTGATATTGCTTAGTATGACCAGGTATGATTATTGCTTACTTCTAAAATAAACAGAGTAGATAATGATTGCTTTGATGGTTAGCTGAACTCTAAACAAGATGTTCATCTGCTATGACACTGAATTCTGCTCTTTCCTGTTGAGCTGTACAACATTTATGTTCCAGAATTAGTTTGTTTCTGTGTTTAATTTACCTTAGACAGAAACAATTGCAATGGATGCATGCAGTATGTTGACTCCTGAGAGTTGAACTCAGAAGGAGCACATATGCCCCATACACCCCCCAGCTCTCAACTCCTCCAGTTATTGACAGAGGTTTCTGACAGTTTTGTGCTCAGCACACCTCTGTTCCCAGTGAACATTTTTCCTCTTGCCTGTAACTTGGAGCTCAGTGCTCTCAGTGCAAGTGTGGTACTTAGACACCAGGGATGGATGGCCTTGCTTCACTGCTGTCTGTCCCTTCCTGACAGTCATCTTCTGCCTTGGCTTTTCTGGAGCCTCATGAAGGTAGAATTTAATTCCTTCTTCAAGAAGAATCAAGTGTTCTTTAGCCAGTCAGATGTGCCTCTACACCAATTCTGTGTAAAATATGGGCGGTCAGGTTAATAACATTCACATGTTAAGGGCTGATGGGGATGGACAGGGGAAGCTGGTTTATGTTCTGGCTACTTCCAAAAAGCAGAATTCCCCTGGAAAGAAATGTGTTTATGGTGGAAAAGTTTGGATAAACTATTGAGTGACAGACCCATTTAGCAGAATCAGAATTTATGTCCCCAGGCACTCCCTCCCTGCAGACACTTGTCCCCATGATCTCTGGATTTTTTGGTGCTGTCACCAGTTCATCCCCTCAAACCAGACTGTTCACCTGCCTTGCCGTGTACCCTGAGCTGTTTTACTTTGTTCCCCTGCTGTCTGTCTCTTCTCTAATACTATGTTAGTAGAGTTACTATTTCTTACTCTGTCTGCAGTACTGAGTCTCTAAAAAGTAGAAATCCCTGCTTTTCTACTAGGGTTTTGTAAATCTGTTGAGTGCTTTGTGTCTCAGTTTTATTTGTCAGGAGAACGCATTAGTAACTGGGTAGAAAGAATCTCCATTCAACAGTGGGTGCTTATGCAAGTGCTAGAATGGGGCCTGTCACACCTTTTCTTGTATGAATCTTCAACTTACTTATTAAAAATAGTGAAAGGTCTGCCTAAAATGATTAGTAAAAGCTAATTGATTTTTTCTCTTTCTCTCCCAACCCAAGAATTTGTCCCTTTGTACAGCAGCTCTAATGTACATCCTTAGTAGAGATCGCTTGAACATGGATTTGGACAGAGCTAGTCTAGATCTGATGATACGGCTTCTAGAATTGGAACAAGATGCTTCCTCTGCCAAGCTGCTGAATGAAAAAGACATGAATAAAATTAAGGAAAAAATTCGGAGACTATGTGAGACTGTTCACAACAAACATCTTGATCTCGAAAACATCACGGTGGGTAACATGCATTTATTGGAAAGTCTTGGCAGTTGTGGAATGCTTAATAAAATGGAACTTGAAAGCATCATCCTTCATTTCGTGTCCCCAGCAAAGGATTCATGGTATTTCATTTACCTTTTATGTGTACCTGACTGCACTTCAAGTGTTCTCTTCAGATTTGAAATTTCCTTTTTTAAGGGTTGTTTGTTGGATAAAGTTAGGATGTTCTTCTGTGTCTGTGTTTGGCCCTGCTAAGGGTAGCTAGTTATAGGGAGCAGTTGCAAACAAGTAACACGAAATAACCATGTGTTTGACGCTTACACATAGGCTGACTCCATTTCTTTGCCTAAGTTTTGTAAGTACTTCCACAAGCAGGGATTTGTGCATGAGAGTTACTAAATTAGTGTACTAAATTAAAACTGGTTCAGGTTTTCACATTTTAAAAAAATTCTGTCTTGCAGAAAGTGATTTTTCCCTACCCAAAGTGTGATGGCATGTTGCTTACCATGAATGTGGATGAATTTTTTTCCTTCCTTTCTCAAATGTACTTGCTCTTTATGAAAATACCGTCATTTCTAGCAGAGTGAACTGGTTCTGTTTAAAAAGAAATTTGATGCTATCATCAAACTAGCTTAGAAAATAAAAAGGCTAAGTTGCAAGGTTTTTTAGAAGAGTGTATTTTAAGAATTGATTGACAGATTGATTAGATTAGTAGCCATAAATCACAAAAAGTAATGTCTGCTTCTGCCATATTTCAGTATAGTCGATGTTAGTGTGATCTTAATTTTTTGACATCCTGTAATACATTCATTTCAAGATTCTTGTAATGATTATAGCCTTTTTTCTGTAACACTTATACTCAATGGGAGAAGCTTCTGATTTATTGCTTATGAAGTGAGCTTTTCAGAGATTTTCAGTGCAAGTAAAGTTCCAATTCCTGGCAGTAATCTGCAGTCAGGATTGTGTTCCATATTCAGTTAGACTAAAACATTATGTGCCTTGTTGGGCTGGAACTTTCTTCTGTAGCTTTTGGGACTTTTGTGTCAGTTTAGGAAGAGAGTCCTTGGGATGTTTTCTCTCCAAATTCTGGCTATGGAGCAGAGAGCTGAATTGGTATGAAGCACCACTGTTCTGTAGCTTTAGCAAGAGCTGAATTTTGGGTGAGGAAGATAATATCCATGACATCATTGTTAACTTTGGCAATCAGATTGTGGTGACAATGGATTACAAATTACAATTTTTAGGCTTGTTTCATACAAATATATGAAAGATGCTGGTAGGGAGTTTGAATTAACTTTCTGGCCTTGGAAATCTGCAGAGGAAGAAAGAACATGAGATTATATTCTGCATTTTAAGTTTACAGTCTGAAAATACCACCACAGAATGTTCTTTAGATGGTGATCAGCTAGGATTTGGTATAATCAGAGTCTTCTTTCAGTGCTTTTTTGGCACTGAAGGCAGCTTACATAGCAGAGTTTGTCAGTGCCAGGATATCTCTTGCACTATAAAATGTAAGACAGCTCCCTTTATTAAGCATGGAACAGCTGGTGCAGGTTCCTCATTGCTAAAGCATCCAGCCACAAAGACCACTGTCTCCTGCTTGAGCTTTTCTCATATTCATAATCTGATCTAGCCTGTTGCTTTTTTATGAACTGTAATTCTGTTCTTGTTTTTTTCTTAGACACAGATTTTGAAAGGAGAGGATATATCAAAAGGGTCTCTGTCTTGTGAGGAAGTTGTTCATGAGTAAAGAGCATTAATATCCTCGGCCATCAGTTTCAGCTGCTTTATTTGAGGGTTTTTCCCTGAGGCAGCTCTATTTCTTAAATTTATTTTGAGCTGTTGCTGTAAATGCATTGAATATTGTAGTACCTCACAGATGGAAGCTGGTTTCCTCCCAGCTGCACCATCTAGAAGTAGAGACTGTATAGTATTTAGAGAATATTTGCAATCCAAATGAGATGATTAGGTTCTCTTCCAGTTTAAAATAGTAGCAGTGGTAAGTTGAGACAATAATGAACTTCATATGTTGAAGATCAAGCTTCTTTCATGTAGATCCCTGTCATGAGATACAATAAGTGATCTCTGTTTTGTACTAAATGACGCGCAGAAAATGCAAAAAAAAAGAGCCAATCTTCTGGGGGTAAAGAAAAGCTCTGTGCGTTTTCAGACTCAGACATACCCAGTGAGAAGCAAGATATATGTTTTTATACCTCCAGTTTGTGCCTAACCAGTCACACCTTTGCTTTTTTGAATCTTCAGGCAAAGGTGATCGATTTGCCTCCCTCTTTCCACAGACAACCTTGTGTGTCTGTCTAGAAGTGTGGCTGGACTAACTTTTGAATATTCAAAGGCTCTGTTCTCTTGATGGCTGTTTATGTTAAAAACATAAACCCAGAAACCAAGAAGGAGGTGTGTGCAGGTTGAATTTGTTCCAGGTTCGCTGTGCTGCATTAGAAGAAGATAAACCTGAAGAACCTGGCCTTCACCTCAGCGAATGGCGCTCACCTGTCAGTGAGCACAGCCTTCTGGAGCTCCTGCTTGTGCAGCAGCTGCCTCCTCACTGTTGCATCATAGCAAAAGCCTTCAGGAGTGACTTCTGTTTTCAGATGGTGAAAGAGCTTATTCTACTTTCACTCTCAGCATAAGGCTTAAATGTTAAGGCAGCCATGTTTTGGGCCTTTGGTGTTAAAATTTTTAGTAATTGACAAAAATTTTGAATGCAATGGATTATTTTATTCAAAAGCAAAAGAGTTATGAGGTTTCATTGCTTTTATTTAAAAAATTGCCATCCTTATCAAGTGTGTACAAATATCAGATTATAGTATTTTAGGGTTATTGAAAGTCTTATTGCCCTCTGGCAAAAAATTAATCACTGTGTTTTAAATATTGTGCTGCCTTTGAGCTTTTATGGTATAGTTATTTAGGAAATTAACTGACCTACTGTAGATTTGCTGCTACTTGTGTTCTCTTGATGCACACAACCCTTTGCTGACCCAAGGGTTCTTCCATTTGCCCTGGAGAAATGCTGTTGCTGTTATGCTCATAGTGACAGTGTGTGGCAGGGCTTGCTCCTACAATCCAGAAACAACTTTGGGTGGTAACTTTCTTTTCCTCCTTGGAAATCAAGTATTTTGAAAGCAAGAAAAGGAGCTGGAGATGCTGGGGGGTGGGGGGAGGGCTCATACTGAGACAATGGAGTGTTTGCTCAAGCCTGTTGAGTACTGTTCTACTTCCATTTGCAGGGGGTGAACTTACTTTTATCATTGTTGAATTTATATGTGTGTTCCTCCTTTTTTTGAAAAAAGTGTATCAGTAAATAGAATAAGGTTTCCTGCAATTGTTCAGTTTAATTGCTTTATTATGTAGGTTTAAAATTAAAAACACAAGATACCTCCACTGGCGATAAATGGGATCTTTGAGTAGCAAAGCCAATGTATCTGAGAGATTGAGAAGCTGTGTTCACTGGGGATTTTCTTGATTTTTTTACTGCCTGGATGATTTGTCCATTTACTTCCTCCAGTTGTTTATTTTGATAACAAGAGAAACAGATGATATGGGTCTTACTGGATTTTCTAGGCTATTAATAAGATAAAGAAAATTTGAAAATGCAAAGTATCTTTTTTATCAGTACTGTAATTTTTTAGATATGCGTATTTTTCAGTCTGTTCTTGCTCCCTCTGGTGGTGGTTCTCAGAATCTATACTTTCGTTTTTGTGTTTTTCCTATGACGGATATTTGTGTGACTTGGTATTATTGGCTACAGCTGCATATGTTGATTTCACTAATTCCAGAACCTCACTCTTTCAGACTGGGCATTTGGCAATGGAGACATTACTGTCTCTCACCTCAAAGCGAGCTGGGGACTGGTTTAAAGAAGAATTGCGACTTCTGGGTGGTCTGGATCATATTGTAGATAAAGGTACAGTGGGGATACTGCTTGAAAATGTGAAAAAATAGTGAATTGTAATAAAATGTTTGCTTTTTGTAATGTTCATTTCCTGTGGTTGAAAATAGAAATATTGTGTATTTTTCTTAGCAGTGTTTAAAAAAAATACGCAATTCAGTATCAAGTAACTGAGAAATATTAGTGATTTTAATCTGTTTCAGGTGGGATTAAAAGTAGTTTTCATGTTAAGTAGAATGTGTAAGAGCATTGCATTACAATGTATGAGAATAAAAATGGCTTAAGCTTGGACAGAATTGATAAGTATTTCTGTACAGCACACTTATTCTAGAGTAGAATCTCTGTTATAGTCTTCTAGAGTTATTTACAGACCAGATATTTTTAAACTAAATATACCAAAGGAAGTAAACCCTTCAAGAGGAAATGGTGGTGGGGGCGGGTTCAAGGATATGCCTCAGTTACTGTGCTTTTGATCAGAATCTCCTAGCTAGGAAAAGAGACATTTCTAAATGAATTTTTGACCTGAATAAAGCTTGGTCTTAAGTAAGCAGTGGGAGAACAAAGAAGGGACTGGAGAGATGAAAGTATTCAATTTGAACACAGTTTCAAGGTATGGTTTCAGACTTGTAAAGTTTGGGAAGTGTGTGCTTGTCCTGTCTCTTTCCTCTTCTAAAAGACTCCCTTAGAGTCTTCCTTGTTTTTTTCCTTTACCTAGAGAAATGAAAATTTTTGGAGTGCTGATCACATCTTCATGCTTATTTCCTGCCATTAGAGGTGTGCAAGTGTAAATTCAGTTGATAACAACTCTTAAGTAGCTGGTTAGTTTGTACACCTGGCTTTTGGAGACCTCTTACTCATGGAGGAAAACAACTTCTTTTTGTGTTTAGTTAAAGAATGTGTGGATCACCTAAGCAGTGATGAAAACGAGGAGAAGTTGGTTGCTTCGTTATGGGGTGCAGAGAGATGTTTACGGGTCTTGGAGAGTGTGAGTATGAGCAGATCCTTTGCATTTCTGAAAGCTGCTTCTTAAGCAGTTCTGGTTTACAGTCTTTCAGTGTATAGTCACATTATAGCTCCATAAGGTTGATTTTTATTTTTTTTTAAGACTTTACTAAATTTCTGATGCTTATCAGTGTTTCTGTAATGTTTGAAAAGTTAATGTACTATTCTGTATGTGTGTACCACATTCCAAGATTATTTTTGGTAAAAATAACTAAGTATAACGTGATGTTTTTCCTTAAATTCCTACAAAAAGCTGCTGTTTTTGGATATTGTTTTCAAGGCATGAGTTTTGACTCTCCAATGTGTGCCTAGTAATAACTGATCATTATAGAAGTGGGATTTTCTTAGAAGCAGGAAATCAATGTTAAGAGTTGCTACTTTGAGCCATCAGCTGGAGAAGTGCTGAAAGAGAAAATTGTCCTGAAAGGCAAATGAGTCCTGTCACAGTTGAGTGTGTAAATGCAGATGGTAAATATTTCTTTGAGAACTCGTAAGAAAATCAAAATACATGGTACTTCTGTAGAGTTTACTTGACAGGAATGGTGTTTGTGTGTCTGCAATACCTTCACTGAGGTTGGTGTTTGTTACTGGTATTACTCTGTTTCTGTTGTGATACCCTAAGAAAGCAGAAGAGCCTTGTTATGTTCTAGCAATGCAGCTCCACACAGCAGCAAACATTTGGGATCAGAGTACAGGTCAATGAATCTTGCTCAACACCTTAAACCCAAAGTAGAGGGCAAATAGTTACAGTGGTCGCTTGTTTTCTTCACTAAAATAGAAGGACAGACTTAAAGATAGTGTAAATGCAACCTAAAAACTGAGAAACAAGAACAATTGTTGAAGGGTGTCTTAAAAATTCTCTTTACCTTTCTTCTCAGCAGTGAGAAAAAATATTCAGAGTCATTTTCTGCTTTTATATTGAGTAGATGGAATTGCCAAGCAAGAGTAGAAGAGCCTTGTCTAGTGTTAGAACATTCAAATTTGGACTTAGGGGTGTTTATGATTTAGTAAGATCCTTACAAACTTGGGAGAGATGACAAAATTCAAAACACGCCAAATCATGCAAGTCCAAGAAAAGAACTTCTGTTGCTTCTGAAAATGGATTCCAAGTTTCAGCGAAGGGAATCAAGGAGAATCTTGAGTGTTATGGTTGGATGCATAATAAGCTCTCAGGAGTGGATTTGATGTCAAGTCCTTAAAATGCCATATATATAATTGTGTTCTCTATACACACTTGGGATACTGTAGTCCCAGAGTGTGGATTCAGGGTTCTGCTGTGGCAAAATGTTCTGCTGCATGGTTTCTGTACTTTTGTCAGGGAAGATGGTTTTATCTTCAGTGCCACAGTTATTTAAAGATGAAAACTCCAAGGAAATGAGAAATGAACTGAAAACTGAAAAATGAGAAGTGAAAGTTTACACTGGATATTAGCCAAGAAATGTGGAACTGAATAAAGTATAATAGTAGTAAAACAGAATGCTTCTCTTCCACGGGAAAAGACTCTCTTATTTTTAATACTACTTTTTCCTTCTCTCTTTAGGTAACTGTGCATAATCCAGAAAATCAGAGCTATCTGATAGCATACAAAGACTCTCAGCTCATAGTCTCCTCAGCTAAGTAAGTTGTAGAAAAAAAATCCCCAAAACCCCCAGTTTTGCAAAATACTTTGCATGATAGGGTAAAAAAAAAAAAAAAATGCTTTATACCAGAAGATTCTAGGGGTGAATAACCCCAAAATTTCCACTCTTGCTTTTTCATTGAGTGAAGTTCATGTAGATGGGGGTTTGGGCAACTACCTGAGTACTACCAGTGTGTAGGGCTGCTACTGTTGGGTCTATGGAAGCTGCAGACTGTGGATTCAGCTCCTTCTCTACTAAAAAGGAACACAGAAGAGGGTGAAGTGACATTTATTTATTGTGGCTTTGTCATGCTTAAGTGTTTACTGGAATGGAGCATAGCAGAATTGACAGTGTAACTAGGAATTAAAATAGTGAAATTTTGTTCTTGGCATTTCTCCCTGGCAGAGATTCTTGTACAAACACCTCTAACCCATTTACCAATCTGGGTGAGGTCTCAGTTGGCTGACAGAGCCTGTCTGCCCCTTGTATTGCTCTTCATAACAGAACAAATGAAGCTGAAAGTTTGACTCTGCAGACCTCATTGGAATTATGATTTCATGGTTGTAGGTTAGATATTTGGAGTATTTCTTTAAATAAAAATTAAGCAAACCACAATTTAATACGTTAGTTAAAACAGCATATATTTTTGACATTTCTGGTTTTCTTTGTAACTGAAATCAGTGTGGTAGTTTAACTGATGGTACACAGTAAAGTCATGCTTGTGGTCCATTAGTGTTACAAGATTAGAATTTTACTGTTGGGAAGTCATGTGTTTCTGAATGAAGTAGTTCTGAGAAGAGAACAAGAGAACATTCTGGTAACACCGTCACATTGTGTTGTGCTGGATAGTCAGAGGATATGAGAGGCTGGGTTTGTAGGAACAGGAGATATCTTTTATAAGACCATGTGATGAAGCTGGAAAGGAAAATTAACTTGCTCTTGAATTATCAAGCTGATAAAAAGCTAAGATTTCCAGATTTTTGTTTTCACAATTTCCAGTTGATCTTATAAAAGGATTTTATAGGTGATAAGTTTATTATCTGTCCCTACAGACTGGGTGTCAGAAAAATTCTGCATAAAACTCTGTGTCAGGTTTTTCCCCTGTGAAACAAGTCTAAAGGTGGAATGTTCTGTATGTTGTAAAGATAATTTTGTTCTGCATCATCTCCCTGCAGAGCACTGCAGCATTGTGAGGAGTTAATCCAGCGATATAATCGTGCTGAAGACAGTATCTGTTTACCAGACAATAAGTCTGTGCCTCACCAGAATGTAACTAACCACGTGGGTAAAGCCGTGGAAGACTGTATGAGGGCCATCATTGGGGTCTTGCTCAACCTGACAAATGATAATGGTAAGACAACAAATGTTTTTTGCATATTCTGTGCTGAGATGTCAAATAAACCATTAGTGTAAATATTTTTTTGTGTTGATGATGGTTTTTCAAATCCAGTGCTATAAAGGAATTATTCATGGTAGATGTTTGCTTACAGCCCTCAGTAATTTGTCTTTGCAAGCTGGGTGAAGAATTGCAAGCGTGAAATGTTTAGATGAGGGCTTGGACTGAGAGGGGCTGGTTTGTCATTAGAGCCAAAAGGTTTTTATTAGGCTGCTTACCATTATAAATGTGAATGTTTTCACTATTGAGCCTCTGAACTCTTTGTTTGCAGAATGGGGTAGTACAAAAACAGGTGAACAAGATGGTCTGATAGGCACAGCAATGAATTGTGTGCTTCAGGTTCCAAAGTTCCTACCTCAAGAGCAGAGATTTGATATCCGTGTGCTGGTAAGTTCTTGTATCTCATATCGACAGAAAAGTATTTGCCTCCTTCTTGTGCATTGAGCTGCTCTAGTTCCTTATTAAGGAATAGTTGCCCCTACAGTTTTCAGTGATCACATATATACCTAAAGTGAAGTACTTAGTTTCTGGGGTTGGAGGGTTTTTTTCCCTATGTTTGGTGGGGAAAAGTGCACCGCTTGATGAACAAAGAGATTTAGCTAAATAAGTATATGAATTAATAATTTTCAAACATATTTTCAGTTTTGGAAATATGTTTCATATTATTGTTTGAGTTAAAAGCTTTGTCAGATTTACCTCAGCTTATATAAAATGGGTCAGAGTGGCCTAATTACAGCAGTGAAATTGTGTATGTGAGGGATCTCTTACAAACATAAGCTCAGGGTTGCACACCTGAATCCGTAACCTCTGTAAAGGAATTCTCAGCTCCAAAAATGTTTTCATGTTCAGAATTGGAAAAACAGATTCCTGCATAAAAGTTCTCCTGTACAGGGATCTCTGTTCTATCTTGTATTTCTTTAAATTCTGATCCCCTTGTCTGTCAGACTGTTTCATAAGTTGGGTATTCTCAGAAAGATAAGGCCAAAGATGTTCATTTAAATAGATGGTTTTTGTTAAATCAGCTTTTTTTACAGTGTGTGTAATCTTTTTTAACTCTCCAATTTTGCAGGGATTGGGTCTGTTAATCAATCTGGTGGAATACAGTGCCCGGAACAGGCACTGCCTTGTCAATATGGAAACATCATGTTCTTTCGACTCCTTGTGTACGGGCGAAGGAGATGAAAGCCTGAAGATAACTGGACAGATTGATGCTGTTCAGGCTTTAGTGCAGGTGAGAAGTGTTTGTCCTGCAGTAGTTCCCATTTCTCATTATCAGACTGTCGGGAGGAAGGGAGAACTCGGCAATGAAAATGTGTCAGTTTTTCTGTTCAGTATTTTGAGGAGTGGAGCAAGGTATGGGGAAGATTGCTGCTCACAACTCTGACTTCTGCAGTGCTGTTCATTACAGAAACAGCTTCCCTGTAAAAGACAGTGGTTTACAGACATCCAGTAAAACTCTTTTGTTCCCATACAATTTATTTCTAGTTTTATTGTTCTTAGATGATTTACTTTGACTTCTGTTTTAAACCATCTGGGACTTTGCAACTTTAAATTAAAAAACAAGGTAATCCTTTATAAAAAGCAATAAAATACAGATGTAGTGATTATGGATGTGAAACAGCATTCTTAAATTGACTGTAAGAAAAAAGAAATTCACCAATAAAATGAAGAAAATTTAAAAATATATTTTAAAAAATCCACCAATATTTTTGGTAAGTGAGTTTAACCATGCAAACTAAAATGAAAAAACTGAAAGGAAATTACAGATGTTTTGTTGTAGTGGAGTTAATTTTATGGATGCTTTTCTCAGTTGTATTTAACTTTGTGAAATAACTGTTCAGTAGCAGACAAAAAAATCAGTAAAAATAATATTTAATATCTTAATGTATGTAGCTTGGCAAAGCTGTATTTCAAACTAGTGGTTGCATGGTTTAGGAAATAATTCACAAGAAATAAGTGTCTAATATGGGATTCCTTGTTCATTCACATTCTTTGCAAAGTCATTTTAAATGACTCCTCCTTTTTTTTGCTCTAAGGAAGCCAAGAAGGAATAATTAGCATGAAAAGAAAAGGAAAATTGGTAGAGAACAAAAATGGACAGGAAATTACGGCAGCTTGTAGTCTTCCAGCCATGTCTCAAGGAAAGTGATTAAACTTTTACGATGCCCAAGAGGAGCCTGTCAAGTGGTTCAGCGCCAGCCAGGGAGATCTTGCTGTGGAGCACAGCACTGCTGTTGGGCCAGGTTATATTTTCCTTTAAGGAAGAAAAGCATATTGTTAAGAAAAGCATTGAAGGCTAATTGTATTAAGGGGTAAATTGTGAACAGGAAATAAAAGTATTAAGTCAATGTGTTTAGGGTTTAGTTTCTAACAGTAATTCTCCTGGAATTCCCCACATCAGCTGTTCCTGGAGTGTGAGCGAGCAGCACAGCTGGCCGAGAGCCAGACGGACGAGCTGATTAAAGAAGCTCCCACAGCTCAGCATGATAAGAGTGGGGAATGGCAGGAGACAAGTGGGGAGATCCAGTGGGTCTCCACAGAGAAGTCAGATAGCACTGAAGAGAAGGATAAGAAGGAAGAAGACGATGAAGAACTTGATCTTAATAAAGGTATGTTGTCTGGCTGTGATGAGCTCAGAAAAGGCAAAGAACGGTGTGATTGTATAAAATCCCTCCTTGTCCTCTGCTTCTTATCTACATCCAGTCTCTAGGGCTGGGATTTCCTCAGTGAAACTGCTGCATATATAGGAGCCATTCAGATCTGAAGCATGAGAAGTAGAAGCTGTTATACTGCTTTTACCTTTTATCTGTTTCTTAACAGAGCAAAATAAACCCCAAAAGAAACAGAAAAAAAACCCCAGAAAGTTTTGGAACACTCCATGTACAAAATATTCTGGAAAGGATGTTTTTTAGGCTGTTACCTTGTTCTTCTGGAACAGTCCTTGAAAGTTACCTGCCTTAATTTTGTTTCCCAGGGTTCTTGTTTCAATCTACTTTAAGGGTTGGGGTTTTTTCCCTCCTCTCTCTGTTTGCCTCTTCTGTCCCCATTTGCTTTTTGTCTGTCTTCTCCCTCTGTCAGTGGTGTTCGAGGTACCTGTGTAGTGCATTGATGTACTGCATCTTTGGTAGCTTGTTCCAGGAATTTGAGTATCTTTGACCTATTACATAGTTTGTCTCTGGAAAATGGATCTGAAATATCATTCCTTCTTGCTTAATCTTCTAATAGTGGATGCAGTGTATGACTTTTAATAGTGTTTTCATCTCATGTTAATAGGTGTGGTATATTACTTTTTCCAAGCTTGCTTTATATCCTTCCTCCTCTTTGTTGCTCCACAACTGGTGTCTGCAGTTATTTGTAGTTTTTCCCAAAATGCTGAGTCATCAGCAGAAAATGCTGTGCCTGTTATCCTTAACACAGTAAACTAATTTGGGGGAGGTTTTAGAGGCATATAGTATCACATGAAACATTTGCATTGGTAGTTTGGGGTGTTCAGCGTACAGTTTGCACATGGAAATGGCAAATGACAAAATTCCTGTGCAGCAGAATGAGTTGAAACTGAATGAAGACCATTTTTCTTGTCAAGAATGTGCTGCTGAGTCAGTGAGAGTGGTGTTTCCTGATCTCTGAAATCTCAGCCCAAAAGGTCGTTTTGTTTGAGGAAAAAGCATTCTGCAAAGTGATAATGAAGGATTGTATTTGCAGCAGTAAAAGATACCAGCTGCTTAGAGAATACAATAGACTGTTGTCTTTTACAGCTCTTCAGCATGCTGGGAAGCACATGGAAGACTGCATTGTGGCCTCATACACAGCATTGCTTCTAGGCTGTCTCTGCCAGGAGAGTCCAGTAAGGGAATAAGTTGATCTTAAGTCCAGTATAATGTTTAATGAAGTGATAATTTACTGTATTGAAAGGGGTTTATTAAATTTGGCTTCAGTGTGAGGAATATGTTGGTGAAGCTACACTGATGTATACAGTTTTGGGAAGGGAAGAGTTGCCAGAGTTTTTTCCAGCCAAAACAAATTTTTTGAACATCCCTGTGTTTATCAAAAGCAGTTGGAATTGAGTATTTGACCTCTTCTAACTCTCTCCCCTTCCTTGTAGCCAGCAAAAGAATTAACTTTGGAAGTGCAGAGGAAAATTGGCTAAGCCTGTTCCTTCTCAATAGTTTTAGTAAGCAATTTACCATAAGACTTATTTATTCTTTATCAGTCTGCTTTAGTTTTTTCTTCCACTGAAATCAGATGAACTTGTGTGTGTCCCTATTAGTTCAAAATAATTATCAAGGACTGGAATATGTAATAGAAAGCTGAAGTTAAAAATATGGAACTCCAATGGCTGAGAACTCAGTAAAGTCTCCTATCAAAAATATGTTCACGTGAAAATTAGTTCAGATCTGCCTTTAGGCTTGTCTGAATTTACCATGTGCAGAAATGGGCTTTCAGGTGCTGTTCTGTGTCTTTGGACTGATCAGTGTCCATAACAGTTTCAGTGTTCTGAGACTGACAATGAGATCAGTAATTCTCAGCCCTTCACAGCTGTAAAGGGAGAGCCTCTCCCTATCAGGGGAGTGATCTGGTGGCTTGATAATCTTGTAGGTCCTGGGGATGGACGTCTGACAGGCGGGTTTTTTGGTTTTTTTTTTGTTTGTTTGTTTGTTTTTTAATTTCAACAAACCAACAATAAAAAATTATTTTAACAATTGTTTTCTGGAAACATAAACACAGTGAAGATATGAGTATTGCTTAAAAGAGACTTAAATATATAAATAAATATACTTGTCTTAGTGCATCTCACATGCAGAGCATTATAGTTCTGTGGCAGAAAAATGTTTCCCAAATAAGATGAGATTGTTTTATTTCTTAGATCAATGTGACTACTGTGAGGGAGTACTTACCTGAAGGGGACTTCTCGATAATGACTGAAATGCTCAAAAAATTTCTCAGTTTTATGAACCTTACTGTAAGTAATACATATTTCAAGTTGATGTTTGAAGATATTTTTGTAATTCTGTGTTCTGTTAATATTTTATGCATTTTAGAAACATTAACATTTTTCAGTTTGTGTCTTCATAGAGCACAGGAAGTTATTTTGTTTTTTAATACTGAAAGGCCATTTGTCTGTCATAATTTTGTCTCTCATTATATTGTGATTGGCCAGGAAGATATTTCTGAATCGGCTGCCTGAACCTAGTTGCTTTTACTGATGCATAATTGTAAATAGTAAAATTCTGAAAATAGAATAGCTCTCTGATATTTGAAGGAGGTGCTACAAATGCTTGTTTGTTACTTGTGTTTTCTGTTGCATTTCCAGTGTGCTGTTGGAACAACAGGCCAGAAATCTATCTCTAGGGTGATTGAATACTTGGAACACTGCTAGATACTTAACTTCCGCTGCAGGCACTCTAATGCTGGAGCTACCCTTAAACAAAAGAAATCGCCATGAAAGAAGTCCTTGAAGGATATACCAAGAGCATTCATCTGTGTCATTCGTGTTCGGATTTTTAAGGCTACCTGGTCTCTTAACCATGCATTCAGCATTTTCTAAAAGACAGTTACTACATCAATCTGCAACTATCAAAAATGAGGGGAAAAAGGTTCTGAGGAAAGTAAATAAAGAAACCTTGCTGTTTGTGATGCAGTGCAGTATTTAAATATTTTTGGCAGGGTTTACCCTCCCTATCTTTTTTCTTGCTTTGTTCGTGACAAGTTTCAAGGGAAAAACTTGCTGCTGATAGTGCAACTGCTGTTTACTGTTGAGCCACTGTTTCTTGCCAGCCAGGTGCAAAGGCAGCTTAGCTACTGAGGTATCAAACAAATGTTCTAATAAAGAAGTTCTGGACAGCAGCACCGCTCCTATTTGAGTTTAATTTGCTCCTGCTTTTTTTATTACTAGATTAATCCAAAATCATAAAATATAAATTTTTAAATACTTTTGTGATTTTAACTACTGTCTATATTTAAAATTTGTTGGAATCCAAAGAGGCGAGGATTGGATAGTTTATTTTTTATACTGTTTTGATTGAAATTTGGTCATTGAACTATTTCTCAGTTCTAAAACTCCCGTGGCCCACAAACTGTAACCTGCTAGACCATAACGCTTTGTAGTTCCAAGAGCATGCAGACCCATAAACACAGAGCCATTGAGGGTATCCACTAAAGGAATAGTGACTGTAAAAAGTTGTGCCCTGTTTAAAATGCAAGTCAAATAAAGAAAAAAAAAACCAAACCATTTCAAAAACACTCACTCGCAGGGTAGTTTACACTTCCAATAAGCAAAAACTTTGAAATGCTGTTTTAATTTGTTTCAAGGAAGAACTCAAGGTGTGTTTTATAATGTTGAATACAATTAATTTGGATGCTTTAGGGGGAATAATTTTAAAGAAGCTAAAACACCAATGGGGATTCATGTTTCCAGCTGACATAATCTTTCTATTTCATCCTTCTGTAGTATGACAGAGTTGAAATGCATACAACACAAAGCCTTAAATTGCTGATATAGCTAAGATTTTGTTCAGTCTGAGGTCTAGTTCACAGCAAAGCATTGTGTTTGAGGACTTAAGTGGAACAAAGAATCCCAGAAAATACATGACTTTTTAAACAATTTTTTTCTTGCACTCACTATTCAGACCAACAGAATTGATTATTAAGTATTTTTATTAAGGTGGTCTTGAATATTTGCAGACTGTTCTGCGATCTGCTTCGTTGACGTTTTGAAATACCTGTATAGGTAGTTACATCATGTTACTCCATTGAATTTGTAAAACTTGAAGCCATAAAAATATTAGTTCTATGTATAATGAGGGGGAAATAACAGGAAATCTAACCTGCTTTTAGATCTTGTGTTATCTCCGTGTATAAAGTTAAGAACTTGTGCTTTTGTATCAGTGCCAGCTGTAAATTTTTTACATACAGTGGCTGCCTTCTATGTCTTCCTATTTTTGATAATGCAGATTGTTGGGAATTCTGTAAGGAAGTAACTGATTAATGGCAAAAATCTTATGTTGGTCATTTTTTTTTTTTGCATTTTCTCTCATCACCTTCTAAAACTTAGTGTATCAGTGTAACTTAGAAAAGTTTTTGAGGTTGTGTTCCCCTTCTTCAAAAAAAACCAAACCAATATTGAGAGAGAGGGAAAAGGTGTACGTAAATGATCTGCATGAGGAGAAAATTAATAAATTTTTGGCCCATCTAGTTTTCAGATTTTAGAGATTTTCACATCTATAATGAGATTTCAAATTGATTATGTAGTTTCATGTGGAGAGATGGCAAGAGAAAAGAAGATGCAAATGTGATGATAGGGGAAAGCAGGGACAACTACCTTTCTTTGTTACACTGGTAATTGTTTGGGAATTGATTTACCTCAGTGTTTAACAGGTTTGTTTTTTTTTTAATGTAACTAATTGTCAAGCACTGACAAATGCAGATTTTTTTTTTTTTTTGAGGGTGGGGGGAGAAATCACCCTGTGAACTGCAGTGCATTTTTGTGTGTTAGACCCTCAAATAACTCTGCATTAAAGGGTACTTGAGGTCAACTTGCAAATTAAAGTTTTAAAGTAACATTTTTTCCATTGTAAATATTTGTGTAAATACTCTCAATTGGAAATTAGAACAGTAGAGTACTTTTCTGAATCCAATCCTATTTTTATTTTATACAGTATTTCTCAGCTGTGATCTTTGGAGCAAAAGCCAACGGCAGGAAAAATAGTTTGTACCAGTTTCATGAAGTATGTCTTTGGGTTTTTGTAAATAATTTTAACTCAAATAAAATTGCTACTTTCAATACATATCTTGTCTTTTAACATGCAATAAAACACTCCTCTGAGTGATTGCAGAAGGAAGGCAGTGTCAGGTAAATTGCTAAAAGAAAAAATGAAAAAAAAAAAAAAAGGATGCAAAAAATGATCAAGGAGCATTCGGAATGTAGTGCTTTGCATTTCACCTGTGTGTTGGGACAACAAAATTCAGTGCCTGGACCTGAGGCTGTGGTCAGTCAAACCAGCCAAGGCTGGAAATTTTCTGGAGATGATGTATTGTGATGCATTTTGGAATTCTCTGCACAAGTTGATCTTTCAGTAATAACTCTGGAGAGCTCTAGTCAGAATACCATAAATGTGATAGAGCACAGGAAAAATGGCACAGTTCTTATGGTGAGACTTTTCACATCATGGGGGGTGTTAATGGCTTTAAGTGAAAAGGGAGGAAATTACCATGAATGTTACTCTGTTTCTTGATTAACAGGAATGATGCTTTAATTTCAGGATGGATTATTTCCATGGATTTTTTTCTTGATTGGTACAACTAGCTATGGGTACAATATGCAATAATTCGTGAGCTGTAATGCTAGTTGAATGTGATGTGTCATCTCACTGCCACTTTGAACAAGCAGCAGCATAATGTAACATCATCTGTGCTGTGAGGGAATGGTACTGGAGTTTGAAACATGGAACAGTGTGTTATTGGTGTGTGGTACTGTAAAAGCCAAATGCAGCTTTATGTAAGCAAATGTTTTTAAAAAAATCTGGTAAGAGTATTTCCTCTTTTGTTGGTAGTTACGTAATGGAAGCATTGTGCGTGAATGCTTAGGGGTGACATCAGCATTTTCAGATTAACAGGATAATTGTGATGCTTCTACAGAAGATTTAGGAGTCACAGCCTTTCTCATAAATTATTTCCCTTTCAATCTGTTTTGAAGTGCTTGATTTGCCTAGGAGGAAGTGATGTGGTCTGGTGTGTATGGCACTTATTTATCTCGTATTTCCTTTCTGGGCATCACCAAGCAGAAGCCAGAGTATACTTGATTAGCTGGAGCTATAACCAGGCAAGCCCACGTAGCATTTCTAGTAAAGTTTTTTTTCATGAATGTGGTACTTTTCTTGTTTAAAAGGCATGGAAAACCAAAAATGTGAATTTGAGTTCAAAAGATAAAGAGGATTTAGATTACTGCCATTCTTCTGCATCAAGCCTGCCCTTATTGGATGGCCTGTTAATTGGGTTTTTGAAGATAATGAAATAGGAATTTACCCTGAATTCCAGTAGCCAAGTGTTTTCAAAACCAGGCCACTGTAGTTTTTGATACTGCTGCTTCTCTTCCTCTGTGTAATATATTAATTTGTCTTTGGAAAAAGGACACTATTGGGTTCTCTCAGCTGTGTGGAACAGAAATCTTTCATACATACTCTTTTTTACTTGCCCTAAAGGTCCCCTATTTAAGGGATTGTAATTTGTTAAGACATTTGCAGCATCAGTGGGCTCAGATAGTCTTACTGTAAATAAAAATGAAACCATTATAAATAATGCAACAGCTAGAACGCCTTACCCAAGGGTAGATTGGTTTACTAATTATTCCAGCTGTGCAAACTGAACTGAATTTGCAGCTGTAGGTTGTGGCCCAGGTTACCACGCTTGGTACGATACATCTGTGTGTGACAGCAGTGCTCTGGTGATGCACAGGGGGCTCTGAGGAGCCCTGGGGACAGCAGCCTTGCTGGGAGCAAAGGGAGCTGCTCTGGAGGGAGCCTGACATCTGAGAGGCAGACGTGTCACATCTATCACCTGCTGTCTTCAGATTTATCTCCACATCTCCTAACCTGCAACTTGAACTGCAGTTCATCACTTGGAGAAGTAAATGCCAAAGACTTTCTCTCCATGTGTGGAAAGCCACATTGGTAAATAATGAGGAGTTGTGCAGGTAGTAGTACCTATTTCCAGAATCCTGGTCTGTCTTAGGTGGAACGAAGTTACTTAAAGGAAGGTTCATTGAACTTCTGCAGAGTAAAATCTGGTGGTATCTAAATGGGGACTCTGCTTAGATTAAAAGAAAGAATAACACAAATTGTGTTAGATACACTGCTTAGTGTAGGAATCCTTTAAGTTTCCTGTATTATAACAGAAGATTCAGTTGTGTCTCTGCATTTAGTTTTTTAAAAGTGAGGAGGAAGAGCGTTAACCTGGGGTGTGAAGTGGCTGAAATGATGTAATTCCAGCTGACCCTATGATTATATCCTAGAAGGACAGTTATTTTGTTTCTTGTGTTTCCAGTACACAAGGCATGAAAACCAAGGTGAAAAGCATTACTGCGTAAGTTTGCAGTGAGAAAGGGAAGGAAGGCATTGATTTTATTAAATGATACCATTCAGGAGCCTTGCACACACTTTACCTGTGGGAATGATGTCAAAGGTGTGGAACTGTGGGGTTTTATTCATCGATGTTTTGTTGGCCTCTTACCGCAAACGTGTGTCTCTTGAAAACATTTCTGGGGCAAGAAGTTTTAAAATATCCAGGTGGAGTTGTTTTCTGATCCAGTGTTAAATTTATAGTTTGAATTGAAGTACAAACCATAAGGAAGTCTTGGACTAAGATCACTTTGTGTCACAGCTCTGTGTAGAGGCATGAATTTGGGTTCAAAAGCTTGATATTCAGGTTACTGAGCCTTAAAAATGAGTTCAGTAATCTGTTACATAAAACTGGTGTGTTACATCTGGTGTCATTTTGCTGGCTCATATTTTAAATTTTTGTCTTCATTTGACAAAGACTTTTAAAGCAAAGCTATCTTACCCAAATTAAAAATATCTAGGCTGAAGTGCTATAATTAAATTATACTTTAGCAGCAGAAATGGAACATTGTAAATTAAATAGAAGTGATGCAATTATTGTTTGTAGTCTCTTCTGCCCTGTTTTTAAAACGTAGCTATAAATTTTTAATAAGGAAATTCTTTTTTGTAGTGGAAAAATCTGATTGTAGTTTGTGTGCTGAGTATATTAATGCATCTGAAACATCCAGTTTCAGAATGGAGCTTCGTGTTGCAAAACAATGGTATTTTGTGATACCTTAGATTACAGTGAGAACCTTACTGAGGCTTTTGTGAGAAAAGATTTGTAGCAATTTTAGCCCAGATAATCATACAAGTTCCCTCTTACTTAATATGGGTTCTAATGGTTTTTCAAGTGTAATTTCAAATGTGAGACAAAAGCAAACACACAGGACTTCAAGTCATTTAAGTATCCCTGTAGAATATAAATTGAAATTACTGGAGAAAACCAGTAATCTAGAATGATTTTTTAGTCTATTATGCATCCAGTCTAGGACTGTAAAAAAAAAACCCCAAACTTAAAATAATTCTGTTGAGAGAACTAAATTTTGATGCTCCTCACAAGAAGAGAGAAATTACATCTATCCAGGTGTTGTTACACAATGTTAAGAGGTTTATACAAAGATGAACTGTATGTTAATTTTATGTAATACTTGTGATTAGCCTTCAGAAGTTCTCGTGAGAACTGGTTTTTGCTCTTTGATACATGATACAGCTTCAGCTTTTTTTAAATCTGAAAATACCATAGGATCAATGTCCTTTGGTTTCTGAACTTTGCTGCCTGAGGACCAAGTAAAGCAGCTCTTGAACCACAGGTGTCTGCACAATCCCATCCTTCTCTGCAGATTTTACCTGGTCACCATTTTCAAAATGCTCAGTTTAAAGCCTGCTAAGTTCAGTCAGTCCTGCGTTGTGGTGATGGTCTTTAAAGCTGAGCTCAGTTTTCTGTGAGAAAACCTCAGCAAATGCTGAGTTCTCAGCAAGACCCAAAGGGCTCTTGCGTCAGCGAGACCCAGGGAGCAGGGCCCGGTGCCAAACCCGTGGCAAGGGGCTGGCGTGTGTGCAAGGGCTGTGCTCGGGTCACTGGAGCGCCGCCTCGGGCTCCGGCTGTTCACAAACAGCTCGGGCTGTTCACAGAGTCTGAACTGGAACGGGGGGAGGGCACCTGCTCAGGCTGTTTCGGCACCAGATCTTGCTGGTACCAGAACTCCCCCGTGTTTCCCAGGCTGATTTCAAAACCCATCTGGGTGCTGAGCCATTGTGAGCCTCATTCCAGTGAGAGCAGCACATGGCACCGTTGCAATGCACTTTTTCTTCTGGGTCTAAGAAGAAATCTGGTCTGAAATGGCTCTTAAATTGCTACTGTTTCAGAATGGTGAGGTCTGCTTCCATCAGCCTAAGGTCCAGGCTGCATCATGGCACTTGGTTTATTGCCCACCTTTGCAGTGCCAATTCCACAGAAACACTGAACACACATGAAGTTTTCAATCCTGAATTTTCACACCACAGTAAGAATCAGCACTAACTAATGCACTATGAAGAAGTAGGAGAAAATAGGAGATTACCTGGAAGTAAACTCACCTGCCATGATGTTCAGTTACAAGAACTGATACTAGAGTAGAACTGGTTATTTATTTGAGATGCTGTGAAAGGTGTGAAACTCATGGTCTTCTGATGTCAGTGTTTCAGAACAACCATAGTAAGCATCAAACTGCAAGGAACAAAAGGAAGATTTACAGGTATTTTGCTCTTTCTACTTTCATGAGGAGCGAACCAGGAGCTGCATAAATCTTAACAACACAGCTTCAAATCTGGCTTGCCAAAACAAGCTCAAGATCCTGAGCTCAGGAGTGACACATATTCCATTAGCAGGTTTCATGCTGATTCCTTCATCTTTGTAGAAATACAGTAGCTGCTGAAGGCATGTTTTGCCCCTGCTTCCTCTGATCAGCCCTGCAGCTGGCAATAGCCCCCAGGAATTATCTTGTGGAATTTCTGTGGCTCTCAAAACACTTGAAGGGTTGTTCTGGAGTCCTGTCTCTGTGATGCTCTGCCTGTGGCAGTGGGGGAGAGCTGAGCTCTGCCTGCTGTGCATGTGTGGGCAGAGGAGGTGAGTGTGTCTGTGCTGGGCTCCAGAGTGCTTTGTTTATGCAAGGAGCTCTGTGAATGCACCTGGAGCCTTTCAAGGGGGATGCAGCACAGGCAGAGCAGAGTTCCCTGCTACTCTGAAGCTGCAGTATTGGTTTATGCTGTCCTGGTCACACTGGCTGGGAATTGCTTGTGTTACTGTTTAACAGGTACCACTCTGGTCAGACTGAAGGAGTGTTCAACGGAGATCTTCTGAACATATGGATTGGTGGTAATAATGTGGGATTTGGGATGGCAATGTGAGGCTCTATGAAAGGTAAGTGATAAGGTGTTAAATTGTGTCCTGCATGGGGTAAATGGATTATCAAACATGAGAAATGCCACCACACCTGCTAGAGTAAACCAGTGACTTTATAAAAGAAATGATGCATGAATGTAGTGTACATGTAGGATACAGCTTCCTTGCAGCTCTTCTGCTTAAACACAGGATTTACTAAGGAGACATCCCCACCAGTTGTCTGCCAGACAAACAGAGCTCTGCTCTTACTGTTTGTCACTGTTTGCAGAGGATCTCAAGACAGAGAGCACACTGATTAAAAATAAACTTCTTGGAAATTTGGTAGAGGGAGAAGTGTCATGGAGGTGTCCTGTCAAAGCAAGAACTGTGTAGGTATCAAAAGAGCTATCAATCACTATCAGGGGCAACTGGTATGGACCAAGAGCCCTGAAGGAACACAGTGAGTGACTGGTTTATAACATGTCACTTGCAGGGGGAACTAGAGGAAGGACTCTGACTTTTGAAAGAGCTTCAGCAGTAGTCCTAACGACAGGCTAGCAAGTTTAACCTCCTTCCAAAAGAAATTGCTGCAAGTTACACGCTAACAAAACACAGGCAGCTGGTGAGGTACTTGGCTAAATATTGGGGGGAACAAGAGAAACTGTAAGGCTTGCTTTTAAAACTCCAGAGGAGCTTATAAGTAAGTAGGCGGGTGTGACAAAGTTAATATAAAACCATGCAAATGTTCGTTGGGAGAAACTCTGGAGATCATCTAGTCCAAACCTGTGCTTGAAGCTAGTTCAGGTCAGCCCTGGCTGTGCCCTGCAAAGTCTTGAAAACATCTAATAGTGGAGATTGCATAGCCTCTCTTGGTAATCCACACCAGGGCTATGCTTTTCTCCTAGAGAGAGAAAAAAAAAAAAAGTAGGATATACTTGTCAAGAAAAGAAAATAAAAGAAAAGGCCTACAAACAAATAAAAAACTAAACCCAACAAAAGAACCAGAGTTTTCATGAAAGCTTCCTAAAGCCCCTAATCTGTGGAGACAGAAGAAAGACTTCTATTTGACTGACACACTTCCTTCAAGGGTTTAAAAGCAAAGAGCTGAGCAGAAATAGCAGTCTCATCCCTGCAGGAAAGGAGGACACTGCTGA
Organism: Taeniopygia guttata; assembly: GCF_048771995.1. NCBI lineage: Eukaryota > Metazoa > Chordata > Aves > Passeriformes > Estrildidae > Taeniopygia > Taeniopygia guttata. Next base: position 10,292,014 of record NC_133031.1, on the reverse strand, counting down.
GTTACCACGGCCGTGCCGCGCTGATGTTTGGGTTCAAGACTGCCCTGACAAGAGGAGGGCTGGATGGGAGGGGTGGGAAATGCACCCTCAGCACTCTGTGGTTTTGGGTGTTTGTGGTCAGATACAAATCTGAGTGCCCAGAGCTGCACGGGTGCAGGCAATGACGACCTGATTGGAAGCCCTCACAATGAACTTGTCACTGGTAAGTAATGCACGGGAGGAAAAATAACTCTGCTACAGCAGGTTAAACTGCAAATTAACTGTTGCCTGCGGGGGTGAGTCTAGCTATTCAACTCCAACAGAGAGCAGAACGACATTTGTAACATTAGGTGTAATTAGGAAACAAATAGAAAAAGAAAACAAGAACCATCTTTGTATCACAGGATGCTTCCCTGATGTTGCCTTGTTCAGAACTCAGCATGGATTTTAGGCAGTAGCAAGGGGCAGATACTTTATCTTCTTTTTTCCTGCTTTATACCCTGATTCATCAGTAATGTGGAATAGCCAGAAGAGGTTAAATAGTCCAGAATTCTTCAGCTTGAAGAAGTAATGACTGGAGATACATGACTGGCAACAGTAACAACAAAAAAAATCAAGATGTGGCAAACATGAACAGAAATTGACTGCTTCTCCCAGTGCTCCCCTTTGTTCGTGTAGCAGGGATCCCAGTGCAATTACCAGGTAACAGAATTTGAAATAAGCAAAAGGAAGTACACTTCAACACTGCACAGACTTAAACTGTGGGACTTGCTGCCTCACAATCCTGGGAACAGTTCACTTGGAATGTTCTGCTGCTGAACAGCAGCCTTTGCATGCCAGGCAGCTCAAGTGCACAGCAATGCATGAGGGAGCAGAGTCAGCTCTGGTTTCTGCAAGAGCTCGTCTCTCCTTTCAAATATTGCCCCAGGCACCCCTGGCCGTGCCATTCCTTGGTGGCAGTGCCATGTGTGTTCTGCAGTGTGCACATGCAGCACAAGCAGCTTTATTGCAGCTTAATTCCTCAGTTACCTGGCAGTGTCCCAGACACTGCCTCAGGATTAGCTGGGCTTAAAGAGTCATGCCCCTGGCTGGCAATCCTGGAGAGGCTGACTGGCCAGGCCCTGGATCCCTCCATAGGGCAGGGAGAGGATTTCCACCCCACTGCTTGGGTGGTAGCATGGGTCTTTTCCTATTTCTTCTGTATTTTTGGCATGTATTTTCTCGAGCTCACCATATGCCTGCTTATCCCCTTCCTGCTTCTTTTCTAGCTCTGATTTCCCTTCACCTGTCTGCCTTCTCCCAGCCTCCACATGCCTATTACCCCTTGTATAAATAATTTGTATTCTTTTCAAAAACAATCCAAGTCCCCTCTGAAGAATCTGCTACACTCAGATTGCGTTTCCAAAAATACTAAACAAATGCCACAGACAGACATGCCTTGGCAGCAAACCTTGTTCCCCCTTTGACCCTGGCTGGGGATGGCCTCAGGTCCGTGGACAGGTGTATCCCCTAGAGCAGTGCAGGTGTCACGAATGCAGGCTGGTGAGGACCCTCCTTAGCCAGCCCTACTGCTGCCCCCTGGGTGCACCACGCGTGCCTTTCCCTTTGGGAAGCTCAGCTCTTTCCTCAGGGCTGCCGCGGTGACAGGGTGACAGGGAGGGATGTGAGATGGATGTGCAGCCCCGGGGCAGCCGCAGGAGCCGGGCTCAGGGCCCTCCGAATGCTGACAACAGCAGTTCACGTCCCCAAATGTGCCACCTCTGAGCTCAACCCCTGCACTGCCACACGCCGCTGGTTCCGATCCCATCCGAGGATGTGGGAGGGCTCTGGCGGGGTTAGGAAAGCCAGGCTCCTTAATTGCACATGGAGGTGACCCAAATTCAAGGAGCTGCTGACAGAAATGGATACTGCTGTGCTCCACGGCCAGCTCTGGGTTAATTATTAAGGAGTGCTATTTTTAGTAAGTGTTTGCAATAGATACTGTGTGTCTGAAACCTTGTTCCCATGGAAGATAATCACAATATCATGTATTTCATTAATTTTAACTTTTATTCTATGCAATTAGTAGAAATGTTTCTAAAAACCTCTGCTTTTTTCCCCTGTCCCCTTCCCACTGGGAAGGCTAAACAATGGTATGAGTTCTAGGCATGCTTTCTAACATCACAGAAATGCAAGTTTGGCTAGGATATAAATATAAATCCTTAGAAGGCAGGAGTCAGGAAGAGTTAGTTTACAACAAGATGGAGACTCTCTCATAGTATAAATGTCTAAAGTTAAATTCAACAAATAATCTGCTATTCTGCCAATAAGAAATACACACTTTCAAAAACAAATTGAAAAAAATAATTGCAATCCTTGCAATCTTTCCTACAAAAGAGAGAAAAATCCTTAAGCAGCTCTTAGTATAATTTGCCTAAATTCATACACTGATTTACATGTAAAAGTACATTGCCATGACAACTTTTAAATCTTGCTAAATTCTAACTACTTACTAAATTCTTACTATTATTTTTTTTTCTTGCTCTACTTTCTAAAGTGACCTGTAGTCTGGGATCTCCTCCACACACAAGGACCTTAAATCCTGCATCTGGAACTCTGAGTGCATTTTGAATACTACTGTTACAACAGAGTAGTTTTAAAGCTTGTTACCCTCAAAATCTTGTTAACCAAGAAACAGAAAACATATTGTATGTATATACACAAAGCCAAGAATTTATTGTTAGTATGGCTGAAATGTTAAGTTTAAGAATCATTATTAGCCTAGATCTAATTATTACAGAAAAAAAAATACTTCTAAACAGAAAGAATTACAATAACAATAATAATAACAACAACAACAATACAGCTAAGTCTCTTATACTCACAGTTCCAACTTATTGCCCCTTTCCTGTTGTTGCACTCACCTTTCCACTTCTCAGGGTCCTCATGTTGCTGCCTGCAGTGTGGTGGTAGAGGTGCTAAGGCTGGTCACCAACACACGAGGTCTTTTGGCTGGGAGGGATGTGGTGATGCCTCCATCTTTCTCACTCCAGGATCCACTTGGGGTCTTTTTATTTTTGCCAACAAACCTTCACACCCTGCTGCTTCATCACTGGTTTGCAACCCACATGATATCCAAATTTGCTGACGTATCTTGCATTTGGTGGAAACTTGTTCTTTGTTCTGTTAATGCATGAAAAGGTGGTTTTGTCTAACTCTAGGCCTGTGTTTTTAATGATAAAAAATGGTTGGTTTGTTTGTAGCTATGGGGCTTCCAGGGGCAAGCCCATGCCTTATCCTTTGTCATCTTATTCCTGCACTCCTCCCCACTGCACCCTGTGTCTCCTCCTCTCAAGGCCTCTGCTACCACTCCAGGCCTGTGTTTTCTCCATGTGACATAATTTATGTTAGTTGTATCTTCTTCTGCATAGAACAGTGACCTGTCAGTCCTGCCTGTGCACAACTACAGTGGTACCATACAAGGAGAAGCAAAAGTAAAACCAAGTCATCCATGACCATGGGATCAGAAGAAAAAATGCTGTTACAGCTAAGCCAAAAGAAAACTTGCAGGTAGGTCAGCAAATGTTCTGCCAAAGCAGGCAGAGCGTGACTCTGTGCTGAGGCCTCAGAGCAAAGCACGTGGGCTGTCCCCAGCAGTAGCAGAACCTGACAGAGGGCTACAGGCCACCAGCAGGCCACTGTCACATCAGCAGGATGCACCAAGTGCTGCTGCAATTCTGCTGTGTCACATTCCAGCTGCAGCAGTGCTTGACAAAAATAAGGTACAGGTGTGGAGCAGCAACATCTGGGATCTTAATTACTGCTCCTACAATAAAAGAGCCCAGCCTGGCATTTTGGTCTTGCTCCAAGCTGTCTGGGCAGATGCTTGAGTGGAAAAATAGCTTGCTGGTGAGATCAGCCTGTTCAATCCAGGCAAGTGAGAAGAGCACACATTATTAAAATAGAAGGCAACATGAGGCAATTCCTCTGCCTGTCAAATAACTGGGTAAATCTTCTCAAAGTCTTTGCTCTATGTGCTTTTTTAGATTTGGTTATCTGTTCTATGAAAGTAAAATATCCTTGGCAGTGGAAATGCTGCTCTCACGAGTACCAAGTGCCAAGCTTTTAAAAATGAGTACAATGTAGAGAACACGCTTTGTTTTTTTATAAAAAAGTTGTTGAGACATCCTAAGTTTCAGATAGACTTTTAAAAAAAAAACAACTTTGTTTTCAGGAGCTATGCCTATTTTTCACTGGAAGCACCATGAGGCTGGGAATCTCTCTGCAGCTACAGCTGTACTTTTCCTCTGTATCCAAGGGTGGGGAGCAGTATTCCTGGTGTGCCTCCAGCCAGGAGGGGCTGAGGCACAGCTTGGCAGGCAGAACATCGTGGTTTGTGCTTGGCCAGAGGCCTCTTGAATGATTTGGACCAAGTGTCCTTTCACGTTCCCCACCCTGGGCCACTCCAGAAAGTCTGTCCAAGTTAATGAAGGGCAGGCTGCACAAGCTGAAGCTTCATTAAACCTGCAGCATGGCTGCTAAACCCATGCTTTAGTTTAATTCACAAATGGGATTAAGTGTTTACCAGCTCTCCCTGACCCCAATCCCCAAAGGCTTGCTGTGTTTGAGCTCTGAGCTTAAACATCTCTGCAATCCTGCTTCTAGGCCAGGCTAGAAAATGAGGACACTCATGTTTCCCTGTGGCAATGGCCAGACAGCTACATGAGGTTAGAGCTCACGGCTGGCCTGTGCCCTGCTTTCAGCTGGGATGGAGTCAATTTCTTCTTTCTGGCTGTTACAGTGCTGTGTTTTGGATTTGAAATGAGAATTGTTTTGGGTTTTGCTAAGTTGTGTTTATCTTAAGGCAGTGAATTTTTACTTTTTTTTTTTTTTTTTTTATGCTCTACCAGTAAGAAGGTGCACAAAAGGCACAGGGAGGGAGCATAGCTGGGGCAGAGGACCTGAACTGGCCAAAGGGATATCCCACACTGGAGAATATCACTCCTGGGGGAGTTACCCAGCAGTGGGGCCAGTCGGGGTTTGGGAAGGGGGGGTCCTAGCATTGGTCAGTGGGTGGTGAGCAGTTGAATTGTGCATCACTTGTTTGTTTCCTTTTTATTATCACAATTGCAATAATTCCTTGTCATTTCCGCATTTTACTTTGTTCTCGACTATTAAACTGTTCTTATCACAACCTAGAGTTTTACTTTGATTCTCCTCCCCCTCCCAGCAGGGTGAGGGGGAGTGAGTGGCTGCCCGGTGCTTTATTTCCAGCCAGGTTTAACCCGGGGCAGCCCCCCGGGCAGGAGGAGCCCCCCTCACTCCCCTCACACGGCGGGCAGCTCCTCGGGGAGGGATGGAGCCCAGGACCCGCCAGGGAGACACTCAAGGGAACGTGTCAAATGTAGAATTTAGGCTGGTTTGTGGCTGCCTCTCCCCTGGACACGACTCTGGGAGTTTGGGGGGGTGTTACCCCCAGCTCTGAGCTGCCGGCCGGGCCCTGGGGGACCTTACCTGGTGATGCCACCCCTGCTCACGGAATCCATCCTGGACGGCTCCCCTGGGGTTTCTCCAGGATTCCAGGCTGTGAGTGTGGACATGGGGCTGGGCAGTGCCCCAGGTGCGCACCTGAGGGGAGCGCAGGGCTGAGGGAGGGGCTGTGCCCAGGCAGGTGGGGCCGCTCCAGCGCCAGGTGCCGCCCACAGCCCTCAGGGCTCGGCCTCGCTGCGGCGCCAGGGGGCTTCCAGAAGGTTCCGCAGGCAGGTGAGCAGAGGCTGAGGGCTTCCAGAAGGTTCCGCAGGCAGATGAGCAGGGACTGAGGGCTTCCAGAAGGTTCCGCAGGCAGATGAGCAGCGGCTGAGGGCTTCCAGAAGGTTCCGCAGGCAGGTGAGCAGGGACTGAGGGCTTCCAGAAGGTTCTGCAGGCAGGTGAGCAGGGACTGAGGGCTTCTGGAAGGTTCCTCAGGCAGGTGAGCAGAGGCTGAGGGCTTCCAGAAGGTTCCTCATGCAGGTGAGCAGGGACTGAGGGCTTCCAGAAGGTGCCTCATGCAGGTGAGCAGAGGCTGAGGGCTTCCAGAAGGTTCTGCAGGCAGGTGAGCAGTGGCTGAGGACTTCCAGAGGGTTCTGCAGGCAGATGAGCAGCAGCTGAGGGCTTCCAAAAAGTTCCTCAGATAGGTGAGCAGAGGCTGAGTGCTTCCAGAAGGTTCCTCAGGCAGGTGTGCTGAGTCTGGTGCCTCAGGCAGGTAAGTGGGCTGGGCTCTCGCTGCCTCATGGTGCTTACAGTCCTGACCATTGTATTTCTGCTGGTTTTTGGGCACAGGTGGCAGCCCCATGCCTGTACAAGGGCAGGAGGGCACTGGGCACCCCTGAGGAGCCTCATCCTGTGTGACCTTGAAAGGCTCAAGCACAGCCAGATGTTTCACTGCTTATGTTTGGTTTTGGGAACCACCAGGGGGTGACATGCTGGAACTTTAATTTCTGAATTGCAGAAATGAGGCATCATGTTCTTTAAAGGTCAGAGCTCAGTATAAAATTCTGCAGGTAGAGAAGACATTTTCTTTTGTGAGCTATCCATGAGCTCATCTGCTGCTCTTTTTGGCTTTGTTTGGGGCATACTAGACAAACCTAGTTGTGAATTTCCTGTGGAAAATTTCCTTCAACAAAAAAAACAGTGATCTGTTAGAGCTGAAACTGTGGAAAAATAGTTGTGAATTCTGCGTTTCCTGATGTGAAGAAAAAAAAAATAATTTGTATATAGTTGGAGTATCCAGTTTCACTAATATTTACAGAAATATGTTTATTTCACTATTCTGTTTGGAAATTTACATTCTCCTTGACAAAATGAGTAAAACATGTTTCTGCATGGTGACATTCACACTGTGGTTTGTGGCCTCTGCCCCAGAGTAGGACTGTGGCCCTCCATATTTCTGTAGAGATTAGGGGAGATTATTTTGGGCATTACTGGATACCCATAGTAGAGACCTAGGAAGGTTACTCAGTGTCACACGTTCCTTGGGAGCTTGCCAACAAGCGAATCCATGCCTAATTACATGGTCCATTCAGCTGTAGCTACTTCAATACCAAACACTGTTGTTCCAGTAAATGTGAATTTCATGTGAAAGGATGTAAACACCAAACTGCAAACTAATTATGACGTAGACCCTGGGCCCAGGGATGCACCAGGGCTGAGGAAGGCACGCTCCTCACCTCAGTGAAAAAGAAACAAAAAAAAAAAAATCAAGGTTGGAATATTACTGTTTGGGCCTCTAAAAAGATTCTTCATTGCACATGTGCAAATAAAATGATAGAGTACTCAGAAAAACCCCAATTAGTTGTTCTGGATAGTGATCAGCAGGCTTACATCATTAAAAATCTTTGCATGAAACAGAAAATGGCCTAATTTAACACAGCAGGAAGTAAGGAGAGGGTGATGGTTGGAGCTTCAGCAATTAATAATTAAGAAGTAGGAGACAGAAGATAATACCCGAGAAGAAAATAGGCTGTGTAATGTAGAAGTGACTGCTGTGGTGCATCCATGGGGAAGATGGGGCTCAAACACCATTTCTGTGCAACACTTTGTCAAAATGCAGTTGAATTGCAGATGTAAGACTCCAGTGGAAATATGTAAATTGGTAGAAAAGATCACTCTTTTAACTGTTCTCTTTACTCAGTTTTGGAAGATTAGGAGGTTTTTGACTCTTAAGGAGTTTCACTGCTGGAAGCTCTTTGCAATTTTTGTGGTTAGGCAACAACTTAGATGGAATACACACCTTGTTTTGTGGGGTTTTTATTCCTGTCCCTGTCCTTTACCCAAGGAAAGAAAAGGGCTCCCTGCTAAAACCCAGGCATGCAGTTTCTATTTTAAATCTCAAGTGTTTGTTTTTTGTGCTGCAATACTGCTGACTTTGCTATAGTTATACATAGTTCCTTGCCCTCTGTCCAAGACATTTTAGCTCCCCTTTTCTGTTTTAAACAGAACTGAATTGGAGAAAAAAACATGCTTATAATTCAGTCTTCTATTTAACTTCAGCAGAAGATGGAAATTGAAGTTGCTCTTGAGGGGAGAATAGTAGATGGACCAGAACTACTTAATATCAGATTCATAATTCATACTGCTCACATCTCATCTTAGGAGTACAAACTGTACTGTTCTTGAAATGTCAATGCTTTTTTTTCCCTATTTAAAATAGGCATTCGATCTCTTCATCTTAGAAAAAGAACTTGGTGTCTTCATTGATTTCACAATACAAAATATTCATGCAAAGTCTGACTTCTCAAAGGACTGTGAGGCAAATGTTAGCACCATAGCAATAATTTAAAGCAGGGGTTTTAGCTCTGCTGAGCCACTTCGTTTTTTATCCTGTCTGTTTTTAGATAGTAAAGCACTTTGTTACTAACTTTTTTTATGCACTTACAAGCAAGGAAACATTGTGAGTAGGCTGCATTTGGGATATTTAGTTGCAGCTGTGCCAAGTTCCTAATAAAAACAATTTAACTGTTACAATCATTGACTCATCTCAGTTGCTGTGCGAACTTTAGATAGACCCCTCAATACCCTACTGAATTCAGCAGGAATTTCTCTTCTAGTGAAAATTACAAAGGTTTAAAAAAGGAGTTCATCCTCTTGTGGATCCACGTGTGCTAATCGTACTTCTTCCAATTGCTCGTCATTGCTCCCTGGCTATACTTTCTTGCCTTCACAGCTTGTTTTCCAGCTGAGCAGTCCCTGTACAGCTCTAGTTCTGCTTCAGAAGAAAATATATTAGATTCAGTGTAAACTCAACAAGGAGTGATTTCATCAGCTCTGTCATAGCTACAATGCTGTAGCTGTGCTCGTCTCCATTTTTAACTGACATAATTGTGCTGTCAAAATGTTGTTGTGTAAATCAAGCTGCAGTGTGTTTGCAACATCAGTGCTAATGTGGCTGGTCTGACACTTCCTTCTAATTGCAATTTGCATATTTGCAACAGTTGGCTGAGCTGCAGGAGGTGGTGAGATGGGGGAGTCATGTAAGGGGGGCTGGGAAGGAGCTGGAGAGCTGCTCCAAACACAGTCTGCACAGGACACAGGACCCACAGCCTGACAGATCCACACTTTCCTGCTGGCACACACAGGAAAGAGGGAAAGAGGGAGGAAGAGAGGCCAGTGGTGCAGGAGAATGAAAGCTTGCACCAGCAAGGACAAGGCCTGGTTCAGCTACCTAGAACATGGGATTCTGCTTGGAATCCTGGTCTGCTGGGGGCAGATGGGCTCCATCTGTCAGACAAGGGGAAGAGCATCATCAGTCAATGCCTTGCCAAGCTGGCAGGCAGGGCTTTTAAGTTTCTGTGGGAAGGGACCTTCAGCCTGTCCCACTTCCACCAGTTGAATGCCAGCAGGAGATGCCCAGGGCCTGGAGAGGGGTCACATGCCAGCAGGAGAGCCCCTGAAGAGCAGCACAAAGGAAATCCAGCTAGTCCCAAGCTTCAGTGAGGGCTAGATTTAAATGCAAAATGCTAGATTTAGCTGCAAATGCATGCAGCATTGGGAGTAATTAAAAGGAGTTAGAAATGTGTACAGATCTACAGGGCTGTGGAATCCTGGACATGTGTGGGATGGATCCGTTCACCAGAGTACTGGAGTGAAAGGATTCAGGTACTTCAGCAAGGACAAGCAAGGGAGACAAGGAAGAGCTGTTACCTTCTATGTTAATGTCCAGCTGGAGTGCATGGAGCTGTGCCTGGGCATGCATGTGGAGCTGGCTGAGAGCTTTTGGGCCAGGCTGAAAGGAGGGCATAGTGCTAACCAGGAAGACTTGGTGGAAGAGGCAGCCTGGTCTTCGTGTGATCTTTCAGCCACCTCAATATGTGTTGGAGGGACACCACAGCAGAGCACAGGTAATCCAGGGGGTTCCTGGAATACACTGATGATAACTTCTTTCTCCAAGTGACAGAGGAGCCAGTGAGGAGAGGTGCCATGCTGGATCTTGTTCTCACCATAAGAAAGGGCTGGTGGGGAATGTGAAGCTCCAGGGTAGCCTTGGCTGGAGTGACCAGGTCATGGTGGAATGTTGTGGTGTAAGGACAGTGAAAAGGGTGCACAGCAAAGTCACTGCCCCAGACTTGAGGAGAGCAGACTTTGGCCTCTTCAGGGATCTGCTTGGTACAGAGCCGTGGGATAAGGTCGTGGAGGGAAGAGGGTTCCAAGAAAGATGGTCAATATTCAGGGATTACCTCCTCCCAGCTGCGTTGACCCTATGTGGAATCCTGTGACAGAGGCAGTACAGTTTCTTAGCTGCTTTCTCACTTGGCCACAGAGATTCTGCAGTACACTAAAAAGGCCTCTAGGACAGATTATATTAATAATGGGGTTCTGAGATCTGTACTACAATACTTCCTGAAAATTTGATGTGGTACATAACAATATATGAGGCAAACACTTTATCAGGATTATAGCAGTCCTCAAAGAGATTCATTGGGAGTGGCAGGGATGGGAAGAGGTAAATACTTGCCCAGACAGGCTTTATTACAGTGTCTTTTGTCACATGTGGTACAGAGCAGAAAGAGGAACCAGACATGTGATAACCATAGATTCTGAAATGAGAAACTGCAGGCATGGAAATTCAGCCAATAAAAGATGGGTATATCAGGGCTGCTGTGAAGAACTTTTAAGCCTTTCAGACCTGTGTTTTCATAACTGAAGTATTATCATGCATAGGTGTTGTTTAGCAAAAACGTAACTCAAAGAATTTTACTTCAATTACTGAGACTGCTGTTTTGCTACAGAGAATGCTGGAATAGGGAGCACAGGCTGATTCCTTTCTGCTTAGCTCAAAAATCTCCAAAAGCTATATCTTTTTAAGTGACTCTCTAAATGGCGAACATCTATTACTATTAGGTTCAACAACAGACTCTTTTCTCCTTTGCTAAACCCCTCTGAATCTCCAGCATGCATTTTTTCTAAATTCTAGGCTGAGATCTTTATCAAAGCTTAGTTGAGGAACATGGTACATGACCATTGACTGCACCCCTCAAAGCAGTTGTTCTGTTGAAATGAAATGCTTCAGTTCCTCCACTCTGCACTCCTCTCAACCCCAATATCTAGCTTTTATGGTTAATATAAATTATAATATCCTTCAGAGTAAAGTTGCTGAGAAGTAGCTGCAAACACACATTTCCTTTAGCATTAAACACTGTGTGGCCTACAAGTCACAGACCAGTGGCAGCTCCCTTTGGACAGTTCCTCTTGGCTCATTTTGCTTCTCCCCTTCCTCGTACACACCTGCTCCTGGGGAATTCAGGCAGATGTTCCCTAAGGAGATCTTTTGGAATAAGAATGGGGGTGGTGCAGATTTTTGTGTGTCTGTCCCTCTCCTAACTTTCACCTCATGTGTCTGAATGGCCAGTTCCAGAGCATAAAAACAAGTGAAAAGGGGATACAGAAATGCTAAATGAGCATTTAGCAGTTCATTTATCATTGGTAACCTGTTTGTTTAGGGCAGACATTGCAAGATTAATTGGAAAAGAAGCATGGAGCAGAACTGGCTGTCAGGGAGCCCCATAATGCCCAGCACTATGGTTCTTTCTGCCTTGCTTGGAAGAAAACATGGTAGCTCACATCCACAGCCTTGAAATTAATCCTATTAGACACTCTTTTGAAAAAAACCCAAGAGGCATGCAGCTTTCCACTTGGATTAATTCAGTGTGAATCTATTGTAAAGACAGCCCCTCCCATCGTGCCTTGTATTTCCACATGAGCTCGAATGAAAATGAGCTTGGGACTGTTGCAAGTTTCAACTGTTCCAAAAAATCTAGGAAGAAAGGGAGAGGATGTGACAGCTTGGTCTGTTTTGCTTATTCAATTAACAGACCATCCAGGGAATAGAAGATTTATGAGGAGCTGTCACTGTACTTGATGATTTCTGATGGGTTTTAGGTTTTCATAAGAATGAACCATCCACTCCTGTGGTGAGGGAAAAATCCTTTTCCATAACTGAAACATACACAGCAACACTTTGTCCAGGCCTGTCTTCTTTCTCAGACCCACTTTGAGGCAGGTGGATATTCATGGGGATCTCTTCTCAGGTACGGATGTGTTATTACCACCCTTCAGGATGGACACAAGTCTTGCAGTGATTTACTTTTCTTCTCTGCAATAAAACAGAACAGTGAAGGGTTAAGAAAAAACTTTGGTGCCACTCAGTGGACTGGGAAGGAGAATAACATGAGTGAAACAAGCACCTTTGAAACACACTCCTAAGTTAGAGTAAGTCCTACAACAGAAGAAAATACTAAAGAGAAAGAGAAAAATAATGAGATTGGGAGGGGGAATGTTGCTTTGGTATTACTGCACTGAATATCAGTGGTGAGGCTTGCAGAACCTAATTACAGCAAACTCACGCACAAACTCTACATTTGCAGGCAAGTGAAAAGAAATTATTTCAGGTCAAGGAAAAGGATCCCAGACCTTGCTATATCTGGCAGAGTTACTGGCAGCAGAAAGATGGTGATTCTTTTACCTTATGTATGCACAGAAGTGTTAAGAAGTGGGTGTATCTGCTGGATTTCACTCCATCCTCATTAGCTCTGCTCCCTTTACAGTCCCAGAAATGTAGGCCTTGGGAAGAGGCAGCGTTTGTGTTTCCTAATGCCCTCTGCAGGGTCTCAGAGGTAAAACACGTGCTTAAAATACTGAAATGTGTTGTATTTAACATTATGTAACAGCAGTTTGCCCACTCTAAGGAAGAAAGCTGAAATATGTTAATAACCAATACTCTGCTGAACAATACACTGCTACCTTTCTATGGCTAAGCTGGAAAATTGCACATCTAAGTAACTTGTTGATTAAAAGAGTCTTTAAATAACAACAAAACTGCACAGTGATCCCTTCTACTTTCTGTTATCAGTAGATGTGTTGCAAGCCCAGCAATAGTCTGCATTTTATGAGGCTGAAACAGGCTCAGATTTTTTTTTTTTTTTTTTTTTAAACATTGCCATTTGATACTACATAGTTTTTGGGAAATCAACGTATTCCTATCTGTTAAACAGTACTTTTAAAGTGTGAATTTGGCTCCACTTCTGAGGAGCCAATAACATTTGAATGCATTCCAGTTTCCATTGTAGCTCATGCTTGGAAGTTTGGCCAGGCTGGAAGCTTGCAGAATAGCTTGGGTTGCATGAAAACAAACATTGTAGAGCTGAACACGAGGCCCTTAAAATCAATGGGAGACTTTTTCTCTTGGCTGCCCTGGGTCTTGAGGCCGACCATGGTTTTCTCTCTCCTTGGCCAAAAGGTTTCAGTTTGTACATTCCTGTTTGTGTTGTGCTCACTGAGTCTCTGCTGGGCAGTCACAGGGACAGGGCATGACTCAGCTCTGCCTCAGCATTCGCACAGGCTGCATCCTTTTCCCCCAGTATATGTAGGGCTGCTATTACTCAGTATTACACCAATTTCTGTTGCAAGAGCATCTCTTTAGTGCTTTATAGCTCAAATGAAACATTTGGTCTGAATTTTTTCATACTGATATTTTTTCCTGAAATAAAAGTATATATAGGTTTTTATAATTATTATGTACTTGGGTAGTATCCCCTTATTTTGGAACAGAGAGTTATTATATAGTAAGAATGATGCTTCATATCAAGGAAAACTTTTTTACTCTGTAGTCAAATTCAAATGAATTTTGAGTTATCAAAGAATTAAAAAATGGGACGCTCTAAGCAGTATGATGAAATGCAATCTGTCTGTGGGCACAGTGCTTTTTATTGCTAGACCCTGCTATAACATCAGAAGAGTGTTGAAAATCCACATCGAATCTGATGCCTACCTGTATGTTCTCTTACGTTTTGGGCTTGAATAATGTCTGAACATTTTCAAAAGGAAAATTGGTTGGTTGGTGGGTTTTTTTTTAAGGCAGATGTTTCCTTTCTCACATAGATGAGTAATTAACTTGTTTTTAAATCTCTCATAGCAACTTTATAATCTGTTTTTGGCAAAAGCTGCTCTTGGCATATGGGCAAAAAGGAATAATACCCTTCTAAGTAACTGTATCTATCATGTTGCATCATTAAGAGAATAGTCTGAAAAAATGTGATGCTCTTAGACAGTTATGTAAATGAATTGCTTTTCCAGTAATCCATCCTTCTTTTAGGAAAATGGGTGGGTGCAATTTCTCTCAAGAAAGATTTGATGCCACAAGAGGCAGGGAAAATATGAACATGTCTGTTGCTCTTTATTCCCTGGTCAGTTTCAATTCTTTGGCCACTCTATATTTGCTTCATTATCCTTTTACTGCCAGATATTTATCATAGGATTTATTTTTCCATTGTACTCTTCATGATACTGTGATAAAGAGCTTATTTTACTATCTTAAAGTCTTTAGAACACACAAGATTAGAGCTTGCAAGTATTTAGTTTAGGTTAATTTCAGAAGAGCAATTAAATTTGCAACTATACTTTGGACAGGATCATTGTGTATATTTTTCTTGTACTGTAATAAGTAAATGTGCCACAAACCTTCATTTCCATGACATAACTCTCTTGAGAGTGGTATTGGAGATAGCATTTAAATCAAAGCAGGCTGTAATGCTCAAGTTCAAAGCTTAGATGTCAGCTATGATGTCAAACTCCTACCGACTTTGAGCGAGCTGTAGATAAATTAACCTGTAGGTTGAATTCCTGAATCTACCCCAATTTAAGTATTTTGCTGGTTTTTTATATACTTCTTTTGCCTATAATGATAAAACTAGCTTCTAAACCATTTTCTATGGAATAAGTGGCTCTGCAAGTTCTAGTACATTTTGCTCCTTTTATTGATACACTACTTAACTAAAGATAGCATGTAGTGAGAGCCAGATTCAGCTCCTGTCCTCATCTGCAATCAGGAAGATAATAAGATGCCTTTAAATGCTTTTCTTTCTTTACCACTCTTCAAGATAAAAGTGTATCAACAGAGAATTCTATAGCAAGCTGAGCTGGTTTTGTAATTGTAATGGCTGCCAGTTGAATCAGGTAAAATTAATTCACTCCAATTGCTTCTCTATTGTGGTTATTTTAAAAGGATTTTGCTCCACAAAATGTGTCTTCACATGAATACATTTTAAAAGCAGTATCACAAAGCATTTTGTAGTGTAAAATGGGTTTCTTTGGTGTGTGGGTGACAGCTGAATGCCACAGTGGACCACTGAATAACTGCTCACAACTGGGGGAGCCCTGGTGGTCCCACTGGGGTCAGTTACAGAGCTCAGGTCATTTGCAGATGAGTGGCTGAGTAAGTGATTAATCAGGCATGGCCACTGATAATGGGGGACCTCTGTGTCTTAAAGGAGACTCAGGGCATGCAGTGGGCCCTGTCCCACTTGAATAGTTCTTCAGTGAACTGACTGGACTAATAATTAGACTTCCCTAAGCTCGTTTCCCCTTACATCAATATCAGTTGTGTTTCCCTTGTCTTTCAGTGACCTTACAATCCATGTATTCCCTGTTAGATCATGACTGGCTGGCCAGGGCCAGGGGGGCAGCTCACTGCAGTTGATAATAATTTCCTTAGATTCATTGTTACTAATGTAATTGAAACAATGGATTGTTTCCATTCAGTATTTTATTTTGGGAGATCAGAAGCAGAGTTGAATACCAGATTTTTACCAGTTATTAGGAAAATAGATGGAAAAAAAGAAAATTCAAGTTGATTTCATATAGGCTGTAGTAAGAAGTGCTTGTTTTTATTAAAAAAAACGAAAACAAACTTAACAGCACAAGTTGGCATTTCAGACTTTGTATTATTTTTGGTGCTGCCAGACGAATTTTTTTCCCAGACAACTCAGAGGTGCTGAGTTCTATTTAGCCTACAGAAAATCTGGATTTTAAGAGAAAGTTACTAATCTGGTCACCCAGTCATTCACTCCAGAAGGCAGGTAATGATGGAAGTATTCACTGTGTATTTGTGGTGATTCACTTTGTGATTATAACCTCCTTAGACTGAAATAATTTTTTTACCTGCAGCCTTTTCTCACCTTTGCTTATTTCACCTACTCTGTATATAATTTTAACTGACATAGGGCATAATTCTTGAATAAAAAACTTTTAAAAATCTTTCTCTTGAAAGATTCTAGGTTTGCATATTTTTCTGTTGCCTAAAACATTATGGGTGAGGGTCAATGGGAATCATTTGCAATTGCTGTGCAGCTTTCTGAGTAATGATTTTCTAGGCTCAAATGATTGTTCCTTCAGCAGATCTGTTTCTGCAATGCTTTTTTTTGTTTTTGTTTTTTAGATTTTAATGCTGTTGAGTTAAACTTGTGATTTCAACTCTTCATTCTATATTTTTCTAATAGGGGACTTCCAAATATTCACACATGTACAGACTGTGCTACAAGGTGTTACTTTTGGAGTAAAACACAGCTATGTCTCAGGAGGGGAAAAATTTTAACCTTTATATGCCTAGTCATGAACCTGGATATGGCAGTCAGGCTGAGTTCAGTGAGTCTGGGCTGGTCTCTGCCAATCAGTTTTTAAAATTGAAACATAAAGAAATGAAAGGCATCTTCATGTTCTACACTGGGCATGCTGTGTGGTTGATTCCATGTGAGATCTTCCATGTTTTTCAGCCCCCCCTGACCTGGCCACCATTTCACTCCGTGCACTGACACCACAGCTGTTCTTGGTGAACTCTGCCATGTGGGAAACCTGACTGGTGAATGGTTTGGCCTTTTCTGATCTCTTATGATTCTCTTATGCTGCTCTGCTGTGTGATAGGAAGTACGTTGAAGGGGGCTAATATTCTGTTCCAGACAGTTCCCTCTGATTTATGTGTGGAGATTTAAAACTATCCAATGAAACATTTCTCCCACTTACTCTTGGCTTCTGCTGATCTTTCAGTCAGTTTCCTGAATTCTTCTGTCCTTACTTACATCTGATCTGGACAGCATATGACACATGAACATTCTGTTGTTGGTGCTTATGATTATCTTGCAGGAGACAGAGAATTTTATGTGTATTCTCCAGGATTCCTTAAAATGTGCTGATCAGCAGATATGCACGCCTGTAAGCCAGCTCAGTAGAACAGCTGTGAAATAAAAACACAGTAGTACACTAAGCAGACTTATTGCAGGTCTGAGGGTTTACAGTTTTTTAAATCCTTCAGAGAATTCTGGAAAACAAATCCTATTGAGAGTCAAAAATATTTACATGGTTAAATCCTTCAGCCATTTTAGAAAAATTTCTCATATATGAATAAATATAGAGAAAATCAATATATTCATTCCCAAAGAAAGAAAACAAGTCCAGGAAAACCACAGATTTCAGATGACATCAGGCAAGACAACCTGAAAAAGCTATAGATTATATAAGAAAAGAAAAAGTACTCCAAAGATAATTTTAAATTTATTTTACAATACTTATTTTTGGTGTTTGGATTTTTTTAGCATACTTATACAAACCAATGCCTAAATTTGGATTGAACCTAACTGCTGTGACTTCAGGGGTTCAAATTTTGCTCCTGAAGTTCTAGGGAAATAGATTTGGAGCTGGCTGGAGTATGTAATTCTCCTTTACCCCACAGTGGATGTTGCCTTAGTCACTGCTGCCTCTCATTTGAAGCCTCTGCAACACTGTGTTCTATCAGCACCAGCACATAAATATCGCTGCTTGGGAAGGTAATGCTGGCAGAGGCTGGCTCTTACCTGCAGTCTGTCGAGCAGAGCCTCACTCAGCTCATCTGCAATCTGATACCCCTGAACCTCAAATCCAAGAGCTCTTGAGTCAGATGGCAATTGCACCAGCTCTGCTTCTCAGAAATCTTTCTGTTGAGGTTCTGCTTTTGTTGCTCAGTGATGGAGAACTGGTGTGCTCATCACTCAGTTCAGATGCTGATGGTCAACCCTCCTTTTATGTTGTTACCACAGCACTGGGACTTCTTCCACAGCTCAGATGGCTAAACCAAGGGAACTATATGTGTATGTTCTTGGATAATTTTTTAAATAAAACATCTGTTTTTATTGTATATATTCTGAAGAAAACCCAAGATTTACATATATATCTTAGCTTCTCTTCCCATGCTTTCTGAACATGTGCAATGAAGTTGCTTTGTATGTTTAAATTTTGTCTAGAGGTTTACTAGACATGTCCAGAGGTTTTACTAGAGGTTTAATTTAACTTTAAGCAAAGGTCAATGTTGTTGGATGAGGATGTAAGAGAAGAATGGATAAGGATGTAGGAGAAGAAAACTAGAGAACAGAGAACATATCTATGGATAATGATGTAAGAGAACAAAACCTTGGTAACTTCCCAATCCTTTACTGTTGAGGAAGCTATTCACCATCTCTTTTGAATTTTAAGACAGGATACCTGGCTGTAAAATGTGAAATAAAATAGGATAACTGCTATCAGAATCCAACTTTAATAACTGAAAGAAAGGAAATCTTAGAGGGGGAAAAAAAAAAAAGAAAAAAGGGAAAGGCACTTTTAACTCTTAAAATAGGGGAATTATAATAAGGCAGTGAAGTTCTTCAAGACAAGTTGTAGTTATATCAGCCTGGAGCTGAGATGTTGTGAGGCCTGGAGTTTGTAGAGGGTCTGTAGGAATTGCAGGCAACAAGAAGAATGGAGCAAAAAAGGAAAGCTGTAAATGCATCATATTGCCTCTCTGAGGGCTAAAGCTGAGAAAAGAATGGTTTGAATGAGACTTCTGCTAGGACTGCAGAAGGATGTTTCAGTCTCTAGCTCAAGGACTAATTTCACTCTGAGTGAGGGAGTGAAGGACCAGCGGGAGGATGTGGTGTTTGAGATCGGTACTGAACTTTCAGAAAGTGAGGGAACAACAGGAACAGAAACAGTCACTGGGAAAAGATAGCATCTCTTTTGAAGGTCTACATGCTTCCCTTGTGACTAGAGGAAAGAATATAGTATTTTCTGTGCTAAGTCAGAATAGATGGAATTGGCAGTTTGGGAAAAATGAGAACTGGTCGGTAATTAAAGCCACAAAACGGAGCCAGTTTAGTGTCACAGTGGCTCAGAAGTGCCTCTGTATGTGTTCCACAATCTTTGTTCTATCCGAATATTCACTATGCAAGCAAAAGTTTCTTTAGGACTTGTGCAGATATATGTCTGTAAGGTCCCACTTTCCTGTACTGAGACACTTACCACAAGCAAAAACATCAAGGGAAATCAATGATTTTTACATAGCTGGGTACAGACATGGTTACAGAGCAGAATTCTACATATGGCTGCTTAACTCCATTGTAGGAAAAATTTAGACTACAAGTTTACACTGAGTAGATGGAGAACTTTGAATTTGCGAGAGGAAGAGGCTTAAAAATGTGTTCTGGACAATTAATTTGGTGTCTGTACCCTGAAAGGAGCTGTTTATCTATGTGATAGAGACAGCAGAGGCATTTCCAGTACAAAGTACCCTGCCTGCCTACACCAGTGTGCCCTTGCATGGCTGTAGGAAGTGAGAGCCTCTCTGGAGGCATGACAGCTGAGGGTTTTCTGTTCCCTCTGCCACTGGCAGCGTCTGAGGCTGACAGAATGTTCCCAGCTAATGCCAGCTGATAGTCCAGAGAGGCTCTTCAGATTAGGCACCCTGCAGCCAGCATAAAGGGACTGCTTTATTTTCACAGTAGTAGCTCTCAATGTATTTTCATTCATGCAGAGGGGGTAAAATGCAAAGAAAAAAGAGGCAAGGAGTTATTTATCTAAAATTCAAATGGAGGATTAGCTGCATTACCATCTGATAATGGAGGCACACAGAATTAAAGACAAAGGTACGTGCCTGTGTATCTCAGACCTTTGACTGTCTAATCCTGCCCAATTGCTGCAGTCAGGATCATAGAGATTATTTTTGTGAGCTATTGCTCAGCAAAAGCAAAACAGATCAACCATAGTTTTTAGAATTAGATCAGCCCTGACCTGAGGCATTCAGCACAAAATACAAAGCTTCTGGCAAAAAATAGAGAGAAATATAACCAGCTTGTCCTCCTTAAATCTAAGTGAGGAAAATGCATCTGGTGTAGCCATAAAATCAGAGGTGACTTGTTTTAGAAGGAAGGAAAGCATCAATTTGTCATTCTGTAGCTGTTTTTTGCTGAACAGAATTGCTGTAGGGATCAGAGCAGTCAGTGGTAGAGAAAGACTATTAAATGAGTCCCCTCCCCAGCACTCATGGACGTAATCCCTTGATGCAAATACATGGTTTATTAAGGTTGCAGTGTACTGGCTGTGGGAGTCAGACCTCTAATAACATCATCCCTGGAGCTCTGGGGGAATAATGCTGCTTCTCTTTAGAGGTGAGCTGTGGGTGGTTGTGCACCACTGCTGGACACTGCTAAAAGGGAACTCTCCTTGCTGCTAAGAAAGGCCATTTGAAAGGAACTCTGATTGTTCAGGTTAGCTGTAGGCATTAAGTGCTTTTCAGATATGTTCACTTCAGACAGGCTTAAATTCTCACAGCAAAAAGTTGAATTTCAAATTCCATTCTAGTAAAATTCAGTCTGGAGAGGAAAGTTCCATTGGATGATGTAGGAAGGCTGAAGGAGAAGAAGATTAAAAAATTCTGGTGCTGTTGGAATCTCCACCCATTAGCTAAATAAAAAACCAAAAGAAGAGTTCTAACAAACCAGACTCTTTCGCCCTGTCCTTAACGATTTCAAGGAGAGCAGGGAAGATACTTAAAGAACCAGGTAGCTTTGTATTTATTACAGATCTTGTTTCAGTGGAGACTTTTGTCAAATTCTCTGTCCTCCTTGGGATGTAGCGACCAACAACCGTGTTGGAAACACAGCCATGTCCTACAGATGTCTGTGGTTGTTTCTGGGCCAGAATTTCCTTCCTGCTCCCCCTACACCAGGCTTTTGCAGCTGCTGTGACTCCCATCCATACTGAAGACACAATGGTAGGAGCACCAGGATCCATAAACTGCTGGATTTGCGTGATGCAGTGCACATTGAGGGCCTAAGCTCTGAAACCTGAGACAACACAATTGCATCAATGTCTGACTAGCATCACAGGAGTGAGCTTGCACTACACATCACATTTTCAACTGAGCTGATGTTTTTGTTATCACAAGAGACTCAGTTCATCACAATAAAAGTAACTCATCCTTCACTTGCCTGTCAGATCCTTGGGCCCGCTTCATCTTTTTTCTGTTGTAGGAGTTGATGTCTTTGCAAAGACAAATGAAATGCAGCTGAGAATGTAATTTTTTTCACTACCTGTACTTTACAAACTCAATGTAGCATAGGACAATACAGAAGAGAAGCCCCAAAATTGGGACTATTGGTTTTCCCTGTATTTTTGTTGAGGTTTCTGAAAGTTGTACTTCACTCAAAGTTTTTCAGTTTGAGTTGCTGCCAGGATCCATAAAGCCCCAACCCTCAGAAAACAGCTCCTGGTGAGGATGTTGAATTGGTTATTCAAAAATCAAGACAATTGCTAACTGTTTTTTAAAAAAAACGTCTTATTATAAAGGCTGTTGCTAATTGTCCACCCATGTACATATACACAGTGTTAGAAATTTTGTCTCTGAGATAGCATCACTTAAAAGCTTTGATGTTCACCTTTTAGAAAATTAGTTACAGTAATTTTTCCCCTTCCAAAAATAAATGTGAGAGGAAACATCAAATTAATCATAGGTACAAAGGCTGCCTGTAGTGAGGTAGCTCATTAAGCTTCCTTTTCCTGAGCTCCACATTTCTTTCAGAATTTTAATCTCCATAGATTTTCTTGTGTTGGAGTGTGTGTAGTATTCTGCAACAATGAAATGTTTTGCTGGGTCATTTATCATCCTTTGGAAGGTCTATACAATTACCTTTGTGTTTGTGTTACACACTAAACTTTTATAATCTGCGCTTCTGGAATTTGTGCAGTGGAAGATACACGTTAGAGAAGGTGCATCATTGCTTCTGAAAGCCTGTCCTTGGAAGTTATGTAATTACATCCCTTTACACAAAGTAAACTGTTTATTTTTCTGGTGCTGTTCTCAGGCTTACAGCACTCCCTACAAGTTACTTCCAAGCTGCAGATGTAGGCTGGTGTCCTCCCATGTTTGTGCAACCCCTGCCATGACGTGGCTGCAGGTGGCCACCCTTCTGCAGCCCCATGACAACTCCAGGGACTTCAGCCTTTGCAGCTGGCTGCTGGTAAGGATACTGTCTTGACTTTGTTCTGGGAGCCACTGAACTTCGCTCAGTTTCCACATCCCATTTATTCCTCAGCTCTGGATTTTAATTAATGAGGGAGGAGGAGCCATGGAAGGGAGCCTTTGTTGGCACTAGGGGTGGACCATATGCCAAAACTTGGTAAACCAGTCTGAAAGGCAGTGATCAAGTCCAAAGAGAGTCACTATGGCAAACAAAAGCAGCTTTATTGTTTCATCAGGTGGAGACTCACACCAAATCATTTGGGTTTTTTGGATAATTTTAGAATTGCTCTATCTCAATTTTACAAGTTTAATTACTTAGGTTTTGTGAGAGTGAAATCAGTCACACTCTGGCAGTAGGATAATTGAGCTGCACACGCCAAATATTATTGAATCATTGCAATAGCTATAATGGCTTTGGTGGAGTTTTTTCTTCCCTATCTCAGAGTACAATATTACTCTCATACTTTCTTGGCACTATGTGCAGTTCAGATGATGTTTATCTGTAGCTCTCCTGTCAGTTAATCCCTCTCCTTAGTCCACCTGGTAAGTTTTACTGTGGTGGAAATTGTGATGCTACACTTTATTCTTCCATTTCTTCTAAAAAAAAGTATGTTATTTATGCTCTCAAAAAGAAAGGGCACTTGGCAGTATGGATACACTCTACAGCTCTTGGAACAGTTCACACACTGCTATTGCAATACCAAATGAAGCCTGCATTCATACAGGGTTCTTCTTGCTGTTGTTAAGCAGAAGACGGAGGTTATTATGTTCCATTTGAGGAAAATTTTGTTTAAATTGAAAAACTTTCAATATGACTTGAATGTAAACTAGCACATTCCCTTAGTCAAAACTATGTTAATTAATTTATCCAGATTGAATTTTAGTTATGGCTTGTTTGATGTACCTTCATCTAAGGCTTCTTCCACAGCACCTTTGAGGCAATCCCATTCAATATCTCAGACATGAACACAGACAAGAACTTCCTGACAAAGTGACTGACTCCTGCTGGTAAACTTTGAAAAGTATATTGTTGAGCTGCAATTCTCCAGACAATGTTATTTTATTTTTTCTCCCCTCCCTTCATCTTTTTAGTTGTCAAATAGATTGGCATGGGGATGAGATTCAGTATTTCAGAATTCAGAGGCCATGGGTATGGTACAAGAATGTGATTTCAGGTGAGGAGAATAAACAGCAGGAAGAGAAGAAATGTCAAGCAATTATACAGATTTTGTATTACCTACCATAACAATACAACGAAAACCCAGCACTCTGAGTCTCAGCAAAGAGTCAAAATTGTTTCTAAACTGAGAATAACTCAGGTTTTGCATAGCATGTCAGGTGCTCTCTTGGATTCTGTTAATTTGACAACCAGATTATTAACTTGTAGAAAAGAAAAATTTGTTTTAGTAGTGTGCATTGCAGGCTTTTACTGAGTTTTTTATTATATGTTGCATGTAAGAGAAACATAGATTTTTTTTAATATAGTAGCAGATGACAGGTCCAGTCCAATAATTTTAACAAAATCTGTTACCTGAGGTAAGTGCTTTAGATGTCTGTGGGAACAGCTGTAATAATTACTTAGTTGTTTACCTTGCTGTCATGCAGAAAAGAGGGAAGGCCAGATGATAGCAGATGTGGAAGCTTTAATTAAAAGGAAATCAAACAAGGGTGTCAATTTTGGGTTTAAGATGCTGGCAAAGCTTTCTACAGAGGCTCTGCTGAGTCAGTCACATTTCAGAGGAAGTCTTGTGCTGTCCTCGTACACATTACAGTTTGTTTGAACAAAGCATGTTTTTCTGGCAAGAATCTTTTTCGCCCTGTCCTTAACGATTTCAAGGAGAGCAATGGAAGCACTGCTCTGAGGCCTCATTTGCTCAGCACCTTCTCTTCCCAATTAGCAAATATCCTGTGTCACTGATTACAAGAATTAGTGTGACAATAGTTCTCTAGCTAATTGCAGCCTACTGACTCCATCTTGAAGAGTATTCATTTCCAGTTATCAGGGTATAATATATGGAAATGCTGACAAGAAGGGTTTGCTTGCGTTCTGATACAACCGCTCTTCAAATGAGGATGCATTGTTGCAGATCTGCACTGTAGGTCTGCAGTGTTGCAGATCTTGTCCCACTGTTCCCACCTTATCACTGACATTGATATATTCCTGTTGCTTAAACTGAATCACTGCATGTGCACCTTGAATGGGCATTGTGCTCCATTAGGGTCCTTGAGTGGGTTCCCTAGTGTGGGTTTGGGTACATAGACATAATTAGAGCAGCTGGAAGCCTTTGTCTGCAGGTTAAGGAATTAACCTGTATCCCAACTCAAGCCACCAAGCACCTCTGTCCCCTTCAGGGGCTAATTTACTCTGTTTGGTGTGTCAGTTTTCCCTCTGCAGGACAAGGTAGGATAAATCCACCTGTAAGATGCGAGAAGTGCAAGTATAATAAATGCTTCAACAGACAGGAGCAGTGATCCCAGTTTCACAGCCCCCATAAGTACACTGGGAGGACTCAGCCTTTTTGTTTGATGCAGCAGCATATGATGGGAAATGCCATTGATTTAGTGATCCCACCTGTAGTACAAGCTCTTCAGATCTGGTGCTTTCATCCCTACCATTGCACTGACACAGGATGGTGGTCTGTGTTCAGCTGTAGCAATACAAGTCTCATAAGGTTGCAGTTAATATAAGAATTATTATCTTCCTAGAACAGATGAAATATCTTGGGTATTTGGGACAAGAAAAGTTGTATCATAACTTAATTTTATTCCTTAATAAGGAGAAAGTTAAATAGAATGATCTCAGGGCCGAGCTCCCTTAAAGCTTATGGGACTACTGCATTTGAAACAGAGAAATTATTTTATTTTTGTTAATGCTTGCTTTCTGATTTTATTCAAGCATTTGAAAAACCAGGGAGTTTTTTTAGGTATTCAGTATCTTCACTTTTCTTTACAGGAAATATATATTCCTGTTTTTGGTTTTTTAGGTTTTTCCCCCCCTGGTTTACAAAGGTTATCTACAAAAAGTGGGATTAAAATATCTATCTGAGAGTCATCTTCCTTCATGTATTGGTGCCTTTTCTTTCCCTGGGATTATGGACTTTTTAATTTATTTGTGTTACCTTTTTATTCTATACCTCAGCTGCTTTAATTTCTTAACATTGCTTTAAAGTCACACCTTTAATCATACCTGAATGCATTTACCCCTCCAATGATGAAATCACCCACTTAGTTAACTCCATACAAAAACTTCAAAACTACAGATGAAAATTTCTGGCTTCAAATATATTTAAACAAACAAACCAAGCTACCTATGGAGAGCTTATGAGAAGTCTTGTACTGCTTGCTTTCCTGCAGAGAGCAATGTGGCTTGAAAAGTAATGTGTGTTTTACTGTTTCTGCTCTGCAGAGCACTTGAGGGATACAGGCAGAATCTGAGAATCACTGAACATATTCACAGCCCTCTGTACACAGGAAATATGCAATCAGACTGTCCATCATCATGTCATCAGGTTCTCCTCTATGCTCACAGCTGACTCCAATGGATAGGAAGTGCTGGCTTCACAGCTGACTTCTCAATCACAAAAATACTGCTGTCCTTGCAGCTAACTGTTCTCACACAATGCAGGCTCCCTCCTCCCAAAACTCAATTTCACTGCCACTGAACTGCCACAGTGATAAAGCACTGACAGATGAACAACTGGCATTCTTGAAGGTAAACAAGGAACCTTATCACTTGGCTGCTGCAGATTGTGATAGGGAGATGAGTGTGGGTAGTGACTATTCAAGATGAGAGACTGCAACAAAGGGGGAAATAAAAGTCTCTGTACTGATAACGAAACTACTTAATAGTTCTGACTTATACAGGACTTTGAACTAGAAATCGCCCTAACAAATTGTCACAATTATTTACATTTCTTAGCTGCTCAAGAAACACAAGAACTAACATTCTTTTTCATTTTTACCTTATATTAGCTTGGATATTTTTACCTAAGGGATATAACTACAGAGAAATTGACAAGGATAGGGAAGAATTCTAAATTATACTGTATGAAGGGCTTGTATTTAACTCTTCCAGCTGTTTCCTTTGCTCAGCAGATCACGGGTGTTAAAACTTGAGCATTTGAGTGCAAGTTAACTTGCTTTTTAATGAGGTTGGCCTATCCTTTGTCTCTCAGTTTTTGTTCATGATTTCTCCAGTCCTAGAGAATATATAATATTGTTGGTCAGATCTGAGGCACACTGACAGTGCTAGCTATGATATTAGGTATTTTTTCTCTTTACCAATATACTGTGGTTTAGCCTGTCCAGGTATTTCTGTTTGTGCTCTCCACAGAGTTAATTTTGTCAGGTGCAAATTCACTCCTGTGCAAATCAGTCTGTAGTTTCACATTTGTCTAATACGATTCCTCATTTCCCTCAACTACAAAATCTGCACTCAGCTGCTGCTTAATCCTGTCCCTGTTTGTGTTTTGGTGCCATTTGCAGCTCTGAGGAAAAAAGATAAGAGTAAGTGTGAAACCCTTCCGAGTGCACTGGGAGTTCAAAATCTATTTAGCTGGCAAAGGCCCCTCAAATACTTACTGGTACAGGATTAATGTCCTGCCCAGTGACAGGGAATAGAGATCACAGCTCTCTCCTGCCAGGGCTGCCACTCCCTAGGGAACCTGCAGTGAGTAACTCCATTAAAGAAGGCTTCAGAATTGTGCCATGCCTACTAGAATTTGCATTATGAAGTTATTTATCATGGAGAACATTATTTCTTGGCCAAGGAAGGATCAGGTGGATAAATTGTATGATGCATATCCAGAGCTTAAACATTTCTCTGTGAAATTGAAAAAAGGCAGAGGTATTTCTCATGAGGGAAGGGAATGAGTGTTAATTGCATTTACAGCTATCACTTCAGGAGTGGAAGTTGTTGGTAAGATGCTGATAGGTAAGATGATAAACTGCATTCTCATGTTGCATTCTTGCTGCATGTCCCTGAAGCAGGATTCCATTTCTGACCTGCTGTTTGTCTGAAAAAAGCTAAGGGACAGTAGAGCATTAAAGCTGTGTCGTCTGTTTTAATAAAATGCCAACCTTCTGTGGAGGACACTTGTGTCATTAGCACAGGCCGTTTCCTAAACTTGCTTTGCCAATGCTTGAGCCTTCTGATGCCAGGATGAGCTGCACGGGACTCTTTAGAGCAGAATTGGTGTAGTTGAGCCCATTACTGGATATACCCAAAGACTTCAGTGTTCCTTTGAAACGGCTCAGTACTGTCTTTACTGTGAGTGGCTGCTGCTAATTAACTTGGTTTAAACCTCCTTGTCTGACAAATAGAGCAGTGTGAAGAGGGTTGGCTGCAGGAACTGGTAGGTAAAGCACTTCTGGTTTGTTGCTGCTGTTAGAGGGGAAAGGGACTTCTGACTCGTTCCCTTGAGAAAATAAATAGTTTGCTAAGCCTGGAGTTACAGAGGCTTATTTAGTGTTTGCCTTAAAGCTATGCCAGCCTCTGGCATAGAGGGGCCTGGACATTACTTAGAGAAACATTTTACCTTTTAAAGACAGTTCAGCATTAACTTCAGGTGGGTTTCAATTACAAACTTTTGTTCATCGTATTTGGTCTGTAAGGACAGGACAGTTGGCATTGCTAGCCAGGGCTGAAAATTTCTTTAATGTTTTGGGGGAAATCCCATCCTTGAATGGGACCCAATACATGTAGAAGCTGTTTGCTACTTTAATTATATTCTTAAAAATCTTGATTACATTGGTAAAGGTATTTTTGAGGTAATAGCAGGCCAATTCATGTCAGGAATATTGAGGCCTCTCTCATTCTGTTCTTTATGTCTCCTGTGTTAAAAAAAGCACTGTTATACTAAAGTGAAATGAACTTTGTGCTGTGTGGATTACAAGGTGCTAATTGGGTTGTCTAATTCTGCCCTTTTAAATGTCCTTTAGGGTAGTCCTTGGGTTCATAATTATGTTATAATAAATAACTTTTTGTTTGCTTGTTTAAAAGAATTATGCTTTTATGTAGAGAGTGGATCATCAGACCAGGCAATGAAAAATAATGGACTGTTTTCATGTTCAGCTCTCTTTCTCATGGGGTATTTCTGAGCCTATCTGTACAAGCTTAATATTGCCTTAACCTAGTTTTTGTATTCACTATGAAATAAGGTTCACGGAGGCTTATGACTGTAACCTTTATTTTGAATCAAGGGGGAGGAGAAAATACACCTTGAACATACTGCTTTGAGATAGTCAGATGCTACATTCTCTTAAGTTACATGGTCAAACCCTGTCTAGCTCTTGGCAGTGTGTATGACTATTCCAGCAAATGTAAGGATACAAAACAATCACTATTTCAGATGCCTGACCAGATCAAGATACACTGTCACATTGTGAGCTGCTTGAAATGTTACCTGAGTACAGTAAGGAAAAGAGACCTAGATTACAAGCAGAATTAAAAATTCTCAGGTTGGTGTTCATTCCTGTGCTGGAGCTTTCTCAGAGAAGTGATTGCTGCAGCACTGAGTAATGGTGGTGAGTTCTGTCCCATCGAGAATATGCACTTGGCTCCTGGGATGATACCAGATTTTGAGGTCTTATATCCTAGGACAGTAAATCCTATGTCTTCTTTCACCTAGGATGTCTCTTCTGGGATGTTTCAGTGCAAGAAAGAAAAGGCAGCTGGGAGAACTATGTATTTATGTGGACCCTAAGTGGGATTACCTGTGATTGGCCTGTCATTGTGGGGAGTATTCCCAGATGATAGCCAAGCAATGTTGTCCTAGGTAGCACAGAACAATCCTACTTCACTTGGCTGTTTCTAGACCATCTTTTCTGCCTTCATTCTTCACTTTTTGATTTGCAAATGAGATGGGGATGACGGCTGATAGGGCTTTCCTCAGTTTGTTATGGGCTTCTTTTCCTTCTCCTCTGACTGCATTCTTAAACTACTTCTGCATCCATACCCTGAATGACAGTAAAAATTAAGTCAAAATAGCTACTTGATCTCCAGCTGTTATGAACAGAAGTGTTTGAAAAAATTTCTTTCATATGCATGGGAATTTTGTTCCACCTAAATTTCTTTCTGCCTCTCCAGAAAGGGAGAGGCAGAAATAAATTTGAAATTTGAAATGAATATTTTCTGTTTTGCTAAATGGAAATTCAGCTTTTACTCACTCTCCAGTTAGTTAACACCTTAGGAAATTATGCCATTCTCACTAATGGATTGTTTATTTTGAATCATTCTGGAAGACACTCTGTCATTCTTGCATAGAAATGTTCTGCATGGCAGTACATTTAGTGTGAAAAACTTGACATTTTAAAATTTGTTTGATAAGGGAAATTGATTAAGAAGTTAATTTGTTACAGTGTATCTGTTACAGAAGTTCTTGGGTTTCCATTTTCTGGTCAGGAGAGATTTTAACTTTTACAAATCAAAATAAAAGGGATATCTACATAATGCATGAATGATGTATAATTTCAAAGGAAACTTTCCCAGAGGAAAGTTTTGGTTGTCTTTTCCTAACCTCTATTTACTGGAGGGGATAGGAGATAAAGGAATAGGCACAGGGGGATGAATGAAGGATTAATAAAATAGTAGAGAGATTTCCACAGTAGATCATCAGTTTGAATCTAGCAGAACCTGTCAGTACTGAGCAGTTGCTTGGTCCCCTTTTGGTCATGACCAGCTCTCTTTACCAAGAGGATGATGACACTGCAGTAAACATCAACTTGAGTTTGAGACAAATTGACTAAACTGGTCGGTTTATGAAAATTCTTCATCTGAAGGCCTAGTGAGTTTGTGACGTTATCTGGGGAGAGAAATATCTTTTTGGACTGAAGGGACTGCTGAATTTCAGCAGCTGTGGAATACAATCCTTCCAATAAGCTGGGGCTATTTTAGGTCAAGTTAGGCAGGTTCTTTGACCCCTTTGCTCCTTGTAAGGCTGCTCTAGATTTCTCTAATGGCCTTCTTTCCCATCTGCTCTGGGCTGACTTCCCTGCTCTAGACCCAGGAGCATCTCTGTCCTGCAGGACAGACTTGGGATACATCACAACAGTTTGCACACCATTTGAGTAGAGCAGTCCAGTGCCAGTAGCAAATGCTCTTGTCACTGAAAGACATTGAACAGACTCTTGATCCTCTGTGATTAAAAATAATCTATAAGTGGCTCCAATACTTGGAGTTCCCTCCTGCTTTAGAAAAGCAGAAGGAAAAAATGCATGTGTTTTGCTTTCTTTTGAAAACATCAAGGAATTTGTTTTGAGTTGTTTGACCTCAAAATGAATTTAAATTTTTAAATTTGAAATTAGAGTCTGGACATTTCTCAAAACAAAACCACCCAACAAATAAAACCTTTAAGAAATCAGGAACCATTTAAGAAATCATTTGGTGGATTTTAAATTTGACTTTTCTGCTTTGACAACTATTGTGTTAGGGATCATTTCAACTCTGTTTAGAAGCAGCTCAGTTCTAAAGGATAGTTGTAAGATAGCATTGTGTTTCCCAGGGGTTGGGAATCATGCATGTAATTTTTCAAATTAATGACAAGACTTGGATGGAGTGTGTACTCTTGGAACAAAACTGTCTTGTTACAAAGCACTGTGTTTAGACAGCTTGCAGCAACAGGAGATTAAATTGCTGGATTTGTCTTTTATATAGCTTGATTGATGAGAAAACTCTGCTGCAGTATTCATTATTTATCAAATGCCACTCAGCTAGCGGCACTAACAAAAACAAGTATTTATTGGGTGCAGGACTAAAAAATGATATTGCAGAAATATGTGACTAGTTTCTGTAAAGATTTCTATACCTCTGTAGGGGGCAAAAAGTTAAGATGTGCTGAAAGGCACTGTGCAGTGTAACCAGGGAGACATTGGGCACTGCCACTGTCACAGAAAAGACGTTGATGATCTCTTACTGAAGGACATTGCTGGAATAACCTGCATGTGTTTATAAAATCAAATGCTTTCCGCAAGTGCCTTCTCTCTCCTCCTACTCCTTTTAAAAATAAAACAACCCTGCCTTTGATGGGTGTTACTGTCAATCTTCACATGTGGCTTGCTTTGTGAGGCGTTGCAACTGTGCATTACCATTGATACCCATCCAGCTGCAGACTTTTATCCACAAGAGGCAATGGAAGCTTATCCATACAATTATCTGGTTGAGGCACGTGAATGCGTTGTTTTGGTTAGGGCGGTTCTGTGGGCTGTGTTAATCGGAATGAGTGGAAGCCTGAAGGTGGATTATCACAGTGGAAACCATTTGGGAAAACCAGTTCTCATATGGTGACAAGCCAATTGTGGACATATTTGATATGCTGTCTATACCTTCTATGTATAGAAGAGTATTGGCTTTCAGGGTTTTGTGTATGTACATAAGAACAGATTTGGGCTTCAATTTCCTCTGTAATTCCACACCATGAATAATTAACAGTTATTACCTGCTTATTTGCAGGGGATCTTCTGTGTGTTTGTAGTTTTTTTTCTTTTTTTGAACTTGCTTATCTAAATATGGTGTTTGTAAAATGAGTTTCACCTTAGCTGTAGGTTAATGTAATGGGGAATACATGCTGAGCAAACATCCCCTATCTATTCTGGAAAGATCTGTGAAGTGTTATCTTGGCTAGTTCGCATAATTTCCCGGGGAGTCAGTTTGAACTGGTTTTTTATTGGTTTATTAGTTTTTGGAATGTAATTCTCTATACATTTCTATTCATGGCAATGGACAGTAAGTAATTTAACACACACTATCTACAATGTCTGTCAGCAAATGGCCTTCTCCTGGTGGGATTTATAGTTACTTAATGGTTTCAAAGGCGGAGAATTCAAATTCTGTTTGCTGTGCTGTAAGCAGAGTTACATTATTTATTTTCTTTCCCTCTGCCTTTCAGTCTGATCTTAAACTAACACTGCTTCTTTTATTCCAAAACAGAGAGAAAACCTGAACCTTGAAGGGGGTTACAATTATTTTATCCTGTTAAGGTGTTTTTCCTCCCTAAAATAGGAAAAGGTGGCAATGTGGGGAAGAAAACTAAGCAAACATTACCCTAGTTCCACCTTACTTACAGTGAATATTTTGTAGGTTTATTGTTTTAGTCTCTGCATTGGGTTCTCCTGTTATTTTTGAGGAGGAGTTTGTCTGGGGCAAAACTGAGGTGTGAAGATGTAATCCGTAGAGGTGAGGACTGTATATATGTGTCTGCACAGCTCCTGTTGGGAGATCTGACTTAAGGTCTTTCTTTTGCATTGCATTTCTGTTCTGTTACAACTTCTACTTCTAGGTTCATTCAAAAAGTGTAAAGAAAGTATAAAATGAGAGGGGAGAAGGAGTTGTTTTCTTGGTTTTGAGTTTTGCTTGCTTGTTTTTGTTTTTGTTTTTTTTTTTTTTTGGTGTTTTTATGAGATAAGGGTAGATATCTTAGAGCTTTCATTTGAAAAAGTGAATGAAGCATTTGTAACTGATTTGTTTTGTTGTTTGGGTTTTTTTTCACCCCCTATTTTTGTAGTACACTCTGTAGAAAGAGAGTGTACGTTATGAGAGGCTCACAAGCTGCCTAAGGATGAGCTTGTGGACAATGCCTGGGTGGAACACTGACCACACAGGAGGATTGCAATAGGTGGGCTGTTTCACACAGGAGCTGTGGATAACTTGGAGCCTGTGGAGGATAGCTGGTTCTGCAGGAGACAGCCTGAAGACTCACAGAAGCAGGTGAATGGAGCAGCTGAGGTGATGGGACTGAGCTGGGGAATCAAGTCATGCAATGCTGTCAGGCCAAGTGGAAAAGAAGAGTTTAAAAGACCTCACAGAGCTGCATTTCAGAGACACCATGCATTCCATGAGTAAATTAGAAAAGCTTGGTTTGGATGCTGGAGTCCCCCATCCCTTTTAACTGTGATCCTTTGGCAAGGTAGGCCATGTCAGGGAGGTGTTAGTTGTGTCCAGAGGAAGATTGTTCCACAAACACGAGAGAACACTGATTTGGGAGCATGTCAGTCTGGCACTGCAGTGCACTAAATCACACGTCTGAAAGATAAAACCAAACCTACTCCAAACAAACAAATTATTGGGTGGAGTATAAAATAAAGCCCCACCTCTGCTTTACCTTTGCAGAAGAAAATACAGTTTATGGTTGCTTGGGTAGGGGCTTGCTATTACCATATGTTGAATCTTGCAATTTCTCAGCCTTCCTGCTCAGCATCTGTGAGTCTTATTAGCAGAATCATTGCTTGGAAACTCAATTGTCTTTTTGCATTTACTGCTAGAAAAGAGTTTTCAATTCCAGTAACTTAATTATCATGACTTGTACATAGATCTGAAACATCTAGCAAAGGCAGTTTCTTTACTGGCAGGATAAATACTGAAGATACACAAGAGGGGCTTTAACAGTGTTTTCAGCAGGGGTGAAGTTTTTCCAGTTTGTATTGCTGTTGAGATATAAAATAAGTTGCATGGAAATTAAAGTATTGTATGTGTGCCATTTCAACTTCTTTTTTTTCTTGTGGAGTAGAAAACTGCCTCTGAGAGTACAGGTTCCCATCACCTGACTACAGGCTTCTTTGAGAAGTGTATTATGTACAGTTATTCTCAGCTTGGCAAGAAGATTTTTATGGGGATTTTTGGTGTGAATGGAACACTTAATGAGTTTGGTTTCTTAGGGATTCTTAATTCTGAGGGTTTGAAGGGAGTGAGATGGAAATAGTGATCATTGCCTTGTTTTCTGCATTGCTTTCTCCCCACTCCTCTGTTGCCTGAAGTAACATGAATTTCACAAACTTTGCAGGATCAATACTTAAACTGCATACTAATGTGTTTTGGAGAACTACAGAGAAGATGGGGAACATAGAATGACTTTCTTTGTTCAGAGTGTGGTTTGAGAGAAACATAACAGCTGCAGTTGCCACTTTCAGTTGTGCTCAGGAGCATCAGCATCTGAAGGTGGCTCTACCAAAATGAAGAGAACTTACGAGGGCTTTTGATCTTATTGCCACGTTTAAATATTGGATCTTAGGCTGTGTGCTCTAAAGCCATAACAGAGTTATTTTTCACTCAGTTTCCAGGAGTTATTGCAAGGACCGAAAACTGAGGTAAATGCCAGAGTAGGCTGCATGAAGTGTTAGATCAATACTTGACATTGGCACATGGAATAGGAGCTTTGAAACTGATGTGCAGGTGAGTGGGATTGATAAGAGCATTGAAAGCCTTTTAAGAGAAGTTTGGGGATTCATTTTGTTTAAAATGGAAGGAAAACAGTATCAATACAACACTGTGAACTACTCTTTATGGTAAGTGGTACAAATGAAGGCTTCAAAGAGTATTTAAGTGCTTTATGCTATTTTTTATCTTCAAGAGTAGTATTAAAATCAGCATTCTAGGTTACAGAGCTTATGGAATATGTTTTCCCATAGGACAGAGAGGGATGGTAGACTTTGTGGTTTGGCTGGTGCTTGGATTCTTTTTTTCCCCCTATCTTTGGGGATTTTCATTAGCAAATAAATGTATCTGGACTTAAGAAACATCTGTTTAACATGACATGAACATAGGACTTTTTACATTTGTAACTTTTAAAGTCTGGGTATGCACTAGAAAGTCACCATCAAATTTCTTGTAAAGTTTTGTGACTTTGACTTTATTCTGTGGACCATGGAGTGGTCTGAAAGTATGGGATGATATCAAGTATTTAATTATCCCAGCTGAGCCAGTGCAGTCAGCAGCCAGGCTGTTTGCACTCCTGAGAAAGTGATTTGGCAGTGGACTCGGATTGTAAACAGTAAAAGGAGAACAGTGTGCTGCTTCAGTACTTTGCCATAAAGGGCTGTTCTTTTCTTGAAGAATGTAACCACTGAAAAAGAGTTACAGCTCCCCAGTTAGAGTCAGCCCCTAGTTGAGGGCTAGGTTACTGTGCTCTGGTTGTGGCTTGGATGTTTCCAGGCAAGAAGGGAGAAGAGAGCAACGTCCTTTCCTCCTTTTAAAATGTTTTTCTTTATTTTGAAGATCTGCAATCTTCAATATTGGACCCTTAGGCTCTTTTACTACCATCTGAAGTTATTTTTTATCGGGTAGGAGGGAGGACAGCAGTTCTTGCAGAATGTTCTTGCTTGGCTTTTTTTTCTGAAAATTGACCTGCTGGAGAAGATTTCTTAAGGGCATGTGCTCCCGAGCTCTTTCCTATATGAAAAATGTTGCTCTAACTTCTCACTGGACACCTGGAAATTAATTTTTATGATCCAGTGTTATGCACATTGCTCTTTTAATAATCACTTCAGTAGTGGGCTGAAATTTTGCTTTGGTGTTATGCAAAAATGAAGATGACCTACCCTTTTCTGATGCACTTACTGCTGAAGTCATTAATCCAGATGTGGTTTTAATGGCCCCTGTTGTTTGTATCTGCTTAGCAGGCTGACCTAATGTCTGAGCATGGAGCTATTTTCAAATTTTACTTAATGAGGTTAACTGGAAAGAAGGGAGCTGTTGTTGGCATGAAAGGTAGTCTACAGAGAGGTTGAAAGTAAAACTCCAGCTTGCTGAGAAGTTCAACCATCAAACTGTGAAGTACATTAATTAAATGCTAGTAGTGAGCAGGTGGGACTTGTATGGCATTTTAAAGAAAATCTAAGTAAGATTTTAGGAAATAAATTACTTGGTTTTTTTTCTTTGAATCTTTGTTCCTTTGCCTTGTTGTAATAAAATAAAAAGAAAAATTAAAACAATATTAGGATATCTCCTCCAGCCCAGAGAGCTTTTATGTTCATCTAGAGTTTCGTCAATCTGAAGCAGTCCCAGACTCCTGTTGTTGGCATAAGATGGGGAACAACAGTGCCACTGGCCACAGCAGAAGGGATATGCTTGGAGCCCTGGCTGAGACAGTGTAAGCACAGCTGTAACTCTGTGCTAGTATCTATAATGATACAAAAAGAGGCTTCTTGCAAACTTGATGATTTTCAGGATCTGTAAGTATTTCCAGTTGGGGCTGACAGATGCTGAATTTGAAACACTGTGACATTAAAGATTAACAAAAAACTTTGGATGCCAATTGGGGAGAATTGTTTATTTTTTCTACCTTTGTTATACTACACCTTTATGTCTAGAAATGTGCAGTTAAATCCTTTACCTTTCATGCAAAGCCTGAAAGATCCTGTGTTTACATGAGAATAATGTGACTGCTGTGAGGGGGCTGGTGTTTGGTGTTGGAATCTAAATTGACTTATTCTGTGATGCAGTTTTAAATATTCTGTAAATTTTCTGGTAGCAGAGAGTAGGATTTTATTTTTTTTTTAATTAAAAAAATATCTTTTTAATAATCCTTCTAGTAGATTCTGCAGCAAGAATTCCCTGTTTCCTGAAGAGGAATCTGTTGCTGCTAGCGTGATACAAGTATTTTAAAGTTGAAACATAGAGAGGCACATGCCATACTCACAGGATATTTTTCTCTTCCATCATGCTAGCTTTATCTTGCCATCTTTTGAAGGTGAAGCTCTCTGCCAGGAAGATTGCTTTAGCTTTGAAGGAAATCACACTCTTTGAGAAGTGGCTTGAAGTAGACCTGCTTCTACCCAGTGCAAAAATAACAGTATCTTACCCAGAACCAAGAGGCTGAAAATGAATTGCCCATATAAAATTTGTATGAAGTGGTTCCTTAGGAAATACTTTTCTTCACTTTTCAAATAGCAGCAATAAATATATAGCAAGGAATCTGCTGGAAGATATTCTGCATTTTACCTTTTCTGCTGGAAGATGTTCTGCATTTTACTTTCTCTTCTTAACATTTCTCCAGTTTGCTAAGGTGGTGGAGTTCTTTAGAATATTTTTTTAGTGTTGTCATATATATTAATTTTACGCCAAAAGCGACCAAGGAAGAATTTTCATGATCCTGGTTCCAAATGTCCCTTTTGTACCACCCCAGTTGCATGGGGTTCTATTCCTATGGAGTAGAAAGAAAATAAGATGCTTTGGAAAGAGTTGTTTCTAAGAATGTTAATTGGACTGCAATAAAGTACTTCCATGCCTTTGCTAGGGTAATTGTTTTAGGCACACCATAACTCACAATATTGAACTAAGAAAGGTTGCATCTCCATGTAGGCCTTAGTTTTATGTTGTCTTCAGTGAGGATGGTGCTTAGGCTGCTTATGGTCAGAACTCAAAATGACCTATTGATTGTAAGGTGTCAATAGTGGTGTCTCCTCTGTTTAGTACCCACCAAGTAGGCATAGTCTATAAGGAACACCACACGAAGAGGAAAGTCCCAGAACTAACCAGGTAATTCTGTTCACCTGGTGGAAATAATTTGGTGTCTCTTAGATCCAGGACATATTTGGGGTTTAATCATGTTCTTCAGTTTTATCCTGGAACTGGGGCTGTGTAAGTTAATTTTCCCTATGTTAATGGCAAAATCTATGTATTTTCTTAGCATAAATTAAGCAAGACTTCCTATAACTTCAGTGTAGGTGTAGAGGATCTCAGGAGCATGGCATGAGGAAGTGCCTCTTGGTACTTTGGTCAAATAGTCAAATACTGACTATTTCTTCCTAGCATAACTCTGCACCTAAACAGAGAGAGAGCTTAATAATAGCACAGTATCTCTTCAAAGGCAGAACATAATTTCTTCAAAGAATAGACATAATTTCTCTAGTAAAATGTGCATTTTTAACAGCACCACCTGGTGACTCCCATAGCAATATTTCCTCATTAAGTTATAACTGATGAACTTATTTCTTTGGGATAGGTAACATAGCTAATACTCAGTCATATCAGCTTGTCTGTAGTTGGGTTTTTTTGCTTATGTGATACTGGTCATTGATTTATCTTTATTTGGGTAGGTTGATCTTATCTTGTGGTCTGGGACTTTCTACTAAGCCACTTGCTGCTGTGAGCTTTCACAATAGTTAAAAAAACCAGTTGTTAGCCCCACATAGTTAAATCAAGGTAATTGCAAAATACTTGAGAAGAAAGAGATCACATCAGTTTTCAAAATCCATATGTCCAGATATGTCTAAGATGAAGTTAACTACTTTGTCTAACTGACAATCTGTTAACTTCAGAGGTTAGATTTTATTGTTTTCTGTGTTGTGTCCTGTGCCCCCTGATTTTTTTTGTGAAGTCTACAACAAGTTAGTTTTTACTATAATAACCTGTTCACAAGAAAGTGGAAGCTGACTTGCTTAGTGGAAGTTCGGATATTAGATAGCTATCAGACTCTGCTTCTAATATAGATAGGATTCTAATAAAATATTTCAGGCTTATGAAAATAAGAAATAAAATATTTCAGGCAATGTGTCTGTCATTTTTATCATATCCTCCATGGAGTCACTTTATGAGCTTTGAGCTAATACTAGCTGCAGATGGGAACAGGAACATTAATAGTAAGCTGAACCTGTCCATGCAGGGTGATTATCTAGAAAATCATTTTAATACAAGAACCCATAACCACCAAGAAGAAAGCTGAGGGCTCTTGAAAATGTTCTTGGGACAGCAGTGAATAAAGGGTAAGGCTTTTTTTCTTCTTTTCCTTGTAGGCTTTTCCTCTGTTGTCCTGAAAAGGCCATGTGTGACCTGTCTTGGCAGGGATGACCAGGTCCCAGTGAAGTTCTATCACTGGTCCCTAGAAGAAGGCACAATATAGGTGTAGAAAAAACAAGGTAGAAGGTCACTGACAATTTATTTATCCCAATGAAGCAAGGGGATCACAGGACAGCCACATAAAAACTGCAAAATCTGCAGTTAGGTTGCAGTAGCAGTTTCCCAAGAGACCAATTATAAGAGGCAATACTTTGGACTTCAGTGATTTAAAAGGCTCTAATTCCCTGAACCTATTCAGTCAGAGTCACCATAATAAAGTTGATATGAGAAAACACAACGAATCAATTTACAGCTGTTTTAAAGATGAGTTTGAACTGTGATTGAAACAGGGTAATCAGGGCAAACCTCTGATGTTCGTGATTTAACTTTTCTTTAAAGTAATCTTGTTGTAGCCTGTAGGAGAGGATCGATAGCAGGTGAGAGATAAAGGCTTCCCCCTGGTTAGAAGGAAGGCCTGCTCTTGGTCTGCAGGACTGATTAAGCTCTATTCTGTAAGAAGAAGAGATTGGAGTAGATTGAACAAATTGCTCTGGCTTTACTTGCACTTAACTGAGAGATGTTTAAGAAATTGGGACTAATGGTGCAATACATTAGTTGTGTGGCATGGGAATTTTTTGTTGGGAATTTTTTCTTAAGCCTTCAGAGAAGATCACACTTGTAGACAGGAACTTAAGTTTTTCCTAATGCTAGCAAAGAATGATTAGCTTAAATTTTTCCTGCTAAATGCAGAGAATTGGTGACTGTAACTATTGACACAGTCAGCTTGTTGCTTAATTTCTTCTTCTTGATCTGATACCATGGACATGATGAAAGTTGGCATCTAGAAGAGACAAAAGAAAGAAGGGTTCAGAGTAAATGTGTCTTGCACATGCTCTTAGTCCCTGCAAGCCCCCACAACCCCGTAAATGAAAAATGCTAATTGGATACACAACAGCATCCAAAATTCTGTGGAGAAATACTTTTGGGCATACCTCTGCCCACTTACTCCCAGACATCTTTGGACCCCTTCTTTGTGGTGCAATATTTCATTCTGATGCAGGTTTTAAACTCTTGATGTTGAGCTGTGGGGTGTTAGAGCTGGTGTAGTGCCTGGGTAGACATTTGGTAAGATGTGCTTCTTGCTTCCAGTAGAAACAGAAGTGGACATGCAACAGTGGAATAGATGAACAGGTTTTCTTTAGGGATGTCTAGAAGTGTGTGGGAATTTCCTCCTTTCTACTTACTACAAAAAGATGCAAAATGCTTTCCCTCCCCCAGACTGCATGCTGGATTATATGAAATCTGAGTTTCAGTGTATAATTTCTGGAATGCTTTTCAATTTATTTTGACACGAAGTCGATGGCACTAGCTAGAAAGAAGCCTAGCCTGTAGGGAGGAACTCCCAGGAAAAAACACGTGGCACTTGAGCTGCTGCTCTCGGGTTCCCTTCCATGTCGGTACAGCAGGCACAGGTGGAGCCTTTCCGTCCTCGGCTTTTCTGAGAGGGAGACAATGACTTTGGCAGACAGGCGATGGCACTGTTGCACTGTAGCTTCTCAGCCTTCCTTCCAAAATGTCTCTATTTATAAAAAGGGCTTGGTATTTACCATGAAGGGAGCAGATAAACCAGATGCATTGCTGAAAGATTTTCTTGAAATAATTCTTTATAAAAGAACAGATTTGAGTTTCTGAGAAGTTTATATGTTGCTAGAACTCCCAGAAGAATGTGTTAACATGCATCTAAATTGAATGTTAGCAGTGGACACAGTTTAAGGCATTCTTATTTATTTTAGATTTAAAATGCAGCTAGCAAGTACTTAGACTCATTTCTACCTTTCTTTTATTCTGGAAAATGCAAACTTCATTTGCTATAAGTCTTAATGCATTGTTGT
The DNA here is from genome assembly GCF_048771995.1 of Taeniopygia guttata. Classification (NCBI taxonomy): domain Eukaryota; kingdom Metazoa; phylum Chordata; class Aves; order Passeriformes; family Estrildidae; genus Taeniopygia; species Taeniopygia guttata. The sequence goes on along the minus strand of NC_133031.1, from coordinate 10,251,507 downwards.
TTTCTGCAATTCACCCAGAAATTCCTTAGGGTGACAGGCCAGTTCTGAATGATGCCTGGTCCACAGACACCTGTTGTGGTTGTGGAAGCAGTGTTCAACCTGCTTATCTTGGCTCACTGCAGTTGTAGGAACATGGCAGATGGACTAAAATAATTTCTTTGGAGGGATGGACTTTTGCCATGTAAGGCAGTGCAGATCTTGATCAGCACCTTCAACTTCAGCTGCTAGATGAGCTCAGTCAGAGCTGTCACTTGTGCACTGACATCAGCACATGGCAGTGAGGTATCTAACCCTGCCTCAGTCATGCCACGCTCCTCAGATGGAATCCCGTCTGGGATGTGTTGGTAACAACCTCAGCCTCGAGGTGATGAAAGTGTAGGTAACAACGGGAAAGTCTGCGTTCAAAATACAGATGGTAGGAAAAGCTGAGCAGGCTGTTGCTGAAATTAACTCAACAACTTGGTCCCTTTTCTTGGAGGAGTACAGCCACCTGTCTCTTCTAGCAGTGCTCTGTGGCTCCCTTAGTTTTACCTGAAAGGTGCCTGTCTCCTGTTCACCTGCATCTTTGTTCCAGCAAGGCCTGGGCTGTAGTCTGAAGATAAACCATGCAGTTTGGATGAGGTATAGCTGTGAAGCTGGTATGTCTCAGTACACAAGAAACACTGGCATCTGTGTTTCCTCCCCAGGCCCCCTGTCACTGACCAACCTCTTCAAACTGGCAGTGTGAAATCTCTAGTGGACAAAAAAAAACCAAACGGCCGAGTTCATGGCAATCGGCAGGAACGTCATCTGAAGTGAAAATATGAAACCTCTGAGAGCTAAACTGCATCAAGTCTTTATCTTTCACTCTGTTTTTACAATTTATTTTTGATTCTCACCCTGAACATGTATGACTGATTTAACAGAATCTGTGTGATGAGACATCATGGAGTATTTTTGAGAGGGGAGAGGGAAAAGATACAGATAAATCTAGTCAGATCATTTCACTGGCACTGCATTAAAAAAAATTTCAACATGACTTTTGGTTTCAAAAGTAAATGCGTTTACTATGCTTAGTTTTGGACAATAAAAATCTTATTCAGCTTGTACCCACTTCTCTTCAACCTTCCTGCCAGCTGTGGGAAGAACTGAGAGCGTGAGATGCTTTACTGGAGCTTGATTTCTCACTTGAAGGACAGGCCCTATTGCTGCCTGATGAGGTGTGTAGGTGACTCAACTCTGAGGCCTTCCTACTCTAAGGAAGTCAATTTATTTTCTGGACAAGATAAATCAGATTAGGGATAACCTGCATGCTTTTGTGAGAGTATCAAAGGCAGACAATCAACCTAATAATAGCAGCATTATTACAAGACATCTGATTCTCATCCATCACTAGAAAGAGATAATTAGCTAAAATGTCTCTTGGATTATTCTAAATTCATACCTAGAATACAAGGGTCAGGTGCAGGGAAGGCATATATATGTTAAGAGCAGTTTCACCATCTGCCTTGAGAGAGGAGATGGGTGGTTAACTTGGCTGGTTATTTTGCTGTATTCTGGTGGTGGCTTGTGAAGTGTACTCTTTTCAAAACTGTATTCAGCTGGTCTTTCCTGAGGTGCTGATGGCCTCTGCTGGCCAGGAGTTTGATATTGTCCTCAGGACTCCTTTAGAAAGATACTACATAGATTCAAAGGGAAAGGTGCTAAACTTTTGGTTTTTCCCCCTAGGTCTCCCTGGATTTTAGTGAGTCAGTAACAGGAACAGGCTCAGGGCCAGCAGAGCAGCCAGGGCACTGTCTCAGCTTTCTCACCTGCCTGCTGGCCATGCAGTGCCACTACAATCGTGTTCATCATGTGTTAGCCTGGTAATAGCATGAATAGAAATGCACTAAAAGAGTTCCAACTTTGTTTTGTGTTGGGGCTTTTATACAAAAAGTAGTATTCTTTCAGGTACTGTGTTGGACAGAGCCCTCTTTGTTCTATTTGTTTTGGTTTGGTTTTTGAACTTTGAGGAATGTTCCTCAAAAGTTATGTTGGAACAAAGTGGATTTTTTTGCCTTTAAACTTCACCTGATCATGCAATATGTGTCTGTGTGTGTAGTTAAGTGATGACTTCTTGGGAATGGAAAAAACAGATCTTTAAAGATAGAAGCACTATTGGAAAATTATTTCACTTGAGGTTAATAGATGGTCACCAATGATGGTGATTTAACTTGAAACAGGTAAAGCTAGCCTAGAAAAATCATGAAAATTATATTGTAAACCTATTAACCATGAAGTAATACAGGAGTAAAGTGAAAGAATGTAAAGGAAAAATAGTTATCTGTGTTTTGAATGCAGGCAATTTTAAATAGGAATTAACATTGTTAGAACTAGAGGTATCATCATTTCCATTTCAGAAAGGGGGAAAGAATGCACAGATGCTGAAAGACTTCAAATTCCTCACTATTGCATTAGTGTCAATGCCAGACTTCCTAAAAATATTAGAATGCAATATTACCTAGGAGTTAAAGGAGTTAAACTTTATTACTTAAAAAAGTTACTAACTCAGCCTAGGATTTCACACTCACCATGTGAGTTAGGAAGTGTCCTATGGAATGTCAGGCAAAACTCCAAGTGTTCTTCGTTAGGAACAGACCAAGGTACACGACCATAGTGTTCCTCCTGCACCTCACTTTTTTCTTTCTCCTGACAGCACTGACATCTCTCTGGAACGTCCTGTCTGAGCCCCTGGTGTCTCCAGCGAGGTTCTGCCTGTCATTCATGATGAGGAATCTCCATGTGAAACTAATCTAGGATATGTGGCACTTATGCATTAAGTGCTGCTGAAATTGAGCTGAGTCAAAATGTTGATGACCTACCCTGCACTGAAATGGGGCTGATGATGCATAGTGGTGAAATGCTTATTTCAATACTTAGCTGATGATGCGCTATTTATTTTAAGGCTATTGAACTGTGGGGTTCTGATAAGGTTTTGAAAGGCAGCTATGAAATGTCCTGATTGTATGTCTGACACCACCAGAGATTAATCAGAACTCTGGAGCCAAACACTGCTGGATTCCAGGTGTTTAACATCTAAAGTTGGTTCTGAGTTGCTGTACCTTAGATATGCATGTCTCTATATAAAACATATCTGATTATATGGACTATTCAATTTCAAAGAATCCTAGATTGGCCTTCAAGGTGTAAACTCTGTCAAGGCTCTGTTTGGATAGAGATTTCCGACATAAACCTCATAAAGTCACTGTTAAAAAATTAATTCTGCCTCATTTATTCCTTTACAGAGGGAGCACTCACACCAACAAGATTAGGTTGAGGATTTATGGATAAATACTCAAAATTTTCCTTCCAAACATCCTTGTGTTAGTGTTGCCTCTAAATGTTGCATTTAAACTACAAGGCTGAAATACTATTTTTTTTCTTCCTCTGGAGGTAAATTCCTTTAAATTACATAGTATTTTTATGAAAGAAAACAAAATAAGGGACAATTTCTTGGAAGACACTGGGTTTCTAATATTTGGGTCTGTGACTATACAACCTTTTTCTAGTTAGTCTAGGACTCCACAGATTTCCTAGTACAGAATCAATTCCCCTGGGAATGTAAGGATTTACTGCTGGGCTTCCTTGAACAAGTCCATTCTAACTTTCTGCCTAGAAGGTAGTCCAGCACATGGCACACGTGGGTAGAGTCATGCCTTTTTTTTAAAGCATGTGTCTGCCACACATGCCAGAAGCCTGAAGATTTTTAAAAAAATTATGTTCATTGAATAACAGAGTTTAAACTGAACTTGCTAAAGAGTTTAAAATAGGCAAATGAAAATCTGCTGGAACTAAGTGCATCAGGAACTGAGCCATTTTTGGATATGCTTCATGACTAGCAATGGTTATTTGAGAATATAATATACTTTTATCTTACTATTGGGAAACTCAGTTGCCTTTTTTTTTTTTACACTAGGAGAGTTTTTTTGCATTTTCTTCTGAAAGATTTTTTGCACCAGCTGTATAATATGAAATCGGGGAATTAGTTTAGAAATTCTCTGATGTGCTTTGTGCACTGTCTCACAGTGAAGCCTGGTGTGGCAATAAGCCTACTTATGGTGTCAAGATCCAAGAGCTATATAAAAGGTTCTCTCTGTTCTGTACGATCTGTAGGACCCCTGTTATGGAAATTGTGCTTCATAACCTGTTGAACAATTAGTGTTGATACCTAAAGTAACTAACAGCAGGGTGTATTTTGGTTGTTAAACTGTGTATTGCAAATAAAAGGTCTGCTTCAAGGAACTGGTTAAATGATCCAGTTTCCCCCTCCCATTTGGTGGATTGGGCTGCTATGCTGTCTGAAGGTATCAGCAGAAACAAATGTCTCCCAATGCAACTGTGATTTAAACTTGTGAAAATAAAGTGTGAGTGATGGCCACATTAGGACTGGTTTTCAGGATGGCTTTTTTTTTTGTAAAACTCTTGCAACTTTCAAATAAATAAGGGCTTTTTTTAAGCCACTTTAACATGATCACTCATAATTCGAAAATAAAATATGCTTTTTCCCCTTTCTTAGGATTGGAAATAAGTGCTTAAATTACCTTTTCATACACCTGAGAGTGTTTGATCACCAATTAATACTGCTTGCCTGAAAAGAAGGACTTGAGTTGTGTACTAAAGGTCATTGAGTTGTGGACACCCATAATGAAACAGTCTTTGAGAATGATTAAAGATGCCAAACAATAGTGGCTGTCAGCACTGCCTGGGCTGTTGGATCCCTGCATCCTTTCTCTTTAGAGCAACAGATCAAAGGCAAAATTGACAGCAAAGTCACGTTTTTTGAGACGAGAGGTCTAAGGGATGGCAGGTTCGAAAGTGTAATGTGCAGGGGCTGAGGGAAAAGGATGTGTGGGAAGGAAGTGTGTTAACCAGATGGCTCCACTTTGCTGTTTTTGGGAGCCCTTGAAGAGAGTGAGGGGGAGATCAAGGCAGCAAGTTTGTGCCTGAGCAGGATTTTCAGCCACAGGGAGCTCTGTGTGTGCTCTTCGCCTCACTGGTTCAACTCGACAAAGCTCAAGGTACACCCTGTAAATAAACTCCCTGCTACTTCACTTCTCATATTTGGAGCATGCTGCTCTTGGGTTGGACATTGTATGGTGCTAATATGGATCCTCTTTCTTTCTGGAAATGTACGAGCTCCTTTTTTCCCTTTTCCTCAGATCAATTAACAAAAAATCCAACTTTCTTAGCTGTTTAATTTCAGGGCTTCTGAAAGTTGATTAGAACTTCCAGTTCCATGGGAACCACTCAGTATTGGCTAATTGATATCTGTGTGCACCTTGGTGACCTTCAGAACAATCTAATTAAAGGGATGCAGAATTCCTCTGGAGACCCATCTCTGCAGGCTCACAGTGGATATCATCATCCTTTGGGCTCCATTTAGGGGTGATCCTGTGACTTTTTAAAGACAAAGTAAATAGGGATTCTGGGTTACTGCAAAAGAACAAAGTGATATGTAGGGATGAAAAAGTGTTGCATACCCTGTAACATTGCTCTAACAACCTTACCAGTAGTTACCACTAAAATACTTTATGGTAAATGATATGCAAGCAGCCTTTAACCTAACAAATGAGAGGAGGGGGGAAAAAAGATATTATTAGCAAGCATAAGATGAATCATGACTATATATTCCCCAAAGTGGTGAAAACAATATCTATTTGTGTTCTACTTGAAAGAGATTTCAGCATGTGGGTACATTGGTTATTTATTTGCTGCAACTTGAGATAACCACCGTTAATTTATATGAGTGCGAATAAACGTTGAGTAGTGCCCTTTAAGTTAATTGCAGGGAATATTTTTAAATTTTCATTTTAGAATTATTTGTGCCATTTCAGTTTCTCATCTCAGCTATTTTTGATATTATTCATTATTCCTCATCTTGTTACTGAATTACATTTCGTGAACTAAGTGAGATTGCTGTGATTTGTGATGACATATGGTTTACTGAATTGCCATGATCTCCTACTAAACTTGTCTGCCATTAGTTTAAGACTCTTGGACTTTTATAAGAATACTTCACTGACAGCAGATTGACTAGAAAAACTCTATATTTCCTTTATATGACACAAATAGGGACTTCTCCATGCTCAGCTCAAAACCCACAGTCTATTTGCATTTAGTCTTGATCTTCTGGACAAATTCCAGTGCTTACTGTATGCTGTGTCTCTGAAAGAAAGGAGAACACCAGTTTGCTTTTTGGGTGCATCACTGAAAAGAAAGGCATTGACAGTTGTTTCAAACACCTTTTTTTTTGGTTGCTTTTTGGTTTTTTTTGTTTGTTGGTACTTTTTGTATATTTGTTTCGTTGCAGTTCTTGATGGCCTTTCTTAGCCTGAATGAGTCCAGGCTATAAACAGCACATGTTGCTCTTGGTGTCTGAAAAAAATCACATGCAAAATTTTTGTCAAAATTTTTGTCAAAATTTTTCAATTTTCCTCAAATATTTATATCAATTTGTCTTAAGCTTAACACAGTGACCTCATTTTTGGTAGCAAGGCAGGGATTTCTACCATTTCTCTGGCCTCTGAGGGAGAAGCAAATCCTGTGTTCTGGGATGGAAGGCATTATAATCCTGTTGGTTCAGACATCAAACTGCTTTGTCAAAGTGCTGTAGAGAAATACAAAGATGACAGTTCCTGTCCTGGGCAGCTGTTGCTCCCAGTTATCTGACAGACTCTGACGGAGAAACACAATGAGGAGCAGTGGCAAGGCAGGGGTGAAGGCTGAGGCAACAGCAGACACTGCAGAGGTGAAACCTATTGAAAGTGGGAACAGAAATTGTAGGTTGATCTCCCTAAGAAACTGCCAAGGTATAAATTGTTCCTGACAGTGCTTATCTATTTCTTCTTGTGTTTTCTTGCCCTGTGAACAGCTGAGTGTTTATGGGTTCTCTTGGAGGCAGAAGTCCTAATTATACCAGTGATATAAACTCCTCCAACTTTAGTCTGATATGAATACACAGTGACCCACTTCAAAAAAATCAATTGCTATTGCATTAATTGCATTGAAACCAGAAGCTTATGCTCTAAGGGAACCTAAGATCTGGATATTGGGCCATTTGATGACTTAATTAGGAATAGAAGTCAATGACAGTCAAACTTACTAGAGCTGATACACTCTAATATTGACCTTTATTATGAATGCTTCATTTTCATGGTTAATATGTAAGAAAAATTAATCCTTTAGCTACTGACAAATTTAATGCAGATATATCTGATTCAAACTCTCTCTGTTCTAAGAGAGACTTTTTTTTTTTCTTTTTGCCTGTGATTTTAAAAAAGTTTTTAGGAAAAAAATTTGCTATTTTTCCTGAAGTTGTTATAGATCTCTTGGAGCTTCTCTCATGAGACATCTTCTCTTGTGGAGATCAAAATCACTTCTGTCACATTTGTGGATCATTGCAATATATAATTTTGTGTGTGTTGTGCTATTTAAATGACTGATCGAAATCAATTACATGAAAGTATAAATTGCGCTTCAAGTAGATTAGAATAATATAGGAGTTCCATTATTTAGGATGTATACCCAACCTGCTTCTTGATGTTTAATGGCTCAAATTCTCATAACCAAAGGCATTAGTATTACGTGTTGTAGCACTATCAACACTGCTGAACTGCAGCTCCTGGAGTCAGAAATCCTATATATTAAAAAGAAACCAACAGATGGCATTTTATAAGCCTCGTGCTTCATTGTCCTATAAATAGAGGTTATCAAATGCATAATGAACATCCAGCAAGAATAATATTCCTTCTCTTTTAACTACTTTATTAATCATAAGAAAGCAACTAATACCCTTTTTGCCTCTTGCTGGTAGTTCTCTACGCAATATATCTGATGTTATTATCATCAGACTGTGCTCATGTGTGAGTTAACATTTCAAGAGGGGCAGAGAGAACACAAGTAGCACCCACTTTTTTTGGTCTTCTGCTATTCATATTCCTGTAATGTGCATATACTGCTATTATGATTACATTGTCATTTTCATTAAGGATGGATTTCAAATGTTAAGAACCCGGATTTTTTTTTGCTAGAAGGGAGGGTGGTAACTGGCAATTAGGTATAGCATGAACCTTAGTTGAAATGAAGTGAAAGAAATTGCTTTTAAAATAATAATAATGCCAGGTAGAAAGAGATTGCTTATGGATGGTGTAACTAGTTTTGCACGAGAAATGTAAAAAGATGGTTATGGGAGCATTTGGAATGTAAAAAAATCAATCTGAAAGGGTGTTACGTAAAAACTGTGCCTTCTATCATGATGGTGCCTTAAGACTATTATCCTGTATACTGTGATTATGAGGTTCTTTCTGTGGTAAAATCACTCTACCTTCTCTCATATAACTCCCTTAATGTTATTTATTGTCTTTTGTAGAAGGAAAGCAATGTGCTGCTTTTAGTCATGTAAGAAGTAATGAACTAAACCATCTTGTTAAAAGAAAATAGATCAGCAAATCAAAAGTGTGCTTTAGAGCAGAAAAGGTATTACACAGGAAAAAACCCTCTTTATTTCATACATCTCCTTCCAGTGCACATTCAGAGCCCTTTCAGCTTATTTAAGGCCTGTTGGTTCTACATCTATGAAGAGGTTTTGGTTTTGCATCAGCAGTTCCTAGTGATTCCTTGGCAAAGGTTAATCTCTCCCCAGATTACAGGTCATCTGAGACTTCCTCAGCTCTCAAGAAGAGACATGGTTCTTACCAGCATCATTTATTTTAGTTTATGACATTCTGGGGTTGATATGTACACATAGAGAGCCATCCTTATTTTGAATATTTCTTTATTTTATTCCAGAAAATACATGTTTTTTTGTGAGGAAATTTCTTGCAAACATAAAAACATGCAATTACTTTTTTTTCAATTAATTGTTTTGTGGTTTTTTCAGCAGATGATGTCATGGAAGGAACAAAACTGCCTCTTTGTCTTGATGAGGAGTGAGACCAGTAGCCTGATAATAGTTTTATTAATGACTATTCATCTGTTAGTCAAAATGCATCAAGAATGGCCCCAGAGCTGTGATTTGGACCTGTGGCCATGAATGGCTTTTTATGGGTGGAACTTGAACTTACATTGCAGTTTTTTTGGTGCAGGCACTCTGCTGCCCTGAGAGCTGAATTGGCTCCTCCAGGTCCCTCCTTGGAGCCAGCTGTGCTGTGGCTGTGGAGGACTGTGTAAATCCAAGCAGGGCCCTGGGGCTGGAAAAGGAGTCCAAAGCCTGGGCTATCCCTGGGATGACCCCACACAATCCGTTCTTGTGAAGCCAACCAGTTTGCTGCCCTTGTCTATGAGTGTGAGCATTAAATCATAAAAAAGGCTTGATTTTGATATTCCTGGTGTCTTTTTAGAACAAGGAAATAAAGCTGGATTCTGTTCCAACTTATATATCCTTATCAAAGTACTAGAGGCAGCCATACTTTTTGCAAGGATGTTTTTGATAAACTTTTCACTGGTGGGGAAAATGAAAAAGCACTGGCAAGGTGAAAATCTGAGCTACTTAGACTGAAGTCAAACCCATTCTTGGCCATTTGGCTTTGTTTCCTCACCTGTGCTTTATTGTCTCTTGAAATCTGAAACAGCATCCTGAGCTGCTGCTTGCCAGGATGGTTTCTGAACTGCAGAGAAGTTAGTGTTGCCTTGTGCTGAAAGGGAGTTCACTCTCCCTTTAAACCCTCCTTCTCTAGCATTAATCCAAAGCAATTAATTCTTTTTCCTGTTAGCTAGAAAGCTTTTTCTTCTTGTCAGCTGATTTGGTTATCAGTAACTCTATTAATTTAGTGATCTGATTCTTTGAACCTATTGCTTTAATTGTAACTGTTCACTCAATTCTTTTCATTGCATTATTCCATCTTTAATTTAGTAAAACTGTACAGTCAATAAGCTTAGAACAACTATAGTTACTTAAATGGTTTTTTCTTGTTCAGCCTTGAAATCAAATCCATAATTGCACAGTTCAGATTTATACCACTACATTGCAGCAAGATGAGCTCAAGGTTACAGAAACCAACAGATGAGAAATTTGCTTGCATCTTGTTTTTGTTTGCCACCAGTGTTCAAGAGTCCCTTTTACACTCTGTCAGTATTCTGAATTTGTTTCTCCTCTATAAGCAATATAAAGTCTGATTGTGTGCTAATGGAAAATCATTTGAGCTGCTGTGTTGCCACCTTCATCAACAGAAGGGTGTTTTCATCCGTGCACACAAATTCAAATGATTCACTCCTAACTGCACAGAGTGAGAACTTCCGCTCCAGCATTAAGAAGTCTAAATAGAAGAAATCATTCACTCTTCTTTTAAAATGTATCCTCTGAGGCCACATTAGTTAAAGCACAATCAAATACAGAGACCAAATCTGATGGAATTGAACTGGCTGCTGCCACCGGGGGACAGAGGTGCTGCCATCCTGTGCCTGTGTACCTGGTTAGCAGGGGCATGCAGGAACCACTCTCTTCAGCTCAGTAGGGAACAGGGTGGGTGCCAGTTTCTGCCCACCTAACACGGTTAGACAAATCCAGGGGTTGTTCTCCATCTAGTGGCAGCTGGCCCTGTGGTTGGCCTACAGAGCCAGGGTCTGGAGCCTGGAAACTTCTGAACTTGTGGGTTTTGTTAGTAGCGATCTAGAGAAATATGAGTGCGTGATTGGTGACTGTGACTTTGAAGGACCTGAGAGATTCTTATCACTGCTCCTGTGGTTTTGTAATCAGGCAATGATATGGCTGGGTGGGCAAAAAGAAAAGGAATGATGTTGCTCATGGAAGGCTTTGGTTTCTGGGGCCAGAAATGCTTCTGCTGAAAACAACACTGAGCCAAGATTATATTACAAAATTCATCTCAGATTATGACACAAAATCCATGCATCGGTATCAACTTTCATTTTGAACAGAGAAAAGGAAAATTCTACATTATTAACATATATCAGGCATTGCAAAAATTTTATTGAATTGAGTGTCTTGAGCATGTTGGACTGAAAAGAAAAACATGAGTAGGAAAAGATACCTTTTGAGTCAAGTATTGCACCTAGGAATTACATGTGCTTGTCAGGTTAGGAAAACAGAGTTATGAAGTTTGTATTCCTAAATGGAGGAGAGGATAGATAACTGTGAATGGATAAAGTGCACAAAGAAGCAGGGTTTTTCAGGGATATGTCTTGTTATAATTGTTCCTTTCTTTAATAGCTCTTAATTGTGGAATTAGAGGGAGGTAAAGTTCACTAAGAGGTGTCTGTAATGTATTTATTAAGAGACTTCTTTTATGTGTGTAAGGCAAAGGTGATCAGTAGCTAGTTTGCAGCTAGTCCAAACTTTCTAAGGAAATGAAAATAGGTGCCAAGAGTGGCAGGAGTAGAGGAGTGACCGAAGCAAAACTGTCCAGCTGCTCTCCATAGTGCAGCAGTGCTGAGAGCAACTGCATTCTGCTGGGTGGGGTAAGGACCCCTGGCAGTGAAACAAGGAACCTGTGCAGAAGTGACAATTTCACTGTGGTGATGCCAGGCCACTCTAGTTTTCTTCTCTTGTTGCATGGAAATTTTGATTTTGGCTAATGCTGGGCGGGTGCTGGGGGTGGAAGTAATTCTATTGTGTGGACTGTCCTAAATCAAAAGCAAAAGAGTTTTGGGGTATTGCATTTTCTGCTGATTCTCCTGAGCCCCTTTCTGTAAGTCTGGTTAATTCAGTTGGCACAGAAGGTAGTAGAGCAGTTTGGCTTTTATTAATTTATTTTGACTGGTTTGCACTTAATTAAGAGACATCCATAAATGCAAGCTGGAAAGAGAGGCTTTGAGTAAACAATAGGATGGCAAGTACTGCTATGCCACCTGTTTCTCCTAAATTATGGGAACTATGTGAAATCATTGAATAATGGATGCATCTTCACTTAGTATTTCTATTGGATTTCTTTAGATCCTTACTGTAAATTTGCTGCTTGAGAGGGAAACCTATATCTTAAATAAGCCCAAGCAGGTGGTGAGGTCAAAGATTTCTGATCAAACAGGGAGAAGGATAAAATATAATTTATCTGTAATGGTAAGTCCATCAAAAGGTTAAATGACTAGCAACAATTTTGAGATAGTGTTCCAAACAAGGCTCAGAAACAGAATCTTGCTTTATTGTAACACATGACACAAAGATCACTCTGGAGCTGTGATTTTTGTATTTTGGTGCTTGTAAGTCCCAAGTGAAACAAGGAGCTTTGTGGTATGAAGGGGAAAGATGGATGGCTCTTGTGTTTTCACCATGTACTGTGTGAGGAAAAGGATGTTTAGCTACTTGGGCAACAGGTTTTGTGGAGATCTGCAGGTAGATCAGCACAGGTGGTGGCATTGATGCACTTCCCTGTATTCCTGCAGGAGAAAGGCAGAAGTGGAAAAGTATGGTCCTTGTGCATTGTTATAAACAACCCACTTTGCAAACTGGGATTAAGCTGGCAAACCAGCAAGATAGCTAGGAGGTTTTTACCAACTTGGGTAAACAAAAGCACAATCTGCAAAGAAATCTTGGAGAGGTATTTAAAGGTTATGTTTGGAATAGGGCAGGAACTACCCCATGGAAACTGGTTAAGCAATGATATGGTCTTGATAAATCTGGAGGGCTGCTTGAGAGCATGAAAACTCTGTAATGATTGCATACCCTCAAGCATGTAATTTAAAATGTAGGTGTAAGGATATATTTTGGGTTTGAGGTTGGTTCTTTTCTTTTTTCTTTCTCCCTCACCCTGCATAATTTATTTAATGTTAAGTGTTCTTCCAAGAGCGTTTTGCTTACATGCTTGTGGACTCTTGCATGACTCAGAGCAGTACATGAAGAATCTTTCTATATTTTCAGGGAACAGAAATCCCTACCTTACTATGCTGTGAAAGGTCAAATTCAATTTAATAAGTTTATCTCTCTGGAAAACAAGCATCTTTTTTTAGCTAGTGAAGAGAAAAAAGGAGATTTTATATTTTGAAAACAATAATCTAAAGCATATTATAGTGTGTAAGTGTGAAGTACTAAAAGCTTCTACTACTGATACCATACTGGCATAAATCCTCAGCGCATGTTGAAGTCAGTAGCATTATTTGTAATTCTATTATATAGTCTCTGTAAAAAAAGGAGAGCTGCTGGGAAATGCAATTCAAATTTGGTCTTAAAGTGCTTATCTAAGGGCGGTATCCTGCCAGCATTTTAAAAATAAGAGTTGTAATCAATGCCATTGCTTAAGAATCAATGTTGCCTGGTCTAGTCATGTGTGATAATACAGCACTGCAGCAAACAAAGCTATTTCCACTGCAGACTTGCATTCAGCTGGATAGCATGTAGCTGTAGTAAAATATATTGCTGTATAGTGCAGCACAGTTTGAACTGGGAGCAAGGTAAAAGTGTATTTAGTGATATTATGAAGACATTGAGAACATGGGAACTTTAGAAACTGTTGGTCAGTGAAGTTTCATTAGGGTGCAGTGATAGGGACTGTAATTCATGCAGTGCTGGATGCTTAAAGTGGTGCCTTTTTTTTATCCTCTCTGCCCTTTTCATAAACCCTTTACTGCAATATCTCCAAGTTTTCAGAAGACTGGAAAAAAGGTTTGGGCTTTTTTATACTCTTTCTCAGAACCGTTGAGTTAAGTAAATGGAGTAATAGCTTTAAGTTCACTTTGAATAAGAATCAGTAAAGAGAGGTCGTTGTTTCCAGTATTGTCAAGTGTTGTGTACTGGCAAACCAAAGTGTTCTGGAGCTCTTTAACTAATTTGTACTTCTTCTGAAGCTTGAAGTTCTACACTGTGGCGATAACACCCCAGTGGTTCTATGTGGAATGCTGCAAAGTCAGGTGGTCCTGGGCTGCCTATTTCCACTGGCCACACTATAGAGTCCTGCAAACAGATCTGTGATACACTTAGGTTTTCAGCCGAGGCTGTGTGAATGGCAAGGGAGAGGTGTTGAAGGGATGAGGCACCACTAAGATGTAGCTTATGCGACTCAAACCATTGCAAGGATTGTGAATGCCTGGGTGTGCTCATAGAAATAGTTTCTCTTCAGGAAGCAGCATAAAATGTCAACAGAAAACCAACTGACATAAACAAACTTCTTGACATGGGAAACCTGGGTTAGAAAGCTGTTCTTGCACACAAACACCTTCTATAGCTAAAAGTAGAAAGGAAGCAGTGTGCTTTTCATTTTTTCTTTTCTTCTCTCCCTCCTTCTCACCAGGCCATATGGAAATATTTCAAGGTGTTTTTTACTTTTTTTTTCTTTCTCAAAAGAGGTGTGTGTTCTTCTGCTGCTTCTTTTCCAACACCTAGTCATCAGGACACCCCTTTCTCATGTGGGAGACCTAGTTCAAGTGCTTACTCTAGCAGAATAGATTACTTGAATGTAACTTAGAGGGGAGTATAACCAGCTTGTAGCTCTGGGTGGATTTGTCTCTAGAACTTTTCTTATCCGTTTCAATATGAGGTATTGTCCCTATTTCACATAACCCTCCCCACCATGGTTAAAAAAGTGAAAGGAAAAGAAACCAGTAGACATCAGAAGTCCTGTCATCTCAGGTCAGCAATGGAGCTTGGATACTGAAAATTTGCATCCAGACTCAGTTGAATGGAATGGGTTAGTCTCAAGTACCATAAAGAGCATTTTCTGTTTGAAATTATTTAAAATAAGTCAATTTTTCCCCTAATCTCTAGGATCTACAAATTTGAAGTTACTTAAAATTACTTGTTTGACCTGCCAAAAATAAACCTGTGTTTCCCCTATACCTCCTAGAGAAGTGGACAGCTGACTTGAGTGCAGGAACTGAGGAAAGGAACTTGATGTTCTTGTTCACCCTTAAATTAAGAACTGAATACAATGTTCATGCAACAGTCCACTCAATTAGTCATGAAATGAATCGGTGAATCGGCGGTGGGAATGGAGCCCAGTGTTCATGGCCCCTCTGCTCCTGTGGCTGTGCTCTGCCTTTAAAAAAGTATCCTCTTCTTTGAGTAGGAAATTGAAGATATACCATGACACTTTGCCCTACTCTTTGGCTTGATTTTTTTCTTTCCTCTAAGGGACAACAAATACAACAAGCAAAGGCTTTGGTAAAATAATTTTTTAAGTCAAGCATACAACAAGAAGCTGGTGTTTCTGCAAAAGAAAAATCTTCATTTCAACCCTTCCTGGAAACATGAATATGAATTATGAACTCCATTACAGGGAGTCTTTTCCCGAAGAGCACACAGATCCCCTGGAAAATACATTCTGTGTCTGACTGCCATTAATGCTAATGGGGTCACTGAGAATGCCAATTCTGCACCTCATTTCTACTAATGGTTGCAGAAACACACTGGGAAACAAACAAATAAACAAACCCCACCCCAAACAAAAAAACCCAAGCCACAAATTCCATGACACAGCATTGCAAGACAAAAAGAGAGGCCTTACCTGCTGGTAGAAATGGCCCATTGTGAGACAGTCACTAAACATAATATGGTTTAGAATGGACTTCTGAGAAAGATAGGGATTTTTTAAAGGTAAAATTACTTTTCCCTTAGAGTACTTTCCATTGTGAGGCTTTCAGGGGACTCTGCACGCACAAACTGCATCAGTATTTAGTGATGGCAAAGGATTGAATTAGTGCAGTTGAAAAGGTCCCTATTCTTTGCCTGAGATGCAGAAAGGGCAGCGTTCAAGTTTCTGGCTTGTAGCAAAATATTTCTGCTTACATCACTTCTCAGTGGAGGTTGCAGTGAAGCAGGAACAAACACGAGATCGGTTACTGGCTCTTGGCTGGAGGGCAGAACTTTTAAAATGTAGGTTTTCAGACTTTTCTGGTTCTCTGCTTCACCACGCAGCAGCATCTACTTTGCTGGTTTTGTTACTGTCTAGATGGGTAAAGTGCAAAGTAGCAGGAATGTGACTTCTCCAGAGTCTTCACCCAGCTGAGGTGAACTGCAGGTTAAATTCTAGGGGCTTCCTTTTCCCTTGGTCTGGCATAACCACTCTGCAGCTTCAAAGCCAGGATGTATTTTTATGGTCAGGTGTTGGGAAGTTTTATAATGGTGGCAGTACTAGGATATGTATTCACAGTGAAGTACCTGCAAAACATAGGTGTCATTCTTGGCCTATTACTACCTGTGAGATTGGTCAGTATGTATTTATGGAGGCTGCACAAGAAATGACATCTGGGGCTTTTCCTGTTGTGATTTTCCCTTTGGGATGTGTCTGTCTCTTTGGGTTGCTGTGATGGCAGAGGACAGCTGTCCTAGCAATGTCTCATTATCTGAAATAGGCAGCTCATTGAACAGCTCATGAGACTGGACTGTGTGTACTATGTGGATGGATCAGTGAGGCATGCAAGATGTTTTTGAATGGAGTTCCCCTGGAGATGGTTTTATATTGGAGAATCTTGTAAATTGTTTTTTTCCCTCAGACGAATACCAGTGAAGTTAGTTTGGAGATTATCTTGATATGACTACTATTAAATTAAGACTAATTGATGAACAGTTTTACTTGGATTCTTACGCATTCTGTATTGTAACAAAGATGCATTCTTACGCAACTGTATTGTAACAAAGATGGCAGCCATACCTACCTTGCTTCCTTTTGATTTTAGGAAAAAAAGGAAGGATCTCTGCTCAGGAAAACAAACTTACAGAGTTTAACCTTTTCCAGTTAGTGTGCAGTGGGTATAGTAACAAGGTGCTTCATTAGAAATGAAGGAGAAAGGTGTTTTATTTAACTATGAACACTCCCATCCCTTACAAGTAATAACAAGAATTCTTTGGTCACTTGAGTGTTAGAGTTCTAGTGAAATGCATATCAGTGATATTAAAATGTTGTGAATAAAAAGATTCCTTTTCTTCTGAATCAAAGTATTAACTAAATACAAATGCCAAGATAGAGATTATGTTTACCAACATAAACATATGTTGGTAAACAATACAATACATACAATTTGCCTTGCACTACATTAGGAGAGCATTTATGCAACTATAAAAATGTGGGAGGCTGGAAAGGCCTATCAAGACCCTTGTCAATTGTAAAAAGATGCCCATTAAAGAAAAACAGGGTGTGAAAAGTCGCAATTGAACAAGAGAAGTAGGGAAGTATATACGTATCCTATCAAGATGCAACAGATATAGCAGTGATGAAATTAACCAAACATAAGTACAAATTAAATCACATCTAGGCTGTGTGTACTCTGCTGAATTAAATCAGGTAAAAAATAAGGAAATAACAGTGCTTTGCCTTCTTTATGGCATCTTAAAAGACATGGCAATCCAGATAAAATGTTGACTGTAGCAAAATTTCAGCTTGTTAGTAGACACACAACAAATTAATCAAGAATGTTACCTGTCCTGCAAAGAACTCTATAATTCAGCTGCTACTTCTTGTAGACTCTAGTCCATTTACTCCTGCAAGATTATCATACTATGCCATCAACCATGAAAAGAGAAAAGGCGGTTTCAATAAGCTAAAGGAAGCTTCAATAAAGCAACTGAAACCTTGGGCTGTCACCACAGGAGAATGACAAAATGCATTTTTTAACATAAGCATCCACAGACTTTGAAATTAAGTTAAGCTTGAGGTTTTGCATTGCTGTTTTTGAAGAAAAGCACAGCTGTTGAATGGCATTTTAGGGTAAGAAATGTTACTTTTCTGTGGGTGTGTTAACAGTAGAGGTCTTGGCTATTGGGGAAGGAAGGGAGATGGTTACCATGTGTATTAGGATATTTTTGGGTTTTTTTGTTTTCATTCTTCCAACTCCGTAGACTGAGCAGCTAAAAACTGGAAGTATTAGTGGCATATTTACACCTGTTTAACTGATACAGAGGAGGAGTTCCATTTACTTTCAGAAGGAAAAAATCATTGCTACATGTACACAGATAGATATATATACACAATTTTATGTGGGGAAGCCTAAGCTTAGCTATGGTAAATGGGTGAAACTTGGGAGAAGACTCAAAAAATGATGAATCTTAAAGCCCTCCATTTTTTTTCTGAAAACAGGCTATGATAAAAGTCTCAATGTTAGGATCTTGCAGAGCTCCTGCTTATGAAGCAATTTTGTAACTGTGAGGTGCTTTCCAGATCCAGGCATATCCTGCAGCCATGGTTCTGATGTCTTTCAAAATGTGCCTCTTTCTAGTTATGGCAGCGTAAAGGGACAGAGCCCTGGGCATAAGGCTCTGAGTGTGGCACTGCACAAGCCTTTCAGTTCACCTCTCTAGGATGTTCTAAGTTTCTAATTGAAATGCAGTTTTTAGAGAGTTACTCCAGCTGTCCTCTTGTCGTAACAAAACCCATTTGGTACAGGTTTGATACTATGTTCATTCAGACAACAGAAATGAGCACAGCAATAACAGCTCAAAATCACCACAGTGGTTTGCAAAGGTGGTAAGAGGTGTCTGAGATGTGCACAGAATCGCATCTGTTGCCTGAGAGTAGAACTGCAACTACATGGCTGTCGCTTGAGTTGGGTTTATACCTCACATATTTCTGTTGAGATGCCATTCTTCTGTGGGCACTGTAAATCCAGTGGCACCTTGTGGAATACAAGTGGCACCTACAAAAGAATGATGGAATATCACAGCAGCTTGGACCACTCTTAATATGCAGAATATTGGCAAAGTGATTGGCCTTTTAGCGCTGATTGCTGCATCTAAACAATGTACACAAAGTGCAAAGTGTTAGCGCTCCCCCAGTTGCAAATGAGGAATGGCAGGGTTGAAAGGAGTGCTCTCATTTGTACTGGGGTTAGAAATGTAGCATTGATAGCTCATTTGGAAGGAGGGGAAATCATAGGAGAAGTAATTGTTACAAAAAACATAATCCAAGCCAAAGGTGTTGGGATCTTTTTTGTTTAGAAAAAAAAAATAGGAGAGGAGAAAGGAAGAAAAATGCAGATATTGTGAAAGAAAAGGTAATGCAACCTGAATTAAAACCAGACACAATAAAGTTTTCATGTGGCAACTTTTCATCTTGCAGAGATGCTACTGAAGTTGCAATTCTCTTTGCTGTGGTGGATCCATTTAGGTCTTATTGGACTTTGCATGTTACATATCAGATTTTATAGTATTTGAGACTTATTCTGTGCATTTTTCTGGTTTGTTTTTGTTTTTTGACTGCTTCCTTCTGTCTGTTCTTGGGGCCTATTTCAGTTGGTCTGTTTTATTGTATTCTGGTGTCTTGTCTTTTCCCCTCTCCCTCCCTTGGCTGGGACTGGATTCTTTTCTGCACTCAGAGCATTTGCTCTTGGATTTCACAGGAAATTCTGTAACTTGTCCAATTCACTGGGTTTAGAGTTTTAATATTTTATATTACTATTTTTCTATTACTAAAATAGCATCCAGAGGCATCCTAGCTGAGGTCAAGACCTCTCTGTACAAACTAAAGTAGGAGGCGAGCCTGCTCCCAAGTGCTTGAAATACAGCTGACTGGTGTTTGGGTGCCTGCATAAATTGTGGGATTAATGGCTGCATATTTCTATAGGTTTTAGGCTGGGACGCCAAAGCACTTCTCAAACAGAAATAAATTTAGCCTCCTTTCCTCTATGAAAGTCAGAGACTTGGTTCTGCAGTAACACTTTCCCCCTCTCTAATTCCCACACATGTACTTGTTACTGACATATATATGACTCTGGTCAATATAGGTGCTTAACTTTTTAAAGAGCCTGTGTAAGTCACTAAGTGCATATTGATTTGAAGCAAATGTAAATTAGAATTAATTTTGACTTGCTAACGTAGTCAAATAAGGAACATTTCTATTGATCTCTGTCCCAGAAGCCAATTATCTGGATTAAGTGTTTTTATTACGTGAAATGCAGAGTATAGTATATATCATTCTGCATTGATCAGTGTGAAATTGCATATTTAAGACAAGGACTGTAAGTAAGAGTAGTTAACAAGTGATTTATTTTTAAAAAGCATATCTTGCTTTATTTACCCCCTGCTCTTCCCTGTTCAAATGCTGTACTTGTAACTACTGCTGAATAGGAGGCTGTTGATGCATGTGGATCAACAGGGATTCTTGTTCATATCATTTCCATTTCAGCTTCCTTCCCTTTCACTCCGCTCCATCTATACTGTGTGTTCCTTCTCCCTTCTGCCTTCCCAACCCCCTTATCTATATTTCCTACTCCTTGGTGTTGAGCAATTCTTGCTGTACTGTGCTCTGCATGAAAAAAATGTTTTCTACATTGCATAAATACATTGCAGCGATCGCTCCTGCAAGCAAGCACTGCTCAGCATCAGGAGCATTTACTAGCGCACCTACAGGTGATGGCTATAAAAAGTGTGCTGAATACACATGACAGGGATGCTGTAGCCAGTGCCAGGGGTATGAGCGCCTCCGGCCCCTTTGCGGCCACTCTGCCGGGGCTCAGCAGGCGGCGGGGGCCGCTCCTTCCCGCCGAGCCCCCGGCTCGCCGGTGCCATCTCGGGAGCAGGATGCGGCCGCGCCGCGCTGTCACCAGGCTTGCGCTTGCAAGACGGCGACCTCCAGGAATCGCTCTTCCTCCCGTTATCCAAAGACTGACATTATCTGTATGTATCGCTATAGCGGTCCGTGCCTCAGCCCCGCAGCAACTTAATAATCTTGGTAACGTCCTGCTCTCAACTCATTTGCTTGGCAGTAGTTTTAATTACGTTTCGGGCTCCTGAATGAATTTGTTTTCTCTGGATCCTCGGTATATTGAGACGCTTGTCACGTTTGGGTGCCTGCAATCACTGATGCGTTTGTTTTAGGGGATGAATTAGTCTTCTGAGCCTGAGCATGTCCAATTTATGAATTAGATTTCATTGAAAGCTAGAACAAAACAAAATAAGAAAACGTTCTGCTGTACCACTTTTCTTCCTCACCACCTCTTCCCCAGCGCGGGGATAAAAACCTCACATTTCCATTTCTCTCCTCAAACACGGATCATGTCCCGAGTTCGAGCGTGTGGAAGGAGGAAGGGGCATTCCCTCCACCTCCCTCTTCGGCGCGTTGCCCCCGCGCCACCCCCCGTCGCTGAAGTTAGAGGAGCCGGCAGCGGGCGCAGCCCCGCGCCCTTACCTGCGGGGGCGTCCCGCGGTGCCGGGCCGGGCGGGAGCTGCGGGAGGCCACGCAGCGCTGGGCACTCTCCGGGCAGCGGCTGCGGCCCCGCGGAACAGCCTGCACCCGGCAACCGGGAGCTGCCCACCCGCCTCGCATCCCTGCGCTTGGAGCATCCTTCCCCTACCCGTTTCGTCGGGGCGGCATACATCACATATAAAGATATATATACATAGCTATATAAATTCTGGCTCTATGTGAATCCGCTCCATCGCGGGCAGCTGCCCGGCTGTGGCCCCGCTCGGCGCTCGCCCGGCGCGGCCCGAGCGCCCCGCTGCCCGCCCGCCGCGCCGTGCCCCGGCGGCACCGAGCGCCGAGGCTCCGCAGTCACGTGGCGCGGGGGGCGGGCGGCGGCGGCGGGGGGGCCGCTCCGCAGTTCGCGGTCTGCCGGCGCCCCGGCACACACCGAGCGCTGGAGGCTCCGCCGCGCCGCCTGCCAACCCGGGATCTACCTCCGTGATTTTCTAGCCCCGGTTTTATTTTTTGGTTTTTTGGTTTTTTTTTTTTTTTTTTTTCTTCCCCATCACCCGTTTTCCTCAATCTTGGATAATTCTTGGGGTGCTGGGGTATTTTGGGATTTTTTTGCTAAGAGGGGGGTGTCTGGGCATCTCCCCCCCGCGCCCGCTGCCTTGCTCCACCTGCCCTTGCGCCTTTTTTTTCTTTCCCCCTGTCTCTCCACCAAACCCGGGCTGATGTGCTGTGCGAGAGGCTGGAAATGGAAGTGTTGATGCTCTGGCTTTTCCCCTGGATATTTCAGTGCGTTTTGGTGCGGGCGGACTCCATCATCCACATTGGTAAGAGAGGGAGCGGGGGGGTGGGGGGTGTTGGAGAGGGACGCGGTAGATAATAAATATATAAGGGAAGCGTCTCGTTTAGCCGCGATAATGTCAGGGGCAGCGGTGGAACCCAACTCCGCGGAGAGACAGGAGGACAGATGGGAGGAAGGCAGCTGTATTCTGCCCCTGGTTGTAAAGTTAGGGCCGAAATGCCGCCTGTGCGCCGGGCAGGGGACCCGCCGGGGCCGCCGCTGCGGTCTCCCATGTGGCTGGGGAGTCTGTGCTTGGACCTGTTTGCGTGGAAAGGCTTTCTTCCCCCCCACCCCCCGCCTCCTCGCCACCGAAAACAAACAACCGCCCCCATCACCCGAGCAGGAGAGAGGCATAATCTGAACGTGCTCGCAGGGACAACTTTCGGGGAGATAATCCCCTGGTTTCCATCCCCTGCCGTAGCAGGTGTCAGCCAAGCCGGAATGCGGGGGGCGGAGGGGGGAACTTGGCTTGGAAAGGGTTAGAAAGGAGAGCTTTGCAGCGGCTCTGTGTGAGTGTGTGCGTGTGTGTGTCTATGCGCGCAACTGTTGTGGTTTGAACAAGATCTCATTAAAACCCCTGGGCAGCAAGAAGGCTGGAGCAGTGGGAGGAAGAGAGGGATGAATAAGAGGCAAAGGAAAGGCTGATGTGAACTTTTATGGCTTCTGGGAGCAAGGCACGGTGATGTCCGCGGGAAGCCTGGCAAGCAAAAGCGAGGCTCTGCAGTCACCTTTTGGCTGGTGTTGAAAGGTACCAGCAGGAACGAAAATGAGGATGTTTAGGGGCGGAGAGGGGGGAGAGAATCACTTGTGGAGGATGATAGAAGAGGAAACGGGAGTACGTCCGGGAAATGAAAAGCCGTAATTCACACCAGCCTTTGGGGGAGGATGGGAGATCAGAAAAAGGAGGGGGCCGGCGTAGGAGCCCTCCTGGAGGAGGGAGGCTCCACGGATACGGGGAGAAAGTCCCGTGTCGACCCGAGGCAGGGAAGGGGAGAAGGGGACCAGCCCTGTAACAAGTTTCCCGGCACGGACAGCTCCGGGGCCGTGGGGAGGAGGCTCCGGTCGTCGCCGCTCGCCTCCGGAGCCTGGGGGCGCAGCCAAGGCAGACAGCATTGCGGAGCCATTAGGGAGACGGGGTCAGCCCTGACCGCAGCGGGGGACTCCGGCCCAGGGGCAGTCCCCAGAGCAGGGCAGACCCTCGCGGCCCCGGGGCCAGCCCCGCGGGGAGGAAGGGAGGCGGCGGGGCCGCCTTGGGGATGGCCGGGGTAGAAGAGTCGGTGAAGGACCTTCCGCGGGTCTCACTCTCGGCCCCGCTTCTCTTGCGCGTGGACCGTGTCACCTCGGCTTCTCCCCGCACGAACTTCAGCCCGAGCGCTGTTTGCTAAGTGCTGGCAGAAAGAGCGGTCCGCTGGCCAGGAGCGGGGAGCTGCTGCGTGCAGAGCTGTGATGCACACGGGCAATGCACGGAGGCTCAAGCCACAGGCACGCACGGTGTGAATCAGCAGGACTTTTCCAGGCTGGGGAATAATGCTTTTTGCTTGTTTTGTTGCCAGCTCTAAAGATCTCCCAGCGCCGTGTAGAGCAGGGCAGTAAGTCTGGCGTGGGCACACACACGCTCCGCGGAGAGGGATTTTATGTAACACACATCGCCAGATGTTTTCACGTTAACTGCATAAACAGGACAGTGAAATTAAAGCTTCCAGGTTACTGGACACAAATCCCGGCTTCACGTTCCTGTGTGCTTCTAAGCCTCAATAAAACCGCGGCCCGAAAGGCAGTATCCCAGGGAGAGGCGAGCAGCGAGCAAAAAGTTGGTGGAGTTTCCAAAGCTACTCCCTTTCCCGTCACTGGCGAAGCAAGTCCGTCACCCCGCCGTGCCTCTGGTTCAGGGCTCCGTAAGTGCGGGTGGAGCAGAAGTGACCGGGAGGAACGCTGCGCTGCCCCCTGCCCGGGACCAGGCTGCCCACGGGCGTGACCCGGCCCCACAGGCGCCCGTGCCCCCGGGGCTGCCTCACCGGTGCCGTGCGAGCCGGCTTGAGCCCTGCACGGCTCAGAGGGGAGTGGGAGTCCTGGCCAAGCCCTCCTCACCCTCTGCCGCCTTCCTCCCCTCAGGTGCCATTTTCGAAGGCAATGCTGCCAAGGACGACGAGGTGTTCAAGCAGGCGGTGTCGGATCTGAACCTCAATGACGACATCCTCCAGAGCGAGAAAATCACTTACTCCATCAAGCTCATAGAGGCCAACAACCCCTTCCATGCGGTGCAGGAAGGTGAGCGGCACCCACGGCACGGGGGGTTGGGTACGTGGACGGGACGGGGCTGAGGGAGGATCGTCCCGTCCCATCGGCGGGGAAGGGGCGCCGGTGACAGCCCGGACCTGTCCTGGCGCTCGGCTGGAAACTTTTCTTCGGTCGGGGGTTGGCGCTGTCTTACAAGGAAAGGGGAGGGACGGCGCGGTGCGGCGGTGGCGGCGCCGTGCCCAGCCCAGCCCAGCGCAGAGCTGCCCGGGCCGGGGCGCTGCGCTGGCACGGCCGGACCGGGCAGGGCAGCGGAGGGCCTGGGGGCTCCGCAGCGCTCCTGGCCCCGCCGGTGCCCAGGGCAGGCCGGGCCACGTCGCACCGCTGCCCCTGTGCCACCAGCAGGGCCACGCGTGGGGACAGGGCACGGGAAGGGTCCCGCCCGCAGCAGGGAGGCGGTGGTGCGGCACCGAGGGCCGGGCAAGGGGGGTGACTGTGGCCGGAGCGGCCGCGAAGGTGCGGCACAAGCGGGTTCCTCTTCCCGAGCATCCAGGGAGGCAGGGCAGGGGCGGCAGCGTGAGCGCTGAGTTCCCTCGGGGGGCCGGGCACAGGGTGAGGGAGCCGGCTGAAAGCCTTCCCAGAGTTTGCAAGATCTGAAAAGCAGCTACGCTGGTAAACCATTCCAATTAGATTTTTTTTTTTTTTTTTTCAAAAGGGAAACGTTTAAATTAATCAGCTTGCCTTTACAAATAAGACTTTAAAAAGATTATTTGTGATTTAATGAAGCGAAGGTTAATTATGGCCTAGGTTATTTAAGAAGCTGTGTTTTTCAGTAGTAATTATTCTAGAAACAGAAAGCTATTTATATACCCAGACTAGAATATTAAAAAAAATGATTCATCACCAGCCTTACCCTTAGTTTTACAGAGCACAGCAGATCTTTCCTGGTATGAAAATTTGCATTAATCCATATGTATTTATGTCTAAGTTGTATACATGTAAATTATGGCTACAAAATTATACCAAATGTTAATTTTCATGAACTCTGAACAATTTATTCTCCTCACTCTTTTCCTCAGAGTAGGTGCTAGTTAATATTATCAGGAGAAACAGCAATATAGATATTTTCAAGAGCCTCATCCCATTGACAGTAAGATTTCTTCAGCTGCTCTGAAAACTTAGCAAGGTGATATGAAAAAAAATCTTTATGAAAATAGAAAGAAGGGGACTTGAAAACAAAACTCCACCCACATATTCAGACACCAGAGGAAACCAAAAATCTCTAAATACTGATGGGTTGATTTATTGGCAAAGAATAACTGAACAATTGGATCTTCTTACATTTGCAAAAACTCAGTGTCCTATATTGGAGCTTATTCATATTCATGGAAGTGACAGTAGTTGGCTGGCTGAACAATAGCTTTCTACAATGTCTCTTCTCAGAAGTAAAACTGTATGAAACCATTTTGAATACCCAGCGAACTGAGCTGGCAGTCCAGTGCATGGGGTCCCTTTGCTTAATTCTGTTAAAAGCAGGAAAGCATGACCTAGTGGAAGATCCTTCTTGGTCTAGTAATACCTTTTTAAAATTGAGTTATTTGCTAACATTGAAGATTGGGGTTGCATTTATGAAAAGTACTATAAAAATTCTCTCTGTTGAATTTCTGTGTTGGATCCACAGAAAAGAGCCTGGTCAAATTTTCAACCCTTTTGTTACAGGAGCTTTGTGCTACCTGAATATATGTAAATAAAGACATTTTCTACTGTCCCTTCCAAGATGCTCTTTCAGGGCTCATTGATGTCCCTTCCTTTTTCACTGCCCATTGCAGTTTGAATTGCTCTTTGATGAACTGATACCATGCTGGAGAATTAAGGAAGTGGTTGATGATTCTTCACAATTCCAAAGAGAACTTGTTCTCTATTGCTGCTTCATTAAGGCACATCTAGGTGTTTTCTTTTGGGAGGACTGTGGAATGATCTTTTCTGCAAATAAAAGCTTACCATAATGGGAGGCCTAAGAAGAGTGTCTGACTTTGCTCAATTTCCTGGCTTGCTTTGTTAGTTCAGGTCAGATTTTTTTAAAATTTAAGATTTAATTTCCCACCTTTGAAACTGTCATCCATGTGGACAGAATAATCTGTGGGGTGTACAAGTAGCTGGTCTGTTCCTACTGAGCAGTGTCTCATTGCCCAATGTTACTTGATTTTGTTCTGACTATTCAAAATCTCATTTTGTCTCACTGTATGGATGTCCTGCTCATTTTGGTAAAATACTGCATGTAGTAGTCAGAACAACCTTGAGCAAATCCACTGCCCAGACTGCTCACAGAATCTTGCTGCCACTACATAAAACACCTTGGCATCGACATTACTCTTCTGCAGCATCTTTCCAAGCAGTGGCATGGAAATCAATGTTGCAAGCCTTAGCTTCACAGGAATGGAACTTTTTTACAAGTGAAAACCAATTTGGAATAAAAAAATAGACCATTATCTATCACCACCAGAATAGTTCATGCAAGGAAACCAATCAAATACTGTTTTTATTTTGAAGTGTCTTTTGCACAGTCTTGTAAGATGACATTGTAAATTATCCTTAAGTCATTTTAAAAGAGAACTTCAAAGAGGGACCTTCATTTCAATGATACCATGCTGGTAGAATTAGAGAAAGTCATCATTCCACGTAACAATGTCTACTACACAATGAAACTTTAATTACTGACAGAAGTAGTTCTAGCATGTGTTTGACCTGGCATTTACTGAGCAGTTAGAGAACATCTGCATGGGTAGAAAGCACAGAAGAGTAGACCAGCAGGGTTTTCTTGGAGGAGCAATGCATTCACAGAACTAAAGGCCAAACAAAAGATACCTTGCTTTTCATACAGAGTAGTTTTCAGTGCTGGGATGTGCTGAGAAGTATTGCTAGATTTGGGAAAAAAAAAAAAAAAAGAACTCTAGGGGCTTTATATAGTGAGATAAGGGAGCTATAGTGATAGTCTCTGGTGACTGAAATCATTAAATAAAATTCAGAGATACTCTTTCTCCAAAGATTTGGTGGACACTCATGTTAATGGTTGTGACAGGTACCAGAGAACTGCAATTAACAAAAAGTATAAATTTTGTTTCCTTCTTTGTCTTTCATTTCAATGTATATTGAATAAACAAGATCCTGTTGTGCCAATAAGTAATGAGATTGTTTTGGTCTCATCAAACTCATTCTATATCAAAGTGCAACAAATGTGTGCAAGGAACTCCAGTAGCAAGGGATGAAACAATAAAGAATGAACAGACCCTGGTGCATGCAAAAATAGGCCTGTTTTGTGTAGCCTTGCAAGCAGTCGTTGTATTTGATATAATATTGCTTTTATGTATGTGGCAATTACTTGAGGGAAAAATTGTTTTCTCACTGACTGTTATGGGAGGAAATATACATGGGGAATCATTGTTCTTTTCATATGATTTAGAGAAATAAGCTCAAACCACAAACGTGAAGTTAAACTAGATTGTTGCTTCCAAAAGAGTTATGTGCTCACTTTCAGTTAAGTGATTGCAGTGTGAGCTTGTTTTTGTGTGGTGTGTATTTAAACTAGTACTGTAGTAACCTTTTTATGATTCAAGCATTCAACTAATCTCAAAGCTACTTTTTAAGCTTTCAGTTCAAATTGAGATTCCTGGGCCTGTCATTGTTCCTCAGAAGGAACTGCATGCACGAGGTATGGGTGGCAAGCAGTTTTGTGCATGGGCTTGAAAATGTGATGGCATCTTTAAACAAAAAAAAAAACCCAAATAAAACTGACTTGTAAGTTTTTAAAATGTTGCTTTCAAACGGGTCATAGTTAGGTGTAGGTCAAAACTAGGACATGAGAAAGCTAATACTTGCTGTTAGTTGTGCCCTTAGGAGAAGGGATCCAAAGGAGCCTGTTACTCAGAAACTGCAAAACTTTAAACCCCTTTTTCTCAGTGGATGATGCTTACACGTCAGTGGAGCTTTCCTGGAGCTGAAACTTGCTGTTCTCTCTGCATAGCAATTTCAAATGAATTGTTTCTAATTTGAGAGGCCTTGTATGTGTGCTTGTTGATGTTAAAATGCTGTCAGTTCTGGAAACCAGAACAAATTTGGAAAATCAGAATGTTATTTGAGAGCAAGAATGGTGTTCCATAAATAGGTTTATTGTCAGTCCCATACACACTGCTGTGGTTTCAGAGCAACTCAGAGCTGCTGACTTTTTGGGTGTCTGTGCTGTACACCATTGAGTGAATGTGATCTGTTATCATAGTCTGTAGCACTCGGTAATGAGATGTACTTGACATAAAATAGAATAGACAGAATAGACTACTGGAAGTGACCTACAACAATATCTAGTCCAGCTGCCTGAATAATTCAGGGCTGACCAAAAGTTCAAGCATGTTGTTAAGAGCAATGTCCAAATGCCTCAACCATTGACAGACTTGTGGCATCAAGCACCTCTGTGGAAAGGCTGTTCCAGTGTCTGGCCACCTTTGCAGTAAGGAAATGCTTCCTCATGTCCAGTCTAAACCTCCTGTGGCACAGCTTTGAGCAATTCCCACACATCACGCCGTGGATCTCTGGGAGATAGATTAGCACACTGCTCTTGATCTATCTTGTCTCAGCACATATATTTAATGTTACAACCACAGTTTCTTTCTGCAGTTTTATTTGTTGAGAAGGTGTAAGCTGATCAAATAAGATGAAATACAGATGTGGAGAACCAGACTCAGCAGCTCCATTGCTATTTTCATTTATTCATGAAATGTTGCATGTACAAATTACTAGAGCTTTTTATTATTACTATTATTATTTTTAATTTTTAAATTTTAAAAAAAATTGTTAAAGAAAATAACCCCAAAGAACAAAACTTTATTGATTTGACTGCACTGGCTCGGGGAACTGGGTCCATAGATGGAACCTATATGCTGTACCTAGAATTTTTAAGTAAAGCATTAAAAAAAAATTTCATCCGCCAAAATTGCAAAGGATTGGTTTATATTGTTGTACTGTCAGTTTTTCTCTTGAGTTTTCCACTGTCAAATAACTTTACCTTTATCTGCTCTTCTTCCATGCTTGGACACAGATTTCACACTGTTTTCATTGAGGTGCAAGGTCTTGTTTGGAAGTTTTGACAGGTACACTCCTAATTCTCTGGAAAGCACATAATGTTACATACTTTTTTTCCTCAGTTTAATACCAACTTTCAACAGTTTTTAAAAGCCAACCAGAAAAAGTGTAGGTAGGGGTTCCCACCAGTGGTCAGAGATGCCTTGCTGTGCAACGACACGGTTTTTTTCTGCTGGTTCTCTGCATTTAAAAGCTGTTGCTCAGTGGGGTGAATAGGTTTAACAGTTTTACCTCCCTGGGCCCTCTGAGGTCAGCGCATGACTTGTTAAGGACTGCCACAGTGAAGACATCTGTGACACTGTCATCTCATTGTGCTTGTGTTTTTGTGCTCTACAGTTGTGTGTCCCAGTATATTGTAAACAAGAGAGTTTTCAGAGCTGATGAAAAAAGCAAATGAAAATGTCCATCTCCTGATATTCTTGTGCTTTTGCTATATTGAAAGCAGGGGCATGCAGTAGGAAGGAAAGCAGCTGATTGCCCATGAGGGAGTCCCTTTGGTGCTGAGGATGAAGGCAGGCTACAGTCTATGGACCAATATCTATATCTCTTTTGTTCTGTTGGTTCATCCCTCTTGCTGTTCGTTGCTTGATAGCCAACAGCTGTTCTGTTCTGATCACAGTTTAACTGCAGGTGCAGAATATTTGATACTTCTGGGAGGCAGTGCCACTCCAGCACACCCCTGGTGTGTTTGGGTATTTTTACAGGCTGTACCAGGGTTAGTTCCAGCCCAGCCACGTGCTTTGCCTTTGCAGAGGTGCCAGTTGCTTTGGGCTGGGCTGCCCAGAGCTTGGTGTGACACTGTCACACACCGGTGCTGCAGGCACTCAGGGGAACAAGGACGTGTCACAACTGAGCATCCCAAGGGAGCAAGAGGCCTTCTGTGGAGAAGAAAGTGTACCAGCAGTGTAGATGGGACCTGATTGAAGCACCTGGTTCTGCCCCAGCTTGGTGGAGTCTAGGGGTGGAGAGGAGGCCATGAGAGTCACCTTGCTTGCTGTAGGATGAGAGGGTATGCCTTATTATTTTCTTGCTTTGCAGTTAAAAGACTTACTTAGTTTGAAAGGGTTTTTTTTTTTTTTTTTTTTTACTTCCTCCGTATGCATAGCAGGTTAAGTGTGTTTTTCTTTCTTCTAATTGCAGACTTGCTAATACTTTTGTTTCCATGTAAGGTGTGGGTGACCCACCTATTTTGAGGGTCTCATACAGAAAATTAGCTGCCGGTTAGGCTACAGTTCCTTTTCAGTGTGTAATGGTCTTTCCCACTGATCCTGCTGCTGATCCTGCTCATTTACCAAGGAGCTGCAGTTGGGTTTCTTATACTAGGATTTAATTATGGACAATATGCTACTCATTAACTGGTATGCTAGAAATTATCCTGAAAGATCAGAAATAAGCAGGGTTCATAAAAATGTTAGGGAACGTGTTTCAGGGTTAAAGATTTTCTTTGTGTTTCACTCATTTATTATTTTTTACAGAAAATAATTTTCTGAGCGCTTTGTTTGTCTGTGGCAGCTGTTCTCAGTCATTAATGTGGAGGAGGATCTGTAAAAGTGAAATGAGTACACAAAACCTCCTCAGCCTGATCTAGTTAAAATAATGGCTCAAGAACAAGATCCTGAACTGTGAAATACAGTCTGGATATATGCATATACATGCTTGCCCATACACTCTGTACAAATAATTTAATTGCTACACTTACTGTAATGTGTCCAGCAGGGAATATGCCTTGAGCCTTTCTGTGTTCAGAATCTTCCAGCTACAGATGATTAGGGGATTGACTATCTAAGTATTACATTTTAAATTACATCTTTATACTTGCTGAATGAGATGAATTTAATATTTTGATGTGATTTTTCATGCTGAGCTTGAGCGGTACAGTGAAAGTAGTTAAAGCTGCACATTCTTTGAATAGAGGGGATGTCATGTTTATTAAAACTGTTTGTGGCTTACCACAGTTGTTTACTGGAAGGAAAACAAAACAAAGCCTCAAAGCCAAGTTATGCATCTATAATAGTGCCTGACTGTAGGACTACAGCACACCAAGACTGTAGCTGAAACAGTTTACTTCAGATTTCACTTTTTGTCATTTCAAGAGCAGCCAAAGTCTTTTTTTAGGCAAAAATCAAAATGTTTCTCATACTTTTATTAATAATAAATTTCCTCTGAGGAGAATTCCTGCTGTGTCTTTATTTATCTCTGTCATCTTGTGCTTGGAGGTGTTTTTTCAACTTGCCCCTCAGAAAAACAACATTACTTAGATTGTTGAAATCATGCTGCTGTGTGAGTCTTGTAATTGCTGGAAATTTAAGTTTTATTTTTAAAACCTGCAAATATCTGTGTTTTACTAAAAGCGACCTGCTAGAATGAAATTGATCCACAGAGCTCTTTTTTTTTTTTTTTTCTTGGCAGGAGATTTTTCCATAATTTTCAGTTATTTGAGTTGATGATTTAGAAAAATGGTTTACATGTTCAATTTTGCATTTTTGCACTTCTTTTATTTTGATGTAATAGCATCCACAGTGATTTTTCTTACACACAGAAATGCTGTGGCTCATTTCCATTTGGAAACCTGTTGAAAGTGGTCAGGTTTCAGACTGAGGAATGACATGTTTTATGCACAGGGCACATATGAATCCTGCAGATTTCCTTACATAGAACTGTTGGCTCTGAGGTTGAAATCCTTGGTGTCATCCTGAGAATCCTTTCTATTTCACTCTTCACTGAGGAAGGGGAACAGCTGATGCTGATCCTTAGTGCTGATCCTTAGTGCTGATCCTTTTCATATTAGCAATCTTGTCAAATAAATAGAAGTGAGATTGTTAAGTAGTATAGAACATTTTGAGATACTCATTTTATATCATAGATAGATCTGTAATAATTTCAAAAGCAGATAATAATCATATGCTAACATGCTAGGTTTTCTTTCATTTACATAAGTTTCAGGCAATAAATATCTGAAATGAGAACTATGTTGAAAGGCTTCCTTTTATGTTTTTCCTAATAGCTTGCATTTAATTATAATTTGGAGACTTGATTGCTGTGTTTGAAAAAGGGTTCAGGTTTGTGGGTTTGCAATGCTTTTTCTAGCTTGAAAGGTTTACCTTATCAGGAAGAGGCTATCTGCACTAGCACAGCTTTTGTGAAGTTCCTTATTCTGACCCTGTTGTGCCTGTCCATTTTCTCTCTTCTGTCTATTGCATATTCATGTATGCAGTAAGAATACTGGAAAGCACTAACAGCCAGTCCTTAAAGGTAGAAAGAACCAAGAGGCATTAATTTCAAGTGTTGTTTGGCTGCATTAAAACACACAGCAGGGTTTCTGCTGCTTGACCTTACTGAGAAGTATTCCCTTAGCAACCTTTCATAGAGGGAGTAAAAGGACAGTAAGAAAACAATTTCTCCCCATATAGTCAACAGAATCATAGAAACATATAGTCAGCAGAATCTAAGAAATTAAGTTCTCTCATATAAACACATGAATCTCAAGCCAAAATCTCCCAGTGGCACCAGGGACTTATTAAGTATTCTATTCCTCTGTTTAGTCATTTTATCCTCTGCTTTTTAATTTACTTATCTGAGTCTTAGAGATTTTAACTAGTAACATTGCTGATGGAATGCTTTCAATATCCTCAAAATCTCATTGACAATCTGATTTGTTCATATTCAGAAATTGAATAAAAGGATTTTCCATAGAACAGAATGTTTGTAAAGTTAATGAAAATTGTCTTTGTCAGTGGGTAAATGACCCTATTTATGCCATTAGATGATATTTAGGAAACACGAATTATTTGCTGCTTGGTAATAATTTCAGTAGAGAAGCTGTGTAATGATCTAGAACATTTCCATAACCCTTTGTCTTCTTAACTCCCTGCTCCTAAATAAAGGTAAAACTTGGGATGGTGGAAGGAGGAGTTTGCTTACAGGAGACAGTCTCTCAGTGTCTTGTGCATTTGCAAATCCTTTTTTTTTTTTTTAATAATTTGTTTAAACTTAATTTTACATTGATTTAAAAATGCTTCATAACTCCAAAGTAAACTCTGATGTAAATTGAGCATTGTCTTGTGTGAAATATTAGCTGCATTCTAATTGAAATGACTGATGATTTACCCATTTTCTATCCTACTTGAAAATATTTTTGTAATGAGAAAAGTTATCTGAGAAGTTTAGAGAAAAGGATTAGGATGTGATGTCTGCAAGGGTCAAACCAGAGAGAGGGCTAGGATGTTGAAGTGCACAAAAAATAAAAGGGGGCAACCTATTTATCTGCTTTAAGGTGGTATTTTTTTTGGTTTTTTTTTTTTTGGTTTTTTTTTTTTTTTTTTTGTGAAACTTCCTTTTTTTTTCCTTTTCTTTCAGCTTGTTTTTGTCCTGAAGTTCATCAGTTACTGTGGAAGTAACAGTGGTTTTGACATAGGTAGGACTTAGTGACCCAAACAAAAACAGAAAAAGCTTGTTCTTCCTCTGGTCTGAGCAAGGTGTTTGCGCAGTATGGGTCTGGTTTTTAAAGCAGCTGGAGAAGGGCAGGGATGCCACATCTTAGACCAGTAATCATTTTGCAAATAATCAGCCTGTGCAAGGCATTTCACTTTCCAAGAGGAGAAGAGGAATTTTTGCTCACAGTGTAGCAGAAGTTGAGGCTGACAAACCTCAGCTTGTAGAAAGCCACTTGCCCAGGACAGCTTGACAGGACCGTGCCCATATCTGGGCTGAAGCATTGTGTAATCCACATGAAAAATAATGTCATGTTTCAGCATTGCCCAGCTTTATTTATTTTTTTTTTTTTAATTTAAAAAACTCTTTCTAAAGGCTTAATTCTTTGTTATGTGTTAAGGGCAGTTTACATTTTTGTGACCATGGTGTGTCCTCTTTGCTTTTACACTGCTGTTTTGAAATATAATGTAATGTCAGATGAAACAGAATCATCTGGGCAATGTAATTAGTAATACATGATTCTTTTAGAATCATGTATTACTAGTTCTCAAAAGTGTCTTTGAGTAGACTTACTACTGTCTTTACAGTCTTTGAGTAGACTTTTTTTCAGTAACACAGTATTTTTCTCAGGAAGTGTTTATCTCTGTTGTCCATTTTGTTTGTTCTTAGTTTTTTATTGCCAATTCAGGGACTGTAGAGTTGTAGCTGGTATCTTTATGCCTGGGGTCCTTAACTAAAACTCCAGTTTCTCAAAAGCATCTAGTTGAGGAGACTTTTCCTGTCTGTGGCTGCACTTCCCAGAGCCACTTCATCATTTCTAGTCATGCCCCATTTTGTATGAACAGCAGGTCCATCATTCTACCTCCTGGTGAGGTTTGTAAATGTAAATCTTCTCTTCAAATTCTGATTTCTATTTTACCTGTCTTCTGTTGTTTGGCAGCATGGTGTTCCCCCCATACTTCCCTCTTCCCTGCCACTGCTCAATGCAATAGATTTTATGAACACGCTTTTCATGATTTACTGGATTATTTTATTTCCACTACATTTTAATCATCGTGATGACATCTGTTGGCAGCAGTACACAGATGCTTTGTCAGGGTATATTTTAAGGTTTGTAAATGCTTACTATACCTACATGACAAAACTAAGGTTTTTTCTTTTTCATTTACATTACAAGAAATGGGACTGCATTTTGGAAATGAAAAGAGTCTCTGGAAGACTCACTGCCTTCCAGTGACCAACAGGTGAAACCTCTAAGTTTCATGTAGCTTCCTCTGTGTTACCTGCTGCAGTGAGCCTTGCACTACAGAATTAAGCCTCTCATCCTGCTTTCACTGATATGAAGGGTAATCTTCCTCCCTTTTTAATTTTTTTTATTTTAGATTTTAACCTTTAAAGCTGTCTATCACTGCCATTATAAGGAAATGGAGAACACACAGGGACAAGAGGCCAGAGCTGCTTCTTCAAGGCATCTCTATAGCTCTAAAGAAT
This sequence comes from Taeniopygia guttata, assembly GCF_048771995.1. NCBI lineage: Eukaryota > Metazoa > Chordata > Aves > Passeriformes > Estrildidae > Taeniopygia > Taeniopygia guttata. The sequence continues at coordinate 10,216,353 of NC_133031.1, read as the reverse complement.
GACAAAATATCAGGAATATAAAAAAGAAATTACAGCAGTGGTCAGTTGTATTTGCTATAGGACATTCTGGCAATGCTAGTACCTAAATGTAGTCAGACTAAAATGGTAGTTTGGTCAAAATCACTTCCTAAAACTTTTGTGAATTTGAGGCAGATTATGCACAGTCATAATTTCAAGGTGTTTGTGTTTTCTTTCTTGTGGTAATTATGTTCAAAGAGCTGTTGCACTTTGTGCAGCTCAACATGAAAAAAAATACTTGGTGGTATGCAAGAAAGAGCCTGTTGATCAAAAATGGGATTCCATGCCCTGCATTCATGGGGGCACTGGGGCTCTAAACTGGGTTTTGGTAATGTTGCTAATTAGTCTTGGTTGTTGCTGGCCTGCAGGGAGACTGTTTGTAATCTGGAGTTTTGTCTCTTGCCTTGAGAACTTGTGGGTGGTTGTGTTGAGTCAGTAGAAGTGGCACATCTAAAGGATGCTGTAAGAGGAAGGCTTGGAGCAGGATGTGTGTCATGTTTTGGTTCTGAAATGTATTTTCTCAGAAGAATAAATGAATAAGCTGTGACATGGGGTAATTAATAGGGAAGCAAATTCTCTTAGATCTCTTGGGTTTGTAAAGAGATAATATGTACTTTAAAATGATGCATTCTTTTGGGCTCTCAGGGGAGAAAAGCTTACATTCTGTAACTTGTGACAGACTTACAATGTAGAAAGTTGTGTTTCTTTTTTTTTTTTTTTTTTTTCTTCTTCCAGAAATAGCATTGCTAAATTGCTCAGGGGTGTAGTTTACCTCTGTATAAAACCTGTGCATGGAGTGTAAGTTAAGTGTAAAATTCATACACTGTGAAATGCAGCAGAGGAGCCCAGAAAACTACTGAACAAGGCCCTGGAGAAAAATATGTATCTTACATACACACAACACTTCACCTGCCAAAATTCAGCTTAAACTCTGTCACAAGAGGATCAAGGGACAGGCAGAAAGAGATGTTAGCTTGGATTGCTCAGTTCACTTTCTGGGACAATTAGGGGAACTAATAAGGTAAAATTGCTCTGTCTGAGGCTGAAGAAGAAATAGAAGAAGTTTCTCTGAGTGCAGAACAGCACAGCAACAGTTGGAAAGGCTCTGCTGGTTCCAGTGCCCCTGAGAAGTCCCTTAAGGCAAATTGAAGGCTCTGATCTGTTTGCCATTTAAATCTGTACCCATCTATTTTGTTGGTGAGGTGAACCAGACTTAGGAAATACAAATAAATATATAGATTTAGAAAGTTCTGTCATATCTCCATCTCTTCAGGGCTAGTTTGCATGTATAATTTGCAAATATCTTGTCAGATTATCTGGGAAATAGTTATATATCCTAGGGCCTTTGGCAAATGCACTTTGAAGCTGAGAATTTTAAGAGGTATTTTCAAGATTTAGCGTGTTATTACAATGTTAATAAGTAGCTTGAGAACTGAAGAAAAACTTATGATAGGGTTGATAAGATGGAAACTATCTGAGGAAGATGAGCTACAGCTCAGATAGACATGCATGAGGGAAAATGAAATTGCTCCTCAAAAAAGGTCAGTATATATGTAAACTTGGCAATTAAAAAAAAAGAAAGCATTTCTGGTGATGCTACATAGATGAAAAAAAAGAGATTTTCTTTTTCTTTTTTTTTAGCTTTTGGTCAGAAAGGTTTCTACCAGGTATTACAAAATCATTTTCCTTATGAAACTGTAGAGAGAGACAAATGAAGATGTAGTTTGATCTTGGTCTCATAAATTCCAATTTTAAAAAGTTCTGTGAGTTTCTTCATGAGAGGTTGTTAATATGAAGTGTGCCTGTGAACTTTCCAAAAGATTACTAATTACCTTTGTACCCATATCTGCAAATAATGGTTCATGTGGGAAAAGTGTGGCCATCAATGTAGTAGTGTGTTCACACTGCTTTAGAAAATTGTGCCTACAATGCAGTCATCTGAAATAATACTGAGATTTAAGTTAATGGTGGGAAATATTTGCTGACAGGGCTGGCTTCAAGGCATTCTTTTTCCTTCCTAAATGCTGATAAAATTCATTGAAATATTCTGAAGTATATTGATGATTGTCTCAAGATGGCTTAAAAAGTATTATGCCATTCTCCTCATAATTATATTCTCTTTTTGATCAGATTTTACAGGAAACTAGTTTTATTTTTTTTTCCTATAGAAAAGTATTTCTCTAGAAAGTAAACTTATTGAGGCTATTAGTTATCTTAAAACAGGGAAAGGTCAATTGATTTTCTGGATGCTGATCCTAGATTAAGTTTAAATTGTTAAATTTTAATCCTAACTTTAGTTGCTGGTGTATGAAAATAGTCCGATGAGGAGAAATGGGAGTCCCAATAATTTTTCCAAGTTCTGATCTGTACAACACAGTTATGAAGACAGAACTTTGTTATCTCTGTGTATATCCTTGGGATTGGAGTTCCTCTTCCCAGTGCTCAGAAAGAGTTATCAGATACTTCATGGCTGTTCCCAACACAAGAGGGGCCTGAAAAGGGGTCTTCCTCCTGAAAGATAGCTTAAGGTGCTTGGTAGTCTTTAGCTTCATTCCTTATTTTCTTTCCCTGCCTTCTCATTGCTGGCATCCTTTGATCACTGAAGTACCAGAGGAAGTGATGAGATATTTGGTAAATTAGCCTGGTGCACCTCTTGTTTAGTTCTATCACTCTGCAGCACTTGTTTAATTCAGAAGTGGGTTAAACAAGATGTGGACTCGTGAAGAAATTTTTCTCCTTGGTGAGAGAAGTGGGGAACTGCTACGTACTTAATTTTCACTCCCTCTGCTCTGTTGGATGTGGTCCATTTCTCAGAGTTTTCCGAGCTGTTTGGCAAAGAACATTTCTTGATATTGTTGGGGGTCAGTACAGCAGCCCAAATCTCATCTGCTCTGCTCTTGAGTTGTGTTGTGGTTCTGGCCTTTGTCCTCTTACTGTAGATTTTGACCTGGCTACAGGCCAGTTTTTTTCAAGCTTTTCCCATTTCTGTACCTCTAGAAAAGTTTCTGAGTGCATTGATCATTTAAGTCTACTGAAACTTGGTGAAGTTGGTTTTTATTTTTTATTTTCTTTAATTGTCTAGATTGGTCTGTGACCCACATGGAAACAAGTTGTAGAAAATTTAGCAAATAGTCCTTGGTGTTCACAGGACCCATATGTTATTGACTCATTTACTGTATTTTCCTGGGATTGTAGAGAATTGCAATCAGTGATTCCAATGGTCATTCCAGCTTTGTCCCCCTGGCATGGAACATAAGTACAGAATTGTTGAAGGATTTAGGTTGCAAAAGACCTTTAAGATTATGGAGTCCTACCATAAAATGACAGTCTGCTTTATGTCACTGATTTCATGCTTGTGTTTATTTTCCTTAAAATAATTTTTTTTTTTTTTTTTTTTTTTTTTTTTGTGGTACTGAGGTTTTCTCTTATCATTAGCTGACTACAAAGACTAGAAAAATTGACTGGTGTTCTTGAATGATAAGCCTTTATCTAGGAGCTGACAAGCAGAGGAATAACCCCTCCTGAGTCTGCCAGTCTTGTTTTCTATGGGGTAATACAATGTGAAGGAGGAAAACCCTCTGTCTTTGGAGGTATAAGCCTGAGAAATATAAAATGAAGATAAGAATTCAGGATGTCTGACAAGCATAAGCTCAGCTATTGGCCTGTTTGCCAAGCATGACTGTTCCACTGTCATAATGCAGACTAAATTCTTTAATAGCTGCGCTTCAGTGCTTGTAAACTAGTGAGTGATTATTTTGTCTTCTGTTTGTATCATTCATCGAAGCAGTCTGAGCTGACAAGGCCTGGAAAACTCTCTAGGATATGCTGCTGTTAATGCAGTGTGCTACAATGGGACCTTTCTTGTACAACAATGTTGCTGAGCACCTCTAATACCACAGTCTCTATTGTCACTGACTCACTAAATCATAGGAGTTGCATGCTCCTCCCCATCTACCTCATTTGAACCGATTGCAGGAAATTCCCTCTGTATCTCTCATGTGAACATTTGAAGTTGATTATATTTGTTGCCATTAATAGCAAACAGTAGTTTGCTGCTTTTGTAAAAACTCAGACATTTTGCTTAAAATATAAAATAGAATTAGTTCTGTGAGTATTTTGATGAACTTAGCTGTTTCCAGAAGTATAAATAAATCACTGTACTTGAGAATGTTTTACTGCTCTAATTTATTAAATTTATTAGATGCTTCTTCAGCTTTCTTTAGTTCATAGAAGTTCAATCTAAGAACCACAACTTGCTTTCTTTTTGTTCACAGAGATTTAAAAGAATAACTTTATAACCATCAATAACCATGTAAACTTTCGCCTGGCTTGATTCTCAGCCATATTAGAGCTTAGGTTTTAGACCACACATAAGCTCATGGCAACTCTGTTTCTAAATAGTGCAAACCACTGTTACTTTTTGCAAGCAGACTCAGAATTTGTGCACAAAAAGGCTTTCCAGGCCCATGTGTGTTTAGACCTGATCTGTTACTGAGACAGTGTACGTACAGTGAGTATGAACCATGTTCAGCCCTAGGGTTGCTTCTACTCTGCCTGTAGCAGAGCTTGACTCAGTCACGGGAATCGCCTTTGGGATGCATTTCTTCTTTCTTTCCAGGTTAGCTTGGCTCTTCAAACAACTCAGCTGGTTTGTTGCTTATGCTTATTGCAGTCACTTGCAGTCTTTTGCAGGTATTTCTGAAAAGTTACACCCCTTTAACTCAGACCCAAGTGATCGTCTCACAGGTGACAGTGTGCCCAGCTGTGCTGGCTGAAGACAGCCAGGGCTCTGTCACTGGACTAACTGCTTCCACTTGAGTCATGAGCCTCAGCAGGTTTGACTGATCTGTAAAGACTTGAAGTGGTTCATTCTAGGAGAAAGAACTGTAGTCTGATATGTGCTGTTCAATATAGGCACAAAATAAAGACTATAGTGGGGGAAGTTATTTGTTGAAAATTGCTCAGTCAGCTCTACAAGAAATAGGCAATAAATCCGCTTGACTGTCTTCATTAAACCCCAAAACATCTGTTGCAACACTTTTTATGGTTACTGAAGTAGGTATTATGTCTGACTGTAAAAGTCATAGATAACATATCTTTAAAAATTTATTGCCTGTTTTACTAGTCATTGACAAATAATTTCTGAAAGGAGGCTTTGAAAGGCCTGATCTGTGGAGTTCAGAGATTTAGGGTTGAGAGTATCTAGGTCTTTCAAGGAGAGTCTGTTTGAACATTTGATATCAGATAATCTTCCAAGCTCATAGCCAGCTATAGCTAAGAAATGAGGAAGAGCTAGCCAAGTGTGGACAACGGGAGAAGGAAAACAGAAAAGTCCCTACAGGGATCTCCCAGTCCCTAATATCAGCCATGCAGGTAAAACTTGGTATGCCATCTTAAATATATCTTTAAACTGTAACAAGAGAAAGGCTCTACTTACCCCAAATCACTACACAGCATTTAATAATTTACTGTAGCTTCAGGAAGTGAATCTGGAAAAAATATGTCAGGAAATAGGGCAGAGCTGGAGCTGCTGTTATTCCACAGTGCAAGTCATACAGAAGAGTTCTGAGCCTACTTCCTTTTAATACACAAAAAATGTTACATGTAGAACAGAGCGTATTCCACAGTGGATTAGAGATCCATCAATTACATTTTGAGCACTTTCAGCAGCAAAATGTAACAAAAGTTCTTTGAAAAGGCATGTAAGCAACTTTGCTCCTTTATCATACTTCTGAGAAAAATGTAAAACAGGAAATGCAAACAAAATTAACCCCCCCTATTTATAAATAATTCATTCAATAAGGTTTGCGAAAGAGGGGTTGGAAAACTCCTTTATTTCATCTTTAGTATTTTGAAAGCTGAATAGAGTGCAGCTTTTCTGTTACAGACATCTTATTAAAAAATCATTCCTGCCTCAGAATGTATACTTTTTGGTGACAGTGATGTTTTCTGTTACCTCTGCTTATTCTGCTAAGCAAAATCCAAGGAAGCCCTTGCTGTCAGTACTGATTCTTCTTGTGGTAAGGAATATTTTTGTTCTGAAAACTAGGTAGTTAATCAGTCTTGGTCAGTGTCAGTAGTCACACAGAACCACTGTCTTCTGTAATTTCTTTTGTTTCATATCATGACAATATTTTGGAGAAACCCCTAATTTTCCAGGGAACTGTTAATTCTTTTAGTGTACTTGGAAATCTGACAACAAAGACTTATTGTAATTTAGAAGACTTTGAAGCTAATGGAATGACTTTGATCTGAGAGCTTTAGTGGGCTTTGCCATTGCTGCTGTTGATGGTTGCTGGTGCCAGGGCTCACTGAGGCACACCTGGAGCTGTCCCAGGGCTCACTGAGGCATACCTAGAGCTGTGGCAGGGCTTACTGAGGCACACCTAAAGCTGTCCCAGGGCTCACTGATGCACACCTAGAGCTGTCCCAGGGCTCACTGATGCTCACCTAGAGCTGTCCCAGTGCTGCTGATCTGGCTTCTGTGCAGGCACGCTTGCAGGGAGAAGGGAAGGGAGGCAGCAGAGGAGTGGTGTGTCTGGATCTGCTGCCCATGCAGCTGGCAGGGGCTGCTGAGCCTTGCACACAGAAAACCATGGGTGATATCTGCTCTGACTCTGGGCCAGTTGCAGAAGGAACCTCACAAACTGTTATTGGGATTCCTTGGGCTAATGAGAGAGCAGGATATGTTGGACTGATCATCTGGTCTCTCTGTCAAAACTTGTTACTGAAGTCTGTGTATGTGGGCAAAATTCCCTTTTAACTTCAGTGAGAAAGCTACAAACTGAGACAAGGAAGTTCCAAAATCTGGAATTTGAACCAATTATTTGGTCTGTATTTTCCCCACTTTTCATATATATATGTGTGTGTGTGTGTATGTCTAAAATAACTGCTCACCATTAGAAAGATTATGTGCATATTTTATATAAGATACATTTTGTTTTATGTCAAACCCAGTCATTGTAGTAGTGAAATCCTTGCAGTTAATCTGATTGCAGGCCCCCAGGACCCTGAACACTGATTTCTTGAGCACTCTGGTATCTCCCTTGCAGGCCAGGTGTCTGCCAGGCTGGTTTTTGATGAGGTGACCCAGCCATCAGCTGCTGAGGCACAAGGCTGCTGCAGCTCTTGCTGCACTTAACCTTGTGTTTGCATTGCACTGAAACTCTTCAGCCAGGTACTTGCATAACTGTCTTAGTGTCCTCGTTTCCCGCAGAACATTGGACCCTCAACTTAATATCTGCTTTCACTCTACCCAAGCTTTAACACCACTTGAATCCCAGTAAGAAGTTCTGTAATGCCTTACAATGTGTGTCTGGTAACTTGCTGTAAACTTGCTGTAAACCTCCTGAATTTTGGTGTAACAGAAAGAAGGCATATTTCCATTGAAAGTACTTTTGTTCTTTCCATTTGTTCTGAAGCCAAATGCCTCAGAAATAGCTCTAGTAGTTGGGTTTACCTCTGCAAATCTGAGTTTTTTGATACTGAGCAATTTCTGTTCAGAAATTACTAATTAGCTGGAGGCTCATGATAAAACAAGGAGGTGTCAAATATGGTAAGAATCTCTAGGGAGGTTGCTGTGTACCTGTCCTGTGTGTTTGATTAGGGAACACTTCTAAAGCATAGGAAATAGAAAAGCTGTCATTCTTGCCTCTAATGGGAGGCCTCAGAGATGGAACTGTTAACTGCTCTAGAGAGCACTGTGGATTTCCCTTTTGAAAGTGTCTTGAGAGATAATTTTCCTTCCCCAGATCCCTGGTGACATGAAGGGCTCAAAAGCATGTGTCTGACTTACAGCCCCTCAAAGTCTTCTTATCCGGAGGAAATCTTCCCTGGAGTCTCCATAAAGATACTTGAAAAGAAAAAGAGATCATTGCTTGCACAGGGCCATAAGATCTCATAAAAAGGAAAAGCCTTGCACAGTAGAGGATTTTTCTTTTTTTCATATACCCCCTAATGACTGAAATCAGTAAAAAATAACCCAACTATAGCCCATCACACAGCAATACAGAGGACTTGAGTTAGACAAAGTTTTTAGCTTTATATAAACCTTTGTGTTTTATATAATAGCTGTGTGTCACTGTGAAGGACTCTAAAATGGCTTTCATCAAGAAGGATTTACATGAACACTGAAAGACAAGGTGATACTAGTACTGACTTGTTTCTCATATAGTCTTTGTCATTTTAGCAGTGTCAAAATTTCTTACAGCCTAGATGTTTCAAAAAGGCAGATAGGTAGACGTAAATGGTTTTTCTTTATTAGTTTTGGGCTTATAAATTGGAGTTTAGAAGTCAGTCTTTATCTGAAAAAAATTAGTCACTTTCCATTAAATCTTTTTTTTTTTTTTTTTAACATAAATATTTTAGCCATTCTAAACGTTTAGACTTTTATTACCTGTCACTGTATGGATTCTGATATGGCTGCTCTCTAATAATATAATCTTTCTGCTCTCCCTACTTGTAAGAAGCATTGTGAGAATTAATTAACAAGTCCCAATTAGAATATTCAGCACACTCCTAAGCATTTTATTCCAAGAAATCTTGCCTTGAAGTGCTTTTCTTTTCCCCATATGTATTAGGATGAAAGGTCAGGAAACAAAGTTGCAGTGTGTGACACCAGGGATGTGTGTTCAGATGGTGGGGTGAGGGTTGGCTGCCACACCACTTGCAAGTCTCTGAAATTGCTGTTTTTATTGCCTTTTGATGGCTTTGCACCAAAAGTTTTCTGAGCATAGCTGTCCCTTCTCTACTGGTGTCAGACTTCGAAGCTGAAAGAGAAGTTAACAGCACGATTTGTGAGAAAACTGGCAAGGTTCTGTCAAATCTGCAACCACCTGGTTGCATAGTAGTACCTGTTTTGAGAATATTTTAATATTTGTGGTTTTCTGCAGAGCAAACAATAATACTTAATTAGTTGGTTAATCACAAAAAAAAATAGCAGGACATCACTTCATACTTTTATTTAAAACAACTCTTGGCTTTCATAGTAATCATCCTTGGTCTTACTGTTATTTTTTTCTGGCTTTTCTTCAGTTACCAGGGATCAGCTACAGGCCCTTCTTTGGTAAATTTATAAAATGACCTAAGTACAGGCTCTTGCATGGAAGGTATTGATATGATATTGATAAAAGGCTATTATTTTGTATGTCTTGAGAGTGCCAGTATACTGTAATTTGATAAAAACTCCCTGACCAAGTCCATCAAGCCTTTCAACTCTTTTGTGTGACCTTTCCCAGTCCTTGCTCTTGTCCCTTTGGTTTACATTTGTCCTCAGAGAGCTATGCTGAAGTAGGGTTTGGCCTTGGTATCTCTCTGTAATTTTCTAAAGGAAAATAAATGACTGCACCATTTCTGTTTACCTTTTAGCCTGATCTTCATTTGCTAGATATCTTTGATAGCTGCCAGAATGCATTTCCAGCTTCCTCGATGGTTGAGTTTATCTCCCATCAGATCTCATTATGTTCTGCAGCTTTACTGCCCTAGGAAGCAAGTATATGTATTTCTTCATCATGTTATTGTTTTTTGCTCTTTTACAAATATAATCTCTTCTATTTTTTGTCCATTTCTGAACGTGTGGGTAACAGCAGTTTCCCAGAGCACTTGCTTTGTATTCTGGAAATCATTGCATCGCAAACAAATTCCCTTTTTGGCTGTAATGATGTCTCTTTTGCCCCTCATAGTCTTGTCATCAGACATTCCTGCATCATGAAGTGCTTTCTTTAGGCTCATCTCTTTCCTTCCCTACTACTCCAGACTTTACTGATGCTTCTTCTCATCTATCCCTTTCTTTTTTCTTGTCTGCCTTTACTTTTGGACCTCCAATCTCTTCAATTTCTCCTACCACGATAGTTGCAGTCATCAGATGTGTGTGATGCAGGATGTCTCTTGCCTTCGTACTTTCAGAAGGCTTATGTGAAAAGGAAAAGGACACAAACCCTCACATTGCTTAGTAATGAGGGGAGTCAATGTGCAAGGGATCCTTGCACCAGAAGAAAATCCTTGTCTTCCTCACTCAGAAGAAATCTGAGGACTTCACCAGGAGGAAGACACATTCCCCACATCTTTGTATTTCCTTTGTATGCATGTTCCTCTCAGACTGGATGCACATGAATGTGCTTATGTGGCAAGTCAAAGCAGGAGCCATATAAACGGATTCAGACCACCCAGATCTCAAAGTCACTGCATGTGCATCTTTATTATAGCGATCATGCTTTCAGATTTTATATACCTGCTAGCCACATTTTCTCTCTATCTAGGCTGTATTTCCTACTTAAAGTGAAAGCACTGATGCATCTCATCTTTAAGATTTTTTTTTTCCCATCTGTGCATTAGCACAGCTGTAACTCTAAAGGCAACACTTCAAATGAGTGCTGAATTCTTACATTGTTTGCAGCAACAAGCACTACAGTGATAAAAATACTTCCATCATGGGCTGTAGCTTGGCTCTTGCCTCCCACTGGGCATCCCTTTCATCTCCGCTGTTCGTCTTTAAACAGCGTATCTTGTCTGCGGACACAATGGAGAGACAAGCTCTTCAGAAATATATGCAATAATAATCATCCTTTCTGCAGGCTTTTCAGGGTGGAGAGTACCTTGGGATCTGTCCTTCTGTAGCAAAATAGTGGCATTTCAAATTAATTTTATTTTAGGGAAGTAAGGTGAGGCAGTGTCCAGGCAGTGAGGGAAGTATTTAATATGAACTTGGCTATGTGAATTTCATAGGTAAACATGAAACGCTCAATTTTTCCCTGGATCGAGGTGACAAGACTATGATGTTGAATTGGAAAGAATGATGAGTGTTACTTTTTACCCTGGGTCTGCAGTGGTGAGTAGCAAACCAGCAGTGTCAGTCTCCAGTTTGCTCATGAACATGGCACTTGAGCAGGGTAGAGAGAGATGGACTTTTGGGTCTTCCTGATGTGAGGTTCCCTCTTAGCGAGGGTGAGGGTTTCATGCACATTTTCAGTACATTCATCAATAAGTGAAAAGAACTTCTGTTGCAGGGAAAGGAAGAAAGCTTTAGTTTACTTTTTGTTTGCGATCTTTCTCTGTGATTATTTTTTTAAGTAGGATGAGTTTCCTTAGGTGGGAAGCCAAAGAAGGCACAAATGCTCTTTTCTTAATTGTGTACTTGGTAATTGCTTGTTGATGAATTAACTCGGCAGTTTGGACATTCAGAGTAGGCTATGGTTCAGCTTACTTAACCCAAATGCTTTGGTTCTCTGCATGTGTGTAATAAGTGTGAAGTTTTAGGTATGTCAGTGGCTTCAAGACAGCTAATTTGGAGTCTCTGTTAGTCAGAATGCATATTTGAAACATTGTGCATCTGCAGACTAATGTTTTTAGCTTAGCTGAGGCCCTGGAGTGAGTTTGTCACCATTAAATGAGGATTGTTTGCAAGGTCTGAAAAATAACAACTCCAGATCCATGCAGCCATTGTCATGTAGCTGCATTATGTGAAATTTATGCTGTGTCTTCCAGTTCTCTGAAGATTTGTGTTGTTTCTGCAGGGAACAGATTATAGAATCCAGTAGCTATAAAAGATCTATGGGAAATTAAAGTTACTGGGAAAGTATTTTCACCCTCTTCCTCTGGTTTGTTTCTCCCGAGTTTTCTATCTATTATGAAAAATGTGTACCACATTGCCATTACTCTAAAATAATTCCTGCTGCTAAGCAGTGCAAGTTTGATGTGACACAGTCAGTGTTGGGAGTGTTATGCTCTGTATCATACTGTCCCTGAATGTGCTTCTTTGTATGTCTGTCTTGTTTGGGTTATTTTATAAACTTTTAGTGTCTTCTGTTTCTGGCTTTTGTATTAAAAAAAGAATTAACAAGTTCTTATGCTTTTTTATGAAGATGGAGACAGGGATATAATGAAAGTTTATTTTCAAATACTTTTACTAGGGAGTGATCTCTATACATTTTTTTTATAATTTAACTGAAATTTAGGATTTTGGAAATAATATTTTAAAAAATCTTCATGACAGTAGCAGTAAGAAGGATTATCAAGTAGGCATCTCCCATAATCCAGGCTAGTCTATTGAGTACCTCCTTTAGGTTTCCATCACAGGGTTAAGATTTGGGTTTTGGAGACCAAAACACAGTGACAGCTTCTGGCATTATAACTTTTGGAAATATGTACTTTACATGTGTTTTCACTGTTTTTGTTTTGTAGGGTATGTAGAAGATCCAACCTTGAACTTACCAACTAAAGTTAATTTTCTTCCATTGTTATAATTAGAAATATGGAAATGCATACAAATTTCACATAATGTACAAGGATATCAAAAACCATCTTTTGCTATTGACGTGAACTCTTAGATACTGGCAGATTTTACACTTGCCAAAAGCTGAGTTTTTGGGGTGGGAGGAGAAAATAGATAAATTTAGAGTGAAATGCAAGAAATTTTTCACAGAAAGGAATGGAATTAAAAATGGACTGCTACACTCCTGGCAGCATCTTCACATAAAATATTTTGACTTTTTGCTTTTGAAAGTGATGTAGTTCAGGGATGAACCCTAACAGTTGTTTATGTAAAATTGTTGCTGGGAAGTTTTTATACCTTTGCCAACTTTCCCATATCTCCAGCGACAACCAACAATTCTACCCCAGTTTTTGGCTTGAAGAACTCTCCAAAATAAAAGGAAATATTGTTGAAAAAATAAAATATCAAATAGAATTTGACATTTGCATTAAATATTTAGCATTTAAGAAAAAAAAAGGCTTTAAAGAAACATTTATTTTTTCCTCAGTATTTTTGCTCCTGTAGTGGGTTTTAATTTTTTAAAATATTTTGCTAAGCCTAGCTCCAGCTATAATTCTAGGAGGTGTAACTGATAAATAATCACAGGTAAATGAAATACCTCCACATATTTCTGTATGTGCAGACACCTGGCATTGTGATATTCTCTTCAGGGAGGGAATACGTTGTGAAAAATTGAGTCTGCAAATTATCTGTCATAAAAATGCTTTATTTCTGGCAAAGCTACAAATGGGGTGTCTGTGTTGATGCATACCCATAGTGTCATTAACCATGTTCCTTAATAACTATTAATTAGCTTCACTGGAGCTCGTGTAGTCCAGATTAATTACAGTGGGAGGGCCAAGGAGAACTAAGAAGCTCCTTTATTTCACTGCTGCTGAGAGTTGAGTGCACTTAGGGAGTGGAGGCTGCCTTTGGTTATTCTGTAACTCTCTGAGTGATGTTGGTTTCCTTGGATCTTTTTACCTGTCACGCCTGAAATATCAGCTCTTAACAGTGTCCAAATGATGACTGGGAAGAAGGGCACGCTCCTCTTCCTTTGCATGCCAGTATGCAGCTTCCAGGGCTGCACACAGATGCGGTGCAGATACTGGTACGAGATCTTCCTTCATCTCTATTTTCACATCCAGTGCCCTTTGTTGCAAACCTTGTAAACAAAATGAGGGCAGAAAAGCAATGAGCTATTGGGGAATGCCCCAGTGGACACAAACGGGAATTGTAACAGGACAGGTGAGAAGAACCTCTTCACAAAGTTTGTTTTCCCATGAATCATACAGGACCTCCCATTACACATGAATCTGCTCAAGGATGACTCTTTTAGTATATTCTGGGGTGGAATCCTCTTTATCAGTTTTAAGAGCTAGAAACTTGTGAGTTTTTAAAATAGTTCTTCAATAACTATCGCAGGATCAGCTCTGTTGACCCAACTCAAAGAAATATGCCAGATGGATTAGCTGTAATTACTGTTCATATGCAGCTTTGCATGGAAAATTTCAGTATTTTCTCAACCTTCTTCTATTTCCAGTTATTAGCAAACAGTTTCTCCATAAGGAATTAGCCATGTTGAAAGTTAGGTAATATTTTAAAGTTACTGCTGAAGAGCAGTTGTTTTTCTCTCATTTTGGAGTATTTTATTATTTTATCATTTTCTGAATAGGTATTTCTGATATCTTTGTTCTCCAAATTCCTCCTAGTAGTAGTAGTAGTAGTAGAGAAGGCTTGCCTCTTGTTGTGCAGTCACTGATGTCTCCACTATAAATGGTGTGAGTGGCTTGAAGAGGATATTGCAGCATCTCACCAGAAGAGAAAAACTGGCCTGTGATCCCTTGCTTGTCTACTGTATTTTCCAAATACATTTTTGATACTTATATTGGAGTTGGACTTTGGATAAAATACAATTTTTTTTTTTTTTTATAAAATACAGTTTCTCTTTTTGCTTCTTTTCCCTGTGAACTTCTTGCATCCTTACTCTGAATGAGCATTTCCATGACTGTTGGTTCTTCATCAGACATTCAATTGTTGATACACTGATGTGTTTTAAACAGACATTTACTGTTTAAATACAAACAGTAATTACCGCTTCTTTTCTTAATTCTCATTCTGTTTTTCTCTGATTTGTTGAGAACACAAGGGTCATCGCTTGTTTATTAATTTTGCAATGTTGGAGTTCTTGTACTATTTTTAATCCTAAATTCCATATCAACATCACTTTATTGGAAATGTATTCTGAAGTGTGATGCTCTGTGTTACTTATAGGTTTTTGGTTTTGGTGATTTTTTTTTTTTTTTTTTTTTTTTAAGGAAAGGGATAAAGCAGAAGTGTTTGATGTGGTTGTCTTGTAATTTATGCTGTAATAGTGAAACTCAGTTAATAATATAAGCCTAAAACTGGAAGGTACATTGGTTTAGATAAACAAAGCTGTTACCATTTAATCTTGGGCTACTGTAGGTAAGAAGGAAACACAGTTTCTAATTAGGAGGGAGGCTGGTAGGACCTGGAGAGAATCCTGCAATTCTCATTTTATAATGTAAGACTCAGGCTTCAAACTTCATTTGTATGTGACTTTCTCTTCCTGGATTTCAGGGATGAAGAATAGAACAGTCTTTGACATTTTGCTTATAATGAATTTGTTCTTGCTCTTATTTCAAGTTTTATGTATTTTTTTCTTGATACCTGAAAGAGCAGCATATTAATTCTTTTAATATCAATCTAATTATGTAATAAATGCAGGGTTGGTCCAGTCTTTCAGCTGGATTTTTTAAACCAGTAAGGAGCAAATGGTCTTTGTTGCAACTGCATCCTCTCTGTCTATGTGGACCTGAACCCAACGTAAAATTTGTCTTCTGAATAGTTACTCTTAGTGATTTAAAAGTCAGCATTGAAAACAGCATTTTTTGTGAAAAAATATAAAGATATCTGTTTAATCAATATATTCAGAGTGCCTAATCCTTGTGTGAAGTTAAATAAAGCAAAAAGAAAACCTTCAATTTTCCATTATTTACAACGAAGAGTTATTGCAGTGTCTTAGTAGGAAATTGTCTTTACATTGTAGATTCAGTGCCATTCCACTGTACCTTTTAACTCAGATAGGATAAGACCTATTTTGTTCTCATTAGACTTATAATCCCAGAATTACTTTCAGCACAGATTGCTTAATGGAACAAAATTATGCCGACATCAGATAATAGTTGATTTTTACAAAATTGAAGATGTGAATATGACCAAACTTGAATATATATCACTCAGAGCCTTTTAAATTGTCTATTAACTCTTGGCTTCAGTAACATAAAATGGATATTAAAATGCAGTTTAGTGATTAATCCTTGAGCTTTTCCATGTTCTTATACAAGGTTTTTTAGTAAAGTTGCAGTCCTAATTCTTTGTACAAAAACATTGTACATCTGTTGCTCAGAGTAGGCATGATATTGAGCTACCAAACAGATAAATTTCTCCAGCCTTCTGATAGAAATTTAAATGTTTTTTGTTCATAAAATGTGGGTATTATTTACCATCTTTTTTATGAGCTATTCCTTAATGTAATACAATATTATTAAATAGATAGAAAATTGGGAACTGAAAAGGAGAACTCAGTCTTGGATGACATTTCCAACTACAATGATATTTTAGAGGACAGTTTCTACATGCAGGTTTGTGGTTCTGAGCCTGTGTCTCTGTCACTGTTTTTACTGTGGCAGATCAGTGTTAAAAAGGGGAAAGAGGCAGAGGTGAGAATTCTCTTCTACCATTGCAATACATGAACAAGAAGAGTGGTGGCCTTGTCTTGTTCTGTATGTTATTCTGTGCAACTATTATGAAGGCAGGTTAGTATGCTAATATGGAAGTAATATAGATTTTGCTCCAATAGCACATACTGTCTCTAGGATGTCATTTAATCCCAACTGTTCCCAGTCTGTAATTGAGTTGTAGCCATGACTGGTGCAGAAAAAGCTACTTGGCATACTGTGGTCTTACTGGGCAGCAAAAATTGAAAGAACAGCTTGCAGATGTATTGCTGTAAGAAAACAGAATTGCTTCATGACAGAAAAAAAGTAGAAAAAATGTATGTCTATTTGGGTTGTGTTTCAGCGTGGTGCATGAAACTGTGTTACTTTGTCACTTGAACGCTGATTCTCAGTGAGAGAACACATGAAATTCAATATGTGCTGGCTTTTAACCAAATTTTAAAATATGATAGGTTGTAATTTTAACATATCATTATACTTAATGTTGGAGGAAAACTGAGTCTTTGAAGTCTTGCTGGTCCACTGATGTGTGTTGTGTAGCTGTTGTTAATTTGAACATTAGGTGAGCCAATGAAGTTTACAGAGGTCTTGAAACATCTAATCTGGTCCTCAAAGCCATGTGTAACATAATGCTTAACACTGGTGGTGAGGTACTGGGTTTTGTTCATGGTGATGGACTTGATATAGATTTTCTTATCCTAGGATGTGAGTTTTTTATCTGATCTAGGGTACTAATGCAAGATAAAGTGTGAATTTTGTGATGAGATTCGTTAATAACCTGCTATTTACTATTAGATTTAGAGTTGCTTATATTGTTATAAGACCACTGACAGGACATCTGGGTTTTGTGATTTTGTAAATGTGTGCAAGCCCACAAGTGTAATTTCACAAACAGGTTCCTCTACACTGGGACCATGTATGCTGTGCTCAAACTTTACATGTTCTTGTTGAACCAAAGTGGTATTCATAGTGGTTTTTTTTTTTTTTAACCAAAATTATATGAGTGTAGAGATTTTTTAAATGGGAAACAACATTCTGGGATCTTTCTCATTTTGCATTCTTTGTGTGAAACATTTGAAATCTTCCTTGAATTATTTTCATTGGTGAAAACTTCTGTCACAACCTGAAGGAAGCAGCCAGATTAGGAGTGAGAGTGAGAGCTGCTGGCACTGTTCAGATTCTGGGAGGTCTGTGATATTACTCTTTTAAGACTTGTCATAGGCCAAACTGTTTTGTCTGGCACTGTTTAGATATGTCCAGATTCCTCTGCAGAATGCAATATCTGAAGAATATTTAACCTTTGTTCTTTCATACTGCTCACAGAAGTAAGCTTCCTGGAAGATCTCACATGAATGTAATGAAAGGCTTTATGATTGTAGTTCTACTGTGATTATTTTATAAAAGAGGAATTATAAGCCTCTAAGTTCTGCTGAATTCCCTTGTTAACAGCCCCATATAGTAGAAAACTTATTATTTCTTAAGGGAAAAACTAATATACATGTTATTGTAATGTGCCATTAACAAGAAGGTGACAGTTTTACTTGTACTATTAGTTTCAGGTACTAATCATGGAGAACAAAATATTTCATGTGCACTTGACTATAATTAACCCCTTATGCTTTTCCCCAGTAGTCATGTCATTTAACAAAGCTTCATTTGCAGTGGCTCAGTAACACAGCATGTGCTCCTACACATGCAAAGACCACTTCAGTGACTCCCTTCTGCTAAAGGCTGCTCATACTGCAGGGCAACTTGCAGAATTAATTAGTCCCTCTCTGAATTTCTTACTGCTAATGCAAATTTTAAACACTAGAGAGTAGGCAATTCTGCATTTCCAGAGTCTGTTACTACCTTGCTCTTTTATTCTGTTTTTCTGTTAATTGCTATTTGCTTGGTTTGATTGCTATAACATGGGCATATATAGGACACTGTTTTTCAGGAGAAAACAGAATGCAGGTAAAATTGGACGAAACTGAGCATTAATCATATTGCAGTTGGTGTAGAGTTTGTGGCCTGCTTCTATTTTACATCTGTAGCACTTGGCTGTATCATCACACTGTGTCCTGCTGTTGTCTAGAGCTGAGAAGGAGGAAATGCCCCTTAGTCCTTTACTCAACCGGAGCACTCCTGCTGCTGATGGGCTACACAAAGTCAACCGTGCAAGGTGGTCCTGGCAGGACCAAGGTGTAAAAGAGTCTGTGCTTGGGTGCTTTGCTGCGTTCCACAAGGCTGAGTTTTTTGATGATGTAGAACAAAGATCCAGGCAGGATCTAACATGTCATTCACTTGTTCCTGATAGCTGAAGAGCCTGAAGTCTAGGATTGTAACTATTCTAGAGAAAGGGAGAAGAAAGGTGCATGACTCAGCACCCTGCTGCTTATGTTGCTGGATGTGAAATTGTTTGAATAATCTTTTAACTGCAGATCAGTTGCTCAGCTCAAGTGATGCCTACCTGTCTGCTGTCTGTTTAGTATTATCAAGTGTGTTTTAAGTGTATTGTCATGTGCAGTGGTAAAGTACTTCCCTGAATGCTCCATTTGCATATTTTCCTTGCATGTGGGGTACCATCCTGTAGGTTAGATATGCAAATAGTTTTTACTTTATGACTTGTATTTGCTGTTAACTTGTACATCCATATTTGCCCAATTGGATCTCTAGTAGAGATTGATTAATGAAACAGTAGACTTCAAGAGCAACACTGAAGCCACAATGATGTTTTGAGAAATGTGTGTTTTTTCCAGTGTTAGAAACTTGCATTTACACTGGAAAGTTTTAACTACTGCTGCATGGTTGAGTTAAAAGTAAGCGAATAATTCAAATTACTTCTATTTAAAAATTTTTAGATTAATTCTGTTTAAGAAACTGTATGCAGCATGAAAACTAGTTTCATCTACATGTGTTTTTTCCTATTGATTTTTATATTAATTTAGAGAAAACTTTGGTCAATTTTTAAATTACAGGAAATTGCCAAAATAAACAACTATTCACAGATTGGAGGATAACAGAGTTGGTAAAGTGTATCTGTGCACTGGAACCGTATTCTCTTGTTAACTGTTCAGATTCTCCTGGTCAGGAGGGTCCAGACAAAAATATAAAACTATGTTGTGACTGGTTTGTCTAGACCTAATGAGATACTAACACTCCCTTCTGCAGCAGCAGCAGTATGATGAACGTGTGTGGGATATGCCAAGACTTTGTTCAGTCTAAAAGATTAAATCTTGTGTGGGGAATGGAGTACTTTATTTAAGGAGCAATTACTTCAGCTTCTTCCATCTACTTTAGTCAAAAGGAATAATTGATTGCTTTTGTCTTGCTGTGAATCTTGCTATTCAGAATGACATTTTGAAAATTTTCATAATGCAAATTCTGTATTTCTTCATCGTTTAGCTGAAAGAATAACTGCACCTCAGTTGTCTAAGAAAGGTCACAGCCAGCTGGATCACAGATTTCTTTTTGTCTCTCTTCCTCTGTCATTTTACAAACCCATATCCTGCCCAACAGAGCACTGAGGAAGGCAGCAGCAGGTGCCCTTGTTGCAGTGAGAGGAATTCAGGCTTTCGGTCATCTCCACCCTGGAGGGTGATTACATCCCAGAAACACTGAAGACATGTAAACACTATGCACCAATGACTTACTCAATGGGAATTAAGTTCTTTCATTGAGATCTGAAGGATTATAGTAGGGAAATGCTTCTGTTTATCATAAATGAAATAGAATACAATGGTATTTTGCAATATAAAATTTAGAGTATAATTTATTCAGATGATGAAAGCATGAAACTGAAGGATTACTTTGGTCACCCTCCAAGATACACAGTATGTTGGAAGAATCCAAGAAGCCTGGTATGTTCATGAAACATGTAACAGGATTTTTGTACTCCTTGGCTAACGAGTGTGACAGGTGCAGTATGTTCTAATTGCTCAGAATTACGCTGTTTGAGTTTCTCTTTCTTGTTTTATTACTATCAGATGCCAATCCTCTAAATGCGTTCACACTTCTAGTGACAATAAAACATGAAATTGTCAGTGTTTGTTTTTTATGTATATCCACACATGTGAATGTGAATATGTAGTATGTGCATCATATTAGCTTTGACTGTAGTATAACTTCAGTCTTCTTATTGGGAACTGGCTGCATTTTGCAATGTAACAGCATTATATATGTGCAAAACATTTATTTTTGCTGACTTCATGTTTACTGTGGAAGTTTGAAACAGCTGTTCCTTTCCCTTTCTTTTCCAACTATTTTTTTTTTAATAATCTAAAATTAAATCATTGCAGGGCTTATTTTAAGTTTTACAGATACTGAAATATTAAGTACATTTAAGTAACTGATTCAGATTTAATTTCTGGTAAGCTAATAGTTTTTCATTAGTATTGTCCATTTTCTTCGGAACAGAGGGGTATCTGGATTACAGAAGAATTATTGAGCACTGTTATAAAAAGTGGGAAGGGCTGACTGTAACAACACCAGGTGCTCTAAAGAAAAGCAGACAGTGTTTTACTGACATCTGATTTGTTTAGTTACAATAATAGCTTTCATGTCTGCAGCAGTACAGTGCCAAGTCTTGTAGAACATTGTAGAACTATACATTGAAAGTGGTTTTATGAGAGATGAAATAAACTCTCAGAATACTTAATCCATAAGGCTGGATTCCATTAAATGAAATGTGGAGTTTATTCAAGACTAACAACTTTCTTTGTACTTTGGAGAGGCTGAAAACAATAAAAAAATCTGGTAAGATTGCCAGTGTTCACTGACATGGGAGTTGAGTGAGTCCCTCCAAATGAGCCCAAAGTTCTTTGGAACAGCATGTTGTTAATGATCAAAATTATATAAGATTATGCCTGCAAAAGATTGGCTTTATGTAATACAAAAGTGTCAAGCCACTTAGCTGGAGCTAAGAGAATTAAATTAATGAAAGGCAGTGAAATCAGGTCTCCAGTGAGTACGGCATCCACTGATCAATACAGCGCGTTAGCGAGTGCTGGGGAGGGATCTGTTTGGAATGCTGATGGCGAGCAGCCCTCTGCAAGCAGCCACCACCAGCTGGGGAGCTGCTCCTGTGTCCTCATGTGCCCCCTGCAGCCCGGGGCCACCGAGCCAAGAGGGCTGGCTGAGCCTCTCCTGCCTGCTGCTGCCTGCGTGCAGGGAATGGCACAGAGGTGCTGATGAGAAGTGGGCTGCTGGCTCAGAGTTTGGGATTTCAGTAAGGGCCTTTTCCAAGTGGAGAATGCCTCTGTCTAAATGAGACATTGAGAATATTACTCTATGGTCTCAGCCAGATGTAAGGGGCAATTGGCTTGAGTGGTCAGCAATTGCTGCTGGCCCAAGGAACCAAGGCTTTTACCAGGACTTCTATAGTTTCACATTTAATTTGCAAAATCTTTCAGATACAATTTACTAAAAAAAAGACTATCTGAAGCCTTATAGCCTGTGTGCCATAAGGAAATATATATGACGGTTGAATTTTGCAGCTTGAGATTTTCTCCTGTTTTCAGACAGTGAAGTAGAATCTGATTATTAAACTGCTTATGCAAAATGCTGCTGCAACTGAGCAGTCCCTTGCAGTGGCAATTGTGAAAGGATTTCCCAGTTTGTGAAGAGAATCAGAGCTCTTGAAAGGGTCATGGAGTAAATGAAGGGAATGATCTTTTAGAAAGTTCATGCCTTAAAAAAGCTGTAATAGCCACGTGTCTTGCACCAAGTTTGTCAGCCATATTAAAGATGTCTAAAATTAGAGACAGCAGTGTTAATAGTGAAAGTTATAGACAGCAAGAGTTAGATAGATAGTTTTTTACTATCTATGTAAAAAAAAAAGTCTTAGAGGCTTCAGTATCATCACAAAGCTTCAATGCCAATTAGCTGCTCAATTTTATTTATTATATGCAAATTAAGAAATAAGATTACAATGGAAGTGACGACACACCTGAAAGTTCCAGCAGAAATAAGCAGAAGGAAGATCTTGTATTTGTGGAGTTTTTTGGTGTAGGAGTAACTGGAAGGTTATTTTTCATTTTTGCCCAAGGTGGGTTGGGAGGAGGAACAAGATTTTTTTTTGCCTGGGTGATGACAGCTCTGGTTTGTAAAGAGCCGGAGGTTCACACTGGAGCTTGTCAGTTCAATTGTTCTGAAAAATATGAATAAAAGAATTATCTGCACTGTACTTTTATTGCTGTTGTAGCTAGAGATCAGTACAATAGTGTCTCTTACTTTTTGATCAGTCACCTGTATAAAATGCTGCGTGTTTTAAATTGCTCAAGTTCAGGAACTCTTCAGAAGTGTAGATACTTGTTCTCTAAATATTTCAACATTTTTCATTTTGTACTTTCATGTGAAGCTGTTTTTAAAGAATTTGGCAACGTCTTTGCAGGGAGTAATAATAAAAATAATAGTGAAGAATTATGATTTATCATTCAAATGCAGGTCTGGGAGGCAGAAACTTGTGACATTTAATCTCAGTACTAAAACTAATCTTTCTGTGGCATTTTCTTCTCCTAGGATTCTCCTAATTTTATTAATACAAGAATTATTTTTATTGCTATTGGTCAGGTAGTAATCCATAGGTTTTAACAGTTGATCCTTGTGCCTCATTGGAGCCATTAGACAGGAAGGGTTTTAATCTTCGCTCAATCGAGAACATGCTGTGATTGCAGGGGCTTGGATTCTGGAAAAATCCTGAATTCTTTGGTCCATTGTGCTTCTGACTTCAGCTATACACGTGCACACACTACCTGTATCTGTGTGCATAAGTTTTGGTAAGGATTATTTGGGAGCAGAATGGAAAAGGCTGAATCCAACTTTGATGTCAGTGCCAACCAAATGCTAGTACCCCAAGAAGTATCTTCAACAAATAGTAATCAACAGTAATCAACAAAGACTTTTCCCAGATTTATTCTTTTAAAACTATCTGTGAAGTTAAACGACCAGTTGGTTCAAGAGACTGATTGCCTTTATCTGACTATTCCTTAGGAATGGACTGTTGAGATAAATGCTGTTAATTAAATACAAATCCTTTTCTCCATTGTGCAGAAACAGCCTTGCCACTGGTCCTTCTCCTAATCTTGTTATAACAGTCCCCTGATAGGTCTCATTAGATTGTCTTGTTAGCTGATACAGAGTATTTTTTACAGCAGAACAGACATAAAAGTTAATGAGTTATAATGTGTCTCAAACACTAATGTTTTCTTTTATTTATTCACTTTTGTTCACTGTCACCATCTACTTCCTTTTGTTCTGTTGCCCAAACAAAAGCCATGTGTGAAAACAGTAATTTATTTCCTTTGATTAGTATTTATTTAATCTGTCATGGTTTATTGGATTTAATTACTTTTAAATCATTAACTTAAACTGAACGATGTGATGGGGAGAGAAAAGCCCTGAGTGTCTTGTACAGTGGTAATGGGACATGCCATGAGCTAGTTCCTGGTTTGCTTAGATGGAGAATACCATCTATTTTGTCAGGAGAATTTATAGAAATATTGCTACCTTTAATTGCATGTGTGGCATCTTCTCAGTTTCTCTCTGTGGCTTTCTCAGAAAATCAGCTGCAGAGCAGCCTTTGTTACTTGAGAGACTCAGAAGACAAAAGCCTCTTGAAAAATGACCATTTGTAAAAAGGAACAGGTGTATAAAGTAATTCCAGTATTTGGAGTTGCCCATGATAGTGCTAATTCAGTTCACTAGATAGCCTGTGGAAGGTGTGTTTAAGTAAAAGTGGCATGATTGGTGTGGTAATCTTGTTAACAAGAGATTTATGAATTGTTAGCTATCAATAACTTTATTAATTACTCTGGTACCTATCAAACTCTTTTGTTGCTGAACTGTTGTTTAGATAGTGCTGTTAGTGTGTGATGTTTCTTTAAAAATTTCTGGCTGGCCTCTGAGACTTTAAATTTGTGCACAAGATGAGGTGCATTATTGATGTAATTAAGCCTTATTGCAAATGTTCACCTTCAGTTTTTGTGTAGGACATCTGGTATGTTCTCTGCTTAACTGGAGACCAAGATTTTTTTGACTTTGCAGAATGATTCCAGCACCCTTTAGAAGATAAGGACCTCACATTCTCCCATTTCTCAGAAATCACAGTAGCAGAGCTACCTGCCATTGCTGAGCTCTTTTTTGCCTGGTACTCACTCTCTACTTTTCCTTCTTCCAAGGTACCCTTTTGCTTTTGAACCTCAGTAAAAAATTCTGAGGAGTCAGAGTCTGGGGATTTTCCTCTTTCTGCTTAGAAATCTTTTGATGAAGTGTATCCTAAGAAGGTGATGTCAGCTAAAGTGATACTTTCCACTGAAGACAGATAGCAATGTTAGGTGTGCCATCAAGTGCATAACTCATCCGTCCTGGCCTCCAAATCATCTTCTTTTTTCAAATGTAATTTTATTCTCCTTTCTTGCTCCATATTATGCACATGATAAATCCCTAGCTAGAGTTGGCTCTCTGAGGAGGAATATGGGTAGAAAAAATGATGGCACTCTTTAGGCAACACTGCATGTTCCCATTTATTTTTCACTTTTGCATGGACATAGTTTTATTCCATTCAGAGCTGCTGCTCTGAGCTTTCTACTACAGCATTTGTAAATATGCCCATGTTCAGAGGGAAGGATGAGCTTGTCCTCGGAGAACAGGGTTGGGAGTCTTTGCCAAAGAGCTGTAAGATTTAAGAAGCGACGGCTGATTGCTTGGCAGATGAAAAGTGGGTGGGCTGATTCAAGTGTGGGTGCTGGCACGAAAGAAGAAATAAAGCTGAGAATAAGTATAGGAAACAAGTGTGCAGGTAGGAGGAACAGGGGAACTGTTTACTCAGCAACCTAATAGCTCTTTCAGCTCAGGCAGAGCAGAATCACAGTGGTCTTGGTGGCTTTTTGCTTAACTGGTCAAGTTCTACAAGTTTACTGCCCAAGCCTTTTTAAATATAAAATGTGTATGGGTTGATAGGGTGGATTTTAGCATGAATTATTATGTATGGTTTAGTTTTAATTAATAGTATTCATACATTTTTATGGGTATGACTAAGTGGTCAACTGTTCTTATTTCTATTAAATCTGAGTTCAGACCAGGCCTAAAATATCAGCTGGCTTCTGGAATGTGTGGTTAGGTTTTTATCTTCTAACAATTTCGGGATTTTTTTTTTCTGAAAAAAGCTTTTATTTTTTTACTTGTTCTGATTTAGTGCATGAGTACAAGGAATGGTAAAGTCTGCTGAGGCAAGTACATAATCTCTTTAGTATATACAGAGATCCAAGTTCAGCATTATATTGTGCAAAAGAGCACTTGATGAAATGTGCTTGAAACACAAAGAGCTGGTAAAGCTGCTTCTTTTGTGTAGTGTAATAAGAACAAAAGGCATGATTGATTACTTATATTTTGTCCTGTAAGACAAAAAGTCTGTCAAAGACATCAAGATACACTTCAACAACAGCCATTCCAGGTTCTGCCTTCTATGATGTGTGTTGTATGGGCCTGCAGAATGAAAATGGTTCCCATTTCCTTGGTGAGCAGAGCCCTGTGGGTATTCTGTCTATGAACATATGATGAATCATTCTATGGGAAATAACAAATGTTTTCTTTCAGCCCATATTGGATTTTTAACATGCATCTGCTACTTTACCAACAGCCTCCCATATGCTGTCAAAAAATCATAACTTGCACATTTTGGTCTTGGAAGCAAATGTTATCTATAGGCCTTGGCTTCTGCCCCACAGTCCCCAAGAACAGTTATCAAATGTTTGTGTAATTAATTTTTTATGGCATACAGATTTTGTTTATTTAAAAGATAAGGAATGTAATAATATCCAGGTGTCTGAAACATCTACCAATGCTAACAGCAGAGCGTTCACAAGTATTATAAACTGAATCTTCCAGGAAAGACTGCAGGATCAGTCATCTGCAGGAATACAGTGAGCAGCCCCTGCTGCTACTGAAGCTACTGCATGAAGACTGAGCATCTGACCACCTGTAATTCCTGAGAGCTGGAGAGTATTTGGCATCTACTGTAGATGCAGACAGGAAAAAATCCTTCATCTCACCTTGCAAAAGTTCAGCCATTAAATCAAATGGTACTTTCACAGCTAGCTGAGCCCCCATAAAATGTGAATGCCTAAGGTTTTAAAAAACAGTTCTTGCAGTTTTTAAGACCTGTAGGCTAGGAACAGAATAGAGCCATAGGTTTAGGAACTGAGAGTTACCCAAATTTGAAATGAGCAACACTTCAGAAACTATCCCCACTTTGCTTGTTTGATTAAGTAGCAGGTTCTGCACCTCACCCTGGCAATAGAACTGACAATGTCAGAAATGAGACATAGAACCTGTTCATGGTTTCTAGTCGCTGCCAAGAAGAGGCATTGAAGAGCAACCCCAAATTTCTTCTGCAAGCCTCTGATAACAGTGGTAAAACCCTAAATGACCCAGTGCAGAGCGAGCACATTCCTGTGGCTTCTAGACCAGATTGTCTGAGCCTGACCAAACTTTATCTGGGTGCAGTGGAGTGTCTCCTAATGCCCCCTAATTCTGCCAGAATTTTCTGTATGATTTACCTCAGAAGTATTATTGCCACTTACAGAGGGACTAGCTTTAGCTCTTGGTGTCTCTTGTGAAGCCAAACAACTTAAATTTGCTTCCACGGTCAGCCAGAACCTGAAAGATTATAGTAAATATAGGAGACTGGGTGTACAAACTGCAGTGCAGTAAAAGAGGAGAAAGTGTAATGGCTAAAGGAGAAGTGTGTAGGTTTTTCAGATATCAGTGATGAACATGTCCAGGGACCTTTACTGCCTGGTTAATAAAAGTGCTTTTATTTTGAAAAGGAGATGGACTTGTATTCTAAGTGCTTTTGATCTAAGGGCTAATAAGATGTTTGATCTGGTCCTATTCTTGCAAGCATTTTAAGAAGTAAAGTAAAAACTGATACTAAATAAAATGTAATTACAAAGAGGGGTAAAAAGAGATATTTACATTAGTGGAGAGGTTTTTTAACTTTTTCAGTTTCCTTTTTGAGTTTATTACCTCATGGATTTGTTCAATTTCTTTTTTCCCTTGTGATTTTATTTTTTCTTTGTTGGTTTTCTGTATATTTAATTTATAGTGTTTACATAATAAGCATAATTGCACCTAATTATGTCATCTTTCCACTGAAACCTGTAATTACAGTTATGATGTGTAATGACATTCATATTAAATTTAGTGGGGGAAAATATAAAGGAAGACCATACCAAATTAATATAAAAATGAAATTATATAATAATACAATCCCCCTCCCCCAAACAGGGGTAATTGAATTAAACCAGTTGAATTGTTACTGATCAGACAAGTCTTGTCTAAACAGTATTCACTTCCTTTTATTATTTTTTTTAACATGAAGATATCGCATTCAGTTTCTTTCTCGGATCACATTTTTGCTTTCTCAGATTCTGAGACTAAATTTTAGGCTTTTTCCCTGGCCAATAGTTATGCAAAGTTTTGTCTAAGCATTTCACTTATGATGTGCAATTAGGTTAAACCAGAGAATTAAAATTCGGCACACTGTGTGAGAAGTACAAAAATAGATACAGATTAAAGGAGATCTTTTGTATCTTAAAATCTTCTAAATTTTAAGAAGAAGTAGGGCTTTAGCAGTAGTAAATATTTAATCAACAACCCCAAACTTCACTTAAAACCCAGAAATCACTGCCTTTATTATCCAGATGGAAGAAAGCTGTAAACAAAGGCACAGACTGTAATTGTAGAAGTTGATTTTTAATGTTGCAAACTTTATAACTGAGAGCCCACTTAAAGTTTAAAAATTTTCTAGTCCTGCTAAAGATGGAACAGCAGATAGGTAGACAGACGTGTAGCAGCTGTGGGCCTCAACAGACATTTTTGAATGTAATTCTTTGTTTCTGGGCACTCTGTGATTCCCTTCTGAAGAAGGTGAAGGACAGAAGTGAGCAAGTCACTGAGTTTGTGCTGAAGGCTGAATGTGTCAATGAAATGAGCATCCCTGGGCAGGTTCACAGACTCTTGGGCATCACATGGGCTACTGAAGTACTTGTGGAGCAGCTGAGTACATGTGTAGTAGCCTCCTCCTTCAGGAGGCCAGAGTGCAAAACTTTTCACCCCTGTCTGTGAAGACTCCAGAAGATACGTTGCTTCAGGTCATGGTGCAAGACTTCAAATAAACTTGGGGAAGGAGCTCTGGAATTTCTGGTTAGCAGCCTGTGAAGACGAATGGCGTAGTGTTTCCAATTCATCTTGGGCATGCTCTGAATACTGAAAGGGTGATCCCTTAATTATTCTGGTGACTCATATTTAAATTGTTCTAAGTGATTTATTTTTGGTCTGAGATACAGACCTTTTTCTAATAGAAAAAAGTTAGAGTGGGCTTTCCTGAGGTCTTGAGCAGAAAGTGCATAGGCAAGAGATGGGAAAATCCTGACTTTTGGCACATCAGGGTGAGACTCCCAAAAAGTTCTAACTGTCCTGTGTTGGTAGCTAATCCTTTCAGAAAGCAGCAGCAGTTGCTTGCAGTCTTCAAAAGGAAGCTGATTTGGCCCAGTGCCATCTTCAAACAACTTCTCTTCTATTGCCTACCGAGAGCCTCTTTTGCCTCATCGATGCAAGGTCCAAGTTTGACCTTGCAGTGAGTTATCTTGGGACAGATAATTCTGTTCACAGTCCCTTCTTTTTTCAATACAGCCTTGTCAATAGCCTGCTCCCTGAAAAAATGCTTCCAGGGATTCATTTTGCAATCACCACCCCATTTATAAATGGGCTTTTTCAGGCAGATGATGGCTGAGCTAAATTCTACACAGTGAAGGCACATCACTTGTAACATAAAAGGGACTTTCCTCGATAGGCTGGATTTCTGGAATTGTTTATTAAAACACAAGAATTAAAATGCTGTACTCCAGTTCCACTCACAAGTTCCTTGTGCCTGCTGCTCCTCTCCATTTCAGTCATTCACTGTAGCAGACTCTTGTGTAACTGCCAGCAGCACACGTTTTCCAGCTGTACAAATGAAATGGAAACCACTGAGCACAGCTGAATCAGAGGCATGATTAAATATATTGAAAACTACCAGGAATAGGAGGAACATGCCATGAAGGCATAGTATATCAGGCAGTGTACGTGGGGGGGAAAGAATCTGTCAGCTTATTGTGTTAGTGCTGTGGTAAATTGGCGCTTACCTACATGTGTGCACGTGTAGAGCTTTGTAAATACATGGAAGAAAAGTTAAATGCCTGTAAAGACCTCTCAAGCTATTGCTCTGAAGTTAGCAAATTAACTGGCTCAAAGTATCTTTCTTGCAAATGAAGTCTGAAAGCTGTTTATGTTTGACTGAAATACCATAATGGAGAACAAATGAATGACACACTTAATTACATCTGTGGAATTCAATAAAACATGCTGCTAGAACATATGCATAAGGGTTGCAGCAGAGTTTTATTTTCTGAGAAATTGCTTTATTTTTTTTATTCATAAAACCACAAAAAATGGTATTTGGTGTTTCAGTTATTTTTTGTCTATAGCATATTTTTATTTTCTCTGAAACAAGATTTCTTGAAAGGACTTTTTTCCATTGATGTTTTCAGGATAAAATTTCTGAGCAGCCCCCAGGTATTTGATATGGCTCTTAGTTTTCTACTTTTTTAAGGATCTGCCACTGAGTTCATGTACGTACAGTTAAAACATCCACTTTGGAGTACCTCTGAACTTGTCCATTATATGGAAGGGACTTGGGATTGATTTCCTTAGCTCCATCTGAAAACACTGAGCAGGAGTATGACAGGAAAGCCAAAGTAGCAAGACAACAATTTATTATTTGTGATGTTTTGTCTCTGGAGTGAATGTGCAGCAATCCTGAGCCTAAGCAGCTTAAGTAGTTGGGTCAGTTTGGTTCTGTGGGAAGCAAGTGAGTGAGGAGTGAAAGGGACATTTGGGATTTCCTCTTGCCAGCTGTTCCTCTCTGTACTCCATGTGGTGATAGACTGTTTTCCAGAACTGTCTCCATACTGCTTCTTTGCAGAGGACTTGACTCATCCCAGTGTAGGCAACAATATAAAGCTGTGTTGTTTACACTCAGTGATGAGTAGGTGGGCATCAGGCTATGCTGTTGATACACATTACATAAATCTAGGTGGGCTGTTAATTGTCAAACAGTAAATTGAACACGATGAAGTTCTAGTCACAAAGGAGTTAAAGGTAAATCTCTTAAAAAAGCAGGAAGAAGGACAACATCATGGCCTCAGTGAATTCTTGGAAAGGAACAGGCAAGTCTCTCTGGAGAAATAGAAAGGAGGATGAGGTTGCAGCAAATTGTACTTCTTGAATGTAGCTGCATGAAGAGCTCAGACAATGGCTGGGAGCCACAGACACCCAAGCAGACTTGGAGAGGGCTGTGAGGGATGTAGCAGAGTAGAGGAAAAGCCTTCAGGCCATTGTAAAACACTTTGCTGTCATTCTTGCCGAACCCTGGGCTCCCCAAGAGGGTGCAGTGCCGACCTTCTGCTTCCCTCTCACAGTAGGAGCTATCATAGCGAACTGTGGTCTTGGAAAGTCCCAAGGAAGGATTCGTGTTGACTGTGAGGTTACAAATAATGTTTTCTGTTCTTTTACTTCCAAAGCTGCAAATCTGAGGAAGGAGGAAAGCACCAAGGCTGATTCCTTTCTCCTGTCTTCTCTTCCCCTCTCTTCCTGTTACTCACTGTATCCTAGCAGCCAGACTGCTGGTAGAAGGGCTCCAGAGGGAGCAGTAAGATGTGACCATTTAGATACCAGGGATGTGTTCTGGTTAGGAATGCTTAATTCAGTGGTAGAAATACTATAAGAAGGTAAGTTCTGTGTGATTTGGTGTTATCCATCACTGCCAGTTCCTTAATTTCTCCGTATTGTCTGTTATAGGACAATGCATCTCAGCCCTTGTCTTCAAGAATGAAAAACAAAAAAAAATATTTTTCAACTGTGCTGTCAGTTCCATTATGAACTCCCAAATAATAGTAATAAAGTTTTTATTTTCTACTTCTCAGTAATAAAGTTGATTTTTCCATGTAATGTTTTTTTTTACTTTATAGTAAAATAAGGGTTTTTTACAAACTTTTATCATGATGATTTCTCAGATGGCTACAGAAATATTTGACATGTTAAACTCAAAATGGTGTTGATACTATCTAGGAGAAAATCCAAAGTATTTTGATGGATGGTGATGATGGAATTTTCAATATGCTCACTGACTCCTAGGACCTGGCAGATATGTTTTCTTTGAGTGAGTTTCAGAAATAGTTAATTAATGTCATTAATGCAATTTGATGTTACATGTGCTGCCTTTGAATGAAAGCTGATCTGAAATTTGACAGAAATTAAATACCATGAGATAGCTACAGAAAGACCAGGAACCAGTACAAATTGAATGTCAGGTACATAGTTCATGTGTTGATTAAAAGGCAATTACCAAATCTATGGACAACCAGGAAATTGGAAATGCAAGTTGAAATAGGAGGAGTGGACAGAAAAAACAGTGAAACCACATGGAAATTTTTCATGCTCCTCTGTGTATTTAAAGTAGGTATGAATGCTTTTGCAATAAAATCTTATGATTTCTGCGAGACTTGCACAAAATGTGACAATTTAAATCTTAAGTCTAGAGCAAGGGAATGTCTTCTTTGTCCACTATATGACCGCAGTTACTTGTTGCATTTTTAATGACAGCTTTGTGCAAAAAAAGGGTAATTTATTCCCATGGTTATTTTGTCAGAGAATGATTATTTATGTGGAAGCCAACTAGGGGACATTTTCGATTCTTGAAGTTAAAGTCACTAAGTACATATGATCCATTTAAAAAATCAATTATATTTCATTCCAGGTTTCTTGTACTCTAGACAATTGTGTTTTTTTGTCATGATAGCTCAGGGTGACTTCAGGCTGACAAATATTTCAACATGACAGGATGCACTTAGTGCTCTGAGGACATAAAATGGGTTCTGTTTATCAGAGTCTTTAGAGAATTATATATATGGTGGAAGGCATGTCAGAATTTATCTCAGTCAAAGCTAATATTAAAATCACTGTCAGTTTCCAGGTGCCTCTTCTATCTTGGAAAGTGTTGCAATTGGTTAACATAGTCATGTTTATTGATGTCAACTTTTGATGGACTGTGTGAATAAAAGAAGGAAGAAAAATATTTAGTATCCATATTTCAGTGAACTATGGAAAAGTATCTATGGGCAAAGTGTGGTATCTTTTACAGTGTTGCTTGTTACAGCACTGTATATAAAATATAAATGTTCTTTTTTACATCGTAATTCTTGAGGTGAATTTCCCTGGAGAAAAAGATAACTGTTTAGCCATAAATGAGAAAATAGTTTTCTTGATGGATGTACTGAGTTCCATTTGGTAACAAAGACAAGAGCAGATGTGAGTAGCAGCAAACTTTCCTGATTCACACATATTCCAGTATAAATTTGCTGTAGCCGCAGTTGTCAGAGAAGTCACCTCATGTGTTAACTCATTTAACCTTTGTGGAATGAGGCCCCCTGAAATCAGTTCCAGTACTGACTTGTACGCTGATGGGGTTAGAGCCTAAGAAGGAAGGAAGAACTTGGGCTTGGAGGAAGTTTACAAGGAACATAATGAGAATCAGAGGTCTGTTTCATGGAAACACAAAGCTGCTTCTCAGCTTGTTATGGGGAGTGAACAAATTTCATATTCCAGTGTGCACAAAAAAGCAATTTCAGCATGGGAATATCTTACACATGCACAAGAATTGCTCTGAGAGCTCATGCATGAGTGTGATTATGGGTGAAATACCTGCATTTACATTTCTTTGTTTATGCAGTTCTTGCTTATGTCAGTAGGCTAAATCTGGTACATGCAGTCAAGGAAGAAACTTATTTCTATTATCGTATATAGTGCATTGTTTTGAAGAGGTGCCTTTTGTGTGTACATTAAAATGAATTAAACTCAACTAGAAGTTAGAATTCATATTCACAGCAGTTAAATTCTCAACATCAATTACTTCTATCAACACTAAAGTGGGTTCAGTTGGGGAGGAAATATATTTCCAGCAATACCTGAAACCCATTTTAGGAAATATGTATTGGAGAAGCATGCTGCATTTGGAAGGTGTGATTTGATTTCAGCATAGAAGACAACTAAAGGGGCAATAAGCCTGTAAGGATGTGTTTTTACTGTGAAAAGGTTTCCTTGCATCCATGCCCAGAGACTTTATAGGGGTGCCCATACAGCACTGGTAGAAGGAATGTCTCAAGTTGTTGTGACTGTTGGAGGATAAACTGTTTTCTTTTCAACAAAGAGGAGTCTATGAAGCTCAGTAACTACAAGAGCTGGGAATGGCACAGCAAATTTGCAGCATCCTCATAAAAAGCAGAGAACAGCATCCACTGTGGTGAAGAGAGAAAGGGAGCTGTACCAATGAGATGCTCCAAAATAGGTCTGGTTACCACACAGAAGCACAGGCCCACACCTAGGTACAGTCATACTTCAAAGATTTTGAGAAATAGCAAACAATATACAGATGAAGAATTTTTTTCTGTGTTGAGAGGAATTTTGAGCAAAACTGGGTAAGTGATGAGCATGTGAATAGCAGCACTGCATTTTGTGGCAAGGATACATAAGCTTTCTGCGAGTTCCTTTCTGTGCTGAAGTTAAGTTCAATTTAACATGTCTGCTATAAAAAGCTATCATAATCCAATTTGTATAATGAGTTCATTGTTAAATACTAATGATTATTAGTATATAAAAGAAAATAGTCTGACAATTACCCTGTAGTAAGAACTCTGTACATAGAGCAGAATTCCCATTCTGGTTTATCTCCATCATTCACTTGTTGAACTTGGAAAAAATGGCCCTCTCTTTCAAGGGAGAAGCGTCCTCTCTTTTTCTTGGGAAGGTATGTCAGCATAATCTATCATAAAGAGAGACACCTTCAGGAGACCTGTGTAGTTTTGTTGCTTTATAAATATAAGTTCTCAAATATTGAAACATATATTGCCTTAAATTGGTGTGAAATTGATCCAGTCTTAGAACGGGTAAGGAACAAAAAAAATGAGCCCAGAAATATATCACCAGTGAACTCTGCAGTCTTAATTGGTAAACAATAGAGCTGTAACTATTTTGTTTTGATTATATTCACTAACGGAGTCATTATCATTTTAATTGATATGTATGAACAGGTGCTTACACTGAAAGCAGTTTCAAACTGGGATGCGTTATGCTTGAAAAGGAGCTTGGGTGATTGTTCTCATTAGCCAAACAGATGGCTGGACGTTTGCTTGCCATTTTATGGAGAGAGAATTATAATCTGACAATATTTTACATAGTATGAAATATTTATAAATCAATAAAAGATGAAATTTATGCTCAGTATTAGTGTAGAGTAAACGCAGCTCACATGCTGGGGAATGGCATCTCCATGATAAATACCAAGCTGCTGTTCTAATTACCTCCTCTGGAGGGTTTACTTTCAAGTGCAATGAAGCTGGAGCATTGGCATGCTCATGAGTCTGTGGAAGCAGATCTTATTTTAAATGATGGATTTTACTGCCCTTCTCTGGACACCCTACATCTATCTGCTTCGTTCTCATCTATTGCCTGGTTTTAAAAAACCTTAGGGCTTCTTGGGAGAAGTGTTGCTTTGCATCTCTGAATGTTAATTTGGTACACTCTGAATGCTGGCTTCTATGTTTTAGCCTTGTAAATGAGGTTGTGTGGGGATTTAAAAATATTTAATCTGAATTTACTTTTATATTTGAGAATCCTCTTCAATTATACTCTGTACACTTTAAGATAGTGCTCTACTATGTGGAATAGTTGTGATGGATATATGTCTCTCTTGTCTGGATAGCAATGTGGTTTTGATAGTTCACTCCAGCATAATTTGAACTTCCTCTCAATTTGTTACTGTTCTTGGCAAAAATTTTTGATTTTGAAAACTTTCTATTTTACGTCAAAATGAATGTTTGTGGGATTTTTGCTCCCAAAAAATTGAGAAAGAAGACATAATCTGTAAAAAATGTGAAGGCAGGCACTTCCAGTTTTGGATTGACAGAACAGAAACATTAGCGTTGTTTTCCCATATTACCTGAGATCCATAGACACTGGGCTAATAACTGTCCTTTGGTGTACATGTTTTCTAATCTTGGTTCTGAATCCAAAAGTTCTTTTCCAGTGAGACTTACTGAACTTTGTAGTCTTTTGAGAAGTCTGGCTTCCAACCAAAACCAATCAACACCTAAAATAATATATCTCAGAAATCTGCATGTTAATATGCAGAGTCTGCTTGCTACTTTATAGTTTTAACACGGTATTTTAGCTACAGCTGGTTGGTGGTGGCCAAGCACCTGTTGAGGCTTTCAGGTATGATCTCCTGCTATGCAACACTGCACCAGAATGAATCTTCTTTATTTGGCACTGTAATAGTTTCCAGAATGCTGATTGCAGTATCTGAAAGAGAAACAGATGACTAGCTTGAGGGATCAGCAATAGCACTTCACAAACTTCAGAGTTCTTGATGATTGCGTTGCTTTAATATAATGTTCCTGTTAATAAATGTCAAAGACAACAGAATTATGATACTGTGGCATAAATAGCAGACTAAGAAAAAGTAATTAATATTGCACAAAATATTTGGAAGTCCTGGTTAGCAATTTCTTTTAACATTCAAATGACATAAAAGCTCACATATTAAATATGCAATTATGGCTGCAAACCTAGAAACACATTTGAGGGAGGTAGGTAGGCTTTTGCTTATCACTGGCACCCAAACAAAACTGTAACCACCTCTCCTTTTTAACTCTTCCCCCTTTTCATACCTCCATGGCCACATGATGACCTTTTTTGCTGTAGACTTTATTTCAGGTATGGGATCCAGATGAAACTGCAGCCACACAGAAGGCCATGCTGGTATAAATGCTCAGAGTGTCATGGACTAGGTAGAATGTTTGGGACTAGAGGAAAGCAGGACTTCTCTTGATAACAGCAATTGCTTTTGCTGCCTTAAAATATTTAAACTCCTGCTGTTCCTGGGGTCCTTTGAGTACCAGGCTTGGTACTGTCCCAGCTGGGGTGCCCTTCTCTGCAGCACACAGTACCCAGTCAGATGTACTGCAGTGTGCTGTCCCTGTGCACCAGGTGTTACTCTGTTAAGGAAGCAGCTGTAAATTTCAGATGCTGCTTAGTTGAATAAAAATTATTTTTAGCCTTCTTTGTTTTCTCTCCTGCATGGGATAATGTCCTGAGCATAGAGCTTCCGATTATTATCTGTAGATGAACTTGTGCACTCTACATTCTTGCTTGAAGCCAAGATGCAGATTCTTTACTGCAGACAGACTGTAATGCACAATGTATCTGAAACTGCTTCCCCCTTGTTCCTGTGGGGCCAAGTGATAAGGCATTTCATGCTAACCAGTGAAGACACTTTTGGTGCTGAACAGCATTCCTCTTTGTTTGCTAGTGTCAGAAGCTTCAGAACAGTTAATAACATCAACAGATTTTCTCATGTTTTAGCCATATTGTTCTGTAAGCCAAAGACAAGGCAAAAGGCAAAACTAAAAATGAGTTGTTTCAGTGAAAATATGATGAACAGCACACTTCTCTGAAACTAAGTTACAAATCATTCTGTCAACACACTGAAATCAGTTTGCCTTCCAAAGGGGGTGGTCACCATGGCAACAAAGGATCCCAGACAGTTCATTTTCCCCAAAACTGCATTTATGTCATAAATGGAGTGGAAGCCCATCCTTCTTTTACTGAGGGAACAGGAGAAATATTTTCGTTGGTGCTTGTTATCTGCCGAAAAATCCTCACAAAGTTGCTCATCACTGGGTGGTGTTTGCTGGAACAGGTGCTCCTGCAATCCAGTAGGCAGAGACTTCACTTGACTATGAGTCGAGACCCAACTGTGTAAAGCACTGAAATGGTCCATAAAGGCTGATGAATTGCCAGGGGAAGTGAGAGGAGGAGAGAAGGAGAAGGGAAGGTTTGGTACTGCTGGCATATAAGTGCTGGAAGATAAAAGCAAACTTTCTCCAAGGCTAGTTTTCTTTATTTCCCATGGTGAATTTACCATATTTCAAGGGCCTGGAGCTCATAAACTCACACCTGGCTCTTGAGTTGCGATTTGTGTATTGAAGCCTCTTGTTGCAAGGTTCCTGTTCTGCAATAGGCAAAGTTGTTTTACTATTATTGTACATGCAGTCAGTTAGTTCTTAATTTAATTTTATAAGCATCACCATGAATTTTGTCTGCAGCTCTGGTAGGCCATCTGGAGCAGTCATTTCCCTTCTTTTACCTTTATTAATTTCACACGCAATAGTAGCCTTCTCTTCATAGTTCAATTATACTAGAGAATGCAATGAACCACATGAGTCAGTTCAGACTGAAAAGGGATCTTGAACAAAGTTCCACACTCAAGACCGTACCTCAGGAAAAAGAACTGGTCTGAGCACTAATTTTGATTGAAATACATCAGCAGAGTCTTTCACTGCAGTAGGGCACAAAGCTGGAATAAAAAATAGATTAAAAAATCAGTTGCCTCTTTTTTCCCCTTCCATTTATCCCCCATTATTGTTTGCTCTTACTGCTTTATGAAGAAGATCCTTATCTCAGGTCTGTTTTGCAGAGTTGTTCTCTGCTTGGCCCCAAGCAATGCCTGGAGACAGTTCCTGATGGCCTAACTTTATCATGCTATGTGTATGTATTTTTGGGAACTATTGTGATGCCAGAAGACTTTGCTTAAGAAAACAAGATTTCTCAAAGCACCCAGCTGAATTTCACTCTTGGCTTGGCCTTTCACTACCTGTTGCCTTTATGGAGAGGGTCTATTGTTTAGGCTCAGAAATGGGTACAAACAACTATTTTAATTCCTAGATTCAGAAATAGTTTTGAAAACCAGCACCATTTCAAAGTTCATTTTAGAGCTTTTTTTTTTCCTAAATCCATTCTATATCCAATATTTTACTAAAACAAATTGATTTACTATAAAGATAAACTTAAGTTCCATTATTATAATGTGATCATCATACACATCCTGTCTTTCATAGTGTGATGTAATTTTCTTTCTTTCTGTTCTTTTTGCTCTTTTTTACATGATTCTATGATGAAACATTGATCTTGAGGTTTCTTGTTTGCAGTCCTTAATTACAATGTAGACTTTAAATTGAGACTATGGTATTTTAGCTTTAAAAGAAACGTTAAAGTGTAGATACATAATAACCTGTAAATTGTTACCTCTTTTAAGAAGAGAAACTAAACATTAACCAGGAGAACCTTCCATCCACCTGAAGGAAAACAATGGCATAAGAAAGTCAATCACTTAAAATAGAATTATATTGAATAATTCCATTTCAATATCTGCCTGAATCAAAAACTCAAAAGTTTGGAGTGTATTAGAAGGGGAAATGTCACAACTCTTGTCTATCATTCCTGGGCTTTGCCATCCCTACTGATTGCTCCTTTCACTTTGGAGCTGCTCATTTGTGACGCTGCTCAGGGCATTTGGGATGCTTTCAACTCTGTGCTTTAGTCCTGTAGTCTCTTTTGCATATACAACAAGTAGGCCCTGGTGACAATATTCAGAATTGTAAAAAAGACTCAGTGTTGGCCACATACGTCAGTGATAATGAGAACAGCTTTCATATCCTTAATCTTTAAACTTCTCAGAGTGCACTGGAATGGTTCCTGCATGCATGTAAATATCCATGTCTAGTGAGGACACCCTTTAGAACCACCTCCTGGATTAATTTCACTCTAATTTTCTGTTTCTAGGTTGTATAAATTCAGATACAGCATCCTCAAACTTGTTAATTATTTGAATAATCAGGTAAACTTCCTGGAGAATGTTGTTTCCTGTCTATATTCTTAAATGGTTCTGTCATGATTATTTTCACTTGAAAAAATGTTTTCTGCTAATGGCATAATATTTCTAGTGGGATTGCTGTTCTAATTTATTAAGATCCCAACTAATTGCTTTCTTTCATATACTATTCTAGTAGACTGCATTTTGTGGAAAATATACAATGAAATTTGGATATGTCTAAACAGATTATTTTTTTTTGTCTAATATACATAAAATTACTGGCCAGATAGGCTGGGTAGATCTGTGGGTGAGAAGTACTGGCACATGATATGGAGCATTTGAATAAAGAGGTTTCAGTGTTTAATATATGCTGTCTGGCTTAGGGTAAAGACTTTAAATGGAGCTTAAAGGAGAACATGAGTGAAATGCCCACAACCTGAGCCTGAAAAACTGTATAAATGTCAAAAACCATAATGGGAAAGCCAGAAGGAGAAAATTTTTGCGTTTTGGTAATTTACAAAAGATCATGAAATCAGGAGTCTGATAAGATGTTTTTATTAAACGGATGTATATTGATGCAGAATTTGAGGTCTGGTAGATTGTGAAGTTTAAATAAGGAGGCAAAAATTTGTGAATGCTCAGGCAAGTCTTAAAATTCATCAGGTTTGTTAACTGACAAGTACTTGTTTGTTGACAGGGACAGTGCAAAAATGAAAATAATTCAAACAGCCTTCAGTCTGATCCAAAAAAATCCAATGCTGAGGAAGTTAAGTTGGGTGAGAACTGCTAGAGGAACAGAGAAACAAGGGCTTTTAAGAAGGCAGACATATAAAACTTCAAAATCTCCTGGGGGACAGTTTAGGGAAAGCAGAAAGTGAGGTGACCTGCTTTCAAACAGATGACATTAACAGCATAATTCAAAATTATCCATGTGTGGAAGAAGGATAGCAAAGGAAGATTATTAAAGACTAACTTGACTGAATCATGAACTCCCCACTGGTTTTATGTAGAAAAGAAAATTAGTTAGTTTACTAAGACAGCTATAAAAAAGTAACACAGATTTATAGAGAAGTACTTAGAAAACCAAGGCACAAAATTGGATGTGTTTAGCAAGAAACATTAAGGATGTCAAGAACTACTTCTATAATCACACTAGTAGCAAAAGGAAAATCTTTGGTCCTCTGTATCAACAGAAAAGGGATTTCTCAGGAGATGGTGTTAAGAAGGCCATTATTCTTAAGGTCTTTTGAAAGAGATCAAATATAAATAAGAACAAAATTACTGGTTACAATGAAAGGAAACTATAAGTTCCAGCTTGGGAAAGAACTTTGAATTTAGCACTTTGATTTTTAAAAATGTTTTCACATGAGGCCATGTTCAAGCTACTGTGTTTAAAACATCTTTGCATGAGCCTCAGGGCCAGGAGGAGCTGTCCTGTAGAAGCCTGTGGAGGGTGGGTAGCACTGAAAGAAGACACAGGTTTCTTTATCTTTAAAAGAGGCCATGGAGAACAAGGGGAATAGTGTTATTAATCTGGGCCATTCAATTCCTACATACATTTCTGAAGTACAAAAGTAAAAGTAAATTGGATGTACTGACTTCACAGGTTGGGGCAGGACTGCCTATTGGGGTATTTCCTCTTAGAGTGTGAGTAATTGAGGTATAGTGGGTACTTTCATTGTGGTACCACTCCTCAAAAATGTAAAACCTAATAGGAAACCTTGTCTTTTGTATCACACTTCAGATAAGCTTGTTCCTTTTGTATCTGTCAAGGTTCTGTCTTTATCTTTTGGTCTATTGCTCAAAATAATTGGCAACAAGCAAGCAATAAAACCCCCTATTTATAAAGAAGACCCAGAAAGCCTTTTGCTCTGTTTATGTTCTTGTTTGCCATATAATGTAGGACCAGTAAAAAAATTTGTCAGCAGCCTTAAGGAATACTTCAGTTCAATAGAAGAGGTAAAAAGTACTAACTCTGGGTCTGTGAGGTTTTGGGGGTTTCTGTTTCTTTTGGTTGGTTGGTTTTTTTAAACACTGTAGCACAGAGTCCTTAAAATAGAGGTTAGTTTTCTTCTAGAAGTCAGAAGAAATCATTGGTTTGATGGAATAAAAAGGACTGCTGACTAAAGTAAAGGTCATTGTTTTATGTTGAGAAGTTAGCAAGAGTAAAACAGCAAAAAATAGAGGTCTCAAAATGGGCCTTGCGAAATCTGATGACAACTGAGAACTTGTGGATGATTGGTTAATAATGTTTTTGTTTAGTTTTTGCTCTCCAGTTCCTGTGAAAATGTGGAGAAATGATCTTGAAACCCTTAAAAATTACTTTTCTGTGAAATAAGTGCAAAGTTACGTTACAGCTGTGCTTCATGTGCACAGAGAAATGAGATGTGCAATGAGAAAGGACACTAATGAATTTTTGATGGTCAAAGTGGGTGTAACAGCTGCAATTGATAGCAAATGCCTGTTGACTGGTACTATAAGCTAAAGAAAGCCCAGGTCAGAGATCCTGTCTGGGAAAATTAGGAAGAATAAATCTCCTCTCTTGGTAGATTTAATTTTTAATGGTAATTTCTGTAAAATCCAGCAGTTGGAACTAAAATGCTGCCAGATTTATGGTTTGTTGACTTGCATTTAGATGGTTGTGCCAAGTAATTTTGTTAAATTTTTAAATTTCATGGTTGCACCCTAATTTTTCCATAGAACCCATATTCTGTTCTGTGCTCAATGGGACATATAGAAGGTTGATTGACAGCAACATTTAAGCTTAGGTAATTCTGTTTTAGAAAACTGAAAAATCAAGTATAAATATTTTAAACATAAGAAAAGTGCTAGTCAATGTTAACTTTTTAATGACAATACCTGGAGTAAACACCACTAAACTCTACTGTATAAATATGTAGAACTAGGTATTTAATGTGAACTTAATAGTAACTTGCAAAAGAAATCAAATATATTCTTGATATATATTAACCATTGCATGAAGACTAAATGCTTTTAGTTGTTTCACGTGTTTAATATTTATCTGTCATTAACATACTGTGATTAACATACTGTTAAATCCTGAAGGACAACAAACTTAACTAGTTAAGCTGCACTTCCTTTCTTCCTCTTCATTACTGCAGCCCTCCACTTTAACTGGTTACCATTCATTATTTATGCAATAGATGGTTTTAACCTTTTTTCTCATATAATGTTTCTGCCTTTCCTCTCTGTGGCCTTGTTTTTCACTCCAGATACATGGTTAGGGCACAAAGAGCAGTTTTGCAAATGTCTGTTCAATGTTGTTCCCTTGTGCAAACTGTTACTGCTCATTACTGATTGTATGCATCCCACATTTGCAGTTTTGTGCTGGCCTTTTCTGTAAGTCAGACATAGTGACTTCCCAGGTTGGAGCAGAATTACCAGTTGGGGTATAACTTAGATGATGTGCAACTGAAAGTGTGGTAGGGGATAAAAAAGGAAAAGACGGGGAGATTAACCAATAAGGCTGTATTTTTTAGATCAGTGTTATCTCAGAATCTTTCTATTTGAGAGGTAAGAGCCCTGTGACAGGAGCTAATTTGCTTTATCTTACTGCAGGAAAAGGTAACATTCCCTGTCCCTGTTAACTTAGGAGTTCAGGGGAGGCTGAGAGCCCAATGTGGCTCTCTCAGCCAGCTCTGTCAGGGTGAGGCACAGCTACACAAGCACTGTGACCCTGCTGATGTGACAGATAGAGCAGGACATGTGTCAGCTGCGTCTTCTCTGACACCTCCAGTCAGCATGGGGCCTCTGCTGCCTTGTGCTTCCTCACTTGTGCTTCCCACTAATACCCTGGCAGGGCAGTGGCAGTGGCAGTGAGTGGGGCACTCTGAGAGCAGCAGTGACAGCCACAGAGCCCTGAGGAACAGGCCATATGCTGTGCTGGGGGCTGCAGTCCCAGCTGCCTGCAGGGGCTGTGTCACTCACCCAGTGACAGCCACCCTGGAAGGGACTGCCATGCAGCGTTGCAAAGTGTGAGAACACAGAGCCTCAGGGAGAGCTGGGAGCATCCCCTGTGCTCTGTGGCCACTTGAAGGCAGGAGCTTGTTTGTAGGCAGAGCCCAGGTTAGGAAAAGAAGGAATTAGGAGCATGGCAAGACAGTGATGACTGATGCCAGGAGAAATTGCCTGCTCCAGA
Organism: Taeniopygia guttata; assembly: GCF_048771995.1. NCBI lineage: Eukaryota > Metazoa > Chordata > Aves > Passeriformes > Estrildidae > Taeniopygia > Taeniopygia guttata. The sequence continues at coordinate 10,173,379 of NC_133031.1, read as the reverse complement.
TGGCAACCTGGGAGCTTAGCAGAATGGAGAGGTGAAGTCTTCAGTTATATAAGGAAGGAAATGAGTGCATGAGGAGGAGGATGGTGAGACCTTTGTCCCAAGGAGATGAGCAGAGCAGAGCCTGGTTGCTCCTGGGTGCCCATGGCTGCTCTGTTTGTGTCCCAGGGATGAGCCCTGCATATCGCCCCACCTGTGTTGTAATGTATAATATACCTGGAGGACATGGGGTCTTGTCCCTTCCATCATCACCAGCTTTGCAGAGTTTCGATATTTGGTGTATTTTTCCTGCCCCCTATTACCCCTGCAACATCAATATATAATTTTGTTTCTCTAACGACTCTCAGCTGTGAGACACAGTTTTATTTCTTCTCTGCCTTTCCTTCTGTCATCATCCAGCTACAAGGAATCTATATCCTTTTCCTATTTTTTTCTTTGCATTCTTTCATGAAAACAAATTGATCTTAGCAGATTTGCAAAATTATATCCTGCACATATTTAGATTTTCTGTGTTTAGGATCACCAGCCAATAAAATGGGCTAGTGACAATATTCTCTAGTAGTCATACTACTGTTGGAAGTGTGATTGATTTCATTATTACATCTGTAATTTTAGATCACCACATTTGTCACATCCCTGAGGAACATACTTACCTGTTCATGGGTTATAGTAACATTAATAATACTTGCTGTGCTTTGCATTAGGCTGAAGAGAAAAGGTTCTTTCTATTCTTCTGCCATGGCCAGATAGCTTCTGCCCTGCTGGCTCGTCACATTATCTCATGTGAAGTAGCACTGCATTTTTCTGTTTTATGGGGTACACAAAAATGGTTATTCTAAGGGTGTGAGAAATTAATTTTCATTGTGAATACTGTAGTCTAAAAGATGCAATAAGCATATAAATTCCTGTTATGCATTTGGCAGGTAAATCTGGTGCTGTTGTTAAGGTGTTTTTCTAAGTGGTTTTGTCCAACTGAAGAAATGGCAATTTCATACCATTTCATATTTAAAAATTGGTAAAACAAGGCATGATTCTTTAGAGTAAAATGTAAAGTTTGAGCTATGGCTAAAGGAAAATAAAGTGCCTTGTTTTTTAGTTTCATTTTACCAGCAACAAAGTTTTTATGTTCTTTTAAAATACAGAACTCTTGACATGAAAAAACTACACAAACAGGCTTTTATTAACTCAGCATAGGGTTGGCTTTGCTCTTTTGTCTTTGATTTCTGAAACTGTTGGCTGTCAGTTTTTCTTATCCTAGGACATTTTTCTGTTTAACAGGAGTGAATGTTTTCATTGTCTCAGAATCAGATACTTGTGTATCCTGGATTAGTACCACCAACAGAATGAATGTGTTTAAGACATGGAACTTTTAATTTCTTTGGAGAGAGAGACAGAGCTCCAGCATGTTTTATAGTGTATTGCAAGTTTGATAGTAAAACAGTAGCAGAAGACCTGTAGCCAGGAATGGTGTATGGCACAGTAACTCAAGTTGACTCAAATCTGGCTTAGCTCTTGCCAGAATCTTAGGTAATTCCTCTCTGTAGATAGGTGAGAGCAGTATTTACAGAGGCAGAGGAATGACATCTGTTTTAGAGATGCTGGAATAAATGTGCCACAGAGGATTAAAACAGTCTTTGCCCAAGGTCATGAAATAATTTAGTGAAACTAGTTATGTGTGAATATGATATCTACTACTCATGTGTTGAAACGTGACAAACCATTCCCTATTTTCTTACATTCGTTATTATTAGGCCTTTCTCCTGTCACTTCAAATTCTTTCTCTATTTTTGCACTTTTTTCCTTTAGGCAATTTCTCTTATGACAATTTTATGTCCACTTTTTTCCATATACATTTGTTGCCACGGTGTCAACAAACATCAAAAATATAGATAAGTAGAGCTAATTCAGAAAAACACAAAAAAACCCTAATATTTTTTAAATTCTAGGAGTTTAGTTAAGATTAATTTTGAAAAGAAAAAAGTATTAATATTCTTTACAAAAAGTGTAATATACTTACCAGAATTCTTTGCTGTCACTTAAAAGCATGTATAATAAACTGTCAGTAAAATTATTAAAATTAACCTTCCCATTTAGACACTAGAAACTAGACTTTGGATTTTAAGAGCTTGACAGTCTCAGATGAAAGATTACTGGCAAATTTGAAGAACATAAACTGTGCTTCTCCTTGCCCCTTCCTTGAGGTTGTGTTGCTGTGCTCATTCACAGCAAAAGTGACAAAGCAGGGAAGGGAGAGACCTGTCCTTCAGGGGAGTAAAGGTTGTTGGACCTTTGGTGTGGAACAGATAGTAAAAGGTTCCTAGAAAAGGGGCCTCTGTTCCTGCTCTTTCCTTTCTATTTTCACTTACTTTAATAAATCATGATCTTTGAGAGCCTGAAAGAAATAAACTTCTCTTCTTTTGTACCCTTTTATACAGAGTTTTGTTGTATCACTTTTGCCTTCATTATGCTCTCTGCACCGCCAATCCTATTTTTGCTCTGTGACTTGTCTACCTCCATTTTTTTGTTGTTTACTGGGTATTTTTGGGAAATCTGTTGAAGGCATTGCATTTGTCCTTGTACTGGGATAGTTTGCTGGGACAAGAACACTGTTTGCATATGACATACAATTTTTTCTTGGCAGCATCTTTTGATGATGTGGCCATCCAGAGACTGTGTTGACTTCTATGCTTTACAAAGGCTGTAGTTTGTTTTATTTCAAGCTAGATTTACAATGTAGAAAATAAAATCTTTGTTAATTCACTGTCTGATGTATCCTTAGTTGTGGAGGTTTTTTTGATCTGTTTAGGGTTTTCATGTATTTTTTTGTTTTTTTGCTTTTTTTCTTTTTTATTCAAGAGTGTGGTAGTCAAGTGTTATGTCATTTTTGTAATGAAATGTTAAAGATTTATTTTTTCAGTTTTGATGTTAGTTTTTTCCTTTTTTATCCGTGTGGAAGAAATATTTCAGACCTTAGCAATTTTTATTTATTTAAAGATCAGTCTGCAAATTAGATGACTAATTCTCTTGGGTATGACCTTAAAATTTAATTTCATGTATTTGTATTTAAAACAACATAAAAATTGAGTTTTCAATTTATACTGCATGCCTGAACTGTATTTTGACATACCTCAGGTGTCTGTAGATGAGAAGATCCCTATTATACCTTCAGCACTGAGATTACTAAGTCTGGGTGTTTTTTTTGTTGGTTTTTCTGAACTTGTTCAGAGGCTCTTTGGAAAATATGCAGGCTGGGCCAGCATCTTAATGTTCTGTGTGTTTTTGTTCTGCAGTAATTAATTCCAAATTTATGTAACAAGGTGCTCTAGAGCTACCTAAGACTGCCAGGGAAGGCACTCCAAGTGAGCTGCATATGAGACTGGGTGTTCATGAACAGGTCAGAACACTCCTGATACTCTGAGCAGAGCTCCATTTACCAGTGCTTTCCTTTGGATATTTACCAGGTGACAAAAGTTGCTGGGAGGGAGTGTATGTTACTGAAAGGTAGCAATTAGTAGTCAGTCCTTCAAGCAACTGCAACATGATGTCTACATGGGGCTGGTTTCCCCTTTGTGCACAGATTAAACTCACATTTCCATTAATGAGAATTACCTGCAGGTATCAAGGGAAGGGCAAACCCCTCTGTAAACCCCGGAATGAGCCTCCTTGTTTCCACAGAGGAGTGGAGAGGATAAGATTTACTCTCTGTTTTACTGGGGACTCTTGCACTAAACTGCAATTCCACGTTGGCAATACATAAATCAGTTTTATAGCAGGACATCACATGTGCTGATATAGGTTTAGGCATCTCCTTGCCATTAAATTCCTGAAATATAAGGGAGCAGGCTGTCTCCCAGATCCTGGAAAAAGGTGATCACTTCTCTTTGCAGCCCTCCTTCGTATCCCTTTGGTCAGAGTTGTGGTGGCTCATTGCAGTCATTGCCTCCTGTCTCATTCTTGTGGGCAGTTATGTCTGTACCACTGCTATGCTGAGGTGCCAGCATCCACAACAGCTCTGCTTTCTATTGGAACAGCTGTGTGACAGTGACAAAATCATGGCATTGTGCTCTAAACCCATATAATCATCTAAAAGTTGGGAGGTTTGACACAAACCCAAAAATTGTAAGTGTTTTCCAGCAAAATGCACTTTCTGTATGTGCTGCAGGGAGAGTTCTAGTGATGTTACAGTGCTAAAAAACCTGTGAGCTTTTAGGTGATAGTGGGAATACAGCAAGACCAGGAAGGATGTAGTGCAACTGAATGTGCTGGCTTCTTGTGACACTGAATGGCCTCTCACAGCTTAATAACCACAAAGCAGCAACAGGAGTCTGCAGTTTGGCAAGGGATGCCTCTCTGTCATGGTAATTTTTTTTTGAAAGTAGATGAGGAGAGAAAATGTAATGGAAAAAATACATTTTGGTTTTATTTGCTGACAAAGCCAAGGGGATGGAAACCAAATGATGTTGATCTCTGGGTTGCAGCTCCTGTGGGTAGAAATAATGTGTGGGAGGTGAACTTATGGCCACAGACATCAGCCAAAAGGCCTGCTTGCTGCTTTATTGGTTAGAAGGACATTTCAATAGTACTGCTGCATTACAGCTGGGTAAGTTGCATTCTGGTGTGCTGGTTTTGGTGAATCCAAAGAATGTATTTATGCTCTGAAAAGTAATTTAATATTTATGACAGATGCAGGGGTTGTGTGGTAACTTACTTTATGGTCCTTTAGAGAAGACTTCAGAGGTGTTTATGCCTTCTATTTTCTCTTAGGTTTCTTTGTAGTTAGAAGTTCTCAAAGATGTGTTTAGGACACAAAGCCTCAGACATCAGACTACAATGTTGAATAAACATGTCTATAACTACTGATTTGAGAAGTATTTGTAGTGAAGCCACAACATTTATTTCTTTTATTTTTTTGAAATTCTGCTTGGCATTAATTGTCTCCAAAAAGAATAAAAATATTTTTTTAATGAAATACCTGGAGAGCTAAACAGTAGCAAGGATGGTCCACGTCTTTTCCCCTTCTCAGCTGCTTGCCTTTGGCTTAAATTACAGGGATTACTTTAACACTGTACTTAAAGCAGTATTTGAAGAGAACATGAGAGTCCTGTAAAAAATTGTGAAATATGCTTTCAGTTTTCTCTCTCCATACCACTCCTGCCACGTTGAGTAGCCTTAAGCTTTGAACTGTGCCATTGGAAAAGTGTAACAAAGACATTTTGTGCCATGATATACTGCCTGTCTTTGCAGTTAATGTGAAAGCTCTCCATGGCGTGACATGAAAATTTTTATGTTGACTGATTGCTCTTTTGAAGTATTGTATACTTCTGTAACCTGGAAAATAATGATGTGGGGATGACAGCTGTGAAGACAGGCAGGACTGCTTGTATTGCTCACTCATGAGGGATGCATTACTAGAAGCTGGTTTTGATAGAATTGTGTTGTGTGGTATCTGCCACAACTGCAGGATCACTGTTTCTCAGAAAATGAGGCATTTAGTTTCCAGCAAATCAATAAATGGTCAGGCAAAGGTAGCAGGAGACGTGTCCCTGACAGACCATTGGTATTCAGGTAATAGTTTCTGGCTGTCTTGCTCTCTGTCTTGGTCATTAAGCACAGTATCTTTGCCCAGTGTTGCTGTGCTGGGCCAGTTCTGCTCTGGGATGGGAGCCCTTTAGGAGCAACCTTTGTGCTGGAGAGGAGTCTGATGATTGTGCAGAATTACCTGGACTTGTGTTGTTCCAGTTCTTCAACGCCTCTCTGGAGGTGCTCTTTTATGGGTAGTAAAGAAAATAGTGAGGACAGTTACTTTACAGTATTAAAAATCTCATAGCACAGAGTGAGAACTCCAGTGGTTGCCACTTACTTTTAGTGCAGTTTCCCCATTTGCAAGGCAATTCCACTGTCTTTCAGCATTTTCATTATAAGGAATGAGTTAGAATACAATTATCCGAGGGGGTTTTTTAATGGTTATGATAGATGTCCTCATTTCCTGTCCTAAAATTGCAGTAATTAAATAGCTTATCCTCATCTCAGAACTGGCTGAAAATCAGAAAATCAGAAGGTGGGAATGTGCTTGCCAGTCTTTACATGTCAGCGTGTGACAGCACTTTGAGGTGCCAGTGACCTTGGGCTGTCCACAGTTAAGTATAGACACTGCCTAATTCTTCTGCTCTAAAGCAGAACCTCACATTCAGGTAACAAAACTGAACCTATTAAATACTCTGCTGTTATAATTTTATCACTGGCCTGAGAGACAAGAGCTTTTAAGGTCACAAAACTACTGCTCAGTTATTTTGCAACATCAGTTCCTGTACAGGTGGTTGTACTTCAGTTACTTCTTTCTGGAAATGCACAGAGAAACAAAAAGTAGAATAAAGTGATTGGATTGTTCTGTCAAGGCTAACAATCTTCATTAAAATCTAATGGTTTTAGTGGCTATTTTCCATTAAAAAAAAACCTCTTAGAAACTGGATTATCAACAATATGTTATGCAAGTTTTTCATTAATGCCATTAGCTTGACTATTTCTTCATCTTTTGACTGACTAGTGCTATTTTTCAGTGGAAAGCCATATAGTTTGCAGAAACTCCAGTTCCATGCATTGCCTTGAAATCACTGTTTTTAGGATGATCAATCAAGTTTCTTTATTTGGTCTGATTAATATGTGGTTCAATGGTGAGAGTTTGGAATTCCTTTGTTCTAATGTAGATTAATTTATTCTGATTGAAGAAACCATGCAGTCAAACTTGAGACAATGTAATATAAGATGCAATCCATGTTATGCTAATCCCAACCAAACTAATTTACTGAACATACATCTGATTCCTTTTGTCACCCTTGACCCTCCTCCACAGGGTTGATACACAGAAGGTCCCAGAGATAAAGATCTTAGTAAAGCAATAGAAGCAGATGAGTTTGCAGTATGAAAGGAACTATGAGAATGTCAAAATCTGAACAAACTCATTGATTTCAAAGATATTGAAGAACACCACTCTCAGTAGTTGAAAAGTTCTAGTGTTGACTTGATAACACACTTGATTTTAAGTACTTTATCTACCAAAAAAAAAGAATCAACAAAATATTAGGGCAAAAATAATTGCTCTTAGATGTCTTTGTTTTTGCACAGTTAGCACTGTTGAGAAATGCTCCCCGGTTCTTCAGCTGTTCTGCTATTCATCCCTTTTAGCTTCCCTCCTGGAGATGAAGTGGGTAATTTCTGCAGTTTCATGTAGGTCATCTGTTGCAGTAGAGAGATGAAACAGTTTTTGGAAGTTACAGAAAATTGAGTAACACAAGCACAACTATTTTCTAAGCTGTATTCCTACTTAAGAATTAGCGATCCTGGCGATCCTGTGGTTTTTGTTCAAAGCCTCCTGGAAGTACAGAGGTGGTCAGGATATCAAGGGTTTTCACTTCCAACTCCTCATTTTGGTGCATAGATGCTCTGAGTCCACCATCTCTTTTGTTGTCACCATGTCTTTGTAAAACCAAAACAATAGAGAAATAATATACAGGACTTTTCACAGGGACTTTCAGGGAAAGTTCCTATTCCATTTTATTGCTTCTTCAGTTAATAAAAGTTGAAAAATGAGGTTTGTTTTGGAGAATGGTTAAATAGATGTTTTATTTGAACATGAATTCCCTCCTTTAAATTCAAATAAAAATGGAATTTCAGTCTCAATCAAGTTTGGAACATCCAATAGTTTTTAACATGTTATTCTACTTTCTAAATACAGAACTCAGATAATATATTTTGGTCAAATAGATGCTCATGCTCTGCAGAGATCCTCTTACAATGCAAGTGCAAGGCTCTACAGATGCTTGATTATCATTTAGCATCCTTTCTGCTAAGTGTGGGTTTGGCTTTTTCAGTAATTGAGGGTTTTATAATCATGTCTGCAGTTCTCTGTGTTTATCAGGCTCTCAAATTCCTTCTCAGATCCATTGCTGCTCTCTCCCATCCTCTTCCAGCTCTAGGCTCTTTCCTGACCCCTCTCTGCTTTTCTCAGTGTGCTGCAGTCCAAAGCACATAGCTGTGCCTATTTCCTCAAGTGTGCAATTACCTCTGTCCAGGACAATCCCATCTAAGGTGGCTGTCCTGTGCCATCTGGATAATTGCACTCAATAATAATACGGCATCTTGGCTCCAGTGATATTTTCTACACCTGGAAGATATGATAAGTGAATATATGACCTTATCTCCTAGTGCAAGAGCTTGAAGTGTTAAGATATATTTACTGTTTTGTGGCCACCTGTAAATTATTTCTGTTCATTTAGGTATAATTAATGTACTTTTGACCTATTAGGGCATCCATAGCTGCAGAGCTAATTAACTAGGAAATTATTTTTGTATGCATACAGGTGCACTCATTTAAATGTCACTGATTTAATTTAATAACATGCTGTGAGTTTGGACACGCTGCCAATTTGATGGAGTTGTTTGTTTCTTCTTTAATTTATTCTTAGTAAGATTCTTTGTCTTTTTGTTTTTTTTGGAGTCTCTGAAGAGTTTGGATGATAATTTTCTTTATGAATAAAGTGACGCTTTGTTTTTTTTTTGTTTGTTTGGTTTTTGTTTTTAGATAGTGATTAGATGTTTAAAATTAGTAGCTATTGTTTAGGGAAAAATTAGTTTAGGAAAAAATTAGTTTCAATATTTGGACGTTAAGAGAAAGAGAACTGCATCTTTTTTAGGACCAGCAATTAACAGAGAAAATATTTGCTTTTCAGAATTCTTAATAAAGAGTGAATAGGTAATGGTGAGTTAACATTTATTAGAAGCATCTATTTAATTACTTATATATGGAAGGAATATTTTTTCCTATTTTTTGAGAAGGAGACATCAATTGTACTGATGGGAAAATGACATTGCAGCATGTTATATATGTAGACATGTCACCTAGAACCTGATCTTGAGGCCAAGTATTCCCTGCCAGTCTTTCCCTGTCCCAGCACAGTTCCCCAGGTCAGGCATAGTCAGAAAAATTGCCTGGCAAGCTGTTTAAAATAATGATTAGTAGAATGAATCCCACTGGATGTGCTGCAGGACTCAAGGACCCGGAGGTTGTGTTTCATTCCTGTCTTAAAAGAAATCAAACCTCACTCAGGAAGGAAAGAAAAATGATGTTTTATGTGTATAAGAATAGATATTAAAAAATATCAACCAGTTCTGAGCCAAAATTTTAAGTCAAAAATATAGCCAGTGTCCTTCATGTATATATATTGTTATTTATCAGTATTGTTGGTAGCTTTCTTAGAAGTCAGTTCTGGAGGGTTTAGGGCTTTTAAATTGTTCAGAGGATTAATGCAATGCTCTTAACATCTGAACTAAACACAGTTCAGCTAAGCCAGTAATTTGTACAGAAAGATAAAGTGCTTTTCCTTCCAGTCAAATTGCACTGGGCTGAATTTCCAGTTGTCTTTCTTAGCAAAGGATTTTATTGCCTCCTCTCTTCACAAGAGAGCGCAATCTCTGTTTGAGCATGGTCTTTGCTGTCTTAAATTTCAAAGCTTACACACTGTAAGACCTATCAGCCAGTGCAATTCATATGGGGGAACAGTCTTTGACATTATCAGGGAAGAAAGTCTAGGATGTGGAGGAAAGAAAGTCTTGCCAAAGACCTTTCTCACATTGACAGAAAAACGGAGCTTTTTCAAAAAAGACTTTTACAATGCTGTACAAGAATCAAAGCACCTTTTTTCCCATCTTGAGAGGTATTTAAAGTGCAAATCAGCATAAAATGTGTTCAGTCTTGTTGTTCAAATACACTGTTTTTGCAATGTTGTCCTGAAAGAAGTCTCTCCGTTTTTCAGTATCTGCTTGGTCAAATCTGTATCTGAAGAATCTACTAAAAACAGGCAGGAGTTATTCAGCTAAGGCACCAGTCTTGTCTCTTGTACATAGCCTGGGTGCCCAAGAGGTGCTAATGCAACTTAAATGGGCCTGGCAGGAGGATGGCTCCAAGTGGAAATTCCTGCTTTGCTCTGGACTGCCAATGACATTTCAGGTCCTTCCTCAGTATTAACTCAGGGCTCAAACATCTGAACAGCACCAACTCTCATCATTCTCATCAGTAGGGAACAGTCACCTGATGAAGTCACCAACCCCAAACTATTCCCAGATGGATGGTTTATTCCTAATTCCATTGACATTTGCTACTATCATAGTGCTTGTCAAGCTCAGAGCTGCTTTGTTTCTTCCCAGTGATCCTTAAACTCTCTCTAAGCTTTTTTAATCCAGTCATATCAAATCTTAAGTGACAAGATCGAAAGCAAGTTCTTTTATAATACCAATGCTTTTCTCCCTAGTGCTTATTTCGTGGCATATTTTGAATTTTTTTTCATCAATGTCCTTCACTAATTTTTAACAGAAATAAGAAAAGTTCCCCTTGCTAAGAAGGTATTTATATAAATGTGTAACTAAGATCAGAGTCCGGATTCTTCGTGAACAAGATCTTTTACTAAAAAGCAGAACTGTAGGAGAGAATTTATTGAGTTATGGCTGTCAAATTAGGCATATTTTATGTTCTTTTTATCCTAGCATATATGAGATATTGCACAATTCTGCTTTACAACCGCCTGCTATTCATCAGTTTCAGTCTCATTGTAATCTCAGCTGAAATTTTTCATTGGTACTTGTTCTATTCTTTTAACTATAATGACAGTACAGGTTACCTTTATTTCACATTCTGAACATTTACTGAATATTTTTCCTTCTTTTAAAACTTATATAATATTTTTGTCATTACTTAGACAACTAACAAGAGTCCCAAAATAATGAACTTTTTTTTATACATGCTGTAAACGCCTTAAGGTATATCCATTCAATTTATAAACACTAATACTTTCAAAGAATTTCTTAGAAGCTGTTTATCAATGACTATTGCTAGACTGTTTGTGATAAAGCTAAATTGTCATTTTTTCATTATCTCAGGAATGTGGAAGGTTATAAAATTATATGTGTAGATATTTACTGTGAATTTTCACATAGTTTACTATTATTAAATTCTGATGAACTTAAGGAATGAAAAATGATTTTGTAGAATATTTTACTAAATTAGTTCATAGCTTATGATTTCTATAATTCAGTATTCATAGTAATTGTAAATACTATCCATAAAACTTTTCTTTCTCACTTTTTTGCATTTTAGATTTATACATACCATGTTTATTTCAGAAATATCTCAACTAATTTAATACATGAAAGCCTCTGTTGCTGAGCTCTGGAGGTGGGATTATATATTTGCACATACCTCTATTGGGTTATTCAAGGCTTTAGAGGAGGGTGTCTCAGTTCTTATTGATGGAAACAGTCTCCTAGGAAAACAAAGTCAAATCTACCTTCACATGAGTAATATGTGAAAGCTCAAAATCAGCTCTTGTTACACTTAAACATATGTTGCCCTATCAAAAATGTTCACTGCTGAGTTTTTGGACAACTCTAAGGCAATTCTCATCTGATGTTCTCTGGAGTCCTCAGAATTCCTTTACCCTTTTCAGACTGGCTAAGGCGTCCCTCCATATGTGAAATGCTATTTAAGATTTCATGTTCTCACTGATTCCTTCTGGTTAATGAACTAGTGACAGGTGTCTGTATTGATTATTTAAACCTGTTAGCAGTCTGCAATATGACTGACCATTCAGGAATATTTGGGGTATTTTTAGGACCTCATGAATATTTGGTCTCATTCTTGAGTAGCTCCATCTCTCTTTTCTTTCATCAAGGAAGAATTCCTAAGTGTGGTACTAGGCAGATGTATTACTGATGGGGAGCTTTGTGGTCTCAAGTTCCACAGGCATATGCCATCACTGTTCTTGCTCAGGTCCATTTGTGTTTGCCATCACCAGAGACATCCATGGAATATTTTGGGGAGCACTGACATAAGGAAGTAGATTATGTGCTCTTCCCCACTCTCTCCACACCATGAGACCTGAAACAGAATGTTTGTCATCCAATGTGCACAACAATAGTTGCCTAATTACAGAGTTTTACAGAGAAGAAATACTTGTGATTGGTTCTATGTTCTTCAAGAAATTTAAAGGGTTTGAAATGAAACTTTGTCCTGTAGTGATAGTTCTAAGGCAGTGGGCTCTGGCATGTTCTTTATGTAAGAAATGTGTCCAGAGGTAAGCTGTATAAATAGCTTTTTAAAATGAGAAATTGCGTGACCAAAATATTTTCTGTAAACATTGTGTTGGTGACTTCAGTATTTGAAAGCAAAGGTCTTTCTCCCAATAACTGTGCCTTGCTGATAGTTATCCTTAACCAATTACAGTGGAACAGTATTTTTTCCTTTATGTCAGGAATTCAGTGCCACAGGAGTGTAATTGAGCTGTTTCAAAAGAAGTCAGTGTCCGAGCTTACTTTCTATAATGCTAGTGTCCAAATTCCCCCTTGGTTCAAAATGGGCCACTTGAGCCATTGGTGATGACGGTTACTGAAAGGGACCATGGTATATTTTCATCTTGTTTGGGCTATAAAAGCTTGTTCTGTGATTTCTGAAAACCTCCAAGGCTGTGGTTGGATTTCTGCCCTGTTGTGCTTCTTGTTACACACCTTCATTAATGATGCACCCTTGAAGAAAAGGTTGTGATCCTCTAACCATTAGGTAGTCTGGTAGCCACTTGCTTATCTACAAAAATCCATCATTGCATTTTTTGCTAAGGAATCATCATCATTGGCTCAGTTGCTGGGCACATTTCAGATGATGCTCTGTGTAACCTCCTCCAAGTTTTGCTCACACATCTCACACATCAGGCTTGTGTACAGTGCTGGCAGCTATTCTGCATGAGACCAAGGCTGCAGCAGAAACTGCGTGGTGTCACATCAGGCAATGGGATTGTGAAAGGCCTTTCAGTCGTTTCAGAGGCTGGATTTGTTCCCCAGGGAATAAATATCCCTCAGTATCTCACTGCACCAACTGAGACACTGAATGAGTCCACGCAGTTGTTACCAAACTCTGCTAGTCTGCTTCAGAAGCCATGTAGTTTATTGAAAGCTTCACCTCTGGCTAGTTGAACATGCTTTTCCCTGGAGTACTCAAAACAAATTAGAAATAATTTCAAAAGGCTAAATGCTAATAATGAGTCACTTTAATTCAATAGTCCGTGCTGTCAGAAAATTACAAAAGTGTTTTAATTCTTTGCATAGTCAGGGTGCTTTAGTGGAGTCATGAGTTTGTATCCAAGGGCAAGCTCTGGGAACATTTTTAGAAAGATTTCTTAAGCATTTCATGCCCACCACAACTAATTTTAATTATCTTGTTTTAAAGAAGTAGTTTAGCTTGCAATAAATGTTGTGCATATGTGAATACTAATGGTTTATAATTCAGGTCATAAAATGTAGTACAGAATACAGATAAGACACACAGGCTGAGGACTTGACAAGACCAGTTCTGTTCTAAGATTACTTAATCTTCTTTTCTGTCTTCCTCTTCTTCTTGTCCCCTTCTCCTGCCTCAAAAATTGAACTAAAGAAACCACTTCCTTTATTTGGAAGTGGACAACTGAGTTCACGTGCCATAGAAAGTAAAGATATTCCTCTGAAAGCCTGGGGGAGATACCAGTCCTTGTTCTATCCATGGACACACCTGTTCTGCTGTATTCTGAACAATACTGATGTGCTGTTCTGAAAAGCCATGTACCAATATACCAGGTTAGCATGCAATAAACTTGTAGAGCTGACCACGTTCTCTGGTGTGTTTGATTTATTGAAATTTATTCACATTATATGGTGCATTTTTATTTTATTTATTGAAAAGAAATCCTAACTACTAATTATTGTAAGCCATTTAATATATACACCATGTGGTTAACACAAGCTGTGACTCTCCCTTTGCTTTTATGAGCTTGGTGCTAATGCAGTGCTATTTCTGACTCAGGGTGACATGCACTTCTATAAATGGAGATAATTTGTTTTGCCTATTGAGACACTAAGTTGTCTGAGCCAGGACTGTTCCCTACTATAAACAGTACTTAAAATGAGGTGATTGTAACATCAGCTAGTGTTTCTGGGGACTGTTGCATATTAATGCATGCTATACACATCAACTGCCAAAAATGAAGGATTTTCTTATACTTTAAGGTCCCTTGCTGTCTAATTTTCTCTCCTCTGCCTTTGTATATTCCTAAGACATTTGTCATTTCACCTCCTTTCTTCAAGTGATTTTGAAAGTTCAAACCTAATATATTCAGTAGTAAAAAGCCCAAGGCACCAGTGTTGCTTAGGCAATCTAATATTCATACTCCTTTCAAATATTTATTTGTATAGTGCTAATAAATTAGAAGACCGGAATGTGACCTTTCCCTTCCTCCCCTCCCTGTGAGTGAGGACAGCTATCTGACATAGCAGCAGCTAAAACAGGTCTTAAAAATGTAATTTCATGAATCTAACACTGTTACGAATTTCTTTCTTGGTGGTCATTCTAGTGGAGGGCTCTGGTTTTCAAATCAGACTTGCATATCAAGGTTTAGGTGTGAGGATTTTGAGAATTTGAGTTTTAGGTGAGCTTCAAACTTTAATAGACAATGCATTATGAGTTTTAAAATTCAGGAATTACATTTTTTCTTTGCACGTGCATTTTCATCTTGGATCTTGTCAAAAGATACTTTTTCATGTCTAAATCTCTGCTGTTAGAAATGCTGTTATTGCTTGCTCAATTTGTGAAGGCAACAACTGATGTGATAATTTAGGGTTGCTTGTAGTAATGGGCATATCTGCTGTGAAGTAAAGTTTGGATATGTAAAATATCTTGGCTCAAAGAGAAAAAGGAGAATTTTCTTTTGAAATCTTTGAAGTAAGTATTGCCAGGTGGAGCTGTTAAGGTGACTGCAGACCTCAGGGACTTTAGATGGAGATTCATTCATGAGGCGAAGGCAGGATGCTGGGGTGGAAATCTATCATGGTCACAGAGATTTAATAAATGTATGCTTTGTGCTGAATATAAAGCACAACAAGGTTACCTCTTGTTCTCCATGGAATATTTGTATGCTGTCATAGTTCTTGCAAACAGATTATTCCAAACAGTATTGAAGTTGATGATGGAAAGACACTGTATTACAAATGGCTTTTCCAAGGAACTTCAGTAATGCAAAAATACCTATGAACAAAATCAAGTTAGTGTAAGGAGGGAAAGCAAACATCCTCCCCTCCAAAAAACCAAACCAATTGAGCCTTCCTTGTTACCCAAAGAGTTCATTACAACCATAATTTCTGGTACTTGTAAATTTAATGAAATTTGGCTGTAGAAATAGACTCAGTACCTGGATTCAGATGATTCAGGTTGTTTGCTTATTTCTTAAACATATTATGCTCAGTTGTTTTTTGTATTTATGTTCCACTTCCAAACAAGAAGAGTGGGAATTTGAATTTGATTCTCCTAGGAAGTGTGGGTGTATACTTGAATGTCTCCCTAAGCATAGAGTATAACCTTAAGGAACTTAATTTCTTTTCAAGTTATTATTTTTATTTCATCGTGAACTTGAGTTTAATGAGGCCTTACTGATATTGCAGAAATTACAGAATTATGCAAGAATGGAGCTAGTATTCAGTGATCTTTCAGGGCTTTTTCTAAAACTAGTAAGTTTATACAGCCACAGATAGTAATCATTCTAACAATGTATTCATTATTTAGAAGCTGAGTCTGAACACTTGTATTAATGCAAAAATAATATTTGGAGTTTTGTGAATTTTTGGAAGCACAGATTTGAAGCTAAATGGGGATTGAGTTCTGCTCTGTCTTCCTTGATGAAATCTTTTTGTCTGCAAAATTGAAACAGGGGTATACATGGGGCAGAAAATGGGGTATACAAGCAATAAATCTTTCCTTCTTCCTCTGCCCTATTGATTTAGGAGAGAATTTTACAAGTTGTCAAGGTTTTGGAGAATGTCATCAGATTTTGCAGAGGTGATTTTTATGCACCAGCCCCCTGCCCAGTGAGATAGGTGGGCACTCATAGGTGTTCTTCCACTGAGTTTTGGTGTCACTGTTGTTTTCCTATAAAAGGTTCTGATTCAGTTAAATTAACTTTTCATCAAAATGTTGTCAGTTTTGGTCACTTGCCCCTCCTCCTGCCTTTGTTTGCCTGGCTTGTTTTCTGAGCACCAGTGTATCAGGCAGGCGTGTTTCCAGAGCAGCTTTTCACAACTGACTTATGCTTTCGTTTTTCATTCCAATGCCCCTTACTGTGGCTGAAACTTCAGGGTTCTGTCAAGGCTGGTTCAGAAGCACAGCAGTGTTGGTGAACAAACCTTGAGGCAACCCTGCCAAATACAATTTGCATTGCTGCAGTCTCTGTATGTTTACAAAGTGCTATTGTTTTGACAGTGTCTTAGAGGATATGTTTTTGTTATAAGGATTATGACCAGGTAGCCCCAATTTACCTCCAGATGGTCATATGTCTGCCCTCCATATGACATTCCTATTTACATATGCATTTTCCTGTGTGTCTTCAGGTAAAGGATAAATGTCGGTGTGATGGAAGCACAGCCTAACTTGTCAAAGACACTATTTGTAGAGCAATATGCAATTCACAGTAATGTCATTAAAGTACCTCTAACTATTATTTGAGTTACATTCAGCTCTTTAAATTTATCAAATGTATCTAACAAATAATTTGCCTTTAGATTGTAGATAGTATATTCATGCTGTTTGAACATAAACAAAATTATTTGGATATAATTTTTCCAGGCCTCCTTGAAAAGGATTTAGTGTAACTTGATAGGAAATATTCTTGTGCATGTGGTGTTGTTACTTGGTTTTGGTTTTCATGTGTGTGTGTTTTTTTAAAGCACATTTTATTGTTTCATAACAATACCATGACTTTTTTTCCCTTTCTCTCAAGCGTGTCATTGATATCGTATAGAATGAAGCATTGTATGTAAATTAGAAAAATGCAAATAATCTCAGTGCTTTAAAAACCCAAAGTAACAACAGCTTTTTTTTTGAGTTGAGACAATTCCCCATTTCTTCAGGATTACTCATGGGTGCAATATTCCTATGCTTATGGCAAAAAATCAAACTTGCTGGTTGAATGGTGAAATTCTCCTAAACCCCACATTTTGTACACAGCACATAGTCCTTTCTGTTTGCCAGCTACCAGCAGTTTCATGGGCTGTTACTCTTCATCTGTTCCTCATGCCATTCCATGAACCTTTTTTTTTCTTTTTCCTTAATAAAGAAGAGACAAATGTTGTACCTCCAATAAAAGATGGATTTGCAGGTGCTGTGGTGTGTATTTCTTCCCCTGATTGGGCCAGCCATGGCTCTGTGCTGTGCTGTGCTGTGCTGGCAGAGGTGAGCTCTGAGCACAGCCGTGGTCATGGTGGGTGATGCTGTTCTGCTGGGCGCCAGCCCCGAGCTGTCCCTGGGGCTGTGAGCAGCACTGCCCTGCAGAGAGCCTGTCCCACATGGACAGGGCTGCTCTGGAGCACAGTGCTGCAGCTCCTGACATCTGCCATACTTTCATACCTAAAGTCCTAACTGACCTACTTTTTTTGTTTGGATTTAAAACTATTCCTTTCCCCAACAACTCTTTTTCTTTTATCAGTAGCTACTATAAATTCATCTGGCAAATCACAGCAGATGTAATCCCAACTCTTTATCTTTCTTTGGATTGCATCTGTGTTTTACTGAATCTGGTAATTTGCACTGAAATCTAAGCTTTATTTGCAGTTATTATAACATTTTATTTCCTTCGCTTCTGAAGAAGTGTTGGAAAAGAAAAAACAACAACAAAAGAACTAAAATTGATATAATGTGTCAGAAAACAATAAAACTTTTAGAAAGAGTAAGTATAAGTATAATAAGAGTAAGTATAGTTATGCTGTTAATGTCATGCATGCATCCTCTAAAATAAGATGCTTGGTTTTGTCTAGAATGTGCAAAGATTAAAAATATTTTTTAGAGAAACTGTAGGATTCTGAAGAAAATTTCATATTCCTCTTTCAAGATGATTGTCCAAGCCCTTATTTATTTTTCCTCGGTGAAGTTTTTATGAGACAAGCTCACCCCTGATCATGCTGGCTGTCAGTAATCAGACAGCACCCTTGGAAATGGGACTCAGATCAAAAGGTGGATTTGATTTATGTGTGTGTGTGAATGTGCCCTGAGAAAATGGAGGAGGCTGCAGAGCTTCCCATGACCCAGCAAAGTCCTCCAATCATTAGGACAAACGACATCTGTTTCTAGGCATCTCAAAAACCTTCTCAATCACCAAAATTTTTTCAAGACAAAGGTATTAAATGAGTTTCCCAATTTCGTTTTTGGTTTTTGTTTGTTTCTTGTTTTTTTGTTTTCCTCCCAGCAGGTTATTCCAACAAACCCACAGGAAACAGATCTTCCAACCTCCTAAATTTAATATCTATCATTCACAGACGTGTACATATACAAAACTGTACTTTTGGAAAACAAGTTTCTGGTGAATAATTTATATCTACAACATTGCAAGGGTGCTATTTCCTAGTATTTTCGATTTTAAGTTGGGAAAGCTTTGTCATTGTATTTGTTACTAAATTTTATGAGCAAGATGTTCAAACTTAACACGGTCAAAATGCTGTTCTGTCATAAAAAGAAAACACTGTATCTTTGTTTATATTTACTTAATTCAAATGCCGAGTCAGTTTATGCTTGAGAATCTTATATTTAAAGTTAATTTTTATGCTAATATATACATTTTTTTCTATATATTTTAATATACAGTAATGAAAATACTTCCGTATCTTGTCACCACTGATCAAGTTGGTCTTAGGAATTTCATTGTCATTTCCAGTGACAATGTACATAAACCATAGTAGCAGAAGCTTTGTTCCATTGAGTCCATGCTAATTTAGTTTTGAAATAGCAGATTGTATGATGATGGTAGTAAGGAAAGAAACAGATCCAAGTTTGACAGATCAGCCTGGGCTGTATTTCTGATGTTCAGAACGGGGGACTGTCTCTCCCAGTTTGCCAGGAGGAACGTGCCTCCCTTCCTGCAGGGCTCCTTTGGCCTGAGCATATTCCCAGTCCTCCCCAGAGCTGCACTGCAGAGATCCTGTCAGCTCCACTGACCAACTCTGGGCAGGGCCTCAGTATCACATCCTTACAGGGGATGAGACTACTGAGATGTTGCAAATTGCAGACACCGTGAAGAGACTTTGATTTATAGGCTTGTTGTTCTTGCAGAAGAGACACGAATGCTTAATTTTGAGTTCTGTTTCACATTATGCAAATTGGGAGGGAGAAAGGTGGTTTAAGAGATGAGGCATTGAAGTTTTTAATCTCCAGGCTTCCATTTCAGGTTCTGCATGAGTCAGAGCAGTTGTGAAACCTTGTTGTTTGGCCAGCAGTCCAGTCTCCCCTGGGTTTTTTATCCATGTTACTGGCTTGTCTCCATTAATTAATATGCAGCTTAGCAATTTCAGCAATGACAAAAGTCAGTGTCAATATGAAATCTACTTTTTCAGAAACAAGGATACCATTCTAAGCTGACAGCAGTGCAAAACTGGCACTGCATGAAGCTTGTGCTTCTGCTGCCTTTTGAGGACAAGAATTTGTTATCCAGAGCTGTTTGGCTGGAATCTTCTGTTGGTTTCTTGAAATAAATAATTAGTGAAATCTGGAGTATGGGAAATTGGATGTATTTATGTTAAAGTCTCTCTTTTCTATTTTCTTCAATACTTTAAAACCATTTGTCTTGATCCCCTGTATTTCTCAAAGGGATATATGATTGTATTCTACTTCTCAGAGCTGAAGAACATTTGAATTGACTTATAGCAAAGCCTATATAAAAAGCCCTTTCATGGCCGTGGGAACGGGCCAACTCTGAATGCTCTGGCTTCCTGTAAAGTGACCATGTTTAGTTTTGTGTGTAGAAAAGATTAAAAGAAAGATGTTTCAGAGAGTGAGATGCTTTCTTGCTAAAGATGTCCCTTTAGAAGTTTCTGTCATGGTAACATGAGGTGTGGAGACGCAGCAAGTCCAGGCTGTACCAGATGGAGCACTTTGCTAATTGGTTAATTCTGCTTTAGTGCCTGGCCACCACTTGGCACTGTGGCACAGAGAATTTTACATAGATCCAGCAGGGAAGCTTCTCCTTTTTATTATTCTGAAATATGGAATTGGCTTTGATGAAATAAACTGTTTTAGTGAGATTTTCTTAAATTTTAGCATGTTCTGAGATCCCCATCTTTAACCCTGCATATATATCACCTTTTTGAAATTCAAATTAAAACTGGGTCTTATTTTCTTCAGTAGGCTTCAGTGTTCTTTTAGTAGTTTTAACATCATGGCTACTGATTCTGCAAGTGAAAAACTGCATTTTCAGTAAATGTGCTAATAATAGATTTTGCTTATGGCCTGTCATATCTACTGACTAATGGGTCTTTGGACAGGATGAGTGCACTCAATTTTTCTAATTCAAAAGCAAGCACCCTTCTGGATAGTGGGACAAATTTATTCTTGGAATTATTCCATACACTTAAATGCACTTACAGCTGAGCTTAATTTGCGCCCTAAGGTCCTATTTGAAGAAAAATATTCATAATTTCTTCAGTTAGATTCACAAAGAAGAGAACTTTTATTATCATATTTGATGACACTGAGAAGTTCATAGCAATGTAGTAATTTCAAGCCCTGCAGATCCTGCAATGGGAACTGGATAGTGGGAAAGGAGGGGGCATCCTCTTTCTTCAGATGCTAGTTTGCAGCACACAGTTTTGATGCAGATGAGAGATGCTTAACTAGTTGTTTCCTTTATATGTTCATTCCTTTTGAACTTTGAGAACATATATTTTCATTATTTAAAATGAAGACACACGTTTCCCAAAGGCTTTATTAGTAAACATTTGGTATTGGGAATGAACAAGTTTAGAAGATAAATTTCCTGTAAGAGCAGTGTATTTGCCAGCTACTCAGCATATCAACATGTCTTCTGTGTGACACTTCAAGGAGTATTGCTAGAAAATAAAAATAATTAGGGAATGGAAAATGTAAGACTATAGTAACACAGGCCAGGTTAGCTTTGACTGAAACGTGGATTTTTGTGATTTGGATTGTATAAATCCTCTACTTCAGTGCCATTGACAACGCTGTATTCAACAGTTACAGAACCAGAAACCAGTTTGGGCTGGGAGGGACCTCTGAACTCATCTAGCCCAACCTCCCTGCAGTGCTGCAGTGGGCAGGGACAATGAAGGAGATGACAGATTTCCTTCAAGTTTTACTGTCAGGAGGGCTAATGGGGGCTTGAAAAAGGATATCAGAGAAATTTTAACATGCCCAAGTAAGTAGTGTGTTGGAGGTAATTTTAAAAGGAATAGATGCAAGCATCAAATATTCATATGCTTTTTCTAGACAAACATTTATTATGTCTTGCATTAGGTGCTTGTTTTCACTCTCAGACATGTAATTTCCATGCTAGTAGATGATTCCACTTACAGTGTGTTTATATTTTCTAAAGGCACTTACATTCTTGATCTCTTGCAAATATTTTTCTTTTTTGGTGGTGGGGGAAGGAAGCAAAGAATCTATGGTGAAGTCAATTTAAAGATGTAAATAGCAAATTCAAAACAGAAATGAGACACTTAGAGCAACCTTTCACCAAGAATTCCTTTCTGCAGGAAGAGGTATTTGTTTTTGTGTAGCCATATAGATGCACACATCTATACCTTATTTATATTACAGGGTGCATATAAAGGAAAGCATACATCAACTCTTAAGAGCTGACCTAGTCTTGTCTTTCCAGAAATTTCGAAGTGCTTCATACCACCATGCTAGCCTAGCCAAATTTTCTCTCTGCTTATCGTTGCCTGATCACTGGCTGAGAGTGTTATTTGTTCTCTAGCATTTGGGAGTCCTCTAGCCAAAGTGGGAACCATAATGCTCACTGGAAATAGGTCATCAAGCAGGTTATTAAGATAACATGCCTAATGCTTTTTGCCTAATAAAAATCTAGTTTTAATCAGGAAGTAAACAAAATTCGTTTTCCCACCTCATTGTGCCAATTTATCTAGTGGAGAGTTTGCTCATGTTATCTAGAAATATTTCATTTTTTTTTCAGATGGTGAAATAAAATGGGCATGTTGTCTTTTCTCCATGACACCAGCACTTTTTGAATCCAATTAAAAATAATTTGAAGGACTTTTTTCAGAAAAGAGACAGCTGTAGAAGAATATGATAGAAATCTCTAAAACCTTGACTGAGATGGATTACCTGCTCACTGTTTCTTCTAATGCAGGCACATTCACCAGGTGAAAGTAGTAGGTGATGAATTTGAAACACATGAGAGAATGTGGCTGTTCTTACTCCAGATTGCTGTGGAGGTAAGGTTTTACATTGATACAGGCATGTCTTGCAAAGTTAATGAGAGAAAAAAGTACTGGGAGTAATTAAATGCACAGAAACCATATCCAGGTCCTGAAAACTGTGGCTTCCTGAGCTGAGAGTAGGAGGTTGAGGCCGGGAACAAGTTCCCCCTGTTCTTACTCTCTTCTAGCAATCCTTTTATGACCCCTGGTGTGGAGAAGCAGACAGGTGAGATAGTAAGAGTATGGGTAGCAGAAAATCTACCTGGGAGAATGATCAGTTTGTTCATGAAGAAACTGGTGATAAAAAAAGCAGATTTATCGCCAAGATTATTTGGAAGGTATGTTTAGCGCATCAAGAATTTAAAATATTTCTCAGAAAATAGTGAATTCAAAAGTAAAAAAAAAAAAAGAAAAAACAGTTGTCTGTAACTTGTGATCTCCTAATTTTAATTTTTTTTTTTTTTTAGTTTTGCAACTCTTGGGCATAACATACTCATATTTTTATTCATCCAGGATACAAAGCATGCTTTTGCCAAGCAGTTACTTAATGCTTTGCTATCTATACCTTCTATAACTGTTGTCATGGGAAAAAGCAATGGTAGGTTGAATTAGCTGAAAAATGCGACAAAGCAAATGGTGTTCTAAACTGTATAGGCCAAAGTATTGCCAGACTGGAGGAGGATTTTGGTTTAGTGGTGTTGCTGAGACAGTGAACATCTGAGTGGTTCAGAAAAGAGCTTTAGAATGGATTGAGTGTTGGAGTATGAGTGAGGATGCATATTTGGCTCATCATTTGGATTTCCAAGCATGTATTTCAACGGCTGAAACATATAGCAGTGTTTAGGAAAAGTACAGTGAAGAACATGGTTCTGTCTATTTTTATTTTATATCTTGGTTTCAAGTATTATCTCAATGTGAAGGAGAGCATGAATACAAGCAGAAAATTTACATTTGTGTTTCACCCAGCTGTAGCACTGCAGCCTTTTGAAATTATGTCTTGAGCCTCCCACCTATACAGTTACTTATGTTGTCACCAAATTTGCAAAAATGTGTTATCCCATTCACATATTTTTTTAAGTTTTTCTTCCCTTTGTAACTTAAGGAATCTTAAGAGACATCTGCAGGGCTCTACCATACTCAAGAAGGAACAAGGAAAGGCTTTGCTGCAAGAAATTCACTTATTGGTGCAGAAAGTAATTGAATACCACAAGGTGCTGTGCAGAGTCTGAAAAAGGAATATAAACCAAACATGCCCTGAATAGGACCATGTCAAAGTGCTTGTCTCCTGTGAGGTTGTGCAAGAATTGAAATACCAGAGGGAAGAAAGCTGTGAGGAGTAGCTGTTTGTCACACATGCTTCTGCTTGCTCCTATTTAGAGCTGCTTGCAGCTACTCTCCTCCGTTGGAGCCATCCAAGACACACAGAGAGGCAGATTGCTTACAGGCTGGGAGAATAAAGCTTTTTTTAGCACAGAGAACACTGTATTATCTCCCTTTTAATGCTGTGCATGTCAGTACCTTGCCCAGCTAATACTGCCAACGTGTTTTCCCTGGAAAGCTTTAAACAATATGAAAAAGCACTTTGGGAAAGCTTGTAAAATTCAGTCAATTTGTCACGATGTTTTATAGTTTTATCACCTTAGTCAGTGGAGACTGCGTGTTGCATAGCAAACCAAAAAGAAACAAGCTGGAACCATCACTGCTTTTCCATGTTCTAAATAGTCTGACATTCAAATACCATGTTAAAGGGCTGCCTGGTATTGACTGTGATAGTAGACTTATCAAAGACTACACAGCAGATAGGCCACTTGGGCAGCAAAATAAGTCTCTGGGGGTGATTATTCTTATTTTCCCTTGTTTTTGTCATCTGAGATAATTACTGCTTTGGTGAATCTCTCTAACTTCTTTTAACAGTGAGCAAAACAAGCAAAGTAGAATAAATCTTGTTATGGATTCCTTTAAATGCATGCAAAATCAAGTAAGGGGAGATAATGTAACACCAGCAAACTATTTGTATAACATTGAAAGTGTGTAAGATTGGTGCTTTTTGTTTTAATAGTAGCTGTTTGGCAGACAGATTCTTGTAAATAAGAAGGATGTGGAATATGGAACTGTAGAGCTTCTAGGATATTTTTAAAAAGATGAGTGTAATATATAGGTATTTTTATGAAATCAGTGTCACTTTGATAGCCTAACAAAGTTACAGAAATGAACCAAGTGCCAAAGTAATTCTGATCTAGAAGAAACAGTATTAAGGGATAATTTTTCCTATTCTGAAACCCACTTTTCAAGGAGTATTTGGTTTTATCTGAGTCTCAAGTGGGCTCCTTCTTGTGCTTCAGAGTCCCATAAGACCCAAGTGGGAAGTGACTTACTGAATGTCAAGAAGATAAAAAAGGTGTTATTTTCTGACTTGATTTGAATGAAACAGCAATGCCCAGGGGAACCCCGAGTGTGTAGCAGACTGATCCAAGGATAAGTTTCACAAACCAGTATCTTTTTTTGAAACGATCATGCTTCTTCTGTCTTAGCTGTTCAGAAAACACCCCAAACAACTTTTCCATTCTTGTTCCCCAAGAGTGCTAATTTTAAATTAATGTATTGCATCATATAGTCACAGGATGTTGCAGTCTAATTTTGCTGCAGCTGTGGAGCAGCCAGTCTCCTACACCTCTCTCCCTATGTTCTGCTATCTTCTTGGTGTACTTGTTCCAGAAAATCTGGGGCTTCATACCTTTATTCCTTTGTTTTCATGCAGGCACCTGTTGCAAGATACTCTGCAAGAGTGGGATGTGCAGAGCCTCCCTGGCCCTGACACGGTGCTGTGCCAGTCCCAGTGTTCAGGCAGTGCTGGGGCTGCTGCCCTGCTCTGCCATGGGTGCAGCTCCACTTGCTGCTGCAGCACTTGGTCCCCTCCCCTGTGGCTTTTCAGAGAGAAAGCCACACCTCTTTATTTTCAACATCTTCTAATCCTTTGTGTTTCCACACAGAAACTCAAATTCTATTCCAAGGCATGAAATGTGTGCAAAAATGGTAGGGCAGGGTCCAGGGAAGTTCATGGCCCCAGAGCAGCCCTGAGTAGCTGTGACCAGGTGCAGGGCCACAGGAGCTGTATGAAATACGGCTGTCAATCAGTCATGGATTGCCTGATCCATGCTTTTACAAGTGACAGGCCACGTGCTTTTTGTTATTTTTGTTACAGTTTAGTTGCTAACCTTATCTAGAAGTCAAAGTGGGATTCAGCACAGAAATGAGAAATCCTGAGGGTGGGGAAGGATGAAGCAGCTACAGAAATTTAATATGAATTGCAGAGGCAGCAGGGCTTCACTTCAAACGTTGCTTGTACTTTGTGCTGAATTTATTGTCTGTGTAGCAATTGTGATGGAAAGAAGAAAACAGAATGGAGAGATAATGGTTATCAGGGTTTTCATAGTTTTTTATTGATGATGTTTACAGCACAAAAATTAACAGCTCTAAAAAGAAATAATTGATAGGAGTTGTCAGTATAATGATATTATTGTTGGAAGCTCGGTGTGGAATAAGTATGACTAGAAATGAATCAGGGATTGAATATGTCAGTGGAAGAAAAAAAATTATAACTGAATGCGATTCACTAAGTTAAATATTTGTCAGCACTTTATTCCACATGCAGAATAAAAATGCAAGGGTACCAAATCTGAGCACTTGCCACATTTCAGCATGTTCAAAGTAGAATGATTACTGTAGTTATTTAGCATAATGATTAAAATAGTTGCCCAAAGTACTTTATTTATAGCAACATTTGTAATTAGGTGCTTGAATATTTGTTATTTCAAACAGGAATGTCCTGTAGAGCTAAACCGTGTGTAATGAATTCTCCAATTAGTGAATTTACATATCATCCTTTTTCTATGAAAAGTAAAATAATTTTCTTATTTTTGGCAATTTTTGTTACTATCATTTTGGGTTTTTTTAAAGGAAACAGTATAACATAACTCCTTGTCATATTTAGTTCTTAAACTCAGCTATTATATCCTCAGTGAACAAATATCACAATTATTTTCCAGCTGGAACTCCCCAGATGTTATTATTTTGTGGGGAATTGTTGACATACTTATGATCATGAAGATTCTTTTTATTCTTGTAGCTTTCCCCATCCTCTCTCCCCCCTAAAGAGGAAAAAACCCAACAATACCTAGCATAAAAAACTGAGTGTGAAATATTTCTCAAGGTGAATCAAGTTCATTCTTTGCAAATTAAATATTATGAAGTGCTTTAGTAAGTTTCCTCTTTCTTTTAAAATTCTCTTAAAATTAATTTTAATAAGAGATTAAAATTAAAGATTATTGTGCCTGGTGCACAAGACACATTATGATGAAGTCTAGAGGCTGGTAAAGGTGTTCAGAGAACATAAAGGCTGTGCCTAAAACCATGATTTAAGGAAAATTCCTTTGCCACCATTTTGAGTACCAAGCATAAGAAGTGAGTTAAATATTTAGGTAACAAAAAGATTCTCATGACCTCTACTGCAGTAGTTTCTAACTCCATGGAGGGATGAAGGTTTTGTATACCAAGTTCCTCCCAGTCCAGATTTCTGCCACTATTAATGAATGAGACACTGAGATAAGGGGAGACCTGATGAAATGCTGGTTCCTCTGCCTGCTTTGGATCAGAGTGCTGAACTCGAGGTCCTTCATCCTGAGGCCTGTTGTGGTCACTGATCCATTCAGTTACAAGGGAACATTTCTAGCCTCCTTTCTTCTCTGCTGTGTGACCCAGTTGAGATGCTTTGTAGACTCTGTACATGGAATCTCTAGAAGGTTCATGGCTCTTGTGATTTGTATTTTTGGGTACTCAAGCTCCTCTTGCCAGTCTGAGGAGTCTGGGTGTTGATCAGGGGGCTCTGGGTTGGGGAAGGGACAAGTTTGACACTCTGGCTGTGTCCCTGGGGCAAGATTTCTCCATTCTGGTAGGAAGGCTTTGTTCACCCATGGTACAACAGGATATCTGATTTAAAAACTGTGTACTGTGATATGTGATAAATGTCTTGCCGTTTTGGATGTAGTTTACTACTTTTTTCAGATGAGTCTAACTGCCAAGGAGGAACACCACTATTTCTGGCTTTCTTTTCAAGCTCCCAATATACTTCAAGAGAAATAGGGATGTTGTGAAACCAACTTCTGCCAAAAGTGAAGGAATACAGAATTTGTCATGTGGGACATGAGAAGCAATTGTGATTCTGGGATGTGATCTGTTGGACTGACTGCTGCTTTAAGCTAGTGGGACTGCTAGTGTTCTACTTTTAATAGACTAGGTTTAATAGATAGTAGATTTTTAGTAATAATGGTAACAATGCTCAGCATGCTTCATATCAGTTTTCATGCCTTTATTGAAGGGTGGTGTTGACCCAAGCCAAATTAAGAGAGAAGATAGTATCTGGATAAGCTCAGGTATTAAGTATTCACAACTCTGAAAACATAATTCATGCCCCTTAGCACTGATGCTTCATTACAAAGAGGTTTGTTTGACCTTCTGTTTTCTTGACTGTCAAATACTGTTAGGTACTAACTTATGTTCCTGTTTCCAAAGATGCTTTATTCCTTTTTAAGAAATTCTTGTCGCTCTTATTTTTTCTGAAAAAGCAGAAGAGGTGGTTTCCTACAGAAGTTCACACTTTGCTGGGAAGCACGTAAGTGTATGTTTTCTGTTCAAGTAGCTCAAGTGTTTTTATGGCCCCTTATAAACATGAGTAAAAGAATTCCTTTTGATCTAAAAAAGCCAATTTGTTGAAATGGTACCATCAGAAACAGATACACAGGCCCATAACAGAATTTCTTTAGAAGGAGACTTATTCTGATATTTACCCTGCTAGTTCTGTCTGTCAGTGGCACTTAGGATTGCTTTGCTGTTTTACTGAATGTAGGATTTGAGGTCAGGCTGTTTAAGGTTGCATATTTATTTTCCTTTGGGCAGAGCATTTGCTGGGGTAGGAGACTCTGGTATTCAAAATTGATCAAAATAAAGCTAATATGTAGGTAGGATCAGAATCCTGTGGTCAGCAGGCTACTGGCTGATCTCTGCACACCTCTCTCTGGCTTTCCTCCTAAGGAACCATATTGCAGAAGTGCTCGGGATGGAGGGTGCAGGTCTCTTATCCTAACTTATAACCGTGTGAAAGGATAAAGGCTTATGGCTGTGTCTTCATGATGGTCTCTCACTTTTGGATCTGTCACTGACACCAAATGCAGAGTCATGATAAGGGGAATAGGAAAAGAATTTCATCTTGGCCTTTTTGTCCTGGTGGTCCATTTAAAAGAATTTAAAGCCCTCCTTTTAAAAATATTTTTTAAAGCTGTATCTTAGAAAGTTATTTTAAAGGCTGTATCTCATAGAAGCAACACTATATTCATAATGGAATGCTTTAGTATGCATTTAAAATACAAAGTGTGAATTCTGTGAAATATTCTTATATATTGCAGAATGAATTTTTTTAAAAAATGGACTACTTAAATTCAATTTCTTTTTATTTTCCATCCTTTTCCTGTGTGCTTCTAATGTACCTGAAAGTTAATCTAGAACATAGTCATATTTCTAAGAAAATACTTTTTAATAAAAATTATTTCACATTTTTCAGAAATGTCACTTTGTTTTAGAGTACAGCTTAACACAGCACGATCACTTTTGAAACATTATAACACAACACAAATGTGGTTCCAGCCACATGAGTAATTCAACACAGCCTGATGTGTAATTAATGTAGTACTTCACAATGTGAATGCTTTTTAGAAGAAATAAAAATGCAAGTGCAATTTTGCAAGATAATTGACAAGTAAAATGACCTGAAAGGGATGTGATTTGACTTACTCTGGAGCAAACACTGGCTGTTCAATCGTTGGTAATATGTACCTCAAATGCTTACAGAATATGCAGTGGGTACTGTGGGCAAAGGTAGTGAAGGAATTGATGGCAAAACTGAAAAAAAGGGATGATAGATTTCTTTAGTTTGGAAAAGACAATTGGGTATTGTTTGAAGATAACAAAAGAAAAAAAAAGGGTTTGCAAGAGTTGGTTATTTATAGCTAAGCAGCTCCAGTATGTTGAGATTTATTTGGAATGTCAGGTAAATAGAAACCCATTTATGCTTTTACCCTGTCCTTAGCACACGATTTTGAGAATTATTTTGTAAAAAGATAAAAGAAACCCTTGAGTTTTTTACAAGAAGAAGGAATCCATCTTCAGAATACAATGTCTTGTTAGCTATTGTTAATTGGCCAGTATTTGGTAAAAGTGATTATTATATCAATTCTCTACAGTATCAGAGTTCACTTCAAAAAATCCCAAACCAAAAAAAAAAATCTTCTGAAATTAAACTTCTCTGAAAGGGATGAAGGTCAGAGCAGCCCAGGAGAAAAGCTGGGTTGTGAGTAGAGGCTGGGGAGAGGAGTCATGGATGGTTCTTGGGCATGGCAAAACTCCTGCTCAGATTGGATATTCTTGGCTTTTACCTCATAGTTATGTATCATGGATGAGACTTGGGGAGACCTCTGGAAGGGAAAGTCTTTCTCAAGCCCTGCAAGCCTTGCCTGGAAGGAGCTGCCCAGCTCCTTGCAGAATTCCTGATGTAGTGGACTCTTGTGTGAGACTGCTGTGGAAAGGAAAGAATCAGGACTGAGCACCCCACTAATATAGGAATAACATTGTAGGCTTGAGAGCTGTTTTTATGCTAAACCTTGAAACACAAATGTTCTTCTCAGTCCTAGTACCAGAAAGCAGCTATTTTCAGGGCAGGCTTTTGTTCTCATGGATTGCTTCTTCAAATACTGGTAAACACCAGTGTCATGTGCAGCTTTGAAAAGCTGCTATGTCACAGTATATATCAAAGAAGTGTTTAGAAGCAGAATACCTACCAAGTAAAGGTGTCTTTTGTACATCTAGCAGCCTAAAAATGCACTTAAATAACTTTCCTTGTAAGAGTGCCAGGAGAGTGCTTTTAAATACTAAGGGAAATTCTTAAGGAAAGGTTATCTTGTCTATTTGAAACTCAAACATCCCAAGTGTGGGAGAACATTGGGTAATCCCTAGAATGACACAAATGGTAGCAAATTTGAAAATGGAGAGTACACAGCAGGTAATTGTGCTAATATAGTAAAGCAAGGGCTATTCTCACCATGGCTGACTCAAAGCCTATGACCAGCTAATTAGTATTTAGTAATTTGTTATTCAGATCAAAAATGCTGGATTCCAGAGACAGCACAGGATTATAGTGGCTTTGCAAATTCATCAAAAGAGATGTAAACTAGTCAATAAATAAATGCAAATATATTTTTATATTTCTGGTTTCTGTTCCCCTAAATGCATGCTGGGAAGTAGGGATTCTGCTCCCTTTCCCAAGGATTCTCGTCTTGTTTCTGTTTGGCCATCAAGCAGTCACTAGCAAACAAATTTCTCCTCTGCTGCAGGGCTGAGGTCAACAGAGCCCAGAGTTCAGCTCATTAGGAAGGCTTTAAGACAGAAGGAAGTGAGATGTTCCCCTGACTGTTTTGCTGACTATGGTGCATTTTAATCCTTTGCATTTTCTGTCTGCCACATTCCCGGTTTATGCTCTCCACACCAGTGTGTTCTTTTGTTTGTTTCTCTGAGTGCACCTATGCCCCTGGAAGGGTTCTGCTGTGCTCATCTCACTCCTGTTGCCCTGCTGCAAGGGTGAATGGACTGGGAATATGGTGGGCTCTTGTTACAGGTGCCAGAGCTGCTTATTTTACTCTGCAGCTGGCCGAATACACAAGTGTTTGGGAAGCCAGGAGTGCATGGCCGTGTAATAGCACTTGGCTGGACAGCAGCTGCGTAAATAGGAACAT
The DNA here is from genome assembly GCF_048771995.1 of Taeniopygia guttata. NCBI lineage: Eukaryota > Metazoa > Chordata > Aves > Passeriformes > Estrildidae > Taeniopygia > Taeniopygia guttata. The sequence goes on along the minus strand of NC_133031.1, from coordinate 10,142,264 downwards.
GAAAGGAGGGTTCATAGGCTGAGCCTCTTCAAGGCTGTGTGGTCCAGCAGCTCACCAAGGGTTCTCCTTGTCATCCAGCCCCAGGTGCTTTCCAGCTGAGGAAGTGCATATGGTTGTTTGCTCTTTGTTCTGTGAATAAGTTAACAATCAGAGTTACTTACATGCTTATTCTGGCATCTTTGATACATGAACAGGCTGAGGTTTTGTATGTGCATCTGTAGACAGAAGAAAAATACCTCTAAAGTGAGAAAGATATTATTTTGGTGGAACATCTGCATTACTGTATTAGCATTTACTGACTAGCAAACCTTAGAAAACCACTTAACTAACTTTAACTCTGTATTTTCATAGTTAGCAAAGGGTACGACATCTGAATTTTGCTTTATGCTATTCATCCCTCCTGTGCCTTGTGTAGAATTGAAATGCACCTCAGTTATTTTCTGTAATGTCTTAATTTAATTCCCATTTGTTCTCCCCCATGGCCTTCAAAGAAAAGAAAATAGGTGTGGTAGACAAATTGGAAGGTAGGAAAATACTTTGTGTCAGCTTTTTTGATTGTGTCAGGTGCACTGCAGAAAAAATAATCTACTTCATTATCTCCTCCTTCAAGTGGAATACTAATCAATATCAAGGACTGAAAGAACAGTGTTTGACAAATGCAGGATGCTACTGAGAGTTCACTTTTTAAAGTGATCATTCCTTTTTAACATCAATGTATGATTAACTATTCTAAATATTTTAAAAAATGTTTAAGTTTTATTAAGCATTGTATTACTACTTATGCCCTTGAAAAGGAGATGCCATTGAACCGTCCTTTAACTGTCTTCTACTCCACCTCAGAAAAAAAGAAGATCTTATCATCTTTTCAGGATAGACAGAGCAAGCGGAGAAAGTTTATCATGTAATTTGTTAATTTAGAGAGCAGTCACTAAGTTCCCTTAGTCTAACAGCTCTTCTTCCTTATGCTGCATTTTCCTTTCTGCAACACATTTTTCCTCTGTTTACATTCATTACCACATGGGATGTAGAGAATGCATTAGTATTAAAACAATTTACTTTGGATGGTTAGGGCAACTTCAAAACCAAAGGAGTGCAGATGTATATAGGAGTATTACCTGCCTAAGATAGTGTTTTGCCCTGTGAAGAGCATTTACTGCTCACTCAGGCCTAGAATCAGTAGAAATCCCCTCTCTAGAAAAAAAACCTGTAAAAGTAACCACCTTCATTCTGTTTTAATATATTCTGAGATAAATGTGAGCTTGAGAGATCTGTCCTTCCCATTTTTCTCTTCTGTTTTCAGCAGCAAGGTGATAATAGGAGTAGCCTTGGTTGGATCAGGAGATTTAGGCAGGTGGCAATCCACCTTCTTAGGCAGGTTCTAATTGTAAATTTGCTCTCTTACTTTCAGTACACAAAGATGAGGCTTTGTGACAGCTCACATTCCCCTTTAAGGCACATTACTGACAATCAGCATTTTCAGAGAGCTTAGTATCCCATCATGTGATACTGTGACAAATGAGGTCAGATAATTAGTGTTGAAATTCTTTTGTTTTGTGTCTTTTTTTCTGTTGGTTTTTTTATTACTTCAAAACTGCCTTCTTTAATACAGTATTAGGAAAGAAGACTTGAACCCAATTTAAAAAATACTGATCACACTGTTTCTGTAGCTCTTCCTGTGGAAGTAGAATGGAGCACTTGTAAATTTTTTGTGGGCCAGTGGCATGTAATTGAATTTTTTAGGTTAATATGCTTTCTGTGATGGACAGTGACTGTCTCTGAAGAGTTTTTCTGGCCAGCAAATAGACCGAAAGACATGCAGTTGTAGACACAGAATATCAGATGTCATCTTGCTGCTCAGAATGAAAGCATTTATCTTTTTGTATGGAGGTTTGCATCCCTCCCAAGCTGGCACACCTACAAAGGCCATCAGGAGGTAGCTGTAGGGTTTGGTCTTGCCTTCCCTTTATGGATTATTGCTTGGCTGTAGATGATACGTGCTCCAGGATATCCTTAGAGATGGAAAGTGAGGTTTGAACAGTGTCCTTGCTGTGTCACAGTGTCTGTCTGTGCCTGCTTGAAACTTAACAGAGTGGGCAGGCAGCTGCTGATGCCCAGTCCATAATGCTCTGGTGGGGACTCAGCAGTGCCCCAGGGACCAGGCTGCAGTGTTCATTGCTCTACAGTGATGATGATGATAAGGAAGTTATTTTAATTCATAATGCCCCTGGTTTTGGGCTGAGATCCCATTCTCCCCATTCTTTTAAAATAGCTTAAAATTTATACCTTGGATCTTGTCTAGTACAAGGTAACAGCCATGAAGGTAAAACTCTCTGGGTCTCCTCCTGAGCATTTGAGGATCTCTCTTTACAAGATCACTCTTGAAGAAACAAGTATTTCTTTCTTAAGAAATATTGTTCCCTGTATCTTCCCTAGAAGAAGATTCTACGTCTTTGTTCTCAAAGTGTACTTTGCCCCAGTGAGAGGTGTTTATTTTCTCTGTTTTCTCTACTTTAATACCAGCGTCATATGCCTTAATCGTCCCTTAATGACTGCAGCTTGGCCCTGTGCCATGAATCCACCTATCTTTGTACACTTCAACCCTCCCCCCACCCCCCCAAAAAAACCCTCAAACAAAATAAAAAACTGTGAAGAATATTGGAAATCTAGCCAGAAAGACCCTCTTTAACTTCCTTGGCAGAGAGCCTGGAAAGGAAGAGAGAACACAGAATCAAAATAAATTACAGGATTCAGAAGTGCATTAAATTAGCCCTAAGAAATTGCATTCTCCTGGTATTAGTGAGTAGTGGTAATTTGAAACACTTCAGCCCTGGTCACTTTGTTATTTTAAAATAAATGGAAATAGAGATGTAAGAAAAGAAACGTTGAATAATAAGGCCTGTGGTTGCATTTTCAAGTGATACCTTAAAATGAAATGCTTTGGTTAAGATGAGACAACCAAGTGAAGAGTTAATTCTAACAGGTATAAAGGAAATCAGAAGATAATTTAGTCTTGGAGGAATTTCTGGAGATTCTTCTTGCCAATCTCCTTACTCAGAGCAGGGCCAGTGAAGATAAGGTTGCTCAAGACCTTGTCAAATTAAATTTTGAGTATTTTAAGCGCTACAGATTTCACAGTCTATGGGAATTTTAGAGGGTGACATGCTCATTTTTCAGCATAGATCAGAGAGAGGAGAGATTTGAACCACAGAGTTGAATCACACTTTATATTTGTCTTCCTCACAGGGTTTTGGGGTAGGAGTGCATTTTTGTTTTGCTTCAGTTATGTTTTGCCCAAGTTAATAAATTCAACCTGTCTCTATGAAAACAGAGAAGTTCATGTTGCAGATGTTCATTGGTTAAATCAATATTGTCTGGCCATTTTTCAAAGGGTCCTACCATGCTATTTGTCTTCTCTGAGGGTTAGGAATACCCCCAAAGATGCTGTGTAGGTTCAATATAATGCAATCACTAGTAGTCAGTGCATGTGGACTGACTCAGCCAGGCAAACCTGATCAGGTTATTTCACTCCTGTGCTCATCAACTTCAAAAATAATTCCTGCCAGGAGTTTGAGGCTCCCCCAGTACAAGCGTGAGAGCTGTTACAGAGCTCTTCTGGCTGTGGAGATCTTTCCACCAGGTTAGTTGCAACTTCATTTTTTTTTTCCAAAAATTGACCATAACTAGAGAAAAAAAAAAATCAGAAAGGACAGTAATTGCTGTCATTTTCTCCACGCCTCAATGGGAAAAAAAGACTGTATTAACAATAAAATGTCATTTATGGAGTGTGCAGCACAAAGATTATCTCCTCATTTCCTGTAGGTGAAGATAATCCTATATTTATTGTGCAAATATGTAATCCCAAGGGTGAGGATTTGCTGCAGAATGGGAAATATTTACCTCAATGCAATAATAAGGAATGAAAGAATACAGAAATTAAATAATGAAAAAAATGACAGAATCTTCACTCCTCCCAGTTTTTATATAGTCATTAATCCTGGATTCATTCAAATATACCGGAATCAAATTCTTCCTGCTTGTGCCTTTCTTATCATTAAATACTTAAATGAAGAGCATTTCTAAGGATGTACCATAAAGGCTTTATGAATATTTATAAATATTAAGTCTTTTATCCCCCAGGTAAATTCCAGGAGGTACAGATTTGAAAAGGACATTCTTTGGTACCATATTGAGTTTCTGAGTTGCTCTTTATTTACTTGTTCATTTATTGATTGATTTAATAATTGTGCCCAGTGTATATATCACTGGCTGTGATGACAGAGGCGCCTTTCAGGATTTGTTTTCCAATATCTATCTCTTTGATGGCTTTGTCCTCCTTGATGGCTTTATTATAAGGTCTAGAAGAGACAGCCTATTTTCCAAAAGTTGTCTGGATCAGCATCCCGTTGTCTTGGAATTTGGAGATGTGCTGCATAATGAATGCAGTGACACAGTGGAAGAGACACATCAGTGGAGGTTGTAATTTTTTGAGCAGAAAAGAATAGAGCAGACATCCCTGTGAGTACTGGGAGAGAGAAATGAATCTCCAGAGGGCAATTCAAAGGAAGTCTGAAAAGGAAGGGTGGCACATTCCGCTGTAGTTCATAGAAGGCAAAGAGAGCTAATCAGTGCTCTGTCACATTAGAGAGGGTGAGTTAGTGTCAAGACCTTACTTGAGGAAGGCCACAGGCTGAGGGATCTCTAGTTATTTATCAAGGGTATCACTTCAGTGCATGAATTAGTGTATTAGTGTATGAATTAGAATAGTACTTATTACAGGACAGTTGTTCTGCTCTTTATACGAAAGATGTTCTACTCTTTATTCTCTTTTTTATATGAAAAAAAAAAAATTTTCATATAAAACATCCTATAGTTTATTTTGGTTTCCTTTTTGGGATTTGTTTTACACAGAATGTTGCTGGCAATTTTGTCAGTGTGGCTAACTTTGTAATTAGGGAGTAGTATCATATGCCAATGTAACCTACAAATACATAACTTGATGGAAAGAAGAACTTCAGGTTTCTTTATATGAAAAATAAATGAGAGATTATTCGCAAAGAGAGATACAACATAAGTTTAATTGAATATATTTACATTTAGAATGCAGAAAATTAATAACAGTAAATGTAAAGACTTAATGTGCAGTGGTAAGTTGTCTTTCACTGAGGAGAATGAGTTGGAGAGATTTGTGATAAAAACAAAGTAGTATTTCTCTGGGATGCTCACAATGCTTCCTGAACTTTTATGATGTATTTCAATTTCCTTCTGAGGCAGAAAAATCCTACCCTTAGCAAATGCATCCTTATTTTAAAGCTGGGAAACTGAAACACAAGGTAGACTCTGGCTTTCCAAAGGTGCAGGAAGGTGTGTGATACAGAGCAGGAAGTGGCAACTTGTTTTCCCCTGTCCCAGGTTTATTTGAGATTACGTTAGAACTTGCTTGGTTGGGTTTAAACAAATTGTCTGAGACATTGAAAGCAATTTCTATGGCAGAATGAATTTCAGTGCAGTCCAGACTGCTCTGCCTCTCATCTCTGTAGGTTATATCCAAGAGTACAGAGCTGTATGGGAAGGTGGCTTCATATTCCTAGTCTAACTAACATAAGGGTAGTTTTAGGGTTACCCACTGCACTGAAGTGTGTTGCATAAACATCCCCTAGTGTGTAAACCTACCACATTTTGTGGCGTCAGAAAATATTTTGCATTCTGTCTCCTTAATTTATTAAGTTAATGAACTTGATGGTTCAACCAGAATCTCCCAGTTCTGCCACAGATACCTGGGTGTGTAATACTGGTCAGGATTCTGATTCTCTGGGCCCAGCAGTTCTCCTGCTGTAGACTGAAGGCAATGTTTCCTTGCCCTGGACAGCATCACAATTCATGTCTGTAGTGCCCAAAGCCAGGGGGAAGACAGTCATAAAAAAACACCTCTAAGTACCCTAGAGCATTAAGGATTTGCAGCCTTGAAATAGCTCCACTGCTTGATTGCTATTAAATAGGGAATTAATATTTTGCAGTGGCTGAATCCTGTCGTATCTAGAAATGCAGCTCTGGGAGAGAGCAGGGAAGGATGAAAGCTTGATACTTCCCTTGTTTATTGTTTTGAAACATAAAAATAAGTTTTTTATTATTACTTTAAAAACAATCTCAATTACTGATTTCTAGAGAAAGTGTGCATTATGCCAGTCACTGATGTGATTTTGCTGAGGTCAAGAAGAGTGTTGGCAAATAAATATATTGATGAGATTTCTACCTTTCAATTAAATATTGATTGTTAAACTTTGTTGCCTAAAAGTATCTGTTTCTTCTGCCAGCATGCCAGAAACCATAAAAGTTTTGTAAGTGTGTAATTAATAACCTTCATGTGACCCAGCTGCATGTGGGCTGGCCAGAAGGCTCCATGTGCTCAGACACAGACACACAAATTTCAAGGAGCAAAGTGTTAATAAAAGGGTACTCTGGACCCAGAAATTAAAGTTATACAACATTTAGTGCCTCTCTGACTTGAAATAACTTAGAACTGGAACTTATTTTGAACCCTTCTCTCCTAACCTTGGTTTGCTAAAGGCTCCAGGAAACAGGATTTGTAGACCACATTGTTTTAGAACAGAGTAAACAACTATTTTAAAGGATTAGAGATTGGACAAATTTTCTTCCCCTTACATGTAGTTATGGATAATCTTTCTGGAGTTCAAAACCCTATAGAAGTGATAGAAAAATGATCTGTGACTATATGGCTGGCATGATTGATGAGAGTATAAGATATTTCATATTCCTGTCATTTTTTAATCCAGACCATGTAAAATGGTTAAGCTGTGACTGTTGCTCAGCAGTTTGTGCAAAATAAAGCAGTGCATGTTTTACAAAACATAAAACTTTTGTGAAAAGTTTACTTATGTTTTAGAGCTATTTAGCAATTTAAATACTTATTTACTTGTTACTTGGTAACAGCAATGAATGAGAGAACTTCTTAAAAACAGACTTATAGAACCAAAAAATATTAGTCTGAAATTAGAAAGGAACCACTAGTGGATAGCTTATGAAAAGAAGACTTACACAATCTCTAGCAACAAAAACCTAATAAAATAAAGAACTTGGAGAAGAGTTAAAAATAAGACAGACCCTCTGCTATTGTATGAAGTATTTTCTTTCTCTCCCAAGAGACTGAGTTAGTTCATTCAGGAAGCTTTTTCATGCTTCATCACAGATCTGTGACATTCATTTTGTTATCAGCTTTCTGCTTTTCTGAGTTCCAGTGACAATGTTACATCTGAAAACTCCTCATCTTGTATTAGAATTTTTGTGCATTATCCTATGTAAGACATTCATTAACACATAATGCAACATGCAAGTTAAGAAATTAGCCCATCACAGAGCACAAAAATAACAGATCTGTCTCATAAGCCTATTTGTCAAGTCTGCCAGCATAAGCACTTAGATCAGACTTCTGTGCTGAGAGTTGCCATGAATTTCCAAGTAGGTGTGTAATTAAGCAGAGTCAGCAGTAAAGTTTTGATCATGCTTTGTTTGCTTTTTTATTTTTTAATGACTAAAGTCAGACTAAAAAAAAAGCTTGTGAGTGAATGTGATATGCTTTGCCCTATAGCAATTCTTTAAAATTACATATTGTTTGCCTTTTTCACATGTTTCTTTCCCAACCAAGAGTATCATGGACTTAGTTTAGGATGCTTCCTCAGAAACTCACCCTTAAGTGATCTGGGTTTTTCTTGTAACTTGACTGATATTTGGAACTTAAAATCTTGGACTGTTATTAATTGATAAAAAACATATTTTGCATTTCTACATCTCTTGCCTAGATGTAAATGTTTGAAAGGAAGAAAAACTCTTTTAGCTGAATCGTTTTGAGAATAAAAAATGCCACAAACCAGATCTCTGAACTGGAGTTGAAAGCCTTCTAATTACCCGGGCAAGAGCAGAAATTATGTTTCATGTATCATTCAGAACAAGCATGCTTTTAATCCTCTTCCTGATTATATTTTTTAGTTAGTATGCTGGAAACACCCTCCTTCCTCAGTTCATTTTCTTGGTGATGAGTTTCTGTCTGAGAACCAGAGCTGAGCTGCTCCTTCTTCTCTGGCTCTGAAATGTTCATATTTTTTCATTTGATTCTTTAATCATGACAAATCTGCAGTTTTTTAATGGAAAGGAAACATGTCATCTTCAATGTTAAAGAGATGCATGATTATATCACTATTGATTTTCAGCGAGAAAACCCTTTAATTTAGCATATTTATATTTGTATGAAGTGCAGTTGAACTTTTGCCGTACTTAATTTGGTGGTAGCATAATTATACAGTTCAATACAATCTAATAATCCAGGCTGAAGTATAGGACAGTAGAAGATTTTTCTTTGTGATTAAGCTGGCAGCAGACACTAATCTTTGTGGTTGTTATCAGAGAAAGACATCTGAATCTATAGCAGTATTTGTCTTTTCCTGGCACTCAATTCCTGCCTTCCCTGTGTGTCAGGGTTTTGTTTATCATTTCCGGTTCTCCTGGGCTCCAGACATTCATCTTCATTTCTGTGGTTTTTCCTTTCTCTCTGTGACTCACGGCAATAACTTATTTTCCTTTTAGGTTGGTAAACAACACACTGATGTGTATTCTGGATGTGATGTGGGATATTGCTGTTAGATCAGAAGCAGTGACTCAGCTTTCTTTAGCCAGCAAGTGGCCAGTTGCTGATTCACTTTGACAAATGTCTGGTTTGTAGTGAACAGTGACAAATCTGACAGTATTTAAGGAACTCCTGAATTAAATCACATTTCCTTTTATATTCTTTAAAGTCTGATACAAGCACAACTAGAGGGAGAAAAAGTCTGTTTAAAGAATGACCTTGATCATTTAAAAAAATACATTCTATGATACAAAAGAAATTTGGATGCTATTCCAGTGTGGGAAGTTACCTAATAAACTGACTTCATTCTTGGCATAGCTACTGAGTAGTTAAATCAGTAATGCAATTATCTCTCCTTGCTTTATTACTGTATTTCATATATTTATATATAAAGTTACAGAAAAATTTCTTGCTTGTTTTGCATATGTGCATATTTTCTTGATTTGTGGTACCGAGTGCTCTTTTAGACTGCATAAAAACAGCCTTTACTAATGAACCTGGATCTCTAATTACTACAGTACAATTTCTCCCCATTCCTCCTCCTTTCTTTGTCTAATGACTAAAAGGTGATGAATCCAAGTCATCAGTCATCACTAGCATCAGCCTGTTCCTGGAGCAGTTTATATTTCTATTCTGTTCTTTCTGCTGATATGCTTTAGATGAAAGCTTTAATAACAGTAGAAATTAAAACAAGGGGAGTCACAGTGACTTGTAAAGACAGACAATGTTAATTTATTTCATGATTCCCCCTCACAGGAAGACAATAATCCTTCCTTAGCAGGATAGAATCTTGCCTGTCACTGATATCTAGAGAGGCTGGTCCTAAAGCCCTGTATGTTTGAAGATTACAAATAGGATAATGCTGTGAGTATACAACCTTAATACATGAAGATGGGCAGGACTAATCAGATAAGAAAGAATGGGTTTTTATGCTTTTAAAATTACCATTTACTGTTTGGCACCTTTTTTTTTACTGCAGGTAAAAACTACTATCAACTTAGTGTGGTTGTACTTAGACTATTTATAAAGGAAATATGCTGCTTGTGAAAAACAAATGTAAATGGAAGAAGGACTATTTTTTTCATAAAAAATAGGGTTTTTATTAAATAAGAATTGTTTGTTATGCATGGGTTCAGGATATGAGAACTGGTAGAGCCAATGCAACTGAAACAGGCCAAAGTTGTGCCATGAGCCTTTTTCCTCATCCTTTTTTTCTTCTCTATTAAACAAAGTAACATTTCCTAAAGTCAAAATGTAAATTTATACTTGGATGTGTTTCTGAATCTCTGGCTAGATTACTTGGTTTGCTATAGGAAATCTGGCTCTTTCTTTCCTTGCAAATGGATATTGGAAAGGAAGTTTCATCATCTAATGTTGGATATTCAGCAGTCTTTATTGACACCTGCTCTCAGAGAAGTGTCTTGTTCATAGGCAAGAAGGTTATCTGAACCCATCCTTTCAAGACTGTGTTGAAAATACCTTGGGAAAACTTTGGTATATCACATCATTTCTGGAGCCTTGTAGCCTTTCTGAATTGCTATTTGTTCCTGAAAAGATTTTCACAGTTTTGCCATTGTGATGTTCTTCACAGACATTTACCTTGCTGGCTTAATAACTGCTTTCTTCATTTTCATACCTCTACAATAATACCACTACTGGACAAAATTGAAAAGAAATGAAAAACTGGAAAAAAATATGTAACAGCAAATGTGAAGTGATGAAGCACATCTGTTTGAGTGAGTAAGTAGAGCAAAGAATCACCTAGTAAACTACAGAGTACCTTCAGAACAGTTGAACTGTCAAGGAGCATCTTTAGGATGTCCTTTTGTGAAGTATTTATCTATGGAACAACAACAATAGAAGACTATCAGAGAGTATAAGATGTATTCTGTTGCAATGAGATTCTACTCATTGCATTACTATAAACATAGCAGTGTCCTGGTGAATTGCAGAATTCCTAAATTTTTAGATTCGGATTTTCAGAGCTACCTCTATCTTTTCCGACTACACATTTTATTTATTCTTAATCCCCTAAAGTGAATTAATATGTAAAATAAACCAGCATTGCATGACTGAAGTGGGTGAATACATGTATTTTGGGGAATTTAAAAAGCAGTGAACAATTTTGTTCAAACTAGTTTCATGATTTGTCATTTACCTGTGGGTTTCCTTCTGGCTTCCTGTTAGTTTGTCTCAAGCAGTTGTTCCGTCTTGTCTTTCTTGTATTTCATTGGCTCTTACATCTGGTGAATTATCTTTACTGGGAAATGTCATTTGTCTAATGTCTGTACAGGGCCTAGCACAAATAGGGCCTAACCTTGTCAAACCTCTGGTTGCAAACAGCAATATTAATAATTAAAAATGGCACAGGAAAATTGGATTGAGACTGGAGTATGAAATGTAATAGTCAATGCAATAAAAGACAGTCTTTAACATATAAATGGGCTTGAGGAGATACAGCGTAATCAAATTCAACTGCATATTTTAGTACTTTTCATGTCATGTCTCCCAGGGTGCTTTACAGCACAATAATCATAATTAACTCTGGATCTAATCAGTGAACTAGTGCAGTAATCCACAAAGTGGGACAGTGAGTTACAAGAGCCTGATGCTGGTGAGGACCCCAGCGACTGTGCTATAATTCATGAGGAGATGTCCATGAAACCCATCAAGGCTGGGTGTGGCAGAGTACATGGCGAGGCAATTCCATGTTCCAGGGAAGCAGTTGGAACAAAGTCCACTTCTCTGAGAGCATAGTAATCTGAAGATGGGAGGGTTGGGATGTGTGCTTTGTTTTAGGGTGATACTGAGAAATCATAAGGGGAATTTATATCACATTTTCTGGTTTGCTTCAGTTTTGCTTTTGTAAATCTTTCTGAGTGCAAATATCTCTCAAACGTGAACTCTGTGAATTGCAAGTACTGGTTTCTTGGCAACAACATCAGGACTTTGCTATTTGCAGCTAGAAAGGAGGGTGCATTTTAAAACAGTCTGCAAATTTAGAGGTTTGATGGCATTCATGGTAACCAAGCTCTTAGGTTTGTTCTTAGCCCTCAGACCCCTAAGGGCACTACACCTTTGATGTAGTGAGTGCCAAAGTAAACTTGAATTACCTAAGGTTCTCCTGCCTATTAGAAGACAGTGCTATTAAGGATGTTTCAGACCAGATGTGCTCAATGAACTACTTGTATAAAGTGTTTCAGATGGATAATGATGGGCACTTTCTGTGTCATCTGGAGATGATGACAGGAGCTGAGGAGTGTTCCTGTGAACACCTCTTGGGAGAGGAGGAAGAGGTTGTTCAGGTACAGAAAGGATCAGCGTGGGAGGGGTAAAGGGCATTTGATGCAGTGGTATGACCCATACAATTTCAAGTGTAGTTTTCCTCTTCTTTCTACCTCCCTCCTTTATCTTACTGCCTCAAATCTAGGGAGTGTATTTGCTGTTTTGCATCTCTGTGGAGCACAGATACTGATGAATATCAGGCAGAGCAGACAATATTCCAGTTGCTAGGGTCCAGATGCCAGATGTGCAAGCAGTAAAATTTCAAGTCTTAAATATGTTTTTCTTTGCCATTGTATGTGATTTACATAAATTGTTCTTAAAAAGTAACAGTGTCTGTGAAAAATTAATTTCAAGTATTTATTATTGTGAACAATTAGAATGATTTATGTTAAGATGTTATTGCTGTCTGAGCAATGAAATCTGTGGTTATGAGAACTGTCTCTGAATTTAAAAGATGCTGATTTTGCTGAAGTTCAGGTGAAGAAAAGTGAAATGTCAGTGAAAAAAGGAAAGAGATATTTTCATTCTCTTTTTGTGGATGTTGGTGCAGGCTCTAGAATGCATGTTTTAAATGTGTGTTGGATCAAGGTTTTAGACTGTGAGCTTGTAGGATCAGAGAGAGTTTTTAAATTATGCTGTGAGGGATTTATACCCTACTTTGAATAAATGTTGAATAGTAGTAATAAAAACAACATAATTGTCATGACTGCATCAAAGATTCTAAAAAAGCTCTTTATTTGTGGCACTGCAATATAAATACCCCAGCACATTTAACAAATGTAAATTAATTGACCTTCTTGTACCTTTGGAGAACAGATAATTTTCCTACAGATAAGGAACCCCCAACAGACATTTCTAAAGGAGTCAGTCCAGTCACAGTGGGGTCACATCTGGGAACCAGGTTTCATTCTTCATTGCTGTGACTAACCTTTCATCACTCTACCCTTCTTTGCTCCTCTTTAGCCCATGTTTTGGAGTTAGGCTCCTTTGAAACCATGCCTTTTTTTTAAATATATTTTTTTTCCTAGTTTAATGCAATTTTCTTTCTATGAAATTGGGAGAGCAGTGCTTATATAGCTCTTGAGGGGTTTAGTAGTGTTGTCTGGTTCAAAGATGCAGAACTTCTTGAGCCACAGAACTGTGACTACATACATATCTACACAATGACAAAGAAATTACACTCCCTTCATACCTGGAACTTCTAATGTCTCCCTAGACTGCTGATGGATGCAGCAACTGCATAATTTCTTTCTCAAGCTCCCTCTGCATGAAGTAAACTTTTACCCATATATTTATTATTTATTAAATAAAACATTTATTATTTTTTCTTATTATTTTCAGAATCTCTTGACACAATTACTAAATTATGTATGCTTATGGGTATGTTACTTTGTGTAGATAAGAAGACAGAACACTACAGGTTTCAATTTTCAGAGTTAGAATAAAATCTAGCTACATATCTCAAACAGCATACCTAGATGAAGTATCTATTATGCTAAAGCAAATAGTGTTACTTTTTACTACTCCCTCCTGGAAAAGGGCCATGGTTTTGAGATGAAATCCAGCATCTCAAATGAATTTTTTATATAACTTGATGTAGCAGGATTCATTTTCTCCGTCATCTAATGGATCATGTTTATTGAATCAGACAAACTCGAGAATCTGAGCTTTCAGATGTGGAGGGCAAAAAATTGCCTGTGTTTGTTTGGCATCATCGATTTATCAAGACTTTCATCTTGTGCAGATACTAATAGATTGAGTTTCCATCCCTTTGTGAAAGTTCCATTATCTTAAATCTTTAAAACCTGGTATTGAGGAAAAAATGATGTTTAGGAAAACCACTAGAAATATTTTACAGAATTTTTATAGGGCTGCTATAAAGTAAATGAGTGGTTATTGCGTTTCTGTACATTATTTTGATTCTGTGACTAAGGAGAATATGACTTTTTGAAGGAAAAAATAGCTTTGATCAAGCTTTAGCAAGGTGAGTAACAAAACTTTTGCAGTTCTGCCTCTCTTAAAGATGCGGATACTCAGCTCTTTGGGCTAAAGAAAGATCTTTCTTCTGTTGAGAGATTTTTGCTTTGACAGCAGTCCTGGTTTAACTGTCTGTCTGGTAGTGTGAAGACTGATTGCTCCCATCACTGTAGGACAGAACCCTGCCTATTTTCTCCTGACACTTTCCTTTGTGAACACTGTGGAATATTGCAGCTCCCCAGCAGGAAAATTGACCTTGTTGCACTGAAATCAGCTGGGAGAGCTACCACTGACTGCAGCAGCAGCCAAGTCAAGCCCGGGGTTAAATTCTTTTTGCCCATGCCTTGAATCCAGCAGTGTTGTGTCACGGATTTCTGGCAGCTTTGCCCGTGCCATAGGTAGGCCTGGAAGGGAGGGCATGGTGGGCTGGCAGAGAGCTCCACATGCACAGCAGGTGTGGGCTCATGGAGCAGCAACGAGAGGCAGCTGTGAGGATCCTGGGGCAGGGAATGGGAAACACCTGGGGAAAGGAATTGGCAACACCTGGGGCAGGGAGTTAATTTGCAACACCTGTGGTGAAGGTGGGCTTGCTGCAGCAGAACACTGAGGGTGCTGCAGAAAGGTGGTTGTGTGCTGGAGGTCTGCCTGCTTTTCTTTCTTTGAAAAACAGCTCTCAGGTCAGATTTCTGTGTTTTAGGGTTTGGTGATATAGTTTGTCTCTGTGGGTAACACATAAGGCTTACTTGTTTGCCTCTATTTTGGGACGCTTTTGCTTATTGTGAGCATACGTTTTTGTATATGTTACAAGATTTGGTTTGTGTTTGTGAGCAAGGTAAGGCATAAATCCTTTCCAGGACTGCTTCAGAGTGAGAAGATCAATGTTGGGAATGTATTTGGGCTGGAAAGAGTTAAGCTGGAGTTAGAAGACTGACAAAAACTTATCCATGTTTCAGACCTAGAGTCCTTTGAGCAGGGGATTGTTACTTACCTGGTATTTAAATGTGTTGGCTGTTTGTCTGGAAACTATGGATGAGAAGCTGTTGTGCCTCCAAGAAGGCAATTCTATTGCATGTCCAATAATTACATGTAATATTTTAAAGTAAAATCCACTAGATTTCGTATTGATTAATGCAGCTTGGTTTTTGCATTGGCTCTTAATTGTTAGTTAACTAGACTGAGATCAAGATTTTTGTGTGTTTTATGGAATACTAGTGGATGAGACAGATTTTGAATGATGTGTACTAGAAAATCACTTTGGATTTATCTGCTTTTATGCTGGGTGACAGATATTACACCCAGTACTCTATGGATTCATTCTCTCCTGCTTGTTTAATGCACCTGTGAAAAATGGGTGTAAAAGGTAGGGAGCAAAGTCTAACTCTTAATTGTGCTATGAATGTAAGAAACAAATAAAAATTGGAAGTGAGCACATAGATATTAATGGTTCTCCCTTTAGAAAACTAGAGCATATATAGTTAGGAAGTTGGTTGGAAAATCTTGGCTGGGCATCTGCTAAGCTCTAGTATTAGGAAACTAAGACCAAATACATTTTTAAGCACCAGCTGAACCTTATTGTGGTTTGTAATTAGGCACAACTCACATTTTAACAGATACTTCGTTTTTATTCTGCCTCTCCAAGAGACTTATTTCATATAAATTATGAGGATTTGAAATGAAACAAGGTGTATGCTCTGGGGCTTTAATTGCTAGCTGTTAGTAAACAGAAGTTTCTTTGCATTAACTTATTGCAGAGGCTTCTTGAATAACTGTTCAGGGGTATAGTTGGCATTTTATTTGGGGGAACTATTTCACCTGTTGTGAATGCTAATGGTACATTTTGAATTACAAGGATTTATTTTAGAGGCTGTAAAAACTGTGAGATATCTATCAGCTGAAATGCAGCTCAGTGTTCCTGAACTACCAGTGTGTAAATGAACTCTTAGACTGTATTTTCTGAGCTCTGTGAAGTGCTGTAGGGTGCACACATCCAGCTGTGAAGGATTACTGTTGATCCCACTAGCTCATCTAGAGAGAGGTTTTTATTTTAGCTCACACTTTGAATGACTGATTCCTCTTGATGGGGTGCACACATAATTGTAATCCATTGATTACTTTATTTCTTACTATTCATATGCAGTATTGATTTATCAACCATAAGCTTTCATCACTGTCATCTCTGAAAGCTCTTATCTGGAGTGCCACTCATAATGAGAGAGTTTATACTGCTGTTACCTGTCTCTGCTCTGGTAGAACAGTTGCTTTGCCTCCCAAAAACACATCTCTCCTGAAAGGTGGAAGGAGTGATGTGTGCAATTTTCAGAGGGGTGGGGTACTGTAGCTGCCTGTTAGGAAGTATTTTTTTCCTATTAGACAAGTTTGCTGCCATTGAAATCCAACCTTAAGTAGCTCTGGGAAAGGAAAAAGGAGAATAATTAAATCAATGGTGAGTGGTATGCAGACTGCCCTTGAGAACTCTAGCCAAGCCTTCAGCTCATAATAAGAAAAAACATTTCTCCTTCACACCCACAGCAGAAATTGAGGTATCTCCTCTAGCCCTAAAATAAGGAGAAACAAACTCAGCTAACTGAAATCCAGTCTGAGCTAGGGATTTCTTCTTACTGCCCTCAAGTAAGGATGTAGGGAGGATGTAATTGTTCAAACATTACAAGGTGTGTTAGAGACTTCTTTCTTTCTTCACTTCTCCACTTTTCATTTCCATGAGTTAACAAATTCCCTGGTGGATTTATGCAAAATTTCAGGCATCAGGTGTCAGCCAGGCATTCCACATTATAGGGCAGTATATTAACAGTGGATTTTTGGGTATGCTTCAGCAGAAGAGGTTTGAGTTACCAGAATCTGTGTCTTGTCCAGAAGCTGAGGCAGAACATGCTTGAATAAACAAGTATTTTGTTTTTCCTACATGCTGTGCCAAGTAAATTTAAAATTTATATTTTTAAATTAAAATTGAAAGTTAAATATTATTTTTTAAAGTAATTTCATCAGACCTTTTCTTCTTACACTTAATGAGTCGGCCGTATATCTATGTTGATAGAGAAGGTCTTGTTAAATTTTTTTTAAGGTTTACTCATAGCAGTCTTAGTACTTTTAAGATTATATTCCCTAGTTTTAAGCTGAAGCTGTAAGCTTATTGTTTTAGTCTTCTAGCAAAAAAACAATTTTTTTCTGAAATCAAGTTGAGATTGGTTATGACTTTTTGTACAGATCTTAAAAGCTGAGGCCTGCATGGAAGATGATGCTTATGATGCAAAGACTGATAGCAATATACCTCCAAAGAAGTTTGAGCTTTTGAGCTCTTGACATAATAGCTTTTTGCAAGTTCATCTTGGACTGATTTTATGCTTTGGGAGGTGAGAAATGGATCATGCAGGGGAGAGCCAGGTGCAGTGTGTGAGGGATGTGAAAGCAGACCCTGTGTTGTAACTGCCTTTGGACAGCCTCTTTGTACTTCTCAGCACAGGTGAAAGCTGTGTTTTATTTCTCGTACTAATGCAGGTGGACATTCTCTGTACATTTTCTTGGGGAACCTTGAAAAAAAACATGACAGGGAGACTTAAGTGTGTGAGTGTGTAGATGTGAGTTTAAATTACTAGGTTAATTTTTAAATCAGTCTCTGCTCCAGTTAGTACCTTTTGGTTTGTGTCATGAAGCAATTTCAGACTTCACAAACCAGGCTTTTTCAAATTAAATTGAACAGGAAGATGCTCTCCAGGAGCACTCCCAAAGCTGATAAGGGGCAGTTAGCCCACAGCACTGGATCAGTGCTAGTCCCAAGTAAAGCCCTTGTAATCTTATTCTGGGAGCACTTGGTGATCAGCACCAGCTGGTTCAGTGCTCAGAGTGCAGGATCTCCTCGCTGTCTTAAGATTATTGCTAGTATAGATAAAACACGGGAATTAATATTTTTTTAAAAGGAGGCTGTTTTTTTTGGACTGAAGTTGAGGGATGGAGGATAAGTGTGAAGTATCTATTGAGATGAATTTAAAGGATTAGAAATGTCTCTCATTTGAATAAACTATTTATACTTGGATTTTTATTATTTAAATAAGGATAGATGAAAATCTTGCCTTCCTCACTGTTCACAAAGGACAAGAGATGATTATGGCAGCACTACTCCATCAGACAATAGTCAGTGAAACATGTAGGGCACTTCCCTGATATGGGAGAAAGATCTTTTAATCTCTTTTTGATAAAACTTAAACATCTTTCAACTCTTTTAGGAAGAAGGTAAATGCCATCTGTATAAGTGATGGGAGGGGAGGTGATGGTGGTTGTTTTGCATTTTTCATTTCCCACAGAGGGCTTCTGCTTTGTACACAGACATTTGTATGTTTTGTACATTAAGAAAGTGAAGGAGAATGACCCTTCTCCCTGATAATGAGCCCCCAGGCCCCAACCTGTGCTCCAGTGCAAAATGGGGCAGCTTTAGTAATTTGCATTGCACATGTCATGTTCTTAATATTGACAATTAAGCTGGGTGCCACTTCTAGGGCTGTGTCTAAAAGAATGTTTAAGAAAGTGATAGTTTGAATTCCAGAAGATTAAGCAAATGCAGATGGGGGTGGGGGGAGGGTGAGGCAAGCCCCAAACTCAATAATTAAGGTTATATGAATGTATCGCTTTCATCTTCCCTTCTACTGTTCCAATTTTACTCTTCATCACATTCTATGGATTCTTTTTCATCTGTCTCCTGGGCAATAGTTTTTTTTTTTTTTCCTGAGAGCTTGTTGTGCCAGTGTGACTGTGGGGGATAGTGTGCCATTTCTCCTTTCCTGCTGTTATTTATTCAAAAAGATGAATTGTGGTTTTTGTGTGCTGTTTCTAGTTTGAGAGCATGCCAAAGCTTTTTAGGGTTGGACATGCCTGGTGTCCTTTTGCTCTGGGGCTGGACTATACCTTTTGCAGTGATGAAGAGCTGTTTGCTGTAGGGGGAACAGGAATCCGGCACACAGGAGAAATCACGTATACCCATGATATTAGCAGTTTTTATAGGTCTTTTGTACCTTAAAATAGCATGAAAACTGTGAAAGGAGTACTAGATGAAAGTACTGTCAATTGAAATACAAAACTGTATCCTCACCAGAAGTTACAATCAAGTCTTGTCATAAATGATGCATTTTTTTATGCAGAAGCAATTTTTTTTGTTGTCTCATAGCATAGGATGCTATGAGTTATTAAGGAAGCAAATCAGACAGTAGTGATTCCTGGGCACCTTATTCAATCTGAATTAATTTCTTTAAAAGGGTTATTTTTGAATTTTATTTTTTTTTAATGAAACTCAGTGTTTTCAGGCTTATATTTTTTCAGAGGTTAAATAATACTGAGTATCCAAAAAGGGGGAATGGTATAACTCATTCTGGTTTTTCTATGTGCATATAATCAGGGGTCTTTATGTTTAAGCATACATAGACAGTTTTTTATTAAAATATGAAGTTTAAGATGACTTTGAGAACTTTTAGCATACACAACATGGCATAATTATAAAACAGAAATCGCATACTGTGATTTATGCTAATTCTAGTCAACAAAAACTTCTAATATTACTTTTAAAATTGCATCTTGTTTTCCAAGGAAAATTTGTTTGTGATTATATGTGTATTTCCTCTTCTTCTGTAGTCTGGTTTAATTTCAGCTGAATTTGACAGGAGAGCAAAATGGAAGAAGAGAGGGCTGTTTTGGGGAGATCCTAGATAGGATTCCCTGCTGTGAAGGAGGCTCTGTGCTTGGAGCAGGTGCTTTCCTGTTTTTACCACAACACAATTTCGACAGCTGGTGAACAGTCTTTGCTTCTTGGCCATGGAATCCCTTGCATTTCCTGAACTAGTTTATGCTTTAGATTGCATAATTGGCTCCTGTTAGGACACAAATCCATTGGATATTACTCTAGTTTTCCTACTTCCAGAACTACTTGTTGTACTCCGCCCTCATTTATTTCCCCTCACCTTGCTTGTTAAAACCACCAGAGCAGTGAAGAACTACTCTTGCTTTCAGAAAAATACATTTTAGAAAGTGTGTTTTATAAAAGTTGTAGGTGGATCACAACATCTGATTCATATAGAGAGAATAACTTGAGGTAATTAAGGGTTTTGTTTGATCATCTTGCTAAATTAATTTCAGACCAACTGAGCAATACTTGAAGAAATAAAACCTTTACTTTTAAAGTTTTTTCTAGGTTATTTCAAAGTTTGGTGGTGTTAGTACCAACTTTTTACAGCTCTTCTCTATTTAAGATGTGTGTCAGCTTGCATGGAACTAGATGGAGGGGGAGAATCCTTTTGTGGCATTTGATGTTGAATGACAAGAGGAAGGAACTTCTTTATGGTAAGGGTGGCAGAGCACTGGGACAGCTGCCCGGGGGGGCGTGGAGTTCTGCAATTCTATGGTATTAGTTAAACCATGAGCAAAACAATTTTGTTCTTTGGAAGGGAAATGTAGCTGGGAAAATAGTCTGCATTTATAATAAAGATGATTTACTGCTTATTTTGTAGCAGACTGGATTTGAGGAGAAGGAGGTTTTTAACTTTTTTGGAAGCAACTCTAGGACTGTGCATTTCAGTAGTAGTGATGTATTATTCAAGGGAAAGAAAGGCTAACCTCATAAAGCAGTGGGAGAGGTATTGAGCTCTTTACTGTTTCATGGAACAATACAGGAGGCAGATTACAAATGTTTTTTTGGGGGCTGGAATCTTGGATGCTGGATTGTTTGATAAAGCACTGGTGAGCTGAATGTAAAACACCCAGCTGCTCCATGATGTGAACTGATGTGTTCAAAGTGCTTGCAACTGTACCTAGAGTTGGTGCTTTACAGATTTTCAGCTGTGACAGATCTCTGACAGGAATTTTGCAAGGGAGCCAGCCCAGTACAAAAGTTTGCTGGCTGATCGGGTCCGAGGGGTTTTTGGGTACCACCAGAATTATGTTTATGTGGTCTGTCAGCGGTTGCTGTGGAAGACCCTGGCTTTGCAATACATATGCACTTAGGCTAAAGTGCTGAAAAATGTTTATAATGCTTCAAACAGAGATTGCTGATATCTAACTATGTGGTTATTACAATTGTACTCATGTCTTTCAATATGGCAGTGAATAACCTCTGAAATGTGATTGTAATCTTTGGTCAAGGAATGTAAACAATAGAAATTGGGCCTTTTGGTAATGATTTTACAGGTTTATGTGCTTAAAACCTACTTCACCTCTTTAAACTGAATGAGATGTTTTGGTATATCTTAATCCTCATGCACAATGCCTTCCCGAATAGTCCATGACGTATTTGTCCAGCTACTGAGGAGGCATGCAAGTGTGAAATCAAGAGGAGCCACATGTCTCTGAGCTTAATGTTTGTCTCTTTGCCTAAGAATCCTTGTGAAGCTTTCTGAGAAGAGATGGGTGAAAAAGGAGGGTGGGGAAATGAGCAAGTACTACTGTACTTTAGCAGGCAGAACTGAAATTCTGAATTTTGCCCCAAACTCAACTCAAAAGTACTCTTACTCCCCCTTTTCTCCCTTGGATCTGCTGGTAAGCTCCCTTGGATCTGCTGGTAATATGAATTGAAGAGGGATGAGGCAGCTCTTCTTTTTTTTGGAGCCAAAAGGTGTGGAGATTGGTTTAAGCTACCTTTGCCAGGCTACTTTGGTTGACCCATGGATTAATGAAACTGAGACACAAACTTGTTTGGAAAAAAACCCTTGAATTTCTAAATGGAATTGTCACTTCATCTGTTCTATATCTGCTCTTTACTGCCTAATTTCTGTGTGAATAGAAAGCTGTGTTTGACTACCTTGTAATATTTGTGCTTTGCTCATTACTCTTTTCAGCATACTTGTTGCTTACCCTGGGTATGTCAGGACTTCTGTATACTTTCTTTGTTATATGAGGTATTTAAAATTTGTTTTTCATTTTGTTTGGTTTGGTGTTTTTGTAAACAGTGTTTATCAGACATTTGGCTTCTGTTCTACTTATTTTTTTACTTAAATATATCACTAAATTGGAAACAGTTTCTTCAAAATCTTGTGTTATAGGAAGTGACTGCTCTTCTAGCAACATGTTTGCTTGCATGAGAAAGTTGGTTCAGCTTTCTGCTGTTGCATTTGCCATTAAACTCCATGTATGTGAATGTTAATGGCTTATCTTTGAAATTAAGAATTTAATGGAATTTATATGTAGTGTATCATTTTTTCAAATGCTGAGTATTTTCTCCTGTTGGGAAAATGTGTCCTTTAAAACTTGATTAGGGTAATATGATGTGGGTTAAGCTATTCAATTTAATTTTAACAGACAACTTCTGACAATTGTTTGCATCTTAGTGAAAAATGGTTCTGAAGATTTTTTCTTGAAAGATAAATATAATACTACAGCTTTTTTTAGAAAAATATAATATATACTAAGTGCTATTTCACCTATCTAAAAACAAGGTATTTTTATTTTCCTTACACTCATTCAGCTGGTCTTTTAAAAGATAGAGATGAATGCTGTACAAAACAGAAGTGAATACCTTGTTGAAAAAAAGGTAGATAAGATTTTAAAAAACAAGGAAGTTAATATGATAAAAGCATAATTTTGAACTACAAAGATTCGTTCTTCAAGATACCTATCTTAAAATGATCTGGAGAATACATGTTATTAATAGTGAAATATTAAAAAAATTCTAAAGCCATCTGAGGAAAATGTATGATGAAGTCCTAGATCCTAATCTGTCTGCATAGCTTAGAGCTGGTTTGATCAGAGTTGAATCTCTGTAGTTGCACTTTATGCTCATGAAGCAGTATTAATTCTATTTTTTTGATGTTCTTCATTGGTATTTGTCCTCTCTTCCCTGTAAATAACCTTTTTCCTTCAGTTCAAGTATTTTAAATATAAAAGAAAAAGAATTAGAGAAAAACCATTCTAAATATTGGAAGAAAGGTATTCTAGGTTTGTGTGGGGAGTTTTTATTGCTAAGTTAAAATATTCTTCTGCATGATAGCAAAAGTGAGTAGTAACTTATGGCATTAAAATTTATGGTGCTTTAGGCTTGACTTTTTTGTGAAATTTCTAATTCTTATGTTTTTTCTTACCAATTAAAACCTATTTTTAAATAAAAGGTTTGTTCTAAAGTTGTTCTTTTAGTACTATATACTTAGAATAAATTATAATGTTAATGTTATATTCTGTAACATAGGCTATAAATGGATTCAGAAGTGTCCAAATGTATCTTAAATGATTAAGCACTGTCCTACCAAACTAGTTTATTCCCCATTCTTTTATAGAATGGAAGAGTTAAAATATTCTATGGATTTTTTTTTCTGTTTGTTTTCTAATCTGATCATTTCCTTCTTCCCTGCTACCTATAAAGCCTCTCCTCTCTAATAACTGGACTCCAAGGGAGGGGAAAATGAAAACTTATAAATTATAAAACATCTCATAAAAGCGATGTAAACCAGACTTATGATCTATAAAAATGTTATGGACTGTAAATCATCTATCTAGGGACCTTCCAAAGACAGATGCAAGCATTGCTGCTTATTGGGCAGTTCCCATCTCTAATTGCATGGGGGTTTAGGATGCTAAAGCTGTAACCTGTAAATGGAACAATACTGAATGTGGTCTGTTTTTTGTATTTTTGTTTTCTTTTTTTTTTTTCCCTTGGAGCTGAGAATAATATTTATGTTTTTTAAAATCTGGGGTTGGAGCAGTGGACTAGGATGAAACATCGTGGTGAACAAACCTAGTAAAAATCTGTGTATCTTTTCAGGGATTAGGGTTGTTAGGGATGTTAGGGTGAATATAGCCTCTATTAGATGTCATGTGTTCAAAAATATTAGCAGTATATTAACAGAATATTAAATATTTCAACTCCATCAAACTTGGGGTTATTGCCTTTTGCATGCTTCTGTTGGTTTAATAGAAATTCTTGTTGTCACTTGCAAAAACAAAGTCTGATGGGTTCTTGACAATTTTTAGGTCCACTACTCCTCTTTTGAGGTCCACTAGCAGCCCTATTTACTTTTCCTTAGAACTTGTTACTTGTTAATTTTTTGCTTTGTTAGTTTTTATTGCCATGTGTAAAAAGGTCTTGATTAACTGAAGGGAAAATTGTAACCTGTGAGTCCAGATGCAGGTTGTAATCTCCAAGTTTTGTCCATGAGCTGCCTCAATCCTCAGGCGATTGCTGCAGGAGAGATGAGGTCACTTGCTTGCTGAGGTCTTTAGCTTCTCTGTGGAGAGGTATAAAGGTGACAGGTCTAATGAGGGTGTTTTTTTGTGGGCTTGTGCTCATGCTCAAAGCAGATAAATGCCATCACTCCTTCCAGACACATCAGTGTAGACCCCAGAGAGTGAAGCTGGTGAGATTCAGCTGTCAGAGTTAGATCGTTTAGCACCTCAAGGTCAGGCATCTGATAACAACCTCTATGTGGTGGGGACTTGGACAGAATTCAAACGATTTACCTATAGAAGAAAACAAACAAAAAAAGTGCCTCTTTTTTAGTAGAATTTGTGCTGCCGAGGTCCTCTTTAAAGCTTGGCAGTCTTGCTGTCACTAGCAGTCTTTGCACTGCAGGCACAGCACTGATCTTCCCCTTGTGTGTGATGCAGGAAGGGAACAAGGCGTGTGAGATGAGTGGCTGTGCTCTCCAGGAGAGCAGCACTGTCTCGTTTTGTACAGGGAAACTAAAGCTCGAGATGACTAGAGACTATGTGCAACTCAAATCAGTCAATTCTTTGTTAGTTTGAAAAGCTCTTGTATTTTCTGAAGTCTTTATCTGTGTAAATTGTTAGAGATTCCTGATCATTCATCAGTGGAGATTATATGGTGATGGAGAAAAAATTTTCATTTGACAGGCTTTCATATGACAGATTGAAACAGATTGTCACTCTGGGGTGTGGTGGGGGAAGTGCGTGGGAATAAAAGAGGAAGGAGTCTGGATGTATGTGAAATTCTATGGTCTTCATCACTGCACACACTTCACAATGTCATTGTTATCTAAGATAAAAAGGATACTAAAGAAAAAAGGATTCTTCTCTGTTGTGAACTCTGAAAACACCCATAGGAGGTTCTACTTCCCTCTCAGTACAATAGGAGTAGAGTTTAAAATAAGTTAGACAAGTGAGTTTCAGTTCTGTTAGAAAATTTTGAGTCCTTGCTTGTTAGGGGAATGGGAGGCTGTTCACAGGTGCCTCTTTGACTTTCTTTTCCAAGAAACCTGCTTCTGGGCTAGGAAGTTCTTGATCTTAGCCTAAAACTGCTAATTATCCCAACCAACTTTGCTGTCTTATTTCTGTGGCTGAATGTCTAAGAGGACGCTTGTCCAGCTGTGGTTGTGTCTCCTCAGCCCACGTACTGAAGATGACAATAACTGAAGCTGAGAATTTCTTTGGCTATTGGTATGGAGCAGCGGAGTTGTGCAGTAGACTTTGCTCTCAGCACAGCAATGTGACATGAGAAATTTGTTGCTATTTCTTGCTATTACATTGGCCATATTAAGTCCTTTCTATTGAGCTGAGTCTTCTGTTGATGTCATGGCAAAACAACATGCCATGTCTACTAACAACAAAGTTAGTAGACCAGAGGATTGTCTAGTAGAACTACATCTCCATATTATGCTCAGAAAAATGCACTGTTTTGTTTTTTTTTTTTTTGTTTTGTTTTTCCTCCTCCTTCTGTGATTTAGTGAAAACTTAGTTTTCATTGCAAACCTGTTCCTGAATAAGTCTTTATCACATTTCCACCCAAAACTCTCTTTTGGTGTTCTAATCTACTCCTGCAGTCAATCAGCCAGTTTTGACTGATTTTGAGTTTAAAAAAATCAGGTAGGTCTTGGTGGGATAAGAAGCTGAGTTCCCCATTGCCAAACACGCTGTTACCTCATATAGAGGATAATGGTTCAGAAATGGCTATCACAGAACACTTTTCAATGATACACCTGTACCAGTTACTTAAATGTAACAAAAAAGCTTTTCCTTTAATGGATATTTCACTTTTAATGGTTTTTGCCTTTTGGAAATAGTCTCTTCTCACCTCCATGCTGGTGATGGCTCAGATGGAGGAATATGCTTTATTGTCATCTCATAGAGAATGCTGTAGAATGCTGGGCTGATGAAAGTACCAGTACCTGGATCAGATATTTTCTCATTGATGTGACAAAACTGCATGCCAGGTTCCAAGCACAGGGAGACGGATGAGCCAGAAAGGTTAATTACTTCTCATTTTCTTACCCTTATGTTTATTTCAAATGCTCATCTCTTTCAGTGCCTGAAGGTGGCCAATTAATCTTCCGTGTTTTTGTTTCTACCCAAAAGAATGGCCGTGGTTTTTCTGGCTGTTCCTGACAAAGGTGTGAAGGGTTCTGGAGTGAGGAAGAATACCAAAAAAAAAACCATTTTGCTTTCAGAAGTCTTTCTGAGGGTTTGTTTAAAGCTAAAACTTGTAGTGATCTTAGCATGGAAGTTTTTCCACCAGGAAGATTGTGGGTTTTGCTTGAAGAGAACCATGGTCTCTACCTTTCTTCAAAATAGAGTAATTTCATTCCCTGCGAGCTGTATTCAGAAGGAAGGCTTTCAAATAGAGCCCTGGCCCCAGGGAGCCGAGTCACCTCCCCGAGTACATTGTCGGTACTTCTCAGCTTCTCTGCTGTTAAATGATTTGCATCTCAGTGGTTTGTCACTGCAAGCTCTGACTCTCCCTAGCTCTATGGAACAGGTGATGGAGCTCTGCTTGTTTTTTCACTATTTATCTTCATAGCTCCATGAAAATAAGATAAATCAGTGCAAGTTTCTCCTGTGGTGCTCTTCCATCTAAACTAAGACATGTTTGTATGGTTATTTTTCTTTTTATGCTTATTGCCCTCTATTGCATTTTCTATCATCTGAAAATACTTTCTTTGAGAACCTGTGCAGAGAATGAAATTGTCTAGCAGCAATTCTTCATGACCTCCACACTCGCGGTTAACTGGTTTTTCCATGTCTGCTACACCAGAAACAAAAATAACTTATTAAAACTAATGTAAGAAAACTCTTCAAATTTTTTCTTTTTAAATTTCTTGTCCTTTTTAAAAACAAATTCCGTTCTGCAGAGTGGCGTTTATGTTGCTCAATATTCAGTTTCACTGTCAGAAAAATTGCCTCTTAGCTGGCAAAGAATCAATAATTTATCAGAACATATATGTCAAAACCATGTCATCATGAAGTCACAATGAAGAATGTAGAAGTCCAGGAAGTTTAATTATTAGAAATGATATCTGGCAAATAAAGGAAAAATACCTTTTTTTTTTTTTGTAAATAGATGCCCTCTTTATTCCTGGTCCATATTTTCCTTTTCAGTTAAAAAGTATAATTCAGAGCAATTAATGATAGGCCCTTTATGACATATCCATGTCCTGAAAAGCATAATTGTACCAATAGTTAAGTGCTGTGCCAGTGGTGTGGTGTTGAAAAGAAAAAAGGAATAGACGCAAAATAGTAAAATGTATTTTTGATGCAGCTACATTGTTCTTAATGGCAATTCTAAGCAGTCTTCTCAATGTATCACACAGTTTATCTTAAGTTCATTGGAGGAGTTCTCCAACTCAGAGAAAGTGGTTTTGGTCAACCAATATGATGAGATTCTGTGAAAATTTATGTTCTGTGAAGCTCTGAATGATTCTAGTGAAGCTTCCCTGGATTGATAGACCTGTTCCTAAATCTGACAATTTACATTGTGTTGTTTACTTTTGTACAGGGCAGAAGTGATTTCAGGTGAGGGAATGCTGAATTGCTAACATGCAAGTACCTGGAAAACTTGGCTTACTCTTCTTTGGGTAAGATGGAAGGCTATATCTCCAAAATTGAGAAACACTACTGTATGGCTACTCACCTCATGAGATGAGGATATGCTTTGCAGGTGTTGTCATGTTTATCCTGGAGGAAGGACATACTGATGGAATGACTGCATTGAGCACGGGTAGTTTCAGTAGTATTCAAATAAGCAGCATGCTGGTAGGTTAGGGGCTGTGGAAAGGTTGTCATGAGATATGTGTTGTCTAAAAGGATATTTATTTTCAAGATATGACCTGCAAAAATGTGAGATTATTTCAAAGTACATTTTTACCTGCCTTTGCTTCTTGCCTCACTTTTGGAACGCTTTCATTCATGTCATGCTGTGATGCAGAATATCATGCAACCAGAGAGCTGGGAAAGAGGCTGTCCTCTATAGGATTTGGTTTTGTATTTGTTCTTTCTTGTTGCACTCTGAAAGTTTAATCTGTTGAGGCCTTCCATTAATAAATACCATTTTATCAGAGTTACAATGTTGAGGTAGTGGGAAGTAGTTGGGTATTTTACAGGTAGAATGCTGGGCATGGACTAGGGAAAGTTCTTCAGCTTTGTGTCTGCTTCTTTGACTCTTTGGGGCATGAAATGTCCAGTATACTTTGTCATTATTAAGTCTCTTCTGCTTCAGAACAGGGTTGTTACTGTTTTTTAACTGTTTCAAGATCTGTTTGAATGTCTCATACAAGGAGGTACAACCCCTCTTCAAGCTGCAGTTCAATGGGCCTTTCTATTGTTGCCTTGTAAAAAAAACCCCAAGACTTCAAGTTTTAGTGCTTTTTTGACTGCTTTCCCATTCCACCCAGGTAATTTCCCTGGGCTTGAATTTGATTCATAGCTGTGAAGAAACCTGAATTTTTTTACTTGTTCTCATTCTGTGGTAGAAGTTAAGATTTGAAAAGCAAGACTTCTCATACCCTTTTTCCTGCAGGACTTTGGTTGTTGAAGTACAGGGCTGTCTTTACTGGACAGGATTTAGAATGGACATAATGAAGCTCTTGGGGAGTGGTGAAAGATTTCTGTACAAAGCAGGAAAAAGGAGTGGCAAGAGCACTGATGTGATTTAGGGTATCATCAGCCTCACTGGTGAAGGAGACTGCTAATCAAGTGAATGAAGAATAGGAGTTACTTCGGGTCTGACAAATGAATAAAATAGGATTGATAGTTTATTGAAGGCCTCTGAGGCTGAAAATGGACATGTTTTTATTTTCAGCCTGTTATAATCTTGAATTAATCGAGTTAGCATGCAGAAGTCAGTACTTATTTATTTTAATGTTCTTCAACTTCAGTGCTTTTTAGATTGCTGTTTAACACACAATAACTGTTGTATCCAGTTTTAATTAAACATACAGTCATGGACACTAGAGACATGACTTACACATTTTTCGGTGTAATGATTCCAAAGTTATTTTTCTGGGCATTTCAAATGTTGGTTGAAAATAAGATTTAGTGTAATTGTTTGGCTTTTCATAAGAACTGCTTTAACTCTATTGACCCATGACTCTGCTTGGTCTTCCCTACCACATACTAAGATTTTTAATCTGAAAAACTGGGATTGAATTATGTTCTACTACTTTGAAACTCTGCCAGCCTGTACTCAGTAATCTCAGAAGAATTAAGAAAAGAGTGGATGGACTCTGTCACATTCATTCACGTCAGTATAGCTTGTCATTGGGTCACAGGCTAAATGAGTGATTGCATAACTGCTACTGCAGAGACACAGGCATTGTCATTAAGGTACTGTGAACCAAACAGGCTGCTCAAATGTGCTTGTGTGCAGCCCTTGGGACGATGTTCATCACGGACATCTCTGTATGCTGAAGGTCTTAAACTGAACACTGAAGTCACCATGAGGACATTTTTTTCAAATTCTACTTTAATGGAGTCAGAAGGAAAATCCTTAGATATAAATATTGATGTGAAACTCTTTAGTGACACTATATAGGTGAAAAAATTCCTTTGCAGTAAGGAGGCAATACTATAGTCCTGCTGGAGACACTCTTGCCATGTTTGTACATATTGTACACTTCCAAGTACACTGACCAAGACTTGAGCCTCCATCTTCATCTGGGAGAGCTCAGCAAGGTATGTGGTTGCTTTTGATGGTTAATTTGGATTCCTGTACCTTCCCTGTACCTGTCCATGCTAATGAGCAGACAAGAAATCACTCAGTGCAGTGTTGTGAGTTCTGTGCTCAAGTAAGATAGGCTGTATGCTCCTAATGGGGTGGCTGAGCTGGAAGTTCTAGGGGCAAAAATGCTCCAAAATCTTTGGACTGCTTGTTGTCAGGGGTGACACTGCTTGTTGCATTTGTTCACATGTTTTTAGGTGTCTGGATGAATTAGAAGAAACAAAATTGTGGAGAAAGGGGAAGGATTCTCCTTGCAATCCTGAACTCTAATTATTTGCATCTATGCTACTGTGAACTTCCATATGGCATGATGCTCTGTTATTTTTCCAGTGCAGTGCACCCTTTGGGGAATTTTCCTGAGGAACAATTAAACATATTTGAATTTGCATTCTATCCTAGTACCCTGTGAATGCCTTGTAAGCAAGACTCCCTTGTCTGGCAAAAAGCATCTGTGAATTAAGAGCAACTTGGGTTAGGAGTCCACCTGCCAAATTAACTTAGTTTTGTTCAGCAGCCCCAACAGATTTTATTTAGCAGGCAGTCTGTTCCACATTTGGATGATCTGCTGACATCATGTGCTTTCTTCCTCTAAATCATCCCAGATGAAAAATGGGATTTTATGATGCATTGAACACAGACACATTCTCTCTCTCTAACCTGCTAATGCAAGATGGATCTTGCGGATTTTAGGTAAGCCAGCTCTCATCATATGTACACATAAATGCTCATTGTAAATACTTTCCTTGAAGAGTCTAAGACCTAGAACACACACCAGCATTCATATTTACAAATTTTCAGGCTCTTACTGCAAAATGTTATGTAAGTATCTGACTATTTCAAATATTTGCACCTGTGGTTTCTTAGTTTAAAGTTCCATTCCCTCACCTTTCTTCTTGCTTTAATTTTTATTTTCATTAAGCTTTCCATATGCTTTTTGTGCTTATTTTCCCCTATAAAGATGTACTCTGTTCTATGTGATATTATAGGTGATAGGGAAATTGCAGCTAACAGTGATCTTATATATAGAATTTTAATTTCTTTTTAATATAAAAATGAAAAACTAGAATTTTTAGTAACAAATGGAATGGCCTGCCCAGAGGTTGTGGTGTCACCATCACTGGAACTCTTTAAAGAAAGACTGGATGTGGTACTTAATGCTGTAGTCTAGTTGACATGGTGGTGTTTGGTCATAGGTTGGACTTGATCTCAGAGGTCTTTGCCAACCGAATTGCTTCTGTTATTCTGTAAAATAGCCCGTTTTCATTTGTTATACATTAAAAGTAAGGGGCAGGATGTGGGTAGTAGTGGGAGGACTTAACAACAGGCATCTCTCCATCTTGCTTTTTGGTTTATGATTCGAAATCAGAGTCTCTAAGAATTTCCATCCCAGGAAAGCTAAACATGCAAATCTACACTCTTGTTTATCTCCAGGTTCAGCTGGTTGCTCTGCTGTGGTAGAGTTTGTTCCCCAGTCAGAGTTTTTTCTTTTGAACAAAGGCAGCTCAGATGGATATAGGTGTGCATGCTCCAACTTTCTCTGATGTGCTCTCCTCTCTGCTTTCATACTTGATTGAAAAATTGAGGGAATAATGTATTGCACACCAGCATAGCTTTGAGTTTCCTTTCCTGGAGCTGGTTCCCAGCTTCAAAAGGTCTCGGAGATCAATATGTTTATTTCATAACAATACTTGAAGAAGAAAATTCAGTCTTTGTGAGAGAGGATTTACAGCTCATGTAGTGCCTGGGCAGTGGAATTGCAAAATTGAAACTATTGTCTGACTAGCAAAGGGATAAGCCCAATTTAAAATAGAGGATTTATGCTTGTCCAGCTGTGCATCTACTTTAGGGCTACTAGTAGCCTGTCAAGGCTTCTTAATGATTTGAAAGATGTTTTCATGGTAGGAATTGCACTGTAACTGTCCTATTTTTCAATATGTACAAACAGCTTATACAATTTTTATTTCCACGATAAGATAACTTCCTTTAAAACAAACAAATGCTCCATTACTTTTCAAAGTGAAGTTTAGTCATGATGATGCAAATCCCCCTGTTGGTGTGAAGTTACCTGGAATGATGATGGAATAGAATTGTAATAATATAAGAATTCTTGCTTTTACTCAAAATCCTCTTGAGTTTTAGCAGTCCTACAATGTCCTTAAAAATCAGCCCAGCCCCAAGTAGTTCAGGACCTCATTTTGGGTGATAGAACTTAGTAAACCAGAATCTAATGCTCATATATTATTTGAATCATCTATTCTGTAATGTAGGAACTGTGGGTGAGAGGCTGAAGATCAGATCTGTTTACAAATAAAAATGCAAGAACTTTTTCTTCATTCCTGTGGTAGTAAGGAGCAGGAAAAAAAATGAACTGTATGGGCAGCAGGTGAGAGTGTGAGACATCCTCATTTACTGTTCAGATGGATTTAGTCTGCCAGTGGGGATGTGTAATAAAATTCCTGCATGCAGGATGCAGTACATACAAAAAGATTAATTTTTTTTCTGGTAGTGTCTGTGCAGAAATATACTTGGAAATAGAATTTAATCTTTTTTTCTATCTCATCTTCCTCTATTTTTATGCAGAAAATCTAAGCAACCATACATTTGGTAAAGGGTTAATGTTTCAAGACTTTTACTCAGTTACAGGGCCAGCCTGTGACATATTTGGGATGTGGCTTTATTTATCATACCTAGGTCTGTTCTCTGGATCTGATCTCCATTAAGGAAGGAATGGAAAAGTCCTCAGTCCACTTCAGCTCAAGAAGTTGAAACTGTGTGGTAGCTGATGCTTTATACAAGAACTACTTGTATAAAGCTTATATAAAGCTGATGCTTTATACAAAGGCTACTTATACAAGAAGTAGCCTTTAAAAGAAGGGAAAAATGTTTTCTGTACCTGTTTCCATCACCTATTCCCTCCTCCCTTCTGTGTCCACCCCTTACCACCTACCTTGTTTGTTTTGGTACCAGAGGCAGTTTACCTGTGGCTTGATGCCAGTGAGTAATGAATAAAATGAAAACCCTCAAATGTGTTTGCAAATAGACATGAAGGCTGGCTAATGTTGTGCTCTCTGTGATGTTTACTGGTGCCTGTGAGATTTGATCTGGTTAGGTGCCTATTTTGAAGTGATTTTGTATGTGGTTTTGTGACCAACTCCAGAACATTAATTGAAAGGAAACTTTATAACTGGCAATGTAAACTAGGACTGTTTTCCAAAGGTGTGTAGTTGAAATAGTGAATGAATGAGTAGAATTAATATCTTCTGCAAAAGGATTGTCTTACTGGATTGGTAAGCACTAAACTTAGGGAAAGCCTCTTGCCCAGCCTCACTGGATCAACTGCACTGAGTTGCTATGGGTGTGGCTGGGTGTCAGTCCTGGGTAGACACAGCAGCAGTTCCTATCCTCACTGGGGGAGTCAGGAGCAGTGAGGGCTTCCCCTGGTTATCAGCAGTCCCAGCAGAACACTGTAAAGAAGGCATTTTGTGTCTGATCCCTTCATACCTGACATCTGTGTGTTTTCCCATGTGTAACTTGTACGAGGTCGTGTGCCAGTGTTGGGGATAAACATTGCTGGTTTTGAGGTGCTTTGTGGGCATGAGTAGACTGTGCAGTTTTCATTTGCTGTAGATGATAGGAACCAGACTTGCAGGTGCGTTTCCAGACTTCAGGAACAATGCAGCAGGTACTTCCCAGCGTCTGCATTCTATAGACTCGCTGCTCTGTCTGCAAAGCACCAAGGGCACCTGTGGCACTGCATGCAGAACAACTGCGGCATAGAAACCGCTTTGTAAATGAGATTCCACTCCTCACACAGTTGCTTGTACTGAGGAAGAACCCAGTATAGCTAACTAGGAAAGAAAAATTGTTCCTTGTTATAGTTGTATGCCCTGCCAAGCAGGGTTCTGCATATAAACAAGCATTACTGCATAATTGCACGATGCGTGGAAACGTTGAAAATATATAATGCTGTTCTTTATTGCATCAAAGTATTAGCAGTTTTTTTACTATTGCAATCTTTCACATAGAACATTTCAATTAATTTTTTTAAAAGTTTTATGTATAGTCCAGGGAAGAAGACTGCTTAAGAACTGCCTGCAGTTATCAATACTCACCCATTTTATTTTGCCTGTGGTGATTAATGCTTTTGCTTACTTGCCTATACAGTGCTTGAGCAAAGGCCAGGGTTTAATTAAGATTCTAAGTCTTATCTTAATATGCATAATTCAGTAATTATTAAAATTATTTCCTTCCTGCCTCATCTATTTGTTATTGTAATTCACACTTAATAATATGAGAGGTTGAGAGCTGTTGGCAGAAATTCAGTGTTTACATGGGTTAATTTACTGGTTTAATATTGGTCTGTGAATTGCAGCTGTCAGTTTTGCCCTTTCTATCAGGAATTTATAATCAAAATATAAAAATTAATACCAAATTACAGGCATAGATATTAAAAAAAGTCAATGAGATGATACAACATAAATAGTAGTATTAGGCTACCAAGCGACTGGATAAGCCAACTAGAATTAAATAAAAGTATTGTGGGAAAGGATGTGGAAGTAGTAAGCTAAGTTACAAAACATGTTATTTTGTATAGAAAGAGGTCGATATTTTTGAAGCGTTATTTGTTGTTTGAGGCTGTACCTTCTGCTTTTGTTGGCCATGGGAGTGGGAGGATGTAGTGGCTCAAACCTCTCAAACACTACACAATCATTCGTCCCCCCTTTTAATTTCCAGCTGCAGCATCCTTGTTGAGCTGTGTGGATGAGGTGGTCTTTAGGTCTTTGCCCTAGGAAGCAGGGTGGTAAAATAACTGTGTGCTGAATGCCTGGACCATAAAGTATGAACAGACTGTCCCTTTGAAAATTGGGAGCAGCCTTCAGTGATCTGTAGAGCTCATGTGATGTTTTTCCATTACTGTTGCTATGCTCCAATGTACCTGCAACAAAAAAACCATAATTGAGACCAGCAGAATGCCTTGCCTACAGGTGCAGAAAAAATAGCCCTGGGTACAACTAAAAAAAGCCAAAACACCCCCCTGGCATCTTCCCTCCTTCTCCCCTACTCTAAACCACAAGCCAACCTCCTCAGGTTTGACTTGGAAGTAATAGAGCTCCATCTGGCAGCAGAGGTCATGTGAAGAACCTGGTGTCAGAACAGGTTGAATCCTTTAATTTGGAAACTGCTACCTAAAAGTACCTAAAAAGAAAAATGAAATACAAATTATGCACTATGTTTGTCATCCTGGGTTGTAAATGGCACGACAAGCCTTTTGGACATTGTATACTCTACCCAGAATCTGTTACTGTGGTTATTATTTTGGAGGCTTTTTAAAAAACTTTGGAAGGTCAAGAGTTAGAAGTCTTAGGATCCTGCTTGTGAGCACAGAATGTAACACTTCCAGTAGCTGTGTGGATCCAAAGCAGGATACAACTATGGGATACAAAAAAAGACTTGTGTTAAGCAGGTAGTGTGAGGAGGTAATTTTTTCCAACTGTTTAGAATTATTTGAAATTAAAATCCATGTGTTGTAGGTATTCCCCAGTCACAAGTTCCCCAGTTATTCTGATTATGAAGTGCAAATAATTTAAACCTTATCTTGTGAAAATTTTTATTTTTTTGCCTTTTTTCCAATTTTGGGTCCTGATTAAATACTTGGGCTTGGAGTTTCTAATGTACGTAGTAAAAATGAGATAATTCAAACCATTTAAGAAACCACAGGTTTAGTTAGAAATTTTTGAAGAGACAAAAAAGCAGCATTTGTAGCTTATTTTGACTAAACTTCTACTTGTTTTATAGAATAATGTAGTATAAGACAGCAATAGTGATGTATATACATGATCAGATGCTACATTAAAGAATTAGAAAACTTTCTTGGTATTACTCTAAGCACAACAAGGTGGTAGACCTATTATAATTCAAGAGGAGAAATTGTATAAACCCCACTAAATATCTCAAAACTTCTGGATTCAGGTGAAATTAGGAGAAACCAGACTAGGACTATTATGGGCTTTCCAAATCTCTGAGGAAATGTTGATGGGTTGGCGAGACTTTTGTAGTAGGGCAGGACACAGAACAATGTTCACTTAAAAATGGTTGAAGACTGTCATTTTTCAAGGGATACAACTACAGTGTAGAGATGACCTGCAGGAAGGCGGTGTGTTGACAACCTTGAATGAGCTACATATTTCCTCAAACTATGAAACTTGTATTTGTTTGTGATAATGGCAGCCTGAAAATACTACTTGCTGCTCTTAAAATTTGTTAGAAATTCAGCTGTGTTTTCTGAAGCCAGCCTAAAGGGTTAGAGAGAAGAAA
Organism: Taeniopygia guttata; assembly: GCF_048771995.1. Classification (NCBI taxonomy): domain Eukaryota; kingdom Metazoa; phylum Chordata; class Aves; order Passeriformes; family Estrildidae; genus Taeniopygia; species Taeniopygia guttata. The sequence goes on along the minus strand of NC_133031.1, from coordinate 10,106,124 downwards.
CCTATTCATGTTCTGTTAATGAGAAGCTCAAGAATAGTAGACAATATTTCTTTTAGTTCTGAATTTTAGGATTATTTATAAAAGCTATAGAGATTTAGTCAAGACTCAAGCGGGTATTCTTCCAGGCATAATATTCCCCTAGGATTTCTGTAAAATACATGAATTTGGGTTAGTTTTTCAGATTGTTGTGATTTGTTGACATTTGATTGTTGGGCTATTTTTGGAGAGTGGGCAAGGGACATGTCGTCATGCTTTTGCTGTAAGGACATTTTTGTTGTTATTTAAGTAGTGCTAAGTAAAGCTCTTCTATTTCCATCCACATTTTCAAAACCAGACTGTGAAATGTGCTTTAAGCATCCATATTTTAAAAGGAGTCTCCTGGGTAAAAAAAAAAAGAAGGCAGTTTGGTTGCCATAGAGATTGTCTTGCTCAGTTTGCTCCATACCCTGAGGTGTGTGGAACTTAGGACTGAGCTACTTTTGCAAAGCAACAGGTCTTGGTTCCTTTTGTGCTTGCTGCACTCGGAATGCAGCAGTAATCCAATTGTTCTGAGAGGGAGCTTTTCTACTCCTTCCCTCCATCCCTAGTGCTCATCCATTATGTCCGGGGACTATTGCTTCAAGCTAAAGAACTGAGGTGGAGTGCTGCTGTGGCAATAGGAAAGGTGGTTAGAATGTGGAGAAGGGGCTTGGTGTTGGAACAGGAGTCAGCGTGGTTAAGTGGAAGCTTGCCTGGTTCTTGCAAACAAGACACAGGAAGGGAAGAATCTTTGTGATAGAAGGAAAAGTCACAGCATCGTCTTGTCTTTTCTGCCTTTGTCATGCTCTTTAACAGCTGGTGTGACGCCAATGCCTTTACTAATGGCAATTTTAAGATCAGCTCTGGGAAGGAAGTTTGCCTGAAGATGACCCTGTGTGTTTCTTGTTTGGTTTAGAGAACAATTGTTTGCTGCTTTAGGCCTGTGACTCACTCAGAACATTATTGAGGTATGGAATGAGAAATAGGTTTCCATGAAATCTGTAATGATATGAGTCTGGTCTCTGAATTCTGCTGCTCTGTAGGAGTTAATCTAAAACACAATGAGCTGAGGAGCCTGTAAGCTTTGCTACTACCAGTCCTCTTACAGACAGTGCATGATGTTTTGTTCCTGTCTTGGCTCCTTTATTGCTTACTGCCTTCTTTAAAAAGCAAAACGATGACAAAAAACAGCTTGCGAAACCTCAGAGAATACGTTGGCTGGTTATGTCCATTCTTACATTAGGCAGTGAGGGTCCATAGGAAAGAAGAAAGCAGTTCCATCCAGTTCAGGTGTTGATGACATGCTGCAGAGAGCATCAGAGAAAAACTTGAGCAAAATCTGTCATGTCAGGACAAACTTACCTGGCAAGCTTTTAGAATGACAGATTTACACTGTACTGTGTGGTATGTCTTGGACCTCTCTTGAATAGACCTCTTGCAAGCCCATCTTTATTTGTTCCAAAAAATGTTCACTGAAGAGTTACCAATTTTTTTTCATTTCTTTGATAGTTTACTTTAATTGCTTTTCTGTAGTTCATTCTACTTTCCAGTTAATTGTGTACAATTTGATGACAGTGTGCTGTCTCTACCAAATGCAAATTCTCCAAAGGCTTCAAGAGGCATTTCATTTTAATGAAAATGCCATGTGGAAGGGAGATATGTGGCTTTCAAGCAGAGGTCAATTTTGGCAGCGAATGAGTTGGTATAAATGAAAAGAGCTATCTTCCTGAAGGACTTTTTTTAGTATAGAAAACCATGAGATTTTTTTTCCCAAGTCAGGCCTTGCAGTGACTTAGGAAGGCAAGATTTTTTTCCTATAGAAAAAAGAGAGAGCCTACTTTGGCAAAGCTACGTGAGCCTGCCCTGTTTTTGCTGCAGTTGATAAATGCCCCTTTTCTCATGGCCAGAGAAAAGTATCTCATTGGCCAGAGCCATGTATAGAGGGGTGGGGGCATGGAAGGAGCAGAGTAATCAGAAAGCAAGCTTATGTGAGTACTTTGAATAATCCATGGAGACTGAGTAATTATATATGACTTTTAATGAGATGAAGATGTTGATGGTAGGTAATGGGATTTTTCTGAAGCAAGAAGAAAACTGATGCTCAAAAAATGAAGAAAATGTAATGTGCAACTGCAGTTCTATGCTAGCTTTTAAAAAAATCTGCAGTGTCAAGTTGAAAACATTGAAGACTTATTCACTTGTCAAGGAAAAATAGTATCAACTGAAAGGGTGATGATTTCCAATTTGTCTGTGGGAAATGACCTTGCTGCATGCTTTCTCCTCTTTAAAGGGAAGATAAATCCCTTTTATTCTACATGGTCCTTTTATCCTGTCCTGTTCATTTGTTATTTGCCAGGAAGCAGATAGGATTTGAACATTGCCTCAGCCTGGACATAGGGAAAAGTGGTTTTTAATTACCCAAATGGAGTGGAAAAGTTTGTATCCCATTAGCAATCCTCAAAGACTAAAGCACCATAAAGTGTAATCACTTAAGAATGTGTGTCTATAGTATTAAGCACATTTGAATGAATGCCAATGAATGAGATCTGAGTGGAGCCAGTTATGAAAGTCGTTGGGTGTATCTAAAGTGTTTGGTTTAAATTTCAGAAACAAACATCAAACAAAACCCAGCAAAAACTGGATTGTTATAGCTAGTCTGTTCTCTCAGTTAGAAAGTAATTGCCTCCTTTGAAGGAAGTCTTGTACCATAAGCAGTATATTTGGTGAATATCAATGACATTTAACTGGTGGGCTTGTTCAGGAAGATTTTTTTTTTGGTGAAAAATTCTTCTCTAATAATATTTGGTCTCATGAGTTTTTTTTTTTCTCTAAGTTGCAACTGTGGAATGTGAGCAACAAAATACAGATTTTTTTCTGAAAGAAAACTTCTGGCAAATGATTGAGCTGTGACAGGGAGGTGCCAAATGGGAATTAGGTGCCCAGTTCTCACTGCCTTTGAGCATCTTAACTGCCATTTGTGCTTTTGTTAATCTCTCTTTTTGATCCGAAGTAATTGGCTTCTGCCTGTGTATCTTTATCTCCTTCTGTGAGGCATGTGTGAAGGGGAATGTGTTGTAGGGAGATTCGGACTGTGTGTGGAAAAGAGCATCAGCTGTGTGCAGGCAGCTCGCTGGGTGTGCCAGCATGCTGAATGCGCCTTGTGGACCTGCGGAGTGGGAGAGCAGCAGAGCAGGAGTCACCTTCTGGTGACCTTACTATGCCAGCAGCCAAAATGAGTTGCTCAAGTATGTGATACTCGGGTAGGGGCTGGATTCCATGGATTCAGTGCAAGCTCTGTATTGGCTGCCAAGGCATGGCTGCTCTGGCTGATAACCTCGGACGCTATCGCTCTCCTGGTATCTACACGCTTCTTGACTTAGATCCAAGATAAGATATCTCAATTTTGTTGCTCTTTCAAAATTTAAAAGAGCTCTCAGCTGCTTCAGAATAGAGAAAAAAAAAAACCCAGAAAAATCAACTATTTCCTTCCAAAGAGGGGAAAACCCAGAAAGAGAACAGAGAAAAAACCTTAACAAAATGACAATCAGAAAACTAAGAAACTAGAAAAAACCCAACTCCGAACAATTAACATCAAATATCTCTGAGGGGCCCTTGAATTTGAATGGGGGAATGATTTATATATTGAAGTTCCAAAAGGACAAAACTATTTGTGAAGTATTTTTTGTGCATTTTTAGGAAAACTCCAACAAAATGCTAAGCAAATTCCCTAAGCCAAACTTTCTATAGGTTGGTAACTTCATCTGACTTTGTCATGATGCCTTTTGCTTTGCAAAACTTGTGATCATCAACAGATGTGAGAAATACGGCTGGGAGCTAAGCCAGGCTATGCTTTAGGTAATACTGAGGATCCATATCGGGGTTGATTTCAATGGTGTTGAATGTTTTTTCAATGTTTTGTATATTTGTATGATCACCATCTCCTGTGCAGACTGGTACAATAACTGACATAACTTTTTAAACATTAAAACATCTAGAAAACCCAACAGCATAGAAAAATTCTGGTTAAACATCTGTTTTGGAAGGTAAAACTGGAAAAGAAAAATAGACATAGAAAATATTTTTCTTTGTTATTTAGTTTTATTATAGGAGTTCCATTTCTCCTCAGTGCCTTGGATGGCATGGGAAGGCTTGTAGGGGGGAAGGGGGATCACAGAATTAATGATTATATAACAATGCAAGCAAGACTGAGCCAAGCCTGGTTAGGCCATCTGTGCTGTGTAAATAACTTTTTTTTGCAGGGGTGTTTGTGGAGATGTGTGCAAAGCAAAAACAGTAGGTAGCCTTTAAACATTAATTAAACCGTGTGGTGGTTTTATAAGTGAATATTGTTCAATAACTAGGAGTCAATTACACATTTTTTCCAAAGGGCATTTAGTGCCACAAGGTAAGCTACTACACGGAGAAATTCCCTCAGTTCTTGACTCATAGCCGTAACCCCAAATAGTTACCAAGTGGTCTTCTGCTGTTTTAGGTAAGGCAAGAGATTTCCCTGCAGTTTCTAGGTAATGTGGTTTGAGTGTTGCATTTTATAGTTTTCTATAATATATTTGTGCAATTAACCTAGTGCATGTATTTCAAGAGATAATATTAAACTGTACAAGTTATGTAATACTTTATATACTTTTAAATTTTATATTATTATATAAAGTGCTAAGCTCAAAATGCTTTGTTTTACACGTTTAAATTTTATTTTTTGATGTCATTGATGATAACAAGCAGGAATAGGGTGCTCAGATGTGTAGGGATATCTCAGGATGTAAATGAATCCATTTACCAGCTTGTTTTGTCACCTGTGATTCTGGCTTCTCTCAAGCATAGTAAAACACTGGGAGGTATTTATGTACAAACAAAAACCCCAACCACACATTGCATTAGAAGGCTGGAAAGTCTATGTAGAAGTCTTTCTTTTTCAGAAGCTTATTGGTATACAGAATATATTAATGTTGCACTTCTTTTAAAATTCTTATTTTCTAACTTCAGCAATTCTTAAAATGGAGGAAGAAAACATGCATTGGCAAAACATGAAATAATATTTCTTTAATGATTTTAAACAGCAGAAAAAAGTCTTTAGGGTTGAGTGAAACCTTTACTTGGCCAAGTAATAATTGCATGATATTGATGTATTAAATCTATGTCAACAGATGTAATGCATTGTAAATGGAACTATTATTGCATTAAAATCAGTGAAATGTAGGACTTGAAATCGATAAAAGGGTTAAAAAAAATCAATGTAAAGGACTAAAAACTAATTAAAAGTCAAAATGCTTTGCTAGAAGCATCAGCAATATTTTGCCCTAAAACATCTGCAGACCATTTGATTTTTATGACGGCAAATCTTAAAAACTTCATTTACCACCAGGTTACCAAATCCTGCTGTCTCTCCTATGTTCTTTTTGTTTTCTGAGTTGAGAGGAAGGCCTGAACTGACAGATCTCACCCAGTCTCAACTTCGTGTCCTCTTGAAGCAGGCAGCTCTTGCGGGGGAAAAAAAAGGAAAGCTGTTTGGTGTCTTAAAAGTTGTGGAGAATTGACTTTTTTCTTTGATAAAAGCATTTGAGGGCTGGTAGGCCCTTGGCAGCTACGTAAGTGTGCACAGCAGCCTTTCCCCTTCAGCTGCTTGTGCTCGATTTCACTGTGTGGAAGTGGAAGCTGGTTTCAGGTTGTGCTTTACCCTGCTTCACAGCTCGATCCTGTTTGGCTGCCGCAGGTTTGGAGAGGCTGAGAGTGAGATAACAAAGGGATAAGCAGGTTAGGGCTGACCTGAGGCACAGGGAAGGCAGCTCAGAGCCTGTCCAGGAGCTTGGCACAAATACCCTGCTACATGCTCAGGGTTTGGAACTGTCCTTTGACTATCTCCTTCTGCAAATCAGAAAATCCTGTAGCTGCTGGTCTCCCAAGGTGCTGTATGCTTTAACAAGTTATGTACTGTGCCCAAGAAATAACTGGCTCATAAAGTGTATCTCTGTTTTTGGAAGCACTGAAAAACTGATGGTGGATAAAGTGTCCTGTATTGCCAAGAAGATAGTTGTGATTTAGGAAGAAAGTAAAACATGCACTAGAATGAAGTACCTGACTCTGTGGCATAAATGAGACTTTGGAGCTTCTGAGTTTCTTGTCTAAGGGGTCTGTTTGGTGTCTGAAGTGCTGCAGTGGCTGAAAGTCAACTCCTACAAAGTGGCATAAACCCTGTCAGAATGCAGCTCCCCTGCCAAGATCTAGGACAGGAAGCTCCTGCTGCGCAGAGCCACAATGAGCAGAGCTGTTGCTGCTGATGAGAAAGGAACCCACTTAACTCAGATTGAGGAATTACCGCTCTGCTGAACTGGATCCAGGCAACAGTCTTTGTACCTATGAATGACTTAAAGGCTTTTAAATTTCTGAGGGGGAAAACCCCTTTGGTGTGGGCTTGGTATTGGGAATAGGATGTGCTTCTGTGATGCTACAGAAATAGCCTGCAAGTCTCAGTCTAAGGTATTCTGATGATTTTTTTTGTGAGTTAATGTCTTTCATGCTCCAGAGTCGTCTCGCATTCCCCTGGGGACCCTTACATCTCAGAAAAATGCAACAGAATAGTACTGACTTGTGAAGGGCTTTAAGTGTTATGAAAGATTAGGGAGAAAAAAAATGGGATAAGAAACTGCTTTGATGGTTTATCTTCAGCTTCAAACCTTTGGTTAATAAGTACTTCAGGGTGAGAAGGAGACAGGGAGGAAGAAATTATCTTGTAATGGGAAATAATTTAGGACTACTGTAAAAGCTCAGTAACTCTGTTTTCTTGACCACTTGTAAATCAGGCACCTGATCCTAAAGCCACTGAAGCTAGTGAGTAAATTTACTCTAATTATTTGAGGAAGGATATAGATAAAGTTTATGCACGTAAATGTTTTTCAAGTCTAGACCCATACTATGCGACATCTTCCTGCTCAAAAAGTTAAACCTTTGAAACTACTTGGATATTTTATCAGAACTAAAATTGGTGAAGTAGAAATCTTACATAGGAACTTAGTGAACATTATATTAATTTTTCCTCTAACTTCCAAAAAGTAGTTGGACAATGTGTAAAACATCCCTGCATCTCCCATCGTCTCCCATGGGATCCTACTGACAGACCAGGATGGTCCCTGAGTGCTCTGAGACCTGCCACAACTCTGCTCCTGTGTTCCCGAGGCCAGCTCAGTCAGCTGTGCGTGTCATTGCTGATGGGTTATTGGCTTGTGGCAAAGGGTGACTCTGTGGCCAGTTTCCCAGTGTCCCTGTCCTAATCTGAGCCTTATATCATATTAACAGATAAATATGACTCCTGACCTATTTATTTTCAGAACTATTTGGGAAGTGCTGTGGGTTGCGTGATGTACAAATCTAAGATTTAGAGGATTACTGGGGAATATTAAATTGTTGTGGCTGGATCACATTTAGTCTATGAATAAAGATTTTTTTTTCTGAAAGTTGATACATAACATAATTTTATTTTAGTCATCACAAGCTTATCTTTTTTGTATTTTTTTTAATATTTGGCTTCTTTGTAGAAGCCAATAAGCTACTGAAAATTTCAGCCTCCAAATCAAAGGTCCAAGGGTTTATTAAAATCTAACTCCTACTGAAGACCAAAACTTTGGCTCCCGATCTGGTGAGCGCTATCTGATTGTGCATCATTCAGATGGAGAGAGGTGTATAGGCAATGCTTCTTAATGTGGCTATTTCTTCCACTGTGTGGAAGAAAAATTGCTTCTTAACACGGTTAATCCTTTCACATTAGGCTACAGGAGAAAGGGGCAAATACCCATTATTTTAATGCAAGTAGCAGCTGGAGGCCTAGTTATGCAGAAAACTTGCCTCTGAGTAACTACTGAGCTTAATCATGTTAGTAAAGTAAACATTTCCCCAGCACAGAGGGCATCTGTGTCTTGTAAGTGAGTCAGGATTGATGCATGGTGGATAACAAAGCCATCAAAAAAATTCCTCCCTTTCTAGGTCAGTGCTTGCTTCAGTGTGCACTTGTGCTTTGAGAGGCAGTGGCTATGAAGTCTGTTGGGCTCTGCATTACGTTAGTGTCACGTTTTCACTTTTTCTGTATGTTAGAGTGTTGTGGATGATGTTGTATCTGCAAAAGCTGTGCTACCAAAGTTGTCAAGCTTCAGCTAACAAAGTGTGTACTCTTCCCTCAGGAGATATCACTCTAATTTTAGACATTTGAAAGCAGGGTATAACAGAAGTGGAGATGGGGAAAGAAGGTGAGAACTGGATGTATTAGATCAGTAAACATTCTGAATTTACTCAGGAAAAGTGGAGCACATAGAAGGAGAAATAAATCAAGGGATGAATGACCTTTGTTAGCTCATCATTACAGCTGTCAGCAGAAAAGCAGATCTGGAGATGTGAATCAGGAGAGCAGAGCAGATGGGTGTGTTGAGGGTAGCTGAAGAGTGAAACTGAGGACAAGAAGTGGAGGGTTTTTTATGGGAGAAGCAGGTGCTCTGTGGAGTCTGATGTGCCAGATCGCAAGTCCCTGAATATTTGATCATGTTTAACTATGGATCTGGATGAAAGAGTGAAAATGTACTGAAATATACAGTGAACTCAAGGAGGTTAAGGCTAAAAAGCTGAACTGTCTCATATGTGACGAAAAGAGAATTAGTGCAGGGATGTAGATTTGGGAGGAATAGAGTAATAGAACTACTACAACTTTTAGTAGTTGTATTTTTCTTTTTTCCTGGGGTGGGAGTGTGTCCTTCTGTCTTGCATGGACAAAATGAGAAGGTTTTGCTAGTCAAATATTTGTGTGATGGGGGCCTGGATGAGAATTTCAACTGTTAGAGCTGAAAGAAAAGGTCACTCCCCAGACACTGTGGTCTTTGTCCTTTTAGTCTTGCTCTTGGGGAAAGCTCTAAATGAGATAGTACAGGATGAATATGTGGCCCATGAAGGGTTTACAGTGAAGAAAAAAACTATTAAATTAAAATATGCATAAAAACTAAATTAGACTAGCTTATAAAGTGAAGTTGAAGCCAATTATGGAAATTAAGCATGATGTAATAGTTAATGAAACCAGTGTAGCAAGCACAGTGAAGCTCTGCTGATTGCCAAGAACATCTTGCTTTTACAGTACTTATGTAACCATCAGGAAAGGCTTCTGAGTGTTTTTAATAACAATAAGCCTTTTTAATAACACTTCCCTGCTTCTTTTCTCCACTTTATTTTTCCTGTGATATATTGTGCTGCAGGTGGGAGTGTATGTGTTTAAAAAAAAATTAATTTTCAATTTTCCCAAGCAGTATTCCAGGTTATGTATGTATTTTAATTGTCATTGTGCACTTCTGTGAATGCATGTGTGTACTTCATTAACAACGAAGTTCCTGGCTCCTGAGGATTTTTATTGCCCTTCCTGGCTGAATGGAAGATTTGTGTGGTTGGTTGTTGTGATTTGCTTCCGTAGTCAGCAGTCCAGATTTAATTTAATTAGAGGAACGAAATACCCAACAAAACCACAAAGCAATGTAAGGTTGTGTTGGTTCTGTGATAGTAGCTTTTTTCAAAACCTTTGTGTTATTAAAAAAAGGCATAATGTGAATTACAGAACTTGATTTGTCAGTTCTCAGAACATCTCAGCCTTATTGCTTCAACAGAAAATCCAGATTTCTCTTCACAAATACTTGTCTGACTGAAGCAACAATAAAATAAGTCTAATGAACAGGAATCTTCATTCTAAAATAGAGATTTTATTTACTATAGGCTGATAATGAAGTTTTCCCACTACAGATGGCCTTTTCTTCAGGTTCTAAATTTCTTCTGTGCTGTACAGATGTATGGTAAAAAATAAACATATGACAAACTCGATGAATTGGAAGTTGAGAGATCATTTCTATGTGAGCTGCTTATAAGATCTTAGGTCATTTAGGTTACATATACCAGATAAACATTAAAATCAGAAATTAGGATATTTTAAAATGCATCTGAAATATCAAAGCCAGTTCCTTGTAGAAATGCCAGGATTTGCCAAAATTTCACCTGAGCAATACTAAAGTAGGACATACACTCATGCACAGGAAGGTGAAGTGCTGGGCTCTGGTGTGCCTTATGCTCAATACTGGCATCTGCAGGGGCTTTACTGGAGAGATGCTGTCTCCTCTGGGAATTAAAGAAACTGTCTGAGAGCCTTAACTGAGAAGTTTGATTCAAAACTGCCATTAGTGAATTTCCAGTGATTTTCTGAGAAATACATGATGGATTAAGTAAATTATTTTTTTCTAAACCCAATTTGTTAATTTGCAGAATATAATCTCTTAGTTGGAAGCTGATGTGAAATGTAGAAACACTAATATTTTAGGAGAACATGATCCTTGGAGTTGGTTATCCTGACAACTCCAACAAGCTCCAAGTACAGATTCATTTGTGCATTGATACTTGCTCAGACATGTATTACTTCATGTTGTGGAGAAGAATGTCTAAAGAGGGCTGCTAACAGTTTTGCATCGTTAACCAGGCTGTAATCTAAATTTGTGTTAATATCATGCAATAAGGAGAAACTGTTACTAAGCCCTTAGAAATTCTTGTCTCTGAGTTATTATGCGCAGGGTAGCAAGATACACCAACTAACTTGTATTTCTGTCATACTTAGCTAATAATATCTTGAACTAGAATCAAAGCCTGGTTTTGGGTTACCAGAGTTTAAGTGAAGCAGTGTAAGTGGAAAATAACCAAAATCAGAATGGATAAGGCTATGCTCTAAAGATGCCAAAGATGCTCACTTAGAAAAGTGAATTTGTATTCAGTTAATTCTCAGGTTTTTGATAATGTGTCTGTGATCCTAGGCTAACTTTAATGAATTTTAAAAAATGAATTACATTATTTTCTTTGTTTTACTCTCCCTCAGCTTTGGTTGTTGCCAAAACAAGTTTTTTTTGCAAATAATTTGTGAGAGCACTGACTCTATTACACGTGAAATAGTGGAAACATGCAACAGCTCATTTTGTTACATGTCTTTTTCCCTCGTCATCTATTCTGCATCATAAAGCAAACATCCCAAACAAAGGATTAAATGAAAAAGTATAAAAGGAAAGGGGAATAGGAAGAATATGAGAGGAAGCATATAGCAGTTTCATATTTTTCTTTTATTTCAGAGAAAAATTGATTATAAATGAGACACAAACAGGTTTCTAAAACACTGAATATCACTGTCTTTCCTATACTGGCTAAACACAATAGTATTTTGTATCTGTGCAGAATGATCAGCTACAAAGAACTTCATGTTGGATGTTTTTATAGCCAAGGTAAATATAATTACTGAAGAATATAATTTCCAGATTTCATTGTAACTTTAAGTAATGACGTTTTTTGGGCTGGCTGGGACAAAAGGCTCATTTTGATTTCAACACAAGTTAAGCTATTTTCCATCTTAGTTAAGTACTTTGTTGTAAGACTTCTCTTGTAAGCCTAAGGTTCTGTGAGTGTATTACAAATGTTATTGGCATTTATTTTCTGTAAGGGAGATAAAATACTGTGTGTATCTGTCCATGTTTTTTTCAATTTGCTATGTACCACTGTAAATTCAGTGTGAAATCACTGCAGAGATAATTCATACCATTCTCCAATAACTTGCATTAAACCAGAGACACTCCAGAGACCACATCATCATCTCAGGGATTACAAACTATGAAAATACAGACTTGCCATGCAGGATTAAGCTAGACAATGTAATTTCTGAAACAACAAAAAAGAAAACAGGTAAAGTGTGTTTTTTTCTTGTTTGTCCATTACAGCCAGGTTTTCACCTACTGCCTCATAATTATTGGAGGAAGGAGACTTTTCTCTTTTAGGAAAGGTTATTGATGAAAAGTGATAAAATGTAAAACACAATTCAGGCTGAACAAACTTTGCAGTTGTGGAATATGAGGTGTGTAAGGGATATATATGAAGGAGTTTTTTTTGAACTGATGAAGGACATGGTAGCACAACATAAATAATAGTATTTATCACAGAAAAGTAAAAATTAGTGTAGAAAATGGTACAACCATGATTGTTTGCTCAAAAGACCTCTGGTATATTTTGACAGCACTAAAATCAAGAAAGTAACTTTTGCCCTTCATGACTACACATGGGCTCAAGTTATCACCATGTCAGAGATTTCGAAATAACGGGTAAATTAACATTTTAACCTTTTTGGGCTAAAGAAACACTAGAATCAGAAATTACCTGCTTTAAGGATGCCTTTTTCATTTGTCCTTACTTAATGTCTTTGCTTATACACTGTATGTCACAATCTGAATAGATCCAAAATGTAATAAAAACTCATTGATAGTCTATGGAAAGTTTTCTGGAACACAAAACGCTCAGAGAGGAGGAGAGACAACAGAGTAAAAAGTTTATGCAGGCTGCCACTTTGTCCCTCCAGAAGAACCACCTGATCTTAGTGAACTTGGTTTTTTGTGGCCATGAAATGCATCTCCAAGTATTTGATTTATATGTATGTGTACAAAGATATATTTTTAAAAATCCCCTTTATATGTGGCTAGATGTGCATGTGTTTTTGGGTGTGTGTGCATCTGTTTGGTTTTTTCATACAGGAAATCAAATGCAAATGGATTTTAGTCTAGCATAGACTTATTGGTGACTGTCTTGACTGCATTTTCTGGTTCTGTATATTGCTTACAATTTCAATAGATGCAAAAAGCAATAAAAACACATTGCTAGTCTATGGAAAGTTTTCAGAATGAATTTTCTTGTTCTGGTGAGTTGGTTAAAGGCTGACTTTCTCTTGTGAATTAAACTGCTTACAAAGACACACAGCTTTGTCAGCTTGGTAGTTGAAATTTTAGTCTTTTATCTCCATATCAGTACTTACGCTTGTCAGATATTTGCCATTTTTGTTCTAGTTGTCATGTGACAGATTTGGAAACATCATGTGTGAAATTACTGGGGCAGTATTGGAGCACGTTCTATGCTATTTGAAATGAGTGGGGGGACAGTGTCAGTGAATTGCATGACTGACCACACCCAGCTTTCTTTGCCATATGCTGAATTGTGTTGTGGCCAGTAGTCACAAGACCTGCATCCCATACGTTATAAAGCTGGAAAACAGGCCATTTTGACATGCCAGGACAGCTTGACATGCAGAACATGAATGTGTTCATGTGAATGTGGCTTAGCAGTTCCCTGTCAATTTACTTTTTTTTCTCTATAGCTGGCAGCTAGCTAAGATGAGAGCAGCTATGCCAGGAAAGTTCCTGATGCTGACTTTGTGCTTTGCCCTAGCATAGATAAGAGCTGTTACATGACCATCTCATTCATGGTGGGGAAGAGCAAGAAAATTAAAGGGTTGAAGCAATCAATGGCCAGGGGTTGCTTGAGTTTTGTTTGCAGTTCTTTGAGCATCAAAAGGCGTAGAGGCAAGCTGACAGATTGTTAATTCCTTTTCTTACACATAGCACCCGTTATAAATATAGAAAATGAAGAAGGAGGATTGGGCTTACTCCAGGCAGGATCCCAGTTCCCTCCATTTGGTACATGGGTGGTGTTTCCTCTTCTGGCACTTAGGGATTGTATTGTTTACACAGGTTTGCTTAGCGAGTGCACAATTTAAAAAATGATTTGACAGGAAAGCAGACTTGCATGCATGCGTGCACAGGAACATGGGGATTTACATGTTATGTATGGATGCAGGGCATGGATAAGAAGCCCAGCTGCTGCACTCAAAAAGAATATGATGGGAACCTCTTGCCCCATGCTCAGCCCTTCTCCTGCAGCTCCCCAGTGCGTGGCTCCCTCCCTGCCTGCTGCTGTTTGCTGGGGTGAGCAGGGTGGGGCATGTGGCTGCGAGATGAAGTTATTCTTCAGGACAGACCAGAATTATTAATTCTTGCAGTAGGTACTTGGTCTCTGGGGCACTGAAGGCCTGCTGGGGGTGAAAAAGGAAGACAAAGCTGAGTGGGCTTCAGTGGCTTGCTGTAGCTCTATTGTATGTGTGAAATAAATAATGCATTTATTTTACACTGTAGCAATAATGATTTGTGTATGTGGGGCATCTGTATTGCTCAGCTTTACTTGCTGTAGTTTCATTGTTGATTGCGATGTAGATTGTTTAGAAAACACTTAGAAATGTGAATGCAGAGCTAATATATTTGGATATCTATTGTGTGCTTAGGAGGTTATTTAATGAAGTTCATCAGGAGACTCAATATTGCCCTTACATGCTGATGAAGATCTGTCATCTCTTCAGGTTTTGTTGAATACTTAAACTTATACTATTTGCCTCTTTTGGATTGTTTTAATGACAGTTCTTCTAAGTAAAATGTGAAAAGAGAGAAGTTGAATTTGTCTTGTGTTCATGTAGTTAATCTCATGGTTGCTTAGCTTGTGCTTCCTTCTTCACAATAAATCACTTTAAAAGCCAGTTCAAATTTTTCATTTCAATATTAAGACATAGTGCAGGAAGAGAAGTGAGTACAGCTTAAGAGTTGTAAATGGAAGAAGTCTTTTTAAAGCCTGCAAAAAGTCTAATGTCATTAATAATACCACTCAAAACCAGATTGTAAAATCTTTGGGTGTCACCTGTGCTGGTGTTTTAAACTCCACTGGTTGTCCTGTGCAGTTCTCCTGTTGCATTACATTAGCTGTAGACCAAGTGAAAGAAAGATATTTCAGTATTTTGTGACAGCTGCTTCAGTGATTTCAAATCAATCAGGTGAGATTCATTTCATTTGTCATTTTCTCAATTCTCATTACTCCTTGGCAACATCAATAAAGAAGAATAGAAATGGTAAATTAAAGGTGAAATGACAATAGTACAAAAAATTAGAACAACTTTTTCTTTCGGCTCCTGTGAGTGCCAATATTGTGCTTATATCATTTTGTGTTAGATGGATGTGGTAACAGATTAAGGAAAAGTAGTGGAGGTTTTATCAGCAGTAGGGAAGCAGGGATGTCTTCCAGAGGTCAAAATTGCGCCTCTTGCAATCTGAATTCTGTTTCAAAAAAGCTGGGCCAGACACTTGTTCATTCTCATATCCTCTATGCTTTAACTTTGCAGGCCGTGCATTTCCTGCAAGGGTGCTTTCCATACTTTTATCTTGCATCTTCTGGATTTCTTTCCTTATTTGTGCCATTCTGTCCCTCACTTACTGCTAATAATTAGCACTCTTCTGGAAGTGAGTGTTAGAGATCCCTGAAATTGATCTGTGTTGATTGTGCAGCCAACAAACAATGGCAGAGCCAGGGCTGTTCCCCGACCCTAGTGTCAGCATTGCCTGGCAATGTTGTGGCAGCCAAGAAATGACTGGTTACAGTGGAATGTTTTTATCTTCATTTTTTTTCTTGTTTTGCTGTGTTTTTGATAAAGTTGAATCAGTAGAACTTTTAAGACTGATAAGAGCAATGTAATTAGATTGCAATTACATGATCTGATGTAACTTCTGCAAAATAACCTTTCAAATGACAAAAAAAAACCCTTGAAATAATTCTGTTTCAGTGCATCAAATAAAAGGATACATCTTGGGCAAAGTTCTTTAAGATTTCTGAGACAGGCAAAAGACTGTTTTATACAAGGGTGTCATTTTTGTGTTGTAGGAATGACAAATGACAACCAGTGATTAGGAAATACTTTAGAAGAGTTGGTAGAGCGGCATTAAATAAGTAAGGGAATTAGTTTAAAAAATGCCAGGCTACACTGAGGGTATGGTTTTAGAAGGGATGATGGCTTTTTCTGTGGCCAGTTACTAGCATAGTATTGAGAATTGATTTGAAATGCAAAGCATGGGACAGGCCAAATAACCTGGATGTAGAGTATCTGGAAAAATTTGTCACTTATTATGAACTGAAAAATGATGATAATTGATGACAGAAGAAAAATTATATCCTGATATTAAACAAGATCATGCATTTATTTTTCTGGAATAGATATTGGTCTATGTCATGGAGGCAGTTTGGTCCAGCTGAGTAAGACTGGCTTCCAAATCATAGCCATTTCCTGAGTTGGCGGCTCAATAGTGCTTTCACCAAGCTGTGCTCCCTGTTATTGCTGGCCCTTCTCCTGGAAGCTATGCTTCCTGTACTTAATTAGATGAGAAAAAGATGAGCTGTTCCCTTCTCCCTCACTTCAGGTTCATGTCTGGATGGTCCCAATTCGAGTGCTGAGTAGTAGAGCTCATTGAGCTGGCTGCTAACCTGAGAAGCTCTCCTTCAGTGAGGGGATCTGTTTTGCCTTCTTAGCTTGAGAAGAGAGTAAATTCCAGCTAAAACTGCTCCTCTGCTAGCATCAAATCCAGTGTGACTGTGGTTTGGGGAAAGAGGAAGTGTAGTGCTCTCAGTGCCTTGATCATGTTGGATATTTTCATAGCTTGGATTTAAAATCTTCTTTCCTCTCTGAGTTACATCAACATGCAGAAAAAGATATCATGTTCTCTAATTAACACTGGAATCAGTTCTGGCAAATACAGTCCTCCAAGTACCAAGCAGCCAGAAGTGATTTAAAGGTTCCAATACCAGGCAATGTCAAGCTTGCATGGAAAAGCCAGCTCTAAGAGGAGCTAAGCTGGATCGGCTGAGTGCTTGGCTTTTCTAAAATGATCTGCAAAAAGCATTAATTAGTAGCATATCAGCAGGCTGACATTTGAGAACCTTCAGTAAAACTTCAGTGATGATTTGGTCAATAACTGTAACACCATCTTGCCATTGAGGATTTAGGTAAGTGAAGTTCAGAGGTTGTAAGGAGGTGGTGTTAAATGGGTCAGTTGCATTTGGTGCCTTCCACCCCACACAGCTGGGAGATGGCAAGAGAATGCAGAAACAGTTGCTGTGGCCACTGCCTTTTTTTTTACTTGTTTGTGTAGTTTTTCCTTTTACATTGTAACAGAATGATCTCATGTTAAAAGGGTGTTAAAATGTACACACATGAACAATTTGCATCAGTAAATAATTATTCAACTTTGTTTAGGAAAATATATATGTAAGGGTTCCTCACCTTTCTAAGGAGGATGCATGGAACAGATCATTGCAGGCAGCAAACACAGGACCATGTATTTTTTACGCATTGCTTTTGAATTTAAAATACTAAGGGAGAGTGGGAGGGAATCAGCCTCATTTGTTACGGTATTTGCAACCTTTAGCTGTTCTTGAGTGGTTGCAGTCAGTCCTCAATAGGGGGACTGGGACAAAGTTCCCTCCTTCCACTATGGGAAAGGTCACATGGTAGAATCCAGAAACAGTCACCTTGTGTGCCAAATGCAGGCTTTCTGAAAATAGCCATATGCCAGTTTGTTATGGTGATGTGCACATGCTTGAGCTAGTATGTTGCTTCTGATGCCAAGTGTCTGTCTCAATGAGATGAGTAAAGCAGAGTGCCAGTGCAGTGAGTGAAATCCATTCTAATATTAGAACGTGGGGCCGGATCCTGCCGGCCCAGCTCAGGCTGCTCAGGACCTCTGTGCTCTGCAGCCAGCTTTCCCTGCTTCTCATTATTTTATTTCTTTTAATAAGAAGTATGAGTAAAGGACAGCTAATCCCCTCATAAAATACAGCTGCAGTATGGTCTAGTGGACAAGTACTCTGAGTTTTTGTTTATCTCAATTAATGCACTTCTAGCTTGACAGACAACCCTATCCATTGTCATCCTATGTGGAAGGAAGTTTGCAAGTGATGAAGGTAAATACTATTAAAAAACAAAGAATACCACACCCCCCAACCCCCCAGACTTAACTTATCTGGCCATGTCTGAATTTGAATACCAAGGTTAAGGACCTCTGAAGATGTTGTACAAGGAAGTAACATGAGATGTTGGGGGATAGGGGGGTAGGTGAGAAGAGTTACTTCTCAGTCTCTAGCTTGCTGTGTTTTAGGAAGGGAGTTTGCCTGCATAATTGATAGTCAGATATCTCTATCCCACCCAGAACTTTAGGAAAACCCAGCTCAGAACACTTTGTTGACTTTGAAACAGCAAACTGGGAAGGACTGACAGAAGAACTGTTCAGAGCTGATGCTGCCACCTTTGGGCCAGCTGGAAATATCTCCCCATGGTGTCACATATGTCTTTCAAACCACCAGTTGCAAATAAAATTGCAAATTTTCCTAACCTTTAGAGATTTTGAACACCAGTCTGGTCCAAAACTCTTCTTCAGCGCAGGCCTGCCTATTGGACTTGAACTTAAAACCTCAATTACACCCATGTCATAATAAGTATTGGTAATAATTTAGGGCTTGAGATTGTAGAATATGAGTGATCATTTTAGTCCATATTAAAATCTACTCTCTTGCCTATGTTTCATTTCATTTGATATTTACTTCTAGTAAACAGATCAGTGTTGATGCTTAATTCAGTAATGTATTTGCTTAATATTCACTTGTTAGAATATTGCAGTAAAAAATCTTTTTTCTTTACAACCTCTCTCTACGCAGCACTTTGCACCTGTCAAATCTGTCTTTTTAAGTGCTTTTTATACTTTGGTCAGTTATAAAAGCATTAGGGCAGGACAAAGATGTTTCTAAATATAATGGAAAAACAAAGATACAGTATCAAAAATGTTTGGTGCTGTCTCCGACTATGGTGCTTATAGGAAACTCATCACCATAGTAACTAAGCCTCTGCTAAATAACTACTAACAGATTTGTTCTTTTTTGTCTTCAATGTCTAGCCTTGGCTATAATTTTAAATATAAGAATGGTATATACATACATGTTAGCACACTGCATTTGGATGATAAGCCAAAGGACTCGCCATATAGGATCCTAATTCTTGAAGAAGTGATTTCTGATTTCTAGGTGTTCATGTCTGCTGTTTTGTCACAAATTAAATAATGGTGCAGAGCAGTTTTAAAACAGCTATAATGGAAAGCCAGACCTCAGGAAAAAAGCAAACTTTTTCTACAAAGCTAAAACAATTTCTTGAAAGACATTAGATTTGTGTTTAATAAACAGCTATTTGAAATAGAGCAAAATTCCCTGTCTTGGCTGTTCCTAATACTCCATCAGCAGCACTTGGGCATCGCCTTACTTTCAGTATATCAGTGGTGTTGCATTTCATTTTTTTTTTTTCCCTGTGGTATTGTGCAGAGCAAATGTTCTAATTTGGTTTGCAGAATTTGCTGCCCCTGTAGGCTGTGTAACCTGGGCGAACAATGAGCAGAGGAGCCAGCTGCAGACTGGGGGCTTTCAGCATCTCCATTTACTTTTCTGAGCTGCTGGTGATCCTTTCTCTGAACTCTTCTCATGCAGAGTGACCTCACATTTGCTTCAGGAGCATTTTGGAGAACACTCAAGTCTTTTACAAAATCTGTTGCTGCTTATGGGGGAAATAGCCTTCTTCTCCTTTGTTTTATTGCCTAGAAATGCTGTTTCATGAGCGTATCCCATTTTTAATCCCATTCTTTTGGGAGGAATTTGCTAGCTTTTCATGCTACTCTTAGCTGTGAGATAAACTTACTTCTCAAAATGTGCTTGGCTTGAACAGTCTGAAGAGCTCTAGTGAAGTGTCCACACCTTGAACACGTTCTTGCAAAGCAGTGCATTTGGGCTGGATATTTACACATGAAGTCTTTGTGCTTCTGGCTGAGCTGAGTTTCATCCTGTTTGTTGGGAGAGCAAGTGGGGCTTTTTCTGTAGTGGCTAATGCAGCTTGGTGCTTCAAAGAGCTGACAACCAAATTATCTCTGACTTGTAGGTTTTTGTTTTTTTTTTTTTCTTTAATGGTTTAAGAGCTGTTGCTTGCATTAAACAGGCCATGAACCATTTAGGACCAGAGTTCTGAGGTATGTGTTGCCTGTCCTCACAGCAACTAACTGACGTGAGGTGCAGATAAGTCCAAGTTTATAAATTGATTTTTTACCTTAATTTATTTGTGTTGAAACTGATGTCTTTCTCTCCTGGTGAGGAGCAGCATCCAGATGTCTGACCAAGGTAAGCATGCACCTTTTTTCTTTTATTTTAATTGATTTTATTTTTTAATATTTTAAAATTAGTTTTTAGTATAGGGGAAGCTGAGGAAGGGGGGAAGAGGAACTTGACTTTTCTTGTGAAGTTCTGACATGAATCCTACAGGTTGTAGAGGTTGGTGGTTTTGTTGTGTTTAGGTTTTGGGATTTTTTAAAAATGGTAAAACCCCACTAACTGTGAATTGGAGCTAGTTTTTATCACATTAAATATTCATCTGTTTGAGGTACTGGCATGAGGTCTCTCCCACCAGTAGCTGCACTGTATGGTTTTGAGCAGAAAAATGGGTTACCTAGAAACAGTAACAGGAGCAAGACCCACACCACACAGGAGCCTGTCGGGGTGTTTGAGACCACCACGTGTAACAGCAGTAACTTGGGACCTGTGCTGTGAAAGTAATTTGCTGCCATAAAATGTGTATTTAAAATTGGATTCTTCTAAATATACCCTATAATTGTTGAAATGGATGTGTGGACTATGTTAGGAGATGCAAAAGAATTGAGAGCAGTTTTTGTGAATGCCATACAGGAGCCATGTATAGATGTATAGTTTTCAAGTTGAACTGAATCAATGAGATGAACATTATGAAACAAATTCAGACTGTTCCCCATGGAATCCAACTTGCAATTATCAGCACTACCATTCCTCAGAAATCTAGAAACTTAAATATGTTCTTCAACTGGACGTGGAGCATCTCTGTAAATGAGAAGGTAGAGCCACTCAACGTGCTATGAGATTTGTTAAAATTTGGTTCAGCAGGGCATAAAATACACATGTAGATTGTATTAGCTCAACCCATGTTAGTGATATGCACTATCTCAATCTGTTATCTAACAATCTGCTAAATGGGAGTATGTTTAAATTCCAAATATCTTTGCTAGTGCAATAAGTGAAAAGAACTTCTCTCTGAAGATGATTCATTTGGGAAACTGTCTTTAAAAAAATCTCCTTGTATCCTAGCTAAGGATATGCATTAAGTCTAATCTGCAGTTTTTAAATTCTGCCAAAGATGATGATTTATGATCGAGGTTAGATTAAACCATGGCAATATTGTCTTGGTTAGTATAACAGCAAAGTATGTAAGTGAATTTTAGGCTACAGAAAGTACAATTTCTTGTTCATAGTATCTATCTCATTTAATCTGTATTGGAGAAGTCATGGGTAAAACATCTCGATCACTATTACTCTTAACAGACAATTACTCTTCTGCTGACTCATGTCCCCTGACATATGGTTTTCTGCTTCTCAAGCCACCTTGAGACTATTAAATAGCCACATGACCCTTTTGAGCTAAGCCTGTGGACCTTCAGTTGTAGTTTGTATTTATGCAGCTAACTTTTTATCCATGTTTCATTCCTTATGTTGCCTTGCATATTCAAATTGCTTTTCTTTTAAAATATGAATGGATTTCTAATTTTAGTTTTAATTGATTAAATTAAAATTGATTGTTAAAATAAATCAATTTGCTACTGCCTGCTGGGAAATACTGAGCTATATTTCCAAGAGTTAAATCTTGCCCAACCAGCGTTCTGCATGTTAGTAGTCACCAAATAGCAGTAAGAAGCTTCACAAATTCTTTTCCAGTTTCATCCTAAATGTTTTGGTTTTGGGTGTTTACTTGGTCATTTGATTCTATATAACATAATTTGGATAATCAGGAACATGGAAAAAATTGTGTGATGTAATCCTGTCTGTGGTAACTGAGAGATTTTCATCTAGTTGTGCTTCAGTTTCCAATATCAACACCATCCTATCTATGTATGCTCCACCAAGAGGGAAAATAGTGCACAGTGTTTCAGCTGACTCTTTGACCTCTGCACACTGTAAAACATGAGGTACATAAGGATTAACAGGGTCAGGCGTGCTTTGAAAATTGAATTATGTTAAATGATTAAGAAAACCTAATCTCTCTGGATTTTATCAGTAGGTTGTGTAACAATCTGTGTGAGCAAACAGCTACTGAGAAATGTGCTTTTTAATAAAAATGTTGTTTTGGTTTTGTATAACATCTAGCAAGGGGAGCCCGAGAATTTAGTGGGAATGAAAGCAGCAGCACAGTACAGAATTTCCTCTGAAAAGTCTCTGGAGTTAAATCAAGTGTTTGGTTTTTTCCCCTGCAAAAACTTGGGATCCTGTATCTGGAGGAGTGACTCTCACAGATTTTCTACTGTAATGGTCCTGAGCAACCTGCAGTTGCTGATCCTCTTGAGTGTGTGTGGGTGGACTTCCAGCCTCAGCTGCTATGTTGCTCTCAGGAATTAACTGGAATTTGCCCTAAAGGATAACTTGAGAGGATTGGATTTTGTCCATAATCTCTTTCTTTCACAGTTCAAAGAGGTGAATTGATCTGCCTTCTGTTTAGGGTGGCCATGAAATTTTGTGGAGCCAAAATTTGTCTCTTGATTAACAACATGAATTTAATAGAAGCAACTGTTGTTTGCTTCTGTGTTTTAAATTAGCATTAGAGGAGTCTGTGTTCTTGAGAGTAGGTACCAGGGAACTCTGAAATGAATGGCATCTCTTCTTTAGTGCTAGATTTAATAATGGTTAAAAAATAAAACTGTCCATGAAAACAAAAATCCATGTGGTTAGTGGAATTCAGTAATCTTTTTGCATGGTTTAAGGTTTCTAGAAAATGCTTTTTAAGTGTTCAAATCAGTCTGCAAAATGCAAAGATCTCTAGAAGATTTTTAAAGAGAAGATTGTAGAAAAATAGCTGAAACTTTTCTCTGCAATTAATAGGATCTTTACTAAATTTTAAAAATGGAGGTGGGTTTGCCATTGAACACTGACTGTCTTAAGGAACCTTTACTTGATGCTTTCAGATTAACAGCCCTTTATTGTAACAGCCTTTATCATCATAAGGAACTGATCAAAAGTTTTAAAAACCATTTTTTGTTTGTGAGCTTGTAGCAAATTCTAAATTTTCCCCATATTTACATGAAAACAATAGGATTCATTATGTCTCAAAATTTGTTACTTACTGCCTGACTAAACTCATGTGTCTCCACCAAGGTGACATCTGTGCTTATTCTGTCAGCTATTTGCTACAAAACCACTGAAATGTTATCCTGGTTTAAATTATGGGAGAGATAAATTTCATGGCAGAACACAACACCCCTTTGTTGCCAGGTGAAGCTCATTCTCAATCTAGATCTAAATCTGAATTCTGACTTCCATGATATGCTTATTAAAACCATGAAGTTCAGTCATTTATCTGAAGCTCTTATTCAAAGTGCTCAGTTTTTCCTTCTCCCCTTCACCTTGTTTAGTATAAATCCTTTTTCCTGTATCTGTATTATTGTTATTTCCAAGAGGTACACAAAAACAATGTGCTTTCTTGTTGAAACAGATAACATGAAAAAAGATTCTGCAACTAATGCCGTGGGTATTTCCAAGGGCAGAACAGTGCTAATGTAACAATGAACAAATAATAAAATCCACCACAGAGGGATTTCGAGTCTATAAAACAAATAACTTGTATGAATATGATAATAGACCGAATGGCTTCAGAAGTGATTTGCATTGGTACAGCTACAGGTCTGTTTTGAAAAATGTAGCTGGATGTGAATTTGAATATTTTTTATGATCTAAAAGCATCACTGTCAACTTCTTTCTTTATTCAGAAATTCTTATGCAGGAACTGTAAGAAAGCTGTGCTTGTACAGATAGATTAGAAATAAAGACAGTGTGAACCAGGCTATGTAGCGGAATATAAACATCTGGAAGGTGGAAAGTAAGTTATTATTTTTCATTTTAATATTCAGAAATTTTAATAGGAGAGTTTTATGCTCAACAGCAAGATATGCCTTTCCTTCAAGACTTGTACTGGGCCCTGTGTAAGCTTAACTTGAGTAAAAGACAGATGGGTGTAAGGCTTGAGCCCTTGGAACTGTGAGGTTTAACCCTGCTGTCGTGTGAAGTGGTTTCAAAGCACGAGTGAAGTTCTTCTTAGCCCTGTGAGATTGTCACTGAATTTTGGGGTGACAGCCTCCTCTCTCCCTCTGTTGCTAGATCAGCTTACCTGCTTGCAGAGTTTCTCCTTAGAGCTGAGTGCTTTTTCTGCATGTGTAGTCACCCAGTAAAGGCATGTGATGTGTAAATATATTACATTAAACTTATTACATGATTTTTCAACTTGGTTAAAGTGGGCACAAAATAATTAAACTTATTTTTCAGAGGTGAATTCAGTCTATGCTAGAACAAATCCAACAAAAGCAATGGGGAAATATTAATAAGAGTAATCATTCAAAGGGGGAAAAAAACAATTCAGGCTTTGAAGTCAGCCTGAATCACGCCTGCTTTAAAACTAATACTTGAAACAAAGAAAATAATTAGTCTTAAATTTTAATTATTTTTCTGCTTGAAAACAAATCTGTATCGTAAAGATAGGGGTTTACTTTTTGGTTGCATACTTGTTTCTGTAGAGTCTTAAGGTAATTTCTTAATCTATAATTTACAGGTTTTATTCAGTAAAATACCTTGACAATATACTTTGCTTTTACTTTGTGTGTCGTGCTTGCTGTTAGGTACAGCTGCTTTGAAATATAGTAATTTGTACATATTTCAGGTTAACTGAATTCTTACTCCCTAAGAATTAGCCCATTATGAAATTCAATTACTTCAAAAAATATATTTCTATCATATGGAACAATTCAGCAATGGAGTTAACACCTCATTCACACCTTAAAGAATTTAATCGCTGACTTAAGGGAATTAAGTGCTGAATTTAAATGTAATCTTCAAGCACCATGTGTTTGGAAACTTGTAGATAAAAGATCAGTTAAATAGAATTGTGGTGTCTCTTGTCTCATACCTAGCAGAGCACAGATGTAGATCACACTATCTGTTCCATGTGATTCAGCTGTGTAAAACCACAAAGGACAAAGTGGAAAAAACACCTTTTGAGGAACTAGAACAGCAGCATGTGCAAAATGAGATCCAAAAGATAACTGAGAAGGTCACTTATTACACCATTCCAGGAGTATGATATCAATGTTAAGTATCTGGAAGGTGCCTTTATCATGAATGTTGTATATGTGTCTGGTCTGACTGATCTGTGTGTGGAGTCAGGGAGCTTCTGGCAAAAAAAAGATGAGAGAAGTTTAAAAACATACTAGTAAGTATTTTATTGACTTTGCATTGCAATGTCACTTTACTCTGACACAGATGACTTTTACAGCACTTTGGCTTCTGATGCTAAAACTGTATTTGAGGTCCAAAGTTTTACAAGTCTTCTGGGGGAAAAATAGTATAGTAGCATAAACTTAAGTCTCTGAATTTAGAAGGCAGAAGTTTACAAATTGGCAGTGACCCCAATCTCACACCTGGGAGTTTACACAGTTGGGGTTAGTCTGCCTGGCCTGATCTAAGCATGGGACAAATCTGCTGGGTATTGTCTGCTTTTAATAAGGTATTTGATACAGAATCTGGTCACAACTGCTGGTATGTAGCAGACTATAAATCTAAACCCTCTTTGCCTTGTTAAGAGTCATAGTTGGCTGCAGACCAGTGATCAAATCCCCAAGCAGGCAAAGGAGCACAGGCTGCTCCTGAAGAAAGAAGACATTGCTGTCTGTGGCTGTGCAAGCCTGACAGAGCAGCTAAAGAGAGCTTGGAGCTGCAGCTGATGAAAATAAAGACAAAGTAAACCTGGCAGTGGAGTATAGGTTGGGAATGATAAACTGAGAAAGCAGCTCCTCTTTTTAAGAATACTGGTTGAGGAACTGAACATTTTGAGACCATTGTTGGCAGTTCAGATACTTGGAGGATGTGAGGGAAATTTGATTTACTTTCATTCCAAGTTCATGGTGGCAAGGGAAAATGCTGAAACAACTTCTTTTCCAAGCTATCAGAGAAAATCCTTGAAGATTGCCTCCCTGAATGTAATCATCTGATCAGGCTTATATCAAGAGAATTCCCTAAATGCCTTTTTTTTTTGTGAGAGGTATGTGCACTGAGATTACTTTTTGGCCAATCAGTTGTCTAACTCCAGCTCCAGAATAGTCTGGCAGAGCAAATGACACAAGGCAGTGCCTGTCCTGGATATATTGATTGTGCCTTACCATAAACCATGGGTGAATTCTGGCACGTTCCCAGGACTTGCTCGGAAGCCTCTGAAAAAATGTCAGCTCCCACATGGTGAGTTTGTTTACTTCTAGGTGTAAACAACACAGGTGCCAGTGTTACCTATGTGCAGGGCAGCAGAGGAAAGTCACCTGCCCCATGGAATGTCCCATTGAGGGCAGGGGAAGCTGTATCACAGCTACCAGCCAGGGCTGCCAGGCTCAGCATCTTCCCTTTCTAGTTTACAGGTGCTAACCTAGTGAGCACTACATGAGGCACTGGTGGGGTTGGTTGTCTAGTTTTCGAGGTCCCCAAAGTGCCCTAAAGCTCTGTCCAAAATGAAAAGCATTGCACTGCTCATGACAAATCCCAGCAGCTATTAGAGGGTTAGCAATAGCTAAAGCTATGGCTAATGGTATCATTTTGTGGAAGGAGGCTGTGTTGGCTAGTACATAATGATTAACTCCTGCTACGTGTTTTGAAGAGTCCTAGAGTCCTTAATTTCTCTTTAAAAGTCTCTAGAGGTAAGCAAAGAGACCTTGTGAGTACTTACCTGAAAGGCAGCACTTTTAATCTGTGCAACTTCCCCATGCTGTGTAGTGCACCAGCAGGAGTACTTTAAGTGCAGGTTTTTGTGGGGATTTCCACATATGATTCCCTTCTAGTTCAGCCAGACTTCTGAATCCTCTGAGCTGATGTTGTTGATTAAATGCTTAATACATTCTATACCCACACTGCTGGTGCTGCTGGGTTCCTAAACTTGAAGAGCTGGGCTTGAAAGACACTCTTCCTCTGTTAAACTTTATATCACACGCATGTTTTTTTGGATAATGGTACTTGCAGGCTTGGCTTACAGTCCAGTCTGCCAACTCAGTGCTCAGAATATAGCACTGAAATGATTTTTAGTCTGCATTAGCACCAAAATCTTTATATAAGAGAAACGACAGCATACTGGTGAGGTTTAAACCCTGTTGATTTGGCACAAAGTTTAAGGCAGAGGTGTGTGCTCAGAACACAAAGGGTTGAATACTGAATGACCAAACTTTGCTTTTAAAAATGCTATATCTAGGTGGGGGGAGTGTGTGTGCCCCCACTTATTAGAGATTTGCTTTTTGTAGTAGGTTCAAGCACCTAATTTAGTAAAGCTGCACTGCTTTGAATGGAGATATGTTTTATATTATAGACAACTGCTGCAAACTTTGCATGGGCCTGACAATGACTCGGTTGCTTCTGAAAGCAAAGATTGAAAACAATTGGGCTCAGTGCTCTTGAATATCACGTTATTAATGGTTTGATGCTGTTACTGTCTTCTGGCTTCCTAGGCCCTTCAAGGTGAAAAAATTCACACTATTAACTCTTCTCAGTGTGTCACTAAATCTCCTTGAAAACTGGTTAAATGGGTGGTGTTAAAAGAAATTGGCTTGTGGTCAGTAATTACTGATTACTTTATCAATTTCTTTAGTGGTTGCATGTATTTACCTGTTACTCTCATTCTCCATTGATACTTTGCACATTAAAGAGACCCTGGAGCCTTGTGTTAGTGTTAATATTAGAAAGAATTTTTCTTCTGGCAATAGCAGGTGTCAGATCCTGATTTTAGTTGTAAATACTGTAAGACAGATGTATCATTGACGGTGATTTTGTGCTCAAATATTAGAGGCTTATGTTCTGAGAAGATGTGTTAGGATTCTGAAGCTCTAGTCTACTTAGGATCTGTGCTTTGCTGTATCAATATGTTCTGAGAAATAGTACATAAGTAATTTTTCTTTTTAAAAGAAAAAAAAAATCTTTTAATGAAAATCCTTTTAGTAGCAACTCTAGCAAATAAAAGCTGTTCACATTTACTGTTAAACTGTCTATAAAGAGAACTTGCAAACCAGCAGCAAGCAGTAACCACAAAGCTCCTATACTTGAACAGGAAAATGAAACTTCCGACCTACTAATGTGCTCTTTGCCCCGCTCAGTGGGTCCTTGTTATCTCAGTGGTGCCTGAAATTTATGGTAAAGGTAGCCTTCTTTTCTTTATTGTGAGCCATGCAGTTTGTGAGCTCTCCTGAATGCTTTGCTGCCTTTCATGCAGCAGAACTCAAAGGATAAAATGGTATCCTGCTATTGGCATGCTGGGCAGCTGGTAGTGGGCTTGGCAGAATTGTGTACAATGAGCCTAAACAGGAAACAATTGTGTAAAGTGAGAGAAAGCTGTAATTTTTAGGAGTTTAGGGAATCATGATCTTGCTAGTAACTACAGTCTGATCTTTATTGCAGAAACCTGCTAACTCAATTTGGAGGAGTTGGAAAGTGAATTAGAAGATTTTTATGGCTTTTCTTAAGCTGTAAACAAATATACTCTGTTTTTGAGAAAAGGAATATGCAGAGGGGTGTGGCTTTGTCAAGCCAAGTCACTTTTGAGCCTTTTTGCACCGGCCAGACATGAACTCAATACAAATGCTGTTTGCCAAGTAATTTCCACATATGCAAATTCTTCTTAATGTGATGTGAAGAAAATAGTTTCATTTAAGTTGATGATTTAGTGTTAGACTTGTTGCTTTGCCATTGCTCATACATCTTTAGCTGCCAGTTTTCAGTCCAGGAAAAAAGCACATGGAGGATTTGGGAGGAGTTGCACTAACATACTTTGCTCCAGTGACTCTTAAAGGCAAATGTTGGACTCTGCTCCCCTTGAGCTATTGTGGAAGGCAGAGCCCAAATCCTGGCTTCATTTTGCCTTAGGATTTTCCAAAAGGAAAAGGTGAGATTTCACTATCACTGAATTCTGGTGGCTTTCAAAGACAGGCAAGTCCTTGGTACTTGATTCTTCACTCTGGATAAATCCCGATGGAAAGAAGCAGAGCATAAGAAAGGAAAATTTAAGGAGCAAGGTCTGCAGGCACAAGAAATGCAAGGATGACATGTAAAACTTAGGAGGGTAGTAGGGTAGTTTTACTTTTAACAGGAAATGATAAGAGCTTTCCAGAGCAAGTAGAGCTGTGCTGCAGTGTTCTCAATTCTCTTCTGAAGTTCTGAAAGCATAGCAATGTAACAAGACAATTTTTAAGGCAATTTCAGTAGTGTAGACAAGAAGGAATTTAAGCCTAGAAGAGGCTTCTGGAAGATTCTGGGAGTAGGTAGAGATGAATTTTGCTGACTGTTCCACGGCTGCTCTTTCAGCAGTAATGGTTATTTATGCTCAGCACCCTTTTTTTTTTTTTTTTTTTTTTTTTTTTTTTTTTTTTTTTTTCCTGGGAATGGCAAATGATTGCTTCTACATCTGGTGTCTCAGAGATCTGGCCAGCTGGCAGGGAAGTACCTCCTGATGGGCTGAATGACCCTGTTCCCCTTAGAGAGTGAACATGGGTGCTGCATTTGCTGACTGGGGGACTTCTGTGACTCTGGTTTGCATTTCTCCTGGCTGGAGCAGGGGAAAGGCTCGCCTCATTATTGCACGCCAATAGTGCAATACTTTGCCAACAGTGGTCTTGTCAAACCCTTTCTTTGATGTCTAATAAACTTGGGGTGTTGTGGAATGGGGGAATATGGCTGGTAGAAGGTCATGTCCCTGGGCCTTGACTGTACTTATATCAAAGGATACTTTTACAGTTGTTGATAATTTGTCAGGCAGCATGATGAGATGCAGAGTAAACCAGAATCTCTTTGATTTCTTCACTGGTAAGTTTATCTGTATGCATGCTGGTCTTGTTTTTCTGTTCTTAGCCTTGGGCTTTATACAGCTATTGATTTTTTTTTCCTTCTGGTTGTTACAACATTAATGCTTATTCAGGTAAAGGTATTTGTTATTTTCCCAAGACAGCCTCACCATTCATTAAGAATGTGATGGGCTTCTGTGTGCTGGTAATGACTGCTTTAATTCTAGCAGACAGAATACCTTACAAACAGCAGGTTAGATATTCACATCTAGTTCTGCGGTCCATTACAGCAATTCCTTTTCTTCTTCACTGCAGCTAGCATTAGTATTCAAAAGCTGAAAGCTTGTTGGTCGAAAGCTACCTAAATATTTATGGACTATTGCTAGGGTCAGAGTAACAAGGGCAGCAAATGAAATTAAAGATTTACACCATGAAACAAAGTGACTTATCAATCATTCTTTGCCAAGTTGCTCCTGCTTTTTAAAGAAGTTTTTTTCTTAGGAGATTGTTTCCAAAAATGAACTTCAGCATGAGATTTTGATCTGTAGTTTCACTTTAATGTCTGTATTATTTTTTTCAACAAGATGAGCCAGTGGAGAAGACCTTGCATGACCATCAGATCTGGCTGGTGCATAGCTTGATTCCATGAGAACAGTACTCAATGCCTTTTATCTGGATATATCAAAGCCTCTGTCCAACTTCTAGTCATAAATACCCCTGAGTGAGCGAGGAAATAAATGAGAGGAGAAACTGAGATGCAGAAACTTAAAAAAAAAAACTTCCTATGCTAAGTCAGACTTAAGAATAGAAATCAGGATTTGTGGAGGCTTTACATTTAAATTTTGCAGTCAAACCGCAGGCTGGACACAGAATCTGGCTGTGCTGAGCAGTGGGCAAGCTGAGATGGTTTTATGTTTTTCTGGAGGAATGTAAGAACCTCAATAACCTGGCATGAGCTTTAAATGAGAAATGACACTTTATTGTTTTGTGAAAGCATGGCAGAACATATATTTGAAATGGAAATTGCCTTGCTTATTCAAATGAAAACCTCTGAGCACAGAAGCCCTGCTTTCATTATTTTGATTAGAAGCTAAGTATTTTGCAACAGCAAGCAAGCAGGAAAAAAGCCAAATTTGAGAGAAGAAAATACTTTTTATTCCTTCAATTTTTAATATTTTTTGTGCTTTGGCATGTGTATATTCATAAAAACAAAGTAAACTACAAATTTTTTTTTTTATTTCATTTTGATATAAATTTAAGTGATTATCTAGCAAGGTCTCTATAATGTGATAGCACAATGTGAACAAACAAAAGGAAAATGAATTGAATAGTAAATGGCTTTAATAAACAGCAAGCCATCTTTTTCTTTTGGATTTTAGCTGGGGATTGCATAAAACAGGGCCCCAGGACCTGACTTAACATTAATTCATTTTCTAGTTTTCTTTCGAAGTTGTGTCCAATACTTGAAGAAAATAAGTCTGCGTATTTTGTTACAATATAATAATGATAAACTAAAAAAATTATGTTTATGTAAGAAGTACATACACATGTTCAGAATATCTTTTTTTTCTGGGAAAATTCTAAAGTAGATCAAAATCTGTAAGAACAAGCGTATAATATTTCCAGTTAAATATTGAAATAGCATTTATTTGTCCAAATTCAGCTACATGTGTAGCAGTGGCAGTTTGGAATCAGCATTTGTGTTTTGCAAATGGAACTGGTCTCTTTTGATGACTCACTCCAGAGGAGTTGTGTTGCTAATCACCCAAAAGGGATTTTGGATGTGCTTGGAGAAGATACATCCTTGTTTGTTCTAGTGGACTGCCTGAATGTTAGCATTTGCAAATATTTTGGTTTGCAGTAATTGGTTGTTCTTTCTCTTTCCAGGGAAATAAGACCTTAATGAATGTGAAAGAAAAAAGAAACCTAAGAAATACATAAACGATTTTCATTCTTTGTATATAAAGCTAAAGATTCACTGAGAAGATCTGAAATTTATTGTCTCTAGATGAGGTTCTTATTGTGTGTCCTCTCCTGTCAACCCCCTGCCCTGAGAAGCAAAATATCTGTAACTTCACTGAAATCCTCAACAGTGTTTTAGGCTCAGCATCTCACAAAAAATTACATGCAGAAAAGTAAATTTGTGAATTTTTCAGCATTGCTAATTGCACTATGCTTTAAACGGTAATATTTTGCTTAGAATCACAGCAGCTGAGATCCTGGCTGTTCCAATCATAGTATGCCCTTTGGGTCACCAAAAACTCAAAAATACAACAAAGAACTTGATGTCTTTAGAAATTCAAGTTTTGCTGATTCTTAACCTGAGAAGAATTGTGGCTTGAAGACCAATTCTGTGCTGAGTCATTAAAGAAATCTCTGACACATGGGCACTCCAGTCTTATTCTGGCTCATTAATATTGGGTTGATGTGCTGTATGGCCAGTGTGGAAATTCCAAGAACTTCACCAGCTCCAGAGCATCCCCATATTTAGCATTCACAGACTTGCCTGTCTAAACACAGAGTCTGTCTTTTGTGTTTTAACTGTATAATCTTTTCCCCAGTGCGGGTTGAAGGTGCACACAGCCACAGATGCCTGAGTGAAATTCCTCTTGCTGTCCTGTGAGAAAATTCTGAGAAGTCCCTATCAGTTAAGAATTTTAGATGAAGATATTTACCACTAAGGATAATCAATAATAAATGTTCATGATTTTTTTATTAAAGACTGAACTTATGACATTTCCCCAACTTTTGAACCTTGTGCAATACCTAATTGAAAATGCCTTTATTTCTCCCACTCAGGATGAAAGACATCTAACATTTCACATCTTTTTATCTCTGTTGGAGGAATCAGTTTATTTTTCCTGTGAAATTGATGCTTTCTCCAGCACTTGTCTTTCCCTCACTCTTCATTTACTGGCTGTGGTACTGCATGTCTCTGTCAGCCAAAGTGGGGCTGACAGCATCAGTGAAATATTTCAGTGCAAAGACCAAGTTAACCAACAGCTTTAACGAGGTCTGAATGGCTGCAGGGAGTCAGACACTGAATTACCTCAGGGCTCTGGCCACCCTGAGAGATCTAAAAGCACACTGCAGAAAGTTGAGAGTTTATGCATTCAGGTATTTCATGCAGGACCCTAATTATAGAATATTGGTTTAAAAATAATTCCTGATGGTGATAGGGGAGTTAGGCATGTTGTAGTTCTACAGAAGAGGATACTGACTCTGAGTATCAATCATTCTGGTAAGACATGGGTGTGGAGTAGATTTTCCTTGCTTCGTTTTTTAAATTCAAACAATAAATGCATACTAGAACACAGTGCTTTGTGTATTTTAAAGTGTATGTATACTCTGTGCTTGGCTCTTTCCCATGATGTGGGCTGTAGGATAGGCTGTACCTTTCTCACTCTGGTCACTCAGCTTGGACACACTTGGAGAAAGACTCTTGAGCATTTTTCCTGCTACAGTACAGAGTTCTTAAGTCTTTTATAACATGTTTGAAGTCAAAGATGAGTCCTTAACAGTGGATTCCCAGTATTGGGAATAATGTTATATACTTACATACTGATATTTGAATTAGCTGTTGTTAGATACTTCCCTAAGATATACAAACCAGATATTCTCTATGTGGATGCTGTATTTCTTTATAATATCTTTTACAACCTGCTTTGGAAGAACTGTGGCTTGTTCCACATGTGATAATTAGGTTGTGATAAACACAATTAGGTTTCATTTATTATGAAAACATGTCTGACTTTCCTGAGCTGGTAGATTTGAGGGTGAGAGAAAATGAACATATATGGAATGTCCTGGTATGGTACTTAGAAGCACAAAGTATTTCTCTGCCAGTGCAATTCCAGTTTCCATATTTTGTCTCTATTTTTCTTGTTCTCCCCATAGAGAGGCAGTCAGTGACAGGAGAAAAGGCTTTTTGATGGGAGTGCCATTCTGGCACGGCGTTGTCTCTTCAGAGGGTAGTTTTAAATAGCAGGTGCACCAAGAGTTGTGTGCTCTTGGCTCTGTGTAAGATAGCTCTCCTAACTTCCCAGCACTGGTGGGAGCTGCAATGTGGACAAGGCTTGGATAGAGACTTTTTTCCTTGCAGCAGAAGGCAGTGAAACGTGTGAGATCAGCCTAGCTCAGTGTCGTGTTTGCCAGCAGTGCAGCCTGTCAGGGCAGCAGCAGAGATGGACAGCTTGCTGCTTGCCAACAGGGAGCCTGGCTGGAAGCAGTGTTTCCAGGAACTCTTCAGGAGTTGCCCCTTGGAGCGGCGTTTGGGCAGCTCAGCCCCAGGGGCTGCACAGTTGCCCTGCTCTCTGTGCTCTTTAGCTGCTGTAGTTGATTTCCACGCTTACTTAAAGAGAAGCAGCTAGAAGCATTATCTCCTGGGGATGTGATTTGCATTCTGTGTTTAATTAAAGCATGACAGTTTATGCCAGAGGATTTTTAAATGGGAAATGGAATGCTTTTTTGCCAAATATTGGGATTTTATAGAAGCTTGGAAACTCCTTAGTGGAGAATTTTATTTATAAGTTGCAGCCTGTTTTGCAGGGCCCATTGAGTCTGGCTTTGTTTTCCTCTGGGTTTCTCCCTCACTGAGCTATTTCAGCATCACATAATATTGGTGCAAATACCCTACTCAGTGACAAAACTGTTTGAGAACAGGGCACTGACCAAATTGTTTTTCTGGTAAGGAGCTGTGCCTGGGGACTGTTAATGAGAGTGAGAACCTCCTCTGCACTAGGTCAGAGGTTTCAATTTGATCACATCAGGCAAATTTCAACCTCCCTATAAAGCTGTTAGGTGGCTTGTAAAAAAGGCTTGGTGTTTCATTCTGCTTGTTAGTTTTTACAGGACATCTGTAAAAACCCTGTGACCCTGACAGCTTCAGTGGTAGTCTCAGAGGAGAAGTCAAGTATTAAATAGAATGATCATGTGGATAACTGTGAGGAAATACTGTGTACAGTAGGCCAGCAATTTATAACAAGGCACAAATGTTTATCACCTCACTTTGTGAATGAGGTTACAAACTTATAATTTTGAATTCAACTGTTTGCAAATTAATTCACCCAAAATTTGTTAGTATTGATTAATTATGAAAAGATCCTTTCCAACAAATATTATATTTACAAATATAATTTGTATACTTGTACAAATGTAAATGGTATAATTTTGTAGAATTTCAGGTGACCTGAAATTTTATCTTATTGTGTTTTTTTACAAGGGTTTACCATGAGTAAACCTGATAGAATTCACCCTTCTCTTAATTTTCAGACAAGGTCTCAAAGCTGAGGGTCACTTTGTCCTTTTTGCTGGTTTTGCTGTAAGATATGGCTCCCCATACTTCAGCAGGGCACTGCAGAGCTGCTCTTTGGAGACAGGCCCATGAGTTATTCACATGTAGATTTAGAGTGGTTAGAATTATTCAAAATCCTGTTCTTCCATCAAAAATAGAGCTGTAAACCATGGAAAGAAGAGACATTTTCATGTGCATTAATTCAACATCTTTACAAGCTGGTTATTTGATGTTGTCAAATAATCTGCACAAAGCCAGAGAAAGGAACAGATTCACTCTTGGGGGTGAGGAAGCTGGTGATAAGGATCAGAGATTAGGAAACTATTGGTAAAATGTTTGTGTGATGGACTTTTCTCAAGATTACCCACATATATCTAAAACTTTACTTGATTTGCAAAGGTTTGGGTTTTTTTGTAGATAACTCTCAATAGTGTGTGTAATTAATACTGCTCTCTTCTGCCTACCCAATGATGTTGAGGGCTTACCCTGCATCCAGAGAAGGGAGAGAAGTCCCCATTCTGCACAGTGTTTGGATTAGAGCAATTTATACTAGAGTCCATGCAATCCTGACCAGACATGGAATGCTGGAAGTTAGAGCAGCCTGGACCATATTAAGTTTCTGTTTGGTTTCAGATAATTAGCAGTGGATTCATTGTGAGATTGAGCCTTTTGAGCTGTTGAACCAAGGAAGTATGAGTGAACGGTCCCTAGTGTCCATAATGATCTTGTTTTACTCTGTGTGTACTTAGAATTTAGAGTTTTTAATCTTTTTCAGTTTAATGTTAAATTGTGCCTGTTGAGGCTTGTTTTGCTGCACCAGAAATAAGGCCCACTAAAGATGCTCTTCAAGGTGGCATTTCTCTGGAGTGCTGGGAGAGCTGAATTGACCCTGCTCACAGAGCAAAGGGCAAGGCCAGAGTGGGGAAGGCTGCTGATGGTAACTTGTTCCCTGTAGCTTTTCCATAGCCGTAAATACGGAGGAATTTTACAGTAAATGATGCATTTTAAGTGGATGTTTTCAGTGCTGTCTGCCACATCTCCCTGATGCTTCAACAGCACATAGGTTCAGGTCTAAGTGCTGGCTGGAGTATTCATCTTCCTCTGGAGCAAGGCACTGGTTCTGCACTTCAGGAGGATTTGTAACTCTGTGCTTTGGCAACTTTTCCCTGTATATGTAGCTTCTGTTTGGAGATTGTGATTTCAGGCAGCCTTGGGAAATAACAGACACAGCAAAGGGGGCAGGGTTTTTCTTTGTTATCGCTCCTTGTTGCAAGGGCTCATTCCTTGTCATAGATAGTCTCCTACAAATCTCAGCAGAGCCCAGGAGAAAGAAGCTCCTTTCCACTCCCTCTGGCTGGGCTGCTGCCTGTGCTGTTCCCATTCTGCAGCCCCACTGGGAGTTTGCTAAACTGAGGCACGGACTGCAAAGCACATAGTTAAAACCTAATTTCTAGTGACTGATTTCATGCAAAAGGGCAAAAATAGAATTTGCAGATGCTTTAACAGAAAGCTAAGATGGCCCATCATGGAGAATCATCTTAAATACAGATGTTTAATATTAAGTTTATTATGGAATTGTTAATTTTTTGAGCTAAGGCCTGAAATGGGGTCAATTATGGTTTTACCTACCATAAGTAGCAAGTATTCATGCTTTTTAGTGAATTTCAGTTTGTACCAAAGTAATTTCCTTTGTAATTAATGATGCCAATATAGTTGATTTCTTACTTCTTTCCCACACTAGAATTGTCATCCAGTAAATTATATACCTGTGATTTCCTGTTGATGCTGAAATATTGTAATTTAATGGCCTACTATGCTCATTCATGGATATACAGAAATAAATAAATCAAAGGAAACAGTCTGTTAAAATGCACTTTCAGCATAATTGCTAACACTGGATATGAACTACTCTTTGTGCTGTTTCTTGTATTCAGAAGATATAAAAGATGTGGATTTTAATCAGTTTCTGTGGGAGAGACTTATTAAAAAAGATCTTCAGGGATTAAAGAAGCAGAGCAGAAGAGATTATAGTTGTGTTAGTGAAACATCTTTTAAGACATTTCTGTGTATTTTTGTCAAATGTATTGTAACCTATGTAACATGATGAGAGAAGAAACATCAGCCAGAGTATATCCTTTGCACCACTGGAAACTGATAAGAGCTCTTTTTTCCTTTGTATCTGGTTATATTTCATATTACTGTATTATATCACAGCCTATTATGTAACCTAATGCCCCAACAGTGAGAAAGGGAGTGAGGGACTGAGCACAAGTGTCAGTAATGTAGCATAAATATAACTGAAAGAATTGAGCAGCACACAAATGGTCAGAAAGCCAGGCAGATATAGCAGCCTTTGCAGCTGCAGTACTAGAAATTTTCAATGAGAGAGAAGAATTGCAAATGAGATATATAGAAATCTGTTGTATGGGCTTTTTAATAGACAATACTCATAGCATCTATTCATCGAAATTTGAATATAGAAAATAAAATTAGATTCAGATTGTAGTTAGTATTTTTCTGAAATTACATTTTGAAACCATGGATTCTGTACTGCAGCTGTTTTTTTTTTTTCCAGAATCAGTGGAATTTCTAATAATAATATAAATTGTTCTAAATTGCCCTTTTAAAATAATGTATTCTTGTACTTGTGGTTCATAATTTAAAACTTGGCTGCCATATTTAAATGGTCAGGTGAGGACAGGTTTTTTTCTGCTCACAGAAGTACGTCCTGAGTGGTCTTATCCTGTAGACTGCCAGCACATGTACTCTGGATCTCCAGTGGAAAAGCATCACTGCTGTGAGACAGATTGCTGGAATCAGAGCTCTGGCCTGGTCAAGGACAGCTTGCCATCCCAAAGATTGGTCTCTGTGGTTACAGGATTTGTGCTGCTTCTTTGTTGTGCCATACAGCTGACAGTAGTTCAGCATGAACTAATACCAAACAAATGGCACTTAGTGTTAATTGCTGTATTAAAAAAATGATGTTTGAGTGTGGGTTGGCCACTGCCAAGATGTTATTGTTTACATGGCCACTACCATCACTGAAAAAGTTTCCATTATGAATACAGATAAGTTACAAAACTTTCTTTTAATCTTTTGTGAAATCTCTACTCTGGTAGCAACCCATTCACATCAGCATGTGATGTTGAATTGAAATTCAGAGAATCAGTGCTGGGACATGCAGAGCCCTGCTGGGTGAGGTGTGTGGTGCAAAGGTCTGACTTGGCTGGGGTGAAGGACACTTGTCTTCCATGTGCAGTGACTCGAATGCTGTGGGTGAATTAGAGTACCCTGAAAGCTGCACAGACCCACAAAGCTTTTCAAAATGGTGCAGTACCTTTTGGCCTCCAAAACTGGGCTGGAAGATAAATGCAGTTTTACTAAAAGTCCATAGTGGGAATGTTTATATTGTGATGAAATGAATCTTTAAATATTGGTTCTGACAATAACATGATTATGATTTATGCTACGTTGTATTGCTTATTTTTATTATGATGTGTGTTTTTGAAAGTAATGGAGTTAATATTTCATGTTTGAGATCTTGATTTACTATTTTACTTTACCATTGTGTAATGCTGTGAAATGAATATAATTTAGCAGTCTTAGACCTTTAGTCTTTTGTGCTGATTAAGAAAAAATTATCTGAAATGTCAGGATTTCATATAGAATGAAAAATATATTTTCAGTCTTGTTCTTTCCAATTTACTTGTACCTGCAAAATGGAGGACCTTTTAACATAATGTGAAGGAGAAATGGAATTCCATTGAAAGACAATCTGTCTTGAATTTCTCAAAAATTTAAGTTGAGCTCTTATTTGAGTCTTGAGTGGTCACTAATTGTTTTGAGCTATGCATCTCTGAGAAAAAGGAACATTTCAGATTATTCCAGGGGAAGGTGGAGCAAAATAATCTTTTTGAGGAGAGGAAAAAGTGAGAATCTGGCCAAGAGGAATGAGAAAATACTGAAGGAGAGAGCAGGTGAAAAAAAGATGACCAAAACTCCAGGTTGCAGTGGTGATGACAGAATGACAGTGATGGGGAAGAAGAGTGAGAATGTCTTTGATGGGAGGATTGCCCATTGTGCTCTGGGAGGACTTGCTGCTTGGTTTTTAACCCCCTTCCCAGCTGAGCTGGTACCAGTCTCTGTGGTGAATGCCCAGTCCTGAGCAGGGCTCAGCTGTGGGTAAATCTCTGCATGAGCTGTGCGGAGCTTTCTGCGGAGGTCAATGCCTCCGTATGCCCCAGGGAGATGGGCACTGCCATCCCTGGTGCTGTGAGTGGCGAGAGTGTCACCGTGCTGTGGGACGGTGGCAGCGGTGATTGTGTCACCGTGCTGTGGGACAGTGGCAGTGGCGAGTGTGTCCTTGGGGTTGTTGGGAAGGTGCTGGAGGCACGAGGGGCTGTGCTGGGAGCAGGGAGCTGCCTGTGGAAGAGCACAGTGATGCTGGGCTGTGCCTGGGCTGGAGAGGGCCGTGGAATGGGCACTGAGGAGCTCTGCTGTGGGAAGCCAGGTGTGATAATTCAGATGTCTGAACAAGGTCTGGAGCATTGCAGTCAGTATGAAAGGTAGTGTTCAGAGACAACTGATTGTGTCATTTCTGCTTCTGGAACAGAATACATGCCAGCTTCTTAATTTCTTGCTGTTTATTGTCTCATTAACTTTCGCCTCAAGGCTGTGTAATATTTTATTACCTGCTTTTCCAATACTTGTTATAAACAGGTACTGAAGCTTCATATTAAAGTAATCTCACTCCTGGCATTCTAGGCTGGAGTTCTCAATTCAGATTTGCTATAAAATGCAGCCTGTGAGATAATGATGTTAGAGAGAACTGCAGCCTACAAAATGCTTTAAAAGCTGGAGTATAATTAATTGTAAAGTGACCTCTTAAAGAGAGTAGATTTATTTCTTTAGCATGAATTAATTTCCTGATAGAGATTTTGGATTACCATCAAAACAGAATTGAATCTGTCAGTGTCTGTTACTATTACCCCATTTAGCAGTATTTACCAACTTTGATGTGATGGGAACTCTTCTGGGGGAAAAAGGGCTGCTTGGGGCCCAGAGCTTTCCAACCCTTAACTTCCTTTCAGAATGTCACAGTAGTGCTGATAGCTATTGATGTGTCTACTATAATTTACTAGAAACTGTAATGAGATCAACAGCTCCATTCACAGAATGGCTGTGTGCCAGTGAGGAGGTGTAAGGCTGGCTCAGTCCGACTTGTACCAAACTGTGATTAAGACTGAAATGATGGAGGTTTGTACTTTGCTACTGCTCTGCTGGGCACCACAGCATTGATCAGCATCCCGTTGTTTTTGTCTTTTTAACTATCTGTGCTGTATCTCTGCAGGAAATGAGAGCTTTTCAATGGATAAACCTTGTTTTTCCTTGTTTTGTTTTTTAAAATACAGCTTTTGTGTATATGTTAGCTAGAAAGCAGTTCATTTTGGATATAGCCTGTTTCTCTCTATAGCCACTGATGGTTCTGACTTAGGCTACATTCAACTTGTCCTTGGTTGAATACTGAACCTTTCAAAAGTGCTTGGTGATTGCTAGCTGTTGTGGATTGCCCTATGCAGCTGCTGAGGCTAAAGCTTTTAAAAATTATTTTTTGAGTACACATTTAATAGGGTTTCTCATTGTTATTTCAATTGTATTAGTGGTAAGACCTTTAATTGTAATATTACTAATCTGGCTGAATACATCCAGTACATCATTTTAAAATGTTTTCATTTTTGTGACTGACAGTATGTTTACAAAGATGTTTTTGCTGCTAGATCAACCTCTCTAGTCAATATGCATGCCAATGCCAAGTATGTGAAATACATTTTATTTTCTTCCTTAATCACCTGTACTTCAAAAACATAAATGTATTGTTGATGAGTGTTTTAAAAGCAGAGAAATGGAATTTTTTCCTTGAGACAGATTTGAGTGTTTGAAAAGATTAAGTTGAAGTAGCCAATGAAAGGCCCTTCTGAGTGCCAGGAATCTGAAGCCGTGCCCCAGTGCATGAGCACTGCAGAGTTCACGTGCTGTGTCAGAGCTGTCAGAGAAAAAGGCTGGTGGTGATGTAAAGTTTAGCCTACTGCTGGTGAGGATGAATGAAGCCAAACATCCTGCTTTGGATCCTGGTCCCTCTGCTCAAGTAGGACAGGATCTGAGAGCAGGAATGTCTTCTGCAGTGAGTGGAGTGAGCTGCCTAGGAGGTCTCAATAGGTGGAGTTGGTGGCACTTGCAGGAGGCTCTGGCCCAGCCACACAGCCCAGGGTGCCCCAAGGAGTGGCTCACCTCTCTCTGTGGCAGTGTAGTAGTGGCTCTTCAGAGAGGATAAGTGACTCCCACCAAGCAGCATGGCTGGGGAAATTTCCAAAGGATTTACAGCAGTAAAGGTGAAAGAAAATCCTGTAGCGATTCATTGTCTTGGTCTGGTTGTGTTGTGGTTGGGCAAGGCTTGTTGTCTGTGGTTTAGGAGTAACCTGTTTTAAAGGCCAGTGAGAACATTCTTTTTACTCTTGTGCAAATCTGACTGTGCTGCAGGGTGGAGCTGACACATCACTAAGTGCTTTGCATTTCTTTGAGCATGAACTTCTCACAAGGGAATGATGTCCCACTGGTGGATCTGAGATGATTCTCTCGCCAAGGGCATCTGAATATAAAGATCAAAAAGAAAGCAGCTAGGGCAGAATGAGACAGAGATCCCAGATGCTTTGGACGAGGGTTACTGTATTCTCATATAAAATGTTGCTTTTTTATTTTTATTGGCACAAAGAGCCAATAATGTGTGACTTGTAATCTAACTATCTAGAGATCCATTTCACTTGGAGCCCAGTTTGGTTTTCTTCTATAGAAAGCTGGTTGCTGTCAGGAAACAATTATCTCTGGCTTGTGTTCTTTATGCAGCTACTCTTTAATTTTTTAAAATAAGGTGGTCCCTACTGGTGGGATTGAGAAGGAATGTGGGGGATATACTGATGAAAGTCCTGCATAGCAGCAGCCAGCCTGTGCCTCTGCCCAGTTGCTGTTGCCTGTTGTTTGTACAGCAAAATACATGTTGAACAGTAGTTGTATATACTTCTATATTTGAATGGCTGCAGGAGCCTCCATGTGCAAGCTGAGTGAGGGGGATTCCCTAGCCATTGTATCATGCATTTCAGAGCCAAGATTGAGGGAAGGGAGCAGATGAGAGCAGCCATACATAATTTGTCTCGCTTCCACAGTTTTCACAGCTTGACCTCAGAGGCAGCCATCATGCCTGGCTTTGGAAGGAAAACCCCCTAAATTCTGTGTGTTTGTTGATTTAAGGATGTGTTTGTTGTCTAGAATTAACAGGATGCAGAGCCAAGTGGGTATTGATGCTGATTGCATACAACTCTGATTTGGATTTTGGAGCTATATATAATTGCACAATTTGTATCAAAGGCAACTTAATTGCCCTACATTTATTTGTGTTTGTGCTGAATCATAATGAGAGGTCAGTTTTCTTACACAGGAGATAAGATTTAAATAAATTCAGCCTCTGCTCACATGGTAAAGTTTTCTCCACCTCTAAACCCACAAAACTATTTTTTTCAGCTTTGCACATGTGGTGATTGTGTATTTTGCAAGTACAATGTTAATGAATGTGTTTTAGCTAGAAAATGGGAAAGTTAAAAGTATGAAAGGCATATCAAACTTGATTACCTTTCTGATAGATTTACGAATCTGGTGAGTGATAGGAACTCAAGAAATATAATGGATTTGGACTTAAGTAGAGCATTAATAATACTTCATGATAATCTGCTTCATGAAATCTTACTTGAAAATATTGATTCCAATTTACTGTGGTGGAGATACTGCCATATGATATAAGAGTTGGCAGGGCAAGTGTAAACGAAGAATAATCTTAAATGGATGAGGCTGGAGCTTTTGAAAAAGCCTCTGAAAAAGGTTGGGGAATAATGCTATATGTATTCTAATGTTTAATATCTTTGTTAGTAGCACAGAAAATGAAGTACATAAAGTAAATTCTATGGAGGTGCTGAACCACGAATATCTCCAATATAGAGGAAAATAGTTAGATAATGCAAAAGACTATTGAGAGTTATTAGAAATGAGGATGAAAAATAGGAAGATGACTGTTGAAAAACAATCTGAGTCATAGCTGAAGGGAAGAATAATGCATAACAAAATTCAGAACAAAACAGTCAACCTCAGGAAATAGATTTTTCCTTTTCTAGTTAACTAAGATTAATTGAAGGTTGAAAGAGCTTTTCTTTTGGGCTTCTCTTTGTTAGCTAAAAAGGCAATTAACTCCCACAAAAAAACACACCCAGCATCACTAAGATACACTGCCTAAGAGAGGTGTAGTTATACTCTCCATAAGGTCTGTTCAAGAGTTCTGCAGGATTTATCACCTAGCAGACTGCTGTTTGGAAGGAAGTAATGCTATCCATTAAAGTGTGGCCTCAAAGACTAAAATGCTATTTGTAAAACTTATTTTTTAAATTCTCTTAACCAGTTTGTCACTATGAAGCATTTGAATGGGAAAAAAAACAAACCAGAAGACTGTTAATAAAAAACATATAACCCCCGTTATCCATAACTCAAGTCCATTTTGAAATTTTTTGTCTGAGCAGATGCATCTTGAGATTAAAACTTTTTTTACAAGAGCTGTTTGATAAAAGTAGGTATGAATAAAATGCAACCCAGAAGTCTTCCTCTGGCAGCGTGCATGTAATCACATCAGAGGAAATGGCAAGGTCACTGTGTATTAATTCTCTGGGTGTTTTATGAAGTTGACCTTTTCCAGTGTTGTATCCTAATTAGTGCAGCAGACCTGCTGAGCAGTGATTCGAGGAACATGTAACCTCACCTCTGAGGTTTTGGAGGTCTTTGATCATCCTGTGGATTAGAATTTCTATTCATGTCCCTTCTGAACTATGGGCAAACTGAGCTTGGCATTTCTCTCTTACATGGCTCCCCTCTAACTGATGGCTGCTGCTGTTACTGTAAGGTGAAGGAAATCAGTATTTGAAGGCTGGATATGCATAAATGGAGGCACAGACTGGGAAAATGGTGACTTAGGTTCAGGCAGGTAT
Source organism: Taeniopygia guttata (assembly GCF_048771995.1). Taxonomy (NCBI): domain Eukaryota; kingdom Metazoa; phylum Chordata; class Aves; order Passeriformes; family Estrildidae; genus Taeniopygia; species Taeniopygia guttata. The sequence continues at coordinate 10,062,094 of NC_133031.1, read as the reverse complement.
CTGAATTATTGAAAATCTAACATCTTGCTTAGGCTTTTTGTTATCTGAGGGTATCAACCTACTGTACTTTCTATGAACATGAATAATTTTTAATATCTCTGTAAAGAGGAGGAGGAGCAATCTTAAGAAGTAACCAAGTCAACTTCCAGGTAAATTGTAGACATAAATTGGTTTTCCATATAGACATGGAAAATGTCTACAAATGTGCTAACTAAAGATTTATAATTTGAGCTGATATTTAATTATTTAGTGTTATTGCAAAGAGCATTTCTGTCTTGTAGTTATATTAAGTGCTGTGGACTCATATTTCTAAGAATGCAACGTATGTATCATACTCGCATAACACAGAGGTGTATTTTGACTTAGTAAACAATATGAGTCATTATATTCTGCGGCTTCTGAACACAAGCTTTTAAGGATTTGTGGCAGATATGAGTGCAGAATATTGATTAATAGCAGTAGTACCACTGTTACAGTAAGCAGTCTTAAAATACAGCTTTTCTCAGTTGTGTGGGTTTTATGGAGGATATGAGAAAGTCACTGTGCTGAGAACTGCAAGGCTGATCTGACATCTGTGTCTGGTGCTCTAAGAACTTAAAAAAGGTTTGCCTGGTTCAGAAAAAGGAAGTTTGACATTCTTTATGTAATGACTTTGAGACAATATTTCTGGTAGTAAATTGCTCCATACGCATGTAGAAAAAGCTTATACAAAATAGAGAAACTGAAATTGGGAAAAACTGAAGCTGGAATGAATCAACACATTCTGAAACAGTTATGGTGATAAAATGTTGGATCACTGAAGCTGAGCATGTGGTGAGTTGAAGCTCTAGACTTGATGTGAGGGTTGTTTGGTAAAATTTCATAGCAATATGGCACAACTTCAGACTTAATGGCTATAATGAAATCTACTGGCCTTAAAAATCTGCAACTTTATATTTATTATTGTAATTTCTAGCTAGTGAAATGAAGATGTCAGATATTTAGAGGGTGAAGTATTATTATCATTCTTTTTATATTATTATTTTCTCTATTAGATTTTCCTAAGTGATCAGTGACACATGCCATATTGACATGGTGGTAAATTTAACATAGCTTATTTTGACATCTATAGATATTCTGGAGTTCAAGATTACTCTTGTGAAGTCTGGAAGGCCATGCTATGATAATCTTGTAATAATATCAGCAGTATCTCATTGGCCATCTCCTCCGACCAGCTGCCTACAACAGCCAGAGATTCACATCCCACACCCAAGTGCAACTTAAAACATTTTTCTGCTGGGCATTTTAAAGGCTGAGAACAATAGCATGTGCCCTTTCCCCAGATCTGCTCAAATTGGTGCCTGTTATCACAGCTAAGACTTGCATTTTTGGTTGGAAAAGAGGTGGGCTGAAGTGTGCCATCACTCTGGAGAGCGCAGAAGTGGGGCTGTGCTTGTGCCAGCTCTGCCCTGCTAGCAGTCTAACCCTGGGCTGGCCCGTGGGGCTCTGGGACAGCTGCTGCTGTCCCCTCTGGGGGCGTTTGGGAGCTGCAGTGAGCTGGGAATTCTCCAGAGGCTTTTAGTGCACCTGTCCCTTAGACTGCTGCTTTAAGGCATTGTGTGCAAAAATCTCATTTTAAAAACATGCACATGACCTCCTGCCTGAATATCACCTGCTTTTTGTAGTGGATCTAATTGCACACCTAAAGCTACAAATTCCAGGAAACGTTGCTGTAAATTTTTATTTGCACAGGTATATATTTATGGATTTGATCATAAGATTATTTCTGCTCTTCAGGAGGCAGTGGAGTCTTGCAGTTGGAATGACTGAGAATCAAGAAGAGTGATTCCTCATTTCAGTTTTTTTGATCTTTAAGTATGCCCAGTAACAGAAGGATAATGGATTTTCTTGGGGGGAAAAGCCTAACATCCCCAATTTTATATATATATCTTAAAATAGTAATTTAAAGTTTGCAATATGTAAGCATTATCAAATGTTGTTCATTATATGTAATCATAAAAATGATGAGAATATATTTTAAATATTATGCATGATATTATACTTATTTCAGATATTAAAAACTTTCAGATAATGAAATGAGATTTTTCAAGCCAAACTAATTTAATCTGGTTTTAAAAGTTTCTTGTAATATCATTCTAATTTATTCCATGATTTCACTCCTGTTCACTGTAGATTACTTAACAGTGCATTCATCTGGTAATTGTTGCTGTCACTTCCATACCATTTCTGTGAATTAAGGAAAAAATCTTGCGTGACTGATTTTTAGTCAACTGTCCCTGGACTCTCAAGGGCTGCTCAGCCTTTTAGAGGAGGTGGAGAAAGGAGATGGGGACCTTGCTGTGCTGCCATCTGTGGAATTCCCAGACTCCCATCCTTCCACTGGAAAGCCGTCTTGCAAAGATAAAAAAACCACTGACTAGGATTAACAACATCAGGATTTAAAAATGCATGATTTTGTGAATAAATTTTCTAAATATTTATATGAGACAGATTGGTACATGTGTCCAAAGACCTACAATTAGTTAAAATGTAGCTATGTGTTTTCTCGAGCTGTGTTGTGAGGGTGTTTTATTGCACAGCATCTGGAATCTGTGTGACCCCTGTGTCCTTTGGGCATCACCAGAGCAGTCTTCATCCCTCCCTGCACAGGAGCCATAATTCAGCCTGTCTCTATTACCTGCTGCTCCTCCAGGTCCTGCTGTCCTTTTTCCTGCACTTCCTTCTGTTGTAACCCTCTGGGCAGGTGTCTCCTGTGAGCAATAGAGCAATAAACCTCAGCCTGTTGTCGATAGGATATCTCTGACAAATGAAGCCCCCTGGAAGACAAAGGCTGCTCTCATTCTGCTTGCCATCTTACCCTGATTGAAAGAGCATTGAAGTAAGTACAGGGATATCATCAGTTTGTGGTACAAATCAGGCTGACCCTGATGGGCAACAAGTGGGTCAAGGCTCTGGAGAAAGCTATTTCAATAGGGAAAAATAAGCATAAATATAAATCATGGTGCTCATAGGGACAGTTTAGCTTTCCAAAACTCTTTAATGTGGAGCAATTCAGGTTTCTTAAACGAATGAAGTATTTCAGTAAGTCAAGTAATTTAAACACCTACAAACAAGGATGCCATGCAGTTAAGGTTAAAATACTGGCCGAGGATACTTTTTATCTGTCAGACTTTCAGCCGTGTTAGAGTATGAATTTTTGTGCTCCTTGGAAAATGGGTAAGATGTGCCGAAGAGATATAGGCAAGTGTAGGAAGTTAATGTTATGGAAAAACCCTGAAATTTTCTGTTTGTGAATTAAAGCTGCCTTTTCTATTATCTGTTTACAGCAGCAGGCACAGATCTGATAGTATCTTCTTTGAGGATTAAATTAAGTTCTTGGCATTTTTTTGAATTAGGGAGCATATAAAGGCTATTTAATAGGAGTGCTTTGTTTGATGAGCAGAAATTGAAGACAACAAGATTACATATAGCCCATTCTACAGATTCTGTTACGATTGTGCATCTTTGTGATGTTAAGACTAGACTCTATTTATTTGCTGTTGCAGTTTAATTTTTCACTTATTTGAAACAACATGAAGTGCTTCTATTACTATTCTTTCCTCTCTTTTAAATTAACTGTGGGTAATGGAGGATTTATGCTGCATGTATACAGATCATAAAATAACTTAAGGAAATATTTTTCCAAGATGAGTAGAATTAAGATAAGCTATCTTGGTTTCCTGTGCCTTGTAAAATGAATATCACTTTTGCTACTGGCTAGTTCTCCTTGAACACTTGAGTTCAGTTGTTCTGGTCTGTGCTTGTGCCATTCTTTTCCACCATGTACTCCAGCATGACCAAATGCTTTTCTGGAGCAGGGCAAAAAAGCTCTCCACTCTCCATTTGTGCAAATAATTTGCAGTGGCAACTTGATAAAATTGAATAAAGTAGCCAAACAGGATGATATATGCTAGAAGATGGAATTACCAACTGGAAAACAGAACAGTTATTGCAGCAGATGAGCAGGCCAGAACAAAGGAGCTGGTGATGTAGCAGTGCTCAGTTGGGTGCAAATGAAAAAACACACAGACAATCAGAAAACACAAATGGAAAAGCTGGCAAGAAAATACCTTCTGGTGCTTCAAAATCTGCTCTTTGATTTCACGGAGGCAGGTAAAGATATTCTCAATATTTTCTGAAAAATATGAATTTACATGCAGCACAGAAAGACTTTTCTGAAGGAGCACATTTATATTTATTTGCAGTTAGAGATTGAGAGAATTTAACTGTTCTGTGTTTCTACAGGATATGTTTTTCTTTTCTAACAAATGCAGTATTCATCCCTGCTCTCTGTGGTGTATCTGTCTAGTGGTTGTTATTAGATGTGTTCATCCCTGTTGTCCTGTGCGCTGCGGTTTTCTTCCTGGTCCAGGTGGATGTATGAAAGGTGCATGTGAAGATGGCAGAAGAGAATCCTGCAGGCAGTGGAGTGTGGATGTGCACACCCACACATTTCCCTGCAGGGCTGCCCAGAAGGTCTGTGTGACAGCCCATGCCCAGCTGCTCCCCACACTGCCCTGGAGCTGCCTCAAGGTCAAAATCTCTTGTGCTACTCGGCCACTTCCAGTGGGCTTGGGCTAGCCTGGATCAGGTTGGGCATTATTCCTGCAGGCTTCATCAGCTGGCAGAGCACCTTCCTGCCCCAGAGCTGAGGGGCTGTTTCTGTTTGGGCAGTCTGAGAGCAGGGACAGAGTCCTGGCTGTGTGACAACCCCCTGCAACACGTGTGGTGTGCTGGGAGGAGCGTGTGATGGTGATCTGTGTGTTAGCTGGTGAGGACATACCTGTGCTTGACTTCAGTTTGGATGCTGGCCAAATAGCAAATGTGTGTCCTCCTGTTTTTCAGGCTGTCTGCTTTGTAAATAATAATAACTTTTGGGGAAGTGGACATAGGGGTGGGAAGATGAATATAGTTCAATAATTATTTTGCTCTGGTGTGACAGATTGTTTTTTTTTTTTTTCTCTCCTGGATATTTTGTCATCTTAGCATTGTGGGGCTGTCAAGAAACATTTTATGCTGCAATATGCTATGTGTGTGTTTCCACACAGAATATATATGTGTCCACATACACAGTAGTAAATTTGAAAACTGTTATTACCATTCAGGAAAGAGATCTTTAATCTATTGTGGATATTTCTCAAAAAACACTACTTGAATTCTTGGTGACAGTAAGAAACGGCAAATAAACAGTAAGGATTTTTAGGAAAGGAATGGTGAACAAATCAACCTCATTTTTCAAGTGTAGTTCTTTATCTCAGTTTCTGTTTGCAGACCTGATGATCCTGTCTCTTAAAGGTCACAGTAAAACTGATAAAATCTAGAAGAAGGAGAAGAAGGATGGTTAAAGGTTTGGAGCTGCCTGTAGAGGAGAAGAAACACAATAGATTAGGATTGCTGCACAAAAAGATATGATAATAGTAGAACGCAAAAATGAGGATGGGAGAGAAAGAATAGTAGGGAGTGAGAATTATCTGCTTGTTGTAATATGGGATCTAGGGAGTGTCTGACAAAAATAGATGTTTTAAAATAAGTCCTTTTTCATGGAAAGCTCAATTAAATTGCAGAGCTTGCTACCCCACAGTATGAAGGACAACAAATTGTATGGGACTTAAAATTCAGGAATTTCATAAAAAATAATTATTTTGTAGGCTACATCCAATCCAAAGAGTGGATTGGAAACCAGCTCTAACTCAGGTTAGTTCTGTTAAGTTGCTGGAACTGCTGTCAGTGACAGGCAGGAGGGTCACACTGCTTCATGTTGTTAATTCACTAAGGAAAGGAAAAGGAAAGGTAGTATTGGGATAGGCGGCTTCTTATTTCCTTTTTGCTTAGTGATTTCTGTATTCACTGATTATGGCTCTTTGTAGTGCAGGTTTCTTTGTTTTTGACTGTAAGGCTTAAGCGGTAGATAGTGTTTTTATTTTTCTAATTTAACAAAAGTAGAAGTGGTACCATTTAGCCATGGTATTTCCTCTGGGATTAGCAGGGTTTATTTGAATTAGTTTAGTTTGTTTGTAATTGTTGACAATGCCATTGTTTCTCTTGAATGTTTATAGCTGGATTGTGGCTGAGTGCACAGCCCACAAGGTGTAAGTCAATTATTAGGGGTCACAGAAGAGCATTATGCAAATCAGTTGCCTTGAAAATATACATGTATGTGCAAACGTACATATACATGGATTTTAATACCAAGTGCTGTTTTTATTCCAGTCTGGTGTCTCTTATTCCATCTCTGGATAGTAGACCTGTCTCCACTGCTGTAAGATAAATTGAGTCTGAATTTGTGCTCTGTGCTCTCAGAGGTTCCAAAGCGGAGACTGCATTATGACAGTCCAGCAAAGATAATGCAAACAGAAGAGTGTGTTGTCAGGGGTAAGCGAATACTTTTGTGCAAGCTAGTATGTGGTAGATCAAACAGAGAGGAATCAGCACTGTAAACTCTGAGGCTCTTCTTCAAAGCAACACTTGATGCTGTAGCAAGGCTCTCCATCCATTATTTTCTTGTTATTTTATCCGATAGTGTACTCTAGCCCAGTGATTTTAATTGATTCTTGTGGAGGTAGTAAATGAAAACTCTGACCATGATTCTGCTTTCTGCTCTTCGGTTCAGAAAAAATCCTTTTTTGGTTTTTAATCTTCTTGAAGTTTATTCTTAAAAGTGCAGTTTAATGGGTTAGTGTTCTTCAGTAGTGTATTGGGGTAGAATACTAAGGTGTGTGACATGCATATGTGTGCACATGTTTAACTGAACTAAAACAAATACTCCAAACTGAAAATTGGGTACTGTCATGATCCAAGTGACATATAAGATAAAGCTTCCTCTAAAACCAGTAACAGCACTGCAAATATTCATGGTAGTGTAATAGAACATTCACCTTGTTAAAAGGGTTATCTGTACATCCTTAAAATTTTGTTTCCATTTAAATGTCTTAAAGGACAAAGAAATGAGTCATAAGAATTCTGCTGCTGACAAACAGCACATGGTAATTTCTTGCACCTCAGACATGAGAAGGAACCTTCATTTCCACTTCTAAGTAGTAAATCCTGGGTGATTTGCATTAAGGAAATTTGTACTAGAGCAAATAATATTGCCTTTTTTCTCAGCCGTATCATGGGGTGAAAGCCTTGTTGAAAAGTTGTGTACTGGATTTTGAAATACTTTGGAGGAATTTTTAGTGCATGTGTTTAGTCTGTGAATTCTAGAGCAAGGGCAATCTCAAACTAGATCCAATTCAACGCTGAATAGTTCCTTTTTTTGTGGTATAATTTCCTTAGAAAATGGTGTAGGTTCCAAGGATGGGTTCTGCATCCCTGTTGAATCTTGAATTCAATCATATTTTGCAAGATTTTTTTGATGGAGGAAACCATTGTAGTATAACAACTGCGCTGAGCGCGTCAGAAACACGTGGGGCTAACCCAGAACGTCAGACCTTCTGCCCTGCTTTGCATTTGTGAGATGTGCCACTTATGGGCTTGTCTGCACTGCTCAGTGCACTGTAGCACAGAAAAACCTTCTGTGTGACTTCAGAATGACCTAGCTCATGTACCAGTAGCTCGTGCAGCTGTGAAGTGCACAGTGTAGACAAAATGTAAAGTCCGTTTGTAGGTTACGTTGGTTTGGCTTTTCATTTCTTTCAGAGACAGCAAGATTTGGTAGTACTAAATCTAAAAAAAAGCAGGAGTAGCTTATAATCAGTTTGTTTATTATCTCTTCAAAGGACTGGAATGAGATGTACGAGATGTTTTGCTGCAACACTGCAAGTGCAATTTCATTAATATAGGACAGTTACAATACCTTTGAGATCCTATGAGACAGCTTGTGGTTTTTGCTGAAGCTGCAACATGATTTCCCAAAGCAATACGCAATTAAACATGGGGTTATAAGACAATGTGATCTTCACCAGAGATGGAAACACTCGCTCTAAGGTATACTTTTTTTTTTTTCAAAATGTTCAGAAAAAACTATTATAGGTCAATGGGTTACCATGTGGAAAAGTAATGCTCTGGTAAATGCTTGCAGAAGGCAGCAGAATATCTAAGCAGTTCTGGAGAGAGTGGAGTGGGGAAGCTGTTGTAGTTCAAAAGCTCTATAAAGATAGGTGAACACAAATGGTTAGAACAGGAAAAATATACAAGTTCTATCCTAGAAATATTGTTTAATGTTCCCATCCCTAATCTGGATTTCAGAATAGCAATTACATGTGGGTGATCCCCATCCAGGCTAGGGAAGGCAGTAACTCAGTGACTCCAACAGGAGTAGGTCAGTGGGCACTGTAATGGCAGCTGAAACTCCCTGCTGAGGCTGGCAAAGGTGTGCTCGTGGGAAAATAAGGAATTTCACACCTTATGGAAGAAAGGGCCAAAGTGTCACTGGAGAGAGATGAGTGGGAATGTGTTAGGAATGCCATGGTTTCCCCTTTTCCTTTCTGGTGACTGTTTTGGGAAGTTATATGTGACACATGCTTAGGTATTCACAGGGAAGCAAAAGCTAATTAAAGATGTGGAAAAGAGCAGAGATTTGGAGCTGTTAAAAAAAAATCATAATTGGAAAGGGGAAATGGTGATGCAAAGAGAGCAAGAGGGACTTTATTTCAGCTCCATAGGAGGCAGTATCAAGGCTTAAAACCAGCAAGAACTTTGTGAACTCAGAGTTAATGTATTGAGTGCTTAGAATCTTAGGAGGATTTTTTATATTTTTTATTTCTCTTTTTTTTTTTTGGTAAGGCTTAGGCTCTACGCAGATAATTAGAAAATGCACAAGTATATTTGATAGGATTAAGAAATTATAAAGAATTTAAGTCCTCATGCTTCAGCACAAAAGCCAATGAATATGACAATATTCTGAAGAATGTTCTTTTAGAGGAATTTGGTTTTGTGTATGTCTGCAAAAGATTTTAAAAGCTTTAGAGAGATTGGTGTGGTGTCAGTGACAGATATGGAAAAGACACTGGCCTAGGCAAGCTGAGCTAACTAATATGGCAGATTCAATACTCTATTTACCTTCAGTGAAGGTGTTGCTTACACAAGTAAAACACTGAACTCTGACAGAGGAACAACTGGAGGATAACAAGTCTTCACAAAATGACCCCAAAATTTTGTCTCAAAAAACCTTCACCCTTAGCCTTTCAGTGGAACTGTGACCTATAGCTGCAGATCCATATTGTACCATGCTTTGTAACAGAAGAGAACTAATCCTGGACTGTACAAGGGATGCATGGACAGTTATCTGCATTAAAAATGGGTATAGGAATTCAGATTTCTGGTCTTTTGCTTTTTATAGCACCTGCCCTGTTTTGATTTTAGTAGCCAAAAATAATTTAATTTGCGATTCTGTGGTGTAGGGCCTGAAATGACACGACAAGTATGTATTTCTTTTCATGCTGTGTTAACCGCTCCAACAGAATGCGATTGCATGCTTCATGCAAGTACTTCAGGAAAAACACAAATAAAAGAAATAAGGAAATGACTGCACAAATGAAATTAGACCTTGCTATCATTAATTTATCAGTATAAATTATCCTTATGACTCCTTGCCTTCTGTCAAATGTGCAGAGATCAGAAATTGAGTTTCCCAGCTAAATCCAATTGATCCTGAAGATAAAAGTTTAGTCTCTCCTGATTTGTCTAAGTGGCATAAAGCATTGTGCTTATTGTGGCACTTGTCCACTCTAAACAAACACTGGCATTCCTGGTGAAGGAGAAACCTATTGCTCTTGGTTAGGGCTTCTGAGTGATGGACATTGGGGGTTGTGCTTGACACATTCAGTCTCCGTCTCAGCTGGCAGGCACCCAAGGTGCACAGGAGAGCTTTATGCTGGAGGCTTTGTGTGTGACTTGCCCTTGAGAGCTCAGACTTCTCATAGCAAAGAGCTGAAACAAAGAGTTGCCAGCTGGTGCTCACCCCATGTGGAGCTTATAGTGACCAATCAGTAGCCAAATTTTTTTGCCTCTCAGACCCTTGGGAAATGTGACTGGCTTGTGGGGTGAAGTTGCACATGGGCATAGGAAATGTCAGGTGAGGGCACTGGTTATTTAACTGCACCTGAGAGTTGGCATCTCCTGCTCGGGGTGATGATAACTGTGGGTCAGAACCTGAGTCCTGCCATGAGGGAAGAGAGGAGGCAGGAATGGGAGATGGTGGTGGTGACAGGAGTGGCTGGTGCATTGAACTTCAGCTGCTTTTCAATTTTTGTATTAAAAAATGCATTTCTGTTTCCTTTCCCCCACCTGCCCCAAGTGTTTAGATTGTAAAATTTAAAAATAAATCATTCCCTGAATTCAAATGTCAAGGTTTAATTGTTTAACCTTTTTTTATAAAAATTTTCATATGTTCTTCACATGGAACTTCTTGTGGTTGATCTTTTGCTTTGTAGAGCTTTATATTTAAATTACTTCAGCAAGGGGCAATGGGCAAGAAACTTGTCACTTCAAAATACCTGCCCTCTTTGCATCACATTTGCTTCCTAGTGTATCAGCACATTGTGGGGTACGAAGAGATGCTTTAGCTGCTTGTCTCATGGGACTCTGTGTGCACCCAGGTCCTTGATTAGGAGTCTGTCAGCTCCTGGGCCTTGGTGGAGTTGAGCTGGTTGGCTTCTGAATGCCTTGTGCTGAATATTAGAAAGGGTATGTTCACAAAATGTGGAAGTTGTCTTCCAGTTAATGCAAAACAGAGATAAGTGTCTTGACTTGAGCATTGGTAGAAACACTGCCTTTCTTTTCATTGTGCATTTCTATGTGTTCAAAAATTAGTCTACAAATTGAGCATCACCTACCTTTCTATTTTTCAGTCTTTCTGACAGTTTAGCTGATGTATTTGGTCATTGCTCACAAAACCCATTTCATTCAGTTTTGACATTCAAAGACACTGAAGTCTGTGAGTTAGCTGATTAGCTATGATCAGTGCAGTTAATCAAATGTATCATTAAACTGGGGAAAAAATGATAGGCACTTCTGCCATTTACAACCCCCTTTTGCTAACATAAGCAAATGTACAGTGCAGTCTCCTGCGTGCACACAGGACCAAGGAAATTGGGCAAGTCCTAAGTGAGATGTTGCCTTTTGTTACACTGCACAGAAATGTCTTTTAGACTGGAAAGAGACTTGGAGTGGAAGTGAGAAAAAATGTTTTTCTCTAACAGCCCGGGTTCTTTGTGGTGGGGGCCTAAATGTACAGAGCAGTGTGTGTCCTGCCCAGCAGGGTCTGATCCTGCAGCTCACTTTTACACCTTGCTGTGCTGGGCTGTAGCTCAGGGAACAGAGGAAGCAATTTGTCCCTGTGGTGGATGCTGGCCTTGGTCTCCAGGGTGTCCAGCCTGTGTCTGGTACGTGCAGCCACCCTGCTCTAGGAGAGGGCTGTGAGGAAGGAGGAACTGATATATGCCTTTGTTACACCTGGATGTAGTTGTGTAAAGGGTACAAGAAGGAGCCAGACTTCCCCCAAACTTTAACCCTGCTTTAGTCTTGGGCTTCATTAACACCTTCCGTTGGTACTGTGGCCAAGGATAACATATTGTGCCTTGGGCTCTACATCTAAGGAAGCCTGTTATTGTAAAAAAAAACCCCAGCACTTTTCTCTTGTAGAACTGAGAAATGGTTGTCAGTCTAAATATATATATATATATATGAGTGGTCTCCATGGAGTTTCTGAGACTAGTAAATGTGCAAGGTCGTTGTCTGCCAGACTGACAGCCTCAAGATGTAGCTTTGGACTACATCAAAATATTCTTACCATATGAAAATGAAGAGCCTCTGTGACAAAAGCCCCCCTGAGAAATCAGCTGACATGTCTATCCAGGAGGTAGTTCTCCTGGTTGCACAAAGCAGTTTCAGCCTGTGAGGAAATAAATTAATTTGATTTCATAGTAGTTAGTTACTGAGATGAATCAGGTCCTAAATACAAGTGGTTCACAGTACTGCATGCATAGAAAATGCTTAAGAGCTGTGTAGCACTCAGGTGATGTGGAGAGGGGCAAGGTGTTTTCTACATCTGTGGTGTGTATTTAGACAGAGGCCCTTGAGTGAACAAATGTGTCTGGCCTAATGCTCATGAAATTGGATCTTTGGGAAATGGTTGTTTGAAGTAAATTGCGAAGGTTGGATAGCTAACAGTAGCCATTGAGTCTGCAGAACCAGGCTACAGTGCTAGAGCTCTCAGGGGCTGTGCCTTCATGATTTGTCTAGGGATTTAACTTCAGAAGGCAATGCCTCACTTTTGGAGAGATTTGAGAAACTTTAAAAGCCCACAGTGTCAACTGTGCAGGTTATCATCAGTCAGACAAGAGGGTAATGTCCTGCCAGGCCTGGGTAGTGATTCCCTGCAGCCCTGTACCTTAGAGTCTGGTTGCTTTAAGAAAACAATTCAGTGATTATGAGAAAAGAATAGATGCTGTGAAGAATGTGACAATTTAGCTGGTGTGTATATAGGATATGTTCTGGGCGAGACAGTGATTTTATAAAGATGCTGTGCATAAGAGAAGACATCAGAGTATAGCAGTCATACAATGACAACTGAAGAAAGCCCTCCACAGCCCTGCAGGGAATACCATGGTTCTTGTCAGGGTGTCCAGGCTCTCAAGCTGACACTGTGCTGTCTGTAGCATCTTGCTGTAACTTGAGTTTTATCAGTCTAGGATTTGAGTGTTTCTCGCAGTAAAATTCCCTAATGCTTGGGGCAGTGTGAGGATAGCAAGAAGGCTCTAGATGTTGTGGCTTTCTAAGACTTGTATTTTTTTGTACTTATGACTTGAGCATACAATCACAATATATCTTCTCAGAAAATCCATATAATCCAGTATTGAATGCCTTTAGTGAGAAGCTGGTGACCCATGAACAAACAAACAAAAATTCCTCATTTGTACTGGTTTCTCTCATTAGAAATTCACTTTTCTAATAAGTCACATAATTTTTTTAACTGGTAAAAAATTGATAATTGAAGGCAGGAACCTTCTCTGACCTACTCTTCCCTGTGTCAAGATTTGAGGTGCATCTCTTCTTTTCCTCAAACCAATCTCTCTGTGTGCCCAGCTTGAAATTAGGTACTAGGTTTTTCGTTATGCAGTTTATCTTGTTAGCTGAAGCATTTTCCTTCCATCTGTGTTTAACTCTCTGCACAAGCACTGGTTATTGGTGTTACAAAGCCCTGTGGAAACAGATTCAGGAAGGTGCAATATTGAATTCCTTATTTGTTCCCACGTGGTAATGCTTTAATAACTGTCTATTCTGACCACAGTGCAGTAGTAACTTTCTTGGTCTTCTGCAGAATACGTTCAAATGCACTGGTAAGAGGACAGGGACAAAATAATTTTGGTTTTAGTCTGTGACTAAGAAGCTACCTGAAGGTGTTATATAATGAGATTATATGAGCACAAACATAAAACATAACAGCCAGTTAAGCATTCTTAGTAATAAAGCCTAAGCAGCACCTAATAAGAAATGTAATATGATATTTCTCTATAGATCATGCCACAGGGCTTGAGTTATCCTGTATTATCTATCCCCTCTGACAATATACATTATGTGTATATAACATAGTTACTCGCTACTGACGTCAGATGCAGTTGAAGGAATTGTACAACAGCTGACAGTAGAGCATTTAAGGGAAGCAGTATCTTCCTGTAGAATGTGAAGTGTTTTAAAAGCCCATCTTTTCTATGTGGCTTCCTCTAGATGAGTCTGAATTTGTGTCTACCATAGTGACTGTCATGTGGAGAGAAGTTGTAATGAGGCTGATTTTTAAACTATTTTTAATAATATAATATTAAGTATTCTACATTTCTGTTGGTTTGAGGTAAGCCTGGGGGATAACCCAGTGTAATACCTGTTTATCCCCAGAGACAGAGGCTGACATAGTTTAAAAAAAAAAAAGGGTTGAAAATAAGAAACTTTCAAGAGGTCAGGTCTCATTTAAACATCAAAATAAAGAGGCCTGGTTTTGCAGCAGCCTCTGGTAAGGGAGCATGTAAATGTTGAGACTTTTTGGAAATCTGCCGTCAGGTTCACAGTGGGACTTACCAGGTGTTAAACACATTTGAACAACTGGCTAATTTCATGTATTCAGATGAGAACTCCTGACAATTTGTGAATTTTTGTTTTCCCCTGATTTGTCTCATGCAGAGCTGAAGGGGAGAGAGAAATTCAGAGTAATGCTCCAATAATTTTAAGTAGCTTTAGTAGGTGTTAAAAAAGTTGTGTGTGGTGTCTGAAGTTATTCAGTGGCAACTGCTAAAAGGAAAACTGGAGAATGCAGATTTGCAGTGTTTTAATGCTACCCAGTTTATAGCACTGGACAGCCATGGGGGATTTGAGATCTGCAAGCAAAGTGGTTTTTATATCACAAATACTAGGGCTGAGTGAGGACAGGAACCTTTCCTTGGTAATGAGCAAAAATAATTTTGGCATTTGTTATGTCTTTCATGAGTGAGGAAAGGAGAAAGTGTTCCTTTTAAAGTTGATTTTAGAAAATGACATAGCAGCTTTAGGCTGTTGCTAGGCTTGGCATATTTGCATAATCTTTGAATGCAGTTGTAAGTATGTGATACATTGCAGAGATCTTTCAATGGATCAACCCCTAAGCTTGTCGATAAATATAGGCTATAAATACATCCTGAGTCACAAGCAGATTCATAAACACTACGAGTCTTTCAGCAGTTGGCATAAATAAGTGAATGCTGTTTAGATAAGTGGGCTCCTTCAGCATGGCTGTGCTTCCCTGGCTATGTGAAGATTCCCGGGGTCTCCTCTGCCTTATGTAATATTGCTGTCCCCTTTGCTGGTGGAAGTAACAGCTGTGGGAGGGGGAAAATCATAGATGGGACCATAAGGATAAGTTTTAGGGCTGTGCATTTCTGGAACTGCTTGTTGGAGTATGGAACTCACTGTCTGTGCATGAGACAATGGTGGAGCCTCATATCATTTTGTTTCTGGTAACACAGCAGCCCTGAACACATTGTGTGTGCCCCAGAGTCTCCCTTAAAGTCTGAGGATGCAAAGTGCCACTTTGGAGCAATGTCTGGGGTTATTTGACTTTGTTGTTTTCAAGTAGGTACTTAAGTGAGCACAATGGTGGATTGGGAAGTAGATCATGCGTCATTGTTTTGGCTTGCTTAAAATGTCTGCGTGAGTGGGAGTGTGCAGTGCATGGCAGGTGCTCCTTATGTGCTGGGGAGACAACAGGAATCTTTTGTAGGTAGTGCAGCAGTGTTGAGGAGGCTTAGGCTGATGCTCATCCCTCCTGATTCAGCTTAAGGTGTGATGCAAAGGGGAAGAGTTTTAGCCTCTCCCCAAAGGGAAGCTTCTCTTGGCCCTATTTGTGCATAGTCTCTTTAGATAGGCAGGTAGGGCTGACGTGTTCCTTGGTTGTCAGTGATGCTCCACATCCCAATGTGCCTCTCAGTACCA
The DNA here is from genome assembly GCF_048771995.1 of Taeniopygia guttata. NCBI lineage: Eukaryota > Metazoa > Chordata > Aves > Passeriformes > Estrildidae > Taeniopygia > Taeniopygia guttata. The sequence goes on along the minus strand of NC_133031.1, from coordinate 10,046,656 downwards.
AAGAATTGGAGGTTTTATCAGCTTATCTGGAATCACCATGTTTGATAGCTTTTTGCAGATGACAGAGGAGAGTTTTCCTTTGGTGCATGCTCCGACTGAGCCTGAGCCACACTGACATTGAAATAATACTCAGTGTGTACAAGTAAAATAGTCCCAAAGGAGGCAACAAAGTCAGGCATCCCTGCAGAATGCTAACGAGGGTGTAAAAAATACTCCTGTGTCATTGATTTGTCATGAAAGGCAGGTGAAAAAAGCAGAGGGTGAGAGTGCAGCTCATTCTGTGTTGAAGGGCAAAAGAAAACATAATTATTGAAGAACTTACAAAGAACAGAGATCAAATATGCAGTGCTCAGAAAAGCAGTTATGTTCTGTGAATAATTGAGATGGTTTGCAGTTAATTCTACCTGAGAACTAGTGTTGAAAGGGAAAAAGAAAAAAAAAGTCAAAGCTGATTCAGTTCCACCTAGTGCCTTAAAATAGTATTTTGATGCCATTGTGATTAATCTGTAGTTCTGTAGAACCATGCACTATTCAAAATTATCAGAAATGCTTATTCAAATTTTTAATCCTGCCAAACTACAATTCCAGGAGCAAGTCTTCACTAATGAAGTTACATTTTGTTGAGAAAACAGAAGCACAGTTATTCTATACCATTGAATTTCTATTTTAGCTGCTTATGGCTCGTTTTATTATTAATTAGGAAACCTAGAAAAGGTTTAAATTCTGGGATATTGCACATCCTTAACGCTAAATTGTTTTAATACCTACATTATACAGTCTTTTCTGGTGTGGTTTTCTAGATCCACCCAGCTGCAAAACCAATAGCAAAAATCAACTCTAAAGCAACTGCTTTAAGAAGGCTTTTGTGCTCTCAGAGACACTTACTTTCTTAGGAGGAGCTAGAGAGCAGTGCCAGAGCTGTCTTTTGGAAAAACAAGGCCATCTCTTATCTGTCACCAGTGCTCTCAATTGATGCACTTTTATCAGTGGAGTGTGCTTTCTGCTGATTTCATGGCAGTAGCTTCTCCACACAAAATGCAGTGTATTCAATGAAGATTAACTCAAAAACCTTACCTGGAAAACAACTGGTGTATTTGTTGACCACTTGATGGCATCACTCAGTTGTGCAGAAACTAAACTGCATTGTCAGTAGAGCAGGGTTACTTGTGCTTGGTGTTTTATTTTGACCATCAAAAAATGGAGTTATTAGTACACTCCCATAAGTTAAGTGAAAGCCACAACTCTAGTTTTGATCATTATTTTTATTCTCTGTTGTATACTACTTACCATTTTGGAATAATTTTTTTGTCTGCATAAATGCAAACAGAAGAGTGGTCTAGACTCCTCTTTGTGCTCCTGGTTAACTTTTCAAGGATGGCAGTTAGTGGTTTAGTGGGTTAGTACTGACACAAAGAATGTTGTCCTGCACAGAAATGGCTTTTTGGTTTGCCTTTCTGGTGATAGTTCTGTAACTCTCCAGTTGTTGCAGTTAATGAATGCTAGGGAAAGGGTTTATTCAGCTGTGGTGTTCATCATAGGTCCTATGAAATGAAAGCATTTTGCAGCCTTCATACCAAAAGCTGTGGGTGCCAGCCAACGCTGAGAATGTACTGAAAATGCTGAGCCAAGGGGCTAATGGAGCAAACAAGGCACAGTGGCAATTATTTAGATATAAAGGACACTTCTGGTAGTGCCAGGGGAGCTCTGAGAGTTTATACATGCTGAGAATTGGCCCTCAAGACATCAGGTTGTAAAACATAGAGCGAAAGGAAGCTGAAGATGTAAAAACTGCTTCTCTTGAGCAGTCGATGGCACTGAGCAGGGACAAGGCCCCTGTTAGTGCCCTGAGCCTGGGGGATGCAGCCAGCTGCTGACCCCAGCACCTTATTCCCTTACCCATCCTCCTTGAATAATGGAAAAACAATACAAAGACTGTCCAAGAACTGGGAGATGAAACAATTTTGCCATTTTTTTTGGTAAACATTTTAAAATCTTCATGCTTTCCTTGCTTTTGAGATGTTTTTCAGATGCTGCTTTGTCAGAGATATTGTGGCATAATGTTTATTTGCAGTCTTACATGCACATCCTAATGTATGAATTTACTGGTACATCTGTCCTGCCCTTTCTCAGATAGCAAAGAGGAAGGAGGGAATATTTATTGTTCTCAAAGATCCTATCCAAAAAATGGGCATACCTAAGATAAGGTACTTTGGGGTTTTGGTTGGCTTGATTTTTTTTAAATTTTATTTTATTTTATTTTTTAACTAAACCACAGAGGAGAAATCGTGAATTTTCTTTCTAGTTCTAAGATGCATTTTGTTTTGATAATGGAGTAGGAAATATCCATATTCACTATATATAAGGTGATACTACAATAAAAGTGCTACCTAAAAGGTTTTTGCTGCCTACCTTTGTTGTCTTTTCTCTATGTTATCAGTCATTATGTGACAAGGAACCATAGCTTCATGTAGATTTCCTAATAAAAATAGTAAATTATTTGTTATTTGTAGAGAAGTAGTGCAAGTATAGAAAATTAAGGTAAGTAAAAGTCTACAGAAATGTAACAAAGAAAAATAAGTTTATTGCTGAGTATCCAAAGGGAGAACGACTACATAGCATGTCATTAAATGCAACTTATGCAGATTCATTTTGAATTGCCTCTCTCAGTTAAGGAAAGAAGCTGAAGAATAAGAAATATCATAAAATGTGACGCAAGAAACAAATTACCCTTCAGAAAACCCCATTTAGTGAAGCATGAGGTTCAGTGAGTGCTTAGATAACTAATTTTAATGTTGTTTTTAATACAACAATAATAGGAGTGAATCTTTGTATAAATCAATATTTTTAATAGAAGCATTCTCAGTGATATGGATGGGATTATCCTATAATATTTTTCTGCATGATCAGCTAGTTTTCCACAAAGGCAATAAATTTTAAAGGCGTTTTGAGGCCTAAAGAGGAGTAAGATGTAATAGCTAATAGTCTTTTGCCATTTTTCTGGGTGGCTGAATTAACTGTGGGCTGTGCTCTAACTTCACGGAAGTTTCTCATGTAATACAGCAGAAACATGCAGGTTTTACTTAGATATGTGTGAAAACCCTTCTGTGTTTTGTGTTACTTTGGCTTTTCCTGGAAGAATTGTATCATTATCCACTTGAATTTGAAATGTTTCTTGGTGGATGCAGTCTTTCTCCTTGCATCGTTGGTCTGTCTCATTTCAGTGCTCCAACAAACCTCCTAGAAGGACTTTTTCCATTTAATTTGAGAATATCTCTGTGGGTGTGTTTCCCACAGACCTTACATCTTGATTCAAGACAATTTTACAAACTGATACATTTTTATCTCCTAACTTTTGGTTGTTTTAGTGCTTCACCCCAAAATTTTACATGTATCTGTGTTTATCTAGAAATCAGCAAATGAACCAAATTGCTAATTAGATTTTATACGTATAAATAATACAATAGTTCATTTGTATATAGCACATGACATTCTGCATCTGCTTGCTAGTTCGGTTGGGATCTGCTAACTATGCATTTTCAGGAGATATTACAGGCCTTAATAGTCTCATGGAATATTAGAATTTAGGGTCCCAAACCCAGGGTTTTTCCCCAGAACCTGCTGTATTTTTCAGACTTTAAAAGATAAATAACGTGAAAATGTAGTTTTCTGCCAGATTGACTGAGGAAGTAGTACTGAGGCAAGCATCAAGTCTCTTGTCTCAGCAGGAAGGTGGCTTGCAAAGATAATCACAGACACTTAAGTGCCAACTTAATCGCTTCATTGCAGATTAATACAGCATGTCTGAAGTTATCTTTCTTCCTTTGAAAAACTTTCCAAGCAGACAGGCAACAGCCTCTCAATTTTCAGACAGTGATTTTTTTTTTTTTTTTTTAATGCAAGTTATTTGTGATTTGGGTGACTCTTCTTTTGCAGTGCAGTAAAGACTTCCTAAGGGTTAGTGAATCTGAAAAAGAAAAATATTCAACTGAAAGCTTGAAGAGGATTTATTAAATATGAGAGGGCGTCCAGAGTGGGCAGGATGGTGATGCCCAGAAGTGAGAGACAGAAAGACATGGAAGTTTGAAGAGGCAGTGTGAATGCCAGTAGGTGGATATATATTGTTAGAGCTGAAATTACACTGGCAGCTGCTCTGTTGATAATGGAGGAAACAAAGGAAGTTTCCTACCCTTTTCTGGTAATAGGAAGTCACTGAAGGGAGACTGAGAGATGGTCATGTTGTCACATTGCCAGGAGCAAGATAACAGTTTCCTTTGGAGTATTTTAATCCCCAGTGGTTTGGGGAGAGAGGGATTTAATTACAGAGATCTGAGATAAAGCTCTTAATGCAAATATACCCATGAAGATAGTGCCAAATCAGGATTTTGCCATCTGTACCTGTCTTCAGAATTAGAAGTACAGGAAACAGTGGTAGAAATGCAAGACCTGAAGGATGATTGCAGCAAAGCAGAAGTCTTGCATTGTCCCACATGCCATGAGGAGTTCCACTGATGAGAAAGGAAAATTAATAGCTTCCTTTTAAGGCTTAAGTGTGTTCTTAATGGAGTTAGAGATGTGGTCTGGGGTTCGAGATGTGGGTCACAGAATGGGAGAGTTCTCTATATATTACTATGATGTGAGAATAAAATTAGAGGCAATAGATGGAGAAGAAAGCAGTGTTTTGTGAAACACTGTGATGGAAATAACAGATAAGAATGTTAAAGTGTCAAACAGATGTGTAAAAGTGGGTCTCTGAAAACAGACTTCAAAAGAATAGGTTAGGAGAACTACTTCACCAAAACAATGAAAAACAAGATTAATCAATAATTTGGGAAACTTCAATGAAATCCAAGAATAAGCTTGAGAGATGGTCTGTTGATAGAGGGCAACACTGAAAAAGCACCATGAGATGGTTTATTTGGCTTAAGTACATTAATGAAGACTTATTTTTTAGGTATGATGATGTTCATGTTTTCATTTCTTACTGTATGGTTTGTATGATATTGGTATCTTCTTAAAATGAAGTCTGATGGTGATAAAGTAATTCTCAGCACAGTAAACTAATATCAATTTCTATTTAAATAGCAGTCAAATCTGGGGCAGGATTACCAGAACATTTCTGTCCTTTCATCTGTGGAACAAATAAAGGCCTTTTTTTATAAAACCTATCTAAATAAAGATATCTGCAACATAAATAAATATGGAAGCATTTTAGTTAGAAGACGATTAAATGTATATTACCATAACTATAGTATTGAAGATCACTGAAGTTCTCAAGGTGTTTTGATTCACCTTTCCCTTATGTTGGTAGTTTGATGTGGACCAAAGCATTTCAAATCAAATATGTTCAGATCATAAGAATGTCAAGATTAGGGTTATGAATTTTTTATGCAAAAATCACAAGTTCTTTTGAATGCTTATGAAACTGCAACTGGTAGACAGAATTAGCCAGTCTCTCAGTCAGAGTCAAGGATATTTGATTGTTGCTGCAAATCCATAGTTATTGCGAAGTTAAACAGAAAATTGCATCTCTTTTCTGTGCAAGAAATTGTAGGAATGTGGGGGAAATACTAAAAAAGAAAAAGTGGTCCACCAGAGTTTTCTCCCAGGATTGTTAATCCTCTAATGTTCCCTTGTAAGGAGTTTTGAGATACCTTAAGAGCTGCTGAGTTTTTTAATGGAGTCTGTTATGTTGTTGTTCCCCATTGTGTTACTCATGTAAAAAGTAATACTTTCCTTCTCACCCTTCAGTGCAATAATTGTGGAGAGGCTGAACTTCTTGGAATCCATTGTATTTTTGTATAATGAAAGTCTTCTATTAGGAATGACATGTTCTGTTTCACATTCTGTAATTTGACTAAAGAAAGCAATTCAGAAAACATGAAACATTTTTTTTCCTTTAGTCATTCCACTTTTCATTGCCTGCTATCTCAAAACAGGCAAGTGGAGCACACATGTACTAAATGCATATGCTTTCAGGCAGAACATAATCAATTGACAAAAAAAATCAGAATGTGAAGCATATTGGCTAATTCTTCAGTCTAACACATGGACACAAACTACAAAACACTGGGAAAATGCCTCAGCTGAAATTGTCTTTGAGATAATTCAGCTGTGTTTGGTGGGCTGTGCTGGGAGATAAGGGGGCCCATTTGCTGTGATCTGTTGCCTCTCTAGTCTTTCTGCTGTAATAAGCAGTAGCTTTTGGTTAGTGTCAGCCACTGAATGAAGGTTTTTCTTGTTACACAACTGGTGATCAGCTCTGAATTGCACAAATAAATGACTCTCCGAATGCAGCCTCCCATCAGAAGGGGTTTTGTTTTTGTCTCCTTCTGTCTGGTTTGCAAGTAAATTGTTCCTGCTACAGCCCCGTGTGGCTTGCTGCTCTCACCCTTAGTGACAGCAAGGCTTGCTGGCTGGTGATCTCTGCAGGGGTTTATGGCTCAGCTCTGCTGTTCTCTCCCTCTGTTCTCACTTCTCTGTTCCCTCCCCTACTGTGACTAAATAAATTACCTGTATGACATGTTCGGTTTTCTCTGGCAAGAAACCTGGGAAATCAAATCTGTTCCTGAACCTGGGTCTCCCATTTGGCAAATATAATGCCTCCCTGCTGTTAAATCAGGTCAGCTCTCAGGAAAAACAAAGAACAATTTCATATAGCTATAATCAACACAGAGTAAATTTAGATAATGCAGCCGACATATGTTTATTGTGAAGACCATCACGGAAATAATTTTAAAAGCTCTTCATCTTTGTTGCATCAGGATACATGCTGAACATTCTGTGTGCAGAGAAGATCAAACATTTTCTTTGTTATCCCATATCAAAGTGAAATATATCTATTTTCTGTCTGGTCTAAGAAGATTTTTGGTGGAGTGGTTCACTGGTTGTGTGAGAAACAGTTATGTATTTAATTATGGAGACATTATGTAATTAATATTAATTGATACTTAACTATAAATTACTATTAATTATTCATAATCTACTTTCTTTGACTTTCTGGCCTCTGAAAGTAGAAATATACTTAAGTGTTTGGAGGAGGATAAATAAATACTTTTTAATATCTTGTGATCTCCTTCCTGCCTTTCCACTGGTGATGAGGCAGCAGGTCACCTGTGGCAGTGTGGCAGCAGTCCCACAGCCCATGCAGTCTCCTTGCAGAGGGAAGCACCAGCATGGGCAGTCTCCCCTCTCCAGCTGGCAGACGAATTTCCTCCTCAGCTCTCTGGGTGTCCCAGGGGGCTCTGAATTGCACCCCAGAGTCTATTTGTTCATACGCTGTTGATGAGCTTGTGCTCCACTGCCCAGGGCTGGGGAGCATCTCCAGACCCCTCCTGTCCAGCTTTGCTGTGATGGGGCAGCAGAGCAAGGATTTCCTGTGGGCAGGCTGTGCTTGTACTTGTTGGGGTCTGAAACAGCTGCTGAACACCTGAGTTTGCCCCCAGCCCTCTTCAAAGGTGGAGCAGACAGCTCCTAGTGCCACTGGAGCACCCTCAGCGCTGGTGTCAGACTAATCTTAGAGGGTCTCCTGTGCTGAGCTCCCAGGGCCCACTTTGCTGCCATTTATTCACTAGAGTTAGCAAAAACCAGCATCCCTGGCTGCCCTATGGTCCTACACAGTCTTCTCACCACCACTGGCTGAATAGGTGCTGAGGGCCCTGTCTGGAAATATTTTCTAACTGCAGCTGAGTATCAGGTTGCTTGATCTGGAGAAGTCCTGCAAGAACACGACACATGTGGTGCCCTGAGCAGCAGAGCAGACTGCTCAGGCCTCTCCATGGTCTGTGTTTCAAACTCAGCATGAGAATAATGCTTCATTCTCAAAAACGGATGGGGTCAAATGTATATGCTGTGGTTTTAAATGATACGTGGTTTTCCAGGTCTTTTTAACGACAGCTACAGAGTTGCTAATAATTGTTTAGTCATTCATGAGATGTCCTGTTTCTAAAGAATGCCTCTGTTGTTTCTTCAGTGCTCTGAGACACACAGTGAATGTTTTTTGTAAATTTAAAAATTCCCTAAAATCTCTACTGTATGAGGAAAGTCCTTGGAATGGAAATTGCTCTTTATTGTCCAAAATCTTCATCCATTGTATCCAACAAGGATTAAGGGGTTAAAGCAGTGAAGTGAGTTTTAAAAAATGGGAATTCACTTCCTGCATGCACCAGGACTGACCTGAAGCAAGGGCCATAATCTCCATCCACATCAGCTACTGTCTCAGGGACTGATAGTAGTTATCTGCTCTCAACTTTGGCATACAGGACAGATTGCAGATACCATCACCTACTGTAAAGGTACGGGACCTAACTCTGAAAGGCTTCAGCTGATAGCATAATAGAAATAATTTCAGCTCTGTGTTGATGGCAAGGGAAAAACATTCCTCGTTCCCTTCTTAGCATCAAGGTTGGCCAAAGGAATTGCTGAGCTCGTTCAAACCCTGCTTTACTCCTTGTCTTCTCCAGCCTGCGACCTGATGACGCTGGGGATCTTGGCGCTGGTGACATCGACGGGCTGCGCGTCGGCCAACGCGCTGCAGTCGCTGACGGACGCCATGCACATCCCACACCTGTTTGTGCAGCGCAGCACGGGCGGCTCCCCGCGCACGGCCTGCCAGCTCAACCCCAGCCCGGAGGACGAGGAGTACACGCTGGCCGCGCGCCCGCCCGTGCGCCTCAACGACGTCATGCTCAAGCTGGTCACCGAGCTGCGCTGGCAGAAGTTCATCGTCTTCTACGACAGCGATTACGGTAAGGGAAGGACAGCGCTTCGGGATCCCTTCTGTTCGTTTCTTCTTGACTGGGAGGTGGGGAGGGAAAGGTAAAGGCAAGGGTGGAATACGGCATGCTGGGTTTTTCGCTGGCAAAGGAGAAAGTGTTTCGAGTGGATGCTGGTCTTTGTCTTGAAGAAAAGGTTGCTGTGAAGACTAGTTCTCGGAGAAGGAGCAAAGTTGCTTAGCAACACCTACCCAGACAGACAAAGTTTGAATCTCCTCACACTTTTTCAGTAAAATATTAATCAAGTGTTGACATTGATCAGCACGGGTCACATAGATGTGCAAGGAAGTTCAGCATGGGTCTCTACCTGTTCCAGAAAATGCCTTCTATCAAAGCTGAGTACCATTCTCTTTACAAGAAAATTTTCACAATGACTATTACTTTTTTCACATGCTTCCACACACTATTCTGTATCTAGACTAAATTTCACAGTGATATTCCTGGCATTAAACTGAAAAGTATAGCTAGTGTTTTCTCATGCATTTCCTTCAGCAAAATTCTCACTTTGGGCTCAAACTTGAGGAAAAAGTGTCTCTGCCCAGGTACCTTATGATAGGCATGAAGAAAAATAAAACCGCAGATCTCTCATGCTGGGCTCTCAAAGGGAAAGGGAACTGTGTATACATTTTTTATATTCACCCCACCCCTGCTCAACTGATATGAGCTCTGTTCCATATGTTTAACTCATGGTACATTCATCACTCCTGTCTTAGGGTATAGGATATGTAATGGGGAAAATAATCTCCTATGGTATATTTTAAAACCCTGCTAATACTTTTGCTTTAAACTGTGATGCATAATCTTTTAATGTGGTGATTTACTATTAATAGAATATAAAAACAGCAAACTTAAGGTTAAATCACAGTAGGGAAAAATATCTTATGTGCATCAATGCATATAGGCATGTCTATGCATATATAGCTTACATTTTATACATCTTCCAATATTGCAAAATAAATCTTTATTTGGATTCTCCCTATATATTAAAAGATTTTCAGTGTCAAGTCAGAGAGAAATAGCATCTTTGGTTTTGAAGTTTAGTTAGTCCTGGTTTAAAAATCCCCAAAATCCAAGAAGCAAACAAAGGAACCACCAACAACTGAGTTTAAAAGAGTTCTAAAAGTCTTGAGTGCAGATTTCTCTTCTCAGTTGCTAGATAGTTATTTGCTATTTTTTTAATAGGAACATTGAGGATGATAAGGATGGTTTTAAGTAGGAATCAACTAAGACTGTAACATCTTTTTAACAACACGGAATTGTTTTAAGTATGAGAAGACTTCCATGATGCTTGTAGAGCTAATCTGTAGGCTTAAAAATCTAGAAACCCAGCAAATAAACTGTCCTGTAATAACTGTCCTCTGTAATGCTTAAACAGTGAATGCTTCGAAAGGAGACGTGCTTTTGGTGGCCTTGTGGTAGTGATGAGAATGTTGCTCTTTAGCGGAGGATTGGGTTTAAAGAGTCAAAATTATTCTAAATTATTTCAAGAATGACAGGGGAAGGAATAACCTTATTTGGATGTCTTAAAAACACCCCAGATGTTTGATGTGCGAACTACTATTGCCTATTTTCCCTACTAGCCCATCTGCTTACTGAACTATGGTATACCTTATTCCAGTGATGCATCTATGTTTCTTTGACTTTTTTTCAGTTTTTTTTTTTTCTTGCAAAGGCTTAACACATCTCAGTAGCAAATCCTGAAGCCCTTAATTCACATACCTCTAAATTCAGTTTCCATCAAATTTATCTTTTCCATTTGGCACAGACTGTTTCAGTAGGACATTAAGGTTATAGAAGATTGCCACAGGCCTTCTGCTCCCTCCAGTAGGGAGTGTGGTGTGCATTACAGCAGCTCTTTCCTCTCCATCTCCTCATGGATGTGACATCCATATTCCACTGGAATAGTTTTTTTCATAAGAATTGGGTGGAAGGGGTTTCCATAAAAAAGTCAACTGAACCTTGCCAGATCTGGGCATGGATTGGTGAATAGAGGATAAATAACCTACCTCCCAGGAGGATAAATAACCCACTTCCCAGGATATTGCATGCTGAGCTCCAAAACAGATGCCTGGCTCCTGGGGCATGGCCCTTTCCTCAGCACTGAGCTTCCACAGAGCCCTGCTCCTGCTTCTCCAGCAGCACCTCCCTGCCTAATGGGCAGGAGTTCTTGCTGGCCATGATGAGGGGGGTGATGTATTTGTGACTACAGAGAGTTTCCAGCACTGGGCTTTGGTGGTTTTCTATAATAAGTGGTCCTTCTCTACCTGGTCTCTGAAAGTTCATTTGAGTAGTGTTTGAATTTGTTCATATGCTTGTCTCTAAATGTCCTTGGTGTCCTCCTTGTGGAAACTGGTAGATTTTCTGAAGACTAAATAGCATTGCCCAACTTAAAGAACCTCCCATGCTGTGTTATGTTGAAGCTGAAAATTATTTATTAAAGTTATTACTTGTCCCTTCTTTGGCGTAAATTTTGAATTATGGTTTCCGTGGAAAAGTAACAGACTTGGCTGTTTAGAAACGCAGAGTGTTTCTCAACAGCTTAACAAGCCCCTAATATTCTTGTGGTTACAATAAAATATGCCTTTTTTCATACTGAAATGACAGATAAAAATGTATGCACAACTTCAGTGAAAGGATATAGTCCTTTACATAAAATACTTTGAAGTCTTCAACAAGAAATCAAGAGATTCTGACTGAGTTTGTACCAACAGGGGAAAGATTGGTTGATGATTATCCATTTAGTTCCCCTGCATTTATACAAGAAAAGATAGAAGTTCATACAGATATTGTACCTTCATGATTTAGCCCTTGTTTTTGCACTTCTCTTATTTATGGTCTGTGTGAGGTTTCCGAAGATGTGCAGAAACCTGTTCCCCATTGATCACACTTGAAGGTTGTTGTTGCTGAGACTGACATTCATTTTTTGGTGAAAAAAACCAGCTGCCCCTCAGTTTGCCAATGGCTTTCAGATGGTGCTCTGTGGAGCCAGTTCTACTCATCTGTAGAAGAACTTGCAACAGAATTCTGATCTGTTTCGTTATCCTAAGAAGGTTCAGCTGTGCTGATGTATTTTGAATTACCTTTTCCTCTACAAGAGCATCTTTTGTGCCTCTACATATATTGCAACAGTGTGCACAGGACTGCTGGGAAGTTTAATATTTTATTTTGCTGACCTTCTGGATGTAGAAGCATCAGTAGTCAAACTTTCTGACAGAAAAATTGGTAGTGGGGCAAATTTCATAAAGAATCTTACCAAGCTGTAAAATGACTATCAGTTTAAAGCACTGGGTAGCACCCACCAGAAGATGAGGTTGGGAAATAAACAGCTGAAACTGTGCTTCTAGGGTGAGCAAATAAGTATCTGTGGTTAGAGAATGGATTTGAGAAGGGTTTTGGAGCCTGGATGTGAAAATGAAAACAATGAGGCATATTAAATCATATTTCTGAAGAGAAATGTGAGTAATAGCTATGTTTTCAATAGATTAACCTTACTACTGAAAAACACTTTTTATCTCTATAGTTAGATTAGGTCTCTGCTTTCTTTCATACATGTCTGAATATCTATATTACAAAATGTAAGATAAAATAGGAGTATTTTATGAGTCCATTTTGTCAATGAAAATGGTATTAGACCTGTGAAAAATAGCTGTAATAGTTTGTTCTTAAGTTTTGGTGTCAATAAGTGAGTGTTGTCTGCTGAAGAAAAGTCTTGTATAAAGGTTTTACAGAAGAAACTTTTGAAGAACACTTGACCTTCCAAACTGAGCTATGAAGCTTGGTTTCTACAGGAGAAAAACCCCAAGGCAACAGATTATTGATTTCTAATTTTTTTCCCCCAAGGTTAGAGGCCTATTATTTTTCATTGGTGCTGCATTAACTTTGAATGCTACTTGATCAATCTTGCTGTGTGGAAGGAACTTAATTTTCAATATGACTGGTTTTGTGGGAAGTTGTGTTTCCCACAGCAATTATGTGACAGTTTCATTTCTGAGTCGTGCCTGTTAAGAGCCTCAGCCATGACTGTAAATTACAGGAATTGTGCTATTAATAATTTTACAACAAGATATTGGTCCTGGAATGGTCTGTCTTTTGTCAAGATCCCTTTGTGCAGGCTGCTACCCTTGCATTTGTTCAATTTGCAGAGGAATGTTGTAATGAAAATTGAGAAATGCATGCATTTTTACAGTCCACATGGACCACTGCAAATCACTTGTGATGTGAAACATTGACTGTCACAACAAAAAAGAAGCAATGCAGAGCACTTGCACATGAGCTATTTTCACCTAACCTGCCTTAAGTTTTCTTTTATCTTTGTCTGTTGATAACATAAATTATCTTCTGCTTTCTGTGTCGTGATTTCAGCTGCCAGACAACCACTTCTGCATCACTGGGGCTGCCATATTTCCAGTGAGCACACCTTGATTGATATGAATGCAGGCAATCTGACACCTGAGGTGTTGGGCCACCTGCACATGCATTGGTAGGTGCCTGTTCAGCAAATCTGGCACTACCAGGAAGTGTCTTACTTGTCCTGCATGAGCTGTGTTGCTAAGAGTTTGCCTGTGTTATTAAAAACCTGTTTTTTTCCCAGCTTGTTGATGCATCCCAGCTGGAACTGTTGTAGAGAAGTTGAATTGGGATTGCTGTTTTAATAGTAAGATATGTAGATTTTAAGCAGGCAGCTGCAGAGAAATGTAACTTTTTTATGCTCCTCAGTCTGAAACAGCTATCACTTAGGGAGGGAATCCTCAGCCATCTCTGCATTGATGCTGCTATATGAGGTAATAAAGGGGAGGGATGGACTGGGGCTAAGCATCTTTTCACCCAACAGAATTGGAACAGAATTGTCTGAGTATTTATTCTACACAATTTCTGCAGTACCTCGTTATTCAGGCATAAATGCACACTGGATGTCTAGTTCCCAGACTAATATAAAATCTACCTGGAAAAAATGAAGACTTTCCTGTAAAAAATTTGTGACTTTTAATGTATGATCATCATTGCAGCTGCAGAGAATGCCAGGAAAGAAAGAATTCAGCCAAGTTCTCCAGGTCCAACAGGGAATTTGTGATACCATGGGGTAAAGAAAAAAATTGACCTTTTGACTCTTACATTGAATTTGATCTGGAAGCTATTGAAGAAATGGAATTGTGTTATCCTTGAATCACTTTTCTGACTGTAGCAGCACTTAAAGTAATTGGTCTGCTTAAATTAAGCATGGATTTTTGTCATTTGTGATGGTATTTCTTTTTATTTAGTAATGCATCACAGTATGTAACACCAAATGTAATTAAAGGACGCCAATTTCACTTCCAATTATTACTTATACATTACTTTTAGTACTTTGATTTTTAAGATATGTGGGTGTGTGTGCTAATAGCAGCAGTGAGGTTTCCCCTTCTCTAATCCCCATAATTCCTAGCAAGGTGTGGGAGCATAGGCAGCAGTTGTTTCCCATAAAACATATTAAATGCTTCCAGGACAATGCCTGATGTGATATATAAATGATCTTGAAGTTATGGTACAGCCTTTACTCTCAGTGTGTACTATCACAGTTTACCTGTAAACTTCAGTGGTTGCAAAAACCAGTCAGAGATCTCTGGACCAAGAGTTTGGGCAGTTTCAGGCATCTCGTGTCACTCAAAAATTCAAGGCAAATTCAGGAAATAATTCTGAGCTTTTAAATAGTTTGAAAAATGTTTTGCAAAGATGTGATGCGAGTTCTTTTAAAAAATTCAAAACCCCCTGAACTAACACTTTCAGAACAGGTTTGCATTCTGTATTCCAAATAGATACTTTTAAAATCACTTGGTATCTTAAAAGACTTCAGAAGTCTCTGAGTGTATGCTCATGAGAAAGGGAAATGAAAGCTGTTATTAGAAGCAGTTTTTCACCAGTTTATCAGGTCAGTCATCTGGTCAAAAAGGAATTATTAATCTAGTCCTGAAAGCTCTCACTGATCATTCTTTACTGTCTCTTTTTTAAATAGTTTCATTTTAGTGACCAGTCTTCAGGATCAGCTTTGTAGAATCTAGGGGCTATTGGTGGTGTTGTTTCCCCCCCCTTTATATTCTGAAACAGAATAATACAGCACACACTGTCTAGAGAAAGGGCAACTTCAGCAGCCTGGAACCAGAGGGTGCAAATTAATTCATTTTGGACAGAAAAGTGTAGATGTCATCTGTAGAAGACCTAAGTTCTTGGCTTTCTTTCCCTGACTGATGGTAGATAGAATCTCTTGAGTTTAGACCAATGATATGAAGCTAAACAGTTTGTTCAGGTGTGTGAAAAAGACAGGGAGAAATGTAAGGATGATTTGGTGTACTTGAGCAGGGAATCTGAGGACCCCATTCCAGAAGGGAGTCTCTTTAGTTCATATTTGTTAGGGACTGAATGCTTACACATCCACGCAGAAATTGTTGGATTAAAGCATAGCTGGAAATCGAACAGAAAGGCTGAAGTTTGTCCTGGAGTATGTATGCAAGGCTTCAGGCAGTGACATCATTGTGAGAAAATATATTCAGATATCTCAATTTGCAATGTGCTTTGAATAAGTTCCCAATCCTTGCTGGCTTTCATGAAAGCAGTAGGGGAGAGGATTCATCTGTGTGTATCCATATATATGCAAACACACACATATGTATGGAGAGATTTAGATAAAGAAATGTCTATAGATAGATATTTATGTAATAATTTCAAGAGAAATAGTAAAGGAGTGTGTCTATTTATATACATGGATGTGTATATAGACTTGTTTGTAAATGTGTAGCTGAGTCCATATACAGAATCAAACATATTTCCTCTGCTCCTTGTGTGCCTTTGCCCAGTCCCCCAGTAATCTTTCTGGTGCCACTATGGGCAGGACTTCTTTGGGTTCCTCCCTGTTTGGAGGCTGTTTCTCATTTATTTTACCCAGTTAAGAGTTGATGGGGCTTCCCACTTCTTCATTCTGTTTTCCTTTTTGAGGCAGAAATCCTCTTCTTTCTCCTTCTCACATTTCTGTGTTTTATTTATTTTTCTTATGGCTAAACCTTTGTGTGAGTTTGCTGGCTTTCTTCAGCACCCTGTCCAAATTGTTTTTGATGTCTAGCTAGCTGTCCGCAGCTGCACAAATTTCACCTCCCAGCCAGACACATGCAAAGGGGGGCAGAGTTTTGCTCTTCATTGAATTGTGCTGTGTGTGCCTTTTATACATTCTGCATTTACCTTCTCATGTATTTAATGTTTGGATCTGGTGCTCTGGGAGTTATTTTAAGAGTGATTTCAATCATTTTAGGAGAAAAGGCATCATTAGACTGTAAAAATTAAATAGCAGAGGAAAAAATGCTTCAAAGTTAGGATTTTTCAGAGTCAGAGCCCATTAAAATATATTCTGAATGTCTGAGTTCTGTTGGAGAGATTTAATATTCATCATCTTATTGCAGCATTTGTTTAAGTGGAAATAATGCATTGTTTTTTGTGTACAAATTGAGTAAATAGGATTAGTCTCACTACTGGGGAACATTGAGTCTTACAGAAATTATTTTTTAATACTGGATATTTTGTTTTAGTGTCTCTTGGTTTAGTAACCAAAACTCAAATAGACTGTTTCTTACAAAGCCATATGGGAGAGTTATAGAGGGCTTCAAGAAAGAGACAAAAATTGAGCTGGGACATCCCTTGCAAAAATTTAATTCATTTTTCCCTGTGATGGGAGAGCACTAAATGGCAGCAGCTACTGTCACACTGTTTGGAGACAGTAGTTGACTTCATCAATTTGGAATGTCTTATGGGGTCAGGAATTATTGGCAGTCCCCACTTCATTGAAGCATTTAGATTAGAAAAAGACCTTTAAGATAAGAAAGTCCAAATATTAACCATGTCCCTAAGTGTCATGTCTACAGGTCTTCTAAATGCCTCCAGGGATGGTGACTCCACCAACTCCACTGCTTCCTTGGGCAGCCTGTTCCAGGGCTTGGCAACCCTTTCAGTGAAGAGGATTTTCTTGATATCCAATCTAAACCTCCCCTCATGCAACTTGAGGCCATTTCTCATTGACCTCTCACTTGTTACCTGGTAGAAGAGATGCACCTTGCCTGGCTGCAATCTCCTTTAGGGTATTTGCAGAGAGAGAGGAGTCTCCTGTGAGACTCCTTTTCCCCAGGCCAGACACTCACAGCTCCCTCAGGTGCTCCTATAGGCCTTGGCTCCAGACTTGTCACCAGCTGTGGTCCTGTAAGCACTGCACGATGTCACCCGAGATCTCCTGCTCCATGGCCTTGCCTGGCACCTTCCCAGCACCCCACCTCATCCATCAGCAACAATCAAACCTTGGGGTGGATAAATCTTCAGCTGTTGCATAGCAGATGAGGAAGGAAATTCAGGACTGTGATTTAGTGCTGGTGTGTGTTATGGCTGGCTTGAATTTAATTTCCAAATTTAGAGTGATTTCCTCTGCTCTGCTTCTGGCCACTGTTTGCTTATGTCAACAGCCAAGTGTCTTCTAGCAAAGCATGCATGGGGAGTCAGGCAAATACAGAAACTGTGCAATAGAAGAATTTTTATGTTTATACCAAAAGACTAAGCAACATCCAGTGCCTGAATTACAAAATGCCTTCCTCGCATAACGAGCCATAACCCAGTGATCTCACTTGTCCTAATGAAATTCTTAATAATTCTCAAAGTCATTTTGCTTTGGCCCACTTGCATTAATATTTGACATTGCCATTAACAGGAATTAAGACATATCTCATCTTCCAAAAGCCATATAATAACGTCGAGGGAACTTTGTTAAGAAAGGAATAATCCATTAACTAGGACCAACATTTCTCTGCAATCACCTTTCTCCTTCAAATGACAGAATCTTTACAGGAAGGAACTGTCATTTATTTTTTTCATAGGGATAATAATCCCTCCTGCTGTGGAAGAAGAATTAAAGGTCAAATTCTGGCATTGTATTCATGAGTCAGCACAGCCTGAGCACCAACACCTAACTGGACACCCCAGCAGGCCCTTGTGGTGCAATAGAAATCTTGGCTGAAGGAACAGCGGTGTGCTTTTATTTTCAGTGAAGGTTTTCTCTGTTGCTTTACATTAAGGATGCTTTGTAATGATTGCCTTATGTATAGATGCATATATGAGTGCATCAAATTATTTAAAGGTCGTTTGGACCACCCAAAGTGCGCTCTGCCTATTTAGCAAGGAGCATTTGGTGACATACTGTGGCTTTGCTTTATAAAGAACTATCTGCAGGAGTCTTTGTGGTGCTATATATCTTTTATTCTCTCCCATCTTGTGCAGCTATACAAGTCTGGACAAGCTGTAATTAAGTGAAACAATATTTTTTGGTATTAAAATAGGAAAACAAGGGCAGCCTTGCAGTGGGAAGGATGGGAGGTGAGCAAAGAGGAACATTTAAAATGCTGAATTATTGGCCAATTAGTGTGTTTGAGTACTCATGACAGGTGTTTTTAAGTTTTCTTTCCCTCAAATCCTAATTAAGTCATTGGAAAGAAAGAAAATTCCAAATTATGGCAGAAGAACCTGCAAGCCCAGAGACAAGTGAGTTTGGCAAGTTCAGCAACACCCAGTAGCCACATACTGGCTTCAGGGAGATGTGACATTGGTGTAATGGCAGTGATGACACTAGGGGGTGGAAGTGCTTTTGGAGGGAATCTCAGACCACCCTCTTCCTGTTCAGATTCCTATTATTTAGCCAGTTCGCCTTGGATCTGGTTTAGACAGAAAAATAACAAATAAGTCGTAAGAGAAGTCTTGAATGTTTTTTGGTTATGCCTGAGAACAGTAAGACATTTTAGGGTCTCTTCAGACAGAGGTATTAGAGAGGTGTTTGATGGTTTATAATGTGCTGTGCTTGAATAAAAAAACCCAACCAACCAGTTAGTAAAGTGGCAAGATAGAAAACTACAAAGTTAACAGTGAGGTTTGTCTGTTTCCCTTTGTGGGCTTAGCTACAACAAAGATGGTAGAGTGGCTTAATTTCACTAACTCAGCACCACCACTGCACTTTATTAAAAAAAAAATCACCAGTGTAAAAATTAGCTATAAGCTTCACTTTTGGGGTGAAGGAGAGAAGGAACTTTGTTGTTAAGACTGAGATTTTCTTGTTTAAGTTAAAGAGTCTGGACTGAGCTAGTTTAAATAATAAATCTGAAAGATGTATTACTTTTTTTCCCTCAAATTATGTAAGAGCTGATGTGCCACCAACCTGAAAAATGAATGAAAAATCTCCTTGAAATCCAGATGTTTTTCTAAATTCTGTATATTTAGGAAATACAGGTGATCAAGGCAAGGGAGAGCTCCAAACTCCTGCTGTGCAAGAGGTTGCACTGTGAACCTGATTGCAGACTCTTAGATGGCAAAGAATCAACCCAGCAGCAGGTGCTCACTGTGGTTTGACACCAGGGCTTTCCAGAAGAAAAGGGTCTTGCAGAGTATCCAAGGGTACTAAAAGCTTTAATCAGACATTGTTAAACATGAGGTAGTCTTAACATCAGACACAAAGTCACAGAACTAGTGAGTGCTGCTGCTCAAGAAAGGGTTTGTTCCCAGTGTTGCAGTGTTTAATACCTTTTGTAGGCTAATTAACCTGTGTTTCACCTTCCTCAGCAGATGTCAGGAAGATGGATTCATTGTTATTCTTATATTGTATCGTGGATTGGAATGGAATAAACCATCTCTACTAGAGTCCTAAAACCCTGAGTATACAGTAGTTATTGTGGTGGTTTAGGATCTGCTAAAAATATTTGAATTTAATTATGGTTAATGCAAGACCTAACTTTCTCTTGTTCACATTTTTAAATTGCTCTGAAGATGGACTTTTCCCTTGCTTGAGACTTCATAAAATTTATTAATCACTTTATAATAAAACCAAACAAATTTGAGACCCTTCTGCTGCAGAGGGGTTGGCAGTGCCACCTGAGGGAAAGGGGCATCCTTACAAAACTAATAATCACCTCAGGCAGGGGTGAGTATTTGAGGAGCTCTTACCCTTTGCAGGAGCAAATTGCATTTTCATACAAGATTTTTAATATTAATATATGAAGAAGGATTGCCCTTGCTGTCCAGTAAAACAACAGCTAATGAGATATTTGTTTTTTAATAATGATGAAAGTTAGTGTTAGACAATCATTTGGGGATTCTGAATGATTGCTTAGAAAACAAAAATCCTAGTTGAATTTCCTCCTAGTTGTGGTCAATGCTGCTTTTCAAGTATTGCTTCAGCAGAAATCTGTAGAGACGTGTTTTTTGTCATGGATTGATTATAAAATGAGGAGGTAAGAATACTTATAGTTTTTGCATGTGAGTGAGAGTGATTTTGGAGATGTTTAGATCAACATGCTCCTGAATGTTCTTATTTGTGTTACCCATCTAACTGGGAAAAAGAAATTGATTAAAAATATTGATTTGAGTATTCTCTTTAGCTGAACACACTAACCAAAATAAGCAGCTAAATGTTTTTTCCCTTAATAATGGTTTAAAGACTGGAAATTGGCAAGCAAATGGAGACCCATAGGGATATATGCAAATAGCTTTGTTTTCCCATATGTCTTGGGTGGGAGGATGGCTGCTTTCTATTTAGCTAATTCTTTATGTGTTAAAGAGCTGTTGTGCTAGGGGAAAATATCTTTATTTATTTATTTAAAAGAAAAAGAAAGACTCTGATAATGATCTGAAAGAAGTCTTTAAACATTTAATGTTTATTGCTGTTAATTACTGTGGTAATTGTATAGAAGTGGTAATGTGTGATAGTAATTGCTAGTTTATTTTTTTGAAACATGTTAATGCATCCACAAGTGAGTTTCCCATTAGAAAATCTTGTGTAGGATGTAGCCATGTTGTCAGACACCAGACTCTGCCCACAGCCTGTCTCATGGTGGGGAGTTTCTTACAGAATTTGACTGACTTATATGAAATATCATATGTTTGCAATAAAATTAAACCCAAATAGTCATTAAACTTAAAGATCACAGAAGGTGGCAAGATGCTTAATCTCTCTGCTTTGAACTTCAATTGCCAAGGAGAAGGAGTTTCAGTGTCAGGGAGATAACCAATTTTTTACTGGCTTTTAAAGCAATCTCAGAGCTTCATCTACTGATTGTTTTGCCTTTTGAATATATTTTTACCAAGACCTATTTAAAAAATGTGGCAAGACTTAATTTTACTAACATTTCAGGGACTCTTCCATGCATCAGTTTAACCTGTCAGTCAGGTTTACGCTCATGGCCCACAACCTTCCAGTTACCACATGGTTTGCAGCAGCAAGCAAGAAAAGCCACATCCTTGTGGCTTTTCCACAGCTTTTCTGTTCAAAATGTTCAGGTTGCAGATTGTGTGTGTGGTTTAGATTTATTTGTTTTTTTTAAAGTGGCTAACATTTAGCACAAATGACGTTAATTGCTGTGGTGAGGGTTGAGCTGAAGTCCTGCCCCTTCATGTTTCTTACAAAAATGTCAGTAAGAGAAACCAAGCCAAAATCTAGTTGTTCACACTTTTCATGTCACTGCTTTCAAAGAAAAGGTGGTGTGCCCCACTTTGTCATCAGTTTGAAAAGAAACTCTGAGTATTGATTCATAATAGGGGTTGTATTTGTTAGCATTCCTGTTGGAGAAGGCACTTCCTCCTCTCTTCAACACCTTGACAAGAGATTATTGAATCAATGGGGATTTTTTTTATGAACTATAAGCTTCAGGAGGGGCCTCACTGTACTCACAGGCAGTTTTGTTCTCCTTGTATTGAGGGTGAGGAAGTGAGAGCAGTATTTATTAAGTCTGAAGTGGCTTCTGTGTTCATTTGTGGTTCATCTGACAGCCATGCACTTTGCAGTTAGTGTTTCTATTTAAGGTACAGGCTTTGCCTCTCTCCTTGCTTCACACAGCAATGGGGAAATGGAACCATCCCTATTAGAGGTAATTGGTAAAAAGCCATAACTACTGCCACACTATGCACTGGGGTTTATATCTCACTTTACTTGCTGAGGCTGCAAGTCAGAGCTTGGAAATGATTTGCCTTCCTCCCTTTGTAATCATACGCTGCTTCTGAGGCTTCACTGGAATGCAAGTTGTGAGGGTTGAGTTACTATTCTGTCCTTTGCTTGTGAGCTTTCCTTCACAGTGGGAAGAGCTGTGGAGTCATTTGGGCAATATTAATTGGGGGCTAATCAGGAGCTGGTTGTCTTCCTTCCCCTGCAGCCTGCACAACAGACTGTACGGTGGCAGGGCAGCTAATAAAGCGGAGCCAGCTTTTTGGGAGAGCTCTGTTGATTTGGCATGTCTGTCCTTACAGCTGCCCACCCACTGCTGAGACTGACTGGTGATGTAAAGAGTAGGAGAAAAACACATATGAACATATGTGCTGAGACTATTTCAGGGGGCATTTTTTGTGCTTGTCTTCATGCTGACACAAGTGTTGTCACTTACTGCTCTACATATATGTGCAAATATATGTACAAATGTGTATGTCTATGTGTAAATGAGGAGCAAAGACAGTTCATGCTTGTCTTAATCAATGTCACTTACATGGAACCTGTAAGTAGAAATTGAGCTTTAAATACAGAGGTAACATAAAACCCTTGTGGAAACAGTAGCTGGGTTTAGTACATTTAGACACATGAAAAAGTGTTTTTTTCTGGGAAAAAATATCACAAATTTCTTGGAATTTTTTGGTTTTTTTGTGGGTTTTGTTTGTTTTTTGCAAATCAACATCTAGCTTTTCAGGCTTCCAGGCAAGTCAGTTTTATGGTTGGAGGGCAGGAACTAATGCATAGCACTCAGTCTTTGTAGGAACATACTTTAATTGCAACTGCACAATTCCTTGTGCTACTTCCCCTGTGTGCACACAGCACAGAAGCGAGGTGTGTGTATTGTCTTTGCAAGTGCACATGCTAAAAAACCAACATGGGACCCACTGGTAATGAGTCCTGCATGTACTTGTTAGAGCTATAAAGGTTTTGAAGTTACAACTTTGTTTCCAGGTAACCCTGATGCCTTTGTTTACCATTTTACTTTTCAGATTTAATTTGTTGTGATTGGTCTGTCCTGAAGAGTGAGTGGTTTGGGCAAGGTCAGGTTTTGTAGGTAATGTGATGTTGATTTGTGAGCACCAAGTATGTGGCAAACCCAATAGAGTTCGTGTGTTTGAGTGCTGGGAGCTGACTGCCTCTTAGTATTTTTTTCTCTTCTTGCTTTTCCTTCTCTTGCTGTGGTATTTCAGATGGAAAGTGTAAGATTTCCATCACACCACACAGTGTGCCAGGCAGTCTGTTGTCAGAGACTTCCTGAGGTAATGCTGCCTTCCCCATATGCTGGATGCATGAAGTGTCTTGTCCCTGCCACCTCCCTGTTCAGTCAACACTCTGTTATTAATGGATGATCAAACTGGGAGGTGCAAGGAAATCCGTGTTACTTACCCGAGGTAGCATTTGTGCTTAGGCTCTCTGAGAGCTTCTGAGAACTGAGTCTGATAGATGTGGTGCTGGGAGTTAGCTCCATTAGCTCCATGCACTCTATAATTAAAGTCAGGCAAGCTGATAAATATTGGAGATGGTTGGCTGTAAATCCTGATGATAGTCAAGGTAAAATATGTTCTAACTTACATGATACTGAAGTAAAATTACCTGAAGGACTTGCCTCAAGGACAAATTCAACTTTATTTTAAGGATTAACATATCTCCTAGGTTAAATTAAAAGATAAAAATTAGATGTGATATTAAGGTGTTTGAAATTGTGAGAACATAGAATATGTTAGTATTAATTTCGTTGCATTTTGTAGGATTTCAGCCTGAATGTCCATATGTTAGAAGAATAAGAGCTCAGTAGACCATGGAAGGACATTTGCTTTGCTGCACTGGTCTTCCTGCTTGAACACTCTTGTTTACTGTTGGAAGCTTAAAATGATTGATGATAAAGCTCTCCACAATTTTATTTCTGTCATATGTAGTGTTTGATATCGCTATTAAGGCAAGTGACAAAAGGTATACAGGCTTGAAGAGATGTAAATGTAATACAGCAGTGAGGCTCTCTATGCTAGTACCCACTCCCTGAGACATTTTGATAATTGAGCGCTTGTTTCTGCTTTCCAGTGTGTATTAAAAAGGTAATAATTGCATCATCTCAGTCCTATCATGCCATATTAATTTTGAGTTGCCATTGTATTGGTGTCTGTTTCATTGTACCCAGATGCTTATATGGCAAACATTATGACTGGGAGGTAATTCTGCCTTAGGTAATGCTCTTTTACTCTCATGTCCTTGTATACTGATGATTGAAAGTTTAATATGTTTGCACCTAGAGGATTCCTGCATGAAAGCGGTTGTTGTCTTTTGAGAGTGGGATATGTATACATAGAAAGTGTTTAATTAATCTTCCTCTTTTCTTCTCATGAGTAAAGATTTTATTTTTTTTTTACTGAAGATGTCTCTTAGTGAAAGGGAGGTATAAGGGACAGCAGGAGAGTAGGGCTCTTATTTTTATGTCTGTTGATTTTAAGAGTGTATTAGTGTTGGAATTGTTTCATAGCACTATGGAGATGGTTTGTTAGGGTGTTTTTTACAGCATTATCCCTGGACAGTGGGGGATACTTTGATTCCCTGGGAGTGAAAGGTGGGATGCCACTGCTGACAGCACTCTGCTTCACACTGCAGTGCTGAGGAAAGGGATTGACACTGGCACAGGTTTGGCTTTGGGCAGTGCTGGAAGGCTCCAGAAGGAATGCTGGGAGACCCAAATGGCAGGGACCATGTGGAAAAATGGCTTGAGATCATGGCTGATAAATGGGGCCTTTCCCATAGCTCTTCTGTCCTGTGTCTCAGATTGTTATGAGTTATTTGGCTTCAATGCAAATGGCCAGCACAAGTGGGTGTGTTCTGCTCTCCAGTGTCGCTGTGGTAACCTGGGCTTGGGGTTTGTACAGGACAGCTCTCCACATCCAGGAATATTTCCTGCAAGTCAGGGCTGGTGAGAACACAGCTACAAAGTATTGCAGAATGATTGAGATCTGGGTCATTTCTTTGCTGCAAAATGTCTTGAAACTTGTTAATATTTTTCTTTCACAAAAGTGAGAAATAGTTTTTCATAGTAATTCCTGTCTGTGAGAAAGGCATGGACACTGGTATCTTCAGATATTAGTAAGGAGATCAAACTCTAGAAATGCTGGTTTTATTGGCACAGTATTGACCCGCTGCTGACTTGGGCTAGTTGGGCCTATTTGGTCTATGAAGAAAAACGTTTAATAACTTGATCATGAGTTCAAAATATAAAAATGCTTGTATTTTACTTAGTTTTTGATTTTTTTTGGGATATTTTGAGTGAGTGTGTGCAATAAAGTGTTTCAATAGATGCAGTTTTCATCTTCAGAGGTAAACATTATTTCTCGTGCATGTTCTCTTTCTGAAAGCAGTTGGGAAAAAAGGCCAAAAAAATTTAATATGCAGATGCTTTTTGCCTTTTTTTTTTTGCATGTTGACCTTCCCAGAACAGCAGTAATGATTAGTGGTGTTTTGAAAGCAGACATCTCGCTTTATCTCTAGAGTTTTTCTGTATTTTTGAAATGTTAAATTGAAACTTAAATGGAAAATGTTTACTTTTATCTCTGTAACTATTTATATGTGGTTTTCTTTTTGTTAACAGTCAGCACTTTGTGTTTCAGCACTGCACAGCTCCAGTCAGCACACTGATCTTTATAGTCACTTTGTGCACACTTTACCAACATTTTGACATCATTTTCCTCCCTTGTTTCCTTTTAACATTGCACTTTATTGAAAAGCCATTTCCATATATCCAGCCCTTATTATCTTTACTAATAAAATGGTGATAATCTCCAGCCTTAGAAAAATAACACTGTTTGGGGACCTGGTTCAGCTAGACTTCTAGATCAGGAACTAATTTTTTTACTCTATTTTAAATGAGAAAGTCATCTTCAGATTGTTATGCAGGAGTTGAATGTGAGGTATTTATGAAAGATTAAGACATTAAACCTTGGCATGCTTCCCTTTCTACAGGCTTGTCAATGTATGTCTGCCCAGTCTGGAATATTTGCTACTTAAAAAAAATCAAGAAAACCAAACAAACCCAGAAAAAAATAAGGTGGTTTTTTTTTGGTTTTGTTTTTTTTTTTTTTTTTCTTTTTGTATGAGTTCAAGTTTTTGTTTCCAGTTTAGACATTCCAGTTTGAATTGTTTTAATTGCTAGTTAGAATTGACTAAACATAAACAGAAAGCATTGACTTCAGATGATTATTTATTGAATGACTTTTGTTTTCCAATTTTTAAAAAGCACTTAAAAATTGGTTTTGTTCAGGAATACTCCCATTTTTTCCATACCTTTAGGGGACCAATTCCTTTGATTTTCACTTTTTCAGTTATTTTAAATTCAGTTAAAATTAGGTAGCCACATAGGTATTTTGTAAAAGTGTGTTTGAGGAATTTTTTGATAATTTATGTAAACTGGCATATACATGTGAATGTATTTATAAGCAATATGATTAGATGTGTTTGTTAAACTTTCTCATACTTCTGTGTTTTTCAGAAACTATAAATTCTTATTAGGAAAAGCTAGGGTGGTACCTGATTTTTTTTTTGTAGATGTTAAGTTTGGTCTGTGGAAACCAATAATTACTGTGTATAAAAGCAGATTCAAAGGTATTTGTTTAATTTCAATAGAGAATCCAAAGTTGTGGTCTGAGTCTGACTCGTGTGCTTCTGCCTGTAGCAGAGCACTTTATTGAGGCTGTTTAACTCCTGCCCATCAGCCTTTGCTGTTAACCTGTTGTCGATGAGATCATTCAGTGGTGGACTCCTTGGCAGTTCTCAAATTACAGTGTAAAGAGACAAAATGTATTGTCAGACAATGAAAGATCACCTAATGTTTTCTCTCTCAAGGGGGTCACTTCCAAAGGGCTGGAGAGCTCTGCCTTTCCTTGAGAAACCTCTGGGTTTCATGTCTGTAACTGGTGTGCCGCCTCAGCTCAGATCAGATTGGCATGGTTGTTCTTCAGCTTCTGGATTTGAAAACTCTCCTTGTAACTCTGTGAAGCTGATCAAGTATTGGTCACTTGCTTATTAAGATATTAAGACTGTTAGTCTTGATTAAGACTATTAAGACTTCATTATTAAGACTATAATGATATGAGACTGCAATAGTGCCCAATTTCTTTCATGTGATCGCCTCAGTGTTAGAAACGAGCAAAACCCCCAAACAGGGTAAGCATAAAGTAGTAGGGTAAGTGTGTGTTGAAAAGGATGTCCCAAAGGGCTGCCTGTGGATGTTTTCTGCACTATGAAATGAAATTATCATTGCCATATCAATGGGGCTGTGTCCTTTAAAGAATCTAATTCCTTAAAACCGTTCAGAACTAAGTTCTCTGCTAATTACTAGTTAGCAGAGGGAAGCCTTTGATAAAAAATGAAAATAGATAACATATGATAAGAGATAAAATAGATAACAATGAAAAGAGATAACTCAGTTTGTAGAATATAATATTAGAAGAATCCTTGTAAATTGATTGGTTTTTGGCTCTGTCACCTCTTGTGTTGTCTTCTACAATTTGCCTATATTACCTATCTACTTCTGAGTATTGACATTCACAGTCAAAACTAGTCTGCTGGTATTGTAAAAAATGAGTCAAATCAGTATTGAGATTTCTAGCAATAATGCAGTGCAAATACTTTTAATAGTTCTGTGGAGCCTCTGTGTGTGATGTGATTTCTGCACTGAGGCAGTGAGGTGCTTTGTGAGTCACACTATCTGAGAGAAGCCTCAGGAAATTCCAAGATCCCACTCTGTGTATAATGTATTTATTTTTAAATATTTTCAAGACTCTGGACCTGAATACTGAGGTACAATGCTGAAGTGGTGGTAGCAGCTTTTAATTTCATGCCTACATATCAGTAGATTTTGAGAGAAGTGGAGTTGCAGAATGGTTTGGGTTGGAAGGGGACCTAAAAAACATCTGGTTCCAACCCACCTGCCATCGGCAGGGACACCTTCCCTCACAACCCCATCCAACCTGGCCTTGAGCACTGCCTGGGATGGGGGGCACCCATAACTTCTCTGGGCAATTTGTTCTGGAGTCTCAAATCCTCACAGTAAAGAATTATTTCCTAGTATCTTCTCTAAACCTGCTCTCAGTGTGAAGCCATTTCCCCTTTCCTGCCACTGTCTGCTCTTGTGAATACTCTATATGTTGGAGAATTTACAGTTAGGACACCAATGGCAATCATTTTTTGTGATGAATATTTTCACTCATTTTCTTCCAGGAAAGATATAATTTCTTATTTACAGTCTGAGGGAACTTGATGTTACACAAACACCTTGACCTTCCAGACCAGAGCCCAGAGAGAGGGGTAGAAAGGGGGTAAACTCCTCTAATTAGGGTAAAAATGTAGCGAAAGAAAATATAAAAATAAGTTTGTCCCTCTTTTCCACTCAGAGTACAGAAGGAAATGGAGTAAGCTTGGGGTTTTATGCTAAGTTAGTTTCTGGACAGCCTCTATCAAAAAATTATTTCATTGGAAAAAGTGTGTTTTAACAAGGTAATTACTAGTCATTTCCTGAGACTGATTGTACTGTAAAGGAGCAGTTTAAAGGCCCAAGGAGAAATAAATGACTCAGAAGGAAAAAGTTGTCATCCACCCCTGCAATCACCAGAAATAGAGAAAACTTTTGCACAATAACAGGTACAATTGTGGGTTAAGGAGCCAGGAGCCAAGGAGCTGTCAGCCTGGAAGGCAGCAGTGGAGAGCCTGCTGTAAGGAGCTACTCCTGACAAATCCTTCTCTGCTTCCATTCCAGAAATGAGACAGCATTAAAATCCGTTAATGCTCAGGTGATTCTAATTATGGTATATATATTTTAAGACCCAGTATATATTGTATATATATTTTAAGTCTAGATGGACTTGTTTGATGTGGTAAGTTGGTTGTAATGCATTTTTTTTGAATGTCTGGGAAAGGCTCTATGTTTCTAGAAATGCTTTTTGAAGTAGGATTTTTAGTATCACAGCTTTTGAAGGCACATCCAATATTTTATGTGATTAGCCGAGACACCAAGAACAGCACAAGCCTTATGAGGACTCAGTGCCCTGATTCTTTAGCATGGTTTTCGGTAGCTGGTCTGTCTAGGGTTTTTCACTTGGAAACTGTTTCACATATGACTGAGAGCTACATCTACACCTTTAACTGCAATGCAAGCAAACCAAATATGATCACTACAGATCCAGCTGCTATCACACAGCATTCCTGTGGGGGTAAATTAGATCTGCCAGGTTTGTTCTCACCAGTTTTCAGCTCCCTGAATTGCTCTCTATCACTTGCTTTACTTGTGAGAGAAAGAAGCTTCCCAACAGTGTTCTCAATGACTCATTTTAGGAGTTCCAACCAACACCCAGAAAATGCTTGAAATGTGAAAGAGGTAACTTGGTCCCATGCATGGCTTGAATATGTATTTATTTGTGAAAGCAAAGTTCGAAGCACAGGAGTTTCTCATGCTAGGGCATATTTCTCAGACTATAACTTGGAATCTCAAAGCTGCTAGGTAAGATGGGAACTTTTTTAATGGAGGAGTTTGGGGAGAGACTGATGAGCAGTACCATCATCATCTCCTCAATGAATGAACTTCATCTCTCCATGATTTAGAAAAAGAGTGGAGCCTTAAAGGCTTCAGTGGGAAATATTATTCCTGAAGTTAATGTATAAGTTTTTCTTAATGCTTGATAGATTAATTTTGTTCCAATTGGCACCATTGAGTAAAAGAAGCCATTTAAGTCAATTATTGACCTGCCTTCCCTTCGACCCCAGTTCACAACTAGAATTTAAATTCCTGTGTTTGTGAGACTTAATCCCAGTGTATGTGAGAAAAGCAGCTCTTTACCTAAGTCACTTCAAGAAATGATAGAAAAAAAATACCAGTATATACATTGATATGTACATATAATTCTTAAAAGTTGGTTTGAGATTGAGTATGGCAGTTTTGAGTAGCTGTCAGCTAAGACAAGTGGTACAACTAACTAAATTCTGCTTTCATAGATTAAATTGATTCCCAATAGCAGCAAAGGTGTCAGGATAGAATGGAAGTATTTTCTCTTTCTCAAACTCTCATTGTTAATTTTTAAAATTTTAATTCCTAAACTTGGATAGTTGAGGAGAATGGCTTTTGCTGCAGGGACCTTCTTGCATTTTTGAAACAGTCAGGAACATACAGATCCTGTGACTGGAGTGTAGGTAAGGGAGAAATGTCATGCACTTGCTGTGTCTACAGGGGTTAGATATGCTCCAGGACAGCAACAGGCCAGACTTGGAACCTATGCTCTTGACTCTGTGGATTGTGTGCATTAATAATTATTAAAAATGCTTTCATAGACAGGGAAGGGGAGGGAGTCAAAGAATCAAATGTTAAAAGGAAAGCTGTTGGTGATCCAAGGATGGTGTTCCACCAGCGTGGAAATTAATGTTCAGGAATGAACATTGGCACATTTTTCTTTTATTTGATTAAGCTTTTCTCTCTGTGTTGAGCTGGAGGAAGAGATACTGCCTTTCCTTTTGCTCTCTACAGGAGAAGGACCAACAATATGCCTTGCTCAGCAGCCTAAATTTGAGATATGTCTGGGCTTTGGTTCATCCTGGTTTTCCATTCTGTTTCCTTGTGGGTACTCCCTCATGTTTGAAAGTGCAGAAGCATGAATTTTCTTTTTGGAAGCAGAAGAGTACAGGAGCACTTGTTATCAGAGGAAAAAATAGATTGTGACCTTGGACCAGTCTTTGTCACAATGGTTTGAACAAGGTTGAAAGTCTGGATCAGTCTGTTTGGTTCTTTGTTTTGTTTTAGTTTTGATTGCTTGCACAAGGCAGGAATGAGAGCCCCTTGAGCCCCTTTTAATGTAGCAGATGTCTGGCTGGTGAAGACTTGCAAGAAGTAGTCCTGTAATGTTTTCTGCTTTTACTTTTCCAAAGAACTGCGAATAAAATGTATGTTTGGCCATGGCCTCTTAAGCTAAACCTTGTAATGCCGTAAGCCTAGTGAACCTTCAATTGTGAAGGTTACAAAGTCTGAATTTCTACCTCAGCTATGTTCTGTGTTTTCATATTAACTGTCACATTAAGAAAAAAGATGATTGCCTACATTTATTGCACACTTTAATCTGCAGACATTTAGGTCTGTATTTTCAACTTCAAAGGTTAGGTGTCAGGTTTTACAGTTGGGATAACTTGGACAGAATGCTAATCAGCAGCTCTAGAAGATCTCTGAAGAGTTTCTTATAGTCCATGGAAGGAGTAGTGGACTGGATGTCATATTTCCCTCTGTGCTCTTTTCTCATGCAGTTCTCCCTCTTTGTTTTCCAAACCATATTTAGCTCTTGCTTGCCCTTACTGCCCATTTTGGTTCATGTGCTTTATGAATCTATGTGATAGCTAAATATCCATGGAACATGTTATTTTACTTGCCTACTCTGTTCATGCAGTGGGAGCACCTTTCTGTATTCAGCCAGCTGGAGCTGCTTTGCAGGTGAATATGGAAATGTAGTGGATTAGTGTGGATGTTGCTGACCTGCAATCTCTCGAGCTACAGAGTGCTTTTCTTAAAATAAAAGAAAAAAAAAAGTCTTTCTGATCAATCCTTTGGTAATCCCTATCATTCTCTCTATGGAAGACTATTCTTATTTTCCTTTAAAAATATAGGATGCACAACAAGAGTAATTCTGATTTTAATTATTGATGACCTCTGGAGCCATTGGCAATCTAATCAAAACACAATAAAAGAGTTAAACTATGGAGAAACTTGATGAAGTAACTTTTGGTGCATTGCATGAAAAAAATAAGGAATGTTAACTTTGATACCTACACTAAAAGCTGTGGGGACTCCTTAATATGACTAGGATAGACACACACACCCACAACCCCAAAAGCCTGGCTATTCCATTGTCTTCAGAATTCTCTGAGACTGTTAACCAGTTTAAGAAGAAGCTGCAAAGACTGAGTTCTCTGGTTTATTTATGTGTTTCTTAAGTGACTGGTGGTTATTACAGATAACCACCTTGAAGTGTCCTTGGGAAGATTAACATTGACTTACCACGGAATGAATAATTATCCTACAGTAGCACCTCTGAATTCATACATAGTGGGTGGGCTTTTGGGAGTCTGTGACAAAGAGCCACTGTAATAGCTTCAGGCACGATGTTTTGTGATGGAATGCAAGAGTTCAAATGTACTGAGGACCATTAATATGCCTCGAACTTCTCTGCTACCTCTCCTGAGTAAGTAATGAGGTGGAAATGAAGAGAGATCATTCTGAACAGCCAATTGCTAAACCATCTTTGTTTATTGAAGATGTTTTTTCAACTGTTGCTTGTTTTCTTTTCTCTTCTGTTTGTTTAGTTTGGTTTGTTTCTTATGATGGAGAATGTAATCTTCTAAGAGTGACTTCTCTCTTTGCCCATCTGTTCTTCATTTCTTTATTTGTTGGTGAAATTTGAGTTTGGTTGGTTCTTTTCTTTATTTGTATGGAGATGCTTTTGATATCAAGGGGTTTTAGGAACCGTCTCTGACAGAAAGACTTACAAGAAACTATGCAGGTAGAAGATGAAATCCCAATTAGATTGCTGTAAATTGGGAATGTCTTGCACAGGTAGACACATATAGCTGATTTCACACTGCTGTTGTGCTTCTGCCCACAAGGAGACAGTGTACTGAGAGAAAGGGGCAGGCTGAGTGAAGCAGGACAGAATGTTCAGAGCAGCGGCTCAATTAATTCCAAAGGTGGTGGGGAAGTTTTTCAGTGTCTTCCTTCATTATAAAAAAATCGATAGAAATGGTTTTGTGCTGTGACTTTTAGAGCAAAGCAAGTTTTAATGCTGTTTTGCTTCTCAAGAGTGCTAGAGCAGATACTCAGATGTTTGAGAGTATTCTGGTGCTTTTAATTCCAGTTGGGAATACAGTGATGGTGTTGTAATGGGGTTTGACATCTCTGACCCTCCTCCTACAGGTGATAGTTTATGAAAAGGAGCAGTACTGGACTTGTGGGCGAAGAAAACCTGCACTGATTTGACATATAAAGAATCCCATGCCAAAAGCAAGAAGGGATTTTTCTGGGCAGTTATGTCAGGTGTCTGCATTTGTGTTTTTTCTCCCACTATTTATTAATCTTCTCTTCTAAGCACACCTCCAGCAAAGAGTCAGGTCTGTTATCTCCCCGTGAGAGGGCATACAGCAAGCTAACAAACTGATTCTACTCTGCCACTGTCAGGAAGCAAAACTCCTACTGACTTCATTTAAAACAAAAACAAGCCACAAACCCAGAACAACCACAAATGGTTGGTATCTCACAATGCTCCTTTTTTTCTTTGTCTCTTAAGACCCTTTGGCACTGTTTTACTGTTTTTCTTCTGAAGAAAGGGACTTCATCTCGGCTTTTGTTGTTATTTTCCCTTAGAAATAAAAGGAAGACAGGCAGTAAATTTCCTATTTGCTGGTGATAACCTGTTCTGCACGTATTCTACCATAAATGTGCTGAAATGATGTCATACTGATGAACTCAGCATCTTGGTCTCTTCACCATTCAGGAGTTTTTGTCACAAGGGCTTAGGTGAAATTTCTCACTATTTATCAAAGGGCTTATTTTTTATTATGAAATTTTTTAACTTTAGCTCTGCTAGTTTTTGGTTCCATATACAAAGCAAGTATTTTCCTTTGACAGAGATAAAGCAATATGTACATATTTTTAGAGCTTATTAACATTTTTAAGCTAGAATTAAAAATTTTTAGTTTAGGGACTCTTGGTCTTCAGGAGAGAATAGAACTGCTGTATTCCAAACCCCTTAAAGCACTCTGAAAAGAAGTCTGTAGCCCTATAAAATTTAGAAATAAATTAAAAAATATGTTTTCCTTTGCTATTGTTTAAATACAAAGACCAATTTGAAAGAGTGCTATTGGAAGAAAAATTAAGCAGCAAAGCAGAGGTGTTGTGCAAAGAAAGAAAGGTCTTGTCAATAAAAGACTGTGCAGTGAATAAGTCTTTGGTTCCTTTTTGGTGCATACCTTGGCAAGTCCTAAAGGAGCATGATAGAGAAGTTTGCAAATATATACTGAGATCGGCTTTCATGAGAGTGGGATTAACCTTTAAGAATTCTTTATATCTAAATGCTTTTAAACAACCAATTATTTTTATCATAAAATGAAGTAGTGCTTCAATCTTACCAGAATAATACCTATTCATTTCCAAGGTAAACACCTCAAACACTAAAGTAATAAACTTTGAATTTAGGATGCTGTTTCAGTAGTTAAAACTTTAAGCTTTTTTTTTTTTTTTTTAAGGGACATGGGTGGTAAATATCTATTGTCCCTGAGATTAAGGTGATGGACAAGAGCCAATAATTATCTTTCATTAATAAGGTTTGCCCTAGGACCTCGGTGCCTAAACCAGTTATTATGCCAGTTTTCTTTCTGCTTTTTACAGTGGTTAATTACCCATATTTTACTTTTTTTGCAAGCTTATATGATGGGGTTGATGGGGAAGACAGACTCTCTGACTGCACAAAAACATAAAAAAACAGTTTATGGATTAATTATTTCTATGGGGTTTTTTTTCTTTAAGCCAGTGGTTAGTCTAATTGTCCCAAATTGAGGATATGGTGGCTCAAACAATCAGAAAACAAAGGCAAATAACTACAGCAGGAAGGCATATCCAGGAGTGTCAGTGTCTGGTTTAAAAAAATATTTGACAATCAGAACTTTGGGGCCAAAAGATGGAAGTTTACCTTCTGTCTTGCAAGATCTTTTGCCACAAATAGAAGAGCAGGCTTGACTTGGATGTCACTGGCATAACTGTGATATGATCACGATGATATATTACAGATGGGCGAAACCACTGAGAAATGCCAAGGAGTTTTAGTTTTCTTCTCTTAGTGCCTGTAATTTTTTTTCAGCCTCAGTGATTAATAACAAAGGATTACAATATAATATAACTTGAAGGATTTTGCACAGTTGCAAAATGTGTCAACATTGAAACTAGTGTTTATTGAAGTTAGAAACTAGTTCTTGAAGGGGTTTTTTTTGTATCTAGAACCAGCTTATCTTATATTTTAACATGAGGATTCTTTGAAGACAAAAAGCAGAGTACTTTATATACATGGAAACAGTGAACAGGTGAAACCCACCCTGTTCCTTTCTAACTCTGATATGAGTTTGCATCAGTTGCTTTGTGGGTGGGGTGGCTGAAGTCTGGAGCTGCCAAAGTGATCTGGAATTTTGCTTCCAGGCAGGGCCCATCCCCCAGTCATTGAACTTTCCATAGCAGCAGGGTCTTTCAGTCTACAGATATTCAAGGAACTGTAAATCATATATGTTGATTATTTGAGTAGGGTGGATAATGCCATGGGCCAGGAAACAGAAACATCAAACCTGCATTCTCTGTTCATTCCTGCATCCAAGAACGAGCACAAGCTGCTGCCCCTCATGCAGCTCCACAGGCAGAGCTGTCACCAAGGCTTCCTCCTGCACCCTCTTCAACACGTCCCTCCTTTTTCATAACTGGTTAGCAAAGGCACTTTCAGACAAACCTTGAAGGGCGGTGTGTACAAATGAATACAATGTCCTTTCATGCCTGGATTTGCAAACATGGCGCTGAAAATATTTGTGGGACTTTTTCCCCTCTCCTCTTCCACTGTGATTAACCACAATTTAAGAAAAATCCTGCATGTCAGGCATATTTTTCTCTTTGATTAGAAAAGAAACTAGAATTAATGCTTAGTAGTACTGTGTTAATAAAAGACACCAAGGTAAAAATATTTTGCTGGAAGTAAAAGTAATTTAGTAAAGCAATGGTTTGGGTTTTATTCTTGGGTCATCTGTTGGCTTGTTGTTAACCTTTTTGTCTTGTCGTGCTTTTACATGCCAGTATTGGGCTGAGATACTTCAAATACAAGTAGCAGTGGTATCATGTGGAATAACAGCACCCATGGCTGTCTTGGGAGTTCTGTGTGTTGAAATGAACTCAAATGATGCAGTGGTGTTTCTAAAATATATTATTTTTTCTGTCTGAAAGCTGGGACTTTATTTTTCTTTCAGGTATTCTGAGGTCTGTTGAGTAGGAGCTTTGTGTCAGTGTTTGGGAAATACCAAACTTTTGTAATCAGTTAATTTGCATTTCATGTTTGAGATCTGTGTTGCTCTCATGTTGTTTATTTAAAAAGAAAATTAATATACAAATTGAAAGCAGATCAAATACTTCAGTATCCAGCTCCTGCCTTTTTTGTCTGGCTTCCTCATGTGAAAGAATTTCTGATTTTCAGTATGGGTGTCTTGCTTAAGTGTGGAAATGATACCTTTTTTTGTATTTAAGTTGTTTGAATGCACATGATTTAGATACCTGGGCTTTAGTGACAGTAGCAGCTTGAAATCCAGATCATTTGCCACCTATATTGAGATTGACTACAACAAAGTCTGTTGCTCCAGCAAGGCTGAATTCTGATCCAGACTGCACAATTCCTTCGTGAATGTAGCGCTGCAGATGAATCACTTGTAAATTAAACAAAAGCAAAACCAAAAGCAGGCAAATAAAATCAACCTTTCCTCCAAATCTCACTGGTATTTTTATTGTTGTTGGGAAAGTGGTTGAGTAAATATAATCAGTATTTCTTCACACTGAACTGCCATCATCAGATGGTGTAGATAAAGTAGAAGTTCATTTTCTAAGGCATCATACTTCTCTCAGATGTTTATAACTTCCTTAGATAAGATTTCAGAGAGCATATTACTCATAATGATAATATGAAACTATATCAATTTGAACAAAGGGTGTTTTTTTCCTACATAAACATGAAAATACTTCTGAAGTGCTGCAGTAAACCTCTACCCCTCTCATTATTAAATTAAGGATAAAACAATTATGTGTGCTGAAGGTATAAATTTGCTCTTATGCATGCAGAAATATTGAGCAAAGGATATGTCCTTGTGGGTTCATTTTTTTCAATAAACTAGCATGACAATATCAAGCCTTGCTCAGCACAGAAAGTGTTAAGTTGGAAATTAGAGATGATTTTCAGCATACACAAATTTCAGTGTCTTCCAGTGTGCCCTTAAAACTGTTGCATGTATTAAGTGTACCACATTAGCTTTTCATAATTTCAGCTTGATCTTGCAGTTTGTGAAGGGCACTCAACATTTTGCTGACTGTGTAGATGTCTTCAGTGTCTCCTATGTTTGTTGGGTGGACTTTAAAATATTATACTGTTTATTTCTGGGCCCTTGAGCTGAAGTTGAAGAGTTTTAGAAAAGCCATATTCCTAGGGGTTGTTTTCTCTTTTTTTACTGTGTGTGGAAAAGGAGCACAGCTCCTTCAAGGATTGAGACTAAAATCTTAGGGTGAAGTTACTGTCTTGGTAGGAGTACTTGCTGGGCTTTTAATCATTTTATCAGCATTCATTTTTTATAAGTCTACTTTGCTTCACTTCCCACAATTCCTTTGTGCATGTTTGCTTAACCTTTTTTCCTATGTGTTCAAGTAAATGATTTTTCTCTGGCAATATGAGAGGAATAATAGGTACTGATATATTGTAAGGAGTATCTTAGCAGTGAAAAGAGGAGACAAAAGAATAGCATGCTCAGGTAGCTGTGTCTGAACACTGCATGGAGGAATTTTAAAGATGATATGCTGGCATCAAATTCCCCATCAGATTTGTTGGTAATTTATTTTGATGATGCAAATTAAATTAATGATTTTTTCCAGTTTGGTCGATGCAGCAGAGAGCTGAGCTATCCCAAGCAGAAAGCGAAGTGCCCTAGGTTTGAGGCTTTTGACTCAAAGTGAGTATTTCTCAGTGAAATCTGACATGGGGATTTTTTGGCATGCTCAGATGGGAACTGATCTGGTTAGCTTTTCACCAAGTACATTTACACCAAATAGTGAAATATATTCAGGTTTTGAATTTAATGAATTCAGTTTTTAATTCATGTGGTGCTGCTGCAATGACATGACCTTATTCAGAGCACTCACTTGCCCAGTCAGTTTGTTCAATAGTGAGGCCTCCAATAAAGTGGGAAGAACATTATTAGTTAGGTAATAATTTAAATATTCTGTGAGGGACCAAGAAAGTAGTTAGAAAATCTTAAAAGTTCTTTCCATCATCACTGCTTTCTCTGGCAATCTGTTCCCATTAACCCTTAGGGCAGCCTGGCTTCTTCCTTACTGGTGTTTGGAAGTGTGGGCAAGCAGATTTTGGGCAGCTGTTGAGACCTGGGAGGTGGCAGAAGTTGGCTGGATGCAGCCTGCCTTGAGGCACTCGCCCATCTTCCCAGGCTCCCTATCGAAATTCCAATTCACAGTTCTCAGGCTGGGAGAACATCAAGCTGCTTTCTCAGCAATTCTCACCTTTAGGGTGGGACTGAGGAAAGGTCTCTGGTACAGAGCAGTGCTGTGAGAACACAGGCAGGGCTTCTGCAAGATGCTCTGAATCTGCTGCTGAGGCAGGTTCTAAATGTGTTTCATGTAATTCCAAATGTATTATTTATCCAGCTAATGTTTTCCTTGTATGCTGTTCTTGTCATTATGGTAAATTCTTTAGAAAATGATTGTATTTCAGTTTGGTGCTGCTTGTTTCACCATCATTTGTTCTGTGCTAACATAATGACTTTGAGAGGAAATGCACTTATATTGGGGTTTTGCTTTATTGGACATGCTTTCCTAGACTCCAGGTAATATTGTCCTTAAATTCTTTGTTAAGCCTTTCAACAATTTAAGTAATGCATTTAAAGAATTTCTATCACACTGTGGCCATTATATTTAACAAAGAAAAGTCCTTTTTATGAATAAGGAGATTTGAACATTAAGGTGTTGTTTCATTGCTTGCTGCCTAATTTTCAGCATGCCAGCACTGGGCTGAGATGCTTCAAATACAAGTAGCAGTGCTAGCATGTGGAATAACAACACCCATGGCTGTCTTGGGAGTTCTGTGTGTTGGAATGAACTCAAATGATGCAGTTGTGCCTCTGAAATATAAGAATATTATTGTGTGCCAACTCCTTTATGCTAATGTTTTGATCTTTCTTATGTTTGAGTAACAGGCTGTTGCACATCTAACTAAATGTGCAGTTCTTCAAGTCTCAGTTGCACGTTCAGTATTTATATATTTCTACCAGTGCATCTTTTTACCAGCTTTATTTTGTTGCTTTACTTTGTTAGCAAAACATCACACAAGGAGGTTCAGTGTAAAAGAATGGTAGAAAAATTGACTCATACAGTAGCTGTAGTGTAACTTTACAAGAGCTAGCTATTCAAGCATAAATTTAAACTCACATTAACTGTGAAACATTAAATGTTCTGAGGCAACTTTCAGTGCTAGTAATAGCTACTTTATTGCTATTTTGTGTGCTTGAAGTCTCTGCCACTGGGTTATGTCTTTTTATATTAAATATAAATTTTCTGTCATGAAAATTGTAATCGTGTGTGCAATGGATTCGCAGGCAAAATAGCTGTGTAATTGCAAACTTGCACTGGAAAAATCCATTGCCATAAAAATACTTGTTAATTTTGAAAATATGAAGGCCTGAATCTGTTTTCTGAGAACTTGTGTTTGTTCAGAGTTTTGTGTCCTCTCTATAGAAAAATTATCTTAAGCTTTAGGAAGTGATTAATTGTAAATACAAAATATTTGGATAACCTTGAAACTTTCCAGGTACTATTTAATATCTTCCTTGAAAGAAAAATTGTCAGGGTGTCATGGAAATCTGCATTTTTATTTGATTTTTTTAGCTAAAATAATTGAGTTATTGGTATTTATTTGAGGTCTTGGGAAGAGAACAATATTGGAGACTACAGATATATATGAAAACTAGAAATTAAAATCCCTATTATGGTTGCACATTTGGTTTGAAGCTTGGAAAAAGTGAGAATTTATTTCTTACCCTTTTTGAAATCTATTACATATTCTGTAAGTTATATTACATATTTTATAAGTTTTTCCCTTCCTGTTCTATAACCTCTGCTGAGTTCCTTCCTTATCTGAGCTTTTTATAAATTCACATACTTTAAGGCCAGAGAGGACTATCTGATTTGATCTATCTTGAGTATCACTTAGGTAGCAGACTGATTGAGTTTTAGCAGATTGCTTGGAGAGTTAGTCACCTTAAACAAACGGTCTCAAATGAAGGAGAAGCTGCCTTTTGCCTCAGGGAGATGGTTCTCATGGTGTCATTAGTCTGATTCTCACTTCCTTTTCCTACTTTTTTTTGTCTTGCCTTTTTAGGCTTTGCACTTGGTTCTCTCCTCAAACCAAACCAATGATGTCTTCTTTCTCTCCTATTTAATTCCTTCTTTCTGCCTTTTTCTGTTAAGCCCTCTACACAACTCTTATCTTTACTTGAATGCATCTTTTATCTTCCTTGTTCCAATAAGGAAGAGGAATTGATAAACATTCCTCTTTTTGGACCTTTCCTTTCTACTCTGCTGTTGTTCTTTGATGTTAGGTTCCATGTGTCGGCCAACGCAGGGCAGCTGCAATCCTTTTAAAGTTTCCTGGAAGGCATTGTTAAAAATGATGTTTTCATTGAATTGTTTCTGTGTTCGTCTGTTTTCATCTGAATCTGGGAGCATGGCACAAGGAGAAACAGGCTGCTGTGTGGCAGGATCTTGTAGCTTTAATGAAAGGAAAGGGGCACTGGCAGAAACATTGTCATAAAATTCATCACAATGTAAGAGGCTCCCAAGAAAGACTTTGGAAATCTTTTACAAGAGCCACTGATTGTGGTTCTTTTACTGCATGTAAAAGCAAATGAATTGTACAAAGGTCACAAAAGAGCATTTTTGGTTAGTAAGTTTTTTCCAACATTGTTGATGAAAATCTGTGGAGTTGTCTTCATCCTGGTCTTTGGAATTTGTACAGTATCATGAATCATTCTGCTCAGGTGACTGTCCTATGCTTCTTTCATGGCCCTTTTACAGTGACAGAAGTTCTTTTATGAAACAAAGGAAATATCCTTTTCTGGGTTGCACAATCTACACTGAGAAGTGATCTGGTACACAAAGATTTATTAGCAGAGTCTCTTAACTGATGTCGTAACTTCTTTGTAGTCAAGAAAATTACTTTTGTGGAAAAAGAAGAACAAAAGCAATGTGTCAGGAAAGGGTGTAGGGTGGCTGAATTACTATTGATAAATGCTTAGCAAACTTTCAATAAAGGTGCACTAGAGATTCAAGATTAAAATGTATAAAATATACAATTTGTATATGTAAACAGTGGTAGTGTAGAACCTGTCATGCCAAAATTAAGTGACTTACTGCAAGGGAAAAAAATATGGTGAGATTTTTCACTTGTTCTTTTTCATTTTTTTGTTTGCGTTACTTTTTTTGTTTTGTTTTTGTCTTGATTTCACTTTTTTCCTGCATCAGGTTAGATACAGCAGCTGCTGAGGAATTGCAGCAGAAGTGACAATTGTGTACACAAGTGTTGTACTGTAGGACTTGCTCCAGTTTGTCTGCAGCTGGCTTTCTAGAGAAAGTGCTTCTTTCTCTCAATGTTGCTTCTTCTGCTATACACCCTTGCTGGTCTTCCAAAGCATTGTGTGTGGAAGGCTGGTCATCAGGAGATCTGGTGCTTTTATGTGTGTGATCTTTTCAGAAAATTCTGCTGCATTGCTACTTGAGAACAGAACTGCAGTCAGGATACCAGAAGCTTATTTTTCCCTAAGCACATTCTTTTTTCAAGGTGTCTGGGTCTAGACAGACCTGTAAAATGCTCACTGCAATGCCAGAGTGGACTCTCATCCCAGCTGATTGCTGCATCAGATCTGCTATGATAGAGTTTTCCTGTGGCAGCATTTCACTTGGTAGCAGTAATGTTCCTAGTATTTGGCAAATGGTATTTTATGTTCTAGGACTGCCTCCAAATTATTTGATTTCAGCTTTGAAGTCTTCCTAGCTTGCTACGAGCAGTACAGGTAGAGAAATGATGCTATTTCTGTCTGCATGCTGGAAAATGCAAGTGGAGTTGAGAATGTGTGGGATAAATTGTGAGCACCTCTGTGAAATATGATCATCATGTAGATGCCTGATAACTGTCAGTGTTGATCTCCTGGGCTGCTGATGTACTGATCTGGCTGAGATCAAGGTAAGTGTTGTACTTGTGAGTTATGTTGCTGTGCACTGAACTGCACAGAATGAAGGAGCTGTGTTTTTGAAAGGATAAATGGCTATTACTTTTTTTCCAAGTATCTTATCACTTATATCTGCACAGAGTAAAGTATGAGTCAAGAATAGTTTGGTTGGATATTAAACATTCCCCTGCCATGTCCATATACTGCTTTTTCAGAAAGTGTTTGTTTCAGTTTTGCAAAATAGTGAATATGGAGTAGATTATTGTTTTTCACTTGTAGCTTTGAATACAGATTTATGCAAGTATGATTAATTGCTTGCTTAATTATTTCAGAGTAATTTCATTCAGATTGCATAACTCAGCCAGTAGAAAAACTAAATAAACACTTGTTTAGAAGTAAATACAATAGAAGTTACAATAGAAGTGCACTGAGTTTATTCTGATGGGAGGAGGAAGGGGAGTGTGTTGTCTTCCTTATATTTTAGAATTATCCGACTTGTCAGGTGACACTTTGAACACTCTAAAAACCCTCTGATACTATTTGTTGAGTCTTTTGGTAAAATACTAGAATATCCCCTATGACATATTTCTTTAAAACCTAATTTAATAAGCGGCATTAATGGAAAGTGTAGATTTGTTTTTAAAGCATTTTGCTACAAAGCCTGATAGAAGTAACTCTGATTTTTTTCTCAAGGACAGCAGAGAGGAAACATTAAGTCCTGTATTTCAATCTCTTTTAATACATGATTGCATATAATCAAAGTATCAATGAAAGAAATGAAAGCTGGCTTAGACTGTGTGTTGATTCAGCACAAAATGTTTTTTGAAGTAATGCTGGAAGTGTCACTGGCAAAGTTTACTGAAAGGAAATTGAAACCTGAGGTTTCCTGTTCAAGTGCATGAACTGAGGTGGTCCCTGTGCTGAGCATCCTCAGCCAGCCTGTTGTGCTGATTGTGTTAGTCCCTGGTGCAGGCTGCTGGTGACCAGAGTCCCAGAGGAGCAGCAGCTGCACTGTCCCGAGAATAGCATCACTATTTCTGGCCTGGCCAGCTGAAGCCCAGGGCACAGATTTAACTGGTGATTGGCCCTGAGCCCAGAGCTTACACAATGTGTTACAATCACCAATCTCCTCCCCAAGTTTTCTCTGATCTTCCTATTTTCTTAATATAAAGAAAGACACAGTCTTGTTCTCCTGGCTGTTTATGTTTTTCACTTGGCCATATCAAGACCCAGCAGGTAGAAAGTTTGGATTTCTGAGATCCATCC
Organism: Taeniopygia guttata; assembly: GCF_048771995.1. Lineage (NCBI taxonomy): Eukaryota > Metazoa > Chordata > Aves > Passeriformes > Estrildidae > Taeniopygia > Taeniopygia guttata. Next base: position 10,003,546 of record NC_133031.1, on the reverse strand, counting down.
AAACTGAAAGACCTTAGTCACAAGCACATGGTGTGTTTTATCCTGAGAAAGATGACATAGTTACATGTGCACTGGGACAACAAAATACTTGAGATTTTCTTCGGGCAATAATAAATATATTACAAAAGAATTAGGCAAAAAAAGCAGCCTGGACACCAAGTGAAAATAAACATAATAACTGAAGGTGTAATTCTGAGAAAGTAAAGGAGGTAATTCTCAAATGCTGCTGTACTAAAAAGCTAAAGAACTTTAACATGGAGGAAGTATGAGAATTCTTTAAGGAAACAATATACACACACATTAACCTGGATGAATAATTGCTTTAGAAGTCTCTGTGGTGGAAGGGCAGAGGGGAGAGAGAAATAGTAATCCAGAGAAGGACAGACTTAATTAGTCTACATCAAAAAGAGTGTTAGAATTTGGAGGAGGAGGAGAGTTTTTTTAAATGGTTTTACATACATTGTTATATATGGAAAAAAAATTGCATGAAAACAGATCACATGTCTGAAGGCAAGGTGTGCTAAACTAACTTGAGATCTTTCTTTGGTAACTCCACTAATTGCTTAGGTGCAAGAAATGCAGTGGTTCTTACATGCCTGTGTGTTGGCAAAGTTCTCTGTGCTATGTCGTGGAAAATTGTGGGTTTCAAAGAGGGCTGATGTAGGAATGGCATCAGTGGCTCAAGAGCAAGGGGTAACCTGTTGTGCTGAAAGTGATATCTATAGGTCAGAGAGCTGAGGGTTCTTTCTGGAACCAGTCAAATTTTCTTTACTCTCATGACTCTGTCATGAAGGGTAGCGTGGTGTGTTTGTGTGATGCAGAATGACGTGAGTTACTGGGTATCTGAAGAGCCCTCACTGTGTGCAGTACCCATTCTTGCCTCAAAAACCAGGCTGAAGCACCTGCCCAGGCAGCTGGCCTCCCTCTAGGGCCTCCTGAGCTTCCTCCTGCTCTGAGTCACTGGTGATTTACTGTGACCTTTGCCACTGCTCTCTACAGAATAGCTGAAAGGGAGCCAGGATGGAAAATGTGTAACTGGCATATTTCTAACAAAAGTACCTGGGAAGATCCTGATGAACATTTTCCATCACCTGTTTTGTGAGATGTCTAGAAATAGACCTTCCATTTCTTCCTGTGTTAGGATATATGTATTATATAGTAAGGGAGTAAGTACTCTAATATATTTTGAAAACAGGACTATTAATCTCTAATCTTCCTTAAAGGGATGTGTAACAGCTGGTATGCTGATGACAATGGAAAGATAAAAATAAACCAGCTTCATGACAAAAAATGCTGACTGGTTTCTTTTGTGGGGTTGAATGTAACAACTTTTTCTTTTCCAAGTTGGGAGAGTTGTTGTAGGTCCTGCTTGCACAAAACCTGATAGCTATTATTAGAGTAAAAGAGTACTTTCATGTGTAGAGTTCATAAAGAATGTAGATTGATGACATCTTTCTCTCAGGAAATTTATAATCAAAAGTGTAATCCCAACCCACGGGATTTTTCCCTCTCTGTACTGCTGATAAGCTCTTGTCTTGAAGATGTTATCATGGGAGATTTAGATGACTGCTCTGTGCTTTAGAAGTACAGGAATGGGCAGCAAGGCACTATTACAATAAATTTTAATGCATTTTAAAAGCAACCATTTGGGATGGAGTGTTGAGGATTCAGTAAAATTCAGGTTGTTATCATCAGAGGAATTGTTTTGGTCTTTTCAAAGTTCCCTGTCTTGTCAGCAGTGTATTGTCAAGCTCTGTGAATTCATCAAGGGTATTGTGTTATTTGGCTCCTTCTCTTCCCATTCCAACTCCAGGAGTTATAACAGAATGTGATTGCTGGAACCCTTATTTTGTTGTTTATTTAACATAAGTATGTCCTGTGAGAGATGATTTTTAGGGAAGTGAAAAACTTCAATGCTAGAAAATCTATCTGTGAGATAAGCTAAAGGTAGAAATAATTTTGCATATCTCCCACAAACATATATGTTTTTCCAGTAAGCACTATGGGTTTTGGAGTCCTTTTTCTTGGATGGTTGAGACTAGAAATACAGACTGCACAAAGTCATAAAGCTAAAAAGCCATAAAGCAAAATATTGATATTAGGAAACACAAAAAGACAAAAATACCTTGGCGATCTCCCCTGACAGTGAGTAGCCAGAGGGTGGTGTAACTGCATCCATGGTTAAAAATAATGAGGCAGGGCCATGCTAGAGAACCAGGGAATTCTCAGATAGCTGTGCAGTCTTTCTTTAGGTCTCTACATTTTTATTAGGTGTATGCTTGGAGGAGCATTCCTCAAAGTGAATATTGGCTGCAGCATTTCTGCCTGTCAGCACCTCATCTACTCTGGCTCTGTAAAACCCATTGGGCAGCTCTGCAGCCACTTCCTTTTGAGAAGCTTTGCACCACAGGTGGTGGTGCCTGAGATGCCTGTATGCCTTTGCAGATTTCTTCAAGAAAGTCAGCTGTACAGGCAGCTTCTGCTTCCTAAGGCTGACAGGTATTTTGTCTGTAATACTCAGTGGAGTTGCATGTAATTAACCCATCCCTCCCTTCCTAGTTCCTGTGGAGAGGTTCAGCAATGGTTACTCACCATTACACCAAAGTGATTTTTGTCAGTTCCATGGATTCTCAGCTATTAATTTTACGGTTCTGTTCATAATCTGAGCAATTGAAACCATTGATTGGCACTGAAACTGAGTCATCTCTGAGATGACTGGGAGATGTGGAATAAACTTAGAAATACCTGAAATTTTTCAGGAGCAGTCAGCTCTGAAGGCTGAATATGAGCTGATTGTAGACAATTTGGAAGTGGTAAACTTGGGATAAATTGTTGTCAAAACAGTCTGGACCATGACTACCTTGCTGGTGATTTTGAAGCAGATATTAAAAACTTGAAACAAGTGATGTATCTATTCTCCTGGAGGTTTATTTTTTTCTTCCAGTTTTTACAGTAGTGAAAGAAATTGTAGCAATTGTGCATTAGTGAATGATGGTGATACAGGCAGAAGCAGTCCAGATGTTGTCTAGAAACAACTGTAATATGGTTTAAGTCTAAGATATATAAAATGTTTTAAAATCCACAGACAGCATTTTTATGTCTGCTCTGTAGAGAGGAAGATAGTCTACTTTAAAAGGTCTTTTTATGTTGAAGATACAGAAAGGTCATGGTAATAATGGTGTGGTATATTTTAAAATATTTTCCTACATCAATTTACTTATAGGCTTACCCTTTTTTTTTTTTTTTTTTTTTTTTTTTTTTTTTTTTTTTTAGGAAAAGAAGCATAACCAAGCGAAGAGAAGGTTCTCTATGCTTGCTTATGCCTCTTTTCCTATATGGAAGACTAATGCTACAGGAGTTTCTCCTTTATTTCCTTTTGTGGAATGGTTGCAATGTAGGTTACAGCATAGCTGGAATTGTTTTTTTGGCTTTCGGGTACTAAAATTTGAGTGGACCTGAGCACCCCGTCAGTATAAACAAGCCTGAGCAGTTTGTGGGAACAAGCTGTAATTGCCACCTGTATTTTCAGTTCACATGTCACAGCCCATGCTAATGTCCCAAAAAGCAGGCCTAAGCCACCATGACAGAGGAGGGACTGCATGCCATGTGCGAGCCCAGATTAGGTGAGTTTGTGATGAAAATGCAGGATTTAACTCTACTCTGGTGCAACCTCAAGCAGGCATTTCCAGTGATAAGAGGCTTGTGAGTGCCGGAGGCAGATGAGAGCCTGCTGCACCTACTGCGATCATTTGATTTCTTGCTTGCCTGGGCTCTGGGAGTCTGTAGGCATTTCATCAGTAACAGTAAAACTGCTGAATTCATTAAGAATAAGATGAGAGTTCTCCTCATGTACAATGAAATTAAATATAGAAAAGGGTGTTTAAAAAGTGATAATAAATTTAAACAGACCCATAATTTGGTAGAAGGCTCAGAACCATGACACTATCACACAGCAAGATCACTGACTTTTGTTGTATGTTCAGATCATTCCTGTGCTTAGTGCAATTGGGTTTCCTTCATGCTTCATTTGCTTCAAAGAGCTGTATGTTTGTGGAAGTGAACATTAATAGTTGTGAAATTTCATGGAGCAGACATTCCTGATCACAGTGCACTATAGACTACTTTTCCCAGAAGTGTCCTTCCTTACTTCTTGACTGTTGTGCTTCTAATAGGCTTCACAGCGCTCACAGGTTTCCTTTTGAAACCAGCTTAAAACAAAAGGTAGGTAGGAATATTTTTCTTGCAAGCTCACTTTGTTTTTTCCTTCATGCCTGGCTTAAGCCCTTAGCTAGCCTGTTTCTGCACATTATGTATTTTTCATTTTCCCCCTCTGCTTAATTAAGTATGTCTTGATTGAAAAAGCAGCTGCTCCAACTGAACACCCTGTACAACCTCTCTGCCTTCTCCAGGAAGGACAGGCATCATTCATAAAGCTCCGGTTAAGCTCATAACCGAGCCAATGAAGCAGATAAATAAGGTTCTAGCCTTAACTTCCAGGGGTTTTTGAATATTTTTAAAGCCTGAGTAGAAATCTCTCGATTGGGTGGAGTCAACAGGGCAGAATAGCTGCTGTACCAGGAATACACACTGAAAACTCCCAGTGTTTTCACCAGTTTGCCAGGCACAAAGTGTTCCCCCCTAGCACATGCCCAGGATGTCCCTGTCTTCATAGAACTGGGCATTTGTGTTCATCTCAGCTTAGGCTTATTTTGGGATCCCAAACTGGTGCTTTCTGAGAGGCACAGCCTTGCTGTTGCCTTGCTGGCAGTGCCAGCAGTGCTGTGACTTTGGGCACTGCATTGGTCCCCATTGTCCAAAGGACCAGGGCACACCTGTGGCTGCAGGCCTGGGGCTGGTGTCACGCCCTGGCAAAGAGGAAACTGAGCAGGCTCTGTGTTCGTAATCACTTGTCCCTTTTTTCAAACTAGAGCTTTGCCTCCTGATGGGTTAAAATGACTGTTTGTGCTTTGTCTCTTTGGATCGATGTATCCTGCCTAATTTTCACTGCAGTGGAACAGCCTTGGCAGAGGGAATGGGGAGGGGGTGGACCCAAAGCAATAAAAATGAAGCTTGACAGGGGTGCAAGCAGGCTGAGAAGTTGCTTCCCCCATGCTGAGATATGTACATGTTTCAGTGACTGTACAGTGAATAGGCAAACTTATTATTTCTGTAAAACTTTTTGCAGAAAGCACACCAAGAATAGGGCTCGTGCTCAAGAATATAGTTACTTAAAGGCCTAATCTGAGAGCTGCTGAGGGAAATAAGAAATTTGCAGGTTAATACGTGGCAGGAGAGAGATCTCATGGCTTCATCCATGTTATGTTCTAATGATGTGGGTTACAGGAATGGAATTGCACACATGTTCAATTTAGACGCATACAGAAAATGTTAACACCTTTTAGCTTGTCTGACTGGTGGCAATGTGGGATTCAGTTTCTTTTAGTGTTTGTGTCAGGAAAAATTAAATGCTGGTGCCTTCCCTCGCTGCTGCATCCTGGTGGGAATGGTGTGCTGCGTGCAGGTACCTGCGCACCAAAGAGAGGGAGCCATCTACCACGTTTATAATTTATTATTTCCATGGCAACTAGCAACCAGTGTCAGTCTCAGCATATTTCCCCAATATAAACTTTGTGTCTTATATAGCACCTGAATCAGACTAAGGGAGGGGAAATTGTCTGTCAAAGAAATATAGTTGGGTTCTTATTAGACTGTGATATATCATGTTGAAATCAGTCAAAGGTTTTCTCCAGACTGTGCATGGATTACTGGGTTCAGTTATTTTATCTGACAGTGACATTTATACTGCAAAGGTCAGCAAAAAAAGAAATCAATATATTTTAAAGGATAAAAATCAGTGGTAAAAGAACCCCACCAACCTGAAACTCATGCTTTAAGAAGCAGATATTGCTATTAGTGCATTTGCTGAAAGGCATCTACCAGTTTTTAAGGACAGAGTTTGTTTTTGTTTGTTTTTTTTTTTAATTACAATTAAGGGAGTTTCTCTAGTGAAGTATATGGTGAGAAAATTCAGTTATATTGACTTCAGAGGAAAACAAGTGGAACAGGTTGTAAATTTTAACATCACTAGAAAATATATTGCCATTATTAATAACGCTTTAGTCTGTGTGATTTGATTTGTGATAATACTTTTTTATATGCTCACAATATATACATTTTGAATTGCAAATTGACGAGGGGTTTTCTTTATGTAGTCATTTTTCTTCATGATGAAATGCAGTCATAGTAATTAACCTGTTGCTGGAAAAATGCAAGACATGTGGATGGAAAGTTAACTTTCTGGTGGACAGCTGTCTGTCCAGCCATTATCATGAAAACTCTGAGTCAGGTTGTCTAGGATTTGGAAGAGACAGGTTAATGTTAATTACTCTCACTTTGCCTTTTTCTGTGTAGGCAGGGCAGTGTGTCTTCTACATCCACTAACATGTTGAGTTAAAATCTGCTGGGCTATTTACATAGTGGCTAATACCTCCCAAATCCTGGTTTAGAGAAACCCAGTATGGGGCATTAGAGGGAACTAATCTTTTGTCCCAGAAATAAGCTTATCTGACCAAACGAGACAGTTTTCATGCTGTTCCAGCTTCAGTTGCCCTGCCAGTGTCCCCTGCAGGTCTGCTGTAAAACATTGACATCATTGTCAATCAAACATCTTTCATCTCTCTCAAATTGGCTTAAAAGTCTTCACAAATTTGCGTGAAAGTCAACCCAAGAGAATTAGGAGCCTGACATGGCAGAATTGTTGAGGTCAGAATTCGAGTGTTTTGGCAATGTTAGTGTTTAGTGTTATAGAATCCTTTATGCTGTAAAAGACCTTTTAGCTCAGCCAGCCCAGCTGTGAGGGGGCCTCCCTTCAATGTGCTGCCCTTTAGACCATTCTGACACCGCTGCACAGGGTGGCTCCGCCTTCAGCCTGGCAGCAATTTATCCCCTATTATCCACAGATTCTCTGAGCTGACACATGGCTTGTCTTGGAAGGAATATAGAGAATTGTGTAGTTCTTCTGAAAATAATTTCAGAAGACAAAGTTTAGCTGATTAGATTATAGAAGTGACCCAGCTGAAAATAGTAAAACATGAATAATGCCAAAATCTTGGTGTATTTGAATTATTTTCAAGTATCTGCTCAGGCTATCAAAAAGCTTGGTGGGGAGAGTACTTCTTTTTTGTGTCTGGGATTATTTTGCTCTCTGATCAGGAGATTTAAACCTCCACACTGAGGGCCAGGCATTTCTGCTCTCGTGTTGTGCATATGTGCAGATGAAGAGCTTACAGTTACCTTTCTGTCAGAAGTAGGTACCTCAGAGGTACCAGAAAAAAGTAAGCAGAATGACAGTTGTTCTTGTAGAGTCAGATTTGATTCATTAAGTGAGTAGTCATCATCAGATTTGATTCATTAAGTGAGTAGTCATCAAAGTATACAAATGAAAAATTACTTTGCTGTAGGGAAAACCAATTTTTGGTTCAAGAGGCTTTTTCAATGAAAGGAAATGATCAGCAGAAGACTGCAGATAGCGATGGATTAGGTTCTGAATGTTCATACTGTGGGGATTCAGGTGTGCATTGCTTCAAGACAATCTGGTATTTTGTTTTCTTTCTGTTAGCTGGGTTACCAGCCAGCCTAGAATACAGTCCTTTCCTCTTCACTGAACAAGAGTGTGCTCCTTCTTTAGAGAGAAATTAATTGTTTAGGTCTGCTTCATATAGGGAAAAAATTAGAGGGGAGATGCATCTGTAGATGTGGAAACCATATATTATATGGTAGTTACTGTATTTGGACTTGTTTTCTGAGTTTTTCTTGTTCACCTTCCAGTACTTTTTCTGCTGTTAAAGAGCAACGAATCATAAAAGGGCTACTTTGCTGCATATCCCTCTGTCATGGGAGAATTTTTTCTGCTTCAGAATCTGATGAAACCCTGGAAGTTTGAGCATTTGACAAATTTGGTATTTCCCAGTGAGGCAGCAAGTGGGGATTGACTCTTTGTAACTTACAAATTTTGCATAAAGTTGGTTTGTTTTGAGACTAAAATAGGTAAATTCATACATTCCCAATAATTTATTTTTTAAGTACAGAAAAATATCATGTTAATCTGAAAGTAACTAGAGAGCATTAATTACCCTTTACTTTACATTATTAAGGACAATGTTTTTCCATCACCACCTAATTTGGGTTTCAATGGACCCTTAGAGAGTGCTTGGAGTGTATGATTAATACCACTGTTTAATCAAGCTGTGACACGTAGACTAGAGTTTTGTCATGTATGGCTCTGTGAACAGAGGTTCTCTTGAACTGGTTTTGTATAACCTGTGAAAATATGGGGATAGGAATTCCATATACTTAAAAATAGCTGGTTTTAGATGTCTGGGGTGTCTACAGTGGCCACCTACACCATCTTCCCTTAGGGCCCCACAAAACAGGCAGGGGTCACTTGCAGACCCCATGTTTTATCTCAAATGTCATGAGACACCTATTTGTAGATGTTTGAATTGCTCCTAAAGGGTCTGACAATCAAAAGCTTCAGTTAAAGATTCAAAACAGATGGGGATAGTTAATTAGCCTTTGTCTTACTGTTGGCTTTTTTTTTTTTTTTTGGTTGGTTGTTTTGATTTTTCTTTTGTGTGGAAATTAATTTTAGAGACTACAGAAAATACTGAATGTGCTTCATAAGTAAAATTTCCAAGTAATAAGAGTATTTGCTTCTTAGATGTGATTTGACTGCATAATTTCTTTATTCTTTGAGGTGCTCTGGATTTTTCCATAACACGTGAATGAACATCCAAATATCTTCATAATATGGTTTGAACTTTGGACTCTGAGCAGCTCCAGGCTTTTTTGTCATTAGTCCTGATAAAGTTGGTAGTAATGTCTCAAAGAAGGTGCAAGCCATGATTTTTTCTGTGCCTCTTCTGGTGATGGCTGTGCAAGTGGAAATGTGGCAATCCTAAATAAAAAGTCCTGACATTGTGTGCAATTCCATTCAACTTGGGCAGCATAATGTGGTGCTGACCTCTGTCCACAGAAGTTCTTGTGGCTCTCTGCACCCTTGGTAGGCAGGGAAGGCCATGGAGTTTGTGTAGGTCCTGCCACTGCACTGGGGCATGTGGAGCAGCTGAAGGCCATAAGTGAAAGGAAATTCTTGCAGTTCTCAGAGTAACTTCCACTGGAAATTTAATTGCAAGAACAGAATTTAAGAGGATTCTCTCAAACAAGGGACAAATGTCAAATATTTCCAGCTTTAGAATGTTAAATAGTGAGTGGTTTATTATAGCCATTTAAGTTAGAAAATAGAAAATGTGTCACACCTAACATTAGCTTTTTTCTTTTCTTTTGTCTTGCTCTCCTGTTATTCAGGGGAATGCTACATCCTCGCTCTGATGTGTGTTCTGTTGAGAACACACCGTGCACAAGGATGCTGGTTGCCTCTCTACTTTGTTCCATCTCAGGGAAAGAAATACAAAGAAAAAATCCTTCCAAACCTGACATGCCCATCATGCCAAAAAGGAAAGATGTGTTTTGAAATAGCAAGTTAAACTAGGAAGGAATACAAAAGAGGGTGTTGGCATTTGAAACTTCTCCAACTTAATCATACTGCTACAAAGTCATTTTATAGATCATTTGCACACCACAACCCATTTAAATCAGTGTTGTCCAGCTACTAGAAACAAAAGAATTAATCTAGATCATCAGCTGTTGTGCATTCACTTGTGTGATTTTGGTGGAGGCTGAATAGCTATCTTGTAAAAATCTGGAGGGGAATAAAAGAGTAAATGCATAGCCTCAGGCAAGGACACTTTATTGGAAGATTTTTATAATACAGTCCAATAAATTTTTATTTTTATTTGGAATTCTTATTATAAACAACATTGTGAGGTATTAAAGAAAGAAGAGATAACCTAACCAAACACTGTTTTATAATAACCACAATAGAAGGAGAACCTGTGGAGGTAAGAAGGCATGCTGCTAGAGACACACTGGGGAAAAACAAACAAACAAAAAACCTCAACCCAAAAATGCTTTGATTGTGTGTTAAATTAAAAGGACGGTGAGATGTACTCTATTGGTTTTGTGTAGAAATATATGGTTGGCATTATTCTATTCATCTCTTAATAGTGAGGGTGGACTATGTTAGAGCTTTCTGTTGTCACCATTGCATGAGTGGTAATGTGGACATGAATATAAATAATTGCATTGAAAAGTGACATTGCTTGCCTACTTGTCAAGATGAGAGACACTTTTGCTCTTTGCAAGGTGTTCATTTTCTGAAGTGAGGAGATGCTGGAAGCAAAGGCCTTTGGAGAGGTGTTTGCTGCACATCTGTGTCCGAGGAAGGCTGGGAGCTGCCCTGCCCATGGTAAGGCAGGCAGGTGTGTGAGTGCATTGTGCATTTCCTGCACTGCAGCTCAGTCCTCTCTCTTAAGCTCTTGCTCTTGACTGCTTGACTTGGGGAAGAGCCTTAAGCCAAACCACACCCACTGTTTTCCAGAGCTCTGGGGTGCCTGCAGGTAACTTGGCAGTTTCTAGAGAAAGGCGTGCTGGTGTTAGGGGTAAGTGAGATCTGTGTCTGTTCCCAGCCTTGGATGCTGAATGGATTGGAGGAGAAGATACAAATGTCTCTTGTAGGCCACCCATGAATACTTCCAAAGTCAGGTACCACATGAAGACAGTGCTTCCTGCCAGACCCTGGTCATTAGTAAAAGGTATTTTAAAAATCTTAGTGCACCTGTTAAAGCAGAGGTCCAACTCTGACACCTCTAAAGAATAGAGAAGTGGTCATTCCTCTAGCTTTTGAGTCTGACCACAATTTGCATGTCTCCATCACAATTTTATCACTAGGAACGTTTGTGACTGAAAAACTGGAATCTGAGTTACAGGGTAGGGGTGTGGAGGGTGAAAGTCCTACCTCAATGAGCCACTGCCACCTTTGGAACACTGCAAGTATTTACTGTAGCAACTAAACAGGTAAAGTGTGTTGTGGGACAAGGTTAGTTTGTTAAAATTGCATTTAGTTTTATGTACATATCTCACTAAATAGATCTTCACACTGTCAGTCCTGTCACTGTCTCAGTGCTTGCTGTTTCCTCAGCAGCATGAAGGCTGGTGCAGGCAGCTGTCTAGCTCTGACATCTGTCTTGTTTGCCTGAAAGGCACTGAGCACACCTGGGGTATGAGCTGAGTAATAAATAATGGTAATAACTGTGATTAGAAGCGGTTGTCACGAAATCACAAACCCACTGAATATTGCACAAATTTCCATTTAGGCATTTGCATATACATGTGCAGAAATGTGTGTGAGCAAACACAAGCAATCTGGATGATGTATAATTGGTAGGATGTGGAGAGGAACACATTGGCTTGAATAAAGCAAACCCAAATTTATGGCCAGTATTGTTTCTAAAAGCTCTCTAAACACATTCAACAAAATTTGAGTTGTATGTTTTTCAAATGTACTAAATGTTTATATACTGCTTTCCTAAGTACTGAAACATAGAGTCAGACAGACTGTGTAGAGATCTAATTTGATGTGAAATGTATGCATCTACCAAGGAAGGTGTTGTTTCATTTTATGAGATAGTTCCAAACATAGAAGGTGATTTTATTTGGTTTTGTTCACTTTTTTACTTGTTTAGCTCTGGATTTAGCCCTCAGAGGCAAACTGAAATTTTCATCACTGGTTTGACTTTGAAGCAATTAAACTAAAAAAATCAGTGACATATAGGGATCTACTCCATGAGACAATGCTGTGTAAGTAATGCAATAAAGTCTTATTATATTTTGCTGGTGTCTGAGAAGTTAAGATCCTTTCAATTTACTTTCAGCTCTGTTTTGGGTTTTGTATTAAAAACACCTCAGGGTCTGTAAATACATACAGTTGCCTTTCAGTTTTTCCTGCTGATGTTTTCTAAGTGTTTTTTGATTTTTCTTTTTCTTCCTTTTCCTGTTTTCTTTGGGGTCATTCACATTCAATTTGTTGATAAATAGTGGTTTACTGCCCTATGGAAACCTTGTGTTAAGCATTTATCTATCTTTGATTCATCCAAATAGCATACAGGAATCTTCTGGTAATTAGGCCGGTTTCTAACAGCTCATAAAGATTTTTATAGCACTTTTTACTACTGAGGTGGATTGCTGGCTCTGCTAACTCTGAGTAGTTTAAACAACTGGTGTGAATTAGAAAATTCCATATTCTTCAAATGTCTATGTTGTTGGTCTGAATAGTTCTGTTATTTTAGAAATAAGACAAAAACTCTTTGATGTATGAATGGTTTTACATTTTCATTTGCAACACTGACCATTCTGCTATGACCTGGATAACTTCTTGTCCTTACAAGGCAGTGATAAACAATAATGTTTGAAGTATGTGACACAGGTTTAATCATCCATGTGAGTTTTGCTTTTAGTAAAAAACTCATAGTAGAAATTAACCTGGGACTAAATATATGTTGGACCCTTAACTGAGCTGAAAAAATGAACTTTGTAAAAAAGATCCTTGTGGATCAAAACTGAGGCATGAAGCAGCTTGCATTAGAGCATTTTATGCTGTTTTTATTCAGGGAATAAGTGGAAATTTTTAATATTTGAATGCTGTTTTTTGGATTTTCCTAGCTGAGATTTGAGGAGCACTGATCAAAGTCATGACTTTTAAAAGAGTCACTTGAAGCTCAGTAGTTTCCTCAAATCTTGGGCTGCAGCCTGGCACAATGCGACAGTTGGAGTTTGACGTGGTGGGTTAATGTGAAACTCAGGATCAAGATGGAGACTAAGTGGGTTGAAGCATTAAAATAGGTTGAAATGTGGGGAAAAAAAAAATTCCTCTCACCCTTTTCCAAAGTTTTGTGCTGCTGAAATGAGTGGCTGCTGTTATAAATTCCTCACCTGAAGTCGTAGCTGTCACTTAGTGGCATCATTGGCTAGAGCTAACATAATGACTGTGTCAAAATACAGGAGTGTAACTACAGGGGAGGGAATCAGCAGCGGCAGATTGCAGCTTGCCTCTTAAATCAGATACAATTGTTTTGCAAATGTCCTTTGCAACATTAATGATTTAAGAGCCAAACTGTGGTTAAATGCTTGGGGAATGCTAGAACCCTTAAATGTCCTTTTAGGTGAAATTGTTTGTTATTTATGTTTCCCTTGAACTGTCAGTAGTTTCTAATATATGTGTGCTGGTTTGTATCCCAACCTGCCAAACAGAAGAGGCATTTTGAAAAACTCAGTGAAGCTTTTGTATTTTGGAGGAGGATGCTGTATAATGAAATTAATGGATTTTGTCTTTGGAGGGGAGAGTTTTGGCTGCTTCATGCTGCAGCCTTCGGAGTGGACAGAGTAGACAGTCAAACGCCATCTCCTGTTGGACATCTGGTCTTTCATGGCCCACCCAGCCTCTGAGCTGGAGATCTGCTCTTGCTAACAGAGCCTCCCATTTTGTGCAGTGCAAAAAGGATTTTTCTTCTTTTTTTTTTTTTTTTAATTCAGGTGCACATTGAAACACACTTTGTGTGCTCTGGAAGGTGAGTGCCTTTTAGGCAACATAATTTGAATCCAGCTGTGAAGATGTTTTGCAAAAGACAACATAGACACACAGTCTTGGTCAAACAGAGGAACTTCTCTGATTGCCTCAAGTGTATTCTTCTTCTAATGGGGGACTGTCTGCTAACTGCAAAGCAGAATTGTTCCACATGCATGAAATCAGACAAGGGCAGAGCTTACAAAACTATGTCTATCATTTCTAGCTGTCAAATGGTATGTGTTTGTCTTCTCCTTCTGTTTGAAGTCAGCATTGTTCTTGCGTCTGCCCTGCCCAAAATCTGAATGCTGGTAGAGAATCATAGAATATGATCTATCATGCTAACACAAGCAGTTTCTTTCCTTGAGAAGCATGTTTTTCTTACACAGAGATAATGGTACCAATTTTAGTTCTGTATCTTGGCTTTGGAGTCTCAGTGTGCTGTGGGCAGAGGTGGTTTGGGGCCTGAATGAGAGTTAAAATACAGATGGAGCAGGACCAGGAAGTAATGTGGGAGGCCAGGAAGCTCTGGAAGGACAGAGATCATGGTAAGGATGAGATTCAGTAAAAAGAGAGGGGACTATGCTGGTGGGGGCTGGAGAAGGCTCCAGAAACTGAAATCCATGAGGTGAAATGGTGTTTGTCTCCATTGCTCAATCTTTATCCTCAGATTTCTGTGCTGGTTCACTACTGAAAAGAAAAAACTTTTGTAGCCAACCCCCCTGCCCCAAGACAGGAAGATATGAGCACCTGTGAGACAACTGCAAAATTGCAAGTACAGTTTTTGGTGCTTTGGTGCATCTGTTCTCTGACTCTCTCAGAGAGGTCATCCTCATGGTTCTCTGTCGACGTTTTGATCTGTCCCAGTTTGTTCAGAAGTTGACCCCTGAGTCTCTGACCCAAACGGTTCTGTGTGGAAAGTTTGCTGCAAGACACTTCTTCCCCCGGCAGCTTTCCAGCCTGGGAAGATCCACCACAAGGTGTGTTCCTTCTAGAACTGAGGAAATGAGAAAATACAGATGGGGATTTTTTTGCCCTTTTCCCAGCACATTTTTCTAGCTTTTCTTCTGTGAGTTCTTTGTGCTACAAGACCCATCGGATGCTATTGAAGCTAGTGTTTAACCTTAGGAATAACTAGTTTGGATACTGGGGCACCACAGTAAACTGCATTTAAGCAAACTAGAAAACTGGAAAGGTTTTCATGTATCTGGAGACAAGCTCCTCAAATCAAGTTTATTTCCAACAGCAAATATTATTCAAATATAATCTGTAATTTCTTTTTTTTTTTTTTTTTTTTTTTTTTAATTCACGTCTCCTCTCTTACTTGGAGTGGCTGGATCCTCAGCTGCAAAGTTGCATTCTGCACTTGTGTGTGCATTCTCTGCCATTGTATTTGGAAGAGAATGATCTGGAAGCAAGTGTTAGGCAGACTTTAGAAGCAGAGGTCGGGCTGACCTTTCCCTGTGTCTTAGCTATCCTTGCTCCAATGTACTGTTAGAGCAGTAATTGAATGGATCTCACAGTGAATAATAGGAAGTGAATCATGCTTTAAAAAATTTTTTTTAAAACTCTCCATCAGCCTGAAAAGAAATTAATCTTGGAGAAATTGCCCATATTGCTTTTTTTCTCTTTCTCCTGAGTTCCTGCCTTTGATGATTACCATGACAGGGCATAAAAATATGAAAGAGGAAGGAATCCTTCTGAGCTCCTGTTGTGCATGCTGCACATTGGGAGTGTCGCAGTCCCACATGGGGAGGGGAGTGGGTGTGAGCAGTTATGTGCACAGCCCTGCTTCCTTGCTCTTCCAATGCTATTGGCCTGTCTGAGGCACTCAGGAATGTAGAGAAAAATGGGTATTTTTCTGTTAAGTCTGACCTCATTTTGGGGAAAGGGACAAGGAGAAAAGGGAGATTGATTTAGTCTCTGTGTATGTGCCATATGCTGAGGGAGCATTAGTCTGCACCTGTGAGGTGGCAGAGGTTGAAGGATGTGAAGCCTGAGTTGGTGGAGTGATGGGGGGAAGGGATGGAGGCTGTAAAACAATTTGTTCAGGAAGTCCATGCAACATGTTGCACTGAGGGGTTAATCTAATTTTATCTGTGTTACTTGTTTACTGAATCATTTGGTGTGGTCCTATTTATCTTCGGGATAATGCACTATAGAGGGTGTTTTGATAGCACTACTGAAAAGTGGTTACATGCTCAGAGGCTGTTTCACAGCCAGCAGTAAGACCTGATGCAGTCAGACAGATGACATTAGCCTCACATTTTCCAACCTCTGCCTTCATTTTTAAATGTACAAATCAGTGGAAACTGTAGAGCTAAGTGTTTGCGAGCTAGTGTTGAAATCTTCAGGATTATATGTTTAAGCCAGCAAAAGGAATTTTCTTTATGAATGCTGGACCAGCATGCTTGAAAATAAGCAAACAGGAAGGAATCATCAAATAAATGATTGGGATGTGCTGGGTGCCATGGTGACGAGGATGGCATAAATGTTTCAGTTCAAATCACTAGTTAGTTGCAGAATTCCTGGAGTATGCAAGGATTTTCCAAAGGAATAAGACTTCTAAGGAGAAACAGTTTAAAAAGCAACTGTTCAGGGGCCTTATTAAAAAGGGTCCAATCAGTGATGAGCTTTTTTTTAACTCATAGATTTGTTCTTAAATGAAATGTATAAATGGAACATGGAGCACTGTTCCTGGGCCAGGATTGCTGATCGATTAAAATCTGATGCTGAAGGAAGGGAGTTTACTTGGAGAGGTTGAGGATGTAATGGCCTGTGGCTGCCTACAGAGTAACCCAAGAAACAGCAGCTCAGTGTTGGTTATGTCACTGGGTCTGCTGCTTCTGGGGGTAATATTTCCTTCCAGGAGTTTGTCAGTGCAGGGCTATTTTTGGGAACAAACCACTAGAAACTGCACACTGAGCCAAAGACAGTAAGGTAATAAGCAGATAATAGGTCCTTCAAGTGGTCCAGTTTACCCTTTACTTTTCCTGTTCCATCTAAAATAGAAAAACAGTGAATGAATGATGGTATCTGATTGAGGGGAGATGAAAGGCCTTGAGAGTTTTTCTCCTTAGCAGAGAGATCTCTTTATGATTCTGTATAGTGTAGTTTTCAAAATAAGGACTTTATTGGTCATATTGCTATGTTATTTTTCAAAGTGGGTGTATATAACATTTGAAAAGCTGGGATCCCACAAAATCCCTTCATTTGGTGAATTTAATGCAACTTTGATTAGTCAAACAAGCTTTGTGCTACCTTTCTACAATCTTCTCGGAGTTGTAGAATTGGGTGCTCTCCTAGGGGCATCTTTACTGAGTTTCCACCTTGTTGGACAGGTCTAAACACCATGGTGCAAAACTGTTGTGGGCTTTGCACTGCAAGAATGGCAAAAGCTGAAGGGTGTGCACTGGGCCATGTCCCAGACTGTTCAGGTGCCTTTCAGTTCAGTGTTACAGTGCCATGAAGTGATGCCCACTGATAACAGCTGAAATCTCACTCATTCTGCATTGGGGGTGGCAGTAGCTCTTGTTCAGCTCAAACCACTTCCAAGTTGCCCAGCATTAAATAACTGCTACCAGACTTCCTTTTGCACTTCTTAAACACAAAAATGTGGTGAGGGAATGCCTGTGTGTGTATAGATGTGAATAAATTAAATACATGGGAGTGTATTAATTTTCTTACATCTGTAATTAATGGTGATATTTCTCAGAGTTTTCTGGCTTTTCTGTAAGGAAGACTCATGTCAGGAAAGTGTTGTAGTCTGAGAGGATAAAATTCTAGTTCTAGAAATTTCTAATTTTAGGAGTTCCTGAAAGTGCAGCAAAAGGTACAGGTGGGTAGATACCAGGAACTTGCACACTGGCAGATGAAATTGATGGTTTTGGTGTAGCACATTCAGGGTAGCACTGAAAAAGAGCAGAGTGGAAAATGGAGAGGGAACAGCACGAGGAAGGACACTGCTCCAAGCTTGAACCTAACAGACTATCACTTGTGCTGCTGAAAGTTTTCCTCACAGGGGTAATACAGTCTAGCAGAAAATAACCAGCATTTTTTGTGGACTGGAAAAAGTGCAGTGGCTGTAAGAAAATCTCCAAAGGGTACATATTCAACATCAGGAATAGGAGAATGAATCACAGTGTTGACAGGGTGTAGTAAAAATATTACCAAGAAGGGAGCAGCTACTTTTTGGCTGACCCAATGTACAGACATTAAAGTCTTCAGGAGAGAGGATGGAGAAACTCTTCTGCAGTTCAGCCAGAGAGAAGGGAATGGAAGAAATACCACAAGGGAAGAGAACTGGAAGACGAGTTAGCATTTGAGCAGGTCAGAAATGTTAAGGATTGTCTGCAAAAAAAAGTCTTCTTAGAACATGCCAATTTGCTGAAATTTATGAGCCTG
Source organism: Taeniopygia guttata (assembly GCF_048771995.1). Taxonomy (NCBI): domain Eukaryota; kingdom Metazoa; phylum Chordata; class Aves; order Passeriformes; family Estrildidae; genus Taeniopygia; species Taeniopygia guttata. The sequence goes on along the minus strand of NC_133031.1, from coordinate 9,985,623 downwards.
CATCACTTTGGATAGCAAGTTCTCTTACACTCTTATTCTAGTCAAAATGAAAAGCAGAATTTTCCAAGGCAGGCCTTCCAAAGATGATGGGAGTTTGATGCTCAGGTTGCTGTTTGGTTGGATTCCCTAAACTCATATTAATATTAATGCTTCTTGTGTGCAGTAATTTGAGACAGAGTTGAAATGGCATTTAGCCCTCTTATTATGTTTAAACTGTGTATTTTGTCTGTTCTCAAATGTCTCATTTTGAATTAGAAAAGGAAGAGGTAAGATGACCTTTACATAGACAGAGGGTTTGCAGTTTCTTCCTACCTTAAAATATAGTGGTACTCCTCACTGATATTTATACTTGGAATTTGAAGAAAGAAAATGTAGAAGAACTAGGTTGGCACCATAATTATCACTGATCTATAGTTTATGAGGGAAAGCAGCAAAGCTGAAATTGGAATTTTAGAACTGTTAAGGACTTTGGTGCCTTACTCTGGTGAGCTACTGCCAAATAAATATGCAATGGAATCTTATTTTTTATTCTAGATTACAAGATTTGAAGTGAAATAATCATATTTCACTCCTAACTGAATTTTAGTGCTACTTCTGAAGGGAAGGATTAATTGTAAGTGCTTGCTTGGATATTCATTTCCTTTAAACTGGAAATTGCTTTAATTAAAGTGAAAACTCTTGACATTGAATTTAAATGTTTGTCTTCTGCATCCCACTATAACTTTGTTTAATATACACGTACAGTTTACTGGAGAAAAGCCATTCTAATTCCTCACAGGAAATGATAGCAATTCTTCTATTAAAAGTTCAGCCTCTGTGGTGAGTGGAGGTTAGACTACTTGGAAACAGTGCTTCATGATTTCCTTCTCACAATTTATTGCATGGAAGTGGAAGACTTCACAGAGATTGCCTGAATTATTTGAGCGCACCCTGAAGATGATTGATTCCAATTATTGCATTTAGATGTACTTTTTTAAAGTGCAAGTATAAAATCATTTATCCTGCTAGTCTTTGCATCAGGTATTTGTCTAAAGCACCTTGTCTAGGGTGGTTATTCAACACAGCAACTAAGACTGTCAAAATGCCCTTCTAGTAGCAGGATACATGGTTGTAGACATAAAGATGCTGGTTAAAAAGTCTCTAGAATACCTTGGAAGATTATTTAACTTGATGTTACTTGTAGATTTTTTTGGACAGAGTGAGATTTTTTTTTTTTTTTTTTGCTATATGCTTACATTATAGGTCTAACTGGGTCTGATTTTTTAAATTAAATTCTTGTTTGTGAGTATGAGTAGCCTGAAATGGACCTTTCTCAAGCTGAAAAATGGACAAATAACTTGGTTCCTGTATAAAATCCATTCCCAGAACCTTCACTTTCTGAGGCTCCTGCAAAACAGCCAGCAATTATATTCTGGTAATTGGTCATTTTTTCTAGCTGAATAACTCTTTCACAGCTAGAACTTCTTCCAAGGTCATTTGCTTCCTCTGATAGAGTGGTATATAACATCTCTTTTGTGTAAGCTTTTTAAATTCCCAGTGTCTAAACCATTGTGCTCCCATACACCTTAGGCTATGCAGCTTTGCTTCAGCTGCATCTCTGTGCTGCTTTTCTGTCTTTTTCAGTTTGTTTCCTGTAATTAGTTATTGTGGAAGGTTTTATTAGTCCTGTGTGTTCTCTCTCAGCTTTTTGCTTGCCGTTTACTAACACAGCCTTCATCATGAATAATCTGAAATGCACGTACTGGACATGGCAGCACCATTTGTTCCCAAAAGATTGATTGTAACCATTGAATCATAGCTTTGATTTATTGTAGGTCTGGGCAGTGACTGTGGGTGATGGATCATGATGCTTGTGGTATTTCAGAAGTAAAGTTCAAATTATATTTTAAAAGAATTTTGCCCTCCTTTGAAGCATCACGTTTGTAATCTCATAGAGTTTATGGCAGCAGATGATTATAGTGATTGATTCTTCCAGGATCCTATTAGACCAGCTTTATTTTGCCAACATACCTTTTAATTAGTGGATTTTTTTATATTTTCAGCAAGAATTGATTTTTGAAAACAATCACTGGTAATATTTCTAATAAGTCACTCTAAAGCCTTCATGCTGGCAGTAAACAATGTAAGCAAATAGATTTTGTCACGGGGTGCAAATGGTTTTAATCTATCTGTGGATGTTAAATATTTTTATATTCTTTACTTTTGTCTTGATAACCAAAACCTAGCTACTGTATGATTTTAAAATGTAGTTGATGGTGCTGTTTTGATTGTGTCTTAGTACTGCAGGGTTGAAAAATCATTATTTTGGTTAAATTGTGGGGTGTCCTAAGGCAGGAGAAGTGGAACAGCAACAAATGTTGCCAAAAGCAAAATGCAGTGTGTGACTTGTGTAGAAGTCTGGCTGGGATGGAGTCAGCTTTCTTCAGTTCACACACTGCTTTATAGTAACTTATGGCAACAGTTACTGAGTTCAGGGAGGATCTGAAGTAGGGAAATCGTGGTAAGAGAAAAATACTTCTTTCACTTAATTTTGAAATATCCTGGTACAGCACATTGCCCTGGTCCAGGACTAGCTGCCAAAATATTTTTTTGTAAAATGCATATAGTACAAAAGGAAAAGCCATATTCAGCTTTTAACTGGGCTGTGCAGAGATACAGTTGGTGGAAAAGACAGAGAAGACAAAACTGGTGATGTGTAAATACCTTTCCTCTAATGTGGATGGCTTTGAATGGAATCATTAAAGTTGGAAAAGGTCTCCAAGATCATCAAGTCCAACCATTAACCAAACACTGCCAGGTCCACAGATGCTTGGGTACTAATGAAGATAAAATGCAAGGGACTTCTGAGCCTTTGGATATGTTTCTTAATGATCTATTTAAATTAAGTGAATATTTGTGCTGTTAATGTAGAATCTGGGTAATTTACTCACTTTAAAGCATTTTGTCCTTGCAATAGCCATGTAATATAATGCTCTAAATGATTTAGATGGGGAATGGAGGCAGAGACATCCAGAATTAAATTTTTGGGTTTTGCTTAAAATAGTGTTAAAAGCATTCAGGAACTTAACAGTTTTATTGGGGAATAGACCGGAAAGTTCTGAAATTGTCACAAGTGTCACCTCTTTACAACATCAGACCTCTAAGTATGTCAATGAATATGATCCTGAAAGACTTGCCAGAAGCCAGAGATGAATAGTTTAAGTGTAGGAAGCCTCTAAGATCTCCTCTGGTTTACTTCTAATACAGTCCTAAAGACTAAATAATTTCACTCTAATTTTTTCTTTCCTCACTTTTCCTTTTTGTTTGGATATGTAATTCCTCTGAGAATGAATCCTCTCTCATGAAGTGCTGACAGGACCTATCACTGGGTGGATGACATGCAAGTTAGGCTGCCACAAAGTGGTAATGAAAATGAAAAAAAACTCCATGAGGAGCATTGGAAAGTTATTTATTCAAATGTGTGCTAGATATTATGATTTTTTTTTCCAAGATAAAACTAAATGCTAGAATGGGGGAAATAGTTACTTTTCTCCCAGTTGTAGTTGGGAATTACGTATATAAAATCACAGTTACAGATGCCTTTGCATCATTTAGGCATTTTTAAGAGTAAAAATGGAGTCTGGAACTGTTCCCTCTTGTTTTCTGGCTCATGGCCTTCAGGATTTTTAAAAAAATAATAATCACATGAAATAAACATACAGAATTTAGCTATGTAATGTTAAAGTTATTAAAACTGATGAAGACTAATCACTGTCACTGGTATAAATCACATTTTAATCACAAGGTAAATTTTTGCACTTCCAGACATGCTGTTCTTGGTGGTCAGAATACTCAGCTTTCTCTACCTATACCCTGTATGTGATGAAAAGACTGAGTGTTCTTATCACTTAAATCATAGCTTTATTCACTTGACAGCATTTTCAAATCTTTTTATTTCTTTTTCTACATCTTTTTTTATTTCTTTGACCATGGCCCAAGCACTTGGTTAAGGTTAATATCAGAATGTGACTATCTGTATGCATTATAATACAATTCCTTAGCTGAATAATAAAACTGTGTGTATTCATCCACTCTATCAGATTTAATAAGCATTATCATGATCAAAGTCTGCTAGTACCAAGAGGTTCCCTGCCATTGCTTCCCTAATATTATTGCCTGTGCAAAATAGTTGGATGATGGTTTCTGGGATGGCCACCTGCAGGGAAGGGCATGTCAGCCTGACAAGCACAGGCTGATGAACACAGTTAGCTACAGATTATTCAGGATCAAAGCAGCAGGGAGCCATGAAAAAAAATCATCTGCTCCTGTATGGAGAGCTGGCATTTTCTCTCTGTGAGCTGGCCATCCCACCTCTATCCAAATGGACTGGCTTTGCCTGCTTCTTTCTCCATCTGGAAATGTCAGAGCAATCTGTCTTTTCTGATCTTAGCCTCTGTGAGGCAAACGGAGAGGAAGCAGAAGGGGACACTGAGCTAAGAACTTGCACACACTGAGCCTCAGAGTCCACGTGAAAGGCAGGGTACCATGCCACCCAAAGTGATGGGGGATTTGGAGATGTGCTGTAGAGTCTTGCCTTCCTAAGTCTGCAGCAGTATATGAAAAACAAAGTACTGCTAAACCTGGAAGAGCACCTCTTCTGAATGTATTTTTTCTTATTGTAGGGAATAATCCTGGCCTGATTATTGTGAGTTATTAACCCCTTGCATGAGCTGGGGGCTGCTGAAGTGGAAGCCTGGGCCCTCAGGAGCTGATTGATTGTGTTCCAAGTCACAGCCAGGTCCCATCCTGCAAGGCAGTGGTTCTCCAGTCCAGGGGATGCCTTTGCAGAATAACCCCCCTGCTTCCTCTCCTTCCCTGCTCCCACAGCCCTCTTTCCTTCTCCCCACCCTGCCATCCCTGCTGCAGGGCCCTGGGAGGTGTGGGAGAAGCAAAGCTGGCAGGAACTGCAGAGACCTTCAGGCACACAGGGTGGGATTCTGGCACCACTGGGGATGATGCTATCGAGGCTCCTGCAGCAGGGCCCTTCTGGGGTGAGGTCTGCAGGAGAGAGACCTGTGAATTAGGCAGGGCTTTAGGGGCTCTCCTGTTCCTCACTGGTCAGTGGCCACCCTGGCTGCCCTGCAGTGCTCAGGACAGCTCTGCCTGCTGCTCCGCTGAACCCCTAAGGGCTCCATGCTTTGTTTCAGATACACTTTAAAGGGGGCAGCAGAGTCTTTTTTGGGAGGGAGGGGAGAAGGTGGTAGACCATTAACAATTCCATGGAGGAAATGACTGAAATGTGAGTGAGGAACAAGAGTGAGGGTGCTCTGGGGGTGGAGATGAGTAGATGGGGGCAGTTGAATCCAGAGACCTGCATCAAAAAAATGATGTTAAAATTTAATAACTGCTGCTGTGAAGAAAAACTCTAACTTTATTAAGTTGCCATTAGTTATATGTGACCATTGAAAACAAAATTATGAAATTACTCATTTCCATGTAGCATAATGAAAAAAAAATTGCATCACATCCATTTAATAAACCTACAGGATACAGTAACTCTGATTTTAACATCACTTTCAGTAGAACCTAAAAGAAACCAGGCAACTTTAAGAGGAGCTTGACCCTTATGTTTGTAACGGTAATCAGATTATATGAAATCTATAATTAGAGCACTAATATGAGACATTCAAATTAGTTGAAGTGCAGGCTGTAACAAAAATAGACATCAGACATCTGATGAGTCTGAGATATCAGACATTTGAATGTCTATGCAGACCTTTGGAAAGTCTTTAACAAGGAGAAAGCAGTAGTATCTGTCTGGAAACAGAATGATATTCAACCTGAAGTTTCAAGTCTCCTTAGTATAACCTGTTCTTTTGACTATCCAGTCATATTACTTATATAGAAAATGCAAGAAACAGCTGCTTGTGTCTTTAAAGGCTGTATTTTCAGTATATTTTAATCTTTCCACTGATGGTGTCACACTAGAATTGTAAATACAATTAGAAATTAAGAAAAAGAAAGTTCAAACCCTTGTCTTAAATAACATACCTTATGAAATATGAACTTTCGTTGTGTTTTTATTATTTTTTTAATGTGTATATATATAAAAATATATATAATCCTGCTCAGTTGGCTGAAGGAAATTGTAAATCAAAGTGACTATTTATTGCAATGGGAATAAGGGATCAGTTGGATAAAAAAAGGAAGAATAGAAATTAAGATATAAAGCATCAAAGTCAGTGTTAGGTAAATATTACAAAAAATATTTTGCAGAAGTGAAATATAAAATCAGAAAAAATAAAAAGTTTTTGGACAGTTTATTTTTATTTTTCTCAAATTCTTTTTGGTTTGTGGGTGGTTTTGGATTTTGTTTGTTCATTTGTTTTCTTTCTTCAGAACCAGGTCAAAAATGTAAATGAAAGCAGGTTTGAGGATACACTTCACTTTGTGTCGGTTCTTTCCTTTCTGTTCTTTATAGTTGCTGGAAGAATTTGCCTCAATATTCCCATGGCACTCTTCAGTGTCCAGTTCTTTCATTTTCACCGTCAACCTTGCTATCTCTCTTCACATCTCTTTAGCCCATGGGACTATGCACTTCAGTAAATCCACAGTGAATTTCACATGATTCAGTTTCTTCTTTTCTAAGTAGGCTTTTTTACTCACTGTCTCTTCAAATTGTCATCAGCATACTGCAATGTTCAAGAAAGCTCTTTTTTTTCCTGGTATGTTTATCCTCAATTAACTAGTCTATATTCATCCTAATATTCCTCCTTTAGCTTCTGCACTTACACTGTACCATGGCTGCTCAAGGGAAATGCTTTTATTGCTTGCTATTTATTGCTATAGCAATGGAACCCTATTACCCCCTCCTGCCACTTGTGCTACAGGGATTTAAGCAGATTTTCATGGTTTTGGTCAAATTTATCCTCATGGGGCTGGGAAAGAGTCCTTGGATATATATACACATGCATATATATATACACAGACACACATTATATGTATGTATATATACATTAAATGTGTATATGTATACACACACACATTATATTATACTTATATATGTTCTGTGTAAGTAAATCTCTCAGCATTGTGGACTCAATAAATCAATCATAGATCACTTCATCTAGAGATGAATGGGGTCTCTGTAAGAGGAGAATAGGGTTTATTTCACTCATTAGAAGGTCAATTAAAACTGTGTTTCAATCATTGAAGTATAAATCAGAAAAAATATTAAATGCAGAAAGCACAGGAAAATGTCTGTTTGTTTTTACTTGGAAGACTCAGTGATAGAGGGTGACAGAAAGCATAAATCAGGATACTATTATAATATAACCAGAAACTGATAAGCTGATATTTTTAATATTAGACTCTTTCTACATTAAAAAAAAAAGAAAAAAGAAAAAAAAATAGTCTTGCTGTCTAAAGAATGCAATCAGTGACCTTCTGAATCTCAAGAGCTCAACTTCCAGCTCTCTCTTTTTCCGGTGTTAAAGCACATTTTGCTGATCATTCATTCCACTCTTTTGAGCAAAAGACCTCTGTTCATACAAACACTGAGCACTTGTTTTCAGGGAAAAAAAAAAAAAAAATCTTTCTTTTTCATGGAAACAGTAGCTAGTGTAGGAAAGCCTCGGAGGTGGCTGGGGTGTGTGGTTTCCAGTACTGTCACTGGATAGGCACAGCGGTGTTTCTGGGGACATGTCAGAAGAAATGAAGTGTGAAACTGTATCTGCAACCTCTTGCTAGAAGGCTTTGAAATCAGGGTGTTTCCAGCAGCTTACATGGCTGTCTCAGTCCCTGAAGTTTACAGCTATATTGTCTCTGCTGCTGGGGAAGTCAGCGTAGTGCCGTGTCAGGAAATGCATCTGAATCAACACAGAGTATTCAGAGCTGGAAGGGACCCACAAGCATCTTAAGTGGGTGGCCCATATGGGGATGCTTAGGGTGAGAGGAGGAAGACGGTGCAGATGAAATCTGTTCATGTACTCTGTGACCAAGAACACCTCTTAATAGTGAGAAAAATGATTATATGAGTGAAGAGATCTGAAGAAAGACCTGAACTGAATTGAACCTCATTTTTGCTCAAAGGAGGGAGGATAAAATTACAAAGCAATCTAAGAAAACAACCCCAAAAAACAACAAGCAAAGAAAAAAACCACCCCAAAACAAACAACCAAAAAAACCCATTCAGTGTTATTTTGCCTTCCAAAGATTTCAAGCTGGCATTCTTAAGTTGTCTTTCAGAGACCTGGGCCACATTCTCTTGATAAGAAACCTCTAACCCTGCTTCCCCCTGCCCCAAGTTATTAATTATTGTAACCAAATATATTTCAGATGCAGAAGTGCTTGAACATATTATGTAGGAACATATGATGACTGCCATGATCAATTAACTCAAATCCTAAGACAACCACAAGAGGCCTTACCTATACTTGGAGCATAAACGAGCCAGTAGAATGAGAACTCTTAGTTCTCATCTGCTCCTTTTATGATTAATTAAAGGATGTGGAAGCTATCTTAAAGCTTTGTGTCATGTTGTTGTGTTGTGTCCCCAGAATAGAAACCTGAGATTGATTCTGCCTGGAGTGAAGAACAGAATAAAAGATAAAAATGTTGTATGGTTCATCTAGAGTTCAAATAGACTTTCCATGTCTTTATAAAACATCACATAGTTGAATTGTTCCTGTGAACTCAGCAGATTTAGATTTTTTTCCCCTCAGAAAAGGGACTATGTGAAAGTAATGTGAATTTATTAGCTATAGTTTTATTATTTTTTCTTTTCCCTTCACTGCTGCAATCTTTTCTTGAGGAGGGGTTTCTGTTTTCCCCTTTCCAGCTTCTCTGCGAGAATAGAAAAAAGAAAAGTCAGTAATTGCATTAGTCTTGTCTGTACCTGATTTATAGACTTTGAGCTGTCTGGCACATATTATTCTATCCTTTCTGGCACAACATCTTGTCCTTTTCCAAGCCATTGCTTTATTTAAAGTAACTGAAATTAGTACAGTCTCTGTTCCTGTGAGCTCTGTTCAGATGTGTGGATTTGCCAGCACCCACCAAAGATAGTAGCACCTGCATTCTGTTGCTCAGCCAGAGATGTCCTTCACATCCTTTTCTAATGATGACATTTCCTCTGGTGACTTTTGGAGTTGACTGACTCCTTTCCAGTAAATTAGAAGACATTAGCTAAGGAATGAAATTAATTAGGGGGGAAAACGTAAGACCTCTTGAAATATTAACCTTAGGGTGTATTGGACTTCCTAAATGGCCTTCAGATTAATGGCTCTGATAAGTGGATAAAATCTTGTCAGATTTTGGGGGAGTTGCTTCATCTCTGAATCTTACAATCAAATTTAAATTTACTGGGGCAGATAGATCCCTCAATTAATTTATTAATATATACACATAAAGAAAATGCTATAGGAAGCCCCAATTTCATAAGCATTCAGACAGACCTCCCCTGCTGCTCCCCTACTCAGAAGCAGACTGAGGACACAGAATATGTCTTGCTTTTGTTGTGAAGAGTTGACTCCTCAGGTATCTGTTCACCCTTATCCTCTTCTACAGCTGAATATTTAATGAGGAGACACTGTTGTCCTAAGCTTGTAAATATTTCTCTTTGCTGTTGCTTTATAAAAATAAAGTAAAAAAAGAATAAAAAATTTACAGTGCCTTCACAAAGGCCACATATTCCATCATGAACATAAGCTGTTAAACTATCAGAATTGTAGCTTGGACAGAAGAGTAGCATGAGAGCAGCGATAAAAAAGGCTGAGAAGATTTTTTTGCTTGTGTATTTTATTGCTGTTTTGGGAAAGAATGCCTTCACATCCAGAAATGTGTGTGTGTCCTGTGCATTTAAAGTGCTTGTCCTGATAATCATCATCAAGGGAATAAATTGCAGTGTGTAGTCACTATGCACTGTATTCGTATGTTGAGAGATCTTGTATGTGGGAGGGGACTTGGCATTGAGTTTCCTCACACAGAGCAAAATACAGACTTGAATATTTGTGAGGCTAAGGCCTGCAACATCTCATTTTTCAGTTTGTAAAAATGTGCTTATTTTGTTTGCAATCTGAGGAGTGGAGAGCCTTCTGACAGTAATCCTGCTGCAGTGTTCTACCTCAGAGTGACCAGTTGTCTTTTCAGTAATCGTTTCTCATTTTGTTCCTAAAGCATGGAGCTAAGAGAGGGATGCCTGAGGAGGTTTTAGCTGATGAACAAAACTAAAATGATCTATGTTTTTTTTTTTTTCTCTAGCATGTTGGTAATGTGTTTTTTTCCCCCCTCACTCTGGGTTCTCAGCTCTGTTGTTAGAGAATGGAGTGCTTGTATTTGCCATTGTACTACAGTAACTACAGTAATTGTCATAATGCAAATGAATAATTGGCAATTGATTTTTTTTCCATTTGTTTGTTACTGGCAGAATCCTACAAGAGGGAGTAATTGGTGGTCATTATATGTGACATGAACTTAGTTTTTATTTTCAACTCCGTCTTTCTTCTGCCAAGAGATTTGTTATCTCAGTAGGGATCCATCTCATCTTGCTTTTGTCAGAAAACTGGAGAAAAGTGGAGTCCACAATTGATTTTTTTTATCCCTTTGCATTTTTCTGCAGTTTTATGGAAGCTATCTTGCAAAAATGGGCTTTTAAAAAAGTAGGAAATTAAAGAAGGATGCATATTTTTTTCTCATTTTCCAAATTCAATGTCTGTATAAAAATGCTCTTTGTGAGTCAAACAGGTATCCAAGGAAATCAAACTACCAAAATTACCCTACTCATTACAGCCATGGACATCATGTAAATATTAAAATAAAGATTGTCCAAAGGGTCCATCTTCCCTGTTTCTGAGCTAAAAATATGCCTACCGTTGTCCTTGCCTTGGCAGCATGTGAGCAAATGTTGGCCAGGTTGAGGATGGGCTTGGCAGGGCAGGGAGCTCTGTGCAGCTCCTGGTGAGCTGGTGTCCATCTGCTGCCTGTGCTGTGGTGACAGAGCCTGAGCCATGACTGCTGCCACCCCGTCAGGGAGGGCTCCTGGGGACCAGGCTCCAGACAAGGACCAGGCACAGTGCCCCGAACCACCCGGTACTGAATGCTCTGGAAAGTGAACATTGGAATCGAACTGAGGCACCTGCCCAAGAGGCAGCGTGGGAAATTTGAGATAGTACAAAATTAACAGCATTAAAGAGTTGGTTATAGAAAGTCTGAGACTGGTAGAGAAATAGAAACCTTATAGAGAATGTTTCTCAGTGAGGACTCTATCCCTGGAGGGTGCCAACAGCCTTAGAGCTGTCAGCTCTGACAGCCTCTCTGCTGTTTGTGTGCCCAAACACACAATTTTTAACTTGAACCTACAAAAATAAGACAAAGTTTCTCCAATCACAGAATTAGAGAAAAAGCTGAGTTGAAAGGGACCCACAAGGATCATCAAGTCCTGGCCCTGCCCAGCCCCATCTCCAGGAGTCCCATCTTGTGCCTGAGAGGATTGTCCAAATGCTGCTTGAGCTCTGTCAGCCTTGGAGCTCTGACCACTGCCCTGGGGAGCTGTTCCACTGCCCAACCACCCTCTGGATGAAGAACTTCTTACTGACATCCAACCTCAACCTTCCCAGACACAGCTCCAGGTTACTCCCTCAGCTCCTGTCAGTGCCACCACAGAGCAGAGATCGGTGCCTGCCCCTCCTCTTCCTCAGGAGGAAGCTGTGACTGCAATGAGGTCTCCCCTCAGTTTCCTCTCCAGGCTGAACTGACCAAGGCACCTCAGCTGCTCCTCATATGGGTTCCCATCAAGGCCCTTCCCCATCCTCGTGGCCTCCTTTGGACACTCTCTAATAGCTTTATATTTTGGACAAAACTGCCGACAATATTCAAAGCAAGGCCATACCAATAAAGAGTTGAATTATTATTTGCCGACTTGGAGTTAAGTAGACAAGGGCAGCTAGCTCCTGTGACGTGTATTTGTACTTTCTCATACTGTCCAGGTGTTTATAGAGTACATTGGGATCCTTAGCTGAGAGGTGTTGTATGAACAGACACAATAATTACTGTCACACATGTGAAAAAAATAAGGTCTTCTGCCAGTAGCCTTTCCTCAAGGGATAATTTAATTTCTTTATCTGCAGTAATTTCACTGCTGTTTCTCTTGAGATCAGAACGTGCAGTATTTAAAGCTGACTCAAGAGAGATACTCACTCTGCAATCCATTAAATCCAAAGGGATGGGCTTCTGACTTCTCTGCTGGACACTTAGCTATGCACACACAGAATGAATCTCTCAGATCCTCAGGTGACTTCTGATTTTCTCCTAATGAGAAGAGAGAACCTTTGTCTCTCTATTTCAGGTATGATCTTGGTACATTTGGTTTGTTTCGGGATGCTTTTACTTGCATTTGCTTATCCCTAGTTTAGGGTTACTGGTCTTATTTCTGAAGGGTGTTCTTCAAATGTCAAATACAAGAACCAAAGTTACCATACAGTAACAGCTGCGTTTCTGTGAAAGCTGACAGGCTTACATTCCTAACATCTTAAATGGGTACTATTAATTCAGGTACTCATGTAAAATGATATGGCTTCAGAAAGCTGCATCTCAGCCCTTCAAGAGAAAAATGGTACTGGTAGATCAATGCTTAGATCTCTGGTACTCAGTCATAGTAACTATTAAACTCAGCAATTTAATGCAATGATTAAAATTAGGTTTTTTTGAAAAATATTTCATTTCAACTGAGGCTATACATCAGCAAAAGCATATTTTCTGCCAATGCAGCTATTTTTGGTCTCACAAGAAGATACAGTAGTTGCACTGTGTAGTGTTTTGAAAGGTATTTTAAGGTATAAACAGTAGTAGTTATGTGAGAAGCTATTACAGCTTATTTCAGTGGTTTACCATTGGGCAAACAGTTGGCAGTTATTGCGCTTGGAAGAATCAAATGTATGATTTGAATAGAAATGCTGATTCTTCAGTGAATTCCCTTTTTACATCAGTTGTAGCATATGTCCACATTTTTTCCAACAGTAATGAATTTCCTGAGGTGCTTTCCCTTGTGCTTTTGAATGCTAAGTGTTAAAATCCAGCAGGAGAGTCCTGCAGTTGACCTTTCATGCTAAATGTGAAAGGGCTGTTGTAGCCTTTAAAAGGCTTTTGTGCTTCTGGGCCTCCTGAGAAGCTCCAGTTATCTTCAGATTGGATCAGCTGTTTCAGGTGTGAAACATCAGTTGTGCAGAGTAAATTACATATTTTTAACCTTTTATGATGAGTCTGGAAGCATCTGTTTATGCATGCAACACATCTGGCTTTCTGGTGCATTCTGTGTGTTTTCCATCTGTTTGGGAGTGAAAATAACCTGTGATTTGACTCTATTCAAAGTAGTTTTTATCTTTGAAGGTCTGAAAATAATATTGATGTGGGCAGTATCAAAAATTTCTGCAGCCATTATAGAAACTTCAACCTTTATTACAAGGAGTTCAGAGTAGAAGTTTGCATCTGGTTAACCCACGTGCTTGGATCGAAGCATACATGGTAGGACTTTCTGTTTCTATGGAGAAGTGGTCAAATGTCAGTCTGTGATCTTGAATTTAATGGTGAATCAATATTCTATGCATTTTTCAAAGTTTAAATTTCTGATAGCCTGCTGTGATGTTTTTTTTTTCCCCTGAAATGTCTCATTTCTTGCTTTTCTCTCATGTCTTTGAGAAGGGACTATGCAGCTTGTAGGTCTGTTTGGTCAGGCAGTGCAGGTGCTGGTATGTTGCTTTTTGTTTGATCCCTGTTAGTAGGACTGTCCAGGAGAGAAAAGTAAAATTGGGAAATACGAGATCCAGTGGGATTCTGAAAATTCCCAAGTTTTTATGGGATTCTGAAAATTCCCAAGTTTTTATGCTGGTTGTCAACTGATCTGGATGCTCAAAGTTTACATTTGCTTAAAGGAAGCTGAGCTGTTGTATGGAGGAGAAAGCTTTGGAGGGTTACATGGACCATTAGTGCACAGAAATACAGAGAAACCGCACCTGCCTGAGGAATTCCTTGCACTGCAAACTGAATTTTTGGGAGAATATTCAAGGGAAATATCCATTATTCCTCCTGGTTTACACTGCATCAGATACAGGTTACGGGGCGCAGCAGAACTTCTTGTCTGGACTCATTTGGTCTGACTTTTCTTAGCTGAATAATAAAAAGTATCCAATCTAATTAATGGATTTATTGTACTTTATATTCTATCTGCTTGCTACAATAATGACTACTTAATTACTGACTTCATTTCTCTATTAAAAAAAAGGCACAGAAGTTTGGATATAATTGCAGAGGTGTTACTGTGAACTCTGGCATATCTAAAAGCATGTAAATAGCCAAGGAATTTTTTTTTTTAGTAGAAATTCTTGAACTAAAACTTAATTAGGAGTGATTGAACTAAATTAGACACAGTTTGAAATTGTGATTTCTGATGTTCGTTGAAAAATATTATATTAGCACCGAGTGTGGGAATATGGCAGGCAAAGTCTTTTGAGGAAATATGATGTAGGTGAAGTGAGAAATAAAGCTTGGGACAACATTGTATGAACAGAGAAAAAAAGTAGAAAATATATTGTATTAATATCATTTCACATTTGTACTTGGCCCCAATAAGTATTTATGTTCTAATATGAATGCAGTCGTATCTATTGTAACAGACTATGTTATAGTTTCTGGTCCCATTACTCTATTTGAGCAGTTAAAATCAATCTGTGAGCATTTTAGATTGAAAGTTTTTCTTGCTCAAAATCTGATGCTTCTAGATGACTGGGACAAAATAATTCCCTTCAGAAACATTTGTAGTAGACTTTCTAGTGTTTGGTGAAATAAAATATTATTTATTGACTGAATAATAAGAGGTACTTTTGATGTACATCCACTTTCAGTTTTCTAAGATTCTAGAATATGTTCAAATCCTTCAAGTAGGTTATTTATCTGCAGCAAGGACACAAAGATGGTATTGAAAATAATTTATTCAGAAAGCTGACAATGCAGCAGGAGACTAATCATCAGGATATGTGTCTCTGTTTCTAACACCCTTATTTCTAATGTAAACAATTGGCAGTTTTCAGAATTAGGGAGAACAGCCAATGGAAAATAAAAAGAATGAAACCCACGAAACTGAAGTGGTTTAGGAAACATTTTGTGTGTTATCTTTTAAATCAATGAATCCTAGAGATGTGTGTTTTATTCTGTTCCAAGAAATGAAATAATTGTCCAATTTGAAGAGACTCAAAATGACAGTAAAGTGTATCTTTGAATGAGAGAAGAAACAGTATTCTATTTTCCTCTTGGAATTTAAGTATAAAGAACAATGCCTTGAATACCCATCCTCGATTCTTGGAAAAGGTAAAATTATTTATAAGTGTATAAATGCTAGAATAATGAAACTATCCAAGCCTCTCTGATACACTTTTCACTGTTTTAAGTATCATCAAAACAACACTCAAATAAAACTGACACTGGGGAAAAAAAAGTGTGAAGTGTAGAGCCGACAATCTGCAAATGAGAAAACTCCAAACCTCACCATCTCCTGCCTGATCTCATTGTTTTTCACACTTATTTATTTTTCCCTTTTACAAATGCACCAGGGAAAGGATTTGCGTAGGTTATTTGAAAACAGAACTCGGTGACGACACTTAGTCCTCCCCGAATCTGCTTGGGTGAGAATGACAGGGTGTGAAATTATATCCTGCTGCTTCTTCAGCTGTGCTTTCAGCTCCAGCTTGGGACTTCAGTTTGCTTCCAGCTGTTTTTCACCCAAAGTAAAATGTTTCCTTGTGCAGCCATGTGCTGCCTCTGTTTCTGTCAAGTGGGGTTAGGAACTGGTGTTGAAAAGACAATATAGTGCTCTTTACCTCCTGAAAATTCTTTTCTGCAATGAGCCATCCTAAAAGGCCAGCTGTGCCCAGCCACACAGCTGTTTCACACAGAAATAATAGCTTCAAGCTCTTTTGTCAAGGCCAAGAATCAGATCCTGTAAATTCATGGAAGACGAATGCTACAGTAACCTCTAGGAACTTTTTTGTATAAAAAAAGATTATAAATAATGTAATAAAAATGAAGTGCTTTGTAGGTGACAATAAGCTTTATAGGTAGCTAATGCCATGTTTAGTACTATTCTTTTATGTTTGTGTTCCAGTCAGCCAGCACAGTACCCAACCTAACCTTCAGCAGGAAATTATATATTCCATTATTCCTTATAGTACAATAAAGCCCTTTATTTATAGCAAGCATTAGTTTTGTTGTCACAGAGACAGAATTCACATCTTAGCAGTGTATCAAAGCTTTCCTTCCCTCCTTGTAATGGTTATCCCTAAAATTGTCCTGTCCTCCTGCTGTCACACCTGCACATGTGGTTTATCTGTCAGCATTGGGAAGAAGGCTCTCAGACACAGATTCTCTTCTCTCTCTGGTCAGCTCTAACAGAAGAGGCACAAAGTTCATAAGAAATTTGCCTTTCTTTTTTTTCTTTTTTCCTTCTTTTTTTTTCTAGTTCCAGTTCCAACCTAGTGATTCCATGATTGTGATTGACACTAGAGTATTGTAAATATGCCCAATTATTTTATAGAGTAATGGATCCCTTTTATGAGAAGTGCATTTTCTCTAGCACAGTTTTCCTTCTAAAGTGTTTCATCCTCTTCAAGAAACTGATGTTGTCTAAGAGGAAATATTCAAATATTGCCTCTGAAAGTCCTCATGCTGAGCATGCACAAATCAGAGAGGCAATTAGAAAATTAAAATATGTTTATGTGATTTCAAAGGCCAAGTGTAGGCTACAAACTAAGAAAAGTAATTGAAAGACTGAAGGCAGAGGTAACTGTAGGTTGTGTACCTACATCAGACTCGTCTGTCCTTTGTTCTGGACTGAACTGAGAATTTGGATTGCTACATTTTGCCTACAAACTGTGAAATGGATGGGCACAAGGTATTTCATTAGCAATGGTCCAGGACAACTCTCTAACATTAGAATCCAAACTTTTTAATAAAAAACTACAAGAGACAGGAAACAATCATATTTTAACAGAAAAAAAAGTCTTTATAGAAGCCTTTATTTTGATCAAATTCTATGTGAACTGTATCAAACTCATTTTAGTGTTGAAGAAAATGATTGATTAGCAGTCCTAGATTGAGACGTGGAAAGAAATTCAGTACTCTACCTGTGAATATTTCAGTTTCAGCTGCTGTGGAGAAAGGCTCAGTGTTTTTTTAATGTTGCATGGACTTGTGATCTTCTAAATCGGGGGGGGGGAAAAGAAAATGAGGGCGCTCACTTCCTTGTGTGATGTCAGATAAAATAAGACTGAGCCTAATTTATTATGTCTTATAAACAGATGCTCCTGCATATGGGCATGTTTGTCTATTTGTGTACTGATACATTTTAAGAAATGATTGCCCTCTTGGTAATTGTTGTGAATAATTATTTGTGAAAAGAGATTCCATTATGTAGGAACCTAAAATTGTTAGTCACCTCTTCAAACAATTCTCTTCAGTTGCCACTTCTACCCTTGAATTCCCACAAAGCCTTCTCCTTTTTCCTGGTGTCAAGTAGGAGCAGGCATGTCAGCATTCAGGAAGGTATCATCACACAGCTCTTTCTAATTGCCAACACTGAATAAATTCACATTCACTTATATCTGTGAAAAACTCACAGATTGTGCTTGCACAGTTGAGCTTGGACAATCTCATCCATCTCAGATTTTGCTTTCTCACCTAGCTGCAAAAACTCAGAATCCTTTCCATTTTTCAAACTGGAAAATAGTCCATTTTCCTTGGGGAAAGGTTTGTAAGGGAATATACAATGCCCTTCCAAGTCTAGATAGCATCAAGTATTTTACACTTGTCTACAGGAACATTTCTAAATGGTAGTTCATCAAGTCAGCTGCAAACGTGAGGCATAAACCCCCCAGAGCAATATCAGCACAGTTAATCTTTTGTAAACAGCTTGCTTTTGGTGGCTTGTACAAAAAGACAAGTCATTACTAAACCATGAGAAAGGGAATTTTCTTACTGCTTGTTAAACACTGCAGTAATTTTGAAGGACTAAACAACACTGAAAGAAAAATCTTTGTGTTTTGTACCATGCATATCCATAGTTTGCATAGGTACAGTAATGAGTGCTATGTAATGAATGCAAATTCACAAAATCCAAACTGACTTTGAGAACTTTTGTGAAATACTTTAACCTGTAAATGATAGGTGTTTTTCACTGTCATTATTTCAGACCAGCTGCAATATTTAGCAGTTACACACATGCTGAAGTCCTCTGTTGCTTTCAAGAAATGCCTGCATAACAATAAACCCCATCCTGGGGTTCAATTCCCCCCCTGACAGGGGATTTAGGATGGTGAGCAAGTCTGAAGTTTATGACACTGGGACAAAGCTGCTATAGACTTGCCTGAGCTGAGCAGCAAAAAATCAGCACAGCCTCTATGACTGCACCTTTCCTGATGGTGTGGCTGGCTGGCTGGATGATCATGTCAACTAAACCAGAATTAAAAACTCAGTAAGGAGTCCACTGTGATTGGCACAACCCAAGTTTAGTTTCTATTATTTCTGAGGTTTTTCTGCAATTCAGGTGATTTTTGAAGCTGAATTAATCATATTAACAAGCATTCTCATGTTTGGTTACAGGTGTGAAGCTACTCGAGGCAGCTTGTTTTTGTCTTGGATCTGACATTTGCTGGTTGACCCTAATATATTGCACTTGTATATGAGCTAAACTGGTGCATCCTCACAAGATGTTGCTTTTATTGGGTTTCATGTGCCACTTTTTAAGGGGGATGGAAAGGACTTCATGTGTGTATTTTGTGGCCATCAAAGGCCATGTTTAGGGGTGGTCTAAGAGCCCACTCAGGTGTGGCAGCAGGGAGTGCTGTTGGCTTCTGCTGGACTGGCTTCCATCCTCTGACTTGAGCAGTGTCACAATGTGGTTACTTCAGCATTTAAAAAACCCCAAACTATCCAGCAGCTGGTACAATGTAGTTTGTAGAGATTGTTAGCTATAGTGACATTTTCTGAAGAGGAGGTTTCACTATGGGTTCAGTAAATGTGCTCTAATTTCCACCATTTGGCTTCACCCACAAGCTGAAATTTAATGATAAAAGTGTGAGAAATGAATCTGAGAGGCTTTAATACTTTCTTATTCATGACAAGTTAGACATTTTTTCCCATAAAATTAAGGGTTTCTAAGGACATGGTACAGCTGCAATCGAGTCACTGCTAATTTTGAGAGCAACCTGCTTCAATATAAGCTTTGACATTTTTCTTGTTCTAAATTTCACTACAAAATAAAACCTCAGACATTTATTACAGACAAATGCTGAGAGTATGAATGAAGATTGAGTACAGTTTGAACTAGAAGATTTCAGCATGATCATATGAAATGTATTCCTTCACGTTAATGCCCAGAAATGTGGTTAAGAAAAATATATTTTTTCAAATCATCCTGACTTTGAGGCATAGAGCTCAAAGGACAATGTTTTAAAGGGACTTTTTTTGCATGATTTCTCTTCTTTGAACCAATTTGTTTTGGTTTTAAATACTAAATATATTGTAATTACACTGGGGCTTTGTGCTTCTTTTATGAGTTTATGGATAAATGGTAAACCTCTGGTTAGGCAGGTTATTTCCAGGGCAGGAGAAAAGGGCAAGTCAAAAGGAAGGCTGTGTGTTCTGGATCTTGTATTTTTTCCTTGGGAAAAGCAGCTGTGTGAGGTTATAGGAAGTGAGAAGTTTAGGCATGAATGATTTATCCCGTTTATTTATCTGCTCCTAGATTTCTGCATTTGACCTGTGATGCTGTTGGGGTGGGACTTTGTTTGGGCAGCGTTAAACCCCATAGCTTTGAGCCTCTGGGGAGGCTTGCAGAGCCACCCAAATGCATGAACTGGCTCTTCCTAGGAGCTGTTCTCAGGCTGCAGGGAAAGGCAATTGATGGAGTTTCCCTGTTGGCACTCATGATTAAAAATGGTGGTGTGGAATACTCTTCTTCAGAGAGCACTTCAGGAAAAAAAGTTAAAAAAAGCCTTTTCCATATAATTAGTGCTTCTTGCATAACTGGAAGGAGGTTCATGGCTTTTTTTAATTTTCTCTTATTTATTTATGTATTTAACTTATTTCCCCCCCTTCCCTTCCTGTGTTACAGATATACGTGGACTGCAGGGATTTCTCGATCAGGCCTCCAGACTGGGACTTGATGTATCATTACAAAAGGTGGACAGGAACATCAGCAGAGTGTTTTCCAACCTTTTTACCACGATGAAAACGGAAGAGCTGAACCGCTACCGGGACACGCTGCGAAGGGCCATCCTGCTCCTGAGCCCACGGGGAGCCCAGACTTTCATTAACGAGGTACGTGCATGGGTTTTTTATCTTCAACGTTTCCAAAACATGATTATGACCCATGTTTTGCCGTTCTGACAGTGCTGGTTGTTTAATGTCAAATAAGATTGTCAGCCTCCAGTGCCATGGAATTGAAATGTCTCATGCTACATGGAATGCTTGCTTTGGAGTTAATGCAAATGGGGCAACATAGGCCAGATATTATATAATATAATATACAGCTCTATGGGGGTAATTATTTTTGTCTTGTTGTCTTCTGTATCAATACTTTTGTCCTGGATTTCAACCACTGTTAACAAGTGACCAGAAAATCTGCAATGATCTATTAGAAATTAAATATAATGTGCCTGAGATAGCTGTCTTTGCTGTGGAAATCTCCAAATTTCTATTAAAGGGGCACAATACTGATGGTTGAAAGTTGAATTACAGAGGTTTTTATGAAATATAAAGTAGGAATTATATGTTTGTCTTATTTTCTTAGTGGCTTCTTGAAATCAGTGATGCTAATTAGGACAGGGAGGCAGCTGTTGGGCAAACTTTTAATTAATGTGCTGTGGGCTAAGTTTTAGCATTAATTAGTTTTATCCAGCTTTCTTAATATTAAATAATGAATTATTTTACAGTGCTTTCTATGTCAGAGTTGAGAATGAGAATTTAAGCTCCAGTTTAAGTTTGTGTATTCATTAGCTAAGATTTTGGCAATAAAGTAGGGCTTTGAATTTTTTTTAACTAACCAGGGATATGACTGAACCAAGAAATTAAAATGTGGATGGGACATGTTTCCAATTACCAGTTTTTCTCCATCAAAGCCTGTTAAATTAAAAAAAATCAACTCAAATTAGCTCATTAGGGGTTTTTGTACCATAACCGCCTTAGTAAATTATCCACATTTGTGTTCATCAGTGATTTTTTTAAATAACAAGGTAAATTTTATCCTAAATAAATGAGGCAAATAGGAAGATTGGAAAAGACTAGGCACAGGGACTAATTCTCCTCAGGTTTGTGCACACACAGGTATTTGCAGTGGAAGAATGAGGGAGTTATCTGCCCTCCAAGTGCGTGCAGCTCTCCACAGCTCAGTCAGCTGTTTTCGTAGGAGGCCTCCAGCAGAAATGCAAATTGCCAGGGAGTCCTAACCAAGCATCCACATCAGGTTAAAAGAAAATGCTTTACTGAGACCCCAGCTGGGTGTCCCAAGGGGGACACAGAGCTCTGGGGTTGTTTGGTGAGCCAGGTGGGTGTCCTGTCAGAAACCTGAGGTGTCTCTAGGGTAGGGGCCAGTATTAAACTGTATTAAACTCTTTCACTACTCACTTCACCTTAAAGCACTGTGTACTATAGGCATTAAGACTAATGAGCCTGATAGATTTCCAGCTCCCTGCAGGAGTTTAACAGTGGGCAGAAATGAAAAGTAATTTATTTGGCAATCTTCCTGTATGGAATATTGACTGATTCAGAAAAGCTTTACAAGAGAAAATTTAAATCTTGGAGAGGAATTCTCAAAAGGCTTGAAGATATGAGGTGTGGAGTGTAGGGGAGAATCTTTCTCTGATAGAGGCTGAACTTATATTTTGTGGAGAGTTAAAATGACTGCAGTTCTTCAGTATCTCAGTCAATAAGTGCAACTAATTATCTACAGCACATTTTCAGGGAGTCTAGAATAACAACCTGCAGCTTAAATGAAATATGCATTTTTATGTATTTCACTGAAATGCATCATTCACAGTGTGTGGCAGTAAATTCCTTCAATAGCTTGAAGGAACTTATTCAATTCCACAGTAGGTATTTTTTACTATAGGTACCATATTGCTCTATACTGACTGCTGTTGTTATAAATCTCACTCTACCCCTTGGAAATTGTTTAGGGCTTTTATTCAGTTTTGGCAGGAAAAAAGCCCTCTGAAAAAAATCTAAGTAGCAATGCTAGAAGAAAATGTAGGGATGTTATTTTTAGATTTTGCACATATTTTTTTCTCTTTAACTCCAGTTAGAAAAAGAAATTGAAGAACAAAGATGTTTTAAAGCTGGACATGGAAAATTTAATGTGAAAAAGAGGTTCCTTATTAAGATTTTTAGTTTTGCTAAGTTGATGTTTTGTAGTGGGGAAAAAATTTCTTACAAATTTCAATCAGATTTTTGTTAAAATGTGTTGGCTTATTCTGGCTAATGATAAGCATAAAGATATGTTTATCTTCATGAAAACCAGGTGTTGAACACCAACCCTCTGGTGAAATGCAGAAGAAAAATAAAAACTGTGTTTGGATTATGAAACCTGAAATAAACAGATTTAACAGATTTTTCTTAGCACAAGTCATAGATATCAGCCATTGGAAGCTGGTACAAGATCTATTTTGCCTTGTTTGATACTGCAAGTGATATATTTTTCTTCCTAAAAATACAGATCTGGGTTTCAGCCTCATCATCTCTTGGGTGGGCCAGAGACCTCTCATCTGATTTTGGATGTACAAAGTTAGGGGACTCTGCCATCTCATGTGTGAAAAAATTTTGAATTGTGAAAGAATTAAATTTTACTAATTTTTATTTAGGGATGGTTCTCATTTAGCTGTCTTTGCATCTCAGTGCCTGGTTCTGTCATATGTCAAAATTACTGAAGTAGAAATTATTGACCTTTCATAAGTTTTCAAGATTTAGTATTTTGCTATGAAATAGTTTTGACTGTAAGAACAGAGAGGAGAAGGAAAAAATATATTTTCAATGGTATTGCTATAAACCTGGAATCAGCCTTTGTTCAGAACAGGGATGGTAAATGAATTTATAAAATGTCAACTATCTTAGGCTATGCATTAAAAGGGCATTTAGGGACTGAAGCACACCTAAAGAGTGTTCCTCCTTAAACAGTTGAGAAAAATGTTCCTATCTCCATCTGCAGAAATCCCAGATATATTTGTCTCAATTGTAACAGCTGTATGTTTGCCAGGAAAACAATTTTATGTTTTGAAAAATGTGTGATCCTCTTGTAAGGAGATAAGAGAAACTAATAATTCAGAAATGGGAAGACTTAGCACTTTGACCTTTTTTGTTGGTTTCTTTGGCCCAGACACAAGAATCTGAGACTCTAAAGGCTCCCCCCTTGAGACACTGAGGATTCACCTGCCTCTTAGCAATGGATATGTTTTTTCAATTGCAAGTAGAGGTATTATTTGTATGGATTGCTTTTATCATTAGGGCTGTACAGTGAAATGAATAAATGGAAAAAAAGTTCAAAGAGGTGACAGAAATGATGAAAGGATGGGAGAGCATGACCTCTGAGGAGAGGCTCAGGAACAGCTATACACAACCTGCCTGAGGGAGCAGAGCTGCCAGGCACTTGAGAGGAAACATGAGAGGAGGAGGAGGAGGAGGAATTATTTAGGGTGATCATGGGATGTCTAACAGGAAGTAATGACCCGTAGCTAAACAGGGAATGCTTTCTAACAGGGAAGCCAGTGGGACAATGGGAGTGTTGGGCAGGAGAGTTCAGGGGGGCATCGTTCTGCAGGGCGTTCAAGAGCTCACTAGATAAAACACTCTGGTAAATCAGGTTAGCAGTTTGTCCTGAATTGGTGTGCAGGATGTTCTAGGTGACCCAGGAGCCCTTCTGAAGATCTGCCAGGAAACATTTGTTGTGTGAATAAGTTCAGACTTTGTACTTTTTATATACAGCCTATCTGAAGAGGAGGAAAAGATCTTGTAGTTCAGCACTTCTCAAGGTTCCTGTGGCAGGTGTGCCACAGTTCCTAACCTCTGTGGAGGGTTTGGTTTCTTAATTCTTCAAGAACACATGGTTTATTTGGGATATGTATTTTAATAGGATTTGTCTTTATAAATGTAGGTGATATCAATAGCTTCATAGGCTTGACTCTTCCTTTGCAGTATTTATATACAACTTTGCTTTTGAACACCAGTGAAATGGAGGCTGTAACCCAGTTGCATGCAGTTATTGACTTGAATATAGAAGGCATTATCAGCTTTACAAAACCTTTAACTCAGCATTACTTGTAATTTTGGCAGCTTCACTGGAGTGAAAAATGTTTTTGTTGAGGTGGATCTCTGAAGATGCTGTAGTTCTTTGTGAGCTGGCTGCAGGAAGGTTGTATGCATATCCCTGCAGCACAGCAGCCTAAAGCAGAACTCTCTGCATGCCTAGGATAGTAAGCAAGTTTTTTTAAAAAAAGAAGACTATAATAAAAGAGAGCAGATGAATTTCTTTAAAAATTAATACAGAACTGCTTTATCAATGCAGCAGGGTTACGTGAATCACAGCAATTCCAATTTGAGCTGAAGCTAAAAATTTGCAGTATAACACTGTATAAAACAGCTGTAATTTATCTCTGCCCTGTTTATATCATCACCTCAGTGTCCTCATTGGAAAGTAAAGTCTTCTCTGTTTCTCTTTCACCCTAGTTCCTGCTAAGTGTTTTGACTGATTCTTTATAGGTATCCTGCTTTTAGTTTGGGGGTCATTTCACAGTGATTTGTGGCCTTCCTTCAATCCTGGCCACTGAAGATGCTGAGCTCCTTCTTCCCAGAACACTCTCAGTTGTCACCTGCTGGAGAACCATGTTCCATGCTTCTCTTTTCCCTTCTGCAGCTGGTGGCATGCTATTACTTGACTGGAACTGAATGAAGTATTTATGGCATCTTGAACAATTTGCACCCACAAGCATTTGTATGAAATAGTTTTCCAAGGACATTCACTGCTCCAAATTTAACAGGAAAAAAGTTCAATATTAATTTTCTGGCACTTAGCACTTCATCTCTCTCACTTTTTTCTATTTATGTTACAAACATTCAACATATTAGTCCATATCTCTGTTTTATATGCAGTATATAAACATCTAAAAATATTGTTGAATAATTTTGGGAAAAAATATTATGCCTTATCTATTTTAGAAGGCAGTTTCTATATTTAAAGAGCTGCTAGTGATTTGTGTGTGCTGGTAACAAAACTGTAGAAATAATACATTCTTCTTTCAATAGTTGAAGCTAAATTATACCCGCCTTATTTCTTCTACATCCTCCTCTGGTATTCTATTTCTTCCTTAGAACTAAAATCTTGTCTGCTATTGTTGACATTTTCAATATGCTAAGACTCTTTGTGTTTAAAGAGAATAATAATTATAATTAAAGCCAAAGCAAACCTCATTGAATTGCTAAACTTAAGTGTAAACAAAGCCCTCCCATTCTGGGATAAATTGGCTTTGAAGCAAGTTTCTTTCCACTGGGCCAAAAAACCTCCCAAAACACAAACCCTCCTACATTTTTCTTCACAATGACTAATCCAAGGGATGGGATTATTCTCACAGGGATCCCAATCAAATGTGTTTGGAACACTCAATTACATGGGTTTGTAGACACTGTGAAGAGGGGGGAAAATTATTGAACAAATGACTTTATGAATTGCTTACATAGCTTCATCTAAATGGCATTCTTTTTACTACTGCAGGTAGAAGTGACAATTTTAATTTTTTTATTTTTTACTCCACTAGAATATTGCATGAGATTTTGAACCTGAATGTCGAAATCATGAGAGGCAGGAGGCTTGCATCCAGTTTTGTATATCTAACAATAACTGATAGCAGTTTTGTGAGGTCAATTGAGCAAAAACAACCGGAAATTGGATGCACTGGCTGGAGGTACAAAGCCCTTTTGAGTCTAAATACTGCTTTACTGGCAGTTTTAGCAAGTCTCTCTGTGTCAGCAATGATGTCTGCTGTGAAAGAACCTGATTTCTCTGCTCATATTCTGAATCTGATGACTGGGTGCATATACATAGAAGATCATGAATTTTTAAATGTCATTAAATCTGTATGTACAGGAACCAGGCTTTCCTCCTGCTCCAAATGCTTCATCCTCAGTGCAGTTTTTGGTCCTCATTTCATTGCAGGTGTTCAGCTCCTAAAACATGAGTCATTTCAAAATTTTTCTGCTGTCCACACATAAGGATGTCAAGTCCAAAGGAAACTGTGCCAAACATCTAGCTGAAAAATTGTTAAATAAATTTTGAATTAACATTCATTTGTGTTATGAGCTTTACAATTTTTTTTAACAAACCATTTTTTCAACATTTTTTTTTATTATTTGCTGATCTAGAACTTTGGAGAGCTTTAACCTCAAGATAGGGAAGATTCTCTCTGTCGTGAGAGGCTGCATTTATATTTGGGGTTTTTGGAAGGAACAGGATCTAGTAATGGTTTGGAAACAAATGTGTTGTCCTGGGAAAAGACAATCCACTTTCTTTAGTATGGCCTTTAAAGCACTCAGTGCTGGCTTTTGTAAGAGCTGAGACAGGAAAAATCTAGTGGGCACTAAAAACCCAAGGCTATCAAAAATTAACCCTCTCTCCAGCTACTCCTTCATGGATTTGTTTTCCACATTATTTCACTTCAGGATGTTTGGATGACCCCTTGAATACTGTGCAATTTAAGAATAGAGTTCCCATTTTAGTATTTTTAGTACAGTGCAAAGTGGAACTGAATGCTCTGACATATTTGTGGTCATTATAATACATAAATATATGCAAAAAGTTTCTCTGAAAAACTGCAAAGCTGTAGATGACTTTGTTGTTCTCAGCAAGGATAATTTTCTGCAATTTAGGTATAATTTACAAGAAAGGAGATATTACTAATTAATTATGGATGATTAATTTTAAAATAGAGTCCTGCAGTTGCATTTCATCACTATACCAGTGTTTGTCATTGTAAGGCACTGGCAGAAACAGCACAGGTACATGATAAAAATATGTTTGCCTTACAAAAACTGGAAAAAGTAATGGCCATAAAAAAGCTACTTACCATCTTCCAGTTATACTTTTTCTTATAAATTTAGTGACTTGTTTAGCTGACTGTTCTGGAGAAGCTTGGCTTTGATAATTAGAAAATACATACTGTAATACTCAGTATTAAAATTTTGAACTTACAACACCAGTGTGTACACACCATAGGTACAGGTTGACTTTTTCGAAGTTTCTAAGCACAGGGACTGACTTAGGAATACGGGACTCTTCACAATCATCTCTTCCCTAAAATGCACTTCTAGACCTGTTGTGCTGGATTGAGAAAATCACTGATCCATTTTGTTTGTTGTCCCAGAGGTCACAGAAGAAGGTCATTATCCTTGGAAGGGATGAGTAATAATTGCTGATAATAATTTACACCTGCTTGGCATCTTTTCACAGGAGGTTTTTAGCAACTTTTAGCCCATGAAATAAAATTATATTTACCCAGGACTTATTTTCAGTTTCAAACTAATTAAAAAAATCAATTTAAGCCTTTACTAATTGCTGGCAGCACACAGTTTAGTGCTCTGTAGGAGAGAAGAGCTCAGATGAGATTTAGGTGGGTTTAAGATTAATCCCAAGGAAGGCATCCTAGGACTGGTGCTGTGTTCTTCTTCCAGTTCTGAGGCAGGCAGGCAGCACCCAGTGTAGGTGTGAGGGTGGTGGGGCTCTGGCCCCTGTGTAGGAAACACCTCTGAGTGTTATGTCTGATCCTTCACAGTTCAAAGGGTAGAGTTCCTGGAAAATCCAAAATAGAGGGTCGAGGGAGCGCTCTGCAAGCGCGAGGGGAGGAATGTTTGGGAGCCTCAGTCATCAAGGACAAGCAGTTAGATCTGATTAATAAAGGTTATAACATGAGACAGTGGGGTAACTGTGCAAGGAGATTGTCTTTTCCTGAGGCAAGGAGTGTTCTGTGCCAGAGGAACAGCCCCGAGTGTTGTCAGCTCCAAGTGCCAGGCGTCACTTCATTTACCTCGGGACCTTGGAGGGTGGCAAATACCACAAAACTAGCAAGGGTTTAAGAGCTGTTTTGGAAAGGGAGTGGAGTCCTATGCTAATAATTACTTTTCCTGGTGCTATTATAGCTGGTGTGCTTGTGCTTGCTGTACTTGAGTGGCTTGTTATGAACAGAGATGTTGTTTTACTGGGTGCTGTATGAATTTGTGTCCCTAAAGAATTTGCAGTGTGCCAGAAATTACAGAGATATCTGTGGAGTAAAAAGGATTGATGATAAATGTTGTTATGTGAAACAAATAGTGTCCTCATTCCATGATCTTAGAAATTAGCATTTTGAAAATAAAAGAAATCAAATTGAACTAAATTAAATGAAGAATTTTAAAATACTTGTGGAAATGTTTTTATAAATAGGGGTAGGTGAAGGATGTTGAAACTAAGGCCAGAATCTTCATGGAGAGTTAGAGATAACCTGAAAGATTGGAATAAAAAGTTTGTGGTGTATTGGAAGTGAAGATTGTTAGCCTATCTTTGATGTGACAGGTAACAAGGGAGCTGTTGAAGCAAAAGGAAGAGTTGGGTGAAATGATCAAAGAAAGGAGTTAGATATCTTCTTTGCAGCAGAAGTTTCACTGAGATATGAGAGGAGCTTGATTCTTAAGGTCAGAAAGATGAACTTGGAAGTAATCAATACGTAATATCATCAGAGCTGGGAAAGGAATTTCTGCATTACAGATGGGCTAAAAAACCTGTTTATTAGAAAGATTATGTCTAGAGAATCTCTGAGATTTTGAGTTTATCCTGGATGAGAAGTAAGAGTCAAAGATGACACTTGTGTTGTAGTCCAAATTGGTAGGTCTGATATTCTGTCTGTCCATTTTGACTGAAAAAAAGGATTTTCTTTGCCTTTTGAAGGGAGAGTGTTGAGAAATCTCCTTATCCCCATGAAGCTAGTAGGGATATCCTGAAAGCAGTCAGTCTAGACTGACCAGAATATGAAAAATGTCTCACAAAGAAGCAGATCAAGACTCATCAGCATATGAATGACAGGGTATCTTTTTTTTGCTAGTTTGCTTTCAGGATGAAGTTAGTGTAAAGAAAGAAGACTACAGAGTGAATGGGTATAGGACCCTCTATGGGAACTTGGAGAATTTCACAGAAAGTATTCCCTGGAGAGACTGTGCTGGAGTGTCATAAGAGGAAAACAGGAGAGAGGTGCTGGGAAGAGAAGGTTTATCAACAAGAAATGTCATCAACTCTATTCAAAGCATCTGGGAAGTCCAGGGGGAGACAGTAACAAGTTCAGAGTGTGGCTAAAAAAGTGAATGTCAGCAGGAGGATTTCAGGTGAACCCCACGTTAAAGGGTCTGCCGTGGAAGTGAGAGGAGGAATGGGGTGATAGGATAGGGATTGAAGAGAGGGAGAAAGGACAGATCTAAAACACTTCTGGTCTTGTGGGTGAGAAACAGGGCAGGAAGAAACTACTTTAAAGGTATGTGGTGAGAACTTCTAATTGTTACGAGGGCAGCCATGTGGAAGATGCCTGGTTCCAAAAGCTGGAAGGCATTGGACATGTGGAATGAAGGGGCAGACTGGCAGTGGGAGCACTTTCTGTGGGCTGGGGTTTACACCACCTTTTTAATGGGCACTGTGTGAGCTCCAGGGTGGCAAATTAGGAGTGAGCTCTGTTTGTCTGCAGTTCTTATCACATGTGCAGCTGCTTTGTGTGCTGTCCTCCAGTCAAAGCTGTATATTGATAGACAGTAGAAATGACATGCTTTTGTTGCTGGTATTTTGGCTGTGTGCAAAATTTCTTGAGAGAGAAAAGAGTTTTTCAGGTCTTGGAGCTTTTCCTTTGCAGTGTGAGGGTTACGGGAATAAAAGCAGCTCTGACAATATCCTCTGTGGGTAAGAGCTTTGTGTCCTAAGGAAAATTTCTGATAGTTTTCATTTTTAGTAATACCTTTTTACTGAATAAGTAATTGAATAAGTAATTTCTTGCTTAAATTTGCAGAGAAAGAAGTATTAATCAGGTTTCTGTACAGAGATTTGCTGTTATTGCCATTGTTTTTGTTCACTGTTTGTTCAGGGTTTTGTTCAGATACGTTTTCATAGCTTTTATTCAAAGATCAATTTCCAAGGTTGATCTCTTTCTGTTGAGACAGGTACCTAATGATTGTTGCTACAGAACATTAAATGTAGAGGAGGTAGAGGATCATTAGTCCCTTTTTTACCAGCTGGGGCATGGGGTTGCAGAGAAAGTAGGCAATTTACTGACTTCACCTGAAACAGGGATTGAAGTTCTAAATGTCAAACAAAGAACTTGCCCAAAAGGTCATACTTTCATTTGATGCTGCCAGGTATATCTTTGCCACTATTGGCACCAGGTTGTTTCATTTGAGAGAACTGATTGTCCTGTCAGTCGAGTGATCCTTTTTTCAGACCTGTGGCCTTTAACCCCGACACACTGTGTCAAATATTAAAACTTTTTGAATAGTTTGTGTTGGCTTTAGTTTCAGGCAAACAATGAAGCTTGCACATACAGTTCTACAGAGCATTTAAAGGGGTGCTCAGGTAACTTTAAAAGTCTGTATTTTATTTATTGAATGGAGTCCTTTCATTGTTATGGAGTTGCAGTTCGCTATAGACCGTGCACTGTGAAAGGGATCAACTTGTTTGGCACTGACCCATCCATTTAACTTGAAGCAATCAGATTTAAAGCTTTGCACTTTATTAATGTGTGTGCAAATAGCAACTGGGTTCCAAGGACACTCTTTAGGAAAGCACCTTGAGTGATTGGTCTTGATATATAATTCATATTTTGCTTCCAGTTTTCCAAAGGGAAAAAAATCACATTAAAATTATTTTTAGATAATACTGTAAAGGGAAAAGATTTCGTCATTGGCATATGACAATGACTTTGTGTGTTTAGTGGAAGTGTATTGACTTGAAAATGTTACAAATTCCCTAACAAGTTTTTCCATAATTTTATTAAAGAGTAAAGAGATTATTTTGAGATGTACATCAACATGTTGAAAAGTCCTCCAAACAAAACTCATTGCACCACAGTGTTCCTTTTCTAAACTCTACTAGCATTCAAGGTATTTTAAAAATCAATGTCGGATCTGAATGCGTCTTGATTGAGAATAAGAACCACCTAGCCAATAGAACATTTCAGCCTGGGTACAGTTATGAATTCTCAATAAAAGTGTGCAGTTCAAGACAGACTGCACAGCCCTGATGGCTCCCATAAACACCCTAACACTGGAAATGCCCCTATGTAGATAAGGTGGTTACAGCATCCAGGGCAAATGAGCAGTGTCCAATTTGAAAAAAATCTGTGGCATGTGCAAGCAATAAAAATAATACCAAAGAGACAAAATAGTAATAAACGGAGGACGCTAAAACCCCATAAAATTAATTAATAATTACTTCATAAGGCAAATTAACAGCTATTGTATTTAGTGCTGAGCATGTTTGAGTAAAATATATGTGCTTATGTAATATAATGAAAAAAAAAAAGTATGTACTTAATGGAGTTTTTATATATAGACACACATGTACAACTTGTAGATTGTACTATGCCCGGGTTAGTCACTTAATGAGGAAATTGTGTACCTGAAAATACAGAAAAGCAGAGAGTAAATATTTGTGTTTTGTGCAGCTGAAAAGAGAATAAAGATATTGGAGCAGAAATGAACCAAAGACTGCAAGCTTTTCAGGGTTTTTCTGTTTCAGCTCATTAAGATAATTCACATTTCTGATGTTCCCTACTGATAATTGCAAATAATGTTGGTGCCTTTCAGCATAAACTGAGTAAAGAACTATGTCTTTAAAAGCCTTTTGGAACTGGGCATTATCATGCAGGGGACTTGCAATGTTGACCAAATAGAACAGGAACAGTGTAGAGAAACTGCCTCACTGAGGCTCATCAGCACTGAGTTTTCTGTGAATGATGAAGACACAAAAAGTAAAATAAAAAAAAGGTCAAACCCTTACTATGAATGAGCAGGGAAAAGCTGTGTCCTGGCAGAGCACAGAGATCTCTTAGGGAACATGAGGAATGGTTTAGTGTGAGTGATAACATCAGCCAGGCTTTGGTGCCAGAACTCTCTGCAGTTTAATGGTGACTTGAGCAGAAACTGCTATTTGTGATTTCCAAATGAAATTTAGGGACTGCTGCAGTCCCAGATGATAAGGAAAGCGATCCTGAATGAAATGACTCAGTGGCAGTGTCAAAGCACCAACAAATTTGTGAATAATCTGAGGCTGAATAGTCAATTTTGGCATTTCAAGGCTGGTCCTCCTGGCATGCATCTGCAGAGGAAAGCACTGGCTGGCTACATGGAATTAGAAGTTACTGAGAAGGTAAAAGGGAGTGTTGAGCTCTATAGTGTTTTCAGTAGGAAATCGATGGATGTGTTTAAATTAACCTGGCTGTACTGGTGCTCCTGTTGCTGATAGCAGCTGCCTCATATGTCAGGGGTAGAGCAGTCACACTGATATGGCCACAGTGTGGTGTGCAAATCCTTATCTCTGGTCTGGTTTTTGCTACTCTGAAAAATGAAATTCAACAAAAATTATATTCAACTTTGCTGGCCAGAGAATTAATGTCTTTCTCTTGTTCCTTTTATTTCACCCTTTCCAGAGTTTCCCTTTGTGATAGATTTGACTCACTTCTTGTGGTAAATAAGAGTTTCAAAGATCCTTACTGTAAATAATAGTGCTGCTGATGTTAAAATTATCTACATAGGCATTTAATGAGCTATGTTTGCACTGTTATAAGTGGTAATCTAAAGTTAGAATTAAGAGTATATATAAATCTTTACAGGGAGGTAATGAACCAGTTATGCTGTGTCCAGAAGCTTTGCTTGTGGAAAGCTCAATAAATTCTTGTTATTTTAACCAAAATTTTATTGAAAAGAAACCTCTCCAAAACCACAAAACCCCACAAGATCTTGCTAAACCACTGAAGCTTTCATGCTGGTTGCTGTAATTAAAAGTGAACACAGTGAATGTGTTTTACCACATCACTGGAGCTGTGAACACCCTCTGTGGCTGTGGTCAAACAGTTAAATCACGGGACCAATGGTTCTAGAGCATAATGTCACCTCTCAATTTCCCACTCTGGCATTGATTTGCAAAGTAATATGACTTTATTGAAACCACTATTACTTCAGCAAAGTGTTCCAGCCAAGATGCAGCAACTTTCCAAGGGCTCTGGATTTTGTTTGTCACTGTCAGCTGTGTGTGGAAGGATCAGGAGACCTAGCAATGGAGACTTAGAGTAAGAAAAAGACAACCCACCAAACAAAGGACAAAAATTTGTGAGCTAGAAAATTACTTTGGTACTCGAGTTCTAAAAAAGACTAAATGAATTTTAAAGAATAAGAATACAGAAATGTTTCAACTGCTTTAATAAGGACAAAATAGTATGGGAAATCAGAACATGTGTGCCACTGCTTTTGCTAATGCTCATTATTTACTTGTTATTATTTATAAGCAGTCCTAAAACAGTTGCTAATCTTCTAGAACAAGACTTGGGATATGGAGATTCTGTTTGCAGTAGATATATTATTATGTGAATATTTCAGGGATAACTTCCTATCACAGCAAATGTATGAGGATAAAATCCAGTGATGTATCTAAGAAATCAGAGCAAAGTAATGAGAACAAGGCAAGCTAAGTGGATGGGGTAGTTTAGATGACTGGGCAAGTCAGATGTTTGTGTCAGTGTCTTGAGTTTGAATTATCCATATAATGAATGTTTGAGAAAACTTTGAAAACCCTTTTTGTAAATCAGCACATTCTTCATTCACCTAGAATAACTGGTGTCCATAGAGTATGTTAATGTTAGGAAGAAATTTAGTGATTCTGACTCGCTGTCCTTCTCCTGAACCTGCCTGTTTGTTGTTGTGGACATTGTCCCTCAGTCTTGTGCTGCTCTCCCTTGCTCCTCCACAAGAGTGAAGGCAAGGGAATGGGGTTGGTCTTTTAAAAAGCTGGGTAAACTAACATCATCAGCATGTGAGGCAAGAGAGGATGGAGTAGCAGAGTGCTGCATGTGTCTTGCCCTCATTCAAGCAGGGAATTTCCACTCATCAGCTGAATCTCCTGAAGAATGTCAAAATGTTATTGAAGAAAGTCCCACGCAAACTCCCTTCAGTTCTTTGTTGCTCTTGACAAGAGTACATTAAGTTCTCTAATGCGCAAGGGAGCTGTGTCAAAATGGCTGGTTTGTGCATTTCCTGCTGCTGTTTATTGGCAGTACGGCTTCTGGAAAGGTTAAAGTAGAGCCTATTCATCCAGAATTCTGGCAGCAAAGGTAGCCAGAGTTTTGGTGCCAGTCCCTTCATTTGAGTTTGACCTTGCTTTCCTCTTGGTGCTCGCTGTAAAACTTCTCTGTTCCGACACTTAAAATGTTCTTGGTTTGAGAGGTTTCCAAACCTTGTGATAAACCAGACATTTCCCTTCTGCTCTGTGTCCCTGCCCAGTCACTTGAGCTCCACCAGGGCATGTCACCAGGCTGCTGATGTCAAGGACCACAGTTAAGCTGAACAAAGTGTAGAATGGCAGGGAATTTCTCAGTGGATCTTTTAAAGTGTGAAATGCCACTTTTGCACCTGGTCTGTACTGGGCTTTTGAAGTGCTCTCCATTGCTCTCTCTTCTGAGGGCAGCACTTTTATTTGATGCTTAAACAAGACTTCTACCCACACAGGTGAGGACCATCTGTCTGTTCTGTCCCAAATTAAGAGTGTCTTGTCAAATGAGACTCTTGGGCATCTATGTGAATAGCCTTCTGCTTGTGCATTTATTGCAGTTTTCTTCAAAACAAGAACGGATTTTTTCTGAGAGCAAGGAAGGAGATTTTTTTCTCTTGATCCCTTGAAAGTCTTCTAAATCATTTGGGAAAAAAATTGACTGGGCATCAAAGACAAAATTAAACATCATGGGGCAGTAGCAAAACAGAAAGTATAAAGATCAGATTTCAGAAGATGATGCTAAGGGCTTTTGATGGTGCTTAAAAATCAAGTTCATAACAGGTTTAAGAGCAGCAAGAGGGGCTGAAGAGTCACAGAATTTTGATAGAATTAAGGGAAATGCCATATACAGATTCATAATGTTAATATTACCATGATATCTCATTTCTTGAGTAGGTCAGCAGGATTAAGTGGAGGCTGTCTAAACAAGGATGAATTTTACCTTTAAGCCCTCAGGGATCAATAGAAATCTGAAACTGCAGAGACTGAAAATTGAGGGCTACTTATTTTGTGTAGAAGACATTAACACTAATAGAGAGACATGAATATTTGGAGACATCCATTGATGATTGCGAACAAGGGTGTCATGGAGGGAAGGAGTTCAGCAAACATCTTGAATCTTCTACTTCTCATTTGAATATTGCTGGAACTGTTGTTCTGCTATTTTATCTGTATTTCTATTATATAATTCTACAAAATTGAGAAGGCAAACTTATGATGGAAAGCAAATTATGAATTTGGAGAGAGCATGCAGAGACTTGTATTTGTATTTTGGGAGTGTTTTTGGTTTGCCTTGCAAGAATCCTGTTTGTATTTAATTTAAATATTTATAAGCAAATAGTGAATTTTAAATGTAATTCAATGAGAAGGGTTTGAGTTAGCTGCTATTTCCACCAATAAATAGTAAATTCCCTTCAAGATTAGCAAATGAAGTATGATATAAGCTATTAGAAATACTGCCAATAGAAATCTGGTTATTAGCTATGTTGCTAAGGTTACAAATGAGTTTCTTCAAATTGGCAAGCAAATTTTATATACATGTTTCTGTAGAACAGAACTTCTGGTTTTGTGTATTTTCTATCCCTAGATATAATAAAAGTAATGCATACTGCCTTTGATTGTAGTTAAATAGTATGAGTATGAATTTATATGCATAGACTATAAAAAAAACTGTAAGAAAATCTTTTAATTTAGAGGTTTGATAGGGAAGTCAAATGCAGCCAGTAAAGTCCTCTGTCCAATAAAATGTATGAGTTTTGGTGAGGGAAATTCTATTTTCCTCTGAAATTTGAGTTCTGCTTTATCTTGTTTGGTCTACAGTTATTCCCTCTCTGAAGTCCTTGTTTCCCAGACTCTGCAGTTCTCCATAGTTGGTTTGGAATAATACATTAGCAAAGTATAACAGAGACTTCCTCTCTTTCTTTGTCTCACTGGATCTCAAAATTGGATGGATGATCCCTATTTATAGGATCAAAACCCTTTTTAGCCTTGAAAATGCTCCTTTTGAGAAAATTAGATGATTGAAAAATGCTAGGAGTTCTACTTAATGGCATGCCTCTCTCAGTGAAAATTGATAATAAGGATTTGATATTAATTTATGAATTATTTAAGTCATACTTAGGATCAGATCACACTTTCTGCCTTAAGATGTCAAAGAAACCAAGCAGCCGACACAACCTTGTCAGATCTGTGTTGAGCAACCTACAGAATGTGGGCAGAGAGTGCCAAAGTCATTGGACAGATTTTATTTTAGTCCCTTACTTCACTGTTTTACCTTAGTGATTTTTCCTAATGAGAAAGTTGATGCCTAGGTTATACTAAACTGAGCTAATCTCTGATTTGACCTCATGGTTTGGTATTTCAACTTGTTCCATGACCCTTTAGTTGTCCTGCCTGCCCACAGTAGCTGGGCTGTGTCGCAGGAGAAGCAGCTCAGCAGGGAATACTTGGATGCAGGGACATGTACAGGTGCAGCTGTCTCACACACGTGCAGTTTGGAACATTCTTTCAGGACTTTTTCTCACTTCATTTTTAGTGGGGCTATCATCATTTCATGTTCTTTCAACAATAAAGTGCAATTCAGATGCTTTATCTCTTTGTCAGTGAATGTCACAGGCTTTGATTTGGTTTTTTTTTTTTTTTTTTGTTGATTCTAAGAAATCAAGGAGCTGGACTGTTGACTTAAGCCAGTTTAGCCAATTTAGCAACGAGTTTGTTTTGTGATGCTGAGCCATGTGGTTATTGTGTAAGAGAAATTAGGTGAAATGGAGCCCTCTATTAATAAAGCAGAACATTATAATTCCATTGGTAAGTGTGTCTGAGCTGTTTGGCACTTAACTGGACTGAGCCTTGTTTTCAGTTCCCAGTTTACTTTGTTGTGATCACTAGTTTTTTAGTGCATTATAGCAAAAGCTTAGGTCATATATTGATTGGAAAATTGGTTAAATCTGACTCCCTGACACTTAAAATCAACTCAGTTTGTCAATCAAATCAAAATGTCGTTGGAAAAAAATCCCAAAGTAATCTTAGAGGAGAAAAAATTTAGATGAGCTGATCACTCTAGGGCCTTACATAGCAGAGCTACATCACAAAGACCTTCTTTCTGTTGTGTGTAGAACAAAATTAATGGTTCTGAGAGTGTGAATGAATGAACTCCTAGAACTTGGTCTGGAGCAGAACATGCCCTTAGGTAATATTCCTAATTTCTGTGATCAAGTTTTTCCTGTACTGATAGCAATGCATCCAGGGCTGAAGGTTCTGAAAATGCATATTCAGAAAGGGTCCAGGAGAATTGTCAGTGCCACTTTACTCTTCTGTGCTGACTGCAGGCTCAGAGAAGCGCTGTAGCACCTCCTACCTCTATGTCACATACTGAAAGATTGGGGGTTTTGTCACAACTGGTAGAAATAAAAATTGACAGTAACACTTTGTCTCTCAGATCCTGGACATTTAAAGACTTAGGAGTTTCTGCTTCTATCAGGCCATAGGAAATTCTGCTCCTTTGGTCTTAGGTCTGTATGTTGACATCTGCATTAGCTGAAATCTGAGATAGACTCCATACCTTTTTGCTAGCCCAGACTGTATTCATTTTCCAGGGCCAAGTTTTCATTCCTAAAAATGGAGTTCAAATTAGAGGCCTTGAAAACCCTCCTGTTAACTCTTTTCTTCTCATGACTGCTCCCAGGCTTCCTTGCTGGTGCTTTCAGTTCCCTCAGAAAGCAAATTCCCAGCAGTGGTGTAGTGGGGACAGTGTTCCTTCCCCAACAATGGGCAAATAAGGGAATCACTTCTTATCAGTGCCCTGTTTTTAAGCAAACACTTGCCAGACTGCAACAAATAAGCTGGTATTGACCAAGAGTAATTACCTCCTGAGAGATGATCAGTGTGGCAGGCTGCTCATACATCTGAAATTACCCCTGCATTCCCTGGAGTGCACAGAGCAATTGCTGAGGTGTAAGAAATGAATCATTATGATCCCAGTTCTCCCTTCTTGATGGTCTCACGTATCCTGGGATGGGTGAATTGATGCTTGGGGCTCTGAAGTCCTTGCAGTGTAGCCACAGCCTGGCCACAGCAGATCCCAGAGATGTTCCAGCTGGGAAATGAAAGGAAATCAAACTTTGCTGATGCACAGCACCACAAGGGCCAATGGAAATCAGAAATCTGGAGATAAACCTAAGTGCCAAAGTTGCTGGTAGTCTTTGAGAGAAAACCTGCAACATTAGATTTGCAATCACTTCTAAAATATTTATTATAATTAATTTTTAAATTCTGCATATATTTTGTCTGAGTTAGTGTCAGTTATTTTTCTTTTAAAGCTCACTAAATTCTTGGTCTTTATTATTTCTGTAATCAAATTTTACCTAATGTCATGTGAGAAAAACGTTCTATTATTGTGCGATGAGGCAAAAAAAACCCCAGCAGTTTAAAGGCTGCTGTCTCTAGATTCTTTGTTGTTCAGTGTTACATCTCCTTTTATCAATCATCTTGCTGAATACAATTCCCTCATTTAAGTTCTTCTTTCTACTAGTTTTCCTTGGCTTTTGAGAATTCCTCTCACTTGGAGTTGAAATTCTTTTACATAGTGTAGAAGTACTGTGGCTTTGTCTGTGCTGTTCTGCAAACTGACCCCATTGGTGACCTCCAGAAAAGACATTTCTTTTTAAAATATACCAAGTAATTGAATAAAGGGAGGGTAAAGTATGTCTGCAACTTATCTAATCAAGGTGATGAAGCAAAGTGGGCAACAATGCAGAAGAGTATTACTGGATGGAAAGGACTAGAAGGAAAGTGGTGTAGCACAGAAATGACCTCAGGTAACTTTCTTAAACTCTCATCTGATTTAACTGGGAACAGCATGCATTAACCAGCCAAAGACAAATTCAACTTTTCATTAAATACTGCGACTCTGTTTTAAATAACTCTGTAAAGACTGATGGACTCATTCAGATGTACTATTTGTCTTTTGGGCTTCTATCAATAAATCAATGTCCTTTATTTGACTGGCTGACACATATTTAATTTGGTCTAATATATGATACATGGAAAATGCCTTTCAGTTTGAAACATTAATGACTGATAGTTGCCATCATTCAAGTTCTGCCTGTTACAATTTAGTTTCTTTCTATACTCATCAAGTTTACTAATAATGATTAAAGATTTTCTTAGTTACATTGTCTTTGACAACAGTGATGATTAAAGACTTGGGCAACCTGTGGTATGGAACAGTTCACTTCTGTCCATCATTGATCTTCCTTTCCAAATTATCTGTCTGTTAGACCTAAACAGAAGTATGGAAGAGCAAGGTTATTCAGCACATTTGAATGAGTAATTGATGAGAAGACATAAGTTAACCCAATAAAATATATATTTTAAAATCTGTAATCAAGGGAAGGATATTTCATGCTTATGGGAATATTGGCATTGCATTGGAAATTAGATACTAAAATTAAGATGAATAATGTAATACATTGTAATATTACAATGGTAGTACATAGGTTTCAAATATTTAAAACTGACACTTTATTTGCAGTTTAGGACTTTTTTTTTGTGAATTCTCTATCTGGTTACATAGAGATCCCTCCTTTTTGTATATTTTTGAAGGGGGTGGGAAGAAATACTTCTGTTTCTGAAATATAAAGACTTGAAAAATAAATGAGTACATTAAAAAAAAAAAACAAAAACAAAAAACCCAAATTTTGAGCAGGTCGTACCTAACCAATCTGGAGTTTTATTTCAGCACTGTGTACCTTTGCTAAGTGTTCCTGAGCTGGGATGTTTGGCACTTGACTGGACTGAGCCTTGTTTTCAGTTCCCAGCTCTGTGGCTTGCCTGCTGGCTGACCCTGGACCCAGGCAGGCCATTACTGTGCCCTGTGTCTTAGTTTCCCCTTTGTAAGAATCACCTGATGATACGGACTGGCTCTTGAAAATGTATTAAAACCAAACATGTTCCTAGGGACAACCATAAGCAAAGGCTGCTCTTTGCACCTCTGTTTAAAAGGAGACCATACAATTCATCTTCACAGCAGAAGTTTTGTGATCGGTCACTGACACAGAAGCAGAGGTTTGTGTGTGTGTGTGTTTGGCTGTGGCAGGAGGTCTAACTTCAGGAAATCACTTTATCTTGCTTCTGTTTCTTCTGTTCCCATCTGCCAAAATAGGGATCATCACCTGCTTTTTAAAGTGGTTTTGAACCTATTAAAAAAAATGCTCTACAAGAGATAGAATTTACTTGTGCTCTGTTTTCAACTTTGTGCCCTAAATGGCCTAAAGCTGTCAATATCTGGGGAGGCTTCATTGAGGATTTCAGTTGTACTGGAGTAATGTACCAATATTAAGTCTTAGTGTGTAAATGAGCTTCTATACCATGTTTCTCTCTTTCTTTTGCTAGTTTGTAATGGTAAGTTTCAAAATTCACAATCAATTTTACTTCTAAGCCATCATTAATACTTCTGGTTGAATAGTTTCAGGGTGAGAAAAGGGTAGCTGAGGGTAGCTGTCTGGATAATGATTTATATTCAGTTTCATGGCTTAAACCCCTATCTTATTTTTGTAAATATGCTTTTTAGCAAAATTGAAAAATAAATCAGAATAGTTTAAGGGTTGTTTATCTGAAGTAATAATGTGCTTAATGCATTTGGATGTCATTAATCATTTTCTTACAGATATTTGAGCGCTACTTTTGATATATGCACAAACTGTGGTATATGTATGAAAGAATACTTTAAAATGTATTATATTCTTAGATGCAGTGTTTTCATAATCAATAGGCATCGTGCATATATTAAACATTTTAGGGTACATATACTTAAATAGTGTGTATTTTTCTATATATTTTTTTCTGAAATAACTAAGAAAAAGCATTTAGAAGAGCCTTAACCACACAGACTTTATATTCTTAAGAAGAAAATAGGTAAAGATTAGCAAATACATCTGGATATTACTGCTTTAGGCATACAGATGTTTTTGTCTTTGTTCTTTCTGTTTATGTTGACTGAGAGTGAGCTCTTAAGTAATAACACAAAGTTGTGGATGCATTCTGTGTGTGAATGTATTTATTAGACAAGAGTTCTAGATGAGGATGTAGACACATTCTCTTTGCCTTGTGTTGATTTTCAGGCTTGAAAGTCTATTTCTGGCCTCTTCCCAGAAGTTCACCAGACCTTCCTATATAGTCAGGTAGAGAACATGATGAAGGTTTCATTTGCTGTCATTGTTACCTGGTTCCTTGACGTTGTGTGTGTGGCTCTGTCACAAAAGGCTGAATTCAAACTGGTGCGTTTACAGAACATTCATCCCTCGAGCAGTGGGGTGCTAGGCTGCTTCTTGCGCTTGCATACTTCAGCTGCAGTTCTGGCCTTGACTGTGTAGTACTTTGTATGATATTTAGATATTGCATCTGTTTTTTTAAACCCATGGAATCATGCCTGATTTAAAACTTGCTTCTTGCCATATGTTTGCAATGCAGTGTCTCCAAATCCTATATTATTCTTCCTTTAGTTTTCTTTTAGCTTCAGTCCTGCACAGTTTGTCACGGGCTGAACACTCAGGTAGAAAAGTTCTGCTTTAGCAGCAAGCATGATCTTACAGGGAAGAGGTAAAATGGCTCATATCAGGATAAGACAGAACAATCAAATGAATCTAAACTGTTTGCTATTAAAAAAAATGAAGGTATTTTGGAGACTACAACTGAGAAGGAAAGCCAGAGCTAGTGATCAAATTGGAATAAAATAGATGAGCTCAAAAATGTGTTTTCAGAGAAATAAAAATGATTATAACTTAAATTCCCTACTGGGTTATGCCAACATTTCCAGCATTCTGTATGTGATAGTGGCAGGAGGTGTTAGGGGAGCCTCCCACCCTCTACTGCTCCACATCTCCTCAGCATAAGAATACTCGCGCTCTCTCTCTCTCTCTGTTTTTTTTTAGCCTTTTATTTATTAATTTGAGCTTGTTGGAAATGTTTGCCTCCACTGACTCCCGTAGCAACAAATTCTAGTTTGTGGCCCAAGTTGTAAAGCCCCTAAGGGTAAGAAAGGATATGTTAAAAGTGTGTGGGTGTATGATCTTAGCTGTCTGATGGGCCAAATGACCCCGGGCAGAAGGACCTCATTCTGGTTTTGAACACAAACGAAATAGAAATAGTAAAGTTGGTGTCAGCCTGCAGGGTTGAAGTTGTCTGGGTTTTAGGAATAAGAAGATTCAGAAAATGAAGAACAAAACCCTAGCACAAGTTAATGATGTGGACATAGAATGAATTTCAGCAGTTTTCTGCCAAATATTGAATAAGGGCATGTTCAGCAGAGAAAATTTAAATGAATTTGCCTATGATTTGGAATAAATTTCACTCTGTGCTTCATGAAGATTACATTACATGCTCCTGTTCATTTGAGCTCAGCTGCCACTTTTAAAAGTTTGTGACTAACTCAAGATGAGGAAAGGTAAAGAGGCTTGGCCCAGGAAAGGGCTTGCCCTTGGGGATTCTGCAATCTGTGGGAAGATTTTGAAATGCCAACTTTTTTGATGAGTGGACCTACAGGTTGTTATCCCCATCTAGAACAATTTACAAAACTCTTTTAGAAAATAGTGTCCCACCTTGATCGCTGGTTATCTGGTCAACCTCAAAACAACTTTTTCATTGATTTATAGGATGCAAGTGCATTTCTCAGAATAAGTCTAAGCTTTCATTTAGCTTTGTGTGGTTTTTTAAAAGACAATTCTTAGGATGGAGAGGTTTGCAGTGTGCAGCTCTTCTGTAATGTTGCAAAGGTAAATATCCTTATGTTAGAGCTCAGCCTCCTGCCAGGAGTAAACTGTAGGGCATTCCTGCTTTAATCCTTGATTTGTTTTTCCTAACCTTTTCATGGTGGTCCTTCTGTGTAGTTTAGTTCTTTGTGTTTTCTAATTTTTTTTGTTCCTGATGCTTCTGAGGCCTGTCATTCTTGTAAAATGGGATGTTGCATGTGAGTTAATTAGGCTAGCAAAACCTAGAGAAGAAAAAAAGGAGAACAACGGGAGTATACCTGGAGTCTCTTTTGATTGCTATAAGCAGGCTTTGAAGAAAACAGATGTTCATTTGAAGATTTTAGAAGAAAGCCACAAATGTTCTTAATTCAGCTTTAATTTAGAAGTAATACTTGACCATATTAATGTGAAGTGATAAAGAACAAATTTATCTTTTGAAATTAGGGCAATAATTTGATTATATTAAAATACACCTCCCTACACTAGTGAGGCATTTAAATAATTTGTTCTAATTGCCATTCCTTCTCATACCTGATGTCTAGAATTAAGAAATGTGATTTTTTTTTTGTTGTTTTCTTTTTTGTTTTTTTTTTTTCCCAAATCTATTATCTAATATCATGCTTTCTCCCTCCAAATTTGGAAATGGGAACAATGAAGCCAACAGTGGGTGATAACTTTCTCACTTTTTGCAGATAAACACTTTGCAGGATTGGGATCTGGCTGCTCCCAGCTGTGTTTCAGCTATAGCTGCTTGTCTGCCAGTGTTTAACTCATTGGACTGTAAAGTGTTTTTACATAACTGAAGTAAGACTGCCTGCAAGGAAAAGAAAAATCTTCCATATGTCTATCCTCTGTCTAAATAATGGACAAAATATTTATTCTATTGGGCTATTTCTAAGTGCTGTGGGGTAGTAAAGATGAGGTAAAGAGGTACGATTATATCCCGTAGCAGTTAAATGGAGTTAAGTGCTTTCTTCTATTCCCCTGGTTATTCTGTGAGATATTCTTCTGAAAATATATCACACTGATGGTATCCCCTGTCTAGAGCCCTTCCAAATGTACAAGCTTATTCCTTATTTTAGCTTTTTGTAGAATAAATGTGGTTGTAAAGGGACTGATCATTCACTGAAGTACTGCAGTGGGTTAATTTATTGTATGGACACAACAATGGGGTGCTCTGCCAATAAGAGGCATTGTTTAGGAGTTCATCCACAGCAGCAGTGAAACAAAAAGACACATTATTTTTCAGGCCATAAACGTCCTTATTGGTATTTCTGTATTTCAGTTGCAGGCTCTGCACTACACAAAAGGACCACTTGGGCTTCTGTTGCATCCCAAGTCTCATGGAAAACTTTAAACTGCACAGATACAGGGGAGAATGCAGTACACAAAATACAGTTGTTGTGTTTTGAGTCTTATCAAGGCATTTCAGATCTGGCTTTGTAGCACTGACATAGCACAGCTGG
This sequence comes from Taeniopygia guttata, assembly GCF_048771995.1. Classification (NCBI taxonomy): domain Eukaryota; kingdom Metazoa; phylum Chordata; class Aves; order Passeriformes; family Estrildidae; genus Taeniopygia; species Taeniopygia guttata. The sequence continues at coordinate 9,941,086 of NC_133031.1, read as the reverse complement.
GGTTCAGTTCAGCTGCTTATAAATGGGCTGCCTGGGGTGCAGCTGGTGGCCAAGTTGCCAGCACTGGTTTTAACTGGGCCTGCAAAATGCTCAGCCAAGTTTGTTTTTTTTTTTTTTGATGGTGGGGGGATAAAAGATTTTATTTACAGAGTTACAGAATGCCATGTATACAGATAAAAATACATATATATATAATACATATATATCTGTATGCTGATATTTTAGGCAATCATGACCAATGCTTCCTTCTTGCTTATGCCTTCTTTTGGAAGAGCGTTTGATGTCAACAGCTTCACAATGACCATGTTCTAGTTTTTTTAAGCTTTTTGTTCCCTTGGTATGTGTTTCTGCTCCAGAATGGAAGTTTTACTTTGGAAGGATGTGAGGACAAAAGCTGTTCAAAAACCACAGGAACTCATGGGCAGACACAGGCATGTTTCTCAAACTGCCACAATTGGCTTTACTCCCTTGATCCCAGCAAAAGAAGAGAGCACATGGAGTTGCCCAGGACTCTTTGCTAGACCAGTGGCAGTCCCAGAATTGGCTCTCAACTGTTTCATCTCAGCCTAAAGCAGTAACTCCTAGATTTCCTTGCCTTCTGAAAGAAACCTTTGCTAATTATATTAGAGCTCTTGGCAGACTTCAAGGACTTGACAAAAAGGATTTGTTGACTCTTTCCTAGAAGTAGTTTCCATGGCTTTCAGTGGGTATGTTTCTTTTCCTGACAGATCATGAAAGCTGCTACTGAGGTAGTATTCTGTAGGCACCAATGTGTATTCTTTTAAGTCCTGTTTTTGATGTTGATAACTGAATAATCATCTCTGTTATAACCACCCTCTGAAAAACTATCTGGTTCCCACGGCACTCTTGCCAATGGAATTGTACATTTTCCTGTTGCAAGGGACACGAAACATGCATGCAGGAGTTACAAATATGGAAACCTAAAATTATTAAATACCTCAGTCACTTCGGATCATTTAAAATTGAAGTTTGTGTGCTAGAGGAGCACTGCAGTAGTGTAATACCATCCTTTCCTACAGGCATAGGGGCTTCTGTGATATTTGACTGTGACAGGGCACTGTCTTACTGTTCAATGGATGTGTAGGTGTCCTCATTATGGAAACTCATTCAGTTGTTTATGTTCCTTTTTGGCTTTATTAAAAAGCTTTAGCTGCCTTGGAGTTTGCTGCAAGACTGAACTGAGTAAATGGGGAGAATAATGAATAAAGTTCAGTTTTTGCAATGTAAAATTTCTCCAGGGATTCAGCTGAATGCCCTTTACTCCAACAAAATATGATGAGTTGGTCCTGTTTTTTTGCATCAATTATTTGTTTGATGCACATTGAGCTTTTGAGAGACTGCCTTTGATGTTCAGCAGTAGCTGTGTCTTGTGTAACCCTTGATGCTTCTTCATGGATGGAAAAAATTTGGTTGTTAAAAGATGGACAAAATCTCATTTACGGTCATTATGTTTCTATTGAATTGTATGTTGTACTTCTGCATGTGGTCATTAGTCTTATAAAACAACTACACAAGAAAGCTGAACATATTTGCATTTCTTTCTTCCTTCCGTGAACTCTTGACTCTTCCACCTTGGTTTAGTCTCTTCTTTACAAGAAGCAGCAGCTTTATAGGGCTTCAACAACCAACATTAATAAACTGTCTTGAAAGGTTTGGGGACATCACAGATTTTAAGAATTGATTTTTTTATCATTGAAGTGAATTTGCATTTTGTATTGACCTCAGTAGACCAATATTCCTAGCTGAAGACAGCCGTGTTTGTGACATGGCATAAAGCCCTGCAAGAGGAAATGGAAACTAGTTTCCATCCATCTGCCTTGCTAATAGATTAATATTTTTAAATGAAGCCATAAATGAAGCAGTTACCACTATAAAAGTTTTCTGGGTAATAAATCTGTGTTCAAGTGTGTTGAGCAATGCTGACAGTGGTGCTGTGTGTTGTACGAAGACAGCATTACAAATAGTTGCAATTTCAGCCATGTAATGAGGTAGCCACAAGCAGCAAAAACCCTCCCTTCTCTCCCCCCAAATACTCATTCCATTTCAATGTGTCCTTGTAAAAATTATTTTCCCATAATAAAGACCAAACTGCCAACTTTCAAAGCTCAGGATGAGTGTAATTGAAAAGGATACCTAGTTTAATAAATGTACCTGTAATTGCCTCCCGCCTTTCAGACAATATTGGGAGAAGTAAAATTAGCTGCAAATAACACATCCTGAGAATCTGAATGGAAAACAAAAAGATAATAAGCAGTTTCATGGCATTTAATTTTTATCATGGATTTGTAAGCAGAAAAGCAGAGACCAGTGGACAACAGGGTATGAATCCCCTGTTATATTTAAAGATTGACAGCCCTGTCTTGCAGCACTCATGAGTTGTATTTTGGAAAGTTGAAAATAGGGATAAACAACATAGCTTCAGATCTGGACATCTTTAGGAGCTCAGACAGTACCTGATTGAGTCTGTCAGGAACAAGACATTGGATGAACAGCTGTCGAGTTCACTTAAAACCTCCCTGCAGTTGAGTTTAGTGCTGTTTGCCAGCTGGTATGTGTACTGCCCATCATTGCAAAGATTGGTTTGCAGCAGAGTTTAGGTCAAGATACATTTTTTTCAGTGGCCAATTTGTTATTCTCAGTTTTTAAATTACATGTTTCTTTAAAGTGCACCTTTCATCTTAACAGATGATTTTCTTCCTGTTATGTTCAGATGAGGTTATGATGATGCAGTAAAATTGTTTTGATGCTACATCCACATCAGTCACAAGCAGTGATGTGGAAACTGATTGGCTCCACTGCTCAAGTTGTACTTTAATGAGGAATTAGTCTGTAGACAACCCTTACACACTGAATTTGGATATTTATTTGGAAGGAACTTCACTGGGGAGAACTCATACTGTCAGGTAGCTGTATTCAACTGGGACTGAAAGACCTGCTGCACTGGCATGTCTGGTAGATAATATGAGATTTCCTAGGTGGCATTTCCTACAAATGTTAAGACTTCAGGCATAGATGCATAGATGCATTGGCTAAATTCCAGTCAGAAACCCTTCAGCCTTAGCACTAACACTTTTACAGAGTTAATTCAAATTTGTTTTTATCAGGCTTCTCTCTTCAGCGGTTATTCCATTCTGTGAAGATCTCCTGGAATACAAAACCTCCAGAGAATATGAATTCCTCTGTCAGGGGAATGATTTGTTAATCTGATCTCTGTAAATGCTCCTGTCCCAGAGAGGGGCTGTCACAGTGTCCTGTAGTGCTGCAGCAGCTAGTTGTGCCTGGGCTGGCCCTTGTGTGCACCAGAGAGGGGCAGGGGATGTAGCCTCAATATTGCATGGCCTGGCATAGCTGAGGTGCCCAAAGGGGCAAATGTCTTCATAAAGAGAGATTCACATCCAAGGTAAAGCTCTCTGCTCCTGTGTCCTCAAAATTTTTTGGAATTTTTTTGTCAATTTCAAAGGTAACACTTGAAAAATAATCAGCTCGGGGTAGTGGTTCTGTTGATGAGCAAGCTCAGGGGACGGATATCCAGTGGATTTGGATAGATTTCAAAAGAAACACTAATTTCCTTGATTATCTGGAGTTGTTTTTATCTTCCCTTGTGAGAAACAGTTTAGTGTACCACTAAGTTTTTTGTTTTTTTTTATAAAATCACAGAGTGCATGTGGGCTACACAGATGACATTTTTATCTTGGGATACAGCAGTAGAAATACACAAGTGGTGGCAGGAAGCAATTTTAAATACAGTCTGAACAATGAGCTAAAACAAACACCCCACCACCCCCACAAAACAAAAAGTAAATGAAAGGTGGATGCATCTTAAACTGAGAAAAAATGTAGAGGAAGGAGAAGCCACCTGTAAAATACTGTTCCAAGAGACAAAGAAGGGGCTTTTTTGCAACTGTGAATTGTCAGTAGAAATTAGGCTAAACTACCTGCTTAGTCCATGTAGTTGAACAGGAGATATGAATATCAACAAAGGATCTGAAAATCTGAAGGATTTAAAGACATCCTTCTTTTTTTACTGGCTCGGTTAGTTTAGATTTCTTTTCTTGGGTACAGAAGAGTATCTGCACTGAGAATACGCCTGTATTTGATATCCTTCCAGCACATGCACAGCTAGTTCTGGGACAGAATTATGTCTGTGTATAATAAATATCTCCACAGACGTTTTAAGGTTTTCCATCCTCATTTTGGGAATCAGGTGTAGGCTAAAATCTCTCCCAGAAGACTGAAATTAGTAAGGAGAAAAAAAGACAAAAAGTGTGATGCCTTGAAAAGGCAGTAAATGCTTCCAGAGCAATGCCCTGGCATGCAGGGAGGTCCTCAGGTGGAGGGAAGTGCAGAGCTTAGTACCTGTTGGCTGTTATTAAATGTGAGTCTCTCTGAAGAGCTCATGCCGTGTTTATAATAATCATAGAAGGGTGAAAAGGTTACATGGACTTTGTTATGCAACTGACTTTGCATTCACTGCACTGGATTTGAATATGTGGAAAAGTGTGTATTTATATTTGTACTTGAAGCTTACCTAGGACACAACCTTTATGGAAAACAAAACATCCCTAAAATGACATTTGTTTCCTCACATTAATTGGAGAGAAAGTTGTGTATAACACAATGCCAGATGCTCGCTACCATCACAAATCGCTCCAGAAATAAAAAGTGCAGGCATAATTATCTAAGGAAATAATGAAGCTAGAAGTTTGGGGGAGTAATTTGTCAGGTAAACTAATCTCAATAGGAACTGTGTGAGCATGGGCTGATACCTTGTTTGTCAGAAAGCTTTTACCTATTGAGGAGGACAACTGCTTCGTTGCTGTTTTTCTTTACTTCTCCTCCTGGCTTTCCCTTATGCTCTTCCTTACCCAAAACACCCATCTTGAAGTAAACAGCAAAACCAAATATCCAAAGTGCCAGGTGTGAAAACTGGATGCCGCTTAAATAAACACTGATGGAAAAGGAAACGCAGGCCCTTCCAGCATTAAAAAGATTCTGCTTATAACTGTTGAAGAGAATAACACAGCTAAAGCATGCTGCTTCTATTTTCTTATTCTTGCTGAAATATTACTTATAAGTAGATTTGAAAAAATGCCAAACTTCACCTAAACCCCAGCTGTTTACAGCTTTATTTCAAGTTCAATACACAGTTGACCATCTGACAAGGGACAGGGGAATTCTTGATCTGTAGCCTGAAAATCAGATACAGAATCACTTCAAATCGAATCAAAGAATCTTATTTTAAATTTCCTTAAAAAGAAAGAAAAAAAAAGGCAGTCCAAATAAAAAATTGTTTTGCCCAAAATAGAATGTTTTAATCTAACATAATTCCACACTTCTATTTATCCTTTTAAACAGTATCCCCTCCCCAGCCACACAAACACATTTTTTAATATGCTAAACAATCAGAAGGAAACAAGACTATGTAATGAAGGCATGTGGGACTTGTCAGTCTAGAAATTTGAGCTTGTTGACCTATTTTAGCCAGATTTGAGGTAGAAGCAGAAGCATCAGAGTTGCTATTTTCCAACATGCCTTCTGGGAGGCAGAAGGGGCACAGCAGCGTTTCTAGACCTGGCCCTTCACCTCCAAAGTTAAAGTCAGAACACGTGTATCACTTTAAAAGATAGTATTTGCGTCTTAGAAGAAATGAACAAATCAATCCAGGGCTGAGGCTACAGTAACATAATGCATTTCCTCTAAGTAGAGATGAATACAATTAATCAAAATCTTTATCTCGGATGAATCCAATTACATTGGCTTAAAAATGTAAATTGTTAATTTGTGTCAGCCTCCTGGTTTCCAGGAATTCAGACTGGGAATAGCAACAACGTGTCAGTTAAGCTGCTCAGAAACAGACATATTTGAGTTTTTAGTGACCTTGTGACATTTGCCTCTTATCTAAGTTATTATGTAAATAGAAAAAGGTTATTTTAATGTACTCGTGGAGCACACTGTGTGTGAGCCACATTCCTCAGTCCAGCTTCCTTGAATGCTTGTTTTGGCACTTCCACTGTTGTGGAAGGGTGCTGCTGCTCTTAGGATCTTGCTGGGCTTTTCACACTGGTATGCTGCAGCTTCTTAGGGTATAATGACATGCTGTGGTATCCCAATCAATTCCTTTCAACCAAAGCAAAGGTTGCCCTTGTTGGGTTCTTTATTGTGGATGCTGCTGCTGCTCTGCTTGTAAACAGCGGTTACATTTTCCCTTGATTTCCCTAATCATAGAATAAATGTGTGTGTGTGGACATACTTTTGCAAGGAGAAAATATGAAGCTCAAAAATTAATATTTAGATCTGTGGGTCCAAACATTTTTTAATTAAAAAGGGTAAATACACCATTTCTCACTTTCACAAACCTCAGAAGTCAATGGAGTAAGTCTTAGGAAGCAGACGTAGCAGATGTGAACACAAATGCAACAGAATTGGTGTGTGTAGAGAGGAGTACACCACCAATTCTTTTGGAAATTGCAAAGCATAGAAGATTTTTGCAGAATAGAAAATGTAATTTTGAGAAATAAGAGTATAATGGAAGGTGTTTTGTATTATATGGTACCCATTTCTGGAAGCAAAGTTTCCAGTTTTCCATAGGCTTATTTGTTAGGATCGAGTGGCATTATCTAACAACAACAAGAGCAAAATGATGAATGCAGCTGTATTTATAGGGCAGTATTACCTGTTAAATATTATACTGATGGTAAGTTATTCTTAGTTACTGATGTCATGAGACATGATGTTAGGTGTAACTTCTTTTGATGGTGTGCAGACAGTCGTCATTGAGAAAAAAAAAAAGAGTCAGGGAAGAATCATAATTTGGAAAAGAGAACAAAAGTTTTTGGAATTATTTTGGTAATTAACTCTAGTAGAAATAGGATGGGAAGGAGGACAGAATCCACTTAAAAAAAAAGAAAAAGGATGAAGCTGTTGCAAAAGAAGAAAAGTTGGGATGAACTCACCTGGGATCCAAATATTTTGAAACTTAAAAGGATTTCTTTTCTTTTGAGGTTCACTCAAAACAGTCTCTGGTGCATTTTAAAACCACGTTGCTAATTGTTTCTCCCACAATGCCTGACAGTCAGTCAGACTTTTAAATACTCTTTCCAATTACTGCCACAAACTCCTTTGTATTCTATCAGTACAATAAAGCAGTTTTACTGCACCTTGCTCTGATGTAGCAAATGAGGTTTCCTGCATTTCTCCTGCCCTGTGTTCTCAGTGACTGAAGGGATGTTCCAGAGAACCTGCCTGCAGGTCAGTGCAGACACAGTCCTGCAGGGGCTCTGGGACATTACCAGTGAAACCGATATTTGGGATCACTCTGGAATGAGGGGGAAAAGGATTGACATATCTTTATGTACTCTCCTTCTGTTCTCCCCTCCTGTGGAGGCATGAGTATTTCAGGCACAATGTAGGTCTGACTGTAATCCATCACAGCTGCTGTCATCACACTGGCTCTCTTCAAATGAAGCTTTCCTGTTAAAATATTTTGGGAAACCTCTGTTGTGGCATTCCTGGGGATGCTCCCCACCATGTGGTGGGTGAATGCTGCAGGGAGCAATGAGGGGAGCAAGGGCCCACCAGGGCAAGCACAGTCAAAAGGCATAAACCAATTCCTATTTCACATCTTAATTTGGTGTTGTGACAATGTGATTAAGACCTGAAAATTGTACAAAAAAATTAATGATGGTATAGTAAAATAATTAAGCCTGATTTCTTTGTGTATTCCCAGGAGGGGCTCATGAAGGTACTGGTCAACAGTGAAATCTAATCATTGCTCTGCTCAAAAATTAAGAAGTTTAATTATGTTCTTCATCCTCTGATGTGTTCAGAGAAGTTTAGGAATAAGTATTCATGGAGAATATTTCTTAGATTTTAATTCAGCTTTTTCTTTCCTCTTCAATAACGGTTAAGGAGGGCAAGTATCTGTCAGTTCAAACTTCTGATCTGATTTTAACATCAGTTTGTTACAAAGGCATCTGACACTTGGCTGTGGGTGTATATATATATTATTTTTATTGTATGTTGTGAGAAATTATTCAAATACAGGATTAAGTGGGTTGCAGGGCATTTTGGAGGGGAGGCTTTGGATTTTAGAGGCTCTCGTGAGTTAGCGTAAAAAAACAGTTGGTGTATCTTTTGTGCTTACCAAGAAAGGTGTGAGGGAAAAATGACCATTCTGAGCCTAAAAATGTATGTGAGTACGAAAAATATGAAATGCCCAAGATTATACAGTATGCTCTAAATAGTTCTAAAAATATCAGAAGCTGGTTCCTTGAACATACAGACCATCCTGCCTCACATTATATTAGTAAGTACTATTTTTATCTGATAAAAATATAATCCAATCAAATAATGTGCAAGATATCAGGCAAGGGGTATCTGTTGTTGCCTAGTATGTGCTAACATCTGTTTATCCCATATGGGAAGTTTTACAGCAGTCTATATAGAAACAATTTTGGTAACTGAACATATTTTGTTTCTCCTGACTCATTATTTATTTTAAGAATTCCCGCTTGGTATAGCAGCTCTTTCTTTCTCAAGAGCTTCTTCCCTTATTATAATTAATATTTATCTATATTTTGGTTTCATTTGTGAGCTATTCTCGTTCCTACAAAAGTTTTGCTGTGTTGTGATGCGAAATGGCAGCTTCAGGTGAGGAGCAGGCAATGGGGGAAGAGTTGAAGGTGGGATGGTGTGAATGGCTAACAGCATGGGGCCATTCCAAGGTAGGGATTGGAGGCAGACTGTGCAGGGGATGTAGAAAAGCTTTGTTTACTCTGTGACACTTATCTCAGCACCTTGGCTGTGATGGCAATGAGGATGTTATAACACTTGTTCAGTACTGCTGGACCTTGCACAGGAGGAATTTTCACCCCTGACAGGGCCTGTTTCAAGCAGCACAGTAGCAGAAGGATGGTAGCACAGAGCAGATCTCATTCCAAGCCTGACCCTGTTTTGTGTTAGGCACCTGCCTGAGTTAAGAGGAAACAGAAAAAAGCCTGACAAGAGACAGGAGGGACAAGGCTGCCAGGAGACAGGAGGGGAGTCCTTGGCAGACCTGTGGCACTCTGCTCAGGAGGGTGGCCCCAGGTTTGCTGTGTCGCAGGACGGGCCGTGGCAGGGGCACACAGGGCTCCTGGCAGCCTGGGACAGCTGTGCCAGGGTGCTGCATCTCCTGGGACTCTGTCCCAGCAGGAACCCTGCTCGTGCCACCGCTGCTGAGCTGCTGAGAAGGTGGCTCATGAGTAGCGTTTGCTCATTTGCTTTTTCTGGCATGTTTCTGCTCATGCATGGGCACATGAAGCCCATTAGCCCACTGTAGTAACCTTCCATGCACTCATCTGGCTGAAGGCTCAAATTTATCATGCATACATGCTTTTACAAGATCTTTTTACTTGTACATTTTCATTCAGGAGCAAGCTCTGTAGCAAGAAATTCTATGGCTCTGTTGAACATCTGATGAATTTATTTAAAGAAAAGTGACAATATATATCTTTCTTTGAGAAGTCAACTTTTATCCCCTGTTGCCTCTCCATTATAACATAGAGCTTCAACTTACATACAGATGATTCCCTTGTAAGCTCTGATCATTTTGCTTAAGTATTAGAAAACTGAAGCTGACCTTGAAGTGGTGAGTGTTGTATTTATAAATGGAAAATGATTGCTTTTATAAAAGTTTTGAAAAGATTTTTTTGTGATGTTAGTCTTAAAAAAACACAACAAAATTACCCTACCAATACTCCATAAAAATGCAAATAATGTTCTTTCAAGGCTTGTTAAAGGAATAAATTAATTTGCATTATTAAAAAACATCACTGGAACAAAATATATAAAGCATACCAGGTAAAAGGTAGGTGCTCTATAATGAATGCTTTATTACCTGTTTAGTTTATTGTTTATATTTTAATTACATTGCTTCCTAACAGACTATCCCTTTTTTATGAACAATTTAATATATAAACAATCATATCTCAAACCTTTGGCTGAGTAATTATATATATATTAATTTTAGCTCTGGGGAAGTTTTAGGCCTGCTCTTTGGCAAAGACTTTCTTTGTTAATTGCTGACTGGAAATGTTATTATGTCAACCCAAAAACAATAGAAGACTAAAGTAAAAAAGACATGCCAGCTCTTCAGAAAAAAGACTTTTTAATTGAGGTGAGCCTTTATCAATTCTATGTAATATAAATGGTAATAGCTTTTTTAGTGAGTGGGAAGATACTGCAAAGGATGAATAAGAAAGTTGTAGTTTTGTATAACTTGAGCTGAGGAATGAACTTCAGGAGGACATTTGTAGCAGAGGTGCACACTAGAGAGTACTAGTATTTAGCATCATTTTTATTATTCTGCTTTTAGCAAATAATCAGGAGGCTCTAAAGACTTCTCTACACAGTATGGGCCCAAAATTTGAAATTTCTGCCCAGTGCTTGCTGTGTTACAGTCATGGTGTATGTAGTTTACCTTTTGGACTTCATTGAAGTTTTTCAAGTCTTGTTTATCAAATGTTTGTGGCATCATTTCTTGAAGGCCCTTCTATTTACTGGAGAGATAGACTTTGGTAGGATTTTAGTAAAATTTAGATCAGCCTCAATAATTTTAGTAGATCACTTTTCTCATTCTAATATTTGTCCCTCAGCTTGTCAGCTAAGCTTCAATTCTAGTAAGGATTGTGCCATCTATCTAATATTGTCCCCCCATGAAAAGCACTATTTAGAAAAGCTGAGGGCTAAAATGCACTTGCCTCAATGTTATAAGTATGGCGGTAATGGCTCACTGCCCATCTTTGCATTCTTTTCTTTCATAATTTCATCTGTGAGCTTGCTCTCTTAGTCTGAAAACCTCCTGCAGGACCTGATTTGTCTGTCTATAACTGCTACCCTTGAAGGCTGCACTGATCACTTCTATAATACCAGAGGATGTTAGCACCTCTGACAGAGTATTTTGCTTTGGGAAAACATCAGAACATCAACCCAGGGAAAACAGGTATCCCACCTTATAGCAGAGTTTGAACATACTGACATTTGTTAGGGGTTTTGTGGCAGCAAGTAATATCTTTCAGTACTTCTGCTTTAGTTCATGCCATAAGTGGGAGCCAGAAGAAGTGGAACAAATGCACAGTGCAGGTCTGCCTTAGGGAGATGCCTGGTGCAGGTCTGGCCTGGGCATGGAGCCCTTCGTGGGGCAGCACGGTGAAGGGCACAGTTCTGCCTGGGCCACAGTGCATAGGGGTGGCTGAAGTGTGGCAGGGAGTGCACAGAAGAGAAAGGAAGAAGAGAAGTGATCATAGAATATTCTGGGTTGGAAGGGACCCACAAGGATCACTGAGTTCAACTCCTGACCCCACACGGGACCACCCCAAGGCTCACTCCGTGTACCTGAGAGGATTGTCAAACACTTGCACTCAGCCTTGGGGATGTGCCTGCTGCCCTGGGGAGCCTGTTCCAGTGCCCAGCCACCCTCTGGATGAGGAACCTTTTCCAAATGTCCAGCCTTAACCTGCCCTGACATGGCTCCAGGCCATTCCCTTGGTCCTGTCAGTGCCACCACAGAGCAGAGATCGGTGCCTGCCCCTCCTCTTCCCCTCAGGAGGAAGCTGTGACTGCAATGAGGTCTCCCCTCAGTCTCTTCTCCAGGCTGAACTAACCATGTGCCCTCAGCCTCTCCTCATATAGTCTTCCCTCTAGACCCTTCATCATTTTTGTTGCCCTCCTTTGGACACTCTCTAAAAAGTTTGTATATCTTTTACATTTTGGTGCCCCAAACTGCCCCCAGGACTGGAGGTGAGACCACCCCAGTGCAGAGGAGAGCAGAACCATCCCTCCCTTGCCCAGCTGGCAATGTTGGGCCTGATGGACTCCAGGACAGTGTTGGCCCTCCTGGCTGCCAGGGCACACTGAGATATGATTCTCATCTACAAAGTTTGGGAGGGAAGGGGTGGCACACGAAAGATATGCACACATGTAAAAACCCCTCGAAGGGAGAGCTCAGCATCATTAAATGGTTTAGGAGGGAGAATTTCAAGAACACATAGGATCCTGTACAATTGAGAGAAAGGGGCACAGTAGGTCCTGCTGAGGGATGTTTTAAGAAATATGAGAGAGGGTTGGCTGATAGCAGTGGGAAGTGAAGCATCAGTGTAGAATCCGTGATTAAAGGGAGATTGAGAAATGGAGATCACATAACAGTCTGAACATTCTCTCTACAGGATGTTGAAGAGGCATCCCCATCAGAAAAAGGGTAGGGAGATGTTGCAGGGGTCAGTGGTGTGGGATCTCTGATGTGTAACAGATCTGGTCTGTGATGCAGCGTGTGGCTTCCTGTTTCTTTGTCATGTTTCCCCTCTTATCTTGTTTCATGCCTTTCTCCATATTTTCTAATAATTTCTCTGTCCTGCAGGGTTCACCTTGAGCATTTGGCTGCTCGTGGCTTACTTGTCCCTGTCCCTAGAAGATCCCTTGCTGTCATGTCTTTTTGTAAATTGTGCACACCTGTGACAGGGCAGCACAGCAGAGACTGCCCCAGAAGGCCAGTGTTAAACAGTGTCTCTGAAAAAAACATAGGTATGTGAGGTAGCTGCACTTTCTTACTCTTTCTGTTTGGCTTCAGACACTTGCTGTCTAATTACTGAGCACCTTGTGCACCGAACCATACAACTGGCCTTTTCAGTGGGCTTGTAATTCAGTCACTGAGTCATACTGACCTTCCTTTTTATCCTCTTTCTGATGTATTTATAAACTTGCTACCTGTGCCTGAGACAGCAAAAATTATTGTATAATCTGGACTTCAAAGATGGTGAGAAAATTCAATTCCCAATGATTTTTCCTGTGTTCTCTGCAAAAGTAAAGCTCATCTACAACTTTGCCTTGTTTTGCTGCATCACAATAGTGTTGCATAAGAACTGAGAACCAAACCTGTTTAATAGTCTGATTTAAAACAGAGCTGAACTTTAAAATTTGCTGTTTATGTGAAGATAGGAGCAAATGTATAATGCAGGGAAGTGGTGCAGCAGAGCAGCAGCTGTCAGCATTTAGCTTGCAGGTGTACGTGCCAGCTCTCCGTGTCACGTGCTGGGTGAGATCCGTGAGCTCAGCGCTGTCGGGGCTGAACCCCATAAAATGCTTGGTTTCACAACACTGCCTTCAGCCTAAACATGAGACATCCCATCATTGTGGGTGCTACATAGAAGTGGTTTCTCACTGTGTGTTAAACCTCGGGAGTGTTCATTACTGATTGCTCTTTGCTGGCTCTTTGCTGGCTGCTGAGGAGCTTCATGGGCAATCGGAAAGTTCTGTGCTTTTCCAATTGCAGAACTTGGAAATGCAAATGGAAGACTTTTCCATCCTCTTAGAAGCACAAATGTATCTATGTATGTATTATAAAAACCCCCAGTATTGTCAGCCTCAGGTTTCTAGTTGCAGAGAAACAGGTTAAAACAAAGACTTGGAAGTTTTCTGGTCAATTGTGGTACATACTTTAAGTATTCCTTCTATTTCAGATCTCACAAAATATCCTTAGGGTGAGGGAGGAATCCTCTAAAACTAGAAGACTGCTTCTATTAACAAATATTTTGTAAATGCAAAATTGTATCTTTGGGAAAATGTTAACATATGGTTAGAAAATAGCTGTGAGTCCAAAATACTCCCCTGATTCATTAATTTATGATTATTATTTTCCTTCTAACAGTGGTTTTCCCCCATAATTTGTATTTCCTTCTCTATTCCTACTATTAGCCTGTGATTAAATTGATTGTACTTTTGTTTCTTGAGCTCTGAAAAAAAAAATTATCTCAACAAAGTATTCAGCAGTGCAAATCTGGGCACTTCATTATATTGTCTGTAGCAGCTGATCAGAAGGTATTGTTTGCCCTTTTTTTTTAAGTAAAATGAAGAACTTCAGAGGTTTAAAAGTGCATGTACTCAAACATGAAATGCATAATGATATTGTACTAATGGCATCTGCTGTGGGTTGGACCCTTCAGGAGAAAAATGAGACAAAGTCACTTGCAATCCCACATCAGGTGATGCTCTCTATCCTTTTGACAGCATCCATCCTTTCTTCTGCAGGCATCTGCTGCTCTCCTGGGCAGTTTTCCCTCGTGGGGTACAGCCCCAGCGGTTTGTTCTGGCCTGGGAGATAGACAGTGCTGTGTGTTCCTGCTTCAGGTGTCAGGAGCTGCCTGTGCTTAGAAAACCTTCATTTTCCTTGGCTGTGTTGAGCATCCCTGTGTGGTACCTTTCTGTGTATAAAGACATCCTCTAAAGATGGTGCTCAGCAGTGATCCTTCTCCCTTCCTGATTTTAATGGGATCTCATTTGTCTCCTGGAGACCTGAGAGCTTTCTGTGGTACATTTTCAGGCCTTTTGGGATAAATGTGTGCCTCAGTCCACACTGCCAGCGCTGCTGTTTGTCATGGACTGGAGTCTGTCTGTCATGGGATGCAAGGAAAGGGTTTGTTGGTGTCAGCTATAAACTGTGAGGCCTGTAGTTTTTTGTAGCTTATATTGATAATTTGAGAATCTCTCTGTGGCAGGGAGTCAGAATACTGCCATTAAGGACACCTTTTCCAGAAGCAGAGAGGTGTGATGATGGTATCTATTTGCCCTTCTGAGTTTTGGATATAAAGTCAGGACCCAAGATGTTACCTACATTTTTGGTGCATTTCTAGGCTGCTGGGGGCTTCAAGGGGTTGGCATGACTGGCAAGGGACACAGGCTGACTTGGGGAGCTGCTGGGGACACAGGCTGGGTTGGGGAGCTGCAGCAGTAGCCACTGCCAGTGCTGGGGTTTGCAGGCTGGAAGAAAGGGCCTTGCAAGGAGGCTGAGCTGCATTTATATAAAGCAACGTCTAGGTCTTCATGGCGCTGTCTGGCTTTTGCATTTTTCATTTCCTTCATTCTTGTACCTCCTTTGACAGCTTTTTATGACAGAATTGAGGGGGTTTCTGTCTCAGGTTCTGCCATTTTCCTGTGCAATATGTTGACCCCAATACAAACATCTGGAGGCAGCTGTTTGGTAGTCAGGTGCAGCAGCAATACCCAAAGAGCAGAGGGCACAGGGGCTCACATGAGGACACAGAGGCTGTGCTAGAGCACACCAGAGGCTTACAGGGACGAAGTGCTCACCAGCTGCTGGCAGCAAATGGGAGGAATTACCTAAGAGCAGGAGAGGAGCTGGGCTCTGAACACATGCACACACGTTTGGGGCTGTGTAAAGATGTTTGTGAGCATGGAGAGTCCATAGTTTTAATTCCTGGTGGTCACCAGTTCCCTGCCTGAGTTTGATGGGGTGTACCAAAAGGGATGAGGTGTTTTAGCATTGCAATGAAGATTGAGTGAGGCTGGATGTGACCTGCTCTCCCTACAGTAATTTTGCTGACAGAGGTATATCAAAACTTTTCTTTATAAAATATTCTGTAAAATATAAGAGAAATAAGTAGAATGCCTTGAAGGCATAAAATAGTTTTTTATTTCCAAGGTTTATGCTATGAATCACTCCCTTGATTTGCATCCCAATAATCTGATTTATACCCATTTGTTGTTTACTTCTGTTTATGTATAATCTGTTGCCTGATCCTTGTTATCTTCTTTTAGGGCTAAGAGAGGATAATAAAGTTGGGATGCAAAACAACAAAAATGCTTAATTCTTCAAAGTCACCATTTTTCATGCCTTGCATGGGTATTATAGATTAAAATAATGCAATAAATTATGGCAGCTAAAATGCTTGTATTTCTTCACTTTTCATTTAACCATAAAAATCACAATATTCTTGGTTTATTTAGTAGTCGCTATTAAAATAGAGATTTTCCCCATGAAGCAGTACTGGACTCTTTAGAAAGGAACCACTAATAATCCTCTTTAAGTGATCAATTAATAATATTCACACTCTAAGACTTTTTAAAATCTCTTATTCCTCACACTTCTGGGTAGTGTGTGGCTAGATATATTAGGTTTTATAATTACTATAAGAGGCCGTTAACTGGAGCTAAATAAGTGAAGAAAAAAGGTTTGATTTTCTAGTAATTGTTTTCACTTATAAATCACAAAATTTTAAAACATACTTTGTGTAAGGAGATTTAAAAAAAAAATATATTCAATAAAACATATCCTTCAGTCCCAACCACAGTTTTCAAACTAGATTTTAACCAAAGCAATTATTTCGGTTTGTTTCACGCAATCAGACTTGGTACAAGGTACTGAGGATCATTTGCTTGAGAAATTACAATATCATGACTTTGACTTCTGAAAGAGCCGTCAAATTAATTAATCCTTATAATCCAATGCATTTTCCATGTATGCTCACAATTTTGTTGGAATTTTAGTCCTGGGAATTGTATATACCAAATATTTTCCAAATGCCATCTTCCTACATGTAGAGTTTCTCTCTTTTCTTTCTCTTTTTTTTTTTTTTTTTAAACCAGAAAAACTGATTAAGCAAATCTTTGGCACAACTTTGAAAAAAAAAATGTTCTAATGGCCTGCATGCAATTCATGGCATGGGAATGTCTGATTTGTTGCACAGTATTACTGTTAGGGTGTGGGTTTTCTAATGTTTTTGTCACTTCAGGGTTTTTTTTAAGCTGAAACAGTTGAGAAAGGCTTGTGACAGGATGTAGAGAGGAGCTAAACCATGTAAGCAGTAATTAATAGGATTACAGGACATAGGAAGGAGCCTTTGAGAACCCTTTTACCTTACAGTCACTCCAGTTCTTGCAGCAGGAGGCTTCCCATGTAAAATCAGCAGTAGGTGCAGCCTCAGAGACTCACACAGGTGAGCTGGTGCTCCTCCTCTGCTCCCTGTGCTGAGTCCCCTTGGGATGGGGAGGATCCTTCCTCAGTGACAACTTCAGCAGAAAGCCTGAGTGATGAACTGCCCATTATCCCAAATTACCTTCCCACTCTGGGAAAAGGCTTCACCATTGTGGAAGAAAACTGAGCAGGAAGGAAACAGGGAAGTAGGAGAGGGGAAAGTGAGAGGAGACATTCTGTATTACTGTTATCATTTGAACTATAAAATTACTGAAGGTATTGAGGATTCTTTCATTTACAATGCCTTTACAAATACTAAATTCACTTTAAATTGTGTGAGTATTCCCTCACTGAGCCTTTATATGCTGAGTCTCTGCCCAGAGCAAATTTTTACGATTGTTATAAGTCCTTAATGAAAAAGCTTCTGCAAGAAATGTCAGAGATTTAACTAGAACATCATGAATAAAGTTGAGGACGAAGGTGTGTTGAATAGAAAGCCAATGGTATGAAGCTTAGATTGCATGGATTAATTCTCCCAATATTCCTAAAGCAATAAAAAAAAAATAAATATCAGTGCCTCATAAAAAACGGATGGAGGGACAGGGCATGTGGTCTACTGGACAGCTGTGTTTGTGCTCCTGTTATTCTGCTCAGCACCCACATTGTTCATAAGCTTTAACAACAGCCTTGTCCTGCTTAGGATTCAGCTCCCATTCCTCTGCCACATTCTGCAGCCATCACATCACCTACAGAGGCTGGAGCCTCGAGTAGTACCAGGATGGAGCAGCCCAGTGACTGAGGTAACATCTGCTTGCTGAAACAATTAAAAGATGCTTGCAGCCCCCCAAGCATCTCCCCAAGAAGTATTGGCAAATCTCTGTCCCCTTCTACAGGAAACTGTCATTGCAAATCAAGAAGAGATGAAAGTGTGGGGAGTTGGTGTGTTCCTGCATTCTTTAGAACAAAGGATAAGTGAATGTGCTCCTTGTGTCCCAGAAGTGTAACAAGAAAAACATTTTTCTATATAGGGATGGCATAAAGGGTTTTACTCAGATTCACCCACACAGCTGACCATTGCTAACTCTATTTCATTATTAACACAGGATGACTACTGTTGCAATTATTAATGCTGTCTCTGATTTGCTAAGTTCCACTTTATTGATTTTATTTTGATTGAAGTAAGACTAATTGCTACCTTGGAAAACAACGTTGTCCTTGAATTACACTATTTAAGTATTACATTCCCCTAAACATTCATTAAGCCTTATGCTTTAATCAAACCTAAGTATTACCAGTAAGTGTTGGAGGTGCTAGAATTGGGCCAGCAGTAACTGCACATACCTAAGGACTCTCTCACTAGAAAATGTCTAAATTGCTGTGGAAGAAGACAAAACCATCCAGGTAGGGTTTTGAGTTTTGGCAGGTTTTTTGTTTCTGTTCACTCTCTTCTTTTTTTTTTTTTTTTTTTGTTTTTGGTGGGGTGGTATTTTTGGTTATCTTTTTGTTGGGATTTTTTTCTTTTTTGAGAGAGAGAGATAGATCAGCTATAATAAAATATGGCTTTTATAACCTGTTCATGGTGGTTCATGAGACACTTTTTATCACTTAAAGGGAAAAACTGTTTTATATATGTGTACATGGCTTTTGATTTTGTGTTTCTGAAAGCTAGTGAGCTTTTAGGCAAAGAATAAATGCAGTCTGGTAGGTTCTTGTTCTAGATCCATAAGGTCTAGACTCTTTTTCTTTTACTTATCTGTTACATGATGTTGGAAATATAACCTTTTCTTTCTTGTATTTCATCTCCAGCCCATTTGCTGCAGCCCTAGGGCTTTTGTATAACGGGAACCTAGCTAAGTTTGCTTAAGTCTGTTTATTATTGTTTTCTTCCTTGTTGCTTTGCAGGCCACTGCATTTATTTTGCATGATATTTGTGTTAACTTCTCTAATAGTTTTGGCATGTCCCACATACCTCTGTCAGTCACTGCAATGCCACTTCTCACTCATCAGTGAAGATCCACTTCCCTTGGCTCTGCCACGCTGCTGTCAACCAGCATTCCACTCATGTGCAGAAAGAGCTAAAAATACCTTTTTTTTTTTGTATAGAACTTTTTAATCTGTAGATCTAGAGTCATTTAATAGTTCCCATTTCTGTCTCAGTGCCATTACAGCAGTGCTGACTTCCCAGGGTCACACAGGCAAATTAACAGCAGAATAAAATGCTGGAAACTGACACCCAGCTTGGCCTGCTTATGAAAATGTCCGTGTACAGGCAGGTACCTTAATGTTTGACACAGCTCGTGTTCCCTAGGATGAGCAAGACTGCTTAATAAGAATGCATTTCCTTCTATCATTGCGTGTATATCATAATAGTAAAGTATTTTGCTAATATTTTCTGCATGACACATCTCTGCCTACTTAAGAATTTATCCATTCTGCAGCAAAATAGCTGCTGTTGAATCAGCAGTTTCCTAATACGATGTAATAATAAAGCATGTAAGAGATTTTGGCAAAAGAATTTGCTTAGTGTATGCTGTTTTATGATTAGAGGTGGCACTTGGGCTTTCAGGTGAAATGCTTGAAGAATTTAGATAATAAAATGTTGTATTTTGTGCACTTTTGCCTCCTAAAAAGTGACATGTACTTGTTAGAAACAAATAGAGAACTTAAACATCTACAAATTTGCTTTGGTCCAGTGAACACTGGAAAAATAGGGAGATTCTGTCTGTTGCCTTTTGTTACTTATCATTGCTCACTCAGATGAGCAGACTCAAACATTGCACTTCTGGCATTTAATTTACCAGTGGTGCTATCAGTAGAAAGTGTAACAATATCCATAACGAGACAGCCATAATCAGAATTTGATAAAGTTTATTAATGCATTATCAGGACTTTGGAAGGCTCAGCACACATGTACTCTTCCTGTGCTTTATATCACTTAATGAAATTTGAGAGCAGACTAAGCTAAGGTGTTCTCTGTGGCTCATTAGCTCCTCAGAGCTCTGTCAGGGAGACATTGGTCAGATAAATCAACAACATGTAATGTTAAAAAACCATGAGATTTCATTTTAATTGTATGACTGCAGTAAAGGATGGGTGCAGAATCGGTGTCATGGCTGCAGAGGGAATTCATGTTTATTGCCCTTGATAATAACAATTACTCTAGGTAAGCTAAGGGACTTTATTTTTTCCTGTGAATTCAAGCTGTGAAAAACAAAATGCCATGTATTATTTTGCAGTAATAATTGAGACTGTATGATATCTAAATCACTGTTTAAATCTGGTTCTTAAAAGCACTCAGCAGACATGGTCTAGTGTAACTGAAAACAGTACAGGGGTAACAGGTAAAATCTCATAGAATTTATGACAATTTCTATTGGTAGAAGAATTCATATAGTACATACAGAAAAGATTAGATTAATTAAGGCAATGGGACAATATTGTCTTGTGTTACCTTCTTGAGCTCTGCTGAATGAGTGTGTTTCTAATGGGAATTCCCACTTCCCAAAAAGTGAGCATGGCCTTTGAATAGCACAGGCTGTGAAATTTCTGGGGAGAGTGTAGAGCGGATTTGGGTTTGGATCACATGACCCTCATAATTTCTAATGTTTTGTTTTCAGATTAAATCCAAGTTCAGACTGGACCTGCTCTTTCATACTGTCACGCCAAACTGCTGGGAAATTTATTTCTCTAGTGTATTTGAGTAATTTTAAACACATAATGTAGTATCTCCACCTTGACCTGGGAGCAAGCTGTGGCATGTTCCCACTGTGAAGTGGAAAGCACTGTAGAGGGTCCCGAGGGACATTGCAATTGCACCCTCCAGGTGGAATTATTCTCATGTTACTGAGCTTGTGTTTCCACCTGCATTAGCTTGGGTCTCCCTGCTCTGCCATTCATGCAGCAGGGTCCCACCCCCGATTCCCTGTTTGCAAGGCAGGGCTCTCAGTATTAAACACATTGTTCAGTCAGTGTTGAAACACATCACAGAAACTTCCCTATGGTTTTCATCTGCCACGAAAAATCAATTCAGTCAATTTGCCCTAATGCAATAGTTCCTTATTTTAATTGTTTCCTCTAATGCCTGTCTTTCCTGAGCAGTCACTGACCAGAGCTGCGGGCATTTTTAACACTACAGCATGCCCCCTGCTCCCCCCAGCCACTGCTGGCTGCTTTGCAGTGTAAGTTCATCCTTCTTGGGAAACTGGGTTAGGCAATACTGCCCAGAGACCAGGATCAGGCCAATGCTGGTTTTGTCAGGGCAGGTTCATTTCTCAGGGCAGTGGGATTCCACTGTGGGTGCTATGCCTGTCTGGTGCCCAGTGCTGCAGATGCCCGAGTCCCAAGCACCCAGCTTGTGCCTTCTTTAATCATGGCATCATTCAATATCATCCATAGGTATGGCCCTACCTTTATGTCTTTTTCTCCAAGTGTTTTTTCAGATATTTCTTAGTCTTTTATGGATTGCTCCTCCCCTTCCTTCTCCACCCACACTGGTGTCTATAGTTGTTTTCTCACATATTCCCAGTTCTGTCTCCAGCTGCAATTGTGCCGTTTCTCTTCCCTTCCTAAATGAGTTATCCCAGTGGTGCCCCCACCATTGCTGGTGGGCCCAGCCTTGGCCAATGGTGGTTCTGTGCATGAAAGCTGAAGCTAAGAACAGATATTGACCTGATCTGAATGCTCCACTGACAGCATATCTGCAGCCAGTCAAGAGGAATTTCAAGACATTATTTTGATTATTAAACCAGTAGGAAGAGGTTAATTCAGTAATTCTGCAGTATTAATATTATCTATAGCAATCAATAATCAAATCAAAATTGCTTTTTGCCTTCCAGTCTTCCACCTTTTTATTTCAAAGTACTATACTTTTCTAAAATCATATTGCAAGAGTGAAACTTGACACTAATTTTGATCAAGTACATTGACTTAAAGTATTATAATGAAGTAGAATACAAAAATCATGTCTTCCTTTTTAGGTGGATAGTATAACTTAATGAGAAAGTGTGGGCAAGGGAGCCTAATGACTTTTAACTAAGCATTAAAGTTGGAACATTTCATTACAGTGTCATCTTCTCACAGAAAATATTTTTAGTGAGGACTGACCAGTTTAACACTTGTATAATCCAACACAATGGAATTTTAAATTTTTCCTATGTGAGTTAATACTTTCTATAGTAAATAAAACTTAAGTTTTATTTAAAGGATTGCAGAATTTCATGGTTTTAAAATGTTTTTAACTATCTTTTCAAAATATTCTGTCAATCATAAAATTGCCAGTTGAAAACATTGTTGAAGAAAAATTTACTTCTCCAGAAGCAGAGGAATCTGAACTAAGGAAACAAAATTGTATAGTTTAGATTGAATTTCATTAATCAGAACTCAAGTCTTACATACACACTTTGAATAGTTCCTCCTAGTTTGGTACCATTTGGAGAAGGTTTCTAGGATATTGGACAGGCTTGACTGAACAAGAGTAAATCAAACCAACTTAATCATTGTGATATTGGCAGGATGGATTGGCTTCCAGTTGTCAACCTCAATGTGTATTTCTTTGGGGTACCTGGAGTAGCTGCCTCTCTCTTTGAGCTCTGGATGAGCTCTCACCAGATTGGACATGCAACTTCAGCAGCATCAGAGGGAAGATACAGATCTGCCACCAAAATCCCCAAAGCTCTGTGCACTCCATCACACCTGTGTAGTATAATGAAATTGATGTCAGCTGGACTGTGCAGTTAGGCACGTGTTCCCTCTCACTGATGGCTTTCAACCTGGCTTGCTCATTGTTCTATAATCTTTTGGGACTTGCTGGGTTTGGGTATTTGGGGGATTCTTTTTTCTTTTTTTTTCCCATTACTGTTAATTTAATGATAAATCATTCCGGCGAGAATGGAAGAAAATGCGTCTCTCCTCCATTCCCCTTTCATCTGAAGTAAAACCAAAATTTTACATGCTTTGGTGATTGTGACAGAATGGATTTTCTGCGTACTTGTAAACAAAATTTTACCTATAAAAAACCTAAGTAATGAAGCAAAAAGATATACAGCATAAATTCTGTCTGGGGACTCCAGTGCTATAAGTTTTAATACATAGGCTTTTTTTCTGATGAAAATTACTTTTCGAGATTTAGCCTAATACTCTGATTAACTTTGAGGAGTTTAGTAAAATTAAAAAGTGTTAGCTGGGTTTGAAGGGTTTCCTTTAACATGGTTGGTTACTGAATGCTTTTGCCTTTAATTATTTGCCTTTAATGTAGCCTTTTGCATATTAAACCGCTTTTAAACATTTGTATGTATGCTTACATCTTACAAAAAAATCAAGGTAAAGAACATTTAGCTTGTTAATGATATAAATTTTCACGCTCCTCATGTGCATTTAACACCACTCAGAGAATATAAAAATGCTGGTGTCCTGTGGAGATAGTTCTGAAAAAAGACAGGGAGGAAAGATTCTGTGATACTGTCAGCTTTGAGTGCTTTCCTCTGCCTTGTCCCACGCTGAGCTCAAGTGCTTTCCTAGACATGCTTGGCCTTTGTGCCTTCATCCACCCCTGGGCTGTCTTGAAAGGCACGAGGCAGTGGTTGAATGTAGCGCTGCTGTTCACAAATAACAATTGACCCAACCTTCCTTCTTATGGGTCTGACTGCTGCAAATACACAATATTTAACATACTACTTATAGAAGTGCTTGGTGTACAAAGCTAAGCTATAACAAGCTGATGGTTAACAGGACTGTCTGTGTAGATCACCAGTGGTTATTAAATAAGTAAATATTTTATATGTGAGATGATTTTGTGCTAATTTAGGAGACATCTCTTTTCCTTACTAGACTAGGCTTTTAGAATTATTTGTATTCACATAAACTGCAGACTGTTGAATTTGAAACGCAATTTAGTTTTTTTTGCCCTGAGACTTTCTGCAGCTTTGTGTTTGGTAGATAGGAGGACAGTTCATAGGGAAAGGCATTGAAGAGTGAGAGACAGGGGGCTGTAAAATAAAGCTTTCCAACTATTAGGTGGAAAATAAATTATGATGGTCCTGCCAGGAATGGTGGAAAAAAACTGTAATGACTGTCAAAGGGAGAATTAAGAAAATTCCAGTCTTTCCTATCTAATTTTCATAATGTTTTTCAGTTTTGGATGTTTGAAGATTCAGAGGGTTGGTTTGAGGTGATTAAAAGGCTTTACATGACAATCATCTTTAATTAATGTGGGCTAGTCAATTTATTAATTGAAATTTACTGTGTAACAATGGAAACATTGGAAAATTAGCAGAAATAAGGATGGTGTTTAGAGAAGTAATGAAAATGCTCACTAAGAGTCTTAATTAAGCACTAGACTGTGTGCACTGCTATTTAGGAGCAAGTCTTTTCAACTTCACACTTCAAAAGAGGTAATTGAATCTTTCTCAAGGCTGCTGCAATACTGTAGCAAAGGGCCAGAATCACTAATCACAATAATGCAGCATAAGTGATTCCAGACTTGTATTTTTATGATCTGTGCTCAGCTCCCTGGATATGAACCTTCCACTTCACTTGGTCCTGTATGTTTGTACGTTAACATATCTGCACGTTTATTTAGATTTTGTAGCTTCCATGTGCCCAGGTCTGACTGAACCTGGGGTGTCACTGAGCTGTTCTACAGAGCTCTCTCCATATCAACCTCTTTATCTGCACCCAGGAAATTATTTAGCTGCTAAAGCCTATTTTGCATGTTTCTGCTCCAGTAGAGAATGTTCCTGTGTATTCCACAAAGCAAAGATGATGCTGAAAATAAATAGCTGCAGTCAATCACTTGCTCTGAAGTTGAAAGATTTGGCTTTGTAATCTCAGTTAATGTTATGTTATCTGAAGAGTGGCTGGTCAAACACACAGAGCATTACTCATAGCTCCAATATTCAGTCCGAACATTTGTGGCTAATTTGTTTTCAGACAAATATTTGTACTGTTTTTCCAGAAACAGAAAATGAAGTTTAAAGCTTCGTTTTTAAACCCAAAGAGAAGCTTGTAGACTTTTTTTACAATAACTTGTTTATGATTATCCATATCTAAAAATATATTAAAATGTTAATTAAACAGCCTGTTGAATCTAAGCACATGAGCAAATGCAATTTGAGTGTTGTACAGATTCTCTCCCTGCAATGTGTTTATGAAAGTCTGAAATGCAGTTTTTTACTGTTATGGCTTCCTCTAATGTCATCTTTTCTTCATTCACATCTGCTGCTCAACTTTTAATATTGATTAAATGGCAACACTCTCTTTGCTTTAATCAAATTATTTAGCAAGTCCTGCTAAAATGCATGAAAAATAATTAAAATAAAAACTAGACCATTTTTTTTTAAATAAAAAATGAATAAATGAGTACTCAAATAGCTAATGGCATGGTTTGGTATGAACACTACTTATCTGTGCATAAGTGTGGAACAGAATTGCAAAATTGCAGTCTTGTGTTTTGTATGCATTTATAAATTATTGTGAATAAGAATATTCTATGCAACTCCTCAAAGAAATGCAGATATATTATTTCTTTGTATAATTTTTATCCTCATGGATAGCTATTGAATCTAAGCAGATAGCAATCTCTCTGGTTCAGGAAGCATTGTCTCCCTTTTACAAAGCAAACTAAAGCAGAAGTTAAATCATTTTTCCTGATGTTTTATATGAATTTGCTTGTGCTGTTAGAATTAAGTAAATTCATTACTGTTGTTAGATGTAAAAAATGGATTTCTCTGTTCAAGACTAAGTAGAGCTTTTTTCTCTTTATATACTTGAACTTTATTGTGTTGGTGAATTGCTCTTTAATAATGCAATCTTTTTAATTCCCTCTCCAAGCCAGCTTTGTCCCATTACCTCATTTTGTTGCGTATGTGAAGGTGTTTTCTGCCAGCATCTTAATGTAATTTTTAAATGTAAGCACGTACAGATCTATGTTCAGGTCAGAGAACTATTCCCATAGGACAGGAGCAAGGAAGGGAGAAATTTAACTGTATGGCAGAGAATGCTTTATGGCAGAGATATATTAGGTTGTGAAAGAGTCATCTTAGGGAAATATTATAAACCAATTCACCTGAGACTTTTATAACTGGAATTGACAAAACACTAGAAAATGGTCTGTAGAGTGAAAATTGTGCAGTGCAGAGCACTAGCTGAAATGGGAAAATAGAGCTTTTCAATCTTGAAATTCAATGATTTTGGGGTAGTGAGATGAATCAGATCTGTGGTGTATATACAGCTCTGACTTCACGTGGTATCAGCACTATCTGAAAATTGACCCATTTAGACACTGCATATCTGACTTGCTTTTCCTGTTCTCCCTCAATAGCTGGCTTGAAAGAAATAGTTTGGGTCATGGTAGCCTACTCCATTTGCAACATGTGGTGGTGCATTAATAAAAGCATCCTGCACACAGTCCTGGCATTGTTAGACTGCCAGGTTTATTGTGGGGTTTTTTGTTTGCTTCGTTTTCACTTTTTACAGTACCATTAAGCTGCCTGTTGAAGTTCTTTTTCTTGAACTCTACTTTTATGTCCAAGTATGAAAACTTGTTCATTTTTGATAGCTATAATGACTCAGTCTTAATGAACTGCAGTTGTTTGCAGTATTTCCCTTACAATTCCAAGTTACACCATTAGCACGTAGATATTTCCTAGCAATCTTTGACCAGCAGAATTTTATGTATTTGTTTCATCTGCAGGAAAAAATAAGAACCCAGTTATTGACAAAAAAAGTAATTTTTAATGAGTTTTAAAAATTACTTAAATTATTTCTGTGGTGTTAGGTGTTGGCTTGTTTTTTGGTTGGGTTTTTTCAGAAAAAGAAGAAATTGGGATTGCTCAGAAACTCCCAGTTTCAGCTCTCCATTGCCACTGCAGCAGTGATCAAAAGTCATTGCTATTGGCAGGAATCTGACAGGTTTTTCACTAAATTTGCACAAAAATTTTAGGAAGGTGTTGTAGAAGTTGTGAAGTTTCCTTACTCTAAGGTTTGTGATATAAATCCTGTTAAGACATTTGAGGCAAACTGGGTGTGTAATATAAAGATAATTTTGTTTAAAAGCTTTTAAAATGAGTGTCCTGAAAGGTACTCTGGTGAGTTGTGCTTTAGTCTTTAATGAAAACCTAATTTTGAACACTTTTGTGCTGGTGCTATTTTAGTACAAAAGCCATGGAATTTTGCCTTAAGTTAAAAATTACTAAAAACAGACTCATTTGACTATTTGCTCTACTTATATTTTCTTTTGATCCCTATGGACTTTTCTTGTGCAGAACTTTCATTTGCTGCACTTGGTTTTATCTGATTGAGATATGGGGTCAAGTTCTGATACTACAAATCCAGAAATAGTGCTAAAGCCCAAGATAATTTTATTCTGCTGATGCGCGGATAACTTAGTAAACTTCCGACCTGAAAGTGCTTCTCAATTAAAAATCAGTGGGATTTCGCCTGGTGAAGGTGCTGGTTGGATCAAAACTGAGCAGATGGTGGATAAATTTCCAGTGTTACTCTGAGACATACAACTTCATCTTGGAAAAGCAGATATTCTCAGAATCTATTTTATTTATTGGATTAGAAATTAAATCATGTCTGAAGTCTGGATTTACATTCCTACATGGCCATGGAAATCTTCCATGACGCTGGGAAATTTTCTTCTTAAGATCATGGGAATTGCATGTGAGTGCAACCTGTTTGTGCAGTGAAGCAGGATTGAATCTAGTATTTGGGAACACTTTTCAAAACTTGGAGAGGTTTTGAAGAAAGCTCACTTTGGCATTTTAGCATGTCTTTGTTGAAACTTCCCAAGAGGATGTCACCAGGAATAGTCGGTTAGGTCAAGGTGATTTTTCCTCTCCCAAATATGCCTTGGAAAATTTTCATTTTTTGTTACCTAATAGAATTTAAATGAGGACTTGAAGTTTACTGTAAAAGATCAGTAATTTGTACAAACAAAAATTCCCAGGAAGACCCAGTGGTTCAGTCAAAAGTTTCCAGAGAACCTCAATGCTGATAATTTTCAATGCTGGAAAGACAAAACAGTGTTTTGGTAACTGAATTTTTACTTGGTCTTTCCTGAAACTACAATGTCTGTGCTTCCTATGAAAGGGTGGGAGCTCCTGCTACCACTGTACCAACTTTTGTGTGTTCAAATCTCTCCTCAATATTCTGCAGTAATTTTCATTCTTCGTGTTCTTCACAAGTTTTGTCTGAGATGATTCTGGCCTCACAGAAAGTCCTGAGCTGTATTGCACAGCACTAGTTTTGTTCACTTTTTGGGTGCTTGTCCCAGGAAAACATTCTCCCAAATCAATATGTTGTAGATACTGTTTCTCAAATGTCACTGCATAACACTGTGAATTACCTCATCAATTAGTGACTAATTATAACATGTAATTTGGTACATGCATTCAGGTAGAAAAGAGTTATGTCTAAAAATATTATTTCCATTCCTGAGTGCTGCACTGAACTAATTGTGCCATGTGTTTAATGGGAAATGATTTGTGAAAGTGCACAAATCATTGTCAGATTAGTGGTTTCCATGAAGGGGGGTGTGCACACATGCAAGTGGTGACAATTTGTAATTTCATATTGATCTTTTCACCATCAGGGACTCTAAATCTTACAGTTATAATGCAAAATTGATGGCTTTGAACATTTGGCTGTCAGACACAAATGTTTCAAATATTGCCCTTGCCTCAATCACACCCAGAACATTTGTCCAGAAGATTTTGAAATGGCAAGATTTCTCTTCTGTTAAAATGTTTATAGAGTGTCACAGAAGTTAAAACTACCGAAGTAGTGAAACAAAGAGATACTTTTTAGATTTCTTTGTAGTTTATTATCACTATTTGTCCTAAAGCACATTGATGAATAATGTAGTTGATATTAAAGTTGTGGAAGCTGAAATCCTTCAGACTTATTTATTTGGTTACATAATGCCCTGTCAGATACCGATAACTTTTGAGAATTAGAATCCTGTTGATAAAAATTAGAATATTTGTAGATTTGGACAGCAGAACTAATACTGCACTGGCAGTGCTCTGCATCTGTTCCCAGCTTCTGAAAGCAGCAGTTTAAAATGTTCCATCTGTAATCGCCAACTGCTTAAAAAGAGGACAGAGACTGTTTGCTATCAGCGATTGACATGGATCAAGACATTTAAAAGATCCTGTAAGCCAAGCTGGGTGACATTCCTGCAAGTAATACTCTATTTATTGGGAATGTGCTGTAAGTACCAACTGCATCCTGCTCTTGTGTCCTGTCTCTTCTACAGCATGAATTCAGTACCATATAATATTTTCTTTGTTTATGATGACATGAGACTCTGCTGAAATAATTAATTCTTGTTTTCAGGATTCTTTTTTTGTTTCTGGTCACCTACTCCTGCTTTTCTTGATGTTCTATTTCCTGATGGAGAGAATCATAACCAGGGCATTTCTGCTACCTGTGCTTGTTGAACCTCTTTGATTGTTGAGTAGCAATCCTGTTTTTGATCAGATCTGCTGCTGGTGGTGTTAAATTGCTGTGCATCCTATATGGTTGGGAAACAGTCCAAAAACATTTTTCTATAATAAAAAATAAGGCTGATAATGTGAAAACAGTGTGGTGCTTAACTGGAATCTTCTCTAGTGGCTTAAATTTCTATCTTCTGTAATCAAAGAAGGTCTCTTGAGCTTTTTGGTGACAGAGGTTTGTGAACATCAGTTTTATGAGACATCAGAGCTCAGTAGCTAAAGGTATTTTTAGGTTTCCAAGTCACCTTCGTGATTTCAGCACTAATGTTTTAATTTCTGCAGAATAAACAAATGGGAAAAATCTGCAGCTTCCCACTGGGGTATACAATAGCTTTCTCCAATAAACTGTTTTAATTTCCTGCATTTTAATGAAAGTACATTCTGTGATGGAGATTTTAAAAATTAGCAGACTGTTAAATGGTTGGTGCAGTTGCAGCAGTGATGGGAAAATGCCATTTTGGCTTAACAGAGGTGGGATACCTATTAAATTCCACTACCATGTACAAAACTGTATCTTCAAAAATGTCATTTATGTGCAAGTATATTAGAAAGTGATGCATGCCTGGGCTGTGCCAAAATGTATGTGAATCTTGTGGCCAATGGCTTGGTTTTGCTTTATTTTTCCCCTTTTCATAATTTTAATTGCTGAAGGAATAAGCTTAGAGAAGAAATAAGTTGAAAGCCGAAGAAGTACATGACAGGGAGGGTAAATAGAAGAAATTTATTGGGAAAGACTTAAAAGAGATCAATATTTACATAGTTTCTATTATAAATCTACAAAAAATGTCTCACATGCGGGAAAATTTGACTCACACCTGAAGATTTATATCACAGAAATATTAGGGCTTAAAAATAAATGCATAAATATTGTTTATGTTTGAAGGCAATATCTACTGTATTTGGCTGATGCATGATAGCACAGTGTATCTCTGGGAGGTACCTTTTCCCATAGATTAATTCCAATTATAGAGAACACAATTGTGTACCCAAATGGATTGCCATGATTGAATTTTCAAGTGCAGCACAGTAATGCCTGCAGCATGGGAGCCAGTAATAGATGCAGTGTATATATGTAAATAAAGTTGGATTTATACACCGAGAGATAAACAAAGAGAAAGTGTTATGCTGTAAGGAAATAAAAGAAATTATAAAAATAATTTTGGAAGTAACTCCAGAGTAATATATGAAGCTTTTAAATGACTGGAAGTCTGGAAAAACAGTTTTGATAGTAAATTTCCTGGACTTTTCATTGGGAGCCTGAGCAGCATAATGCAGTGCTGTGATTGCCTGTCTCTTCATTTTGTAACCCTTCATTGGGTTTAGGGTTTCTTTGGAGGACTGAGGATTATTATTAACAGAAAAGTCCTGGAGAAATTCAACATTGTTGTAAATATCTAGTGAAGGGTGGCTTGCAGTGACTGCCAAGGGAACTTGCATCTGATGAGAAATTATGTATTAAAAATCTGGCATGTTCTACCTGGCTATTTTTAACACACTGCAGAAAATGTGGCTGATTCCCCTATCTGCTCACACTTTTCTCTTTGAGCACTGGCTGTAACAGTCCTGTCGCATGCACCACATTTTTAATAGAATACCTCTTTTTCACTCTATGCCTCCTCCTATTAGTCCATTATGGAGATTATAAATACATTAAATTGATCTCAAAATAGAATTACTCAGTCCTATTAACTTCCTGACTAAGAGAGGTGTGTAAGGCTTCTTATTTTCATGTTGAGCCCATATTTCTAAGTGTGGGGATTTTTTAGTTTGGATTGTTTGAGGTTGGTCGGCTAATTGTTTTAGGTCTGGTAGTTTTGGAGGATTTTTTGCTTTGTTTTTTTTTTTTTTTTTTTTTTTTTCCCTGTTGTTTCACATGAGACTAGTTCTGACTTGGAACCCTTTCTGGTAGAAAATACTGACAAGCACAGAAATAAACTAGTTAGACTTGCCTTTTAATTTTGAAGAAATACTTCCAATTTTTTAGACTTATTTGAAGACCTAGTCTTAGCTGAGGGACAACGCTTGGTTTTGTTTCTGGTACTTGTTTGGTTTTTTTTTCTTTTTCCACAGAAATGTTTTGGCAAATCAGTTTTGCAAAAGTTTGGAAAAGTAAGAACCATAATTATAAAGGAAAATTATGTGGATTGTGCTTATTATGGATTGTGGAAAATAGAAATTATTTACTTGTGTTATGAGTAATAAGTTGAAATGCCATTGGTTAGGTGCTTGTATTTAGACAAGAATATCTCTGATAGCTTCATTCATTACCATATGTGGAATAAAAATAATATCTGTGCTTTTTCAATTCCATCTAAATATTTATAAAGCTCAAAGCAGTTGTTTTTCTCCAGACTGACTTTTGAAATAAATGGTAGCACAAGAACTGTTTCTCCTTAGGTAGACTTGGCTCTTTTCATTTTACTAATTAGTTGCTATTGATTAGTGCAGCATTCTGAAAATATATAATGTGTCAGAATCTAAGCAAGCCTCATTCATCTAGACAAATGTTGCTATTTCTTTAATTTTCATCTGGATTCAGTTTCACTTGAGAAACATCATCGGCTTTTAGTCGTGATAGACTGTATCTGCAGAAGTTTCAAAGCATGTGATACAAACTCATTAATGGCAACAGAATGGCTTTAACAAGATTTAATTCAGGTCCAGGATATACTGAAACTGCACAAAAATATTTGTTACCAAGATGCTGGGCTGGGCTGTGACCTGATTGTGTTTTGAGGCTGTAGCAGGGCTGCTCAGCCTGGAATGGAGGATCAGGGAGGCTGATCCCAGGGCAGGGAGCCTTTCCTTGTCCCAGGGCTGTGGGCAGGGAAGGCAGTGGCTCCATGCCAGCCTGCAGCAGGCAGAGCAGCCCTTTATGGCTATTAATATATGGGCCACTTAGAGATACTCTTAGAAACTGGAGTTTTAAAATTAGATTTTATCTTTAAATGACCAATAATACAATAAAAACAGTAACAAAATCTCTGCAGTGTTTCTTTTGCCCTCTATTTTTCTCCATTATTCACCAGTAGAGAGTTAAAAGCTTTGCTCACTAAAAAGAGCACTTGGTAACTTCTTTGTATGGGATTAATTTTTTTGCAGTCAGAAAGAATTTACGCTTGCAGCGTTCTGAGTTTATTATTGACCACTGCTCTTCACTGAGGAAGGCAGGATCCATAGAGAAGATACTGTATAATGCTTGTGATGTTATGAAATACTTTTTAAATGAGCATAATCTATAAAAAAGTACAGAGCATGAAAATTATTGTCTGTGTCAGCAATTCTTTAAAGATTTTTGAGGGAAAAAAATTATACAGCCACCAGCTGAAGTTAGCAGGGACTCCTATTAGTTTAATGTGTATCAGCAACTCAAATATTTAGTTATTCTAAAAGGTCTGACCTGAAGTCAACCACATTCTCGTGGGTAATGCTTCTTGAAACAGGGTAAGGTATTTTGTGTTTTTATTTCCTTTTAATTCAAATTTAATTAGACAATGACATTTTAAAGCAATGAAGATTGAAGTAAGCATGCAGTGGAATTAGTATAGTTATGTTTGAGAGAAATCACTGTTCTGACTTCAGATGTATACTAGGCTGCACATGACAAAACTGCAAGTTCAGAACCAGTTAGCTAAGTCAAATGAAAGAGGGAATCCTGTCAGCAAAGGGATCTCTGAGACAGGAAATCTGAGTGGGGAGAGTGATGGCCCTCCCTGACTGGATTTAGAAATGACTGGGGAAAGGAGAATCTTTCCTTTCATGGTCTCATGTGCTTCCAGGTCAGTAAAGCTGTGATTGCAGTACTTGTGTTCAGGCACAGTGACCTGAACAAATGAGAAAACCCAAATGAAAACAATCATTTGAGGTGTGTCACCGCCCCCTCACACATGTCTAACACCTTTTGTGGATGTAATTCCCACCTACACACCAATTCCATTGGAAGGATCCTCTTTATGTAGGTACTCTCCAGGAAAACACTGTGGGCAGTGGACTTAGGGGTGAACCACGTTCTCCAGACATGGTGGAGCTGAAGGCTGAGGATGAAGATAACTGCAGCATTTTAAGATCCCTTGAGCAGCCTCATGGGGTTTCTGGATGAAAATATCATAACCTCCCATATCTTTGTCTTTTCCTAAAAGTTTAAGGCTAAGAGACAATCTATAAGATAACAGATTCTGATGATAGTCTGGAGATTTTTAGGATAACAGTGGCTCTTAAAATGCATTATTTCTCCTACAACTGCATATTTTCTAGCAGTCAACCTGCTGATTGGAGAGACATACCTATCATCACATATTTGTGTAAGAAGCTGAAAGAGAAGTATCTTTTGGCAAAGTTATATATGAAAAGCAATTATGAAATCCTTGTTTTCCAGGGATGCAAAACCAGAGAGTTAATCATTCAGTATGTGTGGCAGGCAAATTAACAATATTCATATCTTGAATTCAAGTACTCATCAGAAAGAAAAATCTTTTTAGTTGCTCAGTTAGTTCTTGTTGTAAATGTTTCAGAATATTGATATATTCCAACAAATGCTTTAGTTATATCTGTTTCCCCACTGTGCAGTATGTGTTGTTGTTAATTGAATATTGCCTCAACATCTTGATTGATTCTCCTTACTATTTAAACCCATTTTAACAATTCTTTGATAACATTTTGAATTTTCTGGAAACAGCTAAGTGCAACATAACTCCATTATGCAGCAGGGGGAAAAAATTGATCTTATTTATTGCATGGTTAGAAAAAGGGGAATGTTGTCTGAGACTAGAGGAAGACACAAATCTAGGGTGCGTTTCTCTTATAGAAACTCCTGAGGCCACTTGGTTTCTGTGAAGAATAGAAATCCATATGCTCAAGTTAATTTGTTGTATAAAATTCCCTTAGCAGCTCTGTATTGGGCAACTTGTATTGGGATTATCATGTAAGGTTCAGCTTTTAGGAGAGAACCTGATTTATCCCTTTTCTTTTAGAAATCCTATAGTTTAATGGCAATGTTAACTTTGTGTTTTGCATGTTGTTTGCTGGTACATCTTTGTTCTTAGCTCTGGGAGAATGAATACATAAATAAAAATCCACTGTTCCTCTGCTGCTCTGCTGCCATTTTAATCCCTATTTATCTTACTCTAAGATGCCAGAGAGGAAATTTAATGTTGAGTATTGGTTCAATAAATGTCAGGGAGGGTAGACAGTTTATATCCTCTTTTGCAATAAACATTTAGTTCCCCTGACAAAGACAGTATTAGAATATCAGGAGGGGAAACTGGTCTAGTGGCCTCTGCTGCTTTCAGCAGCTGAAAATGTGGGGTGGTACTGGTGACCAAACACACAAATCTGAGTCTCCACAAGTGCTAGATATGCTGGGATTCTGCAGCTTTCCTGGTAAAAGCGAATATTTTTGTTTAAAAAGTTGAACTACATGAGACTTGGACTTGGAAAACATCTGCAGTTTTCCTCTCATCTGTAAATATTTTTCAGGCATAAACTTTTAATGGACATGGTCTCTTTGCACATGCTGTTTTTTGTGTGCTTTATTTACATTAAAATAAAAGAGAATTGCATCTCTAACCACTCAGTTAATGAATGGCATGAGACTTATTAAGCTAAACTTGCCTGTATTAAAATGCAAAGTGGGTGGTATTTAGGAAAAGGCAGAAATACCAGTTGGAATATAACATCATGCAAATTATCTAAGATTGTTATCATGTCAGCTGAGTTAAGGTGACAGGTTAAAGAATGCAGTTATACTATGCAATTATTTGTTTTATGTATTGTTAATATGTGTCCTGTGGATTTTACAGTGAGGAAAATAAGGCAAAATGGAAATAAGGAAATTTTTCTAAAATAAATGTTTATAATTTAGAAGTAGTGGACTTAAATCTCTTGAGTATAAGATAATTAAATACCATACTTGTTGTATTAGTCCTTTCCTTCTTCATTCACCAGGGGACTTCGGAGTAACCAAGCCTAATTTCTAAGGGAGCTTTGTTAAGGTGATAAAGTGGTACCAGAACAGAATTGATAGTTGGAAAATTCAAAAATAATAGGTTTATTATTTAGAATCAACTATCATATCACATACATAATAAATATAAAATTCATGATGCATGCCATAAGTCTTTCATATTCATTGTCTGTACATAGTTTCCTATACATATGTATAATATACATTGGTTTGTGTTCTTTGCCAATACCTGAGATCCATACTAGTGAGCTTTTGAAATACAAGTAATTAAAAATTCTTCTCAGTCTTGAAACCTAAGATTTCTCATCTTCATATATCCCC
Source organism: Taeniopygia guttata (assembly GCF_048771995.1). NCBI lineage: Eukaryota > Metazoa > Chordata > Aves > Passeriformes > Estrildidae > Taeniopygia > Taeniopygia guttata. The sequence goes on along the minus strand of NC_133031.1, from coordinate 9,905,538 downwards.
GTGACTGATATATTTAAAAGCCTTTCAGAACTTTTCTTATTACTTTTTTGCTTCTGCTTTAAGCTTATGTTTAAAAGTAGGAGAAAAAACTTCAGTGAAGTCTACAATTTGAATTAAGGATAGAATTAGAAGCACACACTTAGACAGAGACTAGAGACAGACTTTCATTGCTAAGTGTGGTGAGTCTTTCATGCTAAAGTTCTTCTGAGCACCTGAATGTCTCCTGCAGAGAAAAGGTGTTAGAGAAGAGGAAAGGAATGATGTGACCAGGCATTGACACACAGTCAAGTATGGTCATGGCACTGGCTGGAGAGTCCTTCTTGGGCTCTGTTGAGCAGGGTCCGGCAGATTTATGTAGCCAAACTGTTGCCAGGACCTGGTTTTAGCTGGGGCAGGAATGGTGCATCAAAATTGTCCTGAGCAGATGCAAAATTTTAAAGCGAGGAGAAGCATGAAGGCTGCGGAGCGTGGCTGCTGGGTGGGCTGCCCCATGGCCAGAGTCAGGCTGCACTGGGGTCTCTCTTCCATCTCTGGGCTGTTCTGTCTTTAGGGGGTGTTCTTGGATCCTTCCCCAAGCTTCCAGCCACCAGCAGCCACATCCTGGAAGTAATGATCCTGTTAAACAACTATCATGTAAGCATGTCATTCAGACAGTCAAAAACACAGAGGCCAAGCACGATCATTTCTTTTCCCCTTCCTCTGTCCCAATTAAAGAGCTTGTTGCATCTTTTTGATAGTTTAATCATTGAAAATTGTGGCCATGAATGTTGACAAGATGCAAATGAGGGCTGCCATCTGTTGATAGAGCTTGTGCTCAGTGGAGAGCTGATGCTGGGTGTGCTCTGTTTTCCCCGCACATGGGAATTGTCACACAGGGAATCTGAGTCAGAGCCTTGCAATGGCCACTCCTCTCTTTGCCTCTTTCCTGTCTGCTACGAGTTTATTTCAAGCAGCAGCAGGACAGGTTTCCTTACAGTCACAACAGGACAACCAGGGGATGGGACCAGCCAGAAGGGGTTTAGCAAAGGCAGGTCCTGCCTGGCCAACATGACCTCCTGCCATGAAGCTTTGTTTATGAGGGAGAGGCTGTGGATGTTGTCTTCCTGGACATTAGTAAAGTTGTTGAGACGGTTTCCTGCAACATTCTGCTGGAGAAACTGGATGCTCATGGCTTAAACAGGTGACTCTGCTGGGTAGAAAGCTGTCTGCATGGTAGAGGTATCACTGGTGTGAACGTGCCTGCTCCAGACTTGCAGGCAGATCTTTTTATCTCTGCTCATTCTTTGGGGGTGAGTTGCTCTTGAACATGCTTTGTGTGCAGAAGTGTTTTGGTTTTTTTTCAAACTACAGGCTGATATCATCATTTGGCTCTGTCTGGTTCGTGAATTGTGAATAATCATTTCCTATCACCTTTTCCAGGCTGCTTAAAATTTTAGAGCGGTTATCCTACATTGCCTCAGTCATATATTTTCCAGCTGAAAAGCTACATTCTATTTAGCCTCTTCTCATGTGGAGGAGTCAATTGCCATGGCTGACTTTTTCAGCATTCTACACTGAGAAGTTATCATACTGGAACTATTTTAGGTCATTAGAAATTTAGAAAGTATCATGTTGAATTTGAAATTACTTAAAATATTGCACTCCATCAACAAAAAGACTGCATAAATGGTGTACAATCCTAAACTGCTGCTTTCCCTATGTCTCTCTCCCCTAAGAAATCCCCAAATCCAAAGACATATCCATGTACAGTAATTTAAAAGGAAATCTTATATATAGTAATTCACTGTGAGAACATCTATTCTATCAGGTCTGCTCCTTCCTTCTGACAGATTCATCTCACACTTACTGACATTTAGCAGGAGTTCTTGCTGCAGGTTGAAGTGGAATAGAACCCCCAGTTTCACAGTAAAATTTTACGGATGAAGCAAAGTTAATGTTTTTTATAATCCTCCAGAAAATAACCCAAAAGACATCAATTTTCTATTATGAGATGATACGATAATTGATGTTTTAGTGGCTCTATTCTGGTCCAATCCCAGTCCCAATCTGGTTTGATTTAGAAGCCAGCTCTGCACTTGAAAGATGGCTCAGCTTTCATGACACTGGCACACTGGTGCATATACTGTCTTTGTGGTTGTGTTTACTTTTTTTTTCTGATTTTGATGCTTAAAACAGAAAGCTGTCTTTTCTTGCTTGAATAATGTTTTTACAGTCTGTGGGTTTTGAATTGCATTTATAAACATCAGTGCACAATGAGCTACTTTAGATTTAATTATTAACTGTTTTTAAACTTTAATATATACTTCTTATTTTAATACTTGGACAACTCAGAACCATTAGTTTAAATCTTGAGAGCAACAACACAGTTGTCATTTATCGGAGCTAATAGATGCTCTCAGGATCTCTTTTATGGCTCTTCTCAGCAATGACTTTTCAGGTAGGTTAATTTCTGCTCTGCTTTTACTGTCTCCCTTGGAGAGAATTTCTGGACAACTTTTAAGGCATAGTAGCAACATAGCTCCTGTTTTTTGTATTCTGGTAATAAAGTAAAGTAAGGGAAACCCAGGTGTAATGTTTTTCCTGAGTGAAAGACCCAAAAGGTTTTATGCTTCTTTTCAGTTACAGTGGGATGGATCAAGGTCTTTTGCCATGCTCTGTTAGAGCTGATCACCCCTGCAGAAGCTGATTCCTTGTTTCTCCAGCAGAACTGGCTTTGAAGTTTTCAGAGGGACAAGCCTGCTATGTCTGCTACCATGTATTTTGGATTTGGTGTGTCGCTTTGTGAGACCCCTCCTACAATTTGGGTTGTTTTTTTTTTTTTTTTTTTTTTTTTTTTTTTACGGTGGTAGGATACCCAGTCAAGTTCTTTCCTGTTTGGGCTGAGAACAGAGAAGAAGGAATTAGATTCATTATTATTACCTTTTGATTTTATAGAAGCTGGATTTTCACAGCATCTCTTGTGGCGGAAGTCTCTGGACCCACATTTCCTAAGTAGACACAGGGTCCAAATTGCAGATTCTACTGATGAAAGATTAATTCTCTGAGGACTGAATTGTCCTTTGCTACTGCTCTTCAGTTCAAATAAATACAATTCTGTTACAGTGTGGAATATGACCAACTGTAATACAATCTAAATTGCTCATTAGAAAAACACCAAATTGAACATGGTTTCTGATTAATAATTTTTATGGTCTGGTCTCACATAGCTCCTAAGTGTCTTGCTTGTAAAACAGGATTTCTATGCAGAATGGCTGTTATTGGTGTTCATTTGGAAGCTGAAATTCTACTAATACTAAATGCACATGATTAATAATGGTTTTTAAAGATGCCAGTATCCTGGTATCAAAAGGACCAGCTGTATTTGAAACACTTGGACTAAATGCTACTTAGGAGCTTATATAACCTACTTTTTTTCTTTTTCTCCTATTTTGATAAATTGGCTTTGCTGTCAGTTAAGTGGTGAAAACTTGGACAAAGGAGTTTCTTGAATTCATTAACTTAAAAACCAGTATTTTTAAGAGAATGGAAGTTAGTTTATAGAACAGAAGTCCCCTGCAAAACAACAGATGCAAATGACAAAGCATCAGAGATTTTAGTGTGGGTTTTTTTTCCCCCATATGTACTGGGGTAATGAATCTCTCTAATATGTGTCTGGACTGATGAGACAGACATTACAGCTATTTTGCCCTGGAGTTTGACACTGGAGAGATTATTTCCCCTCAGCATACGATTAATAAACAGTAAATTTATGATACTGGACTTAAGGTGATATAAAAGTTGAACTTAATAAACACATTGACGTTTGACTGTTTATTTAGATCTCTTTGGTTTCTTTTCCTTGGAGGAATGTCAATATTTTCCTTTGACTAAAATATAGTGTTCATGTCCATCATTCTAGCATTGTTCCTCTTTTAGCCTTGTACCTAAACTTATCTGTTTACCTAAAAATGTTGTTTTGCTTTACCTAAGATAGTTTAGTTCTGCATGTATCACATCTAATCTTTAATCAATTGGCTTTTTCTCTCCTAGTTTGTGCCACGAATGGCGATGGGCTGGTGCTTTTCTGATACTGCAGAAACAGTTGGTTGTTCAGTATTAAAGTCTGTGTAGCACAAAATTGACAAAGTCCAGAGATTTTGATTATGCAACATTTACACAAAGTACTCAGCCAAGCACACTGCCAGTTGCTTGAATGTTATTTTTAATGATACAGAGGTAGGATATGACCTGCCACCACTGCAGTGCTGTAGAATAAACAGACTTCTTTTCATTCAATATGATGTTATTGTCTAGGCAGTGGTTTTTCTGTAAATTCAGGATATACTTTTTGACTAATAAACCTGGAAACAATATAAAAACTAATAATGTGTCAACATGTGACTGACAGTGTGTGCTTTGAATAGCTCAAACTTTTTGCAAAAAAAACCCATTATGAATAGAAATGTTTTGTGCTCTTTTTCTTTTTTTTTTTTTAATTTTAAATTGAACAATTTGTTTTAATACAAATCAATATCTCTGAGCTCTATGCATCTAGCACAGCGTTAGAGAAAACCAAACAGAACATAAACATGCCTAATATGATTCATTTTCTTTGCCAGGTACAAGAACAAGTTACAAGTTAAACTAACAGTAGTTCATAGAATTGCATTTGTTTCTTCACAGTGTGACTTTAAATGTCACCATTCTTTTAAATTCAGTTGAAATCAAAGAATCAAATTTACTTATTCGTTATTATTTTTTGCATTAGACTGTGAGAATTTACAGCTTGTTTATTCTCTTGTTCCCCTCAATTCTTCAGTCTCTGAATTACATTAGAGCTCTTGAGATTGTGTAATGTTCCAGGCAGACACATTTTCTTTGCTTGCCACAAACAATGCATTTTCTGTATTTCTCCTTGTTCTTGCTTTAATTACCAGGACAATTTCCATGAAATGGGATTTTATTTCCTAAGAATTTAACCTACTTGTGTTACTAAATCCCATTAGTGTAAGAGCACAAATGTCAATGTGATAAGTATCAGGAGGAGATGAAATCTTATGGAGAAAGCACTCAATTTAAAATAAACCTAAATATATGTTCTGAAGATATGTAAATTATCTGGATAGATGAAATATTGTACCCTCACATCTAAAAAGTTTTCACTTCCCTTCAGGACTCTTCACAACATAGAGTTTTTGTTTTCTTTTATTAACACACTTTATGAGAAAACAGAATGTTCAGAAAATAATTATTGCAATATTAGAAAGAACCCATTAATTCTTATCTTTATATTTGTTCAGGATGTAATTTCCATAGAAAATTATTTTTATTAAAATTTATATGAGCTCTGAGCATATTTATACCTCCCATTGCTTCAAAGGTTGCAAGTCACCATTGTATTTTGACTCTGTAGGATAAAAATCGAAAAAAGAAAATTCTCTGGCTAATGAACATGTGAAAATGTGAGAACTTTTTCTGTCCTTTTGTGATTTACATGTTTGTCTTTTAACATTGTCCATGAGAAACTTTAAATTCTGTCTGCCATGTATTTTTTATACTGGGCTACCTGCGTGAGGATATTCTTACTGCAGTTTAACGCTGGCGGTTTTGGTTGATGGGCAAATATCTTGTGGTTGACTTGAAACCACATTTCTGGATAATGGCTATAAAGTCAGTGGATAAGAAATGTTTATGCAAAGTCTCAGAAGGACTTTACATGTTTTATTAGAAAACTTGTTGTCAGGAGTTGAGAGAAAAATTATATAAAATTTACATAACATGAGCCCCTGCTTGGGCTTTGGGCATAATACAGAGTTATAAAAGACTTAGGTAGTAGTGATGGGGATATGCTGCTGAAACCTTGTAACTTGTTAGAAACCAACAATAAGACTATTTTACTGAGCCAGAGTGTTGTTCTTTAGGTTTTTGAGTTTGGGTTGTTGTTGTTGTTTGTTTTTTAATGATATTTTTCACTGTATTCTCTTTTTCCCTTTCTCATTTTTCCCTTTGTAAACCCAACTTGTAAGAATCCGAAGTGCTTGGAAGTTTTTCCCAGAAAACTCTAAAGCAGGAGATATAAACAAATGCTAAGGTCAGAGATTTTCCTCTTTGAAGTGTTGTCTGTGTTACAATGAAGGTTGGCAATCACAAGGGGTTCAGTGTTCCAGCCAAGACCTCTCATTGCCATGGCTCTCCCATCACCCTGATCCTCTGCCATCCCTCTGCTGCTTTTGGGAGACTCTCAGCAGCCTCAGGAGATCACACTGCCCATTGATCTGCGTGACTTAAAAGCTGTCCTGGGCTTTTGAGTCCTGGTGATGCCGTTGAGGCAGGACAGTATGAAAGAATTCCAGATCAGAAGGCTGAGAGTAGAACTCTGATTTATTTCAAATACATCATTCTTTTTATAGAGAGTACTGTCCAGCCCAATTCTTTTGGTCCTGAAGTAAAAACATCTCTCACCATTGGTGTGCAGTGAATGATGCACAGTGGCAGAATTTATCTATAAACTATGTAAACAACAAGAGAGATAAAGAATTATTTGCATTCTTTTTGAACTGTTTCCCAGGCTTCTGCCTGGTTAGAAACCTTTGTTTTCTCTCTGACTGAACTGAGAATATCTACAGGCTGGTGTTTTGCAAGAATCAAAATGGCTTAAACAGCACAGACACTGACATTTATCCCTTTAAAACAGGAGATTTTGCACAGTGGAATAGGTCTAGAAACAAGCAGCACAGAATGGAGAATTGCTGAAGAATTCTGTGTTCTTTGCTCAGATCACCTGCCCATAAAGATAATTCTGTGCACACACTCCTCACACCCCACCACGCCTCAGAAATCCAAATTACTTTTAATGTCCTAAAGTTCACTGCCTGACAGAGGTTCCTGCCTCTTCTGGGGAAGTAGGGGACAGAGAAAGCAAAAGACTGGTGAAATGACTCATGTAGAGCACAGCTGTAGTTTATGGATTCAGGATGCCTTTTCAACCCCAAACCAGTGTCTGTTTCCTGCACAAAGAGGCTTGTGGTCACTATAAACAGGATTTTTTACAGACTGCCATATGCTGTGGAGGTCTTCCTGCACTGAAGTGCTCAGCATCTTCAGCACTGAGGGCGTTTCTAAAATCGTTAATGTGTGCAGAGACTCTTGTGCTCCTTATGTTCCCTCTGCAAAGTGGTAGAAATATTGCTGTTTCTATTTTCAGAGTACTTTTGGTGAACTTAAACTAAAAAGGTCACCTACATATTCCTGTGGTGCATTGTGCCAGGGAACAGGGTCTCTAGGCACTACCATGAAAACAAATAGTATTTCCTAATTGTAATAGAAACCAAGGCTTGTTGGAGGTGGAGTATGAGTCACAAGTCTCCAAAGTACAGTAGGTGTTATTTAACAATTCCTTTGCAAAAGTACTTAGAAACATTTATAAGATTGTGCTCTTCACTCAAATAGACATTTTGCAGAATTTGAGTGAATGACTGTCCTATTTCACTTCAATAACCCTCAATGAAAAAAAAAAAAAAAAGCAGTCTACACCCTCTGCACAATAAAGGCCCATTATATTTCTATTTATCAAGGACATATTTACATACTATTTGTAGCCATTTTCTTTCCCGAGTGTGTTCTAACAGTATTAGGGTGTTTTCCTGCCGTAGCTGTGAGGATGTGGTGCAGCTGACAGGTTTGTCCGTGTTTCAGATACTGTCCTAGCAGGGGCATCAGCCAGGCAGCTATTTAATAAATAGCTAATGTATAGCTGCAATATTAGCAAATAGTGTTGAAGGAGGATTTCCTCTCTAGCAGGAGCTACCTTCTTCAATTTAATCCTAAAACTGCTAGATCCCTGCCTTGCCATTTTTTTTCTGTTTTTTAACTCGCTACACTTCTGTTCAATGTGTTTGTAAAATGATGGAGCTCAATCTTGACTTGTTATACTGAAATTACTCTGAGTTGTTTAATCATGAAAGACTCTCAAATTAGTGTGGATTGGGATAGGCAAGGCATTAATAGGTGGTGATGGTGTTGGTTTTTATTCTCTGGACATCCAATTCACGCCAATTTTTTGCATGGTGCTGCTCCTGACAGTGTGGATTTCTCAATTTCAAATGGTGTTCCCATGAGTCAAGTGAAAAATATGTTCTCAGACATGCATTTTATTGTTGCCTCACTATTCTTGCAGTCCAGGAAGGTGTGTGTAACAATTAACATCTCAGACTACAGGTACACCTATAGGTGATGTGCAGACTAAATAATCCCCTTTCAAAAAAAGCTGCTTTTAATTTTTTTTTCCTATTTTCAGAAATCACTGTGCTGTGAACTGTACCTTTTGTTAGGGTGATCTTAGGAGATGTTTTGTCTTTTTATTTGGGGATGTGTAGTACTATTTCACTACACTAAGTGATAAGCAAGAAATGAAAGCTTCTCTGACAGTACAGGAAATGCCTCTTCATCAGAAGCTTTATTACTACTGATAATGCAGTGCTTTAATTTCTCCAGATTTAATAAGAATATATATCCTTTATATTTATTGTTCTGTATTTGTGGGAGATAGTTGTTATGACTTTTGTGATCAGTGCAATCACACCCTCGCTGTGTAGTTAAGTTGAATTGTATCCAGTGAGAACAGCAGTGCAATGAAATGACCCCCACCCATCTAATAGTGCCTGTTTTTGTTCCCAAGCCTTATCTAGTTTGGACTGTGACTGGACAAACATTTGGATGGCTGCAGATAAAGGTCTTCTGAAGAAGTGGTACAATGCAAATTCTGGTGCTTCAGACTTTCTCTTAGCAGAGGATTGGTTTCTGGCTACTGAGAACGCACAGAAATGTTTGGCACAACTGAGTGTCTGTCTGTCCTTGTCACAAATACAGCCTTAGAGATCTGGCTGAATCCTCTGCCTGGGACAGAACTCTCTTGGTGTGTGTGTCCTGGGGACAGGGGGCTCCCTGGCTTGCAGCTGTGTGTCTGTGTTTGTGTGATTGTCAAGTTCATCACACACTTTGTTCAAAAGAACACACTTGGCACTTACACTGAGGTTGTCAACAAAACAACTCGAGGCATTAAAAAACTTAAAAGAACAAACTATTAGGGATTGACAACATTGTGCAGCACTAGAGATGTAGGGCAATATTCTCATGTTAACTTTTTCATCAAGCTGTGTCATTAAGTTAAAGCTTAAAATCTTTGTCAGGGTCTTTTTTTTTTTTTTTTTTTAAGAATATCATGCTGGAAAAACAATCAAAAAAGTTGTTTTAACATTTGCTAAATCAAGCCTCTTGTTTAAAACTCGTTGTTATATTTTTAGAAAAATAATATTTTTACTAACATCAGAAAGGAGGGAGGGGAAAGATGAAATTAAATTTTCATGCGAGATAATAATGTAACTTAGTCAAGGCTCTAAAATATGCACAGCACCAAGAAAATTAATTAAGACTATATGGGGTAGGAATACAATGCACTCCCAACAATAGCTTTGCTTCCAACATGTCTAACTTCTGTTTGTTACTTTAATCTTTCAGTAGCCCTCTCATAACTAAAATTATTATTCATTTGTATATCATTCATAGATTTGGAAAAGAGTTAATTTCTTGTGATTTCAAAGTAATGTCTGCAATATGTATTTTGCAAACAGAAATGTTTTATTCATTGTTTTATAGTAAAAAAGAGTTATCATTTTCTAAACCCCTGGTTTAGCAGAAACTACAAATTCAAGCCTATGCAGTTTGATGCCTGTGATGCACAGTAAAAGTCCTCTTAAAAATTACTTGGTGAATAATGATGAATCCTTCACTTATTTCATATTTGCTGCAGTAAAGTAGTAAAGCATTAAGATCTATCATTCAACTATATGAAGGATCATTTTAGATAAATATAACTTTTTGAACATTTAGTGGGAAATATGGGTAGTAAAATTTTGCTGGCAGTTATATATCAGTAGGAATCTTTGCTTGCAAGGATTTGCTCAATATCATGACTACTAATAGAGACTCTTCAGTAGTAAAAGCAGTAAATTTGAACTTCCAGCATACGAGGGAAAGCTTAGCTTGAAGGTAAAGAGCACCTCTCCTATCTCTGTTGTGCTCTATGTGACCTCTATAGGAGAAGCTATGCTTTTTAAATATTACTGATTTTTATAAGGGTGGGAGCATCCTAAGACTCAATAAAGTGGAAAAAAAATCTTAGCCTTTTTTGTTGTTGTTGTATCCTATGCTTTTATTCTGCTTGCTTTCTCTTACTTTTCCCAGATCTTGTTTTGGTTATTGAATCTTTGAGCAAAGAAATCTAAAATACATTAAGAACCTTCTAAATAGTTGTGATCATTGTTGTTTTGTAATGTGGATGCTTTTGGTCCACAGACACAAAATGTAGCTCTGCCTGTTCTGGAATTACAAAGCCTTGGCAGGAGAGGAAAACTTCCAATGCTGGTAATGTTGGAATTTCCCCTGTTGTTGGAATGAAGCCACTAGTCCATCAGAGTAAATATCAAAGTAAATAATTTTTGTAACATACATTAAAAAGTCATAGCTTCAACTTTAGTCATGAAGGTGTGTAAATTTTTGTGAATTTCATGTGTCAGGTGCAATAAAAGTGCTAAATATTAATTCTAAATCTGTATATGCTAATAGATACAACAAAATATTTTCTTCCTGTCACTGACAGACAAGGGATTTTGTTTATTGGTAGGCAAAATATGAAATTTGTTTCTTTAGAAGATTTACATTTTGAAAGGTTTGGTTTCGTTTCCTGCATGCTTGAGGCAGATTTTGTGCTAGCCCTTGGGAAGGAAATGTTTCACAGCATTTAAAAGCCTCATTTGAAGAAACAAATGAAGAGGTCTGGTAGTTTTTTTGTAGTGTGAAGCTTCTTGAAGTTCTCAGCTTACAAACTCGTATTGAATAGTGAAATTTTATCCTTTGAAATTATTAAAGCATATAAAAAAAGTAAGATAAAACTGTCAGGAGCAAACACTTACTTGCCTATCAACAGTTACTCAAGGCTTCCTAATTGAAACACAGCAGGTGAGAAAACTTAAGAGGAGTTTTAAAATTGTGCGTTATGTTGTACTTTCATTAAAGGGTTGTATAGGAGTAATGATCTAGAATAATACAGAGGAAATACTGGTAAGCTTTTCCCCAAAAGAAACATTGACTTTTACTATAGAGCCAACAGTAAGCCTCTTTCCTCTATTAAGAATCATGGATGATATGCTATTGCAATTTTCAGTCATAAATATGGGTCAAAAAATGGTAAATTTTTAAAATCTTGCTATTATTTTTTTCTCCTTCAAGTTCTTACAGCCTAATGAGGTATCAGCACTGAAAATTCAAATCTGGCAAGAGATACTAAATAAATAAATACACAAGTGACAATGAGAAAATGAAAATGAGGACATTTAAAATAGATAAAGTTTGGCTTAACTGTTTTGAGGCCTTTAGTAAAATCTTTTTTTGTAAAGAAAAGAAAATTAATAATATTTTTTTGCAAAAGTGAATGACTGGAAAAAAGAACAAGGCTACAGGGGTGAAATACTGACCCATCTCAAGTTTTCTATAGAGGTTTTACTGCCAGTCTTTAGAGTGCCGTGGCCTGGCCCGGTCTTACCATCTGGTTGTGATGTTTTTAGTTACCAGATTTTTATTTTTCAGCCTTTTGAATTAATACTGGTATGATTTTGCAATTTATATCAAGTCCAAATATTTGTCATAGATGGCTCCTCTTGATTTGTGATTACATCAATTCATCAATAGATGAAACTCATTGCAAGGTATTTTTTAAAAGCTTTTCTCACAGTATCTAATGGATACTGGCAGCCAGGAGGGCCAACCCTGTCCTGGGGGCATCAGGCATGGCCAGCCAGGCAAGGGAGGGATTGTCTCGGGTGTCCTCTCCTCAAGCGCTGGGGGCAGCTTGGGGCACCACAAATAAAGAAGAGTATAAAGCTGTTAGAGAGTGTCCAAAGGAGGCCATGAGGATGGGGAAGGGCCTTGAGGGGAAGCCATGTGAGGAGAGGCTGAGGTCCCTTGGTCAGTTCAGCTGGAGAGGAGGAGGCTGAGGGGAGACCTCATTGCAGTCACAGCTTCCTCCTGAGGGGAAGAGGAGGGGCAGGCACCGATCTCTGCTCTGTGGTGGCACTGACAGGAGCTGAGGGAATGGCCTGAAGTTGTGTCAGGGCAGGTTGAGGTTGGATATCAGTAAGAAGTTCTTCATTGAGAGGGTGGTTGGGCAGTGGAACAGCTCCCCAGTGCAGTGGTCACAGCTCCAAGGCTGGCTGAGTTCAAGAAATGTTTGGCCAATGCCCTTGGGCACATGGTGTGACTCTTGGGGCTGTCCTCTGCAGGGCCAGGAGCTGGACTAAAAATTCTGTGAATCCCTTCCAACTCAGGATATGCCATGATTCTCTGATAATTACTCTGATGTCTCTCCTCTTGTCTGGTGCAGTACAAATGCCAGTATTGCACTATGGCTACGCTCAGCACAAATAGAGATGGGAAAGGAATAGAAGGGAATAGAAATAGAAGAAATTAATAGAAAGGAATAGAAATTTCACATTCCAAAGCCCTATTGTAAGCTGCTTGGTGGACTCATATTATTTGAATTTATGCATTTTTGTAGCTAAGTCAAAGTAAGAACTGTACTAAAGCACAACCTCCAACTGTTTTATAGTCAATCCCTCTGCATAAAATACAGGCGTTATTGGTCATTTCTGAATAAAAGAGTATTTCAGAGAAAAGAAAATGCTTTGATGTTTTATAAATGCAATGTTTTGACTTCTCTCTCATTTCAGTAGCGCGTTTTGTCAAAAGGAGAAAAGCAACAACATTTTAGGACACAAACAAATCTCTTAGTTTGAACGACTTCTGTCAGTGGGCCTAAAATTGAATTTCTCATTATTTTTAAAAAGTTTTTTTCAGAAAAACTTTTTTAAGACCATGTTGTTAAAATTATATTGAAACTGTTTTATGCATTTTAAAATTGTGTGCCAGGAAACTAAACAAAACCCACACCATTATTAACTGAGTTCTAAGCTAAGGTATTTAAACATAGATATTATAGTAGCATATAACTTTCTTTGCAGTTAAGACATATCTGTTCATCTAAATTCTGTATAAAAAACAGATTTTACATCAATCACAAAAAAAGTGTATTTTCATGAAAGAACAAAGCATTTTCTAATGTCAGATAAGTAAAATATTTGATGTCCCTAATCAAATTATCATAACCCCCTCTTTGTCTTCCTCAGCAATATCTTTTCTGAAAAGTCATCTTTAATTTCTATGAAGCAAGAATCCTAATATTAAATTATACGAAGGATAAATGGAGGTGCTTTTCTTTTTTTGCAGTTACTCTTGAAATAAAAGAGTTTTGAATGCAAACAAAGAAACAAAACCTGAGTTTTCATATATATGATTAGTTTCTCATTAAAACTTCTGCTGTAACATTCTCCTGGAGTGGAAACCTCAATATATTTAATTGTTGTATTGGGCAATTTTGTGGACCTATTGCACGAGAAAACTATTGTATTAAAGATATGTGACTTGGTCCAAGTTGCTCTCAAAATTTTAGCATAGATGTTGTGAAATCCTCAAATATTTGCTTTTTTTGCTGGCAGAAAGAGATACTGCACAAGCTGTTAATGGTATTAGAGAAATTGTGCTGTCATAGAGCATCTCAAATCCAGTTTTGCAAGATGATATTTTCTTTTGAGGCTTACGTGGCATTGTATTACCTGGTAGACTTTAAATGTTAATAGCACCATTATCTATGTATATGATTCACTTTTATTTGTTCTGTAATAGGATTTTAAAAAATGGCACTCGGATTAGAGTGGAGCTTTGTGGAGGCGTCTGTTTGGAAATCATTCTGCTTTTATAGAGATGGTCAAGAAAAGGAGAGAAACTCCAGAAAGGCTACTAAGTGGAAGGGGGGGAACATGTCTTGAGGGACACAAAAAAGAAAGTTTTACTGCTTTCTTCATAAATATTCATGTGTTGCCCTTTTTAGTGGAATTTTAGTGTTGAAGCCTTTTTTAAGGCTCCTTAGTTTTAGCCTTTTAACTCTAAAACTTTTGTTTCTTAGTTTGGATTAGTATATATTTTGCATGATTTACAACAATATGATTATTTTCCACAAGACTGTTGTATTTTTAATACCTGTTTATCGTTACATTCTTAAGTGGATGTATTTTAAGTTAGCAATTATAGAGCCATTGAATTGTATAATATGGCACTTTTAAATTTAAATCAGTATTTAATATGGAGTTTATGTTTTTAAATGTTTTTGATTCAGGTTTTTATATTATGTGCATTTTTTCATTTTCTAAGACATAAAAATGTAAACCCGGTAATTTCAATTAAAAAGCAGATTCTTGTTCAGAAAAGTACCAAAATGTGCATTTAGTTGAAAAAAAACAGAGAGGTATCTTCAGAAACAGGACTGAGAGATAACTAAATCATTATTAATTTCTGGATCAAGGGCATGGCTGGCAGTTCTGGTGTGGTTCAGGCAGGAATACATTTCTTCTGTATCCCTTGTAGTGCAGGCAGTCACAAGAAATGAGTTACAGTGAGATTTCCATTGTATGACTCATACCACAGTTGTTCCTTAACAGTGTGATTCACACCCATGAAAACATTGTGTAATGAAAAGCTGTCCACTTTGTGAAATCACAAATTGGACAGCTTTTTTCCTTCGGTTTATTTTTTTCCTTTTTTAATTGTATCTTAATTTCAACATGCAGCTCAGTGTTTGAAAACTGCTCACAGATTTCTCTACTGTGCATTGCATAAATACGCAAATGTCTGTTCTAAATGTTCTTCACTTTTTGTGCTAAATTTGAGGGACCTTTTGGCCCCTGCACTACAAGTCCCTCTAGAAGTCTCTGGTGGTTGGTTTCTTCTTGCCTTCTGTTAGCACTGCTCCCTTGTCTTCACTGGGTCTGCACCTTAGGGGCTGCAATGCAGAGGCAGAGGTCCTGCCATTGAAAGTGGAAAAACAGAAGAGCCATAATGAAAAATAGTTTGGGATTATACTGATTGCTTCTACTGGTCATGCAGTGCTGACTTGGCAGCCTTCGTTGGAGCTATAAAAACCAAGGATGGACAAACTAGGGAAATGTAAAGTAGTCTGGTCTTCTCTAAACTTATCAGCCAGGTTTCTTTTGTAATCAACAGAGAGACTTCTTCAAAGGATGATTCATTTGGCCTGTCTTTAATAGGATAAGTCATTCTTGAGCTATTGGCTAGTGAGCTGCTTGGGTGAGGAACCTACTTTTACATACCTGGTGTTAGCAGAGATAAGTCTCAGAAGGGCACAGAAAAGAAAGACTAACATTTCTAATGCTGGGAAAATTTGTTGGAAATATTTATTGCTGGAAATAAAATGTTGCTCATTACCCCATTTAGCTTTCTTACCTAAATGAAAAGTCATTAGGTGGTGCTGGATGCTGTACAGATCTCTGTACACTGGATATTTAGGCTTACAGTAATGATGATTTCATAGAAATTGCTTACAAAAAGCAAAGTAATGGAGTCATAGTATTGTAGACACTAAATAGGGTTACATGAAACATACAAAAAAACCTAATTGCTCATCAAGGAAATATCCTTGGCTTTAAAAGAGGTTTAATATAATGAGTCATTAGTGATATTTTCCTGAGCAGTCTTTTGAAAATTTCCCCCTTTCTGTTTATGTGAAAGGACATTATTTTCCTGTGAATTAAAGAACTGGACAGTCAAGACCAAAAGGCATTTACAGTGTCATTCAAACTGAATGTCATTTGTTATTTTAAACCAATGTTTATGGGTCAGAAATTGTCACTTTAGTGTAACTACTTTTAGGGCCTTTTGGATGGACTAGTGAAACCATAGAGATAAGGAAATGACACAAAAAACCAAAACAAAACTAAACAAATGGAAAGAAACAGCAGAAAACATAAGCCACTCCATTAGTAGCTAGAACTGTCATTCTTCATATGCCCAACACTGACTATCTCTGGCCTTGGAAAAATTCTCCATCTTCCTGTCTTTGCCCGTGCCCTTGGCTCCACTGTTACTACTTTGAATTTCCACAATGCGCTGTGCAAGTGTGGAACCATTTCAGGATGCCCACAAAACTCTGTATATATGGTCTACCAGGAAACTGGTGGCATTACCTCACAAAGGGACAGCACAGGGGCTTGGAAGCTGTGCTGCCCAAGAGCAGAAATGTCTGTCCTGTCTCAAAGGCTTCAGCTTGTTTCCCTGAATCCTGTGCCAACAGCAGGAGAGGTTGGTTCTCCCAAGTGTGATGGCATTACTAGGAGAGGGCATTCAGCGGCTCTGTAGCAATGGAAACAGAAGGTTCCTCAGTTTTGGACATTGTCTTTACAGCCTCAGCAACAACTGAGCAGAGTGGTATAATTGGGATAGTATTTGAATGATTTTAAATATACCATGTGCCTTTTGGAATCAATGAGCTTTCTCCAGCTCTGTGTTGTAAATATCCCAAGTACCAGAGCACTGACATACAGTGCTAGGGGGTCACAGGAAATACTGTACAAAGATAATTATTGAATGAATTTTGGTTTTGTATGTAAGAGAATCTACAGGTGCTACCAAGAGACCATCATACCCAGACTCCACTTAGTTTCTCCTTATATGATGTAAAAATATGTTAAAATGAAGATACTTATTCACAGCAACTAACTTGATGTAACTTCAGCTGGCAAAGATCTTAATATTACAAGACACGTGCTCAGTGATCAGTATCGACTAAGACTGATCTTGGTCAGTCAGATGTGAAGAGGTCAATGCTGGTTTTCTGTTCACAGGTGGAATTAAGTCACATTTGTTAAAATATTGAAGTCGTAAAAATTATTTTTTTAGTTAATGATAAATACAGAGATTTGGAGAAAGGCAAAACCTCAGACAAATATTTTTATATAAAAATCAATAATACATATATATATATAATTTCTATTTTCACTTATGCTTCTGAGTAATCAAGCTCTAAATTTTCCATGGTCGTGCAATTGCTATAATGCATCAGTTTCAGAGTAGGAAGCATACAGGTGGTAGATCTTCACTGTCTCATAAAGTATCAACATTCATAGACCTACTCAAAAGCTGTAGACCAACAAGTCTGAGTGGTTACTTTATCCAAGAAAATGTCATGCAGTTTTTCCACTTCCAGATGATTAATTCAAGCAAAAAAAAAAAAAAAAAAAAAAACCCAAAAATTACAGGTAGTTTTTTCTTAATCTTTTCCAAAATTAAGCTCTTAGTGATCCTAATAAGTTTTGCCATTATATCCTGTATCAACAGGTCCTGTCCATCCTGTCACTTTTAGATATCAGACATTACCTTTGTGTATTTACTTAATTATGGGATACTCAGCTTTTCTTTAGAGCACATTGGAAGTGCTGGAGGGACTGCAAGCTTCAGATCAGCTCTGGAGTCATTCAAGTGTGAATTGGCTGTGACTTTGCTGCCAAGTCTGCAGGGGAACACAAAAGGTCTGTTTTCATTTCCTGCCATGAATAAATTCTCAGGGAATTTGTGCATTCCTTTTGGCAAAGAAAGACTTGTTCAGCTTGTGTTTAAATATGTAAAAGTCCACTTCCAGACGATTTTCAGGTCTTCTCGATTTTTCTCTGAACCCTTTATTTTCAGTAATCCTTATGAGCAACCTTTTCGTGAGAATAATATTCTGGCTCTGAATTTGAGTACACATATATTGAATGTGTTGGTTTTTGAAATATCCCCTATTACACATTCTTCTGATTATCTCTTTGCAGATATATAGTTTTAGATGAATGCTCTTGAGGGAGCTGCTATTGAAACACCCAGAGCAGAAAACACCCAAGCCCCACTGAAAAAGAAACTGCAAATTCATGTCTGAATACAAAACTTCGCAGTAGAAGAAGAATTGTTCATTCCAAAAATCTGCTCTGTAATTTGTCCCTTTTAAAAATAAGTATTTTGACTGGATGATCTTAAAGGCCTTTTCCAACCTTAACGTTTCTATCGCAGCTGGGTAGATGCAGAGGAGAGGGAGGGAGAAGGTAAAGAAACAATAATTTCATTCCTCAATGGGTTTTTTCACTTGTTGTTGCCAATTGTTGCACATGTTATGGATTGAGTTAGTTGCCTGTTAAAACAGAGACATTTTATGAAAATGTATTAACTCCCAGCCTGAATGTATCCAAGGCAGTAGACTTCAGGCTCGGACCTTACTTACACTTGCTGCTTAGAGGTTCACCCCCTGACACACTTGTTTTCCTTGTGCAGGAACTGAGTTAACATTTCTCTGTACAGCTAAGTCACTGTCTCAGGGTATTACTAAAGTCCAGACACGCTGGTATTCAGGCAGGAAAAATTAAACCTTTAAACCCTCTCAAATTACAGATGGATTTCTAAATACATTACACTCTACCCATTAGAAATCATGTGCAACTGCCTGCAGGGGAGCTGTGTCCACAAGCAGTTGAGTTTCATGAACTTTCATGATTTGGGATCCTCTTTTCTTCAGTCCAGTCTTGCTTTTTGCACGCTGCTCAGAAAAGACCTTGGCTTTTCCGAGGCTTTCCTGTCTTCTGTGTCTCAGGATTCTTCTGATCAGCCTTCAGATGGTGAGATACAATTATATGGGGAATTTATAAGGCAAATAATAACAGGAATTAGATATTTTTGACTTTTATGCATACAAATTTCCAGACTGCTTCAGCTGCTAGAGCTGAAATTTTTTTTACTGTTGAATTTGATTTTGGATGTTTATATTTATATTTGAAATGGGAACTTAGTAGCATGCATCTATGTCTTGTGTACTTTTTGATGTTTTGCACTTATAGGTTCTGAGCCCTTTGAAAAAATAAATTTTACTCACACAGCACCTTATGATTTAAGTAAGCATTTCTATGATCTTTTACTCTGACCAACAACATATTTAGATATTGAATCATCTGTTCAAGGCTGCAAATCAAATCTGTGAAGGTCAAGGGTTTTAAAGTAGTCTGTATTAATCTCAGAACACTTACTTATTTTTATATGGTTATATTTTGCTCAAATAGACAAACATTTACAGTAAAACTACTCCAAGCTACTGCCTCTACAGTCATGTTTTTTTTTGGATTTTTTTTTGTAGGAGAGATAGATGCTTTCTGATACACTAAATGTAGAAGGTAAATTGAAGACTACCACTTTAGATTTAATTTTTTTCCCTGATGAATGCACTGTACTTTGGAATGGAGCTTCAATTTGCAATTAGTATTTTTAGGCACATTTATGAATGTGTAAATTTACTTTTTCTCCAAAATTTAATAATTCAATTGAATTTCCTCCCTGTAACCTGTAGTCTTCATGTGTCAGAACTTAGAGTGTTTGTTGAACAAACCACATGTTTTTTTTAAGTACAAGTGTCAAGATGTATCTTTGCAAATGCTGCTTTAAGTATTTCCTGAAGCTGCTGGTGACACCTTTATGCTGGATAGGCAAATGGTGAGGGATGTATGGGTTAAAGCATTTCCATCTCTGAGTTTGCCTCAATACTTTATAACTTCACAACATATAATGCTAGAGGGTAGAAAAAGATAATCTAGCCTTTGTGGTTATTGGAGAGTGTTTCAATTATTCCACACTTTTAATCAGAATTAGCACAGCGGTAGGGCAAGGGGAGTCAACCAGCTGCTAATCCTTTCACTGTTTGTTCTCCTAAATCCATATAAAATCTCTCTTAAAAGAATAAATATTGTATATGGTTGAAGAACTTGTGTCAGTAATTTAGCTTTATGAATCTTACCAGTAACACTGTTAAAAGAAATTTAAAAAAGCCTCTCTATAGAGAGTCTTAAATATCTAATTATTGGTTGACCAATCATTGATAAATTATTTTTTTACCTGACGTGAACATCAGGATTGATCCATGGTACATAATTCTCTACACCCCTTAATTATTTTGTATTTGCTTGTTTTAGAGCTGTTAATACTTTGAGGTTTTCTGGGCTTTTTGAGATTTGTTAAAAATTGAAATTACTGGTTTAAGCTGCCCATTAGTTAACTTCTTTAAGATTCTGTTTTGTCTCTTTTCATTTATTTGTAATACTGAAATATTTTTCATTGCATATATTTCTGAACTTCCATTGTCTAGCAGTTGAAGATTCTTCATTTTTATCTATTAAGATTCCTGAGGAAAGGTTGCTTTGAACACATTGCCAAACTAATGCATGCCCATTCAGCTTTAGTAAGGTAATGTGTGTATGCTGTGTTTGGGTTACAGAAGATTTACATGCACTGCCAGAAAAGAAATTGAAAAGCAGTTTTTGAAAGGATGAATTTGTAATATCAAGGAGACGGAGGAGCTTTTCAGTTTATTTGAACAAGTAAATGAATAGAAGGAGAGAAAGAGAAATCTTTGAATTATCGTTAGATATGAATAGTTTTCTATCATGTAAAGCCTTTTCTTCATGTGCCTCTCTCTCTCTGTGGCTTTCTATCAATCAGACTGAGTTTGCTTAAGGAGCTGAAAGAGGCTGGAGTTTGCATTGTGCTTGCCAAGGAGTACTATTGCCCTTCCACTTACTGATGTAGGCTGGACACTTCCTTTAACAGAAGCGTGCTCCTAAGGATAAATACAGGAAAAATCTTGGACCTGTGACATGTGCTGATAACACCTTGGGTGGCAGCATAAGGTTGCATAAAGCCCTCCAGGTCTGGTAGGAAGTAAGCCTGGTTTCCATGAGATGGCTCTATAAATTAACAGTTGCTTGGGGAAAAAAGAGATACATCCAGGGTTAGCAATTGGCACAGGTTTTTGCTAACAGTGGTAAACAGCTTGTTTTCCAACCAGCCAAGACTTGCGCAGTAATAGGTTAATTTCAACTGGAGATAACCTGAAAATAGAAAACTATTGAAGCACAAGTGTCACCACAGCATCTTGTAGCCACCTTAGGTTTTTCAAAGAGAAAAAATTTATCTTATTCTCCCAAGCTCTGAGATGAGGGAAAATCAAAACAGAAGGGAGGAGATGGAGCTTGTGACAACACTCCAGAGATAAGATGGTCTCAGCTTGGGGAAGAGGGTGATGAGAAATGTCAAAGGATGTTCTCAGTGTGTTGCTCGAGCATCCCCACCATATGTGTGCAGTGAGAGCATGTGAACACATGAGCACTCTGGTGGCTTTTGTCCCACAGCCCCAGCCACATCGGAGGACCTTTGTGTTAACTGCTGCATTGAAAAGCATTCTTTCCCACAGGGGACCCAAGAATGCTTGACAAATTAGTATAAGAATACAGAGTATATGAGGGATAACAAAACAAATATTAGATCTAGTTAGCAAATGATCCGAAATGTTTAATGCCTCAAATAAAGAAATTTATTTTGAAGAAAAACCACAGCGCCAGCTGCTGTGGCTCTTGGACACCTCTTCCTCTCTGCTTCCACACCCTCTTGTTTTCTCAGGGCAGGGGTGGGGAAAGAATGTTAAAGCAAAATTTAGAAAAGTGATGCTTTCCTACATGAAAGGAAATAAAACAATGTGAGAGATCTGAGTTAGAATTTAACGCTTTTGTAAAATTTTGTAGATAAACAATATCTTTGGACAAAAATGGGAGCTTCACTTTGCCATTTAAGATAAACCCATATTTATTTCAGTGCTAATGTGCACCAATACATACATTTGTGAAGGACGAGTAAGCAAATAAATGTCAATCTTCCTGTTACTGCTTTGCTGTTGGGAATTTGTCATTGGTATTACGATGGAAGAGTTAAATGGGATTTGAAGGATAAGATCTTGCTTTTACCTTTATAGAATATATGTGTGTCATGCATTTATATGCAAATGAGAAAATTCTGCTGTGTGACAAAAGGAGAAAATTGTGTTGGTGCTTTCTGATTTGAAGAGGTGCTTGATTTATCATATTTACTGCAGTATATTGTTCCAGCTAATACCATACCTATTTAAAAAGGTATAAAGTCCTTTCAAATTTCTTTACAATGCTTGTGGTCAGCCTTGCATGAAATAGCCATTTGTTCTTCTCATATTAAAGCTTGTGCTTTCATGTAGTTCTGAGAATTTCCTATTACTGTAAATTAATTTCACTTCATTAAGCGGCTGGGTCACAGGCAAGGGAATAATAGCAGCCAGAGACACAGGAGATTACTGGTTTGAATAACGATAAATTGGCACCCACCACTTTCTCTCTAATACTGGAAAGAAGCTTCGGGCTGTCAGAGCCATTTGATTAATCAAAAAAGCCTATGAATCTGAACTTTAAAGTTAGGCAAGACAAAACTATTATCTGCACAAACAACGTTTTACAGTGTGGAACAATGGATTCTAGTCGCTGTGGGAGACAGTGGTAAAGATTCAGTTCTCTCTGTTACTTTGCTGTTATTTCAGGTCAGTTGTGATTATTCAAAGTCATTGACTCAGCAGTCTTACATTATGCATAGAGGTCTCAGTTATGAAAAGATGACTCCAGAGCATGGAGGGTTTATTATTTAGATATTAATTTGTCCTCTCATGTAAATGATTATTTCTTCTGCCAAGATGATTATGATATGTCCTAATGAAAAAAAAAAAAAAGATAACTCTTGCTTTTTTCATATTCTTTTTTCCAAGTCTGGCCCCATGTTTGTTCAAAACAACCGAAGAGAGACCCACTAATTTCAATAGATTTCTGATTAAAGCACTAATTCTATAGAAACCTGAAGGGAGTAATTTTTCCAGTATCTAAATCCCCTTATACTGAATAGAAAGGACAAAGATGCATTGAAAAGCATCCTTGGTGCAGGTGTTTCAGAAAGGGCTGTAAAACTGCCCTGAGGAGCAAACTGGAAATGATGTGGTCAGAGAGGCTGAACTTAGGGTACAGCAGCTGCAGTGAGCTGCAAATGAGTTAGCAGGGCCTCAGAGCTGTTGGAAATATGGTAGATATTCTGAAACCTTACACAGTGCATGGAAGGGAATTCCTGCTGCTCTCTTCTCAGCCATCCCCACTGCTTTCTGTTTAAACAAGGGTGAAAATTTCAATTATTGCTCTTTCTGCATCAAACACAGTTCCTGATATCAAGTCTGTCTCCTCAGCCTGGAGTTGAATGTGGCACAAAGGCTTTTCAATGTTGCAGTCCTGTCTGGGAGAGAGAGGGGAAAATTATGGCTCTTCTGAAAGCACTTTGGTGGTGGCAACACATTGTCAACTCTGTCAGAGGGTGGAGGCTGAGGAAAAGCTGACAGGTCTTGCCTTGCTCTGAAAATACCACATGGTATTTATTCACTCTCTGCCTTTGACACACTCAGATGGAAGGAGTGGTGGTGCTTTTTTTCTGATTTTTCTTCTTGCACCCATGCTTGTTGTAGGATTACTCAAAAAGGAAATCTTGTTCTAAAGATTGATCACTAATTTATCAATGTTTCTATCTTATTCAGACTGTGTATGATGTATAACAGGTAGCTAAGGGTGGCATAATTCCTTGGATAATTCTGCAAACATTTACATATGTAAATTCAAGAGGGGAATTTGTATCAGCCCAATTAGTTATGCTTTTTAAATCCTATTGGTTTTAAAAGTATGGTACTGAAAATTCATAGCCATTTTTAAGTTGCTGTCACTTTGCTTAAAACATTGAAGGAACTTTGATTTTTTTGCATCAGACAGATGCTTCTAACATCTTTTTTTTTTCCCAAGGCTCCTCATTTTCTGCAGTAGTAATTCAAGCAGTGATAAAAATGAGACATTTCAGTTTATTTCCGTTATTACTACAATTATCCATCTGAGACAGGTTTTGAGCCTTGCTTGGCAAATAGGATGGAATAGGAAAGCTCAAGATTTCATGTAGTGGTTTCCCAAGCTGCACAGGCATGGAGTCCAAGAGCAGAACTTGAGAAGCATCAGTATATTGAGCAATTCATAGTCATGAAATGGAAGTTCAAGTTTTGTTAATTGGTAATGCTCAGTAGTCAGAAGGATTCAGGCCTATGGGAAGGTTGTGAAAGCCATATAATGTCCTAATTGTCTTTAAATTACAGGAATCAAACCATTAAAAATCCATTCTGAGACTGTTTTTTGGTTGCTCTTAGTCTACCACAGGTTCTAGCAATGGAATTTCAAATGAGACTTGTGTAACAGTGTCATGCAGTAGTTTTGGTTGTTACTGGTTTGGGTTTTTTTGAACAAGTAGAGTTTTTCTAGTAAATTCTGGCACTTGGCTTGGCTGAAAGGTAGGCCCTGTTATAGAGGGTATTTGGCTGAGTATATACCCATATTGGCATACCTTTTCCTCAACTTAGTCTAAGAATCTGTAGTTATGCTAAATGAGAATTGCAAACTGAAGTGGCTATTTGCTGTTTACTGAACCCAGTAAAAGAAATGTCCCGGGAAAGAAATGTCCTCCCCAATTTTTTAACTAGGTAGGAAGAGTAGAAAATAATTTTGTCTGGTTTTTGGAGGCTTGGAGGTGAAGACTTGTTCTGCTTGTTCATTTCTTACAGTGCAGTTTCAGGTGGTGTAAGGTCACGTCTCTAAATAAAAGAGTGTGAGGACTGGGGAATCCTGTCATTGACTCCATCCCAAGAACAGAGACAGAAGTCTCTGGGCAAGAAGGCTTTGAGTACAAGGAGAGCAGGTGTTGAAGTAACCAAAACGGAGTAAATTAAAGTTTGTTACAAATTCATCTTTTTGGGTACACCTTACTGCGCCTAGTATACCTTATTTAGGCAGGACCCAGAAAACAAGAGACATGTGGCTCAAAATTCCAGGTGGCCTTTCATTTTCAAAAGAACAGGAGAACCTAGAGGCTAGAGTTTTCACACAGCTGCAGCAGACTCTTCAATCTGTCTGGGAACACATGGGGCCAGAGATGCTGTAGAGGGGGATGAAGAGTTTTATGTTTGTAGAGGTTTATCTACAGCTGGGGGCAAACAGCTCCATCTGTCTCTGGGTTTGGAACGGAGTAAATAGCTGGTGAGAGTTTCAGAATGAAGACAGGCTGTGTACTTTTAATTAATTTGGGAAATAAATCTTCCTGTGGAATGGGAGTACAGAGTAGCTAAAGGAAAGCAAAATAATGGTACAGTAATGTGATGCAGTCTTCTGACTTGACTGATAGTTTTTCTGTTTCAGCTGTGCAGCACAGACAGGTGAGTAATGTCTTGTGCTTTTTGAGAGGGACAGGAAGGAATCAGCTGACAGAGAGACAGCCAAGACACAGATTTTAGAGAGAATTGCTGAATAGACTTAATGAAAAGAAACAGGGAACAATGGGAGGTGAAGGAGGGTGATGTTTGAGCAAGGTACGAGGCTGCTGTGAGAGGCAATTTGCACAGAGCTCAGCCGTGTGCTATCTCATCTGACACAGGCAACTGAGGTGCTGAAATGTGCTCTCAGAGGCAAGGCACGAGCAAATCTAGTGGGGGAAATGGCTCCTTTCCACTTGTCCCAGAAGTGTCACCCTGGATGGGAGAGGCATGTCTCTCCCAGAAGCCACCAAATGGTGACATAAAAATGTACTTATTCAAATAATTTCAAAAGGACTGCCCTCCTCTGTTTTCAGTTTCCTTAAGCCACAGAAGGGAGTGAATTCATGGCACATAAGTAGAACAGAAACAAACTGTGTGCCCTAATAAGTTACATTTGATTTTCAGGTAAGTGCACACTTTGACCAATAAATCCTACTTAGATATAGCCAAACTTAAAATCAGTGGCCAAGACATGTGCAAGCATTTTTTACTTGTTAGTATACCTATTAGCAGAATCTTGCTGTTCGGTATGATCCCTGAAAAGTTGCAACAGTGGTTTTCCTACCCGTTTCAGTCCTAGATTTGCAACATTTTATGTGTGAGTGTATGTGCATGTATCTATCAAAATGCACATGTATATTATCAAGTTACATCAGACTTGAGAAAATTTGCTCATATTTTGCCAGAATTGTATGATAAATCTGGGACTAAATTTTTGAGTCTCCATTCAGTGTGGTGAGAACACGACTTCATTTAAAATACCCTTTATATTTTGGATGTCACTGCTGACCCAATTCTTTTCCTTCCATTTTACTTTTTTCTGTTTTAAGTGCCTGTCCCCAGACAGATGCATGTGCATGTATATGTATTTGTGGAAGCATAGCCAGACAAATGTGGCCAAACACAAATGTGTATATTTACCCAGGGAAGGGGCAGATATGGATTATGGATTAACAGTTGTGGCTATAAGCTTCAGACTCATGAAAGAAACAATCCTTCTGCAACCTTCCAGCATTCAATTAACAATCAAGCCCCAGACATAGGGGCAGCTGCAGGAGTGATGCAGAAGGGTAGAATTTGCAAGTGCAAACTTGCAGTGATATAAGCTAAGCTTTAGTTTTCAGTTTGAGTGCTTTAATGGGGAAAGTGGCAAAAGGCACAGATAAATGTGCGTAGCCAGGAGAACACATCTCTAAAGCACTTTTCAAGCAGAGATAGCGAATGAGCCAACAGTAATGATGTGTTTGTGGTCAGGGCCTGTGGAACACTGACTGTATCTCCAGGAGTGTGCTCTCTTTTGCATCTTCTGGGGCAGAAAGCAGCAGGTTCAGCACATCCTTTGCTGTGACAAACTCTTCTACAGAAGGCAAGAAAGATTCCAGATTTTTAAAGCAAGGATACTGTTGAGGGTCGTGAACAAGGATGAGTGACTTGAGCTCCTTGTTCTGTCACAAGTGGGTGATGTTTAAGGTGCACTTTATCTCTCTGCCCTAATTTCTAACTGCAAGAAAAGGTCTTGTCATACTGTATTTAGGTTTTTTTTTCCTACTCTTTTCTATTGAAAACTCTTTCTATATCATCTTGGTTTTCTCCAGTGGGAGTGGTATCAGCCTCACTTGATCATCGTGGTGATGGGTTTTCCCCCTCACCAGAGTTCTGCCATACTTACTTTCATCAAGAAAGCAGTGTCACAGATTTCCTTACTTAGCTTTGATGTGGGTTTTTTTGGTGTGATTTTTTTGGGTTTTTTTTTGTCTGCTTGTTTTTTGTTTGTTTGGTTTTTTTTTTTTTGTTTTGTTTTTTGTTTTTTTTTGGTGATAGTCTTTTATAAAGACCTATTAACTGATTTACTTTACTAACATGCCTGGGCAAACTGGGTCTTAATAGTCTTCTAAATCATCAGTTCTCTAGGATTTGAAGCAATATTTGAGAGACAAAAGACTTCTGAGGATGAAATCTTGTCCCCTTTGACTTGGAGTTAATATTCATCCCATATTATTTTATTAATTCTTGAATCATATTTATTTCTGTACAAGATCTTCAGAACTGAAGTAATCATTCTTTTTTTCTCAGCCCCAAATTCAGAATATAACAATTCAGCTACATAAAAAAATGGACTTTGAAAAATGAGTTCCTTTTCTTTGGCAATCAAGCTTTAGTAAATAATAAACATTATGGTAGACAATCCTTATCACAATGGTAAAGGATTACTGCGTTTGTACTTAATGCTTTAAAAAATTAGAACACCTTAATCTTTTAAAAACAATTTGGGTTTGGAAAAACAAATTACATTGAAGCTGACCAGAGGCTTGCCAAGTTCCCGGAGATGCAATTTACAACATCGGAGATATTAAACCTTGAATGCCAGAGTTCCTAAAAGAAACAGGGCCTCAGTTATTAACTCTTTCATCTCTGCTGTTGTCTATAACACCTAAAGTTCATATTTTTGTGTCTTCCTCATAAAACCCAGGAGGCTGCTGCTGTATTTCTGTACTGCCTCAGTGGTACAAGATAAGAAGTGAACTCCTGGCCTGCGTGCTTCTTTCTGCTGAGAAGAGAGGTCATAAATACATAAATGTCTATTCTGTAACCATGTTCTTGAACTGATCATGATCCTGAAATGAAACTGTGTGTTCTGGCCTGCCACTACCATTGAGGGGTGAATATAGAATCTCCACATAAGACTTATAAGAAACCTTTTTATTCTTGGCCAGAATATATCTATGATAATACTTATATCCATATATCTTTCTGCTAGCATGGCCATGTGAGTTCAGCAGGTGGGATGCTTTCTTTTTATCCTCTTGGGGTCCTTAATATAGTACTTGAAATACAAGAAACATACTGTGTTATGATTATGCTACTCAGCTGTCCAAACTTAAACTCTACTCTCAACCTACCAGTGACTTCAGGAGTCTCTCTTTGTTAGTATACATCCTTTCTTACTCTACTTATGACATTCCATCTGTTATACATCTATATCTCTCTATACCCGTCTATATATTTATATATATATCTTAAGGTCTGGTTATTCATGGGTGTACAGATTGCTACACCACAGATAATGAACCAGTAATAACACCCCTGGTGTTTTTCAAATGAAATTGATGAAGTTTCAAATAATAGACTTTTCTTTGTTATCTTGAGTGCATGACCTCTTTTTTGGTAGTAGTGAATTTCAGCATAATTATATCATCTGGCTTCAGAAATCATAGCTTTTTAATGCTCTCTAAATACCTGTGTATTTATCATACTTCCTAGTTTTATATTGTAGTTAATTCCTTTGATAGTATTTGTCAGATTCATTGCTGATAATAGAAAATAAGCAAATAAAGCTCTCAGATTCCAAAAGCCTACCTGCTGAGTAAATTGGATAGGTGAAAATTTCAAAATCTAAGGATGGCAGAGGAAATTTGTAATTTCTTAAGGTCTCTGTTGTGAAGCTAAGGAACCTTGACTGTACTTAGCTTCATTTAACTAATGATTGCACTTTTTTACAAGATTTATTATTATTATTATTATTATTATTATTATTATTATTATTATTATTATTATTATTATTATTATTATTATTATTATTATGCTCTGACTTCAAGATTATATGTTTTATTAAATGCACACCACCCCTGCAGAACATTTTAATAGGTAAGGATTATCCTTCTGTGTTCAGCTTTGACTGTAGGGCTGCTATCCCAAGATATATTTCTTTACTCCCCTCACACAGATTCCATTATATCCCTGTTTATTTTTTGTTGTCTGTTATCTTACTAGGTAAGTATCTCTCCCTTCCTGAATAAAATGTCACCCCACTTGTATTCTTCTTATTGCTGTTTTTACATCTTGCACTGCCCTTTTTGGAAATGACTGTTAGTATATCCTCATTAAAAAATCCTCATTAAAAATTTTTATAGCCTTACAAATTAAAACTAGTTTTAAAGACTGCAAGCCCTGTATCTAATATTTAATTTTCTTCTATTAGTTTCAGACTTAGTTCCTCAAGCCCAACACTGGAGTATTATCTAAAAGAATCAGCTAAGAAATGTTCACTTAATGAAAATACTTTTCAGTTGTTGCATTTGATGACCGTTTCTTTCTATCACAAGTCTTATCTGTCTGTTCCTCTTCATTAGCTGCATCCATCTTCAGTTTGCACTGTACATCTATCTCACCTACATATAACTCTTACTTTATACAGAAGTAACTTTACAGTGACACCTGACCTAAGTGAAGAAAGACTTTTTTTCTCTTTCTTTATTATTTCTTTTCTGTCTCAAGGCTGTATTTCTTGTCCTAGCTAGCTGACCTCTTCCCTCTGTGCTCTCTGATGGCAGGCCAGTCAATTTGTCCCTCATGCAATTCAACAGTTCCTGGGATTGTGTGAATCTCCAATCTTCTCAACTTTATTTTTCCTTCATGTGGTTTGTGGTTACTTCCTACCTCCCCTGTTCTCTTTTCCCTCTTCTTCATTTATGTTTTTTAATCTTCTGTGTGTTGTCCTCACCACCCATAGGTCTCAGCCCTTGGATTTTATCTTCCTCTGTGCTTGCTGAGTTCTTCTAGGTCTCTTTATTTGCTTGTCTGTTTGCTCCCTGCAGCATCTCCTTTTCTCTCTGCAGAGAAGAGTGTCAGTCACAGCTGAAGGTACCTGTAATGTGTGGTCAAATGCATGGCTCTGCTAAAAGGCTTGGTGTGCCTAAGGAGATTCTGCAGAGAAAAATGACCACAGCACAAACCTTATGAATAGAGCTAATAGGCTTGGTCCTTGTTTCCATCTCCTACGGATTTTCCCTCAAGGAGGATGGATTTCATGCCAAATTCCTTGTTCAGCACTGTTTGTTGTATTGTTACACAATAGGTTGCTGTCACTTCGCCTTCAGAAAAAGAAATTAGCACTTCATAGATGCTTCCATACATTAGTCTGAAATTTGAATCCATTTTAATGGGATATACACTGAAACAATTTTGTGTTTTCTAGTCATAACTTGTCACAAACATAATTGTTAAATTAAAACTCTGTACATTCTGTAATGTTTGGGGATTGTTTTTCTCCTCTCTAGGCAGATCATTAGAGGTTTAAAACATAGACTGGTAGTCTTCTACATAAATTATCCCGCATAAATGATGTACCATATAGTGGACATTATTTTCTTCTCAGTGAGGTGTAGGCTACTTTAACTAAACTTTACAGAAATTTCCCTTGTGCATCCTTTCACACCTGCATGGATGGAATGATAGAAATCAGTGCTAAGGGTAATATATCACAAGTCAAACCAGCTCTTATTTTAAAATTAGAAACTTACTATTTTCCCTGTTTTCCTGCTCTGGATTTGTAGAGAAACTTGAGCACATTAAAATTGTAACAAAAATCTGTGTTTTGTCTAAATTATGCCTCAGAAACAATGGGGGGAAAATATCGCTACTTAAAGTGCTAAAACTTACTTAGTTTCAAGAGAAGAATCAAGGCATAGTCTGTAATGTATGCAGATATCCTTTGAGTCAGAAGATAAGCTGTTGCCCCAGACAGTGTGGAAAGGTTCAGTCTCAAAACTCCATTTGTCTATATAACTTTGCAAACACTGCGTGAGCTTGTGTCAGATGAAGCAGAAATTTTTTCCAATGATGAAATATATATATTTTTTAAATTAGTAACTTTGCTGTATACTTATGAATAACTGTGTGCAAGCCTCTAGGAAAAGTAATTATGTTTTCCAGTCAAATCTGCTCAAGCCCCATTACTGTAATGTATATTTTTAATACCATTCTTGCTGCCAAAGATAAAGCTGATGCAGACTGGCAGTAATGAGATCACCGTGGGGCTTCCAGTGTATCTCTGCAAGCTTTGGGAAAGTATAGGTGCAAAACATTGTGGGATTGGACCCAAGTGGTGAATATTTGAACATCTGCTTGAAAGAAATATCTGCGAACAGAAAGTGACAATCTCTTTGTGTCTGCTTCCCATTGGCATGAGCTGTACATGCACACCATGCTGGGTGACTGCTGCCTTTGTGTGCCCTTCATAAGTTCATAAGGCTTTGCATAAAGTCTTTAAGACTGTGGGCATTGTGAGGGAGAGGGAGCCCTTCCACACCACCACTGCTGGTGCTCCCCAAGGGTTTCCCTCCTCCTCCAGCATCCTGAGAGTTCTCACCTGGCAAATGCACAGCAGGCCTGTATCCTCAGGCAGTGTAAAGAACAGCGGATATTCATTCCTCTTGGCAGGGCTGGTCAGCAAAAGTCTTGTGGTTTGAGATGGTTAAGGTAATCTTTCAGGTGTCCTTTAATGCTCACACAGCCTGTGGCTCTGTTTGTTCGTGTAAAGTGCCCTGTGATTGACAAGAAGGTCCTCAGACCTGGAAGGACTTTGCTTTATTTATGTATTTGTTTTGCAATTTAAAGCAGAAGAGTGCTGTAGGCAGGAAAGGCCTGCTTTGGAAGGGATTATGTTTCAGGCTGACTATTGCCATCTTTCCTTTAAAACCAGACATGATTTTTAAAAAAATGTAAGGGAAGAGATTGATTGTATGTGAACAGATGAAAACATGGATATTGGACAGGGTAACCTTTGATATTGATATACCTTTCCAAGTTCCTAGAGTTTAAAACCCCATAACCTACATTAAATAACAGCTTTGCAGTGTGATTGGCAACTTTGTGGTAGAGGCAGTAAATCAGTATAAACCGTAAGTTCCTGAAAATCAATGTGGTCTCTTCAAGCAATAGCTGGCTCTTTCATTTCAAAGTTTGTAGTACATGACTCTCAGAGCTTCAGCTATCATGCTATCAGAACAAGGTATGAGCCTTTTGAAGGGGGGAATTAGGAATGTGTAAGTTGTGTTTCTACTGTTTGATGTTAGGCGCATGTCAGGTAAGAAGTTTGCATCTTTAATGAAAGGGTTACTGTGGGCTGTTTATACCTGCAGAACGATCAGACTCTGGGAACCTCTGTGCAAGCTCTACATAGCTGAACTCGCAGTGCAAGCTGGAGCTGGAGTTTAAGCTGTTGCTCTGAGCAGAGCTGAGAAAGCACAGTGAATGGGGCCGGTGGTATGCACTGAGAGTGTTGTACCCTGACTGTGGAGTGGCCCATTACAAGGACCCAGAGCAATCCTCCATGCTGAAAAAGGGGATTCTTTGTCCAGTGTCTGTGCCTGAAAAAACATTTTCAACCTTCATACCAATGTCCAGTCAATCCCCTGTAGGCATTCCAAACAGAAGACTTTAACTACTATATTGTTTCAATGAAAATTTCTTCTGTTTTTGGAAGATAGGTAGAGAATTAAATCAAATCCCCTCCCCGCCCCTCCCCCCCCAAAAAAAAACAACCCCAAAACAAAGCCAACCTCCTCATGTTGGGAAGTTCTGATGAATTTTGGTTTATTCTTTGGAGTGTGACTCAGGTGTACAGTTCTCAGCAAAACATGACAAAATCCTTGTCTCTAAAAAGCAGAGGCTTTTTAACCAAATATAGATGTACAAACCTATTATTTAAAAAAAAAGCTATGTCAAAGTGAGCAAAATTTAGATATTATTTTAAAAGGATTCATTGGGTCTTCAAATTTAACTTGGCATGTGGCTGTGGTAAAATTTTAAGTACCATGTTTCTGGGAGGTTTTGTTCCTTAGTTACCATTAGATTCATGTCATTATGGAAATGCTGCTTTCTGACAGCTGTGCAATTATCCAGTGTCACTACTGTGCCATGTAGTTAAATGGTCAGCAGTTACCATGTTTATAAACACTGTGTGACATTTGAGCTTTGAAGAGTACATTCTTACTGAATGCTCTTGGAAGAGTTCCATGTGCAGTATTTTCATGCATTGTTCAGTGGAATGTGCACTAAATGGAATGGCAGTGGAGATTGACTGTAATAAGCATTACGTATGAAATGGGAATCAGATTAAACAGAAATCCCAGTGCATTACATCGAAATGATTAAGGCTAAAATGATAGGCAGTGCCACATATAGTACAGCAGTTACTCAAGAACAGTACGGCTGTACTGTAGCTTGAGGAAGTTTCAGCAGTCTTCTCACAATCTTCCTATAGTTTTCTTCATATCCAGTATTTCTGTTGATTAACATTTACCTTTTATGTATGTTTCCTTCAGTGTATTTTTTTTTCAATTAACTATGACCTAAGTAACAGGCAAGTATTGCAGTGCAAATTTTAAATTGTGCATTGTTGTTTGTTATCAAATTATATTGATAAATGCAAAATGTCAGGTACACCTTCTAATTAGCATTCATCAGCTCCAGGGGTCTGTGCTAAAAGCAGGTGAAGGTTTGGGTCAAATTTACTCCTCTTTGTATGTAATCCCTTTTTACCAAAAATAGGGTTCAGTTGTGAGTGGTATTTGGGAGTTTGCTCAGGGATGTATTTTATCTTTTTCTATTTTTTTCCCTTTTTTTTTTTCCTTCCTTCTTCCCACCCTTCTGTTTTACTTTTCTTCCCCACACCATTAGGCTGAGTTGTTTATCTTGTGAAGGAACTGAGACAGAGATCAAGACAGGACCATCGCATACTGTTTGGACAAACAGAAATGAAATATTCCAGAGTTTATGGGGAGCAAGAACCGTGGGGAGCTGATTCAGACTAATGAGAGTATAGAGATCTTCATGACCAATTTGGCCTCTCTTTTGTGGGAATTTCAGGCTGAACATGCCAGGTTTATAGGCTCGTATTAACGGAGCAGCCTGGAATGGTTAAAATGCCATCAGATCTCGTGATAGCCTCTCAGTTATTACTTGAGCTTCATCGGGACCACAGAGGGAAGAACTGATTTTCTCAGTACTGCAGTTCTGCAGAAGTATCAGGCTTTATGTTTTGATGTAACAGTGCATAACTTGAAAAAAGGTCCCTGCTGAGAGAGGGCCATCAGTAAGGTGTTTATAGAGTGTAGACCAAGAATGAAGTCATACACATAGAAAAATATAAAAAATGTGGATGCTAAAGGCATGCTATGCTTGTGATTCATTAATGGCTTCTAGGGAGCCCCTAGGTACCAGGAGCTGGTACAGAACTGGCAGCTTCTGGTGTAAGTGTGGTAAAATGAATTCCATCACTGGCACAAAGTGTGGTGCTCAGGGAAACACAGGTGAGCCTGATCAGTGCTTTGGAAAAAACATGTACATACACAGTTCTGGGAAAAAGTTCAGAAAGAAAGAAAAATATGGAATTTCTGGCGACACCTTTTTAGTAAAAGTTCAAATTGTTGAAAAATGAGGTTCAGTTAGAAAGGGACAGTTTCAGTGAATTTTCTATCTGCAAAAATACATAACAGAAACTCTTTAAATTCTCCTATTACTGCTTAGAGAAGAAAAAATTTCATATTTAATTTTGAAATTATATTTAGAAATTTTATTCAGCCTGTATTAAATAATAAAAATAAACCTACAGGCTTAATCCAGTTTACTGCAACTGAGTTTTTATCTTCAAGATTCTTAGTCTAAACTATCTTAGTTTTATTAATTTTTATCTAGACTTGGGATGTTGTACTGGAAATTTTTGTTTTAACTTCTGTTCTAATAGTACCATTAACAATTAAACTTTAGAAATAGGATCAGTTTGGAGTGCTCTTTAGTATGCTATAAAAATGATAATATTTATATAAATAATTTATTTATTGTGGCTAGTAACTCTTACTTTATTTTTAATCTAATAATGCTCCTCTGGAGATACTGAGCCAAGAGGTGTTTATTTAAAATACAAAGGAAAGAAGGTTCTAGGGAAGTACAAAAATCTCAGTCACTGGTACGGAGGAACTGTTTTTCTGTCAAGTGCTGTTACCTATGCAAGTCACACCTGGACAAGGACTGCACTATTTTAATTGAAGAGGTTTCTAAATATAAGGCTGGTATCTAGGGGATATAAAATGAACCCATCTGTTCTACCAAAATTGACTTTTTCATATCTGCTATCTTAACTTATTTGTATCCAAGACATACACAAAGCTTCTCAGATAAACAGGTGCACTTTGATATTGTCCAATTAATTACTGTCAGTTGTATTGCAGTGGAAACTTGGTCTGTAGCTCTTCTTTGGGATCAAAACTAGTTTCCTGATTCTTAGGATGTTTTCCTGGACATTTAAATCAAGAACAAAGCTATTTTTTTAAAATCCAAATCTATCTCCTGCAATGAAACCTGGCAGCTGCTCCTAAGTTTGACTCAGGTGACAAAATGATACACAGAAGATAGTGACTTTTTTTTTTCTCCTTTGCTGCAGTTTTACTACAGTAGATTTCAAATAGTTCTAAATTTTTTTTCTTATTCTTGGTGAATGGGAGAAAGAAAACACAGTAGGCAAATAATTTCTCCAAAGATGTGAAGGGAAATGGGAAAAAAAAAAAGCTCCTTTTGGAAGCAAACTTGCTTGGGATAAGAGCTGGAAAAAAATTTCTTTTGAAACCTATTCAGAGGCAAATTTAAATTGAGCAGGTGATGAATTATTGGGACTGATCCCTTATGAGATTTAGACATGACTACTTCCCCAAGTCCTCCTTTGCTCACACCTTCTTTATGAATAATAATTAAAAATAAGTTTAATAAAGTAAAGGATGAGTTTACCTGCCATTGTCATGCTGTTCTCTAGGAAGAACTCAGCTCTTCTGCAGGCTGTTTGCTCAGATACTCCATGGGCAGCAGTCCTGTGCCTGGGTTTTGCTCTCAGTGCTGAGGGAGGTATTTGCTGCAGGAGCTCTGGCTGGGGGCCTGAGCCTGAACTGACAACCCTTGGCATGACAAGGGGCCCGGGGCTTGTGGCCTGGCCAGCTGAGGGACACTGAGGGACATGGCAGAAGCTAATGACCCCCAGACCGCCTCTTTACACTGTGAGGGGATAAAACTCAGGGGTTCCTTCATTTGTGGTTGCGTGAGCTGCACAAGCTCGAGGTGTTGTTATTTTGTTATTGTACCAAGATGAAATAATTTAAAGGTTTGGGACGTCTGAGACGCTACCGTGTGTCCTGGGATTGAGCCAGTAGGGAAACCTGCTCTGTGTGGGTGCAGGGTGCCGGTGTGAAGGGGCCTCTGTCCCTCAGCCGGTCACTTGGGTGCTGCGGTGACAGCCACAGGGCTCCTGGATGCTCAGACAGGGAAGTTTCCCTCACACAGCACCCTGGGGCTGCCATGGTCTGTCTGCATGGCGGGGGTCTGCAGTGGGAATACAGCTGTGGGAGGAGGAGCTTTGTAGCAGAGGTGAGGCCCGGAGCTGTGGTGGAGGGACGATGGGTGACAGGAGCACTCACTGCAGTGCAGGTGCATCTGCTCCCTGGTGACAGCTGTAATTAGTCATGGCTTCGTGCCTTGTTTGCAGCTGGGATAGAGTTAATTTTTCTTCCTAGTTCCTGTTCAGTGCTGTGTTTTGTATTCACTGTGAGAGCAACACTGCTAACGTCCTGATGTTGGAGCTGCCAAAGGGCTCTCACTCCAAATCAAGGAGTTTTTAGTTCCCTTGCTCTGCCCGTGAGGAGGTGCACAAGGAGCCAGGAGGGAGCATGGCCAGGACATGGACCCAAAGTAGTCAAAGGCACATTCCACAGCATAGAGCATCGTGCCCAGTATAGAAACTGTGGGGAGTTGCTGGGAGCACTGGTGGCTGCTCAGGAATGGGCTGGGTATTGGTTAGCAGGTGGGGAGCAGCTGTATTGTGCATCATTGTCATTCTAGGGCTTATTTTTCTATGTCTTTTTGTTCTGTCCCTTTTCATTACAGTTATTTTTTCAAGATTTTTTTTTTTGTTGTTAAGCTGTTCTTATCTCAACCTACAGGTTTTACCTTTTTTTTTTTTTTTTTTTATTCCTGATTCTACTCCCTATTCCACTGGGACAGGTGAGGGAGATGAGCAAGTTGCTGCATGGTACTTAGTTGCTGGCTGGGGTTAAACTGTTGAAGTTTGCAAGTAATTTGCTTTTAACTTCTTCCAGTGTCTCTTAAGACACCATTTTCAAATTTTTTTCTGTGAAC
Source organism: Taeniopygia guttata (assembly GCF_048771995.1). Taxonomy (NCBI): domain Eukaryota; kingdom Metazoa; phylum Chordata; class Aves; order Passeriformes; family Estrildidae; genus Taeniopygia; species Taeniopygia guttata. Next base: position 9,868,391 of record NC_133031.1, on the reverse strand, counting down.
TCCCCAGTCTACCCTCTGCTTTGTTTTTTAATTGTAGAAAACTTTGATGCTCTTTATGCTCACCATTAAGTTACAGGATGTGCAAGTAATAACTTTTGCTACATTGGTATCCCTCCTAGCAAAACAGTTTGGTGGTTCTTTCACATCAGGGATTTCAGGGTGGCAACCTTTGTTTCCAAAAACTGAGACACAACAGGAACATCTGTGTTTGCCATCTGCAAGACATTTCCTTTTAGGATCCCAGGGCTGGTTGCAGGGCTTCCAGACACTCCTACTGCCTGTTCCCCTGGGTGCACAGGGAGGAGACAACAGGTTTGTAACTATAACGCTGCTGCATGTAATTCTGAACTCCTCAGCACATCCTGCTGTCACTGAACACAGCCTACCCAGGTCTGTTTGAAGTCCCAGCACCTCCTCTCAGTTGTGTCTGGTCAGTTATCCCTGCATCCCTTTTTATGCAGCCTGCTTTTTGCTGTTAACAGCAAGGTGCTGACCCTGGCAAAGCAGCCATGTATTGTGGAAAAGAGCCTTCCCTATTACTGGCCAGCCATTATATGCTTGGAGAGATTTTCAGTTTTAGATTTTTTGAGAAGGTAAGAAAGGATTGTTTCTGTTTCTTTTTTCTCCTCACTCTGTGGAATTATTTTGGAACATAGCAGCATTGACTGCTTACTTTCCTAACTTCTTTTAATCCTGCAACTGCCATTAGATAAGCTAAAGAACTAAGTTACTTTTTTCATAAGGGCAATGTAGATATTTGTTTTACACTGTATTCCAATAAAAAATGTCATGGATTATTGGCAGTAAATGATTTTAAGTTATATATTTAAAAGTAAACAAAACTACATATGTGAAACTATCTTTGGATTATTTTTCATGAAGCTTTTTACTCTTTTATCAGTGTTGCTATGAGATCTGAAATCTTAATGCTTGTATTTTCATTTTCAGTTTCTTCCTTTTTCATTTCTATTGCAAATGCTTACTATTGAGAAATTAAACAGTTTCCTGCATTCACTGCTCCTCTACCTGATTTTGATAGCATTGTTTAGATGTTGTCACTTGTAGTGGTCCATTGAGTGAATTAACATTTTCTTGTTTGAGTTCTGCATTTTACATTTGGCTCTTGAAAGGGGAGGAAGAAGGACACAGTCTCAAAGAAACCTCTTTTTTTTCCCAAATTTTTAGAATTTATTTGCTACTCTGAGAGAAAACAAATGAAAGATGGATGTTCCTTAATTCCCATTGTGCTGTTTATTTCAAAAGCAGATTTTCTATTTGATAGAAATATTTTGAAGCACTACTCCCAAGTGTCACCTAGACCTCATCTACATAGAAAGTATAAAAAGAACTAGGCCATTTTACACCTATATTCATAATTTTTCCATACAAAACTACAGCATACTTTAACCTGTAAATCCTGCCCTAATAGATGGCAATACTTTTGCTCAGGCACAGTGATCTCACAAAATCATAGCCAACTTTCTTTATATAGGGTACATTTATCAAGTAGGATGGAATAAGTCCTTCAAGGATGTTTTATAGACAGTTTGTTTTCCTTTTGAATGGATGGGCACAATCTCAAGCAATTGGCAAGATCCTGAACAGCTTGAATAATTAAAAATGGGTGACCATAATTTCCCAAATATCTTTTTCCTCTTTAAAGTAAAAAAAACTCACTAAGTTATGAACATTAACTTCTTTCTTACTTTGAGAATTCTCTAAAACATTTCCTTATGATAACAGAGGTCCCCAGGACCTTGCCTTTCACACTACTTAACTTTATGAGCTTCTGGCAATAGACTGCTGATATCAGAAAGTTGAAACCTAAGAGCTGTTTTTCAATAGGGTTTTTTAAAAGAATGTTTTGAATTGCAAACCTGTAAATATGGTACAAAATGCAGGAAGTTTCAGCTCCCTCCCAGCACGTTTTCATTTCGAGTAGCAGTTCAGGCTATGTGTTGCAGTTCTGAACGGAAGATATTTAGAGCCATTTAGACTTGACTACCTACGGTGATGTTTCTAAATACATTTCAAGCTATTAGAATGCAGAGCCATTGGCTCTGTAGGAGGAGCGCTGAGTGGTCTGGCACTCTGATGACTAAAGATAAACTCTTTAACAGCCTAAATTTAGGCACCTCATTTTAAAAACTTTGGCCCAGATATGTGAACCCAGAAGAATGAGATACGATCATTCATTTCAAATTCCCTGGCTCTTGCGCCTCCCCAGTCTGAGCATTTATTCATACAAATTGCTCACTGTTGCAGATGAATCACTAAATGTAGCCAGTGCAATAACTCTGCACCTGAGCATTATTTAATTCTGCTTTGCTAATGCTAGCAGCACTTTGCTCTTTCTCTGTATGTTACAGCACCTGGCTGCTTTGGCTTTGTCTGGATATATCTGGGAGGTGAATAGGGAGAAAATGTACACATTTTTGCCCTCCTGTTCATCACTGCTATCTTTACTAAGAGCTGCTGCTCCTCAGGTGGTCAGCCTAATGTTCCTCTCAGTGTAAAAGAAATGCAAGGGAGGCAATTACCAAGGGGATAATGCTCTTCAGGATGAAGAGAATTACTGTGGTCTGTCTGTGTTGATTTTCCCCTTTTGAAGAGTTTGCAGTTTCTCTTGGGATTTTTGTCTCTTTAAAGGAGTATTTCAGCTTTGGAACGTGAGAAATAGATGGAGGTATGTGTGTTGCCCACAATCTTCTCTTGTTGTGTGGGCTACACAAATGAGCAAAATTTTAAAACACAGTTCCTTAGGCAAGTAATTGATACCTTTTTTAAGGACATGGTGTAAGCTAAGATTAATGTTAAAGATGCTGGTGTTGGCTCCTTAGTGAAGCTTTACTTCATATTTATGAAGGAATCAGATATCCCTTAGCCTATATTAAGGATGGATCTCTTGTCATTCTGCTGCAGCCTTAGAAGTCGTGGGCGTTTATTCTAAGGCAGTCATCTGTAGTCAGTGTCATAAGAGAAGGTGATTCATCCCATCTGACACTAAATATCTGAGAGGCTTATTATGCAAATGTGCTCTGAAGAGGAAGGTGGTTGATGATGTTTCTGCTCAGCCCAGTGCTACAGTCTACAGAGTCTCTGAGTACCACTGCAGTCTTTTTTGACATGCTGTGGAAATTATCCAGGTTAAAAACTAGTAACTGAAAGTATTTTGTTCATTTGTATTTGTTTGTGTTTTTTATTTTTTTTAAACTGGGCTCATTTCAGTGATTCATAGGGCCATTTATAACAGAGAGATAAGAATATCTGTTCAATAAATGGGGTCATACTGGCACAGAAGAAAGAAGTGGTTGAAGGCAGGAACATTCCAAACTGTGTAATGAACTGCCCCTGAAATACATGTTCACTGTTTTATTAGGAGAGATGCACACACTGCAGTAATTGTTTAACCATGTATTAAGTGGGACATTAACAATATCACTGGCAGTGTAGTTACATCTCTCCATGCTTGCTATCACTTTATTAGACTATTAAATGTCTTGAAGTGAGCTTATCTATGTCAAACAAGGGGACACTTAGGAACTTTTATGTTTATTGTGAGATCCTTCAACTGAGGTTCTCTCTCAGTACTAGGAGCACAGTCTTCCCCAGTTTTAGCTTCCTAGTGGGTTATATATGTATGGATAAATATGCAAACTGCAAACTGCTGAGATGAGATGTTTCTTTATAATATGTAGTGATTATCCAAGTTCATACCATGAAGACAGTAACATAACCATGCAAATCATAACTTTGTCTTGAGCCTTATGTAAAGATGAGGAGGAGATGAACTTTTATATAAATATGTGAACTTCACTTGAGCATCTCACTGTGGTGTTTTTAATTACCTAGGTTAGTTAACAGATAAACTATCAGAGGTGTAATGAGCCAGAGACAATATATTTTGGGAGGCATATTGAAAAGAAACCCAGCTGTGTAGGATGCATTAGATATATCAAGGAGAAGTTAGATCTCCTGAACTGCATGTTCTGTGCAGTTATTCATCACAGGATCCCTTGTGCTAATGTACCACCCTGCCCCAGTGTGCTTTTGTGGTACATGGCCATGGTCAGGGTACTTTGGTTTAGGAAATGAAGTCAGAGAAAGGTGGCTGCCACCAATTAGTTACTGTTCCATGAAGCAGAAGAGGAAGAGATGAAAAGAATTATACTGAAACAATGTCAGTAGCAATGAAAACAATAAAAATGAGCTTTATAGTACATTTTTTATATAAGTTCTTTCTGGAATATATTTTCCATGTTTTATTTATTTTTATTATTATGTTTCTTTTTATTTTTGTAGGCTGTGGAAACCAACCTTGCATCAAAGGATAGTCACTGGGTCTATGTAAATGAGGTAAGAAAGTCAAAAGAGAAAACACAGCTTGCTACATTCCCTCATCACCATCTTTTGTTTCATGTTTTGACACACCAAACAGCATACATGTAGCATTTTTGCTTTCTGAACGGCACAAGGTTCAAACTCTGTGGTGTCATTGCTTGTCTGTCTTAGTTGAATTGGCAGAGGTTGAACACCAGAGGTCAAGATAAAGCTACCAATATACCTCAGAGTAGCTGGGAGACTTGCTTTTACCTTCCTGCTTACACTATTTGATTAGCTATCTAGGATGCAGAGAATATCTCAAAAGAAATCTCAAACACAGGAATGTCTCTGGCAGAAGCTCACCTCCAGTGCTGTGAAAGCCTGCACACAGATGCCAGGAGAGGAAAGAGTCCTTGTGAGCTCAGACCATTCAAATCTGTATTTACATGAGACACAGGCTTTCTCTAGTGAAGAACTGTGTTGGTATATTGGCCAACATCCAAAATAACTTAAATTTAAAGTGTAATGTTGCTGTCTGCAGCAAATGGGATCCTGTCCTGCTACAATGATTATTTATTTTACCTTAGTGCCATGATGCCCTAATGGGAATCTGTTCAGATTGTTATTTCAAAAGCAATGAAATGTTGTACCATATATAGTAACTTATATATCACTGATAAATGGCAGTAGTTTATAAATTCCTTGTTTTAATAATGATTTATTTAAAGATAGCAAAATATATAATTTAAAAAGAACAGTGTTCACTGTCTTATTTTTATATTATAAATACATAGCCTTTAATTTAGTAGCCAATTCCTTTGTTAATTTCTTCCTCCTTTCTTTGCACCTAGCTAATAATTTTAGATAGGCAGCTTTTAATAGCAGCTATAAAAAATTGTATTGTATGGTATTAGACAGGCTCTGTAATTAAATAGGTGTTAGGGAAAGTGAGTGAAATCCCTGCTTGTAAAGGCTTTATAAATTCTTTCTAGTCCTTTTTACATTTAAGTACCTCCTGGTTTGTCAGCTGCTGTAATGACCCACTACAAAACATCAGCAAGATGCCCAGAGAGTCAGTGTTTATATTCACATAAAGATAATACAGTGCATATTTCCCTAAACATTTATAGAGAGGGAGTGTTTGTGAATTTTTTACTGCTTCTATTATTGTTCAGATGTTAAAATTCACTTCACGAAGCCTGAATCTGTAACATCATGATAAAAGCCTTCAGCACTCGTGCACTAATGTGTGCACACTCGTACACACACAAATCACACAGGGTGTCAGTTCTGCTTCTCTTTTGGAAGCTTTTTTTCTCCTTTGTGGTTAAAGACTGGGTAGGGAAGCTATGAGAGCAGCATGTGAATTTAGAGTATAAATTTGTAGCGAAAAATATCAGTGCACATAATTTATAAATATCTCAAAATGTAATTCAGTTCAAACAAACTATTAGAGAAGCTTTTCAGATTCACAAAACTGTGGAGAATTCTTTGCAGGCAAAAGGAAGAGGAAACGTCATGGCTGTCCTTTCTTTAACAGAAGTGCTGGAGTTTGTGTGTGTGATTAAGGCTACTGCCAGAAGGTGCATTGAGCATCTCCATGGGTGCATCTATAGAAATTATAGAAGTTCCTCCTCTCATGCTATTAAGAGGACAGACTGATTAAGCTTTCCGTGTTCATGTTTCCAATTAGTGTTAGTGGGAACTGCATGAATATTTGATGGGAAAAATGATGCTGATTTTTATTATGATTTGTGGAATGCAATTAACTTTTAATTCCCATGAGTCAAATCAGCTCTTTCTGATGTGTTTCCATGAGAGTAGGAGTGGACCAAAACCTTAGCCCGTCCTTTTTTTGTCCTGGGCAGACTGAGGACCTTACACTTCCCTGTTCACCCTCTAACCTTATGACCCCATTGCAAGGAAAGAGAGGTGTAGGGCTGACTGATTAAAGGGGCAGTAGCAGGACGAGGACACAGGGATTTTTTTTTCCATGGAAGTTCCTTGTATAAAGAACATGGATTGTAAACAGGCTTTTCAGTTCTTTTGCTCTTCAGGGAACCATTGAAGGGCTTTGGACAGCTTGGGCTACTGAAATCTGCTGACCCAGAGCACCTTACAGTGTGCCCTGTCTCCCACCTCTCATCAAGCCAATGAGACCTGAAATTTGGACTTACCTTGCCATAGGAAGCATGGCATGATTTTATTAAGAGATTTTATTATCTTCTTACTTTAATTAAATCTACTTTACTCTCTCTGCACTGACAATCTGATAAAAATTCTGTTTTTTCTTTTCCCTTGTGTGCCTTCCCTTGTGGTAGAATAGGAGTTAAGTTTTAGAGGTGGAACAAATTTTATCACTTAAATTTTGTTAGATAAGAAAGACCACCAAGCTTTGGATGAGCTAACTTTAAATTTATATGGCTGGTAATTACACAGCAAATGAACACACAGCTGTACTGATAAAGTCCTGTTTGCTAGTTTTCAATAACCCAGGCCTGCGCTGAAATATCTGTCCAGTTTGGATGTCATTGCTGGTGAGAAAGGATGTGGTCATCTTTAGAAGAAAAGCTGGTTAATTGGGAGTTAAATTTATTGCATGGGGTTGGAAGGCTGAAACATTACCTGACAGGTTTTCTAAGGTAAGAGAATACACAGGGATGGGTCTTTTCAGGCAGTATCATGGCCTCATATGTCCTCTTTGCAGCCAAAGCCATAAAAAACTTACTGCTTAATATATATATACATATATATATATATATTTGTGTGTCCACTTTTCTGGTTTCAAAAAGGTTATGTTTCAATACTGCTGTCAAAAACTGTAAAAAGTAGTGGAGATTGGAAGGGAAAAAAATAAAAGTATTTCTTACTACCCACCCTTTTTTTGAATTATATTTCATCATCTGCACTTTTTGTTTTTATTAATCTAGAAATACTAAATCATCTCTTGCTTTCATTTAGGTAGTGATTCTATCTAAATTCTGGGTTAAACATGCCAGGTAGCTTTTTAAAAGCAAGAACACTTGTGATTCTTTTATAAATCTGTGTAAAAGCAAGCTCTTCCAAATGATGACTACTACATGTTTAGCTGTGTCTCCAGAATAATCCAAAACACACTTCATTATGATTGACTGTGTGGGGAGTTGTTAATGACTTGCAGTTTTGGAAGATCTGTTAGAACATATCTGGTGTTCTGCTTGAACCTTTGCTGTTTATACCTTTGACGGTTGAAGTGACCCATCAGGTTTGATAGACATGTGCTGCTTTTTTTTTGGCAAGACTGGCACAGTTACAGATGGTCCTTGTTTTTTGGATGTTTATTTCCTGTTTTTTTTTTCCCTAGTTTTCTTTATAATTTTTATTTCTCTCACTTTTCTTTCTCTTTCATACCTGGCATTAAGCATCTCTGTTGGCTCCTCATGATATTTTTCATTCTCCCATTCTCCTTTTCTGCCTTTTCTGATAAAATGCTGTGCCTTGCCCAGGGCATGTGTCCATGGGAGAGGTACAAGAGAAATACTTGAAACTGAATTTGGAAGTTGTTGTACCAGGAACAGTGCTCCAGGAGCTTGTGTCTGCTTCTTTATTAGCAGCAGCAGTAGGTCTGGGAACACAAAAAGACTTAGAAACCATATTTCCCTTTTTGTATATGTTGCATGGTTTTAAAATTGTCTCCATTCCAATGGTAAAGATAAATAATTCTGGAAAACTGGAATATTGAATGAAAATATAATCAAATTAAACACAGTATTTTATTCCCTCATATCAGTATATTTAATTCTAATTCCAAGTTTCTAAACATTCACTATTTTTACAAGTAAATCAGTACAAAAAGCAATGAACTGCTCTTCCTGGAAGTGGAATGGTACAGAATTTGTCAGATAATTCAAATTATTTGTTTCACTATTAAGACATAATTTCTTTAATTTATTTTTTAACTTCTTTTGTATTCAGTAGTTTAATCAAAAGCTGTAATACATGGTCAGGCAGGTAGGGATGAAAAAAAAGCAATGTAGTGTTACATGTCAAAAAGCATCTGTACCCACTCTGAAGCTGAGGAGAGGTGAGGGACAAACTTTTTCCTGGAAGTATGCAGAAGACACTGAGGAAGACTGGTTTTGAAAGTGCTCTTTTTTTTTGACAGAAATGCCTCAAAGACAAGAAATTAAAATTACGGAAGATTTTAATTTCCTTGGCAGTGGAGAAAATAGTATTGAGATACAGACAGAGCTTCACAAATTTCCTTTGATTGACATTATCTGTACATGTTTAAAATGTTAAGGCAGCCTTCAGTTCAGATTTCATTATGGCTGAGGAAGAATGGGCTAAGGAAGCCAGAAGATAATTGGTATGAAAGTGATCATGACATGGTAACATGAACTTTTTGGAGAAGAGGGAGAGGTGGGAGAAGGACCATGGGGACAATGGACATCAAAAGGTTTTCCAACTTCACAGCTTTGGGACACTAGTAATGCTTTTGGAAAGATAACACAATAAGTAAAGGGTGGCTAAAAAACTGTGAGATTGTCTGAAGATGAAGGCATAACAAGGTATCTTTAAGGTGACAGTGGGTTATCTTCACAGAACTTGAAATCAGAGATGAATTCTAAAGAAAAAGTAATTTTAGAAAAGGGCTAGGGAAGAGTGTAAAGGAGCAACAAAGTAAGGGATTATAAAATAAGGCTTTGCAAAATGACTCATACCAGGGATCATGAAAAGTAATAAAAAGAGTTTATATATAGCAGAAGATAAAGTGAGAGGTGATTACTTGAAAAAAGGGGGTTTAATGTTTTTACTTAGTTCCCCTATTCTGACTTTATTGAGACTATTAATTATGATCAGACTGTTAAAAACACCTTGTTGTAGTTCCGGTTGTTTTAGATGAATTTGAAGCACTCCACCAGGTTAGATTTAATATAGAGAAGTGCTTTTGCTTGTGGCTACAAAATGAGGTATAGGTGGTGAGCATCTTCAGGAGCAGCTTAGAATCCTTGTGGATAAAAGCCAGAATGTGAATCAGTGCTGTTGTGGTCCAGCTGAGTTAGCAAATGTAGTCCTCGGATATGATACCAGAAACATTCATTGTAAGATAAGGGAGGCAATTATTTTGCTCTGTTTGACATCAGTTTGGCTATGTTGGAACAGTATTGCAAATTTTGGGCAAAACACTTTAAAACAAAACAAGGCATGCAGAACAATGTTGAAAATGTAGAGGAAAGCACTTAGTGTGATAAAAGCTTGGTAAAAAATAACCTATGTGTAAAGGCTGAAAAACTTGGGTACAAACATAACAGGACATCACATCTTCAATCTGGAAATATAAGGGAAATACAATTTAATCTTCTGCAGTGGAAATTAGATCTAGTATTGGAAAATGGTTTATGATCCAAGTATGAGAGTGTATAGGAACAACTTCATAGGTTACCTTCTTCCATCCCATCATATGTCTCTTTTCACACCTGGTTCTGCTCTTGTTTTTTATTCTTCATTTTCCAGCATCCTATTCAAGTTATATAAGTCAGCTAAATAATTTCTGTGTCAGTATGGAAAGACAAATACAACAGTGTTTTGAATGCCACTGGGTATTTTCTGATCTGCACCTTCTGCCTTAGGTCTGTCCATATATTTTTTTTCAATGTGGTTATGATAGTGACAGCTTATGCCAAGAGTCACTGCTTGTACTTCTTGCTGAACCATTTATTCAGTACTTTTGGTGGTAAACATGAATGTATGGGATCTGTGACTCATGGTTGATTTCCAGCCATCACGGAGCTCCATCCTTCTCTGTCTAGTGAATAAGCTGAAATGACTGTGTTTGATTAGATTCTGTCAGCCAAATCCACCCTTGGGGCCACCTCAGTGATTTGACTTAGCCAGGGATGAACTGAGCATCGTGTTTCCTGGTATCAGTCATTTGTAATGGAGGATTATGTTGTAATTGTGTCTGGTTAGAAGAATGGATAGATTCTTCTATTGGATAGAAGAATGCCTAGTAATGAATTACTTGCGCTTTGAATGTTTTAAAAATAGATTTAATTGTAAGATGTAAAAAGTAAGTCTGAAAGCTAAAGATCAGAGCTCCCTCTTGACTACAGTTTTCATTTGTTGCTTTTACATTACATTGATTTCATTGATTCAGATCAATCCACATCAGAGCAGATACAAAGGAGCATTTGTCATTACCACAAAATAACTTTTTCTTTTGGTTTTAGAATCACCACATTCTGTGCCATATGGACTAACAAATGCTGAAATTCAATATTCACTTCTAAGTTCTCAAACTGTGACCATGGCAATAGTGGGGAGAACTGGTAGAAATTTCATTATATTAGTTTTTAACTGTCTAAAAGATCAGATAGTCTCTAGAAAAGAATGAACTATGGGGTAAAGAAGTCCTTGTAGGTTAAGTGCCAACCCCTGTGGGTATTTCCCATTGCACAATGGCTTAAGAAGTGAGGAGGTGTTCACAGGGGCTGCTCAGTGGGTGACTGAATTTCTGTATTCCTGTGTTTCAACATACAGTTTAATGCTCTGCAGAGTAACTTGAATCTATGGTTGAAAATGGGCTTATTTCTTTATATCTTAGAAAAAGTTGTGCTCTTATTTGTCCCATTTAAAAGAAAATAAACAAAAAAATCAACAGCTTACACTGCAACATTGTGTAGTGCATAGCAGACAGGTAAGTTGTATTTGTAACGGCCCCTGCAAAAAGATGTTTTTTTTGGTATATAGAATTGGAAAACCAGTTGATCCTCATGTACTAACCTGGGGCTAGTAAGTAATAACTGGGGCTTTTAAAACATCATCAGTAGCTTTTACAGTGCTAAGCAAAACCATGCTTAAAAAAAAAAAAGTCGGGGACCAGTTTTTTATTGGTGGAAATATTTTCAATAAGAAATCTGAAACAAATAGATGTAGAAATAGAATATTATACAAATTCCAAGTCCATAGGAAAGCAAAGTATTCAGTAGTAAAAAAAACTCCTGAAATTCTTGTAAGATTTAATAACAAAAAATAAAACTGAACTCTGATTAACACCCAGAAAAAGGTGATTTTGAATATTTTCTCTTTTCAATCCTCAACAAAGATCCTGATTTGAAGAAAATTTGAGTCAGTAAGCACAGAGAAACTGCTAAAGCAAATGCAGCTCTAATGTATTTGGCTGAATTCTTCCCAACTGTGATGATATTTGTCAGAAAAGCCCTCCTAGCTGAAAAAAAGAAGGGAAAAGTGATGTGGGAAGAAAAGTTCTTGAAATTATTTTTTTGCTGGAAAAGAAATAAAAAATTTTGGAAATATAGCAAGAGTAGACAATTCATCAGAGAAGCCTTAGACAAGAAGTTAGAGTGCTAAGGGACTTGGGGAACTCCAGGCCATGTGGAGATGACATTGTCCTCATCACTTGAATACCAGTCAAAAATTTTAGACAGCAGTTGACCTTATTCTTCCTTTTGGGACAGATGATGCTTTCCAAATGATGCTGGTGGTGCTGCCAGTAGATGAAATTATAGATCTTCAGTGGACAGATAAAACTTGTCCAAGCTCAGCCCCAGTGATCTGTCAGAGCATAGTGCAGAAAAATGGCTATTGATGCTTTTCCTTTCCCCTCTCAGAACATTCACTCAGAACATCTTTCTGCTGATCCTTCTCTGGAGTCAAGCTCAATTTTTTTTCCTGCTGTTTTCATAGGTCCCTCTTCACCATTGTTTCATTGTCTATAGGGGGCAGTTTTCTATATGAGGGACAAGAAAGTGTCTCATCAACCCCCTGGTGTGACGTATTTCTTACTTTCCATTTCCATTTTGCGCTTTGGTTGCTTCTGCAAATATTTGTTTCCTTTCCTTTCACCACATCAGACATAGCCAGTATGTCTGCAGGTACTGCTGGTCCTCTTGATTTGAGAATCAAATGGCTTCTCAGCTGTCATCTGGGCACTTCTTTATTATTTTCCTTTATAAAATATTTTCTGAAAGTTGAGAAAAATGAGCAGAAAATAGAATGGTAATTATCAGATAAAGTCCAGCTCAGCAAGATACTTTTTTTCCCCAAGGGCAACATGTAGGAAGGTGTAAGATAATGAATAGTGAGCAGAGTTTTCTTAACACATGGCTGTAGACCAATGTTGGGAAGGCTCACTTTGGGAGAAACAAAAACCTTATGAATGCAGTGGTTTTTCTTCACTTTTTTTTGAGAATATTTTTCCAGAAATGCCTATCTTATATTCATTTTGGGTGACCCACACTTAGTCCCCATGCAAATTATTGTGGCCTATTTTTGCATGAGTAGAGCCAGGACCGGGGTCCTGCTCACCTTTTCTCTTCATATTGAAGTGCCTAATCTTATTTTCTTTGTTTCATTTTAAAGCACCAATCTGTGTAATGATATCTGTGTTTACTTTGATAACAAGAAGTTAGTAGGTTTTTAACACTTCCCTATATCTGACTTTTTCTTGGAAAAGTTCAGACCTTTTAATAATCATTTATGAATGCAAGTGGGGCAAACATTCTAAGATATTCTCAAATTGTACAAAAATACAGAGTAGAAAAGTTTAAAAATAGAATAGAAATACAAAGAACACAGTGTAGAAATTTTGGAAGATTTAGGAAATGACACATTTCAATGCAAAATGTAGCAATTTGCAATTACAATTTATTCTAATTGTATTCCAGGTACCTCTATATTTATTACTTGCCTAAGGAAATCTGATGTCTCTCTTTTTGGCTGCAGTCTTTAACACTGCAGCATTTTTATTTATTTATTTATTTGTTTGTTTGTTCCCACAAAAATATGTGGGTTTTCTTTTTCTGACAAGTGCTTGAAAGTTATACATAGACTTGAAACAGTACTGGATATGTAGTTGCATCATGCCCAAAGAAATTTGTAGTGTTTAGAACTGGCCTGATTCTAATGCTGTGGAATTACACAGAAAGAGTCTCAGCTAGGAGCAAGGTCATAGATGAGCTTTGATGAGTTGATTTATCAGTGAATAATAATAATAATAATTTTTTTCCACACTAGTGTCAATGGTGGGTTTTTTGTTTGCTTTGTCCAGCTTTTACTATCATTTTGTGTGTATTCCACCCTTCCCCCCAAGCGACTTTTTAGTATGGAATAATATTTTGTTAAATCAGAAGATCTTTTACTGTATAGGCACTCATTATGATCTGAGAAAGACATCTGGACACTCAGTGCAGAGTCCTTATATCTAGAAATAGAGCTAATTAAATTAGGATTACATCCCTGTAGAGACTTTTAGGAGGATTGGGTAAAAAGAAGTGAGGTGTAGTACTGGATGTGTGGGAGGACAGAGAGGATGGGAACTGGACAGGTCATTGTGCACAGATCATTAGAATTCATTCATTGTATTAGAATGTCTGTTCATTGTATTAGAACTGTTGTTCATTGTATTAGAACATTTTCTGTGGTAAGATAAGTGGATGGTGTTTTCTCTTTAAAGGATTAATCTTTTTATTTACATATATGTGTGTGTGTCTGTTCATGTGGGATGCAGAGAAGCCAGCAATATTTAAATATTGAATAAATCTACCTACAGCATAAGCTGTGGTGAATCTTCTCGAAAAATAGCTTATTGAATGATCTTTTCAGGATTTTCAACAAGTGTTCATTTATAGATGTAAACAGTGCATTGAGGGGAGTTAGAATAACCCATCAAATAGTATTGATACTACCGAAAAAATCCAAATAAATCTCTAGCTTGTCTCCACGAGCATCCTTGTTCTCACTGCTGTTCTGTTTAATCCTCCAGTTTCTTCAGGGATATATTTTCTGGAATTATGTTTCGGTTTTTTAAATTATTAATGTCATTAAAATTTATAATTTTCTGTCATTACCTCTAGGAAAACAGAGATTGTAATGTGAAACATAATTGTCTCATTTTGTGATTTGTGTTACGATAGCTGAGCACAACGAAAGGAGATTTAAGTATTCCCCTGAGCAATATGACGTGGTAGTGCAAACTAACTGAAGTTCTGTGTGTGCAGATAAATAAACAGATAAACTAATTCCACAATTTGACCAATATTTGTGTTTCTGAGACATCTTTGAAAGGCTGTGCATCGCTTAGAGGGGACACAAAATGTTTGTGGTGAGAGCTGAACTGAAGGTTTGGATTATGTGCAATTCTTTTATTTTTGGTTTTCAGCCATTTGGTCTGAGTGTGCCCACCAAGGGATGCAGCCTAGGAGGTTATGAATTAAAGCTATGCCATTAAATTGTCTTTTCCTCAGATTTCTGCTTAGAGGTGTGTTTTAACACCCCTCAGATCCACAGAGGGGAAATCTTGGGGAGTCTGTAGAGCTTGAGGGTCTGCTACATTGTCTCCCTGTAAGGCTAGAAAACGCTGCCTAGCATTTTTTATTAAGCCTCAAAATCTTTGTCTTCCATAAGAATATTTTTTTTTCTGGTTTACGGTTTTCATGCCACACCAGTTGGTCTGTCATTAATGCAATGAATTTCACCTTCTGCAAAGTTAAAAATCCATGTTCCTAAGAAAAAAAGGGAAATTGGCAAAGAAGAGATAAATTGAGCCAAGGTACAGTACTAGTCAACCATAGCAAGTAATTATTATAACCCCATGGTCATTTCACTCACAGCTTGACAGAGAAAATGGCAAAAAAACAAAATAATTTTTTGTTGAATGTTAAATGTCCAAGGCCAGGCTTGCTTCCGCTGATGATCCATCACAAGGTGTGGGCCCTGTTGACCAAGTACCTGCAGCAACATGAGGAATTTGCAGCCCCCTGAGCTGCCAGGGGCTGAGAGAGCCCTGTGCAGACTGGGCACTGGGCTGGCCCAGCTGTGCAGCCAGAGCAGTGCAGCTGTGCTGGGGACCAGTGCAGCTGATGTGATCTGCAGATGCTGCTGGTGGCCCTGGTGAGGAGCTGGGATGTACAGCAGGTGCTTGGGCAGTGAGTGCCAGCAGCAGTTAGATCTGTGATTCTCTGTGCCTTTTCTCCCAGCGAACTCCTGCCAGGAGGAAAACATCACAAGCTGCCCCTTTGTAATGATTTCAGGAATAGCTAAGCATGTGATTTTCAAACTGGGGTAAAAATCTAGGTTTTGGTTTTGTTTCTTTCTTTAAACACAAAATGTGCAAAGCATGGAGTGGGGCTGGCTTCAGCCTCCCTATAAGAGCAGTAGATGCAGGCCCAGGATGGATTAGGAGGCTGGGACGTGTGAAGGCCTGCAGAGAAACTTTAGAAATTGTGAAGCCTGGAAAGAAAAGCAGTCTGTCCTTGAGATCTCCTTATGTCTTCTCCCAAACTATTCTTGTGCGCAAAGTGATGTTCCTAAATATGTCAGACCTGTCCATAAAGTTTCTTCTATTCTTTTATTTCCTCGTACAGACAACCTCAAAAGACTTCCTTGAGTCATTATCAGGATTAGTCTGCAGAAATGATCTACTGTACTTATGGGAAAAGTGCTTTCTTGTAATGTTGTTCACAGGTGAAAGAGCCATATTTCCTAAAGACTGTTATGTTTTTCGATTGTTATTTTGTCCTGAGGATATGGTGAGGTTCTAGTCTGTCAAACAAAAGGTCTTTCTATATAAATTTCATTTCAAGGTTGTTTTGGTTTTTTTTTAAGAAATCTATTGAGTCCATTTTGCTGCTTTCCTTTGAGGAGATATATCTGCAAAATTCTAGTATTGCCAAGATGGATGGTACTGTGTTAGGCTATTTTCTTTTGTTTAAGATGTTTTATAAAAAAATAGCATTATTGTTGTTAAACACAAAATAAAATTTTGTGTAGACTAAGCATGTGCATCTGTAAAATATTTCTCCTATTGCCTTTAAAAAAAAACATTTAGCTAATAATGAAAGAAATACATAAAATATCAGGACAAACATATGTTTTTAAATGACTGTGTCCTCGTTCACAGGAAATCACTGATAATGAAATACTAGAGTTGGTGCATAGTGCTCTGGGGAGGATGACAGTTATCCGGCAGATTTTCCCTCTGGCAAGGGACAACAACCAGAGGTGCATGAGGAACAACCACCGAATATCATCCCTGCTGTGTGATCCACAGGAAGGCTATCTTCAGATGCTGCAGGTCAGTAGCTGTGCACAGCAGAAAAAATCCATCTTAAGAATTTGCCATGGGACAGTTTTCTGTGGCTGTATTAACTCAGAGGAAGAAGGCAATGAGTACAGATAAATCTGATCTGGTCAATGTTTCTTGATGTTATTAATTTATTTTATTTCCCAATGCTGAGTGATTTAGGTGTGATGTTATGTCCATGAAGTATCAGCAAGTGGTTGCATAACTCAGAGCTTATTTTGAAAATTTCATTCTCTTAAGAGTCTTTTTATATTTGAAAAGATTGTGCCATCATAGTCCTGTGGTATTACTGCTTGCTTATTTTATTTATGGTCATTCGACCTCTGTTGTGAAAGAGTTAATCTGGGAGGATAATAGAACTCTGATAGGTATTGGGCTGCAGAGCATTTAATATTTATGTAATGGACTGAATCAAGCTGATGTATTCAGTCTGTCCCTTTTCAATAGTCTCAGAAGTCTCCAGGAGCTGCTAATTGTCTGAATGTGTAAAATATGCACTGCTAGCTCAAGTTTCAGGTTTTGGTAACACATCTGACTCTGGTGTTAGCAACATCTTGACATTTCTTGGCAATTTGTCCCAGATATCAGATTTTTTGTTCCAGTAATATAAATATTACTTAATAAGTAGTATTTCCAATGATAGTGCAATAATTCAGAAACAAAGGCCTTGGACTTTCAATGGGACTTGTGTATTTTGGTTTATTTCAGACACAGTTAAAAATCTCATTTGTATCACTATTGAAGGTGTTGGAGATAGCTATAAACTGCAATGAGACCTAGAATATAAACTCGCTTGAAACCATTTAATTGCAAACTTAGTTTTAAACTAAGATGGGTTGAGTGAGGTGGGCTGTCAGTGGTTGAGCCTGTGGGCTGTCTAGTGTGGGTGTGAGTGGTGGAGTGATGGTGAAGGGGCTTGGTTAGTCCTGGGGAGGAGCTGTCACCAGCCAAGGCTTCTGCAGCCTGGTCAGGAGGATATGTGGGGCCAGGACTCCTGCAAGATGGAATCCTGTCCTGGCTTGGAAGAGTTTCAGACCAGGTGAGACAGGGAGAGTGTCAGGAAGGGAAGTGGGTTAAGATTTCCCAAGGTATAGGGGTGTTAATTTTACTTATTTGCACCCATTAAAAGGTTGTAGCTGCAGAGAGTGAAATCCTTTAAGGGGCAGATATGAACAGTTCCTCCTTGAAGCAAAGCTCTGCTGTCTCAGGCTCTGTCTAGCCATAGCAAAGTTTGGAAAAAGCCAAACACACCCCTTGTAGTTCTGAGCATGGCTGTATTCTTTCTGCATAGGGGAAAGTCAGTGTCTGTCTTGGCTGAGAAAGAAAAGACACTTTTGATCTTTGTTAGTAACTGAGGTGTGCTGAAATGAGAACAAAGGCTGCTCATTTCAGAGGATCAAAGCAATTTCCAGTATGATGAAAAATTATCTATGCTGCACCAACAAATCACTCATTGGGGAATAATCTTCCATTACAGCAGGATTTTGAGTATTGCTGCCTATGCTGGTTTATGCATAATCTAATTCAGAGACTCATCTGAAGAACTCTGACAGGCCAGTGAGCAAGCTCCAATTTGCAAATTTGCATACTGGTAACTGGGAGCTGGTTTGCTAACACCAGCAGCCTCATGTCCTATTACTAAATTTCATTGATAAGGATCTTTTGATAAGGATCTTCTTCCTGCTGGTTTCCAGATGTGGATTTTGGGAAATAAAATATTCTCAGTTTCTGTCTTCCAGAAATATTATACCACCTTAGAAACTGTCTTTGAGAGAATGGTATGGTAATGTTATGCTTTGCCCATTAGTTCCTTCTCTATGAACTTAAAAACAAGAGAGATAAAGAAGCGCAGAGGTAAAATATTTTTGGCAGCTGATTGCATAACTTTCATGTCCAATTGCATTGGCATGAAAGAGGGCACATGTGAGAGCTCTCCATATTAGCTGTCCCCACTATATTTTTAAGTGTCTATAGATTAAATATGGGATGATTTTGTCATGTGCAGTTATACCTGAAGTGTTCCATAGCTGCATTTATTTTTCATAGGTTTTGCCAAAATATCTTATGTAACACCTTGTGGACATACAGCTCACATTAATTTGAGTGTGACTGACATATTATTAATGGTCCTGTAATTCAGGTACTTGCAATTTTCTTCTTCCTTTTCCCTGCTTAAAAAAAAAAAAAAAGTGGTGACCTTTTGCTGTACAGAAGTACATCACTGAATTAGCCCCGTTGCCAGAGGCTACAGGAGCTCCAAGCTCCATGACAGGCTGCATGAATCCACCAGAGGCAGTGACCGCCTGCCAGTGCTGCTGAGTCTTTTTGTTCCTTTGAAGTACTTGATTAACACCACAGTTTGGAAATCCCTGCCTCATTCTCCCTTGGGCAGTCTCATATTAATAATTGTTTGTTGTCAAGGTAACTTACCAGCTATTGTTGGTTAATTATTTATTTCGTGACTTTGAAGAAGAATAAGCTAATCTCTGTCAACGTCTAGCTGTAGTATTTTTCTAGGGGAGAATTTAGCACTTTTAACAAGCTAGTGAAGAAAGAAACATTTACGTCATGGATTATTAACTTTGTTCTGGTGAAATTAATTAAAATCTTTTTGGAAAGATTTTGTTCTCTGTGTCTTTAGGACTATATCCTAGAAGGTTGTTTTTCAGTGGGTGATCATCTCGGTTTGGCATTTTGACAAGCCTTTTAAAGACCAGGCTGTTCTGCAAGCTCATCCAAAAACTCATCTGTTCTGGATGCTTTTAGGAAATCCAATCTTATTCCATCAACCCACTTGTCAAAATTTTGCTCACGCCCTTATTTCTTGCACGTATAATATACTCATCTGGGTTTCTGCTTCAAGTGGAGAAAAAGCTTTATAAAGTTTCCTGTCTTGACCATTTTATTTGACTTCAGAGGAGTGCATTTCTCTCTGTCTTATTCTTCAGGTAGGATTTTTTTGTGTCCATTTCACAAGGGAAAAGACACAATTTAGAACTTGCTTTCTTCCCTTGGTCATTGGTATCCTGTGGCTTGGGCCATCATTGTTGTCAGTGTTGCCTCAGCTGGAGAGAAAGCACTGAAGCACTTCAGGATTTGTAGTCCTAGCCAGACCTAGTATGTATCCTCACATGGCATTTGAATGGTATTTAGTGGTATAATTGCTATTAAACTCGTTAGATTATTTCAGAATTGTTCTTACAGAATCAATTTGAAAAACTTCTGCTGTATAATTTGCTTCAATCTAAAATATTTCCCTTGAAGTATTAGTTTTGATGGCACTCTAAAAACTTGATTTTTGATGAAGCTATTTTTTTCATTCATCAGGTTATTCACAATGCATTCATAAATTCCAAATCAGATTTTTTTTTATTTATGGTTTTTTTAAGAAAGATTTCTCTTTAGAAATGTAATTCCCATGAGTTTATTTTTGCCTTTGCTTACCATTTATGTAGTTGATGAGTTCAATCCATGTAAGATTCTAAAGATATTAAAATATATTACAGGGACACGGTGTATCTGAAATAATTTAGCAAGACCCAAAATACATAGTAGAATTGAAAAGGCAAAAAGAAAAAAATCACAAAATTCATGAGGTTATTCCTGATTGAGAGTCCAGTCTCTCTTCTGAGGAACTATTCCAGGCATTGCTTGGACATATTTGAGGAGATGTTGAGAAGTGTAGGAGGAAATTCATTGAAAGAGCTGATCTTCTCCTTGAGTGAAAATTCTGTTCTTTATTGATATGTCCATTGGATATCTACGCAGGCATCTCTTAGCAATTGCTCCTACAAAGCTGGGTTTTTATTTCTGATCTATTTTCTGTTCAGGAATCACTGCAATTTAACTACTGTAAGTTATTTTTTAGGATGTTTGAGTGCCTAAACTTAAGGGCCTGATCCTGCAGTTTTGTCCAACTAAATGGCCTTATTCTCATTTGATGTTAACACTGCTGTTATTACACAACTGTAGTGTGCTACTGAGGAGCAGTAAATATTGATTAAACCCTATTGAAGCATTCACTTTCCCCCATAAAGGACTGATGAGCCACATTTTTCCTTTTCTTTCAATGCAAACCTGTATTTGCTAGTTTCTTTAGCAAAGTTTAATTTGGATTTTTGGCCAGATGTTCAGTCACAGTGAAATTGTTTCTGAGTACAATGTGAATGTAAAGTATCCTTGAACTGACTTTACTGCCCATTGCACAGCACAAATCTCTCCCTGAAGCCCAATGACGTGTATTTTCTACAAGGTGTTTTAGCAGAGTAATTCATTAAAAACCCAAAGCATTGCAGGTGTCTCATGGCCATGGGGGATTTTGTGATCATGCTGAAGACTAAAACCCCCGGTAGGCTCTGCAATGATCTTTTCCTCTCTGCCTCTTTTGACTGCTGGATTTCTCTATTTGCATAATTATTTCATTGAATTTTTGTTCACTGCTCAATCAGGAAGCAGACAATAGTAGCTCAAAGAAAGCATCAGTACCTCCATCTTTCATTTGTTATTGCCTCTGAAAACTAATTTGTACCTATATTTATTTATAAGTGAGGTAGGAAAAAAATTGCAATCTTGCAGGCTGTTTTGCAATTCCAGCATTTACCTCGTCCTTCTGTTTGACTCTTGGTTGTGTTCAGTTTTCTCTATCAAGGCACTCCTACTAGACTTTCCTTGCACAGTCAGAGTTAGCTGTGCCAAATTCCTGAGATTTTAGTGAGTGAAGCCAGTGCCTCCAGCTAACAAATTTAAGCATGACAGGGTAATCCAGGCCTTGTGTTGTTGGTGACACGTTGTTTCAAAACTTACTGGCAAAGAAAACACTCATAATGATGAATGGCCATAATAAATAGCTGAAGGACAGTGATCATTCAGAGAACAGAACCTGTAAGAAGGGAAGAGTGTTGTGATATGTGTAACTCTGTAAAAACAGGAGAAAACTAAAAAGGAAAGAAGAGCTGCTCATTGATTAAAAGAGAGTCTGAGAGGGCAGTCTTACAAATAATTCTTTGGAATGCTCACTGAGATACTTAAAACTAGAATGGGCAAAACACTAAATAATACAGTATTTAGATTCCTTACTGTCGGAAAGCTCAAATAAATATACAGTTGAGGTCTGTTTTTTGGTGTTTGTAGGAGAATTTTAGTAATTTTATTTCATTTGCCTTAGGGGTAATAAATAAAGAGCCCTTTGGAAGTTTGAAGCTGACATTTGAGTCTTTAATGACCGTTTGTTTTTTGACTGTGTTTCCATGAATGCCAGCGTGCTGGCTGTGATCCCTCTCTCCCTGAGCAGCAAGTGTGTATTTATAACCCAGGCACTGCTGCACTGTCTCACAGGGCTCTGCCCACGAGAGGCTGATGGCTGTGGGCAGGACCAGGACAAGAAGCAGGTGGCCCTGGGGACAGCGGTGGCTGGGACAGGAAGGTGGTGTGGCACTCTGTGTGCCGCCCCCAGCTGGGGCTGCTGAAGGGAGAGGCTGCAATGGTTGGGTCCCTTCTCCTGGTGGTCCTGCCTGTGACAGATGTATCCAGGCACAGAACCTCCAGGCACACCTGCCTGAGCTGCTGGAGCCCGTGGAAAGGGGGAGGAACATCAGGGAGCCTGGGAAGGAGTTGGAGAGCTGGCTCCAAGCACAGTATGCAGTGGATCCACAGCTAAACAGATCCAAACTTTCCTGCTGGCACACCCAGAAGGGAGGGAGGGAGATGAAGAGAGAAAACTTGCAAAACCTGCAGGGGAAAAAGACATTCCCCAAAGCCTGACGTGCTTTTGCAGAGCCACTTCACCACTTGCAGGCTGAAAAGACCCTTCACATCAGGGGAGAGGCTAGAGCTGAGTAAGGCAGCCTCATCTGCTCCTTGTGTAGCAACCAGCTCAGCTAAGAAGACAGCAGGTGAGAGCAGCAGGTGACTTTCTTCTCAGAGATACGGAGGCATGTGGTTGCTGATATGACATTGTACCAGGGATGTGACTGAGAGCCTAGCAGGCCTCATACAGCCCACTGACCATGATCTGCTGCTGTTGATCCATGTGGGCTGCAGTGCTACAGCCTGGAGTGGTCTGAGGAGCATCCAGAAGGAAGAGAAGTCAGTCAGAAATGCCAGCAGGCCTGCATGGATGAACAAGTAGTTCCTGGACAAACTCAAAACACTAAAAGGCAGTCTACAGAGACTGGAATCTGGGACAGGAAGCTGGTAAGAAATACAGAGAAATTGTCTGAGCAGTCAGGGATCAGGTTTGGAAAACTAAAGCCCAGATAGAATTAAGTCTGACCGCAAATGTCAAGGGAAAACATGAAATCTTCTATACATACAGTTGGTGATAAAAGGAAAAGGTGCAAAAAATATGAACCCTCTCTGAATGGAAATAGGAAACTCGGTTACTCAGGATAAGGAGGAGGCTGAGGCACTCAATGATTTATTTGCTTCATTCCTCACTGGCAAATGCTCCAGTCAAGTTGTGAATGCCCCATCCCTGGCAGTGTCCAAGGTCTTTGCTGCTCCTGGTAAGATGCACTCTGTCAGTAGAGACACAAATGTGCAACTGCACCAGGCAGTACTTGAACTGTGGAGGCTGACACACAGGTTTAGGACATGCTGGAGTGTGCATCACCATCATCTCTCTCCTCAGGCAGCAGGCATTTCTGGCAGGCTGCACTTCCTCTTCCATCTGCTTCATCCTTGGAGCTGACTGCTGTGGCCACTCACAGAGCAGTTTTGGCAGCAGCAGGGTACAGATGCCCAGCTTGGGAATGAGTTTTTGAAGAAGTGGCATCTCAGTGTCAGCTTGCCTTCCAGCTGATCTCTTCAACATTCTCTGGATGAACTCCTGGCTCTGCTGGCCACTCAGAGTTGGGGGCAGTCTTTGTGGCTTGCTGGCCTTCTCAAAAGAGCACTTATCTGTAATTAGTACCTCTGAAGGAGCTTTCTTCATATATAACTTTAAAATCATTCTGGAAAATCTCATGAAATTCACATAGAAACTTCTATGAAATGACATTTAATACTGTGATAGATTTCCATTCTTGAAAATTTCTGCTGTGCTCTACTAGTGTATGGTGGATTTATTTCTTCAGTGCAAAAAAGAGCTTCATAAAGTCTGGAATAATTTCCAGAAGATAAACCTGAACATGCCTAAAATTATTCATGTACAAGGTGTATTTTTTAACATATTGGTGAAGCAGTCGCCATCATTCTTATAGCAGATAGATCAAGAACCATTTTAGTACCTTCAGCTCTTACACTGTCAGCAATGGAGAAAGAAGAACTAAAGATTACTGTCACTTCCTCCAAACATGACCAAAATCAAGTACTTTGTTCTAGTGTAGGAATTTTTATTCTGTTAAGGGAAAGCGCTTCAGAAAGATATGTCCTTTCTTCCTCTCTTCCACTATGAATATCCAAATAGGGGAATTCAAAAAATGCTCCAGAGCTTTGAAAACCCAAATTAGCCAAGTATGTTACCTTGTTTCACTTCTCTTTTGCTTTGCTACCAATTCTGAATGCTACCTGAAGAGGAATTTTTAAAATTAACTATTTTCTTATGCCTCTGACAGTACTGGTTGAATCAGAATACAGCTGAACCCTGTACTGTAGAATCAGAGTACAACTGAACCCTTGGGTATCTCAAAAATTCCCTTTCAGTGGTCATATCCATACTCATAGGGAACTTGACAGTTCACTGAAAATTAAAATATGTGTGCAGATGCAGTAAAAAAGGCATACAGGTCGTGTCTGCTGAATCCTTTTTCTTTTCACAGCATCACTATTCTGGAGGTTACAGCAAACTCATGTTGCAAATATGATTATGACATATGCAGAGATTTTGCTTTGAATGTAATAAAGCATATTATTATAGCCCTGAATTTACTGTGAGATCAGGCTGGAATATTTGTGTCTTATTTTTTTTTTCTCACTATTAGAAATCCAGCCTTAGTTGTGGAAATTTTGATGCTGGTTTCTTTTTTCCTAGCTTGCATATTTTCTGTTCTAAAATAGAAGTGTTGATTGTGTGAATAAGATGCAACTTACTCTTCCATAGATATTGACTCTTTAGTGAGTAATGAGTAAAATGTAGTTATGCATGCATGTCATTTTTACTGGAGTAAATAGAGTATGATTATATGATGGAAGGAATTTTGCTGATTAAAAACCACCATTTACTCATGTTTGGGATGAGGCTTTCAGCAGAAGAGAACCAGAGTGGCAAAGTACCAGTGGATAATACAACAGAACATGCAGAATATTCTGTCCATGGCAAAAAAATAAACTGGTAGATTCTCTGCAACATTTTCTTCTGCCTTGGTACAGATCTGTAGATGTAGAATAAGGACAAATGTGGTGGAGACTCCTCTTGTGCAGACCCCATGTTGCTATCTCTCCGTTTATGGCATTCTTTCACAAGAAATTAATGGAACAGTAGTGATACAAAGTCCACTGAAAGTCTAGCTGAATGGTGAGGATTAGGTTGGTAAACACAGGATTGTTTTGTTTTGCTCTGCAGCAGGAGGTAATTTGAGTTGGGTGCAAGGCTGTGCAGGCTGAGATCCTCAGTGCAATTCTCCCAAGCTCTGTCAGTCACATCTGCAGAACTGTGGTGTCTTCTCCAAGCACATGAAAAGCAGAAAACAATGTACCCAAGTGCATCTTATATTTTGCCTTAGAGCTCTCCGCTAGCAAACCAAGCACTGTTTTTGGGAATGAGGCTGCAGTTTTCCAGAGCTGCAAAAGAACAGTGCCAAAGGGAGAAAACACAAGGCATTTCTGACCTGTGGGAGTTCCAAGGCAACAGACAATTAGTTGTCAGTTAAAAGTGAGTGTGTAAAAACAAATTCAGTTGGGAGCAAAGAGGATCGTGAAGGTTTATAAGAAATGGCATTTTTCCTTTTATATAAACCTAGTTCTAAGAAAGTGGATTTTGTAGTGTGTGGTTTGGGGTGGTGTGTCTTTTGGGATCTGAGCTTTGGATTTTTTCTCTGTGAAGAGTTGTTTAGCCCAGAAGAAAAGTGCCCTCTTGAATAATAAGGATCTGCTTGGTTGCTTTATTTGAAATATCTACAGAATAGGGAAACAAATGCAATTGAGCAGAAGAATTTTGGTTGCTGGGACTCCTGTTAACTCTTTAATTATTTTTCTTAAAACCAGAGGAAGTATGGCATATAACTACTTTGGAAAATATTCTAAAATAAAATATTTAACTAGATAAAATAATGGCAATATGGAGTGCCCGTTCAGCACGGCTGGAAAGAAAAGGGAAAAAAGATGGCAATGCCAGATGAGAGAGATTCTCCCTGATGGTATCTCATAGGTTTGCATTGTTTTCATGTTGAGATCCCTTTTTATGCTTAGTCACTTAAATAACTGTGTATTTGCAATATCCTATTTTCTTTGTATTTTGATTCTTTCAAAATTAATTTTTGCTTATATATCTTTCATTCAGATTTATTTATACTAGAAGATATTTCAAAGTGCCTAAGTTTTTGATTTATGTCAAACTCTAGATTGTGGAACATAAAACATTTTGTTTCTGAAGATTAGGATCTTACAGACATCAGAAGTTTACTTGCAGCCAGTGATTCAACAGTAATATATGTTTAAACTTTCGCAGAGTGACACTTTTATTGGGACAGCTAGAGAGTCACATTTATAGGAAGTATGCAGCTGAATTAACTTTTACCTGCAACCCTTTCCTGGTGTCTAGGCATTACTTTCTAAGCTGAACTAGAAAAATCCAGGAGATAAATGGCAAAGTCAGGGATGATCATGATTAAAGCCTACAGCTAGAAGAAATATTATTAGTATTAGTGTTGTTGTTGCTGCTGTATTAACAGAAAAAGCTGTATCTGGCCAATGATGTAGAGTGAAGATTTGAGTTTAGCAAAGACTGAATCTAACCCCTTGTGCATATGTTTGAAGCAGAATGCATGTGAACTCTGGAAACAGGTAAAGAGTATCTAATTACTTTTTTTAAATCACTTGTGTTAGCCAACTTCCTCTACAAAAGTTTTACCATTTGAGGTGGATACCACTACCTGTCAAAGATCTAATCTTGTATTGCTAGACATGTCTTGGTTTGAAAAATTAAATACGTAGCTCAGCATTACTAGTGTGGTGTTC
The DNA here is from genome assembly GCF_048771995.1 of Taeniopygia guttata. Classification (NCBI taxonomy): domain Eukaryota; kingdom Metazoa; phylum Chordata; class Aves; order Passeriformes; family Estrildidae; genus Taeniopygia; species Taeniopygia guttata. The sequence goes on along the minus strand of NC_133031.1, from coordinate 9,841,870 downwards.
TGTTCTTACTGTAGTCTTTGTCATAAATTGTTTATTTCTGTATCCCTCATGTAAATTGAAGAATAAGGAGGCTAAATTCTGTAATTCACTGTGAATTCTACTTTCCAGAGAAAGTAGCACATAACCAGTCTCATGTATATTTGGTGGAAAGAGATGCTAAAACCAAAATAATACTGTAATTTCTCCTCTTTCTGTTCTAAAGAGTTGTGTGTATATTGGATTTTGCTGCGCCAGAAATTACCAGCTGATCAGATGAATAAAACCCCAAGAACTTAATTCCATTCTCTTTCCCTCCTTGCTGAAAGGGCTGACAAAGTAGCAATCCTTGTCTTTCATTGATAGATAGCTGTACTCCCTCTGTAGTTTGAGTTTATATGTGGAGTGTGATCTCTCTTTACAGCACTGCATTGCAGTAATGCTCAGGCAGTGCCTGTGCGCCAGAATCCCTTGGACAGAGGGACCCAGGAGCACAGGCATTTGTGTCAAGTGCTTTGACTGTTGAACATGTCAAACATACCCAGCTTTTAGTTTTTACTTAAGCCTTCTTTTGTTTTCTCTTCTGGTTTTTATAGTTTCTTTGGAAGGTGCTCACATAAAAAAAAGAGGCTCATTCTTATTATTGTTTGCAGGTTTCCAACCTGTACCTGTATGACAGTGTGCTCATGCTGGCCAATGCTTTCCACAGAAAACTGGAGGACAGAAAATGGCACAGCATGGCAAGTCTGAACTGCATGAGGAAATCCACCAAACCTTGGAACGGAGGAAGATCCATGCTAGAGACTATTAAGAAGGTGAGAAAAGACAAACCACCATTGTGTGGGCAATTGAAAGGGTTGCTTCATGTGTGCCTGGGCATTTGAAGAACGTTTTAACTTATATTCAACTTTTCTTTGACGTATTACAAGCAAGTGATCTATAATCACCAAGGACAATTTACAGCTATTAAACAAGCAACTGATTTATGATAAACAAGTTATACACAGTGCAGTGTGGGTCCAGTGCATTCTACTTCTGTTGTTTTTGTGGGTGCCTTCTGTGGAGGAAGTAGGATCTGGAGTAGTCATGGGAATTGATTAATGCACTTTTGCAAGAGGATAACTTAAGGAGCTTAGAGGGCAGGAGGGTAAAGCAGTGGTGAGGTTTAAGACTTATGCTGCATTTTCGACAGCTCAGATAGACACTGGGTGTGTTAGTGCTAAAGCAATTTTCTGAAAAAAAAAAGAAAAAACTGAAGTGTTTTGTCTAGTGCTGGGCTTGAGCTTCTGAAGAACATGCAATGGCCACATTTAAGTTTACTATAAACATGATTTAAGCATATTTGGCACATACTTTATGCAGAGGAGTGTTTATGAAGGCAATTTATTTCTGTTCTGAAATTTCTCAAACTTACTTCCTTAGGGCCATATAACTGGGCTAACTGGTGTTATGGAATTCAGAGAAGATGGAGCCAACCCCTATGTCCAATTTGAAATACTGGGCACCAGCTACAGCGAAACATTCGGCAAAGACGTGCGGCGGGTAAAGATGTGCTGCTTCCTTCTCTCTTTTGTTTTTCTCTAAATAATATACATTCTGCCTCACAGGAGAAAACATTATTCTTCAAGAATGAATTAGTGCTATGCTGCAGAAGACATTTTCTCTATGAGAAATATTTTCTAATTTATTACACACTTAAATCTTGAAAACAGGTTTTATATTGGTAGGCAGGAATCCTGCAAGTTATTTCTCGTGTGCAGTAATGATGCAATGCCATAAGCATGCTGTGAATATAATAGTGAAGACTGCACAATTTAGCTTATGTATTTTATTGTTAATTAAGATAGGATTGCTATATAATAGAAATATGAAAGATACAACACAATTGGCACTTGTCTTACTAAGGAAGATAGCTGAGTGTATAAATTACGTAAACACGCTAGGATGTTTCAAGTGTAGCTGCTGCAAGAATTTGAGATAAATAAAAGATAATTTCCAAAATGAAAGATGCTCTCGCATGAAAAGTAAAGATTGACCTATCGGTGGCAGTTGATGGAAAGAGGACTGCCAAGGACTAGAAGGCAGTTAAAATGATTCCATGGGATTATTGACATAAATTGTTGTGTTTTGCGAAGGCTACCTTGAACAATCTGAGGCAGAGGGGATGCTCCAAAAATATATGAAATTCTCAGTTGAACAGTGAGGTTCTGATTGGAACCCATGCTGTAAGTAGTTTGTAAATGGCTCAGATGGTTGAAATACAGACATTACCATGGTATGATCAATGGGTCCTACATTGAACAGAGCTGAACAAAGAGGATTTCACAAATAATTAAAATAAGTCTCATATATTAAAATATATGTGACTTCTTATTTTCATTTGGCCATTGGTTTCTGTGATTTGCTTTGATTTGTCTGAATTACGGAAGTGTAAGTGGAAAAACAAGCAATTTTTGTTTACATATCATCTTTATCAGCTAAACATGAGATTCCTTCAGAGTCTAATTTGGCACAAGGATTTGGCAGAAGGATTCTAGATCTACAGCTATTAAACATCAACATGGAGCCAAAGTTGTGCAATATCTATTAGAAATTCAACAGAAGGGAGACAAGTATTTGAAATGTATAAAGTTCCAGGAGATATAATTGAAAATTTTCTGTTGCCAAAAATTTGCCTCTGAACACTTCAGTTTGGCTCTTACATTGTTGTTACCAGAAATGGCTATTTTTCAGTCCACTTTCATTTCTAGATGACTGAAAACGAGGAAGTCTTAAGTTTCAAACACTATGTAAATTATAAAATATTATCTTGTCTTAATTGTGGAAAAAATGTTGCCTATTTAATGAAACAAAGTTGGATTAGGAGGTGTAGGAATCAATCCAGGTTCTCAGGCAGAATTGTGCTCTTCATTTTATGCACAAGTATGGGAACCAGAAGTATCTGGTGCCATGCCAGATGCTGTGGACTACCCCACTGTTTGCAGCTGCCAGTCCAGAAAAGCCTGAGTGTCCTGTCAGTGCTGTGTTGTCCCTAGCACATGGATACTGTGTTACATTTAAGTTTGGTCCCATTTTTTTACAGAATTCCCAAGTGGCTTTGCTTAAGTCACGTAATTGCTTTGATGCTTCAATATTTACCTTCCAGTAAAAATTGGCATAAACACCACAGAGCACAGGTTTGAGCTTTACAGGCAAACTGGGATGTGTGAGTATCCATTATTAGGTGTTTCTAATGTTCATTTCAAATATGGTACCCCAGATAAAAATGCTCCCACTTTGGTATGTGCAGCACACTGACCAAATGGACACATAATCCAAATGTGTGAGGTGGAGATAACTAAGATATCACTCAAAAGCAACCACAAGGCAAAGAAATAGGTAAAATGATTAAATGGGAAAATTACTACAATGGCTGACCTGGTATACTACTCATTACTTTTGATCTCTAGTGTGCTACTTTCAGGTTGTGCTGCTAGGTGGTTAATATAGGAAGGCTTAACTCTTTGGGTGTTAAATTCAGAACACTATTGAGTTCCCGAAAATTGAAAGGGAGGATAATTCTAAATGGGTAAAAAGCTAATGGCTGTGGAATACTGCTCTGAGCTAAAATAAAGTTCTGGAAATTATCCTTTCACTCTAATATATAGAGAGAGTAAAATGCTACAGAGGTTTGGAGAAGAACTTGGAAGAGATGATACCTCTTAGAGCAAAATTACCATGGAACTACTGGAGTTCAATTATTTAGGCAGCCTGAATTTTTATTATTGCAGCAAAAATATGTTACAGCTTAGAAGTACTTTTAAAGGCTCAGAAAATCATACTTGTTTATATTACTTGGGTGGGAGACCAGTTCTAATTTGTTGTCAGCTGCTTCCGTTTCAGCCTTTGGTCAGGTTTAGCTGTGGAGGTGTATTTTGGGTGGAAAACAGAGGGTTCTTTCTGCATGGTTTTGTGTATGGAAAGCATCTGTAGTTATTCATCCCTGTCTAGACCCTATAAGAAATCTTTGCACTTAGGATCAATGATAGGGTAGGGCAAAAGACCGTAATGTTGAGTGTTGAGCCTTTAGAGGGGATGCAGTCAAAAGCTTTAAATTGGACTTTTAACACTCAGCATATTTTACAAGGTTTCTTGGGGATTGTTTCCACCAGAAAGATTCCTGGGAGGATGTCGAAGTCAGTAACTCAAATTTGCAGGAATTTTCAGAGCTATTTTGCAGAGGCATCTTAACTCTCCTGTTGTTCTGAGATCTGGTCTTTCTGCAGACCATTTTTCCTTCTGCTAGCTGTGACTTAGTGATGATTGCACCTAAATATATATATATTTCATTGCTTAGTGTAGCTTCTTTATTCCACAACTCACTTTGTTTTCTCCTTTCTTACTCAAGTCTAAAACCATGTGGTTTTGGTAAAGGCTCACAGAGGCTTTTGTGTATTTTGTATGTTACCATTTGTTTTTCTTTTGGGTATACTTAAGTGAAAGGGAAACTTCAGAAAATGCCCTAAGTTCTTTGGTTTAAACATAAAAGAACAGGATATGTCCCTTAAGGTATATCATCTTGTTTTACAAAAGGCTCAGGTAATTTCCTTCTATTCACTATGTGGAAGTTTAGAAAATGTCATGTATTCATGCTTAAAATAGAGATTTGTGTGGTGGCTTTTTGGGGCATTTAAAAGGTGAAGATTGCTAGAGAAACTGAAAAGGCTTAAACTATTGCTTGATGATTACCACTATGATTTATGTTCCTAAAGTCTATAAACACCTTCAGAAATAGCAACCAGAATACCTGAATATTAAAAAAAAAAAAAAAAAAGAAAAATAAGTGGATGTAAATTAATAAGGGAACAGAATAGATCAAAAAGGAAAAGCAAAAATAAATCTGATGTCCTACTTTCACAGTCCAATGGTCATAGAAGGGGAAAGAAAGGCCCGACTATATTAATTCACTCCTTAGATACTATCTGTATCATTAGCTCTTATTAATGAAAGCCTTGATGGAATTTTCAGAAATCTGGGATGCTTAATACTTCTTATGTTTCTGCACTTGGGTAGATTCTACTCTTCTAAGAGCTGGACAATCCAGCTGTGAAGGCAGAATTAAGGGAGTTGGAACTCCCGGTGGCTTTCCTAGCAAGTCACCACATCACTGTGAACTCTTGAGGTGTAAACCGATTTATTCTCATTTGACCATGTGTGCAGGGAACACCATAACAGCTAACACACCTTGCAGGGATGTGATTAGGCTAAGTTAGAAGATGCCTGTAAGGAGCTTTATGATAATCTTCATCTTCATCTTTGGCAGGAAGATGTTCTGTAAGTGTGAAATGATGTGAGTATTCAGTTTACTTTATGACAGGGAACATATTTTTTCTACAGCAATCTGTATTTCTTTCCCAAGCTGGCTGTAATGAAAGCAGAATTAATGGTTTGCACACATTTTGTATTTCATAAGAAGCATTCTGTTCAAAATTATAATGTTTATGATTTGTTATTCATTTCTGTCAGTTGGTATGTTTTATTTTTTTAAAAAATTAGGTTTTCTTAAAATATCATCAGCTTTGTAAACAGTTACAGTTGTTTCCTACAGCACTTCTGAGGCAGACTGAAGAAGTCGCTGTAAGTAGTTTTTGTGATATGTTTCACAGTTGTTGAAACCACATTTTTGAATTCTGATGCCATGACTTAGTTGGGATTGTTACTTTTAGACAAAATCTCATTGTTATCATGATGGCAAATCCTATGCTTCTTATTCATTGCAAAAACAAATGGTATTTTTAGACATCTGCAGTATCAAGTGCTTTCACCTACAAGAATATTGCCAAATCCCATCATATGCTGCTAAAAGTTATATTTACACCAAAAGAATTATGTGGTTCCTGGCATAGTTGAATCAGTTTTACTTACAAGGAAAAATACATAACTTAATTGCCTGGGTATAGCTGTAAAACAGATTCCTGCCTCCTCTTTGAGCACTTCATAAACAGACACTTGGGTGCAGGATTTTCGTTTGATTGTTTGGCCAAGCCATCTTTCAGCAGAAGTGTAAGACTGAACTTGTGGCTACTTTTGATCACTAAAATCCCCCTGTTACTTTGCAAAGGGAAGGGTGAATAGTCTTCTCCCTCTTGGTAGAAAGCAATTTCCACATATTTGCATTTGGTTAAACTTTCTGCTTGAGTTGATTGAGTGCTGTGGTGCAATAATTTGGAAAAAGAGCATTGTGATTCATCCTATAACCACATTGTGTCAAACTGAAGAAACAACTGAAGTATTTTACTCAATATAATGAACCCCTTAAATTTTTATTTCTGGTTTTCTGTGCATGTGCATAATGAGGAATAAACATAAATGCATTCATTGCATATTCCATAAGTTGAATTATTCATGGTGAAAAATACAGCTTAACATATAGGAAACGGCTATGATCAATTTTTAAATAATAGAAAAAAACTAAAGAAGAAACATAATAACCTTGAGCATTTTGGTTTGTTTTTTCTCTGAAATAAAATGGGGTTGCTGCTTGCCCAAGTTCTGCAAATTGGCCTTTTTTTTTCTAATTTAAATATACTTAATGTTGTGTATGCATTCCTTGTAAAATTCTAGCTGAATTATTTCACTGAAGAGTGGGTAAGCAATTTTTAAAATGTATTTTCTGTTGCAAATATGTGCTACATAGTTATTTTAAAGTTTTTTTTAAAATTCTAAATTATGTTTTTGGAAAGCATTACCAGTGGGAACTTTGCTTGTGTATAAACTGTTACTTCTATTTGCAAATTGTGCCAGTGTCAACACCGAGCAAAAGGGATGTCTTGCAAATTTGAGTTGGAATTTCTCCAAGCATAAGATCGTGCTGGTCTTCCCCTTTGGAAGACTGTTGAGATGACATTTTCACAGTGTGAAGCGTGAGGGCAGATTTTAAAAAGCAGCCATACCTGAGGTAAGTGTGGGGCCAGGACAATTAGGGTGCTGCAGATGTTTCTACAGCCATGTGCACCACTACCTGTATGTTTAGAATTTCTAATTTCTAAGTCACATATATTATATTATGCCTACCAGGTTATAATGAATCGTGGGTATAACATTCTCGTTTTTTTCACATATATGCAGTAGTGCATAAAATTGGGATAATAGGAGTGCTAAAATCAGCCTTGTAAAAACAGTTGCATCTTTAATTATGGAGTTTTCACCAAAGCTCCTGTAATTTATTAATGAATCCTAGGGAGGTATTCAGAGTGGGATGACAAGAAAAGCCCCTTTCTGTAGCTCAGCTGATGAAGAATCTGTGCTAAAGTATGGACACTATGAAAAAACATGTATTTCCATACAGCAAAAGCTCAGGATATACTGAGCTTAACAAAGAAAAAGAAAAGAAGTCTTTGAAGAAAAAACACACAAATTATTTTTACTTTTTTGGAAGTCCAAAAATGGAGATTATTTACAATTTTTCTTTTTCACATTATCAATCTTTAATGAAAACAATAATCTCGTTACTCCAGAAAGGAGGAAAAATCTGTCTTTTTAAATTGTCTTCCCTGAGAAATACCTTTGATACATAATTGTTGTTTAAAATTTACACCTATTACAGAAATTTCCGTTGAATGTCAGAACAACTTTTTAGTACAATGTTTAGCAAAACTGCTTTGAAACAAAACAATAATATTGATAATAATGCTGAAATACTGTTATCTTAGCTGTTGGATGGAATAGATGCCATCTTGGATTTTGTAAGGACATAAAATAAGGAGATCTAACATTTCTTCATTTACAGCATGATCTCAGTGTCAGGGACAGTTGCAAGGACTGTATATTGAGAGAGACCACGCACAGTGTCTTCTCTGCAGTATTTGAAAAATGTTTTTAATTCTTCTAATGGTTGCTGCCTTGTATCATTTGATAAACTGCAAATACATGTAGGCCAAGCATAATTTATGAAGTAATTTATTTCAGCAATAATATTGAAATCCAGGGTAATTCTGGTGCCTGTGTAGATTGCTTTGATATATTCAGTATGCCTGTGTCTATTGCTCTGATATATTCAATATGTCCAAAAGTGGATCTTTAAATAGAGGTAGTTAATCTATTTGGTCATGCTTCCATTGTAGTTAAGAAAAATGAAAGAACTTTATGGTTTCTCTTTAGGCTTATTAAAATAAACAGCATAAATAGAAGTTCTCTAAATTTCCCCTTCTATTTGTATTTTTATTTCTGCCATTTCTTGCCAGATTACATTACTGTATATGAGTAACTACTGTTTCATGCAAGTTTTCAAAAGACAGGTTACTGACAAGATTTCTTTGTGATCAGTCCAAATGTAGGACTTGAGGAACTTCTGTGTCACCAAGTGGCAAAAACTATCTGGCTTGCTTTGACCTGGTTCCTTAATCTCATTATGCTTAAAAAAAGAATAATCCTAATTCCCAAATTTATCTTTATGGAAAGATACTTTCAAAAGGTCATCAGAGTTCTAATTAAACTTCTTTGTCTTTATTAGCTAATTCACTGCAATTACAGTATTTGGCAGAGATTGCCTGCTGCTGATCCAGCTCCTTACAGAACTTCCTTTAAATTGAAGACTTCCTGTTTCCAAAATACACAGGAAACACTGAGTCTTACTTTAAAATAGGAACAATCTATAATCAGTGTGAGCCTGTGTCAATGAAAGAATTCCAAAATATGCCTGGTCCAGTACCACAGTATGTCTTGCAGTGGGAGTGGATGAGTTATGTATTTGGGTAAAGCACGCAGATGACATGTAATAAAACTTGGCTTTCATTTGGAAAAATATTTTTCTGGAATGAAGATAGGCTTACATAACAACTAAAATGGAATATTCTTTCTGAACATGCCATAATATGTCAGTATTTTTAATATGTTTATGAGAGTGATGCACAAACATCTACTTAACTCACTACAGTATCTTTCCTATAAAAGGTAAATTGCAGACTCAAACAGACTTTACTGATGAGGCCTGAAGAACTTGAGAATACTGGGTTTTGTTGAAGGAGGAGTAAAGGAAAAACAACAAATAATGCAGGAATTCTCTGTTACAGTGAAGGAACTAGGGAAATATCCTGCTGGTCAGTATTGACCAAAGCAGGTAGCCAGATAAAGGTTTTCTTTTAGGAAAAGAAACAGCATAAAAATAGTTAAATCTGACATCAGTTATTTGCTTTCAATTTACTTGCCAAGATCAGTTTCCCTGAGTATGAGCAGAATGAGAAGAAAGAGAGCTTGCTTGCCTCTGGCAGTAAATTCCTCTCAGTTGGAATACCACCAAAAGGTCCCAAAAGGATGTGTTTTACTTAGGACAACATTTGTACTTGTTCTCACTGTGCCTGAAATTCTTGCGCTTGTCTTTTGGTCCTGCCCTTTCTCCCACCACACAGGACTTTGGGAAAATAAACAAAGGGAAGTCAGATTCTTTCTTCTGGTTGCCCTGTGTTCTGGGATACTGTGTCAGGGGTGAAAGTGGCAGTGACATTTTGTGGTAGGTGGCTAAAGGACTGGTGGGACCAGCCTGTCGAGGGAATTGCTGCTTTCAGCAATTTGACCACCATATCTCCTTGTTCATTGTAAAGTCTTACATTTTTCAAGGTGCATGCATTGGTAATATTTCATTACAATGCTCTGAGAAAAGTGGGAATGTTTTAAAGTAGGTGAAATAGCAAAATCTAGGGATGGTATCTGGCTGATACCAGTTATTGGGCATTTGTCTGGGTTATTTTTATGTAAGGATTGTTATCTAAATATACATGAGGTTGGAAAAATTCAAAACCAGGTGTACTTTTACAAAGCAGTTAAAAGCTTTCCAAATACTGTGGTTGGCTAGGGAGGTGACTAAAGATACTGATGCTTTTAGTTCCTGGAGCCTTACTAGAAAGTAGTCCTAGACAAGTACAAAAAAAAAAAAGTTAATATTTAGCAACTAGGAGCGTGGGTGATATTTAATTGTATAAGAACATTTTAGTTTGAATAGTTCTGGCATCATCTATAATTTTCTTAGTGCTTTATGTGCAATTTATTCTGCCATAAGATACAGTAAGGCACAAGTTTGCAAGATTGCTGTCTGAGCTGTATTGACTCTAAACTGAGCTCATGCTCTCAAGATGCTGTTCAATATCAAACTACAAGGCCACTGTAGCTATTTGCATTTCAGTGGTACCTGGAGGCTGTGGTTTTGTTATACTGAGAGATGTCCAGGTAATTAAATGTATTATTATTGTGTAATATGTAAACCATGTGGTTGTGTGTTCAGAAATCTGCTACTGCTGTTTTGCCATTCTGACAGGAAAATGCTGTTGTAATCTGAGTTTGGAGAACATTCAGTCTTGGGACTTGTCCAGGGTGTATGCCAAGCTAGGGATGAATATTTCTCTGGATCAGGTGTAAGGTGTGACTTTCAGGGTAGCTATAGCCAACAGTGCTGCTCACAGCTCAGACTTGCAGAGAAAGCAGCTCCCTTCTGGAACAGAATCTGAAGCTGTGTCTGCTTTTTTCTTTCTTTTCTCCTAAATTTTAAAATAATAGGGAGTGAAGTATTTTATGTGATAGGCTTTCCAAACTTTCTCAGTAATACTACAAGGTGATTGCACTAAAGAAACAAGTGTTATCACTCCATGGCTTTTGGCTTTTCTTTCTAGGGCAAGAGAGGGCAAAAGATAACACAAAACATTTCCTTTATGAGCATGAGGGAAGTTCACTAGGGTTTTGTTGTTATTTTTCATTAAGTCTGATTGGTTTCTGAGTGTTCAGCGGAGGACTGTTCCTCGATAGACTTGCTGAAAGACCATTCAGTGCTCAGGGCTTTCTTCTTTTTTGAGCACAAATAGGAACACAGTAACTAGTGAAGCAAAACACACAGATTTGCTGGCTGAGCTGGCTTCAAATGAAAAAACTAATCTGGATCTAGGGTACAGCCCACAGACTCTCCTACTCTTGCAGTGTGGCTCTTATTACAGCACATTTCAGTTCCTTTCTTAATTAAAACAAAATGTCTAGTCTAGTTGGGATCTCAAGAAGAGTCTCTTATGTCAGAGGCTTGTTCTCTGGGTTTCCTTCTATTCTTCTCATGCATCCCCCAGTTTCAGACCCAGCTGATGGACCTTACTTGTGTGTTGTGTTCTGTGCCCCATAAACTTCCCTCTGTTCAGGAGGTAAGCCACAATGTCCCCCATTTTGGCAAGAAATTCAGGGTGACTCTGTGTGCAGACCAGCTCTGAAAGACTTCTGGTGCCTTCCTCTGCTGCCCAATCACAACTTTTTAATAGAACTCAGCATATTGTCATACTTGAACTGAGAGATTAAATAGATTCTATCCATTCTCCAAATCTATATTTATTTCCTTCTTGTTTCTATGTTGAATGACAGATGAATTGCTCAAAGATCTATAGCTAACTATGATTTGACTTATTAGAAAAGTAAGGAAGAAAATGTAAAATGCTTAGTGTTAAATCTCAGAAGAAGAAAGTCAGAAATGTTCTTATATGTTTTCATTCTTTATGTAGTGTGCTTCTGTATATTTTTCTTTTGGGTGGTATTACAAGACTTTATTACCAATTCTACCGTGTCAGACAGGCCTTAACACCATCATAACCTTTTATCCATGATGACTTCTGTTTAATCTCTTTAATTAGCCACATACCATGCTCCTTTTCTCTTTCTTCCACTCCCAAATTGCAGTGCAAAACAGTAATTTATTGTAGCCAGTAGAGAAAACCAAATAGGAAACATGGATTGGATGGCCTTTTGTTATTTGTGGAAGGTGCTATAAGGTCTCCCTGGAGTCTTCTCTTGTCCAGGCTGGATAACCTCAGCTCTCTCTGCCTGTCTTCCTAGCAGCAGTACTCTAGCACTCTGATCATCTTCTTGGCCTCCTCAGGACTTGCAGCAGCAGGTCCACATACTTATTTTAAGGCTGGGGACCCCAGAGCTGGATCCTGATATTATCAGCAAAGACATTTTCTTGCTTAAAATACACATTGAAAAGAACAGGTACACTACAGCTTGTTTCTTCATAATAAACAGAACTTCAGAGAGGATCTTCACCTGCCTGCTGCTCCTGCTGGCTGTCAGATTATTTTTCTCTAGTCTCACAGATTTTGAGCAAAATATTCTTTAAGAACCTGTGCTCATTTTGCTTGTGTCTCTATACAGGAGGATTTATGGTAGGTATTTTGAGTATTGATACTGGATTTTGAAGATAAGCTGCCCTTTTTTTTTGGGAAAGAAATAGAGTTGGCGAGATCCCCTAGAAGGATGAGAAGAATTGGAGTAGCAAGGATCTCTACAGCTTACTTCCCTCCTGTGTCTCCCAACCTAGCCTGCTCACATTAATAATCTCCATTGCTCCACAGCAGTTAGTCAGGCTGCAGCAAAGATTAAATATCCTTTCCTGGAGCTGAATTAACTTTCTAGATGTAGGTGGTATAAAATAGGTACATCGATGTACCTACTGCCTCTCTGGCTTTAATTATTTCAGAAATGCTATCTGTTCTGAATTCATAATAACTGTGGGTTTTTCCTGACTTCAAAGTTTAGATTCAGACTAGCAGCAAGGCTCTCTAGAGCCTGACTTTCTAGTTGAAGTGAGCTGTTTTAATTCTGATTTTGAAACAACACTCTAGGATATCTCCCTTCTGTAGCTCCGGATTTCTTCAGAAGGTATTTCACAATCCACTCCAGAAAGACACTGTGTGGATTAATAATGCTCCAGATCAGTGAGCAAAGGAAGGGATTTTAGGGATTTTTTTTCGCTTCCTTTTCAAATAGAAGTAAAAACTCCTTAAACCCAAAGCCATTTGTGTACAGCCACAATCCTGCCCCATCATTGCTTCAGATCTTTCCCTGTTCCCCATGCTTCCTGTCACCAAAAATAAGCTTTAACAATGTCTTCCAGCACAGAAATTGGGATGGCTTCTAGTTTGATCTATTTTAGTTCCAGAATTTCTTTTCTTTTCTGTTGGTATCTCAAAATCACAGAATCTCAGAATGAGCTGAGTTGGAAGGGACTTAACAGGATCATGAAATCGAGCTGCTGGCCCTGCACAGGATCACACCATGGGCCTGAGAGCGTTGCCCAAAGGCTTCTTGGTGCTGTGACCACTGCCCTGGGGAGCCTGTTCTGTGCCCAGCCACCCTCTGGGTGAAGAACCTTGTTCTAGTATTCAACCTAAGCCTTCCCCAACTTGAGGCCATTCCCTTGGCTCCTGTCACTGTCACAACAGGGGTCAGCTGGGCAGCAGCACACTGCTCTGTGGGGAAGTGCCCCAGGAGCACAGGCTGTTATTTTGAGCAATCCCAGAACCTGGGGATGCAGTGATTCACGAGGAGGGGGCCTCCAGCTGGCCTGCAACTTAAACAAGCTGAGAAAGTCTGTTGATTTAAATACTGGGTTGATTGACAGCATCTCTGCAGAAATCCACTTCAGGACTAGTTCTGTTGCCTTCCTGTTGTATCTGTACTGAAGAATATCTGGTCTTGGCTGTCTTAGACTTTTTGTACATCACAGTGTGCTCGATTGTAAATGCAAATGGTCTCCCTATTTTTGTTGCTGTTAACCATTTGCATAACATAATGCATCTTTAAATTTTGGGCAAGACTATAAAGCATGCAAACTCTTACAGATATATACTGCATCTATAGATTTCACTGTCTCTCAATTTTCTCTGTGGCTTATTAGAATCTGATTTTCATGTCATTCACTTAAAAAATACTAAACAAAAGCAATTCTTCTAGGAACATTTTGAAGTCTTTATATGGTCACATTTTTAGGATGGAAAAAGCACAGCAGTAGGATTCATTACTTTATTTTGGTGTGCTGACTAATGCTGTCAAAAATTCAATGTTGAGAAACAAGACATGCCCAGTGGAAATGCAAGGATATGAGAAAACCAGAAAGAATTTATGGATACTAGTCATCAATAAACCTGACAGACAATATCAGTGCTTCTTTTAGCTGATTACAAGCTAGAAATACAGCTATGCTTTTCAGACTGTACATTATATTACAGAACTTAATATTGCTGTGAGGAAGAGACTTTCTGTATTATCTCTGCATAATATTTTGCAGACAGTCCTGCAATGTCCCTCGCAGTTCTCTGAGCTGGCCCAGCTGCCTGGCTGCAGCACGGGGAGGTCTCAACTCTCTCCCTTCCTCTCATCAGAGGATCTGAGCTCCATCAGGATAACACACCTGGGCACTCCTGGTCTGGTTACTGCACAGGGAGAGTGCTTCATGTCTGCTCAGGGAGCGCAGAAAACCAGAAAGCTGGGATATTTGGGGTGCTTCAGTTGCCTCCAGTACAGGAAATTGTTACATTCCTATAACACCTATCAGCTGATGAAGATTTGATAGATATTTTTGGGCAATCCCCCCTAAAAATGGCAACAGGTTGTCTAGTAATAGTTTACAAAGAAAAATAGGGAAAATTTGGATATAAAGGAAATGCAGGCTAGCTTAGCGCATATGAAAATATTTATTTAAATAAGATGGCATTTTTTAAAAACAATATATTCCTTTTCATAGACTTAATAAATAGTTCATTTTCTAGGTCAACTTTTTTCTTCATTTTCGGAAAGCTAAGAAATGTTTTGGCTGTCATTTTTATCTGTGTGATTTTCAGTTTCAGGAACTAATTCCATATAGGGATTTTTTTTCTATGTGTGTATATATATATATACACATTAGTTTCTTTCATGTAAAGATAAGGCTTTTATGTAAAAACCTAACTAAATTCTACCCCAGTTTCACCAATAAAAGCAATAAATCCTTGCAATGTAACTGGCAGGCAGCGAGTACAACCAGTGCAAGTGGGGGTTCTGTTTTCAGAAAGTCAGCACTTGTAAGGTCATCCAGATAAACACACCAAACATACAGCAGTCCTTTAGCTTCTTTTTCTCTGCCTGTTGCTTCTCTTTGCAGCCACTCCAGATCCATTTGATTGGCTCTGCATCATTAGCAGGCATCTACAGACCTCAGCTGAGAGTTTATTAAAACCAGGTATTTCCTAATCATGAATGTGTTTCTGATTCTAACTTATAAAGTCTCCTTTATTAAACTTACTCTCACTTGGCATTTCTTTTAATTATCTGAGAGAAAAAAAAAGCACAAACTTCTTTTCCTTTTAATTTTTGTTTTGCAAAGACTAAAATATTGAATTCTAGCTAGCTGATCTTTGATGACTTTCTTCCTACTGCTGCCTTTTGTCTTCATAGAAATTTGGTCTCTCTAAGGTTACCTTCATATGAAGACCTTTGCACTTCTGCAGATCTTTATTTTTCCTTAGTAGAAAATGAGGCTGACTCAGAAATGGCTTTTGAATGGATTTTTAAATTCCCTCTTCCTCCCTATGTGGCGTTGCTTCACTCTGTATCATGTAATAGCTTTTTATAAATATTTTATCTTACTGTTTTGTAGTAATATGCTTAAAAGAACCCAAGCCTGTTTATTTGCCATGCCAGATAATGTGCTCTGTCTTCCCGGTCATCTCGCAGCTAGATAATTTCTAATTCTCTTAATAGATGTTTTTGGGAGATAGTGATTTGTATTGAATCATAGGCTACCTATGTAAGGGACCCACTTAAATAATCTAAATGATTAATTAAATATAGGGAACCAGGATACAGGTGTATAGAAACCACCTAATTTACAAAAATTCTTCAGTAGTATAGGGTGGTTCTTTATGCATGTTTTAAGGGATTTATCTGGAGAACTTGGGGTGGGGGAGAAAGGACATCTGGGAAGAGCAGCTGCCTGGCTTCTTGTGAAAATTAGGTGCCTTTAAGGTGGCCAAAATCCAGTAATGAAGTGCAAATTGATTTGGATCTGATCACAGGCTGGCTCTGTCCCTTTCCCATCCTAGCTCGTGTTTCCTTTGGGTGTATAATATTGGCCATAATCTCTTGTTTAACTTTCTTGCTTGAATTACAGTGCAAACTAGCCTTATTGTGCCTAGCTAGTTTCTTCTTGAAGTTTACTCTCAGTTGTGTTGTTACTATGAGTTTGAAGCAGACTTTTAGCTCTATTAGTTAATTTGTGATGCAAATTTACTTCTATTGAGATAAATGTAAGCTGTTAGTTCCCATCCTTATGAAAACTCCCTTGACTTTCCCCTTCTCCAGCTATTGT
The DNA here is from genome assembly GCF_048771995.1 of Taeniopygia guttata. Lineage (NCBI taxonomy): Eukaryota > Metazoa > Chordata > Aves > Passeriformes > Estrildidae > Taeniopygia > Taeniopygia guttata. The sequence goes on along the minus strand of NC_133031.1, from coordinate 9,825,768 downwards.
GTACTTTGAAATTATTTACCTGCCATGTCTCAAACTGTTGACATTGTGACTTTCCACTGCAAAAATTACTGAATACATGTGCAAAAAGATGAAGGGCCCTTAGGATGAAAATCTCTATACTACAGTGATTATGCCAACTGATGAAACCCTCAACTGCATGTGGTTCTTTTTTCTTCAAAACAAGAAAAAAATAAAAGCATCAAAGCTTTCAGAGGTATTATAAACCTCTGATATTGTTTTTTGAAAGAAAAGGGTAGACATCTACCTCAATAAGGTTTTAAACAATCTTTCAATTTCAGTACTTTGTTAGATTATGCCCTCAGGAATCTATTCTTTTTATAATTATGACCCAGAGGAAATATTCTTGAACAGAAAGATTTTTCCATGCTAATAGCACAGTAGATGTAATACTGAATTCATGATTGTTTAAAAGCTTTCTGCCAGTATGAGGTAAAATGAACCAGCATCTTTGAAACAAGATACTAACTTTGGGTTGAATTGAGAACTGTAATAAAGGCAAAATAAATTCTTAGGAAACATGCTGAAAATTAGTAGGTTGAAGATGAAAAGAGTGAAATTATTAATAGGAGAGTTTCTTTCATTACCCAACAATAGGTGCCATTTGTGCTGTTGGGAGATTTGTGGTTAAAATCAAAGGATCTGTGTTCTCTCACTGCTGTTCTCTTGTCACCTTTTACTTCAGTGGCAGTGAAAAGATGTCATGGGGTCAGTTTCATTTTCAGCCAGGAAATGCAGTGTTTTGTTAATGCTCAGGGTAGTTTGATCAGTGTTATCAACAACACAGTCATAATAATTGTTCTGTATTCTAGAATTCATATTGGACAAAGACTGCAGAGCAGTGGCACTTCCAAATTTGTGTGTGTCTTTTTCTCTATTTTTGATATGGAGAAAAGTGCATGAATTTCCTCTTTTGTTTTTCTACATGAGGAAAATAAATGGTAGAATAACCTATTTACGGGCATGAATTTTCCATGAGTTCATTTATCAGCTCAAAGTTTTCATAGAGACTACAGGCCTAAGTGTTTATCTTCAAACCTTGTAGCAGATGAATCCAAAATGGAGACATTATAGTGACCTCTTCTGGTTTTAAAATCAAGTTTAACTTCTCCAAAATCTGGTAATGGAACTGTCTTTCACAGCTAGTCTCCATTGTGGGAAAAAATCCCAATGGTTTGGGTTTCAGCTGCCTCTGGTTTACCTTTTTTAGGATTTCTCTTTTTTCAGCTCAGAATCAGGTTCAAATCTTGGCATACATGGAAATACCCTTTAAAATCCAAATGTATTTACTTTTCTGATATTTTTGGTCTTACAAAATAAAAAATTTGTTTCAAAAATAGGTATTTGTCCTAGTGTGAGACTGGAGTTTGCTTTTAGTAGAATGTGTTTACATTTTTGGTTTTAATTCTGAATTTTGGAATCTATCCAGTTCACTTTTTCCCTTTTCATTATGACAGAAAAATCTGAAACACAATAGTGACAGTGCCTAATATCTCTACATAAATAGTGGAAACAAAATATGGGCTTGCTGCCTTTTTCCCTCAGACTTGATCTATGTGTGTTAATTTCATGTTACAGAACACATATTTAATATCAAAATGCAGGAAGTGAAAAGCTGGTGCATTACCTTGGTGGTGTTTTAGATCCTTTTCAAAAATTTTGATTGTTTTATGTGTTTTGAGCTACAGGGTTTTTTTTCTGTGTGTTATATCTGCCCTGAATATCTTGCTTTGTAATACATGTAAAAGTCAGGTGGTGATATACCATTTATATGTGACTGTTTAGAAAGTCAGAAACAACTTATTTCAGTACAGCAGCAGTTGATGTCCCGATGAGACTTAATTCTGTCAGCTGTCCTAGCCTGATCCTGACTGCTCAGACAATTTCTCTGTATCCCTCCCAGGCTTCCTGTCCTTGCTTCTACCCCTCTGTGGGCATCCTTTTAGTGTTTGAGTTTGTCCAGGAGCTCATCCATGCTGGCCTGCTGGTGTTTTTGCCTGGCTTCTTTTTGGATGGATCACTCCTGAGCCTGAAGGAGGTGATCCCTGAATATTGACCATCTTTCTTGGAACCCTCTTCCCTCCAGGATCTTATCCCACGGCTCTGTACCAAGCAGATCCCTAAAGAGGCCAAAGTCTGCCCTCTTCAAGTCTGGGGCAGTGACTTTGCTGTGCACCCTTTTCACTGTCCTTGCACCACAACATTCCACCGTGCCCTGGTCACTCCAGCCAAGGCTGTCCTGGAGCTTCACATTCCCCACCAGCCCTTCCTTGTTGGTAACAAGGTCCCCATAAATTGAGGAATAAGTAGAGAGCAGTGTGGGGCAAGATACAGAAGTGACTGAAAAGGGGAGAACAGAGCTGGAAAAAATTAAAGTTAGAAAAGAGAGGATAAGTGGCAAATAATTGTATTTCTAACCAAAATATAATTTAATCTCATTGTTTGTAACCATAATTACAGTTAATTGAAGCAGTATCTAAAAAAAGTAAATCTGATAAAGCAAAAGGAAAAAAAAAAAAAGCCAAGCATAGCAGCAATAATTATTGGAATAGCCCTTTGATAGACAGGTCTAAAATTAAAGTTTGTCATATTTATTTAGGTTGTAATAGAATGTTCGTCCCGTGTCTGTTATTAGAGATTAGAAGACTTTATTGACTGTTCTTCCACAAGAAAACTGATAGCAGCAATCTTGTGCAAGGGGAAATCAGACTTCTTTAAACCAGATGGTTAACCTTGTCATATTTCTGCTGGTGTAGTGGGTAACACTGTCAGATGTTTGGATGCTTTTTCTATATTCAACATCTTTTAATGAATTGAGGGGAGAAGTGAGGAGTTCAGCACAGAATATAATAGAAAAAAGGCCACTAGTATTCTTATTTTCCTGTGAGCCTAGGGAATGTCTTGAGTAATATACTGAGCTGGGTAAACATTACATTTAAAAATATATTTGTAAAAATTATTTTTCCTTTCCTTTTTCCTTTGGAAAAGCCTCTAAATTTGTAGAGTTAAATTCAGTTTTATTTTGTGCTATAGTTACAAACTGTCCTTTTCCTATAAATGGAATGTCATGTTGAAAACTTTCATTACATTAAAACAATTTAAGGCTCCTACTGTACTTTAGGAGGCGTAGAGAGATTGGTTTGTGGTTCACTTGTATTACTGCTAATTTAAGAATAACCAAATGAGGCCAATAAAATGCTGTCAAAAAAAGAAAGCTGTAAATAAGATAATTAATCTCTAAACCACCAGTTTCACAGAGATTTCACTATGATACTTTGGTAATGTAATCTATGACATGGATGTCCAGAATATTGTAGCAATCATTTAAAAACCAATTCCTGAAATGTTCCTGTTAACATACACAGAAATTCACTGGGAGCACTTAGCAAAGATATCAGTGGCAAAGAGTGAGCTGGAACCTCAGTTTCCATACAGTCGTGGAAGAGCAGTCAAGTCAAGGGATATTGATCAGATTTTGCCAATTAAGGATCATGCCTGGAATATCTTCCCAGTAGAATTACAGCTTCTATTTGCTCTGCAAGCTGTGTAATAACAGTTCACTTAACCATATCTAATCTAGCTTTAAATTAGTTTAGGCATTGCTAGTTTTATTTCCACAACACCATGAAATTCATGCAAAGACTGCAAAACCCACTTATGCTCCTGCAAAAGACCTTGCTAGTACAGTTATGTGGATGCAGTAAATACAATGCAATTATTGGAAACAGGACTGCTATATTAATTGCTCATGTTCATGAAATTTTATGTTCTTTTCGGCATTATGCTAATAAATGGGGGTTAAATAGGAGAATATCAGTGATCTACTAAAATATTTCATTGTCTTAAGCACTTTATGTTCTCTCTGAAAAACCTGGAGCTGTGGGATTTGTCTGTCTTACATCTCTTGTGGTGAACTTGTGACTTTGGGAGTTTTGAATATTAGAATTCCGATCTGGCTTTATTTAAGACCTCTTGTGTTCACATTTTACCTCAGTCATGCTCACAGTCAGTAAGCATAGAAATCAGTAGCATACTAAATTCAAAGTGAGGGCTGGGTTTTTTTATCCAATTGATTTTATACTGCTTACAAGATTCTGACTACCCAAACCAAGGTTTGTTTTGTGGGTTTTATTCTCGTCAGAATTATCTGAACACCAGAGGACTTATCTAGGCAGCTTATGAAAATTGCTAATAATGATATTTATTTTTTATGGTGTTTAACACTTGATAGAAAGAGTCCTGATTCAGCAAGGCCTTTAACACAAGTCTAACCTAAAAATTCAGAGTGACTGTTGGAATGTTTAATTTCTTTCCCAAGTTGGGACTGAAACTTTGCCCATTTTTAACATCTGTAGTTCTTGCTGACTCCAGTGAGATCCTCATGCTTGTCTCCTAGGGCAGATGGCTGGTAATGTCTAAATTCCAGCCCACAGAGAAAATCTGGAGTGAATGTGATGATTGTGTCAATCTACAATGTAATTACCTTGCAAGCTTTCTTCACCAGGTATTAGCATTTCTTGATATCAAAAGATAATACTGTTGGTTTATGAACATGGGAGAATTTACTGAACTTGTTTATTGTACTATGGATGAAATTATAATGTCAGTGCTACTGTTATAGTTCATAAGTTAGACATTTTCAAAACTGTCTAATATCTCCAATTTCTAAGAAAAAAGGGGAGAAAATGGACAGAAGTAGTGTGATTGTGGCGTGTCTGCAGTTTTCCTTTGAATATTTGTTCTGCAATAGTAAACTGATATTGTCTAATACAAATCAGAGATGTACTTGCAGATGTCAATGCTTGATATTTTATACTTTGGGGTTCTGCTTAATCTACTGTAGAGAAATTTTATTGTTAAGACAGGGCATCTTTACCAAGTAATTTGAAGTTTGTGACCTAAATGGGGAAGGAAGAACCTTGAAGATGTCTTTATTAGATAACTCATCAGAGATACAACTAATAATATTTTGCCATGATACCTAGAGGGTGTTCTGGGAGGCGCAAACGAATAATCCTCTTTTTCTAAAGGATGCTATTTAGTTACTGAGCAGGTCAGCCTGTCAGGTGCAGCAGCAGTAAGTGATGCTTCTGCTGGCTGTCACCAAGGAAAATAAGATGCATGTCCCTGCTTGCCTGCCATCTCTCCTGTGCTGTGGAATTCTGTCTATTTGGCCCTTAGTGCCTCTCCTTTTGTCTCCCTTTGTGCATCTGCCTTCCACCTTCTGGCCTTCTTGCTCAGTTTTTCCTGGGCATTCCTTCCTCTTCTTAACCCTCTGTGCCAGTGCTCTGTGGGATTTAAACTGTGTCCCTACAAATATTCATGTTTTCTCTTTTATTCCCATCCACTACATACTATCATCAGGTCTGTCAGGTCCTCACAAAGCTCCTGTCACCTTTTCTTTTTAAAGCTATGCCATTTTCAGTGTAATTTCTATAGTAAATTAGTATTAAGTTTGTCAGTGTACTTTTCAAAGGAAGTGGTGTGTTTGCTGGTTGTGGTTTTGTTTGGGATTTTTTAGAATTTATGTTTACTTTGTTTTACTCCTCACCTGGGAAACTTGTCTTACAGCTCCATTTTCTTGATGAAGAAGGCTGGATCCCCACTTCTGGGAAGTGGCCCAAGTCTAGTGAACTGCACTCTTACAAGAATACCTCTGGTGTTATTTAATATATGAAAATGTACATATGAAATGAAATGAAAATTCTACACAGTTAACTATTTGATTGTAAAGAATATTCAAAATGAATATTTTAATATGAAATTTTTAAATTATTATGGAGAATTGACAGGGAACCTGCAGGAGGAAAGCACATTATGTTCAACTGACATTTAACCTGCAGAGTTGATGGCTTTTTTTCCAGCTGAAGGTTCCACATTTTTTCATTCTCAGAATTTATTCTTGTGTATTAGACCATTTTATGATGTATGGATAGCAGTGGCCAGATCTTTATGGAGGGGGAAGTCGATATACCCAATTGTATTACTCTTGAGGTTCAGCAAGAAGTCAGATAGGACCTGCAGATGTTGCCACTTCCATTTCTATTTCCTCCTCTAATTTTGCTTATCACAGAATCACAAGGTTGGAAGAGACCTTCAAGATCATTGAGTCCAACCTGTTCCCTGACACCTCAACTAAGCCATGGCACTGAGTGCCACATCCAGTCTTTTTTTAAACACATCCAGGGACAGTGACTCCACCACCTCCCCAGGAAGACCATTCCAGTACTTTATCATTCTTTCTGTGAAAAAAACTTTTTCCTAATATCTAACCTGTATTTCCCTTGATGCAGCTTGAGACTGTGACCTCTCATTCTGTCAGTTGCTGCCTGGAGAAAGAGACTGACCCCACCTGACCACAGCCACCCTTCAGGACGTTGTAGAGAGCGACAAGGTCACCTGAGTCTCCTTTTCTCCAGGCTGAGCACCCCCAGCTCCCTCAGCCGTTCCTCACAGGGCTTGTGTTCCAAGCCCCTCACCAGCCTCGGTGCCTCCTCTGTGCTCATGTGTCCCAAAATCCTTCCCAAACTGAGAACCCAGAGCTGGACACAGCACTCGAGGTGTGCCCTCACCAGTGCTGAGTACAGGGGCAGAATGACCTCCCTGCTCCAGCTGGCCACCCTGTTCCTGACACAGGCCAGGAGCCATTGGCCTTCTTGGCCACCAGGGCACACGGCTGGCTCATGTTCAGCCGGCTGTCACTGTACCCTCAGGTCCCTTTCTGCCCGGGCACTGTCCAGCCACACCATCCCCAGCCTATAACACTGCAGGGGTTATTGTGGCCAAAATGTAGAATTTGGCACTTGAACTTATTAAACTTCATCTTACCGGACTCTGCCCATCCAACCATTCCAGGTCTCTCTGCAGAGCCATCCTACCTTCCAACAGATTGCCACACACTCCCAGCTTAGTCTGCAGGTTTATCAACGGAAGACTCCATCCTCTCATCCATGTCGTTAATGAAAGCATGGAACAGAGCTGGTCCCAGCACAGAGCCCTGGGGGACACCACTGGTGCCTGTCCCCAGCTGGATGCAGCACTGCTCACCACCACTCTCTGGGCCGGCCATGCAGCCAGCTTCTAACACAGCAGAGTGCTCTCTCTTGAGTTCCTCTCTTCATTATCAAACACTTTGCCATAGGGAAGAGGGTAAGCTGTACTCTGAACAATCATGTTTGGAGTGTCAGCACCTAAAACCTTCTATTCCTCCCAGAAAATGCATTTCATACCGCTTATGTTTCCAACAAATATTTCCCTTCATAGCTACATGCAGAAATAAAGACAGGAAGATAATTTTAAGATATTTTTGATTTGTCTCTTTAAAATTTGAGATATGATGGCCTTGTAATCATCTTACTCTGGCATCTAGAGAATCCAAAGCTCTCACTTGCTGATGACATTGCAGTTGGGGTTCACAAACTAACTCATGAGCCAGCTAACCTCATGCACGAGGCAGGAGCAGAGCAACTGCCAATGATTCTCTCTTATTTTGCTAAATTACTTCAGCCAATGAAAAAAGAATTTATATGCTTTCTGAGAAAATTTTTGTTCTATTAGGTGGCAGAAGTGTGAAATTCACAAATTTTGTCAGGCTTTGCCCAAAATGTGCTCTGCCATGTCTTTTGATGCAGTTTCAATACCACATATTAACTGCTGATCATCCTAACAGTGACATTTTCCTGGAATGTCACCTCAAGAAGATCTGTGCCCAGCATCTTTGCACAAACAAATCGTGCTGACAGTAAAAAGGACCGAGCCTTGATAACTGAGAATTCTTAATTAGTCAAGTAGACTTAAAGAGAGCTTCTTAACATGGTATTTAGAAAAAAATCACATCAAGAAATTCAGCTGTAGTGATAGCTACAGTTGGCAGTTGGCAATTTTTCATTGAAATTATGTTCTGGTGGAAGAAGTTGCACAAGAAAAGCTTTTATTTTGGTCAAAAGATATTAAATTGAAATTTAGAATTTTTAAACTGGCCTGAAGGGTTTAATTTTGACAAGATAATTAAAAAAACACCACAATATTGACCTGTTTTAATATCTTCTGCCATATATTGTGGATCAGGTTCTCTCATATATTTCCTGTGCATGGTGATCCCGAGGGACTGGAGTGCAACTGAAGGAATTTTTCAGTGGGATATTCAATATGCTTAACAACTGGTCCAGAGAAGGAATTTGAGAACTAGAATTGCAATGGATACAAAATAGGAAAATAGGTTTCAATACTGGAATGGAGGAGATCTGCTAAGGATTTTTCCAAGGATTCCACTTTGTCAAAACATTTTACTTGAATTAAAAATGTCTAAACAAAATATTTTGACACAGCCCAACTTAGATTCCTCTCCATGGAAAAGCATCTCATTTCAGGAGGAAATCAAAACTTCTTGGTTTCTCATATGGTAGCAGTTCCAGCTTTTTCTCAAGTCCAGTCATCACACTTCCTTTAAATATATTCATGAATTAGTGATGTTTCAAATGGGAAGATTTCTTGGGCTGCTTCTATTCTAGAATCTATTCTATTCTAGAAGGATTCTATTTTAGTAGTGGAATGGGTTCTGAAAGGCTTCTAGACCACCCATGTTTTGGGAAGGAGGAAGAAAGAGAAGGCATCAAGGTGATCAGGAAAGCATTCCTGCTTGTTTTCCTCCCCGTTTGAGTGGTCCTATGCAGTGAAAGTAAATCAGTACACCAGAAGTGCTCTAACTCAGAAGCATTTTACTAGTGAGCTGCTGTAACAAAGGAAGCCTATATCAAAGTATACATTGGGGATTTTGGTTATTATAAATTACATTCTTTGAAATCTCATTTAGAACCAGGAACTAAAATGATGTTGGAAGGCTCAAAGGATTAATTCTTCCTGAACAATAGACTGTCACTGATCACTCTGTAAAGTAATTATACTAAATTTAATTATAATACAAGTGCATTGTATGATAGTCATAGTGTGCCCAAAAGAGGGTTTGAAAAGGTGCCTCACAAGCATATGGACTAGCTCTGGGAGCACAGTGGCAAATTACAGATGTTGTAATTGAGTACAACTTAATATCAGGCTTTCTTAATTAAAGGTTTGGGGTTGTGTGGGGTGGATTCTGGCTGGCACACTTTGCTTTTCAACATCATCAGCATAATGGAACATATGAAATATTCCCATTTTATAGGTTCTGCCAAAAGTCCTTATGACTCCCAGTGGCATTAATGAACTTAAATAAATTCCAGTATCACTGTCATGTTGAAACCAGGAGAAATCAAATTGTTACAGTAGTGAAAGAACAACTGTTGCTCATTCTGATAGGAATGCAGGAACTGAACATATCATATCAATATATCACATGCTGATGATATTTCATAATAATCCTCTCATGAAAAATGAAGGCTCTGACTTCCTCATTTCAGTCTCTTCTCCTCACTTCTGCATCCATCTTCATGTTGGATTTGGACTAGTTATGAAATATCGTGGCCCCTTGAACTGTAAAATTAAGCACTGATCCTGTTTCCAATTCCACCCTAGTGACAGGCGGGGTGGAATTTGAAACAGGAGCCTAAGGCACTCCCTAAACTGAGGGAGCCACTTGGATCACAGCCTTAGCAGAACTGATCCAAATTTAGTGATGTTCAGATGCTTAGCCAGAATCTTTCCTTGGCCATGACAAAAGTTGTGTAAGTCATACATAAATGAAATGAGTGCCACTGCCTGGGGAGCAGTTCCACAGCTGGAATGGCGTGGTGTGCAGTAAGCCTGAGAAGCTTCCTGCTCATGTCATGTTAGGGCAAGTATCCTGGGAAAAAGATAACAAGATCTAGAGCATGGATATCAGGAATTATGGCACAGGAATGGTGGCAGTGAGAGGTAGATGCCTTTGGTTTGTGTTGCAACATATAAGGTGTTTATTATAAAGCAACAAAAAGCGTTAGGACCACAGGTCAGCGCAAACAAAATGAGTGCAGATCTGTTGAAGTTTCTGAATGTATTCATGGCAGACTTCAATTTAGTTTTGTGGAAAGTGTTCAGTGGAAAAAGTTAAAAATACAAAATCTGTGAAGAGCAAGAAAGCCAGTATAAAATGCCTTCTTTCCATTTTTATCTTATTTCTTTCATATGCGACTGCTTTGTTACACAGGAAATCTGGTCAAAGTTTGAGTCTGGTGTTAGTCTTTTTGCATCTATTTGGCTTAGTGTGATAGCCTGGAACACGTTAATAGCGAGTCTGCTGTGGTAATTTACACCATCATTGAAATGATTATCAGAGCCTAAGCTGTATCTGCCAGAGATGGGAAGAGTGTCAGTTTATTTTATTAAAGAATATTGAATGTGAAATCTTGCGTGAGCTGTAGTGTCAGCACTTTGTCCAGCATCCACGAGGTGACCTTTAAAGTGCCTGTGAGGAAATCTGTGTTGATATGGTGGGCTGTTAGGGGGCTAGGGGTGATGTGCTGGTGGCTGTCATTGTTTGATGTGATTGCTGGTCTTTTAGTCTTGAGACTCCTTAACCAAAAGGTTCTGACATATTACTCTTCAGCCCTTTATACAATTAAGCCTTGGTTCTCTTTTTCTGTGTGCACATGCAGCCTCTGTAATGTTTTCAGACTAAGGCAGACCGAAGTCCTGATGAAAGTCATTAACGTGAGATTTATTCACACTTTTGAGACATCTGATATTCTTTCTCCTAACTGATGTGGTATCAATTCAAGACCAGGAGAATAGGCATAAGGAAATAGAACCCAAAAGAACAAGTAACTAGGTTAAAAAACCTATGAAAACTAGTTAGGAGTATTGAGAAAAACCTTTTCAGTCCTATAAGTTTTTTTGAATTGTAGCTTTCTATAATGACTGTGACATTTAGTACTGAAAGACAATTTAAACTCAGATTCTTATGAGGGATAACTGCACAGGCTTCTTTATGCATACATATATATCTGTCTACATATATCATGTATATCATATATATATATTTAATGACAGCTGTGTGTTTCCTAAAGGAGACATGAAGAAGTGCCATTTTTGTGACAGCCCTAGATGAATGTGGGAAGGGGTGTATTTTTACAGGAGTACATTTTAGCTAATTCATTTATGATCTTGGATTTAGCCTGTGTTATTCAGCAGGGTGAAGGAAAAGTCACCCACTGGGGGAGCTGTCTCTAATCTGCCTTTTGAAGGACCTCCTGAAAATTGCATTTTGTCACTCTTGGGGTGCAGGGGCTGTGACCTGGGTACCCATCTTTCTAGCCTTCAGGCTTTTCAATATATTTTGGATGAGAAACAATCAAATCTTTTTCCCTTCCTGGAATACTAAAAATGACTGTGTACTTTTGCTGGTACAAGGCTGACAGCCGTGAGTGTAGGAGGCTTTCTTCTGCTTCTGAGCAATGAAAAGATGTAGTTATGTATGGTCTGAGCTGCCAGTTCTGTAAGGACCTCAGCTATTGGAGTTTCTTCCCAGTCCTGGACTGTGTCAATTTTGTGGGTCCATCAGAGCACAGATTCTCTAGCTGTCACCTTGGCAGTGCTAATAAGCAGCATTTTAGTAGCATCTCCTGGGCTGATGTGATGATTGTATTTGTCACCCATTCATTCATCCTTCCCTGCAGCTGTTGCAGTTTGAAGTCTGCAGTGAAACTCCTTGTCAGTCTCTAATGCAAGCCCTGAGAGTTCAGTAATGGCCAAGTTTGCACTCACGTATCACAAGCCACTAAGTTGACGGGCAGCCAGCAGATTGTAGGGCCTTTCAGCACCAGGACTTGTCCCAGGCCTGCTCCAAGGCAGGTGGGAATTTTTTGCCATGGAGATGTGGACAAACCCACATAATTATTAACACACTGTTAATTTCCTTTAATTAATTTGATTTGTGAACAAAGTCTGTAGCCTTAAAAAATTCTGGGATCTATAAGGTCTGTGAGTTACAAAAAAAAGCCCCACATTAGCTGGACCACTGATGTACTTTATGGAAAATAAATACTGGAAATTCAGCAGTTGCTGAAAATTCCCCTTAACTTTATGAAAACTTGTGGGCAGTAATTACTAACAAATTATTTTTCTGTAAACCTACTAAGAGGAGGGGGATAAGAAAATTATTTTCTTGTAGACTGACTGAGAGGAACCTGAGAAAGCAGGCTGATTGCTTTCTACTTTGTATGCGCCAGCTTCTGCTTATGCCAGGGAAGGAATTTCTGAAGAGTTCCCAACAAATACAATGGACGCCGTTAGCATTTTTTTTTTTTGATAAATGAAAGTGTTTTTCAAGAAACATTAAATAATTTTACTGTGCATGTAGTAGGTAAGAATTTCTTTTCCATTTCCTAAGTATATATTATCTAAATATATACAATTTCTATTGGTAACCTTTGCTTTCTATTTTCCTTGTTCAGCTGTTTCTGCATTTTAATGCTGAAATGCAGTGTTGAATATTTCTAAGGCAACTCTTCTAAGATAATTTTAATCTATAGTCTTAATAATACACCCAAAAGTTATCTTTCCTAAGTCAGTTTTCCAATTTTCCATGGGCTGATTTTTGGCCAGTCTCTATAATTTGGATTGAGTTGGGGAGTTTTTTTTGGTGATTTTTATTTCTTTTCCTCTTTCAAAAAATATATGGAAGAACTAAAAGATATGTATGAGGGAGAAGGGTGACTAGAGATATCAAATTTCTTCTATATGAAGAGACATACAGGCCACAATTTTTCGGCTCACTAAGCAGACAAAAGGAGGGAGTGTGTCTCAGTGCTCAGGAAATAAAGAGATTAAAAGACGAAATGGGAGGAATTATTCTTTTTTTCTTGTAATGGAAACCTAGATGATACTTAATAAAATGAACTGGTAGGCAGCTTACAACCTATAAGAGGAAATACATTTTCAGAGACTGCCTGCTTATATTTTGAAATTCATTGCCACACAATGTGTGGAAGTGAGAAGTTTAAATGGACTCAGAAGACCTTAGGAAAATGAATGCCTGATGGGTCCACTGAGGAAATAGTCTTTATATTGCATTAAGGCGATATTTCTCACACTTTGAATTTCATGAGAGGGAATACTGATTTTTTTCTTTAAATGTATAAATGGCCGGATAACAATCACCATAGCAACAGAAAGAATATCAGGTTAAGGCAGTAAGAAAGGGATTTAATGAATGTAATGTGTGTGTTTTTTTCCTCCTCAGATATGTTTGTGGTAATTCTTTGCTATATTTCTGCATCCATATTCTCTGAGGGCATTGCTCATTTTAGCCCTAATTCTATGTGCAAATGCTCTGCTGTTCATTGTTGAAAAACCACCTGCCCTGCAGTGACCAGGAGCCATTTAGAGTGTAGAAATAAATCTTGTAATGTTTTAAGGTAGGGTGCTCTTCAAATGAGGTCTGTCCGCTGGGTCATTCCCAGAGAGCTGCTGCCTTTCCCCCAGCAGAGGTTCTGCTGCTTATCTGTGGCCCTCCATGGGCCCAAAGTGTTTCTCTCCCTCCACTGAGAAGTTTGGACCACACATAAATCATGTCTTGTTTTCTAATTTGATCAGCTTTGACCTTTCTAAAAGCTTTTCTCAAGACTTGGAAAACAACAACGCGTCAGGTGCAATATTAAATAAGCTCTGTAGTAATTACATAATCCTACTAAATTATTGAATCCTCCTAAACAAATGATGTAGGGAACTCTAATAAAGCTTCCTGGAGATTAGTGTTTATTTTTAAAGCTGCAGGAAGGAATCTGAAAGGAGAGCTTTAAGCATTACACATAGTACAAGCTGTATTTCTTACCTGCTTTTATTTCTTACCTTTGACTACTTTGCTGAAATTACCACATCCTTTCTAGTGATGGAGTTTTGCTGGTATGTAGCAGTTTGTGGAGCTGGGAGAAAGTATTTATTACTGTAATATTTCTTATATACCCTGTGTGCCCTGTCTGTCAGTGTGCAAAATTTTTAAGTTCTCATTGTCCAGTATTTTTTTAAAAGCTAAAAATTCTTCTGAATGTTGATTTGAAGCAGAGCAGTAGGCTGTAAGCAAAAGGTTTGTAAACAGTAAACATGGAAAATATTTTTCATGCTTACCACAGTTTCTATATGAAGACTATGCAAAGATTAGCTAAGTGTATTGTTATGTTCCTTGTGAATACTTAGCAACTGGTACATATTTTATATAAACTACAATATCTGTGGATCTGGTGTTTGTATATTTTCTGCTAATTGGCTTTGTGAACAAGCTGATTTTATTTGCCTTACAAAACCTGTTCTATGTATGTAATAAAGCCCAAGGGATAAATATATTTTTGAAAGCTGTCTCAATATAGCTTGTTGTTAATTAAAACCATTAAATGCCTATCATTACAGAGAAGAAAATTCATGTTTTGCTTAATACTATCTACAGTTCTTCTGTTTCTTGGAGAGGCAATTATCCATTACCAAACACTAAGTTATGGGTTTTTTTAATCACTGGGTTTTGTTTTAGAGGAAAAAAATATCTACAAATTGTTTAAGCCATTTTGTGTCACCTTCTGTGAGTAGCAAGGATAAAGATTAAGTCATATTGTAAAGATCAAAATAAGGGAAAGTTCAGTAAAAATGGGCCTTTCAAATTTATTACAAGAATTTTCAGTGTTCCATGGATGTGGATGTAAATTCCGGTGCCGATAACCACAGCTGGTCAAAATTCACTTAAAATCTTTAGCAGGGAAGCTTTGGCACTTAGGATTTTTACTGATGTCACGACAGTGTTAACTTGTCTTAATAACAATTCTGATAAAATAATATTGGAGATTTTAAATTTTAAGGTATCAACACTTCATCTAAGACTTAGACCTTCTTGGTTTTAAGTTTTCAATTTGGTTTATAAATTACATTTATGAATCTCCACCTTTTGAACTAAAATACAAGGTGGCTATCTTTTTTCTCTAGAACATAGTCCTTGTTATATCAAAGCCAATAAAATACCATGTAGTAATTAGATTATGCCAGTACTTATTTTTTAAATAAGTTTCTACAAAAAATTACTCTTGTTGTTGTGGAGCTTTTGTTGTTGTTGTCTGGAGTTTGAGAGAAGAGCAGTTTTCAATACAGGAATTGAGAACTGGCTTGATAGGTGATACCAGATAGGTATCTGGTGATACTTGATAGGTGGGCTGAACGTTGCTTTCATTCTGAGATGGCTCAGTGCCTTTAACTAGAATCAGAAAGTGATTCATGGTGGCCAGGCTTCAGAAGGTGAAAATCACAGCTGGTGAAATCACACAGTGGTCTGTACCTCAGGGGCCAGGTTAGGAAAGGTTCTGTTGTTAGAACTGCAGAAGTATGGGTGGGTTTCTTAAATGTGAGACATCAAAGCATTCAGCTCAGAAAATAGCCAAGAAACACAGTAAGGAATTGCAAAAAAAAAAAAAAAAAAAAAAAAAGCAGTTTTTGCATATCCTGTTGTAACATGCTGGTTAATTCCTACGTGCAGAGGTCTCATGTAGAAGGACTGGAAAGCAGGTCCTGACAACTGTCCAGTTGTGCAAGCTCCCTTGCTCTCCCTCCCCAGGAAAATTCTAAGGACAGCACAACAGGGCATTATTTGGTTATTATACTCCATAGAGCAGGACAAGAACCTATAGGAAATCAGCATGAGTTTGTATTTGTTGTTAGATTTAACTTGTAGATGATGAGGGTTTTTTGTTTACAAACAGTCTGCTGAGGTCACTATTGCATAAATAACAAGGATAGTTCTGTTCTCAAAAGCTAATAATTTGCTACCAAAAAGCATTTTGGAGCTTTGAACACAATCTGTTCTCTGTGAAATGGATTTGTTTCCATTTTACCTACACATAATGAGTAGTGGTAAAGGGAATTGGTTCAGTTTTGTCCACAAGCAGCTATTCCTGAGCTACCTGATGTTCAGTAACTGGCCATAGCATTCAAAGTATCCTCGGAGTCCAGGACATGTTGGATTTCACTGGACAATGACTTTGTCTTTTAAACTGCAGGAGAAAGAAGAGGGGCTTGTTTGCCTTTCACATAGGTAACTCAGTGGCAATGTGTTTTCAGCCAGTAGTTTGTGACAGCTGTTGAGGACTTTATATCTGGATTGGTCTCACTTTTATGATTACTTATCAGTTTTGATTTTATGCTTAGAGACCTGGTTGTTCATATCAAAGGATAATTTACAATGCCCCCGGGAATTGCCTGATTCATCAGTATCTTGGGTCCTCACAATTAATTTATTTGACCTTTAAATGAGTTGTGGTGCTGCACACACATCTTTTTCTATTGCAATGGTGCCATCTGATTCAACAACAGCATTTTTACACTGTGGCACATTATCTGTATCTTAAAGCCTTAAAAAGTGGCAAAACAGCAGGAGGACAGAGGTGGAAGTTCCTTGCCTGCTTTTCCAGATACAGGCATGTAAGAGTCTCATAGAAAACACCTCCAATTTATTTTCAACACCTTCACCACATTTTGATTTTATGTCAGGGAAATGAAATACAAAAATTTTGGGATAGAGTAATACTTCCCTGCACTTCATAAAGAAGCCATCAGAGGATAAGATTCTTGTTCATATTGTTTTCATCACTCTCATGATTGCTTCATTTAGTACTACATCTTTCTCAGTGCCTGTGTTGCTGCACTAATAACATCAGCATGTTGCAGTCACTGCTCCTTCAAAGACTAGTATTAATTGAAGCAATTTATTCTAGCAGAGCTGAAGATGGCCTATTTATACTTTTATGTAATGAATTGCAGAATACATTTATCTTGTCATGTCCTTTCAGCTCCTTTTTCTGCCAAGTATGGATTTGCTGCCCCAGACAAGCGTTGCCCAGGCTCAGCACAGTAGAACACAGGTGTTTTTCTGTGTTGTGTAGAAGGCCAGAGATGCTCACCAGTTATCACAATATGGAAAGAGGAGCAAGCCTGAATTGGTATTAGTGCTGCTTCATTACCTGCTAGCAAAATAATACCTCAATCTGCCACATAATGGACCCAGTATCTTATTTCACCAAAAAAGATAATTCTCATAATTGATGCCCTTCAACATAGTATTTAATATGCTGTATATGTGATATAAAGTGTATGGTGCTGATGTATTCCCAAGAAGTCTGACACTGTGTTAATAAAACCTTTAGGGTTAAAAAAAAAACATTGATTCAATTCTGCATGAAACTCCTTGGTCACAATTCTGTAGAAAGCAGTAGAGTACCCTGGCTTCCTTAATGTTAGTAGTATAAGGCATCACTAATGTCTAATCTTCATTTATGTTGTAGAGCTCTATTATATGTAAAGTATTTGGCTTTTAATAGTATGGTCATTACATTTAATTGAAAATCGTTGGCTAATGAAAAATGTAAGGGAAAACATTTCATCTCACGT
This sequence comes from Taeniopygia guttata, assembly GCF_048771995.1. Lineage (NCBI taxonomy): Eukaryota > Metazoa > Chordata > Aves > Passeriformes > Estrildidae > Taeniopygia > Taeniopygia guttata. Next base: position 9,808,419 of record NC_133031.1, on the reverse strand, counting down.
CAAAATATTTGATCGTCTCTGCAATGAAAGACCATAAAAAAATGCAGCAAGATACTGCTGAGTTATGATAGGTAGGGTCAAAATTATTAGCTGCAGTGAATGGCAGAATTTGAAGAGCAGCACCTGAATAAATACACAGGCCTCTAGAGAATAAGAATATTAATGCTGAAATACCTCTACCAAAGTCTCTGCTGGTAGTCCTCTGTCCTAAACTGTCCTTACAGTTTTGGGTTAACTAATGTCATTTTTCCCCTCTAGGTTTTCCCTATCTATTATGTAGGAATTATTGTAAATGACATGGAAAGAGAGACTCCATATCCATATGCTATCTAGTTACTCTCTAGATAATAGCAGTTAAGTACTGTCATTGATCTTACATGGCAAAAATATGCTTCTGATACTAATTTGTACTTTGTTTCAATGAAATGTAATTTTTTAGCATTTTGCATTGGTTTTGAGCTGTTTGAATTAATTTGAAATTTTTATTCCACTTTGTGTAAATTCTCTGCTTGTTACTATGCAGCTTCTTGCCAAAGTACATTTTGTTGGCACAATTGGAGATTTAAATTCTAAATCAGAGTTTTGTGGGACTATCTACATGGTGGTGACTCCATTAGTGCTGTTTTTCTCTGTTAATTGTGACCCCATTCCCTCAGATATTTGAAGGGCATTGTGCTGCTTCAAGGGCAGACTTCATGTGGCATCTCAGTCCCAGTCATTTGCCATTTGTCTTGCTGGATGGTCAGGCAAGCAGTGGTGTATATCTGTTTCCTTAGATATGTCAGTTCAGGTCAGTTGCTCTTTCCTACTCAAATCCCTCCTTCAGCGTTCTTGAACTTTCTCTATTTTCTATTCTAGGTCTACGGTCAATTAACTTTATATAAGTGTGGCTCTCGGGACTCAGTGGCGTTACGTAGGCTTGAGAAGTTAATGGTCATAGGCTGGAACCTCAAATTACTCCTGTGCACTTTTGACAGAATTTCTCCCGGGCAGAATTCTAGAAATGGCTTTGTTTCAGCAGTTGGGAATTTTTTTTTTTTCTTTTGGAGATGAAAGTAGCTGAGGTTTTCAAGTATTTGAATTATGACATTCTTTGAAAAAAACTAGGCTTGTACATTTTAATTTTGTGGCTATTATGCCCCTATACCAGCCTTAAAGATGGCAATCAATCCACTCACGTGGGAAATGGCAAACTGAGGGGATCACAGGTTAAACCTTGCACTCTGGGTCTTGAACAAAATTGTTCCACATGGAACAAAACCATCCTAATCACCTTTGGCTGGGATCCAGCATTATGTGAAACAATTGTTTGGATCTGGTATCTCTGGTGAATTCAAGAACAACCAGAGAGTTCTTTGATTTCCTTTATCTGTATGCCTCATATCCTGGATGTGCCAAACCCTTCCCATGAAAAATAGTTTTGCTTAGAAATACTAAAAAAATCCCTGTCCTTTTATCTATCTCTCATTTAGCAGTCTTCACTGAGAATGAATAAATGTTTCTAAGAAACAATTTATATGTCCTGTGAAAGGGTCTCTGTAGATTACAATACATTTGCAGCAGTAGTTCTGTTGCCTTAGATCTAGTTTTGTTTCTAATTTTCCCTTTTGTTGGTTATCATTATCTTCAATATTCACAGTTGCATCCTGTGAATCCTTCATCCTTTCTGATCTTTCATTCTTTCTGTATGAACTGAATCCTCCATCACAGTAGCAGTTGTCTTGTTCTCCCTTGATATTCTTCCAGCATGCCTAACTCTTGTGCAGGGAGATGCTAACCACGGTGTTAACACAGTACATTCTTCTCAGCTGTGTTGAGGCTGTGCTGTCCAGCCTGTGCCATGAGATGTGGAGTCCAGGACCACACTGGTACTTGTGCAGCAGTCCTGTTTTACAAGCTCATCTTCATTTGCATCTCATTGTCACCCTGCACAGCTTTTTTTTGTTCCTTCAGTTGAAATATGCCTATTTCCTATTTTACTGTTCAATAACTATTCACTTCTACTTATGCAAGATGAATATTATTGTTTTATATTGGAGTTCTAACCACTCCCATTTATTTTTCTCACTGCTTGATATAGTTTGATATATTTTCAGTACTCCCCAGTTGTGAGATATCTTTGCATCTCAGACATTGTAATATTAGTAATTTCCTATTTCCTGTTCCAAAACAGTAAAAAAGCTATTAAGTCAAGAAGATCTTAATATTGACTTGCTCTGAGCTATTCAGAACTTTTCTTCTCATCTTGATACATCATTCTCCATTGTTCTGTAGAGGCTAATCTGTAAATCATGTGATATTTTCTTTTTTCAGGAGATTAATTACCCTAGGTGAGGGTTCATAAGACCTTGTATGAAATAAACCTAAAATTCAGATATACGCATAATGTCATCTTCATTTCAGCTACCTATTAATACTGCAGTACTATTGAAAAAGCAGTCAGGTTTCTCCAGAATGGCTTGGTAATTTTTCGGTCTTGCTGCCTCATGTTCATCTTCCTGTGATTCTCTGGAGAGATTTTATTATCATCCATATAGCACCATAAATTTGCAAAAAATAATTGCACTAAAATTGGAATAAATTGAATTCTTCTCCTTGAAGGTGTTGCATTCCTAAAGACTCATTAAAGCATCAACAGCCACATCTGTGTCCTTTGCTGTCCTGGACACAAAACCAGGGTCCCCTTGTAGAAGCAGCTGTGGCAAAGCAACCCCAGGGGAGGCAGCCTTTCCCTCTGCTCCTTTTTTCTGAATTTATGCAGCTTTCCATGGTCGTCCTGCCTCTCTCTGACTTTTTATCAAGGAGATGCAATCCTTATGGTGCCCCTTAATGGCAAACTGAGCCTCTTGGGCATTGAGCAGGATGGCACAACATTTTCACCCAAAATCTGGGAGTTTATGTACCATTTGAGACTGGGTTCTCAATCCTCTGTGTCACAGTTTTAATATGTTTTGGAGTTCTCTGAGGTTGTGGGTGCACAGGTATTCCAGTCATCCTGCAAATGTTTGGGAGCAAGATATGTTTTTAACACAAACAAATGCAAAATATCAGACTAGAATGTCTGGATGTAGATGACTTGCTGGTATTTCACTGCAAACAGGGATGAGTTATGCTGGACCACAGAATGTATCTTAAATCAGTTCATGTGGTGATCTTACCCAGTATCTTATCCCTGTATTGGCAATAAGCTCATATTTTAGAGTAGAAATGTTAGAATATTCTTAATATGCAGTTCTGATGGAGTTTTTTGTATCAGTGTTTGGATTTGCTTGCAATTAAAAGATTTGATACCTTTTCATTTTCTGAATCCTCTTTTATTTTATTGTGGATTACACAAATATGAAAGAATTTTTAACTACTACTACTGCTACTACTAAATCAAAGTGTAAGCCCTACTACTACCTTGTTGTGAATGGCAGAAAATTCTGTAGATTACTGTTATGCTGCATTTGAAAAGGAGTTGTGGACTTAAATATTTTAAGTGGACTTAAATTTGTTTTAGGATTTAGGTGAGACTTTTATTCCTTAGAACTGTAACAGAGAAGTGTCCAATTTACTCACTTTATTTAATGAAGTAAATAGTTCATATTGTTTTCATTATTTATTATTTATTATTTAAAATTGTTTTATTAATTTATTTTATAATTTATTTATAATATATTTAATATTTATTTCATAACTTTCATATTAGTCTTATTTCAGATTTGTCTCCTGTAAACATTAATTTTCTTGTTTATTTGTTGTTTTTATTATCAGGTTCACTTAAAATCTGCCTTTAACTGTATTTGCAAGGCTTGCAAAGGGAATGAGGCAGCAATGTGTAAAACACACATATATGGTAGAAGAACATCATACTTGACATAAAGTCTGTTGACTTCAAGGTTAAGAAATAAGTTATCATTGAAATGAAATCTGTTTGAGTCTAATCTAAAAGCATTTTATAGACTGTGAGTGGCATAGATTAATTTATTTAACTCTATGGACTGAACAGCTTTTGTGTTCACAGAAAATGTGCTCTGGTTGGTATGGGTGTCTCTGTCTCATGGTGTGAGAAATGCCTGCTTGCACTCTTTTCACTTTCCTCTCTCTTAGAACTTTTTCAGATTTTAAGTAATTGGTTCCCAAATTTACTTTCTTTGGATTGTGTAACCTTAGCTCCAACAAGTTGCTCAAAATTTTTGGGTTTTGGTAAAATAAAAAATGTATACTCTGCATGGATTGTAACCATTTCAAACATTAATATACATCTGCTGAGAATTATCTTCTTTATTTCTTATGTGAATCATGTTTTTCCTGAAAAGTAGACCATGTTTAGGATGGTGTCATACTTAAAATTGTGGTAGATATCAATGACTTGCCTTATTTGGACAGTAACTGCTGCATTGTAAACTAAAATAGTGTAGATAATCAGGTTCAATACTGTGATAGAAACACTGAATACTTTATTTGCTAATGTCTGTTTTCAACTGAATTTACTAGTAGTTTGGGATAATTTGCATCTCCATTTGGTTGGCTCCGTAACAGGCATTTGTTTTGATGGTGTTTTGAGTAAGTGTCTTTGTTTCATCCTGCGTTGCTTGTGGAGGGTGAAAACAATCTTAAAATTGTTATTTTCTGTCTCCGAACCTTTCCTTACAGTTCTAGTTGAAAATGCTGTAAATATTGACTAAAATTGGAAGCGTGTTTTGAGTTAGAATTTTCCAAATTCCAAAATTACTTCATGTCTGAATTCTACATTTGTTTCCTCTGGGTAGCCTTTACTGGATGGTTTAGCTTCTGCTCTATAGCTAGAACTAGAGGATGTTTCAGAAAGAAAAGCTAGGATGTTTTAAGTAGCTAATTTCAAAGCTTGAACTCACATAACCAGATAATTTGAGAATCAAAAAATCCCACTCAGACTGCCATTAAATGTGTGTTCCAGAGACCATTGATTTTTTTTTCCTAACACATCCTGCAAGTGCCAATTCTGCAAGCAGCTGTTTCTCATGATCAGATCTAAAAGCCCTTTATCTCCTGTCAGCTGATGGCTGTGCTATAACCTTTGGCTACAGACTTCTGGTAGGAAATTTGTACATATTTCTACAAAGAATGAAACTCCAATGGCCTTAACAGCAGTACTCATGGTGTGTAACCGTGCTGGAAATTAGTTTCTCAGGCACTGATCTTGACAGGTCGGCTGTCACAAATTGATATACATATCTGTAAATACATCAGTTCTCTAAACAACATTCTGTCTGCAAGAAGCGGAAGATAAAATTGGCACAGTTCTTAACAAATGAAGTGTTCCAAAGCACAAGGATACACAGGGAAAATCCCTTCTGGAAATGGTTTTCCTTATGTTCCATTTATGATTTTTATCTCTATAGTTGCTTTGAAGAGGCTGAAAAGTTTGTACTCTGGAGTACTCTTCTGAAGCAAAATATGATCCTTCTCCTTACACTTACTCCTGCTGCATAGAAGAAGAATCTTTGCTCCTCTTGGGAAAAAAAAAATCATGGGTTTACACTGTCTTGTCTCCACTATTTTTTGGAACTCTTCAAGGCAGTGCAGAATATGAAACAGAGTATTTGAGAAGTCTAGGTCCCTTGTATGAACTCAGATTTTGAAAGGTGCGTGTATAGCAGAAAAAATTGGTGTGTCAGTCCACCAGTGATGAAGTAATAACTTGAATGTGTTACATTTTCCATATTTAACGACTATTTAATAATCACCTGTAGATTTTGCAAGCCATTTTTGCAAAAATCTTGATCATATGCCTAGAATAAGCAAAGAATGTTTAAACAGCAAGCTTTCTCTACAGATTTGAGACACAATAGATGCTATAAACACCTACATTGATCTTTGAAGTCTGTTGAACCATGTTGATTTATGTCAAAGGAAAGATCTGTCCATGTGGTTTGGTGGTAGCAAGGGCTGAGGAACATCTGGGAATATCTCAGAGCAGGCATCTAAATTCAAATTCACAAGATACCATGGCTACAGTTATTTATCTGCCTGTGTTGCTGCAGACACTTGATGTGCAGACACTCCTCTGTCACTCCAAACTGCCATCACAGGAGGAGATTGTTCAATCTGAGGTATTTTAGCTTCCAGGACTGCCATTAGAAAGCTGAAAATTATTCATACGTTCTCTTCCTCCATCCTCCAGGTCATCTGGATAAAAGGAGGTTTACCTTAAGTCTTTCCTCTCCCACATCTCAGCTTTCAAGGTTTAGTGACTATGGAATAATTTTCATCAGTTGTGATAGCTGCTGAATATTCACTGAATATTGTGAATATTGTCCTCTTGTTCTTTTCTAGTTCCCTGTTTATCAGTTTAATGCAACAAACCAGAAATAAAACTATACAGATCTCTTCCTTCAGATTTTATTTGTTGATTTGATTTGTGAGGCTTTTGGATAAAACTGAAGTCATAGAAATAAATCATGTAAGACATCTAGCCATAGGCATTTTCAGTGAAATAAGTTCTTTCCAAGAAGATTTTGACTTGTTACATGAAAATTAGCTTCTAGCAGGAGAAATCCATATTTCACAGATCTTGGACTGTGTTTAATTTCTACAGGGCATGCCTTCAGCTAACAGCACTGCTTCCAAATATGTGAGCATAGTATTGGTATTTAAGAGTACAACTAAAAAAAAAAAAGAAAACAGTTTCTACTTGATACTATTTATGTCTCTTCTGAACAAAATGACACTGTGGATTCTGTTTGAAGGCAAAAGGAGTCTGACTGCTGCTGCTGCTCAGGAGCATATTTAGTTTGAATAATCCAAAGGTCACTAAAAATTGACTTTTCCATTGAACCTGTTCTATTGAATTGGACTGTATTTCTCTTCAGAAAATGCAGTAAAATTAATTTTTTAAATGATACATTCAGTTGAAAAATAAAATATTTAGATGCAATGTTCCAGGGAGATATTCTGAAAACATGCATGTGGCACACCTGGTAGATATGAGATACTTGTTCTTCAGGAGCTCAAGAGGCTGCAATTGTTTTAGAGATCAGGTAGAAGTAGGACAAGAACAGAGAAAACAGGACTTGAGACAGGAGCTGAAGGAAATGTGAGTTGAGACAGTTTTACACCATAGAACCTGTGTCAAGAATTTATGACTGTAGATGAGCTAAAACACTGTGAAAAAAAGGTTGGTCTTTGATAAACATGGGGTATTTGAATAGGGATTGGAGCAGAGGGGGGAATCTGGGATAGTGCAACCACGGGTAATCCTGAGGACCCTCAGGCAATATAGATTTACTGAGAAGTATAATGTCAGAGTGAATTAAGTGAAATAATATGATAAATACTACAGATGATAGAGCATTTATATTGCTCCCATCAATGAACATACATTCAGGCAAGGTATGTGTTTATGTCTGTCCTCTGAATCACACTCATTCTGATGCTGCATTAAAGAAAACCACACACCTCTCAACCTCCCTCTATCAGTTCTGGATTTGGTCAAGCTGCTTGTTAAGCATTTTGTAAATGCTGAAGGATTCCTGCCTCGCAGTGCTTCAGACTCGGTGCTTTGTGTTCCAGTTGGCGACGTGGGACTCTGAGAAAGGACTGAACGGCAGCCTCCAAGAGCGGCGTCTGGGCAACGACTTACAGGGAGTGACACTCAAAGTGGTGACTGTCTTGGTATGATCCTTTCTGAGTTCAGGAAACAAAATGCTCAAAATAAAAAGGAACTGACTGAATATTTTGGGCACTTCCCGCGGTGTTTTCCCCTATCATTTTCAGTTCTGTATTTTTGGATGATCAATTACATAACAAGGAAGATAGATGATGGCCCTTTATTATTTTATGTGAAGCTGTGCACTGTCCGTGATACAGAGCATTTGTTTGTTTGCTTTTGCTATTTTTCTGCATTGTAATTCCTACCAGGCATAAAACCAGCACAGGGCCTGAGTGCACAGGGGTGCATTCCAGATACCATCCTCAAGCTTGGATAGGCAGTTTTCAGCATTTCATGGATTTTAAGATCAGATGGGCCAATTATGATAATCTAATCTTGGCTCTTGTACACTGCAGGCTGTAAAATTTAATCAAGTGTTTCCTGCATCAAGCGCATAAATTCCCATTGAGATAAACTGTATCTTTTAGAAAGGTGTCATCTTTCAAAAAAATCATTATGCTTTTGGGACTACTGTCTGTTGAACTCTGGAGTGGTAAAGAGCTCCTGTCAGCCAAGTACTACATTAGGGGCAAATTAGGGCTTGAATGCATTCCTGGCTAAGATATTGTAGTCTACAGATTGCAGAATGTGATGTCTTTTTTTTTGTTGTTTTCAATTTTATTTTCCTGAATTGTAGTAGAAATAGGCAGTACCTAAGAGTACATATGTACATGAAGGAACTCCCTCCAGCCCCCAATTTTCTTTCCTCAATTTATGCTGTAGCTAGTGTGAGAGGTGAGCAGATCCCTTCTGTGACAGTACCACAGCAGCCAGCTACAGTGGCTGTGCCACCAAAATCCCTGGGATCTGTGGGAGAGCAGGACACTCATCCCCAGCAGAAACCATTCCACAAAATGCTGCATTTCCTTTGTTCCAAAACACATTTCCAAAATTAAAATACTCCAGAAACCAGTATACATGAAAGTAATTATTTGAATTTTCAAAATGTTAAATGTTCTCAAAATTTCAGTGGTTTTAGCTCATGTTTTAGTATGTGTCCTAGATAAAAGATAAGTCCTTGTTATGTAAAAGATGGCTTTCTAAATTTGAAGTTGAATTTCTTCTGGAGTCTCTGCTTCTTCTCAAAAACTATGGAAAAACCAAGGCTATGCCTCAAGTGCTGAGGCAGTGGTGTCTGGTAGGGAAGCTACACAATATCCCATGTGACCTACAATTTTTACCTCAGAAGGGTATGGGTATCTCAAAATCTGTGCCAAGTTGTCCAGAATTAACTCAGAAAACACCCTTTTGCTCAGAGAATTAAACTAAAAATCTTGTTTCAAGTGTCAGTTAAGATATTGTTTTGTTCTCAGGAAGAACCTTTTGTGATGGTGGCAGAGAACATCCTTGGGCAGCCAAAACGATATAAAGGATTTTCCATTGATGTCCTGGATGCACTGGCCAAGAATCTAGGTTTCAAGTATGAGATATATCAAGCTCCTGATGGCAAGTATGGACACCAGCTCCAAAACAGCTCCTGGAATGGCATGATCGGAGAACTCATTAACAAGGTACACAGAGAAGAAGCTGCATTTAAAAAAATTACAGGAGGATGAATTAGGGTGAAGGCATTAGTGCAGAATACTTCTGAGCTATGGAGGGTTTGAGTATGATATAAACTGCAATTTAAGACTGTGTATGCAGGATAGAAATTAGAGAGTCTCTTGTTTTATTTGCTTCCAGCTGCTCTCAACATAAATTATATTGGTGTGAATCTGTGTGTTTACATTGCTATAAGAATAGAGGTCATGTTTGTGCGAGAGGGAATGGCTGTAGAAAATACAGGAAAAAATAAGGTATTCTCCTTAAAATATTAAATACTAGTGTTTTATTTTTTGTCATTTTGTCTTTGAAAGTTGTTTGTAGATGGAACTTTCTGTCATTCTGTGACAATATGTTTAACAAAGACCAAAGAGTAATGACAATGAGTTTGCATCCCAAACAGGAAAAGTAGCCCCAGTAACAGGGGATCAGAATTTAAGTTGGTCTCAAGATTATGCATTTATTTAAAACTGAGAGGACCAAATTTCTTAATTACAGTATTGCAAATCCAGGAGTAAGCTAGTTGAACTCCATTGAAGTAAATGGATAGAGTTTATATGTTGTTAGAGAATGAAATGAGTATATTTGGTTCATGTTCTTGCAACCTGACATGGGACAAGCTTCTTCGTAATCAAGATGAATCAAAGGAATTCATATTCCATGTTGCTGCTTTTTGTAGAAAATGTTGCTCTTCTTCAGTGGAGGTTATTACTGAAAGTGAAAGCTTTCTCATTATCTTGTAAATAGGTGGCTCAGTATCTGTAAGGAGATGTTTAGAAAGAAATAGAAGCAATTAAAGCAAACATGTGTGTGATAATGGGATGTTCTTGGCTGGTGCTAGGGAGCATAAAGAATTTTTAACTTATTCTGCATTGACATAAACTATTTGCATTTAATTGATTTAAAAATAAGGTAAGAGCTCCTGTTAAATTTCTTTGGAAATTGCTTTCTTTGAAGCAATAAAATATCTATTATGCTATTTTTAAGTGGTATTTCTGATACCATTTGTTCTACAGACTCCAAAGGGTTTCAAAGTAAACCTCCCTTATCTAATATTTGCTTTACATTCCCAACACAATTAGAGATAGGAAACTGAATGTATATTGTGTTTTTTTTGAGGAGACCTCCTTTTATTAAGACAGAAAATATTGAAAATCTAATTGAAGCTCTTCAAAAGCTTTGGGGATCTTATTTATTTACTCCTATCTTACTCTTCATCAAATGTGCTGCATACTCTTTAAGGATTACCTACATGCAAAACCTACTTGTTTTAAATATTGAAGTCAAAGCAGTTTCAGGAACAAAGTTACCTTTGTGCATTCTTCCTGTTATGAGTTTTTTTTATCACTTTACTAATTTTAAAAAACAAACAAAATTTTCTCCCCAGTTGTCCTATGAAATCTCTTCATGAATATGGAAAGTTGGCAATTCTGCAGGGAGAAAAACAAACATTAGCTCTTCCCACCCTGCTATGAAATACACAAGCTAAATAAATGGGGTTCTTTATTGCTTGCAGTGCTCTGGGTTAATATGCTTTGGAATTTTAGGCCTTCTTTGGAAAACAAGTGAGGGATAAAGGTTAAATAAACTACCCTTCTTTCAGAGAGGAGTGTGGGCCATGCTTTCCGTTCAAGAGAACCTTGAAAAGTTATGTTTCATTACCCTTCTTTGGACCAGTGCAATTGCTGAAAGTGATTCTGGTTTTATTATTAGAGAATTTATATAAATGCATCTAAATGTTTTATGTTATAGAAGGAAAGACATGGAATCACTTGGTTTTTAAAAAGCTTCTCCTTAAGGCTTCTGCCGCCCAAACTCCAGGTGGCAGGTAGCGATGTGACGTGCTGCGTTTCTCTTGCAGAGGGCAGACCTGGCCATCTCAGCCATCACCATAACACCCGAGCGGGAGAGCGTGGTGGACTTCAGCAAGCGCTACATGGACTATTCAGTGGGGATCTTAATCAAAAAGCCCGAGGAGAAGATCAACATCTTCTCTCTCTTCGCTCCTTTCGACTTCGCGGTGTGGGCCTGCATTGCTGCAGCCATCCCGATCGTGGGGGTGCTGATCTTCGTGCTGAACCGCATCCAGGCGGTGCGGGCGCAGAGCGCGGCGCAGCCGGGCCCCTCGGTGTCCTCCACCCTGCACAGCGCCATCTGGGTCGTGTACGGAGCCTTCGTGCAGCAAGGTACTGACCCGGCAGCGCCGCTGATGTGTCCGCACGCCGGGAGCGGCCAGCGCTGCTCGGGCCTGCCCACAGTGGGCTAAAGGTGCAACAGAGGGCCTCTATGGGCATGTATTTTGTTTCTGTAGTCCAGCTGAGCAAAAGAGGCAAGTCTGGGGGTTTATGTCTTTTTTTATGCTTTTTCTGTCTCTCGGTAAGTCCAGAAAAAGCACTAGCAGGACTTTATCCTTTGGGAAAATTGTTACACTGGAAATAAACCACCGAGCTGCTTGGTGCAGAACTGCAATACTTCTTCAGCTCTGAAACTAGCACCTTTTTAATTGTTTAATGTAGAAATAGAACCTTCTGTGTCCACCAGAGCAGTGAAGTGCATTTTGATGAAAAAATGCATGACTCAGAAATGTATGTTTCTGAACTCATGTAAGATAGTTCATCTCTTGGTTGTTTGAACTGAGTATGTAACTAACTTTACACTCAGGAATCTCTAGGCATAGGACCAATCCTACTGAATTCAGTAGTACTGCTGTCATTAATAAAGTCATTTTTGTAGCTAATTGTTTACAAAATCTGCCCACAAAGGTTTTGTACTGTATCTAGAATGTTAGTTGTATTCTTGGAAGGCAGGTTTTATGGGTAAAGTTGTTAACTTTCTTCTACATTTTTTTTTCATTGTGATTGCAAGCTTCTAAAGCTTCAGCTGGAAAATCCATCCTATTGCTATGAAACTTGGTCCCTCATCTCATTAAGGAGGCAGCCTTAATGGGTTTAAGTGCAGTAAAACATAATCAGCACAAACATATGCTGAAGTAAGTAGAACCATCTCTATGGTAAGGTTTAGTCTCCAATGATACTCAAGCATAACTGTGCTTGAAGACTACTGGAAAGAAATCACGTGATTTGAAATCTTGTAAAGGGTAACAAGTAGTGACACTAATGCTTCAGTCTTTGCAGATTTAAATACAACAAACATAGCACACAAATCATTAGGCAGATCTGTGGGTTTTTTTTTTTTCTAAATCTGAGAGCATAATTGAAAACGGAGTATTACTATATTCTGAACACTGTAATGATTTAATTCCTGCATATTAGTTGTGCTTCACCATTCAACTTTATTTAGAATATTTTTCATGTTCTTTAGATTTGATCCTCAATAATTCTCAAGGGCAATATTTTAAAAGATAATTTTTTAGAACATTGTCTAGGGCAAGAAGTAGATTGGAGAAAATACTTATGAATTATCAGCCTTAACAGGAGCAGCACTTTTCTCACAGTGAAAGGGCAGACTTGGGGGGAAGCAGAGAGGAACTTAACAAAGTTTAACATACATGGGCACACAGGGGGTGATTGCAAATGGAAGCTGCTGAGACCCTCCATTTCTCTCTTTGTTTGTAGGGGGTGAGTCCACTGTCAATTCTGTGGCGATGCGCATTGTAATGGGAAGCTGGTGGCTCTTCACCCTCATTGTGTGTTCTTCCTACACAGCGAATTTAGCAGCATTTCTCACAGTATCAAGGATGGATAATCCCATAAGGTAAGAGCCTCTTCTTAACACGAAGCTGGAAACCTGGATTTCACAGGAAGGTATTATCCATTTCAGTGCTCATTCTTGCAAGAAGGAGATAACTCTCTAATAAAATACTCTGCTTATTTGCAGTGGCTGTTTTTCTCTCCTCTCCCCCTCTTCACCTTCACTCCAACAGCCCTCAAACAGTTCTGATGGAGGGGACAATGGCACTTTAGTCTGTATTTTTCCAGAAGAGAGGTCTCTCATGTCCTGCTGGTTGTTTGGTTGCAATCTGTGTGTGTGTGCAACTTGGAGTTTTTTCTGTGAGTTTAAAGTCTGAAGCTTTTCATCTTTTTTCTCACAAAATGTGGACAAAATTTCCACCTTCACGCTGGTGTGGAGTACTGGGAGGGGCATTGAAGTGTCACACTCAGTGTTGACAAGGTTAGAGCTGATATCTCGTGTTTGATGTGGTATTGATGGAATGGAGCAGTAGCAGTGCTGCACAGGCTCTTCTTCTAGGAAGCGCCAAGCCAAGGATTTCAGGTGTTAGAGTGGCACAGTTCAGCTGCTGCTCATATTTGGGATTGCATTGGAAAAAAACTGTCGCTGAATGTTTGCGTTCTCTTCCTGAAACAGGAGAATTGTCATTGAGGTGAGGCTGGCATTTGTAGTTTCTGCAGAGAAGGACATAAGTCCATTTCTTCTAAACATGAGTTCAACAGAATTTCCAATTTTTAGCTTGCCAATGTTCATTTGCAGATAATGTAATGCTTTGTGTGGATACATCATCATCATCATCATCATCATTATACCAGGTCAAAACCTTAACAGGCTTTGGTTTTAAATTCACTTTCTGTTAGTTTGGCCATAACAAATGGATCTTAACAGTAACACAAATAAGCACTCCACATAATTTCTGGAAATAACATGAGAAACTATGTAGAATAAAACTATCCATGTATGATGCCTGGAGTTACTGGTAATAAAGTTAAACTCAGTGAATAAATTGCTCTTGAAAAGCAAGACACAAATAGCTATCCAGAAAGCTTGACTAATGATATTCTTAAAAAATTCTGAAGGTTCTATTTCTTTCACTGCAGAAGAAATTTTCTGTTTGGTCTAATCAGCACTTTCCAAAACTCAGCAAAGTTCAGAGGAGGACAAAAGTTGGAGTGTAATTATGTGAAGAATCTCCAGAAAAAGAGGTTTAAGAGCAGAACTATGGATTTTTAGAGGAGGCCTTTGAGTATGAGCTGTTACAACATTTACAAGGGATTTTAAATCCCCTTCTTATTAAAATGAAAGGACATTGCTAAGAATCTTGAAGAGATAAGTTATTTGGGTAAAGGAACTGCTCAGAACCGTTTCACAAGTATTGAACTAAGGCACTCCTCTACTGCTAGAGATGGCAGCTGGAGAATAGTAATTAAATGCCTTTCTATACCTAATGGTAGCTGCCACTTCCCAGGTCCCTTTATGACATCCCCTTTTACAAGTTGAGGATGTAGAACTAAGAAAACAGCAGCAGAGTAGTTCAGGTGCCAGAATGTAAACACCAAAAGAAATTTAAGTTGCCAGAAGTTCCACTGCCTATGTTCCACCTACTTGGCTGTAAGGACGGGGATCTCTAGTGGGTGTTGTCAGCCACAGTCTGGATAGTTCATACTGCCTGAGGTGTGAGGCAGTCCTGTGGCTGCGGTTGAGGCTCCCAAATAATTCCTGAAGTGCCTTGGTGAGAGGAGGTGGGGTAAAGAAATAGTCTCTCTGGAAACTCTTGTTGAACCTTCATCCATCTCTGAGCTACAATTTTCATGTCCCCACTCTTTAGGTGAAACAGCTTATAAAATAATTGGTCAGATTTAGAACAAGTATTTTTGTTCCGAGAAAGTAAATTACTGACTTTCATTAATTAATCGTGGCCTTGTGCCTCAGCTTCCCATTCTAACTGGCTTCAGATCATATGATGTGCAGTGGATGTTTTTGCCTAACTGTTACTCAGCTTGCCTGCATTCTGTCTTTCATGAGCCCAGAAAGGAGTATTTATGTGAAATCAATTTTTCCTACCCAAAGAGCCACAATGAGCTAGAGCTGAGTATTTGCTCACCAGCTGAGAACTACCAAATCTATCTATGTACACTTCCATTGTTAAGAGAAAACAACCCCCATCCTTTCAGTAAATGTCTGCTGTTATCTCTCCCTCCATAGAGAAGTCCTCTGGTGTTCAGTGCTGCTGACTCCAAATTGCCAGCAGGAGAGAAATAAGTATTATGATGCTGCAGTAGCTGCAGCATAGTTAAGATTTTCATTACAAGACTGATTTTCTTCCCAAGCCCTCTCTAAAATGCCTAATAGAAATTGTTTCGGTATCAAATTTGGCATATGTGGTCTGTGACTAGTGAAATAGAAGTATGTTTGATTGAATAACTAGGTGTCAATCAACCCAGTGATCACTGCCTCCACAATTTCACTGCAAAACAAGTGTGCCATTGAAATCATAAACAGTATTTATTGGAAGGGGCTTGGTGAGATATTCACTGAAGCGAAGTTGAACTGTTGGAAGGCAGATTTTTAGAATTGTCATGTCAGATGAATGCCTGCTGATAAGGGAATACTGTTTCTTGGTTTTTATATCTGGCATTGGCAAATCTCACAAGGCTGTTCCACCCTCCTGTGAGTTTCAGAGGCTTCCTGTGGCTCATAGAAAGGTGAAATACCCACTGTAGGAGGGTATTTGATCTGCCATCTCTGTTTGTTTCCTGACGGTAACTTTGTAAATCCTGGATAGGATTTTTTGTCCAGGTGTTTAGATCCCAAGTAAGGGACATGTTCAACTTGGAAAGAAAAACTATTATTCTCCTTGGATTTTTTCAAAACATCAAGGGCTTCATCTCAAGCGTGCTAACAAGAAGAGGCACTGGTTTTCTGGTCTGGAGTGACAGCACATACCTCCTTGCTCCTAATGTGTCCTGTGTGACCATCATTCATCCTGGTCTCATGTGGTGGTGGGATGGGTCCAAACATAGAGTTTGACACCCACATGAAAACCTCTCTCCCCTCAAATCAAAGCTGACAGGAAATATGGTGCGCCTTCCTTGGCTGCCCTCAATTTTTCAGTTGCCAGTAGTAATTGGTGCTTCTGCTCTTTGTTGATCTTTTAATTTTGCTTCCTAATCCCTTTATCCAAATTACCTCCTGTACTTCTCATCTTCCCTGTGCCCCACCTCCCAACCAGGGCACTCCCAACTCAGTACTGTGTGCAGCTGAGGAGTCTTCTAATGGGTCAGTCTACCAAGTAATGCAGAATTATTACATGTGAGCTTGTTCTTTCTTTTGTCTTATTACATTTTCAAACAGCTCTTGGATCTGCTGTCTGACCTTCCGTTTGTAATTATGAGTTTAATTAGCAGTGACTTACATTCCAGCTTCATTTCTTGTTAACAAGCAGACTACATGCAGTTCAATAGCTGCACAGATATTCCGGAATTCAGGTTTAGGAGAGCTTGTCTGACAAGAAGCTAAGAATCATGCAAGAAAAATAGCACATGAAAAAGGTATTCTATTTTCAAATTCTGAAGAATTTAAATTTTTTATCAAATTGATCCTTAAATTTGTACATGCTATGGGTGCCTTGAGAGGCACCTGTACTATCTGCTTTAAGATCTCAGCTGTTTTTTTACGATTTCAGATTTACTTATTTGTATTTTAATCCCCCTATTTCTTGTGTTTTGGTGACAGCTGAAGATTTAGAGCAGCTTAGTTGGGGTGATAGGCCAGCACTTGGAAGACTTGGGTGCAAATTCTTATTCTACCACAAGCTTTGTTTGATCTTGACAAGCTTTGCTTCCTCCCTGTCTTTGTTCTCTTTCTGTATAACACAGTGGTCATATTTTCTTATATGGCATTTTGTCAGTTTAGCTGTTTTAAAGATGATGGCCATAAATGACCATATTATAGCAGCACTGCAGGTATCAAAAGAAGATGTATTTTCTAGGTTGCATAGAAAACAGAAGCAATCTCAAAATAGTTTATGATAAAATGAGAAAAGTACTTGGAAGATGCCAGCCAGAGGGAAATGAACAAACATTTCATCCGCTGTAGTTAAGTGGATTTGATAGGGTTGGTGTCAAGAACCTCACCAGAATTCCTCTGTATTCACAGCAATTTTATCTTGAAATTCCTCATGTTTGAAAACAGCCTTTCTCTTGTTAATATCAGACGTGTCTTTTTAAATATTTCACCGGATTTTATTTTGTTATGTTTAATTTGTACTATGTTTTTCAATGTCTGTGCAGCACCTCAGGCATGTTGGCAGGAGGCACATATGAATGAGCATGATAAAAAATAATTATTGTGATTATCATTAAAGGCCTGTGAGCAAAAGCTTCAATCATTAAACAACTATATTAAGTCCCTCCATAAAAACAAAGGCTAAATAAGAGTATAAGAAAGATGCAAGAACTCAAAACTTTTCTTCCTTTCCGGAACATTCCCTCTCTGGAGCACAGGGGTGGATTTCCCTGGGAACAGCTCTGTGCAGCAGGGCAGCAGTGCTCAGGGGCAGACCTTGCCAGCATTTGCCTTCAGGCTCTGCTCATGACAAGGCTCTGGGCTGCTGCCAGTGCTCCAACTCCCATTATTTGTATTTTCCTTTCACTCCTATTGATGGTGCTGCCCAGTGGGTGCTGCCTGGAAAGCCACAGAGTCTGGAGCCTTTTGAAAAGCTTTCTGAATGTTGGCATATGTCGTTCAAGCACGGTTTAAAATGGATCCTAATTACTCCTCTAATTGAACAAGTGGGCAAGCATCTAAGTGCAAATATTTCCCAGGGACATTTTTCTGAGAAAAATGAGAATGCACAGCTGAAAAATCAATGCATTCCATCTCTCCAGTTGCCATTAAAAAATGTGGTGTAGATTGGAGATCAATGGTAAACCAAGAGATTTGTGATTCCACACCTCTCCAACTTGACTTTTGAGAGATCTATGTCATAGCATCTCTTCATTTGTTCTGGTTGCTGAAAAGTTCTGTGACTGGTGTGGGTTGAGGAATTAAAATTCAGATGCATGCACAGTTTAGAGAAGAAAATGGTTTGGTTATAACATTAGCAAAATCTA
Source organism: Taeniopygia guttata (assembly GCF_048771995.1). NCBI lineage: Eukaryota > Metazoa > Chordata > Aves > Passeriformes > Estrildidae > Taeniopygia > Taeniopygia guttata. The sequence goes on along the minus strand of NC_133031.1, from coordinate 9,790,398 downwards.
CCATCTGTGCAGGTAATAAAATCTTTATTATTTTTTTTTCTTTTGCTTTGAAAAGAGAAAAATCTAGCAAGAGTAGCAGCCCTCAGGACAGCCCATCAAAATGTACAAGGACTGGTTTAAATCTGATATTTGGTACGCAGACTTTCCTCAGCTCGGACAGAGTCACCTTTTGGGTCAGATTGTCTCCCATTAATGTAGGTTATTCCCCTGCTGTCCACAGAGGAGCTGTATGCTTTCTGCATGCATTCAATCCCACTGGCCCCTGACTTACACCTTCCTTGTTGCAGGAGGAGGTTTCTTTTTATTACATGGATAGCACCTATGACTTATTTTGTCAAGTTCTATTTCCTATTTGACTCCTAAGGGATAAACAATACACAACACAGTAATAAAAGATTTTTGCTCAATAGGATACTTAGATTTCTATTATTTTTTCTCTAAAGAAGTTGATTTAATGTCTTATATGAACTGATAATAGCATCTAATATAGCAGGATATTAAAAAAGCAAAATAATTATTACTATAGCAAATCAAACAGAAAGGGCCTTAAAGCTTCAGACATCTCCTAACAGCTCAATCCATCATCTCTAAAGACAAAAATAGGAGGAAGAAGAAAAACTCCATAGAGAATGCTCTTTTGAAAATAAACCTCTGTCTGAACCATTAAAGAAGTTGGCCAGTGGGTTTTTTTTTACCAAGTTTTCAGCCAGATATCTAAATGGCATTGTGAAGTGAAGCAGCTGCCTGCAAACCAAAGCAAACCAAAACCTCTGTAAAATAATGTGCATTTTATATAATTTATATGTACTGGTCAGAGCCCTTAGTGTAACAGTGGGCCCTATCATAAAAGTCATGCAGGTTCTGTTACAGGGTAGTATAGTGATTATTACTGCATAGGTTTACAAATTGCCAGAAGGTCTCTCTGAGAGCATTCCTGAAGCCAGAACAAATAAATTGTATTCACAAAACTACCAATAGTAAACACTTAATCACAGTAAGTTCATTCCTGCAAAACCAGGAGATGAAAGTCACTGTTCTTACTTATAAGAAGTTATACTGTTTTTTTAATTACTGTCACTTCAGACAGGGCATACATAGGCTTCCAATCCTGCTAATCTCTTGAAATATTTTGGGAACTGCTTCATTTGTTCATGTAAGAACACTGTCTTCTCACCTTGCACAATTCCTCACCAACATTCCCACGTGAGCAGTGGCTCTGTCATGTTTGTGCCATGATTGTTCACTGTTAGATTTTCTCACCCACAAAACAGCAAAGGTAATTTTCCCATCTTCTGCTCCGGACACTGGAACTTCAGTCAAAGAGTGACACAAATAGCTTTCTGCAGTGACAAATCAAGCAAACTAAATTTATTGGTGTTTTGAGGAGGATTTATGTTTGCTTCTTGATTCTTTTTATCTCGTGCATTTGCACAATTCCTGTACATTTATAGTATGTACGGTTAGCTAGTCCAATGGCTGCGCTACTCTTTAAAATTTAAAGAGAATGATTTTGGTTTTCTAGGTCCTGAAAGAGCTCTTGCAGAATCTCTTGCAGCTTCTTATACTTTCTTTACTAGTTCCTCATGTTAAGATAGTTTGCATCTGTGTCTTTGATATGGTATCTTTCAGGAATTGCCAGCCCTTCTGTATCCTTTATCCTTTAAAGCAACACCCCGAGAGATTTTCTTCTCTAGTTCTTGATGTTTGTTGAGGCTGGTCTTTTGAAATGTAGTATTCTTATGTTGGTAATCTTGTTTGGGTTTTTATTCTGCCTCAGGATATTAAATTCCAACATCTTCCAAACACTTTTAATCGGGATGCTTTTCTCTTTGACGTTCCCATTTAAATCTATCAGATCTAAAATAGCCACTCCCCTCATAAATGTCTCCACGATAGAAGAGCATTCATTCTCACACCAGACACTCTTAACATCTTAACTGATATATAGGATGATATTTCATCTACTGAAAAAAATAGTTGTTCCAATACATTCTAAAATAGTTATCTTGCCATGAAGTGGAAATCTGTAAACTTGCCATTTAAAGAAAGGATTTAAAAATTGAATATCTTTTTATAAAGAGATTTAGAAACTATTCCTGATGATGCAAAAACAAACCCAAACCAAACAAACCCACAAACCACACACACAAAAAAAAAAAAAAATAAAAAAAGCCCAGCAAAACATTTTTAATCAATGCAGGTTATGGATTTTTGGGGGAGAAAGGAATTTCTTTTCCTTGGGAAGTAAGACACTACTGTTTATTACCATGAGTGCTATCCTCTCAGTTCTTACTTTGCAAAAGATTGTCTGGTGAGAAAGAAAACTTTTCTGGAATAGTACTGTGTTGCTAAGAGAGGGGTTGCAAGTTTTCTTTCCATTTCCTGGGCTCATCTGCCTTACTGAGCAATGTTCTCTTCTTCTGCACGTGTGCTCCTTTCTAATATAATGCAGGAATGTTTGCAGACTCATCTGGAGATGAGGGAGAGAGGGGCATTGCCTCAGAAAAGCTGTTTTAATACAGCTGACAAAAGTTTGTTGCATTACAAGAAATGTAATCACAAGCATTGAAGTTGTTTGCCTTCTAAACCAATAAAACCAGACTGAGAGAATGTGCCACTGATTTAGTTTAATTGATTTATGAATAGTCGTGTCTATCTTGAAAAGAATAGAAAACCACCAGTCAGAATGGGGTGGATGTTAAATACTGTTTCTTACATAAGGCAATAATGCAATTTCTAAGCTCATATTTCAAGGTATATAATTAGGCTGCCCAATAAACTAATTAATCTCAATATAAGGAGCAGCCAGTTGTTTTTGATATGCTTTTTTTGGTGTTTCTAGTATGAGATTCAGTATTCAGAGAGACTTGTGTTCAGGGTGAGGAGAAGGAAAGGACAAGGGGTAAGGTCTCTCTTCCTGGTTACTTTCCTGTACCTCAGGATGAGATGGGAAGTGCACCATACACTGTGTGCTCAGTCTGGGTCCTCTGAGAAACAGGCATGTGGGTCTCCAGACTTTGAAATATGCACATGTAGTTCATGCACTTTAGACATAAATAATAACTGATGAATGCTATATGTGTTTTCAGTATTAATGAAGAGCCCTATATTTTGATTTCCCAGGAGTATGTAGCACATGCTCTAGCAATCAAGGTGCCTCTTCAGAGTCTGTGTTTTCTTTTCTTCTTTCTGTCAACAGTGATAACTTCTGCTTTGCTCCCTGTGGTAGGGGAAGGGTGTGAAGCTGTTTTCCAGCATCACATTGTACCTTTGACAGATCTGAATTCATCCAGCCACTCCACCCCAGCTGTGAGACTGCTGACATGCAGGACTTCTGATAAATCAAAACTTAATAAAGAGTTGTGTAGGACCTTGTTCCACACTGAGATTTCATGATCTTTAATGATATCCTAACAGTCATTGTAAAAAGTGCCACTAACCCCAAGTAAAGGCTTTGTAAGCCAGCACCAAGAAGCCAAGCTTATCTGTTGCCCACTCAATTTAATTAAAAAGCTGCTCTTTGTCATCTGAGCACAAAACAGGACAGCAGCGTTATCAGTACTTGGAACAGCAGTGGAAAAGGAAGAAAGCAATTTCTTCCCTCTCGATCTTAATCATTAATCTTCATTAGGATTTTTAGCTTCCAAATGTGAGTGGTAGAAGACATCAGGGTAGCAAACAATTTAAAGTGCATCTGCATGTGTAATAGGTAGTTTGTTATTTTCATTATAGGGAAAAGCATGTGTCAGTTGCCAGATGTGTTTGATTCAGACAATATGATTTTCATGCCAACTTTATGATATGTTTGATTTAGGTGAAGTGACTAAAACCTGCTGTTGGGACTGAGGTGCTGTTAAACACCAGATGCATTTTTTATTTTAATTAATAATTTAAGGAGTAGAATACCTTGCTTTAATTAACATGTTAACCATTTGAGCTACTCAGAGAAGGCCACAATGGCAAAGTGGTTTACAAGTAAAGCAAGAAAATACTCAAAGGGAGTCCAAACAAGAGTAATTTTTCCTCCAAATTTGCTCTTGACATGTTTTTGCCTTTTCTTTGCATTGTAATTTCTGTCTTGCTATTGAATGGAATATGGAGTATGGATGAAGGATGTAGAATTACCCAGATTTTTTAGCAGGACTGATTATTCTGGATTTGCAGGGTGAACAGCAACTGTTCATAGATACTGTGAATCCCTTTCCAGACTTTTAACTGAATCTTCCAATGTTGTACAGATGTGCTGTTGTGCCAAATCTTTCCTTGATACGTTCTGAAAATCTGCCCAGTCATGTAGCAGTTTAAATGTGGGTCTGAGCATACAAATTAAAGCTCCAGACTTTGAAATCCTGTGCCTGGATCTTAAAAGAAACTGTAATGTGTTAGACGAGAGTCTCTTTGTCAGTCTGATAATTTTCATTGTTAAACTGCAAACATGGTGGGAAAACTGGGGAGTATCTTAACGTTATTAAGTTTTTAAAAATATGGAAAAATGGTGTGATGAAGAGGGTTCTTTAAACAGCCCTTGTAAATGTAAAGGAAAGACTGGCCTTTGACTTCGCTCCCTTAGTTAGACATCAAATGAATTCGTATGCAATCATAAATGCTCAGCTGTGAGAAACTTCATCCAGGGATAACAAACTGTGGGGCCACAGTGGATCCAGCTTTGAGATGCAAATTCTCAGAACCTAGTTTCCATTGTTATCACTATTAATGGAATAGTTTATTATGCAATTTTTTGGTTTTGAAAACATTTCAAGCAAAACAATCATAACTTGTACTGTAAGTGCCATCACAGTTTCTTTACAATGTGCTAACAATTCAGAAAACATGGGGCATCCAGAAAGAAAAAATATATTATAAATAAGTTAATGAAAAAAAATCAGCAATCTAAGTGACTTATGCTTTTACTGCCTGGAGGAGGTTTGGAGAGGAGAAGGGTTGGAGAAACACTTTTGGGAGTATAGTTAGAAACACTGGACTGGCAACCAAGAGATGTTTAGCTTATTTCTATCTGTTTAACAGATTTCTTTATGTGCCATGCTGGAGCAGGGCCAGAGTCAGCTCTAGGCAAAATGAACTTTTAGGATCCAGTGACAAGTCAAGTCACACTCACACAGATCACTGCAGATGATTGGAATAGTTGAGGTGGTCCTGAGGGCATAATTTAGAAATAGCAATGGATAGGAATACCCAGAGGTTTAATTTTGTTTACAGAAGAATCTGTTTTACTGATTATGGTGAGATATATATCATGCAATAGCTCTGCAGGAACAGAGCCCCAGTGAAAGCACTCAGTCTGCAGGGAAGCCAGTGCTATATCAGGAGTTAAGAAAATAGTTCTCTTTAGTTTACTTGTCTTTCCCTTTGCATGTAGGAACAGAGGCTACTGGAAGTCATTTGAAAGAAATGAAATCCGTTTGGAGACTGTACAAGTTCAGTGCTTCTAGTGCTTTGTGTATGTATTGTTTGGCTATTTTGTTTTTCATTTTTTTTACTCTTTGTATTTTTGTCTCCAATCCTGGGAACCTTGAGCATGTGCTTTTTTGTGCATGACTAGTTTCACTGATCTCAGCAGTACTGCTCTATCTATTGAGTCTGCTAGGTAGCTTACAAAAGAAGTTTCTTAAAGGGCAGTAGAAGATCTCCTGATGCTGCACTGGGTGGGTGACAGAACTGTTGCCACCACACATGGCATGAAGAATTGTAGTAAGCCCCTTCCTCCTGGGGCAGAAATAAAGCTGGCTCTTTATTTGTATCTCCTCTAGGGAAAGGACAAACATCCTCTCCCTAGAACTGAATGTTACATTTTACTTTTTGTTGCACCTAATTTAGGGCAGTAAGTCCCGATCCAATCAGAGCCTCAGAGATACCACCACACTGGCAGCAGTGACCATTATAACCATGAAAAAAGCTGCTGCAGTGCCATTGCCTGCTGAGGAGTTCAATCACTATTTGTTTTAACTATAGGAAGAGTAGGTGGTTGACATGGCAACATGTTCTGTGACATATGTCAATTGATTGGTTTTGCCACTGGAGGAAAGTCCCCGCTTCTTTGAAATGCTGTGTAGCAGCTGTTCCTGCCCCACTGGTGAGGACAAGAGCAGACACAGCCCTGACTGTCTGCCCTGTCTGTCTCCTGCTGTGGTTTGGAAAGGTTCTGTCCTGGTGTGAAGGGCTGCAGCTTCGCTCATTCTGTGTAGTTTAATCTGTCAATACTTACGGCTCCCCTTGTAGAAACTCCCATGAGGCTTTTTCTGTTAAGGCTTTTGTTTAAAGGGGATAGTATTTTTCCTGGAGATCAGATAAAAGGAGTTTTATATGAATTATAATGCAGTATATATTTGCTGGTGAAGGACTTCACCCAGAAAAGTGTATCCTGAGCATGCAAGTACTGCTGCTGATCTCTACTGGACCACCTCTGTTGCTAAAGTTAAAATTATGCTTAGAGTATTTGATAAAGAAGCCTCTTGGTCTGCACATCACTGCACTGAGACAGAATTAAGACCATTTAAAGTGATTTGTAGTGAAATGGAACAATGCAGAATTTGATCATGTCACTATAGAGAAATTGACAATTTAAGGATTGATTTAAGATCTCAGTTTAATTGTTCAAAATTTCCAAGAAAATCTGAGATACCCAAATGAAAATCATGGACCCAGTTCTTTTGAAGTCTAAGGTTATAAGAAGTGGAGATAAACTTGTTTGCATTTTAATTCTCTGTACTAAGGTTATGGCCATTCTAAGAATACCTTGAACAGTTTTATTTGCCCCACTAAGAATAATCTTTAAAGCAGCCCACCTTTTAATTTTTGCATGTCCAGTTTAACACACACTAACACCATTCCAATATTTACCTGGAACAAACATTGAAAATCTAACAAATTATGTAATAATTTTTTTTTTTTAGTATATTTACTTTTTAGATTTGTAGGTGCTAAAGATAGGTTAATTCTAATGTTACCTCATTGTTCAGCCCCTTCTTGTACAGCTGAAGGCTCATGAAATATTAGTTGCACTAGTGTTTAGAGACAGTAGCTGCTATTCTCTTCCATTCTTAAGTGGGCTTGTGCTTTTTTATCTTGCATTTAGCAACACAGTGAAACTCTTCATGCAAGTCTCTGAGTCAATGAGACTATCATCCCCTAGTGGTACTTTATATCCATAACAGAGGGAATTATTTTTTTTTTTCAGCTCTTCAACCAGTTAAACTGTTCAGCTTGGGTAGACCAGCTCTAGAGAATGTCTTTTTATGAAAGTTTGAACTCAGATCCTGATGGCTGAAGACAAGCTTTACCCTATCCACTCATGAATTTTGCTTAAAACAGGAGTTCCAAAGATTATTCATTTGTGAACAATGGACCGAGGCTCAAATTCTTTGCCTTGCAGATTCATAAATGAATATAAAAATTAATCAGGACTCAGATCAGGACTAAGGTTCTGAATAGTGAGATCTGCTCATGTAGACATTGTACCACCTCAGTACCACTTCAACCTTGATTCAGCTTTGCAGACTCTTTTCTCTTGGGGGACACCTACATGGCAATGCTTGGCTTCCAAGTTCATCTCTCCGTGGGTAGATTGATGTGGTCAGCAGCGAATAACAACATTTTCTTATTTGTTCTCATTGTCATTGAAAATTCTCCCTTGGAGGGAGGAGGTGTCAGCAATTTTAGAGCTCAAAATTCTGCACTTTTCTGCAGTTCACATTAAGCAGAATTCTCTTTCAACTCATTGCTTTCCACTGGGTATAACTTTATCCAATAAATCTCCTTTCAGATAGGATTTTATGTTCTAGGTTGTGGCTCTTAGGTGTTTCTTAGGCTCACAGTGGTGGTATAAGCTTGTCAAAATAGTTCAGATTCCTCTGTTTTCACTTTGAAGTTTACTAGGTTTACTGTTTTCCCACTGCATAAAATACGTATTTCCCTCTCACATAATTGTGTGGAGAAAACAGTTCTTAGTGACTGCACTTATATTTAATTCTGCAGATGTAATGAATTCTTAACTTTTGGGAAAAAAAGTTTAAAAGAAAATAAATTAGCCTCAAGGCATTTAAAGATAGAAATGTAGGACCTGTACTATATGTTTCCTATATGCATTTTTAAGACTTCATTTAGGCAGAGCAGCTTAAAAAGTCTCATATCTCTGGTACACTTTATCTTGATGGCAACCATCACCTAGAATATTATGCTGCATTGAGCAAAAATCTCAGGGTCACTACAAAAAAAAATATAATTTTACTTTTTTCTTTTTTGAAATGACTGGAACATGTTTTTCTTTTGAAAAGTCTTTGATCACATCTGATAATCCAGTTCCCTCCAGCTCAGTTAATTGATCAACAGTTACCTCAAAGCACCTGGTGTCAAGTTTAGTCTGTCACTTATTATTCATCCAGAAGTCTTGGGCACATAGCAGCGACAGAGTAAATTAAACCCATACTGGCAGCGTATTTTTAGTCTTGTATCTACAGCTCCACGAGGCTTTTACAAGTAAGAAAACATCTCCTAAAAGTGTATCTTAACCAGTATTTTTATTCTGGCAATTAGTTCTAGTGGTCTAATCATAAGTGCTAATACTGCTATTGCCTGTCTTCTGCAGCATTTTTTTAATGCCAATAAGTTTTTAACAAACAAAACAAGCAGAGAACCCAGCCTTCAGTTGACTCTGCATGAAGTAATTGTAATTCCACTGGGAATACATAGCAGTGGTTGCATTCATCTAGCAGGCATAAATATGGGCATTAAATATTTTGGCTGGTAACACAGGTTTTAAAGACAACATTTTTCTTTAGATTGAGTGCAGATACATTTACTTGAATCAATTGGTTTACATATACTTGTCAATTATAGCAATCACACTGTGGATGTATTTATCTACAAATTGAACTTGTGCTCTTGTAAGTGAGGGACTTTTTTTGCTTTACTGGCTTTATCTTTAATCACACTTACAAAGAGCCTCTAATGGCTTGTGAGATCCAATAACTGAGGTGGTAAGGTTAATGGGGCATCTTGCTATGCTGCACATTTTTGTTGCAAATAATTTTGTATATTAAATGCATGAAATCTTTGCCATAGGAAAGTGAGACCAGAATTTAAGTGGCTAAAGGACCTGGGTCCAGCTGACAGCTGATAGCACAAATAAAGCTCAAGAACAATGACAGCAGCTGCCTTTAGAGAATGACACAACTGCAAGATACAGCCAATATCTCAAAAGTAGCAGTGAGTGATTTTGTCTGGCAAAGACAAATTTGAGGAATTTAAAACAGCAGTAAAACCTACTCTTGTGATTATCTTTACCCTGTAAAAAGTAGGAGATAATTCATCTCCATCCAGTATTGTTCATGTATGTGCCCATGCCCACCATGCCTAAATTTTTTGACCACTTCTCTAGCCATGGATGTGCTGAGCATCACCTCCACTTTCAGTGCAGAAATACAGCAGAGATATTTTTTTATACAAAGAACTGTGGCTGAGACTGCTCCTTGCTTGGGTAATTACTGAGATAGATTTTTTTTGGATAAGTGGTCCAAACCATCAAACATTGCACTGCAACTCCTTAGAACACACAATACCCCACATTTCCCATTCCAAGGAAATGCTGCCAGCTAAAGGGGTTACCTTACTCCCACACCCAGGCCAACACTGTGCTTCCCTCCCTGCCACCTCTATGCTTGTCTGGTTATTGCAAGCACTTGATTTAAAGCCCAGATTTGCTCTCTCTGCCCTGTGATGCTTCAAGAATTGAAGAAACTGTGCTGCTCGTAAAGCAACATGTACTGGGCTTTTGTGCAGTACTGATTGTCAATAAAATGTAAGTTAGTTAAAATAAAAATACTGATTGTCAATAAAGTTCAATTTAGCTAAAACAAAATGCACATTTCTAAGTAAAAGCTTTCATGGCAATAAAGGAAAACAGCAAATACTGATAATATTAAAATTGCAAGTTTAATTATTTTTTTTAACTATCCAAACCCTCATGTTCAAACTTTCAAACAGAATAGTGATATCGGCAGTAGGCATTTGTAAAGCTGTTACCAGCTGAAACCTGTGTTAAAGTATATTAGTTAAACATACTTCTGCTACTATGCTTCTACCCAGCATGCTTTCCTACACACACCAAACTCTCTACACTACACCTGGTGGGAACTGTTGCCACAGAAGACCCTCTTGTGTATACTGAGTACCTTTCTTTTCCCTATAGGCAGAAATGTGTCTTTTTAACAGTCAAATAATTCATTCTTGGGGCTTAAGCAATTACCTGGGATATGATGAAACTTACTTTAAAAAATAAAGACAGAACTAAATGCAGCATGTAATCATGTAGATCAAGACTGGAGGAAAAACGGTTCCTTAGAATATACAGGAAATATTTAGGGAAGCAGAATAGACCTTTCAGGATTGTTAAAGAAAGAAAGAAAATGTGAACAAATTCCCCCATTTTTTATTAGCATTTTGAATTTCCAACAACCTCCAGGGTGTTTATTTTGTACTTTATCAATTGCCATATAAAGAGCTAGGGAAGTAACAGGAGGTTTGGGGTTTGATGGTACTCCTAGAGTTAGCCCAAATCCACAAGTGTGCAATGTATATAGAAAGAAACTGTTCACACAGCCTTAAATCTGCTTAACAGCTTAAAATGATAAAAGTCCTTAACACAATTTAAGAACTTAAACCACTTAAACTGTTTGAAGCAGCTTGTGAGTTCGAAGAGTTTGGGGCAGGGAGTGTGCTGAGAGGCAGCCCTTGGGGATGGGTCTCCCACTCCAGGAGTCCCAGAGAAAGGCACTTTTTGCAGCTAAACCTGGGAGGCCTGGGGGTGATGTGAGGGAGAAGAGGGAAGAGCTCGCTATGTATTTTTATGGGGTATTGTGTATATGCCCAGATTGCTTTGCTTTAAATAGTGTAGCAGGGAATGTTACAGGCATGTGAGGTGTCAGCAGTGGCATCTCCCCAGTGAAACAGGGAAGAGGGTGGCAGAAAAATATTGTCTGCGACAAGTCTTCAGCTGTGGAAAACAGCTTTGGCTCATGGACCAAGGGAAGGCTCCTCAGGAGCATTGGGAAGAAATCTGCACAAGCTGCAAGCCAAAATGTTCTGCTTTTGTGGCTCCAGGAGCTGGATGTTTGGGGGAGGTGGCCTTTCAGATTTATTCATCAGGAAGTTTTTGTTTCTGGCAGATTGTTTCAAGGAAAAAGAAATGGGGTGAGGCAGGGTGGGTTGCTTTAGTTTAATTGATGTCAAGCAATGTTAGTTGGTTATATCAGAAGCATGTTGTTAATATGTGAAGTCACACATTTATAAAGCGTTTTAAAGAAAATAAGCCATTATTTATGAGATTCAGTTTGGTCCCTGCTGCTGTGTGGGGTCATCTGTGTGTTGTGTATGAGTGCTCTGGCACAGCACAGAGGTGATACTTAAGGACAAAGGAAGAAGGCACAGGAATGAACCTCTGAGAGAGGGAAAAACCCAGCCAGGATGCTGCTGCTGATGGCAGTGATGCCACCTTAAATGTTTGGAAGCTTGGGCTGATTTTCATTGATGCAGGCAGTGATTTACACCTTTCAGTGCAGAGAAGGCTGTAAAACATGAGTGAATTACATTCTGTGCAATTTGAAAATAAATTGTGCATTCACAGCCACTCGGGGTGAGGCCCATTTACACTTCCAGAGTTGTATATGATGAGTAAATGAAAGTTAGGCCTCTGTGTGAATGAAAAATGTCTATTTTACCAGAGGCTGTGAAAAGAGAGAGAAAGAGAGACTTGGTGGAAATTGGAAGCAAGATTTTATTTGTTTGTTTAAAACACTCATATTGATTTGGAGTCAGATGGAGCATTGATATAACTGCAAACTAATTTCACTGATTTCTACGAGGTATTTCTGATGAAGTTGATGGGGCTGGAAGTTTAGATTTATAATCTGAGTATTTCCTGTGTTCAGGTAAGTCTTTATCCCATTATATTCTTGTGCAATCTTGGTGGCATATTTGACATGAATGTTATTGCTAAAAAAATTATCTCAGTACAATTAAACAAATATTTTGTGTTCCTTTTTGATGAGGAATGAAATATGGAAATGTTATTTGGTGAGGGTGCTTTCTGATGAGTGACAGACATAGAAATAAACCATTTAATTAATGAAGTCTTGCTAATGTACTACATAATACTAATTTCTCAATATCGCTTGAATTTCAGAACATTTCAGGATCTGTCCAAACAAATGGATATATCTTATGGTACAGTCAGGGACTCAGCAGTGTATGAATACTTTAAAGCAAAAGGGACCAACCCTTTGGAGCAGGATAACACATTTGCTGAACTGTGGAGGACTATCAGTAAGAATAATGGGGCAGATAATTGCGTATCAAACCCTTCTGAAGGCATCAGGAAGGTAAGACTGGATCACAGGGGTTTTCGTTTAATTTCTGTATCAATGTTGTTTCTATGCAGTTAATGTTAAGTCACAAGGAAAGAAATTACAGTAATTTTAAAAGCCCCTAAGTTCCTATATAAAATTCCTCTTAGTACCTTAATGGCAGATAAGAATCCTATTTTGGTGTCATTGTTCTGAATTTAAGCACTTTAGGTCTGCCTGGGTCTTAAGGATGTAAGTCCTTTGGATCTGGTCATAAAGTTTCTTAGTTTTGTGGGAGCTTTGATAATGCCTTTTTGAATGTAATTCTTTACATTATGCAGTACTGACTCCCGTCCTTTGCTCATTTGAGTTTGTTTTCTCTTTTCTGAGTTCATGATTGGAAACATGAGTAAGAATTAAGGGATCCACAGAACACATACTCATTTCTCTTGAAACAGAATTTTAATGCAAGATTTTTCTTTGTTTATCCCAGACTTTGAAAAATGCATTCACTTGACACTGTGTTTTAACAAAATGTTATTTCTCTGAGATAAAACTACACATTTTTTTGTGGAACAGAGAATTAATGTGGTATTCAAGGACTGATGTATAACAGCTTAGGATGCTGCATCTTTGTTCTAAGCCCTGTGATAATGAGTACTGGCTGTTACAAATGCCCACTCACTCACAGCCTGCCTATCCCCCTCTGCTCCCCATCTTGAATCTCAACAAAACCAGGCAGTAGCTTACATCAAACACACGTCCAGTACATTGCACAGAAGGGATGCATGCTGAAAGCCTTGATGTGCTGCTCCTTTAATGAAAAGCATCCTCTTCGTCTCTCTATCGATTTTTTCCCTAAAACAAGTTAACAGTTTTTATTACCATAGTGAATGTTTGATCAGAGATACTCTTGTCAGTGAAACACCGATTTACTAGTTCTTTATGCTTTTGTATGTTGGACATAATAAAATGGTTTGGGCTTGCATTTACTTTTTCTTTTTTGAATTTTTGAAACCTTTTCTGAACAGCTAGAGGGACAGTATCCAAACCGGTTTTACAGTGCCATGAAGAGGGTGAACAAAAGTAATGCAAGCCATCCCATTTCCCAATTCAAACTCCTTTAGCAAAAGATTCCTCTTTGCTTGACTTTTGGACAAAATCTTTATATGGACACTCCCTTGTCTTAGCATACAAATATTCAGTCAAAATTTGGGTTCACCCTGCCCATCTCTCAGTTGAGCTTCCCCAAAGCCTTCTCCAAAATCCTCTCTTCCTTAGGCACAAGGTAGAGCTCTGGCAATAGCAAAGTCTGCAGTGGTTGTTGGCTTCTTTTTTATCTTAATCTGCTCAGCATTTTATGAAAATGAGGCCTCTTTTGATATGTTTTGGTAGCATTTAGAGGAGAAATAGAGACATTAAATACTTTTCTATATATCCTAGCATTTAAGCCAATAATAAAACAGTTTAACTAAGAAAAATATTCATTATTTTACTTTTCTTTTTTCTAACATTCTTATGGCAGTGGGTGCTCTTTATCCATGGAATTGTAAATACTCTTATTCTGTAAGCCTAGTGCATGCTGCCATTTATGATAGCTACATTTGCTAAGCCAGAAATGTAACTGTAGATTGGCAGGCAGTTGAGAATACCAATTATATTGTCTGTATGGAGCTGGCAGCTCCATCCTATCTATGTGATAATAACTTTTCATACTAAGTTTGATTTCAGTGTTGTAGGGTGATTTTTATATAACTAGATCAGCTCATTCAATTAATGTCAACAACTAAATTTTACTTCAGTCCCCAAAGATGACCGAGACCACTATTTGATTAGACACCTACATAAATTTGCTTTAATATTTAATAACATTGTCATCTAAACTATTGTGTTTATAGTTTGAGTGTCACTCTTCCTAGCTCATTGAACTCTCTGAATAAACAGACAAGTTTTTTATGTCGAGTATTATGGCTCGAAATTCTGGGGTTTTTTTTAAAGGAGAAATGATGTCAGCCAAGGAAATGAGAGTTTCTATCCACAAACACATATTGCTGCATGAAAGAAATGTAAATGTGCCTTACAAATGTGTTTCATAGGAAATGGGAACTCTAAATCTCTCTAGAATAAAAAGATTCATAAAGTATTTTTCTGAATGAGGACTTGCCTGGCACAATGTAAAAGAGAAAAAAAATCACTACTGTTCTTTCTTCCCTCCTTCTTTCCATTTTCTTCAGACAGTATCACAGTTCAGCTGCAGTTACAAACAAAGCCATGCCACTTCAGTGCAAAACAGGGAGTGCTGGTTATTTGTGCCCCAGACAGGTATTTCAGGTCTTTGTCCCTATCCCATTTATATTTCTCCACTTCACAGCCCTTTGACTGTCTGAAAACAAAGGGATGGCAGTGGAAGAAAGCCATGTGAGCTTTCATGGTGTTTGGTTGCCATGGCAGAGATGTCCTTCAGGCCCAGCAGGGTCCCTGCAGCCGCAGTGACCATCTCCCATGGGCAAGGCACAGCTTTTGCAGTACTGGAAGAGCCACGGAAAAGGCAGGAATGCACTTCAGTGTCACATAAATGACAGGAGGACTCCTGAGAGCCAAGGGTGTGGGGAGGAGGTTGCTTTTGCTGTATTCCCAAGGTAGTTGAAAGTGATCATTGAAGATGGAAAGCCTCCTATTTAGCAGTACCTCTAGCACAGCACAGGAGCAGAAACCACACAGACCACCAGTCCATACAAAATGCTCTTTTGCCACTTTGATCTGTCTGGGACTATCACAGATGAGCATTGATTAATGCTGTCACAGGAAAGTTTCTACAGCCAGGGTCTTGGTGAACTCTTTGCTTTACATCCACTGGCAATCAGGGTAATTATTGATTGCACCAACATACATAATAACTTGTGGTTTTTATTTCCTTTGGGAGCACACATTTTTGCTTTGAAAGAATGAAGTAATATGATCCCCATGTGATCCTGCATCTGCTATAAATACAGATAGGAGAATTAAACTCATTATTGCATTTTATAATGCCCTGCTTTGGTTGAGATTGTTTGTTCCCGTCTAACTAATTTGGTGCCAGAATTTCTCTGAATTTTTTCTTTTCTTCCTGCGTATCACTTTTGATGAAGAGCGATCAAAACCAAGTAGAGCGCAAAATGAGAATGCATCATTGATTTAGGCAGTAGCACAGTAAGAATTTTCTCATTCTCTTTTTTGCTTCCTTAATGATCACTGAGCATTAAATCAGAGTGATCTTCTCTCTTCATTCTAATTTTGAGACTATAAGTAGCTTAGAAGTTCATTTAGTATGATTTTTTAGAAGCTACTTTGTCCACAATGAATTTTATATTGTAAATTGTGATTGCTCTCAGAGAGCTTCACAAATGTCTTCATTTCTTGACCCATCAGCCTTTGAAGCAAAAGCAAATGCTTTCTTAAACCTGAATCTATTGCATCCTGTAGTGGTTCCTTAATTATTTTAATATTTTAAACATTTCAACAGGACCAAATGGCATGTTCTTCTTTTTATTTGAACTATGTGTCTCCTCTTAAAGCACTTTTTTATAGATAATAAATGTTATCCAACAGTCTTTTTGAACTACTCCACTAGTGCCAATGTAAAGGTCACTTTTTGATATTTCTGTGGTACCGGCCATATAATGGGATCAGCTACACTGACACTCTGTACTAGCAGTAAATTAATAATGAATTTTGCATTATTCTGGCACTTCTGTCTTAAGTATGATAGCTTCTTCAAAAATTTCAGATAAATCACAGATATATCAGTGATTACTCTGGAATCAATATTTTTTCATGTTATTATTATTTCTTATCATGCTTTCTTCGAAGCAACATTGTTTAACCATCAGTAAGGCAGGACCCTTTGAACAATATTCCTCTATCTCCATCCGTTCTGAAGAGTGACATTATGGGGTTGTTTACTGCTTTGATGGAGTATTATTTTCTTTCTGTCCCTTGTCTTTTCAAGAAGCCATCTTCTTTGGCCTTTTAATTATTTTAGGATTACGAAGAATAAATATTTTTAATATAAGGTTTGCCTAGAGGTTCTTTTTCTTAAATCTGTTTTCTTAAATCTCTTAAAGCAAGGATAAATCTGGTGTCCTTGGTGTAAGCCAAAGTAGTTGTTCTACCTGGGTGGAATAAATGAGTGCTGCTTTGGCTGACTTCCTGATAAAGAGGTTTCTGAAAATTTAACCAAGTGATTTTTAGTTTGTTGTGTGGCATGCCTGTATACTGAGAGTATCAGTAAGGCCATAGCAAAGGAGCAAAATATGAAATACAATGAGAAGAATGAAGCATAAATTTGAGCTCATTATTCTGTGTTTATTTCATTAAGTCATTTTTTTACTCAAGCTATCTCACCTGTTCTCAGCTGGCGTGTGCACAGGCCCTTTCACCAGTCATCCTACATTCATGGCCTGGAAGTTAAGGGGCAGGCATGTCCCTTAAAGACTGTATGAAGACATGGAGTCTTTCATTAAAAAAAAAAAAAAAAGAAAAATGTTTAAACCAGATTTAAAATCTGGGGTAGATTTTTTCACTGAAAATAAATGTCAGTTTTATTTTATTTGGATTTTACTGCTTGCCTAGTGAAGGTATATAAAAAGTCAGCCTACTTCAAACACACATGCATGTGTGCACTTATGTATCTTGTACATATGTTTTTCAAAGTTTGACAGCTTTTCCTTAAATTGAACAAATGATACTGCTTAGCTGTCACAACAGATATTAACAGGGAAGTGAAGGATGCCGAATTTAGACAGCAACTAAACATTTGTTATAAGAAAACTTTCCACACAACGAACACACTAATAGTATGAGGTCTTCACTCTTTAGGGAGGAAAATTTCACAAGTGGAAGAAGTTTGGAAAGAACTAAATCTTCCCTTAGGAAAAAGGGATCTTTGCAGATCCTGGTTTTGGCAGTCAGAGAGGGAGGGGACACAGCCTTGCACCCAGGATTTCTGAGAGTTGAGACGCATGCGCAACCAAGAGTTTAAAATTCAGGTTCCTGATTATGCTAAAATGATCAGGCTGTCACAGAAATAATGCCCTGCAGATGCGATGACATTGGACAGGCTGATTTATGTCATTAAAAATATGTAAAATAGATGTGAAGAGATCTGTCAGACTTGGTTTATTGACCGTTTGCAGTTGCAGCATGTGATTTAGGATAGCAGCACTGCAAACACAAGAGAAGTAGACCTTTACAAAAGATCCGCTGAACAGCATTGAAAGTCAGTGTACAAAGCCCTTGTATATAAGATAACATACAGAAAACTGAGGATTGAAAAGTAGACTCAATAATTGCTTTTCTTCTTTAGCCAGTGCATTGTAATAGAAATCAAATATTTGAGGAACATCGTGTTCTTCGAGTATTACTAAGAGATAGATAAAGAATGTATTGTGTTGTCAGTGTTCTTTTCTAAATTGTAAATGTGAAAATATGATTTGCTGGCCAGTTCTGAAAGAACAGAAGATAAATACAGCCCTTTAAAATGAACCAACCACCAAAAACCCCCAAAAAACAACCACAAAAAAAAAAAAAAATTAAACCAACTAACTTAAAAATACTCAGACAAATGTAAAACACATTTTACCATAGTGAATTAGGCCAGGTCTTTCTGGGGTGTCCGATTTCAGTAAATCCATCAGGCAATATTTTTGTTCTCTAATATTATGGATTTTGAATAAATTCTGTGTACAGTAACAAGTGCTGCTGCTTTTGATATCCTGAGGACTTATTTTTAATGCTGACAGTTTCCTATAATAGGTAGCAAAATCCTATGTATTATTATTTACTATGGAACACAATGTGGCTGAGTAATAAAAATATTTTTTTCCAAGGGTTCAGTGTACAGACTCTTAAACATCTTACCAAAAAGAAAGGCTATAACATTTCTACTCTGTTTTAACCCAGAAACAAATGAATTTGTGGATCTTTGCCGCGATGTAGATAAAAGGGAATCAGGGAAAAAAGGTGGATTACAGCAAGTACCTTACAGAAAGTCTAGGCAATATTATTTTAATCTTTGTTTCCCTGAATTCTGCCTCCTAGAAGATACCTCACCCATTTGATTTATTGTCATGTGTAAGCAACTGTAAGGGACTTCAGAAAGGTATGGTTTATTTCAAACTATGATGAAGTAACTTATCTTATTTGCTCAACTGAGGAATCCATTGTAATGAAATAACTGATAGAGTCTTACAAACTTACAGGTGAATTCAAAACTAAGCTTAGAAAATAACTGGAAGGATTAACTAATTCTTTGCCAGAACTACAGCCATTTGCTAGGGGAGCTTTGTGAATCAGTTCCCATAAATAAATATATACAGGACTTCAGCAACTTAAATATATTTGGCAACCAATGTTTACTTTAACCAACAAAATGATATTTTATTTTACTATACTGAATCCCTATCTAGATATGTTTCTTATGTCTTGTGTTAAGGTGATTTACATTCATTATCTACACTGTGTATAGGCCTTGGTTTCTGTCCCAGTTAAAGCTGATATTTAAAAATATCTGCATGGATGTGTGTTAAAACAATATTTATCCCAAAACTGAAATAGTAATACATGCTTGTGAATCTTCTTACCTGTGAAGAAAAGAGGGACTCTATCAGCTCAGTGTGTGCCTTTTGTTACAGGACTAACAGCTCTCAGTAGAGCTGTGTTTACTTGCAAGGGAAAATTGTTTATTTACGTGTTTATATGAGCAAAGCTGAAAAATTACAGTTTTGGTGCCTGTGATGCTCATCACTTAATGCTCATACTATGCCAGTCTTGTCACTTAAATGTATGGAACCACTCACATTCCATGTCTCCTGCAAAATATGCAATGAATTTCACCATCCAAAGCAATAACTTTCATTTATAATTAATAGTCTGTTACATAAGCCTCACCTACACTTCTAGATGGCTGTGCTATCCTATGTGCATACTGAAAAAGGAAGATATTTTAGCAAGGTTTGAAGTTAGTGATGTCCTGCTGGGAGAGAAAACTGTTAGAAATTTATTAAGATGTTGAAGATCTACTTATAAACTGTGACCTAATGAAATACCACCAAGGAATAGTGGCAAGATCTGGATTTGTTTGCTAGCTTAGGTTTTGTCTTACCTAGAAATGCAGTTTAGTTTAGACTGTCACATGTTCATGCTGTATTTACAGGCAAAGAAAGGAAATTATGCTTTCCTGTGGGATGTGACAGTAGTGGAATATGCTGCACTGACAGATGATGAATGCTCTGTGACAGTCATTGGAAACAGCATCAGCAGCAAAGGATATGGGATAGCACTCCAGCATGGAAGTCCCTACAGAGATCTTTTCTCCCAGAGGTAAACTGAAACAAAGCTCATTTTATAGGATTTCTGTCTATAGCCAACAACTGTTCACGTTAATTTTGGCACTTAATTATTAAGGAACAATGAATACATGACAGCAGAGAGGTTAAAGTCCAAGCTCCAACAACGCTGCTGCTGCTGCTCCACGTGCATCTGGTTTGGAGGAGGGGACTGGAGGTGACATGTGGCCTCACACCTTCAGACCGCACTGCCTCTGGCAGAGGACTGATGTCCTCAGAGCTCGGTGAGAGGTGGAGGAGAGATTGAGGAGACACCTTGAGCTCATGCCACGTTCTGCAGGCTCTGAAGGCGTGTGTTGCTCCCTGCAGTAAGCAAGCAGCAGTGGCCTGTGTTATCCTTTAGGGTGGAGGGACAGCTCGAAGACTCATGATGGTGCAGGGAAACAAGAATTGCATGGGACTGACAAGACAAGAAGACTATAAAACGATGCTGTGTAGTGATCTCTGAGCTAGCAGCTGGGTATCTCTTGTCCATGTGAATGTGCACCCTGAAATGAAGACACACAGCTGTGCAGGGATGTGTGCCCTTAGCAGAAGGTGAGCGCATGGCTCCGCTCCTGGCAGGGATCTGAAGCAAGATTGCCTCATCTTGCTTCTCCTTTATCAAAAGGAGCAAAATTCCAGCTGCATAACTAGAGACAAAGCTGCCTCAAGAGAAAAGATTGTTAGTAAACAGCTAAAACTCTTATCAAACCAAATCCAAAATGAATCATTCATGCAGAGATGGGACACTTCACAAGAGACAAAACAATGATTAATTAGCAACTGTTAACACAGTAATTCAGGCATTAAGTAACAGCATTGAAGTAAAATCCTTTTGAATAAACTACATTTACTAAAATAAATGAGTTGGTCGCTGCTTAAACAGATTTGTACTAAGTGGTGCACAAACAGTAGCATGTTTAGCCTCATATATTTTTGGAATTATTGTAGGAGAGCAGCAGTGGAGTGGTTGAACATTTCACTAGCGGGACCAGCTGCTGCAGCTGAATGTAGCCAGATCAGGCATAACTAACTGGAATGTGGTGATTTCCCCTGGAAATGCTGTTTGCACTGCAGTGGAATTTTGACAGTCTCTTTTTTTTCCTAAAGTTACCCAGTCGAGTTTACCTGTTGCAGTGAGTAGAAAGAAATCTTGGTATAAGGGAGTTTCAGATGAAAATTACAACACTCTGGTGGTGGAGGGGGGTGGAATTTTGAATTCTGGGAGAATAGATTTAAGAGATGTCAAGCGTAAGGAAAAGACAAAAAAAAAATCTGTAAAAAATATCATTGCAAATAATACTTGTCTCTTGAAATTTATGCAGGATCCTAGAGTTGCAAGAAAGTGGAGATTTGGATGTTCTTAAACAGAAGTGGTGGCCACGGATGGGACGTTGTGACCTGAATAGCCACACCAATGCACAGACAGATGGGAAGGCACTCAAGCTGCACAGTTTTGCAGGAGTTTTCTGCATTTTAGCAATAGGCCTTCTTCTTGCTTGCTTGGTGGCAGCATTGGAGTTGTGGTGGAACAGCAACCGTTGTCATCAAGAAACACCGAAAGAGGTCCATAACTTTTATTCTTATCACAATTAAAAGTAGAAAACACAAAAGAAAGAGAGAGCAAGTGGAAGTTGTGGGATTTTAGGTGCTCTCATGCAATAAATTTGATTTATTTTGATTTGCCATACTAAGCTTTGCATATAACTTTTTGGGTGGTTGTTTCTAAGAAAATAAAAGCAAACAAACAAAAGTGTCTTTTGTGCACATGGAAGGTGCCAAACTGACAGCCCTGGAGACTAAAGTCCTCTATTTATTTGTAGAGCAGATACAGCATGGGCAGCAGCAGTGCAAACTTCCCCTCATTGCCCCACCAATGTGCCTCATCCCTGACCTGGAGAGACCACCTTTAGGGGTAAGAGAGTGGTTCAGCAACACGCCCTAAGCCACTCTGCTGTGAGTGGCAGGGAGGCCAGTCACGGGCACCCAGCTGTGCCATCTGTGCTGATGTTTTCTCTGATCTGAGCCCCCATCCATTGGCTGGGAGATCCGTGTCCATCCTGAGCAGGCTCTGCAGCTGCCAGACGTCTGGTAGCTGCTCTCTTTCATGGCTGACCTAGGCTGAGTTTGAAGAGGTACACGAGCAATTAAAAATAAATCAGCTAGTTAATAATTGAATAAGCCATATTGCCATGACACTGTTTAAATGCTTGCTTTCTTTTGAAGTAAGTTTTATTTTTAAAATTGGAGCCTCTGAGGAAGCTGACCTTCATATAATGTGTGTTATCTAGGAAATTATACCTGAGAAGTTCTTGGGTTTGAAGTTTCCATGCACAGCAGCCAGAAGAAGTTAGCAATCCTAAAATAGAATAATCAGTCTGTTCTTGGATCTGTCTTGCATGAAGCCTGTATTTGTTTATGTAGTTTAAATGTTTAACAAACTAACCTCTTGCAATTTTGGAGACACTGAGGCATTTGTAGGTGAGTTCATCTTGTAACAGATGTTTGTTACAAGCTAATAAGAGCAGTGAGCTACACTGCAGCTGGAAAAATAGTACATAGCCCACCAATTCTAATCTCTTTTTCTCAAGTTGCAGGAGCAGTAGACTAATCGACATACCTATCACCTGTAAGCAATTTTGGCAAACTGGCAACCTGTCTATTGGATGGAGTCCCTGCCTTCGGCAGAGGGGTTGGAATTGGGGATCTTCAAGGTCCCTTCCAACCCAAACATTTGCTATGATTTTGCTGTGCTGCCTTGTAGAAGTTGCTCCTGCTGGAACTCCAAAGGTGGCCCCACGCTAGCGTTGCAAAGGCCTAAAGCCCAGCAGTGTTTCGCTGCACACTGTGAAATCCTGCAGGGCAAGGGCAGGGGTGCTTCCCAAAGTGTCCTCATGCTGTGTGCACGAGCACTTATCTGGCCATACTATGTGGTGTGTTCCCCTCTCTATGCTCAGGGACTTGCCTTTGTGTATCTTTGGAGAGTGAGATAGAATATGACCGAAGGGCAGTTTCATATAGCTAAGGTGAAATAATTTGCTCTTTTATTGCAAGGAGTTTAGAATACTGAGTTTCCATTTCTGAAAAAGGATCTGTCTTCCTGAGTTTAAATATTTTCTTTTTTTCACCCATCCTCTTCCTTTCTTTTTAATACCTCTAAGAAGGATTACTGCATATTTATGCCTACCCCATCCCAGCTTTTCTCCCTTTCCCATCCTTCTCCTTCTCTTTCCCTCCAATGTGCTCTTGATGAAGGTTGCTCTTGTACATCTGTAGTGCTCTTTGGCAGTTTCTTTGTCAAACAGAATACTTTTAACTCTCTGTGCTTTAAAGTAAACTGAAGTTACTCCCATGGTAGAGCTGTGCTTGGGGAGATCGCTGTCAGTGGGGCTGGGCCTGCCCTTGGAGCACAACTAGGCTGTGTTAGAGGCAAATTAAACTTAAACAGAGCATGGACAGGTTCCAAAAAGATCAGTGATGGGGAGGCTGCCAGGAGAGAGGGAGCAGAGTCAGCAGGAGCCCTGGCAGAGCAGGTGTGGAGGCTGAAGGAGGAGGTGAGAGGGCACAGGGCTGGGCTGAGCCAGCTGGAGGAAGGCATGCCAGGCAGGATGGGGTGAGTGAGGGGTCCCATGAAAGGGACAGCTGGCTGCAGTGACAGGCAGGCAGCTGGAGGCACCTTTGGGTTGATCACAGCAGCCAAGGCAAGGGTGACAGCTGCCCAGAGGCAGGGACAGGCAGGATCCTCAGGAACCCTCTGCCTAGGGCAATGGCCACACGTGCCACATGGCCACATTACTCCAGCCCTGCTGCACACCAGGGCTTGGGGCTCTTGTCACAGTGACCACAGCATCCACTCATCTCAACTAGCAAATGAATGTAGCCGTATTTCCTGGCACATTTGTGGCCTGACATATTTTATTTATGTATTACCAGTGAGGAGGGATTGAAGTGGGACATCTGATGGCTACTGCAGTTAAGGTAGGAAACCTGGTTTCTAAAGAGGTGGTGAGTATAGATTGAAGGTTTTTGATGTGTTTAAAAGAACTAAGTTTCAAAACTATGGTAAGGACAGGCTCCAGGGCTGAGTAGGTTGTGGAATCCTGAGTGCTCCTCTGCTTGAGGCAGGAGCAGTGGCTGAGCCTGGCACAGGGGACCAAAAGCACAAGGAGAGTTTGATCTCCAGGAGGAGTATGTTCAGAATAGCCCATTTCTAGCACTGTGTGTTAACCAGCATTTATAGAGAAAGAGCTATAATGACAGAGCTACAGCACAAGTAGCATACACAGAACATTAAAATCTGCCTCTTAGCTGCGTCTGGTACTCCAGCCAAGTCGTTAGTTCAGTAAGAGCTGCAAACACAAGTCATGCTGCTTATTTTCTTCTGCTTTTGGGAAGGCTTTGGCAAAACACAAGTGTTGTGATATCACATAGAAATTGTGGGAACTGGGATGTCTCCCAGCCACTTTTTCTGTGAAGCAGAGCTTGTGGAGGGTCACAGAAAAGACTGATTTTGTTGCAGTCTGAGATTAGACTTTGATGTTGCCTATGAGGCAAAGAAAAGGTGGCAACATTTGGCTTCTGTGACCCTCACTCTGTTAGGAGCTTTATAAATCCCTTGGAAAAAATTAAAGTGGAAGTGGAATTGAACGAGGAGTTGGCTTGTGAAGCCCTTGTGCAGCATTTCACTTTGGCATGACCCACCTGGTTGGTTGTATCATGTCAGTTGCCAACTACAAAAAAAAAGAAAAAATGTTGGGACCATGAATGTACAACTACTATGGCAGATTTATGGTAGGGTTGGGTGGCATGCAGCTTGCTGGAGAGAGAGGAAAAGCATTTTTAGAGACTCTTATTTTTTATATTGTGAAGTCTGTGGCTAGAAAAATGTGCATTGCCTTATTGGCATTGGAGGAACATTTTCAGCTGACATTAAGGTGGTGTTTTTTGCCAGTTTATCGTCTTTTCTTTTTCCACTTTGTATTCCTTAGGCTTTTGTGGAGGTAAGGCTGAGCCAATACATTGATGTCCAAGGACTCAGATGTCTGCATGGTATAAATCACAGCTCTTAATTACCCTGAATGTGAGGAATGTAGTATTAACTATGAGACAAACAGAAGCCTGTCTTTTGAAACTTAACAACATAACTTGGACGTTAATATTAACCTGATGTACATTTGTAGACTTCATTGGAAGAGTTGTGTCAAGGGGACACTGCTTCCAATTAAAATATTTTTTTACATTTTTCACATGTGAAGAAACTCAACCCCACAAAAATGTAAAAAAAAATAGTATTGTGCCTGTGCACTGTATCAATTCATTAAGACAAACCTCCAGGAAAGATGAATTACCTTTATTTTTCCATGTTGCCATTGGTTCACAGTTGTATCTTTCAAGGAATAGTGAAATTTCTTGCTAGAAGAGCAAAGGCTGGGTTGATCTTTTTTCAGAATGTTGCTGCAAGATATTTTTATTCTATTTGAAGGAGATTTGTAAAAATGTTTCTAATGAGTTCTGCTGTACAAATCTTAATGTTATCCCTATTAATCCTTATAAGACCAGGTTAACAAAAGAAAGATTAGCTCCAGCATCAGGAAAAAATGTATTGCTGCAACGCCATACCACATTCTTTTATTAGGGCTCAAGTTTGCAATCTCTTCAAGCTGGGAAATATCTGGTAATGTTAAAATTGCCTTATTACTTTCCAACTCAGAAAAGATTTGCACTAGATCATCTTTTTTCAAAAAGATATTCTGGAATTTATAATCACCCTCTAGTCATTGTTGGTACCCAGCCGTCCAATACCCACAGTGAAATTTAGCCAGCTCATACATCTATCTCTGTGTGCTAAAATATTGAATTTACACAGCTGCTACTCAGCCTGAAATACTGACACCTAATCTTTTGACTTTGATAAGCTTCAGAAAATTAGGGAGTTGTGAAAAATTAATATTTATTCTGGAGTCTTTGTTCAGTCCTTTTACGTCCCTTTTAAATGACTGAGCAATCAGATAAAGTTATTAAAACTGGTACCATATAAATGTTGAGATTTTGACAATTGCCTCTGGATTTCTTTTTGTGAGTCCTATGCATTTATTTCACAATGTCAGTAATCCATAATGTAATTTGGATCATTTAACAGCCAAGGGCTTTGCCGCATCATCAGATTGTTGGTATCTTTTATCCCCTTTGAAGGAATGAAAGGCAGTTTTCACATCTTTGTTGCCATTATGCTCCAGCGTGGCTGCTTCCTGCAGTGGGCTCCCCAGCATCCTCTGTGCTTTGTCAGCTGTGTCTTTGTGTGATGTGCTATCCTCTGAAGATTATTACTTCTGAGATCTTGTCAGAGTTATGAAGAAAGCATTCCTTGTTCATCCATATACTACAAAACAATGGAAACTTATATGCAAAGATAAAATATCCTGCTATTCATGGAAAGAAAGTTAAATTCTCATATTTTTCACTCTTTGTGAGATTATTCACTAAAAATTTAACAGGCAACTGCATGTTAAACAAAATTAGTGACTTGTGCAGGATGATTTTTTGTTTTCTGGGATCTGACACTTGTTGCATCTCTCGTAAGAGGTGATATTGATTCACGTATATTTGATATAGCTCTTGAAAAACGATGTTGGAATCACCCCAATAAATTCTTAGTTTGATTCTTTCTTTTCACAGATAATATATTATTAATCAAAAATCTGATTTTCCAAACCAGGTGCGCTATTCCTAGCAATTTGAGAGTTTCAAAAACTGGACCCAGTGTATTTAGGAATCTCTAGTGCAAGCAGAGTTGGGGGTTTTATTGGTTAAGGCATAACATAATTTTCCACCTCCTGAGTTGCTTCTAGTCATTGTCTCGTAACTTGTGTCAAATTTATAATTCATTAACAATCACAGCTTAGTTTCTTAGATTTCTTTCCTTTCTCATGCTTCTGCAAAATCATTTTATTCAATAGACTCTTTTCACTTTTCCGTCCTTTTTATTTTTAAATTATTAAAAAGAAGCAGCGTCTCAGGTACTGATCAGAGTGGAAATAGTCTTGTGTACTAGTAACAGCACTTTATAATTCCTATTTCCTGCTACTCCATGCTTAATAATGTCTTGAATCTCAAAAAGACTAGACTCTGTGAGCTCTGTGAGATAGTGGGAGGTAGCAAACTTATTCTAAAAATTGTCACAAGTGTTTTGGCGGTACACAGGGTGAAAGATAAAAACCCTATATATCTGGCCAGGGCAGCCTCTTGTGCCCTGCCCTAAACTCCCTTGCTTCCACATTCACTGATGTGCAAATCCCAGCCTACCTCAGAAGTCCATTCTTCCAGCTTTAGTAGTCATGAAAGTTACCCACTAAGACTCTCTTCTGGTATTAGAAGAGCAGGGATCCCAGTGTACCTTACAAATGGAAATAGGAGCTGGCAGCCACGAGTCCAATGGATCCAAATTTGTCACTGCTAAGAACTGTGATTTGTACTGTGTTCATCTCACTTTAGTTCTCCAGCCAGATACTATTCCATGGCAATTGAAGCTTCTGTATCTTCAGCATGGTGTCAGCAGTGTTGGTTTTGATTATTAAAGAGTCTCTTGCTTTCACCGTTATTTTCACTTTCCTTGTCTTTTTCCTTGTCACTTCATTTACCTTGTCTCCTTTGTGGTGTTATCTTTTTATGTGATATTTTGATTTGCCCCAGGATGGTTCCTTTTGGGAGTGAAAGGAAACATGAGACCATCAACCCAATATTTTATTTTCCCTTCATTGCATGTTCTCTATATTTTATCTTGGTTTTATTTTAAATTATTTTTTCTGTATTTTAATGACATCTGAAATCTTTGTACATTTTTTGCTCAGTTGCATATAAATTATCATTTGTTTGTACTACTGTATTGTATTCTACTTTTCTAAGAATAAATAAAGGTTTGTTTGGGGAAAATAAATCATGCAAACATTGGCAAAATAATGCATTTTAATGCTATCTAGAAATTCAGTTTCAAACCAGCTTTGAATGTAATAAGCTGAGGAACTTCATTTGCCTGGCATTTTTAAATCAGCAAAGCGGTGTTAGGAGCCAGTCAACCCAGAATGCAAAGTTTACTGTTGTTTGATGATAAAGTATAAGCTGAAAGAACCAGTTAAAAAAAAAAAAAAAAAAAAAAAGAGACCTATATAATATATAAATTACCTTGTACAGAACCTGGTAATAGCTGGAAGGGCATCTTAACTAGCTCCATGCTGGCTTTTTATGTGAGTGAAGAAACAAGATTTTCTCTTTGGAGGTGCCTGTAGTGAAGCAGATATTCTGTAATTCCTGGTCCCAGGCAGGGTGTACATCCAGAACCCAATGAAATCACTCAACTCCTGCTATTGATCACCATAGATTTTGGTCAAGGCTGTAATGGATTTAACAGTGACATATCATCCCCGTGATTTATGGCACTGAGCCCAGGCTTCTGCTACCCAAAGCAGTGGTGAAGCAATTGAGTTTTGTACCAGCATATTTCCCTATGCAAGGAGGGGATTTTTGTGTTTGGTTTAATTTTTCTCTGTCATGAAGGAAAATTCTGCTAATGGGATCCTTAGGGATATAATCTGGATTTACCTGGCAGGAACCTTAGGGGGGGAAGAAAATTATTCAACAGAAATAAGCTTTAAAAATGAGTGTTGCCATGCAGGGAAATAAAAAAGAAATAACCTGTTTAAAGTTTCAGTTTGGTGATGAGTGTAAGTACTTGTTTAATTTGCATTACATTGCCTACCCAGAGAACTTCAGTGGCTACTCATGAGCTTGGCATGAGCTTATGTATTTTACTGAATTGGAGCCTTAATGTGTCAGATTCTTTTAGATTCTTCACACAATGTTTACACAGCTAATTTTTGTATGTCTTATCTCAGCCTATGGCAGTATTTTAAAGTTGAATTTTTGAAGGGGGTGTAAAATAACAAAATCAGTGAAAGTTTAAAATAAAAAACAAAAGCATAAAATATGACTTTTTCTCAAATTTCTTTTGCATTTTTGTTGTTTATAAAATGCCTTAAGTGTTAATCCAAATATTTAAGCATGTACATAAAATTAAATAAGAGGTGTATTCTAATCTCACCCAGAGCACCAAAACATTTCAGTTCCTTTCAGTGGCATAGGATCAAACTCCAGTTGCTTTGAAGCACCATGTATGAACCAGAGACTGGGAGTTACATGTGCATTGATGTTATTTGGTGAAGATTGACCTTACCATGCAATTATATTAACATGCAATTTATACAACTATCAACTGAATTCAAATATTTTTATAGTACTTGAAATAATCTGTGGTCAATATTACCAAAATATTAAGGTATCATAGATACCAATACTGTGGAAAATATTTTTTTTTTTTATTAATCAATGGCTTGGTTATGATTTTCAATAAGTACAGACCCATGTTTATTGGCACATATATAAAAAAGAGCTACACAAACTCACTCAACAAGTACTATTTTTCAGAATTTTTCAGTATGTAAAAGTTATCTTTTGGGAAACTGGTGACTGGATTTTTATTATGCTGAGCTATTTTAATGATTTGACTGGTCATGTCTTGTCTTATGTCAAAATAAGAGCTTGAGCAGTTTCCAAAATACAGCTCTGAATGGTAGCACAGAAACCTTTTCAAAATTTGGTTTTTAATTGCAAAAAATGTGGCTAATAGTCAGGAGTAAGGATTTTGTAAGGCTTTCATATAGCGAAGTGGAGATGAGAGGCTTTGTAAATCAGCAAACACTGGGCATCAAACAGGTTGTAGGAGCAATTCTTTGTCTCCTGTGCCAACTCTTTCTTCTCCTCCTGGCATAATAGGCAAAAAATGGGAACTTTTGAGATTTGGATGTGACTAGACAGGAATGGTGAAGAAGGAGGTTGTGGAGCAATCTGTTATGCCTGATGCTCCAGTAGAGTCATTTAGATTGTTAAAGGATAGCATTGCTTTGATTTGGACTCACTAGAGTGAGAAATTGCATCCCTTATGGACTAGATTATAACTTAGGATTTAAAAAATGTGTAAAACAATGTAAAGAAACCATTAAGTTTTAGTGAATTTTGGAATAGAACCTTACTGAATTTAACTTTTCCTTCATAAAAGAGTAATCTGTCACAGTGTAATTTTAGATGATGTCAAATTCAAAAAACACCACCCTCTTGAGGGCCATCCTCTCATGTTGCAATGCTGTTTCAGACCAGTGTAAGAAATGATGAGAATATGTTTGCTGAAAAGAGTGAAATATTAATTACATTATTAGCCTCACTATCTTGATCCTTCTTTCTTTTTTCTCCCCACATCTTCCTTTCCCTTTCCATCTGGAGATGGCCAATGATGTGAGGCTGGGCCTCAGAAGCATGGTGAGAATTTCTAACAAACATACAGATGATTGGTTTCTTGTTGAAAATGCCTGCACAGATGAATCCCTGTTAGTTTCCTCCTCATCTTTACCTTCCCCTGGAACTCCCCTTGACCCTGACCTCTGTGTTGGAAATGCCTGTAAGTGCAGCCTGTAGTGTGTACACAGTAGAGGGTTCTCCAGTTGCAAGCTCTCCTTTCTCCCAAGTTCCTTTGCAGAGACATTGGCATGCTCATCAACCAGCACTCATTCTGTACTGCATTTTGCTGCTTGTGTTGAGAAATGTTTCTTTGCACTCTCTTATTGTCCTGTTAATTTTTAATGTCATGAAAACTGTGGAAGCATCTGTACCATGTAAACCACCCACTCATTCTCTTTGTCATTGGGTTACCAGCTGGTGAACCAAGGTTGGTAAGGATTTTAAAGCTTGAATATCTCAGCATGAGGCTGGATGTCCCCTTTCACATTGAGTAACAAATGAAAATGCTATCACAGCATCTTCCCTGGCAGGTTTAGGTCTATAGTGAGTTGTGAGGTCTAGACTGTTCTCTCTGTGATTCCATTTAATGGATGGTGGTGATTTGGGAGCAGATCACTACAGGACACTGTGGGGCAACCTGCTGTTCCTCCATCAGTACTGTGTCCTGTGTGTTTATTCATGGAGACAGAGATGCACTTGAAGAGGATAAATAAGATAAAGAAGAGGTTTAGCTGTTTCAAAGGGATGTCCATTGTGAGATTCACTGGCCTGCTGGGGAGATCGCTGTCTGGGCTATTCCTGGCAAGGCTCACAGGCAGGACCTATGGGACACATCAGAACTGGACCCCTGCTTAGATGTTCTTACAGCTTAAATAAATCCAGCCTGGGTAAGGTGTGCAACAGGACTGTGGGAAGATGTAAACTGCTTCATGAAAGTTCTTGCTGCCAGTTCTGTAGCCAGTCACTGTTTGGTGTCTAGGCTTTTGTTAATAATTTATTTGCACCTATTTTCTGGCTGAGGGTAGCTGGAAATAAACTTTGGCAATGTATTCAAAACAATTTTCTATCACATTAACATTGACTTTGCAGGATTCTGTAATATCTCACTTTTTTCAGGTTTACTTAGAAGGAAAAAGTGTGCTAATGTATCTTCATAAAGGAATTTCTGCTCTCTGGTGAAGGAGAGCATCACCTAGTGAATAAGGTGGCCTCTTGTACATAATTTTTATGAAGTTTTGTTTCTTTGCAGATGATTCCACATTGAATGAAATTAACATACTGCAAAACTTTCATTTCTTTTATTCTTTCAATTAGGTAATAGCCAACTGGACCTCACCTGATGTCAGTCTCAGTGCCTTCTTCTAATAGCTGGTTTATGGACGATAATTTAGCTAATTGCTAATTTAGAATACATGGTACAGCTTCCACTTCTAAGAGCAGAAGCTTGATTGCAGGATTGGGTCTGTTTCTAAAAGCAGGTTCTCAAGTAGACTCTTGAGGTGTATCCCTGCATATTTCCAATAAGATTCTGTTATGGTCAAACCAGCTTTGGGCAGAGCACACTCAGAAACCACTCAGCAGATTTTATGTAACATTAAGTGCCATTTGACTGGGTCTGCTGCCTGTGTTAAGTGAATGACAGCAGGCACACATCACCACTGCATCTGTGTACACATCTCTCTGCATTTCACTGCATTGTCGGCTGCGGACTCTCCGGAATAATGAGTGTCACACAGTGAGTCATGTTAAAAAGGGGTTATTGGTATTAATGTAACACCATACTGTATTGTCATTGTTTTGCAGCACATCTATTACATGGATCATCACTGCTTTTTCTTCTTGAGCAAGCCAATTATGCCTGGTTTTGCCAATCTGTCAGAGCCTCCTGGAATAAATTAAAATTACAGCTTCGCATATGCAGGAACTGTAACTGAAAGTAATGATAATGATCCTGGGTGAATACAGGAGTTCAAAATAATCCTAACCAATTGTACACACGCAGATCTGCTGCTGCTTTATTTCTGTATAACAAGCTAAATATTTGAATCCACGATGTCTGAAACCCCACAGACTGAAGCTGGTTGCTGGGTGGAGCTGTGGGGTTTGATGCTGAGTAAGAAGAGAATAGTTTGTGGGTATCTGAGCATGGAAACTTTGCTGCTTCAGTTTTTTTCTCTGCCTCCTTTTTCAGTTTTGCAGTATGGCTGTTTGTGCCTGGAAGTGCCTCAGAGTGTTCCTTTCTAACTGGGTACAGGTGTGCCTTCCAGCACCTGTGTCTCATGACCTCTGACACATGTCATTATGAACACACATGTATGAGTCAGGAGGACTTTTATATGGGTGGGAGAGAGACCAGCATGTTTCCTGGTCAAGGGCAGAAAAGGAAGTGTCTGTCTGACACTGGAATTTGTCTCAAATTTTGAAACCTAGTCCTAATCACAAAATTACCTGATTTTTAAAAATAGTTCTTGCATAGAATGAAAACCCAATATTACCATTTGTGTCTTGGTTTCTTTCTCTCATCAAAAGTTAATCCTTCATGTTGTCACCATGACAGGAAACAAAAAAAAACACCAAACCAGAAATTTGCCCTGGATTGATGATTAAGGCTACATTACCTTAAAGGCTTTGTTTTCTGCATATCTCCTGAGTCTTATTAACTGATTTAACAGGCTTTTAATTCTTGGCACAGTTACCAGCACCTGACTGGGAGGTATTGACATATGCAAGATATTCCCTCCCTGTATGAGCCTGTCTGCCCATATTGGCTATGTTTTTGAAATTTTAGTCCTTCTGGGGTCAGGGCCATCAATCTTTTTCTTCTCCAGTCTAGTGTGCTTTTATTTGCATGTGTTGGATGTCGATGCAACTTATCACAGTTTTGGCATAGTTTTAGCATCACATTTCTGCAGATATTAGACTTTCCTATTTGGGCATTTGTCTTCCTTTTTTTGCCTTGCTGGAACTGCTTCATCATCTTGTAATATTTTTGTCTTGGAGTGGTTTTTCTTGAACTCTGTGATAAGCTCACAGAAATCACAAGTAAAAAAAGAGACACCACAATAGTGTCTTTAATTAAAATATTCTTCTCAAAAAATTTTTCCTTGAAAGGTCACATGTGTTGCAAGCCTGTAAGCTCAGGAGTATTAGCTTTTAATTAATTGTATTTAGATAGATGTAGGCAATTTCTTAAAAACATCAACTAGTAGCTCCTTTCAAATACCCTTGAATTTGATCACATTAACTGACTCCAAACCTCCCAATTAGTAGCATATTCTTTCAATATGACTGCCCACAAGCCTTATTAGAACCCACTGGCAAGAGTAATAGAAAATAATCTAGGAAAAAAAATATTGATTACTCTGTAAATCAAGGTGTCTGCATTTATATCTTGTCATAATTTCACTCTGTGTGAAAAGGGCAGACTTGGTTAGTCCTGAAAAAGAGTTATTTTCCTGCAGGTGGGACCATGCAGGTTCAGTCATTCCCAGATAATCTGGTGAGCATCCTCCAGTTCTGCTGCAAGCCAGGGTGTGCTCCTGCTGTCACTCACAGGCCATTGAACCTGATCATGGTCAAGTGCTTGGCACATATCAGAACCCTGCCCTTCAAAGGCCCTTCCAGAACTCAAACTCACTGGGGGGCATTGACATTTCACTTGGTATTTATGCATAAAAGAATTGCCTGACCAGGAGCAATGTTTGATTTGCTGTTAAGCCTGTAGAGGATAAGCGTGGGTATATAATTAATTTTCCTTATACTTTTCTTTTCTTCACTGATTAATTTCTTCAACTGATCTATTAGGAGTACAACATTAATATTGAAAATAGAATTATGAGGCCAGCAAAGGAAAAATATTTTATCTTCTCCTGGCAGCACAAGCATATACTTGTGTCCAACACAGCCATAGATGAGAAGTGAAGTTAAATTGGCATGAAATCTCTGACATGACATATTTATAATATTAACTGAATTTTATATATTAAGTGCAGAGAAGAAATTTTTTACAAATTACTGATATTTAATGAGAAGCACAGAACTAAAAATAAAGGAGAACATGGAGCTGACAATGGATAAAACATAACTTCTTAGATTTCTTTTTCTGGTTTTATTGCCATTTAAACCTTTCTCCATTTAGCTTGTTAGTTTTCAGTAACATATGCTATGTTACTGAATTTCCCAGAAGAACAATAAAGGGAAAAAAAAAAGATTAGGTTTACAGAATTTACAGATTCTGAAAAGTTGAGTTGTGACATAATACTATCCCAAAACCTCTGCTTCTGGAAATCTTGGGGTTCAAAGCAGTTTTATGGTTTGCAATGACAAACTAATATTTTCAAGGATTTCTGGATTTTATCTTAGGAGTTTTTTTTAAATATTTGAAGAATCATTCATTCACCATTAAGATAGTCCCATACAAACCTTGACATTTAGTTATTTAGCTGCTCTTTTCTAAGAAGACAAAGAAAAAGGGAAGAACCTTTAAAAATGTGACTTTATAATTCCTCAGAGACAAGTTGTTTTCCATAACCTTTGCAAACATTTTATTTTGACAATGAAAAGAAGGAACTATGTGAATTCCTGGTCTGTTGAACGCCTTTAAAAAGTTTTCTCTGATCTTAATAAAGTCAGCAAGTTGTCCTTAATGCTGAAGAAGGAGAAGCAGGCAAGTGAAATCATCACCCCTACCTCTTAAAGAGATCTCAAGCGTTCACTTCTCTGTGTACTTCATAAAGAGTTCTGATGTAGATAGAATGTAATGTTTGTGTACAGGAATGGGTTTTAATCCTTACTGAGAATGAAAATTTTAGCCCAGTGAAACATGAGTTTGTATTGTGAAACATAAGCAGCTGCAAATCCACCATTTCCTGAGGATGCTGTCCCAGAGTGGACTGTGCATAGCACTGTCAGGGCAGGAGAGGGGAACATTGCAAAGGATATGGAATGTTTCTTAATGCTCCTTAATAATCCCTATGGTCTGGACCCAGAGATGAGTACTAAGAGCATCCCAGCTGTGGCTCTTCATGTTTATATCTTAAAAGGGCTCAGCTAAATATGTAACTAGGATTAATTCATGCTTTGAATTTTATGACCTTCTGTGCCCAGATGCTCCAAATGAAGATGCTGCTTCATTCACAAATTTATTTTTGCTCTGCAAACAATTAATGACTGCTTGTTGCAGTTATTGAAATCTTACCTTTCCCTCTGGGTTGGCTTTATCCAAGTCACATTTTACTTGTTCTACTAGCAAAGCAGGATGAATACACTTACAATGTACTTGCAATCAAAAAAAAATTTAAATATAAATAAAACATTGGTGGATATTTTCACTTGAAATTATCTGAAGAAGGCATTAGTATTTGGCAAAAGCTCAGAAAAATGGAAATGAGTCACGAGCATTGCACCAAAGCCTCATTTAGGAATATTTGCTCAGTTCTAATCTGAGTTGTCTTTTGTTTTCTTATTTTGTAGTGGAGGCTTGACAAGAATATGAGTCCCAGATACCCAAAATGCCAGCTAGGAATCTACATCCCAGCTAGCAGCATCATTTAGAAAAGAACTAGTACAGGGTACCTAAAGAGGCGTTGAATAATGGCCTTCTGGGAGTTAGCTCCTTAGACACAGCATCATCGTGCGTGGTGCTAGCTGCAGTTTGTGCACAAGCAGAGCTTTGCAGCAAGCTTTTATTGGCAAACAGGTGAGCAAAATGCAGCAGTCGGTGGTTGGACATCTGTTCCAAAGGAACCCAGTCAGAGAGGCCAAGCTCTTACTCCTGTTGGGGAGCAATGTAAGAAATTTTTTCACATTTGCCCCAGGTCTACAATTTTACTTCAAGAAAGAGGGACTGAGGAAATTATGAATTAAATCCATGTAATCCTCTGGCCACTGTACCATAAATCCTTATGTTTACTAGCTACAGAATTTAGGAGAGAGTGTCTGAATTATCATCAGCTTAGTGCATTGTGTAATGTATTGAATGAAGGGCCTGACAGGTCAGGTGTATTTGTTGTCAGGAAGGACTTTACACAGCTGCAGGGGTTATCTGATCAAGGGTTGTGTGATCCCTTCATGTCAAAAATGTTTATGTTTTATTTTAGTATCCACTGATTTTCTCTAACTCAGAATTATCTGACTAGAGGATTTGGCTGAAAAAGTAAGATTTTTAAAAAGTTATTTGTTTCTTTGGTGAGGAAGATTATATCCCAGGTTTGTGGGAGCTTCATTGGGATTTTGGTGAATTTATGACATAAATTAAATAATAATTCATTTTTCAGTGATTAGCAAAGAATTTGCAATATGCAGCTCGCCCTGTAATTGTGGAGCAATTGTATTCCAGTTGAAATCAATATGGATTTAGCCTAGGCTAAGGACACAGGTTTGGACTGTACATCATGTAACACTAATTCATTTCCAAACCCATGCAGGGATCAGCAAATCCAATGGTTCTTGAGTAATGTAGAAGGAGTGTTAAATCACAAGGTTACAATTGAATCTGTAGTTGACATTGACTGGAATCAAGGACTTTGGAGTGGGCTTGTCAATTTACAGGGGAAAACAAAGTTGCATAGCAGAGGATACCACTGGAATTAGATTGTAATTCTCTGCGCTCCACCTGAACACCAGCGATGGAAGATTAAGAGGAGTGAGTGGCAGTGACACTTTGTACTTCATTCTCTGAGCCTAGATCTTGGTGTGAATCAGTAAGGCTGCTGGTGTTGTGTTAAACCAACATTTAAGCACAGGTTAACCTTGGGCAGTCAGGGATTGTTGGAACACAAAAGTTTGGGATAGTCCTGCTCCCTAGGTTTGAGTTGTGCTGAGTAATGTAATTCCAGGTTTGTGTAGGACCAGGGAATTTCTCCAGTTCCAGGTTTGTTGGGCTGTTATGCTTTGCTGCTATTCTGCTGTGTGTTACACTTGCATCAGATAACTACAACTGCAATCATAGCTGTGCTTTATGAAATGTAGAGAAATGTTATTATGTAATACCTTTTTATTGGCAATACAATGCTAGCTGTTAAATTCAGTCAGACAACATCCCAGGTGCTTGACTTCACCCTGCCAGTTTTGTTGCTTCCCAGTTTGAGCTGAGGTGATAAACAGTAGGGTTTTGCTACTTTAGGATTCAAAGACAACTCCTTTTGCTGTATTTCCTCATGGAAGCTAAAGTATGTTGAGTGAGTGGTTCTGACAGACAGATGAAAAGACCACTCTGTGAACCTTAGGAAACTCATTCTCAGAAAATGGTGATGCATTTCCTAAAGACCGACGTTGCTTTCCTGAGCTCTGACCACAGACAGACTTTTCCAGATGACATGTCAAGATGACAGACAGCTTATGGTCTGCCATACAACTGCTCCAAAGACAAATGCAGGTCCCCTCACCAGGGCTCCCAGAATAGGCTTCTCTCAGTGCTGCTCCAGGGGGTTTCTCTTCCATGCCACACAGATGACCCAGGGCTTCCAGATAGGAGGGCAAGAATTCATCATCACCACATCCCCTGGCCAGTAGATTTCAATGAAGCGACTACCCCGAAGTCAGGGGACTTTTACTGATGTGTTCTTTCGAAAATGCTCTGCAGATACATGAGATAGTGGTGAGCTGTCATGTGGTGACAAGGGGCTGAGCTGTCTAGTAGGATTTGGAGTCCCAGGTCATTTGTTTGCCCGCTATAGGCTTTTTTCCGAGCTTGTGCAAGGTGAGCCAAGGGCACGAGGGATGTGCTGGTCCCTGATGCCAGCCCCTCTTAGCTGAAACACAGCCATCAGTTTAGCTCCCAGGAGGATGGGATTGACAACATCAGGATCTCCAGCAGGCTGAGGTTGAACTGGTGTTTTCTTCAGCATTTTCTTCAGCAGGTTTTTCATCTGGAGATGTCGCCAGACCTTGAGGTTTTGCACAGGCACAGTTTGAAATGCAAGTGATGTAATGAGTGATCAGCAACTCTGGTCACACAGAGGAAAGGAAGAGGGCCGGATGAGGCTGGAGATTGTGTTTGGACTGATTGTTCTGGTTTCTTCCCCACTAGGACAAAGAAGTGAATCTGGAGCAGGTGCACAGACGCATGAACAGTTTAATTGACGAAGACATAGCCCACAAGCAGATCTCTCCAGCGTCCATCGAGATCTCGGCGCTGGAGATCGGTGGCATGCAGCCCGCTCAGACCCTGGAGCCGGTGCGCGAGTACCAGAACACGCAACTTTCTGTCAGCACCTTTTTACCAGAACAGACAACTCATGGTGCCAGCAGGACACTGACAGCTGCCTCGGGCAGCAACCTGCCGCTGCCCCTGAGCAGCTCAGCCACCATGCCCTCCATACAGTGCAAACACAGGTCACCCAACGGAGGACTATTCCGGCAGAGCCCCGTCAAAACCCCGATCCCAATGTCATTCCAGTCCGTGCCGGGGGGAGTCATTCCAGAAGCAATGGAGCCCTCACATGGAACATCCATATGACGAGAACAAACAGTAAAAACAACCAGCAGAGATTTTTAATACAAAATTTAAAAGAAAGAAGAAAAAAAAAAAAAGAAAAAGAAAATGAACTCTTACATTTTTCTTGTATATACTTGTAAATAATGAAAGAATGAAGTGGGGTAAAAGTGTATTTTGAATATTCCCAATTTTCAAAGTAAGTAAAAAACAAAAAACAAACAAAAATGTATGAATGACTTTGTAAATTTTGTTCTATATGAATAAAAAGGCAAACTACTTGTGGTCGTTCTCAAGTGCCAAAGAAGACCTGTTACTGGGACTGAGGGCCATACTTTTCTTTTTTTCCCATGGATTTCAACACTTATTCCCTTCCAGGTATGGTTTTTTTTAAGAGCAAAAAAATGATCTCTTTCTTGCTGGAAAAATTCACCATGCTCAGATTTCTCCTTTCCCCAGAACCCTGTTTTATAGCCAGGATGACAATTCACTCAGAGAACTTAGCAGCTGGTATTAGCATAGCAGTAAAAAATGTTTTAAAGGTGAATTATGACTCAAATCCAACAAACAATAAACAGAGAACATTTTCCTTCTCGTAAGGATTTAAACTTCCACACAGTTTCTAAATTTAAGCACAGGATTATTGGATTGTGTTTTTACATGTCTGCTGTGCTGTGTGGCTCTTTTTATTTAACTTTCTGTGTTTTGTTATACATATATATAATATATATTATATATATTTTGACATATATATTATATATATAAATGCTTTGATGCACAACAGGTTTTAGGTTAAGGGGAAAGCTTTTAAGAAAAACTGCTCAGCTCCTTTTTGTTTCTTGTGTACATGACTGAAAATGGGAAGGAACCAATGGAGTGAGGCAAGGAGGAACTGTAAAGGCAGGAGATAATGGCATTGCAGTGACTGTGCCCTCTGGTGCCATCTCTTTCTTTAAGATTTCATTTAATTTGTTGCATAATGGTGCAATGTTCCCTGTTGAAATCATATCCCTGAATGACAAGACAATAAGCACAGCTCTGCTTTTTTCCCATTGATTTTGCAAAGAGAAATATTTTAATGGCCATGCCTATAATCATGGTAGAAATGGCTGTACAAAACCTATTTTTTTTTGTCTGTAAAACACAGAGGACAAAGATAGAGCAACACATACAACTTATTTAATGTCTTGTCATGCAAATATTATCAGTGCAATGTCGTATGACAAGAAAAAAACCAAACCAAAATCTAACACATTGTTTCCTTCCCAAATTGAAGTTTGAATGCAAACATAATGGATCCTTGTCCCCACTCCTACTCATCAGGGACCATCACTCTCTTTCAAAACTGGGATAATTGAGTGTCTTCTCAAATGTATCCCTGATACTGGGTGGTAATTTCCCTTTGTAGCTGGATTTCTTCACTTTATTAGAACACCGATATTTGGAAAAGGCTGTAGATCCTGGTGCAGCACAATCACTGTCTACATTAGGGTGAAAAATTCTGTTTAAACAGAGGTAAAAATGCATTCACATCCCAGGAAAGTCAGCAGGCAATCTGGGGCAGGTTTTTGGATAAATAAACATTCCATTTACTGCTCCTAATTTGTTTTGCATAATTACACAACACATATATTTTTGGGGTGATTAAAGTCCCCACATTTTTACATTTCTACTTTAAGCTGTAGGGAGGAAAAGTCAAACTGTGACATAAAACCAGCCTTATGGAAGAGTATACTCAGCCTAACACTTTTTAAATGAGGAATATTGATGATGGGCTTACAGGAGGAGTACTCTTAGAGGTATTAATTTATCTCTGTTGTCAAACTGGTTCCTTATGAAGATGGTGAAATTTTGTAGCTTGGCACAAATTGCACTATTTGCTGACTGGATTTATGCTATTTGGAAGTTTGGCCCACAAAAACTTTGGGTTTTTTTTTTTTTTTCCCTTTTTGTTGTCTTGACAAACCTATCACCACAGGAAAAAAAAAAGTCTTCCATAAATACATTAATTAGTTTTGGCAGAAATAGCTGCACTAAAATACTATATACACACAGAAATCTGTAAAGATGCTTTGGAGAAAGAGTGTAAGGATTTGCATTGGAAAAATCTCTCATTTCATGACCAATTTAGGATTTTAGCAGCAGCAGAGGAACGTGCAGCAGAAAAGGTGCAAGGAGGTACTATGAGGGTGTGATCAGTTGTGGCACACAAACCTGCTGGAGGTTTCCTGAGCTGCTGCTATGCTGTTATTCACAAACCACGCTGCTGACTTGCTGCAGCAACGCCCAGAGCAGGGGCTTGAAACCCTCTTTTACTGAGGCATCTTTGCTTTCATGTTAGATCTTTTTCATATTATAGACTAAAACACTGTAATTTTAACTGGCCTGCATTTGTGGAATAAATTGTGAATACAATATATTTTGGGGATTAACTTTAGCATTCTTCATATTCGGTGTTCTCCTCTTGGCTTACTCTCGCTATGTGCTGTAAAGTTTGGAAATGTGGTCTAACCTATAAGTGATGTTAGAGCTCCTTTATTCTCATGCACAGA
Organism: Taeniopygia guttata; assembly: GCF_048771995.1. Classification (NCBI taxonomy): domain Eukaryota; kingdom Metazoa; phylum Chordata; class Aves; order Passeriformes; family Estrildidae; genus Taeniopygia; species Taeniopygia guttata. The sequence goes on along the minus strand of NC_133031.1, from coordinate 9,749,345 downwards.
ATATAACTCACTGTTTGAATGCTTTGCAGGACTACATTTATGAGGAGCATTTATGAGGAGCATTGAAGAACCAAACCACACAGCCCTCTTTCAGAAAAGTATTTAAGCACGTGTGAGCCCTGTAGGGAGCACCTGCTTTAAGCACAGGTGAATTGCATTGCTGATTGATGGTGGAGTTAAAACGCAGGTCTCAAATTAAAGATGTGCCTAATTTTAAGCAGGTGAGTGAGCTGGCCAAACTCCCTGGGACTACTCAGCTGCTTTAAGTTAACCTTAAACTTTGAGTGCTTTGCTGCACCAGGGTCTACACTGCAAAACTAGGACTCTGCAATGGATCTCTCACTGTCTAGCAATTATTTGTTTATATAAAAGTTAGCACATCATAGCTTGAGCCTGTCAGCCCTGACAGGAAGCTGTTAAATCCTTCATGTGCTAGTGGTTTGGTTTTAGCTTATTTAAGCAAATCACCAGGTTCTCCTTGAACATAAACAATGTTTCTTTCCCCATAACTTTCAGTTTTCAAAGTAAATGCAGAATGTATGATTTTCATATCCTGTCTCCTGTTTTATATTTGTATCTTCCTTTTGACAGATCAAAGCATTCACTTTCTATATAATATGTATTCACCACACACATGCATATATATATATATACATGTGCAATTGCTCACAGAAGAAGTGAGAAATATAATTTCCATGTGATGCAAATGAGCATAAGGTGAAAGCTCTCACAGAGCTTATTTACACCACCTGCAGGTTTGACCCTTCACCTTTAATATCTGGCAAGTTGAAGTAGAAAAACTGCAGAAGTTTCTGAAAACTTTGAAGACCAAACTGTGCTCTGGTTTTTCAACTGGAACTTCCCCGAGTGTACTTGAAATAGGGAATAATGTGTGATCCAAAATATTCCAACTCCTCTGGAATGTTTACATTGCAAAGGTGATTGAACATGAGATGTACCTTCCTTTTATTGTGCTCTTTTAATTATGAGCTTTCACAAAAGTGACATCTGTGGCACAGCACTTCTAGCGTGTCTTGTTCTACCAACCCATTAGTTTAGAAATTACTTTTTTGCAAAAATGTGACTCAATTTCTTCTATTTGCTTGCAATCCATTGGCAATCTGCTTTCAATCTGAAGAATGCATTGCTCTTATTTCTTAGTATGTAATATTTTCCTGTTGCAAGGGGAAAAAAAAGAGTAATTGTGCTTTTTAATTTCAGAATTGAAACTTGATAGAATGTTTTTATGCTGAGTTACAACTACATATGTGCAATACTTGTCTTGCAAAGTGAAGTTCCCAATATCTGCCTTGCTTTGATAACCATTACTGCATTGTAGGTGAAGTCTCAGCAAAACAACTCACTTTTTCTCAGTCTGCTGATAGAATAAACCACTTAAACCTGGGTTCTCACCTGTGTAAATCAGCTTCCCTCCAGGGAATGGGTCAAGCATACTGAGTTTCAGCAGGTGAAGGTTTAGCTCTTAATATTGGGCTTGAGAGCATTCCTTTCTATAAATTGGAGTAGCTCTGAAAAGGAAAATGTCTCAAAAATTAACCTGAAAGAGGAACTTTATTAGAATTTTCAGCACGTAACATGGTTTACAGTTTAAACTTTATGCTGGGATTGCTTAATGAAAGAAAATTCTTCCTAAAATCTGTTTAAATTTTGGAATAACTCTCTTCTGAGCTTAAAGCTGTTGGGTTGGTGACAAGTGGAGCATTCAGAGGAAATCATGTTAGTGGGGTGGTACAGAAACCACTGTTCAGACCTTGTTATTTTATTTTCTTTTGCTTTACTGATTTGAAGTTACATTGTGAGCAGCTAAAGTGTGGCATAAATCTAAACCAAACACATTTGGGGGACCCTGTTGGAAATTTCTCAGACAAACCACATCCTTTGGCATCATCCTGGGAAAGGCAAGGAGAAAGTCAGAAGAAAACTCTGAAGAAAGGCAAAATTAAAGGTAAAATCTGGCACGTGGTGAAGAGGGAGGGAGAAAAGGATGGTTACAACTCATGTTTAGTAAAGCTGTATTACTTGTATGAGAAGCCTCAATTCCATCATACAAGCAGTTGCCTCAGCTAATTATTATTTTTCTTAATTTTTAGGAAACAAATAAAAACAGCATTTGTTCTACCAGAAGCAGTGGTTATATTATTTAAGAGTTGAAATGATTTGTTTGGCGGTGCCTGTTTTTTGGCTTGATTGTTGCTCAGCTGGGGAGAATGAGCTTTAATCAGTGATTTCACCCAAAGCAGCTGTGGGCTGTTTGCTGGGAGGCACTCCCAAGGCTGCAGCTGGGACAAATCACCTCAATCAGCTCCAATCAGCTCCCCAGAACGCTCTCACTTCTCGGCTGTGGGGCAGAGTTTGGGCTTTGGGCTCTGAGCTGCACATCTCTGCATTCCTGGAGATGGATGGTGCTTTCTTTTGGTGTTGGAGGGGAGCAGAACAGCAACGTGTGTTCTCCAAGATTGCAAGGTAACCAACAAGAGAAGCAAGTAGTGTATAAAGCTTTAGCTTTTTACTGAGTTTTGTTTTGTCCCAAGTTTACTGTCAGCCTTAGAAGAGATTTTTTTTTCCCTTTTTTTTTTCGTTTGTGCACTTTCAGGTGTACTACCTGAAGTATTTTCTTTTGTCCCTACTGAAATTGATAGCTTTCTTTGCAACCAATTAATGCTGGTAGAAACTTCACATTGTGTTGTAGAAGAGGACAATTATGAGAGAGTTGCTTTGTCTTTTTAAAATTTATTTGTGATAGGTTTCTTTCAAATATGTGTTATCTTTCAGTTACTAGTTCTGTTGTTGCAGTTATAAAGTTTTGTAGTTTCTGTAGGAGGTTTGTTTAGCCTCTGTATCACATAAGGAGGAGGAGAAATCCTCAGAATCATAAATGCACACAGTAAGGTAAGCAAAAAGCTTCAACAAAGAATTAAAAAAATACATTTCTGCTCATTTTGCCAAAGTTTCAAATGCTTGGATGAGTGGCTGGGACAGAATCTGATTTCTGAATAATGTGCCATGTGTGACTGTAGTGTAGATACACTCTGAAACATTTCTAGGTGAAAACCCCACAACATTGTGCCCCCAAGTTGTTTTCAAGATAAAGTATTTTGTTTAAATTTTTAACTGTTTTGTTATAGTGCTGTAATGCAATTATATGGATGGGGAGGTGGAACCCGAGGGTTTATTGCCTACAGCTGTAGGTAATTAACAGTCTGCTTTTAGACTCTGAATCTAAAAAATCACTCAGTCATGAAAGGAAGAATCTTGGAAGTCTTTCTACATTTCAATATTTTTCTAAAATTATTTTCATTGTATAAAATGTGTGTATTTGTTTTCTGATTGAATTATTTCCTCAGTGGTTAAGTACAGCAGAACAGAGCCTTACACTTTAGGTGAGAATTGCAGCTAAAAGAAAAAAAGGGATTGATGGTGGAGTTAAAATGAACGTTTCAAATTAAATATGTGCCTAATTTTAAGCAGGTGAGTGAGGTCCTTAAACTCCCTGGGACTACTCAGCTGCTTTAAGTTAACCTTGAGTGCTCTGCTGTAGTTCAGTGTGGACCTACAAGTCTACACATCATGACAACTGTCGAGATTCCAGATTTATGTAGCACTTTCTATGTATCAGCAGAAAAGAAATTGAATTTTGTTTAATATGTTTTTATATGATTTATATTGAAGCAATTCTGTCAAATTAAATACTTACCAGAAGCAAAATATGCCAGCCTACCAAAGTGCTGAAATGCATAATTGCAAGTAAATCCAAGCAGACACTGAGATGTTTCTGTGTTCAGTCTGCTGTAGTGGCTGTAGTTTCAGGTTGCAGACCCTTTTTCATCTTGGGGCACTGCTGGGGACTCCATGGGCTGGGTCCTGCTTGCTGCCCTCTGCCCCAGAGGAAGGGACAGCAGTGTCCTGCTGGGGCTGAGGCCGTGGGACATGCCCATGGCTGGGGTTTGCCTGTGCAGGGGGATGCTGCTTTGCAGTGTTGGTCTGTTGCTGCTGCTGGGCAGGTAATGAGACAGGAGCAACTCCTGGCAAGTGCTGGGTGTGGGCAGGTAGAGCATGTACAGGCTGTTGAAATTTAGTGTTTCTGTGTTTTAGCTGCTGTTTAAGAGCTAATATATTGTGGAAAATATATTGCAATGCTTTGCTTGATTATAAAGCCAGCTCGGATGATGGTGAGAATTTTTTGGGAGGGAGCTTTGGTCATGAAAGGTTTCAGCTTCCAGTCTAGCAGACACTAACGTGGCAGCAGAGCCCCCAGCTCTACTCCCATAGCAGTGGGGTGGCATTTTAAGGCAGGGTTTGCTGCAAGCACCCCAGAGAGCTCCTGCCTGCTGCTGGGGAAAGGGAATTGGAGGCAAGCCTGGGGAGGAGCTGGGGGGCTGCAGGTCCCCAGAGAGGAACGCTGAGGGTGCAGGCCCATCAACGAGGGTTGATGAGGCCTGGAAATTAAATGGAAAAAATGTTACATTTGGAGTATGAATGTGCCTTGGCCCATGGACTGGGGAGCACTTGAGTTGCTGGATGCTGCTGTCATTGTTCACATAAAGGTTTCCTGAAATTCATGTGATTCTACACAGTGGAACTTGCTGTTAGACTGGCACTGCACAGGGAGAGAACAAGCAGTGATTGTATTGGGCTGTGCAGATCCTGTCAGGCTGTTTTAAGTCCATGCTGTTGGATTTCCTCTCCTGTTCTGTGCCTGCAGGTCAGCTCACACATCTTTCTGGGCTGTGATTAGTTGTGCAACATTTACCAGCTTTTTGGCAGGGGGCATGTGCTTTTACAACATGAGAACACCTCTTGTGCATTTGCATTCCTAGCTTTGTCTTGTCATTCGTGTCAAAATGTCGAGCAGTGAAACATATGCTTTCAAATGGAGTTTCTGCAAACCGTTTGGATCAATAAGGGCTGTCTGTCTGCATTTTTGTAACATCTACCACAGAGGAATTTGAAGCTCTATCAAGTCAGTGGTTTAGTAAACCATATTTTACTCCAGACTGTAGCTTGTTCATGTTCAGTGACAGAAAAATATCGCTGCTCTGGGCAATGCAGAGGTCTATTGTAAAGCAAATCCTGCTTTTTGGAAAGTAGGTGTTTCATCTTCTGCACACAGCAAATACATGCCATCCTGGCAGGCTGGGCCATTAATCCACAGACATGTCATTTTTGGCTCCTGACAGCTCAATGCAGCTGCTGATCATCCCTGGGCTGCTCTGATGGCTGGTGCAGTCAGTAACCTCAGTTATTGTGAGAATACCTGAACAGCTTCCAGGGTTTTGGAGAGAAACCACCTGCCTGAGGACAAAAAGAGGGGTTTGGATTGGATGGAGTGTCTGGCCACATTCTGTAGGAGCACAGAAGGTGAAGGCTCCTCTGTGTCCTGCCTGGTGCAATTTGGATGTTGAGGGCTGGAATATCACATCTGGAAAATGGTGGTGGAAGGCAGGACAGGAGAAAGATCTCACAGCTAGGAAGAGCTGGTACAGGTAAACAGCTTGCTTGGCCCCAGAGCAAAACTTCCACCAGGGCATAGGTATTTTGCCAAGAAAAGCCATGAGGTTGCAAAAGAAGCATCCTGAAGTCCCAGCCTGGGTATTAAGAAGCTGGGCAAGTCCCAGACCTTTAGTTATGAAGCTGCTTAGTTCCACAGTATTAAGTAGCATGAAAAGTGTATTAAAGATTTTATTAAGAACTCAAACAGCACACAGTTAAAAGCACATAAAATGCAAAGTGTTAAATTAGACTGTCAATTTAATTACTCTTTATCACATAATCCCTTTACCTGTGTGGATTGTCAAAGGCAAGCCCTTCTCTGCTTTTCAGGGAAGAATTGCAGAGGTCCTGTGGGGGAGAGGGGAGGAGGGGAATTGGGGATTGCTGTCACACAGGCGTGGTGGCAGACCTGAGCAGGGACAGAGATATGGCTGTGGTGGGCAGACAAGCCTGGCCAGCAGTGAGCCTGGCTCTCCCTTCCCCTTTGGGACAACAAGATGTGGCACAGTTCCAGCTGGGAATTACACTTCCCATGGGCTGGGATCTTGGGCAGTGGGTTCACTTCAGTGGCTGGGACTTTAGGCTTTTTGCCTTGACCTCAAACTGTTATAAGAACAGGCATTAAGACAATTTTAAAAAATTAATGAAGTTTAAAGGATAATTATTTTCCTCACTAATGAAGTGCTTGTATTCTCAAAGACAAAAGCCTCTGTATATGTGGGATTTGATGAAAAGATAACAATAAAAAAATACCAGAAAAAAATTTCCTCCTCTGCAGCTCCTATGCTTCTAGATTTTTTTATTGGAATATATTATTTGAAATTTTCTAAAGTTGAGATTTGATCAAAGCTGACAATGGAACTGAGGGTCTTTAATTAATCCAATTAGGAATTGTATATGATTTTGGTTTTAAAATAGCTGGTCAATATTATATAAGCACCAGTGAAAGTCAAAATGATTACTTTGTGAGTTGCAAATTAGTAGTATTCATAGTTGATAAAGAAACATTAAAATTTCACTTTGCTTTTGTTTTTAAAAGAAGCAGTTAATTGGAAATAATTAGCATTAAATTACTCACCTGGCTTTAGTTATGATGGGTTTATTAAGTCATTATTGAGAGATTGAATGCTGGCACATGTTGATTATATTTAGATGTCACTTGCCTTTGTTTTTTCAAGCACTAGAAAGAAATAGTTCAAGTTTTCTGACAGCCAAAAAAAAAGAAAAAGGTAAAAGTTAGTGCTATGATGGAGTCAAAGACATTTGAAATCTCCCAACTATTAAATTTCGATGGGACTTATAAGCCTAATAGGGAGCCCCTTTGATAGTCCCTGATCAAAGCAGAAGTCAGGTCAGCACTATCTTGTGTTGTCACGTCAGATGCATGGATTGAGATTTCCAAGCTGTTTCACTCTTTTGGATGAATAATTCAAAACCCCCACCCTAATATTTATGGAATTTAATTTTAATTTGTTTTGGGTTTTAATTTTGTTTTGGGTTTTTTTGTATGGGTGTGGTGCTGTTTTTTGTTTTTTTTTACTTTGATAAGTTTCATTATTTTGAATACATTTTCATCTTAATAATTGGAAAACTTCAGACAAGTTTTGCATCCACCTGCAAGGAGAGAATATGGAAAAAGAGGGCTTTAAATCACAATTATTACCCAAAACAATCTAAGTACTTTCAGCCTTATTCTGTCTCTGGGCAGAGGATCCTACCATGGGGCCTTTGGTCTCTGTTGTGGTACAATACATAACCTAGAAAGAGATGTGCATTTGTGAATTCTGATAATGTAAAATATTTCAGATTGATTGAATCTTCAAATGCTGAATGTTTGCTTATGTCTTCTATTAGATATACTTTGTGAGCCATAGAGACCTTAAATCCCATAGAAAAACCCAACTGTTCAAAAATAAAAGCAGTACAGAAGCCTTTCAGCACAGTAAACAGCTATTACTTCACTCCTAATTCTGTCTACATACAGAGAAAGGACTATTAATGCAGAGTCCATTAAATAAACTGCAGTAAATATTGCTTATATTCTATTAACGTTAATGTTGTTTGTACATCTCAGTCCTCTTTAGTAAATTTAGTTCAATAATTTCTGCAGCTTCTGATGGGATAGATTTTTTTAAATATTAGTATATATACACAAAGGTGATGTTAAATCTTTTAATGCAATAAGGAAGGAGTATTTATTTTTACTTGTTTGTTCTATTTGGCTGTTGTTCCAAGTGCACTATTTAAGGACACAAAGAATTGTCTCGTGTAAGTGAATCAATCTGGCTGAAAAAGAAAAAGCACTTTTGAGTAATGGGGCACGTAATAGGGTCCTTCTGCCTTTCGGAAAACCTTGAAAATTAAAATGAAATTAAATTGTTATTTAATTGAAATTAAAATGTGTTGTTATTTAGGTAGATTTTCAGTTTTCCTGTCAAATGTTTGTATTTTATTTTTGTTTTGTTTTAATCTTGGATGGGAAGAGACAATATGTGCAGTGTTTCTCTGGCTTTTCTTCATATGTTTGTTTTAAGGTTGCTGCAATACATGTGGTATATGAAGATTTTGGGGGATTATCAGGTTGGGAGTTTTGCTGTTTGTGGGTTGTGCAAGTGTTCCTGTTGTAGTGAAGAAAATGGCCACCAGGTCTCAGCCTTAAGAGCAGGGAATTATTTTCTGTCTGGCAGGATCTGTCCCCTCTGTGACTCAGTCATAATCAGCTCTTACTGAACTTCCCAGAGAACTGAAAGCTTTGATGTATTGCTGTGGCTGATGTAAATGAGGATCATTTTCTGTGGACTGTGATCTATCACACAGTGCCTAATTATGTCACCTTCAGGCTTGACCCCTCTGCACTGTCACAGGCACAGCTGGCAATTTTCTCAGATGTTCCAAGCAGAATAAAACCCATCTGGTTATAATGGAAGGCAAAGCAAAGCAGTGGCAAAGGGAAGCATCCCACTCCTTGCTGCTGCTGTGCTGTGTGCCTGCACCTCAGCTGTGCCTCCTCACTGGGGCTGCTGCTGGCCAGTGGCTGATTTGGTGGTTTTTTGGGTTTTTTTTTTTTTTTTTTTTTCAGAGTAATTTGGGGATTTAGGAATATCTGTATTCTTGTTGGCTGACATACTTGTGCAGCTGATGGACTGGAAAAATGAGGGATGTGTGGGGCAATTCAGCAAAAAATGAATAGCAAAATAATTTCAAAGTCTAAATTTCACTGTCTGGGGAGAATACTGTTTAGCCAGTAAAGATTTGCAGCTTGGAGCATCTCTGGGCTCTTTGGAGCTGCCTGTGTCCCTGCAGATCCAGAGGGCTCCCAGGGGAGCTGGGCCACCAGGACTGTGTCACCAGCTGTGACTGCTGGAGTGGCCACTCTGAGCCAGAGCACAGGCAATCCCAGAAGGGGCTGGCATCTTCACCTACCCTTCACAACCCTAAGCTTATCATACAATTTTTTTCTTTTTAACTTTTACTGCAGACAATTATCAGGCATTGATGAAATCAGACTGGGTGTATGTCTCCATGACTCTTTTCTGAACTTACATGTGCAGAGTAACTCATTCCTTTTTGCCTGTGTGGATTTGTTTTCTGCTGGGTAGTTCAATTTGCCTGTGTGAAATGATGAAGTTTTAGTTGTGTGACCTTTTTAATTGTTTGGCTTTTACATGTAAATTGGTTCTATGTCGGCCAAATACTACCTTAATTAGAAAACAAAATATGCAGCCTGACACCTAATGTTTCCATTAGCTTGTTTAAATACTCTGGAGATTTGGATTTGTGCCAGACTATTTATTCAGAGTGCATTTTTAATTGGATTATTGGTATGTAATAATTGATATCTCACTGATACATTATTAAAATATGGATGTGTTTGGAATTGTTCTGACACATCCCAGTGGAGTTTAACTGAAATATTTACTCTTAAATAGCAGTATAGGCATCCAAATGGAGTTTAATTGAAATATTTACTCTTATACAGCAGTATAGGCCTTTCTTCTTTCCATGTTAAATAATAAGTAAAAATATTTTGTGGTATATTAAAAAAAACCCTCCCTTTGCTAAAAATTTATTAATCTTTTACTGCTATTTGAGATATATCTTTGAGCTTTTTTCTAATATATAAAGAAAGCTATAGTTTCCCTCTAGACCTTCAGAATTGATGTTGATGTTTTTGAAATATGAAGCTGGAATGAGGACTATTTTTGGCCAGAAACCTAGGAAATATCTTTTCTTGGAGTGTGCTTCCTTTAAAAACTGACTGCTTGCTTGTGCTTATTTATTTTTCAGTCGTGTAAAGAGATGAGTGCCTAAAAGATTAATCCATTCTTAATCCTGGGAAAGATCTTTTCCTATCTTTTAACAACTGAGTTTTACACTAAGAAGCACTTTTAAGAAACAGCTTCAAATGCTTTTTTGAAAATGCACCTTTGTTATGTCAACTGGCTCATCCTGTGTGACCCTTCCAAAAGGACAGGAGCTTTAAGAAGTTTAAGGAGTGTGGCTTTTTCCTCCTGAAAAGCCAGCGTGGTTTTTGTCCTGCGTCACAGGCTCACAGACTGACCCTGCTGCATGGGCTGTGCTGGGAATTTGAGAGGATGGGACTAGAAAAAGAGCCAGACCTGCTGGTTTCCCTTCTCAGGGATGGTTTCCCTGCCAGCTTGCAGTGGGGCTGAGTTGTGCAGAGGCTCCTGGCTCTGGCCCTGTCCAGCTCCTCTTCCCTTCTGCCATGGTGCTCTGCTCCCCAGGCTGACTGTCTCTGTGTGGGTCAATAAAACACAATTTCTGCATCAACTTCAAGTGCACCATTTTTCTGGTGAGGGGTAAATATGTAGCACACAGTAATTGATGGGATCCTCATTACTTGATCCTGCTGTACATGACTTTAACTTCTGCTCTTCCTGGCTGTAGACATCTCCCACCCCATAAAGCTTCTACCCACTGTGAGTTCCCATCCTCTGAACCTATTTAGTGTTTCCTTTAGAGATTTCTGGTCCAAAACACTTCTTGGCTTGAAGGTGAGCCAGCGCCTGTATGAGAAGAGATTTCATAAAGAAACTGCCTGTCTTTGTGTTCTTGTCTGGAAGGATGTAATAATTCCCTGTCACTCAGAGCTGCTCTGTATTTTGGAGAGAGTAATGATGTTTCACCACACTTCTTGAGTGATGCACAGAATATTATTTTTTAAGTAAAGTTCATGATAAAGCTAAAACTTTTTTAAGCAGACATTGGCTTCCAGTAACTGTTATTTGTCCAGGCAGAACTGGATGGGTTTGTGGTGGTGTCAGTGTTTTTATTTCAAACACTCATATAAAAGTGCCAGTGCAGTTAAAACCCCTACAGGCAGGCTTTGGAAGCTCTTCTCCCCAGGGGAACAATGTGTGTTCAGGATAGAGCCCAAGGGATCCCCAGAGCTCTGTGCTCTCCCCAGTGCCCTATTTAAAGCCCAAAGCCTGGGTTACACAATTTTCAGCTATGACCAGCCTATACAGCTGGGGTGAAAGTGGATTGGTTTCACCTGACTTCAGTGCCTGCTATGTTGGTGGTTACCTGTGTGCTTTCAAACAGAAAGTGGGGTGCAGTGGTGAGGAACTTGCTGTCTTACTGCTGGGTGGAGGTTCCCCAGGAGTGTGCAGGGGTAATGGTCTCACGTTTCCAGCTGGAAGTTGCCCCACAGCTCACTTGCTGCTCCTGAGTCAGGAGTGACCAAGGGCACCGAGGCACAGAAAATGGCAAGCAGCTCATATGTCCCTCGCTGGTGATCTTGTGGAAAGCTTCTGTGTCAGATGCTGCTTAAAATCTGAGCAAGCTATGAAGTGGTTTTGTTGTCCTTTTAGTCTGCTTGGATTCAAAGCTTCTTCCCCTTCCCACCTTGCATACCTTGCTCTCTTTTTAGCTATTGCCACCAACTGTATGTCTACATCCTTTCAATGCTTTCTTTGGTAAACTGAAATTTGTGGGTTAGGGTAAATAATGTGTGGATTTAGGGTAAATCCTCTATTTTCAGTTCCTTGGCAATATATTTTTATTTGTACCAGTAGCTAATTAGGGGAATGAAGCCACTTTAATGACACATATTGGTGAGGACTCACTGCATCTGTCTGAGAAACAGATTCTTCTGATGGATGGAAGATGAAATATCTTTATTCCAGTGTAATGACAAATCCATTGTAGAATATCAGTTTATCCTCTGCAGCATTGCTTTTCTTGTCTACCAATTCACCAGATTATTTTAGTCTGAGGCATGTCTAAAAGGCCTGCCCTGCCATAAAGGTTAATTATGGAGGAGCTGGACCTGGGGACCACCTACTCCTCAGGATGAAAAACCAAAATGCCATTTCTGTAGCTTGTTAACTGCTGTAATCTGCCTGTTCTGGCCAGGATAAAGAATCATTGCCTCATCTGTCACTTGGTTTAGCTCAGGTTTCCTTCAGCTAGAAACAGTTTATAGCTGCTGCCTTCTCTATCCCAGGGCAGCTCTCTGAAAGCTGAGGCTGTGTGTGCTGAGCACTCATGGACACAAACCACTTGGCTGCATCTCAAAGCAGGAAACCCTTTCCCTTTTTGAGATGAGGTCAGTTACTGTCACTGTGGTTTTTCTATCCCAATAATCATTATAAGTGTCACAATTAGAGGACAGAAAAGGTGACCCTCCTGGTCACTGCTAAGTCACTGTGGGAGCAGTGGGAACTGTCAATGGACAGAAATATGCTAATATATATATAGTTTCAGAGTGACTTTGCTGAAAGGGTTTCCATGCTGCCTATGAAATCTGAGCTATTATAGGATTAAAAGCCCCAGTCAGGGTACTTCTACAGGCTGGGAATGGTAAGAAGGTAAAGCCATTCCCAGCATACAGAGAGCCAGCACTGGGTATTACCATGGTTCTTAAACATGAAAAAAAAACCCAAGAATTTCTGTGTAGAATGAGGAAATAGGCCCTGGAGGATTACACAAATAGAGGTTTCAGCTCTTGCCTCAGAAGGTGAAAGAGTGAAAACATATCAGAGGCACTTTCTGTTCATATATGGCACAGATTCACTTATTCTTCTGTCTGCAGTAAGGCCAATGGTCAATTGAATCTGAGGTCTTAAGAGAGAAAGCTTTGGCACCAATATCTCTAATTCAGCCTGGTACTTCTGGAAGGCATTAGCTCTTTGCAAGAAACTCTTTTACCTGGAGAAAGAGGCAATTAATACCTAATTATCTATATGTCCAGGTACTATTGTTATTATTAATTTGTGATTAAAAAAGCTGGGATTGAGCTGGTGGGGAAAGCTGGTCTGGCAGTGAGTGTGGGATGTGCAGGAGTCAGGCAGGACCTCTCACGTCAATGGAGCAGCCCAATGTGAAGCCCACTTCAGCCCCAGCAGTGAAAATCTTGAAGTTGGGAGTGTGGCTGCCAGGGAGTCCCAGAAATGGTCACACTGAGAAGTTTCTTTAAGATTTTGGTGGCCATGTGGGACATTAGGCCACCACCTTTGGGGCCTCCCTTCTCTGAACAGCCAACTGCTGGCACTGTGTGAGTTCACCCGGTATCTTTGGGTTAAAATTCCCTGAGCAAACTCTGGATTTGAGTCTCTGTTGGTGTAACGTTTTCTGTCTGCATTTATCAATCTCTTATTGCCTCTGGAAGACTCCCAATGATCTCTCTGGAAGTCCCTGTGCCTGTTCTTCAGCCAGGATTTACAATCCTTGCTGGGCTCCCAGCACCAGTGTGCTGTTCCTTAAATGAATCTTAAAGGGCTCATTTCCTTAGTTATATTCTCAATTTTATTTAATTACACTTCCTGAAGAGAAGCCATTCTATTTTATGTTTAATACTGCTGTCTATATGGGGAGTGAGAGGTAGAGGGAGCTGGGAAAAGTCTATGGCAATTAAGCTTTTTTTGACAGTAATGAAGCTGTGACCATGCCACCATGATATCTGGAAAATAAATTTCTCTAGTGTTGTTTTATTTGGTTTTGTTCTTTGAGCGCTTTTTATATAAAGTATTTAAATATTTTTAAAAAACAAAGCTTTTTTATTTTTCCCAAGGTTTTACTTGCTACAAAATTTCCTTTGGTTATAACTCCTTTGTCTGAAAAGCTTGAAATTGCTTAGCTGAAATAAGTCTTTCTGTGAATCCAAGGGGGAATTTAGTGTTTGCTCTAAGAGAGGCTGTGTTTAACCCTTTATTGAGAGTAAGAAGGCAGGTTAATTTATTCCTGTACTGAGAGTTAACAGTAGAACTGAAATAAACAAAACTTTGCTTGAATATTTTCTGCAGCAAAATCTTTGCTTTCAATGAATCTTCCTTCTGAATGACAAAAGTTCTTCATCACTGAGGGCAGCTGAACCACATGACAAAAGACAGTGCCATTTTTGCATTTTTGGCTGCAATAGATTCAATAGCTTCTACCTAGGAAATGGAACAGGTGATTGAATAATGATAGCAAATACCTCAGAATTTAGTTACTACAGCTTATGGTTTGGGAATCACATAAGCATTTGGGATGCTGTAAAACTTGGAGCCTAAACTTTTTTCTGATTACCCTGGAAATCCACAGTGATGTCACCAGCCTTTGCACAGAAAAGCTTCTGAAATGAGTCCAAGCTTTTTTAGGTTCTCCTCTGTTGGGTGAGATGAATACATAGTGAACATCTCAGGTTAATTATTTAAAAGGAAAATAACCAGATTCACCTGTTGGACAGCATTTGTTGGGAACTGACTGCTTCACTTTGCAGTGAGAGACTGACTGCCCAGAAAATGGCCAGGAGGTCCTTCAGTGTTAACTACATTATTTTTGCTGGAAAAAGATGCCAAAAAGTGAAGTCATACCAAGTTTAATCTCATTCAGAAACAATCTTATTAGGCCTTAATGCAAAAATAGCATGTTAAAACTTTTGTCAGCCTGAACTCTGAACAGTAATCTGCTTTCTGGGGCAAGCTAGTGCAGCTCCAATGATGCTGTAATTTGTATTCACCTGTGCTGGGTATTAGTGTCTGCAGCAGCAAATGGAGTTCTTATGGCCTCCTTGGCATCCTCAAACCAACTTATCTTCCGTCTGAATGCCTGCTCTGGGATCAGGGCTAGAGCTGGCAGGCTGGAGTAGTTTTTAAAGCACACCTCCACTCAGGTGTGACGGAAAATCAGCTGACACATAATCAATTTATTTCTCTGGTGCGAAGAAATAATAGGTTGCAACTGGTTACCATTTCCTAATGATCTCTGTGCACTGAAAAGTCATCAGCTTTGTTCCATGTAATTGCATTCTCTAAATGTGGCTATTTGTGGTAGATTACAGCTTGCAACTACAAGCCCATTTAAGTAGGGAGCTGATGAAGTCCATTGGCTCTCCTTTAAGCCTTACTCAAGCAGCTTTCTTGGTTTTAGTCTGGTGACTGCTGGCTTAACTCCATGTGAGTTGAGAAACGAGAGAAGAAAACGGTGTCTGAAGTGCTCTTCAATTCCATAAAATCTATCCCATTGTCTTGGCCTAGTCCTTCTACTCCTGGAGCTATAGAACTACAAAAACTTCAGTTTCCACTGCTGTGAAATACTCCTTAGAAAACTGCAGAATTGGCAAGGAAATCTATGCAAAATCTCCTAGAGCCCTTTCATTATGCACTGCTTGTTTTATGCAACACTTAAAATACAGAAAAAAGAGTCAGAGCTCCTGTATTAGTGTAGTTGGGAAAGGTCTTCCCTGTCTTTGCTGTAGTCTGTAATGTGTTAAAGTCAACACTGATCCTATTTTCAGTGCATCAGTTAACTTACAAACCCAAAGAGCAGAATTTGGAGCCTTTTTTAACCTTTAGTTTATGCAGTAATGTAGGCTAGTTAGTTATTTTTTCCAATTTATTATAAGACTTGAGTGGTAATTCAGTCTTCATGCTAGCTTAGTCTCTAGCTCAGTGACTGCCAATTACTGACAGAAACACGGTGATGCTGCTTTAGCAATTATGATCTCAAGGTTAAACTGACCAAGAATGCTACCCTTCAGAATTTCCCAAAATCTTCAAGGCTATGCACCTCTTCTGCTCTGCTTTTCCAGTGCTTAATAATATTATGTGGGTGTATCTGTATGGAAAACATGGGACTGTTTCATATTGAGTTGATGGGGGACCTCTTCCCCTCAGTACCCTGCAAGCAGTGTCTGTCTTTTCCCCGTGCATGTGGCTGCCTGTGTGCACACACACAGAGTTTGTTTAAAACACAGGGGAACAGTGTAAGTGCTGAGCAGGGCAATGCTTCCCCTGGGGTCTGGGGTTAAGCAGCAGCTATATTTCCTGTGTAGGAATGTGCTGGGGAAATGTAATCTCCAGAATACATCTCTGCATCCCTGTGCAGCAAGGCATCTCACCTTGAACTGTCTTGCACAGAGGAAAAAGGTGTTGGGCATCTATTGCCTCCTAACAGAAAAAGGTTCTCTTTTTCTCCTCACTAAAAAGTGGAGGTGTCAAATGAAATCCCAATTTGTTTATTTCTACATGCCAAGAGGTGTTGACTCCCTGAAATTAGGCCCCTCTCCAAAAGTTCTGTGTCTTGTTCTTTGATTAGCAATGACCCTGGCTTCCAGCCAGGAGACTTGTCTTTCCCCTAAAAGAAAGGCTAATTGTTTACAGCTCTAAAATTCGTCTGGAAAATCATCCCTAATTTTTTTTTGTGCAGGAGCACTTGTCTCTGAAGGGCAAGCTGTTTGAGAATCCAGAGGAAACTGTACTACTCTCCTTAAAAAGGAGGGCCTCAAGGACTGTGCCTTATCCAGGCAGGGGGAAAAGCCAGAGAATGTGCTCCATGCAGGCCGTGCTGAGCAGCACACCATGCACAGACCTAGCTCTTGTGTACCACAAATCCTGCCTCTTAAATCCACAAGCCCTGGCTTCATATCTTAGCTTCAGTTTGCTGCCAGCACATGCAAACTTAGATAGCAAGTGCAGTTTGGTTTTTAAGAGATTGTGCTAATAAGTTGCATGGGAAAAAATACCATTTGCAGCACTTAGATGTAATTTAGGAGCTCTTACATTGAAATTCCAGTAGCAGATGGCAGTGGAGTATTAGGAGATGCACAAAGTCCAGGTGTAGTAGCTAAGCAGTATCCTGTCCTGCCCCCTCTCTGTGCAGTGACATCTGTGCTTGTCCAAGAGGACTTGTCTCAGAGTTCCCCTTCTCTAATGTTTGGTCTTGGTTGAAGTCACAGCATGAAAAAAGCAAGTGAAATAATTTCTCTTTCTGCCTCTTGCTTTCTTAATCCATCCTAAACCCCAGTGTGCTGAAATGCCTGGATTTTGTACTTTGAGTTTGCCCAGAGGGACTTGGGTGCTTTTGAGGAACTTTAGCCAGTTGTTAACAAGCATTCGGTGACAGGTGACGCTGTGAGAGCTCTGTCTGTGCCCTGTCCACTGGCCAACCCTACCACCACGGTGCTGCTGTCTTTCTCTAGTTATTGTGGTTTGCCTTGGGCTTTGCTCCTTTAGTTGAAGGTGGTTTGCTAGGCAGGAACAAAGGCCTTGATATCAGAGTGGGTGGCACCAGTTGCACAGCTGGTGCATTAGAAATCACCTATTGGACGGAATATCTACTCCAGAAGCTTCCCCAAACACCATGTCCCCTGCTGGTTTTGGATGGGCTGCTGTGTCAGGAGCCCTGTGTATGTGACTACACAGATAGTCCTTGGGGATTATTTTTGGCTCTAGTCTTGCAACTGTGAAGTGTGGTAGAGGTTCGTTTCTTTAGAGGAACGTAGAGACTTTTTGTGGTTTTCATAGAAAAAAGGGCAAAAGAAAGTTTTTTATAATTTCCTTGAGAAAGCAAAACATATATGGGTACCCAAAACCTTGGAAAATACACAGCAAACCCCACTGAGGGAATCCAATTAAGTCTTTTCTTAGAAAACCTCCTTGGTGAATCATGTTACATGTCTATAAAATTAGTTATTATTCATTTAAAGTAAGATGGATGAAGACATAAAATTAACCTAGATTGTAAAATCCAAAATTATTAGGAGAAAAAACCCTCAAAAATTTGACCCCAAGAGGTACCTACAGCAGATATAAATTTCAAAAATTAAGACATATGTTTTCATGCAAGTTATCCTGTGATTTTACAGGATGACAGAAAATCCTTGATGAAAACCTTTTACTCATCCTTAGTGTAGGAAACAGACTGGCAGTATTTCTAGTTCATGTTAAGCAACGCTATTTCTTTACTTAGTGTTAAATGCTGACAATAAATACTTCATTTTAGTTCTAATTATTCATCTTTCAAGTTAGTTCAAAATCAGTGAAACTGTTCTCATATCTAATTAAGGAAGGGCTACAGTGTCCTAGGAAGGTACCTCCCAGTGACTGCCTTGTCAAGCAAAAGCATGAATGAGGCAGCAGCCCCTGACAGACAGGAGTGTATCAAGATAGATTACCAAAAATTTACCAAATAGATCAAGCAGAACAAGAACTTTGTTTGAGAAATGTTATATTAATGCTTCACTAGACAAGCCTTAATACTGTAGAGTATTAATAAATGAGGTATTATTTGTTAAATATGTGGTGGGTGGGTATGGATTGTGTGTCCATATTATATATTATAGAAGAGTATTTATTTTATTTTATGGAAGATAAACCCCTCTAATTTTCAAGAACAGGGGCCTCTTTTTAATTGGCCACAGCCACTTGTTACAGAAATAGCCAAAATCACCCCAAATACTACGAGATGCTTACTTGAGTTATGTGTTCACATTGTAATGGATTGGAGCAAAACTTGGGAAGTTCTCCAAGTTAAAAAATCCCAAACAAAAAAATACCCACACACCCCTCACCAAAAACCAAGGCAAAAAATTAAAAAAAAAAAACAAAAAAAAAAACCCCAAAAAACTGAAAATCTGTTTGAAGCTAATATCCAGTGCTGGTGGCAGCAGAGGTGTTTCCTCTCCATCCTAGAGGAATGCTCCTGTGGTTTGGGGTGTGAAACATCAACTGCCAAGTGGTGGCACAGGTCTCTCCAACCCTCAACGCCCTCCAGACAGCAGGAACTAGATGTAATAACTAGATGCTTCTGGTATTTTGGAGGAATAACTTAACATGTTCAAGGCTTCACTTGAAAGAGATTTGTGTGCTGGAATTGGTTTGTCAGCTCCAGCATGGAGCTGGATCCAGCAGTGGCTGACCTGGTGATGCTGTTCATAAGCATGCACTGTTTCAAATATTTTCCTTTTGGCAAGGAGCAGGAAGGAGCAGATATCAAAATGTTTTTTACAAATATCTTTGACATTTCAGTGAGTGCATTGGTTCATCAAGTGGCTGTGGTTTATAGGTACTGTGCATTTGTGATGTGCTGCCCTCGCTGGGTACGAGGGACTGCCTGAAACGTTGGCAGCAGCAGAGGAGTCTGTGGCTAATCCTGGTAATCCCTCTGACTTGTTTGTGCTGAGCATATTTATCCATTGTAAATGTATGTTTGATGGGCCAGGGGTTCAGTAAAAGAGAATTTGTGTCTGACCCTGTAATACCACAGCTGCTGCCAAATCAGTTCTGGGGCACAGAGGTCTCTGCAGGCTGAAATGCTGCTGGGAGTGACATGCTGCTCCCCACCCCTGCTAACATCCAAATGAGCTCCCTCCTTGCAAACAGCATCTCTGTGCTGAGCTGAGGGGAATTATTTGTGGTTACATGTTGACAGTAAAGCTCAGTGTGCACCTTGGGGTGGTGGCTTGGTGTTCATGTCCAGCTTCAGCTCAGCCTGTCCCTAGGCTGCCAGCAAACTCTGTTATCTGAGTTGGCTCAGGCCACCTTTATACCTGTTACAGAGGTTTGCAGCAAACCTGTGCCTCACAGAATGAAGCAAGGTTTTATCAGAATTTGTGAGTTCCTGCTCCCTGCAGTAAGGGCACTGTTGCTGCCAGTCCCAGATGAATTCCTAAGCTATCCTTCCCCTGGCTGCAGCTGCATGTGGACAGGGCTGCTGGAGGATTCTGAAAGCCTCTGAGCAAAACAGAAATGTCAGAATTATAGAGCTGGGCTTGGCTTGGAAACCAACTCCCATTGAACCAAAAGAAATAAACAGACTTTTGATCTCTTGTTTGTTTGAATTCCCTGAAATTGAGATTAAGCATGTGAATGTTCAAAGTTCTGAGGGTGGTCTCCAGAAATAGTGCTGGAGTTTAGAGCATCCCAGGGATAGAGATGCCACATTACTGGCAGGTGCCTTTTTGGCAAACAGGCTGGGTTTTATCATGGCCTACTCAGCTCTACGTCCTGACTTTTTTTTTTTTTTTGGGGGGGAGGGGGGGTAAGCACTGGTTGCCATTTAGAATGCTGGCCTGAGAAACACTTTGTTCTCCAGCTGATATTTTCTCACAGAAAGCGTCTACTCTAATAAATCCTCAGATTGAAAAGGGAAAGAACAGCAACTCCTTTTTTTTTTTTTTTTTTTTTTTTTTTTTTTTTTTTGGGAAGGGCTTTGACCTGCTGTATTTCAGAGGATGTGCTGCTACGATGGCTTGGGTACCACAGAAGTAGAGCTCCTGCTCTTACTTCTCAGTGGAGATCCTAAATCCTTTTAACACTTGAGAGGTGAATCAAAGCTCAATTGAAGTGAGAGTCTGAGGCTTTTGCTGCTGTGGGGTGTGATGTTTCCAAGGCACCTCTCTGGATGTAGGGAAGCCACATGTGAGCTGTGTTGGTTGGAGTTAAAGACCTTCTCCAAAACCCAGTGACTTCAATAGCTCCCTGATTAGCCCTTATGTCATGCTTTTCTCTTGGTGGGGAGTTGGAGAGAAGGTCATAAATAACTTGGCTTGGCCTTAGGAAGCTGCTTTGGATTTGGTTCATGTGTAGATGAATGCTCTTGCTCAATGCTTTGTCCTCTCACAATGCACTGAGGATGATGAAAATCTGGGTGTCACCTGTATGAAAGGGTGGTGATGAAGATCCCCTGATCTGACAGGATTGAGCACATTCAATGCAGAAAGGTGTTGAGCATCTAAAATCTCCTCTTGGCCTGGAGCTGCTCAGCACCTCCAGGGTTTGATTGCAACACATGCTTGGTTTATCTGCATGATCAGCACCAGTCTGAGTGCTGCTTTGTTATTTATCTGTGAAGTGCAGTAATGCAGCATAAACTTTAAGGTTCTCTAAATTCCCTGTGCTCCCAATGGAGGTGCAACAATTGTAAAGGTGCAATTTTTCTGCATACAGAATTGCTATCTGGGAAAAAAAAAAAACCCACAAAAAAAACACCTGCAGAAATAAGCGCCACAAAGATATTTGGGGTTTTAGGCTTTTGGCTAATGCTTCTTTAGTGTTCAGTAATAATAGAAAAATGGTATTTTGGGGCTGGAGTAGGTGTCTTTTGGGGGGAAAATAAAAATAAAATCCCCATGCATTGGTAACTGTTTCAGGTGAGGAAATAGTCAACATGGCACTAATTTGCCCAGGAGCAGAAATGTCAGGAAGGATTGTGAAAAAACACTGATGGTAGCAATTATATTGATAACCTATGATTCCCAGAATTACAGAAGTCAATCTTACACTGCCAGGATTCAGACAAATTGCTATGAAAATCAGAAAGCAATCAATATTAATTGTGGGATAGAAATAGTGCTGAGGACTTTGTTGTTTTGCATGACTTCTCCCTCCCTTTATTCTTTTTTGTCTTTCTCCCGCTAGCATGGTTGAAAACACTGTAAAGGAGAGAAGTAAGAGAAATATCAAAAGACAAGTGTCATTAGATTCGTGGAGTGGCCACCTGACTAACCTGGCTTTCTTTATACTTAGCTTTATATAGTATTTTAATAGCTTTGACATTTAGAGTGCTTTCTGAGTGTGCCTTATTCTGTGCTGAGGAGTGTGGGGGGCCACATTACCAACATTTAGTTTTACACCTTTTTTCCCTTCTGACAGCTCTATATCAGAGGATTAGAAACAATTCACCTTAGTTAATGAGTTCATTGCTCTGTTAAAGGAATAGCTTCCTACAGCTTCATCTGATCCTTTACTCACAGCTGTGTGCAAGGTAATAATTTTATTTGGTAGTAAATGAAAAGTTTTGATGCTCCACAAAGTTTTGATGCCTCCCGTTTACAGCAGTGCTAAAAAACTTTTCAAATGCTGGTTTCCAGCCCTTTGGTGTGTCACCAGCCATACACTTTGCACTGCATTTAATTTTCCTTTTCACACTGTAGTGGATTTTATTTTTGTTCTAACACATATGGAAAGGAAGCTTTTGGACCTCAAGAGAGCTTTCCAGATTGAAATATAAGTGAATTTGTGATTGGGAAGCTGAAATAAAAACAAATTGTTTTGAGCGCACTGAATGTGTTTTTTTATTCAGATTTTCAGTTGGCTCCTCTGAGAGTTTTCTTTTTTAACCCAGTTTGTAGTGGCAAGAAGTGCAGAATTGTTCTGTAGGCCTGTGAGCTGAAGTGGGTCATGCAGGCTTACAGTGATGGAAATAAGGGAATGAAGCACCCTGTCCTGTCTGCATTCTGCTGTTCCCTGTGCTGAGAACAAGGCAGATTTGGCAAAAATAGGTAAAGTGAACAGGAAGCCAGCCATCTGAATTCTGCCAGATCAGAAATGAGTGCAAAAGATATGAAGGACAGGTTAAAAGTCCACGAGCTGAAACCAAATCACATATTATTAACTAAGAACCTGCCACTTTTCAGCACTGTGGGCAAGAAAACCAGAGGCTTTGGAATATATTAGATTGGGAGCATTAAGTTTAGCTAGAAATTGCAAAATGAAGTGTTTTAATAAAGTCTCAGGAAAGAAGGAACACTTTATTCCTCAAAGCTGTATCTCCTAGGAACTCTACATGCACTCAGCTGTCTGGGCAGAGCACTGACTCTGTATTGCAGATTTTTGTGATGGAGATATGTGACTTTGAACTGCTGAAGAGGTCCAGGAAAGACCAATTTATTATTGCCATGAGTAATTACCCAAGGACCAGGAGGAATTCTGTGGCTGGGTCTAGAGCAGGAGGATGTGGGTGGGAGACACATATTTTGTCATCCCAGGAGCATCTGGGGTTCAGGGGTGCCTGTAACGGGTACAGTAGCCTGATGCATAGTTGCAAGAATGCTTTTTCTAGGTTAATTAAACTAACCCTGGTATTCAATATCTGATGCCCTCTTCAGTTCCTTCTCTTTTGTCTGTCTAATGGTTGGAATTTTAAAATAATCCTGACACGGGGAAGCAGTAGCATACTGCTCTGAGCGTAGTGCCAAGAAACACAGATCGCAAACCCCACTTTGTTCTACAGTAAATGGATTGAAAGGACGTGTAGCTGCTGTAATTAGAATATTGCAACAGCCTTTGGAAGCCTTAATTAGCATCACCAGATTAGCAACTCAAAGAAAACTGTAATGCTAGCACCTAACAAGCTTCTTGAGTCAAAGGAAGTTAATCCCGAGTTACTCACAAGTGACTGCATCATGAACACAGAGCAGGGAAAGTGACTCCTAAAAAACTCAAGTGATTGTTCCAATAGAAGTGAGATGAAATGAGTTTAGTTTGCCATGCAGAATCCTGTGCATAAGAATTGCTCCTCAGGTCAACAAACTGGCTTGGTTCCGTTTTCAATAGAAATGGTTGCTGAAATGAATCTGTAATGCAAAATAATATTTTAAATGAGAAAGTTTTAGTTCTGGATCTCAGATTAGCACGAACAGCTTGTCTTGGAAATTTTCAGGAGTTCAAGGTGCCCAACAGATACATAAATTAATTTACAGCACTAGTTTCTAGTTTCTTTAATTTAACCTATTTTCTGAGAAAAAAATATGTTCTCCATCAAAAGAGGCTGTGTTTAGTAGGGTCATAGTTTCCACTCTTTCAGTTTAAATATTTTTAAAAACCTAGCAAACAAAACTTGCTGTAAGTGACTCTTTCCACAAGTAGCTGAGCTTTAACGAAGTGTTGTTTCCTGGTGAAGAAATGTCTCTGTAAAAGCAGCAGATGATGCTCCAGAGGAACTGGTGTGTTTTGTTTTGGCATCCCAGTGCATTTTTAATACTCTCAGTGAAGCAAAATGTGTGTTAAACTGGTCATGCCTGGAATATTCCATGTCATGTGAGTGTTTCTGTTACATAGATCCATCATGCTTGTGTTTTTCTTCTTGTAGGATTTTAACGCGCTTTGGCACTCTTTCTTTCTTGTTGAGTGCATGACAAACATAATTCTTTGTATCTTGAAACTCGGAAGTGGAGGTTTTTCTGCCTTCCAGGGAGGGTCATTGTTGCTGTCTATAGCTGTGAAGATTATCTGGGGCTGATGGTGGCTGGGTGTAGCACTGGAAACACAAGAGCAGCAGGGGTTATTTGTCAGAAAAGGCATCAGCAGCTGGGCTCTGAACTTAAGGATGACTGACTGGCCAAGCAGCTTGCAAAACCTGTTTATAGGACTCTTTCTATGTGGCAGAAAAAAGGACAAACACGCTTTCAGTGTCCCCATGAGATGTGATGTAAGTACATGGAACATTTTTATGTGAAGAAATGGGGCTCTGATTTTCCCTAAACAGAGAAATTCTTTGCATTGTTTCGTGCTTTGTTCTGTGCACTTCTCTAGTCTGGATATTATTGCCCCTTTTTATTTAACTAGGGCTGTTTAAATTCTGGGATAGTTGCCCTTATATTTGGCAGCACCAACTCCTGCCACAGGCAGTCAGCTGAGTGTAGTATATCTGAAGAACATCTATTATTCTATATCCGTGTAAAAACCTAGCACTGAATCTTTTTTGAGACCAATGACTTATTTACTGATAAAAAAAAAAAAAAAATCACTGAAGCCCATGCTCATGAAATTGTTAAGGGAGTTTGTTCATTCAATATACTGAATTTATTTTCAAACACTGATGTTGCATTTTACTATTTAAGTCCATTACACTCTCTTTAACGCAAGTATGACCTTCCTTGACTTCCAAAGCAAAGATAAGTAACCAAAATAGTGCTGAAAAAACAAATGAGTTTTCCTTTATGTTTTTTTTTTTCCTTAATCTTGGCTTATTTACCTTGTTCTTGTGCACAGAAGCTCTGACATTCTTGACTAACGCTAGAAGATTGTCAAATACAGAGGTATTGCTCATGTTTGAGGCTGAGGATATGCAATCTTTTATCTTCCTCTGCTAACTCTTTTGTTATTTTGTAAAAATTATGTTTGGCTTCAGTTAAATTTCTGTCAATTATATTTTTTTGGTTTGTACTTTTGCCAAAGCACTGTCTTAGCATTTTATAGACAGCATTTGATCTCTGGTAAAGAAAAATAAAAAGTGAAAATTCAGAACTGACTATCTAATTCAACCTCCTACAGATTCAAATCTGAGTTATAAACTTCATTCAATTCAAACTGAAATTTCTCCCAGCTTTTGTGTTAGACCTTTGGGACCCTCTTAAATTAAGAACATTCTCTGTTTATGCTAGGCCATCTCTATTTAACTTTTGGAGCAGGGGTATGAAAGCCACTTGACAAACACTTGCCCACCTGTTGACACTGACCTTTCAGTACTTTCAGCAGTATGTGTGGAGTGGTAGCATCCTCTGAGAAACACAGTGCAGGGTCTCTCAAGTGTTAATTTTCCACATTTTGTGCATTTTTGCATAGCCTCATGATGAAATCTTCCTGCCCAGATCTGGACTAAAGGTTCTTAAATACCTCTTGTTTCCATTTCAAGGAATGGTCATTTACTTTTCTTTCTGAAATGGCCTTTGGAAAAGTCAACCATATGCCTCATTGCTCATAAGAATAATAAATACCTTTGGGCTTTGGCAAATCCTTAGCTAAATGACTCCAAGGTTAATTTTCTCTAATAGACTTAGTCACTTTGTGCATGCTAATTTCTGAGGGAAAAAGAACAAAGGAAATTTCTGAAGGAAAAACCATGTTGAAAGAGTGATTCTATAATGGTTTCCATGAGTGTGAAAGATTTCACTGTAAATACAGGGAAGGGCTCTGGGCACTATTTGACCTGCCTTGACCTGGCCCTTCCCAGAACCCATTCCTGGGCACAGCAGAGGATGGTGAATTAAATGGAAGTGGTCAAAGACTGTGTTTCTCTGTTTGGGTACATAGGAGCCAAGTGCTCACCAGAAGCTGTCACCAATTCTGCCAGGTTTTAAACCTGGCTGTTATAAATGAATCAGTCAATTTAATAATTAAAGGAATTTATTAAAACAAATCTAAGTAAAATTGGAAAAGCCACAAGCAAATCGGTGCCGAGCCAGGTGATCGGTGCTGGGTGAACTGGGTCCGGACTATGCTGCTCCATACCCTGCCAGTTCACGGGGTACTGATTTCACAGGGTCTTTTTTATACTTTTTCCACACTTAGCAGGATTCTGGGGGGGGGGGGGGTTCCTCCTGTTTCCTTTTGTCCTTTTTCACATTTTAATGCATGTTCTTTTCTTGTAGTGCTTCTAAACAGAGGTTTTCCCAGAATACTCTGATTGCTGAAATCCTGTTTGGCGGTAATCCCCTCAAATATCTTGTTCTTGCAACAAATATTCATCTTGTATATCTTCACTGCATATCTTCTAGACAGAATAATCCTTCAGAATAACCATCTTTTGAGACAGGAATTCATCCTGGGTATATTGCTCTTTCCTGTCACTTGGTTCCATTTAAAAGGATACTGTATTTTTTAGTCCTGAGCACAAATATAAATCATATATTACACGGCCATGGGGGCAAATCAGACCAAACTAACCACAGGTGCATCAGCTGTACCTGAGACCAGGGTTTGAGCTCAGTCTTACCCTTCCCTGTCCCCCTTCTGCCTTAGGGGGTTACCGAGTCCTGCTCTTACCTCTTGGCCAATAAAGATGCCATTTCTGCTCTGTTGTTGTTGTTCCTGCTTTTCTTCACCTGATTAACCCAGTTAAGCCTCACACTTTTACTTTTGCTCACAACTTCTCTTTGAAGGGGCAGAACAAAAGCAGAAGGCTTGCTGCTCTGGCTGGTAGCTGGTTGGAGGGAGAGCAGGGACAAATTGGCTGTGTTTACTGGGAAAGCTTTCATAAGTCACATTTGATGGTGCTGTCGGGTTTTGTCAAGAACAACTTGGAGTTTCAGAGGTGCTCGTGGCACCGCTGGTTGTCAAATGAAACAGAATGGCAGCGAGGGAGGCAGTGCTTCAAAGGTGTCTGTCCTGGGCACGGGGAAATGAGACTCCAGGTGAGCTGCTCCAGAGCTCCTTCCACTCTGACCTCATGAGATAATTAGTGAGAAAGATTCAGGAGCTTTCTTTTGTGTTCAAACTTTTGTTTCTCTATCGAAAGTGATTCTGAGAGTGAAACCTAAACCAAGCAGAAGCACTGGCACTGGAAGGAAGGTTTTTGGATGCCTGTGCAGGGACTGGAAATATTTCCTTGATGTTTTTTCTGTTTGAAGAAGTACTCTGGAGGTAGCAGCTTCTGCAGAAAACAGTGACAGTGGGTCAGTGCTTTTGATACCTGGGTGTCATTAGACCCAATACAAAATCCCCTGTGCAGCAGAGGTTTGTCAGTGCATACAGATCCTTTGGGATATAATTGTCCCCGGGGACTGTTTTGAGAGACTGGCTGAGTTCTCTCTGGCCCCTCACCAGTTTACTTTGCTGTGCAAAACCCCAAGATTATAATTTTCTTGAAGACAGCAGGTCCATGACTTCCAGGTCAGCTGTCTGTCTGGGTCCTCTCACTCCATCAGTGTGTTGAGGGGGAGACAGAAATAAAAAAAACTTTAAAGTGTGTGTGGTGCTTGGGGGTCCTGAAGCATTGAAAGTACCCAATATCTCCAAACTGGAATAAAGCAAAATACTAAACTCCTCAGCTCTCTGGGAATTATCATTCTCTGCACAGCTCCCAGATATATTTAGAAAATTAATTTCAGGCTCTTTGGTTTTAGTTTTTTCCTCTTTCTTCTTTAGAAGCCCCCAGAGCTGAATTAACTTCCAGCATCTTCAGTGTGAATTCAGCTCCTGAGGCTGCTGTAGCCCGTGTGAAATGAACCCCTGGTCTCACAAGGGTCTTCTCTTGGCTGTAGTCATTGTCTCAGCTGATGTAGATTGGCTGTTTCAGCTGGAGTCTTATTAGAGATTTATGAATAATGAATGAGTCCAGGAGATGAATTGTCCTTTCCTCCCTGTTCCGGGATAAGGCCAGGTAGGAACTGAATGCTTTCAACAGGGCAGAAAGAGCTGCTCTCTAGATAAATAAATTATTTCAGCTTGGAGAGTTGTCAAACCAGAACTTAGGACGAGTGCAGAATTGAAAAAGCTCCTTGGCACAGGTGCAGGTGTAAAATAAACTGAGAGGGAATGGTGCCCTGCAGAAGGCAGGCAGAAGCTGCCAAGTCCTCATGCTGTGGTCTGTGCTGGGCAGGGCACAGCTTCCTCTTCCTCCCATCCCTGACCCTGGCCCACAGTGCTGTACCTTACAGTGGTACTGCATAGAGGGATTTGCTCAATCGTGGAATTACATGGGAGAATTCCATACAAGAAACTTCAACACCAGGTGTGACATCTGGGAACTTCTTTGTTTTAATAAAGCCTCTTACTTCCATGGTGTTTCTGGCAGGCCCAGCTGCATCAGAAGCAGGAGGGTATATTCCATTGCTTTGCAGTAACGTGTCCCATGTAACTGAAGAGCATTCTCTTGAGGGCTTTTTAGAGGGCAGACAGTGACATGACAATTTTAGATAGCTTAAAAAAATGTGTGGGTTTATTTAGTTGGCATTGAACTGTGGTGACCTGAATATTCTGTGTGTTTCCTATAAACCTCCCCTGGCTACACAGGAACTTTAGGTACCTGTTTTTAAACCTATGCAATGAATGTTGGCTCTGACAGAGTGAAGAAGCCCTGAGCTGCACTTCAGCAATATTGGTGTGATGCATGATGGACTGATTTTGGTGACTCTCTTTTCTATTAAGGTCCTGCTTTCAAAGTCAGGTGGAGTGGAGTTGTGGTTATTTGCTCTTATTAATGGTGGATCATGTGTCACTTTATTTGTATCTCAGCTGTTCTTAATGGGAGACACAAAGAATTTCAGTGCCTGGTGAGAGAGCCCAAATTATACAGATTACATACTTTTTCTTCTCTCTGATTACTTCCTTTTTTTGTTTGTTTTATGATACTGTTGTGGAGTCTGAGTTTTGAGTTATAAGTCCTTCACTGATCTTAAAAGTTATGGAGAAGGCCGAGGAGACAAGAAAAATGTTTAAACAGTGCTTCCACCATTGACTGAGGTGAGATCGGTTGAAATTACCAATCATTTAATATCTAGGCAAAAAAAAAATATATATATTTGCCTTGAGAGTTGAAAAATCTGCTCTTTCTTCCTGCCTCTGCTCCAAAATTAATCGTTGCAAATGGCTCCAGATGTTGTCTGTTCTGAAAGGAGTTTTGATGTTCCTCGATCTATTTTGGGAAGCCAGGCCTCACACTGCAGGTAATATCAACAATAAAGCTTCTCAGCCTCTTAGGCTACATCTTGTGGTTGTTGCTCATGTCTTGGCTAATAGATGAGTTTCTCAGACACCACAATGCTGGGGGGCATCTGCAGCAGAGGAGCAAAACTTTTCCTCATAATTGTGCAGATGGCAAGGCACAGGTAGTAGGGTGGTCTGTGCAGAGGTGTAAAGGGAGATTTCTTCCTTGTTTGAACAGGCTGGTATTTCCTGATTGCATTTAATTTTTATAAGGTGTTCAGGCTCAATGCAGGCTGTATTTCCTTTTCTTTGACAAGCAGCCCAAGGATATGTTATTCCTTGTGACAAGCACATTCTCACCACAGCTGGAACTATTTTGTTTGCACGGTTCTGCTGTCATCCCGTGCACAAGTGTCAGGGTGAACCGTGGTATGGGGAGCTCTTGCTCACCACAGGATCCAGGGATCTTCCACACCTGCATGGAGGGAGAAAGGTCCATGGGGATGTGAGGAACGTGGAGAGCTGGATTCTGATTCTGGCTTAACTTTTACTGGAGATCATTTCAGTGAGGAGGAGAGGGCAGCCAGGACATTGGCTTCAGAGGTGACAGCAGAGCTTTAGTAGGGTCCAAAGTGCACTGCACTGTGCCCAGTAATTCAGGATGTTATTGAGCAAATAAAACCATGTAATGAATCTGCCTGAAAAGACAAAGCAGGTGGGAGGACAGCTGGTCAAGGTTTTAGTAGTTTTTTCTCTCTATGATCCACCTTTCTCTGAGTTGTATGTGTGTTAGAAGTTAACAATTTCAGTGTCTTCTTTTCTGCAAAGCTCAACAAAAGATGTTTATAATCCTATACATTTGATATTTTCAGCCAACTCAGGCTTGTGGTAAATAACATGCATTACTAAAAGCAGTCACTCTTTCCAGATGCCCAAAAAGTTTATTTGGACCTAAATGTGATTACGTAGCTATGACAATGCTCAGTAGTGCTCACCTGCTAGAAATGCAGAGTACAGTGGGAATGAGAGATGAAAGCAGAGACATGCCAAGCAGTAATACCAAGCAGAACAATATGCAAAGAAATCAATATTTCCTACTTGTGCAGCTCCCACAACGGGAATGGATGGCAGTGATTTTCTCAGTTATTGTGGAAAGCATAAAAAATAATTGTTGCTATAGTAAGAAATGTATTTAAAAGAAGTCATGGGGAAATTTATAGTGATGGGGGAAAAACCCCACCAAAACAGGCTTCAGATTGCCATTTCAGCCCTGTAGGTGTTCTGTAGTTGGAATACATTGGAAAAGAGGTTGCCATGATACTTGTTTGTCTTGCAGGTCCCCAGCCTGGTCCCCAGCTGAGTCCAAGCTCATTTCTTTCTTGTGATCAAAGCACAAGCCCCTTCAGAAAGTTTAATGTAGTGATAAGAGAACATTTACCAAAACACAGAGTAGCTGTGCTGAATTCCCAGCCAATGCCAAAGGTATTGGTTGGTGTTGGTGTCAAGGACCACCCAAAAGGTAAAAATCAAGGGAATTTGAGGCTTTTCTAAATTATATGTTTCCTTCTGGATTTCAGTCATAAATTAGTAGAATATGGAGTCTGTATAGTTAAGAACTTGTAGGAAAGCATGCAGAAGACAAAGTATTCCTGTGAAAGGACTAATAAAGCAGCCTTGGAGAAATCACTGGAAGGACTTCAGTACAAGGTGGTCAAAGACAGCAGAAAAGGAGCAATCAGAAGATGGCAAATACCCCAGTGATCCTGGCAAGTAAGTGCATCTCAGAAAGTGCTAAAGGACAAATGGTAATATGCATTTCCATGATGTCTGGCTTAGATCCTTTACCTGATGGAAAGCTGAAAGAAGTACGGGCGTTTAGCACTGCAGGTTGCCTTTGCAAATCTCTGCTTTTCTTAAAGTACAGCAGGAGGGTAAGCAGGCAGAACAAGTCACCTCATTCATAGCTTGTTGATCACACAGTGAGAATATTTGATGATAGATGTGTGAGTGCAACAGGGGGCAAAGGAAGAATTGCCTAGAGAAATGCTGGAAGTATTAAACTTCCATGCTTGTTCTATTTTGCATTTCTGTCTGAGACACATGTTCAAATAGTTTGAAACTTGTCTAGTCAGACCTTTAATTCCATGAGTTCTGGAAGATGCTCACTGGGTCACATAAATTATGAGAGGGAAAAAAATGCCCAGGTGAAGATTTCCTAAAGTTTGCTCAGAGAATGAGGGAGACATGAGAGTTGTAGTAGGCATTTGCTGCTTCTGGCTTTTTCAGGCTTCAGAGAATACAGGGACTATGTACAAGGAATGCAATAAGACTTCCTTAGTCACCTTTACAGTATGGAAGGCATTGCTAGCATGTTTACTTTCTCAGAAGAACTGCATGAACTATTTAGGCTGCATTTTGAGTTTAAAAAAAACTTAAAAATGGAAAGCAGTTGTAATGGAAATTAGTTTATTTTCTTTTCCTCTGGTTCAGGAAGGGCTTTTTGAAGGAACAGAAATCTTGCACCAGTGCTCTTAACAGAGACAAGGATGGTTAAAGAAATATTTTTCATGTGTCCCTATTATAGAAGTAGAACTTTGGCTAAATGAATGGTTCTTCTAAAAGTCCTATTAATAAAAAGGAGTAAAAAATTGCTTAACTGTGTTTACATAAGACCTCATTGCTTTTAGGTCTAATAAAAGAGTGGGGAGAGGGCTGCTCAGGGCAGGACCAAGGAGAGCAGGAATCCTATTGCACTAAAGGACAGCTGTCTGCCTTACCCTTGCCGGCATCCCTTGCCACGTGCTTCCAAAGGCCCTGGCTGGGAGCGGAGCTGCTGCACACAGCACTGCCATCTGCTCTTCAAATACCCACAGAGCTGGTGGTGAGGATAAAAGGTGCTATTAATTTTCCTTTATACATGGCTATGTCTTTCTGTGTGTGCCTTCTGCAAGGAAGTGAAGGATGTGCTCCTACTGCCTTTGTAGAGTGCAGAAGTGTAGCGTAGGTCTCAGGCTCTTGCCCAGGGCTGTTTATGCACAGTGACAGCTCCAGCATTCCCAGCATTGGGCTAATTTCTGCCAAAATTTCTGATCATGCACAAAATGAAGCCAAATTAGGTCTGCTGTGCCTTTCTGCATGCAGTTTTGGATGTAACTCAGAGCAATAGTTTTGATGTTGTAGTTGGGTTTTTGGGGTTTTTTTTTTTTGGTGGGGGGAGGGGGTTGTCAGCCATGTACAAATTTCTGAAAAAGAGCAATTAATATAAAACCATCCCCATTCATATAATTGCAGCAGATGCACAGGTTATTGGTGTACCCTCCACAGAAATAAATGGGATAATTAAAAAGTGCAACCATGGGAAGATGAAGGGAAGGACTTGTCTCTGGGAATTTGTCTCTGAGGTGATTTGCAAGCTTGGAAGACTTTGCCTGGCAGTCATTTCCTCTCTGCTCTTTGGTTGAGAGCTGACACCACCCAAGAGTGTGTTTGCTCTGTGTCTGCAAAGCGTGGGCTCCTTAGGCACAGGGAAGGGCTTGTGCTGAGACCTGGCCCCAGCCGGAGCAGTGGGGCTGCTCCAATGAGAGTTCCTGGCAGATGAAACCTTGCCTGGGTCTTGCTCCCAACACTGCAGTGTCACAGTGTGTTATTTGACATCAGCTAGAGATTCAAGATGAGTTGTGCCAAAACTTGCAAAAATATGTGGTGAGAAGAGGCCTCCTGAAGAACTTGTTCCTAAATAAGAAAAACTTGTGAGGAGTCAGAGAGGACACAGGGAAACAAAGCCTTGCAAAAGGTCTCACAGCAGGGTCGGTGGCAGAGCTGGCAGTACGAGCTGGTCAGAAAAGTCAATCTCTTTCCCACTGAATGTTCTCCTTGAAAGCAAATGAAATTTCAAGAGCTTTCAAGGAGCCTGTTGGAAGCTAAGCAGCCTGACCCTTTGCTTCCTCAGCTCTCCGTGGCCTCTCAGCTATTGGAGAGGCATCCAAGCCTTGTTTAGGAGTGAAGCATCCCAGTCTGCTGCTTAAAATTATATTGAAAAGCACACGACAGAAACAAGAGTTTCTGTGCATCACTATCAGCAAATCTCTTCACAGCTGTGAGGTGTGCTCACCTCACTCAGTGTGTTGGCTGCTGTGTTTAGGAAATCATCTATGTTAGCTGGCTAATAGTGTATTTTTTAATAGATGATGGAGCATTCATCTATTGCCTGTCAACTTGCTAGGAACTAGCTCTAACAGGAGTAAGATTCCATTTCTAGGGATTTCTGCTGAAAATAGTCAACACAACTGCAAGTTAGAACTAGCCATAAATGCAAGTAAGGTAGCAACATCCAGGACTTCTCTACTCTACATTTGTTAATTGAAGGATTATAAGAAGAAAAACAGAGTGGCAAAGAAAGAAATGCGCTAAAATCCAGGAAATCTGCCTCTATTTGATTCTTTTGTGTCTCCTTTTCTCCTGCCTGGAGGAGACCTTAGTGGGACCTTACTGCTCTCTAGAACTGCCAGGGACTGGGGTCAGTGTCAGTAACAAGTGGCAGGAGGAGAGGAAATGGACTCAAGTTGTACCAGGGGGTGTTTAGATTGGAAATTAGGGAAAGCTTCTTCTCTGAAAAGGTGGACAAGCATTAGAACAGGATGCTCAGAGAAGTGGTGGCATCACATCCTCTATTCCTAAGGCAGGTGGATGTGGCACCTGGGGATATGGTTAAATGGTCAACTTGGTAAACATTGGGGGTTAACAGTTGGACTTGGACACCTGAGAATTCTTTTCCAGTCTTTATGATTCTGTGTTAGGAGAGTAGATT
This sequence comes from Taeniopygia guttata, assembly GCF_048771995.1. Lineage (NCBI taxonomy): Eukaryota > Metazoa > Chordata > Aves > Passeriformes > Estrildidae > Taeniopygia > Taeniopygia guttata. The sequence continues at coordinate 9,715,655 of NC_133031.1, read as the reverse complement.
TGATCCACCCAAAGGCACATCAGCCTGGGACTTTGGCCTGGGATTCTTCCCACAGCTCTGCCTGCCTAAGGACCTTGCTAACTGCACTTACCTCTGAGGGCTGGGAGACCCTCCCTTCCATGCAGACTCCTCTAAGCAGGCCACTATTTCTAGCATTTCTATCACCCTACCCCAGCTGAATTTACCCCTGCTGAAAACCTGAGAGCTGCAGGAAGGTTTGTGAAAGTGTTCTTGCCTCAGCTCTCCCCTGTGGCAGCCTTGTGCACTGACCCATCTGGCGCTGCTCCAGAGCCGCAGCCCCTCCGGACCTGGCTTGTGTCCGAGCCAGGAGCACCTTTGGGAGTGCATCACTGCCAGTTCCTGCCCCCCAGCCCTGCCTGCTGCTGTGCTCCAGTGGGGTTAGGAGTCACCTGAAACCCCCACTGCAGAGAGAAGAGAAGGTGCTCCTGGAGATGGAGGCTGCTGCTCCTGCTCAGTTCTCCCAAGCTGCTGCACAGAGCCCCTTCTGCGCAGGGACTCCATCCATTGGGCTTTTCAGGATGTGCCGTTCCCTGCATGTCACCAGTGACTTAGCCAGGCTGGCCTAGGCAAACATCTGCCTATGTAACATTGCTTTCACTTCACATTTTTCTTAGGCACACAGAAACATAACTCTGTAAAAAAAAAAAAAAAAAAAAAAAACCAACAACAACAAAACACAGTACTTTTACCATAGGCGTATTTTAGCTTTTTTTTCTTCCTCTTTCATCTTTTTGTCTTTTGAGAAGATGATTCAAAATCAATAGTTCTCTTTGAGTTTAATCTTGTAAATGCATCTAGTTTTGTTAATACAATGTTTGATAAAAGATATTTTTTCTAAGGAAGATATTCTTCAGGGTGATGCTTCAGGCACATCTTTCAAGGTTTATGTCACCTTGCACTGGACTATAAGCCAGTTTTGAATTGCAATATCTTGAGTGGAGTAAAAGTAGTAGTTTTAAATTACCTTTTTTTGTTCGCATTTCCTCTTGAACACACTGTGCAAAGTCTGTTGACCATTCTTACAGCTTTGTAACACTGACCACTTTTCAAGGATTTCCTGTGGGAGGGCAGAGGAGCTTGCCTGCTATCTGGTTCTTGGAAGATCAAGCAGTAACTCACCCTTTTGCTGAGGAAGAAGTCCCTGGGAATCTCTATTTTCCTTCTGGTGCTCGTTCATGTTTCTCAGAGTGTTTCACGGCCAGCTGTTCTCAGCCATCTGCTGCACAGGCTGGGACATTGCTTGGGCACATATGGATCAGGATGTGGTGGCTGGGGTTCAGGGCTGGAGTGCCAGCCCGGGGCTGGGGGTGAGGGTCAGTGGAGGCAGCTGGGGGTGCAGCAGGCCCGTGTCTGCTCTCCACAAGCTGTGGGAGATAACGTGCCTTATCTGGAATAGCTGGCTGGCCTTTCCAGACTTGAGGCAAAGGCTGATTTAAGTGAGATTAGGCTCTGCTGTGCGTACGTGTATGTGCTCTGTCACAAGTGAGCTGCCTCGGGGGGCCGTGGCCCAGTGTGGCTCGGTCTGGTTTTCTGGGGGGAGATCTGCATTCACTTGGGAGGAATGAACAAAGTGCCCCAGATTTAGAGCAGAAGCAAGCACAGGCTGGTTGCTTGTCTGAAGAAACGTCAGGCAGAGCTGCTGCCTACCATGCCTGCCTCAGCCCCAGGGGCTGGAAAAACCTTTGTGGAGTCTAAAACTGCTGCCCTACATAGCGAGTGTATCATGGGTATTTTCAGTACTGCCTCCTTTTAGGCTCCTGGGAGAATATTTGTGTTTTTCTGATTTTTTTTATGTTTTGAGAAGGAATGCAGAGATCACGTAAGGACTGTTCCCAAAAAGTATTGCTTTAGACTGGCCACAGACTGATCACAAGCTGGATCAGGTTCATCTGTCTGATATTGATTCTCCTTTATTGTTACAACTTTTCCTTTTGTTACCCAAATCCCGGCCCCTCAGTATCTCTTCCTTTCAAGCAAAGTAGTGGCTACCCCTGCTGTGACTGGCAGGACTTCCTTGGATTTTAGGAAAGTTCAGGGAAGTGTTAAACGTACTAATAATTACCTTAAATCAGTGAGTCAGTAAGAATAATTGGCATAAATATAGCCACTGTTTACAGCCACATCTATATGTGGAAGTTATTTGGGGTAACCATGGTGTAAATAAAAATGGCATAAGTAAAATGTTAACATTCTTTCTGCATCCTCCAACTCATTTTCCATCTTTATGGCTGCACGTCAGATCAGTGCAAGTAAAACTGGGAGGAAAAACCAGAAAACAGCGTTTTAGGACTGCAAAACAATGGCAATACATGGGGCACAGGTTAAGGTGTAGCTCGGCTTTGGACTTTGAGTCCAGGGAGAGTTAATTGGTGCTGAGCTTCCTGCCTGGGGGTCTGGCTTACTGCTCAGCTTTGCACTGGATCTGCTGGGCCAGGCTGGGCTTTGCTAAACGCTGCTGCAGGTATGACCACACCTGAACAGAGAAAAACAAACAGCAGGCACGGATGGGGCTGCAGAACAAAGCACATAAAATAAGAAATTTGTCTGTCTTGCATGTATTTTTTTATTGTGTTATTGAAGTGAGTGGGTTCAGGACTTAGAGAGCAGGACATCATCCCAAATATCAGTCAGGTTTTGAAGAAAATTCCTACTATTAAGGATGTCCAGATATTCTTAAGTCACATCATATAGTTCTGTACAGTATTTTCTCAAGTGTAGCTTGTTGTTTTGTTGCTTTTTGGGGAGTGCTTTGTTTTGTGGGGGGTTTTTTTTGGAGTTTTTATTGCTGTTGTTTTTGGTTTGTTTGTGGTTTTTTTTAAATCTTGGTGCATTTTAGAAACAGGCATTTTTGATTTGTTTCCCAGCTAGTGTAAATGCTCTTTTCCACAGTTCTCCAGTTTCCTACTGTTCTTTCCCACTAATAATTTTTGTACCTCCTGCTTTAAGTTCTGCAAAAGCTCAGTAACTCAGATGTTTCATGTTGCTTTCCTTCCCCTCCTTTGCCAAGTTTAGATGTAAGTACCTAAGTCATAGCTGATAAGAGCTTGCTGTGACAGATGCTTGAAGGAGCCCTCTTCCCAAGTGCTTCCAGCTTTTGCAGTTCAGCACCATCAGCGCTCTGCTCTGTTCCCTTGTTGTGCGGTTCCCTGTCATTTCACTTTATCTGGAAATAAAAGGAAATCCTTAAAGCAGTCAACCTGCTTACTTGTGGGGTGAAGTGAGGCCATCTCCTCTGACACATGAGGATCAAGAGGCAAAAGCACAGGATAGAAGATGGCAGGTTGGGAAAAAAATATCAGGGTTAGTGATCACATTTTCAGAAGAGTCTGGTGGGAACAGCTATTATAAAAATAATCTTAATTGTTCCATGTGCCCACAGCTTGGATGCTGTGTTGCCCTGGCCTGTAAATCCCAAACTGCCTCCCACTGCAAACATAAAGGACACACACTGAATTTGCATGAGGGTCAGTCAAGATCCATCAAAGTGTCCTCATGACTCTCCAGCAGGTTTCAGTCCATGCCAGTAAGACACAGAGCACAGCCCCATTAGTTCTTCATAGCAGACTAAACCCTGAAATGTCCCCTCCCCACGTGTCCCTGCTGTCCTGTGCTGTGAACAGAGCATTTCCCATCGGTTTGAGGGAGGATGTCACTGCTGGCCCATTTTTTTCTAGGGTTGAGTTGCCTTGGCTGCCTGGGCACAGGGAGTGCTTCACCAGGGCTTTTATTCATTTAGCTGTTGGATGCATTGTGCCATTCCTTTATTTCCTGTCATTTCTTCCCTGTCTGGCTTGCTGAGGAGCCCCCTTGTGCAGCAGGACCCTGGGATCTCTGGCAGGAGGATGGAGGTTTTGCTCCATGCAGCATCAGGAGAACAGCAGGAGCATGGCACACGTCTGGCACTTCTTTGCTTTCCCCCACTGGCTGTGTATAATACGTCGTGAAAGTCCCTGGGCAAGAGCACAAGAGTCCAGCTGACATCTCAGAGTTTGAAAGGCAGTAAGACAAAACATGAGTACCAATTGCTTAAGTAAATTTTGCCTGTAAACTACTTGGGAAAGAATTACACTGGGGACACAGAACCAGCAATCATCAGGGACTGCTGATGTCTACACTCTTGCTCTTTGATATGTTGGTATTTTGACAGCAGTGGCAAATCACCTCAGAAATCAACATAGTAGAGCAAAGGGTGTTACAGAACTGCAACTGATAACTGGAAAAAGGTCAGCAGGAAATATCTTTACATAACTAGCAAATATGCCAAAATGTGCTCCACACTGCAGATCCAGCTCAGCAGAAGCCCTGTCATTGACTGAGTGCTACTCTTGCTAGAAAGAAAATCCCAGACAAATTAAATGCTGATGTGAGCTGCAGTCACAGACCTGGCAGGATCTGAGTTAATAAAGTAACTGAGTTTAAGAGGTCTTTGATGCCTAATTTTACATGTGCGTAAATGGAGCGGTGTGGGGCAAACTGTGGAGAAGTTGGCAGCCAGGATTAGAGTCTGTGGGCTGGATTCACCTCTGTCTGCCTTCAAATGCCAAAAAGGTGGTGGAGCACTGTGGAGAGAGAGCCTCTACTGCTGAGGGGAAAAAAGCACTTTCAGAGCTCAAATTGTTTACTTCAGAATGGTCTATCTTGGGTGCTTAGTTTAATTCCTTACTGATGAAAAAAAAAAAAATGTAGATAACCCACTCAGATGGAAAAACCTCTATTTGTCTATATTTATATTTAATTGTACCCTGTGTGCCCGTGGCTTCCCTGAGAACAATGCCAATTACCAACTCCTGGGGATTTGAGCCTTTGTGTGACATTTCAGCAAGGAAAAAAATACCTGCAAGCATTTAACTCTGAGAAGAATGCTGAACAGCTTCATGCTCACAAAGCATCTTTTCTATTACAAATTTGTTGACTAAAAGTAGACTGGTTTGTAAATCCTAGGGGGAAAGCAAGTACCTGTACAAACTCATCCTGCTTGCCCTTCTTCTCCTCTTGTTGTCCTGTAGTTCTGGGGTAAATGAAAATGTAACAGGATAATATCCTCATTAACACTCTCCTCAGTCATCTTCTCAGGATTTATTAAGAGTCATCAGAAAGTTGGTATTTTTCTGATAAAATTAGTTTAACCTAAGATGTGTCTCTCTTCCTTTTGGAATTTCTCCTCAATTAGAACACTATAATGATTAATGTTCAGAATATACCATATTTGTTCCTGGATTTTTGTTAAACATAAAGCTCCTAACTACATGACTATCCAGCATTGTATCCAGAAGTTTTTCACCTATAGAAAAATGAAAACTATGATTTTGCAGGATGACAACACTTCCTTCAGATTCTGGTGGGTTGTGAGTTCTGAGAAAGTAAAAGCTGACAGCAGTGAGTTTGAGAGATGTTTTAAATTTTCTGTATCTCTGAGCACAGTACAGCTTGGCTTATTTTAATTAAAGCCCGGTTTGCTTTTGCAAGGGTAGAAGAAATGATCCCCATAAAATTTTTTAAGACTCTCTAAAAAGTGTCTTATACAGAGTTTTGCCTGTCCTGTAAAATAAGTTGCATATGTAGAATATACAGCAATCCCATATAAAAAAGGTTTTATTGGCACTTGTAGTAATGACTTTCATAACTTATTCATGAGTTCACTGCTCATGAGTAATTTGGTCAGCCAAAATACAGGCCAATAAAACTTTTATACCATGCTGTCATGTCTTCTGCTCTTGGAGTGGAGAGATAAACAGGGCATAGCAGAAAACACTTTGTAGGTCCTCTAAGGAAAGATTTAAAATGGAGGCTAAATTCATCTGGGATTGAAAGAAAAGTGATTAGCTGAAGGGGGGATGATAAAAAACACCCAGACCAAAGCAAGTGTGCTCTGGTTTTGTCCTGATAGAATTGATATCACTTTTTGAAATGTCTGGGGTTATGTGCAGTTTTGGATCAGAAAGTGGTGCTTGTGACATTTGCTGCATATTTTTGCAGATCTGCCCTCATTCTCCCTTTAGGTATTGTATTTAGGATGTTTTAGTTTTTTGTTTGTTAGGTGGTTTCTTTCTTTTCTTTTTTTTTTTAATCCTAGTGGGTGGCAGTGGGACGGTTCTATCACTACCGTTGTATTACACTGGGCATTTTTATGGCCTCTGAAGGGGTTCAGGAGAGAACACTTCTATGCAGTTGAAGCAACTAAATAGATCCAAAATCTGGCTTTCTGCACACAGAGAAAGTGATGTCTTATAAATCTAGTTTGACACAATTCCCTATTTTTAGCTCTGTGGAGCAGTATCACATGATGGAGTGCCCCGAGGGCATCTGCTGCTCCCTCAAAAGAGGAAGGCTCCCACCCCCAGAAGGCAGGCTCGTATTTGCTATGCTGCTCAAGAAATAAAATTAACTCCTGAATAACCTCACATTTTACAACCAAGAAGGCTTTTCAGGTACTTGAACTTGGTAGTATCAAATTGATTACCACGTATTTCATTTCTCTACCACTTTAAACCAGCTATTTATCATGTTTAAGCTGCTTCTCTAACTTTTTTTTAAAGCATCTCCTGTGCATATTCTCCAAGCTAGGTGTGTGTCTCTCCTGCCTGCCACTCCTGGACATTTCTTAGGCAGAGGCTCTTCCTCTGACATGGAGAGGACAATCACAAACCAGGTGTATTTGTAAAGAGAATATTGTTCCTTTAGCTGACTCCTTGCATAAAACTGGAAAAGGGTGTGGAGGGGAAGGGTCCTTTGGCAGAACTGGCATAAAGAGACCTAGCTGCACATGTACTTTTGCAAAATACAAAAGGTCTTCCTTGCCCAGTAAATAAGGGAAATTTTCAGCCTGGGTAAGGGGACAAGGATTTTTGCTAAAGGAGCTGAATGGCATTGCCCCTTTTTATTTGCTATTGAGCAAAACCTGACCCTGAGGCTGTTCTCTTGGAGTGCCTGGTATTCACCATCCTGGGATGCTGGATGCAAGGCCAGATAGTAGAGGAGATAAAAAGGAGTGGGGTGAGGGGATGGAAATGTGCAGCTGTAAGGAATTCACAAAATTCTGTTTGTAGAATTCCTGGTAATTTTGTGGGTTCACCTGACAAGACTGCAGATTCTGATTGAAGACAAACCTTGTGGTGAATATGCCCTCCATTAACGAAATCCCTAAGGATATTTGCTAAGTGAAATGCTGTAACCCAGGAGGCTCACCAAAAATGCCTGGCTCAATAAAACAGAAGTCTAAGCTTTTGTAAGGCTCTCCCACTCTTCATACTGGCAGTTCTAACTCATAAGTGTTGTCCATAGAGCCCTGAGTGCACTTGTGATGAGAGTTGGAGAGGTTTCTTAGTTTAAGGCTGTTTTCTGGGTATTCTAGGTGTTGAAAATGGTGCCTGGTATTTACGATCTTGTTAAAGTGGGCTCATTTTATTCGAACAATTTTTCAGCACAGGAGACCTTGTCCCCTGTGGTTCCTTGAATTATTATACAAATATACACACACATCTACTGTTCCTAGTCTTTTTTTTTTTTTTCCCCTCACAGAACTATCATTAACTTTTGCAATTTACAGTGTTTCTAGCAGAAACTGTGTACATCATGTCCCAGTTTTACTGCAATCTGAAGCAGATAAAATTGTGCCCCAGACAGTTTGTGTCTGTCCACACCACCACATCTGAAAAACACAGAGATGCAAGTATTATGTTAAATCTTCTTTAAGGCAATATTTTAAAAGGCTGTTTAATTTATTTTCTTTTGATACTCTCTGCCAAGGAAATATGTGTATCCCTCATGCCTTGTGTGGAGTTATAGTTACTGCACTTAACAAGGTAGGAGGTCCCATCAATTATATTTTTCAATGCATGCACATGAATGCTGCAACACTCAGAATTCTGCACCCTGCTGCCAGCCTGGGAAGTTGATTGTCAGTCCTCCAACTGCACAAGTGTCATTTGCAGGTTAAAATGACTGTAAGTTAATTATGTCTTTCTGGAAGATGGGGGGAGTGGATAAAAATTCCTAGGTTGCATAATTTGTGTCAGCTCTCTGCTGTCTGCAAGAAGGGTTATTAATTTTCACCTCCTTGCCTTTCCTCTCCACCTCTCCTGAAGGTCAGTAATAAGGGCACTACTTGTAGCAGCAAAGTGGCTGTCCTGTTAATTTTGTTAATTTTGAGTGGATTTTTGAAATTTGCTCCTTTGAATATTTAAATCTTTTATAAATGGTTGGGGGAAATATCTTTTGAATGATAGCTTTGTAATTTGTGGCTTTCTGGGAATGAAGAATGGGGGAAGTGAGTTTTCCTGGAATCTTCTGCTGGCGTCCTGGGCAGAGATCATGCACAGGTTTGCCTCCAAGAAAACCTCATCCTTTATTTTCCACTGCTTTTGCCTCCTTATTGGCAACAAAACGCTTCTCTGAATAACGCAAAGATTAGATCCACATGGAGAAAATGTCTTTTCTCTCACAGCTTTCTATATGACAGAGCCCAAGATGTAAAGGAACCGTGGACTATTTTAATTATGTTACTGATTGTGGTTCTCTAAGCAAAATTCTCTTATTATACAGTTTTTCTTCAAAGTACACCTCGAAAAACCCTATAGACTAGGCAGCTGAAGCCTAAGGGCTATCAGGACCCACAAAAGTTCTTACTTCTCCTTCAGTTCCTGCTCTGAGAAATCCCAAGCTGTGTTCACAGGGTCAGATCCTGTGTGAAATGAGGAATCTCTGTGCAGGGAGAGCTCTTGGAGAGCCCTCCCTCCTCTGTTGGGGGCAGTCTGGGCAGCTGCCCCTGTGTGAACTCTCCTGCTGATCAGCTCTGTTAAACCCTCTGTGCTGGAACCTGCCCAAATTTGTCTGCTGGAGCTCTTCTATTTTGTGTGATGGTAGTGTGCATCATGTGTGTTGGGTGAGAGAATTCAGTGAGTATTCATCTGCTTGCAAGAAGTGCAGGGTAAGACATTTCCACATCCAAAAACAATAACGTTCGGTGAAATTTGGTATTATTCAATTATTTTTTAAAAAAATGTCCCTATTCACTAAAGAATGCCTGGTCCTTTCTTAAAATCAGGCCTAGCTCACTAAGTCATTGCTGACAAGGAGTACTTCCTTTTAAAACACAACTTCCTGAAAGAAATGCCCTGAGGCGAGCATCAAGATACTGGAAAAAGTAACAAGATCATTTTTATTGTCACTCTCAGTAAGTTGTTAAGGACACTTCAGTGGTGCAAGGAGACCAGTTCTTTCAGTGTTTGATATAAACCATGTTCATTTATTAGCAATCACTTCTAATGATAGGAACTCTCCTCTCCCCTTACCTGCATAGCTCTGTTTGGCTGTGGTCTGCATACCATGAATCATGGATAGGGTAATAATAAAGCTTTTTATTAATGACTTCTTCTGGAATTAAAGTTTCTCCTCCAGAAATACTGCAAGTTTGTGCATATCCTTCAGCTGTTACAAATACTCCTCAGCTGGTGTTTATATCATCAATAGAAGTGACTGCTGGAAAATGTGGAATTTTCAGTAAAACTTTCATCTGAAAATATTTTTTGTTTCCAGCTGCAAATCAAAACCTGATATATTCCAGTAGCAAATGGAAAAAAAAAAATTAATTCTGAATTACCACTGTGTTTTCTCTGGGGAGATGATTTAAGTACCTTGCGTTTGTCTGTGCCATCCTCAGATTCTATATTCAATAACACATCATGATTTTTCTCTTGTGATGGGACTTAGTGGAGTGTGGTGCTAGAAGTATGAATGTAATTTAATGGCAGATAAAAAAGAGAAAGGAGGGAAAGACACATTCATTTTCTGTGAAGAACTGGTGTTTTTTTTTAATGTGGGGATACTTTTAAGTTTGTAATTTTGATGAGAAAGTGAAATTACCAAAGCAAATGATATCTATTTTTTTTTTAAGTGCTCAGTTTCTCAATATGAAAAAATGTTGACCTATCACAGCGCCCAAGAACACCGAGCTGTCAGTATGCAGAACACATCTTTTGGTCTTAATGCATATGCATGAGAAAATTATCCTGTGAGAAGCATGCAGTGAAGGAATCTTGATTGCTTTCTGGTGTTATTTATATATTTAAATCAGAATTTTAAAATTAGTATATGCAGAAAACAAAGGGGTTACTTAGGACTTGTCAAAACGTTATGATAATACTCTTATTAGTAGTAATTAGTGTGCTGCAAATCTGATACAACTTGATAAAAGTCAGTTTAAGCCAGTATGAAAAAGCACAGTAACAGACATTTAAATGAATTTTTTAACACTTTTGGTTAAAACCTCTCTTGAGTTCCATTGGCTTGGACAGAAATGCTGTTACAGTAGGCTGAACAAAAGAGGTTTGATCCAGGGTCAGTCTGTATCTGTTTTGGATGTGTTGTACAGAAGCTGTTCCACGCTCACAGCCTGTGTCGTTAATGGCAAGAAAACCTATGAGTGCCATGGGGTTTAGATAGGGATCCAAAACGTGCCCTGTCACTCCAGAGCAAGGGTCCTGCTCTGAAAAGCAAGTTGTGCAAAAGTGGATAGGGATGGAGAGAACATCTGCTCTGTCGCACTCCAGCAGGAAATCCTTGATCGTCCCTGTTTATTACAGAGCAGTAGCTGTGCTGATGAGAACTTTTTGCTGCTACTTTAACTCTTTCTTCTGCTGCCCTTTCTCCTCTCACTTACATGGATTTAGTCACTTCAGAAGGGTTTCTTTTGAAACCTTTAATCATAATTAAGTGCATTGATTTATACGTAGCACTTGCAATCATATTCAAGTGGCTGCAAGAAGGGCTTGGAAAGGACATTCCAAAGTGCCAGTTAACTGCAGGCTACAGGCACTGGGTGATGACTTATGCACAGCTGAATAAATCAGTCTCTGACACTGGAAAATCAATTTTGCTTCATGTTGTTCATCAAACAATTATGATAAAGAATCTGATTTCAAAACTCTAAAATCAGTTTTGGATCATGTTGCTTCATAAGGCAATTGAGAAAAATGATGTGACTTCAAATGTCACACGAGCCGCTGTATCATCAGCCTTAAAAACACCAATAAGGCTCTGGTGGCCTGAGCTCAGCTGCCAGGAGAGGTGGCACAGTGTTTTAGATATTGGTGAGGTTGAATAAAGGATGTAGCAAAAATTAGGGTGGTGATCCAAGTGAGCTTCATTGCTTCTATTCCTTTCTGAGAGGAAATTTTGCCCAACAGACTCTGCCGTGGGCTCTCTAGCTCCAGGCCCTCCTTGGAGACTTAGCTCATAATTTCTTTTTTTCTGTACAATCTAGACGCTGTTCAGATAGTTTCTTAAGGATGTGTTAGCAGAGGTAATATTTGAGGAAAGACAGTGTCCTTGCTGTAGGAGAGTGAAATGGATACAAATCAGGAAAAGGAATACAGAAGAGTTTGTAGATGCAGGATAGAAATGCTTACAAAAGGCTGATGGTGGTAAATAAAAAGAATGAAATATTTAATTTTGAGACAGATCTAATTTTGTCTTTCTCATCTGTAGCAGTGACCCTTTAATAGACACTTTCTGTGGGAGGGTAGCATGAAGGATATACATCTAACAAACTGTAAAGTGAAAATTTATGAAGGCAGAGGGCTGAGTGAAGCTTTTTACATGAAACTTTTCCACAAAATACGCAACCTTGACAACAATATAATGTTTTGCTAGTACTTTCTGACATCAGTAATTTTGTTTTTCTATTTTTGAAAGATTCAAAACTCTAGTCTCAGCATTTAAAATAATGCCTTCCCTTACAGGGTTTATATAACTTCAAAGTAGAACATATTTTTAGTAATATTTTAAAATATGTGATGTAAAAGACTAATACAATTGAAAAAACTTAGTGTGATATAATGTTTTAATTTTTGCAATGATAAATTTTGGCATGGATACAAAGACCATTTTATTTCACTGTGGTAGAGTTGGTTTCAGGTTTTACCAGGTTTTGTTGGTGCCTTTCATTCTGCCAAAATATTTTTTTTGCTCTATATCATATAGTAACCAATATAATAGTAATAATATGTATATCTTATATATAGTATGTAGTATAATATATATAAATTATATATAGTATATGGTATAGTAATAACCAATATAATAGTAATAAGCAAAATAAAAAAGGAAAAAATTAAGTCTACATGGAAAATGCTGAAAGGAGAGCACTGCCATGCCTAAGGCTGTGTAGTGCATGTGGATAACACATCACAAAAACCTCAGCAGATGTTGGTAGGCAGGTGTGTGTCCTGATTGTGTCCTGGAGTGCTGCAGGTGCCACAGCTGGTTCTGAGTGCAGCAGGGCACTGGGGGTGGCACAGGGTGGCAGGAGCAATTAGAAGTGTTTGGGCTGCTGACATTGCCCACAGAAATCACATTAATGTTGGTTTTCAAAGCCTTTTGCACGGTGTCAGTAAGTCTGTGCTCCCTGCCTCGCAGCTGATTGGGGGTACCCAGGAGCTGCTGTCCTTCTAAAGAGTCTTCATTCCTTTACTTCCCCTAGAGAGAAAGAAACAGAAAAAATGATAAAGCAGATCTGCCACTGAAAGCATGGAGCACACTCCCAAGGCTTTTTAGGCATGAGGACAGATGTGGCAGTGTGTTCTCACAGCTCGTGGAAAATCCTCGGATGCTGCTGGGGACTGAGGCTCCTTTCATAGCTCATGGGGACAACACCAGTTGGAAAGCAGGGATAAAGGAGAAAGGAAAAGCTCCCCAAATGAGAGAATGCTATGCCAGGTGGAGCTGACAAAATGAGCAGGTCAGAGCTGCTCTTGCCAAAGGACTGGACTTTAAAGCAGAATTTTAGTGCAACGTGTCGTGGGGGGCATCAGACACAGCATCCCCAGCTGGGCAAGGGAGGGGATTGTCCTGCTCTGCTCTGAGCTGGGCAGCCTCTCCTCGAGTGCTGGGGGCAGTTTTGGCTGCCACAATTTGAGAAGGATATAAAGCTGTTAGAGTGTCCAAAGGAGGACAAGATGGTGAGGGGAAGCCATAGGAGGAGAGGCTGAGGTGCCTTGGTCAGTTCAGCTGGAGAGGAGGAGGCTGAGGGGAGACCTCATTGCAGTCACAGCTTCCTCCTGAGGGGAAGAGGAGGGGCAGGCACCGATCTCTGCTCTGTGGTGGCACTGACAGGAGCTGAGGGAACGGCCTGGAGTTGTGTTTGGGCAGGTTGAGGTTGGATATCAGTTAAGAAGTTCTTCATCCAGAGGGTGGTTGGGCAGTGGAGCAGCTCCCCAGGCCAGTGGTCAGAGCTCCAAGGCTGGCTGAGTTCAAGAAGCATTAGGACAATGCCCTTGGGCACATGGTGTGACTCTTGAGGATGGTGCTGTGCAGAGTCAGGAGTTGGCCTTGGTGATCCTCGTGGGTTCCTTCCAACTCAGCTGATTCTGTGTTTCTCCAACAGCTGTTGGGAACCTGTGCAGATGGAATATGTGATTTCAGGCCATGTTCAGCAGAGCTGGGAGCAGGGCTGCTGGCACTGGTGGCCGGGTGTGGGTGTGGATCCCTGAGAGCTGGGGAGCTCTGTCCTGCACCAGCCCCATGCCCCCTGCCTCGGCAGGAGCCCTGCACACAGAGCTCAGTGCTCTGCAGATGCAGGTCTGTGTTGGCTAACCAAAACTATAGGCAATGTAGATTTGCTGCTCTGTTGTAATTAGAAATGCAGGTACTTGTGCTTACATTAGCTGATCTGGTTTGGGGATTCACAGCATGATCTCCCATTGACTGCTGTTCTGGATATATTTATAGTAAAAAAATTCCAGTAAATTATAAATTAATTATCATTTATATTGCAGTATTATCCTTGATCCCTCAAGGCTGCTAGTTCTGCACAAACTTAGACTGTAAAAAGTGCTTCATTCTCAAAGAGGTCTCTCTTATTATATGTAATTCTGTAAGACAAAGAATGTCTAAAGAGGCATTATCTCTATTATTTTCTCACTATTTTTTCAGGTGGGAAACCTGAAATGGAATAATTATTTTTTTTTCCATGGTTCTGAAAGAATTTCATACAGGAAACTGGGCATTCAGCCAAAAATACCTCAGATTGCAAACCATATCCATTAACAATCAGTTATTTTAACAGTCCACATAGGTATTGATACTGAGTATCTGTAAATATCTACATAAGTAGCAATAAAACCGTGTAGTAGCTGGAGTAAAGAGATTACAGTGTTTTAATCTGCGAGCCTAGAATTTAAAATGTGCTTTCTGGCATTTCACAATTATTAAAGTTCAAGCTAAAAGTTGAAGTTATCTTTCCTGGGTAGAGATCTATACTCATGAATATGTCCTACCTGAAGCTAAAACCTGAGCCCTGCAGAAATAGATTACATTTATTAATTTAGCAGTCTTTCAAACTCTTGAGGTATATGCACAGTACATAGACTATCCAAAGTGCATTTGGAAAGGTAACACTGGTGATATGGAAAATTTTGGTTTGAGATGCTGCTGTCGTTTTTACTAATTACCATTTAATGCATTGGAGAGCCTGGCTTCAGGATAGCATCCTGTTTTGGTGAGGGCTGCAGGGGGGCAGGGGAGTCCCTGTCCTGAGCATTTCACCCCGTTCAGCAGTGGGAGGGGTCCCAGGGGGTTGTTCTCTGCCTGCAGCCGGCTTTGGGCTCTGGCATTCCTGCACCACTTTGGTTATGGCTGGTCTAGAGAGCTGCACAGGACAGGGATGGGAAGCTCTGCTTATCTGAGAATTTCAGTTAAGGACAAATACAATTTTTCCTACCTATTTCCACTAGTCACAGGAAAACCTAAAGCCCTGGGTTTCAGCCTAACCATAGCAACATCTGTAATGAGGAATGGGGACAGCCTGTGCTGCAGATAACTTGGATCTCAGTCTGTTTTGTACACCACAGGTCAGTGTCTTATTGCTGAGGTGATGAAACAATACCCATCCATTTTAATAGATTCTTAGTAAGAGTTTCAGTGAAATCAGAATGAGTAATAAATTCCAGGTATGACTCAGGTGGAGATGTGTGTGTTTCTGTGGGAAGAGGAAAGCCAGCTTCTGGCTTGAAAATTTTCTTCAAGGGGTTTCAAATGTGGACTCTTTATTTTGTTGGCAGGGCAAGGCTGTTAAAGACCTGCTTCAGGTTTCAGTTAATGAATTCCTAATTGAAGAGAATCTTGGCATGATGCAAAATGAGACTTGCATTAAAGCCCTCTGCTGAAGTCTCTAGCATCCTGGCAATCCCTAATTTCAGATAATACAAACTATTTCATGCTTATACAGTAGTTATCTTTTTACTTTGGGGTTTTTCCAGAGTAACAGATTAAGGAAATTATTATTACAATTGAGATATCTGCTAAGGGAAGTTAGAATATGCAGGGAAATAAATTGTATCAATTATCACATTTCTAGTCTGAAAGAAAACTCTCAAGTCCCTTAAACCAGGTAGAAAATAGCTGAGGTCACATCTCCTACTGTTCCTGCTAAACAGAAACTCTTGTTTCAGCTAATTTTCCCAAATAAAGCTCTAAATCTGGAGGGTTTTAACATAATCCATTGGAGTAGTGAGCTGGTTACTAACTTTGAAAAATTGGTAATGAGAAAAAGGGAACCACCAGGAATGCAATTGATGGTGTTTAAAATTACAGGTATTGAAAACTGAGCACCTGAAGGCCTCGGAGCCTCCCTGACTCCCACCTGCCAGGGAATCAGTGTCATGAATGTGCTGGAACTCAGCACAGCCCTCTCCAGCCAGCAGCTGCTGGGCCAGGAGGGTTCTTGTGCCTTCCAGCCTTCAGGAAGAGCTGCCATCCTCAGTGTTAGAGACTTGGTCAGGGCTAATTTTAGGAGTTTGATGAACCATGGTTTTCCTTTCATTTGCTGGTAGGAGTTGTAAATTGCTAATGATCTGCAGCAGAAATTAATTATTGCTAATTATTCCCTTTCAGCCAGAGCTCAAATCTCCTTTTAGCAGAGTGTGTGGATGCAGGTTAAATGAAGTCCAAATCCCATTCCCTTTTATGTCCTTGAAATTAAGCAGCAATTCTTGCTTGCTCTTCACAATCAGGCTGGCTCATGCAGGAATGTACAGGAAGGACGATCCTCATGTTTTCAGAGGCAGAGAGGATGTCTGCAAAAAAAATCCCATTTTTAGGCCTAAAATGGGACAGTTATCACAGGTTTACTCTTTCTTCTAGGGCTTTGAGCAGATCGGGGTGACACTGATATCTCTTCCAAATACACATTCTGAGGGAGATTCTATTTCTGAGGAGAACAGTGCATCTGACTTGATGTCAGTGCAGGTCAAGATAATCCTCCATGTGTCCTATGCAAAATTATGGTATTTTCTATGCAGTCTGTGTGGAAACAGCTGAAAAATGGAACTTTCAAAATTTAAAAGATGGAAATTATTTCTATAAGGTGACTCCAGGATTGCTGGAGTTGAAGTAGTGAGGCCAACTAAGTGAAATGTCAGCCAGCCCGTGGCTGCCTTGCCTAAACATGTGGCTGTAACCAACACAGAGGGTGCACTGCAGCCTTGTACTGCCTCTACCTCTCCCATCTGGAGATGGATTGGGAAGTACAAAAACAATCCCCATCAAACCACAGAATTTTCATGAGACAAAGAGCAGGCAGAGTATGAGGGGTTTTTCTGCACCCTGCCAAAAGCTGCTGCCTCTTGGTGCTGCAGTGACTGGCACACTGCACACTCACATCTGCTCTAAAGGCACTTGGGAAGTTTGCTGGCAGAAAAGCCAGTGCCTCAATCTCTGTTTCATCACACACACAACTGCCTGAGTACTGAGCTGGCTCAGCAGTGAGTGTGGCATTTTCTGGGGCAGGCCAGCCCAGCGTGCTCTGTCACACAGAGCAGCCCTGAGCTGCTCTCCTTCCACTTAATAGTCCAGAGCTTAAAGGGATCTGCGAAGGAGATTTGAATCTCATCTCATCTCTGACTCAGAGCTGTTATTTCAGCTAAAATAAGGCAATGATCTTTGAGACAGGAAGAGTTCAGGTGGTTTGCTTAGTTTGTGGTAGAAGTTAGGGACACCAAAAGCCCCAATTTTTTAGGTGCTGTTATTTTAAAACAGTGTCCCCCTGTTGAATGTAGCCTCCTGTTGACTTTAAACCATCAGATGAGATGCCGCTTCTGCTTCTTTCACCTGTACCTGACCCGTCCTCACACAGCTCCTGTGATGTCATTCATTCACTAGTGGGAATTGTTATAATTTTGTCTGCATTTCATTTGAAGCTGCAGGTTAAATATAATTTCTCCAGCAAATCTCATCCTTTTGACACAAACTACATAGAATATTCATTTACAGAAAGGGACAGCATTATTATCTGAACAGTGACAGTGAGTGCTGTTAATTCCCACATGCTGCTTGATGACACAAATCTGTTCTAAAGAATGGTTGTTTCTGAGGAGCCAACTTTTCTTCACCTCACCATATATCTATATTATAAACCACACAGAAAATGGAGCATGAACTGGTCCTCAGCTTCATCTCTTGTAGTGTGGGAGGTAAAAGAACTAATCTCTTCATCAGAGGGTTTTTGGGGAGAGTAGTGGGCTTTCCCCTCCCTGGTATCACAGGAGGGAGGGTGGCTTTGGCTGGTGACAATGCTGGACATCTCTAATCCCTCCAGCATCTGCCACTCCTCTAGAAGGACCCCTGTGATGTCCCTCCTCTGAGCTGAGCTGAACAGAGACACTGCACCACGTACCTTGAGCGCTCATCTGCAGGATTTAGCACAACAATTACTAAGGATCATTTGACTGTAAATGCTGGTTCCCTCTTGCTATGAATCAATGTCATTAACCTTAGCAGTATTGACTTGTTCTCCCTATGCATTTCAAGCAGTTTAATAAACAGGTGAAGAGTTAAGAGCCTGTTCTGCATGCTGTGATATATTCCTGCTTTACTTGTTCTGGATAAACACAGTGACACTTCATTGTATGCTGAGATTTATGATGGAACTACAGTGTGGGAGAAAAGGGGAAAGAGAGGCTTTTGCTGAGGTGTGTGGATAAAAAAAGCAGGGCTTGACAGAGAAATGGGAGCAGCACATGCTCATCTGAAGATCAGGTAGCAGACAATGACCTGACACGTGCTAGGTAGGAATCACTTTCAATCCCTTCTGTCATGTCTCTGGGATTCTCAATGACTTTGAATAATTCTGAGAACTGACATCAGTATACTCAAGGGAAAAGAGGAAAACAAAGAAGGGGAAAAAAAAAGCAGATTCATAAAAGTTATTTTTGTTATATGTGTATTTTTATGTTATCATAGTTAAGAGCACATGCTTGAATCATGCCAAAGTGTAGTTCTGTGTGTTATGAGGTCCTTGACTGTGTTATTACACATTAAATGATTAAAAAGATCCAAAACAAGTGGAAAAAAACCCTGAGGAAAGGATGGAGTCGTCCAGAAATCCAGTGTATAAAATGACTTAGAGGTCTCCTTTCCTCCCCTTTCCAAGACCCTAAACATCCTTTGTTTTAATTATTTCTTGGCCAGCAGCCCCCATCCAAAGGTAGAAGCCAAAGAGATTCCTGTGAGGCTCTTAGAACATTTCTTGGAACAGTTTCCCTGTGAGCAGCCCAGGCTGAGGAAATGATGCTACAAGCAGAGCTGTCACTGGCCAAGGTTTGTGCTTGGAACAGGCAGGGTTGGACATCTCAGCCTGGGGGCATTGCAGCCCAGCTGGCAGCTGTGGGGAGGGTGGCGTGCAGCCCCGGGAGCAGGGACATTGTGGGGCAGTGCCACTTGCCAGCTGACTCTCACAGCACTGCCAGGACCTCTGCCAGGCAGCAAAGTCCTGTGATGCCAGCCAGGAATCTGTGAGCAGTGAGAACAACCTGCTCTTCATCACCTGCTGTCTCCTGGGCAAATGAGGAAACAGATGTGACAGGCACAGCACACTGGGCTCCTCCAGCCTGCAGCTGGCCAGAGGTGCAGCCAAACATCCCAGCTCCCATCAGCAGAGAACAGGCAGCGGCTCTGAAGCTGTCTAAAACAGGTGTGGGGAAAAATGTTCTTCCTAGGGAACGTGAAGCACTTCACTGGGCTCTGTCTGAGTGGTGGGATCTGAGTCTGCAGGTCCCCAGGGGGAGCAGCCTCTGTCAATGGAGTCCCTGCAGCCATGAGGAGGGTGCCCAGATGCCATCTGGAACACCTGCCTGTTCCAGTGCCTGTGCACCAACCTGGGGCTTGACAAGCCACCAAAGGGCTTGGCAGCCTCGTGTTTCCTAATTCCTGACATATGTAGAACTTCAGCCACGACACAATCAGTTTAAGCCATTAGTGGGAGCTGGATCTGGGCCTTTGCAGGGCTGAATGGAATATATTTTGTGTTTTAGGAATGCATCATGTTCTGCTGCTTCTGAGCAGAGGCTGCAAGGTGCCTTTGGGTGCACCTCCCCAGCCAGCATCAAGCAAACCTGTCATGACTCTAAGTGCATGTGGGAACGCTCAGGAGTCAGAACTGTGCAGGCACAAGCCCCCTGAAATATTTCATGTAGGGAGGTATTTCCAAGCAGACTGGGCTGAAGCACATACCTTGGTCCCCTTCATCTTTTTTCCCCTTTTTAAGCATGTTCATTCAGGTCCCATGCAAATGACCTCCTGTTAACTTGTCTTTCATGAATGTGAATGTATTTGCATCAAGTTTTCCATGTGCATCTTCACAAAATCAGGGCTGTAAAAATCAGCAATTGGAGCTTTAAGCAATCCTCATTTATGCTAAAGAATTTCAGTTCAATTTATGTTTTTGAATAATATTTTATATTCTAAATAACAGATATAAATAATTTTGAAGTATATTGTCCTGAGTTTTAGACCTTTTAGCCAGTTTTATTTTGCTATCTTAGTCTATGGTAATATATATAGATGTATATGGATATTAGATGTATTTATAGAATAAGTAGATCTTACACTGGAGTAATTTATAGATTTTCTACTTTAGACTTCATTAGAAAATCATAATTTTCTTTACCAGTTCTGTGTCTTATACTACTTTTATGTAACTCTACAGATTGAGTTGAAAGAAGAAAGAAAAGAAAAGACCAACAAAACCCCTCTGTGAGTATCTCAATTTTTATTCAATCTATACTGATTAGTTGTGTTTGGTCAGATGTGTAATATGACACTGTTCTTCTGCTGTGACTGGATGAATGCACAGATAATCATGATATGAATCATTACATTTGCAAAGCAAAATCCATTTTCTACCATAATGCTCCCTTGGGCACATTTTATGGAGATGAATTGCTGAAATATACTATTTTTGAGTATGTTGGCCATTTTTAGGTGTCTCCCTTGAACGGCTTTAGAAATTATTTGCACTTGGTTTCCAATGGAACAAAGGAGCTGGGGCTGGAATAGGAGTTTCTTGTCTGAGTTGAAGGAATGGAAGGTGGGAAGAGAGGACCCACCTGCCCCATCCCATCCCCTCCTACAGCCTGGGCACTGACCCACTCCAGAGGGGCTCCCAAATTGTGTGGGGAAGGCTGTTGTTGTGACAATGCTTATTCCTCTGTAGGTGGAAACACAGATAGGCAGTGATTTCCTACTGACTTCCTCATGGAGGGGGATGCTGGGACTGAATATTCCTATTTCATCAGTGCTTTCTGCCTGAATTAGAGTTTAGAGGCTTTCTGTCATAATTTTGGGGATAAGTTTCCCCTGAGCAGACGAGCTGATGGCCTGAGCAAGCCAGACTTGAACAAGTTTGCACATGGATGAGAAGGTGCAGGAATCATAAGGGTAGATGGATTTGTGTTTGCTGCAGATCACAAGGCTCAGGTCTGTTTCAGATGCTGTCTCTGGTTTCTTGTGTTCCACCAGGCATGCTGAGGATCAGAGCTTTCCTCCTCTCAGCCTGCCTTGTACGTCTGTCTGTCCATCTGCACGGTCAGAGGGCACTGTGATAGAAATTACTGAGGTAGAGCATTGGGCTCAATATCACAAGGTGTCATTAGCCCCCACAGGTGTGCATGAATGGCCAAAAGAAAGCACACAAAGAGTTAATGCAGGGACAGGGACACACACAGAATTATAGTGCTGATAGACCTGTGCTGGTAGGGATTAATATCTCACAGACCTCCTTGAAAGCAGAGATAAATTCTAGCTCTCGTAAATTATTTGTAATTGCAATAGCATCTTATTGCTGTATTTAAAGGGAAAAAGGATAAACGATAATTAGTTGCTATATAATATCATATGTAATAGATGATAAGTTTGAGGTTTTATGGTGCCTGGAGGCACCATGTGGAAGAGTTTGTTTGTGATTACACACAGTCATCACCTCATGGTCCAGTCCAAAGAACAACTTCAGGAAACCAAGCACTTGAATTAATACCACAGAAGTGGATTAAGGCTTTTGGAGATCCTAAAGAGGGTCAGATGCCTTAACCACCTATGGATTTAATGCCAAGTAAAGAACTTGTGTGTTTGAAAAAGACTCCTTTTCTGATTGGAGAACTGAAGAGAGAGTGCACAGTGAGAATTCTCAGCACCTCAAGCTCTGCGCAGCAGGAGAGTTTCTCTGGGTGGAGAATGTCCTGGCTGAGACCAGACCAGCACAATGGTGCCGAATGCACTGATTAGAAGGCTCTTCCTCTGCCTTTCATGAAGAACAGCAAAAGGAAAAAATAATTTAAAAACCTCTAGTTCTTGAGGTAGCAAATTGAATTACTTTTGGAAAAGAGTAGTTGCTGGTGGAAGTGTGAAAGTGTTGATCTTATGTATTTTTTGCACATTGTAGAGATCCTTAAAGGCTGTCAGCATTTTAATTAAATGTGACAGCTTGACAAAAGGAGCAGCTAGGTGTGAAATGCATATACTGCTGGAGGGGAGCTTTCTGTGCAACAGTGACCTGGAATTGGGAAGTCGCTGACTGTGACCTTCCCTGTGCTTTGAGGAGCAGCCAGAGCTGCAGGCAGGGTTGTCAACTGTGCAGTCCCCAAAAGTGACACACCACATCCATTACTGCATGAGCCGGGTGTGGTGAGAGCACTGCTGCTTGCTGCTGCTCCTGCTTGCTGGCTCAAGCAGAGACAAGAGCTGACCCTTCCCCTTGACATGCAAGCTTGGTTTCCTCTTGGTGTAGTGGGCCAGCCTGGAAAAGAGATGAGAAACTGCATTTTTCCACCTTCTTTCTTTTGTAGGGGAAAAAAAATCAATCTTAGTTGTAGAGTTGTAGGATTCTGACACTTAACCTTATTATTATCATCCGTGACCGTAGCCTGTAACAAAGTTCTTTCTACCACCACGTGGCTTTTCCATTAGCTGCTCCCTCCAGTGAAAGGCTCTCCCTATCAGTAACTCTTTTCTGCATTTCAGACATCTCTATTATTAATTAATTAAATATTTTCTGTAATAAATCCCATCAAAATTAATTTATTTAGCACAATATGGGTGTTTCATGTCTTGTGATTGTGTTCTTGATCATCTTAAGGATTTCCCTGCTGTTAGGACACACCCTCTGACATCCTGATGCAGCAGATCCTGTCCTGTAGCTGCTGAGCTTTCAAGGCCCCTTCCAATGTAACCTATTCTGTGATGTTTTGTGACTCTTTGAGCTTCCCAGCTGCCAAAGCCACAGCCAGGCAGACTTTGTTAGAGCTGAGCATTCTCTGCCTCATGAAACTCCCGTGCTCCAGTGTGCAGCCACTGCTGTAACTTTTTTGAGCAGTACACTAAATCTACTTTCATTATATGTTATGCTGTAGAAACGTTATCTTTCATGTAGTTTATGAAGTAAAATTGGTTTTAAATTGAGAGAAAAATCTGGATTGTTCAAGAATAGTAGGTTGTACATTAACTTGTAGCTCAGCTTGGTCACTACTGTGAAAACTATTTTAGGTAAGAACTTCTATTCAGAGAGGAGTGCACATTCATTTACATCCTGAAAAGGAAGTAGAGGGAGATTCTATACAGGAAAATTTAATAGTCAGTGTACTTAGGTGAATGTAAATTGAGGTCCACAACACGGTGCGTGCCTCAGAGTATTTAAAGAGTTCAAAAAATTCCTCACAACCATGTAGTAATTGATCATTCATTATTACCCCAGTGGATTTCTAGCACTCATTCTGCCATAATTTGTCACTTTCATATCCTTAAGCATAAACAGTCATTGATGCACAAAGACTTAAACAGACAGCCTTTGAAAGGAGTGAATTAAACGTTAGGTATCAGTAACATTATGATTCAGTGATGCTTATTACTGAGCAATATGTATGTTGCTTTGTTCCCCTACATCAACATATAAACAGGGTGATTAATGACAAAATCAAATGTTTCCATTCTGTTCATGCACTAATAGTCATGCCTACAGAAGCTTATGATTTGTTGCTAAAACTCCAAAAGCTGTGCAACAGAGACAACTCCTGCTGTGGTGTTGGTGCTGTGGAGATGGGGTGGATGGGGATGGGAAAGGCACTGGGAGCTTTGCCAGTGGAGCTCAAGGTGAGCTGTGAACTCCACTGGTTGTGGAGACCTTGGAGAGGCTGGGCCAGTGCCACTGAAATCAGCAGGAAATGTCAATTTGGCCATAAAACCCCACAGCTATTTCAGAAACTTGAACAGGAGTGAGTAACGCTGTAAACCCAGCATGGACAGAATCGAAACAAAACGTGTGTGCAGCAGGGTGATCAATGAATGTGCTGCAACAGAGCTTGACAGCTTCACTGGTCATTTTCTGGCTTCCTACTTTCAAGAATTTTTTAGGGAAAAAAACCTCACAAATACCCCCTTTCCGAAACAGAAAGTAGATTCAATCTTCTAGCAAAAAATGTGCTATTTCACCCATGTCAGCTTTCAAACAGCTTCAGGTTATGAATTTACCAGGTTCATTGCACTGCACTGCAAAATGATCTATGGATGGTTTTGTTGTGTACTTCATGCTAAAGCATTTGTTTAATGTGGCTGTGCAATTGAACAGCCAACCCTTACCCAGTGGTGCTACGGTATGTAAAAGAAATACTATTGAACAGCCAACCATTATCCAGTGGTGCTAGGGTATGTAAAAGAAATACTATTTATTGCCAGTTGTCATGAGCACAGGTATGGTGTGAGTTACAATTGCTGCCCCCAGAAATCAATCGCAGGCTCTCATTAGCCTGACATGAACTCCAGAAGCCATAAACCAACCCCCATTTGTGTTTTACCCTCTTGCATCCTCTATTTACCAGGGTTAAACACACTTCACCATGCTTTGTAGGCTGGGACTTCCTCTCAGTGGGGAGAGAGGAGAAATGAGAATGATTATATCCTTAGACTGAAACTTGTCACATTCCCTTCAACTTTCAACTTCTAAAGGTCATTTCTGTTCATTTCTGCCATGAAAGCACAATTTGAGTCTTTTAGAAACACTGAATACTTGAAAATAAAATCTATCCACTTTATCAGAAATCAAAAGAACTTTTGAAATATTGATATGTTTGTGTAGACATCTGAAAATACTGTGCTTCTCTTTTCTGCTGTCGTCTTAGATAAAACTAAATGGTGGAAAGGAACCCAATATGCTGTTGACAAAAGGAGAATAATTATATTTTTATGTTATAATTAAAAGCTACTGTGCTGATGGTTTTTTTTACTGCTGCTTCTGATCCAGAAAACAGCATATAAAACATATGGGAGAGCTGTAACACCTGCCAGTCTTTACCCCAAGATTATTTGCAATAATCCCTCCTTCATCTCCTAAATTTCTCCCATACAGGTTATCATTTAAACAGAAATACTGAAGTATTAGAATTAACCAGAATTTGCATAACTTTTTTTGCATATCTTTTTTTTTTTTGCAAACCCTTTCATAACTGCTCAATATGGTATTTTTCTATCTATTTTTATTTGAATGGTTTTCTGTCAAATTATTTTCCCAAAAAATTCGATGAAGGGAGTGCAATTAATTCAAGCAACTTTGGGTTTTTTTTGTTTGGTTATTTTTAATTTTTGGTTTCCCATTTTATGAAGTCCAAACTGGCTTGTACCATGCATTTATTGATCTCATTAATTTGAATGTTTGCTTCTTTTCCTGTGTCTTTCTGAGCCACAGTTTACCTTCCCAAGCTACCCATCTTCCATTACTCTGAAGTAAAATCATTAAATAGAGATCATAAAGAATAAAAGGACCTCCCTTGATTCCCTCATTAAGAGTGTCCTCTCTCTTCCCCAAATAATTCAGTGAGGCAGGAGTGAGCCAGCCCTGGAGCTCAGGCTCTCCCCAAGCCCTGGGGAAGTGTATGGAGAAGGAATCCCATTCCTGTATGGAATCCCATTCCATACAAGCTGTGGTTTGAACCCTCACCTCTTATCTCAGCAGAAAGGATGGACACACATGTAAAAAATCCAAAATGTGTTGAGCAGCAGCCCAGGGGTGATGATCACTGTCCCCTGCATGGTGAGTCCTTGGGGAACACAGCAGCAACCTAATTATTGCTGCTGCTGTGGGCCCTGGGATTCAACAGGAAAACATCCCTGCAAAGCCTGGTGGAGCCTGCTGCTTAGACAGAAACTGCTGGCTTCCATCCTATCTTGCATGAAGCTTCTCTGTGTAGCAGAGTGTGTGAGCAAGGTATTTTCAGGAGGCTGAGCAGACTCAGATTAATTTTCAAGGCCAAAGAGGGAAAAAATTCAGATCTGTATGCAATTGATGGGTGAACTCAACTCTGTGTGGTTTGAATTTAATTTCTCTCTTGGTGAGGCCGGCATTTTCTTTTAGAGTATGACATGAAAATGGGAATGATGGGTTAGAGCCCCGCTCCATCCTTGGCCCCTGAGCTCTGAGGAGGGCACCTGTGGTGCAGCACATCTCCTGCTGACCTGGGCTGCAAGCCCTGAACACCCTTCCTTAGGGAAATGCCAGCAGGGAACAACTTCTGCTTTGTCCCTTGGTGACAGGCTTCTAGGAAAATTGGGGTGATGAACTTGTGCCCCCCTGCAAATGTGCTCCCCAGCAGCCCAGCCTGGCTGCAGCAGCTTCTCCCTGCACAGAGGAGAGTTGCAGGATTTATCTGTGTGGTTTCTCTGTGTCCCATTGTTCTTCCCACGTACAACAGAATAATTACAACCTCGCAGAAAAATTGAAAAGACCAGAGCTTTTGTCCTTATCTCTTCCTGCCTCCCTGTTGTTTTTCTTATTCAGTTGTTTGAAAAAGGGTCTTCTTTTAAACATTTCAAAAGCTTCCCCATCGTCTCTCCTCATTTTTAACCTTTTTTTTTGTTACACATTATTTTATGAGAATCACCACAAATTAATGTTTTAATTTTTTTACCCCCAGAAAGATATTCAATTTCAAAAAGAGAAGTCCATTCTGAAAAATGGAAAAAACTGTTTGAAATTTCTGTTCGGATCTGCTTTTGGTGCCTGCAGTTCTCTCCTAAGTCAGGACAATTGCTACCCCTGAGGCAGCAATTAAAGATGGAAACCTTAAGTGGATTAAACTTAGGTTCCAGGGAAAGTCTGACTCTCTTTGAGCAATTCCCCATACTATGGGACAAGTGATTTCACAAACACCATTATTCTCGATTGTTTTTCACAGTGATTGTATGTCTTTTTGCTAAAGTCACCACACCACAGTGTTGCTCATTCAACATTTGTTGGGATGGGGTTTTTTCTCTCTAAGAACCACTTCTCTCTGTCAAACATCCAGTCACTGCAGTGAGGGCGTTGGGGAACGTTTTACTGAGTGCTGTGCAAAGCAGGATGGAAACCCATCTCCAAAAAGCACCTTTCCAGCAGATGATCTGAAAACACTTCTGGTATCTCAGTCACTTTATAAACAGAAAAATAAGAGTCTACTGTCGTTGTGGTTAAACCCTAGGCAGCAACCAAGCAGCAAGCAGCCTTTTCTCTCAGCCTCCCACCAAAACTGTCATCAAGTGTTGGGCACTGCACGCTGCAGGGCAGGGGCATCCTGCACACCCAATGTGCACTTATTTGTTTGGCTCTGAAAAAAGCCCAAGGTGTTTGAGATTTACTGTCCACAGATGTCAGAGGGAAGCAAAAAAAGGAAAATAAAATCCCTCTCCCATAGATGGGATTTTCTGCCAAGGACTTTGTGGCAGCACTAACTCAGTGTGTGCATTCCCACACAGCCAAGCAGGGGCTGCTGTGGAAGGGATGCAGAACTCAGCATCTGCACAGTGCTTTGTACATGGATCCAGGAAGCTCCCTTTTCATTTATTTCAGCTCTATCCAGGCAATGACACTGATTTCCTTCCCCACACTTCAGAATAATTTATGGTCCATCATTCCTCCTCAACTCTTAATGTATTCCTTCTTAAAGCTTAGTCTAAAATTATAAGGACAGAGTTTTTACAAAGAACACTGTAGTTCTGAGTTTTGTGCCTTTTCATCACTGCATTTCTTTAAATTGTGTATGAACTAAATAGAAATGTCATCTTCTATGCTTCAAGCAGAGATGCAGCTTAGTGCAGAATATTTGAGCTTGCTTTCAGCTGAGTGGGCTAAATAAAAAGCAATCAGCATCTATATCTGACTACTGCTCCTAACCAAAACCAAGCCTTTCAGGGGCTTCAGAGTTGTTAGGTAAAAGTCAAGAGGTGTTCTGTGTTCTCTGGTTCTGCACACATATATGTTTTCTGAAATAGAAATATCAAAATTCTTTACATGAATTCTCACCTTTGTAAAATCAGCAGCCTGAGGTTCAGCTGCTGGACAAACTGTGACAAAATTTGTCTGCACACACACAGCTCTTTGCTTTCCAGAGACAAGGAGGCCATATGATCTCAATAACTATCCAGAGTTTTAGATGTTTATTCAGAGAGAAGCCTTTGAAATTAATCAGCTGCTATTTAGGATATGAGAGAGACTCCTGCTCTGTAAATTATGATGCCACGCAGTCAGACTTAAAAGCTTTCTTAAAAATCAAATGCCAGAAACTTAGAAACTCCATGAGGGAAAAAGGAAACCTAGGTGGAAGTATTTTTTACATCTTTAATTGCATCCCCTGCAAGAATTTGTTCCCATAATTAAAGGGCACATGATAATTAGCATGAAGAAGCAAACTACAAATGAAAAGTCAATGGAGTATTGTTCAAGGGGCATATAAGGTTTTTTCAGATGCAGCTGGAAAGTCCTTTTTTGAAGCACTTATTACAGAGTTGTAAAAAAATATCCATAAAAGAAAGCAATTTTCCAGGAAAATTAAAATTGTTTTGCACTTTACAGTCCAATGTTTTTCTTTTGTCATGATGAAAATGCTCAGGATCTTTTGGGGTCCGTATTTATTTATCCCTTCCAGTAGTTAGGAAATGTCAGTAGAACTCAGAAGGAGATAGAAATGTCAGCAGTGCCATTCTCAGCAGTGATTACACATTTGAGTAAGTAATAATTTTTGATACTTCATCATAGAGACAGACTGGAATGTAAGCCCCTGCAAATAACATGGGGGAGATTTTTACAGTCACCAATACCAAGATTCACACACGCATAAAATGTCTCAATTTTTGACCACTAAATATAATTAAAGTCAGCCTTTTCCTTTTTTCCAAACAGACAGGAAAATACCAAAATATTAAGTACCTTCATCTTCACCGCAGGGTTCTTTCAAAGGCATTAAACTTCTGGATGGCAGCCAGATTTTCAGTTGGGTTTTTCTCTTTTTGTTCAGGCCTTGCAGCTCTGAAGGCATGAGAAAGGAGTTCCATGCAGCTCCCCTTAGCGTGCCCTGCTTGCTATCCCTGTTGCTTGCTTAGCAAACTTTGCTCAAAGTAGGTTAATGTTCCGATGCACAGCAGGCTCAAAAACCAAAGCTTGATTCTGATTTTTTTTTTTTTTTGAAGGCTGTCAGCACTCATTCATCCAAGGACCTATTCCACTTATCTGTTTACCCACCACAGGACATTTTAAAATCAAAGTCCCAGCCGCTATTTTTAGAATTCAGAGGAGTTACTTCAATCACCCATTTTGTATTCCTGCAGTGACAATTGGGTTTTATCTAATTGCTAAATAAGGCTTTGCTCGTGCGAATTTGCATGGGGAGTCATCCAAGAAAAACAGGAGGCAGTGGGACTTGCATCAGAAGGCAGGTGTATTTTTGGGTAGTTCTCCTTTAGCATCTCGCCCTCACCATTACACTTGTCTAAACCCTTCAGGCTCTGAAGACTCTGGACTGGGCCCTGGATCAAGCCTTCTGTGATGGAAGTGAAGGAAGGCAGGGGTCTGTTTGTGGCAAAGACAGAGGGGAACAGTGTGGAGGAGGCTGTTGGTGAGTGTATATAGGATGGAGATATATATATGCATATATGTATGTGTGTGTATATAAGGGTGTTTATGCACCCTTTCTTTGCCTCAGAAGTCAGAGATATTTAACATCCTCTTTCCATATGTAAACGTGATTCAATGCAAGCAGGTTCCCTGGCATCCTGGTGGAATCACAGAATGGAATCCTGGAATCATTGAATACCTTGGGTTGGAAAGGACCTTAAAGATCATCTAATCCCACCCCTCAAATCTATGTAGGTTTTGTTGCATGTGCTTTCTGTTATTTGCTAAAGCCACCTGTGTCCCCAGTAAGTATTTGTGATGTTTAGTAGTCTCTGAGAAGTAGGGATAGAAGCTAATAACTAGATTTTGGGAAGACAGGACTGTGTCCCACACTTATCTTTAAGGGGTGGGCTCATCTGTCAAGAAAGGGAGGAAATAACCAGTTCAAAATGCTCTCCACGGTGTGCCAGGAGTCAGAAATGGAAAGCTATTAACGCAAGTGTGTGGCCTGGAGGAATAAATATATTATATGAGCTCCTAAAGTATGATTTAAACTTTAACTTCTAACTTGGAACGGGGAGAAGGAAGTTTATATTGCTTATGTTGCTTCAAGGTATTCGTCTGATAATGATAAATATTTCTCTTTCTATGTCATTGTAGTGAAGAATCACAGGAAGTTTCTTCACCTGGGATAAGAAGGGACTTGATACTTCACATTTTAATATCTGTGCACTTATGAAATATGTTACAACTTGGGATGCTTCTCCTGAGAAGCACTAGAAAGCAGCAGGATTGGTTTCAAAGGCAGGGCGAGAGTCAAAAGTACCAGTGTTAAAATAGCAATCTGTGTAAGCTGTTTTACAACTTCAGAGTTATGCAAAGCTGTAACTTTGCCTGGCCTCATAGCCCAGACTGCCTGTCCATAAAGCACTGCACATTTTATGGGACACTTCAGCATGCAGGGGAATCAATGAGTGGTTAAAATGCTCCTGCAATCCTGTGGTCCATGCCTGTGGACAGGCAGAGGGGTGGGCTGTCCTAGGAGTGCACAGTGAGGAGTCCTGGGGGCTGCTGTGCTTGCTGGGGCTGTCCCATCAGTGAGGGACACTCAGTATTAGGTTGGATATCAGGAAAAAGTTTTTAATGGAAAGAGTGATAAAATTCTGGAATGGCCTGCCTGGGAAGATGGTGGAGTCACCATCCCTGGATGTGCTTAAAAAAAGACTGGATGTGGCTCTGGGTGCCATGGTTTAGTTGAGGGGTTGGGGCTGGGTTGGACTCGATGATCTTTAAGGGGTCTTCCCAACCCTGTGATTCTGTGAGTTCAGTTGTGGTGATGAGTAGGGTGCAGTGACCATGTGTTCTCTCTGCCTGTGCTGTAGCTGCCCAGGTCATTGCATGATATTACACATCTTTCTGGAACTGCTGCACTGCCTGGCCCATTTTCTAATCACAACTAGCAATAATTGTATGATAACAACGGTGCCTTCAGCTTGGAAGGGGTGCTCATAATCAGTTTTGAAAGGCAAAAATGGGATTTAAATCCTAACTCCTGTGAATAACCATGAACAGCTAATGCTCCACATGCTGTGCAGTTTGCAGTATCTTAATTTTGAGTCTAAACCAGGACTCATTCACACATCTGTAATTTTATGTGTACAAAAACCTCCCAGGAGAACCCACGGGTGCAGAACCCCCAAGCTGTGCAGGAGAACCATGCTGAGTGTGATCATGTGCAGGCACTTCCCTGGAGCTCCCTGGGGACACCTTGTCCTGCCCACTGTCCTCAGGGGTCTGCAGGTGGGAACCTCCCACAGCACTTCTGCACTTTTATGTCTGATCCCAGATGGATCCCACCTTACACGAGGGGGAGGGAAAATGGAAAGCTGATGAGCAGAGGGATCTCAAAAGCAAACTGCTTTTTATCTCTAAAGGGCTTGATCCACATTGCACTGACATGTATCTTGTAATGCAAAGGAGGAGCTGATGTGTGAATTAGAGTAATTTATGCACATTTAAAGAACTTTGTGATGCTGTAATTAGATGGGCATCTCTACAAAAAGTACACGTCAGCAGCCTAAATATAAGAGATGAGAAAACTGTTGTATTTTAAGTTGTTCTCATTGTGTCCCTTTTAGGTCCAGTGTGCTGTCCAGATAAATGTTTCTTTAGATTTTGTTCCTCTAAGAGGTTCTTCATCCCAGCAATATACCTTTTTTTTTTTTTTTTTTCCTTTTTTTTTTTTTTTGAGGTGTTTGTGTGCACTGGAATAATGCCACTCTATATATAGAATGCTTTTTGCTTTGATTTAAAAATAATTTCATGCTTTTAATGAAATAGTTTTAAAATAGTTTCTTGCTTTCAAAAGAGCAAAATACAGCTGCTACTAGAATCTGATTAATGCTTGTTATTTCATGATAACTGTAATTAAATTCAGCTAATTACTGCAATATTTATGGAAAACAAGGAACAAAAGCTGTAGTTCAACACTTAATGCTGCAGAGTATTGGGGCACAGGAGTGATCTAAGAAAAGCTGTAGGGCAGAGTGGTGACTCTCGGGAGACCTCAGGGAGCCCAGACCTTCCCTTTGCATCCCACTAGGTGATGTGAAGCCAGCACATGCACATAACATCTTCTTGCAGTTGTCTTTGCTATGAAGGATGTGTCAGCAGAGCAAATCAGTCCTGGGGCTGGGGCACAGGAAGGATTGCTCTGAGCTGTGCCTCAGCCCCCAGCTCTGTGGAGATGTCCCTCTGACTGGGCAGCACCAGGGGATTTACAGCCACCTTCGTGTGCCTTCAGTTTAAGATTTAAGGGAAGAGCAGAGAAACATCATTTTCCTGGAAACTCCTCTCTGGTGACAGCTTCTGAAGCACCGAGCTCTGACAGATGGATGTGATGGCAGTTCATGGATATGTTGGTGGTTACGGCAGGGCCATTGCTCTCAGCTCATCACACAGACCTAAAGCAATGACAAAAATGCCTCCAAAACTGATTGAGTGTCCATTTTTTTTTTTGTTTGTTTGGTAGGTTTTTTTGTTTGTTGTGTTTTGTGGTGTTTTTGTTTTTTTTTTCAGTGTAGCTGTGCCTGTCCATATGGATCACAGGAATTGCTGCAACCAGCTTTCCAAATCATTGCCTAAACCCACCTACCTGTTCTCATGGACAATTGCTCCCAATTAAGTTTTATAAGCCCCCCAAATGGTGGCATGGTCTGCACAATGGCAGAGAGCCCACAGCTGACGTGGCTGGAGGAGCACAGCCTGGGGAGGCTGACTGCAGGCAGAGGGACAGAAGTGCTTGGACATCACAACTGACTCACCCTGGCTCTGCTCACTGTTTGTTGGCCTGAACACCAAGCATAAAACTGCCTGTCCTGAGCAACAAGTCTATTGCTCAGAGAACTAATATTGCAGCAGACTGTTAGGGCAGGAAAACAGAGCACTAACTTTGCAATTTGGATCAATCAGTGCCTTCTGTCCCACTGTAAGCAGATGTGCTTAAACACCACTGATACATTTCCCAAGCTCAGAGCTCCAGGGTGTGATTTGTGAGCAAGCCTTTGACTTGGTCTCACCCAAAATACAATTTTTGTCTGTTCCATGAATGCTTGTGTTTGAAGTGGGGAAGCACATGCAGCTTGAGGCACAAGCCAGAGAGCTGCTTATCCTAAGATCAAGGGTGTGCTCACAGGCACACAGAGGATCAGCACACCCTGCTGGGTACGTGCTGGGGGAATACCTTGTCCTGCAGCAGCAGAGGTGCCAGGGAGTGTGGTACTTGTGTTTCAGTGAGAGGGGACAGAGGACACAAAGTGTGAAGAGATGCTGAAGTAGCACAGACTGTTGACATCTACCAGCCACCAGTTCTTTCTCAGTGGTCCAGTGGAGATGGTTCAGTGGTTCAAATGCAGCTTCAGCCTTGGAACATCTTGGATAACTTTCAGTCTTATAGTAGATTGTGGTACCAGCTCTCCTGGTTGGTGTAGCATTTTGTGTAGTGTGGGGATTAATTATTAATAACATTTCACTAGGCTATTCCCTCATTGACAGAAACATCCTTTCTAGAGGAGAAAAAAATAACCCTACCACCAAATATTTTTGATAAATATGACAGGATTAGAATAGAATATTTCAATTTTTAGTTTCAGTACAAGATGCTTTTTTTCAGTGCCCTACTTAGCCTTTTTTTCTAATGTTATTTTGTGTGGCTAAGAGACAAGAGCTTTCTTGTCTTCCTCAAGTTATTTAGAGCTTTTCATTGACTAATGCCTTTTGTCACAAGTGACAGTGAAGGACCTGTTTGGTAATAGAGATCAATGGAGATGAAGGTGACATTTCAGAGCAGAGTTTTAAAACTAATGCATTGCTATTTATCTGACCAGGGCACCTAGGAACACTGGCTCTCAGTCTAAGAGCACTACAGCACCCACTGCAACTTCTGTCCCTGCCCTCCTCCTAAAAATGCACATTTCCTGTATCTGTCACTCTTCTCCAGCCCAGTGCTTTTTGTATTTCTTGCCTATTTTAGAAAACTCTCTGTCAGTCTCTGGCCCCATGAAATTTTTATCAGCAGACTTCTCACTCTCTCAGTACCTGTTGGCTGAAGTGGGGCTTTGTCAGCAAGTGATGGGTGACCTGTTTCCCCTGGGGAATGCACCCGTGCTTTTTGCAGGGACAGAGCCTTTAGAGCTGGGGAGGTCCAAGGGCATGAAGGGTGTTACTTCCTTCTTATTCCCTCCTGAGGAAAGTGTGGTGTTGGCACTAAGTTAAGGAAGGGTGATTTCATGCTTCAGCTCTCTCTCCAATTCCAAATGCACTAAAGATACTTGTGAGAAGTGCTAAAGTGATAGACAGTGAGGAACTTAAAGCTGCTTTTTGCTTGGAGAAGAGGTACAGTAGGAGCTAATGGTCATTCTACATTATCTACTGGAGCAATCGGCTCTGTGTGTCCGGTTCAATTCCCAAACACATTTAGGATTTAACCCACACCTTCTTTGCTAAGAAATCCAGGAAGGGTGGCAGCTTTCAATCCTGCAGTGATCTGAGGCCACCATACACTCAAAGTTTCAAAGCAGTGGTCACATTAAAGCCCTACCAATGTTGGCTGGCTTGGAGTAAATAATTACTATTTTGATCCCAGCTACTCCTCTCTCCCTACATGCAAGCTCTGCCATCTGTAGCCAGGAGTACTGCCTTTAGGGGCCTGTTTGCTTGACATCCTCCCCACTTAAGTCTAGAATAAGAAGGTCAATTTAGATAAAGCCTAATGCAATTATGTCTCAAACACAATCTCAGTAGCTTCTGAACATAAATGAAATGAAAACACATTAATAACCTCACATACATCCTGCCTGGCTGTCTCACCCAGTGTCATGGCAATGCATTTAGTACAGACCAAGCAAGAGAAAGACAGATTGCTTTCCCAGAATTTGCTCAGTTAATGGAGAAAAATCCACCCTGATCTAAGCTGGCTCCAGTAGTTTCTCAGAAATATTAATGTCTCAAGCTCTCACAACCTTAATAAAGTAAAATATAGCATATTTCAATGGAAAACAAATTCCCTATTTTTTTTTCTCCTGGCACTTGGTGCAGCTGATAGCAACAGTGTTGGTTTCAAGCCGAGCGTGCTCAGCTAATTATATTTCTTCTAAACACTGTTGATTTCTTGATTGCTAATGTGGTATTTGAGAGTCAGTGATTCTTAAATGTCAGCTTAAGAATCCATCTTTACCAGTCTGAAACCCCTAAATGCAGATCTTGTTTTACCAATATTCCCAGTAAAGAATTACTCGACTGCTTGTCTGGCAAGTGAGACAAATAAAAATTTCCAAAGGCTGTGTGCTTTTTTTTTTCTGCACCACATTTAATTGGTGGGAGTATGGAGACACAGAAACATTTTCATTAATGCTTCATTATTAATCAGTAAAAGATGGATTCAACACTTGAGGGAAGCACTGAATGGTGAATTCCCTAATCAATTTGCTGTAGCTTCTTTTGCCCTATTAGTGTGAACGTTGCAACAGCACACTGTGAATGTGTTCCTCCCTTAATGTGCTCTTTATGAAAAAGGAAAAAAATCCCTGTAACTGGATAAATCTAAACTGTTTGGTAAACAAACACAAATTATATTATTTTTCTTGATTTTTCTAGGGTTCTGGTGGGCACAGTTTTGGGATGATGAGTCGCATAAATATGCCTCTATATCTCTGGTAAGTTTCTCTTTATTTTGCTTGTATAATATTTTCTATGTTATTTCTTTTTACATATTACAGTATTGCAACATAACAGTATCTAGCCTGGGTTTTGACTGGAGTACAGATATATTCAGATGTCCTGCAGTGAGGCTTTCCCATCATGAATCCTCCTGAGCTTTCCTCACTGCTCTTCAGCAAAGCAGTGCCTCTATTCCCAAACTTGCACCAGGCAGGCAGCTGAGCAGAGTGCAAGGTCTCAGGCACAGGAGCTGGGACTGTGAGGTGCAAAGCCATATTTCTGTGGGGAAAAGGGAGGGAGTGGAAACCAGTCCCTAATAGCTGGCATCTAAGTACTCTAAAAAAATTTTGAAATCTGGCTATGCAAATTCTTATCCAGTAAATCTGCCTAAATGGGAGTCTGTAAAGATTGGCCTTGGGAACAACATGTGAGTTCAGTTGCTCCAGTATGTAGAGCTCTTGATTTTTTTGGAACTTTTCAGAAAATACCCTAATAATGTAAAGAAATCCTTTCCTACCAGAAGTAATACAACAACTAAGGAACCATGGCTTTCTTCCTTACTGCTTTTATTGAATCAAGACCTCTAGGCAATAACAGACTGATGGGATGTGATGGATGGAGCTGTCATCAGACAGTGACCCATGGGGGTGTTACTCCTTGGATCCTGATGTGTCCCAAATGCTGCTGCTCCTCTCTCAGCTCCCCAGCAGCAGTGTAGCTCTGCAGTCTGGGATCAGCCACAGCCCCTGGGACCAGGCAGGCTGAGCTCTGCCTTGTCAGGAGGCCATGGCAGAGTTAGGGCTCTCCTGGAATCACCAGTGACCAAAGCAGCTCTCCAGCATCTGGTACTCATTGCTGGATGCTGAGCGCTCTTCAGTCTCAGTTAATCTCCATCCATCCTGAGACCTTTAACTTGTCAGCTGCTTGAGCTAAGCCTCTCAAACACTGCTGTCCTCGTGATGTGTTTGATGCTGCACATCTTCCTCCTGTGCATCCCTGCCTGGGTGCTGTCCAGCTTGATCCATTTTTATTCAGCTGATGCTTGGTGTCCTCTCAGCTAATTGGTTTCCTCTTCATTCCAAGACATGGGGGAAGTATCCCATTATCCTTTTGCTCAGTCAAGTAATATTCAGGCATGACATTGCAGACTTGTAACCACTTTTAGGACCTTGGATGAAAATATCTGGGAGCAGAGAAACTGAGGAAGGCAGTTAAATTGAAGATATGGCACAGTATAATCTCATCCAACATGGAATAACATTGACTGAAAGAAAAGAAAGTAGCACATCTTTTTTGCTTAGCTTTCTCTCTCATAGGATTTACTTTCTCAGCAATGCAAATCAAATCAGATACATCCATGAAACTCTTTACTGCTTCCAACCAAAACTGGAAGGGCAGCAGGTAAGAACTGGAATATTTATTTTCTGTTTAACACTTAGGAGCACATTTCAAACCTGGGACCTAACATGATTGAAAAAGGAAGTCATTAGATAATGATACAGGAACCCATTTTATTAAAACTTGTGATAAAATGTGCATGCTAACCAGAATTCTAATAGAACGCGAGTCTAACTCCCTACATTTTAATTTGGTCACTCACACAGAAACCTCAAGCATTTTCAGCATTATTTCAAAAATACTTTAAACAGATCCTATTATAGGGAAAGAGCTTTTGGAGAAAGATGATATTTTGCTTTGGCATGAAAGGAAGTTTTTAATAAAACATTTACTGTGATGTAACACATAAGCACAGTTCCAAGCTACAGTGTCTGAGTTCTTTTTTGTTTCAGCCTTCCTCTCCCTCTTCACCGTTGTGCCAGGTCACCAGTCCTTTTATTTCACTCCAGTTCCCCTACTACATCTTATTCTTTTCCACTGGCTGAAGAGGCATCAAGCCTTTGTGTTGTTATTTTGATGCTTCACCAGACATTACCCTCCCAGGTTTCTTAGTCAGCAAAGTCCCAGACTGCTGACCTTGAGCATCCTCCCATTCCTGTATCCCGGGAAGTCCTGGTCTCTGGGACTCTGCTGCTGTTAGCAAAGGAATGCAGCCCAAAGGGGCAGCTCTGAAGATGGTAGGAGCTGGCAGGCAGTTGCTGGTTGAAATCCACCCTGTGCACATTTTAGGAGATTTTGCTTTGGGCAGCTTTTAGGCTGATCCTGTGGGGAGCAAGCAGAGCACATCTTTCAGTTTAACTTCACAGAAAGGGGCCCAGTTTGCGTGTCCTGCTCGCTGCTGGGAACCAAAACACAGGGATTTGCAGTGGTACAAGGGCAGTATGAGCTAGAATGTCAACACAGGTTTCCTCTTTCCTGGCTTTGCATTTCACTCTCTGCACTTTCTATTATCCCTCTGTCTGATCAAGGAACACTTTCTGCATCTCCCAGGACTCATTTGAACTTAATGAGTGTCTCCCCTCCAGACATGAACTTTCCTGTCTTTCCCTTCCTTCTTCTCACTGCTCAAATTCCAGCAGGAGGAGGAGAACAGAAGATGTTCTCCCAGCTTGGCACTAGCCAGGAAAGTCCCATAGAGCCAGCTCTGGAGCACTTGCCAGCATATAGGTAATATTTGCCCAGGCACAAGTCTAGGCACAGGACTGTATTGCTATTCCTTTTTCAAAATCATGAAGAGTATCAAATCTCTTGATAAAGCAGTTCTTTAAATAACAGTTATAAGGAATAAATTTCTTTTCTTAATCTTAAATTTAGCCTGATTTTAAATTTTTTTTTCAATTTAGCCTAAGTAAGGGAAAGTTCATCTTTGTTCAGCCACAGAATGAGCCCTGGGCGTATAATCTTGTGATAGGAAATAACAAATGTCCCCACAATTAAGTATCACTACTCTTTTCCTTGTGCTATTGCCCCCTAGGAACTCTTCAAGTGTCAGAGCTTTAGAGCTGAACATATTTTTGTGAACATTTATTCAGCAATATAAATACATGGGTTTGTTTGGGGTCCAAGTCAACACCTATAACTTTTCTCAGTTGTAAATCTGCCAAAATTGATCAGGAGACCTGGACTCAAGGCTCTGAATCACAGGTGCTTACAGTAAAATCTTGTTCATGAACATA
Organism: Taeniopygia guttata; assembly: GCF_048771995.1. Lineage (NCBI taxonomy): Eukaryota > Metazoa > Chordata > Aves > Passeriformes > Estrildidae > Taeniopygia > Taeniopygia guttata. The sequence continues at coordinate 9,677,168 of NC_133031.1, read as the reverse complement.
ACTTGAGTGACCTGCTCTGCTGATGTCTGTGAAATTCCATGTACAAAGGAGAATATTGGAATGACATTGACAATCACTGTGGGCCTCTCTGTGAAGCACCTTTCCTATAATCTTCCTTTACTTGCAGGCTTTCCTGTGAGGGCATTCTTCTAGCACTGATTCAAATAGATCCTTTACACTTACAAAATCTCAGGTACCCATTTGAGATGTAAACAGAAAGAGATTAAGGCTGTCTTAGCTACATGAAAATACAAAAAAAGGCATAAAACATTTACATGAGACAAAAAGAGTAAAGGATTTTTGGGAATTGCATTTTATGTGGAAGTTACAGCATCCTTTGTGGGTGATAGTCATATTCAGTTATTTTTCTTTTTAGAATAGCTGTTGACATCTTTTGATGTATGCCATGAAACAATTCTCTTTTATATTCCTTTTCCTGTCTCATATTTTGACTTTTGTTTCCTGGCCACACACTGTTCATGTGTACTGTACTGTGAAACAAAGCTTTAAAACCTTGAAAAGAAATTTCCTTTACTTTTAGTTCTTTCTTTCAATTGTGTGAATGGAAGATTTGTCTGCATTGCACATTGTCTGAACAGCCACTGAATAAAATTCACTAAATGGTGAATGTAAAACCTGTAAGTATTCTGTTCAATTAAATTGGCTTGCTCATATCCAAAGAAAATGAAGGGACAAATAAAAGGCAAAAACTTTAGCTGGGATCTGCCCAGCTTTTTGTCATGAAAAAGAATTTTCTGTTCAGCAGAGATGCAGCCATGAGACAGGGGTGCAAACCTCTGAGTTAGCCTCTAACTCTCTGTGTAAACCAGAAACCAATTAGAAATATTACAATAATCAAACAAAGCCTTAAAAAACACCAAAATATTACAATAATCAAACAAAGCCTTAAAAAATGCCAAAATAATTTATTGCTCTATACACTTCTCCATTATAAATGCTGTCCCTTAGCAATTCTCCAGGACAAAACCTGTGCCTCTATACTTTAGTGAAAAACTATTAGGAATATGTGAATGAATATGGAAAGTTACAGGCACCCAAAATGCCCATTCCCTTGGTACCCTGTTAGGCCCAGGCTCTCTGCCTCTCCACTGATATTTTCCTCTGCACACTCATATTGAAAACCAAGCAGAGCTTGGGTCTAAAGTACCTTTATTAGTGTTAAATTGGATTATTTAAACTGTTAGTCTAACATACCTAATTTGGCATTTGTGTTTTCCTAAGAGCATGGGTTTGGTTTAATTTGTTTCATTTCCTCCTGTACCCAGCTGTCTGTAATTTTACTATCCATTTCTATACTTTTATGGTGACTTAGATAAATATTGCTAAATTATGGAGATTTTATAAAAGCCAAACAGGTAATGCCATTAACCTCAACAGTCAAAAATAATCCTATTAAATTTCCAGCCAAATTGCCTCGTAATGAATGTGCAGTGAAACTCACAAAAATTAACCATTTCACTGCAGATCAGTAAACCATGTATCGAATATTTTTCTTCACCCATTGCTGTAACAGCCTTTCACCACAAAGCTGTCAGCAGCCAGTGGATGGTGATACAGGGATCTTCTGGTGTGAGGACCACCTTGAGCACACTGGTGTTTTTTAACACCAGAACCTGTGTAAATACACAGCCACATTCTCACTGCTTGTCTCTGGCCACGGGAATGGCTTTTCCAAAAGCCTTAAAAAGGCCAATGAAGCACTAATATTTTTTCATCTCTTTTACTAGCCTGAAGGACAAATGTCAAAATTTTGCAACTTTTCTGTTCTGAAAAATGCAAGATTTTGACCAAGATATAACTGCTTTTCTCAAGGCTTTGTAAAGCTATAGGACTAGGAAATGGAATCAGCACAAATAATTTCCATGTGGAGGTTTCTATTAATAGCTTTGCATTTTTATTAAAACAGGATAACTCTTAAAGCCTCAGGGAGTGGCTGAAGGAGAAGTTGGTTGGCAATTTCTGTTTGCAGGGTTTTTCTAGGGGCTGAGCTTTGGCTGGTTAATCCTGCCTGATGGCTGATCCAACTGATGCCTGTCAGAGCCTCTCAGTGGTACAATCTCCCACAATCTGGCAAGTTTTGTTCTTCAGGTCTCTCTTAGAGCTTAACATCCCTTAGCATAATTGGGAAGAAGCACAGCTGATGTTCATAATGGACAATTGTCACTCCAAAGCCCCCAGGCCCCTTGATGATAGCTCAGTGCATCAAATGACCTTCATCTCTGGATGAAAATTGTGATATAATTAGCCTGAAGAGCAGCATGTCTGAAAAAATGTTCCAAGTGCTCCAAATTCCCAAACCTGGCAACGAGTGACTCCTTTTACCAGGAGACCACTCCTGGATAGTTCACAGTTTATGTCTGTGAAAAGCTTTGGGATCTGGTCAGGGCTTCAGTGTGAGCTTCTCACATCCTTCCCCCTCCCCAGTGAGGTCTCCCCTCCTCACCCCAGGCACCCTCCTGCAGAAACAGGAGCAGGTCAGAGGCTCACAATCCAGGCAGCTGCTCCTGCTCTCTTTTTTTCACCCTGTTCCTAGCAAGGAGCAGCTCAGCCCAGAGGTTTGCAGCACTGTCTGCATCTCCAGCAACTCTGAAAGAAAAAAAAAAAAAAAAAAAACAAACCAGGGGAGAGGAAAATAGCTGGAAAGATAAATATGTTCAGAATGGGAGTAAGAGAACTGCCAACAAGAGAATAAATGTACAAGAGAGGAGATGGAGAAAGAGGGATGAATGAAAGCATGAGAGAAGATAAAAACAGATATAAAGAAGAAAGAAAAAAATAGAGGAGGGAAAAACCCGCAAGTCATCACAAACAACAAAAAAGAAGAAGAAATGGAAACACATGCTGAGGAGAGGTATGAGGCACCCAGGAATGTTCTATTACACTACTAAGGGAATTCAGCAGAGAGATAAACACTGGAAATCCTGACTCAGGACTCTCTCCTTCTCTAAGCTGTTTGTGCCACAGGTAATCCATGCCCTGATTTTTCTTACAATCTTTTCTAGCCAATACATTTTACTTTTGCCTGAATTATACCTCAATCTAACACACCTTCTATTATTCTTGTGGTAAGTACTGTTAATTGAAGACAGTGCTGTGCTCTCCTGGAGTGTGGTTTTTGTCTCTCTCTGATTCCTATTCCGTGTGCCAAACTGTAGCTACTATTACTGGTGGAGAAATGTGGCTTTTGGTTAGTTGTTGGAAGTGAAGCAGCAAAATCTGCCTGACATCTGTGTGTGCAGAACAAACAAGGCCTCTAAAACATCTCTGGGTTGGCAGCTACAAAGGGGAGAGCATAATTTCAGTCTATTTAAGTAGATAGTACTTTCAAGGTACATTTAAAGAATGCCCTCCAGCCTATTTAATAAATCCTTTTTTTTTTTTTGGTACACAGGGCAAAATGTACACAACTCCACAGAACTCTTTTTTCACAACCTAAAAATCATGTGCAGTATCTCTGCATTCTACAGCTTTTATCATGCCCACACTACATATACAGCCTCTGTGTAATCATTATCCAGCATCCACCTTATCTTCACCATGCTGGAAAAAATAGATCCAGAACTTATTTTATCCACAGAAGAATGAGCAGCTCCATGAAATGTCACTCTTATTAGAAATCTTCATGTACTTAACACACACAGTTCTTCAGTTTTTTTGAGGGCTATATAAACATGACAGGATAAGGAAGTGATGAACCAATCTCTGCACCTAAGAAACACATTTGTTCTTAACATGAAAATATAATGGAGCAGAGACACAAAGTGCTAAATGGTCAGCTGGCAAAAATCCCCATCTTTTCACTGCCTTCTTGTTTTCATAAAAATTTATATTAAGTTTTATAAAGGTTCATAGGTTTCATAGAAGAATCTTACCTGTGGGTTTACAAGAATGACAAAAACATTTTGGCTTAATGATTTTTCTGTTTCAGTTTATTTGGCCTTAACAAACTCCTTGGCCATTGCATTCCTCATTGCATGCCCAGAATATGTGCACTTACTTCTCACAGATTTATGAGTATTTTGAAACTCACACTTTTAAACAAAAATATAAAACCTGTTTGTTATATGTCTAATGCCCTAGGAACTGCCAGTGCCTTAATTAAATCTTCGTTCTGATACAACTCTGAGATAACGTAAAGGTTTCTTGCAGGAGCTCTCTGCAGCTGAGATCTGACCCAGGGAAGTGCTCAGCACCAGAAAGGGACAGCACAACACAGTCTTCACTGGAGCTGACCTCGGCTCAGGTACTGCCTGCTTTTTGTGCTGTTGGTTTTGCTTTCACTGCAGCTGCCAGGGTCCCTGCCTGACTTGAGGCTTCCCCTTGCTCCAAGCAAAGCTCCAGGCATACGTGCCTAATCTAAAGAGACAAGCTTGGGAAGAATTGCTAGTGCACACTTGAAAAGACAAGGCAGGGGAAAGTAAATCTGCTGTTTAAAGTATTATTTGACTCCCAGTTTTACCCGAGGTGATATATGAAGTCTAGGGTAGAGGAGAGAGATGAACCTTAACCTTCCATCCAAGTGCATTTAACCATAAAACTGTCATTTGTCATGGCATGCATGATGAATGCACAAACACAACTGCTTTCCACATTGTTCCTCGTGGAGGATTTTACAGCCATGACACTGCACAGGAATCAACTGGCTTGATTTAGCTCCCTACATCTGCTGTACAGCCTCCTCAGGGCTGGGAGGAACCAGCCCTGAAGGCTGACATGCCTCTTCTGAGACACCATTGAAATGCACACTTTTGTGTTTGGAAAGCTTTGTGGTGGGAGGATGCCAGCTCTACTGAGACAGATAAAGTCCTTTAAACAGCTTTCTGAAGGCTGCTTCTGCAAAGTCTTGCTTTGCAATATTCAAAAGCTCTCTTTAGAGAGCATCAACACTGGCTGAAATTAAGAAATTAAATTAAAGTGTGTGCGATAGTAAAAAGGAAATCCCCAAAAAGAAACAGATGCCCCTTAAGGGAGCTGTGCCTCTAAGCCCAGTGAGTTTTAGACTGGATATAACCGATACAAAAGGTCTCAAAATACTTGGTGCCTCAAGGGATTAGTAGACTTTTGTCAGCAACTGTGTCATATAATTCCTGTGGCACCTACAACCTTCCTGCTTTTATCCCAATACCGATATGAACTTCTGAAATTCCTGGAGACAAAAATCTTTCACTCCCTTCACTGGGTCAGTAGCTGGGTTCCTGATGCCTATCCTCACTTGTCTTCCATGTCTACTATTTAGAGGGAAGGTGCTCCAGAGCCGGTTTGCTTTGTTGTTTTGTTTTGGTTTTTTTAGGTTTTTTTTGGTTTTGTTTTTTTTTTTCCCTAGCACATAGATAGGAACCAGGAGCACTGTATTAAAATGTTAGAACTTTCCAAGAAGCCATAATTTAAGGAGAAAAACTCAGTCTACTCTTCCCTTTAGACTGGTACCACATGGTCATTTTGGATTTAATTCTGCTGGTCTATTTTGCTCTAGTGTCCTATCTCTTTTATACCCAACAGTATTTTCTTTCAGATGCTGTAGTTTAACACCTTACCACTTCACATTATGTGGTATTCAAAGCTTTTTACATTATCTTATTGCAACTTCAAAAAAGGCAAGTTATTCAGTATGTCAAAGGAAATAGCTTCCATGCACTGCTGGGGCTGAAGGCAAAGGTTTGTAATCTGTCCTCAACTTTATTAAAAAACATAAGGCATCAGCCTTCATGTAGCTCAAATACATTTCCTTGCGTGGTGACAAACCATGTCTGATACCGTAAAATGAACTTGATATGAATTTCTATTCAGTGCACTCAGCCTCCTGAATACTATTTAATTCTCCAGTGCTCTGTGATTGAATACACTGATCATGGAATCAGAATGCTTGCTCAGCCTTGCTCTGCTTTGCTTTGCTCTCTCTTTGGGTGGTTTGTCATGACGTTTTTCCGTTCCTGTGTCTGGGTGTTGAACCTTACCTTCCATGAGCGAGAAGAATTTCCCTCTCAGACCTGCCCTTGGTCCCAGGATTGCACACCCTGCCGTGGCAATAGCTCAGTGAATGTCTCAGCAGCCATCCCATTCTCTCATAAATAAGTGCAGAAAATCTGGAAGTCTTATGCAGCTGAGATCTCTGTTTTGGACTGTCTCCAGGGGCCTTCTGTGGCAGTGGCATGAGGTCGCTGCTTAATCCAGGGTCTCAGTGACACCCGTGACTCAGTGACACCCAAGTTCCATCCCTTGGCTCTCAGGGGTATTTGACTTGCTAGTCTTGATACCATTAAGTTTTGACTTGGACATGTGCCTCAAGATTTAGAGCAGATACTAAAAAAACAAGAAAATCAGATGATTTTATGTAATTGGGGCCGAAGTATGGAGGTTAATAAGGGAAAGAGGTTTTTTGTTCAAGCACAGGGCTCTTATTCTCATGTGAATCCAAGCTATCAGCTTTTCTATAGCAAATCCCCAGCTATGTACATCTATTTCTGAGCTACCTGTGCCTGGTGGGTTTGGTTTTAGCAGTTACAGCTGGCCCAGGAAAATGTGGGACATGGGCAATTTACAGGGCATCCCTTTCAGGTGCTGGGATTGGGGAAACATTTTATGTTACAGAGGATACAATTCCTGCATTCTCTGCCATGCCTTGTGCAGATTAAAGGAAGGATAACCTGCCCAATCATCATCATGTGCTCAAAAGCACAACTGGAAAAATCTGTGCGTATCGGTTCTGTCAGGCTCAAGGAGATCTGCAGGGAAAACAAATGACCCACAGTAAAAATGGATAATACTTCACAAAATTGGTACCTGGGAGCCATGTGGCTAAACCAGCAGTAAAAATGACCCATTCCTTTCAACATGAAATTACTTCTCTCTGGAAGTATGGAAAAGAGATTTTTATGCTGTTTTACCACCTGCTCCTCATCCCTGGGATCTGTGTATTCAGTTTTGATTTATGAGGGAAAGTGGGGGGAATCAGATGAATTTTAACTGGCATATATCAAGATCATAGTTTTTTGGAGTTTTTTCTCCAAGGCTATATATATTTTTTAATCTATTTTTGTAAAATAGCACCAATTTTTCCTTCTTGTAAAGCCAGAGAATTTTTGGTTACTTCTCTTCTAATATTTTATCCACTGCTCTTCTGTCAAGCATCACTTTTGCTAAGGAATAAAAACAAGTTATTTGATATATGGTGGGACTTGCCAGCAGGTAATTCGATCATAGGTCAGCTCAACTGTTAGAATAATTTCTTTTTTATTTATGTTAATAACTTGTATGAATGTGTACAGCTGTACCCATGGGTGAATTTAATATTTCCAAAAAATGTTAATTTAACTGCTCTGGCATCAGACATGCTGGGAAGCAGTGGAGTAATTTTTCCATTGCTCTTCAACATGTCAAACAGAATATGCTGACCCCATTATAAGGTCATTAAAAATAGAAATAATATTTTGGCTGGTTTAACAAAAAAAAAAAAAGCAGTCTCACCCTCATGGAAAGCCAGGAACCTTAGTGTGCAATTTGCCCTCAAAAATTAAAAAATAACTAACAGGTCAATGAACTGCACACTTCAGTCACCTTGGAACAATGGTATCAAAGCCTATTTGTTAATGCCTACCAGGAGGAAAAGGTAGGAGGGTTTTGGAGTCAAAGTGTTGCAAATGGGGTCCAAACCCCCCACACAGGGCAGAAAAAATGCAGCTATGTGTACTGTGAGTATATTTTCCTGTTTAGAGCTGAGAAATTACATGTAGAGTTTTTAGAGAGAGTCCTTATCCTTTCTGGACCCAAACTGCTGGTTAAGAGGGATAAAAATGGAGATTAAAAAGGCAGAAGAAATAAATAGAAAACCCTGTTTCTGTGGATGTAATAAGATTACCTGACATCAAGTTTAATGACTGATATTTTTAGACAATCTGGGAAATTTGGATATAATTGATATAAAGACTCAATCAGTGGTTAACACTACTGGTCTTTGGAGATAAAATTTGGTGCAGGCTCTTTACAGAAAATGCTGTGGAAAAGTACTATTGAAAATTCTCCTGAAATGTTTTTCTTCTCCTATAACTTTTATTGCAAAGACTTTTTTTTTTGTTAGAAACTCTCTGTTTATTACTGAAGCTTTCTTGTACTGTAGTCTTAATTTCAAGCTTATATTTTCAATTTTCAACTTAAATTCTATGTCAGAGGTAATTATCATTTTTTAGGTCTTGTGAATAGAGATGTCTAATGAATTAGAATAAAAAAGTCTTTATAAAGACAGTTTTAAATACAATATCACAATGTGTTTTTCAAAAAACTCCAATTTTTCTCACAGTAATGATGTTTTTAATATTTCTCATTAAAAACATCCTGATGCATAGAAATTAGTCTCCCAATCAAGAGGTCAAGAAACTGAGACAGAAAGAATGAAGAGCTCCTGCCCTGGAGATGCCTCTGTAGATATTAAAAATATAGCAATCCTCTGGGGTATTTTGTGACTAATATCTGCTTTTTAGCCTTCTTGTTGAAAGACTTGTCTGACTCCAAACTAATTTGATTTGATTTGAAACTGTAACAGAGAAAATATTTTCAAGAAATGTTGTTTTTCCTTCCGTTTTTCCATATTAAGAGAATGTGGACTGCATGACACAAATAGAAGTCCAGGGTGGAAAATACATAAAATATATAGAAGTGTCTTTTCAGGAGAATCGTGCCTTTTGTGTTACTCTTTTTTCTTCTTTTTTTTTTTTTTTTTTTTTTTTTTGTGAAAATTGTGATATAGATAACATATTTAAACAAGCACCTCAGCTGGAGAGTATTAATATAATAGATTTTTGTCTTTAAAAAGAGAAAAGCTTTAAAATTATCCAATTTCAAAATTCTATCTTTGAGCAAGTTTATAATTCTACCCTAATCTTCTGTCTTTTTAATTTTCTTTTAGATATATATGACACCTATATATATGCTCTTCTTTGAAACTCTACAGTAAAGGTAAGATATTTTTCATATTAATTGTAAATCAAATCATTCTGGACCCAGAACTTTGCACTGTTCTTCATATACACCTGGAATTACTCTTATTTAATTATTGTAGAGAGAGATATTTTCCTTGAAAAATGGCTAAATACAAGATCATTAAACTTTACTAAAAAATAATAGGTTCCATTTAGCCTGTTTGTTTAGACAGCTATGCTTCTGAGTGGTTTCTTAGCATAGGTAAGAGACTTCCCAAGGCATGATTTACTGCTCAGGAGGTGTGGATTTTGTTCCATAGTTCTGGATGTGCCCCAAATTTTACTGTTTGATCAGAGGAACAAGCTATTATTTATAAGGGAGAGCTGAGTGTAGAGAAGTTTCAGGATGAATGACATATACTAACTTATTTCAGGGGTGTATAGTTCCTGTTTAACATCTGAAAGAAGAAAAAAAGAGTACAATAAAGCAGAGCAAATTGGATTTCCACAGTTATAGCAAAGGAGTCTTCCATAGTGTCTGAACAAGAAGTTGGGTTTAGCCCTGGTTGCAAAGATCTTGTCCTTGGGGAGTTCATTCCACACTTCAGCATCTCTTCCATCTGGTTCTGGTCTCACAGTCCCTGTGGTTCATCTGAATCTCTGCTTTTCCAGAAGATCCAATGCACATTTTTTTCCTGTGTACTGGTTCTGTGGCTAAGAAACAGGGCAAGACATGCAGCTGGTGTCCTTGGTTTGGCTCGGAGATTCTTGTTCACACAAACATCTCTCTAGTCTGACTTCCTCAGGCTGGATGGAATTAGCTAAATAAGACCAAAGTCCCACAGATTCATTGCAGGACCTAATTCAAGTCTAATTTTCTCCTTTATTGATCTGTATTTGGTGTTGTTATCTTTAAAAGTCAAGTCCCTATTTTGGATAGAAAACCCTCATCTTTCATAGTTTTTCTATTTTTGCTCCTGCTTCTTTATCACCATTTATCTTTATCAGTGTCTGTAGCATTATGGCCAGAACAGAGCACAACAGAGGAACAAATCCAGTCTGTGATGAGAAAGTGAATTCCACCACACAAGGATGCAAAAATTTACAAAATAATTTGTCCACTCTCAGCTTTTCTCACTTTTAATGCTTTATTTTTAAAGATATTTTGTTAAATCTTTATTCTAGCTTTCAGAAACAGTGTTTTATCTATTTTTTTCCTCTTTTATTATACAATATACAATGTAAAAGATCCATACCGTACTTAGGAGAAGAATGGTAATGCACACAGAAGGAGGTATCATTCTAAAAGCAGGATTTTTTTGTTTGCTCTGTCCAATTACCATTAACATTATGCTGTTTTAAGTGTTAATGAACGAGAACTGAAATTTCTAATTGTGATGAGACTTTCTGTAAGAGGATAGGTAAATAGTGAATATTAAAGGGAAATACAGCTAAGAGGCAATGTTATGTTGTACCTGAAGGCTCCTAAAGGGACTGGGTACTATTATAATTGGGTATGTTATTAGACATCATCATTTATCCAGCCACATATTCTCTTTTTTGCAAATGAAAGTAAGCTACCTCCTTGAATATATGAAGAAAAGACCTGTAGGGCACCAATTCCTCTCCTAATACACTTGTTGTGAGTTAAAACCAGCTAAATGTAGCTCCTGTACTGCCCTTCAGGGCCTCAACCAGCTGTGGCTGATGACCATGGTAGAGTAAAACTCATCTGACAAGGCTGGAGGTTAATTGCTGGATGGTTAATTGCAGTCCTTAAAGGAAAATTGTGACTCCTAAGTGTCCAGTACTGTAGTTCTGCAAAAGATCCTTCATGACTTCTCACTTTTAAATCTCTCCTGCCTTTTTTTTTTTTTAATCTCAGGAGATTTTTGTGGGGTTTGGTGATTTTATTTTGGTGGAGTGACATTTTCCTCAATCCTTTTGGACCTTGCATCAGTCATGAAGACAGTCTGCTGCAGAATCCAGATTATCCATTGAACAAATAAACACCAAACATTGATAACATCAGGATAAAGAAACACAGTTTAGCAAAAATTTATGCATGAATTTTCCATAGAAATCCATGACAGTCAGATTTGAAATTGAATTTTAGAGTACTCAGAAATGAGGTGCCTCGACTCTTTACTATTAATAGATCTATCGGACTTTGAAACATTCAGAGGAAGCACCAGCTCTAATTGATAACTATGTGCTGAAAGAGTATTTATTCCAGCTCCTCCACTAGAGACATGGGCAGCCTTTGAGGGAAAAAGGAAAAGTTCTATTGTAAAGGGTAGGATTGTGATGGAAGGTGGTGCATGTCCAGCACAGAGGGACCAGGGCTGTGTATGGCTGATGGCAAGCTGGGAAAGGTTCAAGCAAGAACCAGGGGACAGCTCAGGCTGCATTTTGGGGATTAAGAGGGGAGCTGGTGTTGTGGATTAGGCAGCAAACAGCCAGGTGAACTATCAGGGCAAGACAATAGGCTTGGTGCTAGGACTGAAAGGGGGAGATGCTGACAGAGCTCAGGCACGTGTGTGGTGGCAGATCCCAGCTGCTGCTCGGGAGCACAGGGACAAACCCAGGGCACAGCACAGCCAGCCCTTCTGCCCTCCCTCCTTACTCTTGAAACTTCTAATCAACAGCCAAAGGTCCCAAAAGACAAATAACATCACTGTAATGTGCATCAGCTGACAGATTCCCCAATAACCTCCTTCACCACAGCTGGGAGGACAGAAGAATGGATTTCAAGCGTGTTTATTTGGTGTATTCATGCTTTCTTCTCCTAGGGTAGTCAATACATTTAGGGAAAAATCAGTATTTACACACTGGAAAGGCTTTTTGATGCAAAGCAGCTGTGGTAGTATGAAATAAGCATTCACTTTTTTTTTTTTTTTTTTTTTTTTTTTTCTGGCAGTTTAAGCTAAAAGTCAAATATTTAAGTCACAGAAAGTTGTGTTTGTAATTGTGCAGCCCAGCTGGATGTTTCTACCAGCATAGTACACTGGCTACCAAAACATCATTTGCAGAGACATCCAGACATCAGAATGAATTACCACCTGTGTTCACTAAGCTGATATCTGCCAGAAATGCTGCTGTCTGTAAAGGTACACCTTGTCATTTTGGGGAAATTAAGTCTCAAGAGCAGGAGCTCAAAGCTCCTCTGGTGTTAGTACCTCCCCTTTGAAGGGTACTGAAAAAAATCTAAAAGGGGAAAAAAAATCTCCTCTTATTCATGAGGGATCCAAGAAATTGAAAGAGTTAATGGCTGGATCTGCTGTCCTTGAAATTGCTGGAACATCTCACTGTTGGTCTCACTGAGCAGGAGTCAGGTCCTGTGTGACTCATGCAAGATAATGAATGGGCCCAGTATTGCCTAAAATTGATTTTTGCACTACTTCTTCCCTTTGCTCTTGGGGTAAAGGGATGGTTCATTTCTGACGAAATTGCCCTACTTCACAGCCTGCTCCCAACCAGCCCTGGAAGCCCTGCTTCCCTTAGTTTGCTGCCATGAGCTGCAAATCTAATGATTTACAGCACTAAAATTACAGCCTCCATGATTCACATTGCTGGTGCTCTTATATTAGTCTAATCACCGACACACATTTTACAAAAAGTTGACAAATATGTCAGGTTATTGAGGTTCATTTTAGCTTTGGCTATGGATGATTTAATAGAGAAGAAAATCAGGTTAGAGAAAGCTCTGAATATGTATTTTCCAGAGGGAACAAAATAAAAAAGTTTTTCTCGCCTCCTCTCACTGCTTCTCAGTCATCGAGAGAGAAAGAAATGATGAAAATGACACATGAGCTGCTGCAAAGCCTAAAAATAAGACAGCTTTTATTTTATATTTGGAAAGGGAGATTAGTTTGTTCTGTGGCTATTTTTCTTTTTTATTTTTTTATATCTTTAAACAAGGTGGCATTTAATGTAGACACTCACCACATCCAAAGAGGCAAACAAATTGATTGCATTTTATTGCTGGTGAGGTGGATAATGGGAAAAGATGTGAAAAGTGAGGGAGAGTGTGGGAAGTGGGGGCACTTACAGGGAAATGCATTTGTGTGGGTTGGGTTTAGCAGTTTGAGACAGAGAAGTACTTAGACAAATTGCTTTGCATTTACACTCAGAAATGAAGAATAGCCTTTCTCTTAAAAGGAATTACATATGAGCCATTCTTGAAGTTGGTATTAGGTAGGCAGGACTGAGGATGCTGCTGGCAGGAGACTTAATGTGCAAGTGCTAATTAAGGCCAGACCAAATGGGTAACCTTCCAGGTCAGTAATAGTAAAGGTCCAGATGTTAAAAAAAAGAAGACAACTGACTTCTAAGAGAATATTTTTTTTTTTTCTAAACTAAAAAAATTAAGTCACGATCCTTACAAAGAGTTTTGACATTGGCCTCAGACACAAACTGCAGAAATAAAAAAATAAAAGCCACCAAGTTCATGCTTTGAAGTTCACTAGGATTAGCCACACAAGAGCAAATTCCAGGAAGAGAAGGTAATCAAAATGCAGGCAAGCAATTAGATCTGCATATTAAGTATGAAAATACACAGTGCTGGATTGCATATTAAGTAAGTGCAATAACCTTGTGCTTCTGGAGCTGCTCAATGAGGTTACTGTGCAAAGGAGCTCAGAGGACTCACCTCCTGAGGGGAAAATTGCTTTTCTTTGACTGTAACCATGGATATGGTGCTGCAAATGCATTTTGTGCCAGATCTTATCACAGGCGGGTTGGGGGCAGTGGGCAGCAGGGAGCCCTGCCCAGCCTGGGGAAAGCCAGCCAGGTGTGGTGGGCACCTGGTGGGCCTGGGCAGGACTGTGAGGGGCACAGGGGCTGAGGGGCTGCCCTGGGGGCTGCAGGAGAGTCCCTGAGCCAGGGGCTTGGAGAAGTTTGTAGGGCAGAAGCTCACACCATGCTTGACTCACGCTGCTCTGAAGAGTAGACAGGGAATTGTCAAATTTCTATTATTGTAGAGGGGTTTTGCTGGAGTAGAAGGAGCCTATTCTAGTTTTGGAAGCCAGCCCTTCCTGAACAAACTTCATTTTATCTGTAATTATTATTAAGTTTTTTCCCTTCTCTCTAAAACTGAGAACTGATATTTTCAAGAGTCTGTGCATTGCGTTGGGCCCTCCCTGCTCCCTGCTGCTCCTCGCTGGCAGTGACCACAAGGCTGGGAAAAGATCTGACCTTCCAGGCACCACCCAGGTGTTTGCTGTTTAGCACTGCCAGCACAATTAATGGCTGTCCAAGGCTGCAGTTACCTCAATCACAAGGTTTCAGCATGGAGCTGCTGCCCTGTGCCCATCTCCTGTCCCTGGATGTCTGTCTGTGCCCACTCAGTAAAAGCCAGAGGTGGATAACCCCATATTAGAGGCTTAGATTGTCTAAGGTGTCTAAATGCTTCTGTTATCTAGGGCTCAAAGGCAAGCCATGAACTCTTGGCTTGTCGGCTCAGTAATTGCTTTCTAAAATCCTGTGGCTTCCAAGGGAGATTTTTCCTCACCTTCTCAAGGAAGATCATTGATTTGTAGTGAGAAGCATGAGCACAACACAAGTTTGAGATCACCTGACAGTTTATGTGACATGGCAGGTACAGAATAAAATAAATGCCTGTCTTCCTTTCCCTCCTGTCCTTAATTTCTCTATATACCTCTAATCCTTCCATTTATAAAAGTCTCTTGAAGATGAGGCAACTCATTCAAAGTGGTGAGTTTTGTTTGTTTTTTTTCTTCAAGGAGCTTCATAGTGTGGGAGGGAAAGAAAGCAATAAGCAAAGGATGGGGGAGAATGATCACCTCCAAGGCAAGCAGCTTAATATTTCAGGAGCCAGGCAAAATAATTTTGGATGAGCATCAAACATACAACACAGCCAAGAAATGTTATTGTTCTCTTTCTCCCCCCTCTAAAAGATCATGTTTGAGAAACTGTCCCTTTAAATCTACTCTTTAGTGTCCCACTTCACCAAGCTGGAATTTGCAGTGTTTATCAGCCCTGTGTGTTGGCGTGGGTGTCAGAAATATGCAGGTGATGTCATTTTTCATTCCCTCACCCAGGGTTTAATTGACAATATCCTTCCACACCCCTCCTCCCACCCTTCTTCCACCTCTTCAGTTTAAACCTTGTTCTCCCAGGCCTTTTGGGCCAACACTTGTCAAAAATGTGTTACCTTCATCATTTGAAGTTTTCTCTAAGGCAGGGAATTTTCATGACTTCATTTTTTACCTTGTTCTTGGTATGGAGATGAAAGAAATGTCCAGTATGAATTTACTGTAGTAAGCCTATCTAGCAATAATTTCTTTGGCATACAAAATGAAGAGAGAGCTCACTATTGAGCATAGAATCTGGCCATTAGTATAGTTTGAATTATGAAGATTTGTTGCCTTCATATTATTATCTTTTTAAATAACAAAGCATGTGCCTTCTGAATTATCTCTTCTGCATAGAATTTGGTGTTGCAGAGGTCCTTGGGTAAAGTATTTAATAGCAAGCACGAGGTCCTTGGGTAAAGTATTTTATCATACCTTTAATCAATTCAGCAAAGATTTCAAGGTAAACAATAAAAGTTTTCCCTTTTTTCTCCCCAGTGGGATACATCATTACTAGAAGAAGTGCAAGTTTAGAAAAGAAGTGGCCGGAAGATATAGGAAAAAAAAAAAAAAAAAAAAAGTAAGAACTTAATTGCATTGAGAGAGAAAATGTCTCAGTGGTCTGGTTTCCTCTCTTTTCAAAGGATCTTCACATCCGAGGAGCTCTTTGGGTCAAAAGCCCTGACAGCAGCAATGATCCATGGACTCCACATAGACAAGTGTCCTTGGGACTGTCCTGGGAGCCAAAAGTCAAGCTGTGAGGCCAAGCTCTTCCTCTGCCTTCTATTCACCCACACGAAAGGTAACATTGATGTATTCAGCTCTTGTTTCTTGTCCCCAGCTTCCTCTGACTCATAAATGGGGATGCAAACAAAACCACCTCCACATTCCAGTGGAGCTGTGCCTGGGAGGGAGCAGGTAATACCTAAGGCACTGGAGTAACTCAGGACCATAAGCCTGCCCTTTCCAAAGCCAGGCTTTCAGGCTCCTGAAGCTGCCAGGCAAAGCCACAGCCTGGCCTGTGTGCACATCTTAGTACCTCCCTCATTCTGATTACAGATAGCTGTCTGGGATTGCTTACTGAGTCAATTAATGAGATACAGCAAAAGTGTGAGCGAGAGCGTATTGAGTAATTCAGGGGTTGAAAGGCTGTACTGAAACACATCTGGTGATAATTAAGTTTAACTGTACAATTTTATCTGGCCAAACATAATTACTTACGACAAAATGTATGTCAGTACAGCTGATTGACACATACACTGTATTACCATGGCATGCAGAGAACAAGGCTTAGGTCAATTGCAGGAAAAAGTAAAAAAGCATCCTTACAGGGATGGAGCGGGACCAAAAAAAAAAAAAATTGGCAATTAACTTCACAGAGTTTAACACCCATTTTTTAGAAAAAGGTATGGCCCAACTTAGAGCTAGGTTTTCTTTTATTTTCTTCTGGATTGTCTCTTGTGTCAGGTTAAATGCAGGTGTAACACATAGTTATAGTGATTGCAGCATAGTCCTTTATTGTGGTTAATGCTATGAGTGGAAAGAGTTACTGAAAAGAGACAGAAAAATGGTGGTTTTAGTTTGGTTTTAGTGTGGGCATGACAGGAATCAATAGAAGTGTCTGATGGAATCCACAGGAGCTGGTGATTTGCCAGTGTTAAACAAATGCTAAAGCTGACTAGATTTTGTCTAGAAGTGCTACCTATACATCCTGCTTCACAAGACAAGTCTCCAAACAACCAAAAAAAAAGAAAAATCTCCTTGAAATGTTGTTTGTCACTGAGATAAGCTTAGTTGGTTCAAGCCTGGTGCTAATAATGCCAAGGCTGTAGATTCAATCTCTCTATGGGCCACTCACTTTAGAGCTGGACTTGAAGACTTGAAGGTCCTTATTGGTCCCTTGCAACTCAGAATATTCTGTGACTCTGTGAATAACGTTTGTAACCACTGCTACTTTAATGGTCTTATCTCTCCCTGTATGTACTGCTGCACTGACCTATTACTCCAGGAAGGGCTGCAGCTGTGCAGCCCCTTGTTTGTGGGTGTCTGGCACAAAGAAACTTGAAGATTTGCTCCAGAATCTATCAGGTATTGAAGAAAGGAAATTCTTAACTGAAAATTGCTTTTCACTTCATTTTTCCTTGCTAGGAAAGGCTGTACTTCCCATAGGTGCTGTAATTCACCACAGGCCTTACAAGGATGCCAGTTTTACTGAAAATTCAATCTTTTTACTACAATAGAAGGCCAGCTGAGCTGCCATCCACAGCAGCACTCAGCTAACCCAGTGCCAATAGTGTGTGATTCATTGATTATTATCAAATGAACTCTCACTTCTAACTTCAGAAAAGAATTAGACAGAGATGAAACTCACTGTAAGGGCAGCTGAGCAGACTGAGTTGTAATGATGAAAAGGAACGACTACAACTCTCAGCTGTACCAAGAAACACTTGGGTCTATGCTGCTTTTACTTAAATATTATTTAGACTTCTGCAATTTTGTTTACAGCATATCTCACCATAAGGTGCCATATGGCAGTAGGGGAGTGGGTGCTAATAAGAGCACATGTGAGACAACTGTGTCTCTGTGTACCCCCTCCCCAGCCATCCCAGGAGCACTCAGAGTTGAAACTTTAGCCTGGAGGCAGCTGAAGTTTGCTCAAGACTTTTCCTGGTTTCCACTCAGGTGTTTGCGTGGCCATCTGACACATTAATAAATTAATGAACATCAAGATTATTCCCAGCCTGTGTTTTTCAGGAAGATGCATCACCGGGATGCTTTGTGGTACCATTGATGACTGCAGAGCACCTGGAGGCTTTGGATTTTGGATTGTCACTGCAGGTAGGGATGTCTCCTGCCATGAGACTGGGCTGCAGGAGCTGCACCCTGCCAGGGCAGCTGAGCATGGGGAAGGCTGGGACTCTGTCCTGTCCTTAATTTCCCATTCTATCAGCTTGGTGGCTGTGCCCATGCTTTGCTTTCTGCTCCTCAGAGCCTGCCAGGTATTGCACACATGTGCGTACCTGAGACACTCCACACATCAGCCTAAGGTGAGCTCTGTGACCCCTGTGTTTGCCACGGCTTGAAATCATCTGTTAAATAATGTTAATTCTGTTGGAGGCTTAACTGGGTGTCCTACACACACACACAAATGATGAAAATATTTCATCATTTTTCAAGGAAGGAAGAGTTCAAAATGGAGATAAATCAACATCCAATGGAAAGGATATTGATTAATTTCCTCACCTTTGGACTGAATACCTCCCCCCCAGCAAAAAGCTATGAAAGGGAAGCCATTGTTCATCTGAAACAAACAAGGCTCAATAAATCTTAATCCTGCTGAAAGATAGTTCTGAGAGGAGACCAAAAGGATATGGCTTAGCATTCCTGCAACCAAACATGACATTATCTTTTTCTTTTATCCCAAGTACTTTTCTCTAGTACTTGGGCTGTGTTTTTAATGAAAAATTAATTAAATGTGGAACAAAATTCTCATTTTAATAGCAAAACTGTATTCATATTCTTCCATTTGTTCCATTTAAACAGCGGAGTTCCACATTAGTCTCATTAAATATCTGACCTATGGCAGTAGCAGAAGTGAAAGAATGCTTTAAGAGCTTCCAGCAGAGTATCTCTGGTCCAAGGAATCTGGTAGGGCTGTAATCCACCAAGTACTGAGCTATGGGTACCTGTTCTGCTGAAGACCACAGCCCGTCTCAGGTGCTTAGGGCTGAGGGAATGTGTCAGTAACTCCCAGATTTGGGCCTCTAGTACATGCAGGACATATTTCCTCTGAATATTTTATGCAACCCTTTTAAAATGTATTCATTTTGCACAAATTCCTCTTGTATTTGCTTCCTATGAATATTTATGGAGGTGGCAGCGCTGCTGTGCAAAATGTGCATGGAAGGTATTTTAAATTACTCTCTGGGCCAGTCACACTGGCACTCCACTGTCCCTCACTGCCCATCAGGCCAGGGCAGGAGGGGCTCATGGGGGAGCTGGGAGCCTCCTTGGGCAGCAGAAGTTTCTTGTCAAATGCACATAAATGTTCTCAACAACTCCATGTACCCTGGCAGAGAGCACCAAGCCTGCCCTTCTGGCTGCAGCATCAGCAGGCAGTGACAAAGGAATGACAGAACCACTGCAATCAGACATGAGCTGGGGCTGGGTGTGTTGGGAGCTGCCTCAAAAAGACCCTTAGAAGCTTTCTTCTGTAACTGCTTCAAGACACTGGCAATGTAAAACTATCTTGAGTGTGTCTCAGATTGACACACAGAAAAAGTTGTGTTCAGTAATCCACAGTAATTATTTTCTTGCTGCTACTCAGTCCTTGTTATTCAGGAAACCTCCTTCCTTATGGTCAATTAGGGAATAGCCTGTGTGGGAAAAATTGCTTTTTTATATCAAGCCATATAATGCTTGATTATAATAATTATATATAATTATAATAATGCTCATATAGAGCATGATGGCATCGCTTCTTCTATATATGTCATATATAAAAATATGTGCGTGTGTATAGCATTTGCATATTTTATAAATACCAAAATAATTAATAACTTGCCTTATTAGTGCATGTATATTTGAAATATGCATTTCAGACATACAGTTTGACATCTGCACTCCATAAAAACACACATACTCATGTAATCTAAAATCATATAGAAATCACATAATTATATCTAATGTACCTATGGGGTTTCTTCTCATTCACCTCAAATTCCTTTCTTTTATGTATCTCCTATATCTTTGTTACCTGTGACCAGAAAGAAATTTGGTGTTAATTTATTAAGTCTGCATTTGATTACATTTTAAATTTTGTTTTATATATACATGTGCCTATAACATTATATGTCATACATTGTACATATCATACATACTGTAATGTGGATATTTCAATATGTAATATTTCAATATTTCAATGTAATATTTCAATAAGTTAATGTGGTCCATTATCATGCATCAGAATATTCTATGCCATATGCCACATAACATATATTATAGATAGCATTCTGTAAATTGTTATGTTATAGTATGTAACATGTGACCTACAACATGCCTCATGCAATATGATGTTTATCATATATGATCAGTGCAAGCTTCACAACTTCTGTTATCTACCATAATTAATATTTATTAAAATATTGTTACAGAAGACCTTTCTGAGAACAAGTATGCCATTAATTACTTTGTCTAACAGGAGCTTGTTCCGTCTGATTTATCTCATCCATGATAAACAGGTACTATCATTTCACATTCTCTCCTTATGAAAGTTTTCCTACAGAACCAATCAATTTATTTCTGTGGACCTGTTTCTGCTCTTCATATTTTTGAGATGCAGCCAGCAGAACACACTATCGAGGGTGAAGGACCACTGATTTCTGAAATGACATTCTGAACTTTTTCTATGAATCTGTATTCCCTTTTTAGCTGCATCATTGCTCTGGTTGCCATCCCACCATCCTTGTGCACTGAGTAAAATTGTTTATGACTCCAGGTCCACTTCCTCAGTGATCACAGTTAACTGAGATACAAACAGGAGATGGCCACAGAAGTTGTTCCTGGCTGGTGTTGCCCAGGATGAAGCACAGAATATCTGATTGCCCAACACATTGGGGTTATGCTTTTTTACTCTTCATTTCAGTCTGCTTAAGTGGAGATAGATTTGAAATATTTTTTTTTTTTTATTTTGTGCATATTCCAGCACGAGCTTTTGTGGGATATGCTGTTTTCAAACTTGATCAGATACGAGTAGCCTCAGTAAAAACTCCTGTCCCTCTCTCTGTGGATTCCCCATCAGAGTTAGGGTGAAAATTCCATCTTATTCCTCCTGTATGGGAGATGCCAAGGCCTCTGAGGTGGGAGGGACAGACCCTGTGTGTCCCTGGCAGAGGCACTGAGAAGTTTCTCTCCCCAGCTCCCAAGCAGAGGCCAAGGGACCCGACAGCACTTGAATTTCCTGCACACTGAGGGAGAAGGAAAAAGAAACCACTGCTTCTCAGTGAGGTTAGTGCTGCAGTAATAATATTCAAGAAATGGACCTCAGTGTTTACCGTCCCAGCAACTGATGCCAAAAACACCCCCTATATCTTTAGCAGTGCCAGGGGCAGGTTTTACCCATCCTGTTCATAAACTAAAGGACTTACAGAGTGTTTTCATGAAAGAAAGCTGCTCATTTGGTTAAATGGCCCACTTCAGTCTCACAGCACCTCACTTTGGCTACATGACTCAAAGACCCAGCCCTCTGTGTTGTGAGGGTTATTTATCTGCAAATGGGGAGTTGTGTATAGCTAAACCTATATGATGCAAAGGAAGAAAAAAATCAAGTAATGGTTAAAAGGCAAAAAGTAAGAAAAAAGACCCATCAGTCAATCAATCAAGTTCTACACTCATTTACATACCTCAGTGATGCATAGCAGGGAAGTTGTCTGTGGTTTGAAGCTAGGAGATCTTTCAAAAAGTCACAGGCACATTGTAAGGCCTTGATTCTAACCCCATTCTTAGCTTCCATGGTTTTAGGCACAGCAAGCGTTTTGACATTCAGTGCTGAAGAGAAGCTAAGGTTCCCCTTCCAGTCAGGGCAAGTAATCTAAATGGCCCATTGCTTCTTCACACAGCTCCAGCCCAGGTTCAGGTCACCTGCTGGGGGAACACAGGTGGCAAAATCCAAACTTCCATTTTCTGCACTTCAGGCTGGCAGACTTTTTGTTAGTGTTCATTTTACAAATGCCTTCTTTTATTGTGGGTGTGGAGTTTTTTTGTTTGGTGTTAGTTTTTCTTGATTTTTCTTTTTGTTGAGCTTATATTACTGTCAGTTGGAATACTAATGGACATCAACATAAACATCACCTCCAGGGCTGTTCAATGAAACTAAGGCAGATTGTCTTGAAATTAGCTTGAGTCATATCTGAAAATTGCCAGTGATTAGCTGATTATGGTTTGAAATGAAGTCAGATTGCTACAAAAAGCCACAAAAAGTCATCCCCAGATATATTCTAGAAAATGAGGCCTCGGCTGCCTCAGTTGTTGCCAGTTCTTGCATTAGGGATGAAGGTCTATTACTACATCACATTTATGGTAGTCATTTTAAAATATGGATTCTGCCTGAGGAGAATCAGTCTCCCGGGGAAAATTCTGTCTTTTTACTTTTTAACCTACTCACTAAGGAAAAAAAAAAAAAAAAAAAACAAAAAAACAAACCACAACCAAATAAAAAGGAGACGTCACAAACAGCAGAACAAATTAAAATAGTCTCTCTATGAGAGAAGCTTGTTCCTCTGTAAATACAATTATTATAATTACAGAGTGATTCAATCTTGATGGCTTACTAGAAATCATTCCTTCTGTACTGAGAGTATGTGACATTTAAAATAATTTTCAGTAAATCAAAGGCCTAGTGTTAACACTGCTGATAGATGCCAGGTTTATTAAGGACAAAAGAAGGTATTATTTTGTCATAATTATAAAGTTCAGTGAGAACTTTTGGTTTGATTAAATTCTCCAGATTTTAGGACTTTGATGTAAAAAAGATAGGACCTTGTCAGTTTCCCTGTCCAAAACTACTAAGATATTAATTTGTCACATGTGTGTCCACATTCTTCGGATTTGAAATAAATACAATTCCTTTTCATGAAAATAAGCAAGTCCTTTATTTCAAAACTGGCCACTTTTGAGCTGTGTTTCTGCATGGTTTATATGTTGCTCTGCTATTCAGTGCTTCATATTTTTTCTCTTCCCAGAGAAAATTCCCTTACAATCTTTACCTCTGAAAATGTATTTGCGCTCCAGTCCTTGTTGCATTACCAAGCATATTGCACAGGGAAATATTTTAATAGTATCTATAAGCCAGGAGTCATATTTGATTCCCATAAAATTGGGCAACAGGATGTCCATGCCATGCCATTTCTAGCAGGTTTCTGATTTAAAATACTCACAATTGGTTCTCATTTCTTTTTAGTGCATATTTGACTTCCCACCAGAAAAATAAATTCTTACTTGGTATCTCTGATGATGTGGGAGAATGTTAATGAGGTCCTGTGCTGGAAGCACTTACCTGGGGTGGGGATTAGGGAAATAACAAAGACCCTGGCACAGCTCTGGAAGCCTCATGGGACCAGCAGCTGGACACCAGCAGCTCAGACCCAGTGGCAGTCACAGCTGGAGGGGCACAGAGCAGCCAGCCCTGCCCCAAACCCTGCTCTGTGCCAGGCAGCAGCAGGACAGAGCAGGGGCTCAGTGCTGTCACCCACCACAGCACACCTGGCTGCACATGCACAGCTCTAACACTGCCCAGGAAAGAGAAACTGGAAAATGCCAGGCTCCATGTCAGGCTCAATTTTCACCAGTTCCAGACCAGATC
Source organism: Taeniopygia guttata (assembly GCF_048771995.1). Lineage (NCBI taxonomy): Eukaryota > Metazoa > Chordata > Aves > Passeriformes > Estrildidae > Taeniopygia > Taeniopygia guttata. The sequence continues at coordinate 9,653,781 of NC_133031.1, read as the reverse complement.
TTGAAGGCTCAAGGGGCTTAACAGGGAGGGGGTGACAACTGCTCATGACAGTAAATGGTGTTCTCAAAGGAGAGCAACACATGTTCAGGATCACAGAAAGAACCACAGGCTTGGTGACACCTAACTGATGAAAAGATGATTATTTTTCAGATATAAAAAAGAATGGCTGAGGAAATTCTGTGACAGAAATGAACATGGGAAACACTTATCCTCAGCCCCCAGACAGATTTTATAAGCAAAGGCTGCCTCTGTAACCTCTATAATGACCAGGAAAAGCCATACCTCCGAGCCAGCTGTAGGGCAGCTTCAGCATAGTGCAAACAAACAACAACAGAATAAAGGAAAACTGATATGAGCAATCCTGTGCTGGGCACAGAGCACAAAGACAAGCCATCATTAGGCAATACATAAACCTCTGCTTCACTTATGTCAAGGTTGCTGCTTGCTGTGCTGCTTTCCTCCCTCTTTACCATCTCATAAAAGGGTGTAGAGAAACGAAAGGGGGTTCAAAGGATGGTCAGATATCAACTAGCTTCTCCTTGATGGACCGAGTGAACAGGACTTGGAAGAGCATAATAAAATCAGCCTTGGGCAAGGTGTGTGTCAGGATCAGTCATTCCAATCTCTAAAGCAGTGGTTAAAAACATAGAAGAATATAAGCAAATGGTTGCTAGTTTCAAAACAAACAAGAGTAAGTATTTCTTCTCCTGGTGTGGTGAATTTACACTGAGAAAACCTCTGCTTTCCAGTGGCAGTTGAAAGGCTACAGAGTCAAAAGCAAACAAGACACATCCATGGAGAAAAACAAAAACCACAAAGGACACAGAAGCCAAAAGATGGCAACTGTGGCTCAGAAATTAGTTGCCATAAACTCTTAATGGATGGTAGAGCACTCTGGGGACATCAGTCTGTCCTTGCCTTGTTCCTAAGCTCATACTCAGGTGTCTGCTGGAGATCTGATGAGGGACATGGGCTAAGGCAGCCTAGACATCAAATGAAAGGGTTTAAAAATATTCAGGTTGCTCTTACAATTAAAGTCTGCTAGATGGAATCTGTGCTTAATGATACAAGATTTGAGAAGAAATATATGATGTCTGTGCTGTTAAAAGCACCAGGTGGACTTCTTTAAAAAACATTTTATAAATGTGTTCATGCTATTAATACTAAAACAGAATTCTAACCTTAGTTATGCAGGATGCATTGCCTCTCTGTCTGCTTGCAAACAAGAGTGACTAATTATTTAGGCTTTATGAATAACTAAAATTATTAGAATCTCTCATGTTATAGTCAAGAAAATGTGACTATCCTCCAGTCTTCATTTTTAAGAAATTATTTTTTAAATTATTGCTTTTATTTTCTACATGCTCTCAAAAGTTTCAAGGTCCATGCAAGAGACACCCCAAAACCAGAAAACCTGTATCTAGAATGTAAGCATCTGTCTTTTAAAAAGCTAAAGACCTGCAACAAAGATGAATCTGACATTCCCAGCCCTTTCAGCACCACGGTGGCAATCAACTGGTACTCAATTTTATCAGTTCTTCATTTAAAATTTAAGTTTTTGCATGCAGGGTACCCTTAGTGCCTTAGGACTCTGAAATTACCTACACAACCCCCTGTATAATTAGAACAGATGCATAAAATTCACACCTAGCTCCATGCATATCAAAGAAAGGATGTATTACTTTGGTAGACTCTATTCCCCTAGTGAGTTTCCTTCATTATCTCATTAAACATTAGAGAAGTAAAAGACACAGTCTGAGAAATCTCAGGTCATGTAGAAAGCACATTCATTTTTGTGGTACCTCCAGAGGTGGTGGCCAGCTCCAGAAACTCCTCTGCCCAGCCAGGACACTGCAAACAAATCCCCATGGAAATCCTTTCCCTGTGCAGTGCTGGGCTGGGCTCGCAGTGGTGGCAGCACTAAGAAAACTGAGGAGTTGAGAACTCCCAACACCAGCATCCAGCTCAGCTCTTCTGTCAGTACCAATCACCTTTACTTGACAACTAAACCAGGATGGCAGTCATTTGGAAAGCTTAAATATTTAATTTAGGAACAATAGTAGGTGATTTAAATAATTCAATTCAAAGGAACACTGAGACAAGCCCACAATACCAGAAGGGTTTCTTTCTGTCTGACATCACTGTGCACATTCACTACAGGAGCACCTGCAGCTGTTAGCTCAAGTCACTTCTCCCCACACCTACACACCCAAAAATACACTCACTCAAATAATTAGCAGCCAACGAATGTGTTTGATTTGAACATTGTTGATGTCTGCTTCAAAGCATGATTTTAACATAAACTACTTATATATCTTAACTATTTCAATGTGCCTAATTATTATTTCTTAAATAACTACTACCAAGTAGGTAATTCATATTTAGGATCATGAACACTTAGCTTTTGTGAAGCAAAACACCCCAGGTTACATTGGCTGTGTGGAATTTTGGACCTCTGCTGTGACATGGGCACAGAGCTGTCACTTTAGCTGCCTGAAGGAGAGCTTTTGTTAAGGAGAGCCCCCATTTGAAATATTGGATTTCAGATCAAATGTCACAACAAAAGCACAACAGCGAGGCAAAGCCCTGACCTCCAAAGTTGTCCAATGCATTAAGAGATACTGCACCTTTGATAAAAATCCTACATTAATCTAACATTCTTGCATAAACTTGATTTTATATGCTAAGCATATTAACTTTCAATAGTCAAAACAGTGTTGTTGGCAGTCTCGATCTGTTTGATTGGGGAAATAGACCTCTAGCATCCATGCTGGTTCCTACATTTCTCACCTTGCTGTAAAGCTGTTGGGATTCCCAGGAGGCCTCTCTGACACTCCACGTTGCTCAGATGTCCACCAAGCCTGGTGGAGGCTGTGAGCCTGGGGCTCTCTGTTCCTGCCAGTGCAATCCCACGTCCTGCCCCTGGAAAAGTGCAGACTGCAGGTCCGTGGAAAGGGGAAGGAGACTGCTTCTTTCCCTGCTGCTCATCAACACTGCACCCCAAGCAGCAGCCCTGTCCCCAGACACTTGGCAAAGCCGCCTCAAGAATTATTTCTGTTCTCTTCCCCCTAGGAAACAACCCTTTGTTCTATCAACTTATTGGGTATTTGACTTTATATTCACTTAAGTTCTCTGAGAAAGAACAAGTGATGAAAGTGCCTTTTGGAGGAACATCAAATGCATTTCTTGATGAATTGCAAACTGGTAAACTACTTGGAAGCTTTTGAAATGTGAAATCTATTACACCTTTCAATGAAATAATTCTGTAACCTACTGTACTTTTTTCCCCCTTGAAAGATGGCAAACGCAAAAACTCACCTGTTACTGACTGGAGCTTGTGTTTCTCAGTGGGTGTTTGTGTTTTCAATTCTATTTTATGTAGGATCTCAAGCCACCAATTAAACACAACGCACCAAACTCATCAGTGCACATCCAAATAACTGCTAATAAACAATTTTCTCTCTGAGATGAATACATGGACCCCTTTTCCTGGGATCAAGGGCTCACTCATCCTGCACTCCATTCCTTAATGCAGATGAGCTCACACCTTCCAGGAATTAGCCACAACCCTGGTGGCAACTGCAGTGCAGACCCTGGACTATAATTTTTTGTTAAAATTAAAACATTGTTTGTTGTCACCCTTAAATACAAATAAATAAATATGTCTAAGCCTAGCTTAGCTGGAAGATGTGACCTTATGATGACTAAATGGCTATAAAAAAAATTATGAGCAATTTTCTGAAGTAGATGGAGAAATTTATCACTTTTCAGCTTCTCTTGTGAATAAAATTCAGCCTGATATAGAGACAATCCAGGTAAGAGATTAGAACCTCAGCTCTAACAACTTCTACCTAAAGGATAATGACAAATGTTCTTAACCTTACAGTCAACAAGGTCTTTACACACGATTAGAATATTTTTTCCAAAGCACCTACAAATTAACCACATCCTAATGTCGGCTTCTCCAGCATGAAATGAACCCCCCCCCCCCCAAACATAATTTCTGAGACTCCCTGCAGTGTCTGTGACTTTACTGAAGAATGGGAAAAGCTGTCCAACTCCTTGAACTGTAATTCAGAAACTGTTTTCCTAAAATACCTTTTTTTTTTTTTAATCATGCAAGAAGCACACTTGAAATTTATTTTCGCATTTACTATGCCCTGAGATGGCTTGGGAAGGGGTGTTTTAAAACTTCTTTTTATTTATTTTTAAATGCCATTGACTTAAAACTGAATAAACACAGGAACTGATAAACTGTTCCTGATAGGGGCATTACCACTGAGTTGTAGAGCTTCCCTATGCTCTCCATGAATTATTGAGGTTAGTTCTGCTCTTCAGAGAAACTTGAATCAAGACAAATTTCAGTCATAATCTCTCCCAGATTTGGCTGCTTTCAGAGTTGTGTGCCAAGGATTAATCTTCCCATTTCCCCAAACATATGGCTGGACTGCATACTAGCAGAAAAGAACACTTCAAGTGTGTCCCTAAAATTTCTGCTTTTGAAGGTGAGGTTTCCATGTGCATTGGAACCAATAGCAATAAACATCCTTATGCACAGGGAACTGTATGAGGAATTTGCTGGTACAGTCAGTAAAAGCTTTCTTCTGACCCGGTCAAATACTTCCACATTTGAAACCCCCTGTCCACATGTTCCAAACTGCAATGGCCATAGGTTGCAAAAAAATGTATAATGCAGGCAAGACTTATAGGTCTCTGGAGAAGTTGCCCCAACACATTATGGCACAAAGGAAAAAAATTACATACATTTGGGTAAGCCTCAAACAATAAAAGCGAAAAGGTCATAACAAAATCAAACCATTTTACAAATAATTATGAGAACATTGCCCAGAAGAAAGGTGTTCTGAAAGCAGTTGCTTTGTGGTCAATGTTAATGTCATCTAATAGCATTTTAATTTTATTCTGCTTGCATACCCAAACAGCCAAGTAAAAATGGTAGAAAAATCAAAGCACCTGTAATATTGTTGGGTTCTTTTGTGTGTGTGTGTATGCAGATTTATATATTTTTCTCCTCAAAGTACTGTAAATTATTTGCCATGAGCCAAAGACACACATACATCTACAGATCCTAAGTAGAATCCAGAGATTAAATCACTACAAGATCTTCTCTTAGAAGTGGCTGGGCTGTGATCCCCTGGAGACTCCAAATAGAAGGTTTTTAGCTCAAAGAGTCACAGAATGTCACAATGTCATTTTTGTAACCCTTTATCTAAAGTGTCCTAGATCAACCAGACAATTATGGGAGGATTGGGCAAACAACTAAACAAAACCTGCAAAAATAGTACAAGTCATATGCTAAGTCAGGACAAAACAATTAAGACCTTTTGAAAGCTATTTCAGTATACACCAATAAAACTGGCAGAGTCCTCAAAATCACAGAGCACAAAGAATCTTTATAAGTGGACTCAGTTCGCACTTTTTTTTTTTTTTTTTTTGATGACCAGGGAGAAAAAAGGGGAGAATATTGTGGCAAGGTGCACTAGGAAAGAGATGAAAATACATGTTCATTTATATAAACTTTCTACTCGGTCTTAGTCTAAATTGCCTGCAGAACTCCATGTCTAAAGTAATATTTTAAAAAAGGGGGAAGATCCATGAAAACATGCAACTGCAAAGCAAGAGGCACCTTTTCACCTGTTTGCTGTTTATTTAGTCTCTTCAAAAGGAATATTTTTATAAAGAAGAATCTTAGTGAAATACTGCTATTTACTGAAACCTCAAAGCAACAAAGAGCTAGTACAAATAAACTCTGGAGAGAATTTCCTCCTTAACATGTAAGAAGCAGAGATCAATACACTGGGCTAGGCAGCAGAGCCTCTGACTCTCTCTGTCAAGTGGGAAGGAAAAGCCTGACTACATTTCTTGTATTACTGGCTTTTTGTGTCCATTAATAAAAACGGTGTATAACCCCACATGTGGTGTGGGAGATGGCAAAGAGGGAAGCTGCAGATAAAAAAATCTTCTCAGAAGTTTATAGATGTGGATAGAGAACTGGCAGTAAAAGCTATTTCATTGCTGCAGTACCATTATCTATAATTATTGATTTTTTTGTTCCTGTATATAGCGATGCTCTGTTCTCTCATGCACTGTTTTCTCCTGCTTTCACTAGGAAGAAATACACACAAATGATCACACCCTGATTAGGTATTGCTAAACATCTGAAACAGATCTTCAGGGAGTTCATTTGAAATTAAGTAGAGCCACACCCACCAGGGCATGCTTGTGCTTTCAGCTTTTCCATAAAGGCTTGTTCATGAGGTCTCTGCTAATTATGTTCAAACTCAAGACATAATTTAATTCTGAGTTAAAATAAATATTACACCCAGGAATACAATCACATCTATGACTCTGTATTACTGAAATAGTTAATTATGTATTATATACTAATATTTTAGTTATTTAGTCATTGATGGAATAATATAGCTGATACTAACTAGAGTGGGAATAAGCTCATATGCACAATGTGTGCAATAAATTATCTTGAAAAGCAACAGAAAGTGACACTTTTCTTCCTGAAAAAAGAGAAAAAAGACCAGAATGAAGATTCAACAGAGCCCACCATGTATGACATCATGACACACGGACACATTTTATTGTGAAAAACCATTTTCAGCTTAAATCTATTTTGAAATATTGCAATTTTTTTAAAGGCATTGATCACTTTGTGTAAAAAAGTTGAATTAGATGTTCTGTGGGAGCACCCAGCATATCCCCCAAGTTAACATCTTCTGCAGGCATACTCAAAAACACTGGTTTAAATCAAGCATCACAATTTTTGGATGCAAACTCAGAATTGTCAATGTTGAGGCTTAAATCAATATGAGTAATAATCATTATTATCATAACATTGAAGGAGTGATGTGGAAGTTTTGTGCAAGAATTTTACATCAGCTCTTAATTACCAGTTATGTCAATATAGACATGAACTTCTCTTACAGTTAAGTGTTTTTGAGAAGTGCGTGTAAAATACTAAAAAATACAAATAGCTGTTGCCAGCTAGCTCTAGCTGTACTGTAAGAGTACTTCACAGAATACTTTAAGGGATTTTATAGAAAGAGAAAATTAAAAAAAAGAAGAAAAAAAGAAAAAAAGAGTATGTTCTCCTCATTTTATCTCTTGCCTCTTGATGAACAAATTTGCAAAGAGCAGGAGGAAGAAACATTGGTCTCTGGAGCCACAGATCACACCAGGACTCAGGGAGCCTCCTCCACAGTAGGTGATACCACCTGAAAAACACTTAAAAGGAGGAGAGGAGCTTGCCAGCACTGGGATTACAAAGCCAGATTCAGAGGCATGGTGGAAAAGCAGAAACTTTTTAAAAGGCATTGGACTCGGTGTATGCTGTTAAGTCCTCGAAATGTGCTGGAAGAAGAGCTCTTGACTTTGCAGTTAGAATTCTACACATGGTGGTCAGAAGAAAACTGGTTTTCCAGCATCCTATTTGGTTCATCTCAACCATGAACCCAATTTAGAGAGTGGTGTTATTCTAATTTGTTCTCTGATCTTACCAAAACCATAGCTCTAAAGAAAGTGCTTGATAAAGGGCCCATTGCAGTCCTACTCTTCAAATGAGCTTGAATTTCCGTAGTGTGGAGCGCTGACAATTATAAATTATTTTATAGGAACTGATCATTAAAAGAGAACACTTAAAAAAACTCAATTTATTTTAGAGGTTAAAGTGTGACTGGTTGTTTTAATTTGATTGGTAATCTTCAAAGAGGCAACATTTAATTTAAGGGTCAACTTATTCTGAGAGGCTAACCAATCATGTAATCTAGATAAGTCTCAGTCTGAAGAGGGTAAAGATGGCTATGCATGATTAAAGTATTCAAAGGCACCTTTGTCAGTTCACTGCAAGCTTTTGGAATGCCTTGAACCATACTACAGGAACATTCATTGAAGCAAGCACTTTGAGAGATCTATCATATTAGTACGGGTAGTGAATCCTGCTTTGTACCAAGAAGTAATTTTAATATAATCATCCTTACGTGATGAGAATTTGTAAAACATATTAGCAAGGTCTGATTATCTCTACTTCAGAAAACTTGAAATGTTCCATATTAAATTTGCAAGTAACGATTAGCTTCTTACAACTTTTTTGCTTGTACTTCTCATAGTTCCTTTTCTACTAATGTCACTTAATAAAGCATAACCATTCACATAGTTCTGCCTTTAACTAAACACCACAAAATCTCATATGCTACTGAAGAATGTTTTATAAGTTATCTTTCATTTGCTTATCATTACAAAGTCTTCTTAGGTACTTTGCATATAAGCACCCTACTGTAATGTACTTTAAGCCTTTCTCCTTGTTATTTTTTACTCAGAAAGCAAGAATTGTCTTGGGAAAAAAAAAAGTCATAGAAATTACAGGGTCTCAAAAATAGAACTTGATTTACATCTGCACACCCATAAAACATCACTGGCAACACAACAATCAACCAATCCCTAAGTGAGCACATATTTTGTCCTTCAACTATAAGCAGCTTTTGTGCCCAATGCCCTGTTTCATATGCAGTGTGCCTCATTTCTGTAGGAAGTGACAGAACAACAGTTTTCTTCCTATTTTCAGAAACTAATTAAGAAACTTGATCTCAGCCCTCTGGCTGAAAGTGGGAAAGAATAAAAACATGTGGTAGACACTTGCTGGCTTGCACAATCACAGCAGCTCTAATCAGACCTCTTGACCAATTAATCTAAGTCCTGGAGCCTCAAAAACTAATTCCAAATCTGCCTCTCTCTCGTGAACACAGCAGCAAAAGTCCTTGCCAGCCCTGGAACAAATGCCTGCTGTGCTGCCCAGAGCAGGATCTGTCTGATGCATGAAAGAGGCTGGTGACTGAGGAGGGAAGGGAGGTTTATCTCTGAACAGGAAACACAGGTAAAATACTAGAACAAGGTCACAGCTAGCAAGGCAATAACCTGGAGATTACATGAAATCTTCCCTGTAATCCCCTGCTTTTTGTTTTCAGGAAAAGAAGAGATGGAGACATGCTTTATATTTGTGGTTAGTTCCACAGCAAGCTCATTTTGGAGGCCTGCTCAGACAAAATACCAACACTCAACCCCTGATCCCCCAGCATGGTTCTCAGTTTCCCTCCACGAAAGCAGAAAACTTTCAGCTCTTTCACAAGACAGTGTGCACATAAAGCAAGCTTTCCATAAATCAGAGTATCATTCTGTATTTGTACCTTATGCTGACAAAAAACAGAATTCCAGAGCCACTTAAATTTAACCTAAACATCGACCACCTCATCTTTTTGCATCTCTCTTCCTCATAGTCTGGCTCTAAGGCTTCAGAGGGAGAAAAGGTCACCTTTGATCTGAAAACTCTAGTAGTGCAAGGAAAATAAGCATGACCCTTGTGAAGGGCTGACCAGAGATGTGCTCAAGCCTAATTATATGTTTAATTAAAGAATTTAACTTGAATGGGCATGATATATGGAGGCCAGGTTCACAGTGGGAGCTCTCATTAGGCCAACTCATATCATCTGAAAGCACAGAAAAACCTACAGAGGTCCTATTGCACGTCCAAAACCTCTTTTTGAGGTCAGCTAAGTCCAAACCAGGCTGTGACTCCAAACTGATTGTGCTTTATATGGCTCCTTGCCAATGTTGGGTTTGATGCTGAACCTAATTACTGATCCACCTGATATGGCTCACTGTAAATTAAAGGAACACAGATTATAAGGTATCAGATACAAAGTAAATACTGCAAAAATACAGACTCCTTTCCCCAGTGGTCATTTTGGGGACCTCCATGCTCAGTTGATGGAGCAAAATCTGGTACAGTGAACAGTTCATATTAATTAATTCATATTACATTCATTGATGTAAAAATAACTACATTTGTATCACTGAGCTCTTTATGTTAGCAAGATTTATTGTGAGAATTATTAACTCTAACAGGTATTTTATCTAAAGCAATGTCCATGAAATAGGATGACCTTTTATCTATTACCTGTTGGGTTTGCAGCACCTATGAGTTCCAGATTGATGAGTTTCCTACTCAGACTGATTTCATTACACATTCTATTTATATCGCCTTTTTATTTTTCCCCCTCGACTGACAGGAGAGAAAAAAAACTACACCAAAAAATGCCACCCAAACCTGACATGTTCGTGGCATGCAAATTTGATCAGCTAACTACAGTGATTAGTGCTTCTGGGCCTTTGGACAGATGAGACAAAGCTCTGAACCTCCCAACCCAACAGGTTCACAGTGCTAAATATTGCCTTATTTGTCATAACACATTCATTTAATCCATGAGGAGCAAAGGCTCCACTGGTCAAAAGTAAAGACATTCCAGGGATGCTTGTAGTTTGAAAAAACTGATATTAATAGAAAACTTTAGTTTATAAGACTACAGCCAGGGAAAATGGCCTAAGCAAGCACTGAAACTTTTAAAATGCCTCCTGACTTGCAAGGATATCCCAGCTTAGGAGTGGTACATGGCAGCCTTCATCAAAACAAAGACCATCTCTTATATTGGGCCCTCAAGGAATAGCTGGACTTTCAAAATGCTCAGCACCAGGTAGATCCAAAGGGTACCACAATCTCATGGTAATTAGTCTGAGCCAGATAAAAGGCAAATAATGAGAAAGGGTTACTTTAAATTACACGATGACTGCTAAATTCCCCTGCTGCTGCTAAAGCAGAGACTGTATCCACTTTGCCATGTTCTGCCCTCAGAATATTGCTCAAGGGCTTTCAGACCTGGGCTCACAACACCTCTCAAAGTCCAAATAAATTATAGAATACAGCAGTCATACTGTGGTGGAATTGTTTTAAATAAAATCGACCATTAAAATTATCTGGTCTCCTAGAATATCTTTATTTCCCCTCTGAGCTTTACAAATCACCTCTCTCTGCTTTCATCTCAGGCTTTTTACTGAAATACAAAAATCTTTAACTGGATTATTCTTTGATCCTATACAGCCCCAAAATTAACTTTTGTTGACTGGACACTTATAAGGCTTCAAATCACAGAAACATTTCTAGACATCTTTATGAAATAACTAATAATGCTGAAATTTGCACCATCATCATTAAACCTCAGGGTTACCACCTGCCTGAAATAACTGATTTTTGTAATTTATGTAGATTAATGATTTAAGACTTTCTATAGGGGAGGACATATAAAGCTGAATCCCTCTGCAGGTGAACAAGCAGCCTCATGATAAACACAAATTTATTTTCCTTCTTCATAATGTTTTGCTAAACAGTGAAAAATTATGAAAAAAGCCCACCCAACTAAACATAGATAAAGGACCAAGAAAACAAAAACTGTCAAGTATTTGTAGAGAATTTGAGCAGGATACATACATTGGCACATAGGGGGAGCACATTGAGAGGCACTCAATGACTTTTCTGCCCGAGTTTTCACCAGAAGGTGCTCCAGCCACAGAGAAGTCATGGATGCCCCATCCCTGGAAATGTTCAAGGCCAGATGGAACTCTGAGCATCCCAGTCTAGAGAGAGGCATCCCTGCCCATGGCAAGGGGTTGGATCTAGATGGTCTTTAAGGTCCCTTCCAACCCCAACCATTCTAAGACTCTCTGAGGCAACTTGGGTATTTCTAACTCACCCCTGTTTGGCCACCTGCTCTGAAAAAATCACCTTCTGACACAGTTTCTCTTCTTTGCTATGAGACTGCTGTCAAGGAAACTGTTCCTTATCTAATCTGCAACAAAAGCCTCTGGCAATTCTAGCCCCAACAACTGGCATTAATCTTAGCATTATTTTCAGGTACAACACCCCAGTATGGATAGAGCCTGTTGTTTCAAACACACACCCCTGTATTTAGTCTGCTGTGTTTTTATTTAAGTGCTTAAATTAATGGCTTTATATTCAGAAGTTCTGATTACCTAGCAGTAGCTCATGCTGGCTTTTAACTCACTTCTAACTTCATGAAGGCCTTTATTTCCACACTATTTCTTTTCTTTCTAAGCAGCAAATACTAATTTTTACCATCCACACTAGTAGTTAAAATTTTATGTATTGATGAGAGCCTGCTTTGTTTTAAACCATACCACTGCTCTGTGAGTATAAAACCACAGAACTTTTGGGATAACTGATTATTTCTCCTGAAGGGCATCACAGCTTCAGAGATTTCTCTCTTCCTAGGAGATGAGTAGAATCTGCATAATTTGTACTTCATGACAAAACAACAGCTCACACTCTGAATTAGTAGTGTTATACTCTGATGCATGTCAGCAATAGCAGCGAAGTGCTGGCTGGTTATTTAACAAAGATAAATTAATTTGTAGCTGTCAGTCATGTTTTCCAGATTTGCTTAGATTCTGAAATTTATTGACAAGCTATAATAACTGACATTTAAATTGTCTGTTCTTGTAGAAGCAAACATGGAGCATTGACCTAAAATATGACATTTAGTTCTAATCCCTGTTGTAAGTGGAGAATAGAGATCATTTGCTACTTCTGTAATTCTTCTATTTAAAATGAGTATTCTCAAATGGTCCAGCATCCTTTTAAAGCAGCATTTGAAGATCTTAAATTTACTTCTTCCTGAAATATTTATATCTTTCTCAAATTCCTTGAATGCAGTTGATTTTATTCTGTCAGACAAGTGCAAAGGGGTACATTCATCCCTCTGTGTTCCTATACCAATGGCTCCTTCAAATCCTAATCAGTAGGCAGTGTGGTGGTGATGGAGGGGGCCTGGCTGCATCTTGTTTGTTGCTGCCCCATGGGAACAGGGCTTCCAGCTTCCTGGGTGCCACTTTCCCTCTCTGCATGACTGCCCTGGTGCTCACACACTCACAGTGATGGGCAGAAAGGGGACAAAAACCTCCAGCTTCCTCCACTCCTCCAGCAAGGTGCTGGAGGGCAGGGGGGGACACTTAATTCCATGGGAGTGGATGATAACTCAGCCCTGAGGTGACACAGGGGGCACCTGCACTGTTAAACTGCTGCAGAGATGCTGTAAGGATATTCTACCACAAATCCTTAACAGGGGGAAAAGAAAAAAAAAAAAAAAAGGAAAAAAAAAAAAACAACCAAAAACCCCCAAAAACCAAGCACCAGGCCAAACCCCACAAATCACAAACATGTTTACTTCCTCTTGATGCCAATCAACCCCCTTAAGAAGAACAGCTTGATGAGCCGTCCACTGTCTTGTGTGTCCACCTCAGGCCATTGCCTGCTTTCAGAAATGTCACAACCAAAAGGGAAAAGTATGTTTCTTTGTTATTTTAAAAGAAATTATTCACTAACTAGACCAATAATCCTCATTACAAGTCCATCCTTCCTCACTGAATCAGCTACAAATCATATCCAACATATCCAACCGGTCTGAAGGGTTTGGCATTGAGTTTGGCCTGGACAGGCTCAGAAGTTCCTTTGCACAACAGGACTTCAACCCCTGAACAAAGTACTCTGACAAGGCTGTGAAAGCAAATGAAAATGACCACAGGAATTGAATGTTCTTCCTGGATTTTGAACACTGGGATTTTATCACAACCTCAGACTGCACACACAAAACAAAGGGGGAAAAGTCAGACTAAATTGCCCAGGAAAAAGAAAAAAAACAGCCCTGAAATTAAAACTGGGAGATGGGGGAAGGCTGATGCCTGACCTGCACAATGCCTCTCCCTCCACCTTTCTGAAAAGCCTTTTTGATGGCTCACCCTTTCAAACCCTCTGATTGCAACTGCCAGCACGTAAAATCAGCTACTTGTGCAAATCACTTTTAGCTGATTATTTTAAAGAGGATCCACTTCAAATAAGGGGTTAAATCCTCTTTCTGTTACATGATGATGTTTTTCTTCAAGGGGTTTGATTGGCCTGGTGCTCACGCATTCACTCTGTGGAGAAGGACTAGGGCAGTGATTGCAAAAATGACACCCAGCACAGCCCCAGTAAATCTGCTATTGTGTGAGAACACAAAGAACAAAACTAGCTCCTGGTTGCCTTAAAACCTAGAAGTAATATTTTCTTTCTTCTATTAGTGGACACATTTTTGAAAAGCAACAGCAGCTGATGCTTTAAGTCCTTCACTGGTCCCCTAATGATGACCAACCAGAAAAGTAGAGCATCCTTGGCTTCCCTTCAGGCCTCTTAACTGCTCCAGCTGGCCACTAACTGCTCTCTGAAAGGGCCTCAGTGTGACACATTTGTACACAATATGGATCCTGCAGGTTTCCCAGCCCCACAGTACCAGTTAGGCAAGTGTTCCCTTCATGTATTGGCTGTGTCCTGCCTTACAGGCATGTATCTAGATGTTTTTCACTTTTTGCCAGCTTCTCCGAATTCTATTTTTAATATTCAGTTAACTTTGTAGAAAGTAATTATATTCTGCTCATTCTACACCAGCTGGTATTTACTTCATCCTCCATCAGGCATCAACAGAGCATGGGGCTGCAAGACAGAAACATTACTCTGGCAAGCATAAATATTTCATTTTTCACACCACAAATGCGTTGATGATTTATTAATTAGCCTAAAGGCCTGCTGCTTCTGCATAGCTGAGTAGCAAAATAACTCAGCTATGACGACTGAGAAAGTCTGTGCCTCACATCCCATTGGAAAGCCTTGACCAGCAGCATGCCTGAAGGCTAAAAAACACTTCCAATGGGCCGAGACTAAAATTACCAAGATAAGTCCTGGACATCACAACCTTTGGAGAGATGCCTTGTCCAATTCCAAGCAGTGGCAGCTCTGACGCCGACCTTGTGCCGGTTCTGCAGAGGGAACCTGTCTGGCTGCTGTCAAACACATTCTCAGCAGAACTGATACTCTACAGCAGCTATAACACTCAAGCGAGCCAATAAAAACCAGGAAACTGAGCAACAGTGTATTATTCTTTGGTGTTCATAATTTCAGATCCAGGCTGAAAACTATATCTGTCTTTTTCTTGAATTAAAAAATATATTTTATATATATATATCCTAAAATTCTCCTTTAAAAATTCAAATAATCATTCCTATTTCTTAATTTTACTTTCAGAACAGCCAAGACAGTGCCTGCCTAATTTTGTTTAAAAATTCAATAATTTAGAAGTTGATTCTAGCAATCTCTGAATTTTAAATGAAAAGCAGAGAAAGAAAAGATGACTGTATCAAAAGAATTTACACCAGGTTTAAAGCACACTGAAACACCATTTCAGTTCTGGAAAACATGCCAGTGCTCCCATTTCCATTCTGTTTGCCTCCACTTTTAATTAAATTAGAAAGAATAATTCTTACATTCACTGTAATGACTGTCTTTGGGCATGAGTAAAATCTGAATGGGGCTGAAGTGTTTTGGTGGCCAGTGGTTCAAACCAGTGCCATCCTTAGGAGTCAATACAGGGGCACCTCCAGCAGGGACCAAATAACTGGGAAAAAATCCCAGGGGAGCCTCAAGGAGCTGAGCAAAGGCAAATGCAAGCCCTGCACTCTCATCCTGGGCAGCTTTAGCAAGGGAGCAGCCAGCAGGCTGGAAATTAATTATTTCCTACACTGGGCATCAGGAGGGTTCAATCACATGTGCAGTGTCCATATTCCTATCCCTCCCTAGGAGAGGAATATTGATCCCCCAGGGAGGAGGATGGAGCACACAGCCCAGGAGGGGCCCAGGGAGCTGGGCTTGCTCAGCCTCCAGGCGAGGAGAAAGGGGGACCTGCCACACTCTGCAACCATCTGGACAGTGACCCAGAGAAGATGGAGCCTGACCTTTCCCAGCAGTGGTCAGCAAAAGATTGAAGAAACATTAATAAATCACAGCTGGGTATAAGGTGAGAAGGGGAAAAAAGTCAAACAGAGCAGCATGAAAAGGTTAAGCACTACAGAGGTTGTCCAAAATGTCTGTGGAGTCTCCATCACAAAGGTGGGGAGGGCAGGGCTGCGTGAGCCCCTCAGCAAACTGACTGTTCAACCCTCCCACTGGCCTCTTCTAACCTAAATTATTCAATGATTTAATGAGTGAAAGAACTTAGTGGCAGTTGTTACTTATACAGCCTGCTTAATAATGAATGTTATTTGATGTTTATATCATAGAGCCTTGACCCTATTCCAAAAAGATTTCTGTTTTGTTTCCCTGCAAGGAATTATCTTGTATACTCTGAAAAATGATCTGACATACCGAAAACTAGAAACATTTTAGTTCTAAGGTTCTCAAATTGCAGCCTTTGCCCATGTTGGGGTGAAAACACATTTTAAAAGCTCAGAAATTTCCATGGAGTTAAGTTCTGCCTGGCGACTCCTGTGCATGCACACATATCACTTTGACTCTTGCTAAAATAAAGCCTGTGCTTTTCACTGTCTACCCATCTTGCCTCTTACTAAAGCTTTTCAGTAGGATATTTTGAAAAACAAAATAGAGATTAGTCCAATTAGCAATTTATCTTTAGTTTTGTTATTTATCTTTTGCATGTAACCAGAAGACCCCAGCAGAGACTTGGCAGGTGGTGTAAAATTGTGCAGCAAAGAGCAGAGAATTGATGCCCAAGAGGAGTGGTGTATGACAAGCCAGATACACGGTGGAAGGTTTGGAAAGGGATAAAGAAAGGCACCAAAAACATCAGAGCTGGGAATACATTCTGTGTCTCTGAGCCTCAGTACACTGCTATCTGCTAGAAAAAAAGCTGGTATGAGGGGAAAAAAATCATTTCAAAGTCTCTTGCTGACACAGTCTGCCTGAGGTTAAAGGCAGAACAAAGGTAGAGTTAGACTCCTTCCCAAGAGTTATTTTTAAGGTTACTCCAGCTCACCAGATAAACATCACGAGCTAACAGAGGGGAAAAAGCAGGGGAGACAGGGATGCCTGCTTCCTTCTGTGCTGGCAGCAGGGGACAGCTGGTGGCCGGGACAGTGGCAGCAGCATTGTCACCCTGGGGCGCCTGGTGCCACCAGCTGCGTGCCCTCCCTGCCAGGCAGGGCTGCCAGTCCAGCAGCACCTGCCTGGCACAGTGAGAGCCAGCTCAGCACAAGCTCCAGGCAGGCAGCAAGGGATGGGCAGTTCAGCCTCCAGAGGCAGGGAGGAGAGGACTTAGCCAGCGTGACAAAAGCAGACACAAACCCCTCCTTCTGGAGGATACCCCCAGTGGGTTGTGCCCTCCAGGGGAGTCACCATTGCCACAAAATTTCATGTCCACCAAGACTGGACACTCCACTGGAGCACCTCTAAAGACTGGACCTCCTCTAAAGTGTGTCTAGGGCAGCTCTAGGCCCAGTGTCCTCATTCAGGCTGCCAGCACAGAGCATGCCCAGCTGAGCATCAGGAGAGCTGCTGGCCTGTGCTTCAGTTCCATCATTTATGAGACCTGGATCCTTAAGATCATGCTTATCTCCCAATTTTACAGTCTATATTTCAAAGTTAAAAAAAAAATAAAAATTGAGCAACATATTTTGCTTCAGCATGGTGTTAGCATTAATACTCATCTAGAAAGACTCCTCACAGCTGTGTTTTAACATAGCAAGAATTGATTTACACCTGGACCCATTTATTTTTGACACCTTCTAGCAGCTCCTGTCAAATACTGCATTATGTTTATATTTTTCACTTTATTCTGCATTAATAATGCATGCTTTGTTATTAACAACCTTTGTATTCACTGAATAAATGCAGCTTTACTAAATTTTTCATTAGCACTACACTGAATGTGCATGTTCCTAGAACTGCAATAGAAGATGTTTTGTAGATGGACAGCTGTCCTAACAGACAGCAGCCTATGCTTCTGAAACAAGGATAGCACCATCTCAAAAACATACCCAGAACAACACTAAAGATCCAATTCCCAATACAGAAATTTTGCTTTCCTTTTTTCCCCCTTCTTTTTAAAATAATCCTGGGTGTTCTATGCAAAATAAGGTGCAGAATATAAGTTGCTATGGTAAGGAAAAAGGTAATGAAAAATTTCTTGGCGTTTTTCCCTATTTGAAAAATTCCAGATTTTTTCATTTCAAATTGCTACACAAAAATATCTGAGAGCTCACACACATTAAAGATATCATCACTCTTCCTGCCAATATTTACTCAGAAGACAGAAGGAAACCAGCATAGGAAATAGGTTTGTTTATTTGCTTTTAACTAAAAACGTCAATAAAATATGATAACCTATATCTGAGAAAACTGTGTTTCTACTCACTTTTAGGCAAATCCCTCCTCCCATAATGCATTCTCAAGAGGAAGGTGGCATAGCAATAATTATCTCCTGAGCACTTTTGCCAGCACTGTCAACCCTTTGGTTGCCTAACACCCTCACAATTTTTTTGCTTGAGTAAAGGGCTCAAAGTTATCAATTGCCAGTGGGCTGACTTTTTTGGGCTGCCTTGAGCATATGTCACTTATTACAATGTATAAGTGAAATGGAGTATAAGGCACTGCAGCTGTGAAATGGAGCACCATAGCAACAAGGGCATGTAGGAGAGGGCTGTTAAAGCAGAGGAGTAGGTGTGACAGAAGGCCTGGGGTTTGTCAATAATTCACACTTTATGGCAAGAGGAAATTGATAAAAGGCATTTAAAAAGAGTTAAATCTCTTCTATTTCTGTGATCACATAATACATCCTTCATCAAGATGTGAACTAACACCTCTAATGAAAGGTAAAGGACACACAATTCAGTAGCTGATCCCTTCAATCCCATTTCCATGCTGTTCCACACAAATCAAAATTAAATGCTCTCCTTGAAGGAAAGACACTGTAAGTATCTTCCCAGAAAAAGAAGGAACAACAGCCAGCACAAAAGGGACAACAACATTCAGCACTCCTGGTCTGACCCTGCCTGATTGCTGCAATGCCACCCTCACAATTCATGCAAGTGTTTGGGCTCTCAGAACTGAGGCTGAGAGCTGGGAGTGCAACAGCCGTGTCAACAGTGACTAAATCCTGAAAACCTTCACCTCTGACATGGCAGGACCTTAAGTCACATTGCTCTGCATTCAAATGAGGGAGAATTGTGAAAAAAAAAAAACCTTACAGAGGGAGGAAAGGTCGCATCCAAATACAAGACTTGCAACATAAAACCAAGAATATGAACAACTGGTGTAAAGCAAAGGATTTTTATTCAAATGTAACACTAACTCTATTAGCTAGAACTCCCTTTTGGCTTTGATATTTGTTCTATTTTAAAGTCTTTGGTGCATCCTCTGAATATTTTTACAAGTAATAAAAGCCAATCCTTTATAATAAATTACTGTGAAAACATTTTTCTAATCTGCTGTTCCAATCTAGAATAAAAATAATTTATGTCTTTATTATGAGCTGCATCTTCAAACAGCTCAGAATTTTTTAATCTGAGCACTATCTCCTGAATTACACTGGAGCAGCACAACTACTACAAGTGCTAAGGACCAAACCCACTCTGAAATGCAAGCAGATAGGATAAATACTTCTTTTTCCTCAGATTAGATTGTGACAGCTTTCACCCTCCAAAATTAATACTACTGCATGTAAAAAACCCTAAATTGAGCCTGATTTGTCCCCTTACACAGGCGTTAAATACAGAGGTGTATTTCCAAGAGTCAGGAAAGCTTCTAGCAAGCAGCTCCTAAAGCACCCTATAACTCCCAGTTATTAATGACTTCAAAGTTGAAAAATGGTCACTCTAAGGTCCACAAGAGACAAAGGCTTGTGCTTTTGCAAAGTGCTGGCCTGGGACTGACAAGGTACAGGGGCTCTGCACAGCTTCCAGAGTTTATTTCTTATCATTTATTGCCTGGCATACAGGACAGATACACCCAAAACTGCAAGTCCTCAAATTGCTGCTGAGCTCATCCATGCAGAAGCAGGAAAAAGCAAGGGGATTCTGTTGGTACAGGAACCACATAATACTACTGCATGAACCATGCCCATATTTCCTGCCTCTCAAAGGTCAAGAATTCACTTTTTAAAAAAATAGTGAGTTAAAGAACAAAGGGTGGCACTTTACAAACCCCAGATGATGGAAAACAACTACAGCTGTTTTTTGCAGGTGAATCCTGCCAAACACTCAGCGTGAGGAAAAGAGGAAAGGCTCCATCTAGAACTGAGTTTAAAACTGGGTTGACCCAAGTGGCACAAGTCAAGAAGAAAGCAGTTTCATTAGTTGTGCTTGCTCAGGAGTTCCCTCTGGGAGCTGGAATTACCCAGGGTCTCCAGCACATGAAGGTGAGCAGACTCCTGCAGCACCATCCAGCCCCTCTCAGCACAGCAAAGGACACAGGCTTTAACACACTGATTTTCTGAGCTCATTTTCAAAGCTCTGAATGAAATCACATGTAGTTCTAGTTCTAGTCTGCACACCAGCCATGCAGAGTTTTAGAAGCAGCACGCTGGAACACTGCTGAAAAGCTACTTGTCGTTTCAAGTATCTTAGTGCCTTGCTTTGCTCTTCTGATCTTAATGGAAAATACACATTTTTTGTTCCTAACATAATGGCCAAGAAGTTCTCCTGACAAGGGTTTTGAGAAAGCCTAAAGTTGCAGACATTCCTCAGAGGAGCAATCCATGTATCATTCTTAGATTTTTATTGTTTGCTGTTTTAAAAGCCACAGAAAATTACCTTAAAAGTCTTCCCTGAAGAATCAAGAGAGCTTATTATAATATGTTCTGTCAGAATGGAGTACAATTGTCTCCTTCTTTGCAATTTTTTTCCAAAATAAATGTATTTTCTTCCAGTTCTTCTTCTGTGTGCATTTACAATATTTTTCCATACTATTTCATGTTCAGCAAGACTGATAACTTTCTTGCTATTTTTTGTGGCCTGCTTTTATTCACTGACAAATTTACATTTAGATTATGTATTTTTACCTTTTTATTGGAACAAATAGCAATAAAAGCACATTTGATATAGTGTTTACATCCAAATATAAATAAGCATCAGTACCTGGTCATGAATTTCTCAAGCCCTACAGCACGAAATGAAAATGCTGCATTGTTTCACCTAGCTGGCTCAGTTTGTAGGGGGGAACAGATGGAGACACAGGTACAAACCTCTGTGCTGGGGTGCTGGGATGTAAAAATCCTTACAAAAATACTTGTTATGAGCTTGACTTCATCCCACAAAACTGCCCTGCCTTTAAAGGAGCAAACCTTAGCAACCTCACCAGTTCCTCCAAAGCCAAACATCACCAGTTTCAGCAGGGGCATAAGCCTTCCTTGTCACAGAGAGCCACAGGGCTCTTGGGAGAGCTGAAATCCTCTTTTCCTCCATGGGTAATGTGTGGTGGACACATTTGGCTCAGACCTTCGGCTACTGAATGACTCAGCAAACAAAAAAGTGTCTCCTAGCCAACAACATGAGAAATTAATGCCTGCCCAAGGTAAAAAGCCAGCTCTGGAAAGCAAGAATCCCAGTCTGCTGATTGTTCCTGATTCTTGGTAACCTCTGACCTAAAGCTACACTCATGCAATCTGTGGAAGGAGTAGGAATAGAGTTTAATAACTTCCAGAAGCAGCTATAAGCCAAATTCTGCCTGATCACCTTTTTAGTATTCACAAGAATACTAAAACTGTTTCCTTGCTGATCATCCAAATGCTGGTGCTGGGGAGCACTGAATTCTCAGTTATATCTTTAACAGCTCATTTCTTTAACAGCTCATTTCTTCAATAGTTTTTTTTTAATACACTCCCCTCCCACTCCCCCCACCAGAAAATACCACAGCAGAGAGATTAAAAACCTACACTTTCAAGTTTTCTCTGCATGTAATAGAATCATTCATGCTTTTTTCCTTACCTTTAGTAATCTCACTTTTGAAAAGGATAACCAAAAAATGTAAACTTCCCAAAAGCTGAAAAAGATCTCTTCATTTGAATGTCCTTTTTTGGTACAGAAAAGAGAAGGGTTAGGAAAGCTGCAATGTAGCAACAGAGGATGAAAATGGGTAAGTGGATAAAAATAAGCAATGAGGAAGCATAGATATCACTTACTGCACACAACATCAAAATAGAAAATGTGTATATTTGTGCCTGTGCCTTGCCAAGGTTTCCTGCAAGGAAAGCATTCAATATTGAAGCACCTCAAGATATAATTTCAAATATCATGTTGAGAAAGCTACACACAAAAAAAAAAAAAAAAAAAAAAAAAAAAGAGGGGGGCAGAAAGCACCCAGAAGAATAAACACAAAAATAATCTAATTCTAATATCCTGAAATGGTAACAGCCTCAAGACCCTGGGGGGAAGATGAGTGGGGCAGAGAAGTGTCACCACTTGTGGAAGGAACTTGGGGTGGGTCCCTGATTGCCACCTATTGGAGGTGTGGCAGTTATCTTCTCTTAATTGAGCAGTTTTCTTTATCTCGTCCCCAGCAATCCTCCCCCTGGGAGACATCTGCTGTTAATGGGCTACTGAAAGTAACTGCAGGACTGATAAAAGTTGCAGCATCCCATTGTGAGATGCTCCTCCCAGAGGGAGGAGCCAAGCATCCCTACCTGGATATAATCTGGAGTTTCTGCAACACCAGCACTGGATTTCCCAGAGGAACAGATGCCTCTTCCACTGCAGGAAGATTACACCCTTTTATACAGAATCACTGCTCCAACAGAACCACACCTGAAACTCCAGGAGGACTGCAGCCATAATTCCCAACTGGACTGCTACCAACAGCCTGACTAACAGGGTGTCAGGTCATATTCTGACTCTGTCAGTGTTGTTTTGGTTCACTGCATTGTTTATTTTATGTTTTATTTTCTCCCCTGATAAAGAACTGTTATTCCTGCTCCCATATTTTTGCCTGAGAGCCCCCTTAATTTCAAATTTATAACAATTCGGAGGGAGGGGGGTCTACAATCTTTTTTTCCCCCATTTCAGGTGAGGCTCCTTTTTCCTTAGCAGATACCTGTCTTTCTAAACTGAGACAATGTGCCACCTGGCAAATAACCACGCCCTCTGCTCCATGTGCCACCTGGCAAATGACCAGGTATCAGCCCCACGGGCCCTTGGCTGGCAGTGCAGGGCTGTGCAAGCACAGCCTGCAGCCCCTGGCAGGTACAAGGTGAGGGGTCAGGCTGCCAGGCCATGTCACACCCAGCAGCCACAGCTGGTGCCAGGCACAGCCAGCCCCTGCTGGCCTCATCAGGAGCACAGGGAAGCAGCCACCACACAGGCAATGCCAAATACTCCCCAGATCCTGGCTTGAACAGCAGCACAGGAGGAGGCTCCCCGAGAATGCCCAAAGGGAGCAAGCACAGAAGAAACTGGCCATACAGCCAACCTTTATGGCAGCAGCTCGTTTTGAGGTTTAGCTCTTGCTGTTGAGTGCAGAGCTACCAGAAAGGGCAAATGATACTGAATCATCTGAGCTCTGGACTGTGTCCTGCATGGGCTCTGCCAACAGCTGGCTGGAGCACAGCTCAGTGCTGCTGGGAGTTCAGCACCAAGAAGTGAGCAAATCCTAATTCTGACAACCTTCAAGGTGCACTATTCTCTACTTCCCCAGCTCTCACTGCTCTGCGAGGAAAGGATTTAAAGCCATTAATTCAAAAAGAGAAAATAATAACATTTTTCTAGCAATAGCAGAGTGAAGAAACCACCTTTTTACTGAAGTTGATCCTGCACAGGTCTATTAACTTTATAAAGAGAGATACAGCTGTTTAAAATAACAACACAGCAGCTTTTCTATCTGTAGTGCTCCAACAGCAGTGGGAATTCCCCTCCACGCCTCACCTTGCAGAGCTCTGGTTGCTAGATGCTCCCATGTGCTGTGGCTTGGGAATTTGGAAATACTACTCTACTCTTTGAAGCTTGGGAGAAAAAAAATAGGATACCATAAGGAGAGAGAAAAATAATGGCAGGGAATGGGCCATTTTCACAAAGTTTATCTGCAACAGATAATTTTCAAATGTAAACCCCAACTGGTGAAAGAGGAAATCAAACAGAAATACACCACAGATTATATTCCCTAGTCTCTTCTTAAGACAAGGAAAGAAAGTATATTAGATCCAGTTGAAAAATCTGTAAAAAATGCCATGGTTCACATACCATATCTGTGCTCTGTGTGTGTGGCCAATGTACATGGGGTCTTTCTACTCTTTGTTCATTATTCAGAACACATTTTCCAAACCACTTGTGTGCATATCCAGCTCTCAAATAGCAAATATACCCTCAGCACAACTGCATGCTTACAATTTAGGAAAAATACTTGGGCAATGCAGGTATTTTTCCTGGCATGCATAGGTTGCTCAAAGCAAATCTCATAGAGAAAATTACCATGGTTTGTCCCAAGCTGCCATTCAGTGAATAAGGTGGCTGAGACCTGCCTGCTGAGAAGGGAAAATAAAGCAGGACAGTTTGGAGGGAGCCTGGCACTAGCCAGCCAGGCCCTGAGCTCTCAGGCCTCAAGCCCCTGCTCTTGGATGCAGGGTGACTTCACACAGCTTTGCAGTTAACCTCACAGTCAAAAAAAAATCAAAAAATTACTGGCTTGATCCCAACTCACCCACAGCTCTTCAGGGCTTTTCTCTAAGAGTATCAGATAAAGCACCTCCTATAGCCACCACTCTGCTATTTTTCACTATTTGCTACCCCTTTCTGACCTTCAGTGAGTAAATTAGAGTTATTTTTCTCCCCACTATTGCATTTCAAGTCCAAGCATGCTACAGAGCTAACACATTTATGGACACTTTCTGAGCTGGAATCTCTCCATTTCTATATTGAGTTCAGTGGGGCTGTGAATAACTCACAGCACACATCACATCAGAGCCCAGACCCCAGTGGACTGGGCATCACCTCCATTGCTACAGGCAAGGCAGATGGAAAAAGGGGGTTATCTACAGGGAGACCCACTCCAAGGACTCTGGGATGTGGCTGCAGAAGATAAGAAGAAATACAACCCAGGCAGGCTGGATTTCCTAAAATAAATAAGTACCTTCTCCAAGAAACTGCAATTGGGTCTCTGACCACCAGATTTTTTTTTTGTTCAGTCATTTACAGCTCACTGTAATTGCTCAAAGCCCCATCCAGCCTGGCCCTGAACACTTCCAGGGATGGGGCATCCACAGTTTTTGTGGGCAAAGGGTAGCACAAAGGTGCCACAACAGCAGAAGAGGGCTTCTTTCTCCAAAGGCTCCCTATTCAAGCCTGCATCAAGCTGCATGGATGTATAATAAGCTGCTTTTTTAATAGACCAGCTAGATTTGCTAGAGAAAAATCTAGAAGTTGAATGATTTATTCAGTTTGTGTATTAAAAAAAAAAAAAAAAAAAGTAGAAGGCAAAGCTTTGTTAGATGAAAGATGCCAAACTGTTTTAGTAAAGCTGCTGGGATGCACGGGAAAATTGGCTCAAAAGCACATTTGATTCAGTCCCTGATTTATTGCTGTTTGTTTACATTTCTTCAGCAACTAAAAATGTACTTAAGTAGGAAAAACGTTTAAGAAGATTTACTCTACTCTCCTAGAGCAGGCTTTCACAAGACATGGGCATTACTCTAAGTCAATTATTTTTTGCTTCATTGTCTTTGGCTGGGTTGGACTTCTCTGCTCAGTCAATGAAAGCTGTTACAGAGCTGACAAGAAATTTCCCAGCTGAAAAACACACTGAGTGCCAGTGGGAACTCCCTGAGTGAGTTTATTTCATCAGGAAGCCACTGTGCCTCTTCACAGTGGAGATGACAGACTGAGGCATGAGGTCTCAAACAGGCCCATGTTTGCCTTGGTCTCAAACCACATTTGCCTGTTTTAAGACATCTTGCCCTAAGTACCAACCATAATTCAAGAGGATTTTCAAATGAGCTGTCTTTTCTGGGTTGTTGAAATGTGCTCTCATTTTTCTGTGTGTGTAAAATGAGAGCACTTGGCTTGTTTACTACGGGAAGAAAGCACAAGTCATCACCAGCAATGCTCCTGTAAACTGGGAGATTTGAAGCAGGAAGCACACAAAGGTGACCCCCTTCAAGGTACATGTCAAGGAACAGAAGAGTTGGACAGCCACCCACCCCAAAGAAGTTAAATACCTCAGAGCTCTTTGCTTTCCAAAATTTTCCTTGGGTTTATAACCTGTCAAGCAATTTGCAGAGTAGAGCCACCCTTATGAGTCTTCATCATTCAGAAATTATTTACATGAAAAAAATATATGCAACTTTCCACTGAAGGTTACAGGCATCCAAACAGATCAAAGCTGGATATGAATCAGGATTAGTATCAGTAGTCAGAGTCCCCTTTTCTGTCTGCTCATTCCTGTGGCTTCCATCCTTGACATGTAAATGCCACCTGTGCCCTGCTGATTGAAATGGATATATACATAAATTCCTTCCAGCTTTATGGCTGATCTGTAGACTTTACTGAACTATGCCACTTGCACATCTGATGGGTTTTGCCTACACATTTCCCAGTCTCCACTTGTCCAAATTTGGCTTGGACAGAATCACTTCCCTGTAAAAGTTTAAAAAGTGGAGTTCTTATGCCCTAAGGTCAGAATTTTGTCAAAGCACAGATTTTTGACATAACTTTTTAAGGCTATAAAACATTCAGGAGACTGACAGCTCCAGACTGCCATTTGTTTCAGGAGGATAACTCACAGAAAAGTTACTAAGGTTGCTTTTAGGCGTCTGGTTTATATTCTGAATTTGATTTACCCCTGAATGGTCCTTTGTAAGCCATTTATGTTTCCCATTTAAAATAGAGCAGCTACAAATTCTTCTGTTATCTAAGCATGTCAGAAATGAAAATTAGATTGTTTTTTGCATTCCTTTTATCACACCAGCTCAATTGCACGCCACACATGAAAGCTTGATCTCTGCTTTCTTCTAGCCAGAAGCACTTAATCCTCTTAATGGGTGACTCACCCAACTTACTTAGTCTGGTCAGATAGGAAATCATCTGCACGGCCAAAGAATTACAAGTATGGAACAACACTGCATGAAATTACCTCATGGATTTCCATATGGGGATCTTGCTGTCTGCAAGACTATCCTACCTAATAAGCCCAGGGGATTCAGATAATATATTTACAAACCCTATTTTCATTGATTTTTTTTTTTACTCTTTCCTCTCCTCATTAAACAAGACAGATACCCAATTTGAAGGCACTGGTTAACAGCTAAAAGCAACTTTTGTAGGCTTTGTAGCAAGTAGGAGTGACAAAAACACCTCTTCTCTCACTTCCTGTAGGTCAATAAAATATAACATGATGAACCATCTGCTGCTTGTATAATGGGTAAAGGCTGGAATAACACATCAGAACTAATCTAGTCTTTTCAGGGTTATCTTCATGAGTTTTAAATGTAACCTCCCACTGGCTACACGAAAGAGCTGACTTAGCTATGGAATAGCTGAAGTCACTCTCTGTGCTAACAATTTTATCTGCCTCCATTCTCACCATAACCAACCAATGAGGCAGTGAAAATATCAATTAAATTACCAAAATTACCTTTAGACATTTCTCACAAGCCCCCAAAAAGAGGCTAGCATTTTAACAACACAGCCAAAGAAGTAAAAACGGGGAAGATGTAGCATGAAGGGTCACATCTTGCATTTGGGATTGCTGACATCTGGGAGAACCTCTGGGAAGGACAAAGGGAATTTATCTGCTGCACAGAGGCAGATGGGGGGTGGATGGTGGGTGGGCTGAAGGGCCCTGGGCTGTGCTGTAGGAAGCTGCAAAGCCTTGGCAGGTAAGGGACATCCTGGGCTCCCATCTGGCTCCTGGAGGGCCAGCTGGACATGAGGGTCACACAGATGCTAACACCCACCCCAGACATCACTTAACCCCGTAAATCTGGGAGCAGCCCAGCACCCTGCTGTGCAAACAATCACCTTTTGAGAACCTGTCCCTGCCCAGCTCAGGGGAAGCTCCCACCAGCTGCCAGATATGATTATTCCTTGCCTCTCCTCACCCCATGAGGCTCTGCAGAGAATGCAAAGTCTGTGGGAAGGACTGATGGGATTCTCCACGAGGCTTTGTAACAGTGGTCTGCGCCTTTCAGCTGGTGAAAAAGCAGAAACACAGCAGATTAAACTCCCACTGTTCAAATTGTATGAAGGATAAGGGAGAGGGTTTAAAAAACAGAGCTGTGATGCAAAGGGATGTATTCAGATGTTCTAGCTTACTCAGTAGTAAAAATTACATTTAATTAACAATAACCATATTCAAATAGAATTAACTTTAAACCAACTAAATCCATAAAATATCTTCAGCCTAATTTCTAAATACTATTATTTAATTACTCTATCTCTTCTGATATCAATTTAAGCAGAAAATTTAATCTCTTGAGGCATGTTAAACAAAGGCTCAAACATTAGCATCAGTATCTCCTTGTTGTTTCCACAATTATCTTTCTTAATACTAACCACAAAATACAATTTGAAGGAGTATTTTCTTTAACTCTTAACTTGCTTTGAGTTTTTTACATCAGCTGAAATTAAAAAAAATATACAAGGAGTATTAGTCCAATGAAACAAAACTAACACAATTTGCAGTCTCCCGTCCATTTTCAAATTAACAAACCAACTATGCTGAAAAGAAAAGTGAAAACCCTGCATGTGTAAATGTTGTAAGTCACAGATTTGTTGTTGTGGGTATTTTTCTTTCTATATTTCATCCCGTGTACAACAGCAGTGGCACACTTCAGCTGGAGGCAGCCTGGCAAACACTCAAACAGTGGCTTGCTAAAAGGAGAAATTCTCAGACTGCTCTTTCTGGGACTTTCCTTCATCTGCTTCCTCATATTGGTAGCTAAACCTACAGTAAGAATATTCTAAATATTATGTGTATTTGTGGTTTTGGCATAAAACAAAGGGATTACTGAATTTCTCAGCGTTTTCATTAAAAGCTATTTTCTAAGATATTCTAGGGCTGCTTGGAACTGAATCTGAGGACAATTTTTAGATATTTCAGAGCTTTATGAAGTGTCAAAAATGCTAAGTGATAAATGCAGCTTTTTTAACTCTTCATTTTTCAGAGCTCACGCATCCCAGAAAACAGACATTAACAAGAAAGTTTGTACAATAAATCATGGCTGAGATTGATAAATACAAAATAATTCAAAACCCATCAGTGAGCTCTTCAGAACACTGATGCCAGTATAATACAGTTCAGTTGCTGGATGAAATTTGCCTAAGCTCAGATGGGGTTATCTCATGTGCACATAGATTAACAAACCCATTGCAGTGACATTAGAACTTTGCAGCTCTAAATGTGAAGTGCCACAGACATCTGGCAGCAGTCCCACTGCAGGAAAAAAATTTAAAAAATACATGTTTCCACCTTATAAAAAGCAAACGTGGCCTATCAAAAAGAATCAAGACAATACAAAAGTCCAAAGCACTGGCAAGCTGGTGTCACTTTGCTGCAGCCAGGTGGCTGCTGCCACCAGAGCTGACATGATCCTGTGCTTGGAGCACGCTCTAAACACAGCTGTGATTTTGGACTAAATTCTGCATACCAAGGGAAGGATGTTTTCTTCCTCTCTGTCCCTTTAATGTTAGACCCTATCTTTAAGACACTTAATCCACCCAGCTAAGGGGCATTGATCTGGTGTCTCATGCTGACCTCTACATTTTCTCAGTATCGCCTGCACCTAGATATTTCCCATCCCATTGCAATCCAGAACATCCTTAAGTGGGATTAAGTGTCTTAAGTGGGACTGTCACGCATTTCTCATGAGCCTGCTTTGCCCTAAGGCATTACCCCACCTTCCCATCCCAGGGAGCTGGAGGGTGTCAGGAGAGTTCTGCCCACCAAAGCATGGACAAATTTTTCAGCAAGAAAGTCCCTCACTATTCCTATCACTAAAAACATTTAAATATTCTTCAAGAGAGTGATTTCTCCACCAATCATTGTATGTTTTCCCTTGGAGAATACAGAAAGAGGGGTCAAAGAACACTAAAATGCAGTTGTGTACTAAAGCTTAAAAATACCTCAATCCCCAGCCTTTTCCTAACTACCACACTGACATTAGAAGCTTCTTCCCAGTTCACAGTTGGGGTTTTAGATAAGTGTTCTAACTCTTTATTGTTGATGAATATTATGTATTCTCACAATGGAGGTACGTGGCCATAAATCAGGAACAATGTGTAATCCAAAGATGTCTGCTACTGGAGTAAAATGTCACACAATTGACATCTCAGGGCCTCCCAGGCTTCACACATGTATCAGCCTCAGCAGTCTGAAGTTTGCCACAGCTCAATCCTCCACACACATGGAAATGTGCACCTACCCCATCTACAAAAACAGGGCTGAGATCATATGCCCAACATCCCATCCTCACACAGACAGTGCAGGAACTGAAGATATTTATTTCACAGTTGAAAGAAACAGGGAAGACCACCATCAAATGGTATTAATTTCCATGTGTATTGTTAATGCATGCAAACCCAATGGGAAGAAATGATGATGACTTACTCAATTCAGAAGGCTGAATTATTTCTTTATTATAACTACACAAAAATGCATTAATATGTTATATAAAAGGAGGATACTAAAACTACATACTACTTTCTCTGATCTAACACAACTCGTGACCCTCTCTCTCGAGTCCAGCCCCAGGTGGGTTGGATTGGCCATCAGGCTCTAACAATCCTCACCAGAATCCAATCAAGCACTCACTCCAGGTAAACAATTCTCCAAACACATTCCACATAGGAAAAACAAGGAGCAGAAATAGAAATTGTTTTCTCTTTCGTTTCTCTCTGTACACCTCTGTGAAAAATCCTGAGAGGGAGAGAAATGTGCTTGCCACACATGTGTAAGGTCTTTCTTTTACTAGTTGGTTTTGCAGAATCCTCTTCTGCTCTTATGTTTGTTCCCAAAGCTGCTTTACCCCACTTGGCCAAAATATTTTCTCACTGTACAACCTACTGCTTCTCCTGGGCAGTTTACACTAGCTTAGCTTTTCTCCTCTCCCACTGCTGCAACATTACTCATGAATATCCATGCCTAAGCCACATAATTCAGGATTAATCATTCCACTCTGATAAATGTCACTGACTTTTGCTCATCTCTTCAACATATTTTTACTCAAGGGCCAAGTAAATGGTAATAGCCAAGGATAGCTTTATCTGGCAGATAAAGGGCACTCTGGAACTCTAAGGATATTTCGCAAAAGCTACAATTGAATTGAAGAAAACAAACCAATTACCATACATTTCTGACTTCAGTAGTTACTTCCCATACTCCATTAATTATTTTTATTTTTACAACCTCGTAAAGAAAAATAATACAACTTGTCTTTCTAAACACAGCCAACACCTGAACACAGCAAATCACCTGAAATGTTCCCTAGGTGAAATTTGGCTTTCCAGAACTGGCAGGTGCAGGCAGTGAAGGTGACACAAAGCACAGGTTTTGGGACCTGCTGGAGAGCAAGGCCTGCCAGCCAAAACTGCCAGCACCCTCAGCATCACCACACTCCTGCACTGCCCTGACCCCTCTGCAGTTTGCTGCATTTTGCTCACCTGCCTGTGCACTAAAGGCACAGCAACTAGCAGCACAGCCTGGATTTGCAAACATCAGCACATCAGGATATGCAAACCACTGCTTTAAAGTCAGTTGCTTCAGGCTCAATGCTGCACTTTCCCAGGAAATTTAAACAGAAAATTTCACCTGGCTTTGCTGGCTGCAGCCTTGGTGCTGAGCCAGGCCAGGGAATAGCAGAAGCAGCCAAGAGGTGAGGGAATTGGGTGAGCTGTGCTGAGGGAAAGGAGCTGCCCTGAAAACAGCCAGTCTGAGGGACAGGGGATGGCTGAGCTGTGCTCAGCCCTAGGGGGAATTGTGTGATAGTCCTCCTGGTTTTCTATCACATATAAAGTAAATTAAACAGGAGCTTCCTCTTTCTAGCAAAGTCTGAATAACCACATCTCAAAAGAGAGACAAATTTTCCTAGGAAAAGCTTGGATGAGGACAGCATATCACCACTCACACAAGGAGAGATTTCTGACTGAGAGGGACACCTTTACAGCATCTTTAAGAAATAAAGCTTAAATATTCTCACCATTTTCCCTAACCCCAACTACAAAGCTGTCTACTAGATAGAAAAAGAAGAACTGCCTACAGATATTGCCATATAAAACCAGACAATTTGCTCACAGACATGGGAGCAGCACACTCTTGAGTGGGACAGACATTTCAGAACCAAACAGTTATGGGAGCAGCTAAAACACATACAAGGGTTTCAGCAGGAGCTGGTAACATAACACTGGGAAATGCTCTCAGAATATTGAGCATGGCTTCAATGGAAAGTGGACACTCAGACCTCTTCAGAGCCCCTTATCCAGTCAAAGATCAAATTGAGAATTTTTTTATATGTGCTTTGAAGAAGAAACAGGAATATATTACAGGAGACTACTTTCTTTGCACTAAAAAGACCTCTCACACACATTTGCCTGAATCAACATGTGACTCTAAAATAACTGGTCAAGCAGTTTCAACAGATCAAAAACAGCAAGGAAGCAAGACAACTGCTTAAAAATAAAGTCTCTCTTTCTCTCTTGGGGAAGTAACATTTTTTGCTATGGAATTCATACAAGCTTACATTTTAACACAGTCTCCTGCCCCCCACAGAAAATAAAGGGCTTATAGTAAACTGGCTAGTAACTTACAGTGGTTGTCTTTCTCCTTTCTCTCCATCCCCCCAAAAAATAAAACAAAGAGAAACTTCACTCTTATTTAACCAGAACTATATTTCTATTCCGAGCAAACTCTGACAAAAACAACCCAACCCCACCACCCTGCAATGCTTATTTACAGACATTTAATAAACCAAATAAGACAATACCTTTTCTGGCTCACTCTGGGGAGAAATAATCTTCCTTGCAGCAAAGAGAGGAGTCCCAGCACAGCAAACCAGAACACTGGGAGGCTCAGGGATTTATGTCCCTCCTGTCCTCACCCCTTGTTACTCATTAGGGTTGATTGGTGCTCTGCAGCTGAGCCTAATTAAGGCTCACAAGGCCCAGGTGTGAGCAGTTCCTGTGCTGGCTGTGCCCTGGCAGGTGTGCTCCCATACATACTGGATGACGGGTTATGGGTGGTGCCCTCTCAGAGCAAGTTTTGAGCCTTTCCTTACACCAAGACATGGGTGGCCTGCTGAAAATGAGGCAGAAAATAATAAAAAATGTAGATCTGATTTAGCACTTACAGCAATATGGAATTATAGTCAGGCCTTAGATTTCAAAAGCAATACAATTACCTTTCCTTGGGTAGTAGAAAACCTAGAGACAACCAGGTCTCTTAAAAAATTCATGTGGTTTTCATGCCTTTTTCCTTTCTCCATAATTAGTAATTATCTTAACATGTGGTTCTGTTGAGAGTGACACTCCTGTAAAGTTGATGGGTGTGCATTGAAAACACCTAAAGAAAAGCAACAAGAAAGGAAAATGAAGAAACTTCATATTACTCGGCTCTCCCACCTACAGTGCAGTGTGCCACTGGTATTTTACTTGTTTCTATTCAATATGCAAATTCTACATTGTAGATAACACACCAAAAAAAAAAAAAAAAAAAAAAAGAAGTAATTTATTTTGTTTGGATTTTTTTTAAATGCGTCTGATTTTTTTTTTTAACTGGAGAATGTGACTTATATTTCTGAACATATGAAGACTGGAAATGCCTCAGCATTAAAACACAAAGGGAATTATTTCAAAGCTTATAATTTCCATAAAACATTTAGATACATTTCAAATCTAAATTAGCTGCTGATGAGAGTTGTATTTTGTGTCATGTGACAGCAGAATCCCAAGATCCTTGTTCAACCATGACTCTCACTGAAATTTAGCAAAAGATTATCTGAGCCAAGACAGCAGGATTCAGTTCCAGAGATTTCTCTGCAAGGCCCCAGGGCCAAATTCATTCTTGATTTAAATCAGACCAGCAGAACTGAAGTCGATAAAATGCCACTGATTTATATCAGCTCATATTTATTGCTATAGCACCCATGCTTACTTCCATGCCCCCACTGTAATCATTCTCCACTGTTCATTAGGTGCATATATAAAAGCTGACAGAAAGCACAAGCCAACTGACTGCTCTTTGCAGAGATCCAAATGTCAGATTTCCCTCATTTGTAAACAAGGTCTGGATCTTACTAATGCTGGTGGAAATAAGGATTCCTGCAACCCAGCCCCATGCTGCTCCATTGGGATAAATGAGATAAAAATCAAGAACTGGAACAAAGAGCTACTGTGAGCATTACTGTTTGCATTGCTTTGAGGTGTGATATGCAGGGAATTTTAGGGCTGGTTCTTTCTGTGTTATCTCACTTGTAACTCCAGTTCTATTTAATAATGTGAAACCTGTTAGTGACACTTCTAGACAGATTCCCTGTTATTTCCCACTAAATTGCTTTATTTCTTTTCCTTTTATCATTGTTCTGCAGAGATGCTCAAAACTAATTTGCATCAAAATGCCCTATTGTGCCATTATTTATGGAAAATTACAAATCCTTACAGTGTCCAAAGACAGACTGGGGGATGCTTGGCTGTGTTCAAACAAGTGGTTTGCTGAAAACCAGTGGGGCAGCTGTGAAGTGAAACCCCTGGCAGGCCTTTGGTTCAGTTCTTGGAGTGCCTTGATGCTCCCAAGGCAGATTCCTTGGGAAGGATCCCACGTGGTGGCTCCATGCCCCAGGAGGCCCTGTCCCTTCACCAAGGCTCTCTCAGTACATCCCTAATGCTTCTTTCTTCACAAAGCTTCATACCACAAACCCTACAGGCATTTATGCCCCAGGACCAGATTATCTCTCAGTTGGTGTAACCCCCCAAGAAATGGAAAATACCAGTAGATAGCAACTCTGCATAAGTTATTTAGGTCTACCAACCCTCTCCTCTGAAACTGAATTCCTGCTGGCATAGTTGTAGCCACAACCTCTTCTAGGTTGCTTCTCCAGAATCTCCACTGAAACTCTATTTCATTATGTCCCTAGTAATGTCATAAACAACAGCAAAAAAAAAAAAAAAAATCACTTTCAATCTACAAAGCCAGTGTGGGAATATCTACCCAAATAAGCTGCTTTCGTTCATTATCCTAGTGGGTTGTAACAGTTCAAAGATATAATTGTAACATGATCATTTGTCTTTTACTCTGGCTTCTTCTAATTTTGAAGGAACAAGCAATTGTACAAGTATATTGTTATGATTCTAATCTTTCTTCCCTCTTTTTATGTTTTCTTTGTTTTCCTTTCAGAGATATTGCTGGAGCTTCAATTAAAACAGGCAGATCTCTGCTGCACAAAGAAGTGCTCTCAACTATGCACTATACACTGTGCTGTTTAATTTCTTTGGCATGTGCTACTTTAAATAATAAATAGAACAAAATTCCAAAACTAAATCTGCAACACTTGCAACATTAAAGAAGTCTTACTTACCTGATCGAGTTATCTTTCACATGGGCTGAAGCACAGAAACTTTGGTTGAAATTCATAAAGTATAATTAATCTTCTGAAAACGTTTTTTCTCCATGCTAGCCAGTTTTTACATGAGCATACCCCATTGAAAGATGGACAGATTGTTTGTAAATGAGTGAGTCAATATGACTGTGAGAGAGATGATTATTCTGGTGACTAAGTATGGTCAAGGGATGCATGAGTTTTGAAAAGTCTTTCCCCCATTTCAGTCCAAGCAGTAGATTGGATCAAAACTACAGCCCCCTAGGTGCATTTCAGTATGTGGGGCTTGGTTCTGATGAAGCAAATCAGTATAAGGATGACATAAACCAGCAGTTTGTACAGCAAATTACCTACCAGAATTTTGGACCTGACTGGATTTCCACTGAAGCTATGTTGACTTTATCATTGGTTTCACCTTGACTTGAATCAAGGCATTCATTACTGCCTTGAGATATTATTAAGATGCTGTGTAAGTTTCTTAAAACTTAAGAAACTTAAAGAGTATCATCAGAGCACAACAGAGCCAGGCTGCTCTTTTTTTCTTATTCAGATGCATATCTAGTGGTTTTAGAAAAACTTCACTGCTTGCCTTATTAATGTCTTCAGGCAAGGAATATAATGCAGTTCAGTATTGTTTGCCTGAAATCAAAAGTAATATATATATAATCTTAATTTAAAGATCAAATGCCTGAATACCCTCTGTTTTGTAGGTTGTGAGACAGCTTCTGTCAATGTTTTTCCCCATAAGTGTTCTTGATAAAGACAGTAAGATTAAAATGCAGAAGCTTAAATGAGAACACTCATCCAGCTGTCCAAATATGCATCATATTTTCAATAGTAATAAATCCATGTTTACCAACATATACAACTGTTTTCTAAAACACTTCACATGCATAGTTCTCACTAAAGCAAACAGAACTTCTTCTGAGACACTTCAGAGACAACATCAAATGAATTTGTCCCTACACGTTCCTGTACTAATCCAGTAATCATTCCTCAAGGCTTGCTAGCTCTGCTGCCATATGGTTTTCTGTGGGGAGGACTTTAGAATTGAATTTGTTTTGTTCACAGCAGCATCCTTCACTGGAACAGACAAGCATATATTGTCAATAATCATGATGGTTCAGCTCCATTCCCCTCCGTGCGCAGAGCTGACACCTTTGCTGAGTCACTCACTGTGACAGGGCTCCCTTCACATTACTCATTTCTTTACACTTTCTGTTGCCTTTTCATTCTTCCCAATTGATGTCTGCATCATCACCTCCTCTAATCACCTTAGCTCTGTGACATCCCCCTTGAATTCCTTAAAACTCTTCTCGGCATTCATAAAGCAAATCAGTATGTATGACTGGGAGATGACTCTGCCACCCTGCAGCACATGGCAGCAATTATGTCATTCTAAGCAGCCAGTGTAATCTTGAATACTTAATGCACAAAGTCCTGAAAAGGCGTGTGGACAAGGGCTTGCACTTGAACAGAAGGAATTAAAAGGAGCAAAACTATTGCAGAAGGGAGTGAGTCCACAGGAGAGGAGACAGATGTATCAAAGCAAGGGATGCATCAATGTATTTATGAGCATTTTTCTGGGATGAGGAAATTCAGCTGAGAAAAAAGGGACTGCTCCTGAAAAGCAGCAACAGGTGGGCTGCCTGCACAGATCAAACTCATGGAAAGTCACTGAATGTCATTTCTCCACTGCAGAAATCCAGCTGAGGGAGTACACTGCTCCATCTGGCAGAGAAGGAGTCAGAGCTACAGAGGGGAAATTTTAACTGTGGCCGAGGCATACATCTAAACACAAAAAGCCTTTCATGAGAAAGATGAAATTTAATTTCTCCCTTCTCTTTTCGCTTTCCCATTTATTTTTTCCTTATGTTTTCTCATAGGAGAGATTTTCTTCATCATTACTGGCTGGTCAGAAAACAGTGAAATATCTAGACCATTTAGATTTTATCCCTTAGGGTCATGCCATCACAAAAGGCATTTTACTACTGTGATGTGTAACTTTATTTTATCATTTGTTCAGCTCTAATTGTGATATGGATCATATTTAATTTTTAAAATTTTCTCTTTTAAAATTTTTTTGTATATGCTTGAGGTGAACTAAATGGTCCCCATTTTTCATTTCGTTATTTCTGCTCTGCAATAAGAATTGGAGGACATCACATCCTCTCTAAGATGTCTTGATCATCCTTTTCTTTTCTTTGATGTACTCTGAGTGTGCCCTTTCTTTTGTCATATGCAATGCTTTCTTGCAACAACTTTTAACAATTGTGATTGATTTCTTGGCTTTTCTTTTAACCACAGTCTGAAACTTCTTTAGTTTTCCAACTGCCACCATACTTCAGCTTCTGTATCTTGACATTTCCTCTAGAGATTTTTCAAATGATTCTCAAGAATCCATGGTTTGATAATTTTTCTCAATGTACCTTTATATACTGCACTTTAGCTGTATGTAATAATAAAGCATTGAAAAAGATAGACAAAACTTAATTCAGACTTCTTCATAAATATTGATTTAATTACTTTTGCGTTTCATATTGCCAGAGATAATTGCAATTGCCATAAGCACAGAAAGCACATGCTTGGCTTCACCTGAAATAATACTGCCATGTTTCTCATGGCTTCATTCAGCTCCTTTTCCTTGAGGAAAACCTAGGGAAGATGGAGGCATTGATCATCAGACTTTATGGTGTCACTGAGGGCACATTAGCACTGTATAACACCTTCCTGTGCTCAGTATAATATCAGCATGAGGATTTGAGGCATCTGCATTCCTGGAACCCAGGTGCAAACAGCTGGGTGTGAGCAGGTGGCACTGCTGGGTGTGCCCCTTCTCCAGGGGACACATGAGGAACCCCACCTCAGCCAGGCCCACTGCCTCTGAGTTACTCAGGAATTAAATTACCAGCATCCCTTTGCAATACAGTTTTCTATGTGGAGACTCCTCAATTTACAGCAGAAGTCCAACATCAGAGGAAACCAGAAATAAAAGCTCTGCCCAAGACAATTCTGTGCCCAGCCAGCATTTCATTTCAGTCATCATGACCAAGTGAATTGTTCCTTGTCCTTCTGTTTTGGGTAGGATAAAGTAGCCATTTCTTTCCAGCATCAAGGATAGATTTAAAAAACTGAGGTATTACATGAAAATCAGGAGGCAGTTCAGAAGCTGGTGGCAAAGGACAGAAGCCACACAACTTTCTCAGTAGAAATTTATGTGCCTGAGAGGAACTATCTCAGGGCAATTCTCACAGACAAGTCAAGTGCAAGTTTCCCCACAACCTCAGGAAAGTTCGTGATTTTTTCCTTTTTTTATTTTCTTTTTAAAAGGGAATGTGAAAAAAAATACGATGTTGTTATAACCTGCGGATTTCTCTCATCTTAATTCTCCTCCTAAATCCTTTCCCTGCAGTTTATTTGCATTTTGTGACAGTTCCTGTGAAACAGGATATTGATTTATTTTAATGCACAACTTAAAAAGTCACGACAATGAGATGGAGGCAAAGAGAAGAAATTAAATATGTGAGGTAACCCAACCATGCTTTGCAGATGTATAATGTTCAATGCACAAGTGCTGGTGACATGCTGGATTATAAACCACCAGAGTTCAATGTAGATTTTGTATAACAAAGGACATATTGCTTCCTGACAGTAGTAAGAATGGACTAAGGGAGCAGAGTATCTTCAGTGAGAAGAAGAGATCAGTTCCAGAAAAGAATGTTGTGTTAGTTGGCTGAAGGAATACAACTGGAGCTTTGCCTGCTGCTCAGTTTGACTGAAATCCATAGAGGTGGGTGCATTTAACAGGTGAGAACTGCCATGAATGAGGTTAAGGCTGTAAAAACAGAGTGAAGGGGTTAACTGCAGTCGGCAGGGGTGTCTGATGCATGTACAAATGGATCAATGTTCTTTCCTGTCTCTCTCCAATACCATATAAATCTCAATAGCTATTGGATGAATCAGCAGAAGATAAGAACTGAAAAATCAGTTTCTCATTGACTCTCCAGGACTTAGTTCTTCTTTTTGCCTTTAGTGTTATCCAATACAGACTATTTTAAAATTAACTGGCAGTAAAATTCAATCCTTTTGGAAGTCTGAGCTTGGTTTCAAAGAAAAAAGGCTCATTTAAAACAATCTTTTTACATTCGCTTTTCAGCAATCGGTTTTGAGACTGATCTGTCCTTGATACCCAGGCAGGGCAAACCCACTAGCAGACAGGTGAAAACAAAGTTTATTAAACATTCCTTTCCCATAGAAGTGTGAGCAATTAAAACATATGTGCCTGTTGAAGCCTATAGTTAGGTTTTCTAACTATGTAAAAGCTATTACTCATCAGCCTCCTCTATGTTATGAACTTAGATGTGATTTTAAAATGGTTTCTTAGAATATTTGGGTTTG
The DNA here is from genome assembly GCF_048771995.1 of Taeniopygia guttata. Lineage (NCBI taxonomy): Eukaryota > Metazoa > Chordata > Aves > Passeriformes > Estrildidae > Taeniopygia > Taeniopygia guttata. Next base: position 9,614,128 of record NC_133031.1, on the reverse strand, counting down.
AATACACTTCAGCTGATGAAATTTACACCCCTAAGTTATTTAAAGTTCTGGAGAAGCCCCTCCACAATTTACCTCTTTCCTATTTTCCAACAGAAGCAGTAAGATGGGCTTTTCTCTCTTCTTTCTGCCACGCAGCACCTCTGATCTCTGTCAGCAGAGGCAGAATTGCAGCCCCTCACAAAAAAAGGTGACCACTGCACCCTTGTCCACCCCCTGCTGCTGCAGCCCTGGGAAGAGGAAGGTGCTCTCTGCTGATGAAATGGTATGATCCTTCCTCTCCTCAGGAAAAAGACATGAGATCTTTCTGGAGAGGAAAGAGAAAACTAATTCTGCTGTGGAGAAGCTACAAAAATGTGAGCCCTAAACATGAATCCTTAGAAAAAGGCTAGAATCCAGATTTGGTTCTCTAATTGTAGGTATCATTGGATAAATCTGGATTCAAGGCAACCAGGGGAAATAAGGGGCTCCAGGTGACTGTGTCAACAGAGCTGTTAATAAATGATGACTTTGTGAGCCACAGGACACAGAGATGAGGAGCTGCCTGCTGCTCATCTGTGCTCTGCTGAGAGCAAAGAGTATTTGCACAGACCTTCTCTGGCACTTAGGAAGGAGAAAATTTGGGTTTTTACTGAAAAATGAAATGCTTTCTTTCCAGATAAGCTGCTGCTAGCACTCTGTTCCTAGCAATAAGAAAAAGAGGGTTTAAATATTGAAAGTATTTCTTATGTTCTGAACGAGGAGTAAAGGGACACATTCTTTATTCTCCCTTTATCCTTTACTACCTGAATTTTGTTTTTCTTCACTGTGCTTCTTTCCATTTAAGAAGCAAGGAAAATTAATATTTCCTCAGTTGAAGCAATATGCTGTCCCTGATTTAGTACACATTTGCAAATTGTCTATTTAGTTTTATCTCCTTGCTTTCCTAATTCTCCATTTTGTTTGATCTGCAGGACACAGGAGGCTGGTAGGATTATAGGAAGAAAATGAGCTGTGTAATACAACCTGTGGAGGGTGTGGCTGGCAAATAGATCCGAAGGGATTATTTTAAAGTCATCTTTTCTAAAGCTCTAAAGCTCTATTTTAATGGGATTAGAGAGATGTCTGATACATATTTGATTTCAGCAACCTTTTAGAGACCCTTGCCTGCCTATGATAACTCTGTGCTCCAAAGTATGCTGCAGCTATGACATTTGTTTTATATCAGGGTAAATTCCATAGGAAAGTAGGATATTTTAGAGCTGTGAAAAGATGTCAAGAAATCAGAAAATACTGATCATAAGGTTTTATAAATATCCCCTTTCTTTTCTTTTTTCTTTTTCTTTTTACTCATCATTGCAGCCTACAGTTGCAATATCTAAGGAAGTGCTGAACTTTCTCTTACACATGAGGCTCACATATTTTACCAGAATTTATGTTTCTTTTAAATCTATGGTGATCTCATGGGCATAATTTATGTTTTAATAAAACTATTTTAATTCACTATAGACTCTAGTTATATTTAAGTTGACTTAAATATCTTGGTTGAGATACTGACTCTGGTGAAGACAGAGAGAAAATTACAATCCCTTAATTTCCCATCTCTCTCAGTAATGCTTTAATAGTCTCAGCACTGACTCAGGCATTTTTTCTCAGCTTTCCTCATGCTCTGCATACAGCCAAAAGATGAAACGTGGTGTCCCACTGGACAGCTCTCCATGAAGGGCTTGTGCTGCTGGATAGGTCCTCATGATTGCAGTTTGTGGGGACACACAAGGCAAAGCTTCTGACAAGGCACTTGGAAAAGCCCTGAAATTGTTGCTGCCTTTGTTAACTCTGTCACTTCTTTGGATTCAGATGTTTGTTTCTGCAACATGAGAGTTTTCCTAAAGTTGCCATTGATTTACTTTAAGATTCAAGGCAAACTGTTTTAAGAGTATTGGACGGCGACCTAACTCCAGCCATTCCAACAGGAAGACAACACATTCCTGCCAGTCCAGCCAAGCCCAGCCCTGGTGTGTTTTTAGACAGCAGGCTGGCCCAGGTAAGGGATTTCCAAAGAATTTCCCACTAAGAATGTCTGTGGGAACACCAAACAAGAACTCAAACTGACTGCAATTAGTTCTGTGTTAACTGTTGTGAGCCATTCAGGAGCAGAAGGTGGAGCTTCTTTGTTCCTGAGAGACTCCTTATAAAAGGCCTCTGGGGAGCGTGGTGAACAGGAGCAGGCAAACAGGGTCACAGCAGTTTGCATGGGCAGGGCCGCAGGTTCTTGCCAGTTTGGTAAGGTGCTTTCATTGTTTTTTTTGATCTTGGGCTTTCTCCTAAGCATGGTTTTAACCTGGTTGAAATCTGTGGTTGGTACAAGTGTATGTGACCAAGCAGAGCCCTCCAAAAAGGATGTGTCTGTGCAGACCCATTCCTGCCTGGGCAGGTGTTTGAGCTTATCAGTGGCATCAGCAGGTGTTGTGGAGAAGGCCTGCCTACGGTGTGAACAAGTGAACAACCTCCTCTTTCTGGTGGCCGAGCTTAGGGAGGAATTTGAAAGATAAGGAGTATCAGGGATAGTGAAAGGGAAATAGACTGGTGGAGTTCAGCCCTTACATCTTTAAGGGAGGCCCACCAGGATTCAGAGTCTCTTTCTCAGGCAATAGAGAAATTGATAAGAGGAGTGTCAAGGCAATTAAAAGGGAGTTTAGGGCACTGGGTCAAGTGGTTGATAGGACAGGTGTACAGGTAGTGTTTTGTTCAGTCCCTTTGGTGGCAGAGAATAATGATGAAAGGAATAGGAGAATTCACATCAATTAACAAATGGCTCAAGGGTTGGTGTCATTGGCAAAATTTTGGATTCTTTGATCGTGGAGCAACCTTTATGGCACCTGCTCTACTGGAATCAGATGGGATACATCTCTCTGTTAAGGGCAGGAGGTTTTTAGCTCATGAACTGGCAGACCTTATTGAGAGGGCTTTAAGCTAGGTCTGAAGGGGGAAGGGGATGCAGCTGGGCTGTCTGGAAGCAGGCCCAAGGATGGTAAGACTGTTAGGGGAGAAAGCAGTGTCCCAGCTGAGGTGCATGAATACCAATGCACACAGCATGGGTAACAAACAAGAAGAGCTGGAGGCCATGGTGCAGCAGCAGAGTTATGATGTAATTGCCATCACAGAAACATGGTGGTTTGACTCACATAGTTGGAGCACTGCACTGGATGGCTACAAGCTCTTCAGGAGAGACAGAAAAGGGAGAAGAGGTGGAGGGGTGGCCCTTTATATTATGGAGGCTTTGGATGTCATAGATATTGAAACTAATGATGATGAAGTTGAGTCCCTATGAGTAAAAATTAACGGGAGGGCCAACAAGGCTGACATCTTACTGGGAGTCTGATATCATCCACCCAGCCAGGATGAAGTGGTGGACAACTTATTCTATAAACAACTAAACAATGTTTCAGGATCATCAGCCCTTGTTCTTGTAGGTGACTTCAACCTACCAGACATCTGCTGGGAACTTAATACAGAAGAAAAAGTAGCAATCTAGAAAGTTTTTAGAGTGTGTGGAGGATAATTTCTTGTCACAACTGGTGGGCAAGCCCACCAGGGGAGGGACTATGTTAGACCTGTTGTTCACAAATAGAGATGGACTGGTGGGTGATGTGGAGGTTGGAGGCCACTTGGGGCACAGTGATCATGAAATTATAGAATTCTTGATAATTGGTGAAATAAGGAGGAATAGCAATAAGATCTCTACACTGGACTTCCAGAGGGCAGACTTTGGCCTATTTAGGAGATTTATTCAGAGAGTTCCTTGGGAAAGAGCCCTTGAAAACAAAGGAGTCCAGGAGAGATGGGTGTGCTTCAAAGCAGAGATCTTGACGGCACAAGAACAGACTGTTCCTGTGTGCCGAAAGATGTGTCGAAGAGGCAAACATCCACTCTGGATGAGAAATGAGGTTTTGAAGGAACTTGAAAATAAAAAAAAAAAGTATCATCTCTTTAAGGAGGGACTGATTTCTCAGGAAGTATTTAAGGGAGCTGCTAGGGCATGTAGGAAAAAAAAATTAGGGACGCCAAAGCTCAGTTTGAACTTAACTTGGCAACTTCTGTTAAAAATAATAAAAAAAGTTTTTACAAATATATTAATGGTAAAAGGAAGGGTATAACCAACCTTGGTTCCTTATTGGATGAGGCAGGCAACCTAGTAACTAAAGATGAGGAAAAGGCAGAAATGCTTAATGCCTTGTTTGCCTCAGTCTTTAGTGGTAAGACAACTTGTCCTCAAGACAGCTGTCCTCAGGGGTTGGTAGGTGGTGCCAGGGAGCAGAAGGGTCCTCTTGTTATCCAAGAGGAGGCAGTTAGAGAACTACTGGGACACTTGGATATTTATAAATCAATGGGACCAGATGGGATCCACCCTAGGGTGATGAGGGAGCTGGCAGATGTGCCTGCGAAGCCGCTCTCCATCATTTATCAGGAGTCGTGGCTCACTGGTGAGGTCCCGACGATCGGAAACTGGCCAATGTGACACCCATTTACAAAAAAGGTAGGAAGGAGGATCCTGGTAATTACAGGCCAGTTAGCCTGACCTCAGTACCAGGTAAGATAATGGAACAGTCTTACTTACTGTTACAACCTACTTACTTACCATACTTAGTGCTATCACACAGCACTTACAGGAAGGCCAGGGTATCAGACCCAGTCAGCATGAGTTTACAAAGGGTAGGTCATGTCTGACCAACCTGGTCTCCTTCTATGACCAGGTGACTCGTCTGGTAGATGCCGGAAAGGCTGTGGATGTGTCTATTTAGACTTCAGCAAGGCCTTTGATACTGTTTCCCATAGCATACTCCTGGAAAAGCTGGCAGCCCATGGCTTGAATGGGAGCACCCTTCACTGGGTTAGGAACTGGCTGGGTGGACAGGCCCAGAGAGTGGTGGTGAGCAGTGCTGCATCCAGCTGGGGACAGGCACCAGTGGTGTCCCTCAGGGGACTGTGCTGGGACCAATTCTATTTAATATTTTTATAGATGACGTGGATGAGGGCATTGAATCCTTCATTAGTAAATTTGCAGATGACACTAAGCTGGGAGCTTGTGTTGATCTGTTGGAAGGAAGGAGGGCTCTGCAGAGAGATTTGGATCGATTGGACAGATGGGCAAGAGTCCAACAGCATAAAGTTTAATAAGTCTAAGTGCCGAGTTCTGCATTTTGGACACAAAAATCCCCTACAGCGTTACAGGTTGGGGACAGTGTGGCTGGACAGTGTCCAGGCAAAAAGGGACCTGGGGGTGCTGGTTGACAGCCGGTTGGATATGAGCCAGCAATGTGCCTCGGTGGCCAAGAAGGCCAATGGCATCCTGGCCTGCATTAGGAATTGTGTGAGCAGCAGGAGTAGGGAGGTCATCCTTCCCCTATACTCGGCACTGGTGAGACCACACTTTGTGTGCTGTGTCCAGTTCTGGGCTCCTCAGTTCAGGAAGGACATTGAAATGCTTGAGTGCGTCCAGAGGAGGGCAATGAGGCTGGTGAGGGGCTTGGAACACAAGCCCTACGAGGAACATTTGAGGGAGTTGGGGTTGTTTAGCCTGGAGAAGAGGAGGCTTAGAGGTGATCTTATTGCTCTCTACAGCTTCCTGAAAGGAGGTTGCAGACAGGTGGGGTCGATCTACTCTACCGGGCAGCAACTGGCAGAAAAAGAGGACACAGTCTCAAGCTACGTCAGGGAAGTTTAGGTTGGATATTAGTAAAAACAATTTCACTGAAAGAATAATAAAATACTGGAATTGTCTTCCTAGGGAGGTGGTGGAATCACCATCTCTGGATATGTTTAAAAAAAGACTGGACTTGGCACTTGGTGCTATAGTCTAGTTGTGGAGTTAGGGCATAGGTTGGACTTGATATTCTTAGAGGTCTCTTCCAGCCTCATTATTCTGTGATTCTGTGATTCTGTTAATTGATGGATTTGGCAACCAGATAAGGGTCTTGCACCTATTTTACACAAAGAAAAGGATCCAGGTAACTCAGAGGAATACTTTTGTTTCTCTCCTTTCCCTTCTCTTTATACTGTTCAGCTAAAAAAATATGAAACTGTGAGGACAGGAGAATAAGTGTTTCACAGAGAATTACAATATTATGCAAAACCAGAGACAAAACAATCCCATTTATTTATTTAAATGTTAGTCTTCTGTGTTTTTACACAAGACTGAACTCAAGAGGTGAAACAAGTGGTCTCAGAACAATGGCCTTAATTTACTTAATAAATGAGACATAAGAGCCCCAGCAGCAGAGACAAAACAGGAGATAGGCTGAGGGGGGGTTTCACTGTAATTAGTTATGCTTAATGTACTTCCAAATTTAGTGAGGTTCAGCTCTTCCAGTTCACCTTAAAAAGGTAATGGGGACCTTCTAAGCTGCCAGAAAAGATTTGGCTCTGGCACTGAGGAGCCCCCAGTGCAGATTTACTCGTATCATTAGAAAAGCTATTTCCTTTTACGTGTGAGCCTAATGAAAGTACACTTAATTTGTAATTTTGTATAATTATAGATCTTGATGAGACAGATAAATGTGAATTCAGTATCAGCTTGTGAGTTCATCATTCTTTGTATCATCCATTTCTCAATTATCTCTAATGGTTGTCTTCAAGAGATTTATATCTTGTCACTTTCCTCCTAACTCATGTAACATAACCTTGCAGATCTGTACCAGTGATTTGTCCCAAGGAGACCAATTTCTGACCCACATCAAGTTTCTGAAAGTTAGGCTTCTAAAATACTTCCAGACTATCTCAAATGGATAGAGGTGAGCCATCCTTCCATCTCATGGTATTCCCACTGTTCGCTTTCCACTTCCAGAGCAACAGCCAGGTACTCCAAGACTGATGTCTTCTCATCTCCCATTTCCATCCCCTTCCCTTCCCTTCCCTTCTTTGAAACCTTGCTTAACCCCAAATTAAACCTCAATAATATAGATAATTGTTTCTTCACACTTCTTTATATATATATATATATATATATACACAAATTCCTAAATGTCCTGAGGTATTTTCCAGGTTTCAGCTTTCTCTTTTTAACATTCCTGTTTTCTCTTCACAGTTCAATGGCAAAGTGACCTCCACCCTGGTTTCTGGGCTTTATATCACAGCAGTCTTTTGGGTCTCTCCTTGCTCCTCTTATTCATGGTAATTTTTTTTCTTTTTAACTATCTGATCTACCCCCAGAGGTGATACTTATAAGAGAACCATAAGGCCAAGCAGTAAAAGCAAACACGAGGCATCATGGGGAGGGGCTCTGTGCATTTCAGAATTTGTTGCTGAATTTGTTCAGAATTTGTTCTTCATTAAACTACACGTATCTGAGAAAAAACGTGTTCTGGACAAAGACTGCAGTTAGTCTTCCACAACTCTCCTATTATGACAGCAGCTATCTGAATAATTCATATATAAATAAAATTTTCAAAAATCCCACATTTCTAACCTCTCTTTCACCCTTTACATGGTCATGTCCCAGTATTCAGGGCAGGGATTAATTTCAATTTTGCAGTATGGAAAAAGTAAGCCCACATATTAGGTGGTTTTTCTGTGCTCATTCATCTTGCTGACTTTCATCTTGAAAGACTTCAGGATTAACAGAGAACATTTCTTTTTTTTTTTTTTTCCTACTGAGGTGACGGAAGCAACAGCCTTAGTAGAAACAAATTCTTTTCCATCAGCAGAAGAAGGGTTCATAACACAGCTGTTTATCATCCTCCAAAATAAGAAATACTGCAGCTGCTTGGTCTGCCACTTTGAAATGTTCAGAACCAGTCATGCTTTGTCATTACAACACCCACCATTATCTGCTAGACCAGGAAAGTATTGCAGTGCTCTCATGATAAATATTTTGGTTATGAATACTGTTCATTTTGTCCTGTATGATGCAATTGAGTTCCCTTAAACATCCATAAATTGTCGGGTACAACAGGTATTTATCAGCATCCTAGCTGTTGATAGAAATGTTTGGGGAATTGTTCACCTAAATTTAATAAACATAGTTTTATGTAACACCTGGGTGAGTACTATTTAGAGATGTGCAGATTTAAACAGATGAAAAGGCAGAAAATAAATGTAAGGCAGATTCTATCTTACAGTTCAAGAAAAGATAGAGGTGACTTTCCATCACCCACTGATCAATCCTTACAGTATTGCAAATGCTGAAGTAGTTTTGTTCAGTTTTATGAGCAATGAGCTGGTTACTCAACTTTACAAAAGGCTGAGCAAACCTAAGGAGGGAACAGGCAGAACTTTTTCACAGGACTGGCCTTGCTTTGTCTGAGAGAAATGGTGATTGCTGTAAGAATAGCCCCACACAAAAACCCAGAGCATCACTCCACACTTCCAGCAGCTCCTGGGAAATAAGGTTTCCCATTCTGCTTAAGAAAGAGGCAGAAATGATGGTTCTCAGGCTCATAGGCCAAAAGGATTCCCCCAAGGGCTCTCATAACTTACATTTATTGCTAAATGTGTTCATGTTTGGATGGTATTTAGAGAAAGTTCTCATGAGAAGAAATTGTGAGCCATTCAGTACTGGATTATCACACATTAACCTGGCTGGGATCTTGACCTTGACAATGAATGTAAACTTGCAAGTGGGCAAAGGCCTGGCATCACACTCTCACCTGAAACAGAAACCTGGTGTAGGTCACTTCTAGCTTCAGATGTCTTAACTGAAAAATGCTTAGTTGAGAAATGAGGCACAGTTCAGAGAGATAAAAGTACTGATTATAAGTATGGATACATAAATTAACAATTACCAGAACAGCAAAAAAAAAAAAAAAACAAACAAACAAACAAACAAAAAAAACCAAAGGAAAACAGTATGAATTTTGAATGAAGTTTTCATTACAAGGTAGAACATAAATATCAATATAGCTTTTGTAAAAAAGGTATTTACTGCAGTGTTTCTTAGCTTAGTAGTAATTTTTGAATATACCTGTCTGAAAACCTATCACAGAAAACATTTTGGAAGAGAAAAAACTTGATCTTGTGTCCGTCATTATTAATTTCCACGATTCTTCTTCAGACAATCCAATCCAACCCCCTCCCTCCAGCACATCATCTGCTCCTCTTCTCCACTACAACCCTGACGATTAAATAGCAGCAGATAAGGGAAAAAATCTCAAATAATTGTCAAAAGAGGTGGCATAGTTCTTGAGAGTTGCTCAGACACTAACAGCAGTACACAATTCTAGATCTGGGAGCTGAAAAAATCGCCAGTTTCCAAGTGATGTCTCACTCCTGCAGTAAAATAGCTGCATACTTGAAGAAACAGAATGAGAAGTGATTTTTCCCTTGAACTGAGAGAAGAACTACTCAAGGAATAAGATCAGCAGAACAAAGGTATTCCATGAATCACAATTTCCTCTGCTTTATTTTCCTTTTTCCATTTATAGAGTGAAATTATCAAGCATGCAGATAGCTTACCTATGTAATATTTCATTTCATAGGGTTTTTGAGAGAAGGCAATAGAGGAAAAATACTATAATCATACCTTGCCTGTCATATCGTAAGCACATTTTAACCTGGAAGATTTAGAAAGGGGAGCAAAAACTGAAATGTTTAGAAGATTACAATGCATGGATGTGTATGTACAAAAGAAACTGTTGGCTAAGAAGTGATCTTGTTCACTTTTCTTTGTTAAAATGGTGGAGACAAGGGGACTTATAAGTATAGCAGCAGCAATAATCCTAACACCTCCCCCAGCTGCCACAAGCTTTTCCAGCCATTTGCACAGCAGTAATTTCTTCTGGATTTTCTGACCTCCCCACAGAGCTTATCATATGGGTTTGCCTCGTTTTACATAGCTGTGTTCCACTGGCACACAGTAGCAGTTTAGACTATAATAAGGTGTTAGTTTCTGCTTGTTTCCATCCCTGCTGTAGTCATTGGTGGGGATAATTACTGTGTTCCTTTCTCTGTGCCCCTTTCCTTTTGAAGTCCGTTGTTCCAACGTCTGCAAGGAAGGAAACACTCGGGACTGCCAACATCACCTCCATTTCCCTGTTGCACTGCTCTGACTCTGTTTCCAAGAGCTGCTTATTCCATCTCTCAGCTGCCCAGGGAAGATGTTGGAGAGCAGAAGGAGGGATTTGAGAACCACAGGAACTCTTTCTGGAGAGGCAGAACTTGTTGGATCATTTGGCCCCATTTGTAGTAAGTCTCATTGCTTCCAGTGACTTGGGTTTCACACTGTTCTGTAAGTTTATACTTCAAACTTTAAACCTTCCTCAGGAAAAGGCTGGGGAGATGGTTGGATTGTCTTTACTTAAGTTCTTTAGTCAAGGATTTAGGAAGGAAGAGAAAACTACCAAAGGTTATTTTCATCAGCTGTCTCAGTTAATAAATCCCGTTTTGACATGATAACCCCTCTTTGCTTCAAATCACAATCCTACTCCTTACTTTTCCCCTTCCTTACTTATATAGTGCTTGGGTTTTTCTCTTTCAGTATGGTAGCAGAAAGTGGGAAAAAAAACCAAATGAAAACAAAACCTTTTAAAAGCACAGTATAAAAAGGATCAGATACAAAAGTCACATCTGACATGAGATATGACATCATCACTATCCTGTCTTTCTCGTGAAACAGTGGGCTCTGGAAAAAGCCCTCAAGCCCCATATTACTTTAAACTTTTTTAATCCCCACTTGCTTTAGCACTGATATGACAAAAGGTTCTGCTAGTGCTGAACTCAGTATTATTGAATGATTGATTGGCAGATTTCTGCTGTCTGAGATAGAGTGGCTGCTGCTCAGCCTGTGTGCCTTCGCCTGAAGAGGGACCAATGAATTTAAAGATGCTTTTCTCTCCAAAGAGCCTCTTTATTACCCTGCAGCTCTTCTGACACTTCAGAAATACAAAGTCGAGTTTCCCCTCTGCCTTTTCACTGTTTGGCATGAATGTTTTGTTGCATTTTGGCTGCACAAAGGATTGCAGTTCAAAAGCAGCACCAACTCTGTTGAATGGCAGACAGCTGTTAATCCACAGCCTTGGGCACTGGTGGCCCAGAGCTCAAAAATAGGGAAGGTTGGGATGGAAATGGGAGTGAAGCTGAATTGAAGATAAATGTTTTACACCTCAATACCTCAATGATTTGGCAGTGGAACCAAAGGAATGTGTGATCTATCCCAACCTCAAAAAAAGGCTTTACTTATGAAAACTGGATCTGAAGTGAACCTTGCTATGGGCTTGGGCTAAAATCTTGCTCTACTTTCATCTCTTTTCTTCCACATAAACTATAATGACCCCAAAGACATGAGATACAAAGATCACCTATGGTACTTCAGAAGATCTACTTCCTTTCTTCAGGAGGAGCCATTGAAATGGATGCTTGAGATCCACAGAGACTTTCTTCAAGTCCATTTCCCAAACCAGAGGTGCTGCATTTGTGCCAGAACGGTTAATAGATTTAGCAGTGAAGCACATATGAAGAGGTGGAAACATCTTTTCTGGATTCAGTTTAATGCAGGCTTTTCTTTATGAATTGGACCATTTAGCTTCTGTGTACCCACTCCAGAAGCAAAGTATGCCAAAAGAAGTTTTTCAGCGCTGAGATTATTAATTTATGACTAGCAACTCTCATTTCATAAGCTATCAGCTACTATTTAAATGTACTTTAAGTAAATATATATTCCACTCATTCAAATTTTGCTAACACAGAGCTACTGTCACAGTGGTTAGTTAATCCATTATTTACATTATTAACAATAAAAATACTATTCTTCAGCTTCAGCATAGCCTGTATTTAAGTATTTTTAAAAGTTTGACAAACATTAACCCTTACACAACTCCAAGTCTGGAAAATTATATCATACCTGTGAAGAATGTGAATGCCAAATATAATTTCTTCACAAGTTTCTCACTGACATATCAGATATTTTCTAGCTTATTGTCCTTCCTGATAACCATTATCTTTTCTTGACTTTCAAGAAGCAATGAAAAACTGGAGGTAGAAAATACTAACCAACCTTTTTTATGTGCAGGAAATAAAAGGAAAATCTTAGTGAGGCAAACTGCTGCTGAACTGGAGCTTGGCAAGCAAAAGAGGATTGTTGCTCTTCTGTCCCATGACAATTCTTTTATTTTCAGATGTCTTTATCAGATTCAGCACTGAGGAACAACACAGTGTGTGTAGGCAGGCTAATTAGTTCATTAGTGAGACTCATCATTACATCAGTACAGTACCCAAGCCTCTGCTGTTATCCACCCAAGAAACTCAGTTACCTGGAGATTTTATTTTAATTAAGATACACCTTTCATCTTTGACCTCATACTTGATAAGTCACATTTTAGTGAGACCATTGGTGAAGACAGAAAAAGAATACACAGTGTTGATTCATGTATTTAGTAATGCTAATGGTCTTTTCAGGAATTGGGAAGAGAGATCAGAAACAAAAGAAAATTTACAAATAATGGTTTATGCTGCCATGTTTTCATGATTGGAAAAACTCCATAATTTTTCAATTAAATTTTTCCTTGAAACAACATGGCTGGACATCTTGTTTTGCACCAACTCCAGCTGCAGTTTATTGTTCTCTGCTTACTGTCTGACAATACTTTTGGTTGCAGGCTGTCAAGTTAGGCCTTTTTAACTTATTTTCTCATATTTAATGGAAATACACAAATCTTTGCTGTTTTGTTCTCCTCTGGCTTTAGTTCTGTGACATCTTTGCACAGGTACTTAGCCCCCTGGCACCCCAGACAGACTTATGACAGGCTGGAAGAGCTGCAGCACCCTGCAATGCAAACCATCAGTGGTATCAGGCTTGCATCTATTTTTTCTTTGCTTTTTCTTTTATTTTGTTAAAAAAAATATTTTTCAATGGAATGACTGTATTCCCACCTAGCACATTTCAATGTTGAGGCCCTATACTCCTTTACAGCCTGCTCAGAAAAAAAAAAAAAAAAACCACACAAGCCCAAGAAACATGATTAGAACGTTCAACCACACAAAAGATTTTGATATAAATATTTGCAAAAGACCAGAGCCAGAAAACTGAAAGAGAACAGGATATAAAAGAAAGGCCTTAGCTTTAAAACTATGTTTCAATAAAATAAAACTCTGGTTGAACACCGTGTTGGAATGCTGAGGTGCTGTGATAAATGGAGGACTCAGTTCTGTTTCACCTGCAGGAAAGGGAAGCAAATTCTTTCTAATGCTCTTCATTAAAGTGCTGATTTTGACTTTTTGCCTATGACGGGGCAATCTGTAAAAGAAAGTAATAAGGGAGTGAAGCTTTGAATTTTAATCTCTTCCTCTTCCTCTTCTTTTCCCTTCATGTTTTTCTCCCCTCCCTTGGCTAACATAGAATGGGATGACTGTGACTCAAGAACATACAAAATTAAAAGGCTTGTACAAAATTAAAAGGCTTAGCCTTGCCTGCTTCTTTATTTACCCATGTAACTCTATGCATAAAAGCCTCACTACAGCCAAGAACAGGTTGTCTGAGAGTACCAATGGTATGGCTCCAGAAAACGGACTTGAATTGATGATCTTCAGTCATTGTATAGGAAAACCAATTTGAAATAGATTTCAAATTAAACTCATTACAGTTGGTGTAATTTCCTGATGTCTATTTCTTAGTGGCTGATGCTTTGTATTACAGGTATAACGTCCCACAAAAGTGGTCTCTACTGGATTCAGAACAAAATAAAGTGAGAAATTTCTTCCAAATTGTGTGTTCAGCAGGATATTCAAATTGAAATAATTGATTTTTTTCCCATTCAAGTGTAGAGCTGAAAGCAAACCTAGGAAGACTGTTTCTGTAAAACAACCTACCAAATAAACCAACAAAAAACAACCCTGATGACTCTGGATAGAAAAAAACTTCATTGACATCAATAATATTCAATTCTAAGATCACTGTCTTGGGACTTCAGCACAGCAATGGAGTGTTGTGGCAGAAGTAAAGAAAACAAAAGTGTGTGAAAGGGGAGCATTCCAGAATCTCACAGTCAACAAGTTGATGTACAACCTTGGTTAAATCACTTGTCTGATTACACCTCAGGAAATCAGCTGGAAAACAAGCATAAAAGCCTGGCCACTCTGACAAGCTGCTTGGAACAAACTCAGACGTGCTCCTGTGACAGGACAGGCATTTGTTTAGATGGAGGATTGCCTAATGGGTACCTTGTGGGGAAAGGGGGAGAATAACCCAACATGACAGATGTAAAAACACCCGTAATATTTACTGCATAAAAGGTTGACGTTCCTGCACATTTAAATTAAACAGTATGAGGATAAGACAGCAAAAGATGATTTTCTTATTTTTTTCAAATCTTACAAAATAATAATTAGATTTAAGTGGTTGGTAAAAAAGTTCAAAATTAATTTGAATCTATCCCAATGTGTTCCTCCATGCTAAATGTCATAGTCTGTATGTGGATCAAAATGTGCATGTGATGGACACAAGAAGTGAATACGAATCACCTGGCACACGAAGCCTTGCCTCCTGTTTTACCCAATGCACACTTCACTGACCTTGCAGGCTTGATCACTCTTCTTATGAATGAAATATTAGGTTTTGAAAAGAGCTGGGGAGCTGAAAGAAGAGGAAAGGACAAAATTGATGCTATGGCTGACTACCTGCTAAGAGGTTTGGGAGGTGGTGGTGGTTTTTTATGGTTTTTATTTCAAGTTTTGGAAAACTCAAAATAGAAGAACGTACTCATCTATGTAGGTGAGTATATAAGAGAGTTAAACACAATAAACACTGTGTTCCTGATGGCTCCTTAAACACTGATACTTTACTTTGCTAAGCTCTGCTTCTCGGAGCAAGCTTGTATATGCAACTTGGCAGTTGCTAAGGTAACAATCATTTGGGGGAAACAGGAGAGTTAAAGAGACTTATAAAACCTACATAAAATTGACATGAAATGGCAATGGCTTCTCCAGGCTTACAGTAACTGCCTAGGTGTTCAGGAACACACATATCTAACACAAATGTTTCCATTTCTGAGGAATTACCTGGTTATGTTTTTGTTTAAAAGATGAATGGCAGTGCCACTTGTACTTGTTTAAGAAAGAAAAACTGTGGCTGATGAAAGAAATGTACTTTTGACTCAAATCACCACCATTTAACACACAGGATATTTACACCCATTCCCTGCCACTGTTTCTTCTCCAAAGGGATGTGCCCAGCACAGCTTCAGAAGCTGCTGAGGGACCTGTCTGCCCACCCTTGAACCTGTCTGTGCTGTGGGGCACAGGATGCACTAAGAGCCAGGGCAGTCTCCTCCTAACTCCTTTTTGGGTAATGGTTTTTCTCTAGACCAAGGCAATTGGAGTGTAGTGGATACCAAGGTCCATATCTGAGACAAGGCACATGGACTCACACTGCACCCCTTATTGCCTTCCCATGAAAAAAATACAGGCTGCTTTAACTAACGAAGGTGTTCTGCAGCTGCTTCAGTTAGCAATAGGTTATAAGGGGTGCTCCTTCTATTTCAAGTACAATTGTAACTGGAGGACGCTTCCCTAATATCAAGAAATCTTCCCTTCACCTCAGAAATATTTTCTTTATATAGGACACCTGCATGACTTTTTTGGCATGTGTGAGACGTGGTGTTGTAGATGATGATAACTTGGAGCTGAGTAAAACATCAAATGTTTCTTTTTAAAAAAAGAGAGGAAACTCCACTGCAGGACTTGGTAACACTTTCTAACAGGAAAGAACTCATCACAGTGAGAGCATTTGGGGGTGACTGCTCAGCACAGACTTCTCAAAGGCTCAGTCATCATTTTCTGATAGGAAAGCAGAAAACAAGGGTGGTCACAGCCACATAAAAAAATCAAATCAAATAGAAGCACAGATGTTGGCAGTATACAAACTAGGAAAACAACAAAACACTCCAAAATGACACAAATCTCTGTCCACCATTTAAAAAGAAACATATAAAAAGGCCTAGATTTCTCTAAGAAGAGTCACTTAAGCATTCAGTTCTGTGACAAGAGTGAAGGAAAAGGTAGGACTAGAAACCAAGGTGATTCTTCCTAGCAAAAACCCACCACCCAGAGAAGGCATCCAAGGTATTAAGACAGGTCAACAAGATGGCTTAAAAGAGGCATGAAAAATTCCAGGAACAAGGTTCACTGTGTGCTTTCAGCAGCTCTCAGACTTCAAGTTGAAATGGAATCAGAATTTTCACACTGGTGAAAGTTATCTTGCATTGCTGCATATATATATTTCAATTTCAGGAATAGCAGAAGGAAAATGCAAGTCCTTTAGGCTAAACACTTTCCAGATGTAAGACTGTACTTGTCCATAATAATAAGCATTACACTAGTTCAGATCTATTTTGTAAATGACTTTGAACCTGTGCCTATCTGCAGGGTAGGAAAAAAAAAAAAGAAATAAAAAAGAACTAGGCAACTTTCAGCGTAGAAAGATGGTCATAGCTAAAAAAAGCCTCTGTGAATCCAACTTGTACCCTGAATATCCTAGGGGAATCAAGTTGTGTCTAGTGTTGTCTATCTTGATTCCCTGCCTGCCTGTCTGTGCTCTCAAACAGTGATTTCCAGGATGTTATTCCCACAGGCAGGCTCTGGCTGGAGCTGTCAGGAGCCAAGTGAGCAGCTCTGCTGTTGGCAGCAGGGACTGTGCCCTGTGGCCAGCACAGGGAGGAGGGCACGGCAGCTGGGACAGAAGGGAAGGGTTCTGCCCACTCTGCCCAGGGAAGGAGGAACCAAAACACCATTTTCTTTAGTGTTCCCTCCCTCTGGCACTCAGAGCACCAGCGATGTGCTTTCTGGAGAGAGGCTTCAGCAGTGCCAGCTTTCAGGCACTCAGCAGGTTGCCAGAGGGAAGTGGTTTGGAGATGCAGCTGGAAAGATCTGCCTTGCTCTTTTTTATCCAAGTTCATGTTTTTAACCTTACAAACTAGAAAGGCTGGATTTTCCCTTGTGTTTTTGTGAATGTGAATGAAGCATTTGCCTCATGAAAACACAAGCACCACAGGCACAAAGAAACCTATCCAAAGAAATCTTCTCCCACTGGCATTTCCTCCACTAGAGAGTTGGTCTTTAGTAGGTACCGTGTTCAGTGTCTCCTGCAAGGCTTTTCCTGTTTAGGAGAGAAGCCCAGGGTACTGCATTAAACATCTGATTTCATTCCTCACAGGGTCTCTCTCTCCTTGTGAATTTACAGCCACTCCTTATGGGAGGCACCAGGCAAGGAAAAAAAAAAAAAAGAAAAAAGAAAAAGTGAGCCCCGGTGTGTGCACATGGGGCAAAATATTCACCTGTGATACACTGATGAGTTTATAACCACATGGCAAATCTGAGCAGACAAAAGCTGTCATTTATTACTCCTGCTTTATCAATCATTTTCTGCATTACATTTTAGTACCATTCTTGTCCACAGAAAGAAAAATTATGGGGATCATTCATACTTTCTCAACATTAGGAGAGAGGAAATTAACATCAGGCTAGGACACAAGCCAGTGCTCCAAAAGGATTTCACTGTATGAATTTACTGGTGTGTGAAAGAATAAAATACACCTAGTTAAAAGTCAGTGATATTAAACTTAAATCAGCTGACTAAAATCTGCAAGACAGATCACTATTAGAAGACTAATTTAGCAGTACAAAAAAACTGATGGCAGCAGAAAGACATCACAACAAGCCTGGGACACAGAGTCCTCATGATATCTTAGTTTTGGTCCAGGATATGGCCTGGCAGTTCCTCGCCCTCTTAATGATCTCTGAGTCACCATAATCCAGTCCAAGTGACTCATTAAAACAGCACTTGGAGAAGGCCAGTATGCCCCAGACCACCTGCAAATGGGAATTTTTTTAGGCTAAATCAATGTGATTCAGTGAAGTGAATGCTGGCAGTCTGAGGAGGGCCTTTCAAAACTTGCCTACCTCAGATAATTTTTTCAAACCTAGAGCTACTTCTCTGGCATGAGCAATAAATAGTTGAGAGTGGTTTCACTGTAATCTAAACACGTGCCAAATTTTATTTTTGGGACAAATGGGTGAATGGCAAGAAGAAAGAGTCACATAGTACAACAATAATTTAGCATTATTTGCATAACTGACAAAGCTTTTTTTTAAAGTTTCGCAGTGGTACCTTACAAGAAAAGTGTGCTAGCTGCATTTTGAAATCTCTCTGTTGACTTAAATGGAATTTCTCTTCCATGAGACAAGCAGAAATAGGTGTCCTTCTGAAGGAAAAGACGCATTTGTCTCCTAGCCAGGAACAAGTAAATCAATGTTCAAACATCCAGAGTGCCAGGGGAAACAAAGGGTTAGTTGGGCTGAAGAGCCTTAGGGTTGCTGAGCATCCTTTCAGCAGGAGTGGTTTTTACACCAATATTTGGCAGCTTGCACTCTATTTTATGGTGAAAAAATGGACCCTACGATGCCTCTGGTAGCAGCACAGTGCATGGAAAGAAATGAATCCTGTGCTAAATTCAACCTGAGCCTCTGGCAAGTGAGCCTGACCCTCTCGGAATTATTGAATTCACTAATGGGATCCCTCTCTGAGAGGAAGGAGATAAATATCCAGACCATTTATCCCAATCAGATTATTAAACATTTAAAAATGGCATTAAAGGGGACGATGCACAGACTAATGCCACTATCAGAACTGGCAGCCCCAAAGGGTGTTAGAAGCCCAAATTGCTAGAGCCTCAGTCTGGAGGTGCTAATCACAGAGCTGGGCTGGTGTCTGGTGGAAATGAGCATCCATTGCCTCAGGCCCTGGGGCTGCAGTCTGACTGTTCAACACCACAGTAAAGCAGTCAAACAGGAAAAGCAAACCAATATTCAGGAGAGCTCTGCACAAAAGCTCAGATCCTTGACACAACCACTTTGTTGTGCTGCCATCCTTATTTTTAGCATATTTTGATAGGATAGACTTTTCCTTTTTGTCTCAGCCTGGTGACAGTTAATTAAATAAACATTTCACTGGAACCTGATTCATATTTTATATGATGAACTGATTCAAAGGCAAAACCTGTTTGAAGTGCAGTGGGTAGATAGGTGTGGGGGGTGGAAGCCCTTAGATAAATAATCACATCATTTTGTGTACCATCACTTAGTGGTTTTCATCATCTCTCCAGCTGCCTCTGATATTTCTTCTCTAGCTGTCCATTTCTTTGTTTTGTTAAGGTGACACATGAACAAATCAATCTGTCTGCTACTCTCAGCAACTAAGCCTTATGCATCTGTGCTCCTGAAAGCTGAGGAAAAAAGAAGGGGACAGAAAATAAATTCCTTGTAGAGTGCAGGAAGATGATGTGTTCCTTTTTTTCCTGCAATTCAGTTAAACCCCGAAGGGCCATTCATTAGGGTTTGATATTGGATTTTGGACCAGAAAGGCTACTAATTGGAAGCACCAAATGCTGTATGATCACTTATGTGCCTTGACCTCTAAAGGGAAATCAAATATATCCTTAGAAACAAATACAAGAAGACACATTCATTTCACCTCTGTGGATAACCACCCACATATTCTGTGGAGCTCTGCTGAGTAACTGAAAGGCATTTGGAGGCTGAAGGAGAACTGGAGCTTTTCTCAAGCCTTTATGACCCAAACCCTAAAGAAAGGAGTGAATGTGACTGCCTGTGTAGCAGGAGTGGGTAGGAAGGTGTTCTCACTAATTGTCTTCCCCTCTTCACGAAGAATCAGAACAGACCCTGTCTAATTGGATGCCTCTAACCCTGTGGCTACTGGGTAAAAAAAGCAGGAAAGAAAACGTTATTCCAAGTAATGACTCAATTGCAGTAATGTGACTTTTATCCCACACCCCAGAGAAACCTGAGTTTTGACATCTGATGTGGCTGGAAATAAAGAACACAGCAGGGAAACCCAGATGAGGACAGCAGCTAGTGAGAGTAGGTTAGCATTTCCTGGACACCAGTGTTTTTGTTTCCTGTGCAGAAAACTTTGATTATTGTTTGTCATTAAATAATTTTAGTGTATAATAATTATCAATAACGTGGCAGGTAGCAGAGAAAAATCTTTGTGACAAAAATGGCAAAAAAATGCATTGGATTTCAATGATGAGGTAAATGATACTTTCAAAGACTCAAAGATTTTAAGCACAGGATAAACTTTAGTCAGTTTGTTCTAGAAAATTTAGGCCAGCAAACTTTATACAGTAGTTTCTGTAATGAGCTTAATAACTTAAAGATAAACTAAAGCATTTATTTTACAGAAAGGCCAATCTTACAGCTGAGAGAAAATTTACTGCATCACTTGGAAAGTTCTGCAATTACAATTATCCTCATTATAAAAATGTGTTCCTCCTCATTATTTAGGTGCTGTTGTTGAAAGCTTAATGGTTCACACTCATTTATATGGGAAAAAAATAAACAGTTTATTATGAAGTATGGAACTATGGCATAATGTTCTCAAAAATTAGTTCAATTTTAATGAGGCTGCAGAAAAAGTAAGTTATGTGTTCATTTTTGTTCTGGCTAGGTGCTGAAACGCAGCTGTAAGGGCTGTTCCAACCCAGGCAGACAGGCTGAATTCTCACACAAAACTCTGCTGTCTCAGGAGACAATGATCAAATTTTCATTAAGACCTTTGAATCTTTCTGTTGAAATCCTTGGGCTATAGGCAGATCCAAAACAACCTACTTTTAAACCAAGTATTTTACCTTGGGGGACTTATTTGATCTGAAACACAGCTGCTTTTCAATTTCTAAGTTGACCAAAAACTATGCATTTGAAATATACCTTGGGCTTTTGAGTTCACATACAGAAGCACTTGAAAATGCAAGTGTAGCTCCATATTATTTTCCTAGAGGATTGTGGCAGGAAAAGTTTAAAAATTAAGGACAGCCCAAATTTCCATATAATTTCCACTCACTTTTCACGTGAACCTTTTTAAATAGTTAAAATTTACCTGGCAAGAGCAATTTTCCACAATGCCAAAAATGAAAATGGAAACATAACTTACAATTGCAGCAAAACAAAATGGTTTTCATGACACTGGATTGAAAAAAAATCTATAAAACAGATTGAGGCTAAGCCAACATTTTGTTTCAGTGCTTCACTTCATATAAATAAATCTGTGCCAGAGGAATAAGATTGCTTACCATCACTGGAAGCTGAACAGATGCTCATTTCTTTGTGATTCTCTGTCCATCTCTGTGGAACCTAAATTTCATGCTGAAACTAAAACATGCTACTGATAAGTCCTTCTTGCCACTATCCACTTCCCAAGGCTGTTTTGCACTTGGAGTAAAGTGTCTTTGATTAATGCAAGGAAATAAAGACTTCTGGTTTTCTCAGATTATTTTCTATTTCTGCTTTGTGACTTTACTCCCAGCTGAAGTTGTCGCAGGGACAGTTAAACTTCAGCATCAGCATCATCCCTCTGGTTTTAAGTTGCTGAAATAACCATCTATTCAAGATTTGCAGTGAAAACAAAATGCCAAGAACACTTTTGAGCTCAGAGATGCACTTCTGTGCTCCTGGACCTTTCTAAGCAGTTCCTTGTAGTCGGGGAAGAAAAGTGGGACAGATGTTTGTGAATAGCAGAGAACCTACAACTCCTGCAATTCATGCTTTAAAAAAAAACATGTAGTGTGCAAGGTTTAATCTGAATGAATTCTTGCAGCTGACCCTGGGTATGGTTCACTTACACCCCCAATAATATAAGGGACTGATCAAGGTAAGTCAAGAGTCAACATTGAGTCAGATTCCAAACAAAAAACCAAAAAGGGCAAAGCAAGAAATTGCCATTGAACAGGTGGTGACTGGAACACATTCCATGCTGTCCTGAGTATTCTAACGACTAGAAAAAAATCCCAAATCTAAAACCCTGACACAGTTGTATCAAATTTAGCTTTTCTTTCATTTCCACCAGCATTTTTTTTCCCATTTTCTTTTGCTATATAAAATACAATCCAACATTGTGAGCTTGCAAAAACCATGGATGTCAGTTATAGATTTTTTTTCCCTTTCCCTATTCTGGGACACACAGAGATTCCTCTCAGCTTTCCCTTTCCTCCCAAAATAAAATCAAGAATTAAAATCATACTCAGGATTAATTCTTCATAGACAGAGGTGAAAATGATATGCTTTAAATTAAAATCTACTGCATAGTATATCAATCATATAAGATGAAAAAACAGGTTCACTGTTTGATTTTTTTTTTTTTTTGTTACAGTGGAAACTAAGGCTCTATTTAAAGGTTGTTTGAAGATGAAAAGAAAAATATTAGGGTTTTTTTGTATTTTGTTTTGACAAAAGTTAAGTTCCTAATTGAGAGACAGCAGCTCACTCACAGAACCATCTGTAAGTTCTAAAGATTTCCTTAAAGCTTTAGGCGTAGGTTATACCTCAGCAAAGGTCAGCTCTCCCTTTTAGACTATTGAGAAGGTTAATTTGACCAGATGAATCCAGACTTCACCCTGAAACTCAGCTGACATTTTTAGATGAAAAGTGAGTGATGGTAGTGAGGGAAAGAAATCAGTCTCAGCTGCTTCTGTTCAATCACCAGGGAGAGCAGAGCTGCAAGCACGAAAACCCCAAACTCCTCAATTACTATGCCCATATGAGAGTTGGATCCTGGGGCTCAACAGCTTCAAAGGATTTGTTTTTCACACTGTTTTCAGTATAGATTTCAGTAGCCAGTTGGGAGAAAGAGGGAAGGGAGAGAGGTGTCTTTCCCAGTTAAGCTGGGATCCTGGCTAACTGTAGAATGGAATAGTTCTCACTCTCTGCACTGAGTTACATGTGAAGGGCAGAGAAACAGGAATCTAAAATTTTTAGGAGATAAATGTTGGAAATATTTTCTCATTGGAAGAAATAAAAGACATATATCTCTGTGTGCACACATGCACACAAATATATATGTGTAACATAAATATATATATATATATATACCCACATACAGACATGTAAAGGAATTCAGCTAAAAATCCCTGAGAAACACCTGTTTGTCACAAGACAAATAGGAATGTTTAAGTTGCCATTTTCACCTACAGTGCACAATGCACTTTTGCAGAGCTGAGTAATTTTTAAGCAGGCACTCTGCCACTTCAGCAGATGGGTAAGAGCATAGCCATGCCAGCCAACCAGCCTGTCCCTGAAGTTTGGGACTCCCTTGCCAGCTCCCCATCCCAAAATGCTTGAGCAGCACGAGTTGTTTCACCTCTGGCTAGTGGGGATGTGTTGCTGCCTGAATATGGAGCATTTAACTTCTAAAATTCCTCAATCAGCAGAATAAAATATCTATTCTGGGAGGTAAATCCACAGGGTTTGGATTTTCTGGGAAAGCAAAACAGGAGAATAAGATGCATGCAATATTATCTGCTACCTTTGATCTGCCAGAGGGTTCACACCATTGTTAGGCAGCAGCAGGAGTTTTGGAGTTAGGGAGAGGGGCACAAAGTGAGACTGACACAACTGCTGCTTCTCCAGCCATGCTGGGAAGCTCAGCCAAGGCTTCCTGAAGCCTCTGGGATCTCATCCAGGATTCAGCAACCTTGGGAGCAGCAGGGTGAGGACAGGAGTTTCTAACTCTGCCATGATGTGGCTCAGCCACCACGGCCCATCAGTGTGTCTCTGGCCACAGACATTTATCCCTGGGAAACTCCTGAAGATTTCCTGGCTCATTCTACAGAGAAGCAGTAGGAATTTTCACTCTAAACAGTTTTCTCATCACTGCCCTACTATCAGACCATTTATGTAAGTTCTGCTTCATGTAAAAACAAGTCAGAAAACATGTCTTTAAATTCATTACTACTTAATGCTTTCCAAACAGCCACAAGCCATACCAAAAGCTGCAGGTGCAAAGACTGAAATCCTAGATATTACACAACCACAAGAGAGGGTTTTTGTGTCTTTCTGATGATGCTGTATCAAAGCACAAGTTAAAAAGATCTCTTATAAATTAGTCACGCTGTTTTCACTTCTGTTTAGGGCAGTTTTCTTTTGGGTAAATCCTCGCCTGCAAGGGGTAACCAAGCCACAGGTAACCTGTGGGAACTGAACACCAGAGGTATTTGCAAAGTGCTGATGTAGATGGCTTTGGAAATGTTTACCTTAGCAGGAGTGAAAAGAAAATAGAACAGTTTTTCACTGTCAAAGATGCGTATGCTGCAAAACGTTCAGATAAACGTGTATGCATCCATAGCCGAATATACACAAAAAATACACATGTATTTTCATTATTGTATTAATATGATAATTAATATAGAAGAATGATCTGGAAATGTCATAATTTACCCATTAGTGTGCATGCTGTACAAGAGCAGCTAACAACTTTCCTTCAATCATGGTTGTAATTAAATAGGAGGAAAACTGCAGTGGCTGAAGGCTCATGCTAGAAGACTGACATGATGTCAGGTTCCATAAGTAGTAAGACATGGAAAATGTCAAATTATTGCTGAGGGAGAAAATGTCAATGATGCACTTAGAATTAGATTTCCCATGCAAGAGTCCCAGTGAACAAGAGGATGCAGAAGGATGATTATGACCAATGTCCAGATGCTGGCCTTCAGGACAGTGATGTCTGGGACTCAAGAGCACAGATCTATTGCAGCTCTTCACTGACACCTGAAACTGTCCTTACTGACAGCACAACAATAGGATATCACTTCCTCAAAATACTTTTCTGCAGCTTTTCAGCTGTGTTGCTTTAGTCTGAATTAGCATAGGTCTAATTTCTGCCTTTTGTGGGGTTTTTTTTCTTTTTTTTTTTTTTTTTTCTTAGCACTCTTGAATATGAAGGTGCATCATTTACTAAACCAACACATTCTGAAATTAAACATCATGCCAAGAAACACTTAATGGCTCACAGAACTGGCATGCCCCACTTTAGAGTCTTCAGTGAGGCAGGACATACTGCAGTGAAGTCCCTCAATTCTCTGTGATCAAAGTACTTGAAAGTGAGTAGGCAGCTTTTATCAGTAAATTCTTGGGTTTAAATCATAACAGCTATTCAGGTTTCCTTGTCCTTGTTTGTAAATTGCCTACTTTGGGTTTTTTTTCCCACATGTTCCAGACATCTACCAAGGGAAAATCTCTAAAACTTTATGGTGCATCTGAGTGGATGGTTAATCAATCTTTGAACTTCTAACTCGAGTGCTGCACAGCCACAGAAGGTAACTGCTAGGCAGCATTAAAAGTGTGCAGCTTCCTGTCATTCAGCACACATTTCTTCTCTCCCCCTTCCCCAGTCCCTTTTAGAACTTCTGTTGCCATATTGCTAGTAAATTCTTTACATAAAATAATGCTATTTTTATAGTTTAGAGCTATATAAACTATTGAAGAGTCTTAAAAAAAACCCATAGACACTTGTTTTCAAAACTATGTTTTTTCAGGTTTTTTACAATGTTGTAGCTAGATTAATTTCTAAAGGGGAAACCACAATTTTCTGACAAAAGGCTAACATCAGTAATTAGAGAAGCAGGATTTCCCTGAGCTGCAGTGGGACAGTCACTACACAAGGCAGAGTAAAATACCAAGTGTGTACTATGTTTGTATCACTGTTACTGCACACT
This sequence comes from Taeniopygia guttata, assembly GCF_048771995.1. NCBI lineage: Eukaryota > Metazoa > Chordata > Aves > Passeriformes > Estrildidae > Taeniopygia > Taeniopygia guttata. Next base: position 9,588,665 of record NC_133031.1, on the reverse strand, counting down.
TTTGCAATAGAGTAAAAGTGAAGGGAGGACTTCAGTGATGTCCCAGAAATGCCACAAGAGGAGAGATGCAGGTGTCTCACACCTGGAAATCTCTGCACATATACTGTGTGTACCCTGAATTTCACGAACCACAAACCAACTTTTTCATTTTAATTTCGTGATGTTTTAAGACTGGAGGTATTGCACTCCATCTGAACATGAAGTGACACTAGTGATATCATAGAATTATAGAAAAGTTTGGGTTGGAAGGGACATTAAAGATCCTTTATTTCAAACCCCCTGCCATGGGGACACCTTCCCCTATCCCAGGTTGCTCAGAGCCCCATCCAGCCTGGCCTTGAACACCCCCAGGGATGGGGCATCCACAGCTTCTCTGGGAACCCTTATGAATGATGTTTGAAGAATTTGGAATTACATTTTTGGGTGGCTTTATAAGAGAAAGAACAAAAAAAAAAAATAACTGGGTTAGAGAAAGAGCTATATAATGAAAACCAAGGCACTCCTCATTATTTTGTTGCAAGTAAAATGTGTCTGTGTTACAGTTAATTCTTCACTGTCCCTAAAGAGCAGAAAAATACCTTCGATTCTGCTTGTGTAATCTCTGAATATTCCATTTTAGACAATATTAACACCAGTTGGGAATTAAATATTAATATTTCTGAACTGAAATTTTATTTGCACTTAAAATCTAAGTTTTATTATGATTTCAATAGTCTACATAATTTTCTTCATGTAGATTTCAGTGTTTCAAGTTTCAGTGCAGCCTCATCTATTTTTCATTTGGGATAAGAGTTTATAACTACACCTTCTTCTTTCCTACCTATTATAATTTGAAAAGGATAGTTATCAGTAGCTGAAAATATTATTTCATTTTTTAGCTCAAGTCAAGATAGAATTATCTATATTAATTTAAATTTTCCCAGACAAAGCAGGTGTACTCGTGTGATACCCAGTAGGAGATAATTTGGTTTTTATTAGAAAATGTCTGGCTAATAGGGGGTCACTTTTACTTAATTGACTTTCTAAAGGTATAGTAAAGAAAAAGATATAGGGAAAAAACCCAACTTGTTACATGGTAAAAATTATATACACAATGTAATTATTTTTTCTCTAGCATAAAAAATAGAAGATTCTGCTGCTGCCTGGGGCATACACCTTCTCTGTGTGTAGCTGAACTGTCTCTGACCTTTTTTTTAGGCCTTTAGGTAACAAATTGAGCAAGCAATGTTTTGCAGCCCATGCTTTGACCTTCCAGTCAGATGATTTTGGTTAGAAGGTCATCTTACTGCAGTCTTCAACTTATGTGAAGAATACCTCATCATATGAAATATCCATTGCATTCCCAAAAAAGCTGAAGAAAATTCAGGTGCATCAGAGGAAGTGGTGATGTGTTTAGCTGGACACCTTGGTGTCATGGGTAAAACAGCAGATCATGGGCTGTAGGCTCACTTTGCCTTGCTTTATCTTTAGTGCATTATTTTGTGTCTGTTTATGATCCACAGAGTCAAAATAATGAGGTTTGTAAGACAAAGTAGGAAGGCTACTTTTTTAAAATAGAATTCTGATTTTTTTTTTTTTGCATAAAAACCTAAAAGTGTAGACATCCCAGTCAACACACATGATTTGACTCCAGAAATTTTTATCTTTAAACTGGCTGTTTGCATTCTATTTATAAGAATGCAATTTATCTATCCATCTTTTGACTTATTAATGTTAGATTGTCTCTTTGTCTTGCTGCAGTCAATTCTTTGCTGCTTTGGAACATATGACTGATATGTGTGGGATTGTTTTCCTGTCTCTGGAATTATTGGCTTCATTTATCCCTATCATGTCCACTGCCTCTCTTGTATGAGGTCTGACATTAGGAGATCAGAGTAGCTGAAAAAATATAGCAGGAAGGCAAAGAGAAAAAGAAAGGAAGAAAGGAAGAGAGAGAAAGGAAAGAGGGGAAAGGAAAGAAGGAAGGGGAAAAGGGAAAAAAAAGAGAGGGAAGAAGGAAGAGGGAAGAGGGAAGAGGGAAGAGGGAAGAGGGAAGAGGGAAGAGGGAAGAGGGAAGAGGGAAGAGGGAAGAGGGAAGAGGGAAGAGGGAAGAGGGAAGAGGGAAGAGGGAAGAGGGAAGAGGGAAGAGGGAAGAGGGAAGAGGGAAGAGGGAAGAGGGAAGAGGGAAGAGGGAAGAGGGAAGAGGGAAGAGGGAAGAGGGAAGAGGGAAGAGGGAAGAGGGAAGAGGGAAGAGGGAAGAGGAAAGGAAAGGAAAGGAAAGGAAAGGAAAGGAAAGGAAAGGAAAGGAAAGGAAAGGAAAGGAAAGGAAAGGAAAGGAAAGGAAAGGAAAGGAAAGGAAAGGAAAGGAAAGGAAAGGAAAGGAAAGGAAAGGAAAGGAAAGGAAAGGAAAGGAAAGGAAAGGAAAGGAAAGGAGGATTCTGCCTTCACTGCAGTTTCACTCAGAATTTTCACTGATATTTCTATGTGTAACCAGCAACCCTTGTGCTGCAAGTGTTACAGTGACAATCTGTGGATAGTCAGGAACTGCTGCTGTTTTCCTCTCATGTTTCTCTGGCTTTAATGGGCCTAATCCACATTAAGATGATGAAACACTAATCCAAGTAGATACACCAAAAGCCAAGGAGCACCTTGTTACCACTCTGTGGACCACTAACAGCTTCTTCCTTATCTCATCACAGATTCTCTCTGATTAGCAGTCTCAGCTCTCCACCTTTCAGGTGCTTGTAGCGCTATGGATTCTAAAGAAATTACAAGATCCCTCAATTTACTGGTGAAATTATTTACATGCCAAGGATGCCAGCCAAACTGCTGGAGAGAGCACCACTCAATGTCTGCTCAATCCTGTTGAGAGGATGTGAGAAAAGTACAGGCTATGAATAGAGCTTTGCTGGATTTCTTTGTGAGGATTAATTTCACTAGGAAAAGATTACAGCAGCTGTTAGCTCTGCTTTCTAACATGAGTCTGAGTCCCTTCTGCTGTAGGATTTGAGGATGTTATGTCTCCCCTCGCTCAGATGAAAATACTCAGGAAAATACTCTTAGGCTGTGTGCCAGCCCTTGCATACCTGAAGAAGGGCTAATTTTACCTTTTGGAAAGCTAAATATCCATCCAAAGTAAGTGCCTGCTGTCACACTCACTCCCTGGGGATATGAAACTCCCTTCTGGGCACCTCCCTTCTGCCACTGACCACAGGAATAGCTGAGGAAAAGGGGAACACTTGTTTTGGGTGAGGTGACTTAGACTTACAGCTAAAGGTGGACATGCATTTCCCCACTGCTGACCACCATTGGTACATGTAAAACCTGACAATAGTGCCCAGAATTCGTATTCTTGGTGCTTATATGCAAAATAAACAACTAATATTCAAAATTTTAAAAATATGGCTAATCAAATATGGCCAAAGCACAGCAACAGCATGGAAAATAGAGCACAAGATGTCCTTGGAAAAATTCAGCCTTATTGATACAACCAAAAATTTGGGATTATACTCTGATCCTTCTATTGTACTTTCAGAACACTTTTCTGGGCTCTCTTTGGAAATTCATTGTCATGTATTTTTTCCTTTATTTTTTTTTTTTTTTAATTTTTTTTAATTTCCTAAATGTTCCAATTGGAGAGAGCAGAGAGCAGAACATGAGCTGCAGCATCGCTAGTCAAAGTAAGCCAAAATACCTTAGATCAGAATTTGATCCACAGGTAGAGGTAGGCAAAATATGGAGTAATGTCACCAACTTTAAAGGAATGTTAATTAGAAAGTTAATTGAACCTTCAGGTAGCAATAAGAGGTGTTTACTTATTTATTTTAAGCATGGCACTTTTGCCTAAGAAGAAAGAGTTACGAGGCCCAATATCTGGAGAGAGAAATGGGGTTGTCAAGGTAAGAATAGAAGAGTAGCAGAGATCTTTTGATAACAGTGTATTAAGAAAACCCACTTTGATTTCAACTTTTCATTGGGTTTCATAAGTATCACAGAATTAGAACTCACTGAGATGTAAAGCCCTGAAATTATAAATCCATCTTTATCCAAGACATTGACTGAGATTCACTCAGGCTTTTCCCAAGACATTGTTTTCATCTCCAGAGTTCCCTGATTGATGTGCATGTTAGAGTCCACCTCTACTCAAACAGCTTCCCAGTAATTGCACCCTCCTGATTTGCTACAGACTCTTCCCTGCCAGATGCTCCCACTCCAACCCTTCATGGATCTGTTACAGGGAGGTGGAATTGTTGCCTATGTTAATCTTACATTATTGTCAACAACAAATCCATCATGAGTTGAGCTGGTAGAACATTATTCAGAAAATATGTTTCCTCATTAATTTCTCTATTTTGCATTTCACTAATGCAAATTCTCTTCTGCTGTGCTTAAACAAAGAACCCTTAAACAGGTCCAGGACTGGATCAGCTCTTAGCATGTTCATCTCCTTCAGATTTCAGTGCAGTTCCTTATTTTGAACTCTGAATATACTTTACTGTTCAGTAAATATTTATTAAATGGACTACTTGGATGTAACAGTGAAATTCAGCAAGTAATAAAATACTTGTAAAAACTTTTTGCTCCTAAATGATTACCTCATATTTCCCAAATGTGCCATGCAGAAAAACAGCTACCTAACGAATAGCAGAGTTTTTTTTTCTGTTCTCTGTAAGCCATAAATGTTCTTCCACATCCTAGACCATGGAAAGAACACTGCATAATGATTTTTACAGATATGAAATGTCTAACAAGAGTGAAACATAAACAGACCCCATTAAAATTTTCCCAAGATTTTCTCCCACTAGATGAAATCTACCTCATATTGCGATAATTAAGTTTAATAGAAGCAAAAATCTTACGTAGATAGAACTCATTTTATTTCTAGGTTATGTGTACTGCTCCAGTGGCTCTTAGCTCCTACTACCTTAAAATTCAGTGGAGCCCCAATTTACAACAGTGCCTTAACCTGAATGACCATCATTTCCAGTGAGAAAGTGCTAAAGGGATTATTTTCATTTGTTCACAGAAAACTAGTTTTCATCCAGAAATAATTTAGTTTGTCTTGCCACCTTTCTGCTCAGCTTTCCTCCCTGTATAGCACAGGTCCAGTCATATGAAAAAAATAGATTCAGATATATTGATTTTCCTCCTGATGGCTGCCTGTCATCAGGCAGGTGTGAGAATCTCCTACAGAGGCAAATGAATGACTTTGCACACAACTTCATGCTGTAGTTTTATTTTCTGCTTTTATTTTTCTTATATTTTTTTCACCAGCCATGCTAGCTTAACTTGAAGGTGAGCAGAAAAGCTGGTGAAATGTGAAATATGAAGGTAATTAATTTGGCCTCTGACCAAGCACATAACCTTTGCCATCTTTATGCTAATTTGTGTTGCACTATGTATTTGTTCCTTTCACTCCCAGAACTCCTCTTGAAACTGAAAGGGACACCTGTATAAAAAGCCACTCTCCAGCATGAGGAAGAGAACAACTTGTCTTTACAGAAGAAAGGGCTTATTAACAGTGTTGGGTTGCTATTCTATCTGCATCCTTTTGGAAGAGGTAGAAAGGAAATTATACATTCAACACACATCTAACCCAGGGACATACTGCCAGTAGCGTTTCCAAAAAGTGTTACTGCTCAAATAAAGCTGATCTATGAGCCTCACAGCCCAGAGAGTTTTACAATGCAGTCAGCATTTTCTCCTTTGTTCCCTTGATTGAGCAGTCATAGATTTAAAACTGAGAGATTTACCAGGCAGCATAAGAAGGAACACAAACCCTGTGATTTAGGTATCCAGAGCAGACCCATCCATCCCACCACAAACCATGGGTGCCAAAAGGCAAAGAGTTTCAGGGTCACACTCCAGGTAACCCACAAGGAGACAGCGATGGCTGGCAATGGGTTTTCAGGGGAAGGGGCTGTGGGGCACCATCAAAGGTTGCCACAGCAGGATCAAATCCCACAATCAAATCCTGCCCACAGCAGCAGCACCCCGAGAGCCACAGAGACCCCAGGAGATGATAAGTGGTCAAATATTGACACAGCCATTAACCACAGTGCAAAATGCATCGACCTAACCCTACTGGTAGTCAGATATGACCTGAGGTGGAGTAATTTGTGGCACCGATGGCCCAGAGGTTTGAGAGTGGCAACTCCATACCTGAGTGGTGCTCAGAGAGCCAAGTTCTGACACAGATGCCAACATTAAACAGCAATTTCTTTTCTCCTTAGTAGAAATTAACCTAATTTCAAGTGTGTATGGTTGTAGTCTCTTCCGAAGACTGACAGATTAGAATGGATTGAAACCAGCCAAGGAGGTTCTTTGTAATTCATAAAGGCAGACACGGTGATGTGGATTTAAAAATAAAAATCAATCTGAACCCTTGCTTGGAAATTAAAGGGAAACCATTCTGAGTAGTGAATCAATTACTGACAGCTTTGAACTGCCAGATTTTAAAGATTTAAATTGAATATTCCAACTTGAGTCACAAGTGAAAATGAGTGCAGACGCTTTAATCACTAAATGTACTCCTCACCAAAATTATGATCAATGGAAGGGAGGACCCAGGATTTCAGTTTCCTTTGGCATCTCATATCAGCACTGGAGTGTTCTGGTGGACACCTGGAGAGTCATAAAGGAGAAGTTCAAGGCAAGGTGATTGAATATGGACAGCATATCTCAAAGTAGTGCCTTCACTGCTAGACTGATATAAATTCTTACTATTTTATTTAAAAAAAAAGTCTGAACATTTTCGTGTTGTCTTGTTTGATTGATGTTTGTTTTTTTGTTGGTTCACTTTTATTTTTCTCTTTAGCTTTTATTTTGATGAGAACTCAATACCTTAAACTAAAAAAAAAAAAAAAAGTGTTCTATGAAGATATTGGAGACACTCCTTCTGTAACTCAGATCAACAAAGAAAGCTAACCGTGGGTTTTTTTATCAGTTTCTGCTTATGCACTTGCAAGCTGCCATATGTGACACCCTGTGTGTGACTTTCTGCCTTTTCCTGCCACGCTGCTCACCCCTGCCCCTCTCTGCTCCAGAATGTCCTTAGGTGCCAGGCACAGGAAGGGTGGATCACTGGCAATTGCCTCCAGAAGCACAGAGAGCACCCAGTGCTTTCACAGCTTGGTGCCTGTGTGTCCAACATTTGGGAATATGTAACAGCTGGGGAAAAGCTCCTGTCCATTGGAGCAATGTTGCTGAGAGGATGCCCAGCCCAAGAGCTCCATGCTGGAGAGGATTGCCCTGCACCTTCCTGCACAGCCATGGTTTTGGTTGTCATCTTTGCTTCCACACAGTGTATTCCTGAGGTGGAATCTGAAGATTTACAAAAGTTCTGCCATGTAGTGACTGCCCAGAAAGCTGGTGCAACCCTGCTGCTCCCAGTAGATGGATTCCCACAGAGGTCTATGAGTTTGGGTTCAAAACCCACAACAATTGTCCCATGTTTATGGTGGGCTACAATTGTGAGGAATGCTGTTGTGTGTTAGTATCACACCTTTCTTTGGAACAGATATGAAAACCTCTGAAAGAGCAAAGTCTGCATTTTGGAAGATGTTTAAAGACAGCATGGCTCAAAAGAACCATATAAATTTCTGGAGATCTATGGAGAGGATGAACTTCATCTAAGAAGCTGCCCTAGGGAGACCAAGCACAGCTGAAGAATCTGCTGGCCGGGGAGGTTGGAAGGGAGGATGAACACCAGAAACCATGAATCAGATTTTGCTGCTCATGAGGCAGTTCCCTCTGCTGTTATGAAGAAATAGTGGGCTTTAATAATGAAGTAATTGATATTCTTGTCATTTAGCTAATTAGCTACAATGCTTCTTCCACATCCTCTGCCTTCCATGGAAGTCTCCTGCCTGAGGACTGTGAAAGCTGATGAGATCTATGGATTAATACAGAGAGCAACAGGCACTAAGCTATACCTTCAATCAGTTCAGGATCCTGGGGCTGAAAAATATTTATGCAACAGTTGGAGACTAGGAGCACTACTTCCCCTCACTGTGAAAAAAAATTAAGAGGCGTTGATTACTAAAAAATCTTTCAAGACAAATATTTATCACAGAGCTGTTATGTCTTGTATAACTTTTCAGCTAGCACCAAAAAAAAAAAAAAAATTAAATCTTTCAATGGTTTAGACTTACTGTAATGCCTATTTTTACATAACTAGCTGAGATGGTGATCTTACCAGGGTAAGGAACAGCTTTCCTATATGAGAAAGGGCTAAGCAGATTAAGACTTCAATTTGGAGTACAGATAAGTGAGGAAGAAATGACAGAGATCTATAAAATCAATGGGGCAATGCAAAAGTGCACAGAAGACAATTATTCACTTTTCTTCTAATGCAAGGATTAAGGGGAGTTAAATTAACAGATCACAGATTTTAGAAAGCATATAAAAAAGTTCACAGAAAATGCAATTAAAACTGTGAAGCTCATTAGCACAGGATGCTGGAGATGCTAAAAGTTTATGTGAGTTCTGGGAGTAACATACTGGGAAAAAAAAACCCACTGAGATTCTTCTCCATGCAGGCACTCTACACATCCCAAGGTTTAAACTGTGACTGAGAGGAGTTTTGGAGAACATACCTTGGAAATATGACTCTTAGGTATCTACTGCTTTCTTCTGCAGGGGGTAAAATTTCTTGCCTTGATATATTTTCAAGCTGGCCTGATGCAATCATCTCATGCCATTATTAATAGATTTGCAGCCACAGAGAGCTGCAAAGCTGACACACAGCCGTGGATATTTTGCTGTAACAGAACCCACTGTGACTGTTGTTGGCTGTGGGATTAAAGCCACTCTACAAAACACACACTTCTAGGTAAGAGCCACAGCAATGCCTCTCATTTTCCCATCTGCAAAGAACTAAAGGAACTCATTTTATTTTAGCTTTTATAATATTCAACAAAGTGATTTGAAGGTACAAAATAAACCCCAGTGACCTGAATAGTAGAAAAGGAAGTAGAAAACGGCTCATGACTCTGACTTGGGTGACACAGAAAGCCATGAAGGACGAAAGGAATTGGCCTGCCAGGGTTACAGCTGCTACACATCTCAGTGAAATCCTCAGGGCAGGCTGCAAGTGCTGGGTGCCAGGAAAGCTCTTGTGGATGCCATGCAGAAACCTGATTTGTGTCACTTGTCCTCTCACATGACTGAATCAAAAGTTTCATGTCCCATACACAACCCATTGGGATACATTTAATTTATGTCTTTTACCAAGTAAAATTCTGACAACATGTCATTTTTTCAGTTACAAATAGTATTTTTCCCCTCATTTTTTGACCTGTTTATTTTTCTTTCTTTTAACATAGGAGGCAAAGAGAGGCAAAACTGCAGTAAGTCTGCAGAGAGAGTGCTTATCCATGTGTTTGATGTGATCTCCAGAGTGGCTGTGGCAGCATGTACAGCAGCATGGCAATCTTCCTGCCACCTCTGTTAAACAGAAACCTGGTGCCAGGCTTAACTAGATTGCCCAGAGTCTTTTGGTAAGCAGCAGAAGATATTCAACTGCTCATTTTATTTTGATTGACAAAATATTTTAAAAAGTTCACATTAAAAAATTAATGGCAGCAATTTTAGCCATCTATTTGGTATCCGGTAATCAATTTAACTGGAAAAAAAAAAAAAAAAAGAAAAAAAAAAAAGAGTAGGTGGGGATGGATAAGCACCTGGATTATTAATGAGTAATGAAATGTAGATTAAAGATGTAGTAACCTAGAGTCCAGTCATGGAAATGTAACTGTCAGATGATGTGGAAGCTGGCTGTTTTGAGGGAATCTGATGAATGCAGGCTCATGGGAAGCTGTCACAATGATGAAACAAGTCCAGTCTGGGCTAATAGATTTATCTATTTCTACCTGGCAGATTATAATAGGATTTGGAGCCATCCTGCTGATCAGTGGGCATCTGCAGAAAGCTCATCACACAAGAAGTGTCATTTGAAGTGGATCGAAGGGGAATATTTTTTAGAGCTAGATATCTGGAGACATCATCACTCAAAAGAAAAGCAAAGAAGAAAGGCTGCATTTTGGGGTATAACTTGCAACAGATTGTCAAAATGTCTGCAAAGAAGCAGCTAAAATAGCTGATATGCTGTTGTCTGTTCATGAAGAATTCCCACACGAGATTCCTTCCCATTTCTCTGGAGACCTAACAGTGTTGTAGATCCCAGTGCTGCATATTTTTTGACTGAATGTAGAGATATTTTGATAAAGCTGAGGCTGAAATAATCAGTACTTCCAAAGCCTCAAAGCCTCCAGCTGAAATGCAGGAAGAGTCAGTAAGCTTTACCAATTTACTAAAGATAGGTGCCAAGAGAACACTCTTGGAAGGCTGGACAAAGTATTATTAAGCAGATTTTGCATATGTGAAAGGGAAAAGTAATGAAAAGATTTGTTCTCCTAAAAAAGAAAAATGTTTTTTAATCAATGCTTTAGTGTTGGCAGGACAAAAGCACCCGAAAAAGCAATTCCCTTTCCCAATAAATTTAAAACATGAAAAAGCAAAACATGAAATATACAATGAAATAATATCAACCTTGGTTTCAAACCATAAAGGTCAAAGTCAAGTACAGCTGAAGGGAGATTGTTATGTACACATAATACTGAAGAAATCCATGACAAAACAAATTTCATGCATAATCCCTAAACAAGGCTCACATTTCCTTCCTGTGGTACACTTATGGTCATGCTGTCCCAAAAAGATATAAAATGTGCAAACAGTAAAAGGAAGGCCTTTGATTCAGATATCAATAGCTCCAGGGGTCAAGGACAAGATTTTCAGAAGGTGCTGCAAACAGACCTGACATATCCAATGGCCAAAAGGATGTACAAATAATTCATTAGCTCCAGTTCACCTGCAGTGGCCACTGGATTTGCTTTAAGATTAGAAGGCAGGGTTGTGCTCTGTGAGCCTTTCATTCAGTGAAAAAGGTAAGAGAGTTTAAAAAATGACACCTGATGTAAAGATGTGCAGCTGCTGCCCTCCGTGGGAAAAGGTGTTTGAAAAAGAGAGAGGCAAAAACTAAAATTAATTGTGGTGTCAAGAATAACTTCTCATTAAACCCTTGATCTCTGTCAAGTGAGGGTCTGCAGAGACAGTGGGACTACAGATACTCTGAAAGTACTTCAAGCAAGTACCTGGGCCGATCAACTTCTTGTCCTCAAATCTGCCTCTCAGAGTGCAAAGTGACAAACAATAAATCATTTTAGAAACAATACTCTGTTTTCCTCTTTCTCTTCTGAACACATAATCACACATGTTCTTCCACATGCTTTTCTGTACCTGCAACACACCATCACTTATAAAATTTAATGTAGTGGATGGGACATTTAATGAAATCTCCTTTGCTAGTGTCCTTCAAAGAAAAACTTAGGATCTTATTGCTCACATGGGACCCAAGCCAAAACCTCTTATTAAATTCTGTGGTTGTTGGATCACAAGGCTCTAAAAAGTAATAGGAATAAATGGGTTCTCCTGGCTAACCATTCACTTTTCTTTAAAATAGCACTTCATATGCTTTGCCATTTTATGTACACAGCTTTGGCTTTGGACCAAATCCTAACTAGTGTAAATCAGTCTCACACCACAGGTAGTGGAGCTACACAAGCTAAAAACAAGCCTGAAACTGGCCGACTGCAAATAAGTTATAGATTTACCTGCTTCTGTATCACACTACTAGTTCCTGTTATTGCTTTGTAAAGTGCTTTGGGAAATTAAGGGAGTAGTAGAAGCTATATTAAATTAGATCCCAGTCTAATACAATCTGACCTGTATTTCACAAGGAAGAAACTTGCACTTCTGAAATGCTGAGCAATGATTTTTAGTAAGTATTAAAAGTAAGGTAAGATGGTTCTATGCTACCATGTTCAGAATCATATGGGAAAATCTATTACTGGCAATTTTTTTCCTCTCCTCCTAATTACCTTTAGTGCTAATTAGTAAGTATATGTTAGCTCAATCTCATTGTTGCTCCATAATGTTTAGCTGAAAACTACAATAATGAATTCCAGCTTCTTCAGGCAAATGTAATAAAATGGTGATTATTATTCCCCAGGGCTATGATAAAATATAATTCAGGGTGATCTAACAAGCTTGTAAGTGAAAAGTTTGATATCCATCAGGTACTGAAGCTGGCACAGTAAATATAAGGAATATTTAGTAATGTGATGAAACAAGGAGGTCACTGCCCTCTACTCAAATCCCGGTGCTGTGGCCACCATGGCATGGTCAAAATTGCTTGGATGAGTCTGGACTGGTGGTGTCCTTATCTTCCCCTGGTTCACTTCTTGTGCCTCTATCACCCTGGAACACTGCCCACATATTGAAATCCACCCACATCTACTTCTGTATGGAATGAAAAAAGCAAACTCCCACTTTGCTAAATAAAAAAAAATCTTTTTTTCCATGGGTTTATGTGGGCTGTGCATAGTTAACAAAATAGAATAAAAATCTACCATAATTCAGGGACATCCGCTGTCCTGTCAATGCACTTACAACCAAGAATTTTGGGTCCTATCCCAGATGTGAGTGCCTGTCCAAAGTGCCATCCCCTCTCCTGTGGCAGTGTCACAGCAAAGGTTTCTTTGGAATGACATATGGAATGACCTTGGTGAGGAGCCAGCAGGCAGGTGTCCACGAGAGGCTGTGACAGTCACTTATCCTGAGGAACTGTGACAAATGGGCCAGGACCACACTGCTGAGCCCTCTTCCAGCAACAAAAGACTTTCCAGAACAAATCTGGAATAAATCTGTTTGCCAGGGTCATGCAACAGGCTGAACCCACAAGCAGGAAAAGCACTTTTATAAAAATATACATTTTCTGTTATCCTGAATATCCAGTACTGCCAAAATTACACTTTCTATAAGAACAGAGGGAGGTACAAGAGTGGGAGTTTTTGATCTCACTCTGGCAATAATCCATACAAATTCATGCCCCAGAATTCTTACTTTACATAATCCAATTTATACAAACATGTTCCTCTAGTCACATGCTGCCATGACTGCTGCAATCAAAGGGGTTACATAGATGAAGAAAGATATAAACCCAGAATGAATTCCACCCTGACCAGGTATCCCCTCACACTGCATTGCTCATCTCCACCTCCCTTCAGTTTCCATAAACTGAGAAATTAAATTTTAGAAAGGAGTAACATAAGAAATGCACTGAAACCCAACTTTAATTGCAGAATTAGTTTTTCAGATGCAGATAGATCTTTAAAGTGCAAATGTACATGGAGTTTAATCTCTCAATTTCAAACTCTGAAAATTAAATTCCTTTCTATGATTTAAAAAAAAAAAGCCAAACAAAAGAAGTCAATATCCACCTCCCCCCTTAAGCCCAAGAAATTGCTGCTAAAAACAAAGTACATGAAAAGAGGGTAACACAATTGTATTAATACTATAGGAAATCTGTGTCCCTCAGTATTTCCATCCTCATTTCCCCAAATGAATGAAAAATCTCTTTAACAAGTTTAATGTAATAAAAAAATATATTTTATAGGTGTTCAGGTGATGCAGGGTTGTGTCACAAAGAAGTGCAAGGTATGGAATATCTTCTGCACGTACATGTCTGTGTGTATATGTGCAAATCTCACCAAGCTGAGAAACACTGTCCTATGCATTTTTTTCTTTGAAAACAAAATTTTCCTTCTCTCTCTCTCTCTCTCCATACCTGTATGTACAAAATGAAAAAAAACCTCCAGCTCTCTTTTGTTAAACGGTATTGCACATCTGGAAAATAAAGAGGTGAATTTAGTGAGGGGGCAGCTCCTAAACCCTCACTTTTGGTATTTTTTGCAGCACCCCCTGAACCAGCTGAGCAAAGGCAGCGCAGATTTCACCCACCCTGTCCCATTGCAATCTGGAGGGAAACTGGGAAACAGACACAAGGCTCCATTCCAAGAGAGTGTCATGTATTCTCTCTTTTTCTTCTCAGCCCTAACCACTGAACATTAACAGAATTTCTTCATTTACGAGTCACTCAGAGGCAGCACACAAACATTGACTTTGCTGGGGGAATTGCATTGCTCTGCAACCAGGGTACCTGAGACCTGTTTTTATATGGATTTCACTCCTGTGTCACCTTACTCCAACCTGTGCCACCTCCTAGACTTCATCTAGAAAGGAGCAACAAGGGAACATGCCATCTTGCTGCCCAAACCCCATGTGCTCTGAGGTCAAACAAAAACAAATGTCTTTCTGGCCACTGGCAGGGCAGGGAAAGGGTGTCACCACCCTCTGACCTGGGGGAAGAGGCCACTGCTTTAGTATCATCCACTTTCTGGAAGAAGCAAACAAATGACAAATAAAAAGCAGGTTGTTGTTGTTTCTAACTGGCAGGGTTATACGCAGGATATATACATAGAACTCTCAGCTTGACGTAAAAGCAAACAAACCAAGACCCCTGTGCTCTCATTTTTGCAGTGGTGGGTATTTGCAGTGAACTGGAAAGCTGCTGGAGGAGAGGTGTTACTTATTTGAATTCTAGAGCACTGTATTTGCTAACTAAGTAAAAAAGTAGGAGAAGTTTCACATGTTATCTCAGAACATGTGAAAATAAATCGATGCAAATACAGGGAAGAGGGCTATCACTTTGTGCAATCATAAGGCAAACTCCACAATGACAGCTGAAGGGACAAGTGTATGAAAAAATCATAGCTTTCTAGCACAGAATTTATGATTTATTTATAATAAAAAACTGCAGAGCATAGAGGTTTGGGCTTCTTTCCCTCTTTTTTCCTTAAAAAAATAAAAATTGTTCTATTGTTTTGACAAATTCCCTTCTGCTGATTTTAAAAACTGTATAGAATGTATTTTTTCCCCTTCACTTACAGAAAAATTTCCTTCCTATTAATTGTGTCTGGTTTGTCAAAGGAATGCAAAACTTACAAGGGTGAGAAGTGTTTATCCAAAGTAATTGTTTCAAAAAGCAAACCACTGAGCTTTTAAATTGTATTAACAGAAGACCTGTAATGCTCTATAAAAATATGTAAACACACAGAATGGGTGGCTTTCCTGCCTTAGCCCTTTCAGAAACTTAAAAAGCACTGAAGTCACCTATGTGAGCAGTCTCCCCAGTGTCCTCTCAAAAAAGCTGTCACTCCATGACACCACAAAGAGGGAGAGGAAACCACCTGTTAAAATATGTGTATATAAGGCAGAGGACTTTTGTTTGTTTTCAAAGAATTTCTCAGTAGAGTTTAACACAATGCAATCTAAGAGTGTGAAAGAAAACTAAAATGTGATTAGAAAGAAATCCCAGAAATAATATCCACAGTGTACCCTGCAGCCAAGGGGAGTCTGCTTTATCACTCAAATAGCACAGGGACAACAGAGATTTTATCTGTGTTAGAATGATTGCAGAGAGTGATCAACAAAAGGTCAGGAGACATTTCAACAATAAATATTTGTAAGCACTCACTATGTCTTCCTAAGGTGTCCAGTAAGGAAGTCTGTATTGTTTTATCTGGTGATCTGGCTCAAACTTGGCTGCTTGAGCATAGGAACAGTGAGAAGATGCAATCCAGAGCTGTGAGCCCAGTTACTCATGAGGAGCAGCTGGGAAGACATTTTGCAATAGAAAGCTCCAGTTTTGCTAACACTGATCTTCTACCACTAAAAATTGACCATAGAAGTTAACTACCATGTGTTAATTATAATTAGGAGGCAATGATTAAGTAACCTACTCAAATAATTTACCTCCTGCCTTCAAGACTTAATTCTTCATAACATAAATAGAAAAACCCTGGGCTGCATTTTCAATTGAATATTTTGACTTTCACTTTGATGTGTGGGAAGATTTTAACCAAGCAGTTGCTAATGTAGTAAATAATGAAATCAGAAGCAAAATGATAAATATGGCTTGGCAACTAAAGAAATACAATATTAAAAAAAAAAAAGAAGAAAGAAAAGTAAAGGAAATGGATAAGCAGGGAAAGGCTTTCAAGAGGAAATAATTATCTTAAAAACACACAAAAGATACTAGAAATCTGTGTCACAATACAGGTCCAAAGTCTTAAAGTTTGCCCAGGTCTGAAAGACAGGACTGTGTACGCAGGGGTTGGATGCTGCTCAATAGAATATGTCTGTTTATCAGTTTTATACCAGACACATTTCTATGCTTTTTATAAGATGCACTTACTTAATTAGCAAATTACTGGTTAAAAATGAGAAATTAATGTACTATAAAACAATACAGTTGGATATCTAGTCAAAGCTGTTTTAAAGCAAAGAATTTGAAAAGCTGAGGATAAAAAGGAAACCATTAGAAATGGTAATGATCTAAAGTAATAAAATATTTTGCTAACCTTTTGAATCCTTTCTCATCTTGTGGGAACTGTAGAAATATTAAACACTTTTCCCCTCAAAATATCTTTCAGCAAAGCTTCAGTTCAATGTGATAGATAACTGAGAAGGTGGAAAAAGGAAAAAATACAGAATTTGATAGAGTATAAGTTTTATTCATCACAGCTTCAGCAGAAGGTAATGAAGGAAAGGACCAGCTTCAATAGAGGTTCTGCAATTACTTCAGACAGATTTCCCCTTATTGCATATCCTTGAGCTTTGCTTGTCGTGGAAGAAAGAGAAACGGCAAGTTCCTTAAACAAAAGCCTTCTGATGGGTTAGGGGCAGAAGCTGGTGGCACTGCTGAAATATCTGTGCATTTCATGTACAGCTGAGTGTGCATAATTGGGGGGGAAGGCTGTCGAGGGAGAGCTCACTCTGACTTACTGATGTGCTCCAAGTCATAGCCAAGTGTTTTTATCTGGTTTTCCAACAGAAGATGAGCAGACAGGCAGCACCCACATGGGTATAGACGTTCCTTCAGAGGTTTGTCTGCACAGGGGTGAGAAACGCTGTTGGCTGCCCAGGTACCCAAGCTACATTGCACTATTCACCTCTTATTCCTCAGAAATATAAATCTGAGGAAAATGAAAGGCTGTTCCTGTGCTGAAGCCTGCAGGAAGGTGGTGAAGAGTTCACTGAAAGTCCTCCTGGGAAGCAAATGGGATGGAAGGCAGCACCACTGGGTAGGAAGCAATTGAAATCCATGCTCTGTGCCAGGCCAGCAGAGCTTTGAATGAGAGTTTTGGCTGTGCTGTGCCACAGGCTTGATGCAGCAGCTTGATGGCTTCAGCTGCAAGGCAATCAGTGGAAGGTGCTTTGAGAAGCGTTTTTAATGAATCTAGTTTGCAGAGAAATATTTAAACTAAATGCCTCCCTGTCTTGTTGGCCGTGCTCCCAGCATGGCAGAGGCAAGGTGGCAAAGGCTCTGCACTCAGCTCCAGAGGAAGCACATTGCAGTTTTTGGAGCTATGTTTCAAGCACAGCACTGTTGGAAAAATTCCTGAGGGAATTTGGACTCTGCTCAGTCAATGAAAGCTCACTTGACAAATGAGGGTTCCCTGGCCCTGCACACTTCAGCACTGGTTGGTAAATTCTTTGTGCATTCCTTTCCTCCCTTGGCACTGAAGTTTGTGGAATGTCCCCTGCCCATGGCAGCAGGGCTGGAATCAGATATCTTTAAGTTCCCTTCCAACCCAAACCACTCTATTTTATATGATTCAGCAGCAAGAGTTCTTGTACAGATAAAAGGTTTATAGACTTGAGATTAGACTGGGTCGCTCTGTCCTTGCAACCAAACATCGGTCTGAGGCAGCACACTTTCCTCCCACAGTGAGCAGAATAGTTTCTAATCAGCTAAAGCATTTCTTCCTCTCTTGTTCAGAAACCTTTAAGAGAGAGCATTGCTGCCTCCTCCTTTGTGCAGTGACTCCCCAGAAAAATGCCCCTTCGATTGAAATTGCTTCTACTTTGAATTTCATTTCAGCTCACAGGCCCTGAAGTTTAAAACACTGGTTTTACTACCCAATGTGCATTAGTAAATTTAAATGTAATTACAGTTCTTGGTAATAAAAACCTCCATTATTTATTGGCATTATGAGAGTTCATCATGTCAATAAAGAACACCAACCATACTGAGCTGTCATTGGACTTCTGGGATTTCCATTGGTGCAAACTAATTCCTGAAGAAGTTCCTGTAGTGTGTGTATAGGAACCTTTAATCCACCTTCTCTATTTCTATCCCCCCTGTGTTGGCAGGGGGCTTGGTGCCCTATGGGAAAAGCAAGGAAACAAATATCTAATTGAAGCTTTCATATCCTTTCCACACTAAAGGCAGCATCTGGTTCAGGGACGGACATACCACACCTTCACTGTTGAGTTTTTTCAAAGTCTGCTGAACAGCAAAGCATTTTTATTATAGCTCATAGTGGTGTCTTACAAAAGATATTAAAGGTTTGGGAATGAGAGGGAAGGCTTAGGGTAACAGCTTCAAGGCTGAAAAGTTGCTCAGCAAACTGTACCGTGTCTGTCTAGAGACCTCTGGGAACAAAACATAGATGGATCTCGAGCTTCAGAATGTAAAAGATTTGAAGAGTGCCTTAAAGACAGCATCTCCCCAGCCCAGTGCTGTAGAGACTTGGCAAAACTTTCACAGAGCCTGTTAATCTCCAGGAATGCCCCAAGGAAACTTGCCCACCTTTCCAGGTCTGTGGAACTCAAGTGAAACAGTAATGTGCTCGGCTCATCCTGACACTCGCACAGGCACACTGCCGCAGACTTGTTTGTTACTGATTTAATTTATTGCTCACATGCAAAAATAAGGTGGTGAGCCACAGCGGATCAATCTTTTTTCCAACACTCAAAACTGATTTCTATACAAGCCTAGCCATCCCCTTTCTGAAAAGCACACCAAGTAGCATCACAGGAGTCTGCTGTCAGGTTTTTTCTGGTTTAATGGAATCATGGTGTGCAAACATTAAATGTTGGCCAACAGCAAGTGGAATGACTGCAGGCCTGAAGTGTAATCACACCCAGTAATTTCAAGGGATGGCAAATTATTAATTTGTTACTAGTCATTCTTTTCAATTACAGGGTACTTTTCCTGGGAAGCTGTTTTCTCACTGATCTTTCAGCTGCAATGTGCCCTCCATTGCCCTGACACATTCAGATACTCTAATAAGCTGGACTTTGTGAAAATGGTAATTACTGTGTGTTGGTGCTGAAGAAAGCCTCAGAGTTGAGAAGAGATGTGATCTTCCAGAGCAGTAAACATTTACTTAATATACTATATCAGCTACCATCTGTCTATCATGTGACCTTTAAAGATCATAATTTACAGTAATGTACTATGAAAGATAGCTTCTAATTTGTATTATCATACTGTTGCTGAATTACTGCTTTCTTCCACTGATGCATACATTTATGCCAGCTTGTTAGAAAAGATCTTTTTTTAGAGTTTACTGAAACTCAAAAAAATAAAAAAGGTATTCCACTTCTGAAGACTTTTGTGATTATTCCAACTTTATACACCTGTTCCTTGATAATTTATTCAGTACTAGGATCTGAAATGGAAATATTTCAATATAGAGAGCAGGATATGGGCAGAGTCTGAAGTCAAAAGACAACAAAGGGAATCTGATCCTGAGGTGATCACATTGGTTTTTTGTCCTGTGTCTGAGGTGAGCACAGACTGGATGGACAAACAGAAACAGGTCAGAGGCTGAGCTCTGCCAGGCCTGGGCTCTACTAAAGCTGCACAGCACATCAAGTCAGGATTTCTTGCAGATTAATTTTAGACTGTTATCAAGCACGATAATCACTTTGTAACTTCATTCTGAGGGAAGCAGATATGCCCTGAGCTGTGTTACTTTAAAAGGAACAATCATCAAGCCCTATTCTCTTCATGCTCATGGTAGGACAGATAGACAGCACTTGAATATCAGGGTAGATTTTGAAGTTCTGCTCATTTTCCATAGCCCTCTGTTTGCTAAAATATAACTATAAGGGGAATAAGGGGTAAGGAAACAATGAGGGCTGCTGTGAAGTAAGCATATCTGAACCCCTTGTGCAAACCAGAGAAAAAGGACCCTGGATTTTGAGATGGGCACCATAACCACATCAAAAAGTGCAACTGCAACAGTGCCGAGAGAAATGTGCAAAACAGATTATTCTTCCTCAAAGTTACAAGAAAGGGAGGCCTAGGCAACCTCCTAGAATGCCTCTTGGATGCCATCATGCAGCACGTTGGACTGGATTATAAAACTGCCATGAGACACCCAGAGACTTGATAAAGCTAAAACTCACTCTGCATTGACTGATGAGCAGCTCACTTCCCTTGTGAACTTGGACTGTGTTCACAAATCTCACAGGCAAGGAGTTGTCACAGCACTTGCATAAATTATGACTGAATCATATTATTAATCACTCTACTGTGTGATAAATTAATTCTTTTTCACTGCTCCCCCATATCTACCACAGGAAGCTGTAAGCCTTTCCTAGTCATTTTCATGTTTGGGGGTTTTAACTATTTTTTGCCAAGTCCCAGATTCTACAAACGAAACCAAAAACCATCCCGTAGTATTTGTTACAGCTGTGAGTTGGTTATCAGGAGGCTGGGACACTTTAAGAAACTTTAGGTTTTAGGAATTACCTAAGACAATATTTATCTTGTAATCAGGAAATGAAGACTAAATCCTCTTAAGCAGTCTTATAAACTGTGTTCTCCTTCCTCCCCTCACTCTTATCCTCCCAAAGTATCACAACTGGGCTCTTGGCAGAGCTGGAGCATACTGATGTACAGAAGGAAATTATGTGCCTGGATTTCTCTTGGGCAGTACAGATGCTGTCTCTTCAGCATGGAGACCTCTTTCATAATGGCTAGAAAACAAGTTTTCTTTACATTTTTCCCTCTTAGTTATTTGACAAATATCACCACTATCCCAGATCTGGTCATTTTTGGATTGAGAACAGGTTTCTTTCCGAGTGTTATTTAATCTTCACAACTGTGGATCAATTTTATGAGTCAGTTAGAAATCCCATAGGATCTAAAATCTGTTAAAGGTTATAGAGACATAGAAGGCTGGGCTGGAATGTGATCTCCAAGAACCTGTCTATTTTATTGCTTCCAAGGGGCTTGTCAGCTTCCTATTGAAACACAGTTCAGCAATTGCAGAGTGAATAAAAACGAGAAGATAGCTTTTTATTAGCACTAAATGATCAGGTTGATTGGCATTAGGGAACTTTATACAATTTCATTGACACAAGCATATGCTGAAAGGCATCTCTATTTTCCAATAACACATTACTACATGTAGTAAAACAACTCACTACCCAATATTAAGCTATAACGTTACTGATCATTTGGAATATGCCTCTATTATATCTCATTTCTACTACCTCCATCAAAAAGTATTTACCTACTTTTTAAATTTTACTTAAACTTAGTAAGAGCAAAAATTACATATAATTATTTAATCTATGGTTCTAAGAGTCTCTGAAAGAAACATTTCACAGTAGAGCAGTACTGAGGGGAACTTCCATGGTATATTATACAAACAAATTTTACTAATTCCCATTAGATGCTTTCCCATTGCTTATGGAATCCACAGTAATCCCTCCCCCTCTCATAATGATGAGTCCTATTTCACCACAGGTCTGAGACCAAGCACAGCCCAGGCAGAGATGCAGCACCTGACACAAGGACAAAAGAAAAGAAATTGCTATCATGGGATAAAGAATACATAACACACTGAAGTGTAAGATTGTAATTTCAAAACCTTGTTAGGTGCTACTAACCCTCCCTAAAAGGATTTTCAGTGATGAAATTTCTGCCATTTCCTTCAGACAATCCCCACAATATAACTCTTTCCTTCATAGATTTTTTTTTTTTCCATAGAGCGAAGCCTTTTATATACTTGTAATGTTATGTGTTACCCACTTCTTCAGCCTTCTTCACTGTCTATTCTTACCCTTCACTACCTCATTTTCATTCTCTTCCCTTGTTTGAGTCTTGTTTTCTAAATCCTGACATTTTCCATTGGTGCCCTGGATATCTGTGTAATATTTATTTCCTCTGTATCAAGAATCAGTCACATATGACTGAAAGGACTGAGTCCAGAGAGAATAGATGTTTTGCAATGCACTTCTTTGTAAGCTTTAACAGTTTGGACTTCTAGAAATATTTGCCTGAGGCTTTTTGGGACAATATTCAAAAAAGGAAAGCCAGGAGTCATCTGACCTCTCATTGAGAACTAAATTAGGAAAACATGCCTTTAAAGATTGGTCTGAATATTCATGATCTTCATTATTCTCTCATAGTTCAAATTTCAGCTGTCCTGGTCAGTCATACAGCCAGGTGGCCAGTCAAAAGGAATGCCTGCAATTCCCAAGATCAGAATGAAACAAAAAGATAGATAGGTGCACCCTACAAAAACTCCAAGTACCAAATCCTTCAATGGAACCTCATTTACAGCAGACTGCAGTAATTTAGTGTGGAACCACCTCCTTCCTTGCCTTGGGCCAGAGATTAACCATAAGAGAAACCAATACAAGATAGCCCAGTGAAAGGAAAAATAATGTCCTGCTTTGCATGAAGTGACATTATATCATGGGAACCACCAGAGAGTTAATAAGGGTTGCACAAAGGCAAAAGATTTATTTAAGCAAAAAAGGCTGGAGTCAGAAATAGTCCAGAGGTCACAGAACCTTTTTCATGTTCCCCCACAGATTAACTACTTGGATTAGAAGCCCACAGTATCCGTAGCTGAAATGTACACCAATTGCAAATTAATTTCCAAGATATGTCTTTTTAATTAACTAAGTTTAGTTTCCAGGATTAAAAAAAAAAGAAAAAAAAAAACAAGATTAAAGAGCAGTTTTTCTTCTCACAATATACCTTTTTTGACAAAAAATAACACCACAAAAACCCCCCCACAACCAAAAAAAAAAAAAGCCCCAACCAAAGCCAGTGCTAAGGAGCGCATGAAGAGTAATGGGATTTTGGGATTTTAAATCTCTGAAAACAGAGAGGTCATATGAAGTGCAACTGAGATGCATCGTATTTGGATTTTATGAAGAATGCAATAGATTTGCATGAAAATTACTCTAGAAACTATTACATACAATTTTTTATAAAATGCGTGGGAGTTGGAAATGAACAGTGCTATTGCATTTAAAAGCTCCCTTCGGGATTTCTTTGACTTCATCTCTTCCCAACACAACAGTCTGAAAAGATATGAGTAACTTGGAGTTGTAGGAATATTAGCAATCCTGGAAGGCAACCTTCCCAAAGCTGAATTTAGACTAAGGTTTTGATTCAAAAGTAAAACTGTCTCTTGCTCACCTCATGTTTAAATGCAGCACTACACACGGGTGATAGATGAGCATCTAAGGCTGTTTGCTGATTTGCAAAGTGGACAAGTGAAATCATGTACAGCCTAAACCAAGACAGTTTTCTTCATCCCATAGTAGTAGTTCCATTCATCAAAGGGTTACCTCCATCCTTTTCTTTGCTACTGAGCCCTTCCGACCCCCAGAGCTGGACATGCAGCCTCTGAGCAGCCTGCCAGCCAAGTGTCCTGGCAAAGCCAGAAGAAGGGAGCAAAATCTCCAACCTGCTACTCCTGGCTGTGCTACTGATCTGCTCCAAGTGGGTGATAATCCCTCAGCAAGCTGCTGGGTGGGAAAAAAAACAAACCAAACAAAAAAAACCCAGCACACACACACACAAAAATCCTGATTAGGAGACTGATTTCTTCTGGACAGAGAATTATCTGACAGGTCTCTAGTTTCCAGGAGAAAACAAAAGACTGGGTTTAGTGGAATGTTGCCTTTTTTGTTTTAATTGATTCTGTCAGATGAGATGCTTTTTATATCATCTAATTTTCTGTTTTCACAAAAAAATGAGTTGTAGTTGTATGTTCTTTAGAGTTACAGAGTGATGCATTTATGTGAGAACTCTAAAACTTAGAAATAATTGAAGTTAAAAACAATACAAAAAAAATCTCAGAAATAGTTTTTTAATTGCTCAAAAAGTGGCAGAATTACAGGAAAACATGTGAAATATGAAGACCAAGACACAAGCAACTGTTACAGGATTTCTACCAGTTCTATCACTTGGTGGTATGATTGCTTCCCTTTTGACTTGTAAAAATCAAGAGGAAAAAAATGGAGAGTAAAGCAGAAAAAATATGTAAAAGCAAGAAAAACAAGGAAAAAAAATGTAAGAGTGGCAAAAGCAAACATTGGTAGGGATAAAAGTGATGCCTAAGATTATTATTTGATACTTTTCTGGGGAAAGAGGACTTAAACTTTATGAAAGCTTGACTCTCTGCTAGGTAATTTCTCGTGTAGTGCAACTATGATAATTATAAGGGCCATAGTCAAAGATAAAAGACATTTATTGGAAGTCCCTTTGATTTCTAATCACTCTTTTTCACTTTCAAGTAAATCATGAGTTGTTAATGGAAACATTTCTGAAGAAAATCCCATTTTGCCCTTTTTCCCAAGAATTACCATAGGTTTACACAAAAGAGCCTCAGCTCACAGTCACTTACAAAAATAAAATCCATCAGTACAAAAAGTCTAGAAGGGACAGGTAAGGACAGCTGGACTCAAAATCACAAGTGTGAATTTTCTAACACACTGGAAAATGACTTCTTTTTGTTCCTCCTCCTGTCCTGGCAAAGCCTAGCTGATCCACAATTCCTATCCCTTACACAGCAAATGCATCATTTCCACTCATGCACTTATGAATATGCTATAAATTGTGACTAAATGTAATTATGTAAATGATAGTCATTTGTTTGCTGTACAGATTAATGTTCTGCTTCACTGGGGTCCCAATATGGAGCAGCAGAAGTTTGAGCTTTGCAGCTGTGCCTCTGTGTGGTGCTGCCTCTCGTGTAAAAATTAAAATGAAGATGGAATTTATCTTTAGCTTAGGGGGAACAAAACAAACCATCCCTGTGTTACTTAATGCATTATCTATTACTTCCTCCAGGTAGCAGAATCAATCACCTTTCCCAGTGGTGGTAAACTCCCAGGGAATAATTTCATACACCTCCAGTTCTATAACACAATGTCAACGTGTTAATTGGAATCCCAAAAAAATGGATTTGCTTTTTTTAGTGAAGCTAAGCTTCCTTTGTCAAACTGGGAGCTGTCAAGAGACATGAAAAGTAAAGTTCTGCTACACTGAGAAGATATGGCTAATAAGGATTTATGTAAAATGAGTTTTCCATCCTGTGAAGGGATTTTTGATAATTAATAGGTTGTGCTATTTTGCATCAGGATTAATCTGAGAGCTTTAAAGGGTGGGGAGAGTCTCTAACAAGAAAACCTCTTCCAAAAAGCAAATACCTGTGTGTTTCATTAACTTACACACACATGCTTCCTTTTAAGAAAGTCACGGTAGCAATTCTGTGTATTTTGACTTTTTCTCCACCCTCTTTAGAAAGTTGCCTGGAAATGTCTGCCAGAAGTAGGCTGAAACACTGCTCTCAGGCTGATGCCACATGAAGTCCCAGATTTGACTAGCTTTTAAAGTTAGGCAGCCCATTTCTCTTGTTTAAACCACCAACATGGAAAAGCAGACTGAATGCAGCTTCATGTAGTTATAGTAACAGTTCCAGCATTCATAATACAGTTATCACAAAGTGTTTATAGTCAATTTTCTAATTATGTCTTTTGAATTATATATGTCTCTACCTAATAAAGAGGATGCAACCAAAGTAACTCTAGGAAGAATGGTAAAAACATCTGCCAGACTTAAAAGACTTACAAAGGTAGCAACTATTTTGTTAAAAGTGCGACCACAAGATACATCATTCTCTCACAACAGTTCCTTTCACCAACATCAGCCCTGAGACTTGCTGTATTTTCAGCACAGTGTAACAATGGAGACAGGAATAGGCTGCCTACACACTCTAATGCTTTATTAGTAAAAATTCAATCTTTGGGAAAAGGACAATTGCATTTGAGGGCTCTTGCATCTAGTAAAATGAAAGAGCCTCTGCTGTTCTGCATTTCAAGTTCATGGTGCCATCCAAGCCCCTCTGCACAGAGCTTTAGCTCTTCATTACTTAATCCATCTTCTATTAATTACCCTTGTATCCCTAAAACTTGACACTGACTTCTTACACTGATTTTCTCAGGTCATCTCTCTCATTCTAAACCCAAAAATTTCTGTCTACCCAATAGGAAACAAAACAGAACAAAAAATAGATAGTGACCAGTGTCCTGTGTGCCTTGCTGGCTCCTCATATAGTTCTAGGTGATGTAGTAACATTTTCACACCTTAGGAATAGGCTGCTTATAAATTACTCAGAGATTCTTATGTGAAATACAGTGTTGAGTTCACAGCTATTACACTTTCAAGTCTTACTTGGAAGGAGCATGTCCAGGGTATTTGGAATCTTTACAAATGCCACCCACAAGTGGAAGAAATTAATTAAGCTTTTTTAACATATGCCTGCTTGATTCATGAAGATTAACATGCATTATCTCATTACATACATATACAATGAAAACTACAGGAAAGCAATTCATACAGCATGTTCTTCTTTTATAATTTAATAGAAAATATCCTTTATCCTGATTTTAATCTTCCCCTACATCATGCTCAGATGTTAATCAGTGTACAGAGAGCTTGCCTCCAGTCAGCCTGGATCCATTTCTCACAGTACTTGCACACCACAGAGGAGCACATTTGTGCAGCCACAGCAGAGCTGACCCACTAGGATGCTCCAGGAGTGCAACCAACTCAAATATTCATAAAGCTGCTAATTGATGGCAAGTGCTTGTCTCCCCTCACGGTTTTCCCTCTGACTGCATGCAGATTCCAAGTGTAATGTGTCTTGCAAAGAAGTGGAAGAATTTAGTAATTCAGGAAGTAAAAATAGGAAGAGGAAACAACACAGCTTTCCATAGCTTTCTGAAGAGAAATATTTTTTATGTTATTATTAATCCTTTGTACATCCAATGATTCTTGAATGCTTTTTTTGTTAAATAACTATATATTCCTGTTTGATTTTTCATCAAACACGCACAAGTAATTATTCTCTTCAAAAATATGTAGTTGATAATATTATTCTATGTAAACACTGTGAAATGTCAAATATTTTAGGATGTTATACAACAATATGATTTTTTCATTTTTGTCACTCCTCATTTCTTTAGCAAAGAAAACATGCATTTCCTTTTTCCCCATTAGAGTGAAGCAAAACAATGCAAAGAGACAGAATAAAACTTTCAGCACTAACTAAGGGCAATAAAAGCAATTTTTTTTTGTCTGAAGGGTCCAGTTAAAGCTCTGTTGCAAAAGTTGCACTCTAAGGGTTGCCCTGAGGGCACTGGCTCCAATCCTTTCCAGGTTGTGAGTTAGGAAAGGTACAATAGATACCGTCAACAAGAGGCAATCTGTAGTGTGATCAATTGATGTTCAGGCTACAGATTGGAATATATAAACTGAGAGCAGCTTTAAAAGAAAAAAATATTAAAGAAAAAAATCTAATAGCAGCATTTGGCAGATGAAAGAATGCTAAATGTGAAGTGGGCATGTACTTCAAGCAGTGCACAAGCCAAGCTGTGAGACTGCAAGCCAGGGCTCTGCACTCTTGCCAATATGCCTCAGCCCTTCTCTGGAAGGCAAATCATACTGATGGTAATTCAATCCTTTGGCTTAAGGCCCTGACATTTTTTTCTCCCCATCATAAAACAAGTTGTTTTCAGTAGTTTAAGACCCGTACTCAAGATCAAAAGACAAGGGTGTCTTTAGAGCAGACACCTAAGAAATTGTGGTCATCTGAGATATAAATGACTACTTTGACTTCATGCCAGCCTTGGGATCCTGGTTCTCAGGAACTCAGGAGTCTGTTTGGAGAACAAGGCCTTCCTGACAGAGTAGAAAGTTGTCTTTTAAAATTCTGCTAGGGTGCAAGTGTCAAGATATTTGTGACAGTGACACTGGCTAATTTTAGTTATCGAGCTAAATCACTGTCAGTCTAAAAAAGCTGCAAAGAAATTCTAAGATGATAAATAACTTCAAGTCACCAAAAAAAGTGATGAGTCTCTATGGCCACTGACTGCTGCAGGGCCCACAAGAGTTTTCCAAGCAAAACTGCTGCTTCTCTGTGTAAAAGCTCCCAGTTCCCCTAACTCCCTTAAAGCTTGGCTTTGCCTCTTTACCAAACTCTCCATGCCATAGAGAGCTGTGCTTTAAACAGCTCTGGCAAAAGGCAGCTGGGAATGTTGGTGTTTTACTGTGACAGTCACATTCTCTGGACAGAGAGACATAGTTCCGTCTCCCAGGAGAAGCACAGAGAGAAGAAGAGAAAACAATCTTTATCTCTGCTCCTTTGTTTTCCCCATGTAGAATGTGGTGTGGGGATTGTTTACCTGCAGTGATTGCTGGGTTGGATTCTGGTGAAGGTTGTTTGGGTTCAGTGACCAATGGGATCCAGCTGTGTCTGGTACTCTCAGTAGAGAGTCAGGAGTTTGTAGTTAGGTAAGTAATAAGTAAGTGTGTAGAATAGTATAGTATCACTTTAAGTAGTATATCAATGTAATATAGTATAGTTTTAATAAAGCTGTCCTCCAGCCTTCTGATCTGGAGCCAGCCATCATCATTTCTTCCTGCATCCAGGGTTCACCACTTTTTACTGTATTTTACTGCAGGGATGCTCATGTCCAGCATTGCTGAGCAGGCATTGGGTCAAGCAGACCCAGTGGGCACCTTGGCTCTAGTACTGGGAGTGTGAGAGGGGAAAGAATTCCAAAATGGAAATAAACATGCAAAACCCCTCAGAACAGTCAACAGCTTGGGCAAAGCTGGGAAAAAAGGGAGAAGGGGAGTGGGAGGGGCAGGGCTGGGGAAGAAAGACAAAAAAAAAAAAAAAAGAAAGACAACAAGAGACAAGATTTTCACCAGTGAGAGCCATGAGTAGAGAAGGTTAAAGCCCTCTAACAAGGACTGAAGTGCAGACTTCATGACAGAGAAAAGGAACATGATGTAGCTTAAAGGATTTGACCTCTTAGAGCATTTAGGAGCCTAACACATTGTGCTACCACATTTGGGGACTACTGACTGTGCATACAAAAGGGACAAGAGGGGGGTGGTTTGTGTTTTGCAGGACAAGAGGAGAAATGTTTGTCTATTTTAGGGTTTTTCAAACATATAGTTGATTTAGAGTTCAGAAAACCAACTTAGGAATTTGGGAACCTAAACAAATCCCTAATAAGAAACTTATCTGCACTGTTAGAACAAGACAAGTTTCTTCTCAGCCATCAACACAGGATGCAATTAAGTCTTTCCAAAGAGACTGCAAGAAGTCACCTACAAAGCTCAAAGTAAAGATGTGCACACATGGCAGTAGCCTGTGCAGTGAGTAACACCACCAGCCCAGGGACTCAATGAAAAGGATTCCATGGTGGATGCTAAGGAGGAAAAATGGTTGAAAGCACTTATAAAATCAGATGAGACTTCTGCTGTTGCTACCTCACATTTCAAAAGGGATACATGTGCAGGTAATGAGCTGGAAAAAACTTAGCTAGGAAGAAAAACCAAACAAACAAAAAAAGAGAAAGGAAAAAAATCAAACAAACCAACCACAAAACTAAGATAACTGAGCCCTGAGAAAAGACAGAATTGAAACCAAGACAATCACTTTCTAACAATAACATTGTTGCCCAAAGGCTCCCCGGTCCCAGTCTCAGAACACAAGTACCAGGACACTGCTAAAACTCTTCTTAATAGGGTGCTTATTTGCAACTACAGGCGTTATCTTCAGGCTGATTGCCTCCAATATCATATTCAGTTTGTGTATAAAGTATTAGAGCTTAAATAAAGTGAAACAAAGCAGTTAGCTCAGCTTCTGTGCAATTCAATAGCTCAGATACACAACATGGGCTGGATAGAAGCAGGCACTGAAGGAAGAAAACTTACTTGGCTTTGAGGAATTACAGAACTGCAACTGAGACAACAAATTATTTTCTAGCAGAAAAATTAAGAGGGTGAAATAATTATGAATATTCAATAAGCACATTAGGTACAGAGAAAAGACAAAATCAAATTATAACACTCCAAGTCAGAATAGCAATCCACTCCTGTGTGTAACAGAGATTCCTTAATTTCCATGCCCAAATCACCTTCCTGTTTACAGAGCACACAGTATGGAAAATTTTGTAGGCACTAGCTTGGAAATAGGGGTGTTTCTCTGTCCAGAGGTATTTTAGTAGGTGATGAGGGTTTTCTTCAAAGGCAGGCAAGGAAAAGGACAGCACGAGTCTGACATGTCTCAGCAGGCAGCTCATCAGGAACAGAGGGAAGCGCTTGATCACAGCGAGAGAGACCCGAAATGACAGGCCAAACAGCTGGGGCTGAGCGCTCTCATGTGGGTCCAGCTGTCACCCCTCAGCCACTCCAAGGCACTTCCCCACCAACTCCTCAGCATCTCCCTTCTCCTTTCAACCTTGTTTTTGAACTTATCAGCACAAGCTGGCCGAACACACGGTCAGGAGCACTTGCAAGTCCTCTCTCCCTGCACTCAGACTTGGAGAAGGTGGCTTTTGTCTCTGAAGTGTCCTTCTACCTTTGCACACAGGTACTTCTGCCAACACCCCCCTCTGTTTATGTTGAAAACCTTGTTATCTACTTGCTTATTTATGGGATGGGGAAGTTGCTTTCAGTACATGTAAAAGAATGCCTGCAGGAGAGAAGGAAGAGAATCTTTCAAATTAAATTTCCCATAGAATAGCAGCTAAATATTGATTTTATCTATTAGGTTATGAACAAATATTCATAAACCCATTACTTTAATCTCTGAGATCTTAAAAAATTCTAAATTTTCATAATTCAATATTTTTATCTACTCTCCACCCTTTACTTCTTAAAACCATCCGTAATGGCAGCATTTGCTTTCCTGGCCATCACTACTGAAAAACTATATTAAGTGTTCTGTGAAATATTAGACTAACTTTAATATATGCAACCACTTTTTGAATGACATTTTTTAAACTTTAAAAAAAATATTCTTTTCAATAGTAGCATTTTTGCTATTCGGATTGCTATGCTCTCTTCATCATTATTTCCATTTTCTTCCTATTTTACCACATTTGCTCTGCAATGTTTTACTGCCTTGAAAGCATTGCAGAAATGCTTTCCAGGAATTTACAAGGGACTGGGAAGGACACTCAATGCACAGAGCCTGTTAGCAGTAACGTGCAGATGTTTTGATCTTTTCCTGAGCCATGGGTTGCCTTCCTCCCATGGAATCTACCATTGCCATCTGCAGGTAAGAATTAGTTTTGAATTAAAAAAAAAATGTGTGGGAACTCACAGGATTCTTAAGCATTGTTAGTGAACTGATGTCAGAGTACTGAATGTAATAAGGCTGATCTAAAGCAGGGACAGAAAAACAAGGACCTGATTACATTAATTTGGGCACTGTGGGCATAAGTAGAGTATATGCACTTCAGGCACACAGGCAGGGAGGAGGTGTCATCACTCACAAAGCTGCATGTTAATTTTATGTAGCAGCATCAGGAGCTTGATCAGGACTGTGCAGGCAGCACATGGCCATTAGTAGCACCTAAGGACTGTGTGGTGGCAGCTGTAATTGCAGTGTCCTCTCTGCCCACTGGGTGCTTGTTACTGGTTTCTCAGGATCCCAGTGAGGGCTCTCCTCGCCAGCACCTCAGGCCAGTATTTTCATCATCAGGTGTGGCTGCACTAATAGGAGCAACCTTCAGGTATCTGACCTGTCACTTGGATGCTTATTCCCTAAATTCACATGGACTTTGCTACTAAACTCTAGATATATCAGCTTCCTATTCCTGCTATGAAGATCCTTTTCAGAGGTTCCCAGCCTATGGCATTTTATTACAACAGGACTTTACTTCCTCCACACAAGCATATTTCTTTCTGCTATGACTGGTAATGCTGGGGATCAGGAGAGATGTTACTGACTATGGCATCATGCTCAGGATGTCAAATTGCATGGGGGAAACTCTGGCCACAAAGGTGACGTTTAAATGCTCTGCAAAACCAAAATGTTTTGAGCCTCTCCTCCAGCCTTGCTCGATTGCTTTACTGGGCCATGGGATTTTTCTGCCTGCCCATAAAAGATGAACTGAAAACCACTGAAATTTTTCAGGAGCACATGCAGATGCACTAATCACAGTGAAGATGGCACAGCATCAGGTGGATATTATCTTGCCCTGAATTCATTAGGAAATCTTTCAGGACAATTCCATAAGCATTCACCCCTTCTTTTTTTTTTTTTATTTCTGACATCTTTATACAGAAGAGTTACTATATTCCATTCACTTGTTCCTTTGAGTCTTTCACATTTTATATTTTGTTCTTGTTGGTTTTATTTCAATCTCTCTGAAACAGTGCAGGAACTGATTGGCCGCTGGAAATTCTTTCCAGAACAATATTGCCCCTTAGGACTCACGATCAAACACAGCAACCTCAGCAGTGCAAAAGCTGCTGCTATACTGAGAACACCTTTTTTTTTGTATTTTGTTATATACTTTAACCATGCAGCTCCCCAATGCACACTCCTCCTGCAGCACCCTGATATGTTTATTACAGTGAAGAGCTAAGGACAGCAAAGCTCACCGCTCCACTCGTGAGCCAAATCCCACCAGAGGGGTTTTTCTTCAACAATAACTTCTCCAGCTACAACACCTGATTTTTAGCATTCTGTTTTCTAAGCTTAGTAATCTTCAGAAAACCTTCTTTATATCTCAGTTGCTCCTTAGAGCACCCAATAAGTCCCTAATGTGTTACAGAATTGCTCTGTTTTCTACTGAGCTGGAGTGACATCAGTGCTGCCTAGTCACTCCTAGTCTGATTTCCAAAGGTCAGAAAGAAGAGGTAGAAAGAACTCTTGTTCTAATCCCTTTCAACATTTAAGTTCCCTTCCTTTGTAGCCATGCAAGTAGTTTTATCCTGTGCTTCTCTCAGATCCTGCCATATGCAAAATCTACATGGCATCATCTCTGGAATTTCTCTTTCGCTGAACAGACAGCCCTTGAAATGTCATCTACCAAATGGGGAGTTTTCAAAGCACTAAATTCTTCGTTTTTTGCCCAGGTGAACCAAATGAAGTAGTGGACTCCCAGTTCTCTAATCAAGTCTGGAATAAACATATTTTTATGAGGCACCTTCTCAGCGGCCACTGGGAATCAGAGCGCCGGCTAGCAGTTCCCCGGAGTGACAGTCAAGTGGTGGGAACACTTATAAAGGGTGTGTTTCCAGCACAAATCCAAACCACAATTTTGTACTGGCTACAGTGAAGGAAAAAATCCATCCCCTCCAAAGCCAGCACAAAAGAGTTTCTATTTGTTTGGATAAGTTGAGTAATTTCTGTATCTTCCTTTTGGTGATTTTCACGTCTTAGTCACATCTATCATTTCTTAAAAAAGCCACACATCACCTGGCAGAAATTCCTTCATTTCATTATTGTCCATCACTTTTGGCATTACTCCTAATGAGAGTCAGCTTTGTTCTTGAAGCTTTTGCAGTGGGCAAGCAGACTACCTTAAATAAACACACACTTATAAGAATCATGGGGGTTTTATCCCCCACTGCCTTTTTTTGGGGTGTGTGTGCCACACAGCACCTAGCTGGTAACATTTCTCTTGTGCATATCAGTGCTGTTCCCTGCTGTGCAGAGGAAACCGCTTCTCTACCACTCTCAAACAGATATTTGTGCTACAAGCTGAATTTTCCCTCTCTTTCACCTCTGCCATGCACTTTACTTTTGCCTTGACATTAGCTGAGGATTTTATAGACCAGTAAGAATTTTTTTTTTTATTTAGCTTTGAGCTTGCCTGAACAACACACCTGGATTTCCCTGCACCCAGCAGCAGTGGGGTGCACTGAGGTTGGTTTGTTTCCTATTTGCAGGTCTTTGGGATTACCATCTATGTCCAAACTGCTTTTTATAGAACTTCTTTATATCTGCTTTCTTCACGCATTTTCTTCTGCTATTCTGATAGGTTTTTTCTTATGTTAAATTTCCCATTAAAATCCCATCCCCCAGTGTACTAATTCTACCTGCAAAACACATTTTTCATGGCTGTACACTTATTTGTTGTCTTGGATATCCCTTGGCAGCTTTCTTGGGAAAACTGATTTTCTGTGAAGCTATTATTCTTTAGAAAGACAAAATAAGCTCAAGTAATCAACAACTCACCTGTTTTTCCTGTTCACATGAGACTGCCACAAAGCACCCATGTTCTTATCTACCCTTTTCCTCCCTTCCAATTAGTTCACAAACGGAGCAGATTTCTTCAGGAGCCTACCCAGCTGCCTCAGGATGGGCTCCTTCTGCATAGCTCTCTTCTCTGCAGTGCTTTTGGTTACATATCCACAGCCTGCCCTTCTTTGCCTCATTTACATGAATGCCAGAGTCTCCTTTTCCTCCTCATACCTCACTTCTGATTTAGATACCTGCCAGCACTAGAAATTAATAGAGGTTAAATTAACACATACTAGAAATTAACAGAGGCTAGGATGAGCTAAGATGACTTTTGTTACAACTTTCTTAAAGAATTCTGTGTCATCCATACTGCTCACTGCCCACCTAGAGAGTGTCCAAGCTGTGAAGACTTTTTATCTGTTAAAGAAAAAAAATACCAGTGCAGGGGCTGACACACACCTGAGTAATGTGATATTGAATTTATGTCACCGAGATGGCTCACTGGATTGTCTGCAGTCCCCACCCTTGGGCACCTTCAGGTGGGAACTGCTGAAGAGAAATCAGCTCGGGGACTCAGAGGGATGGCTTTGCTGAGTTACAGAGGGAGCACTATTGCTCTGTTTGAGAAGTAGGTGTGCTTACACATGCAAATGAAAGAGAGACATGAGCAGTGATCCTGAACAACTGCTTTACACTGCTCAGGGATCACAGGAGCTGAGGATTCTCACCTGTGATAATTCCTCTCAGAGTTTAGTGGGGGCACACGGTCAAAACACAATGCCTTGACAAAAGATTAAAGGATTAAAAATGAAAAGGATGAGACATGTCATTTGGAAAAAGAATTTGAATTTATGGGGAACAATGGCACAAAATATTAATCAAGTTAGAAATATCTCTTAAAATTGATGAGCACCTACTAGGATATTTCGGTGACAGAACAAGTGACTTTACCTAAAAAATATCCTACATAAAACCATCCAAATATTTTATTGCTGAAAAAACTCAAGGAGCATTTCCTGAGCTGTTGCTGTTTAACTTATGCACCTAAACCATCAGTCTACACTCTGTGCTCTCAGGGATGTTTGCCAAGTGGGCATTCAGAACACCTCAGATAAAAGCTGAGTGTTTTTCACCAACTAACCAGAAATTTTGAGTTTTACCCTGTAAAAGTTCATCATTAACCACATTAATGATGACTAATATTATTTTTTTCTGGTAGATTTGCCACTGATATGTGTAACTAAATTTCTCACCTTTTTCCTCCTCCAAGAGATCACAGCAGCTTATAAAAACCCGTTGCCATTTATATTAAGATATTTTGTTTTCAACATCTTAATAAAAGTTCCAAAACAGAAATATTATCTCAGTTTAAGACTCTGAACTTAAGATTTTTCTAGTTTAATGGTATATTTTTAAAAGTTTGAAATCTCCTTGTTCCTCCTTCTTGGTACTTGATAGATTTTTTTAGAGTCCCCCTCCTACCTGGGCCAACTAAGAATTTTCCTCATAAATCATAGGCCATGACTGAGCTCTCAGAGTGAGGAGAAAGAAACTAGATTGTTTGCTACCAAAGAAAAGTTGTGTTCATTGGGAGGTAGATTGTTTTTTAAAGCTAGATGAGCAAATGAAATATTAAACCTTCAATATCTACAGATCTGACCAGAAAAATACAATTCAACTGCCTACAGTGACATTGCCAGAACTCCAGGAATTATCTATAAGTTCAATTACCACGTTTCATCCAGTTCTGTTACAAGCAAAGACAGCTTTGTCTTGCTCCTTCCAAATCTACTCCAGACTACTCATTTATTCTCATAAAACCAAGCAGTTTTAGTTCTACTAAGTCAGGACACAGAAGCTAGTGCAGCAATTCTATTTTGCTTAAAGGACAGCTTGAGCAAAATATTGGCCATGATGCTGCTGCCCAAATTTTTGATAGTCATCTCGTTATGCTGGAGAGGGGAAAGATAAGATAGAAATAAGACAGATATCCTAGTATCACATCACCAATAAGATCTTTGCTCTCAAGAGTGATTTCTTCATCTCATGGACCAATCTGCTGGATGAGATGTTCCTAGGAGCCTTCTTGGAGAAGCAATGGGCACACTGACTCCTCAGAGAAAGAAAAGGGAGACAGATCCAAAATTTGTCTTTCCAGATCTGATCAGCTGCCTAGAAGTTTTTTATATCTGGCTGTATTAACATCATAGCAACACAGAGACAGCTCAGAAGCAAAATTTCTCATTACAGTTGACTTCAAAGCTTTTTCAGTGAAATTACCGTTTTTGTGAAGTGCAAGTTGGTGTGGCATGCTGAATGAAGACACTTGCAGCGCACCAGCCTTGCTGACCATGGCTTGGCCCTGCCTGCTTGCAGAAAGAGAGGAGGCTGCCCTGCTGTGCCTTGGGGGGCCCCTGGTGCTCAGCTGTCTTTCCTCCCAGTGTCATCTGCACCAGCCAAGCATGCAGAGCCACAGCCCCAAGTGCAGGTGAGGGGAAAGCATTTTGTGCTGTACAAGTGGTTTACATGGAGCTGCCCTCTGGGTGGGCTGGGTTGCCATCAACCCCATCCTCCTGGGAGCACAGCCTGGCCTCTCAGTCACATTCCAGCTCAGTCTGCCACCAGAGCCTTCCAGGCAGCCAAAGGGAGCTCAGGAAAAGCTGAAGCAGCTCTTTAAACACTAAAGAGATGTTGCCTAATATGAAGGGGGGTGGGGATAGGCACTGCTAAATCCATCTCCCTGCCCACCCCTCAAGCAGCCAGGTGTAAGGGAAACCGATCCATCCCTGCTATGCTAGGCACAAAAAGTGTCTAGGAGGAAGAAAGAACAGGTTTACATGCAGTATTTTTAGTTTTACATCAAAATATGCCTTAATTAGTTTATTTTAAAAGTGATTGCTCGACAAAAACTCTGTTTTTTCTACAAAATTTCACTTTGACATTGATGGGGAATTGCATGCTTGCTTACCTGCATTTGCATATTGCCCCTCCCAGCCCCAGCACAGCACACAATTCTCTTAAAGCCTGATAATTAGGCATTTCAGCAACCAACCCTTACACCAAAACACACGAGTACACCCATGCTTGTTGTTATTGCCATAGGAATCTTCATTTTTTTAAAACATAAAATATTGAGCAACAGGCCATATTCAGGTTTATAATGGATGAAAAAACTCAAAATAGCAGGAGCACAGCCTAGCCAGTTAACCAAAAGTGTGTTTGCTTCCAGGATTGTGCTTAAGGAGAGACAAGCTCCAGAACAGGAGAACATTATAATTAAGAGAATGAAAGAACTTTCACTTGTAGTCAGTCATTTCATAGCTAGCAATATATAGCATGCAACTATTGCCATATGTAAAATACTGCATTAAACGTTTATTTATTTCTCTGTATATTGTGTGAAGAACTGCTCCGAGTGCCTTGAAAGAGTGCACAAGAAAACACAGTTAACAATCTCATTTTTTAGAACTGAGTAAAAACTGGGAAAATACAGTCCCCATGAATTCCTGCATCACTATCAGCCAGAAAAGCCAGGGGCAAAACCAGATGGAATTTGCTTAATTAGGTCCAGATCCAGTGAAGTATATACATATCTCTAAGCCAGCAAGAGAGCCTATGGACAGCAAACAAGTTAAAATAACCATGTTGAAAGAGAGCAGAAAGCTAAATATGGCATGGATTTCAGTTTTTACAAATGATTTCTCATAGGTTTAGGATTATCTGCAAGATCAAGCATTTTGCACAATCAGTGCTTTGCCTCTTGTCAGAGAGTTGCCTAGTTGAAAGTTTTAGAAACTGTCTTGAAGCTGATTAACACCCCATTTAATTCCTCCTCATTTCTCTCTCACTTTTATAGAAAAAAAGTTTCCCTGTAAAGGAATAAAACAGCTATTGGCACTGCAGACTTTAGGAAACCGCATGTATGAAATTTTAGATTTAGGGACATTTAAAAATCTGACTAAATTATGTTTCAAACTATTCACATGATGATTCAAAAACAATGGACAAGGGAAAAACTGCTTGCCACTAGGTTAAGCAGAAACAATGCTATCAAGTTGTGGATGACACTTGGGGTTTACAGGTATTCCCTATCTGCACAGCAAGACATTCCTTTCTCCATCTTTTCTTGAGATAAGACACCCATCTGTCAGATCATTACAGCAATGAAACTGATCTCTGCCAGTGCCTATTATTTGACATATTGTACATACAACACAATTCTTGGCCAGAGGGAATTCCCCAAATGTGGTAAGCCAGGATCCAGCTCAGCTAAGGGCCAAAGTGCCCTGGGCTGTGAGGAAACCGAAATGAAGCTCCAGAAATGAGTCATGCACAGGGCCAGGGCCACTCGAGAGGCAAAGGGTACAGCAGCTGACTCAGGTGACACAAATTATACCTGACCTGCCAGAAAAAATTCATTGACTTCCAACTTCCAGTCCAATCTAAAGACCACAATTTTGCCTAAGCAAAATGCTTCATCTTACTTGTTCAATAATGGGATGTAAAAACTAATTCTAGAATAAAAGATTGATACAAGATGAGCAGTATAAATAAAGAGCTAAGTAATATCATATATCTGCCATAGCTTAAGCCAAATTTAAAAGGTTAATGTTTTCAGCTATCTCTAAACCTTGGGTACCTCCTGCGTCCAGAAATAAAAATGTTATTTTGTTCCTAGAAGCCAAAAGTTTGAGGCCATAATAATATGTTTAGATAACTTATGTTAGCAAGTGAGACCAAGGGGACACAGCCATGCTGAATTTTGACCCTTTTGAAGTTTGCAACTGTTTTGCTCTATAGAGTACTTTAATATTCATTGAACTATTTTCTGGCTTTGTGGCCTGAGGAACAAAAGGCTCCTATCTGATAAAGGCTGAACATCCCTGATCCAAATAATAAATCACAATAAAATTATGGTTGTGCAAAGGAGAACTTTGATTTTTTTCTCTCCAGGTATTTGCTTAGTTATTTCAATTATCTTGAAAAGGTGAACATGTCTTTAAAGAAAATGTGAACAAACTAAGCCAGCCTTATGCTGCAGTAGCTATGACAACAGACTTTGAAATAAGTGTGGAAAAAGCTAGACCTGAATCTTAATTTCATTTAATTATTTTTTCAGTCTACTCTTCACACTAAGTACTTTCCATTTTACTCTGAAATTGTACAGAAACTGGGATCTCTTACTAACACCAGATGCACAGTATCTTCCATAGCCAATTTTACAGATCTTATTTAGGTTAGAAATGAGATTACTCAGAGAATGAGTAGACAACTCCTAATGACTTCAGATGAAGCCAGACAGCTTTCTGGGGAATGCTGTTCCCAAAGTTGCTGTGTTCAGTGCAGACTGGCATGTGAGAGATCTGACTATGTGAAGGAGTAATCCCATTGGATCAACCATTAGCAAACTGTATCAAATCTTCTATTAGAGGTGAGATTTTCAAAATAAAG
Source organism: Taeniopygia guttata (assembly GCF_048771995.1). Classification (NCBI taxonomy): domain Eukaryota; kingdom Metazoa; phylum Chordata; class Aves; order Passeriformes; family Estrildidae; genus Taeniopygia; species Taeniopygia guttata. The sequence continues at coordinate 9,549,168 of NC_133031.1, read as the reverse complement.
ACATAGTAGAGAAGGTAAAGTTAAAAGTCAGATTTTCAGTGGATTCACTAGCTGGGCTGAAGTGAGAAAGATGATACTTCAGTTCTAACACCTCTTCCTTTTTTCTTTCAGTCCTTCCCATCATCCTTGGACAGTCTTTTATTGATGAAATCCACAATCATGCACACTACCACCTCCACTAGACAGATTTGGATCCCTGCTCCTGACTCCTTTCCTATTCCTCTGATTTCTTTCTAGCAGAAGGAGCAGGAAGCAAATTCTTCCCCTCCCTCCATCAAGCACAGCAGTTTAGCAATCAAGAACACCTAAAAAAAAAAAAAAAAAAAAAAAAAGGAGAAAAACTCTGACCATTACCACTAACATCTCTTTCTACCCTGTAAATGTTCCATTGCCCTCTCTATTTTATTTGAACAAGTCCAGGGCTGCACAGGGAAGCCAAATCACTGTACAGCTGTGACTACACAGAAGAGGAGTCACTTGAACCTCTTGTGAAGGGAGCCACATGTGCTCCCAAAGCCAGTTATGGAACTGCAGCCACCTACAAGCTGCCCAGGCCAGGGACATTACCAGCACCTTCCCCCACTGACCCCACTTCTCCAGGGCCAGCAACCCCAAATTCACTGTTGTGGATCACGGGGCACCACTGCAGAGGTCTGCCTGTGTCATGCCAGCATCAAATACAGAAACAGATGGGCATCATTCTACTAATTACTTATTAATTCCCTTAAGAACTAATTGTGAGTAATCAATCTTTATGATTCTCCCAGAAAGACAAAAATGCATAAAAAGTGAATTAAATATCAGCCATTCTTTTTCATCTTCATTCTTAAAGAAGAATATAATTCTTTTGATAACCCCAAATTTTTTTCACTTAACTCTTTCAGCTTTTTTAGTATGGTGCCTCCTGCTGCAACAAATGAAATAAGACTGGTGGAACAAGGACTGGAAGAAAGCAGCCTTAGTCTCCATTATTCTTTTTACCAGTTTTTGAGACTTTGAGATTGATACAGGGACCATCTCATGTGTGAGCAACTACAGATATATACACAAGAGGAGATACAGGCCTTGACCATCAGACCCCTCTCCCTGCTGAGGAGTATGAGCTGCCCCACAGACAAACATATTGCCCATTCCCTGATTTGTCCTCTTTTCAAGCTGCAGCACTCTCCCACTCTCTTGTAGATGTGCCCCACATTTCCAGTATCTGGGGTGTAAATGAGTCCTCCATCTATGGCTTGCAGAGTCATGAGCACTTAGGAGGTACTTACAGAATTCACCTGCAGCTCCCAAGCAGCTGAAGACCATCATCACAGGTGAGAAATGAAGCCCACTCCTCAGCTGAATTTTTAGAAATTTAAGAACGGACAACAGGGGACAAAATCAATAAAGCAGAATTCACAGCGCTGGGTGCGTATCTGTAGCCAGAGGTACCCCAGCTAACAACAGCAACCCTTCTTTCTATTGCACCAGTCAAAAGCACATTCACAAACCATTATACATATTCAAACTTTTTTTAAACTCTTTTACCTGTTTTAGGAACTTCTTAGCCCAGCCCCTGCTCTGATCTGCCTTTTTAGAGCCTGTGCAGCAATCTTGGTTGTGGTTTTGAGGGCCTTGTGTCACCTCCTCAGAAGAGCCCCTGTTCCATGGTTTCAGCAGGTGACAGTCCAAGTGTCAGTAGCAGGGGTCCTTGTCACATTCCTCAGATGTTCCCTGACCATGCAGACAGTTTAGTTACTTCAGTTATTGCAAGTTAACCTCAAGTACTCTAAATCAACATCACCTATTTCAAATGGAAGTATAGGCATACTTCATATGTCTGATATATTTTAGTTATTGCCAGTTAGCTACAAAAGTAAAGCATTTGTTATTTCACAACTATAGCTACTTCTGCAAAAGTTAACATTACATTGCAATGCACAACACATAGCATGCACTTTAATATTCGCAAAAGCCAAACCTATAATATGTGTTTATCACATCACAACAAGTCCTTAGTCAGGAGCAGAGACCCAGGTTTTATTGACTGCAACAAATAAAAAAGATATTTGTGTAACCCCCAAGGACAAAGAGCTGTACAAGCACTAACCAAGCACAACCCCAGCTTCCAAAGACACTATTTGCATTTCCTCTAGGACTGGAGGTAGTTAAAAAGGGCCTACAGCTGCAACCTTTTATTCTAATTACCCACCTTGGGAGGGGAGAAGCAGCATTAACTCTTCAGTGGCTGTCTCAGGGAGTGTAGGCAAGGGTGTGGTGCTCAGAGCATTCCTTGTTTGTGAGAACTTTTTACCATTACATTTGGAAATGCTCCCAGAGTATTATTCAATCTGCACTCTCCTTGCAGCAATAATCTTCCTCTTCCACCCTCAACAGAATCAAGGTGAAAGAGTCCTGCCATACATTTTGGCCTTTATGTATTCCAAAAAACACTTCTTAACAACAGCTTTGTTTCTGCATCCACTACACTCAATGCGGAAAGAGTTCATTTGTTTTCTGATGGTGAGCTTTGTGAAGTGCATACACAGCTACTTTTAAATCCCCCCTCTTTAAATCAGATATAATTTTATAAAGTCTTTTTCCACTGACTCCAGTGGGCACTGCGTGCTAGGGAAGTAAAACAGAGCCATGTTTTGTACTAGAGTTGATATGGTCTTTCCATTTTTCCTCTCTCCAGAATGCAACAGCATTGAGGACCTTGTTTCAGTCTCTCATGTAGCAAATTTGAAAGTTATTCTGCTTTTTGTAATCATGGAATAAGTCATGGGCACTTGAAGTTCAATAAATCCCCTGAGGCAGCCAGCTTGGTTTATTTTCAGCTCCGATGACCCACAGAAGGAAAATTTTTTTTGCAACATAGGAATTGGTTTTTTTCCCCCCATATTATATATAAACAATTCTCTTAACATTAGAGGGAAAAGGTTAATATTAAAAGGCAATGTTTATTAAAATATCAGCTTCTGCCTGCTGCAGGAGGATTATTAGCATCACTGACTTCCTTCTCTGTTCCAACAATCTTTTGCCAAATTTCTCAGGGAAGGACTTGTGTGGTTGCTGCTCCTTGACAGGGAGTGTATGGGAAGTTTGTCCTTTATGTAAACACAGTGCTGCAGAGAGGGAAAAAAAGAGGTGCTGAGTTTCCCGATGAGGTGGGTGACAGCAGAGCACCCTTTTCTACACTGAGTCACTGAGGTCTTCAGTAGAACATGAGATTAATTATTTCCTTCCTAAGAATCATATTGGTACAGCCTGGAGAAATATCTTCTCAGAAAGAAGGGCATATTTATTGCTGCATTTCATACACTGAGCTACTGTGTACAAACAGACAGGGGCACAGCACTGTTAAAGGGGAAAAGTGAGGATGATGTGATGCTCATATACAGTGACATCTAGCAATGAACTGACCCAGAAATGACACACTCAAATGGTGAAGAATGAGTATAAATTGGCAAGTATTATGTCGTAAATGTCATAAATGGCTCCATATAATGTATCGCTGGAAAAGGTATTTAGTTTATTTAAGTCTTAATGTACTACTTTTTTTCTTTACTTATTTCTTAAATTCATAAAACCCAAAACAAATCTGGATTTTCAGTGCAGAGATTTAGAATTCAGGCTACAGAAACTAATTTATCACTTGAGATGTAAAAATAGTACTGTCTAAAAAGGGAGACTTTCTTTTTTAAGAAGGAGAATCTGAAAAAGAGTACCTAATTAAAGTGTTTTCTTTGGGTTTTTTTGAGAGAAAAATGTATGAGAGATGACATGTATTTAAATCTTTAAAAACCTAGTCTTTTCCATGGGTTTCATTTGATTTCTGTAGTATGAAAACATATCCTCCTCTTCTTTCTCCCAGTTTGTTCTAGGGCAGACACTTAAATAAAAATGCCTTTTTATAAAACTATCTCTCTATTTGCTCAACCTATTTTTTAAACTGTGTTTCTTTACAATGTTCGATGAAAAACTACTGAAACTGTTTCCCTGAGAGAAAATTGTTCAGTTAAAGTTCTGGTTTTGGTTGCTGAATATCAGCAGCACTTCTGTGCACTCTGGCCATTAAGGATGGCTGTCATATTTTCTTTCTGCTTTTACCCATTATCGTTCTGGTTGCCATGCAAGTGTGACTTTAATCCTCCTGGTCTGACAGAAACAAAGACAATTAAAGATCTGGTGACCATCTAAGAGTAATTTAAGGATATAAAGGTACTTTGAACAATCACAGACTTCCTTTCCAGGAATGTCTGCTTTCCTTGGACACTCCCTTGCATGATGAGTTTGTGAATACAAACAGATCCACATTCCTTCCACCAGTCATCAGATGACTGCCATTTTCTGGGGATTTTAGTTTGGGGGAAATTTAGTTTTGTTTTGTTTGCCTTTTTTTAATAGAATCCCTTGACTACTACTAACATGTAATTTTGTTTCCCTGTTCTTTGGTCATTTAGGAGGAGTGTCAAAGCCCCTTCTGTATAGAATACAGTTTATAGGGATATCCTTTTCTTTCCCTGACTGTTTACAAAACATATAGCATGAAGCGTTTTCAGTCTGATACTTTAAATTTTGTGAACTGTGGAAAAATATTGAGGCTATGAAGGAAATTGTGATTTATACTCCTACAACTTAGGCTTCAGACCCACTTGTGCTCTTCTGTGAAGAGCAGAAAGCACCAAACATGGGATGGTCAAAGCTTTCTCATCTCAGAAATGTTTTGTTTTCTAAAAACCAACACAGTAACCATTCTAAATGGCCATAGGGACCTGCACCAGCTCTGCCTTGCACTTTTCAGAGTGCAAGCCTCAGGTGATTTACAGCCAGCAAAGAAGCTACATACACAAGGAAGGGAAAGAAGGGTGTCTTTGAGAGCACCCAGCTGCTTTGTGCTCCTTTCCACTTCACTGTATATCCAAGGAGTGCTAAACACAGCAGCAACATTTAAAGTCTTGGCAAGCAAACCTGCTAAGTCTTGCTAAGAGCAGTTGGGCCATTAGTGGCCGTTCAGTCAGAAAGAGCAGGACTGCCTCAGAGCTATTAGGGAGAGGGGAGAGGCTGGTAGTGAGAAAATGTTGTACTGGAGGATCACACTGAGCACTTGCTTGGCTCAGCTGTGTGAGAACTGCAGCCCTCACTGCAGGGCTGATGGACAGGGGGAAGCCAAAAGGGAAATCAGCACTTCATAAAAGTTAATGACTTCTTGAGTCTTGACCATAGCAGGATTCAAGTGGAAAGCACGGGACTCTTTCCTTTTCCATTGCTCCCTCTTGTTTTGGACCAATATCCCTCTCTCTTTTTGTCATTATTACTGTTAGTTTTTAATATATGCTTTTGTGAGAAGCCCTGAATAAAGCCACCCTCCATTATTTTCTTCCATGTCCCTATCAGATCTGACTCAGCTGGGCCATCCCTTTTCTTTTCTGCTTTCCCAAAGGTAATATCTCAAGTGAGATTAAAGATCCTCTTCCAGATAGCCCATTTTTGCTAGGTTTGTTCATGCATGAAGGCAAACATTGGCAGACCTTAAATCATCACAGAGAGGGGCACTGGTGTTCTCAGTTCTAGGCATGAAGTATGTATAGGTACCTATGCTGGCCAAGACTAACTGTGACACAATAAATAACAGTCTAACAATAACAAATGTAAATAAAATATCTGAATTTCTTTCCAAAAAATAACTTTCTCCCAACCATTTAATTTTCTTGCCTTTTCACCCCCATATTTACCCCTCTATTTTACCTAGCATATTTTAATGTTTATCTAATCTGTAGCCAGCTCTGCAACTATTTTTCATAGTGTAAGCATTTTTTTGTAAAATTCGTACTAGTGGGCAAGGCATGGGAGAAGAGTTACAGTGTTTGTTATCCAATACTGGGTCAAACACAGGGATTGTGCATTAGGGAGGAGGTCTAAGGCTTATGAAAGCCTGCCCTGCCAGAAGTGCCCACACCAGCTCCAGCACAGTGGTTGTCTACACAACACAGCCCTGAAGTCATTAAGTCCCCTTGCTGGTTTGAAAAATTAGAGTTTTATTCCAAACCCTATCATTCACTCTGTGACCACAGGTTTAATATTTCCTCTTTGTTTTCTCTTTTCCCATTTGTAAATTACTTATAAAGATTCTACTCAATTTTAAGGCATTTTGAGCCATATGGGACGGGGTGGGGGGATTCATAGTCATTCATGATCAATTTTGATGACAGTGGTGAGTGGCATAAAGCACAAAGAAACCCAAGGAAAGTAACTTCTAAGTTTGGTGCCATAAAGAAAGCTCTGGGATACATGAGCAAGAGCCAAATCTAAAACCAAAATAATTCCAATAGAGCCTGTAAGATATAGAATAAATATGAATACACTTTCAGTATTCTGCCTTATCAAAACTGCATTTATGATGGAATAAAAAATTATTGCATTGCTAAAGGAACAGTCATAACTGTGAAGAAAAATGTTGAATTATTATGGCAGACTACACAGCAACAGAGCATTTATGGCTCCACTCAGGGCAGATTGCTCAGTCAGGATTTTTCTTACATATATTACCATATAAACCTCCTGTGCCACTTGCAGTTTTGCAGAGTTCAGGTGATGAAAGAGTAAGAGGGGGATAACTTTACTTATTGCTGTGGAAATCTGTTTATCATCCATGTCTAGAATTACTATCTTTTTACTTGAGTTGGAAAAGTGTTCATTAACTCTCTCACATCTTCCCTTCACCCCAAAGTTTCCATTTTCATACATGCATGCACTCCATTACTATAGGAAGATGTGCTTTTACAAACTGTGCTACCAAGGTTGCTACTACCTATTTGCCATCATCATGTAGCACTGACTACATATAATTTATTTATAAAATAAATTATAACGGCACAGAACTGTCCCAAAATTGAAACACATGAATAGTTGTCCGACTATTTCTGGGATAATGAATAAGCTCTGTGGACTGCAAGTTAAATATTTCATGACAGTTATATGATTAACTCATGAGGTTTTTGAGATTTGATGGGCAGTATGATCAGGTCTGTCTTTGTCCTTGTCAAGGTGATACATCCTTTTGGCCTCCATCTAAGGTTTCTTTTGCTACAGGTTCAGCAGCAGGAGAACAAATTCCAATTCTGGACTGGGAAAGAGTAAGAAGAAGGGAAAAGACCATCCAAGTTTGCTGAGATTTTGAGCTGCTACTCTGCCTCCAAAACATATCCATTTCCATGGCAATACCAAGGGAAAGTACAGCATCTGTGCTGCAAAGCTTGCAGACAGCTTTTGAAATATCAGAAATTTTTGTGGGTACAGATGATATTGAACATATGGTGTTTGAAAGAGTGGCCAACATTGCAAAAGCCTTTGGAATCATCTGATATTTTATTTTGTGTTTCCCCACCCTCAGCTTTTAAGTCTGTCTTATTTTCCTAGTAGAAATATAGTGACCCATTTATGGCAACAGCTGCACATTCAACTTGTTACTAGTGGTGTTATTTATCACAGTGAAAAGGAAAGATTCAATAATACAACAATGACCCTAAATGTGAGAAAAAAAAAAAAGAAAAAAGAAAAAAAAATTTAAAAAGCAATGCTTATACTTTAGTGTATGGCCTGGATTAGCTTTCCATAACATATAAATGTTACTTGGTAGGCACAAATTGACTCTACATGCTCATGTTACGTGTGTGGCTGAAGCAAAAGCCCTTCCTCATCTATGAGGACAGTCTTCTAGATTTTTCAGGCAGACAGTGCAGCAGCTTCTGTCAGTGATGTGAAATGTCAGTCTGAGCTGGGAAATGCCATGAAGCATGAAGTGATGATTTGCCATCATTTTTGCCAGGTTTCATAATGCACAGTGGCTTCATGTTACACCGTCCTTACTTGTGTCTGTATATTAATTTGGTTGGGAAATATGTAAAAAGTAAAGGCTTAAAAAACAGCTTTGGCTTGTTTCATTATCTCATAAATTTTGTGCAGTTTTTCTCAACCTTACATTTAAGCAAAAACTATTCTTTCTCAACTCATGCATTATGCAGTTCCCAACTCTCTCCATGCATCATCTGTCTCACACTGAGGGATTCTAGTTGAGACAATTGCATCATACCACAAATGTGATTCTCTGCTATTAATTCTTTGGAAAATGTACTCTGGAATAGTTTAATTTCCTGGCATTTTCTGGGTATATCATTATCCGTGAATTCAGGTTTCCCAAGCCTGTCTTGTATAAAATAAACTTCCCGATCCCAAGGTACCAAATTTCAGGTTTGAAAAGCCTAGAAACTTCTGCCTCAGGCTGTATTGAAAACCTGAACATCAGTACTTTGGGCCATCAGACTTTCAGTTTTGACCTAACATGTCATGAGACACTAATCCAAAACTGCATCAAACCAATCATTCAGATGAGTAACTAATAATTTATTCAGAAGCTGGCTAAGAGACATCCTTCATATTTCATATGTGTCTGTCAGTGCTCTGTAACTCAGCAAAGCAGGATGTTAAGCCTGTGTATCTGTTTCTAATTGCTTGCATCTGCATTTCAGCCAGACCAGTTCGCAGCAAATATGGGACACATCCCAGTTGCTACTCACACCTCTGCAGTTTCCAGTCACCTAAATGAGTTTCCAGTTGGGGTTGTCTGTAATAGGTGGTGAGAGAGAAAAACTTCTGCACACTGAGAGTCCCACAGGGTGCGCACAGAATTAAAGAAAATGCCAGGAAGAGATTAAGAGTATAGCATTCAGAATTCCATCTCTGGAAAAGGATGTAAAGGCTAGTGAAGGGTGATGAGATCATTCATTGAAAGCTCTTTTCCAGTCAGCTCAAGGGAAGTCCATACACTGCAGAGGGGAGGTTATAGTTTATAGTCAGTTATGGCCTTCAAGTGCTTTTTGGCTTACAGTGCTTCTGAAAGGTTTCAGAAACAATGCGGGAAAAAAGAAAACCAAAAAACAAAAAACAAAAACTTAAAAATATATGGAAATAGAGGCTTTCAAAATGAAAATAAAAGTTTTCAAATCCTTAAGGAGAGAATAAACCTTCATATTTGGAAGGGATGTACATGAAAACATCAAGAACTCAACCACATGGCAAGGATCTTCAAAATCTGCTGCAAGGAAGAAAGTCTTCAGTTCCCTGAAATCTGAAGGATGGTTTCTATACTTCATGCAAACAGGTTAAAAAGTGGAGATGAGAAGTCAGTAAGTGGGAACACAGGGCTGTTTCATATTTGGCCAACCTTCATATCTTATTTAACTTTTCATTGAGTTAATTGATTAGTGAGTGATTTTTCAAGCTAGTTTGCATTGCCTGTTTGTCAGCAAGAAGTCCTGAGCATAAGCTGCACAGGGCATGGTGGTGAAGTCTCCACTGCAATCAAGGAAACTTCTTGCAGAGGCAGCAGAGGTTGAAAACTTAGTTCAGAAATGGTGGAGGAAATAGTGAGTGCCACAGTTCCACTTGTATGGTTCTGCCTTCATTCCTTGCCTTTTGGATTGAGACTTCCACTAAGGATGGCAAGAGCAAAAAATGTTTTCTCTCTTGTATCATGAACATCTGCTTATTAGGAACTGTTTTGATGCCTTAAAATCCTCTTTAACAAGAAGAAAAGGAAATATAAAAATAAACTGTATAAAAAGAACTATTGTTGTATTACATATCTCTGCTTGGTGGTATACCAATATGATAATAAAATTCCTCATTTGTAGCCAGCAGCTGAAATAGTGTTTGTTTGGGTTTGGGGATTTTTTTGGCAGCACAGGAATCCAGCACTAACAAGATTTAGATAAGTAATTGCATGAGATCCCAGGGCTGAAATGCTCAGGATGACATTTTAAACTTGAAAATGGTTTCCATAATATTCATCTCTTAAATATGGGGCCTAGAGATGGGTGGAGCTGAACAACTTCTCATGTGTATTACAACTCTGGTTTCAGAGATGGCCACAGAAAGAGATGTACTGAGTGTGTCTGTGGAATAGAGCAATCAGATATATAGGATGAGCTTTACAACACTTTGTTGTTCTGTAATGTTTGGGTTTTTTCTAGAGAACTAATCTTTTAAAGTCAAGGATGGAAAAAAAATAAAAGAAATAATAGGATTATTGCAGCTTTCCCGTGCAACACTTTTGCAGCCAAAATGATACTAAAGGGATTGAAATAACCTTCACATTGCTCCATAGCAACACCAATCTTCCCTCCTCATTTCTGCCAGCCAGGCACTGAGGCTGTCTTGGGCATTGTCTCACCTATTCAATGACACAGCTAGAGAATGAAAAAGGTGAGAAAAGCCCTCCAAAAGCAGAGTAGGAAAGATGAAAAACGTTACCAATGGGAACAGAAGCATTTGGGGGAGGCTGGGAAGTGAGCAGAGCCTGAGAGCACAGCCTGCCTACCTTTGCTCATGGCAGCTCACAAGGCTGTGCAGAACCACCCCTTCTTTCTGAGCTAGCCAGCTGGGGAACTTACACCTTAACATTTGTACAGTTCATGTCCAACCATCCTTTACAGAGACTGTGGGCTCGTCTCCAATCCATTCCATTTCCCATTTCCTGTTTTATTCAAGTTACAGTTTAATGTGGTAATTCATTTCAGTGCAATGGCTTTTGAGCTGAGAAGATAGATGAGTAGAAGATGATACAATATAAATAAAGGGGATATGGCTGCAAACAAGGCAGGGGATCATCAAATCCTCCCTCCTGAACGCCCACAAAATGGAAGGCAGTGAGAAAAATGCTTCATAACTTCATAGCAACAATATGGAGGCACTTGTTTGCCATGTTGCTGTGAAGCAACAGCAAAAGAAAACAAATGAACGTTTCATCTATTCACTTTAGGCATCCCTAACTATGCCTTTGTGGAAACTGCAGCTTGAGTTTCATTGAGCTGCTGAAATGAGCCCAAGATCTTGTGTGGCATTTCAAAAAACGAGAGCAATATATTTCTCCATTACTTTACTTACTTTAAGCACATGTGTTTTGTAGTTAATGTAGTTCCTGGTGTTGTGAGAGAGCAGTAAAAATGAAATCCATGCTTAATGCAGTGAACTTTGACAACAGCAGCTGCAACTTAAAATTAAAATCCATTGCTTTGCTTTGCTCTCAGGGTCTGAACCAGATTTGAGGAAGTGCTGCAGCGGGCTGTGAATGAGGACATCTGAAATGAAAAAATGCCTGAATGGCTGCCCAAAGGACAGATCAAATCACCAAAAGCAAACAGAGATGTGCCAAGCTGTTTGCTGAATACTCAGGTGAAATCAGACAAAACCCATAAGCCTTGGAAATTTCAAGACAAAAGAGAGAGACTGAATTTTTATCATCTGCTGCAAGGCACTAATCATGGAGATAAAAGACTCATTTAGACTGGCTGACTTGACCCAAAAGCCAGAGGAGGCATTGAAGGCAATGAAGTTTCTGCCACCGGTCTCAGAGCACTTTCGATCTGGCCAGAAAACATAGACACTACAAATTTGGATTAAGTTGTCTTGAGGGGGAGGTAGTGTATTTTGGTTTGGGCTCTTTTGGAGGGGTGGGGCGAGAGCTGTTGTGGTTTGGTTTTTGTCCAGACAGCAGCAGCAAACTGCTGAAAATTAGTCATTTTTGTCAGTGATCTGATGATGTCCTTTAGGTGTTTAACTGCATTTTATAATGACCCAATATATCCAGGTTTTGTTCATTTGCTTTCCCTTTATGTCATCAAGGACCTCCTTTGGATTTGTGGCTGAAGTAGGGATTAAGCAGACCCCAGGCTGCCTCTAAAGGAGAGATCTTTATGACAATCTCTGCTGAGTGCCTGGCAGGCATCAGCCTCAGCTGTGCCCTGCCTGAGGCAGGTGGAATTCTCTCCTCTGATTTTCTGTAAGTATCTACTGTAGTGACAGTGGGAGAAAAATCCAAGGGAGGAAGGGTGTGCAGACACTGTGGTCTTAAAAAGATTGTGAACGAGGACTGCCAGAAAGAGTCACTGGTGCCACACTTGCCTGCTCACAGGGGATGGTACCTGTCTCAGCCAGGACTCGCCAATTAAAACTGGAGTCTTCTTGCTGGCTGTCCTCCACAGAAGAAGCAGTTTGTAATCATACAGGATTCATGGCAAAAAAGTCCCTCCTAGAGAGTTAAGTGTCAGGTAGGAAAATAACACGGCCTTACTGAGCCTGAAATTTGACATGTGAAGTTAGTTAAAATGAAAGAAAGTGACAAGGTTCACAGCTGAATTAGGTTCCTATGATGTAAAAGATTATTGATTCTGTTAAATAATAAAGTCACATTACTGAATGTGCTTCTTGTTATAGGTTAATGGCAATAACGTAAATATCCTGCAGATCTTTGTGTGCCATTCCCCACTCATTTTCAACGAGAAATAGAAGTAGCAGGAGTCAATAGGTCTGACTCTGCAAGCTTGCTTTCTTTTTGCAGTTAACTTTCCATGTATTGAAATGCTCTGAATACAGATTGAGTTGCTTTGTTCGATATTTATTATTGTTCCACCTGCGTTGAAATGGGAACAGCTATGGCTTTGATAAATAGATTCAAAGGCAGTCAAAATTCATTGTGCCTCTTCTAAATGCTTTTGTGTCCTCTGCTGGAGCTCTTTTTGATTAACTCTTCCAGGAAGACTTCACTTGAATCAAAACAGGTCTATTCCTTGCTTTCACAGAACACCAGTGCAAACCCTTTCTTTGAACCAGACTGCCCCATGTCATGTATTTGTCAGATTTTTTTGGACAGCCAAAGTTTGTTCCTCTTTTCCATGTTGGGAGATATGGTATTCCTTCTTAAATCATGGAGGCCATGTGCATGACAACTGCTACATAATTAAAAAGAAAGGTGTCAGAATCTGGCAGTAGAACTTCATTAGCTTTCCAAAGCATACAAAGAAAATTCATTATCACAGTATGAAGTATCATAAATAATTAGTACTAAATCCAGACATGCCAAGGGAATGATCAGTATGTCTTCATACTGTGATCAGCTTGCCTGTTTATTTCATTACTCTGTTCACTTGAAAGCTCAATATTTTGCCAATTCTGCCATTCACACTCATTCTCCCAGCACTTGTGGGAAGAAAGAAAATAATACTAGGATTGTCTTGCTATTTTCTTAAGTCATGACACCAACTAATTATAAATATTTCACCAAATAGTAATAGCACTATCTTGATTTAAGTTATCCTCAAGATACTTTTTTTTTGAAGGTAGGATAATATTACAAATTGCAGTTGTAAATTAAAGCAATATTAAGCATAAGGCTGATGCAAACCTTCCAAAAACACAAGAAGCTGAGCTTAAAGATGTATATTATGTGTATAAAGTTCTTCTCCAAGAAGAAGAATTCATATTTGTGCCTGTTTTCTCTTCCTTTTATTTATATCCTCACCGAATGACTACTTTTTTCTCCTAAGAGGAGAACTGAGTGCACAGAAGAGCACTGAAATTACTGACTTACATACACACAGTGTGGATTTAATGTAAATGTGCATTTAAACTTACTTTCAAGATCACCCTTGTCAGCAGCCCAGAATGTAACTCACTGAATAATGAAAGAGGGGCAGCATTAGTTTAAAGTGATTGCTGTGTTTGTTCCATTATTAAGTTTTGGTGCCTGGTGCTACAGGGGAAGGAAACACAGCAGGCCTAAGTAGGGAGAGGAGTACCAAGAAAATTTAACTGGAGGCATGCACCAAGAACCTGCAAATAGCAGAACACAGAGACTCTAAGGCATCAAAGAAATGAACAAAATAATCCACTCCTCCTATTATGCTCACTGTCCTTCCTTCCTCTGTAAATCTCCTACACCTGTGCCTGAAAGGCACCTCCTGCTTTCACCTTGGCTTCAGGTTTAATCCACACATCTGTCTTGAACTACCCTGTTTATTAAAACTTGCTGTTGAATAGACCATTACTGACAGTTCAGCTACCTGGAGTGCCTTGGTGTGGCCCCAGGACAGGAGAGCAGAGCTGCAGCGTGTTCAGGGCACAGAAAAGGCTCTCTAGCCCCTGCCCAGGACCCTGGCACCACGGGCTCCTCTGTGAGCTTCAGCTGCTGCCAATTTGACTAAGGGGCTAAGAGCAGTCGACCTTCCTGTTGAGCTTCTTAATAAATAATCCATAAGCATAATAGTAACACATTCACCTCAGGCATGGTTATCACTAAGAAATAATCTCACTCATTTTTGTGGTTTTTTTTTTTTTGAAAAGAGATGTAAATTCACCCAACACAAATGGGAAATATCAATTATAATAAAATTCCTGTTACAGGAGGGAGAAAAACAGTGAAAGCATTTAAAAGTGTTGAAAGATTCCGATTAATTTTCCATTAAAGAATTGCTCATTGTTTGGAAATTGTACAGAATGAGAATAGAAGGTTACAAAATTATCACAGCAGCATAATTCAATTTATAAAGGTTTTAATTTTTTTTAACCTTCCTAGAACTTGTGGATGGGGAAGAAACATACATAGTCTAAAATCTTTTCAGAGGCTCCATAGTTGAGCAGCTGGCAAGAGCCTGCCTGGTTGTATTTCCCAAGAAAGCACTGAAGTGGCAGAACCACACTGATCCCAAGTTTTCACTAGAGTGAGTAAAAGACAAGGCTGTTAACAGCATGTGCTGAATCAAAGGGAAGAGAGGCACAAGCACATTTCTGCCACTGGGCAGCACTGGCCAGCTGAGGGCAAGCTGGGGCTACCCCTCCTAGAACAAAGTCCTGCCAGAGCCTGGCACAGCTGCACGTGGAAGGCTGCAGCTTTCCTCCCCCAGGAGAAGCAGGAAAATGAGGGGAAGGAGCTGGTCCCAGTCCTGCTGCCTGGGTCTGGACCCCCCAGCCCCAGTCTGCCTGAGAGAGCATCATGGACCTTGCAACCGGCTTGGGACTGAGACACCTCACGCTTAGAGGGGGAGATGCTGGTCACACCCTGAAAGCCAGGTGCCTTGAAGCAGACAGAAAGAGTCCTGGTAGAGTTTCTGAGTCAGCTAATATAACTCACCAGATTCCAGAGAAAGCTAAATAACAGGTTTTGTGTCATAGAGACTGCAGGGAGCTTGGTTGTTATCTATGGAAATTCACGGGAGACATTGCGTTCCTGTCCAGTAGTTCATTTCCAGAAGGTGATTTAGCCACTTGTTTTACTCAATTTAAAACCATCAGCCTGTTATTCATAAGAGAGAATAGATTACAGAGCCTGAGAAGCTGTATTTCTTTCATTCACAATGGCTTCAAGCAGGTCCTCCAATACTTAACTGGGCTGGGCAGTTTCCCTCAGCTCTCCTTTGTCCATCTCCATGGGGAGGTATATCATAGTGAGAAATCAAATCAAAATTTACTGCAGGATTAAAGGCACTGGAGATCAGAGCAAGTTGCAAGGAACCACTGTGCTCAGATTAATGCTCAGACCAATGCTGCTTTGAATTCCACTCCAGTTTCACAGATTATCAGGGAACAATATTCAAGTTAAAACAAGGCCGTTCCTTCTTAGCAGCAATCATACTTGGCTGGAACTTGCTCTGTCACTGTCTGCACTAATCAGTCACTTTAAAGTTTGCCTGGCACCCTCTGGGGCTGCTCCCCACATATTTCCTCTCCTTACCTTCTCATTTCAGCTTCTTCACAGCTTCTGAGAGTGGTGGGAGAGAGCTTAGAGGGACAGCTCACCAGATGCAGAGCAGGAGCTGTAGAAGCACAAGGCTAAACCCAAGCACAAAGGAAGATTTACTTTGTGAACTCGGTAGCTTGCGACTCTACACTGTCTCCCAAGGTAGATTTCTCTCTGCCTTTGCATCAGCAGAGGCAATAACCTTCAGCTCTGCTCCCTACCTTTTTTCTCCTCTTGTACAAAAACTGACTCAAGGTTAGTGGTAAGAGAGAGCATAGTCTTTAACCATCACAGTTCTCATGCAGCATTCTGATAACTCCTCTGTTAACAGAGCTGATAGAGAGGAGAATGACAGAGGGGAGGGCATTCCCTTCTTGCTCCTTTTCTTTGCTACTTAAAAAGTTTTGACTATTTTCCCATAACTACAGAGCTAACAAGAATGAGAAGTATGGCTTTTGAAACGTGAAAATTCAATATTAGAAATGTGATGAGAAGACACAAATGTAGCTGTTTGAAAAGGTTTGCTGAACAGAGAACACAGGGCTGTTGTACAGCTCCTGCACAGGAAAAATGAAGAGAGCAAAAGGAGCAGGCTGTGGGGGACAGAGCAGAGATAGGCTGAGATTCTTTTAACTAAAAATTCAATACAGCTTCATTCATTATATATATTTTATGAAACATTGAAATTAAAAAGAAAAGGCGTCAATGAAACATGGGGCTTCCAGCTTGCTCAAGAATACTGCAAAAGCCCTTATTCAGTTTCCCTTGAAGCCAAGAGAAACATGTCTTTTCTGGTCCAATTTTCAGCTCTTTGAAGCAGAAACTCAGTCTTTTATGTGTCCCTACAGTGCCCAGTGCAATAGGTCTCCTGTCTCAGCAGGGACTTCTAAGTGCTATTGTAATAAAATTGATTAATCATAATTTCTAATAACTCCTTAATATTTCCAGTATAATCCTTGCCTAAAAAAATGTATGCAGGGTGAAAAGGCATGAAAGTTTAATTTAGAACATAGTAGAGATAAGTTTTTGCTATGAAAAAATCTAACACAAAAGGTAGTAAAAATGTTTTTCATATTAAGCAGATGCAGAAATAAAATTAACCGTGTAACAAAACAGAAACCTGGGCTTCGCATCTATTTGTAGCCTAAAAATTAAGTGCAAGATGAGTGGGATATGCACTCGCATGCAGGGATGCTATTTATGGCTCCAAGAAGAGGGAGATGTACTGTTACCCAGCTCCATCTGCATGGCAGTGAAGGGCCACTCAGAGATAGATGCGTAAATCTTCCTGATGTGGTTCCTCCCCACTCTTTTGCAAAGTAGCACTTAATATTGACTCCTGTACTGCTGTCATGTAACCCCCACAATAAGTGTGGAAATGGAAGGGCCAGCTCACATCTCTCACTGCCTCTGGCTCAGCTGGCAAATGTGGGTGGACACTGCTGCATCACTCTGCACTTCAATAAATGTTTTTAAGGTTTATTTTTCACAGCAGGAGCAGGAATGAAAAGTAAGATTCAATTGCACATGTCGACAGGCTGGGAGAAATGCCAGTGTGCCATAACCCCAAGTACCAGCCCAGCCCTTCCACTCTGTAAAGTACAATTATTGTAAATGGGTTCAGAGCCTGGCAAACATCAGAGGCACATGTATGCCTCTCTGCAAATATGCATATACAGGACTCATAAATGATCCTGGGGTTTCCTTTTTCTCCCTGGTGGAAGGAAGTTAAAAGCCTTAATGTGAATCCTTTTCCCTCAGCTAGGGCAGATTTCTACCTGAGGGAGTTCCTCTAGGCTTCCCTCCAAGCCAGTGAAGAACACAAGTATCGCAGGAGGGGCTCATCTCCCCCTGTGGAAAACAGGGGATGGTTGGGCCATTCCTGTCTCTCTCCTAGGCAGCTAACTGAGACTTACACATCTTACACTAGGCTGGATTAAATGCTTGCTGTTTAGATGCCTAATGTCATTTGACTTGAAGTTTTGTATAACTTCACAGCAAAGAACCACAAAGGTATCTAAACATGTTAGTTTTGTAGAGGGAGAACTGTCAATTTTAAAGTCTATTTTCTGTGGTAATTTGGAGCAAGAAGAAAGTATTAGGTCCATTGAACTAAAAAATAAAAAGCCTTTTGTAATTTAGAGTTATAAAATACAATAAAAGTTAAAGTGTAGAAACAGATAAGCTTTTACCCTGAATTTAATCTTCTGTATCCATGACATTAAACAAAACATAGCATAGAACTGTAGAATACCAGGCTGGCTATTCACATGGTTTTCCATCTCTGGTACACCCCTCTCATGGTGTTGAGCACACTCAGAGTTCAGCAATTCTGCTGAACAGAAATCCCATATGTGGGTGAACACGAGAAAAACATTTTCCTGCAAATTATTTCTGAAGAATATCAGCTGTGTGATAAAGCTGTGGGATTAATTAATTTAGTATGCATATCTAATTGCCTTATTGCAATCCTTCTCTCCCAGGACTAAAGCTAATGCTCCATATCTTGAAGTATCTTCAAATTTCAGGGCTTTTTCATGATCATGGCAAGCCATAAAATTATTCTCTTCCCTTCAACACATAAGGAATTTCAGTACCTACTAGATACAGGTACTGCATAGACCCCCTGCAAGTCTGCATAGATATTGCCACTCCCTATAGTAGGAACTTTTTAAAATGTAGCTACTTTTTTCCCCTTAATGCTGAAATACCATTGGGAAGTTAAATGCAAGACACAGCTCAGACATGCAGGTGTATGTCATTCCTGTGCCACAGCTACATAAAGAGATTTTAAATAAAGAGATGCCAATGATCAGCTAATGATCTGCCCTAATTTAGCCAAGTTAATCTTTTAGAGAGCCCAGTACCTCGTATTTAGCTTACCAATATCTCCCTCAAACCATACAGTTCTTGATTTGACTATTTTACAACAATTTACATCCTAATAGCTGCCAATGGCAGTCAGATTTTAGTTTATTTCCACCATGTGTGTTTAGTTCTCCTGTGTGAACTTGTGTATTTTTTTAGTGAATTAAATTCATCATGAGCTCAAAGACAAAGGTGTTTGAACTTTTTCCTGAATTAACCAGAAGGATCATTCTGAAGAGTTTAGCTGGACAGAGAACTCTTAGTTCTCAGACAGTTATCTGGTCTGTTTGAATTTCACGAAAGAAACAAACCCTAACTCAAGAATTATTCATGGAAGCGACTCAACCTATGGCTAGAATAATTATATTACATTCACTTCAAACTAATTATACATGATTGGCAACAAAAAGGAGATAAATTATAAATTTGATTTTAAAAAATTATTTCTGAAAGGATATATTTTTCATTGGCAGTAAAATGTGTATCATAAATGTATATTTATTTAAAATATAGGCCTTGGATGATATCAGATCATCATGATAATATGAACAAGCATAGCAAGTGATCACAAAGCTCTCCCTGCAACCAAACCCAACTCAGCCTGCTCTAAACCCCAACTCACATGGAAGCCCAGCACTCCCAGCCATGTAGGCCAGGAAAAAACCGTGATCACATGCATTATTTAAGGAGAGGGACAGCAAAATGACGAGCACATCCTGCAGCAGGTACCTGCAGCCTTTTGGGAGGCAGCAGCGTGTCCTGCAGCCCGGTGGCAGCGAGGCTCCGCGCCCCAGCAGCCGCTCCGCTTTGTCGCACCGAGCACGCGGAAATCTGCTGGGGAACCCGCTGCGCGTCCTCCTGCTGGCCTGGTGCCTTAAATATTTCATCTCAATCCCTAACTAGAACAGATATGTGATGAGCAAGAGAAAGCAAACTCTTTAACAGCCTGTCTCTCTTTTTTGGACAAGCAAGCCCTGACTTGCAACACATGGGAAAAGACAGTCAGCAGCTCCCAAGATGACCCTTCTTTGAAGTGATATCTTTTTTACGTCATTTGCATTCTGGTTTACAGCTAAACCAGGACTTGCACTGTCGGCCTACGTGTGTCTGTTCCAGTCCATTCACTAACAATTTCTGGCAATTGGGCAATTTCAAATTCAAATTCAACAGAGGTATCTTTCAAATATATCTAGTCCCTAAAAATACTAGTTAGCAACTGTGTCAAACAGAAAAAATTTACTTACTTTCTGCAGGAAAGTGAGTGTAGATTTATCCAAGCCAAGAAGTCTCACAAGATTCCCTGAGTAGTCAATGGGGACATTAGCTAAAAAAGCAAAGGGAGACTACAAATTAGGATTAGAAGTGCAATAGGCATGAGCACACAGGAAACCAAATGCCACTAGATTATAGAATGTCTTCTATCAGCCAAAAAACAAAGGCTTGGGTAACCTTAGCCAATGCATCAGACTTAGATACCACATGTTTAACTCATTCAAGCCCTGAAAAGCCATTTTCAACTTGTTTGGTCAGTTTGCCAGTAGACACTTGGCCAACACTGAAAACCATTCCTCCACATCTTTCACGATTTGTTATAAATGCCTCTGATGTGTTTGTTTGGTTTTTTTTTTTTTTTTCCTATTTAAGGAATGGTTGTTTAAAATGTTATATACAAGTTTTCTTATAAATTTTTTAAAAATAATTTTTTAAGTGTTATATAATTTCTTTTTCCTGTGCTTCTGGAGTGCTCTCTGCAGAAGCCCCCACTGAAACTTCTGCAGCACTGTAAACACATCTTCTTATGATTTATGGCAGCCATATAGCAGCCTTCAGTCTTCAACAATGAAACCATGGAAACTTCACCAGATGGAGGCTGGCGGATGGAGGAAGAAAGAAGAGCACTGGTAAACAAATGGCTGGCCAGAATTTGGCTCTGACTGCATCTTTGGGAGCACTGAAGAGCAGGAGGAGTGCTCCCATGTTCCAGCTCCTACAACAGACTGCTGGGCTTGTCACCTACTGTCCAGACATGCTGGAATCATGACGTGGTCTTCAACACCTTTCTATAACCTCAGGGTTAGTTTTCCTGTTATTCCTTTAACCACTAACATATTTTACCTCCTGAGAAGAACATATCTAATTAAAAAATGAAATTAAATTACTCAATCTCCCCTTCTTGCTTTAATTTTATCAATATCTTGACTTCACTTAGAGCTATTCCCCAGTCAGAGCTAGAGGGAAGCAAAAACCCTAAATTTGAATGCAAGCTTGTCTTACTTAGTCTTTTTCTACTTTAATTTTTATTTTTGTAATTTTCACATTTCCTCGGTTTATTTAAGATGACAGCAGCCTTTTGTCTTGTGTGATGCAGGACTTGAACTATTTTCAGAAGCAGTAAACTCAGAGAGTAAGAAATAACTATAAAACTTGTCCAGTGGGTTGACTTGACCTAACACTTCAAGACACCTATTATTCCACATTTACTGGACTTCCTCTGTCCCCTTCAACACTGTACACTTGCTATCTCTTTTCTTGATAAAGAAACCAACACAATAACACTAACAGCAGTTTCCCTTTCACCCCTGAGATGTGTACCCTTGTAGGCTGCATGCAGTGATCCTCTTGATTCACGAGTGTTCCCTGAGTAAATGCAATTGAGCCTGGCAGCTACAGTAATACTCCCCTGCCATATGCATTTTCTATACAGATCATGGCCCTTTCCCCACCTCTTGCTCAAAAGTGTGCTGAGAATGTGTGGAAGCTCCACAACATCTCTCTTGGTGGCTATTATGTTCTTTTTCCTGTAGCCCATGAAAGGCCACAACCACAGCTGATAAAGGACAGAGAGAAAATGAGTTACAGAATAAAGTGACAATGCAACAAATACAGCTTATGGGAGAGAAAGGATATTGTGGGAAGGTAAGAGCTTTGTGGGATGCCTGAGGTCAGGCTCCATGGTCAGAAAGGTGATTCCTGCCTTTCTGGCCCATGCCAGAGACTCTGCAGAGGAGAGGAGAGAGCAGAGGAACCTCATTGTGTCTGGTTTCAGCATATCAGCGCCCTGGTGTGAGAAACTGAGTTTCAGAGTTGCAGGAGGCTACCCATTCTAAATGCACACTTCTGTGAGTCCCATCAGAGGAAAAATCACTCAGAGACAGAATGCATATAAATCTCCTGAATTACTTAACAGAAAATAAATCAGAAAGCAAAAGGGTTCTATCTCAGTTCAGCATGCCCAAAACTAATTTGCTTGTATTAGTATTTTCATTCAAATAAGCCTCCTCTCAGGAAATAAATCACAGTGCTTGGAAAAATCATTGGTCCTGCAGCTGTGATCAGGAATGAATGAGACATGACAGTGTTCTTGTAGATATTCAGACAGCCTGAGTTTGCCTCAGTCATCTTTTCCTGCGGTGGCAACATCCTGTGTGATGCAGTTTTGTGCGATTTCTGACACTGTCATTTCAGATGTTGTACAATCCTGGAAGTGAGAGAAGGGACCAGGGTAAGAGGGGAGAAAATAGAACAGAAAATAGCATCTGACAACACATATCCAGGCCCTTGTGTCATTGCTAGGTTTGCATGACTTGCCAGGATAGCCACCAATCTGAACAAAATGTGCCTACAGCTGGCATGGCAAACGTGCCAAGCCTTGGAAACCTCTTGATGTCATAACATAAATAGCAGAGGGGTCAGTTGATTTAGATTTTCCTTCCCACTTTCTTAGCAAAACACCCAGGTCTGAGATGAATGCATTTCTACTAATCAATGATAACAAACTGGACAAGGAAAAGACAGGTCTAGCACAATTAGCAGCATTTACAAAGGCTATTTTTCCATAGGTTTCTCAAGGTCTGGTTCTCTGAAATCTCCCAGCAGGGTTGAACTGACATTGCACTTCCCTCTATTAGAGTATGAAATAATCTGGGAGATTATTTGGGCACATGTTTTTGGGTACATTGATAGTAAAAGAGTTTTCTGACGTCTGTCCCACTGTCAGGCTGATCAGGTTCACACAGAAGTTGTCAGGCAGATGAATGGACCTCTAGTATAACTAGAGATGCCAGATTTCTTTAGCAAATCTGTATAAAACCAGTTAACAATGGATATAAAATGCTTCTTTCTAAATTATATATGTCACATGAATACTTAGAGCTAACCTGCTAAATGGTCATGACTTTCATATATAGTTTCTCTGCCACTATGACACTCAGGCAGCTTTTAATTCAAATCCTTCCCATTATCAGATTGATTCCTCAACATTTGGTGGCCTCTCCTTCTGCCTAATTAGATGGTCAAAAAATATTCCACTTATTCTCTGTTTAATCAATCCAAATATTTTCATTAGAAAACACTCTTCCAGTAGTTTCAACAAACATAAAATGGGATTTTTTAAATGGGAATCTGTATGGCTATCCACAAAATTCCATCTCTCTTCCTGTCTTCCCTCCCTCATCTGGGTACTTGGTGTACTTCAGGTCCTGGATTCAGAGCATTTCAATGTTGAGATATGGAGAGCAGCGTTTTTATGACACAAATTCAGGAGGATACTGCAGAACCAAGAAAGAGATTCTAGACATTCCCTGGTGTCCAAACTGCTCAGGGGGAGCCAATCTGGATCCTCCCATGAGGAGGTTTCACTGTTTTCATCAGTGAAACCAGTTTTCAGTTATGGTGACCCTGCGAGAGACTCTCGCATATGCATAGCATTTCTAAATTTGTGGACAAATTAAACATGGACTTGCCAGGGCAAAAGGTTTAAAGCAGCTGAATGGATTCTGAGTGGTGGAAAAGGGACTCTTGATTTAGGCAGCCTTCAGTTTTGGGTTCCCATTTATCAGAGGGTACCTATTTTCAGGTGTCAAGGTTTCAGATCCTTTGTAGGTATTTTTCAGGTCCCCAAAGTATTGAGCAGCTGCAGAGTGAAAGACAAAACCCCCAGGGATCTCCAGGGCTCAGAAGCCCAAAGTCAAAGTAACCAGAAATCTCCTGCCACTCTGTGATGGCAGCTGGTTCTGCTTTGTGGTTCTGGCTGTAAGAGAATTTAAAGGGGTTCACTGCTCCTTGAGAGATTAAGAAGACCAAATATAAATTCTCATCACCCTCAGATAAAAAAAATTAGGTCATTCAGTTCTGTTTTAGGTTTGTTTTTTTGTTGTGATGCTCTCCTAAGAAAGGGAAGAGTAGCTTACAGGGAAAATCAGAATGATTTTAAGTAAGCAGATATTATGGTGTTTGATGTATGAATTAGGAGGTAATAGTGGTTACTAAAAAAAATGCACTACAGAAATAAGGAATTACTTACTATGCATACCACAGACAGAATAAAAACAAAGAGCCACATTATGACCTCATAAGAGCTAATAAAATTTTTGTTCTCTTGCTTTTAGACTAATTGTACCTGAATGGTCTTATTACAACACCATTATTTGGTCCACTTTAAAAAGCATTTCTATTTTTTTCTAAGATGATTTTGGGTGCAAAACTGAAAAGAATT
The DNA here is from genome assembly GCF_048771995.1 of Taeniopygia guttata. Taxonomy (NCBI): domain Eukaryota; kingdom Metazoa; phylum Chordata; class Aves; order Passeriformes; family Estrildidae; genus Taeniopygia; species Taeniopygia guttata. The sequence continues at coordinate 9,525,253 of NC_133031.1, read as the reverse complement.
CCAGGCAGAGAGCTTGTCTGCCACCAATGGAAAAAAAATAGTCTAGCCTTGCACTGAATGTGTTACACTTGTAAATGTAAATAGCAACAACTCATTAACAAGATTATTAGTAAAGCATGAAGTCACAGTATTAAAAAGTGATTGTAGTCCAAAATATTTTAATTTTTTAGTTTATTATCTGTTGAATTATTAGAATTGGTTTACAAGTTCTTTCCTTAAGCAAGCTGAAAACTTGCTTGGAAAATGAAACAACACAAAAAAAAAAAAAAAAAAAAAACAAAAAAACAAAAACACCATAACCAAAATGAAAACAAACCCTGAAAGAAAGCCAAACTGGTGTTCTGGATGAATTCTGAACTTACAAAGAAATAGCAGGTATGGAAAACTCAGAAGAAAATTGTACACTGTGCCATCATTGCACCCTTGCCCTCTTGTAGAGAAAAACTAAATTAAGCTGAGTTTTATTTCAATAGCAATAAATTAGGATTTAAGTATTATTAAATAATGATTTCTGCCTGTCAGTTCTATGCTTGTCCAAAACAACATCCCTTTCTTAAATATTTTTATGTTGTTTCAGTTCTTGTTTACAGCTTAGTATGGTTATTTCTACAGTACCGTGAAAGGCATTGAGGGAAAATTTTACAAGTGTCATTGAACACTATTGAATTTCTCCACAATGCCAGAAGTACAAATAAAGCCTAGTTCAGTGTGCTTAGGTGATCATTAGAGATCTCAAAGAGACTGACAACATAAATACATTCTAGTCTCTTTAAAAGAGAAACTTTTCTTTTGACTTTACAGTATTTTACATATCACAAAATTTTATATGTGACAAAGAAGTAATTTTAAATAGGATTCAGCTGTTCAACAGTTCTGTTTGTAAGTATTTATCTAGTAGAGAATGTGAAAGAATGAAATATAGTTTAATTAGCACTGTCAAAAAGGTACCAAATTTAACTTGGCAGGAGGGATAAAGTTAACAAATCTTAGCCTTTTGTCTCTCTGTATGATCAGTACTTGTATACCACAGTTCTTTGACCTGCTAAAAGATGCATAAAACCACACTGAGAGGCTGCCCTGTGCCCTGCTGGCTCTGCCCTCAGCACGGGCAGCCCAGGGGGTGGCAGGGCACTGTCCCTGGCACCTGTGACAGTCACATTCTCTGGACAGAGAGACATAGTTCTGTCTCTCAGGAGAAGCACAGAGAGAAGAAGAGAAAACAATCTTTATCCCTGCTCCTTTGTTTTCCCCATGTGGAATGTGGTGTGGGGATTGTTTACCTGCAGTGATTGCTGGGTTGGATTCTGGTGAAGGTTGTTTGGGTTCAGGACCAATTGGATCCAGCTGTGTCTGGGACTCTCAGCAGAGAGTCACGAGTTTGTAGTTAGGTAAGTAAGAAGTATGTAGAATAGTATAGTATCTCTTTAAATAGTATATTAATGTAATATAGTATAGTTTTAATAAACTATCCTTCAGCCTTCTGATCTGGAGCCAGACATCATCATTTCTTCCCTAAGTCCGCTGCATTTTTCACTCTAGGCACCCTCCCAGCTGCCCCATGGCAGAACAGCTGTCCAGCACTGGTTCAAAGCCCTGCTGGTCAGATCTCCATGGACAGCTGCCTTGAAAGGGTGAACACCCAACTGCAGGGACATGACCTCGACCTGACGTACACTGCTCACCTTCACCCTGTGCGGGTGAGACTGGAAGCAAGCACAGCGAGTGATCCTGTTAAAGAGCTCTATGAACTACCTTCAGAGACTACACTAGTGACATCATTTTCAAAAACACTGAAAGCAATATCATCATTGTGTCAAAGACAAAAGTGTGTGGGTTTTTTTTTAGGGGCTGGGGTTTGGTGGTTTTTTCTGGTTGTGTTGTGGTTTTTTTGTTGGTTTTTTTGTTGTTTTTTTTTTTTTGCTAGAATATGTAACATTGCATTCTCTTCTAAAATCAGGTCAGATATGAGGATGTTTCCCAGTGAAAGGAGCAAGGGCAGTAATGAGGGAATGTTTGCATCTCATCCAAACATCCCATTTCGCTTTTCCTTCGGATCTTGCCTCTTCCCCACCCTGTTATAAATATTTCATTTTTATCCCATTTTGAATTATATTTGAGGTGGTTTGTTTTATAATGCTAAAGTGTAATATTTTGTCTTACAGGAATGTTGGTTTTTTCATTAATTTCTGAGAAAATCAACCTGTAGTTGTGATATGTTTCATGTAGTCAGAAGTTATTTTCTATCAAAATACCTTGGAACAGTAATATTCAGTATGTTAAAAAAATCCTTTTATTTAACTGTTCCATTATGGCTATAAAAGACTTGCATTGGGACTTCTGTCTCATACAGTCCCACATTGGCATGGTAACAACAGCAAATGTAATAATGATCATCCTCCTGTGGCCACAGTGCTCTGCCAAAGCCATGGCTTTGAAATGACCACATGCATTCCACACCAGCAGCTTTGTAAAACACAGAATAATAGCTACTGTGGGGTTTCTGACCGTGCCCAGCTGCCTTGGTGTGTTTACAAAAGGAACATGAGCTCTACAAAATAAAATCCTGCTCTGATGTGCTTAATTCAGAAAGTTCTCTTTGCTCCTCTGCCACATTCACCTCCTGCACTGCTCACACTTCTCCCCTCAGGGCATTGCCTCTGTCTGCCCCGTGAGGACATTTACCCACTTCTGCAATAGAAATGCCCCCTGCATTCACCATCAGGCTCTTGGCAGGCAACATCAACCCACAAAAAATGCAGCACGACTGCCTCCTAACATCCCTGCTGCACACAGGTTGTACTTGGTGTACCCAGTGCCATCTGAACACGTCACACCAATATTCAACCATGAGCCCCAATTAATTAGGTTTTGTTTTGTTTTGCACTCTATTACACTTTCATTCTGTGTGTAGATTTTCCTTTACAGTAATTTATGTGGTATTTTAAAAGAAGCTGCAGAATCTCCTACAGAAAATGTTCTGTGCAATTACTCAACCCCAAAAGGGTTGTCTTTCCCACTTATTTTTCTTCAGGGCAAGAAAGATGCACTTAGCATACTACATATAATTTAGCCTGAGCCAAATATAGCATGCACTATGATGTGAGCATTGATTTGTTTTTCTTTGCCCATCTATTACCTCAATGAACACATCTGGAGAAGGTACAAGACTAAATCGGGCTGTGAAAATTATCTTAGAATTAAGCTGAGAGAGAAGAGAATTCACAGCACTGTCACCTGGGCACATATAAGAAACTGAGTTATTATGTTCACCTTCTCTACTAAAACAATGCATTTGAAAGGTCTGGCTTCTTTTAAGTCATTCAATAAATACATTATTGTCAACAGAAAATTAAAAAAATCCAAACCCATGACTATCCACATTATCTATACATCAGCTGGATTCTGGAGGGTAAGAATGGATAAGCTGAGAGACATCTTACATCCAAGGAATTAAAAGCAGCACCTGATAGTGAATGTTTATTTTACAGTTACTTTCTGATCTGCTCCAGAGGGTGCTACTGCTTGAACTAACAGTGTAAGAAAAAACCCAGATTTTACAACCTACCTTGTGATGGGAATGTGATAGCTTTTATAGTCCATATCTGCCTCCTATTACCTGTCAGCTACATCACTGCAGTTTTGTGCACTCCATTCAGAACACCTACCAAAATAGCCTACAAATAACTTCACTTGAGGAGGAATAAAAAAAAAAAATTCCACTTTGCCTTACTATGGCTTGTCACTGAAGCCATTAAGACATTGGGTTGTTCTGCTGTATCTCTGCTGGATACAATTTGAAACACCAAATTTTCCAGCCTGGTGCCTTATTTCATATATATGTTCACAGGCACAGAGTTAAACTCAGGCGTAATGCAATTTGACTAGAAAATCCACTTAAATTGTCCACAGAATAAAAGATTATTTCAGAACAAGGTGTCTAGACAGCACTTCTATTTAATTTTCATTGCGATTATTCTAAGTCCACTTCCAGCACTCATCCAGAGGATTTCCACCACAAGCTTTTGCTGCTTTAAAGGCAGTGTCTACTGGGGTATTATTCTGATTCTTGATGGCAGAGCCCAGCATTGCCTCCCTAATCTGAGCCCTGCCATGTCCTGCTGGAGATTATTCCAGCCTGGAAGCAGGTGGGTGGCACAGGGGACTCATCACTACCAGCTTTGGGGTGACCAGCAGAGAGGGGAAACAGCACCTGAATTCCTGCATGTTATTGGTGACCACACCTCGATGGTTTTTAACACAGCAGGAGGCCCCGCATGGGTTGATCTTTGACAGAAATAACTGGGATGTGAAGCAGCTCAGCACTGCTGCTGTGAGTGGGCACAGCCGACAGCTCACCCCTGCCAGGGGGCAGCCACTAGAAAGGTACCATGCTCTGTTTTGTGTTCCCAATCAGTAAGGAAAGGGATAAACAGAGGAGTGCTGCAGCCACTCTCACTCTGCTGATGTCCCCGTTACCCCAAGGATGATGTGAGTGTCTCCTTGGAAACAGCACCGCATCCTGGGCACACAATCCTCTGCACACTGGTGCCTGCACACAGGACAGTCAGAGATTTTACTCTTTCAGGGCACTTCTAGTAAGTGAATTCAAGCAGGAGAGGTCATTAACATATATACAGGAGTGCTTTTTCTAAATGAAACTTAAGAATACAGCAGAAGTAAGGGACCTAGGAAAGTTTTCTTCAATTTCTGAATCTGTCAAGACACATCACAGAGGAATTGTGACTATTGTTTTAGCAATCATTTAAGGGCACTATAATTACAATGCAAAACCATCTGCTCTTGGGGAGTGGCTAATTACTCTGTGTCAAAATGAGATTAAGCTTGAATTTCCTTCCATCTAGTTCTAACCTTAGTATGAATTGATCATTAAAGAGAAGCACTAGCCAATCATATGAGAAATATCTTTCTTCATTTGTACGCCTTGAAATGAGTTACGTTTTCCTAGGAGGTATCATGGAGTCATCTCTGCTAAATCACTAATTCCTCTGTGCTTGGTTCCTTACCAAACATCTCGTGTGGGCAGTGAGCCCTGCACCAGCCTGGCCCAGGAGCCAGCAGCACTGCTGCCATTCCTCTGCCTGGATGGGAAAGATGGATTTCACTGATGAGGGGGGTGTTTGAGCATTTCTTTATGAAAATTATTATGAAAAGGGAAATTTTAAAAGCAATCCTGTTGATTAAACCTCCAGTTGGCTAAATGTGTGATCAGGCTTTAGGTAAACCTTGTCTTTTGAGACACTCCTCTAACATCCTTCCTGTAGATTCAGAAAGTTTCTCTTTATCTGCCAATAAGAGATTAGTTTTATTGAATCTCCCCACACCCATAGCTGACGGCTTTCAATATACCGCAAAATTTTATGCTGAAATGGACGACTACAACACACGAATTACTGAGAGGAAAATAAGAAATTCAGTTCCTTTCCTCTCACCTTCTACCTTTCCCTTTTGCCTCCACTGTCTCCTTTTCTTTAGCAGCTCTACATTTAAGTTCTTCTTCCGCCAGTACAAAAAAAAAAAAAATAAACACTTATTTTGCTACTTCTTTGCTATGCATAGTTAATTGGTTTCACCAAGAGAGAAGCACTAAATGGTTAAGAAAGGTTTGCTTGTTTTAAATAACATCTCTGGAAAAGTTTCTCTTTGCCTGAATGAGGACGTGAGTACCAGAGAATGCAATCATTTCTCGTTTCTCAGGCAAATTGGAATCATGACCTGACAAACTCTTCATGCTACTTGCAAGGTGGAGGGTGCTTAGGGTGGCAAATTCAGCCCAGTCTTCAGCAGTCTTAATCTTTAAAGAAAGCATGTGACAAGTACTCTTTTTAAATATGCAGTCTAACCTTGCATAAAAGCAAAGGTTAGAGAGGTAAAATGCAATAATTTGAAAGATTTTTCTTCTCAAGGGCTGTATGGTCTCTCATAAATCTGTATATACTAATAAGACTCATATATCACTCCCAGTGCAATGTACAGGATAGAATTAACTGTAATTCTTGCTTTTTCTTTTAAAAGAGAAATATTCTGTTAAAAGGTGCCAGATTCATAGCAGTAGCCAGTGATAAACTCTGCTTACCCACAGCTAAGAATTTACATAGCACATAGTATGTTTTTCATTATAACATTTCAATAAAATCCTTTAGCTTTGACCTGTAAGAAACAGCTCTGAAGGTGGAAAAGTTTTATCTCCACATTCGTTCTTTGCAAAAGTGACCCAGCAGGAAGGTGCAGCAAGGATGCCAAATGTGGGAGGAACACAGCTCCAAGGAAAGGGATTATTTTTGATATGCAACACCCATGAGCTGGATTAGCCTACCAAGGCATTTCAAAATCTTTATAAAAGTGTTTGCCCTCAAAATCACCTTGAAATATCATGGCCTTCACAATATCCACATAAGGAGCTTAAAACTTTCTTATTCTAAATTACTGGCTCTGGCTGCTATAAACATGTAACTTTTCTCTGTTGTTTGCTTTAGGTGCCACTGAGATGAATTTACAGGCCTAATAAAACAGCAAAATATATTTTCAAGGTAAAACCATCACAATGGTTTATTTCATCAAACTATTTTTTCCTAAAGTAAGCCTTTCTAACTAATTAAAATATAACATTCACATTGTGATATAGAATGTATTTTGATTTTATGTACCAAGAAAGAGACATTTGAAATAAACGCAAATAGTTTTCACAGATTATTCTATGGGTTATTCCATATTAAATTAATAATGTGCTGCTCCCCAGAGTTTTAGGAAAATGTATCTTATTTTTGCTACTGTCCTTACACACAGAATTCTGTATAAATTAGTGCATTCACACAATTATGTTTTCCTGCTAAAGAAAACATCAAAATAGTGATGTTTTTTTCTCTCACTCTAGCAATTTCCATCCTTGCTGTTAAATGGAAGACAGGGTTATGCTTCCTACAAGAAACAAGATGAGCTATTAGCCAGAAGTGGTAGGACCAGTGTTCGCATCTGCTGAGAGGAACGTGCACATACTGAAACCTGACATTCCTGTCTGCCTCACAAAACGACCACTAACAGCTTTATCCAATTAACCTTTGCTTTATCTGGCTTTGTGCTGCTGGTACATATGCAGCTTGCACATTTCCAGAGCCCTGATAATGATAATGGCATTCCCAAACCAGGGGCCGGCTGGTGCAGCGCTGCGCAAGGCAGCACAGGGTGTCAGAAACCAGCACAGGGCTCACTAGGGGGGCTGGGGCTCTCCTTGGGTGGCCAGGCTTCACTCCAGCCCATGGTGGCTGCAAATGCCAGCAGCAGCCACTGCCTGTTCCCAGAAAAGGAGCACACCTGGCTGTTAACACTGACACAGGGGTGACTGTGCTGCCTGCACTGTCCCTTGGCTGTGTCCCTGGGCTGCTCCCTGCCTGAGCTCTGTGCTCTGGGGACCAAAGAGAAGGCAGAAAAGCCATTTACATATTTCTATCCCCACTGCCACAAATACAGGCTGAGGGGAGAGCCTGTGAGCATCTCCTCGGAATCAGAACGTTTGCGCCGTTCACTGGCAAAGTCAGAAGTGTGTGGAAATGTTAAGTGAATTTATGAGCTGTAAATGGAATTGAATCGATGTGAAATTCCTCTACGACATTTGCCTATTCACTATGTCGAACAATTTTGTCATTTTATAATATATCTGTGCTAGACATAAAGGCTGTGCATGAAGTACATCAGAAACATGTACCAGCCCATCGACTGTTTTGCAATCCAAGGGGTTCCTAACTTCATAGTGCTGCTAATCTAAAATAACGAGGCTGTTCTGAACTTTCAGACAGCAGCAACATCTATTTCTCTTTCTCTTCTCATTGCATTAAGGCTCTGAGCTGACATTGTGGAATCAGCCTGGGAGCAACAATGCATAAGGTAGAGAAACCCATGTCCCATGCTGACAGTGAGGGAGGGCATAGGGACAGAGCTGGGCTGCACTGCCAGACAGAGCCCTGCCACTCTGTGTGCTCTGGGACACTCACAGACACACAGCTTTGTCCCAGAGCACTGCCAAGCCTGAGGGGCATGAGAAAAATAAATGCCAGCAAACATAGATTAGGTGCTGGGTTTATGATTTTAATTGTGAGTGATTATTATTCACACTAATATGGAGGTGATCACCACAGTAAACTGGGAAGACTTTTTAGTTCAGTAAATAAAGCAGCACAATTCTATTTATTCAACCAGTTGGTTAGATTAACTACCATAAATCCAAAATAGGACTTAAAAAAAACCTTTTATAATACTAAGAGTTAAAAGCAGAAATTAGCTCAGAATTGCCTCTCTACCTGACCCAGCGTTTCCCCATATCATCCCTGCTGGGGACAGTATCTCTCTTTTCTTCTCATTCTTTTTATGCTGAGGATGTTCTCTGCCAGGTGCTTAGTGTCAATTTTAGTCCCCTGAATCTGTCCCTAGACCTTCACGGTACAAATCTTTAGCTTTTGTCTAGATAAAGCCTCTGGAGCTTTCCTCAGAGGCAAGGAGAAGCTGTAGCATGATGCAGTTCCACTGTTAAACACAATTCAAAAACCATACAAAGGAAAAAGGACTCAAGAACATGAAAGAAACAAGTGTATTTCTGCTGCTTGCTTTGCTGTCTTGTCAAAAGAGGTCCTGGATTCCGGTCAGAGCCTCACCTTTTGCACAGAATTTTTTTTTTTTTTTTAATTGAGCATTGTGAACTAATTCTGTGCATTTATGGATGCACACAGCTATCACAATGTGCCTGAGCAGAACAGAGTGGGTGGGAAGGTTTGCTGGGAGACATCCTCGACACAGGAGGCATCCCAAGCAGGCCAGAAAACCACTGTGGGTACCTACCCTGTCATGGGAACATCCATCTCATCTTCAATGAATTCATTGTGAGCATCACACTCTTGCTCACAAGGGTGTCTGCCTGGAACCCCAACAAATTCAGACTGAGTGCAAACTCCTGTCTGAAAGCACTCAGGCTGGAGTAGTGAATGGAATCTCCAGGCTTCAAACTGAGGCTATGCTAATATCAAGAGATGATGTTAAATGGAGGGAAAGTTCCTGAGAGTGCTGGTGGCTTTTCTTTGCTTCTCAGAACCCTTCACTAGCTCTGAAAGAAGCTTGAATTTGAGTACTGAAAGCACAGAGGACCTGACCTCTCCTCAAATAAAAGGATCTCCATATCTTAAATCAAGTTTGGCTGTAGGAGTTTTTAAAGATGCTTATTTTATTACTTTTTAAAGTTAACTAATGGTCTAGATGGAACCTAGAACAAACAAAAGGTTGTCATTGGAAGAAAATCTCAAAAAGTTCTAATAGGTACATTTTTCCCACAGTTTTTTTCAAGATTATTTTTCCCTGAAAAATTCATCCTAATTTACTCTTAGATCTCTTAATAAATCTGATTTATTACAAAGTCATCCTAAATTATTTTCAGTGGTTCATCATCCCTCTCCTGAACAATATAGTGAAACTATTTTAAAAAGAGAGAAAAGCCAAAATTCTGCAGTGAGAGTAGAAGATAAGTTGGCCAGATGCCCCCTTATTTCTTTTCCTATTCACATTTGTCTTGCTACATATTGAAAATACTTCTCTGTTATATTTCTTCCTTTTTGAGAGAAGGAAATGCTGAGAAAGAGGCAGAAGCCAGGACCCCTCATTACGAAAAGGTGCACTTTGAGAATAAAACATTGCAAAAACTTCAGGTTTCTTTCCCCCCCCCCCCCCCCTTGCAGCCACTGCACAGACACCTCCCTCCTGGGAAATGCTGCTGTCACAAACATCAGCAGATGGCAGAGCCTCATTCCAGCTGACCCTGCACCTCAAACCCTGGTGTCCAACATGCCCTCCTGGGGCTCCTCCTGGCCTTAGGTAGGCTGATGAAGACAATGACAATCTGGGCTTGGCTAATGAGCTTTTGCAAGGATTGCATCAGAGAGAAGGAGAAAAGAGTGAGTGAGATTTGTTACCTCTGTTCTGCTTCACGTTACCCAGCCATCCTGTCACAGTTTTTGACCTGAGGAGGAAGCCCTGGAGTCTTCTTTTATTTTCTCCACTCATTGTATCAATCATGTCTCGGAAGATTAAAATTTAATAAAGATCAGTGCCTAAAAAAGAAAACCCTGAATAATAGAGCAAGTAGAGCAAAAGACGGAGCTGCCTTTATTCAGGAATATCATAGAATATGATAGATATTGCTGACCACAAGGCACACTGAAGGAACAGAGGACAGCAACCAGATGTGCTATCACCTGAAATCTGGAGATAAAAAAACTTCATGCCTTGGAAGTCAATGAAAGATTTCCATGGGAAGAGTAAAAACATGATAATATCTATTTCTGTTGCCATATACTTGCTCTTTTCCACATTTTAATTTCTTTTCCCTTTTTGCAGTATCTCTCTTTGCTTCAAAGGCCACTTCTATGCTCTCTCTGGTAGACGATCAGTTAATCAATATACCTTCAACAATTTGTGAGGAATTTCCAAAGCAAAGGAAATTTTGTCATGAATTTGATGGACATTTATCCCATTCATCTTTTCCTTAGCCTTCAGGACCCCTGGCTCTTGACACATGAATAACATCCTAAATCCATTTAAGTCACACTGTCTCCTGGGTGGGTGGGGAAGAGGAGGGAAGTTCCTCCAGTCACCTCTGCAGGTCCCAGGCATGCTGGAGTGTGGGATTTGATCGCCCTCATTATGGTGTAGCTGCCTCTGATTACAGCCACATCTCCACAAAGGCTTTTGTGAAACCCTGAGTTTATTCCTAGGATCTCCTGTGGTGGTAAATTATAGCATGAATACACAATGTGGCAGAAAGTAATAATCTTGAGTAATGTAGCTGATCTTACTGCTCTTTCATTTCATTAAGTGCATTCCTGCCAGGAGAGGGATGGCCTTTCAGCTCCTGGTGCAGATGCTCCCATCCTAAAGCTAGACCTGAAATAGTTATCAGGGACACAGAGGGCATGTCCACAGTCTGGACCCAAATGAGGAGAAATGTTGGCATTTCTGGTTCAGAGGCATTTCTGCTCCAGAACAGATGTGAAAGACCAGTGGTGGTTTATGTTCTGGGATTTTTATTTTTTATTGAGGATGACTCAAACAGAGGGTCAATTATAAAACTATATAGATAAATTTAGTGTGTATCCAGTTTCAGGGTTTTTTTTTTTTTTTTTCTTTACTGTGTTCAGAGACTTGAGGATATACTGGATAATTTATTAAAGTTTGATCATCCATTCTTTACTTGAAAGACTCCAGACTAAAAACTGTGATTATGGACAGGTATTAAGATATAAGTTGTTTTATTTCAGAAATATTGAGTCACCTTGTACATTTATATATATATATATATATATTTATGTATGTGCATATATATACGCAATATATGTACATTTATCATAAATATTACATCAGGGAAAAATTTGGACTGAATTTGATAAAGGAGATGGTAAAATACGAGTTGAAGGAGATCTTGAAGCACTAATGTAATATGTACATGCATTGCAATTTTGTGACTCCTTTGTGGTAATCTAATCCAAATTGAATTCTGAAAATAATATTAGTTTATACAAAATAGGGAGTGTATATAAATTCATCATAGAAGCAGAAAGCTTTATTCAACTAGATGATTAAAGGATTTTTTCTTTAATCTAATTTTTATGTGTTACATCCCATTAGTGGGTTCTTAGTGAATAAATCATTGCAAATATGTAATACCAAATAAGCCAGCTTCAGGTTTGACAAGCCATTGACTGCACACAAGATAAGAAGCAAGTATTGAGAAGAATGAAAAAAATAGCAAAGCTTAAACCCCTTTATGTATAGCTTAGTTATTACAGCAGTACCAAGAAGGAAAACAATAATTATAGTGGCTAATTCCCCTTAGACTCATAGAGATTAGTGAACTAATTTCTCATGTGTGTGCAATATTGCTCTCTACTGGCTGCTGGCTGGATAGGGAGAGGCAAAGTTTTAACCCAAGGAAACTTCAAGTGGCCTATGAAACCCTGAGTCTCCCTGTCAGCTGAGAAACTCACTCCTGAGAGGTTTGAGCACAGCAGCAGCCAGCTGCCTTTCAAGGCAGTGCTGCATACCCAGCTCCTTTATTGAAAACCTTTTGGGATATGGGCTACACCAGCTGGGTTTTGTAGTATCTGAGGGCTCAATGGAAACAGGAAACATCCCAGAGCAAGGCAAGGTGACAGCAGTGTCCCTCCCTCATGGTGACCTCCTCTGTTCAGCCAGCCTCCTGCAGGGAGGACAAGGCACCCCTGAATGATAGGCTGGAGTGGCAGGAAAAAAAAAATTAAAATATTTGCTAGGGTTTTAAAAGACTACCAAATGCAGTATTTCCTACTGGTGAGAAGCAGTCTAAGGAACAGTCAAAATCTGACCCTCAAGGTTTATCTAACCTGCCCCACAAAGGACTCTCAGAGCTCATCCATTGATACAACTTCAGATTTCTGCTGAGATGTGAGAGAAGGGAGTAAAAGGAGCTTGCAAGGCCACAGAAAATTTCATAACATTTCTTGGTGTCTCCCAGATCATTTTCTTGGTCATTTAGAGCATTTTGATGTCAAAACCAAAATAAACTCTGACAGCAGTGAGGCTCAGCCAAGCTTCATGCTTTTTTCATTTTTATTTTTGTTGGCCAAAAATACCTGTTGACTAAAGCCATTCACTTCCTACTGTGTGCTTCAGCTACATACAGCATTCTAAGCTGAACCTGCTACAAAACTTGGCTTCTTTAACTTAAAACAAAGAGCAGAAATTAAAGATTTTAAAAGTTAGTGGGAAAAAAGATCCAAAAACTCTCATTGAACATTTCAGAGGGCCTTGGTCATGACTGAGCTGGTGACTGAGGTGACCCCTTTTGCTGTTTGCTATTTTACTGTAAAACTCTAGAGCTAGGTCAAGAAGGGAAGCAGGCGGGCTCTTCCAAATGCCAAGTGGCTGAGATGGCCTTTCTGAAAACCCAAAGTTGTGTGTGAAGAAAGGAGACAGAGACGAGACCAAAAGTGAATGTCTTGTCTGGGGAGACAGAAGGAAAAGGTGGCTGTGGAAGTGGGGGAGCCAGCTCGAGAGAGGACACTGAGGGTATGAGACAAAAAAATCTTGTCAGCTGTCTCAGGAGCTTGCACCTCACAGCCTTGAAATGATGGGCTGGGACTTGTGGGAACTGAGAAAATGGAAGGGCTGGTAGGGATGAAGGTAACCTTAAAAGAAAAAAATAGATCATTACAGATAAAGAAAGGCAGAAACTTGAGGTCTGGAAGTCTACAAGCTGTCCCAGATGAATACAAATTTTGTCCCAGCTGAATACAAACTTTCTTAGTAGAAACTAAGAAGGTCCAGGGACAGCGAAGGGAAATTGAAAAACATTATACATTTTTAATGGTTTTAAGAATAATTTCATTCTGCTCATCCTGTAGAGAGCCAGTTCACTTACCTAAATGTTCATGATGTACTGACTAAAAAAGTTGGGTTAGAAACTATTTAAATTTACCTAATTTCAGACTTTTTCAAGGGAATCTACAGAAATTACAAAAAATTCCAAACTTTCCTAAACCACTTCTGGGGAATTTTACAATATATTCTGCATTTAGCTTAAAATTTGACAGATTCTATTAGGGTATCTTCCATCATGATTGAAATGAATTATGAAAGAGTTCAAGATGCACTTAGGAACCCAGAAATCCTGGCACAGTCCCCTTCTTTTTCTTTCTTATCTCAGAAAAACTTCCCCCCAATGAACTCATCTCAAAATGCCATTCTAGGAATCTGAGGGTTTGATATCCTTTAAGATCATCAATTTACAAAAGTTTTGTTGAATAAAGCTCTATCCATTACACATTCTGTTGGACAGGATCCACCCCCACTTCAGCCCATGGTTTTCCAACTCCTGGCAGGAGTCCTCTGGTACCAAAAAAAAAACAACTGAGGTTAATATGTCAGCATTTGTCTCTGCACTACCAGTCTCTGGTGAGCATAAGTTAAGACTTTTAACATCAATTTTTTCCACACAGTTTTTGCATTTAATTATAGAATAAGGTCACTGTGTGTTCCAAGAGCAATTATCTTACTGACATGTTATTCTGAAGTCAGACTTCATCCAGTGTGACACATGCTGGTTATGCACTGGGAAATGGAGCTATAATGAAGTGAGGCTGGGGAAAAATACACTGGAATCTGAAGTAATGCCAGCTGAGAAAGAGCTTATGTCTACCCTATTATTATTATTATTGTTCAATTTAATAAGCAAACTTTTATGCCTGCAGAAGAAAGAAACAAATGAGAGCTTTATAGCATAGATAAAAAAGCTTTGCATAAAAGTGTGTTTACTGAGTTACAATTACCTTCCTTTTTGTGCTAAAATAATAAAAGAAAAGCAGGATGAAACAAATGGAGATGCTTATTATTAGGATGTGAAGAAGAACAAAACTTTCTTAAGGAAGAAGACAAGGGTATATTCCACGTAGTGCCTTATGAGCAGCTCTGGTCAGGATCCAGAATTTTGTATAAAGTGCATCACAACTTCTGGTTAAATGTAAGACCAATTTAGAGATCCATTGAAGGACCTGGCAAAACTGTAAAATATTGCTGATAAACAGTTTTGGACTTGGACTATTTCTGACATCATCTCATCAGCCTTCTTAAAAAGATTTCTCAGTCATCACCTTTGAAGGTGATGCTGCAGAGGTGGTGAGGATTCCCATCATGCTGGGGCTGCCCTGAGCATGGCAGAGCTGGTATTTGTTAAACAAGTTGTGAGCTGGGACTGGGCACTCCTCACTGAACTCCTCATTTCACTTCTGCTGTGTTCTGGCAGCTGCACCATGTTCACTCCTCTTGCCTAACAACCACATCCTGACTTGAGATGGGCTTTGTGGCACAGTAAGGGGTGGAAATCACCACCATTTCTGAAGCATGATTACATGAAGACCTGTTACAGCATAGGGCTATTTTTCTTATTTTCCTAAAGTATTATAATTGCTGCAAAAAGTGATCAAAGTTTCACATGTTGAAACATGAGCTCTGAAGATAAAGATGATTGCTATGCTGGATATATTTTCAGGGTCATTGCTGCTCTGTTTCGAGACAAAACCTGTCACTGAGGAATGCACTGCTCTTTCAGTATAAACAAATAATCAGAGCTTCATTTTTCAGTTTCCAAATTATATAAAAATTATCTTGAAGTAGAGATTATCTCATTGCTATCTTCTAGGCTTTCACCCTCTCTGGCTCACCATGGGCTTATACCAACAGCACATTAAGAGCTCTTTTGTACCTAGGTCTTTCCTCATTTCTTGTGCCCACCTAGTAAGAGCTCATGGATTCTATGGGTGAATCCATTCCTGAGTAATTTACATTGTTTTATAAGGAACTGATTCTGGGAAAAGTATCAGGAAAAATCCCTGTTCAAAATTTGGACAGGGTCAAAACTTTGTGAGACCTATATAATGTACATTTTTGGGTTTCGATGTGTGTTTCTATTTTGTTTCTTGTTATAAAAAGACATTGCATATATTACTTTGTACATTCTTGCTGCACTCACAGAGATGCATTCTTTAGTATTTTCCATAGTACACTTCACATCTGGAGGATATTATTTGCATAACAAGTTTCTGCCAAAACCAGCGTCTTAAACTAAGTCCCAAGAATATTAACTCCCAGCAGAATTTTACAGCAAGCTCCTTGTGACAACTACTCAAAAATAAAATCATTTCCTAAGCAAATATGCTGACTTCTGGGCTGTACCTGGAAACAAAGCTTCTGGGGGCAGAAGCAATCTGTTTGGAAGTTGACTGTGTTCCTGTGAGGATTCCAACTCAGTGCCAACCCGGTTATATCCTTAATTAATTTGCAGACTGTATCAGCCAGCCCAGCGAAACAGCAGCATCCAAGAGGTTTAAGCTCCCCAGGTTCCAGTAATAGAGAGCCCCCCAGCCAGATCTGTGAAATCTGTAAGAGCCTGACAGAGAATCACATGGACTCTGATCCTTTCAGCAACTTTAATTCTGACCTGCCCTTCAAATTATTACAAATCATTTTGGCCCTTCTTCAGCAAAAGAACAAGACAAACCCAATCTTCTATTATCAAAGCACATTTCCATCATGGTTTTGACACAAACTCTTCTTTACTTTTAGCATGGCCTGGCACAGCAAAAAAGTCTTCTGAAAAAAACATTGCTCTGAGGAAAGCTTTAAAATTTGTTTACTTCATGCATGTCTTTGTATCTTTTCTTTACTAACTTCAGTTTTACATGATTATTTATGTTCTCAAGCACTTCCAAGCTTGTATGTGATCTGCATATTAAGGTTTCCAATTCTAGAAATACAAATCCTTCCTTTACATCCGTGGCAAACTACTGTCAGCCGTTATTACCACTGCAAAGTAATTACCACAAATTTATCTTGCACTTCATTACAAAATCAACAGAAACTCAAAAAAGTAAAAATAAAAACACACTCACACAAACACAAAAACCTCATGGAAGCAATCTGAACAATTAAAAAAATAGGAAACTTTTAAAATTTCTAAATTAACAGGGTCATTACAATCTTTGAGTTATAGAGTTGCTTCAGTATGTTAACATACAATCTATTATAAGCCAAATTCCTATGTCTAAGCTTTCCTTACTTGCATTTTTATGAGAACTTCTCTTGAAGATGTCAGAGCCCTCAATAATTTGACACTACAATATTTTCTGGGAAAAAAATAGTGGGAAGAAAAATATTTAAAATATCGTTACTGAAACTCCAGAGATTAATTTCATTTTATTCAAGTTTTCAGACTAAAATAAATCCAGTACCCGATATTGTTTTAGTAAGAATAGGTAGACTATCAGTTTCTCATAGTCTTGTTGTCCAAAAAATGAATAAATAAATAAATCCTTTCAGACCAATAATTTAGAATAAAATTACATATGTAGGAAACAGAAAAAAATCTCATTGTCATGAGAAGATTTTTTCCTTAACTAACCATTTCAGAGTCCTAAAAACTCCTGGAAAATTTTTGCTGATAGTCTCTTGCTAAAAAAAGTTGCCATGGTGCTTGGGTTTTATTGCTGGCTTTCGTCTCCTGCATGAATGTGCAGCATATTAGATTCTCCATATGGGCTATGTTCATTAAACTAGTCAAAGATGATAATAGTATTCCAACAAATTGTTGTAGAATTTTAAAGAATCAGAAGCAACATTTAGAAACATCCTAAAAGCACAGACCTGAGCAATTAAAGCTATTAGCAATGGTTTCAAATATGCATATGCATGCCAGATTTATGTGCATATGCATATGCATTTTGAAAGGTGTTCAGTATTATTCTGCAATAACCAAAATGATTATTGCTTACAAGTAACAGTTTTCCCATATTTCTAAGCACTGCAGACTTTAATAGTGCAACATTTTGACCTTTTTATGCTAGAGGTGATCAAAAGCAGGGAGATATGGAGAGCTGAAACATCAAGGCTATGGTAGCAGCAGTCTGACATCAGACACCCACTCTTCAACTCCAAATCATATTTGTCTTTCCTGTCCTAGCTTTCCCTCTGTACAAAGCATCTTTATCCTCATCAGTCTGACTTAATCATAGTCCAACATTTTCTGAAGCTTGATTTTACACTACCTGCAAGCAATATTTTTGGATTTTTAAATAATATCTCCTGACAATGCTGCAATTTTGTTTTATCATGCTAATCAAGGCTTTGGTCTCCAGGGGCTACAGTCTCACAGAGCAACCCTGAGCCTGGCTGCAGGTAGGCAGATGGCCTGTCCTAGGGGATTTCAGTGAGCTAAGGCTTCTCCCAGCACTACCTCAGATCAGTGTCCAACCCAGTCCAATCCTTGGTAAGGCTTCCAGTGACAACCTGGCTGTGTTTAGTGTGTACTTGTTAAGTGCTTACAGTTACCATAAAAGACAGTGTGAGCTCAAATTTATCCTAATTTTCCCTCAGAGCCATTCAGGACACAGTGTCACCCACTGTGGAGCACCGTGGAATACATTCTGCTCCTACTTGCAGCCTAATTAAGCTTTTCCTCTTGGTGGAAAGCCCATCTAGATATAACCGTGCCCATGCCCGATTAATTCCTGCAGAATTTGAAAGAATGGAAACTACACCAAGAACACAAATTTTAACCAGTCAGCACAAACAACCACAATTTTGTTTTCTTGGCTCACTTGCTTGGTTAAACATGAGTGGCAGCTGCAAATTGAGTTGTTGCTAACGGACACATCTGAAGAAACAAACTGAAGCATTTTTACTAATTTCAATAACTTTAAATGCTTCTACATGAGAGAAAGTAAACATGACGGAAGGAAATTTTTCTATCAGAAGCCAAATTGCATAGCCTTGATGGTTTCCAGAATAGACACAGCTTCATGACACCATGAACCAAGGAAATAAACATGAGTCCTTGCTGGAAATTACACATTCATGCCGTCTGAATTCATTAAGTTCTCCATGGTAAATTGAGATAATTCTCAATTTTGTTGTTGCGGGTACAGAAGAGGCAGAACCCCTTCCCAGACAAAACAATACACATCAACCCCCCTCTGTCAGCTGACAATAAAGGAAATCATAATCAAGCATCACCAAAAAAGCATGTTTTTCTTTCCTAAAAACAATTTACTTTATTGAGTAGAAGGCTTAAGCTCTGAGAGATTTATATTCTGTTCCTTTTTCCTTCCACCAAATGTCAGTCACTTCAGTTATTCTAAATTCCTACACAGAAAAGATGCCTCTGACCTCCACATTATACTGAAATGATTAATTTCTATGGGAGTAACAAAAAAATGCAACCATACAAAATAACCACCTGTATTGCTTTCCATGTATCCAGAGCTTTATCTTTTGGTATATGCAAAGATTCCCAGTGGGATATTTCTTTTTGTGAAGCAGAAAAGGGTTCAGAATTAGTGGTGGAAGACTCTGTGTGAGTGAAAAGAGAGGGAGGTCTTTCATGAAGGTCTCTTGTATTCCTATCAGGACAACAATTTAAAATGACATTTTTTTATTCAACTTGAGGCATTTGTAGATATTTCCTTTTTCTCCTCACACGTTTTGAGAAATTACCAAAATTAAACCACAGCAACTTCCAGAAAAACTCAGTTGGAAATCCCGTCATTATCAATTTCTGGAAAATTATGGTTACATGTTAAAATGTAGCCCAGAAAATGGGAAAATTTTGGTTAACCACAAATCATAGAAAAGTAGGTCTGTCAATGTCCTCTGTAATTCAACTACTTTAGGTATCTCCCACGGGATATCTGCTATTTCATTCCAGATTTTTTTCTAAACATCTCCTGAAGATCTGGAGTGATGGGACTCCAGCTCCTCAACTTGCTTTTACAAGCTCGGATTTAAAAGCCTGCTCCAACATGTGTAGGTATTTACTTTCCTCCATTATTTGTAATCTCAGGGTCTAAAACTCAGTAAACAAGAGAAATTTCCTGTGGGAGATAGGAGGCTTGCTAATGAGTTAGCTGAAGGTAGGGGTCTTTACAGCCTTCTAGACCTGACGTGTTTCATAATTCAACTTGGATTATGGACTTTGCTATTACTATTTTTCTTGGGATATTTTCTACCTGAGAACAGGTAATGGTTTTTACCTTCCTTCTGCAGGAATCCTTAATGCTGACCCCAGCTGTGACCAGCTGGCCATCTTTCCATCTTTTTCTCCTAGAGACTGCCTTTACTTGAGGAAAACCAGCATTTGCAGATGGAATTTTACAAATAAAGGCAGAAGCAAGTAATAGCACCATTCTTGCATCTTTCTTCCACACCACAGGAAAACCTACACTTCTAGCCCAGCTGGAGGCAAGAAAAATTAGAGGTCTCACAGGAGAAGCTGAGATCAAGATCTTCAAATGGTTGGGTATTTGAAATAAACATCTTATCTCTTGAGCTACCGAGCAGTGGACATTTTTTGAGCTTTTCCCTTTCATAAGTTCTGACACCTCTTAGCAGCAGCAAAAGCCATCACTGTTCATACTGCTAACACAAAAATCCAAATAAGGGGAAGAGATTTGATCTGCAGTTCCTTGACATCTAAAGCCCAATTAAGAAGACCACTATCTGTGAAATTACATCAGGTTGTTTTTTCTCTTGGCAAATCCAAGTTTAGGTGCACTGCAGTTTCCTTCAGATGGAGCTTGTAACATTTTGGGGAAGGAAATCCCTGCATCTATCCCACTCATACTCTTGGCAATTTTGGGAGTCATATTTGAGATTCTCCATGAGTCTCAGGGCATGGACTGAATCCAGCTGGAAGTCTCTTGACTTCTGATAAGTCCAGTGCTGCTCCAGTGTCAGCTCTGCCTGTTTATTAGCAAATTCTTGGTCTTCAGGCTATCAGCTCTGACATGGAAGTGATTCCTCCACATAAATCATAATAAATGGTGCCCATGCACATAAATACACTTGACCCACTTGTGATAAGTATGTTTCAGAACCAATTATTTATCTTCTTCTAACTTTTATAGTTCGATTTAGCTGAGGAACAAAATGCTTTAGGGGATGAACAGTCTTGAAAGTCTCACTTTATAAATTGCTGTATTATAATTACAGCCCAATTAAAATTCAGTGTTACTGTCTTCACTAATTATCCTCTCCAGCCTTACAAATAAGCTGGGAGAGACTGCTGTTCTGTAGAACATGAAGCTATCCCCTGCCTGCTTTGACTTTGAGAAAACCATGGCTGAGTTGTGTGCTTCAGCAACAGGGATCACAGCAGGGAGAACCCATGGTTTGCACTCTCAGCCTCACAACCACTCCATTCCATGGTTCACAAACACTCACCACTCCAGCTTTAGTAAGAGTTCTTGCTTCAGGGGGTATCAAGAGCTCTGTGTCCTGTGAACAGCAGTGTTAGTAGAAGAGCTAAGCCCACAGCAAACATCAAGGCTGCACAGTCGTGTTCAGCCACTGCCTGAACTCAGCCTGCTCCTTATAAAACAATAACATCTCACTAATTTAACCTTAATTTGTGGTGATGTTTCCCCTTCCTTCTGGGACATACAATAAAGGTACAACAAAATCTGCATGGAACTCACCCTGGATCAGGCCAGTGCTGGCAGGTGATGAGAAGTTCACAAGCCCAGTCTGAAAGGGGAAAGAACTCCTAACTTCAGGCTTTGCTTGCAAACAAAGAAACACAGGAACTCATTGCAATTTAACAATTTAGAAATTGTTAACAATTTAGAAATTGTTAAATTCCCAAGGAAGTCTATGTAATAATTTATAATATATTACTCTACACAAAGAATTGCTTGCTTCAAATGCTGTAATGCTTGTGCTTGCTCAGGTTATTAATGCCAAGTCTCTTGGAGTGCCATGCAGGAATTGTCAGGAATCAGACCAACAGGAATACATTTGCCAGTTATGGCCACTGTAATTTTTCCCAGTCCAAAGCAAATACCTCTACAGATTTCTGCCATGTGCCACACATATGTTATTGGCCCAACCAAAGCTCAATCAGCCTTCCTTCCACAAAAAAATATGGTCACAAACTGAGCAAAAAATACCATTTCTCTTATAACCTTCTCATTCCACAACCAACTCAAATAGATGATTTTGTTTGGCAGGCTCCCCATTTAGAGTGATCGTGTATTGTGTTACACTGGTGCTTGTGCCATCCAGAGCACCTGTTTCACTAATTCAGAGCTTATAGATTTTATTTGGTCCAATGCACTATTCCATCTCTAATTAAATGAGTAAAATCATAGTACATTGGCTCTGTGATATCTTTTTCCTGTGAGTAAAAACCATGAAAGTACCAAGGGCTGTTTCTTTCTGTAAAACCACAACACGGATCTAACCTCAAGTGAGATGTTTTCCAGCAGCTTGACTCTTATTCCAAATTAGTAACCACATCCTTTGCACAGGTGCTGAAAACCCAAAAGGATTCTATTATCATTTGGAGAAATGCCTAAGCTATAATAAGAGAACAATGTGTTACAAAAGGGACTGTAGTAAAAGAACGACTAAACAGACGTGTAATTTAAAAGCTGCTCCTGTCTTAATAACATCTGCCAATCCCTCTGTTGTGTTCGGAAACCAAAGATCAAAGTGTCTCTGGCTTGGGCAGGCTGGGAAGGGGGATCATGACAACAGGAGAGGAATGAGCTGCTCCAGGCTCAGGCTTACAGGGAAGCATGGCAGGAGCCCAGTGCTGACTTCCACACTATGAAATGAGCAGAGGATGGCTGTAAGAATGGTTTGGACAAGACCGTGTGATATATCACACTTCCCTGAAGGGATTCCTGTGAGCTTCCTCTTTTCCTTCATGCTGACCAATACCCCAGTGCAGTATTTAATGCTTTCAGACAGTTTTTGAACATGAGAACATGGATGTGTATGGGATACACTGAGCACATTAATGGCATTTATTTCCCCTCCCCTTCTTATTTTGCTTTCTGCTCTGTTTTAAATATGTTTCAAACATGCTTTCTATCCATCAAAGGGGTAATAGTTATTCTGAATTATGCATGATTCCCAGGGACTGGCAGACCTTTCTTCTTCAATATTCATATACAAAACAAAAATAAAGCTCAAAAGAAATGTCAGGGATAATTAGACAAAACAGTGTCATATATATGGACAAAAAAGAGACCCATCAGGTAGCATATGTAAAGTGATATCCCCAGTTATCAAAGTACTCCTTTCTAGTCACAAACTGATTTTCATTTCTTCCTCTCTGGCACTGGAGCAGCAGGGTTTGGAATCTCGCTGATTTTTCTTTTAACTTTACATCCGTTATGTATTTGGGCAACATAAAGGTTGATTTTACATTTCTTTCAGCATACAGTCAATCAACAAAATCAGCATGTCTTCCAAAAGCAGAGTTAGCTTTCCATCTTTCCTCAGAAGGTCTGTAAAATGTAATTAATGTTTGCAAAGCACTAGAATATTCTTGCATAGAAAGTGCTAACTTACTGCCAAGTATTTAACACAGGCAGTGCTGCCTCTGCCCAAGTCCCCAGATGTGACTCAGGGATTCAAAAACGAGCATTGACACGCAAATAAATAACAGCTGAGGACTTCCAACGCACAAGCCAAAAAGAGACCCCAACATGTCTACCCCAGGACTACACAACTCTGTAAGAACAAAACTTACCAAGCCATTTCCTTCTGACCTCAGACATGATGAATTACTGAACTGCCTCTGGGAAGATTAGCTCAGGCCTGAAGAGCTGCACATCCAGCTCCCAGACACCAAAAAATTTAGTTTTCACATACTGTGTGGCTGAACATACTCTGACTAAATGCAAATGTAAAAAGGAGCATCACAGAGACAAGACAGGCGTGGACTGAACAACTGAGGGGTTTGCCCTCTGCTTCTATTACTTTTTCAGAAATTATTTCACATAACACAAAGAAATTATTTTCTGCAGAGATTTGGCTCTTCTTAACTATCTGTCTCCAGCTAGGAGGACTGAGAGTAGCACTGACTTTGGTTTGCAGGTGTTTTTCAGTAAGGCAGAGGGAGGTTTCTCAGTCCATGTGGTACCTGTTCCACAGGTCATGAGCTCTGCAGCCAAGAGACTCAGTACAAAAGTACCATCACTTATGGTGATGGCTCCGAGAGCTAAATATGACCACCTGAGGCATCCTGAAACTTCAAGATTTAAATTACATTATTTACATCACAGTAGTTCTGTTTCCAATCCCAGTTTGAATTAAAAATCACAGAGAACATGAAAATCATTAACTGTTTTCAAAAAAAAAAAAAAAAAAGTATACACATTAACCAGGCATGCTTGGACCCTAGACAAACTAAATTCCGTTTGGGATCTGTAGCAGAAACACTTTCATGGTAAAGTCTCAGGATTGTTGTGACTCTTTAGTTAACAGGTAACATCTTGGGTAGTTTTCTTTAGGTGCAGTATGTGATCTTTGCAAGATCAAGACAAGTAGGGGGAAAAGTAGCACAAACTATCTACTAGAGGTCACACTTTTAATGAAAAATATTGATGGTATCTGCCCTAAAGCTATCAAGCCTTTTAACTAAAACAAAACACAAAAAAGTGAAAATACAAAGAAGTACTTCCACTGGAGGAGTGTTTTAAATGTCTTTAAATGCCTTAAAAACAACATTAGAGAATAATGAAAATGCACAGAACTGAATTTATAGGCAGAGTGACAGCATTTTTAGCAGCCTGGGGGCAGGAAGTTTGTTGGAAAGATGGAGGTCTTCATAAACCCTTTGTTAGTGATGGACTTAAAGAGTATCGGATCTAAGTAAGAAACCTTCAGATAAATGTTTCCATCAGCCATGTGAGAAGAAAGCCAGCAGCATATCCTCTGCTCATCGAGTTATTGCTTGACCTTGGCCAAAAGGGAAGCAGAGAAACAAATCGAAGGTGAGAAGGGTTTGCTTTATTTGTAGAGAGAGGCACAACACAGGGCACTCAGCACCAGAGGCTCCAGCTGCTGCCAGCACAGGGATGGAGCTGCTTGGAAGGGAACACAGAGCAGTCAGCACAGGGATGGAGCTGCTTGGAAAGGCACCCAGAGGAGCCAACACAGGGATGGAGCTGCTTGGAAAGGCACCCAAAGGAGCTGGAGCTCTGAGCACAAGCCCTGGGATGCTCTTGGGAGGGGCTGTTTCTTTCCTCTGGTGTCATCCTCAGGACCCTGCGGTCAGTGCCCAAAGCAGGGGTTTGGGCTCAGTGCCCAAAGCAGGGGTTGAGGCTGCTCTGCTCCAGCCCTGTGGTCATGCAGAGCTCCCCAGGAGACAGCCAGAGCCTGCAATGGGTGCAGTCACAGCTCCTGGAGTTAAAACCCACGGCGCTGATTCCTGCGAGCTAAGCTGCAGAAACTCTTTATTTCCGCTCAGGATTTGCAAGGAGACACAAATAGGGATGTTGCCATTGTTCTCAAGATTTGACAAATTTAACTGACACACACTGCACAGTGTAATCATACCCCAGAGACTGAGAAATCCTTCCTGAGAAAGGCGCAAGGACAATGTTTATACATGCTTGTGCTTGAAGTACAGATATGTAAACACCATGTTGTTACATTTAGATTTAAATTACATAAAAACAGGGAACACTGAAGGAGAAGAATTAAGAGGAGTACCAATAGATTTACTGTGTCATAAATATGAGCCAATATAAGAACATTTTAATGGTCTTGTAGCATTGCATAAAATCACTTGCCATTTTTCTTTGTTCAACTAATGCAAGATTTCCTACGAATTTGTGCTATAAAGAAGAGCAGTGACTATCAAGACCTATTTATTGAGTTTTATATGCAGTACCTCAGCAGTTTGACTGCATAGTGCTTTCAGATATTTCTTGAGAAGACAAGTTGCTGACTTGTAGGTCAAGAAAGGTACAGAAGAAAAGGGGAATTTAATTTTTTTAATACAATATCCTCTCACTTTCTTATTGTATCATTAAATATGTACTTTTGCCCCCCTGGAAAATTTCCAACAAAGCTTTTTGAGGACTCGTTATATAAACTGTATTTCTTCAAAAGTGGATAGCTTCTCTGGTACTTAAATATTTTCCAAAAACTGATGAAATTTATAGCTTTTTTTTTAAATTTGCCTACATATAATCGAGTGTAAGGCATTAATTGTATACATCATTGTGAAACAAATTGTAATCTGACAAGTTTTAGCATTTAAAGGGAATCTGGTTTTGACTATCATTTCCCTTTTAATAAGATTACTAAGATAAAAGAGACCATTATAAACAATGACCTATCTAGGAAATCACTTGCATTTTATCCCAAGTTATTCATGCCCCCCAGCCTTGCACAAAGGGAGAACTTTAAGGATGTCACAGAGCACAGGGGGTACTTACTAATGTTACCTTCTAGATTAAAGGAAAAGCACACAACACCTTTCACCTTCCAGTCAAGAGTGGAGTACACTAACAGATGCAAAACATCTTTATTACCAAGACAGAAATAACATTGTTCCTTCATGCCTAATGATAGGAGAGATGGATTAATGGCAAATCTTACAAAATATATGCACCTGCCTCACACAAAAGCTAGTGAAGTCACATTGCTCTGTGCTGCAAATAGATAAATTACATATATAAGGGTACATAAGCAGGAGATGGCAGCTGAAAACAGCTCTTAAGGTACAGAAGATTATAATAGATGTTTTTTAACCAACTCCAAACAAATTGGAGGTTTGTTCTAGTGGACACAACTGAGCAGTCACTGCCAGGCTCCCTGTGCCAGGTGACCAGTTCTTGGGGAATGCTTCTCCACAGGGAAGCATAATTACGTTCTGCTGTGTGTGCCCTCTATCCACACTGGCTCTGCAGGAAACATGCATGATTTATCTACTGCATGATTATCAGTAGAGAGCAAATTCCAAAATTGTAGATGGAAGCATTTTCAGAAAGTCAGTTGTAAACGAAACATCAAGCATGACAAAAAGAGACAGAGCTTTGCTTTTCAGAGCTGGATGATGCGTGGGCGAGCAGTTATATATATCACCACTTGGGTTATTTCTTTATGCCTTTCTAAATACCCATCCACTTGGGCAAACACAGCAACACTCTGATAAAGATGCTTTGGAGTGCTGGTAGATTCATAATAGTGTTAGAGTGCTTAATGATTACAGCTATTTCAGAGCAATGAAAGTGAAGGTGCATTTGACACTGATGCCAGTTGAATTTTAAAAGGGTTTTTTTACTAAAATTTGTGTTAAATTCTTGAACAATAAATCATTAAAGCAATCAAAAACCTAATGAATCAAGGACAATACAAATACATATGTATACAATGGTATAAAATATTGGCAGTATTGGTACAGGTCAGTGTTTTGCAAGATCCATGAGGATAGGAATAAAAAGAAGGCATTTTATGAGATCAAGAATCTGTTATTTTGTTTGGCTATAAATCTTCTCTGAAAAAGCTTTGGTAACTTCTAACAGACCTCATGGCTAAACAAGCTATGCACAGTCAATGACTCCTTCATAATGAGGCCAAAGGAAACGGAAAAATATATTAGTGAAAATTGCCAAGTAAATTTTAGTAATGAGAAAATTATGTGTATATATTCTATATGATAGGTAGCAATGTAAGAACTTAATCAGACAGTGATCTGCAGATGGACATTCCATTCAATTCCAAGATGAAGAGGCCACATTAATCAAATCCATTATCTATTGGAAAAATGTACTCAGTTCAAATAATTCTCACATCTTCATACAGGTCATGTAGCTGCTGCCTCAGTAACAATCGAGCAGAATGTGCTATGGTGAATGAAATGTCTGATTTTAGGGAAATCTTGGAGACAGTAGGGCCATGCATTACAAGATATAGACCTGTACTGCTCCTCAGCACCTTGTACCCCCCAGCACTACTGCACTGATTGCCTTGGGAAGCTGCTGCATATTCCAAAGCTGCATTTCAGTCATCTGCAAGCTCAGGCAGCTGCTTTCCTCTGTGCCTGGCTGATATTTCCAAGCCTTTCTTTAAACTTGCCAAAGTTAAAAGGATATGTATGGGGGAATCAAGGGGTGTTACTTAAATAAAAATAAACAGATGCAGAGTTCATGATAATCACCCAGTTTCCAAACACGAACGGAAAAGAACAACCTGTCCAGTGCCATGATTCCTTAACTGCACAAACCAAGCAGTTCTTCACAAAGCTCTCAGGCACTGAAATGCACAAATTTCAGCATGACACCACCCTGGCACTCATCATGTGACTCAAGAAGTGAAACAGAAATTAGATTTTAAAAAAAATTAATGGCCTGCTTTTTCTTATCCTAAGACTGAAGGAAATTACCAGCTTTAAGTAGCACAGGGCAGGATTCAAAGCAGGGACACATCCATAAGGGTGGATGTGTGCTTCTGAGAAAAGGTGACACCTCGAGAGCAAAGAGCAGATGCTGAAGCTCTCTGTATAGAATGAGCTCCATTATACCTTGGAAATGTTGATTTTCAGTAGCTCTAAATAAAAGCCTAGATGGGTAGCTGCACACGGTAGGTGTATGTAGTTACGGCAGCACATAATAAACAGTAAATATTATAGCAGCCCTTGCTTTCTGCAGACAATACCCCTGGGAACTACTGAGTATTCCAAAGGGGAAAATGCCAAACAAAAATAAAATCAAAAAATCCCATGCAGGGTATCTGGGAATTGTTTTCCTGTGGCTTGATCCATTGTAAACGAAGCCTGATTTCACTGGCCTTGCTAATTCATTAACACTATATTTCTTTATTCTGGAAGATTTCTGAGATCCATTCACAATATTAATGCAAGCCCTTGCTCTGCTCTCTCTTACTGAGACAGCTGTCTCAGAGGGTATTGTCCAACCTGTTTTCCTGACAGGCCCAGTTCAAGGACGAGAGGAACATTGATGTTGAGCATCACTCAGGAGGAATAAAGGTTCCTTTGAACTGACTACCTCACTTCATGGGTGGGAGACTAAGAGAAGTTATTTCTGTTCAAATAAGGGCCAAGAAGGAGAAAACCTCAGAGAAAAACTGAAAATCTGTGATAGTCAAAATGAGTTTAGCATCATGCTTGTGATATGGGAAGTGCACAGACTTCTTACCTTAAGTAAGATTTCCTGTTTCAGTTCTATATTAGATGACATGAACTGCCCTCAGCAAAACAAATTTTTATGGATAGTTGCCATAGGGAAATGTCTAGGAGAATTAAACAGCTCACTGTACTGTGGTAGCCTTAAATCAGTCTCTGCTGGCGGCTGCAACACTGTGCCTTGAGGGACAAAAAGGGGTAAGAAGACAAGAAGAAAAGTGAAAGAAGAAAACTGGTAAAGAAAAGGCAAACAATACAAAACCCAGAAAAAGTGCAGCTGGGGACACAGGGGAAGGTCTCATTGTAGTGGGAACACGTTGGAGTGCAGGTCATTGGTGCAGAGACACCAGGCAAACCACAAATTCCCTGAACTCTGTTTCTACAAACTCTGGGGTTTGCAAACTCCTGTACAACAACTTGAACTGTGATTTTACACACTATTCCTAAGGGATGAGAGACGGTCCTAGCCATGTTTAACTGGGGTCAAAGTTCTCCCATCTCAAAAAAAAAGGATGTCTGAACACAAGGGATGCTAAAGTAACCTCTTACCTAGGCATAGTACCTAACAGCACTAGTTTAGGAAAAGATGAAAGCTAACAATTTTCAAAAATGCTTTCTCTTTCTATTTAAAATCAAATAATTGCAAGTTTAGGAGAATGCTTTTATTAAGATCAGATTTCTCAGGCTATTTTAGAGAGATTTTTTTGCTCAGTTTTTTACAAAATTACTTGGACTTGGTCATCTGGATACTTTATACTTAAGCATTTGTAAAAAAAAAAACTTGTTATGGTCTAAATTTAATGTTGACTATAGCTCAAGCAAGAAAACAACAAGATGCCCTTCTGAAATCCTATTCAATCTAAATGATTCAATTATTCTGTCAGCCATTGAATTGTTCCATTCGATGACATTTAACAGGCATCATCCTTAACTTGGTCATTTAAACCTTCACAGAAGATGAGGACCACGTCTGTGTACAGACAGGGCAATACCATCTTTGCAATGATTACTTGGATGATTAAACTCTAAATATATCTAGCAATTCTTCTTTTAGTGGTAGCTCCTGGACTAGTCAGTCTCAGCTATATAGAGTTTGATGTTTTAGGAGAAATGAGCACATTTGGCAATTTCAGGATTCAGGCACATTTGTTTGTGAACTTGGGCACAGAGGTCTGAGCTGCTGCACTACTTCATGAAACAAACACTCCCAGAATATGTTTGAAAAACAAAGCATCACTACATCTTACTGCTTTATCAGACAAAGGAACCGGACATCACACCTTTAACTCTTCTTTGCCTGAGTTTCTGATAGCTTGTCCTACAATTGCTCTACATTAAAGATTTTTCCAAACTTTATTGCTATAGATTAAACACTTTTCCAATCTTTTAATGTGTTGGAAACTTCCAGTAATTCCACTTAGCGTTTGCTGACTTCCTACTTTGAGAAGATCTTGTCCCATTTGACGAACAACTTTATTCTACTCATTTCCCTTAATTGGGTGTATTCACATCTTTCTGGCATAAATTTATGTTTTCATCCCTTAGCCTTTCACATGTAATTCAACTACAAATCCAGGGGCTTCTGTTAGCCTTTTATTTGCAGACTGTCCGAGCAATACACTTCTCCTGATCTGATGCCTGATCTCTTTAGGGCTGTCTGTTTTTCCCTTTGGGGGTATATGTATATTCCATTGTCAGAAGACAGTGGATTATTCTGGGTACTGCCACCCCTAGAGCTAGAGAAAGAGGAGTAAGCATGTCACAGCTGTGTGTTGAGAAGCTTACATTGGAAGCATAAAATCCTGCTGGGCTTTTTTCTCCCCAACATATCATCTAACAAAATCAGATGTAATTTCCTGCTGGTTATTTCCAGCTCTCCTTTTCAGTATTACTGATTTCCATGCTCCTCCTTCCCGCTGAATGTCAGTGCCTCACACTGCATCCCTTGGAGACAATGGTGTCTCCTCTGGAAGAGCAGCTGCTCAGCACTGAGCCCCACACTCCCATACTCCCACAGCTGTATGAATTTAACAGGTACATCCACACCTGCAGAGAAGTTGCAAGGATGAGACCCACAAATCGATACAAGTGAGTTCTCAGCTACAGATAAAGTGAAAATTTTAAGAATGTTCAGGCAGTCGCTGTGTGAACTTTGCCAGGCATCATGGCACGTAGCACAGTAGGATTTGCACATGGGGAAAAAGAACTTTCTAAACGTCTGGAAAATTGCTGTTCCTCACATATCTGGAGAAGTTCTGGGGTGTGAGGGTCTGGGTGTAGAAGTAGCACCATGCCTTCCTTATTTATGAGGAGAAAATGTCCTGTGAAGGAGTTACATCTCTCCTAGTGAAGGAATTAGGTTTCTCTGGGAGACAGAGCAACCTCCCACACACTCCACAGATCAAAGTCCCCAGCCAGTACCAAAGCCAGGCTGCAGTGTGTGGGATGAGAGCAGTGGCTCCTGCAGAGGAGTGGCAGAAAAAACAAATGGGAAGAGATGAGAGCTCAGGCACGGCCCATGTGAAAACTAGAACTGTCAGCTGGAGAATAAAACCAGGATGGGAATTCAATGCCAAGCATCGAGAAGATATGAAGACCTAAAGAAAGGTCTGTGCCATTTCCAGGCTTTGTGTGTGGTTTAGTGCCAAACAGCTCTGTGCAGAGCACATCCCATCCCAAGGATTTACCTGGCCTGTGTGACCAAGTCTCTGACATCTGGGCTGTGGTTGCTGACACCCATGCCTGCAGAGAGCTCACTGGGAAAAATCTGGTACCTAATATTCAGTGCTATTGATCTACAGCACTAAACCCACTCCTGATACAATAAACTAGAGCCAGCTGGCCAGCAGACAGTGCTGCTGGAATTCCAGGAGGATGTTACATTTTTTGCTGTGTAATCTCTTCCATGTTATTCAACACAGAAACCCAGTCACACATTCATTGAAGTGGTTTGTTTTGCCTGTACCTACTGGGATAATACGCAATTTTCACATTACTTAAAGTGTTGTTATTGATAGAGACCAAACTGCATTCCCAGAGACTGATCTATCCATCAGCAGTGGTTTGAACTGTGCTGCTCTCTCATCCTTTAAGGTTTTAATCTCTGACTCATGAACAACTTCACTGAAGTGTAGAATAACCTCCAGAGGAGAGTATTTTTCAATCAATAGCATTTTAGTAGAAAAGCAGGACAGGCATGAGTACACTAATTGAAGAATGTGTTTCCTTAGTCTCAGTTCTGTTATCGTATTCTAATTTCCCACTGTCTTTACAATTTAACATTTCTGGTTGATCAAAAGTTCATCATGATACAGAGGATTTATTTAACGTATATGAGAATTTACTTGTAATTTTGGAGGCAATTTGAACTGTGTGAGATGAAATTGGTGCAATTAACATGTTTGCAATTGCTCTGACAGGGAAGAAACCTTGACATCCACAAATCACTTGCCACAAAAGAAGCCTTAAAATCCTTACCAAACTGAATTGAACATTTTTGTAATCTAATAAAAGATTTCTGTTTGACAGAAGTTCTAAGAAGGTCCCAACTGTATTTAAGTTACTTTTCTTTATTCTAATTTTTAGTCAACTTGTCTACTTTTCTTCTTACATGTCCCTTTTCCCAGATCATCTTCCAGGACTAGGTGAGCATTGTGGAAAGGTATCCTAAAATTATTATTTTAATAAATTTTTTAAATTTGCAGAAGAAAAAAACAAAACAAACAAGACCCCCCAAACCAAAACAAAAATGACTAAAAAGGTTAAGGACATAAAAGAAAATAAGAAAATGACATGGTTCCAATTTTTTCCCATATATTGTGAATAATAGTGCATCCTTTCCAGGAAGAGAATGAGTGAGATGCCATATTTTTGATACTCTTTGGGGAAAACCACTGTGTAACAGGAAAGGGGAGACTTAAAAAAAAAAAAAAGGGGGGGGGGGGAAAGAAAGACCAAAAAGCTGTACCAAGGGAATTGTCTTTTTGTCTCCTCCTTCCTGCCACTGTGACCTAGACAGGATGACCACTTCTCACCAAACATCCCTCCTTCTTCTTGATATTCTTTGCATATCATGTTTAACACAAGACACAAATCCCAACAGGTTCCTGCATGAATGACTGTAATAAACTTATAAAGCCAAATTATCCTATACTTCCCCACATAGATAACAACTTTTTTTCCCCTCTTAGTGCTTATCTAGGCTACAGCAGTGTTTACTCCAGTATATTAAAATACAGCAGGCATGAGATCTGTCAGAAACAATTCCTGTTTCCTTGCATTGGAGAAGCTCAGAATGTATTATGGCTTTATGGTTGGCTTTCATTAAAATCTAAAAAATTATATATACACTACCACTGGGAGCTAATGAACTAAGTGCTATCCTAGCTGAACAGATCCAGAAAATGAGATGTCAAGTGTGGGGAAGTACACCTGTAATTGCCTCTAGTGAGAGAGACAGCTGGAGCTCATCACTGCTGCTTCTCCACACACAGGCTCAGGGAAAAGATAACTCTGGCTCTCCTGAAATCTCCCAAAGGGTCAACTTTCACTTCAGCTGGTGTAACATCTCACGCTGCTTTACTCTACTTAATAATTTCTTCACAGCCCAACCTTTCTTAACCACTTTGCAGCTAAAATAAAATCTCACAAACACCCCGAGAGTGTCGCCTTTGGAAAAATGATTCCAAAAGATACTCCAGGTTTCTGGGCTTGGTATATGCATATATGTGTGTGTGTATATATATATATATATAAAATATGCACATCAATCTCAGGTCACATTAAAAATCAAGTTCTAAAAGCAGTGGGATGGAAGGGGATTAGGTTGTTCAAGACTATTGATAAACTCTAAATGTCTAGACATTTCCCAATAGTACAATTTTTTTCCAAACATTACAATCATATTTTTTCCCAAAAATACAATCATATTTCTTTACTTCAGAGGAAGAAAAGAAATTTATTCTATTTCTTAAAAAAAAAAAAAAAAGCATGTGTGCGCTATCAAACTTATTCAGGAGGAAAAGTTAACATAAACAGCTAAAGTTAACTGGAACACTGAGCTTCCACAAAAATATTTTAAAGGGATAATATTAGATTGTAGCCAGAAACTAGCAAGTGACAGTTTTCATTCCAATCATTAAATATGTGCATGTAATTGACTACCTTCCTGAGATATTGAGAAGTTCCGCTGCTCTACTAGCTTTTTATTATTATTATTATTATTTTCTGTGTGATTACTGCCTGAGCATGGGGTCCTCACATCAGTGACAGAGCAGCTCAGCCCCCACCACCTCATGTTGTATTATAGGGTTAGAGACACCTCATAGATTAGTGGAGGCTTTTTCATTTGTAGTCATCAGCTTTGGGAATCCCCCTGTTTTCTTGCTTGTCTGAAGTCTGGACCAAGGTATTTTCAGTGTTTTGTTTTGCCTACCTACAAGTTTAGGCTTTCCCTAGGTTGGTCAGGATTATTTTTCTCTCTCCTGTCTTAAAGAGCTCTGTCCTAGCCCTGCAGTAGGTGGGAGCACAGCAGCAGCCCATGGGCTCCACACCAGCTCTGTGTGTCCTCTCTGTCCTTCCAGCTCTGGGCAGGTGAGTTCCCTGCATTCATTGTCCCTGTGAGGCTCAGTTTTCACAAATGAAAAATTCTTCAGAGCAAGAAGAATAAATCACTTTTCCCTTCATGTTGCCACCCCTTGGTGCTGCCTTCCCTGAGCCCCAGGCTGAACCCAGGGGCACCTGTCAAGGGCAGAAATGACAGCTATCCATCTGCCTCTTTCTCAGAGTGCTCTCTACCTTCAGCTAGTTTTTCTGGCGTGGTGGTGATAGATTTTTATCATTTAATTAAATCAGTCACTGTCTATTTCTGTTTTCACTGCCAGTAGGCTCAGCAAACACTTCTGAGAACCCAGGTTCCTTCTAGAAATTAATGACACACAGGGATAGAGTATTTCCTCTCTTACACTGCACAAGTGACTGCAAGCCAGGGCTATTCACATGCATTCTGCTCAGGTTTCTTACTTAATGATAATCTCCAAGTCTCCTAAATGTATCTGGAAACTTTTTATATCCTTGAACCACTTTTATTCAGGAAGGTACTTTTTGAATCATTTGCCAAGCTGAAAGAGGGTTTAATGTATGGCTAAAAACTGAACTCAAACTCTGAAACTAAAAGGAGAGGACATGAATTTTTGTAGCTAGTTCCCCAGTTCTGGCTCTCATTGTAGCACAAGTACTTGGTGCTAGCTAGTAATTAATAAAGTATCTTCTGTCCTTTTAAACCAGAATGCCAGATTTTACAACTGCAGAGTGGAGTGGGCTAGGGAAGACAGCTATCCTTGTTATCCTATCCAACAGCAATCTTGGGGCAGCAATGGTAAGTCTACTTAAGAAGGACTAAGCACATTTTGATTTCAGAATGAGTACATGCTCATAGTTTGTATCCTACCACCTGAAAAATGAAAGCCCACACCTGAGGATAGTGGTTTTCAACCAGTGTCTGCTTTTAGGGATCAACACTTCAGTGAAAACAAAACAGAACATTGGGGGATGGAGAAGGCTGTTCAAAAGCAAGGTAGGAGGAAAAAAAAAAGCAGTAGAAAGACCAATCCAAAAAACTCACACATTTCTGAGTCAGAAACACACCCCTCAGTAAGGGCTGGTGCTTCCCTCTAACTCTGACACTACTGATTCAACTCACTCTTTCTCAGAGAGACAAAGTACCTCAGCAAGGGCTGGTTTACAGCAGACAAAGATGATCCACCTGTTGCACAAATTGCTGATAAATGGCATTGCAGTTTCTTTCACTTCTAAATAACAATGTTTTCTCCAAATATTTTGCTGGAGTGTCTCCAGTCTATCACCTGAAAGGCTTCAATTGTCATCCTTTCGCTTTCACTGAGAATAAGTGTTCACTTCTCTTTATTTGTAGATAGATTGCCTATATCTTTACCTGGTCTTTTTGGTTTTCCTTTCTCATCTCTTAAGTCTTCCCTTACAGCCCTGACAATGAATAAAACTGCTAGAAGCTCTCCCTTACCTTAACAGAGAACATCAAGTAATCTTAATAAATTGCATTTTTCTCTGCAGTATCAGAGGTTTCTGTCTGCCTTTCAGAAAGCATAGAACAGGAAATTTGTTTCACAATTCAAAAAATATCCCCAAAAAAGGCGAGCTCTCATACATTTCCCCATTTTGCTAGCAGCCACAAAACTAGTCCATTAAAACCAGCTTCCAGTCAAACTGATGTTTGCCTAACATATGTTCCTCAAAGCTGTGCCAGCTGTGGTGCTCTCTACAGCCAATCACTGTGTTAATTGAGGTGAGCAGTGAAAACGTAAATACCCAAGTTGCAGCACTTTCTGAGATATGTAAAGCCGACTTGGATAAGCCATGCTAAACTACTGAAATTGTGTGCCCTTTCATGTTGAAGGTAAGTGGTGGTTTTGTTTGCTTGTCACACAGTGTGGCTGACAGCAATAACAGAAACACCAAATGCAGCTTTGCTTTCTAAACTCAGAATGGCCTTAGCAGTGTTTATCACAAGACCCAGCTTGAGACATGAAGTATATGAACCTTTATCAGCATCTTCTTTGGGCCAAACTGGTTTTGCCATTAATAATTTTAGGCAAAATAGGCATTAATAAACTCCACAGTCTCACTCAGGACAAGTTTTCTCTCCAGCATTCAGTTTTGTTTATGGGATCTTACATGCTGTTGAAAGAAAATCCAGAGTTTTCTCATAATTTCATCTAATCAATCAGATTCTGGCAAATTTTTATGCATCTGGGCCCAAGGGTGTAAATAATAAAATAATACATATTTTAAAAAAAATCCCTAGAATCCTGTGTCATGCATCTCAGGAGAAGAGCTATAGAACTACCCAATTCTGCTGAAAATAACAAAACACGAAGAATTCTTTACTAAGATACCTTAAAATGCACAAGAGCAGCACATCTCCAACCAGTGAGGTGGCTGAAACCCGCCACATGGAAATCTTTGAGGAGGTGTCAGTACAGAAAGGCCAAGAACTGATGCAGAGTAAGCACAGAGGGAAAGTCTGGCTCCTCTGTACCACTGTTCTGCCCTGCAGAAAGCACTGGTCTCATAAACAACAGCACCAAGGAAGATGAAATGAAATAGAAGCGTTCAGTCCTGTCAGGATGTGCATGTGACTTGGGTTTTAGGCAGTTTTGAGGAAAAAGCTTCCATTCTGCTTAAACCCTTATCTTTTTCTGGCAATGAACTGACCCTCCGGTGTGTTAGCAGCATGGAAATTGATATAAGCTGGAGTTTCTGTCCTCCTGACTCTTTTTGTGTTTGCATTTTATTCTGTCACCAGTTCCTAGATGACAAGCCCAAAGGCAGGCTGTATTTTTAGAGCAAGCATAAGTTGATTAAAAGAACTAAATCACTTAATGATAATTTTGTTCATGCAAAATAAGTTTCTCACAAAAGCACAGATCCTCCTCTCTTCTTACATTTTACTTTCAAATGGGGACATTGCCTGTGCTTCTTCAAGAATACAGGAAAGTCCTACAAATCTGAAAAAAATTATCTTCTAGAGCCTGCTAAACGTGAACTATTGCAATATAAGGTGTAGCCCTTTCCCTTGTAGTTAGCTATTTAAATCCTTATTTGCTATGATCCCTGAATGCCATCTCATTTTGAACTACAAGAATGAGTTATTAACTTGATGAGAGAACCACGTGGTCATAAATTACTTTCTCTCAGTCTAGGTATTTTGGTGGTGGTTGGGTTTTTGTCACTTTTTTTTTTTTTAACAGCTTCTCTAGGTCCTAAAGAATGTGGTTTTAAATTAAGTCTTTGACAGCAAAAGAAGAGCACATTTTATAACTCCCAGAGCTACAAGAAACAGCTGTATATAAGCATAGTAGCAGACAGTTTCTGTCCAAGTGTGCTCCAGGTCACTGCTGGCCCAGTTCTCAGTTGTGCAGAGCCCCTCCAGCAGTGGGTCAAGTGCTGGGCAGCACAAAGCAAAGCCAGCAGAGCTGCCCAGCTCTGTGTCCTCACTGCTCCAGGGCCAGGGGGAATGCCCAGCTCTGCGTGAGCAGCTCTTGGAATAGTTAATCTGCATGCTGGGAAAAACTGGGTTATTGCACCCTGCAAGGGATTCTAACTGTTGTAAGGAGAAAAGGATTGGGCTAAGAGATACAAATATTTTAATTTTTTTTTTTTTTTTCACATGGTCTTCTCTTGGAGAACTGTCCCCGTGCCAGAAACTTTACTGGCACAAGAGCTTGGCACAGTGCTTTTGTCCCTAGGCCACTGTACTCATTTGTGCTAATTATAAGGTTAAGGTGGGTTTTCTTTTTCCTCTCCCCTAGTGGATTGCATATTCCACAATCAGATGTTCAACCTAGTTTAAAAAATAAATAGATATATAACCTTCAGGCATGTTATTTCCCTTAGACCGCACAGAAGGAACTACACAAATATTCTCTGTTGTTTCACAGATCACACACATGGGGCAGGAATTAAGTTGGAGTCATTCTGGCTTTTGGATGGATGCTGTTGTTGAAGCAATTGTGGCTACTTTTCAAGGAGCATACAGACAGCCTGGTGATTACTGAAATTCTGGGGTCCTCAATACCAGAGCTGAAAATTAACAATATTTAATAGAGGATGTCCATGACACAAAAAAACTTGTGTAAGTTCTTCTGTAAATTTTCCAAGAAGGGTGTCTGAAATCTGAAATATTTTAGGTGAAACACTAATTATGCCAGATTTTTCCATTTTTAATTCATAGGGAAAAAAATGTTGAAAGAACTCTTTTGTTATGAGGGAAAAAATGCAAACAAACCCCTCTCACATTTTCCAGTACAAGGTGGTTTCAATAGGAAACTTCTCAGAAGATTTCTTTAGTTCAATGGAAAGTTCTTCCTCAGGTTTTCCTAATGTCTCTGGCCAAGTCATGTCATTTCTCCATCTCTGCAGCATATTTGAAAGTAGATAGGAAAATGATTTTTCATCCATTTTTCTTTGAGTGTTTGCTATAGAGACAAGATTTTTTGGATGGGCATTCTCTTGCTATTTTCTGCAGGACACATTGAGTTACCACCTATCCTCCACAGTTTCTAGGGATTGTCCTATTACTACCTATGGTAAGGTAGAGTAATTCACATTAACTGAACATTTTCCCTCTAGTATACTTGTGACTCTCTGAAACTATAAGTACATAATTATAGAAGCACAGCCCTATAAGGATTAGCGGCTTGCTCTTTAAATTGAAGCAGTGTGTTTCCATAGTACCCTTGATCATGTTCTGATACTTGTATTTGAAAATTTACAAGGAGAATAAGTGAATAAATTGTATTGCAAAGTGCATAAAACCCAATAACTTGGAATTTTAAACATCAGTCAGCCTTAAGGGACAGAAGTAATAATTCAGTTTCTTAGTTACATCACCAAAGCTCTGTGCCTTATGTATAAACATATTTGTTCAGCTTGCTGGCTGCCAGATGATCTCCATGATGGATGGTTTCTCATGGCTGACTGAGCAAAGCAGACTTGCACATATGCTAAAAGGTAACCCTTCTGACAACATCTTTACTTCCTATGAAGACTAATAAGTTTTTAATGCACCTTATCATTCTGAAACAGGACATGTTATTTGTGCAATGTCTGTGGAATCACAGTGGTTACCAAGGTGGCCCATGTAATGAGCTTCTCCCAGGAATGTCACATCTCTGGCAAAGGTCTCTTGTCTCATATTGCAGCTCAAGAACTGCAGCTTTCAGTCTAAACTGCATTTTTGCCTCTCTGGGTGGACAGGACAGGGTCACTGTGAATGGCACAGCAGCAGTGGTGCACTCAGAGCTTTGTGCTTTAAAGCACTCTAGGATTGCTTAAAGGGACTTTGAGTACCAGGCTGGACATAATGCAACCCAAAACCTTTTCTTTTTAAATATCATGTCAACAGTTTGTTCAAAATCCCTCTGTTCTTGCCAACACCAAAGGAGTCAGTAAAATGAGCTTTGTCATGGGGAGATCCTTGTCAGTGTGCTCAGTGACCCTTGGAGTTGAAGCTGTTCACTCTCACCCCGAGCAGACATAAGTCTGAATGTTCAGCTGCAACTGAAATTTGTTCCTCTTTTGGTGAGGGAACATATTTCACTCTCTTGAGGGCTAAAGAGGCTGGCGGGAAGGACATTTGGCTGTCATGCCAGATAGCCACAGAATACAGGACACAGAAATAATCTAACTCAGGTATTACCAAGTCTCACTGCAGGAGGGACTGGGATAGGGTTGACAAATAAAGCAGAATGCTTTGAATCCTGCATACCTGGAGCTGCACATCAAGAGTTTCTGCAGGAAATGGGGGACACAATGTAGCAGGTGCTTGATTCAGATGAAAAGCTGAAAAGTGTTTCATAAGCATAAAAGAAAGCACGCTTGGCTTCTCTGATAGCTGGGCATTCTAAACTTCCTGTTAGCACAAAGCATTGCAAAAACTAAAGATACAGTGTGGAAAATGCTGCTGCAGTCACAATAGTCTAAGAACATTAGTGATGGAAGGTTCATAAGTGGAGGCAATGTTTGGCATTATGGAGATTTATAAATGCTTACAGTGCCAGCAAACTGCAGTTAGATAAAAATGAGATGGGTCTGCAGAGCATCCAGAAAGCTTTTGTTCAGTCAGAATTTCCCTAGGGTGGTGAGTCCATTACAGGCTGCAGGGGGGAAGCAGTGCACATTCCAGGCTGGGTGATGTGGTCACTGATGGGAGAGGGATGCTCTGCTCCTCTCTCTCCTCCTTCCTTGGTAGCTGCAGTCATGGTCCCTACACCCCTTAAACTTCCCCTGCATGCAGCCTAAGCAGGTTTGTCAAATGACAGCTTATCTATGCCATCCTTGTGATTTATTTCAGCCTGGTTTTAAAAATAGTTTCTGAGCAATTATGTGTCACATAAGAATAAACCTGCATGCTGGTGCATCTTTCCTGTCACCACAAAATAATAGCACTACAGTTTCTACATTTCAGTCTTGTCTTTTTTTTTTATTTTCTTTTTTTCTACAAAGATCAACAGCTTCTGCAGCAAAAGGACACAGTATAATCAAGAAATCATCCGCCTGAAGTATAAAACTTGCAGAATTATGCACTCTGTGAAGAAACCTGCTGCTTTTTTTAGCATCCAAGCACACATACTGCAAAACCAAATCTTCCTATAAAATAAGTCAACACAATCCTTTTCATACCACCAGGGCTCTGCTCACTAATGAGAACAATATATTTTTTTTTCCCCTGAAATGAAATACTTTGCATATTTCTGATGATCTGTCATCGGTGGGGTTGCTTTTGGAGCTTCTTTATTTCACCAGGTTCACAGAACCCTTACTAAGCCTATTTCTAGGTATTTGCACCAACAAGGTGAGCCCCTGAGATGTTCTGTCTTCCTGGTTCATACTTCAAAGCTGAGGAATTTTCATTTGTATAGAAGTCAGCATCTCCTGCACACTGCCTGGTCACACCAAATAAAGCCAGAGAAAACTCACCCCTGTCTTTCTTCAGCCATAGAAATGCTAAAAAAGGGGATTTGACA
Source organism: Taeniopygia guttata (assembly GCF_048771995.1). Taxonomy (NCBI): domain Eukaryota; kingdom Metazoa; phylum Chordata; class Aves; order Passeriformes; family Estrildidae; genus Taeniopygia; species Taeniopygia guttata. The sequence goes on along the minus strand of NC_133031.1, from coordinate 9,484,168 downwards.
GGCTTTATAGGCTACTGATTCATCATTAGCAGGATTTTTTCCTGGTTTCCTTTAGAGTGATAACTCCAATAAAACCACAGAATGACCAGGGATAACAATGAAAAATAACACTAAGGAAAATCCTTTGGGGGTGTAAGAGCACAAAGTCCTTTTTTTTTGTAGTTTTTTTCAAAGCCTTGCAACACTAAAAAAAATAAAAAATAATAAAATCCTTTTAATTCCTCAATTACATAAATAGACAAAGCTACTGCAGCCTATGAGATCACCACTGCTGAGTGTGTGCTGCTTGAGCAGAAGAAGTGGTGGTGTTGGTGAAAGCAACAAGAACAATAATATATGCAAAGTGGTTCAAGAAGACACGCAATTATAAACACTTCCTGCAGAGCACATTAGGTCTGCAGGCTCATAAATACTTTTTAGATTACATATTTTAATCACTCATCTTGAAACAGTCTGGGGAAAAAAAACAAAAAAACAAAAAAACACCAGAAGCACATATCCGAGGTCAGGAGAATATTTTTTTGTTGACTGAGAGGGACAATTTTGTGACCTTGCACTTCTCAGAACCATTATCTGTTCTTGTGCACTGCTGTTGGTCATGTTGGCCTGACATCAGGAGAGAGATTCCAGGCAGACAGATGCATCAGGAGGTTTGTAAGGCCAGACCCTGAGTTGGTATAAGCAGAGACCTGACAGGGACTTCACGTGGCATGAGAAGAGCTGCTCTCACCAGCTGGTTGGCATCAAGCTACTATTTTGTAAACTCAAGCTGCTCCCAAAGAGTTGTTTACAGAACAACAGTGGATTGCTCACTGATTTCTCAGACACTGAGGAAGCAAAGGGAAAAAGGAAGAAAACCAACTTCTAACTGTCCCAAACAGCCAGAACAGAAACAATCCTCCTCATCTCTGCAACATCTGGAAGAGCTGATTGTAATTGCAATTACTATGACAACAACAGAGCAATATAGATCGTTCTTTAAAAACAAACTAAGATGGAGTGCTATTGATCACTGTTTTTAGCAGATAGGGTCAGCATAATTTAAACCTTTCCATTAAGGCACAAAGATGGGTTTTCAAGATAGGACATTGGTGCAATTATTGAGCTGAGTAGGAGGTAGAAATGTAATTATGTAAACTAACTGAATTAAGAAGATTGCACAGTTCATTAGGGTCCATTTTTTTTGGTCAACATTTTGGATCACTAGCTGCTATAGAATTTAATTTCCATTAAAAAGCATTAATTGCACCTCTTGTGTGAAAGCAGAGCAGCTGTGTTCATTGAGCAGCTCCATCCTTGCTACTCTAACGCAGGTGTGGAAATGGCCTTCTGCTCCTCATCAGAGCCCCAGCAGCCAGTCCCAACTCCCTCATCACATCTTTGGTGGGACAGGATTCCTCTGCCAACTCTGCCTACAGTCACACTGGTTGGTAGGAACTTGGATAGCTGCTGTTGTTAAGAACTGAAAGCAGCATTTATTCAGCAAAAATTACTGAAGAGAGCATCACATTTTGCCAAGTAATTTCAAGGCCCTTCCCAAAGGAGTTTCTCTGTGGCCAGAAAGAAGTGAGGAAATAAAGAACCCAGAAGAGACTTGGAAATCTATGGATGAATTTGCACACAGCCAGTCTTCATTTCACACATTTATTGTCTCTGGCTTTAATGTCCTTCATGTTATTGTGGGTTAATATGAAGGCAAATATTGCTCTACATCCTATCAAATAAAAGTGAGCCACACCTTTGGTCCTCAGCAACTGAAAAGTTTCCCATCTGTAAGAGGCCAATATGCAGATAAAATAACTTTCTAAGCTGGAGACTTTTTTACTTGTGTGTTGTATGTGACCCTTGCTTCCTCACTGACCATTTCCTACAGATGCTGCTGGAGCCCAGGGCCATCAGTCACCAGCTGCTCCTCTGCCTCCAGACAAGGCATTCAGCCTACAACAGGCAAATCCCATGCTGCTCCATGCCTGCCAGGCTGTTTCTTGGCGTTCTGTTAAGCTTAGAGGTTTTCTTTATTGTTTGAAGTTTTTCCCTAAGTACAGGGGATGCTTTTATTATAAATGTTCTAACACATTTTGACTCACAGACTAGCCACTCAAGGTCTTTACATATGAGGGTTAATGCTGAAGAGCTTGATAAAGACAGATTTCTGGTATGTAAATGGATATAGAACTCTAAGTGGATATAGTACAAAAAACAGTGATCATACTGGCTTTATTTGATGAAAAGAATTTGAAAATCCCTAGTTCTCCTCTCCTCCAACAGAGGAGAAGTATATGTAATATTTTTCTATATGCAGAAGAAAAAAAAGGATTCATATATCCATGTAAAAAGATGGCTGCTTTTGCTGTGTGAGGCTGCTGTAGATGTGTATTTGATTTTTGTAGCTAACAGCTTCTGAACAGGCTTTACCTGCAATAATCATCAGGTTCTGTATTTGTTCCTTTTTAAATGAGCATCCTGTGGGTGACTAAGCAAAAGGAACCTGTGGAAACCTCCTCTCACAGCATGTAAATCATCAGAACCACAACATTTGCTTTTCCCTTGCTGAAGGCATGAAAGTGCTGCTTCCATGGATAAATCAGGGGCTCGGAGCAGCACTTGGAGCAGCCCTCGGTGCCCCCTCCCACGGCTGCCCTGCTTTGGTGCAGGGACTGCTCTGCACACAGCAGACTTTACTGTGGTGACTCATTTCTAAAATATGGATGTGATCCCATAGAAACCAACCTGCTGCAGTCTCCAGCATCAGCATCGATGCCACACCAAGGGCTGCCTTCCTTACCCCCAGGAGATCCAACAGAGTCCCACAGACTGGGCACCGCTGTGCCAGGCTCAGCCCGCAGGACAGGTCTGCACTTCTACTCAGACAAAACACTTCACCTCTGCAGCCCTGTTTATTTTCACAGAATGTCTCAGGCTTTCCTGGGAAGCAAGCTGGACTGCACTGTTCTTTTCCAAAGCAGAAGCTAAGTTTGGCTAGGGAATGGCAGCAGGAGGGGCGAGCTGCTGTCTCTCCAAAAGACCCAAACCTGCCAGTCACCCTCTTGTCTCTGTGCCAGGTTGGAACTCGTGAGCCCCAGGCCCGGAGCAGAGGAGGAACACACATTTCTGCTCAAAGACCCACAGCCCCAGGGAGCAGCAAAGCCAGATTTGGGAGCCAGGAGCCACGTGCAGTGTCAGGTACCTCAGCCTGGAACAGCAGCAAAGTGACAGAACCCAGGTTTGTGTGCACCAACTGCTGCCACGCAGAGAGGACCAGGTTACAAGAGGTGCTGTGAAAGAACTGACCTAAGCACCTGCTCTAAAAGCTCTGTGTGATCTGCCTCAAGGAGAAAAACTCCTATTAGTTACCAGGATGGGTCATTCACAGTAGTCCAAATTCACATAAAGATAACACCAATAGAGAATCACTATGAGATCCACAGACTAAAATAAAAGTATACAAGGAGAAAGGACAGAGAAAAGTTTAATCATGCAAGAGAAAACATAACAAGAGAAAATCATAGACTAAAACAGTGAAACTAAAGACACAAATATATTTTCTGTACAGATCAGAATATAAATAACTCTGCATTCCATATACTTTTCTGTATCTTACAGATCTAACACTCTACATATAATGTCAATATATAGGGTCAAGCCTTGGTTGGCATTGCTTCAGCCAGCCCCCTGACAGTGCCTGTGGTACCTGGTCACCCTTTTGTGTGTCTGGCTCTGAGAGGAAGCCAAGCAGAGCAACACCTTTGGTCAGTGCCATAGGTTGTGCAGAGCAACATGGTCTCTCAGCACTTTCTGAAAGACTGGGTTTGAGAAAGGACATTATTTTTTCACACAAGTTTCACAATAAACCCCAGGCCAGCTGAGGAAAGACTTGACAAAAGTCAAACCTGGCTTCTCATGTTTATTATTGATATCTATATTATGATGCTTATAATACACTATCTTTCTGGCTCAAAAGAACACAAGTCACCAATACTTCATAATTTTGGCCTCAGAACAGTCACAAGAGTCCCCTTGCATGTAAAGAAAAATTTTACTTTTACCACAGGAAGTTTTTCTTCTTCTAGTGCCGTGATATAAATTCCTGGAAAAGCATACTTCATTTAAACTTGCAGGGCAATTTTTAAAAAATAGTTTTGCATTTACCTTTATCACTAATTCATTCCTTAAAGTATTCAGTCCTTGTGGGTTTTTTCTATACAAGTAATTATTTATCCAGTTTGCCTGCTTAGGATATATTTTTTTTCCAGGGGCTTTATTCTTCTTTAGTTAGCTCTTCATGTAAAGCTTCTCAAATGACTGATGCTAATGCAGCTGTCAAAAGGTTTGAAAATATTTGACTCTCATTTTCACAAGGCCAGATCCATAGTTTTCACATTCTGGATCTATATTCTCATCTCAAATAGCACAATGGATAATATGTTTATTGGGTTAATCAATACATGCCTCACCTCTAGCTATAGACATCTACACTGCAGTTAATGAATTAATTTATAGGACTAAAATTAAACAGAGTATTTACGAAGATTTTGACCATTTCTTGACAGTTTTCCATGTTTTAGATACAAGAAGAGAAAGCAGGCTGGCCTAGAAACAACATCATTGATATTGTACTTAAACCTTAATATTGCAAACCTGTCCAACATATCCAGTTTTAATTTGGGGAGGAAGATTTTTCCTGAATTTTAAGTTCACACAAAACACAGTCTTGACTGCCTCCATATATGTATAGACTTCGAATATCTAGTTATTTGCTTTCACCCCTGAAAATCATGTTTAGATTCTCAGAGCCAGCTAGCCACACTTCACTGTCCTTACTTGCCTCCTAAATTTGACTGATACAAAGTTTATAGCACACTTTGCCTTAATTTTCCACATTGTTTTATTTAACAGTATTTTTCTTCTTCACTTGAAGTTGTTCAAATAACAAGATCAGAAGCAAATGTCAAGCCAGTGATCTTGCCTTATTCACCAACTGTAGCAACTTCGAATTTCTTCAGTTTCCAGTGATTTGATAACAGTTCATCTTATACCAAAACCATAAACGTTTTGAAACTGGCTATAATATAATACAGGGGTTAAATTGCCATTTCCTTTATAAACTTCATCTCTTTTCAGCTATTTTATTAAAAAAAAAAAAAATCCTGCATTTGCTGTTCCTTAAAATGTATAAAACTTGTTCATTTTCTTTTTGTGTTTTCTTTTGGTAAAATTACCATAATAAACTTCAAATTTCCTTTTCATCAATCAAGTCCTGTCTTTTTATATTTCTAATTGCAACTTTTTGATCAAGCCTCTGTTAAAATGATCCCTAAGAATCATAGAGGAGATAGAGGAGACCTGAGGGGACAGAGAAGCAATCCTTGTGCTGACATTCACATGCATCATGTTCCACATTGTCATGTTCTTCACTTGTTAAAAAAATCACCTTTCTATTAACAGATTTTGCCAGAAATATATTTTGGGGTCAGCCTGTTGAATTCCCCAATTCATCACACTGCACAGACTGATTAGAATGTCACCTCTAAAATTACCTTTGATTAGCTTCAGTTGTCTGTCATGACTGATTTGATGGTCCCATGTAAAACTTAGGAATTTATCAAGTTGTTAATATTCCTTTGATCCTGCTATTCCCAGCCTGTTGCTACCTGATGACCAGTAACTTATATGTGTTCCTCTACCTGAATGTATCATACCCAGCAACCTCAGACACTTCCAGTTTTTATGGGCCACCTCTTTGTTGCAAAATTTAATTTCCTATTAAAATTAGTCTAGTATACTTGCCACATTCATTCTTGTTACCTTTCTTTGCATTCTGGGAAATACAATACAATTTTATGTCTACTTTTATTGGCCGAACACACATAAAGAGCATCAAAGAAAATATTTTTGTATAAAATGTAATCTATCTGGAGCCCAGAACTGAGATGATGGCTGCGTTGAGCCCAGTGGATGGGATGCACTTGCATTTGGAAGGATCATCATAAAAAAAGGCAAGGCTGGACAGATATTATTCATTATTAATCTCCAGTTGCTCTCAAATTCTTTACAATACCATCAAGCCAAAGGAAAGCACTATCAGCTAACAACTCTGGCTTTGCTTTTGAAAACATCTCATCTCTATTCTGTTATACTGTACCACCAGGACATCATTGGAAATGCCAAACCATAACAATTCCGTAAAAATACAATGGCAAGATCCATGGTTGTATCACATTTATGTCAGAGGAATGACAACTAACCACTGGACACTAAATTACTGATATGTTCCATTGGGAAGTTTCCCTTTCAAGTGCTGCTGAGTGACTGCCAGGTGATGAGCGGAAAGTAAAGACATCAGAACTCAGGAAAACAAACTGCCAGGGCTGAACCAAGACTCAGAGCAGGCACAGCCCCAGGCAGAGGTACAAGCTCCCGTGTGTGATGGGGCTCTCTGGCTCCATGGCCATTGTGGCTGCTCTTGCAGCTCCCCCTCCCCAAGGTCTCTCTCTGCAGGGATGGAGATAAAAGAGCCTCACATCATTTCTATTCTGAATCTCTGGCAGTAACAAACTACACTTCCTCTTCTCAGCTCACCACCATACACATATTAAAATAAAACCTGTGATTAGCTTCCAGATAAATATATCTTTTAGATAAAAAGCTCATGTATGAAGAGCAAGTTGCAGGCTCATAGAGGCAAGGCTGGTGCACTCAGAAGCAATCAGGACAAGCTTCAGCCTTTGTGTGTTTGACTGACATGCTCTCAGCCCTCAAAACTGCTGCTGAAAAGAAGCTTTCAAAACTGCTTTTGAAAGTCAAGGCCATAGCCTGCACAGCGCATAAACAAACAACTTTTAGATCTTACATTGCCTTAAAATCCCAGAGAAAAATGGAACTCTGAAAGTGAATGTACACTGGTATTGTTCTTGGCTGTACTATATTCTACTACCTAAAAATGTCTGAATACCTCTAAAATGGTTTAAAAGGTAAAATGACAATGTGCTACATGCAAGAGTAAGACAAAATATCAACTCCAAATATGCAAAATAAAGCCAAAGCCTTCAACTAGGATCCTGAACTAAATCAAATTGGCTTTGAGATTCAGAATTCAGCTAGTAATGCTTTTCTATTTTTCTCCTCTTTCCAGCTCCTATTGCATGTATTTCAGATGTGCTACCCAGCACAAACTCTGCAGCAAGATGAGATTTTATTATTGTCTTTGTATATCAGCAATTTAGAACAAGTCAGGGACAGTCACACACACAAAAAAAAAAAAAAAAAAACCAACAAAAAAAACCCAAACAAACAAAAAAAACCCCAATAAACCAAAAAATAAGCAGTTGCAGAAAAGAAAGAAGTCTGCTGTCCTGCCTTCAGCCATGGGTTATAAGAAGCACCAAGAGAAAAGCTAAGAATCTGAGATTCCCAGTACACATCCAAAGGAAAAACAAGTTCCACTAGTCTGGTATTACCCTGCTGTGCTTCTGCCAAAGGCTCCAGTTATGGTTTAGAGGTGATTTGGTGTACTTCAGAGAGGAGGCCCCCAGAATTCTTTATCTTGCACTGGTGGTGCGATTCTTTCTCCCTCCACACCAGGGGCTCTGCAGGAGCCTGTGGCTTATTTTGTGGCAAATCATCTGCTGCCCGTGCACAGTATGAGCTGCTCAAACCCTGACTTGGCAACACCTGAGAGACATTTTTTTCAGCTGAGTCAAAGCCACTCTTCCTCTCCTGAGGAGCAAGCTCATGGCAAGACAGAAGTTCTAAGAGAATCTATTTCTGAGTTATCTGAGTGCATACATAGCTCCTGAAGTTTTTTTAAAGAATGGAAAAAAAAAAAAAACTAAATTAAATAAAAAGAAGATTTTTATGCTTTGGATCAATGAAAACCAGAGAAACAGAATTTCACAGAATGTAGCAAAAAGAAAAAAATATAGAACAAGACCTTTCTTTGAAGAAAAAGCAATAGAATTCAGATAAAGTACTTTAGAAATGGTTAGTGGGCTACTAAACTAATGCATTTGAAAGTAAACTTCTTACTCAAACTCCAGTACTAGAAATTATTGTAGGATTTCTCTTTTTCACTGGGTTTTGACATAGGAAGCTTGGTCTGTACTTTCATTAGACTTATCAGCAAGGAATATCCTCCACTGATCAAGGCTCTGGACTTGCTTAAGGAGCTCAGATTCAAGGGCCACCTTTAGATCACAACAATTTCTGCAAGATTTTTCATGCCTGGAAACTGAAGCTACACCATAAAATATCAATAAATATCCAGTCACTTTGGTATCTGTGCTTACATACAGTGTATTTTTGGTGACAAAGATAGCTCATGCTGAATAAGGAAATATTATCCAGTTGCATTCTATCACTGAAAGTCTGTATTTTGTTTTCATGTGATGCTCAAAGTACCTTGAACAGAAAAACAAAATGCTAGAAAGAATCTTTATTCTAGATACACAACAAAGCCCTCAGACAGGATCCTCTGCCTCCCTACCTGGTGTGTGTTTTCTCCAGTCACTCTTATCAAGAAACATCCTCAGAAGTTATCTGGAGCTGTTTTGAAGAGGGCACAGTAGCAGCAAGTCATAACAAGGGCAACACCTGTGCTTCCCTGGCTATCTGGAATCTCAAATCCAGTCTGTATCTTTTTGTGGTTTAGGAGTGAGACCAAGGATTTCAGTTGTCACTTGACAATGAAACATGACAGGATATGATTATCTGAATATTGAATCAGATTTCTGGGGAAGCTGCCTGTCTGAAATCATTGCATTTTTATTAAATTTGACACTACATGTAGAGATAAAATAGTCAGTGACTCCATTTCATTACTGTGGTAAAAAAAAGACTGCTTTAATATAAAGCCTCCAGACTGTCTAAAGGTTCAGGCTGCATTAACAAAACTCCCTACACTGCTTTGCTCCTTGGATGAGCCTTCTGGAATGAATTCATGTGGGCAAAGGGATACCACTCAGCACAGGCTGTAGCAGCACTGTTTGTCAAAGAACAATTCAGCAAACTCAGGCTTTATTTGGAGTGAATAGAATAAGCAGAGTTTAGTCTGAGTCTGTCATGGGAACGATGGTACATGAGCCGGGCTATGGAAGACACACATTCGTGGGGTTTGTGTCACATATCCTGCGGCATCCGGCCATGAGGGCAGGTAGCTACACACCAATTTTCCGTATTACAGCCATCGAAGGAATTGTAGTTCACTGGCCCTACCAGGTATAACATGCACAGACAGGCTGTATATATCACAACACTTCAATTCCTATAGTCCCAGCAGCAAAGTTCTAGCAAACCACGCCAGACAGTTCTTGTCTGGAGAGGCAGTTCAGGTAGTTATTTATTTCTAGCAGTATTGCTAGCAGATAGTTTCCAGGCATTATTAAATTCCTACTCCCTAACAACCAATTCCCTATTATTAACATGCATTGACAGCCACTCACTACCTGTAAATGTACAATGTATTTGGCACAAATCAAGCTTCATTTGCTGCCTGGGAGTATGGATTCAGTTTGATGGACACTATCAAAAACAAACCACAGAACTGCTTGGGGCCAGACAACACAGATAAGCCAGAGCAAGTGAAATTTCATCTAACAGCTGGGGAAGTCAACTGGATGCCATCACTCAGTGCTGCACAGTATAAAAGTAATTCTCTGCATTTCTAGCAAATTAGAGTACATTTTCCAGGCTCACAGAAATTTTCCACTCCATTATCAAACAAATAAAAAACATGATAGTGAAAATTGAGAAGCACATCTCTTATTTTTATGAATATTACAAATACACCCGTTAAGTTGATTATTAATGCATTGGCAGTTAATGCACCGAAGCATTAAACTGAGAGGTCTTTTCAGCTACCCAGGAATACGTATGTCAATTTGTTTATCTAGCTACCAAATTTCAAAGCAGACTCTTCTGACAGTCCCCCTCACTCCACCTGGGACCATTCTGCTCTCATGGAGGGCTAGAAGTGACCTGGTTTGTAATACCAAAGACCTTCCTCCTCCACTCTGGAAAAAGAGGTTTTGAGCACTTGTAGAGAGAGGTGCAGTCATGAGAACAGAGAGACCAAAATGTCTGCAAAAAAGTTTATCCTAATTTAGTCATTGAGGAGTTAAGTCTAAACCAGAGAAGAGTAAAGATCCCCTAAGTTCTGAGGAAAAACACAGAACTCATAAACTCTGCATTGCACTAACGGTTTTCTCTCTCCTTGATGGAGCCCTGCTGGAGAGAATGAGCCTTCTCTTATTCTCTTTCCCATATTATTTGCCATCCATGAAGGGAGTTTATATCAGGAAGCAAAACTGGTTAGTGATGATTAGGCAGAAAAAATAATTAGCAGGAGACAGTCTGATCAGGGAGCTTGAACCGAAAATTCAGGGAACTGTCAAGTTCCTGGGTCAAGAGAAGCATGGATAATAAACCTTACACTTAAACATGATTGGGTTTGAAGGGGAAATGTTTTGGAATGGAGGAACTGAGAGAAAAAAGTTAATATTGGTACTGGGATTACTATAATAATAAAGGGAGTGGTTGCAAATGGAGCTCTTAAACCCTCTTAAGAAAAATCCATTATTCTTTATTTTTAATTTTGTTTGTAGAGTAGAGAAAATTGTCCTAACTTTTCAGCCATGGAAAAAGCCCAAAACGTTTTGCTCAAATTTCCAGTAATGTGAACAATCAGTAAGTGACCAGCTTTAATGAGACTTCCAAGAGTCATTAGAAAGCTAATGGTTTCTCAGATTATTTCACTTTGTCAGTTGATTACCTTGCTTCGTGTGATTACTGCCTTGCAGGGATCAGCAGCAGCACCTCTTATACCCAAAAACAATGGGAAGTGGTGAAAAGTTGGACTTTTCCTGCTTGGCCTGGGCTTTGCCCTCAACTCCCTTCCAGGCAGTCGGCAGAGATGGTACCCAGCTTGGCTCTGCATCCCATCTCTGCCTCACACTTGTCCTTACTCACTGCCTAACCCAAGAAGTAAAAGCCTTGGGCAGCTGCTCAGACACCTCATTTCACAGCGCATTTGAGCCCCAAGAAAAGAATAAACACAGCATTAAAACTGAAATTCTTTCCAGTAATATATTTGCATGTGCTGATCATCCCCTCCTGTGTTGTTTAACCCATGTAATACAGCACTGGTATGTATGTGGTATGAGAATTAATTATTCAGAGTATGTACAACCAATTCTTCTCCCTGAAATGCCACTCCTCGTAAAAATTCTAAAAAAGAGAGAAATCCTGGAAGTCAGACTCATACCATCTCCAGGGGAGGATTCCTGCATGTGGCTGTCTCTAGGCAATGCCACTTATTGTTCAAAAGGTGAATATGGACCTTTGCCAAAGGCAAAACAAGATTATTTTGAAGATGATTATGGTCCAGTTACATTAAATCCCTCTGGATATAGCTGCATTGTCTTGAAGGCTTTTCCAGGTTAAATGTTTTCACATTTATCACAACAAACAGAGTGCCATCAAGAGATGTGTTTGCAGATCTTGGCTAATACCTAAAAACTGAATCAGCTCTATTATTGCCTTTATTGCTGACATCTGTTTCTCCCTAAAGATGTGTAAATAACTGCAGTCAACACAGCTGACAGGGAGGGAAGAGATACAAATCAAAATGGAAAAGCACCTCTGGGACATTTTTAAGACCCCCTGACAATAAATTTTAAAGGCTGCTTTTTTCTTATGGGATGCAGTTAGACCCCAGGCTGTACTAGACCTACTGCTGTAGGATTAATCCCTCTGTGACACAATTCTTATTTTTATATTACAGTAGGGTTGCATTCCCAGTGTTCCCCATAGTAAGGAAGTGAAAGAGTACACGTTTATCCACAAGAGCTGTAATGATTCCATATTAAGGGTAAGAAGGTTAAGATCAGGAGACACTGAAAAAGAAATACCCTTCCAAGCACTGATAAGAGAAGGAAAGCCCTGAATTGAGGGTTATACTACTTGAAACAGTCCCAGTGAAGCCTCCTCTAAACATAGTTTATTGTGTACATTTAGAATATCCCATCGGGCTCCTTTTTTTTACAGAGAAGGATTTAAAGGTAGTAAAGAACACATTCTTCACTCAGATCTATCTTCATGTGCTACGAATGGAGAAGTGACAGTGAAAAAGAAAGTTCAGCCAAGTGGAAGAAAGTGGGTAAGTTATTTTGTTTATTGTATCTATTACAGTTATGCCCAGGGATACAACAAGTCTAGGGCCCTGTTATGCAAAAATCACTGTGCAGCACAGAGCAGAGCTGGGGTGAGCTCTGAAGAGCTCACAGCCAAACAGACAAGACAAAAGCCAGTGCAGACACCAAGTACACAAAAGGGTTGGGAACACCATTGTCCTGAAGAACACCTTCTCAGGACCATAGGAATAGCTTTATTATTTTCTTATTGTCAAGACCGATTTGGGTTGGGTGAAGGCACAAGTTACTGGTGGGAAAGAATGAGCAGAGTGGAAAACCAGAGTGGCAAGACAGTGAGGAGAGGAAGGAGGAGAAAGCAGGAGCAGCAGAAGGCACTGAACCACAAAAAGTCCTGCAAGGGAACAAAATATTGCCAAGATAGTTACAAAAACTGCAAAGGAACAAATTTCATATTCCAGATATTGCTATGGCAGCAATGTCATACACTGATTAAAATGACGGATTACACATTGAAACTAGATGCTAACAAAAGGCACAGCTGCATTGTCCTCTCTTTTACCATAATTTTCCCGTTCACTACTACACACAAGAGATGCAAATGCAAAAAATTCCCAGCTCTAGGTTAAGAATTTGATTCCTGAAAAGAAAGAGTTTGGAGTTTTCCTGCAGTTTCATCCTATGCTAGTATAGAGCACAGACAGGTGCTTTTAAAAGAAAACCATCAGGTCTTACAGGTGAACTACAAAACATCAGTTGTCAACAAAATTCTAAGACTGTATTTTGATTATTGATCTAGACACTTTTGATATTACTGAATATTACTGAAAAATCTTTAGACAACATTGAATAGCCTCATTAAACACAAGTTGATATCATTACATTAGAAAAATTGATCTGATACATTTGGCAGATCTGTAGGAGCAGAAGAGGGACTCCCAGTCACTGAGGCTGAAGGTGGAGCTGCCACAGTGCTGTGGCTTTCTGCAGTGGGGACAAAATGACTGTTTAAATGGTTTCAGAGCTGTCTTAAAACTGTGCACAGGAATGATTCTAGAACAATTGGCAATAAAATGATGATCCTTTAATCGTTTAGGTCTTGGGGGGAAACAAGAATCTGTTTTGCACACAAGCTTCTGGTAGCTTTCCAATTCTTAGAGACAAATTAAAATAGCTTAGCAGCAAACAAGTATTCTTTTCTTGCTTGTACCAAAACTAAAAAGAATAGAAAGATACATGTACAGAATGTACATTGCCTTCACTGCCAAACTGAAGTTACAGAACTGCAGCTTCAGTGAGGAGTGCATTTAAGGCTTCCTGCCTTGTCTCACCCTAGATGCCAAGGGTGACCTCTCTGCCTGCTCACATCTGCTCTGGGAGCAGAGCAGCTGCCTGTGCCCTCAGCAGCCCCACCAGGACCAGCTCCTCCATTACCCCCACCTCAGTGCAGCACTGCCTGAGACCCAACTGAGACCATAGTCTGCTCTCCAAAAACATCTCAGTGAGGTTGCATTCATTTCTGTACTTAGCTTTTTAATACAATTTCACCTTTTAAAGTTTGAAGTTCTGCTTATTCCTTCTTTTTCATTAATGTGTATTTGAACTTGACTAAAGTCAAAACTTCTAAGGAGAGTCTAGAAGCTGAAAAGAGAATAAAATGTGATTTCAAGTTTGGAAATTTTCTAATACATCATCCTTTAAAAATTATAGATAATTACTATATTACCAAATGTATTTTTGTTTTCTCAGAAAGCCCTTTTTTAATTGTGGAAAAAAATAACATAACTGAGAGAAAAGAAATTTTGGTTACTTCCCCTCCTGTCAGCACAGTAATGAAGACAACTGAAGCAAAACCCAATGTTCTGCATTATCAGGAGCAAAACAGTTTCTTTTTTTTTTTTTTTTTTTCCAGCCATAAATCTTGGTGTCAGTGTCCCTGGAGGTTTCATCATTCTTCTCTTTATCCAGAAATATTTACCTTAGCTTTCAAAGTGTTTGAATTTGGGAATAAAAGAGCTCATCATTCTGTGTGTAATTTCAGCTAAAACCAATTCCAAGAAGCCCTGATGATACACACTGAGCACTGCAGCTGTACAGTACTGGAAAGCCTCTCAAATTTCTGCTCTAGGTACTGACAGAAGTTGGTTGCTCTGCAGAGGTAGTTTGTCAATAGGAGTGAATCATACCCAGACTCAGTGAGGTGCTTTGGGGAATACCAAAAGAGGAGTCTGCTAACCTGGAGCAGCTTGTTATTGTGGTCTTATACAAGCTTTAGTATTTGTAGCATATAAAATATTCCTTTATCCCTAAAGAGGCAACAAGAATTAATTAACTAATTTTGCTAGATTTTACCAAATAAGACTTCAAGGTATAAATTAAACTGTTACTTCCAAAAGACAGAAATTCTATATGAGAGTATCTTTCAGGTGAAGTTAATTAAAGCAAATGGTCACTATTTTCCCCACCAGGGAAAATACAGTCACTGTGTTCCCAAATCCACAGGGGATGGACAATCCTGACTTAGTTTTAATTCTGCTTAGAATTTTTTTTCTGCCACTCAAACATGAAGTTCAAACTAATAAAAAAAAAAATTCCACTGGAAAAATCCATGTTGGCTTTCTCTTGCCTTTCCATAGCCTGAAGCGGGCTCTGGCTGCTCAGATGTCTCTTGAGCTGCCTACGAGGCTGGTAAAACACTAGTGACAGAGTAAGACGAGCAGAAGTTAGAGGATTTTCCCTCCTAAAATAGTGGAAGATGGTATTGTTGGATCAAAACATCAATGGGGAAGGGAAGGAGCTACAGCTATGCCTCTGCTTCGGCACTGGTATCAGCAAGGAGACCTGCCCATGGAAAATCGAATGAATATGAAGCAGTGCTGGCAGTGCCATTGACTAGCTGCACAAAGTCCTTCCCCTCGTGGTGGCCTGGCTGGGAACCTCTGACCACACACCCACTTGCTGTCTGTAGAAGGACTCAGGCATGCCTAACCCTGCAGGCAGCAGCCAGAGTTTAGGCTGGGAAGCACAGAGCAGCGAGGAGGGGTTAGCAGAGCATCGGGCAGTGGGAAGGGCCGTGCTGATGCTGTGTTTGACTTGCACACAAAAGCTCTGTGTAGTTCCCTGAGACAGGGCACCCACCTGGCTCAGAGCACACAGCTCCAGAGGAGGAAGACAACGAAGCTGAGAAAAAAACAGCCTGAATATCAGGCTTTGTGAATATTTCCATTTTCACCGAAAGAGGTGGCAGCACCTCTGGACAGCCCACAGCAGCACACTCTTCCCTCTCCCCAGCCTGTCCCACTGCTCTTCCCGCCTGTCCTGCTGTGCCATGGAAATCACTCCCTAAAGCAGCAGATGGGGACAAGAATCCTTTAGAGATGGGCTAATTCAGCGGGGTGCTCTGAGCACATCATCCCACCACTGGGAGCATCCTCCCCTGAACTCAACATATTCCTCCTCCCTGCGCTGGCTGCGGGGGCTGCGCCCTGTGGGCTGCAGAGCATCAAGCTCATCCTGTTCCAGCGAGCACAGCCTCACTTTTGTTACTGCCCATGAATGTTAATCACTGCCACCTTGCTTTCAGCATGGTCGGCCGCATGCGTCACTCGCAAGACAGTTGTAATTCACGACACACCGCTG
Source organism: Taeniopygia guttata (assembly GCF_048771995.1). NCBI lineage: Eukaryota > Metazoa > Chordata > Aves > Passeriformes > Estrildidae > Taeniopygia > Taeniopygia guttata. Next base: position 9,468,386 of record NC_133031.1, on the reverse strand, counting down.
CAAACCAGCATAACATAACCTCAATTGTCTCGCTTTTGTGGATTTCTTTCAGGTTATAATATGTCTAATTTCACTTCCCCAAAGTTGCAGAGATAGAAGCAGCGTTCCTCCCTGCAGCAGCCAGTAACTATGGTGACCAACGCCAGTGCGATGAACGCACCTTCTGTTCCAGCAGGAGCCCAGAAGCACCAGAGTTAAGAAATTATATAAATAAAAATGGGAAAACCAAAGCGGTAGGAAAACTTTTTCTGGGTTTTAGATGCAACACTACAGGGTATGTTATTCATTAATGCCTGTGTATGTGTATCTCTCAGAGTCTTGAGACCCTTCACCAGTTAAAAACCAGCAAAGTATTTTTTTTTATGTTTAGATGGGAAGAACAGAACAGATTTATCACTGCCCCAGTCACACAAATGAACACACTTTGCAGTAGCTAGTGGCCAATTCTTCCCTTACAGGGTATTCTTATAGAAAGTTTTAGATTCAGGCATGTCTGGTCTGTGGCACAAATGTGACAAGAGACAGATGCAGGCCTGCAGGACTCAGCAGACCCGCTGCAAAGTCAAGCAAAGAATGCTCTGACCTGCACGAGGCATGCTCTGCCAGGGAAGGGAACACAAGGCTTGCAGAATGGGCAAAGTGCTGCCCCAGCCCTACTCCTAAGTGTGCTTTCAGCTGCTCCTTTCTAGCAAGAGGCTGGGACCGTCTGCTGCCAGCAAAAGCAGCAGCTTGAAGTCAGAGGGGCCAGGCCTGAGCATCTCGCTGGCACCTGGAGGTGACTTTGCTACCTGGGAGAGAAATGTGTGTCAGGTGTTGCCTCATCTCCTCATTGAGTAGCCTGAGCTGGAAGGCAACTGAAAGATCAGCTCGTTCCAACCTCCCTGCCAAGAGCTGGGGCTTCATCTGAATTCTGTCTTTTCTGCTCCCCATTGACACTAAAGGGTAAACTGAAAGGGAGTGATTTACCAAAAGCCTGCTTAATAAAAGCTTTGCCAGAATTAAAAGCCAAGTTTCTTTGTCTCTAGTTAAGCAATGAGCTATCATACATAATTCAAAAGCTTTTTTCAGAATATTTCACACATTAATTAGTAGCAGTACTATGAATATTCTTCTAATTTTATCACTGATAGTTTTTTGCTGCTTCCCAACTGTAAAATAACTTCTTTAATCTCTGGAATTTATACAATACATTACATTGCTTCTGCCTTTTCCTTTATTCACTCCTTTAAAAAATGTATTATGTTTACCCTAAGTCTGCAAGAAAGTAATTTGCTATGTAGCGGCAGCTGGTTTGGTGCACCACAGAGTTTCACTGGTTGTATTCCAGCCAGAAACAGGGGCGGAGGACAAAGGAGGGCTGATTACAGTGATAATTCAAAGAACAGTGTGCTGCTTTATTCCCAATTAAAGGGTGGGAAGGAAAAGATATGGGTTTCAAGAGTTAAACAGGGGAGAAATCTTAATTTTTCTAAATGTCTTGCTCACAGTCAGCAGGTTTCAGTGCACTTGTGTATCCAAACTAATCAAATGGTGGTTTCTGTGTGTCTCTCCACCCCACTTCACAGCCCTCAAGGCTGTTTTCAAATAGCTGAAAGCATTCAGACACAAAGTCTCGAGATCCTGAGCCAGGCGTGAATTTTTGTTGTGAGGAGGTAGAGCAAACCCTAGGGCACATGTTCCTTTTCATGTATTATCTCAAAACCTTCTTTTCTCCCTGCCCCACCTCCCCCCAGTGCTATCCCTTCTGAGTAAACACAAAAACAAAACAAAGAGCCCTTCTTTCCTCTCTGGAAAAAAAAAAAAATACTAAAAACCACAGCAACTTTGCCTGAACAACCCCTGTACTTCTGAGTACTCAACTCTGCCAACATCTGTTTCCCCTGTCTGTAGTTAAAATGCAAATGCCATCTTCTTTTCTCTCCCTTCTCCTTTCCCTAGACAACTGTGAGACCTGCTACCCATTTCTGGGCAAAGAAAAAGAGTTTTTCTTGTTGTCTCTCTCCAAGAACAGCAGGGAACAAAGCAGTTGTTATTTTTAGATCCCATGGTTCCACTCAGTGCAGGAGGCTCTCTGCCCTGCAAAGATGAAGATTCTCATCTGTAGCTTGAAAAGTATTTATTGCACTGGTGGTTTAACCACTTGTTTTCAGATTGCATTGAAAAACTGCTAATGGAAGAAGCCAAAAGCTATTACAGATTTCTGCTTGCCCAAGCCCTCAAAGCTGAAATGCATATCCAGGCCTTCTCTGTCACATCAGGCTTATATTTTCTTATCTTGTAACCCCATTATTTCCAGCCAGACAGCTTTCCCCTCTGTGCCCTGGAGCCTTCTCCCACTCCCCAAGCCACACTACATAAATTGCCCTGGGTTAAATCTTTTTTCTTTTGTGTTATCTCTGCAGGATCCTACACCAGGACTAGACAGCTCTCAGTGATTCTCACTCCCCCAGATACTCTGTGAGGGTGATTTCCACATCCTAGTCACCATGTGATAAGCAAGGAAGTGACATCCAATGTCATTTCCTAGTGAAGGTGAGCAACATCCAGCAACATCTTCAAAAACACAAGTCCCGGGCCAGCTTAGCTCCTTGGAGAGGGCTGAGGAACCCAGAGAGATGCAGACTGAAAGTCTGGAGAGGAGAATGCAGAGCTTAACACCTTTGAGGAGAAGAGGAGGCTGAGGAACACTGTGGTCACCTGTGTGTGTGCCACTCCTGAGCACACACTGAGCACTAAGGACCTCTCGGGAGTGCTCGGGGGAAATGATGCTCACAGGACCACGCAGCCATCACTGGAGACCTTTTCTCCTCACAATGTCTTGACGTGTCTCAAAGAGAAGCAAACAACAAAAATTACTTGGAGATTTACTAACTGGGGAGTAGATGGGAGAGAGAGAGCCAAAATAGTGGTTGCTGGAAGGCATTTTTGGAGTAGGCCCTAGAACAAGAAACCTAAAATGAGTATTTGAGATGAGTTACACTTGTGAGTAGGGGTTCATTTGTGGGCTGAAAACATGAGCAAAAAACTGCATTGCTAGACCAAAGCCATCCTCTCTGCAATGTGGGGCCCCTTCCAAAAGAGCACTGAGCACGTTTAATTCCCTGTGTGGGCAGTTTGTAGTTGAAACCAATTATATTACATATGGGATCATCTATATGACATGAGGTTTGTCAAGCAGTTGGCACTGGAGATCACAGGCACATGAAAATACATTATTCAAGTAATTAAGATCTGTATTTTCACAAACTTTCACCTTTTTTCAGATATTGTGAAATCTGCTTACATATGCTTCCACCCCAGAAGTGTCTTACTTTTTAAAGAATCTGACTTTATAGCCCAATATTTTTAATCACTAGTACTTATAACTATGAGCTATAAAGCAATATACACACATTGGAAAATTATACATGAAAAACCCCAAAAATATATTTTTCTCTAATGATACTTCTCCCTCCTAAGAGCAGTAGTCATCATTAGTAGAAAGTTGACTATTTAAGCAATAAGCCCTCAGCTCTCTCCCACAATAGTTAGAAAACAACTCAGTGATCTCTGGTTAATAAACTGATATTTTAACAGTCTGCTTAATTTTGTAGAGAAAACCTGTATTATTTATATTCTGTTGGACTCCAAGCACAATTAAGTTACTCTTTTATAATATATATCACTATTAGCATTTTCAAACACCAATAAAATGGAGACATATAACAAAGGAACTTTTTTGTAATTACTCGTTTAGATATCAAAACATATTTAGTTTGAGTTGAGAGTATATGCTACAGGCAAGTGTGGCCTGTTCAGAATTGTTTCTGTGCCCAAAAATAATTAGCTGTATTCTTTTGATACTAACCCAGAAATAAGGAGGAACAACATTAAATCAATGAAGCTACACCAGCATGGCATGAAGTAGAACACTGGTGCATTTTTAAAGAGATTTACTCTGCAGTCATAATTTGAAGGGGAAATAGGAAAAACCAATTGCAACAAAAACTATTAGTAATGTCAGTTCCTGGATGGCATTTCTGTCACATCTAAAACTCAAACTGGTTTGACCAAGAAATGAACACCAGCATTTGAGGATGCTAAATAGCAGCTTTGTCAGGATGGCTAAGGGAGAGGCTTGGAACATCCTTGCTTGACTCGATGTGTTGTCACAGCAATTTGAACTGATGGCAGTTTTGAAATCTGAACAAAACTTTGTACCTTGACACTACCTGGAAAGTCAACATGCAGTCAGAACAGCTTCATCCAACACTCACAACTGCTCAGATTAAATTGGTTCTCATCCATTACCTTCTATCCTCTAGCCTATCCTCTGATATTATGTTCAAAAAAGGTCAGTAGTGAGGTGGGGTACTTTTTAAAGGAAGGTGATGCCCAGAACAGCTCTCAAATGGCACCATCAAGACAGTGTTACTGATCTAGCACAGCTAGGCAGGATGCTGTGCATCCATTAATCTCATGGACTGCAGGCTTGTATGCCTTCAGATCTGTCTCATCCTTTCCTTTCTCTCTTTCCTTCTCGTTTTTGTGTATCTCCAGGTACTGAAAATAAACATATGCTCAGGAAAAAAAAAAAAAAAAGAAAAAACCAAAAAGAATTAAAAACTAACAAACAAAATGCCCCAGGGAATACCCTGAAGGCTTTTCTTTTGAGAAAGGAGTGAAATATCTACTGAATGATCACCACATCCTAAAGATTCATATATGTGACCCTAAATTTTATATAGCATATTATTCCAAAGTATGAAGCTATGAAGAAAAATTTAACCCAAAGAATAATCTAATCTTCAGGAGTTCACAAGATGACAATTCAATCTCCATGACAGGCCAGAGAATCTCGTTTCCTTTTTGAGGGAGAATGGAGGAGCAGAAAAGGAAATGGTGCCATAGTTAAATATACCAGACTAGCTACTATATTCAAAAGAATGCATATTATTATTAAATTCAATGTTTGATCCTCAATTGCACAAAGCAGGCCACAGAAAGAGAAGAAAATGCCATTTCCTACAAGCTGAAACAGCCGTCACAATGAAGAACTCCTCTGAAGGTAAGAAGCAGCATCAGCCAGTAATGACAAGATCATTTCCAGTGGCAGAGGGAGGATGCACCTGATGGGAGCTGGGCATGGCTCTCCTGGAATGACACAGAGCTCTTTCCAGAGGAGTGCAGACACAGGACAGACATCCCTTTCAGACTGGGATTGCATTGATTGCCCGAGAAAAAAAGCACAACTTCCCTTTTGTCTTTTGATTTTGAGCGTTCTGGTTTTGCTCTGTCTAGACCCTGTTCATTGCAGCCCCTTGGAGTTTTTGACTCTATGGCACCAGTTCATTGTCTCTCCTGCCTGCTGGGTTGGAAGAGGCTCACCAGATCTCCTCAGCACACACTGAGTGATGACACACACAGATGAGGCTGCATGTTTTGACAACCGTGCTGGTTGCAGCCACAGCTTCCCATCACAGACATGCACAGCTTTATTTTTGTGAGACAGCTGCAGCTTCTGGGCCCTTAAATCACACTGGGCATTTTTGTTTTGCTTTATCTATCTCTCTGCATGTCTACAAGCACCCACTGACTCTGACATACACTCCTAGCGGCCCAGACCCCTGATTTCAGTTTTCAATTCAACAGGATGTCAGCAGATGACAACCCACGCTCCATTGATGTCATTTGGTAATTTAACAACATTAAATATGGGTCAGAGTCTGACCTCCATCTCCATTTTAGTAGACACTTTATTATTTTGTTTTCAATCAATGACTTAGACTGAGGATAATGGGGATGTGCTGTGCCATAATTCATCGCAATGGCTTAGGCATATGCTCATAAAACAGCAGCTTGTTGTCTGACACAATTATGTCAGACTTACCATGGCTAGCAAAAGCAGATTTAGTACAAACAATCAGCTGCTGAACCCTACAAGTCTCTGCTGTGGTGCTGGATTTCTTCGGCCTGACTAGCTCCTGACACTGTCGGTGAGAGTGGCAATACACAGAGCGCTGTCGAGTCCAGGCTGTGGCTGTAGGGCACAGCTGCTCTGCTGCATGGGTGGGCTGCACTGGTAGGGACAAGGAACAGGGAGAGAGAGGTCTTCTGTGTGCTCCCCAAAGCTCTTTACTCACCAGAGGATCAGCGACAGAAAAACATGGAATAAAGCGACACAACAACTTATAAATGGGGAGATCCCAGGGGAGGATACATTCTTCAACCAATTGGCAGAAACTGGGTGGGGAACACAGGCAGGAATACAATGTTTAATAGGGGAGTACAGGGGAGGAGAACAATTTAAACCAATGGGGCTTTGAAGGATACAAAATTGATAAGGAAGCTTCTAGAGAAAGGGGCAGGCATGGGGTGGGCTTGATATTCAATGGGAGGAGGAACAAGGAACAAAAGGGCAGGTCTTTGGGGAGATGGAAAACAAAACCAACAACACAGGGGAAAAGGAACAATCTATTGGTAATAAAATATGCTATAACAATACAAAATGGGGGGGGGTATAAAACAGACTACTAGGACCTAATTGCAATCAAAAACACGTACTGCAACAATCTTCTAATACCACTTTTCTAAGAGATGTAGTCACATACTAGCTGATGATAAAAAAAAGGATGGGATCTGCTCCCCCATGTCTGTGTGAATAAATCTGTATTATTTTGTCCAGTATACCAGAGCTCCCCTGTCTCTGACAGTTTCCAACTTGGCAAATTTATCCTTTATTTTTACTGGGCTATATGAAAAAATTTAATCTTTTCTGAAGGTGACTCTTTAGGGGAGGCCAGCACAAAATTTACATGGTCCCTGCAAAAGTTCCCACTCATTTACTGACCTCCCTGCCCACTTTATAGAAACACTTGCTTGTAATACCTTTAGAACAACCACTCTTGTGCCAGCACAGAGCTTCCTCTGGAGCAGGTTAAAGGGGCTATAAATGCTCCTATAAGGGCCAGCTGCTCATAGCTACTGTAGATTTAATCTGCCAATTGCTTCTAAAAAGCAGGGTTACCTTCCTCTTATTTTATCGATTCTTGTGGGTCCTTTCCAACTCAGGATATTCTGTGACCCTGTGAAATTCTCTGAAGCTTCATGGAAGACATTTCACCTTACAGATTCAAGCTGGGAAGGCCCAATACCTGCTTCCTACTGAGTTCAAGATGAAAAATTTGCTGTATCAATTCTCAGGACAGTGGTGAGGGGCAGCCTCAGAGTCTGCACTGCAGCAACTGAAATGAGCAGAGGAAAGACTGCTCTCAGAGAGACAAACTCCTGACTGGTAAGGGAGACCATAATGCATCTATTCATTGGTTAATTTGTAGTGGATCTCCTTGTAATTATCTCATTTCTTCTATGTGGAAAAAAACTGACATTTGCTGCCACCAGTGTCCTCCTTCCCTTGCCAATCCTGTGACCTACAGTGACCCCAGCAATATCAATAATTATTTACCTGTGATACAGAAACAACAAACACTTAACTGCCTTAGATCCTCCGCACCACATTTTCAGAAGGCTGTGAAAAAAACCTTTAGTCTTGAAAGATAAAGAACAGAGGAATGTGACAATTTGGAAGCTGGCAGCAGCATGTGGGAGCTGGTGGAGCCACCCACCGTGACAGAGCTGCTGGATCGTGCTGGGTCTCACATTCCAGCAGCAGTGGCAGATAGTGTTGCAGCTGCTGCCATGCTGATGTTGTGCCCATAATCTGCTCTCATTTCATGTCTTATTTCCTTTGAGTTAACAGTGGAGTGGTGTGTGAGATGCCATCCTTCAGGAGTCTTTCTGCAGTCTCCAAGGACTCCTCAGCTGAGTACTTCAGAGGCTGTAAATACAGCTGTTAATTTCCCTGATAAATAACAGAAGGACAAGCAACAGAGAAGAATTTGCACTGCTGTGCCAGTTTCATTACTTAGGAAAATTGTCCTTTTACTCTTCAGAACACAGATTAGAGGTTAGTATCCTAAACGCTGCAGGTTTAATTTGTAGCCTCTCTTCCTGCCCTGACTCTGACCTGGAGCTACAAAATCACTAACAAACAAAAAATTTGGAAAAAGCAGCGCTGCTTTTTGCTTTTTTTTACCTTTCATTTTTTGTCTGCTACTTTGTGTATAAAGAAATATGTTATGATTTTACACTTTATTATCAGCCTTGCCTGAGATCCCTTATTAAATGCTTCACACACAAAAGCAAAGATCTGTAGATTCATTTCTGTCCTTATGTCAGCCCTTTCTCTACAAGAGCATTCTCCAATATCTTATTTTCCTTCAACTTCCTTTGTAACTTCACTTTAGTTTCTCCCCATTAGAACTCTTTGCTTTTAAAGCTGCAGAAGCATTCTTCTGATTTTATCCATTTGAAAAACATCAACTTATATCTTCAGTTAATGAAGAACCCCTCTTTTCTCATCTGACAACACCTTTATTACATGTACTCTGTAGCTAAAAACCTGTTTATCTGTATGGCAAAAATAAATTGTACTGGCACCAGAGCTGCAAGATTTTTTTTACTGTAGCAATTGAGGAGCTCTTTGAGACAATAATTCTCTGTTCTTTAACAATTGTGTTGCAAGTCTGTCTGTGTATTATTCTACTCTGAAAAAAATCAGTGAGAAATGGTTTATTTTTCCAACAAGATATTGGAAGAGAAAAAGAGGGGTTTTTTTGACAATATTTTTAAAAAATACTTGTTTTAGTGTTTCAGTTACAATTAAATTTTACTTCTTGGAGGATAACATAAACTGTGATACACCATAAACCCAGAGCACCAAATTAAATTCTACCAGGGTTTCTTTAATATAATACCACACAAATCAAGTAACTGGCAGCACAATTGTTTTTTTCTACCATACTCAGAAGGTTTTGTAGAACAGAATATATTTAAGTTCTACTTCTTAAATATAATTTGCACTAATGACTAGATCACCCAGTGCGAACTACCAAAGGCTGCAAATTAACAAAGATTAGAAGATATCCAATTATTTTTAAGGGGCTAATGGATTCTAAAATGTACTGGTTCTGTATTTTAGAGATGAAGTGTTGTTTTAATCATTCACAATATCACTGCAGTAGCAGGATACACCACAGCATATCTGTACAGGTAATGGTCACCCCCAGAGCCATGGCTGTGCTGCTGATCTGGCACAGGAAGGATGGGACAGGGAGGGGCCTCTGGAGTGTCACCTGTCACAAACAAATGAGCAGAAGGCAGAAAAAGGCATTTCCATTTCATGACAAGGACAGTGAAAAGGGACTCAAAAAAGAGACTTCCTATTGCTTAGGAAGTGCCTGTGCTGGAGACAAAAAACACTGTTTCCAAGCTGTCATTCACTCCTCATGCTGTTGCTGAGACTTGTGTAGTACCAGACACTCTCTGTGTAGGGTGTACTAATACTCCACAATGCACTCCCAGCAGTCTCAGCAACATCTCCAAGACACCAGCTCATCTTCTCTGCAACCACCAAAATGTGATTTTCTGCCAGATACAACTCCAATAATTCACAGACAAACAGCAACCAAGTCCCAGCCCTTTGCTGCCATTGACTCACCAGGGTTGTCCCACAAGCACCACTGCAAACAATATTTACTTAAACATGGAATGACAGAGCTGGATGGAAATGGCAAAGATACACATCTGAGTTGACATGAATGAATCTCTGAAGTCATATTTATTAAAAATTAATGCTTAGAAAGGACAAATGCAACACTACCCTAAAGTATCCTTGTTCAGACTGCAGCAGCTGTTCAGACCACACTCAAAGTTTGCTGGCCCTGGTGTGCTCAAGCTCCTTCAGCACTCACTTTCAGCTTGGCTACTGCTACTGCCAACCCTCCTCATTTTCAACAAAGTCAGACACCAACGCCTTTAAGGCATTTCCAGCCTTGTTGGAGTGCGTTCCTAAAACTACTCCAGTTTCTCAAATTGCTCCCATTAAGGTAAAAACTGCCCTTTTTTTATTCCTTTGGCAAGCACTGCATCTTCTTGGGAGAATAACTCTTTTTACTAGCAGAGAAAAAAATGCTTGATATTCCCTGGGTGCCAGCAGCTCCAGGTCTCTTTCAGATCACACACTTCTATTAGCAGCAGTTGAGAAGTGGCAGTTGTCTCCTTACAAAACATGAGCCCCAAGCTGAAACCTCTCCAGGAAGGCTTGTGTTGGCCTCACACACTCAGCCATGCAGGACAACACTACTTGAGACTTGTAAAACCTCACAGAACACTGTATAAAGCCATTGCTTTGGCACAAACAAGGAATTACAAGTTGCCTACCTATTCAGCCCAAGAGCTGGTTTGCATATTTGCATTTTTACTTAAACTACTTTTTGCTGGACAAGTCTCTTGGGCTGTCAGCAAAACCCACAAACAGGGGTTTATTGAAGATTTTCCCACAGTTCAATTGAAGGTACCCAGAAAACACATCATAGCTGATCTAGATAGTGTTTTGATGAAACAGAAGATTAGTGCAGGCTTCTCAACAAGTTATTCCTCCAGTGTGAAGAAATTAATTAAATTATTTTTTCTTGTATTTTTTTTTTACAACTAAGATTTATAATTTCCCCAATTCTTTTTTTATCCTAAAGACACAATGCTTATGCAAAACAGCTGGCAGACACTCAGCCCCCAAACCTGGAAACCAATTTAGATCATATTTGAAAGAAAAGCAGAACTCTCAAGCATTTTACTGTTATGAAAGATAGTGTTTGGCTGGAGGAGAGGGCCCAAGGCAGGGCCCACAGGCTGCTCAGTGCACCCAGTGAGCCAGACTGAGCCTCCAGGCCAGCAAGGGCACACACTGGCTCTTTTCAGTGGGGACCTTGGCTATATCAAGGGGCAAGAAGGAATCCTTCCTCAGTCTGATGAAAATCCTCATGCCCTGTCACTTCAATCCTACAGGTTCTTCATCTCAGTCAGGAATATGCTGTTCCTGCACTGAGATCTCCTCTGTGAGGATGCTAGCCCTCTACTCAGCTTTTGTGTTCTGGTAATTAATTTCGAGCTTCAAGCTTCAGTTTTTCCAGCTTCCTTTCAGCATACCCATGCCAATTATCCTTAACCTTGTGTCTTATTTAGACTTCATTTTTGCCTTGTTTAGTCTTTTGCATCATTGTCCAGTTTTTTTCCTAAACTCCTGATGGAGTACTTCTTACTATTGTTCAGTTTCCCTTTGATCAGAGAAGTCACTGATTTTCTTCCTGCTCAATCCCTCAGAACAACTTCTGGTATTTTTTGGTTTGGTTTAGCATTTTGTGCACTTGAATCCCCAAAATTACCTCAGAAACCCAAGTTATTAACCACTTCCTAATATTTTCTTTGTGAGAACTTTTACATCTAGTCCTGCTGTTCTCACTCCTTCTTTTGCTACTCATCTTGCAATCACTGTCACTCAAATCATTCCTCACCAGTGAAACTAATCAAACAGTGATTTCCTGCTGATGAGATGGAACCCTAAATGAGTTCCTGGCTTGGAATCCCATCTCCTGACATGCAGAGCTGTCTCTGACACAATACAAGATCATGGTAAGCCATCAGTAACCTGTCATATTCTATTTCTAACTGCTACCCTGTTAATTAACCTCATTATCTGGCGTTAATTAACCCTGGAATCCCATTAGCACCCTATTCTGCCTTTAGGAAGCTTCTATCAGCTGCTCAGCCTGGTCTCCTCCAAGGCAGTGTCACCTCAGCAGCATCACTTAGCCAGAGCAGAGTTAAACCCTGGCACGTGTCCCGAGCTTTGCATCCCAGCCACTTGTACAAGGTGGTTGTGGCTCTGCTTGGGAAGGCCAGAGGAGAGATTTAAAAGCTTTTCTTCAAGAGTAGGGTGTAACTGTCTGGCAGCTGGGGAGATGGATGGAGGCTGGCAGCAAAACAAGGCAAAGGGAACCAATAAGGGAGAGCAAATTAATCTATTCTTTCCAATGATCTGTTTGTGCTGGGGGGGTGTATCCCTTCCTTACATCCACCTGCTTCCCCCCCCATTTCCATTTCAGCCATCCTAACTCCTGCATTTCTGGAGACAAAGCCAGCCTGAAGAATTTCAAAGCACACAAACCAAAATATACAGTAGGTACATTTTTGCAGAAATTAAAAGGGATATGTCATATCACAATCCCATTTCTGCAATCCTCTTCTTTAATGAGTACAAAATCGTTCTATATTTTCATTTAACAGCAATTTTGTTGTCTTCCCTTTTATGATATGGACAACAATTTAATGACATAATTGTATGTGAGAAGTAATTTTTTGAAAATAATTGTAGGAAGCTTAAAATTTCATTGGCAATGTTATTTTAAATTGATCTCAGTAGTGTTTTTAAAAAGTCCTGTAGAGAATGTTGATTGAAATTTATACCTGCAACTTATTTGAAAAAAATCTTAGCAAGAAAGGCAGGGTGGGTATTAAAACACAGCAATGCTGATACTCGAGAGTGAGCTGACACTCAGGGGGATTTTGAGCAAAGTGAACTGGAAATATTTCCATAAACCATATCCCCAGCCTAACTCAATTTATGATACTGACTTTTTTTATTGTTTGTTTGCATTTCAAATGCCAAGAAATTAAATATTTCCATATTTATTAGCAATTTTTAGTAATCTCTTTTAAGCCAAATGGAATCCTTTAAAATTTGAAGGACAATCTGAAATACTGGCAGTTTTTGGCAGGAAATCTAAGTGACCTCACAACACTAATCCTGCCATCCTGCTTCTGCCCATTTTCTAATGCTCTTTATGCTGGGTGTTCTTTGGGGCAGGGACTGAGGGATCATTATCCCACTGAGCCAGAACACAAACCTTCCCAACCTTCTGAACCCCCCTGGCAGCAGCAGCTGTTTGGCACATTTTTGGTGCAGTGACATTAATGGGAGCTGTGATTTGACTTCACCTGGCACAGGGGCAGCCCCTACATGAGGCCAGATCTCAGCAACAGCAGCTTAGGGCAAAACATGTAATCCTGTGCTGTTTCACTGTAATTAATGAGCACAGCTCAGAGACAATGCAGCAGAAGATTAACTAAATCTGTTATGGATTCTCATGCTATTAGAGAATTATGCCTCTTAGCACATTCATACAGAAATTTCTGCAGCCATAACAAAATTACAGTCTATTGTTGTGAGAAAAATTATTACCTGCAATAGATTCAGAAAGTAAAGAATAATGAGGTTTCTAAGTTTACTTCTTATAACCTCTCTAAAAGATTACAAAAATGAATGTCTGTGTTGCAAATATTATGACATGTTTAATGATAATTGTATTAGAGCTCTGTCTCAGCATGTGAAAAAGTTATTAGTGTCACTGCACAGGAGTTTTCCCTTCATGCAGAATTCTTAGCTCAGTTACACAGGAGTAAAGCAAAGCTTTTGCACTGGACACTCTGCTACTTCACTGCTTTACAAAGAACAAAAAAATTGTGATATACTTGAATTTCCATTTTAGTGCAATCCAAATTTAGCAGTGACCAGCTGATAACCCTTTTTGACTGGATTTATCTCTGTGCATCTTGTCCAAGATTAGCCTGTGTAGTTAGTCCTAGAGCAAGTTCCAAGATGATACAAGGGAAAAATAAAAGTAGATCTAATGATGTTTTGAAAACATCCAGATGTAAGATTTCATCTATTTTACTAAAAAAAAAGCTCTAAAAACCAGATTGTTGGTTGAATGATCAGAAGTGAATAATTCTCTATAGTATTTAAGAATTAATTACTGATTCTACCAAATGCCTTCACCTAATCCTCATTAAAAGGTTTTATGATGTCACCTCCTACCTACAAAAACTGTTGTATGCTATTAAGAACATGATTTTATCAGAGTTATACAGTAAAATAAAAACATTCTCTTATAAATATTCTATAAGATTTTTTGCTGCCTTTGCAGATGGTGACAATTTCTTCCCAGAAGACTGACAAACCCAAAACTGAACCACTCTTGAGAGGTGCCTCCACAGTCAAAGATTAAAATCTATTTAGAAATGCAACATGGGCAGTTTTCTGTTCAACAATAGTTTCTTCCTAATTTTAATGCCAGTTTTTCTGCCCTGGAAGAGTCTGTGTATATGTCTTTAAAGGACAGACAGAAGGTTTTCACATACAGAAACCAAAGAGAACTAGTTAGCATTTTTTTCCTGATTTTATGACTAGATTAAGTTTAATGTTTGGTTTTATTCTAGTAGCATAGACCACTCCATTGCCTTTTGTGGAGGTACCAGGGTATGAAATCACACATGATCTCAATGAAATACCCTCACATATTTATTAAAGGACTGTTTTCACTGATAATTCAACACCAGCATCTACACACACAGAGAGGTTTATCACCAAATACTTATCCATTGTTTCTTATCCACAAATAACATTTTAAGCACTGCATCCATGCAGCATTACTTGCTTAAGAAAGGTTGCATGTATTTAGTAAAGCTAAATACCTATTAGGCAACACACCCTGTGAGCCCAGGAATGGCTCTCCCGCATAACATCTCCAGATTGTGCACTTAACCTTGAAATGACAACACTTTCTGGATCAGTGGGCTCGGTGGCTGGTAGCAGGTGAGGTCTGGGCTGCTGGGATGCCCTTGCCAGCTGCTGCTGAGCAGCTCCCTCCTGCTCCTGCCAGCAGCAGAGCTGGTGTGGTGCCACAGAAACCTGTCTGGGATGCAGAGGGCAGAGCCCACAGGTGTCCAGATGGGAGAGATGGCACCTGTAGCTGCAGAGAAGTCTACCAGGGGATGATTTGCTAAAGCCTCCCAAGGGAATTTCTCTGCCATGAGGAAACGTTTCTTCTAACAATTACAGTCTGCACCTCACCATTAGCTGATCACCAGCCAGTGCTACCCAGCATTTTAAAGCCTGGCATGGCAGGGATTTCCTGCAGCTTTTCCTTTGCTAGGTCCAAATATCACTGAAGTTAATTGTCAACCACCTCTGCCCCTCACAGACCCACAGTTACAGGAACAACCTCAAGGAGGTTGTTGTTTTTATTCTGAGTGGAACAGAGCCATATCAGAGATCCAGGAGGTGATCAGTGCTGCCTAATTAATAGATGAATAAATGCTGAGGTAATTTATCTTCTTCTGCTACACATGTTGAACCCAAGTTTAACCAGAAAGTGCAATATCTTATATTACATAATTAATACCCAGGATTTTATATAATTACTACCCAGGATTTTGCAGTCTGGGTGATACCTCATTGGATCCTTGCCCTGATTCACACAGCATCTTCTTTCCCAGTGGATGCCTGGGGATTTCATGGTGCCAAAGGCAACTCTTTGCAATTTTACAGTGGACTTCTGGTATCAAACAGTGTCCTTGAACAACTGCTCTTCAGAGAGACACATACACAATTTTCTTTAGCATACCAAGGAAAAGACAGACAGACAGAGACAGACTATACTACACTCAATTTTTCTTTGCACTTTCAACAGATTGGGGGAATGTGATTATTTTCGTACCACATGCCTTGGGGTAGCAATACTGGTCTTCACACTACCATGAAAAAAAGTCATCAAAAGTAAATGTCTCCATTTCTCAGTCATCTGCCAATAAAACCATACTTTGTGAGATGTACAACCAATGGCCTAATTGTGATTTTATTCATCATATGGGCCTAGAAATGCCCAGCTTTGTCTCATTGTTCTTTCACCCATTGTCTTCACAAGGCTACCAAGTTTTGTGCTGTGACAAAATGTACACAGGTTTGAAGCATGGAAGACAATACCAGAATGGAAAATTTCCCTACTCACTACTTGCAGCCCAAATCCTGAAGTTCTGCTAAGGGATCCAACAAATTCTTCACTGCTGCAGCTTGGAGCAGACTAGATATTAATAAAGGAAACAATACCTAAAAGTTTATCCTCTGTGACTTAGTCAATCACAAAAAACCTGATCAGACCTCAAGAGTCTGAGTTCCCGTTCATTCATTAAGTGTAAATATCAGGCCAGAAATCTGGAGAAATATGCAGATACCAATAAAGGCTAGGAACAGCACAGTCTTTGAAATGTCAAAGTTCTTACAGATTAATTATGCAACTATGGAAAACAGGAAATCTTTGTTTGCTTGAACCTAAGAATAGCTGCTTAAATGACTGAAATAATAAAAGTAGACAGAAGTGCTTACAGGTTATTTTTCTGCATCCCAAAACCTTTAGTAAAAAAGGAATTTAAAGATATCTGATCTTCTCAAATAGCTTTCTTTGAGATAAAAAAAATCGTAGGGTGGGGAAACCTAAACCCTAATCTGAACCCAGATCAAGGAAAATTTCCTGCTGTAACCATCTGTGAAAGTTGGGTGAGCATTAGGCAGGCTCAGGAATCTGTATGGTTTCATTAATTGAAATGTGTTCCATTGTAACACAGATTCCATCAGGATTTTAATTTTTGTTTGCTTGGTTTGTCAGGGGTTATGTTTGCATACCTGGATACTTGGTGAGAAAGGCAGAGTCACTTCCATTCACTGTAGGATAGGCATTAGTAAATGAGAATAAACAGCAAATGTCTGCCCTGCATTCTGCCAACCCTCCTGATTCCTAGAGCAAGAACAGGCTGGTGTCACCCTGGCACTCTGCCATATATTCACCAGGCTTATCATCACTTATATTCAACATAAATACCATCCTTAACACAGAGATTGGGCCTCTTGCACAGCCAATTTTTGCTTTAAGAAAGTAAGAGCTGCTGCTTCAGGACCAGGGATTAACTGGGGCTGATCTCTTCTCGCCTTGCAGTTAACCTGCTCCTGGCATAAATTCAGACATACAACTGCTGTTTACAGTACCAGACAGCCCCAGGGAGCGGAGCATGGAATATTCCACATTCTGATGCGAGATGCACCCAGAGTACATTTTACTTGGGACCCAACTAATATCTCATTTTCAGGAGCTCTGAAATTAAACATATTTCATTTAAGTAAGTGCAAAGGAATACAGTGCACAAGCCCAGGCCACCAGGCACCATCCTTTCCCAGTTCCAGCCTATTAGATCAGTGTCTGCCAGCTGACTCAAAAGGAAGATTACACTGATAGTTAAATTTTCAGGTTAATATGAGATAGGCAAGTTGAACAAAGGGCTTTGAGCTTTCGATCAGCAGTGGAAACCTGGTACTGAATTAGCACTAAATACTGGTCTCGGAGGAAAAAGTGGTGGCAGACTGTTCTGGTCCAAGGGAGAATTCCAAGCTTAGAAGAAGGCCTTGAAAATGAGGTGAAAAGGATGAATAATGTGCAAGGATTGGACAGAAAAGCACACTGCTTAGAAAGCAAAAATGAAAGGCAAGAGACAAACAGGAGCAAAGGTGTCAGGGAAGGTTTAGGTTGGGTATTAGGAAAAAAATTTTCACTGAAAGAATAATAAAATACTGGAATTGTCTTCCTAGGGAGGTGGTGGAATCACCATCTCTGGATATGTTTAAAAAAAGACTGGACTTGGCACTTGGTGCTATATTCTAGTTGTGGTGTTAGGGCATAGGTTGGACTTGATGATCTTAGAGGTCTCTTCCAAGCTCATTATTCTGTGTGTTCAGTTTTTAAGGAGAGCACCTATTCCTACATGTGTTTTTTAAGCATCAGTTTTACATGTATTTCACCTGCAGAAGGAGTATTTAAACAGCAAATTGTTGACATAGCAATCTGGACAGCAGCACAAGTATTTAAAGATTACATCATTTAGGAGCAAGTAAAGTGGATTATTTAATCTGTATTGTAGATTGCAGAGGATCATGGTAAGTATCAAAGAAGTCACAAAGAGGAAAGATTAGAGTTTTCCAGACACAGGAAGCACACAATTTGGCTAAAAAGGAAAGGGACAAAGTCTGCCTTCTATCACACCGATTTATACCTGGAGCAACTCAGCTGGTGAGTTTTCTCAATAGAAATCAAACAAGGGATATGAGATTTAATGGCCAGCTGACCTGAAAATTTGATCTTCAGCAACAGAAACACTTAAGGGAAAATACTTAAAAGAAATCTGGTACAGAGAATAGTAGCTGTGTGAAGATGACAGATCCCCAAACACACTCAAACCTGACACCCTAAAGCTCAGCTCAGAGTCTCTGGGGACAGTGCTCTGTGCAATGGTGAATGAGTTACACACAGGCCCATAAGTACAATCACTTGTTCTCAGTGCAAGGAAAAGAAAAATACAAAAGTATTATGCAAGACAGCAGTATGTCAGAAACAACAGCATTGCATACTCAGCAGCTGAGTTGGAAGCAGCCAATGTATTCAACACTTGCTGTTTTCCTTGCTACTCTTACACTTATTCGCATGCCAGGAATTTCTGAAAAGTCAACATTTCAGCACACTAACTCAGGAAGAAGCAGGAGCTCCACCACAGAGGCATAAAGTGATGGCAGTGATCCTGGAAGCCAGCCCTGCCTCATGTGCAGGCTCCATTGGCAGTGCTGCAAAGCAGTGACAGATGCAGGATGTGGCACCCCATAGCACCTAAAATGAGCTTGGGAACAGCTCATAGTGGGCAGACCTGGAGCTCTGCTCTGTCCTGAGGCAAATGACACCTCCTGACTCCACAGTCAACTATTATTTAAAATATTACACATCTTGGCAGGACATTAATTCACAGGTTTATGCATAATGACAAAGAAACTTTCATCACTATGAAAGATTAATTATATATACATATGTATTTCATTATTTTCCTATTTGAGGACTATTTGAGGCAGAAGGAAGGAATGAAAATCCAAGGAAATAGAAACCCCCTCAAATTCCCTACCTCAATTGAACATTCTGAACATACCACATTGATACACTGATTAGTACCTTTGCAGTGAATTTAATGCAAAGTGGAGAAAACAGACTGCCCAGAGACCACAGGGCAAGAAGAATATAACTCCTTTGGTACTTCGTACCTCCTAATCATCTGTGCTGAATGAATTACATAGCAAAAACAGCAGGGAAATTGTCTTATTTCATGGTCTACTTAAATCTTCTAACACATTTTCTGAAATCCAAACAAAATGCTTAGATCTACCATACATCTGAGTGTGTTTTTGCTTTAAATGGCAGCTGTGGTGTTATGCAAATGTAGCTCTACATGTAATTAATGTATATTGTGATAAAGCTGCCAGTTATTAATAAAGTCCTAAATAGAATCAGAAAACTTTATTTTTAATGTGCTGTGATTTTCTATATATGATCAGGCCTTGCATGTATATTCTTAGCTGAAACTATAAATAGCATTTAATAAATGGGACAGGAAGTATTGTCTTAGTCTGTGTTCTATTCTTTGGCTGTCATGTCCTTCCTTTTAATGTGTTTCCCCAACTTTGGGCTTTTCACATTTGTTCTAGAACAATCAGCTTCGACACAAGGGAATTATCATCTCCCTCCTGGTTCATACTTAGAAAACAAATGAAGGTCATTTTTCTGAAGGACTGAACCTCAGTGACCCTCTTTATCATTCATATTGTATGTTTTCCATTACAAATATTTCCTGTTTTCTCAAAGAATATCACAGCAACAGAAGCATTTCTCCTGTGTGTACTGCTTCCAGTGAATCCAGATTAATGGTGAAGGCAGGGATTTCTGCTGCTGCACTGAGGGGACAGACCAAGCCAGGCACAGGATACCTCTATTGCAAATTATACTGCATGCAAATCCAGTCTCCTTCTAAAAGCAGCAGTGCATAGGAATCCTCAGACTGGCCTACTCCATTTCGGAGGATTTTCCCTTTCCTTTTATTTGGCTTTTTCTGTTTTACCCTTTCTTTCCTTTACATCATATTGTCCCTCTATTTTTTACTCTAGAAAAACCAGACATTCCTCCCACAAACATCCTTCTATTAACTGCCTGTCATATAAACCCTTAATCTCCTAATGTTGGCCTTGATTCTGCAATAAGGAGAATTTCTCTAGAGTCCAGGGAAGCTCATTAATGTCAACTAGCATGAAATGTCACCTTTTCTGTTTTCCATCAAAACTCTTCCTGGTTCTATCAGGAAGAAAACTCAGATTTCAAACAAACCATCCACAATTATTACAGAGATTTGTTTAAATCCTACTTGTAAATGCCACTGATTCATTGATAATAGGCATCCCATTTTGTTGTTGTTGTTATTGTTTCAGACATACATACTGTGAACTTTATGCCAAATGAAGGAAAGTGGAAGAATTAAGAAAGCCTGGGACAATAATGAAAATAATATAAACAGACAAAGTTTTCTTTTTGTAACAGAATGTATGTGTTTGTTGTGACATGCTGCATCAGGGATCATTTTGCAATTAGAGATTTCCATTTAAATCAAGAAGCATTTGTTAAATAAAAAGATAGAACTGCAGACAATTAAATGAACTCCCACGTATATTGAGCTCTACCACTGCATCTCAGTTAATCATGGTGAAATGTGTAAGCTCCCTTAATTAGCATAGTCAAAGTGAACTAAATTTTATTTCACATCGACTTTTTTTTGGGTCTCACTTTTTCTGCAGTTCTTTTTATCAAAGCTCTGCAGTATACTAGCAGTCAAGTCTGTTCCACAGAGAATGTAACTCAATTATTCATTTGCAAGCTTATTTCTAAATAGATAATAGTAATGGATAAAATCTAAGTATGCATCAGGGCTGTTAACACCTGCCTTTATCAGTTTGGCTCTGTGGACAGCAGCAGACTGCACTGGTCCATGGCTAAACAGCACACTACATTGCCACACCATTTGCTTCTCCAGCTGTTCAGTGTGGCCATGCTAACCAAACTCAGGGCTAAAAGACCAGTTCTGTTACTAAATATTGCTTTATTTACTGTACAAAATCCCAAGCTCCTTCTCACAGGCCATCATACACCTGATGCACACAGGCCATGATACACCCAGGGCACCTTTCCAACCTTCCTCACAGCTCCCAGAGCAGAAAAATCACAGAAAACTGAAAGAATGCTCATTGAAAAACAAAGCAGATGATGTGTGTTCACCTTTCCACATAAACCCCTGCTTTAATTAAAATGTACTTACAGTAGAAGGTCTCAGCCTCACTCAGCATATCCCCAACTCATCCAGCACCTCCAGATAGACACAAACTCCAACAGAGCAAAGAAAATTGTTCTCCAGCTTCTGGAAGAGTATGCCATATTTTTGCCATCTGAAAAAAAAGAAGACATTTTTTCAGAAACAACAAGAGGGAAACTGTTAGAGGTCAGGCTATTCCCAACTCTTGGAGCTGCCTAAGGAATGGAGAGGAAAGGAGAGCCATGTTGGCATCTCTGCTCCCCAAAGCCCTGTGGGTTTGTTTCCCAGGATGAGGCTCATGAAGGGCAGAACATTTGCTAGCAAATATCCCAGTCCCAGGGAATGGCAGACAGCATGACACACACACGTCACAGCAGTGTGGTGACACCCTCTCACTGAACACATCAGTGTCATATTCTCTTAGACTGAAAATAAACCCATCAGGGCTTACGTCTGCTGTTGCCATGTTATAGTCACTATATTATTGCATCACAAAATGCATATTTATGTTTGCAACAGGCTTCCTCTGAATAAACAAGAGCATTTCCTATCATGCACCTCGTAGAGCAGGTAAATTTGCTTTTTGCACCACCTCACATACCAGATTCCTGTGGGGACTCCAGCAGAGGCATGGCCGACACCAAAGAAGGCTTCAGGCATCTGCAGGCCCTTATTGCCCTTTAGCCCAGCCTTTTATAGCCCTGATTGTTAATGCACTGCACCTGTGTGTCCTCTGCTCCCTTTGGTGGTTGGTCAGTGCCCTGGGCACTCCCTGGCTCATTGCTGTCACTGCTCCTCACAGCTGTGCCCATGGGGATGAGGCTGGGCCAGCCCCAACCCAATCACCACAAACTGTGTGCCTGCAACAGATCCCAAACACACTTGGCCTCTGTGCCTGTGTTAAACAATGCTTGTTTGCTTCTAGGGTTCTTCACTAGGCTTGGGAACTCTGTGTTTTCCTACAATGCTCCTCTGGAAGTTCTAAAGTGAGAGCACTCAGTCAAATGACACCCCCTTGCACAGGTTTCAGGTTTGGGAGACTGGCTGTTGGAGGAATCCATTATCCTTCAGGACTTTGCCCAGCAGCCCCGCTGCAGTGCCTGGCATGCACAGTGATCTCCACATCCTCTGGTGTGCTCTGGCACCCGATGAGCCCTGAAAACTTTGGGTTTAGTCCCTCTCTACCCCGTTCTCAGTCCTGTTTATTGGGGGTTGAACAGGAGAGAGGATCTGACATTCCCTGTGGCTTTTTGCCTTTTGAACAGTTCATCCAGCCAGCAACCAGCAGCCTACAGACGAGACTGAGGCAGAACATCCTGCTGGCCATTTATTTGAAAGTCCCTAAAATATGGACTGCATTTCAAATTGTTTATGCTCTGTCATCAGCAAGATCTCTCCATGCACCTCCAGCCCTTTCCCTCTCCTCAGGCAGCTGGTGTGGAAGCTCCCAGCCCAAACAGGAACCACAGTCACTGCTGCAAGATCAAGCAAGCAACACAGCCCTGTGCAGAAAGCAGTTTCACTGCACAAATTCATATTTTACATCACATCAGGAGAACAAAAAAAGAGAGAAAAAAGGAAATGGAGAGGACTGCAGTTAGAGCCATTAATGTTTCATGAAGCCTCTCACATCCTTGCTACAACTGACAGGATAAAAAAGATACAGTCATTAAAATTCAGATAACAGGATACTGCCTTGGTGTTCTTTATATTAAAATTCTGGGCTGAATTATTGCTTTGCAGAAATATGTGTCTCTCTCTCTATTCTCTTGCATCAGTGTCTCAGGAAAGACCTAATACATCAGCAACAAGAGTCTGTATTGCTCATGTAGTGCTCTTTGTTGTCTTATGGGGAAAGGTTTTTGTTATATTACAGGAAGGTGTCTGTGGAGCAAGATGTATATGTACATTCCAAGGTCATTTTTTCCCTTTTGTTAACAAGAATGTTAACAAATGTAAACACCAAAGTTGGAGGAAAAGACTGAAATACTCACAGGTAAAGTTTCCCTCTACATCTGCAAATTCTGGGAGATGTTTTGCAGAGTAGAAATTTAAGAACCGCAATTGGGACCCACATTTCCACTGTGCTATTCTGCACAGAACAGTGTTTCCAAGGTGACAAAGAGGCAATGTAAATAAAAATCAGAATTTCTGAGCAGAACTCAAAACTTTTGAAGCTTTAATTTAATCTAGCCTTTATGAAAATATAAAGGTTTGATTTGGGTTTGTTTTTGCTCTATTCCCTTATGAAGTCTAGGAGAAAAAATAAATGCTTTCTCACCCTATTAAAAAGCTTTACATAGCACTCATATTTAGAAGTGAAAAAGATCATGAACCAAGAAAGGGTTTTTACAAAACCTGGTGAAAATAGTTTTTAGACTGTTGAAAGCAAAGCAACATTAAGTTTTCCCATCCCTATTTTTTGAAGATTATGAAAATCTCTTTCTTTCTTAAGCACAGGGTTTTGGTAGAATGCTATAAAACAGAACAACACCACACTATTTACATGCAGCTGGAGCCCCTGATTTATCCCACAGATGGAAAGCCCAAGTTGATTCATTACCCTCCTGCTAATCATCACACAACCCAGGCTCACACACCTGCCAGCGGTGGCTTTTCTAGTCAAGCATGAGCGCTAATGAAAAAAGCAAAATTTGTTTCATGAAGAATCAAGTGCACTTTGCCAAAAGACATAGAAGGAAATACGGGGGACAACCCCATGATTTTTCAGAAATTTGCCTTCTTTGATAAAAATTACAATTATCTGTTAGCCTGTGCAGCCTGCTTTGTTTTAGACACGGGATAGATACAATTTTAGCTTAGCACCAGTGGAAATCCTGAACAGACATCAAAAAGAAAAGATCTTCAGTTAGGTTTCCATATGCAGCTCTTTAATTGTATGTTGTCAGCACTGAAGAAGGGCACATGCAACTTTTAAGTTCACTCTGCAGCAAAAAGCATTTGGAACTAAGTGTGCACCTTTGAGTTGTCTGCATTTCCTCCACTGGTAGCTCAAACAATACAGCTTATTTGTAGTGCAAGTAACAAATCCTACAAATAAACTCCAAAATAACAACAAAACCAAACCACTTGCGTGGCTTCTGGCTCTTTCCTGATGTCACTGGTTCAGAAAGTTTATGAAAACCACTGCCAACCCTACAGAGGATGAAGTTCAGGCAGGAATAATGAGGAAAATCTCCCTGCTGATGGCATTTCCCACCCTCAGAAAACACCACACCTTCCTCCCCCTCAGAAAACACCACACCTTCCTCCCAGCTCCCAGCTGGGCCCCAGCCCTCATTTAAGTGGGCAGGCAACTGTTTTATTCTCAATCCTTATTCAGAGGCTTCTTATTAGAAATTTATTTCCTTCTTTTAAGTATGGTGCAATCTAGCATTAGGACCATCCTAAAAAAAGCTGGAATGAAAAATGCGGCCTCAGATTCATGACAGCCAATAGGAACACAAATACTTGGTCTGATTTAAGGTTCAATACTGAGCACAGCATTTTCTCTGTGTATCTTCCCCTCCCTTTAAGGGTTTAGATGAGTTTTGAGTCATAATCAGGGAAATTTATATTCTGTGCAATTCATATTTCCCTGAAAAGGGTACTTGAAAACATTTTAAAGTGTGTTTTGGAATATATGAGAGTAAAAATATTTCCCTTATACCATGCATGTTATGTAGTTTTTTATACTATTAAAAAGGAAACTAAAATTTGACATGACATTAAATGTTTGAATTATTGAGAATGAAAAGCCTATCATTAAAATATAAAGTTATTGGTTTTTAAAAGAAGTATGGCATAAATACATATTGAAAATTAACTTATTGTGTACAGTAATCTGACATTTCTAGGTGACTGTCCTTACTCCATAGCCAGGCTCATGCACCAATGCACACTTGGAGGAAGTTTGTATTAGCTTGAAAAAAACTTCCTGAGACTAACAGTCTTCCCTTATCTTTGGAAAACATTGTGTTAAGTACCTTTCTATTAACTTCAGTAAGATGTGTGAGGAGACAAGAAAAACACACTCATGGACTCATCCACACTTTGTCTCTCAAGATTGCACTCATCCTCTGGATTTTTCTTCAAATCTCAGTTTACCCTCTATTTTTGTCAATGCAATCTTCCAAGAATAAATAATAAAGCTTACTGCTGTGAACCTTTAAACACCAGAAACTAAAAATGTTATATCTGAAGATTCCAGCAACTTCAAAATTGACCTATGTTAAAATGATAAATTTAAGTCTACACATAGGGACCAAAGAGAGTTTGAATTATCATTTCCCTGGAAGTTGTACAGAAATAATATTTTAATTTCTTGTGCCAAAACCAAAGATGTGGTAAGGTCTTCAGGAGTGCCAGGGCTGCACAACTGCACACTGGCCCCAGGGACAGCATTGGAATTGTCAGCAGGACACAACATTCCAATCACTAGCAAAGGGCTGAGACAACTGCTACTCACAAAAGCAGGTTTTATCAGTGAAATGAAGTCAATAAATCCGTATGTACTAATTTATCTTTTGGATGTTTGACAGGCATGAGTCTTTGCTATCCTTTTATTCTTAGAAGGATAACCAAACTCTAAAGGGTAGCCAAGAGATTTTGAAGGGATAACCCTCTGAAATTATCTTACTTTTAGAACATGAAAAATTTTTAACAAGCTGTGCATATGCAGCTGATACTGAAGTAATGCTTAACTAATAATAAAAAAAGAAATTTCTCTCTGATCATGGGCTACAGATCCCTGGCAGGACTCATTGTGTTCTGTGTTTTAGAAACAAAAAATGATACTTATTAAATATATTTATATGGATCTCAGCCTGCACAGAGATTACACATCCTGCACAGGGGGCCACATCCCTCAAGAGATGGCAAGGAGACTGCATGGTGTCTGTCCCAGGTGTCTTTCCATGTCCAAACTTCCTGGGTATTTCTTCTGCTCAGGCCAAAGTCTGACCAAACTCCAAAGCAGACATAAAATTAGGAATACATTTTAGCCTTACATGTCTACCTCTTTCTTTCAGTTCAATTTCTATTGATTTCTCCTTTTTATCCATTCAAGGGTTTAATTATGTGGCAGGGAAAAAGATCAAATAAATCCAGCTCTCTGCCTATTATTGTGGAAGACAAACAAAGCACCGACACTCACTGTGAGACTCAGAAACAGGAGTGGGCGCTTCACTGAGTTAAACTTTTCCCTTTGTTTTTCTGTGCCCTAAGAAAGTCACTAAGAACTCTTTCAGGATTTGACACAGCTTAAGAAATACAAGGTGCCTTTTTTTAATAGGCATGTGCCTGTCAATACTGCAGGCAAGGAGAAGCTAGAAAAGTCCAACCCTTGTGTATGGCCATGGATCATGCTGCTGTTGGGGGAAACGGGGAACTTCAAAGCAAAGAAATTGGAGCTGAACAGGAAGGGAGGGAAATGCAGTTCAGCCCACAAAAATATGTTCACAGTGGAAGACTTGAGATTATACAAATTATATTTTAAAACTTCAGAAGAAAAATCTTCCTGCTTTGTATTTTTTTTTTAAATTGAAACATCAGAGAAGACCATCATGTGGGAAACAAGCAAGGATTAACATAATGATGCATAGTCTAAGTAGGTATTCTATGAGTTCCCTCATTTTATAACAATGCTGCAGAAAAGACACAGCTCTGTTAAAAGTATTCCCATCATATTCCCTTGTATTGCCATGACTTATTCATGGAAAAGAGAAACTAAATATCTGTACAAGCGATTTCCAGTCCTCTATTTTCCTAAAAGAAGGTTATAAAACTGCTTGATTGCAACAACTACCAAGGAACATATATGATGTTTCTGAAAGTGGCAGTTTGTAAGGGACATATAAAACACTGTTAAAGAACAGAGACATATCCTTGTGTGCTCTGAAAACATGAAGTTTTTCATGTTGGCTGTTCTGCAAAGCTTGAGGGTAAATTACTTAATTTCTTTCTTGGATGTCAACTCTTTCCTGTTCAATAATATACACAAAATCCTCAGCTTTAGTAAAAATAACATTTCCTGAGCCCTGCCACTAGGCATTGGTGGGAAGCAGAATTAAAAGAACCAGACCAGCAAATTGGTCTCCTCTTTATCTTATTCCTGGGAGGCCAGTGTCACCAAGGCTCTGTCTGGGGGTGTGTCAGTATGTTTGTGGCACAGACACCTCAGCCCGAGCCACAGCTCTGGCTGGGCTCTACTGCTGATGCTGAGGAGCAGGGGAAAGGCAAAGGACTCCCACCTCCAGCCCTGGGATAACTAACCCTTCTCATTTTCCTTTCAATCAAAAGGACAGCAAGTGGTGACATTTAAATGCCATTCTGCCTGGTTATAGGATGTTTTCCTTGCAACAAGGAGGAAGAAAACATAAATGTGAGCAGGCAGGAATTGACAGAGTGTGTTTGAAAGCAGGATGTCTCGAGGGCCCTGACTGTTCCCTGGTGCTTTCAGATCCCTTGGCAGGGGTGTGAGCAGCTTTGCTCCAGTGGGCCAGCCTGCTCTGTGCACCCCACAGCAGTGACTCAGGCAGCCGAGTCCATCTCTCCATTCACCCGAAAGCATCATTTGATCCCTCCTCTCCTCAGACACAGCAGTGTGTGTTTACTTCAGAGACCCCCTAATCGACTCTCCCCAGTAACCCAGCAGTCTGAAAGAGATTTATCTTCCTGTCTCAAGTCCCCATCTGCCAACTCTAAAGTGCAGCCTGTCCATCTGTGACTCTTACTATTAGCTCATTCAGACAGCCACTTATTTGGAAAAATACATCAGGACACTAGAGACAGGGAAAGAGAAATGTATCTTAAAAGAAACAAAATAACCAAGCAATGCATAAATAGGACTCAGGTCATCAGCAGAGTGAGTGAAAATGCAAGCTTCACATTTGTTTCCTCAGAGAAAACTGGAAGAAGAAAAAAGAAGTATAATCTATTATAGCAAATATCTAATATTCTCACCACCTTCAGTTGTAGGAAGGATTCAGTTTTATCTTTCAGGAGGAAAAAAATGAAATAAGACTAGCTATTCATACTTTCTCTAGAGTTTGAAATATCAACTCTCTTTCACTGGCTAAACATTCACCACTGCTGGTTTTCTACCACTGAAGCTGCACCTCTAATGAAGCATTAAGGGTGACACAGTCACCAGAACCAGCTACTGCTACAATATTCAGCTGTGCCACTGCTTCCCAATCAGAAACTTTGATGGAAAGGGTGCTGCACCAATTCTCTTTGGGGTCTGGCCAAGTTTCTTCAATCTAGTTTGACCAGCCCCCATTAAGAGTCCTTTTGCAGCTGTGGTTATTAGAGGTGAGTGGATTAGGGAGGTGATGGTGTATGTTCCTGGGACATAACTTGTCTCTAGCCTCCCTGATAAATTTTAATCACCCAATCCCAATGCACTTCTTCTCCAGTCTTTCAATTCTGGATTTATCCCCTAAAATTGTTTTCCTTGAGAATTGTACAGCTAGCTAATTGACTTTCTGTTCCTTCTCTTGCACTGTGCATGAATGAAGTCTCATCAAAATTCTGCTTGCAGCTCTTTCCTTTAATAAAAGTATTGTATTCATAAACCATTCGGATGGAAGGTTCACAGAAACCACAATAGTATTTAAAGAGGAATAATCATTGAACGAATACTGGGCATCTTTATAGGAACTCAACTTCATATGAAAATATCTGAGACATGTGGCTAGAAAGGAATGGACTGTCACAGCCCAAAATGGCAAAGCTTTAAGAAAAATTACAAGAAATATATTATTTTCTCTTTCTCCTTTCCTCTCCTTTTTTCATCCTCCTTTTTTTCTAAGAAAGATCACGGGAAACTCATGCTTGAATAACGTCAATGTATAAAATAGAACAATATAAGTTTAATAATTAATATGTAAGTTATATAAGGATAGAATATAAAATACGTTCAGCTCAAAAGCCATGTCAGAGTCAGATTTGGGTCTGTACCCCTGATTTCCAGAGCTCTCAATAAAAGCACCTGCATATAATCATATCCTGTGATTATGTGTGTTCCTGAATGCTAAAAATTCTTCCTGCCTTTCCAAAACTTATTTCATTGGATGTCCTTTTACATTTTGGACAACACCTCTGCATCCACAAAAGCTAGGCACCAGTACCATATTTGGCATCAGACACACTCTGTGTGTGTATACATTTTTTTATGTAAGGTATAAAAGTATTTTTAATCTAGAATATTGACTAGATCTGTGTTTTAGTTCTGTGACTACAAAATAGATTTTCCTCATGGATTTTCTCTTGGCTCTTTTTTTCTCCACTGAACTCAGAATTACATAAAACCAACATTTTGTGTGGCATTTGAGCTTTTTTACATCTTAGCATCATTCAAAAGAAGGAATTTAAACTGCATGTGATGGAAAGGTGAACAACTGAGAAAGTGTTCTGCTGCTGCCCCACAGAGGTTCCTACACTGCTGCCCCAACTGTCTTTCAACTCTGAAGGAAAGGCTGAGCTAGATCTTCCTGACATTTTCTTCTAATATTGCCATTCAAGATTACGTCTGACACCAATTTTAATTTGGGAGAAAATTGTACCTCTGGCACCAAGTTCTTAGTTCAGAACATCTGTGCAAAGGCTTATGAGCTCTGCAGGGGTATCTGAGTTATTTCTAATGACCATTTAAGTGCCCAACAGTTTGCCATTACAGCTGTTTTCTCTAAACACCTGAACTGACCATGAGGTTTCCAGGGAACTAGACACTGACAGATTACTTTTTTCCTCTAGTAATAGTTTGTAATGCCTCTGGAGTCAGGAAACTTGTCTGCTTACACGCTCAGGTGACAGATTTCTCTTTCAGAGTGTGGTCACTGTGAAGCTCAAAAAAAAAAACCAAAAAAGAAAGCTCAAAAAATGTCTTCAATATGCAGATAAAGCAGAGCTCAGTGACAGAGAATAGCTTTGCTTGCTGTCAAATGGGAGAATGGGCACTTCCTTAGAAACAATGCTCTGCTCAGTGCTGGATGGGAGACAGCCCATGGTCAGGAGGGAAGGAAACAAAGGAACAAATAGAACAGACTGACTGAAGCATGACAGGTGTGAAGGTGTTCTCCCTGTTCTCCTGCCTCCCAGTCCCTCATGCATCAGCTAGATGTGGAGGAGAGAGCTGTAATAGCTCAGACAGTCTCAAAATGTCTTTGTGCCAGCAAAAAGCACTCAGGTATGTATTTACTTTAAAAAGACAGACCCCTTCTGCTCCACACTGCTTCTCCCCACAATATCAGAAGGACTTTTAAGCCTTTCTTTTCACTTATATTCTGCTATTTTAGTAATTAATGTATCTACCATAGCAACACATTTCAAGCTTGAATACATATAGTACATTTATTGTTCTTGGAAACACTCTCAGATACACAGTTCAACTACTTATGTTTCCTATATCGTATTCACAACAGATGTTTTTCCTCTTGTACAATAATTACTTGTACTCTGTTCCCATTAGGTATGCACTGAGTGAAAAATTATATGATTACTATTTAGTCAGTTTTACCATGAGTAGCCTGGAGGGTTATATTTTATGATACATTTCTAATCACTGTACCATGATAAAATGATACAGAACAAGTCTAGAGGTGCACCTGACCATCTACCTATGGATAGAGTTTTTCAAGGATGACCCTGATGTTCAATTACTGCTCTGGAAGTCAGCATTGATATCCTGATCCCTTGCTTGCTACAGGGATAAGTAAAATCATAAACGAGCTATTTTAGGCTATTAAAAGAGTCTCAGGAGGAATTAAAACTACAAAATTGTCTGTCAAAAACAAATTCTGTCAGATTTGTGTTCGTAAACTTTTTCTGAGCTCGTCATTCCCTCATCAGCAGTCAGAAGGGCTGCACAGAATTTCCTAACAACTACAGTGCTCTCAGACTCCGAACCCTCCCTTTCCTGCTCTCCACAGCTCCTCTAGTTGGGCACATTTATGCCATATTTTTGCCACCTGTTTGCCTGTAAGACCCTACATGCCAGATGCAGCTGTTTAGGGTGGTATCTCTTGTCATATGTCTGCTGTGGATCCTGGAGTGGCCGTGCAGTGCCAGAACTTCACTAGAAATCAGCTCAAGCCCCACATGAGACCCACTCACACTTTGGCCAGGTTTTCAGTCAGGACACACACTGCATCCCACATCATACAGAAGCTTCCAGCGAGTGCTTTTACCTCAGCCTGTTAGTGTAGATGTGTTTCTGCAGTAATATGTATGAGTCATATCTTTCTTTTATCATGAGGGACCTGCATCAGCATAAAAAGGGAAGACCTTACTTGACATTAGTGATTTCTATAAGAGAAAAGAATGGAAGCTAAAAGGTTTCTTTCCTTGCAGAAAAAATATAATAAACACAAGCACACTTTTGGAATATGTCAGAAAGAGCAAATAAAATGAAAACATGTTTTGTTTTTTTTTTTTTTCCCTAGAATATCTAAGAGAAGGCTGATTAACATGTTGGAACTTATGGCACAGAGGAGAGAATTTGAAAGATTGCTAATGTTAGAATAAGTTATAGTAATTCAGAGTCCCTGAACACGTGGAAGAAAAATAGCAGTGACATCATTCAAATGTGTTGAAAGTTCTTCAGGAAACTTAACTTAGCCTTTCACCCTGGGATGAAACTCTACAGCTTCAGTTGAAATCCTGGCTATGTGCTGCGTGGGGTGTACATCCTGTGCAAGTGTGCAGTTCTGGATAACATATCCTCCCCTCGGGGGGTGGAACCAATGAGACACATCCACCCTCACAAAATGGATTAGAAAGATGTTTCAGCTAAGAAATATTGCAGACTCCAAAGGAATACCTGTGTATGTTAGAAAATTCCAAGAAAGGAAGCAGACTCAGACTCTGAAAGTAATTTTGGCAATTTAAAAGCTCTTAAATTCTACAGTCTGCTCCTGAATGCCTGTTCTCCTCATGCAAAACAGGGTAGGTCATATAATGGAAATCACCTGACACTTTTCCAAGCACTTTAGAATTGAGCATATCTTTTGATACCACTCAAATAAATTAGAAGGTATTTAGCAAGGATCTGGTTACTAGAAAGTATGATCAGAGGAACAGAATACATCTTGAAAATTGTGTGTTGGTTCAGAAAATACAGACTGGTAGGGGGAAATAAAGATGTAAAATTTCCCTATTACTGCATGTCTCACTCTTTGCAAAGAAAGAGCACCCCACAGATTCACCCATTCTAGGGCTACTGTCTATGGCTGCATTACAAAAGTTCACCATTGATTTCCAGAAATATTACACACCTGGCTCCTGTGACAAAGCCTGCTCCGCAGCATAAATAATGATATTTGTGCCCTGAAGCTAAAGAGCTGACTGATAAAGGATATTTGATGGCCACCACACCAGAGACATTGTGTTCAGTGTGCAAACCTGACAGTCTCCAGGCCAGCAGGGTGTAATTCAGAGCTCCTCTCTCTCCCTTGTTCAGTGAAAGAAGTGACAAAGGAGACAGAAAAGAGCTGCTTGTGTCACTGCAGGGAGACACGGGTGGCTTTAGCCATCCTGTGCTGCCTCCCACAGCTCAGCAACAATGTCATTTTAGGGACTGGAGGTGAGTGTTTGCAAGGCCACCAAGGTCAGGTGACAGGCTGACCTCTGTGCTGCCACCAAAAGAAGAGCTCAGGTGATGGCCCTGGCTTCTGCAGCTGTACACTGAATATATCCTCTGAGTCTGAACCCTTTTAGAGGTAGTAATTCCAAAAAGGAAGTGTGTTAATGGATTCTTAAAATACTGCCAAGTCCTTCAAGTACATACTTGGAATGCTGGCCAAAAGAGGCAGAAAATGCTTCTTTTCCCTAATTTCAGACATATTGCTTTCATTCTGAGCATCCTATTTGAGATGTCTTACCTTCTCTGAGCCCTATGTTCACCAAAAATTCAAAATCATAGATTCAAACCTAAAAAACCCCAGGCCTGTTTATACAAGGACTTCCCAGATAAAACTCCTGCTACCTTTACAAAGTGCATGAGGAGCAGACAGGCACTCACTGGCAGAGACTGGCCTCCCAGTCTTCCCTGTCACTTCACATCCTAAAAAAATATTGTGAAGTGACATAAAGAACTTAAAATAACTGCTAATTCCATTTAGAAATAACTGCATTATTCATCACACATTTTCTGGGGTTTGTCCTTTTGTTTTTAATACTGAGGAGAGTTGCATAAATATTGCAATGTTTATTTCTCGATTAATTTTTTTCTTGGAAGTTTATTTCTAATATATATTGATGTAACTAAAGCTAGCAATTAATTTACTAGATTTTTTAGCTTTTTTCTTAGAACAAATTAATGTTGGGGGATATGCTTGTTATTCAGGAATATTTGCTAAGATTTTCTGTTTGCAATTTTCTTCACACAGCTTTAATAAGCTTTTATGTTTAAGCTGGAAGCAATGCTAAGCCTATTTTATCTCCAAGTATAGGCAAACCAGATAATCTTTTCTTTCAATCCAATGGGATGCAAGCAATTCAGATCCCAAATTATTGCTTTTTATGGGGAGAACTAAGGCATAAGAACAAAAGAAGTTTAAAAACCAAACAAACAGAAAAAGTCCTACCCTACCTACAAAGGAGGGAGAGAAATAAAAGTAATAACATGATGAGCAAGGGAACCTCTAGAAACAAACTTTACCTTCATGTTTCTTTGATGCCCCAGTTGTGGCTCCCACTGATTTTAGTCAGCAGGCTTTGAGTCACTTTGAACATTTCTGAAATAGCTGCACTTGTCATCCTTCCTATTTACCCTGTAAAGTTTATTTTGACCTTTGTATTATAGATCATCTTGATGTGGTTTAGCACATTCAGTGTCCTTGTCACAAGTGTGCTGCCAGGGCCTGGTGCAGGGGAGTTTACTTTCTCAGACTGGAGTAGGTGACATTTTCAGCTAAACAAACTAAAAACCACAAAAGTAAATAGAAATATTCTCTCCAAGTTCTGATCCATCATGTTAAGGTTTATTTTCATTTCCAGAAACAAAACCACCATGCTCTGGCAGCCAGGGGAAGGAGGAAACAAGGTACTAATGAAAACATCTTATTACAGTATTGTCACAACAAATTTGTCACCAACGTCTCCCCCAGCCCCCTTGATCTTTCACCGAGCGCTACTTCTGCTAAAACTGATTTACTTTTTCATGATATCTATTATTTCTCAAATACAACACTTTCATATCAGGAACTCCATTAGCCTTTAGAAAAGTTGGTGGGTTGTTTGTTTTTTTTACAGTGCTATAATAGTCGATTTTTTGTGTGGTGAGATTTTATTTTGTTGCAAAGACAATATATTTTTAGATTTAATGCTTGTGAAGGATTCCCCATTCCCTCAAAGACTTACTCTAGGTATAGATACTTTATTTTCAGTGTTAGCAGTGGAGCATAAAATATGATAATTAAATAGCAACAGTTTATGTCTATCATTAAGGGAAAAAATCTCTAATAAAGTCAACAAAAACATTTGATTGGATTCAATAAGGTCCAACTCTAATCACCTGGCCACCTCTGATGCTCAATACCACATTTAATACATTTTACTGTGATAGATGCCTGTTGTGTATACAAAAACCTGCATCATTTAAAACACATGTGCCACACAAAATATAACTGACCTTATTTAGTGCTGTAAAAACCATCTATTTATATACAGAGAATCATGAATTTGATTGTGGATATGTTTTTCATTAATTCATGTGGAGATTTAAAAATGAAGACGTAGAAACTATATCCCATTTGCACGTGACCAACTCTTGATTTCCCTTAAAAATTAAAGCTCCTCCCATTCCCCATCTACTGAATCCATGTTAAGGAAATGCCACCCCACAGGCACAAAAATGCATGAATGTGCACGTGGATGGAACTTCTATTGACACAAACAAAATTTCAGACATCTACAGGCAGGACTTAGCCCAGAGTGTGTGACAGCTCATTTATTCTCATGGCAATGAACTGATGAAGGAGAAAGGCTCTTAATGTGACACAGCAAGCCTAAAGAGCAGAAATGGGAATTCAGGAAGCCATTCAATTGGTTTTTTTTGAAGATGTTCCTACATTTCAAGTCTGTGCTCAGCATGGTGGTCCCTGCTCCCTCCAGTCTCCAATAAGAGCTGATTTGTCCTTAAACTACAGCAGCAGATGATGCAGGACCTGGTTTTAGGCTATTAAACGCTTCAATTCACAAGCTGTCTATGCAAATTTGTTAATAAATAAATAAATAAATAAATAAATAAATAAATAAATAAATAAATAATCAATCCAGAAGGGAAGGTAGAGAAGATGCAATAGAAGAAAAGATAAGAGACCAGGCAAGCCTCAATTTCTCAGACCCACATCAAATCATAAATTGCAGAAAACTACCTTCATTATCACATTCTATGTTTCTTCAAAATTTCATGTTAAATTAAATAGTTCAGTTAATATAATTCCATTTTGAATTTTAAATTATGGAGTCTTTGTTCTTTAAAGTACAGTGCTTGTGCAGCATGTCAGGCAACCTCAGCTTTAGAGATAAAATGTTCTTGCAAGAATATTGAGAGGAAGTTTTCAACCATAATTCCAACAGAAGAGACACACAGAAACCCTTTGCATCTTGTTTCATTCCTTCTCTTTCCTTGTCCATACATGCACAGAACAGTTTGACAACCTGGGTTAGATTACTCAAATGCAAGAGAGATAAAACAGGTGATCTGTGGACTTCACCTGATTAACAACTTGAATTCTACAAGGGCTAATCCTTAAAATCACTGCTCTAAGTTACAAACTTGGCTGTCTTTCCTGCAAATTTGAAAGCACTGCACTACCACAAACGGGTTAACATGAGCAAAGAATACAGTTCCCAATCTTACAACACAGATGTCTCTTCAGAATATTGGTCATAGATTGAGCCACACCCTAATTTCCTGGGAAAATTCAGCCTGGGAATAAAACGAAGATTAAAAAAAATAAAATTCAAAGCAGATGAAGTAGAAAAGAACAAGACAGAGGAAAGGAAGAAAAGAGGAAGGAAGAGTGGCCCAAAATTTTTCTATTTTTTTTTCTACTTAGCAACAACTAGGCACCGTATTCTGGTGGAGTACAATGTACTTTGACAATAAATTGACAAAAGATAATGAAGAAAGTGAGGAAGGGTTGAATTACCAAAAAACCTCAAACCTCACAGTCCAGTTTTGATGCCAAAAAGATGACAAAATATTCATTACTAAAACGTGGCCACCTTCCTTTTACTTTCTCTGGTGGCAGTTCAGACCTTAGCAGAACAGTTCAGAAAGCGAATAAATATCTCTGATTCTTTTTTACTTTTTTTCCTAAGATCTTCCTGTTACTGAGAAAAATCTCATTTTTTGCCAGGACATAAAAAAAAAGGCTTAATTAGACTATTAGTAATTAGTTTTCATGCAAGTCACTAGGATGGAGTGGAGAAAGTGAGATACTCCTGAAAGAAAACTGTAGAGAAATTAGAGAATTTCTTAAAAAAAGGAGCGGCTGTAGCTTCCAAAACACAATTACGGCTGACAGAAATTCTCACCTCTATTTAAAATCTCCCCAGAGAGCAAGGACTGAGAAACCACCACAGGAAACTGCTTAAAGCCCTGTGTCAAAGTGATCTCTTCAGATTTAGAATGAGCAGAAAGGCTGAACTCATGTGAGGACACCTCCACTAGCACTGCTCAATGTTTCATGGGGTGTTCTGGGCAGAGTTGGGAGGTTTTGGTCTCTCTCTCTCCCAGAATGGCATTTTTCAACACAAAAAAAAAAAAAAAAAAAAAAAAAAAAAAAAAAAGTCATGGACAATAAAACCAATGCACTGAAGCATTTCCTGAAAATGCTCAAACATCTGCATCAACCCAAAGACACACACGGTGAAGTGAGAATTTTTATTTGACAGCTGATCAGCAGGGAAGAACTAAATGATCAAATGAATGCTAAATATCATTCAAGAGCCCAGTTGTTAGGGCAGGCATGCACAGGTATCATATAGGTTACAATGTGAAATGTTGATTTTTGAAGCCTACAGAGAAAGGGAAGTTGGAAGATTTGTCAGGAAGAAAGGAAAATAAAGAATGTGCCAAGGTGTTGTGCAAAGACAGTAAGTTGGAGAACATAGAAATATGGCACAAAACAATGCTGTCAGGATGATGCTGGGAGCCAAAGACCCAGTGGCACTCCGAAAACCATCCTTACTTCTTCAGCAACACCTTAAGAAGCCAACAAAGAGGCAGAATAAGAAGCCAAATAGAGGCAGAAGAAGAAGAAGCAAAAAGGGAACTGCTCTGGTTTTATTTCTGGAAGGAATTCAAGATCCCTAGTCATACTGCCAGTTACACCAACACAACTAATGAAATTCTGAATAAGAACTGATGTCCTTTTCTGGCCTTTCTCTTTCCCTCTCATTCTAACTTTTTTTTTTTTTTTTAAATTGAAAGATGTTCTGGACTTGACGCCAAATGTTTCATGCGTCAGGAAAACATGAATAATGCAGTGGAGTACTATGGTAGCATGAACTGTTAGAGAAATCACAGCTGCAGGCCTTCACTGCTTGTCTAGATGAAAATTAGGTCTTAGGTACATTCTTGATGGCAACCAGAGGCTTCAGGACAGGTACTGAAATGTGGATTTCACATGCCATGTTAGTTCTGTCAGCACATGTTGAACAACCCTGAGTCCCCCATTCCTGTCGTCGTCCCCCCCTCATTTGTTTATCCTTCATCTGTTCAAACTTCTACCACCTTGGCATTTTCTCCCTAAAATATTTCCTCCAGAGAGCTGAACCTAAACCATGGAGAAACAGTGGCTGTTGTAGCTATCAAGTTATTTTGACAACAAAACCAGAATCTCATATATCAAATACTTGCCAATCAACATTCATTGCTTTTATGCTTTTCTTGCTTTGCCTTCCAGTACTGCTGTCCAGGAATAGGGCTTTTAGACGTGAGTCATCTTTTCTGGTTTTCAAACAAATATTAAATCCTAGGCACGTATAAGACTTAATTTTATTTTTCCTCCCTCCTCACTGACTATCTTTGCCTTTTGAAGCAATGCTTAGCTGATATTCCAGCAAAAGCACCCTCAGCTCCCAGGCACAGCACCACGAGAAGCTCACCAGCATTCTCTCTGTGAGGCCACAGCCCATTCTTGCACCCTAATTTCTGCTATAATTGCATCCTATTTTCTGAAACAGTCAAGCCCATCAGCCTGCAAAAGAAGGGAAGGTAAAGAATATGGGGCTGCTGTGTCAGAAAGGTCCTACAAGTTAAAGGGTGAAATATTAGCTTAATTTCCAGGTGAATTCCTGTGATTCAGTTTCACCCCTGCATTCTGGACTGTTTCAGTGGTTCTGTTCTCAGCCTACCACAGGAGGAATACATCCTGCAGTTCTTATCTACACCCAAATCTGAATTTATGAATAGGGAAAAAAGAAAAAAGAAAAACGTGCTGAAGAGAAGTGGCTGAGATGTAGAGAGGGTTTGAAGATGCTCTCACATCTATGCTGTCATTTCTGTCTCAATTGCAGAAGGTACATCCCAAATAAAATCACATACAGTCAGCTAAGACTTCACTTAGGGAATAAGTGTCACCACCAGATGGGACTGGCAATCCTCCACCAACCCTGAGTCATTTTTCATTGGGTTTTGAGTGACATTGACTTTACATCACACTGATCTGAACGAGGAGCCTCTGCCCCCACAACTAATCCTCATCATTACACAGAAGAAAGCTCACAGGAAAAAGACAAAAGTGAAAATACTATGGCCAAAATCTGTTTTGTAATAGAATAATCTTAAGCTTCTGATGGGGCACATTCTCTTATTTTATGAAGGAGTTTAATGTCTTTTAAGAACAGTAAATAAATGGGCTACTTGAAAGCATTCTCAAGTCAGTATTGCTTTTCTCCTTCTAAGTCTGCCAATTATGGCATTTTTCCAATAACTGAGAACATAAAGTCCTGAAAACCAATGTTGAGTCAGCTCTCTGTACTGCTGGAGCCCCTCAGAAGTGCAGCACTATCAGAGTGGTTTCACTTTGCAGTGAACACACTGGCAGAGCGCAGGATTTCTGTGTCTGACTGGGAATTCCTTCCCTGACAAAATGTTTTCAGGAGTGACCAAGCCTCTGCCACCCATTTTCTGCTAAAAAAACAATCAACACGGACATTTCAATTTCCACAAGAGCACTGCAAGCAGCATGTAAAGGTATAAGAATGGATCATTAGCCAGCTACCAGAGGTTATGGCTTATTCTAGGTTTCATCTTAGCAGTATTTGAAGCAGTAAAATTCAGAAGTAACTTATCTAAAGAAGCTACACAGGCAAAGTAAACTACATTATCTGTTAATCCCTCATGATAAAGCTGCCCCATAACACCACATTAAATATTTAAAGCCACCTCCCCATGATAAATTTGCATCAGGTCCAATGTATTACATGTCACTCCTGAGAGTTTGTCAGCAAAGCCCGACAAACGGGTTTGCACTTTCTCATCTATTCTTAGCCCTCTTGTTTATTTATTCTTACATGTACAAAGATGTCTACAAATGTGAACCCACTCTGTCAACCAGGCTTGTATCTACAGGATACATGCAAAGCTAACTTCAAAATGAATTTTTAATAATTTCTTTTTAAGGCTGAGAACGGAATGGATCAAACATTGAATATGTTGTAATTTTCCAAGTTCTTCTGATAGGTCTCTCCACTCTGAAGTGAGGAAATAAGATATTTCTCAGCCCTTAGTTTTTCATCTTCAAAAATAAGACATTCTCCTTGAGAGTTGTTTTGCTACTAAGTTAAAAAATATATCCCCTTACAAAAAACAACCCAAATGCAGCTATTTTCTCTTTTCAGAAATACAAAATATGATTCACTATAATCATTACTTTCTACTGATCTTGAAGCAGCATATGTGCTGCCATTTTCATTTCAGGAATGGGATAAAGAGACAGACGAGTTTCTCCTGATTTTGTTTATGTACTTCCTTTAGAAAACATGGTGACCACCAGAAGACATTTGAGACTCCCAATGACTTCTTGAAACCATGAAATTCTAGGTATGGGAAGGTCGTCACCATGCCTTTCATCAGGTTAAGAACACACAACAGAGAACAAGCAAATATCTCCTGACAAATCTTTTCCTGGCAGAATGTGCAAGACAGACTTTGTGTTGCCAAAACTTCCTGCTCTGGGATGATATTTAGATTATAAGAATATGCACTAATAACAAATTGCTTTTCATCTCCTTATAGATACAGCATAGCTCAGAAAGTACTCACAGATGCAGAGTCAGCCACTTATGAATATTTAAACAAGATATTACCTTGCTTGTTTATTTTATATTTTAATGTTAAATTATGTGCAAAGAAATCCCTAATATAGAATAACTTAAAAATATATATCTGCTAAAGTAAACCAAAACAAAGTCTAAATTGTGCCTGTGATAAGATTTCAGCTTACTCTCCCTTCAGGTTACTCAACCTGCTTGTTTATATAAATCTAATATTTATTTTCAATGTATTTAAATTATTTGCAATAGGATAACCTATTAAATAAACTGTATTGAGGGGAGAAGCTGCTCTATTCTGGTATTCTATTTCTAAACTAACAAAAAAGAGAAATATGGGGCTTTTTCAGCCTCCTGAGATTTCTGATAGATTACTGAATGTGTGCTTTTGAGGTTTTTTTGTTTTCCTTACTAACAAATACACAGAAGCACAGAAAAATATCCTACAGCAAGAGTTGATTGAACTGGCCAAACACTGATGATAAAAATGAATCTACCTACAGGAAATTGGTGAATTTGAAAATGAGGGATGATCAATGTAGTAATTATGATTTCAATGAAAAAAAAAACCAAAATAACAATTTCCTCATATCTTGGAACCCAGAAGTAAAATATTACATAACATAGATTCAAATAAATGTTTTCAGTTCTACTGTCACTGCAAATTTCTGCTTTTTTGGTCTGAAGACACTTCAGTGGAACATGAATACAATAAAGAATGAGAAATTGAGGATTTTCTTAAGAGGGGAGACCATTATTTTGCATCTCCAATATGAGATGGAAAAGACAAAGGAACACTTTGAAATAACCTAAGGAATGCAATCAGCTCAGAAAGACCCTGACTCAGGACTGTAGTTAGGAAATGACAGAGAATGAGTGTAACAGCCCTGACTACGCACACTGAGATGTTTACATTCTTTATGTTTGAATTCCTTTTTCCAACTCCTCATGAAATATAGCAAATGTGGGATTTGGGAATGGGATTTAATGGAAGAAACCAAAGCCCAGAGCGGCACTTTACAGAATTGCTGTGGACTCCCAGGCAGAGGTAGCCATGGCTGTCCAAAAGGCAGGAGGAAAGTGGTGCACAGGCTCCACAGCCCTGCTCTATTCCCATTACAGAGGCTTCCTAAAGTAGTACAAACAATAGCTGACATTAGCAGGGTAATATGCAGTGATGCTTTTTTTACAACTTTGGCATGGGATGCCAAAAAATTCCATCAACAAAGAGCCCCTCAGGTCAATGGCCGGGGTGAATCCCGTGTCCCCTCAGAAACATTTCTTCATGGGGCCAGGCACAGAAGGGCCCTCAAATCAGCAGCAACCTTTCCCTTTCTAAACAGGGTTGAAGTATTCAAGCAAACATCTGGGTCTGGCATTCTTAACAGCTATCCCAGGCTGGGATTTATGACCATTACAAGATTGATAATACTAAAAGGATTTGTGGGAACTTTTCTGAGCTCCCACATCCAGTGATGCCTGGGGCAATGCTCTACTGCTGAAGGATGCCTGAGATGGGGTTTGCCATGGTGAACTGAGCTCTCCCCATTCCTGCAGGAAATTATTTCATTCCCATTACTGATACTGACAGCATAGCTCTAGGGAATTGTTCATTTTGGGCTGGCAGCTATGGGAGAGAGCTGCAAGTCCCCATCTCCAAGGGAAGCAGTGGATTGGTGTGCTCCTCACGCTCCCTGTCAGCAGCCAGCCTCCCTCCCAGTGCCCAGTGTCCACCAGGGAAACCTGAGGGCTGAATTCATTGAACCCTTCCAGTGCTGCTTTCACTCCTGCTGGAGTGTCTCTCCTCACACTGAGTAAAAAGAAAACTGCAGAAATTCCTAGTACTAGAACCAGAGGAAAATAATCACAGAGTCACGTTT
Source organism: Taeniopygia guttata (assembly GCF_048771995.1). Classification (NCBI taxonomy): domain Eukaryota; kingdom Metazoa; phylum Chordata; class Aves; order Passeriformes; family Estrildidae; genus Taeniopygia; species Taeniopygia guttata. The sequence continues at coordinate 9,426,282 of NC_133031.1, read as the reverse complement.
TTGTCACTGCCTGGTGGTAAAGCCCCTTACCTTCTGACCAAGACTTTCCACAGCATGTGGCAGTAAACAAGTCTGAATGTGAAAATGCTGATTCACGTGTTCCCCACTTATGTCTTCTCCCATCAAGCTGAGCTCCGAACAAAACATCTGTGAGAGAATTTTTGTTTTGAGAAGTGTGAAAGAACATAAAAAAGAAGTGATTTTTTTCATTGCCAATGTGTGAAGGAAACAGATCTCAAGCTCCTCTCCTCTTCTGATAATCTACTGCTAGTCAGTGGTCTGAAATAATGTGTACATTACTCAAGCCAGAACTTAAGTTTTGAGAGATCTGATGACTGCTGATAAGTCAAGATTCATGTTCCCCCATACAGGGCTGACAGGTTCAGCCAAGGAGCCTCTCCCTCTCCAGTATTTGTTACTGAGGAAATAAAAGGACTTTAAAAAACCCAAACCCATGGTATACTTGTCTGAAATGTCTGTATAATGAGGCAGCAGAGGATGTGAGAAAATTTAAGATTTTTACTAGTCTAGCAATTTATTTAAAATCAGTGGTGACAGGCCCAGTATGGTATAGAAAAAGACACCAATTAAATATTACTAATTTTCACTTGAATTTTAAATGCTGAAGTTTGCACAGCCACTCAGACAAATAAGTAATAAAATCCTGGGGATGCTGGACTATGGGGCAAGCCCTACTAATACTCTTACCTTATTTGTCCTTATACTTCTTGCAGAACCAAGTATCTTTGTGGGTCTGATACCCTGCATCTGTAATAAGTCTTGAAAAGTGTAATGATTTCTGTGGAATCCTTGACTGGTTTTGTTGTTGCTTTTTTACCCCAGTCTGAAAAGATTTTAACAGGTGGATTGTCAGATACAATTTTTTCATGAGAACAAGCAGCAATTAGGATGTCTTCTTCATAGGTTAACTCCCTGACCTCTCATGGAAACAGAAGGAGAAGGAGTGGCCTTGTTGAGCTGTTGAAAGCTTGCAAACCACCAGCATGCATTCATACTAATTCCTTCATCAGCTCCACAAGAGCAATTCCTTTATTCCGTGGGAGTTGGAAGGCTCAGGAGCATGGCTGGAATACATTGTGAATGTTTACAATGGCAATTCACAGGCTCTGTGCACTGCCTGGAATGAGGAATTCCACACATCTTCTTTGCCAAGGCATGAATAGGTTGGACTAGATGATCTCAAAGGTCTTTCCCAACCTAGCTAATTCTGTATTATTCATTCAGCCACCTTCCTGGTGTCTCCAAGTTGGTGCAACATATGGTGAAAACACCCTGCTACCTGTCTCAGGACTGAACACAGATCACCCAGAATGTAAGAACTGCCCCTTCAAACACCATGCATGGGTGTGCAGAGGTAGATCTCCTCCCTATTCATCCTCTCATGCAGCTGCAAGGACACCACGTGGAAGGCAGTGACCTGCAGAATCCTGGCCACTTGTCAAGGCTGATGAGAAGTGCAGCTGACAAAGGAGCAAAAAGCAGCAGCTGCCTCGTGGCTGTTTGGGAGGTGCAAGCAAGGCATGGACAGCACAACTGCAGGAGCAGAGAGAGACCTTGCAATTCCCAATTGTCGAATACACATGATAGAACAGGAGTCCAGCTGCTCCCATTAGCTACAGCGCTTTTCAGAGCCATCACAGAACTAATTCCTGTATTTATCCCCACTGTTGCTCCTCCCTGACAGACCAGTAGGAATTGCTGTATTTATTGTATTGCAGATTGATCCCAGGAAAGCCAGGCTTCAGCTGAGAACCCCAAAGGCTGGGCTGACATAAAGGACTGGAGATTATGAGCCCAGAGTCCAACAGCACCCAGCTCTAGCACAGTTGTGGCACATATCTTTTTAAGGTCCCACTATGAAGGTTTTATCTATCCTGCCTTTGGCTGAAGTATGGCCCTGCCTAAAGCTCTATGTTCAAATGGAAAAATTGTTTATAAAGGATCACACTATAAGTTTTTTAAATGAATTGTCTCAAAAAAAGGTCCTCACTACTTAACTTTCGTTAAGTTGAAACCATAGGGATAAAAATGCTTTCTTCTACATAATTCCAAAGAAAACCTCTAAATGGGATACTGGTCGAAAAACTGGTAACTTGTTCAAGGAAGAACATTTTGGCTAATAACTGGCACAGGGGAAGTAGTTTATTCTGGTATCTCAGGCTTTTCAGGAGTCCTGAGGACAGCAGAATGAATGGTTTCATGATGTTTTTCTTGTGAGCACATGGAAAAACAAATTCCACTTTTCTCAAAGCTCTCTCTGCAGCCAGGTGTAGAAGATACATTCTGCAATCTCCTAGGCAATTACAATATTTCAATGTGAAATTAAAAAGAAAAAGAAAAAAAAACCCAAAAAACTACAAAAAAATGAAAACAAATCAAGAAATTTTGATTAAAACAAATAATTTTTACGTTTTTAGTTAATCAATAAGTACCAGAAGTGAAGCAAACTTTTCTGGTACACCTTCATCAACTGTGGATTACTCATAAGGTCAAACATTTGCAAAGGAGGTTATTTTGAAACCTTGGATTACTGCAGAAGCATAGCCTTATCTAAATTAGTTCTGTCCGCACTCTCAGCCAATAAATTTCTCCACGTGTTTACATATTGATTTTTTCCCATCTTTTATTTATTTCAGCTTTGGAAAGAAAAAAAGTCTATTAAGAAGCTAACAGGAAGTATGTGTTCCCAAAGGTTATTTTTTGGTTGTTGTCAAATGTCTCTTGAGCTGGATCACCTTACAAACGTAAATTAAAAGGTTTAAAATGTTGTGATCCAGTGTAGAATTCTAATTTGACTTATACAACACATTTCTCATTCAAAACACAATGCTTTATTTCTGTGTTGTAACACCCTGCTGATCTGGATCAGAACCCATGAGTTCTCAGTTCTTTCCTGGGATACAGAAAAAGAATTGCCTAAAGAATCTTTATTCTATTTTTCTAGTCCATCCATTTTGCTTCCCTTTCTCTGAAATAAATAAAGCAGTGCAACATATATTTAGCAGCCCCATGAACACCCACAAGTAAGTGTGAGAGTTAATAATCAGCAGCAGCTTGTGAGATTTCACAGATGGATAATTAAAAAGTCTGTATTTAATACTTCATGTTCTCTCTGGTTTAAGATGTGGACAGATTTTCATTCCTGGGACACTCACAGCCAGAGCACTTAACCTCTGATACTGCAGAGGAGCATTTTTGGTTCTTGATGCTTTTCAGATGCTCACAAATTACTGATTTCACCTTGAGCATTTGATCTCATCCAAAGGTGTGGCTTTTCTGAGAGATCAACAGTGTTATACAAACAAATAAATACTTAGGAATACTCAGCTGGTAGTTCATCAACTCATTTACAGCAGTTGTGATTAGCTTTTATTTCTGATGAAGCTGTTGTCTCAGAAGTTTTCAGAACAAAAAAGTATGAGAACATTTACCATTCCTTGGAGACTCAGATCTCCTGAATCAGCTCTGGAGCACCAGTTGGGAGACCCATATCTGCCTAAAAGCACAAGGCAGACAATTCTTAGTGTGGAATCAATGCATACTGAACAAAGTCCTGCTTAGAAGCAAGGGCTGAGTGAGTGTGCAGCAACAAGAGTGCAGCCAGCACCTCTTGGTCCTTGGGAAAGGCAGAACCCCTCAGCACAGCCACCTACACAATCCTACTGCAGTCTCACTTCCGAGTCCGTGAATTTAGGCAGAAGTACTGAATTCCAATACAGTGTGGTCCATAGCTGAGGCACAACAACAGTAGTACAATAAAAATAGTCATTTCCAGAAATAAGTGCATGAAAGCTTACCTAGGAACAGACACTTTCCAGGGGTAAGAAAATATGCAGATACTACGAAAAACCAAAAAAAAATCCCACCTCAAATCTCACATAGTGGCTGCTCTACAGCAAGTGTGCTGGTTTTGACTGACCTATCCAAAACTTGTGTTTTGTTTTCAAATATCCTTTATTTGTAGACCTCCTCCCACCACAAGCGGCAGAGAGAAACATGACAGACTCAGAGAAACAGGTTAGCATAGAGACCTGCATTCAACTTAACCCGCTAGTGGTTAGGCTCTGAGGCAAATTATATGGTTTTGTTTTCTCATATTCAATAAACATTTTCAACAGCCTGCCTAGTTTCAGGACTTTGCAAATGGCTGCAGATGCACTAATAGTAAGTGTGAAACATGAGAAACCCTTCCAGTTGTCTTCCACCACCTTGTGTACAAAAATTAGGAGAAACTAGAGTAACTTTAAATCCTGCAGGTGTCTTTTGGAAGCACAGAAAGTTTTCTAAAATTGACTTTACATTGTAGCACTGATTGCAAGGCTCTGGATAATAAATTCTGCTACAGCTTTAATTCATTAACCTGATAAGGCTCATTGGTTGTCACAGAGCTCTGAAGTGCTGCTTCAAGGTGTTTTCTGGGTAGAGATTTCATTTTAGACAGGACAGGATCAAGGATCAAGAAACTTAGGTCAAAGCATTTAAGCCACTGAATAATGAAGTCAGAGCGGTAGCATCTTACAGCTGCAATGAATATCATTATTGGCTACAAAAGAAAAATATTCAGCAAAGAGCTCACTGAGCTGAGTTCCCTGTTGTATTAGGCAATTGGATCAGCCTATGCTATCATACCTGCCTTTTAGGATGACTGAACTCTCCAGCAGCAAGCTTATTGTTTTTGGTCTGGTGCCACTGCTCCAGCACATCACCCTTCTGCTCTGAGGGTTCACTGTGCTTTGAGACAGCAGCTTTTATGTCAGACTAGCCCAGGAGCAGCCCCACACTCAGCCTCCCAGCGTACCCCAGCTGACATCCTGGCGCTCCCTTGCAAGTCTGAGCTCAATGCCCTCCTTCAGAGCTGCTTTCCAACACATGACCAAGTCACAGCAGAAACTCCCTGCCTTCTCTGCTGCGATTTGTTCTGGGTTTTCTTCTACCTTGAATGTATTTCCATCTCATCTGCTACCAGGTTTTGTTCTCAGGGTCAATAATCTCCCTTGTTGAAAACAGGCATTTTATTTTGGGGCCATGAGTAACACCTGCAGGCCTCTCTTCTTTTCCATACAAGGAAAAGGGTCACCAACAAGGTTTTTTCTCTTTTTTGGCTACACTGATGTCCAGATAAATGTGATGAATTAATTATCACCTTGTCCTGACTTTTTGTACTGTAGCTTATTTTTCTGGTGAGATTCTTCTGCATTACTTTAACTCATAACTCCCAATTTCATTTCAGTGATTTCATAACCCTCTTGAACACACAGCCCTTTGCCTTGAAGGCTTTTTCTGTTGTTCCTAAAATAAACTCCAGATGACTTTCTACCTGTAACTTGAGGATACTGCTAGTATTTAAATGCTTTGGAGTAGCTGACATCTTTTCAAAGGTGTTTTGAACTCAAGAGCCTTAATACAATGGGCACTGCCTTAGGCTTATTAATCATTTCTCTGTTCCCAGCAGTAATGCCAGAGAGCCTCAGCTACTCAGCCCTACCATAACAGAGCAATCCCAAAGGGTCCTCAAACATCCTTCTTAATCCTCTTAATTTGTTGTTCTTAACCCATAACTAAGGCAGGCACTTGACTGTGTCCTGGCACATCCACCACAGCACAAGCTGAGGTATTTCAGCAACACAAAATTCCCTCCTTGGCTCCTCAAAGGTTTCTCTGCCATTTCCACACTGCCCTCCCAGTTCTGCTACTGTCAGCCAGCCCATTTTTTCCTCAGTCAGCTCTTATAATGGCCTCTAAAATATTTTCCTCTTGTCCTAAAATACTCTGTTCCTACCTTTGAGCTGTCAAATCCCCATCTCCCACAGAGGCTGATCCTGCTCCCAGCCATCCCTGTTCACGTGCTGCCTTGGCAGAGAGAGCAGGGCAGCCCCATTTCAAAGTCCTTTTCTCAGCCCTCTAGTGCAGGGTTTCCAATTCAATCATAACTTATTTATAGACCTATTTTTATCCTTCTCTTTTAATTCTCCTTAACTTGTAGTTGATAACAATTTTAGTGTAGTTTGTACCTGAAAACTACTTTACCATTCTTGCCCTAAGCAGTCTGAATCCAGAAGTGTCCATTTCAGCCGCGCTTTCCCAACTTGCTTCTGTCCCATTACAAGGTTTTTCTGTTTCTCCTGATTTGCGCAGGCCCTTCAATTTTGAAATTCCAATGAAATCCTTTAGTCTACCGTGTTTTTTGCCAATCTAGATATCCACCTGTTACAGAATTTCTGAGAGAGAGAGGGCATGATTTATGTCTGGAGTGAGAATTGAGCTACTCCAGTCTAGGCCTCAGATTTGGGCCTTGTGAGGCCTCTGACGCAGTAAGAAATTAGTTGTGGCGCAGTTAGAAATTATGTTAAGGTAACTACGAAGTAATGAGCTATCAGAGTGTGAATTGGGGTAGAGCTGCAGTGTGAAAAGCCTGACCACCTTAAGGTAAAGGTAAACAATGTTAGCGTGCCAATCAGAGTGCCTTGTAAACTGTAAACTATATGGAAGTGTATATAAACTTCCATCTCATCACTAATAGAGGGAGAATGTTGCATTAATCATATTGGTTGGATGTGCATTCTGTCCTGTCCAGCTTTCCCATTATCTGAGGTCACTGGTCGCATCCGCCCTCAGGTTCTGCCCTGGAAACTCCCATTTCTCCACGTTCTGTCACCTGCACTATTGGCATTGCAGTGCTGGCTCATTAATCACACCCATTCTCTTGTCAGTCTTTGGGACCACACTTTCACCAGCTGTATCCCTTATCCTACTACAGTTCTCACTAGTTTTATCACCTCATTCCTTGTTGTCTACCATACTATCCTTTATTTCTGCTTTTTTTTTTTTTCCTCATTTACTTCTGTACAAAAAAAAAAAAAAAAAAAACCTGGAAGGCATTAATGTTTCATGCACAACTAATATAGAAGTCCTCTCTTACATCATCTATGCTGATTGCTGTACTCAGGAGGTTAAATATGGGCTTCAGGTGGTAATAAAACTAATACATGATTCAAAAATTCATCAGTGCTTTGCTGCTATTTTACATGCTCCTCTCTTGAACAGGTGTCTTAATTAGAACAAATTAAGTCTACTTTTTTTTTTTTAATAATAAAGTGTATTTTTGACAGTAATAGTAAAACTACTTGCTACATTTCTGTGACTCATTTTAAGCATAGACTTTGCAGCCACTGCCAGGACCAATGTTAATTGTACCTTGCACTATATCTTGAACTCTCCTTGAAGCAGTGTAAGTGTTTAAGTAGGCTAGAATTTCTTTTTAACTTTGCTTCTACCTTAAAAAAAAAATTAATAAATTCACTAAAAGAGACAATGAGGTGCATGTAACTTTCTTTTCTCATGCTTTTTGAAAGAGATGATTAAATTTCCTTTCTTTCCACCACAAAATACATGCAAGTTATTTCTTTTCTACCTTGTCTCAAAACCAGAAGCTGTTACGCATCTGCAGTAGAGCAAAAGTGCCGTGAGATGGACACAGAGGCCAAGATCCAAGAGGCCATGTAGGGTGGGTAACAGCAGTGGAGATAGAGCCTGATGGTTTGCTGTTCCAATCATGATCAAACCAATTGTTACCAAAAAAAAAAAAAAAAAAAAAAAAAAAAAAAGAAGAAAAAGCATTTCATAGGAAATTGGTATCTCTAGGTTGAGCAGAGCTGTAAAACACAATTTCAGAAATTGAATAGCGTAAAACTGCTGAGGGAATTCCCCATGATTTTTGAAGCTCTTGGTGAGATTTCTACGCTCACATAAAAATTGAAAGAAAAACTGAAACATTAAATATTTGTTCTCAGAGGCTCTTCCAGCTGAAAAAGGTTTCTCTGTGCCTATTATTACTGTATTTAGAGATAAGCAGTGGACACAAAAACACGCCCATCAATCTTACCTTTGGTTGATTTTGAGATTTCTGGAAGCGTATGCTGGTGACATTTCCTTCCTTTGAGAACCACAGTCAGAACTAACAAAAGACAAAGAGAATACAGTCACTTTTCTCAAACCAGTTTTGCTTTTTAAATTCTCCCACTTTTCCTGGTGTGTTTCCTTTCAACTAATACACATGGCCTGTCATGCTACTGGAAATTGCCAGTTGATAAAATCACCAAGTCAAGAAAATGGAGTAGGGACCCATTTTGAATGAGCACAGCACCTCCCAAAGCCAAACAAATCATTATTTTCTTACAGGTTTTGTTGTTAATCCAAGATGCTTGCAGACACGTAGAGAGTAGGGACTATGGTGAGAGCACAGCCAACACTAAAGAAGACTTCAAGCATCTGCAGCCCTTTATTGTTCTAAAGTACTACTTTTTATACCCTTCATCTTACACACCTTACACCTGTGTGCCCTCTGTACCCTTTTTGGTCAGTGCCCCTGGGCACTCCCTGGCTCATTGCTGTCAATGCTCCTCACAGCTGTGCCCACCAGGGATGAGGCTTGGCCACAGCCCCACTCCCAATCACCACAAACTGTGTGCCTGCAACAGTAGAGAGCAGTGAAAAAGCAAGATACAGGGTTTTTGGACAAAGACTTAAAATAAATGTTCCAAAGGTGTCAGATGCATTACTTGGCCAGATTAGACATTTTTCATCTAAATTATTTTTCAAAGGTAAACCAGGTTTTGCCTGTACTCAATGAGCAGAATTGCAAAATTGTTTAATTCCAGTATGAAATTCATCAGTGGTTAATCCCATAGTAAAAATATGGAAGGGCTTTCCTGGTTTGTCCAAGAAATACTGTATGCAGGCATGAAGAAAAAAGAACTTTTTTTTTCCCATTCTAACAACTGGAAAAACCTGTGAAAGGTTAGAGATATTTCATCTTCATTTTGTATATATCCAAGCAAGCTGAACAAAATTATTTATGTAGGAAAGAAACTGGTTTTGTCCTAGGATGATATCCCAAAAGACATTTTAATATAAAAAGGAATACATTTAGTATATCAATTGATTTCATTCCTTTTTGTAAAGATGATGTGGGTATTGCCAGGAGTCTATACCCCATAAAAATAGCAGCAAAAGCATTAGTGATTGTCTGCATATAACAACATTTTACCATATCAGCCCTTTGCAGAGATTCAAACAAGTATTCATATAATTGTCTTTTTGCCCTTGTGTCAGAAATAGTAAAAATTTTGCTCAGCATTTCTCAGCTCTTATTTTAATACATTGTGCAGCTTCTCCAGGAACAGAATCGTGGTTCAGTCTGACAGGGTGAGTTCACACTGCAGGAAGGCTCCTGTGCCAGGGCTGCTTCATCCACCATGCAGCACTTTCCTCCCTGAAGACCTCATATCTCTGAGCACAAATTGGATAGATAAACTCCTTACCATGGCCACGGCAGAACTTTCAAACACCTGACAAGGACAGACTCCCTGCCACAGCACACACAGCCCAGCCTGCCACAGCTGCTCTGATACCTGGGAAATCTTTGGTGCAGGGAGCCTGACACTTCCCCAGGAAAGACAGACTTGGTTTAATTCCATCCATGTTTTACATGTGAAGCAGGAATGTTTGATTTATACCACAAAATGTCCTGCAAGTGACAACAGAGTAAGAGAAGCAGCTTTCATTGGCACAGTGCTGAGAGATTGTGGAAGCCAGACATGGGCTGCTTTCTACCAGCAAGAGGAGATATCTGGAAAGAAATGCACATGAGCATGGATCCTTTAATAGGAAAAAATTTCATTCAGGATCTATGGCTTATCTATTTACACCAGAGTGTGTATTTCATAAACCAGCTTGTTGCTTTGTGACCAATTACTGTGGGATTTTTATTAGTACTGCAAAAGGGAAATATTTTAGAATTGAATTATACTCATCTCTTTCAGGAAACATTTTTATTTAGAAATATATCTTAGCCTTTTCTACAGGGATCAGTTATAAAACAAAAATATTTTATGTACCTATTTAGGTGTGGATCAATAAAACTTATTTTCATGGCCATTGTGTTGATGCAGTAGTGACTGCTGAATTTGCCTCACTCTGTCTGCAATCCTTAACACTTAATTCAGAAAGCTCCATCCTGCTGTAAACTGTAATGCTACAAGTTTGGGATTTAAGTGTACATAGAAAACAAAGTGAACCTAACACACAGAAAGCTATACTCTGAATGCGAGGTTTGTTTGATTTAAAATCAAATTATCAAATAAAAAAAAAATGAAAGCACAGCAGCTTCTCTTAAATGCTCTATTTAAAAAAGGCACACCATTTCTCAAGCTGCTTTGTATCATGTTGGCCTCATCATTAGTAACCATTCTGAGCCATTCTGTAAAACAGAACAAAAATAAATTTGGTGTGGATGACGGGAATTTTTAATTAGTTCAACTCTGCTTTGCAAAATCACTCATCAGTTTAGTGTCACAACCTTCAAACTAGCAGCAGAGTGGGTACTGATACAGAGCCTGCCCCATGCCTTCAGAAGCTGCAGGGAAAAGTGTGAGTTGGGAGATTTGTCAAGCCCCATGGAAATGCTCATTTCTGTTTCTCATTGTGAGAAACCAACTTAAGGATCAAAATCTATGAGGATTAGAACCTTGATAAATGAATGTCCAGTTAACCACAAATGGAGCTCCCAGAACTGAGAAAAATCAGAGTTAAGTTTGCACAAAATTAATGCTGCCCTCTGGGGAGGTCCAGAATAATTTGGCCTTTAATTAGTCCAAATAATTGATATTTGGGACTTCCATGGGAGTCTACAACTGATCTAGCAGCCTCCAATGGAAGAATGAGCTGTTGAGTAGACTGCTGGCATCATTTTTGGCTGTGTTCAGCCCCACCTCCTCCTCACTCCTGCAGACTCCTGCCATGCCATTCCAGTGGCTCACACTGACACACGCTGGGACAAGAGAAGTGGGACAAGCTGGGACACAGGAGTGCCCCTGCAGTCACAGCCACCACCCCAGGCTGAGCAGGACACTGTCACCAATGTGCCTTCATAAAAACCACCTGTGTGTCCTTTCTGAAGCTAATACTGTAGCCCTGCCCCTTTGATCAAGAGATACAAAAAACAAGTGGAAAAACTGGGAAAATATTGACTTTCTGACTGCCGTGGTTTTGGTTTGTGACAGATGATGTTTTGCAAGAGCTTTCTTTTCTCATTTATTTTAAAAGCAGGAAACAAATAAATATTATAAGTAAACTGTGACAAAAAAAAAAAAAAAACAAAATACCAAAAAACAAAAAACTGCTTAGATTGAACTATTTGCTTAACACCACACAGAAGTCTGCCCCCTCCAACCCTACTCTTTCCTCCTCAAAGAGCTACACCCATGTCCTACTCCCAGAGAAAGACAGCAATGTCACTAAAAAATAATTAAAAATCACCTTTATAATGGAAGCTCATAGATTACTTTTCCTCTAACTGTCACATACATCAGTACAGCTCTGTTTAAAGGAAAGAAAAGTAAAGTCTTGGGAAAATTCATACATTGCAGTGGTGATGAAGCAGATGCTACAGCCAGTGTACTGTAAATTTTAGTTAAGTAATAAAGGTGAGTGATATTAAAAAAATAAAAATAGACACAAATAATAGCATGAGCAAAGACAAAACCAACAGAAAAACCCCTGCAGCATCTCATCTTTCCTGTAAATGACTGTGTTAATAAAGGACAAAGACAGAATTAAATAAGAGGGAATAGAACACTCAAGTCAGAAACATTTCTAGATATTCACTGATATGTTTGAAAAGTTTCCAAAAGATGCCACTGACTGTTGGAGCAGGGAAAATCTATTTGCATATTTCTAGTGCTGAGGCAGTCATGTTCATAGCAGATGTTTGTCAGTCACACTTTACATGCCCCAAAAGAGATATATTGCCCAATCACACAAAAAAAATGCATTTAGGGCAACTCTTGGTCACATCTGGCTAAGAGCAGCTGTGTTGGAACAAAGGTAGACAAATTCCCCTGTTATGTAAGAAGCATCAACCTCCCATTAAACATTAAGATGGAAAATTTATTATATTAATTGTGGTTTGTTTTCCTCTCTCTTCTCATTGGAAAGATAATAATTCACTTATGAAGCAAGAATTGTTTTCAGGTTGGTTTAGGAATTTTTTCTTCCTGATTTAGCCTAATGTAAGATGTAAGGACTGGAATATTAAAGGAAAATTAATATTTCAGTTGCCTACAAAGGTGACAAATGACAGAAAAAAGAAACAAAAGTATGAAGCTAAAACTGGGACAGACAAAGCAGCCAGGTTAAAAATGAATGTGATCATTACATTTCCTAAAAAAATCAGAAAATAAATTCTAGTTAGGTGCTACTATTAAACTGAGAATGACAAGCAAGTGCTAGAGTTAAAAGGGCAAGTCATAGTCCAATATTTATAAACAGAGGCTTCTGAGCATTGCACACACCAAGCCTCCATTGCTGCAGCGTGTGAACACAGGGCTCTGGAGTCAGGAACACCAGGGCAAGCAAGGGACGCTCGAGGTGTCATGGACTTAACTCTCTGTTTACTGAAGGATTCTTTACAGAAGGGCTGCAACAGAGAGAATTTTAATTACAAAGCGTGAAGCTCTGGCAGCACTGGCTACTTGGACTAAACCAACCTCTCCACCTTTGACAGCCAGATGAGAAAGAATTCCTTCTACCCCAACTCCTCTCCTGGGCTTGTAGATGAAAACTCCAGGACTGGAGGAAGAATAGGAGTGATTTTTTCCATCTCCCAACTGCCTAGTATCACTGAATTCCTCCTATCCCATTTAGGAGAGGAGTAGGGTAGTTGTCTTCATGTAATTGGTCTAATTGCAGAAGGTCCCCACCTGAAATGTAAAGCGGCTGTACAACGGGTCACACCTTTGCATATCCTGAAGATTTAGATTGGAAAAGAGTGCAAAAAATCAATTTCTCTAACTAGAAGTCTGACAGCAGATGAGGGGGTCAAAAGGCTGGTCAGAGAGGGTTCAGGGAGTGCCTTAAGGATTGCTTTAACTGACAGGTGTATTGGGTTATGAAAATGCACAATTGCTTTTACTGACACACAGTTGTAAAGAGCTGTAAAGAGCTCCTTAAAAAGAGGCTGAATACAGCAGATGTGACATTGTTGAGATAGGATGGGAATGAAAAGACTTTACTTTAGAAGGTGAGAGAATAGAACTCTGATTTATTTAAAATACATTGTTTTTTATATAGAGTTTTGTGTAGACCAACTCTATTGGTTCTGAAAACAACTTACACTGTTGGTGCATGATGCACAGTGGTAGAACTTAACTACGAGCAATGTGAACAATAAGAGAGATAAGGAATTCTTTGCATTCTTTTCTAACAGATTTTCAGGCTTCTGCCTGGTTAGAAACTTTCTGTTCCTCTCTTTGACTGAATCTGAGACTGACACAGATGAACTTGTTAGGATTTCTTAATTAAATGCCTGCAGTCATTCCATTTACCTCATTTAAAAGTTTAGAAACACAAAGGCAAAACATAAAACTGATGGACAAGGCTAAGTCAGAGGACTGAAATCATAAAGTACAACAGAAACCAAGATTTCAACCTTTACAGCTCAAGAGCTGCTTCAGGTTGTGGCCAGAAACAAGAAACCATAGTGCCCTCTAACAGAGGGATGTGAATCAGGGATTTCAAAAAGTCCCCACAAAATGCTTCCTTTCTTCCTTAAACTTGCCATCAGCTGCTTCCTTCCTCCTGCACTCATCTGCAAATCATCCCCTAAGTACAAAGACAAGAACAGAAATCTGTGCTTGTGATTTGCCTTTGGCTGGAATGAGAAAAACTTTTGATAGCAGAAACCCCCTAATTTTTAATCATTATAATTTGTAATCATTATGGCCACATGCTAATGCATCCCTAAACATCCAAATGAAAGAGAAATTATTTGAAATAGACTGGAAGGCAGATGCCACCAGCCTAGCAGGTCAATGAAATCAGCTAGTAATTAAAGTTTTCTAAAGAACTCATTCTTTCTGATTTCTTTTCAGCAACTTGAAAAGACAACACAGAGGGGGTCCTTCCCTTAAATGCAACGATATTCATCAAATCCATTTGTAAATATTAGTTCAGTTAAAATAACACATAAGATATAAAATGTAATTAAGTTCTGTATAGATTTCACTTTCACGGAAGACTAAGAACAGCAAGGAAGAAATGATGTTATTCTGCTTCTAGAGCTCATAGGAACCACTAATGATTTCAAAAGCCCACGACTCATCAGCTGCAATTAAAACAATTGCAATGACAGTGACCTCAGCAGAAGACAAAATATAATTGCATAGGCAGCAAACAATACAGAGAGATGAAACTGGAATACAGATGTTACTGATTCATTAGATGCCTAAAAGAATAATTCTGCTGCTAGTGTGTTTGTGAGTACTTCCTAACACGGAGGTACAGCAGGAATGGCTGGCCAGAAAACAGCAACTCCAATGCACGGCACATCCCTGGTGGAGAATTTGACTTCTGCTTTGGAAAAAGACATCAGACTGTTACTGGAGGGGAAGTAACACAGCCCAGAAGCACAGACCCTGCCAGCAGGTGAGCCATGTGCTGCACACAGCCAGCCTTGGGGTTTGGAACATCTCACATGTATTTGTTTACTACTTATTATTTTTAGTAATAATGAGCAAGGACATGCCAGCTTCAACACAACACCTTCCAAAAAAAAAAAAAAAACAGCTGGAAAAATTAGCTTTGTATAATTTTCTTAATTGTAGCCGTGATAGGCAGCTACTTTGATTAGCTGGCAAGATGAGCAAAAGTTTCAATATTAAAGAACAGCGGGGTTAGAAAAAAAAGTTTTTATGTCACTATCTGGCCATTATTCTCAGCTAAACTTCCTTTCCCATTTTCTCCCTCAAAATCTTTGCTCTCAATATCATCGTCTTGTGTAGGTCCATTATCCTCTCCTCACTTGCTTACTACATTATCCTCTCCTCACTTGCTTACTATTCACAGCACAGACTTTGATACTCTTAAACATTATTGTTTTCACAGGTTGGACAAGTTATCTGCATTTGCATTGTTCTCCTTCAGGAACACATTGGTAGCTTCTTTTCTTAGAGCCCTGAGAGCATCATTGCTGCCTTCCCCAATGGCAAGTTTAGACCACATGGGCATTTTATATTTTCCAGCTAGGCCTCCAATGAAAATTACTGCCTCTTTAATATACACAAAGAGCAGAAAAGCCGTACAAAATGGCTACATCCCATTTAGGGTACTTTTATGAACAAAAAAATAATCACCCAGTTAAATAGGTTTGTGCCCAAAGGAGCTTGGAGAAATGCCTTCTAAAAGTCACTGCTCCTTGTATCTGGCTGTTGAGCTGCCAGCATAATCATCCCCTCAGCAATCTCATTTAAAATGAGCCATGTTTGCAAAACCCTACTGCTTCAGCAAACTTGACCTATCCAACCAGAGCAAGTCAGCTGGCAGAGCTGTGCTCCTTTGGGATGCTGTACTGGGCAGCTCACAACTCAGAGAGGACCTGTGATCCAAAACCTGCTGCTCTCCCTGATCCTCTCCTTTGTCCTTCAGCAGTGAGACTTGAGCCCACCTGAGACTACCTGTTTGCAGGTAAATCTCACTTGATCTAAGCATTCTCTTCATTCCATGTCTCCCCTCCCATTTTCTTGCCATGGTTTTGTAAGTGCCAGAGTGCACTGGCTTGTACTGGAAGTGAAACTAGTAGGCACATTTAAAGCATAGAATATGAAAGAATCTCTAATGTCCAGATTTTTTTTTGTTTTTTGTTCTCCTTCTCTGTTAAATTTGATACTTGTCTTTCTAGTTTGGCTTGAATCATCTTTACTGCTGGTGGTAACCAAAGAAAGGAAGAAAACCTTAAGCCCCTAAGCTTGTTTTAAAGATTCTAGATGGGAAATTAGGAAACAAATAAAATCCAATAGTCAGACATTATGGATATCTGAAATGAAAAACAGTGAGAGATAAACCATTTTCTGAGCACAGAACTAGACAATAAATTACAAATAATACAAAGACTTAACCAAAAGAAATTCTGGGAAAGAAACAATGTATTTCTCCCTGTTGATATTTCTTGTGCCTTGGACCTTTCTTTGAAATCCAGTTGCTACCTCATGAAAGGTTTCTTTCCTGACACCTTTCTAAATAATCTAATAGCTGGATGTCTAAAGGGATATTTTGAAAAGATGCTTCTAAATTCCTTACTCTCTAAAAGTTTTAAAATCTCAAACTAGACCAGAGAAACTGAAAGCTTCTCTGGCATTTATAAACAATATTTTTCAACCAGGCCAAACTTTCTGTAAGCAGAAACAGAGCTGATGAGTCAAACACCCATGAGATTCACAATGGTCTTTGTTCTCCTAGTCTGTTTTATACAGCAGATGTACAGATACTGGAGTGATGAGTGGCAAAAAAAAAATCCTAAAAGAGATAATCCCACAGTTCCTTGATACCTAAAGGCAGCTATGAAAAGCCACAACTAACACCTACTTCCATAAATACTTTTTTGTTTACGGACAAGCCCTACAGTCTATCAGCAGGAAGATAATCCCATTTTCAAGCCCATGTTCTATTCATCAGCAGCAAAGGAAAAGGAAATTTTAAAATCTTACAGTTAGGTTTGTCTTTACAAACCTAAGGCTCCATTTGGGAAACACATTCCAGTTCCTAACCAGAACTGGTGCTCTGGCTAAAGCTGAGAAGGGAACTGAGGGAATGAAAAAGGGGATTGCACAAGAAGAGGAGGGATATAACTGTGTCCATCTCTGGCCAGATGCCATGACAGAATTTGGCACTCTGCTGCTTAAGTTTAAAATTCTCTGTGCTTGGTGCTTGATGACACATCCTGGATATCCAGCATACAAAAACATGAAAAAGTTCTGTTAGATTATAATGGTTACAAGGGGAAAATAAGAAAGCTGACACACACAAGAAGGCCATGAATTCTTTACTGTGTTTTGATAAAGAGGGCAAAAGAAAACTAAAGCAGAAAGACTCAGCTTCTTTGAAACTGGCCATTTTGTTAGCTCTTGCCTCTAGCTGTATTTTCTAGTCAGGAATGATAACAGAAACTTTAGATAGTATTTATGTACTTACTTGCAGGAAAAGCCTCCACAGTTATTTGTATAATGAAAGAGATGTTGCCTTTAGATCCAATTAGATAAATTTATCCTGTGAATAAATAGACCTTCTAAACGCACAATAAAAACAAAAAGGCTGATTATGGTGGTAGTATTTTAATACATGAAGGGAAAAATCGAACAAGGTTCCTAACTAGAATGAAATTATATGTTTCTTGACTTTGGATTGTAAAACACACACATTTCTTTTTTTTTTTTTTTTTTTTAACCTATGGCATCCTCTTCCATCTTTAAGAATTAATTGTGAAGGGGATTTTGGAACACCTTGAGAAGAAAATGCAATAAAGATTTCCTTCAATTATGGTTTTATCTAAGATGTTCCTATTTATTTGAGTTGGCTTCAGATCAGGGTCTTTAACTGGAAAAGACAGTGCAGTGCAGAGATGAAGGAGCTCTGTGCTCAGGGTACATAAAGAAAGGTGGTACAGGACAATTCAGATTCAGATCCCTCATTCTTGCTATGGCTATCATCCTCTGAAGCACTGTCATACATTTTTGCTGCAGATGCCTCCTCCCCTCCCTCCTCCTTCTCCTCTTTTTGAGAGAAACTGCAGTGGTGTCCTAGAGTTCAAACAACCTGCAGTGCCTTGGACACATCTTTCCAAAACCAACATTTACAATTCATCAATTTGCCCTGCCCTAGCAGTACACCTAATTTGAACCAAAGCTGCCTTGCTCAAACATCTATCAGCTCAGCACTGCATAAAAGAGGAGGAAAAGAAAACCTTCCTCCTGATACAGCAGGTAGAAAGTAGGTAAAGGATGAGAGCAGTGAACACAGCACTAGCATATTAAAATTCACAAAAGAGCAGACCTAGATGGCCCTACTGTAGAGGCAGTGCTGGTACAGGAAACTTTTGGGTTTCCCAAGGCAGATACATTAAATATGACAGGGAATATTGGCTTTTCTATTTGACTTCAGAACAGCAAGAAACATATTCTGAATGCAAGCCAAGTGTCTGGCACAATAGAACAGCTGGCTAAATTATTTTGGCCTACAAAGCTTTTACATTAAAAATTCTACTTCAATTGAGGAAAATTTCATATCAGCAAAGAAAATTCTGTACGCAGCTAACATTTCCAGGGCTCATTTCACGTCTGTGCCCTGGTTCATGTTATGATGACACTGGCATTAGCCAGAAAGGGAACACAAAAGGTTGAGCCAGTGCTCTGCTGGTGCTCCTTCGAGCATTTTGGCACAGAAAATCTGCTGCCAGCCACACTCCAGCACCATTTGCTGTGGAGCACCACTGGGGCAGAGCTAAAAGCTCACATCTAGGAGAATCCTTAAGACAGAGCTCATTTACAGCACAGGAATGACTTTTCCCCAGGAGAGAGCCTGCCCAGGCCCACGTAACCATGGGGGAACATCTCCCTCCCCTCGAGGGCATGTTGTGTTTGCACCCCTGGTTTAGAAGATAAAAGACCCAATCTACAGTTAATGATGATATAAGATTTTTCTTCTTTTTCTTGTGCAGCATCTCTAGATGGTCATCCAGTGTTACACAGGTTATGCATCCTGTCCTTTGTGTCACTAACTTTGCCCTGCAAATCCTCCTTTCAGTGACTACTGTGAGTTTAATACACATTCTGTAGTTGAAAACCTCACAAATATGGCCTCATTAAGCGGCATGGCTCACATTTCAGGGTAAATCATTACTATTATCCTCATTTTAGAACGCAATGACATAAAATTCACAGGAATAGTGAGACAGGCCACAGAGCAAGTCATTGTCTGAGGAGAGACCACCACACTGGCATTCCTCCCCCAGTCCCCATGCTCACATGGATGGATGTGGCACACGACAGCCTGGGCACACATGTGGCTCTGCACAGGAGACCTGCTCTGGAGTCACTGGGGGGACACGAAATGTGAATTTATCTACATTACTTCTCCCACTGGACTCAGCAGCATTGCAAGTTCAGGCAGAAAAGTACATTTTAAGAAATGAGCACATGTGGCATTTTCACTGACTCAGAGTGCCAAAATTACTCCATCAATTCATTTCGTATTTGGCAAGTGAGATAAAGGTTTTCATTCCCCTAAACAGCCTCCCAACTGCCTCCCAACACCCCTGCAGTTATTTCATCCTAAGAGTCTGGCTACTATCAGAGCTAAAAACTCTCTTTGGAAACCTACAACATTCTTAGCACACTTCAAATCCCACCCACTCAACCGTAGCCTTGGCTGTGGACACAACCCTGCATTCATATCACACACACACACATATTTCCTGTCAGCATTTCCAACCAAAAAAGGACCCACAATGCAACAAGCAATATAAATCCTCTCTGAGTACTTTTCAGATTTCCTGTTTGCTTACATAACAGTTATTGTTTCCATAGCTTTTCCCAGAAATATTTAATGTAATGTTAAATAATTATGAGAAAATCTTATTAGTAGAGATTCATAATGATATTATGACTAACTAGAAATATTTGTCAAAGCAATTGCCTTAAGAAAAAGAAGAAAGAACAAGAAAGAAAAGCAATCTGTTACAACTACAGCATTTCAAAATGTTTGCTTTCTTAGCATTTTATTATAAAATCCAGACAAAGAAATTAATTTAATATCTTTTTTAATTAAGAATTTTCTTTAGAGTGATTTTTAAACACAGGTTTATTTATTATACTGAGAAAAGCTGCAAATATTTAACAGAAAATGCATGTCTTAGATGATGAAACATTTTCAGCCCATTGTTTTATATTGGACAATTCAAGAAAACAATTAATGCAGATGAACTCAGCACATGAAATGTAAATGAAAAGTGGATTTAAGAATAGGTGGAAAATATTCCCAAGAATGGATGAAATGACTTAATGAAAGCCAGAAAACGAGCCATTAAGCCCCTAGTCTCTCCCACTCTATCTTTTTAGATTTGAGGGAATGTGCAGGACTTCCCTGATGGGTAGTAAAACCTTTCTAGGATCTTTATTGCTCTGGCTGATGCCTGATAAATTCTGACTGAAATTCCCTGCTCAGGGTATCCTTTGCCTTTTTTCCCATTCCTAGACAACTGGCTCCTCATGCTCCACACATCACACCGACAGACCTGGCCTGGGCTGGGGCTGCTGAGTCAAGAGTGTCATTTCTGTGTCATTTCTGTGTCATTACTGTGTCATTTCTGCATCATAAATGTGTGACACGAGAAATAACCCAGTGGGGCTGGCTTCAAGGTGCCAGTTCCTCCCTCAGCAGGAAATGAGGGATGAGGTAGGCAAAACAAAACATAATCCGAGCTCAGGTTCAGTCCCCAGGCTGTTGGATGGCATGTTTATTCAAGCAGCTGGAACAGCAAGCACATGCATAGAAGGCAGTATTTGCCATTTATTGTAGCTGTCATTTCACACTAGCACAGTCCTGAGCACAGAACACTGTACAAGCCTCTCAAGCCAAAGCTGGCCTCACATCTCAGCTCCCATGTATGATGTAAGAAGTGTGCACTGCCTCAAACATCTGACACATTTGCTTACAAGGGTTGACCCAGACCAAGAAATGCATTCAGTGGAATTTGTTTCTTTGCTTGCCCTGGGCTTGATCCCTCCTCTGTTTCTTTTCCCCATCTGTTTGTCTGTTACAGATGTAGCAGCCTTCGGGTCGTCTTTTTCAACCTGCTCCATTTTTCATGCTTTTGAGAAAAAGACGTAGTGATAAAAGGTTTTCCTTTTCCCTTCTGCAAGGCTTTAGGAGAGTCTGCTACCCAAGGGTTAAACACACTGTCCTTTAGTGCAGTTATAGGAGCAGGTCTGGTTTCTGCAGAGAGCATGAACCAAGAGTGTTACTCTCATTACCCATTCATGAGTTGAGGTAACTGATGGAAGAATACCAGATTCTCTTTCTATAAAGCAGATAAAAACCACACGTGGTCTCAGACACTCCTCCACAGGCTCTTGCCTGGCACAGCTGCCAGCTGAGCATTTTTTGGACAGCCAGACAAGCATAGGGGCAGCTCAGCTGAAGAGGAAAGGAGGTGAAAGTGCAGAAGATTTAGAAAGAAGCCAAGAAAGAAACTAAAGCAAAGCAGAGTCCCCCTTCCCCTCTCCCTTCACATCACACCATGCCAACACAGAATCAGGACCATCTTCTGGCCCCTGTGCTACCACTGGGGCTGGAGGGACACTCACTCCCCTACAAAAAGTTCTGGAGTGCAGTTCAGCTTGGAAATGTTCTTTACCTTATCATTTCTCAACAGACACCTCTTTCAGAAAAATTAGGTGTTTCTTTAACACCCACTAGTGAGCTGTTTCAATTTACTTTCCACATGATTACACATATTTTCCACTCCAAATCCATATTAAGTAACAAATAAATAAATAAGAACCAACCCAGAACTAACCCTTCATTTCTCCTACTTCCACATTTATTTTTCTGCTGGCATTTCACACCATTGTCCATGTTGTGTTTTCAAATGCTACAAGCAAGTGCTGGTTTGAAAAACAAGGAAGTTGTACAGTTGGAAAGCTGAAGCGCAATTGGCATGCCAATAAATGCCTTGATAGCAACTTCAATACAACTGCACTGATGTGTCTTGTTTGCAGAGCTTCTCTCATTTTTTGAAAAGCCTTGGGCCCTGCACAGAGGATGAACCAGGAGTGGCCCCCAGTGCTACAAAAGAGGTGGTTAAAAGGGCAAAGACTGTGCAAAGCAATCACTGATGTGGGAGATACCTCGACTGGAATTCTGGACTATGACTGTGTCTAATCCTCTTAAAACAGGGTAAATATCATCTGCCAAATGAGTGTTAAATAATGTGCTCCCAAGGGATTATCCCTACTGACTCCTTTCCTTTTTTGTTGGATCAGAGAAATAGCATCAGGAAGGAAAAATCAAAAGTTATCTCATCATTCCATAATGAATGTAGTGGGGAAGAGTTATGTCTGCATTTCCAAAAGTTGTGATTTTATTACACAAGCACAGAAATCTCTGTGAAATATCTTCATTGCAGACACTTGAGCCTGTGCCTCTGCCAGCTCATATCCTGGTTTTGCTGCTCTTGGCCAAGACAGGAGAGGAGCTGTTCTTGCCATCCACAGTTCATCCTAGGGGTAAGAGCTCCCCAGCACACTGCTTTGGGAGCTCCAGGCAGCACAGAAACTGCAGCCACTGTTCTGTACATCTTCTGAAGCACAGCCCATACCAGATGTCCACACTACCCCAGCAGCTTGTTCCCTGTCACACAGCTCAGCCTCTCAGAAAAATCACATCTGCTCTGGGTCAAGCAACATTGAGGTTACCAGGGGACGCTCTAGCATGATGTCCCCTCTCTACAGCCAGGTAAATACAAAACAGGAATAATCCAGCTCTTTTTATTTCTTCAGAATTCTGCCTGGTATGCTGCAGCTTTGATGGCAGTGACAAATACACGAGCTCTAACCAGGCATTCTCAGAGAGAAAACTAGAAAGCAATGACATTCTTTTTTTTTTTTTTTTTACTGGTAGGAGAGAACCAAGTCTAAAAGTTTGGACACAGACACCCATCCCTTACTGTAATCCAAGCCATAAATCCCTGGCCACATGTTTCTGTTGTCCAAACATTACCAGGTCATCAAATGGAGCAGGCATGAAGAGTTGGAACATTCCCCAGGATGATGTTTAGTACTAGAGGAGTGTTGCAAGGAGCTGAAAATTTGGCACTGGTGTTTTTGAGTAATGTTATTTTCTTAAATAAAGGAGAATGATTGAAGAGGACTTATTCTATTGAATGAAGAAAATAAAAAATGTCACTGAAAATTTTGTATTCTGTGGAAGACAAAAAATTAGGTTTTTGCTCTGTGTGAGGTTGAGGTAGAGAAGGATTCAAACTGACCTGCAAATTTCCTGCCGTGTGACTGTATTTTTTAATTCTAACTTTTAATGTTCCAGCTTTTCTTTAAAAAGTAGCATTTCAGGAAAAAACATCTTCAAGAAAGATCTCAAAACCATAGGCAATTTGATCAAGCCCACAAAGATAAATCCTAGGGCTTGACTTTTGAGCTCTGGTGAAACTAGCTGAAGTGTTTAAAGCTGTTCTCATACCCTGATGACCTCCCTGCTCCTTGCCAACCTCCTGCAAGCCTGAAGAAAAGCAGCAGAAGTGAATGTGTGCAAACATCTCAGCCATTCCCACTCACAGGCTCTTTTACCAGTGTGATCTCACCTCCCTGGCCTAATTAGCCTGAAGAGCCAATGACAACTTGTTTGGGGTTGTGCAGGAGCTGCTGCAGCCCTTGCTGGGGTGCTGCATATGCTCCTCTCTACAGACCCTGCTGCAGACCTGGCAACTTCTCCCCACGGGGCAGGGAGGACACAGGGTTGGAACAGCCTGAGCTGCTCCAGCCAGATTTAGCACTCGGGTCCCTGGCCCTGGTCTGAGCTCCATGGGCATCACAGATTGCAACACCAAGAGAAAACACATGGGCTTCATCTGGAGGAGGAGTGGGACGTTTTGGAGAACAAAATTGCTTTTTGCCTTTTCACAGATCTGCTGCGCTTGGCAATCAGTTGTGCACTGAACACTAATTGTTGTTTGCTGGGAAGAGAGAGAATCCTGGAGTATAACTGGAGTCACTGAGCTCCTTCACTCCAAACTGCCCTTGCAGTGGTTTATTGCACTGACAGGACCAAGGAAGTACATTTGGAGGCTGAGTGGACAAACCCTCACTGTCCACTGGAAATGGCAAACTCCTCCCTGAGCCAGCAGGCAGCCCCCTGCTCTCCCTGCTGCAGCAGGCTCTGCTCAGGCACTCAGGGAGGCAGGAGGCAATGAGAGCATCCCTGCAGCCCTGGGGCTCAGCTGGGGAAGCACAGCAGGAGGGAGAGCTGGGATGCTCTGCAGGGCACAAAGCCAGACTGACTGCGACACAGGGCAGGGAAAACTTAGGGGCTGCCCTGGGTAGTTTTACTGGCTTTTCTAGAAGGGGATTTATATAACCTGTACAGCTGTCTCAAGGGTCAGAAATTCAGCTTAAATGACTTAATGATTGCTTGGCTAAGGGATAAAACTCCAAGCTTTTCTTGGAAGCACTGGCTCTTGCCTGGATGCAGCAGTGAAGTACACACATTGATATTGGGCAACTGCTGGCCAGATGCAGTAAACAGAACTCTCCTTTCCACAGTTTATCTGCACAGAAAGTGTTTCCTCTCTTTTAAATCCACAGGTGTCTTTCAATCCTTGGGGTTTAACAGGTTTACCTCTGTTAGCATTAGATCAATCTTTTTCTTTACAATAGACTTTTCAACAGTAACTCTATCTTCCTTTAGTTAAGGCTCAGAAAAATTGACAGATCAAGAGATACTGTGCTGGGCAAATGCTGAAACCAAAATAAAAAAGGGCATAAAATCTGTACCTGTATCCAGAACTAATTAGATCTGGGGGAATAATGATTTTTTTTTTCCTCTTTGGTGGATGAACATAAATTATAAATTTTAAAAAGGTTAGAACAAATGCAAATCACTTAACTTATTTTAATGGTTGGGAGTTTTAATTAAGAAAGACAGAAACCTCTCACTATTCTATGATTTTGGTGGTATTCCATTTTCTGAAAGGTTTTGAGGTTTTTTTCTTATTAGACCATCTTTTAAGTGCAATTGTAATGCCTCATTGTAATTGAGAAACAATAAGTTCTGTGCAAAAATGTGGAACTGAGAAGTTCCTACATTTCTGAAAAAGAATGCAGCTTCTAAAATAGCAAAGTAAATTTTAAAGATGTTTTTGCTTTTCCCTATTAAATTTGGCCTAAATTCCTGAAGTTGTCACACAGCAGTTTTCCTTGGGTGAGCTGTAGCAGTAGGTTAGTTTCTCTCACTTCACAAAGCTTTGAGCATACCTTAAAGTAGTTCAGGGCCCACATTCTAACCTTGTCACAATCCTGACAAATCCTACTCTGTCCAAAATCAGTGGCTTGGATCCACTTCAAAACGAGCTGTTCATTCCATGCTTTTTCAGCCCCATTACCCATGATCCCCATCCTTTGGAGGAGACACCATGAAAACCTAACCTCTTCTTTTCCAAGTTTTTATTTTTGTGCTGGTTTCTCATTTTTTGTGTTCCTTCTGCTTCTGAGAGATCACTTCCAGAAGTTTTCTGGGTCCCTGTTGATGACCAGGAGTTGTATGTCTCCCAGTTTCTGGCCCTGCTTTGCCCTATTCTGGTGTAACTCACATTTCCATTATTTAATTCAATCTGTGGCCTTGCCCCCACCTTTCACAGCTCATATTTCCAGTCTCATGCATGTTCTACTGCACCCCTACTCTTCATTCCCTCAAATTATAACAATACTTTTCAGCTTACAAAGGGGAAAACAGCATGCATTATTCTGTAGACAAACAAGGCAAGGGTTCCACATGGCATAAATCCAAGTGCAGGACTTGTAAAACCTATCACCAGATTCCAGAAAACCAGGGTTTCTGTCTAGAAAGTATTAGCCAAATATAATTTGAAGAGGAGCTGGCAATAAAATTCCCCAGAATTATAGTCCTCAGGGAATCTGCATCTCCAGTGAGGTTCTGGCTTCTTTACAGGGTGCTAAGAGGGTTTCCCTGAGTAGTTCCACATCACTGGATTCATATGGAATGGAATCATTTCACAGGCTGGTTAGGGGATTAGCAAATGTTTTTGTTTTTCCACAAAGAACTATTCCTGGTTTTCATCATGTGAGCTATTTTTTAGGTAATCTGTTGCATTAATCAAGTCCCAGGTAAATCAAAGCCTTAAGTCAGCCTATCAGTCTGATTTCCCTAAAACAAGCGTACATCATCATCCTTTATATAAGATAAGACCTCCATGCCTTGTCTTGCCATTTCAGAGTTTTAGTTTTCTGCAACACAGCCATTTATCAGGCACATAAGTATTCTGTGCTCCCTGCTCTGCTTCTTTCAGGGCTCCAAGGGAACAGCACTTTGTTCCCATTTTTTTTCCCTTCTTTAAAAAAAAAAAAATATTTCTTTTTCTGGAGGAGTGTTAAGGGACCTGAAATCCCCCCAAAAAGGCAAAAAAAGAAAGGAAAAAAATATACTTTTTCTGGAATTTTTCTTCAAAGGTTTTATGATCACAAAACGTATCTGGTTTTATCAAAAGTAACAGAGCCTGAGAGTGCTGAGGTTAAGACCCAGAAGTTCCTTTGGAGGTCTGCTTATCAAAAGGTACAAATATTAGCCTGACACCAAAAGAGGAGAGAGAAAAGGGAAAGAATATCACCACCTGAGAGGATCAAATTGTGACACCCCATCGAGAGACCGCAGGTGTTCGAACCTCTTCCTCCAGGTTGTTATTTAAACAAAGCCCTAAGCCAAAAAAGCTCCTAATTCAGAAACCTAATTGGCTTTATTCAAGAAGACATGAAGAAAAGAAAGCAAAAAAGTGGGGAACAAATGTTTTTGGTATTGCTGATCTGTTGAAAAGAAAGTGAATCTCCAAGAAAGGGCCAGAAAGGCAGAAAGTTCTCTATGGTAAAAATGCAGTCTGAAGTTTATTAGATTATTTCTGAAATACTCTGAATTCACCAAAATCCACTGAAAGGGATGGCTATGGCTGCTGAGTTTGAAATTAAAGATACATCTGGTTGTGATTCACGAGTACCTATGCGCACATCACAGCACTGTTCTGCTTTGTGCACAGCTTCTCTTCTGGGGTGAATCACAAGGCAGACTGCCTTCTTCCCAAATCCCAGGAAAGATGAGGAATGATGCAGCCACATTCCTAGTGGTGGAAAAAAACTCTAAATGATCCCCAGGAAGTTTCCCAACAAGTAGATGGTATCCCAAAGATATTACAGGAGTTCTAGCTATTAGGAATCTTAATGCTCATAAGAAAAACTCAGATCAAATAAATCTTGACTGTATCTTGCATGAATCACTCAAACATGCTGAGATGGCCTTTCATGCTCAAGTGCTATTTTTAAAGATGATTTTATTCACTTCATAGCATTTGGTGTGAAACTTCATGCCACAGAGGATTTTTCCAAACAGAATTATTGTCACTTTGGGTTGACAACTTTGGAGCTTTCCTTTAAAAGGAGGAGGAAAGCATTTCATGCAAAGATAAAAGAAATAAAGCACTTCTATTTGAGGCTAAGTGCAAATCAGTGACTCTTTGGGTTATTAAAAAACATGCTGTCAATTTCCTGCAAGCTTCTAGGAGGAACAAGCCCCACATCAGCTTACTTTAAGCTTACTACTCAGCCTTTCTCCTAAATTAAACTGCAGCTATACTGGAACACACTTCTGCTTAGAACCAGTTATAAGCAGCATTCAGGACTATGGGTATTCATGCAGGCCTCTGCAACTCTACACAAGAATTCCAGTTCTTTCTCCAGGTTTTAACAAGTTTCACATCAACCCAAACCTGAATCCTCACTGAAATTTAGTTCAGCTGTTGTAGTCATTTCTTCATGCTATTGACCTAAACTGATGTACACAAGATTGTCTTGGGCAAATTTGTGTGTTTTGAAATCTGTAACAGATCCTGAAAAGCCAGTGGTTTTGGCCCAGTATTATTAGAATAAGAAATAAAAAATGCAAATAAATGGTCATCAGTAATTTACATGGCAGAAGTTCTTTTATCCATCCGATTTGACATATAAACTGTACCTGAAGTCAGGTTTACAATGGCTGTATTAGGCAGCCGTCCCACAGGCATTGCTGGTGAGGTGCCTGTGAGATTAACAGAGCTTCAATAACATTTAAAAGTTTCCTAGGATCTCTGTAGGGCAGCAGTGCTGGCAGCCTTAGGCTGGTCTGGGGGCAGTGGGAAAATGCAGTGAGGTAGGTGTTCACTGGTATGAGCAGAGCTGATACTGCTGATATCATCTGGCCCTGGGTTATCTGGGCAATTACACTGAGAGCTCTTCAACACAGCACTTCCATTTTTCCATAATCTCTCTTTGAGCATTATTAACCTTTATATTTTTTCACAGCAATTACTTTTCAGTGTCCCATTTCAAACAGCATATTTATAAATACACCAATACTGCAACACTCTGCTGCCAAAGATGTGGATATTCTGTTCATCTGCGTGACACTCAGCCTGCATTATTTGTCACGTTAGAATGCTGCAAATCTTAAATACATCTGTACTGGAAACTAACAGGACACAGGCACGCAAACAGCGAGGATGTGCTGTTTGTGCCACAAACGTGGCCAATTTGTCACCCCTTGTCAAGGGAAGCACGACCTGCTGGTTCCAGCATGCAGCTATGGCTCTGCTCCCACACTCACTGACACTGATCTCAGAGCTGCTGCATCACCTGGTAAGACAAACAGGCCCAGGCAGAAGCCCACAGCCACTTTTCTTTAGAACCAGACTGAGATATGGAAGGACAAGCAGCAGCTGAAATCATACTTAGTCCAAAGCTAGCCCTAAGTATGAGTATATTTCTACTGAGCAAAGGGAGATTGCTCAAATTTGGGAGCAAAACTTTTTTTAGAGCTATCAACTCCTGGATTTGGTCAAAGACGATTTGGGAATCTTTTCCTGTTTCTGGAGTAGCTGGGAAAATGGGTTTGAAGGGGAACAGCAAACTGAAGGGAAAAAGCAGCAATACAATCCTGCATGACAAAGATTTTCTCTGAACTCCAGCCTTCTGCAAAGGACACCTTCCCAAAAGCACAAAGGAGGACAGCAGATTTTGTGCTGGCTGTGATGTATATGAGAGCAACATGAAGGACAAAGGGGTTTTTTAGTCTATGGTCAAATATACAGTGATCATCTGTCACTGAACAACAATGCAACCTGACGGTAATTAGGACATCAATGAAGTAATTACCTCCATTCACACCAAAAGGTGACTGGATAGTGTGGTGAAACAAAGTACATTAATACAAAAGGAGGAGAAAGAGATGCATTCATGTCTCTGCCAAATAAAGGCACTGTATAAAGCTATCTCTAACATTTGGATGTGATCTTGTAGGTGCATTAGCACTCCCAGTCTTTCATGCCTGGATTTATCAATAGATACTAATCACTAAGCACAAGACACATATTTCAGTTTAGCATTCTCAAATGAGACCTTGAAAGTAACTATTTTTCTTTTTCTTCTTATCTACCATGTGATTAGAAGATTCCTTGCATTTCTCTTTGGGGTGATAGCAATATGTAATTGCTGCACTTAAGTGAAATCAAAGTGCAGCTTTGTCAGTGTAGTGTACACATGTGACAAAAGTGAAAAGAATGTTACCTCAAGCCAAGCTGCTTGATTTTCCTTTCTCCTAGCTCAATTTGCTACAAGGTGCTTCACCGACACCAGATTGTCTTTAACCAGTACATAAAGAGAAACACCCTTAAAATATTGTCATATATATTTGCCAGCTCAAAATCTACTCATCCATCTCCACTACCACAATAAAGGTAACAAAGCAGGCTAATTATACTTAATTCCTCTACCTAAGGCATAATACTTTGGCTGAGCAGACTGTTAATAATTTAACAAGCTGTAATAAAAATCAGAGTATCTATCTATATGCATCTGCTGTAGGGACCCCTACTTAATGAAGACTTAGCACTTTGTATTCTCACCACAAAAAGTTCAAATATATGTCTGTTCTAAGAGCCTACAATGTAAAGAGGAACACTTTATGTTCATAAAATCAGAGAAAGAGAAGAGGAGAATTGATGAGTGCCATAGTTCATCTAAAGTATTATCTTTGTGAGTTTTCATGTATTGATTTTGGCAGAAATAGGATCGAACCTTGCTGTCACTTACAATAGTAAGAAAGTGTTTAGGTAATGCCTGATTAGGTTTTAGTGTGCAAAACAAAATTGCCTGGGTATTCTGATGGTTATATCCTACCATAGCATAAATATATATTTAAAAAAAAGGAATTAGTAATATAGCAATGACACAAGTTTCATCAGGTTATCATTTTGTCACTGAACCAGTGGTTTTTACAAAAACATCAAAGCCAAGAGCTCAGCACTTACCCTGCAGCACTCAGTAGCTGCTGGCTTGCACAGACACAGAGATTAAAAGAGCTTGAGAAAGTCTGGTCTTAGTGTCACTATTATCTGGTTGACTTTTTTTATAATTTTAATCAATGAAATTAAACTGTACTTATGTAAAATACACTGAAATCACATTTCAGTGATGTTCAGAAATCATTTCTATCATTTAGATTGCTTGGGTTTACTTTGCCTTAGATAAGACTGGTAGCTCTGCATGAACTCAAACTTTAAAGAGAAATGCTGTAGTTACTGTTACCCTCAGTTCAGATTTCCCAAGCACTTTCAAAAACCACAACACTGAGAGACCTGTTTAAGCAGAACACAGATTTTGTGAGAAAATACAAGTCAGAGAAATGCATGTCATTATGTCTGGTCAGTACAGGTGAGTTCTGCCTCTGCCCTGGAGGGACAGAGATGGGTTAGCAGTTCCCACTGAGTCTTCTCCCAGCCATGGCTCCTATTTCCCAGGGATACCCATAACCTGTCCTCATGGACAAACAGCCAGGAAAATGGCAATTCAGAAAGAATAGATTTAAAGAGGCACTAACTGAAAATGGTGGCCAAGCGTTGGATTTTAAGTTCTCAGCTCTTCAAATCTGTGGCACTGCCTTTAGCTTCAGTCTATAAGAGAGACGGGGAGTATTTTGGAAGCACCTGTGCCAAACAGATCCCAAACACAGATGTCTGAGACTCAGAGTGATGCTCAGCCACAACTTTAGCTCCAGGCCACAACTGTGCTAATAGCTCTGTACTAATGAAGGGAAACTTTCTCAAAGATTAGCACCACACTTCATCTTCTTTAATAAAATATGTTCCGGAATTATTCATCTGACACATCATAAAATATCTGGTTTCCTTTAATTATTTTTTTAGAATCTGATAGCTGACAATGAGTCCATAATTTGCAATTTCTCTCTTATTTCTGTAATCACCCATACGGGGACTGAACAAATCTGAACTGGAAGAGGAAACCATGTAAGGAAGACTAAGCAAATCCAAAAGAGATACCACCTCTGAGACAAGAGCAAAGGGAAGAGAACAAATAAGTGAGTGAGGGAATAGAGTAGTTTGCACAGCTGGTTTAACTTCAGGAATCAGGCCCAGACATCTCTGCACTATTCCAGTGTCATTTTTTCTGGGTTCCTTTGTTGTCACACTTGGAGGTACAGGTATATACAGGCAAAGAGCAAGTGCTCCTTTTGCACCCAGAAGCAGTCACTCCTGGAAAAGCACAGTTCCAGTGTGCTGAGATGACTTTAACAAACAGTTTTGTTTCTCAGTATTGGACTCATACTATACTTCCTAGAAATAGAAAAGAGGAAAAACAAATTAACAACAAAACCAAGCTTTTGGAGATGTCTCTTTAGCTATTATCAGTCTCAGAAATCCAGAAACTGATTTTTTTTAGCAGTCACCCAGAGGACAATGCAAGGAACTGTTCTTTCACTTGCTTTTCCTCACCCCTATCCAATAATGCCCTCCCACAGTATCAAGAATTACTACTTTATACATAGTAATAGACCTGTGAAATAATGCACACTTCTCCTGACTGCCAGTGAGGAGCCTCCAGCAGGTTGAGTGGTTCTAAGGGAGCTGGGCAAGCCCGGAGGACTGTGCTGTGCAGGAAAAGGGGAGCTGCACAGGACTGTGCTGTGCAGGAAAAGGGGAGCTGCACAGGACTGTGCTGTGCAGGAAAAGGGGAGTTGGACAGGATGGTGCTGTGCAGGAAAAGGGGAGCTGCACAGGATTGTGCTGTGCAGGCAAAGGGGAGCTGCAGAGGACTGTGCTGTGCAGGAAAAGGGGAACCTCACAGGACTGTGCTGTGCAGGAAGAGGGGAGCTGCAGAGGACTGTGCTGTGCAGGAAAAGGGGAGCTGGACAGGGTTTTTCTGTGCAGGAAAAGGGGATCTGCACAGCACTGTGCTGTGTGGGAAAAGGGGAGCTGCACAGGATTGTTTTGTGCAGGAAAAGGGGAGCCTCACAGCACTGTGCTGTGCAGGAAAAGGGGAGCTGCACTGCCAGGCTCCTGCAGGCACACTCAGCCTTTCCTCCCCTCCATCCACAGCCCTGCAGTGCCTGCTCCTGCCTGCCCAGGCTCAGCTCCTCATCACACGGGCCATTTCCTGACCACTCTGCTGGCTCTGTAGTTAGATCAGCTCCCTTTACCAGCAGGACAAGGTGAGGGGCTGCACAACCCGCCTGCCATTCCTTCATGTTTGGTGCTGCACTGACATCTTGTGGCCCTTAACCCTGGTGAGGCTGTGAGCAAGGCCAGCAGATTTCCAAACTCAGCAAGGATGCAGCAATGTCAGGTTTGGGAAAAAAGCCCTGATTTACTTCTCGATCCCTATCTGCTTGAATTCATGTTCCAGCCTTTATGTATCCCATTTGGTAACAAACTTTTATAAGTGTCTCAAATTAAACAATAATCACTTTGAAAGCAGTAACAAACAGACTGCGAAGCTAAACCAGAATTGCAGCAGGTGAACCCTTTGTGGACATGGAAGCAACTTCTCAGTCTGAGGAGAAAGCAGAGTCTACAGGTTGCTATTGCTTTTATACTCTGTTAGCAGGCCCTGTCCTTGGCTTTATAAAGCTGAAGTTTTAAATTCCTTTAACTATTTACACATTGCTTCAGCTGTTATTCAAGAAAATTTCCAAGAACAAAACCATATGGGTGATATGGTACTATTTAGCCACCATATTTAATGATCAACAGTAAGAATAAAAGCAAGAAAATGTATTTGGAAACAATGCCAGTAGTTATATCCACATATTAAAGCTACCTGAAATTAAATCATATGCCTGTTAAGAGACAGGGCTCTTATACTATCATAATATATCCAACTGTAGACTTTCTTTGCCTTTATCCTTATGGGGAGTGGAGAAATAAAACCGGACACTATAGAGTTGGGCATAACTCCTTAACCCTAAACAGGTTTTTATATAGCTACAAACAATATATGAAAAGGCCTGGAACTGAAATGAAGTATGGATGATACAGCAAGTAAAAGGGATTTTAGTATTGAAAACATGAAAGCCCACACTTCAATCCAGATTCACTCCTCTAAGCACTCATCCACTTCAGCTAAAACAGGATTTCTGATGCTGCTGGGTAGGTCAATGCAGAAACATATTCCTCTGTAGGATGACTGAGGCTCTGCTTGGATGCACTGAGCTTTGAAGACATTGATCTTTCCCATCAGTAATTACAGTGTTATCTAACTACCTAGATTAAAAGCTACAAGCTGAAGTGTTTCAGAGAAGCATCTAGAACTAAGATCCCATACCTTATTTATAAGCAAAGTACTGCAGCTGAAATTAATGGGATACAATATCACAG
The DNA here is from genome assembly GCF_048771995.1 of Taeniopygia guttata. NCBI lineage: Eukaryota > Metazoa > Chordata > Aves > Passeriformes > Estrildidae > Taeniopygia > Taeniopygia guttata. The sequence continues at coordinate 9,392,936 of NC_133031.1, read as the reverse complement.
CTGAAATAACTGGATTTGGGGTAAGGAAGAGGATCTTTACATGCATAGCCAAATAGCTAAAGCCAAGTCAATCAATTTCATTTCATATTCCTAATACTATGCCAGGTAAAGTTCCTTTTTTTATCTGGTAAATTATGAGTGTATAACATTAGACAATTAGATCATCACAGAAGAAATGTGGGAGACACAGAGATTCAAAACTGCTAAAAGGGTTCCCCCGTACAGAAAATACAGGAAAATCTCAAAGATCTCACTTGAAAACCTAGCCTAAGGTATTCAACTTCTTTTCTTAGAAAAATACTAAAAGGCAACAAAATGTTTTGCAGGTTCATCATAGGGTCTGGTGTAATCACTGGCAAAAAGGGACATTGCAGGGGGACATCTCCTCCTCCTGCAGATGTCACAAGGAGGGTACAGATCCCTGCACAGGAGACTCCTGAGAATGGGAGCAGGGAAGAAGGTAAAGAGAGAGAGAGTACTGACTTGACTGGTGGGCTCCAACTCAGAGCAAGCCCAGGACAGTGACAGAAGGTTAGATTAGATTAGATTAGATTAGATTAGATTAGATTAGATTAGATTAGATTAGATTAGATTAGATTATTTGGCCTGGTCCAGATGCAATTGTAGACAACCTATGTAATAAATTGTCCCACAAAACAGTCACATTCCTCCCCAAAAGCTACATTCTGTCTCTACCATGGCAGACTTCCATCCTTTATGGACCAGAATGTGCTTCTCTGGTACAGCCTGTGTTTATTCACAGGCACCATACCTGCCCTTGGCTTTTGTGCCAGCACTCTCCTTTCACCCACACAGCTCTTGTCTCTCCAGGTGTATTTGTAGGCTCTCACCCTTCATTAGGCTCAAGTGAACAGACAAAGCCCTTCTGATCTCCTCTCATGAGGGCTGTCAGTGCAGCAGGCTGGACTGCTGAGTCCTCTGGTTTGAGAAGAGCTGCAGTCGATCCCAGATGATCTCTCCAGTGGTGGCAACGCCTCATTCTCTGCACAGGCAACCCTTGTTCCCACTCAGGCTAAGGCTCCACTCACCCTCATTAAGGGCTGTACAGGACAGACAAGACAAGGGGGCCTCCTTTTCTTTAAGCTGCTTGTTTTCACTCTCTGTTTCACCTTGAACTTTTATTCCAGACCTCAAGATAATTCCGTGGGCAGAAGTGCCTTCTAAATAATTTTTTCCCAGCGTGTTCACTACTTGTCATGGGCAGACCTTTTCCTCTTGCAGGTACAGCAGCCTGTCACATCAGATCCCCCTTTGGCACAGGGAGCAGTGCACACCTGTCTCACCACAGCAGTCAGGGAAGAATTCCTGTTCTGAGACACTGCACACCTAAGGCACGACTTCTTCCTGATGAGCAATGCTGCCACCGGGAAAAGCAACTCAGGCAAAGCAAGCGTGGCATCCTAAATGATTGAGATTTGCAATGACAAAGTCAGTGGGAACAGGCTGGGTGTGTTTGGGTTTGAGTCAAACATCCCATATCCCAAATTTCTGTATCAAACAGCAAAACATGCTGTACTATCTTCTGGATAGAAAGCCGTTTAAGAAATCAGAAACATGGGTAGTGATAAGTTGCCACATATCATATTAAAAGAAAAAGTGTCAAGGACTTCCCACACAAAGTTATTCATTGTTGTGTTTTAGTTTTGAAGCAGAAATGGCAGAAACTTCATTTGAATTTGTTTTTAAAAAAACTTAGTTGAAGATTAATTGTAACTAAAAAGGTATTTTCTGGGAGAAAACTTTCACTGGCAGACATATGAAATAAGAATTTGATCTAGCATAGCTTTTTTTACCTATCATGTCTATGATAGCCAGAAATAAGGGAAAGAAAATAAAATATCAATAGATTGGGGCATTTTCAAGGGTGTAATTGGAACCCCTTTAACACTTCCAGAACTGGGAAAATGACTTATTTTCCTTCGCTTGTTCTTTGAGGTCAGCAGACTTTTGTGGAGCTAAAATATGAATTAACTGAGTAACTGAGCATGGGATAAAGTTGGCAACTAGAACAAAACTTGAGATACACCAAAAAATCCACTGTCATGCTGTCACACTGTGCTCCTTTTATACTACTCGGGAAACTCTGACAAACTCCTCTGTTGGATATAATCTTAACACAAGCTTCCAGCAGAATCATGGCAGCTGGAGCTGCCCTCTCCAATGACACACAGCCACAGGGAACACACTGGGAGAGTGTAAACCCACTCCTTTTCCCAGGCTGGAAACCCTTGAAGTCTGCCATCAGCAGACACGAGTTAGAACAAGAAAAACAGTGAAAACAGATATAAAAACAAAGAAAACAGATATTCTGAGAAGCAAATCTCACTCTGTTGGAAACACCCACATCTCCTCTGCACTCCAGACAAAAAACAGACCAGTAAAACTGGCAGCGTGCATAAAAATAGCCCCAGTACTACACTAATTAAACAGGTTGTAGCAGGTGACAAAAGGACTGGTGGCAGAAGTTACAGCAAGAAAATAATTGGGCTTGATCTTCAAGTCTAACGTTACCTGCAATAGGGATTTAACAGCAATCCTGTTCTTTAAAAAGCTGCTGGACTGACACACGTTGAGATGCTATTCTCTACACCCATCAAGTCAGCACAGCATAATTAGGGGCAAAGCCCACTCCAGTTCCTCCCTCTGGCACTTCCATGGGGATGGGAGCGTGCCTGGAAATCTGAATTCTGTCCCTGGGCCCAGACACTTGCAAAGAGAGAACATCCTCCCATCCTGTGAAAGGAAGATGTGAAAAGAAAGACACGCAAACAAGAGGCCAAAGAGTGAACCCCAGGCTCCCAAAGGAAAACATGGGGGGCTACAGCCATCAGAACAGCACAGATGGAGACAAGCACTTCCCTAGGAGGGACAGACCCCCAGCATGGGCCACAGCCAGAACTAGACAAAGCGAAGTCAGATCCTGGCACTTCAATGCTTTTCAGCTTTGTGACTGTCAAAAAAAGCCAGACTAGAAGAAGAGCCACAGCATGAGAATATTTCGAGTCAGGGATGTCAGCACTACCTGAAGTGCTGCTGCTTGCAAACCTCTCCTCAGTAGCCTGTTATGAATAATGAACAGAAACATCACCGAATGAACTCATTTAAACCCATCTCTCTATTCTTTTGGAGGGAATTAAAAATATTTTGATGAGCACTGTGCCTGTTCAAAACCAGTTCAACACAGGGAGAAACAAATTACCACAAATAGCTCTTGTGGCTGAAGTAGGATGCTTTGGAAAAGCCATCTGCATGGCTTCACCCCTCAAAAAAAAAAAAAAAAAAAGCTTTAGCATTTCCCAGGGGAAAAAAAAAAAGATATACCTGTGACTCTTTTACCCTACTCAGTGTGATGTTCTGTAGCCCAGTCCCTGGGTCGGGTGTATGAACTTATGCTATGTCTTAATAGTACAAGTAAAATATTTTTTTTCAGTGATCTACTTTAAAAACATTTTATTTTATTTAATTTAATTTTCTTTTTCTTTTATTTAATTTATTTCATTTAATCTTTCATTTTCTTTTATTTAATTTTAATTTTATTAAATTTTCCTTATCAACCTTTCTCCTGCAGAAATTTTCTTATATTTGCATTACTTACATATCAGTCTTTTTACTTATCCAATCAGGCCATTGGAAAGCTGCTACAGGTGACTAGTAGCATTTCCAAATTTCAAAAACTTGAAGTGATTTTGAGGCTGGTACAGTGGCCCCCCTGCAGTTATGAGATGATGTAATGAAGACAAATGCTGCCTGCCAGCACTGTGTCCAGGGCAGCCCCCAGCCAGTGCTACAACCTGCACTGTGCTCTGGGAAATACACTGTGAAGCAGCAGGCTAAATGAAGTTTAAGAGACCACAGCTATGCTCCTTCAGAGAAAAAGCTTGGAGGCATTTTATTGTGCATGGAGAAAGCCTTGAGAGGTTTCTTCTGAAATGCTCAGCTCCAGCCACAAAGCTGCTTGGAGCAGCCCACTGCACTTGTGTCATACACAGCCCTGCACTCCAGCATCCTCCCCTGTCCTGCCAGGCAGCACAGAGGAGCCTCTCAGGACCTGAGCAGGATGATCACACCATTTATTTTTCTGTCATTTATTTATAATACATGCTGGAACAAGGCTACCTCCACAGCCAAGGGCTGCTACCCTTTTATTCTCTTGAAGTCAATATGAGCACATGCAGGGTGCAGTCATTGTCACAAAGCCATTAAACATACTTTTATCTTCTTTTAATGCAGATTAATTTGGTTTTTCTATTAATATTCCTACTATTTTGAGTTGATACTATCTTGGTTCTAATTGTTCCCCAGTTCCCAAAAAGTTCCAAAGACTAATTGAGCTGGAAGATAAAATACTCTTCTTTCTGCCACAGCTGCATCTGCCTCTGGGCAGGGTGGCACAAGTGAGTCAGGCTCTACCACTGTGCCTGGTGTGTCTGCCATGGATATTCAACTACTGCCCCTCTAGCTGGCAGCTTCTGGCTCTTCTGAATAAACCAGGGCTGGCTAAAATAGCAAAACAGAGCTTTTCACTCAGTCCATCACTCACCTGGTTCCTGGCTGAATTAATGCTTGTTCTAGGAGAAGTTTAACCAGGATAAAATTGGGTAGAGGATATATGTCACCACAGAGGTAGCAAAGGATTTATTAGATCAAGCAACATTGATTTCTGCCACAGTCATTTTCTAATCAGAAAATAAGCTAGGAGATGCCCTAAGCACCCTATATGGCTCGCTCGCTTTATTTTTTTTTTTTTTTTTTTTTTGGGTGAGGATATTCTCTAACCTATAGTAAGGGCAGATAAATACAGTTTTTTGAAAAAGGACAACCACTGCCCTGATCCACAGACGCTCATATTTCAAAAAACAGATTTAGCATAAATATCCTTATCATTACAATCAGACAAATCACCAAGTACTTTGTTTATGGAGGAAATTCTAACCAGAGTAGAAAACTTGACCATTTTTTTCCTTAAAGCACAAATGTTTCCATTGTATTCTTTAAAAATTTTGTTTCTTTTTTTTTTTTTTTTTTTTAATACAGTCAGCTCTAGAAACGTCCTAATGATCACTCAAGACACTGTCACAGACACAGTGACCAGGAGCTCAGGAGGTTCAGGTGGCTGCTGTACAAACACCTAAATCTGTGCTAATGACCAGAAACTCCCTGGGAGTCAGAGGAAGGAAAAGGATGTTTTAGAACAGAATTGACTTTCATGAAAATATTTTAGGAGAGAGGACCCAGACACTGGAAGTGCTTATTTCTTTCTGGTGGCTCTTAAGTGAGACTTTGATGAGTCTGTGTTTGCTCACCTAAATCCAGCCCTTATGGCACTAATCAAAACCATGGACTGCGGTGGAGAAAAGACTTGGGGAGTGCCAGAGGGCTGCTCAAGAATAAAAGACTACTCCTAGTTCCAAATAACTGCAGTGGATGAGAAAATAATATTTACCTTCAAAAGAAAACTTTTCTATTGCCTGAATCTCATGTAGGACTTTTCCCTGGTTTTCAACTCAAAGTAAGTATAGATTTTCTAAGCTAAAATTAATTTCCCTGGCACTAGCTATTCAGTGACTTACTCTAGAGTGTTTTAGGATTAATCACCACTGTTTTCACATGATGTCAACATTCTGCAATGGAATATGTATGAGGGCAGCTTGACTCTTCCAGAAGTAGCTGCTTTGACCCAGAAAGTCTTAACCAGAGAACTAAGTTGTTTGAAAAAGCAAAAGGGACAAAAAAAACTTCCTTCAAAAATTTCATAAGGTCATTTAAAAAACTATTTAGATTTTAACTTAGACCTGTTCCTAAAAGATCCATAAAGAAAATCAACCCATAACAATTAATTTAATCTTTTCCTTCTCAAGCTATTAATTTAACAATGGTTATGGTACAAAAACTAAATTATTGCAATCAGAATTGTACCTCAGCTGACCATATCCCTACAAATTAAACTTGCAACAAACTTACTCTCTTGACTTCTGCCTCTTACTTTTGATCTTGGAGCCCATAAATCAACAAGCAGCAAATTTAGGGCTGTGGCTTTCCACCGCTTGAGTATATGACCTGCACTTTGTTTATTTAGAACCTATGCAGCTTGAGGCACATCATGTTATGCTGTCTTAGAAAAATAAAATCAAAAAAGAAATAATAAAAAAAAAAAAATCAAGCAAACAAGACCACCAAGAACTTGCTTTTGAATGACCAGCTTGTGAGCCAGGAAAAATATTAAGAATGTGCATAGATGCTTCAATGAATCAATGCACTCTCATCTCTGTTTTTCTCAGAGCTGGAGTGCAGCCATTACCTTCCATAGCTAAAAATAGTGTCAGTAGGCAGCTCAGAATGATGCAAATCACCTCCCTTGGCTTTATTTAATATCTCCTGAGTGAGGGACAATTCATTCCTTTGAGATGGTACAGAAAATTAGTGGAATTATACCAGCGGAGAGCAGATAAGAATCCAAGAAAATTACAAAAGATTAAGTATCATTAGTTTGAGAGAAAGCCACTTACATGACTTTTTCTTCCAGCCTTTCTTAACCTTACAACTTTAAAAACATGAAAAAAGTTATCCTGGTCATTGACCATAAAACCCTCAGCCCCATATTTTAGGATAATTTCTGTTTTCTCTACAAAACGGTGATTTCTGTAAAAATTATGTGTGTTTGATCATACCCAAGGTCAGCAGCAAAGTCTAAAAAGCTGGCAACATATTAATAAAATCCCCAAACTTTGCTTTCTCTTTTGTTATCACCAAGGGCTCATCTCCACATCCAGTCAGCAAGATAATTGAATATCATGGGTGAAAGAACACAGCCCTGCCAAGCTTCTGGGCTGACCTTGAACTCTTTGGCCAGCTCACCACACGCAGTGCCTCTTTGTGCAAGTCCCTGAAGAATAAACTCTGAGTAAGCAGATCAATTTCCAGGCATCTTTCTCAAGCATTGCACAGAAACACTGAACAATCTGAGTTATACACTGCAGTAAAACTGGCCCAAAACAATAAGAGTTTGAAGCCAATTTTGATGCTAATTGTGTTGAATCTGAAGTACATCATCATCTAATTCCTGGACTTGTGTTGTACTAAGTATATATGATTATATTTTTTCTCATTATTTTAACATACTACAATAGATACAGGTGGTATGTTTTCCTATGACCCAGTTCTCAGACTTTTGTTATATTTCTATGAAAGTGTTATGGGCCTACAGAATAAACATCATTATGCTTTCATGCACTTTACTCTGCCAAAATGGTGACTAATATAACTATTATGGACTCATTTATTAAGCAATATTACACACCAGGTAGTTTATCATCCAAGAAGAAATTAATAGCCAATTGTTTTCACATTACTGTGCATAGTGATGAGTCTACAGCTGTGGGTCATGCCAGCTTAAAACAAGGCAGGCTGAGGAATGTGGTGCTCTCTGAGTGCTTCTGAGACACCCTCTACAATGGTTAACATCAAAACCCAAAGGGTCAGTGTTCTTTGGAGAAAATAATGCAAGCAACTTATTCCCAGTGCTTTTTTATTTCTTTTTTAATGGGAAACTGCATTGCTTCCTACCATCAGCCAGCTCAAGATGCTCAAGATTGTCTGTTGTCATTTGCTTCTGTTTGAGTTCCTCCCAGGACAGGGTGACAGCAAGGACTAGTAATCATGAGAACAGAAGCCTTATTATTTTTCAAAACACAACAGTCAGAGTTCAAAAGGCAAGAAGCACTTTTAAGATACCCAGGCATAATCTGCGTGCTCCCCTTGAAAACAAAATTTGTAATTAAAGCTGGCATTTGTGAGCAGCCTGCTAGTGCTGGTCACCCTGCTAACAAACAGAGGGGACATGCCTTGTGACACTGCACCCCGTCCGTGGGGACAGCCAGGCTGCTCTGCAGGGAGCACGCACAGGGATGTGTGCATCTCAGAGGGCCTGGAGGGAATCCAGCTGAAAGATGTTTGGGAAACAACATGCAGAGAAATAGGAGATGAAGCAAGGGATTTAAGATCACTGCTTTGCTTTTCCACAAGCTTTTCCTGTCAGTTTGCCTTCCTTCCATTTCCTTCTACATAATGCAGAGGAGCCAAATTTTTTTTTTTTTTTAATTGTGAAATTGAGAACTTGGAAAGCAAGATAACAAAAGAGTGACAGGATTGAATATTCAGAGCAAAAACTCTGCATGGGAGATAGAAAATAATTTGGTTCTCCAAAACCTTGTAATAAAAAATTAAGTAGTAAAATCCATCTGATTGTTATGCAGGTCATTTTCTCAGATAGAAGGCTGGAGTAAAACCAGCTTATTTTTCCTTTTTTAATTCTTTTTTTTTCTTTTTTGTAATTTAAATAGGTTTTAAGTAGCATGGATATTATGGCTTTGGAGATCACAGACATATTTCAGGTCTCACATTTTTATTACTCACACTGGCTGTAGGAAAAAGGACCTTGGGTAATCTAGTCACGTAAATTATTTCATGTTTTATTGAAAACCTCACCATCACCAGGAGAAGATCTTAAAACAGTCAAAAGGCATATACCATACAGAATCAAATTTATATACAGCTAATTGCTTTGAAGAAGGAAGAACAAGTGGAACCCTTGAGGTTCAGAAGTGTGTTAGCACTAAGTGTGTTAATCTGTTCCACTTGGCTTCTCAACAGGGGAAAGCGACTCGGCACCCACAGTTCTGTGCTGCCAGGGAGGTTTTCAGAACAGATTCCAGCACTACACCCTGTTTCACACATTTGTCTGCAAACAAGCAAGAGGAAAGCACCGGTGCAGTTAACAGGGGTCAGATGGGCTGAAGAGGGGAATCCCCCTGGGGCAGGAGATGCTTGCTAGAGCACTCTGGTGGCAGTCTGTGAGGTGCCATGGCTCACTCACAGCCATCCATCCCTCTGGCCTTCAAAGGGGAACAGAATAAGGGCAGGGTAGATGACCACAAAATCCTTCTGTATTCGAAGAGATATTTCTGCTAGGCATTTCTTACCAAGGCCACATAACTATTTTATGCAAAATTAAAAAATAGGTGAAGGCAAAACAGAGAGAAGACAATTAATGGAGCATTTGCTTGGAAAGAGATGATATGGTAAAGACAAGCATGGGGTTCTTCTGTCTTCAGGGAGATCTCTGAATTAATAGTATGGCTCAGGAATGATGGATAAGGTGGCAAACAAAAGCACTGATGATGAGTGTGGACTTGAAGGTAATCAAATCCCCTTTAAGAGCTTTCTCTGAAAAATCATTTTTGCACCACCAGGTTTTGGGAGGCAAATCAAATCCCTAAACAGAAGAAAAAGGAAGACACAGCACTTTGAAAGGGATGACATACAGCAAACCCAGAGAAGATAAACAGCAGAAAAACACAGGAACATGAATGCAAGAAAAAAATATCAGTATTCAGATCTTAATACTGATAATGCTCCTGTGACAAGTAAAGTACTTCCGAAAAAGAATCAGTTTAGATCCAGCCAGGAGGGATGCTCAGACACACATTCATCTGCTGTTCCACCTGGTGAGCAGAAACAGGGAGCCAGCTCCCCCAGCAGCCAGGCAGGGAAGGCAGAAATCACTGGGCTCCAGAGAGCAAACTCCTGCCTCTGTGCTTGCTCATAACCTATTAATCTGACAGGGATTCTGATTTAAACCCAACTCTGCTGAGAGCAATCCTCCACGGGTCCACTGGCATAAGAAGCCAGAGACAACTGTAGTTGTAGCATGGCATAGTATAAATTGTTAGAAGCTGTAAGAAATAACAAAATAAATGCAAATAAATGGTACAAATGGTACAAATAAATGCAGATGGGGAATTAACAGCTTTTCTTAAGACAAGCAGTGTCACAAAGATGTGTTGCACTTTGGTTTTAAAGAGTCAGCATACATCAAGAAATTTCAGTGATTTTATGCATCTACAATTTGAAAAAAATCCATGATACAGAGCATTCCTGCTGCAAATAAGGGACAAAGCCCCTATACAGACAACTGCAAGTTGTTATTCTGGGCTTCTAAACAAGACTGAGCATGATTATACACTCAATTCTCATGCTGTCAAAGAGTTGATGCATTTTCTCCAACCTGCTTTTCTTAGTTATTACTATTTCCCTAGTACACCACATCCCTGAGGGACAAACCCATTTGAAGCAATGGTGTACAAGAGAATAAAAATCTCAGAGTTGCCTACATTAGCACACCACACCTTCATTCTTTCACGCAAAGTAGAACTGCTTTCTGTGACTGATTTCCAATTTCATTTCAAAAAAATCTCACTCAATGTTACATCTCCTCTTGCCCCTGAAAGGTTCATTTCACCATTTATTAATGTCTTTCAAAAAGTTCTTTCTGGCAGATCATCTCCCTTCTCTCTCTGATAAAACTTGTTGTACTAATTTCTCTTCCCCAGTGATGTTTATTCCCTCAAATATTTGCAGAACGTTGCCAAGTCACCTTGCAATCACTGCTTGGAGCATCCCTATCTCATCTGCAGCCCTTCTGCACACAGCCAGCCAGTTCCCCCGGCCTCCATTATCATTTGTCTCCTTCATCTTGCCAGTCAGTTTCTCTGACCCCTCCTCTCACTTTGTTGTATTAATTTTTTAGCACACCCCTGTGAGGTAGGTAGAATGAGCAGCTCTGTCCCTCCCCACAGTGCAGCTGTGGTGGGACCAGGGAGGAGCTGATCCCCTGATAAAAGGGAATTAAATGGTGCATTACAGCACCCAGCAGGGTTGGAAGTCAAAATGTCCCTCAGACATTTTTGGATGTTCCAGGCCCAGGTCAGAAGCATTTGAGACCCTGGCAGACAGCTGGAAGGAAACAGCTGTGATTTTGAGTTTGAGCCATGGAATGATTTACCAACCTTGCAGGAAGAACAAGAAGTCACAAAAGTTTAGATGTTATAGTAGAAGTAGTTACAAAGTAGAGGGAGGAATTTTTTAATGTTGTACAGGGAGGTTTTAAGTCCTGTACAGGGGTTTTTGGTTTTGTACATGGGGATCAGAGGTTTTAAGATGGAGGGACTTGGGCCTGTCCTGTCCTCCCTCTTTCTTCTTCCTTACCTCCATGTTCTTGGTGATGTTGGCACTCACATATTGGTTTAGAGTAGAAAAGCGCCATTTAATATAGGTAATAGGCATTGGGGAAAAACTGTAAACATTTAACATGTAATGTACCATATAAAAGACAGCAGCAGCCCTGGGTGGGGGGAGAGAAGAAGCAGTCGGGAGTCAGAGAGGATGTCAGGGTGTGTGTGTGCCTCTGCCTGAGCTGCTGAGCAAACCACAGCAGCCCGAGAAGGAAATCTTTTGGGTAACTTGCAATAAACTGCCTTGAGACTAAACAACAGATTTCTGAGCCTTTCTTTGGAAGCTCAGGTTGGAGGAGAAGTTTTCCCACCACATGGAGCCCCTGAACCAGGCTTGGGTTCTGTCATAACAGCCCTTCACTCAGCACTGTGCTCACATCCAGGGAGCCCTTCATGTCACTGCAGAGCTCAGTGACCACTGTGGCCATGGGAGGTTGGAATTCCTGCCAGAGCTCTTCTCCCAGTGTGGGTTTAGGTCCCAGATGCTGCCTGGGATGGGAGACTGAGCTCATTCCCTTCACTGCTTTCCTTTCTTTCCTACATTCCCTGTGCTAGGCTGGTAGAGGTTATTGCACATCCCCACACACACTTTTTCCTGAACAAAGGTATTATTTATGGTTGAGTGGAAGATAATAGAGTTTTCTGTCTGTGTGGGGTATGGCATACCCACTGCAGTGATTTTCCATTTCATTCATACACTCTGCAGCTCCCTTCCTAGCCCTGCAAGAAAATAATACACATCTGTGTTGATAGATACAGATATATCTGGGGTTTTGACAGACCTGGATGTTGCTGGCCTATATAAGATTACATTCATCCCAATTTATCAGAGTAGTGGTTACACATGCGTGGTGAGGAACTCTATTATCCTGTCTTTAATTTACTCTCAAGGAGTTCATCTCTCACAAAATCCATATCAGAGCCCCTTTCTCAATTATTTTAGCCAGGGAGGGGAGAGGTCTTTATCTCATCTGATAATGGAGCTATTTGGCTCAGCCCAGCCATTAATCCATCTGACAGCTTTCCTATGAAAAAGCAGAATTTTCATCCTACACTCCAATTTATTTCATCATCTGCACTTTCCTTCTCCAACCCTGGTTGGTGGTAATAATGAGAACTGTCTAGGAAAATATATAAATATGGCACATGTGTATAAATACAGATAAAGCAGGTGGCACAGGTGTGAGAGAAGTGAATTCTGCCTTTACAAGATTTTTTAGCTCAAGCATTTATTTGCCTTATGGACTATTAAACCAGTCACCATACTTGAAAATACCCCAACACAAATTCCTATAAACATTCTCAATAAACAAGCTCTTTATTTTGTTGTGTGTGGAGGGATTGTTTCCTGGGCAGGGGGGAGAGGATTGATTTTGTTTTATTCTGGTTTTGTGTAACTCCCTATGACAGCAATTCTCTGATCTTAATGAAAAATGCTGTACTGTAATTCCAAAGTAAGATTTACTCATTGTGGTGACACTCCAGGTATCATGGAGCAAATCTGGAAAAGAGACAAGCCTGCAATGTGGATGTTGAGCTCTCCTGTCTGACCTACTCCTCTGCAATTATCCTCAGCTGGCAGCATCTGACAAGTCTTGGAGTTGAACAAGCAGAAATCTCAGTGAAGAAGGGGTTTCTTGGTTGTTTTTAAGCAAGAAAAACTGATATATAAGGCAGCTGCCAAAAGAATTTACATTTTACCCAGTATTAATAATATTTTCAAAGTATTTTTATTTAAAAATGCCAAATTTGTGAATCATTTAGCCAAAATGTATTTTAAATAGAAATAATATTTTGAAATTAATTCCAAACTCTCTGTTTCTTTTCAAAACTTTAGAAGTAGAAGATAATGATTTTCAGGTTCACAAGAGCATTTCACAAGTTAGAAGAATTCTACTAATAAATGTAGGCAACACTTGGTTTCTCAGGCACTCTCACCTCCTGCCACTTCCCTGCTCTTACAGGTGGCAGTTCAGAAGCATTTCAAACGAGGTCAGGAGAGGAAAAGAAAAAGGGATTTTTCCCATAATGACATGCTGAGCAAAAGACAAATCAGAGTTTGTACTTCTCCTGCTTCTATATCTACATTTTAGCTCCAAAGTCATTTAGAGATAATTTCCATGCATGCAATTGAACACTTTCATTTTCATCAGGCTACTTCAACTTTTCAGTTAAAAATGAAAGTGTGAAAATGGAAAACAGCCATGTTGGAGCATCTCCTCTAGGTTTTTGTGAACCTCTATTTTCTGGTTAGTTTTTTGGTCCTGCTGTAGCTGCAGATGATGAGACCTCACTGTGCAGTAGGTGAGGAAATGGCATAAACCAACCATACTTTGAGTCACCTCAGTGGCCATGAATTATTTATATAAACCACCCCATTCCACCTCCTGCCAAAGCACCACTGCTGCCACTGGCACCTTCCCACCCCTGCTGTCAGTACAGTTCCCCAGAGGAGAGCTGGCTCAGGATACAAGGTCAGAAATAGAAATGCGACTCTAAATTTCCCCAATAGCCTGAATATTCTACCACTGGTGACTACGGTTTAGCCATTTGATGTTTTCCAAGGCTTTGTATTTTTGAGGCATCCTTTTCTGCTTTGTGCCAGTTGTATGCCACAAAAAAAAAAAGTACCATGGATGGATTTTTTTTTTTAAGACCCTCAACAACGATGTCTGTGTGCCCCCCACCACCCTCAGCCATTTGAACTGACAGTGGCTCCAGCCCTGCTGTGACTGAGCTGCCCTGAAAGTTGGCCACACAACTTTTACTGCTTCCTATGCAAAACTTGAAGTCTCTACAGGCCTAGAAATGAGATTTCTGTTTTATAAGAAGGGTTATAAAACAATGTATCAGCAATTTTGTAAAAGCAAACATTAACGAAGATGGAAAATAAAGATATATTTTCAATGATGTCTCCTAGGCCCAGCAAACACCCATAGCAAACTCTGATCCCTCTCAGGTTCATCTGCCCATGTCTCTCTCATATATAATATTTCTTCTGCACCCCTAACTGGGGAAGGGAGAACAATTGATGATGTGCAAAAAGAGGGACTTCCATCTGTTTATTTCTACAAACACTGCCTAAGTGCATTTCAAACTGAAGGCAGCTCACAGAAATCGTTGGCGGCATAAAAATTGAACTAAAAGGATTTACACGGCCTGGATAAATTTTAAGCTACTTTAAACATTTCCCTGAAGTAAATTTTCTTCCTTCCACAGAGCAGTATTAAAAGAGGGAGACAAGAAAAAGCAATTTAATTAACAATTCCAATGAGTTTCCTGGACAAATTCTTAACTAGCTCAGAGACTTCCTACTTGTAACTCAACCCTCTGTCTGATTAATCTTCTTTGGGTAAACATGCTTACATTTATGTAAAAGCTTTTGAAATCAAAAGATGAAAATTTGCCTTAACAGTTCTTTTACAGCAGGGCATGCTTCTGGCAGTACCTGTTTGTTCCTTCTTGGCTTTGAAAGGATGTATTTTCTAAGAAGTGAGCCTTGCACACCCTACTCAGCAAAATGGGTGATAAGGAGCCCCACTGGATCATGGAAAGGAGTGAATTGGAGATTTCTGACAGTGTCACACTGGCAGTGACTGATACAGGCACAAAGGTTCCATCACTGCCTGCAGGTCTCACATTCCTGCCTCTGGCAAGGGCTGCATGGGCTATCCCTCTATAACAGGCATTAATCTACCAGCAGCATTAATTATTTTCTTTTTTTTTTTTTAATATTCTCCCAACAGCTCCACAGTCCTGAGGGAATAAAACCAAACAACAAAACTCTAACTACATAAATACCAAACTATTTTCAATGCAAATATTTTAAAAGCAATTCAGATGTTCAGAAACATAAGTCTGTATGCAAATGAGTTATAAACATTAAGGGACTTGAAATGTGTTAAGTACTTTATAAAACACTTCCTCTTGACATAGTTATTGCTTTCTTTCATTACTATGTTCATCAGGCACCTATGCTCTGCAACAAACATATATTTTTATCCAGTTAGCTCAAATCAAAGATAGCACTATCTGTTATCTAAAGAGATTGTAGGACAAGCAGGGATCATAACTCATGGTCCATAACAGATTTTGTCTTAAATCACTAAAGTATCTCTCTGGTTTACAGAAGAAAAACTAACAAAGTGGTGAAGATTGTGCTGGTGCCAAACCAGCCTGTCCTGCTGAGATGCCCCACACGTTGCATCTCCACTAGGACAGAACAACTGTGAGCTCTCACAACTTGTGGCACACTCCATTTTCTTTCCTCTTTGTGGCCTGGACCCTGCAGCACTAATTCATACCCACCATAAATGCTGCACCAACTACAACTGCCTGCAAGTCCTGACAAGTATAAAACCTAAAAGTAGGATTTTTTTTTTTTTTCTTTTTCCCAGTCTGGAAAATCTTTTTGGTTCTTGGAAACAATTTCCTTCAAAAATCGCAATCATCCTCAAGGGGACTTTCTGGTAGTTACCTCATTTTTGAGCTGCTCTTTTACTCATCCTTCCTTTTTGCCTCCCCCCTCACACTGTCTCCCCTTCCCATATCATGCATCATCAAATTTACAGAATGGAAACCATTAAAGACACCAAATTATTGCTGAAGGTGAACAGGATATGAAAGGATGCTCTGCCTGTCTTTTGGGATTCCTCACGTATCACATTCTGTACTTTACTCATCAAAATGTCATGCTCAGAAAGTTACATGGCCTGAAGAATAGGGGAAACAACAGAAAGGAGAGGACAAGAAAAAGCTTGACCCTTGTGCTATTGCTCATGTTTGCCTATAAAAAAAATTGTAAGAAGATTCCCAAGTCTGACAGCAATCCCAGCAGTGTCTAATGCATGAATAATGCATTGTCAGCTCAAAAAAAAAGCCCAAACCTGCTTGTCTCCAAAGGCCATTTTAGAGCTGGCTTATATATCTGACATGAGGGAGAGAGAGATTGCATCATCTCAGATATATGACACTCGCTGGGAATGCAGCTGCTTGCTGGAGTGACTTCCATGATAAACATGTCACTTCTGCAGAAAATTGATGGCAGCCAGAACTGCCATTTCTCTAATCCATTTTTCCCAGTCACTTTGTCCTCCTGGTTCCAACGTGCTTTGTAGACTGAGATTCAACACATCTATTGATTTTCTTAGTGCATAAAGGTAAGAATATTTCTAAAGTTTCTGACTGAACTGGGTCCAAAACACCTTAGTACTTTGATATTGTCCATTTCAATAAAACAAATTAAAGTTGAGGAAAGAAGGATGGAAACATGTAAACTTTAGAGACAAAAGTCTGATTTTGATCAAATAAATAATTTTTGATCAAATAAAGTACCTTTGAGAATAGTGGGTCCTGTTAACATGCAGTTTAATAGTACTTGGTTATAGCAGTATTTTTTTGTTCTTGCCTTTAAACAGAAACATCACCCAGTCTGCATACAGATTTCTCTTCAGATGCTTGGGAATAATTAAAGTTTTTAACTATGTCCAAATATAGTCCTCATAACAGTACTTAAATCTTTACAAAATAAGGGATTTTTTCAGTGTTATAGATAATTTGGGTCAGTATAGCACATTCAGGGCTATGAACATTTCAGAATATCTCCTTTGATTGTTCTCATATGGAGTGACACTCTCTGCCTACCAGGTTAATGCATCTCCTTATGAATTTCTGCCTTTTCACTGGCCACCCCGGTAACTACTCAATATATCCTACTGATTCAAGGCTGGTATTTAGAAAGAAAGAAAAAAAAATAACCAAGCAAAAGACATATACACAGCTTTCTCCTATGTTTGTGTTTGCCTGCTAGATCAGTGGAGCTTTGCTGCTCTGTTCACAATGTTGCTGACACTTCTGTGGCACAAAACAGATTTTGCAGAGCCCCACTTTTGTGTTTCTGGCTTCCAAGCAGGAGAAGGCAGCAGCCCAGGAGGGATGAGGAGAGAAGAGCTGGGTTCTGCCTCCTGTCCCTGTGGCACTGTGTCCTTGTGGCACTGTGTCCCTGTGGCACTCTGTCCCTGTGGCTCTCTGTCCTTGTGGCACTCTGTCCCTGTGGCACTCTGTCCCTGTGGCACTGTGTCCTTGAGGCACTGTGTCCCCGTGGCACTGTGTCCCTGTGGCACTGTGTCCTTGTGGCACTGTGTCCTTGAGGCACTGTGTCCTTGTGGCACTCTGTCCCTGTGGCACTGTGTCCTTGAGGCACTGTGTCCTTGTGGCACTCTGTCCCTGTGGCACTCTGTCCTAGTGGCTCTCTGTCCTTGTGGCACTCTGTCCTTGTGGCACTCTGTCCCTGTGGCACTGTGTCCTTGAGGCACTGTGTCCCCGTGGCACTGTGTCCCTGTGGCACTGTGTCCTTGTGGCACTGTGTCCTTGTGGCACTCTGTCCCTGTGGCACTGTGTCCTTGTGGCACTGTGTCCTTGTGGCACTCTGTCCCTGTGGCACTGTGTCCTTGAGGCACTGTGTCCTTGTGGCACTCTGTCCCTGTGGCACTGTGTCCCCGTGGCACTGTGTCCCCGTGGTACTGTGTCCCTGTGGCACTGTGTCCTTGTGGCTCTCTGTCCTTGTGGCACTCTGTCCTAGTGGCTCTCTGTCCCTGTGGCACTGTGTCCCTGTGGCACTGTGTCCTTGAGGCACTGTGTCCCTGTGGCACTGTGTCCCAGCCACAGCAGCAGT
Source organism: Taeniopygia guttata (assembly GCF_048771995.1). Taxonomy (NCBI): domain Eukaryota; kingdom Metazoa; phylum Chordata; class Aves; order Passeriformes; family Estrildidae; genus Taeniopygia; species Taeniopygia guttata. The sequence goes on along the minus strand of NC_133031.1, from coordinate 9,375,173 downwards.
GTGGGGAGCGAGCAGGGCCAGATGCAGGGTGCCACACTCAGCTCTGCAGCTCTCCACAGGCTGAGGTGAGGTGCAGAGCAGCAGCTCTGCCCACAGGCGTGCCTTGGCAAGTCAGATCAGTGCAGGGCTCTGGGCTGGACCTCCACCAGCTCTGTAAAACTGTCCCTAAGAGCTCCTGGCCAGTGCTGCAGAGCACGAGCTGGTTCAGAGCTGACCACGGGGACAGAGATGTAGTGCATCTGTATCATCACTCCCTAGCTTTCCCCAAGTCATTGCCAGAGCAAAACCCTCCTCTTTGCTGCATGCTAATGGGGAAAGGACTGGATATAAATGGCCAGTGTGACACAAAGGATGTCCTTTTCACTCTTCTCTTCACATTTGTCTTCCTGTGCTTGCCCCATAGTGCGAGTCCTGCTTTCCTTTCCATGACAGTTACATCTGTCAAAACCTGTCACATCTTGCATTCATTCACACAAGATGCAAAAGCTAAAGCAGGTGCTACAGATGCTTCCTTGATTAGTGCAATGTGTTGATATTGTTTCTTGATATTTCACAAAGGGAAGAGAGAGAATGAAAGATAAAAAGAAAAAGAGAGAGCAGTGGCAGCATTAGATGAGATAAATGGCTTTAGAGTACCTTGTTCTGCTGTGATGACTTCCATCAGACATGCCCAGCAAGGTAAAAGAGGTATTTTTTCAAACAGATGGTCTCAAAGTCTTTAGAGCATTACAGCTCAGAGCAGCAGCATAGCTCACTGCCACACACTGGGGGAGGAACTGTGCCATGAAGGAGACACACTCAATTTACCTGCCTGCCTTAACAGCATCTGAACTCCTGCTCTGCAGACGTGTTAAACTACACCTCAGTGAAAGGCAGCTGCTAGAGGGACACAGCTGAAATAAAAGCTTTTTGTTAAGGCAATGAATTTGCATTCTGAGAACAGAGGAACAAACCACATAATCTCTGCGACAAGGTTTATACCACAGCACAGCTTGTGGACAGTGTGACATTAGATCCAGCCACCTTCTCTTCCTAAAAATATGATGGAAGCAGTCAGCACATGGTGGAAATTTGCATTGCAGAAAGCTGGTTGCATCCAAAGTTCTGCAAATAGTGTATTGGATGTGTGCTGGTGCCATACAGAGCCAGGCTGCCAGGCACTTGTGGGTACATATATTGCATTCACTGGAGAGAAGCCTTTAGTCAGCACAGGAGACTCATTTCCAGCTGCCTAGACAGACAGTAACTCTGAATTTGCAGCTTGCAGTAGGTCTGTCTGCTTTGCAAAAGATGGAGTAAATACAGCCCAGGGTTGTAAAATCGTGGTAACAAATTAAAATGTTATCTTTGCCTTTCTCCTTCTTGTCTACTAAATTTGTAGTGCTTTAGAAAGAAAAAGAAATGTCTCATCAAAATATATTTTTATTTTAAATGGCCAGCTGGAGTCAGACTCTTAAGGTTCCTTTATCCAGAAGCAGAAATCAGTTGGATATGATTTGGGTTGGTGCAGAGCATCTTGAGACTGCACTCTGACACTCTCAGCAGGCTTTTCTATCCAAAGACATATTTTGCTTAAAGAAAAAGCTATACCTCTGTACCAATGCATCAGAAATGAACCTTCAAATCAGGTTCACCCTAGGCCATGAAAATAGAAAAAAATACTTTCTCCAAAATTTGCCTAAATTGGCGTGTTCTTTTCCAGCTGCTGCCCCCTACTTGAGTGGAGCTGGCAGGTTTATGCATTCAGCACGTATTTGCTAAAACTACTTCTACCTAATGATAAAGAAAATAATTCATAAATAACCCTAGGCAGTGGCAGGCCTGAAATGTATACATTACTTACTTATGTCTGTGTTCAGCAAGCTGAAAAATGACAGAGTGCCCCAGCAGTGCAACCAGGCACAGCATAAAGCATTCAGCTGAGCAAGAGGAGAGGCCACAGCGTGCTCCCAGCACAGGCTGAGCTGGCAGGTCCTGGGGCTGCTCCTGCTGCAGGTTAACCTGGCTGCAAGAGCCAGCAGAACAAGGGGAGGCACAGCCTCCAACCACACCTGGTGCACGGGGCTGCCACAGAATCTGGCAGCTTGTGCCCCCCAGACCAGACACTGCTGGGTGCTGCTTCTCACCCACCACCTCAGATATTTCCCCTGCTTTCCTGCTGCAGGTGATGGAATAGCTTATTTTCCATGGGGCAAGACATGCAGATGCTTTAACAGATCGATTTTTGTTATTCTTCCTTATGAAGGTAAATTCCAGAGCTGCTGGGCTGGGCCACTCCCAAGTTTTGCAGTCAGGGATTTCCACAGAAAGAGCTGACAATGCAAATGGCTCCAGCAAAGCCCTTTTTCATGACACTAATGACCTTTTTATTTTGAGCAGATAGCAGCTTTTATCTCTTTGCACCATTTGGTTATCATATTTTTTATCGTTGAGTGAACCTCTGATGCTGCCACCTGGGGAGAACTGGCACAGGAAATTCCTTCATTTAGATTTGTAAAACACCCCCTTGCTGAGGCACAGCCCCCCAGCTCTCCCAGGCTCAGGCACTCACATTAAGCACTTCACTCTCACACTGCACTGTCTCCTTTTAGTCCATTACTGAACGAGTACAGCACCTCTCCTACACAAACATGTTACACTTCAGTGGTGTTCAAACCACCACAAATGAATATATCAGCTAACCAAAACACATGCTAGCCCATTCTCCTTTTAGTGAGTCTATCCTCATTTCAACTCCAGCATGGCACAGGTGAGAGAAAAGTTAGCAACAATCCTTTTTCTTACCTCACTCCTATTCAAACTATTTCCTTAAAAGAGCCCAGCCTAGCAATTATTAGCGTTCATAACCTCTTTCTTAATTACCTACATAAAAATCAAAGCTCTGCAAAACACAGAAAGACTATGAATAAACTGCCTCATGTTTTCCAGAAACATATGCCTAATTATTAGTGTTTTTAAATGGGATTATACATGAATAATAAAGAGAAAATTCCTTTGCACTTTTGTATTTCCTCTATACAGTACATGGGCAAGCCTTCACTAATCAGATATTCCGTTCAGCAACAATGCAACCCATTATTTCTGAACTTTTGGTACTTTCATCCTGTAAGCTCTGGAGCAGTGTGGCCCAGGAGACAATCAGCTTAAAGGTATTTGGATGCTAATGAACTACAGAGGTGCTGTTCAATAAACTGAGAATGATAGTGCCTTTAACTCCACCTTCACTCACTCTGCAGCGAACACCAGAGCTGGGAAAAAACAAAGAAGAAAACAGAAACACAGGACATAGTGTACATTAAGGTCTGGCATCAGTGCTTTGCATTTCTCTCTTCCAGGCAGAACAACAGAATGCCTAGATCCAGGGTTTGGATCCTAAATGAAAGGATTGGGATTTCTCTGAGGTAACAGCCTCCCATCAGCACCTCCAATTTCTATACAGAGCACTAACCATATGTTCTCAGGTACCCTAATCCCAGGATTACCCTGGCAGGGGATGGACAAACAAAGGACAAGGAGCAGCATGCCCAAAGGGAGTGTGGTGGCCAGAAGGCTGCTCAGGCCAGCAGAGAATGGCTACAGGGGCTGGAAGGAGCTGCTGGTGGGGGGGAGCCCGTGGAGAGGCACACAGGGCAGCAAACGTGTAGGTGAGAGGTGTGGATGAAAGAGTTGAGAAAAGAATAGTTCATTTGAAAAGTCCCCAGCTGAAGGAACAACGTTCAGTTGTGAAATTTTTGCCAGAAATCTTCCAACAGCTGTATCTTGTAAAGTCACAGAAGGGCAGTGGGTACCTCAAATTCAAGTGGAAGGTAAATATTTAACCAAAAAATGACAAGGTTCAACTCATTATTTCAGCTTGGATTTTGAGATATGCTGTCTTTTTACCATTATTCATGTTTTTTTTATTTTACAGACAGATGATGTCAGCACTGCAGTTATTCATTCTGGTGCCAGCACTCAGCCTCTGGGCTGGCCTAGCACCCTAAGAAGATTGAGACTGTGGCAACTATTATGCTGACTGACCCTTCACAAACAGGAAAAGGGACAAAAGGCAGAGCCACATCACCTGACCAAGCTGCAAATTTTGCAAGTTTATCTTATTCTCCCTGCCTGTCTGAGCGTGCCAGCCTGAAACTGCTGCAAGCAGCACCATGGGCAAATGAAATGTTGTTTGCAGTTCATCTCTGACAAACACAAACATCATATTATACCAGTGAAATCAAATTTTAATTTCACATTCGGATAGCCTTTAAACCAGCCAGCTGGTAATGTGCTTTGATGAGTTATTAACACTTTTGAGAAGACTGATCTTCTGTCAATAGCATCGATTTAACAGTAATGGCTTTTTAAAACATCACCTCTTTCCAAGCTAAGGTGCAGGGAATTTGTTCAGGTTGCAGAAAGCCAGGCAGGTAATGTGAGCTGCACCACTGCTGCTACAGGATTTGTATTGTTCTGTGTCTCCCTGACACCTGCATTTACTAATTGATAAAGATTTGAGAGCACACCAAAGTGCTTGTCTCTCTCCAGTTCACCTAGCAGCTAATAAATGTTTCCAGAATTCCATCCTTTCATTACTGAGTCAATTGAGGGGAAAATAGGTTTGCTCCTTGAATCAAAACATCCCTGGAGAATTTGAGGTGCTGTTTGCATCTCCTTAAAGATTGCAGTCTTGTTGCATTTTTAAAAGAGGACTGTGAACACCTCTTAGAGAAACTTCCCCAGCTATTCATTTGCCTAAAGACAATGGTGTGAGATGTGCAGAATAATTGTGAGAGAAAACAGGAGAAACCACAGTTTAGCTAGATTTAAGGGGGGAAATTTCCCTTCTAAAATCCAGTGGAGAAACACTACTTTTATGTAAACCTATATTTCTGGTAAAAAAAAAAAACAAACAAAAAACCAAAAAAAACAGAAAATTGCTTAAAAGCAAATAAAGAGGATTATATTTCCCTATGACTAATGTTTGTTGCTTTTATTTCCAAAATCCCCAATCAGTTTTGTTTCTCTTTGAACAATGATGTTTTCCCACAACCATACAGATGTAGCAATATTTTTGAGGTAATTTATACTTGTTGCAAATACCTGATGCATCTTAATGATTTAGGGTCTAGTCCTTTTGTCTTGTTTATGCTCTCACATATTACTGATCTGGAGAGAGTCAGGTGTCCTCCATTCACAGATCTCACTGAGTATGATCATTCCATATTTACACGGTGAATTCTCTAAAAATAAAGTAGCTATTTACCCTGATAGCTTAAATTAGTGTTTTAAAAAAACACCCAGAATTTGGAGTTTCACATCCAGGGACTGCAAAGTTGTTACTCTTCAGAACTGAGACTAAAAGTTGTGTTACATCATTTGACCTGATTAGCTCTCCTCCCATGACTCAGTGAGGAATTACCACAGACAGGATACATCCATCAAGTTTACCAAAAAAGCAAAAGAAAAGAGACTATTAAAGAAACTGAAAGCATGCAGCTAATGCTTTACATTCTTCTTTTTTTGTAATTTTCAAAAGAAAAAGTTTTAGGATTGCTGCTTTCTCTGTGGATATTTTAGCTCCTTAGCAAAAGAAATCACAGATTTCAAAATAAAGTAAATAAGCAGGGGAAAGCATGCACATTATAAAGCAAAACTTATGTCCCTCTGGAATTCTGAGGGGAGGAAAAACATAGAAGACAAGGATACTGATGTCTGAAACAGGGAAGCCAGAAGAAAAGTAGATGAATTTTGGTTTCACTGACCAGAACATGTACACAAGGTTGAAAATGAAGAAGAAACACTCAGGAGAAATACCAAGAGCCTCAGGAAGCAGAAAGATGAAGCATGGAACCAGGATTATGTGATCTGGCAGGCACCAGGAAGTAAATCAATGGAAAATTTTAAAAATGAGAGTGCTGCCTTTGAATCAGATTATTGGACACTGACAGAGATTTCCTCTAGCATGGAGTAAGGGAATTGCTAGGATTTTAATAAACAATTTTGGAGACACAACCCAAATTTTTTCCTATAAAATATTATTTCTGGGGCCTTTTGAGACTTCTGCTTTGAGCACTATTAAAGTTTGAGAACTCTGATCCTTTTTTAACATCCTTCTCCCTGCTTCTCCTACCCATTAGGGAGAGGTGGAAAAGGTTTCTTAAAAATGAAGGAGGCAGATGGAAACATGGAGCTTTTCCCATGGGATATTATAGCATTCATGCATCCCCATGAAGAACTTTTTCTTGATTGTTTCTCCTCCTAAAAGTAGCAGTCAAAAAAAGATTTCACCAGAGAGTACAAATTAAACTCAGTGTAGTGTTTGAGGAAGACTTTAATATTTGTGCAGGCTGGGACTTCTAACAATGAGTAGCACAGGCAAGATCTGGACTTTTCCTCCAGCTCCCTGAATCTCTACTGATTACCCTTGCCTGAGGATGCTCTTTTTGGGTCAGATCCAAAGCCTGTTTCTAACAGAAAGGTCCTCTAAATCTGATTAGATTTAGGAGGAAACTCCAGGCACTTCAGGCTTGCTTTGTGACACCCCCCTCTTCTCCCATCACTGGAGATGTTTTGTTGCAACCATTGCTGTGCAATTAATGCCAGACTGGTTTTGTGATACACACTGATAGGAAATATAATTAAGTACTCACCTCCTTTTCACTAGGGAATTCAGCCAGGACAACCTGTTTCCTAATGGATATATGCCAAGGGCTGACAGAAGATGGGGATCAGTCCAGCACAAGTGATTTCCACTGTTTGCTTTGCTACCTCAGAGGGATGAGCAATCCCAAGGAGCATCCCTCTATCAAGCAGCCTCTGTGCAAAAGCCAGGACTGCACCTTACCAAGCCCTGCTCCCAGGAGCTCCAGCTCTCAACAGCTGCTGCCACAAAGATATTGACCCCAGCTCACAGAAAGGTCCCTAAAACTTCTGCAATAAAGGTGAAACACTAAGCAGGCATGCAGAGAGAGTTAGTGTTTCTTTTTCAGCAGGCAGTAAGCAGAAAGAAGCCTATGAGCCAGCCAGTTTGAGGGAGCTCCCATTTCCTCTACCCTTGGGAATAAGGAGCCTTTTTATAGGTGAGCACTAGCCAGGAACCACCTGACCCATTCTCTTGGACACCTGGGAAGCCATCAGCACCCACAGAACTTGTTCCACCTCTCCCAAAAAGTCATAATGATGCCAACTATCCTGTTCCATGCTTAGATACGTGAGTAGAGGTAGCCCAGCTGCCACAGACACTTCACTTTGCTGCTCTTCTGCTGACACTCTCCAAAACATCCATAAATTCATGGCAGTTGTGTGTTTCCAGCTAGATCCTCCATGTCTCCCACCAAAATTTCTCTCCCAAACATTTTCATTGTATTAACTGTTGGTTTTCAAAATCCTACAGTGGATTGCTCTCTTATCTGACTTTTCATTTACTGGACACAGTAGCACACACGTGCTACTTTCCTACACAGAGGCAACTCTAAAGCTGTTTAGATCCTCAATTCTAGGAAGAGAAGTAGAACTGCCTCTGTTTTTCACAAAGCTCTGCAGCCTTTGGAGAACAAGGAGACATGGCTGCAATATTTCAGTCTTGCTGATGGCTGATGGAGAAGAGGCCTTTTCTCTAGTTAACCTTCACAGGGAGAGTCAAAAACAAGAATCAACCAAAAGCCCAGCCCCGAGGGCTCCTGTGGTTATTAGTCATTTCCATCTCATGCTGCTTTTCTATTCACTTTCTCTAATAAAGCTGTGCAATGCCTTCTGGCACGCCAGAGACCTCATGACTGTAGGGAAATCTATTTTCTTACTTCTTCCTGACAGAAAAGCCCTGTGTCCTGAGCAAAGGTCCCCTCTCAGGCAGCAGAGCTACAAGACCCTGCTTTCCTCAGCCACCACAAAGCTGTAAGCAGCAGCCACTTGCACCAGAAAGGAGTAATCACACCCTGGGGCAAGAAGGGTCTTGGCAGGGCTATCTGACGTGCCATTTGCTGTTATCCACGTCCCCCAAAAATACCTTTTTGCATGAATATGGGTTTGTTTCAGGTTTTGCACCACTCAGCACTGTATCTGGCAAGTGAAACTCCAGTTAGCAGTAGCAGCAATTAGCAGAGGCTGGGTCATTAGGTAAGGATTCTTGGCAGGGTTTTTTTTTTTTATTTTCCTGTAGTATAGTTTCACTCCTAAGCTAACAAGGCATCTGCCAGCAATTACAGCCAAAGCCAGGCAACCCATCTAGTGTACACAGACTAATGAAAAAAAAAGTAACTAAAATGCTTTCAAGGGTGTCTAAAAGGCAAATCTCCATGAGAAGAGAGAATTGAACTGACAGGATGAAAGGTGTTAATTGTGGGAACAGCCACCATAGCTTTTTGGTAACAGCTATGGTAACTTGTTTCTACATATTTGCTCTCCAGTTTTGCATCTGGGACTTCCCAGAAGGAAGTACAGGGGCAGAGTGGAGAAGATTCACTGACAGCTTCACTGACAGCAGAGTCAGACCTTTAAGACTTTTTTCCAGGTACAACTAGCTAGTTTCTATATCTAGACTATACACCACACTCACACATGACCTCAGAGTTTCTCTCTCCTACAGTCTGGACAGTGTCCACACAGTGAGGAAAGAATGTTTAAAAGTGTTAACTTGCACTGATTTACTGGAGAGTAAAGGAGCTAGTGTCGGGGGGGATGCTGATGTCAGGAAAGAGAGATGGATGTCTCCTATAATTCAAAAGTGGTTTATGCCAACAAAAACAACTGCTAATTTTCTCTAACAGAGAATCACAAAAGCAAAATTATAACCCATGTGCATAAAGGTCTCTTATTCAGCAAGGCAGCCCATGTCCTCCTGCTCTCTGTGCTGGCTTCAGTGCTGTAGGTAACTAAAGCAAACTCCACTCTGATGGCACGTGCCTGGAGAATATTTTCACACACACACACCAAAACCCATCCCCATGCATGTGTTTGAGCACAAAAGAACACATTTTCAACTAAAAAAAGTTTTGAAAAGCTATCAGGGTACCCTTGTGCAGGAAATGAAAACAAATGCCATTGCTTAGGTTCCATTCCTTATGTATCTGTGCATTATGTCCTACCTAATCCTGCAGTGGCCCTTCCCATGTGAGTGATGGCTACTAAAATGAGGAAAGAAACAAAAGTATCAGGCAGGCAGCCTTTGTGCAGCTCCAGTTGCCAGGGAGATGCTGTCCACTCTGTGTCCAAATCAGAACAGCTGTCTCATTTGCAAACTGACTTGCAGGAAACAATGAGCATGCTGTGGCCAGTGGTGAAAAAATGAGCAAAACCAGGGAAAAATAATTATGGGCACAAATAAAAATGCAAAAATAACTCAACCCCCCACCTTGCTGCTAAAATAAAATTTTTGAGCTAGCAAGATGTTTCTAATGTAAGCTAATGAAGGACATGGTTCCTTTTCATGGGTGTTGGAAAGTGCAGTTACCATAATTTCTACTTTGTGCATTAAAAAATACCCATCCAAGGACAAATACAGCTCAGTGACTTTCTGGAGGAGATTTATTAAAAGATTAAGGGAGCGTTTGAGAGTGACATTGTGCGAGAAGCTTCGGGGCCTGTGCAGATACAAGAGCAAATTCCTGCCCTGGGTTCGTCTGTGACAAATCCAGGCAAGCCAGAGCTGCCCCCACCCCTGAGCTGCTCCCCTGCCTCTGTTCCCTCAGCATCACTTGCAAAGGCTAACAGGGACCAGTGCTGACTGCTTCTGCTGATGGTTAACTTAAACATTGGTGTCACTGGGAAGAGACCACCACATCTGATTTGGGTTCAATATTTTAAGAAGTGAAGTGATATAGAGAGTTGAGAAACTGAATAAATCACTGTACTCGTGAAAGGCAGAATGTTTATGTACTAAAATTTAGTTGTCCCTATTCATTTCAGGAGTCACTGTAAGATGGAAATACCACCTTACAAGCACTTCTAACATAATTTTAAAACTAGAGCTCCTTCTGGTTTCTATTTTTCAGTCAAACAAGTCAATGCACTTGCTCTTAGATCTCCTTTGTCTGACAGACACGCAAGCCTGATCCAGCCTGAGCTTTCTTCTTTGCCACCAATCAAATTAAAGCTCTTCTACCATTTCAGATATAAATATCTGCATGCACTGGGCAAGATTTCAAAATAATATGTGTGTTATGAACTTCAGTTAACTAGGCATGCACAAAAACAAAGAGAAGTAGTTATTTTGAAAATGACATCGCACCCTTCTATGTATTGTGGATAATGTCGAAGTTAAATAAGCTTTTTCTTATGGCATCCTTGAAACTGCATTCAGAATTAGTCAGCTTGATTCTTTTTTCCCCAGACAGGTAATATGTTCTGACTGCAGCGAAGGAGTTTGGGAGGGAGCCTGCCAATTTCAGTGAAGCTAAGAGAGAAATTTCAAAGACAAAAGAGGACATTTTGTCCCAGCTTTCTCAGGTCCTATTAGGTGGATTACTTCATGTGAGCACAGGCACACAAACTTTACAAGTATGCACAATGCATACTGGCAGCATGTGTTGGATTAGTTTCAGCATTACCAGAAAGGAATATTTTGATGAATTCACTTATGTGTTTATATACCCAAAAAAATCAGAATTTACATAATATAATACAGATATTATATAAATATATGTAAAATATATATTTTTCAAATTCTCCATCATTCTTAAATTCTTATAAAGAACTTCATATTCTTCATTTCTCCTGGTTTTCATTTCAAACTTATTCTTAAGAATTCCTTTCTCATATATCACACTAAAACAAGAGTGATGATTTCTGTACTACCCTACAATAAACAACATGACTATATCTAACAGAGAGAGGTAACCATTCAAAAAATCTTAAAAAAAACCAAAAGCACACAGATTTTAATTTCAAGATCCTTAGGGTATTGTGATATAAAAACAGCCTGAGGGGAGATGTTTTACAGATGATGGGAAAGTATCTTGACAGGTTCCTTTAAACTGAGATCCTGTTTTAAATTTATCCTTAACAATCTGAATTTTAAGGATCAAAAGCCAAGCAACTTACTACGTAGTATTCCACCTTTTTATGTTTTTTTTTAAACTCCCAAACTATATTCTTAATGGTTCAGATGTTATAAAATATTACAAATCTACTAAAGATGCCAATACCTTAGGGGTTTTTGTTTTGGTTGGCATTTTTTTAAGCGGGGGCTGCTTTATTTTCTTTTAGCACTCTTTTCCTTCACAAGGTCATTGGTTCACTGGACTGAGACAACAAAGGGGATTATTAATACTATGCAATCCTAAAGAGTCTAAAAAAAATCTCATTACCCCTGAAGCTCACTGATTTGTGAATCTGCAACTCAGATGCATCTGACAGGAGCAGAAGCAGAGGTGCAGGAGAGAGGAAAGGAGCCTAGAAAAATCATAGGAGGCTTTTCTGGTGCTTTGCAGTACCACAGCATCTTGAGGGTCTCTGCATTTGGCTTAGCTAGAAATTTATTATCTGGAATGATGTTCCTGGCCCCTGTCTTGGTCTTATTTGTTGTTTTAATTTAATATCATTGCCGGTTCCAACATTAACCAAAGAGCTTCAGTTACTTCTGAAAAGAAGGCAAAGCTTCACCCATGTGTGCAATCTGCTTTCAAAAATATCTGCTGTCTCTCTGAAACTCTTTTCCTCTCCCACCAAACAGGGAAAAGGTTAGTGATCTCCACAAATCTTGATTATTACTCAAGCAAAATGCTGTTTATAACTACATAAGGCACTAATAGCATCCTAGAGTGGTTTGGGTTGGAAGGACCACACAAAGTGCATCTGTCACTTACTACATTTAGACAGTTTCTTTCTGGCCAAATATTATAAACATCTATGCATACCTGAAAAACGTATACTTTTAATTAATATTTACATTGAAGAAGCAGTTAGGAGAGTAATTTCTGCCCTAAAAAAACCTACTGCCAAACAAAATAAGGGTACAAGAATCCAGAAAGGTAGCAGTACAGGATGAAATGCTTAAGTCTATTTCTGGAAGTCTTGCCAAATGTCAAGTTCAAATTGTTTCTCAAATGTACAGTCTGCACCGCTGTGAACAATGAGATAAAAAGAAGAGAAACCTGTGGACCTGGATAAATGGGAATCAGCAATGCTGTAACTTTGAATTATGGCAGGATTTCACAAACTCTGTGAGGTCCCAGTGCCTCTTATCTCCTGAAACTTGCTTTCATTGTCTAGCGAGCACAAAGCAACCCAAACTATGAGCTGTACTTTCAAATGATAAATAACATTCCTCACATACTCATCACTACACAGTGTGGCACTAAAGGAAGTCTTGCAGCATTTTTGACTGTCTGCTGGCTGGACAATGGAGAATTGAGATGCTGGGCAAATTGTTAAATGCCTTCCAGAATATTTCACTCAGTGGCAGCAGCAGTTGCTCCTCTCAGCTGAATAGAACATAATAGAACCTATTAGGTCCATTTAGACCCCAAAGGTGGAGTTGTTGATGTGCTGGACAGTGGCCTGCAGTGTGACAGAGCAGGTACATGTCCTCAGCAGCACCTTCTGCAGCACCAGGAGCACCCAGCAGAGGCACAGCCCAGAGCAGAAGCTGTTTCAGTTGCTTGACAGTCCAATACACGCTGGTAGCTTCAACAGTCCTCAAGAAAGCAGTGAATTCCTTTTCAGTAAGCTTAGAATCCCCAAAGGTATGGATTGCAGAAGGCTTCTTTGAAAAAAAGAGACTCAGAAACTAATGCTGCATATTCAGAAACTTTTATGAAAATAACCCTCAGTAAAATGGAAACTATCACTGCAGGTGATGGACACAGTAACTGTGTAGAGTACACCAAGTAATGACAACTCAAGACTGACACTGACTGACCCCTGGCCTTGTCTGGGTCACTTTAAAGCTATTTCTCACCCAGAAGTCTTTTGACCACCATTTGACAGTCAGCCTTCCTGGCATGTCACACCTCCCTATCTAGAGCTGACAGCACAACGCAGGGAGAATGCTTTTAAGGCTGTGAATTACAGACTTTGGAAAATTCACATTTACAACTAGCAAGGTGTCACCATAGAAAGCAAATAAAACTTTTTTTTATTTTTCTGCCCATGTAGAAGAGTCAAAGGACAACATCTCCTCTGGAGATATTTCAAATTGCTGTTTGATGAAGTTGTCAGATTGCACCAAGGAACCATTCTCTGCAAAGGCATATTCTGGGGATTTCATCGCCTGCCTGTCACTCCACAGGACAGCATGTTCCCCTGTGTTTAGGTTTCTGTATAAATCACTGGCTTATCTCAAAATGAATACTCAGATTGGTAGATTTAGGAGGCAGAGTAAGAAAGAGTGCATCACCCCATGTATTCTATCCAGCTCTACCACACATGATGGAGGATACGCTGAGTTTTTTCATTTGCTGTGGATCAGAACTATTTCTTGCTAAACCAGTGGCATTCCTGTGCTTTGAAAGGTAAGGCATAGGGGAGAGGGGTGTAGCATGAAGGGACGCAATTTCTCTCTCTTTTGCTGCCAAATGCACACAGCACATGTGAACTGTTCCTCAATGAGCTTCTCTCCTATGCTTAATGGCCTGTAGGATTTGAGTCTGTTTTTGTTTTCACTCTTTTTAGATCTTGATTTGAGAAACTCTTCTTACATCCATGTAAATCTAGGCTCTCTGACTTAGCAAGCTCTCTGGCACTCCAGCACTCCCACTGTCTGCTTGGGCAGAGAAAAACCAACTCTGGGGCAGCCTTGTGCTTACACCAGAGATAATGCACATTATGAAGAGGATGTGTGTGCTCCCAGGAGCAATACCTGCTTGTGACCAGCACACCTATGTTGGTTCACTCTTCCTGTTACAAGGGATTCAGTTGAGGCACCAGTCCAAGGCAGTCCACACCTCTGAGAAAATCAGGGTGAGACAGCAGATGAAAAGGCACACATGCATCCCTGGCTGAAAAGCTAAACCTTCCATTTAAAGAAATCAGAAAGTGCTGTAAATAAGGAAAAATAGGCACGACTTCATTGCAAATATGTTCTGAAAACACACTTTTTTCATGCTATTTACTACTTTTTCCCTTGCCTTTGACATTGTGACAAGAATGGGTAAAAGTCCTGAGATACCTGTTAAGATGAAGTGGTGGGAAGCTGCTGGCACACACACAGCAAGTTCAGTTGACAAAACCCATTAAACACATGAGTGGGAATTTGCCTCTGAGGATATTTTAATATCTCTAGCACAACTTTATTCCTATCTAAATCTCCCTGGAGCTGTCATTTCATGCCAGACACCAAGAAGGTCTGGTTACAGTAGCCTCCAGATGTATTTTTTGTTTCTCTAGAGCCCAACTAGAAAATCATCACCCATAACATCTCAGTGAGAACCTCATCATTCTTCCAACAACAGCTTCTACGGATACACGCTCATCTCCAGGAGGAAGACAAGGGGACATTTTTGCTCTCCTGCTACATGGCTAAATAACCAGTTTAATCCTGCAAACCTACTTAAATGCTTAATACATTGAATTATAGCACTTGCCCTTCACACTCAGGGAAGCACAGAGTACTCCTGGAGGGAATCAGCACCAGCAGCGGGCTGAGCACACAGGGGTTCTGCCCTCCACCTCTGCACCCTGTGTGCCCCATCTGTCTCCATGAGCATTCCCAGGATTGCTTCCAAAGGACACTTTCTCATCAAGATGAAGCAAAATGATGCTGTCACAGTAGCTGTGACAGTACACTAAGCTCTGCTGGCTGGAGACACAAATCAGTATTTATTAAACAGGAAAAAGGACAACTTGGAGGAGAGGAAAGCTGTCAAGCACCTTGTAACTCACAGCAGAATGCCAATAAAAGCACTGTAAACATGACTTGATTGTGCTTTCTGAATAGCTCATTATGGTGTCAAAGCTGTGACAAATTTCATATGAATGTAAATTTAAATATTACAATCTATTCAGCATCTGAAGAACCCTCCTTGTAAACCATTTTTTAGGAAAGAGGGCAGAACGTGACAAAAATATTTGGGGGTAATTATGCTACTTGTGCTGGTGCTTTCACCTCAGCAATGTCTAGACTTACACTCTCTATTTTACCAGGACATCCTTCTTCCTTTAAATAAATGTGGAGTTTTGCATAAACTGTGGAAATAGCAGCCACTCTACGTGGGGAGGACAAATCCCCTGTCTACCTAAAATGCTATTATATTAAAATCCCCATGTGGTGGACTGGAAATTAGTGGGCTGGGAGATCAAACTGCCATTTCTACCCTTCCACATACTCAGCAGACTTTAACTTACTAGCATAAGAAATTCTTCATAGAACAGCTTGATCTGGCTTCCTTTAGCTATATTGTGTAGCAAAGGGCTTTTAAATCTGACACTCAGATTTTGGAGTGGTTCCCACAGATAAAACATAGCAAAGCTGGCTATGCTGGGATATAGTATAAAGGATACATTTGTATACTATTAATGCTTTTTTTATATCTAGGCTCTTTTTCCTCCTCCCTTCAAGACATGATGGTGACTATTGTTTCGGCTGCCCACAAATAGTACCAAAAATAAAATGTACTACAGCCATTTTAAGAGAAATTGTCGAGTGTGGGTAAGTGCTTCTGCAATTGTTTGATTGATCCTGTATCATTCCAACCCAAGTTTCTCTTCAGGAACAAATCTTTGTATCTTTCAAATTCTTGACGTACAGTGGAACAAATTCTCCTCACTTATTTCGTATTGATTATGGAACACCACTAATTGAGCTTAGCACCTTTTCAGTGACAGTTTTCTCTGGAACACCCTGCACAGCAGGGGTGTGGCAGCTACAGACATGAACAACTCTTAACAGCAATACTCCCCCTTCAGAATCTCTAGATGCACACATTATTGAAGCCACATCATCTCAAAACTGGCTGTAATGAGAACAGGCTCTGAAATGATGTGCAAGTTTGAAGAAGATAATTAATGTGTGAAATTTTGCCTTTTTTTTTTTTTTTTTCTTCTCCCCTTGTGAGGAGGTGGTTTGCAGGGGATTTGGAAGCTTTGAAAAATTGGAAAAAATTGTGAGCAAATTATTTTTATAATACTGTAACAGAGGTGCCTGCCAAGAAAAATGGCTTTTTGTCTTACCACATCCTCCTCACTCCCAATTTTAATTACCACAGTTTGGCACCTGATCCTGCACAGAGCCATATAAAAGCCACACAGGCCAGCTCTTTCAAGACAGAGATAAAATAGAGGGAGGGAGGAATTAAATCCTTTTCAAATCTTTTCAGTGAGTTTCCTTCTAAAGTCACTGTCCTGGTTCCTGCATAGCTAGTACAATGACATATGGTCATAAATAACAAACTGTTCCTGCCTCCTCCTGTTGTCTCTCTTTTTCCACCCTCTGCAGAATCAAAACAAAACAGGCTTATGATTCTGGTATTATAAGCAAGCCAGTCAGGATCCAGAGCAAACAGGCAGATGAGCATGTTTTTGATTCACAGCAGAGTGCAGAGCTTTTAGATGAGCTGGTTTATTCAGCCTTGCAGGTCCCTGCTACCAGGGGCTGCTTGCTGCTTACATCTCATGACCAGAATGGTGACACACAGTTACCAAACTATGCTAAAACAAACCAAACTAAAATTTGGTAACCCTAGTTACTAAAAACATAGCTTCTCCTTTTTTCTTTTTTTTTTTTATTACTTCAGTCTTGTGACTCTCCTCCCCTCTCAAAAGGAGCGTGTCACTTTTTTCTGGGATGCTGAGGAATAAGGGAGAAGGTTTCCTGTTCAGCTCATGACCCTGAGACAAGCAGGAGATGGCATCAGTGCAGTGCTGGAGCACACATGAGAAATGCTGCAGTGTGCAACCCAGCATGTCAGGACAGGGATGAAAGACACTTCCACTTCCAAGGTGCTTGTTTTCCACTTGAACAGACTATTACACCTCTCCATGGCCCTGGCCCACAGTACCTGTGTCAGTGAGCCAGTCCACCTCAGGGAAAAAAGGAACACTACAACATGAGGGTCAAAACATTGGTCCAGAGATCAAATTTTTGATTGTTTACTGCCCATTTGCTGATTTTTCATACATAGAATAGAGCATAGAGCACAGACTATTGCAAGATGCTTTTTCTCTGGAAAAAATAATAAAAGAAAAAAAATCACAATTTAAGTTTATTTTTGCAAGTTGAACTCCAGATGCTCAGGCGAATCTGTTTTCTCATTAAAATGAGTAAAGTTTTTCCTTTCCTATCTCCTTTGTTGATACTGGGAAGCTTCTGAGGGAAACTGTAAATTAATGATTTTTTTAGCTTCTCAACCTTCCATTCTCTTTATTAAAAATGATGATGAACTTCTGTACATGATTAGTTCAGCTGTTTTCAGCCTGGCTGTGTTTGCAAGACAGAAGCTGCCTGAGCACTGGGCAGAGCTATCAATGTTCAGTGAGGTACAGAGTTACAGGGATAATCCTGCAGCACCCACAGAACACACTGAGCCACAGATGCTCTCTGCATCAGGGCTAGTCAAAACTCAGACCTTCAGCTCCCCAGAAAATTCTAACATTTTGAAACATGTTTGCGTTTCAAAACAGAATGAAAATACACAAGCAAACTGTTACATACAATTTGCAAATTATTCTGTTTGAATGTGTTAAGCTGTCCAGCTTCAATATCATGAAAATACAGAGCAAGGAACTCAGCTTACATTACAGCATGAGAGAAAAAACACTGATTTTTCTGTTAGGATGACAGAAAGGTTTTACTTCAAAACAGGCCAGGAGTGGAGAAGCCCGAGACAGCTACAAAGCTCTTGGCATCTGCCTTATCCACCTGAATTCCTCTGAGCATGGTGCTACACCCAACAGGAGAGGCTGATTCCTCCAGGAGCAGCACAGAACATTAAAAGCCAGGCTCCTGATGAGAATCATGGTATTGATGCATTGGAAAACTTATGACATTTGACTAATCACGTCCTAAAAAGCCTTTTTATCATTTAGTAAGTCCTTCATAAAAATTGTGTTGGTGAAACCTTCCTTGTAAACAAGAATTTCATAAGAATCAGTTTTCAGCTACCAATCACTGAATATAAGAAAATTGAGGAAGTATGAAATGTTTTTAATGCTCCAAGAGATGCAGAGATTAGGTTTAGGTCCACCATTAACAAGAGGAACCTACATTAGATCTCAAATAAGAGCAACAGGAAGGAGAACATGCTTTTGTCTAGGCTACCAAGTTCTCTCAGTCAGTGTGGAGGGACTCACCGCAAGAGGTTTAAAATTTCCTTAGAGAGCACCAGGAATTTCCTAGAAAGCATTAGGAAGAGAGGTTTGCCACACAGCCACCACAGAGGATTTGCAAGGGAAGATGATTTGCCCCACCTACCCTTTATCTCCCTACACAGCCTTTCAGCAGTTGCAGTTTTCAGTGTTGAATGAACCCCAAAGGAGCAAAATAAATGTGAAGCCAAATTTGGTATTTTGCCAAGTCAGTCCAGATCAACAAAAAAGAGCTGAGGTGTTCCAAGACACTGACGAAACAATTTTGATTCCACAAAAATAACCACAATGCTTATTAAGAAGAGAATAAAAATTATCTGAGCATTTTGGATAAAGAAGCAAGGGTTCTGCTAGCCCTCAAAACTTTCCATCTACTGTGTTTATATTTGAGCCTGCCTCAGGCTCCTGGGCTCTCTAACATAGCCCAGCTAAGGTAAGCTCTTCATTGTGACAGAGATTTCAATTAGTCAAATACCCACCACTGATTAACAGTGTGGCTGATACATAAATCCCAGTTGGACTGAAGAGAGTTTTCTTTGTTTTTATTTTATTTTTGTGTGTGACAAGACACTTGCTGGAAAGTATCTTTATAAATTGAACTGCACTATTTATGTTAATATATTATGGAGAAGGATATTATGTGTGGCACCAGGAAGATAGTAGAAGCAATAAGCAAAAAAATTAGAATCTTGCTCTTCTTTTGATTAGAAGACTTCCAAATTGGGGAAAAAATATCAATACAGAGAACAAGCCCTGGATGCTGGGAGAGTATGCTTTACTACTGACAAAATTGTGTTTCCACCAAGTCACCCAGCAGATTTTGAAAGAGAACATGAACTCTGTGCCAGTCTGGATAGAGCTCACAGCCAAATTTGAAGCCTCTGATAAACAGAAAAAGCACAAGAGAAAGAAACTGAGGAGTAATGTGGAAAAGCTCCTTAGAAACAACCAAAACAACCACATCTAGCCATGGTTCTCCAGAAGATGGGACCTGTTTGCAGCACAAACACCATAACGTGCATGGATGTTACCACTTCCCCCATGGTGATATTCAAGTATGCAGCAAGGCAAAGTTCCCAAGCTCTGCTGTGATGGAGATGTGTGAAAGCAAATGTTTAAAGTTCACTCAATAAGTGAATCCAGGAAAATCCAGGAAAACAGGGAAAGAGAAAGCTCCAGGAAGCCACTGTTCAATCTGATGAACAAGAGGCAGAGAGCAGGTGAATTAGCTTTTACACCTTGCCCCTAACACTCCCAACCAGCCAAACTACAAGCAGGAAAAAGACACCATCAAAGCAGAATGTCACCTTGAACCCCAAATAATCCTTTAAAGTTACTTCTACAAGACTTAGCTAAATATTGCTGAAAAAAACTGCTAGGTAAAATGACAGGGACCATTCATCACTAGACTCTGCAGCATTGGCAACATCAGAGCTCTGTTGTCATAAAAATGCACCAGAATTTTCTAACAATAGTGGGAGAGGCAGAAAATCCAAGAATATTTGGAATCCTCCTTGCTTTACAGAGCAGAGAAAATATTTGTTTTTTAAGAAATCTCCCCTCAATCCTTACTCTTTTGAATCAAAGCTGTTGTTCAACTTCTTTAGGGTTTTTTCAATATTCTGATTATACATACAAAAGGGAAAAATCTCCTTTAGTGAGTCCAAAGAAGTGAAACACTCTTGTAAATGGACAGACTCGGACACAGAGTTTCAGTTTTCATCAACACAATTGATCCTCTCTATTGACTTATTATTGAGCGCATACATTGGAGCATGCAAAACCCAAAAATAACTTCTAAATTGTCAGTTATCTCAGATTTCTCTTTTAATTAACAGGATTTAATCCCAATCCCAGTTCCAGAAAAGATGCAGATTTTAGGCTGTAATTATTCTGTTTAGTAAAAATGTGGGTGCATGCAATATTGCAAAGTGCCTTCTGGACTGACCACTGATCCATGGCCAGGGAAATCCTGTTTCCTTTGAAGATAAAATTGTGATTCAGGTGGACAAAATAAAAAATATTTATTATTGGAATGCACATGATAAAAATCAAAAACAACAAAGCTGGGAGTGGGGACTGTTGATTGTTTCCCTGTTTTCAGGTATTCCTCTGTATGAGGAACTTGCTGGAGGTAATTATTAACTGCATTTGGTAGTCTGTCTAATACATATATCTATATTCACAGACACATGCCCAATCACAACTCCTACTAAGCTTTGATCAGGAGTTTTCTGATAGATATTGGTAATGAAAACTGTGTGCATCTTACCCAAAAAGAGTTCCCACCAATATCATGACATTTGATCTCAGTCAGCACCAATGAAACAGAAAAATTTGATCTAATGTACAAAAGTTGTGGTTTGCTTCATGCTGGCTCCCATGTTTGGAATTTAAAAAACCCTTTGCCTTATCTTGGGAAGCTTATTGCTCATGCTTTACCCCAGCATAAACACAAGGCACCTAAAGTATTGAAACTGTTTACAAGCACCAGTCCACATTTTCATGCTCACATAATAGCCTCAGCAAACTCACAGTGATAACTTGAAAAAACAACTGTCTAAATGCATACAGCTGAATGGAGAAACAACCTGCAGCTAAAATAACTTTGTCTCTCTATCTGAATACTGACAGGACAGGACAGAAAAGTGCTGAAGAGAGGAGGAAGCTGTTGTATATCACACTTGAGAATTCATTTGGACAAAGTTCCATTTATTCCAGATGAAAGATTTCATCCTGCATTCTTGAGCTACCTTTAACATAGAAGAGATTAACAGAGCTTTGTGAAAGAAAAGACCTATCTTAAACACAGACTAGCCCATTGCTACCAGTTAGCTGCCATTAGCATTTTGTTTGGCTTGGAAAGGAAGAGGTTTGTGTCCAGAGATGATGCTCCAGCACCTGAACTGAAGGCTACAGTGACTCACCCAGCTCAGCTGCCCTCTTAAAGCAAGAAAAGAAACACACCCGAAATTAGGTGCCTAGCATGAGGCATCTGTTCCTAATCGAAATGTTTTGTTTTACTCTATAATTAGGTTTCTAAATGCCTAGTTTGAGATTTGGGTACAGATTGGATACTTTAGAACTAACATATTTGGAAATGTAAGCAATTATTAAAAGTCAAGCAGATGTCTGTTCAGCCCTCCTTCGTTTGCTCTGCGAACACATTGTCTGCTCACACAAATACTGGCCCTGGAGATTAAGAATTTAAGAGCTACACAGAGGATGGCTGTGTTCTGAGAAGGCAGCACAAAAAAATCCCTGTTCTGAGTGTAAAACTATGCCCCAGCACTCCTGGCTATGGGGTACCCATGAACCAGCCATGGGAAAAATCTAGGAAGGAGCAAAAGTCCCTTGAAGCTCTTTGTCTGCTTGTTCTCTTTATGGAAAGGTACATGACAAAAGTTTTGAAAGCTGAGCCTAAATTAAAGAGTCATTTCCTTTGTTAAATCTTCCAGCACACTGCCAGCACAACTGAAGAGGGCTGACTTCTGTCATCTGGGGCCAGGTGAAAAATTGATCTTGAATTCAAATACTGCCAGTGTTTCAGGACAGGCTATGCACAAAACTGTTATTATTATGCTGGAATCACAACATGGAGGATTTTAGTGTAATATTTTTCATCAATGATTACAACTATTACTCACGTACAGTATCTACAACATTTTTAAAAGTAGCCTTTATGACTGGCTTCATCCATACATATTAATTCGTCCTCTATTGTCTTTTAAAGCATTATAGATTATGAGGTCCGTTATGGAAAGCACTTAAAACATTAACGGTTGTGACTAAATTGCAAAAATTTCTGTGTTTTCCATATTAAAACTACTTAAATTTCCTAAGAAATGTAGGTCTACTGGCATTTTCTTTGGCAGAGGAAATAATCATATTTGGAGGATAAAACATATATTCCTTGAGACGGATCCATAATAGTTCGGCTGTGGACTGACAGGTTCCTCTGAGTGATGTAGGCATAAAAAGTTAGTTTATAATATATGCTCTCTCTTTGCATCTGTTTATCATCTGGGTTATTTTCCATTTACAAAATTTCTCTAAGGATATTTCTGTTCTCTAAAAATCATTACCAGTGCCCACAGCCTTGTGGGAGACCCTCCTATAAATAGCAACAAAATAAACAAACCATAGTGCATACAGAATGGAAGATAATATATAAGAAAACATGTGCTGTCAAATGCCAAATGGCTATTAAAAACAAGCATGGGGATAACGTCACTTCAAAAATCATGAGGCAAGAGAAGTCCCTGACAGACTATTTTAGCATAAGAAAATGCCTGAAAAATATTATCGAGAAAAATTCCAGACACTAAAATGAGCTGGTGCTAGCTGGACATTGATAGCTGCATCCTGACTTCAGACAGCATTTGAAAACAAATCCACTTTCATCTGTGAGAATATCAGCTGCAAGCCAGAGGGATGGAATTGTTTTTTTCCCCTTTTCAGGGCTTGCTGAGGTTTAAATAATGTTCCACTCATGTGTTAGTGCACCTGGTGACACACACAGCCTTACCAAGAGCTGCCACACTGATAATTCTCAGACAAGAACCAGATCCACGCATTCAGAGAAATCTCACTGCCTACTGTTGCTGTCAAAAAATCCTGATATTCATCAGGCACTTCCAGTTTAGAGGCAGATCGCAGAGACCACCAAAGCAATCACCTTCCAGCTGACAAACCCAGTTTGGACTCTGTTTGGAAGGGACTGTGTCAATGAGCTGCCTTTTGAAGAACTGGTTCATTTACATGGGAATGAAAAAAAAAAATATTCCTTTTGTACATCTGAGACAAGGCACAAAACAGAGGAGGTGCCACAAGGCACAAAGTATGAATAAATGCCATGAAATTGCATATGAACTGCAGGGAAATCAATGGTTTTTTTGACAAATCACAGCAGATATATTTTGTCCTGTGGTTCCTGCTGCTGCAAAGCCACAGCCAGAAATACTATCAAGTCTTCACACTGTTTATAGACATGCAGTAGAAAATCATCTTAGCTGGGCCCAGTGGGTGTTTACAACAGCTGTAAATTCCCTTCTAACTTGCACAGATACAATGACTTTTACATCCCTTCCCTAAAAACTGAAGGAAATTGTCCACTGCTGAGAAGATGCTCAGTTTGTTCTCTCTCCATCTCTACTTGCTTCCAGGAAATTGGAGCCTACCCCTTCTTGGACAGAAATTCACTCTTTTAGTTTTTGACCTTTTTTCCTGCTTTAAAGCTGTTTGCTCTTGAAACACATGTCACAATTAATTTCTTTCCCCATCCTCACCAATGAGCAGGAACTTACACAGCTTCTGAGTCCTTCTCTTCAGAAAATGCTTATTTTGTCCCTTTCCTGGTGCTTCCTTCACTCACTATCATGGAGAAAAGGATATCTCTAATATGTGGAAGAGTTTTACTAATGTTGACTGGGACTGATGTCCTGCTGATGGTGTTCCCTACCTCAGTGAGGGCCATCCAAGTGTACAGACCTCATTAGCCTCTACCTTACCCCAAATCAAGTGCCTCAAGCCCACGTGGCACAGAGCAGCTCTGTTCCTAGAGGAGCCTGCATGATCTGTCAGCCAGGACATCACTCTGAGTGAGCAGGATCTGGCACGTTGGGGTCCTTACTCTGAACCCTAAGACTGAAAAGGATCTTTCATGGTTATGCCATTCTTGAAACACAAGTCAACCACACAAACAAGCTCCTCACATATAATTCAAGACTGCCTTTCACTGACAGAGCCTCTCATTGAAGGTTTTTTATGGGAATGCTGCATTATCTTCCATGTGTGACTGATGGGCACAATATATTGGCCAAAATGCTGGGCTTAAAAGTCACAGTATCACAGATGAATACTCATCATCAAAGAACAGCAAAGGACTTCCAGGACATCTGGAGCTATCACGCTATCCAAGAGAGCCAACAGCACAATTCCAAGCTATTACAAACTAAGACACGATCATTGCAGTCCTGCTCACTGACTGAATTTCTTTCTTTTGGGGGAGCAGGTCATGGGCTTTAGAGGGGATCAGTACATGTTTTTATAACCAGCTGTTGGCACTGCAGTATTTAATGTCTAGGCAAGTCCAGCTGCTGTTCTCTGCTAATAGCAATCATAAAGCCAGACCCTGTTGGCCTCTAAGTAGAAGTTTAAATGTCCCACAGGGCTTCTTTGGAAAGAGGAGTGAATGACCCTGATGTCTGGACTAGCATTAGTTTCATCTATAAAATTCAGGTCATAATGTAAAGAGCTGTGTGTGAACTATTGCTGAGAGCATAATGACCAAGTTAATTGCCTATATAATCATTCTCCAGTCCAATGAAGTGCCCTGAGATAGTCTGAATGGGAAAAGTACCATTAAAAAATCCTTAGGCTAGACTAAACTTTAATTACATGACACCTGCAAATGATAAACTGAGAAACAACTCAGTAAGACACACACATTGTTAAAAAAAAAAATGTGCTCTGCTTGTGCCATTAATGGATAAAGGCTCAGTTCCTAAAGAGTTCATCCTGAAAGCTGCAAATAGGGAGAATGTGGTAGATTACATACAGGAAAATCCTCAGGGCATTCACCTGTAGTCTAAAGGCACAAGCCAACATTCCTCTTCCCCCAAGGCAGTAATAATTTCATACAAATACAACTCAGAACTTCTCAGGGTGGACCAAGGCAGGGTCTGGACATCCTGATGGCTGCAATACCTTGGAGAAGGGCTGGATGGCAAAATAATTCTAGGGTTTTTTAAGAAGCAATATCAAACTCAAGTGTGTTTTGCTAAGACACAGGAAGGTTGGCAAACCAGATGAACTTGCAATCCTGTTTTATTCAGGAGACAGCTGTGAAGGTTATGACATTTTCTTTTATAACAGCTACACTTGGGCTAAAACAAGTAGCAGTAGCTAATTGACTCAGCCAGTGCATTTCCTATTAAACCTTAAACATTAAGAATTCATAGGCAGAACCAGAAATAAACTGTGTGTGGGTGTGAAGGTACATGCAACGGTAAAAAGCTAAGCCTGCATGAAATTATATTAACTTCAGCTGAATGGAAAGATCCATAGTTAGATTAGAAAACTGTATTTTATTTGTTGGCTTTCAAGGAAGTTATTGTTAGCATGTTTGGCTTTGTCATTGCTGTTGTAACTTTTAATGCAACATGGTTTTATCACATGCAACACGGTGCCATTCCACATCATGTACCTAACAGGATGGTGTCAGGCAGGATAACATCAGGCCATGGCAAAGCCATCAGGATCACACTGTACTCATCAGACATTCTCCCTGGCAGACTGTAGAGCTCCCCCCGTGATTTAATCCAGAAAACTCTCCCTTTGACTTTGACTTGACATGCTGTTTTGAACAGTAAGGAGAGCCAAACACCAGCTCTTAAAGCTAGGCCATGGTTCCAGGGTCCTGTTCTAGTAACTGTCAGCTGGAAAAACACTAGCAAAGTGGCCAAAGATAGAGGCAATTACCATAAATTACACTAGCATTATGCAAAGAGAAAATTTTTATATAAAATAGTCCTCAAAGGAAATTCTCCTGGCATATAACCAGCCACAAGCTCACTTCAGGGATGAGCCCTAAAAAATTAAGTGCCTGTGATCCAAACCTGGCACAGATACCCATCTACAAACTGAGATATTTCCCTAGGATGCAGATAACAACAGGAGCATCAATCTACTTTTCTAGTGAGGTAAAAAACCCAAAATCAAAAGACTTGCTAGGTTGCTTGTCATATCACAGAAGTAAAATCAAGTTAAAAATGATGATTCCTTGAACCCCACATCTCATCACAGAGCACACTAGACAGAAGACTTGGTCATCTTCCCTTCTATGGAATTGATATGCACTGAAAGAAAAAATTTATGTAGCCTAGTTAATAAGATTTTAGGAATCTCCCTGTCAGGAGGTAAATACCATAACTTTCACAGGAGACTAAAGATCCAGCTCACTTACAAACATACACCACAAATGTTCTAGGCACATAACAAAAAATCAAGATATTGCCTCTGCCCAGAGAATGTGATGGAAAATTCTTCTACTGAATTGTTCATGCAGTGATTCCAATCAGGTGTTTATAGTTTTACTCCACTGAAGTTTCTCCCAATGTTCACCCTTGGCCTTAAAATACCAGTCCTGCCTTTCTGAATGATTATTAAGAAGTGAGATAGCTTGCAGATATTTTATTTCTCTGCCTTATAGCAAACAGACTGTGCCTTTGATGGAAGATGTTCTCCTCTTACCTTCCTGGAAAAAAAAAATAGCCTTCACACGATGATAAAAAAGAAAGCTTTAAAGTGTTTGTAAACCGTACATCAAGTAAGAACAAAAAATGTGGTCAAAATATTTTGTAGATTAAAAAAAACTTGGTATTCATAGAATTTTTAGAGACTAAATAGAAAAGACATTTAGGAAAAAGTTCAGAGTAAAATGAAATCCTTTGTAATTAATTTTCCCCAGCTTCTACTTGTAACCTCTACATATGAACTTAGTACTTTATTTCCATTTTCTTTCCTAGAGGGAAAGAGTAGAGAGGAGAATTTTTCATTCTTGACTGGGTTACCTGTCATTAATGAACACAGTAAGCATGTTAACTATCCAAGCATACCTACTTCCCCTGACTCCAGTTCAGCCTCAGCAGTCTCTCAGCACTTCACATGATTACAGTCAGTGTGAGGAGAGGGGGAAACATTGTTCATGTGTCCTTACAATGCATCTTCCACTCTGAACATCCTCTGTATATTTCCCTTGGAATATATGGCCAAAAAGACACAGTCCTCAGATCATAGTTACAAAAAAAACCTAAATCAAAACAACCACATTCATTTTAATTCAGTGCCAAACAGACCTGAATTTGAGCTCGGAAACAACCACTTAATTATCTTCATTTAATGATATCTCAATCAAAAAAGTAATTAAATGAATACTTTTAAAGTACTTAAAACTTTTTACTGGAATTATTCTGATACAGAATGATGCTCCTCCCCTGCCTATGTTACAATATAAAGGATGTTAAAACAGGCAAAGATTATTAATACTAGCAGTTTATATCAGAAGCACAGACAATACCTCACTGGTGATCAGCTCTCCAGTTAAAAATATTTTTACAGCAGCTGACAGAGCTGACATTGACATGAAGCAAATGAATGATTAGGAACAAAAATACACTGAATATTCAGTCACTAGCTAGCCAAGCACATTATATCTCTTCCGTGCAGGGAAATCTACCTGGCCCTTCCCTTCCAGCTGCACTTTTCAAAGTCCACAGCTCCTGCCTGCCTATGTGAAGTTCTCATCTGCTATCCTGTTCAATTCACCCCATCTTTTATGTGCTGCTTCACACAAGATGTAGAGGCTGTCCCACCAAAGCACATTAGTGTTTTTATTAGATCATAAACCACCATCTGAGTCTAATGATCTCATCTTACACTTCCAGATTTGGCATCCCACTGAAGAGTGTTGAGCTCCTGTGGTTTTTATCTTACTTCAGCTCTCAGAGTGGAGTCCCACATTTCTCAGGAGCACCTGACTTGCTTTGATTGCATTTCTCCTTTGGTGAGTAACACGTAACAAATCCTCCAAATCTCAGCACCCGCTGATTCAGCTGTACCAACATCATGAAAATCTCATAAAAGGGTCCCAGTCACACACATGCAGCCTTATTGCCACAGTTCTGCTCAGAGTGAGCTGTTACCCCTCTATTCCCTCCAGGGCTCAGGGCAGGTGCCACTGAATGGAGGCTCCTGCTTATCCTGCACAGCCCCAGTGTTCACAGAAAGGTACAAACTGGCACAGCCTTGCACCATCTCTTCACCAGCTCTACTACTGGCTTACTACAGGGGAGCTTTGGTGAGACTGAATGAGCTCTGGATGTGTTTTTGTGTTTAATTTTTCACCACTGCTCTGAAGCCTTCAGTAACACACATGACATGGTGCATTATTTGCTACTACTGACATGCTAGGGAATGACTCAGTGTCACTTCTAACTTCAGTAGCAAAATTCAGCAGAAAAAAAAAAAATCACCTATCAATATTATACACTAAATGCTCAATGCTTTCATGTGTGTGCTTACAGGTGCTTGCTGTTCCAAACTTTGAGACTGCCCTGCTTAAAATCTACTCAGTATGCTTTCCTCCTCGCTCTCCACCCACCTTCCTTTTAATCCCATTCTGTCAGTACAGCAGAGATGAGACTTGAATCACTGAAGCAATCTCAGTCAAAAGGGCCATTGCAAAACTGCCTTGTCTCCATCCTTCCTCTCATTTTTCCTTCAACCAAACAGACAAACATTCATTGCTTCCTTTCCCTTGAGTGTTCTGGCTAAAATCTGCCTCCTGTGTAAAGACCTCCACTGTACACCCTGCACCCTCTGCTGCTCCTGAGCACCTCTCTCCTGAGTTTGCAGAGCTGGACCTATGAACTTCTGCATGATCTCACTGCCCAGGCTCATCAAGTGGGCAACAAGAGTGTCCCGTGCTTCAAGCCAAGAGCAGAGTTCAAAAATATTGCATGAACAGTAGCACCTACAGGTTCTTGTCTCTCTGCCTCCCCTGTTCTTTACTTCCGTGCAAAGGGAGCATAATACACAGTAAAATCTAAATGCATTTGCCACCTCATCACTAGAGGCACATATAAATTCCTCACAAAGGTGGGAAGCAATTACAGCCCAAGCTGTAATTTCCCTTCATCCCAACTTTTATTTTTCCTCTCACAGCTAGAGATTGGAGAGTCTTGAGAGACACACAGCTAAGGGAAGCTGCTTTAATACTCTGACATTTCACACACGGCTGCAGAGCTGCTCCTCAAATATTTACCCAACATGCATATGCTGGTAAATTCCAGTGGTCCACAGCAGGCTCCAAATTTTTTCCATTTACTGGGATGATCATGGGAGACAATTCAAACAGGTAATGAGCTCAGTCTTTAAAGATTTCATAATTAATTGAAACCAAAGGGTTGGGGCTTTTTGCATTCAAGGTTGTTACTCCCTGGCCAAGATCCTGTCTGTAATATCACTAATATCACCACAACCCTTCCCTGGAATTACAGCTGATGGAGTTCTGCACACTCACAATGTGACTTCAAGGCATAGTTAGGAGTGACTGCTGTGCTGTAAACTAGTTTGTGTTTCACTGTGGAGCCACAGATTCATGAGACAAAGCTGGAAACCAGTTGCAATACAAGCATATTAAGGAACTTCCATTGTAACAGATTAAATAGAAACAGTTGGATTCATTAAGCCTTAATATCAACATATGGATTAATTTATGTACCTGCATGCTTAACCAGCTCTGAAGTACACACAAGGATGGGTAAATGATCTTTTCCAGTGTTTCTGGGTTTCAGATTACAAGCTGGTGCTGCCAGGAGCTGTGTCCTGGCAGCTTTACCATGCTGAGGTGGCCAGCACAGGACTCCCTCTGCCTGGCAGCTTTCACTCTGAGAACAGCACTTGGAACAGCACTTTGTCTTCCATCTTCACTCACTGACACTGCCATAAATCTGTTTCTACTCTGTTCTCTCCTAGTCTGTTTCTAACTTTCAAATGCATTTCCCCAACTTACTTCACAAGGTCAGAGGGAAAACTCTTTAACATTTATTGCCAGAATCTACCTCGGTTCACTCCAAACAGCTGCTGTACAAGACTTGTACTTGCCCATTTCCACACCTGGCCTCTTTCTTTTGACATCCAAGGGACAAATAACAGATGGATCAATTCTAAGAGCAGCCTGTGTACTGAGCTTACTGCTGGGAGGAGTAGGAATAGCTCTGTATGCAGAAGAATGACAAGAATTGGTCAAAACAGGAAGAATCATCTCAAAATGGAAGTCTTGGAATAGCACTTGGAATAACTTACAGCAAGGAGCCACCACACTGTCTCACAGGGAGGTGACAGAAGAACACAGCACTGCTCTCCACAGTGTCTCAGCCCAGCCACAGCCTAACCCCACTCCTGTGCAGGCCAGGTTTATGTTTAGGAACTCCCTGGGAACTGCAGAACTCCTTTTGCCAGATGGCTTAGAGCAAACAGCACACCAGCCCTGAGAAGGAACTGTACTAAAAAACATCCCCTGCTCTGCAAGATCCTGGCTTTGGCTGGCCTGTAGCAGTCACTGCAGAGAGGGGACAGTGCTGGCCTGCTGCACCATGTTTGCAGTCCTTGCTTGGGCAGGCTGGGTCATTTTGGAGGTGAAGAAGCAGTAAGGAAAGGAGAAAGAAAAATCTATTAAGATAGGCAGCAATATTCAGCTGCTTCAACCAAATAGAAAACATGTAGCTCCACTTTGCCTTTGAAATAAGTAATTAGGAGCATAACTGCAAGAGAAGCATCAACAAGCTTCCCATTTAGCTGGCTATTATTTTCTGCACATCTGTACCTTTTGTTAACATAACCTCAGCTCCAAAAAGTCATATCCTGTTGTTAATTTACAGAAACTAAGCAGAGGCTCTGTAACAGAGGTTAATTTGGGTTTAAAACAAATGAAGTTCCACAGAATCATATACTGCTGATTAAGATGGCTAAAAGGAGTGCCTGGGACAAAGCCTCATTTTTTCTGACAAATTTTTAATCACTGGACATATCCTTTTGTGAACTGGGATTATGCCCGCTCTAAGATCTGTCATCCAGGTCTCCAGTGCCAGAGGTCCCTGTGACACGTGTGAGGCACAAGGACAACCTCTCAGGATGAATTCCAACACCTCTATATTGCAGCTGCCTGCCTTAGAGATGGCTCAATTCCAAGGGTTCAGTGCCTCACTCTGCCACTGGATGCTGCAAACTCAAATTATCAGTAAATATTAGAATTATTGAGATTCCAATCTGTATGCATGCAGACCTTACTGATAAAAAAAATAAGTAAATATCTGACAAATTATTCTACCAAGTCTTTAGTCCAAGCAGTGACATGTAAAAATTACTCTCATGTCTTGCTTTTTAACCTGAAAATCCACACAATTTCTATCCTTATACAAGGACTGAAGCATGGGGCATGGAGTTGTTCTGTCTAAATCAAGCTCACAGAATTTTAGCCCAAACTTTGTTTTAGGGGAACATAAGACAGAGAAGATTAAAGCATTCAGTGCCTTTTCTACAATAATGGTGAAAGCCTACACAAAATACTTTATTAGCAGCATCATTACAACAGACTTATCTGTGAAGCACAGAAGTGCAAAACAATTACCCTTAACCCTTGTAAAATATATTTAGATCATTAGAACCCCTATACTAATTCAGCTAATTATTTCTCTCATGAGAAACAATTTCTTCTACACCTATACTACATAAGTCTCCTATTCTAATCACTACAGTCTCTAACACCAAAAATTATGCCATTGCAGCTTTACCATAAAAAAAAAAAAATCGAGAATTCACATTAGAAGAAAAAACCAAAACAACACAGAACTCAATGGTAAATATGAAAATACATTTGACAGAAGAGAACTCACTAATTAGCCAATCTTTCCTCTTCCTGACTCAGTCCTCTTTCAAGGACTGATGTGCTCATACTGCAGAATTGCAGCATTGACCAAAACATTGAAATTCATGTGGGTCATGCCTGAGGAGCACTCAGAGCAGTATTAAAAATATCTAATTTCCCATGGGACAGAGAGCACTTTTTTCAAATACATGCAATAATACCATAACAGATATTTCTTTAAAACCCTACCAAAATATACTTAAATGAGTGAAATTTTGTGGACCAGGGCATGTCCTTTCACAGAGACTATATCCATACTCAAACCCAGCTGAGGGAAAGAGGAGCTATAACTGCATGCAGCTGATTATCATGAGAATTAGTGAGATGCCCTGTGTGCCTCCTGTGTCTGTATATCCCAGCTGTATTCCTTCTACAAGTCCACGGGGTGTGCCTAACCAGATCTGCACAAAAAATGCATTTCCTACCTTTCAGCACCTCTGCTGCCCTTCTCAGTATTTGCTTTCCCTCTGCCATTTTCCAGGGAGTGACCAGAGCTGCCTGTTGAGTTCACTGTGCAGGGAAAACCTAGATTTATAGATGGCATAGAGATGTTTTCTATTTTTTTTCCCTTTTTTTCCCCCTAATAATTTTTACAAGTCTAGTTGCCTTTTCTGTGTGACTGAGCACAAAGATGATATTTGCAGTGAACTACACTCAGTGACCTTAAAGAAGGTCCTTCTGAAAGGGAGTAGCTAAGGTAAAACTTACCATGTATATGCCTTAGAAGTTATTTTTCCTGGTATCATTATTTTACATTTACCAGCATTGGATTTCATCTGCCATTTCATCTCCTGGTCATTCAGCATTGAATAATCATTTTGCAGTTCATCCTAAGCAGACTTATGTTGAACTACACTGACCTTTTCCTTCAATTGTAAATATTTTTGGTTTAATCTTCAACCCTATTTTTTACTCAGCTACAAATGCATGGAATGACATAATTCCCACAACATATTTTCATGGGGTCCTTCTGGTAACTTTACTCCTTGGCCAAAATGACTATTTATCACTGCCTTTCTTTATTTCCCCCTGCTTTTAATAATTTATTTTTTAAAAGACTACAAGACCAGTAACCAAAGGGGAAACAAAGGAGAGTGGATGATAAATTAATATATTCTGGTACTCCTAGATTTACCTTGTCTGGATTTAACTTTACTGCCTTACTATCATGAAGCTACACAACAACAGCCTAGGTAATAATTTAGTACATAACACTCCTGGGGATTACATGGAGGATGACCAGCTACAAATTTACTCAAGTCCCTTTAAATAAATGAATACCAGAATTCCTTTAGGAATTCATTAGCAATTGGCCCATTTTAAAATGCCTTAGGGTGATTTTCTTGGTCCTGTCCTTGTGGATTTACACCATTCTTTAATATTACATATATTTGACCTGCTTTGACTTCTAGCTTTTCATTAATCCCATTTTCATTAAATAAATACCCAAAATAAGTAAGAATGACTTAAATTAAAACAGAAAAAATGCTTCATAGTTTTTTAGTATATACTTATTTTCTATTACTTCTTACTTTGAGTATATTACTAAAATCTCATTAGAGTTGTTTACATTTGTTTGGTTGATTTTTTAAATTCTCTTTAGTCTTGGCTTTTCTGGCTGTCTCCCTCAGACTGTGCTTCTGAGTTGTGTTCATTTCATTTTCAGTTGTGTCCTTTTTCAGTTGTGTTCTTTTCATGGGGGTGTGATTCCAACCCAACTTCCAAGTTTAAGGCACATTTCCAGCACCACATGCATGTCCTGACTCCCTGCTCTAGTTCTGACTCTTCTTTGGATAATTCTTCACTCATAGAATTCTTATTCCCTTTTTTCTTTTTTTTTTTTTCTCTACAGTAAAAAGAGTATACTTTAAATATTAGAAAAATTATAATGTCAGCATGAAATATGGAAAATGTAATGCTTTGCATATAGAAGTGTAGAAACATGAGTGAGACAAAAAAAGAAACTCTGAAAACTTTCCTGCACTATTTTTTTGGATGCTTCATTATTTTTTCACTTTATTTCATCCTTACAAAGTGTTGTCTGCAAATCTTATTGTGAGGACATGAGAACTCTCATTTTAAAGAGAACAAAATGGTAAACCTGTTTCTGAAACTGCAAGGAGACACTAAGAAAGCATCTCCTCAATTTCTACAAGGCTGTTGAGTGACCTGCTTTGGTATTAACACTGATCCCTGTACTGGAGAAAATTTTACCATATGCAAGTTCATTAATTATGGGCTTTTAAATAATTATTTAGTATTTGCACTGGTAAAACTATTTTTTTTCCCAAGGAAAACAGATTGCAAACTCAGCCTCAATTAATTCCATTCTGTCAGACATTTGCCCATTTTTGGTATTTCATTCCAGGTCATGCTGATGCAAAATTCAGAGATGCCAACTGTCCTGCATGAGAGCTGTCAGACAGATTAGCACTCCTGCACTGACACGGCTCTTGCTTGGTCAGGACTGAGAACTGCTGTGTTGAAAAATGAAGCTCAGCTGATGTGCCTATGGGAAGAGAGCAACTGGCACTACGTGGGGTTTTGTCCTATGGGGAGACTTGGTACCTAAAACCACAGTGTCCAAAATATATTCCCACTATTCTCTGTAAAAGGACCAAGATTTGTTAGCACTAAAGCTCTCCTGAATTCCCTGAGACCAGTTTGTTCATTTCCTCTGTTAAAGAAGACTACAGACATCCCTTTGTTTTCTTCTTTCCTACAATATTTATGAAGTCTCTTTGCTTGCTCAATTGAAACTGATGATTGTGATCCTTTCTTTTTCCAGTGCTCCCTCCCCTCTGAAAGGAGACTCTAGCAATCTCAGTTACAGATTGCTGCCTCACCTATTGTTTTTTTGTCACATCTCTGTGCTCATGTGCTGACAGAGCATCGATGCTTTCCCAGCTGAGCAGTGTCCCAGCTCTTATCTACATCAGAGTGCTCTCCAAGAATTGCCACAGTTAGTCCTGTAGGATCCAGAACAATTCAGACTTTGCAGCCCTACCACAAAGGAAAAGATCCTAAAGCTCCTTAAATCTTCCTTGAGAGTGATGGAATTCCAGGACTGTTATTCTGCACGTAAAATGAGGAAGAATTAAAATCCATATATTGTAGGTATTCCCCAGTCATTCTGATTATAAGGTGCAAATAATTTAAACAGTATCTTTTGTGGGGTTTTTTGCCCTTTTTTTTTTTTTTTTTTTAATTTTGGGTCTCAATTAAACACTTGGGCTTGGAATTTCTAATGTACATAGTAGAAATGAGAGGTACAGTTCACTAGGACATAATTTTTGGCTCTCAGAATTTCTTTCCTCATGCTGTGTTAACTTTTCAACAGACCCAAAAAAATTCAGACTGCTGAGGAAGTGTGGTCCTTGTTTATTCCACCTCAGACCTGGAAATAAAACAAAAACCCAGAGGACAATGGGCCAGCTATTTTTGGTTGGTATCAGAGTATGCAGCTACTACCACACAACTCAAAATCAAGGCCCATTTCTTCAAGAGACTCTCTGTGGAGAACTTGTTATAGCACACCACCAATATCTGATGTAGAATTCAGGGGGAAAAACAAATCCTTTTTCCTAATAGTACTTGTATTCCAGTCCAAAAATCTATTTTTAAACCACTAGCATTTTGGGGCACAGAAACAAGCTTCTAAGAAGAAATGGGAACTACAACTCATAGAAAAGCAAATTATGCTACCAGCTGTATCTGTTTGCAAGTGTTACTTGCCTTAAACGTGGCTTTGAAAAAACCTTTCCTAGTAAAAACCTAAAAATGCCATTTTACCACAAGAAATATGCAGCATTCCTGGATTAATAATATTTTATAGCATAGCTGCTTGGACCTAGTGGGTTTTTTTTCTGTTCAGACTACTATTTCTGTGTTGCTTTGTGTAGATATAGCTATTACTATGAAATTGTTGGTACTGCTGCTGTTGTGAAGCCCAAAGGGTTCCAGCATCAGATGAAATTTCCCAAGATAATCTGGGCTACATGAATTGCTTTACATGGATTGCATTTTAAAACTCATTTGATAATGAGTGTTTTAGAGGGGAAAAAAGTCCTTCTGGCTGAATCACAAACCACGACAAGTTAAGTGTGCTTAACAAGATTTGTCCACTTATCCAGTGTGAATAGCTGGAAAGAATTTTTCTGTTCTGACAATTTTAGAGGGGGTTAAGAAATGGAAAGGAAAATCCATAAGAAATAATCCACATTCTTAATGCTCACCAGTTATGGTGAAAATAGCAACTTTTGAGGTCCTTGCCCCAAATCAGGATATTTTGGTAGACTACTGCTATGCTGTTCAAATATTCCAAATTTCTGCTTGTGCACAGATGTAGCTCTTGCTCTGGTTAAAGTTCTGCTTCATTTAAACACAGGAAAAACCCACCACTAAAAGTTCACTATGCACAGACTGAAATTTTCAGAATTCTGACCTGTTTTACCTGGAGCAAAATGTGACAATTCCTGTGGCAAATCAGAAGTGGATACTCTGCAGTGCTAATGACAGCAGCAAGGGAAACACAAAGCACATAAACGAATGTAGCTACAGTGCACAAGCCAAAGAGGGCATCCCCTTGGAGTTTTCACCAGGGCAACGTTTCCAGACACCACCCCACCCTGGGCCTAACAGGTTGCAGCTGGATAAAAAAAACCAAGATGTTCCAGTTTTAGCACTTACAGGATGCTTACCCTTCCTGCAGTTGGCATGCTGACTTCCTGGAATGGTTTCAATATGACTGATCAGAAACACATTTACTACAAATTTTAAGTGCTAAATGACTCCTCTGTAACCTCAACCTAAACTGAGTATTATTTCAAAATGAAACTTAACATAAACCTGGAAGATTATGGCAAATAATAACAAAGCTACTATGAAAATGTTAGGTTGACTAAGGACACAAACCTTTCTGTGGAACAAGGTGTTTTGTCAGCCTACAGAATGAGAAGGCTTCAGTTCTCCTACTGCCACAGGGAGTCCTGCAGGCACTGGTCAGATCCTGCTTTGACTAAAACCTGGGAAATGGTGAGGCAGTTTGACAAAATGCCTCTGCCAGAAGCAGTCACCATTTACATAACCAACGGAGCTCATTTTTCCATCCACAAATTCATCACAAGCACAAAACATTGCTAATAAATTTGACACTGAGGGTCATTCCACTAACAACCATGCAGACAAAGGTTTGCAGAAACAATCCATTGTAACTAATATGTCAAACAACATCTATTAATGCTATTTGTAATCCATTTTTCAGACTGATCACCTGAGCTGTCACTGCTTCTGTTTCCTAACTGGCTGGCTGTAGCTCTCTAAAGAGAAACAGCACAGCCAAAATGCTGCAGACATCTCCTTCCTTCCCTAGGCACTCTCACAAGCACTTATTCTCATAGTTTTAAAAATTTTCACTTGGCTGTGAGCATTCTTCCACACTTGGAAATTATGTATTTCTTTTCCTGGCTACTTAGCAGAAGAAAACATCAAGAAAATGGAATTGAATTTGCTTGTATTATGCCAATGAATGCCTGACAATATTTCAGTGAAGAAGGCACCCAGGGCTGTATGTAGGCTGTATTAGGTTTCACCTCAGCTTACTCCCAACACT
Source organism: Taeniopygia guttata (assembly GCF_048771995.1). Taxonomy (NCBI): domain Eukaryota; kingdom Metazoa; phylum Chordata; class Aves; order Passeriformes; family Estrildidae; genus Taeniopygia; species Taeniopygia guttata. Next base: position 9,337,854 of record NC_133031.1, on the reverse strand, counting down.
AAAGAAATGGAAAGAGAAGCCTTAACTCTGCCTCAGAGGTAACTAAGAGGAGCATTACGTAGATATCTAGGCCAAATTCACATTAGTCATAAAGTACCACATGGAAGTGTTAAACTACTTCCAAAAGTGCAAGAAAACCCATACATGTCTGTAAAACAAGGACCTGCATCACTCCAAAGCCCTGAACACAGGAACAAAACACTCCCTGCCCTCCCCCTGACTTTTTCCTTCCATCACTAGTCCACACAGCTACCCAGAGCTGTGCAGACTCTGGGACAGGGGCTGCTCCTGTCTCACCATTATGTGTTCTCCATAACCCCTTCCCAGGCAGCTCCTTGTTCCCTGCTACAGCCTCAGTAATAAAGGGGAGGTTTTGTGTTAAATATTGTTAGATAATCTCATTATTCTCTTCATTCCAGTGATCAGAAAAGAAGGTAAACAAAAAATCAGCCCTAATGTAATGCAGCACTCTGTTGGACAGCCCTGAGAGGCCAGCTCAGTGAATAAAGTCAATAGTACTTTCTGGGGACCAGAATTCAACAGCAGGTTTTAGTTCAGTGTAGCACAGCACTAAATTGTGATTTTCAAATATATTTGCATTTTTCTATCCTGGTTTTCATAAACACAAACCAGTACAAACACATATCCATCCTCCTTCTCTCAGACTAAGCTCTTTCTCCCACTAAGCTGGTTCTTTCATGACTTATTGTCTCTATGGGTCAAGGCTATACTTTAAAAAAACCCAAACAATCCTGACTAAATAAAGCACTTTTGGTACTAATGGCAACAGAAAAAGGAATAAAAGAAAACGTATGAGAAGGAAGGAACAGATTCCTGATGCAATCATTTTAGTTCCCTGAAATTGGGGCTGGAAGAGATCACACACTCCCTGTTCACTGAGCAAATCTAAAACTTGCACAGTGGACTTCACGCCTTTTAAATTTTTAAGGGTATTTGAGAATTGAATTTCCCAATGTGTAAAAATACAATTGTTTAATGATTGAAGGCTTCAGACTCAATCAGAATTTTGAGCCAGCAGAGCTGTATTAGTTTATACCAACAAAAGTCCTTTCTGAAACGACAGATCCAGGGTGTTTGAGCACTGCCAATATCACCAGCTGCTATGTATGTTATCAATGAGCTGTGGAGGGGCACTCAAGTGCAGTGCAGTTATTTCTATCCAAAGGAAATCACAGGACAGTGAATGGTGTTACTGATATGCCTACCTCTGTGGGACTTTCACACTACAGAGGAACTGGAACCAGGAACAAAACACCCAGACACATTCACCTATCATCAAAGATCATTAAAATATATTTAACCCTTTTTCCATGTAGTTGCATTATATACAGCCTGAATTCTTTGTGCAATAGCTCTGACACTCAGCAGTCAGCATGAAATTAATAACCAAAATGCATCAGAAGTGATCACGTGTGCTTTATCTCATGTCTCTGACAAAGCACTTGTGACTTTCTCATTATATTGTGCATATCTAAGTGTGACAGAAAGGGTGAACAATAAAAAAATATTGTACAGTGAAACAAAATTAGTGTCCACATACACCAGGAAGGGGTACAGGGCAATAGCAGTTTTAATTGGTTCCCTGTTTAGGAAATGTTGCAGTGCACAGAATGTATCACTAGTAGCTTATAGTAAAACATTTTATTCTCTGTCAAGATAAAGGTGAGCGCTAATGGCTGTGACTAAATCTTGACAGGCAAATGATCCCTTCTCCTTGTAAGAGTCTGTTGTGCAATGAGCAATCAGAGCAGCTGAGCAGTAATTACACACATTCACTTGCACTAAAAGCATTTCTGGTGGACTGAAGGGTATTGAAGCAGAAACATGATGTAATTATTTCCCTTACCTTTACTTTGGAACTCTGGACATGAAATGACGAAGTGACAAAGTTTCCTGTTTGTTGGGTTTTTGGTTTTTTTTTTTTTTTGGGGGGGGGGTTCTGGTTTTGCTTTTTTGTTGGGGTTTTTTAATTTTTTTTTGGGGGGGGGTTGTTTTTTTGGGTTTTTTTTAAATTAAAACAAAATGCAGAAGCCCTTAAAGGCTTTTTATTTCTTTTAACTTAAGGTGCTCATTCCTGCTGTTAATTAACACTTATTTAGCTTGAGACAGAAGACAGGCATTACATAATAGATATTTCTTGCATACTTTTAGGGCAAGCCCTAGAAGCCTGGAGCTTTCTCATCAGGATCTGATGTGGAAGAGCAACCAAGTGCCAGTACACATAGCAGTGACAAAAGCTTTTGATTAAGCTAAACCAGACAAAGTGAGAGAAACCTCCATGTTGTTCTAACATGTTCTCTGAAAATTTGTGTGAGGAAGGAAAGAAAAAATTTCCAAGGTGGAACAAGGATTTGGACATTTATTCAAGCTGATAATTTTCTGAATTTTCAATGAATTAAGCAAGGGGCAGAACAAGGTTGCTGAAGCATAGCTAATGTTCAGTCTCCAGACTGTCTGATCTTTCCAGATCAACAAGTCCTTCTAATACTACTGATGTGCTGATCTATTTATGACCACAAATCGAGTTTTAAAGTCTACTAAATTAATACAAAAAGATAATGTTTCAGTGTTAATTAAGATGCTATTTTACATATGGAGATTGATTTATCTAAACCATGCTTAAAAATAACACAAGAGAAGGTGGTTTCTAGGTTCTTTTCATTTGCTACCTGAATGCTGGTTATATATATAATTTTTTTATCACTATGAAAAATTCCAAATTCCCACCTGAGCACTCTAAGCTGCACTTGCCATCAGCAACCTATTTCTCTTGATTAAAAAGTTATGTACGTTCACATAGAAAGATTACAAATATATAACACTCCTGCATAAGTCCAATTTCTGAATTCTGGCCCTCAAATGCTGCAGCAGAACTTAAAACAATATATGAAGTGAACAGAGCCATCACATCCTCTGCTTTCCTGTAGCTGTACTTTGCTTCTCTGGCACGTGATTAATTCAAGTTCTATAAAGGTTTGGAAGGATCTCTGGAATCATTACAAACCCCAATTTGTACTGCACAGTATTGGCAAATGTCATAACTTTATATCATGAATATCTGTTTCCATGCAGTGCTCTCACTCCTCCAAAAATATTCTCTGTCCTCTCTAATTCTTTAACAACCTTGCTACTTATCCTGCATCTCACCTCACAGAAGCTGCTTCCCTGGCATTACAAAATTGGGGAAGGTATGGCATGGAGTAAAGAGTTTTATTTTTTATTTCAGCACATATTTTTGTTCACATAATTTCTGATCTTTCACTTCTTTAGGGAAGTGTTCCTAAAAATCAAATTGCTACTTTTCATCACGAGTGCATAGCTTGTGCACAAAAGTATTGGTAGCATACATTTCAGTGTCTAATAATTTAACAGAATGCAAATATAGACATCTGTCTACATATAAAAAATCCCATAACTGCATGTAGTTTTTCCACCTTTCCTTTTATTCTACAGAATTACATCTGCATATTTGTTTTGTGAAATGATAAAAATGTCTTTTGCAACAAGAGCAGCTGCAGGTCTACCAGCTCTGTGATAACTTGACTGTTGGTCAATTTATATGGTTCCATATTTATTTTCTTAGACTTGAAAACCTCCTGTGTGTTATAGAGTTTAAAACTGATGGTGGAAATTGTAAAGAGGAGAACATAATCTCTAGCCTTCCATGGAAGAGCAGCTGTGAGAGGATTATCCATCAAACAGCAAACCCTACAGAGGCTGTCAGGTTCCAAAAGGAAAACTCAAACTGGTGAGTAATGGATGCCTCTCCCTGTGCATATTCTTCAAAACCAAAGTTTTGGCAATTTCATAAAAAATTTTCTCCTTTACTCTAGGAAAAAAAAAGTTTTCTTGGGGTATTATTTTGTTTTGTTTTTAAATAAACAGAATTTTCAAGCATTGAGCTGAACTGCCACCATGGCACATAATGAAACAGCTTAAAAAGTAGGGACAGAGATGAACTAAGCAACTTTCTCCAAAGACAAAACCACAAATTCTATTGTTTTAACAAATTCAGTTTTGCCTTTCTCTGAACTCCTGTACTACACTTACAATTTTTTTCTGTAGGACATGATTAAAAAAAAATTAAAAATTAGGTATTTGAGCACACTTTTACAAGTTTCTGCAAAACATAAAATGCTAATTACAGTACAATTAGAGCACTACTTTGCTGATCTGATGAAATGAACCACAGAATTAATTGGGACCACTTTACTAATCTTTCCTCCATCAGATAAAGATTATTTGACCCAAACAATTTTTACCTGTCAATTAGAGCACTTTTCTGTATTTAGATTTCACTGCTATTAAAGTCAAGAGGACTCATAGCATTTTCCTTCAATACAATTAAGCCATTTTTAATCTTTCAGAGTACCACAATCACTTGTGCACATCAGAAAGAGAAAAGGAAATGGAGAGATAATGACAAGAAGAAGAGGCAAAGGGAAAAATATGATCCATATGGCACCAAAGCAGATTTGGTACTAATTAATAAGGCTTTATCTGTAATCTATTTAACTTTCCATTCTGGCAAATTGCCCAAGTAATTTGTTTTGATCTCTAATTCCATGCTTACTAAGTAGTTATTTTATTTCTTCTGGTCTCCAAAATTAACAATCTATATTGCAGGAGAGAGTGTTTTTTGAAGAAAAAGATAGAGGCCACTATTGCAAACAGCAAAGAACCCAGGAATACTTCTCAGTTTGGGGTCCTAATTTCCTGTCAAAAGGTAGTTACCTGCTGCCCAGAACATCTGGTTTGTCTTGGAAAACTTGGGCAGGACAAAGGGTGTGCAGTGAAATGTCTGTGCCCCCAGAATTTCCATGGCCTTGCTTCACCAGATCTCTGAAGAGCAGGGGCCCTCCAAGGCTCTTAGAAAGGCAAAACAGCCTGAAAGATAAAAGAAGATAAAATAGGGTCTAAGGAGACTGAGTTGGCCTAGTTTTATTCCATTACCAGAGACAAGAAGGCAAGGAAAGAAAAAAAATATCAGCTCTTCTATCTACTGTTTGCTTTTGGCTGAATTATTTTTCAGCTCTTCCAATAAGGCTGAGTCAGCCCAGTCAGAGGGAAAAACAACCCACCTCACAAAAATGAAAAAAAACCCACAACATATCATCAATCCAGCTGGGTTCTCCACCACAGGCAAGACTCCTCTAACACAGGACAGAAGTCTATTAAGCAAACTTGTCTTACTGGTATCAGAGAGACCTATACTAAAACAAAAGAGAAATGCAGTTATTTTCACTTCAGGCTCTTGTGGCAGCACTAGGACTCATGGTCAGTCAGTATTTAGCTCTGCACACACACAGAGGAGAGCAGCCTACCTCTCCAGAGCCCAAATTCCTGCCTAGCTGTCTAGTTCACACATAAGGGGCTGATAAATTCTGTCATTGCTGGAGTCACCTTTTTTTTTCTTTTTTTTTTAGGGGGAGAGGGCCAGGAAGCAAAGAGGGGTGCACCTTTCCAAACACGTGTGGGGCAATTTAGCAGTACAGATAGACAATGCACAGTACTGCCTTGAAACAGCAGGCAAAGAGAACCCCAACTCTAAACAGCACAAACCTGAGGATTTAGGGGACACTTGAGCGTGATGCTATTTGTGCAGGGAGATAAAGATGCAGGCTCCTGTACAGCTCCATCAATCTGCACTTGGGATGGGAAGCATGAATTGGAAGGTGTGAATCACTTTTCTACTGACACACACCCAATGAACAATCAAAACGTTTAACAGAAAACATGAGCCAGATAATCTAAAGATCTCCTTGTGTGCATGCTGTGAGTAATAATCTATACGGTTTGTAGATACCTGCTTCCTACTCCCACATCCTTCACACAGTCCTCGTGGCTATTGCAGTCTCTAAATCTAACTCTCCTGCACTAAATAACCATAATTGCTTCCCTCTGAGATAACAGGCAGCTCAGAGGCACCAAAGCTTCTGTTGCTGGAACTTTGCCATGGGTGCCATACAAGAACTGCACAATACATTACTTATGAACACCAACATTCATTTATCTCTTCTGGTGTATTTATTTTTTATACTTGGAGCATTAGCTCCAAGGAACAGATGATTCATTCTAGGTTATAGTGAAGGACTGTTTACAATATACAAGCCAACTTTGTAGTAGTAAAACTAGCCCCAAAAGCTCTTTATTGAAAATTGTGTTTAATAATGCATTTAGCTCACTGCTATCTCATCAGTTCCAAACAGGTTTTAGTAGGTATATTTCTAATTTTTCCCCCTTCTGATCAATGCTGCTCTTGTACCAACATAAACACAGTGCTCATCAATATTTTCAGTGAAGCAGAAGCAAACACCTCTCTCCTGCTGTTGTTTTGCTTTCTATACTGCTCAAATACCATTCACAGTTAAGCAACTTCTTCCTGCAAACTTTTGCTGACAATTAGAATACAGCAAGGCTTGCAGCAGTGTTTGTTCTGACTGATCTGTGCTGAAGCACTGAACAGCAAGCAGTGATCACAGGAAGAGAAAGCAGCTGAACTTCAATATTTCCTGTTGGAACTCTGAGGAGCTTTTTGTCCTGGGCTCGATTCATTTATGATTGCCTAGCACAGATGGTTTTCCACCTTTCTGAGAATTATCCACTCCAGATGCTCTCTTGCTTGCTAAGGATCAAGCTAATAATCTTCATGTTCAACACGTCATGCTAAAGAGCACCTTCCATAATGTTCACCCTTTAGATTTGAAAGGCGCAAAATGAGATACTGACTTGAATTAAACCCACAATATTTCTCTTAGGCTGTCCCTTCACTGTTACATGTAGGCAGTTCTGGGAACAATCTGACAGGAAGGAGATCCACCAGGGAATCCATGTGTTGTGGCAGCTCATGTGTGACCCCAGCGAGGGGAGGAGAGAATTTCTCCCCCAGCCAGCAGGGAGATCACCCTGGGGCTGCTCCCCAGTGCCCTGAAGGCAGGCAAAGCACTGCACACAGGTGACTGATGCACTGTCACATTACCTGGCTCTCAGCCACCCACTCACACCTTGGATGAGCCTTCACTTAGCAAAAACAAGAGGTACAAGATGGGAAAGAGGTGTAATTTGATGTGTAATCATTTTTATGTGGCCCCTACTACTACAGTAGATGTCAAAAATAGGTTTAATTAAAACAGAAAAAATCAATTTAGGAGAAGCTATAAACTGTTTAAGCACTACAGTCAATTAAACAGAGTTCTACATATGTTTTTTAACAATATAAAGGGGTTTTTTTAAAAATAGAGAGAAACAATCTTACACCTGAACATTGACAGGAAATAGTTAAAACCTATTTTAACTAGGAGCTGCGTGGCTCCTCTCTTTAAAGTGCTACAAATCCAGAAATGGAGATGCCCAATACTTTTGAGAAATGTAAAATACAGCACAGGATTAAAATATAACCCTAAAATTTCCTTTCCCACATGTTTTTTCCTCCTCAGCAGCTAATATATACTGCTCATTCTATTTACTATTGCACACAGAGGATTAGTTCTGCATTTGATTGTCCCATTTGGTGTAAAGATAATAGATTTATATTTCATTTTATCTTGGCTATTTGGCTCTACAGAGGGTAATTCTGCTAAATTCTATTACACCTACAGTTTAATGGCTTTAATTAAGAAAAAAAAAAAAAAAAGAGCAAGCTAAGTAGTCTTATTTACTTTTTTTTTTAGGCAGCAAGAACTAGAAGAAAATCTCCTCCTTCTGGCACCAACTTAACACAGGTAATCCAGCCATTTTCTGGATTTTCAGCCTTTTAGAAACCAGCACCTATTCCAGCTTCTTTCCTTCTTAAAACAGGTAGAAAGAACGTTGGCATATGGCTGAATAAAAACAACCACAGTAAAGGCTTGTTCCTGTGCCCAGGGAAAACTTGCTGGCAAATTTGGATCATTGAAGAATCTCTTGTAGAAAAAAACTGAAGCTTTAGCAGCAGCATGGTGACTACAGCCAGCAGAACACTGTTCTGCCACAGAAAACTGACCCAGTTTGGGGTCAGTACAATTTTAAGAAGTTTTCAAATGTCCACAATGCTTGCATCTTTTTCAAGCTCATTGCTGGAGATTTCTATTAGGCCTCACCCTCAGTGTAAATCCACACATCTCCTCTCACATGAGTAGCTTAGCTCACAACTCAGCCAACATAATTTGGCTAAAAATGGACAGAAAAAGCATTTGCCTTCCATTAGGCACAATGAAATCACCAGCCCTGCAGTCAGCTAATGCACTGATGGGCCAGGAAGCTGATATAAGTTATAAAATACAAACAGTATTACCAAGCCAGATACAATAAATATACAGGATCTAAGAAACAGAAAATCCCAGAAAAATAGACATTTCATATAAATTGTTCAGTGACATCATGAAAGACACTGAGAAATTGCAGCAACTCTATCTCTAAAAATTATTAGAAGCAGCATCATGTAGCAACATCAGTTTTATTATTTCAATAGCAAGCACACCATTTAAATATTTGCCATTTATACAATGCCACATCAGAACAGTGCTGCTGTTCAATTTACAGAAAGATATAGTGCAGAAACAACTTTATCCTTCACTTCAATATTGTCAACATAATGTCAAACACTTCCTGCTGTGCCCATTGAGTAGCAAACACACACAAAAGCCTCACATCCTAAGTTGAGTGTGACTCTAAATATCACTCGGAATTTTTTTTTCATAGTATTCAAGCCATGGAGAATGATCACACTCCATTTCTTTTAAATTATTTCTTCAAAGCACCATTTTATTTTTTAAGAAATAATTTTTAAAAAACACATTTATATTTATGCTCCACTGCAGCACATTATCTAATTTAATGTCTATTGTGAAGATCAAGGTGCTGCTGAACCTAATGTTAAGAAAAGTATCTGACATTTCTTAATATGTGTCAGTTCTCAAAGTACATGTATCACTTAAACTCTATTTCTATTCCATAACTAGAAAGCAAATAGTTAATAACCATTTCCACACAGATCTGGATACCACCTCTGAAAGAATAAACAATTATATTAAATATTCCATAATTGTTTTCAAAAGTGTCTGAATATCTGTCATAATTTTGAAGCCACAACATTTAAAAAAGTGCTAAAACTCCTGAAGTTTTATCCCTATGAGGACAGAGTGTGCAAAAGTTTCTCATCATGGGTTTCACAGGTTTCAGAGGGTTTCACAAGCAAGTGTTCAAATGCCTGGCACAACTTCCCAGAAGGTTCCTCTGCCCTACCTGGGATAAAAAACTGGCTTTGAAAATGAGTTACTTGAAGTGAGCTCCATTACTCACTTCAGTGCAAGAGTACTGCACTGCCAAGATATTCCAAACTTTCTATGGAAATGAAATGCATCATCCTGAAACATTTCCTGGGCAGGAGGCTCCAGAAGAGAGGTTGCTCATTATTGAGGAGCAGCAGTCTGAAGCATTCCTGGGAGAACTGGGGAGCTCTACTGTGTTGTAGGAGTGCTGCACTGCCAAATGCCAGCCAGCCAAGGGCTCACTTCACAACACACTTGCAATAACTTTTTGAAATGCCAGATTTGAAAGAGGACCATAACAGTGAGCACATATAGCCCAAGGCCCACCTTCTCTGAAGTCCTGTTTCAGCCAGGGCTATTGATGTTCTGCCATACTCAAGGCAGGGTCACAAAACCACCTGCAGCAGTGGGGGATTGTTCCATGAGCAGTTTTAGTGCTCGCTGACAGGGCAGCTGGGCTGAAGTGCAGGTGACACTGCACAGCTCAGTGAGCACGGAACTCTCATCACCCTCCCAGTGCTGCTCAAGCTTTAACAGCCAAGGCAGCTCCGTGGTCCAGTGTTTGCCTCAAGCAGGTGCCTCTTGCAAGAGCAGCTCTCTGGAAAGGCAGCTTGTGCCTTTAAAAACAATTATCTCATGCATTATCTCATCCTGAAAAGGTGGGCCTGCGGATCTGCTTCTGCTTTTTGTTTCCAGGCACCTGGGAATATTAGAAAGCTATTTGGCTTGCAAACAGATCTGATTAATATTCCAGCCACCCTCTGCCTTTAGGCTGCTGCTTGCTGCTTATTGGATAAAATAGCACAATGGCACCTGGCAGAACACTTCATGCTTTCACCAGTCTTCAGGATTCCTTCCCTCTTTTCACAAGCACAAAAGCTTCATGTTACCAGTATTCCTCCTATTCCTTTCCAACTACTCCTACTGCTTTACCAAGAGATGAAATATCCTGATGAACTCATTCTCATCTCCACTTATGGACAACAAAAGCTTTGCTTAAACACTTAGAAGTCTATTACAAGGATTACAATGCACACTGCCAATACCAATAGAATAATAGAGAAAAAAAAAAAACCCAAACACCAAACAAAAATAAGAAATTCTCTTATTGCAGACAACAGCAGAGAAAGTTCAAGCCTGCAACCACAATTTTCCCCCCAACTATTTCAGTGATTTTATTTCAGCCTACCTTTCTGTCCTTCCCACTGTCACTCAGTAAGAATGATGTGCACTCGCAGAACTAGAACCAGCCTCAAGTAGCAAACCCAAACATTTACATTGTTTCATACAATTTGCAGGATTCAAACAAAAGAGCAGCTCTCATTCAGTCTGGTAGTCTCAAAGACAATTTGAACTGGGTGTTTTACAGGACATCTAAAAGGTCCCCCTCTCACACCCTGGGGAGATGAAACAATTGCAAAAATGCAAATAGGGCAGGTAACAGTCCATGGACCACAGAACTGAGTAAGACTGAGTTATACCTCTTTTTTTTCTGAAACAAAAAGTATAGTAGAAACAAAGCATTCTTTCTGAAATCTTTGGAAAGCAGTGTTAACCTTTTATACAGAAATAAAAAAAAAAATAAGTATTTATTTTTATTCAAGATATCTTCTCTTGCAGCTAGCTAAGATTTCTGGCAAAACATTAGATGAATAAATCATTATCCAGTAGAAAACCTGCTTATGGAAATTAGATAACTTTATAGAAATTTTTATGACAGCAGATTTGCATTTCAACAGAAGCATCCTGACTTTGATTTATTTAGGTAATCTGCATTTATTAGTTTCTTCTGTTTGCCATTTAAATGAAACAACAATTCTAGCCACTTACACTCTCTTTATGAGGGAGGGTTTTCAGAAGCCCTTGACATAAGCCCACTTTTCTTTTGCTGTACCCAATATAAACTTTGTTCTAGCATCTAAGAGTTGTTGAATATAGCTAGAAACCAGGATTATATTAAAGAGTATGTAACTGGCCATAAATCAATTCAAATCCATCCAATTATAGAGCTCTCAAAATTTTAACTGTAAATTAGTATTGTTAAGAGACTGCTTCAAGCATGAATGACAAAGTGATTGCTTAATAAATATCGATTTTTAAATGTTGTCAATAGCTTGATAAGATGCTATCCATAAAATTGTTTCCATGAAGACTACAGGTGACTAAAAAATGGAGTGGTAAATAATGAATTGTCAAAGAGAGACTGCAGCGAAGCAGCCTCTGACCCAGGAGTGGCAGGGAACAGGAGCACAACTCAACACAGAAACCCAAGGAGGGCAGGGATGAAGTTTAACCTGAAATATGGACAAAGTAGGTTTTTTCATGCCTTATCCCTGTCCTTGCAAATCGTAATCTGACACTAAAGAGGAAAAGAGCAGGACTGAAAGGTGCAAAATTCATCATTAGAGCTACTGATCTGCTATCTAGTGCTGTCTCTAAGGCCACTGGAGTATCAAGCTGTCACTGATCCCAAGAGGATGTAATCAAGTGGAGACAGAAAGAACAGATGGCATCACAATGCCCATTGTGCTTTGCCAAACTTTAATCTCTGTATGAAACTCACATCCCTGCCACCAACTTCTTTCACATCCTCCTCTCTTGAGTTCCCTGTTTGCCTGCTTTCAAAAGGCTCTACCCACGATTGTATCTTTTGAAATTCTGTTGTAGACCTGTGACCAAAACCACAGATACAGCAAAACTTTAAACACTTCAGATGGTGATACAGGTTTCCAATGTCTTGAAGTTTTCTGATAACAGCAGTGATTTGTGCTATCTTTCTTTAGCAGTGAAGGTGCAGCTAAGGGCAGAATTTTCATTGCCAATTTACATCTATCAGACATTCAGGAATGGAAAACTGAGCACAGACTGCAACAGCTTGAAAGAGCCACACACTCTAAAGCAAAGAAACACTGAGATGTAAAGAAGTATTTCAGTCTTGTACTTGTCTACAGAAAAAGACCTGCAGGAATGCCACATACAGTTCTGATACCCAGCTTTTAATAAGAATATCAAAAAATTGAAAATAATTATAAAGCAACAACTACAAAACAGTTACTTAAGATTCTGAACTAAAATTCCAAAAGCTAGAGGTGTGGTTAGGGGAGAATTTCATTGTGGTGTAATAGGGATCTGCAGGGAGAGCAGAATTTGATGGCAGTGAAAGCTCTTCAGTGTCCTAATTAAAGAGAGAACAAGGCTGAAATAACTGAACCTGAAGACAGGCATATTCAGATAAGAAATAAGAGATATATTTGTTATGGTAAGGTTCATTAATAGCTTACCCAGAATTCTCCTTCTCTGCACACCTTGAAATCACAATTGTACAGGTTTAAACACAGCACCTGGTCTAATTCAAACAAAGGTGCTGGATTGAAAACCAGCATGCAAGAGAAGTCAGCGCTCTCTAAATAATCACAGTAGTCATTTACAGCCTTAATTTATACAAAACTGTGACTTATTTCTCACCTTCACTCTGAGACATGGCCAGAAGAGTTACAAACTAAATTAGCTCTTTTCCATTCAATCACATGGCCATATGTCCCTATGCTTTCCATGCCAAAAAAATGCAGTCATTTGCCCAAAAATCTGATTTCTAACTGTACATACAAGCTAAATTATCCTGCCTGCTGTATATGCTCATTCTAATTAACATCATAGAACATAAATTATACCTATAAGAAAGGTACATATATCAAGTCAAAAGAAAACAAGGGGAAAATTAAAACAGGGACATAACAGTGTTTTGTAAAGGCCATTTTTCATTAACCTGAAAAACAAAAGAAAGAGGGCCCAAATAACTGACAGACATAGCCTTCCATATTTTTTTTTTGAGATATACAAAAGTTCATCTTAACATCCTATTCCATAGTGAAGACTTAGGGAGTCTTTTACATTCAGAAACAAAACAATCTTGTGAAAGAGATTAATAATGGAATAAGGAAATATAGTCCAGAGTAACAGTCACTGGATGTGTCTACAGATTTGCATCTCAATTTTGGAATACATTATAAAAGGAATATCAGCTATGGGTTTTGTATTTTCTTTTTCAATGCCCAGCACTATACTTGTTCTAAACACCAGGGAGTGAATTAAATTAAGCCTCCCTCCATACCCACCCACACTGAATTGCAGCCTTTTCTTTGTCTACATACAGACAAGGTCAGTGTAGACTAAGATCTACTTCAAGCCACTACTGTCCAAAATCAGGTGAAAAATCCAAAACAACAAAAGGTGCAGACATATTTGGTCATTTTCAGGTTCATAAGAATTGAAGATAAATTTAAGTTTGAAAAGGCTGAATTAAGTCCCTATTTTGGACTTTAAACCTAAACCATGCTTGAAACATACTGAGCCAGGGAAAGTCTTGAGGATGAGTACAGACAGAGGCAGGAAGAGGGAATCTGAGCACATATTTCAAAGGATACTTGTGGCTTTAGCAAGCCATCAGCATCCTGGTTTATGCTGCCACCCCCATAGCATTCTGCATCCTTCCACTGCTATTTTTAATTTAGCAAGCTAAAGCAGGACTCAAAACCCCACTTTGTAACAAATTATCCAAGCATTTATATAGGCACACTTCCAAGTATGAATAGAGTTAAGTGAAATGTAACACTGATATAATTCTCTGTGTGAGAAAATCTGTTGGTGACTCAAGTTCCTTTGCATTGAGGAGATTCTGGGGCATTTTGGTGTTACTACTACACCATACAAAATAGTATTTTATCTATTATCCCACACATGGTAGAACCTTGATAGCTGCAGGAAAAGTTTGCATCTTGTGCTTTTCTAAATATTTACAATCTGCCTTCTTGTGTTCATTAGTAGAATACTTACCTTTCAGTCAGGCATCTTCCTAATACTAAGATTTAACAATAAAAGTCATCTCACTGAATTCATTTGGCACAGTGAAAAGGCAAGAAAAAAATACAAACACTTACAAACACTCAAAACCCAGAGGCATGTCAAAAACTGCAGCAAAGTGTTTTATCTTCAAAAGCTGACTTCTTCTATGACTCTAACTCATGTATGTCACCAAGCAGTAAGTTCTTTGAGCTGAAGTCAGTCTCTGGTTGACTCATCCATCCACTGCTTTCCTCCCACCTACCAAAAAAATCAAAAGACCTCCAAAGATTATCAGAAATATGCTTAGCTAATGTTAGGAACCACACTAGCTTTCTTTCCCCTCCCCAGTAGCTTTTGCTTTGTTGAGAACACCAATATCTATATTTTATAAATCACAAATAAAACAAGAGTGAAAGAAACCTGGGAAAAGCTTCCTGGCAAACAATCTCAGGAAAGACAAAGTTCAAAAAGCCTTGCACACTTGTGCTTTTAAATTAATGTGAGCATGCATTGCCATTCTTTTCCTGTCTGGAAGGATTTAGGATTTACAAGGATTAACAACACCAGCTAGAAAAGCAGAACTTTATATTTGAGCACAACATTTTAATTGTGTTAACAAAACCAGGAACAAGACCAGGCAGATGTATAGCCTGAAACTAATTTTTTTACTTTAGGGTATCAGAAGCTCTTTAAAAATTAATCTATTCTCATCTGAAATAGCTGCTGTCCCAAAAGGTCAGTAACTAACTGCATATTATTGTCATTACTAACTTTAATGAAACCAGATTTTCTCTAAGTAGCACCAATAAGCACTAATTGGATCAATCTACAGAGAGATGAACAAAACTCACCCCATCTTGAGTTTGCAACGGGACAACACACTGATTATTCCAAAGGCCCACCTCTTCTCCAAACTTAGAAAAGAAAATAACTGAAGCCAGAGTCTCTAAATAAGATGAACTGTCTAAACACAGACAGTGAAAAACAAAGGAAGAACAGAAAATGTTGAAGACAGACTATGCTCCTGATGAGATTTTAGTTGTAGTTTGCACGTCACTTCTTTCCTTCATTTCCCTGTTTGTTTTCTACCCTTTCTGAAGTACCAGATAATTTAGAAGAAAAGGCCTAAACCTGCTGTTTGGAAAGCTCTGGAAGACTATTTTATATCTGTTTTGGTCACATCTTCCAGAAGGTTACATCTGCATTATGCTCTCCTCAGTTTTATGAGCCAATTACAGATGTCTTGCTCCTGCCATGGCTGTTCAGTGGGGAAGATTGCTACTGCAGAATGTGCAGATTTCTCCTGCAGCTGAGTAGTAGATGCTGTGGTTGGGAGAAGATGAATGGACCTGAGAAGTGAGAAACCTAAATAGAGTGACCCTAAAAAAGAAAATAATAATAATGTGATTGTCCTGGCTGGCTGCTTCTAGGTCTCTGACTGATCCAGCATAACTGGAGACATGCAGTTTTGGAAAAGGAGACGAAACCTCCCATGAACCCAGCATAATCTGGTGAGAAAACAAAGACCAGACAAGACCATTATCCCCTCCCTGCCTGATGGTGGGAGCTGCTGCTGCTGAAGTCCTTGCCCTGAGAAACACGGCCGCACAGCAAAGGTAATGCTTTTCAGTGAAAGCCAGGCAGAAGTGATATTTCAGTTTATCCAGAATTCAAAAATCTGCCCACTACAGTGAAAAAAAAAAAAAAAAAAAAAAAAAACCAAAATCATACTTCTCTGCAGCATTTTTCTGAGGAGCAGACAACTCTATCACAGCAATGTCTTCAGCAAGCAGGCAGGAAAAACTGAATTACCAAACAGTATGTTCACACAGACCAGTTCTGAAATTCAGCTCCTACTGCAGCAGCCAAGGGACACAAGACATTCACTGCATGAACAGAGAATAAATAATTTCTTGGACCATCAGCGAGAAGACACAAAAACTAAAACCAGCCTTCTCTAAGTCAGACCTTTGAGTAATAGGCAGTATTACAGAACACTTTTTGGTAAATACAAGTGGGAGAAGGGGGTGTCAATCCTCACAAGCAGAAATCAAATTTTCCATGACCTTTTTGAAAAAGTTTTTAAGCATCTCACAGTGTTCTTGCCCACCTGCAACTTTTGCTGAAATTAATTTGTTGCTTTGGAAAGAATACTCTGAAAACAAGCTTCTCTTGTTCCACCAGAAGAGAAGACTTTCAAATTCCTATATTCTTTGTGGAGATTTCTATCCTCTTCCTGTAACTTTCCTGACAGGTCCAGAGACCTGCCAACACACTATTTTATAGTCTGGCACAGCTAATAATTGCAGAGTAGCTTTAGAACATGTAATACATTTTTCTGACACCAGAATTCTGTTCATACAGAATAGAGACACAGCTACACTTTTTAATTTGAAGAAACAGGTACAGATTACCTTGGAACCAGCAGCAGCCTCAATATCACAATTCTAGAAGAAACTAGAATGAGCTTGTAACAGGCAGACTCTTTGAGCTGATTGCATCACTATTTTTATTGACAAAACAAGATTAGTAGATGGGGGCCTTCAGCAGATTTAAAAGATGCAGCTTTTAGAGATTCAAAACTGCATTGCATAAATTTTCTCTCAGTTAATTCTTATGTTGGACACGAGATCTACCCTACAAAATACAAGATAGCTTAAGTTGTACAAACAAATGATAATACTAAATGACAAATGATTGAGACTTGGAGGCATCATTGCTAGTCCCATTTAATGCTTATAACAATGATCAGGAAAGAGCATGTAATGAAAACTCCAGATTAGAGGGATTAGAAACATAGGCAGAAATTACCAGCAAAATGCAATTTGCAAAGTCATAAGATAAGGCATCTGGAACAAAATAATCCAAAAAGCTGGTCTACAGATCTTCTGTAGCAAGGAAAGCTGGAACTTGATAGCATAATAAACCAGTATGTGCTTATGCATGTATGCATGCCTATAGAGAGACAATGTGCATATGCATAAATGGACCAGATACAGGCATAAATTCTCTGACTATGAGGAACCTCATAGGATTATCAGAAAACTACTATGTCATGACTGAAAAACACAACCATTTTCAATAAAGAATTCTGAAATTTTTCAAAACTGATTTTGTTCCTCAACAAGAACTTTATTTAATATTAGGATTGCCTTTAATATCAAAGGAAAGTAACATTGTGCACTCAGTTTTGCAATACAGCCTAAATTTTATCCCTGAGTTTATGCCACATGTGCCAGCTTGTGTCTGAACTCAGATTTCCAGGCTCGAGCAGTGAAGCTGCATGGTTATTAGTGAGGTGATGTTTAGGAGTATGACTAGAAAGCTAGCAATGACTATGAGTTCAGAGGAAAACAGTGAAAATGACAAAACCCCCACAGCAGTTTGCTGGATTAAAAGAAGCTGGACACATTTATGGCAGCTACAGGATAACTCAAAGGGAGGACCAGCTTTTGGCTGTATTAAAGGACTCCCAGTATCAGAACATCATAAAACAACTATTCCCCAAGCCAAATTAAAGCATGGTGAAATTAAACAAAAAAAACCCCTAAACACTATATCAGTGTTTGATATTCTTGACTAAAAAAATACTGTCCCAAGTGAAGCTCTAACATTTCCAAGCTTGAGTCAGCCAACACAGAGTGAATGCTTAAGAGAGAATGTCTGTCACAAGCACTTTAGTTGATTTATTTCATAGCTCTGTCCATTAATAAATGAATTCTTGCAAAGGCATTCATTTACTTATTGAGTACTATCTCTAACAAAAAAACCCAAAAAATTGCCTAGTGAAACATCTTGGCTCTTTGGTCCTTTTAAATACACATAAGTCCCATTAGCATGCTAAAGTAACAAGGAACAGTAAAACCTAATTTATTCCTAAATGACAAGACAGAAATAGACATACAAGAGTTATAAATAACCTAAGAAGGATACAAGATAAACACAGAGCAGTCTCAAGCATAGCATATATGCAGACACCAATATAAAACTTGCACTGCTTCAAGCATCTGAGCACAAGCATCTTTTTCTCTCCCCATCCCTGCTGCAGTTCTCGAAGCTCAATTTTAACAATTTCGCAACTCTTCCTTTTTTGTTCATATATTGTAAACAAAACTGAGAAGGTGAATGGAATCAAAAACAGGAATCCTGCAGGTTAGTGCAGACTCCAATTCATTGACCTACTGGCATGGTGATAAAAACAGAGGCAAAGTATCTTAACTCTATAGCCTAAGCAACACTAAAATCTCACAATTAAAATATAGGCAAACAGGAAAGCAAATTTGAAACAAGCAACACAGAGGTCACACAGCTTTTCAGAGAACAGTCCATCTAAAAAAAGAAGAAGCCAAATCACATGGAATCATCTTGAGATATCAAAACAAAGCACTATTTATACCCAGCCAGTTGCCCTTCCTCCTGAAACGTGGCTCTGCACCTGACTGCAGGGACATGCTCCAATTCACCTCCAGGGAGCTCTGGCTGAGATCAAGGTTGTTGGCTTAGCTGGGGATCACTCAGCACCAGCCCCTGCAGTGCTGGGCCTCTCAAATTCTCACCCTTAATTCCCCCTCACCGTTTCAGTTATTTGCCACAAGCTCATGCTTAATCAAGGAAGAGTAATAAGTTCCATAGGACAAGACCTCCTGCTGCTCTAGAGCCACTATGGGAAATTCTTCATGTGCCTAAAGGCACATGTAAGAAAAGGTTAATATCTCAAGAGGTAAAACACAGAGTTCTGTTTCAAACAGTATTTTATGCCAAAGAAAAGAGCACAAGAAGGGATTTCTGTAGTTGTAAATGACATGATTTAAACTGACAAAAGAAAAATGTCTGAGAAGCAACACTAACTCAAGAAACAGAAGTATCTTTAAGCAGTATTCAGGCAATGAATCCCTGTTCAAATGAGGGTCACTTGAGTTATTGCAGCATGAAAGCACAACTCCTGTAAGAGTTTGGGAAAAAAAAATCAAAAACAAACAAACAAACAAAAAAAAAACCCAAAAAAAACCAAAACACAGAAACCTGTTGGTTGTAGTGTATTATAGAATCTGCGAGTGCAATGCTCGATTCAGAAAGGAAACCCAGTTCTGAGCTGTATATGTTGGAAACACAAGAAAATCTGAAGTACTAAAAGGCTGGCCAAGAGAGGCTATTCATACTCAGATAATTAGCAGTAAGCAGGTACTCTCACCATGTTGTAAAATCCTTTCAACAGAGGGGAAATTAAAAACAAACCCCAATTTGGGACTATAGAGACTGCATTTCAGATTATAAAAAACTCCGTATTTACCAGGAACATCAGTAACACCAATAATAATAATATATTTTCTCTTTCCCTCTCCTTTTTCTGTTGTTAGTTTATCAGTACAGCTTTAGCTACAAAGACAAATCTTTTAGAGTCATGAGCTTCTAGTCATCTACTGGACCTGAGGTTCCTAAATCATCTCAGCTCAAGTCCTTGGAGAAATCCAGGCCAGGAACTAAACATTAAAATCGCAGTGGGAGATAAACTTCTGCAAGTTCAAAGGTTGCACTCATACAAAAATTGAACACCAAATTAGAAACCAAAATGAAGATCCATTTTCTGTGACTTTGTGGATTTTTGTCTCCTGAACAAAAAGTTAGAGGTAAAAAAAATATTTACTTTTCATGCATGTTCTCTGGTAAGAGCATTGCAAAGGGACCCAAGTCCAGGGCTCAAAATCAAACAGCAACCTGTACTGAAGCCCAAACCCTATGTATGTTCCAGTTTTAAAGTACATCAAGTTATGCTTTGCAGCTTGCACACTTCCCAGTGTATCTTTTATCCTATTTTAAATCACTTCCACATTCAGCAGCAAATCAAGGGCACAGCATTGTCCCATCTTTTCATAAGCACAGTCCATTTTCCTTTAAGAAAAAAAGTGAATATGTGTCAAAGCCACATGGCTTCTCCCCTACAACCAAGTGATTTATTTCCTCAGGAAAAATGGAGCAGACAGGAAAGGATGATCTATGGCAGTGTGCTCCTGCAAGCTGCTCCAGCAGTGCCCCAAGCAGCAAGGTTTGGTATCCCTGTCCTCAGGAATGAGCTACATCTCCATAAAGAATATTCCTGGGATGCAGGAGGCCCTCTGCACAGAGGGGACAGGAGTTGCACCTGCCATTCCTGCCCATCTGCAGGGCAGAGAACTGGACCAGCTGACCCCCAGTGAAATAAAGCTGGCATTGCAGCACAACGCTTTCCACACGAGGTACACCAAGGCTGGGAGGAGCACTGCTTGCTTTCCAGCAGAAGAGAGTACATCAGGCTTGAACCTTACCCAAAAGCTTGAAAGTAGTCTCTGAATTATATGGAAATCCCTCTATAAGAGTTAAGAGGACCAGATGAGATGTGAAGACACACCTAACATCTGAATACAAGATATTTGACCTAATCCATGTGTGACTTGTCCCTGTGAAATTGCTCCCCTGCCATACAAGATGAGGTTCCACAGAAAGCATCTACAGGTTGTCCCTTGAAATAATTCACACATGATCATCCAGATTCTTCAAGGAGACCAGTCAAAAAAAAAACCCTATTATCTCACTTTTCCCAGAAATTCCTTCCCTTGCACTGATGGATGGGGGTGTTCCCTCACACTCCCTTTAGTTTTGCTGCATGAGAACTAACATAAAGACTAAATCCTGCTGAGAGGATAAGTTGTGGCAATGAGAGGCAGGGGCACGTCATCCCCAGCAAGCTCATCACAAACAGCTTGATAAAGGCTGCTCACCATAGCATTGATATTCTGGCAAAACAGGTATGTGTGCCACAGTAACAAGGCAAAGTCTTTCATGAATGAGATCTATCTGTAAGGCCCTGCAGAGAGGCCCCTCTGTAGCTCTTCTGTGCACAGAGATTTATGAGTGCAGATTTGTGACTATTGATTTACTGCAGCCTTTTGGTCCCAGGCTGTGATCCCATTAGCTCTCAGAAAGGCAGGAGTGAGGCCCTGCTGCCAACTGCATGTGGGGCTTTAAACCAGCTCTCTCCACTGCAGGCAAGTGCGTGGGGATGACACAGCAGATGGAGATGTTTTGATCCCCGTGCTGACCAAATAAGTGCAAGATTGTCATGGGGTAGATTTAGAAAGAGAGATAAAAGTGGTTGATACCTATACTCACTACATATTCCAGGGGAAAAAAAAAACCAAACCCAAACCTCTGTCCCACTCAAGATACAGAAGTTCTGCCTAAGAAAAAAATCCATTTCAATACAAGTGAAGTTTCCTGCTTACTGTGTTGCAGGATAAAGCTGAATAGATACTCTGACTCAAGTGAATAAATCTCAGGCCATTACACAGAATTACTAGCCATGGGCACTACAGCAGGTTGGGGTAAGGAATAGGGAAAAGAAGTCCAAGTTAAACTACAAATGCTTTTATGGGCACACTCCATTTTGTAACTTGAAAGATAGGTAAAGACCAAGCTGTGCTGAGGACTAATGCTTAGTTACCTAACTCAGAGCAGTGCTGTAATCCTTCTCCTGCAAGGAAAGCAAGTGCTGCATTATGAGGAGACTGAAAGTCATTCAGAGATGTCCTGCTTGAATCATGCAGCAGCAGATGACACATTTAGTCAAACTCCCTGAAACTCATCACTCCTTCAAAAAGCAAGGTTTAGACCTCTGTCTGCTAAGTGACTCAGCAATTTTTGAATGAAAGAGGCTGTAGGAAGGTAACTAAAATCAATTCCCCGGGAACACCCCCTTACAAGACACCTAGCAGCTTTCTGTGACAAGAACAACTTAACCTTGAGCAGCACACGTTTAGTTTGTGACATTAGAACTGCAGAAGCATTTCTGGTTTGCCTTCCAAGAAGAAAGCAGGTCTGACAGACATTTACCTGTATACGTATGAGGCTTTCAGCTACCTGACAAAGCATACACAAATTGACCAACTTCAGCTCATTGAATTTTACCCACAGGTAAAATTATTCAGATACTATTTATAGCTTATGTGTATAATTCTATAATCATGCAGGTTTTCAGATATGACTGCTATCACTGTTTGTTCCAGTTCCATTCTTCCTTTCATCACGTATCAGATACAAGGCAGTAGTAAGACAATGCACATCTGGTACTGTATACAGGGACACATTCTCATAAGTATAAATTGGCATAGGATCTCATTTGAGAGCTCCCATGAATGCAGGCAAGCTGGAAACCTGGCCTAGAGCCTCCAAAGCAATTTAAGTACAGGAGGGTTCTTGGAAATTAAAGGTGGTTTCCAGAGAAAATAAAGCTTTTTCTTACATACTAGAGCACAGCAAGCTATAAATTAATGATGTCCTTTATTCCCTGGGATTTAGCAGCTCCTTAACTCACCTTTTTAATATTTATAGGTACCCTCTCAGCCACAGTGGGAACTTGTGAGCACTGGCAATGAAGAAGTGGTAACCTACAGAGCAGCAAAAAGTCAGTGAGGTTGCATTTGAACCTTTTGCTGTTCCATCTGCTTCAACACTAGATAAAAAGAAATAGATTATCTTTGTATTGTGTGGGATTTGCCAATTTTTTATTCTTTGTTAACTACCATTATTAACTACCAATTGACCTACATTAATATTTCCTGAGTCCTTTTTGGTCTTTAAGAAGAGTTTCTGTGTTTCCCGTTCTCTTAATCCAGCATCTGCCCCCAGCTTTCTATCAACTCTTAGAAAGGAGTCTCTACTCACAGGAAAATAAAGCAGAAGGGGGGAAAAAATAGAGACTGATTAGGCCAATAAGTTCCACAGACTTCTCCCTGCCTAGGCAAAGAAAGATGGTAGAATTTCAGAGTCTCAGCTTTGGGTCACAAAGATGGATATAGAGGCCTGGAATAGCTGAAGGTAAAGAATATGAGGAATATTTATTGGCGAAGACACTGTGTGGTGGCCTATGGATTTCTCCAATAATCACTGTCAGAAAAACATGCTGTAGTAATCAGCTACAAATCTCTGGCCCAAGACTGAAAAACCAGGCACTTAATCATCAGCAAAAACAAGTTTCCTGCCCAGCTAGGAAAGCACCCACCCTCCTGTGCGAGTTGTTCTTTGCATCTTCCTGCCAACCCTGCTAATTACTAGCTAGAGCAGACCATGCCAGTGGGGGATGTACAGCAATTACCACAGGTTGGGCTCCTCTGAGTTTCCTATTACCAAGGACCCTGCCCTTCTTCCTTTATTTCATCCTACCTAACCACCCTGCTCTAATTTATAGCTTTGCAGTAGCAACACTGTAGTTAAAATTGAAATGGCACTTCCACTCTAAACCTCTATTTTATTTCTTTCATTTGAGTTCATTACTTCAGTTACCATTAAAAAAAAAAAAAAAAGGGCTTTCTGGCAATCTCTATCCTCTGCCTCCTCCTCAGCAAAAAATATTTGTCATTCCCCAAGGACACAGAATGGCTGATCTTGTGCTCTCTCCTTCATAGCCAGCAGATTTGTCTTCAGTGACAGCTTCTGGAGGTAAAACCCCACAAGGATAGTGCTGCACTGTCTGCCTAGGAGAGAATTTGAGTTTTCAAAGAATGTAAATGAACATGCACTTTCCATACATAAGTAGAAGAAGGAAAGAGGAGGGGCTTTGACCTCTGTCCTGACAGCACTTTACTTCTCTGCTTCTATTTTGAGGTTTCTTTGTTCCCCAGAGGACCTGTCTGCAAATTTTACAAGATATGCATCAAAAGTCAGCATGTATGACAGCCACTGGAGAAGTCTCACAGCCAACAATCTTGGGCTGCACTGGCTGTGCAGGCTCAGAGGGCAGCAGGGCACCCCAGTCACACCAAAGAGAAAGCAAAACAAATCCAAGAGCTGCAAGCTCCTCCAGTCCATTCATCCATTGGATTAAAGAGCATTGAAGGACCAAGGCAAGGCAGAGCAAGCTTTATTTCTCTAAAACCCCATGGTCTGTCATGGGGAATGTGGGAGCAATAAAGCAAGGGCTGTGGAAACTTCACCAAAAATTGCCCCACCATGAGCTGTGGTGATGAGAATTTGTCAATTTTATTAACAGGTTTCGTCTTTTATCAGCATTAAATCCTGTTTCATAGCTTCCCCAGTACCATTTTAGATACCAAATCCACATTTTTTATTAAACTGATTTCCAAAAGTGAACAGAAGCTTACTTTGAGCCAACAAGCCATAAAATTATTCCTCACATTTGTGTGCATGCAGACATATATTAAATACCGCAAACTATCCTGTCCAGTGGAGAAAAAACTAACACTTTCAAATTAAAAATAAATAATAAGAAAATAGGCAGAAAATACCAGATCTTCAAATATTTCCCTAAGTAGATTTTTGTTTGTTCGTTTTGGTTTTTTTTTTTTTCTTTAATATGAAGCAAGAATGGGTGTAAATCTTAGGGTCGAACCCTACTGGTGAATACAAGGCATTCAGCCAGTGGTGACTCCACACACTAGTAGGTAAAGCATCTCCTTCCTTTCCCAGGCTGCATTTCACATTCAGCCTGTAGGACTGAAAAAAATTCTGCTTCTCAGTGTCAGCTGATTATCTCCATCACCGATTTTGAATTTTCTTCTGATGCATCTGGTAATGGCCATTCTGTGGGATAGAATGCCAGATTATACTGGATATTGGGAAAAAGAAGCCATTGTAAAGAAACAGAAATACCATGAAAACAACAACCTGTTCTACCAATTATTCCTGCTCACTCCTCCTCCTACTTTTACTTTCATTTATGACAATTTAGAATCTCATTGTTATACAACTGGCTTAAGCAGATAAAAATAGGTCAGAGTATTTTAAAATTTGCTGACTACTCCATCCATTCAATGAATGCTGTGAATAAAATGGTTATATTATGTCAAAATCAATAAAAATGACAGCAGAATGGAAATGTCCATTAATGACTTAAATTATAGATTATGCTTTGCAACTCTTATCTGGTGTCTTTGGGACTCCTTTTTCTTGCTGTTCGTGGGATTTCAAAGGGCAAAAGTAAACAGGAATGCAATTATGCAAATCATATATTTTGCAGTCAGCTTCCCAGACCATTCTTTGTCCACCCCATTTGATGGAGCCTCTGGTATCTCTGAATTAAAAGGAGACACTGCTTTTCTTCAGCTTTAGAAGGGTGTACAAGGCAGCTTTAATCAACTCTGTCTTTTGGCTGAAAGAATGGAGGTGGGACATTGATCTTCCTATCCTCTTCAGTAGAGGAAATAATCTATCCACAAGGACTTGATTAAAACACATTTCAATCACAGAAAGTTCTGTGAAGTGGAAAAAATATTTCAGAGCATATTTTAAGGATCTTTTGTAAAAATACCCTCCTCTTACAAATACATGGGGGAAAAAAAACCCCAAAACTCTTCTTTCCACTACACCCTAAGGAAAGTTTCTGAGCTGTGTAGGTTGGGTAAGACACAGGAGGAGCAGCAGCTCTCTTGCTGCTGTCTGTCCTGATGGTAGCTGTGACATTGCAGTGACAGGAACACTCTGTCAACCCAGAATCTTCTGCAGTTCAGAGGTGTCTGGGTTTTGTTTTAAAGCAGGTTGTAACAATTGGAAGAAAGAGGCAGTCTCAGAAACTATTAAAAACCTGCAGAGAAACATCCATCAAGGAAAAAAAAGCACCATTTATGTCCCTTAGTGAAACTACCACAAAATATCCCTAATTCTAGTGAGAATCTATTACTTCTGCTACTAGAATGGCTCAATCACAGATTAGTTTCTTGTTGATAGAAGCAGAACACAACAGCAAAAACAGTAGAAAAAGAAAAACACTTCTGATTGGATTCCCTGCAAGTGGTATCTTTGCCAGGTAAGAATCAGCATAAATTACTGAATGCAATTGGCCTGCAATAAATGGGTTTTCAGCTCCAAGAGAATATTAAGGTTCTCATACCCCTGAGTGTCTGAACTGGATCTTCACTAGAAAGCACAATACTAATTTACTTCTGCTGCAAGATGCAGAGAAGGGATCAGAAGTAAAAAAAATAATGTGGAAAATTAAGAAAATAAAAATAGGGAGAATTCTATCTGTACCTTGAGATAGCAAAGATCTAATAACTTTCTATGAGAGGAACCCACACCAACCTGAAACTTGTGACATCTGAAGATGCAAAGGTCCTTGGCAGAAAAGGGAAACCCACTGTGGGCAAACATCAGGCTGCCAGCTGGGCAGCACCAGGCACTTCAGGTGTTTAACAAGCCCTCCTGCAGCAGACACAGCATTGTAGCCATAGGCAGGAAACTTCTGTATCATGTCAGTCCTGGAGCTGTGCTGCCCAGGAGTTTTATTAACCTCTTTCCTAACAGATTTCAACACTCTCCTGGGGGACACCACATTTATGGACAAGTTTCTCTCACTTCAGATTTGACTTGATCTGTTCATGCATACAAGCTCATTTTATTCCCATCTCTGCACTGCAGCCCACTGTTGCTAAATTCCCAAGGTAACAAGATCCTTTAATATTCACAGTTTTACACCAGTTGTTACAGTCTGCTTTTCATTCCTGCTGTCAGTCTCTTGTCTTTCTCACTAACACTCCTATTTCTATCTTCTCTCCTATAGCAAATAATTTTTTTTTAAATATCAAACAGGGGAAAAAAGGCAAGAAAAGTTCTATCATCCACCCAGCAAAAGCCTCAGATGATTTATAGTGTTAATACAAGAATCCACGAGGCGTAGCTAAGAGTGTTATTTCATAAGGGATTCCCTATCCAGCTTCAAAGGCAGAGGTAGCAATGCTTGATGGCTGAAGAAACCAGACCCCAAAGTTTTGATAACATTTTTGTCATTCAGTGTCCTGAAGAACAAGTCTCACATGTGACTGCAGCCCAACAAAGCCCCTTCCTACTGAGACAGCACCAGGCAAGGAGAATTAGCTCCAGACCAAGCTGTCACCTAAACCTCCATGGGCACCCACTGACTCAGACTCCTGCCACTTGGCTGAATTGTACACCAGTTTCCAAGGATCTCTACCAATAGGAGGGACACAAACCCACTAGAAAATTCATGTGTTGGCTCTAGTAAACCATCATGTTCAAAGTGATTTAGGTGTGCAAGGCAAGAGGGCTGTCACCCTGTGACCCAGGGTGTTCCTTCCCTGCCTTTGGGTGGGAGCAAAGGAAGGAGGGAAGTGTTTGCTCAGAGAAGAAACCTCAGACTCTCCTAAGGAAACAATCCTGCGGGATTGGAGCAAACTCTTTGCTTAGTACTGGTTTTGATAATGTAATGGCAGCACAGTCTGGGAGATCCCCTGGCAAGAGCTGCTATCAGAGCTCACAAAGGCACTTTCCATGAAGGGAAAAAAAGGAAAAAGAAAGACAGCTTCCTTCTCTGAAACCAAACGCCCTTTTCTGATCCTTTGATCAAAGGCCTCACACTTTTCACTTGAAACCCCAGGTAAAACAACACCAAATATCAAGAAAATAATAGGAAAATGGTATCTACAGCTTTTCACTGAATATGAAGTTTAAAATAAATCATTCTAGCCCTTTCCCTTCCTTGCCAATACTATTTATAATGCTAATGTGTCCCTGTTTCCTGAGTGAGTTCTTTAAGGGGGGAAAAACAAGGAATGTACACATTCAAGAAATAGGATGCCTTTGTCAGTTCATTCAGGATCTGCATTTCTATTAAACAGCCAGGCCTTTTCCTTCATGCTGCTGAAATGCCTGATTTTACTCAAACTGCTGCTGTCTACACTCACACACAAATAAGTGATAATTCTCTTCCCTTTCAAAAGCTGTGCCTAGTGGCTCACAAGGGACTTGGTTACGTGGCAAAAGCAGTAATGTGACAATATTATAATGTATGCCAGGTCACTATTCAAAGAGCTGCAGATAATTCCCCCATCATTTCCATGTTCCTATGGAAGCATGCTATAATCTTTCTCCTCCTACATAAAGCTGTAAAAGAAGAAAAGATTACTGTAATCCTTTCCTTCCCATGTCACACAAACAATGCAATCTCCTGGCTGTGTCAGAAGAAAATTTCTATCTGTAAACATCAAATCAAACTTCAGAAAGAGTTCCTGCAGCCTTCATTGTATTGGTAAACCATTCAGTAAGCAGTTGGTATATATTTAAGCACATTGATGGAAGATTGAAGTTCTAGGCTGCAATTCAGCCTTTGGTTTCTTGCATTTGTCAGCAACACAGAAGCACACTTCCTTCTTATGAAATTTAGGAATTCATTAGGTCTAGTACATTGCTGCCTGACACACTCGAGTGTCTGTGCAGCTCTCAACTTCAGAGGTGCCTGGGCACTTGAATTCTTTCAGAGCCCCTTGAGAAGATATTTAAATGACCTGAATGCACAAAAGCAAGCAGCAAATCAGGTAAATGGGGGAACAGGAGGCTGCCCAGCATCCCCATAAGCACTACAGGTGGAAAATACTCTGACTGGAATTAGAGACAAGACACAGGTCAGCAGGCAGCACGGGCCCTCAGCTGAATTACAGACTTGACTGTGGCCTCAGAGAAGGCTGAACCTTTGGCCTTGGACCTTTTTTTTTCCGCTGTTAAATAGAGCCAGCACATCTCAAAAGCATAATTGCAAATTAAACTCAAGGCTGCAGGGGTGGTTCAAATGTCAGGCTGCGACAAGAGGAGGTGGTTACATGACAAAGTGAATAACAGGTCCTCATTCATAAACTCAGAACCCAATGTGGAATAAGAGATACTCACTGTCAGGGCAATGATAAGATTAAAGTTCAAGATGTAAAAAGCTTTGCGAGAAACCATCTCAAGCTTTGCAAAGCAAAGTGGTGGCCTCCAGGTCTCAGCATTGCAGAAACTTTGGGTATTCTTCCCAGATACCTTCACCCTGGGAATATCAACCTCAGGGAAACAAAGTACTAACTAGAATAGAAAAATCAAAGTGTTTCCCCTGCTTTCTCATTTGACATTGTCACATTATTTGTCTTGTATCATTAAAAACACCAGCTAGTGCAAATAGCTGTGGAAGCTGTGAATCGGGACAGAGAGGCTGTCAGAACAAAGTCTTTTGTTGGGTCTGAGGAGGTACCTGTGCCTTGGAAACATTTGTGTGGGACATGTGCATTTGCAAACTCCTCATGTTGTATTGAGGAGTATTAGAAAGTGCAAATCTGCAGAGAGCCTCCATTTTTCTCTAGTCTTCCATTTCATTGTGGCTAATCTTGAAGAAATTTAAAGACCTGCCTTATGGACTTTCTCTGGTAAAAAAGACTACCAGATTCCAACAGAGGTTTTGCAGTCTAAGTGCACTTCTCACATCAGACTGGAGGCAGAGAGTCAAGGAAAGAAACAAATCAGCTGAATGGAGGACACCTTGCAAAGCACAGCAGAGGAAGAAATAGTGTCTCAAATGAAAAGCCAAGTCCCAGAAATAATATAGGCCTGATAAATGTACACATGAGCTCCATTTCCCAGCAACCCCTGCAGCATCACTATCTGTTAATAGAGCTGAGAATTATCTGTGTAACACTCCACATCACCAATGGGCACAATGTTGGACTCAAAAACCCCCACTTGTAATGGTAACAAGGGATAACAACAGTCTTACAACCACTGAAAGAATGAAGAACTGTCTCTATGCAAAGGACTTTGCAAGTTCAGATTTTCACAATATATAGGATATGGGGAGGAATGAAAGCAGAGAAAAGGCATCTGGATTTCAGCAAGTAACACTAAATCCAGTAAATAACAAATAAACAATCTAAGTTGTGGAATTCAATTTCTATTAGCAAAAGGGGCACAGGAGGAGAGACCACACAGGAAACTGGCACTACTACAGGAAATAATTCCCAGACAATGGACCATTTCCAGCTAACATGAGAGTTTTAAATGCCATCTAGTGTCAGTAAAATGCAGAATAAGCTGGCAATCGATCATGACACAGTAAAATAGTAGGTGTTTTGCTATTAGCTTCAACAAGGTAAAAGATTTCATCTGTGGAATGATGATGTCTGTTAGGACTACCCTACAAGATATAGATATTTTCAGAGCAGAACTGAAAACTTTAATATGCAGACACTGCACACTCAAGTTCAGGTTGAACTTTTAAAGCAGCTTTACCTCAAGGATCATAACTAAATTTTTTTCATACAGCTTCTTCCTTAGGTATCATCATATACCATGTAAAGAAAAGATCTGAACTTACACAGCTTTCTCCTTCCTCACCCAGACCAGTACCATGGATCCCAAAGGAAGACCCAGTAGTGGGGTCACATGGAAATCACAAGGTATTCAGCTGGGTCCCCATGCTGCTGTGTTCATTGAAATCCAACAAAATCAGATTACTCAATCTAAAAAAGTAAAGCTTGATTAATCTGGTCTAGTAGTACTACTCACTGAAAGGTACTGGGTGCCCAGTTTTTTGTGGCTGTTTCTAGACTGCGATTTCCAGGTTTTTTGAAAGCTGAGGTTTCAGTTTCTTCAAGCAATCTTTGCCTATATTTATAATGCAGCTGCATGCACTTCACTTTTCAGGAAAAGGTGAGGGAATACAAACCATAGATCTGAGTGCTTGTGGGTCAGAGTTCTTCAAGATTCAATCCGCTTACCTGTAATCAGTGAACTCAAACAGAGCGTGGAGATCAGTGAGCTCATCTTCTGTATTGGAGTTTTGATCATTGGCACAGAAGACTGTATTTTTTCTGGTTTGTTTTCAGGAATTTACACTTTATTAATATTTTCAAAAGTTTATCTTTAAATGCTTCGAACTGAAAAGCTCTCCTTTATGCAATTCATCATCCTTAGTCTCAGCTCAAGGGAAGCTTCTTGAAACAGACTGCTGCTGACTGGGTTTGAGACAACTAATCTAAAAAAAGATCATTAATTACTCAGATACACTTTTCAGGTGGCAATATTTCTGATCCATTCCTCTGGCTCTGTACAGCCATTTATTCCTGGGCTGGAATACATGCTGCAGAGGATGCAAGGCAAGCGCCTGAGCTGTTTTGCTCTAGGGAATGAGAACAGAATTGATGGTGTTGAAGAGATGTTTCTTACATGTTTATCAGAATATAACGGTATGTGTTCAACAGGTGCTAACTAGCTAATTCTACTCAACTTCAGTATAATTACTGCAACAAGAAGCATGACAATTCTGGAAGTGAAGTTTTGTATGCTATGAAAGGTGCCACACAGGTGTCCCAAACTATTGAACAGTTTTGACAAAAATTTCTCTTTGGGCAGATTTTCTATGGGGAAAAAAATTTAAAATGCTGCTTTCAGGTAAAAGAATCTTGCCCATCTCTTACCAAAGTGTTTTTATTTTTCCTCCTGGCAGATCTGTGTAATGTGTTTTATAGTATTAGTCCATACCATTCAAACAAATCTAGGTAAGTAAATGGCATTTCTGCCTTCATTTTTATGATCTAGAGAAGAATAATGAGCCTATCTCCCTTCTTGCTCTCCTATTCTCTCCATTTCTCAGCCTCTGAGTTTAAGAGGCTTGTGTAAAAAGAAAGATCTTTCCTGGAAGTAAGTTTTCAGCACATCAGCTTACTACACTTAATTTGAGTTTTCTAATGAGTATTCTTTGTTAAGACAGAACACTAATAGTCTGCCATGACAAAACATCACCATCTTTTCTTCCTTCCTAGGTTATTTTTGAGGTATTGCTGCTAGTACTGAGCTGAAAGAACATGAATACAGAGCTTCACCTGTGATCTAAGAGGAGCAGGAGTTAATAGGAGCCCAGAGTCCTACACACACTTTGAAGGGTGCAGGTTTGCTTTCCCCACTGTTCCCAGCTCTTTGTTTCCCCTGTGCAATGCCCCAGCAGCCTCCTTCTTGTGAGCTGACTTGGGAAAAGGAGTATTTGAAGCCTGTGCCAGGAAGAAAGGGCATTTAGGTTGAGGGTAAGTCATCTGTAACAAGAAGAGGTTCACATCTGTTCAGTTACCGAGAGCAGGAACACAAGTTTCACATGTCCCTCAAAGTACAAGCTGAGAAACTGGGGGTTCCTAGTGCTATCACACCATCTGCACTTCATGCTTCACATCAATACATGTACTTCTTTTAAAGCACTATGTCCTACACAGCAAATCTACAGTGCAGCTAGAGCAGAGCAGACATTCAGGTGGTAAAACTCCTTAAATTCTCAACATTTGACATCTGATAAAGCAAAATGATCAGCAGTTGAACTACTTAAGAGCTACTGCTCTTTCCCCATCCCAGAACAGCTCCATTTTAGTGATTTTGAGAACTACACTGCTATTTCATTGCCATATATCATGTACTATAAGGAAAAAAAGCTAACTGAAAACACAAACTCACTCACTGGCAAATTGCATTTCTGTACAAGTTCCCTGTGGAAAGGGAGCACGTTAGGAAGCAAATTGAAACAACAGAAAATCCCAGACGCCAACAGAATCCAACTCTGTCCATCTCGGCCAATGCGATGGAAAACGGGCTCTGTTCCTAGTGTGGATCAGGAAAAAGGGCTCCATTCCTAATGTGACAGGTTAGGGAGAACGATCAAGTGGAAGGCTCTTCAAACCCCTCAGCTTGTCCTCACCATCCCCTCTCCCATCAGAGGAGGGTGTGAGCACCGTGCCTGCTGTGAGGCTGCCTTGCCTGGTCAGCAGCGGGCGATGGGAAGAGGCTCTGCCTCTGTCACCTCACCCCCAGCCTCAGACTGGCACCAAATGTGATCTGGATGGGTTCAAAAATCCACCCCTTAACAGCATCTCCCTTCTCCAGCTGAAGAATTACCACCCTTGTCAGCATTTTAATTACCTCCAGCAGCTCAGAACGGGATTTCTCCCCTCCCCAAGCATTCCTGCCAAGCCACAAGTGGAACTCAAGATACTCTGATAGGCACAGAAGTTACCCCAACAATGCAAGCATGAGATTGATTGCTCAAAGCTACAATTAAGCTAATTAACTGGAGAAATTAAGTGTTTTCTGCAAGCAGGAGTGCTTCTCCAAAGTTTTCTGAGGGGAAGATTTTTCCCTAGGATAGTGAAGAGACAGTGAGATGCTGTGACAACTTTACCTCATTTGGGGTGACTCCTTGGTCCAAAGGGCTCACAGTAACATCTTTCAAGTACTGGGGAAACTCACCACGAGGGAGGGGTTGTGTGTGAAATTATGCTCTGCAAGAGGAGTAGAGGGAAAAATAAATTTCTTATGTACTGCAGTGCAGCGAGCTGACAGAGCAACACACTTCCGAGACTCTTACAGTACATGCTGTGTTCAGTTGTCAAATTAACAGCAATTATGTATTTATTTAACGCATATTTGTGAAGCACAAAGTACTCAATATTAAAAGGCACAGATCAGAGAAGCACAGCTGAGACAATGCAGAAAGCAGGAGTATTTCAGCTCTCTTGCTTTGTCAAATATAGAAAAAAACCCTTAAAGTTTAAATTTTTTGAAGACAAATTGTAGATGGGAAGGCAAGGAAGGATTATTTCTATTCATTTTTGACTAATCAAAACACTTTTTCAGGGGAATTGGAAAGCATTATTTTGATTTTTACTTCTCCAGTCTGTATCAATCTATCTAAAGACAAAACATTCAAATCACAGCCAAAAGTGAATAAAGCACCATTTGGGAAACATTGAAATAGAATGTTCCAACATCAGATTGGTTTATTTCTTCTCTTCTAAAATGATATACCAGTGAATCACCACAATCCTACATAATGCATTTCACTGTAGACAGGTCTGCACAGACTGAGCCTAGATTCCACACAAGTTTCTCTAACAAATAAAGAAGTCACAGAATTCCTGTCTGTCTGGACTTTTTTTTTCTTAAAGCACAGGGGAAAAAAAAACAAAACACCAAAAACCTACAAAACCCAACCAAAAACCTACAAAACTAGTAAAACAATAAAAGCAAACCAAAGACACCACATCACCAAGAAAACTCAAACTACACAAAATAAACCATCAAATGCAACTTTGTAATGCTCCATCTGGTACATTTCTCTCCCCAGAAGCAACATTTTGCACAGAAAAGCTGGAAGATTGCATATTTAGCATCTCAAACAGGAAAGGAATAACCTTTCTGTTCAATACGATAACAAAAAGTGAGATTGCTATTGGCTTCAGTAGCACTTGGGATATTTCAAAGTTATCACTGACTCTTTTAGTGACAACTTTTCAAAAAACTCCCAACTTATTCAAAAGTACACTTTTACGCATCTTCCCAGCAAGATTGTTTTAAACAAATGGCAATAACCCAGCTGAGCAAACAGTAGCCAAGAGCTACCCTCTCTGCTGTGGTTGCAGCACATAATTATCCATCTTCTCTCTGCTGAAAGCATCACGATGATTACAGAGCACTCATTTAAGGTATTTGAATTACAGCAAGATGTTATACATCAAAGTAATCAAAGACAGTTTAGGTAATGAAGTTGACATAGAGTGGATCATTTCCCAAAGAAACATTTCATTTGCATGTAATAAAGCTATTTTAAGTTAATTTTGACATTACATCATGATAAAAACACTTGTTGACATTTAAAACATTTCAGTGACAAGCCTTCTTGCATTGTGATGAATTAATTTTTTCATAGGCAATAAATATAATTTCATTTCATACAGGAAAAAAAAAAAGCACCAAAACACTACCCACACAGCTATTCTCAGTGCTGTATGCAAGATGCATTGGTTAGCTGAGCAAACATGCCATAGGACACAACCTCCAGGAGCCTGAGAAGTTAATAAGGTGGTGCTTTGAAATATAGTTCTACACAGCTGCACCTGCAGGGAAACTGAAGTCAGACAAACACCACCATCATCTGCCACTTGACAGAAATGTTTCCTTTGTTCCTTCTGAGTTAACTCAGGAAAAAAAAAATCATAAGCCATGTATATTCTTTAGTGTAGACGCAAAGACCAAAAAGTCAGAGCCACTGCAAGGTAGCAAATATGAAAGAGGAGAGGCACCCAAATCAGCAATCAGCTGTGTCAGTAAACCCCAGGCAATAAGAATAAGAAGGGGAAAAGGGCAACTGGTTCCTCTGGATCGTTGGCACCTCCTCTTGTCCTGGCCACCATCACCTGGCTCAACACAGAGGAAAGGCTGCCAAGAGTCGGTCACAGGACTGAGGGCTTCTGCCTTTACATTCAGTGTATCACCATAGCACCGCCAGGAGAAATCTATACTGGAACAGTATACATAAGTGTAGATAGTATAGTATAGATATATGACTGGAAATACAGTATAGATACATATATATGACTGGAAATATTCCTTTTCCCCTTGGAGTTTCTTTCAGAATAGGAAAGGTCTGCTAGGTGTGTTTGTAAACCCAGCAGAGAAAGGCATTGTAGCTTCTGCCAAGATTTCCAGGAACACACATCCCTTATCTTCCTGTGCTTCAGCCTGAGAGCATAACTGAACCAAAAAAGTACTGGGCTGAAACATAACTCCTGAAATATTTTCATTTTATACAAGTTAATGAGGGGCCTTACTGAGGTTTATGCCTATAGATTTCTCTCCTTCCCTAAGAAGTTCCCTTTCCTATATGTTCATTAATTTTCTTTTCATATTAAACTCTTGTCACAATTATAACATACACTGAGTAGAGAAAAGTATTTTGTTTCAAGGTTGAAACAAAATCCTTGTTTTACAAAGCATGTGGGAAAATAACACCCTGCTTGCATGGCAAAAGAAAATTACATTCTTTCCTCCAAGACCTTCAGTTGTACTCTGTCTTAAAGCTCTAGTCAACTTAACAAAGGAAGAAATCATAATTTACATGGAGAAATGCAAATCAAGGTGTAGGCAGGTATGTATATAGATATACATAGATTAAACCATGACAAGGAACAACTTTCAGACAAGACACCTGCTGCCAAAATTGGGTAAGAAGATCTTGTGAATTATCTGGTTCAACCGTGTTTAACCCAATTCATTAAATATTTATACCTCCATTTCAACAAATTAGAGGAATAGCACAACTTCACGGAATTAGGTATTTGGTTATCCAAAGTGTCTGTGCTAAACAGTCCCAATCTGTGAGAAAATGTCCAAGCTCCCACACACAGGCAGAAATCCCCCTGTTTATATATCACTTGACCAGCGGCCAAACATGTTAGTGATTTTCTAATGATTTATAACTCTACTTAGATATTTAATTGGCATAACAAAAGCAAGCTATCACTCACCATTGCATAGCAAATATCAGCCTGTGCCTTGTTGCAATTGACATCTAATCAACAATCACATGTTGTTTGATAGCAATTAAATGTCTGAACAATTCTTCCAACATCATTATACTAATAAGATGCTAATTGCATGCTCAACATTTCAGCAACATTTGAGATAACACCCTGCAGACCATATCTGTCGCCTTTATCTTCATAGAAGCAAAAAATCCAAACGGTGAAGGATGTATCCCAGACCCAAGCTGCCCCAACCTCAAACTACTGCTGCCCTGACAGTCCCAAGGGAATGCTTGTTGCAGAATTTCTGAGAGAGGGAGGGCATGATTTATGTCTGGAGTGAGAATTGAGCTACCCCTCAGACTAGGCCCCTGATAAGTGGCCTTGGTGGGGCCTAGGAGCCTTTGATGCAGTAAGAAATTAGCTGTGGCACAGTTAGAACTTATGTTAAGGTAACTACAAAGTAATGAGCTATCCGAGTGTAAATTAAAATAGAGCTGCAGTGTGAAAAGCCTGACCATCTTAAGACAAAGACAAACAATGTTAGCTTGCCAATGAGATTGCCTTTGTAAACTGTAAACTATGTAGAAGTGTATATAAACTGCCATCTTCTCTCGAATAAACAGAGAACGCTGCATTAATCAAATTGGTTTGAGGTGCGTTGTCCTGTCCAGCTTTCCTTCTTTATGATTACCCTGAGTTTAGTGGTGCCCTGAACCAGGGACCCAGGACACTCTGAGAGCTCCCAAATTACTTTTAGGGTAACGGGGAGCCGAGTTTGAGTCACAACAAAAATCAGGTCCACGTCACTTTATAGCGATGGAGACTGGGATCCTGAATTCACTCTTTTGCAAACGAGGATCGAGTGAACAGAGCAAAAGAATCCAGATCCAAATCGTGCCGTTCACGACGGGAGAAAAAGGCTTTTCACATCGCTGTTTGGTGACAGGAGCCCGCTGGAGCAGAGAAAAGACCCCGGCGTTCGAGAGGCCTGAACGGCAGGTGTGGACAATGTCATGGTATCAAGAGGTACAAGGTGCACAAGCCCCCTAAAGGAGAGCTGTGTCTCCCCTACCCTGGATGAAATACATCCTCACCCAGAGCTATTAACTGTTCTTTCAAAATGTCTCCCTCCTCCCCACTAACTTCTCAGCTTGTTCATCCACATCAAAATGAAACTAAAGTAAAATTCACCTACTGATTATGATATGTTGGGGTTTTTTAACAAACCCAGTAACTCCTTCCCCACCGCACAAATCTACAATCTTGAATATAAGATATAGAGTATAAGAACTTGGGACAAACTGTTCAGGCCCAGATTTCTCTCAGCTCAACCTAGATCCTTGCTTTTTCTGTTACCTGGCTAATATTCAGCAGTGATTAGTATTGGAATAGCAGCAAGGCTCATTATGGATCACAGAAAATAACTTCAGCAGAGTGTGATAGGACATCAGGAAAGAAGCCAAGTATTGATCTAATTTAATGGAAATTCCAAGCATAAAGTGAAGGAATAGGTCTGAATAGCTGCACCGAGAAGGCCTTAGGGCAATTGTTCCTTGTCCTATATTTAAGTCTGAAATGCAACCTTTGTGTAAGCCCCTCTCCTCCAGATAACAGTCTGCTTTGAAGTGCATCCTGCATCTTTTGAAATGGCTTGTTCAGATGAATAGATGGAGTTTTCTAAGAGGAGAAAAGTTTAACAGCTCTCAACTTTGAAGGAGCCTTTCTGCACCTTCAAGACTCAAGTGTCCAAATAGCAACCCAGAGCAACCTTTCCTGCTTCACAACTGCAATGATTTGAAAAACATACAATCAAAAAAAGTGCTTAGGCTGAAAGGTAAGGGGAAGCAAAATCATAACACCTTTGAATTAAGAAACTTAGTATTTCGACTAGGAAACAGTGGGACATACATTCTTACACCTCCTTGCAGGGCTGAGTAATTCTGTGCCAGAGGTTTTTCTATGGAGAAAAAAATTGTGGCCGAACTGCTTTCTCAAGAATGCATTCCCTCTCTGCCTTATAAAAAATTTCAAAGCTCTGTTTGTTCATATCCTTTGCCATTTGGTGTCATTAATAGCACCTGAATAGCCACAGGATGAATTGCTATTTCAGTAGAGTGCTACAGTTCAGATCCTTGACTTAGTCCAACAAGACTATTAGGAGGTGATCAATGGACCATTTACTTGAAAGACAGGAGGACAAATGGTTGATTTATCCTCATCCCAGCTGGCCACCTATTTCCTCAAGCAATCATGAGATGACTACAGCCATGAAGGCAGCAGCCACTATTTCTTCTACAGGAATTTTAATTGAGAAGGGGACTCTCAGAGCTGTTGGGAGACTCCAAGGAAAGCAGTGAGCACCACAGGCTCTTTGATAAATGACTCCACAAGTCACCTGAAACAGCTGAACAGAAACCAGTTCCCTCACCAATCACAACTGACCCAAAAGCCCAAAAGGTGGTTTTAGGAATGACAAAGCAAATAGGACCCAGGACCACACAGATGGACTAAGTGCAGCAAAGCCAGCTTCTTTGGCTCCCAGACATGACACAGAGCCCCTTGAAAGAGGGCTGACACACCTCTGATAGTTGTGAAGAGATTTTGTCTGGGAAGTAATGCAAAGACATTTTTGACTGACTGCATTTTAGCATATGGTTGCTACCAATGTGATTAGTGAACATGCGCTCACTTGCATGTGTGCATGCTGAAGTCTCTTTTGTGCAAAATCTGGTGGAAAGAAAATGTGAAACTAGGATCCAAAGAATGTTCTCATGTCCAAGCTGCTTCTCAGAAACTGGAAATTCAAGTCATAATGCTGTCATGGCTCTACACTGCTATAGAAATTCCTGACTAACTCTAAAAATCTGAATGCAGCATTAACATTTGATATTAACTGCCCAGGCAGAGGGCAAGAAAGAAAGCATGAACCACATCCCCTCTATCTATAACAGTCTTCATAGCTGCTGGAGAGCTCCATTTGGAAAAAGCAGACCCTGGTTCAGTCCTCTACTCTGCCTGAGGGACTGCAAACCCAGCAGGCTTGTTTTAATCCCACAACAAGTGTTTGGCAGAGAGTTAAGTTGGAGCAACTGAGAAGATTTTTTGCTTCCTGTTGAAGACATTCCAGGAAACAATTTGGTAACCTGAGTGTCAGAAGCCCCAGGATACGCAAAAAACTACTCAGAGCACTCAGCTATGAAAGGAAGTGCCCCATTTTTTAATTAGTAACAAATGGTTGACAGTGAAGTCAGGCAGTAGAATGGAATGGGACAAAAATTTTCCCTGGAATGGGACAAAATTTCAGTTAAATCTTCCTCACTAGCACGTTCTACCTGTTGGTGGCTGGTTCTCACTTCTCAGCAGGTTTGTGCATGCTCACCTCCCCACATGGGCCACAGAGCCATGTGTTCAGGCATTCAGCTTTCCCTAACCCTGTCCTAGCAACCACAGAGAGCACAGGAGCTCATCTCTGTGAGCCAAGTGCTGAAAGCCTTGACCAGCAAGCCCTGTTTCTGGACACCTCAGCTGCTCTGGTCCTCAGAACCATGTTTCAAATCACCGAGCATGCATTAGGAAATACAACTTTCACTTACTACTAACCACACTTGAAACAGTGAATTAGGGTGAAAAGCTGACAAATTTTCCTGTCACTCGGAGTCATTCAGATCCAAAGGGAGAACATTTCTCAAATGAAAAGACCGAAAGATTTTGCTAGAGGCCAAAATCTAAGTTCTTTAAAACAGCTTATGCATAGCTCCCTGTTATTTATGATAATTAATTTCTGACACTTCTACTTAAATCTGTGCGATTTGTCTAAAACAATAAAAGCAATTTAAAATTTTTTGTACACTAGATTGAATTTTAAGTTTCAATAACAAGTGAGTTTTATTCCTGTACACTTCACAGGGTTAATAGGAAATACCCAGGTTATGAAAACATAGATTTCTTTTTAAAAGCAAGTAGCCACCGTAGATTCAAGTCTTATCACCTACCATGACTATAATCAAGGCAACTGAGTTCTTGCCATTCCCTTTGTTTCCTAAACATACCATTGAACTGCTTCTTGAGGCCCTGGGGGTGGTTTAAAGGTGGTCATGAAACGCTAGAGCTAGCCTTAAATGTTTATGAAACACAAGAGATCCTTATTCTACTATTAAAAATATTTAGAGCTTTTCTTTCCTTTTTTCCAAAGCCACACTGACAACTGTTGAAGGCCATCATATGTGGGAGGAAGAACACAAACACCAAGTTAGACTTTGAGTACATCACTCCTTAATCAGTTCATGGTCCATCAAACCCCTGCAGCACATCTTTGACCAGCAGAGGAGTCCCAAGAGGACTCCTTCAACATTAAAGAAACATTTGTTTACCAAAGTGAGACCTATGCCTCAGGCGATACTGCCATCTCTCATCTCCCCTGCCTTTGTAAAGGCTTTACCTTCCAGCCCCTCACCCTTCCCTGGCACACCTTTGGAAATTAGATAGTTTAGATGGTGCTTGTGTAGAACTGAATCTTCCTTTCACCACACTAATTCACAACAGAAATTCACCATCTGGTGGGATAAAGCAGACAATCCCATGGGACACAGCACACAAAAGGCAGGAGTGTCTGCAGCTTTTCAGGCTCAGGTCTGGACAAATTGCTGTGGCTCAACACCACAGCCCTCTGCAGTGTAAAACAGGTTTGTGTCCCCATTCAGCTGATTTCCTCCAGCTCATTAATTTCATCCAATGTATCTACTCACTTCTCATAATGCTGCGTGGAATTGCCAGAAAAAAATGGTCCTGGAAACAGCTGAAGGCTTTGGGCTTGTTGGTGGGGGGGAGGGGGGGGCTTGTTGAAGTTTTGGTGTCTGCAGTTGGATTTGGGGATTTTGCTTGGGTTTGTTTCATTCTAAGTATTTTAAGAATAAAAACAACAAAGCAAATGCATCTTTTTCTTTCCCCCCATCCCACTGGGACGTGCCAGCAGCAGCTATCTCTGCAGGACAGAAGATGTGCACCCTACCCCAGGAGAAGCAGGCTGCACTTTGAAAGAACCTGGCTGCTTTTACAATAGCAGCTTCTACTTTTATGGAAGGAGAATCAGGACACAGACTGGAATGGCCTTTCCAGCCAGG
The DNA here is from genome assembly GCF_048771995.1 of Taeniopygia guttata. Taxonomy (NCBI): domain Eukaryota; kingdom Metazoa; phylum Chordata; class Aves; order Passeriformes; family Estrildidae; genus Taeniopygia; species Taeniopygia guttata. The sequence goes on along the minus strand of NC_133031.1, from coordinate 9,296,532 downwards.
GACAATGCAGTAGGCTGCTCTCTCCTTGCCACTGCAGCACTCCAGCAGCATTTCATTATGCCTAAGTGACATTGTACAGCTGCCATATCCCAAGATCTTCACAAAAACCAAAAGTATCTCGATAAGCTCTCTCAGCAGACAAAAGTGAAAACTGTTAAATTTATACCAGAATAATACAGCATGTAGGGATTTTGTTGGGAACAATAACCTACATCCTACTATTTATTTCCCTCTATATGCAGGGCTTAGTAGAGGTCACTGAAAAAATTTGTTAAAAAGGAGCCTGCTATTTTTGGCACCTTAAGTTACTGGTTTAGGATATTGATGTGAATATTAGAGCCATTGAGCTAGTCATAGAAAAAAACCCTCCATCTATCACGTATGTTCAGCCACTCTATAGCAAGACCAAGGAACAGGACATCCCCTGAATCCAATGACTAATATCAGTTAAATCTGACAACAAGGTCTGACAAGGATAAATACTTAAACATTTAATGAAACTACAGCCAGCAACAGAGGTAATTCCTAATAATTACTTCCTGAAAGGCTGTAATGTGAACTCAATTCATGACAGGCAGATCTGGGAGTCCATGCAAAAGAGAGCCATTACTGAAACGCCAAACAAAAAATGTTTTAGTTGCCATTAGAAAATTGGAACTAGAATATATATTCAATATGGAAATCTTTCTTTTGTTCTGCTGAAAGTAGAGCTGCTTTATCAGCTGTGTCTGCAGCACACTGATTAGCCTTTTTTTCTTTACCTCCTATATTTCATATATCATTCCAGATAAAAATACTGCCTTGAAGCACAATATTTTTCTGTATTTTTTCCTTCTTTAACAAAAGTGCAGCATTATTATGGTGAAATTTTCAAATTTAACAGGATTTGATTTGTAGTCAGCCTTTTTTTCACTAAGAACTGAGGGATCAAATGAGAAAAAAAAGGAAGCTCCCTTACCCCATTTCCCAACTCCTGGGTTTGGTGGAACAGCCAAGCTTGCATCTGCCCATCTTATAACCTGCTGTTGGGTGAAAAAACCTCCAATTTTATCAATCTTGAGAGAATCTGGCTGGAGCCGATTTCTGTATTTCTGTGGTTGTCCAGAAAACTTCCTAAATGGTGGCATAAAGAGTTCATAGCCCATGCCAGCCATGAGAGCAAACATCTGAATCAGATTGAGCTCAGTTTTGTTTCTTTGGGTTTTGTGGTTTTGGTTTGGTTTTGATTTTTTTTTTAGCAACAGCCAACAAAAGCTGTGCCCAAACCATCAGTCACCTTCATTATTGCGTTGTGCTTGTGAACAATCCAATATGAACATGTAATTTACAGCAGGGAAAAAGGCTTCACTTTTTGCTGAAAACATGAGCAATATAACAGCTACATGGTGAGTGCACATACCATGTTGGCCCACTGGCATATATTGGCATTTCCGGGTTTCCAACAGAAACCATTATTATTACTTCCTTGCATCATGATATACTGACTCTTCCTTATTAAACCTATTTTCAAAATACTGGAGCTGTTACAACCTTTTTAGAGGAGAGTATTAAAGACCAAAGGGAATTCCACACTTCCCTGACAAAGACATGGTTCAGTCCTTGGACCACTGCTATTTCAAGAATAAAAGGCTTCCACATCAAAAAGCAAGTAAAAAGATAAGTGGAAACAAGAAGGAAGGGGACAACTACAGTTGTGAGAAATAGCCTACCAAAGCTAAATCAGGGAGATTTTATTATAGCCAGTGGTCAAAACCTAGTATTCCAACCACAATCCATCCTCCTTTTCCTCCTCTGGAAATTCCTCTGGCAGACTGAGACCACACAGCTTTCTCATATTATTTGATATTTTACTTTTAGCTGAAAAAACTTTTTGTGACTTCCTGCTTCAAACTCCTCCCAAAAGTCACCTTCAGTGTTAGCACCCAGTCTGTTATTCTTTCTCTCCTCTGCCCACAGCACTAAGCCCAAGAGAACAACAAAGGTCCAGATCAATCCTTACAACTCCAGCTTTCTCACAAATAAAAGGAGTTTGCCAATCATTAAATGATCCGCCACACAATTTGAAAACACAATGCTAATGAAATTTTCTTGTGTTTGTATAACTGCTAAGGATCAGTGGTTTCTCCAACTATCAGGCAATTTCACTTCTGAAGCCCCACTACTGGAGCATTGCCTGTTTCTGTGCAACATTGCTTCCTATGCACAAAATCTTTCTTCCTATAAATGAATTTCTTCTTGCATTGCTCTTTCCACACTGAGCTTTCACTCTCACAATCTGCTTTTCCATCTTGCATATTAATGAGATTGAAGTGCTCATTCTGTAAGTGCATGGGCTGCACTGCACTTGCCAAGCCATTCTATTGTCTTTGAAGGGACTCTTGAGCACAAAAAGGAGAAGCAGAAAACATTTGGAAGATAATGGCCTGACTTTACACACTGATGAAACAATCCCAGACAATAACACAGCAGCAATAATAGCAGCATCTGATGGCCATGATTATCTCAACGCCAAGATGCAGGACATGTTTTGAAGGATGTGGGGAAGAGAGGCAAATGGAAATCTGCCAAGGACTGCTGTAGACTTTTCAAGGATTTTCAACACATTCAGGTTCTCAAAAGGCCCTCAGAAACAACTGTGGCTTGATAACCAAAACAGACTTAATGTTGTTCTTGTCTTCTCTGCCACCAAATTCTAAAATAATAGACTGAGTACAACATGGAGCACCTGTTGTACACACACCCCTCTTAGCCAAGAGGAAAGGGTGGTTTTGGTTCTATCTTGCATCAGCACAGGTAGATGAGCATGCATGGAAGAAGCTTTAACACCATAGGAGCCATTTTCTTTCAAATCACAAAATAAAATTACTGAGGCAAAGCAGCAACTCTTGTAATGGGCTGCATCACTGACACAGAATCCAAACCAGGGTGTTTTGATGAATGGCAAGTGAGAAGCATGACCTAAACAACTCAAGACTCATTTAAAAGACTCTACTTCTTCCAAAATGAAATGTTACCTTTTCACCTTAGCTTCCCAGAGCCCACAGTACTACTGATCATTTCCCCACAGTTTGACAAGAGGTCACTGACTCTGTCATTTGTTAGAAATGCAAGTTGAAGTGTCTGTCCTGTTTCTCCAACAATCATCTCTCAAACCTTAACTAGAATATCCCCATTACACTTAAAACTCTACAGTCATGACAGAGAAGAGGAGAATCAAAAACATCCTGTGACTAACCTTGACTTCTTAAACAGCTCTGAGATATTCCTGATATGTAATTGTGTTTGCCTTCTGATGCATGACAGACTTCAAACATCAAAATGATGATACGAGTGTCACCGTGGTTTCAGCAGTACTGAGAATAACTGTTTATGATCCTAAACAGCTTGAATTACAAAAGAGGAAATTCTAGGGCTGTAAAGTTCAAAGCAGTATTATTTCTGACACTTGATGCCACCCTTTTATATTTTCAGAGCTTCATGTTCCAATCCTGTCACAGAAACTGTTATTTCCTGATATTTTGTACTGTTCCTGTGCCTTGTAGTAGTTCATGACTGACTTCCTCTGCAGCATCTGAGGAAGCCTGTAAGTAAATGTTAACTGAGGGAAATAATAAAAGGAACTGCTTCAACCAGGTCAGATTCAAAAGCAGCTGCACTCTGTGGCAGGACTCAAAGACCACCTGCCCTGGCCCTGCTGTCCCCTCTCACCTCACAGAATCGTTCAGTTTGAAAACCCCTCTAAGATCAAGTTCAACCATTAACCTAAGACCGCCAGGTCCACCACTGAACCATTTCCCCAAGCACCACACCTACACTTCTTTGAACACTTCCAGGGATGATGATTCCACCACTTCTCTGCGCAGCCTGTACAAGTGCTTGACCACCCTTTCAGTGAAGAAAATAGCAGAATAATGCCCCAGAGCTGGACTCCCTGACCCCACAGGTGGGGACAGCTCTATCCCAGGGCCCATCCCCGGCTCCCTGTTGCTCCCACAGAGCCCTGGCACATGGTTCCACCAATGCCACAAACCACAAGGACAGCAGGGAGCCCTGGCACCCTCTGCACTGCAAAAACAAACCAAAACTCACACACACACGCTCCCTTCTCTCCCTCTTGCCCAGCTCACTGGTGTGCAGGTCCCCAGCACTGCTCAGAGCCCTCAGGGAGGGGATGCTGGCAGGAGCTGCTGAGGCACCAGATGGTGGCACAGCCACCACAGCCACACGGGGATGGACACGGGTCAGGAGGTGCCCTGGCCACAGACATGAGCTGACCAGAGCCACAGGTTCTGTTCCCAGGCAAGACTAATAAAATAATGCAAAAAGGAGTGGTTTTATTTGTCTGCTTTTAGGGCCCACAAGGCACTGATTTTCCTTCTGCCTCCTGTCTCTCTCCTGATTATAAACACAGAGTTTAGAAAAATTCCTTAATCTTGGTTCATTTTTATCAGGGTCCCCAAACAGTGCTGCTGTTTGGAGAGTGCACTGTCAGAAAGTACACCCACTTCAATCCTAATTACATAAATGAAATATATACAAGCAGCACTAAAAAAAGTACCTAAAAACACCATCTAATTCAGAGCTCTATATGTATGTGGTCTGATTAAAACTGTCAATCCCCTTTGCTTAGGATCTCCTTGACAAAAAGAATTTGAGAATTGTATTTGATTTCATTTCAGGGCTTTAAGACAGTACCCTTGCTTGGTCCTCCCACTCTCCCTAAGCAATGCAACATCCAGTACATAACCAAGTAAATCATCCCAAATCCTGCAGGTGCCCACTAACCTTCTATCACAAAACTTCAGTTTTTAAGCTACAAAAAAAACAAACTAACATCAAACTTTACACAGATGAAAACAGATATAATCTGCCCCACCATTAATATATTTAAATGCATATTTTGGCTATGTGCTACTGTTACATATCCTTATACTTTTATATGGTGGACTTTCTGGGAAGCAAATACTTGACCTTGGCTGCACCCAAGCTCACATTTTATTCTTGTAAATAACCAACTTTTAAGCCTGAGCTTAAGTCACAGAACTTAATTTTATTTTTGAGAATAGTACTTTGAGAAAGAAAATAATATAAGAGCTTCCATTTAAATTCCACAGAATTTAACAAGCACTTGAGGAAAGTAAACACAGAGAAAAGGCAATATGTCTCTCTAAGAAAAATGAGTGTCTGATTTATTTTAAAATAAGGTCTTCATGAAAACTATATCCCAAGAACTCCAACTAGGCGTCAGCATCTAAGGCTTTTACCTAGGAATGTAGTATAATGTTTCACTTTGAGTGCACTTCCCCACCTCCCACACATCCAAGGTCACTGAAATTAAAAGTGTGCCCAGTTCTGTGAAAATCTGCCAAGACAGTAACAGAGATTCTAACAGCATGATGACCCAGAAGTTATCAGAAACAACTAGAAATCACTTTAGTCCAAATATCCTGATATCGAGGAACTGAGAGCAGTCCAAAAGCATTTGCATGATTCCCAAAGTAAATTACACAAAAATCTCAACCTCCACTGCATTTGTTTCTTCCATGTGTTTCCTATATTATTACTAACATGGCCATAGAGGATTGGCTGCTGGTAGGTACTAAATCTCATCATTGTTCCTATTAGGGAATTTACTATCAGTAAAATATTATCAATGAGACATAAGAATTGAATGCTGACAAAATTAACTTTTACTGCTAACATTCATCTCTATTACTGGGACATCTTCCAGTGTTAAGGCCATGTCCAATTACAGAAACATATGGGCACATAGCAACATTTAAACCCTGAACAGCAGCTTCAAAACCTCCAAATGAAGACTATTTTCTCTTCTCGTTCCCCAAGAACTTGGCAGAAGAAGGAAAAGAAGGGGAAAACCCAGCATTTTCATATGTATTATTTCTGTGCAGTGCTAAATTGTGGGAGGAGACATTGACTTGATAGCACCTCAAATGTTTCAATGTATGTGTTATCAGTTTGGTTTTGTAATTGCCTCTATTCATTTTAGCTTCACAGAAGATACCTTTATACTCCTGGTAAAAATATATGGAAATGTCTCTTGACTCTGTCATGGAATTATGAGTAATATTGTATTGTTACCACCACTCACACAAAAGTCATTAACTTCATTATTATTCAGCCTCAAAGTGATATCTTTGTGTGACAGTCATAATTTTTACTTCTGTTCAACTTTATAGCTATGTGTGCCATTACTTAAATACCAACATTTAAAATGTTTCCCTGTACTGTTTCAATTGTGTTACCTAGTGTCATTTTGGAAAGGCAGATCTGCCTGCAGCTTCTGTTGGGTAACAATTGTTAATCAAGTTCTGGAGAGTTGTGGCATTTTTTAATGAGGAGAGAAACAGCTCAGGAAAGGTATTCCCACTGCCAAGAGCAAACTGTTTTTTAAAATGCTTCCACCTTTCCCCCACAGCAGCAGAGGTGTAACCAGATGACTTTTAAGGTCCCTTCCAACCCAAAGCACTCTACAATTCTATGAAACCCTTCTATCTAAGCATCTGTCTATAGGCTTTTGAAAGTTTAGCTTATTAGAGATAACATCCATAGAAACACACAAAAAAAAAGACCTTTCCAAAGAGACTACTATAGGATGGAAAGTAGAAGATTGCACCTCTTTTTGGAGTGACCCTTTCCTTTTTCAATTCACATCTACATCACCTAAGAGAAGGAGCTAATACAGGACACCAGGATGGGGCATCAAGCTGGTAAGTCATCATCCCTTTTCTCTCCACAAAGCCACAATCAGGCAGTGATTCCCCTCAGTGTTCAGAGAGCAGGAGAGCACCTGTGCCTTCCTCCTTCCTTGAAGGCCCCAGGGCTGCCCACACATTTCTGGGAGCCTTCAGGCTGCTAAGAGAGTCTCCCAGACCCTGAGCAATGGAAAGAGTGCCCAGTTCACAGGGCCCTGTCCTTAAACGCCCAAGCAGTCAAAACCACTTGTTTCAGAGCAGGCAGCCCTCCAGGTTTTCTCCACAGTCCTCATGGCAGGAGAATCACTGTTCAATTCCCCCATCCTATATGTTAGAGACAGAACACCTCCTTAAGACTGAGATAGAAACTTGAATTGACTTCTCCACCCCCGCCTTCAGGCCCCAGGTTTCGCATTCTAGCACCATTAAACTCAGTTATTACCTGCCTGAGTTAGACTATTTCACAGCATAGCTGCCTAAGGGATGTTAAGGTATAATAAACAGAGATGTATGTATGTACACACCTCTCATCACTCTAAGAGCCATAGAAGGGACCCACATCCAAAACGTCACCTCCAGCTGAGTTTCACACTATTGACTTCTTGTTCTTTCCTCTCCCATTGTCTCAAGCCCCTGCCTCTCTTATACGTCCTTAAAATATCCACTTGTTCAGTTAATAGCCAGCTGCAAATAAATCACCTCCAAAGAAAAAGCCCAGAAGGTCAGATCTGCGTTTCTAAAATGTCAATAGGTAATGCAATCAAAGCAGTACAGGGAAACATTTTAAATGCTTGTAGTTAAATAATGGCACACATAGTTATAAAGGTGAAAAGAAAAAGCCCCATGTCTCATCAACTATTTTCTCCGCCTGATCACAGATCCAGACAAGACTACTGCTTCACTCCCAAAAGAGAAAAAAAAAAAAAGAAAAAGAAAAAAATCAATGTATGTGACACAAAAAGTGAGGTGATACAGTGACTTCATACTTAAAATTTCTTCAATTTTTGCTACACTGCCTGCTTAAATGTTCCTATTGTGACATGTACTAAGGGAACATTTAATGGACCTGCATCTGGATGGATGTAGGTTTTCTTTTACCTTCAAGGTTATTTTCATAAAAGCATTACATTTCCCCCTTTTATCACAAAGCTGCAGAGTACTTCAAGTCCTTCATCTGCAACTTATGAGTTACAATACAATTGCCAATACAGGAAATGATAGACCACATCTAGTTAGGAACATCATCCTCCCCTCCCCACACTTGAGGAATATTACAAATGAGTCATTATGGAAAGTGCTCAGCAAGCCAAGTACTGCACTATATGCCATTTGGGAGCTTATTTTCCTCTCAGAGTAATACATTTGTGACAACCCATAGTTCTTCAGTTTAATCTGAACAATTGTATTTCTATTAGATAGAAATGCCAATTTCCTTGTATCTTGCTTCTTAACCTCTTCTAATATCTCCCATGCTATGCTTCCTAAATCTCCATGCAGAAAACTGCACTGATATGGAATCCCACTAGTAGTCCAGGATACATGGGAATGCTTGTGATGCAGACCTCCAAATGGGCAGCATTTTCCATCTACTGAGGCAACCCCTGCGTCCCACAAGAGTCTGCCAAAATATGTTTTCAAACACAAGCAGAAGCTCAAATGGTTCTAAGAAACCAAAGAAAGAAGGGCTGACATGATCACAGCTAGTGCTGTATCTCTTTTCTCTCAGCCCAGCAGCCCTGGAAATGGCAGTGGTTTGGGGCTGAGAGGCCCAGCACAGTCACTGCTGATGGGGATAACACCAGGAACAAAGAATGGCTACCATGGAAGAGAAGGGAGGGACCACAACTATAGAGCACAAAGAAGCCATAGACAAAAAAAAAAAAAAAATCACCTACATACCTACATTTTTTCACAGTAAAAAGGCAAAACAAAAGCTCACAGACTTTCCTGAAAGCAGGCAGATTCCCTTTGTATCGACTCCAGCAAGCCAACCCAGCAACATTTAGTATTTAGATCCTCCAGTTATGGGAGGAACAGCATTTCCCTCAGAGGAAAGAAAAATAGGCCCTAGACTCTCAGTTCTCTCACAGTGATGCTTTCCACTTGGTAAATATCTCCAGCCTTTCAATTTGACATTATTAAAAAAGCAAAGAAAAAAGCCAGACAGAAAACCATCAAGAAGCTTCCCAAAAAAAAAGTACTCACGCTTCACCGGTCACCTACCAACTCCTGTCCTCGCTGAGGCGTTCCACCGGCTTTTCTTCTCCTCCCCTAATTATCATCTACTAATTACTTACTGAGTTGCAGCTGTTTCCCCTCCACCCTAACCTTTCACCCAAAAGAACCAGCAGGTTCCTAATAACTTACATGATCAGGAGAATTGATTGCACCTGTTGCATTAGTGCTGCCCTCTCCTCAATGCAAGTTTCATATTCATGCATGGAGCCAGGCATGAAGTGTGGCACAAGGCACATTTCTTAAAAATAAAATAATAATTCCAATGTATTGCCTTAGGCCCTAATTGCAGATCTCCTCCAACTGAGTGTCATTTGGAGCCAGCTGTAATTAATAATCTCCACTGATTAGGAACAACATTGAAGTGTATGTAGCAAGCTTTTCCCTCTCTTCACTTGATCACGTCATCTAATTATTGTCAGTCTGGGAAATGGCATCTTTGTTACCACTTTTAACCCTGTATTTAAGACTAATCCTGCTTTCAGCTTTGTTAATTCTTGTTATTTTATCTGTGTCTCTGTTATGGGCTGTTAATGGCCTTCAGCCCTCAAATTTCTCTTTCCTGTACTTGACAGGTGCTGACTTGTAACCCTGCTGAGGAATTGGTTTGGTGACACCTCTTTCAGCAGGCTTTTCTAGAATGCAAAGCCCTTTCCAGAGCTCAGCAGTGAGAAGTGGGTAGCTACAGTGCTGACCTTCAGATGGAACCAGTGCTCAGTCTCTCGCAGGAACAGCTCAATCCAAGGAATTTTTTGGGTGGAATTGGTTTTAAAATGCAACAATCAGCATATGGTTGAGAACTGCAATTCTACTTTTCAATCAAGATTTTATTCTGCTCAGCACTGGGCTTGATCCAGGACCCTGTGATTCTTGTTCTAAGCAATCTTTCTGTTAAACAGAATGTGAACTCAAAAACACCCCTTTTCCTCTTCAGCATTTTATTCCAGATTTGCTGTCCTGCACAGCCACTGGGGTAAACAGCAACTTCACTGAATGAAGTTGAATGGAACCTCACTAGTCCAACATCATCACTAATGAGGGTCATGATATAACCCTTTGGTAGCTCAGCTCAAAGTTATTGCTGTCACTCATGGTAATTATCCATAAGAACTTGAGAAGGAAACAATTAGTGCTGTACCAAACCACTCAGTGGCTCCCTGATTTTAAATTCCACTGCAGCTACATTATTTTGACATATGTCAAGTGACACATCAGAACAGAAAGAGAACATTTAAAGCTGAAAATTACCTTTTCATTCTTTGTATCTGATTTCTGTATTGTTGAAAAAAATTAAAGCTTTTCCCTTGATTTCTAGCAGTTACATTAAAACAATCAATGGAATCCAGTTTTTTTTTTTTGCTTTTTCAACTGCAGCTACACATAGCCTTGAGTCAGAAGATAAATTCAAAAGGACAAAACTATTGAGTTTGAGATATTGTGCCACTAGTCAGCATCTATAATTATATGATTCTTATTCTTACAAAGAATATTCTTGCAAAGAAAGATGCTTATTTTTGCAAAGAAATTAGACAAATGGATAACTGTAAATGAATATATGTGTGTTTAATAAAGTGTTTATAAAAAACTGGGAAAGAAGGAATGGCAAATCAAGGTATTAAAAAAATCAGCTTATTATAAGGCTGTGGTTTGGTTGATTGTTTTCTTTTTCTCAAGTTGCCTTCTGGAGGAGAACAGCATTATCTTAGACCTTGCTTGGATAAACTGCGTTCTAGAGAGATACTTTTTATTTATCCATATATCATTCAGACAGGGAAAACAGATCCAGAATGAACTCAGGCACAGTATACGGATCTGAATGATTTCTGTAAGGACCTCTGGAGCTCCTCTGTTTTCCACTGCTTGTCAGAGATCTCTCTGGCACTCAGTGAAACTGTCAAAGTTGAAGCATCAATGAGGGGAAAGGAGAGAAACCACAATTGTTCTGTGGGTCTCCAGAATTCCACAGCATCCTTCAGGCCCCCAGGGAAGAGGAGTGTGGAATCAGCTGGGAGCTGGTTAGAATTGTGCCACTGCGGCCACACAGATCTCTCCTTAACAATAAAAACTGCTGTGTGAACACACCAGCCTGCACACCCATATGGCCCCCTTCACACTGCTCATGCAGAAGATTTCTGCGGAATAACAGCCAAAAAAGTCAGCATCAGTCAAATGTTGACAACAAAACAGGTCCTAAGAACGCCAAATCCAATGACTGGAGCTGAATCTGGTGCAAGGTGTTTGCTAAGCAATCTCTTGATTTTTGTCTCAGTATTTCTGTATCTGTATATAAACAATGAATTCCTGACTCTTGAGATATTTGCTGCTTAATCAACAAACACACATCTGGAGCTTCATGTTAACTTTTTCTCTTTTTTTTTTTTTTTTTTTTTTTTGTACTGAAATCCTCTGCATTTATTATCTTATTTCTCTTTAATATCCCTCTATTTTCCTTATTACATATAGAAACCAGAAAATCAGAAACCAAGTGCATTGTTTTTCACCTGGAAGAGGGTGACCTACTAAAGCTCCCAGGACTCTGAAGGAGACAGTGTTTACATGAAAACTGTCTCTCAGAATTCTGCCTCTACAAAGGCATCAATGAGTAATCAACTTCTGACAACTCTGGAAACTTACTGTCCTCTGACTTTCAGTCTGAATAATTTATTTTCTGTTTGAGCTACTGCCTGGAATGAAGCATACAAAGCACTGATGGGGCTAGGATGTTACACTGAACACATGGAAGCTGTGATGATTCAGTCTTCAAAAGATTGCATCTCAGGATGAATTTTCTCTTTGCTACACATACTTGTATTTACAGAACAGCAAGGTAACCCTGTGGAGATGAAATCTAGATAAACAGTACATGAGCACAGAGTAAACCTGAGTAAACCAGGAAAGAAAAATGTTGCTTTAATGAAGAAATTGAAGGCAGGGAATTTACTCTGTTCTGATAAAAAAAACCCTTGATAATTGTTTACCTGTCTTGTAAGCTCCATACGTTGAGGAGGATTGGTGTAATCAACTCCTCTCTGCTGCTGCTTAAAACAGAGAGACAGTATGGTGATTACATCTTTTAGATTTCTTTTCAAACAAACAAACAAATAAACAAACAAGACTTTCAAAGCCTGGAGCAGTAGGAGCTGCCCGGGATGATGGGAGCTGAGCTCTGAGTGCAGCAGAGAGAGCAGTGCTCCTAGATGTCTCTGTCTCTTGGATTTACCACTGAATTCCCAGTCTCTCACCTAAGAACATTTCTTTCCTTACCTGGAAGGAATGGTAGAACACAGGCTGAGACACAGCAGCGTTTGCTGAGCTCTGCAAGTCCCCAGAGCTGTGCTGCTAAAGGTCCCTCAGCCCCAGCCAAGATGTCAAACAATTGTACATCTTGTCAAAACCCCTATCTGCCTCCAGGCTGTATTTTAGCAATCCACCTCCCTTTCCCTAGGTTTTTGTAGTCCAGGGGTAGCACCAGCTCCCTGCCAGATGTGGGTTCCAATGGGTATTTTGCCAGCACGGGAGGAGCAGAGGAAGAGGAGCAGAGGAAGAGGAGCAGAGGCTCTGTGCCAGCTGCTTGCCCGCAGGGCTGCAGCAGAGCTGGGACATGGCCCCTCCATGGGTGTTTGCTGCAAGGCTTTGCCTCTGGAGCAGGAAAACCAAGGGGAACCCACATGGAACACAGTGCACAGGAATGCAAGGCTGCAGCAAGGGAAAAAGGATAAGCTTTTTATCCCTTCAGTCTGATTCTCAGAACAAGGAAACCTGATTAAACCTCCCATTTCAGGGCATGAATAGCATCTGACCAAACAGCTCCAGTACACAGGAAGTGTTCCTGTAAAGTCTGTGTTTCTAATTCGTGCTAAGAAGATGCCAAATGACAGGGAGTCCTCCCAAGAGGCCTGAACTCTTTACTAGGAGCTAAATATGTTGAGTTGTGAGGGAAGCAATCTATTAGACAAACATTAGATTCAGGAGACTGATTTTAATGAGATATGTTTACTGCCTGAACCAAAGGCAATCCATCAAACCTCTCCCATGCTGCAAAAAGCAGGAAGGAGATGCACTAGATTTATGGGCTGTGGACAGTGCTGCCATCTGAACCATGCTCACCCCATGAACAGGGGTGCTGAGGCACTTAAAAACTGCCAACCAACCAAAGCCATGTACATAGGCCTGGGCACTTAGACAGTAATTGGTGCAGAGCATTTGAAACTGCAAATGTTTTTCCTTGGGAACATGCAGCCTCTGAGAAAAAAATGAGCATTTGCTGAGCTCTCCCACAGGTGTAAAACAATAAATACTTCCCCATGCTATTTGGCAAGGTGTTGGCATGTGGTTAAGTGACCCACGGCCATGGACTCTCCATTGAATGACATGTCAGTAGCACTTTTCTCCTACTTTTTGTAGGAGAGAAATATGAGAAGTCTGTGACCTCCCAAAGAACCTCACTTTGCTTAAGTCACTCCATCAAAACTGACCCACAAGCCCTCAGCCCCTTGGATGGGACATTGCTGTGACATTCTCTCTGCCAATTTGTGAACTTCTGCTTCTGGACTCAGCTACTAAAAAGTTTCTAAAACATGTGAAGCATTCATTACATAGGTCTTGATGCCCTCAAGAACTAAACCAGCATGCTAAAGAATGATGAAGATAAAATTTCCAAGTGCAATGACTGATCATGGAAGCCACTGATTTTTTAAAGAAATGACATTGTGAAAAATAATTCTCCATAAAGAAAGGAAAGGAAAAAAGGATACAAGGGTAAGGGGAAACTACACTGAAAGTCCCATGAGTAATTGCTATCAATATTTGCATTATTTCTAGTCACGGATAAGGACCTTTTGTGCTAGCTGCTAATATATTAATTCTGAGGCATATCTGTGCAGTGTTTGACAGCATCTGTCATTAAAACATAAGGCACTTTGCAGCCTTGCCAAGGGACCAAGCCTCTCCTTGTTCTCCTTCACTGGCCTGCCTGTGATAACTCCTTGCTCTCCAGGGTGTCTCAGGAAGTGCTGTGTGTCCCACTGCTAAACCAGGAGCTGCAGTGTGGCATGCAAAAGGCAGTGGGAACAAGGAGGCCATGTAACAAATCCCTGTGATATTCCTAATGGAATAACATTGAGTCCTGAGGAGAAGCCCACCTTGTACTCTTCGGGTTTCTCACAGATCATTGCAAATGACTTTGCTGCCTCTCTTGCACTTGCTGTAAATAAGAATTCCCCTGAAGTAAGTGGACTTACACAGCTGTAAAACTTACAAGAGCAAAGACTGAATAGCATAAAACAAGAAGGCAGATAGAGCTTTGCATTTTTTAATAGATCCAAGATTAAATCTATTTTCAGCCCCATAAAAAACAGAGAAAAGGAAAGTTTGCTTTGCCTCGCTATTCAATGACAAGTTTAAATATTACAATACTGTGTTTTATGAAGTAGAAATGGTAGCAATAATGCAGTGTGACATTTAATTTCACCCCCTCCCCTTTGTGCATGTGCTTAGTTTCACCCTACAATACAACATTTTGCCACTTCAAAAAGTTACTGTGGAGGTGCTTCAAAAAAGTGTTCAAAGATGTAGATGGGTATTTAAGACCTGGGACCCAAACACCTCCATAATGCCCCCAAATAGCATCAGGAAACAGGAAACAAAAATGACACCCAAAATGAATTATCTGTGCTGTTTCACAGCATCATCCAAAGAGAGTGAAGTCCCTGATTCAAATCATGTCTCAGGGCATGCCCTCTCTGAGAAGTTGTCATCAGAAGGAACAAAGAAACAGCACATATTTCTTGAGAGGAAATTCCCTCTACACATTTCTGGAAGCATCAGGAATTATTTTAAAAGTTCAAATAAGATTTTCCTGGTATCAGCCTTAATCTGTATAACCCTGATTGCCTTATAATGTTCTATTGATGTCTGCATAAGAGTATCTTAGTCACATATCAACTTTTCCTTATGCTGTGTATCATTTTAGCTGCAGGTAAAGAGCAGCTAAAGGCTTTGAGCTTTATATCCATGAAATCCTGGGGGAAAAAAGGCCCAAAATTGTAGGAGAGAAAACAACCCTAGTTTGTTTCTTCATGAGCATTTTCTGACCCTTTCTTGAATACAAGCCATGTCTGAGACATTAGTGCTGCCAAGCCCATAGTAGCTGGGTTTGACTTACTGTAAGGTATTTACACCCACCACTGAGACAGGGGCATTGCTTCCAAGAGCACAGCAGATGCTCACAGCAGTATTAAACTAATTATCAGGATCATGGTTGACTTTCCCTTCCCACACTGTTTGTCTTTCTAATTACAACTACAAATACACAACCTAGGTGACCCGCTCCCCATTTATATGCACCAGCCACTGAAAAATCCCCTGTGCAATTCCAGATGCAATCAGGTGGTGGTTAACACCAGTCCTCTTTGGAGAATAGCCATCTACTCTGAACACATATTAATTAAATCCAAGGATACTTCTGGGAGGCATTTCATTTTCCTGAGTCAACATAACCTCATCTAATGTCTGGGAGCATCACTTTTCCCACTGTGACCTGCTGAGATTAACACAGCCCTGGGAGGCTATGTAAGGGCAGAGAACACAGTTCTGGTGCTCTGCCTGCTGCATATTTGTTTGCACTCATAAAAAAATGTGTTACTCTTACTTACCTGTCCAACTTATTGCACCTGTCATGAGCTGCTTAAAGCTCAGGACAAAAGGGGTTCTGGCATCTATTTTGGAATTTGTACCCCTTCAAGCCAAAGAGATGAGAAGGCATTCACTGGCCTCTAGCTCCCTTCTGCCACTTCCACAGCAGTGGGTGACATTTTCTAGGCACCATCTGACACCCCCTGGGAAAAATGGCTCATTTAAATCAGTATGCTCAGTCTAAATAGTGAATTGGGAGGCAAAAGTGTTTGCCTCTATATTTTGCTTGTTTGTTTGTTTGCCATTCTTAACTGCACACATTTGCATAAAAGAAGGAATGTTGTGTCATCTTCTCCCAGAGCTTATTCCCCATCTGAATCTGTTGATGACAGCTTAATCATTTCCACAGCAACCAAGATCATGACATCAAACAGGGTATAAGCAGCAGGGAGGGATGATCTCTCAGGAAACAGAGGTCTTCTTCCATGTACATAAATACTCTGAAAATCAAGAGAGAAAGACAAATACAGAGAATATCTGCCACAAAAATGTGACTGTTCTAAGAAGTTAGAGACAGTCCATTTTTTCTTTCATTTTCTGTCTGCTGCTGCTTAACAGTACAAAATTACATTATGTCCTATGGTTTCAAAGAGTATTAAATGACAGACCTAGCATGAGGGACAGACAGCTTCCTTAGTGAGAGATGGAAAGGCAGATGTACATGCAGCCCCTCTGCCAGGCACAGCCCATGCTTTAGGTTGTTGCAAAGGAATTCTTCTTGGTCTGTTTAGTAATTTTGCTAATTTTGTTCTAAATGAAGACAATAGAATTGTGACCTTAAGCCTTCATTTCATTAATTTCAGGTGCTTTTACTTCAACAATATCCCTTTTTGTGACAAAACAAAAACTAAACCTATGTTCTTACTAGGGAGGCTTTTTATATTTAACTTTTCTGAATAAGGACCTCAAAATCTTACTTTTCAGTAAAAGAGTAACATGCTACAACACAGCTTGTAACAAGCAGCACTGCTGGGTTCAGCTGCTGCAGCTCCCTAACTTAACAGAGCTGTACAGGTGGATGGAAACAGCTGCAGTTGCTGAATGCTTGGGGATAAATCACAAATGACTTCTGGTAGATTTTGGCTGAAAAGCCAGTGGCAAGATCAGAACAGAAATGTCTGCACTTGTCTTGGTCAAATGCAACAGTGACACCTCCAACCCCTGGCTGGGAGCTGAAGACTTTAGAGCAAACTTGAAGCAAAAGTGGAAAACATGAGTGTCTTACTGATTAGAGTAAGCCACACTGCAAAAATTAGGGGTTGATCCCAGTGTTTAGGTATCCAAAACAGAAAATAATTTCTTCCCAATGTGTTGGAGAGAAGCAGCAATACTTTGTCATGAGTTTCACCATGAGCACTCGTATTTTCCAATCTTCTTTTGGTGGAATGGGGTGTTCATGTGGGAAATGAGAGCCTCACAACAAACTGCAGTTATTTATTTATGCAGTTCAAAGTATCAGAAAGCAAAGCTTCACAGCTTTTTTCCTAATCATTATTTGCACAAACTCCTCAAGGATTTTGGAATTCTGGCTCATGAATTTTGAAATGCTTTAAGCTGGACATATTCCCTGGTGCCTGCTTGAGTGCTCGAAAGAATGTAAATCTGCCAGTTTTTATTGCTGGCTACCCACAAGTTCATTTATCAAAGAGCACTGCACACTCTCACCCAGGAGGCTGCCCTGTCATCTGTCTGGACTCAGGGAGCCTCACATAACTCTTTATTCATACATTTATCCTGTTGCAAGGAGCTAAACCTCCTTTGCAGCAATTGGTAGTATTTTTAAAAAGGAAAATTTGGAATGCCTGAAATTATACAAAGCCAGATACAAATATTTTATTTGAATGGTCAAAACAAATATTTCTGTCATTTTTCCGCCCCTACAGTTCAGGTTTCAGCATGTTTTACACTGATTTTTCCCTTGTGCAAAGGTTTTTCCTGTTAGAAGGTATCCTTTTGAATGACCTGTACATAACAGCATAACTATCAGGAGGGTTTTAGTGACAACAAAATACCCAAATTGCCCTTCCAGTGAGCCTTCAGAGGACTTTTCCTATGTTTGTACACAGACTTCAGGCAAGCACTGTGAACATTTTATGCAAAACCAATTACTTGGTACCAAAAGAAAGATGTGATGTGCAGAACAATTTCCCAGTTGTTGTTATTCTTGTCACAGAACCTTAGAAGTGTTTAGCTTAAAAATTACCCTTAAAGCCATCAAGTCCACCCCTAAATCATGTCCCTAAGTGCCACATCTACACATCTTTAAACACCTCCAGGGATGGTGACTCAACTGCTCCCCTGAGCAGTCTGCTCCAATATTTGACAACCCATTCAAAGGGAAATTTTTCCCTTAATATCCATTGTCATTACAGCTCCTCCCAACGTATTTTTCATGTTGTCTCTAAATTTTTAAGAATCAACATAATTAGCCACCCTGAACAAAGACCCTCTGACTTGTGTAAACAGACACGGCTTTAAAGCTTTCTAGTTTCTTAATCAGTGTTGCATCGGTGCCAGGCAAAATATTTAGTTTACCAAGACACATTTCTCTGCTGAGAAACACATTTGCAATGTTCCAGTGGTGGAGTAAGTGGTTTGCTGTAGCTCTTTGCTGAATAGCATAGCATTCCTTTGCCAAAAGACCTTTACTTTTTATATCTACACATTTAGAAGAAATAATGTCTTACTCTGCACTGCTACATTGGAAGAACTGTAATACTCACAGCAAGCCTTGGGTGTGAAAAATCTGTGGGCCAATATATTAAATATATCTCATTATTAGTAAATTGCCCAGTGTTTAGACATTTAAGATACTATATTTTACCACTTTCCCAACTATAGAAGTTCCTCCCTGAGAGAACTGACATTATATCTGTACCTGTGAGCAAAACCTTCAGTGCAAAATGCCAAAGCTGCAAATCCTGCAGCCTTTACAGAGCTGTGTGGAATGCAGGAGGCACTCACTGCACACTGGCAGGCAGTTCCAGCAGAAGCAGCTCATCCCCTCGCTGGCATGCAGCATCCTGGTGAGGAGCAGTGTGGCAAGCACATTTCTCTCCCTCTCAGGATTTTTCATAGAGGTGCACAGAGAGAAATGAAAGAGAAAACAATTTCTATTTCTGCTCCTTGTTTTTCCTATGTGGAATGTGTTTGGAGAATTATTTACCTGGAGTGAGTGCTTGATTGGATTCTGGTGAGGATTGTTAGAGCCTGATGGCCAATCCAACCCACCTGGGGCTGGACTCGAGAGAGAGGGTCACGAGTTGGGTTACAGTCAGAGAAAGTAGTGTGTAGTTTTAGTATCCTCCTTTTATATAGTATATTGATGTATTTTAGCATAGTTATTATAAAGAAATAATTCAGCCTTCTGAATTGAGTCAGACATCGTCATTTCTTCCCATTGGGTTTGCCTGCATTTACAATAGAGCAGGGATGCCTGCCCAGCCACAGGCCATGCCAGCAGGTGTGCACTGCTGCCAGCAGCACAACTTGCCCACCTTGTTCCCAGGACAGCAGCAAAGCAAGCCCAGCGTGCCCCATTTCAAGAACAGGAGGGATGCAGGTTTTCAAAGAGGCACATTTTGGCAGCTGAATGAGATGGACACTGTGGAGTGATCAAACTAAAGCACTGGAAGTAGGAAGATGAGCTAAGTATCAGTCCATCACATAGAAAAAAAAAAAAAAAAAAAAAAAGAGGAGGAAAACAGTGAAAATTCTCAGTGTTTCTATTCCCAAAATGAACCAGAGAAATGTT
Organism: Taeniopygia guttata; assembly: GCF_048771995.1. Taxonomy (NCBI): domain Eukaryota; kingdom Metazoa; phylum Chordata; class Aves; order Passeriformes; family Estrildidae; genus Taeniopygia; species Taeniopygia guttata. Next base: position 9,277,137 of record NC_133031.1, on the reverse strand, counting down.
TCTTGACCTCAGGGAAGGTAACTGGAGTGTGTCAGTAGGCAATGTGTGAAAGCAGTAGAGACAAAGTGGATGTATAAGATCAGAACTCTCCAAAGACATTTTCTTCACCCTTAGTTTATCAGTGTGTGACTTCCCATTTAGTGCCAACAGGAGCATCAAGGACACTCACTTCCTCATTCCCACAGCACTGGAGAAGTAACTCAGGTGTCAAAGTATTGCTTGGAAAAACTGCTTAAGAAAAGGGAAAATAGAACCAGATTTCCCAGAGAAACAATGAATTTACCTAAGTTAACTTAAATTCACATAGCAAATCTACTCCATCAGCCTTTATTGAGCATCCTGGTCTGAAACTACAGATCTGTAAATACCTTTATAGTGCTGTCAGTTTGTTACAGCTCATGTAGCAAAATTCTTTCAAAAACAGCAGTTATTCTTCCTCTCTGGAAGATTTCTTTTTCAAATGAAAAAGGCAGCCCTTCCATGTAGCTGCAAATGAGGAGCTGAAATGTATTTTCATTATTAAGTGGCACCGGCTGAAAGTTTTTCTGCCTTTTACTGTCTCCAGAGTCTCCCTGAGGTCACCCATCTTGAAGAGCACCTGCACAAAAAGAAAGGCTCAAAAAGATATTTCCCATCTGCCAAGCCCCTGTTCTGCAAGCAGGGAGGGGTGTTTGGATCTCCTGGCCATTGGCTCCTGTCTCTGCAGGATAAGGCAGGAGTGAGGCCATGCAGGTTTGTGTGTGAGGGAAGGAGCACAAGAAGGAGAGTCCTGGCAGGGTCAGCCTTGCAGGGTGCTCCCCTGAGAATGAGCCAGGGCATGGCAGCTGCAAAAGGGAACCAAAAGTCCCTGACCAGCAGTGCAAACCCTGCCATGCCTCAGATGGTGTGTTACACATCAGCGTGTTATAGATCTATTTCCAAACCCTGTTGTTTCTCAAAGCCAGTCTCATAGGGAGCTGGTGCTCCCAAAATACTTGCACCACATTGTGGGAACTCAAAATGTCCCTCAGACATTTTTGGAGGTTCCAGGCCCCAGTCAGAAGCATTTGAGACCCTGGCAGGCAGCTGGAAACAGCTGTGATTTTGGATTTGAACCATGGAACGATTTACCAACCTTGCAGGAAGAACAAGAAGTCACAAAAGTTTAGATGTTATAGTAGAAGTAGTCACAAAGCAGAGGGAAGAATTTTTGAGTGCTGTACAGGGGGGGTTTGGTTTTGCACATGGGGGTCAGATGTTTAAAGATGGAGGGATTTGGGCCTGCCCTGTCCTCCCTCTTTCTTCTTCTTTACCTCCATGTTCCTGGTGATGTTGGCACTCACAGATTGGTTTAGAGTAGAAAAGCACCATTTAATATAGGTAATAGGCATTGGGGAAAAACTGTAAACATTTAACACGTAATGTACCATATAAAAGACAGCAGCAGCCCTGGGTGGGGGAAGAGAAGAAGTCAGGAGTCAGAGAGGATGTCAGGGTGTGTGTGTGCCTCTGCCTGAGCTGCTGAGCAAACCACAGCAGCCCGAGAAGAAAATCTTTTAGATAACTTGCAATAAACTGCCTTGAGACCGAACAACAGAGACTGCTGAGCCTTTCTTTGGAAGCATGGGTTGGAGGAGAAGATTTTCCACCACACAGAGCCACCCCCAACCTAGGGTGGTCTTCGACACCACATCTTCCAGAGGCTCAGCCTGATGCACTTGGTGTTTCCAAAAACAGAAACGCTGGCTCAAAGTGCCAGAGGGAAGAAAAACTAAAGTATTTCCCCTCGATTAATCTCACAGTGATGAAGAACTATCAAGCAGTGTCAACACCTCACAAAGATGTCAGCTGAGTTCCTGCAATGACTTGAATGAGAATGAAATACTGGCAGTAAGCAACAGATGCCTTTGTCTCTTCTCAGATTGTCTTTAGTGTGAATTTCAACCTCAAGTAAGCTGAAACTTCAATGAAACTTAAAAATAAAAAATGTTACCTAAGACTTGCCCCTCATTATGTCTTTCAGAAGCACTGTCATAAAATACTTGCATGACAACCTAAAGTAGGAAAGGAAACAGTGGATGTAATCAGTCAGACTCTGCCTTCTCCAAATTTTGTTAACACTCGTGGTTTCTGTGAAACAAGGAAAGATAGGATGCAATAACACATGCAAAAGCCTTTCCTGTCACATACAAGTCCTTTCTCTGACCTTCATGGCACACTAGCATGAAAAAACTGGGGACCAGAATTTTCTTAAGGATTTTTCTGTTTAAAAAATGTGACTTTTCTTCATGGAGTGAGCAAATCAAGTACAAGCATTGCCAGGAAAGCTTGCAGCCCAGCTGAACTGTACATTTGAATCTCACCAGTTTCCTTGCCCTTTTATTTAAATGCTGAGGAGGAAATCCTGCTGCAGAAAAAGCCTTTGCAACCCCTATTGCTCCTGGTGAGCATCCTCAGGGCTTCTTTATCCACGCTCTCTGAGATCAGGCAAACAGCACATCAGAATTTTGGTACTGCCGAGCCTGGAACTTGGAGTGGTGACACCAGGACTGCTATGGGATGATTTCTGACATAATGACAGATAAATATTAAGTAAAAAGTTAAAAACATTTTGGGCAATAGCTAAAGTAGAACCATTTCAAATGCATGAGACTCCTGCCATCCCAAGGAACCTCTGGTGCACTCTGAGCCTGGGCTCATATTCTCTTCACATATCACCAAGTGCAGCACTTGGATGGCTGACATTTGAGCAGGGATACCTCAGCCTGTCTGCTACAGGATCTGTCCCCTAGAATCAGCCCTCAAGTATCACAAGAAACCAAAACCAACCAACCAAAACAAAAACAAACAAAACCCCAACAAACAAACTAACTAACTAAACCAAAATCTTACTGGAACTCTTACAGAGGCAGCTGAATTACTATTAATATAGATTATTATATTCTAATAACCTATATTATAATATAGATGATAGTATTAATGTAACTATAGAAATATTTCTACACCTTTTTGCATAAATAGATTTAACGGCCAGCAGTGGTGAAATCTGCGCTGCTCTATTGCTTGATCCTTCATATCTTTATCTACTCCACATCAAGTTTAGTGGAAGTGTGATGCAGATAACAGATTTTCTGAAGTATTTTTGTCATGATTTACTGCCACCCCTGAACATTCCCTAGCTCCTTAGATGATCACCATCTCCATCTGAGATTGACACACCCACACTCCCTGCACGTCCCTCACACACCCAACACCTGCAGCTGCAGCCAATGCTCCAGCAAACAGCAGCCACTGGAACAGGAGCTAAATACAAATTCTCCAGCCTTTCTCATCACCTTGCAAGGTATGAACTGATACCAGAGTCAGGCAAGCACACTGACAGCAGTTATATGGGATCATATTCCCCATCCAGCCTGTCTCAGATTCCCTGGCTGGTTTGATTACCAGTGACCAGAGGAAAGAAAAGGGCAGGATGGGGCAGTAGCAGGCACATAACAGGAATATAGATTCTTGCTTTCTCTCCCTTAGAAAAAAAAAGGATTTCCTGGGCTGGATTTTCATCTCCTTCCCCTTTTCATTGAGTGACAGTTATTTGATCATGTGTTATGTCAATAGTTTGCACAAACTAATGTACACCCCTTGGGCAATATTTAGAGGAGGAACATTGGCTAAACTATTACAAACAATTGCATTTCCTTATCAATACTATTTTAACTATTTTAGCTTGGAGGAGTTCTTGGTTTTGTTTTGGTTTTTTTTGTGTCAGCATCTGATTGCAAGTCCCTATGAAAAGTTCTTGATTAAGTGCCCATACATCAGATGATTCAGTCTCTGCACAAACATGGGAAGACCTTGTTACACTCATTAGAGGCCAGTTCATGCTTCCTTATGTGCTGGGATCATTAACAACAGACTGCACTCTGCCGGTTTACAGACAGCTCAAACATGGCAGGTATGGTGTAAGGATAGAAAAGAATTATAAATTAATACAATCATTTTCCATTACCTAGTGAGTTTTATGCAACCCCAAATGCCTCCAGGAAGGGGCATTTAGTCCATACATTTCTCAGAGCACTGGACAGCCCGTGTCAGCTCCAGTTCTACACATCACACTGCAGCTGTGCCCATTAACTACCACCCATGAACACCATGAGTGTTCATCCTTTGGACACTTTTCTGCCAGGAGCATGAAGAGAACTCACTTTCCCCAAACAGCACAAGACAATAATCACTGCTGGAAGCAAATGTAGGAGGGAAAGGTGTTACAGATCATTGGCTGTCTCCTGAGCCATCCCTACAAAGATTTCTTTGTAGGAGGAACAATGGAGGAAACACAGATAAAACCAGTCAGGGAGTGCACTTGTCAGATTAAGAGGATGCAGATATGGAGCAGGGCTTTCTCCTTTCACAGGGTGAGTGCAGACTGGTGGAGTTCTGAAAATATTTGCTGGAAAGGACAGAACTATTGATCTGCATTAAAGGGGAGGGCAATGCTAGTGGGAAGGGAAAGGGTGGCTATAAATACAATAGTAATTCCATTTTTTCAGTCAGAAAGGAAAAAGAGAAAATGTCTGTTCCTATTTTACTCAGCAAGTCAAAGACTTTGTGATTTGTAATCAGAACAATAGAGGTAGCTCCTAATCTGCCCAGTTTCTCACTTGCTGTAAGCCTACACCTGATCTGTCAGCAGCAGGGGTGAAAATGATTGATCTGTGACTTTGCTGGCATAATAAATGCCAGTGTACATAGAAGAGGATCATTGGCTACCAGCTTGGGTTATCAAATCATACCAACTATAGATCTGACTATAAAGACGGATGTTTTGTTATTTTCTGTCTCCTGCTTGGAACCCCTGACTGTCTGCAAGGAGTTGTGAGGAAAATAAGAGGGGCTGTGAGTCTTGGTGAGAGGGAGGGAGGGAGTACACACACACGTTTACCATTTGATTTTTTTTGTGCTTTTCATTCCTTTTTTTCTGTAAAGGCTTTCAAGAGCTATGCCTTTCCCTTCTGTGTCTCTGCCACAAGTAGACAACAAGCCTTAAATATAGAGGAATTTGTTTTTCTTTGAGCAACAAAATATTTTCAATCCTAAGGAACAGGCTATATTCGTGTCTGAATCTTCAACAACTTCCCTTCCTTTTCAATGCTTTCCTCCTCTTCCCTTCCATCCCTTTCCTCACCCTTCACCTCTTCTGTCTTGGTCTGAAGCCCTTGAAAAAAAAATAAAAAAAAAAAAAACAAAAAAAACCAACTGGACTCCCTTTAAAGGCCATTCCCAGTCAGCAGAAGAACATGCATTTCATCAAGACTCACTGCTGTTTATATTTCCACAAAAGCTTCTAAATGCAATAAAAGTAGCACAAAAAAGGACAGACTTCCTGTTGCTGTTTAAAAGAAGAAAGCAGAAAACAGCTCAGAATTAACACCCTGGTTCCCCTCCCAAGATGAGCGTTTTTAACAAACCCAAAGTATAACAGCAGTAATAACAGAGAGATGCCATTGTTTCAAACCTTTTCTTTCCCTTGTTCTTTTTATTCTTTGCTTTGTGTTTTGACAGCTGTGAATAATTCTGCACCCTGGAATTGTTCTGCAGGCTATTAATGTCTGTGACCTTTTGCATCAACAACAGCTCTACTTTCCAGTCATTTCTGGAAGTGCTACCTAATATGAATTTAACATGACTGAGGCAGCCTCCTACACACTCACACACACAGAGTTCTTTCTGAGACATGCAGGAGTGTGCTTCATCCCATCCATATACAAGACAATTAAATCCCTTCATCAGAGACTTATCTACCTTGCAAACAGCTGTGTTTCATGCCAACAGGCAACAACCACCCCAAGTTACAACCTCCCCAAGTGCTCCTGAGGAAATAAAAAGAGGTGGGATGATTTCATTATATAAGGAAAATAAGATCTCTTTAAGTCTGAGCCATTCTCAGACTTAATGGGGTTCTCCTTTGAGTAGCTCTGCTGCTGTTTTTACTTTTTAAGAGTGTGTAAAGAACCCATATGAGATCAAACAGATATCAAGAGCATTCTCCAAATCTGTGATCACATGCCTGCTACATCAAGAGGGCCTCTCGTTCTTTTTAGATTCATTTCATCAGACTGGAGTCTAGTTCCCAATGGCACAGCAGTGCTGCAGGAGTCTCCATGCTGGAAACAAGCAGCGGGTGTCCTCTTGCAAAATAAACTAAATGGTAAGCAGACAAGCAGGATGAAAGGGCTCAAAATACAGATGCTTTTAAAAACACTCTAAAATGTCAAGGTATACCTTTCTTCGCTTAGGAGCCAAAGACTAGTCAAAATGATTGGCAGAAATTTGGTTTTGTTTGGGTTTTTTGGTTTTTTAAACACGTTGAATGAATTGCCTCAACAGGTCAAGAATTACCCAGCTTAACTCCTGACTGTGGTTTATGCTTCTTAGAAACCAAAGTTAAAATCACAAGTGTTGCTTAACTCCAGTTAAAATTATGAGTGAGATGCTAAAACAGCCTGCAGAAATGTGCTGGAGTCCAGCAATGCCTAAACCATGACTGTTGTAGAACAGAAAGTACCTGTGTAAGCTTTCCTTGGGAAGTAAGAGATCTAGGAGTTCCAACTATGTTCCTTGCCAGCTGCCACCAAACATTAACTTCTCTGACAAAATTTTTCGTGTCCTTTTTTCTCCTGGTTTAGGCTTCTTATTTTTTCTCCAGTCACACAGACCAATGAGCAGAGCCTTCTGGAAAATTTCCCCTGAAATCCATTTGTCAGGGACAAATGAGTTTCTGACAAAACAAAACATTTCATGAAATTTGTCTTCCTCATGGTATATATTACATGTTCCTAAAAATCTGTTCAATTAAATTCTTTTTAGATGAAGTTCTTCACATTCTCTAATGAGGAGCTGACTAGTTGTAAGGCAAATTAAGACCAAAAAAATGTTCTAGCCTGATTTGTGTTTACATTTTCCTCGGAAAAAAAAAAATCCCTCATCACATAGGCATGTAACAAATGGGCTGGCTGATCAGGGAACCACAGTACCAAGGAAAGCAGACATGATGTTCTGGAAAAAAACAAAACTAAATTGCTCCTTCCTATAATAAAGATTTTTGTAGCTGGGATTAAGGGGTGGGGGTGGGGGGGGTAACATTATAAATGTAGGCAAACATTTCAGGATTCTTGAGAAATCCTGAGTTCCTGGGAATGAGTGATCCTCTCAGAAACCTGTTTTCCAAAGTGGAAGATGACTGTGATTTTTCAGACTGTCTGTATAATACAGTACACAATGATGAACCTTCATCTGGAAACCATTACAATACAAATCATGATTAATCCTACCAGAACTGTTGTTTTTAAGTGACTCAGCCCCTTCTGATCACCTGCAGCAGGAACGCTTCACTCTGGAATCAGCGAGTTGAGATGAGCCCAGGGAAGGAGCTGCTGCTCACTGAGAGCTGCTCCAGAGTCCCATTCCAGCTCCTGGGAATGAGTAGTGGAGTTATTCAAATCCCACAATAAATGGCTGCTCCTCTGCCATGTCAGAGCTGACAGGGAAAGGCCTGGATGCCTCTGGAGCTGGTACCTTGGAAACATCACCCCACCCGCAGCCTCAGGGAGCACTGCTTGGGCACAGCAAGATGGGCACAGCAGCACATCTGCTGCCTGCATCACACTTGGTTTGAAAAGAGAGGCACAGCTCTCTGCTGATGTATTCATGAGAATGAACACACTGGAAAAAAAAAAAAGAAAAAAAAAAAGAAATTTAAAAATGCAAATTTGTTTTGCTGTATCCAATATGTTCTTGTCTATTGTCTATAAGGCCCATCTGGTCTAAAAACATGCAGCACCTGTGTACATTTTTATGTATTCATGCTTGAAGTGCTAAATATTTCTTGTTGTAAAAATAAGTCATGGATAATAAAGAGATTTTTTTTTTTTAATATGCTTGCATGTTGATGTACCCCTGACTTTAGTATACCCATATATGCTGCATTCTTCAATGAAAAGGTTTTCACACAAAGATGGGCTTGTTGGGCAGAAAAGAGAAAACAAAAAGTTTAAAAAATGGATTTACTTTTCATATCTCAGTAATAACTTTCTTTACAACTGTCTAAGCTGAGCTCCTCCAGCTCAACTTTTTCTGATGTAGAAAAACAATATTCCCAATCTTTCTAAAAAAGGCAGCTAAGTCACAGAGCAAAGAAAGAAACTGCAGAAGTTATCTACATCTCAGACATACACCAGCAAATCCCAGTTAGTGTTGATGCTACATATGTATGTTTTCTATCCCAAACAAGATCTATGCCCCTTGGATTTTTCAGTGCTGTACTTTTAACATCCAAGAAGTGCAGCAGAAAATTGTCCTCTAAGATTTGCCTTCTAAAATTCAGAATAAAAGAATGGGAAATAATGAACTGATGGTGTTGAGGTCACTGGCATAACATCCTGGGCTATAGAAACAAGCTTCATCCACACCCTAGAGTCTGCTATTAGCAGGCATCAGTGCAAACCTGCTCACTTCCTAGCTGGCTGAAAAAAACCAGCTTATGATTCAATTATCTCTTTTCAAAATACAGCATGAAATGCCACTGTGATCATATGATTTGTGTTTTAAGGTCTCAGAGAACTAGAATAAAATACACTTTGAATTTTCAATTACAATTACACTTTGGTTATTCAATTGCAATGACTACATTAAGAAGGAGACAAAGTCTGAAATGTGCCAGGGTACACAAAGCTCCTGCCCATGGCTGGCACCAGGCTCAGGCCATGGAGACCTCAGGACTCTCTACAGAACTTTGCTCTTAGTTAATGTGGTTAGCCAGGAACACACCTGTGTGCTCCCAAGAAGGGATGAGAAGAGCCTTTCCACATGGACTTCCAGCTCTTCTGCTGTTTTCCAGAAGGAGAATCAATTAGTTATTGTTCTGCTCCATTTGTAGCAGAAAAAGTTTTCTGTTTACTCCTCAGGTAATCCTGTGCAAAGTCAGGTCAGCGAAGAGTAGGTGAAAGATCTAGAAAAAAGTTGGAAGGACAAGGGTAAAAATCATCCTTAGCATCCTGCTCAACTGAGCAATTACAACACTGCTGGAGGATTTAAATGAATCAAATTAATCACTCTTCTTATTATCATTGCAATTAATTGCTGGATTTCTAAGGCAGCATCACTTTGTTACTCAGTGACTCTTCACCTTCCTCATTTACTCATCTGGTGTAAATTAAACACAGCTTGGGGAGCTGCCTGTTCTTAAGCATTCTTTGTTATGCAGTGTTCATCATTTCAAGTTTTGAAATGAAAAGTACACGTTAGAATCCAATTAGAATGACAAATGAATCATGAGAAAATCTAATGGCATGAAACAAATTTGAAAGCTTAAACAATTTCCAATTTCCACTTACATTGTATATAGCAGATGTAGCTCACCTTGCCAAATGGCACCATTAGCATTTAGACTTCTGAGGAGCACTGTATGCAGTGAAAGGATATTGATTACTGCATGCACCTGGAAGGAAAATGAAAGCTAAGAAAGGTGGGACAGTTCTGGATGAGGTGTGCAATTGCCTTAATCCAGACTCAGGGATTGAGGTCATCCCTGTATGGCTGGAGCTGTTCCCTCCCTGGTAGGGCATGTACAAACCAAAATTTCTATGTAAATCTATCACAGACAAGCAAAGACATGGCACCATGGTCTCTCTTCACTTTTTCATCTGTGAACAGACTTTCCAGACTCAGCAGGACAAGCTAGGGAATCTTTTGGGGTGCAGGTCTCAGATCAGAAAAGGGAGATGTGTTGGTTTGCTACACCAAGGAATCAAAAGTCTTCTTATTTCAAGAGATATTTGAGAAGAGAACAAGGGAGGTGATATAGAAGAAAGTTAAGTGGAAAGGTGAGAACAAAAGAAGCAGAGAAAATGGTAATGATTGCACTAAAAAGAGAGATAAGCCTGTAAAAACATTAAACATTAGTTTAGTGCATAACAGAATTTAGTATTCAATCATCTGGGCACAGGTATGGAAGAGGGAGGAGAAGCAAAGAACAGAATAAACACAGAAAGGAGGACTGAAACATTAATGGGACTGGGATGGGGAGGAATGAATGCCAAAAAAATAGTTCAAGGAAAGCAACCAGGGACTGCACTGCTGAGGTCAGACAGGCAAACATGGATTTAGCATAGTCTGAGGGGTTTTTCCTGCTCAGTTATACTACCAAATTGTGGCAAAACATAAATACCCACAGATATAAGCAGATACGACAAGATACATGCATTAAACAAAGGACAGTTATGGTAATTTTTAAACTTTCAGGACACCTGAAAGCGCCTGTCAAAGCAAATTTGCTCAGGGGTCAGTAGCAGTGATGAACAAACCTGGCCAAGTTTAGATACAAGTTATTAACTTTGATGGAGAGCAGAAAAATTATGCTGTGTATTTTCATGCTTGTGCAGCTCCTGTTCACTCACTTTCAAAAGGTTCTCTTGCTGGCAGAAACCTGAAAACATGCACAGAATTCACTTCTCTTTCAAAAAGGAAAGATATCTGTTCTTTCCAGGCAGGTATCAAGAAATCCAACATGAAGAAATTATCTTAAAAAAAAAAAAAAAGGGGGGGACAGAGGTATTTATTAAGATATTCCTTTGGCATAGCAATATTGCACAAATAGCCTGCAGGACAGTGTGCAAGCTTCTGGGAACACATTAAATCTCGGTTCTTCCAACTTTGCAAGCTATTGCTTAAAGGCAATATCCCCAGCAGCCAAGTGAGGCTGAACATCTGGGCAATGGATAGTTGATTCCTAGGTGGAGCCTGCAGCCAGGGCTGCAGGACACTGGAGAAATGGCAGATGACATTTTCATGCTCTGCTTCTGTACTGCTCCCTCCTGCCCCCAGAGGGGCTGCATGGTTAGCAGACCAGAAAGGCTGTGTCTGAATGGATTGTCTGAACATTTTTGGGTTTTTTTTGAATGAGGACTTCCAGATCAATACCAGACCATCAGCACTCCAACTGGCCCTGTGCATCTTCTGGAGCAAACAAACAAACAGAGCATGAGAAATCACAAGGGCATTTTTTTCATGCAGAGTTTAAATCTAACTACCATATAGAAAACATACAATAGAATTGCACTCTGCTTCCCCTTTCTGTGAATTAATCAGACTGTAACTACTTTTGGTAAAGCTCTCATGGCCACAAGTCCAAGACTGTGAGTCTAACACATGGAAATGCTTTGCCTCCACTGTGCAACAAAGCTCTCTTTGAAGAACTTGTGAGCAGGCTCAGAGTTTGGCAAGGAACCTGATGTGTTGGTCTAGTGTTTGAGCCCACATAACTCTGCATCATTAGAAATTATAATATTTTGCTGTAGAAATAGGAAAGTTGGACAAAGAAAGATCCTGCTCAAAAAAACAATTGCTAAATGAAAAATCAAACTCAATGCCCTTCAGTTCCAAATGGCAGCTGCAGGAAAAACTTTGAAATAACTGCAGATTTTTCCTAACTTTTGCTACTGTTGTCACACAAGCTCATTTCTTCCTAGGAATGACAAATGAGGATGATGAAAAATATATGAAAAAACGTGCAACACCAAGCAAATATGATTTTGGAAGTTGTTTATTTTTATGGTTTTGCTGCATTTTCTTTCAGTTTTTGTCATCAATTTTGTATAGTCTCTGTGGAGATGAGCATGAAAGCTCTTATAATTTTTTTTAAATTGCTGCTTTTACTATCAGTTTGTACCACCTTTTTTCTCCCTCTGGTCGTCTGTTTGGCTCTGTCACACAACTTCTGCAGAGAACTGAGAACAACCAACCAGCCAGTAAAACAGTGACACCCTGGAGAGCCTGCAGCCTTCCCTGACAATTATATGAAAGGCAATTTGAAGATTCTCCAAGCCACGTGGAAAACAAGTTATCCCAGAAATAACTTGTCTATTCATTATTAAAAGCATTTCTGCATCTTTGTACCTTGCACCACTGAAGTCTGTCACTTATATAGCAACCGGAAGTCAAAAATCTCATAAATGTCACTTACTAAGCTTCAGACCCAAGAATGCAGATAATCTGAGATGTGCAAAAAGATTTTGCTTTTATGGAAGATGAGATTGGAACAACATATTTCTTCAAAGTTAGCATCATATGTCATTGCTGTAGTTTGCTGTATGTGAATTCCTGGAAATAAGTCTCTAACTATCTCTGCATGCAGGAGAATTTTTGTGTAAATGTCCACGTTTAGGGTTTTTATGGCTCTTTTCACATCTCTTTGTAAATGTCGCTTCCTGTTCTGCCCTCTGTAACCTTTCAAAATTTACCCTTAGGTTCCAGTTGCAGAAATCAGGTGATTTATGAGGAAAAATTTTTCTCCTGCCAGCTTGCATCCCTAGTGCTGTGGAGCAGCCAGGGCACTTGATGGCCACCCAAGAGGTTGGCATGAGCCAGGGCAAAGAGGAGAGGGCTGCCACTCATTTGGCCTCAAACGAGCACCTGAAATCCTTCACTGCACCAGCAGAGAAGCAGGATTTTGTATAAAAGGTCTGAAAAGCAGGACCTGGAATTTCAACAGGATTGATTCCATAGAGAATCATAGATTTTGTCAGGTTTTGTGTTTCTGACAGGAATAGCTGAATCATGTGGATTAGAAAGCTTTAAATCTATGCTTGTTTTCTAGTAAATATCTGATTAAACTACTGAGAAAGCCAGGGGGAAAGGATTAATAAAGCTACTTAGTACTGTCAGCTTTCATAATAAGAGAAAGGGAATTTCAAGGACCAATGGAATAAAATAAATGGAAGAAAGATAACATACAAATAGCAAAAGTAGCTGACTACATTATCACTCAAGTATTGAAGGTATTTTAGAGGTGAATTTTGCACTGCTGGTTGGCAAATTTAAGTGTCTGATTGACTGACTGATGTTTGTTTGAATCTGAAAAGTCTCAAGGCATTTGTTTGAGTTACTCAGAAAGCAAAACCTTTTCCAAGCCCATTAAATAGCACAGAGCAGATCATCATTTCCCCTTCTCTAATTCAGAGTTTCTGCTCATTGGTCAGCTAGAAAGACCTGGTCTCAGCAGGACCCAAAACCTTTAAATAATCTTCTCATGTGTGACCCTAATGATGACAGTACTACCTTTCAAAAAGGAATTTGCACGCTGTCTCTCCTTGTAATTAATTTGATCCTGCTGCCTGTGGTCTTGTTTTCAATGTTTTAAGTCTTTATCCAAAGGAATGTTACACACACCATGTGAGTTTGACATAGCTGCAGCACCACTGTTCCTGTTCTGGAAAGTTTTTGCCTCCACACCCCCCTGTATGAAAATCTGAATTAATTTACAGCTTCCAAATGAATCTGATGGACTTTGCACTGCATTTTAGATTGCATTTTGCCAGCAGAAAGTTTGGCCTTCAGTGTTGAATTACTCCAATTTCAATCCAAATAGAAGTTCCAGTCTGTTGCTCTGAGAGTTTACCTTTTTTTTTCTTTTTTTAAGGATACTTCTTTCTACATTATCTTTATGTGAGTCATTATGAGATTAGTGGCATTTTCTGGGGTTTATAAGAAAATCCCTAGAAAGTTTAACTGCTCTTATATCTTCTGAATGAGATAAAGAACAGCCTGCTTATTATCTTTGTATTGTCTATTCCCTGGCATGACCTTATCTCATGCTGCTACAAGAAAATATTTATTGATATTATTTCAGAGTCTGCTCTTTTCTCAGGCTTAAACAGAAGTTCTATAACTTTCAAGCATCCAGTAAAAGTGTGTAGGTAGTAAGAAATACTCTATATTGTGAGATAAGATGCTTGATGAAACTTTCCAATAAACTAAGGTTTCACAGGTAGGTTTTTGATGTGACAGACAGAAAGGGTTTGGCTTTCTGATCTGATTGGAAGGCAAACCAGGCTCAATTCCAGGGAAAAGCCCTATTTTATGTACTAGCCAGAAGCCTTTGCAGTCTGATCAAAGTTTACTGATGTAGACCTGCTGGTTCTCTAATGCAGTTTGCTTAACACTTCTGAATTTCATTTCGAAAACCGAGTGCATTTGGATGGGTGGGGGGATGTGCTATTTAATTTCCCATGTGTAGGAAAAGGCAGATTTCCCTGTGGTGCCTCTCCCGTGCAGAGCAGTGCTGAGCACTGTCCCAGCACAGCACAGAAATTACAGGGCTCAGCAGGGGAAGGGAGGAGGCTCTGGCTCAGCCACACAGGACACCTTGTGACAAGGTGTCTAAATCACAGCAATTCCTGAGACCAGCAGAGCCCAGGTGAATGGCAGGTGTGAGAGTCATAGGAACTCCTTGTAATCCTGCAGCAACAAACCTTTTGGAGAACACAGCTGTGAAGGAGGAAGGTGATGGAGGGAAGAAAAGCTGAACAAAGAACAGATATGTCCCTTGTAGGAACAGTAGGGAAAGGGAGAAAAGAGAGCATTCATTCTTTCATATGGGTTTATTCTTCATTCTAAATATGTTATATTTCCCTCCAGAAGTCATTCTCCACAGTTTCTTTAAATTTCTAGCTAGGGAACTGCTCTTTCCAGTGGCAGTTTTTCAGGCAAATGAAATCAAGTAGCAGCCTAGATCAGCCCTAGGCTGTGTCTCCACCACCAATATTCTACTGTCAAAGCAACCAAACTATTATTCAGAGGAAAGTTCTATTTGCAGCAAACTTCCCCTCCTCTAAAGAATTCCCCAGCAGAGCAGGAGAACATATTTTTCCTGCTACACGTGATCCTCACACAAAGGAAAAAGAGGCACAGAACAGTGAATTTCATTTGTGCCTGTTCTATAGCCTCAATAAGCTGGCAATCCCTAGTTATTTTCAGGATGGAACAACCTACTTTTCTCAACTCCTTGTTATGAATTCTGTTTGGAAACCTGCCCAAAAGAATTTAGGTAGGAGAAGATTAAATGTGCCATCTTCACAAGTTCCCTATTTCACCCATGGCAGTCTGACACATGAGAAAGGACCTCAATACCATTGCAGAGAGTCACTGAATAAAAAGGATGCTCACATGGACAGAAAGTTCACATATATTTCTGACTTCAGGGCTGGGGCCATATTTTGTAAAAAGTCTTTCCAAACATGCTGCAACACAATTGGAATTGGCAGGTAAAGAAATGAGAAAATGAAAAAGAAATTATCTCCAGTGAAGAATACATGCCTTTATGCCTTGACACTCTTCCCATGGATCTGGTTATCTGATGCTCAGAACTGTTCTGTCTGTACCACTTCCAGAATATTCTTGGTAATGTCAGGGGCAGGGTAAAACACCTTACAGGAGTCTTAGGCTAGAAAAAAAGGAAAAATATGACTTGGAGGTTATAGCTCAAATATAAAAGCAATTAAAACTAAAACGACTCTTGAAAGGAAGAGAAGAAACCGCACAGGTTCTTGTGGCCACCAGCCAGAGCACCTTTTGCACCCACCCAGAATGGCCAGAGCAGTGAACTACACTTCACTCCAGCTGCAGATGATGCCCATTGCTTCTGAAAGAGAATTGTTCTGCTGCCTCTCTGGTAAGGCAGGTTCAGCCATGCAAGTGATAACAGAACTGTCCTGGAGAGCAGAGACTGCTGGATCGGGCATCTGTTCCTTGCTAAAAAGACAGACAAGGAGTTCATTTGGATTGTAAACTTGCTTTTGTTCTTACTTTCCAGGACCTCTATTTACAGAGGAAATGTGGACTCTCTTCTGTCTCTACAGAACCTAAAAATTTCCCAACACTTTGATACCACAGTTCCTAGTTTGTCAGAAAAGGCAGATAGAGATGGAAGAATGAAAAAAAAAACTTTCAACCAATTCCTTGTGAGGTTATTTAAATAAAATCACTGGAACAGCAAGAAACATCTTGAAAATAGGTATGCCATTAAAGAACCCCTAGGTTTCATTATGCAGCTTACATCTGAGTGAGCACCACTTCCTTTTATAACTTCCCTGATATTTGAAAAAAAACAACTGCACTATCCTGCAAAAAATAATATGAAATACAGTACATTTTGTCCAGTAAACATGCAGAACAAAAGCATCAATGCAACAGCATCACCATTTTCCAAGCCTGGAGCACAGAAGAAGGTTCTTTATCATTCTATCTGTAGTGCTTACACCTGTGAGAAGCACAACCTGATGAATAAGGATGTGATAATGTTACAGAAACCTGCTGATAGCAGAGCAGCTCCTCTGACATCTAATTTATTCTATGTGGCTCAATCATTATTCCTTATTTCTCTGCTGCAAGATTTCACAGAATATTCTGAGTTGGAAGGGAGCCACAAGTATCATCAGGTCCAACTCTAAAGTGAATGGTCTGTACAGGGATCAAACTTATGCCCTTGGTGTCATCAGCACTGTGCTCTGACCTGCTGAGCTCTTCTCAGGGTTTTACTGAACATTGTACCACAGTTTGCAATTAAAATAAACCAATTACTACAAGCTGAACTTGGCACACCAGAAAACAAATTCTAATTTGGGGAAAAGATTCTGGGACCCTCTTTATCTTAACACAGAGTTCACAGTTTCACTTTCTCCTTCTGAAATTCAGTTCTCATAAGCAGCACCTCTGTATTTCCTGCTGCATCATGTGCTGCTCCCTCCATGCACAGATGACCAACCATACCTGGTGTTTAGACAGTCCCTGAGTGACATTTCTCTGTAAGTGAATTCTCAGATTCTCTCAGTGCCTCTGAACAGTGTGAGGAAAGGTCCCCCCCCTCCTTTGAGTAGTAGGTTTTACACACAAAAATGTTAAATCTGTGTGGAAAATACAATTTTCTTCTTGCACAAAAGTTAAAGTTTTAGAAAGTAATCCAACTCTGAAACATGAGTATCACAAAAAATAGTTTGTACTCAATATACAAAGATAAGGAAATATGTTTATGGGTCAATCAAATTATTTTGGACTCGTTATGTTTGCGTGTTACTTTCCCACATTTGACAAGCTTAGTGGGCAGGGTGACACTGATACCTGGGCTCCTTCCCAAGAGCAGGACAAAATCAAGCCTGGATCAATGAGGAGCAATTTATGTCTCCCTCTTTATGGACAGAAAGCTCTGAGAACATTTCTTTCTACTTCTTTTGAATTAATAAAACCCCTGATGTACTTGTTCTGGTGAGGGAGGTAAGTAAGGGGAAATAAGAGATGTAAAGAATTATATTGGCCCTGCAATGCAATATATATATATATATATAGGAATCCAGGGTGTTAGTTTGCCTTTATAACATCTGTGTTTTATGATATTTTAGTGCTCAATTCTTTATCATTATGACAGCTCATGCCAGCTGGTGACTGATTTGGTGCTGGAAGCATACACACACAAGAAATACTCTTCACAGTGAAAGGGCCATTGGAACACATTTTCTGAATGATGCCTGGTAAGAGACTCCTCCCAGACAGTCAAAGCCATTCTTGTAGGGTTGAAAATATTCAGTAAATTGCCATTTCCCTTTCTAGCACCTAGATGAAGGAAAAAAAAAAAATTATGTATTCTACCCAAAAGTACCACTGTGCAGGTCCATCCATTGTCACTTCAGCAGCAATGAATGGTGTCCTTTCATGAGTAACATTATGGCTTCTTGGAGTACTTCTTGGAGGCATCTCAAGAACGCAGAGAGTGAATTTCCAGTGAAAAGAACAGGACTAGTGCAAGTGAAAGTGGGCATGGCTATAAGGGAGACAGGAGAGGTGAAGCATACCCAAGCTGCTGCATTCATACCCAGAATCCCTGTGCAATGTGTGCACAAAATTCACTGCTCAAAGCAGAAATATGGCTGTGTGACAGACATTCAGGTAAGTCACAGCAGTCCAGACTCTGTCCTCAAGTCTTTCTTCCCTTCAAACCTAAACTGCTTTGTTGCTAAGAGATCTGGAAGTCACTGCTGGGTTTAGTTACACTTCAGACCACTCACAGGTCTGACAGGTTTGGAGATTGAGCACTGAACACATCAGACCATCCTCCACATATGTCAACCTTGCACTGCCAGACAGTTCAAGTCTGTGCCAAAGGCCTTCCCACCTTCTAAGGACATCTAAATTAATTTGCAGGGAGATTAATCTTGTTGGCAGGTAAAGGATGTGACTGGAAAACATCTGGAAGTTTAACTTCCTAAGCTGTGATCCTTCTAAGGACCACAAAGCCCAGGAGAGAAAATCATGTTGAAAACTTTGTTCAACAGAGGCCTGAATCAGAAAAAGTTCTGTGAATCAAGGACTGATGGCCTGGAACCCTGATGAAGTGTTGAAGGTGAGTTTGCCGTGCTCACACTTGCTGACATTGGCACAACAGAAAATGACTCATGTAAACTGAATTTCAACACAACACATTCATATATACTGTGTGGATATGTATATATTCATGCAGGGGCCTCTGTGCATTGATGGAAATCCCAATGACAGCTGGAGAGTTCCATGATCTGTTTTCTGGGATTTTGCAGGCAGCAGGTGTTTTTTCTAAGCCCTGACACCATTTGCAGCAGACCTCATGACTCTCCTTCTGGATAATTCCCCAAACTGCTGTCTCAACACTACATTTCATTCCATGTCAGTTCTAAGCAGGCTTCCCTTGGGCATCACAAGAAGCCACACAGGGCCACAGGATCTTGGAGAGGTCCTGCAAGAGGCATAAGAACATCTGCTCTGTTAGCCAGGGCCATAGTCAGCAGTAACTAAAGAGGTAAAACTAGGAAAAAAGAAAATAAGTACAAAGCTGGAGGGAAGCTACAAAAATCAAACCAAAGCTACAAAGACAAGTTGGCAAAAAAAAGGAAAAATTAATTCTGGAGTTCTATTCTGGTGCCACACTGCATGAAGAACTGTCATTTTCTTCTCTTGGTGTCCCACAATACCAGGACTTTGGGACTTTTAATTTTAACTTAGCAGTATTTGTAGGCCCTGTGAACATGTTTTTTGATTGATTGCTCTGGTACAGTCCCAGGGGGAAAGACCCTCTCATTCCTTCATTGAAATTCACTACATGTGTTTCTCTTCATGGTGGTTCACTTTTGCAGGAGGGGAATTGAGCTACTCTGACTTGTCCCCAGGATACACAGTAGTGGATGGAAATAACACCAGGCATTGTAAAAGTTCTTAATACAATTACTTTTTGCTTGAGGCAAAGCAAAAATCAATAAAGCATGGGCAGCTGGTGTGAAAACCTCACATTTCTTAACCTATATCAGTCCTTGGATTTTCAGTTCTCTGTGGAGGTGGAAAGAATTGGAGGAAGTCATGTGAAGCCCACACCAGGAAAAAAAAAAAAAAATAAAAATTTGGCATAGAAGTACCAAGCCTGGGAGAGAGACAGAATTTGTAAACTAGGCTAGTGGGGAGCCACATATTCCAATCAACTATAATCAAATACAGGGGTCCCATATTCACAAGTGACTTCCAGCATCAACCAAATATTTTAAGTCTTGCTTCATACTTTCTTCAAGACTAAAATGCTTTCCAAGACTAAAATGTTTCCATGGGTAAGGAAAAACCACTAGTTCTGCTATGAAAATAACAGTTTTCTTACTTTCCTTCAGATTAAAACATTAGATTAATAGAACAAACAAACAAACAAACAAACAAAAAGCAGCCACATAGTTTCCCCATGCATCAACTTCACAAAATTTTCAATTTTGCAGTTATAGAACTTTGAGCTTGGAAAGAGGAAATGGATCTAGTGCTCAACAGAGATTGATTGAGATTCTTGCTTTCAGGTTTTCTGCTTCTACAGGGAAAAACAAAATCCAACAAACCTGTGGCAGATGTAAAATTTAGATGGCCCTAAAATTTAAAATAGGAAGGGTTTTTAGCCAAAGTTCTTAAGCTGTTCCTTGCAAGAAAAGCAGATAAAATGTCAAAGCTCTCTTTTTGCAGCAGAACTGTGCAAGGTGTCTGAGAGGGGGAAATATAAGTGAGACCAAGACCCTCCAAACTCCAAGAAACCCTCTCCATATCCCCAAAAAGTTCTATGGATGGTGTCACGAGACGAACACAAACATTCTGAGTGCTAAATCTATCAAGGAAACTTATCCCACTGCTTACCAATGGCTTGGTGCTCCCTTGCCAGAATACAGCATGCCATGTTTAACCTGGGAGCTGTTCAGAGCACAATATCAATTCCCTTCTCATCACTGCAGAGAAAAGAAGTGAGCAGCAGTCTGAGGCTGCTGATGTTCTTGCCATCATCTTCTTGGTCAAAGCTCCACAAAAAGAAAACCTTAAGTACCCATTTCTTCTTGGTGCTGCTGGATATTTTCATTCATGGTCCCTCCACAAGGGCGAGTAACAAAAGCTGTGAACTCACTGAGCAAGTAGGTAAGGTCGTTTCTTTAATCAGTTTATTTTTTTTTTCCTTAATTAGGCAAACACATCTTTTCCTGGCTTTGGCTAAGACCCAATGTGCTCCCCACTCTCTTTTTAACCCAGCACCTCCTCTGGTTATTTCTGCTGGCATTATCAGTTCATGGGGAAAAGCACTTACCATTAAATATACTAAGGGGCTGCAATTTCCCCTGGACTTGGTGATTACAGGGCTTCAGCCTGAATACATGCACATTTCTGCTGCATCTTGCCTAACAAGATTTGATTGAATATTAATTGAGATTTCATACCAAACTGAACTGTACTAATTTGTTCATTATTTTTGTAAGACAGTTTTGGGCTGGATTTTTGACACCTGACCAAAATGACTCTTTAAATTATGGTCTTATATTCGTAGTACTCTTGTAACAGATAATTTGTAAATGTAATGTACAAGCCCGAATGGCATGTCTACAGTTATTGTTGAAAACTTAGAATGAAAAATAAATTAGAATTCGAAGGTGCATCTCAGCAGCTCCATAATCACATTTGGGCATGATAATAAAGGTTGACACATTCTTTGACACTCAATGCTATTCCCCAGTGACAGAAAGCAGAAAATTCGTGACATTTTGCTTATTAACTTGAGCACTTCATTAAATAATATGAGTAAGTAAAACGTTAAGCATGGTACTAACATTCTCTGGGAATTCAATATATGAAAATGACTAAAAGTGTTCCCAAGCATATTCAAAGGCAAAAGCTAGTTTGTTGTGGCCCAGCCACTACGAGTGTATTACACAACTGTACTGATGCATTTTGTACCAATACCTTGGACCAGAAATGTCCAGAGCAGGCAGGAGCTGTGACTTCCAGCACCACTGTCACCCCCTTCAATAAATGATTCTGTACTCAGGCAAATGATAAGGGGTTCTATGACTGAGAAAGCAGACTTTTTAGTAATACAAACGGTTTCATGTGAACTTTCATTTGCCTGCTCTCAATTAGCTTGTTTATTTTACCACGCATGCTAATTTGAAATTGTGGTTTAGACATATTTAAATAGCATTTGCTAATTAGTAAATTAGAACCTGGCAAATCAGATGCAAGTCACTGATTTATATACACAATGTGAACACTCTTGGCTCCATTTTTCCAGCAGTTATTTAACTCTGGAAAACTGAAAGAGCACAGAGTGTAAAACCTCCCTTCACAGCATAGCTGGGGCAGGGAGTTGCTTGGTTAGTCAGTTGTTTCAACAATTAAATGAGCCACTCTATTTACATCAACAAATCAAACTTGTTCTGAGTTATATCTGTATTAAAGACTGAGAGAAGGAGTATTTCAAATTTCAGTATTACTTCTTTACATTTCCAATTACTTCTGCCACAGCCATCCTGTGTATTTTTTGCAAGGATAGAGAAATATTTGTGAGAGCTGTGTGACAATTTAAGACATCATTTGTCTTGCTAAAGCTACTCCTTTTTTAGTCTCAGGCCAAAGTAAGCCAATAATTTCATTTTTAATTGCTCACATGTTACTCACACATGGATAAGTTCCCTGAAGTGTATTCACTGAGCTTTTAGTTCTAAAATGCACAAGATACAGATCTCAGATTTAGCCTCGAGCCTTTTCCCTCAATGGTTGTCAAAATAAAGTATAAAGGAACTCCACCTGAAATTGACTGTGTTGCAGTGAAAGTCAAGACATTTCACACTACAGAGGAGATAACCTTGGAAAATCCCCTTTTTTCAGGATAAGAGAGGCCAGTTTCCCTTCTGCTTAGAAACTGTGACTGCCTTTTTTATGCAAGATTCATGTCAATTGTGTACATTATTTTAACAAATGGTCTTCACAGCAGGAGGGAGCTTCTTGTTTTTAAGATAAATTCTTAACAGCTCCAATTGTGGCCACCTACAGACCAGATTTCAGGCAAAACCCCGAGTCCCTATTTGAAAGGTGAAACAAGGGAGCTGTTAAGACAAATATCTTAAGATGTGGGGATGAAAACGTGCCAAACTTTACAAGGGAAACAAAACAAACCAAAAGAGTTGATAAAAGGGAAGTGAATTACTGGCATGCTCCTTTCAAACTAACAGAAAATACATTTACTAAAAGGCCTGCCTGTTGCTGGGACTCCCTGCAGCACTGGGAGCCTTCTTAAAGACTGTAAAAGGACTGGGGATGTTCCCCCATGAGAGGAGGCAGTGCAGAACTTCTTTTCCTCTTACCAAAGCAGCAGAAGGAAGCACTGGGTTTTGGTTTTTTGTTTGTTTGGGGTTTTTTGTTGGGTTTTTTTTTTGTTTGTTTGTTTTGTTTTGGGGTTTTTTTTTTTGTTGTTTTTTGGGTTTTTTTAAAATTTGTGTAATATGAGGCAGCTGAGCTAAACACTCTGACAAACCCTGACTGAAATTTTAGGGGATGATTCTACACACCCTGCCTGAATTTTGGGAGTCCTGCCAAAGGCAGGGGTGGTTGAACACACACCTCAGCTTTTCTAGGGCTGGGACCTCACTGAAACACAGGCCAGCCCCTGCTGCTCACATCACTTCAGCATTTCAGGCCAGTCCTTGAAAGGGAACATCCAAATCAACGTGAAAATTTAGGTCAGCTAATGTAATCTAAAACCTGGATTAAACTGCTAAACTTCAAAGAAACAGATTATCTTTCAACCAGATGTGTGAGGGCAGGCACTCTGACAGCTGGGAGAATTTGAAAAGTGGGCTAAAAGCCAACAGGAAAAGGTGAGACTTCTCCCTTGGTAGATGAGTGGATTTAGTTTGTGCCAAAACACCCCCAATCCTACATGTATCCTACCCACTGCTGCCTTCCAGCCTCCAGGAATGCACACAACACAAGCTCTGGAAGTTCAGACACAAACGTGGTGCAGGAGACAGCCCAAAACTCTTTTTCACCTTAAATTAGGTGAGCCTCAAAGCAAACACATGGGGACACGACAAGGATCCTGTGCACAGAAGCTGTCAATGCCATCCAGTTTGAATGTGGTGATCAAGGACCTTCAAACAAGTGAAATGTCTTTCAGTGAAAGGAATAAAAAGATTAAAGATATTTTTGTCAACAGCAAAAAACAAAGCTGTCACATACAAAATTACTTCAGAGTGGAAGATGAGTTTGGAGATGTTTTCCTAGTTTGATCTAGTATTCCTCTAAACAAACTAATGGCACTACTTATATTCCATATTGTTAGGAAAAAAATGTTCTTTAAGTTCTTCTATGGCATGTGGATTTAAGACCTGCATATTTACATGAAAGGACCTGCAAGGAACTTTGCATTTTAGGTGGCCAGTTGAATCCTCATTGTTTGAATCTGTAAGCAGGAAAAAGCTAGCACTAACTTTGCTGTCTTGTTTATTTAATAAACAGCAGTTGAAAGGCACAGAGAAATAGCCCACATGAAACACATGAATAGTTTAATGACAAACAAACAAACATATGAGGCAGCAGAGTGCTGCACAGCAGTATAAAAACCAGAAAACCCTCTGTAACACCTTCAGCCAAAGGGAGAAAACAGTGTAATGAAGGAAAGAAGCAAGAAAAGAGGAAACATAGTCATAAAATAGAAATAATTTGCAACTCTACAGTTTCCAGGTGAAGAGCAGAAGAAAGAAAAATAGTTACATTCATCATCAAGAACAGGTTCCTGAGGAGCTGATTCATGTTAAATCATGCATGCAATTGTTTTCTGAATTAAGGCCTAGAAATCAAAGGTCCAGGCTTGTAAACACCTTTGGGTGTCACAGTATTGAGCACAACCTTTGGCCAAGCAAGCAGCCCAGGGAGCCCCAGTGAGCTGCCTGGGGTGTGTGTGCTCCCTGCCAGGAGAACTGAAGGTGCAGAGGCCAGGAAAACCCTAAGGAGCCATGGGAAAATCATCATTATCTGGGTCCCCTTGAAGAGGGAATCTGCTCTGACCTGAGCAGTGGCATCCCAGGTCTGAGGTGAGGTTCTGTGCTGTCAGGAGAGGTGTTCAGTGTAATTGTCCCCAAATAGGTGCCTCCAGGCTCTTCCCCTGGCTGCCATAATCCCAGCATTGAACCACAGGAGCTTGAACTGGGAGCCAACAGAGCAGCCAAGCACAGAGCCAGCAGGGATTCCCTGAGGACAACCCTAAAATCTCACCTGTCCCAGGAAGAAAAGCTAGAGGAATATACCTGCTTTGAGCAGCCTTTCCCCTCCACAAAACCACTTCCCTTAACCACCTTCTACAAAGCCAAGTAAAATCTTCTCCTTCCTTCCTTTCAAAAACCACCACTATCCTCCCTTTTATTATCTGAGGGTTTAAAATACTCACAAAAAATATAGTGTCTTTTACTGTCATCAGCTCACCCAACATCTGTAGATTTTTTTTAATGGAGAGGGAGAGAAACAGTAATGTCTTTTGAAAATATGCAAGGATCTGCTTCACCAGATTTTAAAATTGCAGTCTGAGAATGAACTGTATGGTCTACTTGGAGACTCTTCCAGAGGTAAAAAAAAAATTCAACATATTTTAAGATACTGCTTTGTAAACCTAGCATAGAACCAGCTTCAGACTAGCATATCAAGTTTTCTTCTGGATTGATTCTCCCAGAAAGGTTTCATCAGCTTACAAGCAGCAGGGTTGTTGTTTCATTTCCCCTTAGGATTCTGCTGTGTGTCAAAGTAAGAAATTGAGACTAAACAAGAAAACGTGGGGTAAAGTTTAAGTGCCTCTGCTGTGAAAGCTGTTAAATGAGAAACAGGCATTGCAGACTACAAGTGCCAATTAGGAACTGGTTCCACTGGGAAATGACATTTTCACATTGTTTCTGCCTTCTGGTTTGCTGTTGACAAATCTGAGTTTAGGGAAGTTATCCTCTAGTTACACATAATCCTGACATCTTTCCTTTGCAGGCCTGTCAGAACAGACATTTCAACATGAAACTTATTTGCTACTATCATTTTCAATTAATAAAACATTTCAAATGTTACCATACAAATATTGGATTGCCTCCTCACACAATGCAAATCTGGGGTACTCAGTTGTCAGAATGAAGGAATGATTTCTGAAATCTCTGGCTTTTGGCACCCAAATGTAAGTATTTCATTGAGATCTGATCTGTGATTGACAGGCAGGTGAATGCAACCCTGAAAGTCTCCCTTGCAGATTGCATTGCATTTGTGGGGAAAGAAAAATAAGGAAAAAAGTCAGAATGACTGGGAGAAAAACACCCAGTGAATGCTTTATGGAGCCTGGTGAAATCCAAACAGTGAGAGAGTTCCAAAAGTGCTTTTTAGGAGCTGAATTGTTCTTAGGTACACAGCTTGTCCTGTGTGGGGATGTAATTGCCAGGGACAGTGTCACAGTCCTGCCTTTGAGCAATGACAAGACCAGAGGAGAGTTACCACCCCTGACACAGCTCTGCTGCAGGAACATGCCCAGCTTTTGGGATGGGAGATGGTCTGTTCCAAACCCCACAGCAGGGGTTAAAAGGTTTTGAGCCCAGCACAAAAGGCTGTGCAACAATAACAAATCAATGCATACAGAGCCCTAGCTTATGAAAAATGGCTGATTGACTCCTGAGTGGCTGAAAAGCCATAGCTGAAATTGAAATTCGGTCTTGTAATTCTATCTCCATATGCTATTGTAATTCCATCAGTCTCCTTTCACCACTCACTCCTGGACTCCTGAGATTTCATGTACCACTTACCCCACACTTATATCTGAAATCAGGGAAAAAAACTCGATCTCATAACATGTGGCATCATGCCACTGTGCTTCCCAAGGACCCAAAATACCCTCCTGTGCTCCAGCACCGGGATAATTGGAATGCACTGCCATCAACACAAGAGTCGATGTTCCTGCTGCATCTGCATTCCACATGGACTGTGAATTTGACAAGCTCCCATAATAACAGAAAACATTTTCAACAACTTTCAAAACTAATATATTCAGATCCCTACAGAGCAAATTTTCTAAAAGGGAAGTGTATCAATTTACAGCTAAGGGTTGCTTAAGAAAGGCAGAGCTTTCCACGGAGAGGACTATAACAGTGAAGACACAAAGGCAGAGAAAAGTTATTTTCAAAACTTTCAAGCATGCATTGTGCCTAAAGCAAAGTTTGCATTTCCCCTTCTCAAAGACCATTAAATTCCAGGGAAACTTGGGAATGTGTGCGTGAATTAGAACCATCAAAGGCTTTGGCAGAGGGCCTGTTCAGTTACTCACAAATTAAAAGCTGAGAATTTCCCTGGAATATATGTCCCCCACACATAATAAAACACAGAGAGGCCAGGAACCCCTGACTGAAATCCCACATAAAATAATAGCTGCTGGAAAGTAGCAAAACACTTGTGGACTTAGAAGAGGCAAGAGGGCATGGACAGATCCAGAGAACAGCCATGGAAACTCACCAGGATTGGAATAAGCAGGTTGAGGACTGTGCAGGAGTGATGGCCAGTGCCCTCCAGTAAGGCAGGCTAACAGAGGAGTTCCCCTTCTTGCTCATTTTGTAAAGAATTTTGGTGTGTCACTTTGGTAGAAATTCAAACACAGTTCTGTAATGGGATTTGCCCTCCTAAGTGCTGCCATTGTGCCAAACAATCCAAATAAAGCTGCAAAGAGCATGGAAGTCCAATATACTGTGGGGCAAGCGCCTCTCTCTTCTGCAGTCACAGCCTGTGCAGGTTTATTTGGTTAAATCCTTCAGATGACTCTCATTTCTGTGCACTGACCAAAGCTTCTGCTCCTGTGGGCAGACAAACCCAGCCCTTGCAAAGTGGGCAGACATCAAGAGCCTAGAGAAAAATTGCCATATCCAAAGTGTGAATTTGCAATTTGCTTCTCATGTTAATCCAAAATAACCCAAATGCTTTGATCTCCAGATGTAGCACTCTGTCCATGTTTTTGGGGAACAGGAGCATTTTTGGATCTGGCTTGATAACACCTAACACCGCTCAAACAAATTCTCAGTCTGACAAGTTGAGCAATTTCTGCTTTTTGTCTTATTTAATTAAATTGGAAGATATATCAGAGGTGTCTGCAGTCAGAAGTGGCCTTGATACTATGATATGCAACACTAACTTAATATTTTCCAACACTGTTTATGGAGCTAAATGGCCAGCACATATGTTCACACCCTAGAACCAGATGTCCTCATTGTAAGGCTCAAACTTGACAGCAGGGCAGGATAAATATGATGCACAGTAATTCTGCATGTTTCTCTCTCACACTTCAGGTTGCCCATTACAGCAACACCTACAGGGGTCTATTCAGCTAGAAAAGAGATGCCATCCAGAAAGTGATACAAAAGCACAATGTCAATGTTTGGATTTTATCCTATGAATGCATAAGTCCAAAGAAAAGACCTTCCCAGGGTCATCTTTCTGGAACAACATTTCTTTCCTTTCAACTCACCATTCACCAGTCACGAGGAATCCTTGAAAAAAAAAAGTATTCAAGCCCACAGTCTTCCTGAACACAGATTTATGGACTCAAACATCATTATGCTACAAAGTTTGCCTGAGCAGCCACTTTGATGCTACACTTGTCACCTAAATGAACAGATGGAAATAATTAAAAAAAAAAAAAAAAAAAGTAATGCTAGTAGTGAATTGTGTCCTATCCGTGTGCTTGGACAAGATGCTGAACTTTAGGAGCAGCCCAAAGGTTCTCACCATACACCGCATACAATCTGCAAATTTTGACTTTGAATCAGCACAAACAGTTCAGATACATTATTTAAAAATGAATCAAGCTGGCAGTCTTCAGAAATTTCAGCCCTAGTATGAGCTATTGATTCTGTTTTTGCATAACAATTGTCAGCAATCTTTTAAATACATTTTTATTTAAAAGAAGAAAAATGGTGAGGCAGAAAGCTTTTGCTTAATTTCACTCACCTTCTCTCCTCTGAATAAAACCAGCCATGTTTTCTAGAATATAACATCTCCACCTTTTTCTCACTGTTAAGGCTGTCATTTTTTTATTCATGCAGGCAGACAACGAGGCAGCATATGGCCTATTTTTCTATGACAAAACCCTTGCAATTACACCAAAGAATTCCCAGCAGAAATTTGTGAAAGCAGCATCACAATGCTTGCGCTGCAATGCTACTCCTGGTGGCCCATCCCTCTCCCCTCCTTGCAGGGTATACACAAGGCAGAGAGGAGTTATTGCCTTCCTGTGCTGTTCAAAAGGACAGCTCTTGAAAACTGTGCCCTTTGCACAACACAAAAATAGCAGATAAACAGTTACTAAGAAGATTAGGGTTTGCAGTCTTTGCAAGGCACAGACACTAAGGCAAGTCATGCTTCTCTGTTCCGATTATTCCTCAGCTGCAAATAGTGCACAGAGCCAAAACATTATCTTCCCTTTAAAAAGCCTCCCAGGGCTTGTAAAGCATGATGAAACAGACACAAATGTGAATTCAACACACTGCCTCTGCCTTACAGGCTGCCAGACTCATTAGAAAGTTTTAAAGTCACTTTATTGTGACTGTTCTGTGGGACACAGGCACCTTCATATTGCTGGGAACATTCTCCAAGCAGCCTGATGCCAACTCTGCCCTCCCTTTTCACCTCCATTTTTCTGTTTTGATGAAAAAGCCACGGCACTTGCATTGGCTCCTTTTTTGTGCCCCAGGATGATGTGTGGAGGAACAGGCACCATGATGCCAGGGGAGTTACTGAGGGGAGTGAAGAAGGACCAGAGAGACTGACTGGTGTCACACACAGAAGGGGCATCTCAAATACATGGATGATACTGCTCACTTGGGATTGAGATCTCTAATTTATGATTCCCTTCATGTGCAGACAGCACCTTCTGTTTCTTTAAGTCTTTAAGGAGTGTGTGTCTTGTGATCAAACACTCCTGTGGGTGTATACACACATAAAACACTTACTGGCAAAGAAGAGACAGCATTATTCCTTTCCATGTGAAAAGATTTCTCACTTTATGAGAGATTGTGCATTGAGGCACTGAGCACATTCAGGCATGGCCACAGCAGGTCCCAGCTGGCTTTGGTACCTAATGGATGGCACTCAAGCTGTTCTAGTCCCTGCCAAGGCCAGAACAAAGTCAGGGAGCCATGTGCCCCTTCAGCCTTTTATTGGTACCCAGTGAACACTGAGGGCATCTGCAGATCTTGCCAGAAAACCTTTAGAAAGTTTCCTGCAGGTTTGAAAGTCGTCAAATAGGATTGTTGTTTTCAAAAGGCTTCTGAAAAAGGTTCAGCCTATTCTGACATGTCTCTTCTTACCATTTTCAAGACTTCTCCATTCACTGTCAGTGCTGGCACCTGTGAAAGCATCATTGTCTCCCTGTCCAGCTTTTGGAAAGGGAAGAATATTTTCCCACTGTATTTTAGAGAGACTAGGTGTACAAGAATGAATGAATCATGAACATTCCTAAATACTGAAGTACAGCCTGGGCTCTAGGAAGTGCAGCCACTGGGCCCAGTGATCTCCCACCCTCTTCTGTGAATCAATTTGCTGCCTTCCAAAACTTCCAACTCCACTGCTGCAGTCACTGAACACTTTGAACATCCTGAAGCAACTACAAAATCTTACCAACTTTTTTAAAAGCTGCAAAAATTTTTTTTTTTTGCAAAAATTCAATAGTCTTGATTTGTTCCAGGAAAGCTCAGCTTTAGCAAGATCCCACTGACCACAAAGAGAACAGTGATATACAGCCCTTCCTTTTCTTGGAGCACAGTCCTAGTTACACCTCTAGGACCTATGGAACCATATTTTAAATTATCTCAGAGGAAACCCATGAAGAGGCTATTAAACAAGTGCTAAACATGATGAAAATTGCTTTCCATTTAAAAGAGGTTCTTTAATTCTGCCTCTCAGGTGGCTAGTACAAAGCTTGAACACATGATTAACAAGGTATAAGGAAAAAACCCTTTAGGCTGTTGTTTTAAAATAGCAGTGCCTGTATCCTACTGATTCATTAACACATAATGCATTCTGGAAATGGGAATGTTTTGATCTGGGGTCCTTTTTGTCCCTATGCCTCTGGACAGTCAATCTCCCACCTTTACCAATCTCAAGATGCAATTTGATGCTGCAATTTCAGGTTGCACACAGCAACATTCTCCAAGAAAAGAGCTGTAAACGCCTTTCTGTACACCTTGTGTTTCCTAATTCCAGAAGTGCAGTCCCAGAAATACATTTCCATGCCACTGCCAAGTGAAATGGTGCCTCAAGGTGCTCCCACCTCTCCTGCCACTGAACTCTGAGCTTTGGGAAAGGGTATCTGTAGGAATATCAAAGAACTACAGAACTGACAGCACTATTGGCAGATGTTGGGAGAGAAACTGAATAGGGAAAAGCCTGAGTGAGCACGAGAGGCAGGGATGCACTCTGAACTCTATCATCATTTCTCAAATTTCATACCCTTCGGATTGTAAAGTAGGTAGATCCTTGTTTTTCTTTTCCCCAGCAAAGAAGCAAAAGGTCCATGCTAAAAATATTCCACACAGCATTTTCGAAACTGCTTTTGCAAACAGAATAAAACCTGATGTATCAAGTGGTATCAAGTTACTTTTCCGTATTATGCAAAAACATACAATAGCTACAAAATACACAGTAGCTAGTCTCAAATTTATTCTTATTTACCTCAGCAGATCTTTACGTTTCCTGTTCCTGCAACAGTCTGAGCAGGGTGTGAGACACAGGGGTAACTTGGAAGGAGCACTGCTAATTTAGAGTGTCATTACCAGGCTGTTACAGCAGAGAGGTAAGGGTGCTGCAGCTCAGACACACTGGCTGATGGAGATGAGCATGAGCTGGGAGATGTTTGCTGAAGGAGAGGCTGCTGGGGAGGGACATTTTGTTCTGAAGTGACAACAGCCTCCTTCTCTCAGGTGAACCCCTGAGTCCCTGCAAGGCTCTCAGCACCCTCTCCTCAGTGAGTTAACCCCAAAAGCCCCAGGGAGGGCTGCCTGCACACAGAGATGCCAATTTCCACTTGAAGGAGAGGCTGGGTGCCTCAGGAGGCCAACACCCTTCCTTTTCCAATAGAATTCCAATGCTGCTGCCTATTGCAATGGTTCTCTATTTTCTTCCCCCTTCCACTTTAACCTGACCAGATTTTAGTGGTTCTTCAAAGATTAAATGTCAAGAATACTCAACAAGTTCTTATTCCCACTGAAATATGCTTTAGGAAATAAAAAAATGTGCAGAAGTAAAGCAAAAATATTTCAATTACTTTTATTAGAATTTTTTTTTCAGTAAGGCCAGGGGCTTGTGTTCACTATTTACTTCACTAATGGTGAATAAAACAGGAGAAATATTCCAATCTACAGAGGAGCTGGATGCCCAGGAAGTTTGAAACAACCCCTAGCACCCTTCTGCATGTTTGAAAATGTTCTTATTATCAAATAATAATTTTCAATTATTGTTGTCAATAATCTTTTGCCTTCCTTTGATCTTGCTGGTCCTGTGGTAGAAGTGAGGGTGGGCACTGCTACCTAAGGATAAGATCATTCTTGCTGTTTTGTTTTTTATACAGATACATGCACGTTTGAGTAAGTAGCACACCTTTAAATATTTGAAAGCTACCATCTTGATAAGCTTTGAAGACTAGACAGCAAAACCCCACCTCCTATGCTGAGTTCAGTTTCAATTTTTAATAAACTGTCTTCTACCTCCCCATTGCTTCTTTTTACTATTTAAAGGGAAAAACAAATTACCCTTAAGCAACTAAAGGCTAGGTAAAGTAAAAAGAATCTTTATACTGTTATGACTCTAAAATGAAGAGAGGCATAGAGTATGCAGCACAGTAAAAGTAAAAATTATTTAGACAGAGAAATGAATGCAGTAGGGGTGTTTGGAGATTACTTGCTTCTTTTAAATTTTGTGAAGCAAAATATATTGTGATACATAAACAAATTCAAACCTCTAAAGCAAAGAGAGACAGAAAGAATATATATTTCTGAAGTGTCTCTGAAAATTTATAAATCATGGTATATTATGAACATTCCTTTTAAAAAAATGAGAAAATGTACTGTGGAAGACATGGCATTTTGTATGTATGCATTTTGAACAAGCAAGCCCAGGCCTTTTGTTGTACATCCATTGATTTTAAGTACAGATTTTATACAATGTGAGCACTTAGGATATTTCTCATTTTTAAAAATTCATTATAGGAAGCTGAGAGATAGATTTAGAAGAGAACACAACACATATTTGTAAAATAATTGCAGTTTATTGACCGAAGCCATTAAAGACACTGCAGACAACAGCATTACTTGACAGTCTTCATCGAGTTATTGATTCACTTTTCTCTCCCAAAAGCAGAGCTGCTCAGGCTTTGTTCAGTTTACTGAGCACAGGGCAGAAGGCACCTTTTCATTGCCACTCTTTGGATGTTATCAAACACCACTCCCCTGTGCTGATTTTGGCAGAAAAGTCTCTGTGTGCAGTGCCTGGTGCAGCAGACACACCACTCCTGACTCAGAGGTGTGCTTGCTCTCAGCACAGGGGCTGCACCTCTGGCCCCAGCAAACTGTGGAGTCTCCTCCAGATTCCTGCTTTGCCCTTGCACTCCCATCTTAAAAAAATTACAGAAAAGGCTTGAAACAGCCTGTGTTTGCAATGGTGACATGTTGATACTGCTTGCAATCGAGAAAACCCTGAAGTCTGAGCTTCCTGGTGGAACAGAATTCATCCACAGAATGGATTTTAATGCTGTGAAAAATCTGAAAGGTACCCAAAGTCAGCTGGGTAAATGCACAAAGCATGCTGCTTTGAAGCAGCGCTCACAGAGGGATTCAGTGGGGCAGGAGGGCCAGGCAAGCAGAGACCTAAACACAGCTCAAACTCTGCTCCATCAGCAGGGGAATCAACCCCAGAGCTGTAAGAGGTTTCAAGAATCAGGTATCTGTGGTGGCAGCCAAGGAGCCCTTGGGTTTCCCCTGCCTGCTCACAGGAGCTCCAGCCAGGACTGCACACTCCTGGGTGCTGGGCAGGTTCTGACGTGGGGACCACCACAGCTCCTCTGCCCCACTCCTGCTTTCTCCAGGCAGCAGCTTCCTGCTGAGCCTCTTCACAATGCTCCTTGCTCTGGAGCAGCACCACAGCACCTGAGACCCAGAGAAACCTCCTGGGAATGGATTCTGTGGGAATGAAGCTCCTGCAGCTCACTGGAGCTGCTTCAGAAACAGTCCATCACTGTGGCCCAGTGATTCCTCTGCAGATGGCCACAGCTGCTGCAGCCCTTGGAGGAGAATTCAGAATGTTGTTTCCTGCTCATCCTGAGCCTGTTTAACAGAGGAATTCCCAGAGAAGAGCCATGCTTTCTAACTCCATGCTGTAACACAGAATGCATCATCCACAAAAGCATCATTACAGGCACGTATTCTTCAAATTCTCTTTCTAGTTGCATATTAAATGGCAAAAGCATGAATGAGTTTGTTTCAGAAAATCTATCAAGAATGCAGTCAGACTCTGATCTAATTTTCTTGACTTATCTATGG
This sequence comes from Taeniopygia guttata, assembly GCF_048771995.1. NCBI lineage: Eukaryota > Metazoa > Chordata > Aves > Passeriformes > Estrildidae > Taeniopygia > Taeniopygia guttata. The sequence goes on along the minus strand of NC_133031.1, from coordinate 9,243,430 downwards.
CATGTCTCTCTTTCTGGAAGGGTAGAACCACTTGATCCCATCTCAGCGTGTAAGCTGGAAAAGAACAGTTTAGGGATCTGTGTCTTTGCTGTATGCTGTGAATGATGACATACGCACAGGGAAAGCAGCAATACAACCAGCACAGGCCCCAGACCTACTTACAGCTGGATTTTGACAGCTTGGTGTCAGCCTGAATTTCCTTCAATTCATTTTAAAAAGTTGCAGATAATGACAACACATTAATCACTGTGCAGAGGAGTAACTCCAGAATGAAAAGCTCTTGTTTCGAGTGGGGAAGTGTATTCATAAATTCAAACATTTGCCATTCCATATTTTACTGATTGGGCTGGCATTTTCCACTGGCACCACATTCTCATCAGAATTCCCACTGCAGTGCTATTGCCTGATCCAATCCCATCCCCACACCAATTCCCTGAGATGATCAGCATCAAACTCCTCTGAGTTAGAGAATCTTTTGATCTGGGACAACTTCAATGGATGTGACCAGATCAAAAATAAGGAAAAAAAAAAAGTCTCCAGTCCTGTTCTGGTTAAAGAACTCCCAGTGACCAGCAGGAAATCAGTGCTGTGGAAATGCAGGAGAACTGACCCAGAATGCTGCTGCTGTCAGAAGTGAAAGACAGTTCAGGCAATGGCAGAACTGTCTGTTCCCTGGATTGGAGAGAAAAGTGTCAACTGAGACACAGGCTAAAAAAGCATCTAAACCAGGTGGCTTCATTCTCTCAAGGTCCAGAAATACCAAAGAGAAACAACCTTGCAATGACTCTAATTCATTACAGCACTAGGGAACCTGCCAAACAACTCAACCATGGAACAAAAACACAGGCTTCTCTACTCAGTGTTGGGGCAGAGGGATGAGAACATTTGGTTTCTTGTATTAAGAGAAGAGAACAAGCTTCCAAGTCCAAAACTAAGTGTATAAGAAATAAAAGTAATAAAGTAGTGGTACTAGTTACTTAAAAAGGCACTTATGTCCCCATTTTACAAGCTCATGGCCACTGCTTTAACCTGCCAGGTACAACTGGAAGCAGTTTGTCTGATATTGGCACTAGGCAGTGGGCAGGCATTGGAAGGACTCCACTTCCCTTATTGGTTTACTCTGAGGGAGGAAAAACACAAACTGAAGGACAGCATCAGATTTCTGAGCAGACAGTGGGTTAAAAGGGAGTGAAAGGAGCAAAAGGTTTCACAGCATGTGTGCAGAATTAACAAGGGTCTTCCAGCTCAGATAAAACAAGGAGCTGGGAGAGCCAAGACTTAAAAACCCATCAGTCACCAGCTGAGCAATGAGTGCTTTGACTTGTGATAGGAACTTTGTCCTACTCTTCCTTTGCATCAAATTACAATGTTTTTAGCCTTGGTGTGTAACTCCAGGGAACAATGGCTGAGAACTGACTGCATGGCAACAAACAGAACTGAGGGAATGCCACAAAACTAACAGAAAGAGTCACTTGAACCCCTTAGTGAATTCACATCAGCAGTATTTACACCCAGTGCGTGCTCTCTCCAGCTAAACACACCAGAGAATGTGACTGTTGGCAGGAGTTGGGCAAATGAACAGTGAATAATAAGCTCAAGTAGAGACTATTCACAGGAACTGAATCTTGAATTTACATTCAGGTCAGAAATGCTGGTGACAGCAGGCTCTGCTCACCCAAGCAGAGACAGGCACAGACTGTGGATTCTCTGTCTGCTTTTTGACTTTCAAAACATTCTCCCACGTGGATACAGACCCCACCTTACTCTGTTACCTGAAATTAAAAGGTGCAACAGTCTGTGCTGATTCAAGGAAATGATGAGAAGAGACCTCTGTCTGAAAGATGACTTGTTTTCAAATGGTTTCTACATCTGGTCCAGAGCCACCTGCAACAGCATTTGTGGCCATTAGGAGTGGGTGACAGAGCTTGGGATGGAGGTGCTAAGAAGTCCGTAAAACAGATAAGCAAAAAGTAATTTGCATCCAGCCTCTTTAGCTTGCTGCTGCTCTAAAAGGAAGCTAGATTCTTTGTTCATGGAGTATCTTCATTTTTGAAGTGGAAAACTTCATCAGTTGGGTCTGCTTTCTGTGATTTTAAAACCCTGCAGAAAAGAAACTGAGAGATTTCTTAACTTTCAACACCTCATCCCTACAAAATTTAGAGAATAAAAAAGTGCTTTGCAAAGCTCTCTCAGTCTCCCTTTGGCTTAAGTCTCTCTGCACTTTCCACCATGGTAGCTGTCTTTGTTACTGCTTGCAGGGACTAGAGAGAATTCCCTCAATTAACTGCACTGTCAGGGGAGATTCATGCAAGGTGGGAGCTGGAAGAGAGGGAATTTAGCTTGTCTCTGTTCAAGGTCATTCAACCACTCCCTTCCTCTGGCTCCTAAGCTTTCCCACCACAGGAATTATTGCCAACTCCATTTTACCCAGAGGTGGTACCAAGTCTTTCCTATAAACAGCCAACATTTCAAGCTGTTTAGAAAGCTATCAGCAAAACCTGACTGCTCCTTCTCTGCCTACCTTATACTGTGACCCCTTCCCAGCTCAGGTGCCTCTCTCTTTCTGCTTTGCCTGGGAGCTGCAAGGCTTTACTTCAGCTGGGGAACAGTTTCACTCCTTGGAGGAAGTAGCTGTGGTCTTTTCTCTCCACAGAACCAGAGTTAATTCCCAGCTTGCCAAGAGTACACAAGTACTGAGTTTGCTTGTTGGCTCAGACTTTTCAGTAATCACTGGGACTTTAAGGTGATCAGCATGTTTAGAGGTTGGACTCTGCTGCATCCTACCATGACAAAAGTCTAAGGGCTGCATATATGGAAAAAAAACCAACAAACCCTCTTGTCATTATTTTTGAAACAAATTCCCTTTCATTTTAAAGCCACATTTGGAAATAAAAGTAAATAACTGTCTGACAGCATTATTTCTACTACAAAACCAGCTGCAGCCCAGTAAAGGACTGTCTGACCTTATTTGAAGTGTTGTTACACTTATGTCTTAAATACAGGAGCTACAGTTACTCTTTACAGCAAATTATTTCATCACAAAGCATTGTACTGGAGCCTTTAATGATCACTGTGTATGACACTTCCACAGCTGATAATCAAGTAAAGCTGTGCAATTTGGAGCTGTCCTTTTTCAGGAGCTCCAGCAGCAAGAGGTCCCTAAACCTCTCAAGTCAGTCTGAGGGCTCTGGTTCTTTTCTTCACAGATGTATTCCTTGTCATGGTTACCAATACCCCCTCTGATTCCTGAACTATTTACCACGTGCTGTACTTTTGTTTCCCCACCAAGTGCTGGTATCTCTAATGTGATGTCTCAAGTCCGTCCGTCACAACCCGAAACGAAGGATGGGTTTTGTCATGTAGAAACATGACAAAAACCACCACAAGAGAACAGACTTTCCCTTCCTGCAAATATCTCATCCATCATTCTGACAAGCATGCTGACAAGAAAGGAGTGAAATGTCACAGACATCCTCTAGCAGATTATGTCTAATTGACCATTTCACACCCCCATGAGGCAGGGCTGAATCTGAGTGGGCTCATTTAGTCACTGAAAATAATCAGAGTCAAAACCATCCCCATGATGGTGTTTTTCTCTTCTTCCTTTACTCACTGTACTTCCCTGATGTGGAAGTACACACACACTCATCTTCACAGGGTATCAATAACCACAACTTCACTGCAAAAGGAGAAAGAATGGGTTGGCTTGGAAGGGACTTTAAATATTATCCAGTTCCAAGCCCCTGCCATGGGCAGGGACACCTTTCACTATCCCAGGTTACTCAGAGCCTCATCCAGCCTGGCCTTGGACACTCCCATGGATGGGACATCCACAGCTTCTCTGGGCAATGTGTTCCAGAGCCTCACCACCCTCACAAACAGTGAAGAATTCCTTCCTGACATCCAACCTAAACCTATTCCCTGGGAATAAAGGCATTCACAGACTGTGTGAATATGTGTGCTGAGATGTTTGAGCAAATTACCTTCCTTAATACATTGGATTCATTAATCAGTGCATTAATAAATGGTGTAGACATTTCAAACTCCTTTAAGATTTATAAAGCACTTAGAACAAATTATACCTAAGTAGTAGAGAGCAGGATAGGAATGAACAAAATGGACACCTACCAAGGGTCAGAGTTTGCCCATCTAACCCAGGAACTGGATTGTCCCAGGTATCTGAGTTCTGCAGGTGTGATAGATGCTGCCTCTCTGAGGATCCACAACACCCTGAGAAGGTCATGTGTACACCAAAACTCACAAATTCACTAATGCACTGCTTTTTACACCCCAGCATGGCTGTCTTCCAATCCTCTTCCCTTGCCTCTTAGCACAGTGACTGGCAAATTCGTCTAAAACATGGCAGATTTACATTCAACATTCTCCTTTTGCAGGGACTATAAGCAAGAACCCAGTTAAATTATCTAAAATTTAAACCAAAATGTTTTATCTAACCTCCCCATTAAAGTTGTAAAATACTCCCTGAATCAGAGAAAACAAAAAGAAAAAAAAAAAAAGAAATTAATTAATTAATGCATTGCATGCTGACTGCAAGCTCCATCTGGGAGAGAAAGAAGCTAAATCTGAGGATGTGTACTGTGAGATAAATAAGGCTGAAGTCCAAGGATTTTGCGGCTAAACTAAGGAGTTAACTACCACATTACTTCTCAGTCTTTTCTCACTCTTACTCAGCTTCAATCAATATTTTGCTGTTCACTGAAAATCAAAAAGCTCAGCAGACTGATGGCTGGGGCACTCCACCAGCCCATCCAACATGCCGGCAGTGGTTCTGTCAAGTTAAGGGCAGCAAAATCACATCTCTCACACCCTGGATATGAGCTCTTAACTGATATATTCAGTAAAATCTGAAGAGTAGGAAGAAAATAGCTTTGCTCTTCTTTCATCTGTCTAGTAAGAAAGATCTGTTTCAAGGACCTGTTCATAGCAAATTGTTCATGAATATAAATCCCAGGCAAGGACAAGAGCCTGAGGAGGACTCGGCCAGCTCAGAGCAGACCCTGCTCTGTCCTGCATGGAATTACCCAGCTCTGTGCCAGCAGCTCCCAGGCAATTCCATTCTCTGGGGCTCTCAGCAAAGCACTCACAGCACACAGCTCAGCAGCCTTCACACCTCACTCTGCTCCCACAATGTCTTTCCCTCCTGCTCCACAGCTCACAATACAGTTTATTTTAAGCCCAGAGGTATTCAAACAACGTGAAAACTTTTGGGGGATGCCGGAGCTCACCCCTAGGTCAGAGGTGGCTCCGTGTGGTGGAAAAACTTCTCCTCCAGCCCGTGCTTTCAAAGAAAGATTCAGTAGTCTTCTGTTGTCCGGTCTCAAGGCAGTTTATTGCAAGTTATCTAAAATATTGTGTTCTCGGGCTGCTGTGGTTTGCTCAGCAGCTCAGGCAGAGGCACACACACACCCTGACATCCTCTCTGACTCCCGACTTCTTCTCTCCCCCCACCCAGGGCTGGTGCTATCTTTTATATAGTACATTACATGTTAAATGTTTACAGTTTTCCCCCAATACCTATTATCTATATTAAATGGTGCCTTTCTACTCTAAACCAATCTGTGAGTGCCAACATCACCAAGAACATGAAGGAAGAAGAAAGAGGGAGGACAAGACAGGCCCAAATCCCTCCATCTTAAAACCTCTGACCCCCATGTGCAAAACCAAAACCCCCCTGTACAGGACTCAAAAATTCTTCCCTCTGCTTTGTGACTACTGCTACTATAATATCTAAACTTTTGTGACTTCTTGTTTTTCCTGCAAGGTTGGTAAATCATTCCATGGCTCAAATCCAAAATCACAGCTGTTTCCAGCTGCCTGCCAGGGTCTCAAATGCTTCTGACCTGGGCCCGGAACATCCAAAAATGTCTGAGGGACATTTTGAGTTCCGACAGGGGGATGCTGTTCCGTGCATAATTTGGCTTCTCTTGTCATTTGGGTGTCTGACAGGTACCGTGCTGATTCTCCAGAAACAGAGAGGGCTTAGAGGAGTTTTGTGTTTGTATTAGTTACCATCTCAACTGAAACTGATTAAACACACTAGAATCTTGGGGAAAATGCTTCCCTCCAGCCTGGCTGGTGGGATATAGCTCCCTTCTGTGGAGACAGCATGACACAGGCACAGACTGCCTCGCTTCCCCAGGAGCCTGCAGAGGTTAGAAGAAGGGAAATCACCTTTCCTACCTATCTAACACAATGCAACAGAGATAGAGAGAGATGAATTGCTTTGCTTTAGTCTATCATTACCTTGTCATAAAACACTATTAGCCTAATGCTTCATTCCATTGGAGCCTCCCAGCAGTGTACTCTCATTTGGGGGACACAAGCAACTGGCTCCAAAAGACATTATGCAGTGGAGGAATCCATGTTGAGGGCTTAAATTATCTGACCATCTTTAATCTTAATCCAGGAAGCCATGGAGGATCTGCTGGTTATTTATAACTGGGCTGGGGTGAGCTGCTGTGAGCAGGGTAATTGGAACAGTATTTCAGCCTGTCTGCCCCTGATTTGTGTAATGGCTGATGTTAGCTACGGCATAATCACAGCACTAAATGGAAAATAAAGAATAAAAATGCATTAAACATATGTTTTTATGCCATGTTTTATGATCACATTTTTTTATTGCGCTTTCAAAATCTGTTGTTCCTTCCTTTCTGAGATCAATTTACTTGGCTGGCAGCAGTTTTCTGTATTAAAGCTTGAGAAAGCTGACCTGCTTTTTCTTATTCTCTTGATTATGAGAGCTTTCAGCCTGAGAGCCACTAAATTCTAAAGACTGAGGTCTATGACCTCTTTTTAACGTTGTTGTTACAGAAAAAGATACATTCATGCAAATTATTGTCCCTTAAAAAATAATCTTTATTTCCCAGAAAAATGTTATTTTGTTCTTTCCTCTATGAATTTTTCAGCATATACTGTTAATTTTCCAATCCATTACTTGTCATATACTATTTTTGATGTTTGACAATAATTCCAGTTAAGTGATTTAGTGCTGCCTCAAATCAGGAAAGATATGTCATGATTTACCATTATGCCCACTATTTTAAAGGAGAAATTACTCCCAGACTTCATCTTTTGTTTCTTTTGTGCCAAGCTGCCTTGCAATTCCTCCAATAAATATCAAACAGCCATTTATATCCCTAAGTCACCATCCAGCCTTGGGGACTTCTGGGTGGGTCACACCCATCTGGTTTTTGGGCAGGAATCTGCATTCCCATCACACCTCCTGCAGCTTGGTATCACAGGTCCCCTCTGGTTCACACTCTGCTTCCAGCACCCAAATCAACAGGAACAGCACCCAAATGTCACCCCTCAGTCCCTGGTTGCCAACCACAGCCCTGTGACAAACAGCCTGCTCACCAGGAGCCAGCTGGTGCTCCAAGGCTCCAGAATTCCCTGCTCCAGAGCCATGCTGCAGTTCTAATGGCAGCAAACCAGGTCCTTTTCCAGAAATCCCTGCATGTGTTTGGTCAGAAAATTTGTTCCAGTAAATTTCTGTGATATATGCTAGTCATGGCAAATATGCTTTTTACCAAGAAATATACACTTTCTCAAAGAATTTCCAGCTTTCAGAATCCGGGGCAATCCCAGGCCATGCCAGACAACTTAAGGTAAACCTAAACTGTCAAATACAAGCTGTTAATCTGCACATCCCAGCCACAGAACCCCCTGAATTCCCAGCCACCTCCAAGGTAAGCTCCCAGGCTGCAATCCTCCTCCCCTCAGCTTCTGAATTTTAAACCTCACTTCTTCCATCCCCTTAAGAACCATTCAGCCTAGAGCCTCAAAGACTTTTCTCAGACTGAAGCCTAACTCCATAAACTTAATTCCAGTCCAGTCCTGCCCTCTGTTCTGACTTGCACACGTATCTGGCAAGGAAGCATTATTCTTTTGCAGAATCTCCTTTAGTATCTTAGCACCATTACCAGATTGACAGTGCTCTGAGAAAAAAGGATGGGCTGAACATAACAAAAATCTCTTGTAAACTGGCTGGGCTTGATCTAGTGTATTGCACTTCAATACCACCCCTGGCAGGTGCTGAGAAGTGTCCTGCAAGAAGCATAACTATGAACTAATAAGTGTTAAATCTGATGCTACTAACACAGGAGTGTAACAAATGAAGTGCAGCTGGACCACCCAGCAGAATCATACCAGCTGCTGGCTGAAGGCACATATTTTATCCACTGTCCTTTGCCATGCTCCTCATGCACATATAAACTGCCCAATCCTTCTTATTATATACAAAGAAACTCTGGTATTTCCAGAAGGGAATTCAGGCAGTAAACAAAGAAATAGTGCTGGGAAGAAGAGATCAGCCAAATGCATTAAAGGCACATGTGGGCCAGGAGAATGTGGAGAGCAGCAGAGTCTGTCATAGATCAGTGAGTTGCCGCCTTTCTCTCTCATGAGATGGCACCTGGATATTTTTAACCCCCCAACAATAACCTTCTAAGAACAAAACAGAAAAGTTTTGTGGCTTGCCACTGGGAAAATATCATCACCTGCACAATCTTGCTGAGAAGAAGTCACTTGCTTCACAGAAAAAGGGAGAAATCATAGCAAGGGAGCTCTGTGATACATGAGTACCTAGAAACCCACTGAGAAAACCTAATCCCCTATGACTGCTGTGCAGAAGCTGAAAAGCAGCCTTTTAACATTTGGACTGCCACTGCTACACAGCTACAAAAGCATCCATGTGAAACCTTTAAGTGATGGAAGCTACAGCTGGGAGAGACCCATCCTACTTCCATGAAGTCTGACCCACTCAGTCCCCAGCCAAAGGATTTATCAATTACAGCTAATAAATACATTACCAATACAAAAAACAGCATATTGCTAAATCTGGAAATGTTACTCTTTCTCAGGCAGACAGTTCCTCATCTGAGCAGGCAGTACAAATGTATTTTTCTACTGCAGAGACACTCACTGCTCCTGGCATGGGTTCATGTTACTGAAGTAGCTTCTTTTTCACAGCAGAAACATGTTTTGGGAAGGCTGGAATATAATTTTGCAGGCATAGGCTTGGGTGAATCCTGCCTTAGGGATGGTGTTATCTAATGTTAAATATATTGTACATGCTACAGGGAGGGTGAAATATTACTTTCCTTAATCTAAAAAATGTGTCTATGACAGAAGAGAGCTTTTAACATTAAAATCAGAGAGATAAGACTTACAGGAATGACAGGCACAAAGGCTCTGACAAGGCTCCCAGCACAGTCAGGTAAATATAAGCACAGTGCCCTCGCGATGACCAAGACTATTCCCCACCAAAAATGGATCTGGAGGAGCAAATCTATGAAGGTGACGTGGCAGAACCTGTCTCAGATGGGTCATGTTTGGTTACTGTCCCTTTCAGCAAGAATCATAGAATCAGGGAATATCCTGAGCTGGAAGGGGACCACCAGATTAATCTAAATCCAAATCTCAGACCTGTACAGGACTCCCCAAGGATCACACCCTGTGCCTGAGGGCATTGTCCAAGCCCTCCTTGAGGTCTGTCAGCCTTGGTGCTGTGACCAATTCCCTGGGGACCCTGTCCCAGTGCCCGACCACCTTCTGAGGGAGGAACCTTTTCCTGACATACAACCTAAATTACAGTAAAGAAGTCTTAGCCATAAACCTTTTTGAACACTTTTCTTTACCAGGATGTTCATTCCTCAGAGGGGGCTTCAATATTCTGTGAGTGCTCCTCAGTCCTGTGCTCCTTTTGCTCCTGGTGCAAAGCAGCTGAGCCTGGCCAGCTGCCATCCCATCCTCCCGCTCTCTCTTGTATGCCAACAATATCCTAGCCCATTTGTCATTAAAAAAAATAAAAAAATTAAAAAAAATTCTTCTGTCTGTCTTCCATAGAGCCTCACTGCCTCTGGCCCATTGTTTAGCACCATGTCTATGTCTGTTCCTCACTGGGTATTCCCAAGTTCACACTGAGCAAGGCTCAGGCTCACTCAGACCTTGGTTTATGTCCAGGCACAGCTCCATGGGGAGTGTAGAGAGGAGAAACCAGGCAAGACAGGGACTGCTGATGGACCAGAGCCTGGGGGAAGCTGGTAAAAGAGCAGCCTGGCCTGCACACCAAACTGCTCAGGCAGCTTCTACAAAAAATCTGCACCCAAATTCTCATCATGTTGCGACAACTTGAGAAAATGTAAAAATAGGGAAGGGGTAGGAGGAAAGATATAGTGAAATACAAAAGCTTTTTTTTTTTTTCCCTTTAAAATGAAGGTGAAAAACATAAAAAAATTTATTGTGAAATTGCTGAGCAATTGTGGCATCTGATAAGTTAGAAATGAGCTTCTGGATGTGTACAGCTCCCACATGCACACACATTCCCAATCCTATGAAGAGTTTTCCCACTCTTGGGCACTGCGAGTCTTCAATAGAAATAGCTTCAGAATTCTGCTGAATACAGGTGGGCTTAAAATATGCTTTAAATTAAACACTTGCCTATATTCCTTGCTGAATCAGAATATAAATCCTTGTGTTGGCACAGTCTCAGCTTTACAGATGCAAGAATTACACCAAGGAGAGTGAAGTGAGTCTGATTTCCAGCAAAGTATCAGACTGACAAAGCTATCAAGGGCTGCAAACAAGGAGAGAAACAAAGCCAAGATTTTTACCTGTCCTTGAATCATGGCAGAGCGCAAAGGAAGACACAGGAAAATCTTTATTTTCCCCCCTTCTCTCCTGGCTTGGCTGAAGGAGTGCGTGTCTGCAGCTCCATTCAAATCGGATTATCTCACTTTCAGAAATGAATTCACCAAGGAAACAGCTGCTTATCACGAGGCTGCAAATGGGATGCCCCCCAGACCACCAGCTCCCAGAAGCTGGGATGAGCAACTAGAAGTGTGTAGGGCTAAAGGAATCTTTGCTCTTCATCACACAAGACAAGTATTGATAGGTTTTCACTACGCCAGTTCCTTGCTGCTTTCTTTCTCACACTGCTTGCTCCAAGGTGAATGACATAATTTGAAAATTATGAGTCACATTCCTATTCCACTAAAAACATGTGAAGTTTTCTATAAGTACCTCTGGTTAAACCTTTTAACATTTCTCTTTAACAAGGGAAGAAAATCATGGTTCTAATTTGAAATGTAAACTGATGATGTCTTGATAGAGATTTTCAATGTAGAGTGAAAACATAACCACAAAACCCAACTAACCAGAAAATAAAAGGAAAAACTGATAACCTAGGGCATATTTAATTTGGATTACTTTTTTTTCTACCTCTACAGCAATGACTACCATATCAAGCCAAGGGTACTTGAAATGTTTTTGTCAAAAGGATGGAATTGCATTTCCTTCTGCTGAAGAGCAGCACCAACACTCCAAAGCAAGACTCAGTCAGCTTTGAGCATGGGTAAAAAATGTGCATGTCTGCCTCCAACCACAAAGATATATCCATTATCCAGGGCTTAATCCTGTTATACATCTGACCACTGGCCCATCCCTTACATATGCAGCCACTCTTTGCCAAACAGGCACTGTTCTAGAAAGTGCTTAGAGTTATTTACCTTTTAGCCATTGGAAGTAAACATGCAGAAGCTTATTTAAATATTTAAGTAAATTGGATTGTCTTGTTTTTCAGAAAAACTACATAAACTACACAGAGTATTTCGGTGTGAATAGAAGCTAAAGAGACACAAAGAAAGTGCCTGAAACTTTCTTTAGTGCTTACCTTAAGCAATACTACATCCCACAAAATCAGGTCATTCCAAGGCTTTCAAGTGTATTGGAAATTTTTGCGTAAAAACACATTTCAAATGACACACTAAGGACTGATGTTAAGTCTAAAGCAGTCACAGAACACAGACTTGCATGGTAGTTCCTAGTGAGCATAGCTTGAAGTTGCTCATGAAAGCAGTTTTAAAGAATAACTTCCTCCTGTCATGAACAGATCCAAAAGACAATGGAGAAGTGTAGTGACTTGGGGAGAAATGAACCTTAGAATTCCAGAAATGTCTTGGTCCTAGAGCTGTAGTTCAGTACCAGGGACAGGCTTTGCTCCTGAGAGTTGTGACACAGTGTGGACATGACACAGGGACTGCTTAGGTGAAAGAACCTGTTGTGGAATTTATTATGTTCTGGACCAGCAATCAACCCTTTTCCTCAGCCCAACACCTGGTATTCAGAGGCTGGATTACATGATTTTTGTGCTTCTAAAAGAGTTGGGTGATTCTTTCTGTCCCAGGTTGACAAGATTAAGGATTAATGAAGTCTGGAGAGGAGCTCCCACTGGTGAGATCAAGCAGCTGCCATCTCCCTTCCTCCCAGAATGAGTCAGGATTATTTTTGCTCATTTGTTTCACACGGTCAGACACTGCAACGCTGCTCAATACCACCAAGAAAAAAGAAGAAAAAGAGAAATAAGCAACAACAAAACAAACTTCAGATTTGCAACTTAAATACTGAAGGGAAACATGGGAAAAGAAAGAGGGAACAGCAAGCTTCAAGTGTCAAGTATTGCTGTTTGTCTCCCTGCATAAGGGGTGTTACCAAAGCATCAAAGATGCTCAGTGGCTTGCCCCAGCCTCATCCTTGCTGAGCTCATGGCTGGATGCTGTCAGGTTTTGGTCCCCACACCAAGGAGGGAGCATCCTGCCTCAGCACCCATGGCTTTTCGGGGGGCATCATAATATCAAGTGACCCCGGATGCAGGAAGAAATGATGATGGCTGGCTCCAGATCAGAAGGCTGGATGATAGCTTTATTAAAACTACACTATATATATACATACTATTTAAAGAGTTACTATACTATTCTACATACTTACTTCTTACCTAACTACAACCTTGTGACACTCTGCTGAGAGTCCCAGACACAGCTGGATCCCATTGGTCACTAAACCCAAACAACCTTCACCAGAATCCAACCCAGCAATCACTGCAGGTAAACAATCCCCACACCACATTCCACATGAGGAAAACAAAGGAGCAGGGATAAAGATTGTTTTCTCTTCTCTCTGTGCTTCTCCTGAGAGACAGAATTGTGTCTCTGTGTCCAGAGAATGTGACTGTCACAGAGGGGCAGTTACCTTCCTGCCTTCTGGCAAGGCAGAAGGGAAACCAAAACAGGACCAGACTAATCCTGTAGCTGCTATGTAGCTCAGGAAGCATGAAGTATTTACCAGTTTGAGCAGGCCAATTGCTTTGCCAGTCTCAACAGCAGCAGTCAGATGAGTGCTGCCACTCCCAGCAGTGCACAGAGGTGCAGAAGGGTCACCCAGCTCACTGCTCAGCCAGCTCCTGCTTCGTGGGACTGAGATAACCGGGCAAATAGAGCCCAGAAGAAACCAGAGCAACACTCTGCTACGAGTTGCTGTCTTTAGACACACATGGCTGCCTTATTCCCAAATCACAGGGCTGATGATGAGATGCCAAAGGATCTGAAGGTGAATCGGGAACAAAGAGATTGATTTTACAAACTGCTGAACTGAACTCTGGATTCAGTGTGAGCCCAGAGATAAGTAAAGGAGGCCTTAAAGCTGTAACACCCTACTGCTCCTCCCAGTCTTCAGTTTCTCTTCTGCTCTGCAAAGATTGATATGAATTACTCAATATCACCACATCCCCTGGGCTTCAGCCTTCAACTGACAGAGAAGACCTTATCTCTGTCCTGGGAACCAACTCTCCTGGGTTGTCTGTCTTCTAGTTTTTCAACTGTGTGCTCTGAACTTTAAGAAGAGAATATCAGATTCTTAATCCTAGTATAAAATCTTCTCTCATTTCATAATCAGAAGAAAATGTAGTAATCAATAATCATATTCAATAAGCTTTGGGTGTGTATAAGACTCTGCACTTGATTTTATATGTCACTGAATTTTTTATGCTTCTCTTCTCAATCTGTTCTGAGAAGTTATAGTTCTCTCTTTTTCTGCTTTTTTGTTTAGTTCAACCTCAGCCACCTCAGCACAAAATCCCTAAAGCAGTCCCCAAACCACAGTAGTGCCCAAAGATACATGCAATGATATATACATACACACATACAAATGATATATACATATATATACACACACACGCAAACTAGAGTTATGATCAAATCTCTCGTATTTTGAGAGGATAAGAGGAATATTATTAAACTTAGAGGCACTAAATAATTGGTAAACCATAAATATATACCCTAAATAACCAGGCTCTATTAGCTGTACTCTACCATTCCCTTTGAAAGATCTGGCCCTCAGAACAACAAGAAAATGGCATTTCAGACTCCAGCTCTTACTTCAGTTTAAAACAAGGCCTTAGCAGTAGAAAATAAAAGAAATTATTTTAATAGATAATGAATTTCAAGGTGAGCACCTTACCCCTGGCACTTTTCAATTAAGAGTGCAGGACTTGCATGTCTTGAGAATACTATTACTGACAGTACTGTTCTAATATATTTTTAGAGGATTGCCCTCAGGGCTCCAGTTTCTTCAATCCACATCCTCTTCTCTTCCTTCCAAGGTTCCTGCTGAGTTTCTGACAACCCATAATATTTCAACCCCTCTCATCTTCTCCACCTTCCTCCCAGCTGAAACCGAACAAACATTTTTTAAAGCGATTTTATTGTTTTTCTCCCAGCTGAAGGCCCCAGATGTGAGAGGCTGTTTGAACATGCCCAGCAAAGGTGCTGCTGGTGGGTGGGCATTGGCAGAGTGGCCTGAAGAGCTCTGTCAGTGCTGGCTGTGGGGCTGCATGCAGATTGCTCTGTTCCAGCCTCAGGAGTGCTCAGTGGTGGAAAAGCAGCAAAAATCTGTGTGTGAACACACACCAGCCCTCCTCCCCCTCCTGTTTTACACCAAAGTTTGGGATTGCTAAAAGGAGATTTGGGGGAACTTTGGTCTTGCTGCTGCTTACAATAACCAGCTTGAAGCCCAGGCTGGATTTGGACCAACACAGAGCACAAGGTTATCACTCCCCACCTGTTTCACACGTTCAAAATAAAGCTACTGCCATGCTCAGAGGAGAGGAGTTCCTGTTCGCCATCCCATATGGATTCCCACTGCTTTTCATTCCTCTACCTTTTCTCACAACAGATAAATACAAACAAAACCAAAGCTTCTCTAATTAAATTCAACACCTTGTCACAAGGATGAGAAGTTCCAGGGTGCAGACATTTCTGTACCCACTGACAGCTGTGCTATGATGATTATTATTAATAACTGCTACAAGTACACTTGAAGTAGCACATGAGCACTGAGCAGGCAGCCCAAAGACATTATTTATTCCTTGGCTCATGGTAGATTTATTGTATTATGGGTTGTTTTGTAATTAATCTACAGCTCCTGAAAACTCTACCACCTTTCTAATGTGGGGAGAATGTGGCTCCTATGAGCTAGGTGTGAAGGTTATGAAGTGTAATGAGAGCCAGTATTTACAAAGAACAGCAACAAGTCCCCTCTTCACCACAGGCCTGGCACAACAGGGAGTTTACAAATCCCTGGATCTTTGTAAAAGGACATAAGACTCAGTTTTTATTGAATAAGTCAGCTGCCATTGTTGGAAGGAGCCAACAAATGTCCAAACAGATAAATCACTCAGATGAAATTAAGAAAGAATAATACCTTTCCATTAACACAGAACAGTGCTGCTTCATCAAAGCCACCCCACCATAGGGAGAAAAACCATTTCTCCAGATCTGATTGGAAAAAAGATGAAGACAAAAGCTCAAACTTGCTGAAAATAAAAGTAGAGAAACCTTCAAAGAGGGGACTGTCAGGACTGTGCTCTGATCATCTCTTTTGATATAGGTGGACTGAGACTTATATCAGGGGGCTACAGGATCTCAGAGTTGATCAAACACCTCAGCTCTCACCCAGAATCCATCTGGATGGGCTTCTGCAGAGAGATGATTTACTTTTACACCTTTCCCTCTGCGTTTCCACAGTTTGGGTTTGCTGAAAGATCAGCTATGTGAGTGTCTGGAGTTTTAGGTAAAGTTCCTTCATTGCCCAAGCCACCACAAGGAAAGAGAACCTCAAGATAAAGACAATGGGAGTGATGAAATTCTATTTGTTGTGAGGGGGAAATGAAGGGAGGATCCAGTCTCTTTAGGATGAGAGAGCATAATTTTCCATTATTCTAGCTCCACCCTCTCATAATCCAGAGCCTACTTAGTTATACACACTCTAAGGCTCAGTGTGCAACAGATGCAAAAAAAGTCCTTTAAGATGACCAAGATCACTAATGCCTTCTCAGGCATCATAACTTTACAGGTCAGTATCTAGGAAGATAAACATTGTATTTATGTGTGGCTTGTTAGGTTATCCAGAGAAAAATATATAGAATTCCATAAGCTCATGTTTGTTTTTGCACACCCTAGTCTTTTACAGAGATAATGCAAACTCAAACAAGTCTACACCATGAACTACTAGATTATAAATTTGGTTTTTGTTTGTGACACTGGAATGACAGAGTGATTTCTATGACATTGGATTATTCAAAATCACTCAGAGGAAAAGCAGAATTTCACAAATCGTAATTTCTAATTCTTGTCTCTTCTAAAAGGTAACAATTGTAAGAAAATCCATTGAGACATTTTTGATACATAAACCAGCTAAAAGCAGTTTCCTCACATGATTAAGATAGCAGTCCCCCCAGACACATCCAGAGATAACCTGGTGATGCAGACAGGAGGGAGACAGCCAAAAATGAGAGTCTCTAATAGCTCACTGAATGCACAGGAACTGCACATCCCTGGTTTTTGCAAATTAACTGCCTCAGAATTTCAAAGGGAGCTCAAAAGATTCAAATGACAAGTATGCTCCCATCTGGTGAGAAATTGTCTTTCAAAGGAGAGGAGAATCATGCTGTACTGACCAAAGTGCCTTGCCAGTAAGACTTTGAAATAGCAACACACAATTTTCTCCAGCTGAGAAGAAACTGTTTGGGAAAAGCTTCCAGTCACAGATTTGAAAACCTCTGCAGGCTCATTCAATGCAAAACCCCCAGAATTCATGAAAAAGCAATCCATGTGACCCAAAAAATTTCACCACCTATTAGCAAAATCCCTATGTAATAGAACTACCAGCTTGCAGAGAGTAGCTAATAAACAGCAGGCTTCTCTTGTCTCAAATCCATCCAAATCCAGATCTTTTTCACAGAATAGTTTAAAAATAATTTCTCCTAAAAATAAATTAAAGAAACATTTCTCTTTTTCTTTTTTTTTTTTGCCTGGGCTCAACAAAAAATAATTCACCTCAAACAAGTTAATTTTGTTCAAGCATATGGAGACAAACTTTTGTAAATTTTAGGCAAACTTACCAAATAAAAGTGAGAGGATATGGTAAATAATTTTTCATTATTTATTACAAGCTGATCAAAAGGTATAACTGTAATATATATATTTTATTCCAGATGATATCCAATGTAGATAATTTCCATCAATAATTTTTTTAATGTCAGAAACATTCATTACATGCTGGCTCCTATCATCTGTTGGGAAATTACTCCTTCTAAGCTAATTAATAGGAAAGCTTACAGCAATAACATAATTGAAGCAGTGCATATGAAACAAATGGTCTGATCAACATCCATCCCTGTTCAATAACCTATTAATATTAATACATCACCTATACAAGCACTTAACCTACAACTGGCATCATTCTGTACGAGGGAGAACAAGACAAAAATACTGGCAAAATCATCCCAACTCTTTTAATGACGCGAACAGCAGTGATTTCTTTAAGTCTAAATGATATAATCAGCCATTTATGAGCTTCCTTTTTCTAGACATCCACATTTCCACCACCCCAGTTGCACTGGAAAGAGATTTTGGAAATATAAGTTCAGTGTTGGGGAACCAGAGAGGTCAGAGATGTAAGAATTGGTCCCACCAAGTTTTATTTCTCTTGCAGAAAGATCAGAAAGTTCTGATTTTAACTGAGAAGCTCCACCCATTACTTCAGCTTGGAGATGCATCACCTGCCTCTCCAACAAAAAATGAACAAACAGATTTAGAATAAAATACAATACCTCATTACACACAACATGTTTTATCTTTTAATTTTAGCCTGAACTATATGAGCAGGAGATGCTAACAATTTTTAATTTTGAGGGTAGAGAGAACTGGGGCAACCACCTCATCAGATCTGCTTGAGAGTATGTGGAATGCTCCCCAGCTTTTCCTATACCAAAAGGAATCAAATGTGGCTGCACTAAAAGCACTCCTCTTAGAAAGCAAATTCTTATTTAAAGACTGTGAGTAGTGATCAACAAATCACTTTCCTCAATAAATTACTGTAGCAGTTAATTAAAATGTGTCCCTTATGTTCAGTTTTCTTTGGCATCCAACATGTAGAGAGCAGACTTTGTTTCATCTTGCATTACATCCAGGCAAAGTTTGTAAGGTCTGGCAGGAATTTTTCTCTACAAAAAAATGGATAGAAACTGGAGGCGCCTTTCTGGTACACTGCCTGATGCTCCTACACCTTAAAAAAAAAAAAAAAAAGCACAAACATTGCTTCTACTCCAGCTTCTGCTAGTGGCTGGCACCTGGAAGGATTTTGTGCTGCAGCTACCACATATGTCACAACTTGTGCCACCACCTCTTCAATCACAACCAACACCTGCCCTGGTTAGGGTGCTCCAGTCCAGGAGTCCCAACACATGCTGCCATCACTCCTTCATTCTGTGGTGCAGAGAAATCTTTCTGTAATAAATACAAAAGCTCTCTAATTTTCTTCAGTTTTCCCTCCACACTGCATATGCACTTGATGAAAGATGCCCTGCTATTGTCTCCTTGCTCCTCTGAACAGACTGAACTCTGTAAACTCTCCCAAAAGGATAAAGATTTCAAAAGATCTGTGGGAAGCAGGACAAAAGAATCCTTTTGGTTTCCAACAGCCCAGCTCCTCCTATGGACTCTTTTTCCCTCCTCCCTGCCCTGGAGTTACATGACTTCACTCCCAGTGCACCAAGGGGCAAAGCTGGCTGTGCCATTCCAGCTGTGTGCAGGGGCAGGAGGAATCAGAACTGAGGAACGCCCCAGCCCCCGTGGGGAGCCTTTCCTGAGCAGGGCTGGGCAGGGATGGCTGCCTCACGTCTGTCCTGCCCTCCCAGCTCTTCCCCCTGCCCCAGCTGAGGCAGGGAAGGCAGCCCAGTGCCCTGGGCAACTCCAGCTTTTGCTGGCTCTAAAACCTGCCCTGAAGCCACCCTCATGCAGCTCCTCTGATTTCAGTAGAGCAGAGTTGTGTGTGTTGGGGTGAATCACATTAGAGCCACTTAGTACAGGGAATTTCTATATTTATAACATTACAGTGGCAACTTAAGTGCTCCGAGGTCCCTGAACTCGCACATCTATCTTATGGAATTACTTGTCACTGAGGTGTCAAAGCCAGGAGCATCAGGATGACAGTTTGTTAAAATGGGCAAGCTAAAAGATTCTGCTAACTTAACACTTGAATGACTTATGAACCACTCATTTTAATATTTGATTTAAGTTTTAGGGAGTTGATTGCATGTGGGAGTGCAGGGCCTGACAATAAACAAAGGAGTCATTCATAGGGCAAAAGCCTTTTGCTTCAACCCAAACTTGCAGAACCATGGCAGGCTGTCTCTTGCTCTGAACCCGTTTCTCCTGCAGCTGGTTTGAACACACACTGCAGCTGGGCATCTCCTGCACAGCAACAGTGGGAATATGGGACACCTCTGTGATCCAGACGTGCTTTGGGTTTGTACCATCATTCTGTTTGCAGGTTAACATCAGCTACAACAAAACAGGAGGTTCAACCACTACTCTCAGCCCTCAGCTTCTTGCCACCATCTCTCTGAGAGCTGTTGCTGAACTGGGGACCTCACTTTTGCTGGCAGAGCTGTTTGGAGGAGCCCTTCTTGTTTCAGTCAGAAGAAATGGCTGGGTTAGCCAAATGGAACAGGTCTGACAAGTGTGGGGGGCTGGGAGAGGGTGGCTGAGGTACCTCACAGCATGCAGGACCCTCAGCACACACCATGGCTGGCTGGTCTCACCAATGCTCGGGACCTTCTTTCCCATCAGACACTGTGCAAGCAGCCACTAAAACACAGCTGTGGCACAAACAGGCAAGGATTAAGTGAAACTATCCACACACACTCCCTGAGATTACAAAAGAGTTTATAAAATCCCAGAGGAGTTAGGAATACCAAAAGGCATTTTAAGAGGGAGAACCCAGAATGACTCACATTAAGAAAAAACGAGATGCAGCAACAATCTCTGCCCTGTCATTTATGTCCTTGCAGTCAGGCTTGGTCCAGCTCAGCCTTTAGCTGGGTGATGATTAGCACTTATTTGTGGGTTCCCGTGGGGAAATCATCCTTTTTGCATTTCTTCCCAAACTGGCTTTGCTCTTCTCTCCTCTCACCATGACCTCAGACTGTGTCAGGCTGCTGGTTGAGTGCTCCTGACCTGCCCTGTACTCCCCAGGCTTCTCCCCCCAGCCCCAAAAGCTGCTCATTGTGGAAGAGCAATCTCCTCCCTTCTGGGACCCCAGTGAGCCAAACATGCAGAAGCTAATGGAGGAAAACAGGCAAGTATTTTCTCTGCAGTCTGCTCACCTGCTTTTCAAAGGGATGTAACTCAGTGCAATTACAGTGCAGGGAAGTCAAAAAGTCACTACAGGTGCAAGATATACAAACCACATCCAAGTTCTTAATATTCCCAGTGAGCAATCCTAGGCACTTGTGCATTGGTTTATGGCAGCATGGACAGGAGCTAAAATGTATTTAGGAAGCTCCTATTAGAAACACAGTATTTTCATCTAAAGGCCTCAGGCTCTGTTATGAATTTTTAAATATATTAAAAAATAAGATGATCTTTGTTATTTAGAGAGAAGCAGAAGGAAACAGGGATCAGAACAGTGTGCAGATAACAACACAAAGACAGGACAAGTGAAATTACAGTACAAAAAAGCTGGGACAAGGAAGGATGCAGAGATACAGAGAGAATGCCATTGTCTTCAACTTCCAGGTCTCAAAAATGCCAGAGAATATAAACTCCATGAGTCAAAAATATCATCATAAGCTTCTTGAAGTATTTACCTCTGCTTATTCCTGCCTTTCATAATTTAAAACACACTGTATATGAAAATCTGTCATCCCAAATTTCATTTTATGTTACAACATAATGAATCAAAATGAAATACTTCAAATAAAAAAGGAAGAAATCATAGAAATGAGAAATCTATAGTTAGGTCAGTTAACATTCAAAATAATTGGTTTGAAGGATTCTTTGAAAGCAGCCAGCTCCTGACAGTTGGGGTTTTTTAACACAACAGGATTTCTCTAATAAAAAACTACTCTGTTTATTATGTTTGACTGCTTGACTTCGAGTAAAGATAATTTTAAGCAGATTATAATGCAATTAGATCTAACTACTTTTGGAAAGCATGGATAAAGACCTACACCACTGAACCCTGAGGAAGAGAGATTTGCCTTAGACCAATGAATTAATTATGCTTCAGGAAGTCCATTCTTGCTTGTGAGGAAGTGGCTGATAATTCCTGCAACCAGACCCTGTGCATGACCCTTAGCAAATAGAATGCAGGTTAAAGTTTTGCCATTGCAGTGTAGATTGCTAAGCAACATTTTTCACTGTCATGATGCAAATTCAGTGTCAAGCCAAACACTCCAGGATGGATTCAGTTATGGGACACTGATCGTTGGCTGTGGCTGCAGGTCTTCCACTTGAGCAGCACATCAGGATGTCTGAGATCCAACAGTGCCTTCATGCACAACCAGAATTCTGTAGGCAATCTGGCCAACAGCACAGCCCCATTTTCTGTTGGCTGTACATTCCTGGTTGGGACCTTCCTGGAACTGATAAAGCATGGGGCAAAGTATTTTTTTGTTTCTCTAAAATGTATTTCACCCCAAACACGCCATGTATAGCATAAGATAACATCCTTGAAAATACTGTTTTGCTCAGAAGAATTTGTGACTCATCAGGAAGAAAGGTGAGTTCTGCTGAATAGATAATGCCAATTTTGACAGGAAATCTATGTTTTCTCCAAGAGGCAGAGCATCAAATTAGCAAAGACAGCACCATTCCAGAAAAGTGCAGCTCAGCAGTTAACTTATGCAAGTAGTGAATTTGGCATAAGTGACCTGAAAGTTCCACCTCCTGAGCAAGCCTCACACCTGCAATAAAAGCAGAGTGATTCACATGCCTGCCTGCCCCTGGCTGTACCACTGGTGCTGGGGTAGATCCACCTGGATGTGCTGGACCTGCTCTGGATGTGAAGTCAATTGGGGTGGCACATCAAAAGAAGCTCCGTGCACATCTTGACCTCTATTTTTAAACATCAGCAACCAGCAAGGATGGCAGTGCTGTGGCTTTGTATCCAGCTCCACAATACAGCTGAAAGCCAGAAATGATGGGGGGTTTCAGCAGATCCTTCTGTCTGTGTGAGCTGTACAGAGCAGGGACACTGGCAGCTCAGTGCAGGCACATTTCTCAGACCCCACAGATGGTTTTAGGAGTTCTGCAGCTACAAAAGTGACAGCCTTTCCCTTCCAGCCTGCAGTCTCTGAACAGACTAACCCACCTTTTTTAAGTATTAATGAAGTGCTCTGCTCACCTAATGAAAGCAGGTTTTCTCTGCTGAGTGAGCTGGGGCCTTGGCAAGCCAATTAGTGCAAGATTTTGCAACTCCTACCAATGCTATTTAATGCTGTTCTGGAAAGTGCTCACTGACTGAGAGCTTTCTGGTGAGCTGGCAGAAACCAAATTACCAAAAATAATTTTACCCCAAGGGCACAATCCACTTCGATATGTTTTCTATTTTGAAAACAAGTGTTTCAGAGCTACCACTGATTCTTAATCTGTTATTAAAGATCCAACCTCAGATTTCAGCTTGACATTTCTTGTTTAGAAATCATTTGCCTTAAAATGCACAAAAGCATATTATTTAAGTGAATAACAATTTAACACAACACAAGTATGTACATACAGTACATATTAACCTCAAGATATTTTAAAACTCTGAAGCAGAAAGATACAAGGGACAATGATAAAAATTGCAGGGCTTTTAGGAATCCAAAAAGAGGAGAAATAATAAAATAAATAAAATAATTAAGTTTTAGGACAGCTCACAGAAAATGTGATTGACTACATGCAGTAGAAGTCATCCCTGCTTTCAGCCATTAACATGAATAAACAAACACAGACCAAGGAAACAAACCCAAGGGACTTTCAAGGGACTGTGAGCAACCTTAGGGAGCAATGTCCCATCACAATGCCTCCCTTCCCACCTCTAAATCCTGCTGGTATGCCATGCTCCAATGCCCTGAGGCTTTCATGCCAGTTCAGTCAGAGATTTGTGTGCTGCTTCTCTGTGCACTTCATCCTCAGCTCTCCATTTCCCACAGCAAGGTCTCATGGCTGCTCTAGCTGGGATTGACCTGGGCTGTGATTCAGCCTGTGGGGATGGGATCTCTGAGGAAGACTTTCACAAAGGGGTTCTCTCCTGCTACAATAGTCCCAAGTTCCAATTTTCCTCATGCCCTGGCTGCTCAAGAGCAGTGAGTTATATGTTTGGGGGCTGAGGAAAGAAATGATCAGTGAATCCAGCAGGCTCCAGTCTCCCACCTGGGATGCAGGAGCACTTCAGAGCGTTTAGGAGACTGGAAAGGTTGCTCAGTTCGTGCCCAAGCAAATCTGAATGTGGCACTGATCAGAAATTTACAGTCACCCAGGCCCAGCCCTACCCTACTGGTACTGTGAAGGCATTTCTGTTTCTCAAACACTTCTCCAAGTACTTGTGACCCACACTATGATCTAATTATGACTGGAAGGCAATTAAGACACCAGCTAACCCCAGCACCCCTGAAAGCTTAATGATTAAATACATAGCATGTTCTTACTTTCTTGCACTTCATGTGTTTTGTGCAGCTCAGCTGCACAAAGGACAAAACCCTAACAAACTTTGCCTTATGTTTTCCAGCTAACAAACACCTGCCTGAACTTTAGGATACATAGCCTAGAACAAAGCAATCATTATGTTGTATTTATTCGTGGAAGGTTTTCCTAGGTGCCAGAGAATGCCCTCTTCTTCCTCTGAGTTTTTCACTGTGTAACTCTTTGAATAATCTTTTATGCACTGAGGTATTGAAATATTAAGCTCTGACAAAAAGAAGGTTTCACAGATAAAAATAAAATTAGAACCACCTCTTTTTAATGACCAAGTCTGTGGCTGTTTCTCAGAGTTTTGCATAGAGAAAGAATTGAGTTCTTGGGTGAGGTGAGAAGCAACCAGAAGTGTCAGCAAAAAGAACATGATTTCTCTTTGCTGCCACTTATCTAATTCTGTGCTAGAGAATCATCTATTTCTCAGTATTATCAGCAAGAGAGACCAAGTATATTATCAGTTAATGATATGGGATTGCTAACATTACCTTTCTGTGCCAACATGGGAAAGGTCTTCCAATTCTAAAATGCTTATATACCCAAGCACATGGAAATATTTAAGATTAATGAAACTTTAGAGATTTCCTGGCTTTAGAACATCATCTACAAGCGAGACATTGTATCATCTTCAATTAAAAAAAAAAAGAAGAATCAATCCTAGCAATGCCCTATTCACCAATCAGATGAGAGATTATCCTTTTCACTCATCCTCTCCTGCAGATTTCCTCTACATCATATTCAGTCTTACATGCATTTAAATAAAAGTCTACTCCCTTTGAATGTTATTGGTGGACCTCTTTACCCAAATGTCAGCATCCCCTCTGAGTGTACTGCATGCCTATGGACAAAATACAGAGGCAGCATAACAAACTGAAATAAAATAACAGTTACAAATCATGTGTCAGCTAATACTGAGCAGTATTAGCTTTGTTCTGCTTTTCATTAACGATTTGTATACTGCCATTTTAGACAAAGAATGGAGCTGGAGAAGAATAAAAACAAACAAACAGAAAAACCCAAACAAACAAACAAACAAACAAAAACATCACCAAAACATCCTAGAAAACCTCACTTGAAGTTGGTGCCTAATACGAACTCCATAACCTGGAACTACTTGGCCAGATCATCCTGCCAGGATGTCCTGCCCTGTGTGGGCACCTGGAGAAGGGACTTGCTGTTGATGCACACATCAAAGCAGAGCAGAGCGAAGCTGCTCTGAGGCACAGTGGGAAGTGTTTCTGAAGAGCAGAGCAGAGCTGGGATGGAATGACTGCTGGGAGTCTGCATGCACCCAAAGCCTCTCAATGAACCAATGCCCTGCCTGACTCTCCCTCCCTGCTCTCCATCCCCGCTGCCTGCTTTGCCCATACTTTGGATTCCTGAGCTGCCCAGGCACAGAGTTAACAAAACTCAAACATGAGCTCATGCAGCTCTGTCTCTGTGAAGGGAAAGAAGGAGGAAGCAGAATGCAGAGCACACAGATAATGCTGTTGCCTTACCATGGGCCTTTCTCAAAGCTATTGATTTTCTGTCACAGCTTTTTACTGAAATCACAGCATGGCCTTCTGCCTGACTGAGATGCATTTTTGTGTACACATGCTCCCTGGTGTCTCTATATTATCACATTATCCTCACTTGCCAATTCTCAGCATCCCTGTCACCACTAGAAGCTGACACACAGGTTTCCTTTATAAAAACATAAAGCTGCAATAAATTCCAGTCTAGCTTAAACTAAACCCATTGCTGCTGATTCTTATTCATAGTACCTTATTCCCAACATCAAAATTCCCCCTCTGCTTGCTTGTCTCTCTTTGAGAGAAAATGCTGTTTACTGAGAAGCTTTGCTAAAGCTCTAATTAACACATGTTGCACTGAGCAAAAAGCAAAGCAGCAAACAGACCTGTTTTAATCCTATTTTTAAATTATATTGCATTCAAGACATGCTCCCTCTGTAGTGTAGGCCCACACAGTCACTTAGGGCTCACTGCCTGCTTCCACTGCTGGCTGTTTCCCAAATTTTCTCTCCCTTCTGTCTTATTCTCTGCCCATGGAGACAGGAAAAGAGCTATTTCCACAATCAAGAGAGGTTCCTTGCTGAGTCAAAAGAATTGAGCCCTAGTTAGAGGAAAATAGTCTCAGATATAGATATTGCAAGCGACATCATAATTACAGTCAAAATAGATGGTCTGCAAATTGCCTGGCATTGTAATTAACAGTGCTCTCTAATGAAGACCACTCTGTGTGCCATTGCCACTTAGTAATGCTTCATAGCTGTATGAACAAGCCTTTATTTCACTGAGACAATGAGGATCAAATATTCACAGAAGTAATCTACCCTAGAGTGCAAGATCCTCGATTCAGGGATGAAATTGTGGGTTATTTAAATATCAGTCAAAATGAATTTGTTCTTAAACACCAGTTTACCACTGAGATACAAGCCAAGCTGCTGGGAGCTGCAGCATGGAAGTATTTTCTGGAATCTGGTGAGATGCATCTACAGGTCCTGAGGGAACTGGCAGAGGATATGGCTATGCTACAATCACCATGTTTGAGAAGTCATGGCAGTTCAGTGAAGGTCCCACTGACTGGAAAAGGGGGAATATAACCGCTATTTTTAAAAAGGAAACAAAAAAAGGAAAACCTGGAGCACTACAGGTTGGTCAGTCTCACCTTGGGGCCCGACAAGATCATGCTAAGGCACACAGGGACACAACTGGTGACAGCCACCATGGTTTCACCAAGGGCAAGTGGTACCTGACAGATTTGATGGCAGACTGTCATAGTTGTAGTGTTAGTGGATAAGGGAAAAGCAATTGATGGCATCTACTTGGGCTTGTGCAAAGCATTTGACATTGAGACATTGCTGAGAAAAAAGGATTAAACCCAGAAGATTTAGTGAGCAGGGAGTACTTTCACTCAAAGTGACCTAGCAGCTGGGAATGCTAGTGGGAAAAACTAGTATTTGCTAGGGTGAACAAAGCCTGAGAGATGCTGTGTCCCCACGTGCCTGTGTCCCTCGTCCTCCTGGTGGTGTTGGCGAGGCAATGAAATAAATCTGCTCTTTGTAGTGCAGCTGGGCCTTGGTGCTTGCCCTGGCTGCCTCTGTGTGTTGGTTCACACACTGGATTTGATGTGTGGATGAGGCGCTGCACAATCACACTCAAAGAGCTGTGCTCAATGACTCAAGTTCCAAGAGGAGCACAACTCCTCAGGGATTGGCACTGGGACCAGCACTGAGGTCTTTGCTGGTGACACTGACAGTGGGATCAGCCCACCCTCGGCAGGTTTGCTGATGGCCAAAGCTGTGTGGTGTGATGGACACACTGGAGGGGAGAGATGCCATCCACAGAGACTTGGATAGGCTTCAGGACTGGGTCTGTGTGAATCTCATGAAGACTGCCTAGTCCTGGCAACAGGAAAGTTTTTCAGCAAGTTTCTCCTTTCTCTAAGTCAGCTTGGACTCAATCTGAAGCTCAACTGATTCTGTGATCTGTGGCAGAAAGGACAAGAGCTCCAGCTGCAGCAGCTACTACAGGTTTTATCCCAGAGTTTATAAGTCACTTTGCAGAAAGTGTAAAGCACTTTTAAATTCTGCTGGTGCCAGAGAATCACCATTAATGCCAGTTTTTAATATATCCGGGGTTAATAGAATTGAGGAAATTCCAGTGCAAGGATGTTAGATATTTGCTAGTTTCCAATTCAAATATTATTCTGATGAGGTCAGAGCCTAATTGTACAAGGACCTACAGAATAATGATAAAAACATGCATTAGCATTTGCATTACACCCAGTGTCAAAGAGTCCCTGGGCACTCTCCAAAGCCCATCTCTGCCCCAGGGTGGTTATTCAGCAGCCCTGGAGGTCAGCAGCACCACTAGGGCATTCTGCACCTGCCCTTCCTCCTCCTTCCCAGGCAGTGCTGGCAGAGCCAGGCAGATCACACCGAGTGCTCAGGATGGGATATTGCAGCATTCATGGGGTAAACATATCCAACAGACTCTGAAAGCTCTTGGCTGCTACCTTGTCACACTGTTCTTTTAAAAGTTCTCAAGTTCTTTTAAAAGTTTTCTATGCCTTCTGATGTTTATATATTTCTGCTGGAGTTTCTCACACACTGTTCATATAAATAATGATTGTTTTGCATTCTTCTTTGTGGGAGAGAGAATTGATGAACTGTTGGTTTGACCAGTGTGGTTGGAGAGGTGGCAATTTCACCCTCCAATCCACTGTCACTTTTGGAATTCTATATATTGTGAGGTCAGAAATAAAACTTCCTCTTTTCCTTCTTGCATCTTGAGTGCAGAGTGATTTTGTGTCATAGTGTGACATCACCTGGCTGTCTCCAAGCCCCCTGCAGGACTGATTTCCTGCTCCCTGTCCCTTTGGCAGCACCCAAATATCCCCACTGGAGCAACTCCAGTCAGCCAGGACCGCAGAATGCCCTAGACATAATCAGCTTTGCACAGCTCATTGTGAGAAAAGATGAAATATGACAGATGGAGGAGAGAAAACCTGGATTATCCATACTGATTTTTGGTGGTTTTCTGACAATTCATGCAAATCCAAATCTTAGCCAAAACAGTTTTAAATAGTAGTGCAAAGCTAAAAGGGAAATGCAGTGTCTGGCCATACCAAGGGATTAGCTTTGTCAGGATAAAACCTCTTATAGCTGACTTAATAACTTGGCAAAAGCACTGTAAATAAAGGCAACAGTGAATCTGCCAATTCCCAGCTTGTCAAGCTCCTCCACAACCAACAAACCACAAAAGTAATTACAGACAGTTAAAATGCAAAGAGCAGGAGGCCATTTCCTAAAAGGCACAATTGCTGTGCCCCTAGAGGCTGGGTTTAAGTCTACACCCTGAATTAATTTCCATTCATTTCCATCTGAAAATCACTTGGCTTTCCCAAAATATAAGTTTGAGATGCTTCCAATTTATCTGAGACTTCATCATGAAGGAACTTGCACACTTCAGTGACATGTTTAATTCCCATGACATTTGGCAACAGTCAGCTTTCTATGAGGCAGGCTCCTAAACAGCCCAAAATAAAGATCTTGTTTTCAGCATCTTCATTTAGAAGTGTCAGTATCCGTGAGTATTGCTTTGTTACAAAAAATGTTGTTTGCAGGGACATGTTGATAATCCTACATATCTGTTGGCTGCAGGGCCTAAAGATGCTCCTATGAACATCTAATCTTGTTTTCTGTATAAAATAATATGAATTTCACCACAAGTGCTTGCATTCCTCAGACCAGTTCTTGTTTTGTTTTAATAGAAACACACACATTCAGCGTGGAAACAAACTTGAATGCAGCCACACAAATGTAAGAACAACAGAGGGAAACAAATGAAATGTTAGAGCCCTTTCACATTGCCCATGCAGTGCAAGAAGTGTTGAGCTCAAGGGAATGCTCTTGCTCTCAGAAGAGAATAAGAAGTGTTAATAGTAACCCAAAAATTATCAAAAAATTGTCCCTGTGCTGCTCAGCACCCTGAAAGCTGCTCACTGACAGGTATTCACACCATTTAACTTTAGACATTCTCAGTTTGATAGCTCCATGTACAGTTACTGAAAGGAGAGGCAGGTTCCTAAAATGGATTCTCTGTCTCACCCTCCAGAAGTCTCATTTTCCTTCAGGGTACCAGGTTCTTAAGAACTATTCCAAGAACACCCTTTATTGTTTCATTTTCTGGCTCTTGGGCAGAATATGTGTTGTTCTTTCACAGTAGGTAATTTATTCAGAGGCATTTTCCAAGTCAGAGGAGCTGCTCCCAGCCCCAGCTGAGCTTCTTGGTAAATTTGCCCTGCGCAGAACAGCAAACACAGAGAGGACAAAGCAGAGGAGGGTTCAGCTGCACAAGTAAAGCACACTCTGGGGCTACACAAACTCCTCACCCTCCCTAGAACAAAAGGAACTTAAATTTGGGGGGAGGGAGACTATAAATCTGGAAACAGATGGCTCCTCTGTGTACTGTACTTCCATCTACATTTTTCCCAAGGCCGCAGAGGAGATGAGACTGATTCTGATTTGGAGAAGTCCAGACCGTTCCTGCCACTCGTTAAGAGGAGCAGCACTGAACAGGGAGCAGCCACAGCCTGAATTAATTTTTCCTGTTTCCACCTGCAGCCAGGAATGCCCACAGGACACACCAGATCCTGCAGATCCTTCTGGACTGGGCAGGAATAACCAGGCTGTCCCAGCCACCACTGGGAATGCCACTGCCACAGCTCCAGAC
This sequence comes from Taeniopygia guttata, assembly GCF_048771995.1. Lineage (NCBI taxonomy): Eukaryota > Metazoa > Chordata > Aves > Passeriformes > Estrildidae > Taeniopygia > Taeniopygia guttata. Next base: position 9,213,321 of record NC_133031.1, on the reverse strand, counting down.
CTTCATCCCAAACCTGCTTTGGGGCCAGACAGCACCACAGATCAGAGCCAAGCTCAGCAAAGCTTTGATCCTTTGCCATTCCCTGCTTCACTACACAGAGAGACCAAAGTTTCTACAAGACCTGTTCTTTCCAGACATTCTCAAGACACAAACAGAAATCAAAAATTTCCTGTTGTTGTTTAAGACCTGGTTAAATCCTGCTAGAGAATATCTGTACACTTCACTACAAGAGTAGATTCATGTCAAATGAGCACATGACACTGTTTGTTTCTTCCCTTTATGCATCCTTATCACAGATATACCAAGGACCTGTTGAGAAGCTTGTGCTTTGCAGAACAGTTACAAAGAGAATTACTGAAAAAAAAAAAGCATTTTTTCATCATTCACAAAAGCTTATATAAGTTACCAGGCCAATATTTCAGTCATTCAGTGTTATTTTCTGCCAGGAATATACAAGTTAATGTGACCTTTACAACATCTACACTTAAGATGCCTCCAAGCTATGATGGGATTGCAAAATTTGAAATCTGCTGAGGCAGATGAAACATTTACTATTAGAATGACCTGAAAAAACACACAGTGTGCCCATGCATTCCCTAGAAATTTTCATTCAGTGGGTTTCAGGGTGTTTTTCCTGCTCTGCTGATTTGCAGACCCTTAGGTATTTCCCTTTGGATCCCCCAATGTCAGCATAATAATAATAATAATATTCTTGCCTTTCTTAATTACCTTTCTCAGATCTCTTAGCAGCAGCTAATAGACCAGCAGGGATCCATAGAGAATAATCTGAAAATGATGAGTTAATAGCTTCATAAGGACAGGCCCTTAAGTGATTGTCCTTCAAAGAAGGACGTATTTTAATAACAGTGTAAATATCATAAAGAAGTTTCCTGTTCTTCTGTCTTGTATAACAGAAATAACAACTGCAACCTTTGCAATCCTTTGACACTACATTTGTTTAAACTGCCACAAAACCTGCCCAGATCCCACTGGGGGAATCAGGGTCAGCAGAGCAGTGAATGCCAGCCTCAGGAATTACACTCAGCTACAGTATGCAAAACAGACTTGATGGCAATGCTTATTTTCATGTGGCTCCCTCCGTGAGGAGGGCTACAAAATGCTCCATGCAGAGCCAATCATTCACAGTTCATGCAAGCAGGGATGGCACTGAGGGAAACCTCATTTCAAAAGGAAAGTAATATAGATTTTGGTACTGGAAGTTTTAATGGTGACGCACACTAGAGAGAACTAGCACTTAGAAAAGTGCACTAATGATACTGTCTTTTCAATAGAGACATCAGAGCAATGATTACTATGGTGCTTTTGATCCTGGACTCTGAAAGTGAAATTTCCTGCTCAGAAGTTGATGCTTAAGTTTTTGTGAGTCTGTCATTAACCTTAGCTTGAAAATTTCTGTGTAGAGGCAAATTTGAGGAACATTAATTCTATTAGAAAACAACAAACTTTGAAACCAACAATTGAACTCAGGAGTTTTTTACCTGAACTCTCCTTAGATGATTCACAGCTATTCTCAAGCCCCAAGGAACACTCACCTGGAACGACATGTGAAGGATGCTGCAGACATACAACTCTGGTTTGTAACATCAAGCCAAGGCAATAAATCTGGTCAAAAGGCAAAATCCAGGGTAGCTTTCTCTCCAGCTACTGGGACACTGACCTGTGAGAAATGAGAGGGAGGGAAAAATTCAAGACCACTTAAGATTGTGCAGAGAAACAGATTAACAGGAGGAGTTAATCCTCAGCACCAGGTGCCCAATTCACAAAGGAACAACCTGGAACAACATTCCCACCTCAGCAAGCAGGGAAAACAGTATCAGTCTTTTTAAGTCTTAGTCTTGTTTGTGAAAGATGAAATCTTTAAAAAACCTGGTCATTGTTGACCAAGCAAATGCACCATGTAATGCTGGCTATAAGCTGCAGCTGAAATGTGTGTTTAAGTTTTACACAGAACAAATTCAAACGCCATCCATGCTCTGAAGGGTGTTGGAGAAGGTGCTTAAAGATTTCTGTGAACAATTTGCGAAGGGAAAACATCCAAACTTGTTTCAAAAGTTCTTTGCCTCAGGCACCAGCTCTATCTCCACATTAAGTTTTCATACACAGAGCTAGAGAGCAGATGGCCACTGCAAGCAGACAGTTTTCAACAGGGGTGTTTCAGTCTCTCAGTCGTGGGTTTATCTCAGCAGCCTGTGCCCTGTTAACAGAAACAACTTGAATCCCAAAGATCAGGATTACTTAATCATTCACATAAAAATATGAAGAATAAATGATGACACTATAAGAGTTCATTAAATGATGCTGTTAATTGTCAAATCATCTGTCATCCTGACACTGGGCTTCCAATGGCTTCTCTGGCTGTTAAGACACCTAAAAAAGACCCATTTTCAGAGTTCTGTAAAAACCTGAGCCACATTTGCTCTAGGATGCACATCATGTTAGCCAAAATTAACATTTTTGTCTTTCAACTTTTTCAATTGTCTAAATTCTGACCTCTCAAGCATCATTTCTCTTTGCAAGTTTAACTTGGTACAATGTAGATGGAAACAGCACAGAATGTTTCCAGCTGCCTGGCTCTGAAGGAACTGAAAATATATAATCTTGGAGGTGGGAAAGGAGAGAAAAGGAAGTGCTTTGTTGTAACACACTACTCCTTGTTCAAAAGGCTGTGTGACACCTCCCAGTTTTGACAACACAGCTGCATTTCCATCTACTTGTAATGAGAGTTCCCATCAGCTCAAACCTGGCATTATGCCTGACTGGCAATTCATTACTTACTGTAATGTAGGAGCACTTCTTAAATCACAGCAGCTCCTCTTTCCTGCTCCCTCCCCTCCACCCTGAGCACACCAGGAGCTGGTGTGCCGAACTGGAGATGCCACCACTGAGCCCTGGGGCTGTGTTCCAGCTGGTGCAAAGGAACAGGCTGTTTATTGCAAACAGGGCCTGAGACAGATGCTCCAAATCACACTCTGAGCCTGCCTCTCTTCCCCACCCACTACAGACAAAATATGTAAAATGAGTAATGAAGGGGAAAATCATAAAGCAGGGCTCTGTTCAAGAATTAATGTGCTCATTTTAACTCAACGAGCTCAATCTTCCCTGTTTACAGCCTGAATTATCTCCTTTAACACTGAAACAATAGAGGGAGAACACTTCCACTGCTTTCCTCATGGTAAGCAGACAGGTGCATGCTGCTTGTTGGAGGAAAAAAAAATGAGCCTCCTAATAGGATAATATAGTTTGGATTATATTAGTTACAGAAAAATTGAGATGAGAAAGCTGCAAGGGCATAATCATCATGAAACATGGGGCTGATTACTGCAAAGTGCTGAGCTCCAGACAAAGTCATTGGGTGTTATATGTGCATTATAATATGATCACTACTGTCTTTCCACAAATTATGGGCAAAAGGTACATTTTCATACAACTACACATCCAACTTTCCTTCACTGAGTATTTCATATATCAATTTTTTAAATATGCAGCTCATAATAGTGCCCATTTAAACCTCTATGAGTGCACATTTATTTATAATCCATATACAGAATGCAGAAATTGTATAGCACTCAATGAACACGAACTGCTGCACATTCATACAGAAGAACAGTATCACAGAGACATTTCTTGAATGAAGATCAATCCTCTTGACCAATGCAATGGAAAGAAAATTAGGGCTAATGAGAAGATCAATCAAATAAAATTCAAATACTTCCAGATATTGCTCCAAATAGAGATCAGAGGAAAAGTGCTTGCACATCACTGGGATTTTCCAGTGTGTCTGAGGGGCCTGAACCCTCCACAGGTTGCCAGGTCCTGCTCCCTGTGGGCAGAGAAAGCATCACACAGCACCAGCTGCACCTACCGGTGGGCAGCCTGAACTGCTGTCCTGCAGTGAAAATAAAGGTACAGCAGTAAAGGAACAAGATAAAAACTTGGCAGTCAAGAGCATTCTTGAAAAACCTTTGCACCTATGCCAAGGGAACATCTCTGCTGGCATCATTCCAGACAGGAGCTGAGAGCAAACAGGAGGAAGGGCAAAAGGCAGAGGCTCTAGCAGAGAGTCCATCAATGATACTTTAAGCGACATGAACTGTGAGCCAAGAAATTAATAAATTATGACATCAAACTCTGCACTCATATAAGTAACAGAGTGCTAATTTAATATTTATTTTTATGTTGGGGAAACTCATTGCTTACAGAAATGTTTATGTGCTCTCTAGAAAACAAAAGTTTCGCTTTTTTACTTCTTAAATTACTGTTATTGGCATTCCTATTGACAGGGAGAAATTCAGAACCACACAAAACTGCCCAAACCACAACATAACACTTCAACGTGCCCATCAGCTAATGCTAATCTATAATTGAACACTGTGTAGGTACTCAGGAAATCCATTAATCTATATAGATTGTTCCTTCAGGATGAGTGCTTCAGGTTACTTTACATAAGGAAAGGCATCCAAGGTCTAGGACACTGTCAAAAAACTCACAGTTCTACAGAAATACTAACTAGGCATTTAAGGAGAGACATCTGACAACTAGAATGCTCAATAACTTCAAAAAGAATGCCATGGGAAACTCACTGAAGATGTCCAGCACAGAAAATGCCTGCAAAGACATAAAAGGACTTAATTAGCCTTGAAAGTCAGTCAAAACTTGTCCAGAATTGTGATCCCAAGGCTTAACCCTAGCCATTTCTTTCCTTTACACAGATGGCCCTTCTGTTTGACTGAGAAACAAATTTGGCAAAGAAGGTAAATACATTAATGCTTTAACAGTTTTTAATGCTATTTTCTAATTGCCTATATTACCAAACCAAAGGTGTGGGGTAATAAAATTGAGACAAACCCTATGAAAATCACAACTGAATTTTAAAAAAAACTAAGTCTTCACTCTCTCTCTCTAGAGAGGCATTACTTCCTCTAGCCAAAATGCTTTGCTGTAAAGACCTACAACTCTCATTCACTTTTGAAGCAAAACTCTTAACCACACCCTGAGAATAAGCAAAATATCAGAATGAGTTCAGGTGCTGTGTTCAAATGACAAGCACAGGGGAAAAGAACACCACTGACACCATTCGGGACAGACAGAAATGCTGTGCAACATAATAGAAGTCCTTATATTTATTGAAAAACACATTTCTTTGCTGTAAGCCAATTGTTCTCCTTCTCAAAGACTCCTAATTTCACAAGTTATCCCTTGGATAACAGCTTTAAGAAAGCTTGATGAAAGCAGCTTCCCCCTGTAGGCAAAGAGATGACACCAAATCACTACCTGGCTCACGGAGCTGCTGGGAACTTGGCCATGAGGACAGAGCTTATTTTCCTTATTAGCAGAAGCAGGGCAAGTTGGAAAGGTGTATGCCTTAGCAGGGAATCATTTTTAGAATGCTTTCAGGACAGGCTCCATCAGAGCCCTTGCAGATGGCATTCTGAACTAAAGGAAACCCGAATTATTAGACAGTTCTGCAAACAAAAACTGCTGTGATTTACCCTAAAATATTAAAATAAACCACACTGTCTGTAGAACAGAGCTGAAGTGTATTAGCAAGTCTCTTACCTTGCTTAAAACTCCTCTTCAGCATTTTAAGATTTTAAAGACTAGCTGTTTATCCCCAGCTTTATCCAAACGAGACATGACATTTCATGGCACTTATTAATATTCTGATATGTCTAACTAGCAGGAGGTCTCTAGAATATACCTTTTATAATAGTAATGCTAGTGTGCATTTGCCCCTTGTTTCTCTTCTGCTTTGCAGTGCTTTCAGTAAGAGACTATATCTGAATTTGATTTCCTGCTTCCATTGGTCTCCTTGGTACTCAGTCAAAGCCACCACCAAAATCTTGGCAGAGGCCAAGCTTTAATTCACCAGTAATGCAATCTTTTAGAATTACAGATAAACTGCTAAAGTGCAGTTTACATTTATGCCAGTCGTACAGGAGATTTTGTCATTGATTTATCCTTTGCCAAACAGTTTAGCACTCTGGAACAAAAGAGACTTTCTGAAAGCTGCTCTCATTCCATTCATCAGCACAGCACCTGTGAGTGAGAGCAAATGCTACTGCTACAGGCATTCTTCCTTACTGTGAAAGGGAAAGAAAAACAGATTATTGCTATGGTACAGACAACTTTTATATTCATTTTTCTTTCATTTCTTGACTTCATAAAAGTATTAATTGATTTTTTTTTAAGTCAAAGTCATTGATGACAGGGGATCACCCTTTGCTGTACCATGAGGTGCTGCCTGCCAAACTCCAAAGACACTGCTCCAAATTAAAGCATGATTAGACTCTCTCGGGTGACCTTGTGAAAAACTAGGGATGTGTTTACCTTCTCTGCCTTCCAAATCAACCTTGCTAATTTAGAAGTAAGGAAACGATGCTTTTCCTAATTGTCAACCCTGAAAACTCTTTGAGTTTTCTGAGCCTCCTATGTCTCAGTAACAGTAAAGACAAGAAATAATTAATGATTCTCAATGAAGAGCACAAATAGTTAACGATCCTGGGAACTACCTGCAAGCAGACTCATTCATCCACAGCTGGGCTGAATCTGCAAGGCTGACAAATAAACAATAAATGCTTATTTTTTTCAACTAAATGTTAAGCCATAATTTACAACACAGAGATTTTCAGAGCTTCTCTGCAATAAAGTGCTTTATCTGCCCCTTAATTCCATACAGCATTTAGCCATTTCTGCCTTTTCGCAGAAACCACACCCATTATAGGACATATATGTTAGCACGGGCAGCAACCCAAGAACTCCCTGGGATGGGGTAAGCAGCAGCCCACTGAGGGCCAAAGGCCCCTGGACATTAATTCTGACCCTTTTCCATGGGAAACAAAAGCCACCAGCCCAGCTCCCTGATGTCAGGGTGCAGGAGGTGCTTGGCACTGCCAGGGCAGCCCGAGTTGGTGGTGATGGCAACCTGGGTCTGAAGACATCCTCTGCTTTTCAGAATTTTAGGAGGTGCAGCTGACTGGTTTTATTTTAATGCGTTATCTCAAAGAGCTGGCTTCAGTCATGGCCAGTGGATTTAACTCCATGTACTTGAGGAAAATCTGAAATTCCCCTCGAGAGCAAAGGACTAACCTGCTCTCCCAGCAGGCTCACCGAGGATTACCAGGAATCAGCGTTCATCCACCTGAGAAGCCAGAGCTGCAGGAGCAGGGCACTGGGTCAGCAGTTAATCCCTGCTGAGGCAGGAGCAGGGGAAGTTGCCAAATCTGCTTTTCTGCCACTGAGGCTCCACGCTTGGGCCTCACAAACTGACCCTATGAGAACCTGGCTGAAAGTGCCGAGCTGGAAGCACAGCATGGATGGGATTGCACTCCCAAGCCCTGTCAGCAATCACCAGCAGCACTTGCTGAACAACTTGCAGCACTTGAATCAGCACTTACTTAATGGCAGCAGCTGCTGTCCAGAATAAAACACCCAAATTACAGCCATTTTCTATCTACACATCAAGAGTCACAGGACTCTCTTTTCCATGACACCACTTACCTACTTTAGGCCCATGCTGCTCCTTGCAGCAGGACACAAGCTTCCTTGGTTTAGAGGGAGAAACTAGAAAAGTCTGCTGCTGAGTGGAAATGAAAACTGTAGTAGCTAATAAGCTGGGGAAAAGATGTTAACTCCAGGAGATAAAAAGGGCAATGCTTATTCTGCCACTTTCTACACAAGAATCATTTAAGTGCTCCTGACAAGGTACGTGTTTCTTGCTCACACACCAACTCTTCCACCTTCAAAAACAACCCCTGCCGGATCCCAAACTGGTGCTTGCATCAGGAGCCTAAGGTGCATTTGGAGACTGGCCTTCTTTAGCCCAGCCTTCTCAAGAGGAAACACACTTACTTTTCTCTGTGGTGTATAGGTGGAAAAACTTCCAACCAATCTGCTCTTGTTTTTTGCAAATGTCCAAAATGAAAGGTCATGTGGAATATACCATATGGAGCAAAATAAGGTTTTCCAGCTCTATTTTCTCATTTTGGTACCTAGAATAAAGTCCACACAAACCTTCTTGTGTGTTTACTTTAATGTAACACAATCTGAATGATTGTGGCAACCAATACGAACTAAATATAACACTACTGATTTCTTTCACATGGCATCCCTTTAAGCCCAGGTGCAAGCCAGAAGCAGGTGTGGACATTAATTTTCTCTTTATTTTCAGGCAAGCAGGCCTACCTGCCCAACTTTATTCCCCACCCTTGAGAGGTATTCCTGCTGCCTTGGATTTACAATGCCAAAAGGTAACTTCTGTGAAGAACTAACATCCCTGCAGATAAAGGAAAGAAAGGAGTTCTCCTGGAGGGTACTTCAGAGCAGGACCTGTAACCAGGCCCTCAGAGTATCAATTCTCATAAAGCTCTTTTATCCCCACTGAGGAACCAGGGAGAGGAGAAAGGCTGGCTTCTTAAATTATGTCCTTTAAATCAAGGTATTTCAGCATCTTCTTATGGAACATTTTGGGGTTTGAAGCTTTTCCTGATTTTTTTACACTTGAATTCAATCAAACCCAGCCTATTTGCATAAAAGCCCATTTGAAAATAACTAGCTAGAAGTGACAAATTGCCAGCCCAGGAGGTGAAGCATTTTTTATGAGCAGTATGGCATTCTCATGAGCAGAATGGTACACTTTCAATACCCTTCACAATGCCTGGTACATAAAGACCACCAAAAGGTGGGAAGGATTCATTTCAACACTCTTTGATATGGTACAATCTTTACAAAAAAATGCTAAATAGCTTTAAAAGTGTATCAGCTTGTACTGTCCTTTATTAGGAACTCATAAAAAATATTTTTACTCATTTCCCATCAATTTTCAACTCATAATTACCTTTACAGAGACTACAAGATATCTAATATGCAATGCAACTTCTAATTATTTCCACCCTGAGATGTATCAGAAAAATAGGGAATTTAATGGCAGAAACTTCTTATGACTCATGGTAGGTTTATGAGTTGTCAGAGCTGAGAATAAATTCAGTAACTTAATGGGAAAATATAGCACCCATTGTGTACATGTCACAGCTCAGGTGCAGTGTCAAAGCTGAGAATATACTTGTATAAAACCAATTAAATATATATTTTATATATATAAATATATATAATACAATATATGATAATATATTATATATATAAATAAATATGTACTTAAATATATGCTTTAAGTAATCCCACAGGAATCCACAACATCCAAAAAGTAAGCAGTAATGATGAAGAAAATTGCTACTACTCACTCTGAAGGAATATTTATAAAACAATGTCCTAACTGAAGCAAAAGAAGAATTTCCTTCTGACTTTCTTACTGTTGAAATTAATTGCTTCTGACTAACTCTGGTTAGTTAATAACTAACTGGTCTAACTCTGACCTGTTAGTTTCAATGTGTGTGTATGTATCTCCATGAAAGAGAACAAAAAAATACTTCATCTTAATTCTGGAACCCATTTACTCACATGTTGAAAAAAACAGAGTTTCTGGAAAGGAAAGCATGGATTACGAGAGACATGAATGGCCACAAAATGAGCAGTGAAAGTATTTTACAATTCTCTTTCTCAAATACATTCACAATTCTGATTCTAAGTCACCTTAAAATGCACTCACTGACACCCTTGGCTTTTTCTCACCTCTCAGCCCTTCTGGCAAGCAGCTGTTTTGTTTGCCAGCACAAGCTCCAGTTCAGCTCTGGTTTGCAGCAGCCACTGCCTCTCCCCCAGCCAAGCAGAGCACCAAGCACCTCCTGCTTTGCTGGAGGGAAGTACTGGATGAAGTTCTGGGGAGATGGTGTGTGGACATCTCGTTTGAATAGTGGCTGAGGGAAGAGCCCCATGATGGATGAAGTGCTCAGTGGATTAGCTTCCCTAATAACTCACTAAACCCAAGCAGCTCATTAATTTCTCCTTCCTCACAGGGCTCAGAAAACCACGCAGGGTTCTGTCTTTCAGTTGCTTAGAGAATGAACCACTGCAAGGGTGGATAAAGGGTGGAAAGTTTGCCTTTCCCTCAGGTGTTTTCTGATAATAGCGAGTGCAGAGAACACCCAGGATCACAGAAAGGTTTCTGGTCTCCTCATACAAGGTGATTACAGCCAGCATTTTGCACACAGGCCTGAGGCTGGGTGAGGAGATGAATGAAAGAGCCTTCTCCTGTCTGCTGCCCAGGCACAGCTGAGCCAGGTGGCAGTGTCCACTTGGACAGCACAGGAACGTGCTGCCACACAGCCAAATCACAGCATGTTCTGAACCCTTGCTGCTGTCCCCCTCTGTCCAAGCAACCCAAAACTCTTCCTCGGGCAAAAAGGGACACGTGTCTGATAATTTGCTTAGGGTTTTGACTCCCTAAGAATCACCCATACTGCAAACACAAAATCAGACACAGGACAACCATCTTAAAGATCCTCACATGTGCAAGGCCTGTTGTTCCACTCCCACCACAGCAACACACATCTTGAGGTCTTCCCCCTCTCCTTTTTATCATATTTTAAAATGTAGAAAATCTGTTAATTAGTGTCAAAGAAACAATGCAAAGTAGCTGAAAGCAGCTTTTCTGCCACTGATCACTGACAAGCTAATAGGCCTGACATTTCCTTCAGCACACTACTCCTCTGATTAATGCAGCTGCACAATTACTTTTTTTTGAAAATTAGTGTAATACTCTGCCATGACAGGAATTGATTTACAAATATAAGACAAAGATGAGGAAGAGGTGGACTTTCAATATGAGGAAAAAAGTTATAATGAGGTTCACAGTCAGGGAGCTGTTATACTGAATCTTGGGCACTTTATTACCAACTTAGGTAATAGCAAGGATCTCTTAAAAGGCCGAGAGGGATCAGCAGAACTTTTCAGTGATGGGCACCTGTTGCTAAAAATTCTTGGAGGAGAATTCTCTTATGTGAGACTGCCAACACTTTTTCACAAAAATAAAACCTTTCTCTGGTATTTCAATCTAAATTATTGAAAATAAGTAGCTATTTTTTCTTTATCTTCTTCTTTGCCGAGTCAAGCTGCCTCCAGCTGTCTATCCCAAAGTTCAATGGCTGCTCCAGCATTTTTGCAAAAAACAGATTCTCTTTTTAGGCTTACATACATGAAATGCAACAGTCTGAACTTTCTATTTTCTAGTCTGACTTAATATGCCATGTGAAACACTCAACCGGAGAGGTTCTGTCTAGATTTTTATTTTCAGCTTTTCCTTGGCAAAAAGCCACCACCCTCTCTGCTTGTAAACATGATCCCTTGTCCAAGATCATCAGTGGAGTTAGCGGACTGAAAAGTGGAACATTTGGTTGGTTGTTGTTTCCAAAGTTTTCTACAAGAGCCATGGTATAATCAATACTCTCTGATGACTCTAGCTGGGGTTCTTGAGAAAAATATCATATGTGACCTTACAGTATGTTTGTGCCCATCTATCCTTCTGTTCTCACACCTTCCTTTCCTCCAAAACCTTCCATTACCAAATTAGAAACAGAAACACATTCAAAAAAGGCAGCCACAGAGAAGAGAGTTTTCTTGGCTGTAAATTTTTTAGCTGAATTTTTATTTTTTTTTGTCTTCCCTACATACTAAAGATATGAAAGCTGTAAATCCACTCCTTGATGCACAGAAAATCCAATCCCCACCAAGGATCAACCATGGAATGATATCTGGAAAGGCTGAAACCCTTCAGCAGACCCACTGCTGGCTGAGCAGCCTGAGGAAGGCTGTGCTGTGGCCAAGGGGGGGTGACTAAGCAGCATTCCACATCTACAGACATGGAGATTGCCTTGAGAGAGACTGATTGAAATCTCTTTCCACTACAGTTCCAAAAGTGAAACCTCACAGGTCTCCCCTATCCACACAGATGTCCTTGCCACCAGACTTCTAGCTGCTCCTTGACATTTTCCTCAGCTTCTGGAGATGCAGAGTTTCCTGGACACCAATGAATTTCCATGAAAGGTTTCAGTTTCAGTGAATCAGCTTTTCCTAATGAAAAATGACTCTGACAGAAATTTCTCTGCCAGCTCTCTCACATTGGATATCCTTCAGAAACCCAATTCACCTCGATGTTTCTCCATCTTGAAACAGGGCAATAACACCAACCTCTTTTTTTATAACATTCTCTGAGATGTATGGACAAAAGCACTATGTAAGAGCAAAGTGTCATTATTGTTTACTAATCTAAGCATTACTGAGACAATAAGGGAAAAGCAAAACACTATGCTACTCACTGAGGTAACAAAATAAAACCATTCCTCTGGCATCACTTTTTAAATGTTACAGCTCAGGCTTGCTTTATTTTTTTTCCTTTTGGTAGCTGTCTAAAGGGTCTATATAATTCTCCAATATCAAAACTAAACAAAAAGTTTCTCATCTCTTAAAGCAAGTAGGCAAAGCAAACAGAAAAAAATCTATAAGCATACAAACAGCCTCTGATGATTTTGTCTCAAAGCAAGATTTTTCTTTTTTGTTGCTAGCATTTGCTTGAGCACACAAAGAATCAGTCCTGAAAAACATCTCCATATTGCAAGATCCATATCCAGAATTTTACACTTCAGGGATATAACTCTTCAATATCTCAGAATGCAACTTAAATTCCAATAATAAAAGCAGATTAAGCACTCAGTATCCTTCCACTCATATCATCAGCAAAAAATCCACACAGAACAATGTTTTATAGAATAAATCTCCCTCTCAACAAACTATCTATATATTTAAATGCCATTCAGCAGAGATTACCACCCAAAGCTATTTCTCACCACATTTCAGTGAGATTATAAAATATTCATACAAGACACAGAAATGTTCAAGACATGCAAAAATTCACTCTCTTCTGCAGGGAGCCTTGGAAGTACAAAAATGTAACTCAGGTTGGTAGAGGACACTTCATGAACACCAGCTCAAGCTCAGCTCCCAACCTGGCTACAGGAACAAACTGGGACCTCTGGAAGAAAGGCAGTAGGGAAAGTCATGAGAGTGTGGTGATATCAAAACAGATTAACCAGCTCAGACTGATGTGAGTACAGACAAGCCCATTAGCTTGAGATACCAAGAAAGCACAAAAACACCATCAAATCTCAAAAGAAAAGGCCTCCTTTAGTTATTGCAACCTGGACTTCTCGGGAACAGGGCAGGCACACAACCTTACATCGGTACTTCACGTTCTATTTCCTTGCTCTTTCACAGTGATCAGGACTTTAGCATAAGAACTCCTTTTCACTCTAAAACATCTGCACATAGGTGCCAAAAAAGCCCCAAAAGTCCTTACAAGAAAGAATGGGTAGGTACATATATCACAATACATCTTGTAAGGGCAAAGTTCCAGCCTATTGTTAATATTAAAGTAGAAAGCAAGAAAAGAATAGTTTGTATTCACTGACATTGCTGCAGCACGTTTGGTCCTGATCTTCCTCCTCCCCACAGTTCCACTGGCTTTCAATTATTCAGGTACCAAAGTATAAAAACCCTTCTATAATCAAGGAAAATACAAAAAATATGTCTCCTTTGCTACCTATGTCTTCTTTCCCTACCTCTTCCATTGCCAGAGTATTTTTCAATCAAGAGGCAATATAGCATGACCATAAAAAATATTACAGGCTCTTAAAAGACCCTCTTGGCCTTGGAAAGAGACTTTAAAAAGTTAAGTAATTTCTGTCAGCTTTCAAGTCATTAAAAACCTCTGGAAAAGATTCAAACTCTGTGCCTGGAAGAGAATTATTTCTGTAATTGAAAGAAGAACAGCAAAACACAAGTTCTTTAATAGACATGGACTCTTGGGAGATTAAACAATCAGCTATCTTGTCAGCTCAAAATGTACACTTGGGCTGCTTTATTCTGCATTTGTTGGTTTCAAGGTGAAAACTTATTATTTCATAAAATACAATTAGAGCATTTTGCATAGGAAGATCCAGATCCCTAAAGAAAAAAAAAAAATAGTGTAGACGTGGTGAGTCTTCACACAGAGATTAATCCATGGAGAGGGGAGATGGACCTGCCAGCCCATAATGAGTTTCAAAGCCATGCAAGGAAAGAAAGGTGTCTAAGTGCAATGACCCTCCCAGCAGAAGACATTGAGCACAGAGACAAAATAGGAGTGACCTGAGCAGCATTACTGGGGCATCTCTCAGGTCTTTCAATACCTTCAGGCACTTTGTTGAATTTATTTGTCAGAAAAGTCCCTTGGATTGCATCTCTCAAGCCCAACTCTGGTTCTCTCCAGAGGGTCAGTCTGTTTCATGGCTTCCATCCCTGTCTGGGCAGGCAGCTAAATGATGAATGAAAAAGTGAACTTTTACAATGTTCAGTGACAACTCATGGGCAATTCTAGTCATTTTAGGCTTGGGGAGGTTATTTGCTTCCTTATTTTGCTGGGATTTTCTTGTGATGCTTGATTTGGGTTTTTGTTGCGTTTTTTTAGGTTGTGGGTTTTTGTTGTTTGGTTTAAAATCTTGTTTAAGTTGATTTATATGGCTCTAAACAAACCACAAACCTTATTTGTCTTTTCTAGATATCTTTCTAGTAAATGTTCTCGCTTTCTTTGGTAACTTACTGCAGTCTCAGTCTCTAATCAGGTTTGCATGTATAAAGAGTTTGGCATTAACTGGAGCCATATTTGCAGAATCAAAGATTAAGTGCAACCATTAATAACTTGCCTGTTTTTGCTGGTTTTGCTCATTCACAGTTCATTGTCTGCAAGGCTGCTCTTACATGAGAGTGCTGATTCAGGGAATCAAAGTACTGCACCTTTACACCTTTTTATATATATGCATATAAAATTAAATTCAAGGTTTGTCTAGTGGTATTGCTCCACAGAGCTTTTTACCCTGCAGTACATCCCTGCAAAACAGACACAAAAATATTAGGAAGGTTTATAGGGTACAAGTGTTCCTGTAAAACCAAATCCACTGGGCTGGGAGGTTTGGTGTCTGCTCTTCATTAACCAGCAAATACAGGGAGAGATCAGTTAGTGCAGAGAGACAAGCACAGCAGGAGTAATTAAAGCAAAGTGCCTCATGAAGGACACTGCACAATGTTCTAGCAGAACTTCAGAAGGGCTCAGAATTCCAGTTTCACTCTACCTTTTGATATAAAATACCACCATAAGGCCTAAATTCCTATCCAAACAAGAGTCTTGGACACAGCTAGCACAGCCACTGCCACTCTGCCCACTTGGCTGATAAAGGACACTCACCCCATGCTGCCTCTCCTTTAAATCCTTAGGCTATCAAGGCTACAACAACCATCAGCTACATCTTACCAAGCCTAATGACAGATTATTCAGATTCTCACACTGGCAAGAGTCAGCCCCAGACAGAATGAATCAGTAGCTTAATCCTTTCCCTTGTCCTAGGGCTTTATAGCATATATGACTCACAGCATGGTTCTCCTGAGCATATTTGAGCTGTTATGTTACTGCTGGATGACTAATTCTCAGGATATTAACCTTCCTGCAAAGGACCATGCTCAGCTGCACTGCTCTAGTTGTCTTTCCCCCATCTAACAGTGATGGCCAGTGAGAATCAAACCTCTGATGAGAATTGTAAGAAGGGGAAAAAAAAGAAAAGCATCCTTATCAACACCTCTAAGCACCAGTGCTGCTTAGAGCAGCATTTTTCTTTGAGAAAAGCAGCCACAACTTTGAGAGCACTGAGTAAGTAGTGATGCATTTTGAGAGCTCCCAATTACAAAGAATTGGTTTTAAGGCTGCTTTCAAAAGAAAGGAAGGGGTCTAAAATGGAAAAGATTATTTCAAAAGAGGGAAAGTAATAATAGAAAGCCAGACAGAATCTAATGAGATCTAAAATTAGAAGATTAAATAGCTATATAATACCTAAACTATTAGCAAATAATCTAAAGAGGATGGAAAAGAGGAATATAGCAAAGGAAAATTGGCAAAGAGATGGGCAATTCAGTTAGCAAAATATTTGGAAAACCTTCATTTTTATCATCAGTTCATTATAATGAAATGGAGGTGAGCTAAAATGTAAAAATTGAGGTAAATACACATGCAAAACAGATGCCAGGTATCAAACACATGCAAGAGCAATCTAACTCTTGCTCACCAAGCACATGACCTACCCTATCTCTGTGCTGCACCAACACATCACATTTTGATTCTGCCCCAGGTAGAAACCCAATAAAAACAAAGGCCTTATCAAGAACATTTTTTGAAATTCTTGCTGCAGTAAATTACTTGGTGAGCTTCTGGTGGGTTTTATCTTCTTCACCGAGACACACATGGTACACAGTGACAGGACCTGCCCCACGACGGATGTGCCTCCACTGCTGCTCCCACAGTGACTGCCAAGCCCTGACCCCAGAGCAGGGACACTTCCACTGATAAGCAGGACCTGCAGTTTCTTGCATGCCTTTCTTTTTTCCAGGGCTCCAGCCTCTATCTTTCCAGGCACAAATGGCCTGGCTCCATCTTCCTGACACCCTGCACACCTTTATGAGGTCCTCCTGAGCCATCTCTTCTCAGGATTTGCCTGGAGTTATTACTGCTTACAGTTCAAGCCAATTTTCTGAGTACCGAGTATTAGCTCTGACAATAAAAGTTTAATATTGTCAGTGCTTTTCTCCACAAACTCAGTTTTCCATGTAAGCCCAAGCCCTTTTCTTCAATTTCACAATTAGAGACCATATACACTGTAGTAGAGCTGATAAGAACAGGTAGCATTATTTAGGATCCAGCTGCAAGTTTCTCCAGCCCTTACCACAGGCTCTTTGACCTTTTGGATCTCTTGCTGTCCAGGTGAAA
The DNA here is from genome assembly GCF_048771995.1 of Taeniopygia guttata. Classification (NCBI taxonomy): domain Eukaryota; kingdom Metazoa; phylum Chordata; class Aves; order Passeriformes; family Estrildidae; genus Taeniopygia; species Taeniopygia guttata. Next base: position 9,196,565 of record NC_133031.1, on the reverse strand, counting down.
GTACTAACCACTGCTACAAACTGAACCACACACCACAAACCCCCTCAAAGGAGCATGAAACCCAAGACAGTCTTACAGAAGCTCTCTCCTAACCCACTCTTACCAGCATCACCAAAGATCCTAACAGCTAATCAACATTAGTTACCACAACTACACTGTATGAATTACCTCGTGAAGGGAAAAGAATCCCCAGCTCTAAGTTACATTAAAACACAATAAATCCCCTATCAAAGTCATTATCTGAATCACTGATGCAGTCAAGAGGCATCTGATCTGTAAAAGGGATTTGTTTATTAAGCAGAATTTCAAGTCTTTAAGAAAACAGCATCAGTAGCCTCACAATTTAAATCTCAACACAGAACAACTTCAGATATCAAGTAAACATTTTGCCAACAATTAGTTAATTTGAAGAGGCAGGAATACTGAATGCAGAGAACCCTATTTTCCTGACCTTTAATGTCACAAAGGGTTTTCAAAGATTTTTTTTTCATTGCACTACATTCAAACAAGTAATTTAATAGTTTAATTTTGACAGAGCCCATGAATGTACAGCTCCCATTCTCTCCCTCACCAGTCAAAGCAGCACCAAATTTCACTGTAAAGCTTTCTGAGGCACTGAGATGCACAGAGGAAAATGTGCTCAGCTTAAAAAGATAAATGCTTGTCAAAAGCAACTGCATTTCCTGCCCATTGTTTCCTCCCCTATTCATTAAACTTATTGCTCTTCTTTTATCAAAATAGAAATTCTGTCACAGCAAACATAGTCCTAAAGTCTACAGTTACCAGATGTGAAAATGTCAATATATTAAACATGTGTGTACACAATGCAGAAACTCCAGCCAAGCCACCAGGCTTTGTGTTTCTTTACTCAGTCTTTCTCTTTTAAAAATATGCTCTAGGAAATTGAAGTGTAAACAAGAATGCGAACTACCAACACCCTGGGTGATTTCCAATAAATAGGAAAAATGAGAGGTTCTCTCTTTGCATTCAGCAAATTAACCAAATAAGAAATCTGTTGTGATCCTGATAGAGCAGGTGCAAACACAGGGAGGTTTCTTTACAGGTTTGGCATCATGAAATGGTTAAAAAACAAACAAACCAAAAAATGTTGCATGTTTAAGAGTTTGATTTAAATTTAATTGAAAGCATCTTTTTAAAATACTTTATTATTTTTTAATTAGGATCCCTTAAATCAGTATATTTCTACACTGAAGATAGATGGATTTTCCAGGAAGCTCTGCTGCCAGTACCTGAAATATTGCATCCATCTCCATGGACCCAGTCATGGAAATATCTCCATTATCTCAAATTAACCTGGGCTTAAAACTTAAGCAATGTCAGATGTCATTCTGTGTAGAGCACAGGATTCTCTACCTGCCTCAAAACCCCAAAGAGAAGCATTTCAGCATGTTTTTCATACTCTCCTATTCAGGACTGCTCACTAATGCACTCACTTGGAAATTTTCAAAATAATTTTCAGCTTTAGATTGAAACATCTCAATCTTATTTTTTTCAAGTGAAAAACAACAACTGAAAGCTATTTGTTCAACTCCTTTTCTCAGGGAACAGAAATTATCTGTGTGACAAACAAAGAGGGTGGCTGGATTTTAGCAGAGTTAGGTGGAGGCCTGTGATTTTGGCCAGGTTTCAGGCAAGACAGCAAAGTCTACACTTAGAAGAGAATTGTCTCCAGCAGCACATATGGCATCTCAATCTTCCAAGTTATAACTTGACCTCCAAATTTTTCAAAGTGAGTTTAAAATAAAGTATTTTTATTGATGTAATCCATGAGATAACCCTCTGAGAAATCCAATATGCTATTGAAAGATTACTATTATTGAAGATCCCAAAAGTTCAACTAGACACTTTTCAGAAGTGAATCTTGAAATTTCTCATCCTGTCCTTTTATTAAGTGCCCATTGATTGAGCCTATGATGTACATCAAGCACAAAGGGTTAATTGGTGTGCATCATTTTTGCCTAAAATAATTCCAGTAGAAAAGGCAGCTGTAACAACCTATTGTGTACTCACTTTCAGGGAGTCTGAGCACATTTTCTGTGGAAACCATGGCAATTTGAATGTTCCTGGCAAACAAAGACATAATTACCCTTGCAGTCATTGGAATCAACTACGTGCACATGATGGGAGAAAAAAAAAAAACATCCTAGGAAAAAAAGTGTCCATTTCAGCCTCCTTAGACTGCAACAAATTACCCAAGCTTAAGTCATAATCAGCTTCAGCAACAAAACTTGACAACCTTTTCTCTCAGTTTTTTATCATTTTATTAACTCATTGCTGAAATACAGCTAAAAATTCTGTGTAAAAGTAAGGCCTTTTAAGTACTTACAGGCATTTTAAAAGCTGCCTCTCTTGTTTGTTCAGGGAGTCGGGTAAAGGAAAACCCAAAAGGAAGCTGGAAAAATTGAGAAAATGGAAGAAAACTGAAAGAGGAAAATCTTCAGATAAACAGCCCCTTCACACATAAAACTGTTGGTTTCTGGGTAGCTTGGAAAGCATTTCTGCTTATTCACAGAAACAAGAAATCCCCCTGAAACTGGGATAACTTCTAATGAAATTCATAAATCCCATGGAGCAGCTCGGAGAAGGCAGGGACAGGCTGTCCCTGTGGTAGGACAAATGTTTGCAGAGTCTGGAAAGCAAAGATAGTAACAATAGCAATAAATTATAGCCATTCCCAGCCTTTCTTGAGCTTATTCCTTTGCTCTACAAACTAAGAAATACCAAATACAAATGTTTACCTCTTCACTATTTTATTTGCAGGGATTCCTCCAGCCACATCACAGAATATAAACTGAGAGCTAGAGAACAGCTGTCTCACAGAAATGCCAACAAGCAGAGGGAATTTGGGAAGTACCACTGAAATCTAATGGAAAACCAGGCTTCTCCTACCACTGCAAAACCTCCGTTCAGCCACTCTATGAAGAGAATTTTCCCCAGAATACCTTCTTGGCTGAGGATGAAGAGGAACCATCCTGCCACATTAGCAAAAATTCCCTGCTTAATGCTGACACACCACAAGAAATTGCTGCTTGGTCCCCAGAGGATCAGGTGGCAGCAAGGGGCAAACACACCTTGCTCATAGCCAAGATCACTGGCCAAGAGGGCTGGTACCTCTGGAGTTCAAATTCAACATGCACACAATGCTTGATGCACAGGGGAGAAAAGCTTGAAGAAATTATCAGGAAGAATAGAAATAATTTATTTTCTTGGGAGAAGCAATTGTGTGCAAGTGATCTGCTTTGTACAATTAAACTCTTTTTTTTCTTAGCCTGCTAAGAAATGTAAAAGGATGGACAGCCTAACAAAATGGTTAACAGAGGGAAAGGGAAAAAATACAGTTTATTGTATTTCAGATTAGCTATGCTTTCACAAAAAGACTGCTCCAGCAAGCTGAACAAAACACCATTCCCTTGTGGGTTAGATAGGAGAAATTACCTTTTCAGGTTTTAATTTTAAGCTTAAATTTATGAAACATTAATCCACGATCCATTGAAGATAGCATTTGCTAGGATAGCCAGCAAAGCAGGAATGCTTACAAGCTTTCAGAAGTGTATATTTTAAAGGAGAAAAATCATTAGACTCAGCCTTTTCCATTGTTCCCACAGTTCTCTTCTTGGAAACACTTCAAAAAGGAATTGGCATAAAAAGCTGTACAATCTGTTCTCCTTAAACAAGCCAAAGATTTTGCTTTTTTTTCTTCATCTTTGATACATAGGGAATTTTTGCAAAGGGAAGGGACAGAGCAGAGGACAGGGATATTTTGTTTCTTTTCCTCTTTTCTCCTTTTTTTTTTTTTTCCATATACATCCAGATATAACCATTGGACAGATCAAACATCCCTCATGTCCAGCAGCCAGCCCAGCCTGTCTGACAGTGGGATATGGAACACTACATAGTCTGGACAAATGTAGTGTTATTTCCCCCAAGCACCCCTTTAATCTCCAGAAAACTGCAGTTAGGAGAGTGCTGGAGCCAGAAACAATGTCTTGATATTTCCAAATCTTCAGAGGAATTGTCCCATTGCTTTTCTGAACTCATGTCAACTTTTAGCATGGGGAACATTCTGCAAGCTGTGTAATCCAATATTGCTTTTTATCAGTGCTGAACTGACCACCTGCTGATTTCATTTGCAATTCCTTAATTTTTCTATTGGAGGAGGGAAAAAAAGAACACTCTTCCCTCTTTCTGCCTCTCTGTTATATTCCCTCTCATAAACTTCCACTGTAAAGGCTCTTCCTCTGTATCATTGATTGTGCTGAGGTTTCAGGACCTCCTTTGCACCTTCTCATGTAACTTTTCCAGCTATACCCAGAAACCTATTAAGCAGAGAGAACCAGGAGTATGTATAAGATTCTGGGTGGGTTTAATTTGTTCTAGTCTTTCCACAATATATCTAACACTTCATATATATTTTTAGGAGAGTAATGAGACTTGAGCTAATATTTTCACCACACCATCCATCAGGGTGCTAAAATCTGATTCCTAACTGAAAGAAACAGCTCAGAATCCATTTTTTAATATGTACAGATGGGATTATTTTTCTCTTATGTTCATCGCTTTGCATTTATCTACAAAAAGTTACATCTGCCATTTCTTTCACTCAATGACTTCAGCTTAAATAATTTCTCTGCATTTCTTTCAGGTTGCCCTTGGTCATTAATATACTGACATTCTTAGGACTGTCAACAAACCATCTCCTGTCTATTCAATCCACTTTCAGAATTATTTTGACCACGATTATCTTGAAGATCATATGTTAATCAGCACTGACTCAAATGCAAGCTTCTCTCTCATAACAACATTCTCCACTTGAAAACTGATCATCCATTCCCATGTTCTTTTCAATTTTTTTATCCATGCCATGGCAAGGACACACAGCTTATAGAAAATCAGTGGGCATCTTCATTCTTGAATCTGCTTTAGTGAAGATAAATCTTCAATATTAAAGTAACCTGCATTATTGGGAATGCCCATATCCATTTGTTTTCCAGCTACTAAAAAAAATTAAAACTGACAGATCTGTGAGGCTTAACTGCCCTTATCAGAAAGTATGCTATTTCTGCCTCCTATTGAGCCCATTTCTGCACTGTGTTCTCCTTTAGAGCTTTGTCAGTGGTTCTGGTCACAGGGTCAATGGTTGATGTGCACTGACAGAGGTTCAGTTGGCACCTGAAACCCCAGCTAAAGAGCCAAAAAAAACAGGAAACAGAAAATACTGCAAGCACTTAAAGGGAAAAAAACAAACAGGAATTACAGTCTTCCATACATCCTACCAGGAAAATAAAAAGTAAATCATTAATGTTTTCTTTTATTCTATTGCTTTAACCAGCTCCAGTGTTGTGTACTAGACATTCCTTAGCCATGACAAATCTTTGATTTTAGTAATAGACCAAGACAGAATAGCAGAATGTTAAAGGATCCAGTTGCCTTCCCCGTAGTAGTGGTGATGACATTTGCCCCTGTTTCCACAGAAACAGAGACAATAACAATTGTACTTGCAAGTAGTATCACACTCAAATACACTGTGGGCTCTATTTGCAAAATATCTGACAATGAACATCATTCTGAACACTATCACAGGAATAAGATTGAAAAAATTTACTCCTTCTAGATTGGTACTTTAATGTTTAAATTATGCATTTAGCTGTAAATGCATGTTTATCATACACATCTAGAAACTCTGTATTTTTAGGACTTGATTAAGCAGCCTGAGTTTGCTAGTACTTGTTTCATTTCTTTGATGAAACACCTTTTAAAGAATGTTGAAAGATGCTATTTTTCTCCTAACTACTGTAGTAAAACGGAACCGGAATTTTGTAATTATTTAATTTTATTTATTCTGCCATTAGTTTAAGAATGATGCATATTACCTCTCCCAAGCAGTACAACTCCAGTCAAAGATTAAATAAAATGAGAAGCATCCACCTCAAAATGCAGCAGAAAAAGCAGAGAACAGATTGTCTGTGTCCCCATTTAATTATTGCTAAGACTTTAAAATCAATACCTAACTCAGAATATTCATGTCAGCATATCAAAATTCAGAGAATTAGACAGTCCCAGACAGGAGATATGTGGTTTGGTTTTTCTGGGCTGCAGTAGCAGTCAGAGAAAGAAAGTTTTGAAAAACTGATTATTATTCTTTTCCCAAAATACGAGAGAGAACATCTGAAGTCTCTCTTTTATTTCCAATTCTGAATGCAATGTTTAAAATGAATGAGTCATTTTAATACCACCAACTGAAAGATCCATATAAACTATTGAAGAAGAGCCTTTGTGAAATAGATACTGGAGAGTAAGTGGGCCACATTATCTTGATGGCTTTTAGCCGAGGCTGAGCTTTCAGCAGATCTTACCAGGCTGGGCTAATCACCCTATCCAGTGCTCACCCCATCTTTGAGCTGCTGGACTGGCAGAGCTGCTCTTGTATTCTCTGTGCTGGACAAGAATGCCTTTGGCAACAGCACAACACACATTTGCTAAACAAACTTGTCTGAGCTACAGCCATTAGTAAAAGTGTGTCTCCAGCTTAGTTTACCTGGCTTTGGAAGTGAATCGACACCAACTGAATTAAATTTCAGTTAATTAAGTTTGCCAGCATCAGCAGAAGGATTAGTGTGAAGTAACTATTCCACTCCAAGACACAATTCAGATTATTCCCTTTTGCTTGTGTCCTCACCACACAAATAAGCTATTTCTAAATCAAACACCCAAACCCCGCTCAGCTGAACCTGGAAGAATATATGATTTAGAAACACAATAATTCCATCAATTCCAACAACTGCACCGATGTGCTTAAAGGTGTTCACTTCTAACTGAACTAAATTAGGCCTTATGCTTATTTTGCATACTTTTCTCTCCCCCTTCTGCAAAGAACTTCTGCATTAGTATTCAGAGAAACCAGAGCTCTGTATTTGAGTGTTCCACTCTAGGGAACAAAATTCCTATTACCAGCAAACTGAAAAGCCTGTCTTTTCAAGAGAAATACCCTAGTCAAAACAGAAAGTTTGGTTTCCTGCAGAGATTATTAGGACATATCCTTTGGTCCATGCTGTGAGGCAGGTCTGATCACACCCTTGCAGCCTTCCCTTCCAGCCTCACATCTCCAGGAAATCACTGGAAAGCAGTTATTGCTTTAATCACAAGCTTCAATAACCAGCCAAACTTAGGGCAGTTGCTGTACTAGAGTAAGAATAAAGTCTTTCTTTAAATTCTTCCACTAATAAAATCTGTTAGAAACAAGAGGAAGAAAATCTGTGTCTTGTGCAAGATTAAAGTAGAAGTACCAAAACTTCTTCAACTCCTTTTGCTTTTGCAGAACTGGAGAGACAAGTGTAAAAAATATCCAAACCTTTAAAATATATTTACCCTGTGAGGAGCATGAATCTAGGGGAAAAAAAAAAATTTCTAAATGCTAAGATCAATTTTTTTAATGGAAGAGAAATCAATCTGTCCCAACCCTACCAGAAGTCACAGTCCTGTGGCACGTGGTAGAACTCTAATGGACCTTCTGGTGCCCATGTGTCCAATCAGCCTGAATTCCCAAGTTTTTAACCATGCCTCCTCTCTGGCCAGGCTGGTTCTGCCCTGGGAGGCTCTGGTCCCCTGGGGGCTGAAGTGCAGCTGTAACACTTGGGTACTGTGCAGCCATCTGTGCAGTCTTGCAGCAGCTGTTCATCTCAATGTCTGCAGAATGCAGCACTGATGAGCCTTTTGACTTCTGCTCAGCAGGTGATAAGAGAGCATTTTACCCCAAGCTGTGGCCCAGATGCATTGGACACTAAATTCATTACTTCTGTTTTGTTTTCATTTTAGACTGAAAATTAATAAACACTGCTATTTGCAATGCATCAGCTCACTCATCTGCCACAGGATTCTCTTTGTGGCTCCTTGCAGTCACTTCTGAACACTCAACACAGGGTCATTCGTAAACCTTCAAAAAATCTACTTTGGCCATTTTAAGAGTGAACTTTCTGTCTGCATAGGAAAAGGCCTGTATTGATATCTGCCATCTCCTCTTCCCTTTTTCTCTCTCCAAGCTTCCAAAGCTGACTTTAAGGTGCTATCTGAAACAGAGAGCTCTCACTTCTTCACTAACAGGCATCTCTGTTCTCTCCTGCTATTGCCCAAACGATTTTATTCTCATTTGCATACTTATCTTCCTATTGCACATAATTGTGTGTCTAAGTGGTTAATGCAAATGTAATAATGCCAATTGCCAGCCTTTCAAAGTTACTCCAGTGACACGGGTCAGTGACTCACCTCCTCTTCACTGAGCTGACTGTTAGAAACTCACCCTGTTAATCTGCAGGAGAGCAAAGGTAAACCAGGCAGTGCCCAAAACAGGACCTACAGAGAGCAAAAACAGCTGGGAAGGCTGACAAAGTAATTTTACATCAACACAAAGAGGTGATTGGTTACACAGTGAGACTCTGTGCCATGAAAAATCTCATTCCTTCGTGTTCACTCTACTCATTGCACCTATTTAAACCTCAGCATTTGCTCTGCCTCTTTGGTTTTCCTGTTAATTGCAGAGTAGAAGGTGAGAAAGTACTACATTATCTGTGCAACTAGAGATAAACAGGTTATCTACCTGAACACTTGAAATCTGCAGTTGAAGCACCAGCAAAAGGATGCTACCTCTAGTTTCAGACTTTATCTAGGGAGGCAGTAGAGGCTCCAGAGGAATGGTGCGGAGGAGTTGGCAGGAAAGCCAAGAACACTGGGCTAGAGGAGTATGAGGAATAGCAGATTTGTAGAGCTCAGTGGCATGTGAAAAACCTCCAGGAAGCATTCAGCTCATTTACATGATGTGCACCAACGGCTCGTGGCACTCAGGAACAGCCTCTGTGACAGCTCCAACAACAGAGGTAATTTTCAGGGCAGAGAGGAGCGACCACAGACCAGTGCACAGCCTGAAAGGCAGAGGAGCTAAGGGCCCAAACTGAGCACATGTAGCCTTAGGAGGAGACTTTCTTTCAAAGGATTCCAAGGCATTCCATCTGTAGATGAAGCCCACTGCCTTCTGACAAAACAATTGAGCAATTCCTTAACATGTACAGAAGACAGATAAAGGCTCTACTCAACACAAAAGCTCACGAGGACAAGAGGTAAAATAGAACTGTGTAAAAAGTGTGTGTGCACACCCAGAATGTGTCAGAGAAATTTCATTTATTTTCATCAGAGTAAGGCAGAAGAGAAATACTCAGAGCTGTTTGTAGACCCCAGGTAAAATTGACAATTCTGTGCAGGTTTATTGGCCAACACTTAGGTTCTCCTGGTTACCAGAAGATCTTCGAGTCTATTCCCTTTCCCCTGAAGAATATCTAGAAAGGTATAATTATGTCATTTCACAGTTCATGGAAATAAATATTTTTTTTCTCCTCTTGAAATCCTGTAAAGTCCCAACAACTAAGTAAGCCTGATGTCAGAATTTAACCACGGGTGTGACAAAACCAGCTGGTCTCAAAGGCCACCTCACCTTTAGCTGACAATCTGTTTCCAATTCCTGTTCCAATTTAATACACATACTTTTCATTTTCCTATGTAAGATGCCACAGGAAAAAAAAGACATCTGTCTCCCACTCTATTTGAATTTAGGAGTTGGAAGCCTGCCACAATTTCATTTTTACTAAAAGAAGTAACAAGATAAAATCTAGTGGGTTTAAGCAATTTTGGAAGATGCAGTAGTAGGTAAGGAGATCTTTGGAAGCACAACAAAGATCATGTTTTTGTAGCAGAAGGTCTTGACTTTCACTTCTCACTGTTGAGAAGATATTGCTCTAGGAGAGACAATGCATTAGGAAAGGCAACTCTTGGATACCTGTTGGGAATACAGGGACACAGAGCAGCATAATAAGGTCACGTGTGAGAAGTTTTCTCCCTTCTGGAGTGATGAATGGGATCAAAACTCTTATTTTGGGATAGGCTCAAGGTTCTCAAGCCCTAAGGTCCATACCTCAACACATAACCACAATTCAGCATGAGAAAAAGTTCAGAGACATCACTCAGCTGCTCCTACCCTGGCCCAAAGGACAAAGCTGAACAATGTTTCTCTGTCAGCTGCTCCCACTTCTTAGATAAGTAAAACTTAATTCTCTCTACATAACCCCCACCTTTTGTCAAAACACACATTGCCGTATTTTACCTGAGCTTTCATCTTTATCCAAGACACTGACTGGGAGAATGCAGAAAAACACCCAAAGAGCTTCCTTCAAAACAAAAAATCCTGTTAGCATAAACCACAGTGGCCAACAGACAGCCCAGATCAGAGCACAGCACCTGCAATGTGCTTTCTTGGATAAACCCATAAGGATGAGGGCAACACTGCAGACAAGACCATGAGAAGCAGAGTAAAGCCTGCCCACAGAGAGACACAAATATAAACCAGCCACACTCACTCTGGGGGGAGTGACACCGTGCTCTGCCTTGCTGCATTCAAATGGAATGGAAGCAAAAACCTGCTGGAGGAAAAGTTATTCTACTCTGCACCGATAAGGGCTTAGTGATTTAAAGGCTCATCAGAAGGACACTGCTGAGGTTTTGAATTGCCTGTGACAAATAGAGGAAGCTGTGATTTACAAAGATCCCAAAACTTGCCTGGATGGGCTTTGTTTTATTGTTTTGGTGATTTGCTCTTCCTGTTTGTTTAGTTGTGAGTTGTTTGTTTAAAGCCAGTAGGAATTTAGTTTTATTAGTTATTTTAAAATAATGTTTTGAGCTTTTTTTTTTTTTTTAATCTGATACTTGAGCTGTGGTTTTTTGTCTGTTTCTTTGATTTGGTTTATCTCTCGCCTCAAAAAAAAAAAAAAAAAAAAGACAGCCATACTTTATGCTTTACACAGCCTTATCTTGCAACCTAGTATTTATAGAATTTACATCCTAACCTTTTATACCAGCAACTCTTGAGTTATCTCTCTGCCCTTTACTTGACTTTATTACACACAGTGGGAACAGGGTGGATCCCAGAGGTATTTTATGCTCAGTAAAAAAAAAAAAAAGATAAAAATCACAGATTTTAATCTGCCGTGGGTCTCATTTCACATCACATGCAATGATTTGTACATTTCTTATTTTTTTATTCAAAACTGCATAAAGTGAATAATCCAGTGACTTTCCTCCCCACCCACTCATTACCCACCACCAGGTAATTATGGTCTAATGGTTCTGATACACTGAGCATGGCTCCTGAGCACACTGACATTCTTCACAGGCTAAAACTGTTTCTATGAGGTTAAATCCTGCCAGTTTAGCTCTTGGAAGCAAGCCCCACTGCACATGTAGGACAGGATTACCACCAGAGGGAAGGGGGAAAAAGCTGTGCATTAGAGCAGGTGTGTCATCAATCTGCATCTCTCACAAGCTTTATTAGAGACACGGGGCTTCAGGAAGGCTCCACTGCACCTCCTGCAAGGATTCAGTCTCTGCAACTCCAGCTTCCCCCTGCTGGGGCCAGAACAGCACTTTATCTTCCATTTGATGTGCTCACAGCCTTCAGGTGGAAGGCAGCAAAGTGACCAAACAGATACTCTGAGAAGTACAAATTCTGTGGTGGTTTGACCTTGCTTATCAGTGGAAGTGCTTAGGCAGATTGTGACTGCTTGATTCCAACTCCACCTGAAGGGGAAACAAATGGGATCCAACAGTCCCAGCCCGGCAGTGAGATTACATCTGTACATAAGGTTGAGCATGAAAGATAACTCAGTGGGGCTTTCTTTCCAGACTACATATGAACTTTGATTAAGCACTGTTTTATTATTTTATGTTTTATTATTTCAGACATTACCTTGGAAAACTGCTAGATGGTGCTAGAATATACACATGTGCAATACTATGCTAATACAGGGGTTAAGCTGCAATCCTGGTCCCTGGAATCAGCCTCTGCTGCAACAGCCTTGTGACTGCTTGTTGTATATAAACAGAGAGCTGTGTCCAGGATGGCAGAATCTGATTTTCTCATACTTTGCAGGGGGTGAATGTAGAGAAACACTCAGCTGGACTCACACCAGAGCCAGGTCAAGGCAATTGACTCATCCCACGCTGCTCAGTGAGAAAGTTCAGGGCACAATTCTGCACACATTTAACAAATATACAGCTCTATGGATTCTGTATTCCCAAAAACAAGCCAATGTGCATAAAAAGAGTATCTTCCAGAGACCATTGTGCTCTTTCTAAATGCAAATATTATTGGAAAAGGGGAAAAAGAGGCAAAAGAAGAAAAAGGGAGATAAAAAAAGGCAACCAACCAGAAAAAAAAAAAAAAAAAAATCTGTTCCTAAGCATAGTTGCAGCAAAGGAGAATTTGTTCAAGACACCCAAATTTTCTGCAACTAGTAACTGTGTTACCAGTCTAGCTAATATATTGATTTTTGGATGGTTTGTATGGGGAAGTTTAAGCAGGATATATCATAAATACATGGGATTATAAATGAGAGATGCAGTTAAAAAGAACCATGAATACAGAGGAAGTGTCACTGGAGCAGTTAGGTTTACACAGTACAGACTTGATCCATAATAGTAGAGTTTTCATATGGGAAATAAAATATATAGACATTTTAAAATGGTATTAATATACTTGATTCTTAGTATTAATGGCTAAGCATGTGGCCACTGAGGGAAAGGAAAGCCCCAAGCAGACTAAGACCAGCTTTAATTACTGTTAATCTGCAGAGACATTCACATCAGAAATATCACCCTGGCATTTTCCTGTTTACCAGCTGCAGATCAAGCTCTGTAACATTTAATCTTTGTAAGTACTTGCCCTTTGAAAACCTCTCCTTCCCTCAACAAATCACCTCCTGTCCTCCTGCCAGCTTCTCCTGGCTATTCCCTGCCTGGGGAGCTTTCCTTCCAGTCGGAATTCAAAATGTCCCTCAGACATTTTTGGATGTTCCGGGCCCAGGTCAGAAGCATTTGAGACCCTGGCAGGCAGCTGGAAACAGCTGTGATTTTGGATTTGAACCATGGAACGATTTACCAAACTTGCAGGAAGAATAAGTCACAAAAGTTTAGATATTATAGAAGTAGTTACAAAGTAGAGGGAAGAATTTTTTAGTGCTGTACAGGGGGGTTTTAAGTCCTGTACAGGGGTTTTGGTTTTGTACATGGGGATCAGATGTTTAAAGATGGAGGGATTAGGGCCTGTCCTGTCCTCCCTCTTTCTTCTTCCTTACCTCCATGTTCTTGGTGATGTTGACACTCAGATTGGTTTAGAGTAGAAAAGCACCATTTAATATAGGTAGTAGGTATTGGGGGAAAACTATAAACATTTAATACCTAATGTAGCATATAAAAGATAGCACCAGCCCTGGGTGGAGGGAGAGAAGCAGTCAGGAGTCAGAGAGGATGTCAGGGTGTGTGTGTGCCTCTGCCTGAGCTGCTGAGCAAACCGCAGCAGCCCGAGAAGAAAATCTTTCAGATAACTTGCAATAAACTGCCTTGAGACCAAACAACAGAGACTGCTGAGCCTTTCTTTGGAAGCCCGGGTTGGAGGAGAAGTTTTTCCACCACACGGAGCCACCCCCGACCTAGGGTGGTCTTCGGCACCTTCCAAGCTCCTCTCTCAGCGCTGAAGCTTTTCCTTCCTGGGAGGGGAATATCAGCTTCCCCCGACAAATGAAAACTCTGGGAGCCCAGGGCACATTCCTGGGGATGGGCAGTGTGTGTCTGGAGCAGCACCCAGAATGGCCCAGCAGAACTGCAGGGCTGTCATTAAAGACCAAGCAGAGCACCCCAGGAGCTGGTGAGACCCAAACACCACTGGGCCAGCCTAGAAGCACAAAAGCTGGAGCTGCTTTGTTCCTAGATAAAGCAACATTTGCACCACCTCAGCCAACAAACCTACACTTCATCATTGGCAAGCACCACTGACCACACTGGAGCAATGTTTATCCTTCAGGCCAGCAGCATCTGAGAAACCCGACAGCTAATTTTGCCAAGCTACTGTACCCAATAAGTTGTAGCGTAAATTGATTTGTTTTCAGCGTCTTTTGTTTGTGTGGTTCTCCCATATGCAAGAGTTTTTCAGCAGAAAATTTCAGGCTTTCCTGAAATCTTCCAGAATAAAAAGTCAAATGAACAGAAATTATAAAGTGAATTCACTACTCAGAAATAATAGTGCAAGATTAATCCATTTTCTCACAGAAAGCAAGCCTGTCATCACACATCCCATCTCTTACACTCTTTCAGACCCCTAGGTAACCAGACCCACCTCCAGAAGAAATTCCAGTTATGCTTTGTGCTTTCCAAGAGCAAAATTACACAGAACCACTTTTGCTTGCCCTTTCCTTTTCCAACTTGTTATTTTAACAGTTTTTGAAGAAATCATGTATAATAATGATAAAAACATCCATAAAGACTTCTTTCTATAGGTCTTTCAACTCAAGATTTTATAGTAAGTCTGCGTGACATTTCTAAGAAAGCAAATAACTGGCATTGAGGCACTGAATTTATCAACTACTTTTTGTACTTTCAACATGAAGCATAAGAGAAAGTTTTCCTTTCCTGGAGGAAAAAAACATCTTAGTTGCCATTTTGCTACTTGAATAAGGATTTCTTTTTGCACCAAATTAAAAAAAAAAAAAAAAAAAAAAAAAGAGGGAGAAAAAGCCTGTAGGATTAGCACAGTTTATCTAAAAATCATACTGACTTTCATGACTCTGTGACACTTATTCTCTGAAAAACACCCACTAAGAAAGATTTTAATTCTTTTTCCTCTGAAAAAAATAAACCCCGTTTGTTCAAACAAGTCAAGTTGAGGATTCAGGCAAAGCATTCCAGCACACTTCCAGCTCCTGTTCCTTACCTGTAGTTGTCTGTGCAGTAATGCTGTACCCACCACACCAGACAATGGCTGCTTCCCACAGGCACTTTTTAGAGAAATGGCTGCACTTAGAGAGAGAGATGATCCTTTTAAACACTGGAGAGAGCTCTTAGATACAAATAAAATATCTAAATCCGGAGAACCACAGCCCTTGAATGGTCAACAGAACCTTCCACACTTTAAATGCCCAGGCCACACAGCTGATGAAATTAGCACTTGATTACCTGGTGTTCCAAATCAGCAGATGAGGTTCAGGTGGCAGGTGGAAGAAAATCAAGATCACCTGATGCTCATCAAATGAAGCTGCTGATTACCCAAACAGTCCTCATATGAGGTTAATTCAACATTAATGGTATTAATGACATTCACATGTCACGCATTTTGGTCAATTCTGCCCGACGTTACCTCATCATTCACTAAGCACAACTTCTCTTGCTCCCACACCTCTGCACACCCCATGGCTATGCTTTTATTCCAGGTAATTAAAAATAAAATTTAAAAATTCATTTTCCAATGCAGAGTCTCTCTACTCCTCCCCACAGCTTCTCCTAGAAAACACATGAACATGAATTTAACAGCATTATTAGGTTGTAAACATTATGCTCTTCCAGGCATTACATTTCTGCTCTGTCTCTGCTGGCTCAGAAGCCTACTGCCTGGAGAGGACATTTCCCAAAACAGCTCTCTCCAAATCCATCAGGAGCTGGGAGATGCTGGCTTGCAGGCAGCAGAGAACTGGCTGCATCCTGTGTGCCAGGAGTCAGTGCTTAAATGGAGCTGTCTAACCAAGGATGCTCTGGGCCTCACCAGAGGCTGGCACAGCTCTGTGCAAAGCAGTAATTTCCTTGTCTTTACAAACACATCAGGAGTCCTACTGATTCTGGATTCCTCCTCTTCCCCTATCCCACTTTTAATGCCAACTACCCACTCTCTTTTCCAGACCATGCAAAGAAATCTGCTTTCTCAGGTCACCACCCTCCAAATCCTGCCTCTCCACTCCCCCAGCAGACAGACCAGTAGGAATTACTTATCACTGGGCAATATGTACCTGTAGGTCTTGCAAGTATCTGACAAAAGCTGAAATATCCAAGTATCAAGTTTGGTGCTCTCTTGTTTTCTTGCAAGGAAACATCATGTATTTTTCCCCTCTGACAGCAGTAAAAAGATGAGGCAAGAAAGAATGTCATGTTATTTTTACTAAAATTTTCTTGCCCTAGAGTTTATGCCATAAATGTACCTACTGCCCTATCACTAAAGTTTTTCTTGCTGACAAAAGTTTCCATAACAGCCATAGGATTCATAGGGGAAGTGTATGGTCTGAATGCCAGCAGCCCCCAAAGAGATGCTGAAAGGCCAAATCACCTCCTTCACCTACTGGCTCAGAAACAGAACCTGAGCTGCAGGAGGAATGCTGGAACAGTGGAGAAGCTCTGGGGTGTCAAAGGATGGCAGATGTGTGAGGGATACAGACTGAAAGGCTGAAAGCTGCTGGCAGTGCCCAGGAACAATCTCCTTTGCACAGGAGGGGTCCCAAGGGGCTCTGCAGTGCACCAAGGGGACAGACCTGAGCTGCTCCAGACCACCCCACCCTCGAGAGCAGGAAAAGTGCCTGGAGGCACAGGGACAGTCACCAGGGCAGCTGCAGGCTGGAGAGGGCCCCAGTCCAGACATTCACCATCTCTTGGGTGCCTGCAGCTCCAGCCCTTTGGTTCTCTGGCAGGAGCTTTCCCACAGTGCTGGTTTGTGACAGCTGTGTCACATCAGCCACCTCAGAAAAGCACTGACTTGCCATAAGGACCCCCTGCCACACTCAACCCCCCGCCACCTCAGCTTGGGAAAGGGAAAAGAACTCAGCAACACACAAATTAATTTGACAGTAACCTTGAGAGAGTTTGGGGAATTCTCTGGCTTGCCTAATGGCTACAGAGGGACTTTTTGCATTGGGATTTCATATAATCTAACTGTTTGCTATTTAAACAAAAAATAATCTTTCAGAGCCTGCAGCTACCTCCGACCGAGTCCCCCTGCAATTATAAAAGTGATTGTGTTTAAATAGCTGGCTTTCTCCTTCACTGCTCTGCTTCTCCCCACTCTGGTGAGTTCTACAGGGAAATCAGCCTCTGGACATCATGGGTAGATGCTCCAGGCATTATTGGATTGCCCAAACCCCAGTATCTCAGCCCCACTGCTAGTGCTAGTCAGGGCAGAAGAGAACTGAGCTGTTGTAAAGGGCAGTTGTTTAGACACCTCTGAGAATCTTTGTGCACACTGGAAAAGTCTCTCCACATTAACACTCATAACTAGGAGTCACTTAACCTTTGACTGTATAACACAGTCAAATTCCATGATATATTGGGTTGCCACTGTAGAAATAATTAAGGAAGACAATGCAGGAAATAATTTACACTGGCATGTCTGCAATCCCAAATTCTCAGTGTGTTCTACAACTGCTAATGAAAAGTAGGCAAAAGAGAAGGGGTTATGTGATTAATGTTACAGTTCTTCCCAGTGGAAAAATGTCATAGAGGGCGGGCAACACCATTCAAACCTATCAGGAGAAGGGAGAAGGGAGAATGCTTGGGGCAACAGAATGCACCTCTCCCCTTGCTTGGTTTCATTTTTAAAAGGTGTGGGGCTGTTATAATTTCATTCAAGCTTGCAAAGTTGACTGTCCTTATACAAAGAGCAATTATATACACACCTTAAGCACGAAGCAGCACAATAATTAAATGAGTAATTACCTTCCCACTTTTAAGCTGTCATGCAATTAAACTTAATTAAACATTCTCTATACTTCACTAATCTTATACAAACAGAAGAAGGTAAGAAGGGTGTGGCAAAGAAAGGGCATTTGGCAGAAGGTTGAGCTTATTATTCTGTCTATAATAAAAAATAACACTCTAGTCAGCTCTAGGTTCTTATGTCATTGCCTTACTCCTGGCCAGAAGATAACCTGGTCTGAGCTGCATGAGCAATACACCGAGACAATTCCACACTGTTTAATTTTGGGTGGCATTCTTCTACATAACATTGCAAAATGCTCTTCAAAAGAAACAAGTCTGAGGAAAGGGAAATGCTGGCATTTTAGAGCAGGAGTAAAGAATTCTGTACAGAAAAGCTGGTCCAAATGTAAAACAAAATACTTAACGCAGACACAAGTCCAAGGTTTCTCTTTGCCCCAGCAGAGAAACTATTGTAGACACACAATAGAGGAAGGGCCAAGAAAAGACATAGGAATTTTGTTGACAAGGAGACAAGACAGCTGTGGTGCAAGAACAGTTGTGAACTTGCCCCTGTCCTGGTCTGAAATACAAATAAGCTTTGCAGAAGCACAGACCACATATTTCTGCTAATTATTTATTCATTCCCAGAACGCTGTATCACATCTACTGTCTCTAGCTGCATGTTATTATGTTAAATGACAAAACTAAGACAAAAAATTCATTCTCTCAAGTAGCAATGATTCTGTCTTCCAAACAACAGAAATCTCCCCTCTCCTGAATTTACAGCGTGCAGGGAGCAAGGCACAGGCAGCACAGGGTTGTGTTTAATGCTGGGGAAGCTGCCCCAGGGATGTGTTTAACTGTGGGGGGTGATTGTCTCTTGCTGATGGGGCTAAAAATACAGTGGGATTTGTTATTTGCTGGATTTCAAGGAGCACTGTGATTTATATCAGCCGAATTTGTAATATCACTGAAATACAGAATGAACAACCTGCTCACACCAGACTCAGCATCAGACCTCACTCTCCACACTGCGGGTTCCCTCAGGATTGCTCAGAAGGCACAAGCAGGCTTCATTAAAGATATATTATTTTTTTCAATTGGGCTTTCACATTACTTCTCTGAAAGGCACAAGAACTCAAAATTAGAAGCAAAAAAATATAGAAAAAGTAAGTACAGGAGGAATCTTGAGCTCCTCTAGGTGCAATTTTCCCCTCAATGAAAGGTGCTCTGAGGTCAGGTCAGCAGCTGAGCTTGCTCTCAGGACAACCTATTTCAACATTTCACCACCTGATGATCAATTTTTCTTTCCTAATAACTAATGAGAATTTCCCTTGCTGTGATTTTTTCCCCATGCCTTTCATCCTTTCCTTAAACACCTCCAGGAAGATGTTGGCTCTGTCCTTTGTACACTCTCCCTGCCATTACACTGCAAAATAACTTTTCATAACTGAGCCCACAGCAAGGCAGACTGAAAGAACCCCCAGTGCCACTTCCATCTTTACAGTGAGAATGCCATCCTGCCACCTTCATCTTGGCTCTAATGTTTCTCTTTTCCACTGCACATATAGGCAAGGTCTGGTCCTTTTGACAGCTCAGACAACCTCAGGTCTTCGGGTTTAACCAGTAGAGCTACAGCTCTACATGTTATATTTTTTATATATATATATATATATATATATATATATATATATATATATATTTGTGTGTGTGTATACATGTTATATATATATATGTGTGTGTATATATATGCATATATGTTAAGTATATATGTATGTGTATATATATATATAGGTATAAATGACCCACCTCACATTGTAACTTCATAATTAATAACTGCTCTAAACATTGAGAAAATGGGCAGATATGGATATGCCCTGCTGGAAACAGCCTCCCTGCCACTTTAGCAAGTAGAAAAACAGAGCAATAGTAACCCCCTCTAGCTTCACTCTGGTGCAGCAACCAGATTATTAGCTGCTCTCACAATCTTAACTACTGCAACCATAAATATGGAACTGAAAATAAGAAAGAAAAAGAAAACCAGTTGGCTCAGGGACTACTTCTTGGCAATCAACATTCTGAATAACCAAAAAATTTTGGTCTGTAGGAGGTAGTCAAGTCTCACTGTCCAGCTTCCTTTAAGCTCTGATGTTCATATTGGTGCCTCATTTAAAAGTGTTCGTTTCCATCGCTGCTGGAGCTCAGCTCCACTCTCTTTCCCCAAAAGAGATGGAAAAGGGAACAGACTGAGGCAGACTTTGACTACACTTTCACTTACCAGGCAGTTCTTAACCTTGCCTCTCTGAAGTCTCCTCTAAACTGATTTACAAAGATCCAGGGGTACAGAAAATGGAGCAAAACCTGTACAATTACTCAGACACTAACAGAACTCAGTAAGGAGAAAAAGTTTCACAGATCTCTTTTTTTCCTATATTTTTTTTTTACACTTGGTAAATTGGTATAGGGAAGAATTCTTTCTTTGCAAGTCAATGCAACTGGATCATGAACTTTCTTACTACAAACCCAGCTCAGGATATTAGGACAGAAAAGCACAAACCCAAAAATATTTCAGAATAAAACCCAGGGAGATTTACCTTTTACCTTTCCTAAACACGAATCCAGAATTGTTTAGTTGGACAAAGTGTTGTTTCTGTGGAGAAAAAAAAATGACCCCTTACTCGAGGAAGTGCTCACTGCCAAAACAAGGACAGGCAAGTGTCTAAAACACTTGCCTGTCAGTCCTAGCACAGGTCAAGATGTGCCCTAAACCTTCATGCAAAGCATGAGACAAGGCTGTAGAAGCTGTTTCATACTTCCCAGAAACAGAGAGCTCTGGTTTGTATACTGCACTAACTCCCCCAAAGTGCTTTCCTGAACAATATGTCAGGCTGTAGGAGATAGTTTCAGACACGCTGAGGGTCACTCCCTACCACACATTGCACCTGAACCTTCACTCCACAAGCCCAGCTCTTCTGGGCACTCCCTCCAACCCTCCAGATGTAGCTCTGGGGGCAGATTTCCCATCTCTTTTGGCAGTGCCTCCCGCAGAGTGCCATTACCAGAGCTGTGAAAGCAGCTTTAAGCTCCTGCACAAAGCTCTCCAGCAAACTGGGAACTCTCAGGATCTGAGGTATTGATGATCCCGAGATTGCAGAAGCCATAATTCGTCTGTGCTGGTTTCAAGGTTGTTTATTCTGTTTAACATGTTCTGCTGCCCTGCCGCAGCTCTGTCCTGCAGGGCAGCGTGTGGGGCTCTGCCCTCAGTGGGATGTTACAAACATTAAATACCAGAAACTACCTGTGCTGGATTTACAATAACGTGCCAATATCTGTCACCTACGTTGATCAGTGTGTCCCCAGCCTAAACCAACAGAAAAATGCCAACACTACAGTGAAACATGGAGGGCATGAAGAAGGAGAAAAAGGACAAGACACACCCAATTCCTCCATCTTGTCCCCTTTGAACTCCTAATCTAAAAACCTAAAATTTTACTTTTGCACCCGTGCTACACTTAATTATTACTCATATCAAACACTCAGAGCTTGTAATTCATCCTGTAAGATTGAAAACTCTTTTCCATGGACAGAGATCACAGACAGTGTCTCTGGGGGCTCTGTCCAGGGGGGTTCCTGACCCCTGCCAGGGTCCCAGACCTTCCAGAGCAGCCAGAGGGAAGCCCTGCATTCCCACAGGGAATGCCCTGCAGAGCTCCTCACCAGGATCATCAGCCTACAGCAGGAGTCAGAAAGCAACCTCAGGCACAGAGCAGCTTCACAGCCTCACAAAGCACCTCACCAAGCACAGAGGCCATTGCTGGATGTGTGTTAGACACACACGTGCCCGTGCCAGCTGAAAGGGCTTCAAGGAAGGCACAACAAAAAAAACTGCTGGAGGCATTCAAGGCAGCTCAAGGCAAGGAGAAATAATACTCTTAGAAGATTCCAACAAAAAGCTGTGGACAAGCAGAACTCCCTTGTGCATCCTGTGGCTGCTGGGATGTTAAGTGACTGTTCTCTCCACCCTCTGGAGGAGTGTGGGCGTCTGTGGACAATGAGTGGTCATTAACATCAATTAATTAACTTGGAATTAAGGATGTTGTTCATCACAGCAGCATAAATGCTACAGACTGAGAGATGTTGTGCATTAGGCAGCAATTTCACTGATCAGAAAGACAGGTTTAAAGTGCAAACCACTGTCCATGACAGGACTGGCACAGGTGATAAATCAGCATGTGGACCCAGGCCTCATGCAGCCAAACACATTCATTAGTGACCCAGGCCCAGTTCATAACCACTTAAGGAAGGAATCGAAAGGTGGCAAGTTTGGTGTATCACAGTCCTAATCCTCTAAGGCAGCTAATCCACAGTTAGGATTTAAATTCAGGGGAATGGCCCAAAATGCTGTTAAGGCTTCTATTCAATTTGCAGCTTTTCACAGTCTAAAACTAATCCATGAGCCTGGGTGCCTGAGCATAATTTGGTCAGTTTAGTTTGCAGAAACAAAACTCAGGGGAAATAAGGAGCACTGGCTGAGGGCTGGTGAAAGGAAAAGGGAGAGCAGAGCCATGCACCTGAAGCCATTTCAGCCATGGGTCTGACAGTGCTGTCAGCCCTGAGACACAGTTCAGCCATGCCAACAGTGGCAGAAGCCAAAAGCACAGAAACAGCTACTTCCCAGACTGGAGAATAACCAATTTATGCCATAGTCAGTATGTTGAACCAAATCCAAGACTAAAAGCAGAGGCAAATGGGAAGCATATGTAGCAGCTCACACAGAGTGAGGCACACCCAGTTGTTGCACAGGGTGATACAGTGAGTGGCAGAGCTGTAAAGTCCTCTTGTTTGGTTTTATGCTCAGCTCTGAGTCCCTCAGGGTGAATAGCAATTTCTTCCTGTGAATGAAAGAGCATATCATCATCTTGCTGTTAATGGGTGATTAATTGAATACTGAAAATTAACATTTCTCCTTTTGCCCCTTTAACCTTGTTCAGTCATATTACTTTGACACAATATTAAATCTCTATCTTATCTGTACCCACCATTAAGCTTGTAAAAGCTAAATCCAGCAGCAATACATTTTTTCTTTTAAGAAATGTGCATGATTGAAAGGCTAAAGAAAGCTGCTATCTCCTGTCTTATCATTCTTTATGAAAGTTCTCTTTATGATTTGAAAATGGCAAGAAATATGCAATGAAATCCAGTGATAAAATATCTGAAAGTGTATGAAATACTGGTAGTAACTAAAGTGCTTCAGCATCCTCCTCCTTTAAATATCCCCATCTATGAGGGGATATATCATCTTACTTCCACTGAATTCTGTGAAGTGCATGAACAGAACAAATTGTATACACATAAAAATAAAACCAAATAAGATGGAATAAGATTCTAGCACTTCTTTCTCTTCCAGAACTGAGAATAATAACAAAATCAAAGACTTCACTGGAAGTACCCAAGTATTCAAAATCCAAATATGGAATGGAATAGCTTTAGGGGACAGGATGGTCACACAGTGTCAATCACAAGATTTGACCTGCCAATACAGAACTGACCACTGATGACTCCTACACAAACGGAAAAGATTCATAATCAGTCAGAGGGAGAATCCTTTAAACATTTACTAGCACTTTTCAGGCTGCTTTTATTACCTTACATTGATAAGTACACTTCACACAGGCTTGAATTAGTTATACTGCAATTAAGATGCCAAAAGCAGCCTCCGAAATGGGCATCTATTAACTCTTTCAATAGCCTAATTAGGACTGCAAAACAAGGAATACATCACAAGGCAACACACATTTCAGCCAGTTAAAAGCAGTAGCTGGCTGAAATTGAGATAAAATTACTACTTGTAAAAACCTTGGAGGGAAATTCCATGGGAAGAGTAGAATGTAAAGGCAATTCTTAAAAAAAAGAAAACACTTAGAAAATTGAAAAACTTAAGGACATAAATTCTTCACTAAAGTCATCTGTCTTACTTGACCCTTTCACGTAAATTCCTACAGGATTTATTCAAGTGCTTCTGCAATCAAGTCACTCCATGCTAATAAGGTACAGATTCAGCCTGTTAATATTCTTCTCCTAGTAAAGTTGTTTTCCAGCTTATACTACTAAAACAACCTCTCTGCCATTCATCCAGCAGCTGAGATGTCTCCAGTTCACCTCATACTTGGTTAAGACTCTTTTCAACCAGAAAATAACTGAAAATAAGTCCATATTCGGTTGTTTTTCAAAAGGTGGTACCTGCTAGGACCACACCCACTGGGCAAACTTGTGTCGTGCGTTCTCTTCCCGCAACAGGGTGAGGATGGTCCTTTGAGCAGCACCTGACTGATGGCCCTGCTAATAAATCAGTGTCACACAGGATTAAGGAAGGGCTCAGCAGAGGCAGCTTGTGCACTAAACACTGTCACCACTGCTCCTGCAGGTACAGGGACAGCCTCGGAACACCACACACCTGCGATGTAACTGCCTTTGACCTTTTCAGGGTTTCAAGTTCAGGATTTAACTGCTTAGCTCCATTAGAAACAGCAGGAAGTGAGCAGTTAAAACCCCTAGAAAGGCTTTAAAAGCTACCAGCTAAATGCTCAGGTGTCTCTGCGATTCAGCAGCTGCAGGAGGGAGGGCAGGCTGAGGAATTACTGTAGGAAGGGGACAGGGGGAATATATGAGCTAAGTTTGGCTGTTGTAAAACCAGCAGCTCTAAAAAGACATTGAGGAAGAGTCTGGCAGCTCTCCCTTCATGCCTCATTACACAGGGCACTGCTCTTCTGCAGGGCTTCCCAGATGTGGGAAAAGTTACTGAGGCTTCCAAAGCAGCAGTTTATTCTGCTCTTCCCAGGCAGTTTGATTTGGGCTTTTTGCAGTCTGGCTTGGGCTTTTTGCCCACTGCACCCTGCAATTTGACACTGAGGCTGTAAAAGTGCCCAAGCAGCTTCCAGGGCAGGGTGGCTCCTCCAGGCAGCTCTGGCAGGAAAGCAGCAGCTGGAATGCATGTCCTGGCTAAGGCCATCCTGTGAGCTGGGTCTCAGGGCCACGTAGAGCAAGGAGGATGCCTTCCAATGTCACACTTCTTAAATCCCAGAGAGGTGCCATGCCGTGTCAGTGGGGTAATTATCTCAGATAGACAAGTCTATCCACTCCCATACAGTATCTACACTCCTCCTGCTGCCTTGGAGCCTGATTTGTCTCTGGCCAATACAGCTCAATTATTTTCTTAACCTATTTGTAAATCAATTCTCCTGATTGATGCAGAATTCTGGATGCTGGGAACAACGTTGTAAAATTTACACTGAAGTACAAATTCAGGTTATTGTTGCAGCAGCAGCTTCCTGGAAAGATAACAGCAGAAACCCCACCGTGGCCATTCCTGCTGAGAGGGTTGGTTACTCTCTCAGTTGTTCAAGGACTACTGAGAAGGCCAGGAATGATTCCCAACACAGGAGCCATTTAAGCCTGCAAGCTGTGGCTCCTACAGATATGTAGAATTTGTGTCTGTTGCAAAAAAAGGAAGAAAACCACCAAATATGAAAAATTAGGCATAATTTTCATGGCTATTTTACAGCTTTTGGGTGTTTTTTTACAGTGATTTCTAAAAACCCTTGGCTCAGGGTCACATACATGTACCCCTTTGAGAACACAAATGGATTTTATTTAAATTACTATTTTAGTAGCTTTTCTCATTGCTAAAGGAAATATACATGCGTTTAAATCAAGGATTCTCCCCCACACACACACAATCTATATGTTCTTAAATCACTAGAGTGGCAGTCTCAGATACTTACAGGTAAAATGAAATATGTGGGATAGTTAAAATCCTTAATGAGTTGAGGTCTTCCCCCCTGGTATGCCAAGGCTCACTGGCTATTCACAGGGCCAGGTACAGCTGTGACCCATGAAAGCTGTAAAAGAAAATCAGCTACTTGGCTGAGTAAATCTTCACCATCAGAACAGAGCTCAAATTGACAGGTTCCAGTTGATTTCCCTCCCCAGTCCCCATTAATTACAAGCTCTTTTAATTACTACATGTATGTGAGGGGTGGAAACAACAAGATTTAATTACCAGGCTCCCACCAAGAGTGACCCAGCTTGGGCACTGCAGCAGGAGCTCTCCCAAAATGCTGTTCAATGACATGGCAGGTCTCCAGCACGGCAGCATCATCCTCTGGCATTCAACCCAGGAATGCAGCTGCTGCTGGAAGCAGAGAGATCTCTTTTCTGCCTGTTCCTCTCCTGTTCAGGTAAGGGGGTGGTACAGCTGGTCACCCCGCAGCTGGAACACTGCTGATGGCAAGGAAAATCCTTGCACCTTTCCAGATGGGCGACGTCCATATTGATACTCTCTCCCCCACTTCTCAGACTCTTTTCTCCCAACTCTCCAAAAGGTAGGGTAGGAAGTTCAAATGTTCTGGGAGTATGCTTTTCCCCTCCTGAAACACGCCTATGGCTGGTGTCTGAAGTGGATTTGGGCAAGATCAGAGACTCTGCTGGAGATGAGCACCCTGGAAGTAGTTCTACTTGTGAGGAGGGCAGACAGGAACCCACACATCCCCAGCCATTTCACTGCAGGGCATCATGCCCAGAGCCCTGAAGAAACATGAATAGCCCTGGTGAGCCCCCCTGCCCTGACTCCAAACAACCTGTAAGTATTAAACAGTGGAGGAGAGGGACCATCTCAGTCCACATCAAACATAGCAGAGTCCAGAAACAATGCAGTGCTATTTTCACCTTTAGAGCATGCACATGCATGACCAGTCAGCAGTAAGGACCCCCAAACAACAGGCAGGATGGATTGAAACAGGGACCCAGCACTGCTCAGCCTCTCTGAACAGTGCCTCCAGTCCAGCTGAGGTTGTGTTGAGAAAACTCTGCTGTGCAAGAGCTCAAAGTGAGCTTCAGGTAGCACTTTATGGGTTCCAAACTGCAGCATGATAAACAGCGTGTACAGAAGCCACCACAGACTACCAGGAAGGATATTAAGAGCTTCTGGTAAAGAACTTCAGCAAACACTTAGTCAGCTTGAATTTATGATCTGATCCTTCAATTCTTGGCTCCAGAAGTGACTCACCCTTGGCTCCTTCATACAATTTGCTCGTTCCTGAGTATGGTTTCTGGAAAAGAGAGACAGGAACTCAGCTGAGCACCAGCTCAAAACTTTCAGTTGCTGCTTTACTTAACTGTTTTCTATTAATTAATTCTTTAAAAAAGAAGAAAAAAAAAAAGTGTTGGCTTCCTGCATAAGCACAGAGAAGAACAAGCAATAAATGCTGATAAAATAATAATTTAGAGCTGTGAACTCAAATCAATAAATGAATTGGAGATTGTTCAGTCACCACCTCCCAGAGCTGAGGAGATTTAAAAACCAATTAAAAACTACACATCTACCTCCAAATCAGTCAAATGGAAAGTGAAGGGCTATTATAGGGCAATGACTGTCAAGAGAAAGTAGATCTTGCTGGACCACCTTTTATGGCTGATCATATAGCAATTAACTTACAAATAAAGTAGCCCAATATCACTACATTAAAAACCAGTGGTTCCAGTTTTTGAAAGCAACACACTCTTATTGATCAGCTCAGAACAGTTTGCATTTTATTCATGAAACCGTGCCTCAGGTTGCCAAGAACAGAGCTGCTCCTTAATTAATAGTAATGAGCACCAGCTCAGAAGCCTCACACTTCCCAGACCCCAAAGGGGCAGCAGCTGAAGCAGGAGTCTCAGTGGCAGTTTTTATCCAGCCAGAAGAAGCACAGAGATCAGTAGGAGACTGTGTTTACAAAAGATGCATTAATCATCTTTGATATCCTTTCATAACGTCTCTAGCACTGCCAAAAAAAATAACATCTTTTTGGGCTTTAGCAAAGCACCACAGCTCATGAACCTGCCTGAAAGTGGCTGCATCCCTAATTTTCACAGTCACAACTCATTAATAAGCTACCAGAGAGCAGTGAGAAAGCTCCTTGTACCTAAGAAATAAAATGCAGTTGTTTTTCTGTGGCAGAACCTTCTGGAAAAGAGGACAAAACTGTGGCCATTCATGACTCATTAACATGATGCAAAAGCATTTACACACAAATACAGACAGCAAGTCCACTGCTCATGTTAGGCAGAAATCATTCCACTTTGGTTTAGGACACCCAGCATCAGCTATTTGCATAGAGCACATCACTTGCCTGCTGAATTAAATCCACTAAAGCACAAGTGGTGATGGCAGGTCAGAATTTTGTCTCCAGCTTCATCCTCAGGAGTACACCAGCTAAACTCCAGGTCTGCCACTGAGTCTGACATTCAGCAGGCTGCTTGGCTCAAAGTGCTGGTACCCAAAGAGGGAAAAGGAACATCCTGTAGTCAGGGCACTCACATCAGTGAGCTCCTTCAGAGCCCATAAGGTGCTGTTCAGCTGGCAGTGAGACAAATGGAAATGTCACCTGAATGACTGATGCTGTGCAAAATAAACAGAGACTGAACTGGCTTGCATGGTGCACCTGAGGCACCAAGACAAAAAAAGGCAAACAATTTCCTTTTTTAAAACTGAGCAACTCTTTTCTTCAATTCCCCTATTTAGAAAGGAAAGGTAACAGCCATTACAAGGTGCCAAGAAACCCTCTGTACCTTTCAAACCCCTCATGAATCACACCCACAAACAGTAACACACATTGCTAATCCTTGCCATGAATCTGATCCAACACCAGCTGCTCCAGTTGCAACCTTTTAGCTAAAAACCTCTGCACAGAACACCAGGCACCTCAAAACCACAGCATCTCTTCCAGAAACTTCCCCAGCATCTGGTTATTCACAGCCTTGTCTGCAGTGCAGTGCAGGGAGTTCTCCCACTCTCCCATGCACTGGAGAATCCTGGCTCCTGCCCCTGGGGGTGTCCTGTGTCACACACATGAAATGGGCAAAGAAGAGGGAGTTGGAGCCTGTCACCCACTAGTATGATGCCTAGCAATGGCAATTCCCCTTCTAGAAACCTCCAGAGATGTGGATCTTTGCAGCAGAATAATGCTGCCTTCACCTGGCTGCAATGTGCAATTTCCTCCTGGTCTAACACACTCCCAGTGCTCACAGAAATCTCAGGGCTGCCTTCAGCAAAGCCACAGCCTCTGCAAAGCATCAGCCCCCGGATCACAAAACATGCCAGAGAAACACAAAATTAAGAGAGATCCTAGGCTGAGGGAGTGAGTTTCCTTAATCCTTGGCACTGATACTGCTGGCCACATTGAGCCCTGAGATCCATCAGGTCAGCCATGACAAGTGGTCACTGTGGTCACCAGAGAGCCAAGGCACCAGTGTGCATCCAGCCCGAACTTTACAACTGCTGAACAGGCAGGTACCAAAGTCTGCAGCACATCCAGCACTGGGTAAGTGGCCAGAGATTCCCCTGTACCTTCCACCATGGCAGGAAGGCACCTTAGCATTGTGCAGCTAAAAACCCAAACAAGACAATGAAAAAACCCAAGGAACCCCAGAAAAACCAACCACGGAGACCATGTCAGAATGAATGGTCCATTCTGGGAAATAGTCTTGCTTGAGCTCTGGCCATTAACTTCCAAAACAAAAGAGAAAGACAAGGCACAGCCCTGTACAGAGCTGCCAGCAGGGCCAGCTGCTCTGGGAGCAAGGGCTGTGCATTTCCATCACATCTCACTCAGGTGCCCTGCCATGGCAGCAGGCTCAGCTGCAGCCAGTCAGAACACAGGCAAGTGCCAAAGGTGTGCTGAGAGGTCAGGCATGTTTGAATGGAGCAAATTAAAGGAAGAAAATAGTGGTGGAATCCTTATCGAAGCTGCAGCTTCAAAAAGACTTATAAATACCACACGGAAAATGAATCCATACAGTGTCTGCTTAGTTTTTCCACAAAACCACCCAAACCTCAAAGCTGAGAATTAATTATTCCCACACCTTTGATAGCACAGAGGCTGACAATAGGGCTTTACACAGCCAGGAAACATCTCTGAGGAGCAGACTTGGGACACTTCCTTGGTTGCACAAGTAAGAGGTTAATTCCCTGTCAGTTTGCACTCTGCTGTTGAAAGGTTTGTGTCCTCTGTAGTTAGGCAATGAAAAGACAAATTCAGTAATGCCCATGGCTCACTATGGAAGAGAGGAACAATGAAGTAGCTACCAATAATCAAAGCACAAAGACCAAATGTAATCTACGGCTGACAGGAAAAGCAGGCAAGGTGACATGGAGATCAAAAGCTGGCCTGAGTAAATTAGCTGCAGATTGATTTGAAACAGAGAGGAAGGGAAAAGTTTCAGAATTACTTAAGTTACTGGGCTGATACACTTACAATTACAAATAAAAAGAATCCACACACCTAAACAGCTAGAACACTGTGCAGATGCATGACAGGAGAGAGTGTGGACATGTGTGAAAATATCCCAGGGAAATAAAAAGGTGTGTTTGGGTTCAGCTACTGTGCATTGTCATTAAGCTGGGACAGGGATAGTTTTAACATAGTCGCTCTTCTACTGGTCTAAAAGTTACTGCAGTCTGCGCTGATCCTGCTGCCCTGTCCTTCCTCCAAGAGATTTTACAGGATTTGATGTTACAGGTTTCTCCCACTTTTCTGCTAATGCAGCACCCTCCTGCCCCTCAACAGCCACTGCCAAACCTACACTGACATAAGGCAGCACCACCTTCCCGCTCTTCAGACTGGTGGGAGATACCAACAGCAGCTCATACTGTAGTATCTGTGGAACATAGGAGGAAAAGCCATCACTACTTTAAAAAATCCATCCAAAACCCAAAAAGCTCCCTCTGGTGGATTCAGTCTGCAAAACTGAATTATTTTACAAAATGGTACAAAGCACAACTGCCCTGAAAGTTGACACAGATCCAGCAGTAGCATGTGTGCTGAGTGCCATGTTGTATTTCTACAGAGCTAACATAAATAAAGCCCTGGTTGCTTCCTGCTAAAATTAACATAAATAATCATTTAAATGTGATTTGCTTGCTATCAGTTAAAATAAAAGATTCCGTCTGAAAAGGGCAATGTGGAAAAATTTTCTGAATAAACATGCTAAAGGAAAAATTGTGTGTGAACATGGGGATAGGCTAATGTGGACTCAATTTACCTGAAGGGTCAGAGAGACATTTTTAAACTGTTACACTTCAGGGGTTATCAAGAATCTTTTCATTGTGTACTGGAATAGAATGGCTAGAAAAATAAAAAAGGTTGAGTCCAAGGTTTCACAGAGCTACAGGTCAAACAAAGAAGAGACTCCAATGAAAAGACCCAGGTCTAATACATCACTAATTAAATTCCCTGAAAAATTGCTTCCTTATATCTACCTCAATTCAGGTCAGTAATGTGTATGTAATTGGTAAGTTCTTTTAACCTTAGATCATACTTGCTCTACTTAAAGAAACCTTTTCTTTAAATTAAATCTGATCACAACAGGCTTCATCTTTCATATGAATAAAATCCGAATAAAGTTTTGACCCCAAGCATGAGTGATGACTTCTATTGCTGAAGGTCTGAGGAGGAGGTTTTACCTACTGGATATGAAATTCAAGAAACCATAGGAGCAAGCAATTATTTCTTTTTAAAGAATGCTCAAGAAATCAGGCTCATTTAAAACACAATGAAAACAGGAGCCAATGGTGAGACTGATTTCTACTTATTTCATCTGTTTTATGTACAGGAAAGTTTATACACAATTAAACAGGAAAGTAAATACACAGAGTTTCTCCTTGAGTGATTTTCTAACAGGGACCACCAGCACAACAAATGTGTTGGTGTAGTGAAAGGATCATTTCTTCCCAGCAGGATTTGCGCACTGAAAGAGCAGCCAAAGATTTCTACGGGGGCTTGGAGTTGCCAACATGTTTGAACATTTAGTCTTTATCTCCCATCTCTCTTGTGGACTTCCCACCTGAGCAGTCAGTGAGCTGAATGATACATACAGCCGGCTGGAACAATACAAGTCTGTCAAAGAGACCAAGCAGGGAAAACAATTTATTCCCGTTCAAATTACACAATTCTTCAGCAGAGGTATCTGTTTTACATCTCCACCTCCTGACAGCGGCTTCCTTCTCTCCACTGAGCACCAAACACATCAGCAGTGCTTACTTTGGGGCTGGCCCATCGGAGGGAGGAGGAGAGGGTGAGGAGGCACGGGCTGTGTGCTGGTGGCAGGGCTGTGGCTGGGAAGGCGTGCGACACGCGGGGCCAGGCTGGCTGGCAGCACTGCACTGCCACCTGCTGCCACCAGCACCGCCCGCATCGGCCGCACCGAACTGAGGGGCCGCAGCCTTTCTGCACGGGGCTCTTCCCACACACAGCATTTCATCCTGCTCATGGTACCTGTCGGAATCTGTGGGTATTGATGATTCCGAGATTGTAGCAAGTCTCTGTCTTTCAGCCCCGCTGCCAAAGAAGAAGCCATAATTCATCTGTGCTGGTTTCAAGGTTGTTTATTCTGTTTATCTCTAACATGTTCTGCTGCCCTGCTGCAGCTCTGTCCTGCAGGGCAGCGTGTGGGGCTCTGCCCTCAGTGGGATATTACAAACATTATATACCAGAAACTACGTGTGCTATATTTACAATAATGTGCCAATATCTGTCACCTACGTTGAACAGTGTGTTCCCAGCCTAAACCAATAGAAAAATGCCAACACTACAGTGAAACATGGAGGGCATGAAGAAGGAGAAAAAGGATGAGACACACCCAATTTCCTCCATCTAGTCCCCTTTAGACCCCTAATCAAGAATCCTAAAATTTTACTTTTGCACCCGTGCCACACTAAATTATTACTCATATCAAACACTCAGAGCTTGTATTTCATCCTGTAAGATTGAAAACTCTGTTCCATGGACAGAGATCACAGACAGTGTCTCTGGGGGTTCTGTACAGGGGGGTTCCTGACCCCTGCCAGGGTCCCAGACCTGCCAGGGCAGACAGAGGGAAGCCCTGGATTCCCACAGTTATCCACCTGCCAGCTGTGAATTTAGAATTTAAGTAATAATCCTAATTCTTGTCTTTTTCTGTTAGTAGATCTCCATGTGCTTTACCGAAAAAACGTATAATATCAGATTTTGGGGTTAACCCTTCAGACACTGCCTAAAACATGTTTGCTAAGGCCCGGCCAATTGGTACTGAGCTTAGAGCACTTAGCACACGCATAGACCCATACTCTGACCTATGGTAACAGCTGAAAAGCCCTTCTGTAACATTCATCATGTAGCCATAAGTGTGTTTCCAACACCCCTCCTCAAATTTGCTAGTTTGTTCCTGCACTAGCACATTGCAGGATGGGACACAAGAAAACATAAAAAAAAAATGATGCAGTGTTCTTCTGTGTCACCAACGTACGAAGTGTAATACAGCTCTGTGAAATAACCTCCAGGACCCTTTTTTCCCTTTAAAATAAATAAATTTCTATGAAATCAGAAAATATTACTTGGCAGAATAATAACTCACAAAGATAATCCCTTGAGAAAAGGAATACACTCGAAGCAGCTCAAAAAAGTGTTGTGTCATTAGAAGCACATTTTAAAGGAAATATGTATTTTTCATGCCTAAATACAAGCTCCAAACATATAGTATTTTTTCAGTGCCCTGTTTTTCAGTGCCAGAAATGCTACACAGAGCTTTTAACAGCTGTTAATATAAAGCTCATGCACAGACCTTAACTAATTCCTTTGAAGTCAGGAATTGAATGCTAGGATGAAAAGCACAGGAGCACGATTGGCAGAGAGCTTGTGCATCATTAGGCTTCCTGCATGGGAATACCAGATCTGCAACAGCTTATAAGCATATGGTTTGAACATCAGACTTTGTAGAAACATAAGCTCAGATGCTGGCAGATCAGCTCAGCCTGACAACCTTCTGCTGTGTCTTGCAGCAAGAACTGCTTCCCTCCTCCTGCCTGATCCAGCGGCTCACACCAGGGGCTGTCCCCTGTCACTGGGGGCTGCTGCCTCACCACTGGGGGACAGGAACACACAGCAACAACCCACAGAAACTACACGGCAGAAAACTGTAAACCAGGGCTGTGCTCAAAGCTGCCCGCAGCAGTCTCAGTGACACGGAATCACTTGGCCAAAGGTGTGTGGAATTAAAAGGAAGGATCCCACAAACTCACAACTGTTTGCATAAATGTGATGAACACCTTAGGGATCCTCCTGGAAGACAGGGCCACAGGTTCCTACCACCCCCTGAGACTGCCAGTAAGCTGTTTGGGACACAGATTTCCATGAGGACTTCCTCACACAGCTTCAGAGAACTTATTTGTTGAGCTGCACGTAACTCACACAGAGAGACTGTTCCCTCTCATTACACTTCATGAATTCCTGCAAATAACTGCCATGGAACTCTTAAAAGATGGAAATTCACTGGATCTAATAAAAGAGTCTCAACAAGGTCCACAAAACTTGCATGTAAGGAATTACTAAAAAAAAAATTAAAGACTCCTGAGCAGGCCAATGCAGGAAGATTAATAAAGTGTTTAAGAAAATAAGGGTGTATTCATTTCCTCGGGGATTTTTTTTTTCATGCTGTCAGCATAGAATCTTGCAAGCATTGCCTTTTCTAACATCAGTACAATTCTGATTTTATTTATGAGGACACTAAGGCAGAGAGATTAAAGGTAACGTGGGATAATTAGTACAGTTTGTCAAACTGAGTAGCAATTAAAATGGAATTGTGGGAATAGCTGTATTTTTGTATTACTAAGCTTTGAAACCTATCACGCCAAATGATCCAAGTCTTTAAAGGCTCACAGGTTTTATATGCATATGCTTCTGAAATAGTTAAATTAGTATTTTTACCACCCCTAGACTGATCACTGTGTATACAAAGGGTGCTCTGATATCATGAGCAAATGCACAGGCTGCTTTTCAAGGTTATGCCTCTAACCAAAGCACCCAAGATAATGATATTATCAGGTCTCTTCAAAATAAAATCTAAATAATTGTTTTGACTGGAGAGGTGCTGAGAACCACATGTCAGACTGTGAAGCTCCACTGAAATCTAAATGCTTCTCCCAAATTGCTGCATTTCTATGGAATTTTCAGGGGAAAAAAAACAAACCAAACCAAAGTGAAGTAACTGTTGGAATACCCCATGTCTACAACTGGTTTTAAACACCTCTTGGACTATTTCAGGGGCTTGCGCTGTAGCAGGCTTTAAAAGCCAACCTGTGTCATGAAACACTTCAGTCAACTGAAGAGATTCTCAGAGCCTGTGACAGAGGGAAGCATTTTAAACAGCTCAGAAGGCTCCAGATTTTGCTGTGCTTTGGAATAATTAAATTCAAAATCCTTCTTAAAACGTGGCTCCTGGTCAATTACTTCTGCATCTATTAATAAGAACTCATAGTGTATTTTCAGTGAGGACTTGGAGCAAGCCTGAAGTGCACCCCACATACTGTATGAGACCTGAAAGCTCTTACTGCCTGTGGCTTGAAAGGAAACTATCAGAAATCCTAACAGAAACCCACCCTTTTAGCTTTCAGATTGACAGATTAGCACTAAATATCTGAGCAACTAATTTTTAGAGCTGGAGCATTTATGTTCAGTGCCTTCTACTACAAGCCAATTATTGTTGATACAGCAGCTAATACCCGTAACTCATAAGGGCAAGCAGCATCTGCACGAATCTGGTTGATGTTACAAATAGTTTGGTATTAACTTGTCTTGTGGTTCAGCTGTATTCAGTGGTGCTCATAAAAGCACCAGACATTTCTGTCAAAGGAAAACTGCCGGGGTGTTCATTCTGGGTTGCAAAGGAAGGGAAATGTCTGAAATGTCTCACCTCCTCTCACCTTCTCCAAACGTGTAACATTCTGCCCAACAGCAATAAAGCAGCTCTGCTGCAGCCAGGAAACCACTGCTCTCAGTTTGGACAGCAGCAGATTGAGGAAGCCTTTGCCTCTGGAGGAGGAAGACAGGGAAGCTGTCAATCACAGCTTTTAGGGACACTATTTCCATAGTCATTGCATCAGCTGTTTGACACCTGATGATCACATTGATAAGGATTAGACATCCCAGTAACACAGTCTGGACCACGAGTAACAAAGAGCACACTCACCCAGGAGGATTCATTTACAGTACCTTCCTTCCTTCTTGGTTTGAACTTGGAAACCATGTGCAGCTCCTTCCGCCCCCAAAATCCATGTGAATTTTCAAAGGCCATCTTGAAGCTAACATTAGGTTAAAGATTACAAGTGCCAGCCTACAGTCTATTTAAAATGCTCTTACTTCAAACTACAGAATTTTTCCTCCCTTTTTGATCATAATTTCAAACTTGAACTTCCATCTACTGAAATAGGTCAGAATAATTAATGGAGCAGATTTCCTTTCATCTCAAGAACAGCACACCATTCAAACCATGGACAAAATAGTGACATACAATTAAGACTTGCATATTTGCACATGTTGTATTCATTTGGACTTCTGTGGGGAAATAACTCTCTCAAAGTATCTTATGATAAAGACTTTAACTCGTTAAATACTGAAGAAGAGTATTTAATAGTTGTCTTAACTGCACCACGGGTGCAATAACATACCTTTAAAAACTAACCATGTCAGTCCACATTCATCTGCAGTCAATACATTAAAATGCTTAGCTCTTCTAAGTATTTTTTCCCCTCCTCTTCTTTTTTCCTTCATTAACAGTGTCATGCTAAAAGCCTGCCATTTCTGCTGGAGAAAGACAATTCCAAGAAAAAATCCATTGTAAGTGTAAACCTAATCTCTCTGTCCCCCCAGATTTTCTGCCTACAGTTCTGTCTGCCTTTTGCACAATGACTTGAAAAAGCATAGACATGAATAGTCAAGAGAAAGAGATACTTATTAGAATTATGACTTTTATTTTTATTCACTAGAGCAACATTGAGGAAAGAATTTTTACATACAGATTTTTTAATCAACTTTACAAGCAAATTCCAATATACAGTATTTACTCTGGCCTGGGTTAAAAAACCAAAAACAACAAAGCAGACAGTAAGGGTACCTCTTGTTTTAGCTAGTATTGAATTGAAGATTTTGCTACACAGGAATTATGTTGGTTTTATGGTGGTGCTTTTACAATTAGTAGGCAGTGAGCAGCTTTACCATAACAGTGACTGAATTTCCTTGAAAGCACAGTTGTAAGATGACTACACTGAGCCCTACCACCAGGGTCACATTAAATCCACTCTGCTCAGGAAAAGCCTCTGTAACGAGATAAGGAACTGCTACGGAAGCCAGATTCAAGAACTGATTTTCATTTGTACGGCAAGAGAATGTCCATATTAAGAGGATTATGTGCTGTGCAAAACCAGAAATACTTCCCCCCCCAACATGCAACCTACCCCAGTATGACACTTTAGAATGTGCATATGGCTGTGACATGCAAACAAAGGAAATCACGCAAATGGTATTCAGTTTTCAGGCATCCTTACAACAAATCAGCATTTAGATCGAGGCTGAAATGAACTGTACTGACCTAGAATGCAGTCTAGTTGCTATGCCTACTCTCACTGCTGTAAAATGGAAAGTTGAGGAACCCCTTTTTTTTTTTCCAAACTGTATCATAATTGTGTCGTTTTGGATTTTCAGGGCCTTCGTAATTATTTCGAGAGAGTTGGAGAAATAGTATTGCACTTCTTTTCTCACAACCATATTCTGGGACCATTCTTCTTTGAGAGCTATGCTAGTCCTAGGGAAATTTTGCCATTGGCTTGATTGGCAGAAGGAAGTGCTAGCTTCAGGGAAGGGGAAGGTAATAATGATTTGGCTGTATCATCAGTATTAGAATTAGAATTCCACGGTTAAATTAAAGTCATTGCACAACAAAAACTCAGTACACTATATGAATACTTTTAAACATGCTAGAGTGCATATCGATCCTGTGAAAGTGATGTGAAAATACCTTGGAAACAGCAACACTACAGGGGAAATTTGTTTCAAACAAAAGCCACACACAGCAGGAGGCATCTAGATCATTTTAGGCACAACTCCAAGCAATAAAGCTCATTTAAAGTGCAATTCTGTTCTTTTCTTTTGTGTTTATTCACTTGTTAAAATGCGTAATTGCCTCTGTACACACATACTGAACAGTAGTTTAATACTTTTGTGAATATTGCACAAAAGAATGAGAAATCAAAACAAAAAAATGGCAATAAATCAGTTTTATAAACCTAAAAAAAAAAAAAACAAAAAAAAAAACCCTGAAGATATCAAATACTTAAATGTACACATTTTGGATAATCTGCACCAGTATTCATGATATATCTGCACCTTCCATAAGGTAGCTATGATACCTGAAAATACTCTCTTAATCCCATTTGACAAGCACTCTCAGTGCCCTCTCATCCATCACTCCCCCAACCCCATCTTTCACCGAGGTGAAGCTTCAAAGCTCACTTCACCACTTCTCTCCCAGCTGCCCATCTCGTGGCAGGCTTTGCCATACTCTGGACTTACTATACGTGCAACAGAGCCTTCCCTGGTAAAGTCTGAAGAGCCCAAACATGCAGTTGTCCTAGAGGGATGCGAGGTTAGCAGCTGAACCCAAACACAAGCCAGGCTAGCATCTGTCTCATCCATGATCAAATCCTGCTGGCTCCAGCTCAGTGTCTCACTAACCTGTCAGAACAAAATGAGGAAATGCTATAAAAAAGTACTATAATCTATTTCTGTTCCTTTAATACATATGTACAAGGCCATATAAATATAAGATTTTCCTCTGGAAAGAAAAACTAGGAACTGTCTTTTTAATGAAAACCTTGATCATCTTGATATTCTTTGCTTAATTTACTTTGATCATCTCCTTAATTTTCAGTAAAGGTGCAGATATGAATAAAGGTAGAGATATCTATACTTTTAAATGTAAACATAAAAATTGAAACATCACTAAATCAGGCTGGCGATACCTCCACAATACGAAGCAGAAGATGATGAATTTCTGTCAATAACATTAGGTGAAAATTGTATTTTTACACAAAATCATATATAATTAACAATAAAATCAGCTTCTCTTCAAGGAAAGTAAACTTAAAAAACACACCTTCCATAGAAATCTATATGGACCAGAAAATGAACCAGGAATCTGATCGTTCCCTCAGCAGTCTTTAAACTCCTGAGAAACACAGTTAGCTGCCAGGAGCTAGTTTTGGGGAATATAAAAAGTGAGTTTTATTTTCTTATTGAAAGTAAATATGTACACTAAATACCACTAATTCAATGCTTTTCATGGGAATAAATTGTCACCAGAGCACAATTGTTACTGCAATCTCATGTTGTGATTTCTGATCCTATACCAACTATAACAATTAACATTATTTGTCTTGTTATGTCTTGCTTACATTGTCATCACCTTAGCTCACAGAAGGTCCTGCAGGTCCCTTATTTCAGATGGATCTAAGTAGTTCAGAAAAAGAATCTCCCCCTACCCATTTCCCTCCCCAAGCTTTTCATTTTTCCACTTCATCTACTTCATCTTCAGTTAAATAAAATTACAGTGTAAGAAATCCAAAATAATTCTTGAATATCAACAATGTACTGAAAACTCAGGTGAGATGACTCTTTTTTCCTTCACCCAACTGAGGTATCCATCAGGATACCCCAGTTAAAGGGCTTATATTATAGAAGCTGGATATTGAATTCATTTATGAAATGTCTTCACCTACTCACTTTAATTCTTTCAAAGAAAATACTGTAATATGTCAGTGTCCTACAGCCAGAGCCTAGAACAAAATAACACTGTGTTGAATTTTACTGAAATTATGTGCTCTTCAGGAACAGATTTTAGGCCAAATTTGCCAATTGCAGCAGCCTTCTGCTGCTGATTTTGAAACCAACTCAAGAATAGAGAAAAAAAAAAAAAAACCAAACCAAAAACAAAATGAGGAACATCCAAGAGAGTCATGGGAAACATGGAAAGAATTGAAGATGGGACATAACAACAAATTTCTGCAAAGCTTCAGTGGACCTGCTCACATGTAACTTGTATAATTTGTGTCATGGTCCCAGAGTGCATCAAGATGACTTTCAGAAAAAAAAAATATTTCTCCTAGAGAGCACAAAAATGTAGATTTTTTTTTTTCTGCTTGATTTCCCCAAGAAGCTCTTTACCAGTTACGCACTTCTTCAGAAATTAAAAAAAAAAAAAAAAAAAAAAAAGCAAAAGAAAAATAATACAAAAACCCCAAAATAACACATCTTTGAAAAACTCTTAAGAGTACCAGCTCTGGATTAGGACATAATAGGATTGCTCAAAGCAAATAAGTGGGGTTAATTTTTTTCCTTTTTAAAAAATAGTTGCATTTTTAATATAAGTTTTATTCTGTAAAATAGTTTCAAATTCTTACACATATGGCAAAGTTTGTGCAAAACTTCAAGTCAGGTACTTCAGAGCCTTTCAATATTAAACAGAAATCAATAAATACAAGCAGAACAATAAAAGTTTAAAATATTAATTAAAATGCATGTTGTGCAACCTCAACATAGGTGTTCTGGACCCCTTATTCCCAGAGGCTCCCTACTTACTAATTCCTAAGAGCCTGCATTGGAAGGTTTGGACAAACATCCTTAGCACTGCATTTCAAGAATCTACCCAGTAATGTGTCTATTCAACACAATAAAAACATACCACAATCATTTAACAAATGAGGATGTTTAAGCGAGAAGATTCGTTTCACCCTGTGAAATCTGTCTAATGTTTGTGAACAGTGAAAACAGGATAAATAAAGAACAGAGCTACTTCAGATTACAGCAAAACAGAACAACACAACCCACCCAACCCATGAGATTAAATAACATTAAATATGTCAGTCTTGAGAGAATGATAAATACAAGGATTTTTGCATAGGCCTCTGGAATACAGAGTCAGAATTATGGCCAATAAAACATCTGCTAGTCAGTCTAATTTTCTACCACTCTGACCTAACGAGTACTCAGAACCAAGAAGTTAAACAGAACAGCAATTTCATTGTCTAATAATTCAAACAGAGGTAAGAAATAACTTCAGCCATCCTGAAATAAATAGTGCAGCATTCTGGCATTTGTGGTTACCACAGACTTCAGTATTTGCTTAATTACAAAGATTGCAATACCATCTTTATTACAGACCAACGATAAAATAAAGCACTCTAAAGACAAACTGCACAGCTCGTAACATCAGCCTCAGAACACGGGAGGATGGAGAATGCAAACCCTAAAGAAGATGCAGTTTGGAACAGTGACTCAGGATTTGCAGGCTGCAGGTACAGCAGGCTCCAAGGCAGTCACAAGATGGGAAGCGGGACCTGGCGTGGCATCGAGCGCTGAGATGTGGAACGGCCTCAGTGTGTCTTTGGTTTCGGGAGGTGGGAGTGCCGGCGGGAGGCCATGCTGTCCCCGGAATGCACACCAGCGGTGTG
Organism: Taeniopygia guttata; assembly: GCF_048771995.1. Taxonomy (NCBI): domain Eukaryota; kingdom Metazoa; phylum Chordata; class Aves; order Passeriformes; family Estrildidae; genus Taeniopygia; species Taeniopygia guttata. The sequence continues at coordinate 9,155,650 of NC_133031.1, read as the reverse complement.
CGCCTGCACGCTTTCCCTTCTCTGCACTGGTGGCCTTGGGATGTTGGACTTCAGGGAGGTGTTCTGAGGCTCTGGAGGTACTGGTGTGGATTTCTGACTGCTCACTTGCTTGGATTTGACGAAGGACATAGTTGGTGGGCGAAGTTTAGACACTTTCTGACTCTGTTTACCCTTTAGGTTATCCTGCCCAGATGTTGGCTGTGGCTGAGTGGAACTACTCAGTGGTAGAAGCTCACGTTCCTTGGAAGCAGCGGAGTGATCTGCAGATCGTATGGGAACGGCCATGGTAGGAGGCACTAAAGCAGTTGGGGGTTTCACGATTCTTGAAGTCTTTGGCTGAGAAGCCTGGTATGTGAATGAGGGTTGACCTTTCACAGGTAATCCAGTCTGCACCTCTGGAGCATCAGCTCGTGTAGAGGTCTGAAAGTGGGGACGAGGTGGTAATGTACCTTTCTTATTACTAGCCACCTCTCCAGGGTCTTCAGTGTTATTGTTTTTCGAATTGTCCAAATATGATGCATTTTCATCTTTTGTGTTTAACTGTACATTTGTTGAAGAGTTTACGTCATTCAGGCTATTTGGGAGAGAGATATTTGCAGCATTTCGATTCTGATGATTTCTATTGTCATGCAGATCTGGTTTAGGATATTCACTGTGGGCCTCGATATGTGGAGCTTTTATTAGTTTTCCCTGGACGAGGTCTGTGGAATTGGGAAGGCTGCTGGAAGGGTGTAGTACTTGAGGCTGTTAAAGAGAAAATAACACAAGAATATATTAGGCACAGAAGACACCAGATACACTCAGAATCCAACGTGAGCTGACTGGATGCTTGATAAGGGCTGTATATCTGGGTTTTTAAATCAAAACTTTGACTTCAGCAAAACAGGATGGGTCATGGGACACACACAAATGGAACTTGTAACTGAAATGGTAAAAAATATACCAGCACTGAAATAAACAACAACATAAAGACAAAAAGAAAACCGACCGGCTTATAAAGGAAAGATGAAGAAGGCATGGTTGATGGTTTCACCCAAATCTGCAGGACAGCGCAAGAATTAACGTCGGTGCAGATCAATTCTAACCAAGTGCTTAACCCAACGCAACAGCAGCGTCCAGCTTTAATTTCTGCTCACTGCATATTGACCTCAACTACCCCAACCCTTTTACTGCACAGGCAGGAAAGGAGTTGGATGGACCACATGAGCTTACAGGCCGTTTCCTTGCCTTACCGAGGCCAGAAAATCTGGTGCAAGTACGTGCTAATCAGGCTACTGACTCAGCTTAAGTAACTGTTTTATCTCAAACTGATTTTAAATGGGCTGAAAGAGACACAGAGTTTGTGTAAAAGTAGAGACCACACTGATAGCCATGGGATAAAGAGAACTGTAGAAGATTTTACATTTTATCAGAAGATACAATCTAATCAAACACGCATCAGATAAGAGAATCGCCAGTACCTCTTCTGGGTAATTTCTATTCTCTTTGTTCTGCCCTGTAAAGAGACTTAAAAGATTAATTACTAGCTTCACAATACATCCTAGACCTGCAACTTGGATATAGATCTTGGAAGCATTACTAAAAATTCTGCAATTCGTGGCAAAACCCATAATCTATTAAAACCTAAACTAAAGTTTTAGCAGGTTTGTATTTTCTTTACAATGGAGAGGAACCAAACTCCTGCCAACTAGTCATCATTCAACTACCTGGATTCCTACCAGCTGACAGCATGTCAGCATGTACACAGTAAACAGGCTTATTCTGTTTACTAGTGAAATAGAGTAAATAAAAAAAAAGCAACGTTTATGTTAGGGAGATTTGACTAAGTGTCATTTTAGTCACTCTCCTGAATTATTCAAAAGTTTTAAACAAAAAACTCATTATTTGTCTGGTCTTCTTAGCTCTTCTTTGAATCAGCAGGAAGAATGTAATGATAACTGTTCATGCCAAATTCGTGTTAACAATGGGTCATAGCCCATCTCAGGATGCTTTAGGCTTTTCATCTTTTCCCTGGCAGGATTACTACTGAAAACTGAATCCTCAAAATTCCTCATCAAGAAAAAAAAATTTAAAGGTTAATGAGAGGAAAATCAAGGTTTCTCCGTCTATTTTTTTATGGGCAGTTTTTCCCTTTAGAATACAAGAGTTGTCTCATAAGACAAGGCGAAATCTGGATTGGTGAGATCCACTATCACTGACAGACATGTAAGGCAAATATCCTGAGCAGCCAAAACATGATTGCTTTGGAAAGAGGGAAAAGATTTTAGAAAAAGGCAAAAATGCCTCCAAAATGGGGTCAGATAAGTACCAAAACATTATTCCTTATGTGACCGAAAACTAGCTTAACTTTTTAAAACCTTCTTAACCATACAATCTTACAGGAAGGAAGTGACAAATACAAGGAATAATTCCATACACAGAGAGTTACAGCTTAAATAAAATTAGTCCTCCACTTTTTTTTTTTCCATTTTCCAGTGTTTATGTTTGGGTTACAGAAGTTATTATCCTTCCAGTCTAGGAGTTGACAGCAAGATGCTAGCCAAAATGACTTACTGATTTGAGATCTCACCTGCAAAACCAAAACTGCTAATAATGAATCCAGAAACCAAAGCAACATGTACCTACTTCCCATGTAAATACTACAACAAATAAATCCTATTTTCTAATCCCACTTGAAATAAAAAAAGTTAAAACATTTATAGCCCACATTATTGTGTCAAATGTGGAAAAATAATTGTCAGAAAATTTTTCTCCCTCAGCTAGGAAGGGTTTTTAAATGCTAGTTTTCAAAAACAGAGATAAATATCTAATCTAATCAATAAAAAATCTAACTTAATATCAAGTAATTCAAGCAATACTAATCAGCAAAATTTAAAAATTGGCAAGTTACAGAAGAAACTAAATTTGTATGGAAAGTTGAGTTAAATACAAACACATCTGAAGTAAAGCAAAGCCATCAAGGTTTCAATAATTCTATTCTGAATTTTTCTGGCAAAGACTAGGTAGTGTTTGAGCTCTTTACTTCAGGCAGTTTTGCATTTTACATATAAAAACAGCCAAATACATGTTTTCCTCATTATCCTTCGTAACCTTAAAAGGTCTAAGCAGCTTATTACCTAGAAAGTTAAGTGATACTAAGGTGGAAAATGTCTAAGTGCTCAGAATTATGGGGACACTAAAGCTTGGTATCATCTTTGCCCAGTTGTTTTAAATGCTGTACTGCTTTGTAATTATACATTTGTATTCAAGATCTGTCCAATTATCACAATGACAGATTTTAATATAATCAAGTTTCTACATGCATTAACATTCAAAATTACACTAAAAGCAGTAAAATGCCACTTGCAAAATATACACACAACAGTTCACAAGGTATCCAACACTGACATTATTGCCACCCACAGCTCATATATTTGTACTAAATACAAGTTCTCCTCTTACAAAGAAAGTCTTTGAAATTCTGACCATGTTACTGGTAAAAACAATAAGCCAGCTGAAGGACTGAAGTACTTGGTGAATTCCATCATGTGAAGGAGGAGAAAAAGAAAAAATCCTGTCTTCCAGGCACAGTATTTTATTTCACACAAGTCCTAAAATAGGGTTTCATGTGCATTGTTTTGAGTGCACTTGTTGTAATATTTCTGGGGTGGGACAGACCATGATTTGGAATAGACTGCCATGCTACCCAGACTTTTATTTATGTCCCATAAAGAAAACATGCAGGTATACAAACATCTGCACTCCTCTGGGATGCTCCTAAAGTGCCAAGCTGGACTCAAACATTTCAAGTACAATGTAACTGAAGACACTCAGTCCTCCTCAAACTGCAAGTATATTCAACAAAGTGCTCTGTCCACATGCCCCTTTCTGCACAAAGAAACTGATTTTTATGTACTGGCAAGATCTTCAAAGCCTTCTAAATATTGATGCACTAATTAAAATTACTCAATTCACTCCCTTACTTCATTAGCTCAAGAGATTTTTCTATTATTTCTCTCAAGTAAAATTGGCTGTTACATCATCCAGAGAAAGATGACATCCACGATAAAGATTACCACTATTGTACAGTTATCAATCTACTGAGGCTGTATTAGCTTTGTGCTGGAAAACTGAAACATCATGTTGTACTGTTAAAGAAGTTAAATGGACTACTAAAGAAGTTAAAAATGTGGTCATGACTGTAATATTCATTCATTAGCCAAAAATTTTCTTCAGTTTTGCTTTGGTTATCTTGATCCCCTTTATAATACCTCTGTAGAATGAAATAAAGTCATTTTCTCCCTGAAGTATCTTGAGGAAGGAGGGAAGCGATGCAATGGAAAATCAATAACTGCATGCACATCTCCCACAGACATGCATCATGCACAGGGCAAAGAAAAAACCCAACAGTGAAATTACATGAGGAGAGGTGGGAATAAATCTGAAGTTGTACTGTACCACGCTTTATCACAGAAGTAATGGACTAACTTCTCAACTCCTTGCCAATGGCATAATGGAAAGCAGAGACAAGAAAAAGACAAGGACAGTGATGTCAGAGGACCAAGACAAAACAATGAGCAATTGCCATGACAGAACTGCAACTTTTCACCATTTCAATTGCAATTACCGTGTCCCCCATTGGTTTTTAATCCTCCTTCAAGAAACAAAGGAAGCAACAGTATTTAAGTAATGCAGTACAACAACATTTATAGCAAGATCTGCATGGAATACTTCTGCTCTTATAACTTCAAGATTTTCAGCAGTTAATCTCCTATACTCCAAATACTGCAACTAGAATTTGTGTGTATTATTAAAACTGTATAAAAGAAAAATCTTTGCATCCATGCATATGTATGTTCAATATCTAATCCTGAACAGCAAGGTCATTAAAGGCACAGCATTCCATCCTTGGATCATAGTGCCCTCATTTTTAATAACTCATCTTCCTAGCAAATCACTTATGAGTTGGAAGAGACAACTACCAGAGGTTCCTTTTGTAAAGGGGTAGAAGAGAAGGGTCACAAACTCTGCTATGCAACTCTTCCATTTCCTCACGAGTTCTGCCATCCCTCCTCTCACTGCCTTGGCACAGGATAAGCTGTCTTTTCAAACCACGGCCTGTGCAGACACAGCCCTGCTGATAGGCTGCACCAGACAGCTCTCATTTTCTACCTCTGGAAAACATCAACATTTCACACCTTAAATCTGTAGCATTTGCTAATACCTTCTTTTTGAACTTTTTTTTTTCTTTCCCTTTGATCTAGCTGTATTATATCCATATTCCAGCATTAAAATACAGGATTCTGCAGTATGGAGAATGACCTCAGATAATGACACAAAACAACGGTAAATTTTTTAATCATCATTCACCAGCCACGAGGCTAGCAAAATAATTGGTAATGTGGAAAAGCATTATTATTCTTTATGCATAGTCTGTACAGAAACCCCAGCTTGGAAAAATTTATTTTTTCAAAGAAAAATTACTTCAAGTAACATATAACTACATCCAGGCAGGTATTTCATCCACAAATATGGATATATGTGCAGCAAGTAGATAAATATGACCATATACAAAATCAAGGAGTTTTTTTGCAAACATAAATTTAGTTTGGTGCTAGAGTCCTTTCTCTTGTAGTTGACTCTAAGTACTGAAGTTGGGAGGAAAGGAGTTTTTCCTAAAAGACTCTTCATATAGCTGAACACTCTTGGAACAAAAATAATTACATAAAAAAGGCAGTATGTAATGATTCCAGGATCTTTTCAATAATTGGTCACAGAACTTCCCAGCTAATGCTCTGGATTTACTTGTTTCTGCTAAGACAAACACTTCATACACCCTACAAAACTGCAGCGGTTCATAAAGCTTTGGAAACATTTCAGCAACATGTATTTGTTTAAAAGAAAATGTATGAAAAAGCACAGCCTGGATCTGATTTATAGTCACTAGGCATAGAGAAGCTTTCTTCCTGGTGATAACAAGCTGTGTGTCACCTGCTAGAATTGCTTAGATTATCTCTGTCTGTAATACTTACACACAAAAAGTTGAAATAAATGATCTTTCAGGATGTGCACAGTAACTGGAGATGCAACAACTGCAATGCTTGAATAACAAAGCAATTTTGATCAGCATTTCTGTGCGGAGAAGCACTTGGAGGAAGGAGACTAGAGAAGTTCATGTAACATGCTTGTATTATAACACAAACTCATGATTGCTTCCCTACTAATGGGTATTGTAAATGTTTGTTTCTAGAGCTGCATCATTAAAGCTCCAGAACACAAATGGAAAGGATTTAACTGTTTTGAATAAAGTTTGAGATGTCATCAAAACATATCCTATGACCTAAAGAAAAATAAATTACTCTTACACAGTAGTTAAGTTTAAGACACATGGGAATTACAGGAACAAAACTATTTGGTTTTTATTCCTAAAATAACAAAATTAATGTGCTGTTATAAAAGTGTTTATGAAATGCAAAGTGCTGAATTGTTTCCAAGCCTGGTGAAAAAACATGAAATTAATAAATGCGTAAGTATTAAAAAATAACTGTCATTGAAAGTGACATACATCCAGTGCTGAAGTATGTTGCAGTGCAGTGATATGCTAAGGCAAGCTCAGCAGCAGGTGTGCTGACATTGTGACTGGTGCTTAGAGAGAGCCATAAACCTACACTAGTGTAATAGTACCTAGCAGGGATATATTTCCTGTCCTGTACAGCAGGGGGGAAATTATTTTTAGTTGTTTTATCCATCAACTATCAACAGCACAGTGAAGAAACCTGCAGAATTCATATGCAGAGATGATATTTTAGGTTCAGGATCCAGAAGTTAGCCAAGAAGTGCTTGACTTCCAAGTCTATATAGAAAACACAGCCAAACAAAACCTGAGACTACTTCAAGTTTCCATCGCCTTCTCTGTATTAGTGCAAAAGAACACTGGCATTAGTGTTTCAGGCTGTCCTACACTCAGTGGTGATGCTCGCTCAGCATTTGCTTTAAAACCCCATATTTGGCATTTCATATCAGCTCCAAAACCTGAACACTGAAACCACTAAACCAAGTGGGAAAGGAGGATACTAGTGACTGTTACAGTAATGTTTTAATTTACAAACTGTTCACACTGTGATAAACTACTGATTTTTCAAGAATTTCATTTAAAATGTCTAAGGAACCTCCTAATGTATACTTCATTTTTATTCCCAGTGTTGGTCTGTAGAGTAAACCTCAGGCTTAATGAAAAAAGCTAGGAACATTCCACTAGGGGGAACTTACTTTCCTAAGCAATGCATTAGTTATAGTTTAGGTTAACTAGTCAAGGGCCCATTTTAACTTACTTTATTTCCTTTACTAGCAACTAATTGAATGCAACATATAAGATGCATACTAAAAAATCCAACCAGCCTTTAGTAATAGAAGTTTACTTTGGAATACCAAATAAGAGGTCACCCTTGTTAGTGAGGGATGAGTAGAGGCTCAGAAAAGCAGCAAGATTAGCAAGCAAAGTTTTCTTCTTCAGCTAAGCAGCCACTGTGAATGATGTGACACCAGAGGCTCACGGGGCTGCTGGGACACCATCCCCTCATTCTGACTCTCCAGTCAGTGTCCAAGCCCCAAAACCATAACATTTGTATGATCCTCAGCTCTGAGGATCTCCTTGAAGTCAGTCTCTGTTGAGAGGACACTGAATCACCCAGGCTGTGCTACTGCTGGCCCCTCCACTCAGCAACAGAAGGCACAATCATCAGATTTTGGGGTTCTATGTTCATTACACACACAGAGCCCCACATCAAACACCACAGAAAAATGAAGCACATCTCTTATTGCACAGAGAAAAGCCCATGAAACAGGCTGTGCATTCCTGATGAGCTGTTTACATGAACATTGTCACAGAAGCGTCAAGAGAGTATTTGAAGCACAGTTTAGAAAATATTGGATTTTTTTTCTGGTGATTGATATAAGTAAACATTATTGCAGTGTGACATATATGTAAGCTTAAGTTTTCCAAGGTGCAGCTTACTCTTCAGATCTCCACCGGCCCTGGAAATCTTACTTCTGTTTCCATAATTTTACTTTGCCTTTATTTCTTATCCAAATACACTCTTGAGCTTTGCTAGGCAAACACTGTAATTTGAAAATTACAGTACATTTAAAAAATATAACTTTAGCGTTATGAAGTAGTTATATTTCTTCAAACACTTATCTGTTCAAAATGCAATACCAAAGCACAAAATAAGACTTACCATTTCTCTATGTCTACGTAAGCATACAGTTTTAAAATCAGCAATTGTCTTTTGTTTTGCAGATCCAAGCCAAGTGAACAAATGCATCTTATATCAGCCCACATTGCAGCTAGCGCAAAAGGAACGTTAATAAATCATGCAAGTTGTGCAACAGCCATTTCAATGTAAGAGAAGCCTTTTTACAACAAATACCGAGGAGGGGAGAAAATAATTAGTTTGAGGGAAGCCATTGTGAAAAGTTAAAACTTTTTGTGAGAGACAATGCAAGTGACACTGTCCCACCAACACTTTTCTGTACAACCAGGACGCGTTCACATGACTGCTCCCACAGACGCGCGTGCGGACGCGTGAGCGAACAGAACACACAGACGGACAGGAGAGTGCACCACAGCCATGGAAAACAGGGAAGGGCAGCAAGCAAGACTGATGTTAAGACAAGACTGGAAACAAGGGCCTACTCGGGTTGCCTGAAGAACTGCTGAGGTCTATTGGCATAGAGTAACTGTTATAAAGCTATGAGTTGTAGCTGCTCGTAGGCTGGCCGGAGGAAGCGGTTTGTTAGGCACAGACTATGGTGTATGCCTGGAGATCTGCCTGAGAGAGGAGGAGACTACGAGATGAACGGTGCGTGCAAAGGGGAAGCTGCTACTGGAACACGGTGAGGGAGATGAGTGAGAGGTACAGACTCACTCTGTCTGCGGTGCGGTGGAACACTCCGAGGGATGCCCTGGAATGAGCCCTGCCAGGGAGAGAAGGAGGGAGCAGAATACCCACCCTGTGCAGAAAGAGAGAGGGGGAGAAGTATAATAAAAAAAGAGAACAGGGAAAAACAAGACACCAAAAAGCCACACCATTCTTTTTCCCCCAGAAAGGTATCATTATATTTCCAGTTGTTCTACTTTGTAAAAGCAAATGTTACATGCTACCAGAGCCCAGATGTCCTAAACTAGTTAGAAATCTTACAAAATACCTCCATTTTTATTCAATATATAAGCACACATTTCTGTCCTCAGCAGTTTTAGGGGAAGAGTACAGAAGATGAGCTTTTCATGATTAAAAATACATTATAAAATTTTATTTATACAGCTTTCAAAAGTATTTAAATAACGCCTCACCAAGTAGTAGCTTGCTTAGTTCTATTCTACTGGAAAACAAGTCAACTTTACTTTACAACAAAAATTTCTAATGCATAAAAACAAATTTTCCAGCAAGTCCTGGTGCTTTAGAAGCCGCTTTACTCCAATTTCACCAGTATTATTTATTATGGAAGAGAAGAGGTGACACAGAAATGTTTTCCTTGCACTTTGCTCTTGGAGCTTGAGTCTTCCATGAAAGGATCAGGGAACTGTGCAGATCCATGCAGTGCAGGGTTTGCCTGTCAGAGCTCTCAAATCACCACAAGTGTGACACACTGTGGTCGCTACATTCTACAAAGGAAGAAAAGCTAATTTTCCTATTACTTTTCCTTTTTCCCACATCGTTACCTTTGCAAATCCAAGCTGCAACTTCCGTCTTAAACAATATAATCTTGATTTCCTATTTCAGCAGGGCAGGTTTAAGTATTTACAATCCTTTTGCCATTTAAGCAGCTGAAAACTGCTTTTCTAAGTCCTGGAACACTGATATTACAATAATGACTGCCCCCTGCCCCCTGACCAACAGCAACCAACTGTGGCTACCCTGTGAGCCAGCAGGCTGAAGGTATCTGAACAGCACCCACATGACAGAAAACAGGATTGACCCTCCTCTCCAGATTTGCCCCTCCTCTCCAGATTCTCTGCTGCAGACCATACTGCCACAGCTGGACAAATAACAAAGTATTTTACTTCCATGCGTTTTTTACAATGATGTTAAACATCACATTATTTCTATAAATAAATATTATGCTTTTATTTGTCTTAGAGTTTTAAACACCTCCCTAATCTTCCAGTTATCCTCACCTAATCAGATTTTATCCAGCATTATTCCAGGTTTCAGTACTGCTAAGATGAAACTTAACATGCATTTAACCAAGTCTTAGAATCTGCTAGTCAGAACACCTTTCATCTAGAACAGGAAATAAAGAAAAAAGCCTGACAAGACTCCTTTATTGTTTTTCAGAAGCCAAGATAAAACCATTAGTGCAGCAAAATCCAAGGGGAAAAATGAAACAAGTTCTTCAGTCTGATTATCTCTAGATGGAGGTATTGATTACCTAATGTGTTCTTACAGTCCTCCATCAGTGGCCATTAAGATCACAATTTTTAGACTGCTGCATGAAAGTACTGGAACAGTACGAGCTTCAGTCAAGCAATGTGACAATACATGTGCTGCATCAGCTGAATAGGTACATACACATTGAATACATAAATAGTCCTGGGAACACAATTTATCAGTCAATGACTGATGGGAAAATTATCAAACGCTTTGGATTTTCATAGCACAGTACAAAAGAACACTGCATTTTACAGGTTTGTTCACATTTCATCCAAAATTGTGTCAGGGTACTGGATCACCAAGAAAAAAAATCTTTCCATTCTCTAAACAGAACTGAATCTTCCCATAGCAGAAAGCACATTATCACCAGGCACAAGTTTGATCTTGCAGAGACTCATCTGAGTTGGCAATGGGCTTTTTTCTTTGAAATTTTTAACACATTAAGAAGGGAGGTGAAAATCTTATATCCTCTCCCTTTTACTCTCTGAAAAGAGAGATTAAGAGAAGCACAAGCTGAGCTACGTAACAGTTAAGACACTATTGTAAAGGCAATGAAATATTTACATGTCTTGATAAGTTCCAGAAATTTTTAAGCATCCATATTAGCACTTCAAAGCCCAGCATTAAGTACAGTCTTCTCAATAATTCTTCATGCTAGTTTATCATTGCTCTGACTAGAGAGGTAAATGAAGAAAGTGCAAGTAACTTCCTTGAATCTTTTGCCTGCTGAACTGAACTGGTCTCCAGGCATATTTTAATCCCCTTCTCCCAAATACTACAGTTGTCATTGCTCCATATAGGTAAGTTTCAAATAAATGCCAGATTCCTTTTTTTTTTGTAATAAATTAATTAATAAATACATTTTTTTCTAAAAATACCTCAAACAAGGGTGATTTAATTGTACATCAAATAAGGTAATTAATATCAACATCAATTGAAAAAGTAAGATTTAGCAGATACAGCACTGGGAAATGTATTAAGATGAGTGTTATGACTTCAACTGATTGTAACAATTATAAAGGATGTACCAATCCCTTTGATATAGCACATTAAGATTTAAATATCTGCAAATATGCCTGGCTTACAAAAAGATTAATTTTCTTTTAATAGTAATTACTGTACATAACTCCAGCAAATTTATCAAGCTTTCTCCTTTAAGCATTGACTCATATTCATCTCTTATTACTCAAATGTGCACTGAGGTTCCCAAGAAATCAAGAGGAGGAAATAAGAAACACTAAAAAACGTATCTCCTCAGATGATGCTACATATTCAAAATACATAGTTGATGTGGCAGTTTCCCACTAAAAGTAAGAAAGAAGAAAAACCTGATTCACCACTTATTTATTGCAATATCTATAAAACTCATAAGCAAGGAATTCTAGAATTAAAAGGTGACAACATGACTTACCTCAACTTCTATTAAAAAAAAAAAAACAAAAAAACAAAAAAAAAACAAAAAACTAACCCAAACAAAAATATCTGATGGGATTCTTCTGAGTTCTGAAGCAACTTTTTTTTCCCTAAGACCTCAGTGTTAGACAGCAGTTTGAACAGTCTCTCCCCACAGGTAGTATGTGCATCCAGCCACTACTCTTAAATCTCACTCCTCCTATTTTCCAGATACTGGATTTGTGAAATAGCAAAGGCATCTCCAAAGAGAAGTGAATCAGAACTTGAAAACAACAGGAGATTGAGGAATGGAAAAATAAGAGCAACTGAGGTAGTTAGTCCCTTAACTACAAACCAGAAGGACAAATGTTTTTCTGAGATCCTGATGAATTGTACTATTGCTTTATGTTGTATAAATGCTTTATGAAGTTCTGACTCTTAACTGCACTGGGAAAACCTGGTGGCCGTTTCTTTTAAATGCTACTATGAAGACTAAGGCCAGAGTTTTCCATTGTTAGTTATAAGCAGACTTCAACCTTAGAATAAGAAATCACATGAACAAAAGCAATTGCTTCTTCCAGAAAAGGAGAAGCAAAATATTTCTAAGCTACTGCTGCACAGTAATTTTAGCCCAACAGCCAGATACCCCAGTTCTTTTCCCAAGGATGCACCAACATACAAAACTGCTACTGCTTTAAAAAGTCGTTTGTGCTGCAGAAACAAATACAAATACAGCAAAGATCCTTTTTTTAAATACATACAACTGGAGCCTCTGAGCACTTCAGTGAGGAGGTGATTTTTGCTGCCTCTTACCAAGCACTGCCTGTTGTCTCATACACACTCAGAACTCCAAATCATGAACAAACCTAGAATGACAGACCTCACTACTGAGGCAAACAAAATGCTTCTGCAGCAGTCTTCTCTTACTGTCCTAGCACCCAGAAAGAGATCATGAATGAGATGCAATATTCTTTCTGAAAGTATTCAGATGAAAAACTTCACCAACCCAGTTTTATGAGCTGGTTTAACACAAAACCAACAAGAACTGCTTGTGAAGGGTTTAAGGACCTGTCTTCCGTGTAGTCCCTCCACATCATGCACAGTCACAGCACAAGAGACAGGTGCACAATATGACCACCTAGTCCAGCTATGGTTTTGTTTCACCAAGTACATGTATAAAACCATGAAGCAAACAGCAAGAGAAAACAAGGCTGGCTGTGAAGATGAACACAGACAGTGACTGGACCTCAAAAGCTGCAAGCTTAAATTAATGGTTGAGAAGCTGACACATACAGGATGTTTAAGGCTAAGATGGAAGGAGATACTAAAACCAGAAGGCCAACAGTACACAAAAACACACAAAAGATTACAAATGTTTATGAAAACAATTGACATGAAAGGTTTTGGAATGACAAACTGGAAGAAAATTCAAAAGGGAGGCAAAGAATATCTCAGTGCAAAAGTAGAGAAAAGATGGAGCAAAGAACAAGACCATGCACATTCCCATGCAAACTGACAGGTTCTGTTGTCATTTTAGCAGAGACAAGAATGAACTCGAATGCACATTTAGGCAGCAAAGCTCATCTCATCACTGGGAGCTGTTACCAAGGGGAAATACCCAACTTTTACTGTGCACACTATCTACTCTTGCAGGGAGTGGAAGAGCAACCAGCAACTAGGAGGAACTTGTCCTCACAGGCCAGAATCTTCTCTAGGCATCTTGGACCAAATTCAGAGCTTTTCAGTTTGCTTGCTTGTCCATTTACTTCTCAGCATCTGCCAACATCCTTTCCAGCCCAAGAAATCAAATTATTTATTTAAAAAAAAAAAAAAAATTGACTTCTAACCCTTTTACCCTCAAAGTCTTCAAAACATCAGTATTTACTATCAGAGAAACAATCCTGCAAAGCCTGCAAGTCATGTGTGGCAATAGAAGCTCACATTTTTCTTTCTTGTAAGCTGTCCATTAACATTAATTTCTTCAGGTAATTTTTATCTTCTTCCAGAGCTTGGCTATTTTCTTCCATGATAGTAAAATCGTAAGACACACTAACTGGAATGAATTCTGTATAAGAGACCTGTAAGAGATCCTTTCAGAAATGTTGTGGTCTACCCTGCCAGCAAGTATTTGTACAAGCCTTTATCCCAAGGATGGCTAACCAAAAATAAAACCTAACCTAGAAGTTACCAAAATTTTGAGCATCCTGCCAGGACACTTAAAAGAAATACCATGTTCACAGACACAGTAGACAGGCAATAGGTAGCTAGCTATCAATTTTTAAGAAGCCAAGTTTCCCAAACATTTCTTTCCAGCCCTTAGGTTTTATTACATGGGCACTAAGTTCCAAGGATTAAGTTAAAGTTATATAACTTTCACTTATGTACATATTTATGAAAAATACTAAAAGTACTTTGAAAAACTGTGGTCCCTGAAAAGAACAATACTAGACAAGTTTCTAATCACATCAGAATGGGCCATTTTCTATAAATATTTAGTAACAAAGAAACTATGTGAACTTGACTTTTAAAAAGGAATATGTTTAATGATATCCATTTATTTATTTAGTGGCAGAACCATGAAGTGATCAGAAACACCAGCCATTTCAAATGGCCAGCAATTGCTGCAATTCATATGGTCTTAAATTTCTAACTGAAATATCTGCTTCCCACTCTCACTGTTTCCTAGTTTATTCTAGCACCTATTCTTTGTGACACACGACATTAACAGTGTTTGTTAGGCATGTTTCAGTCAGCATTTAAAGTACTCCTTGGAACACTAAATTACTGTGTTCCCAGACTGGTAGTAACTCCTGAGGAATTAAGGCATTGTATCAGTTCTGATTTGTATAGAATATATAGAATTTATACACAGCCAAATTAATTTTGAAAATTTTGATACATCAAATACACAGTATAATTTAAAATTACTGGTAGGTCAACACTAATAGAAAAAAACTGAAATAGTTAAATATTAATCAAAATTGGAAACAACAAGCTTTAAGAAGCAAAAAGCTAAGATGCCTCAAAGGAGCCACTCTATCATTGCCAAGACTCCAATTACAACTTGGTTTAAAAAAAAAAAAAAAGCTACTCTATATAAAAAAAAAGCTAGCCTAGATAGAAACCTGATCATTGCATAAATACTAACAATATTTCAAGATTTATACTGCATATAGGACAAATAAACATGACTTTTCTTAGTCTTTCTTCTTAGGTCAAGTCCATTAAACTAAACTAAATAGGAATGTTAATAAAGCACAAGAATTTCTTTAAGAGATTTTTTGGGATTTGAGTAGTGAGAATATGCTTTACTTAGGTGTCTCCTTCTGTTTATTATTTACTCTTACCTCAAGAAAATAAGAGCTGATTGTGTCTCCTTTCTACTGCAAGAGGTGTTTTTTGTTATTAGGTTCCAGATCAAAAACTGTTTTACACATTTATACATCTATTAAGCCATGCAAGGAAGCATCAAAATGCATGTTAGCAGAGGAAGCATTAAACCAGAAAGTTGAGGTCTGACCATTAGAACTGAAATTTGGCTGCACCAGGCAGACCATTGTCCTCCTTGGAGAAATCCCACATTACAGAGTTCTTGTTTCTGTTGGCTGACAGAAAGCCTGTCACTTACAAATATGCACATAAAGACGTTGGGAAAAAAACAAAAAACATGCCAAAAACCTCCCAGCTATTAAAAGGTCCTGAAAAGCAGCACAGTTTCAAACTTTGTTAACACTTCATGAATTTTCCTAAGTCCTTTATCAATTTTGTAAGAAACTTTGCACATGGATAAAAATACCAAGATGTTTGGATTGTGCATGCAATGATCATATGCCCAGAAATACATATGGGTATCACATGCATATATCCACACACCCAACCATGAATACAGCAGAGGCTCCTTTAGCTCTTTTTGAAGATACTGTCCCTTAAACCAAACTTCCTCCTGACAAAAAAAATGTCTTTTTGAACAAAACTACAATATAACTTAAAAAAAATATACTGGCCAACCTGACTCAAACCAGGCAATTGTGCTGAGTGACTCCTTGTGCTTGAGACAGCAACTCAAATTCCTCATCTTCTCCAGCATCTTTGTCTTATCAATTACCACAAGTTCCACAAACTAAAACTCATGTAGTTAGCAACTAACTTGCCATGACTATTAATCTTGTCACTGAAGCTACGTGATAAATGAGCTAGAAAAAAAAGGACTATGGAAACAATAGCCACAAACCTTGTAACAGTATCAATGCACAAAGACATCCAATGAACAGCACACACACGAAATTAACTTGGGAAAAAGAAACAATGCACAGGTTCAGAACCTCCAAAGTAAAAGGAGAAACACATAGGATGAATGAAGAGGTTACATGGGGGAGCAGAAGTGCCAAAGGAAACCAGAAACTACTTAAGGTTATAATCTTTTGACAGCTTCTTATGACAGAAAGAAGGAGGCTGCAAAACATGGGTAAAGCTGTTTGCCAGTAACTGGTGAACACACAGCGTGGTGCTGCTTCTGCGCTCTAGTGCTATATAATTAAAAAAGCAATTTTAGAAGGGTAAAAGGGGTGATTAATTGTTTTTACAAGCTTACATCAAGTAACTCAAAGTAGGATAAAAACAAAGAAAAAAATCAAACCCATTTTTAACCTTTACATGAAATGTCCTAGGTTTTCTAGCTAGAGCAGTAGCTTCAAAATCCAAATGCTATTTGACACTGGTAACTAAGAAAAGCTTTGTTTAGCAAAGGTAATTATTATATCGTATCAAATGTGTTGTCCCTCCCCCATCTTAAATATTCTCTTGGTGTTTTATGAAGAATGTAAATTTTACATAGTGGAAACAAATGTGAACCATGCAACAATATATGGA
Source organism: Taeniopygia guttata (assembly GCF_048771995.1). Classification (NCBI taxonomy): domain Eukaryota; kingdom Metazoa; phylum Chordata; class Aves; order Passeriformes; family Estrildidae; genus Taeniopygia; species Taeniopygia guttata. The sequence goes on along the minus strand of NC_133031.1, from coordinate 9,138,977 downwards.
AATGAAGATGTCTTTTGTCAAAGTGATTTCCACACAATTATTTTTTAATGATTGAAGTTATTAAAATTAATTATAAAAAAACAGCAATGTTAAACAATATTAACTTTTGCTTTTACACTTATGCAGCTAAATTTGGAATACACTGTTTCTTTTCCTCAACAAATATGAAAACTTCAACAATGAAAATGTGACCAGGAAAAAGCCCGAAGAGATACCTATGACTTTGAAGTCAGGATGTAAGAAAATCTCTTAAGTGATGAGATATACAGGCTTGACTCAGATTGACTGTAACTTAAATACTGCACAGGGTGATTACTTAAAAAGAAGACTTCTAAAGTTTAATTATTTATTTTGAAATAAATGTTTTTAGTATTTTTTTACATAACAAGGCTGCAAAAGAATGCAAGGGTTGCACAGTGGGAAGAACTCTACTCACACAGAGCAGAGAAGCTCTTAAACAGAGCTGAGTTGAGTGAGAGCCAAGGTTATAGAAGTGGGGAATGAAAGGCAGAAGGAGGTACCCGAGCATGAAGGGCCCACTTTACTCACAGAACTCCTCCTCCAGGAGGTTTGTGTGAATTTATCGGCACACGCGCGCACTGCCACTGGAGGTTTTTGACTGTCCTTCTGGCAGTTACATCTAGTGGCCTTAATCACCCCCAAAAAGAGAAAAACAAACAAGAATTAGTTAGACATTAACCAACTGAGCCTCTTGAAAAGTACAGTCAAGGTCCAGTGTTCAAACATCAAGCATGACTTGACTGTAGAGCACAATATGATTAAACTGTAAAAACCACTCTTTACAGTGCTGCACAACTGCTGCTTTTCCCAAAGGATACTGAGAAGTAATCCAAAATAAATATTGACTTTTGGAAAGAGTTTTTCCACTTAGATTTCTGAAGCACTGAGTTCTTCAAGTCATTTTTCAGTCATTACAAATGCGAGTTTTACCCATCTCTACAGCAGAGTTCCTCTGCTGCCCCAGTTACAGGTTACTCCAGGAATCAGGTACGTGACTGAGCAAGGAAGGAGAAACTTCCTTCAAGGAATTTTGGCTGACTGTTAAGAGTGAGATTAAGCATACCCAAAACCCAACACTTACTGCTAAATGTTAACAAACAAGGTAATTTGGTTTGGAATGCTGTGATCTGCGATTCTGCTGTTTAAACAGCAGAGCAAATACCAAATCTTCATCTTTCAATTTTGTTTTAGAGGGAATGTTCCCAAGCCAGAGAGGGAGAGGATGAAGGCCACAGATCAGTTTTACTGCACACACCTATAAAAGCACATGTTTAACATTTCATTAGAGATTATGGTCACACAAGTATTGCCTCTAGCTATGATAAACATCTATGGTGTGCACCTCTTGGCATTTCATCTACCTGCCTATAGGATCTTGCTGTGGCTTGAAATGGCTTGAAAATGTGGGGCTGTTTTAAAAGAATTGTCACAGCAGGTGAATTTAACAAAAGCAAATGCAGAGATATACATGGCAAATCCAAACTCAGAACAAGAAGAAAAAGGTAAAAGGCACATGTGACTTTTGATTGAGGCTTTGTGTTTCCCTGAACCTTATTTATGATGAAGTGACTCATAACTTGTTCCTAGTTGGCAGATGTAATCTGAATACTCAACTTGTTTTGTATTGTTTCCTTAAAACACAATCAACTTAGGATAGTACTTTGCTCAGCTTTATATTATATGGTGTAATTCTTTATTAAGATAATGGACAGTAGATGAAAGGAGCAGAAGAAAAAAAAACAGTTACAAAAACTCTAAGCAGAATGAGCAGACTGATGGGCCCAATCCTTGTCCATTTTTAAAATACTTTAAATGTAGCCTTATCTTTTTCTCACTGTTTTTCCTGGACAGCTTCTAGAAGAATTTTATGTTCAAAATTGTTTTGGAAATGAAATACTTTCAACAGCACTATAAGCATACTTGCTTATGGTCACACAAAATCATGACCAGATTATGGAATTAAAGATACCAGGAGCACAAGTGGGAACCCAAACCTACCTTTGTTACAGTGAAAGTGTAGAAAAAAATAGCTGTCTAAGGTCTCTTAAATCCTTCATCAGTACTGCCTATTGAAGTTGTACTCTGCAGGGCACATCTGGGATTTTGCTAAACATTTTAGATTATACTTACAAGCTGCTGTTCTAATTGGTTGATTGTTTCATCCTTTTTCCTCAGTTCATCTTTAAGCTGCCTGATCTCGTTCAGCAGATCATCCATCTGCAACAGAACAGTGGTTTTCTATAAGGACTGCATGATCTAAGGAACACCTCTACAGGACATATGAGATCAGACATGCCTGGAGGGATGGCAGTGACACAGCACCTGCTTTCCTCCTCCTGTTCACACAGAGAGGGGCTAAAGTGTGAAGAAACTTGACTAAAAGTTCCTTTAAGAGGCCAAATTCAGCTGACCCACTAAATTTACAGGGTAAGTAAATCGGCTGCATTTTTGAAGCATTATTCATCTGTTGTGCAAACAAGTGACATGCAGATGAACAGGCCTAGTCAGCAAATACTACCTACAATCCTCTTTATCAACAACAGAAATTACTGATCTCAGAACAGGCATTAGATTTTACATGTTCTTCAACTTCATGAAGTATTTATAGCCTTGTTATATTTCTAGTAAGCAATGTTTCCCTCCCTTAAATACAGAATTAGTGATCTTTGTATAGTGATTTTACAGTAAGAACCAAGTAATGCTACAAAACCTTACCACCATTGAAAACAGAATGTTACAAGTCTGCAACTAGAAAAGACGATTCCATTTGCCATGACTATTGTGATTTCTTCTGCCTTTAATACTCATTCTAAAAAACAATAAACTTGCCACTGACTTCGTGGGGTTCACTTAGGTTAGCATTTAAACAAAGAAAGAAGCAAGAAGCAGAACTTCAGTAACACACAAGCTTTAGGTGTATTTTCTAAATATAAACTGGTCTTATTCCTTGGAGTCAATCAATGTCATTTACCTTAAAAGTTGACTCAGGTTCTTGTGGTTCTGGACTCGATGGAACTGAGAATGTGATGTCCTGGAGTGACACATTTTCATCATTCTACCAGGGGACAAACACAAGAATACAAGTTTGAATCACTTGTTGAAACAGCAAGTTTCCTTTTTCCCCCCACAGGAAAGCCATCCTTGCTGCAGCCTGTGTACAATGCCCAAGTAATGCCCAAGATACAGACACTTATATTTCATTTCTATAACTTGATAGAACTTTACATCTCACAGTTTTTAGTGCTGTTTTGGTTTGGATGCTTTTGGGTTTGGTTTTTTTTTGTTTTTTTTTTTTTTTTTGTTTCTTGGGCTTTTATATAAATTGACTGTTAATTTTGAGAACAGTGAAGTTTACACTGTCCAACACTCAGTTGTCATCAGTTCTCAAGTAGCTGCTTGTCCCTTCCAGGCCCATGGCCAGCAAATCAAAGACTGATGAAGCAGCAGTTTATGCACCATGTTACAGAGAATTTCTACCAGAATGCTTTGAAATAATTTGCACAATAATACCATAAAAACACAAACATTAGTTAGTTCAAAACATTTCTAAAATGCTAGAGGAGAAGTGCAGTGATTAGAATCCTAGAATACTTTCAGTGTTACAATTTTTTGTGTATTTATATTGTATTTTATATTAATTGTATTTTACATACCATAAACATTTATTAATATTTTATATTTATGTATTTTATATTTATCTTATATCCCCCAATTAAAAAAATTCACCAACATTTTATTTTAAGCAACAAGTCAAACAAATACACACACTCAGAAGTGAAGCAACTGAGGGTCACAGTTACAATCATGAAAGAGTCATCATGGGAATGGTAAAAAATACAAAACAAGACAAACTATTTCAAGCAAAAGTGTCTTGCATGGCTTTTCAAGGCTCTGTATGCTCAACATACCTTTAACTGCTATTAAAATGCAGGGAAGTGGAGCAATATGACATTCCACAACAGCAGATTAAGACCTGATTGCAAAGGAGGTTAGTATGTCACACTCCCTGGTGATTTAAATCAGTATTCCAGGCCTGTGCTACACCTGACTCATTCCCCAGTAAAGCAGGGACAAAGGTCATCTGCAGCAATTCCCCCACCACTGCTGCAATTACCTCAGTACACATGTAGAGAACACAGCACAACTGGAAAAGAAACAGTTCTAACTCTATCAGTAGGAACTCAAGCATCCATTTGAACACATGCTAGGATTAATCTATGAAATCTGTCTTCTTGTGCTTTTTGTTTCTTTCTCATTAAACTGCTAAAATGAAACAGGGGAAATCAGCAAAATAAGATTCATCCCTGTACAAAAAAAAACCCATACTAGAATTAACGAAAAAAATGACAGAATTAGCAAAGAAAATGCACCTGGTTATATGCATATGCTATTTTTGGTAGGCTAGAAATAATACTAAGAAGTATACCAAGATACCCTAAATTTGGAAACTTGGAGAGAACATCTGCTTTAAATCATTTGGTAAAGATAAAATAAACTTTATAAAGGTATTGCACATCACACTAAAACAGGCAATATAGAAAACTGCTACTGCTAACATTTTTACAGTATCAGAACACGTTATTTATTTTGGTATGATCACTTATCCAGAGCAGTGGCAAGTTCATCAGGGTCTACTGAACTTTTACCAGGGTCTAGGTTTTGATTCCCAATTCCAAGCTTTATTCAGTACAAACCACTCATCTGAATAGACTCCTTTGCTAAAAGCATTTTCATAATGATGCAAGCAGAAGCTGTGTTAAGTGGCCATCAAGCAGAGGGTGCTATTCACCTGCTGCCTGCTTGGCATTCTGAGTGCAGTTTCATCCAGGCTATGCCAATCTCATTGCCACTGTCAAACAAAGTCACAGCGACAATCTGACAGTTAAACAATGGCTTGAACCTAAAATTTGCCAATTTGTTTTGCTATTGTTTTTTCACCTCTTTTGCTTCTGTTTCTTTCAAGCACAATTACGTCACTGAGGTGAACTATTTTGTGGCTAGTAAAAAATAGGTGTAGGAGCAATTTATATAACTTAATGCATGACACATAAACGTCTCTTTATTTATAACTGTTTCTTTCTCAACATCAGGCTTCTCATAAACAAAGATGAATCTCTCTTGTGGATCTCACCAGATGCAAAAAGAAAGAACACAATGAATATGTATTTCAAAGGTACAGAAGTGACTTACTGATCTAAAGCCTCAGCAAAATGTACTGATAAATTTAACAATTTTGCACTACATGGTTCACATTTTCATTCACACCTCTTCATACAAATGGGCCATATCTGATAAGCTACACTGAAGAGCTGTGCTTGAAAAATAAATTTCATTTCCGTTCATGAAAGATAAGTTGAAATGAAATATTTTGCATAAAAACCTGCCTCCCACAGAATAAAGAGCTTCACAGATCTCACAGTTCTATGAGCTACTTAATGTTTCAGTCCTCCCTATAAGAACAGCAAGTGCAAGCAATGCAACCAATGACTTGGTTAGAAGTCATTGCTGGGTTACTACAGAGGATGACCAATCCTTGCAAAGATCAAAGGCTCCAGGGCAACAGAAATAGCACAACCTTATTCAAAACTGTATTAACACATTAGCCTCCACCCAGAGCAGCAAGTTTATGAAATTAATTGAGGAGGAGGAAGAAATTGTTAAGATAAGAAGAAAACTTATTTCTTAATACACATGCAAATGAAGCACCTTAGTCAATGTTTAAGAGGCATTAACATTTACATGTCAATTATTACTAGAATTAGACTTCCAAAACATTTTCTTCTTACAATACAAATTTAGCACTCCAGTTAAGTATTAAAGAGAGAATGCTCTCCAGCAGTACACCTCTCTGCAAATATGGCTGCATTTAGTAGAATAACAAGCCACGTTTTTCACTCCATATAGGTTAGTATAACATCACTGAGAAATCAGAGAAGGTTATACTCACTACTGTGAAAATTTCCTAAGCTCTGTATGAGAGAGACTCCTATTGCTGATTTCACTGTCTGAAGGCACAGGAAGATGGCAGTGAGTGAGGAGTGAGCAGCCAGCAGGTTTTACTGCTGCCACTGTTATCCTGCTCACACAGAGCTCAACCAAGGCTCTGTTACTCAAAGAACTATTTCTTTTTCCAAGCTGAACTGGGAATGCAGCACCAACCCCATGCTGCTGCAGCTAAGTTGCTAGCAATACTCCAGCTAATTTATCTCCAGTTACGTGAGCTCCAGTCACAGCAATGAATCCAGTACAGCACATTAAGTCTCCCCAGGAATCTGTTAGGTATACATTCACTGCATGCTGTGCTCAACACTAAGTCACGCTACAGCTGATTAGATAATTGTATAAATCTGAATTTAATTACTAATTCTTCCTATTTTACTGTAACTGTTCCTCTGAGACCTCATGCCCAAGCCTCGACTACACCTCTATTCCTACCTATCCAAATTAAATATTATTGCTGAATGTCACAACTGGAAAAAGGCAACACATAGACATAAATGTGGAGCTAATAGAAGACCTTCTGCTTCCATAATAAAACTGGAGTTTAAAAGCAATTGACTTTGTACCTTGATTTTTTTCTATTTTGCAAGGAGCTGTCTGTGATCCTAATTCTAGCTCAGAGTTCAGAATGCTAAAGTTTAACTAATTGTTTTCAAAACTATTACTTCTGTTCAAGAATTTAAAAAGAATTGTGGTATTTTTACTCATTCCTGTTAGTATGAAGCTCAGTGTTTACAGTAAAGGCTTAACACTTTAATGTAATGAAAAAACATTTCACATAAGTTTTGCCCTAATTGTTTAGCAAATTAAGGTAGTAAAGGTCTGACGCTTCCCCCTCTGTAGCAGGCTAATTTACTTTTACATTACTGTTTATGTTCTTTGATTAAAAGACTGGATTATACACAGGAGAGCAAAATAAATATTCAGAAGTCCAGTGATGAGTTTTGGAAGCAGTGAGTCAAAACAGGGTTGGTTTAGGTTAGGAAAATACAGCCAAGTATGCCTGACAAAGTGTGAAGGGAAGAATAATACCTGTTATTATGAAGCTCACTGTTACAGGGAACAAGGATCAGGCATTTGTCAAGATCAGGAGCAAAATTTTAAAAACGGACATATTAAGAGTAACTGCTTCATTCTGTGCATTTAAATTATTTTTAAAAAGTTTAGCTGAGCTACTTGAGGCAAGGTTTTTATTCTGCAACTTGGCTATTATAAACTAGATAAAGATTTTACGCATGATACTCTGCAGGGCCACACATTACTTGGCTATAATGTACAAGCCTTTACACCATGAACCACACACACAGATCATCCATCAAACTGCCAAACTGTCCTTGTGTTAAAGGCATTAAAAATTCTAGATAAAGGTTCCCTGCCACCTCTGTATTAATGCCTGGGGCTGTTGGGGAGCACAGTTTATGCAGCCCACCACTCAGACATTAGGTTCTAAGAGCACCCCTTCCCCTTCTGGCACTGCATTATTTTCGTTACAATTGTTTTTCCCCCTGACAAAACCAGGAACACATCTCAGCACAGGAAGCAAATGCTCTCATTTCTAAAAGGCACAATCACACCCTTGAATTAGCCTCAAGGTTGATTTGCTTTTTGTTTTGTTATGTTTTTAGTGCCTTACTTTTAAGGCACAAAGTTATTTTCATTACATTATCCTATTAGAAAAGAACAGCAAGAAATCTGGTATTAAAATACAACATCACACACTTTTCAATGCTAATCTGTGTATGCCTCCTAAGAAAGTCTCATGGACTGTTTTTTATTATGGTAACAAAGACATTTTTGTAGCTGAAATGCCATAATTCTGCTGAGTCACTTAGCAGTTTACCAACTCCCACAGCTTGCCACGTTTTGAAGTACACTGTAAAAGCTCCTTAAAAGCTTGTGACAATTTCATAACATTGAACACTTCCAATAGAGATGACCCAGCAGGATTTGCTAAGCTTCTTGTCAAAACACAAAGAAAAGATGAAAAGAATGAGGAAAACAAAGCCTCAAGGAAAAGCTAATAGCACTGACTTGCTGAATGAAAGTTTGATCAATGGGATCAATTTTAATATTTTTTTTAACTCCCAGTTTTTTTGAATTTCACTTACACTGATTTTCTTCTTTAATTTAATATTTCCTGAGAGAAGTAAATTTGAATATTGAATAGATATTGAAAATTTTAGTATTTAGGAGTCAGTAAAGTGCTGACAAGGCAGAAAAGTTCTACTGAAAATAGAAAAAAAAGGTATAGTCACTTTCTGGAACTTTGTAACTCAATGTATAAATGCGACACCAATATCCTAATAAAGCCAAGCAGAACAGAAGCCCACCTAGGCCCAGTCCCCAGTTTATTTTAGTGCTTTGGTGCCTGTAGAGAGCTGACCTGGTGCAGCAGCCTCTTGAGCCTGAGGAGCTGGGTTTTGACGGCGGTGCAGTCCTGCACCATGTGCCGCAGGGTCATCTCGTCCAGCATCACCGTGTTCTCCGCCAGCGCCCGCGGCGCCGCGCAGCCGCTGCCCGCCCCAAAGCTCTCCAGGGGACCCGCAGCAGGCTCCAGGTAGCTTGAACCCCTAAAATAACCCAAACCAGAAACACACAGACATGACAAACTGGAGCTAGACAGCGGTTGGTAAAAAGGAAAGTGTTATGCAATGTGGGATATACTTACATACTGTGGCACACAGCAGAAAATAAATGAATCAGAAAATGTCAATGCTATCTCAATTAAATACAGAGTTTTCCTTTCCACTCCCAGAGACTCCTCTCAGACTATAAACTACAGTACCCTAAAACCAGTTAGTTCAGCAGAATTTCTATAAACTGTCATTCAACTCTTTAAGGACTATATGGTTACATTTACTTTACCAAAAAGTTAAACTGCAAAAAGCTACCCAAACCTACAAAGTAGTAAGATATTGGTTTTCCATGGAACACATAATCTACTTTAATCAACATATATAAGATTGTATCAACACGAGCAACAAGTACTGGGACTGAAAACAGAAGCATAAGTTTTGAAAAGATATTGTAACAACCCTCGGTGGTGCTTCCACTCAGACATACAACTATTCTGAAAATGTTGTATTTGTACTCAACATCACTTGAGATCCATTAGTGCCAAAATGGAATTGCTCACTGGGGCTTTAAATGTTTGTGAGGATACAGAAAAGTGCTTTACCTGTTCAAATCATTTTTACCATGGATATAATGGTCAGTATGGCCAAGATGATAGTGCTCCTGTGTATTCCATCGCTGTTGTGGTGCTCTTTTCCAGAATCCCTCTTGATGCTGTCTCGTATTTCTGTCTTGTCTCTCATAGCGACTCATATTTTCACATTCCTCTACAGAGAGCATAATGTTAGAAAAAATCATAAGACTTGTTCCCAGGACCTTGCAAATAAAATATTAACTATGTGCTGGTAACAGATGCAGTGTAAAGTCTGTGGGGTTTGTTTTGGTTTTTTTAACTGACCCAAAACAGTATGCATTTTAGAAGTGTCAAGCGAAATTCTGCAACAAGTCATATTTTTATTTAAAAAAACTTGTTACAAGAATAGCAACCTGTAGCAGAAACTGAAGAATCCAGCTTTAACAGTATTTCAACTTTAAATAGAAAATCATTTGGAGGAGGTAGAGATTATGGCAAAAAGAGATTTAAAAGTTACAATTTCCTATCTCTCTTACAGATGGTATCTCCAGGCCATTAACAAGTTCTAACAACACATAAACACAGAAAGACAACATTGTAAGAAAAGGCCAGTTTTTAATTGCAAAAAGAAAACTGTTCCGTTACTTAAGATACAGATAAACCTTGTCTTATTCACATGGTTTGGTTTTCAGACTCAGAGACATTTAATCTGTATTTATCTGGACAACCAGCATGATTTAAAACAAGGAAACCAAACAAGCTCTTTAAAACACCAACTTCGGCAAAGCCACAGGAATTCCACAAATGTCTTAAGGGAACGAACGCTAAATTTGGCAACAGCCCGGAAACGACTGAGAGAAAGCCAAAACAACTTCTACCCAGGAGTCAGACCCGGCAAAAACAGTCCTAAACTGCGATCCTGTCGCCACCCCTTGCTCTTGACTTACCCAGGGAGCTTCCCCTCACATTGTCATCCTTTCCTGGGAGCAGTGTTTGCCCCAAGCCCCGCTGCGCACTCGGCTCCCGAGCAGGCCCTCCTTGCTGCTGGGTTCCAGCCTGCGCGGGGCCGGAGCCAGCCCAGCGTCACCCTGTGATTTACACGGCCCTCCTCACTCCCTGCATGCTTGTGCAGCTACAACTGCTTCTATAAATACTGGCCAAGCAGCATCCCAGGCTCCAAAGTGAAACCAGGAGAGTTTCTGAGGACCTGGAAAGTCTTAAGAGGCTGACGTCAGTGAAGACGCACATAATTATGGAAAAAGTGTTGGCAAAAAGTGCTGTTAAACATTACTAGAACAAGTAATCATACCTACAATTCAGTTTTTACCACCTAGCAAATAACCAAAAAATTGCATAATAAAATAAATTTATTCACCCTAACTAACAAGATTTATTTGCCTTTAGCAGTGTCTTTCTACAGGTCATAACACATGAAAATTAATAACAAAGTAAGTGCTCAGTAAGTTTACAAGCAATTACCATTTTCAGCTTTGGAAAACTAAATATCGAGACACTGAGTAAAGACAGGTGGAGATTAACCAAGAAGTTTTGCTTTTACAAGTGGTCATGTTTACATAAGGGAAAACCTGGACGTGGCTGTTGAGTTCTTATTTTCATATCCTCTGCTGCCAATACAGGATTTTCAGGATAAGAAGCAGAGATACCCAGTTTATATCAGACTAATTTTATAAGGAAACCCAACCTCTAAAAAATGCCAAAAGTAGCAGTAATTAGCTTTTAATGTTTTTGTGGTAAACATTTACCTTTAAAAACATGCCCTCCCAGCAGTTTTTAAATTAATAATTTGTAATGGAATGACTGATACAAATGCAGTGCACATTTCATATAAACAAGGAAACTTAGGAGAAATTGATCTACCCTTTAAAATTGTTTCTTAGTTCTTCCTCAACAGAATTAAATTATTCCTACTGAAAGAATATGCCTTAGGCTTGCATTGTTACCCATTCTGGAAAATGAGTAAAAAAGTTAAAAATTCATACCTGTCAGGGTTGAAAAGTTGCATACTTGCAATGTCATCAATCATTTCCTACAAGCACTTTGAAAACTCATTCTGAGATTTAAAAGATTAAGTACTGCACTTCACACATGCATGATGTTAAAACATGATCTGCCACCATCATCATGGATGGAAAATTGTGGTTTATTTACTGTAAATTTGGTTTCATATCTAACATACATACAGGAGTCTTCACCCAGATAACTCAGAGGTACTCTCAAAAATTTACTGAATTTACTCCCTGAATTTACTTCAGCAAGCAGCTGAATGTTACACAACGTAAGTAAAGCCCTCTTCCTTTCAGTGCCAGTTTGCACTGGGTAGGGCCTGACAGTGCTCCACATTCAGTGTTTCTGCAGACTGCCCTCCACTGAACTTGGAGGTAAAACTAATACCTATATTCACATAACAAGAGCTCATCATAATAACAATACTCATCAGTCCCATGAGTAGCTCAGGAATAAACAAACCAAAGCCTCAAACTTTTCCAGTCTGAGATTCGAGAAAGTGCAGCTGTAATTTCCTTTACCAAGTTCATTCTCTTCTGAGTTTGTTCTATTTCAGGGACATCTAGGTACATCTACCTTCTCTGTGAAAAGTCTGCCAGCACCCTCACTGAAAGTAAGAGTGCATAAAACACTATTTGAAAACACATATCTTAAATTTTACATCTTCTGCTGCCCTGAAGTGTATGTATATCTATTAGGAGATATTGTCATTTTGTAGAAGAAAACAATTATTTATCTCAAAGAATTACACTGTCATTCACCAAAGCTAAAAAAAAAAAATACTGTCTCAGCATTTTCAAATGGAGCTGAATCATGAAACTGAAAGACTAACTAATAATTTGAAATTTATTCTATAGAAATAATACTGAGAAAACAATAGTGTGAAGCAAGGTTGCACTTTTATTCAAGGCAGTACATTTCTATATTCAGATTTTTTCAAATGTAAAGAGTTGTATTTGGGAAAAGAGAAATATCTCCCTCCCTGTATTTCACAAAAGAAGGAGTTGTTACATTAAAAAACAACACCCCAACTTGAACAGTGCACAGACTTATTATTTTTATTATTAGAAGAAAGCAACTCAAAAGTCTCTTCTGCCCATGAAGCAGTTTCACAGTGAGATTGCTTGGCTGCCTTACTTACCTTTGTCACGAGGTGGGTCCTCGGGCAGGTCCACATCAAGCATGAGATCATCATCTTCAAGATCACATGAATCAAGATTATTCAAGATATCCTGCAAGAAAGGAAAAGTGAGATACAGCTGGTCCCATGACACTGTCACAAAAAGTTTTGTTACACTTTTAGTGTGCAAACATCCAATGTGACCAGCAGCGTCCTCTCCTCAGGGAAGATCAACCTTATTTGAGACCATCTATACAAACAACAATCATCACACCTCTGCTAATATGACACAGTAACAGTGCTGGATGAAACAAAGATAGATTAAAACATTTTTCTGCCTGATGCCTATGGAATACTCACAAGATTTTATTATTCATTAATATCTTGCCTTCTCTGCAGTTGGGAGCATTTTTGAAACTCGACTGCTTTGTTTACTTGGAATTCTAAAACAGCTTTGTGAAGCGATGATGTTAAATAGATGAGCTTATTTCAGCTCTCATACTATCACAAAATCATTGAAAGGAGCTGAGGAAAACCTATGCTAGCTTGCCTTTTTAGGACAACAAAGATTCAAACACACTATTATGAGCACCAAACTCTGCTCTCTGCTTCTTTTTGCCTTTCAGATTGTGGCTCATATAAAGCTGTTCCTAAAGGGATTAATAAGCCATCACATTGCATGGGTATGCTAATGGCACAAGAAAAATGCTATTTAGTGTTAGTGCTAAACGAATTATACATATTAAATATAGTCAGGTAGATTAAAGGACTACAATTAGGGCAAGCCCAGTCAGTGTTAAAAAGACAGAGACTGACCAGTCTTGCTTTAAGAATACCAAGAGGAGGAGAAACTGAGGAGGTCAAGGCAGTGGAACACCCAGCTCACAGCTCAGTCAGACACTGCCAGTGCTGCTGGAAACCACAGCAGCCTGGGCAGAGAACCCAGACACCCTTTCACTCCATTACTCCAAGGAAACTAAACCCATGAACACCAAGTGACTACCACACACAGCAGGCCTGAGGAAACTCCTATGGATATCCAGCTCCTACTCCTCAGCTCCCAGTGAAAGTCATGCCTTTAAGGCTGAGACCAGACTCAGGCACCACACATCGGCCTCTTTCCTAATAGCAGAAACAGATTTTTCTTAGGTTTATTGTCTACCCAAAAAAGGGATGCCTGGCACCAATATTGTATAATTTATCAAATATTAAATCAAATAAGTGTTTTATAATTATTTCTCAAGTAATATGATCATTAAATACTTAAGTGAATACTGGCAGACATGCTACCAACACACTGCACAACAATATTCCCTTGCAAAGCCACCCCTTTGCTGGTTATCATTTGTTAGATTTGCCTCATCACAGATGCACAGGTGAAAAGGAAGAACATTAACAGGCATTTGTCTGTAATGTTGCTCCAGCTGTTCTTCAGCAGCCTTCCTACAGCACTCACAAAGCACTACTATATTTTATTATAAATGGTGACAAGAGCTAAGCATATTTTAAGATTTTTGGGGGGATTTGGGTTAGGACATTAAACATTTTGCATTTCTGCAGGGCAAGTTATTTATTGACTTAGAAGGGACAGTGTGATATGAAAAGTTACTTTGCACTTTGTAAAACATGAGCAGTACAAAAGCAAGATGGAATACTTGAGTCAAAGCCACCTGTTTTTGTCATATTTCTAAGTCCTATCTGAATTGCTTTGTCCACGAATAGCATACTATGCATTTACAGGAAAAATCAGCAAAACCTACACAGCAAGGCATTGGAAATAATAATAAATTAAACTATGGAAAAGCTTCACAAAAAAATGGAAGCCATTTAAAGGAAACATGGATTAAATATTTGGGACAACAAAATGCCTGTACATTTTTGCTACTTTTGCTTCCAGTTATTCAGTAACCAGGAGTAACTAATGCGTATTTTTTCAAACAAGTCTGCAAAATACAGGCACGCTTGAGAGGCAGTTTCAGTTTGCTAGTTGATAAATTATTTCTTATGCCATGCTTTCATCTTTCAAATTAGGGTGAACAAGCATTATATTCTTCTACTGCGAGAACTTTAATGAGCGTGACAAATAAAATGAAAACAGCAGCCACAAACACAAAACAAAGTGGAAAAGCTTTGCTATCACTGGACAAATGCATTTAAAAATGCACAATATAGAAACACAATATGGCAGAATGTTTACTAATAAGTCTACATAAGCCACCTTACTATCTTTGAATCAGAACTTTGGAAGTGTAATGGTGTCACAGAAGGTCAGTATTTGAGATTCCAGGCATACTTTCCTGTCAACAGCACATTTCATTATGCTTCCCTAATTACACATTCTTCACCACACTGAGGAAAGGAAACTCCATGCTACAAAAAAAAAAAAAAAAACCCACAACTGCAAATACCAAGACTTTGTAATCACTGGGCCGTGTGTGAATGCACTTTGAGCACTCCCCCCAGCAAACTACTTGGGAAACACAATATACATATAGGTGCCAGCAATGTCATCCTGAAATAGCCATAAGATAAAGTACAAGTTTCATCAGCACACTAGTGCATTAAAAAAAAAAAATAGATACTTCTACTGTTATTCTTTCTACTGCATAAGAAACTGCAGGAATTTACATGGGAATAACATAACTAATAATGTGTGCTTAACAGCAATTAGCATCATGAAACGATTCAGGGCAATGAGCTCAAACAGAACAGGAAATAAAGAAATTCTTTCCAAGTGCAGCAGCTCCAACCCTATAGAATATTATATTTCAGCAATTATTATAAGTTACAGAAAAAGAAGAATCCCATTCTGCTTGTATAGTTGAAAAAAGTCACGTATATTAAAAGGGGTATCATTTTCACAAGGCTGATTCTGCACTAGATTTCCAAGCTGGTACAACCTAGGAAGAAATTGAGTTTGGGACTGTGAAATCCCAGGTCCAACTACAGTGCTGTCCCCAATCTCTCTCTCCACAAAGCTTTTCCACGGTGCTTTGCTGGCTTCCTGCAATAGAACAGGGAAAGCATGAGGTGAGACAGATCACCTGTGAGTCCTGGTGTGAGAACTGAGTAACTCGAGCACCCCGTGCAGGGAACTCTCATACTGCATGAGAAGGGAAAAGGCTAAAAGGGTAAGGCACACCACATGTGTCATACCATTTTCAGCAAATTCACTTCGATGTTCTGCAAATCCTTGGAGTGACTGTCTTCAGATGCTTTTACCACAGGTCCGGCAAGCACACACAACAGCTCGCCCACACAGCTTGGGATTTAACCCTGTTTGTTGGAGGCATGGAGCCCAGCACCCCTTTCTAGAGAGGCACACAACATGGCGACCACTGCTTTGAAGGTTGGGGAACTCTATGAAGAAGAGCTGATTTTTTTCTGAAGCAAAACTTCAGATTTCATTGTAATGTTCACCATAATGAACTGGAGTGCAAAATATTCTTTTCAAAAAGTTTTGTTTCCAAAAATTCCTCATGCAATATGCATCATAAGCTTTTTCTTAAGCTGAAGAATGCTTATTGTCTGTCCACCAACCAATCTGAGTTCAATTTATCTTAACAGCTGAACTAAGCAAGAGGCCTGATTCTCAGCTTTCCCACTTTTGCACTAAGTATTTTAAGGTTATAATGCAACCAAAGTAAAGCAAAGTGCCCAAAATAGAAGACAGATAGGTATCTGCATTTTTTCCCTACTAAACATAAAAATGTTGACCAGTTAAATTTTATAACACCATGTGGAATTAAAATTAACACAGTGGAATTAAAAAAAAAAAAAAAGTCAGGCATTGAGGCTAGTGCCGAAATGTAAAGCCCTCAACTAATTTCAGAGCATGCTACCAAAATTGAGAAGAGTCTGAGCTCCAAGTACCAATGCCAGGTTAGGATAGTTTGCAGGAAAAGCAACTGCTTTGAAGGAGTCATGAACTGGTGGTGAGCATTTGGAACAACATTTTATCTGTTTCCATAATTCACAATCTCAAGCTTCACTTGTTTGTTCCACCCTTAGGAAGCAGACAGCTAAAGGAAAATAACTAATTGATTTAGTGACTTAGGTCTTGCTTTTGATGATGCTGAAAAAAGACCCCAGCAGAAGATAAGTGTAAGAGCAAAGAACTACAGGAGAATCAGGCCAAATAACTCAAGTGAAGCATTCAAGAGTAGCACCAAAACTAAGAAAACATAATTTCAGGTACTTGAGGAATGAAAAAAAGGAAGTGGCTTTTAAAAACAAACAGAAAACAGACTGGGTAAATCATTCATCTGAAAGGCAGCTAAAGAATAACTGCCAAAGTCAAACCCAAGGCAAGGCTGACAGAAGAAAAGAGGGAAACCTCCAGGGTTTTCTTTTCAATGCTATTTTCAGCATTTGACAACATCAGAGAAAGAGATAAATAAAGAAACTGGAAGTGTCCAAAAAGGCAACATTATATAGGAACTGAACAGAACTCTTAAGGGAAGGCAGAAAACACAAGCAGAGGAAAAGCACAAATTGTACTATAGGGCTGAAGAGAAAAGCCCACTGTAAATGAAGTCCTTAAAACAGGGGAAAGGTGGGATAGGACTCTACAGGTTACCAAACACAGGATAGGAAAGGAGTACACTGCACAAGTCACATTGAAGATAATTAGGCCAAACAAGTATTTTGTAATTTTGTCCATGCTCTGTAACTGAAGGTTGCTGTGGCAACATATGTAACAAGTTAGTCTGGGAAATCCAAAACATTTTTGGTTTAACTGTTAAGTAGAACAGTAAATTTTAAAGATTTACTGTTCTTTAAAACATTTTTACAGAGGCATTGTATGTTCTACTAGGTTTACTGAAGGTATAGAGGAATTCCTTATTAACTTATTGCATGCTGTATCTAAAGCATCTATACTTGCTGGTTTTAAAGTTTTTTAATATAAAATCAGATGTCAGACTGTGTAAAAAATCAGTGTATAAATAACACAATGAAAGAAGAGAAAGAGAAAACCAGAAATATTAGCCATTCTGTTGAGATTTCACCAACTGATAAGCAGCAGCACTTTCAAACACACAGCCCAAGCTACACCCACTGCCACATGCAGCATTCCTTGACTGCCATCTAGCCTTCAGCAATGAGGAAAGCTGAAAGGGGGAAGCACTGGAACCATCTTTCTATAGAATTCCAGCAAAATTTAAGAAGATTTTCTATTTTTTTTTTTTAATAGGCTGGCATTTTTAAATAGAGAGGTTCCTGTTTACCTTCAAACACAATCACAGAAAGCAGCCAGCAGTGAGCACGAGCAGTGACAGAGGAAGAGCAGGGGAGGAGGAAAAGCAGTTCTTCCTACTCACTGCTTCCAGTCTGTTTGTACAAAAAGGCTACCAACACCAGAGGTTCAGCATTGCTTTTACAGTTTATCTAACCAACAACAGAGCAATTTACCCTATTAAGCAATGTGCAATTGCTACAGCTACTCTTAACTGGCAGAAATTATTGTGAATAATTCCCAATCCACTGACTTGCACTCTATTAAATGTACAGTGTTTGCTTTAAGGACAATATAGATGCTTCAAATAATTCCCAGCTGAGAAAGGAACCAAACTATAACCTCAGAGGAACAGCTTGGGCACAGCTGTACCAGGAGCTCAGTTGTTTCCTCTGTGCAAGAGTTTTAATTCTACTCTAGCGAGACTTTTGGAGTGACCTGACTATGACATGTTACACAGCATTAATGTGTTCTATTCTTACACAGTCAGCTTAATATACTTGTTTCTAATTAAAACCAAAACAATCCTCAAATACCTCCGAGCTACTTTGGGGTGATTCTACTTCGACCAATCTCTCCATGAGCTGCTAACAACATGGGAAGTGTTCCCGCACTTAAGTGCACTACTGCAGAAGTGTGTTTATGCCACATCACCCTGATACAGTTCCACAGCGTCAGTCAGCATCAGCCAAGGGCACAACAGCTCAGAACCAGCTCATAGGTGGGTATCCAGTTACCAGCTCATACAGAAACTGTCCCTTACAAGCCCAGGAAATGAACCAAGTGCTAACTTCTACCAGTGTTTGCTCTCATATTTCACACACCATCACAGCAGCTGCCACGCTCTCTCCACAGCACAAACCCAAAGGTGTAATTAATGGATGCCATGAACACAAGTCCAAGTGAAGTTGCCTTCCTTGGTTTTTCCAGCCAAAACAGCCTGAGAAAATTTAGTGTGTCAGTTCTGAAGGAAGCAGCTCTCAAAGGCATATAAGCTTTCCCATCCCAATGGAAAAAAGATAATTTGCCATAAAAGGTTGTTCACAAAATGTCATGTCTCTCAGACTAGTATCACAAGAGGTTTGTACACTGTAATAGTTGTATTACCCCCTAATAATATTTGACAGCAGGGACACCTATGTAACACAGGACAGACAGAAGTGTTAAGTAATTAATTTTCCCACCACCTCCCCTTGCTGCTGTAGTTAAACTCTGAAGTGACTGGAGCAGAGGTAGGACAGTAGATGGTGGCTATTTTCACTCTAAAATCAGTCTCTAATCTAATGACATTTCCTTTCTCTGCCATGAGCAGAAAACTACCTGCCAGCAAACTCCATCAAAGGAATGGCTGAGGAGCTGACAGAACACTCTGAAATGAGTTTGTGCTCTTAGTTCTGTATTGACAAGCAACAATACAGACTGTATTTTTCATAGCAGTTGCAGTTTTCTACTAAAAACTTAATGGTGGAAATATTACTCAAGCATGTTCTCCCATTACTTCAGTATGTTCACAAATATTATCTGTTCATAATGAAGATTAGAGGCAAAAAGATGACACTGACTTTTGAGGCTTCGAAATCAGGAGCAAGTGGTCTAGTGGTTTTCCAAACATACATTTTTAGGCATAGGCTTCTTAGAAATTAAGAAGATGAAAAGCAAATGCCACAGATTTCTGTACATGCATTATTGGAAAAATGAAAAGTATGAAGTTAGAACAGTGCAATTTAAGTAAATCAGAATAATTTTCATCAGATTCTGGAACACGACATGAAGATATTTGGCCAAAAGAACCTGGAACTTAGACATGAATTTAGAAGCTTAAATAGAGGTTACCAACTACAGCAATGTCCAATATGCAACTTCCAATGAAAAACAGCTTTCAAGGCTGACATGTGTATTAGATCCCAATTCCAAAATCAATGTATAGATACATATATACACCTCAGCAGGAAGTTTGACCACAGAAATGGCAGCTTCCCAGACAATGTATTTCCAAGAAATATTTCTATATCCCAAGTAAAAATTCACACATTGTTTGCCATTTTCTAGAATGCATCAATAAAAGCTAAAACCTCACAAAAGACTTCATGTGCTACAGTGATACCTCTTGCCAAGAGATATATTGGCCTAACCCAAAAGTCAGGCTTTCAGGTAAAGGAATGTCAAGGACCAATGAGTTATTCAATTTGTCCTACAGGACAGAATTTCTTTGGTGAGGAAAGAAAATAATGGAAATTCTCTGAGCAGAAGCAGAAAACAGAAATCCATGCTACCATTCCACATTAGTGATGCTATTTGTTCTCCATCCATAAAAGGTGTTCTCTACTATGTTGGGCATGGAGGGAAATGTTGAAAGAGGGACAACACAAAATGCAGAGTATCTGACTCTCTCTGGGTTTGCTCTCAGTCACTCCCAGGAGGTTCACATACACTTTGTACACTGCAGTGTACCCACAACCCAGTGGGGAGTATCTGTCACTGAGGATTTCTATCTCTGCCCATACACACCTCCACACCTGCATGAGGTGACTTTTCAAGTGCATTCACCTTGGTTTGTTTGAATACCTCCTGGGCAGACAAAATCGCCTCTCCCCTTCACTGGCACTACAGTCAGATGCACATTCTCATTCCTCTGACACTGATGAATCCTGATATCCCTTCACACACCTGAAGGGAGAGATTGCCCAGTTTCCTCCTCCATGGTTCAGTTCTGTCACAACAGTGGCCAAATAAAACCTGGCAGCTGCAAGAAAACTAAAATCTCTGAGGTTTTACAGGCTTGGTAGGCAGCAAAAAGGCAATAGCTACTTCAAAATCCAAATCACCCCAACACAAGATTCCCTAAAACTAGAACAATTACACTAATTAAATAATTATACCACAAAAATAATGTCTTCCCTCTCTTTCCAACCTCACTACAGTATTGGGCATCTAATAGTTTCATCAGTTCTCACTGTATCACATTCACTGGCAAAAAAAACACTTACTTGCACCTTTATTTTCATTGCAGCTGTAACCAAACATCACAAAGCTTAAAAAGACCAGCTGCTCGTGGAACAAGAATTAAGTGTTTTGGCATTAATCTCCTTAAAAGAAAGTTCAACTAAAGAAAGGAAGATGTATAGAAGGCAATATCAAGAAAGTATAATAAATGGAATAAAATAAAATAATAAAAGGAATAAATGTATTATTTATTGTATTATTATTACAAGTCTGAATTCACATTAATAAATTACTCACTTGATAAACCAGACTAGCATCTTAAACCTTACAATAGAGTCATTTTGAGAAGTGAATTATTTAAACAATTAAGGTAATTAACACTAAATTACTTGTAAATAACAACTGAAAGAAATTAATAACTGAATTAAATAATTCTATTTTAGCAAGTTCATTTTCTCTAAGAAGTAGAGCATATTTCACTGAGTACCAATGTTTCAGGAGCCAGAAAGCATTCTGCCCAGTCACAAAAACTAATTCAGAACTGCCCTTGCCCAAGTTACAGTCACAAAGGGGAAAAAATATAACAAAAAACAGCAACAAAAATCTTACAAAATTACAAAATTGCCCAGAAGAAGAGAAAAATATAACTATTTTATACTCCAGCTAAAATTCTGGCCATGTGTCAAACTGATTCATTCCAGTGAGATCCAGATTTCATCCCAAGAGCAATTAAATTCTCAGCAAAGCAGTTAAAACCCATCTGTCTCCTCAAGCCAGATTTCAATTATTATTCCATAATCCTATGCCCTTATAATTACACTGATGTTCACTCTGCACATACCCAAAAATACTGGCTTTATTTACTTCAGGATAAATGAACACAGCGCAAAGATTCACATTGCTACTGGAGCCTACAGGAAAAAGAGCCAATCTGACAGTCCAGGGAACACTCTGAACGCTTCCTGTCCAAATAAAATTGCTTGAAAAGAAATGAAAAAACCCCAAATCACATCACAAGAACTTCTCTTGAGAATATTACAGAAAGAAGCCAAAACTAGTGGAATGTTTTCAGTTTAAACTTTTACTTCTTGCAGACTTTGAGCACTGTAATATTGTAGCATCTTTAAAACAAGCAGATATCTCAGAACAAGAACTGCTGTACTTCCCATCCTTCTCAATATAAATAAGGACTTGCACTTGCCAAAAACGTTCAAAGCTTCATTCTGAACAAACACATATTAAAGCTTCTGTTTCTCATGTGTCTCCTTAATGTGCTGGAGATGAGAAAACACCTCAAACCTTGTGACAGCAAGAGAGGCGAGCAAAGGAGCTGTGAGACTCCAGCCAGGATGCCTGTTTCAAGCTACATTGTTTACACTTATGGTAACCAGTATTTTCAGATAAAAATTACTGGTAACAAAAATCTAGCAAGACTCAACTACAACCAGTAGTTGTATCTTGCACTGCTGAGCAGCTTTCTGCCATGAAGCACTAAAGCAACTAGGCATGGCAGTCAGTGACTAAAACCCAGGACAGGAGCAAACAGTACAGCTAAAATCAAGTGAGAGCACCTATAGATAAATACTGCCCTTCCTGCTGAGTTACAGAGCCATCAGCTGCTCTGCTAAGCATCAGTCTGCTCACACAGAACTGAACCTGGTGCTCTCAGCAGCAAAATCCAGCTGTTGAAAAGACTATAAAGAACACCAACAAAACCAAGTGATTTGTTGACTTCAAATGCAGAAATGAAACAACAACAGGGATAGTGGAATTAGTTATTTTCTGTTATGCAATTAGACAATAAAGATATTTTCATCCTTACACAAACCCCACACATTCCTACCAAGCTCTAAGTCCTCCCTGTGATATTATTTAGATCTGTATGACTCTTAAATCTCCAACACTGGATTACATATTTTCTCCACAGCTGTTCACTCAGCTAGTAAAGAACAAGAGGACTATACTAAAAGAGGCCAAATTTTCTTTTATTCTTCGTCCTCATGTCTTTAAAACCAAGATGTACTGAGAATAGCAAAGAGATTGGTTTTTCTGCTCCCCAAACAGGAACTATGAGCTTCAGAGGCCAGCAAGTTCCTGCTGTTACCTTCCTATGCTGGTTCTCATTTCAGAAGCCCAGTAAAAAACCCCTTTGCAAAAGCTGCCCTTCCAAAGATGATCTGAACACTCCTAAACTAAGATCACCCAATGGCAGCTGCACTGCCATCTACAGAAAAGCTTAGGAAAAGCATTTACCATTTAGTATTTGTTGCAACTAAGAAGGACACAGCTTAAAAGACTACCAAAACAACAGCAGGATGGATATGAAGAAGAAAAAGGGCAATTGTGCAGTAAACATGAACAATTACTCAGCACATAGCCCCCTGAATTGTCACTCAGACACATTGCTTCTACTCACCCCAGACTGGTGCCACAGGAACTCCAGAACTACTGCTTTGGTGACTGCCCTGGAAATACTAAATCCAAGGGGCAGGCAGGCTGGCATTAGCCCAAGCACTCCAAATTCTTAAATCTGACTCTCATCAATTGGATTTTGACACACAGATATGAACTGCTTTTAACTCACCACACTGGAGGATAGAAACTGCATAATTTGATCACGTATCTCCCAGCAATCAAAACATCTGACGTTTTGACTAATCACAATAATTATTCTCAATGTCTTCACTTTTTGTCTTTATACTCCCTGCTTGCAGAGAAAAGGAAAAACATGGAACAAAAGCTTACAGTAACCTACTCAAAAGCAGTTTTTCAGAAAGAATGAAAAACTGCGTCAGAAATAATTCTGCATCTCCAGATTAGAAAAGATCACTGTTTAATCTTCAGGCTAAAGAAATCAAATATATGATAATTTCTACCAAAATCAACAGGTACATGGAAAAAAAACCAAACAAACTACTAAGAGGCAATTCAACACTTCAGAGCTACATTTTTCTCTCTCAAAACACACTTCTGCCTTGCAAAAATAAAACATGCCATTGATGTTTTTCTCATTCAGATAAATGTCACAGTACAGTAAGCACTGAAATTCAGGAAAAGTAGTAACAGAATAAAAAATCAAAATGGGTAGAAACAACATGTGATCTTCTAGATTCAACATCAAGTCTTAAAATCTGCTTTCTCCATGTCCTCAAAAACTAGTAAATACATTCTTCTATTCTTAAGCCCTCTTTAAAAACTCTTTACTTTCAATAAACAAATAATCCAAAATAGTGAACAAGAATATCAAAGGCTTCTAATGTACCTCTGCTCCACATCAGCTTACAACATCTTCTGTCAATCAGCACATTGATTCAAAAGGAACTCATACCCACGCACAGGGACCACATGTATCAAAACCTAGATATATGCTCCAAAAGCACAGTAAAAAAAGTGTCTTCCATTTGTTTGTTACTTCTCAGAGTATGCATCAAAATACCTATTTTTAAAACTTACCAAGGACAAAGTTTAAAAACTTCCCTCTTTTCTTGGCATGTGCACGCCTGTGTCTAGAGACAAGGGTGCTTGTTTTTGCAGTGGCCTCCATGAAGCTTGGGTTTTCCCTATAAACATCAATAAAGCTACAAAACTCATACTACAAAAAATCTCTAACAGCTTTTCCAAGCTGGTCATAAATGCCTCAAAAAGTTAATAACCACTGTTAAACTCTTTCAAGCACTAGATCCCAACATAATAATCTAAGATGGAGAGCAAACAATACCACAAGCAGCTGAAAATATATCAGGAAATCATATTCAGTTACACATAAAGAATACAATTACCTATCTGTGCTCAAGTCTGAAAGTGGTATCTACGTTACTAAATTGACAGTGGTGACACAGTACCTAACACACCTGAAACACACAAAGCATGGCACATTGATTAAACCAAATTGGTTTTCTCAAACGTTCTCATCATGTTAATAAAATCCAAGCTGCTTGATTCTGTGCAGACAAAGGAGTACAAACAGGACAGACAGACAGAATTTCCTTCAGGCCCACTAGAAGTCCAAGGTTGACTTCCTGATCTCAGATGGAGGATCACAGAACAGCAACAACACTCCATCCACTCTCCTCATATTTAATGATGCACATCAGTTTGAGTTTAGCAGCAAGAAAAAGGCTGTGCTGCATTTGTGCATCCCACTGGAGATGCACAAAGAGCCCTGCTACAGTGAGCTACAGCCAGGTCTCTACCTCAAAGATGCTATGATTGCATGAAGAGAGAACTCAAATATCTGCTTCATCTCACAAGGGCCCTATGAGCACACAGTACAGAACAACAAATGCAAGAAGCCACAGAGGCAATAGCTATTTTCTGGCTTTTTCACTCCTATGTTTAGAGATCAGTAGGAGGTATTGAACCTATCCTTTGCAGAATTCAAATTTCTTTATTCCTTGTGAGAACTGCTATGAGGTTGCATAAGGAAGGACCTGTTTTCTCCTGACTTTAGACTAAGGAAATTAAAAAATGTGTGCAAACAGCCTGATCAAGGTCACCTGCCCACAAACAGGAGCTCCTAAACAAGAAGTTTCACAAAGCAATCAACTACAGGGGAAAGAGGAAACACTTAAAAAATTTTTTTTAAAAGCACTAATATTAAAAAACATACTTAATAAGCAACAAACTCAACACATTGTAATAATGCAAGTTATGAATGCAGATACATACTATGCTGTTCATTTCTGAAGAGTCATAACTTCCACACGGATGGACACTTCCTATAGGTTCCAGCCCTTCTTCATCCCACATGTATGTGCCATCAGAGCTGTCAGATGGAGAAAGCTCAAAGGAGGAGCCAGCTCTGTAGTTCATCTCGGAAGAGATGACATTCTCAGTAGTGTGTTTTGTGCTTTCACTGTTGTCATCCACTGCTTAAAGAGAAAAGCGTCAGTTAAGATTAGAAAAACAATCCAATATTTAAAAAAGCAAATATTAAAATGCCTGTTACTGGTGTGCTACCTTTGCTGGAACTGTACTGTAACAGAAACACCTGAAAGCTTTCTACAGTATTGTTCTCTCATCCCAGAAGCGGCAAAAGCTCAAGCTGGCTTGGCAGCTACAACCAAGGAATCTTCCAACCTACATCTTTGCTAACCTTTTACACTGCTCTAATTCACCCACCATGGAAGCTACTTTCTAGAAATCTGCATCTCTTTAACATATTAGAAGGTGGGTTCAAAAATATATCTTTTGGATCTAGTCTTTCAATTGCAACATCTCAAACAAGCTTTTGTCATGAGAACCCCATCAAAGATTTGAAAATGTGGCTTTTAAAAGCATCATCTTGTGTCTTCATTTTTAAAAAATTAATATACATCAGAAAAAAACAAAAAAGACCCAGTAACAATCCTGTTTATAACTGAACTAATTCAATTACACATCCTACACTTATTTCCATTACTTAGAACCAGTTACAGCTGTTCCCTGCCTACAGAGGTGGAGGGAGCACGAGGTGAAATTTTCTTAAAATATCATCAACCCAGAAAATGAATGGCAAAGCAAGGATATGAGGAATTCCACAACCACAACACAAATGTGTTTAAAGGAGGTCACCTTCATTTTTATCACAAAGAGCTCTTCAAAGTAATGCTTGGGGAAAAATTGTAATGCAGAAAAGGCACAAGCAAACAAATATGCCAGCATAGAGCGGTTCCATTCTGAAACAAATCAATGGTCAATTACATTAAATAATTTAATTACCATTACAGAATTTTTATTTAGCACCTAAAATTTCAAACAGAACATAAAAAAGGTATTTACCAGACACATTTATATCAAGCCAGTCGTCAGCATTACAGCAAGATCCTCCACCTCCCTTGAGAGATGTGAACGGCTCGATGGATGTTCTGCTCCCGTGCTCTAATTCCTGAAGGCAGCTCTCCTTCTGCTGGATTTGTACAGTTCTGTTTGCCTCTTCTATATCTATGAAATCGTCACTGAAGTCTTCACTCAAATCGTTTTTCTCAGAGGACGACAAAGAAGATATAGATATTTCATCTCCATCATCGCTCATACACATCACTTTTGACCCATGTTTTCCCAGACTTTCATGCAAGGCCTCACCAGGTTCTGTTCTTTGAGCCCTGCTCTCTAGAATACTGTTTTTATCAACGGCTCTATTGATGCTCGCTGAAATCTCCGCGCTCTCCACCATGCGTGTGTCCGGAGACACACTTTTGCTGCCATCCACAACAGTGTTCCCAGCAAACCTCTGCCTGCTAGGCTTCAGCAGAGAAGGCCGACTTAATCTGTATCCATAGGAAGGTGCTGACCCAGATCCATTTGACAGTGGGGGTTTCTTGGAACAAGGAGCTGACATAGCGGAGTACGGTCTGGTAAATCCATACTTCATCGGCTCATTTCCATTGGGTACATCCAACTGACACGCGTTTCTTGACAGCAGAGCAGACCTCTGAGATGTCCTGGCAGCGAGATTTTGACTGTGATAAGGCCTTGTAAGATCCACAGCTTTATTAAAGGAATGTGACCTGGTTAGAGATGCAGTGGGAAGGAAAGAATTCTGAATGGAATGTGAAAAACTTTGTGACCTTACCATTTTGTCACAGGAAAAAGCCTTGATAGCATTGTCTGTAGCCTGTGCCAGGGTTTCTCCCAAACTTGTCCTTGTGGCACTAGAATTAGCTCTAGGTCTCTGCAAACCTACCACCGGCCGATTTCCATAAAACCCATTTAAATTTGATCTTGGAGCATTGAGTCCAGAATATGTCCTTCCTGACAGGGTACCTTTGGTGAATTTAGCTGAACTAGAGAGTCCAGGTATAGACTTTGGATTTAATTCCTCACTAGAAGATACAAACATATTGGCTTGCTTTGCTGCTTTTGACGCAACTGAAGCAGTACTGTTCAAACCCACCCTGAGCTCATCATTGCCCAATGCTCCTTGAGACTGAGGGTACTTCTCAGGATCAATTAATTTTTCATTAGAGTTGCGTTTGGCGTTGGCCTCTCTCCCATTCTGATCGTTAAGCTGATATTTATTTGATTTTTTCCAGTTGAAAGCAAAGGAAGACATTCCAACAGTGCCATTGTGCTTGCTGAAATTTTTGCCACCATTACTCCCAGCTGAGTTCACAGCCGTCCCATTTGGCATAGGTTGCAAAACAGTCCCTAAAGTTTTCGTTCCATATTTCGGTAGCCTGGAAACCAAGGATGTCCTGTTTTGATTTTTTTCTTCCATGAGCTATTGGGTACATTGGTCCTTAAAGGGTGCTTGAACCTAAGAAAGAAAAACAAAACAACATTAAACCTGAGTAAACCACACATTAAGCAGAGTTTTCTATATATCTGTAGCTACATGCTTCCCAGATTTCTGTGCATTGCTCCACCATGCTGATAAAAAGTAACCCAGACACATCTTGTGAACTCCAAAGTTCCAACAATTATCTGGCAGTAATATGTTCTTCAGATAACAGCTCCCCCTCCCAACTTTCATTCTCTACTAAAACCATTTTTTTGTTGTTGTTTTCCTTTTGTAATCTATAAAATAAACTTGAGAAGAGGTTGGATGGTTTTTTTGTTCTTTTTTTTTTCCACTACCTATTTTCAGCAACAACTGAACTTTCCAACTGTTACAATTATTGAGTTATAAATGTAAGATTTAGTATTTTTAAAACAGCCACAAATATGACACAGCAAAAACCTGTGGTCAGCAACATAAACCTGCAAAAAATGATAACATAAAATCTGACTAAAAGCTAATTTTTTGAGATTGTTTTCATTTCCCCAATGCCTAAAATATAGGAAATGACCACTCATCATGCATCTCACCACAATATTTTTTCTTCCCGGACATTATGGATCTTCCCAAATTAAGATTCACATTCCTAGTCATTGTTTTCTCATTGTATGGAGACTGTAGTCTATTTTGGAAATCATCTTATTCACACATGAAATCTGAAGTACAGTGCAACAGTTGCATAAGGTCAGTGTTAGTAAGCGAATTCAGAAGTTCTACTTATTCAAAGTACACAGAGTATCTTGTGTAACCACAGCATTACCCTCAAGTGAGTCACTCCCTAGGCTGCAAGAGGTCACTAAGAAACATTTACATTCTTAGTGATATAACTGAAGATAAAATCAAGGATAAGATCGAAGTGGCATTAAAATCATGCAAACTGAAAAGCCCTTAGGATTTGTCAGTGAATAGGATGCCCCGGAGCAGTACTTCTGAAAGCAGATCTACATTACAAAGATAGAAAGGTACTGCAGAGAGGGCATTTAGAGGCTCCTAACTTGTGAAAACATCAGAATCCACATTCTGCAACTGGTGTGTGCATTTCCATTGTGAACGACACAAATGTGACTTTTCAAAGACTCCCTGAATTTTTGCACACCGGAGATGCTGCCCAGGTGTGCAAAGAAGGACAAAAGTATTTCCCCCTGGGACCACAGAACATTTCATTTGCCATGTATGACATCTGTCTGCACGTGGATGGAAGTGTCCAATGTCAGACTTCCTGCCTAGAGTGGATCTGCATACCTTGCACAGGAAAATAATATCATCAGGCAACATCAAAGATCTTTATTTCATGTCAACTACATAAAATAAGGCTTTTCTTTAATAACTCCATGAATAAAAAATGGCCTTTAATATGCTGATGAATTAATTCCCAGCAAGCATCATAGTGCAGATCCCTCGGAAGTTAACCTAACTCTAAAGAAAAGGCAAGTCCTGTGAAGAAATCTTCCAAACTGAAAAAGTTAAATTAGAAAGCTGCTAATTTAACTTGTATGCTCTATGGATAATTCCCTTTTCACATCTGTCTACCATTTCTTAGGTGACTGCAAAATTTAAATGAGGCCATTTAATTAGATTACTTTAATCCTCCACCAAGTGCTGCAAATTAAACTTGAAAAGGAGACCTTTCCAGTTCTCTAGGAAGGGCTCTTGCTCATTTATCCTTGATTAGGCAAAGACAACACATTATCTTCAACAAAACCGTACTGATAGCCCAGAACACTTCTGATAATTAAATTAAAAACAAACAATACTTCTCTGTATTTTATTAGCTATGTAACTGTAACTACTGTACCACTTCTTCAAGCTGAGGTTTCACTTGTTTCATTGACACTCAATGTCATCAAAAAACCAACTGAAACTTAACAGCATCATGTCTGGCAGACGTTTCCCAGAAAATGGGGAATTCTCTTATTAAGTTCTCTAAACTTCCTTAATCTTTAGCTATGCTTACTAGGAAAGATTACACTAGCCTAACACTTAAACTCCCTTATCAAGCAGCACTGTTACTACTTAGAATATGATTTCTGCATCCCAGAAGATTCAAGTTCAATACAATTTAAATTGTAGCCTACTGTACTATAAAGAAATTCAAAGTATTTTTAGACTTAAGCAATCTATGGATTTTTAAAAAACTGCCATTTGGGCAAACAAGTTTTATATTCTTTGCCTTGGGAAATACATTATCTAGTGCACACAAGCCTAATCGGAATTAAGCTAATTATAAAGAGCCTAGCCTTACATAATGATCCAGGGAAAAGGAGTTAAAATCCACAGACCCCCTCTGAAGTATAATCTGAATTAACTAAAAAGCTGCTACATCCTTACCTTCAAGGATATTCAAGATCCTGGTGATAAGCAAAAGGATATTCCTTCTGACCCTCCTTGGTACTTCCTCTACAGGATTATTTACACTTTGATAAAATCCTGAACTGTTAGTTTCAACTGGCAAGCACAACATTCACTCTAATTTCATTCACAGTTTGTTTCAGCACCACCAGGAAGGCAGTTGCCTATACTTTAGCTTCTCAGCTAAGTTCTGCTTTGCATCTGAGACTGTGCCCTACAGAAGACAGCTTAAAGATTCCCACATTTGAAAGCTTAAGCATCTTAAAATACTGCAATCCCTACAATCCCTGCCACTAGGAAGATACCAGCATTTTCCAGTTCCAGATTCCTGAATGGACTGAATTCCCCTCCTTTTGTCACAGCAGTGTGGAATACCCAGCTGAGGAATGGAACATATCTAACAGACTGGTGACAAGCCAGAGCAATTCCCCTCTGCAGACCTACTGCCCTGGCAGCAGTTTCAGATCTGTGTTTCATTCACAGAAATTTAAGTGCACGTGTATTTCCATTGTGCCTGTGCACAGCTTAAAAAGCCACCTCTTATACCTCTGGGTTATTAAAAACACATTAGATCAGTTATGTGAAAATACCTTATTTCCACCAACATAGGGAGGTATTGAATGTCAACAGGGAAAAATCTGTGAGGTCCCTGCAACAGAAACAGCAAAGGCTTCCTTAGCACTCGCTTAAGACCATTGCAAGACGGGCAGCATGACTGCAAGTCAATTTTCAGCGTTAAGAGGACCATGGGAGCTTAATAGAATGGAAGAAACTGGCAAGAGATCCAGCTGGCAAACACCTGCTCTGCGCATGACAAGCCCTGGGGAATTCAAGATCATGAATCCTGAGGAAATCATGCATGCTGTACGAATTAAAATGAATCAGAATGCAACCAGAAATTCTGATGGCTTCAAGATTGAACTTTGAGTATTTACAAATTTTTGTTTTATTTTGTGGTTTCAGTGCAGTCAAAAGTGCCACATTCACTCTAAGATCCAGTAAGATTTATCAGCTCTGCAGTAAAATCCTCCAAGCCTGCCTTCCTTATCCTTTCATTTCTCCAAACACCTGTTCTTGAATCAATTCCCAATGCTTTATGAAGGCATCCCTGAAATTTAGCCATTCTCCCTTTCCTATGTCCAAACATAACACCAGCTTCCCTGACACTGTCTTCTGAAGGTACCATAGTCAGGAAGCATAGCAAGAAGTCCCAAGACTGCAAGGGCTTCTCTTAAATTACCTTGCCTTTCTGTGTCCCAATTGGTGAGATTTTGTTTTCAGGTCTCAAGACAGCTTAGAGATACACCCTTTTCTGCTTTTTCTCCTTCACACTAACAAGGTTCTACCCACTTTGAAGGGCTGATCCTGCAAACACCAAACAACCAGTTATCCAAGCTGCTCTTGTGCTCAATTTACTGCCAAAATACACTGGGTCAAAGAACAGGAGCAGAACATGATAATGAAAAAAGGGAATAAGAATTTCAGTATTTCTTACACTGAGCAGTATCTTTAGTCAATACAGCAGAAAATGTGACATTCTTTGCCACCTCTAAAAGCATTCTTGCTATTCATCAGAATCCTTAATGTTTGATAAGCCAAGAGGACATAAGCACTTACTGGAGAGAAAGAAAGCAGCTCTATTTTGCAGAAGAAAGCTACCACAATACTTCCAGAATCAAAAACTCCCTCTGCATCCCTCAGGGCCACACTGTCAGTTCACTCTGCCATTAATGCTGTTTACATGGAGCACGAAGCACCTCAAGGAAGCAAAAAAGGGCTAAGTGTTATCTGCCCAGGCAAGGATATTTTGCAATTGTTGCCCACTTGTGCTTTTCATATTAGTCAAACAGAAACTATGCCTTTTAAACTCCAAATTTTTACATCAAACCTAACCAAAACAGGGCATAAGTTATCAGAAGCCCCTTTAGAGTTTATTGAAGAGAAGTTGTGCAAATTTTAACTACAAGAAAAACCTCTGCTAAAAACCTGTTTCTCAAACAAGTGGAATTGCACTGATTTTTGGCATTCTTACACAACTAACAAGGTAGAAGGCAGACAAGGTCCAGATGCTTAGCCAGCTGCAGCAAGGAGCAGCTTCACCACAAAGAAAAGAAGGTGGAAGAGGTTACCTGAGAGTACAGATAAATTACTCCCAGTAAAAGAGAATATCAGAGTCTGTGAACGAGAAGAAAGCCTCGACAACACGATTTCAAGTTCCTCTTAAGTGTTAATGCAGGTTATTATGGTTTGCTCATAAATGAGACGTGAAGTGCAATGACAATTACTCTTTCCTGCCTTAGTGCTGACAGCCTAACTGCTGTCAGGGACAGGTCAGCTAGAAATTGGAATAAAGCATTGGAGATGCATGACTCCTCTCTGAATCTGCTCTTCATCTGATGTGTCCTCTTGGAGGAAGTCATCAATTCCTTTCTTCAGCAGACCTTGTTAAACCTGGATGAGCAATGTCAAGCCTGTAGGTGCAGATCTCAACGCCAGGCAGCCCTTGCATAACCAGCTCCAAACCACACAACCCAGAGCACAGCAGCTTTCACTGGCACACAGGGAACACAAGGCCCAGATGAGAAGAGCACTACATTAGGTATGCTGACCCCAAGAATGCTGCAAGAGGTGGGAGGGATATATTGCCATATATCAGAAACAATTCCCATAATCATGACCAATACATCTGGCTCCAGTGCAGGAAAACTCCTGCCAGAAGGAATTTAATTATGTGGATTATTTCACTCTTTATGTTATGCAAGGAACAGCCTTCTCTGTACTGAACCAATCCAAGAGATTCCACCCCAGTGAGCAAGTCAAGCTTCTTCACTAGGGCTGCTTAATAGCTCTTAAATAGCAAAAGATGCAGATGTTTTCAACATCTTTGTTGGAGAAACAAAAAGCCTTTACTTGTTTCTCTTGTTGATGATACTTTAAATACTTGGTACCAAATTTGCAGGGATAACAAAAAGGGGAAAAACTAAAGTAAGAGAAGACAGTCTGTCTGCCTTACAGATCCAATGCCCTGCAACCTGAAGACAAAGTCACACAGCTACAAAGAAGCCAAAACCTGTTAATCATTCACCAGACCACCTCCCAAGCCCTTCCAAAAACAACCCCAAACATACTGTGACTATAAAGCACACTTATATCTAGGTTCCTATGCTGTCTTAAAACTTCCCTGCATTTAGCAAGATTTCTGTCCTGGAAGATAAGCCATAATTGTGTATATGCTTGTGTGCAAGTACATAGATTTTGGAAAGACTCTCCTCTTTCTCATCTGAGTCTTTTTTTCCAAGGTTTCCCAAACATTTCTGGCATTCTTACATGAAGAATAAGGCAGCAGGTAATCAGAAACCTGCCTTTCAGAAGAGTTTTAAAGGTGGCATGACCATCATAAAGGCAATTTAAATTTTATGCTGTGGCTAAGATTAACTGAAAAACCCCAAACATCATTTGCAGTCTAGAATTAAAGCTTTCTACCAGTGAAATGTCAGATCTTGATCTCTCCTCAAAACATTTTGTGATTATGTCAGCATCAAAGCAACTGACAGCAGAAACAGGCCCCTGCTTCTGCTGATGGTATTAGTCCTTCAGCAGCAGCATTTCACATGGGTAATTTAATCTGTCTTGTAAGAACAAATCCAGAAAGATTGCATCTGTCTCAAAAGCAATGTCCTACTGCAAACCAGAAGGAATTACCTGCTGTTCTCTAGCAAATACTTCACTTAAAAACAGAGGAATAACCTTTTTTTCCTCAGCACTATCCACTGTTACCTAGTGATTCAAACACACTATTCCCATCTCTAACTCTTCTAGGAAAGATTTACTTCACTCAAAGAGTGAAACTCAAAAAGCTGGTTACCAGTTACTGTTTTCTACTTCTTACATACAAACATGTTAGCTGGAACAGGATTTTCTTGCTGATAAGAACAGGCAGGCTGAAAGCCAAGTGAAACTTGGTATACAGCTAATTATAACTGGAAATATCCCTTTTTAGACTGCCATGTTGTCCATCCTACTCCTCTGGTTTGTTTATTCAACTGATGCATGTTCTCCATGTAAAAACACTGAGCTGTCTTGAGCTAGAAGCCTCTAACACTGGTACTAACATATTTTTCAATACATATTTTGTAATGATTAAATAATGACTAATAACTGAAACAATACTTCCTGCCTGAACTGCTGCTGAACAATTTTTCTATGTGAGTATCTTAAGATTAAGAGTTTCCACGGGTTTAAATCTTCAATGAGGCTGTGCTTTCAACCAGTATGTAAGCTGGTTTTTTTTCCTCTATAGCCACATACACTCATTCTTTCTTTCTTTCTCCTGCTGCCCCAGTAAGAATTCTAGTTATAGGTTAAGCTGAATGGCAAGCAGAGATAATTGGAACAGACTGCATGTAACTCATAGACTCACTGGTACTGGGATATCTTCATTAAGCCTGAAGAGGTTAACACATGATAATTGAGCAAGATTAGACAAGATGAAGCAGAAAAAAGATTTTAAAAAAATAGTTTTGAGATTTTCTTTTCTACATATTGCCAATGCTATTTCAGCATAGTTCCGTTTTTTACAGAAGATCATGATCTTGAGACAAGAACATGTCAGCACATTGCTATGTATCTAAAAAAATCATATTGTTAAATCAGCCACTGCTGGATTAAAAAAAACACCAGAAAAAGGACTGACAGAGAAAATCCTTAACGTTGCTATCATGAAAGACAGACAGTGAATCCTGCATAAGCTGGGAATATTATATAAATTGTGGAATTTCACTGATCATGGCACTTCAATGCCCAGTTCAATTCTCCATATAGTTCCTCCAGTCAATTTTATTTTAGAGGTGAGGAATACAAAAATCCCATTAACTCCTGTGGTTTCCTTAAAATAAAAATGCACCAGGGAAGGGAAGATTAGGGCAAAGACAGAATGTGACTTCTTCAACCTTCAACCGCTCTCAATTCATAGAATTTCTTAAATTTGATGCAGTTTGTTCAGGAACCCTCCACAGATCTCTTGTCCACTATTTCATGTAACCTGTCCTTGAGCCTCAAACTTTTTGCATCCCTGACAGCCTTAAGCAAGGGGTTCCAGAGCCCAAATAACAGCTCTTTCAAGGTTATTTACTTGTCTTGCACAGATTCCCAAGGAAGACTGCTAAAACTACTTCTAAACCCCCTACACTGCCAGAAGAGGCTACTGATACCTGCTCTCCTGGCTACCAAACACTCCAGTTTGTTTCACATCTATGTGTTTTCATTAAGATACTGTATTATTTGAAGTTTTATTTCTCATTAACATCTACCCTTGATCAAAAATACTGCACTCACACACCTGTGTATTAGAGCTTTCAGCTGAAACTTGCTTATTTGTAAAACACATCTTCAAAGTATAATTTTCTTGCTATTGAGTTTCATTTCATTAGTGCTGGACTCAGTATAGCTTCTGTCTATAATTCCACTGATATAAATCAGTTTCCAGTCTCAAAACCAGACTCCCTGAAAATGTTTGAGCACCAAACAACTTTGCAAGTTTGCCACAGCATAACAAATACTAACATGGTTTTGACAACAGACTGGCAGCCTCCAGGATTTTAATGTGTGTTTTGTGTTTTCCTACTAACTTTATAGACCAACAGCTATATTGGAATGTACTTCTCAAGGTCTGTTTCCTACAATGTGGAAGACACAGATATTTGTTACGTCCTCAGAGGTTTGAAACTGAAGTGGAAAAAAAAAAAGAGATTCTCTGAGAAACTGAGATGTAACTTCAGTTACAAGTGACAGTTTGTCACAGGATCAGTTTCAGAGTTAGTCATCTATGTTGTATTTTACCCAAATTTACAGGGAGGCAATACATATTGTTTGTTTTGCTTAATCAGGATCTCCATGGAGTCATAGTAAAGCTAAATGTATCCAAATTACCATTTCAGAAAGCTTCCATGATTAAAAGATTTACACAGAGAAGATTTTTTTTTTCTGTTTTTAACTCTGTTTACAGATGGACAAGGCTATGCAGGCTGACAGACTGTGCTCCTCCCCTCAAGTCTCCTGCTACCGACAGCAGCAGCCTGGGCCTTGCCAAGTTTCTACCTCTGCAAGTTTGCCTTACTGAGATGAAGGTTACTCAAAAGCCACAGCAACCCCCAACTCATCAAGAATATGTATCAACATGGCTGTGTAATAATTTTAACATATAAGATCAGAAAAAAATAGCATTTAAGTAAAGCCAATCTTTAAAACAACTTACAAAAAGAGTGTGAATCAAATTATCATCCAAATCCACAGTGTAGTGATAAACTCTGTATCCATCTAGAAGAGATTTTTGAATCTCCAGCTTAAAGCAGACGTATTATTGAGTCAAGAGAAGCTGGGACATGCAGTTCTCCCTGGATGCTTCCCTTGTGCAGTGTGTGTCACAAGCCATCTGGGCTGATTAGCCTAAAAGCACAGAATTTCTTAGGCTTCAGGGAATAATTGCAGATATTATTTACAATTTAAGGATTATTCCTGATCTGTAAGTTGTTTAGCCACCTCATCCAAGTAAATCCTTATCAGCCATTTCCTCTGGCTAAGAAGCCAAGCGTCCTTGCAGTGAGGACATTGCCAGCAGTGCCAGTACCTCTTCAATAAAGGCCATTAAAATGCACTCTGCAGAGCAGGACCTCAGCTCAGCACAGACTAAGTGCTCATGAAAAACCCAACAATCTGCAGTGAAACAGGCATTTTAGCAAGAACTTGTGACACCAGTTCCCCATGTGACCAGGGATAAGCAAAACCCCCACCCTGAGGAGACTTTCTTCAATTCCTATAGGATATTGTCAGCAGAACTGCTGCAGCTGAATCCTCCCTTTAGAACAGAGAATGACTACTGAGCAAAGTCCAGACTCTGCAAATCCAGCTACTTTTGATCAAGGAGGAAACAACATTCTCAGAGTATCTTCCAAAATGCACTACTTGCTAGCAGTTTAAGGTTAGCTGGGTGTGTGTCCAAGAGCTGTGAAGAAATGCAAACACCTTTCCTGACTAGCCAAACTTCACATTTGAGATCACTATTTAAAGCTGTTGGGATTTTACTGTAATGTACATGTGTGCAGGTATCCAGAGATTTACATAATCTGATTTTATTGCTCTAACTGAAACACAATACAGGATTTTCAACCTAATTACCAAAAGCACCATTAGTATTTTGATCTCCTTAGCATCCCTGTTGGCACGGGACTTAACCCTGCCTGAAAGCTTCTAATTAAGAAGATGGTGCTGCTGTTTACAGTGAATAGTGGCTGAAAGAGAACACCACAACCACTGTTGATATATTTTATCATATTACATTCTGTAATCTTATACTCCTTCATCTCCTCTCCATTTTGAGAGATCCACACTTTCTAAGGATTCCAGGCAAGCAAAGCAATGTTCATGACAAGACTGATGGCATGATGGCCTTTTATCTAAAGAGACCATTGCCAACATTTCCTATTAACTGGTTTATTCCAAATAACCAATCCCTCTTAAAGGATGATCAGGTCCAAAAGTAATGGATTTTACTCCAATGAGCTTTTACACGAACAGTTCCATTAAACAGGATTACTCATTAGTATAACAATACATTAAATGAGATAATTCTGTTAATTGAGACTATTTCTACCCTTTTCAACAGCTTTACAGTTAAAAGACAATACTGAGCAGTTTTTGGAACCCAAACATTGATATTTTTATAATGAAAAATACTATATAGGAGTAGAAAGTAAACTTCAACTTAAAAAACAACTTTTCAACTCTTAAGTTGTAAATTGACATAGATCCTTGGCTGACATTTAGGTTACTCGTGTCCCATTTGTTAGTCCATCACCTCTTCAGCTGGAAGACATATAATTCAAAATGGGCCCATAGAATTTAGAGGCATACGATCATTATATACACGAGAAAAAAATCTTGCCAATTTCATTCATTATCAACAAACAATGTAAATGTTTACTGCCTCAGGCTAACCCAAGAAGATAGAAATTTGCTAAAGTAAATTTAGTAAATTTCCGGAAGAGAGAAATTTAAGTCTCGGTACATACATGAGTGGCTCTCAATGAAACAAAATGAGAACTTAAGATTCAACTTCATTTCACTTTTAACACCTTCATAGCGAAAAATTCTATTCTGCACCAAAGCAAGGCTCAAAGCCCACACACAGAGAGAACAAACCTGCTATAGATATGAAGTTCTAACCCTGCAAGATGCACCAGCTTCCCTGAAAAGTGCTCTACATCTTTACAGAGCATACCAGATGGAGTACCAGATCGACAATCCTTACCTTAATTTGATGTCTGGCCTGGACACTAAGGCTCTGCTAGAGCATAAACTTCCCATGAAGTTTTGCTTTCTTAAACTGAAGATAAACACCTCGACCTCCTCCAGCTCAAAGTTAAAGGCTGAGGTTGCCTACGTTTCATTGCGTGCCAAAGTACATTTGACAGAGCACAGAGTGAACAGCAGGCTCTGGGTGACGAAAGCAAAGTCTCAGTGTCATTAAAGAGAAATCACCACAACCTACAGAACATCCCCTTGGTATAAATCTCAACAGATCACTGCTCAAGTAGAAATGCCACCATTATAATTATTTTCCACCGTTACTGGATTTTTGGGTTTTTTTAAATTGTTGTCTACGAACAGACACTGGGTGCTTTTGCTTCTTCCCCATTTCGGAGACTAAAACCCTCGAGACACGAAACCTCACGCTACACCACCTCCGCGGCCGGGCTCGCAGCAGCTGCTCGCGGGCACCTGCGGGCGCGTCTCCCCGAGCACGAATTACAGTGCGCACAAACCACCGCAGCGCCGGCGCCGGGCCCGCCGTGCCGGGCTGCCCCGAGCCCGCAGCGCGGCACCCGGCCGGCGCGGAGGGGAGCGCCGAGCCCGCCCCGCCCGCCCGGCCCGGCCTCCCGCGGCCCCGCTGCCGCAGCATCCCCGGCCGAGCCGCGACCCCCGCCCCGCGCAGGGCGGCGGCGCTGCCGGGAGGACGGCGGCCGCTCCCCGCCGGCACAGAGCCCCGATGAGGGGGGCAGGGGTGGCGGCGCGGCCGCCCCGCACTCACCGGCGGACGGCGCGGGCCACTGTCGCCTGCCGGGGCAGGGCCGCTCCGCGCCCTCGGGTGCCGCCGGCCCGGCCCGGCCCGCGCAGGGAGGGGCGGAGGGCGGGAACACGCAGCCGCCCGCGCCCCTCGGCCCGCCTGACGTCAGCGCGCCCGCCCCGCCCTGCCCATGGCGGCGCGGAGCCGGGGCACATCGCCTCATCTCCCTCAGAGCCCCCATCGCCTCATCTCCCTCATAGCCCCCATCGCCCCGGCTCCCTCATCGCCCCCTCAGCCGTGCCCCACACCGCCCTGCCCCACACCGCCGTGCCCTACACCGCCACACCACGGCCGTGTGACGCTGCCACCGGACGGGCAAAGCCTCTGTCACCCTGCCCCAGCAATGGCCGAGCTGGCTGGCAGAACCAAGGGCAAATGGGAGTTGTTGAAGGCATTGCGGGAATGGGCCTGCGAGTGTCCCGGCCCTGCGGCATGGGAGGGTACAATCATAGCATGGTCTGGGGTGGAAGAGACCTTGAAGATCACCCAGAGCGGCCACTGTAAGGCCTGAACCATCACCCAGCGCCAGATCGCGATGACAAACACCTCCAGGGACTGTCCCTGTACCACCTCTCTGCACAACCTACTCCAGTGCCCAACCACCCAAACAGTGAAAAAATTGTCTTCTAGTACCTGTTCTGTTCCCGTTCAAGGCCATTTCCTCCTGTCCTCTCTGCAGGCACGGCAGAAGAGACCGGCCCCACCTCAGTAAACCTGCTTTCACAGAGCTGCAGGCAGCGATGATGACCCCCACCCCAGCTCCCTCAGCTGTTCCTCACAAGATACATTTTCTAAACCTTTCACGAGCTTTGTTGCCCCTCTCTGGACGTACTCCAGTCCTTCAATGCCCTTTGTAAAGTGGGGGCCCAGAACTGAAGACAGCACTCAAGGTGCAGCCCCAGCAATGCCCAGCACAGGGATTGGGATGATCCCTGCCTTGGTCCTGCTGCCCACACTACAGCAGAGGCATCAAAGGAGAAAGGTGGTGACCCAGCCGTACAAAAATCCTGAAGGACTCTTGCAGTCACCCATGGGAGACCAGGCATTGTCCATGCCGGTGCTCACAGAATTGAGTTTAATTTCCTCAAATTTTCTGCCTGTGCTAGGAATTAGAAGGCACTGACAGAAGGTTCAGGAAGTTCCTTGCCAGTGAGGTGGATCACTGCACCATTATTTACACCTCAGTGTTCTGCCTTGGGGCTTGTCTTTCTGCATCTCTCCTGGTTTGGGGCCTTCGTGTTTACACTGCCGCAGCATTTCACTATCTCATTTGCTGTGCTTCAACATTGGGTGTTCAAAGTTTCTTTTCTGTCAAAACTTTCAATAGCCAATTTTTCTAAGCTTTTGCCTGCCTGCTTTGCCAGGCCTCCCACAGGGAGGAAGCTGTGCAGTCACCCCAGGTGTATATTTGTGAAGAAATAAAACCAACACCCTGTAATTGATAAGCCTTCTTCACCTCTTAACTAGAAACTGGGTGTGCCCAGATGTCAGCCTGGGCACTGCAAGTGCCTCCTCATCTTTCTACACACAGGGCATGAAGACTTTGGTACATTCGCCCCACGGGCAGCAGAAAGGCCTTTTTAGAAAAAGAAGGAATGAAAACTGAAGCTTTTATGTGGGTTTTTTTTCTGCTTAAACTTAAATGTACCAGCCACATTAATGCATTTATTCTTAGAACAATCTGAAGTAAAATGACTCTCCTGTGGTACAGGAAGGAGGGGCAAGCAGAGAGATTAAATCTCTTGCTCAAAGCTGAAGAGAGCAAAGTCAGGAAATGAATTCAGATTTCCTCAGTCAGGCCTCAGTGCTTTAACCACACAATCATCCTTTCTTGACAGTCATTCTCAGCTTCTGAACATCAACTGCATTAGCATAGATTTGATTTTTCCCTACTTTGTTCATCAAAACAACGTAACAACTTTCCCATTCCTCGTAAAAATTTCTTCCTAATAACTTTCTGCTCTGTTTCCTTCCCAAAAACTAAAAAAATTATATTAGAGACTCACTGGGAGAGTTGTATTTCCCACTGCCTTTCTGCAGGCACTGACGAGTGTTTCTTCAACATCAGTGTTTGAAGTCCTCTCCCACAAAGCGATTGTGGAACTCCTCTGGTACATCTGTGAGGCACAATGGGTGAGATCAAGGAATAAAAATCAGAGAACCAGGAGCACTTGTAACCAGCACAAAGGAGGCACATATGCTGTGTGTGCTGACCTGGAAGTGGTGGTATAACCACATTTTTTAACTCCAGCTCATGCTTTTATAATCCGGAAATAATTATGAAACAGAGCTCTGAAAGAAAACTACACATGTAAAAGAAGAAAGCAACCTAGAGATATTTTAGGACAGATTTGGGAACTTCCACTGTCTGTTTAGGCATTTAACAGATTTCCATGTGCTTATATAGGCTAAAGATCAAGATCCAGTCTTGAAGCAGAATTGAGAGTTTTTGAAAAAGGAAGTGTTACATACAAAACTCCAGCTTCTGACTGTTTGCCTCAAGAAATGGTATTTACCCTCCTACAGTCAGACTGCAGACTGAGGGCCAGCTATGATCAACTGCAGTATCTTTTCCTACCAGTTTATTATCAGATGTTTTCAGCTTGAGGTCTTCACCTTGAATTGATTCTCTATTAAATTGATTTAAATGGACATTATATTACACTGGGAGATGGACTAAAAGCTTGTTATTATCCTCTTTGCTCACTGACCTGGCAGTGTGCTGCCT
Organism: Taeniopygia guttata; assembly: GCF_048771995.1. Classification (NCBI taxonomy): domain Eukaryota; kingdom Metazoa; phylum Chordata; class Aves; order Passeriformes; family Estrildidae; genus Taeniopygia; species Taeniopygia guttata. The sequence goes on along the minus strand of NC_133031.1, from coordinate 9,097,028 downwards.
CCAAAACAAGAGACACAGCAGTGGGTGACACCAGCCACCCCGTGAAGAGCTGGATGTGCAGTTAGTGATATTCACACAAATATTCTCCCAGCCCCAAGAGTTCACATGCCAGGGAAAAGAAGGATTTCTCAAATTTGACCATGTGGCAGAGCCCTACACTCTAGAAAATATGAACTAGATATTCATAATTCTCTTCATTACAATGAAGCTGAGTGAATCTGCTTGAGTTAAAATTATCTTCAAAGCAAGGACAGTCTGCTTCCTGCATCACTTCATAAAAATTATCTTTGCCATGATGGCCATAAAAAAGTCCTTGCTCCGTAGCTCATAACTGGGACTGCTGCAAATTAATCTGTTCATAAAAATTTCACTTTTACTTTGTGCATCCACTTTCTGTTACTGCATTCAAACACATTCTGCTTGTACTCAGATTTTATGCTGTCTGACAGAGGAGCTATATTTTCTTGGTTTGCATTCTTTCAAGTTCAAAAGGGATAAGCACCCAGGTGCAACTGTTTTTTTTCCCCAAATATAAGTAATAATGTATTCATTGTGGGCATTTTACTTTACAAAATACTGCAGCATGGATTCTCACTAATTCACCAATATTCAAGAAAAGGAAAACAGATGTTAAAATTAGAAACTATATGCTTCTTGTGGTCTAGGTGGATATTTCATTAAATATATGACAGTGCATGCAGTTGGATGATTAAGGGTTGAAATTCTTCATTTCAAAATGTCTCATGAGTTTGTAAAATGCATTCATCAACAGGCATCAAAAATAAACTTTCAGCTGTCTTCGTAATCTGTGTATCTACAAATTTTTTTTTTCCATTAAGGAATATATCCCTTTTATTTTCCGTGTTTTCTTTTGACACTAAGGAGTCACTGTCTCCAAAATTACGTATTTACTTTTCAACTTCTTATACTTTTTAAACTATACAGGTAATTTAATTTTTGTACTACCTTAAAAATATGTACTAAAATGGATATTTCAAGTCTATGAACTTGTTTACTGAGATAAGAAGGAAAGCACTGGGCTAATGTCACACAGAGATGAGTGTGGTCATATGTGTATATATGTATTATTTCCATTTATAGTGTCCACAAGCAATGAAACTTTGTACCATTCTGCAATAAATAATTGTATAAGAATAAAATAATTCAGTTTGGTACAAGCTGAGGTCTTTATAGTGGTTCCCCATCAATGCATCTTCTTCCCTTTTTACTTAAGGGAAAACTAAGAGGTGAGCTCAAACTCATTCTGCTGAAATACACTTTTACCTTGTCACATTTAAGACTAAGTCCTTTGTTTTTCTTAGCTTTGAAGAAGAATCCAAGTGAAGTAATTGAAGATTTGATATCTTTTCAGACCTTAGTGCTATCTACCACTTTCTAAATGAAATTTAGTTAATAGGGCAATATTTAAATGAAGACCTGTTCATTGCAGTTTCAGCTGCTTTGTTATTTAAATAGTTGTCTCAGATTTCTACCTTGCAAAAACAGCGTTGCTGTATTTATGGGTTTAGTGAGCTTTCATACCCTTCTTTCAGAAAAGTTTTTTTTGGTCAAACTCTTCTTCTGAACATTGCTGAAAGAATGCTCGAATATCAGTCCAGGATGTACTTTTTAAACTCTCTGATGTGTTATTCTGTGGCCAGAGATGCTCAGGGTGCACTACACTGTCTGCCCATGCTGGGAAAAACAGTGAATTTACACAGACTTAAACTGCTCTTATTTTTCAGTGGTGCCTGGAGTAGAAGTAGCCTGGACCAGTTCAGTAAAATCTGCCACTGAAACCCACCTCAGGAATCTTTACACCTTGCTGCTGCTGGGCTCTTTCTTCTGAGGGCTGACCATGCATGATGTTTCAAAACACAACATTAGTCTAAATAATTTAGACGTACCTAGATATAAATTATTTAAGCAGACTAGTTAAACAATTTAAGAAGCCTGGTTAAAGCTTCTTCTAAAATAGAGTATTTGTCTTCTGCACCATCCACACATCCACACCACTTTTACAAACACAGGGAAGCTTTTCTGGGCAGTTATTAAAATGGTATGGCACATTTCTAAAATCCAAGTGTGCTGTTGTTCATTTCTTCTTACAGAAGATACTGCTTCTCAGTGTCTGAATGTTAAAACACATTAGTGTATAATGTATTTCATTTAAGTCTGATACAGTTTCTTCCTTGTTTTTCATTGTGACTCAATTTGTATTCATGTAGGCTGAAAGGCCAAAGGAATCCAAATGCCTACTGTTTCCATTATTCAGTGGGATTTTGGAGGATTCTGGAACATAAATAAAACTCCTTATTTCAGCTTAATGTACAACTATGGAAATTATTTCCTTTTATGTAATTAAATTTTTTTCTAAATCAGGACAGATTAGTGTTTTTGTTGCATTTTGTAACTGAAAGGTTGGCTGATAATCTCAGAACTCAAAAAACAGCCTTTTACTAGTGACATTGTTAAGGGACTTGCTCTTCTGCCTTTGGGATTCTTTCTTTATCTGTGAAGGCATTCAGTTACACAAGAGAAAAGACAACAGTCATGTTTCCAATAATGGCCTTCAAACTGAACAAAATGAGAAAAGTTAACTGTAATTCAATGAAATCTCAGTAGAAATCAGTAACAAAGATGAAAATTTATTTGCAGTTGTATGGCTTATCTTTATGTAAACACTGTTACAAAGGAGTCTGCTTTAAATTAATGCTAATCCTGAACTGATTGATGTGGATAATTAATGGGTTTTCTGATCTTATAATTTAATAACTTTTTAAATTCTACAATCCCTAAAATGTTTACTGAAGATGAAATGATAGCTTTTTTGTTTGTATAGGCAGTGTCCTCCATTTTACGATATCATTACAGTTTTTAATCCTGAGATTGCAGAAGTTGTAATCTATTTATAATCAGCACACAACACAGTGGACAATGGACCAACAGAGCTGTCCATATTAATAAATGCAAGAGGAAAGAAAGCCTCTAGGAGAAGAACAGTGCCAAAGCATCATATTTATGTGTTTTCATTTGACTGCTCGAAGAACAGCATTCCTGTTAACATGCATCCACAGGGAAGACTCAACAGCTGGAAGTGAACTAAACATGATCTTTCTGGTCTTTTTCAATGTTTAGAAAGGACAAGACACCTGGGTGGTGTGGTGACCAAAGGTTCCTACATGCTATTAGCACACAGTTAAATGTGATATACAGAGAGCAGTTTGAATCTTGGCAAACTCTAGGACTGCCAGTCATCTCACCAGCCCTAACAATAGCTTGATTATATTATGTTCCCTCAAATCTTTTTAAAATAAGATACTTGCATTATCTCCTCATCTGTTTCACTGTAACATTTGCTATTTTGCTAGAGAGGTTTAATGAGTGCCCAGAATTACCTTTATAGCCATGATTTTGTTTATTTAGATACTGTACCAGTGACAGATATTCTGTAATCAGTGTAAGAATGAGAGGTAAGAATGACAGAGTGATATCACAGAATGGTTTGGATGGGAAGAAAACTTAAAGATCATCTCATTCCAGCCCCTTTGCCATGGGCAGGAACACTTTCCACTAGACCAGGTTGCTCTAAGCACCATCCAGCCTGGCCAAGAACAGTTCCAGGACTGGAGCGTTCTCTTGGCAGCTTGTTCCAGTGCCTTACCACTCTCACAGTAAAGACCTTTTTCCTTATGTCTAAACCTGCCTTCTTTCAGTTTAAGAATCCTAAACCAGACAGATTTATTGATTAATCCCACCTTCCTTTCTTGGGGAAAATTCCCACTCACTGATTAGGGAATTATACGAGAAAAGTATCACACAAGATGCTTTTGCATATTGTAAGGAGACGCTAATGATTAAAATATGTCCTCTAATCAATTTAATTATCTACTTCTCATTACAGATAAGAGAGATCACAGGAAAGAAAACAGATCCTGCACTGTTGCTGTACTTCACAGGGGTTCTGGCCACAGCCACCTGAAATGATGAGGCTACAAATCCTCGAGCAAAGTCACAGCTCAGTCGATAGATGCAGATCAGGTTCCACCTCTCTGAGCTTGGCTCCTCTCTCATCCCACTGAGGAGCCCCTCCCTGTGTGTGAGCAGTCAGGCCTTGTGCAGGATTCCAGCTTGCCAGAAGCTGGCACAGGGAATACTTCCTGCCTGCTCAGATGAAACACGAAGATGTTTCAAGAGGATTCATATATATTTCAAGTCTTGAATCATAGCTGAATCAGACTGCAGAAAGGAGTTGACTCTAAGTGATATTGTTCCCATGAATATTACTCTAATCGTGCTGTATTTTTTATATGCAACTAATTAGGTACAATTAACTTAAGGAAAAATACAAGTAGACTGCTCAAATAGCTCAGAGAGGTTTCAAAATACAGTTTTAAAATAGTTTTATTCTATGTATATATTTGATCCTAATCTTTCTTGTCTGAACATGTCAAAGCATCAGAAGATAAAAAATGAAAACTGAGATTCCACTACATTTGCAGTATTAAATGGCAATGAAAACCAAAGATAAGATTAAAAAATGCAATTGCTTTTCCTCTGGACACGTGGCAGTAACATGTGCACTGAGGAGTGAGCTGACCTTATCCCAAATCATGTGTGACCAAGCAGCAATTAACTGAATAACGATGTTTCAGAGCTCCACAGGAACGTTAACAACAGTAACACTATATGTCCAAAATCACTGCAGCTTGGAAAATCATGAGATATTATCTCACAAAATGTTTTTTAAAAATTTTCTTTTACTTTGATGTTTACTCCATCCCTCCTATTTTATTAACACTGGCTACTCAGGAAAATAGTGCTTATATATGCACATATATACAAATAAAAATATATTTCTATAAAACATAACTTTTACATATACCTTCATTTACATGTATGTATATATATATGTATAGACATACATCTGTGTGTGTACATATGTAGAGATAAAATATAAAAATATAAACATTGTAGGTACTGGTAATCATCTGGAGAATGGTAGTGGGTGTTTAGATGATTGATAAATATGGACCCTGGGCAGCTGGAGATACAATTTACTGGATCATTAGTGGCTGTTCCTCCATGTGGGGTTGGGAAGCCCAGCTCAGCATGGGCCAGAGGATGAGCCCTCAGTCTGCCTCCAGGGTCCTTCCTAAACACTGAATCTTTCTGGACACTGTTTTCAGTCTGCATAGTTCAGTTGCAGTGAGTGACAAGTGCTTGCTTTCCTGTCAAAAAACCTGGATTGTCACAAAGACAAACCAGAAATTTTATTATTATACTTGCCTCTGATACATGGACTTCTGAAGGAATTTATCCCAAGAGATTCTGACAGCTTCCTGAAATACTGGCACCAGAGAATCAGTCACTACTCTGTCTAGGAAGGCACGTAACAAGGTTCTGCTTTGCTTTTAAATCGGCTGTGGAAGATTTTTTTCTCTGAGTTGATAATTTCTAACTGTAGATAGTGGCAAACTGGAAAGAGATTGAACTAATTATAATAATGTTTTCCATAGTTGTCACAAGACTCGACAAATTCTTAACAGCATGACTCTAGCATTTTAATGGCTAAAAATATGTTTTAGAATTAATAAAAATGCATTTTATTTTATTCTAGAAAATAGAAAATGCTGGCAGACAAAAAGTTAAATGCAAAATCATGAGAAGAGTTGCTGTTCTTTCAGTCTCACTATAAAGACACTTGTGAGAAATACTTTGCACTCAAAACCAGTTGAAATCAAGGAATTCCTGGGGTACTACAAACTTGAATGTACCCTCAGAATTTGCTTTGACAGAGTTAGGGCTACTTCTAGTTAACTGTAAATAAAGTGAGGTGTAGAAAGGTGCCAGGATCAAGTTGGCAAGCTCGTGGCAGAGCCAGAGGTAGAATCCACCACTCCTCCCTCCCAGATCCATACATTTAGGACTGACCCATGCAGTCCCTATATGGAACTATCCTGTACCAAACTGGTGCAGAGAAAGAAAATCAAACCTGATACACTGAGTGCAAAAAAGCTTTAACAGGAGCAGCTGTGAGTAAATAGAAGCAGTATTTGTGTATATTTGCCTAATGTTGATGGTTAAATCCAAGGTTCCCAGGGGTGTTCCAGAAGGAGAGGCCAATTCAAAGAAGCTGGGGGTTATCTCCTTACTGAGAGGGCAGTTGAAGTACAGAACTAACTCAGACTGCAAGGATGGACATATTGAAAATATTAGTAGATAAGCACACAGAAGATTAAAAACCTACATAGAATGCCCAGATAAGTGGATAAACTTCTAGGGAATTCCTGGCTTTCTTCCATTTAATATCATTCTGAGCTGTTTATTTGATTGCAAATATGTTTTATATGTCTGCTGGGGTTTTTTTATGCTACATTTTTATAATCCATCGCCATCCTTTTTCAAGGCCAGGATGGTACTCTGGCAACCTGACTCTATGCAGCAGGAAAAAAGTGAGGACAAATATTTTAGAGAATTAAATCAGTAATACAATGACAGCTGCTGGGTTTGAATACAGCATCTATGGGGAAAGAAGGATCTTGGTGAAAGGGGAATGTTTTTCTGCATGATTCACTTACCACAGTGAGGATGGAACTACCTGAATTTAGGCTTTCTCAGTGCACACAGTGATACACATCACTGGATGTTTGGAGGATTTAATTTCTGCTAAGACTCATGATTTTGCTGCTCTGTAAGTGACACACTGCTACACACCTTTGCATAATCTTCTTGTGCTCATCAGAAAGCATTTTAGGGGTAAAAAACTCCTTTTGGAGCCAGAATGTCTAACCATAAGTAGCTCAAGATGCACTGTGGTGTCCAGAGGGAAAAGGGGTTTGGAGCCATTTTCATTATAAAAGAGATACCTTATTAGTCCTGTGAAAATGTGCCAAGATGACAACCCTCACTGATGTGAAAATTCAGCTACTAAAGTTCTCCCACTGATTCCAAAATACGTCACAAGAGAGAAATTAAATGGGAAAAATAAAAAGGGTTTATGGTAATTTTCCTCAGGAAATAATTCTTTACAGGTATAATCTCCTAAATTAGTAACTGCACCCTTCATCCTGACAGAGCTAGTGTGACAGTGTGCATTTAAAGGGACTTCTTTCAATATTAAGGAAATAGTAACCTGTCCTGCTGATGCACATAAATCATGAGCAGTATTGCAGGAACTAGGTAAGAAAAATGAGCCTTAGTTTTCCCTCAAGCTGTGTTTCTCCTATAGTCCCAGTGAAAGAATTTTGCTTTGGAAAGCATCAAAGCAGCTGCAGATAGGAATGGGAAGTGTCATTTCTCTAGATGCAGATGGCCCAGATTGGTCCAAAGATGGGAGAATACAGAGGAAAATAAGAGATTAGGAAGAAGGGGAATCAGAAAATTACAAAATGAGTCACAAAATAGTTTTTCAAATCATAAGGAGAATATGACCTTGTTAATAAGAGATCAGGTCTTATGAAATGTTGAAGAGAGAAGTGAAAAAAATAGTCCTGTCATTTTCCTCTGGAGTGGTGGAAGCCCCTGCTTTGTACTTGCACCATTGGCTTTTAAATCCTGATTCTCCTACATGGGCACCCCCTAATGAGAGAGATACACAAGGGTATCACTGGGGAGACACAAGTAAAATCTGTAAAATTTTACACCTGAGGCCAATTTCAAGTACTTGGCTAAATATACATTTTGCATATTCAGTGAGTGAATTAAAATGCAAGCATAGGATAGAAGCATGATCATCCTTAGATCTGCTTTCTAAATCAGTGTTTATGTGACTCTCCCTTTGTCACTGAATTAATAGATGCCATTCCATGAGTCCTGGAAGGCTACTGTAGTTCTTAATGCAGAAATGCTTACCTGGCAGTGTTGGTATGTCAGTAACCAAGGTTACTGGCTTTTTTAAAAAGCTTAAGCAAGAGTCTGCAGTTTTCTGACACTTCTGTATCCTCCAGGTACAAACTATAGATCCAATAACAGCTTGGATAGTATTTTATTTCAAATATTTTATTTTCAAATATTTTTTAAATGAATTTATTCCAAACATAGTGCATAATGGATATGCAAGCATTTCCTCATAAGCTTTTGACTTAGGCACAATGAACATACAGAATTATTGCTTAAAATAATGTGCCCTGATAAGTGAATTTTGAATGTTAGGATTTTAATTAAGGGTATATTGGAAGACACAGCCATTTTTCCTGCATCTCAACAGGTCTTTATTTAAAAAAATATACATACTTAATCTTCTGCTAATGTTAGGGATCATGAAAATAACTGAGCTTTCTGCTTTCTTCCCCAAGATATTGCCCAAAATTATGTTTATTCCAGCTTACTATCACCAAGAATTACTACAGGGGTCCACAGCTGATGAAAAATGTCAGCTCTTACAGTAAAAGTTAATTTGGAAGAAAAGCAACCCACGGATATGTTGATGGATCTTTTCAGATATTTCCATGATTAATAATTCAACAGAGGATGATTTAAACTTCTTACAAATTTAGAAAGCTATGATGATAAATGTACCAGGTTAAGGAACTGGAAAACCATAATTCTCTATTTCTACATGACTTTGAAACAGCTTTAGGGAATATATGTTCCACTGCCAACATATCTCTCTTCAAAGCTAGGAAATCCTTTTCAGAGGAAAAGATACTTTGGAACCCATGTCTAATTAGTCTGTGGCCTTTTTGCCAAAATGCATAATATTCAACCTTAGAAAATGAAGAGCACATGGTCACAAGACTGAAATGCTGATAACCACTGAGAAAACCATCCTTCAGTGGCACTTTGATCTCTGAGGACTAGCCTAGGACTAAAACTTACTCTGTTGCTCTTTTAATCACCATCAGACCATATTGTCTGTCAGAAATAATACACTGCCTGCACTGAGATGTGACCCAGTTGGTGACAGCGAATTAAATCTCACTATGTTCCCTTTACAGCTCCTTTGAGATAAAGATCTTATTATCCATTACCTCTGTCTTTGTAGAGCATGTAATTTCATATGAAATTCACCATTTAAAGGCTAATAATATGTTTAAAGCTCTGTGTTAGATGGTCTTTGGTCACTGCCGAGAAGAAATGAAGCTGGCACTGAAAGTTCATCCATATGGATAGTAAAGAGAAAGAGTAAAACCAGATCAGTGAGAATGGGGCTTATATTTGCTCTGCAACACTGAGTTCTGTAAAATAGTATATACAAGTGAGAATATATTTCTGTATCAAAATGCAGAAAAGAGCAGAAGACTGTATTTTAAATAGCATAGTAAACTCTGTATTGTGTAGCTTACAGATGAACTGGGGGGAAGGACAAGAAGGAAGAAATATACTGGAGACCTGTCTATAAGTGTTTCTTTTCATACTGAAGGGGCAAAAATCATCATTATGATACATCTGGTGCTTCCTTGTTTGTACTTAAGAATAAAAACCGGGTACATATTTTATGCTTATTTTTAGCATTCATTTTCCTGTCTCCATTTTGTATATCTATTTATATCTGTAAGAATATACATCATATATATGTATCTATATGATAGCCTTGGCAGCTTGTTCTTAGAGGAATGAACTGAGGCACTCAGTCCCACTGGCTGCTAGGAGACTTGGCAAAGGGACACCACTGCTGAGCCATTTCAGGCATTGCTCTCAGATGCTTCTCAGGCCAGCAGCTCATGGAAATACTGAGACAGAGTCTCCCATGGCTTGCTAATGCCTAGTTTTGAAAAGAAAGAGCTGGGAGATGCAAAATAATGCAGAGAACAAAGAAGAGGTAGTCCCAGATTTTGTTTGCTGGTGGAATCTCAACATTCCTGATCTCTGCCTTATCTCATCAGTGCACATCTCTGGGTCAGGCCCAATAAGGATGCAGTTTTGAGGAGGGTGTGGGGGAAGCAGGTGTGCTTCTCCAAATCCCAGGGATACTAAAGATGGCAGAGACGACAGCAAAATTCCTTCCATCCTCCCAGCCTTTCTCAACAGCTACTTCCCACACTTTTTAATCACTTCGGAAAACGTAAGGAGCAGAGTCACCCCCCTCATTGCCCTGCCTGCCAGTTAGTTCTAATTGCCAGCGCATCAATTATGATGCATTAATTTCTGGTTCCATTCCTCCCTTGTTTACCAGACATGATGTCAACACTGTGCTTGGGTTGTACCAGTAGCTGTTTTTGTTTCCTGGCCTTCAGCAGGCACCCTGTCCGCCCTCTCTCACAGGCCATTCTTACAGGCAAATAGGACATTCTATGGAATATCTCTCACGTAAAAATCCAGCTTACAGTCTGGTTCTAGTATGAAAGTGTCCCCTATGAACTGGCCATCTTTATTTAAATGTTAAAGCTAATATCATTACAAAGTCAAATTAGTCTGCCCTCTAGACCTGTAATAATATTTAAGTAGGGAAAGTATTATGCTCTGTGTTTATTCTGTCAGCTCCTGAGTGTTCCTGGTACCAAGAGCATTTCTACCAGGGCAGGATTTGTTTTATTCATCCACTATGTGCAGCATGCCGAGTCACTCTTTTCGAATTTTGCACTAATTAAAAAATAAACATGTAGTATGACAAGTAAGGTTCAGAAATCTCTGAAGGACAGACCTGCATACAGCACATCAGCTGATACTTTGTGCCCTCAGCTATGACTTATCCCTATTCTCTTAAATTACATTTGACTGGCTGATCAGTTCATAAAGTAAATGGACAGCTGCAGCAGAGAGCAGACATTTTAACAGCAGAGTGCTGTAGACATGGCTGCCTGCCAAAGAACACATTGTTAAAGCAAGCAGCATAAAATGAAAAATTAAGATATTGGCACCACGACCTACTGGTAAGAGCTGAGGGTCAGTAAAGGACACAGCTATAATCTAAAAGATTTCTTCCAGTAGATTAAATTTAGGACAGGCAAAGCATCTTTGCTTTGGAGAAGTGTTCTGCAGTGCTGGGAACTGAAGCAAGTCTCCAAACAAACATAGAAGCCCCTGTTGCTGTCCTGGCCACCTCAGCTTCTCTGCTTGGCAACTGGCAACTCGGTACAATCTCTCTTTATGGCACAGCTGTCGCAGCTGGACATAGCAGCACTCAGAGCAGCTCTGAAATGTACATTCCCAGTAATCAATACTTATTTAAAAGTATATTCTTCATTTCATACTCTGCTTTGGCTATTGTTTATTTATTTGGGAAAAACATAAATGGTTTCTTGAAATTGCCTTTCGAATGAAACAGATACAGAATAACAGCAGAGAGAGAAAATAATATATTCTGATTCTCTTTCCTCAGCATCTGTCAGTTATCACCAGTTAACAAGCACTGCATTAAAAAAATGATTTGGAGAAATTCTGTAGTTAAATGGCTCAGCTTTCATTATTCAGGAACTCCAAGCATGAGTGCACATCCCTTCCTCTGGGTTCACACACATTGTGCTCCAGTCTCTGCTTACTTATCTTTGTGTGCTGGTAATAGAGTTGCAATTTTTTTATTGCTGTCCTATACAATGACTACGGTATAGCCTGTGATGTGTCTTTATTCCCCTCAGTAATTCTTCTGTCACTGTGACCTACTGCCTCTTCTTTGACTCTAATTTCTTTGCAGAAGTTGTGTTTTACCCCACAGACATGTTTAAATAGCTTGTCAGCATCTCTATGCCATCCCATTTATTTCTTTGCCTGAGAGTACACTTTCCCTTGGAGCAAGTTGGACTTGAACAATTAAGAAAATAGCTAAAATTGACATAATAAGGCTCTTCAACAATATCTTAAAGGACCTGTGACAATATTACAGTATAAATTTAAATAATTTTTGCTTGTTTGTATATAGGGAATCTGTCTAGGAGTATTCCCAGTGATCCCTGGAGAGCACAGCTAAAAATCATAAGTCCTCTTGACCTGTGGCTGTTCACAAGCAGCAGGCAAAAGTATCTACAGATTTCATTATTTGCAATCACTTAGCCAAAAACCAAAGCTATGAAATACAGCCTGTGTGTTTGCCAGGGAATCTTGTCAGGCCAGGGTAGCGAGATTTTCCTCTACAATGCAGAACAGCTCAGAAATTTCTAAGGTGAATCACCAACAGTGTTTTTTTGTGAATTTTTATAATACAGCAGGAGCATTACTAATACTTTCAATATTTATAAGGTGTGCAGGAGCTGAGCCTGAACATCTCCAGCACAATATTCATTATTCATCTGTGTCAGTCGAGCAGTGCCCAGCTTTCCCTGTGCTGCATGGGGCAGGAAAGCAGTGTGTGATTCTCCAAAAAGCCAGAGCCAGCCCTGCCATGTGAGGTGATGAGAACAGGGAGAGGAAGGGCAGCTCTGCTCAGCCATGTGCTGCCAAACACATATCAGGGCGTGGGAGTTCTTGTGCCACATCCCCCTGTGCTCACACGGGAGATCAGGAGGTGTAGACCTTCCTTGGGAATTTTTTCTTTCCTCTTCAGCCCACCTAAATGCAGCACATTTACCTGTACTGGGTTCAGACCATCTCACTACAATTCCTATGCTTTAAGTTTAGGATTTTAATGTGAGGTGTTTTTCTGACCTTGCCTCAGATTATTTTTACACACCAGGAATGAATTACTGTTGTGAATAATGGTGCTTTCAGATATTTTGGGTTAGGAAGCTATTCAGAAGACCTTGAGAAGCTGATTTGTTTTCAGTAGCTTAATAGAAGCAGATAAAAACAGGAAAAAAAATAACCTTTTTCACATTATACATTTCAACAGGAAAGCATATGATGTTTACACCATGATCTAAATTTTCTTATGCAAATCATCTCAACAGGGTGTGAAATGAAGAGTCGTACTTTCATTCTCCTAAGCTTCCTCCATGAAAGTTTCAGCTTGGATAACCCAGAGTCTCCCACCCTAATCAAAGGTATTTAAAAAACCAAGTATCTAACACACGTAATCAGATATAGATGTTTTATAACTGCATCCATAGGGATTTTTTGGGCTATTCCACACTGGCCCTAATTGATTGTGACTGTCTACTCACTTTATCTTAGCACAGTGAGATATGCTGGGTCAATTTCTTGAGAATTAAATTACATTTGCATTATGTTAACACAGGGTGACAAAATAGGCTGGATATAAGGAAAGGTTAAAATCTGGTACAGGAAATCAGTCTGACCCTGCTTTCACACAACTTTGCTGTCCTGAGCTGTACCGCCCAGCACTACTACAAACACAGATATTAAGCTTCCTTCCACTTTAAGCAGCACTATTAAGAAGACCTGAAAAAGTGGGACAGCTGAGCAGCTTAATATCACTCTCACCATGTGAAGGCTAATCTCTCCTGTCTTTATTCAGGATGCTCCTTCTTAAGGTCGCTGCTGCCACCTCTCCTTGTCTGGGCCAGGGAAGATCTGGGTCCTGCAGTGATTGAGGTCACTGGGACAGCCAGACAAGCAGGAGGCTGCAAACCACAGGCACCTGACCCTGGGCACAGGGACAGCCACAGGGGCTCCCAGCTGAGCCACACATCCCCAAGGATGCCCCAGGGCCATGGAGCCTCTCACTGATGCCCAGCTGGTGAGGGCAGGCAGCTTTTTAAAGCAGTGTTTGTCACTGGGATCTCTGAACGCAGAAACACCACTGCCCATAGGCTGCATGAAATAGGCTACAACAACACATTCCTCACTGAGGGCTGTACAGAGCAGGAAAAGTCTGATCCAGGGGCTGAAGACTGAAGGCAAATATGAATAATCTTTATCCCCATGGCTCCTACACAGCAGACTCCTCTCAGCATTTTTGCTGATAAAATTGAGCTATAAATATGAAAGGCAATTTTAAGGAGAAAAACTTAAAGCACAGTCGTAAATTAGCAAAGCTGGAGTCAAATGTAACAGTAATGAGTGCAATTTAAAAATTGCCAATTTGTTGCATCTTCTAGAGATGAGAGTCTCAGAGTAATAAAAGTAATGTACATGCTAAGTATGATCAAGGTTAAAGTGACACCAAGGCTCATTTGTTTCAGTTCTTCTGCCTTCTGAAATCCTCTCTTAAATCTTAAGGCTTCAGTGACATCTGCTGTTGAAGATCTATTTAATTAATTAGTTGTAATTTAACAGATATTCCTTCTTTAACTTTTATACTTTTCTAAAGGTGACAGTGGATTGGAGAGTGAATGCGCCCCCTCTCCAAAGACATTGGATAAATCACTAGTACATCAAGTTTCTCCACCCCCATGAAGGAATGCAAAACAATATGTTGTTTACAGAAAGTGTGTGGGAAAGTTTTCTAACAGAATGTAAACTCAGAAGGCTTTAGAAAAACTTAAGAATCAGGCCGACATCAAACCTCTGAAACTGAGCTCTTTTTTTTTTCCTGTTCATCCCACAAGGTGTTAAATAAATCACTCTTGCCTTTTTAAAGCAAGAAAAGTTTTCTCCCTGCCTTGCTCCTGTCCTCCCTCCCAAACTTTAATTCATGGAGATTGCACATGTTTAACTGAGCACATGTTTAACTGCCAATAAAGCTATTCCCAATGTGCTGAAATCCATTGGTTTGATCATGAACACCAAGAGGAGTTCATGATCAAAAAGCAGCCATGACAAGAGGAAGCATGATCCCAAAGCTTTGTAAACTAGTGCTTCTGTGCTCACACAGTAGCCTTTAAAGAGCAGAAAAGAGGAATTAATCTGTGGTTCCCTTTCATGTGTGACTTTGATGCTTCCAAGAGCATCAAAGAAAGCCTTTAGTCCAAGCAGTTCAAAAAATGCTTAAAAGAAGGCTAAAAGTCTGATTCTTCACCTCAGGGCAGAGTGAGAGAATTATTCAGAATTAAACTCCCTGCACTGCAGGTCACACCTCCAGTAATGTGATATGGTGATTTCTATCCTGGATAAAAGGTGTTGTGTCAACATAATACTCCAAGAACAAAATATGGCCTAGCAGTAGACAGGATGCTGCTGTTTGGTTGCATCTTTTTGTTGACATTCTGACAAAGACCCCTTTGTCACATTAAAACTGATGGCCTGTGATGCACTGGAGTTAAGGCCACAGAGTTGGGCTCCAGAATTTTGCATCCTGCTTCTGCTGTAAAATTTGCTGCGTGAACTTGAGTAAGGCACAAAGTGAAACCTTCAGAAGCATGCAACATTTCTGGATGTTCACTTCACACAGCAGATTTGTCCTGCAGAAGTGTCCCCAGAGCAGCAAGAGAAGTGACAGGAGGTGGGAGGGGTTTGCACCAGGAAGCCCTTTGGATGCAGTTCTGCCAAGCTGCTCACCCAGAAATGGGGGTGCTCAGCACTGAAGTCGCCCTTGGCTATTCAGATCTCCTGTCCCATGTCACAGAGGTGGTGTGCTTGATACACCAACTCCCCACTGATTGGGCACTGTTTGTTGGTGTTACAAAAACTGTTGGTATTGAGCTGTCACTAATACAAAGTAAAATGTGGTGCAAAATCTGAACTACCACAGCCCAAAGCAGAAAGGGACTTTTAAATTTTATTTCATCAAAGCATTCCACAGGTTAGAAGTGACACTTGAAGAAGTGAAATCAAGCAGCCAAGGGGAAACCTGCCACTGCCCCACCAGACTTTCAGCCTTCCACATCACTGTAAGCCAGCGGGGTTTAAACAGTTACTAAACACAGGACTGTATTATTTATTTCTGACCTTTTTTAAACTGTGGCTGTGACTGAAACATCCTTTCTCTTGAGCATTTGACCTTGGATAGAGCTTTAATAAACAGAACTAGTTGAATTTAATGTTTTTTCCTCACTGGAAGGGATCCAGGTTGACCTTTAGCACCATTTGGAGATGCTTAAGAGTTCCTGTACAGCTGCCTAGGCAGAGCAGGGTCCAAGGGTGTGAAAAATAATTGACTGAGGAAGAGACACCTCTCTACCAAAGAGGTAAGCATCAGCAATCCATAAATTGAAACAACTGAACTAAGTGGGGTAGGGAATCTAAACTCCACTTTAGCTAATCCTCTTAGGAAAAAATTGATGAACAGTGTAGGACTACAGAGAAAAAAAAAAATAAAAGGGAAAAAAATAGACATTTCTGTCTCCCCAAACTGGTTTTACAATGTCCTTTAAAGTTGGCTACATTATACATTGCTATACATTTTTTCATTTAAAAACTGTGTTTTTCGTAAGACTTTTTGCCAAGATTTATCAACTGAAAAAAGCTGCTTTAATATAGAAAGCTTACTCCAAGGTTATTTCCCTATTTTTGGAATCAAAACCACACAAGTGCTATACCAGTGTGAGGTTTCTCTTACACAATATAAACAAATATTGCTCAGTTTGTATTTTGGACCTTGTCCTTTCTTTAACAAAGTATTGATTGTATTTTTTACTTATTTGCTTAAGCTGAAAAATGTAAAAAAAAAATTATAAACGAATATTTCAGAAAAGGATATTATTTATTATTCTTTAATTAAACATTTACTCTTATTCTCAATTAAACATTATATTCTAACATACAAGGTCCAATTAGCAATATTCTATTACCGTTATTTAACATTCTGCTAAGTCATATGATACATTATCCAAGAAATTTTCTTCCACATTTGGACTGTATGAAAAAGAGTTCCTTAATGGATTTATTTTTCCATTTCAACAGCAGTGGAATATGGAAAATAATATATACCTCTTCTAAAATTCCTGATACTCCAGAATAGATTTTAGATCCTAAAAAAAACCATATTTCACCTTATATGGAAGTAGATTTTCATTACCAAATAATTTACAGTGAGTCTAAGTCAGACTTTTCAACATATGTTCTTCCTTAAATAACTTTCATTAGCAATTAAAGACTTATGGATGCATAAGGGGAATACTTAAATACAAAGTCTCTGATTATCACCAAGACCTTGACTGCTAATCACACATTTTCATAAAAGTGAAACATTCCAAGGTTAACTTGCAAAAGCCACTGCAAGACTGCAACACTTCCTTGCTTTAATTTTTTCAGGACCCTGTGGGACTCCAGCTGGGAGTACCTGGTGACAGTTCTTCATCACATCCCTGATTTTATGTCCTCCACAGCCAGGCCCAAAGGAACTCAGGCTGCTTCAGCCCTGCTAAGAGCTCCAAGTGCAAAGGGGCTGAGTACAGAGGTGAGTAAAACTTGAAATACCCTGTTTTCTCAGGTTTGCTGTGAACCCTTGCACTTCTTTACCCCGCTGGTTTAAACATTCCTACCCCCCTTTCTGCATTTGCTGTAGTTGATGCGAAAAGCCTCTATTTGCTTTTGCATTCCCTTGCAGTTATGCCCCAAAGTTATCATCTCCTTTGAAATGGCTTAAACACTCTTTTTCAACCCTTTGACTTGCAAAAATGACCAGAAATATGAGATCAGAGGGGAAACTACTATGTCAATGCCTGTTCAAGCCCAAGACCACCCAAACCAATCCATGAGTTTGAGCAATGAAGACTGGTGTTTTCATCTGAATGAACTGTTAGTTCTATCTATTACTTGCAAGTGAATATGAAATAATGCTTAGCTAAAGTTTCCAGCTAGTGCATTTATGATAATTCTGAGCTAAAATTTACCCAAACATTAAAATTACCTAAATGATAAGTAAAATGATTGCCCTGCAGAAGCCAACCTCACTCCCATCTGTGTGATAGACTGAAGTTTGAAACACCAGAGTCCTAGAAACACCCTTGAGCACAGTTTTTTAAAAGGCTGGAAGGAACAGATGGCTTTTGAACCCTGATGCTATTGGTGCTGTCGGTATGATGGAGCACTGTACCCTCATTTGTACTGATTGGGGTCAAATCAGCTCTAGCCTGTAATTTACCTTAACCACTGAATCCTTTTTTCTAATTAGAATATCTGTCATTACCTATTCCAACAGCAATGATAACCTACTGAACTCTAATGATTCAATCCCATCTGCCTTGCTGTACATACCCTCAGCCATTTCACTGCTCAGAACCAAAAGTGGCCCACAGGGCAGCAATCACAAGTGCTGCTCCTTGTATTGGGATGTAAATCGAGCAGTTACCCTGGGCTGAGCTGTGATTTTTTGCAGGATTCTATTTCTGAAGGGTTTGTAAGGTCATTCCCATGAGAACCTTTGCCAGCCTGCAAAGCTAAACACAAAATACCAAAGCACAGGCGCTGTTCTTCAGCTGAGAATTGATCCTTTTGTGTGAAGGAGAGAAATGAAGGGCACCCAACAGCTGCAGTCCATCTAACCCCAAACTTTAAACTCCAGTCAGTTCATACATGACAGCTGGATTCTCCCAGCTTTGACACCTGGGTTGGATCAGAGGCATCTGAGCATCACCCCAACAGGTAACAGATGTGATCCTGGCAGCTCTCACACAGTGATGTTCAGAGCCCTCACAGTGCAATTATGTCCTGGAACGCTGCTGGAATAGTTCATTTTATCCTACCAAAGATGCCTTCCAGGCAGGAAAGCTGTGGAAGGCCCACATGCCATGTGTTAAGCTCAAAAACAATTTGGAAACTGCTGCTTATTTAAAGAGGATTTAACTACTGATTCCAGCTCATTCCGCCATAGACAGGAGCGTTTTGCAGGATAAAGAGGACAACAGCAGTTAGATTACTAACATGGCATCCAGTTTAAAAACAGTTTTTACAGGTCTACATTTTGGGGGAGAAGAGATTTGCTATATTTTTACCCCATAACTGTGCATATTCAATGTACTTAATCACCTTACATGCTTCCCTTCATGCTTTTCTTCTTGCTTTCATGCACAACTTTTCTTTGCTGTTTCTTTCTGTGTTGAAAAAGGCTTAAGAACTAACCAAATGGATTCAAAAATTCTAGAAACTGTTGTGTATTTGATACCTGCACAGACTACAGTGTAGGAGGCTGCATTTTTCTGGAAGAGGTCTGTTCATTCCCATTGTTTTGCAATAGAACATTATTAGCAGCCATAACAAGAGAGTTTTAGCGAATCTGGAGACCATGGCCATGTTTCTTGAACCCAAGCCATTGGCCATGCTTTTGCCTCCTGAAAGGATGGCAAAGAAAGCACATGCACCTTTCTAAATGATGCTTTTACATTTTTCCCCATCAGTAGTATTTTTCCCCAGTACACTATTTGACTGTAAAACTGTACAGCAGCTGTAGTAGAGCAGGGAGGCAACCTGAACTGGGAAAATGATTGATAATTGGGAAAATGTAGAAATAATCCTTATCCTTCACATCATCCATTAGCTCAGAAAAAAATCCTTATCCATTAACTCAGAGAAAATCCCAGGTGCCTGAATGAGTTACAACAGCACTGCAGAGCTGCACAGAAGTTGCTTACTTGTGCATACCAGCAGTGGCAGAAAAAATCTGCTTTGATCAGCCTCACGAGACCTTTATGGGAATATTCTCTTTCCTCATGAGGGTGTTCTGTGACACACAGCCTAGTTGTGCTGGCAGGAAGATTTGAAGTCTCAAGACTGGCTGCTCTGTGCTGGCCTGAATACGTGGCTGAGAGGGAGGGTTGATTAAATTGTTACATTCTTTTGGCTAAAACACAGTTGGGCTGACTCTATGTGCAGCTCAAGAATGAAGAGATGCTTCTAGCTTTTCAAGTTCATCGAAATTCACCCTAAATTAATCACCTCTATCATTTCCCAAGGGAAAGGCTTAGGAACATTCAGTTTGACAGGTGAGACATTTTCCAACCAACTGCTAGATCTTGGCAAGAAACTCTAGAAACAAGGGGAGCAAAAGGCTTGTGTCTGGATTTCTCCACTGGCAGTCAGTGATCTGCCAATAGAACACAGATGCAGCTGTGACAACCCCCAGATATTTTGTCAGGATCAGACTAATGAACAACTGGAATTCCGCAGTGGCAGATTCCATACCAAGTTCTCCAGAAAGGATGCACCAGGGATGCATTTTTATTGGGGGGGATATTAGATAAGTGCTGTCCAGCTGGCCTGAGCCTCTCCTGGGTCCCACAAGCCCAGAGGCAGCAGTAACACCAATGTCCCATTAGTATTAATTATGAAAAGAACAAGTTACTTTCGAACAGCTTGATATACTATATTCTTTCTAATCTTTCTAATCTGGAGTTAGCAAAGGAATGGATGGCAACTGCCAGCCCCGACACAACCTCAGGACAGGGTTTGGTGATGTCTGTTGGCTTCTTACACAGCTGCACCAAGCAGCCAGAGCTCAGGAAGCATTTGTACAATGATCTAAGGCACAGGGTGTGACTCCTGGGGCTGCCCTTTGCAGGCCAGGAGTTTGACTTGATGGTCCCTGTGATCCCTTCCAGATCAGGATACTCTGTGCTTGTCTGAGCTGAACAGCAGGCTTTGCCTGGGACTTGAATACTGTGGCACACTTTTTGATTTCTTGGCTTCTCTGAGATTTAAAAATTTAAAAGCTGGGCTTAACTGTTACTTAGAATACAGTTCTATTAAGTGTCCTGGAAGGAAAAACATTCATGTTCACAGTCATTATCATGCGACTTAAAATAAATCTTGACCTATACTTAGTTAATCATATAATGGAAATCTCATTGTACTAGTACATCATGTATTTATACTTCTCAAACATCTACATAAAATCAACATTTTATGTAGGGCTGAACAACTTTACATATTGGCTATTTGACACTATAACTGGGACAAATTCAGGCAGGGAATTACCACACTGTACCCTCTAAAACAAACAAACAAACCTAAAGAAAAAACTAACCAAAAAATCCAAGATCTGGGTTTCTCTAGTGGGTTATTCAAGGCTGGAGATGAGGTGCCCACCAAAGCCCTTATTTGAAAAATATTAATGAGTTATTTCACCATAACTGTTATTGCTATTATTGCACATATTATTCTCCCTTGTTCATCAATGATAACTTACCTATGCTTATAATATTTCTGCTTCACTTTGACAAAGATGTAACTTAGTATTTTTGCATTACCTTATAAATGGGAAGCTTGCAATCACTAAACACTTTTCGGTCAATGGGGTGCTTGTCAGCAAAGCCAGATAGCATGGAGTAAATCCAACTCAGCCAGTCACTGGAGAAAAAGCTTCAGGTGGCTCCTGGCAAATATTCTGGCACCAGTGATGAGGCAGAACAAATTCAGTGCGGTCTGGAAGTACAGATTTGCATAATATACTGTTTCAAGCTGCCCAAGCAGAACTGGAATAGCTTTCAGAGTCTGTCTTCCTGGTGTTAGAATGGCAGTAACAGGAGTTGCTCTCCAGTTTTATCTAAAGCCGCTGTGCTACAGTTTTCAAAGGAGCCTATGAAGACAAAGAGTGGACACACCTATGGACACTTGCTGAAATCCCTTGCAAAACCAAAGCTTTTAGATAACAAATAAGATCAGGAAAACCCTTCTGCAAAAGAAAGAAATCCTATCCCAGTTCTTCCCCCACTAATTTCCAGGCAGTATAGAACCTCAGAAAGGAAGCACTATTGGACTGCTGTGGAGCTGCAAGTGTTAGCAGTTACTTCCAGTAGCAGCACAGACAAACATTTTGCAAGCAAACCCAAGGGCACACTTATACTGCAAAAGCTTTTACCTCCCATCAGCTTCAGGAATACTCCTGATGTTTCCCACAATGTCAATTCCAGTAAGACTCTTTGTTTTCACACTTTTTAATTACCATAACAGCATATTAAAGTACAGAACACAAACTTTCCTTTCTAGGCCATGGTAATGAATGTTTATAGAAGGTCTCAACTATTATTTACAGTAGTGTTTGCTTATGAATGTGAACACAGAGTTTAAGTACACCATGTCAAGCTCTGCTGTGCCAAGTGCTGCCTGTGTGTTGCTCACCATTGGTACATTCTGTCCTTAGCAGGGAGCTCCTCTTGTGCCATAAAAGAACAGGAAAAGCTTCTCCATGTGCTAAGGAGGTACCAGAGCCCCGTGGGTTAATGGAATGGGCCAGGGAATTGATTTGTCTGCAGTGATACAGCAGAATGATGCACCACTGGATGACACTGCAGAAGGAGGGAGTTGCAGCCCAAGGGGCCCAAGAGGAATTTTCCTGGTATCTGAGCACTCTATATAGCTAACTAAAATAGATTTTAATGTGCTTATGAGACTGAAATGGACCTGTATAAGGGCATCCAGCAAATTCTGCATCAACAAAATATTTACCACACAGAAGTGTGACTTGCAAATGCTACAGAGTTTTCCTTATAGTTAATATAAGAGACATCAGCTACTGGACATTGATAGAAAATTAATTAAAGTTCCCCCCACCCCAGTCTGTAACAGCTCCACTGGCCACAGGCTGGAATGCATTCAGCACAAACAACTGTCTGATCCAATTTCATAAACCAGCTTCTTTTTTTTTTTTTTTCTCTTTTGTCTGTTGTATGTGAATAGCTTGAAAATTCGAGAAGCTATCTCAAATTGGATCAATGGGCTACTCCCTTGGGCTTTTGGCTCTTACCATCATCATAATTATGGCAGTAATAACAACAATCAAAACAGTAATAACAGTCTTTTCTGCAAAGCCTTCACCCTGTGGCATCCTAAAATCTCTGCGGTCTCAGATGGGAACACTCACAAGGCCGGCTGCAGAAAGGCAAGGACACAGCCATCTTCCAGGGACCTGGCCAGCTGCACGAGGGTCATTTGTTTTTTTGTCTTAGCCATTTGTTATCAGTCTGGGAGATTCTGAGCCAGTAGAGAAACAGACTGCTTGTGCTAGAAGCCTGACCCTAGCCACTCCAGAATATTCCATGTGTTACTTCCTTCACCTGGCTGTGGGGGCTGTCATTTCTGAGACACTGCGTTCAGGAAGAACACAGTGGATGCTGAAGTTTTCTCCTGACCATCCAAAGAAAGAGGAAGGAGGGCAGTTTCTGCCCAGCAGCCTCGGGAGCTGTGTGTATAGTGAGTATATTGTTAGCCTGTGAAGGCACTCAGCCTCCCAAAAGTCAAAGTGCAGCTCTGGAGGAGAGCAGAGCATTAGTGCTGCTCACCCTGGGCTACAAAGCAGATTATAGCTCCCTCTATTTCTCCAAAGCACCCTTTATTAGTTTAAGCCTACATGCAATATGAGGAACACATTGCAGGGTTAACTCTCCCAGCTGTATGACAGCTCATGGGGGGAGCTGTTTGAAAATACCCAAACACCAAATCCAGCCTAAACAAAAGGGGAGAGAAAATTCAAGGAAAAAAGGAAAAAAGTTTCAACAGTTAGCACATGAACAGAGCATGTTGTCCATCTGCTCCTGAGTTACTGCAATGACATTTGAAGCTAAATTTCCAGATCTATATGGTGATGAAGTAATTATAGTTTAGGAGTTTTTCTATTCAGAATAGCCATTTTCTTCCTTTTATAACTGTCTCAAGCTGTACAATAGCCGGAAGTAGATCATATAAGTTCTAGCCCAGAAATGCTAAATGAACAGCACAACCATTTTTAATTAGGTGAGTAAAAAAAGTTTTATTTTAAAGTATCCTTGCCACATGCTCCTGTTGGTATGTCCATCTACCTAGCCCAGCCCATAGGCCTGCTCATGGCAGTAGCTGGGCATGGGAGATTAATACTCCCCACTGCACCCAAGCCCTTTACTCTTGTATACAGGCAGTCTTTAATGACCATCCTGATCCCAAACAGCAGGAATCACTGCAGGACATTTTTATGGACTGCCCTACCAACTTGGGGTACTGGTGGAATGTGCAGGTTTTGCATGAGTCACTTCTTTCTACTCCAGTCACAAGCACCTCAAGGACAGAGATTTTTTTTCTCAGCTGACAGATAAGCTGCATCAATACCTGGTGCTGTAATGGGGTTGATGTACAGAGGGATGCTAGGATGTATAAATCTTTGGCACTCAGAGACCTTAGAGCACCAAAAAGAGCTCCTATAATCTGCATATCTGAGACAGAGACTGCGGCTGCAGCAGTGGGAACACAACCTGGGCTGCACATGCCAGACATTCACAGTGAGGATGCTTTTGCCCCACAGGAGCTGGGGAAGCCCTCAGCCCCAGAACAGCCCAGTGCCTGCCAAGTCCCTGCTCAATCCAACCCTACCCTGACAGTGCTGAAGCCTGTATTTTGTACTTGCTGCTGCCCAGGTCCGGTCAGTCCCCTTGCAGCCTGGGGATTAACCCCAGTTCCCTGTGCTGGGAGCTGTGCAGAGCCAAGCACAAGCCCTGCTGTGTGGGAGGCTTGCAGAGCTGGTGGTGCAGCCCCTGCATGGAGAGAACAGATGGGGTCCATTCCTCCCACCTCACCTCCAGGAAACCTGCTCACTGAGGTATTCCTTCCCTGCTCACTGAAGTATTCCTTCAGTGCTCACTGAGATGCTCCTTCCCTGCTCAGCTTCTTTCAGCCCTTCTTTCCAGCTCTGCTGCAATCAAAGCCCTACCCAGCCCTTCTGCAGTCAATGGAAGATTCCCATTGAAGCAGTACCTTTGAAGGTTTTTTGTTTTTTTTTCTCACAGTCCGTTTATATTTTAATTAACGTTACAAATTTTCTACTATATTAATTTTATCATTTAAGTCCTTTTATGAAGTTCAGTAATTAGTTTCAATTCTCAGTAAGGGCTTTCATTAAAGTATTTCTATTGTTGAGACTTTATTTCTACAAAAGCATGGGGTGTTCTCTGGAAAGATATTTAAATGGTTCCTCAGTTTTAGATGAAGTTACAGTGTGATTGCAATTACTCACTCTATACTATTCAATTTACGTTTTATAATGTTTCCAGGCCCAAATCTAAAAATAAAATGAAGGCTGACTTCTTTCACTAGCTCATACAGGAACTGTTTTGTTGCTGGCTCCTTAGTAGCCAGTTGTTTTGATTTGAATTCACATTGCACACTATATTGCAGTCATATATAACAAAATAATTTAACAAACTGGTATGCTCTATTTAATAATTTCACATTTTAAAATAAAGTAAGAGTGAGTGCAAACTTTTTTTTTTTTTTTTTATATTGTCTCAGCAGTTTGGGGATTTAATTATCCTGTTGAGTTTTATAGATAATTCAAATTTTTTTCCCCTTTTTCTTACATGCCTATGAGGCACTGACCAGCACTACAGCATTTTATGTACCTGTATCAAAGGCTGTAAAAGCCAGTGTGTGAGATCCCAATTCTCCAGCCTCCACACGGGGAAAGGAGCAGAGAAAAGATGTTGCCCTATAAAACCTTTGTGCTTTGAAGTTGTTTCAACAAGCCTGGTCTTAATCCAGATTCTGCACAGCCACTACAAACTGGAAGAAGCTTGGGGGCTCTCAGCATCTTCTGCTCCTGATGTGCTCTGAGGAGGAAAGAACAGCAGTAGTTCAATGTGCTGACTTCCACCCTCCCTGCCCAGGGCCAGGCTCACTCAGTGCCCTAATTGCAGCTCCAGGCTTTCTCTGTTCTCCCCAGATCCTCTGCTACCTCCTAGGAGATCAATGAGAGGGAGCCATCATTAAAATGGAAAGGAGAAAGGAGAGAGAGAGAAAAAAAAGACAGAGAGGGAGGAAAGAGAGAGAGGGAGGAAAGAGAGAGAAGGAGGAGAAAGAAAAGAGAGAGAGAAAAGAGAGAGAGAAAAGAGAGAGAGAAAAGAGAGAGAGAAAAGAGAGAGAGAAAAGAGAGAGAGAAAAGAGAGAGAGAAAAGAGAGAGAGAAAAGAGAGAGAGAAAAGAGAGAGAGAAAAGAGAGAGAGAAAAGAGAGAGAGAAAAGAGAGAGAGAAAAGAGAGAGAGAAAAGAGAGAGAGAAAAGAGAGAGAGAGAAAAGAGAGAGAGAAAAGAGAGAGAGAAAAGAGAGAGACAGAGGAACAGAGAGGAAAAGAGATGAAAAAGAAAGAGAAAGAAAAAGAGAGAGAAAAGAGAGAGAGAAAAAGAGAGAAAGAAAAAGAGAAAAAGAAAGAAAAAGAGAGAAAAAGAGAGAAAAAGAAAGGAAAAGAGAGAAAGGAAAAGAGAGAAAGGAAAAGAGAGAAAGGAAAAGAGAGAAAGGAAAAGAGAGAAAGGAAAAGAGAGAAAGGAAAAGAGAGAAAGGAAAAGAGAGAAAGGAAAAGAGAGAAAGGAAAAGAGAGAAAGGAAAAGAGAGAAAGGAAAAGAGAGAAAGAAAGAGAGAGAAAGAAAGAGAGAGAAAGAAAAAGAGAGAAAGAAAAAGAGAGAAAGAAAAAGAGAGAAAGAAAAAGAGAGAAAGAAAAAGAGAGAAAGAAAAAGAGATAGAGAGACTAAAAACAAGAGAGAGGAAAAAAAAAGAGAGAAAACTCTACGCTAAATGATGGAGCAGATGCAAGGGGCCCATTCCTGCCGGGCAGCACTGACCTGAGCTGCAGCTCTCTCTCCTGGGCCTGCTCTCACTGCTGGCTCTGCCCAGGCACCCTTGGAGCCCGGGGCTGGGTGATGTTGTTGGGGCTCTGGAAGGTGCTGGGGAAGCAGCAAGTGTGGTGTGGGGAGCTGTGTGAAGTGATAGGGTCTGAGTATGGACTCCCCACCCTGAAGGCAAAGAAAAGGGCTTGACCTCTCCCTACACAAATGATGGTTGCTCTGTCCAGGTTCTGGGAAACTGGGATAAATCTTTGTGCTTACTATTTAACTTCCTGTGTTGCTGTTCAGAAGAAGGCAGGGTTTGTTTTTTTTTTTTCCTAGAGAAAGAGTGGAACAGGTATTTATTCTGCAAGAACAAACATATTTTTTTGTCTGTTTTGAGGAGAAATAAAAGGGCAGCAGTAAACAGTAAAGCTTCAGATTGAATAAGCTACTTAAAGCAGCTGTGCTGCTGCCTGCAGCCAGCAATGTGCTCATTTCAGCAGCTGCATGGCATAAACAGAGCTGCTCCCTCCCCTCTCCCAGCTAAATCCAGACCTATGGGGTTTAACCCTGTAAAAATGCTGTACTGTGCCTTCAGGGGAGAGGATTGTTTCCTCCATGAAATGTCTCTAGCCACACAACCAAGACCCTAAATCACCAGAACTTGCACAGCTTCCTCTTCTGCATATAGTGAGAGTGCCCAGGGTGTGTGCTGGGGGCTGGAGAAGGGAGCCTGACCTGCTTATCCCAGTGTGGGATCCCTCAGGTGTGGAGCACAGGGTGAGGAATCAAAGGGGGCTGCAAGACAGAGAGGGGCTTTCCCCACAGGAGCCTCACATCACCAGAGCCAGATTTAGGGTCTGATGGAAAAGGACCATGGCTTGATACTGCAGAAACAACTTAAACACCAGCATAAGTTATTTTAGAATCTCAAGCATTACACCAACAATATAAAATGCAAAATGTTACTTTTAACATTCGCCTATTAAAAGAAATAAGCAAAATTTTCCAGCAGCAAATAACAAGTGTCCAGAACAGTTTGCATTCCTTTATGCTAAATGAAATCTTTTTAGACATAAGAAAAACGTTTTCTAAATATAATTTACACAGTCATCTCCCGTGTCTCACATAAATTGCTTCCCAGCTTTTGTTAAATGAGATAGTTTATTGGAGAGGCAAATTCTGAATGGTTTCTGAGAGCTTGCTAGGGAGGTGTAGAGAAAAGAAATAAAATATGGAAGTGACTGTTGTAGAGTCATTGCAATTTCTGCCTAATGAAGGGAGTTTAACAACATGCACTGGGATGGGCTTTTATGGCCTGTATGAACAGGGGTGTTAAGTTCCACTTTAAGAGGACAGAATCTGCAGAGCATCTGACACTACATCCTCAACACAGGAATAAGGTTACCCTAATAATACAAAAATTTCTTTGTAAGATATACTTTTTAAGATGTGGAATTTTACATGAGAAAAATGAAAATACAGTTGGAGGAGCTCTCTTTCTCCTATCTGCTGAATTAATAGTATTTCAGAGTATTGAATAATGCCTTACAATCAAAAGTTGATGCATAAACTGTGAAAGCTTCTCTTAATAGCAAAATCCCAAGTGACTGTTCACACATTCTCTTCTCTGTGCTGCAATCTATTCTTTAAAATCTGATAGTATTTTTCAAACTGGAAAATCATAACAAAAATAGAGGTTAGAAGTATTTCCAGATGCAGCCTTGTAATTAGCATCAACAGCTACTCAGAGAATATTGGTAATTATGTCACCCAAATACATGCAAATTATATGAAAAATGGTGTAGGGGGGGACACGTTCTTAGCTGCCTTTCCAGCACAGGGCGATTATCCAATTAGACTGAGAGATGCCTCTGGGCTAATCCTTTCTTGGATGCTCAAGACAGCCAGGCATTTTTAGAAACATTACTGATGGTCTGGAACTGTAATTTAGTTGTGAGGCTGCCTGGATTTTAAGGCCAAGGATGGGGAGAAGCTCCCATCCAGCCAGGATGTGAAGGTAGCCATTACAGAAAAAGCTTTCCCAGCACAGAGAGCTGGTGAAACAGCAACTTCAGGGGATTTTTAACAGGATAGCAAGCTTTTTACCTTTATGTCACTGGTTTAAATCTGTCCAGATGGGAATTTAAAGTAACCAGGGGCCCTGTCAGCTGGCTAAGTGGGTTTTATTTTCCAACCAGGGTTAATGGATGAAGCCTCTCCCGCAGACTCCAGGCACTACTGCAGGCACGGGCACCTGCTCAGAGCAGGAGTTCCTCCTGGGTGCACTGCAGTTATAAGGCATTAGTTACTCTAATTACCAGTGCAAAGCCCTTTAAGATACTGAAAAATGTTTTGCAGTGCTTGGCATAGGTGCTCTATAAACCTCACCACAGTGAGCAGCTCCTTGTGCTTTTCTTCACAGGAGCTCAGGATGTGAAATCACAGCTGAGACAGGCTCACTAATTGCTGCCTTGGCCAGCATTCTGTTTGATTCTGAAGTGAGCAGGACAAGGCTGCTTCACGTTTCAGCTCCTCCTCAGACAGCAGACTAGCTGTAGAGTCTGGCCCAAACTGGAAAACCAAGCCTGGGGCAGCAGCATCAGTTACAGGGCTCTCTGTGATTATGTGGCGCTGTACAACACGATTCCCTTCTCCTCCTGAGCTCCTGGCATGTGAAAGCTTCCAGCGCTGGGAGCTGAACTTTGCTGACCTGCCAGGCACACAGCAGGGCCCTGGGAGGGGTTTCCAAAGAATCTTTATTCTGTGTGTAGCTGTGTCCCCTGCGCACGAGAGCGCACGGCGCAGCTGCCAGGATTCATTTCAGGCTGCGTGCACGGCTGTGTCCCGAGTGCACAGGCACACAGGCAACTCCTGTCACAGCACAAGGGCTTGTGTTCACCAGCATTATTAATCCTGAATAAATAACGATGATAATCACTCACTGAAAGCTTAGTTTATAGTTTAATTAACCTACAGCTGTTCCCAAGAATCAAAGGCAGAAAAATACTGTTGAAGTATTAAATAATAGCTACAGTGACTCTTTCAGGGCAGTTACAAAGAATTGAAGACGCACAGCTTCTACTGATTTTAGAGAGAAATGTGTGGCTTCAATGCTATAAAGGCTTTGAAAAGCTCTAGGCATTAGAAAAATCCATCTGACTTGCTCAGCATGCTGAGCATCCAAGAGCAGAAGTGAACGCTTTGTGCAAATAACTGAGGGAAAACAAGATTGAAAATTATTGAAATTCCTAAACTTCACTTAAAGATTTGAGTTGTATAGAGATCTCCAGACAAACCTCTGAAAGAGGCAAATAAAACTAGGAAATTCAAGTATTAGTCTAGCAGTACAAGGAGGTAATATCAGTAAGGAATATGTCACAACATATACTACAGCAGTACTATTAGGTGATACATAAACCCCCTCTGGAAGCAGGTTTGTGCACCAGCTGAGCATCAGTCACAATGTGGCATCATGATGCTAGTTTCTAAATCAAGCACCCCACTTTTACTTTTCACATTGCCAATCACCTTTCAAGCACAGCAGGGCAGTTCTGTCCCTGGCAGTGGAGACAATCTTCCCAGCTCACACCTTGATGGAGTCTCTCCAGGGAGATTATGCTGCAAACAAACAAAAGCAGTTATGGCAATCTAGGCTTATAAGTTAAACTCCTCTAGTTTTTATTTAGGTACTCATCTTCAGAATAGGAATGGGGCTCATTTTGTCCACTTATATTGTGTTTTCTATCAGTTATAAGGAGATATAACACAGTAACCTGAAGCCTTTCTGTCTGCCAGAGTCCCATATCTAGTACAGAACAGGACAGGAGTGGCAGGGGAAAGCACAGGAGTGCAAACTCAATAAAACAGAACTGGTCATTGTGTGACATCCCAGCACACCACCAGCATTGTCTGACTCTTAAACATCTCAGTTTGTAGTTGAGACCCAGGACAGTTTGGAAAAATTCAGACAAATTCAGATAGATTTTTTCAGTAGAACTTTTGCTAATACTCCTTATGGAAAGCCTAGAGAAATTTAACAAATTTGATGTAGTAAAATCAAACATAACAAGAGCTTTGCCATAGCCAAAGGGCTGGTGAAAGTTGTTGTGGGCCATTCAGAAGCAAGGCTGGGCATCTCACTGCCCAGGGGTCAGGGCCACTAGACTGTAAAAACAGCCAAAGCAGAGGTCAGTAATGTCCCATGTGCTAGAACAGAACAGGGGGAAGGCAGGAAACTCAAACCAGACTTAAATCAAGACCAAGTCCTTGCCTCAGCCTACCATAAGCATGCAGGAAGGCTTGCTAAAGATGGAGAGGAGCATGGTGCCCTAACAGAGATGTGAAGGGGTTACAGTCAGAGCAGGAGGTTCCGTGCATGGGGAAGGGAAGGAGTGGATCCTTCACAGCTTTCCCTCCAGGTCAGCTTGTGAAATAAAGGCTCCTTTTGTACCTAAGGACATCTACAGAGGTCTACACACAGCAGAATCACCTGAGTCACACCAGGATGTGGTGGTGCCCACAGCAGTCAGAAAGGAAAAGCTCAAAAGCTGTGCTAAGGTGGATGCTGAGATAGAGGCAGCAGGACTGAACAAGGGAAATGATCTCAGAAGAGAAGGGTACTGAAGTCTACACATCAGGCAGTGGTTTTGGGGCTTTACAGGCAAGACTTCCAGCAGCCAAGCTGCAGAGGAGGAAGAAAATGGGATCAAAACTCCTGTAATCTTGCCAGCAGCCTCTCAGACCATTCCAGAAGAACCTTCCAGCAGACTTTGCTGAAGGGCTGACAAAGGGCTAGACAGTGACAGGGTCACAGAGGGCAAAGAGGAGGAAGAGCACAGGGAGAGATGTTGAAGGCAGCTGACTGGCCCAGAAGGATGAAGAGGCTGTGCTTTATATGAGCTCTGTAGTGTTCAAGAGGCTTTGGTGGAATGGGGAGAATCATTAGAGAAAAAGCCAAGCCCCAGGAGCAGACTGGGAGGAAAGGAACTCCAGACAGCAGGGACAGACAGCAGCCTCATCACAGCACTAAGGAGGAGAGCAGGCAGAAATTGGAGAAGCAGGAAGAGATCATGGGAAGGTTTCTGAACATTCTTTCCCATTTTATTTTCCAGCCAGCAGACACGTGCTTCACATCATCCAGGTCCAGTTCCAGCTTCCATCCTAACACCTCTTTCACACCCTCTCACTTTCTGATACAAAATCCTTAAAGGTTGTGGCTTTCCATGTTTTGTTGCAGCTTAGGGGGTGAATGGTGCAGAGTGCTGAGACTCAGCAAAGGACTGTGGTTGTTCCACCCGCTGTGCTGCATTTCTGAGGGTGCCTCCACACAGCCATGCCTTACCATGCTCCATATGCTGCTGGCAGGATTTGTTTGACAATTAACATCCAGCAGGGAGGTGGTGTCACAAGTCAGAGGAGAAGTGGGATTTGAACCTCACCTGGGATTTTTTGAACCTCAGTTCTCCATTTCAATCCCTTTTGATTTCAACCTTAAATTGCATTTCCTGGTAAATACTTGGTTGTCACTTTTACTATTCATATTATTATACTTACGAAGCAGGAAGACAAAAGGATAAACACATTTACGTATGAAATATACCTTAAAAATACCATTCTAATGCTAGATGAAAGAATTTCCCAGATGTAATATAAGCTTGTATTAGAACTCAAGCGGAATAATGCCACCATTATTTCTTTCTAGCCTGTTTTTCTAACAATGTAACCTGAAAGCCCTATATTTTCCTGGCAAATGTTATATTTCACTCTTCCATGTGTAGTTACTCCCAAATGGGAGGTTAGCCTGGAGAAGTTAAAAAAATGCCAATAACACATAAAAAAAATATGAATGCAGGTCACAACTTTGCAGTGAAATATTTCAGAATTAATCTTTGTTTTTCAGAGGTGGCAGGGCAGGGGGAACTAAAACCCATGGAGATGTCACAGAATGAGCTAAAGCAGGGAGATTTCGCTGTTGTTGTTGCCTGCATCCCTGTGTCACCATGTTCCAGATGCCACCCAGGCTGCATTGGCTGAGGGGACACAGGGGACATGGTGCTGCTGGCACAGAGCATCCTGCCAGGAGCTCCAGTCTGCGTTTCCTCCCAGCCAGGAGAAAGCTGCATGCTGGAACAGGGACTGACACAGAGCCTGGGGCTCCCAGAAACGGGCAGCAACGGGCAGGGAAAGGCAGAGCCTGATCTTGCTCCAAGCTTGTGCAAAAAGCCTGGCTGGAAAGAGGCAGAGTAGGGGGGTCTAACGCCCCTCCCAGTGCAGGACAGGCAACATCTGGCAAAGAGAGATGGATTACCCCAGCTCTGACATAAGAGGAAGTGAAGTGGGCAAGAGGATAAAAATAGCGAGTGAAAATGCCACATTAATCTTACAGGATAAACACTTAAGATTGATGCTTTCAAGCGCTAGCTTGAAATATGCATTCTATAAAGTAAATCCTTTTTCTTTCCCTCTAATGAAATCACTTAGTGACTGCTTTTATAGCTTCATTTTTACAAAAATCCTTCTTATTTTCATTATTAATTTCTACGAAAGATGTTATCAAGGACATGAGACAACATACACTGCTAATGGAATACTGAATAAAACTAGCAGTCATTTACACGACTAGCAATTTTTAAATTCAAATGTTTTAATCATAAACCAGATAAAATTTGCATAGAAAGCCAATTTGAGGATATCAGCATTTCTAATTGGATTTTTTTCTGTTAGAAGCCTCTCCATTATCAGAAGCACAACTTTTACTCTAAACTTTGAGCCCAGCCTGACAGCATGAGAAAACTTTTCCTTTATTAACCTTTCATTTAGTACCCTCTGCTGGCCAAAACAAGCACAGACAGGGAAGCCAAAACCCCAAGCTCCAGCAAGGAAAAAGATGCTGGAAAGCCATCAGTGACCTTCAACAGGGATGACCTAATCTGTCACAGGGGAGAGAGCTCACAGGCACACTGATCCCGAAGGAGAAAAATCAATACAACGCAATGCAATGCATCTCCCATAGCCTAAGCAGATTTTCGCTATGCAGGAAGTGACACAGGAGCTCTCAGATGTACCATCAGCTCTGTTCACTTGCCTAGCATTAGCTTTTGTTAAAAATAAAATTGCTGCTTAGTCACCTGGAAAGAATGGTGAAAGCCTGAGGCGTTTGCTCCTTCCTCCTCCTTCCCAAGGAGAAGCGTACGTGAATCACATCCTAACCTCATCTTCCCTTCTTCCCCTTTCTACAGCAAAACCTTTTAAGTGAGAAAATGTTCAGTAGCTCTTGTGTATGAAGATTTCTTGCCGTGAGCTGTACTGGTGGAGCAGGAGCCCGAAGATGGGTGAGCAGGCAGGGAGCACCTCCCTGCCCTGCAGGGACAGGGACAGGCGCCTCTCCCCACACTGCCTGGGCAGACCCTAACCCAGCAGCCTTCAATGCACCACACGTGTATGATCAAGGTCAAGTCCAAGTTAGTGCTCTCTGTCCTAGACTTGACCTGGCCCTTCAAACTGCCAGGAGAGCTGGCTTGACTCAGGAGAGAGTCACCAGCCAAGAAGAACAAAATATTTACCAGGCTCAGCTCCTGATCCAGGGCTCCAGTGCAACCACCCTGCTGGCTGTGGCAGCTGATGATGCAGAAGTGTCTGCTTGCCCTCCAAATAACCATCCCTGCACCAGTGGGTGAAAGTAAAAGCAGACCCCTCCCCTTGCATTGTCTCTCCCATTGCAGGAAAAGCTGTGCAGGCTCACAAAAAGCAGCCAGGCTGTTGGACAGTCATGTCAAATAAAGACAGACAAGCCCAAGTCTGAATTGAATGTGTGCATTCCCCAGCTTGCCCCAGGCCAGGGTGTGACACTCAGTACAAACACTCTGGGGACACTGTGCAATGATCCCAAAAAGCTCTGTCTGCTCTATGATATGATATGGTGTGTAAGCTATTTTCATTTTCTGATGCACCTCCCAGGTTGTTGAGGACCAAATGTGGCATAAGGAGAGCTCTCCCATGCTATGGCACAGATCCAGCCCCCTTTTCTCTCCTGCATATGTTAGTTACCTGTCTGTTTTGACCCGTCACACAGTTTGCTGAGCAATGCAAAGCAACATTCAAGCCTTTTCCTAAGCCTTTCATTAATTAATCAGTTAACAACTCTTCAGTGCCCATGTTTTAAATTAAGTCTCTCCTTTGGCATTATGAAGCATTTATTGATTCTATGTTTAATTTGCCATTTGAAAGCACTGAAAGCTCCTTGGAGTTCCTATCACATCCATCTCCCTTAACCTCAAAAAAACCAGTCCCTTGCATATTGTGCAATTTAACAGGGGTCTTAAGATCTTGAGGTATGTCATAGTTAATGCAGCTTTGTGATGAAATTTAACTAAAAAGCTTTTCATCATTTATCTTTTAACCTGTATGTAAACCAGGACATTGCTTTAATCCATAATAGCTTAGTACTTTGATAAGCTCTTAGAAGTGGTTTTGGCAACAGATTATTTTTTTTTTTGAGATCACAAGCAAAATATGCCTTTGTCCACTCTTTCAATGGGATGCTTGAAGTTCAGCAAATTAGAGGATCATAATTTCCTTTGAAGTAGCCATTATTCAACCAAGGTTGTAGAATCACTGAATAAGCTGAGCTGGAAAGGACCTTCAAGAATTTCCAAGTCCAGCTCCTGCACAGGACAATGCCAGGAGTCACACCATGTGCCCGAGAGCATTTTCCAAACACTCCTTGAGCTCTGTCAGCCTTGGGGCCGTGACCACTGCCCTGAGGAGCTGTTCCACTGCCCAAACACCCTCTGGGGGAAGAACTTTTTCCTGACATCCAACCTCAACCTCCCCAGACACAACTTCAGGCCATTCCCTTGGCTCCTGTCAGTGCCACCACAGAGCAGAGATCGGTGCCTGCCCCTCCTCTTCCCCTCAGGAGGAAGCTGTGACTGCAATGAGGTCTCCCCTCAGCCTCCTCCTCTCCAGCTGAACTGACCAAGGAACCTCAGCCTCTCCTCATATGTCTTCCCCTCAAGGCCCTTTACCATCTTCATGGCCTCCTTTGGACACTCTCTAATAATTTTTTATCTTTCTTACATTGTTGTGCCCAAAACTGCCCCCAAGGTGAGGCTGCCCTAGTGCAGAGCAGAGCAGGACAATCCCATCCCCTCCTTTGACCAGCTGGTGATGCTGTGCCTGATGCACCCCAGGATATGGATAAAAAAAGCCATTCAACCACTCCTTCAGGTGAAACAAATGGTGGTTGGAGTCAGACTTACAGCTCTGAACCTTTATATCACTCTTGCTTTCACACATTCTTAAAAATACAGAGTATACCTGAACTGCCACTATTACTGCTTTGATTGCCTAAGTTTATTCCTTTCCTCCCTTTTGGAAATATTATAGTGGAGAGTCCACACCTCAGAGCAGAAGAGAAACCATACATGTGGCCAATAAGAGCTCAAAAAGCTTCATTATAGACACCTTCCCCTGGCACAGCATGCTGAAGCACTTTTCCACTACATCTTACAGTGAAGATCCCCTCCTGTTAAACAACAAACACATCATTTCTATAAATTGGGCTGGCAGAAAGTTCTGCTTCCTTTTCCAGATGTGCTTCTCTCCTCTGTGATGCAATGCTCTTCATTGCCAGGTGTGTTACCTGAGGCCCAGGGGATGGGAAGTCACCTCCTGCAGGTGAAATCTCTGGAGATCTCCCCTCTGCTTCTCCCAGAAGAAGTCTGGAAGTCTCAAGTCTGACACAAAGAGCTGCTGTGCTCAGTGCTCAGCAGGCAGCAGCATCTCCTGGAGCTCCAAGTTCGACAAAGAACAGCAGCAGGGACCTTTCAACAGCACATTTGCTCCCTGAAGGCTCTTACACAGCCACCCAGGGAGCTGCTGGGGAATGGATTCTAGTTACAGCTATTCCAATTTCAAAAAGTCCAAAGTCTCATGTTTAGCACCAATTACCTCCCATTTGGCCCAGTCAAGTCAAATTCATGAACTCTAAGACCAACTATTCTCTAGCAGCAGAAGAGCCAATATATTCTTGGCCAAATTTCCATGCTGTTAATCTATTCTAGTTACACAAATTCCAACCTGGACCAGAGGTGCCTTAAACTCTAATCTCTTCTATGCATTTCTGCAGATATAAAGTAGGAACAAATGTTTTCTATCAAATATTTGAACATAAGCGGGTGAGAAGCAGAAAAGGAGAGCAGAGGAAGGAGTGGAAAAAGAATCAAGGAAACACATAAAAAAAATACCAATTGAAAAGTATGAATGACAGAAGAATAAGGTGATTTTTTTCCCCCTCCCATCTGTTTCTCCTCTGTCACTTACTTGCCTTCCAAACACCATTTCTGTTACTTTCTGCTTCATTCCTGGCACTGGTAACCCTAAGGATTCCTAAACTAAAATCCAAGCCCTCAGAATTGCTTGACAGACTTACAGATCACAGAGATCTTGAAACCAGCCCCACTGCCCTGTGCCTGCAGAGTTCACCTCTTCACACAGAGCATGGGCCCACAAAGAGCTCAGAGTAACAGCTGATACTGTTAAACCTAACTTATCTACTGATAAATACTGTTAGGGAGGAGAGACAGCTCCCTGGTACCCTCACAGCTCCTGACAGACCAAGGCCACAGTGTTCTAGAGACTTTTACATTTCAGTTCAGATCTTAAGGGACAGGCCTGCTTAACTATACTAAACCCTTTACTCTGCTTTCTGACTTTGCAGTTATTAGGATTTGCTCAGATCATGCTTCACTGCAACCATATGGAATTATATCTCTCTTTTATTTTTTTCTAAACACAGAAGTTGTAAATAAAAATCATGAGAATTCCAAAGAAAGCCAGAGTTAGCAATCCTCTGGCTTTCTTTCAAAAGTAAGCTTACTTTAATTGTTATTTAGCTCAGAGGCATGTTGCAAACACTCAGGGCATTGCAGTGTTCCCACAATTCTTCAAAGAAAGCAAGTTTGTTATTTTCCTGTTACCTTCCACCGTGAGTCCTGTGACACAGATGGAAACAAGCAGGATGAGTGGATCAGCTGTTTGGTAGATGGCTCAGAAACCTGGTATGAGGATTTCCCATCAGCAGCAAATCCCCAAAACCTTCTGTTATCACGGGAATTGAATAAATAACCCTTGCTGGGACCCACGGGTCAACCAAACACATGCTTGGAGTTTCGGTCTACAGGGTAGATTTGTTATACATACATTTAATTATCTCACAGCCAGAAGGCAACAAAATTACCTGGTTGATGAGCTATTTAAAACACCTAGCAATGGGCTCCCAGAAACCAGCCTTGCTAACTGCCAGCAGCACAAAGACAAACCACAGGGAACAAAAGACTTACTGAGTAGCCACGAAACAAAATGGTCATTAAAGATGTGAAGGAGACCTCTAATTACTTGTAAATGTTGTGGGAAGCATTACCAGTTGTATCTCTGTCACAGATTTTAATTTTACACGTCATCACTGGAAGGCTCTAGTCAATCTTGCATTTGTTTTGCAAGGCAGTTCAAAGAACAGTTTAAATATAGAAACAAATACTGTATCTTTTCTATGGAAAGAAGAGAATATTTATTTCTACCAGTTTCACGCTTCCACCAGATAATCTTTAAAAAACAAAGCTTTTAAAATACAGCTGCAATCATCAGGCTTGAGAGGTATTACAGAATACAGAGCCACGCAAAGGGATTAACTCCTAATGTCATCCAGCTGAACAGCAGCAGCTCATCTGGGCTTAACCTTCTGGATCCATTCCATTTGTAGGACCCAAGCAAAAACAATAAATCACAGCTAACAAGCAGGCAGATTTTGTTTTAAACATTGAGAAGATTGGAGGACTTCCCTTGCATGTCCATTAAGGAGCCCAGTTTTTACTGGAGAGGGCATATTTATTAATTCAGGGCTGCTGGGCTCCCATCAGTGCCACCAGGCAAGGGATTCCTGAGGGATCTTCTGGAGCAGCACATCCCCTGGAGCTCCCAGATTGGCCATGAGCACACCACATTTCTCTCCAGCTCATCTGTGAGCACAGAACAAGGAGCACAGGGCTGGCAGGTGACATGAATGGCCATTCAGCACATGGATCTGGGGACACAGATCCCTGCCTGACCTCCAGTGACACACAACGTCAGCAAGTTCCTTACAGCATTTTGGGAGAACTTGTTTGTACTTTGGCTTTTTTATTCATAAATATACTGCTGGAGCTGAAACCCCCATGGAGGCCTGCTCACAGCAGAGAGATGGGGACAGCCATGAACCCCAAAGAGGGAGGAAGAGAGTCCCACAGGAATTAATCTGTGTGGATGAGCTGCCAGGGAATGGAGAGTGGAATACAGGAGGTAACAGACAATGCCAATGGGTCAGGTATGAGTTTCCTCTGTGAATCTCTGACTAGAAAGTCTGAGGAATTCAAAAAAACCTAAACTATTCTCTTTACTCTGCCTGCCAACAAGCTGATAAAGTGAATTAAAAATAAAATTAGGACAGAATGGCTTGGGAGAGCTTTGTGTTTGGTAGAGAAACAGGATGATACCAGTGGAACATCTAATAAAGCTCTTTTCTATTCTCCTGTGACTGCTGCCCTGCCCAGTGCCTGTACCTGTAACGCCTCAGTCCTCCATGTCCAACTGGGGTTAAGTAAAAGCTTCACAGACCCAGGACTGCAGTGGAGCTGGACCTGCCAATACTCATTTCTGTGCATTGTGGGGCAGCTCTGGGTATGCCATCCCCTGGAGGAGCTGCACTGCCACCCAACAGGGTGGCACAGGGGAAGACACTGCAAAATGCTTTGCTGTCCATCCTGCAGGAAGGGGTAGCACAGGACTGACAGAAAAAAAAGGGATCTCTCCCAGCCCCTTCCCCAAATCCCCCATCTCCACATCTGAGAGCAGCCCTCCCACACCCAAGCGCCTCCAGCCCTCCCTGCCCATCCAAGCTGAGCAGTAAAGGCAAGCCCAGCCCCTGGTTCCCTGTGCTGCTGTTCAAACCCCTGGCACCAGCCCTGGCTGCCCAAGCACCTGTGCAAGAGCTGGGAGGCCTGGCAGGGAGCAGGGCCTGAGCCCCCTGGTACCCCCTGGCCCTAAGGAGCTTTTGGGAAATGGGCATAAAGCTGTCACTGGGGACAGAGAATTGATGCTCAAGGCTGAGGGCAGACCTAGTGCACCATATCATGGCCCTCAGGAGCGCAGACCCAGCTGGCTGCCAGGCTCTGAAGGAACAAAACTACAAGGCTTCCCTCTTAATTCCCTTTGCCCTTTCAGCAGGCTGGGCCCAGAAAAAGGAGTGCCCAGTGCATGGGACACGAGTGCAGGGAAGGCTTCGGGCAGACACGATGCGCCAGAGGCAGCAAAGCAGCCACTGAACCTGTGTGGGGATGGAACTGCACAGTCTGGCTGCCCTGGCAGCTTTCTGCTCACCTCTGGCTGAGAGTAGGGCTCAGTGCTTTAAAATAGGCAGAGATACTTTCAACTCCAGTTTCTAAGCTCTCCCAGCACGTTCCGCTTTTGCACATTGAAGAAGGGCCAGGCAGGGCAGCCTCACTCCACACCCACCTTCAAGTCTGTCTGTGGGCAGGCTGCTTTTTTGCATGAATACCTAACTTCACTTGATTATTTTTCTTGTCCCATCCTGAATTATACTTTCTGCATCCTGCCTGAACTTTGTTTGGAAACTAAGGCTCACTGAGGAGGCACCATGGCATAGCTGCAGGTACAGACCCAGCCTGGGCCATCCAGGACAAACCCAGGCCAAGTGGTAACACTTGAAGCTAATTAATCATTTACATCACATCTGACTTGCTGCAGAAGGCAACTGAAAGGAAGGAAAAATGTGTGTGATGCACAGCATGGCACAGTAAATAAAGCATTCCCTGTTTTAGCAGCCTGCTCCCACCTCCCTCCAGTGGCTCAGGCTGCATCAAGGAGTCCAGGCTCTCCACCCAGCACATTCATCCTTTTCTACCCTTCCTCTGCAGCAATCCTCACTACAGGCTTCACAGGAGCTTCTTTCAAGCATTTATCCTTAATTATGAACCACACTGGATAATTATGTAATTTTTTACTGATTAAGCCAATTTGGTTGTTTGGGATGATTCAAATAGACCACATGACATTAGATCTCATGAGGGATGAATGCACAAAGACTTTTAACACAAATATATCCATCCCTGTGGTATTTGAACTGCAAATATTCAAGTGTGACTGATATTTTTTGTTCAAAACATTTTTTATAGAAAGAACAATGACAAGCTTATAGAAGAAATCTTGGGCTAGTCTGAATAAATCAAAAAGGAAGGAGAAATTAATTTAAGAACCTGGTCCCTATTCAGAGGTGTT
This sequence comes from Taeniopygia guttata, assembly GCF_048771995.1. Lineage (NCBI taxonomy): Eukaryota > Metazoa > Chordata > Aves > Passeriformes > Estrildidae > Taeniopygia > Taeniopygia guttata. The sequence goes on along the minus strand of NC_133031.1, from coordinate 9,056,543 downwards.
ATTACATTCACAGCTGATATGGGGCAGTATTTTCCTCCCTTCCAAACAATATTAATAGATCCACGAAGGAATACTATCCCACTCTGAGAAAATTTCAAAGGCAGCAACCAAAATCTGTCTCCAGTTAAGAGCCAAGACTCTGGCCCTTCACTCCCAATTACAAAGTACATACCCAAAATAAGAAGCATACAGAGTAAGGCAATTTAGGAATAAGATTCCCTAAACATAAAAGGCAGACAGACTTGCTGAGCACTTATCAAGTAATTCAAATTCACCTCCAGGACTACTGCCTGCTGAGTTTGTGCACAGTTGCAGCAAAATTACTTTCAGCTGAGCTAATCTGGCAAGTTGATATCAAATTTAACTGCTGCTTTGCTCTGACCATAGCAGTGCATCTGCTCGTGGAACCCCTGCTCACTGCTGGCTTTCCCTGTTGATCCCGCTGGAAATGGTGAGTGTCTAAGAGCAGAGGCTGGCTCCAGGCCTTTTGGGAAAACAGCCTGCCAAGGTCAGTGCCCCTGTCTGCATCCCTTCTGCCTGTTATTTGTGTCCTGACAGGGAACACTGACACGCAGAGGCGAGCAGCAGACTCTGAGCAGTTCTCACTGCCCACCCTGGGTGTGTGCCAAGCTTTGGTGACAGAGCAAACAAGCAGCATTCACACACCTGCCGGGCTCACAAGGCATATGCAGGAATGCTGATGAACAGAAAGACTGTCAGGAATTAGCTCTAAAGACAGATTCACAATAGGTGTCTCAACTATTTCCAGACACTTGTATGTGGACACGTTTTCCATGTCTGAGCCAAAAGCGAGCCCAGCACAGTTGTAGCTGTGAGGGTTGATATAAAATTTGATTTTCTTTCTTGCTTCATTTAAGGAATGATTAAATTCCTCTATTTTTCCCTCAGCTGTCAGACTGGGACCCAACAGTCTGCCAAATAACATGCAGCCAGCAATAATTAATATATTATTATTGTGAATCCACAGAAGCACAATCCATTTCCTCTTCACCTATAAGGAGTCAGACCAAAAGTGAACTACAGCTGCTGAGATGTGTGTACAATAAGTACATTATAGAGCCTCATCTTTCCGGGTTCCATGTCAACAGCTCTCCAAAGTGGCATGCAGCACTCCTGGACACAAACACAAAGGATGTGCTCTGGCAAACCTGGTTCTGCTCCACAAGCTTTCCTGGCAGCACTGACACAAAGCAGAGCAAAATGCTCCTTGTGGACTGCAGAAACCCAAACATCCAGGCACAGACACAAATGAGCCAGAGAGCAGCATTTCTGCACCAGGGCTCTGGCCAGAAGTGCCAACCCAAGTCTGAGCCTAAACAGAGCACCTGGGCATGGCAGGGGCTGTGGATGAGCTCCTGCTGAGGCTCAGCAGGGCCATCAGTGGGACTGGTAAAGATGAATTTCCTTACAAAACTCAGCAATTAGGTATCCAGCAGAAAGACAAGTGAACTCCCCAGAAACTTTGTGTGTGAGTCTCAGAACAGCATGGATAGACAAATAACAGCAAAACACACCAAGCTAACTCACCGAGTTGTCCTTATGCCCTGGTGTATTGTGATTATTCTCCAGCCTAAAAATTAGGTGACTATCACTGAAAGTTATTGATTGGCAGCTCTGCAGACGTATATCCTATGTCCACCCCCAGAGCAGACACTGCACAGAAAGACATGACAAATCCAATAGCACCAGATGCAGCAGGACCATGCCTGTCCTTCCCCTGGGCTGCCAGGAGCAAACTGCTCTGGAGAGTGGCTTCACCTCCTTACAGAGTGCAAGCAGTGTGCCTGCTTAGGCTTTACTCAATGCAATGAGACTGCATAGACACACTGCCCAAAAACTCCTTTCAAAATGATTTAAACTGTTTATACAAGGTGATCCTTTCAGAGTCCTCAGGGTAATTCCATCCAGTTTGCAATAACCCATTTGTGCCCTTTTCCTATGTGGCAGCAGGTTCTGCACAGCCTCGGACTCTGCTGGTGGGGCATTTGGTGCTATTCTTATCAAAAGTACCAAAACCTGACTGGAGTGAGAGGTGTATTGGGAGGAGAAGAGAAATACAGAGATCTCTCACCCAGGGAAGTGAAGAAGAAAGTGAATTGGAGGGAAGAATGAACTATTGAGAACCCAAGGCCTGAATTTAAGGCTTGCAGTGCAAAGTGCACTCAGGCATGTCCAAAATAGAGATCTGATTTGTGGCTAAGTTGCTTACCTGATGTCAGAAAAAGGATCGAAGAGCTGAGGACCTGTTTGGAAACACAGCACAGAAATTCATGACTTCAGTGGAGGTCAGGAAATTGAGGAACTATTTTTTTTTATGGCACTACCTGACTTCTGAGAAGCAGCAGTGTAGTGTAACAGGGAATCAATAAAGAGAATAAATGATGAAAATCTAATGGACTCTCCACATCAAGCTGTGCTGTACAAACCTGCCCACCAGTCCATCTCAGATAACACTGATAAATGTCCTGAGACAGACCATAGGCAGCAGCAGATTAAGTGATTATCATTCATTTCAGAATGCATCCATCTACCTCTAAATGAAAGTCTTAAGGAAGCCCTCTTGCCTCCTACGTGATCTTTTCTCTTCTGAAGAGCAGATCAGTGACTCAGCTTTTCCCAGCTGTGCCTCCCCACAGAAGAGCTCAGCTCAGTGTCTGGGTCCCAGCTGGATCTGCACCCCATCCTGCTCCAGGAGAGAGAGGACAAGAGGGTCACGGTCTGCAAACTGACTTGACTGCAGTGCAGGAGGAGCTGCAGTCACATAAAGTCTCAAGACCAATTCACGAGGGACACAGGCAACTCTGAGCTCTCATTGACACCCACTCTGTGACACAAGTGGCATCACTGCCTGTGCAAGTTCTCATCCCTGTCTAAAGAGTGGAATATTTTCCCCTCAGTGTAGTAAAGAGGATGCTTCCCAAAGGCTCTGTGGTTGGACACACAAGCATGAGGAATTCCTCCCCAAACTCCTTAGTACAGAATTAGATGTTACATGCTCTGCATTTCCTTAGGGCTGACTGGATGGGGCTGAGATCCCTGTTTAAACTGGAAGTATGATTATTTCATTCTACTAAATTTATTCTTGTACCACCATCGCTAGCACAGCTCCTTTACAGTATTATAACTAAGCCTGTTCATCAGTCTGCAAAATCACATATGACAAATTAAATTTCTGTTAATAAAGGTTCCCCCTTTCCTCACACCCGTGACAGAGGAGACAAGAGTCATGCTGGCTGGTGTTTTGTCCTTTGGATAGCAGCAACTCTGCAAGGAAGGAATATTTCTTTCTAAAACACAGACACAGCAGGTGAGGCAAGAGGGCAGGCTAAAACCTTTTGAATGACAGGCTGGCAGGCAAAGTACCAAATTTGTCACCAAGTAGTACTGCCAGTGTTCAAAGAGCCAAAGAGCTCTTCTGTTTTAGCTTAAAAAGCTGCTTTAATTCAAAGAGTTTCTAACGATTTTCCACACAGCAAATGTCTCACAGGGTCTTCTCATGAGGAGTATCTCCATACCTGGTGCAGCTAAGTCTCCATACCTGGTGCAGCTAAGTCCCACATCTGACACTGTCCCCACCACCTATATTCACATCACCACGCTGCATGTTCCATTCTCACACAAAGAAGATGCTTGGAAAGCTGTGCTGGGAGCTGAGGGAAGGATCCTGCTGGAAGTGTTCACACTGGGGATGGCTCTGTCCATAGGAGAGGGGAAAGGGCTGTGCAGCATGAACATGCATGGCACAGAGTAAAGAAAGTCATTCAAGCTGACCCAGTGAGCAGATCTGATCCTGGTCTTTATCTGATGTTGCAGCTCTCTAAATGTACATTAAATATAAAGGCAGGCTCCCCAGAAGATATTGACAGTCCTTTTTGTGGGTTCACCCTAGAGAGGGCCCAAAGCCATCAAAGTCTGAGCCTTGTGCCAGAATCCCTTGAGCTGCTTCAGGCCAGTACCAAACCCTCATCATTGCCCGAGTGCCGTCAAAGCCCACAGTTAACCCCACTGATGCACAGTGCTAAAGCAGCTCTGGCTGTCACCTCCTGCCAAGAGCAGCACAGAGCCCTGCTGGCTCAGGGCTCTCAAGGTCAAAGGCAGAGACCCAATCCAGGCTGAAGAAACTGTATACATTACAATGCAATTAAGAAGTTGATATACCACTTCTCACATGCTGCCCATTACTAACAGACAGAAATAGAGGTGTTGTCACCACACAGGGCATCATCAATTGGCTTTTTAAAATATGCTCGATGGCAGAAATTTCAAGGGCAGCACAAACTGACAAACTGCAGTCTAACCTCTCTACATATGGTTCAGAAATTGGTATTTTAGTATAGGTAAAATATAAGCAGCTTCAGCCATGCTATGACTATTATAAGTTAACTGTGAAGCTATTGTTATTATTTCCAGATGGTTATTCAGTAGTTTTAATTTTTGGCACCTAGAACATTTTGTGGTTTTGCCAGGGTCTGTAAATATTTCTTAAATCTTCCTGACATGGGGTTTAGTAAGAAGGTAAAAGTATTGTATTTCTTACTGAACAGAAAGGGCAGACCAAAGACAAACACCAGCCCAGAATTATAAATTGCCTGAATAGGGAAGACAAAATTGGGAATAGAAGGAAAATAAAATGAGATCCATAGAGGTGGGAATTCATAGAGAAAATAGGAAAATGGAAAAGTAAGAGGCAGGGCTCAAAGGCAACCAAAGTACTTGTCCCTCCTCTGTTTTGGCCTGCTAATATCATGCCATCACAGTTTTCATACCCTGTCACCCATGGAAGGAGAAGCCTAAGAAAGGCATCTAGGAGAAAGTAAATAAAACAAGATCAGCAAAAGAGGCCAAAATAGAATTAAATTGGACAGAAGACCCCTGTGACAGGACTTCAAAGTCATGCACAGTTTGAAGCCTTTGCACCTGTATATTTAAATACTGGTATACACTGATGCTCATGCAATAAACTGAGTGCACACCCCTCACAAGAGCCTGGCCCACACCAGCTGAGAGATCCTGACAGAAACTGAGCTCTGAACCCACAGCAGCTTAGCAGGAGCTGACGACTTCACAGAGCACCTCCAGGAGGAAGGAAAGCTTTATCCTCTGCTTTCAAAGAAGGCTCTTATGTCTTGCAAGCCACATTTGACATTTAGCTTGTCCTACGAGGAAAAAGCAGCTTCCAGCCTTTTTCTGGCTATTAAGCTGGGAGGAGTATGGACATGGCAGTGGAGTGCAGGCTGCTTGCTAGCAGGAACAGCCAGGGAGAGAAGTCACAGCTACTGAGCCACCCCTTATCCCCAGAAAGTTCTTTGCAGCTGGGGAGCTAAGAGGGAGCAGGTTTTTCAGGGAGGTATCAAAGGAATCTCTTTCCCTGAGCATTAATATAATCTGCACCTGTGCTCTCCCTGCATAGCAGTACTGACTTACCTCCCCCTCCAGCTTTCCAAATAATGAAGGGAGCTGCAGCCTCCCATCCTCCTGTGGGAACTGCCAACGTGGGAAAGGGTTTTCAGAGAAGTGGAAAATCTCAGGGAAATCTCTTATGTGCAAAGTTAATAGGTAGGATACTCTCAAGGCAGCTTGGAGAAATGGTCACACACGTTTCATTTTCAGAAGTGGAAAATATGTGGTCGGAGTGCCAGATTTCTCAGCCCCTTCTGTGAGTTAAGCAGCTACATAGAGATGATGAAAAGGTGTGTATTGGGGGGGTTCTGTCTCATAGATCAGGGGCCCACCTCTGGTTAGGCTGTGCTGTTTGTGGTACTAATCATTTTTTAATTGGCTTTTAAAAATGTGCAATTAGCAGCACATTCTCAGCACCTTTCTAAGGCAGAATGGGCTCCCTGGGCCAAAGGCTCAGCTCCATAACCACTCACCCCCGTGCATCACTTCCCTGGCAGGAGAAGCCTTGTTAATAATTCATGAGCAGCACTTGCAGATTGAGGCCCTCGAGCACTTTTACTGCTGTTGGAAAGAAAGGAAAATGGGGTCACTCTGCAAAGGTGTGACATTTATATTAAAAAAAAAACCCAACAGCACTTTGTAAATACTTGGTTTAATTGGTTCATAAGAGCACAATGGAGCTAACTGATCATCTGCTCCCAAGTTCAGAGAGCTCATGTGTGGGCTTCTGCAAGCCAGGAGCAAAGCCAGCTTGGCCCCAGCAACAGCTCATTTGTCTTGACCATTTAGACTTTCCTCAGCTGCCTGCTAGATTTCACATCTTCATATGGCTGCAGCCTGCATTCCCTGCCTTTGCTTCCATCCATGGCTGCATCTGATTGGCATGTTAGAGTGTGAAGGTGAATTCCATTTCCTTGTGGTCTTGTACTTGAAATATGATGGCAGAGAGACATTATCCCTTGAATGCATTTCACTGACAACTTACTTTATATTGCCAAATAGATCCTTTCAGAAAATCCACTTTTATTTCCCCACCTTTCTCCTCCAACTTTCTTTTAGCATTTTTCTCTGAGCCAAGATGGCATGGTCAGGTTTTTTTCCCCCCCATGAGATAAGTCAGGTGGATAAAGTAAGAAAACATTTTTAATCTATTAGCAGAAGTTCCCTGCTGGAAGCAGTGCAATCACTCATCTAGCATGATAAAGATGCTCATTAAAGACAATTATGAAAAAATTAATTCCTCTAAGAATTGGCTGTGGCTTCCCTGACAATACTGCTGGGAGCAGTTTTGGTCAGCAATGTTTCCTCCCAGAGCGGACACTGATCACTGCTTTCCCAGCAGTTGCCAGCTCTGCTTCTCTGGTTCTTCCTCTCATCCCCTGTGAAGAGGGGATTTATTACCATAAATCAGAACTATAAATCTAAGATACCATATGCCTGACAAGCTCACCCCAGAAGCCAGGTGAGAGGGGACATGTTCTTATTCTTTGGCCTTTGTACTGCCAGGTTGTGGAAACAACAGAACAGATCACACAGCCCTGCATGTTCCAGCCAAGAGTCTGGCTGTCAAATGCTGCCCCACCTGGCAGCCCCAGCCTTTGGAGGCAGTGACCTGGAGCTAAAATGGTGTGACTGTTCCCACTCCCTCCTCTGCCTGACCTCCTGGTCCCTATTCACCCCTCATCCCTCTGGCCCCCAGAGAGCAGCTCCTCTCCATGTCACAGGGAGTGCTATCCCTGCCATCTGGAGCAGCACTTTTGTTGTTCCAAGCCTAAATGAATTTGAAGAGAAGCAGGGAGCTGCTGCAGAGGAGAGACATTTCCTGAGCCTGCCTTATGACCCTGACTCCTCCTAGTGCAATGCCTGCTTGGAAAACTAAACACCTCCTGAAGCTCTGTTCCTTTTTCCCCTCCACAAGCTCAGGGATTGCCTGTTATTTACCCTGTGGACCACCACATCTTGTTCCAGCTGCCTTTTCCCTCCACCTGACTTCCATGTTAGCTTCCATAGAGGAGCCCCTTCTGTGACAGGAGCATCCCACCATCAGCCTGCCCCAACCCTGTGCCTCCAGAGCAATGAAATCTGGCTTTTCCCCATGTGGAATGGTCAGATACAGCCCCCAGCTCCCCTCTCACTCTGAGATGTAACAAAAATAAGATCCCAACAGCCTGGAGGAAAAACAGCACCTAAACCCCAACAGCCCTCCACATGAAAGATGCAGGGAATGTCAAAAACAGGGAATGAATGGGTTTGCTTCCTATGGCACAGGGTGGGCCATGCTTATGAATAACCTGTTTTATGGCTGGTGAAATCCAGCAACAAGACATCTCTCATCATTGCTCAAAGAAAATACAAATGAATGTCAATTGACATACTCCAGATGTACTTACAGATGCCAACATTTTCACAATGTAGGTACCTTTTTCTTAGTATCCATACTAATGTTAGACAGACATAAATTAGAATCAAGTCTGACCCAAGCCAAGAACAGTTCCATGCAGGGAAGGAACAAGGCACTAAATTAAATTCACTGATAGAGAAGGAAAGCTCAAGGATTTCTGATAATCACTCCTCTTTGACAAGCTCCTCTTCAAACCTTTGAGGAAACTTCTTCCTGAAATGGTTTGGCATTACACTGCCTGAACCCCCAAAAGGAAACTGGCTGTGGGAACTAGAAGCCAAGGGCTGCCAGTGCAGGACATCAGTTATGGGACAGGCTTCTCAAACCACTCTGTGCTGAGGCAGCCACAGAACCCCAGCATATCCTGAATTGGAAGGGACCCACAAGGATCACCAAATCCAACTCCTGAGTCCTACTCCAAGCAGCTCCCTGGAAAGCTGTACACTCATAGGGAGCACTAACAAGGTGGTAAAAATTTCATTTCACACTGAAAGCTGAAGACAAGGGTCAGCAAAAACAGCCACTGGCCAAGTGGTAAGATAAATGAGGCCACTGTTAGGAATAAATCCGAAAAGCTGGACACCACCAGAGCTAACCTAATGTCAGGAAGAGTATTTTAACACAGACCAAGTCTGACACACGACTAGCTATGTCAGCAGAGGGAGAACACTGCATTGGTCCCCTCTGAGCTTGTGGCTGCACCTTCTCTGCACACAGAGCTCTGCTTCAGTGCAGCCCCAGTCCCAGGAGGCACCATGTGAACGGTGCTTTCCAAATCTCTGTGGTCCTGACTTTGCAGCACCATCACCCCCGGTCAGAGGGCTTGGCCAGGGGGACTGGGGGGCACTTGAATACACAGAGGCACAGGAAGGACAATCTCTCCTCTCCCTGCCCTGGACAGCTCAGTGTGTGCCACTGAAGCCACCCTAATTTTCCCTTGGAGCTGCAGAGGCCGCTGCAGGTGATTTAGTGGAGTCTCTTCATGGGGATGGAGATGAAGCCACACGGTTCTGGAGTCAGGACAGAGTCAGCTTTGCTATCCAGGCTGTGCTGGGACTCTAATGGATAGCCTGCAATCTGCAGAATGTGAGAGTCAAACACCTGCCATAGGCAAGAGGGAGCAGCAGGAAAATGCAAAGGAAATGCCTCTTCCAAAGGGCTGAGCTGTGCTCAGTCACTGCTGCTAGGAACTGCCCAGAAATGTTAATGTTATGCCAGATCCAGCACAGAGGCAGAGAGATTCATTCCATTTCATTATGAAATCATACAAGCACTATAAAGTGTGAGCTTTCAAGTTCATAATTTATAAATTAATGTAAATAGCATATTCTGACCTCCTCTCCAGCCACTCATTTATCCTTCCTCCATGAAAATTAATGAGTCTATAAAGTTGCTTGTAAATTTAAAGCAGTAATTTTTTTTTAAATCAACAATGTGATTTTCACAGAGGCCCTGAAGCATTAGCTGGCTGCAGCCACTGCTGTTAATCACTGGTCTTAGGTGTGCTACTATGCCATAGGAAAACCTCCTGCTAAGATTTCTGATGCAGACCAATGTCAGGGGCCAGATAAAGCTCTCTGAGGTTTTTAGGCTGTCCTAGGAGACCATTCCCTACTTTCCACAGCCTGGCAGGCTGCTTCCTTCATGGGGTGCTTGAGGACTTAACATCCTATCCAAGACATCAGAATAAGAATTAGCAAGACAATTCTTAAAACTTTCTTAGTGGAAAATTCACCCTGGGCAAAACTTTTGGTCTATAGGAAAGGAAGCAAGCAGAACCAGACCAGCTAGCTCCCTTTTTCCACTATGAGCATTCCCCAGGGGGTTCTTTTGCTATTTTGTGACCTTTTAAGCTTCCCTTTTCACAAAAAGCTACACTGGTCGTTTTGCAATGCCCTTCACAAGTTTGGGAGAAGCTGTATTCCTGCCCCTTGGTGTGTACATTTACCAATTCCATGGAAAGATCAGAAAGGAGCAGGGGACAGCCAGGGAGGAAGAGGAGGCAGGTAAGCTGAGGAACAGATGGGGCAAGCACAGCATTCCCAGGTGTTGGAGCCATGGAGGACCACAAGGAATAGTGCAAAGAACAGGAAACAGACTGGCCTGGAGGTGCTCACGTGGGTGTGAAGGTGCTTTCCATGCAGCTGAGGACATTGCTAAATAAAAAATTGTTTCACAGAAATTAACTCTTATTGCTAAGGCCTGCCATGAAATATCCATCTCTTTTTAATTGAACAGAAAAAAACCCCCACACACTGGAGTAAACAAGGCATGGAGAGTGCATTTCCCCTCCTATAGATCCAAGTATGATCATGCTCAGTGTTCCTTCTCTGTAGTCTGATTATCATGAACAGAAAGTTACTGTGATGATTTATGACAAAAGTGGCAGATTTTATTCATCAAATTCCTACAACCAAACATTAAAATCAATACTATTCTTCTGGGGACAAGATGGAGAGACAAACACAATGACTTTACTTATGCTGCATGTAAAATATTCGTAACTGAGCAAAAAGCCTGATCTCAAATGCTTAAAAATATATGGCTAGGGCAGCAAATGTGATTGGATTCCTGATAATCTAGTAATTTTCATCCATATGTGGCCCCCAATCTGTTTAGGATTGTTAAAATTCCTGGATATTGTAGTGCCTTCCCCAGAGGACGCTGGGAAGAGCTCTGCACAGCCTGGGCCAGATGGGATGCCAGTGACTCCAGCCAGCAAAGGCAGAAAAGAGGACAGTGGTTAACTCCTCCTCTGCCAGCCCCCAGAGAGGAGATCTGCACAGGGAGATTCCTGCAGCCTGCTTCCCATGCTGCGAAAGGCACGTTTTGTTTTAAAGCTCTCAGGAGCAAACTGGTGCAGCCCATGGGACAAACAAAGCAAGGACCAATAATCTCATCCTTCTGAAAAACTGTTCAGGGCTGTAGGTGAAAACTGGGGTTGTTTCCAAACTCCCCTGGCTGTGCAATGGAGGGAGGGCTCCCAGCAGCCCAAGAGGAAAGTGAAATGCTGTAAATGAAACCAGCACCTAGGAGATGAAAGCCTCTTGGTCAGACTGAAGGTGTTTTTAAAAATCTTATGGACTTGCTTAGGATCAGAGAGCATTGCAAGATGCATGAAAGTCAGCAGGCTCCTACTTGTTTTAAGAACAACAGTCTGGCTGCCCAGCATTCCCTGCCCCTCTCTAACCTGCCCCTGAAAGGAGTGACCCAGCACTTCAGAACCTCCACCACAGGAAACACTTGGATGCTCCTTGTCCACCAGGCTGGATTAGTTCTGTTTATACAAGTTTAATCCTTTGTCATATAAAACAGCACTGTAGCTAAAAACAAAACACGAGATTATCCTATTAGAACAGTGTACTGATTACAGACAGCACCACTTCATTCTGCCTGTGACTTTTTTAACTGAGATAACCAGCAGTTTTCAGCTAAGCTGCAAACACCACCTTATTTTTCCATACATGCCCAAACTCTTATGCTGCTTTGATGACTTCTAGGGAATTCTGTAGGTATTTTCTGAGGAATTATTTTACAGGACTTAACCTAAAATCCTGGAAGCCTAGGGGCTATGGTAAAAGATAATCAAAGTACCAGCTCAGGACTTGCAATATGTTTTCTTCTTTAATTCACAGAGAAGCTGTCAGTGTAATACTGACTCCTAGCTGAGTACTTGAAGATCTTTCTGCTGCACTGAATTTACACTTGTGGAAGAACAAATTTACCCTAAAAATAAGGAATTTTCCCATAAACTTGAATATACTAACTTCAGAGGCAATCTCTCACATCCTGCAAAATCAGCTTTGCACAGGAGATACCCCCTACATCATATCTATCATTTCTTGGCAGACTCATCTGAGCAATTACAGCCATTCTTGAAAATATGGAATATGAGAACAGTGAGGAGCAACCAGCTGTCCATAGCATTTATTTTGCTGGACACTAAAAGACCCTGCTTAGTTTCAACAGCAACAAAACCAGACCATGTTCAAGTGCCAGCATCCTATCCTGGAGAGAGACTGCTGAGGGAAAACTCAGGTAATGTTAGTGGATAGCAATTATCACTGCATCATTCCCTGGAGAACTTTTCAGCACAGACATGCCATAATAGGAGCTATGGGTCCCAAGTGTAGATAACTGGCTTTTAATCCTACAAACCCACTATGTACTGCCAGGACAAGCCACCCTAAACAACCCATTCCTATTTTCTCACCTGAGTACAGGCTGCAGGAAAAGTTCAAGTCTGCTTTGGACTTAGAAGTAATTCCCTGTCTCTCCTGCTTATTAATGCCTCTGAATAAGAGCAGACTTAGTGCTTTTCTCTTTTGACAGTCCTTTGCATTGCCAGGATTTGACAAAACCTGGAAGAAATAAAAGCAGCTGCCCTGCTAAAATACCCTCAATAGGTTTTAAGTGCCAGACTTTTGCTTAGGATTGACTTTCACAGCTTCAAAGCAAAGTGTGATTCTTTCTGAAGCCCAGCTGTGTGTCTAGAATGATATTTTTTGAGCAATAATACTAACCAGAAGTACATTAACTCATCAAGGACCTATTGGCTCCAGTAACTATCAAGCAATTATTTGGCAACCTTTACACGTTGGGAGGGGATTTTTACAGAAATTTGCATTCCCCCAAACCATAGCCTTAAGGGCAACTCAGATTCTTTAGCTAAGAGAAATAGATTGCAACTTGAAGCTGTTGAAAAGGCAGATGTTTGGATGCTATAATTCCCCTCATTAGACATCCATAGCTACTTCTGCTCAGGGCTGGGAAGGAAGTTCATACAGGAAGATTAGTTCAAAAGTATTTTGCAGGCAGACAGGTAGCTGGGAGCCAAAGACTAACAGTTCTACCTCAGCTGGTGATAGAATACATATGTAAAAAATAGAAAGGGAGAATACTGCTCATCTCACAACTGAAATATTTGATTTCTTTCCCCATGCATTTTTAATTTGCTTACAGAATTTCATGAAACAGAACTCCCTAGGCTGGGCTGGGGGCACAGGGAAGCTGTCTGTGCTTGGGAACTGCCAGAATTAGCCAGGGGCTGATGCAGCTGGGTGAGGGATGGAAGACAGTGCAACCCTGCTCCCACTCTCCCCTGTAGCACAGGGAGGGCTGGAGCTCTCCTTGCCATTCCACAGAGAGTTTCCTGATGGAAGTGACCAAACCAGCTCAAAGAAGCGTTGCCAGGGCAGGCAAATTCCTCATCAGAAATACCCATGGTCCCTTTTTTGCATCTCCTTGCCAAGTACAGCAGTGTGATGCAATTCTCAGAGCTGTGCTCCGTGGGGTGAGCCTCCAAGCATCCCTGTGCAAGGCATACCATGAAACAGCAACCAAATGCTGCAGGCAGGGCCTGCTGTGGCACAGTGCTGCCAAGACTGCAGGGCACTCCCCTGGCCTGCAGAATCCCTCACCTGAGTACAGAACTTGGCACTGCAGCTCCAGGAAATGAACATCTGAAGTGTCTTTGAGGGCTTCAAGCTAAACCCCTGAGGCTGGCTTTTTGCTCCCATTTCAAAGCAGCTCCTTTGTTTCAGCATTTCTGATCTTTTAGCAGAGCCACTACATAACTGGGGATAAATCAAGTCTCTGGTGTCAGAGGTGCTCCATCTCTCACGTTTGTGAAAGGTGTGGATGGGCAGCAGAGTAGAGACAGCCCTCTGAACAGCCCTCCTGACTCAGCTCTGAGGGGAGCAGAGCCTGCTCATTACAGTTTTCTACTGAAAAGGCCATTGTACCTATTTTTTGCCAAATCAAGGACTGATTTATCCCTGTTGTAACTTCACTGAGTTCAGTCAAGCCACACCAGCCATGAATTTAGCTCATAGCTTTCTCCATAGAGAATACTTTTTTCCCCTTTGATAGTGTTTCAGTGAACCTCTCAGAAAATTTATGAGCACAGATTCTGCTCCAGCAAAGCATGCAAGCAGACACACATGGGAAGTACGTGAGAAATTGTCCAGAGGAAGTGGATTATTTCCATACTCACACCATCACCAGCCTTTTTCACCCGACATCCTTGTTCATGTTTTATTCAGTGGGAGACAGAGGGCTCCTTCAAGCATTTGGTTTCCAACTCTGAAATGATGGCCAGAGAGAATACTCCCATTGCCTTCCCTGGAAGCTCAATTTGCTGAGGCTAATGGTTTGTTTTGACGGCAGTGAGGAAGTTTGGAGAGGACAAGACAGAGTCCATTCTTTCTACAACAAACATGTCCACTCTGTCCAAATTTCGAGATTTTACCAGACACAAGTGACATCTGCTCCTGAGATTTGCTCAGAGATAACCCTGCTTAGCCCTGGTTGCTGGCCCACAATTCTCCCTGCTGACTTCCACCCATGAGTCCCTCCAAATTCCCAGCAAAAAACAGACTGTAGACCCTGTACTTATATTGTGACCGATATTTTTTTCTGTGCAAATAAATTCCATGTCCCGTTTTCAGGATACATTTTTGATGCACCTCATCTGACCTACATTTCCCCCTTCCAGGCCTGGTCTAGGGACCTTACTGGACTTTGCACCAATGCCTTTCTCTCCTGTTTCTCCTCCATTAGGGAAACAGTTTGGCTCTGGCTAGGTGCTTACATTTTCATTAGTTCCCAGATCTGTTACACAGACCCAACCTGGGCTGGATTTCACACCAGAATGATGATTTGTCTGGCTGACCCTGTTTACCATTTTATCCTGCTTGTTCCAGTTTTCTAGCATACATCCAGCAATGTCCCCTCATAGCTCCATGGTGCCAATATCCTGATCAAACAGTGCCTGTATCACACCAATACCCTGATCATACAGTGCCTGTATCAAGGCCCCCCATCCTGTCCCTTTTTGAAAGTCCAGTTGCTCAGCAAAACTTTTCAGCAAAAAAAATCATGACCACCTTAACTATTCCTGCCATCTTCTGCACTGTAAATATTTCTCTTACATCAGTTGATGTGCAAATTTACATTTTGAGAAGTATCTGCTATGCAAAATCTGTTGAAACCTCTTTCTCCCTTATCTGCCTCTCTTCTTAGCAAACTTTTAGTCTTGGGAAGGCTTAAACAATCTAACTCTGAATCAGGGAGACAGTAATAAAGGGCTACTGCAAGCCACTCTTCAAACACTGGACGAGGGACTTGATTTAAAAATAGAGCCTCCCTACAATATTCTGCCTTTGTGCCTGCCTGGAAGCTCATGCAGCTTCCTGGGGCTTGCCTTTCTGAGCAGGCATCCCCACAGGACCAGTCCAGGGCATCTTTCCTGACAGCCCAGGCCAAGAAGTACGAGCAGCCTGTGAATCCTGGCCACACACTGCTCTCACTCAGCAGGAGTGGCCTGAAAAGAACCATGGCTTCGCTACAACTGCTTTGTAGCCCCAACAAGCAAGTGCTTGGCTTGCTGTGAGCCACTTCCCATGCACCCTTTTGCTGCCTCCTCCCTCAGCCACACTGCTTTCACATCAGAAATGCTCCCCCAGCCCAGACACTTTTGGAGTTTTTCTTACACAGCCTCTCTAAGCCAAGAAAACTGCTCAGCTCTATTCAGTAGATTTCTGACAGCCTTCAAAGGATTGCTAATTCCAGTCTGCTTTAAAAACACAGCACTCTCTCCCTTGCAGCTTTTTTGCCATTCCTGCTTTAGATCAATACTTGTTGGGCCCATAAAGCATCCCAGCAGGAACTCAGCACACCTGAAATTATCTGGAGCTTCTGCAGTGCTGAGGGCAGGGAGATCACACACCCCATCAGGGTGTGAGTTAACAGGGCCATCACACTGCTAACACAAAAGTAGCTTTCTGGAGGAGGGTTTCCCACCCCTGGCTGGCTTGGCTTAAGGGCTGACAAGGGTTAACAGTGTCTGCTCCTCTCCCCATCTCACCCCCTCCTCCTCACCGTGCATTTCAGTCACAGAGTGCTCCCCGGGCAGGCAGTGCTGGGATTAGGCAGCACAGCCCCACTGCTGCCCAGCCCAGGGCTGGGGAACAGCAACCAGCACCCGGCAGGCTGCACAACTGGGCAAGTTTAAAACAACCTTTCAAAACACCCAACTGAAGAAAGCACCAAAATCCTGTTGTGGCTTGGGGTTTTGTCTTAATTTTTTACTCTTCTTGAAGGACTGCAAGCGTTTCAGTTGCTATGTCTGTTCAGGAGCCATATGGAAAAATCAGTTCTGTCCTGTTAAACTGGCTGCACAGTTTTGATTTTCATCTGCCTACAGAGATCTGAAAAGTCTATGTTCTTTATGCTTTTTTGGCAAAGAAAGTGAGTGGTCTGAGGATCATCTAGCCAGGAACAAAATAGGTAAGTACTGTATTTTTTTGTGTAGCATATTTCCAATAGTCTGAGAATATATTGTTTGTGTAATTAAGTGAAAATAGCCTTTGGGATGATGCTCTCTTTGGGATAAGCTGATTATAGGTTTGTTGATCGCTTGGTTTGTTTGTTTTCCTGGACAAGAAAAGCTGAGCTGCTGTGGTATCAGTGTGGTTTGCAAGATCCTGTCATTTAAGCAGCAGAAAGACTTTTCTTTAAATCCTCTCCAAAGCGCAGAGCAACTCAGATTCTACTGTCAAAGATAAAGCAAAATATTTGGGGTTCTATTTTAAATCTGTAAGCTATAATTAGACTAGAGGAATAACCAAGTGGCAAAGTGACTCAGAGTCATAAGGAACAGCTCTGTTATAAAGAGCATTAAAATGGAATTGATATGGAAATCTTAACTATTCTTTCAACTTGTTCAGATGGTTGCTTAACGCTGCATTCAACCAAGTGCTAAAATAGTACAAACAGGCAAAGAATAAACCAACTTTTTCTGGATGTTAAGAGAGACATTCAGATGACCTGGTAACCATAATTTCCATAATCATCTCACTGATACTAAGGATGTGTTTGACTATGGGAATCCCAGATTTTAAACATAAAAACCTACAGACATACTCAATGCTTTATTTAAATGTATATTTGAAATGGATTTAAAAAGGAAGGGGTCCTTTTATGAAGTCAATTTAACTGAAATGGACAGCAGGTGTGCTGAATTGGAGATTTGACTGCCTAAAATCTTCCACACTTTTACAGGCACTATGGGGAAAGAGCTGATCTCAGAAAGAAATAAAAATTACAAAGAACTGAGCCTTTGTCTTGTATGTTTTCTCCCCTCACCAGCCAATAACCAGATTTAAGCAGGATCTTTACTCCTTGCTGCTTGTAAGATGCAATAGGCTACTTTTCCCTCAAAAAAGGGATCTTGCACACAGAGCTCCCTCTGCTTTCCAAATCCCTGAGCTACAGCTGGCACCTGTATTAAAGGTCTCTGCCCCTTCCTTTCATATTTTTTGAAACTGAACGTGGCAGACAAAGGAGCTGTAAGTTATAATCAATGACTGCACATAGAGCACTACCAAAAGTTTGCTGTCCTAACTGGAGCTTCCTCCTCTGTGTAGCTCTGGGCAATGCACACAGCAGTTTAAATAATGTCAGTATTTGCTGGGGACTGGTGTTGTACTTTTCTTTCACAGATTCCAAGCTGATATGGCCTGTTGAAAAAAGGGATATAGATGATTTTTTAAAAATCTCTTGCCAGAGTGAATACAAGACAGTTGTTACAGTTCCAGTGAGCAGCAAATGCTGAGACAGGCTGGAAGTGATGCAGCTATGAGAATAATAAGCAACACAAAAATCTAAGATCAAGATTACTGCCCTACAGTGATAAAGCCTTCTTCCAAATGAGATCCACGGAGCTTAAAATCTAAGTACCAGTTCAGGGATTCTTACCCAAGATTCTCCACCTTTGACCAAACAGTATCTTACACAGCTCTGGATAAGTTACAATGATCCCCTTACCTACACATACCTACTGTCCCAGTGGATGAAAAAAATTCAATGATCTCTGATAGAACAGTAGAAACAGGGTTTGGGACATAGGGACCCCCTGAGAGTTTTAAAGGAACAGTCCCACTACAAATAGCTCAGCTTTGAAATTTAGTAAGTGAACATCACAAACTGAAAAAAGTCTTTTAAATTTTCTACTCATTCTGACAGTAGTAAAAATATTTATTTGAATAATTGTCATGTTGCACTTGTGCTGCATTGACTATATTTTTTTTTCCTCTAATCAGACTTGGTAGCTGTTTCTGCAATTAAATTTTTGCAGAGACATCATCTGAGGAATATTTCTGTGAACTTTAAACAACTCAGCAAAATGGAGACTTGCACTATTCAAATGCCTGGCTTGCTGGGATTATAACAGATACCAGGAAAGGCACAGAAAGAGAGGGTCACATTACTTTCCCTCCTATGACAGCCATTTCTGTTTACTTTTGTCATCCCATTTTGCAGTACTGAAGATGTCCTGGTTCTGGCTTTATCTTCCTCTCCATCTTCTCACGGCAACTTGTTTGTGCCATTCTATAAAAACACCCACCACCAGCTCCCAACAGAGCTTCAAGAGCAATCTCTTCAATTTCTACCACTCGCTGTTACTTGCAGATGGTAAGGAAACTACAATTCACCTGCTGAAGGATATACCCAAAAGGTAAGAGCAAATCAGCCCCTCCTATTCTCTGATACCTCCCCGTGACACTGGGAATTGCACACTGTCCCTGTGTACCTGCAGGGCTCTATCAGGGCACACTGGAATGCCAGAAAAATGCCCCACTCCCCAAGTGTTCTTACACTACCCAGAATCTGGAATGAACCTCTGAGATGAAATTTCAATTCCTGTACACATTCCAGCAGCCTGCTGTTTGTCAGAGCAGCAGCAGAACTGATAAAGGATGGGTGGGCTCCAGCAGCAAACAGCTGTGTCACAAACAGCCCAGCTTCAGGTCTGCAGAGACAGCAGTCATTCTACATTCATGGTGAGATACAGACATTTCACCCAGCAAATCCACTACCCCAAAAATCAATAGAGTATCTGCACAGACATCTTATCAGGAAATCTTCTGCCACTGTCCTGCACACTAAAAGTTTTTTGCCAAGTGGCAGTACAACTTGCTAAGATCAAAAATGCTTTGTATGTGGAAATTCCACATTCTTCACCTTTCCAAAATATCTGAAAATTCTTCTGCCATACCCAGATAAGTAGTTGATGTAGATATTACAACTGGCACTGCATCTGGCTAGCAAAGATCAATCTGCTTGTTTGGGAAGAGATGCACTTTGGACAGAGACCAGCAAATACAGATTTTGACAGACACTCGAGTGGTCATGGAGCAGAGGGTGAACCAGATTGCTCAGCCTTCATGTGCATTGCACAGAAAAACTGGAAGGTGGCACATGTTACATAATGCAACCATGCTCACAAGAACAGAACTAGGAGCTCTCCTAGTTAAAGAACAAGGGGTATTGAAACAGCATAACATTAAGACTGCAATTAGGAAGTAATTTAGCATGACCAGGAAGGTTCTTTTGAACCCAGTCATCCAAACAGGAAGACAAGTTTTGGCTGAGAGTCAAAGACTCAAGAATGTGGAACTGATTCCAGTAAAGCTCCACTCTGGCCTAGGAGCCATACCCTGAAAGCCACACTTCCAGACTGACAGGGTTGGGCCATAGCTGCTATGCTTGTCTCACTGGTGAACAACAAAAAAGCCCTTGGATTCCCAACTGCCTTCATTGCAGTGCAGAGTAGGGCACCCAAATCCAAACATTTCTATGGCCATGTCCAAACATTATACAGCCTGTATAAAACCAACAGAAAGAAAGCAGAGCAAGACAGGAGGTTGGGCTTTTTCAAGGCAAGAATCAAAACCTGACCAAAGAGACTGATGTCACCTCGTAGTGCTCATGCATAGCAGCCTCTAACACAAAGGCAATCAAGGCAAAACTGGCAAAAGGTGGTTATGAAGAGGGCAGTCAGCTAAATCACATCCATCATCCAAAATAACCAGCTAAGGATGAGATACAACATTCACCTAAAGCATGGGAAAAAAATTCAGAGGGAAAAATATTGCCTTAAGTGGATAAATCTTTCAGCAAATACATGTGGATTAAAAAAAAAAAAATACCCCACAGCCTGTTTTCTTCCCACAGCTTAAGACTGCAGATACTCATCATCCCTTTGTGTGGATGCACCTCAGAGAACAGTCATTTCTACTCAGAACAGAGTGACCCGTGTCAGAGTAGCTGATTACAACGAGTTTTGGGCAAACCTGATTTCCCTGATGCAGTGCCTCTATTTCTATTCGCATTTACAGGTACTACTTTGTTTTGGAAGAGGGCAGGGCCCTTGCCCCTTTCTCAGTAACAGTGACACCCTGTGATGTTCCCATTGAGTGGAGCATATTTGTGTACAAGTCTCCACCAGGAAAAGCAACACCAGGTAAGGCCTTCAGTCTGCCTAAGCAGAGGCAAAGAAAGCACAAGTTACTCATGGATAACTGTGTTACAGGAAAATCCCCACAAGCCTATACTTTTTGTGGTTCTCTCCTTTAAATTGCCGTGGACTGACCCGGTCTCCATGGGTAAAACATGGAAACCCATCAGACCTTGCCCTCAACACAAATAAATCAAGGATTAGATATTAAAATGTCTACATTTAAGGTTAATATTTGGGAGCAAAATCAGGTCATCCAGGCTGCACAAACAGACCAATTTCATAAGCTTTTCGTACTGAGCCAAACTTCCCTCTGCTGCCTCAGTCATTTTTTGTGGCTTAGGTGACTTGAAACAACTATTTTCTCCCCATATGAAGCAGAGAAGATTTAGCCATTTATTCCTGCCACATCTACCATGGCAGTGGCTACTATACTGCCTTTACCCTTAAAGGAAATTCCTTTCTCTTGCATGATTTTTTAAATTAATTTTTCAAACTAAAAATCTAAAAGCTGCCATTAATATGTTCTTACCTGTCAGGCAGGCACACCTGACTGAAGAGTTCAAATTATACTCCTTTGAATTGATAAGACCTCCCTCTTCATGAGACAATGGCCTAAAACTAATCCAAAGGGGGAACAAAACTTATCATAGATATAATGAGTCTCCTTAAAGTACCCTAAGAGATAGCAAATAAAAGAAAATTGTAGCGACATCAGGCATAATACAAGCCAAGCTTTTGCAAGTTGTGGTTTCATAATGACAGTATTTTTGAAAACATAATTCTACAGCTAAAATAAAAGCTTCTCAAATTTTAATTTAATAAATTGCCAGTAGCAACATATTTTTACTAAAACATATTTTTAGTTATAATTGCTGCTTTCAAGAAGAAAATATGATGTTCCCTGACAGTAAAAGTTTCTGTGATGCTTTATTTCACATTTTTTAATTTGAAGTTACAAGTCTGCTTTTTTGCCTGCAGCTGACCATGATACACAAGAGGTGTCTAAATCTCACAAGACTTCAAGCATGGTATCCACCATCTTCAACTACAAAGGAAATTCTGTAGAGACTTACATGGGAATGTCTTCCCATTCCGCCCTTTACCTGCTCGAGTTCCTATCCACCGAGAGGGACACGCACATCACTGTGTACTTCACAAGTGACACCATGGCCGGGCACCTCTACCCAGAGCTCCCAGCGGATCCACGCATAGACGTGATCGGCATCGGCCACACAACGGTGACTCTGGCCTGGAAACACAGCCCTTCTGTCCTGCAGCACAGGGAAAGCATCCAGTACTGTCTCCTAGTCAATGAGAAGCACAACTACAAGAGCCTGTGTGCTGCTGAGACAGCCATCAGATCCTCTGGAATGAAGCTGCCAGCCACCTTAGCCCTGTCCCTCTCTCCATACCTCCTGGAGCCGCAGCAGGTGATGATACTGTCCAACAGCGAACTGAGCATCATCAACAAAGCGAGCAGTGGGGAAGTCAGGCAGGTGTGCATGGGCACCAAGAACACCTACACAGTGCCCAATCTCAGCCCCAGCACTCAGTATTACTTTGATGTTTTTATTGTCAATCTCCTCACAAACGCCAGCGCCGCATACACCGGGACATTCGCCAGGACCCTGGAAGAGCCTGAGCCCAAGGTGACAGAGCTGAAAGATGGCGAAGTGATTCATGTGGTCCTGGATGGGAAAAAGCAGAAATTCTACAGCCTGCAGTACCAGGCGAGGCACAAGAAAATCCACTTCACCTTTCAGTTGTGTCGGGGCCAAATACGGGTTCACATAACAAGAAATGGCAAAACAGTGGCATCAGAAAGTCTCTCTGGGCTGAGGTATTTCTCCCTGAAGGGAAAGCTGCTGGACACCTATTCGGTGCAGCTGAGGTCCATAGAGGAATCTAACTCTTCTGTGAAGGTACAGGCATCCCCCCACTTCCACAAGCCCTTATTTCCACTTCTTCCAGAGAGCTTAAAAATCAAATCCTTCAGTAAACTGCGAACGTGCAGGTCTGTGACCATTGCCTGGCTGGGAACACAAGAGGAGAGCAAGTACTGTGTGTACAGAAAAAGGATTGAGGAGGATCAGATCTGGAGGGAGCTGCAGAGTGCAGACAGGTGCTCTGGGCCTGAATCTCGGCACAAGTCAGAGAAAGTGCTGTGCAAGTACTTCTATGACCTGAACCTCCAGCGAGCCGTCACCACAGAGACCATCAAAGGGCTGGAGGCAGGGACACTCTACTTGTTTGATGTTTATCTCTTTGGGCCATCTGGCATCCCTGTCAGATATCACAGCAAAGTTGTGAGGACCAGGAAAAAATGTTGAAGGTTTTGAATGAAAGTTTTGAAGTGAGTGAACGCAGTAGTATCGGAATCTCCACCAATCCAAATCAGAGCCCCTACAGTTTGAACTACACTGACAAACAGAAAATTTAAAGCTGTAAGATTTTACAGCAGAACACATCTTAGATGATTGCACATCTTCTCTCCTGTGTAAGGTGGGGTGCTTTTTTTCTTTCCCTGTCTCATTCAAACATTAAAAACACAGCTGTGAAACAAACTCATACACATGGAG
Source organism: Taeniopygia guttata (assembly GCF_048771995.1). Taxonomy (NCBI): domain Eukaryota; kingdom Metazoa; phylum Chordata; class Aves; order Passeriformes; family Estrildidae; genus Taeniopygia; species Taeniopygia guttata. The sequence goes on along the minus strand of NC_133031.1, from coordinate 9,033,838 downwards.
ATAAAATAGCCCAAGAGTACTCATAAGACTGGTTACCTAAAATGCTTTGAAATCCAGCACAGAGGTGATAGGAAAATGCCTCACATGAAGCACACATCATTTTTCAAGTCCCAGAGAGTTTTCTACTTTCTGTAACTCACGCAGCAAATGAGGAACTGAGAGACTCCACAAATCAGACTGCTCTTGAGAAACAGATTCCTCACTGCTTGAACAAGAAAGGAAACAAAAAGAAATGGAAAAAGCAGTGGAACTGATGTATAGCTCCATGCATTGAGTAAAGCAGGCTGAACTACATCTTCCCCTATTACCTGCATGCTTGCTTGGTTTCATTCCTACACAGAAACTGTGCTTGCTTAGAAACAGACAAAATTCAGGCCAGGAACTGGCTCTGCATCTGACTTTTCTCAGGAGTGTACAAATACACTGCTGTGCTACTGCCCACAGAGGAAAGCAGCAATTGAGGAATCTTACCATGGAAAGATTTATCATCTATAGCCTCTGATATGGAGCTCATGTTTATGACTCTGCGACTCCTGACTGTAATATATTCATTTTTTGCATCCTTAAGCCAGCCTATATCAATGAATGCATTGCTTTGATAAAAATTAAATGTGGTTTTCCTACTAAATATTGTGAAAGGGAAATATTTGTAGTAAAAATTCTGACAAACATTTTGGTTGTCTTGTTTCAATGATTGCTTCTCATATATGACATGAAACCGTGCAAAAAAAAAATTGAAAATTAAGTCTTCATAAACTCCCTTAGGTTCATTTTCAATTATCAGTAGAAAGCATTTTGCATGAATGCTCTTGGCAGGCCCAGAATTCACGTATAAAGAGATACAATAGCTTCACTAACCCAGAGGTTGCCAGAGAAATCTTGCTTGTAGTAATTCTTTTTCCTCTACAATTACACAAAACACATACATAAATTATTAAATCCATTATTGTGTATTTGAGTCATTCTCTTGCAATTTAGGGTCATCAAAGTCCTAGTTTACTCTGAGCAATTCCTCCATCCAAGCTTGTTTGGAGGCCCTTGGTAAGGACAGGAACAGTCTCGTGTGCAGGATGAGGTTTGGGATTCCTGCTCCAAGACTCTCAGCCCTGTGCACCCTGGCCAGGGCACAGTGTGACTGCTCAGCCCCAGATGAGGGGCTCAGGCCCCCCAGGATCAGCTGCAGTGTCTGGCCTTGGCTGGGCTGTGCACTCCTGCAGGCGCTGCTCTGGACTGAGCAGTGCCCAGCAGGGGCCACGTGCTCTGCAGCCTCCTGTCCACACTCCACAGCCTTTTGGCTAATTACAGGGGCTGGCAGCTGCTCTGCCTTCATTCCAAGGCAGGCCCTCGCTTCATTTGCCTCCTGCCAAAAATAGTCTGAGCTCAGAGAGCAACAGAGGTCATCTCTACTTGGAAGTCTCAATGTTTTCTGCCTTCCTACTCCATTTTAGGCACTTATATTGTGGATGAATTTCACTTAGATGCCCTACGACTGACTGTAATAACAGCCATAACTATAACAGAGGAACAGGAAGATCTGTCTAACACTAGATACAATATATTTTTAATCCTCTGCCCTCAGTCTGGCAGAGCATTAACCCTCACTTTTGCCCTCTTTACAGAAATGCCATAAAAAAAGTCTTTTGGATGAAGATACATTGGCATCTTGACCAGCATCTACTAAACCAGTTTTTCTACTAGACCAGTGTTTCAACTAAAGCAGGTTTTTTACAATGGAATTGGCCCTGGGCTTCTCAGTAATATCCTGGTTTTAAGGCTGTAGTAAGAGATGTGAGGAAGGAATAGGAGAGCCTAAAAGAGGGCAGAGAGCTGAGCAGTCAAAGGTGGCACAGAAGCAAAGGCTCGGTGTTACACCAAGTTGACTGAGAGTTAAGAACCTGTCAGGAAGGAGCTCAGGTCTGGAGGACAGCAGCTATTTCAGAGGGACTTTGAAAAGAGCCAAGAGATTCTCCTCTTCCCAAATTCACCAGCTCCTCTATACTCCTCCCCCTGGCCATTGCCCCATGCAGAGACCAGCTGAGGCAGAGCCCAGTGGGAAGCTCTGAGGAACACAACTTACTGGTCCTGCAGCTCAGGCTGGGAGGAAGCAGGGCAGCGACCACTGGTGCTGCTGGGAGGGCTGATGCCAGTCCCTCACTCTCAGAGGAGATTTCTCCCACACACACCCAGCCCTCCACCAGCCAAGGCCCCTGCACACAGCAGAGAGCTCTGCTGTAGGGAGGAACATGCTGTTCTGTCAAAACCCATCACCTCTGATACCAGCAGAGCAGGTACCTGCCCTGCAGGGAGCAGCCCACTTTGCTCTTGTGGGCAGCCAGCCATGCTCTGTAATAGAGCCCAGGAGCAGCAGGGAATATTCCTCTCTACTGATCTTTCCACTGTGATTGTTCCTGTGTGCACCAGGCTGCAAACCTGTGTTCAATCCACTCATGGCCAGACCCTGCTCATGAAGTGGCCTCTGGGAACACTGGTTTGAGCTGGGGCTCACTGCTGTCCTGAAAGATTCAAAGGCTTAGCCACAACAAAACCAAATGTGCTGCAATACACCCTTGGTGCTCTTCCCACCCCTGCACAGGCAGCTGCTTATGTGCACAGCTCCCCATCTTCAGCATTCACAAACCCTTTTTCTTTCAAACCTCTTTGGCATCTTTCCTTTTGCCCTCCTTGCCATTTGACTGGTCCTGGCCTACGAGGCCATGTCTGACCAAAAGCATTCCCCAGCCACCTCCTTTCTTGTCTTCATGCTTTCTGCAGTCCTTCCTGCTCAGTTTTTTAGAGAGGCTCCATGCCTTCAGTTCAGCCCGTCCTAAGCTCTCCCCATGTGCTTCCCACCCCTGCTCAACCCGAGTCACACCAGAAGCACAGACACTTCTTTTCATGGAGAACATTTAGAGCAAGGTCTTGGTCTTGTGGGTCATTTAATGTTAGTCATCAGCATTATTATGAAGCTGAAGTTTTTTCCCTGGTGTTCAGCAGTGTGTCCCAGGTTTTTTGGGTACTTCTAGCTAATGTGTGCCAAGTCCTGTCACAGCTGAGATTCAAGGCCTTGCTTCTCCTCCCAGCCTTTTTACAGAATTGCTCCCACTGCTATGACACCCCCTGCACGTGGGAAGTGAGGGTCAGGGTACTAAAAGCAGAGCAGACAAATAAGAGAAAACAGGTTCAACTCCACATTCGCTTTCCCAGTGGGCTCAGCCTCACAAATGAAAATTTGAATTGGCAAAATAAAGTGCTGGTATGTGAAACAGTGAAACAATAGAGTATGAGTCTAAATTTAGTATTGTGTGTTGCTGATAGCCACAAACAGAATAATGAGGGTCTCTTCAGCATCACTTTTCAGTGCTTCATACAACTGCTGCTGGTAGGAACTTTGAAATGTGACTCAAGTCAGTAGCAATTGCTTTGTTTAATTGATACACTTTGAAAGACACTGCTATCTAAAACCAGTTTAGAGGTTTCAGACACAGATTCATGCACTAATGGCATTTATGAGTTAATATTTAACTGACAGCAAAAATAATCTATATTTTCCATTCCTTTCTTCTTTTCTGTATGTAACAGCCCATTTACTCATGCCCTGCTACTTTGAGTTTGCTAATAAATTTAAATACCCTCCCAAGTGGACCTGGTAGTTTAATAAATTGTTCCCTATCTGCCCACATTCAGAGATGCATTCGCAGCTTTAAAAGAAAAAAAAAAAGCTTATTTTCAACTTTCTATCTTGAAATTTCTTTTTCTGGCTGATGCTTTCCCACTTGGAAGACTCCCTTCTAGCTTAAACAACATGTTAAAATATTCTTCCTACTTTGGCCTGTGGTGCCAAGGCAAAATTCTGCTCGTTATTTGCTTTGAAAGACACAGAGCTCAAGTGTTGGTTTACATGCATACACACCATCCTCATTTTAGGCTTCCTTACTATTCCCTGTTGGGTTTTGTGGGTTAAGAATTTATGAGGCATGGACACTGCAGTTAAACATCCTGGCCACATGCAGCTTTGCACAAGGCATAAAATCTAATATTGAAAATGAAACAGTATTAGCACTGACAGCAAATACAGACCAGTGACCCCAAAATGCCAAAGGCTTTCAGGTGCTGTTAGAGCAGCTGAAGCTCTCTGGCATTTACAGAAAAAATGGATGACTTGGCAGCTGATTTGTCATTCAGCAAAACAACCAACCCAGGCAAAACAAAATAGATGGTGGCTTCGGGGGCAGAAGGTGAACAAAGGATGTGTGGCTGCCCATCAGTGCTCTCTCTTCTGCACATGCAGCCAACTGTGTAACAGAGCAGGCAGGTCGGTGTGCTTCTCCTGCACAACAACAGGGACCTCATGGACAAGCATGCCAAGGAATATTAAACAGCAGCATTGTAAAAAAGCAGACCAATGTACTAGAAGAGGCAAACAAGGAGCGTGCCTTGCTGCTGCAATGCATTCCCCTGCCCCGCTGCCAGGACAGCACAGGGAGCACCAGAGCTGCCAACACCAGAGGGCACCTCCGGCTGGAGAAGGAGCACAGTGCTCGATTGGGCTTAGCAGCAGCAAATATTTCAGCAAATTTAACAAGTGAAGCCTCTTTCTGGTAAGATTGTCAGGGGAAACAAATAAAAAAAAATCCAAAGAGCTCACATTTTATTTTCTTTTAGTCTTTTACATCTTCCAAGATCTTGAGGGTTTTTGTTAAAATAAAGTGTGCACAACCTAACAGATGAGGAATAGTAGAGATAGGCACTTGCTAAAAGGACCAAAACACCAGTGTTCCCACTGCCTCTGAGATCAAATCAATCACTAATGGGCTAAAGCTCATATTAAACAAATATTGTGGTACTGAGGACAGTTACAGATTTCATCATGTTCAGGTGGGGAATCTTACTTCAGGCACAATCTGCTCAGCAAGTTCCTATCCCAGGCACCCCATCTCTTCTCCTGTAGTGTCCTTGTACTGAGGGACATGCTCTGGAATATTACTTCCCTGACTCACCAACATTTAGAGATTCAACCTCCCACTGCAGCTGAATGCCCCATCTATAGTCTGGGACACAGGAAACAGACTCCAGTTTGTCAGAGCCCTTTTTGGGGGGAATATGGTCACTGATCTTGCAGCATCTATAAGAGACTAAGGATTTGCTCACGGGGGCCAGGAGCCAACCCCAAAAAATTGCAGACCCTGATCCATACTGCTTTTGCATTGAGGAAAGCTCTCTGAAATTCTACTTCTCTACTCCAAGTTCACAAAAGCATGTGAACAAGGACAGGGCTGACAGAGAGGCCAAGGAAGTAAGAGCCAGAGATGCTGTTTCTTTTTGCAGATGTTGGTATCAGTGACAAGAGGGGCTTTGAGAAGGTGGCCCAGAAGCTCAGGTTCAAAAATATTGTTTCAGACTCCCATTGTAATTGGCTCTGAAAGCAGAACTCAGTAGGAAGGAAGACCTCCAGGAGCCAGGGTGAAAGCAGAAGAAAACCATGAAGAATCTGAAAGTAATGAGGTAAAATTGAAATTTGTCAGAAGCATCTAAGGAAATGAAGGGCCAAACCTGGATCCACATTTTGCATCAGGCTCACATTTTTCTAAGTTGCCTACTAGGGACAGGAAGCCCATTTGCCTGGACAGATTTGTCTGGAATGACATTAATTTTCAGAAGGGCCCTGCAGGAGCCTTGATAAGGGCTGCCAGTGGGATACATCAGTCTTGGCCCTCCCCACAGCCTTTTCCAGGCACCAGCACCATGGTGGTAACTGATACCAGCAAATTTTTTTATTCTCTTGCAGCAGCAAGAAGATTATATTTGATTGAGCTTCACTACTGATTAATTTCTGTCTCCAGGGTTCTCTGCCAGCATATAAACCCACTAAGCCCCTAGTATTCTTTTAGCCTGTGACTCATAGGAGAGCCCAACATGCAGTGTGTTTTCTGCCCCAACACTGTGATCCTAAAGAAATAATCTAAGTCTCCTTTAGAGGCCTCTGAAAATAACCACACACAGTCCACTGTCAAGGTAATGTGCTGTTAGACCTGGATCTCACATCTGACATATCTGCTACATGAAAAATACCACAAAATCCAAACAGGGCCTCAAAGCAAACAGCCAAAATCTAGCTGCCCTACTTTTCATTTTCCTCTGGGACATATAGCTCAAATTCAGCCCAGCAACACCCAAAGTGGTACTAGGCAGCACAGCTGAGGTGGTACTAGTGTCAAGAAAAATTTGGTTTTAAAGATAGGAAATACCAGTGCTGGGTCCCACACTTTTTTTGTGGAGGCAGGTAATGGTTTTAAAGAGCTTAAATGCAGGTCCACTCTGAGCTTCGGCCATGATCTGTCTCACCCAAGGCTGCAAACATAACCAGAGAGTTAGAGCAGAACTGTTGCTATCTGCAGTGCTGACAAGTGTTCATCTCCCGAGGCTTCACCCATTGAACTCCCATAATTAGAGAGTTAATTCCTTCTTTCCTTTCTCCATTCCTGACACACAGAGAGTGATCCTGAGCATGAGCTACTTGGCTTAACAGTACCTCAGTGTCATGCCTTGGGGCCAGGTTCGTGATTTTAAGCATTTGGAGGTGACACTTACCCATGACTGGGGCTTCTGAGCTGCAGATCATGAGGGATCATGAAAGCAAGAACAGTTTGCTTACAATGAAAAACAGGAAGGATTAGGATGCTTTCTGTACATGGTAGAAAGCTTTAACTTGAATTCTTTGGCCCTTTTTCCTCTAGAAGAATCCCAGCCAAAGAAGGAGCCAATATTAAGCACTACAGCCAGTGACAAGTGCTTTTGAGGACAAGAGCCATCCACCCACAGAAAAGGATTCTTTCCTTTATCTACAGCTCAAGGAAGGAAACACAATTTTATTATTGGATTGGCCTAAAAAATAAAAGCAAGTACTTCTATTCAGGCAGTTAGTTTCATATACAGGCCAAACCCTCTGGGGTTTTGTAACATGGTACTGTCCTCAAAGCCAGATTTTCAAAAACAGAGTGCCAGTTTCTCAGCTCAGACTGAGAACCCACAAATTGGCCAGACCATCAGCAGTGCTTTGCACATATTATCTCCTATTGGGACAAAATCTTTTCAAATCTGCCTGTAACTCAATGAAACCACAACAGTTACATCTGCAAACAATTTGGCCCACAATATTTTCCTCCCTAGTCATGCTTATGCAAAGGGAAAAAATGCCACTTTTATAGTGACTACTTTATCCACTTTACTCACATGTACTAATGCCCAATAGCATTATATTCTAGAATACCCAGGGGAAAGCAGAAAGGTGCTTTATCTTATTCCTCCCAAAAGAAAATTTCCACAAAGCAGTCAATTCTAACTCCAAAATTCAACTATTCTATAGCTAAGCAGCAGAACAGCTCACTTGGAAATGAAACTTCTCCAAAAGCAATATCACAACTCCCACTCATCAAATGGCTTTCATTTGCAAGGGTGGTTGTTCTTGAAGAAAGGACTCCACAATGGAATTGAAAGACGATTCAGAGCTGTAGGTCTGGGGCTAGAAGGGACATAAGAGTAGAAATCTGCAGCTCACATTGTGTTGGGCACAAACAGTTCTGACTAGAAGAACTGACAATTACGTTATTCAATAGCCTTTTGAGTCTCAGAAATTGGCAGCCAACCTAATATTTCAGCTATTTGGATAAAACTGTTCCTTGTCTCTAGGGTATTGCTGTTTATTTGCCTCAACTCTATTAATTCCATCTAAACCAGGTATTCAGAAAATGTGTGATAGCAGAATTGATCAGTCAAAACATACCGAACATTCTTTTCCAGAGGATTGTGAAATACCTCATTTAAGATGTTCTTTTGCAACATCCTTGGGCTATGCTGTCCCTCCCACCAGCTTCTTATAATAATCATAGAATTACATTATTATTGCCTCACTGCAGTTTTTTTTCCCTACTAGCTTGAGATAAATTATCACAGAGGATTCTGAGTTGGAGAAGACCCACAAGGATCATCAAGTCCAACCCTTAAGCAAATGGCCCATACAGTTTCAATATACAGCCTTGGCATCATTAGCAGCAGGCTCAAAGCAACTGAGCTAAGTATTCTTGTGCATTTTTACTTTATTTAGAGCAGAAGGTTACTTCTTCCCTAACAGAACAGTTCCCCACCCACTCCAAAAAAAAAAGATGTAAACTGTCATAGCAAGGCCCCAGTGACATCCAAAAGTAAAGCTGTAAGTGTGCTCACTTCCCACTGCTGGAGCATATTTAAAGGTAGGCAAATGGAGGTAAAAAGATAATGGAAAGACCAAATTGTAAAAGGGAAACTAGAAAGCTACCAACAGCCTGCATACAGAAACAAATCAGATCCATGTGCCTTAGAGGTTACTTTGGGCAGGTAGAGACTGGCTTTTGCACCCTGGCTGCCCTGTGGGGTGTGCTCCCTCCAGCCACCCACAGCACTCAGGGCTATGGAAAGGGTCACTGCTCACTTCTATCCTTCCTGCCTTTCCCACAGGCAGAGGCACCTCTCCATTTCCTGGAAATTGCAGCATTGTGGCAAGAATACAGAAAAAAAATAAACACAAAGCTATATCACAAATCTAAACGTTGGATTCCCAGTAAAATAAGGGCGAACAGCATTCAGCTTTTAGGAAATTATGGGTTACTCTCAGAACACAGCTTTGATTTAAGTTCTAGTTGGTTTGGTTCAGGCTTGTGTCCAAACCTTTTAAAAAACAGTTCAGTTAGAACAGTTAAAGGAAGTACTATAGGGTTTACTGTACTTTTCCCTTTAGCAGTGAAATGTTTTGGCTGGAAGCAATTAGGGTCAGAAGCCTTTTTTTTATTACATGCATATTCAGGCCACAACACTCATTCCAACAGGCCTAAGTGCAGCTATAAATGTGGTGGGCACCCATTGTTTATTCTCACTCCGGAGTAACTGGACAATTTTACCATTAGGTGGCACCAGAGAATATTTGAACATTACCAGGAAGGACCATTGGAACTGGGATAGTCTTAATTAAATATAGTCCTCTCTGCTATGCATATGAGCCCGCCCTTACTATAAGTGATACACAGCTCATCAGAATGCAAGTTGCAGCTACGGCCATGATTTATTAGCAAGTGGATTTTAATCACACATGAGAAGTATTTAACATGAAATTGCCATACAGTTGGATTTAACTGAGATAAACAGCTTTGTAGGGTTTTATTTGTCTTACTGAAAAGAAAAATATAATTCTGCCCAGACAATTCCAAATGTGGGCTGTTAAAAAAGACCCTTTCAAGAGTCCCTGTGCGTATCTGGTACAATTCCAGCAAGGTCTATGAATAATTTACTAGCTAATGAGCTCTTTTCTGTTTATGAAATAATACTCTTAAGAATAATAAGGCAGGACATAAGCAGTAGCCATATGTTTCTTCTCAAGTTCTAGCCAGACAAATGACCTGAAAATTGCTGTTGCAAGAACTTCTAAAGCATATGGCTAAGTACAGGGAATTTGTTAACTTCTTGTGTCAGATCCAAGAGTTTCTAATTATCAACAAAAGATGGCATACCAACCCAATTACTCCTGATATATTCCAGTCAAAGACAGATTCCAAGTAACCATAGCTGTGTGGGTGTATGTGGTTTGAAATAACAGGAATCACTGCAAATTTAGTGTAAATAAAAAAAGTAGGCCCACAGATCACATCCAGACAAATGTGTCCCAGTGTGCTGAATGTACTTTCAACAGGAAGCAGGAATTTTTAGGCATTCTACCAACGCTGATTTCGAGCCACCATAAACTATTGGAGGCACATTTACTTTCCAGCACTACAGAAAACTCCAGCAACAGCTTATTGCATTTGTCAGAGAGGAAAAGAAATGTATCTTTCTTACAAAACAAAACTATACCAAATAGTTTACAAATTTTTTGAAATTAATTGCAGATTGCTTTTTAAGGCAACATCCTCATCCAGTTGGATAAGCACCAGGTCACTGGTACATTTTGCATATTGCTGATACATCTGACTAAGCAACTGAGTCCAGTGCCACGTTCTTACTCACAGGAATCCTCAGCCCCAAAACCCTGGACACAATGAAAACCCTGTTTTCATACCATGCCTGACTCAGACTCTCCAGCCATTCTCCTTGACAGCAAGATGGAAAAGCAATGATATATTCACAACAATGGACCAGAACTCATAAAACATCTAAGGGAAAAGCACGAGGAACCCATTTATACACTAAACAATATTTCATATTCATATTAAAATTTATTACATCATCCTCAGAGCCATATAAACTGCCAGGGATTATTCCCACTGTACTGGGTCAGTGTGTCAATCCAGGTCAACAACAGCATATTCTTCACTAAGTTAAGAATGTTTCTGAGTTAATTTTTGTTTTAATCACACATCTTGCAAGGAAGGTAAAGGTCCACAGGTCATTTCATGCTGTGTTTATGTTTGAATTCAGCATGTTGAAAGTCACTGCTTAGGTCCTTTTTTATTTAGCTTCCAGTGACTGACTCTTCAAGGTTTAGGACGTGGGTGGTAATAAACATAACAAAATGCAAATTATCCATAGACAAGCCAATGACTGGGATGCTTTCCTCTCCCTGCAGGCACTTCTCAGACCTGGGTCCTCTTGGGCTGAGCTGCTCAATCCAGAGCAGATTCTATCCACTACACTACAGAGCTCTGGCTTGCTCTAGGGGAGTAAAGCCTGAGTAGAGGCTGCTGGAGAATCCCCAGCAGGCCACTGGCTGAGCAAAAAAACTGAAAGAAATCAGGTTTCTAAAATGGTGAAAGGAGATTTTCATTTTCATCAATTTCTAAAATGGTGAAAATCCTACAAAGCCTCAGAACCACCTCCTCTTCCTCAGGATTTCCAGCCAGATGGTGAGAGAGACTGGTCCATTCCAACAAAAGTAAGCAAAATTATGGAAAATTATCCCCAAATACTTAGAACAGACTAAACATTAAAGTAATTCCATGGGCAAAATATGTGTAAGAGTCTAGAAATGCAATCTTCTCCTAATGGCTCATGTTTCACTTGCATGAAACCAAAAAAAATCACCAATTGAACTAATCCTTCCTTTATTATACTGCTTTTAAGAGTACTACCTGAGGTATAAGTGTAAAAATAGGCATTTTTTAAAAAACCACAACATTGATCTAGTTAATGCACTGAAAGAAAACAAGTGAAAAAAACACACTTTGGACCTGCCTAAATTTCTGTAACTACAGTAGAAAGATCCCAAAAAATAATTCTGAAATTTGCTCTGCTATCTGAGTGTACATGACTGATGTATACCTCTCAAACACAAGATTAAAACTAAACTGTTGTCCCTTATCATGGCAAATAATACCTGGCACTGTTCATAGGCATTTCCAATATTAACCCACCTGTAAACCAAAGAAAACATTTTCTCATAGCTCAGGAATCACGGTGCCACAGTAGCTCATTTCTAAGACCCAGGAATGCTGCCTGTGAAACTTCACCTGGTGTGAACACATGGAAGCTTTTCAATGATTAGCTATTGTTTTATCAGCTCCATGACAGAAAAAGATGAGTTTTCACCTGAATGGTAATGACATCTAACTGGCAATGCTGATTCAAAAACAGAATATAGAAAAAATACTAATGAATACTAATAAATACACAGAAAAATTACTAATAAATACAGAAAAAATACTAATAAATACAGAAAAAATACTAATAAATAGTATGAGTAGCCAGTAGGTTTTCCTAAGTGTCCTTATACAACTTTTTCCTATTAAAGTGTGGGAAAAGTATTCAAATGCCTGTGTCCCTTATTAAAGCACCTACTTTTAAGCAAGCAAAAATCCACCTTCCAAACCCCTATTCCTCACTGCATGTTATGTTCCACTTGTCAAGCTTTGTCTCTTTCAGGCTTGTGTATAACAAGTCAAATATAAATTTTTATCTCCTTCTCATGCCATCCTGTTGGGGACCACACTTCCCTCCTGAAGTTTCACATGCCACAGCTGGAAGCAGCACTCCCTTCCAGCAAGAATTAAGCAGATACATGAATTCAGTCAATTAAGCCTATTGATTTTGGTGATTTTGTTTGCACACAGGAAGCCAGACTTAAGCGCCACAGTGAACAATGCCTTTCTTTATCATCCCACACACTGTCCACAATCATCCAGCTATCTTAATATCAAGGTATGCACACACAACCAGTCAGCCTGAGCTACTTCACTGCAGCTGTGTCCATGGTTTTGTGGTATTAGCCAAACATTGATGCTGTGGCATCCCTGAGCATCTGAACCCTGCTCTCGCCTCACCTCCTGAGGGACAGGACATTGCAGGTGTGTCTCTTGACCACTACACTCTGCAAGGAGGTTCAGGAATTCTGTTCTCTACATCAGTGTTCAGCATCACTGCAACAGCTGCTCACCCACTGGGAGAGGATTGTCTGTTGTACAGTATTTTTTGATTTTTTTCAATACACAATGATCAAATACCTTTCATCTTCCCTCACTTTAAGCCGTATATGCCCTTTGCCACTTCAGCACTGTGCAGCTTGCCACAGAAAATGGGTTCAGGAAAGGTACAGATTAGTTAAGGGAGCATCATTTGGAACACAGCACCTGTACAGAATCCCGTGGACTGCAATATTCTCAGTTACACCTCATAACTGAGACCCCTCTTCTCCCTGCTCTTCCCTAACTCCAGCAGCTCCTTCCCAGGCACAATGGCTGTGTGGAAGAGCACTGCTCTTGCCAGTTGAAATCCCTGCTGTACTTGTTTGGATTGATTTAGCTCAATGCTCTCAGCCAGTGCTTTTGTACTGGATTCAAAAGATTTATTTTAAATATCCCAAAAGAGTCAGATAAGACACACTCAGCCCATTTCAGCATAAAATGCAAAACATTCTTACAGAAAAATGTGCAAAACTCCCACAACTATTTAAGTTAATAATTAAAAGGCATTCCCCTAGGGTTAACCAAGTCAAGTTAGTTATTCATCTCATTTAAAGTGCATGTACTAGGACCAAAATGGAACAGTGCTGGATGATTTTGCATCTCATCCATGCAGAGCTATGCATTAGCACCACATACAGAAGTGCAATATGCTTCCAGAAAAGCACAATATTGCTCCATACTTTGACATTTGTGACAGCCACATACCTTGAAGCCATCCAAGCCTCTCAGACTGCTATAGAAGACATACCTGCATACCTGAAACTGCTCTGGTGACTGCCCCAGCTTGAACAGCACAGCATTCCCACAGAATGTAGGCAAGCTGTACATGTAACAATGCATTTACAATGTTACTTGCACCCCATACCTGCTGTATAGACACCTTTATGCCTTGCACCTACAGGGATTTGTGCCTGGTAGTCCCAGCCAGCCACTTCCCCAAACAATGCTTAAAAAAAAAGGCAAATTTACTTTAATCCCCATGTTGGTCCCAGCTTTGCAGGAAGACTAAACCATAGGAAAAGGTAACACTCTCCTAAGTGCTACAGTATATGATCACCTTCATGGCAATTCCGAATAAAATCCATTCAGGACTGTGCCCATTACCTCCATCCTATCATCCTTTTCAGAAAAAAGAAAAGGAAAGGCTCTCAGGCAGGCAACCCTACTATCTTGGCAAACTGGAGAGGCTGCTGAAGGTAACAACAATTATTCCAGAAAAACATCCTTAAAAGAAGTGCTCAACTTTAGAAATAAATACTACATTACAGCATAAATATTTCAGATTATTCTAAAATGTCAGAGAATCTTCTGGAATCTCAGGCGTTTCTTTACTCTTTGTAACCTAGTCATGCATAGGCTGGAGAGCATGCCTACTTGATTGATTCATCTTGCTAATAAATGCATTTAGAGCCACTTTTTTTTTTTTTTTTTTTTTTTTAGAGCAGTATAAACATTTGCCCAAAAAATAAAGCACAAGATTTTTTTTTATTTTGGCAGCAACTCTTTAAAAATCAGCATACTAATAGACATTAGGTATTTATTAGGCAAATTGAAGCACATGCTTGATGGCATTATCAAAGAGCATGCAGTTAATTACACTGAGATCTCTGGATCAAATCTTTATCTGTTTCATGTCCAAAGTCATTTACTCCAAAATATCTACATGAAAACATCCAAGAGCAAAATGTATTCCTACATGTCCACTGGAGTTCTTGGACATTTACAGTCACTGACCTGACAAAACACTATTACAGACTTGTTTTAGGAATGCTATTCAGTCCTTCCTGTCTCTGCCTCTGTGGGCTAGTAAACTTGACTTGAGCAGTTTGGTTACATTAACCTAGCTATCCTTGCCATTACTATGATATTTTTCTTTCTTGTGAGTACTGTGAGTCATTTCCTTAAATCTTTGCTGGTTTGGCTGCAGTCTTCAGGATAGTAGGAACTGCCAATGCTCCTCTTCTACTCCTGGTTTTAATTGAGCTGTGTGCAACAACCATTTCTCTATTAGAGAACATACTCTATTAGAGTAGATTTATCTGTTTAGCTGAAACAATTACATTTGCACCTAATGCAAAGCATTGAAGTTCAGTTGCCATCAGAACTCCTTCAAAGCCATATAAAGTCCCAGGTGTTGAGGGTCTGAGCCCAATATTTTGTAACTATTCTGATAAAACCCCTGCAGATGAGCAGCAAGCCTTCAGAAACATGGCCATACCTCTGTATGCTATCATGCCTTTATTTAAAAGCAGAACAAATAGAAAGAAGTCCTTACAACTAATTATACAAAATTGACTAATGCATTCTAATGGCTCAAATATTCACCTGTGTATTCCTAGGCCTTGGGTAGAGGAGAACACACACAGAAAAGGAACAAGAAAAATCAACAGATGAAAAAGTCATCCAGGGAGTCCCTGTGGTAACAACAAGAGGCAGGACAGGGAAGCACCTACCTGCAACCCAGAACCAACATCCAACCAAGGCAGAACAGGAGACTAAGAGCCAGGGAAGCTCAAACCAGGAGCCAGAGCTCTGGGCCAAGCTTAAATGGGGCTCCTGTGGCCATGGGGAGTGGGTGTGGGTGGGGCCCCAGTACAGGTGGGGCTGATTAGGGCAATCAAAGGCTGTTAGAGCCCCGGCCCTGGGGAGAGGGGCTTCCAAGGGTTCAAGGATGAGTAGTTGTGAGAAATAAAAACAACCATGTTCCCAGTGCTAAATAAATCCAGGTGCTTTTTACAGACGAGTGACTCACCAAGTGCAAACAATTTTAGAATAATGAAGCCACGTATTAAACTTGTATGAAAGAAATAAAGCAAAACAGGATTAGAGGCAATCCTATTTTTTGTTCAGTTTCTGATAGATAGCCCAAAGCCAATCTCACAAGCTGTTAGCCTTTACTACTGAAGGAGAAGTACATTAATTACTTCAGCCATTATATACAATATGAAAGCCTTCACTGACTGAAGGAACCTCTGCAGTGTAAAGGAGTTTTTTTCTTAGTTGAGGGACTACTATAATAATTGAGTAAATCTTACCTGTTGAGACAAAAAGAAGAATAGATTTTTTGAAATGCATCATTGTTAAATGCGGCATTTTACTACTCAAGGTGCTAAGAAGAATGTACACTACATCATACCCCAGTAAGAGGAAAAAAAAAATAACCAGAATATTCCTACTAAAGAAGCTTGATCCATTTGGAACCTGAAAACATAGAAAAAAACACTTTTACCTCTCTGTAATTTTATTTCCATTAGTTTTGGAAGAAACAGAAAACTGATTCAGTATATATTTATTTTAAATCAAAGTATTAATTCCAATTGTAAATTTATATCAGAATTTAGTTTAGATACCCTCTTCTTCAATAAAAACATTTTTTCCTGTTTGACACTTTATGTGAGTGGAACAGAAAGAATATAAAACACCTAAAAATCACCTGTGAAGGTTACAGTGTAAAGAGGCAAGTTTCAAAACAGGAATATTTTTTCTTAATCCAGGAGAGATTTATTTTTTTTCCAGTGATTTCTAAAGAAGAGAGAGAACCTTCCTTGTTCTTAATTAAGGAAAGACCATGGTCATCAAGTTCAGGATCTAGATTAGAAACCAATTTTTCCTTGTTTATAGATTAGTAATGCAGTTTGTTTGACAGAAATGTAGGTAGCTGACATCTGACATGTCAAGGAGATCGCCAGTGCAGGATTATTGCTCTCATCCTTTTTGGTTCTTTAGAGAGCCATATTCAATTCTAATTCCTGCTCTTATTCATTAATTACTCTCCTTACAAATTAAGCAATATCAATTTTCTTTTTTCTAATTGGTAATATTTAAATCTGTCATTATAGTGCTTTCTCATTAGATTTAGAATGTGAACTATGACTTTGTTTCTGAGAGCCAAAACAGACAGGTTTTGCTCTTGCCAGAAAGCGCCCTTGCCATTTCCAAGAGTAAAAATTCCTGGACTTCTGAGCCTTGTACATTTGTTTCTAATTCTCTTAACATTTCAGAAAAGACAAGGTTCCCATAATCCATCTGTTGAAAAATCTTGTAGAGATGAAGATGTTTAAAACTGCATGTCTCTAATAAATAACAGTGTATATATAAGGTTGTACAGCACATTGAATGTTACCAAATGTTAACGCCTCTTGTGTGATCAGTCAGATTTTTAAGCTGAGATCCAATGGTTTTCTGCAAGGTTCACCAAGGCTGTATTTATTTCCCTGCTCATTCTCACAACCATTAATGGCTCTCTTAAAAATCCATTGGTGATGGGTGAGGTACCAGAAAACAGAAAAAGGTCAAATATAGTGACTGTCTGTAAAAAAGGCAGGAAAGGAACCAATAAATTCTAGACTAGTCTGTTTAAATTCTTCTCCCAGAAATATTCTGGAGTAAAAAAAGTAATTGGAACAGGTAATTGGAATAGGTAACATAATAACAAGTGTCACACACAGCAAGTATAGCTATGACAAGAATAATCCTATTAAACTAATGTGCTACTGTAAGAAACCAGGAATGTCTGCAGCAGCGGCCATAACTCAGGACTTCAGGAGAGTTTAAATCCTATTTCCTGTTACATTCCCATAAAATACAGCAAAAGTCAATTACATAAAAATGTGCAATAAGCACCCCCACGCAGGACTGCTGTAACCATTAGGATGGAAGGATGTATCAAAATAAGCAGATATTCTATCCTGAATAGAATCTATTCTGTGTTTCATTGGGGATGCTATGAGAAAATTGAAAGTATGCTCTAAGAGGTGTAAAAACTGAAGATGCAGAAGTACAGCATTAGTGCAAATAGATGTCAAAAAGCCAGGAACACAACCTTTAAGAAAAACCAGGATTAAATTCATCTGGGAAAAGACCTGGAGACCATGCTGAGCAACAGTACTCAACACCAAAATACACCAAAGCACAATTAGCTGGACGATGGTATTTTCAGAAAAGGACCTGGGGGTTACAGCTCATCAACACAAGCCATACAGACAAGATAAGCACTACATAAAAATGAATATTCAGGACTACAGGTTGTGAGGCAGTTGGTAAGATCATGCAATTCTGTCCAGAACAGGCCTCTCTCCAGTTTTGTGCTTGTATTTCAAGAAGGATGTGGCTTACTATGGAAAGAGTTTGTTGCAGACCAACAAGAAATAAGACCTCTGAGAATGAGCTGGAAGACTTAGGAGTATCTAGCTTAATGAAGGTAACTCTTAAAGATTAATCAATGCTTGATGAAAGTATTTATAAGCACCAAAGTCTGATAGAAAGAAGAAATAATTCATTCAATGTGTCCATGGTGGACAGGACAAAAAGTAATAGCTTTAAGTTTCAGGAAGAATAGTCCAAGTTACTTATTAAAGGGAGAAAATTCTTCTTGATGGTAAGTGAAGCACAGGAATTTCCTGGATAGGTCATGAAGACCTCATCATTAGAAATTGTAAAGGAATGAATAAACAAATATCTATCCGAAATGAACTCAGCATCGTTAGGAGATGAACAAGATAACATTTTTGTTATCTCTTGCAATCTTTTTCTTTTATAGTTACATACTTCTTTATCACTGAAAAGATGTTTCAGAATCTCTCAGCCTTTCGTTTAGAAAAAGAATTTATCTGGGGAATTTCTAGGGGTGGAAAATTTTTGTAACGGCTGTGGAAGATGTTTTATTTATTTTCTGGTGGGTGCACAGTACTTCAGAACACAGTAGCCTACATTATATTATTCTGAGAAATTAAAGTTAATGGGACTCATGTGGGGAATATGGCATAACATCATGAAAGACAAAATATTATAGGCTCTTACTTCTGTAAAATAGTGAACGCAATAAAGCCTTTCAAAACACTGCCAGCATTAATTTTCACCGTCAATAAACCTCTCCCAAATAACAAACCCCAACTTTAGCACTCCTTCTAGAAAAGCATTACTAGATACTACAGATGATGAAAGAATGTGTGTGCCACCTTCTCTTTCTCCACTTTGCAGCTTTCCAAACCTCACTTTTTGCACCCACCTCAGGGAACTACAGAAAAGAACACTTTGCTTCACCGTGGGGCTGTGAAGTAGAGAAATATGAGATCAAGAACAATAAATAAATGCAAGCTCTGCAATACAGACTGTGCTGTATTAAGGATAAGTTATGCTGGTTTACTCTTTGTTTATATTTCACTTTTCCCTCCTGGGCCCGTGGAGTGCAGACACACCCAGCCATCAGCTCCATGCACTGGGAGCAGCCCAAAGCAGACCTGAGCACATCCAGTGGTGCTCCCTGCATGGTGACCCTCACTTCTCACCCTTCCCAGGAGAGATCCTGCACTGCTCTCGGTCTGGAGACTTTGTGCAGTCCCAAACATGTGGGATTTATATAGCAGATCACCCAGTTCATGAAGTTCCTTTAAATTCCAGGATCTATTTCACCCCAAAGAATGTGGACTCTGCACAGAGGCTGAGTGTGACAATGAAACATTCTCCTGTTCAGTTATGCTTTCTCTGAGATTTGCAGATACTATCTGTGTGTGTGTGAGGTGAGGGAAAGAGAGCAGGATGAAAAAGGAAGGCAGAAAATGTAGCAAAATTGACATGGTACACCAGAATGAGAAAGATCCTGTTATTCTTTTCTTTGATCAAGCTATTGGGCTCAGAAAAAATGGCCAACGTAAATTATATATGCCAAAGTCAACTTCAGCTGATGTTCTTCCTTGCCATTTGATCTTGTATCTGCCAACTTCCACCCATTTCCCCAATTTTATCCACATGTAATAGTATGTAGGCATTAAAAATGTGTTTTTCTACTTAGTTCAAGTTTTCTGTGTAGCAGGCATTTTATTCTTCCCCTGCAATATACTAGGAAAATAAAATGTCATTTATTCAATTGAAGTGGTAGAGTACTGAATTTAACTACCAATAATAATACCTAATGACTGTATCCTTTTAAAAGCATTTATATGGATTTAAGTAGGAAATCAAAGAGTTTTCTTCTTGTTTTTCAATCCAAATGCAGATTAAGAAAGGGTTCTTTTCAGTGAATAAAAACTAAACTGTGGACAAAATTATATTTAAGAGGTCTTTGATTGATTATATTATTTTTATGGCTGCTGAAAAAAAGATTACTTCTGGGTTCAACTAACTGATGAGAAAAGGTTTCAGTGGCTGTATTGCAGGAGTGGATAAAACACAAGGAGAGGGATCTCCTGGACTTCCTACATGGAGAATCTCTGACTGTAAATCTCACTAATTTATGAGTGGAAAATACTCAAATAATTGTTTTGCTCAGAGGAGCTAAGCACCTGTAGCTGTTATGGATTGTAACTGGTGCTGTCAACACTTGTGAATATTTGGCTTGTGCAACTCACAGATCCTGGCATAAGAAGACACACAACTCCAGCTGGTGTTGGTCTGGGGCGAGGCAGCACACTTTGCTGAATTTCAAGTTGTTTTGATAAGGACAATGTTCACTTTCATATCTACCAGAAAAGAAAGAAAAAAAAAAAAAAAAAAAGTGCTTGATGACCGTAAACTTCTCAGCTGGAAAGGAAAATATTTTCAGTCTTTCCTGACACTGCCCCACACACTACAAGACAATATTAAGCGGAAGGGAGATTGCACTGTTTTTAAGACCTACAATCATATTTTGTTCTAGTGTTTTTGACTTCAGACACTTTATTTCCTGGGGCCATGGGAAGTATCAGAGGACCTTGTGAGCAGTGTGTTGTTATCTGCAAGCTGCTGGCTGCCATCCACAGAGGCTGAGAATGTCTCACTCCATGCACGTAATGCACAGCTAGAATCCTGGGTGTTATAGAATTCATATTGTCACAGAACTAAGTGGGAAATATGTGAAGACTCAGTAAGCCCAAACTGGAACTTTGTAAAAACGAGTGCATGTTGAACACAGTGCAGGTCCCTGGATCTGCCTGGAGTACCAGCAAATCTCCTCACAAATGTCAAGCGTGGTCCTTCAGGCTGATGTTATCAGTGAGGTGAGTTCACTGTCACATCAGCTGTAATTTTTGTATTGGCATCCAGAGTGCATCCACTAACCTGGTTTGGCCACCATAAATGCATTGATGCTCCAGCTCTGGAGGAGACAGGCGTCTGCAGCACTGCAGTGTAGGGTGCCTTGGGATTCCAGACCCAGGGCTGCTGGATCATCTTCTATCTAGCAGACTGGAAAACAGCAGGAAATAGCAATCAATTGAAGCAGAAAGCTTTTGTTGGAGTGTGCGGTATGTAACTTTTTGTGTCAGAAAGGATTTCTCTGATTCAGTAAAAACAAGACAGACCCAAAGTGAGTGGGGTGTCCGTGCTTCACTCTTTGTCCAGGTGGTTTGGACCGTCACCCTTGGGCAGTGTCCAGCTGCGGGAACAGCAAAATGCCACCACCACTGCCACCAGACCAGTGTGGCAGCTCATGTTGCGGTTTCCTCTACACCACTGCGTGCTTTGGGGCTCAAACTGTTTGCAAAGTGGTAAGAAGTGTGCCGGAGTACATCCAGCTGGGATTCTGGGTGTGGATAAACGCAGTTCTGCTGGAAGGTGAGGGATGTATAACCCAATCTCTGGAGGTGCAGCAGCACAAGGCGCTTCTCCGCCACGAGGCTTCGTGCAGCGAAAGGTCGGAGCGGGGAGCCGGGGCTGTCCCGGCGGGAGGGGATGCGCGGCCGCGGCAGCACAGCGACTGCAGGACATGCGGCCGGCCGGTCCCTGCCGCCCTCAGCGGCGCGGCTCGGCAGCGGCTCTGGGCACGGGGCGGCTCAGGACCGACACCCGCCTGTCCTGTGTGCCGCCCGGCATCGCAGGGTCGCTGCAGACCCGCTCACAGGGCCGGGGGTCGCCGGATGCGGCGGGACCCGGCTGGCAGGGTGATCCCGGCTGGCAGGGCGATCCCGGCTGGCAGAGACCCCGGCCCAGCCGGCGGGGGCGGTGCCGCTGGGGGCGGTGGCATCTCCCCTCTCCTCCCCCGCCCTCCCTCCGTGCCTGCCCGCCCTCCTGCGGGGCCGCGGCGCTGCCCCCTCCCGCCGGGGATATCCCCGGCCCCTCCCCGGCGGGCGGCGGCCCAATGGAGGTGGGGATGCTGTGCGGGCTGCGGGCGGGCTGGGGGCGCCGCCGAGCCGCGGACGCCGCGGGGCCGGGGCCGCGCTCACTCGGCGGGGAGCCGCGGGCAGAGGCGGGCGGCGCCGGGGCTCGGTGCGGCGGCGGCTGGGATGCGCCGGCCGGGCGGCTCTGGGGGCAGATAGCGTCCCGCGGGGAGGCGGCCGAGTGGGGCCCGCGGCGGCGGCCGCCGGGCAGCGCCATGGCGGCGCAGTGCGACCCGCTGAGCGGGTACCTGCCCCCGCCGCTCTCCGACCCGGGCTCCAACAGCGAGCGCAGCGCCGACTCGCCCGCGCCCGGCTCCGAGGAGGACTCGGCCGGGCCGCCGCGGCCCCTGCACAGCCCCGAGTGGGGCGAGGAGCGATTCCGGGTGGACAGGAAGAAACTGGAGGCCATGCTCCAAGGTGAGGGCGGGAGCGGCGGTGGCGGCGGCCGGGAGGGGCGAGAGGGGGCCCCGCTCCCCGCCGTGCCTTGTCCCGGCTCCCCCGTCCTGTCAGCCGCGGGCCTGGGTCGGCGGAGCCCCGTGGGGCGGTCCCTGCTCCGGACGCTGCCGTGGCCTCCCGGGCCGGGGCTGCTCCCGCTCCGCCGGGGGAAGCGGCTCCCCGTGCCCCGGAGCGCAGCGCAGCGGGCCGGCCCCGCAGCCCGGGTGGCGGGTGCCGCTGCGGGCCGGGCTGGTCCCGGCAGGGCGGGGGGTGCCGCTGCCCGGCCCCGCTGCGGCTCGGAGCGCCCCGGTCCCTCGGAGCTCCGTCCGTGAGGAGCGGCATCCCGCCCGGGCAGGCTGCGGGCTCTCGGCTTTCGAGGAACAGCCCAGCCGAGGAGCGGGGACGGTTCCGCCGGGCTGACAGCGGCCGCCGCTGCCGTGGGACCCGCTCGGCCCTTGGCTCCGCTGTCTGGGGTTTGTTTTTTGGAGTTTTTTTTTCTTTCCTTGAGGCTACATATTTTATCCCGGTATGTTTTGAATTATCTGCTCTCAGTGGAAGTTACGTAGGCAGCTTTTGACAAAAAGGAGTAGTAATTGCTGGTTTTATTGCTAAAGAGCACATGAGTGGGTTTGAACCAGTTGAGGATGCTGCTGAGCGGGGTGATTCCCTCGGGGTCTTCCCAGCTGTCTGGCCTGAGGAGCCTGTGAGAACCGAGGTGAGTTTCAGTGTCAAATCTCAGGGTGTGTCTGGATCAACAAGAAGAGACAGTGGTGGCTTCAAGAGGGCGCTTTTTTCCTTTGGAACTACTGTTTTGTAAACATTTAATGTTACACTAACACGGTAACTCACGTATTTGTGTACGTTTTCAGAACAAACAGACCCTTGACAAGTGTTTTACCTGGCATGTCACGAAGAAGGCGTTTTGGTCACTTACTGGAAGCTTTAGGTACTCCCTACATGAGCATCCCCTGTCAGGGTACCTGCCTTCCTCCTTGCAGCAGTGGAAGGGAGGCTGTGGCAGCAAGCGGGAGCTGGTGAGTTGGGTTGGTCACTGAAGAGCTGCGGTTTGACTTGGTGACTACAATGATTGGAATTTTTTTAATTGAGATGGTCTCTCCTGGGGGTGAGTTAATCTTTAATCAGTTAATACTTTAGCGCTAGTAGAAAAATCTCATTATGTAATGCGGTAAAGAGAAAGGAATTTGGAGAAACAGAGCAGCAACAACTATTTCTAAAGATGTGCTCATCAGAAGTGTCTGAAAACCAAAACCACTGGGGTATTTCTGCGTAAGAAGTGGTAGAGAAGGGTCAAAAGTTGAAGTTCTGTAAGAAGATGAAGGTTGCCTTAACTTTTCCTTTAATAGCCGAATAAGTTTCCATTATTTCATCCCTCACACAGTCCTTTCTTCCTCAGGTAGTAAGCATGAAGGGGTAAACAAAACTCCCAAGCAGAAAATAAATACTCTATAGGTTGTGTGACCTAGCAGTAGCCAGCATCAAAACATCTGATTTTTCTTTACTCCTTATTCAAATTTTATTTCTTATCTTTGTAAGAAGAATAAAGTAGTAATAAGTATATGAATGATAGGACATAGTGAGTAAATACAAGCAGAATACTGCCTGGTTTTTGATGTGAGGTTGCTGTATGACCTGGTTAGAACACACATTCTAGGTGATGGTTTGAGGAGAGTTTGATCAGATAGTTATCCTTGCTGTGGTGGAAAGTTTATGCTGGAGTTGGAAATAAGTGGTTTTATGTGAAAATCTGAACTGTCTGGCTTACTGTTAATGAAAAACTACTTATTAGGAAACAAGAACCAAACATAGTAGTTCTTTCTGTGAGAAAAGGGAACTTTTTGGTAAGCATTGTCCCTTTCTGTCAGTGCCTTCTCAGTTTCCTCTCTGTGCTTTACAAGTATTTGTCTCATCTCTTGACTTTCAAGAACCTCAAGCACCAAGCAGTTCTTCCAGGGAAAGAGTTGTGGAGCCAGATCTGTACCTGGTACCCAGAAATTCAGTCAGCTATGCTGCTTATTACAAGCCAGACTTGATTTTAGTTATTAACTTCTCCCACCTGCCCCACCTTTTGTTTGTGTCTGTCTTTTGGGAGTGAAACTGAGTTGCCCTGTCAGGAAAGGGACAATGGAAAGGAAGCAGTGTGAACCATCTCCAGGAACAAACTCCAGTTAGATAATTTGTAGGGTTGTGTTCCCTATGGTTTTTACTTCCAGATCCTTTACTGGAAGTTCTTAAAATATGCAGAAATTGCATCATGGAAAAGAAACATCTTTTCAGTCCAAGTCATGACGAGCAGTTTTCTTATTTCCAAAAGTTAGCCAATTTTTACGCTTTTTTTTTTTTTTATTTCAGCCTAGTGTAAATACAGCTTTTTGTTCATATTAGATGCTTAAAGGCTCCTCTTTTGCTTTTACGAGCTACTAGATAGCTTGTTTACATTCAGGAAAGCTACTTTTTAAATTATTATAAAACTTAGAATATCTTCTAGTAATCACCAGACATTTCTTATATTATAGAAGAGTGAGAATGCATTGTCTCTAGTTCGGTTGTCTTTAAAGCCAAGTTTGAAAGAGCATCTGTTGAAGGAACTTATCAGGAAATGTTCTCATTCTTGCTTGGGGGTGCCTTGGTGGGATTTTTTTTTTTTTAATTTTTTTTTTTTTTTTTTTTTTTTTGTTCATCAACATCTGTTGTTTACTGTACTAATCGTGAAATGTAAGAAAAACTATCTGGGAGAAAAAAACATGCAGCAGCTCCATCTTCAGCTCAGCGCTTCTCTTTTTGCGTTGCTGAGTTTTATATGTGCTGCTGCTGTGGTTATTTTCCTTTCCCCCAGTTTGTGGGCAGTTTCCTGAGGGCCAGGGCTGATCCCAGCAAGGCTCACCTGGGAATATCGATCTCTGCAGCTCATGAGGGCACTGGGGCACCTTCCTGTGAGACACAGAGTAACTGCAGTAAGTGCTGTAGCCAGAACTTCCTAGCTATCTTTAAAAAAGAGGAGGTTTGGGTAGTTTGCTACCAGTTGTATCTGAAGCAGAAATCAAATTTGACTTGAGGTGTCAAAAGATTTTGATAGATTTGAGGATGCTTCTGCTAGCTTTTTTTTTTTTTTTTTTTCCCTCACACCACTTTAAAATAATTGTATTAGTATTTTCTGAATGGTTCTGTTTGGAATATCAGAAATTGCAAAAGCTGTGGTAAACCCCTTGCAAATAGGTCCTTGTGCCTATCTTCTTTGTATGATTGTTTTATGACTGGAATTGTGTTCCATAAAGAAATCTCAGTCTTTACAGTGGGGTGTAAGCTCTCTTATGCCTTGTGTCTTCATCAGTTTCTTGGTGAACAGATACTTCTAGAATAATTGTTTTCTAGGAGGCCAATATGAGTAAAACAGATCAACTTTTCAGCAGTGACAGAAGATATTTCCTAGCAGCCCAATTAATTACAGCTGCTCTGCACAAATTCTGGTTAATGCTCAGGTGACTTCATGTTGTGGGATGCTTTACTTAGTGTGTGAGTGCCTGTTACCATAGGAGCTGAATATTATTGTAAAGAGGAAGAACAGTAAACTTAGGAAAGCTGTCCAAAAAGTATCATCTATCAGCTGATGTTGCAGCAATCAGTAGACTTAGATGAGTTGGCCATGAACATTAAAAAAAAAAACCCAAACCAAAGAAAGCAACACCTTTTTTTGCTTGTGTGGTGTGTCTCATTCTTGGTTACAAAATGTTATGCCAATCTTACATTTCAAATAATCCTTTTTCTTTGTCTTGTTCTTTAGCAGATGTGGGGGCTTTTTCATGTGGCATGTGTGGTTTAAGCACACACAGTTAAATACTTTGTGACTTTATAATGCACTATCACACGATAGTAGTTTGCTAAAAAAAACAAATCCATGCTGTTTTTAATAAGAGTCTAAATCTAGCAATGGTGTGTGGGCCCATATTATGTATGGCTCTTTCATTAAAATACAAAACTCTGCTTATTAAAATTCTGTTTTTCTCTGCTCTGTTTTGTATTTTTTTGTGTATCCTCTTTCATTTTGAGCATTCCTCAGGGTAATTTTAATTAGGGATCTAAAACTTTATGGGTAATGTTTTTTTTTTGTTCTGTGTTTTTATTGGTTTTGTTGGGATTTTTTTTCCCTTGTGAGGTGATTCAGCATTTGCCTATTAATTGATAAACAAACACATGAAGAAAGCACAGACCTGCATGCCCAGGAAACTCTGAAGAGCACCCAGTTTGCTCTTGAGCTCATCTTACAGAGCAGCTTGTGTTGCTACCAGGTGAGCACCTTGGAAAATAGCACTGGGTGTAGTGCTGGCTGTACTGGCTATGTCACAGGTCAGCTGGAGCAGGCCAGAATTAGAGGAATTGTGTGAATTCTAAAAATGATAGTGGATCACTGGTTACTTTCCAGGCAGTAAGGACAAAAATGCTGTCACTAACTCAGTAGGAGCAGTCAGTGCAAGCAGCTCATTGAGGTGCCTTTGTGCTTAGCTCTGTCCTGCCATTGCAGCCTTGAGAGAGCTCTCCCCATCCTTCTCCCTCTGTTTTGGTGCTCTTTGCATGTCACGGGGAGCTAGAAAAAGGCTCAGATAGTCATTTTATGCCAGAACAATCCCTAATTTTCTTAAGAGGAGGTGACACAAATAATTAGGTAACTTTTTTTGCACAGTTTAATCCAAATGAAACTTACTGTAAATGAATTGTTAATTCCTTTGCCTAAAGGTCACCCTGAGACCATTGTCAGATCTTGATTGTACTTGTGCAATGCCTCTTTCTGATGCCTGGATGATAACCAGCTTTTGTTTGCTGATCCATCAGGTGAAACTTGTGCTTAAACAAGTATATTTTCCCTATTTAATGCGTAACTGCTGGAAAGTTTACTTTGGTACTTTTTATAGTCTTCTGCACTCGTTTGTTTCATCTACAGAGAATGATAAATCGATACATGTGGCAGGCAAAGCTTGGGCGAAGTGGAGGGGGGGGAAAGAAAAGCACTTTTATTGGGATGTGCTAAAGAAGACAGAGATATTCTAAGAAACTCAGGCTTCTGCTGAGTGCTACAAACAATGGTTTTATTAGAGGCTGGACCCTGAAGATAGGAATTTTGAGCAAGCTGGCTGCTTAACAGGCAATTGTAATATTCCTGTGATGGTGTCTGTGCAGGGAGGGCAAGTTCTGTGTTAAATTTATTTTAGGGTGTTATTTTTAATTGGTGAAGCAGAAATTAGTGATATTCCCCTGGATGTTTTTGTGTGTTTGTGATGGTGGTAGAAATCTGTACAATAAAACTTAGTGTACTGTGGTCCTTCAAATAATTAGTGTACCTTGCTTGCAGCTGAAGTTAAAAATACTCAGAGTGCTGGTGATTTATACTCGTGTTTACAGTTCCCATGTCCCTCTTGGAGCTCCAAGGGTTGTGAACTGTGTCTTGTCTATGACCAGATTTCTACTGAAATATCTTCCTCTTCATTTTAGTAGGTCCAAACCACAGCTGCTTTTCCTAGAGGAAGAAAATGTTGTTTTTTTCTACTGAATTGTGAGATTTCTGTTGGTGGTTTTATTATAGTTTGTTCCTTGTAATGTGTCAGCATAACCTATACAAGAACATAGTTGTGGGGAAATTGGAACCTTCCTAATAGCATTTACATTTGGTTTTTAACTTATATGTAGCAGGAAAAAGGAATCCAAGTTCTTTGTCAGGTTTTCAAATCCCCAAAGTGCTGAATAGTATATTTCTACAAAAAATAAATACGTGAAATGAATTTGTGTGACTTGTAGTTCTTGCATTCCACTATTAACAATTGTAATAATACCACTTTCTCAAGTTTCAGCATTCAAGTAGTACAACGGACTATCATGGTTTGGCATGAGCTGCTGAGTTAAGTATTGCTGGCTTGCACATTCCTGTTGGTTATATTGTAATCTTTACCTCCACTGGAAAATATGTCCTATTTTGAGGCTCTTGGCTTTATGCCTCTCAAACAATGAAACATGCTAGTTTTCTTTAATTTCAAACCTCTATGTTGAAGAACTAATAGCTTTTTAAAAAATATTTTTACAGTAATGACCTTTTCTGTGAAGACTCTTTGGTGACTTTCATGAACATTGAGCTTAAATTAGTATGACTACACGAGTTGAAGTTCAGCTACAGAAAACACATACACCTAATAAGCTATCTGAAGGAACAAGCACTTGATTTAACGTTTTATTCTTTAAGATGCTACCTATTAATCAATAGCAGTTTCTAAAATAATTGTGACTTCAGCAATTCAAACCATTCTTTGATCATAGCCTCAGCTCTTGTTCAATATTTGTTTTTGTTTCTTGCCTCTGGCTCAGAGCAGTATGAGTGTATTGCATGAGGCAAAGGAACTCTTCATGTTTGGGTGACTTTTATAGCTGATTTATGTAAAGATATCTGCAGTGATATCCTCTTTACTGGAAGAAATAGTTTTATGTTGAAGTTCTATTGATGTTTTGAAGGAACACTCCAGAGTGAGTGTTATCTCACTAGATAATACAGTCTAAGGAATCTGAGTAATCAACGAGTTCTCTCATGTGTGAAAACAGGTTTTGGATATTGGGTGGAAAAACTCTTGATGTCTGTGCAGAAGAAGATGGGTGTGATTGAAACCAAATCCATAACTGTGAACGCTAAGTGTCTGGATAAGTCACTTGCCTGGCAGCAAAACTTTGTGTAATTTGTCTGCTTCAAGCCAGATTTTGTGGAGAGGTTGATGGGCATGTAGCAGCACTGTGTTCTCCTGCTGGAGTAACAGACACCAGGACACAGAAATTGGGAAGGCACACCATAGGTGTGTGCCTGCAGGGCTGTGCAGGAGAACCTTTACTGGGAACCCACGAGTGTGGTACATCCCTGAAAGCTCCTGGTGGTGATGCATGGGTAGCAGACAGCTGGAACTGCAGGGCAGCAATCTCCCTGAGGCTGGAGAGGTGTGATGGGACAGCTCTGGGGTCTGTAGGGTGCACAGAGTGGGATGCTGAGGAGGAGGTGTTGCCCTTGTGTGTGGGGGAGTGGCAGGATTGCAGGGAGCTCTGCCTTGGGACACTCCACCAGCCATTTGAGAGTGCTGGGTGGTTTTACAGGTGCTTGCTACAGATCACCTCATTGGGAAGAAGCAGCACATGAGGGCTTCAAACAGCTGGAGGGAGGCTCCTGTTTGCTGTTGATCCCCATGGAGGAGTTTAACCCCTCTGTTCTCTGCTGGGACAAGAGTGTGACAGCACACAAACCATGTAGGAGGTTTCTGGAATGCTTTTGTGACAGCTTCCAGGGAGGTGATCAGGGAAGTGACAGCAGGAACTGGTTTGCTGGGCTTTTGCCTTACTTGCAAGGAAAAATTAATAATGAATGTGAAGATGGAGGGCAGCATTCAGAGGGAGCCTGGCAAGCTGAAAAATGGCCCAAGAATTCCATGAAGTTCAGCGAAAGGGAACATGAAGTGCTGCACCAGGGGAAAAAACTGTCACAGTTTGGGGCCTGACAAGCTGAGCAGTTCTGGTGAGACACGTCGGGAGTGCTGGGTCCAGCCCTGGTTTCCCCAGGCAGAGAGACATGAGCATTCTGGAACAAGCCCAGCAAAGGGCCACAACACTACTGAGGGACTGGGGAACTGACACAGGAGGGGAGGCTGAGACATCTGGGATTGCTCAGCTTTAGTCTTGAGAAGGTGCAGGGAGCACCGTATGCATTGTGTGTGTCAGAGCATATAAGCAGATGGAGCCAGAGTCTTCTCAGTGGTGCCTAATGACAGGACAAGCAGAAAAAAATGTCATTTTATGGCTTTTCTGCTTTTTCTGAAAAGGAAATAATCCATAAAATCTGGCGGCTTTCCAGTTTTAGCAGTATTCAGTGCTGAAGTGAGGTCACTGCTGTCTTTTTTGGACAGCAAAGGAGTTAAAGAAATCTTAACTACAATTTCAATTGTTGAGTTAAAATACTAAATCTGAGATTGGACTGTAATATTAAAGCACAGTGTTTATTAATGTTAGGTATTGGAGATGACTAAAAATGCATTTTTAGGTAAATCCTTGATCAGACAGCAGTATTAAAAATAGCAGTTTGCAGCCTGAAGCATTCTCCATAGCTAATAAAATTGTGATTGAGTTAAGGGTCAATTTGCCTTCCTCAGGGCATTGAGAAACATCTGCTGGGAAAACTGGTCTGTACAGCCCACCTTTAGCAGCCTTGGTAGGATTTGGTTGTGCTGGCCCCAGGAAGATCCCTGCAGCCCCCAGGAAGGCAAGATGATGGCTGGGTCAGGCAGCCGCTGCCAGGGCAGGTCTTGGCTCTCATGCACACAAGTGGTGCTGTGGGACCACAACTGGTTGGTGAGCTGGGACACGGATTTGCTGCTGCTTTGCTGCCTTCAGACAGCTTTGGAGATGCTAGTCCTACAAGGATGTAGCTGTGGTTATCTCTGTGAGCCTCCCACCTGCTGGAGGTTTTGCTGAGGCTCTGTCAAGGTTGGCTCTGGGATGGGATAAACTCACTGGGTGCTATGGGGCCGAGCAGTGGGAGCTGGCCGTGGGCTGCATGGCTTGGCTGCTTCCAGGGGTGCAGCTCAGGGACACCGGGCTCTGGGTTACACCACATCCTCCTAAGCTTTGTGTTCCTGCTGCTGGTATGTGAGCAAGCTGTGAAAACAGGACCTGGGAGTGCAGCTGGGCTTGGAGCACAGTCCTGTTATCTCTACTGCTTGGATTCTGTTGTGTAAACCACAGAAGGACATGTTGCTCAATTTATCCTTCCTGGAAGTGTCTTCCTTGCACATGTGAGTGACAACAAACAGGAAGGAACTTGTTCTTTAGGTTTCTTTCCTTTCGAGGGTGAAAGGTTTTTAAAAAATTTAAATGTATCACTTGTGGTGAGAAAGACAATAATAGATGATGCATTTAAAAGGCATGAGATTTCCAGTCATTCTGACTGCCTCCCAGATGGCCAGCTGCCAGCAGCTGTGTCTTGAATTTGGCATCTTGAGATCAACAGTTTATAAATGCTGTGGAGTAAAGCTCCTTTTTTATTGCTTAGATTTTTTTTTTTAATTTCCCAGGTTGGTCTGTCCTAGAACTTTAAAGATTATATTTTGACCCATTCCTCTGGGGTCTGTGAGCTTCTGAGGGAGACACACTGGTTGCTTGAGGAGGTTCTTTCCAGGACATCCACACAATCTGCCAGCTGAAGAAGCAGTTAGCCCTTGATAATTGATAGTTTTGTATGCAGCTAAATGTTTTAGCTGTTACCATTTCTAGAAGGGCTCAAATGCAGCCTGGTAGAAGTTTTACTGGACTGGGAAGAATATTCTCTTGTTTGCTGATTTCAGACTATGAAAAAAATTGCTTTTCTTTGTCCCATCTGATTTGACTACTGAGCCTTTTCCCAGAGGTAGGAAGCTGGTCAGTGTAGCTGGTGCCAGCCACAAGGCAGATGAATTCCCCATGCTGATGCAATTCCAGGGCTTGCCTGGTGTGTAAAGGTAGCAATAAAACTTGTGAAGAAGACTCCTTATATATAAGATTTGATAGACTTGTATAGAGGGGCTTTTTCTCAAATATTAATGTATGAAAATAGTAAATTCCCATTTCTCTTTTGGCTTTTTGCTTGTTGGGAATATGTGTAGCTGTAAGTGAGGCATGAGCCATCCATTTTCCATTTACTAAACTTCTCTGTAGGCCAGCCCTTGGGAGGCTTTGCAAAATCTTGATTCCATTTTCCCCTAAAACTATGTGATATGAATCAGGTCTGTAAGAATGGTTTTCGAGGAAAAATAAGCAGCAATCATTGTGCTTATGTGGTTATTGTCAGGCTTGCAGTATGTAGATGCTGAGGAATGTTTATTATACTGGGATTTTATAGGTAATTCTTTTCCCCCATCTCATCGAAAAGTTTTTCTGGTTGGTTTGTTTGTTTGTTTTCCTGTGTACCTGCCCAGTATGTTAAGAAGCTATGGGTTGATAATTCTTTTACCTCTATTAGCCCTTCTCTACAGCTTTTTAACTTGCAAAAATAACTTCTATTTGTAGGAGTTATAATGGCACAGGATTTTGATTTGGCTGCTGAGATATTACAGAGGTTTTGAAAGCAAAAATCTGTAAATAAGAGTGCCAAGGAAAGAAAAAACAAAGCCTCATTCCAGCTCATTCAAGTGAAATATAACTGCGAGTTCAAATATGTACTTAAAAAGATTGAGCTATGTGTTTTCTCACTCACTTGGCACAAAGTTTGTGTAAAAGCTTGAATGATTGTCCATATAAGTGATGAGATGACAAGCAGAAGAAACCCAACATACCTTTCTGCTGCTTGTGGAACAGCTCAGCTCATGAGCTTCATCTGTTTAAACTTGGTTCTTGGAAAGGAATTGTGCTAGATTTCCTTGTGAGAAGAACTTGCAATGTTTTTATTATCAAGCTGAGCTAAATGGTCTCCAGTACAACATATCTGAAAATGAGTATTAAGCCAAGTAAATCTGGTCTGAAAGAAGCAATATTGAAAGATAACTGGAGAGAGAAGCTGGTAGCACCAATGATTTATCCTGTTGTTTTGAAGTGCTGCTTTTATTTTCTAGAACATGTACTTGTGTCTGTGCTGTTCTTAGCTCCCACATCACAGAGTGGGTCAGGAAAGGGGCACAGGGGGACACTGGCCCTGCCTCCCTGTTCATCCTGGAGCACATGGCACAGAGGTGTGTCCAGCTGGGTCTGGAGCATCTCCAGGGAGGGAGGCTGCCCCTGTCTCTGGGCAGGCTGTCCCAGTGCTCGGTCACTGCACAGTAAGGAAGTTCTTCCTCAAGTGCAGATGGAGCTTCCTCAGCATCAGCTTCTGCTGTTGTCTCTTGCTCTACCTTGATATATAAACCTTTTCATTTTTTTGTTTTGTAGTCTAAGGTTCCATGGTGAGGTTTCCACATATTCCAAAGTTTTAGCTAGGTTTTCACCTCTTCCTTCTTTGTTTATAAAAGATTTTTTAATTCTACGTACAGGTGATGATTTTTTTTTTTTTTTTTTAGATTTTAAGCAAACTTTGGTTTGAGGAATCTGTGTTACCACTCTGAATTAGTGGTTTAACCTTTAAGTGTGCCTTTTACCTTATTGCCAATCACTTTGTGTGAATGGAGGGCTTTGATTATGTCTGTTTTGATTGGCTCTGTTCTGTTCAGTCTGTGCCTGCAATAAATTTATGGCAGTTGAATATACAGGATTGGTAACTTAAGACCAAGCATCTTGAGAGATGGAAAACTGAAATTCATAATTCCAAAATAAATATTAAGTCCGTTATAAGCGATGCAGTGAAACATTTTTGTTTAGTTACATTAATGTCTTCTGAAGATATTCCCCATGTTTTTTATAGTGAGATTGTGTTCCTTGAGGGTGCATAAACTGGGATGAAGAGTAATTAAATCAGGAGCCTTGTTGTAAAGGAGTTCTTGTGCAGAGCATTACGCTGTGCTATGGAGCCATGATGAGCCATGTGCTGACCAGAAAGGGGTTAAAATCACCTGTATGTGAAACCATGTCTCTGTTTGTGATACTTACACTTAAATGGAAAAACACACATGCATTTATGTGTAACTGAAATGAAGGATACATTTACATGTCAACCTTGCTGGGATATAGAAATCCTTATCATCAAAGGAACATGAGACTTGGTGTCCTTTTTTCAGGATGTGGAAGTACATCCATGGGTGAGAAGTGCTATAGAGTGGAGAAATACTAAATTACATTAGATGGCCTTTGTTTATGTGCAGCTGGAGCGGTTAAAATTGCATTGATTTAAAGAGTCTGGATGTGGAATATGTTTTTAAAATACTGTTTTATATAGTAGAAAAGAATCCTGGTATGTCTTTAGTTTTTTAGTTAAACAAACACAAGTGCTGTTTTTCCTTAGTAAATTTACTTCCGGAGTGTGTATAAAATAGTGGATAAGAGAGAATCTGTTTCTAATCTGTTCCATGTGCAGAAACAGTGAATAAATTTGATCAAATATTTAGTTCTTTATAAGCAATTATAAAGAACTATAGAAAAATAAGAACATATTCTGCAGAATTTGATTTTCTTGCTCTGTGTGGAAGACATTACCATCATTAGAGTGTGGAATACATGGGCTCTCAATATGTGTGAAATTTTTCAATGCACTAAACAATTGAAATTGTAATGATATTTTCTGTGTTGCTTAGCAGCACTCAGGTTTTTTACTTTAAGTGGTCTTCAGTGACATCTTTAGATTGTTCAGAGACTTGGCAGAAATAAAAAAAGTAATTCCTGTGTTTGAGACATGAGGAATCGTTTAAGCTGTGGAAAAAAAAAAAGAGTAGGGTATTGCAAAGTTTTGTATGTATTTAAACATTTACAAAACTTTATATTCTGTGTTCTTGTAACTGTATGGGGGAATTGAGTGCTAGAAGATTATTCTGCTGGATTTTAAGTATAGTTTTAGGTATTTATCACCTGAAAGATGCAAACTTAGACAACAGATAAATTTTACCTGACTGAAGGTTTTTATAAATTGGTTTATATGTCACTGGAATTATATTTCCCGTGTTTATGTAGAGAGCGAGGGTTGCTGGTGTTTTGACTTGTGAATATAATACAAATCAATTAAAATGTAAAAGCTAGTATACATTTTTCCTTAGAGGATATCAGCTGCATATTTGCAGGAATCTTTTCATTGTGTGTCTCTCCTGTGTCACGGCAGAGCTTCTGTTGGCACTGCCTTCCCTCCAGGCTTGGATAGCCAGCCGAGAGTTGGAGACTGCTTTTAATAACGTGTTAAAGAATGAAGTGCTGTCAGCTTCGTGCCATGGCTCTGTGCTGCCTGAGGCTGCTCTTGGTGTCTCTCTGCCTGCTCCTGCGCTCTGCATTGCGTGAGTGAGAGGAATGTTCCCCTGAAGCGGAGCCGCAGCAGGGCTGAGCGAGGCGTGGGAGCAGCAGTGGCTGAGCTGAAGGAAAGAGTGACACGACTGCCCGTGCAGGTTGGCCAGAGCCGAGCTTAGAGCAGGGCAGCACAGCCAAGTCTTCCAGACGGATAGGAAATGTCAAAGTGGGAAATCTCGGGACCCAAGAGGCGAAGGGAGACGTGACTAAGAGGATTATTGAAGTCCAGTAGCGTTGGATGTGCGCAGGAAGGATCTCCCATACATTGCACGGCAGCCAGGAACGCTGTCGGGAGAGGAGCTGCTCAGTGCTTCTGTTCAGCCTCTCCCATGCTCTCGTTCTGTTTGTAGTGTTTTATGGCAGGAGAGGAGGAGGAACCGCTCACCAGCTCTGTTCTGCCCCCTCCCAGCAGCCTGATGGATCGAGATCGCTTGGAGCACCTTCAGCATTCTGCACCTGGTACCAGACTTTGGGCTGCTCTGCTTCATGTGGGTGAGAGCAGGCCAGGGGAGGCTGGATGAACACAGCCTTTTTCCATCCTCTGCTAACTGCCCTTACACATAGAGCACAGATCATTGATTAACATTGCATTTGAGTGTAGGCTTTGCTGTAGGTGCTTTGCTATGTACCAACCCAGGAAGGGTTCTTTCTGTGTAATGTGAGTCCCAAAACAGCCACTCTGGTTCATCAGGCCTGCTTCACTGGAATGGAGGCAGTGGCAGGATGCTTGGGATTTGGGTGCATTTTGTTTGCTGCAATAAGGCAAAGTCAGATGCTGCAGTGCATGTTGACTTCCATGTTAAAGATGTGAACTGGAAGATCATGGTGTGGAGCTGCTGGTCAGCATGGATTTGCATTCTTCTGAAGAGAAGAGCCACAGCCATAAAAGAATGTTTGCAGTCTTCTGGATAACAGTAGAGACTTAAGGAGTGTAGTCACTTTGGGGTTTGGTGTTGTGCTTGCGAATGATTAAAAAACAATTGGGGGAATATATGTATTTGTAAAGTAGATCAATTTTACCTGTAGTGTGAAGGTAATGGTAAATTGATAGATGGAGCTTCTCATTCTGAAACACTTGAAAGTCCTTAATATTTAGCATTTTGTCATAATTTAACCTTTCTTCCACCATTTTAATAATCAAAGGAGTAAGAATGTGCTCTTAATGTTTGAGTAATTGTATATCCTGTAAAAGAGTTTAACATAAGTGAAAACATGGTTCTCTAATTATAAAATATAATTATCTTCGTGGTCTCTTGTGATTTCCAGTGGTGATGTCTTCTCGAACATTCTGCTCTTGGGCTGTATTTCTTTTACTACAGAAATACGAGGTCAATTTCTCTTTTGAGATTGTCCGTGATTTAAACTTTATTGAATTTAAAGGGAGAGTATCTCAACATTTTTTAGGGAGGTGAAGAGGGTGTTTAGGAGGAAAACACCTTTTCCTATAAGCTAAGTAACCCCTAATTCAGTTTTTTTAATGTGCTGCATTGACACTTGTTTGTTCTTCTGTAAGTGGTGGTTACTGCTGCAGGTGGATCCCAGGTCGGCTTCTTTTGCTCAAATACAGACTGGTTTGGGATGTTTCTGCCAAGAACTGGTTAATTACTGCCATATAGAGATTGAAGTGGACTGAACACCTTGGGGACTGGTGCTTGAGCTGTCTCAGCTCCCTGGTGCTATTTCTTCAGCAATGGAAGAATAGTTTCCTTTTCTGGAGAAACCTCTCTAATCTGTGGGCAAGTGGGCTCCATGTAAGCACAGTGAGAACTGCTTAACATTTCACTATGACAGCTTAGGCAACAGAAATATATTTGCTTTGCTTTTCTAAAACAAAGCTTTTCTTCTGACATCTTAAATTTGGTGATTATTTTTCATTAGGTTACAGAAAAGATTTGTATCAATTTCTGCAAATCGGTTTTGCCAAGGCTGTGGGTTTGTGGTAGCCAAGCAGTCTCATGGTTTCAGGGTAGCAACTTAAAGAGCCAAAAAGTATTTTATGGTGAAATCCAGTTGAGCTGTAACAGAATACCCAAATTCAACCAAAATCAAAACAGAAGAGAAAAATGCAAACAGGAAACGTTGCTTTTTTTGGCAGTCTTAATAATAATGGCTTATGAACTTCAGAAATGGAGTACACCCTCCAGACTTTTGCCTCTGTTAATTCTAGATGGTTTGGAGTTGTTGGGGTTTTTTTGGTTTTTTTTGGTTTTGTTTTGGTTTTTTTTTGGGTTTTTTTTGGGTTTTTTTTGTTTTTTTTTTTTTTTTTGTTTGTTTTTTGTTTTTTTTTTTTTTTTTTTGTTTTTTTTAATTATGCATGGTTGAGATAGGCAGAGACTTTCAGAGTCTAGTGAGCTTCTTTGACCTTTGACTGTAACTTCTGGCTGTTACAATGTCCTTTCCTCCACAAGAGTAATTTATAAACTTCCATGCTTGTCTTTACAGAACAATCTACTGGTCTCCATACCGCTTAATTAGTGCTAATTGTATTCAATGCCTCGTGGTTTTTATTAATGTGCCAAAAGAAGCAAACAATAGCCAAATTCTGTTTTAAAGGGACAGCTCAAATAGTTGAAATAGCACTGGTAAAAAAAAAAAAAAAATAGCATGAAGGAAGAAGCATAAATTAAGGGATAAAGTCATTGTTGGCACAGTAGGTAGCACAATACTGTCATGTTTATCTCAAGAACAGCATGAATTGTGAAGATTGGAGCCACATCTGATGGGTCATACTTGTACTATGGCATCTGTGCAATAAACTATATGCAGTTGATACTTCTGTATTATTTTTGAGCTCAAGATTAAGTGCTATTGATGGTGGTATTGTCTACAGAGTAAATAAGGTGTATGTATTTATAGTTTTTAAAAATATCTGGATTTCAGTATCAGGAGGTGGTGATTGAATCTTGGGGTTGCATTTCTCTGAGTATGTGGACTTGAATTTTCAACTGCAAAAAGGCTTGATATCAAAATCACCCACAGTCTCTGCAAACTTAGGAACTTGGAAAATTCCTAGGGATTAATTGCAACTCTAGGAAGACCCAGTTAAATAAAGTCAATAGTAGGAGGCTTTGCTTAATACTTATCATGTGTGGGTAGTGCTGTGTTTGCCATTTTTCTGCAGGAGGCATAATGCAGTTTATTCTGAGTGGCCGCTTGCACTGTGGGGAGGATTTTTCTGAGCTGGAAATGCCCATTTTCCCTGGTGGTGTTTGTGTGTGCTGTGTGACAGCAGGGCTGAGCATGGCTGTAGTTCTCTCTGTGGGGACTCATTCTTACCCTTTCTCAATGCATTTGTGATTTAAGATCTCTGACTCTACCAGTATAACGTAGTGCTTAACCTCTTTCCTCTTCCAGTGCTGTTTACTCTGCTTAAAGACTCCTGAAACGTGAACTTCGCAAACATTCAGCAGAGCAACTAGAGCAGCAAGTCCTCAATTTTTTCCTTTTCTGCTTGGTTTTAAAGCTAATCCATTTTAACTGCAGGAAGCATGTAATTTTTCTGTTGGCTGCTTTGCACTGCACAAAGCTTTGGTTCACGTTG
Source organism: Taeniopygia guttata (assembly GCF_048771995.1). Taxonomy (NCBI): domain Eukaryota; kingdom Metazoa; phylum Chordata; class Aves; order Passeriformes; family Estrildidae; genus Taeniopygia; species Taeniopygia guttata. The sequence continues at coordinate 8,995,454 of NC_133031.1, read as the reverse complement.
TGGAACATCTTGAAATCTATATAATTGTAATGGAAGAAGAATGTTTGGAATCTTTTGTGGACAATTTTTTTTTAAAGCAGAGCTTTCTGGATGGCGAAGAGCAAAGTCTGTCATGGCTTTTTAAACTTTTCTGTTCCTCAGTAGCAGGCATTTTCGTGTTCAAGGGCTCCATGATCTATCCTCTCCCTCCTTTCTCAGGAAAATAATGGTTGGGTTTGCAGTTTTGAGTAAAATACTTAGCCTTAAATTTTCAGTTTTCAGCTGGTGGTACAGTTTTGTTTTTATTTTTCTCCTGGATGGTTTTGTGGCTTATTCATCATTATTCCGGGCTTTGCATAGTTCTTGCAAACCAGTGGGACTGCTGACCTGTCTTTTTGGATCCTGAGTTGCTCTGTGTGATTAAAAAAGCTGAAATAAAGGTCAGAGGCTCACTATATTGAGAACAACACCATTTAAGAGGTTGTTCTGTGGAGGATTTTTTTGTTAAATTGTAAGAGGAAGAAGCATTAGACGTTATTTTGGGTTTGTTATGTATATTATATGTTTACTTTTTTTAGACTTTCCAGATTTTCCAAGAAGTCTAAATCTCACCCAATATGTGAAAAATCTCTTTCCTAAGGGCTTGATAAAGCTTTGGGGAAGTAATGGGGGACTTGGAAATTGGCAGTTTTTTCTGTGATTGTGATACTTGCCTGCATGCATTGCAGTTTGGTGTTGAAAAATTACATGGCTTGAAATAGTCATCAGAGAGAAAGTGAGGCTGAGTTACAGTGTGTTCACCTCTTACATAAACTGTGTGATTTTTATTGGGGCTGTTTTGTTCCTGCTATTCATTGTTCATCATCTACTCCTGTTACACATTTTGATAGAGAATGAAAACCTAAAGCAATTTTTTTCTATTTTTCTTAATTGGGTCTGCTTAGGACTAGAACAAGGCATTGTTGCAAGCTTTATTTTTGTTTTTAAAATGAACTACTAGCTGGTGTTTACTGGAAACAGTAGCCAAATGTGGGCACATAAGGGGCATTGCCCAATCTGTGCTCCACTGTGGAGATTGTTTTTCACTGAAATACAAAGCTAAGATCCCCTTGGCTGTCAAGTGGCAGCAGTGCCATTATGTTTTACTCTGCAGCAAAACTGAGTGCTTGAGGCTTGGGTTATTGTTAATTCTGTTGAACATAAAACGCTCATGTGGTTCATTTTTGGTTGAAGAAACAACTGATGGCTATTGCAAACACACATACAGTAATTTTTTTATCGATGGGTAACTCATTTCTCTCACAGAAAGCTGACCCCAGTACATGCTTATTTATGTCTGGGAATGCTGACTTGGAGCTACTTCCCCCTGCTCTCAAGTGGACTGTATTTCCTTAGGAAGGTTTGCAGTTCAAAGCTCCCTTGCCTGCTGGAAACAAAACTGTTGTTTGAGTTAGAAATCACGCGTTTGCACGGCGTTCTTGTTTTCCCACATACCAGCATACAGATGTGGTTATTGCAAATTAAAATTACCCTGGCTGTAGAACTGAATTGGAAGTACCTTATGTTTGTGCCTGCTTCTGCTTTACATCATGTGAGTCACACACAGGGATTTCTCAGGAGCAAACGTGGCTTCATAAATAAATAAAAGAGCCCTTTTTCCTGCATTGGCTGTCTTTATCATTCATAGCTAGAATTATTCTCAAGAGCAATCCCTTCTAGCGTTCCCTGTGTTTGGCTCTTGCCTATGCTTATGTTCAAGACCTTTGGATAATATTTTTCCTTCTGCCAGGCTTCCTTGATACCTAAGTTGATGTTTTATGCTACTTATTTCTTGATCTTTTTGAAAAGAACCTCATCAATACTTCTGTACCTCTTCAGTAAAACCTTGCTTTCCTGTGCTTTCCAGTCTAACTTACCTGCTGCCATAGCAATCTAAGAATTATCTAATTATCAGATGACACTTTAAGATTTGTTTTTGTCCAAAAACTGGCTGTGGTTTTGGTTTTATTCACTATCAAGTCCTGAGAGTGACATTATGTTCCTTGATTATAAAAGGTGTCATAAAATTGGTAAGTGTACCATGTCAGCTCAGCCTCAATGGATCTGGATGTGTGCATTAATTATGTTGGTTAATTATGGTTCTCCAAAGAACACCAATTGCCAGGTAACAGGGCAAATAGCAAGGTTTGAAAGTAGACTTGCTTTTTCTCTTTGGTTCACTGACATTCCTTCCACATTACTAAGCTTTCCATGTCACTTAAAAAGTGAGTGTTTTGGCAAAAGCTTTATGAAAGCATGAAACACATGGGCAATATTTATAAAACTGGGATATTTTGCAAGTGCAACATGTTGAGAGATGTTACACAATGCTCAGCCCATAGTGGTTTTTATGAATAGGTGGTCATATCATTCTGTGTTTGGTGATAAAGAATTGGGTTTGTATTTGTTACTGGAAAAGGAGCCGATTTTTGATGTAAGGCAGAAAAAAAAATTGACTAACTTGTATGGAAAAGATTCAAATTGAGTAATGCTGAGCAAAAATGGTAAAACAGTCCTGAAAGCAGCATTGCATTAAATCAGCTGCACTAACATCTTGCTACTTAAGCCTCTTTTTGTTTGCAAAAATACGGTATTTCTTCAGCTAAAGCCCCCATGCAGGAAATGAAGTCAGAAGTGGGCCAGCTATTAGTTCCTTACTTGTTATTGTTTGGTATTCTAGATTTTGGCAGAAATTGCGCATTCTTTGTTTTAATTTTTCACCTCCCCACACTTGACATTTTATATTCTTTAAGTTTACAAGTTTCTTTCCAGCTCATTTTGCGTGAAGTTAGAGGGTTTTGCGTTGTATCAGCTCTTCTAAGCAGGACTTTCCTGAGTCTTGAACATAAAAAAAGGGAATTTAATATTAAAAAATAGTCAAGGTTTCTAGATAAATGAGTTGCGTAACTCAGAATTACAGTTGTCTAACCACAAAACAATGCGTTCTTGTTTACTTGTGGTCATTAATTTAGCTTAAGCATTTCCTGCACTGTATCACAAGGTTGTGTAAATGCAGCTTTGTAGAGTTTTCCTAACTTATATATTTCTTGTAAACAGCAGTTGTAGAAATAGCTTTGAGTCCATAAAAATACAAATTAGATAGCAGGGGGCCAGATGCAGGTCTTTGAGATTGTGCACTGTAGTCAGTGATTTGCTTGTTCTTGAGAAGAAAGGAATCTCAGGATTTGAGGAACATATTTTGGGCCTGTTTGTGTAGGCAACATAACTTCAGCTCTCCACTTCCTGCCCGCTCCTTAAACGCCTCTCTCGATTTCATAAGGTTTGAATAAAAGGTTCAGCAGCCCACAAAGGCTGGCTTTCAATCTGGGGGCACACGCTCCCAAATGATGTTTATTTAGGGTCAGTCTGATGCCCACAGCAGTGTTGGGATAGGTTTGAGCAGTCCAGGCCTCTACTGGGGGTTTCACCCCTCTGTGGGGTTGCTTCCCGAGTACTGAAAAGTGCAAATAAAGATTCCTCTCACCTCCCAAGGGCAGCAGTTCAGAGGTGTTGCCAGGCCCCTCAGGAGAGTTTCAGCTACCCTATTGCCTCTAGGAGGTGGCAATCACAAGGAATCCAGTGCTTATTGCAGCTGGATTTGTGAAGACTCATCTCTTTAGAGCCTTTGGGTTGGAGGGAGCTTTGCATTTCTATACATCTCCCCTGTAGCCAGAAGACACAGCATGGAAACCAAGAAAAATTAATTTGAGCGTGTTAATTTATATGAAAGCATGGCCCAAAAATGCATACAGGGTTTGATGGCTGAGCTATAAAGTTGTTGATAATATTTATCCCTATAAGATTTTAATTTATTTTTATTTAAGTACTGCAAAATTTGCATCCTTGACTGATTTTGTTTTCTTGATACAAGTCCAAACTTGGGAGGAGTCACCATGTGAAGAGGGCTGACAGCCCAGCTCAGTGCTTTAAGGTGAAGGGGCAGTTAAAACTTCTCTCCATATGTAGCCTTTAGTGATGTGTGCTTCCAGGATGTCTGTGTTCAATTTCAGAAAAGAGCTTTGGGGTCTTTGAGGGACAAATCTCAGTAGCATTGAGGTATTTTAATAAATATCACTGTATATTCTGCCAGATAAGATTTTGGTTTGGGCTTTTAACCTTTAGGTGACTGACTTGTGGTCTCTCCTTTGACTCTGTCATACACAGCCTGAGCTCAGATTTGTAATACCTGAGCCATTGTGCATTCTTGAGGAGTGTAGAGCACTTCCCAATGAAACAGTCATGAATCTGTGACTTTGCTGCTTGCTCGTGTAACTTGAAATTCCACTTGTCTATGCCACCTTACCTGTGGTTTGGCAAGAATGCTCAGGTTTTCTGAAAGAGCATATAGCAAACTAAATACAGTATCAGCATGATTTATCCTCCTGTGGTTCAGCTCCTCTTCCACTGTAGAGAAAATTGTTGTAGGTTTTCTGTAGTTATTGAAAATTAATGAGAAATAGATGGTGAAAGAATGTGATTATTGTCAATCTGAATTCCACAGGGATTTGCTACAATTCAGCAAACTTTTCCTAGAAGATTATTTAGTTTGAAAAAGGCATTGGTAATAAAAAGAAATGCCAACAGAAGTGCAGAATTTCCTGTGGAGTTGAATCTTTTTGCCCAGAAGGGGCTTTCTCCTGGTGCCAGCTTAGAGCAGTGTTTTTCTGGGTACATACATCTGCTAAGTCTCAGTCCAAAACTGTTTATATCTGTAGTGCTGCCTCAGTGAAAAAGCAGGTAGGATTTCCCAGGTGGAGTAATTTCACTTAGGAGATTAAAACGAACGTAATTGGTTTGATTTATTTTTGTTTAATACCCTAAAATCAAAATGTTCTTGCTTGTCTTAAGGTAGCTGTCCTCTTTTTTTGCTAAACAGTCCACAATTCTAAATTAAAAGCTAATGAATTCTTCTTAACACCTTATGCAGTCTGCATCTCTTAATGGTGCATGATTGGAGCTGATATGGATGCCAAACTCCTGGCCAAATTTTACCAGTGTAATGTAAACCAGTGAAGGCTTTTATCTTACTGTAAACTGTGTCTAGAAATCCTAATTATACAGCTTGACATTCTTGATTGTGTATGTTTTTGTTTACATGCATGCACATAAATGGAATAATTTAATGCTTTGGCGGCTGTATATAGCAGTTGTGTTTTTTAATATGAGAACTGTTCATAAGAAAAATTCATGTAGACGATGAAAATGTGGACATAAAACCAGCTGTGAAAATAAAACTTGTTCACCTTTACCAGAAGGGTCTAGACTTCTGTTGTGCTTTGATCATCTTACCTAAACAATTACTTCATTTCCTTAGTTTCTTAAAAGCAGAAGAATCTTGATGTTGTGAGTAAACTTGAGTTTGACAAAGTAACTTATATCATTGTATTTTTGTGTTGATACACAAATTGGATTTATTGCCTAGCAAGTGCATGGAAAAAATGGGTGCAAATTTGGTGCACATTTTGTTGTAGTGATACACAGCTCTAGACTGGATGGATGGGTGAATTTTCTTCCTCTGCTCCTGTTCTTTGGGGGGATCCATCCCACTCTCTTAACAAATCTGCTTTGCAATTTCCTCAGTGATGTTACTTGAACAAATTGTTTTGATTCTTGGGTCAGACTGATGAACTTGCCTTCTTCAAATGTTACGTAGATTATGATGGTATCCAAAAATAAACTGGCACCCTTTTTTCCTGTCTTTAAAGCTGTGAATTGAGACATAGGATGTATTCCTGAAAATTGGGTTGTGTGTTATTTTTTACCTTCTTTTTTTTGTTTGTTTTTTTTTAATAACTGAATGCATCAGTGCCTTGCCCCAGTGCTTATGCCTGCACTTATTTACATTTGTTTATCTTATGCTTTTCTTCTTGGCTTTTTAAACTTTTTGTCCTTTGCTACTTAATGCTGGTTTATCCTTCAGTTATCCTTCTCATGAAGTGTTTAAGTGGGTTTACATTTTTCTGTATGTATATCTAAACTGGTGTTTTTCATTTAGAGGGAGTAAAAGATGCAAAAAAGATCCAATTTACTTTTTGCAAATACTCAAGGTAACAGCTGATGTCAAGTGGGCACTGTCAGTAGTCTAACACATTACAAATGTAGTGTACAAGAGTGACCCTCAGTTTTACCATGAAGTGGAAAATGACTGTTCTAAACTGAACAGCCCTCTGCTAGAATTCCTCTATTGCCACACACCTTAGAATCTGGAATGAAAATATAGCAAGAAGCCTGAATTGAGTTTTTATCTGGGGAAGAATTTACATCTAAGGCAATCAGTATATTTTGAAACTGATGAATGCAAAATAGAAGACAGCAGACTTTCAAAATTCTCAGGTTGAGGGAAAAGGAGGTGCCAGGCAGCCTGGGTGTGTGGATTGGCCAAGTGTTACCAGCTCTATGGATGTTAAGGAGCAGAAGAACAGATCTCTAGAAAAGGGTTCACAACATGTGTCATTTAAAAACTGAGGCTGTTGGGTTTTATCTTCTGATAGAGACAGAAATTAAAAGTGAGTGGGTTTTGGATGGAAAAATGAAACTCTTGTTTTGTTCTCCAAATATTCCAATTTCATCCAGGAAGCTGGAGAGTGTAGGGGTGGTTGAATTTTAGAAAAGCAGGAGACTTTGTAGTTCCAAATGGGAGTTTTTTGTCCCTGTCAAATATGTTCCAGAATCTTGTTCAGCATAATGGGCCCAGATACAGGCAGTGTTTCCTTACTGTTGGAAAAGGCCTTGGAGCTCAGTGTTTAACCTGCATTGCAACAGACTTAAACTGGTTTCCTGTATAAAGCTTTGTCTTTGACTTAATCTTGGCTTCTCTCCTTTAACTCCGCATCTGTGAATGACTCATAACAAGCAGGACCATCAGAAAAATATTGTGTACATTTTTATCCAAATCTGTAGGGGTTTTTTCTGATTTTTTTACAGGCTTGCTGCGTTCTCCCCTCCCATGCAATGAATCATGCAGTATCTGTGCTCATACCTGACAAGTGGTTCTGCATTGGGGGAAACTTGAATGCTAAACAAATAGAAAGAATATCCCCAGCCATCAATTTGCTGAGAGCAGAGCTTTTGTATTTGGCAGGTCTCCTCTGTCAGCCCCTGGGGCACTGCTGCTATTATGATTTTCTTTCCTCCTGTAAACAGCAAGTCCTGTTAAATGGATACTCTGGCTTGGGGCAGAGTTGGATCTGTCAGGCACTGGCAGCAAGGGAGGTTCTGAGGCACTCAAAGGCTTTTTTTTTTTGAGCTGTATCATCCAGAGACTCAAAGCAGTCCCACTGCTAAACTTTTTAGAAAAATGCCAAGCTTTACATGTCTAATTTCTCCTGCCCTTCCATGAGTGCTTTGGCCTATTTCCAGATGTGTGACAGCACAGGGACAGCTCACTCAGCTGTCTTGTCCCTTATGGAGTGATTACAGTGGCCACACTGAAGGGAAAGGGCAAAATGCTACGCCCTGGCTCCTTGTCTTCCATATTTTTATTTTAAATACTTCCCTAGGGAACCACAGCCCCCACATTTAGCACAGGTTATGTGCCTGGCAGCTCATGCACTAATAATAATGGGGGTGTCAGCTGAGGCAGGCAAGGTGGAAGAGGGCTGGAAGGGCTTCATCCTGTTCCAGTGGTGTGGTCTCTTCCCATGTGTCAGAGAGGAAGCCTAAAGCAGAGGACAAGTGAGTTGCTGGCATAAATGTTGATAATTTTTATTGCTGTGCAGAGAGGTATTTTATAACAGCAGTATGGTGTGATATGGTGAGCTGGTGAGTTTTTCCTGCAGCTGCTAGACCTGCCCATCTCCAGCTGTCTCCTCCAGAACTGCCTCTCTTTGGGTAGCAGGTCAAGGGAGTTGGGAACATCCAAGCTGTGTCTGAAGTGGGAGAGTGCTCTCAGGGCTGGCTGCACGCTGCTGCTGGCAGGTTTGCACTACAAAGGATTTGCAACAAATTAATACAATGTGATTTTTTTTTTTTTTTTTTTCTGGCCTGCCTATCATTTTGGCTACAGAGTTCCAAATTTTCTGGAAAATTGAAATGCTGAAAGTCCTGTTTGAAGGTAGAGAGGCAATTAACTGACTCCTTGATGAAAATAATAGGAGCTAAACCACATCACCTTTCCTTTACACATCTCACCATAGGTGGTGCTTTTTGGATGTGACTTTGCATCTCTCAAGGAGCTGCTTGGCAAAGAGTGAAGGAAGACTGAGGTCACAGATGCTTTATTTTTGTATATATAGGCAGCAAAGATGTTTTATAAACATGAAAGTCGTAGAATTGTTCTTTTCCCTTTTTATTATTGCCTCCAGTAGTATTTCAAAGATGTTTTTTCCCAGAACTGGGGGAGTTATAGTGCTTGAATGTACTTAATGTAAGGTGTCAATCAGGTTTCACTCATGCTCATAGCAATGGATCTTAACAAAGCTGTCTCATAATTCACTTTTTGATAGGCTCATTTGTAAAAAAGTGGTTATCAGTAGCACAGATGGAAATTTTCTGTCTTAAGAGGACCTATTAATAGGATGTTCAACTTGGCTGTTATTTAGGTGTCAAAAAGCCATCTTCATCCATTGATTAAAATGGAAGAAAAATGTAGCTTGTAATTTAGAACCTGAGGATAATAGTGAATTTATTTGATGAAAAATCATTAAGTCTTTCTTCCTTGGAATTCTCATCTTTTCCTACAACCTGGCAGCTGGGTACACTGCTGCATCAATATTCTCCTTTCACAGTACCATTAAAGTGGTTACAAACTTGAAATGGAAAACCTGTGTTCATTAGAGACTCCTTACACTTTCAGGAAATGATATGTGATGTTGTGCGTTGTTTCGTTTTGTTTTTCTTGTTGACTTCAGTTGAATTTTATTAATTAAGCAATTTCCAAGAAGCCCTCTGCTGATCCCCGAAGCAGGGTTGTTGATTTACTCTGTCAGTCATGGGAATGAAGGCTTCAGCAGGGCTTTGAAAATCTGTTTGGAAGCATCAGCTGGCATATCTTCTGTAGGAAACAGCACAAGTCCTTGAGTGCATCTGAAGGGTGATGTAGGAGACTTCCAGGAATATTTTACCCAGTTGGAGAGATGATGGAGCATTTGTGGCTCTAACAGTGAACAAGTGGCAGCCAGCAGAGCAATTTTAATCAGGTAACACAGTGCCGACAGCTACTCAGTTTCCTTGGCTGTGTTCAGGAGTGGCTGGCAGGAAGCAGAGCAGTCACTTCAATATCTTCATTAAACTCCTGAATCCCATGCCATGCACTCACTGTGCTCCACATCCCACCAGGCAGCTGTGGGGAGGAGCTGCACCCTTGGAAAGGAGAGATTCCACCAAGGAAAAAGGGGCTCCTGAGAAACCCCAGCTTCACAGCCTGCCTTCAAGCTGTGACTTGTCTCTAAAAATAAATAAACAAGCTGACTTATTTCTGTGCAGAGTCTTGGCAAGACAGCTTTTCCTCTAGGGATAAATTTGTTCTGCAAAATTAGAAAAATCTGTTCGATATCTTAAATTTATGGTTGTTATGTAGTAAATTATTGGTTGTAGATAGAGTTTTGTAGTTATGCAACTTGAAAAATATTGATGGTGGAATGGACAAGGCAAGTTGCTTTCAATATAACCCAGTTATTTTCCCCTTTTTTTCTCCTTTCTATTTGTTTTTTCCCCTTATCTTTCAGTCACTAAATCTGTCAGGTCCCTACAAGTACTATGAGGAAATCTCTGGGAATATTTGTTGAAAATCAATGTCTTTTTGGTCCTCAGAGTACGTGTGTTGGTTGTTTTTCTTTGCATTCTTTCCTGGCAATGCATGCAGAGCTAGTGGAAGCAAGTGTAGTTTATTTTAAGCTTTATCTTTTTCTCTGTGTTGCTGTTCCCTTTATTAATCACAAATGATGGATGGGTGAAACTTTCTGAGTTTTGGCTGTTGAGCTGGTTTTAGTTTTTTTTGCCAACAATCCTAATTTTAGTATCAGTGATTTAATTTTAAAGTAGTATTCAGGGGAGTCGAAAAGTTAATATTCTTATAAGTGAATATGACTAATATTAGGGGGAGAATGAAGATGATGGGTGTGTCACCTGTCTGTGTTTACAGTCACATTCTGGTGATGCTGGCCTTGATCCAGGGAGCCTCCTCCAGCTGGCAAAGGGTCCAGCAGGAGCCCGTGGAGCCTGGATGGCCAAGGGGGCTCAGTGACCCTGTATTTCAGCACCCCAGCCTCAGCCTGCTTTGTTCCCAGCACTGGTTTGGTCTGTCAGGGGCTGGAGCACAGCTGGCCTCTCTGTGGATAGCTCAGCAGTTGTGTATTGAGTTCCTGCTAACAGGAGGAGATACACTGGAACCCACCCAAAACTGCCCAGATATTTGACAGGCTACTTATTGTCATTTACTGAGCATGCTGAAATTCTTCCAGCTCATCCTTGGCTGCCCTAACAGAGGTATTTTGAGTTTATACCATGAATGGTTTTGTTTGGACTTATAAAATGTTTTCTCTGACTTCTTAATAAAAGGTGACACTTTCACCCTCAGTCCAAGAGTCCTTTTGTCACAAAATATGTAGATTGTGGATAGTTTCTGTAATATATCAGATACCATGTAGGTCCTGACTTTGTCATTACCTTTTTGTCAGAATGCAGTTTTTTTCTCTTTTGTTTATTCTCTTTTGAATATTCCGGTAATTTCTCAAGAATTTTGGAGCTTTTCTCCCTTTGCTCAGTCTCCTTTGCTGGTACTGTCACTTGACTCTGGCCTGTCTATAGTGAGCATCCTCAAAACCTGAAGATTGCTCTCTATAAGTTTAAGAAAATTTGAATATCTGATTTTCATTCATTAACTCTGGAAAACTCCATGACGCCATGTAAGACTCCAAAATAGTGAGATTGCAATGTGTAACAGGTTACTTTATGAAGTTTATTATAATTAATAAAGTCAAAGGGATACATAACCTTATTGGAAAGACAGTTAACAGTCTCAAATATTTAGATTTTTTGTTCAGATTTCTTGCTTGTTTCAGCCTTGTTACTTCTCTTGCCAGACTGTATATTTTAGTTGAGTTGTCTCTGAGGCTTCTTAGTTCCTAAGCTGAAAACTGGAAGTGAGACTGGCTTTGCAATTACAAGAAAAATGGAAAATTGTTTTGTTTGGATCTCAGCAAATTCAATTTAAGGTCAGATTTTTTTCTTTAACAATGTACGCTCTATCTTTTTATTCCTAAAGGCATATTTTCAGCAATTTGGCTTAACTCTGTGGTCATGGGGGTGGAATTCTTTATCTTGGCTTGATATAAGCAAGCTTTCAGAGCATGTGTGGGTTAGTGTCTGACTTGGTGCACAGGAAAACACAATCTCTTTATCAGGTGGTTCTGGTTCAATGAAAGAAGTTTTTGGTTGGGTTTTTTTTTGTTTATGACAGCAGCTTGGTAACTTTGGAGAAATAGCTCAGGCTTTCAATAAATAACTGTCAATTCCATTTAAGAAGTTTGGAGTTAATAAAAATCAACACTGTTATGTAGCTAGCATGTTTCCATGGCAGTTTGAGAAAAAAACTCAGACCTAAATAACATGAGGAATCTCTTGATGTAAATGTTATGAAATATTTCTAATTCAGTGGAAAAGAAAGGTAAAGGAGAATTGAGCACGTACCTTTGGGTATGTTATTCTACAGCTTCTTGAAATCCTGTTAAGTTGATTTGTTTTGATGCAATGAAAGTAATATCTAGTTATCTGTTGTGTTAAAGAGTATTTTGATGCAAGGAATGTTTTTTTTTCATCATAGTTGAGACCCAAGGAGCAGGACATGCTTTTTTGTTCTCTTAAAAATGCAGTCTTTGAATGCAGACAGAGGAGGAAGTTTGGACATTAATCAACATAAAGGCCAAGTCACCAACTCAGTCACAGTCAGCTACCCTGAGTTTTTGATAACTTCAAGAGTTTGGAAAATAAGGCACAAAACTTGTGTGAGATCAGCAAAATTACGGTAATTCATTTAAAGACTTGATTTAATCAGTGTTTCTTGGGTTCCCTTCCTGTAAAATATGACCTGTATTGTAATAACTTTTTTAATAACTAAAATAACATTTGAAGTGAGAGCTCAAATTCATTTTTTCCATGTGAACCTAGAAATTACAATTGGGCCTTTTATGATTTGGTGATTAAGTAGACAAATGGAGCACTTCTTGGGTACCATAACAGTTAACACCTGTTTCAACTGTTTCATATTTGTATTGGATGGAACCTCAGCAATCCAATATGTCTTGAAAAGCAAAAATCTTATATAAAATATTTCATGGTATGGAAGAAATTACAATAAACAGAGTATAGCTTAAAATATAAAATGCTTGTTATGCACATTTACATAGGTTTCATCTGTATTTCTGAAACCAATGTAGCCACCTTGTGTAAAAGTAATCCTAGTTTTTGGAGCGTTGGTTAAGTGATTATTCAGTACCATAAAGTAAATACTGTTTTCTAAGAAAACAGTATTTCCTGTGTTGGAAGAATTGGAACAGTGTGTCAGTCAGAAGTCAGGTACAACTGGATTAATTAGCATTTGGTTTTTGATTTCTCTGAAACCTGTGCTGGGGACAGGGACCACTGGCAGAAGGGTGGAGTGGTTTCCTCTGGCACATGCCAGGCAGTAATGTCACTTCTTTATGTTGTTTGTAACTGGTTTTTTGAATTCAGTAATTCCAGAAAATGTGAAACTTTGTTCATTAAAATCTAAAAGCTTATTTCAAATTTAGTAGAGATGGGCTCTGTTGTACCTTCCATGCAGCACAGGTACAGCACTGCTGGCCCCCTCAGCCTCCCACAAAAGGCTTGTTGTCTGTGGTGTTTGGGAACTTGAAAACTTCCTGCTTTTTTGAATAAAGCTTGGTTTGGAAATCTCATTATTATTATTAAGATTACAAAAATAATTTGTCAGAGTGCATTGTCAGATGTAAATATCTTGAGCTTCTTAATATGATATTTCAAAGCTGAAGTTTATTTTGAGAGTCAGGGTTAATACTCTCAAGATTTGTTTAGAAAATACGATCTTGGGATGTGATGACCTAGGAGACTTTTTTCCTAAACACGGATTCAAGTTTGCTTTTATCTCAGTTTATCTGATTTGAGGTAAACCTCAATGCCTGACTAAATTGCATCTGCTTGTAGAGAGCACTGTAAATTATTTGCATTTTAATGGCTTCTGCATAAATTTCCTAACTCTGGAATGCTTCTCTTGCTCATTTCCCTGCAAAAGATGCTGGGTTTGTCTTGCTGTAACAAAATCTGTTTAGCTTTTCAATTATAAGAGAAATGGGTAAATTTGCCCTGGGTTTTGGCTATTCCTACTCTTTTCAGAATTTTCAAGACTGCCTTTACCTATTTTAGAGAGCAGAAAGGCTTCAAGATAATTTCACATGAATCATAAACATTTCAGACACATGTTGGAAGCTGTCTTAAATATAGGTACTTAGTTTGGGAGTAAACATACATGCAAATGTAGGTAATGGTGGGTAGCATCACAAAATTCATAAACACATAGAATTTAAATTTCTTTAGCTTTAATTGCTCCTCATAAAAAACAGAGGAAATTTAGGAAGTATAATGAAAGAATAAGTAGATAATTGGTACAAAGAGCTATATAATATGAGGAGGGAGGGAAAAGGGAGATAATAGCTGGAAAATAGCTAACCACAAAAGAAACATAATACATTGATTCATGTAGTTTGTCTTCAACTTTTTAGGCTTTTTTTCTCTCTTTTATAGTGAACTATATCGTTCTAAGTGTAACAGAATATTTTAAGCCACAATTCTGAGCATCTTTTCCTTATTAATTCAGTGCATAATGGAGATGGTAATGACTAGATCACCTTAACATAGAAAAATGGGGTATGATCAGAGGCATACCTCTTCCTGGATTAAAGAATGCTTGGACGTGAAGTGACAAAATTCTAACAGATTGCAATATCTCTTAACATGTGAAGAAGTATTCTAAGGTACAGACCTTCAACTTCAATGTCTTTCCAAAAACCACTATACAGTCTGCCCTGCCTTTTCACAGCTATCAGAGGACCTGACAAATGGGTTATCATAAAGCATCTTATGTGCTGAAGAGCTCTAATGAAAGACCCTATCTTTAACATGTTGTAACAACTAAACCTACCAGTTACTAACTAAAGGTTTTTATAAAGTACCATTTGCTCCAACTTTCCTATTGTCTCTACTGCTATGGGATTTTTCTCTGTGAACCCGTTTTGGGATGTTTTCATTCCTTCTTCTTTCCCACTTTGTCCATGCTTGTTGGATTCTATCTGTTGTGCCATCAGTTGTTGGTGGGGCCAAGCAGTAAATCAGGTCACCAGAATGATTCATATTAAAAATAAACCTACAATAAAAAGCTTGGAATCCACTTTGTCAGCATTCTACTTAATGCCCTGCAGAGCATCACTGCTATTATCTTAAACCATCTCTTGTTTGTATTCAGTTTGGAAATTATGCATTTTGCAGCTGGAACAAAATCTGTCTATTCTCAAAACTGCAGCTTCAGCCACACATCTGTTACGTTCTCATCTCCAATTTATCTTGTTCCCTCCGATTAAAGGCATGTTGGTCCCATGTTCCACTTGAAATAGAGTGGTGGTGCTCCTTACTTCCCAAAAGAATTTCCTATCTATTCCTGAGTGAATGGAAGACATGGCAAGCAACGTGCACCTATCAAGGGGCTGCTTCAAGGAAGTTGTGTTTTTCTGCTCGGATCAATAGCTTGTAAATCTGGAAAACAAAGCTTGTGCATTTGTTTTCTCTGCTTCCAGAAAACCTTGTTCTGCTCTTCTCATACAGCCACCTATGGATTTTGAAGATGGGGAGGGCTTTTTTTCTCAGACTTGTGGAACTGGGGAGTCTGGAATTGCTCTACAGCAAGATGAATGCTTGACAGGCTTCATTTGCTGCCTCTGTTCTCGCTGCACTGGAGTTGAATCATGAACTTCTGAACTGTATGTGATAAAACTTGCTAGTGAGCTCTTCTCTGTGGTATTTAAGTGTTGTTATTGAGATTTTGAGACGTTTATGTCAAATGTAGTGGCACTTCTTCTGCTGGGGTAGAAGTCATCTCATGCCTCCAGCCTATATATGCATTTGCTATGACATTGCATTAGCTGAGTTAACAGTTCCTTAAGCGTTTGGAATTGATTGTGTAATTGGAGGGGGGCAGAACTAAGTAGTTGAAACATAGCTTTGAAGCCAGGGTGATGGGGTGAGCTCGAGGGGCCTGTTTTATACATGAGAAATACAAAGTTGCTTCAGTAATTCTGTACCTTTCAGGAAAGTCTTTTCTACCCTTGGAGTTCTTTTTGAAGGCACCCCTTTCTCCAGGGAAAAGGAAATTATCCCTCTTTGTAATCAGTTTGAGCTACTGTGTTTTGAACTGGTTGCTAGTTCAACACAGATAAACTACAACACAAGCTATGTGCAAGCAGTTGTATCATTTTAAGTGTGATAATTTTCATTAACTAAACTTGCAGTTATGGGTTTAAATACAAGTGGAAGATAATCCAGGTCGTGGTCTTGAGATCAGCTGAGTAATGTGATAGTTGATACAGCAAGTCTTGTGCTCTCCTAGCTTTCTTTTGATCCTGCTGTTGGTAGAATTGCAGGGTAAAGTATGCAGTGTGACTAAATGGCTACACTTAGACCATGTGGATTTTGTAACTAAAATCCCTATCAGTGTGTTAGAGCTCGAGTACCCAAATAGGAAGGGTTCAGACTCTGTCTTGGCAAGAGACTTGTAAAAGGTTAATCTGGGTATTACTCAGCTGTTGACAAATGTTTATTGCATGAGAAAAAATACCTGGAATTGTTATTTTACAGTAGTGTGTACTCACAGAGAATTTCTATATGTAAGCCTGCAAATTGTCCCCTGTGTGTTTAGTAACCAGATCTTACTTTTGTTTTGCAGCTGCTGCAGAGGGCAAAGGGAAAAGTGGGGAAGACTTTTTTCAGAAGGTAAGAAAGATAGTTCTATAACAGTACCTGACTAGAGGAAAAAAAATATATACCAATTCCTCATTCATGTGATCAACTAATTAAACTTCATGTGCAGTTTCCACCATATTGATCAATTTTTTAAAAATTTTGTCATTTAAAGTGTCTC
This sequence comes from Taeniopygia guttata, assembly GCF_048771995.1. Taxonomy (NCBI): domain Eukaryota; kingdom Metazoa; phylum Chordata; class Aves; order Passeriformes; family Estrildidae; genus Taeniopygia; species Taeniopygia guttata. The sequence goes on along the minus strand of NC_133031.1, from coordinate 8,979,313 downwards.
CTTGCTACCAGCCCTGCAGGGAATGAGATGAGAAATAGGTTTTTTGGTATATGCTCCTGTCATCCATGCACAAAAACAATTTAACAGTTCTAACAGTTCTTTAACTGAAGATGTTAAAATATGTATGATGAACATTTGTTATGCTTAATTGTTAACCCAGAAGATGCTGTGAGGTCATCTTAAGGATATTGCCTGTGGATAAATGCTGGATCCTGTTATTAAAATACTGACTTGCAGCTTACTGTGATATTGTTGAAAGCATAAATATTTGGTTGAGAAATGCAATGGGCTTTTAAGAAAGAGATGCACAATCCACAAAATGATTCAACAAAGTTTGTGGTTGGACAGAGGCACGGAAGGACTGGAAAAAGGAGTCCTGCAGCAACTAAACTACAAAGACAAACATGGTCAAGAGTAATGACTTGCAAATTATTTTCACAAAGCAGCATAGTATTGTTTGGTTTTTTTAATATTTTAGGTTTTTTTCAAGAATAGTGTGAAGAACATTATTTGAGTTATATTAATGAAAATCTGCACGCTGCAGGCTAAGAAAAATGATGAGCTGTTTTGTCTTTAGTACAGAGAAGACAGTGCAAACTTTGCTGTATGCTGAAATGCCTTGACGCTCCTTCTTGACTTGTTCATTGAAGTAATTTGCTGTATTTTAGTGTAATTTAAAGTGGTTGTTCCAGAAAGGAAGATGTGAAAGGGTAGCATGTGACTGTGGGATGCCTTGATAAAGGCTGGTGAGGAGGAGTATATATCCTGCCAAAATGTTTGGGTTTTCAGATTTATGTTTCTCTTAACTCACAGTGAGAGTTATTTTTCCAAATGTGGTGCTTAACTGTCTGATACTAGTGTGCACAGAGGAGAATGTGTCAATAGTGCCTTCTTAGGATTTTATCAAAATACTTTGAGTTTTTTTACTTACTGGAACAAAGCTAAGCCATAGTAGCTTATGCTATATTCTCCACATTATTCATTTTACCACAGTGTAATCTGCTCATAATTCTTAAAGATGTGGATAAAATATTTCTTCTTGAGTGGCTTATCTGTTTGACTTGTGTATTTGATTGCTTGATTATTTACTGTAGGTGTGTTGTACCTTACAGTTATGTCATCACTAGTGTAGTAGTAGAAAATACTGTGTTGAATTAAATAGGAAAGCAAAATATGCTAAACTTTAGGTATGTCGATGAGTGCACTCCTTATCCACACTGATGATACAGTGGCTATCCTGGCATTTAGATCTTGCAGTTGTGCATAGTTATTATCTAGGCACAGTGTGGGTGCTGCAATAGGTTAAAGCTGCTTCATTTTAACTAACATTTTTCTTAAAATATCAACTCCAGAGTGTAGATTTCTGAAGTTTCTAAGCATGCACACACAATACTACAGCTAATAAAACCAGATGGAAACTACCTCCTTTGAGGTCTCTTTTGTTGGAAGAAATCTTTGGACGGTTGCTCATGGCTTACTCACCGTCTCTGTCTGTGCAATTTCCTCTAATCAGAGTTACATTTTTCCTCTCTCATGTGAAATGAATAAGGCAGAGTATGTGGAGGTAAAATGAAGACTCATTTCATGTGTTCCAGGTTGGTGTAGTGAGGAATAAAGTGATTTGTGGCATTAGAAATACATTGCAACCTAAGGCAGCAGGACGCTTGTAGAAACTCGGTATGAACTCCAAGCTGCAGCAAAGGCATTTTTAAAAGCAGTTCAGATAATGAGACTTAAGGACATTATTGGCAGGATTTTGAGTGGAACAGGGAGGGAGAAGTGCATCCTTGAAAGGCCACACCTAGCACTTGAGGGCGTTATTTGCATAAATAATGGCATGTTTGGTGTATTCTGTTGAATTGCCCTCCATGTGCTGAGCTTGGCTGGAAGTGGTGTGTGAGGTGGAAGAAGCTTTCATAGGAATGCTGAAGTGGCAAATGACAAGGCAAAAATTCAGGAAGGTGATTCTGTATGTCAAGGCATGCAGACCAAGAGGGAGGAGAGAGGAGGCTGTGCCTGAGGGGGTGGCAGTGACTCTGCCTGCATTGTTAAGCTGCAGAGAGGCTTTTAAAGAAAGTTAATACAAGGGTTTGGTGCTAAGCAGTCTTTTGCTGGTCTTCAAACATGTGAGAAAGCAGTATTACTTGGATTTTCATAACCGAGCAGAATCTCAGTGGATGTGAACTGTTCCTACCAACCTTCAACTACTAGTTTAATAACAATTTACATGTTAAAGTGCATTATTTCACTGAGCATTTTAGCAGAAACAAGCACATGTAATGCAGTTGCTTGTGGAGTTACCAAATAACCCCCAATTCTTGGTGAAATTCAGGTAATATTTCTGCCCTGTCATGGCAGGAGCATCAGGTGAAGAAGTGCCCCTTGCTCTGGTCCTGAGTTCAGTGAAAAGTAGATAAATGTCTTCTGGTAGTGTAATTTTTTTAAGTCTGAGGACTTTATCATACTTTCTTCCAATATTTCTTAAGTTGTAGTACTGCTTCAGATGAGGGAAAACCTTATACCATCTAATGAGGATTTTTCAAAACCACTGGGAGCTACTAATAATTTAGCAAGAAATAAGTAAATAACGGCATAGTTTTCTCTGTAGAGCTCTTGGATCTGCAGTTCAGTAACAGGTAATCCTAAATCAACATGGATGGCTCTGCTGTTGTTTTACATACTATTTATGTAAAAGATCCTTGTGGGCCTTGCTCTCTAAATTGTTTTTCTTATTTATTTTGTGAGAGAAACACATGATATGAAGTTTTTACATGTCCTTGATCCAAAGCCCATTTTCAGTGGATTTTTTCCACCAAGTTCCACAACATCTGGTTCAAAGGAAGCAAGGCCCTTTCCCTTGCATCTCAAAGGAAGCAAGGCCCTTTCCCCAGCAAAGCCAGGACTTTGTTCCAGGGAGGAGATAATTTATATAGCCCTATAGAGATGTGTGGCACTCATACAAAATGTAAGAAGGTGATTCTATGTCTTGAAGGGTTCATAATCCAAAACAGGTGAGGGTGGGCCCTGTGGACAGAGCATGCATCATTTTGGTTTGCTTTTAGCTCTGTCATCATCAAGCTGGTTTCTTTTCTTCTTCAAAAACACTTGGGAATCTTATTGCTGATGGTAATCTTTCATTCTGAAACTTCTCTGGACAGGAGTGTACCTGTAGCCTCCTCAAGGGCCTGTGAGCAGTAGGGTGGGTGATAGGTGAAGACTGGTTTTAGTGGAATTTGGGTGGAGTCCTTGGGCTCACATGCAGAAGGTGGTGACTGGAAATGATGCACTCATGGTGCTCTGCACAGGTCACATCCAAGCTCTTTATTTCAGTATTACTCAGTGTGTACATCTTAGTCATGAGCTGTGGGATTACACCTGGAGGGGCTCCTCAGATCTGGCTTTCCTGGCTTTGAGAGTTCATTTGCAGGGCTTGGTTTTGTGGGCAGCACAAAATACTACCAGCCAGCTGTAACTTGTGTGTTTTACTCATCCTGAGTATTTGACATTCTTTTATATTTTGGGTTTCTTCTGTACCTTTTTTAAGCAAACAGAAGTGATGTTTGCATGCATTTGCCTACTTGCAGATACTTAGGGGGTTTTAAGGTATCTCTGGATTTAGGCAAAAAGTGTATTTAAATGCTGTGTTTCTCTTGACTGCAGACTCTGTTATTCCCTGAGGGAGACATAAGTGTGCTTGGAGTTGTCAAGTTGCAACTGGGCAAATGTTTCATGTGTGTACCAAAATCCTAATTATTAGGACCTTAGGAGTGTCATGGAAGACTAGTGGTTTCTTTTCATTTTCCTTCCTGTGCTTACCTGTAGCATGTTTAAGTAGCTTCTAATTTTATTAAATAGCACCATAGAAGTTACTGAGGCCATTTTAGAAGCATGATGTGAGGAAACCATCCTTTAAAAACAGGTGATCTTTCAGTCCAGGTATTTGGAAACAGTAGTCGGAAGAGACTAAAAAAGAAAACAAATAAACAAATGCCCAACCAAAGCCAAAAAATAAACCACCTGTGCTTATTTGAAGATTTGAAAAATAGCTATATCTAACTGCATCATATTTCTGTTAAAGCCTTCTATGATTATGCATTTTTATTTATTTAGGAGGCTCCGGCAGCAAAGGCATCAAGGAAACTTCCTCAAGCCCTGTTTGCTTATCTAAGACAGTAAAAGAGCTTGGTTTGCAACATCCTGTGCTTTCTCTTGTACCTCTGAAAAATATTTATGTTGGTCTGGGACAAACCTTCTAACTCTTAAAATATTCTTATCTATTAATACAATGTTGATGTATGTATTTCTAAGCATAGGCAGTATATCCTGATACAGATAAATTTAATTTTGTGTTTGCAGTAGGTCAGGCTGGAAGTGGATCAGTCTCACTTTTTAATCTCTGAATGTGAAGCATATCTAGAGCTTCAAATGCAAGTGGCTTAGGGCATTTTCAGGCATTAAAAATATTAATCATTGACCTGAGACTAAGATGTCTCATGCTAATTATTATCCATGTTCAGGACTAACTTCTGAAGGGCTTTTTGTGTGTCTTCAGCCATGACTATTCCCGAGCTGCCTATTTATAACTGTAGTTCCCCAGGGTTGTGTTTCCATTTCTGATGGCAGCACTCAGCTCTGTTTCTTGCAGTGTTATTTATCTGTGGTGAGACCTCGTGAGCTGGTGCTGATCAGACATTATCTTGGGTCTTGTCTCTGTTTCAACCACAGCAGCAGCTTGAAGCTGCAGGAACTGGTTCCACACATTCCACTTTTTCTGGGTAGAAATCAGGATCTGCACTAGCATTAAAATAACCTCTTGATGTAGAACTTGGCTCATAGCATGTGACAAGGATATATTAAGGCCATACATTTCCAGAGTTGGCTTCAAGTGCCGGGCTGGGATGGGAGTGCTGGCATCAAATTTACACTGAGCTTCCTCTCCTTCAGCTAACTGGGAAGAGGCAGTGACTGCTTGGAGAGGGCAGTGTGGATTAGAGGGCTGAAAGAATGTCAGTGCAAGTTAACATTTGCAGGAAATTTTGGGATTGAGACATTTGTCTCCCTTCTGGCAAAACCCCACCCAGTGGAAAGGAGACTATTTAGGTTGGATCATGTTCTCTAAAAAGGTAAATCAAGAATGCTTACTTAACTTTTTGCTTAGTTCAGGCAGGGCTGAGTGGTGGGAAGGCTTCATTTTTGTGGAAAATGGCACTCATCCCATCTGTAGTATAGTGACCATTCTGCTGAGGCAATGGAGTAATTCCAAGGATTTTTGGGTTTTATTCATTTCATCTCCAGTTTCTCCTGTGCTGCTTCTGATATAATGGGCACTATCTTGAGATTTTACCTGTAATATGAAGTCTTAGTTGATAAAGTTCAACTTTATACCAGTTTATTGCTATATTTTATATTTCGTGCAAGATCTCTTGCATTGTAAAGCAGTAGAGAAGGAGTGGTTTGTCACCACCATCTCAATTGAGGGGCTCAGTGCTTTTCATTCTGAGAGTTAAACCCTCCCTCAGAATAGAGAAGGGATTGCCTTCTCAGAAGTGTTTGTGCTTTTACCTTGGGGGGAAAAGAAAATAATATAAAGGAGACAAGTATGAGAATGATAAAACTCAAGAACGTACACTGGGTTTCTGGCTTGTAAGGAGGAGAATTGCTGATTTTGGTTTCATATTGGATGCATATTGGTGTTTTGAAGAGTGTTCTGTGGGGCTTCATTTTTCAGTGATACTTTTCTTAGAATTTTTGACATTATTTGTGTAATTCATTAATGCTGTACAGACAGAAACTTCTATAGATAATTTTTTTGCATGCTTAAATGTTTTCCTTGGTTTTGACTATGCTTTGTCATGTATTTAAAACAAAAGTGTTACCTGTGACCCTTGACTAGTATTTCCATTGAGAGTAAAAAAAACCATTTATATCAAGTGAAGAACTCCAGTGTTTCTCCATAGATAAGGGCATTTGACTGATTTTTACTCTCAACTTTATTTGCTGTATTTGTAAATTAAGTACAAATTTCTGTAAACATTTTTGTTGCAGAAGGTTCACTTAATGCAATTTTTGGATGCAGCAACAATACTACAATATTTGCTTAAACATGACCCTTGTTTTAAGAATCATCTTATTTTCAGGTGAACTGAAGGTTAAAAAAAAAAGTTGCAGTGTGTTTGTGCATACATGCATTCGTTCTCATCCTTTCTAGGCTAAAAATCCCTTACTGGAAATGGAATCAATAAAAACTCCAGAGCCATATCCATATAGGCAGCTTTGCCAATTCCATCTTTAGTGATTTAGAGCTTTTATGTACAGTCTGAAAGTTTCATTTGTAAAACTGATGTCTTTGACTCTGCTGCCTTTATTGCTTTTATACATAATCTGTTCATTAGTTTTAGTGTTGAGTATAAAATTTTGATGCACATTGACAAAACCTGTACTATGAATAAATACAGTGCCTATGATGTTAACCTTGAGTCTAATTTTAGCTTCAGGACCTCTTCATCCTGCACATGCTTGCCTTAGTTCTTGGTAAGTTCTTTAGGAATAGCTGTGAATGCTTTGTGAAGATGGTGAATTTGTTAGAGCCACTATGGGCTAGGATTAGACTATAGCAACAAACAAGGTGTGTGCTGCCCCGGGGAAGCCTCAAAGTCTGCACAGAAGTGTCGGCCCTGAGAAGTTGTAGGGAAGTGGTGTTGGTGCTTTGCTGAGCTTGCCATGGCACTGTGTAGCAGTATGTAGGTGGGGAAGCAGGCAAATTTTCCTTCTGCTCCCTTTTTATATGTCAATCAGAAGCACATTATTTTAGCATTTAATAAAAACTTGAAATAAAAATCAGTTTAACAGAGATGGACAAGTGAGTAGGTGAAGATCAATTTCCTGCAGTATTGAAGCAAATGACTTGCAGTGGAAACATGAACAAAAACATATGGGAGTATTGGTGCTTATCCATGCTGCTATTCCAGAGAGTAATGTCTAAAATAATTTACATATTACCTTTTTCCAAGACAAGTCAAACTAGGGAAGAAGGACTAGCTAAGCAATGACCTTTTCTGAAAATGTGTCTGAGTTTCTGACAGTTGGGCTGTAAAATGGGAAGATGAGGAGCCCTGCCCTTGAAGACACCCAGGCACTCATGTCCCTGTGTGTGGGAGGGCTCTGTTGTCCCTCTGTTGTTGCTCCTTTCTGTACAGACACACAAGTGGAGCTTGATCCTTGTCCTCCCTGTGCATCCTTTGGTTGTGCATTTTAAACAGATGGCACTTACCATGTGTGCTGTCAGTACTGACAGTCTGAAGTCAAAGCATTTTCTGTATTTTACAGTTTTAATTCTAGTTATCTGCAAAGGGAATGGATTTTTTTGCCACACAGGAGCATAAAATGGAAAGTCTGGACAGTGTAGTTTGGAATGTAGGGCACCTGGGGCCATGCACCACTGCTGCTTCTCAGGAGCAGCCCCTCATCCTTTCCTGCAGAATTAGTGCTTACACAGTGGGGTCAGGCTGTACTGTCCAACTTTGGGTAGCAGCTGTGACAAACTGTGAATTCTTGATTGGAATTTCTTATGTAGATCACCTCAGGGGGAAACCAACCACAACAGGGCTTGGGATGTGAATCCAATTGCTGTACCCAAAATGTTGGCCAGACTTCCACAAGAGCTGTGTACTTGAACCAGGCTTTGGGCTAAGTTTTGTAATCTCTTTTTTAACTCCTTATATTCCTCAAATGGCCTCACCAAACCAGTAGTCCTTGATGCTGCCCTGCTGATGTGCTCTGGCAATGCAAGTGCTTTCTCTGGCCTCACCAGTTTTGGAGTTTGAATTCCCAATGAGGAACTTCACACAACCCTCATTTGAATCTTCTTCTTCCTTCCCAATCCTTGTTCTTGCCTTGCTTTCTCCTCCCCCCAAACCAAAACAACAACAAACCATTAAATATAATAATGCTGGTTCCAACTACACCCATTGCTGTGTTCTTGCTGCCAAAAGTCGTGTTCAGAGATTAGTCATCCTCTCAGATTGTGCTGCATCCTCTTATGCATTGCAAGAGGAAGAACTAAAGATCACCCCATGCAGAATTTCACTTGTCTGCTGTGACTTTTCAGGTCTTGTCCTATGGAAATATATTTTCCTTTCATTTTCATATAAGTTATATTCCATTATTCAAATAAACCATAAGAATAACCTTGTTTATATGGCTGTAAATGCATACAAACTGAGGGGACTAAGACAACTTTTCTGAAAGCTGAAGATGCAAGATGAACATTTAAAATCTGTAGAACCAGGTATTCAGAGACTAGGCATAACATCTTTGTGTTATTGTAAACTGATATTGTCTGAGTGACTTTCCCATATGTTATTGAAGTCCAAACTGATTTGAATTTGTTCTTTTCCTCACTTGCATGGAAAAAGAATCTCATTTAAGTGGGGAAGGAATTCAGACTGGGAAACTATAGAAACCCACTAGTAGATGTAGATTCCTGTCTGACCCAATTTTCCTTTTGCTGTGATTAATACCTGAGGTAGAAGAAGCCAAGATGCCCAAATCCCAAAGGTGGGAAGGTCAGAAATAAGTATCTTACCAACACTAACTATACAGAATAATACTTTGATTTAATGTGCCTGCTTTAAATAAAGAAAGGTCTTTTATATATGTTGTTCTTGTTCATCCACTGTGCGTAAAATACTTCTTTTGAATTCTGAAATACCTGTGGGCTTTGGGGGAGTTTTGTTTGGTTGGTTTTGTTGCATTCAGGACATTCCAGTTTTCATCCAAAATCAGCTAAACAAAAAATACAGAGAAAGGAAAAATTATTTCTTACTGTCTTAATGTAAAAACTCCCCAAAGTACTTAAACTATAAACTTTTCAAGATGGAACACAAGAAAGCCAAATGCTTGTCTTCCAGCTGCCTCACAGTTAGACTTTTTTTTTTTTCTTGAAGGCCCAATGATTTGCAACTGGAGCCAATTTTTTCAGGGTCAGAGTACAGTCTGATTTGTTTTGTTGGTGTCTTCCAGTGTCTTGTCCTCTTCTGTTTTTTCTCCACTGAGAATAGCTTGCATATTTTGGCTTGTAAACACTACAATTACACTTGGGGAAAGGGGAGGAAGGAAAGTTGTAGTAAGACAATTTCTTAGGTTTTCCTTCATTTTGAGAAGAAGCATGAGGTTATTTGTTGGGGATTAAACCTTGCTGACAGATATGCCTGATCCCTTTGGTCAGTTGATCCCTCAAGGCAAGGAGAGCACTGATTAGAACTCACTCTGTCTCTTCTTTTGTATGGAAACAAGGGAAGCTATGCAGAGGTGCTGTTCTGCAGAGATCATGAACTCTGAGTCATCCCTAGGCTGAATATCCTCAAAATGTTATGTAACTCAAGTATTTATACAATTGGAATGTGTATATTATAGCTGGAGCACTTGAGAGCTCTCTTTTTCATGTGAGAGCAGAGCCCCTGTTCTCGAGGTATGTGGCGTAATACTGTTCTCACTTATAAAGCAGTTCCATTGCAACATGCACTTGAGGTTGTCATGGAATTATTCCAGATTTTTCAGGAAAAAACAAAATCTTGGCACTTGAAATTGCCCGGGTTTGAATGGTAAAGCTGAAACAGAAAGTAGATGCAACAGTGATCTATGCAGTCTTCAATATCTTTACTTTCAAGTTTAACTGCTCTCATAAAAACTCAGTTCCAAGTTTTCCAGAGCTTTGTGACACTCTGCTGTTATAATGAATACAATACATAAGTAGTAACTTAAATACAATGGCAGTTTAAGAAGTAAATGGTGTAGTTTAAGTCTTTTAAGTGTTCTTAGGAAAGCCCTGATTTATTGTAGCATTACAGCCTGGAGTTGAAAGCCAGCACAGACTGAGCATTTTGATACTTCAGTCAATGTACTTCATTTAAATACATCTTTACTTTTTTTTTGCCTAACTGTCTGGGATAGGAGATAAACTTGTCTTTGTAGGGACCAAACTGAGTTGTCTTTTTTGGTCTAATGTGGCAATTTTTATCATTACAAAGAGCTTAAGGATAGTAGATGGCCAAATCTCAGTGACTGGCAGTCAGACTGCTTTCCTTTGAAGATTTTATATGCATCTTTCTCATATGTCCCCACAATGTGCAGCTGTGAAGTTGTGGGCTTCCCTTTTATTTTAGTTTAGCATAAGAAATGGGGAGGATTTAATTTCTTTAAGACAGAATTCTCCAACCAGGGTAAAGAGCTGATGGGATGTAGCACTTGCCTTGAATGACATGCATTCTTCTTCTGTCTCCTCTCTTGTGGTTCCTTTCATGTTGGATCTTCTATAACTCAGTCCTGAACCATTCTTTGTTTTAGCATCTCCCTTTTCCTTTTAGCTAGTGCCTTCCAGTTTTTCTGTGTATTTCACTGTCTGTTGCACAATTAAAGAAAAAATCCTCACCCAAAGCCTTTTATCAGAGACAAGTGAATTCTTTGAAACAGCTTTTTTCACATCTGGATTGAAAAATAGTGAAAAGTATATGTATGTTGCTGGTAGAATTTCACCCTCCTGGAAATGTTTTATTTCAGCTGTAAGTTATTATCCAATAGTGCTGAAACCAAAAATATAGTATAATGAAGTCTGGCTGATGCTTTCAGTTTTTCCACATGGCATGCTAATCTGGAAGTTGTTGTGGTGTCCTTGGGATTTGGATGTAGAAGATAAGAATTAGGAACTGTTAGAGAAATCTGTCTTAATTCTGAATTATACTGTTATAGAAAACTTACTATTATTGTAGCTGTTTTCTTAATGCATTACTTTTCTTCTTGGAAGTGGCTTTGCTAATTGTTTTGAAATTTTAATTGTTTTCATTCCATCTTAAGTATGATGAGAGGTATAAGCTCACCATGCTTGTTGATGAGATCTTGGTATAAAAGAGAAGTCCTTTAGTCTCAGTAGACAAACCCAGAATTTCTAGGAGCTGGATTTCCATTCATCTACCTGAAGTCTTTGGTGTCAAGCAGTTCCTTCTCCTCTGTTACAACTAAATGGGTTGGTGAAGCTCTGTAGCTCTGTGCCAGGATGAAATTTCAGTATAATCCGCCTGTAATAAGGCTGATGGAATTTTCACTGAGCCAAAGGCTCAGCAGAATGAGAGCTGACACTGAGCTAAGTATAAGAGTGTGTGCATAGTTTTAGCCTCTTGGCTGGTTGGAGATGTACAAATAGGCTGCACATTGTGTCATAATAAATAAATGCTGTCAAATGTCTGCTCTGACCTGCTAAATGGAGAAGTAAAAATTCTGGAGTCTGGATAAAGCTGCTTTTTGGTAAAGGTGAGGCAAACCAATATATTTTGACTTATGGAGACTCAAAAAGACTCAAATTTGATAGGCTTTACTTAAAAACTATTTTAAGGTTACTGAAGAAATATTTGTACTGAACTTTAAAGGTTTGAAATTCACTCTGAGATGGATGTGGAGTCTGCTGTAGCTATTAGTGATCATTTGAACTTCATGGAAGCTGTTGAACATCTTGGGTTTGCTCTGTGGAATTCTTTTGAATGATCAGAACTCAACCATGCTTATTAAGAGACAAAAGTTCTCAAGAAAACCAGAGAAGCAGTTAATGGCTTGTGCTATTTAAAAGTAATAATAATCAACAGTTTTAAAAATGGTAAACATTGTATTTTCAGAAATATGTTAGCAGGAGAAAAATAAAAAACTTAATTTTTTGAAACTGCTTTCTTTTTTAATAGATTATGGAAGAAACAAACACACAGATTGCTTGGCCATCAAAGTTGAAGATCGGAGCAAAATCAAAAAAAGGTATTTTATTTTGTTCTTATTGTGGGGTGGGATTCGTAGTTAGCATAGTAAAAACCACAGAATAAAGAATCGGATTTTTAGAGTCACACATCAGTACTGGTCACATGAAGTATTTTCATTTCAGTCTGCTGTTTCTTATAGAAGTGTCTTGTTGAAGTTATCGTGGCATTATGTAGGTATTTGATACACAAACCCATTTTAAGGAGCTTGCAATTCTGTGAGTATTTTATTTAATCAATACTGTTGTACTGTTGTATTAAGCATATGTGCCTTCTGCTGTATGATTCTGTGTCTAAGCAGAACAGTTTCTTTACTTTACAGCAGCCAAGCCAGTGTTTCTGGTAACATTTTAGATGAGTGGGTGTTCTGTGGGGTTTTGTGTTTGTTTCTGTAGAGTACAAAGATGAGTGTTGGCTAAGCCCAGCAGAACAGTAAATACTCATTGTGTCCCTGTCAGGAACAGCCTGCACGCTTTTCTGGGCTCTCTAAGAAACCTGAGTGGAGCTGTTTCTTAGGAATGACCAGTTTTATGTCTTAAATTATGCTTCTTTTGGAAGTCCAGCCTATTACTGTGAGCTAAGCATTCAGTCTGGAGCATCCCTCTTTGAAATAAACCCTCTTGTTTATTGTTTTCTGTTCTTAAGGGGTCATAGCTGTGACTGATGGAAAGTAACACCTAATTTATCTTCTGCATTAAAAAATGAGATTGGGAACACTGCATGAGTTTCTGTCCAGGCTGATACATATCTAAAAATCAAGAAAGTGAACTCCAGATAATTTCTCTCTATGTTATATATAGAATGTATAGGTAGAGGTGTGGGCTAACCTTAGTAAATTAATAAAATCACTTGGAAGGAAAAATGATCTTTTTAGAAAGGTGCAGGGTTAATAAAATTTTTATGGTGTAAAGTGAGATTGTCTCAGAGGTACTTTCCCACACGGTATTAAAGTCCAAATTGATTTCATTTTTTCTTTTCCCCACTTGCATGGAAAAAGAATCTCGCTTAAAGGAGGAAAATTGGGGAAGTAATTAAGAATGGCAAAAACACAGGTGTTATTTATGTAGGCATTAGTATGTGGAACTAACACAGTAATGCAGGAGTGGCAAGGTCTCTGTGCAAACCTGGGCAGTTCTGTGTACCCTCTCCTTCGGCTGCTGTGAATTGATGCACACCTAATGCTCCTCAGCAAGCTGAGGCACAAGAGTTTTCCTGAGGACAAAAAAGAAGAAATTAAGTGCTGCCTGTAACTTTTTTCCCCCTAATTTAAATGGCTTAGCTCTGAAGATGAGAAGCATGAATAAAAGGCCAAGAAAAGAGGGGTAAGAGAGGTGTTTTGTTGGGTTTCTGCACTGGTACTTGGAAATGCAGCTTAAAAGTAAATTAATTTAACCAATATATTAGTGAACTCAAATAGAAGATAATGTGGTGAAGCCCTATCAATACATGAAATGAATTTGAGTACCATGGGAAATAAAACAGCTTAGAGTTACGAGCTGATAAAACTAAAAACTGAGGAAAGGGAACACATATTACAGCTGGGCATACTTAGTGTATCTGCAGTGGGAATGATTATCCTGGAAAGTCCTTGTGCCAGAAGAAACTTTAGATAGTGAGATAGTGATGGGCTGTAAACGAGACATTTTAGCAACATGCTAAACTATGAAAAAAAGTGTTTCAAATGCCTGTGGATTTCAGGGTGGGTCTAGAGTTAAGGCTTGTACTCTCTGCCCAGCTCTGGTGTGCTGGGCTGTGTGTATATACACCTAAGATAGTAAATTACAGCATGTGTACAAAGAACCCCTTAACCCTGAGGTTCCTATTTCTTGTGAAATAAGGTGTATTTTGTGTGTTCTGTTTACACTTAATACCAATTGTTTGCAATTCTGCAACTTTCCATTTGCAGCTACAGCAGCTGTTTATATAGGGGTAAATATTCCAAATGTTTAACGTACTCTTAGCTTCACTTAATGACATTTTGTGATTGAGAGGAGAGCCTGCAACAAATAACTGGCTGGCTCTCCAGGGACTTGAGCTCAGAACAAGCTATCTGTGCCTGCCCCCTTGGCTGGAGCTGAGTGCCTGAGTCACTCATGAGAGAGCAGCAGCTGGGGATGGACAGTGCTTTACCCCAGTCAGCACCAGGACATCCCAGATTTTTTGTAGAGTTTTGCAATACAATCAGTCTGCAGTTTCAGCAGCTTCAAATCCTGTGTGTTGTGGCCTTAGGTCATTCACAGCTTTCCTCCCAGTACAGGGGGAAAACAGTCATTAGGAAAACATTGCTTTTCTTTCTGTGGTATTGGTCAATCTGTCATGAAGCACTCGGGGCTTAATGGTATCGTTCTTCTCACTGCTGTTAACAGTTTTAATTAGACACTACCGATACCGAATCAATAAGGACAGACCATATTTTGTTTTGAATTGAAACACAAAGGTATTGAAATTTACAGCCAAGGTGTGCGTAGTAAGATTCAGTAAGAATATGAAGAATAAGTGCTGTACAAGATCCAGAATATTTTCTTGACTTTTTAAAAGAAAATGTGCTGTAGTGAAGCTGAAGCACCAAGAGTAGATGACTTGTGAACCTCTGTGTAATGGATTTCTGTTACATGGATTACAACTTTTAAATTGATGAGTCCAAAATTCTGTATTTTAAGTATCATAATGGTAATTCATTATCTTATACTTGATAAATATTTTCTGATGGTTTTTTTGAATTGCAAAAGACTAGTGTTTGAATTTAGCATAAGCAGATTTTTAAAATTTTCTGATTCAAATTCATTATTTAATATGTGTTTTCTAAAGCATCTCATCACAAAGCTAAATTAAAAAAAAAAAATATTATCAACTCTCAACAGTTTCATAAGGGCAAAACAGGAATTTCCTGGTTTTAATGAACACCAGATGCTGTAGCCTTACTCTGGTGATGAGGAGGGTTGAAGTATTTTGAGATGTAATGAATGTTTAGAAAACACACTTCCACAGCATCTTAAAGCAAGCCATTTGTTCAGGTTGCCAAAGAGATCCCATAACATGAAGGATTTAGGGGGGAAGTGAACAATTTACAGCACTTCATGACTGATCCCATCAGTAATGCAAGAATTGTCACTGGCACAGTTGCTGTAGAGCTTTGCACTGGTGCTGTAGAGCTCAAGGTGTATCAAAGCCTCATGTTCTGGAGGTCTGGGATCTTCTCTAGTCTGGTGAATTTAAGACCAAATTGAGAGACAGTAACTTTGGCTCTCAACATGCTTTTTCACTCTGTTGTAGTTACTGTTCCTTTGGAATGCTGTTAATTGTCTTTTAAAGATTTATTCAGTGGTTTGAAAGTGTGAGTAGGTTGCCAAATCCTAAATGGTCAGATGCTGTAGTTCCACAAACATTTTCCAAGCAGGCATAAGATAATGGGATTTTCCCTCTCCCTTTCTGAAATAATGACATGTCTTTTTCTTTTTGTCCAGCCCTTTCTGTTGTGCTCTCATTGGTGCTTGTGTAGGGGACCAGGATGGCTGTTCCTAAAATCTAGCCATGGATAACTTTTACTTTTGGAGGGGGAGTATTCTTGTTCATTTGCTAGGTGTCTGAACCCTAACTATACATGCTCATCTGTTTCCCCATCTGTTTGTATGGAGCTGGAATGCTTAATGCCTTGGAAGCAGGTGAATGTCATGTTAACCAGCAGCAGTGCTTGTGGATGGGTATTGAAGGTGTTCTTTAGGAAAGGGATGTATGGGAGCTCAGATTTCCCCTATATTCCTTACTCCTTTTTATTTCTAGGTTCTACCTCCCCCATACCGCTGTGTCCCTTTGCATTCCAACAGCTGTAAAGAGGTTGTGGGATGTGTGTGCTCAGAATGCAGCTTGAAATAGCTTTTGGGGAACAGCCACCATAAGAATCCCTGCAGCTCTTGGAAACTTAGAGGCTGTAAGCAGGAAGATGGTGAGAGAGTTGGAGCAGGGAAATTTTGGGAACTTAAAAAAGATGGTAAGGGGAAATGCAAGATGAATTGAACTTGAAGAGCAGGTAGAAATCTGGGGTCCCTTCCAACAGTCTCTTTTAAAAAGGACTTCTCTTGCTCTTTTTTATTTCCTCTTACTCCCATATTTTCATTCCTCTTCCATTTTCTTTAGTCTCCAGCTCTTTTTTATCTGTATCATATCTTGAAATTACCAATTTCTTTTCTTTCTCCCTTGAGCTGCTGTTAGTTTATTTTACCTCTTCTCTTATTTGCTGTTTCTGGCTTTGTGACTTTTTGTTTTGATTTTTTTTTTTCTTTTTTTCCTCTCTTACCACTGATGCACTTTAAGTTTGTCAATAAAAATCTAGTCCATATTCTGTTTGTACTTTTTTCATTTGATTTTACTTTTTACCAATTCTTTTATCTTTTTTAATAACTTCAAACAATTTAAACTAGCTTCTGTTATCAAAGCATTTCCTACATGCTGTTTTCCATTAGCATATCTCCAACACAAGTACAGAGCATGTTAAATTCATATCCAAGGAGAATAGCAGAAACATAGTTATTCTGAAGGCACTGGAAGGAAGGCAGCAATAACTGGCATTGGGCACTGCTGGCATTCATTGCCTGGCAATTTGGTTTCATTATTTCTCATTAAACTTTGCCTTTTGCAAATTATGTTGCAAGCCAAGTACAACTGTTTCCCTCTTTGCATCCTGAGCTGTGAAGATAACATGCACAGTGAAATTAAAATCTAATACCATGCTTGAGGCAAATAACCAGAGAGACTTCAACCAAATTAGTAAAACCTCACTCTCATTTATTGGAATGTTGTTTAGGTACAAGGGGAGCATTCCTCCTGTTTCAGGAGGCATTGTGATAAAAGGTGGAGCCTCCTCTTTTGTTAAAACAAATGTCACTGCTTGGTGAACTCAAGGCCAACCTTGTGAGTTAGATATCTAGAGTAAGCTAAAATGTTTGTCCTTTCAGACCTTTAAATCAACTTTCAGTTGTTTCCCAGTACTGTGATAGAAGCTGAAGTTTATGTTTTCAGATGGAACAGGGAGGGAGAGAACAACGAACTGCAGTGTCAGATATACAGCCTTAGGTAAGTGTGCAAATAAAATGCCAGGTTATTTCTTCTTTTGCCATAGACTTGGTGATAAATCTGAGTTTAGGCTTTTTAGATAATTTATCTTTCTTTACAAAAATACCTAATTTTCTCAAATCAGTTTGTCAATACAGTCTTTTTTGAAAGGAGTGTGAACTGCTTTTAAAGCTAAAATTCTAGCAGTAAAATATCCCAGAATTTTGTTCATTTAATCTATGAGTAGTTCAGAGTTGTGCCTGCCAGTTCAGCATCCCATTGCAAGCACTTCATCATTTACACACGTGTTCCAGGGAGGCATTACATCACTACTTAAAACACAAGTGCATCATAAGTTATGCAGTATTGCTCTCTGTGCTGCAGCTGAGCTGAATCCCACTTTTGTACAAAGGAGAGTCTGCCATGCAGAAATTCCACACTGCAAAAAACCCACCTCAGATTAGTGGATGCAAGTAGGACTTTGTCAATGCTTCTGTCCAAACCCAGTATTTTATTATTAAATATGATAATGGAAGAGCTAATAACCCTCCACAGCAGTGTTATCGAGGAGTCTGGTGAACTTTAAACATCACTGTAACCTCTTGTAGCATGTGTGGAAGTCTCTAGAGTTTCCTTCCCCCCAGGAAACACCCAACCAACCAAAAGCACAACCCTAAAACCTCCACCAAACCAAAACACCCCTAAGCAACCAAAGGGCTCAGTGAGGCAGATGTTGAGAAACTTTGAGTTGAGGGGAAAATACTTGCGTGGTATCAAAGGGGTTTGGGCCCTTACTTCAGGAAGGTCTCATTGCATTGATGATATTTTGTAGTAAATGCAGAGTTTGGTGGAATTAATAGATTTCTCTGCTTTCAGTTCTTGCTGGGATTGCTGAAATACTGAAAGGATTTTGGTCTAGGCCACTAGATTTGCATTACATACCTAATCTTTTTCTAAATATCAGGCATCTTCAGATGCTGGCACGTCTGCGAACTATAGTTACATAACCTGAAATTTCCCCAGAAAGTTAGCCAAGTCCTCATTCAGTCAAATAAACATAAAAGCAACTAGAAAATGTCTAATAGTTAAGGCTATTTGCTTATTTATGTAACTCCTAAGTAGATAATGCTGTGCTCTGTGTGGTTGTGTGCGTATCTTCACTGAAGGAGTAGTGAAGAATTGGGAAATTGGAACAGGGAAGTGGTGGAGTTGCCTTCCTTGGAAATCTTAAGAAAAACTCCAAACAGTTATAGCACTCACTGCCGTGGCTTAATTGACAAGGTGGTGTTCAGTCCAATGTTGGACTTGATGATCTTGGAAGTCTTTTCCAGCCTTAAAGATCCCGTGATGTTACATAGAATAATGACTGTTAGGATCACCTTATTTTTTTTGGTCCTTGCTGTTTTCTCCATGGCTCTACATACACATTACTCCTTCTTAATATAGTGGCACCCATAACACGGATTTTTAGTGATTTCCTTAAATTACTTCCTTCTTCTGGGCCAAAGAGGCATTAGTTAATTGTTTTCCTTTTTCATGTTGTATATATATTATGCCTGATTTTAATTTTGTTTAAAAGTGTTTTTTCACAATAAAAATTGTGAAAAAAACACAAATTAAAGGTTGTGGATTTCAGATATGGTTTAAGTTGCATGAAAACATTTTCTTACAGAAGCTACTTTTCTTAGTTACAGTTGATTTGTTCTTCATTCTTTCAGTATAGAAGTGAATCCTGCTACTTTTCTAAAGACTATGCCCATGTAAATTGTGGGGTAAAAGTACTCATGTTAATAGGATTAAAAGTCCTCCTATAATTTCATTGACTTCTAAAATAGCAATATTTTAATTTGTAGCCATATATAACCTCTAAAAGTGCATTAAAATGTTTTTAATAATAAGAAACAGAACTTCATGTGCTGGGATTGCTTGTGTGCCTGCACTACTTACGTGTGTTGCTGATTTATCAATCTTAAAGGAAAACACTCTTTACTGTAAATTACTGTAGAAGGAATTGCTGTTTTGTGTTTCTTTAAATGCAACAAGGCACCGAGTTTTACTTTGCACTAATGTCTTAAAAGCTGGATCAGCCCCACCTGGGGAGGTCACACAGCATCCCAGGACTACCAAGTGCTGTTCATGAACCAAGGACTCTGTGTTTTTTCATAGGCTGGGTCAACTCCTGCTCTTGACCTACTTTCATATCTTTGTGTGCTGTTTCTAGTTACAATAAAACCCCAAAACCAAACCTGATCAGGAGAATGTAGGATATAATCAACTAATTTTCCTACCTTAAATTCAGTGCTATGAATAGCCACTTAATTGGTTTAGAGCCTTAAGCTCTAATTAAAAAAAGGGGGGGTAGGAGAATTAATCAGGTATTGGAAACCTGCAGTGATATGTGGAGCTTTTCTGACAAACTTGAGCTTCTCACCCACTAAGATACTTCTGAAAATCGTGCCAAAAAAGGCTGTACCTTAACTCTTGCTAGGAACCAAACATGTATGGAGTGATGGCTCTTCCTGTTCTTTAGCTAGGGATGAAGGGATGTAGAGCGATGGAGAGAAGAGAGCATCTAAAACTCTGCAGTGCCTGGATGCTTTAGCACTTTCAGAGGTAATTTCTGTATTGGTCTACTATCAAAGTTTAATTTGTTTAGTCTCAGCACTTATTTCAGTGTGCACATCAGTAGAATTGTTGGCTGAACTTGCCCCAAGTCATTCTCACAGAGAAAGTGATGTACTTTATCCCAGCTAGAGCTCTGCCAGCCACTCAGAGCCTGCTGCTGCTCCAGTGCCTTCCCTCGCTCATGTGGATCCCCACCCTTAAAGTCAAGGAAACAGTTCCCTGTCCATCCCTGATGCAGTGAGGTGAGGGAGGTGGTGGTTTGATGGCTGCTGTGGGCACCTGTTCCCTCAGGAGAGGAGCTTCTCACCTGGTTACACAGTAGGCAACAGAAAGGTGCTGCAAGATGGGCTTTGGAGTTCACTTCATGAGTCTTTCCCAGCTGCAAATAGAAAGGGGATCCCAGTGCACCAGTTTGAGACACCTTCATGTAATATATCGGCACAATGGGTTTTGATCACCCAATCCCATGACAGCCTTATTCCACATGCTCTGAATAATGATAAAGGTGCGCTCACATGTGCCTTTTCCAAGCACTTGCAAAGGCAAAACAGGTAACTACTTCTGCTAGAAACAAAATCAGGGGAGATATGATTGTTTTCAGAGCTGGCAAGCAGCACAATTGTGGTCTTCCCTCTCTCTCCTGCCTTGCTGCATGCTTCCAGCCTGTCCCCTGCCTCCATAGCTCCCTGCTAGGCAGCCCAGCCCTGCAGCCTGGCATGCCCTGGTGCCAGTCCCACTGATGCAGGGGGCATTCCGGGCCGCTGGGATAAGGGGGCCAGTGCTCTTTTGTCAGCAGAATTTTTCCTAAAGCTGCCTAATTTTGGTTCCCAAGGTGTAAAGTTGTGAGTCTGACCTTATACCAGTTCAGTAAAGGTTTTCTCAAAAATCTTGGCCTTTAAATGCCTTTTCCTTGTTGGTGCCCATGACAACAGAACCATTGGTTTGGGTATTCTGTGTCAGCTCTTTCTGTGTGCAGCAAAATTCCTTTGCAGCTCTTATTTGACATCACTAAAAACAGGAAAAAAAATTCTCCCCGTTATGCAATTGTGCTAAGGACTGTGTATATAAGTAGATTTCTTAAAAAAAAAATCTGCTCATATCTTTGAAGAAGATGAATTGCACATATGATCTGCAATGGAATCGAAAGTTGCTCATGCCAGGAGATAAAGGGTGCTCTGCAATTTTTCTTGAGAATGCTGGCAGTGTTTGGGGAGGGGGGAGTAACATGGTTTCTTATCTATGCAATTGCTTCATAAAATAAAATTTCAGTCAGATGTGGGACATGGTCTTGGAAATTACAAGTTTTTTCTGTTCTTTAGAGTAGCATTAAACTTATTTTTGTGCTTGACCTTGTTGCAGCAAAACCAGTGCTATTTGTATTACTCTAGTACTTTTTCCTGTAGAGAAGGGATTGTTCATCCTCTTGAGTATTTTTCATGAGAGAAGATGAACTCCTGGTGTTAAGTGTCCATAGTACATTTTTTGTTCTTTTGTCACCATGTACTTTTTCTTGGGTTTGGTTGGAGAAGTGTTAAAAAAGGGCATGTGTCATGTTTCATTTTTTTAAGTATGACATACTCCTGCTACCATGTGTTTCAATCCTAATGGTTGAGAAGGCATAAAGGGATGCTGAGAAGTTCTTGCTACCAAAATAATTCATTACTGTATGAAAATATCTGACACTTATATGAATAACTGAGAGGGCACATTTCAACAGACTAATTGTGCATTAAGCACAATTAAGCATTGTTCAGTGAGTGGCAATGATATGTCAGGTTAGTGAACAGGATTTGAATTCTTGTTTTGATTTGGAACAAAAAATGACTTGAGTAGAGGAGGCCAGAACCCTTCAGCTCTCAAAAGCATCGAGAAACAAAGACACATGACAGAAATCTACTTAATAGTCTTGTCACAGTTTGAAGGGGAAAAGATCATATGCTCTTGAATATTACTGGTGAGAACACTACATTTTTATACTTTGAAGCAGTTATACCTAATGTGTGATATTCTGTTGCTGAGCAAAAGAATTATAGTCTTTCCAGTTTCTTGAAACAGTGTTTCTGTAGCTTCCCAAAGGGACTTTCCTGGGGATGGGAGCATTTGCAGGAATGCCACTGCATTCCCTGCTCCAACCCTGATCAAGTCCTATAAACCTGAAATTACAGGCCACATGAGTATCATCCTTTCCCTGCAAACTAGATGTATTACAAGTAAAATTCTGATATTTTTGATTTCAAGCATTCTTTGTACTGTGCATTCTAAATATAGACAGAGTCCATGCCAAAGGCAAAGTGCAAGCTTACAAACCATCATTGATAGAAATTCTAGTCTCTTTAATGACTTCCTCTGGAAACTGTAATTTGAATCATATGATTTTTTTGAAGTAGCAGTAGGAGGGAATATCTGAAAAACAGCTGTAATACAGTTTTTAGAATTTTAAAACTTTTCATCTGTACAAACTTAACCTTGCATAAAACTGTGCTGGTCATTTAATTCCTTGATTATTTGGCAAGTTTATTTTGTCTGTAAAGGAAGTCAGATCTAAAGAGAACAAAATCCCAGGCATAGCTGGTGTTCTGGTGACTTTCTTGGTCCAGATTTTTAATGTTTAAAAAAATCTGTGTTTTTATGGTAAATGCTTGTTAAGCACCCTGGTAGTTTTTGGCTTTGGAATTGGTTTCGTTCAGCTGGGGAGCCCAAAACCATCTGGCAATGCTCACCAACCATGGCCAGTCTCAGAGGGCTGTTGGCAGCATGTTCTCCCTGTATTAATTCCTGTGAAAGGGAAAGGCAAATGAGCTCTTGTTAATGGGAACAAAGCTGTGGGAAAGGACAAAGTTGGGAATGAAGTGGAATGGGGAGAGACACGGAGAGGAAATGAGAGGCTGATGAGGAGACTGAAGCCAGTTGGAAAGAGGTAGGTGGGATGGCAGGAAATGTGAGGTTAGAGTGGGAGTCTTAAAGAAATGAGAGTTTTGAAAGAATAGAATAATAAGGAGTTAGTGACAAAGATGGTGTAAATGGGAAAACAGATGGGAGGTGCAAAGGTGGAAGGTGGTGAAAATGCTTATTCCAAAAGGTGGAGGGGAGGATTACAGCCTTGTGTTCATAGGTGTCTGGCATGGATTTCCAGTAAAAATCCTTGTCTTGGAAATAAGATCAGACACAATTCTGAGGCTCTTAATTAATATCCTAGGGAAAAGCTGGTAAATGCTGCTGTATTGATGCGTACTTTAATTACTGTCCTAGACCAGTAATTCAATGTCTAACATGTCACTATTCCCTTTTGATGTCTTTGTGCAGCTTCCATAAAGTTGCAGTTCTGATGGCTGCAATTTAAATTTGTTAAAGATTTACTAGATGTCTTGTCTTGCATCAAAGCATATGGATGACTTAAAATACCAGGAACACAAAATATGAATTTCTAGTCCGTGGGAGCTGAGGCTATTGACAATTTCTACTAAAAAAAAAAAAAAAAAGCAACAACAAAAAAAAAGTGTTAGAATGTGTGCAAGTAAACCAAGATGGCAATAAAAAGGATTTATTTTGAGTGCAGCTTTCATCCAGCATCCAGCTGATTGGATTTGTGTCCAGTGCAATGTCAAATAATGTAAACTTGGTTTTGCAGTGCTGGAGGTGAGTAGTAGCCAAGAAAGCAAGCTGTGAAAATACTGGGCTTCAGGAAAGTGCAAGCTTTTTTGTGGAATTGGCTTAAAATCCTCTAATGCCAAACAGCTCCCACTGAGATTTCCAGCAGTAGATTTGTAGCTATAGGTGTGCAAATTCCTGTGTCTAATTGCCTCTGCTGTTCCTACTGCCCAGAGTGCAGTGAGCAGTAAAGCTCATGCTCAGCTCTCCTGCCTCTGTCATGTGCAGGGTTACAAAGGGGAACTGACTTTGCTCATACACCTGGTCACATCAAAGAAATCTGAATTGTCAGATTGAATGTGTGCTTTCTGTGAGGGGAAGAAATACTGAAAGTGTCTATTTGGGTGCATAATTTTTTATTATTTTCTTCTTGTGGGTTTGCTTACTGAAGGATGCTGCGAGAAGGAATCTCTGTAGGAATGCCATGACAGTGTTCACAGGTGCATTTGGGAGGGGAGCAGACTTTGAGTTCCAGAAGTAAAGATGGAAGTTCCAGAGTGATGGCGTTGGGTAAAAAAATGAAACAAAAGAAACTACTATAGAGAAGTTCATTTGTAGCATGAATTACTGGTGGAATGCCAGAAAAAGATAAGAAAGTTACTACAAAATGGGTTATGCTTTTAATCAGCTGACTCATTACATTGAAAATTGCTTCTTAGCAATGTAAGCAGCATATCAGCCCAAAAGAAGAAATTATCAAGAAATAAGAGACTCTTGGCCATTAACTCTTTTTTTCATTTCTTCCTAACATAAATTAACAGACACAAATTTTTTTTGCATATTTTCTGCCCCATCTTCTGTTATTTTTACAACTAAAGCTTTAACCTCACTCATTGACAGCATCAGCTGAAAATGAACATCTGCTAACTTAGACCTGAGTGCCTAAACTGCAATTTCTAAACCTGTGTCTGCAAGTGGTGCCCTTTGCTGTTCTGCTCTCATCTGCTGGCAGGGAAAAGATGTGAGTGAGAGCCATGGGGAGAGGTGGTGCTCTCTACTTCCTGATAATAATATGAATTTTTATCTTGCTGACTTCTTTGATTTGCCAGTGCCTTAATCACCCTAATGACCCAAGTTGTTGGCTTTTTTTTTTTTTTTTCTTCTCATGGGCAGACTAAAGGTTATTCAGAGACTGAGGTATGTGAGGCCATAGCTGCTAACTAAAATATTGACATAAATGTATGCCCAGCATTGGCATTCAGGAGTTAGACTGCCATGATGGAGTATGGGGAGAGCTGGGTCCTATTTTGTGGTTTCTCTCAAGAAATTATCTGGTTTTTAAGTCTAGTGTTTGCTGGTAATTTTTGAAATAACTCTCATGCCTGGTATAATACACAAGTATTTACAGAACTCCTTTGTTTTAATGCCGGTTGAAATTTACCCAAGTAAAATCAGTTGCAGGCAACTTTATGAATATAACATAAATTTATTATTGATGAAATTACCGATTTTAAGGGTTTTTTTTCTATACTTGTGAGTTATAATTTGATTTTGCTACAGTTAATGGAAAACGTGCATTCTCCCACAAGTATTTAGACAGCTAAACTGTGGGGACAATTTTCAGCTGACATATGTTGGTCGTCCACAGCTGTCACTGCATTTTCCTGATGCAAATTGGTGGGACACGAAATATTTGTAGGAGATGGCTGGAAAGGGACTATAATTATTTTTTTCTTTAGAGAAATAGTTACTAGAAAAGTAACACAGGGATTTTAACTTTTTTTTTCTTCCAACTGTGGATGTAGAACTTGTTACAATGCTGATTTTCTTTGGTTTTTCTGGCATTTCAAATGGAACAGCACTGCCACCGTTTTACTGAGAGGACTTTGTTTGGAGGCCCAAACTTCCTATACCTCACTTTCTTCTAGTCTAGTTTTTTTATAGTTTGCCAAGAGTGACACTATTTTCCTATTTTGCCATTTTAAATGCGTGCGTGCACGTGAATTATCCATTTTTTTCTTTGGCCAGTGATGTAAAGATGGAAAAATTCTGCTGTTTTGTTTTTATGATGTTTGGCTTGTGAATATTTTGAGGGAATGAGTCTTTTTAGTTTAAGTACTTCCCCCAAGTATTCACTTTAATTATTCAATGCTAAGCTTCTTAATTAACCTACACAATATCTGTTGAGCTGAAGGATTTCTTACCTCAGTGCAACTTTGTAAATGGTCAATAATTTCTGAAATGTGTTACTGAGGCAGTCTGTAATTGACCTAGAGATTTAAAGTGAGTCTCTTGCTGACATTGTGTTTATCGTTTGGAGTGCCAGATTAATTACAGCACATATTGTAGTTGCTGTATTATGACCTCCGTCTGCTTTTTATTAACTATGAGAAACTGTCAATACGTACTGTTTCTTATGTTCTGAAGTAAAATTCCCCCAGACCCCACAATGGTGTACTTTAAAAATTAAAGAACCGTTGTGTTTAGATCACAAGTTTATTTCTTTTGTTTCTGGAGCAGCTGACTCAAGCATAGATGACTCCTCCCTGTTTTGCAATAAATAAATGGACAGAAAGCCCATCCCAGGCCGTTTGAAACTCGGCCACAGGAGATGGTGTTGGTTCCCTCTGATCCCAGACACGCACAAAGCCACAGCATCCCTTGTGCCAGCAGCTGGCAGCAAATCCCTCATTTGCTGCAGTCACTTCTCCCACACTGCTGCCACTTCAGAAAACAGCCCCAGCCATTAATTCTGCAGGGTAGGTGACAGGCAAGGAGGCTTTTAAAGAAAGTCACATTTGCTTGAGCTTTTTATCTCCTTTGTGCTCGGGGGTGTGTGCCTGCAGCCACCAGAGCTTAAACTCGTGGATTTATACTGGCTCAGAGGAAGATAAAATGTATTTATGGTCACACTGGTGAATGGTTTAAGGAAACTCTAGGTAGCAAAGGAGGCAGCAGGTGGGCATTGTACTCTAACTACACTTGCACGAGAGTGATTTGAACTTGGGTCATTCCTGTAAGAGTAGGAAGATTTTGGGCTTTTCTGCTTCTGATCAGGCCGTGCTGTGTTTTCTGTGAAGAGCAGTGATTTGCTTACACTTGGCCCGACAGGGAGGGGTAGAATACAAACACAGTTGTAATATGAAGGGAACTGTCAAGGGACTTAACATCCAGTGACTGTGCTTGGCAGTAACTATAGTAAAACTGAAATTTCAAGCCCTGGAATGTAGTTATATAAACTTACTGCTGTAATTAAATTACTTGAGAGCACAAATTTGTCACGATCTTTCAGTGAAAATTGGAATTAATTAATGTATTGGTTTTGGATTTTTAGGAGCTTCTAGCAAGCAGATACCTTGCAATGTGCTCTGCACTGCATTTGCAGGTAAACTGGAGACTGCCAGTGTTCTACTCTGATGCCTATCTATCTATTTAAACTCAATTTTTGGGACATAGAATGCAATTTATCAGCGTGACTGCTGAAATTCACATTGCAGAGATGCTCAATAGGTGATTAATTTCCCAGAGGTGAGTTTTGCTATTAATGCAATACTGGGAGAGACGGATGGACAGAAGTGATGCAGAGAAGATTCATCTGAGAACAACTCAGGAATGATTTCTGGATTTGAAAGGCAACAGTGGGCATCTTTCAGGTGTTTGGTGTTTTTATTTCACAGTTATCACAAAGAAATTTCCCTTGCAGAGGAACAGTGTGGGCAGTGTTTGCTTGCTCTGAACCCCTCCATGAAAAGAAAAGCAGAAGTTTTTAAGTCAGTGTTCTTCAGGAGATGAAGGTTCTCTTCCCAAATCAGCTGCAAACTGCCTGTTATACTGGTAAAATAATTCAGTACCTGTGAATAGGAATAACCTTTTAAGGTATGATAAACAGCTCTTAGAGTGCCACATACATATTGCCATGCTAAAAGCTAAGAAGTGGTTGATTATTACATGATTAAAATGTGATTCAGTATTCACATAACAACCTGTTGGTGTAAAAGCATCTGGAAGCTTTTAGTACTCAGAACCAATTGTTGGATTGATAGATAATATTTTTGTTGGTTAGGTGCATCCCTAGTGGGTTTAGAAAGAAGATGGAAACTACTTTCCTTGTCTCTCTGACTTTTCGCTCCTGGAGACTGCAGGCTACACAGTAGTGGTGCATGGAAAAAGCTAACACATTGCCATGCTGGCTGGAGAATAATTTATACCTTGTGCTTCTAAAAAATAATAAAAGAAATAGTCATGTTCAGTCAGTGGCAGAAACTTGTTGATAGCGTAGCAATTTTGAGTCAAATTTCATAGCTTAATATTATCATAACTTTAAAACATGTTTTGATTTTTCAGCTTTCAAGCCCAAGATATAGAGATGCATGTGTGTTAATGATCTAACACTGTTTAAGGAAACTACTTCTTACAGCTTCAAAAAAGAGTTCAGGAACTCTTTCTTATTTAGTATCTAGCTGTTGTAAGCAATGTAATTTGTGTCTGGTACATGGGAAGAAAAACTAGGCAGTGAAAATGGTCTGCTGGTATTGGGGTTCTTTTTTGTAAGAGCCTCCTAAGCCCTTGAATCAGTATTCCTGTGGACTCTTAGACTGGAGTTTTTTTGGGTTGTCATAATTTTAATCTAATTTGTGAAGCTTTTGCTACTTGAATAGTTCTCAAAAAGACAGTTTAGATGTTTCTTTATTGGACTTGCTGTTTTTCTCTTTGAGAAAAAACAGAGCAAACGTAGAAAAAATTGCTACCTGTTCACCAGGAATACAGTTGAAATAACCTCTAAAAATATAATACTCGGAGAAAGGAAAACATTATTGGGGAAAATTCATTTCAGAGACTGTGATACTAAAGCAGGGTAAGTAGAGTATTTGTAATGGTAATCAAAAATTTTCTATGAGCTCTCTTTGGCTTTAGTCACCAGATGTCTGATGTCCTGTTGGGAGGCAGCTCTTTTTATCTTTCTGACAACATTTAATTCCATCCTGATTCCTAAGAGGATGGGTCTGTTTGTCCTGCTCACTCAAGCCTTTATAGTGCATTAATCTTTGCTGCAGACTACCTGCATCCTCCTGGTCCAGCCACAGAATTCATCCTTGCAGTGGCTGTGTCCAAACCAGCTCACACCATGGGGTGCAGCCACTCAAAGGGGCAGCAGGAGCCGGGGATTGGATGTGGGAGCGCTGCAAGGAAGGCTGAGCCTGAGGCGTGAGCTTCAGCTCACGAGTCAGATGATGCTTTTTTATTTAGAAAAACGCAGTCACAAGTTGTTTGAGAATGTGTGTGTGAGAAACTAAAATTATCTCATGACTTAGGCATCGGTATTGCAACCCTGAGTATGAGTCCGTGTGCAGTGAAGACACGGTGGTGTTATTTCTGATAGGAATGTCATGGCTCTTTCCTAGGTCCTTTGTTAAGCTGATCTTATAATACTATAGCTTTTTTCTTCTCTGTATTTTTTATTTTATTTCTCAGACATTGTGATTCTGTGTTTGTGCTTTGAGATAAAAAGGCAACAGACATTTAAGTCATGAACTGTGAATTTGTTGCGTCCGTGCTGAAAAAAAATAAGCTGTAACAGACTTTGTGTCCTGCTGAGGGGTTGCCTTGCTTTGGGTGGCTGCTTGGGCTAAAGGCTGAAGAGCAGCAGCCCAAGAGGCAGCACAAGGGCTGCATGGCATGTGCCTTTTTGTGGCTGACTGTATTTGCAAAATGTCCCTAAAGGCTCTTTTTAGAAGTAAAAGAAGGAATTAAAGCTAATCATGGTGGTAACTAAAGTTGTGTAACTGAAATGGAGTGTCTTGGTGATTACTATTAATTCATTCTCATTTCTTCTTTTCAGGTTTTCTTCTCCACCTTGGCCTTCCCCTTCTCCCTTGAAATCTGGTCACTTTTCTGTTTAAATTGCAATATGATCTGTTACCTCTTCCTTGTCTTCCCTCTTTGCTTATGCTTTAAGAGAAGTCTTTTCAACTTCATTTCCTCTGTCAGTGGTCCGAAATCCAGTCATCAATAGTTTATTTCTCCAAACGTAATGTTGTACAGGTAATCTATTTTTTAAAGCTTATCTGATGTTTCTGGCTAATTTTCACTTAATTCTGGGCATTCTGAACTTGAATTTTTAGTGTTCTTCTGGGATGTTTCAAAGCTGCTAGGAGATTGAAATGTGGGATTCAGCTATGATTCATGTACAAGTGCATCTCATTTCTTTTAATTTATGAGGCTTACATCAAACAGATATTTCACTCTTAGAGCCATTTTAAGTAGCTGATTGCAGATATTGATGTTTTCTTTTGAGCTACACAGAAATCTTTGAGAAACAAGGTTCTTTTCACTGCTTTACCAGATGCTGTGCTGCATTTCTTCAGGTTTGTGTGTGTAAGGTCGGTGTGTTACTCGGTCTCTGCTCTGTGAGTATCTGTATGTCTGCCTGTGTGTGTGTAAGTGTGTCACTGTAAATGGTGCGGAGAAGTGAGGAGGGGATTGCTGGCTGCACATCACACAGTTGTTACAGAGCAGGGTTGGAAAGCAGTGCTGTGGTAGTTGACGCTCCTCAGGTGACAGCATGGCACCAACCAAACTGTGACAAGAGTGAAGGGCTGCGTGTAAACTGCCTTCCCTGGAGGGAACAGTGTGCAGAACAGTGCAACAAGTGTTTGCTTTTTCTCAGCTTCCTTCTCATGTCCTGAGTTGAACCGAAATTCTTCTAAAGATGGTTTGGAGGTAGGTGCCAGTAATGGGGAAAGTTAAGAGTGAAAAAATGCTGAGAAGACAGAGTCTTTCAAATGTGTGCACACATATAGGCAGTGGCTCTAGCTCCTCCCAGGGACATTTCATAATCAGTTGTTTGTCCACAACAAATGGATCCCCCAGAATGCCCAGAGCCTCAGGATATGTCTCCTCTGAAGACACTATTAATTGCTTGCAGCCCATGTTGAGTTTTATGATGCTCTAAGTAGGCTTTTGATCATGCTCAATTTAGCTGGGTGAAATCTTGTTCAGAGAAAATGATGCTGCAGTTTAATTTCAGCTAAAAAACAAGAAAAAAGTCAAGCCCCAAATGAGAAAAACTACACGTTGTTCTTGAGTGATACCTCCGAGAATACTCAGGAGTCTGCAGTAGGAAATGGCTCATTGCTTTCTGCCTTAATACACGAGTAGCTTTTTCCTTCTGTGGTTTAAACACTGGGAGGAGAAGTGAGTGCTCCGAGTTGTATTGGCCAGAGGATGAGAATTCTTTTCAAGTGGTAAGCCAACAGCACCAAGTGCCCAATGCTGAATTTCCTGTATTATTCAGTCAAGCTCCTTTGCATGTGCCCTTACTCCTGAGCATTTGCTCCATGCTTTTAGCCTTAATGTTGTTTTTCCATGGCAATTGTTTGAGCCTGTTTTAAATCTCTCTTGGCCATTACCAAGCATCTACTTTGGTGAGGGAATGTCCACTCCTAAAACTGTACACACTGTATTATGAACATTAAATAAATTGTTTCAATGTAATTATCCATTTTTCATATTAATAGGAAGCCTTACTTCACCTTTTTGCTTAATTCACTTGTTTATAGGTCTGTGTTTCTTCATAGTTTTGTAGGGTGATAAATGTATGTGCCCTTTCAGATGAGAATATACCAACTTCTATGTGTTAATTGTTTATAAATTAATATGTTTGGGGTTTTTTTTTTTTTTTGCTTTTTTACTTCTCACATAGCTTAGTGTGCTTTTGTTGGTACTTTTGGGACAGACTCTCATAACTTGTCCCTTAAAAATGCTGAGTCTCTTTTGTCTTTTTGTTTGAATGGCTCGAGTTCTGTAATACTCTTGGGCTATTCAGATCTTAATCAGCCACTCGTTAAGAATGACTGTCATCTGCCCTGGTGTTGCCCAGTTGTCTGGCTATTTTTGGAGTAGTGGTATTTTGGTATTTGTGTTGCTTAAGGCTGTTCATCCTGTAAACAAGCTGGATGCATAGCTGTAGTCTGAAGAGCTGCCCTAGACATTAAATGTAACACTCAAATTTCAGGAGAAGCCTACACACTTAAATGGCTTCATTATTTGAAATATTACTTGCCTGGGAGTAGTTGGTGTCAATGCATTTGCACTGGCACAAATGTACTTTTGCTTGGAGGAATTTTGTTTTGTTTACTGAAGTATCACACACAATAGTAGCAATAAAGCTGGAGGCTTGCTGGTGTAACTGTGGACAAAGACTGGGGAAGTGAAACTCTGCCAAAGTGTGGAGTGAGGAATTTGAGGATAGGAGCAATAAAAGACCACTTGAAGGCATGAGTCTGGCAAAATGAACACTGTTGAGAAAAATTTCCAGCAGTGTCTGTTGTGTAACTTCAGCTTTCTATTCTATGTAAATATTCCTCCATTCTTTGGGGGGTGGAGGGGGGGAATGGCCTGTTAAAATCAATTTTTTCTTTTCCATTCCTAAAGAAAAATATACTGCCCTTCAAAATTGATTGAAAAGATGGATTACCATAAAATGGCATTTTTAATAGTTTGCAAGGCGCTAAACATGTTGTTTCTTATGAGTTAAAACCTTTTCCAGGATCTGATACTACTCTTTAAATAAAGTGTTAAAGCATTATATGCTCCTAGCACACACACCTCTTCTGAAACCTTTGTTCTGTGTTTGAAAATAGTTTGCAAAGCTTTGGTGTCTCATGTCTTTATTTATGGGAGGCACCTGCTCTTTGCTCTCTCTAATTTTATATGGAGCATACTCCCAGTTATATTAAGCAGCTTAACAAACAACGTGATTATTTCTCCCCCAAGTAAAATTAGGCATCAGACCTCGTGTTCCTCAGAGACAGGGATGCCTTGGCCTCACCTGGGCAGAAGTTCATGGTTGTGGCCCCAGGCAGGGCAGTTGTTTCAAATATTAAATGTAGAGCTTTATCCAAACAAGATTTTCTGTCTTAGTGCCTAAGACATGGTAGGACTTTTTTTTGTAAATTGAATGTAACTGTTAATCCATGGAATCGGCTGCAAAACAAACAAGCTATTTGATTCTATAGCTGTATTAAGAAATTTTGTTTCTTTAATACACAGAAAATCAGGTTATTATAATGTAATTGTCTATCTAAATTCTTAAGTGATTGCTGAAATGATCTGTAGATTGTTATTTGGGTACCTGTGAGTTTTCCTGCAGATCATACATAGTTTCAATGTGCTTTCAACTCATGCAAGGCTAATTCAAACACTTGAAAATCTTTTCGTTTTCAGGCAAAATTTGATGAGGATGTTGTATTTACGTAGTGTTACACTGAAGAAAAGAGTGAACAACTCTGAAAGAACTAATTTCTTTGACTTAAACTGACCTGCTTCATATCCATTTCCAACCACCATGTTCTTGAGAAGAAGTTAGTTAAGGAGAGGGTACTTAAGACCAATTCTGGAAGATTTGGTAGCACATTTTAGAATTGTCGCTGGCATCAGTGGATTCTTTTTTGCTTTGTGAGTTCTTCTTTGGTTTTGTTTTTAAACTGAGCAATTGAGCTTTTTTTTCATCTTAAAAGAACAAACAAGTGTAGAAACACAGGATGTTTGGATGAAGCTGTCAGTATCAACAGGAAAGAAGCGTCCAACTGAGATGAGAAATGGAAAAAATAGGTGTTCTAAACTGCGAGTAAGGAAATAATAATATGGAATGATAGTAACCTCCTTTGGTACTAATAGGCTGCCAGGCTTAATTTCAGTTAATTTTCCTACATATAGTCAATTGTGTATTTAAATACAATGTTTACAAATATGTGAAAATCAGCTCCACAGTGGTGTTGATGGTCTAGGTTTGTGTTTCTGCTGGTTGCATCTGAAGAGCACTTGGAGCACACAGTGTACTAAAATCTGCTTCTGGGAATTTCTGACTGTGACATCCACTTCAAATATCACTCACAGCTTAGATGCATTAGAACCACATGGCTTCCTGTCAACTTTAAAAAGAAAAGCAAATTTGCCCTTAAGACTATTTTGTTGGGTTTTTGTTTGACTTTGCTCCATTGTGAAAGGCTGAAGCAGCAGATTTTTGTAGGTTCTGTGTGCGTACCATGTTTTTGTGACTATGGTTTTTCCATTTTAAAAAATAAAATAGATCTGTTTCTCAGAACTCAATTCTGCATTTTTCTTGACTTTCATGAAACTTGGCAGTGAATCCTGTCTTCCTTCAGTGTTTCTTTATCCCAGCTGAATGTGCTCAGAACTTCAGTGGTAAAGACTAGAGGCTTACATTTACTGTTGGAATGAAAAGAGTATCCAGGCATGACTTAAAGAATTTCAATTTTCAATTGAATAGAACAGGTTTACAGCCTGAAGTTGTATTATTTCACATTTCTTTAGCTGGGAAGTGATTTCAATCATTCAGATGATAGGAAAGGCAGATCTGTCGTGTTTCAGCTGTTTTCTCCTGCCATTGAGAATATATTTATTTTTATATTCTCTAAGGTGTATGTATTTGTCTAGCATAATGCATTACATTAATTCAAGAGTCAGAAGAGGGTTGAGAATTAAAAAAAAAAAAGTACAGTATATCACAGGAGACAAAGGCACTGCAAAAGGGTAGATGACTCCAGACTAGGGAAAGAGGCATAACCTGCAATATCATCCCCTTGTTTGTA
The DNA here is from genome assembly GCF_048771995.1 of Taeniopygia guttata. Taxonomy (NCBI): domain Eukaryota; kingdom Metazoa; phylum Chordata; class Aves; order Passeriformes; family Estrildidae; genus Taeniopygia; species Taeniopygia guttata. Next base: position 8,945,643 of record NC_133031.1, on the reverse strand, counting down.
ACACACAGAAACGTGGGTGGGGTTGGGCATCTCTTTGTTGTAACTGAACTCACATCAGTGTTCTGATGGTAATTTTGCACTGTGGCACTTTGTACTCCTGGACACCAGATGGTGCTGCTAAACTGGCTGATGTGTAATTTTCACACTTGGAGTAATTGGTACTTAATTTAGTTCCAAAGTCAGGTCTGTACTCTCTGACCAGGTGTATATTATGGGATGAAGAACTGCACCAGCTAGCTCAGCCCAACACCTTGTGTTAAGGGCAGTGGTCTGAAAACTATAATGTAAACCAAGTGGGCTGTAGAATCAATATTTTATATCTCACTGGGCAAAACCCACCATCAGCTGGTGTTCCTGCTAATTTATGTACTTGAATTTCAGCAATTTGCTGTAATTTAAATTTTATTTAATAACTGCAGTCAGGAAACTTTAGGTGGTGACACCTTTAGTGCCAGGTTAAAACTGCAAAGAATATTTGTAGAGACTAATTAAATATAACAAAGTGATGGTGAGAGAGAGTTTGAGTTTGGGGGGCTGCTAAAAAGCTTTGAGTTGTTTGCTGTTATTTTTGGTTTGAGAAGATGTGGTGTCTTAGCTATGTAATTGTATTGCAGGCAATGTTTATGATGCTGCGATATACATTTGGAATTTGATTTCTATTTATTTTAAGTTTGTTCTCATGTTTAATAAATTCATTTGGTAATCCTAATTGTGGGGCTGAAGGGATGGAATGAGATATTTTGGCCTTCAGCTGAATCCCAAGGGCTGGTGGTACGGTTTATCAGTCAATTATAAATAATAGGCTCAAATTTATTTGAGCGGTGAGGAAATTATTTTATAGATATTGTACTGTATTTTTCTTACAAGCTTATTTCTTTTATAGATCCCCATATTAAAGTTTCTGGAAAAAAAGAAAACGTTAAAGAAGCAAAAGAGAAAATCATGTCTGTCTTGGACACAAAAGTAAGAAAACTTTCTTAGAATGACACCTTAGCCCCTAACTTTGTGGTGACATTGATCTCTTTAATAGGCACATTTCAAGAGAAGGTATTTATGGACGCTCTGAAGCAAAGTCTCCAATAAATGCCTTGCAGATGTTGATATTGGTGTATGCCCACATATTTAAACATTTTGAGAGAAAAATACTTGCGTGAAGCAGCTTTTCCAGATCTGGATTATATAGAAATATTTCCAGCCATAATGCTAACAGTGATTTGTTCATTGAATTCGTGTTTTACTTCAAAACCTGAAATACAGCTTCACTGCAAGCAATAGATTATGCAACCACTTCAGAGAACCTAAAATTTTGTTTCTGTTTGAAATTTGATTTATGCTGTTTTATGTTCAATAGTTACTCTATTCTTACAATCTGAAACATCAGGACCAGGATTTCTAAAATATCTAGATTTTGGCCAGGAGTCTCTTCTGTTCATCAGGTATTATTTTCATCCAGCAGTAGCTCTTCTGGGGCAGTGTGTATGGCTCCTGTGTACTTGCATGGCACCTCCCTGGTTCTCTGAGCAGATTGCCAAGCAGAACACTCGAGTGATAAGCACCACTTTTTGAACAACTATTAACAACATCATTATGAGCTGTTAACAATAGAACTTTTAAGAATAGCTGTAGGCAGTGTTTATGTGTTTTAAAAATTCATGTACCAAAAAAAAAAACTGTTTAAGGAAGAAAAAACAGTTACTTGGTCCCATGGCTTTGATTTGCAAAGTCTTCATAATGAGATCCTTTCAGATCAAACGGGTGCATGACTTCATTTGAAAGAATACAGAATTAAAAGAAACAGAATAAATTTGCAAAAGGACACTTAAGTCACAGTTGAAGGTTCAAGGGTATTTTAAAAGCCTTTGTTGTTTTTAAGGATGCATCTTTGGGGTATTTATTTCCGCTATTTATTTCCTCACTAGAAAGAAAACAAGACTAAATTAACATCCAACTGATTCCTATTAAAAACATCATCCTTGAGAAGAAACTAAGTAATAGCAAAAACACTTTCAAAATACAATTTTGGTGTCATTCTTGAAGTTACTTTACTCCTAAAAGCTCAAATACTCAGTTTCTGCTGTGACCAAGTCAAACTGTGGGTGTTGATTTCCAGAGCAATCGGGTAACCTTGAAGATGGATGTTTCACATACAGAACATTCTCATGTGATAGGTAAAGGTGGCAATAATATTAAAAAAGTGATGGAGGAAACGGGATGCCATATCCATTTTCCAGACTCAAATAGGAACAATCAAGCAGAGAAAAGCAATCAAGTAAGTTGTTTAATACTGAGCTCATTTGTGTTGTAATTCTTGAGAGTATAAAACATTTGTAAACTTTTCTCATCAATATGGGGTTTTTTGGGGATGGTGTGTTCATGTTCAGGGAAATAGATTTTTGGTCTTTACACTGTGTGGAAAGTACAGGGCTTCCTAAGTGAGCAAATCTTTAAAAACAGATGGAAACAATTTGTGATGGCTCATGAATCATTTTAATTTTTTAAGCTAAAATTATTTTGCACATACAGAAGTTAGCAACTTCGTGTGAATGATAGAGAAGTGGTATGAAAAAATTTGCTTTTGTAATTTTTTTTCCCTGTTCAACACAATGACTTATTCAGCATATTGATTGATTTTTTTGGTGCTTTTTGTTTATGGTATAACTTGGTTTAAGACTAAACTTAGCAAATAGCCAGCAGAAATGAATGTCCTATTGTAAGAGTTCAACTTCATTAGAATAAATCATTGAGCCTGAATTGTTCATCTTTTCCAGTGCTAATATTGGTTGGCATGTTTACTTTCAAGTCTCTCATCCTTGTACTTAGAATTCCCACTTGTGCATCCTAATGGATGGCAAGCCAAATGCAGTAATTTCAAAACATGCAAGAAAATATACTGTTGTTTGAATATTAGCATTGAGCACATGCATACAGTAGTAATTCCATTATTTAACCTAAACCACAATATTTTTTGATGTATCCTTTTTTTCTAAGTTTATGCTTAAGTATATGTAACCTAAGATGCTGAAACATTTTTTTAATTCTGGCTGTAGTTCTCATCGTTCTCAGCTAGTGTTTAGAGAACAATTAGGATGTCAGTAAGTGTGAAATATGTTGATTTTTTTTCTGAGATTTTTTTTTTTTAAGGAGAGCACAGCTGTCTGGATAACTTCTCCATGCCTCACTTGAAAATATGATCCAATGTTTTTCACATTCTTGCTCTTCCAGGTGTCTATTGCAGGACAGCCAGCTGGAGTGGAGTCTGCAAGAGTCAGAATTCGGGTAATGCTCTAGCTCAGTGTAGTGTACCCCTAAAAACACCTGTCAGGGGAAATTGCATAGTTTTGAGAACCCCAGAGTTATCTGCCTCTGTCTGGTGACAGGCAGAAATGTAGGAACAAATGTGAGTATCTAAATGAGACATATGCCAAGGGTATTATAACAGTGATTCACATTCTGGCTGAATTTTTAATTGTCCCAAAGTGGATCTTGAAGACTAAGTCTACACTCTAAGCAAGGTGAAAATTAATTCCATACTATGTAGAAAATTATATCTTAACTTACCTACCACAGATGGCCTGTGGAAGCTAAGGAATCCTGTGTGACTTGGGAAAAGCAATATCTGCTTCTCACATTTTAACTATTTTCATGTATAATTTGTGTAAATAATTCAGTGTCATTCTCCACTTATAGCTATTTTCTATCTTTTCCTTTTAGTTTCAGCTCTTATATGTATTTTGGCAAGGATAATGAAAAATCAAAATCAAATAAACTACCAGAAGCTTATAGCAATTTTTGAGCCAGACATGTCACACAACCTTATTCCAAAATCCAAATACTCCTGCTATTTTTGAAGGGAAAAAATCAACCAAACAAAAGTCAAAAAAGCTTCTGCAAAAAAATCCCACTCTAGTATTCTGGAAAAAGAGGTGTCTTTTTCCAAGTGACAATATATTTTTATCCATAAACTCTGGTCAGAGGATGTGTTTGTCAGTTAAATCATCACTGACCAGTACATTATGATTGAGGAATAAAATAGTTGTAGTTTGCGTATGGATCTGGTTTTCCATATCTCCTCCTCATTGCTGTTGTAGGAGCTGCTTCCATTGGTACTCATGTTTGAATTGCCTATTGCTGGAATTCTCCAACCCATCCCAGATCCTAATTCTCCAACCATTCAGCACGTTTGTCAGACATATAACATTTCAGTTTCCTTCAAACAACGCTCTCGAATGTATGGTGCTACAGTCATTGTCAGAGGGTCACAAAACAACACCAGTGCTGTGAAGGTAATCTCTGCTCTTAAGAAGGTTTTTGAATGTCATATGTTTATAATTTATATGTCTAAGATGGTATATCTTGCCTCATCAGCACGTGTTACTGTATAATCATTTGCAAACCCTTAAGGTTTGAATTTTTTCTTATACAGCTGAAGTGTAAAAGTGCATAGAAAATAGTTCTAAATTTAGGACTTAGCTTGTAAGTGGTAAGGTTTTAATCCAGCATTCACCTCCTTCACACTTGCTCCGGTTTTCAGCATTTCTGGAATACATGCTGGTCTTACCCATCTTTTAATTCAAAAACAATGCAAACAAAACCCACAAAATACACTTCCCATCTCAAATTGTTCATGCTGAACTCTTCTCAACATGCACACAAATATATAACCTTCAAAGTTGCCCAATCAGTCAATAAAACTGAATCCAGCACTTGGAGATGTGAGTTTGACAGCCAAGGCAAGGAACTGCCAGGAGCCTGTTCATCTTAATAAAGTAAAAAAGTGCTCTTGATAGGAACTGGCAGTAGGAGAGACTGATGCAGTCCCAGATGGGTGGATCTCAAGCCAGTAAGAACATCTGAGCCCCACACCGAGAGGCAAGTTGTGCAAGTGTACCTACCCAGATAAAGCTCTGGTGACTTTCTGACTGTCTTTGTGACCACAAAAAGTCTGTTGGGACCAATCTTGTGGCATTGTCTTACTGCCTGTTACAGAGTGGGAATTAAAAGCTGCATTTGGGTATAAAAAGAGAGTAGGGGGCAGTGTTTAGTGTTTAGTGCATTTGTTACCTTTTACAAATCAATCTTAGTTTTAAACCAAGCAGTGTTTTGTTATCTTGCCTGTGGAGTGCATGACGAGAAAGGAAGCAGTCTGAGTTCTCCTGTTGTGTGCCTGTGAGCCCTGTTTCACTGGTTTCTCCCATTTCCCCAGGAGGGAACAGCCATGCTCTTGGAACACCTGGCTGGGAGCCTGGCCTCTGCAATCCCTGTGAGCACACAGCTGGACATCGCAGCACAGCATCATCTCTTTATGATGGGCCGAAACGGCAGCAACATCAAACATATCATGCAGAGGACTGGTGCTCAGATCCACTTCCCTGACCCTAGTAACCCACAGAAAAAATCCACTGTCTACCTCCAGGGCACAATTGAGTCTGTCTGTCTTGCCAGGCAATATCTCATGGTAAGTACTTTCAGTGAAGCTTGTCTGAAAAAATTGCCAGATCATAGAAAATGTGCTTGCTCTGCATGTATTTACAGGTCACATGTAAATTAGCCTGAGAGAGGAACGATTGCTATTCACACTGCAAACAGCTGATTCCATTTTTGTCAGGGTTTTTTCATGTTTGTAGTTATTGAAAATACTTGTAATCTCTGGTAACATGACTTGAAAAATAACCTTTTTAATATAAATGCAACGTAAGTAATTTAAATTTACAATAACAATACGCCTCTGAGTAGAAGCAGATTTGTGAAATATTATGTGGGTGTTGGGTGATGGGTTATGTTTTATTTTGCCAACCTGTCTTTTCTGTGTTTGTCAGGTAAATAGGTTTCTTTTGAGGGAAATGCCAGGAATTCCTTAGTTTCCATGTAGGCAAATGTTCAGAGAAACTGGGAAACCATAGGAAATAATTACTTGTTTTAATGTCTTACATTCTTTATAGTACACAGCCACAACTCTATAAGGCCTTTTATAAAAATAGCTCTGATGGCGAATATCATTATTATATAATGGCAGCCTTTAGCCATTGTTTTAGTACTAATGCACATACGCATTTTTCATGTATGTGATTGAGGAACAAAACGTGTGGGTGACCTGCCATCATTTCCTGACAAGACTGTGCTGATTGGAATGTCAAGTATTCAGTAAATCATTTCACCCTTGTGCTTCCAAACTCTTTGTTCAGATTCCTGGGACAGGAACATACACCTGTATTCTTGCATACAAGGAAGTGGCTTTCCCTAAAATGTCATCTTTGCTATTTTTTCTGTACTTACAGAAATTTCCTTACATCATGATGTGTAAATATTACAATGTCTATAGTTCAGTTTATTGCTACCCATTTTATGGGAAAATGGCCAGTTACGAGTGCTAGGAATTTTTTGTGCCTTTCTTTTCAGGGTTGCCTTCCCCTTGTGCTCATGTTTGATATGAAGGAAGAAATTGAAGTAGAACCACAGTTTATAACACAGCTAATGGAGCAGTTAGATGTCTTCATAAGCATTAAGCCTAAGCCAAAACAACCAAGCAAGGTTTGTGCAAAGTTAATATTTTCCTTTTAGGCTTTCATGACAAAGTTTTGGAGCTGATGAGTTGATGCATGCTCTTCCCTATCAGTTTAACAGATCATAAACTTGTGAAAGCCATATGTATTTTCTGCTTGAAATACCAGTTTACATGATCAAGCAGCTCTGCTTTAGGGTGATTTGACTTTCATTAAATGCTTAATATTAAAGAAATTAGCTTTTGTGTAGAATACAGTGATAAATGCAATGGGGGGTATTTATTGTAAAATATTTAGGTCAGTATGGATAGAGGACTCTTGCAGTTATCTGTGCTGTATAAAATGCCAAAGCAGGCAAAAGTTTTAAAATTTTAAATGATCATTCCATTGTGTCAGTATATGAGCTTCCCTGTATAGGGATATGTAAAATCAATACAAAGAAAGGTCCTGTAGAAGATGTACAAGCAATAGGGTTTTGTAATTTAGTTTTCCAGAAATGTATTACCTTATTCTTAGACACCTGTCAATGTAATAGGTAAATTTAATATAACTGGGTTTTTTTTCCACTTCAAGGTATAAAGCTCAGGTAAAAAAAACCATAAGATATTAATTATTGATTCAGTTATCTAGCTTTTGAGATGCTTAACATTTGGTCTAGAGACGTGTTCCATCATTCTCATTGCAAATCCTTATGAAATCCCTAGTCTTGTTTTCCTGAACCTCACACCCCTGAATTTAATTAGTTGCTAATGGATATTAGCTCATGCTGTCTCATACTGCTGTGGTTCTGGTAGCCGTACAGGGGCATGAAGAAGAATTATCTGTGTTATGGAGGAGTGTTATTCACTGGTTTTCCTTTTGTTATTTTCTCTCCCTGCAGTCTGTGATTGTAAAAAGTGTTGAACGAAATGCCTTAAATATGTACGAGGCACGGAAATGTCTCCTGGGACTTGAAAGTAGCGGAGTCACCGTAGTATCAAATCCCTCTACTGTCTCATGCCCTGTTGGTCTGTCTTGTCCTGGTTTGGATATTTTGTCCTCAGCAGGACTAGGACTCACTGGGCTTGGTATGCATTCATTATATTTATATTTTCTTTAATATAGTTTGTTTTGAACTTAATTCACTTGTACTAGAAAAAAAGTACCAGAGGTGTGTTTTGCCTAAGGAATTGTGTTTAAGTATCAGAGAATTACAACAGCCTCTGGCCTCTCAAGGGCTTGTTGTTGCAAAATTTCTCCAAGGCTTTTATAATCAGGTGTGGGACTCATCCCTGTGGAAAAATCTCTGGAAGTGTGCAAACCACTCAGCTGAAAGGGAGGGAAATACAGGGGAGGTAGAGCATGGCTTTTACAGCTTCTTTGGCTGTGTGATGTCCCAGGCTGCCCTGAATTTGGGTGGGTGCTTAAGCCTGGCAGAAGTACTGGAAAGGTAACATAGCAAACACCACATTTCAGGTCAGTGTCTCACTGTAATTGAGGGATCCACGTGCTTCTAGTTTAGACCTTACCAGTAGGAAATAGAGGACAAAAATGAGTAAACACCTTAATTTTTTTAAAAAACCTGCCATACAGGATTGCTGTTTAGTTCCATCTCATATGTTTCTCTCGGGTCACACAGTAGAAAGTGTTTGTGCCATTTGACTGTGATTTTTAATGCTGCTTCTGTGATTGTTCTTGTCATGCTGCACTTTGCAGGTTTGGGGTTTTTGCCTTTTCAGTGTGTAGTGCTGAGCTGCTTTGGGTTTGGGGGAAAGTTCTGGGAGTGATCAATGCATTTGGGGGATCATTTGCAGCCTGTATTGAAGGTGCAAAAAGAAATGGAATAGTTGTTAGTGTGCAAGTAGTGGTTGATTCACAGGAGCTTCTGAGAGAAAGGTGAGGTGAAAACGAGGTGGTGCAGTATAGTTGTTTTCTTGTCTCTGTGATGCTGCTTTGAAATAAACCATCAGAAGCAACAGAGGCAATGCAAAGGGATGCTGGGGCTGAGAAGCAGCCAGTGCAGACTCTGTTATGACAAGAGTTAGGGTCCAGTAGAAGGACAAAAAAGATGCTCCAGTTCTTCTTGGATATATGATGCCCAGTTTAAGAGCAAGAATACTTAATGTCCTCTTAATGTGCACCAAATGAACAGCAGGTTCAATGTTAAAATTGGTTTGTGAAATACAGGCTGCAAATTACCAGGGGGTTTGTTTCTTTCTTTTCAATTGGTACTTTTGTGAAAAGTGTTTTCCTCTAAGTCTAAACTAAATATTGGTCTTGCATAATTTTTTGCAGGTCTTTTAGGTCCAACAACCCTGTCAATCAACACCTCAACTACTCCAAACTCTCTGTTGAATGCCCTTAATAGCTCTGTGAGCCCTTTGCAGAGTCCAAGTTCAGGCACGCCCAGTCCCACACTGTGGGCAACATCTCTGGCTAACACAAACACCACAGGTTAGTGCAAGTTTAATGTGGATTAAATGAACTGTGCAACACCAGGTCATCAGAATTGCAGTTGACAAGTCGAGATTTATTTGGAACCTTAATTCCTACACTTACCTTAGCACGGATGAATAAATATGCAAATTCAAGGTTATAACTTAATATATGACATGCTGTCACAGGCAGTGTTTTCATCTGTTTTATGCAGAAAACAAAAGTTAACCTACCCAGATAAAGCATTATGATTTTGGCATGCAATTCTAATGGAAACTTTTTAGTAAAGAATCATAGCTCCATAAAAATTTAGATAAAATAGTGTAATGCCTGAGGAAGTTAAATGAGACACTTCATCAGAACAGAACCAAATTTTGTTACAGGTTTTTCTGCTATTCCACACCTAATGATACCATCTACTGCCCAAGCAACCTTAACTAGTATTCTGCTGTCTGGAGTGCCTAATTATGGTCAAAACACTCCATCTCCACCACCAGGCTTGACTCCTGTTGAAGTCCACGTTAATGGCATGCAATCAGAAAGTAAAAAAGGTTCACCTTCTTTAAATGGCCACGTAAAGGTAAGTGATACTACGCTGGAGAATCTGATTTCTTTATACTAGACCTCTAGTAAGAAAAGCTGAAAGTGAAAACTAGCTCTATTAGTAGATTTATAAAGCTTCTAATTTTAAAAATACACAGCAGTGTTTTAGAATATGACTTTAAGACTGAGAAATAGAACATTCAAACATATTGTTCTGCTGTACCAGAAGTGAATTTCTCATTCTCCTGCACGTATAGAAAGGGGAAACTTTTTCAATATTTCCTTAAGCATAAAATTCACTCCAGTGATCATCTTTTCAGGCCTCAGGTATCAAGTATGCTGCACTGTCTGCCACATCGCTGGGAGAAAACGTGTTGAGCACAAACCACAGTGATGGAGTAAGGCAAACAAGTGCTCATGGTGCCTCAGAACAAGTAGCTGCCAAGGCAAATAGTGAAGAAGGTGAGATTTTGACACTGCGTTCCTTTGTCTGGTAGTGTTTGTACAGTCTGTGTAGAGTTCATGATACAAAAATGTAACAATATTCTCTCTGAATTGGTTTTGCAACGGTGTTTAAGGTAAATATTTCTGGATGTCCCAGATTCATTGTTAAGGAAAGTAAACACAACCTGTAGTAACTGAGCTGTACTGTTGATAGAAACACCTTTAATCAACACAGATGTACTTGCATCATTTTACTTATTCCCTAGGAGCAGATGGATATAACCTGTGAGGATTTTAGTATTTTGTCCAGCACCTTAACTAAACTCTGCTGGTTTAAATGATGTTTTTTTTTTCCTTTTTAACAAAAGGAAATAATGTTCCTGATAAGGTTTTTTGCAGAAAATTTTGTAGCTCTAACCTAGATGACATTGGGAAACAATTTTATGTGTTTTGCAGCAGCATTTCAGTTATGCTGCCTTTTAGAAGCTAAAGTACTTCACTGTCCCCATCATTCTTGGAGGGGGAGAAACCACCTCCGCTTCATTGTGTAAAGGCCTTGTTTCCTTTGTCAATACTGATCAAGGAGATAGTCTCTTATTTAGGTTTGCGGTCATTTGAAATGCTGATTTGAGTAAAAGGTATATTTTATATACCTTTAATTTATTATATAATTATATCATTTAAGGTGATAAGTATTTCTAAAAACATGTTCTAAAGTATTTGAACATAAAGTGGGGGGCGCTCTTATCCCAGCAGAAGTTACCTGATCACCTGGCAAAGTCTATTAAAACTGGGTATAAATTCTTCAGAACACTTAGTCACTTCAAATTGTCAGTCTTTACATTTGTTATTAATTAATATTACTTAAACATTTTAAGAAAGAAAATACTTAGTGTGACTACTGTATATGTAAATACTGACACCTTTTTTGTGCATTTGAACTTGCACATCTTGACTGCTTAACCTTGACCAAATAGCTATCCCTGAGTACAGTCCTGTAAGAAGGAGGAGGAGTTTTTCTCCCACAGTTATTCACCCAAAGAGCTCCCTAGAACACAGCAGGGTGGTTGTTTAAGTCTCCTTTTCTTGGCCTGGTAGGTTGCAATGATGCTTTTGTGGAAGTGGGCATGCCTCGGAGTCCGTCGCACTCGGCGAACACCAGTGACCTGAAGCAGATGATGAGCTCTTCCAAGCAGGCCTGTGCCAAGAGACAAACAGTGGAATTACTGCAAGGCACCAAAAACTCCCACTTACAGTAAGCTGAGTGTATAAACACAGATTAGTGTAACTTCCACAATGTAAAATTATTTCACACATTTTTGTACACAGAGGTAGTGGTTCAGTCATAAGAGATTCAAAGAACTGATTTTAATTGGCCATGATGTTCCATCACATTAGGCATTAATATAGCCCCCTGTTTGTCTGGCAGCTGCACACTTTGAATGCTTTTTGTTCGTCCTATTTCACTTTGGGTTTAAAATGTCTTTTCCTCTTGCACAAGAATGGAGATTCTTGTCAGAGGAACTTACATTATCTGTTTCTAAAGTATACACTTTGCACTTGGCTTCTTATTGATTGCTTAGAGAATAATTTCTGACAGCTTTCCCCTTTTGTGTATATTCAATGCTGTTTTCTTCTTAGGAAAGCTGTGTTCAGGTCATAGCAGCATGTTCTCACACACTTGTCTCAGTGATGATTTTGGTTGGGTTGGCTCTGTAATGACCCGGCATGGGAAAGGCTTGTTTGAGTCATAATACATCTTGGCAACACAGGTTTTGTTCTTAATGCAGTGTTTTTGTCCAATATACTCATGTTCTCACTGTTTGGGAACTGTTTATCACTGCTCTTTTGAGGCACATATTTTCTTTTGCTTTATTTATTTGAACTGTTAAGGCTATGATATGTATTTAATTCTGCTTTCACAGTTTAAAAATCCAAGGAATCCTGCTAACCAAATTTGGTTGTTTGTGTGTCTTGTTCTTTTTGTTGAGCACATAGTGCTCACAGTTGCCTTGAGAGTAGTAGTTTACAGCTTCTAAAACATCACTTGTCAAAGTAAGAGCTTATAGTGTTCCAGTGTAGTCCTAAAATGTGGCCAAGTTTAAGAAAAAAAAAAAAAATATGCACCAAGAGGTAATGTAAGCGTGAAGGACTGCAGTTATTGAAGCTGTGAAAGCAAGTAGGACCTATATCAACTTTCTTAGTCCCTATCATGCAGTCTTTTTCTACCTATGAACCTGTTAGAACTGCTGGCCTGAGCAAGGCTAAACAGGAAATCACACTGTGTAGGACCGCATGCAATAACTCCAGACACCAAGCAGCTCAAAACTGAATCTATAAGCTACACCTTGTATTTGGTAATACAGGAAGGAGAAACACTTGCTTTCCTTCACCGATGGAGGAAAAAAGTAGAGGAGAGCTGAAACATTTGGAAATATTGCTAAAAAGGCTGAGATCTTTGTGTGCAGACGTGTCTGCAGGTGAAGCTCAGTTAGCAGAAGTGCCCTGGAGGCTGCCAGCCCCAGGGCAGCCCGAGCTAACACACATTTGTCCCGCAGCACGGCGGACAGGCTGCTGGCCGAGGCCGAGCTGGGGGCCCCCGAGAGCCCCGTGGCGGACAAGAAGGCCCCGGGCAGCGAGCGGGCGGCCGAGCGAGCGGCTGCTGCCCAGCAGAACTCGGAGAGAGCACGGCTGGCTACGCAGCCCTCCTTTGTAAATATGCAGGTAGGTCTCCCTGAATGAAGCCAAGCAGGTGTAAGTCTGGCTAATTGCAGAGGGAAGTTACCGTAGAATGCAGAGGTGGCTGACCCTGGGGACCGAATGCCATTATTGCACAGCCAAGACATCAGCTGTTTCCACTGAGGAGTGGGTAGTCAATGAAAAGTCGTGAAAACAGAAAAGCTCTTATGCTTCTGTTGAGTAAGAAAAAATTAAGTACAGAAAACTGTGTGGCTGTATTTGTCTCCACAAGCATCATTTGCCTGTTAGAAATCTTACATTGTCGCTTGGAGAAAATTATAGCTACAGAATACATATTACAACTTTTCATATGCAGTGACAGCTTGGTTAATTACAGCCTACAAATATAAACTACTGCCATGTTACTGCAAATCTCCCCAAAGAGGGAGGAGATCCCTGTGACTGTTTGTCAGGAAGCCATAACAGGGTTATTTTCAGACTATATCTGTTGAAGTGTGGGTATAACCAGACTGTATGGAGTAGTGGAACAAGAGGAGGACTAGTGTTTTGCAGCCTTTTTCTTCAGTTATTCCTCTAGATACTTTCTGTAGAGAATGCAATACTTCAGGCTAATACAGCATTTTCATAGTTATGTGTTTAGAATTCCTAGTTTGTAATTCAGCAAAGTGTAGCTTGTTTAATCAGGGGTATTTAAACCTTACATCTTCCATTAACATAGACTACAAACAAAAGTTCTTTAAATTCTCTCAAAATTTATGTTCTTTTCCTTTCACAAGATGAGTACATAGAGGAGAAGCAAACCTGAAAGATTACTGAAAATAACTATAGTGCCTAGATTTGCAAAGATATATTATCTTTTTTTGTACTGTTGAGGAATATTCTAAATGCTAAGAACTGTAAGGAAGAGAAACTATGCTTGAAAGATATATTAGTAAAAAAAAATTGAAGAAAAAATTCTTCATAAGCAGTTTGTAAATACTGCTGCAGCTGCACTCATACGGAAATCAGATAGTTATTTAAAATCTTTGAGTGAAGACTTTAAGTAACTAAGGCTCTGCATATTTCAAGTTTCTCCTAGACATATTCACTGGCCATTTTGAAAACCTTTGTTTTCACAGAGATGGGTACTGGAGTGACATTTAGTTGGAATTGCAATTAAATTATCTTCTGCATGTTTAATTTTTAGGCATTTGACTATGAACAGAAGAAACTACTAGCAACCAAAGGTATGTGGATGAACAGTGACTTCTGAAAAGCTTGTTAGCACATAGATGAAATTATTTCCTGAAGTTTCAGTTTTGTAATCTGATTTCTAATAAAATCTGAAACATTTGTATATTAGTGTTGTGTGAAACATTTGTATATTAGTGTTGTGTTCCAAAAAATTTTCTTAATACCAACCTAGTATAAAATACAGTATAAGCAGCTTGCAGATGGGATGTGTAAGTACATCCACGTGCCAATGATCAATATGGTTTTCAGAGAGCTTATTGCTCTAACACTTCACTTTATTTGGATGCAAATTAAACTTGAAGGTGTTTGCCATATCAGCTAAATGGCCTCTTATTGCAGGGATAAATTAAGTTGTAGAATTGGTAAGGGGCTTGACGATATCTTTGACCCTGTTATAAAATAAACCAAATTACCTGTTAACCAAAAGAAAAACAGAAGGTCCTCTCTTTGAAACAGGTATAACTTTTTTGGCTTCTGTGCAGCCCTGTGGGATTTAACTACTTTCTGGCAGAGTAGATTGCTTTAAGGAAGGGTAGGATTCAAGCTGTGTAGTAAGTGGAGGTGTTTAGGGTTTGCAGGGCTCAGGCCATCAGCAAACATCACTTGAGTATTATCCTCTCAGTGCCTTCACTAAGGCTGAGACTTACTGATTTGTTTCTATATTTTCAGCTATGTTAAAGAAGCCAGTTGTAACAGAAGTGAGAACTCCAACAAACACATGGAGTGGTTTGGGGTTCTCTAAATCAATGCCTGCAGAAACTATCAAGGAACTAAGGAGAGCGAATCATGTATCATACAAGCCTTCCATGACAACGACATATGAGGTATATAAAAGTATACTGTAATGAAAGTTTACTTTTTGTGAATGATACAGTTGTTTCTCTTGAGAAATGTCTAACTTCTGTAAAAACAAAGTCTTGCAGATAACTGTTCTAAATATTTTTTATGGTGAAAAATATTTCTAACATAAATATTAAGGCATATGGAATACATTCAGCTCAACACACAAAGTTACATCTGTTTCATAGATAAGTCATAGAGCATGTATGTCTGCTTCTTAAAATATATTTGTTTAAAGGAGCTTTGAACAACTTACAGGACCAAACATCTCAGTAGCAGCAAACCAGCAGTAGAGAATTTGTAACCTGACTAGAACAAAGTATATATGACAGATAAACTGTATGTATCACTGCATGGTGAAGGAGAACAGCAGAACAAAAAGCTCATCCTTCCTTCTGTGGACAGAACTGGAACAGCTGTCTCTACTTGCACTAGTCACTGGGCTCAGAATTTTCCCAGGCAGAAGGCAGACAGAGTCCAGCAATTCTCTTCACAGTCCCAGCATGGGAATCTTGCAGGGAATTTGTTCCTTTCTTTTCAAAGGCATACTGAAGTTGCTTTTTAGTGTGCTTCCTTGCTGTAATCCTTACCAGCTTCCATGGAGACACCTTTTCCTGTCTTGCTTATATAAAATGTAAATGGTATGCTTCCTGAAGAAGGGGACTTCAAAGTTCTCTAGGATATACCTGTCTGTTAATGCAAAATAAATACTCAGCTGGGATAAAAATGTGCCTTGGTGTTCTCCACTTGGCATATCAATTTCCTGAGCCATTCAGCTACGTCTGGTAGTCTTGGCTACGCGAGATGCAGTAGTAACTAGGAGAAAGAAAAGTATGCAAAAATATTTACAGATTTTGGTTCCAGTATTTTTTCTATGTTGGTTGAGTTGGGGTGGGGTTTTCCCCCAGGCCTTGATGTCTAAAATCTCGAGGTGGGTATGTGATTCTAACCAAGAGCAGTGTTTCTTCAGGGGTACCAGTTTTACTAAATAGTGTAAAAGATTGCCTCCTAAGGGATGCTTTTCAGCAATTTGGTATGAGTTTATAGAATGAAATTGTTAATTTCCATAGTTTTTAGCTCACATAAGTATGTAATATCTAGAAGGTTGATTTCTTTTGGGTATGTTCTCATGGAATACTGCTGCCTTGTATTGCTACATTCTGATAAACAGTGATTACAGTTGATATTAAGTATTTCACAGGTACCTGAAAACCTAATTAAAAAGACCCCAGACAAAACAGCTACAAATTCACACGGCAGTGCAGAATTGTTGTTGTAGTATTGTGTGCAAGACTGTTGTCAAGTAGTGTGTACTTGATCCACTTATCTTCAGATAAATGTTCTGTTATGTTCTCTTCCCTGTGAAGGGATGTAGTCAATAGACTGCTTTGTCTAAAATTTGTGTGGGAATTTGATACCGTGGAATGTTTTGGAAACAAACTTGGAAATACCGAGCAATTTATTTTGAATCATAGTCTTTAAATAACTTCTGCTTAAAAACTGTAAACTGCATATGTTTTAAGCACACCTGCTGTTTTCGTGTCCGGTTTGCAATTATTTGTCTATTGATCAACTGCCAAAAGAATGTTTGTGAGCATTAAAAGCTGCTTTTTAAGTGAGCTGTTTCAAAGAAAACATCTGAGTCACAATGAAAGCTCTGTTTTCAGCCCGAATTTTCTTTCTGTGGTTTGCAGGGTTCATCCATGTCTCTCTCCCGGTCCAGCAGTCGGGAGCACCTGGGAAATGGCAGTGAATCTGATAACTGGAGAGACCGGAATGGGCTTGGACCCACTGCTCACGACTTTGTCTCCTCAATTGGCAGCCCCAAACGGAAACAAAACAAATCAGGTTAATAAGCTCTTGTTATCTGACTAAAAGAAAATAATCGTATTGATACCAATATTTATTTTGGTATGAATGTATCCTGACTTCACACCAGATTTAAATTACTGACACCTTGTAATTACTATTTTTACAAATTGAGAAGTGTAAGCTTGTGTAACATAATAATACAAATTATGATCTGAAAGGAAAACTTTTAAAGATATTTTTAAATGCCAGGCATCCTTGCTGAAAAGTCTTTGCTGTCATGGAGTGGGTTTTTCAAGGTGCACTGAAAGCAGACCTGTAAAAAGGCTTATTTCTAGACCACTCTCATTCTGCTCTGTTGGCAATGCAACAGCAGCTAGGGCTGCATTGGGCTATTTGCTCACTAGTGAAGTCAATCCATGCTGAAACTGGATTTTAAAGCATGTCTCCTCATGGGGATAAAATTTACAAGAATATATAGTGACAGAACAAGAGGGAGTGGCTACAAAGAGAGTAGGTTTAGGTCAGATAAAATGAAAAAATTTTCCCTGTGAGGGTGCTGAGGCCCTGGCACAGGGTGCCCAGAGAAGCTGTGGCTGCCCCTGCATCCCTGGAAGTGTCCAAGGCCAGGCTGGATGTGGCTTGGATCAGCCTGGGGTAGTGGAAGGTATCCCTGCCCATGGCAGGGAGTTGGAATGAGATGATCTTTCAGGTCCCTTCCAACCCATGCAATTCCATGAAAAGAAGCTTGTCCATGTGTTTGGCATGGCCTAATATGATTTTAAATACTAGTTTCTGTGGATACAGGCTGTATGTTTTTCCAGCATTGTTGGAAGTTTAAAAATTGAAATTTTACTTTAGTTACTAAACTCCTAGAAACTTTTTTTTTTTTTTAATAATGCGTTTCTGAAAAAGTGAAAACTGGAGGTAGAGAATCTAAGTCCGTACTACCTATCTGCTTTATGGGAAAATAAGTACTGTGGCTGTTTATACTTTTTGTTAATTGCTTTTTCTTTTAAAAGTGAATAAACATAAATCCCAAACTCAAAGAACACAGATAATAAAATTTGGGCATGGTAAGAAAGGATAACTCCAATTAGGTAAAATATTCATGGTTTTAAAAAGTACATTAGTTGAGCTGTGAATGGCTGCACATCATATTATAAGTACTTGAAGAACTAAAGAGATTACAACTTTATTTGAAATCAACCTATTGATGTTTTCAACCTAATTGGACAAAAATGGAAGTTTTAGGTTAATTAAAATAATTAAGGATTAAAAATGTATATACATGTGTGTTAAAATTAAATTAGAAACACAAATACATTGGCAGTGAAAGACAGTGTTCTAAGGCAGCTGTAGCTTTCCCAGAAAATAAAATGTGTGGATAAAGGATAAAAGAAACAGCAATGAGTTGGCCGGACAAAGGTAGGTGTCTAGAAAACCAACACTGAAACTTAATTAACAAAAAAATTGCTTTATGCTGTTCATTCTCTGACCACTGGGAGGCTTTTTTTTTTTTCTGAAAAATAAAGATTTAAATACTTTGTAAATGTAATGATCTAGCTGAATACAATGTTGGTGGGAAGCTATGCCCTTGTGTGATGTGTCTGAAGAGTGCACTTGTTCCCTTCCAGCTGAACACTATCTCAGTAGCAGTAACTACATGGACTGCATTTCCTCGCTGACAGGAAGCAATGGCTGTAACCTCAACAGTTTGTTTAAGGGATCTGATCTGCCTGAGCTCTTCAGCAAGCTTGGTTTGGGCAAATACACAGATGTGTTCCAGCAGCAAGAGGTTGGTGTTCCTTCGAGGGGCAGCTTTTTTGTGTTGGTAGGATGTTTTCCAGCACTAGTTGTGCTGTCTCTTCACCAAAAGCCACTTAGAGCTTACTTTGTGACAGGATTTTCATGAGCTGTTCTTTCAAAGCTGGGTCATACATCTTACAATCGTGGTAAATACTCAAAACCTCAAGACTCATAAATAAGACTAACTGATTTTCTCTGCTTTTCCTGTACTGTTTACTTTTAAATTTCTCATTTTCTGACACAAATATAGCAAATTGAGCAACTGTGTGAAGCAGGCATTGAAAAACCATGATTGCTGTTTACATGAGTAACTGGAAAATGGAGCAGGGAAAAAGTTGAAGCTATTCTGAGTCACATTTATTACCTAATACTTTTGTGGAAAGACTTGTTTTGCATACTTTTCCTGTTTGTTTTTATTCTAGATTGATCTGCAGACATTCCTCACTCTTACTGATCAAGATTTGAAAGAGTTGGGAATTACCACTTTTGGTGCCAGAAGAAAAATGCTGCTTGCAATCTCAGGTAAAAAACACAGAATAGCATTTATTGATTGTAAGAATTCTTTGTATTCTTCTCACTCAAATTGTGTGTTTATAGCAAACAAAGGGAAAAAAAGCCTTAGGAAGATTGAAAAGTAAGACTAGAGTCTACAGAGTTAATATTAGCTTGCCCCTCATCAGAGGTGCTTAAACCTAACCAGGCTTTGTAGAGCTTTCCTATTACCTGATAACAGCTCACTTGCAATAGTCCTGTAAAGCAGGACCTTGGTAAAAAGTTCACCTCACATTGTGAAGTTTGATGCCCCAAAATTGTGGCTTCAAGAATTTCTGGGATTCCGAGCACTGAAGGGTCTGAACAACACCACATACCTGTCACAACTAGCATTTTCAACCTTTTGGTTCCCTGTCCTCTATTTTATTGATTAGCAGAGCAATCATCCTGCTGGGAAAAAATGCCTACTTTTAGGGGGCTTTTGGTTTGTTTTTTTTGGTAGTTTTTTGGTTTGCAAATGTATTTAGTTCAGTAGCAGTCTTGAAAATCTACGTAATCTCAGTGATTTGTATCTAGTACAGAGTTTGTTTACAAGAACAGGAAAGTGGGGAAAATAAAAATATTTTAGATGAGCTATTACTAATACAAGATTAGGGTTCATATTTAAATGAGAGGTGAGCATCTGTTTTTTTTTTATTGAAAGTCCTTGGTAAAATACTGCTTCAGTTTTATGTTTATTAAAATAAAGAATTATGCATTGAGAAATTATCAAATTGGTAACAAGCTTTTCTGTCAATCTCAGTCTATGCTGCATGGTTGGGCTTCCAGGAAGATTGCAGTCTTTGAGTATTATAACAAAAACTTTTTAAAGTTTCAGCTATGTCAATTTGATCGAAATCAATATTGCAAAAAATTATCTACTTCACACTGTATCAGTGCCAAATAAGGATTGTCCCAAGTAGAGCCTCTGAGTCTTAACCTGATGCTCTTATTATCCTGTTTGTTGATTGAAGGAGTACATCACAGATATTTTCAGTGCATACCATACGTCTAAAATACTTCGTTTAAACAGAAGGTGTGCATTTGGCTGCCATAAAGCATTAAAACGAATTTCTGATGGGAGATTTCATTGGGTGTGCTTGATCCCTCCAGAACTGAACAAAAACCGAAGAAAGCTCTTTGACCCATCGAACATCCGTGCCTCGTTCCTGGAAGGCGGAGCCAGCGGGCGGCTGCCGCGCCAGTATCACTCGGACATTGCCAGTGTCAGCGGGCGCTGGTAGCAGGAGGCTGGGCTCAGAAATCAGCTGGGAAGATGGACATGGCAATCCTGTGGACAGCCTTCACTGCACACCACCCTCTGCACTTCGGGAGTTTGGGTGTCAAGGACCAAAGCGTTTTGTCTGCACAATACTGTGCCAAAAAATCAGAGAGAACATGTTTTGTCAGTTGTCTTTTGAAACACCAAATGTGGGTTACGTTTTTCTCATGTAGGTTGGACAGAATTTGCAATAATAATAATATAGGGTTCTTTGTTTAGTATTTTATTACCTATAACTATAATGTATGCACTGAATTTTGTACTTTGTTGAATGAAGGAAGAATGAAGAGCTGGGATGCCAGAGAGCAATAGATTTGGCTTTATCAAGATGGATTTTTCTGGTACTGCTTAAAATAATTATTGAGGTCTTTCTGCACTTTACATGTTCTGATTTCTTGTCCTGTGGAAATTTATTTCTCTTTCATTTCCATTTCAATTTTTATATTGGCACTAATCAAATTTTTTTCAGGTGTTCCTACATTAAGTCACATCTCACTATAATGGTACTAGAAACTGGTTCTTATGCAGATTTTTGTTTTTCCTCTCTGTCTCCTGGGTAGTTATCTGAAGAGATTGTTCCAAAATCAAGTCACTTGGTAGTGGACCAGTCCTATTATGCTCTTATAAAGCAGTCTAATGCTGCCTGCAATAATACTCACTGTAACAAATGCAATGAAAGACCAAAATGGACCTTGCAATATTAACCCTTTTCAGTCAACATATTTAACTGCTGCCTTTATGCTAAAACTGTTTTTAATAGTTGTCTCAAAGCAAAGGGCTATTTTTAGTACCCTGCCACTGAAGGACACTTATTTATATCAGACTTTTATTTTTAGAATCTATACACCTACAATACATAACAGATTAAACTGATCTACTGCAGATTTATGGTAGAGACCAAAAGGCATTCATGAAACTAGAGCTCTGGGCTGTCAGTTTGATTAAACAGACAACTAATCTAATTTGACAAGACAGCACTGTTGCCATTTAATAAATGACACATATTACTTACATGACTATGCATGCAGCAATGAAGTGACCTACATAAAATAGGTGTGATAGCATCTGTTTTGTTCAATCTAGATTTGTAATTGTCAGCTGCAGAAGTGTTTGAAACTCTGGAGATGAACTATTTCTGAAACAAGTTATGTTCAACAGAAAGAGTCCGTGTTATAAGTGGCTAGAGCTAAATTTTGCATTCTTATATACTGTGAAAGTCCGAAAGATTTGGCAATGTTATTTCTCTGTCTTTACAGGTGTTGTGTTATGGATTTATGAAGGGTTTCAATGGAATGAAGGAATCCATAAAGTTCCTCTTTTTGCAATGCTATGTGTAGTTTCCAAGCATTAATTGAAAAGCATTCCCATGAGAAATATTGTGAATTACCTTACCTCTACTGTAATGAATTATTTATGTTCAGTGTACAAGCCTTTTGAGATGGACATAAACCACTGTCAAGTGCTCTTAACAGAAGGCATTAGAATGACATTTACAGTAGTTGGGGTTTATGCAGAAATGGGTGAGAGAGTTTTGACACTTTCCATGGGTAATTCTTTCTTTTAAGGTGAGAATGCAAAATTATGTATGGCGAAAATTGCACACACAAAGGGAATTTCAAGAGACTATTACTTGAGGGCATAGATGATCAAGCAATAGTATAAAGTCTTGTGGTTAGCTAAAAATTGCTGCTCAGTGCTCATTTCAGCCATATCTACTTAATGGTGTATACCTGGGTGCTTCCCCTGTAGATGAAGTAGCAGCTTTGTCTGGTTTTAAAATGGTACTGCAGATAGGACTGGCTAAAGCTGTATCTGGTACTCACACAGTTGTTCACAGCAACTTCTTGTGCTCAATGCCAAGAGTCAATGTCCACATGTCTAGGAGAGATTTGTGTGTGTGTTGCACAGGCAAGAGCAACTTCATGGAAACCCTCTGTGAAGCCACAACTTCTTATTCTAAAGCTATTTACACTTGTGCTTGCTTCTAAGCATGCAGATAGTTCCATTCACATGGACTATATATGTGCTTACAGATAAGCTGTTGTTTAAATATTTGCATTTGCAAGTCCAGTGCTTGCAAATCAAATTGTATTCAGACTCCTTATTTCATAAAATATTTTTAATGAACTAAATATTCAGCAACACTTTGTACAGAATTTTCTGCAGCCCCTTCTTGCTTATTTTGCCTAAACTTAAAAGTATCCAAAAGCTTTGCACTCAGATTTTTAGCCTCTTGTAGGTACGTGCTATCCATCCAGACGGTACTATACTCAGAAACTGATTTTCCTACAGCATTAAGTTGATGTGGTCTTTGACTGAGCAGTGCTTATTTCATCTACACTAAAGTGAAGAATTTCCCATGAACAACATTATTTTTCAGTAGGGCTTCACATTAAAAAAAAAAAAAAACCACACTGGAAGTAAAGAAAATTCTCACTTATTTGATTCCACAAAGGGAATATAACAGTACAGTGTATCGTATTGTTAGTGTTACATTATGCACAAATATTTGACTTGCTACATAAAATGTTAGTTTTAAATCTGTGCCTTAACAGTGACCAGTTATCTGTAAATATAGAGCAGATACAGATTGTATTTTTGTGGGTTGTGTCCTTTTAGTGATTTTTTTAAAATGAAAATTGAAATGAAAACATTAAAAATGGAGATTTTCAAAACTAATCAGTGTTGCATAAAATAAATTTATATAACTCCCTTGTATTCTGATTGGTTCATGAAGTATTTTTTTATATAGACCCAGTTCCAGGGATGCTTGCTTGTTAATAAAATATAAAAAGCACTATTTGACATAATGGCAACATGTTTCTTTCACATGTTAATTCTTCATGTGTTTTACTGTTCTTTTTGTATCACATACAATGTCTTTGGCTTTTAAGTGAGAATGCTTTTTAGGGATGCCTTTCCTTAATATAAGAAGAGTTATATTATCACAGGTTCAATTCTGAGCAGGTTTTAGTGGTTTGACATTAATTCTGTTCTTTCTTTGGTCCTCCCATTTTAACAACTGTTTTGGACAGGTTAGCAGAATTGTGTGTTTTTTCATGATGGTCATTGTACTGTCACTTCTAGTGGAGAGGTAAGTGGTGGGGCGGGGTTGGGGGGAAAGGGAATTCTTTCTTCAGGCTGCTGGGACATCACCAGTCAGCCTGGGAGGGGCACAGCTGTGACACTGAGGTGACATGCACATGACAGGCACAGTCAGTCCTGCTGTTTGCTCCACAGCTGCTGGTACAGGTTCAGTATTGCTCTGCCTCCCTCAGTGCCCTCAGGCATCTCCTTATCCCTGCCGGACGTGGTCTCTGTTTTACAGACACAGCTCTCCGATGGCTGCTCCTGGCTCACTGACATTGCAAAACTCAGAGTTGTTTTTCTGACTACCTCCTGAGAAGTGCAGGTGTGGCAACAAGTCTGTGAAGGAAATAGATCAACAAACTGAAGGGTGTGGTGCTTAGCACCACATTGACATAAATTACTTGGAAATTTTTAGGCGGGTGGGCTTGCAATTTGCACAGTGTTTCTGTTGTCCAGACGACCTATAGCGAGCTAGGAGGGTCTGCAGCATGGTAATTTCCTTTGAGGACCATTTATTTGGGCATATTTCTTCCAGCAGCTTTAGTCAGGAGAGTGTAAAGCTGGTGTAGGACAGAGAAGGAGGTGATGGAGCATTAGAGCTTGTTGGCTGCTGTGCTTATGGTGCTAGCAGTGTTCCCAGCAGCTGGCATGGCACAGCATCAACAGGATTGCTCCCTGAACAAACTGGGCCTGTCTCTCTGTGCTGCCAGTCAGTGGAACAAAACTGGTGATTTTCAGGCTGAACAAAAAGTTGCATTCTAAGAAATGTTGCCAGTACACAAGAGAAAATAGATGGAGTCTCCAAGCTCTGTGAAGATTAAAAGTGAGGTGTTCAACTCTTCAAAGGGATTCAACTCTTTAGTGTTGAATCCCACTCGAATCTAACAGTTGCTGGAGGACTCTTGTTTTTTAAAAAGTCTTAGAAAGCACAGTTGCGCCATTTTTATGAGTACTGTTGTAAGCTGGTCAGTACAGGTGTGATGGGCAGGGGTATTCAGAAACTTGTGCTCATACTGTAAAGGAGTATTTGATTCCAGGCAAGTCTGGACACTGTTAGAGCTACATTTTGTCCTTGAAGAAAGGGTTGGTTTTATCTGGAGTTGATGCAAAATTTTTGAGGGTGTCAGAAGACGCAAATCTGGGGAGATTGTAGAAAAAGTTGCAATGTGCATGGTTGGTATCTGTAATGTTGTTGACAGCTGCTTTGAAAATGGTGAGCTGTAAGGATGTTTAAGCAGGTGGGGGGAGTATTTTAGCATGGTTAAAGATAAAAGAGCTCTTCTTTTCAATTAGGTGTAGTTGTGAGTGAGGACTATCTTGTAATCTGAAAAGCACACAATTAACTTGTGCTTTGGTATAAAATTCCTGTATTTTTATTTGGGTTAAGATAGCATCTGGAGCAGAAGTAACAAGAATCCAGAAATTACAAAGGGCTTTTTGTAGCTGATATATTTGTATTAAGGAAAAGTTGAGTTTTATCTCTGTTTCCTGTGCTGCAGATGTACTTTTTTATAGTGTTTATAATTTCAATATTTTACATGCTTTCATAAGTTAGTAAAGCAGACTTTAAAAATTAAAGTAGTAGAACAGTCATACTTGCCAATTTTGAATACTGACACAGCTATTAAGAGCAGTTAAAGGTTAGTAATTCTTTTTTCTCTCACTTTGAAGAAAGTGTACCGTTAAAGAAACAGACTCAAACAACGTAGGAAGTTTCTCGTTAGAGCATCATCTAGTGTCAAATTTCCCTGCTTTCTTAAGGAGTAAGATTTGGGGAATATTTTCTCTGAGAAATGCAGAATGATTCCAGATGTTTATGAAAATACGAAGAAAGATTAATACATTGTGATGGAAATTCCCCAGTTTGTGCCAAAACTGTGTTGCAACTTCATGGAAACTAACAGATGGGAAAAGCAAAATATTATATGAGAAAAAAACCTCTAAAAATATTACATAATGAAGCCAAAATTTGTCACTTCTAACAATGAGTGAATAATGTTTTAAGAAATAGTGTTGCTACTCATTTAATAACCCTAGAACCATAAACTGATACGGATGTTGATACATTCTTTGCTGTGATAAAAATCATCGTTTGTCACCCACAAAGGACAGAAGAGTTGAAGAGGCCTGAAATGCTCATGGCAATAACTTTTGGTCCCAAAACTAAAGCCATCCATGGGAACTGCAATCTCATGCTGTGTATATACAATATTGAAGTGAAGAGGATGCATTTTTGAGATTGAGAACATAAGAAATCTTCTGTAGACAGTAAAGCTTGCTGTATGATACATTTGAATATACTAAGGGAAAAGAAAATGGACCTGAAGGATAATTTCCTTTTGCTTTCAAGTGATCCAAAGTTCAGATTAAACAAAATATTCACAACTCTTTCCTTTAGCAGGAGTTCTTCCACCATGCAGCTGAACAATGTTTTGGGTTCCTCAAAAGTACACTTCTATTTTCATGCTGAAGCTCACATCAGAGAGAAGTTGATAATGCATGGTTCCAAAAATAAACCCTTTCTCTGAAGTAGCTTGAATAAGTACTGGGTGCCTAGCACCGACAGATAGTACTAAGAGTGCTGATTCTTCCAATACTACAAGATCAATTTATTTAGCCCAGCATCCAGAAATCAGTACAAACAAAGCTGACATAGTGAAGTTAAATTGCTGGCAGATTTTAATCTTGCTTGGAAACTGGATGGGAGACAACTAGGTAACTAATCCCTGTGGGGCAAGAGATGTTTTGGTGTGGCTAAATTAAAACTAACTTTGTACCAGCAGTGTTTCTCTTTGAACCAAATGGTGACAATAGCCAGCAAACTGGAATGCTGAAGGCATCTGTCATGTAGGAAGGCTCGTCCTGAGCATGCCTCCAGCACTGGTTATCTTCCATCTTCACTGAAATTGGTTGCAGATGCTCCACTGTTGACTCTGTTTCTTTCCATTATACTTTTGGGTTCCAAATGCTGGAAAGGGCAAACTTTTAAATTTTACATGCAGCTTGATGAGCTTTTTGCTTGCACAAGCATAACGTTTTTTTCTTTTCCTAGGAGTGATTAGTGTGGACAGTATCCAGAACCACTAGAGTGGATGAGAGCTTTGAAAGATTTTTCTGAAGAGATTTAAGAGTCATGAGTGGAGACTGGAAATAACACTTCTGGCACTGCTGCCTTTCCTGGCCACTGGTGGTGTCTGCTCACCTCTCCTAGATCTTGGCTGTCCCGTGCTTGGCTCGAGTTTCTGCTCTCTTCTGATCAGCACTCAAGTTTCAAACAAGTATTTCTGGGAAGTTTGAGGCATTTTAACGTTTCAGGCAGACTAGTGTTTGCTTTTAAACTGTGGCAGTGAGGATACAGGTGCTAATGGTCATCTTTAGCCAGTATAAGGAAATAAATTTGTAAGCACAGCACAAACAGTACATTGTGGTTTCAAGGCTGGAGTAGATGAGGGCATAATTTCTTCATGTGGGCAGTTATTTGTGAAGATTAAGTAAAAGAAATGTTGGTTTGCTTGGTTGATTTTTTTCTTTTTAAATATTCATAGAAAGGAGCATCCTTTTGTATGGTGTTCTTATCACAGCTTAAAAATTATTTTGGAAAAACTACTCCACAGGACCCTTGCCTTAACCAGTAATAAAAGCACAGTTATTCATAGGCAGAAAGATTCTTTAGGATCCATCCTTTTGGACTACTAGAGCACATTTCTTCCTTGCTTCCCAGCTGCCTGTAATATTTCTCCTGAGGCCAATGCATTCATGTTCTTCAGTTGCATTTTATGTGTGGTTATTCTGTGCCCTGGCTCTGCTGCAGAGATGAGGTTATGAACCCCCCAAATAGAATTGCATCTGATCTAGTTCCTCCTGCATCTTCTTGCTGTGTAAACACATCAGGAAGTAGGAAAGCATTTCTGGAGTGAACAGATGTGTTAGTCTGCTGGAAGCTTTGGAACCCTGTATTTTCAAGTCCTCCTTAATCTTTGTGATGAATTTGTAAGCTTCAAGATGTTTTACATCTGGTTCTGTTTGTCAAATTCCTTTAAAGTGTTCCATTTTTTTGTGATTATACCATCTGTGATAAAATGGGCATTAAATCAAATACTACATAAAGATGCATTATCTGTTCAAAGCTATACTAGAAATGGAATATTTTGTGTTTTGTATGTTTGGTCTATTTTGGGTTTAAGTGAAATTTTATAGATGTTTCAGAATTTGTGTTTATACATAAAATCCCGAATTGTTATGACAAAGAATCACAGAGACCCTATTTCTTCCACCTCCCTTCCTGAAAGCAGATAAGTCAGTGTTCCATTTTAAAGCTTCTTTTTTATCTAATTGAGACTTTTCAAGCTCACAAAATTTGGCAGAAAACAAATCAAGTTTTTTATGGTTCCTGAAGGCGAATCACTTTCTGATGAACACTCCAGTGTGTCTTCATGTGCTACTCAACGTGGGAGGTGCGCAGAAATATCAAAAATATGTTGAAAGCTTTCTTGCTTGACCTCTTCACCAGGTCAACTTTCCCTTTGGCTTGAATCTGCTGAAAGTGTTCTGTGTTTAAGAACAGAAAAGAAATCCATGGTAGAGCAATACTTCCTTCCTCAGTGCATGATGTGACCTTGCCTGCCTTTTTTGAAAACAAGTTTTCCAGGCTTCTGGACCTGAGAGTATGCAGTATGAAATGTCCAGCTGCTACCTGTTCACCTGCTCAGAAATTAGAGGCTTTGCACTCTGTGGTGAATGGGCTTTTAATTTGTGTACCCAAGGGAACCAATTATTTCATGTGTTTCATGCTCAAGCATGGAAGGGCAGCACACTAAAACAGTACAAATGTTCAGATCTTCCTTTTCCAATAAAAGCTGTCTCTTGCTATGCTGCTTTGGTGCAAATAGAGTCCTTTCAGTTCCTGGTAAATAAAGAGAACTGCCCCAAATTTGTCAAAACAAATGTTATGTTTTATCTCCTGGCAGCTACCCCAAGTCTCCATAAAACTAATTTTACTCCATGGGGACCCATAACTGAACCCAATAGTGGCATAAGCTTTCTTAATGGCTTATTTTCCTTTTGTAGCATTCACAACTCTCATTATGTAACAATCCTAATGAAGAATTGAAGCAGCATGATTTCTTATTATTTCGAAGTGTAATATTGCTCTGTTATAAACAAAGTGAGGAGCTGGATGGTCAAAGGTTAGCATGAACAGCTATTAGAAAAACTGTAGGTAAGAGTCTCCATATTTGACTTTGGGAAGAGTTGCTGCAACAGGTCTTTAAGAAAGAGAAAATATTGTCAATCTTCGCTTCGCCATTGCTTGTTAGTTGGAGTGGTAATGCATAATGGTTATGGGAGGAAACTGGCTGTGTAGTGCACCTTTTAAGAAACATCACCAAATCACTGCTCTGAAGAGGGAGGTAATGTTTTATTCATTTTCTTAATATCTCTTCATTAACTATTAAGCCTATATGATATAAATGTGGGTTCATTCACCTATTGAGAAAGTGTTTGAAAGTTTTAAATTAGAGATGACAACAAAAATCTCCACTTTTCATTTTCAGTGATAGGCCAACTTTCACTGAGGTTTGGAATGGACAGCTTCTCTTCTAGGCAAAAAGTCTAACCTTACTTTAAATGCAGATAAAGTTAGAATCTGTTTCAATCCACTTCTGAATATGTCATATAAATTACATGACATCATACCTTGGATTTCCCCAAGGAGATACTTAGGTTGCAATCAAGTCATGCTTTGATTTCTGTCCCTGTGTGTTGGCTGGATGGGGTTTCACTCCTCTTACTGGAGGTTTTTGGATCACTGTAAACCTATTCTCCACCTTTTCCATGGTCTGGTTGGCTGGTTTACCTTCCCTCTCACTATCCCCCTTTGCAGGGCTTCCAGGTAATCCACCACTGTCCCAGCCCCAAGCTGGGCGTCTCACAGGACTGGGTTTGTGGCTGGGATTTGGGTGTCCCACAGGACACTGCTGGCTACAGAGTTTGTGGCTGGGATTTGGGTGTCTCAGGGGACACTGCTGGCAGAGGTTTTATTGCTGTGGTTGCTACGATGTGGCCAAGCTGTGGTGGGCCAGTTCTGACCCAAAGTCCAGTGCCTGCCTCAGCAGAGCCAGGCCACACTGGGTGACAGCTGCTGGGTGGCGATAAGAATGGGGCCTCCCTCACTCTGTACCGTAATGGGATAAATGGATTCCACCTGGTGAAAATTGACTTCATTTCTTGACAATTACAACACCTTTGGGTGGTGAGGGAAAAAGAGGTGTTGCCACCTGTTCCTCCCCCCTCAGCCTCCCTTTGCCCCCCACACCGGGTGCCCAGCAGCGTTTCCCGCCTCAGCCCTGGCAGCCGGAACCGGCCGGAACCGGCCAGAACCGGCCGTGACCCGCCTGAGGCAGCCCCGCGCTCCCCTCACGCCGACCCTCAGCCCCAGTGCTGCCCAGGGACCCGCTGCTGGCCCAGATCCCAGCTGGGCCGGTCCGAGGTGTGTTCCCTGGGACACAGGAGACGCTGCCATGGTCAGGGGTCACCTTGGGCACAGAGATGCCACCGGGGCTGCCGCTCCCCTCACGCCTCAGGCCGCGGAGCTGAGCACACACAGGTGAGCGCGTCCCAACTCAGCTGAGCACGTCCCAGCTGCCATCTGAGAGTCAAAGTGCACCTGGAGGGGCTCCTGGGGAGCTACCCACGTTGGGGCTGTTTTGGTGATGAGTTGCTCCCACTCCCTTCTTTCCCTGGGCAGGATGGGGTTCCTCAGCGTGTGGTCTGGGGTTGTGGGCAGTGTGGGAAGCTGCTGCCTCCATTGCTGTAAGCTGCTGCCTGAGTCACCTGGAGAAGGAGAGTGTTGGCCCTGGTGAGCCGAGCAAAGCAAAGCAGGAGGAGCAGTGTGCTCAGGGCACCAACAGAGGTAAGTCCACTCTTAAAATTGTGTCAAAGAAACAGGCTGGTTATGAACCTGTGTGTCGTCAGGCAGGATGGTCCCTCTGAGCTGTCTGCTGTATCCATGATGAGGTGTTTCATATCAGGGGTTTGGGTCTGCTGTTCCTCAGCAATACGTTGTCTCTGTGCTGGGTCATCCTGAAAGCCTTTAGTGTGTGACCACAAAGGGACTGTAGAGGATGTTTAAGTCACCAAATACTTGTGTTTCCTTGCTTTAAAATGCTTCTTTGTAGCCAGGTGTGTTTTGAATTGCATATCTGGCCTCATCCAATGCTTGGCTTGTTAGTGTGAGTGCAAATTCATTAAATCCAAGAGCACCCTGAGGAGGGTCCCCTGCACTGCTGCACACTCAGTCTCCAGTTCTGGGTGCTGCCTGGGCAGAGGCAGGGTGTGTTTGTGCAGGATATTCTGTGGTTTGAAATTACATTCCAGTGCAATAACTTGTGTGATGAATTTAGGGCTTGGCTTTGGGAGAGAATTGTGTGTTATTCACACAGGTCAAAAGTCATACGAATCATAATGTAAAAAAAATGTTTTTGTAAGAAATATATTGAATATATTTAGTTATTTGCTAGCTGTATAATCTGATTTTACATCTTTATCCCTTAATCTGTGCTGATTTCTTATGTTCACGAGTACAAAAAATAATTTAAAAGTTCAGGATTTAAATTGACACCACTTTAAAACGTCTGCTAAAGGAATTACTTTCTCTTTAATCAGCGATATTTTTGTGAGGCATGGGAGGAAAGGCAATAGCAGATGGCAGAAACTTCCAGCACCACGCAGTGTGAGATGCACGGCGAGCTTTCCCAGCTCCCTGCCGCGGCAGCAGATGGAGGGGTTGGCAAGGCAGGAGGACGCTGCTTTTGCTGCTGCTGCGAGAGCCGGGCTCCACCGGGTGAGCCGGGCTGGCAGAGCTGAGGGAAAGGTGACAAATGCCAAGAGAGGGGATGCCAGAAGCGCCGCAAATATGTAGCCAGACTCGTAATGATGCTTTGAGGTTTTCCTCTCTCGAGACCTTTTATGGCTTTTTCCAAGGAGAGAGATCAGAACTGTAGCTTTCCCCCAGCCTGTGCTTGAGTGCAAACACTCACACAGAGGTGGCATTTCTGCGTTTTGTAAACCTCTGCAAAATATTCAGAATCTTTAGAGCCTGCGTTTTCTGAGACAAAACGAACTTAAATATAGTAGAGCTCATCATTCAGTTAACTGCTGTCACCTACACTTGCCATCAAGTGTTTAAAATAATGCCTAATTATGCTAGAAAAGGAACACACTTTTTTCTGTTACAACCTTGATTTTTCAGAGCTGGCAGAAAATTTTATGGAAGCTTATAGTTTACTAATTATTTTATACCATGCATTGTGTTTTCTTGCAACCCGTTTTCATTCAACCCATCCAAAAATTATAAGATTTTATTGCTCTTTTTAAGTGATCTCTGTAGAACCAATACTTGAAATTGCCATTCCAATAGTCAGGGTAGCACGTGCACATCTTTTCTCTTTAGGTTTGTGTTGATGAGGTTGTTTATTTTAGGGACTTCACATTTGCTCCAGTATGGTGCAATGAGAACTGCACATCCACTGTGCTGCTGAACTGGTCTATGGGAGGTTAAAAAGCTCCCAGAGTCAAAGAGGAGTACAAGGAGAGTTGCAGCTCATATTTAGGTCAGAAGCAGTAAAAGAAACCTCCCTGAATGCTACTGATTCATCATTACAATGAAAGATTTTTTTGCTTCCTTTGCATGTAAAGCTACAGTATGTTAAAATTGCACTTGGTGAGTTAGTACAACACATTTAGATCTAGCTGAAGCTTTGTCTGAGGACAGTGACCTGTGAATTGTATTTTTAAATCTGTCACTGAGCTTTCAGGTAGCCAGGGGCACTGTCTGTGCTCGTTGGGAGTCATGTCGCAGTTGTATTTTATGAGAGTCTGGAAACCTGTCAGTAAGAGCCTCACAAACAACATCCTTTGGCCAAATTGATAAACTTCATTAGGTCAATGTAACTACACATACTGAAGAATTTGAAATGTACTTTTACAGGACTACATAAAAACATCACATGCCTACAGGCTCCACAACCATTAAAGACTGAGGAAAGTCATCTACTGCTTATTAAACTTTCTTTCATCTTCTGAATTAGGTAGTTGAAGTAGGTCAGTGTTGTCAAGTATTACTCTCTTACTTTTTAACCAAAGAGAAGTTAAACATTTTCATAGTTTAGAAATTTCTATACTGAATAACTCTGCATTTTATATGGCTTGTAAAATTTCAGTAACAGCTGCTTCATTTTTTGTGTTTGAGCACATGATTTCTGGAACTTTGGGAAGGCTGATAAAGGCTTGAGATTAGGGAGCCAATGACTAACGTTTTATTTCTGTGAGTGTTGTATTGTGTTCTAAATAACTTTAGCTCTGGTCACAGGGACAA
Source organism: Taeniopygia guttata (assembly GCF_048771995.1). Classification (NCBI taxonomy): domain Eukaryota; kingdom Metazoa; phylum Chordata; class Aves; order Passeriformes; family Estrildidae; genus Taeniopygia; species Taeniopygia guttata. Next base: position 8,913,074 of record NC_133031.1, on the reverse strand, counting down.
ATCACAGGGAGTTGTTGGTGAGTATATTTATCCCCGCTCTTCTCAGTGGTGAATATTGCATCCAATGTACGGGAGATGGGAGATTTCGTGCATCTCCTGTTGTTTGTACAAAAGCTTAAGGTAGATTAAGTGTTGTGATAAAAGCTGATTGCATAGTTAATGAAAGTGTGTGAGGGCTTTGTTTTTTGTTACATTAAACCACTGAAAGGTATTGTTTGCATGCATGTGTGATGTGGGATTTTAACACAGGTTTCTACAATGTGCTACTTTTAGACTTGTTTTAAAATAAAAGCTTAGCAGATCATTCATCTTTAGAAGAACTGAATTTGCAAAGAGGAAGATCTTCCTGACAATACATGACAAATGTATTTTTGCTCCCAAGCAGCACAAAGAGGAGAGATAAAACTTTTATAAATGAAGTGTACTGCACAAATTTGCACTATTTTATATAAATTTATTTTATTTTTGGTATGTAGAGCTGTATAGTAAAAAAAAAAAACAAACAAAAAAAAACAACAAAAAACCACTTTGTAAAGCCCTGCTTGGTGGAAGCAGTGGCATACCTGGGAACAGCTGCACTGGGGTAGGTCAAGGTCCAGCTGGTCCAGGACTATGCTGCCAAGAGCCATGAATATCCCCTAGGATTTCCTCTTGGCTCCAGCAGATTACTCAAAGGCTTCCACACAACAGGATCAGCTTTCATTTTGTTAGTTATGTCGAGAACATGGAAAAAAGATCCGCCATTTGATTTTCTAAAAGTGCATGTGAGGTGAACACAGCCTGGATGCCTGCCTGGGGCAGTCCAATGACCCTTTTTTGGGTGTCCATCCCTCTCTGCCTGTTCTACAGGCGGGGGCAAATTGCCATTGCTGCTGCAACCATGATGTAGCTCCTTCAAACTCTTGGCTTAGTGGGGCTAAGGGTCTATGGTCTGGGGCTTTTTTTGGGGAGCTTTTTTCTTTTTATGTTTAAAAAAGTTAACCCATTTGTTGTTCTCCCCTAGTATTGCCTGAGTAAAATACACGGGTGAATATGGTATGTGGGGAAGCAATGCTATCAACATGTGTCTATGTTGCCCACACAGTAAAAAATAGGTGAAATGAATATTTCAGTGGCTCAGGCCATGCTCCTTCCTTGTTGGTACAACATTATATTCATGAGTGATGCTTTTGTGGTAAAATGCTGGGAAAATAATGGATTTTTCTTTTCTCATTTTTTTTTAATAAGAAAAGTGTTGAAAGAGTAGAAATTTCCTTTAAAGTTCTTGAAGAAATCTCCAGAGCTTCCTCTTCCCAACAAATGCTGCCCTTGATTTACTGTTGACCCTGTGGGATGAAGTCATCAGGAGAAAGTTCTTGTTTTCTTGTATCTTTTTTCCTATACAGCCTTGTTGTTTTATTAAATTCACCAGAGTAGACATGTGTTTTAAGTCTGATGACTTGTATTACATTAGGAAATCCTCCCACAGTACAGACCTTTCTAAACATTGTTTGTTGACTTACAGGAACAAGCTCATTCCTGTTGCTGGGGCTGACATTTGTGTGTGGCAGCCACATGCTCTGGGAGACAGGGACAGCTTGGTCCCTTTCCTGTTTGCACAGTGAAATGAGCAACAACAACAAAATAGTAATGCTGTTGTCTGAGAGGGGTTTTTCTATGTTCAGATGCAGGGCAAGGCAGCTCTGAAGAGGCAGCACTTCTATTAAACATAGATGTTTGCAGCTGGGAGGCTCCTGAGAGCCTTGCACACAAGCATTTGGGGATGGGCAGCATGTCTGTATCCATCAGCCTGCCTGAAAGAATCAGGGCAGCAGCATCTGACTGAAAATCAAACAGGCACCCACTTCCTCTCATTCAAATCCACATCCACAAAAAAAGAAGGGAAAACTGAGGCGGGGGGCCAAGGGGAGTATTTGGCATCTCCCCAAGGAATGCAATAATCCCAAATGTGGTGTGAGAGCACTTCATGATCGCACACTGGCACTCGCTCCTGGCGGCTGCTGCCAGTTTCCCTCCCATGCATGCTCAGTCTTGGAGGTAATGCGAGTCTGGATGCTGGACAGTTAATCAACTGCAGGAAAATTAACATTTTGAAGACCATTCTTCTGTTGCGAGGTGCTTGCTGTTCAATAAAACACAGCATGCTGCCACGTATTGCATACTTGCAAGACCCTGCTGGCTGCCTGCTCTGTTGGCTTTTGGTTTTGGCTGGGGTTTAGCATTTCTCTGCGTTGAATTTCTCCTGTTGCCATTGCTGAGGGGAGGATAGGCTGTGCTGTGCCAGTGAAGGCAGCTGAAGTCTGGCCCTGCCTGCTCAGGATTTTCTCCAGAGCTGAAACCCTCAATGGAGGAGCACCCTGTTGTCCCTTGGTACCTGTGAGCAACCGGGAGAAAGGCTGGCAGTGTGGTGGCCTTGTGAGGCTGGTGTGGGCAAAGGATGCTGAAGAGGTTACCCCATCAGCTAAGGGTGTTTATGGGATGAAACAGGTGATGTGGTGATGAAACAGGTGTTTCTTCTTATGCTGACCCTGCAAATGGGAGGTCCTGAAAGGTTTGCTAACAATGGCTGCAAGCATTGGTGTGGAGGCAATATGCCCTCCTGTGGCAGACTCCATCTTTGAGGACAAGGATCCCTGCATGGGGAGGGTTCCCAAAAAGGGCCTGACCTCAGTGGCAGGGTCATTCCCATGAGGGCAGAGCTGTGGACAAACACAGGCCAGCTGTGGAGAAGACAGTAAAGGAGCTCTGCATGCCAATTTAGCACCCAACAGCAGTCAGGACCCTGGCAACCTGGGTAAAAGCCAACCCATCCCTAAAAAACCTTGGAGTCATTCTTTTGCTATGATGAAATACATTAAAAAAAAAAAAATTGCTCTGAAAAATAATTCTATTAAGGTTCACATGCAGTGTTTTGCCCTTTGCTGCCTAGATTTTGGGTAACAGTAGTGGTGTCTCCTTCCAACAAGGGCGATTTAGGGAGTGGTGTGTAAGTGATATATGTAAATTCCACATCAGGAGTTATAGGCCTTTGGGATGTGTTGCTGGCCAACATGGCCCAATACAGGGACCCCGTGCTCTGGCCCAACTCACATGTTTTGCTCTGGAAAGGCTCAGCTTTCTCTATACCACTGGCCAATACATGTGTACAGCTGTTGTGTTTTTCTCCCTTGAGCTTTAGCTTTGGTTCACTTTTATAATTTAAGTAACTGTATGGAAAATGATAAAGAGTAGAATGTGTGTCCTGTGATACAGTATCAAAAAAGAGACTTCACGTGATACACCCTGACCTTATGGAGGATTTTTCATGTTGGCTTTGCTCAAATAGAAATTTCAATTACTTTACCTTTTTCCAAGTCATTTAAATGCTCTTGTATTTCAGCCCCATGTCATTTGAAAAATGTACCAGTAATCTTGTTTGCTCATTTACAGCTTCTTACAGGGCTTGGCAGCTCTGCTGACCTTCCCTGACTCAGGCTCTGATCTCTGTCTTGGTAAAACACCCACAAGCTTGGCACTGGAAATATGTAATGGACTGAAATTGCTCTTGTGAAAGGGTTTTGTTATGTTTTTGTTGTGGTTTTTTTTTGTTTTGGTTTTTTTGTTTTGTTTTGTTTTGGGTTTGTTTTTTTTTTTTTTAATGTGGAATGATTTTAGGAACATAAGGAAAAAAAACATTCACATGGCACATAAAATCACTGACCTTCACCTTCAGAAAGGTTCTTTCTGTGCCCTCTGGGGAACAACTGGAGAAGTTCCTGCCAGCCCAAAGAGCTGGTTGATGTTGGGAGCAGCTGAGACAGTGTGGGCAGTGCGTTGTGCTCTGGGGTTATGCTCACAGACCAGAAAAGGAAGCCATAGCTTGGGAAACAGAAGACACATGTGGCTGGAAAAGGAATGCAGCATTAGGCTGGTCCAGAAAAAACTGAGGTAAGGATTTAGAGGGGTAATTTTGCAAAAGGAAATCGCTCTCCTCCCACCCATCACACACAGACAGGCAGAGGCAGGGAAGGGTGGCCAGACACACAGAGGAGGGGGGATGTTTTGTACTGATACAGCAACAGCGTTGTCTGGAGAGCAGCAGAGACTTTGTTACTGTTTCAAAATAAACAGAGGACTTTGGACACAGGAGAAAAACCAGCAGCTCCTCGAGAACACATTGAGCCCTGCCGTCAGCAGAGCTGCACTCTCCCACCACAGCAAGGGCAAAACTTTACCCCATTTTCAAAGAGAAGTGTGAGGAGTAACTCTGGTTTCTGGCATTGGTTTGCTGGCTAGGCAAGAGGGAGCCTCTGGAGTTTGAGCTACTGCCCATCTGGGTTTCTTCAGTCCCTGGAGGCCACTTGCTTTTCCAGCCAAAAGTATCATGATGCTTTTGAGGATGGGCAGCACATAACCTCTTGCTCCTGCTCTCTAGAAGAAAAACCACTATGAAGTCTGTATGGTTATTTCCATTTCTAAGGAACAGATGAAAAATATGAGTGGGAAAAAATTTAACCCTTTCTCACCAATGAAACTGGTCCCAGTATGCATCTGCTCTTGTTAGGGAGCCAATTCAATTTCAATTCTAATACTTTGTTTTATTAGGGTTTATTTTATCTTAATATTTGTCTTAGGTGCCTCTCTAATGTGCTATTAGTAAATCAGATGATTTTGCACCCAGCTGAGAGATACAGGATCTTGAGTGTTCCTATATGTTTAGCAGGGCTGCTCCTGCCTTGGTAAAATGCTCTGTCATGCTATTCCTTACCAGTGCTGGTCTGTGACAGCTTTACTGGTGTTGGGTGCTGATATTTGTTGATGTTTGGCCTTTTTCAAAGCAGGGCTTCTTTCTGAGTCCACCTGCTCCTTTGCTTAGTGCAAAAATGTAAATTTTGCACTGTGGCTCCCTTGTGCTTGAGCTCTTCTCTCTGCCCCTGTTCTTCAGCAGCCTGGCCAGGGTCTGTTAGACTATTGATTTTTTTTGTTTTGTTTTAAAATTATTTTTCCATCACAAGGCTGCAGGCACAGCATTGCTTGTTATTGATTTCTGACAGCATAACAAAGGGTGTGGAGGTGTTATGTTTGCAGGGCCAGCCCAGCCCCAGGGGACAGCTGGGCCCCTGCCCTGCAGAGCTGCACATCTGTGTCCCCCTCCTGCCAGAGGGGAAAACACAGCCAGAGAAGACTGATGTGAGAGGGGAAAGGCAGCACCCATTGAGGAGCTGATAAAAACATGCCCTTGAATTTGCCAGTTGGGGTCTCTTGACCTCTAACTGCAGAAACCTGGAGTTTCCAGAATCTGAGAAAACTTTTACCATTTCTCAGTTTGCTCAAAAAAAAAAAAAAAAAAAAAAAAAAAAAGCTCCTACCTCAGTACTCAATAGTGGCTGCATTCGTTTGGCATCTAAATAAAGAGAAAGCAGAAGTGAGTGGCACATCATAAAGCAGGTTGTTTTCAAAGAACCTGACCCCACTGTCTAGGGTTTGCAAAGGTCTCTTCTCCTTTGATCATTTTATCCCATCTATCCAAAACTGCAGTCGCACTTCCAATATTTGTCTGTCTGAATAATTTCTAATGGGGCCAGGACCCTTGCAGCTAGGACTTGTGCTCAGGCTACAGTGCTGTGTGCTTCTGCTGTCCACATTTGTGTTGGAGACTACCACAGCTTGGCAAAGCATTTGATCTACATCTGCACATGACATTTAATATTTCAGTGCTGTTTTTGCAGCCTATTGACAAACAGAGAGCACAACATCGATGTGGGATTTTGACTGACCCAGAGTGGAGAAAATCTGAGAGCTCAGTCCTCTGAGCTTTCTGAAATGGCCTCAACTCCAGTTGCATCCTTAGGCTGTAAATATAAGTCATGGTTCACTGACAGTGCAGCAGCAAGGACCAAAACCTGCAGGCTATTTAGCTTAGAGCAATGGCAGGCAAGAGCTTGCCAGTGGCTTCTGTGTTCCCAGAAAATCCAAAATTTTGGTCTTGGCATGAGATGTGGTGGACAGCTAATATCAAAAGGAAAATACTTTCCCTGCTGTTATTTGTTTCTCCTTTCCTTATGCCCTCCCCATGTGCCTTCCAAGCTGACATGTTGCAGAAGTGCAGGGCAGAGGTTTGGTTACAGGACCTGGGTGTTTTGTTAAGGCACAGAGGCTGCCAGGGACCACATGGCTGCGGTTCACCTGGGAGAGGGCAAATCCTCCAGTGCTCTTTAAATCCTGTGGTGCAACAGAACTTCTACCAGCATTTACAGGTTGAAGGAAGATTAAAATCTGGGACCAATTCAAGCATTTATTTAAGTCCTTTGACCAAAAGTTAAATATGTTCTTAAATCCCTATTGCAGCAATTCAGGGTGCCCATATAATAAAAGGCAAATTACTTTACCAGGTTCCAGGGAACAGCCATGTGTATGAAAAGACCTCCAATTCATACATTTTTAATACATCTCATATGCCACTTATACCACTCTTTTCCCCACCTTCCTGGTGGCCTTCTGACAAGGTGAAGTTACCTGAAAATAGATGAGATAAAGTGTGCAACTAATGAATATAAGGTTAGTTTGGGGTTTTTTTGCTTTGTAAAGCAGGAAATTAAAAGAAAAAAAACTGTTCTCAGTTCTTCTTCTTAGGTGTGAAATTTGCCAGACAGCTTTCAAGACATGTAGACACGTAATTCCCAGGAAGAAGTGGGATTTGTCTCCATAGTAATGAACTCACTATTTTTAGAAGATGTTGGTGATAAAAGCTAAGAGGGTTTTCTCATTCAAGCCTGGATTTCCATTGCTTTATCATCCCTATCATAAAGAGGCAACAGAGTAAAATTTAATGTAATAAGTCAATGCATTTAATAAGAAAACAAAGGTTTTATATTTAACAACCTAATCCCAAAAATGAAAATAAACCACCCTCAGTAAATCCTAGAATTTAGGCTTGAGTTTTTTTCTTTCCTTCATCTCAGTTTGATCTTCCTGATGTTCATTCCCAAAACTGTTTGATCAGTACATGTTTGGAGAATGACAACTTGACTAAACCATTGATATGAAATTTCAGCAATCGAGTATGTTACTGCAATTTACAAAATAATTTTGAGCTAGCAGACATTGCAGAAATGTGAGTGGTGGTTTGTGGTTTTTATCTTTTATAATGGACACTTTTCAAACAGGCATGCATGCAAACTTATATTGTTTTGAAACTTAAGTGAAACAAAACATGGGGATTTGGGCACATAGAACCTTTTCTCTGCTTAAAATCTGTGTCAAGTGTCACTTCAGGAGCTGGGCATGGACTCTTACTGGGCAGATCTTTTCCTGAGGAGCAGTATCATCAAGATATTTGTGTTTGCCTTTCAATCTGAACCCCTTAGATAAAGAGCAGCTTGATTAATTGTGACTTCCTTGCATAACCGTTTTAAAGATCAGAGGGCCTGTAAAGGTACAGAAAGTTCTGATGGGTTTTTCTCATCTATAGAATAAGGATATGAGCAACTTAAATCCAGTTACACATGCCTCAGTGGTGACTTTTTTGGAGCTGCACTTGCAGCAGGTGCATTTGCTGAGCTTTCCACCTTAGCCCTGAGCAGCAGCAGCTCCTGAGCAGACAGGAATTTACTAACAACAAATTTACTTGCTTATAAAGCAAATATGCTTGGAAGCCCCTGCATCGAATGTGGTGGCATTGTAACTGTGTCACTGGACATGAGCTGTGGTCCAGGACCAAGTGCAGACCCATTGCTAAGAACAAGTGTAGTGGTGTTTGTGAAGTCTCAGAGCAAATCTGAAGCCTGAGATCTTTTTAACTCGAGATTTTTGAGAATTGTGCACTGCAGAAATGTGTTGATTTCACAGCTGCTGAAAACATTTACTGTTAACAATGAAAACATGTTGGGCTTTGGGGGATACTTGCTGCACTACCAGAAACTATGTCAAGGATGGAACAAATTCCTGTTATCAGCCAGGACAGTTTTATTGTCATTCATAATAGAGCTGAGAGTGCAAAACACTGTGTTTCATCAGGGCTTTGGTATTAGCCTCTTTAGTACATTTTGCTTCCCTTGAAATACTCTGAATAGTTGAAATTGTATGAGTCTTGCAAAAATGAAAAAGAAAAATACACAAAAAACCTGTGTGAATATTGTACAAATATTTTCATGTTGAAGAAAAAAAATTTTTTTGATCTATTTGGTTTTTATCCAATTTCCCCCATATGTTGGACCTGGTGCCACATCCTGCATGCGCTAGGAATTAAATATATCCCAAGGATAAGGGATATATAATAATAATAATCGTTTCTCAGTTTTTATGAAAACCCATTAGAAGTATATTGTTAATAAAAGTTTGGAACACTCTAAAGGTTTCCATACAGTATTTCGACATGCAGAGAGACAAGTGGTTGAAATTAATCTGATCATCAATCCAAGCTTGCCAAGGTACAATTCTCTCAGTGGAGGGAGTTGATTGCCACAGCATTGGTGACTGCCATGGCCCTGATGTGGAAGGACAGAGTAAGAGTGTTGCTTTGCCTTTCTCACTGGTGAGGCTATTGAGGAAAACTTTCCCAGAGGAGTGAGCCTGGCTTTTGTGATTGTCTCCTCAGGCAGCTGTGGGAATTGAGGAAGTTTTGTAGCCCAGTCAGCTGATGTACTGCCCTTTACAGACAGGCTCCTTGGCTGAAATATGGAAACTGGCCCAAAGTCCTCAGTGGCTTTGGACTCTGGGCGAGGGCACAGCCCTGGTCTGTTTGGAAGTGCTCCAGACTGGAGCAAAGATGAGGATGGAAAGTCCAATAGGCAACTCAATAGGGGATGTAGTTCCTACCGTTCTGCCAGTGTGCTGTGAATTGGTGTAAAGGCTTTGGATCATAGGCTGGGAACACAAAACCCATCATCAAGGGCAGAATTGTATAACTTCTTCACCCAGGAGAAATTTTTTTTAAAACCCTAAAGCTCGAATAGAGTTTAGGCCAGCAGAAGCCTTTCTCATAACCATAGCAATTGCAGTTTAAAGCTGGGAGGGGCAAACACAGTCTTCATTTCCCATGTATCTGTTTCTGTATTTCCCCATTTTCTTCTAGCTAGAGAATAAAGTCCCAAGATTATGAAAATATTTTTCGCACCTTCTCTTTCTGCTGTGATTGAGAAACAAGCGTTCTGCAACTTTGACAGGAAAACCCATTTTCATGGACTTCCCAATCTGTACCCAGCTCAGGGACAGACTCAACTGTAGTTCAGCAATAAACCAGTCTCCAGATGTTTGGGGTTTGTACTAATAGCTGAGTTCACCCATTTGTTCTCCAAAGATTTGCCTTTTGGCTGCTGAGTGTTTGTGACATACAGCTGAGTACTGACAGCCTGAGAACTGACTGTGAGGTCAATGACAGCTGTGTGGGCTCAGACTCGGGGATCCGTTTGTCAGAGATATGTACACGTGTGCTAGGGAAGGTGTTGGATCTTGCATACATGAAGCAGGAAATATCAATAACGTTAGCTGGTGACTGTGGACACAGAAATCCTTAAAATAAAGCAACTGTATTAAATGAAGCTGCCCACTTTCTGAGTTACTTGGCTGTAGCATCCCCTGCAAACTGCAGTGTAATTTGCTCTCTGGGGTCACAGCCAGATCCTCATTGCTGTCGCTGTTTTTGGAGACTGACAGAGTTCCAGTCAGATTCCGTTTCCTAGGTACCATAGTGCAGGCAAGATCCCACACAAACCTTGCTTCATTAGCTCTGCCATCTCGAGGTCTTTCTGTCACATTCAGCAGCTCCTTGGGTATTTAGCACCATGTCTAATTGAAAAGGAAACTTCTCCCAACCTGGCTCTTCAGTTTCCTTATGCACTGTCTGAAGGGTCTACGCTTGCTCTGTCAAAGCTCTGGTAGATGCTGGAGGACTCTAGTTTATGATTATACTTTTTTTTTTTTTTTTTCTGAAGCTCTGTAGTCTGCTTTGTATCAATTTAACTGCATTTCAGAGCAAGCCAACTTAATTAATGGTTTCCCTCAGGATCTCAGACAGCAGTGTATCAGCTTTCTTACTGAAATCCATAAACATTAAATTATCTCCAATTCATTTCTTCAGTCTGTAACTTTTCCAGTTTCTTAAAAAATAGAATCAAGATTGTTTGCCAATATTTTCATTTAATATTTAATGAACATGTGTTGTTTTATTGTAAAGACATGATTCACCTTGACCTTGTTTTCAATTAGCATTTCATGTTCAGATCTAAATTTGCCTCATCATCTGTTGAAAATCCAGTTTTCATGGGAGACTTTGGAAATTTTAATTCCAAATTGACAAAAAACTGTTTTTTCTCCTCCCTTACAGACAGCTCTGTCAAGGAGCCTACTAAGCAGGGAAGGGTTGCCCTTAGACTTCTTAAAAATAATGATTTGCTGCTGAAAAACATTCCACACCAATTTCTCTCTGCTGTTGCTATGCTAGCAGCTTCCTAGATCAGAGAGACCTCACCTTCTCTTTTTTAATTTTTAGCTCTGCTATGAAGATATCCAAGCATTTGATTGTGTTTCCATTTCTGTCTGTGACAGTTGTGCTGCTGAGATGGAGGGGAGAGAGAAAGGCTGGTGGTGACGGTCATGTCGAGATCTCTCATGGGGGCACTCAGGGTGGGACAATCTGCAGAGCCAAGGCTAGGCAGTAAAGGGGATACACAGTTGAAAAGGTAGCATTAAGGATGCAAAGTTTAGGTCTCCTAGGAAGTGGGACAGCCTTTGGAGAAATTGTTTGCAAGAAAGATGGGCTTCACCTGGTTGGCTGTAGTTATTCTGGTGACATTATACTTCTCCAAGGCTTAGATGCATTTTTTTTTTCAAAATGGAAAAGCCATTGTGTATGGAAGACTTCAGAAATATGAGTGACACATCAAAAGCGGTTGAAATAATGAAAATGCTGTAATCCCAGGATTTTAAATGATAGAATATAATTAGTTTGTGAGGGAATAGCAAACTCTATTGCAAGTAAATAGCCCCTGTCAATCACAGCACATAAAACCAGACAAAAAACAAATACTGCACATATCAAAAAACAAAAAAAGGGCATGAAAATAAATACCCAGTTTAAGTCAGAATATAGAAATAAAAGTTACATCAAAAGCTTGGTAGAAGTGGAGTGCTACTAAACAGAGAGAAATCATACAGGCATGGCAGCTCATACCATGAGAGGGTAAACTTCCTAAGTTTTTTTAAGGTGGTGTCAAGAACAAGACCACCTACTTCATATAGTGTCATTGGATGTGTAAAATTACTGTAAGGACTTCAACACATGTTTGTATAGATAATAAGCTCTTTTAGAATAAGATTATTCTGTTTGGGATATGTTTTTTCATTTGGCTGGTTTTTAAATGTATTTATAAGCACAAATAAAATAAGGGAGGAACAAATGACCAATGTTCACATGGGAATATGATCCCCATTGAGAATGCAGAGCAACCCACTGTTTAATGAACTCATAGCTGTGTGGGAAAACAGGTGACCAGTGAGGGACTGAAGGTGTCAAGTCATTTGGGACAGTTCAAGCAGATGTTACTCAGGATGATTCAGAGTGCTAGGACTATGATTCTTACAATTCTGAGCAGCTGTATAATAAAAGGGCAAGGAGTTTGTATTGATAAAAACTGAATTTCAAGTTTAATCGCAGTAGGAAACAGTTCCAGCCATGCTAACCCAGGGATGGGCTCCAAATGAGCTATTGGATTTTAGGAAGGAGTTGGTCATTATGGAAACTTGTTTGAAAATGTCTGGTCAGTGTCACTAATGAAGATACCAAATGACATTTTCTTCTCTGATGACCACCAGGTAGGGTAGTCCTTATAAAATTTATGTTGTTTCAGGTAAATGATCTTATTAATGCTATCATGTAAAGTAAATGAACTGAATCTTCCATCCCTCAACTTAATCCTCTGGCATTTGGAAGTGTGTGCATTCCTATGTTAAAACTGGAACTATGTTGGTTTGGCTTCAGCCTAGTTTCTAGAGTAAAGATTTTGCTCTGAATTTTCTCAAAGGCTTTCTGTTGGTATTTTGTTTTAATCTGCTTGTATATAATTTTCTTAGTGTTAGAAACCTTCACTTCCTCTACATCAGGGATTTACACCATTTAATTTAATGGAGATCCCGCACTGATAAAATTTTATACAGTTGAGGTGATCTCTAGTTTGCAAACTTGGTGGGATTTCTAGATTTTCTTGAAAGAATTTATCATTTTGTTTTGTACACACACTGATTATCTACAGTAGATATTCACAGCTGTTTCTGTTTGCTCAGTTTTCTCTTTACACTAGACTTAGATTCAGTTTGAGAATTACACCTGAAAGAGTTATTTAATAAGAGTGATAAACGGATTTCATGAAAATTTAATTTCTGAAGGATTAGTTCTTTAAGAACTTTCATTCAGAGATTGACTGCACAGTTCTTAAAATGAAATTTTCTTATTGAAATGAACTGTGAAACAGCTTTTCATCATTGAACGAAGGGTCTACCTGCATAGAGAAGGACTCATGTTCAAATGTATTTCATATCGAAATATTACACAACATGCAAGGTTTTCCTTCTTACTGATCAGTTACTCCTTCTGCAGATTTGTGTCCTGCAAATTCATTCGCTCTATTGACCACACAGATACATTTGCTATTCTGTGCTGAACAGATCCACATTTAAAAAGCCCTCAGAGGGTTCTTCACTGGAGTTGCTTTTCATTAATTTTTTTGCTGATAATATATAGAGAAGGATGGAAAGAAATTAGTCATTTATTGTTTCTTTTAAAGTAGTCACTTAGGATTAAGAAGATTGTTCTTTTTTTTTTTCTCTGAAAGTGTAACAGCTGACCTTTAAGAGAATGGGCTTATTGTTCTGGCAAGATATTGAAGTCCATTTTTAATGAAAATATTTTTTTGAAGCTTCATATTGTTAAATGAGAAAATATAAATTCTTTCATTCCTCATCATTTCTTACACTGCACACTGAAATCATAAACAAGAATTTAAACAGAAGAAAGATTAGTGGCTGCTTCTCTACTTCTCTGTTCTTCCTCCCTGCCATCCCCTCAAAGTCTGGTACAACTACGAATCCACTTGTACATAATACATTTGAAAAATGAGTGTTTCTTGATTGCACTGGAGCTCAGGCAAAGTTCAACATCTAGATACAAATGCAAATACAGCCTTATCATTGAATGTTAATTGCTAATTCCTTATACTTAAGCTGTGGAATGGTTGCAACTGTCACAAATATTTTATTTAATATCTTTTAAAATGGAGTTCCTTCCCTGAGTGAGAACTACATTGGTTCAGTTGAATTACAGACAGTTCCCCAGAAAGAGAAATTCAGTACCTTGCAACAATTTATTTTCATTCAATTAAGAAAATACGCTGTCTTATTTTTTCCATCCTCTGACAATATCTCAGGAGTATTTTCCATTAAGTGAGGTAATCTGAGCTAATATCAACTCTCTCTTTTCCCATCACTTAGGTGGGAAGATTAATGTAATGTAATGCCCTGCTCTCAAATAGATATCAAGTCTGAAGATCTTAAATGGAATCAAATAGGACAATTTAGACTTTCATGCACCTTCCTCTAGCTGGGATATGCCCAAAAATTGCACCATTGCCATCTCCAAAAAACATAGCAAGGGAAGAAAATGCTTTTCCCCACACATTGATTGTACAAACAACAGAGACTCCTGCAGGTGATGGGTCTATAACCCTATTGGAAAGATCCCTGTTTGCCAAGCCGGGAGAGGGATGCTCTTCAGCAACTGAAATTCTCATTTTAGCCTCTCTGAGAAAGGCTCCTAATGAATACCTCTCTTTCTAGCACTGGATTGTTGGTCTGCAGGATGAGCACATCCTGGGGGATGGGGGAAAACATCACAGTAAACTTTTTATTTCCTGAATGCTCCCTCCGGCACCAATAGAGCATTAATTCTCTGCTGTTCCTGTGGCATGTGACTTCCGACTCCACGGTCTGTAATGGACAGAAGTCTCTCAAAGAGGACGTGTGGTTTCTATTTGTGCCTGGAAAGCACCTAAAAAATTTGAGGCAGCAGACTATCAACTAAGCACGAGTTTATCTTCCTGGAGACCTGCACATCTCATTTCAGGCTCCTACTCAACCTATCTTTTGTTTGTTTTATCTGCTCACAGAGATCAACCCCACCATTTCATGGCGCCACCCTTTAAAGTTGGCTGACCTGTGTATATTTTTTACTTACGTGTGCGTATATAAGTATGTATTAGTTTTGAGTAAGCTAATGTAATTGTGAGAGTTTTCAGTTGTTGAGGTTTTTTTAATATATTTTTATTGGCAGAGTTGGAAGCCATTGAAATGCAGCCATGTTGGCTTATGCTCTGTGAGGAACAGGGGGAGGAGTTGGAGTCTGCCAAATGGAAAAGGATAAAACTGGTGTAATGATATGTTGCAATCATGCTGCAAAACCTACCACAGTAAATTACTGCTGTAGCAGCCTCCTTCCTGTTGCGAAAGGCTCCAACCAGGCTTTCGTGAGTCGACTTGACATTTCAGCTCTTGAGAGAAAGTTGTCTTTGCACCCTGTATTACTGAGTGACTCCTAAGCTTCTTTGAGGACAAGCTGAAAAGCAGACATGGAGGCCAAAAGGGGCAAGTGCCTGATCTGGGGCTGGATGATGCTGCCAGTCTGTGTCTAGCCCATGGGGTTGTGGGCAGGGCTTTATCTGGCACGTTGGTCTTTACCGTGTACAGTCTTTTCTCCCCTGCCTGCTTGCTGGCAGCTGGTGTCTGTTTGTAGGTCACGTGGAGTTTTCATGGCATGACCTCCACAACCCAGCCACTGGGATGCTCTGCCCTGTGCCTGCAGCCATGGTTTGGCCGGGCTCAGTGGCCCAGGGGCAGGGTTACCCTCTGACGTGGCCTGTGGGAAATCAGCTGCAGCTCCTGATTCTGTCTGTCCCAGATGCATGTCTTCTCCACAGACATTGCACTGTGTTTGGCACACAGTTGTGTTTTCTTAACACTAAATGAAGGAGTGAAAAGGGAGAGAGCCAGAAAACTGAATTACTCTCCTGGTTTCAGAGCAATCCTCCAACAGGGAGGGGAGAAGGTGACAACCTCAGTGTGGGAAAGTTTTCAGGCTGCTCTCTAAGTTGTTTGTGTTCTGTGGAGAGAGTGGTTTGGGTCTTCTGAATCCAACTGCATGTTTGAGAAGAAATTATTCATTGACGTAGGGGAAGGAGGAAAGAGCCTCCTTCTTTAGGGAAAAGCAATGAGATCTTGGTGGTTTCAGAAGTGTAATGGCCCTTTGACAGCACTTTCCAGAAAAGCATCATACAAAACTTGATCTGCTAGTTAGCACTAAAACAAGAAAACACTGGGAGGGACTCGGAGCTGCCTTGTACCAGAAAAGTACAAGCCACCTGGTGAGGTCCGTGTTGTCAGACCAGTCACAGCGGAACATCTCTTCCCAGAGGTTTCACCTCCTGCTTGTGAGATAGATGGTGAGTATTGAGAATGCTGGGAATTATACAGAGAATCTGTAAGTCTCTAAAAGCTAAAGGGAGCGGAAACTCCCTTTTCTCAAGACACTTTCCAGTCTTGCAAATGATGGGGATCCCAGCACCCTGTGCTTTTCCAGGTGCTGCTTTGACTGTTCTTGGATTTTTCACAGCTAAGCCTGCTGTGCTGTCTCCCTTGGATATGAGTAAACTTCTAATTTCTCTTCTGTGGTGTGTATGCAATTATATTCTTCTGAAATAAAGCCAAACCAAAAAAACCCAACAGCTTTGTCCCATCCCAACTCCCATCATTATCTTCCTGTACTTGACGTTCACACCAAATCCTGGTGCTCCCCAAGTTTCCAACCTCTGCTGCTTCCAATAGTAATAAAACCTGAAAAAGCTTGTCCTGTCCTCTTTACAGCTACAACAAAATGGATGTAGATATAGCTGTGCTTTTCCCTTCAGCTATCTGGCAGTGCTCCCTTTCTTTCTCTCCAAGTCCTCCCTGTGAGGAATGAGCACAGCTGATCATGGGGATAAGGATCAGCTCAAGGGAACATATGCTAGTCAGGGAAATTTTTTCCCTTTGATGCCCACAGTTCCCCACCTCTGATGTCTCATGTGCGTTTCACATTCTCCAAGCCCAGAATCATCTGAAATCACAGGCCAGAAGCAGCTTCTCTCCCTGGGCTGTGCAGACCAGATCACCCCTAGGGGATTTTCCCTTCTTAATGTTGCCAGCAAAATAGTTTGCATGACTTGCAGAAGAATCAAACTATTTCCCAGCTATAGCCAGTTTGAAGGGATGTTGTTATGAAGAAATGCTGTTTGTTACATTGAAATGAGTGGTCAAGAAAAGCCCTAAAGAAAAGCTCTGAATAGGCAGGATCCATTTGGCCAATTTATTTCCTTTTCTCTTGTGATTTTTAGCTAGGCTTTCTCTCTTAAAATGAAATCTGATCTTTATGGGAATATCTCATTCTCTATAAAGCCATGATTTTTTTTTTCATGAGCAGACCAAGCACTACATATAAACTGCATGGAGCAGATAAGTTGACATATGTTTAAAAGTGGATTTTTTTTATATAACAGAAGTCGGTGTATCTCATTCTTTCATGCACTGGATCTTCTCTATGGAAAATCCATAAAACAAAATGGGAAATAAGAAACCATTTCTCTGCTGCTGATGTAAAATGACAGAGAGGAGGAAGTCTACGAATTATAATGGGTCAAGAAAAAATACTTTCCTGACTATTCTTTCCAAAAAAAAATCTAAACTAGTCAGAATTCCTGCATAGCACTGAGATTGGTTTGTACACCACTTTGGCCATCAAGGCAGTTTGGTTGTATTGCTTGAGATACTAAATTCTCTTGGCCATAAGAACCTTTAATCATTAATGCCACAGAGCAGTCATCTCCAAATGTGTTTGGGTAATTACTCAAAGTGGAAAACAAAGGGAATGGAGTGTGGCTTGGGGTTAGACTGCAAAGGGTTGGCATGTCTCCAGCACAGGGTTTAGTTTCCTGCTGTGAGGACAAGGCACAGGGAAAAGGTGAGTGGCTGGAGGCAGCAGGAGCCAGAGCTGAGGTCTCATTGTGTGGGGCTGTACCATGAGAGAAGTACTTTACTTCCACAATAGTGCCAAAAGTCAGTCTGCCCTTCACTGGGGGAGCATGTTGGGAAGCACATGAGAGTGGCCTCTACCAGCCTCTGTCTTTGTGCAGCTGGAGAAGTAAGAGAAGTGTCTGGCACTGCTGCCCCCAGAGCACCTTCGATGGGGGGTTCTTTTGCTCTTGCCCCATCCTTCATTCCTCAAAAACCTCTGAGAATTCCAGCTGGCAGTGAAGGAGAAGGGAAGGGGCAGCAGTGCCTAGCCTACCATCCTGCATTGCTTTAAATCCCATCACAGTGAGGCGAATCATGGCAATGAATGGCCCATGTAAACCTGTAATTCACAGCAGCTGAAAGGTGCCTCACCAACAGGATTTAGTTTATTATTTCTGCATGTTGCTCCAGAAACACTGGCTGTCAAACCCTATACCAGTGAATGAGAATTTGAGCTCTAGGAAACAGTTTTTTTCCTGTCACAGCTAACGGCTTGTCAGTGTTTCCAAGGTAATTCTGATATTTTGTCAGACCAGTTTCCTAATTATTTTTAAATGCGCTGGACTAAGTCCTGCATCAGCCTAAGGAATACATTTATTTATACGTCCTTTAGAGAATACTTTGCTTCTTTACATTTTTGTTGCTTAACATTTTTTTAAAGCAGGCCTACTGCCTGCTGTAGGGTTCATCTGTTTTTCTGCTGCTTTTTTTTTTTTTTTTTTTTTTTTTTTTTGATGTTGGGATGGGCAGAGCTGTGGATGAATGAGCACTCAGCTGGGTGATGTCCTTGCCAGATGCTACTCCTCCATCAGCTGCAAGAGAAGTGGCTTTTTTTACTCTGCTGGACCACTAGATGGGGAAATTGCATTTGCATTTTTGGGTTGCAAAATGGATCCTGGCAGCTGGGCTGAAGCTTTAGATGTAATGAAGCATATCAAGCCTGTTATCTGCAAGAGGTGTATGATGATGAGTCAAGGCTTTGCCCCTCTCTTCAGCACCACCACTACATCTCTGCAGGGAGTCAGGCTCTGCTGAACTGTGCTGGGGCCCCAGATGCTTTTGGGGATGTAATTTGCTAAGCTGACCTTTAAAGTTGCCTCTTCCTTTGAAAGGTTTCTGTGGAGTGGGGCCAGCAGGTGCCTGCCCCACTGCCAAGCCCTGCATGCACCCCACATCTTCACATGGAAAACAAGGAAAGGGCATAAATATTTCAAAAAAATTCAGAACAGGGAGCTCCTGAGGCCAGGAAACCATCAGGGCATCCAAAAGCTCACATCAGGTTCAAGGCAGGAACAAGAAACACAAGCAACTTGTGCTCAGTGCCTTCTCTTGCTTTCATTACTTTGCAGCTGCTAGGCCATTGACTTTTTCATTATGAAAGCATTTCTGAACAGAGCGGCAAAAGTGGCACCCGTACGGTGACACTGGGTCTGACAATCCTGCAGGTTGGAGACCACTAGTTATGGGGCAGAGTAATTAATGGGAAAAGATTGGGAAGATTTGGTTGATACAGTAATATTTCAAAGTTGGTTATTAAAGATATTGGCTCAAATGTGATGAGTATCACTACTCAACCATTAGAACATTCTGATTTAAGTAAAAACTTCTAGGACATAATGAATGCTTTTTCTTGTAAGAAAGCAATAAGACTGGTTATAGTCCATTTTAGATTACTCAAAGCTGTAAATTCACAAGGTGATTAATGACATGGTAATGCTACTTAAAGATACAGTTAAAAAAAAAAAAATTGAGCGCCAGTCACAGGGATGACTTTCTTTGCTGCAGGGTGTGTGACAGGATTGCAGCACTGATTTGACTCAGTGCTACAGTATTTCAATAACCACCTTCTCTGTGTAGTGCTGCTTACAGAGCAGATGTGCCTTCTGCTCAGGTATGTAAAGTTTTTCAGACTTTCTACAGGCAACATAACTTTGGAAAGCAGCTTTATTTCTTTAAAGGTATTGCTGTACTGTGTTGGTGAAGATATTTAAAGCAGTGCAGCCATTGCAGTGTGAAAGCAGCTATAAAAACATACACCTCTACCTGTGCAGGCAGGGAAATGAGCCACACCATGAGAAGTTACCTTCACACTGCCATGGTCCAGTGCATGCAGCTCTCTGCTCCCACCTCTGCAGGCCAGGCTCTGTGGGGCACAGGGTCTGCATGGGGCCTGCACCAACCATGATGGGTCTTGTCACAGCTGATGGATGATTTTTTGAAAGCTTGGTTACCCAAAAACAATGTCAGCTCAGAAGAAAGCCACAGGAATGTGTTTAAACAAGCACACCTGCATCTTTTTGGCTTTTAGAGCTGCTGTAAATAGCTTAGCCAAAAATATGGATGAGTTTATATCCTTTCAAATATCATTACCAAGTAACTAGAGAGCCAAATATTCTAGCAGCACTTGTGTGCTTATTCTGCATGTTCTTTAATAAAGAAATGATATCTTTGGATTGAAATCTGGAAGTCAGACATTAAGGAAAGAAAATGCATGTGAGCAGCAGGTACAATCATCCTGTAGGTGATTTGGGTTTGCTGTTAAGGAAGACATCTTATGTTTAACCAGATTTGGCACTAGGAGTCTACACTGACTAATTGAGGAAATTTTACAGACTCCTTTACCTCTCTGACTTAGTCAAGAAATCATCTCTGATATATGTAACAATGTGCTTGGTGAAAGATGATTTGTGGAAGTTTTTAGATTTTGATTTATAGGGATGCTTCCAGAAGGGAAACCTTAGGCCAAGTTCTTCACAAATGGAGCAAGTCCTGGTACAGGAGCAGCAGGACACTGTGTGCTCAGGGGAGCCAAGGTGTTTGAGTAGCAGCCAGTCTTTTCTGTGCCATGGAATAGAGGTAATCTTTCTACATCATTAAGGCATCTGCTTTGGCATTTATACAGGATACAAGTAGGATTATTTGTATCTTAAATATGGTGAGACAGAGAATATTCCTTTGTACATGCATGCTCCCCACCCCAATCTGTGAGCTGGCTTCACATAAGAGAGATAAATGCATTTTTCTCAGAACATTTCAGTGACAGGAGGAAGAGGCAAACGTTCTCCAGGGCATCTGCCTTGATGTCATGATTGAAAATATTCCAGAGTATATTAAGTCTTCATCTCTTGACATAAAATAGTATGGCATGGCAGGGTTCACTGTAAATCCCTCACACCAAGTGCTGGTTTGGATAAAAGGCAGATGAACATCAGTATGTGCTGCTTTGATCTTGTAGAGTAGTTTCTGATTTTTTTTTTTTGTTTATTGTGCTGGAGGGTGACCGTGGTATGAGTGGAGGTGCTGGTGGTGGTGGTAGCAGTGCAGGAGAGTGCTGAATCTCAAAGGCTTTTGCAGCAGGCTGCAAAACTGAGCACTACTCTGGTATCCCGGGAAGCAAGACTGCTTTCAGTCACATCACAGTGATGGCACTGCAAAGCATTTTCTCTACCTTCAAACTGTCTTTCACACTTGATGATGTGCACAGGGTGCTTTCCTCTCTTTAATTTTTTCCAGTCAAGTAGGGGTTACTCTGTATCCTGAACTACAAAAAGTCCTTTTGTACAGAGGCAGAGGATGTGTCTCAGCTCCCTACCATGTCTGATGAAGCTGAGGTCCAAGGATACTGCATCAAAATTAGGTTTTAAAAATTCATCTGTAAGCCATCATGGGGGGAGGAAATCAAGGAGGTGAGACATAATCACAGTCCAGTATTCCCTGGGATTGAAATGTAATACAAGTGTTGTTGTTACAGCCTTAGCTTGTAGTTTATGCTCTTTGTCAAAAACCAATCAGGTGTCTGTTATTTTGATCTATTTATGGCCAATCATTGGCCAGCACAGTAGCAAGCACTGAGCTTTGCTGTTTCTTCCCACCATTCTTTTGCAACCAGGGGTTAAAGGAAAAAGCTGCACACCACATTCTCCCTGTGCAGGATCCATACCTCAGCAGGATAGAGACAGGAGAGAAATGCACATCCTTTGGGTAATATGGCTCACACAGGTTGGCTTTACAGACTGAATGCTGGAGAGGCACAAATACATGACTGACAGTATATTCAGCCCTTCAAGGGCTTCCCAGAGCTCACCGAGCTCTGATTTTTAATGGAGGACCATCTGCTGCAACACACACTGTTATTAGCAAATGCCTACCTAATGCTTTCTAAGCAACACCCAAGGTAGATGAAACAAATTAAGAAAATATACCACCTGCTTTTCTATTTGTTTAGTTCACTGCATTTCACAACATGTTGTGTAAAGTCAGTTTTACTGTTTCCTTGCCTGGTCTGTCAGATATTGGTTTTGAGGGGGTTTTATATGCCTGGTGGAGGGAACCATAAGGATTGTAAAATCACAAAATAAATAGCTGGAATACAATAGTGTGGTGCCTGTAGCTATCTGAAAAATGAAAATAGATAGATTTGTAGTAAACAGAAATGTTCCATCAAAGCTCAAATTATATTCTGTCTGCAACTATAAATTTTTTGTCTTCTTCCAGTCATTTAGGCTGAAATTCCCAAGCTAGTTGGGAATGGTCCCCTGTTGCTTTTGAGAGCTCTCTAATTGCAAATAATTAATTAAAGGGTAGATGTATCTCGTTTTATTTCTGAATCACTTACCAAATTCTCATCTTTGCTTTCAAATTCCTTTACATCCAGCGAGTTTGTGCAATTTGCATATTCAATTAAAAATAATTTGCTTCTTTGACCTTTGATACAGTGTGAGCGTCATTTGTCCACCCACTCTTTCATAGCCAATGTTATTAACAAAAGGCTTTTAATTACTGATATATGGTTGAATTCCTGTGAGCTGCTGTTTAAAAAGTTAAGTACCAAATATTGTACTGCTGGATAGAACCCTCGCTGAGAACTGAGTCTCTACTGCTCTCAAACCCTTACTATACACAATGTGCACCTTCATCTCCCCAGCCTCTGCCTCATCAGGGTAAGCACCATTGGAAGGCCAATGTTTAGGCTGTGGGAATTGCCTGAGGTGCAGCACCACATGGAATTATCAATCCCATTCCAAGCAGTTCTACAGAGTGATTTGGTTCAGAAACAAGATTGAGGTACCCAAGTGTAAACAGTCAGGTTAAAAGTATGTAATTTCACTATTAATTTTGGATACAGGACTTGTGACTGTCCCTTCTTATTGAAAAGGAAGGGAAAGGGATGCCCCACCTGGGATAGCCATTCTAAGCTCCCTCCTTGCCAGGGTGGCTACACTGGGCAGACAGAAGCATCACTTCTTTACTTTTTTCCCACTAAGAGCTGAGCTGCTTGGTCTTGGACAACTTTGTATTGGCAGAAGTAATACCTGTAGTTTCCTTCCAGCAGTAAGTAGTTAGAGCTCTTCCCATTCCCACTTTGGGGAAAATTACAGTTTAGCTACACAAGAACAGCTCAAAGTCATGCACTTAATGGTACCCACTCTCTGACGAAGGAATCCTTTCCGCCCTCTCTCTCTCTAATTGAGTGGGCTGTCTGCATGGGAAGCTGGTACAGAAAATGTCTAAGTGAAGATCTAGAAATCCCAACTGGAGGTTTACATAAGCCTTTTGCTTTCTCTAGGCCCAGAGCTTGGATAAATAATAAATGCATCTCTGATGTGTCTATGCAGACCAACCCCAGACAAATGCCCACTTGTTCTGATATAAAATGTCTCAAGTGTCGTAGGCCAAAACTAAAACGTGTTGTTTTCTCTCTCTTGCTCTCTTTTTTCTTCCTTTTTTTTTCATCTTTTTTCTGGCTTGGCTTTCAATTACATCAGTAATACACACAGCTGCAGGATGAACAGGGATTCTCTATAATCTGAGCAATACGACAATGATATTGCATAGTACGACTCAGAGACAGTCAGATTTTCATGTCTCCCAAAATCTGCCACCTCTTTATGACTTTTCACCTGCCTAAGGACAAAGTGTGGAGCTTAGTGCTCTTAGAAGGGAATGTAACATTCCCATTTTGAATATTCCATAGGGATTTTATACTTTCTTTCCCAGCTCATATGCTAGCCATCATAGCTAACCTAAATTTTTGCAGATTAGCTACTCATGGAATTTTCTGACGGATTTTTCTGTGTCCTGTGATTTCTATGCTTTTGTGATCAACATTTGTACCTGGATCCCCCATGGCACACCCCAGGTTGAAGGTTGTCAAGGTGAGGCAGCTTGCACAGGCAGCTGAGCACACTGTGCTGCATCCTAACTCTGATACTAAACTCAGAAATTTTCTTGGTGCTTCAGTGCAAAGTGGTTTGCAAACTGACATCTTGTTCCACTTGGTTCTTGCAGTAGGAATACAAAGCTTCAGTGGTTTCCTTGTGTTTTGGCATCATCAAAGTACCTGTGCTTCTCAATTTGTTTGTCTTGCATCATCTGGGTGACTACTGAGCTGTGCTCAGAAAGAGCTGAAGTTGTTCCAGGTGTGCTGGGCCAGAGCCAGCAATTCCTGGATTATGTGCAGGTTTCCACACTACTGCTGCCTCTTCCTCCTGTAACCATGTTTGTCCATTCTCATTGAGCCTACAGAGAAGCTGACTGCACAGCCTTCAACTGCATGAGGAAATACCTGCCATGCACACTTTGGGGAACAAAGCAGGGAAACTGTAACTGCAAATGTTGGGTGGTGGGAGGGGGGTGGGGTGTACCCACCTGCCATGGTATGGCAATATGCAGCCCTCAGGCACATGAGCCCTGACAAAGGCTGAAAATCTAACAGAAACAGGGGAAAATAGGCACTAAGTGCTCAGCTCAAAGCTTCAGGCAAGATGGAACTGCCTATATGTGTGTATATATGTATATATATATATATATTTTTTCTTTTAGTAATGTGGTCCTCCCTCTGTGCTGTCCTTAAAGCCCATTTTGTAAAACCAGCTGTAAAGTGGTTGTATGATTTACTGCTCAGTTTACTACAAAACTGCACATTTCATTAAAATAATTGAGGGATAATGTCAAACTAAAAATGTAAGCTAAAGCACTTGAAGTGATGGTTAAATGTCAGCATATCATGGTGGCATTTAATAACCACAAAAGCAATTTATTCCATATATAAAATACAGCATGAAGAAAAATGTTTTGCTTTGGCAAAGAGGTCTGAACCTTTGGCTTTTTAAGAGGTCTGAACCACTGGCACTGGTCTCTCAGGTTGACTCTCAAAGAAACAGGGAGGAAGGCAGTAGCTGGGGAGGTGCAGGGAAGTGAGGAATTAATCTTGGCCTTGATTTATGAGGAAAAATAAGCAGATCACTCTTAGCTGACTCACTAAGGAAGCTGTGACACTCAGCATCCCGTCCTGTGTTCCTTTGGCTTATTAAGTACTGAGGGATGCACCCCAGCTAATAGCGACTGCTGTTTTAGATGTGTGCACCCGTGGTTTGAGGAACTGAGGCTTTAAACCACCATTAGAGATTATACTGGGCATGAAAAAATAAATGAAAGAGCTATGGAAGGAAAGTGGGATGCTGAAGGGTTGGAAGTTCCATAACATTTTTGGTAGTGCTTGTGCTCCCAGTCAGCTGGTCCTGCAGCACTCCAGTGGCAGTGTCACACGTCAGCCCGTGTGGCCACGCACACCTGGCTGTGCTCCCTTGCTGCCGGGAGCCCGGGCTCTGCGGTGACACGGCTGGGCCTGTCCCTCGGGGAGCTGCAGAGCTGCATGCCTGGCCTGAGGAGCTGCTGCTCACCTGGCCTGAGGGGCTGCTGCTCACCTGGCCTCTGGCTCTGTGTAACTCCCCTCCCTTGATGTGCTGCTTTAGGGAAGGGACTCCTGGAATGCTTTAGGGAACAACATATTCTCACCGATGCAGGCAGTCGCCCATTTGGTCTCGTAGTCTGCTGTTGCTTTTCTTCTGATCTTCCACTTTGTTTTCTTTCCTTCTGCCTTTGTTTTTTTCCCTGTTCTGCACTTGGGCAGGGAGCCTCTAGTCGCCTTCCAGCTCATGTGCAGTAGCCCCTATTGCTGCTGCCGGGAAGGAGTGACCACTCTTTGTCAGCATGTAAGGCTTTTTCTGCTGCCGTAAGCCTTGCTGTGAGTCTGCATACATTGCAATCACTGTTTCAGTTGAAACCATTGCCTGGAGCCATAAAGAACTGTGTCTGAAGGGGATGCAGGCAGCATGGGAAAAGGAAGCTACACTGCATGCTTTCACCCCATCTTTGGAAATGGGTACTGAGTCTGCCCTGCAATCCTGCATGTGGCACTTTCATGACCAAAACATGACAAATCCCAGGGCTGATGCATGAGAGAATATAAAAGGAAACTTCTATAAAAGAAGGTGCACCTTCCCACCTGGACCCTGTTCTCCACAGAAAGTGTCAGGAGGGGAAAGGAACTGAGTTGTTTTCTTATAGGGAAGGAAGGTGCAGGGACTGAAAAACGGCCACCTTCCCATCCCCTGCTTCCCCCAGCCAGTAAAACGCCAAGATACCATTTCCTTCTGTGTGAGAACAGCACACCACAGGACTTCCTCAGGAGAAAATTGTGTTCAGGGTGTGAAGTTTTGTACTTTCTCTAACTGCCAGTGACACTTTTAAACTGCACTAATGATGTTATAAACCTGGCCTTGTCTTCTCTGAGTAAAGGAATCTGCTTCAAAGCAGTCCCTGTCTTCAGGGTCTGAGGAAAATGGAGTCCCAGTGTGGAAGGGAAATAAAAGCTGTTGGTTTGTGTTTGTCTCCTTTTCCAGTGAACAGCTGAACATCTGCACAGATGCAGAGTAGAAGTAAACTTGGACAACTCTGTATACAATGGTGGCAACAGCAGAAGGGGCACAAGGAGGACAGCACTGGCCAGGGAATCCACACGCACTGCTTTTGTATTCTTCAGGCTCCCTTATCTCACACATGGAAAAGTGCAGTTCTGTCTGTGGGCTGAGCTAGACCAAGAATATGCTGAAACCTCAGTGCAGTTCTGTAGAGGATGTTCAGGTTCAACCTGCCTGTGCTTTTGCCAGGCACTGATTCAAAACAGCTATTGAAATCCCTGCCAGTATCTGCTGGCAGCAGCTTGGGCAGAAGTACAAAAGAAAGAGTCTTGCTATAAAAGCATCTTTTCTTTCTTGCTGATTAGGGACAGCAGGTCCAGTTCCCATTCACAGAGCCACAAGGTCCTGGATGCGTTGCTGTGCTGCTGCCAAGGAGCAGTTTGATAATTTCCTCCCGTCATCCTGAGTGAAAACCTCCCATTTCCTCTACAGTGCAAAGCCATGAGCCCAAAGGGTCTCAGCGAATGGAGAATTTGAGCAGTTCCTGAAGATTTCCCCATTGGGGAAAAAAGTGTGTAGCCAGAGTGATGCAGTCATTCAATAATGGGTTACGTGACCATGTGCTGACAAATCTGTGGCTATTCCTTTATTCTGTCACTAGCATACAAAATATTTTAAAAACAAAACCTTTGCTGAGGACAAAAAAGCCTTTGCTACCCCATCAAGCAGTGTACAACGGCTGGTTACATTACCTGGAGGCTGGAAGCTGCTTATGTCTCAAACTATGGATAGCAAAAGATGCAAGGAAATACAAAAAGGAGAGAGCACTGGGAAGAGATTGAATGGTTTGAGATGAAGATAGCACTAAGCACTGAACAGAACAAGCTCATCTTTGTTTTCTGTAAGGGAAGTGTGTTCCCCTTCTCTCTCTGTCCTCTTTTTCTTTCCATAGTAAGACTGGTATTTCTTATTTGGATTAGCCTGAAGACAATAACAGAATGAAACTTTAGCCTTTCTTGGAAACAGTTCATTTAAAGAGGCTTATGCAGAATTACTGGGATAAATAGGCACTCTGTGAACAGAACCCAAAGAGATATAGATTTGAGATAAATCTGTGTGAGCTCTAGAGTAAATTATTCTAATTTTGGAGAAAATATATTGCTTAACAGAAATCATGCCTCCTGGTAGGAAGAGTAAACCATGCTCCTTTTGAAAACAAACATCCCCCAGCAGCAATATTGTATGTCATTTTACTAACCACACACTTGGAGTGTTACTTGTTTTATACACTGTACCCCCTTCTGTGTTTCACAGGTCCTGACAAACTGTACACTGTAGCATGTGGGCACAAATTACAGGAAATCCCAGCTGAGAACAAACTCTTGGTGTTAGTGGGGTTTTTTTGGGTTTTTTTGGGGTTTTTTTTTTTTTTTTTGGGGGGGGGGTTGTTTGTTTTGGTTTTGTTTGTTTGTTTTTATTTAATAAAAAATAAGACCTCCTTGAAAATCATGATGACTTTGATGTGTTGGTGGCAGAGGTATGCCAATATCCCTAGACAATAGTGAGTTTACTGGGCTGGCCATGGTCTGTGTGTTCTGTGTCCCCACCAAGCAAGGGAGCAGCTCCTGGGGTGTCTCCACAGCCCACCAGTCCCACTCAAGGGGTAGCTGCATTCAGTATGCTCCATTCCCTGTCCCTTCACCACTCTCGGGTCTGTGCTGGCCATACCATGGGCAGGCTGTTCAATGGATCTGAAAGCAGCTTTTTGCTTGCTTTCACCTGGATAAACCCCGATTTTATGCAGTTAGCTTTGGCATTTGTAAAGCTGCATTGGTGGCAGGAATGGCACTTCCTGGGATAATAGAAAGTTAAGGGGAGAGTAAAGAGAAATGTTGTTTGGGGTATGAGTGTGATAGTGTTGGAATAGAAGACTGCTGATTATACCTCTCCCATCTATGTAAAAGGGTTTGTCATCAAAAGCACAAATAAGAGACTTTTCATGCAGAATTAATGTTGCTATTCACAGTCCACTGGGCACATCTTTTTAATGGAGTCAAATGCACCTATACTGAGTGTGTTTACCTCTGTGTGTATATAGATATATATATGTTACACCAGTCTGCACTGAAGCAATGTTAACCTCTGTAGGAAAGTTCTTAAGTCTTCAGTAGAGTTAAGCTATATTTAGAAAGGAGACAGGGACTGCCATTATGTCTCTGCTGCCAGCACAGAGCTTAGGCAGCCTGCTAAGGCACAGCTAAGATTGTAAAGATGTCTTGGGTGCACGGACTGAAAGTCTGGCACACTCAAACTATGCTACCAGAAATAATCTAGCCAGTTGAGCTAGGATTAAATTAATGGAAATGATAAATATATAATTTTCAAAACTTAGATCAGAGTTACCTTCAACTCCAGGATTTGCAAGATTATTCAACTTTGTTCACTTCAAGTAGTTTTTATTGACCTGGTTATTTTTACTGTTTCCCACTACCAGGTTTTTAGGTATTTATGTTGTCACTTTGTGCTTTTGATATTTCAGATAGTTTGGGTCACTCACAGCCTATCCACAACCTGTGGGATACTCTTTGCCTTTGCCTGTTTTTGGGAATTCACAAAACATCCCCAAGGATAATAAATAATCCTTCTTAGGGCAGTAGATTACATAAGTGATAAATTACTGGAAAGATACACATCTGGGATAAACAACAAGAGGTTTGCTTTCCCCAGATGGTCTGTGCTTCCTGACCAGGCAGTGCTTTGTTCCAGTCAGTGACAAAGTTTGGAATGTGTTCTGCTCTGTGTGTGTGTGAGGTGATTTCTGTTATGGGCTATTACCTGGTGTTGGAAATCCAGCCAAACAGAAGGACAAAGTGCTTTGTGGGAAACTCTGAGCATCTGAAGGTGGGTCTCTACTCCACCGTGGGCCTCATGGGCTGCAGGGGCACAGCTGCCTCACCACAGCTGTACCATGAGCTGCAGGGGAACCTGCTCTGGTGCCTGGAGCACCTCCTGCCCCTCCTCCTGCACTCACCTTGGTGTCTGTTGGGTTGTTTCTCTCACATATTCTCACTTGTCTCTGACTGAAATTGATGTTGTGCAGGATTTTTTCTCATTCTTAAATCTGTAGTGCTACTATCTTCATGGATGGGCTCAGCCTTGACCTGTGGCAGGTCTCTCTTGGAAGCATGGGCTGTGTTGAGCAGAAAATTGGGAAGCTTCTAGTAACTTCTCACTGAAGCCACCCTTGTAGCTCTCCCTGCTACTAAAACAAGTAACTAATGCACATGGAGACAATCATATAAATCAGTAGAGAAAATTCTCATATCTTTATATATAAGAATACAAGTTCTAAATAAACACATTGTATTAATGGAATAATCTGTTTTGTATAAACAGCTTTCATGTCAGCAGATTATAGGTACTTAATTTTGTGTGAAAATCACTGTACTCAACCTGAAATCAGCTACCATTAGAAGCCTGTACGAGACAGAAATGAAGACTGAATGATGTATTTGAAAACCTAGGGAAGTTCAATTCCCCATAAATCTGTCTAGAATACTCTCTTACTACAGCTGTCCCTGCAGAAATTGCTGCAGGAGTTCTGTTGCTCAGGGTGCCAGCCCTGCACGAAGCATTGTGGTGACTCGTGGGCTCTGACTCAGCACTGCAGTGATGTGATGAAGAGTCCCATCTCCACCCTGATGCAATAGCCTGAGGGTTCCTGTGATACACATCTGTTATTTGAAGAGCCACCTTAGCAAATGTTTTCTGAAAAAAAATCGAGTTTCTTCCCCCACTTCCATCCTGCTTAGGTTCTTATCCCAGGTTGACCAGACTGAATTACAACTGCCTTGTGATCTAAATATTGTATCACTTATTTGTCACCTGTGATGATCTTCCCCTTCTTCAGGGAGCAAGAACACATTTGTTGGCTGGTTTTACTCTTTTTTTTTTCTTTTTTTTTAATTTTTTTTTTTTTTTCAGAAGCAAAAGCTTTGTACCCAGAAAGGTGAAGATGAGGGTAGGGAGGAATGGCTGGATCTGAGGTGACTCTGGCTCTTTGGGTACCCAGTGGCTGCTGCATGCCTGGCCAGGGTCAGAGTTCATCACAGCCTACATCCAGGAGTTTGTGGCAGTAATAGGATGTCACCATGTAAAAATTTATTCTATTCAGTGTTCTCCCAGTAACTGAAAGCCCTACAGTATATAATTGTCTTAGCCAAAGAGGTGGACTGCTCTTTTACCTGATTGTAGTTACAACATATATAAGCAAAGCATATGTCTAAACTGTGAATTCCCAGTTCATCCCAACAGCCATAAGGCATTCCAGCATGGCTGTATGAGCCTGGGCACAGCTCTGGGGGGAGCATTAGCCCAGCCTGTGTGCTGTGGCTGCACTTCAGCCTTTTGATGTGCAAAACACAGAGTGTCGGGGAAAAGAAACCGATAATTTCCAACTATGTGTCTTTGTGGGGTCAGGGAGCACATCCCCCATGCCTGCCCTCTATTTTCACTAAAATAGATGAATTTTAGAGTAGGTGATGACCTACAAAACGTGGGAAGCTTGCCTGCTACAGTTCCTGGGAGATTAGAGGGAGGCTGGATGTGGGCTGTGAAGGCATAATGATTTTGTTTTTAAACTTGTTAGCCACTTAGAGTTCCAACCTCATTAAATCCATGCACTACAACTCAGTGGCCTTTGAATGAATGGATTAATTCTGTGTTATTTTATCACTTCTCTCCTGCATCTGTGCAGTCTAAATTTATCTTGTTTTCTCATTTATAAGTGTTGTGAAGGAAACTCCTTGGAGATGATACAGTGTGCTGAACACGAAAGCCTCCATTGAGCTCGATCACTGCAAACAATCATCATAACAGCTCCTCAAAGCTGTAGCTGGGGTCACACTTCATGGGGGATGTGTTAACTGTAGGGGTCCCCTTTTCACTGCTTCATCCAGGGATCTCTGTGAAACACCTAGAAAGGTGCAGAGCATCAAAGCAGCAGTATTGATTTATGAGACTTAGGTTCATTTTTGGTCTAAGATGACTGTGAATTGCACCTTCTGGCAACAGTGTCAAAGCAGCTGCAGGTCCAGAAAATGGCGTGAAGAACCAGAATTTGTGCTCTTCATTGCTTTTATAGAGAAAATGCTAGATGTTGGATTCTTTGCAAATAGAAACCTCTCATGCTGAGCACAGACTATCTCAGGCCACTTCAGCTCAGTGGGCACTAGAAGAGCTGTGGTAATGTGTGCTGTAGTCTAACAAAAATTTCCTATCTCCTTTCACAAAGCATCTGGAAAGCCTTGCTGGCTTTCTTTTTTTCTTGCTGGATAATGAAAGTTTGATTTGATTTTCAGGTGAAGAGTTATTCAGACCAGTAGATGATAGCATGTCCATGAAAGATCCTTGACAGAAACAGAGATTCTTCCCTGGAAGATGGGCATTAGGTACTGGTAAAGAGGGTGAAATTCACTTTATGATGTTGGCAGGATGGTAATCAGTAGAGAGAAGCTCCTCTGAAGCCACTTCAGGATTTCAGAAGCTGAGCAGTAAATGCAGCAGAATCAGTGGAGCCCTTTCGACCTGGTCACTGTGTACTACATGCTCGGACCTACCAAGGTGCCAGTTACATATTTTGCTGTATCCAGCAGTTTCATTTTAGTTCAAACCTCTCCTCTGATAAATGTGGGATAACAACTCTCCCACTCAGATTTTTTCTTCCTGTAGAATTTTAATATGAATTATTTTATAGTTGGCGATTTTAGATGTCTGTGCAAGTTCCCCTATGAAAGGAGCAATCTGCCCACAGTCTTGGAAGCAGGGCAGCCCACACAAACAGGGGACTCACTCTGGTTTGTTTAGAGAACGCTGGAGGCAGGAGAAATCTCAGAGATCCAGAAAACTTGTCTTGGCTCTTGGTCTAAGGGACCTTGGAGTGTTTTATCTGCTCCCAGCAGGATCTCTGTGGACACACACACTCACACACTGCACAGTCACGGGGTGGCTGATCTCTCTGCAGCCTCAGTGTTGTGTGTTGTGAAATTGGAGCACTGTTGGGGCTACCATGAGGGCAAGGATGAGCCACCTTTCCTGCAAACCAGCCCAGCCTCTGTCCTCTGCTGCCCAGCTGCTAGGCACACTGTATATTTTGTTTAGGCTGGGTGCTTCATATTGCCTTGTAGAATTCATTCCTCTTCTCCATGGCTGATGCCACTTTGCTCCTAAGACTAAACCTGTCGTCCTCCTGCCTCTTGACAGCTACAGGTCCTTCCTGAGCAGATCAGTTGAGAAGAGATGCCCCAGGAAGACACCCTCACTCTTGCTTTCCAGGAGTAAACTGCAGCCTCAATCCAAATGTGCTGTAACATTGCTTAGGCTACTCCCTCCCACTGTAGGCAATGAGTAAACTGTTAACCGAGATGATTTTCTATTAACAAGTTTGAGTAAGTGCATCTTATGCTGCTTTGGATTTGTTACCTGATAGCCTGGATCCACATGTGGGTAAATGTGGAAAATAAATTAAATTACTCACCAGTGCTCATGGGCTGAAACTTCAGGTCTAACTGTGTGTGGGCTGACAATACCACTTTGACAGGGAGCTTGTTTATGAGGAGCTGGATGATAGAGCTGCAGGAAGGAATTCGATTCAATGTCTTCTACACCTGTTAATTGAATCAGGCTGAGGTGCTTGCAGGGAGGGTGCATTTAGACAACATCAGGGCTTGGTTTGCATCTGTACAGCCCTGGCTGAAAGCTGGAGCTGCGCCTGTGAAATCCCGAAGGCAAGCGATGAATCAGCTCCGTCCACCCCTCGCTGCTGCTCCCGTGTCGGTGCGTGTTCCGCAGAGGGACCCTCCGCCCGGGCTCTGCTCCGCGCTGCCGAGGATCAGGGCAGGACGGGCTGGGCCGGTCACGCCTCTCCCAGGACCCAGGAAAGCCGCGGCAGAGCCTCTTCTGCAAGGTCACACACTTCTGGGACACAGACCTGGCAGCCCCTTTTGGGGTTATGCCGGCAGATTGGCTCTGTGCATGATAGTGCGTGAGCTCCTGTAGAAACCCCTCCCCGCCAGGGCAGAGAGAGCATCCATGTCTGTCAAAATTAGCCCAAAGAGAAGGGCCTTTAGTGCAGAACACCAGTGGGATCATCAAGCCCTTTGTTTTCAGGAAGGATATGGCTGTTACCTTATAATTAACTTCTGGAAAATGATCTGCATTATTAGATGGAGTATGTAGTGAGGACACAGGTTTTTTGATCTTAAATTTGAGTACATCTAAGCACATGTGGGTAATTTGTAAACAGCTGTTAAATACAAATCTTTGTAAAAAGGCTTAATGTAGCAGTCATTAAAATCAATATTAGGTTAATGCAGAAAAATCTATTCACATAGCAATAGTTTTCTGGTTTTATTTTGGCATTCTTTCTTACAATTACTTTTGGTTTACTCTTAACCTGGAACACTAAACTTCATATTCACAAATGTAAATAACATTATATAAGACTTGGAGGAACTGTCTGGAGAGCCTTCAGTACAACATTAAGACAATCTACTTCACCTCTGAGAAATATTTGTGTAACCTCATCTTAAAACCTTACACAGAGTCCCTCAACCATGGAAAAAAGAAAATTGTGTGCCAGGCCCTGGACTTTACTTATTCCAACTGAGATCTTAACAATGTTGAAGGAAAAAGAATAACAACCTGCCTTATTAATGCAGGCCATGAAATCTGCCTCCTGCGCATCAGCATTGCTTTGCAAACTTCAGTTCAAGATGACTCCTAATCCTTTTCTATGTATTGCTGCTTGGCTAGTCATCACTGACATTGTACAGCATATTTGATTTTGTCTTCCTTGGTGTAGGGATTTGCATGTGATCAAACACTTTGAATCATGTCAGACAGAAAAGATATATATCAGAAGCAAATATGATTTGAAAGCCAATGTAGTTTGTAGCGTACAGTCAGTTACGCAGTGACAGCTGCTCCAGTAGCAGCAGAGGGATTTCATTTCCTTTTGCTGGGTGCTGTGTGTTTTTCTAACAAATGCAAAGAACTGCAGCAGATTCATTTTCAGTGAGCCAGGAAGCAACTGTGACCTGTTGTTCCCAGTACACACCTGAAGGCAGATATATTCATATCCCAGACCACAGCAAGTTTTGTGGTTTTGTTGGTACAATAATTTGGGGGTTTGTAGCATCCAGGAAAAGCCTATGAGACAGGTTATATTATGATTATCTGTGTCTTCTAATTGGTTACAATTAGCTGAAGTAGTTTTCTTAGTTTTCCTGACATAAACTTCTATTATTACTAAAACTTGAGCCCAGTGATATGTTCAGCTTTGTGACAAAAACCAGGGGAGAGAAATTGCAGTGAACATGGAATAATATTTTAAATGTGGTTGAAAGATATTTGCAACACTTGAAGAAACAACATGAGGTAGTTTCAGACTTGCTTGAATTTCTTTATATTTGATCTCCATGCATGGAGCTTTTGTTCTGGTTTTGGGTGTAAAAACACCCTGGTAATGTGCAGATGTGGGTGTTAACTTCAGCCTCAGACAGCTGCAGTGATAGTAAATAGGAATAGGATGGGCCACAATAATTTATCAACAGTCTTGTTTTCAGTCTGCTGTTGCAGGCTGAAGGACCCCTTTGTGCAGCAGCATAATAACCAGCAGGCAGATGACTTTGACTCTCTCACTCTCAGGGGCACATGAATAAGAGCTAATGAAAATAGCTGAGAGACAAGAGGGAGAGCTGCCTCCTGTTGCCAGCAAAGCCTGGCCTTTCTAACACCCCACACATCTGTAACAGGCCAAGTCTACAGCACAGCACACAGAGCCAACAACTGTAAACAACGGTGTCGGAGCACAATGTGGGCTGTATGCATGTTTATTCCAGATCAATTAACACAGGTCTCTTCTTCACTGCAGCAGAGAAAATAAAGCAATTCTTTGTCCCTTTGCAACAGCCTGTTTTAAAGACAGCAGTTTTAACTAAGGATGTTTGGAAATTGTATAGTAGTGATGAGAGGATCTCCCACAGTTTTATATTTCACTGGCATCCTTATTTCCTGGAAAGATGGAGGATATCTAAATATGCCACTCATGAGAAATGCAAAGGTCTGTAGACAGAAGTAGATCCAGTCAAAATTTTTGGTGATGGTGTCTTTATACTTCTAACAGAAATGTTTAATTCCCTGAAATATTTGCTTTTTTGCTTAAAAAAGAGATGGTCTTCAATAATTAAAACCTTTATCCAATATTAAGACAAAAAGACTGAGGAAATACTTCCCTAGCAAAATAAAATACCTTTAAAATGCTATGTTCAATCTCATAGCTAAACTCCAGATGAGTGCATCACAATGAATGGAGTATTTGATAGATCTCACCAGCCACTAGCACAAGCAGATAGAAAACTTGCAGTATAAATTACAAAATGTAAGTGCAAAAAGAGTTCAGCTTTACCACATGCAGTTGTGATAGATGTGTGGTGTGATGATATAGCCTATGCAAGAGTTATCCTGGAAAAATACATGGTGCCTTCATCACCCAGGTGCATGAAAGAGAGTGTGAAACAGGATTAGGTATGAGGAAATGATGGACATGTGTGGAGTATCCTATGGGATCAAACCAGTAGGGCTTAATTTGTGCAACTTGAAAAGGGCAAGAAGAGCTGTGATCACTTTAAATTAGATGAATCAGAGAAAGAAACACCATGGAAAACTATTTTCGTTCAAATAAAACGAATTATTGGTTGAGAGAGTTATCATGAAGATAACTCAGCAAAAGGTAGCCACAAATATAAAATGGAAATAAAATAATGAATTTTAGCCTTCACACAGAAAAAAAAAAAAAAAAAAAAAAAAAGGATGGGCAAATAAGACATTTTAAAGATTTTATCAACTGCAACCAAGGGCATAGCGGGGGAAAAAACCTCAATAGCTGTTCTTTTTTACGGAAAACTTGAAGCCTTTTTGTACTCTCAAAAAATAGTAGTTGTAGCAGTTCTTGAAAAACATTCACTGTTATTTGAGTAACATTCATTGCTTATTGAAGAACCTTTTGTGCTCAAGGGACCAATCTACTTAATGTTCATCCCAATGATTTAAGCCCCGTCTCTGTGTCCTGGTTAGGAAGACCGGAGGACTGGAAGTGATGCTGCAAGACATAGCCTAAAGGGAGAAGTAACAAATGTTGCAAGCACCACGGTCCCCATTTCCAGGTTTTTGGGAGAGACATTCCCATACCAAATTGGACTATGAATGACCAAAGCCTCCATGTAAAGCCCAGTTGTGCACAGTTTGAAAAGCAGTAGTAGTTATGCTAAAATCAACTGAAAATACCAGCTACACAAGGAAGCATATGCTGTAGTTATCTTTTGATACTACTGTTTTTATGCCACTGAAAAAAATTATGGTTGCATTTAGTTCCATTAAATTAACAAAAATTTAATTTCACTAAATGAATATGTTGCTTCTAGCAAATATTTCAAAATTGCACTTAATTTACTTTAATTTTAGTATGATTTTATTATTCTTATATCAAGGCATTTTTAGGTTGAAGTACCTTTCCAACAAAGGAAAAGAAAAAAAATTAGCTTTCCATCTTCTAGTCATCTGCTAGAAATTATAATAGTGTATTCTGAATAGACACTTTAGAAGTAAGTAGTCAAAGCAAATTTGTCAAATGATTATTTTCAGGTGCCAGCGACCAAGATACTAATTACTTTTCTTTTGCTATCAAAGCTGTACCTGAAAATTGAGCAAGGCATTCATAGACAGGTTTTCCCCCACACCCCATAACTAAAAAAATATCCAACATGACTTGTGAAAGATGATTAGCATGCAGGGAGTCACCTTTCCCTGTGTTAGCACAGTGCTCAGAACAATTAGACACCTGAACGCTACTATAGCAGACACAGTAGCAGTGGTGTGATAAGTAGCCCATTAAAATGACAGTTGATGCCATATGAATAATTTCCTTCTCATTTGTCACCAGTCGCTGCAGGAACTTCTTTGTAAAGACAGCTCCTCCAGAGATCTTGCCTGGATGCAAGGCCCAGAGAGCAGGTTTGGGCTGCAGCGAGCATCTGGCGGCAGCACTGCTATGCAGCCAGCCCTTGCAGCTGGCAAGGGCCAGTGTGCCTCCCTCGAGTCCTTTTCTGTCTCGGGTGTCTGGGTGGCACTTCTGAATGCGATCTTGGGTCAGCCTGTTCCTGCTGCAGCTTATGTGTGTACATAGCAAACACTGCTGGGAGTGGGAGAGAATGATGTGCGATTTCCTGCTGGCCTCTGGGAGCTGTCTGCTGAGGCGTGATATGTAAAAGCAAGAAGAAGATGGGGGTAGCTTGGTGTGCTTTACAACCAGCAGGCGCAGGCAGAGCTGCAGGCCTGTTTCTGTGCAGCTCTGACACCGCACCGCCATCCCGGGCTGAGCCCCGAGCACCGGGGCTGCCCCGGCTCTGGGACCGTGCCGGGCTCCGGGCAGCGCGGGAGCGGCCCCGGGCCGAGCGCCGTGCCCGAGGGCACCGCAAGCTGCTCCAGCCCTGCGGCTCCTTGTCTTGCCAAGGGCACGCTCCTAAAAGCCAGGCTACTGAAAGTGTAATTATAACTCTGCAGCAGGGTTAAGAGCTGCTGCTCATTTTCCTCTGTGATTTGGGTGCTTTTTACTAACCCAGTTAGGCTGGCACAGGTAGGAACCACGGTGGATGAGAGATAGTCCTTCTGTCCGTGCATGGTCCTGGTGGAGTCTCAACACAGCATTTGGGGAAACCCGTGGAGTCTCCCCAGAAGTTTTGTACATTATGTTCCTGGTTTGTATAAAACTCAGAGATAAGAGAGAATCTGTAAGGAGAGCCTGACTCTCCACAGTTGTTAGCTCTGGAAGATGTGGCAGTTGACAGCTCTGGAAGAAGTGGGAGACCTTGCTCCAGTTGCTGTTTGACATCTTATCTTAGCAGAACATCTTAACACGCAGGATTTGGCAGCAGCCTGGCTGCTGCTCAGCTCCACGTGCTCTCTGCTGAATAATTGCCCAGCGCAATGGGGCATCGCCGGTACTCACACCAGCACACCAGAGAATCCAGAGAGCCCCACGCTCCTCAGCCAGTGCTTGGCAGGTGCAGGATACACAGGCTGTGCAGCCGGGGAAGCCTCTGGATTGCAATTTATGTGCAAAGGTATATTTTAGTTCAGGGAGTCGGTACTTATCTATTGATTACAGCTTACAAACACATAATTGCTCAGCCATAATGAAGCTATGGATGCTTGCTTCTTGATTTAAACTTTGAAAAAAACAATTGGCTCCGAAGCCTAAGTCTATATTTTGCAGAAATAAAGCACCTTTCCTGTCAGGGTTCTTCAAAAGTTCTAATTGTATAATTTGCCCCAGAGTTACACAACATTAAGTTGTTGTTTTTTTTTTTTTTTCCAGAAAGAAGAGGTAATTAAATGAACACCCAATGGAATTCGTTGATAAACATATGTCCTGTGGCAATATAGAAAAGCAAATAATATTCTTTCTTGATGTAATGCATCATTTAAGAAATTGTAAAGCAATAAATGTATCAGGCTCTGGATCTAACAGGGCATATTGAGAAAAACGCGGCTGTTAGAGTCACAGTTCTAGAATTGTTACATTTTTCCGAGATAGCAACATAAGAAGAGAGAATTCCACTAAAAATAGAAGAGACAGAATATCAACATTGCATGCCTGATAATTAAGAAATCAATAACAATACTCAATGGTATGCAAAGCTCAGCTGCTTCTGACATTTCTAGGACCTGAGACTCCAAACTTCTACATAAACCTGGGTTTTTATTCATATCAGCAGTATCATTGTTGTCAGGGAGACAGTCGCTCATGTATCATTGCCACACAGAGCATTTTAATCATCCCTTCTGCACACAGAATTTCTGTGTTTAAAACACCAAATGAAGGTTCCTTTTCTCACTTACTTTGCGTCTAGATACTGCAGCTAGACAAAAGTCCTGTGTTAGATCATGTGTGAAGAAGGGAAAAGTCATTTCAGAGAGAAAAGAAGCACTTATTATTAGTGTTCCCAAGACATACTGTTGTAAGACAAAAATTTTGATTTTTTTCATTCTTAATGCATTCTGTGCCAATGCCCGTTATTTTTGTAGTTAGCTTTTCACAGTTGCTTGACTACTTTGCTATATTTTTATTACAGCTATAGCCATCTCTTACCAAAAAAAAAAAAAAAAAAAAAAAAAAAAAAAAAAAAAGATTAAGGAAAAAAAAAAATCAGACAGGTAGGATGTTATTTGAGTCTCTTGCTGAATTCAATAGAAATTGCCAAAGACTAGAATGTCATAGAATTGTGGGAACCCTGACGTCTGCTCGTATGTTTTTCATATTTCTGAATAATTTATAATTTGAGGGAAAATGTGAGGTCTTTGTCATCTTTCATTTTTGTCTTCTTTATAAATTTAATTTTCTCAAGGAGACAGTGTGGAACTGCCAGAAACATAATCAGAATCGTAGCAATTTCAACCCCCACTATTTAAAATTTGTGCCTGTTAATGCAGAATAATTGCTTCTCCAAAGACTATCACAATTCACCTGCAGGCTCAGCCTTTCACAGCCCCACCACCGACTCCCAAAGGCATATGGGCTGGGATGAGGCTTTGCATAATTCAGGGCTGAAATAAACACGCAGAAATATTCCTCAGTGGATGGACTCTGCCGTGGCTGTGCACCATGGCAGTGCCAGGGTACCGCGGGGTGCCTGGGACTGCTCCGAGCCAGTGGGGCCCAGCCGGGCTGGCCAGGGGGGGCTGGCACCCAGTGCCGGCAGGACAAGGGGTCCTGGTGACAATCGTGCTACCAGAGGATGGGGGAGAGGTGGTCTCACGGTATTGATTGCCACACCTCAACTCCTGCTGACCCCCAGAACACACGTGAATCCTTTTTGTAGGTGTAAATAAATAACAAATGGGCTCCTGGGGAGTGGAGTTGGGAATTCAGAGTTTGTTCTGGGATCTGTAGCTCGTTCTCCTAGTGGCCGCTGGCAAGTCAGCCGGATCCTGTCCCCCACCTCTGTCTGTAAAAACCATTTATCACTTGTCTTGTGGGCACATTATAATGGTTGATTGCCTAATACATGCAAAATGCTTTGAATTCAAAATGTGTTGGACAAGAGCCTGTTTCTTTCTCAACACTGCTTTCTGAGGTGACTATAAGCAGATATTGGGAGTGTTTTTTCAGAGCTATGCAGTTGGAAAAAATAGCTAGACTATGTGCATTTACAGTTCAGGTATTTTTGTTTCCTTTCCTGCCCCAAGTTATTTGAGTAAGTTCTCCAGGAGGACGACAAAGAAGGGAGATTTGAGAGTCTCACAGGACAAGCTTGCCCAAAACATTTAAGGAAATTAGGCTAAACTCGGTATCAATGTCAATATTTCTTTTTAACATTGTTTTGGAAAGAAGGAATTACAATAATAAATTATTTGGTTTTTCTTTCAGGGGCAAATATGTAAAAAAAATTTGCTTACTGCCTCAAAACTATAAATTGCATCATCTTAAGCTCATAGATAATGTTGCTCTGTAGACCATACCAAAGAGAGAGGCTTGGCTGGTGTACCAAACTGATCTTGGGGGCACAGTGGATCTTGTCCACTGAAATGTGCCATATGTGCCAGTTCCCCATAGAATATAATCTTTCTTCCTTGTGCCCACTGCATTTATCAGACTGTAAGATTTTTCTGATGTAGACATCCTTTTTGCCAGTTTGGGGTTTAATTCTGTTGCCCAGTAACCAGTGCTTATCTCTGCTCACCTACCTTCAATCTGGCAAATTGGTGCCACAGTTAAAATCAGGGTCCCTGTTATAATCTGTACAAGTACATGATGGTGTTCTTAGCAGATGAAGCCCTTTTTCCCCGGACAGTAGACTTCCTCGATAACAAGGGTCGGGAAAAAAACCCAAACAGTTGTGCATAAACAAAGCGGTCTCCATGTTTAGTTTGGATTTGATTCCTTGAGAAAACATGTACAAGGAAGGTTTTGGGCTGAAACTATACAAATTAATTGAACTTTTATCTTTCTTTTAAGAAAGTGTTCAAATAAAAGGTGAGGAAAGATAAGGAACGAAAGCTTATTGTTCCATTTCAGGTGAAGCAAAACACTTCAGGTCAGGCAGGCATCAAAACCAAAAGAAAGATTTTCACTCCTTATTTTTCTATTTTGCCTTCTTCTTAGAAGTAAAATTTTCATGCTGTGCCACTCTGGCATATCTTTTGCAGAGTATCCATTTTGATTATCACCTCTGGGCAGACTTTTTCACAGGTTACAGGATTAATTTATTGCTCAAGCAAGAAGAGAAACACATGTTACCTGCAAAGTGCAGAACTTTTCTTATCCTAAGTGTAATTCATCTCATTGTAAGGCAAAATTTTCATGATTCTGAAACTAATAATATAGTCATCAAAACATCTTCCAAAGTACAAGAAGTGGCAAATGTCTCTGTAGATTTAATACAAACTGAGATTACTTTCAATAAAAAGCCACCGGAATTTTCCAGGCCAGTAGGGACCCACATACTGTGTAAAAGTGTAGAATTTCAATGAAACAAACTTGACAGCACCATTACTTTCCATTCCAGTATAAAACCTGTTTTTACTGATTAAGGAGGTCAATGAGGAGCTCTGAAGTCTCCAAAGAATTGTATTTTTTGTCTTGGCTGTTTGTCTCGGTAACATTGGCAGACTAGGGAAGTCTACTTGTACCTCATCATGTAACTGTATTCTGAAGTGCAGCCTAAGCACTGGATTTCTGAGTCATGTTGTATCAGGCTAGATCCCCCCCTAATTACACCAGCATAAACAGTTGTAGCTTAATTGAATTAAGTTGAATTGGATAATTGCTGTGAGAAGAAAGCAGATCTCATTGAAGTCACAGTTGAAACTAATGTTTTAAAATCCACTCAGTATGCTAAGAAGTTATGCAAAGTGCTGAATGTTGTGAGTTTCTGTAGAAGTTCAAGAAACTTGCACTACATTTGTGACAAATCCTCATTTGAAGCACATTAGTAACCTGATAATTCAACTGTGAATTTTTGTGTGATATTCTGTAAGCAATAGAGATGTATGGATATGTTTATAAATCACATTAATTTGCTCATCCACCAACAGAATCTACTCCCCTAATTCTTCTGAGAAGCACATTAGACCATGCATTGCTTCAAGAGATTCAGGAGCATATAAGGCATAAAGTGTGCAGCTGGGACCTGATCCTTTGGGATAGTCAGCTCTGGATATGGACTTGTTCCCTGTTTTCAAAGTGAGTTCTTGGAATAACACACATCATGGTGAAGGCCAACACAGCATAGTGACAGACACAAAAATGCATCATCTGTCAAAAGGAAAAGGAGTAGCAGGCAAATCAGCAGGCTGCAGCTATAATCTTTCATGCAAAGGGCTTTAAAAACATTAGTTCAGACTCGCAGCCTCCCTTGAGGAGTGAGGAAATACAATAATGTCAGAGACAGTTGCTACTTGTTTAGGATCATACACTTAGTGGCAAAGTGGGGACTAGAAGTTGGAAACCCCATGCACACAAAATGCTTGAGGATATTCCTGGTAAAACAGCAGTGATCTGATTAAAAAAAAATCAAACATCATAGAGATATGTGAATGATTTTTTAACATTCCCTTGAGATGCCTCAAAGTGGATTTGAAAGATGAATATGGTACAAGCAAGTCTTAGTGGATCCATTGTTCGCTCCCTCTCAGGCTCACCTGAGGCACTGAGAAGAGCTGGCAGGATGCTGAAGGTGTCCTGGGGGCTATCCCAGCACACATGCAGTTGTGGATGCTCTCCTAAAAAAGCTTATCAACAGGCACTGTGTTCTTGTCTCAGCTGTCCCAGCAGCAGCAGGAGCCTGTGCTGCTCTCACAGGGCTGCTGCAAACCCTTGCTGGGGCTAGACATGCTGTGCATGCAATCGGCTGCCATTCAAGTTCACTCATAGGACATCTCCTGTGGAAATAAACAGATAAATTATTTACTGTGCAGGCAAGATGATACTGAATACCATGGCAGCTAAATATTGTAGCTACACTAAGTTCTTGTGAATAGGACATAACTTATTCATAGTCAGAAAGTGCAAGAACTCTTTCACAAGCTACATTTTTGTCAGTCATGATGATTTTCCATGTGTTCTGTATTATAGGAAGTCCTCTTTGAAAAGGGGACTGTAAATTATTTATTGTGCAGGGAAGATGATCCTAAATGGTACAGCAGAGAAACCATGTAGCTGCAGTGAATTCACATGAGCATGATATGCTGTTCACAAACTATTTCTTTAGCCTGCCTTCCATGCCAAAATTGTGATAACCAACAGCCCACTAATGCTTTTCAGCTGGGATACAGAGGTCTTCTGGAGAGCAGGCACAGGTTAGCCCTTCTAAATCTGTAGCACCTTCCCCTCTGTCCAGAAAGCAAGTTACCCTCGCCTGTGTAAATCTTCAGGAGGTATCTAAGTCATTCTGGTGTCTCTTGGTAGTGCTTTGCTTTTTAATTTGTTGCCATCTGGGGCCAGGCCCTGCCCCTGGAGGCCAGAGACTCCATCACCTTTCTGCAGGGTGATGTATGTGCTGCTGAGTGC
Organism: Taeniopygia guttata; assembly: GCF_048771995.1. NCBI lineage: Eukaryota > Metazoa > Chordata > Aves > Passeriformes > Estrildidae > Taeniopygia > Taeniopygia guttata. The sequence continues at coordinate 8,869,676 of NC_133031.1, read as the reverse complement.
TGGCTGAAGGACGTGGTGCTCCCAGGGGTTGTTTTGAGGTGGACTTGAACCCTGCAGCTCATGTTCAGCACACTTGCACATGGTATAGGCTGCCATAGACATTGATATAAGGTGACATACCATCAACCAGAACTACTCTTTAAAAGGGGAGTGAAAAGAGAAAAACACCAGCAAAGACAGCAGATGGCACCTTGAATATTCAAGTGAGTGGACTCAAGTGCTCATCCACTATAATGGCAGAATATTAGTTTTGAACACCCGACCCTCAAGCTGCAAAGGCTTGTTGTCGTCAAAATCATTTCCCCTTTATTTTATATAGAAGTGTTTTGAGGTGGCTGTGATGATTATTGTGGTTCTTGCACCATGTTCCAGGGTACCTGGAGCCTGGCATAATGAGGGAACTCTCCTCGCTGCCGTCCCTCAGCTTGTGCTTTTGTCCCTCAGTATGGCAAGGATATGAAATATCCCTGGCCACAACATTTTTAAGGAATGAAACAAGGGAAACTAACTTTCCACTTTCTCATGCCTGTCTTTATATTTCTTCAGATGCTTTCTCTGTTTGAAGGACTTCTGCATCTCCTGTCTCTAATTTGTAGTGTGGTGGTCTAATTTACTAGGGAGGCTCAGAGCTCCCATCTCTTATGCACAGATTGAAGAGGTAGCACAGTGAAGCTGAGCAACATAGCTAGTGATTATCTCTGGTGACCGGACAAACCACCTTTCCTTCTGTAGTACTGCTGAGGAAAAGGACTTGTCATCCTCTTTATAATTTATTGTAGATAAAGCAGTGTGAGAGTCAATGTAAATGCAAATGGGAGAACATTTACCTGCAGAAAGTTAAAATCTGCTTGTTCCCTTCATTCATGTAATCCTACATATAAATGTGTTTGTTGCAGATAAAGTAGCTATCATAGTTAATTTATTCTGCATGCTTCTTATTAGCTATGTTAATTCCCTTAACTCATCCCATCACATTTCTCCTCTTTGCATCAATTCTGTTTTGATTTTCTAGAACAGGTTTTACAACATGACAGCTGTGTTAAAATACTTTCTAGAAACAGCCCTGTGCTTACTCTTACCTGTGTAGCTTTTCTGTCTTACAGCTTGGAGGTTTTACAGGTTTTTTTTTTCACTATATGGACCCTCTTGAAAACATAGTGTGTTTTGGTTTTGCCTTTTAATTTCTAGAAGTACCTATATTGGCATGCTTGTACTTTCATACAGTAAAAGCCTACACTGAGACCCTGAGCCCAGTCTCAAGGGACTGTGCAGGTGCTTCTAGGATGCAGCAGGAAGCGAGATGCCTTGCTGAATATTTGTAATAAAAGGTGCCATTTCACGTAGATTAGAAGAGTGTGTAAAACAACATTGGAGTCATTAGTAAGTGCTAAGACAGCACCGCACTCTGTGCAGTATACTTAGGGAGACAGCATTCTTCTCCCACTTTGGAAGGAGTAAGGGGATTTTGTAAATGTGCTTGTTGTTCTGTTTTTTACTGGATGCCTTGTACAAGCAAATTCCCCCGGGAGATTTCTGGGGAGCTCACTCATTGCTGGGTGCTCCTGCATGTCTGCTGTGGGACACCCTCCCAGGTTGTGTCCACACACAGGTTACAGCAGGACTCTGCACCTGAGAGCTCTGGCTACCTTCCCGTGGGACTGAAAACCACTCTGAAAGTGAGGCTGCTTCCCCTTTCTCAGGGAGCTCTCTAAAGCCTTGCATTATGGAGTTGTTGGCTAAGTGTTACAGTGTCAAAATCTAATTGCTGTAACCAGCTAGAGCTAAACTGTGGCTCTCCCTGCAGATGACAAGGCTGCTGGCAAGGAGGTCACCCTGGCAACGCCACTTGTGGCTACCTGCTGAGGATGGCTGATGAGGCCTCGCCAGGGAGCTCTTGCACAGCAGCAATGGATTTTGCTCACTCAGGCTATATCCAGCAGCTCAGTGAGAAACCCAGAGAGGCAAGGAAATCCTGCTTTCCTTAAGACTGTCAGACCCTCGGAGACCAGGAAAGGAAAGGAGACTTAGTGATAATCTTTGCTTTTCCAAAGAGTGTTGTTTCTGACCTGTCACTCCTTTGGTAAAAGCTGTGACACAAAATGCCATGAATATTATTTTAGTTGTTAGCTATTACAGATTTTCTACAGATTTATTTGGAAACCAAAATCATCCTTCAGTGGGAAGAGGGTATTAAAGCATAGCAGGGGTCCAGGTCTCAGCTGGGGCATGGCTCTCTGGGGATGCAGCAACCCAACACCTCACAGCAGTTTGGGGAGGGACTGAGGTTAAATACTCAGCTAGTGCCACCATGGCAGCAAGTGCAAGTCTCTCTGCTGCATACCTAGACATCCTGACCTTTATCAACTGTACTTTAAGATTTTATAGCTGTATTTCAGAGGCTTTGTTCTGCCTTTTTTTAGCCACATAGATGTTTATTTCACATTTTTGCAAGTAGGGCACAAGGTTTCTGATGCCCTTTCCATGGGAAAAGAGGATTATTCCATAGCCATAACTCATACAACACACTGTTATCCATTCAGTTTGAGCTTCCTCTGGTGCAAAAGTGTTAACCATGATCATTCCATGAAGGACCTTAGACAGCCTCTCAGCACAGCAGAGCTTTTCAGCTCTTTCTCCAGAAACAGTTAAACCAATGCAGACTCTCAGCATCTGAATGGGGCATCTGCATAGCTGCTTTTTCAAAAGCATCTTCAGCTTCAGAGCAGAGATCACAGATGGCCCAGTGAGACACTTCAAGGCAAATCCTCAGTGTGGAGCAAAGCTCTGCTCCTCCTTCAGATCAGGAATCTGCCCCTCTTTCAAGTCTGTTCTTACAATAAGCTAGAAAAAGCCAGTTGGAGTATCAATTCATATTTGCAAAATGTTTCCATGAGAAGAAAAATAACCCAGAAAAACAAGCAAAACCAGTCAGCCCTGTGCCTGTCAGGTGCAAGTGCTGCCTGAGTGAGTAGGTCAGGTGAGGGGAAGACAGGGCTGGAGATAAATTTTCACAGGTACCATGTCACCTGTGCTTAGCTGGCAGGTGCACATCTCTTGCCACTTGCCTGTTCTGAACATGGCCCTCTGAGATCTAAAATCTCTTGCTGTGTTTATTACAAAACTCTTTGCTGATATTATCCCCAGTTGCTTCTAATGGAATTGCTTAAATTTTGGCTTCACAGGTCGTTGTCTGTCTGCAGAAATACAGCTTGAGAGATGAGATAATTTTCCAACACTTGAGGCAAAACCTACTGGCTTGATTCTAATGTGTATTTCTCAGCAAAATGAGTGGTACTAACAGCTCTAGTCTATATAGTCCTTAATTTAAACACCCTCAAACATAAACTTTGATAGGCAGGTTATAAATGACAAGTGCCATATTTTAATGAATTTACAAGGTAGAACTAAAGAGAGTTTGGGTAAACTGGAAGTTATTGCATTCATAAAAAACATGAGCAGATGAACAGATTTTTTTCTTTTAATGAGATCAAAACTGATATGTGCTAGAGGCCTTCAAACTTCACTGAGGAGATACATTTATATCTAGTAGTAATTTGCACATCCCTTCTTAAAAGGCTAGGTTTTTACTCTAATTTTAATCAGACCTGAAGCAGCAAAATATTTTCCACATGGATATTTAGAAATGTTGTATTCCAATAGTTAAACACAAGACTCAGTATTGATGATACCCTTATAATTATTTCTCAGAACGTTAACAATAGCATAGTTTTCAGCAGTTGAATATTTATCTAGACAGGGTTATACATAAAACCCAGCAGAATAACTCTCTTATTTCATTGTGAAAAAGAAACTAAATCTGTTGTGTGCTTTGATTCATGGGCAGAATGGGAAAGTTTCAAAACAGGCACAAAGCATTGCAAAAATTTAAATTGAGAGAATAGCTTTGCAGGCTCCAGTTTTCACAAACAACACAATCTAGTGAGTTAGAGCAATTAGTAGTTGTGTCAGGATGGCCTCATCTTTAATGAATCTCTGATAGCTGCTGCTTCTCCACAAGACCTCATTAAAGCCTTGCAGGCTCGGAGCTAGGAAGAGATTGGCTTTTTGGGTTGGAGTCTGTGCGAGTCCTTGCCAGATGACCGGCTGTTCACACCCCAGTGAAACAAGCTGTCATTCACAGAGCAAACTGACAAAACAGAGCAGGGCTGTACCACCAACACTGCGCAGACCTGCCAAAAGGGAGCATAAGATGACAGAAAGCAGTGATGTTTGGGGTCAAGGCATTTACCAGAAAATTGTCAAGAGATGTGCAAAAAATGCTTTCTTTCCCTTGTGGGTGCAGAACAAATTTATTTGTGTTACTAACACAGCTTTTTTTTTTTTTTTTTTTTTTTTTTAACTCTGGTGTTATAGAAGACTTTTTCAGGAATTTCTTTTCTTTTCTGCTGTCCATCAGGAGCTAGCCTGAGAGCAGGAGTTTGTTTCTATTCCTTGCAATCAGTGTTGACTTGTCATGCCTGCAGCTTGTGAAAGAAAATCAGACTTTTCTTCAGACAGCATGAGGGCTGGAGGAGGTGGGAATTCAAGACATGCTGCCTAAAGTTTGTCCTGTCCTGAAAGTGTCTGGTTCAATTTGAAAAGTTGTAGCTGAAAAATTTCTGCAAATGGCCAAAAATAATAACAGTCTTGAAAATCACTCATGTAGCTTGGTTTAGAGATTGACTGGGCCATAGAGAAGAGTGATATTTCAACTAATCACTGACTTCAAAAAGGAAATATGATTTGACTAGTGCCAATTACAGTACAGAAATTTCATCCCACTTTTTGATCAGAGCATATATTAAAAGGAAAATACCAAACCCCATGTTTATTTCACCTTATATCTTCTCTCTGGCTAATACATAAACAAGATTTGGGAAAGCTAAAGGGTTAAAAATTAGATTATGCTCCAGCATATATTTTGCTGAACCCTGCTTCTTAGGACTTCCAATTTGTTGCCTTGGCATGAGTGCTTCACCATTTTATTGAATTGAATTGTGGTTTCACATCTGAAATGCAGACAGCACAGCAGGGTGAAAAATACACTAGAACCTCTTTGCTGTGGTTTTCTGTGGCATACATGAGTAGAAAACTTGATTTACTTGTCCAGGCATGCAGTCATTTGTCACTGTCCTTCCCTCAAGATTCCTGGTGCAGGGCAAAGTGCTGATACAGTGATACAGAGTTTTCTGTCTGGGTACTTCCCTAATGTCTAAGGTACTTCCTCTGGTATTCTCAGGTCTTCTTTATTTGCCAATGTACTTTGCTTACATATATTTTAAGTAATATCATTTTAGTTTTGCTTCCTTTGGCAATTTTTGCTTCAAAACTTCCCCTGTAGGCAGCATCATTAATCTTGCATCGGGTGCTTATACCTTTCTTGTCATGGCTCTCAATGGGTTCAGCAAGTCTGCAGTCACAGTCACTGGGCTGGTATTCCTTCACTGCTTTTTCTGCTTCAGTGCAGATGCTTGTTCCTGTTCATTGTTAGTTACAATAAAATTATCTGTCTTCTATAATGTTTTTGTTATGGGCGTTCAACTCTTTCTTTGCCTATTTGTTGCATTTTATGCTGTCAGTTTAAACTCTGACTTTAATCCCATGACACAGCTTGATCTGTCCTGGTCTGAAGGCGTGATTGCATCAGGTGCTCTGAAATGGTTTCCTGGTTGATGCAGTCTCCAGAAAAACGAGTACATCATAGTTTGTGTGCATCCTACTTACCTGTCTCATTTGAAAAGCAGGTAATTCTCAGTGCATATTTTTTGTGGCTAAACACTAAGTTTCTTTCAAACACAAATCACCTTCAGTGCCCATCAGGCAGCATGGTCTCAAAGCACACGATTTCTGCTCCCAAGGCTGAACAACCCCAGCTCTCTCAGCCTGCCTTCACAGGAGAGATGCTTCAGCCTTCTGATTACCTTACTGGCCTCCTCTGGACCCACTCTAACAGATCTACATCTTTCCTGTTATCCCAGAGCTGGATGCAGTGCTCCAGGTGAGGTCTCACAAGCACAGAGTTGAGGGGTAGAATGCCCTCTCTCAACCTGCTGGCCCCTCTTCTGATGCAGCTCAGGACAGAGTTGGCCCCCCTGGGGCCAGCTGTTGTGGGTGCACATTGTTTTGTCGTGTATTCCTTTCTCTCTTCAGTGTTTATTTATCAGGTCTCTCCATACACTTAGTGTCACCTGGCACTGAGAATGAAAGAAGGCAATTACAGGCAAAAATTACATTCCTAATAGATCATGTTGTCTCTCTGATCTTACCTTCACACACTGATCTGAACCTCTTTCTCCTCTTCATATTAGCTCTTCCCTGGGATCATTGTTTCCTTTGTAGAGCTTCCAGAATAACCTGCTTGAGAACTCAGTTCTCTTGTGTTGTATGCAAAGCTGTACCAACACATTTATATAATCTGTCAGCTGAAACAGAGAATAAAAATAGAAATAGTCACACAATGTACTAGTCATTCATAAAATTAACTATGCAGCTTGCACCAAGGCATAGTAAAGAGAAGTTCTCTGGCGGGTCCTGGCTTAGCAGTTTTCCAGTTGCACTTGTGCAAAGAGCCCTGAGCACAGGTAGGGGACATGGCTGCAGAAGCCCAGCAGGGCTGTGCTGTGCTGCCAGGGAGGGAAACAGCAGCTTCCCTCCCAGCTTTAGCTTGTGCAGGGAATTTTATCTTTACCCCAGCTGCATAAATAACCAGGAGACCCAATTCTAGCTGCTACAATTGACACACATGTGGATTTCCTCCAGAAAAACAGTCAAATTCCACTGTAATCTAACATGACTTTCCAACTACCATAAGCAGCTTATCTTTTTCTTCTATGGCAGTGTTTCTAAGTCATACGGATTTTCCAGATAGGATTTTAAGCCATGAAGAATAGAGCTATCTGTACTGAGGTAGCTGGAACCATTTAATTTGCCAAGTTTATCAAGAGCCTTTGGGCTGCACAGAGTTCAGATAATATTTTGGGAAAATTAGGAGCCTGGAAGGGGATGAATCTGAATGAGTTTTCTGCACATGTCTCCTAATTGGGTATTATAGAGACCTTTGCTTGTATTAATTACATTGGCGAATGAGAACAGTTTTATTAATTCAAATGCACTACTGCTGCAAAGCCCATCAGAAGATACTGGTGGAGAACTTTTTGTGGATCTTAAATAAAATGAGAGAACATGATGCGTAATTTCCTAAGTTCCTCTCCAAAATGGGGTGAAAAGATCAAGGTTTACAGGGAAAGGCCAGTTTGACCCTTAAGCTCATATGTCATAGTTCTTAGGCACCTAAAATGGAGAATTATTAGAGTTCCCAATTCTAAAGGCACTTTTCTATTTCAAAATTTCTTTCCCTTTAAGCAGTACAGTACCTGCAATGGGAATCTAATTTCTAAGGAGTAAAAAGGAGTTGCTTGGTGGGCCAGAAATTGGTGTTTACACAGAAGCTGATGATCATGTCCTGATTACTTCAGTAATAGATATGATCCAGTGGAGAGAGAACCAATCCCAAGCACTGATGTCTATGGTGACTGACCCCCCAAGGTCTGCTTTATCAAGGCTGAACAACAATAATGACAACTATGACATGTCTGCACACAAAACATCAAAGAAATCTCGAAGATCTCTAGGAATTTTCTAGATGGACAAAAAGCCAGTATCCCTTGGCTATATGAAAATGTTTTTCTGGCTAAAAGCATACTTTACTTTATGAGAAAACAAAATAAGAAATTAGAAATGTAGAAAGTAAGAAGTGGGGGAAAACCAAATAGCATACATTAAAAGTTTTGAAATGCAAAAGAAATCGTCATCATGGTGTAAGAGCAGGGAATTTATTTAATGACATTTCCAAAAAATTGAATAGTTCTCATTTTGTATAGAAAAGCAAGAAAAATCTTAAGAAAAATATTTCTGACACGGAGAATTGGAATCTAACAGTGTAATTCTTATGGTCAGACAAAGCTGATTTCAACCTTTGGGTTAAGTTTACTTTTTGGCTGCACTGTATATTTCAATCAGCATTGCAAAATCAAGTCTGTAAAGTGCACTTCACTGCACAGGTTCAATGGGAGGTTCAGTTTCTTCATAATCTGAGATAAGCATTAAAAATAGGATAACACAGAGATTGGTAGAATACTAAATAATAGGAGGAGCAGAGTGTCAGAAATATCTGAGCCACTTCCTAAACTGTTTGAGTGATTCAATGGAAGAATTAATCTTTAGGAACAAGAATTGACAGCTGCAGCTGTGGAAAGGGGTGCTGTGTCTATTGCTGAATGTAACAGGTAACTGAGACAATATTTCATATACAACTGCTTATATGTATCCAGCACAGAAAAAAAAATGCCCAGATGGCTAAAGGAGGACTAATAATTAGAAGAAAATGTTTGATATGGTTTTGTATAGTCTTGGTAAATTGGTATTGGAGAAGATGGTCTGATCAGGGTTTTAAAAAGAGGACAAATTAAAAACAAAACAAAACAGCCAGCAGTTAGGAGGCAAGCAGAGTGGGGTAAGTCTTCTCAGACTCACTTGAGGGCTACAGATAACGCCTTCCAGGGAGAGATTTTTAAGGTGCTCAATCTATGCAGTACATCAGGAAGAGGCTTGAGGGGCAACTTGATTACAGCATATAAATACTTTAATGGTCTAATGGGCTCTCTAGTGGAGAAAGTCATGAGGAAGATCATCAGCTGGAAGCTGCAGCCAGATTAATGCAAATAGTAAGACCGAAATGTTTAACATTCACTTGTGTAACAGTCCCTTACAACTGGAAAAAGATATCCAAGAAAGTGACATAGTCTGCTAAAGTATCCCATTCCTTACTGGCTGCCTTTCAGTACAGCATTCATTAGTCTGATAGAAAGTCACTGGATTCAGTTCTGGAGCTTTTCATAATCAGGTCTGGCCATAATGTCTGCTTTTCTCCCATCTGGCCCTTTGTTTATCTTCTTCTAGTATAGATATACTGATATTGAGTAAAGAACACTAGAAACATTCCTGTCTATAATAATGAACTCAAGCACATTCATTATTGTATAATATGTTGAACTGACTGAAACTTGTAAATCTAGAAAATCTGTACCTTCCTTTAAAAATACTTCTGTAAAATTCCTTCTCCCTCTCCCAAAAGCTGTGGTAAAAATGGGGTGCTTTGTGTATTGAGGATTTTTTTTAAAGTAAGTATTTTCATAGCAAAGACACCAAATAGGATCTTGAGTGATGCTTTGGGGAATCTCAGATAGCTCACAATGTACCTGTGGCATATGGCAAAAGAAATTTGTGGTGCATCGAGTCTCACATTTCAATTTTGGGATTTGTGCCTTCTGCAGAGCCCTGCATTTCCAGCCCCAAAGGCAGGTCACTCGAGTTGTGTTGTTTTTCAGAGCAGCTGCTCCGAGTTAGCAACACTGTAGGTTTCCCAGTGTATCTGTCCTGACAGTAAACCATCCATTGCACTGCAGAAACTGCCAAGGCAGGCAATAATTCATGTTAATAGTGATAAATTTCTGTGTCAATGTTTTAAATTAAGTGGTCTCAGGCAAGGTGCTGTGTTCCATGGGTCACACATGGTGTGTGCAGACTGGGAGCTGCACCTTGCCCCAGGCTGGCAGCTTCAGGCTGGGGCTTGCTGGCCCTGCCCCTCCCATGCCTTTGCTGGTCTCTCAGAAACATCACAGCACAGCAGCGTGCAGCCTGTGCATCCCAGTAAATGCTAACTTTTGTTATGTACACTGTGAAAAGAGAGTGCCTGCCACTGTGAACATACTGAAAAATTATTCAGCTCAACCAACCAAGCTGAGTTAAAAGGCTCCGTCTTGTTGTCCTGGGTTAGGTCACTACAAAATGCCAAAGCTCACCTGGGAATGTGGGGAGAGTCGGCCTGCAGGCTGAAGTCCATCCAAAAATGAATTTTGTTTTTGTCTGCCTCCAGAAGTGATCAGAAAAGTGCTGTTCCTGCATAAATCAGTGTCAGAGATTCATGTGCTTAAAGGCTGAAATGGATCTCTTCTGAATAGGCTTGGAGCATGTGCCTCAAACCTGTTGGGGTTTCATTGCAAGGCTCTGGTGCTGTTTGCACAGCACAGTACTAAAATTACTCAGACTGATTGGGGTATTTAAGTAAACATGGACGAGTGTAAAAATTTCTGGAATTTGAACATTAGGCAGAGTCTTCCTGCTAATAAAATTAATGGTGAATAATTAGCTTGTGCAGGAAAATACATGTTAAAGCAATTACAGGACAGTAGAGTAAATGTTTACAGAGGTTGTTAGAAAAATCTGGCATTGATACCTTCTCTGCAGAACAGATATTCATAGCAAAACTGTAGCAAAGTGATCTATTTAATCTGATTTATATGTACTTTTCTTCTTTAAAAAAAGGCAACCAAACTATGAATATGATTAGAATCAAAACAAATGCTAAAAGGGCAAATATTTATATGGGCTTGAAGTCAGCATTTTAGCTGTGATGAGGCCAAAATGAACACAGTCCAAGAGCCAGAAATTCTAATTGTATTCAGAACAATAGTTTTAAACAAAATAATCTGATCAATTTACTGTATAAAAGCCCCAGGGTCTATCAGGGCCAAATTTTTATGCTTGAAGAGACAACATGTTTTCAAAGTACAAAATAATGGTGAGTTTTTCAAAAACATCCTAGTAGTGAAAATGAGGACACAGAGCTGTCCCTTTGCAGGCAGAGGAAGGAGCTCAGCAGTATTCATGAAGAATCAACCACGGCTGAACTCTAGAAACCCAGAAGCCCTGACTGTGCTGTGAGTGCAGAAAATGGCTGCCTGGATGCATTTGGTATCTCTTGCACACAATCAAGACTTTAGATGAAAGGTTTTGGGGACAAGGTACAATTCTATCATTTTTCCCATGTACAGGCTTTCTTTTTGCTGGAACACAGCCATGGAGGGAGATGGCCCACTGTGCAGGGAAGGGACAGAGCTGCAGCTGAAGCACAAACACTCAAAACAAGAAAGCAGGAATACCAATTGTGTCAGCAGGGTAGCTAAACATTGCTTTGAACCCAGTTGAACCTACAAAGCTTTTTGAACATCCCATAACCTGTGGGGACAGGTGATTCCTCTCCTTTTAATATTCCTTTGATTTTTATTGTTACAATGAGCACAATACCTCTAGGTAGGGCTAAATTTTCAGGTTAGGCTGGTTAGAGGCTGTCAGTTCTGGGGCTTCCCCCAGCACATAAGCCAAAGCTCCTGCCTTGGTGAGAGTGAAAAAGGACATACTGGGCTCTTTCACCTTCAGTTGCTGCCTGGAGAGCCTTACAGCCATCCTCTGCCTCCTCAGCGGCAAAGTAGCAGCTCCAGCTGAGCTCCTGAAGCTTAAAACACATTTCCGACATGTGTTTGTTTAAGCTTCTCTTTAAACACTGCAGTGTTTCTTTCCTGGGTCATTTCTCAAGGACTTTGCTATCCCTGCTGTTAGAAACACTTTTTTTTTTTTTATTTGTAAAGTTGTGAAGTGCAAGGTTGAAAGCGAGTGAAGTGACTGAAGGTGGCTTCTGACAAAATTTTTCTCCTAATGCATTTGCACATTGATCTAAGAACACAGAGTATCATTCTAGGATTTGAGGGTCATTCCTCAACAATCTCAAGAAAGTATGAAAGGCAGTTTCAGTGCAGAAATAAAACCCATCCTTGACTTGGGCTTCCTGTCCTGTGTCTGAATAATTACAAGCCAAAATTTACATGTTCCTGATGCAGAGACACAAACCACAAATAGCACCATTCAGGAGTTTTGTTACTGTCTGGGAAAATAAAAAATGCCACAATGCCCTCAGTGGTTTTGGGTTATTTTCCCTAGTTCTGCTCCATGATAAAGGCCTTGTACATTAAAACTGACACATACTCTGAGATACCATTTGATCTGCAGTTTTATTCTTGTAGACTATAGCAACATTTTCAGGCTAAGAAGTGATTTCTTGCCAGAAAAGCAGCCAAAGTTTAGGTTTAAGCTTTCATGGCTTGTCTGTTTCTATTTTCCACCAGTTGCTTGAAACTGAAACAAAAATACTGACCACCCAGCTTGAGTATTTCTAGGACTGCTGTGCCTTTAAAAAAATAATGCTATGCACTTTATATAAACCACAGTTTAGTAACTGCTTTTTTTTTTTTTCAACCACATGTATAAAACATTTTGACCTCACAATATTCTCTTACCAGCATCTGCCTTTTTCATGCTAATTATCTCCTCTTATGTTGGGTGGGAGGGGGAAGAGCTCATAAACAGACATTTTAAGCACAGGGCTCAAAAGGCTGGGAGTGCCCTACAGGTAACTTCAGCTCTAAATAAATTCTTTGGGTCTGCTCAACCTCAGCAGGTAGTGCAGCTTCTTTTGTAGGTTATGCCCAGCATGGTGCTCTGGGACGTACCATTCCACACAGTTCTTCCATAAACCATGTCCAGAGAGCAGTGATTCAGAAAAGTCTTAGGGTCAGCTGGGTTTTGGTGTACCTTTGAGTCAGCAGGAGGATTATGCAGCACCAAGGACATCACTGTCTGCCAGTCAATGTGGATTTGACACTTCCTTTCCCTTCCAGCTTTCTGAGTGCTTCCAGGAGCTCCAGATCAGCAGGGCCAACATCTGCCATACACACAATTCTCCCTCACCAGTGGGGTGTGTGCAGGTGAAAGCACTGAGGGTTTCTGTGCAAAATTTCAGTTGGTGCTGACGTTGCTGGGGGCCCTCAGCACAGGCAGGGTGACCACTGGTGCAGAGCGTGTGTGCTGGGAGGATGCCTGGACTCTCCTGCCCCTCCACTGCACAGCCTTCCATGCAGAGGGCACAGCTCTTGCTGGGGTATAATCAAGAAGCTTCTATTCATTAGTAGCTGAATGGTCTTGTTAACACTGCAGGTTAAATATCTTTCAAACCCTTTGTGATAAGAAGCACTGTATAAATGTGGCATACAGCTGCTTCCTGCATAGGTTTCATTCTTCTCCCTTAGTGAGTTCTCTCACTCCAGTGGCAGCAGGGCAGGACAGTACTTTGAGGAACGTTTCTTTGTGATCCACAGTGCTTGTGGAATAACACTGCTTTGACCTGCTCTGTTTGTGGAAAGGAATGGTTTTTTTTGCTTTTATTCATTTGCTCTGCAAATGCTTTTGCTCTATCTTAGCAATGCATAATTTAAATTTTACAAGAACTGCTGCCCTTGTATTACTTGTTGCCCTGGATGTGGACTTGGACCTGGGTGGTTCCCTTCCAACTCAGATACCATGCTTGTCCTTACACTGCAGTTGGGATTCAGCTTTTCTTTCCCCTTTCTTAGCTGTGTGTTTTGAATATCCTTTTGTCTCTATCCTGTCACAACACTACCACCGAGCTGAAGTCACATTTTACATCTGAATGCTTTCCTCAAACAACTGGGTCCTGTTTTTCCTTCCTATTCCACAAATTAGCAGAATGAACTTTATCAAGCACTATATATAATGACCCCCTTTTAAAGAGCAAAATGTTTTTTCTGGCTCTTGTTTGTGTAACTCCTGGTGACTGAAAGATCTGCAAAGTCTCTTCCTGTGGCAGGCTCACTCTCGGTGGGATGCTTTAGCAGTCTGGATGCATATGAACAGACATGTGCTGTTTTCCAAGGCCAGCACCCGTTTGTTAGCAAGAGCTGCTTGCTCTCCTCTCCACGGGAGCCCTTCCACACTGACCTTTTGAACCACCAGAGCAAATCAAATTATGTAGCTCTAAAAAATAGAAACCATCATTTGGGCTGTGTGAGGGAAATATTCCAGCTTCAGTGCAGTTGCCCAGGGAAGCAAAGCCAACAGAGCTCAACACATTGTCCTGGATGAGTAAAGAACAAGGGCCTGCTAAACAAGTTTTGTTTCTCAAGTTTGTATTATCTTCCTTGTGTCATCTCTTAGGCAAGACTACATAGGCAAGATGATAATTTTTTTGCAAGATTTTTCATGTTTGGCTGTGATTGATGTAATCCGTGCAGTACCTGCTAATAGGGTTTCCAGGATTGGTGAGATAGTGGGAACCAGTGCCAGAAATAACAGCTCTAAATTCATAAAGGCCATATGTACTTTCAGTCTTGTGACAAAGGAATGTACCAGTTCTTGTAAATGGGACACCTCTACCCCTCCCTGGTTCCCAGGCTCCATACACACTGCCATTTCCCTGTGAGCCAAGCAGCTCCTCTACATGCATCAGGCAGCACATGGGAGCACAGCCAGCAGCCACAGAGAGGGGAGGGGGCCTTGGAGCAAAGGGCCTGGCAGGCAGGGCATCTGTGGGCTCCCAGAGCAGCTCCTCTCCTCCTCTGGCTGCCCCAGCAGCTGATATGGCTGAGCAGAGGACAGCAGCAGGAGCTGGTACCCAGCCTATGACAGCAATGCCGTGGAGTTTAATATGAGCACACATTCATCCTGACTGGTCAAGTTCAGTGCAAACTCGAGGTAAGGAAAAAAAGTTTCCTTTAAAACTGCAAATAATAATTAAAGAAATTGATCAATCTGATATTGTTGAAACAAATTCTTAAAAATATTACCATGAAATTTAACTTCCCTTTAGTGTGTGTTTCAGACATACCACTTCCCTAAAATGGACTTAGAATGACCACACCTTTCCTCAGAAATGCTGCATGACTGGAGTTGTAGCTCAAAAAGATCCTGACCAGAGGCATTTCCATGGCCAAGCTGAATTTTAAATTGAATTAATGAATACTTCTCAGCTAGTCTTTGGTGGATTTCTTTTGCAGTAATACTGTAGCTGCAATCTTGTTGCATTTCAAGTCTGTCTTCCTCCGAACAATGTCCTCAAGCTTGGGAGGATGGCACTGATTCGAGAGGGCTCGTCTAAAATGCCTTCATCTTTCACGCAAAGATGCTTACAAGCTTACACAACAGCAGTGAGTCATTCACATGGGATCGTGCCTTTATTCACACAGCAAAAGCAAGACTGGTATTCTCTGTCCCCAGCTTCAGTACTGCTAATATGCAGGAGACATATGATAGATGTACATTATGCCCTGAAAAAATTAATTATTAGTGGCTGGTTATGCCTCCTACTGGACAATCATGCTGTCATTCATAAATATTAACTTCTTATATTCCGTGTTCCTTTTCCCTGTTTCCAAGGGGAAAGAAATATGAGTTATATTTCTGCACTTCAAGGAAAGGAGCAAGAAAGGTCAAAGGTGCTAAAAGCTCCTCTCATGTGTTAGAGGCACTACAGCTGTCAGTTTGCTTTGTCCTTAATACTGTGTTAATTAACCCCATTAAGAATGGCATATAATTTATATAGGGTTTAACAGGTGAACATCAGTCTTTCCTTTCGACACTGAGGACATGATTCAGCAAGTCCCTTCTGCATTTGCCTGACAGTAAGAGTGCACTAATCTCACGGAAGTAACCTGCTATGCATCGCTGAAGGGACACACTGGGGCTGGGTCAGACCTGTGAAATGAAGCAGAGTTGATCTTGAGTAAAAGCAGCAGCTTTCACTGCGGCTGGGACCCATATCTTTTGTATTTGGCCTTATAAATATCAGCTATGTAGCCAATGCCAGCTGTGTAGGTGGAGCTGGCCACTGGAGAGGACCCCAAGCAGGGGATGGAGTAGAGTGAGCTGCTATTCCTGCTTTTCGGACTGTAGAGGGAGCCTAGGCAGTTGTCAGACTAAATCTCTAACATGTGCATGCCTGTACACGGCCAGTGAGGTGAATACTACCTAATTCCTGACTCTAGTGATAAGCTTATGCCACATGTATAATGAGACCTCATTGTTCAGGAAAAAACAAGAAGGAAAAGGCATATTAAGCAAGGCTATATGGCAGCACAGTATGTGGGCTCTTTCTTTGTTTTAAAAAACCAGTTCTTTGCTTGTTTCAACTAATTATCAACACCACAAGATAAATTAGCTTTTAATTTTAAATCATTTTTAAAAATGTAGAAATAGGACATCATGTTTAAACCAAGCAAACAGCCATTTTATAAACCCCCACAGAGAAAGGACATTCAGATTTAATGCTTTTTCAGAGCTCTAACTCTGTGCTCAAGTAGTTATTTTTGCATATTAAAATTTTGAAATTATAACATAAATGTGTCCTATACCAATATCTTTGCCTAATCATCTTCCTGATATTACTCTGGTTTCGTACTGTGTGACATTTGGATCTACTGATCTGCTGCACTGACTGCAGACAAAAAAGAAAACACGTGTGCTAAAATTTGATACGCAAATCAATAAATCGTATGTCCCTTTAAATATAATGAAAGTAAAAGCTCACATTGATCTACATCAACTGTGATTACAGTTGCATGGTATTCTCTTTGGGGAAAAAAATCAGAATAGCTGTTGATGAGTGAATTGTAGGCATCAGATGTTATATAGCTGGCTCTCACTGCAGTCAGGCAGAGGAAGCAAAACAACCAGGGAGCCCCAGATTTTATCAGCTTCTATAAAATGGCATCTGTTTGAAAGTGGGGGTCTGCAATGTGTTTTCTGCAGCTCAAGTGTTCCTTGATATTTTCATAAGTAAGGAAAAGAAAAAAAAGAAAGCCTGGAAGAGAAACCCATCTCTGAGCTGAAGAAATACTGGTATACATTGCCCATTGATTTAGGGTTTTGATTTTAGGGAAACTTGCCAAATGCACAATATCGTGCTGCCAGCACATTCAGAGCAGAAGTAAAGCTCTTCCCAAGATGCATCTATCTTCACTTCCTTATGACACACAATTTTTAAAATTAGATATCTAAGTGCTTTGTACTCTTCCATGCTCCAATTTGCTGAAAAGTGCTGCTGTTTCTGCCCATGGGTGTTTCCTGTACCTGCCCTCTGCACCCTTCCTTCAGCCCTCCCTGTGCTGGACAGCCCTGGTAGTTAAGGCAGCCTCTGCCAGCTCAAAAGCTTGTCAGCTGCCAAGAGAGCAAGAAAGGCAGAATGTTAAAAGTCCTCTTTGGCTTCCTTCATTCACAGCTTGTTAATTCATACTTCATTTTTATTTTCTGACTTTGGCTTGAGCAGGTTACATATTCAGATTGTCAGGGTTGGGAATCAAAACTCACTATTGACACGGTGTTGCTTTGCCCTTAACTGTAGGTTTGTTTGATTGTCATCCCACGTTTTGTATAATGCATTTTCCAAAGTGATGTTGCAAGAAGACTGGAACAGAGAGGAGCCAGTTGTTAGACTTGTGAGGCATGTAACACACCCCCTCTATGTGAGGAGGGTCTATGGAGCTGGGGATGCAGGGCAAAGTGCCAGCCCTCTCTGTGGGCTGAGTGCCTGCTTACCTGGGAAACTCTCCAGCTTCTGTATCCCAAACAGTCTGCAAATGCCTACGGGCATGTCCTCTTCAACCTGGCTGTCTTGCAGACGAGAATAGGGAACACTGTCAAAAAATAAACAAAAGCCAGGTGAGAAAATTAGGGAAGACAGTGGTTGAGCAACACTTTTTTTCCTCTCTTCATTTTGTCTTTTTTGTATAGTAACAACCCTTTCCTATGGAAGTGAGTGCTGCTTGGACATCATAAATGAGCTGAGGTCGCAATGAACAGCCCTAACATGCAGCTACATAGATTCCTGGTGCATCCCATCAAGTAATTTACCATCACTTCTTCTTGTGACTACTAGCATTCCTCAGAAAATGAAGACTGCCTGTTCCCCAGACCAAATTTCTCCAAATCACAGAAACACAGAATATTCTGAGTTGCAAGGGACCCACAAGGATCATCAAGTCCAATTCTAAAGTGAATGGCTTATACAGGGATTGAACCCGCAGCCTTGCCATTATTAGCACCATGCTCAAACCTAAGACCTTTTCGAAGGTCTTAGAACATGAAACAAGTCTTTAAATTGAGACTTGTGGGTAGAAAGCAGGTGAATAGCTGAGCAGAGCTGGCTACAAGTTCAGAACAACCTTTCCTTTTCAAGAAAACTACCAGAGGCAAGTGTCTCTCTTGAGCATGCTACCCAGCCCTGAAGAAGATTAGGCATTGCTTTCCTCTAGCACTGGATGAAGTAGGTTGGCGCAATAAACTTAGCCTGTCCCTGCTTCACCTCTGTGTTTTGCCTCAGGACTCTATCTCAATCCCTTCCTTTACTGTAAATTTAGAGAAGCAACACATTTCTATCACATGTAGTACCCTCACTGCTAGGATTGTGCTAAGGGCTTTAGACTTTCTCTTAGCCCTGCTCTCTCACACAAATTCTCATGCTGTTAATCATTAGGCAGTACCATGGCTCAGTGCAAATTGCTATGGTGGGTTAACTGTGATGCTACCAGTTGATTCCTGTGGAAGCTCTGATTTCATGTCACCTGTTATCAAAGAATATTGGGCAATCCTTTACACCCAACTTTTTCACAAGTTAAATCAGTACATTTTTTTTTAAAACAGGAGCAAAAAGCTCATTTCCTTGCCGTGGACAGCAAAACTGCTTTCCTGACAGGGTGCAGGACTATTGAAAACATTTGTAAGGATGGAAACACTCACTGGTCTGTTTTATTGGCTTATTTGGAGCCTGAAATAGAGGAGCATGCAGAAAAGTAGGACACCAGTGGCTCATGCTCCTGCCTGACATTGATACAGAAAAACACTTTGGGATTTGCTTTAGGAATGGACAATGTGAGTAGGTCTCTTCTCTGTACATAAGACTACATCTGAGGAATTCTGTGCACTTCATTCTCTGCATCTTCAGAGTTTACTCATAATCCTCTAAAAATGTGGGGAAATTGATTAATAAAAGCTGCATTTTGGAAACGGTACATCTTCTCCTATTAGAGATATTTTTTTGTGCCATATGTTCAAATGTACTAGAAAATCCATGCTTTTGGTATTGTTGCTCAGTGTTTGTGTTTGTTATTGAATTCTTTTTTACATTGATTAAGAAGTACTGGCTGCCCACAAAAGATTAAGAATCCATGTAGATGATTTATCTAAGCTCAGATCTTGTATACAATTAAAATCCTCCTGCAATTTTATCTATGCTTTGAAATTGAAATGGTTAAGAGAAAAGCTCCTTAAGCAGATTGCAGACAGTTAGATATTTTATTGTACATAAATTGTAAGTACATGCTTAGAGACAGATATGCATAATGTGATAGTGTATTTTGCTTTAGCAGAGTCATGTGTGGATTGAGAAAAATCTCTATTTCCAAACTGGCAGAAAGTTGAACAGGACCTCTCCCTGTGCTGCAGATAAAACCTGTATTGAGGCCTTGTTCTTGAAAAATCACAGATCCCCAGTGTTTGTTTAAACTCATTACGGAGGCTGTGTTTCATGTCTCATAGCCTTCAGAGCAGCCCGCTGGAGTTAAGGGGAGGAATGCTACTGAAATTCAATAGGAACTGGGCATATAGTTTCTTCAGACCCCTTGGAAAAATCCCCGTCCAAATGTGGAGGAATAAACAGCTGCAAAACAGATTATAACTTTACTTGGAACAACCTTTATGAACATCTGAATGAGAAGTATTCTTAAGGCCCTTCCTGTCCCAGCTCTCCCCTGTCATTCAGTGCTAAACTCATCCTCAGCTTTGTGGAGGAAGATGCTGTTCTTTAAAAACTATCATGTTTTAATGTACTGAAAAGCCCCCTTTTTTGGCCCAGGATTGAATCTAACTTCTCTCGGGCTTTGAATCAGTTTTTGTTTTCAAAAAACCCCTATATTTTAATGTAGACAGCAGGCTGGAAAGGCCAGCTGTCTGAATCTGTTCAGCAGTATAAAACTTCAGAATAAGTCCCAAGACAGAATGGTTACTGGCCAGAGAGTAGAACAGGTAATTAAAGATATTTAATAGGTGCATTTAACAAATAGCTCTGTGGTTTATCACTTA
This sequence comes from Taeniopygia guttata, assembly GCF_048771995.1. Classification (NCBI taxonomy): domain Eukaryota; kingdom Metazoa; phylum Chordata; class Aves; order Passeriformes; family Estrildidae; genus Taeniopygia; species Taeniopygia guttata. Next base: position 8,849,855 of record NC_133031.1, on the reverse strand, counting down.
GCTCTACAGTTTATCACAGGAATATCACTTCCAGGCATTCCTGGCTGTATGTAAAATATTCATGCTAGCCCTGGCTTTTTTCTTTTGCTTGAATATAATGTTTCATGGGAACAGTAAAACAGTAGAAGTCAGAGATCAAAGCTGAATGTTATTTCCAAAATACCAGTGATACACAGAATGCTGTCATGGAAACCTTCCTTACAGACCCTTAGCTGTATAATGGGCCATCATCCCACGCTGTGCTGGGGAACTATTCATCTGTCACCACACCAGAATATGTGGTCTGTAAATTGTAGTCACAATGAAAATATAGATAGCATCGCATGATGCTGCTTTTCATGGGCAAACAGCAAAGCCCACTCCTCATGCCTGCATATCTGTCTGTACATTGCAAAGATGTGGGATTAGATGTGCTTTGCTTCCCTAACAAAAGTGGAATTTCCTCTTTCCTCTGAAACCCATGTTAATATTAAAAGAAGATATGAAGTTTTCCAATTACATAATAAAAGAGATTATATTGTGCCAGACTCATTTCCAAGCCACATATCTCAGAGAAAATCCAAATTCTTGAATGAGAGACTACAAAGCTCTGCAAATAGATAAGCTCTGAGAACGAAGGCATCAGCTTCCTCTGGGTCTGGGATATTTAGCTGAGGGAGACAGTGCATTGAGGCGTGTCTCAATATAGTTATAGTTGTGTCTTCAATTTCCAGGTGGATTAAAAAGACTGAATCCAGGCATTTGGAACTGATTATAGGGAGGAAAGAGATAAATCATTGATCTTTTCTTGGTTTCGATTTAGATTGTTCCCAGTAGCTGACTCCTACAATATGTAAGTGAAATTATGTTCTTGCCTTTCAGTGCCTGTGGTTCAGTGCCTAAAGATGAATATTTAAACAGCTTGCACTAATTATGCATGTAAAACACAGACCTCAAATCCCTCAAAATTTGCATGATGGAAATATAGTCTTTGATATCAAACCTGATCAAAACAAAATATAAATATATATGCTTCTCTATGCCCATATAGGCGCTGGAATTGATATCTGTCCTTTACAGGAACTGCATCTTCTCGGTCTCAGGCAATGGTGCAAGTTATTGTAACCTAAAACTCTGTTAAGATTGTCCATTATTGTAGGTCTGTGTCAAAATAAAATGTGAAGAGGAGGTCAAATATTGGCTTTCTCATGCAGCATGTTCACAATCAATTGTTAGAAATTTAGTCCTATAAAATATTCAGTTTGGTGTGGGACTTTCCTAGTCTCATTGCACGGTAAATAAGATCACAAGAAAATAATGAGATGGGCTACACAGAAAACAATGATCATACAAGATCCTAGCATGAATAAGGAGCTGCTACAAACTAATGTTGTGTGAGTTGGGCTCCAGGGAATAATCAGCTAAGAGCAGGAGATAAGGGCCTAGGGGAATCTCTCAGAAATTAATGGTGCTTAATAGCACTGTGGTATCAATTAAGCTCTGTGGCCTTTTACAGAAATTGTCACACAGGAGGGACAAGGAAGGAGGTGTCATCTGCATACTGTGTGCTAGTGGGGAGCACAACAAAGCCTGCTTTTCACTTTATATTTTCTTTTACTTTCTGACATTGCATTTGTGACTCTGCCTCTTCCCATGTCTAACAGATCTGGTTTTCAGGTGAATGAATACTACTAAGTTTTGTGCCAAAGGTGTGAGGTGATAAGTTTCCCTTGTGGCTCTATACAAGTCTTCTTGAGAAGAAGAAAACTCTTAATGTACTTTCAGGCTGAGCAGACATAGCTGCTCTGTTCTTGCTTCATGCTGTTGTACTTAATCCTAAGCACAAACCATTTTTGATTACTCAGCTTGGAAGATCTCACTATGCTGACTGACCACTGACCCATATTCTTAGCCTCTGTTTTAGTTAGTGTGATAATTGCTAGAAAATTAGATTTTAAAAAAAATTGAAGTAATTTGTATGAGTTTCCCCTGATTTTGGAGGCTTTCCTCATTGTATCAGAGAAAATACTTGTTCTGACTTAAAGCTGTACATGGGGTGTATTGGGAAAGAATGCCTCTTTCTCAGATCACAAACCAGAATTTCTGACTTTCTAGCCAATATTTAAATTACACAGAAGTTCCAGTAATTTTTGGGAGAAGTCTTCTGCCTTCTGCTTGCATTTCCTCCCTTTTAATAGGAAACTTTGTTCCTGCATCTGAAAGTATAGAAAAGCACACTTCATTAAGCCTGCAATTGTTTAGAACTCAGAAGTGTAGATTGATTAGCAAACACTCTACAATAGCTCTTATATTGGAGAGCTTTAAATAAATGGGTTTTAAACTATTCTTACAGTTTCTAGTGCTTTTTATACAGTCCAAACATGCTGTGTACACTATTCTTTGACTCTGCTGTGTTCCTGGAGGGGAATGAATTAGAATATTCTGAATGCCTTATGTAATGTATTTAGAGAACTTTTTTGTTTGTATCTTTGTTTGAATTTCTTGGACGGAATTAATTAATGGCAAAGTATAAAGGCCAACTTTGAAATCCTCACTGACTTATACACTAGAGCTCAATTTGTATTCTACATCAAGGAAATGTTTGGATTTGAAAGAAGGACACCATTATCAAAAAGATTTCTGTAGATGGCTCTGTTCATCAGAGTGCCATTTCTTTGCCACAGAAGCAGAGTTTTAATGTTTGGGTAATTCAAAAGGAAATTAATTTCTTGATCAGGGTACATTTTTAATTTATTATTAAAAATTAAATGAAGAGCAAGAAAGAGTAACTGAATTGGAATAGGAAAAAATTATAAAGATTGCATTTAAGACAACATTATTTTCAGGTGAAAGGTAGAGAGAATAAAGTCTGTAGCCTGAAGACTTTTATAGTCCTGTAGAAATCTAATAGGGTAACAGCTTCTAGGAAAGAGAAAGATTATTTTTCTTTTCATATTCATATTTACATTTGTAGCTATATTTCTTTGTCCATAGTACATTACTGCAGTAATACATAAGGATTCGTTTCCTAGTGGGTATAAGTTTGTCTAGCTTCATTGAAGTTAACACAATATAGATAATTTATATGCATTTCCAAAGAGATTAATCAGGTGGTCTCTGCAGCATTAGGGAAGTCCTAATCCAAAGCAAAATCCTGTTTTGGCTTTGTGGAAAAGGGGTTATTCATGAAACGCCATGTTGTGATTCAGACAAGCAGAGCAGCAGCTGAGGATGTTACAGTGTGTGCCTCACCCCTCGTCCTGCTCCTCCGTGGGACGGGCAAAGGGGAGCCCATGGAGGTCCTGCTGGCACACCTACACTTTCCTAGATACCACATGCTACCGACAGGAAAGGGCTTCCCTTGTTGGCAAAGCAGCTCTGCCCAAGTGCTAACACAGAAATGAAAAAAACCCACATCATCTGGAGCTGTAAGATGTACACCAGCTTCTGTTAAAGTTGCTGGAGTTTCTCCAGAGTTCCCTGTAGGAGCAACATGAGCTCCTGCTCTGTACGTGGTGGGGCCCAGGGGGAGTGGACACCCTGTGCTTGTGGCAGACTGGACCAGTGCCTGCCCAGTTAGGGCTGTAGGAGGCAGAAAGATCAGCAAAGAAGGCCAGAGGGTTGCAAGTTCATGCATTAAATTCAGGAAGCAATGGAAATTTTTCCAGTCTAGAGATCTCAAAGGTTGGAGAGGACCAACATTGCTGATTGTTTTTTTTTTTCTGATCTGTTTCTTGTGTTCCCAGGCCTGGAAATTTGTGTGGTCACACAAATCCTGCAAAGTCAGCATAATGGTCCAGTAGCTCAAAGAAGTAGTTCATATCTAGTGCTTTGCCAGTAGGGTACTAAGGCTTCTAGGTAGATGAAAGATCTTGTCTTTATGTTTTCAGGATTATTCTCTCTGTCAAAGTGAAATTGGACAGGAAGGAGTAGAGTATTGATAACATAGTTTATGCTTTTAAATATTTATAGTGCAGGGAAAGGATTGGTTGAGATGGTATTTTCTGATTTCAAAATAATTTTTCTCCTCAAACTAGCAACTCTTTTTTCTTCTCAAACATTATATATTTTCTGCCTCAGTTATTTATCTCCATGGAACCTTGGCATGATCTTGAGAAATGTTAAACACTGGCCAGTCTGAGTCTTTCAAAATAGTGGAGCATTAAAGAAAATCTTGTAGCATCAAGCTCTTAATGAGAATATTTATCACAGTAACATCATGCTGTCCTATTTCTCTGATACCAGCAAATTTCCACATTCGTACAAGAGACAGGGTATTAGGATAAGGACAGTAGCTGGTGTACAGAAAGGCCAGCTTCTCTGGCCTATTTGACACTGGGCAATCATGGATTTCCTCCAGAGCTGTTGAGAGCACTGTGGACAAGCCTGTGTTTATACTCCTGCAGTACAATGTGAGCAGTGGCACAGAAATGCTGCTGGGCTCCTGCCAAAGGGCCACACAAAGGCAGCCAGATCATCTCCCTGCAATGCAAATGCGATGACAGTGGCAGCAGGGGAAGCCTGGCCATGCAGCCACCTCCTCCTCTCCCCTGCTCAGCCCCCCAGTTCTGGTACTGGGAGGTTACCAGGAGTGCTGGCTGCAAAGGGATTTTGGTAGGCACAGTGCCTTCAAAGCTCAAAGCTCATGCCCGTCTGATTTTGGGACAGGAACAGTAATATCCCAGGACCTTGACTGACCCTTCCCTTCAGGTGTCTTTGGAGTCTGGCAAGTGGCCAGAGTGGGCAGGACCATTCCCTCATGAGGCCCCAACACAACTTTCAACAAAACCTCTCTTCTCTGTGCCCGAATGAGGGGACTGGCAGAGCTGGGGGAGGAGCAGTGGCAGGGCAGCACGGAGCCCTCAGGGACAAGAAGGGCCCACGGAGGAGTTGCCATCTCCAGCAGGAGTGAAGGCAGCTCCCCAAGCCAGGATCCCAGACGGTCACCCTGAGCACAAGGTACAGCACTCCTGGGGCAGAGGGAGACTGCGCAGAGGGAGGAGGGGGAACTAGGAGATTGGCAGCTAAGAAAAGAAGGGGATAAAGAGAGCAGAGAAACTGGGACGGAGGGGCTTGGAAGAACCTGATCCACTGCCTGAAGGGAAAATAAGTTTCAATGGGATGTTCAGATGTGCAGAAACTAGGGAGTGGTGATGCTATGGGGAGCAGAAGGAGAATTTACTGTACAATTAAGGCTTGATGCAATCCTGAGTATGCAGTGACTGAGGGAGTTGAATGGGAATACCCACATTATGAAGACAACTACAATGCACATTTTTCTTCAGATACGTACTTCACTTACATTTTTTTGTCTGATTCCCATGTCTCAAGAATTTATCAACATACAATTGTATTTTCTACATTGCTCATCTTCTCCTAAGCCATGAAGTCAGAAAACTCTCTAAAATAAACTTTCAAAATCAGAAATATCTCTTCATGAAATCAGCAAATAAAGGATTCATTGTATCCCATTCTATCATGTTTTCCATCTGTTCAAATGAATATGGCTATTTCCATGAAATGAATACTTTTCAAAATTTATTTTTGGAAGAGGGGAGTACATGTATGTGATTTGGAAATAAGATGTTAGAGATGGTGCCCTCTTCTGAAGGGATGGTTAGACCTGCTCTTTGGTATTTGTACAAAGCTCAAATATGGTTTGTTTTCTTGGATGTGAATGTCTTTGTATCTCAGATGCTCAAGGATAAAGGTTTACTTTTTTGTTTTTTGTTTATTGCTTGTTTTCTGAGTGGAATTTTATATATTTATTTATATTTGTGCGAAATGCTCTATTCTACAGAGTAGGATGCCAGACTATTTATTTTGGCACCTATTTTAAGAAATAGGTGCTTTTAATCTGCAGCTGAAGTGGTTTTGCTTCAAGTTCCCTTAACATTCAAAACTCCACCAGAGCAGTGGTTGACTATAAAACAAATAGTACTTGGATTTATAAATTTCATAAATATAACCTTTCATTTTCATGTATCTCATATGGTTCAGCATGGCTGCATTTACTGATTTTTTTCCTTCATTTAAATTGTTATTGGAAAGTTAGTTATGTAGGGTATTAAGTCCCAGCTGTCTTTATTTTGATACAAGATTATTTACTGCTTGATTAAGAAACTTTTCCAAAATACCACTGTCTATGTCGTGTCTTTGCAAAATGCAGTTATACAGTATTTCCCCAGTGGTATTTCTCCCAAGACTTGTTTGGTGTTTGGAAGGCAGGCTGAGGACAGCTGGCCAGCACAGCCATGGCTGCAGCCTTATCTTGTCGTTATCAAACACACAAACCATGCAGCAGCATCCACAGGACAGATCTCCACCCCGGGACTGGCTACAAGCCAGGCCTAACTCACCAGGTAGGATCTGCTCAAAAAGAGCTTTCTGAGCTGGAAGCAGCAGCCACGGGGATGGATCTCAGCCCCCTCTGAATAAAGTGCAAGTGCACAAATTCCTGCTCTCCTTGGGGCACTGGGAATGCCACAGGAGAGAGCAAGTATGAGATTCATCCCTCCCTTTCAGTGCTATCCCACCAGTCTAGTGATGGCAGCATGAGGCTGCTCTTCCACCTCCTTGGCAAATACAAATGAGGCAGCCACACGATACAGCCTTGTTCTCCAACTGGACGAGAAGTGGCGACTTTGCAGAGTGCTCAGGTTCCCCACTCCTCTGTCCTTCTTGGGGAAGATCCAGACCCACCCCTGTGGGTTCTTCACTCCTCTGTGATGGGCTGACCCCATGCTGACAGGAAAAAATTATACCCAACTCTGCCTTAGTCTTTCTTGGCCACCTGCTGCTAAAATCAGCCTGCTGATGTCTCACTTTCCCGAGCAACATTTCAGGATCTTCATTTCCATTCAGAAGGTGCTATTTTATGCTTGGGTTTTGCTGTGAGGCAGTGTTGCTGTTTGATATTTCTCTACAGCTATAAAATTTCAAGTTTTTAGGTTTGAGAGGTAGGGTGGAGACAGTATCTTGCCTTTTTGTGGGCTTATGCCGACAACTGTGAATGTAAATAGCTGCATTAATGAGGCTTGTTGAAAGTGTTTCATTAGGAAATGTGAAAGTTATTAGCTTTTCAGTAAGAAAGTGTAAATGACCCTTCTTATATTTGCATGTGAAAATATAAAACTTAATTTCTTATGCATACAAGACCATTTTTGTCCATCATAGCACCCAAAGCACTTTAGTAAGGCATTTTGTCATTTAGTTTGAAACAGCACTGTCATTTAATACTGTCTTTTTTCCTACACCACCTGACATTCCCAAATCCTTTCATAAAAGACCATCTATGCTTATGTCAATGCAAAACTAAATGCATGGGTAATGTTCTGTGGGTAGAATCCTCATTTTGTTGGCTGGTTGGAGAGTGAATGGGCATCATTAAAACTGAGCAGAAAATTTTCTCTACCTGTGTAGCCAATTGATTTTGCAAGTATTTTGGTTGGGCAGTTTGTTACATAGTATATATTTTGAATTTGCTTCAGTTCTGTTTGTTTTACATGCATCTATAAATCAAGATTTTTGAGGCTTCACAGGAAAAAAATCCTTGAAAATCTCAGTGGGTTTCACTCTTCAGAATGATGATGTTTCAGTTGTTGATGTCAAGGTAAATTTTTATTATAAATTTTTATTTTTATTACTTCTAAGAGACTGGGGCTGTGGGATTTATTCAGAATTAATAGTTGTGTAGGGATGACAGAAAAGTAGCAGTGGTGGACAGAAGCAGGGAAGAAGGCTTTTGAAGAGATGGAGAAAGGGTGGACACACTCCTCACAGAGAGAAATGTCATGGTAAAATGAAAATAGAACATGACTAGAGGGCAGAACCCTAAGACCAGATTTTTTTTCCCTATTAAAATGATTTAGTGAATAATTGTGTAAGTGTTGTAGAAAATTCATAGGAGGAAACCTCATGGCAAGAAATAGCTGTAGAAAAGTACCCCAAAAAAGTCTAGTGCCATTTTTATCTACAGTATCATTTTTGCTGTTTAACTCCAATAGTTACAATTTCATATGTAAGAGAAACAGTTTCCTCACTCCTAAAATAATAATTTTAAAATTGAAAAAAAAATTAATTTTAATAATTATTTCCTATTTCTAACAGCAACAACAACAACAAAAAAATCTGGGTGGATGCACAAATACGTAATACAGAATCCAAGTCACATAGTAACAAAAATAGTCACATGCACTGGACAACAGGCCTGTGTATTTTTCCTTAAGGCTTGAATCAGCTGAGAAAAAGTGCCATGTAGAGCATTACACTGTTTTTCTCCAGATAATTCAATGTGTGGATTATTACATTATTATTTCACTGCTTCCCTATACGCTACATTTCAAGGAAGCAATTTTGTGTACAGTATTTAAGCACACGTGAAGGCCTGCTGAGATTTGTTGGGATTACACTTAAAATCCTGCCACAGATACAGAGAAAACTCAGCTTCTTCTTCCAAAAGGCTAGTCACATCTTCACATATGGGGAGATATTTATTGAGTGCAACGTTAGCAGCTACCATATTGCTGTACTCCCACGTTGACACAAATGTTGGCAAAATCTACTGTGCCAGCTGCCCACTTTACACACTCTAGTGGCACCTTTACTCCTCCTCGAATCCATAAATTGCCATTATCATCCAATTAATGCTCCAACAGTGATATTTTTTTCTGCCTCACATATTTCTCAGAATATAAAAGAAAATGGATATACAGGAGTCTGTAAAACCAGAAAAAACCCAGCAGCTAAGACTTGTTTGTTGCCAGAAAATACCCTGGAGTCTTCTGTGGGAATATTATTATAGAGAACCAAGGATTAGTATAGAGATTGAGGAGATTAAACCTTAATTAAAATGAGCACTTGTACACAGAACATACAGCAGAGAACTATTGTTTTACTTGTAGTGCAGCAGGTCTTCCTGCAGCTGCCCAGGTCACCCATCCCATCCTGCCCAAGGCATGGGTTCCTGCAGAGCCTGCTGGAGGACACATTGTTTAGGGCACTAGAGACACACGCAGCCACAGGAGGCTCCTCCCGGCATGGGCCTTCTTTGCAACAAGATAACGTGACTTCCATAATCAGCATTTGTACCTAAACTGCACACAAGGTTTTTGTCCTTCTGGTCATGGACTGTGCTGCTCCAGCCCATGATGGTCTGTTCACTAACAAGACAAAGCATGGGAACTGCATTTCCCTCCTGAGTGCACAAAATTGGAGGTGATGATAATTTCTAATAAGTTTTCATCTTCAGAAGTATTTATTTCATTTCTAAGATGGTCTCTGCTTGCTTGCCTACAAAATATGCTGCAAGGGTATATTCAAAACTTAAATTTGTGTCCCTTTTTACTCCTAAGGATGTTGACACAATTTTCTAATGGAGTTATATTTCTCACATTTAAAAACCAAATAAATAAACCTAATTTGGAGCATACCATTTCTGTGATCGCATAGTAATTTTTCCCTGTTCCTAAGGGACTTTATGTTCCTCAGACTTGTGATGAATAGGAAACATATAAAGATCATACTGTGGTTTACTAATCATCCAAATATGAGGAAAATAACTTCATCTTTTTATGTGCATCCTTTCAGAACTTAATGGTCATTTTAAATATTTTGAAATAGAAACACAGAATATAAAAATACATCTAAATCGTGTACCAGCATCTTTCCAAAATGCCACCAATACCATTCTTATGTGGAGTTTGGGTAGAGTGTCAAGAGGGGCTCTTCAGGAATGTCACTTTTTGAATGCTTTCAGAACTCCTGATGTTGTAATCTACTGTTACCCAGTATTTTATTACTCTCAGTAGGACATTTACTGGAGAGATGAAACCTGAGTAGGGCACAATTAATCCTTTCAGCAGTTCCCATTGGGTACTCATGGCTGCGTGGAACCATTTACTCTTAAGTGGAGGCCTGGAGGATCTCTGTGTTGTGATGCTGTTTGCCAACACTCCCTTCTGACCTAATCTGTGGTTTGGTGTCATGTTGTTTTAACATATTTGTTAGCTTAGAAGCAATGTCTAGAGATAGACATCAACATATACATCTCTTAAAGCAGAAGGGCTTCTGCTGCTCATACTCTCTCATGACTTCATTGAATTTACTCTGGGTTTGCTGCACTAAAAGCATTCCTCCAGATAATTGCCAAATTATTTGTTTATAGTTTCAGGGCATATTATTTTTTAATTACTTGAAATGGTGTCATAACAGGTATAAAGTAGTACTTGTTATTATTATCATCATCATTATTATATTGTTGAAATACTTTGCCATCAAATTCCAGATCCATTTTTAGAATGCTTTCCTGTGAAAATCCTTTTTTGCTTATCCACTGAGTGTATTTGAGCTGAATCTCTCTGTTTTATCTCTTGTGTTGGAATTAGTGAACTTCCTTTGAGCTGCCACTCTGGAAAGAAAGAACATAATCTCAATCTTAGGTGACTTCATAAGAGATTCATCCTTATGATTTTCCTTACCCTCTATTGCTTGGAAAATATTTAGGTGTTATATATAAACAGAAAATAATTATCTTGTGTATGCTATGTTATTAGATGAATGAATTAAAAAGGCAACTTGGCAAAAGAGGGTTGAGAGAAGTAGAACTATGACCTCAGTGCAAAAAAAAAAGCAAAATCTTTGCAGAACCAGACAAAAAAATCTTCCTTCAGAATTCTAGAAAGCAGTATTAGTGACTTTTAAAATAATAGTGTATTATTACACTAGTAGTGTAGTAGTTTTAAAATGTAGTGTAGAGTAGTAGTTTTAAAATAGTAGTGTATGCTGGGGCATGTACATAGGAGCACTAAGAAAGCTCAGTTATCTGGTGACCACCAAATGACACTGGTCTGCATCCACTGCCTCCAACACAAACAGCTCAGCTCCATCTGAGGAGCCCTCCCGGAGGCAATCAATCACATACAGGACACAGCAGTTATAAATAAGGTCTGCAGTTCATATACATTCAGTGGATTTTGCAACTAAGCTGTATTTGTGTCTAAAACAAATATTTGGATGACTGAATGTCTCCCTCCTAGGAGTGGAGAAAAAAAAAAAGTGCACATTGTCAGCACAGGTCAAGAAATAAGTGAAAGTCAGAGTTGTGTGCCTGCATGCATTTTGTCTTCTGAATCAAACCATTGCCACCCTGCACAACCTTTTGAGAACTGTTGGCGCCTTAGGCTTAAGCACCTAATGTCACAATGAATGAAGAGAGCCAGACAGCCAACTTACTGCTTAGGATGGAAAACAACACAGCAACTGGAAGGAGGAGGAACACTGGAAGAACCTTATGAAAATTACAGAGATAGTTTATAGAAAAGTGTTAATAGGAAAGATAGATTTGAGCAAAAAGTTAGCTTCTTGAAATTCCCCTGGCTCTGTGTTTCTGTGTGATGAGAACAAAATAGTTTTAAAACATTGGGGGTTTTGGCTTTGGTTTTGTTTTTGCTATCATTGTCTGCCTCACAAAGAGCACTTCTTTCAGAAATTCCAGATAAGCATGTTACACTATGATTTAGTTATCAGCTCTCCGGAACTATCTTGAGGAGTCTGTCTCAAGAATGATGAACTTGGATGCCAGTGTAGCACCTGTGAGACAGGAACAGATTCACTTGGTGGGCAAGGGCAGCAAAGCAGGAGACTTGCAGCGCTGGTGTGTGCAGCAACAGCACAGAGCAGCAGGGACCGAGCTCAGTGGGGCTCGTGCCATCAGCCACTGTGCTCACAGGGCTGCTCCCATTTACTGCTCTCATTCAGTAACAAACACAGGAAACTCTCATTTTCTAAACTGACTGCATCTAGAGATTATCAATGGGTCATTACTCCGTTTCCACCATGAAACAAGAACATGCAACAGATTTTCCCCTCGTCTGGGGTTTTTTCCTCCTTACGCTTTCTTTTTGGATGTTCTCTCTACCAGAGCCATTTTGCAGGTTATAAGAGAAGATGGCTGCATCTATGGTGTTTGGATTTCTTATGCCTGTGTTTTTTCATTGTAAACCCAATATTAGGAGCTTTTACAAATTTTTCCTAGAGTTCAGTCTTGATCTTACTGTCAAGAAGATGTACATCAACCAAGATTTTGCATTGTAAGGCAAAAATGCAAACAGGAAAGAAAAATGAAAATTTTTGGATAAAACATGGATGTTTAGGCTGTGTTTTCCATTTGAGAGGCTGATCAGGTCCAGTAGAAAAAACATTTTAATACTAAATTATTTCAGAATTACAGCTTTTAGAATAGGACAACCTCTCTGGATAAGGCCTTTTGTTTCTATCTATTGCATTAACAGGGAAAAGGTGAAATTTCATTAGTTGCCTCTGTCTTTTAGGAATCCAGTCTTTACCAATACATTATTCCAAATCCTTCACTGAATAATCTGCATAATGATTGCACTGTCTATGAGTCTCATCACCAGCACATTTGTTCATTAGAACGTATATGAAGGACAAACAGAGCTAAACTGAATTCATTAAAAAGTTTGAGCAAATGCTGATGGAGGATTTTCCCAGTATTTTCTCAGCTTTCTTAAGAACTTGTACAACTCTCATCTAAAAGCAATGAAAAACTTCCATCTCCTATGGAGTTCTGTAAATCTGTGAGCCCTCTATACCTCATGCTCAGAAGACAGGGCAGATCCTCTCCTGCTTGTGACCTTTTTTCCACAGACATGAAATTTCTCACGTTACTGCAAACAGCCTCCATCCGTGAACACTGTTCATCTCTTTGGTATTTTCAGATCTTGCATGGGTTGGCTCTTTGCCATTGTATCTGAGCACAGTGTTCTCAAAGCTTGCAGTAGGACACATGATACGGCAAAGAGATAAAGAAAGGAACAGAGCAGACAGTAATTGATAGGAATGAAAAGGACAAAAGAGTCTCTCAGCACTTTCCACCCATTCTGCTACTTTTACTTTTTTTCCGTTCTCTTTATCTTGCTTTGCTTTTTACATTCCTCACTCTCTGCCATCAATATTTTGATCATTTTAAGCTAGTCCCTCTGTCTTTACTACAAGCATAAGTTACCAGGAATGAGCAAAAGGAGCTACAAGCAACACACAGCAGGAGCTGCTGATACTGCACATGAGGAGACCAAATGGAATACGATGGCTTGAAACCATAAATCAGCATGCAAAAAGTCTCAAAATGTGTGTCTTACCATGAGGTAGCTGGTTAGGAAGAGCAATGTGTTTTTCTCCAATCTAAACCTATCCTAGGAACAACCCAATCACAATCTCTAAACTCCAGTTTTTGAAATTTTTTTCTTCAGTTTGTTAATTTTTACTTAGATTAAAATTTACTTGCTTAATTACCTCCCATATTATTCACTGAACATCTGATTAACTAAGTTCCACTTAGCCCACAAGATTGTATAGTGAAGTGCAGCTCTTATTTAAGTTTCTTGTATATATAAGAGGGTGAACTTTATTTCTGTTGGCTTTTTATTAGCTTGGAATAGTCAGAAAATATTTTTAAGATGTTGAGCTTCAGATCCACTGCTGTTTTGATGTTCAAATTCTGTACTTCACATGTTTTCTTTCTCAGTCCTTACGTAAGAAGATTACGCAAGCGAAGACTGTAATCTCCAAAATCATTTACCATATTAAACAGCAGCTACCACCAGTGGATCTTTATCAGCAGCCTGGAGCAGAAAGAAGACACGTGGCTGTACATATGGAAACTGGTCATTTACAGTAGTCATCAATGTGTGCTGCCAGTCGTGGGCAGATGTCATCAGCAGTCATTACACAGCTCTGAAAATAGAACCAAACTTGACCTGGACAGGTCCTCAAACAATTGATAAACTGTTTCTGAACAATGGAAATATGGGGGGTCCACTCTCTCCACCAGTCTCTTGCTGCTCAGTGATCCTGTAGACCCAGTGCTATGGCAGCGTGGGGGGGAACACTCAGTCAGGATGTACATGGCATCCTCAGAGTTAGAGTTTCTCTTTATGTCCCTGGTCAGGGGCAGGAGAGGAGCATCACTACCATGTCCTGGTTGGTGTCTGGAAATGGCAAGTTTTATTTGCCCATTGTGGTTTTTCCTTTTTTTTTTTCTTTTCCCTGAGAACCACTGGTAAGCTTAGTGAGCAGGAGAAGTCACTCTGGAAAAAAAAAAAAAAAAAAAAAAAAAAAAAGGGGGCAAAGTGGTTTTAAGAGTGGGGATAGTCTCTGTGCAGAGCCAGGAGTTGGACTTCATGATCCTTGTGAGTCCCTGCCAGCTCAGCATTTTCTGTGGCTCTGTGAGAGCACCTCTGCCCTGTGTTAACTTCTTTGTCCCAGGCACTGCACTGTGCACTAAGAAGGGAAGGAGCAGCATCAAAGGGGCTCCTGTGCTTCCACCTTGCCTGCTTTCCCAGACTATGTGAACTCTGCATGGAGAGCTGGTGCCATGGCCCTGACAGCACTCCCTCAATTGCTGTGTTGTGTGCAAGTGGACAACCTGCCATGGTCTCACATTCACACGCTTTCCTAAATCTGACTTCCTCTGCTTAGCAACCACGACAGGATAAAGAGCATGGGGGGGAGTTCCTTCCCCCTCCCTTCCCTGCCCTCACCAAGGCTTGAGAGGAACACTGGTTTCTCGTTTCCTTTGAGACGGGCTGGCGAGCACAGGCTGTTACACTGCGAGCACACAGTCCTTGGCAGCAGAAGTGGTCAGCTGCTCCTGTGCTCTTCTTCGCTTGCTGGCATGTGGCAGAGGGCACGAGAGAGAGGAAAGCAATGCTACACTTCTGAAATGAGCTATAGCAAGTGCTGTGTGCCTGCAGCTCCAGCCAGCCTGCCAGGGCTTGTCTGCTTGTTAGTTAGCAGGTAGAACATTAAAAGTGACTTGCACTTAGTTGCTCCCCTGTGCCAGCCCCTCTGATCTCCAGCAGGACTGGAAGACATGATTTAAGGCACTAAGAAATGTGTTGCTTAGCCTTTGTGGAAGTGCACAGCCAGTGTTTGTGTGGTAATGTTATCTTTGAAACACAAAAGTGCTTTGTAAAGGCTACTAATACTGCTACATGTAATAACAACAAAAATAATTTTTAAGATGTCTCTGACAGAATGCAAATCTGATTGTCAGAAATAGCCACCAGCCCTCCCCCAATAAAGTGGGAGGAACATCTCTTTGCTTCTCCTTTACAGTCTCTAAGAGAGACTGTAAAGTGTGTGCAGAGGAGCTTTAATGTTTGTCTATGTCCCAAAACAAAGAGGACACCAGCAATAATATTTTGGTGACATATTGTCACCAACAATAATATTTTGGTTATGGAAATGACTGAATCAAACTTCGCTATGAGCTATACAGCAGAACATGTTATGCTGTATCTGTGATCTCTTTATTTAGCAGAAGTTGCAGCAACAAATTTTTCTATGGGTTTTGTTTTTATGCTTTTCCAAGTGTTTTTCCTTTTGATTGTTCTTGAAGTTGTGACATGAGATCAGGAAAGCTTAAGAGCTTAAGTGACTTCTTAGAGTACCATCATTTCAAGATGAATAAGCATTCATGAAGACAGCCTGTGGGAAGTGAATTGATGTAGTATTTGAATGCCCTGACTTTATAATTCATACAAAACTCTCTCTGCAGGAGTGTGCCCAGTGCTGAAAACTTTGCCTTAGGGTTCAGCTGGATCAAGCAGTAATAAGACTCCGTCAGTAGTTGAGGGGGAGGGAGAGGAGAAAACAACTTTAAAGCAGTGAAAGAAGATACCCATGATCTTTGTTGTAGCAAAGCTTTTGCTCCCACAGTCTGTGGAAGCACCACATAATAGGCTGGAGAACTGACCCTGCTCTCACTGCCTGCCTTGCAGCTGCATGTGGTATTGCAACCCTGGTTTGGGAACAGCTGGCTGGAGCAAAGGCAGCTAGCTGCTCTGCTCAGCTGTGTTTTGAGATGAGCTGGTTACTGTTGAGGTCAGTGGGAGTTTGACAGTATAAGGAGTTCAGACCACCATCCCTCGAGAGGGTGGAGAAATCCAAAATGAGAAAATAGGGATAAGATTTAAATGTTCTCTCTAAAGCTGGTTGCATGATCTATTTCAGCCTGAAAAGTGCTTTTGCCAGCAAGATACAGGAAGGAGATTTTACTCCAGGATGAATTCATCGTTTGCATAATATGTCCATTTAGACAGTGCTATCAGGCAGTCATTTTAATGAGTGCTCAAATTCCCAAAGTGACTGTAGTCTAACCCCACTGCGTGTTCCTGTTTCTTTATCGACACTCCTGTTAACTCCTGGTATTTGCCTTCTGCAGCCAAACAGCTGCATTTGGGAATGAGCATCTTTGTCCAGACTGACTGCGAGTTCATAACGCTCCCTGACAGCAACTGTTCCCAAAAGGGCTGCATGGCACAATTTCAACTGCAGCAGCACTGCACCAAAACAGAACCAAGACCCAGAGAGCTTGGGTCTCCCCACCCTAGCCATCATGATCACTGCACACTTTTTAAATCATTTTCTACAACTGTTAATTATATAGGCAATTTTGAACTCTCTGGTGAGAGGAGTGGGGGAGCCAAACTCTGCTTTGACAGCTGGGCTCCCCAGTTTTTATCTTATTTGTCACTGAGATCCCTCATGCCTCCTAAGCATGGGAGGAGGCCCTGAAGACATTGTGGAGTACTATTCTGTCTTTTGTCTCTGAATTATTTGCTGCCACATTTTTGTCAGACATCACTGCTCCTGTGCCAGAAGTGGAAAGATTTGTTTGCAATTCAGGTAGAGGCCAGTTATGTGCATTTTCAGTGTTGTGATAGCTGTGTAATTAACTCCTGAGGGCATAAGAATAGGTGGGTCAGTTTATAGATAGCCTGCAGGTCTGATACCTGCTAATCTCATTAATCCTTGAATTTAGCTTGATTTATACCTCATTTGTTTCTCCTAGTTTGTAGTGATATATTATTCAACTTCAAGAAAGAACAATAAAAAAGTAGTAATGGAGCTTTTTTTCTCAGGCCTCAAACTGGCTGCAGAGAATGGAGGATTTGGCACTCATTTCCATTGCACTATTAGACAAATGAAAATAGTCATTGGTTAGTGATAAAATATTTCCATTTTCAATCTCTCCTTAGGCTGACTCTGTGTCATATCTTTCTTTTTTGAATAGCTTTACTTGATAAATTTTATGAATGCAAGCACATGTTTATTGAGATATTAATATACGTGAACATTTGTCTCTCCTCTGAAAACACATACAGGGTTCAGTACTGCCTTAATACCAGGTCTAATTCATTCCTGGCAAGAGTCGTTTGGTGGTACACAGAAATTAAGGGGGAAAGTTGTCCTTAGTTTTTGTGAACTGTAGCTATATTGCTGTAGGGGTGTATATAATTAAGCTGGTACAACCTCTAAATTAATCTGATGGAGCTACAACATTAAAATATGTTAAAAAAATGTAATGACTATTTTAAAAACGCAAGAAATTAAATTGCAGTAGTCTAGATATTGCCTGCACAAAATAGTAGGGCTAATCTAGATTGGTATTTAAAGTACAAAACTGTATAGCCCCACCTCATACCCTGACTTCTGTTTCTGTGATTGATACGCTATTGGAAAACTTTACTGTCACTTATGTGTACAAATTAATATTCCACAGCATGCAGGCAATATGTTATAAGATTGATAAAATCCACACAGACCACTTTCTTGTCAACTGGCAGCTACTGTAAGTAGCTTCCTAAGGACAAGAGATCAGAAAATTTTGTGGTGGGTTGACCCAGGCTGGGTACCAGGTGCCCACCAAAGCTGCTCTGCCACTGCCCTTCTCAGCTGGGTGAGGGAGAGAAAATGTAATGAAAGGCTTGTGTGTCAAAATCAGGGCAGGGAGAGATCACTCAGCAGTTACTGTCATGGGCAAAATGCACTCAGCTAGGGGAAATTAGCTTAATATATTACCAATCAAGTCAGAGTAGGATAACAGGAATTAAAAACTACCTCTTAAAACAACTTCCCCCCACCTCTACTTTCTTCCCCGTCTTCACTCCTGATTTTCTCTGTCTCCTCCCAGCCAGAGCCACAGGGGGATGGGGAATTTGTGGTTTGGTCAGTTCATCACACATTTTCTCTGCTACCCCTTCCTTCTCAAGGGAGGACTGCTCACACTCTTCCCTTGCTCCAGCATGGGATCTGTCCCATGGAAGGCAGTTCCTCTAGAACTTATTCAACATGAGTCCTTCCCACAGGCTGCTGTGGAATCCCAGCTCCAGAGCTTGGAGCACCTCCTCCCTCTCCTTTTCCACTGACCTTGGTGTGTGCTGAGTTGTTTCTCTCACACATTCCTCTCTTCTGATCATTCTTGCACAGTGTCTTTTCCCTCTTCTTACATCTGTTATCCCTGAGGTGCTGCCACCAATGTGGATGGGCTTGGCCTTGGCCAGCGGTGGGTCTGCCTTGGGGCTGGCTGGCATGGGCTCCATCGGACCTGGGGGAAACTTCAGCAGCTTCTCCCTGCAGCAACAAAAGTTTTACCATGCAAACCAAGTAAAATTTAATTTCACTAATTAAAATCAACACAGAAAGCAATTTATTTTGCTACTTTCTACCTCATTTTCCCTCCTCATCCCAGAAATAACCAGGTGGATGTCATGTGATCCACCCCAAAAATATACTGTCGATGGCTAAATTGAATTTATGTGGAGATACATTCATCAGAATCTGGCTCTCAGACAGATGGGAGTAGGTGAGGTTAGATTGAAAATGGATAAAATAAGAACAGAGATAATCAAGAATAAAAATACTAGTATTAAAAAGAAAAATTAGATAAATAACCCTAGTAAATTTGGTTTTAACAACTAATGGAAGATATCGGGTTAGCAGTTACCATGGAAGAAATAGAGGAAATTAGAGGAAAAGAATTTACAAATGATGAGCATTTGATGTGAGTTCAGCAGGTCTCAGATAAGCAGTGATTGGACAAGTCTGAACATAGAGCCACATTCCATCACACAGGAGCCACTGTTGGACCTCTGTCATCAGGCAACAGCTGTGCCTGGATAAATGAACACTTGTTCTGCTTTGCAGGCAGCACTGTCCCTATCAGCACGTGGAGATTAAGCCCCTTGAACCTTGGAGAAAGAGCTGAGGAGCTCGTGTTAGCCCTGCAGAGAGAGTTTTGCCAAACTTGTTTGCTGTTCTCATTTCTCACTCTAAAATATAGTGCAGGTTATCAAAGATGGCTCTTGCAAACACACACAGGAACAATTTAGAGGGCATTCACAAAGACTAAATTTAGCCTCAGAAGGTTTTTCTCCCCCTGCTTCCTGAAGAATTAAGAGGAAGCATTTCCTCTGGAGCAGTTCCGAGCACCTACAATGAACTAACTCCCTTTGAGACACAGATGAGGATTTTTCTACTCTCCACTGACTGCAGAAAGATCCTAAGGCAAATAAACTCCTTAGGCTAAAGATGGCTTTTGCAGCTATCCTCCTGTGCAGCCTGGTTTAAGAAGCAGGAGCAGTGAATCAGTCACTAACAGATTTTGAGTCAGTTCTAGGATTTTCAAGGCTCACAGAATGCTACAACTCCTCAGCTGACTTTAAACACTCCAGGGCACTGTGTATGTGCAGCACCTGGAAATCTGTAAGGATTGCTACACTACCAATAAATAACATACTGCAGGGCTGACATATATTCAGAACACAAGTAACAGCAGTAGGACATAATTCAGACCAGAACATGGTTTAATTAAAATGCCTGTGGGTGTTGTTAAAGAAACAGTGCTACAGAAAAATTGCTCATTTTGTTGTTTATTTCTTTACTCTACTTTCTTTATCTAATCTGCCTGTATATGGGCGCTAAAAGTGGACATGCATTCCTACCAGAGCAAACCCATGGAAAATATAGCTCTTCATTGCTGTTTTTAATATGAAATTATTTCTTGTGAAATTTTGTGACATATGTGGATCACATATTGCACTGGGTCTGTGTAGCAAAGTTCTGGTAGCAGGGAGGGGACAGGAGTGGCTTAAGGGAGCAGCTGCTGGAAGCTTCCTCCATGTCCAACAGAGCCAAAGTCAGCCAACTCCAACACAGACCCACTACTGGCCAAGGCCAGGCCAATCAGAAAGTGCAGTAATGTATCTGTGATAACATATTTAAGAAGGAAAAAAAGAAAATGATTGTGCAAAAAAAAATTGCAGCCAGGGAAGGGAGGACTGAGAATATGTGAGATAAACTCTGCAGACACCAACGTCAGTGCAGGAGGAGGGTCAGGAGGTGCTCCAGGCACCAGAGCAGATTTGCCTACAGCTCATGGTGCAGACCAGACCATGGCAAGGCAGATTGTCCCCCAGCAGCTCATCAAAATCCCCAGGAAGCAGAGACCAACCTGCAGCCCATGGAGACCCATGCCAGAGCAGCGAGATGCCCTAAAGAACTCTGAATCTGTGGCAAGCCCAGGCTGGAGCAGGTTCCTGGGAGGGACTTGCAGACCTGTGGAGAGAGGAGCCCACGCTGGAGCAGGTTTGTTGACAGGGACTGTGACCCTGTGGGGGACCCATGCTGGAGCAGACTGTTCCTGAGGGACTGAAGGGGAAGGTACCCACTCTGGAGCAGTTCATAGAGAACTGTATCCCATGGGAAAGACTCACACTGGAGAAATCTGTGTCTCCTGTGACAGGGACCCCATGCTGGAGCAGGAGAAGGACTCTTCTCCCTGAGCAGCAGCAGAAGCAATCTGTGATGAGCTGCCCATAAGCCCCGTTCCCAGTCTCACTACACCACTGACTGGGGAGGAGGTACAGCCCAATAATGAGGATGAGGGGGGTGGGGGAAGATGTTTTAAAGATTTGTGTTACTTCTCATTGTATCACTCTGACTTTTGTTGGTAGTAAATTCAACTAATTTCTATAAGTCAATTCCATTTTGCCCATGACAGACACTGCTGAGTGATCTCTCCCTGCTCTTATATCAAGCCACAAGCTTTTCTGTATATTTTCTCTCCCCTGCCCAGCTGAGGAGGGCAGTGACAGAGCAGCTTTGGTGGGCACCTGGCATCCAGGCTGGGTCAGTGCAAAACTTATTAAGATTAGTTTCACTACTCCATCTCTGAGCTAAGGAGAGAGAATGCCTTGGTGTTCCTAGTCTCACTGACTTAACACAATCTTCCTGGTGTTTCCTTAGTGGTTAACTGACTGTTCGTGGTAGCAGTAGGGGATGAGGCAATGGTGCCTTTCCTGTGTTGCCATATCACCTCAGTCACAGGAGATGGTGATGGTACAAAACCAGTGACATCAACCTAGATCCCATCTTCTGTGTTTATGCAAAATGTTTTATAACAAAAAACTCTATGGTTATAAGAAAATGAGATCAGTAGATGACACTGAGGAACTAATCACTTAGACTTTCTTCATTATCTTTATTAATGTACATTCTTCTTGGCTATCTGAAGAGTTTTGGTTATCCAGTGAAAGGGTGTAGTATTATGAGGAAAATCTCATTCACAGGATCAATTGAGAGAGTTTCAGAAAAGGCTTTGTAGGCAGTAGGAGGAACAGGAGAGGATACTGTAACGAAAAGCCAGCAGAAATGTGTCTTGTTCCAATGAAAATGGGAAACACTGAAAAGAGAATGGGTCACTGTGGGCTACTTAAACAAGTAAAACTAAAATATGAACTGTGGTAGAAACAGAAAACTGGAGGGTCACCAAAACAGGGTTTTATATTCCGAGTTTAGTACACAGGAGAGAAACAGGGACAGCATGAGGATACACTGAAACAGCTGCCAAGAGGTTAAAAATAATAGAAAAAGACTGTGTTATAAGTCTTGAAGGCACAATAACACAAAATTACTTGACCAAGAAAATATTAATTGTAATTAATTTGTAATAAGGAGATAAATTTTGAGACCAGTTCTTATTCTCCCTAAGACTAATTGGACTTTTGCCATGAAGCTTATTAGGAAGGAGATTAAACTTTAAATAATGGCTTGCTTAAGAAATCATTGATGTAATTATGAACTGCTGGGGAAAAGTAACTAAGAAATGCATAATAAAATATCATCACTTGAACGAATGCATCTGAGGTGTCTCTTTAGATATTTAAAGAACTGATGGAACAGCTAGTTGCTAAAAAAACCCACAGAGAATTGAGGAAGTATCAGGAGACTAATAAAGTGTCAGCGTGCCAGAAGTCTTTAAAAACTGAATTAAGACTAACTATGGAAACTATTGTCCTATGGGCATGGCTCCAAATGGAAACAAATACTATAAATAGTGAAGCTGAAGGGGGCAATATATTTACATGGAGGTGAACAGTGTAATGAGACCCTGATACAGCCCAGGTGTACTGCAGCAAACCAAGCCAAGCCAACTGGAATGTTTATCCTCCACATCTTTTATGATGGAGCCAGAAGATTAACAGAGGACAGAACAGCATCAAGACTTTATAAAGACATTTGATGCTGTGCCACATAATATCTTAAGGAAATTACTGAAACTAATCAGCTGGGGCTAAAATTCACTTAAAGGTATCAAAACTGGCCACTGAACTGTAGACAGAAACTAAATCTGAATAGCAGTCAGAATTGTCAAGGATAAGCAGACAATAGTATCCTTTAAAGGTCAAGATATGGTCCAATATCTGGAGGATAAGGCTCTAATTAAATGTGAAAGTGGTTACAAAAGTTGGAAGACTGATTTACAGCACAGAGGAGAGAGGTTCAGATTGTTCTCTAAGGTTACTCTGGATCTCATAAAGGGAGGCTAAACTTAAAATTAAATTAATAAGTTATAATGCTAAGCATTAACAGCACCTTTTGCCCATTAAGGAACAAATAAATTTTATGAACTACAAATACTTTTTTTGCATATGAAAGAATTTGTCTTTCTTAGATGTTTATTCAGACTGTATAATCAGAAAACTGAAATTCAGAAAGCAGCACCATCAATAGCATTAATAAAATGATAATTTGGTTGATATCTTTCTTGTTCTAAAAGGAATATTCCCTTTAAATTGTTTATATTGCTTAGATTAGGTTGAGATTTGCACACCCAACCGGTACCATCAGAGGGCTCCATACGCTGAAGTTTTCCTTATGAATGGGGATGCTGTGGCAGTAGTGGGTGGTGAGGAATGAAGGTTTGGATATCAGGGCATTTCTGTGATTGTCCTGGGTCAGACCAAGGACTTAGGCAGGATTGTACAGTCCCTTTAGCAGTAGCTGAAAAAGGGTATTTGCAGAAGATGAAGGGCATGACAGGCACACATATCAGTCTTCAGTAACTCTTCCCTGGACTCTATTAGTTTTTTTACGGGTCAGTCACTCTCAGCTCAGTCACTTGTGGTTTTAGTAACTCTAAACAATTCCTTTTGCATGAACTTTTCCAGCCTTCTCTTGAATGAACAAAACTTTCTAGCACTGGCACTGTCCTTTAGTCTTAAAACAGTAACCTTCATTGCAGGAAGACCATGTCCTTTTGTTTGCTCTGAAGCTATTGCTGTTAACTGCACCTTCTAACTACTGTATTGGGAGACTTGGCAGATTCAGACTCTGGCTATCCCATTTGTACCACTTGTGCTTTAGTGAATTTCTATTTTATATGCCCTTGGTTGTCTTTTTCATGGACTGATTGTCTTGTTATGCAAGTTGTAGACTAGTTTTGCCTACACTGAAGCCATTTTTCCAGATTCATGAGTAGGTTCCCTGGAACCAGAAATCACAAGATTGCCTTGGAATTGTATCTTTGATGTTTCAAAGTATGCTTTAGGGCCTTGCAAGAGAAGTCTGAATGCATAAACTGAATTCAGTTGCTGCAATGAAGCCTTCTGAACAGGGAAAAGACACTTTGAGATGTATGAGCCACTGCATGCACCTCACCGGAGAGTTCCTAGAAGTAGTGAGGCTTCCCAACATCTCAAACAATGCTGAAGCAGAAAACAGCAGGCAGAGACATTTCCAGGAGATCTGGAGCCTCACTGCTGGATTTGGGTCAGGGTGCCTGGCCATGGGTGCTACCTTTGCAGAAAGAGGGAGAGAGACTCGCTCTAGAGCCAAGAATAAGCACTGCTGCTCTGCCTTGGATTTTCCTAGAGTATAAAAGGGACCTCTGCCATCATCCTCATTGTTTGAGCACTTGAGGAGGTTCTTGCTTTGTTATCTGAGAAAAAACCTAGAGGTTCCTGGTTAGATACTGTACCCAGTGCTCTAAATTGTCATACATCAATGTCAGTCTCAGTAGGATGAGGTGTCACACCACACATTAATTCTACAGAGTCGTGGCTTTCATTTAGGGTCTTCAGTTTTGGGGTGGGTTTTTTGTCTTTCTGTCACTAGTCTGTGGATTTTACTTCAGTTCTATGGTGCTTCAATAATATTTTGAACACAATCTTTTTTCAAGCGTGTACCTTTGCATGCTCGAAACAGTTGACATGTCCATTAAAGACAAAGAATGACTGCAAAATTGCAAAGAATGTATTTCCATGAAACTTCAGGGATTAGCTGCTAAGTTTAGTCAGTGCAGCTTTTAGGACTGACCCTCAGTACTGATTTTCATCCTTATTTTTATCTGTCCTTTAATATTTTGTTCTTTTCCTCAAAAATGACATATTAATAGTAGGAAAAAAAATCCCAAAATGCTGTCTTTAATTCCTCCCTGTTTTTTCTTTCCTGAATACCATGTCTGTAGCCTTTTTGCCTTCTGCTTGCACAGTCCACTGAGCAATAACACAAGTAATTTTTTATTCCCAAGTGGGAAGGCAGAGCTGGAACTCTGAGTCTTGCTGAGGTCTGAGAAAGTGGGTTTATTTTATAACTTGCAGATAAAAACCTGCTACAATGAAATACAAAAGAGTTTTCAAATAGTGAGAATGGGGTTGCCCAGCTCTGTGCTGTGCTCTGCTGCTAATGCTCAGCAGTTTTCCCAAAACAGAGTGCAGCACAGGTAGGGCTGAACTTCGTAATCATGTGAAGGGAGCACGAAAGGAACACACGGGAACCCCTTTTCCCCTTTCTTTTATTGTATGAATGAGGTTGTGCCTTTTAGGAAAGAAGCCACACACCTCTCCAACTGGCTGGCAGCCTCTCTGCCTTTCTGCTGTAGAGTGGTAGCCCTGCAGCAAGATCTTGCTGACCTACCTGGGGCACTGTGAATGCCAGGCTGAGGCAGGAGAGCTGAGATTGTTGAACCTCGCCAGGCAAGAGCTGTGTGTCACAGCTCACATTTCCAGGTGTGTGCCTCACGCTAGAAAATGCTGCTTCGCTCTCCTTGTGTGAGGTTACTGTAATAACAGACATGTTGTTGAATTACAGAAGTTGGTAAGATTCTGTTTATCTAAAGGTTGGAAGTCTGAGAGGTTGCTGTTGTGCTAAATTCTTTGCAAGCTTTTGCAGTTCTAAGCACATGACCCTCTGCTGTCTCTAATGTGCTGCCATTGGCAGACTTTCCATTACATAATGTTGACCCATATTTGTGATATGTGGCATTTTCTGCTAAACACTGTCAGGGATAATCTGTCACAGAATAAACTTTCTGATTATATGCTGAGACTGTCATCCTTTAGCACAAACCTAACTTGTGCCTCAGACAATGATATTCCTTGTTAAGACAAGCAGAGTATAGTTCTCCCAGGTGAAAAAAACACCATGAGAGCATTGTGTGCTCTGGGACTGAAATACCTAGGATTAAATTCATTGCCAAGTGATTGCATGGAGTCATATTTGGGAGGTATTTGAGCTTTAAAAAAATGTTGATCCCTTGCCCAGGTGATGGGAGTGGTGATAGGCTGAAGGAAGCACGCAGCCTGAAGTGTGACTCTGCAAAATACTGTCTCAGGCAGGTCTAGCTTTAGAAAAGCAGAGCTATGTAAAAGGTTTCTCTGCTCTACACTTACACTGAAGTCTGCTGGTATTTGAATAGTTAATCAATCTTTTCTTTAAAAAATTGTAATGGTGTGGAGAAAGAAATAGATAGAGCTCAGACAGGGGTTATTGCTACAAGGTAGCTGAGAAATGAGAGGCCTTTGAGGAATGGGAACACCCTCAAAGCTGTCTGCTTTCAAAGAGCTATGCAAAATCCATCTGTTCTTAAAAACCTTATTTTAGCTGCATAGAATAAGAAGTAGAGGAGAGAAAGGTGTACAAAATAGAGGCAGAGAGAATAAATTGGGAATTCTCTCAGTATTCAAGAACAGTGTCTGTTTCAAATGGACTTTATATAATGTTATAGCAAAGAAGTAACAAGATTGTGTGAGCTGCTGAAGTGTCTGCCACATTGTGGAAGGGAATGGATGTGGAACATAAGGCTGAGAGACTAAATACACCATCTTCAGGGAAAGAAATTTTCCAGCCTTACGTAGGAGATGCCTGTGTGCTAAGAACAGTTGCAATATCAAGGAGAAAGGTTTTGATTCAGCTCAGAGAATTAATGCTTGTCAGAGACAAAATTAAAACCTGATGAATGCAGTCTCACCCACTTTAATTTCTTCCCTTTCTGATTCTATATTTGTCCTCATTCTGTCTGTGCATTCATTCATATATTCCTCTCCCTTCCCACCTCCCCATTGACTCACACTCTCCCTTCCTGTTATTACTTCCTTTTCATTTTCTCTTCCTTTAGGTTCCCTTCCCACTCATTCCATTTCTCCTCTGCCTGACCCCTCTGCACACGTTTTCCATCATGATGAAAAACATCAGAGAAATAAAGAGAAGAGAGGAAAAAAAAATTAACAAGAAAGAATGGCAGGGGGGGATGTGTGTGTAAAGAGCACACAGTCCCAGAAGGGTGCTCAGCATTGCTCTTTCTCCCCAGGATGTACTACAGATTTTTGAAGGTGTCAGATGAATCCAAGCACCTAAAACCTATTCCTCCTTTCTAGGCTTCAGCACTTGGCCGTGGGTTCATGAAAGGCAACACCAGAGTTCATTTTCTGAGGTTAGCGTCCCTGGAAACCATCATAAAGAATGGAAGGATCCCAAAGTCCAGTGTTAGTGGAATGATAGACATCTAGCTGTGCATGGGGTTTGCTACTGTGCCAGATCAGTGAGGGAGGACACTGGGGGGGTCTTGGGACTGCAGGAAGAGAAATGGGAGCTTTAGAGACTCTCTGGACTTCCTTTCATGCAATACTGACCAAGAAACATCACAGCCTCAGTCTTGATGGGAGCCTGCATGCAATGAACTGCTGTTTCTCAAAGCAACCAGTGTGGATGTCTCATGATCAATGGCTAAACAGTGTCAATTTTATTTCGGTGAAACAACAAACCTGTGCCAGGAATGCTTGTTGTAGTGTGTGGTAGGAAATGGGCTCAAACCACTTTGTCTAGAAACCAGTGGTCCCATCCCAGCATGCTGAGCTTGATCCAAAGTCAGTCCGTGCCCTGGAGAGAGCAGTGCACTCCTGCAGCCCGAGGCCCAGAGGCTGCTCCTTTGTCCAGCCTGCAGCCCTGTGGTGGGCAGGGGGCTGAGCTGTCACACCTGATGATGGTACAGTGCTACAAAAGTTTAATTTCTTATCCTATTACTTTTTTTTAAATTCTCCTTTTCTGGCCCTGTTCTTGTTCCTGAAGCTGGGAACTGATAAAGAAGTACTTTTCAAAAAAGCTTGATATGAATGGCACCACTACCATGTGGATTATTTCTCCTTCCCACAAAAAGAGCAGGTGTTAAGTGTGCAGTGCAGATAGCCAGAAATGGCTATCAGAAATTCCCATACCCTCTCTTGCAATCAATAACCTTCTGCCAGCTTTTCTAGGTTTATCAATCTTAAACTGGCTAATGTTTCTTTCTGCAAATTCTTGCATAATTAGGAAGGATCAGAGTGGCCAGCAGAGCCCTTCCAGTTGGGTGTGATTAGCACACAGCGGTCGTGGTGGGCTGTGTGCTCAGGGAACAGGAAGTCGCTAACTGTGGCTTGGGGATGGCTTTGCCTTGGGGACTCTGTCGGGTTATGGAATAACCTCGAGACAAACCTCGCCGCGGCAGCGGGCAGCTGAGCTCGAGGCAGGCCGGCTGGAACGCGGACCGGCCGTTCGCAGGGCCCGACCCGGAGGGCTCGAACTGCCCGGGAGGTTCCCGTGGGAGCGCGGCTGCCGTTACATAAGGAGCGGAGGGGGAAGGGACCCGCTTGCGAGGCGGCGGCCGCGGCCCCTTTAAACGCGGATCCCGGGGCGCGCCGGCCGCCCGCCTCGCTGCTGCCCCCTCCCCGGCTCGCTGCGGTGACAAATCCGCTGCTCGCCCGCCTCCTCCGCCGAGCGCTCGCAGCCGAGCCGGGCGGCGCCGGGAAGCGCTGCCGCGCGGCTCTGCACCGGAGCCGGCCAGCCCCAGCCCCAGCCCCCGGCCAAGCCACAGCAGGCAGCGGCGAGGGGCGCGATGGAGGCTCCGCGCCTGGCGCACACCATGAGCAGCCCCACGAGCCCCTGCGAGGAGGTGATCAAGAACCTCAGCCTGGAGGCGATTCAGCTCTGCGATAGGGACGGTAAGCCCGGGCTCGGCGCGGCTAATCCCTGCAGACGTAAGATGCTGCTGCCCTCATGGATGCTAATGCAAATTAATCCGAGCGTCGTATGGTCCTTTGTTATCCCCCATGAATTTGTAGGTGCAAGTGTTCGCCACCCCTCCCGCTGCTGCCGCCACCCTCCTGCCATTGAGAACAAAAGAAGGAGAGAAGCTTGCACCTTGCTGGAGGGAAGGGAGGGAAAACCGCCGCTCCCTAAGCCGTGCCTGGCGTTGCGGTGCGATTACCTCGGGCAAGCCTGATGCACAACCCTGCCCCTGCCAGGAATGGACGCTGGGGCTTGTTCTGGGAGAGGCAGCAACGGGAGCCAGAGCCCGAGCTGCGGAGAGTCCGGAGCTGGGGATAGGGTAGCGGCCCTGGTGGGGTTTCGTTGCCCGCGGTCTCCAAAGTCCTTTGTATTACAGGGCAATTCCCGTGCTTCAGGTAGACGGGCGGATGTGCCGGCTGGCGTGGGCAGGCGGCCAGACTTGTTGCCGGTCCCTCGTGAGAGCCGTGAGGCGGCGAGCTGACCGAGCGTGGTGCTCGCAAGATGGGGCACGGGGGGAGAGCGGGAGGGAGGCGGTTCAGCACCGCGGACAGCACCGCGCCGCCGGGCCCGGCGCTCCGAGCCGCGCTCCCGCCGGGCCCGGCGCCCGCACCGCCGCGGGAGACCGCAGTGCCCCGGGGACGGCGGCTGCCAGTCCGTCCGCACGTCTGCTCCCCGCACGCAGGTGAAGTTTGGGTTCACAGCAGCAGGTGCGGGTATTAAAGGTTGCCTGTGTTGAAGCAAGCAGATAAATGTCAGGTGGTGACGAGGGACAGCCAAAACAAGTGTACGTGCTCGAAGCGACGCTGACGGCTGACTGGGGGAGAAGAGAGACATGTCGTTTGTACCCAGCTGTGACTGGCAAAACTAAACACACTCACTGGCTGTCAAACAATGAACTAGTATTTTTTTCGTACAGTGGCATATCGTTTGTTCTCATGTGCCAGATAATTTCTATCTTGTCGTTTCACATCGAATTCTTAAAAATCACTACTCATTCTTGGATACAAAATGTGCTTTGGGTGTGGAATTTGTGTTACCTATAAATGTACCAAGGAATGGAGATACTGTATCAGTGATTGGTACAATTGCATTAATGAAACTATTTCCTTACGGTGAGTGTATTTTTGGAGCATAACTGTTAAAGCTGATGGCTATAGAGGGAGTCAGGCCAGTTTTCTCTGTTATTTTGTATAAATAGGGATTAAATACTTCACTTTTTTTTTTTGACCTAGGCAGACTCTAACATTTAAGAACCTGCATTTTTGTAAGCTCTTTATTTTTCTTGTAATATTAAAAATATGATAAGCCATTGGAATTATCAGTTATTATTTCATCAGTTTTTTAATCAGTATTATTTTTATAGCTACATTAGAAATTCTTTGATTTTTTTTTTTCCTGTTGGAATTAATATATATGCACTTCCATCCGTTCATGCCTTACTGCCACAGTAAACTGAACTATGTTTTTAGTGGTGGAGATTACACCGGTTTTTTGTTAAAACACTTTTTCACATATTGATATTATTTTTAATAGTAGATATAATTAAAATAGATAAATTATGCAATCTTTGATATCCATGTACCCTAAGTAATTGCAGTGAAGTGGTCCATGTTAATCATGACAAGCTCTATTTGGATCAACATACGATAGAAAAGGGCTGCTTGATTCCTGTGGATAAATGTCATACAGACAAGCAAATGGCAAAATGTAGTATTTTTGTTTCAGTTACTTTTTGGTTAGACTTCCCTGGAAAACAACAACTTTCCTGTAGATGTGGCTTTACAAACTAACCTTCATCAAGCAAGCTGCCATCATGCAGGGCTGTTCCTCAATACATGGCTGAATTTCCAAAGGAGCTGCCTGTATTGGGGATGGCAGGGAGACAACTCAGTGCCTCAGCTGGCACAGGGCTGCTCTTGAGCATACTCTGATATTTCCTACAGGTGGCACTTATGCATCAAACAGCTTGTTTTAATGGAAACACAAAACAAGGAGGCAAAGGTTAAGGCTTTCATCTTTGAGATAAGCATACAAATGTACACGCCATACATTTAGATCCCTGAGTGTGTACATGGGTACATTTGTGTTATAAAGACTTGCAATTTATATTAGGGTATTTTTGTTGAAAAGGGTGATGTTCTTAAGGTGATTGGCATCACTGAGGTTCAACAAAGTCTTGTGATAAATTGCAATGTATTATACATAGTAAATTATAATTATGTTAGATTTTCATATTCTGAAAATGTCCTTGGCGTTTAAGCTGTAGTAACTGTAAAGACAGCCAGTGAAACTATAACATTATACATCCAACTATGACAAATTCTGCAATGCACTTAGTTGGAATTGCAAGCACTGCTGCAGTAGAAACATAAGCAGTAATGGAAAATTTATGTCGATAGCAAAATATTTTTCATGTTTTCTAAGAGGAGAGGATTAATATTGAGATGTTTTATATTCAGCAAATTGGGTTATACCTTCTGTGAAGGTATATACAGGAGCCACAGATCTAGAAATTGGAGTAAGCAACTAATAATATCATGGCAGTTTATCTTTTTCTGGATTTTTTCCTGGTTTCTTTCAGTGTTGTTTTTGCAGGCATTGTTATCTCTCTTAATGAATCAAAGCAATTTAAAAACTTAAAAATATTAAATAAGAGTTAAGAAATGTATGCACTTTGGATTTTTTTAAGATAAAAACTCCTGATAAGATTTGTTTCAAAGTGAATGCAACATTATAAAGCTAGTTACGAGCTATTATCTTCAAAGGCATCTTGCATTATTTGCTCTTGTTCTTTTCCATAGGTCTAACAGCACAGCTCAGTCTGATGTGCAGTCTAACGTGTAGCTCCTCAGAACTCTCTTGAACTCACTCTGTGTACAGGAAAAAGTGCAGAATTTGTTTTTTTTCTTTGCTATATTTGAACATTGTAGAGATACTTCTGTAAACTTAGACCAGGAATGAATGTTTAATCAGCACTGAACATTCTGGTGACCTTTTTATAAAATTTGTATTAGCCTTACCTGGGGATTAAACCTTGAGTAGATAAATGGATGTCTTTTGTGTCCTGAGCATGCCAATGCTATGGAAATATAGCTGATGTCAGAAAACCGTAAGTTTTGGGGAAAACCAAGCTTTTCACAGGCTTGGTAGAACAGTCTTGGATGTCAGCAGCTGAATTTCCCAAGGCTCCTCTGTGGCTGTGCTGTGCTCCCCCTCCAGATGATGCACTGTGGCTGTGGGTCCCACTGGGCGAGAGCTCCCCTGACCTTCGATGGCATAGACAGAGGGAAAGCAGAAGACACCTATCAAAATGACACCTGGCAAAATGCAGAAAGGAGAGGAGCACAGAAACAAACTTGGGGCACACAGACAAGGGAGTCAGGCAAGAAAACTGGCCCTGGAGATGGTAACAGACTAGAGGCAGTGGCTGGTCAGAAGAACAGGAAAGACTTGCAAGATGGGGATTTAGGTTAAATGGGAATTGGACAAAATAACCCAGAATGGGAAAAGAAGATAAAGGAGCAAGGAAGGCAATCTAAGTTCAGGCAGCATGACCAGGGAAGGAAAGGTGGGGGGGGAAAAAAGTGAGGGCATGTTCACCCAGATTAATTTGAAAAATGAGGACGTACAAGACAGGGGTTACTGGGCAGTTTGGACCACAGGGCTCAGGACTTGCTGAGCAGAGAGACTGGGATTGAAAGGACAGCCTTAGGAATGAAGAACAGGACTTTTGAAGTGTGGCTGGAGAAGAAGAAGAAAGAGGGACTGAACAAGTTCAAGGAGCAGGGCAGAGGAGGCCGTGCTTTGGTGTGACTGCCAGAGAAGTGGTAATGTGCATCAGTGCATGACATCTTCCAAAGCCACACACGACCCCAAGAGGACAAATTCTCCTTGTTCATTTGCCAGCAGAGAAGGCTACCATGGAGTACTCAATGGCTGCTGCTCACTTCTGTGAGAGTAGCACTTTAGAAGAAAGGCTTTGAAGAGAACATCAAGCACATTAAGTAATTTTCCTGTGCCTCAGTTTTCCATGTGTAAAATGGAAGCATACGGCTTCCTCCCCTCACAGCAATGTTTTCAAAATAAACTAATGAATGTTTGTTAATCAGACGCTGTAGTAGCCTGGAAAACCCATGAGGTGCATGGAAAAACCCATGATGAAATTCATAAGTTTTTCTTCAGAGAAGAATATTAATAATGTGTAGCAAATAAGTCCTGGGACTACGCACTGAACAAAAGGAACTAGCTGTTACAAGAAAAATAGTTCATTATGTACGCACTATTCATTATGCATGCTGTATGAATCAGAATTTATGTGGAAAAATTAGTACATAATCATGCAGTTAAAGGCTATATCATAATCTAAACAAAGTGTCCAATGTAAGGTTATTCAAGTATGCCTCATTCTGTTATTTTCTAACCATTGATGGCTTGAACTATACAATCTCACTAATGTGCTTTTACAATTTTTTTCTGCCTTCATATATTTGAAGATAGTATTTAGGCATCAGGATCAGAGCTGGAACTGGTGTCTTGGCCAGTTTTGATCAATTTCATCACCTTCCAAAAACTTGGCACCATCACAACTGTTTAGTCTCCCAGGCTTGTATAAAAACATTACATCATATAAGCTGTCATTTCTGGTTTATGTAAACAGCTTGCATCTTTGGCTCCTCGTGTTATTTGAGCATGTCTCATGTTTTCTGATTTATTTCAGGAGTTTATTACCAAGCTGGATTTATTGGAGGATTCAGAAGTATTTTTCTGGAGTTCATTAATTGTGGTTTATATTGCCATATTGTGTACACATTCACCTTTCAAACAGAAGGGATAAAGTGGCATCATCCAATCTGTGGATGCAATTTTCAAATACCCCGTTATGGAGCAGTATCACTGCTATTTCTGAAATGTCATCATATTTGTCTGAGATATGGGGAAAAAAACAAATATCTAGGTAGATTCCCACATGAGGGACAACTGAGAGATCCAAATTTCACAGTAATTCTTAGTGTCCTGAATCTTTGTTATGAAATAGTTTGGTTTTTTTAAAAAACCATGACACTTCTGAGCATAGTTCATATTTTCTGTATCCAGTATGATAGAGAAGTGCTTGTATTTGTGATATTTTGATAGGACACAAAATTTAGAGTTATGCTTATTGTTGGTTTTTTTCTCTCCCTGGCTGCAAATTTGAGATTTAAATTCACTCTCTTCAAATTTCAAACTGTATCACATTTCTAGGGTTTGAGTGGTGGAATGGCCAACTAAGAAATATATCTCTTCTATAAAATTATGTCTAACCTGGCTGAACTTGAACATTGTGGGGTTTTATTTTGAATTTTTTTAAAATCTAATGCATAACTTCAAAAGCTCTCTTGCTGCAAAGAAAAATACTAATTTATATTTTAGCTTTAAATTCTTGCCAGAGACTGATTTCACATATTCCTCATTGTTAGAAGAGAAAAATACTAAATGGAGCCAAGCAACAAGTCTTCATGAATGATCTTTAGCGTTATGGAAGAGAAGAAAACTAAGGATTTGCCTATGTCTTCCACTTCCTGTCTTGGTTTATATAATAAGTAATGATGTCAATAATTAGTAATGATTTGCTGGAAACTGTCTATTCAACATCCTGGTGTCAAGAAATGTAGTAATCCAAATTCTTCCTTTATATTCATGAATTTTTAAGGTTATTATCCTTCCTTCTTCTTTCTCATCTTTTAGAGCTTTATGGTGCCCGAACCTATATAATTGATTATGAGCTATTTTGTTTGGCAATGACCAATTTGTACATTATTAGCTATTTATGTTTTGCCTGCCATTCCATTTCTTCTCCTTTTCATTCAATATTTCTTTACTGCAACTCCACGAGATCCTTTATAAAGCTACTGAAATGCTTGATGTATAATTATACTAGATTCACCTACAGAATCATTGTTCTTTCCCAGTGCTGATATTGCTGGGTTGAAACTCAAACATATAATATAGCTCTTGTAGCTAATTTCTAGTCAATTTTATAGTAAAGCTTTTTAGTTATTGTCTCCTGTGTATGTTCCTTCTTCTGTGTGTTTGTTTCAGATTAGAGATCCCAAATGCATTCTTTTATTTATTCTGTAACAGAATCCACTGTAGCACTTCTTACCTATGCTTGTAGGCCATCTTGTGCTTGCAGCTCCTTCTGTTTAATGTTCTCTGCACAAAAATGTGATCTCTCTTTAGATCATTCACAAAGACACAAAGCCTGGAACCAGCCACAGGCTCTAGGGTAGCCCAGTGGACACATGAGTTCCTTGTTTTTCCATATGTCAGTCTCACCTCTGCCAGCCCTGCAGATCAGTAGCTCTCAGTGAGTATAATGGCAGGAGGAATCATTTAGGGGAGAGAAATTTTAACCCCTCTGTGACATGCACATTCTGTGGACAGAGAGACATAATTCTGTCTCTCAGGAAAAGTACAGAGAGAAGAGAAAATAATCTTTATCTCTGCTCCTTTTTTTCCCCCATGTGGAATGTGGTATGGAGATCATTTACCTGCAGTGATTGCTAGATTGGATTCTGGTGAAGGTTGTTTGGGTTCAATGACCGATGGGATCCAGCTGTGGCTCAGAGCAGAGAGTCACGAGTTTGAGTTAGATCGGTAAGTAAGAACTAAGTATGGAACTAAAGAAAACTCTGCTCCAGGATCACTTTGTGTGATTCCTTCACTCAGGTTTGTTTCACAATGGAACATTCTTTATTTGACCTTTAAATGTTTTCCTTCAGCACAGAAGATTTGCTTAGAATTCATTGTAGCATTTGTAACTAAATCAGTTTTCACAGTGGTGTTTGTAGTTGAATCATTAGTCAGTTTTATTGTTCTCAGAGTGTTCTTGTTTTATTTCTGCTTGAATGAACAAGGTGTTTTGCATGGATGTTTCCAAAAGCAATGATTAGCTGTACTGTTTTCATAACCTAACAAGTGCTCCTTTGAGTCTTGACAGGTGTAGCAGCTGCCAAGAATGGGAAGCCTTAAAACTAGTTTGGTGTTGCTTTTTCATTCCTGCAGAGTGACAGAAAGAATTATCAGGGTTGCACTCTTAGTTTCAAGTGGAGTGGAGTCTGGAGTTTATTTCTTTGGTATTGGAGAAAGACATTCCCAGCTGGCAGCTCTAGGAGAAGCAGTTGAAGGAATTGCTGTATTAAGTTTTGTATATCCAAGCACTCTTGTTAGGAGAATTCTTTGGTTTGCAATGATCTGAAGCATCCCATACATTTCTTTCCTGGACTGTTTCATTGGTTTCAGTAAGACTTGGTGTAAAAACCAATTAGCATTCATAATATGGCATGATTAAGATCTTACAAGTGCTGTATTTTCCTGGTCTTTAGTATGTATCTTATTACTTACAGATAGGATCTCATTTGGAGTTTTTCTCTATAGGTTGTAGTTTGTCTGGATTTAATATGTCTTTTTTATAAGATAGATTTATATACTTGTTTGTATATTTAACCTGTTTTTATAATCTACATTTAACTTCTGGCTAGAAATAACATTTTAAAAAGATTATTCTGAGGGTTTTTTACAGTTCACTTCTATGTGTACTCATAGTTGAAAACATTTGGACTTCAAAATAAGCAGGATAAAAAGATGTTAAAAGGCTCTTTCAGTCTTGGCCAGCTGTAAGTTCTAGTGTACAAGTATCTGTGGAGTGACTCATGCTGTGTTGTTGTTTTTTTTACTGCAACTTATGTAAAGGAAAATTATATGTGGGTTTATATAAAGGAAAGGATAAAATTAAAATCAGGGCGTGCAGCAGATTGTATTTTTTTAATGCTACTAAGGCCCATCTTCCATGTAATGACAATATGTATATACTATGCACTTACACTTTCATTATGAACTTTATGCTAGCAACTTAATATAGATGTTGAGTAGTAAGCATGTGATTTTCAGAGCTGTGTTTCCAATGAACTTCTGGCCTTTACACTTCTAGTGTAATTCCAAGACATATCTCAAATCACAGGAACTGAAAATCCCCTCAGGCTGCTGACTGATTCCAGTAGATCACAGGGAATTTATGTCCCTCTTGTATGGAACGTACTGGAATTTTAGGCAGTGTTACCTGTGCTGTAATGACATGGCTATCACCTTATTCCTCATGAAAGGACAGGTTTGGGCAGTAAGACTTCTCATGGCATTTACTGTAATTTTCTCTTTTCTGCCCTTGTATAGAGGTTGCTTTCTTTCCCCATAGATGGAGGCACCTGAAACTCCAGTACAATTCTGTTTCCTCTGTCTGTGAACAGCTCTGTGCCATGCTTTGGAACCCTGATACAATGGATACGTCACTTCTGTATTTCTCTTTGTCACTGTTGGTAGGTAGCATGGAGTTCTTAAATCAAATTGATATCCAGGGATCTGAGTAGAGCAGCTTTTCTAGAGCATGAGAGTTTAATTTCAGGTCTTGTGACACATCAGGTAGCCAGGTGGCCCAGCATGACTTGCATGGTAGGAACATATCTATTACTTTGTGCTTTCTCATAACTGGAAAAGTGCAAGAAAGACAGAACCACAATCTCCATGTATAGTGATTCTCTTTTTCTATTTTTGTGTATTCTATAATGCTCAGCTGGTTTCTGTGCTGCTTCCTTGAGCAGACCATCAGGGAGCCCACTAGGCTGCCTGGTGGGGGTGTCAGCCCTAGTGCAAGCATGTAGTGCTGGAGATGGAAGCCAGAGAGGGAAATGAAATCCTTCAGTGTATCTCAGTATGCTTATTAGATTAGCTCATATACTAGGGAGTGGGAACTGGAAAGCATTCCTTGAGATGCTTTTAAATGCTCTAAATCCAAAAGATGAAAAACTAATCTAAATATAAATTCTTTTTTAAGTACCATACCCAAGAGGACTTGTTTGGCATTGTGAGTTTGTAGAAGGTTGTGCAGCTATTCCTCTATAGCTAATCAATTTTTGTCTTGTCATGATCATGATTGGTGCCATTGTTGCAGTCCAATGCCTGTTGATAGCCTGCATAATTAGACTACAGAAAAATTTGTAATGGGAACTCTTGTAAGTATCCAACTGAGATGTGCTTTTTTTAAAGAGCAATTTGAGAGTTATTGAGGACCATGGATTTGAATCTGATGTTTTTAGAACTGTTGTAGGTTTCTTTTAACTTAATTGCATCAAAACTTCACTTTGAGTTTTCTCCTCTTCACTAGGCAATTTTCATTAGCTAACCTACAGGAGAGATCTGTCCCAAATGCCATCAGGACAGGAAGCTGATGAGCTGCAGCTGAGCCTTTTAATAAATATGCATGGTCAGTGCATACTCACTATGTCTGAGTGAGGGGTTAATTCCAATGTGGTGAAGACTCTGTTGAAAGATTTCTTTTGGCTACAATATTCATAACTGTGTCATCTTTATATTCTAGTAAGAGTGAAAAGCTTGAGCCTTCGTCTTGATAAGGAGTGTTCAGCTGTATCCTCTAATTTCTGCATGCTGCCCTGCCTTAAAGAAACTGGCAGCAGCCTAGGTTATCTGCGAGCTCTCTGCTCTTGTCACGAGGTTCAAAAGTTAGGAGCAGTCAACCAGTGGCAGACCTACATCTAAAGGCCTTGACAATGTTTAGTTTCCCTAGGGAACCAGCTAAAAATGAAACAGAACAACTCCTGCCAAACTAAAAGGACTCTCAAACCCCCTATATCCTTTATTTGTCAGGGCCTGAGAGAAAGTCTGAAACAGGCATACAATTCTGAAACGTGCATACAATTTAAATGTAAAATAGAACAGTACAAGATACAAAGTAGAATTTCCTGAGCTATTATGAATATGTAATGCATTTAAAATCACAGCTAAAAAGCACAAACTGGTGTAAACCAGAGCCAAATCCCATTCCTTACAAGAGATGTGTGTGAAAAGCACACAGCAATTGCCAGTGCGCTGAAGTAAAGAAATGCTCATTCATGCTGCAGACTGCCAGGGTATCCAGAGAGTTACAAAAGCCCACTCATGCTGAGCACCCTACTTTCTCAAGGAAAATGCTTAGCAAAACTATGTTCCCCAGCCTTGAGTTCTCTGCTGCCCTTCAAGTGATGAGTTTTGCCTTTCTGTCTGTGCTTCCCTTTACTGAAAGGAAGTGGATTTAAATTAAAAAATCCTTTTGTCATTAAGGCACTTGCAGTTTCAGGGAAGCTGGAAGGTCACATTAAAGCTCATGTGAATGCAAGGCTGCCTCATCTTGCTAGATTTGAACTCACATGACTCAACTTGAAGTAGAGAACACGTTTTTGCTTTAGATGAAGACACAGCTGCAATAAATGGCACAAGTTGTTGCCAGCCAAAGGATGAGGTAAACCGATATGAATGAGGTTCACAGTAAAAAACTAAAATGGAAGTGTTTGTCTCTCTCCTTTGTTTAATGACATGTGGAAGCAGAAATCATGAAAGGCCACTCATTTCTCTAATACACAGTTAATATTAAAAGCAATGGAAAACTAAGGCAAATGCTTTGCCTCAATTACACTGTTAGCTGAAGAGCACTGGAGCAATTAGGCCAGTGACCCAGAGCAGTGTAACTTGGATCGGAATCTGGCCCCAAGCAACTCGTCTGGGGTCATACAGTCAGTGCCTTCATCTGAGATCTGTTTTCCTTTGTTGTTAGTCCTGGAGACATAGGCAGTTCCACAGTCTTGGACACAGCTGTACATTTAATTCACCAGAAGAGACAAACTCATGTCATTAAAATCTTTGTATCCCTTCCTGCTCCAAAATCTGCCCCTTTAGGAATCAACAGGGTGGGAGTCTGCTGAAAAATTTTATTCCCAGTTTTCAGCAAAACAACATTACAAAAACACACCACAAAATGGGCCTGACTGCAGTCTGAAGTATGGTCAGATTTCACACTGGTTAGATAATAATAGAGATCTGATAACACAGACTTCTGCTAAATGAATGAAGTGCATACGATAGGTTGATCTGGGAGAGATTTTGTAGTCGTTTCTGACATACTTGCTTTCCAAGCCTGGATTCTGTATAACTGAAGGTATGCATTATACTCAAATTCTAGTTGTATATGAAAAGACTATAAAGTTAATTTTCATTTTTAAATGGCATTTAAATTGAGCAAGATGGTGGCTGAGAGCCTTTTACATCCCTTGTTACCTTCTTTCCCTTTCAGCAACTGAGAAATGCACATTTTAATTAAAATTTGTTTTTCAAATGTATCTTGTAGCCAACACATGCTGAGAAGAGCCACTTACCACCCATGTATTGCAAGCTTGCTTTGCAGAGCAAAATGGGAGTATTTAATTAGGAGTAAATACTGTGGTGGCTTTGTGTTTGTGCCCTGCAATAATGTCCTTTTTGGTTTCAAGAAGACAGAATTGCCCTTGTCTGGTCTGATTGCAGAGTTATGAAGACCAATGGTTTGCCAGTAGGAGAGGGGTTTTTTTGGGCATACTGTAACCTTTCACAGAAGGCCACAGAGAAGCTTGTTTAGCTTTACATGACAAGGTGCAGTAAAAAATGAAGCCATGTTTAGTAAAGGCAGTCTAAGAACCTTAGAGGGAACTGGGTATAAATTGTTTTGCATACAGGAGTCACTCAGCAGACAGGATGAGGAACAAGTTGCTGATGGATGGTGGTGACATTTGCACTCAGTATCAGCTTATCTGGCCAATTCAGTTTGTTTGGTTTTGGTATTCATGGGTCATAAAAGGAGATCCCAGCACTTCCCAGCTCTCCACCCAGGGATTTGGTCAGTCCTTACAGCATGGTAGGATCAAAGGATCTCTACAGATCTCCATAGCTTGGATCCAGGCAAGAGTAGACATGATAGCATGATGGCAGTTTAATCTTCTAGCCTAAGTGGTTTTTCAGTCTTACAATTTTCCTGGTACTTGGTGAAGAAAAATGTAGCTACATGATTATTTCAGTTGCATATTTCCATCTGAAAATTAAAGTCCTCCTTTTTCATATTTTCTCCATTTATTTTTAACACAGTGAAAACTAAATTTTGTGTGAAGCCGTGTGTGTTTAGCTAAGCATATTACTGTGTTAACACTCCTCAACTTACTTGTAATAAAATTGCAAAAAGAAAAGAGGAAAAATTCAATAATAAAGACCCAACCTTGTGGGACACCAAGTGCTTTATAAAGGCATAGAGACCTCTAGTTTTCTTACAAATATTCTTCAAGAAATATTTAGGAGTAGGCATAAGGGGAACTCTATAAAAGGTAATTATATCAACAGAGATTTGCATCTATTTCCATTTCAGTACTCAGTCTAGGGGTTTGGCTGCTATTGACATTCTGAAAATATGGTTTAATTTTGAATGGGTAAGGTATAAATATTAAATTCTTCCAAGATGTCAGGGTATCAAATAACAATTAAATCGTAATGAAAGGATAAGGTCAGCCTTGCCAATTTAGCCATTGATCTGATTTGCAGTTGGGGTTTGTGTTATGCTTTGGGTTTGTGGAGTTTGTGTACATAGTTGTAATCATGTTTTCAGAAGTTCTTGAGTAACTCAGCTTAGAGTCCATTGATTTCAATAAGACTTTTGCAAATAATTTAGCTATTTCTGAAGATGTTACTAATTGTTACCTAAATTTTTGCTTCAAGTAAGGATAAGTCAAAAATCAAAGGAGGAATTGCTGCTGATTTGGACCATTTGTCTGATAGTAACAGAGGACAATGTACAGTGATATATCTGAATTTTCTGTATGGTAATAGCAAAAGAAACAATTATTTTGAGGAATTAGTTTAATGATGCATTTAAATACACTACTTATTTTAAATTAAATTACAGTTATTAAATAATTTGTCTATAATTGAAGTTAGCAAGCTATAAATTCATCCACATTCAAGCTTAAATGATCCTGAGATATTGGATCCTATCAGTGCTTTCAGAAAAAATATCGTGTTATGTAATTATGTATTTGACACAGAAATTCAGAAAAAATATTCTTGAAAAAATTACCCCTTCTAAAGTATTAGTCCAAAGGATATTTCTGAGTCAGTGACATGTACATTTCTTTGCTAAGGAGTTCAGAAATTGCCTACAGTGTAAAACATACTATTTATCCCCATGGTTTTTCTTTTATCTCTGGCAGAAATCTTGTACATTGGTGTTGCATCATGAGAATCAGTCAAATTGGTAAATGTAATTTTGGAAATTACTATAAAGGGTAACTTCAGCTATCTCTTGGCTTCTGTGACTTCCCTCTCTAGTCTCTGAAAATAGTTAGATTCCTCCAGGGCAAAGTTAAATGTGAGAGCCGCCTGTAGGTACTCAGATTACCCCATCTAGGAAACTGCCTCTCTTCACTGGATGCAAAGTGAGCCTGAGGAGGCTCACTGCCCAAGGGGGATGTTTTTTGTCAGTATTTTTGCCTATATTGACATAGTAAAACTATTATTGGTTT
Organism: Taeniopygia guttata; assembly: GCF_048771995.1. Taxonomy (NCBI): domain Eukaryota; kingdom Metazoa; phylum Chordata; class Aves; order Passeriformes; family Estrildidae; genus Taeniopygia; species Taeniopygia guttata. The sequence goes on along the minus strand of NC_133031.1, from coordinate 8,808,009 downwards.
CCACAGTAGTCTGGAAAATTCATACATATAAAAATTCACATATATATAAAAATTAATATATATATTTTATGTAAATCATATGAAAATTGTACCTAAACATCATTGCAAGTCATAGGCATAATATCTTTTGGAGAATAGCCTTTGCTTTTGGAATAGCAGATGCATATTTTGTATCAAAATTATTCCAGGTGTAGTTCAAGATATCTATGGTCATATCACAGGAGTGAATATTGTTGGTTCTTTTCTTGTTACTGTTTCTGCTGTCATATTTAAGAAATATTTGGCTTATTATTAACTTAGAAGGAATACATATGGCCCAGCAAATCCACTGTTGAGAATCTAGTATCTATGCCAAAATTTATATTCCACAGAAATGTTATAATGTGACTATTTAATTTCTGCTTACTAATTATAGTTACCTTCTCTGTAAAGATACACTTAATTTCCTACTGAACATAATGTTGTATTCAGTGCTTGCTGAGAGAATGAGCTGTATACCAAAGCCCTTCAGTTCAGATAGCATAACCATGTTCCAAAATCTGCCACGGTACCTCTGCTTGCTGCTGCTGGCTGTCAGGTTTGCCACGTGTGTGTTGTGTATTCCTGGTGGTGTTGGTGGAACACACCTGGCTGAGGAAAGGAAGCCCCTGAAGTCCCAATGACGTTTCTCCCTCTCTCAGCCCCTAAACTATTAGGCTAGCCCAGAGAAACGAGGCCTTGAGGGGAGGAACATCAGGAGATGGGCAAGGATTCAAAAGAGGCTCTCACCCCGATGTGGTTGTCCAACTCTTTATTCCATGAGGTCCGGGGGCAAGAGCAGGGGGAAAGAGAGTGAACAGGAAGGGTCATCTCCTTATCTAGGCTTTGGACAGGCAGGGCTTCTCTGGCTCTCCGCCAACCCCGTTGGGGCATGAAGGAGGGGTCCAGGCTTATCTTGATCAGAGTCACAGGGGTCCCAGGAAATGGGACACATGGCTTGAGTGGAATGTAACACCCCATCTGCTTTTGTTCAGGGGCATTTTGTCCAACTGGGCATCTGGGCTGGGTGGGTTTTGGAGCACGGGGCTCCCAGTCAGTGGTTTCCCATGGGCACACATGGTCCCTGCCTGCTGTGCTGCACTCCAGGCTGCAGGCCCTGGCCACAGCAGGCACTGGGAAGCCAGGCTTGGAGAGAGCAGGACCTGGGAACTGGGAGCCTGCACGTCCCTGGCTGGCAGTGGCAGGAGTGACACTGGGCTGCTGCTGATGTGAATCACGGCGCCACTTGTAGAGTACATTCATCCTCGTGTGAGAAGCAGGAAGAATCGAGTCCTTTGTAAGGGGCTGAGACAAATTTTTCAGTGCAGAAACCAGGCAATCCAGAGATTGCTCAGTGCTTTGTTTATGTGGGCTCTCTTTGGGGGGCATTCTCAGCTGAAGAAGATGCCTGTACTGAAGGCACATTTGTACTCACAGAGTCCAGTTGTGTTCTCTTTGCTTTGTGTGTGGAATATTCCTGCTGAAGTCAATGTCCCAGATTAGCAGGAAACAGATAAATTAAGCTGTTAAAACCATGTAATAAGAATCTGAATGTATATACACCTTTCAAAAACATTCAGTAAATATAGATATACATTTATAGTTAAGTAATGCTGTATTTTTTAAACTATTTTTAAAAGATTTTGGACACAGTGCACATTTCATACTAGAAAATACACAGCAGTAGTATTAGTCAATGGGGAGGAAATGAGGAGAAGGTTTAGAGGGGTTTATCCCTCTAACAGGATTTCTAGGGTCAGGCATTCTCTCTTTATCTAATTTAGGAATTAGTTTTGCAAGGATACTTATTTAGAAAATATTCCTAAATATGCTTATATAAGTATAAAAATCTCTATTGGGCAGTATTTTACCAGGATACTGGGGGAGAGGGAGATACTTGAGAGTCTTCACACATTTTTTTGTACATGAAAAGAGGCACAAACAAAACATAAACATTGTTTCTGTGGTTATGGATAAAAAATTGAGCTTTGAAATAGAGTAACTATCCTAGAGAAGTGCACTTACATAGCCTAACAAATAACACCCTTGATTTAATATTTTTTGAATGTTGTTGCATTCATATTTCCTCTGTGTGATTTCACTGTCTCTCTTGAACAAGGTGTTGCTGTGAACATTGAAATGTTGGTATTCAGGCTGATTATTTGCTTGGTGGGGACGTATTGTCCTGGCTCTGTAATTCTATATAGCCAGCAGCTGGACAGGGAGCCATTCATTCCTGAGCACAGGAGGAAAATATGAGACTGTATTTTTGCTTAGTTGAATTTAAAGTAGCAGCTAATACGTAATTTCCTGGCACTTCCCTGCCATTTTTGATGGTTATACAGAATGAAGTTTTCTCCCTTCTATTGAATTTTTGAGGAAATTAAATACCTTCTCAGTAAATTGGAGAACTCACTCTCAATTACAGCAATTAAATATTGTCAGTTTATATCAGATTTCTGTAATTACAATATTTTATCTCTATAGATCTGATATATAACCTATCCATTGAATTATCAAAACAAGAAAAGGTAGAAACTTTTGTATTTCAGAAGGTGTAAGCATTTCTCTGCTTATACCATGGGAGTTCCTGTTTGTAAATTAGTTGTTCTCAGTTGTTAGCATCCACGTCTATAAGAGGATTTCTTATGTCATGGTACCTAAGACATGTGTGCTCTTAGACATTGATCCCCTCTCATCAAACATTTCTTCTTCAAAATAGCATAGCTAATATCTCTCCTTGTATTGAAAATATTAACTTGAGAAAACTACTTTCTGATTTCACCAGTGCATGCATAAGGTGAGATTTAAAAAAAAATTTAACTCATATTATAAAATTCTGTTTGGCCTTTAGTGTGTTTATTACATGTATCTATATATATAAACCTAATCTTTCAGGGTCTCAGAAATTGCTTCTCATCCTCATCTACACATATTTTGATTTTCAGATATCATCACAGAATGCATTAAGAATCTATTATGAGCTTTTAATTTTGTATTTTGTGAGTACAGTCTCACTTATTTCTGGCTCATGAACATGAGTCACATTTCCCTCATCACATTCCTAGGTTTTCATGGAGCTGACACCTCACAGAAGTAACTGCAGGAGTTAATGTCTTGTGTGTATTCCCAGACACAATACACCCAGCACCTGGTGCACCATCTTCTGCATGACAGCAGCCCCGACAACTGAAATTACACCAGTGTATTGGAATATTGTGGTGACACACAGGATATTGTGGTCACCGTGGTTCCATTGACTTTCCTTCCACTCACTAGCTGTGGGATATCACCAGGGCTTCTGTGGCAAGCACATTTCTTTCCCTCTCAGAATTTTTCATAGAGGTGCACAGAGAGAAATGAAAGAGAAAACATTTTCTATTTCTGCTCCTTGTTTTCCTATGTGGAATGTGTTTGGAGAATTGTTTACCTGGAGTGAGTGCTTGATTGGATTCTGGTGAGGATTGTTAGAGCCTGATGGCCAATCCAACCCACCTGGGGCTGGACTCGAGAGAGAGGGTCACGAGTTGTGTTAGAGTCAGAGAAAGTAGTAGTAGTTTTAGTATCCTCCTTTTATATAGCATTTATATTAATGCATTTTAGCATAGTTATAATAAAGAAACAATTCAGCCTTCTGAATTGAGTCAAACATCGTCATTTCTTCCCATTGGGTTCGCCTGCATTAACAATAGGCTTCCACGTGCTTTTGTCTTTCAGTGGCTTCTGGATGTCTCACCCACCATAAAAAAAATTTGCAGCAACCTAGAGATTGCTTTGTGGTGCTTGAGGGCAGACAGAGATGGTTTGGGTGAGCAGAGCAAACGCCACAATCTGGGCTTTCTTTTTTGTAGCAAACTTTCAGTCCTGGGAAAAAGGCCACTGTTAAAGGTGGAGGTTCTTCAGGAGCTTGGCATGTTAGGTGCGCTTAGGTTTCTTTGTGGTCTTTATACTTCCCCTAAAATATGTGTGTTGTATCACCAAGTTTTCTGTCTAAGCACTGCCCTACCCCTAACCCAGCACCCTGGGATTCCAGACCACAAAAATGTGGGAGCAGCAATGTTGGGGACCTGCTGGGATGGCCTTGGTGTGCCTTTTCCAGCCCCAGTTTTCCTGAAGCTGTAGGCTGTTTAACTCTTTCAACCCTTACCCCTACCCTAACCTTAAAAATTACCTGGAGATTTTCTGCTTGATATTTACTTAAAGCTATTTATTCACTTCAGAAGCAAAGAAATTAAAAGGAATGGGAGTGCAGATATCTGAAGAAGTGTGCCAGATATTAATACCAAGAAATGTGCAGAAAATTATACCTACTTCCAGAAGCACTTTTGCTCTTTGCCACTGGTGTTCTCTAAAATGTTTCTTTTTCTCCATTACTTTTTGTCAATGGTCATTACTGCTTTGCACATGTCCTGAGGCTTAAACCACCTTGGCTCTTTGCAACATGGCTCAGGCCCTGGGTATGGAATACAGGAGCTCATTTTCAGGCAAATAATTCACACATTGAGCTATTGTGGATTTATGGCTTGGATTACCTGGCTGCATGTCTGTTCAGGATGTTACACAGTGTTCAGTGTGCTGGGGTCTCGGGCTGTCCAGCTCTGAGAACCTCAGCAGCAACGCTCCATCTTCTGCTTAAACACAGAGCCTCACTCTTGGAAGAGCCGATCACATGAAGCCTTTTCAATGTACCTGGCAGAGCTTTCAGTCATCTTTCAAATACAAATTGCTTGCAAAAGAAAGCGGTGCCATTTTCTCCCTGCTGGCTTTCTGAAATGTCATGTTGGGAAAAGCACTTACCATGTCTTTCAAATGAAGAGAAAGCTTTCAGTAATGACTGGTAGTTCTGAGTCTGTTGCAGCCAGTGCAGCTGTTGAAAATGTCATTGTGTGTGGCACAAATATGGGGGCATTCTGAGCAAGACCGTGCACTAACTGATTTTGGTATTAGTTGAAAAAAAAAACCCAAACAATAGAATGTTTGAAGAATAGACAACCTTTGGATGTAAATGCATAAAACAAAACAAAAATAGAAAAATAGTTTTATTAGTTCTTGAAGTCATCAGTAAAAATACATTATTCACAATACTAGCTAGAGATCTATGAATTTTGCAGAGTGTGTGATTGAATTTCACATATCTATTGAGCAGAATTTAGAACAATCAGGCCAACAGTAGTATTCTTGCACTGAAGTGCTGGAATAATTCTTTGGCAGGGTATGTTGAAAGGCTGAAATGTTCCTAATGTTTTCCAAGTAAACTTTTTACTTGTATTACTGCCTAAACACCTCGGAGGTCAGTTTTTTATCATTTTTTACCAGTTATGATAAAAGTAGAAATACTTTTTCTATAATTAGATGTGACTATGAATAATTCATTGCCTCACATCCCCATATGAGTTTCCCATCTTCATCATTTGGCCAGAATTTGGGAGCTTTCCTCCCTTTCTTAGCTTTTTGTTTTCATTAGCTTTTTGTTTTCTCCTTTGGTTCGATCTGTCCTATCTATGTTCAATTTTCATTTTTTTTTCTGTTCTGTTTCTTTACTTCTTCTCTTACATCATATAGATTTTTTTTCCTTTTTTACCCAGTATTTTTTCTCAGCTCACTGGTTTTTGGGTTTTCTTTATTTGTTCACTTTTGGCTTGCGTCTTATGTAAGTGCAAGAACACCTAACGTTTCTGAATACTGATGTTCACGGAATGCTGAACTATAAAATTGCCTTGGGAACTAAAAGGAGACCTAAATTTAGAGCCAGAGATTCTTTTTGGGGTCAATGGTCATTTGTTAGTCTCCCATATGTACTTAGAAAAGAACTTCCCAAGGAAACTGCCAGGTCTCAGCTGGGAAAATGGAAAGAATAAAGAACAGAAAATGAAGTTTGCTTGTGTGTCTCTTCTGCTGTGGCTCATCAAAGTGTTAATTGTTTCATTTCACAGGAGTTGCTGTTTTAAATATGTGTAAAGGGCCATTATGTTACTTGTGGGCATTGCTGGCTTCTTAACTGAACTTTGGAGCACTTGATAGCTTCAGATGGTTTGTCCTGTCAAACACACACAGTGGTGATGCCAGCCACTCTGTGCACCATGTGATTAGTGCTTATTCACCTGAGGAATTTATCCCTTTCCAGTGCTTTCCATCACTGACATCCAGACTTGCTTAACTGTACCCCACTGGCTCCTGAGGAGCCCCTGTGAGCCTTTGTGAAAGGTTGTTCAGGGGTGTGCTGGTCCTGGAGCACAAAACACTGATCAAATGGGTTCTTCACTGAACAAATTGTGCTTATTTTCTATGCAGGGAATAAATCACAAGATAGTGGGATTGCGGAGATGGAGGAGCTTCCAGTCCCACACAACATCAAAATAAGTAACATCACGTGTGATTCCTTCAAGATTTCTTGGGACATGGATTCTAAATCCAAGGATCGCATTACTCATTACTTCATCGATCTCAACAAGAAAGAAAATAAGAATTCCAACAAATTCAAACACAAGGTAAATTTCATTTAAAAGTCAAGGCACAAATGCTTGATTTTAAACAGATGAATCTCTACGTTTTATTAACCTTTCAAAGCCAGGCCATGGGAAACAGGATATCCAGTAAAGGTGGGTTTAGATTAATCTGATGGAATTCTGGTTTACTCAAAGTGCCTTCTCTGTCTCCAGCCTATGTGCATGAACACACAAACACATTTGTTTCACGGAGAACTGCACATTGACTTCTGTTTTATTTGACAGCATTTTTGGAACCTCTACAATGTAGTGCAAGACTGCCATTTTTATTCCTGAATAGTTCTTTATCACTATTTACAAAATGTGTGTATTCTCTGCCTGTCCTTGTTCAGTGACAGACTCCTGAGAGCAGCACATATCAGTTCAACAGAAGAGCCACAAATTCTAATGCATTTCAGGAAGGCTTCCAGCAATTTTAATTTGCAGCATTCAGCACTGTGACCTCAATATTCATCTGGCCTCTTTCCTCAAGCCTCTGGTGCAGGAACATATTGAAGGCATTGCAGGATCTGCAAATGCCTTACTTCCCAAATCCAGCAAAATTTGCTTTGACCTCAGAATAGTTGAAATACTGAGATATCTAGAGAAACATTGAGATAGAACATTCTTCAAAATTAAAAATAATGTTGGCATTATCTAAAAGATAAAGTTTGCCAAGGCACAAATAACTGTTGAAACAAATGTAAGGGCTGTAATTTTCTCAGCACCTAAATAACTGTTTCTTTCTAAGCCAGTGGGATAAACAGAAGATATTCCCACCAATTTCTCTGAGGCTTTTTACTGTTGAGAGTATTTTTTATGACATTTATGTTAATGGCAGGTGTATAATTTTCTTATTTGAACTTTTTTGTTGCTGTTGTTTTTGGTTGGAAGCAACATATGCAGTATGATTTAAAAAAGAACTTACTGCTTCTTGAAATTGAGAATTTTACAAGCTTGGTCAGGTTGTTGCAGTTCCTAGGAACCAGTGTATGAAGCACTACTAAACCTAGTCTTATAATAGGCATGTATTATGCCCCATTTTTAATTGTAATAGCAAATAAAATAGGGTACTTTTGCTTTTGAGGGTACTTTTTTTTTTTAATTCCCATTTTACACTTCAGGAATAAATATACTCTCTAAAATGGGATTAATTCTTTCTAATTTCATTTATTTTATTATTCTACTTGTTTTTTTCATTCATGTGCTGACTGGTGTATACTTGGAACATTTATATTTGTGAAAAGTAGAGCCATCCTAGTAGAGCAAACACCACATACACTTTATCACAGTGATGAGACTAGACTTAAAATGGAGAGGGGAGGAAAGGATATTGGTAGTTAAATAAAGAAAAGTTATTAGATTTTTTTTGTGTTTCTCAGCAATTCCCTAGCTTTTTATTGTGCAGTAGCGTTTAGTCAAAGTACAAAGGTAATTGGTTTTGTAAGAACAGGAGACTAAAATCTATCAATCAAAATGTTGAATAATTTGGATATCTTGTTGGAGTTAACTAAAAATTGATTGCTACTAATTTTGTTAGTGACTTGGTTAAGATTTTTATTGTGTAGTTTTCTGATGGTTTTATTCCCCAGATTGAATGACAAAGATCCAGAGAGTAGAGAGAGGGTGAACAATAGTAAAGCACAGACAGCTCTGTGCTAGAGCACCTGGGTGTTTGCTTTCATGCATCTTTAGTACAAGCAGTTTTTAGCACACGTTTTGAAGGAACTTTGGTAGATAATTGAAGTGCTCAGGTTCCAAATGTAACCCAGGTGTGGTTCAAGGCAAGCATCCTTCCTCCCTCTAAGGTCGCCCATAGGAGTTTCCCAGCTGAAGCTCAGCAGCAGGAGCTGATAGCCCAGCAGCTGCAGCCCTGAATCCTCCCAGCAGGGAGCTGACTTCAGTCCCCACCCATCCGCTGACTTCCTCACAAAGCTTTTGCGTTAAGGAGGGGGCTAGCACTGCCCTTTCTCCTAGCAGAGCTTCTTTAGAGAGAAAACAGTGAGCCCTACTGCCTAGATATAAAAAAGAGCATTGGGATTTACTCCTAGGAGTCATCAGCGCCCTGCAGATGCCTGTGCAAGGAGAATTCACCCTTACCTGGCTTACAGGTAGGGTAAAGCACTGTAAGTGCCCATCTCTCCCAGAGGTGTTAAGACAAGGGACCAGCTCATTTTCTAACTTATACAGAATTAACATTAAGTATTAGTTTGCTCAGATGGCAAAGTTACTTGGGATATAGACTTAACCTGCTGGATCCATGCTGTACCTCAGGAAAGGGAGCTCTTTGTTTTCTTGTGGGATGATTCAACCTTCCAATACTGTTTCTGTTGGTAAATATATAAAGTATATGTAGGGTGTATAAAGTTTTATTATTTTTGACTACTGTCATCATTTCTGTGAAGGAGAAGGTTTGAATTGGTAGTGGTGTGCAAAGACTAGAATTGTAATACGATTTTGTCTTTTCAATTCATTTTGCATACCTCCTCTCATGTTTAAAATATGGATATATGATTGCTCCCATGTAATAAGAAAAATACTCAAATATTTAGCAAAACTGGGACTAGAATCTGGCTGTGCTGAGTTCCCACAATGTGTTCAATGAAATGGCCTGGCAAAGGGAAGGGTGACATGAAATGGGAGAAAGTTGAAGACTGAAAGCTGCCTCTTTTCTCAAAAAAGGAGAATGGGGTGACTCATACACCTTGCTGCTTAGTTATTCAAAGCTTCCAAGCTGTTCTTAGAAATTATTGCCATCTAGGTACCTTTAGAGCTGTCTGGTGGGTGCTGGTAGTGGAGCAGCCATCTGCCACTCGAAAATCCTGGCTCTCCTTGAGCTGGCACAGTACCTTTGCACTTTGGTGGCTCAGCCAGGAATGAGAGCTGAGCAGAAGAGAGATGAAAGGGAGAAGTGGAGAGGTTCCCAGAGGAATCTCAATGTGAACATTTGAACATTTCTTCTGTATTGTGGCCTTTTAAAAAAATGGTGTTTGCTTAGAAAAAAAAAGCAGGTTAGAGTTGTGAGAAGCATCACATCTGCCCCTCTTCTCCAGCTGTGCAAGACATAAACCCTTTACTTCAATGTGGTGGTCTGCCCCTTTCTTTCTGCCCTTTTTTTTTGCTAGTCTCTCCCTTTTTTGGTATGGTTAAAAGAGGTTGCTAATGCACAGCTGGAAGGTAAACCTTTGACAGCTGGGGCAACAAGGCTTTTAATGTTGCATGAAAACTGACAAAATGGAGAAAAAGCCACCACTGAGGTGTGAGCACAGAGATCTGACCCAGGTGGAAGCTGTTCTTACCATAACTGAATAAGAGGTGACAGGAAGACCAGTGATGTTAACTGTGGTGCCTGCTGATTGCATTAGCAGTAGCAGACTCAGTCCAGTGGGATGCCTTTCAGGGTGGCAGCTTTAAATGTCATTTGGTGTTCTTTTTTCTTTTCTTTGTAATTTTTCTCTACATATTATGAATTGTAGCATGTTCAACTGTCTCCTTTTCAGATAAAGTTTTCATACAATTATAATCTGATTTAAATTATAATTGGCAAAAGAGAAAGGACAACAAAATTTTACCTTGGACTATCACTCAATTACATCAATTCCTGTAATATCCCAAACTGCTAATTTTACAGTTTCTTAATACAGAAACCGAAGATAATTTTTTTGTTGATAGGGAAACAAAAGGAAATTTTTTTTTTTTCCATAATAGAAGACAAGGGGGGGAAAAAAAATCCTTACAATCTTGCTTAGAGATCATGACCAGGAAATGTCTCCCTTCCATTCCTTTTTTCCTTAAAAGACTACTTTGCTATAGGGAGATGGACTTCTATAGTAGTCCATCTGCCTATAGTCCTAGTATAGGACTACTATATATAGATAGATGATTGTGGACTAGGATTTATAGGTGGACAGTTAAGGATGTCATTTAAAGTGCCCACTTCTCCCATGGCACCTGTCTGACTATTCTGTTATTACTGGTGAATATTCAGTAATAAATATCTCTCATTCTATCACAGCTCCTCAGGTACACTACAGAAAGTCATTGAACTCCATTGTAAGTCCTTTCGCCTGCAGTTCTTGCATAAAATGTCCCATTCTTCTGTTTTTTCTGTCCTTTGGTGGTCTGTACCAAAGTCTTTGGTCTGTAGAAGTCAAGTATTTCAACTACAACAAGCAGCTAGTTTTCTTGGTCGCACCCTGGGGCTGTGATATACTGGAAGAGCACAACAGAGGATCTGAAGGGGCAGTGGAGGGGAAAGGAAGAGGTTCAGTGATAGGCTCAAGCTGTTTGGCTTCTTCTGGCCACTGCTGTTTAGCAGGGTATTTTGAAAGATGTGAACCAGCCATAGCTACTCTGCAATGTGTTTAATTTTCTGTGTTGAAATTTAGTTTGGAAGGTAGCCGCAGCAGTGTAGTGGGACTGATTGACAGCAGGAGAAATTTTGTTTGATCACATTGGCCAAAAGAAAACAGTGAGAGCACAGGAATCTCTTAAATTAAGATGCCTTTGTTCTCAGTAGCATGTCTGTCTTTGCATATGTAAGCATAAATGACCTCAGAGTGAATTATATATTTGGGCTATATATAGTGGTATTGTTCTACAGTCACTTGGAACAAATAATTATTTCATACGTGCAGGTTATCCCCATGTCTCTTAGAACAGGTCTTACACCACAATCCTCTGCCACTGCTCAAATAACTTGAGTTTGCAGAGAAGAGCCGGGGCTGGGGACTACACTGCAAAAGCAGTGAAGGAAAGGGTGGCAGATTGGTTTGCCTGCAGTGCTGACTTGTGTGTCCTTCGGTGCTTTTGTTTGTGCCAGGATGTCCCCACCAAGCTGGTGGCCAAGGCTGTTCCCCTGCCCATGACTGTGCGTGGGCACTGGTTCCTGAGCCCCAGGACAGAGTACACGGTGGCGGTGCAGACGGCCTCCAAGCAGGTGGATGGCGACTACGTCGTGTCAGAGTGGAGTGAAATCATCGAGTTTTGCACCGCAGGTAACGCTGCTGAGGGGTCCTGTTCCACAGGCTGGAGTCAGTTAATGCTGGCCTTGCTGCCACGCTGGGCTGGTCACCTGCCTGTGCCAGCTGTGCTGGTGGCCTTAAACAGTTATCCCTGGAAACTGGAATTCACACTTTAGGCTTTGTATGTGCCAAAGTTTGGCATGTTAAGCAGAGGCAGCTGGACTGCCCTTTTCTTGTGCAATAGCTTAGCTGTCCCAAAGTGCTGTGCCTGGCACCACTGCTTGTCCGGGCTAGGAAAGGGCCACTTGTGTGCCTGTCTCTGGCTACCAGCACCTGTGGGGAAAGGTAGAAGGGCAGTTCCCTGACAGCTTAATATGTTCTGCTGTTCTGCCTTCTCTGCATGCTGCAAAGCCTCAGCACCACCAACACCCCGTCTCGAGGGTCTCTTTGGCCCCTCTGATTTATAAGGTTTCCTTAAGATGTTCATGACCTGCTGTCACTATGCATGCCTGTGTAAAAGCTGAGGACTGAGGCAAGCTCAGTATGAAACCTGCATTGGTTGGGAAGCCATTTAAGCTGGGCCTTAAGCAAGCTTTGTTAGTACTGTCATTGGTTATTGGCTCACAACCAGGTATATTGTAGCAAACAGTTTGCCAAATGGTATGAACCAGAGAGGGCATTCCAGAGCTCCTCTGCAGTCCTGAGCTGCACTGCAGTCCCAAATACAGGGAAGCCAGCTCTAACATAGGAGATCCTGAGCTTAAAGTTGCTGTGAGCTTGCAGAGTCTTTATGAGGAAGGAGTGGAGAGAATCACAAACACCTGCTCCTGCCATTTGATTTGCTTGTTGTCACTGCTGAAAACTGGAGCACGATGTGATGTATATTACCAAGACTCTGTTCCTAGTTTTCAGTCTGCATGTGTCTGTGGCTTTTGGAGAGTGTTGTGGTTTTTCCTGCCCCCTGTACTAGCAGTTTGTCTTTCCTTTCCAGATTATTCAAAAGTTCACCTAACACAGCTATTGGAAAAAGCTGAAGTGATTGCAGGCCGTATGCTTAAACTGTCTGTTTTTTATCGGAATCAGCACAAAGAATACTTTGATTATATCAGGTAAGAAACTAAACATATTCAAAGTCCTTTGGCAAAATAAAGGAGTAATGAAAACAAGTAGATAGAGACAGCTGAGCTGAAGCTAGAGCAGAATGTCTGTATGCTTTATAGCCCATTCAGAGGAAGACAAAGAATAAAACACAACTCGTTTCTTTCACCTTGCTTAACTCAGCACCTCCATTAGGCAATAAAAGATTTTGAAGCAGGAACTGAGGTACTCACAGGGACTTCAGCCTGATTAAAGCATCTGTAATCATAATGGAGAGTTTAGTAGTTAAATATTTCCATTGTATTGAGAAATTAAGAGTGAAGTGACTGACAGTAGGGGTATACAACAGTGTGCACAGGCAGTTGCCTGCATGTAAGAGTTCCATCTCAAATATTTGCTCTCCCTTGTACAGTCATCCCATTTCCATGCCCACAGACTGCAATCTGAATGTTAATTTATAGGCCATGTGGGGAGGGAAAGGTCATTATGTTTAGACAGTGTTAAACTACTGTGCTTCAGCAGGAGTGAAAAAACAGGATAGCTGAAGGTAGGTTCCCTGTTCTGCTGGAGACCCAGTGTGCCCTCCACACATGGTAGGAAGCATCAGTGCAAGAGAAAAGCAGACTTTTTGACAGGAGTGAAAGCTCGTGCTGCATGAGCAGGAGCAGCCACAGAGGGCAACCCTCTCCTGTTAGAAGAACATGGATGAGAGGTAAGCAGTGTGTTGGAAGCCTGCACAACTGACTGTGCTTTAATATTCATCAGGAGATGGGGCTCCTGCTGGGCCACATAATTTCAGTTTTATGTGAGTGTCCCACTAGTACCTGCCTAGAAGGGAAAGTTTTTAAAACAACTCAAGGCAATCCAGCTTCAAAGAACAGGCACCACTATATTTGGAAACATTCCCACTTTATAGTCATGGGTACTTAATTTATTCCAAGAGTGTATTGAATATTGCAGATAATGGGCTTGCTCTTCCCTGTCTGTGTTTTGGAAGGTTTATTTTATTGCACATAGGGACACAGCTGCAAAACTCAGTAGAGGTAGAGAATAAATTGCAGTTGTTGAGGCTCTTTGAGGCCCTCGTAACCACTGCTGCCATCCTGGGCTGGATACCACAGAATGGAAATGCCTGTGCTGTTCTGATCCTCATGTTGCTTTGTGTTCAGCTATGTAATCATAGTGCATCTACCTTTGTGTTCATTAGTGTTGAAAATTGCCACTGAAGTGCATTTATAGCTGTGGGTTTGGCCTTGATCTGCCAAATGTGACTCTAATTGATTGCACTCTATCTGTTCCTCTTCCTGCTATGTTATTTCTTGGTTTGACACCAATAGAGATGGGTTTGTTTTCCCTCTGTTAGTGAGCTAACAGAGACAAAAAGCTGTTTTACCAGGCCGGTGGGAAGCTACACTACCAGAACTGGCTGATGGTCACTCCTTTTGATCAGTAATAGACTAATACAGCCACAAGGGCTAATCCTTCCCCAGTATACCTGTCTGTATGTTATATTAAAAGCCCTAACCACGTGATTCCTATTAGGAAAATTCCTTGTCATCCCATGCCTGCCATGGTCTCTGGTGTCATCACACAGCCTGGAAAAGCTCTGGTAGCATTGGCATACAGGCAGCTGTTCCTGGTTGCTAAAGCATCAGCCCCTAATGGAGGGGTTGAGGTGAGCTCAGAAGGGATGTTTGTGTCACTGCAGCCTACCCGGGCTGGGAGCACCAAAAGCAGCTCAGATCCCCGGAAAGGGCGACCTATAATTAGCCTAATTGGCCACTGGATGTCAGTGTCTTGCCACAGAAATGGAACATGCTTTCTCAGAATGAAGCCTGACTTTTCAGGTTGCAGAGGTTTCAGGTGGTTATTTAAGCTTATTCAACCTTTTTTTTTTCCCTCTTTTTTTCTCCCTAGTAATCTCTTCAGTCATAAAATACTAATTATACCCCCCCATTCCAATCGATGTCTTATGAAATAGGGCTTGAGACAATATAAGTAGGTAGTATTTGAATGGCTCAGAAAACTTCTGAAATGTATCTTAGGGTAAAATAGAGTGCTGCTGAGGAGATTACAAATAATGAAAAGAATAATCACAGCTGGAGATATTACTGTGTTAATTTAGAACTGTTTTGTAATGTATACAGTGAGTTTGTTTGCTTTGACTACTACCTCCCACTTTAACCAAGCAAAACCTTCTCCCACACAGCACCATTTTACATGGACTTGTTGCAAGTTAAACGAAGAGAGAGAACAGTCTTTCTTAGCTAGCTTCCCCTTTCCTAAAAGGAAAAAAGAAGAAAAAAAAAAAAAAAAGTAAAAGCAATTCAAGTGGGCAATATAAGAATCTCCAGCCCCACAGCCTCATGCATTTTTAGTCTGTCATGTAGTGAGTATAAGGATATTGTTCTAAGGGTACCTAGCAAATATGGTATTTTGCATGACTTTCAAAAAGGGCTGGGTCCCTTTCAGGTATTATGTAGTTGCAGGTGCAGAGGGAGCCAAAACTGCCACTGGAATACTTCCAGAGTTGTGTGGGACATGAATATTGGGGAATGTCCTGCTATACATAAAATCTCAGGTGCTAAGGAGGGTTAGAGGCAGTGTTTTGGTGTATTCTCCTAAATTTAGCAGCCTAATGCTGCTGAATGCAATTTGGGATTTGGGGTTTTAAAAATTCACTTGTTCATTGTACATTTCTTTTCATTGGAATAAAATTGAGATAAGTTTAAAAAAAAAAAAAAAGTTAGTCTTTTTTTTCCCCTTAGGACTAGTGACTGCAGAAGCTGGATACCAACCAAAATTGCCTAATTCTCTGTGCTCAGCTCTGCACTGATTGAAGTCAGCAGTAGCCCAATTAGACTTGAAATGATCATCTGGGGACAAAAAATACTGGTAGACAGTACACTCTTTCCTATAACCTCTCTAAAAAGCATCCTTTAGAAATAACTTTCATTGGCAGTTTTCTACATGAACTATATACTGCCTATGCTAAAAATACATATTAACAAACAGTATATTCAGCATATGGAGACTGACTTGCAATAGTCAACATGTGTTTATTGTTAGAAATGTAGTGTAAGTCTGAACAAATCAGCTAATTAAAGATATCTTTGTGCTTTTTTTGCCTGCATATGATACCCAGACAGAGAAGGCAGGCTGGAAAAACAGATTTTCCCCTTGAACAGGAGTTATTCTAGCTCTTCCCAAGTCTGATAGCACTTGATTTTCTTGGTCCTAAGACAATGAGCTCAGCTTCCAGTTTAATGGTTTTCCTTTGTGTCCCTTCAGTCCTGTTTCCAAACAGCATGATGTCCTAACTTACCACTTTTTCTTTGCCATGTGTTACAAAATAAACAATACCAGTCCTTCATTTGTAGAGAGCATCATGGGAATGCTATGCAGCCCTCTGTTAAGGATAACAGTGGCAGCCATGGCTCTCCAATCAGTGGGAAGCTGGAAGGCATCTTCTTTAGCTGCAACACTGAGTTTAACACTGGGAAACCACCCCAAGATTCACCCTATGGAAGATACAGGTATGAGATTGCAGCTGAAAAACTCTTCAACCCAAATACTAACTTGTACTTTGGAGACTTCTACTGCATGTACACAGCCTACCACTACGTCATCCTCGTGATCGCCCCCGTGGGGTCACCAGGAGATGAGTTCTGTAAGCAGCGCCTTCCCCAGCTAAATATAAAAGATAACAAATTTCTGACCTGCGATGAAGAAGATGGGGTCATGGTTTACCATCATGCCCAGGATGTTATTTTGGAAGTAATTTACACTGATCCTGTGGATCTCTCCCTTGGCACAGTTGCAGAAATTACTGGTCACCAACTTATGAGCTTGTCTACTGCAAATGCAAAGAAAGATCCCAGCTGCAAGACCTGCAATATCAGTGTTGGACGTTGAAACTTCCCTCATTCCTTAGGAGCCTTCAAACCTCTGTTGCCCATTTCCATAGTCAGACAGTTCTGTCGGAAGCATGCACATGCCGCTGTCACCAAAAGCAACTACCAGTCTTCAAAACCTCCAATAGCCTTCTTAGGATTTCTTCTCTCCCTCTTTCCCTTCTGTTCCCCCGATGCTTTAAATGATTAGAAGTCCTGGATTTCTTTCTGGCAACCATTTATACCTAGATGCTGCAAAAATTGTTTTCTGTTTCTTGCCAAACATAACAAAATCCTATATAAACTGCTTTAGCAAAATAAAAATAACGGCTTATAAATGGTGTTTAAATATGCGTTAATTTTAACTACTGAACAAGTACTGGGATAACTGAACAGCATGAAAGGTTGTAATTGCAGCATGATTTGAATTTCAGAGCCTAGAAATGTCAGCACTTCCAACGTGTTGTTTGACAGTGTTATTTATGTTATTTATATTAGCTAACTGAAAACAGAAACTGTGTCTCGACATAATAAATATAATAGAAAAATATTTTATTTGTACTGTTGTATAAAATATTATACAATCATATAGAATATATAGATTACATTTTAATATCAATTGTATACATGTCATTAAATCATTTTCCCTTATCAAAGATGTAGTTTGTAAACTTCAAATAGCTCTGTATCTGTTCCTGTTGCTCTAGATGACTTTAATTAAAACAGATTTATGAAGACCATTTCCGATTCATAAAAGTTAAGTTATAAATTATTAAATCAGTACACTGAAACAACAAACGGCTGAAAAATAAAAAATTCCTTTTTTTAGTGTTCATATTGTTTCCTCCATACTACTTGAAGATGTGTACATCTTCCAAATCAGGCCATTACATACGAGATAAATACAAACATGGTCAGTACATAATAGGCTTTATAAAATCAAAATCTTCTTACCAAGATAAAAAAAAAACAAGATTGCCTATACTATGTGGTCAATACAAAATGACAGGTAAAGCAAAACACTAAAGATGATTCAACTGCTTCCAGTCCCTTTTTTTTTTTTTTTTTTCTTTTCTTTAAGTAATTCTTCCCTCCTTTCTGTCTGGGGTAGTAATTTCCCAGAATCTCTGCTTTTCGTTTCTAGTACAAAACCTGCTGATAATCTTTCTCTTACTAATCCACTTTTCACACCAATGGCCTATCACAAACAGTGACAATACTCCTTAATATTACAAAGTGTGGTGCTTTGAAAGTTAAGAAAGATGTGTAAATCTAATGGAAAAATAACTTTTTATAACCTTATCTTCAGTAAACAAGAAGTCTAGCAGTCCTCATCAGATAACTGTGACACTCACTTATATACCATGTACTTTATCTACCCAAAATATCTTAGCATAATGCAGTAATCTAGTCCTGTTTTTATATATATGTGGCAATTTATAACACAAGAAGTACTTCAACATCTTACAAAGTGCATGCGTTTAAACGAGCTTTGGTAGTTAGAGAAGCAAATGTTATAGCGTCAGGCAAACCAAGGTGCAAAGGTCAATAGAGAAATCAAAATTAGCATGTAGTTGATCTATTTACTGACTTCTAAATTCTGTGAGCCAGGACCTGTGAACTAGTGAAAAGGACAGCAGCCAGTACATTTGATCCATCTTTTCTCAGCAGCCTGTAGCTGTTTCATTTTGCCAAGCACTTTCCCTTATTCCTATAACACCACTAGTTCCATTTGGCAGTCTCCTTCTGGCCTTTTCTTCCATAAGCAGCATCGCTCTGCTCTGCTCCCAGCCCTGGCACTGCTTCTTCCTCCACACCTTTCTTTGAAGCCACTGAATTGAATGGCAACTCTGTCTTGACAGCTAGAGTATGTTCTGAGTGTTTCTTTCACTCACTCAAATTCATTTCTTTTAATCTAGTGAATCAGCACCTTAACAGCAAACATTACCAATTAATTATAATACATGTTAATTCTGGAAACAAACATGTGGCACTTCAGCGTGTCCTAAGATGTACACTACACTTTAGCATGTACTAAAAACCTGCAGAACATTTCTTCACACTTTTAGAGCAGGTCAAACTGAGAATCTACGTTACTTCAGCATCCTTTTAATTTCTTAACATTCTCACAGTGCACTTCAAGGCTTTTTCTAAAGGAAAAATATATACTATATTCCACTCACCCGTGCTTAATATTCTTGCATATTGCTGTCCTCTCTCATCACAGCTATTATAATTGGTAAAGTGCATCAAAAATCTCAGTGTGTCAAATAATCGTGCAGCAGACCAAGACCTGTAAAATTACTTTCTCTTTTTCATTACTTGTTTGTTTGCTTGGATTTTTTTTTTCCCTAGAGAACAATGTCACAGCATTGCATTCACTTCAAATCGTTTTGGAAATATCATGCTTACTGATGAGAACCTCCAGGAGCCTGATTTTGGCTTTTGTGTGCTTGTATTCAGAGTATTCCTCAGCCATGGGCACCCGATCTTCTTTCTGAGGACTCCTATGAAATGCAAATAAAAGCATTTTATCACTTTTTATGAGTAATAAGAGAAACAGTCTTAAAAATTAATTCTGCAACAACTGATGAGGATTGGGGATTTTTTACTAATTGTAAATTACTAAGATAATTTGACAGGACCAAAAAGCTCTAATAGACAGAAATAAAATCACATTTAAAATACTGAACTTTCATATACTAGACGACTTTCTTGACAACTGTGGAAGCATAATTACTTGAGTCTCAAATAGGCAGAGAAGTCATAATAGTGCTTTGAAAACTGTTACCAGTTACCACTGTTACCAGTGCCCATATACATCATGGTTTTCAATAAAAAGGTTTGCTAAATGAAGAGGAGGAAAAGCAGAGTGAAAAATGGCCAGTATTTAATACTGGGTAAAAAAAACAGTGGCTTCTGGTTTTAAAATCTGGCTGTTTAAAAATGGCCCAACTGCCAAGTCTGTTCCCTGCAGAGTGACATCCTCAGAAAGAAACTTTTAGCAGCCTCTCTTGAGCTCAGGGAATATCCTGTGCTGAGGTGGGTATAAACCCATTGCAGGCTTGTCCTGGAAGATCCCCAAATCCTGGCTTTCCTCATGGATGACCACATCTTGAAGGAGCTAAGCAGAGAGATAGATGGACATCTCCAGGGTGTTTCCTGCCTTAGGTACAGCCCCTTTGGCCTGCTCACCCAGAGTGCCCACCCTCACAGAGACCCAAAGGGGATAAGGAGAAGGTTCTGATGAATTACCTTCCTGTCTGCCTGTAGAACTGCTCCTCAAACTCTCGAAGAGCCTTGCGAAGTCTCTTCTTATCAGCTCTTGTTTCTCTGAGATGTTCGAGCAGAACTGGCCTGTGAAACAGAGGAACATGAAACCCCCTTGTGCTTGGGAGATTGTAAAGCCCTGGATTTGAGCTTCTGCTCTGAGCCCTTGGCAGGCACTGACCAGAGCCCCAAGACACTCCATCACACTCCATACACTGTTGTACTCCTTCCCTCTTGCTGGCATTGCAGCTAATAAAGGGAAGGCAGAGACTCTGGTCAATGGAAGAGGAGAAGCATTCAGGACTGAGCCTTACTGCTGGCCTAAATTCCCTGTGGAATTAATGGAGTTGACAGGGCTCAGTGTCTCACAGGAGGAAATGCTGTAACTGAATTACAGTCAACATACAAGCCCTGCTCCTATTTGCAGCTGTTCCCAATCATTACTGTGATGCACTTGAAATGCTAGTGGTACCCAGAAGCATAATTTTTGGAGGCCATGTTTTAGCTAGTGTTCAGAGAATAAGGGTTTAAGCAGAGAGAGAATTGTTACATTTGCTCCTAGTAATTTTTTAAAATAATGACAAAATGCACAGAAATATCTTCCCAGCATTTATGAGCAAACTACTGTGCACATAGTTGAATTACATAGAAATCTTAAGTAATTTTTATTTGATCTCTATAGTGTTAGAGTCTAGTTAGCTTCATTTATGCATCTAAGACCTCCCAATCAAAATACTAAAGAAAATACCATCCCCTAAGGTATAAGAACACATCTGTTCCTGGAAGGCACAGTCTTCAACAGGTTACCTTTCTCTTCCTGGAGACAAAAAGTTGGCACAAAGTTGTTTGAATAAACAGTTCAAACCACCAGTGTGCTGCCCAAACAATGAATCTCCTCTGCCTCCTCTCTCCCATAAAAAAGCACTGAATCACTCCTTCGGTATAGAATATACCTATGCAACAGGTATGGCTCATATTTCAGGCTCATATTTCACTTACAAAGCCTACAATAAACATTTTAAAACATTCAGGGGGGAAAAAAGAGAGAGAACTTACATTGTTGCCTCATGTAAATTGGACATTGACAAGGCTGTTTGCCTGTAAACTTTCTTTTCATCCAGAGGTGAAATATGTGCAGGCTCACTCTCTTCCTGTGAGTAACACAGGTGCTCTTCAACAGGGAAGCAAGACATTGAGCCAGATGATAACTCATGGCTGCTTTGAGAAGGATCTTCATCTGAGTCTTCCTCCTCCTGCTTGAGAAATGCAAAACATTATCAAATTAATTGTTTAAATGACAATGCTTCCAGTTGTAGGCTGACAACATAAAGAATCAGGATCTGACTTCCTGGATGTATTCAAAACAGAACACACATATTGGAAGGTTTACCAGGTCTACCTGAGGTTGTTCATGAAAGCACTCCTGGGGTCACTGGGTTACTGTGCATTGCCTACCAGGAGTAAAAAGGACAGAAGCTGGCCCTGCTCCCAAGTATCTCCAGCCAGCAATTTATTGCTGTCTGCCCAAAAGCCTTTACATGTAGCAGAGATTTAACTAATATTCTGTATTTATGTAAGCAGTGCAGTCTGTCTGGAACTTTGCTCCTCTTATATACACATCTCCTGCATGGATATTATATCCAGATCTTTTGACTGTAGAAAGAGTTGGAGGGAGAGATTCCACAGTTTTATAGCTACTAGTGTTAACTACTAAAGTAGACTGATATTGGTGTCTTGCTCACATTCTTCCATCCTCAGAAAAAAAGCTGCGCTATTGAAAGTAACGCTTAAACAAAAACTCCACAGGGCAAGGCTCCCAACAAGTAACACTTAGGGGGAATTTCAGTGAAATTTTTCAATTAAATACCCGTATACAAGTATGCCAAGCTTTGCACTGTGATTTCACAAAGAAATGTAAGGTTACACTGTCATCTAACATGACAATAATATTTTTTTTAATTGACCTAGCCCTGCCTACTATTAGATTAGTATTTTTGGTAGACATGCTAATTAACTTCCACTGTCTTCACTCACTATGAGACCAGTACTGTTTCATTGTACTAATATATTATTAAAGTACAACAAATTTCATATATGTGCTCCATGATTGATAAAAGAATTGCTGATAAGATGTAACAGTTAGGTATAGTGACAGCAGGGTCCTTCATGGAAAGAGAGGGGTTTCCTTTTGTGTTGCAGATGTTTTCCATGATGGAAAACTAATGTCAGCATTTGCTGTCTTACCCAGCCCACTGAAGTTCTTGCCTCAGAAACTGCTGCTGTACGTTGGAACCTCTAGCATGCATAGAAGTTGAATTTTACAGAGCATTTTGAAGTATCAACACCCTGTATTAACCAACAGGCAGGTTTTTTTGCTATCAGTTGTTCTATTGTTGCTAAATGGACATACAGGTACAAATCAAACACAACATTTTGTATGTTTCCTTGACAATGGATTAATTCTTTCCAACTTACAATTGTTGTGATCAAAGATGGGGCAGCCAGAAGTTTCTTGATAATTCTGTATCTGTCATAAAGAGGTTTCATGAGACTCTTTTCTTGCTTAGTTACCTAAAGAGAAATCATAACAGAACATAGCCCTCAAAAATTAAAAAATAAAAAGTAAATTTAAAAGTTCTCATTTTCTCCTGTAAAGCTGAGAAAGGTATTAGAAGAGTATGAGCAGATGTGTATTTTGCTTCAATAGATATTCCATGGGAACTGTAATTTAATCTATGCAATTTCTAAAAAACAAAATGACAATTATTTTCTAATGGAGAATACCCAGTGTGTTTTCTCACTTTCTTGAGCCACACTGCCCAGGCAGAGGGCGAATAATTCTCCCTCTGAGGCTGCTGCTAGAGCAGTAGGAGTTCAGATGTGCT
The DNA here is from genome assembly GCF_048771995.1 of Taeniopygia guttata. Lineage (NCBI taxonomy): Eukaryota > Metazoa > Chordata > Aves > Passeriformes > Estrildidae > Taeniopygia > Taeniopygia guttata. The sequence continues at coordinate 8,785,396 of NC_133031.1, read as the reverse complement.
GCTGCTGTGCCTTGCATTGCCAACTCACCTCCTTTGCTGTGATGACAGCAGCAGGAATGGCACAGTCTGCCTGGGACAAGGCACTCGTTGGGATGGAGAGCGCCAAGAGCACGGCTCTGCAGCCTCACATGGAGCTGCTGTGTGCAAGGTTGCTGCCTGCATCCCTCACCAGAGCTGCCTTCCACAAGGGGGATTTACCTTCTGTTCATTTACTTTGTTCTTGGTCTTTCATGAGCACTTGGAGCATTGATTTGGAAGGGAATATGATTTAAAATCAGGTGTTAAGTGCCTGATCCAGCCAACAAACGTTCACAAATACAAAAGTACACCTTAGGGAAACTAGCTATGCACTTGATTGACTTACTGCATTAAGAAAAACAAAAAGCAGCAAGTAAATTCCACAAGGGGAAAAATCCCCAAAACAAGACAAATCACCTCCACCCCTCACAGCCAACCAACCACACCATGCCACCACACCCCCAAAATATAATTTTTCCCAGTGGTAAAATGTCCAAACAGTCATTTGCTCCCTAATCCACCATCAGCCTCTTCTCATCAGCTCCCACACCTATGAGCACTCACTGGGTGCATGTTCTCTCATTTTTGGCACTGCAGAGAGGCCCAGGTGCACCCACTCAGATGAGTGGTAGGTCTGAAGAGCCACAGAGTGGCTGATGGCACAGGCAATAGTGCAGAGCTGCTCAGACAGACAAACATCTGGTCAGCAGGAGCAAGGGGGACAACAGACAAACACAGGCTGGTGACACTGCACACATCTGGCTGATGGAGGCCTTAGGGACCACTTCTAGAGCCACCCTTCACTGCGGAATGTCAGGGCTTGCCTATCCTAGCCCAGCTACTTCTCTTCCCCAGGCACCATGTTCCATTTAACTACAAGCCAGAATGCCAAACAAGCCAGAAGAGGTAATTTTTTTGCTTTAAACTGGTCAATGGTCTCTTTGTCTGACCTTGTCAGGTAATTCTGGATAAAGATGGTGCTGAGCCATACCAGACAGCAGGACAAACCTCAGCCCCAGCACACTGCACTGTGTTTCCAGGCTGCTGTTACAGAGCTGCTTCAGCCCTCAGGACACCCTCTCTGAACCCTGTGCTACAAAGGCACCCCGTTATTCTCTTTCCTGTCTCTGAATCAAGTCTCTTTTACCTCTATATTGCACTAATAATACCTTTTTTTGTTTTCCTTCTCAGGAAATATAATTTCTTCATACCCTTCTTGCATACTTACTCCATCCCTCAGCTCTCATTCCAAGCCCAAAGAAGATGGGAAAAAAATGAGACCAGAATCAGATCATGATATTAACAGCTGGCATATTTTTGGGCAAACAATGGTGCAAGTTCCCTTTTCCTCTACCACAACAACTACTAGCCAAAAACAGACATTCACAAGAATACAGACATTGATATCAAAAAGAAATTCCTCAGCTATGTAGAAAAATTTTCAAATCATCATCTCACCAATTGTGGCATTTTTTGTTTGCCCCTATATTCAGCAATGAAGTCCCTTGAAGGGATTTTAAGAAATAATTTAAGTCCTGCTGTGTAGTAAAGGCAAACACTATGACATGTCCTGTAATTTTGTAGTTCATATCTCCGATGGTGCCCTATATAAAACTTTCCTCAGCTGATAAGCATTCTAATCATACATGATAGCAGAGCCAAATCTGCTGTGAATATATAGTCTTCCAATTTTATCCTCACATCTTGCATTTTCCAATCATGGAGAGATACAGAGTCACTTTTTATTTTACTTTAATTTCTAACATATTAACTAAATTCTCAGTATCAAGAAATAACATTTATACCTGAAAATTAGTTTGAAATAACTGAAATTAGGTTAATTGTGTAAAATGAATCTAAATATATTTAATATGCCAAAAATATTGGTGAGAGAAGTTAGATAATTTTTAATTTAGCTATCTTTCCATGGCATACTTACAGGTTGTCCATGAATACTCTCAAAATATAGTAGACATTTCTGAAGATTGATTTTTTCCAAAGCCATTTGCTTTTTTGTCATATCCTATTTAAAAAAGTTATTTATAAGATTGTGAGTCAGGATTGCATGACAAGAGTACAGGTACATATCTGTTTAATAATCTCTTCTTCCCTGATAAACATTAATAATGAATTCTATTTCTGTCTGCACTGAGGTCAATGGGGACTTGGCATTAACTTAGCAAGAAAAGAGTCCAAAATTACACAACATATATATTAAGTATGTTTAGTTGCAAAAAATGAGAACAGCCACCATTTGAGACAAAATACTCAGAAAGCTGAAAAATTGCATAGAGAGCATTCCTCAACTTTTTAATTATTCATCAAGAAAGAGAAATAGATTTGCCTTGGCTGGTAAGGGAAGTAGAACATAAAGATCTAGCAATGCAAACCCAACCTGTTGTGGTAAACAGCTTATTTCTGTTCAAAAATTGTAATATGAATCACTGGTACCCAAAGAATTTTGATTTTTCAGTGTTGGTGAATAATGAGTATCTGTCCAGGTGTGTGCTGCGGGGAGCACATAGTGCAATAGGTATTTGTCTCCTCCCTTTCCCCAGCTAGACCTGCCCCTGGCAGTTGCTTTTTTTCACCTGGGCCAGAGCACCAGGGTGAACATGAAGAGAATGTCATTTCCCACAGTCTCTGCCAGGTCACAACAGGGCCACATGGGTTAAGGCCAGGTGTTCCAATCTGTGGGGGGGATGAAGTCGTGTGAAGAACCATGGAGTTTGGGGCACACACACAGGGGACCTTCCTGCAGAAAGCTGATGACAAGGGGGCTTGTAGTGACAGCTAAAAAGTGGCTACTCATTAGACCCTACCTTTAAAAATAAATCAGCCTTGGAGAAGTGACACTCTTCTAATATCAGAGCACCTTGCTACTAACTTCAACAGGAGCAAAACCTTTTTCCTTTGATGCTCAAATGCAAAAACAGCACAGAGCCATTAATCAGAACTGCTAATCACATTTTCCTAAAAGGTCTGCATGAGTTAATCACTCTAAAATCATCTGTCATTCACGTTAAGAGATGAGCTGCTAACTAGAATGCAGAAATATTATAAATCAGCTAATTTGTTTATTTATTGCTAGTTCCGCAATTAATACAAGGTTAATTCTTTCAAAAACTATTAAGCCTGGAGCAGCTGGGTGGTTAGGAAGAAATGGGGTGATCATTAATATTGATTTTACACAAGAGAAACAATCTCAAGAGGGCTTAGCATTTGAGCCTATTTCATTAGCTCATTTTATTAGCAATCTCAAGACAGGTTGGTATTCAGCTAAGTTTGAAATAGCTGATAATTTCAAAATGAGAGAAGGCAGCTGAAGTCACAAACTACAGAATTGTCTGAGACATCTTAAGACTGTAGGCTACACACAGCAGCAGGAGATTCAATGCTAATTAAATAGAAGCACTGCTTCATAGCCAAGGAGAATATGAACTGAAGTGGGTCAATGATGAGAAGACAGATACATAAAGGGAGCCAGTCTGAGAAAAGCCTTGGGGGACAGGCTGCAAACATTCATACAGAAGGTAAAAGTTATTTGTAACATAGAAAGAAAAAGGGGACTTCACCTAAAGATAAGATAGTAGTTTTGTTTTCACAACTTGGAACAGAGGCACACAAAGTGTTGTATACAGTTATCTTCCTTACTAGTCTGTTCTGTTCCCTGCATGCTTATGCCTTCAAGCTCGCTGTTGTTTTTCCAGACAGAAAATACTAACTGGGGACAGAAGGACAGACAGCCCAGTGAGGGCTGGGCTTGCTCAGAGCCTGTCAAAGGCAGTGCTTTGTTTCCATGCAGGCACAGAGGCAGCTTCCCAGGGCCTTAGTCTGCCACTTGGGGATGTGTGGTGGCTCATTACAAAGCAGCATTTTACACAAACTTAGAAAAAAGAAGTATAAAGAAAGGCAACAAGAGACATGACACCTGCATAGAGCAGTGCCAGTTCCCATCAGGCCAGCTCCAACCCTGCCCCCCTGGGAAAGGCTGGGAGCCAGAGCTGAGCACCACAGAGCTGCTGCTCCCCAGGGCACTGAGGCACAGCCCAGCCACCCCGCACTCCCTTTGGATTCCGAGTTGGGTCTTGGATTTGTTTTGTGGGGGATTTGGTACAGCTTTTTAAATAATATTGTTAGAAGTGTGTTTATTTGCCTTTTATCTCTTGAACTCCTACATCTTTATTTTTTTCTTAAAGCCTTGTACCTAAACCCAAGGTGAGCTATTACATAAATTATCGTCTCCCAATAATATCTTGGGAGATGGTAATTTATGTAATAGATAAAATAATGGGTGGACACCCCTTTGTGGGGTACTGAGCCATTCACAGGCCATTTTTCTTTGCCTTCTCATTCAATAACTTTACTCACAAGCTTTTTTGCAGGAGTAGTGTTTGGTTCTGGAAACCATATTGTGCTGTTTCCTATTCAGATCTTGTGGTCTGTGCTCTTTAGGCATACTGAGATTCTACTCTGCATCTTTCTAAGGATACACATTTGTATTTCAGCAGGGCTTTAGAGGTTTTCCACAGGGAACTTCAGGGGAGAACATGGCAGGCTTCCATGGAAATCTATCTTTGGCCAAAATAACTAAACACCCAAATAGAAACAATTCACTGCTACTTAGTTTACTATTAATCTAGCTCAGATTCTAGTGCAGGATCGAAATGTTATATAGAAAACAAAATATTGTACATAAAATGTATCTACAGTAACACCAAAGTTGTTTGTACCTGAAATGAAGCCTTTGATCTTTGTTGTTACCACAGACATCCTTGATTCATTTCACATCATCAGTGCCACAAACCTCATTCTCCCCCAAAAGTCCAGGATGACTCATAATCAAAATCCAATCTTTTTTAGTGTTATGCTTAGGGAGCTACTAAAATATATCATTTTGGAATAGATCGATTTGATTTCATGTTATTCTCGCTCAAGCCTCTGTTCCCCAGCTGTTTTGATAACTATTACCAAGCACCTTTGCTAACAGATAGTTTTTAAAACACAAGTTCTCTCCACAAGAAAACAGAAAATTAATAAGATTTTTTTTAAAAAAATTAGAAAATATTGTCATGTGCCAACATTTAATTTACATTACTTCCTTGTTTGTGAAAATATTTCAAGCCCTCACTGCCATTTCCTAAATTTAGAAGGGTCTCTTGGACTATTAGGGTAAGTCCAAAAAATTTAAAACATTATTTTGATAGCTACTCCCACTCTTACTTTTATAAGAAAGTTTTTTGGACTGGATTTCATTACAGACATCCAATCTCACCTCATTAATAAAAAAATTAATGACTGAAAATATTATCCTACAGTCTGCACTGTTAGGATTTTAGAGCTATGTACAGAATAGCATGGTTTTGTTGCCTTTTTTGTTTTCTGGTTATGAAACTGTTTTTCCATATCATTTTTCTTTTTAAAAAGTAGCACATAAAAAGAAACAATCAAACAATCAGTCATGTATGCCCAAGATCTGAGAAGTGTGGCATTGTTATGCAGAGTCCTGGTTTTTATATAGCAACTAGTTGTTTAAGAACCAAGAATAGAAACAAAACAAAAATTAAAAATTATCTCTGCTGGGTACTCTCTGCTACTGAAATCCACCCAGAATAATTTCTTAGTTCTCTCATAGTTTAGCATTTAGTTCTTCACCCTCTCACCATTTCACCTTTCTAATTCACCAGCCAAAGTCTAAATGCTACTGTCTACACTTAGATTTTAGGTCCTTTTGAGGGCAGAATTCATTGTCTTGCTTGGCTGTAATACTATCAGGACAGCAGCATCCTCTGACAGCAAATACAGCCCCCAGAAAAGTGGGGGCTTTAGTATGTGTGTTTTAGTATGTATAATTTTAGAGAACCCTATATTGTGCCAGGAATGTGAAGGCACAGCAAATTTTTAATACATGTACTAGTTTTAAAACAAAAACTGATCTCCCAGCCTAGCAATCATGTTCCATGGAATATTGCTCCTACATTCAGAAGAGTTATTGAGAATATGGAAGGGAAGAGGCAGGATCAGCACAAATGTACAAGGTCAGGAGAGCAAAGCAGTCTGGATGGTTGTGCTGTCCCTGTCACCTCAGTGTGTGTTACTGACTCTGCAGAGGCTTTCAGCATTTCTCAGCTCAGAAGGGATCTTTGTCATCAAAATACCTTCAGCAATGTTTTTAGTCGCACAGTTTCTGTGGACTCAAGGTGCTCATGCTGCCACCATCTTCAGTATACCAGGATATGCAGGTCTGGGCACACAGCCTCAAGTCAGCAGGTTCCAGCAGTGCCTGGCAAACAGTTTCACATGTGCATCTCTGAGCAAAAAATGCTTAGCACTGCTGGAAAAAGCTTTCTGTACCTCTGCACCTGAGTGATTCTTCTCAAAACAGTCACTTCTGGAAACTGCACTAGAGCTCCCACCTCACTAGAGAGAAAATGCACTGCAGTGCCAGCAGACAGAGGACGTGCACCCCCTGGCACACCCTGAGCCAGCCACACACCAATATCTGCCTCAGGTGAGAGACTTCTGAGAGAACAGCCATGCTTCTTAAATACCTTAACAGTCTCAGGAAGGTTGAAGTGTTGTCTTTTCTCCTTTAGTCGTCTCAACACACTGTCCATGGTTTCTTCCACTGAGGGAGCTGGTTCCATGCTTGTGGCCTCCTGTGTGCCAGCCTCTTTAGAGGTGCCACTGCCTTCACAGTGCTCATTCCTTTGGGGCGCTGTGGAGGTACAGTTTTGCTCTTCTGACATTCTGAGTTTCAGCTCTGAAAGGCAAATTGCATGGCAAATAAATAAATTAGAATTATTTTCAAAGGAGTTTCCTCTGACACTACTAGGAAAAAAAAAAAACCCAACACTTTCCTACTTCTTGCATACAATTATTATCATACCACAAGCACATAGGAAAGTAGTTCTGCTTCACTCCAATGTGTAACATCTTTTCCTTCCTAGAGCAACTTAAACTCTCTCCCTTCCAAAGGCCACCCTGCCATGCCAACCCAGCTGCTCAAGTGGTCCTCACAAGGAGAAACAACCACTTTCTTAAATTACTTCCCTTGGCAGAAGAGCACCTGAGCGCCCAGCAAAGACAGCAGCTTCCCAGTCAGCAGCCTGCCTGGATGTGATAAAGCATGTGACTCTATTAACTTGACACTGAGCCAAAGCCCCTGGAGCTCCAGGGACCTGTACAGAGCAACAAGGAAATTGAATTAAAATCTGAATTAGCTCCCATAAAACCAGATTTTGTTCCAAGCATACACCTTTCTGGTGAAGGACCTTGGGCAAGGCAGGAGATTGATGTCTCCAACTGTATTAAATTTGTTGAAATCCATGCAGAAACAATAGCGTACTTTTTTAGCTGTGACAGTCTGAGGATATAGGCCAGCTTTGTGGGGAGAACCAGTAATTTTTAGTAAACCCATAGAGCTAGAAAGGATAGACAACCCTTGCAAACTTGAAGAGGGATCTACAAACATTTGGGTGCTTCCCATTTCAATTGTACTTGGTACGTGAACTTCATGACTCTGGTTTAATTTAAAAGCAGTGCCATTTTTCAGGATAATAAAAATCAAGGGTTGTCACAGGATTGAGGCATTTGGGATGTGAAGGTGAGGCTGATCTATGAAACCTAGACCCTCTGGATAGGAGGTTGAGTGGTTGAGTCAGAGATACAATTTTCAGAATAGTAACCATGTACATTGGCCATTTCTTTGCATTTGCCCTTCCTGGATTTGCAACACAGAGTTCAAGGGGAAATAATAATAGTAATCATCATCATCTAGCAGTCATACAGGATAGTACTCAAGGGAGAATTTCCAGAAGAAATTTACTTAAAGATAAGTTTCCAATTCTTTATTTACCACAATCACATTGTCTATCACTATATCCAGAATAGAGATGAAAAATAATACTACAGATAATACTACAATTTATTTCGTAGAGAGAATCCATTTATAACAGGGCAAAAAAAAAAAAAAAAAAAAAAAAAAGATTTAGATAAATTATAAATAGCCTTCAAAAAATCAATCAGTCTTGGCTACAGACTCCCCTAGGGAAAGCATCTGATACAGCCACAGATGTTAATAGAGTGGTATGCAGACAGCCAAGGGCAAAACCTGACCCTCAAGGCTAAATTTATTATCAAGGAAAGATCTGGTTCTATGATCAAAATAAATGAAACCCTAAAGAAACATTTGCACCTACATTTGTGCTATTACAAGGAAACTTTTAACTTCTATGTTTTAGACCCTCATAAAAGTACAGCATTGCCTTTTGCATGAATGTTTGTAGTGATGAGGGAGAGACGAAGGCTTTTTCCCCTTTCCTTTCTAGCCTTGGTATGAAGGTTGAACTGGCTCACTTTAATCCCTGCTTTCAGGAATCAAGGCAAGTCATATCACATAACATCTTTCTTGCCATTGGGAGTCTTATTGCCACACACTGTGAAAAATAAGAAAACTGACTCTAAAATGTTCCAGGTACACTCCTACTTCCAAAAGCTGCAGCAGCAAAGGGACACAACATGCTATGATGTACCTTTGAGCTGCTTCCGACCTTTGGCCAGAGCATTCATCCACTTCAGAACTTCAGGATTGGAAGTCTTGTCACCATGAGAAGGCTGAATGCAAAGGAAAATGTAAAGAATGTAAAGAAAGAGAAGGAACTGACAGTTAAAGGATCAAACAGATAAAACCCTCCCCACCCCCAGTGTGCTACAAAAATGTCTGTGGTTCTGACTGCACTCTATCAGAGTCATGCAGAGCATCTGGCTTGATCATGGCATTAATTTCTCATGGCTTATCTCTCCCCATTGTAACACAGTGCCACAAGGATCTGAGTGTTATGTCTCTGATCCCAAAAAGCACAGCAATGAATGTTTCAGTCTCTGACTAATTGGATAAATAACTTCGGTGACTTCAAAAGGATTGAACAACTACCTAATTTTAGTCAAGTTCCAAAGTGATTTCCAGGATGGTAACTGAAGCTCTCTGTCCTTTGCAGGAATAAGCTCTTACTTTAAGACAGGGATTCTCTTGGGAAACAGTATTTTTAGAATTAGAAATGACCTGCTTAATTAATCAAATGAAAAATTCTGTGCAGGAGTGATTTCAAAAGAAACAAACAACAAAGGCTTTGTAGATCAGAGATTATTTTGCATTTAGAAATTGCCTGCAAATTAAGGTGAACTTACACTGAATCTTCAAAACTCAGATATATAAAATTGCAGGAGTTTCACAAAATAAAGCTTCTGAAATATTTTATTTTCTGGCCATAGTGTGAGGGTTGTTTAGGCATGAAATTGTGCTCCTAGGAGCATATGATGACCACAGAGCCAAATAGTGCATAAGTTTAAGGTTTTGGCCATTAATGGGATTAAAAAGTAATATATAATTTGCTTCATTTGAATATAATCACAAACTAGTCACACAAAGAAAATATCACAAACTTCTCTATTTCATGCTGTACACCTCCTTAGCATCAGGTATGCTTTGGTTTCTTATACTGCACAATTTCCAGCACAGACCTCACCACTGACTTCAAACCCCCACAAGTTTTATTTCTCTGGTTTTTGCCATCAGCTTCTACAGAGCCCCAGGCTTTGGAGGTTCATAGGAGTCTGCCTGAATGAAGGGATCTGCAGAGCAGAACAAGTTTCCAGGCAAATTATTCCCTACAAAGCGAATAAGTAGCTTTTCACCTTTTGCACCATTTTATTTCACAGCCTGTCAGCCATGTTTCAATGATTCACACTTCTCAAAGATGAATATTTTGCAACAAAGGTAATCCAAAGACAATGTAGAGTCTCAGAACTACTGCATACACTGGAATATGCTGAAAAGCTATTCATTGAAGTTTTCCCTCTTTCATTTTACCAGAAATACCCAATCTCACATTGTTTTGAGTAAGTTTAAATACACTGGGATCCTTGCCTCCCTCTTGGAGTATTTACCTTTTCAATTATTGTCTTACCAGGTATTTTTTTTCTTGCTCAAACTTTTCTTCATACTTCCTAATTTTTCTCTTGAGGCTCTGAAGATGTTTGGTAAGCTGTGTTACTGTCTGTGGTTCTTTGCAGTCTTCACAGCTACACCTAGAAGAACTTCTTGGCCTGCAAAAGCCAAAATCAGAGTTGTGGGATCTAAGAGCTGGCTATAATGGACCCTGCATTTTCAGGCACACTTAACACTTAGCATTTCAGAAGTCATGGCTATTCTATTCTTCCACTGGATAGAGACAGCTTAGTTTTACAAAGTAAGCATAAAATAATTGCTTTTGCTTGAAGGCACCCCTAGAGTATTCTAATGGATTCACCATCTGCCTTTCATTCTCTCTTTTTTTTTAATTAATCGTGGGATTTCTGAATATATTTCAAAAAATTAATCTAGTAGGCAAAAGCCTGATCCAGTATTTACATTTAACACCCACACCTTTATTCACAAATCTTTTAAGTATAACAGGAGACTGTGGTGACATGATTTGTAAAAGTAAGCTCAGGGAGATTTTCTTTACTGGAAATAAACATTATCATTTTGAAGACAGTTTAGTTTCTGATTATTTACGGTTATGAGTCAATAGAGCTGATTATTATCCATATGCAGCTGAAGCTAAAGCTCCATATATAAGCTTTTAAGAAAGTTTGATTTCTCTCTGAAACTCACAGCCTGGTTTCTGGAAATCACATACATGCACTGTTCATATGCTTTATGTCACTGTCACCCCTCATCAGTGACTCAAGCTACAGCTCAATTACAGCTGAATTTTTTAGTATGATACCTAGAGAGCCCTCTCTATCTTGTGTTCACTCATCATTCTAACTACTAACATTTAGAATTGCCCTTGCTAACTATAATTAACAAAGACTTCAAAAATACATTGTACGCTGTTATGACTGACAAAACACTAGTTCCTATTTCTGGTGTTGCAAATTATTCATTTCAAAATATGCCACAATACAAACATCTGCTTTTTATGACATAACAACAACTGAAAAAAAATCCATGAAGAGTCAAAGGTTGCAAATTACAGAAAAAGTCTTAAAAATACATAACAATTAAAATAGATTTTCTTACATCATGAAAGGTTGAGCACTTGGTGGAGAAGGGGCAGACTCAGTGTCTAGATTAAACCTCTGACTTTGGCTAAAGATAGAGCAGCGTGGTGACAAGAGAGGATTGTCCCCATCTGTGATGTGATACAGCAGTCGGCTGGTCCCTTGGGAGTGATGTTCCTGTGGGCTGCTCTCCATGTCATTCTGCCAGTCCCTGTGGGCTGGCACAGGCTCTAGGAAGAAAGTATAAATCAGTGGGGACTGAGGGTCACTCACATGGGGTTGAGATACCAAGGTCAATAAAAATTTGTCTTTACAAAAGCATTCTAAGCATAAGTGAACAGCAAAGAGATCAGCAAAGTGTTGCATGCATGGTGGACACAGCACTGAGGATGAGAAAATAGAAGTACTGCTACTGGCTTCATATAAATCATTTTTGAGTTCCACAGGAGGAGGTGGATGGGTGTATTTATAAACTCTGAAGTAAAGATGGAGAGTTTCCCAGAATAAAAGCATTACTTGTATTTTCATAGATCTGTTTGTTTTTGAAAGCTACTTTCCTGAAGAAAACAGTGAGTGCCCACAATAAGTTTAATTTTGTTACTTATCATTTACTCCCTTGGTGAAGAGAAAGGAAGGTCAGAAATATAATATGTCCTGGTGCTAAGAACCTCCAGGGCTGCTTGCAGCATCCTGCAGGATTTTGTTGGCTAACAGTAACGTACCCTTGGCTCCAAGAGCACAAGATATGAAAATAACAACCACCACCAAGAGCATTCAATTTATTTACTCAAGGTCATGGGCAGTGGCTGCTCATTGGAGGAGTTATGTTTGTGGCACTGTGTTAACAATGAGTTGGACTGTAAATGCAAACCTCACCATAGGTCCCTTAAAAAGTAAAATTTGTTTTATAGTGATGGTCAAGCCAGAAAAAGTAGGAATTGACAAATCTCATCCCACTGGTTCTATTTATGGGTAGCATGAAATATAATGGCACATTACAGGGCCTACCTAGGGAACATCAGGGGTTAATCTTCCTGTACTCTACCTGCGTACATTGAAGGGAATATTCAATACTGAATCTTCTTCCTCACCCTCAGTAGCTGAAACTGATAAGGATGATCTAACCTAAGCAATATTTTTGCTATCAGATGATTGGGATTTAATGCAGATTATACTCCACAATCTCATAAAAGTTCTTGCCCAAATTTTTTTGTCTTGCTTTGCAAAATCAAAGTTTGTTCTCTGACTCAGATTCCCGTACAGCAGTTTCCACAGGATATTTTGCACCAGCTACATTATTATCTTTTTTTTTCTAAACCTGTTCATATATACAGCTTTTTAATTCATCTCTATTACGTTGCATTTCTAGGCAGCATGTGTGTCAATTCTGATCAATATTGTATTTGCCATATGTCATGAATTCCAATACATTTCACAGAATCTTTTTATTCAATGGAAGTCTAAAACTACACTTAAAAACAACTGTATATGAGTTTACTCACAGAAAAACTGGCAGGTTTAGGTAAGTTCTTTTACCTTCACTTTCAATTTTCTGCTTTGCACATGGGACATCACATTCCTATGCCGAGTATTTTTTTCAGGATTAGAAATGAATCTTTGTAGTACATTTTTATTTGCCCTCTTCCCAACAAATACCAAAACTGCAAATCCCTATTACTACACTATGACAGTGGTGAAAAAACAGGCCTGAATGGCACCCTTAAAAAAAAAAAACCCACTATATTTCTCTAAAAAATAGCAATTACAATGGCTTAAATGTAATTTTATTGGACACTATCCAACTGCTTTTGCTTTACAAACAACAAAACAATCCTATTGCATATTGTATAATCATGATTTAGTCTGTCAAGCAGAAGTTACATGACTTGCATTTATAAGCTCATCTACTCTTACCAGCATCATCAATTATAATTATGTTAAGCATTTTCACAATGAGACAATGTAGTTGATTATTAATTCTAACCTTGCATCTTTCCTCTAAGTACTTCATATGCTGTAGGTCAAAATCAGCTCTCCAAGACACCAGAGCAACACCCAAATCTCCAAAATCATGTATGAGATTCAAATCCTCCCAGAGAGAGACCCCAGGAAGGCACCTGGGAGAAGCAGGGGTAGAGCAGTGAGCAGTCCTGGGGAATCATGGACACTGACAACAGGCAGTGACAATGGCTGGAATCATTGGTGTTTTGAAAACAAAGAGTGTTCTCTTTTTTTGGGAAGTACTCTTTCCTTACTCTGTAACATTTTTTAAAATTAATACCTTTGGTTGGGTTTTGATCTGTTGCTGTGTTCTTTTGTTTTGTTGGGGTTTTTTTGTTTTGTTTTGTTTTTGGTTTTTTTTCTGAAGAGCAGTATTGTCAGTGAGAAGAACCTGGCTTCCCTTGCTTTAATTTCACCATATTTGAACTTCAAGAAACACATAATCACTGGGAAATAGGTTGAATAAGAACAATTGCACAATTTTTCATGTTCTGTTATTACAAGGAATAAGTTATTAAGTAGCAGTGCCCTCACTGTGAAAGGAAAATGATGTGATAAAAAGATCAGCCAGTCTGTGTTTGATAGGTGAAGGAAATAACTTTCCAACATTTGAACTCTGACTTCCTGTGGACCTAAAAATGTTCCTCTTGGAGAAAACAGCCATAGCACTGCTTATCCATTTGCTCACAGACATTTGCTGCTCCTCACATCAACAACCAGACAATGTCATAGGCCCAGCCCAGTCTCAGAAACAGAAGAAATGCACATGTCCGAGACTAAGCACTCCTGGAAGATAAATACACAGGACAAGTAGTGGCTGGTGCAGGTTCCGTGTAAAACCAATCACACAGAGTTCCAGGAGGTTCTTTTATTCTGCTAGCAAACAAAAGGGAGACAACCTGCATGACTGATAATTTGGGAATATTTCCCAAAGGCCAAGGCACTTTCATTTCCTTGGCCTTCTGACAGCAAGTTCCACAAGGCTTGAATACTCCTGCAATGTGCCATATATGGCCCAACTCTACTAGAAGTGCATTAAATTACTACTGAATGGTCTGGAGTGGTCAGCAAATAATTCAGACATTCATTTATTTCAGTGGCACAACTACTAAAATAGTAGGACATCACAGTGCGATGACAAGTTCTAACCAACCTCATTTTGAATTAATACTTGAGGCCATATCCTGATTCCAGTCCTGTGTATATCCTAAACAAGACGCTAAATATTATCCTAAGAGTAGCCCATGAACTGACCAAACTTCTACCTATCTTCATCTATCTTGTCTAATTTTAGCCTCTATTTTTGCCAAAACTCTACTCAAGCAAGTGACTTGCCCCTTAGCACCTCTTCCATCTCATCTACTCCATGCAGCTTAGCACTGACAGGAAAACACCAGAGGAATTAAAGCCAAATTCTAGTGTCTGATAATATGCAGCATGGTTCAGCAGGTGGACTTTATATGACAAGTCCTATGGTACAGGCCTGTATTTATGCCTGTGATATTCTTCAAGTGAAACAATAATACACAGAAATCTCTTGTATAGAAAAAATTATATTCAGATGTAATGTGTTCAGTCCTAAACACATTACATCTGTGAATGCCTCTATCAGGATTTTTAATTTAAAAGTCATTTAGAACTTACTGTTCAGCTCACTGCTGCAGGCACTTATGTGATGCAATCTCATATCCAAAGTTACAGAAATTACACCCTACTCCTCTATAATTACCCCTTAAAAAAACTAGCTTAGGTACCCACCACAACTCTTTACAGTCTCAGTTTGGCAACTCTAATTCAGCTGGCACATATTCAAAAGTAAACTGGAAATTGCTGACTTTGCTCAGAGATAAGTTACTGTTCATCCCCTTAAAATTGGCATCCTGAAGCACCCTGTCATCTTCCTAGACTGTTGTGTCTTCATTCTTCATACATATGATGCCAGAATTTGTTGACTGGCATGTGAATGAAAGAATCATGTTTATTTTGCCTGATCTACTAAGGTAAGGCTGATAATTAAAGATGGAACATATATGTCACATCCTCTAGAAACTCTCTTCCCAGCCTGGTACAAATCCCTGGACTCCCAGCCAAGGTGGAGCTCAAATAGCCAGTAGTGCCATGTGACACTCAATGCATCAGAAGATTTCAGTAGTAATTTAAGAGACAGAATTAAGCCCAGCTCTGTGTAAAATGGCAAGTTACTAAAAATTCCACAAACCACAAAGCAGATGTTAACAGGAGTGAAGGCACATTAAAACCCATTAAATAGATAAGCTTTAGCTAAAGCACGAGGTTGGACTGCTGGAGTGGCAGAGCATGCTCTGAAACTGTGCAAGAGAAATGCTACATCATGCAACATTTCCCCATGTGGCTGCAGAGGGGAAATGGGAGTAGAAAGGGGATTGGAAGCAGCAGTCGCCACCAGCATAAATGAAAAGAAAATCTAATCAATACAGCAAAAAATAATTAAGGGGAAACAATTAGGAACCATCTTAACAATGAACTATGAAAGCACCTGAGCAAAATAATGCAGCAGACTACTGGGAAAGGAGGAAAACACCACCCTGACACAAAGGAAAGGAGTCAGTGCAGATTTTGGGTGAGCTACAGAATGTCTTTTCCTGTGCAGCACACAAATGAGACCTGTCTCTGCTCAGATTCCCTTCAAGGTTAGCCCCAGTCCAGGCTCCACAGCCCTATCCAAGAGCTATTAAGATATTTGCCTGGCTGGACTAACACATCCTCTTTAAAACAAACAAACAAACAAATGAACAAAACAAAAAAATACATCTAACATCTAGCATTTTAAGATTCATTCATCTTCATAATAATTCGATTTCTGCATGCCCTGTTCCTTGATTTTTTCAGTGCCAACCTCAAAGTTTGGAATTTTTTAAGTAGAACACTATAATTTGTGATAATTTTTTTTTTTGTAAATAACTTAGCTATTTCTTGCCAAAAATGCTGAGCAAGCAGCTCCTAAAATAAGTTCTTCTTAACCCAGATTTTTTTCCTGATATGAAACAACAATTGCAAAGGGATTACTGACCTACCTGCCTTAATTTGAACCATACATGGTGCACGACTTAGGTATTTGTGTATTCATGTCACTTGTCTGTGAGATGCATTAGTCATACTGCCTTTGACCTATTTTTCACGAGCAGTGACTCCTCTTCTATTGAGCATCACGACTCTGCCAGCCCTGTGACTACAAGCCATGAATTGACAAAAACAGTGCTGAGCCTTAGGGCTATTAATTTCTCTACTGAGGGAAGAGGGAGAGATAACACACCACAGTTTGCCCAGCTGGGTAATAATACAGGATCATGAATGATTAAAATCCACATGCTGTAAAACTCACCTTCGCTATCTCTCTGCTGATGCATTAAATTAAAATCAATAATAGGAGAAATGAAGTGATATTGCTCTGACAAAAAGAATGACAAAAATAGAATTACATGATATGGCAGGTGATCTCACACAATACAGACATAGGAAGTAAAGAGAGTAAATTTACTGGGGAAAAATAACAGATTAAAACTAAAAATAAAAGAATTGGGATTCTTAAAGCCTTTCTGAAAAGGAAAATTCCCTCTCAGGAAACCGGAGGGTTACAGCCGTTAATTCCCATTCTTTTAACAGGCATCACCCCTTTTTACGTTACACAGCGTTTGCAGGAGGAAATGGTGCTTTGCATTAGCTCTGCACTGTTTCCCAGAGGGCTGCAAGCCTGATTTTAAAGTGCAAGTCACAAGGCTTTTTTATAATTGCAAATGAGAACACATCATGGCACGCTCGCTTACCTCCACAACTGGCCCCATCGGCTTGCACGCTGCTCTGGGCTGGAGAAGGGGCTGTGTCCTTGGGTGCCGGCAGCTGGGGAATTTCCTCCTGGGCTGGCAGGAACGCAGAGCACAGATCCGTTTCCAGGGCTTGCAGCTTCAACAAAGAATTCTGCAGACAGAAGCAGAACATTGGGTTGGGTAGAGAACAACGGGGATCAGCAGCTGCTCTTCAACTCCCGGAGCCCATCGGCAGCGCCTGCAAAGGGCTGTTCCGCCGCCAGCTCCGGCAGAACAGATGCACTATTCCATGAGTTTCTTGACTCCTGGTTATTTAAGTCACAATTTACATGGATTATTCATGGCACGTGGGAAAGATGACTTAGTCAGCAAAAGGCGATTTATTCCAGGATGCCAAACTGAGATGGTGTCCCTCTTCTTGGGCTTGAAGCAATACATTAAGGAAGTATTTCATTCATTGGGCTGACATCACGATCTGATGACATTATGTCCCTCCCCATTTACCATTCATAAAAAATCAAATCTCCCTCTCCAGCCTGTGAGTGCAGTACACAGCAGTGAACAAAGCGTTACCGACAACACGATCACTCAAGGGATTCTTGGGAGAGATATTTTTTAATTGGCTGCTTTAGAGATAATTTCATTCTGTAGACACAGCTTTTGTGTGGGCTGCTGCCAGTTCTATGGGGCAGCAGATCATTTGTGATGCACTGCAAAGGTAAAATCAACACATCACTGCCACTGGCTGCAAGCAAATCAATGACAGGGATGGTTATCTGCCACATCCCTTCCAGCCTCTGTGCCATGCATGGTCCAGCTCTGATTTAAATTTTAATGCTGCATGCAGTACTGAGCTGCACGATCTGACACAAGCATCTCGCTGTGATGGAAATGCTGTGGAAGCCCTAATCACCATCTGACTGGGCAAAATGAGTCACTCCCCACACCCCACACATTCAGCTCCCCCGTCTCAAGGGAAATGCAGCTTGAAACACAAAACAAAACCACACAAGGCTGTCCTAATAACCACACAGCTGGCACGCACAGAATGTACGTATAACATTAAATCACTCAAGTGATACATATTTATGAAGGGCATTTTCTGAAGAAAATAATCAGAGATGCAAAGAAAAAAAAATCCTCAAGTTTATACCCTTAAAACTCTTTTCCTCACTCTGTTAAACACCTGAAACCAATTTATTGATTAATTTAATGAAAAATGAATAGATTTATTGGCCTGATTTTCTTTGTATGACAATACATCGCCTACATAACGAGTAGTTTAATACATCTTTGCATTATTTTTGTTGTAAGGCACCCCGTTTCTAAACCCAAAGACAACTTCTGGTTAAAAAAAATAATCAGCTCAGTTGTCTGAGAAGATCAGGGATGATTTTCTGCCTTTATCCTTTCATTCCTTTTATAGAATTCAGGAAAACTATGGAAATCTTCTTGCCCCTAAAAGCTTTCAGGGAGCAGTGCATTTTCTTGTCAAGGGAAGGGTGCTGACTTGCATCACACATATGGCACTGTTTGGCAAGTCCTCATTTCCCATTGTCTGTCACCCCAACTAAACCCAAATGGAGTGGCTGTGGAGTTATCACCGACAAGCAGAATTTTACAGACATTAATGTCACCTAGCAAAAGATGACTATACGAGTTACAAACCAGTGAGGACTCTGATCCCAGCCTGGACCTTACCAGGAGAACAGCTGATGAAAATTAGGGAGAACACAGATGACAACCCATTAGAATGTTCCAATAAGGAAAACCTAAGTTAATGTCTGACAAAAGGACTTTACCTTCATGGACTGTTACTTCAAGCATTTGACAAGAAAAATCCAATTTCAAGAAAATACATTCACTTTATATCATTATAACACATTAATATTTATGGGAAGTTCATTGCAAAAGCATTCTCACAGACTACATTGTTAAACACTGTACTTCAGCAATGCTTATGCTGTTATTCCTAGCTGGTTTATATTCAGTTGCTCTAAATTATATTTTTCACCCATCTGGGGAAGGTGGGTGGATGGCAAATTTCCAGCCACTGCCAAAACACTAAAAGAAAATTATATAATAATAATAATAATAATAATAATAATAGAAATACCTTATCTATTTTCATGAGTGTTCCCTTGACAAGGATTTGAGAAAAACACAAAGTAGCTTTGATTGTCTTGATGTTACCAGGGAGATGAATCTGGAGTGTACCACCAGGCCCATCTTACTCCTACACCACTGCAGTGTTACAGCACTGCCACGCTGCACTGCCCAGGAAAAGTCACCACAAATGAACAGGAAACGTGGCAGGAGGCAGAGCTCAGAGCAGAGGGCAGCACATCTGCTCTGGGGGAGAAGCAGCCTGTGCACATGCTGCTCACAGCTCTGCCATGGCCAGACCTGCCCTGGCACCTGCCTCTGCTCCTGGCTGGTCAAAGGAAGTTGCTGAACATGTGAGAAGCCAGTGCAAACAGCTGGAACACACAGAGGGAAAAGTTAGGTCATGGTGGGCATCATCATCGATTACAGGATGCCCCTACATAGAAATCCACTGTAACTGAAGTAATTTAAGCTATGGTGTTCTATATCAGCCAAGTTCTCAGTTCAAATACTTCAGATTTGGTGCTCACTCCAGCTTCACTCTGGGGCCTAACATGAGTTTTTCTGATACAGTAATTCCTGATCCATGCTAATGCAAATCAAAGAACATATTAGCATCTAAAATGAATCCATAAATTGCCTTGGAAAAATAACCATCTTGTTTTCTCTTAAGAAGAGTATCCTGGAAGTTTGAAAGCCTTGGACAAAGGTTTCTTATCTCTTCTTATGCCCTCTTAAAGCAACTGACAATTCAAAGATCTTGACCTAAGCCAATTCCAACTAGAGAAAAAGCATTGTACATTTATTACAAATAATGGTAAAATGAAGATATTTATAGGAAGTTATAGAAAGACAGGAAAAGAAACAGTGTAGTCCTTCTCACCCATTTGTTATTTTTGATAATACTTTAAGAAAACACAGTCACTGAAGTGTTAAATCCTTGTCTGCAGGAAAAAGCACAGCACAAAAGGACTTCCACTCCCAGAGGAAGCTCAGCCTGTAGTAGAGACACCTTCTCTACAAACAGCTAAGCCTGGACCCACTGGCCATCACTCTTTCCAACCAGTAATTATTGCAAATGAAGAGGGGAGTCCTTAGGGCAAGGAATATACCGAGATAACAAATAATCTCTCACATCTAGAGATAAATGCCACACACCATTAAATCCCTCTGGAGAGTGGGACACTGAAAGAACAAATTCTCCCAGTTCATCACCAAAATCTGTGGCACTGAGAGGCAGTACCCTGACCTGGCACGGGGCCATGCCCAGCAGGATCAGCACTGTGGGATGTGTTGTCCAGCATGTCCAGGTGGCCACAGCCTGGCAGGAGACAATGTGACAAATGAGAGCCCCTACCTTAGAAAGACTTTTTTTCTCTGATAAAGCATTACTATTATCAGCATCCTTTGTTTCATTCTTGTGGATATCCAAAGGCCTGATAAATTTAAGAACTGAGGGAAAGGGAAAGGACCCAGGTGTGCCGCAGCCATGAGCTCTGCTCAGCCTCAGTCAGGAGGCTGGTGAGGGGTGAGGAGCAAAGCCCAGGCTTGGTGCTTCCTGTATAAACTGATTCCACCCTGACCTCCACACGTGTTCCTGGTTGAAAAGGATGCCTGCAGCCTGCCCCTGGGCCTGCTCCTGTGCTTCCCAGACAGGAAGGCAGCTCTTCTATTATATCCAGTTTATTGATGGATTTACTGGATTTATGAAATCGGCTGGGGCAGAGAAGGAGAGTAATCCAAGCTTGCAGCATTTAATGGCCTTTGAAGTGATTCATACTGGAAAGAAACTGAGCAAATTTCAACCTGTTCCATTTTTTCGCTCTAAGGAAATTAATGCTTTTATATGTCACACTGGAACAGCTTTTTAATCTGAGAGTTCAGGTTAAAATAAGATAGGCACATTTTATGGGAACATAAATAAATCTCTGCAGTATCCATTAAGGCAATATTTGTGCCTTGAGGCATATGACATTTTCAATTCAGAACTTCCTTTAGGGGGAACAAACAAGCAACAATAAGATGGAACAAGATATGCCCTGGGTCTGCATAATGCCACGGATGAGCAGTGAAGAGAGACACCATTTCCTCTACTCCAGAAAGAGAATTTTTCTTATGGCACAGGTTTGCAATAGACCTGAGACACAAAAAAAGTCTAAGATTTTGCAAAAGAAAGCACCAGATTGTAACCCTTGCTCATTCCTCATTGGTTACTAAAATTTTATTTTAATTTCACTGATAATAATTGGTTTTAATATTTTACACTGATTTATTTATCACAATATTTTTTCTTAGCCTTTAAGGAATTCTTTGAAAGGATTTTAAATGGAAGCTTTCAAGCGGAAGCTTCAGTGAATATTTGCACTGGGGCTTCTCAAAAGAAACAATAACTTAATGATTTCACCCAGGGCCTGAGGTGGCTGTACAGAGGCTGAGTGTACTCCCTTGTATTGTCACTGAATGTGCCCTGCTTGTCAGCATTGAGATTTTCTACAGTGAGCTGCACAACAGTGACACAAAATGCAGAGGAAACAATTCACTGCAAGGGGAAGATTAGGTCCGAGTTCCTTTAAAAGGACACATTGTGGTCTACCCCTAATGAAAGTCAGGCATCTGTTAATAGACATAGATGTTTTCTGGCTCATTGTGGAAACAAAGCCTTTTTTCCCAGAGTATTTCACCCAGCTCTCTTCTCCCACTGGTTTTGTTGTGTTGTCTTGGCCTACACTAAAAAACCCAACATCTCCCTGTGACAGTCCCGTGTCCTCCACTGTCCTGCAGAGGGAGTGGACTCTGAGCTGGGGTGCAGAGTCTCCAGGTGTGGGGAGATGCTTCATAGGGTTTCCCACTTTGTGTAACTGCAGGGCTTGGCTTTACCCCCCTGCCCCCACCCCAGGATATTGCTGGCTGTGAGGACCTCGCCCAGGCTCATCCACTGTTTGTGTGACATGATCACACCAACAGCCTTTTGTGGTTTTGGCACAATCCCTGTGAAAGCACCTTTTAGACTCCACTGTACTGTTCCTAGCTTACTTATGCAGGATGTAGCAACCTTGAGAACTCCTTATTTTTAAACAAAACATATTTATGGTTCATATTTATGTGACATATAACATATATGATATATATAAACATATAATATAAACATTATATAAATAACATATAAATGTTTCATATTTAACAGATGAACTCTTTTGAGCTGTAATATGAGGAAAAAAATCAAACCTTGAAAGATGTCACTTCACTCAGTCAATATTGAGTGTTTGATTCTCTTTGGAGCATAAACAAAAAGCAACCTCAAGTTGGCTTAAAATTTTTTAAAATCTCTTGCTTCTAGCTTTTAAACTATTTTAGCAGTTTCATATCACACGTCTAAGCTTTTCTTCAAAAACATGACTATGATCATTCATTGAAAAGCTAATATAGGATTATTAAGCAATTCTATTATTCCAAGACCTTGAAATTAATACAAACCCAAAACATATATTCAAAATTCATATTTCAACTTTGGTTACACTTACCTCATTTAAGCTGTTAAATTGATCAGTTGCTTCTTTTGGTGAAATGCTTGTGTTCTGATCTATTCTACAAAACAAAATTTAAAAAATCATTCAGCCTATCTGTGCTGCAAATATCTTAAGCTTTTCATGTGTGTATATGATTTATAAATTACAGAATAAATCTGTTTTATTTAAGAAACAGTATTTCTATGAAAGTTACATCTCTAGTTTTTAACTCATTCCAAACAACAGTGGTTTTACTGGAATCCTGAATAATACATTTAAACTGTTAATGAAGTCCTGGAAACTCTGACATTAATATCTGGGCTCACTCTGTCGTGTCAAGAAGTTCAACAGATGTATGATCTGTGACGTGGTGAGCTAACAGAGTTATTGCCAAGAAAAAGCTCAAACACATGCTTAAATCTAAGCACAATTTGTCCCACGTGCTTTAAATCAGGAACAAGAGTTTTCCCGTATCACAGCCATAAAGAATAAATCTTTCCGTGTTTAAATTTGATGGCATTTGAGGCTCTCAGCCTTCACCTTTCTGCTTTTGCAAATTTCAGAAAGGCCCCAGGTGCCTGGAAATCCTTTAAGAGAGATGCCCACATTTTCTAGCGAGTGTCACTTGGCTCCCATCAGAGATGCCCACACCTTTGGTTTTCTCTCTGTGTATTGCTGCTCCTCCACGTGGGAAGAGGAAAGGAAGGCCCTGGACTAGTGAGGGGCAAATCTCTTCCCCCTGGGGCTGTGCCCCACCATCAGTGTTAAGTACTAATTCACCACAGCGAGGAATCAAACTGAAGTCTGGAAACAGGTCCCACACACAGACTGAGCAGCCCCAGTAGCCTGCCACCACCACTCTGTCCATCTCCACAACAAGCTGAGGCTTCCCACACCTGATTTCAGATCTGACATGGGTGTACCACAAGCTGACTCTTGACTCAGGGGAAGCAAGAAAATTGCAGCTGTCTCAGAGAATGAGATTTTTCAGTGCTGAAATGGTGCTGATGCCTGCTGGCCCCCAGAGACTCACTTAGAGAGGAGATCAAGACCAACACAAACCCCAGATTTCTTTGCACAAAATAATTCATACTTTTCTGGGCTAAGAGTTATTCCAGCAAAAAGATATAGCTGTAAACCCTCTAGAGACCTCAAAACCAGAACAGAGAGATGCAGAGGTGTTTGCTGTAGTTCTTCCCTCATTTGTGAGGCATTCAAAGACTGACATGATGACTATGCCACAAACCAGACACATTAGATAGCTACACCAGGGTGAACAACCACTTGACTCCAAACAGGATCCAAGATGTGCAATTCCCATAGGAACAGAAAAGAGTCATGAGAACAGCAAAAGACTAATTTAATAGCAAAGACTGAAATATTTGAAATTTGTTTTAATAACACATAAGGAGGCAGCTGCAAGGCTACAAACAGCTGAAGAACTAATTCACTAATGAAGAAAAAATGTTTAGGGTGATTTATTTCATTGAACTAGAGCTAGACATGAGGGAAAGGATGAAAACAATGTGTCAGATTTGCACACTTTGGTATTCATTTGGATAACTCCTTTCAGTGTGTATAACAGAGCAAATGGGAACTCCCCTTAATAAAATAAAAACAAAACAAAAATTTTAAAAAGACAAGACCAAACAGTAAATGCTACAGGAACTGCACTAAGTTCTACATCATTCCCAGCTGTACACCTCAAGAGTCCTGCACTCTGGAGAGTGAAAGGTTTACAGCAGCCATGAGGTACCACCTCTCTCATTCAGGCTGGTGTTCTTGCCAGCTGTTTTAGGATGTCTTTAATCTTTCATTTTGCTGTTCCTGTTACACTAGAAATACTGGAGTAAGATGCTCTTATTTATGCATTCTTTGGATTCTGGAGATACTGAAATCATTAAGATGAGCAACCATTTTTGTGTGATGAGCATTTACATTTTCAGTCTCATGTGTGCTGAACTGATCTGACTCTACACAGAAAGTTTTAGGGTGTGCTTTTTCATTTTCACCAAGATTAGTTGCTCTGCTAGGCAATGCAGGTTTTCTGATTGTCACTAGGCAACACAGGGCTTACAGTTTAATAACTATAGTTTGGATCCTACTCTCATTAAAAATCAATCACAAAATATCCATTAACTTCAAAAGCAGCAGGAACAAGCCCTAATTTTCCATCTGTGCTGAGTACATTAAAATTATTTCAGGCCTTAGCTGAAATTTTGAATAATTGCAGGCACCTTTATTTTGTATAATTTACATCCTGTAAAATAATGAAAATTAAATTCTCTCTGTGTCTACTACTCAAATATATGTCTCTCACCCTCCTTTATAGACTCTCTTTGACAGAATTATCCTTTTCTCCATGACAGGGATGGCAAAGATGCAATAAGTAACATGTATATTTGAGGCTTGTGGATATAAAAAAAATAATAAAAAAAAAAAGAAGAAGAAAGAAAAGGAAAAAAATTTAAAACCCACCTAAATTCTAATTATCATAACAGAGCTCCTACCAGACTTCAAGGGGAAAATAAATTTGCATGAGCACTGTGCTGTTTAAAAAACAGACCAGGACATGTGAATTTTTGAATTATGTACAACATCAGTTTTAAACCTGCATAAAATTCAAATAAAACCAAATTATTTTAAAAGCTGGGGACGATGTTTGAGGATAACCTAAGCAAATCCCCACCATATTTCTTCTGTGAAACCCAGAACAGAAAGGAACATTACACTCCAGCCCAGCTCTGGTCACACAAACCCCATCCCCAGGCTGTTTATGTGTTTATGCACCACAAACACGTGCTCAGTGTCTTGGCATTGGCCGTGCCAAGGGTGAGTCCTGCCCATCCACCTCACAGTATTTTGTGGGATGAAAGTTTTTCAGAGTCACCTGCAGTCTGTCCTGGCCCAAAACTCCTCCCCTGTGTCCAGTGCAGGAGCAGTGAGCATGACCTAGGTGGTTAACAGCTCATCAGTGGCAGTCTCAGTTCCCTGGCAGGGCACTGACTCAGCCTGTCCAGAGTTACAGCAGAACGGCAGAACACAGGAAAAAGGTTCCTAGAAAATAACAGAAGGCTCCTTTCTGAGACCTTCCCAAATGGCAAAAGATATTACGTGATCCAAACACCTCAACACAGGGCTGCAGGTGGATGCTTCAAAAACACACCTATGACTCCTTAGAAAGCAATGCAAAACTGCAACAGGCTTTGGGATGAACATGGAGTGCACACCTGCAACAAAAGAAAAATCCACCTTGAAGGGCATAGGGGCACTCCCTGGGCAATCCCTGAGTGACGGAATGAGAAGTCCATTGGGAAGTTCATACACAGAGCCCGTGTATCAGTGCCTGTCTCATTAGTGCCAGCCCCTCTGTAACCCAGCCAGCACTTTTATTCTTACTACAAGCAGCTCTCGTACTCAGCAGGCGCTGTCCTTACTGGGGCTGCAGCAAGAGCTGCTTTTATTGTCTTCCTCCTTTATCCTCTCCCCATTCCCCCTTTTGCTGTTTTTCCCATAATTGCATTGCAACCTAAAAACTTGCACAGAGACTTTTCCATGCTTTGGTACAAGTACCACCACTGGAACCATAAACAGAATTTTAATACCAATGTCTCTGAAGAAATTGTTCTTTCCTAACTTTCTCCCTGCTCAGCTGGCCGCCTGTGCAGGTGAGGAAATGCAGCCTCTCAGGCTCCGCCTCAGCCATGCAGGTCTGCATGGGGCTCATCACCACTTCTGCAGCTTCCCTGCTGCCTCCCACTCATCTCAGAGTTGTAGCTGTTCAGCAGAAAACCTGGAAACCACAAGAGTTCCCACCTGAGCTTCACTCCCAAAATATACTTGCCTTTCAAACTTAAATACTGAAAGCCTTGCTAGAGCTTGGCCTCCCCTCAGGGAAGCACAGAAACCTCAAGAGGCTCTGGCTGACCCCAAGATCCAGGGCAGCCCTGGGCTACCAGCATTTCCACTTCTCCTGCAGAACAGTCATAGGTCTGACAGCGACCTACAGCCTCTGCCAAAAATAGAGTTACAGAATCACAGAATAGGGACCAGTGCTGGGACTAGATAAGTCCTGATAAATGAAACAACTTCATTCCCAATTTATTTGGGGAATGGTAAAGAGAGGAAACTTTCAAGAATTTTTCTTTGGCAGGAAACTTCCCCCCAAATGATAGCTCTGAATTCCACACTGACTTGACATGCAGCTTTTGCTGAAGCATTGACCTTCCCACTGCCAAGGGGTAATTTGTTTCAGTCTCCTCTCTCTGTAACAGGCACCTGAGAAAAGCACCAGGCTCTGCCCAGGTAACTGCACACAGCCTGCAGCCCACTCCAGTTTTGCTGATTGCCTTTGAGCAGGCAATTGGCAGAAGCAGCTGTTGCAATCATGTGTATTGTTGTTCTATACTGGCTTTTCTAGTCTCTGTTAAAAAGGAAAAAAAATAAAGGGAAAAAAAAAGAAAAAAAAAAAAGAGCAATTCCTTTATTTGTTCCCAGGACCTGCTTATAATTTTTATCTACCTTCTATCAAGGTGCAGATTATATTGCACTTGTATCCAAACCCAGCTACACACAACGACCAGAGAAGTATTCAGGGTAATCACTGGCAATAATATTAGAAATTCATGTTCTGGAAAAAAAGCATAAAGGTTTTCTTCCATGCAGATGGCATTTCATCTACTAAATTGATGCTGAGGTTCATAAATCATACATGATAAACACCTCTTGAGGTTGAAACCCTTGCTTCAAAGGTCAGGTACAGCTTAGCCAAAAACAAGACACTACTCCCTTATTCTTCTGGCTGCAAATCTCTTCAGGTCTACTCTTCCATTTCCCTCAAATCCCACAAAACTTTCCTGTATTGTTTCAGTGGTTACCATAAAATGAAAGTACCCCCTCAAAGAAACAACACACACTTCTAAGTCATAATTCTGTGGATTGTTGCTTTTACATGGCCTGGTTTGTTCTTCTCTGTCACACATCTATTTATGATAATCCCTTACTCAAACGTTTTTCATATTTCAGCAGTCTTTAATCCATATTTAGACAAGTTAAAATGATCTGTTTTTTAGCTGTCTCAAGGATTTCTTAAAAACCTCTGTAGAGTTCAGAGGTATTTAGACCTTTAATCCCCAAAGAGACTAAAAGCAGAGCTATAGTACTCTGCAGCAATTAAGTTAAAGCAGAATTAACAACAGGATGCACTAGAAACAATCAACCTTGATCCTGTCTTTGAGACAGAAATAAATCCTTCTTCTCCTGTCCTCCCCCTACACATGTGATATATGGTGAGAGGTGTATAGGGACACCTCTGCAGAAGCGTGTCCCTCCCCTCTCCTCCTAAAGAGCAGAGAGCTTTTAGCTGGACTTAGGGACACTAGGCAGGTGTTGTGTCCCAAAGCATTGCTAATTTTACCAGCAGCCCAGCAGAAGCAGTGGAAGACAGTGAAACCTGGGTTTTGTGGTGCTGGCAGATGTGTTCTGCCCAAATGTAGCGACAGCTGCTGCCAACACTGAATGCTTAACCTTTGCATGTCCCACAGCAGAGAGGGCAGAAAGCCAGGCAGGGCACCATGGCCTGGCAGCCTTTTGCTGCAGTCAGTGCTGGGAGCCCAGTGCAGCAGCCAGAGACCCCTGTGAGCTGACACATGGACTGTCACCTGCTGTGGCCCTGCCAAGGCAGCACAGCGAGGGGACAGCTGGTGGTGACCCTCAGGAGGGGTCACCAGGCACAGCAATCCTCAAACTGGAGCTGGGAACTGCAGCAGAGGTAAGTGGAAGTGCCCTGGCACAGCTGGGTGGTGGGAGCCTCGGTTCAAGGACTGTTGAAATAAATAAAGTGTGTGGAATAAATAAAGTGTGTGTGTGAGGCCAGAGACCACATGTCAACATTCTTTACGTTTGAAGTTCCTTATCTGAGAGTAAAGTCACCTATTTTTTATTTTTTTTTTTGTTAATGTAGTCACACTGAAACATGGCCAGAATTAAGATTTGATCACTGTGCTTGTACAGCACTTAGAATGGTAAATCCAGGCATCTTTATTCAATAAATTTAGCCCTTTGGGATAGCAAGCTTTCTAAGGAGCTACCATGGTGTTAAGAATAAACAGCATGGTGAAAAATGGTTTCATACCAGGCAGACTAAAAAGGCCAAACAGTTGAAGTGGACAGGAGAACTTTGCTGGGGTTGCTGTTTTATTCATGCACACTCCACTCTGGTTCCTATCTTTAAAGTTCTTGTGTCTTTCATCACATTCCTTTCAAACTTAACTATTTATTACCTACCCATACACAAACATCTTATCAGCAGAGCCACTGGGTAGGTCTGACTGTCTGATAGCACTCTCAGGGAGCTCCTCTTTACAAGCCCATGGGATTCTTTCCTCACATAAGGATTGCCAGAAGAGAAGGCAGGCTTCCTAATTAGAAACACTTCCTGAGATGCTGAGATGTGTTTCAATTGCACACACAAGCATTGGAAGGCAAAAGCACTTTGTTGTCCAAGCTAATTAAATGCTTTTTCATTTTGCTAAACCTTCCTTTGAGTGCACAAATTAAGACCATTTACAATGTTGCCTCCTAAAAGCTGCTGAGAAAGCAACCAGTTGATGTCACACAAAGCAAAGTGCCATTGGATGGCAGCTGTCACTGCTGTCCCTCTCCTGACTGCAAACAAACCTTGAGCCAGGGAGCTCTAGCTGTCAACCAGCATTGCCCTGAGCCACTGAGCATCCCTGGGATGGGCTGCTGCTGCTTCAGACCTCCAAAGGAGCCAGAAACTCTGCCACAAGGCACCAAGGCTGTCGTGCACATCAAGACAAACAGCAGAGACCTGGCTCACCTGACAAAAACTCTGTGCACAGAAAAGCAGAGCCAAAACAGCACCTGAACACCGGAAATTTGTAAAGTAGTGCTCCCACATTTAGTAGGGACTAAATCTTATCCTTAGGATACACTTTCACTGGTCACTTAGGTGAGTTTAAACCCCATTTTTAGCCATTTGCATGGCCATGATGGATGAAAGTAGAAACTGACTTCCAATACTTACCAGAGCTGAGTTACTTCATCACCAGCCATCAGGACTTAGCTAATGCCTGTCCTGAGCACACGGTGCCCTCCCAGCACCAGAACAAGCACAGCTGCCACAGCACCCAGAGTCTAAACTGTACATAAATTGATAGATACCCTTGCTATAATCAGGTGTGAAGGTTCCCATTCCCATTGCTCAGAGAATGCAGCTGTGAGAAAGGGAAGCAATTCAGCACTGGGGAAAAGAAAAGAAGTGAGAAGTGTTTTTGAAACTTGGCACAGAGGAGCTGAAGTTTCTAAACTAAGGATGTTCTTTCTGCTTCTGATGTAAGGGGTTTAAAGAAAGATGAAATTTGCATTCTTATCTTTATCCCTTTCACTTTCTCCAAACAGTCCTAGATGTATAAATATAGAATACACTACCAACAAGAGCCAGGAGTCTGAATATTTTATGCAGAAGGTAGCAAATGAATTAGCCTTTCCTATGGTTAATCAGAAGTGAAACGTGCTGTGTTATCCCAAGTCTTACCGTGGCTGGAATCTCAGGACTGCTTCCTGGCATTTCAAAGCCACATTCTGTGCATAGTTATTGGCTGAGGATCCAGCCTTCCCCTGCCACTCCGAGAGACCTGGCAATGCACATTCCAGCTCCTGCACAAAGAGAAACAAAAAGAAAAGCTGAATGTGCCCTGTCAGTACCAATCCAAGCTTGGCTAAATAATTTGCTTCAAGAAAAAAATGCTCTATGAGACCAGATGCTGATTGAGGATCTTTGTTATTTTTGGTAATAATCTAGAAACAACTGGAGAACACAAGACATAAAATGTTCTCAACAGAGAAATATGTTATTTCACTGGAAAACAGTTTCTGAAACCAAAGCAGACTGTAACATTTCTGTTTATTACTTAAATAACAGATTTAGCTTTACTGCTAAGAGGTTCTATACAAAGAATTTATTTTAAATTATTTACTCACACATCCATAAGATTTTATTACTTGGGTATCATCAAAAAAATATGGCTGACAAAGGCAAGTGCAGTTCACTTAAATAAGATATGTAAAATTTAACCATTTGCCTCTTTCCATAGTATATGTGTAGCTTTATGAATAGAGTATTACTCTGGGAGAAGGGAAAGGCAGTGAGGGGGGAAAAAAGTCACACCACCCAATCTGCTGCACAGAAAATAAAAAAGGCAATTTAGTCCAAAAGACTGAGTTAAAGAACAGGAATGAGAAAAGTATCAATTCAACACCAAGTTTTTGAAAACCAGTTATAGGGCTGTGAAAAGATATGTTTGGCACATCTTAGTCTCTTTACCTATGAAATGGGTTGTAATATTTCCTTTGCATTGCAATGAAATAAGTTAATTAAGATCTTTGAAAACGTGATAATCAAAGTGGGATTTTTTCTACCTCTTTATTAGCTTTTGTAATCAAATATTTTAGTCTAATAGTTAAAAAAAAAATAAAATACAATGTGCTCTGCAAAGCAGCAGAGCTCCCTTCCCTGCTAAAGCAATGTACCTGACATTGCTCCAGTTTCAAAGCTTGATTGGACACATGGAAGTCACAAGTTTGGGTAGGACTCTTCAGATGGGAACTTGCAGGGCAGAGAGAACATGGCAATTCCAGGTGCTTTCTGCTTGACAAAGGGGAAAACTGAGGAAAAGAGCAAGTGCTGGCAATAAGCCCTTGCTTGCAGGCTTGATGTTAGAGGACTTGGGTGGCTTTTGGTTGTTTCTGTATTATTTTTTTTTCTCTTTTATGTCTTTGTTGTTGCTCAAAAATCATGTCATTAGGGTATTAACAAGTAACGCTGGGGAAACACCCTTGATGGAATCTCTGTTTCTAAAGAGCAACGAAATCCTGATGTGCCACAGGCACCTACAGCAGAGCCCCATCTTCTACTTGTTTGTTTTTCACTAAAGAGGGTGACTTCTACATGAAATTGCATCATAATAAACATAAACAGAATATACCCAGAAACCAAAGCAAAACTTCCAGAATGCCTGATGTGTTCATGTGTTTTTGCAGCTGACGTGTCAATATCAGCTCCGGCTTTTTGATTACTGTGCACTTAAAATCATAATTTTAATGTCAAATTATTGCAAGTTCTTTGACATACAAGCAATTTTCACACTTCATTTACACTCAAAATACAAAACTTTACTTAGTGGTTTTCAGCATTGTCATCTTTAGGCACTGATTGTCAAGCCACCATTTTTATAGCCATTTACCTTGATAATAAGACTTTAAAACTAAACTTTTACTGTCTTTGCCTCTTAGCTGGGAAGTTTGGTGTCCTTTTGTAAATCTGTCCCAGTATCAATAGGGAATCTGAGGATGACTCATTCAAGAATCCATACTCGTGACTGTGCACCAAAGGTGAGTGACAGGAGAAAGGATTGGGCAAGGAAAGCAGACTTTCTATTCCTCACCATCTGTTCTCCTACTGACTACCTAGAGTATGTTCTGGGCATATGCTTCCTCACCTCTTGAAGTCAAATAAATCCTCATTAACTTGATTTCCTATAGATGAGTGTTGCAGAATTGCTAAGGAAGCTGGTGGAACCATGGGAAAGATGAACTCAAATAGCTGGAGTACAGTGGTGCAGTTGCATTCCAGCAGCCTCCTCTCTTCCCATACTTTGGAAAGGTTACGGCTGCCTCCAGAGCCAGCTCCTGCTCCCAGGGAAATAACTGCAGGCAACATGCGACATACTCTGGTGACATTTGGCCATCTGATAAGTGGTCAAGTGAAGTCACCTGATGCTGCTCTTTTATTACACTTGGATTTTTTAATCATCAGTGTAAATCTAATACCCTTTTCTTCATTAGGACCAAAGGCACATGACCACAGGGCTACACTTATGCCAAAAAAATATCAGAGGCACAGGAATCACACTTCAGCTGAGAGCCTTGTGAAGCTCAAAAGTCCCATCTCTTCTCTACTTGATTACAGCTGTCTGTTCCCTCTCAGTAAACCTTCTACAATGGAAACCCCTTGGATTCTCACAACTAGAAGGGCACACAAAAATGGTTCCCATCCAAACAGACTTTAATCCTTCCAACACACAAGGCAAATTTATTCATCTCCCAATAGCCTCCTCTAATTTTAAAGGGACAATCGCTGTTAAAGAACTTATGGGCTTATAACACATAAAAGGGAATAGCAAAGAGTTCCTTGGCTTATCAGAGCAACACCTGTACTAGAGATTCTGTCACTGCTCTGGTGTCATTCCTTCTCAAGCCACAGAGAAGTCAGGCTGGGGAAGTGAGGAGACTACTGAAAAAGCACTGCTAATAATCTCAGGAAATCAAGGATGAACAGTTCAATCATGATGTGCAGTGCATCCTGCTTTTCTTTCATAAATGCATGTGCTCAGAAAGTGCTGCTTGTCAGCTGCTTGGGAACTTATCCCATCACATATCCCATCCAGTGGCTTGGTGGCAAGGGGTTTCACCAAGGAAGGTTCATGCAGTTATTCAAGCCCTTGGGCCATGTGAAAATTATCTGCCTGGCACTGCTTTTCCTTCCAGAGCTGCATACTTAAGTTGTGCTGGTGTTTTATGGCAGTCTAATTATGTACTCAAAAAATTTACCATGAAATAATTTCACCATTTTCAGTTAACCCCTTGGGGCCATGTAAAATGCCCAAGAGCAGCAAATCTGTGCTGTGCTGGCTTTTGTTGGGTGAGAGGTACAGGCAGGACAAAACCAGGAGCTCAGAAGAGGCTGAAAAAGCAATAGATGACCTCTGAGACAGACCTTGCCCCTTTTATGGCTTCCTCATGACTCTTCTTCCTGATCTGCCTCCACTTGCTCTTCACAGGGCAAAATTCCCATCATTTTTTCTGTTCAGCTGATAAATATGCTCACCTCATCTCCCTACAGGTTAAATAATATTTCCTAGTAATGCAGTACAATTGCAAAAAAATCTCCCAGTTATTGCTTTATTTCTGGATCAGCTCCAGAAGAACAGACAGGAATTTTAGGGCAAGAGTTTAATATTGATATTCTGAAAGACACTGTGATAATATCACTTGTCATTTGGTTTTCATTTTCCTTCAGGGATTCAAAAAGGACCATTCTCACTTAGAAGGTAAGACATTCTGTCTAAAATTATGAAATCCCATTCTAAACTGGGTCAAAAATAATTCCTAGTCTATGATAGGCTTGAAGTACTTCAGAAAGAGATCTGGAAATTTCTATCCAGAAAAAAAAGGGAGGAGAGACAAAAAGTAGCCAAATACATTATGCAGCAAAGAGATGGAAATACAGACATCTGTATTTGTGTATGCACAATTTTATGTAAATACAGACATCTGTATTTTCAGATGTCAAGCATTGTGCCCACTGCAGACCAACAAATCTACCATTATTAATATTAACTATCTTGGATATGAGAATATTTCAAGCTGAGGAGTTAAATCTGCACCAGAGCTCTACCCCTTACACTGCACATCCAACACGACTTGGGAAGCACCAGGGAAGAACAGAGGAATTTTCAGCAGCTGCTGAGAGGTGGAATTCTAGAGTCAGCAGAGCAAATATACCTCCAGAGACAGCAGCAGAAGTTTCCTCATTTCTAGACTTCCTTAGTACCATTTACAAAATGTACAGTTCTGCTCCCCCCAGCTCAACCTAGGAAGATGGTGGGGGATGGCACTGCTACCAATAGGCTACTGCACTGCTATGGTCTTACTATTTAAATATGAGAAAAACAGAAATCAAGATACAGGAAAACTATGAAATCCTTCTATTTGCAACCAAAATACCAGTAAAAGATCATTGATCAAATAAACAAAACAGAAACTGTTTAAATAAATATTTGCACATCTTCAGCTATGCTCTCCACTCACTTCTGGAAGCAGTTGCAGCGCAACCCTGTCTGCAATTCCCCAGCAGAGAGAAACTGTTATTACAGGAAGGTTGCAGTCTGCAGGTTCCTGGAAATCAGGGTAGATTACTGTGGGGTCTCAAACCACACCATGAATTACCAGAGAATCCCTCTTTGCATTTCTAAAGTTGCCTAGACATTGTGCCACAAGCCTCCCCCTGGTAAGTTTAGTTCTTTACCTGACTTTCCTCGTGGCTTTTTCCATTTTCTAGCTTTGCAATGGGCTTAGGTTTCCTCAGCTTTAAGTTGCCCATTTCAGGCTTTAGAGCACAGTCAGTTAAAACCTGCTGCTTGTGCTGCTGGCTGTCTTGCAAAGGCAGCTGCCTTTCCTCTAAGACAGCAGAGTTGTCCGGGTAATTTTCTTTGTTATCATCGTCTCTGTAAGAAAATAAAACTGAAATACATCAGGCAGGATTTCAGACACCTGTCAAAACATTATGAAGGAAGAAGAGCAACAAATTCTTAGCTATTTATGGCATATTGCTTTTACTAAATTTAGTGGTCTACACATCAGTTATGGATCTAAACTATTGTTAGCCTTATTACACAATCAGCTGTGGAGCTACTTAAATGCTAGCTTTTAGAGGCACTCTTGGGCTTCAGACCTACAGTTCACGTTCCCCAAATAAAATCTGAAACTGTCTTTTTCATGCAGAAGACTTTCCCCATCCAATGACTCACAATAAGCTATAACCTCATAATAATATCATCCCAGACAGTAATTCCTCGCTACAACACAATTCCCTTTCTCTGGCTTTGAGGGCCACTGCACAAAGGGAAGGAGGAAGCCACTCAAAGTAAGGTCTGAACAGCCAGAGATGTGTTTGGAGAAAACATCCTCCAGTGAAAGAGAACAGCTGGTGGCTTAAACAGACACTGCTACTCATGGCTGCTTCATCTGGGACCTGGGGCAGACATTTTCAGTCCCCAGCCAGACTACAAAGTGCTAGCCCTGTCCAAGGAGACCCTCCTGGTGCCCCCCACACCCAGCCACCCCAGCCTTTGCTGCTCTCATGCCTCCCACCTCTGTGGCACCCCGAGGTTCCTGCAGCACAGGAGGCAAGGCTGCCTCAGGAGCTGGCAGTGCCATTGCTGCCCCAAAATCCCTGGCTGGAGCCTGCTTTTCAGTGGGATTTCAGATGTCAGCTCCAGCTGGTACCATCCTAATGGTCAGCTGGGAGATGACCTCTCTCCTGCTGTGAAACTTCCACAGCTGAGGGAGTCAAGGGTTACTGAATTAAATCCCCCTGATATTTCTTCCTTTTGTTCCAGAAAGCATAACTCGCTGCTTCAATGTTTTCTCCTAAGGATTCTAAGCTGCCAAACTCTCTTTCCATCTGTGGCCCATCAGCATCCAGATGGATGCTTGCAGGGTGCCTGTGGAGTTGAACACCATTGCTGCACATGCCCTGCAAGTGTGCTCCAAGGCAGTTGTTATAGTTACAGCTTCACAGCCCACAGGCACTCCAACAATGGGCACAAGTGTTTTTAAGATATCCTCTGATTTTTAGATCTTCCTAAAAAGTTAAGTTGCATACCCTAGCAATCCCTATGTACTAACATAGCCAGGAGAGAGGCATGCCTCAAGAATACTTCAGTTAAATTACAATTTAAAGGATTTTTTTCCTAGACACACTCAGCAATGAGCATATCCTTGCACAGTTGCAAAACTCTGTTTACTACTGCTTTGCACCAGCTGCTGTACAGTAAAATTCAGTATTTAAGCACCACAGCTGCATCTGAATGACAGGAGTATAATATGAAATTAAGAATACAGACCATAACATATTTACATATATAATAGCAACAGTAAATAATCTTCATACTGATCACACAAAAGTGCATGAGATAAATATGTATTTCCCAGAAATACTAGCAGCTTTTGCAGGTAATACCCCAGAAATTCTGCATTCCTTGAGAATAAAGGTTTCTTTCCAATGGTTTAACAGAGGCAGACACACCAATGGATTTCAGACAAAGTTTACAGGGGAGTACCTGGGACTGGAACTGCCTGCTTGATCTTCATGCACAGAGTCTGAATACCCGTCACACCTTGAAAATGAACACAAGATAATTATTGGTTTTCTACCAGCTGCAGAAACAGCTTTTAATAATATTACAGTGCAGCTCAAGCTAGAAACACATTTCTTCTTCTCCTCACGCATTATTTAGGGTCATTTAATGCCATAGCTGCTCCATGATAGTCCAAATCTCAGAGGAAAAAGAGGATTTGAGATGTTAAGTGGGCACAATTTGGTGTATCATTTTCAGACAAATAATTACAAGGAATTCAGATGTTACCGTAAAAATCAAAGGAAAACTACAAGAAATTCTGTATTCTAATTGCTTATAGTATACTTCACATTAACCTCAAAAATAATTAGACACAACTAAGGATGTTTTTTCTCACAAACTCACAAAAATATTAACGATGATAGAGCAGTAACCCTTTATCAGCAGGAAAATAATCCCCAACTAAATTATGAAGTGAGAGTTAGTCTTAAAAGTGAACTAGCAGTATTTTTTAAGATGCCAGAGCAATCATAATCAATTACTTCCTTTAAGTTACAAACAAAAGGATTGTCCTAAGGCAAAAGAGAAGTCTGGATAAATATGCTAAACCACAACCACTGAGAGCTGAACGTGACAGTGTGGTCGCATGGCTGAACTTTGCAGGCTGATTTAACCTGCAAAACCCATGAGCAGTCCTTCTTCAGATAAACATGCATCCATAACCATGCACTCCTAAAATATGCAAACACCAAGCCTGCTATTGCTGGGCTAAAGTCAGGGCCCTCTCCTCACCCTCCGCTCATACTCACAGGGCACAGACACTAAGGAGGCCTGGATCCCTTGAAGTTTTCTGGCAGAGGAATCTCTTCATTATGGGGAAGCAGCCTGTACTTTTGCTGACTTGTTAAATTTTGGGAAGAACTGCCCCACTTAGAAGAGAGTACATTAAGTGACACATTCATAGCTCTGCATTGCAATTTGATGGCAAGGGTTTAATATATTCCTCTTCCCCACCAGTCTTCTGCTGGTGTCTATATCAAAAGTCAGACTGCAGCAGAAAATATTTAAAGGGCCACTCAAGTGTTTACACTTCCTGAATTCATCAGCATATGCATGAAAGCATTTGCTGCTCACAACTGGAGCAGAGAACTACAGTGGCAGATCACCCTAATCACAGAATATTCCTGCAATGGGCGCAGCTTTCCCCACATGGCAAAGTGGGATGATGGATGGAAGATAGGGCTTGATGTGCAGAATGGAAACATTCACTGTAGAAATCTGACTGCCTCTGGATGCCAGTCACACCTTTCCCTCTGGCCAATACCTGACTGCCTCACAGGAAACAGCAAGGGGTGGCACAGGACACACTGGGGGGTTCAATAAGGAAGCCCAGTGTGAAAACCTGGCTGTAAAAGGAATATTTCAGAGGGACAAAACAACAGAAAGAAAATGCATTGTGAGGGGACAGTGCCAAGGTCAGAGCTGGATGGACAGAGCTCCCAGCACAGACACAGGAGAAGGTGCCACCAGGTGGGGTGTGCACCGTGGGCCAAACCACAGCCAGCAAAGTCCAGGAATCCCCTAGAGGGACAAATTCTCTCTCCTGGGTGTGCCTCAGAGAGAGGAGGTGGGAGGAAGCAGCTCTGCCACCGGTTTTGCAGTCACTTCGCTTGGCAGCCTTCAGTCCTGAAAGCCCACCTTGGCAAGGGGGAACACTGTCTGGAGGGACAATGGATGGCTGAGCACAAGTCCAGTGGCCAGGCCAAGTCCAGTTAAGGAGCACTCTCCTTAACTGGGGGAGCTGAGCCGGCTGTAAGGAGGTGATCTCGAGAAGCAGAGCTCCTAACTCAGCACCCAGCAGCTGATAGAAGTCATAAAACGAGACACAACTTATAAACAACATAATTGAGTGTGACAAAATGTATTTGAGTAACTGGATGGCAGCAGATAGCACAGATAAGCAATAATGAGTCAGAGAATATAATGACCGTCGTGAAATTTAAAAGATTCTGAAGACATTCAGAAACAACACACTCTCAAATTTCCAACAGAAATTTTTTGTCTGTGCAAGCATAAGTAATAACAGGAGGCTGAGAGCTCACTCACACAAGACAGTGTTTGAGGATAGGACCATAGCAGGACTTTTAAAAAGATGAATTTGTGATATAATGCAATTATCCGTCATTGAACCATTGAGTGTTTTTACCTTGATTTCTTAAAGAAATGCACCTTCTGTGTTCATGTCACCTGTGTGCACATGTCAAAACAAACATGCACACCTTCCTTTCCTCTCACTAACTTGTAAATCTTCTTGTCTAGCTCAGCTGTGTTTAATAGATTGGGTGATATTTGAGAGTTTGGTAAGTTTTTGGATAGTTTGTGGCTGTGCAGCAAAGAGACTTCCCACCAGCCAAAAAACTGCAGCAGCATCTTCCTCACTGCTGAACCACCAGAGAATATGCCACAACAGCTTCAGGTCAGAAATCCTAATGGGCTGAGGCTTACATTGGGTAGGAGCTGAATTTTAACAAAACCAGTGATGTGAATCCTCTCCCTTCAGTGCCCAGTCCAGTTGCTGACTGATGGATGCTTCTTAAATGTACATCCATTATTGATCTTATGGCACGGGCCAGAGTCAGGTCAGAGATGGGATCCCAGCCTGGATGGAGTGCTGCTCTGGATACTCTGTCTCTGTGTTTCCTGCAGGGTCTCTGGATTAATGGGACCAGCTGCTTTAACTTTCTACCATTTTCACCTTCCCACAGGAGCCATTTCAGACCAGAGTGAGATCTGCTCCCTTTTGCTCACTTGACCTTTCAGAAGCTCACATGAGCAGCTCCCAAACCAGGCTGCATGCACGGCTTGCTGGGAGCTTGGCACCCCCAGGCACTCGCCTTGTCTGGAGAAATGTTCCTGAAAGCACTGTACCACTGGCTTGGTATCACTCAGGAAGCCCTGGCTTTGTCACAAAAAAAAGAAATTGTTAAATGAGGCTGTCTCGATGTGCATGGCAAACTCTCTCTTTCTTCTGCTAAATAAATCTATTTTCATCTGTTTTCAAAGATGATCAACACAAACAATAAGAGCTGAAATCAGTAAGAATAGTGTATCCTCAGCAGCTCTCAAAAGCAGGTGTTGGGGGTGGCTGCAATTGAGATTTAGGGAAGGCAACTCTGGAAACCAAGTTTGTTCAATGGGACAATGCCTTTTAGGCATCATTGTTCATTCCCTTTGTTTTCTAAAAGCATGTTTCTACCCCTTTGTTTGGAAATATGAGATTAAATAGGAAATCACACAAACAAGAACCAACAGCTGAAATAAGGGAGATCCAACCCCTCTCCATCTCCCCAAGGGCAGGGCTGGCACCACACTCACAGCTTTTATACCCTCCTGGTTTAACATGAACCCCCACAGAGAAAAGCCATCACCCTCAGGTCCCAGAAACCTCAGGGGGGAGGCAGGGGAATCTCTGCAGGAAACCATGGATGTACATAGGGACAGAGAAAAGAGAAGGAGAAAAAATATGAAAAATATATTATCAGTAATCTGGCTATTTTTCTGTGAAGGGGGAGCAACTCATAATTTTACAGACCAAAATTCATCACATCACTAACAGGAACACAGGAAATGAAAACAAACGAGCATGCAAGCAAACAAAAAACCCCTCCATCATTTATTAGCTTCAGTCCAATCTTTCCATATCTGCCCCAGTCACACAAAAAGTGTGACTAAATTTAAATATTAAATAAAGCAAGGAAATAAAAGCAAATAAAGCAAAGCAATATAAGAGAGGGAAATTATTTAGATCCCTTTGAAATATTACTTTTCCTGTAGAGGTTATGACAACACTCAGAGATGTCTGAGATGATTACAGCTTGGCCTGCTTTCAGAGTGTCCCCTGTCCCCACAGCACTCAGCAAACAGCTCACTGTCCACCTGGGGTGTTTCAGATTATGAGCATTTTAGCTCATAAAACTCACCTAATATACAAACAACTCCATACATCATTTACCTCCTGAAAAGCAGCTTGGCTCCTCACTGCTGCTGAATCTTCCCCAAAAGCTTTTGAAACAATCAAAAGCATGCAGAGTAAAAATGCACAGAACACCAATATTGAAGTGGTTTAAAGTAAAATAAGACAAAGACTATTTCATTTGCAATAGTTCCTAGAGGGTTTGCCTTCCTAACTTTCTAATGTCCTCCTTTGTTCTGTTGTCTCTGCAAAAC
The DNA here is from genome assembly GCF_048771995.1 of Taeniopygia guttata. Classification (NCBI taxonomy): domain Eukaryota; kingdom Metazoa; phylum Chordata; class Aves; order Passeriformes; family Estrildidae; genus Taeniopygia; species Taeniopygia guttata. The sequence goes on along the minus strand of NC_133031.1, from coordinate 8,744,743 downwards.
AACAAGAAAAATCAACATATACATCCTTATGACTATGATATATAAAAAAGGCCATCTGAGGAGTTTATGGAATGGATAGTAAAATAATAATGTTTTTTGTACTTGGCCTGTCTAAATAATACATCAGGATTTTTCAAAACATTTCCTAATGGCTTTTTTTTTCCCAAACAATGCTCGTGGTACATACAGACCATGTGTCCTTAGAAAACAGACATGCTTGTGTTTGACAGGATCATCAATACCAGAAATGAGAAATATTTTGACAGGAGGTTTATCCGACACTGAAAATCATGCACTTAAACATGTGTGATGTGCACCCGGCATATATTCTCCCAAAAAAGGTATTTCACTGCTAAATAGTCACAGACCACTTAAAGGCAGCTGCTTTATGCAATCCTTCCCATACAGGCAATAATATATTTAGATTACAGAAAACTCAAAATATATGACAGATAGCTTGGGGCTTCTCACATACTACTTACAATTATTCTGTACGGTAGCTAAACTCATCATTCCTGGTTAAAAATAAGGACATCTTTAAAGTGTTCACTTACTCTGCTAAAGCTGTCGTGTTGAAGGACTTATCCTGAATGCTGAAACAGAAACAAGAAAACATCAGATAAATCAGCAAGGCAGGCAGGCTCCCTGTATCCTCCTCAGTTGTAGGAACACATGCACAAACATGGCATTGCGAGGCACGTCTACATCTCTGTGTGCTCGCTCTACATGCACAGCTCTACCTTGGGCTGCTCTGCACATGCTCATAATCAAGAAACCACAGGGATTAGTCCTACAACACTCACAAAGCCCAGCCAGCAGCACCCAGAATTCAGGCAGGGGTGCAGGTAGGCTGTGAGGCTCGGATCATCATCTTTGATAGCTGTAACTCTGCTGTTAATAAAGGCTTAGGTTTACAAACTATTTGGCATCCTGTCCTTTAAATGTTTGCTCTGTGTAATTGGCTCATCAAACACAGCGGGTTTTTACTTAAATAGGGTTGCCCAGCTAAGCTTCTGGAGGTTTTCTTGTTAAGTGGTCTCTAACACGCCCAGCTCATGGCCAAACCACAAGGGATTCTATGAAAAAAAAAAAAAAAAATCTGGCAGAAAGGACAAGTAGGAAAAGGTTATTAAGCTAACAGCAAGCAGCAGATGAAACCATTCCTGTGAAAGGGCATAGGCTGCTGTGCTCCTGCAGCAAAACGTTTCTGACCTGATGTATTACATTCAGCAGGGTCAGCTCAGGATATTGCAAACTGCTGGGTTTGAGGCAGCCGTGGAATTCCCCCTCCAACAACACCCCTCAAATCCAGTGAGCACACTCTTGGATCATCCTGAAATCTTACAGCAGCAAAAAAGAAAGAAAATAAAAAACGCGTTCAGCAAACAATCTCACTGCTACATAGCAGAGATGGAATTTTGTTGTTGTTGTTGTTGTTTGGGCTGAGGGAGAGAAAGCGAAGCAGACAACGCCTTGTGAGCACTCCTGTTTGTGACAAAGGCATCTCAGACGGCAGCATCAAGCCGAGCAGGGATAAAGAGAGGCAGCTCCTCCTCCTCCTCCCCCAGCAGCAGCTTGTGCCTCTGCGTGCTGTTGACACACATTTCCCAGGCAGCAGCGGCAGCCAGGAATCACAGCCTGACAATGGCTTTTCTTTCAGCAGCAGCACTAACAATGCATCGCATCTTCCCCCACCTCTCACACACACTGCCTGCTCTACGCTTTCTTGTATTTGTACATTCGCATCAATGTGCATCATGGTGTGAGTTACCTGGGGATCAGAACATCACAGCCAGTCTGCAGGGACCTCTGCCCTTCAGAGAGCAGCTTTCGTGAGAGCAGGATGAACAGAAAAGCTAAATTTAATGGGTAGTAATTAAATCCTGCCTTAAAACTGAAAATTTCCAGTTCTATTGCTCTGAACATACAAATACAAACTTCTTTATTGCTATTCTATTTGCAGGACAGCAACTGAACAAAGGTATCCTTCCAGACGATGTGGGAAGTAAAAGTTTAATTTACATGCTCAATAAGTAGAGTGCCACTAAAATGAAGTGACTTTTTAAAAGGAATATATTCCAGAATGCTTAGGTGAATGCTTGACTCATATTTGGAATGGTTAGGCTAGGTTCACAGCTAGCACTTCAAGGGTGTCATAGAGGAATCACCACATTTTATCACAAAATTGCACTGACAAGCATCACAGCTTGGCTAGAGTAGAATTTAAAGGACTGGGTACCTACACACACCCCACAAGAAATGAAGCTCTTACAAACATGACTTCTCTATTTGTGGGTGCACAAGTCAAGGTCTAATTCTCTGTGAATTCATTCCCTGTGCAAACGCATGCAGCACTCTGATGTATTCCTGGGAAGATAACAGGACTGAAGATCAGTTTGTAAGGCAGGGATGCTTTAGGCTGAGGCCAAGGTTAAAGCATCATCACTTTTCTGTTGTTTGTCTGGACTTTGGTGCTGAACAGCAATTGCTGAATCTCCTTTAGGGAAGCACTTTACATTGTAGCTCGCTCCCAGACTTCCACTAGTTTTAAAGATAGCACTGACCAGTGTAAGAGGAGAGTCTGTTCCTGTAAGATCGTGAAAGCATTCAACAAAATGAAATTTCATGTAAAACAGGCATAGTAATAACACATGCAGATAAGTAAAGACCAGACAAACTCAGGAGCCTGATTCAGAACAATGCCCCTGCCAGAAAAATGAAGCCATCCTGCTCCTGGGGAACACAAGAGGAACTACAGCAGAAAGTAATTTGTCTTTAGGGGCAAACACTCATTTCAACAGTAGCATTGGCTTGGGTCCTCTTGGCTGACCCCAGCTCCTTTCACCTGCTTCCCATCTATGTGCTCAGGGTGAGACCAGAGCAGGCAAAGAGCCTCTGGCCTCCCAAGGGAGAGCCAAAGGTGCATGAATCTGCATCTCTGCTTCCTTTTAAGTCCCAGGCGCAGAGAAAACCTAACACTGCTGTTAGCTCCTTATTTTCAATAATGACCTGCAAGGGCCAGAATGCTACAGAACATCATTCTTTAGCACACTGAACAGAAATTCTCAGTGCCAGATGTATTTCATTACCACATTCAGCTGACATGCCAGGCTTCTCATTGCCCCGAAGTCTCAGTGAAAATAAAGCTACACCTATGTGTGAAGTAAGCTTTGAAATTCCCCATGGAATAACAGATAAACTTTTGAGGACTTTTTATCTTGAATTCATCAGAATATGTATTTCTGAAATTCTGAAAATAAAGGGTTTTAAATCGGTTTTTCATTTTTTCTTCTGAACAGCTTCAGTGATTCATATTTTTGCAAATCCTATGTCTAGGAAAAGACACTTTCTCTGCAGTAAAGCTTCCCATTTTATACCCAGTTTTGTTCTTACCCTCTTTTGCCAAGTGTTGCTCTAGCCAACATAAACATGACATGACAGCTCTTAGCTGACAACAAAAATGCCAGAGATCCCCAAAGAAAACATCTATATACATTTTGGAGATACCAAGATTCAGAAATATGTTGCTCTTCACTTCTGGAAGTTTGACTAATATATTGCCTATTTACGGCTGACAAATAGATTGGTGTAGAAATTCCAGTCTTTATTTGGTTTGTACCATCAGGAGAATTACTGCTAGGTCAGGAAGGAGGATGAAACAGGAATCACAGCATCCAGCTTGGTTTTGCACATAACAGAGACACATATTCAAAATAAATTACATGTTCATAACTCAGAACAGCATTAGTCGGCAGCAAGTGCCTTGCAAAGGCAGTGTAAGTCTGCAAAAGGAGAGTGAGATCGTGAGGCAAAAGTGGGCAGAAATAATTCTGGCTTCAGCAGAACAGGAGAGAAAAACAATCAAAATGTCACAAAAAAGAAGGAGGAATAGTGAAGCTCTCCAAGCTTCAGTTGTCTAAAAAGTCACACCCCCCCACGCCCACATCCCTGCAGGCTTTGTGGATCTTTGGGTTCACCTGCAGAACAGAACCTTTGCCTCAATTCCCTGAATTTGCTCATCTCACTAACTGACTGTTTTCTTTTCAGGGTGTTTCTGACTTGGACAAATGATGAGGCCTTTCAACCCTAACTACAGAATAATGAAGAATTTGTACTGGGAGATAAACTGTATTTTAAAGGGGAAACTACACATTTACAAAGAACTCTAAACTCTCTACGGTTCTGGAAAAGTTAGTATTTTGCAAATAATATCTACTACACCTAATGAAAAACTCGGTGCAAGCCTATAGGGTGTGATTAGCATGTATTGCCAGACTATTTTCTTTATTATTATTTGTTATTCCACAGAGTCCCAAGTTCCTGTGCTGGAATTGCTGCACCAAAGGCAATTATATTTTGCAGTGCAGTCAGACCATACAAAGGAGCTGCCCTGGGCACTGTGGAAGGGTGTGAGAGGCACAGTGTGACACACACACTACAGGATGAGGAGTCCAGGACAACGCCCTCCAGCTCAGGGAAGAAGTTACTCATGTTCCACTACCCAAATAAAGGGAAACTTGGAATGGTCTCCCCACTACTGCCTCTCTGGATGAAGCCAAGTCATCCCTGCCAGACCTGGCTGAGCTCAGAGACTCATAAAAATACTGAGCAAATTTGTTTTTCTTGGAGCATGTGTGCTCCTGCCAAGAAACAATACCCTGAGGTGCTGCAGCCGTGCTTCACCTCCCTCTCGAGCTGCACCCACGAGAAGGTGCAGATCCCCCTGTCTGCATGCACAGTGTTTGCTGCCAGCAGCAGAGCACCTTCAGCCCCACTGCTCTGAGGAACAGATAAAAACACTACCTTGGCAGATCACACTGCTGCTTCTGAGGCCACACTTCTGACTTTTCTTTAGGCAGTAAAGCAGTAACTCATTTCTGACTTGGGCAAATCTGTTGTCTTCCCACACACAGGATTTTCTTGAGGGGTAAAGGCAGGAATCATTCTGCAGCAAAATGTGAGCACTGGGGATGGCTCCAGTACCTTCTCTTTCTTCAAAAGTGATCCTGCAGAATACTTTTTCTATTTTCCAATCTGTAAGGCATGAACCAAGCAGCTGCCATGTGAGAGAGGAGTCACATGCTCTCTCCTGTAGTGATAAATACTGAGTGCTACATTCTGCAGCTCAAAATATTCATGTGTTCACTGACTTGCTTTCGTGACGAGCAGCCTGCCTTTTTATGGGCAACATTCTCCAAGGCACCAGCAAACATCTCAGGAGAAATTAAACTAAAATACAGCAGTTACATGTAGGAGCTGACTGGTGAGCACTCAATCCAGCTTCTACATCTGTGACCTAGTTAGGACATCATCTGAGAGGGGCAACCTGAGGGAAAAGCACTCAGCTGATTTTGCTGTGTGTCTCCAAATGAACTGACAGGCTCACGCAGGAAGAGACTCCAGCTGAGCATAGGTGCAGACACAGTTCTCATAATCCAGTCCAGGAAAATTCCATAAGGTGCCTTTCCGTTGGGTTGGGTAAAGCTTGGTGCACCTGCACAGACCTTCAGGGCACGAATATATATATTTTCTAAAGATATTTTAGTGGGCAGTCAAACTGCACATAATTCCTGGCTCAAGCCTTTTAAGCAGTAACGCTATACACACTCCCATACTACATCCAAGTTTGCACTGAGGGGGGGCACGTCTACCCTGTAGCTCAAAAGGCACAGATCCCTGTTCTTTTAAAGGGAAAAATATCATGGAGATACACAATTTTGTGCAGATTGTGGACCTCTACAGTCCCATAACTTGATCACATTTCTGCAGCCCAGGTGCATATACCTGAGCAGGCACTGGCAGTGGGAGAGCTCCAGCACAGGGAATTGCTGGGGCAGGGAGCCCACACCAAGCTCTGCTGGAAGGTCACATCACTCCTGGTACCCTGCTCAAACAGCATCAGCTCATTCCATACAGGCCTCTGGTCTGAGGAGGAGTGCTAAGCTGGAAATGCAGAACCATACCTCTAATTTTGTTACTAAAGAGCAAGTTGTTTCATGGAGTCCCATCAGCTGAAAACCTCTGCAGAGCTGCCCAAGAGTCATCATCCAGCACTCACAGGGCTGCCCAAGTGGTGCTACTGACTGAGCTCCTGCTCAGCTGCAGGGATTCTCTGCAGATAATTTGATACCGTCACAGATGACAAAACTATTTCCAGCAGGTTTTCACCATAGTCAGGCTAGGCTCAACACAGCACTAATTCAAAACCAGTTTTTCTTCTCAATATTGCAAGAGGAAAAATATACATATATCTTTAATTTTTATGTTTATGTTCATTCCAAACATGTATTCACAGAATCATATACCTAAAGGCTTCAGTATGTGTCTTTTTTCACATCTGCCTGTAGCAGTGCACTCACCTGTGAGGTATTTTGCAGAGCTTGCTCCTCCTTGTAACTAGCAGACCAGTTCATACTACCTTTCATCACCTGTACCTTTATCTTCCCAGCAGCAGAGAAGCCAGAATGATATAAAACAAAATCAATACTAATCTAGAAGACATGTATCAAAACCAACCTAAAGCAATTGCTGTCTAATTTCAGAGCTTATTCTCAGTGACATACAGAAGCACCTCTTTAATTAGCATTGTCCAAGAGCTCCATTATCAGCAATTATGTGTTTCCAGAGGACACCTGGCCTTCCCCCAGGCATTACTGTGCACACGTGGCACTCACTGATTAGTCCTACTGATATCTGAGGGACAGGCCAGGTAACATCAAAAACAGATTTGCCATGAATCCTCTCTAAGCTTCTTTCTAGTTTACAAAACCTGTGATTGGGTATTTCTGCCCTCTGACCACCAGCAGAAAACACCCACAGGCAGTTCTCAGAGGGCTGGGCAGCTGCACCAGGGGCCATGCAAAGCTTTGCTAATTACACCACCCAAGGATGTTACCCACAGTATTTATAGGCCAGTAGGACTGATCCCTGTAACCACATGTGCCTGAATTTTGGGTATGAAGACAGACTCTCCAAGCCCCTGAATATTTTATTTTTCAAGCGCCTACTTCTTATTTTCTATTTTTGTTGCACTGCAGGAAAATCTGATACAGACAGATTATGAACTATTAATGCATAAACTAACCCAGGACATGAAATTTCAAATTACACCATTATGTGAAGCTTATGCCATTTAACAACTACTTTATGTATTTAGATCACATTCAGAGAACTCTGTTTGTGTGACACCAGGAATGCTGACTGAAGTTCAGAAAGAGAATAGCAATAAATGCAGTTGCAAAAGTATAACCTGTAATTTAAGTCTCCTGTGTCATAATAAATAACCAGAACTGCTTTTCTTTTGGAAAGGAAAAGAATACTTTTCAAAAGGAAATATATACAGTAACATGTGTATGCTTAGCAGTGGATTTCGATTTACTCTGCATTACTCTGAACACTTGAAATGTCTGAAAACCTAAAGATAATATTCCTTCCCACATCAAAAACAGGGAGAAGCAAGGAGTTTCCATTTGCACACATGAGATACAACTGTACAAGACATGGGATCCCACAGAGAGCTTTTTAACCCTATTCACTGCAGTCAGTTTCTAGACATATAAATCTTCTTACTCTTTTGCCAAGGGGTTATTAATTTCAGGGGCTAGTATGGTCAGAGAAGAAGCTGATGTCATTAAGTTAAAATTGATGTAATGTGTTTATTTATATGCTCTTTTCTGAACTTGCATCAATAAATATAAACCCAGGAGAGATCCAGCTCCTCACAGGCCCCTCTGGAGCCCATTCTGAGCCATGGAAAAAATCCTACAAAGAACTACATTTAGTCAACTTATTCCTGGCTGTCAATTCAGACATAATATTTCTTCCCAGCCATCTTAATCTCCTAGAAAGGAAAAGCTGTCCACATGCCAGAAAAAAAAATAATGTCGTGGACAAAAGAAAGAAAATTCTCATTGGGGAATATAATAAGAAGGCACAAGCAAAATCCAGGATAAACCCAGCAAATACAAGCAAACAGTCCCAATGTAAAACAGGTGTGATGGGCAGCTGAGGGAGGTCTTCCAGGCATAAACCCCATTTTTGTGGAGTTTTATAAAGCTCCAGTTTTTCATTCTCATTTCTGCCATGAAACCTACATTTTTTTCCCCAAGTTGTTTTCTGAATTACTATTCACTAAATGCATAGTCGGTGACATCTGAAACCCACTGATTCAGGCCATTAACTTTTCTAATATCATGATCCATTGACACGAGAAACATCTCATCAGTTATACCATATTCCCCTGCATTCCCCTTGTATTTCTCCAAAATGCTGTGAATAAGCCATCAAATATTAGCAGCCACAGTCAGTGGTCAATTCCTGCTCAGCTTCCACCTTGCTGTTTTAATTTCTTCTGCTAGCAAATAGACTTCCTCTGTTTGGCTTCTATTTCTGTGCAGGCTCATGATCTGTTCTTGCGTCCTACCGTGCACTATTTTAATTTACCATCACAATCCACATCTCCTCAGCACAGACATAAGTTTGTTCTTCCAAAGTCAGGGAATATTTTTAACTTTCAATACATTTGGGTTGCTTTGGTTTTGTTGGATTTGTTTTTTGGGTTTTTTTCTGAGTAGTTTTTTTCTTTTGTATTGAGGGAAAGACAGAGGAAACTGTATTTCACCCAAATGTCCATTCTCAGCATATTGTGTCTTGCAACACAAAACAGTAAAACAGCCAGGACTGGTCACAACACTCTTGTAGAAATTAAATAATACAATCCTCTTACATAATATTCAATTTTGTGGCATAAAATCAGAACCCTACAGAAAATATAAGGAAATGGCACATATTATAAAGCATAAATGTCTTATACACATATTCAAATTTATTTCCTCGTTACTTAGAAGGATTTTCTTTTGTACAGTGGTAATTTGGGGAGGAGAGTAACCTGTGGCAGTCATTGAAACAAGGACCTAATTTCTTTACAAAGCTGAGGAAATAGCCACATAACCACACACCATCTGTGCTCCTGCCTTTTTATTCTCCTGCTGCACTGCCTCCTGCTCAATGTGTGTGTGTTTGTCTTGTGGGCTGGCTTGGCTGCCTGCTCAGGAGTGTCCTGAGGTGGCACCGAGCCCAAGCCTGGGTGCAGACATGTCCTGTGCCCAGGCCACCAGGACATCTCCTCTCCATAGGAATGGAGTCTCTTGCCCCAGACACCAGGATAGGAGCTCTGGCATACCCTGATTTACCATCCATGCCCCACAGAAAGGTTCTACCAACAGCCAATTATCTTCATGGGGATAAGTTCAGTACTTGTTTCCAACTCCTACAAGGAGAAGCTCTTCCAAGGACCAGGACAAACCTCACTAACAAGAATTTGCAAAGAGCTTTCTTCTCCTTCCGGCTCAGGGCATCTCACAGGGGTCTCCACAATCAGCTCTAGAATGCTGTAACACACAGAGGGCAGCACTCAGCCCTTCAGTTTTGCATTCCCTATTCTCCATTTCAGTATGTTATTTGTTTGAATATGTTCTCATCCCATGTTTGCAACAAATCTTAAGGTTCAAAAATAATCTGAAAGCAGTAATCTGCTCTGGGAAGACCTTGTGCTACATTACAGCAGCTGCTGACATTGAACAAATGACCTCTTTCACATAAATTTGGTCCCAATGCAAACTATTTGTTACTTGGATATTTCCTGTATGGATCTGCTGAAAGGGAGCAGAACCATGTGGGAAAAAAATTTATGCAGAAAGCAGCTTTACCACTTTGCTATCTATTGCAGAAGGGCAGGGTACATTACTTCTCCCTTTTGAAGCATTTAAATCCTTTGTTGTAAAGCACATCAAGTGTTCTTAATAATATGATCACATTTTCTATCTCAAATTGTAAGTCCCCTGACCCTTTGATAAACTAGAGAAAATTGATTTTGGTTTTACACTACTCAGAGAGTTGTAAATATAAGAAAGACATTTTCATTCTAATTTTAATGATATTTTCCATCTACCAGTTCTGCAGCATCAATCAGAAAGATACCGATCACAGAAAAAAAAGTTCTATTTCTAGGTGAGCTATCCATTTTTTGAGAGAATTAGAGTCTTTATAAAAATTCTCAGAAGCAGAGCCAGTGAAAAGCAATAACTAATCCTTTAAAGCCTGACTGTAATAAAATTCTTTTTTTTTTAAGATTACAAGGAAAGGATATCTTGCCTTTATATCAACAAAAAATGCTGACAGTACTTATTAAAAAAGAGCAATGAATACTGTAGTCTAAATGTAGGCATATTCAGGAATATTCAGAGCTACAGTATCTTCCCTCTCTTTGCTGAAGCTTGAAGAACTACAGCCTACACTTCCTAACCCAAATCCAGGCTCTCAAACCCACATTTAAGCACCTACACAGTTTCAGACTAATTTTAGGTAGCCACCAAGCTGAAAACCCTTGGCCAATACACACACTGCTAATTCAGTGTCTGGGATGATGGTTGTAAAGGCTCTGGGATTATGCCTAACACTACAGCTGTGTTGATGCATGCTCTCTACAAATATAGAAAAAAAAGTCCTCCAACACACCCAAACTCAGCTCCAAGAGTTATTAAGGCACCAACCCAGTTACCAGCTCAGGGCATATTTGTTCTTCTCTCCCACCCCCTCCTTTTTTCTGTTCCTCACAGATCTTCTCAGCTCTGATTAACCACCCCAGAGTTAACTACCCTCAGCCCCTGGGGGTGCACAAGGGATAATGCCAAGCAGGATAACTCTGAGTATTTCCTACCAACCCCACAGAGGTGGTGCCAACTATGGGTTGGCAGTGGGGGCCCTTGCTCTCTTTTCTCTCTCCTCAATGCTGCACTTGGCAGACCTCACAACACTTCTTTTGAGCGACCAGCCACTCGAGTGTTTTGAGAGAATGGGCTGAAAAACAACTTTATACTCTGCCCAATGGGTAAATGTGTTCAGGCAGAGCAGGGAAAAGCCATTCTCCAAAGCAGTACAGTTCTTTCCACAGCATTACTCATAGCTGCGTGGAGAAACAGAAAAACGGGATCATCTACAGCCACCAAAAAGTGAGCATGACTCAACTGCAGTGACTCACAGTTCTGACTAACCTGTTTAATAGTTCTTTTTAAAAAGAGCCACTTTTGAAATAATTTCTGTGTGTTCTTCCTCAATTGCCTTCCACTGCACAGTTTTAAAGTGATTTCCAAAGCACAATCACATTGCAGATCTAAGCAAACCACGATGACATATAAATGTATCTTAAAGCTTTAAATAAAACATCTAGTAAATAAGTGTTAGGCAGATGTATTTGTCTAGAACCTAGTAGATTATTTCTTAGTCAAACATCAGGCAAATCCAGCTGAATGCCAGGCTGGGAGGATGGAGGGTTGAGTCATGCTCTGCCAAGTGCCTGTACCCAGCCTGCAGGTGCACTGCACTCCTCACATTCCCGTTTTGTGCAGTGAATTTCCAGCAGAATAATAAAATAGCTGAGTCCTCTACCAGAACAAAATGCAGCTGGGGTCAGGAACAGCAGTGTTTTTGAGGAGAACTTGAGGAACAGTCACCACCCAGCATAAAGCAGTTTGCATTTTTAAATCAACAGGGATATTGGAATAGAGATGGAAGTTTAGAGTTCATTCATTATTAGCCCACTCTTCAATACAGGGTAAATATTCCTCCTTATACACCCTTAAAATGAATGCACACTATCAAAAATGTTTATAAAACCCTAAATACTCTTTGCATCTGTATTGCAGAGTAGACAAATTAATTTATTAATAGCTCATTCTTACAAAAAGTCATATGTCAAACAGCAAACAGGAAGGAGAAAAGTAACCAAATGAAACCCATTCTCCAAGTGCATCATCAAAAACAGGGGTTTTCTAAATTCACCAGCTACCACAAAGTGTCCTGTCAGCCTCTGCAGCGAATGAGGCTCATATCCACTCAAAGGAGGCAGAACTAACTGAAAAGGCTGGGAAATCTGCTGAAGAGACTTACATAAATTGACCCTTATATGGTGCTTTAACTCATCTGGAGTTCTATTCTATCTCTTGGTGAGTCTGCAGATGTACCACATTTCAAAATTACACTTAACATCTAAAACTACACATGCAATAAATCATCTGTGTAACATTCCTCAAGAGTCACTAAGCAACTTTATCTGACACTGCCACTAATGGAAAAGAGGATTAATGGGCTTTGCTATTATTTATTGCCCTCCCCTTGACTGTAGAAAATCCAGTTGTTTTCCCCAAGTTGTTGCTGAATGCCTTGACCCAAATGCCTACTTACAGCCTTAGGTAACAACAAACAGAAATGTTGTTATTTTAAGGGTTAGGCAGTAACCAAGGACAGATTAAATTTAATCCATACTGAAAGTACAAATTGTTTGATGCATGGATTGATTGACACGTGCTGAGGACCAGTTAAGCATCCCTTTCCGTTTTCTGGAAGAAAGTTTCCATGTCATTTTTTCAGATAATGTTTATTTATGTGTGCTGAATTTTTTCAGAAAATGTTTACTTATGTGATGAACTCCTGATTTTTCACTGTCCTCAGCACCCTCATTCCCTTGCTTGTGTAGTGTATACTTTCAAACAGATCTGGAACTGTTCAACACTCAAAAGTGTGATTAAGCGATTACAACTAATGCAGAAGTCATTGTAATAAACCTTTAATCCACCTTTAGGAGTTTCATTTCCTAAGGTGGAGATGAAATCCTAAAGGTGGAGTTTCAAAGCTGCAGAGCCTTTGTATATAACAAATATGCCAATGCACAAATATTCAAATACCTTCTGATTCACAGCAATATAAGGCTACAAAGCCTTTCCCCCAATTTATTTTTAAGAAGTGGTCATTTCATTTCCTTGGAAAAATTACACTATGCAGAAATGGTATGATGCAACCCTGCATTCATTAATATTTCATTTGTTGGCAGAAGCCAGCTCCAGTTTTCGAAATCCATTATGAATGTAGGGAATGATGTCCATGAAAGAGTGAGTCACAACACTGCTGCCACTTGAAATAAGGCATCATCATCAAAATTTTTCATAATGTCCTCTGATCTGTGCAAAAAATAACTTTCCACTTAAACAGGAAAAGTTTAACAAAACTGGAAGCACATGTTTCAGATATAATTTCAAAACTAGTGACCTTTTCTGATATTTTTAAAAGTAGTCTTATCAAAATGAAATATTTATTCTATTACGTAATAGAACATTATGTACCGACATACAAAAGAATTACTACAAATTTCAGAGAGATAATGAGGAATTCATGAAGACCCAGACAGGCTTTTATTACCTGGCTGCATTGCAACAGCCTGCAAAGCCTGCAAAGGAAAAGTCCCAGCAGCTACCCTTGCTGTTAACTCCTGATTTCTGTCCTACAGAGAGCTCCAGAGGAATTCAGCAGCAGCAGTGCAGCTCCCCTGCTCCCAAAGCACAGGTCTGTGATATCTGCACAGAATATCCCCTCAGCCCCAGGCCACCCGGGCATTTCCCTGGAAAGTCATTCCTGTGTTAGATGGGGACCATGAAGCTCCCGGGAGGTGCAGAGCTGGACCAGCCTCTGCAGCAGCAAGTCCTGCTGGCTGCACAGACACCCCACCTTTGCCTTGCTATCCCCTGCACTGTTGTATTTGCTTCACCCTCCTCATCTCCCACCTGCAAAGCTGCTGGTCTCCTCAGGCTCTCAAGAGGACAAATCTTAGAAGTTGTTACTTAAGGCGTCCCCTCTGCAATTAAAGATTTTAAGGAAATAGCCTCAAAAGTTCTCATCTATAAGCAGACTGCCTCGTTCTTCCACAAGTCAAAGGGAGGTGAGCAGCATGTCTGCTTCCAACCTAGGCTCATTGCCATCATTTTAAATTGTCACTATATTGATGTAGACAGCACAATCCATTTCTTGGTACAGAACAAGAGTTTCAGATTCCTAGGGTGTTTCATGGCATAGATGGCTAACACCCTAGGAATCTGAAAATTCCCATAAGTCAAGCCACCATGCAGACATCTGTGTTTCTATATAAGGTTCCTCAGTGTGCAGTTTTCAGAATATAATTGTTGCTGCTGCTTAGGTCAACAAGACCTTAGATTTCACCCAGTTTTAAGATTTAGAAATGACCACACAACTATGAGTATCTGAAAACCTGTCATTAATCCACTAAAACATCCATGTAAATCCATTTCAGATACCAGTACAAAGGCACTTAGCAAAGTGCCTTCCTTCTATTACTCACACAAGCATAAATTAAAAATATATCAGCACCATTTGAATCCAACTTCATATGGAGCTACTTTGAACTGTTTCTAGCATGACTTTGCTAAATTCCTAGACATTGAATATGAGCTTGAATATTCTTTTCCGAATGCTGTTCAAAGTAAGATCAAAACTGGAAATACTGGAGCCACAAGTGAAGGAATTAAAAAAAGTGGTGTTGCTTTTTTAAAAATCAGTCTAAGGAAACTGAAGGGGAAGGAAGAAAGGTGATTGCCTGGCAGGGACCTGCTGATGCTCTCTGGTTTACTGACACCAGGTCAGTAACCTTCTAACCCCCCCTTGTTCCACAAACCTCCATGTTAACAAGCCTCTTGACTTGTGCAATCAGAGCTAGACTAAGGACAAGATAAAAAAAGGAGAAACAGCACTGCTCTTACATGTGAAAAAAAAATTTAGAAGCTAATGAATTGTTGATTGTGAGCAGGAAAAAAAACATTAATATATCATAAATAACACAGATACCTCAGGTCACGGTTGGCAAGAAGGCTGATAGAAACTGAATTGGTCAAGTGGGCTGGGAAGAGGCACTGAAAGAAAACAGAGGAGAGGGGAATCAGTCTGGTGTTGAACTTGAAAAAGAAAAGACAGAAGTGAAAAGATTGAATCTTGAGAAGTTTCCTGTGAGCACAGAATGAACTAATTGTGATAACAGAAATATTAGACTAGAATAAAAGGTACTGATAAGAGCCAGGGTAATTTATCTTTCCAGTATAAATAGAGACACAGAAAGCATTTTTTTTCCCTCCAGAACTTGTAACAAAGTCCTGCAAACCAAACTGTTTAGATGAGACTTCTTTTGAGTGACCCATTCTTACTGTGCAGGGTAAAGACACTGCCATGCTTGACATCTTTTCCAGCTATAGCTAAAAATAATCTGTCAGATCTCTGAAAATTTGCAAACCTAATTATTCCAAGGCAGAAGTTTGGACTGGTAAATATACTTGATTTGTTTTGCATTCCATCCAAAAAAAATCAGGGATGTTACACCATCTTTTTCATTGAATTGATGCTCAAACACAAAAAAGCCATCTGGAAATTCCAGCTATGGAGCCAAGCCCAGGGACTGCTCTTTAACCTCAGCACCCCAGAGAGTGAGGACTCAAAGCCCAGGAAAGAGATACACAGACAGCAACATATGCAAACAGGAAAACACAATCTGCATTTCTCCTTTGTTTCTATATTCATCAAACTGCATTTCTGCATCTGCAAATTATCAGTTGGTTGTGTAATCATAAAAGCTATTCTTATATGCATCAAATCATTATAAAATCAATGCCAATGGTATAGAAAACTGACTTTCTTTGTGTGTACCAATTTTGATTTTTCGGTAGTTAGCTGGTACTCTAGGGTTGAGAATATTCTGTGGAGTACAGTTTATAAAAACCTCTGCAAGTTTGAAACAACTGGAAATAGTTGCAAAACTGACTGATAAGAATTCAAATTAAAATTAGAATTATCATAAAATTTAAAAATTGGTTTTGCACCCATTTTCCTCTCTGGATGTGACCAAAACCAGTTTAACTTCAAAAAAGAAGTAATTTATTAACAAAATTGTATAAAGACTTTTTCATGTGCTACTACCTCAGATGGGTATAAGATGTATGCTGCAATTTACATCAGCCACAGAGAGATTTTAATTTTAATTAATTCTCTCCTATTGCCAGCTCTAATTTGCAGATGTTGTAGGCTTTCAGCCCAAAACAGAAGCAGAAATTCTGGCATGTTCAATGTTTGGCAAAAATTCATATCTGCAATGATAGAGGCTAAACAGACAGGGCAGATGGAACCAAAGGACAGAAATAAATTATGTTTTGATGTTACCTGCTGAAGAGAAAACCTTGCATGGGTTTCGAGAGCTAAACCAAAACCACACTTTTCAGAACTCCATCACTTAGTCATCAGTGACAAACTGATGAAAAAAGAAGTGAAAAGTACTAACACAGTACCTATTTTTATCCAAAATAAAACATTTCCATTTACAGATTTTTTTAAAGATAAAAAATACTAAATAGTCCATGCAGGGATTTTCATGGAAAAAGAAAAGGGATGCTTAATCTCTCGCTCTCTTTTCAGCCCCTCAATATCCTACCATTCCCATAATCCATGCACAAGTCATACCAGGAACCACAGCTCGATCTGTCTGTCCTGGAGCGTGAATATGAATTTCAGCTGTTCATTCCAAAGAGTTTGCCCCAAACTCTGGGCTGCAGAGATCTAATCACTCCTGACCTCCCCTGTTGAACTGCTCCAGTTTGTACCATAATTCAGCACAAGGGAGGATGAGGCCTCTGGATGCATTTCTTGGTTTAGTGACACCCAATAGTCCTCATGAATCCCATTCACCAAACCTAAACACTACAGAAATGCTTCAATATCTTACAAAATAAAAATTACCTGGGAAGTCAGGGACTAATCTTTTCACCAAATGCAATCTGCATAAAGCTGCACTTTTCAGCCAATCTCAGTCTTTTTACAAGGCACAGTCAAGCTCAAAGACACATATTGCTGAACAGAAACACAGCCAAGTCATCCTCTGGCTGGAGATGACCCAGAACTGGAAGAGTTGTTCAGGAGCTCTGGTGCCATTCCTGCTTTCTGAAGGCATCCTGACATCTAAGTGTGTTCAATTAATGTGTTCATCACTCTCTGGGGGGAAAGTCATGCCCTGAGCTCCTGTCTTAACACACCACTGAAACAAGCAGATACTCTTCTGGAGGATGATGGAAAGGTGTTCCAACCTTTTTCCACAGAACTTTGTCAGACAAAATGAAAAGCCCAGGGCCATTGAACAGAGATAGCACAAAGCAGCCAATGCCCTCCCTCAGCAGGTTATTAAACAGATATTTATAAAGTGTTTTGCACGGAAATCCTAGATTATAATTTTCATTGGAGAGAAGTTCTTTATTTAGAGTAGAAAGTAGTAATAAGCCAAGGTTAGTAGTGGAAGTGTATTGCTTCTAGTCTGTTTATTGCATAGGCTGACAAGAGGATGTCACAAAAATAGCTATGGATATAGATACATCCAGTTTTTCTAATACTCACCATTAAAAGCATCAAAGTTTTAAAACTGGCACTAGAACTCAGAGGCACTATGTTTAATATTCTGACTGCTTGCAATAACTTTCAGAACCAGCATCATTTTATAGGTAATTTGACAGTATTCATTAGAATTTTAATGGAACTCAGTAGCATTGAATAATAAAGATAATAAAGTGCATAAAGATGCTTTAAGGTCAAATCCAGCATGCACCAATGAATAGAAAGGTCATAAAGTGAGAACCAGCTCAGGATGGAAGTTTAGTTTTGACTGTTGTAAGTCAGAAGTGTTTGTGAATTATTTATTCCCAGGGAGTTAAACAAAGGAGATGTTCTTCCTACCTGGTGTACCATATGCATTTTCACTCAATATTTCACATGGGACAGATGAATCATATGTGTCTTGATCTTCCCTCATGGAGAACCTTGACTCATCTTCCCAGCCTCTACTAAAAACCTTAGCATAACACTCCTATAAGCAACAAGCACTGAGGAACATAAAACTGATTGGCTTATTAACAGATACAAATATTTTCAAGTCAATATTTGTTTAAAATAATGAAGCCACAAGCAGCATGGCCTGAAAACACTCAAATTTACAGCAAGCTGTGCCCAGCACACCTGCAGAGGGCTGTGGCAGGGCAGCTGATGCTGCTCAGGCCCCAAGCTGCATCCCCCATGCAATGTGTGCATACACATCTCACAGAAGCAGAGCAGGGCTGCTGCCAGGTGCTGCAATGCAGACTTGTTCTGCCTGTCTAGATGTTCTGTGGGAAATTGAGCCTACTTATTTATTACCACTACACTGTCAGAAAATCAGGAGCTGCTTTCTCAAGTCCTAGTGATGGCCTCCATTAATTTTATTGAAATACAAATTTCATATTAGAGTTTTGATCTCTCATTTTGACAAAGATATTAATTCTCAGACAGAACATTTTCATTATTTCCTGCCAGGATACTGTATATATTTTCTATTTCAAATTACAGAGAGCCTCTATACATTCTAATGATATATTATGCCCTGTAATACCTTTATGTACAGTATGCAGTCCCAGAGTCCCTAAATTATTCATCAGGATGTGCTTCAGAAGCAGAATTTGCTCATCTCTCTTTAGGTAGTTGGAAGCACTGTAGCTCTATTTAACCCATTCCACACACCAGCAGAGCTCATTTGGTCAATAGCACACAAAAGAAATAAGTCTTTTCTTTTGGTCCTCACAGTCATGTTTTAAAGTAATCTAAGAGGTCCAAATCACCCTCTTTTACTTTCAGTTCAAGCCTTACAAATATGGACATCATGAAAGCTAAGGAACCATGACATGACAAAAGGCAATGAGTAGCTGAAGATCAAAGACAGAGAGAGAGAAATTAGCTACGTGCTGGAGTAAATCCTTCAGGGATGTTGCTCACACTCCATCCCTGCTGGGGAGATCAGGTTGGACAAATGCCTGTAAGGGATGGTTTAAGTGGAGTTCACCTTTCCTTCAGGCAGAATTATGGATTAGATGACCTCTTGAGGCTTCCTTCAGATCAGTGAGGAATCAGTTTACAAACACAGCAGCATCACTCACTGTCTTTGCAGTGGCCTTCCTGGCCCTTGAATCTCTCAGGATGGTGCTCAGGAGCTGCAGCTCCTACAGCAGCAGCACAGAGCTGCTCCAGCTCCTTCTGCAGGGCAAAGCACTGGCAATCAGAAGCACTTCTGGGACCTGTGCACCTCCTCCTTCAGCTGGCGTCAGTGTCTTACCCTGTAAGACAACGTGTGCTAAAGCATTTTGAGCAACAGGCTTTCCAGTTGGCTGGCAAAACCTTCATACCTCATTTGGTGAGAAAGAAAAAGCAATGTACTTTCAGGGTTCAAAAAGTTGTGAGTTTGAGAGCTGCTTGAAGGGAATGAGGACTAAGGGAAGGCCTCCTGCACCTGCAGGTTCCTGGCACTGCCCCAAGACCATCTGTGCAAAAACCTGTGGGAAGGAGAGATTTATATATTCAATGTATTAAATTTTTTTTTTATTCTGTTCTGCCTCAGGGCACTTACACTTCTCAAAATCCTGTCACCACACAAACTAAAATAATGCTTTCTATTTTAAAGTTTCCTTAGTAGAAGGATAAGGATGGTAAGAGCTCCATGAAAGCCAGGCATTCATTTTTATCACCTCCTCACTGCCCAGTATCTCCAGGTCAGAAACAGGTTTTCAATTTCCCTTTTGGCACCCACAGCAGGCCTGGTACAGGAACACACAGTTCTGTGCAAGCAAAAAATCCAGAGACACAGGCAATATCTTTGTGGAGCAGGCAGACAGAAAATGATAGAGAAACCCTTGTGCACTTTGGGGAAAATGGGAAAGTTTGAAAGTAATGTCTTATCCTGAAACTATTCATTCAATTATACCTAAAATATGGCTTGAAAAGTAATAGGAAAACCACAGGAGAAAGCATTTCCAGAGTTATTTTTTTTTCCCTTTTTTACTATGCACCTCAAATAAATGACAGCTGATATAACAGAAAAATACCCTAACATATCTGGAGAAGTAAACAGGGAGCAATTCAGAGAGAACAAGACTGTACTTGCATTTTATTCTTTTGGCTTTCAAGTGAGCACTTGCCTGAAACATTTTGAACTGTCAGAACAGAGCAGCAGTGTACATTTCCTTTTTGTTAGGAGATTCTTATTTCTGTTTGTAAGAGCTGATTAGCTCCAAATGTTGGGGGGAGAAGACAACAGCCCATCCTGCACTGAGGGTAGTGCTGCCATCCTTCAGAGTGGTCAACACAGGTCAAAGCAACAGCTTCTTTGTCAAACCAGCAAATGCAGAATCCATTGTGCAATTTATGTTTCATTAATATGAATATTGGAAATGTTTTATTACTTCTCATATTTTCAAGACTTAGGTCAATTCATTCCCAAGAATTTGAAAGCTTCACAAAAGCTCTTTGAAAAAAATTAGGGATTTTTTGGCATAGATTTGGTTGCACAATCTGTAACAAGTATCATATCTGGACAACCACTATTACCATAAATGCAATAAAAGGCAAAAATCGACTAGGAGCAATTTTTTCAGCATTACTTAAGATGATACTCATCTGAGAAAATATATAAAAAGTAGAAAATTACTTTTGAAAAGGAACATAGATGGCATTCCAGCAGAGTAATATAAAGCAATTCTTTCAATAGCATGAAATAAACTACCTAAAAGCATAATGCCAAATGAAAACAGAATGCAACTTCCTAAGACTATAAGAAAATTACCAAAATTTTTTCACTATTCTGGAAATTCATCACAGTATCTTTGATACCCAAATTAAAAAAACAAGCAAACAAACAAACAAACAAAAACCCAAAAAAACCCAAAAACCTCAACAAAACATAAAATCCCCCTAAGATTCCCTTATTTGTACATACAGACATACACAAAGATACAGTAGTTATGTTTCTTACAGGTATTCTCCCTGCCTTTTGATGTTCTTATTTTTAACCCCACTGATAAAGTCAGAGCTCTATTCCACTCACTTATTACCTATTTTTTCATTAAAAGCTACCATGATCACCAGTAGGATCTGTGCTACATCACTGAAGTGGAATAAAATGTATTTCAAGTTGAGTTTTGCATCACTGGAGCATATAAATGAATTCAGGATATAAAATTATTCAGGTGATGAGTACCTTTAGGATCAAAGAGCTTCACAGCAGATGATATAAAATTCAGTAGCTCACAAGTGAGCTAAATTTTCAGATCTGTTGATCTGACTTTAAGATTTTGGATTCTAAGTGCCTATATATGTAACATGTTACAGTAGTATTTTGTAAACTGTTGAAATAAATCACCTTCTATAGTGTGCAATGTGCACACCAGAGTACTAACCCATCCTGGGAGCAAACATCCACAGGGAAGTGGGGGCCATCAACAATAGGGTCATCTCTATAGCACATCAATGTTCATGATGAGTGGCAAAATAATCTGAGATTTTCTAAACAACAGGGACACATACCAAGGGCATCCTGTTGTCATCTAACTCAGATGTTACGGTTTATGCCAAACTTAAACACAAAGCAAAATAATGGAACTCCTAGAGTATCTGAGTTGTCTAAATCTACCTCAGAATTATGCAGATATTTATTTTGCACATTTTCAAGTATTACCACAATGCCTCTCCTTAAAAATAGGCAAAGAAATGTATTTGAACTGCAGAAGTACTGTCTGTAACGGTTTGGTGTTGGGTTTTTTTCCTCTTCTCATTGTTTAAAAAAAAAAATAAGTATTGACATCTTGAGACCTTTGCAGTTGTCCTGGAGTCATTAATCTCTGGCTGACCTAATCAAATCAGACTTTACTTATATTTCACTGATAGCTTGTGATAGTCTTGCATGCAGCCCTCAGCTTGTTAGTTATTATAGTTGTACCACAGAACATGAAATATGACACTAGAAATAAATCTCTTTTGTAGAGAAGAAAAACCACTGCTGCATTTAAAATGTGAAACACTACAAGAAGTGTCTCGTTCTCTATTAGCAGTACCATGAAGAAAGTAAATTTTTTATCCTTTAAGTGGAAGCCAGAATGGTGACTGTCATACAATTACACTCTAACCAATTCTACCACAAGACAAAACAATGAAAACTTTTTAAAACAACTCCCTCTGCCAAGCAAAATGAACCTTCCTAAACTATTTGAGAAATTTTTTTCTTCCTTGCAGTTTCTAAAAACTGACATTTTCTGAATTTGACCTTTATATATTCACATCCTGGCCCTTAATCTATTTCATTTCTGTGTAAATATAGGAGTGCAATTGTATGCACAAAATGTTTACAATAACTAGAGAAGCATTTGTTGCTACCAGTTTGTTTTTTATGTGTTTGTTGTGCAAAAGTACCACTGCAAATACAATTCCTACAGAAGTTGTGCCCTTCTGTTCCAAGGGAAAAGTTTCTCCTATGCCATCACTACCACTCTTGATTTTTCCAATAGTGCCCTGCACAGGCTGCTCCTCTATGTGAGAAATGCACCTGGCAAGACACTGAAGTGCTCAGGAATCAATAGAAAAGGAGCATAAAATGACAAAAGAAACTGCCCCAACATGAATTATTTGTTGTTCAGTTCCAACCCTTGTGTTTCTCAGTAAGGAGCAAAGGCCTTGATGGTATTTTAGTTTTACCAAAACTCGAAATCATGCATGGCTTGAGGACAAGCCAGGACAACCTGTGGACAGGTATACATTTTGCCTTATTTTATGTTTAGTATAGATCAATTTGGAGTTTCATTGCATCCCAAATATTAAATAAACAATTTACAGATTGCTAATTTTACAGCTCATGAATTATGATTTAGCCAACTTACATCCACCTCATCTCAAGAAAGAGTGAGATTTACAGTGAAGCTAGCAAATAAAAAAAACCCACCACTAACCCAAGGCAGTACTGAAAAATAGGTCAAGGAAATGAGAAGAGTTCTTACGTCAGGAACCCCTAATTCAATTTGCCTCATGTTCAAATAAAAAAAAGAATCAAAGATTAGCAAGCACTCAGAAAAAGTAACATGCAGCTAAAATAGGTATGTGTAACAGATTTTTGGCAGTTCTAGCTTTGACAGAATTTAAGTCTGTAAGTTTGGGTGGTTTTATTTATTTATTTTGCCTACAGTTTTTCATTTATTTTAGCTTAATTCTTAGGTATTAATCTGCTTATTAAATCCCACACGCCATCCTGTAATATGCTACAATATTTCAATGAATTTTGATTTTTGCTTTTTGAAGAGTATACATAGTTACCTTCTCAGTCTTGTTTCTTTCGAGAATATTTGTCGTTATTGCCATATTCAATATTATAGAAAATAAAACTTCATATGGCAATGTTGAACCCAGTAATCTTTAAAGAAAATCACCCCACAAATGTTTGGGGTTTTTTTGTTTCTGTGGAATATCTCATGATAAGTACCCCAAGGAATGTATCTGAGGCACCTCAATCCTCCAGCAAAGCAGCCCAGAACTAACCACAGGTTTATGGATCCCTCTATGCAGCTCATGTGGAGGTGCTCACATCCTCTGTGTCTTCAGCCTCCTGTTTTCTATTTATTTATTGCCAGGCTGGGATATCATTTCGGTTTCTTGTCTTGGGCAATTCATAGGGTAAATTAAGTTTGCCCATGTATTTCTTTTTTAAGCAGAACAGAAATACAATAATTGATAACATGTACTAAATATTCCTTGAAATTGCATTGTAAATCGCTGCCACTCACCAGCCTGGCCCAGTGAGGGACACTTCTTTGCTGAGTGTATGGCCTGAGGATACTGAAATGATTCTCATTAATTCACTGACTTCAGGCCCCTTTTGGTATCAAGTGTGATTTAACAGCCTCCAACTGACAGACACCTATATCAGAAATTCCTGTGTCTGGGGTTTTTTAATGAGAACCTGTTTTATTACCTTAGTTTTAGATGCCATTTTAGAAACTTTCAGAAGCCATTTCAGAAACTTTTAGATACCATTTCAGAAATTTCCCTTGAGATTGGAGCAGTACAGAAAGAGTCTTTGCCGGGGGCAACCATGCCATGGAGAGATTATTCTTAGCTCTTAAGAAAACCAGACAAAATATTGGCTCAATGAGTAAGAAACTGCCTAAAAATAGGCATATCAGAAAACTTTCCTTTAGTCCAGTTTGTTTCTCATATGAGTGAGAAACATATATGTCTCATATATCCCAGCAGAAACACCAAACAGAGCTCAGACTCTGAGAAGCACGAAACATAACCTCTCAAAACCTTGTCTCTAAAAATTTTATTTTTTGCATTTTCCAACTGGTTCAAAAGCCAGCCAGTAGAAGTAACCCAGCCTTCCTCCCCCACCACTACCTTGGGCCTGTCTGAAAGGCAGTGGCCAGGCAGAGGAAGACATTGAGCCCAGCAGTAAAACGTGCAGTTTGCCCCTCAGCACTGCTTAGATGAGCCATGAGAAATAATAAATAATTGCACCTATTTATCTGTTTCCACAGGACAATTAACCGCCCGAGGGTCCCCTGGTGCACTGGTTTCTAAACTCCTTGAAGATAATGCAGAGGAAAGAGGAGATTGCTCAGCTTTTGGCCACCTGGATCACACTTCCAGTGTGAATTGATGCACTGATCCCCTGAAGGGTTGAACCAATGCCTGAAGTGTGAACTAGCTGCTGTTCTTAATGGAATTTATACTTCAGCCAACCACAGCAATGTTAACAGCATTAGAAAAGATGCTACAGTAAAACATGGCTTGAACGTTTAAACAATATTTTTAAGGCTTCACTAAAAGCTGAAATATTATCTCCATCTTAAAAGCTGCAAATAAACTGAAGGTATTAATATATGTTTAAATGCCAGTATTTAACATAAAAAACAATAGTATAACAAATGCCAGAACTGATCAGTGCTCAGAAATGTCAATATCATATCTCAAATTAGGCAAAAAAGACAACAAAACTGTCTCCCTCCCTAATAGAACCATTCCTGCTAGTCAGCAGGAACCTGAGAAAGAATCTCTCTGACAAATAAAACTGTTTTTGTCCTGACCAGAAAAATACAATGACATTAAGAATGCCCAAAAGAAGTTCAAGACAGACACAGATGGATAAATCTATCCTTATGATGTCAGGATACGAAAGGGAGAATTTAGGAAGAGCCCAGAGTTCCTGTTCAGTCAAAAAGAAAGATTTAATAGAATGTTGAAATATCTTGCAATTAAGCAACAAAAATGCCATCTCCTCATGAGAAATTTAAATTCTCCTGTACATTCTTATTTGAAAGTCAGAGGGAGAAAAGTAACAGTGACCAACATTTGGCTATTTCCAAGGATTTGTAGCATACCTCTCCTGGAAACTTGCAACCACATCTGCTGCAACTCTAATACAGTGGGTAGATAGAGTTAATTTTAAACTGGTTAACACAAAAACAGGCACTTCTTACTTTGCTGTAGTGAGACTGGAGCTCAGCATGGGCTCCTTTTTTCAGTGTTTAAGCAGCTCCTAACTTGATTTTTATAACTTATGTGGTTCTCTACAGCTGCACTAATCCTAAACTGCCCTTTTCCTTACATTTCACAGCAGTTCCAATTACCAGACTGCAGTAGACAAGTAGACACATAGAACAGAAACATTTAGAACAAAAATCTCCTGTAAATCAAATCATGGACCCACTCTATAAATATATAATAGGAAAAATGCCTTGCTGCTTTTAGGTTTATTTTAAAATGAAGCTTGTTCTGTCATCAATCTGAGCAAACTCCTTGGAAAAAGACTGCAATGGACAGATGAATCTAATTCAAAGAGGGAGGATGAAGTACTAAGAAGCTCATATTTCCTTGGTGACCACTTAATAATAATTTCATTAACCTGCCTCACACCTTTCAGCTCCACTGAAGGGAGACTGAACAAGTTGTCCATCACATATTAAACTGCAGGACGAGGTACCTCCTCCCACCCTGGAGCCTGTGTGCTTACAGAACCTGTAAGCTTGATGCAGCTCTGGCTCCTGCAACCCTGCCTTGACCTCACCTCAGCCCTGGCAAGGTGTGAAGTTAGCTCTTACCTGTCAGCCCAAAAATATCTAGCAGCATCTCTGCAAAGCCAGGCTGTGTCTTCCCCAGAGCTCTGTGACACCTGAGGCAGTGTGCTTTGGGTGGATATTATCCAGGAGCCCACCCACTGTGTTCCTGCACCATCTGCTCTCTCAGCAGAGCCACTTTACACTTGTACAAGCCTGGTAAAATCTTCTGTGGTCTTCCTAGGTGCTCAGCTGTGACCAGACTGAGGGCTTAAAATATTCCCAAATGGCATTGCAGCAAATTTTCCCATGTACCATTTTAATTATATACAGCTTCTTTAAAAATCTGTTACCACCTTTCAGGGCAGTCCTTGCTCATCTGAACAGATCCTTTAAAATGAAACCCACAAGAAGAACTAGAAACCCTGATGCAGACCATTCCCCAGGACAGTATGGACTTTGAAAGGATGCAGTTGTTTGAACAGCTGAGAAAAATGGAAGCACTTTTTATACAAAATTGCAATTTCAAAAAAGAGTAGTAACCTTTCTGCATCAAAAAAATAAGAAGAAATGCAATATACAGAATTCAAAACATGACTGGGAGAGAGGCATTCTGGTTACTGCTCTGAAAGCCTCGTCAATTTAATTCTTTTCAGGACAGGTGGTGAAAGAGTCATTAATTTGCTTTTTTAAGGGAGGAGCATTAAAAAAAACAGTATTTTGGCACATTAAGGATTTTACTGGAAAGATTTATCCATGAGAAAACATCTGCAGCACACACTTCTAATAAGGTTCTCTGTCACTAAATTACATTTTTAACCTATAAATGGTAAAGTTTGAAAGCTGACAATTGTAAGGGCTTAACTAAAACTTTTTCTCAGATTGTATTTTGTAAAGAAGGAATATATAGTCATAAGCCAGCAAAAATAAACCTATGGTCTGAATTTCAGTGAGGATATTGTCTTTCCTGTGACCACTTTAATACAGTCTCCAGAACAGCCA
This sequence comes from Taeniopygia guttata, assembly GCF_048771995.1. Taxonomy (NCBI): domain Eukaryota; kingdom Metazoa; phylum Chordata; class Aves; order Passeriformes; family Estrildidae; genus Taeniopygia; species Taeniopygia guttata. The sequence goes on along the minus strand of NC_133031.1, from coordinate 8,717,975 downwards.
AGTGAGAAGCATAAATAGCAAACTTTTCAGAACTTTCCCTGAAGACACCTTAGGATTTTCCACACTGAATCTGAACCCCAACAAGATTTCAATCATGCATTTTCATAGAACTGCCAAGGTAAAAAATACAAAATGCATTTGTTCATTTGTGTTCACAAAAGAATAAATTATCCACTTATCAGTCTTCTCAGAGATGAAAACGTTTCTCAAAATCAAACTAGTTATGTATCACAATTGATTTTAAACCTCTTAGCAGTGTGATTTGCCAGCTCTCAATGTAACCATCGTCTTTTCCTTTTAATATTTAAAGTCTCCCACTTTCAGTCTACTAGATTAAGTGCTTTGCAGAGAAAGAGTCAAAAGAAGTAGAAATAATAGAATAGAAATAGAAATTACAAATAACAGCCATTTTTTGCCAGCCAACAGAAACATCAGCGGTGACATGCAAAGTTAGTTCATGTGAAGTAGCTCAGCATGAATTTTCCAATAACCCAGGAATATGCTATTTGTCTGGAAAACTACTGGACTTCAAATCTAGGAAGAAAAATGCCCCTGCTGATATATCCATTTCAACATATTACAATAAAACCAAAACAGAAATTCAGAAACTTCACTTTTACAGCAGTTATAGTGTGAAGTAGTAGCAGTGTGAAGTTTTGGTTTTGTTTGGGTTTTTTTTTTAAGTTATTCCTTATGAACCCCTTATATAGGAAATGAAAAGTAAATAGTCATTCATTTTAAGAGACACTCTTATTTTTCTATATTGCTGTGTTACTTGGAAGAAAAATACATGCAATACATATGATGCAAAAATGCCAAAGCTTTTGGAAGCACTGAATGAAAATGGAACATTCCCTGGGAAATGTGGTAAATGAGTGTCAGTGCTTCACACAAAAATGATCAGAATATCAGGGAAAATAACAAGCAGTCATGGAGAAAAGCAGTGACCTTAAGTACTGAATTCAGATGGACCAAGACCATCACCCCCCCTTCCCACACAAAGCAGCCTGAGCCAGGTGTGCCAGTGGGTGCCTTGGTGCCCCTCCTGCCCTGGCCACAAGGTCTGAGCCCCTTTCAGCCCCAGGGCCCTGAGCCACAGCTGCACTGCCAGGGCTGGTCTGCCCTGCCCACCTGGCCTCCAGGTGCCACTTTGGAGCCTGCAGCCCACGTTTTGCTCCTCAGGGGAAATGAGACTGACTTCAGGAAGGACCACTGAGCACTGACATTTCCAGAATCCCAGCAGTGCACAGAATTGCCCTTCTAAACCAAATCCAAATCTTCTTCCTGTAGCCAACAAACTGGAAAGGGTATTTTAGTGTATACCTGTCCAGCATTACAGGTCCGTGCTGGTGTGACCTTACATGACAACGAGCTCCAATTGGAGTGGCACAGGCAGGACTCGGATTTTGGATGGTATTTAAGGGCACAGTTTCTAATTAATTTATGGTACTGGCCATATATAAGAGAAGTTTCACAGCTGCTTCTCAGAATTATAGACTACATAAAATGCAAAGCACATTTAACCATATATATTAAAACACTTAAAATATTCCATGCACAAATCAAACTGAAAGAAAGAATTCCTTCTTCTTCACTGGGAATCTGGGCTTTTACTAATGCTTTCCCATAGTCCATCCAGACAAAAGCCTGTGGCATATGAGGAGAAGTCACTGAGACATCTACTTCGTAATAAAAATTTTCTGAGCCTTCTCTGCAGAATAAAAACTTTGCCTTCAAACCAGCCCTGTTAATTAGAAAGGGCCTCCACAGCAATCCCCATTGGTCATACCAAAAACTTTTAGACTTCATGCTTTTAATTACGCTCAGAAACATTTTATCACAAATGTCCAGTACTGCAATACCATGAGAAGCAATGCCAAATATTATTTTCGTTAGCCACCAAAATTATTTCATTACATCATAAAGAGCCAAGAACTTGATTGAATTACTTCATTGGATTTAACCACAATTGAATCTTCAGACCACAAGAAAGCCAAAGCAAAACAGACAACATCCCCAATACACAGGGGATTCAGGGAAGTTGAAATATTAGAGCAAATAATTATTTCATAGAATATAAGAAAAAATCAGAGGCTTTGTATATTTGTGCTGCACTGTATTGCTAATTTTTTGCTAATTAATATATTGCTGTAAAATTGCCTTCCATTCTATGTTGAAAGGATTTAATGAAACTTGGTAATTAATTTATTGGCCTAATAATCCCCTCTTCACCAATCTGATAGAAATAACAGAAACACCTTTCTGGCCACGTTCATCCTCTCTTGAAATGTTTTGAAATTTTTTGCAGTAAATAACTGGCATTCTCATCCTCCTGTGCAGAGAGGTTTTTTGTGCCATTAGTCTCAATTACTAAATTACTCCAAAATAATTAAGTGGAATTAAACAATTAGATGGCTTGTGGTATCAAAGGAGTCATCAAGAAGGATCAGGGAATTTCTTTCCCATCCCACTGAATTTCTGTTCTCAGTAATAAAGCAAGACCTGATCCAAAGTTACATCACAGACCAGCAGCCATGGAAAATAACATTACCACTGTTTTCACGAGGATTCATGTCTCTAATTTTCAAATTCTCTTGACAGTCCTCCTGTGCCACAAACACCATTAATGTCACACTAGAAGAAAACCACAGATCTTAAGTGCCACTTCTGAGAAAGGAGTTTGTAAAACTCATTATCTGTTATTTCCCAGGCTAGGCCATTTTAAAAGATGTATCTACAGGAGAGTAACAAAGTCAATGGACAGCACAGCTCTTCAATATTGCTCAGAACAACAAATCACACAAAGAGCAAAATAAAAACATATTTGACCATAAGAACAAAACCTAAAATACTCCATATTGACAGTTGTCATTTTAGGAAAAAATCTTTGCATTCCATCTTTCCCATGCAGTCTGAGTCATGAAAAAATGCAAAATGCTAAAGTTAGGGTAGAAAGCTAAAATTCAAGTAGTTGAAGAGTTCTGCTCTCTAACTTTGTTTCAGCAGCAAACAAATTCAGCTTTGAGATGCTTTCATTCATCCCCCCCCCATGTGAAGAACGATTTGCTCATTAACTCCCTCTGAAGCTGAGGAGCAGCTCTAAAAGCAGAGCCCCGTTCCCGCAGCTGCTTAGGCTGCCACAATGTGCTGCCATTAAGATCAGATCATCAGCCCCCGTTCCCTGGAGCCAAGGGCTGCTCCACACACAGCCTGCAGGAATGGCACAGCAGAAAAAGCTGGCTATTTATATATTTTGCATCTGCTTTAATTACACTATCACTACAGCACACAACAGCAACACAATTTATAAAGCACTGACAAATTTTATGGTAATTGAAAAGCCCAATTAGCAATTCTCACACCAAGGGCAGATTTTGTTTGATTCAGCAACAGTAAAAGAAAGAAAATTTTAGGAAGAAAAAAGGCTCAAAGGTATGTGAAGTTCCAGAGGAATCCAAGTCTCTAATGTAAAATATATTTAACACATGTTTGAAATTTATTCTCCTCAACAAGGGCTCTGACTTGGGAATGTGCCTCTTGAACCCATTCTCTGGATTTTTTTCTCTCATTAACATAACTGGTTTCTCTGGAAGAGAATTTTATCCCATAGGAACCATCAAGAGCTAAGAGAATATGCAACTTTATCTTAGCAAATTGCATGCCATCATAAAATATTTCTGAATAGAAATACAATCAGTGGCTACACTTGGCAAAAGTAACACTCAAATGAGAGTTACCAAATAACTCCAGTTAGGAAAACTCCTGGTTTTATATTGATGTCACATATGATGTTAAAAAGTCCACAAAAAACTCACAGGGACTGTGAGCTGGTCTTGAAATAATGAGAAAAAGGTGCCAGAGCAACAGAGCAATGATGAACCCCATGGAACAGAGTGCTGGAAATCCTTATTTCATTGGCAATTAATTGTTCAAATAGATTCAAGCCAAAACTTTAATAGAGTATAAGGTTAACTAATAACTTCATGGCAGCAGAGAGGCTGAAAATAGGATCTCAAGTTAGCTTAGAGAATTATAAAGCTAAAAATTACACTGCTAGGGAAATTTGTGTGTGTAAATGATAATAGAATGAACTGGACCCAGACCGCATTGTGAATTTTGTTATAGAAGTGTGAGCGACCAAACCACCTGTTTCTGTACCATTAATTGTTATCTTTTTGTATAAAAGGCTGTGCTTGCATCCTGAAATGAGTGATGCCTGGCACCCCATTCTGCAGAATGACAACAAAACCAAATATCTCAGCTCACTGTGTTGATGGGTTCTTGCATGCTGGGTGAAAGAACCCTGCTTGAGGGACAGCCACATCACACAATGCTTCCCTGTGGTGCTTTATACACCTTTCACCCCTGAAGTATCTGCTGCCCAAAGTAATTCTACTCAGTTCCCAGTCAAGATATGTCCCCAGCTGGATCAGAGATGCAGCCCTGCCATTCCAGAGGGGTTTAGGCAGGTGCACAGCTATGCCAGCAATGAAACCTTGCTCTTTGATAGGAGAGACAGACTCTAAGTGTGAAGCAAGGCAAGCCCAACCTCAGCCTTTGGAGGAATTATGAATTTTCTAGCACAAAATAGTCCCTGGTGCAAACAGAACTGACTTCACTTTTACATAGACTACCCAAAGCTCTTAAGTTACATAGTTTCTATTTTCATAAAAATCAACAGGAAAACAGTTTCTGTAATTCTGCTTCTTCAGCTCCAGCCTGGTATGACTGACTCAGGATCCTACGAGCAGCTTCAACTCTCAGGGATATATATTAGTGCCTGCCTTGTTCAATTTACCATGGCACTGCTCTGCTGAGATACAGATACCTGTTTTACAGCTGTGAGACAAACAAACTGCTTGACAGCAATTAAGGTAAAACTTTGTTTTGGCATGAAGTCTGGAAAAGTGCTATTTCCTCAGTCTGTCATGCTCTCTGAAGAAAGGGTGAGGTGTTAGCAAATTTTAATGACTGCTGTTAAGGGGAAATGAGGGATATTCAGAGAATTATACTTGCAAATTAAAATCTGGTAACCTAAAACTTCTGTGGAGTTTTACTCTCAAAGTCTCAAAGGTGGAAAAGAATCCACTGAGCTACAATTTAGGATGATTGCCAGCAACACTTTCCAAGGATTTTGCACATGTCACTTGTTACTGGATTTAATTTTACTAGACTGGATGAAAACTATTCTCTTTTGTTTGGAAAATGCTCAAAAGTTCTTTCCTTTCAAATTTATTTTTCCTAATTTCTATCCTTTCTAACAGTGAAAATTAGAAATGAAAGCTTGACCTTTGGCACAACACCTGCTTAGAAAGTGTAGTTCCATAATTTCTGTCTACATCCCCATTGAAACCACTTGAAAAATTCCCTGTGGCACCCCCTGTGTCAGTTTCTAGCAGAGCTGAGATGGCAGTGGGTCACATTCCCCATAATCATTCATCTATTGAAGAAGATGTGACTGTGTCTGCTCAGCCTGGATCTATCCATCCCTCCATGCCCACAGGCAGTGCCCAAAATGACTGCACTTGCTTTCTTTTCACCAGCCTGATTGCATAAACAGAAAGAAATCCTGTTACAAACATTACTGTGAGAAAAAGAAAACCACCACACAACAAAAACAAAAAAAGCCCTAAAACTTCAAAAGGTCAATGCAAGCAGTGGAGTAGCAGTAAGAGTGATGAAAAGAGGTAATTCTAAAGGGATATGAGGGGGCCAACACGGTGCTGTCACACCACACCCCACTGCAGTGAGGTTGTGCAGGCACACCGTGGGGAACTAATATTAAGCTGATAAAGTCAAGCTGGAGCAAAATAATATGGATGGATTGGTCTTTAACCAGGTTTATTTGGGTTAGATTCATATCAAGCAGCAGAAAAAAAGCCTCTTAAAACCAAAGGAAAGGAAGATCCATGTAAAATTTTACATCGCTTCAGCTAACACCAAGGCTATCCTGTGTACATGAGTATGCATGTGGACAAACATACAAAGCAGTGAATTTCTCTAACAATCTCACCTGGAAAATGTAAAAACTGGTTTTGGGAGATTAAAGCAAAGCCAAAAACTTTTACTGATTAATAAGCCTTCATCATTGACCTCATTACCAAGGAAATCTGAAAACCAGATTTTTAATTTCCTATATTTTGTATGCAAGATGACAAAAAACCCCCAAGAAAACCCAAAAAAAATAAAACAAACAAGCAAAACCCTAAAAGTAGTCCCATCGTTCTGCAAGAGGCACAAGTATCTATCTCAAGAGTACTGTGTAACTACAGATTTCCAAACCTTGGTGAATCTTCCTAATTCAAAGACCAAAAAAAAAAAAAAAAAAAAAAAGAGAGAGAACTCCCCAGCAGCAGTTCAAAATATAAAGTGTGAACAGCCAAAATATCAGATCAGAGGAAAAAATAGCATGAAAAGCTTTATCACACACTTGCCATTGCTTGTTATTTTTTGCCATCTTTGGTCTTCACTACAAATTGCCTTTGCATATTTCACAAAAAGAGTATCTGCTGAGCAAAGGCAGGAAGAGAAACATCAACCTTATGATCCCTTCCTTCAAAATGCACTTCATGCATTTCAGACTTGTCTTGGTGGACCTGCCAGTTGGTTAATCCCGAGGCAGCTTCTGACAAAACATCCTTGATAGATGTGACAAGGTATGTCAGCTTTGTATCAGTAATATTTTGTACTCCAAGGGCTCTGGTTACTCTGCACATCTCTTTCCAAAAGGCTACACGATTATTCTGGCTTTGGGATAGGCAGGACAAAAGACAGTTTCTCATAACAACAGCAGTGCTATTGAGCCTGCTTGGTTCAGCAGCATTTAGCAGCATGCACAGCCAGCCTGGTGACACTGCCCTGGTTACAGGGACACAGAGTGTATCTACAGATACCCTCTAATTCAGCCCACAGAACAGGTAAATCTAATTCCATTTAATAATTAGATTTTACATTAAAACAGTAACAAAAACAAAAGCCCAACAGGATGGATCTAACTTGATATTTTTTCCAAAAGAAAAACATCCTGCAGTATTTCAAGACTCCTGGATATGCTAATAATCTGTCCCCCAAAACAGACACTTTTATTGGCCTTTAATAACTAACTTAATACAGGGCTTAAAACTGCCTGCTAAGCACATTGTAGACATCTTTCAAACACATTTCTGTATATCTGATTCCTAAACTGAGAGATTGGTATATGCCCTGAACTTTAGCCTTTATGAAACATAACAGAAAATCAGTTGGCAGGGATCTTGTGGCATCATACTGGTTTACTTTAACAGGGTGTAACAGTAAATGAAAGACACAAAATCAAAGTCACAGAAGTCTGTAACTCGCTCACCTACAGTGACTTGTCCTCACTTTTCCACAATAAAAGGAATTTAATAAATGTTAAATTACTGGGACGAGTTTCAGTTGTGGAATATAAGGACACATGATTGAAGTAACTGAAAAAAGGGAAGCATCATCCTGTTTTCTCTGAAATTCTTTTGTTATAAAAGCAGCAGCACAAAGGCATTTTGAACAACACAGAATTCCACATCGGGGATGTGAAAGAAGGTGTGTGGTGACTGGCCTTGCTCTCAGTTCAGAACTGGCCATCAATTTGGGAAAGCTAAAGTAGACTTTCTCTCCTTTCCCAATCACGTACTCTTGAGAGCATCATTCTTGACTGAAATATTTACTGAGAAACTGAGCAGCAATTCCTTGTGCTTAGATTTAAAGAAAAGATCATTTTTATGGCAACCAAATACCAACATTTTGGTTCAGAATCAGGAGGCTGTGCAATATTCCCAGCACGCTTCCTGATTGCAATACTTTTAACTATCACAGCAGACTGAGGCTACAGCTCTCTGTCCTACATACTTATTCCATGGGCTTTGGTCTCTGTGCAGTACACACCTTTTGGGGGGCAAACTGTCGCATTTAAAAGCTTTTTTCAGAAGTTATCTTGGCACTGGATAATTGTTTTAGACCAAAAGTAGAGCTCCATGTAAATAATGCCCCTGCTTGCTGGAGGTCAGCTCACTTCACTCAAGTGCTCCATTCCATGCTCAGACAAGACACTACCTCAAACTAAATGGCCAAGTGATTTGTTCATCCTTTTTTGCTAGAAACAAATTACTGGGCATTTTCACTTCAGCAGAGTGACAGTAACAGACAGGTGGGGTTACAGCTTTATTGACTGGCCTAAGGGCTTGTAGAGTGAATATTTACCAACAGCATTTGTTGTAAATATTCACACCTTAATTTTTTTCAAATGAATACAAACAAGTGTGGAAATTCTCATCAGCAACTAGCCCATTTGACAATACTTCTTAAACAAATAATAAAGCTTTGCTTTCAAGAATGGCATATTCAAATGAAGTTCCTGAGAAAAAGAAAAAAGCCTTTTGCTGATCTTCATCAGACCTTGTAGAAGAATGCACAACCATGAATTTAAGTTGTCTGAGAAATGTGAATCTAGATGTCTCAAGGGTACAGAACTTAGATTTCTGTAGAAGTTTCAGCTAGGGAGACAAAACCATAGCACAAGAATTTTCCAAAAATATTGGAGAATTAAACCATTTTTTATTCAAAATGTATGGCCAAACACAAGACAGAAAAATTGGCTTTAATTCCACTCTATCTGAAAGGGATTTGACCTTAAATCCCTAAGAAGAGTGCCCTAGCTCCAGTAAAGTTCAAGCTGAGCAGTCACAGCCTGATGATACACTCCAGCATTTATAAAATATATTTATACACCTTTTTTTTTCATTTTTATGTCTCCTCTCATTGCAGCTACTGAAATTCAATTATTTTATAACCCAGATGTGTTGCGGTTCATGTTTATTTCATTACAGTATCGTTAAACGGCTCATTCTGTTATTCCCTCACGTTTTCCCCAAATTGGTTTATCTCCAAGTTGTACCCTCCCTTAAAGCTGTCCCTCAAGCTATTCCCCTCCCTTTGTTCTAGTCCCTTCCCTGCCTGTCAAGGCGACCCTGCCCCTTTTTCCTGAATGTTCCCCGCCACTCACCCCCGGGCCAATCCCTGATTGCAACACCCATTTGGAAATCCCCTAATCCATGAGGCCCCATTGGCCCCTGCGCCTTTCCCTCTCCTCCCTCCATGCTGATTGGCCCCAATGACTGATGAAATCCCCTTGCTCCTCCCTTGAAGTCCCCCTGTTGGTTGATTTTCTGTCTCCACCCCCTGGTTCGTAGCTGTATTTAAGCCCTTGCACTGAACTGCTTGGGGCTCTTCTTCTTTGCCCTCTTCATCTGGAATAAGCCTTCCCTGGGGAACCTCAAGACAAAGAGCCTCCTCCTTCCTTTTCCTGGTCCCTGCTGTGGCTGTAACAGCATGTCCTGTGGAGCTTGCAGCTCTTCAGCTGTGGGCAAACCCCAGCTCTAGCTGTTCCCCACTTCTGTTGTGGCTACCAGAGTGTACAGAGCTAGCCCAGGTTCTGGTGGGCTTCAGCACAGATGGACATCCAAACTATTATTTATCAACAGTATGACAGGAAGAACTTAAGTTCAGTGTGACCAGAATAAAACAACTGCCAGTTGCATGACTATGATCAAAATTGTAGGAATAAAACCCCCAGAATTTCTGCCTCAGATCCAGCAATGAGGGATTGTGCCCCACCAGACCTAAACAATCACTGAGATTTAGAAAATGTCCCCTCACAGAATGGATGATTGTTCCAACAGGACTTGGTAATTTCTACAGTGATAAACGCTTGACATTGGGAGGTACTGTCCACTGATAAACAGAAGCAGAGTTTTTTAAAGTATCTTTTAAAATCTTCTCCCTTGACTTCTGACTTCCAAATGATGTGTTACACTCCTTCATTGCTCTGCTAGTATTTGATTAGCTTTTGGGAAATGCCAGCCTATTTCTGCTTCAATGGCTTTGTTTAAAACCTTGAATTATCTTTCCTAGTTGTTGCAAAAAGCTATTTCCTACCTAATGTGGTTTCTTAATCTGCTGCATTACTGGCAAAGCAAACAGAATATTAAGTGGGATACTTCAGCAGCATCTGGCAGTACAAAATATCTGGGAAATACTTGAAATTGTTCTGAACCATAACATATTTTCCTCAGTTGTTTTACTGGAGAATTCAAAAAATTTGGTCTCTAAAAAAAAAAATCCTCACTATATATTAAAGAGTGGAATATGTACTATGATTTTTCAGTGGCTATTATCTTAGTCCATTATTTTTACTCCAAAATGCAAATGGGATGGAAGACATTACTGTGGTTCTAAGTTTTATGGGTAAATTATTCCTTTAAGATTTTTTTTTGCTAAGTTATGTCACTGTGGTCAGACAAGTCTGCTAGAGAACTGATGCAAAGAAATCTAGTTTTGGGACATAACATAATGCTGTTTGCTTAGAGAAACACCAGTCTCATAAAAGCCAAGTCCTTCTGACAGAAACACAGCAAAGGACTTCAGTTATTGATATATTTACTGATTGTATCTCCACCAGCTGTTGCAAATCCACACCAGTGCAAATTCATTAAATGCTTCCTGACACCAGGCAGTTCCTCCTTCCCACTCAGGTCACACCAACGCATGACCCATGATTACCGGGATTTATAAGCAAAATAAAATATTACAGGAATACTGAGAAAAAAACTCCACACAAACAACCCACCCAGGAATCAAAATTCATTTTTTGGGAGTCAGCTGGTGACAGTGGCCTGCATTTATCTGTCTACAGATGATACATATCAGCATTAAGACTTTGTGAAGTTTCACTCTTTAGATCGTTCCTCCAGCAAATCTCCAACAAACCAACTGTAATTACATTAGAGTAGTACAGTATAGAAATTCCTTGTAAGATACCAAAAGTTTCCATGAAGCAGTTAAAACAAAAGATGCTTTCATCCTACCTTAGCAATGTGAGTCTGTCCCCTCCTGCATCTTCTGTGTTGCTTGCCTGTGTAGAGAGGAGAAACAGAATGTACAAGGCTGGATTTCAATTCCAGACCAGTTTGGTCACTGCTCACTTGTGCTTTCTTAGCTATTTTTGGGAAAATAAACAGCGCTTCTGGCTCTTCTAAGCATTTGCAATGTTCTTAAAGCCAAGACCTCAGCCCTGGTGTAGGAGCTGGACATGCTCACAGAACTCTAATGGAGAACCTACTAGGGGTCATTCAGGAGTCAAAGGTCATCCCCAAAGTTCTGATGACATCCTGGGTCATTGGGCACTGCAAGAGGACAAATGGTCTTGCAGAATCAAAGGTTACTGAAAGGTCAGAATGGGCTCAAAATGTTGCCAAAAGGTCAGAGGTCATCCAGAGCTCAAAGGTCACCCATGTGGTCAGAGGTAACAGAAAAAGTCAAGCGGTCACTTACAGGCATTCAAAGGGCCAGAGGACATCAAAAATGTCATGCATTCCATGTATTAAATTCCCCTCTGCTCAGGGTACCCACAATTTTACACAATATAAGAGCTGTGAGACTAAATATTATGGCAAAATGAAGATACAAATATAAAACAGCAAGAACTCATAGTTGAATAGAGGAGACATCTATAAAAAACAGCAAAGTAGCCAAATAGGAAGGATTTTAAAAGTCTCTCCTCAAACCAACTGGAGATTTTGTCATTTAAGTTCCATTTTCCCTTTGAAGGAGCTCAGTGGTGCTATTTTAAATTTTAGAGATAACAGAGTTTTGAATCAGATCTTGTGTTATCTGAACCCCAGACAGTAAATCATGTAAAATGGAAACTGGAAAATCTGTTCTAGTTTTGATACCCTTTTCACTTTTTATCCTTTTGTTCTTTGTGATTTTTCGTGTGACTCTGCTAGAAAAATAGAAAATTCCAAATATTCACCAGGTTGCAGTATAGACACAAAACTGTTACTGCAATTACATCTGTCATGTGGTTATTACATAACAGTGAAAAAGCCTTGTCCAATCAGAGCTGCTCAGGAGGAACTTGTCATGCACAAAAAGTGATCAAGTCACCTTGATCAAGCCTCAAGTAATCTTAGAATAATTATCATGGAAATGCAAAACTTCTGGTTTAGTCCCAAGTCAGGGAAACAGGCATGTGCCTAATTCCAAGAGCTCCAGTATACTCAGCAGGCTGGCAAGCACTGAACTGCCTTGTTAAATAAAGCAAGACCCAAATCTTAAACACACACAAAGCACTTTGTGCCTGCCAAGTGGAATTTCATGCACAGTGCTGAACTACAGAATTTCCTTTCACTTACAAGCCTAATGCTGATTATGCTCAGCTGAAAAGGAAGATAATGAGCTCAAGAGTTCTCAGATCAGTGGGTTGGCACATGAGAATGCCCACCTGGAACACCAAGTCTCTTCATCTTCTTTCTTTGCTTTCCTACCCTAATACATGCACATAAATCACAGTTTTACTATATGTTTCCTGACTGTAAATAAGAGATTGCTATTTTTTTATCCTGTCATCCAAAAGCACTAGTTCTCACTTTCCAGCATCACAGTGTACTGGATTTACCAGCCAATACAACCATTTGAGCACTGCAGATACTCTGGGGCAAGGAAAACTCCTTCTCTTCTGTCTTGGGTTATTCTAAAGTCATAAACCCAGGAATGTCCCCTGCAAACCCCAGTGAGTGAGTGCATTTTATCCCACCCCACCCAGCTGCCTTATTTTATATTTTATTCTGGACTTGCTCCAGAATTTTGTTAAACATCTGGGGACTTAAGCTAGGCCTCCCCTTTCCCCTGCAGTGGCTGCAGTTCCCCTAGGTTAAAGAGTCAACATTATTTTTGTTCAAATTCCCTCGAGAAAGATCAGCTTTTAATTACTGCATGGTCTTCACTGGAACCATTTTGACAAGAGGCACTAGGTGTTTTCTTCCTGAACTTTACAACACTAACAAAGAAAAACTCTCTGTGGAAGTGGCACAGATATGAACACCCAGCACACACAGAGCATCACTGCACCCTAAACACACATCAGTGTTTTTTAATCTCACATGGATTTCTGCATAAGAACTGAGATTTCTCCAGGGATCTTTGCAGTTACTACAGACAGAAAACAGTGGGCTTCTATCAGGTACAGCAAATCTGAGTCAATATCTGACATTTCTTTGTCAGCTACTCTGCAGCTGTCTTGGCACTTCCTAGAACCAGGAGCTGTAATTTTCATTCCAAAGAGGAACAGAGCTCAACAATAAATGTATTAATTTTATTAATGCATCTTCACTGAGTATGTAGCATACAGGAATTCCTAAAAACTTCAGTTTCACTTTTTTTTAATTGAGATTATGTTGCAGTACCCATTAGCACTATTATAGATGTTTAGCTTTATTATGCTCTTTGAAAGCTATTATTATGTTTGATAGACATTTAATAATCTGAGGTCATGTAACATCAAGAAGGTATTAAATAAATTTAAAATGGCAATAAATATCTTGCTAGTGAACCAGCAAGAAGTTTTGAGCTGAATTGTTTTAACATGAAAGAAAGTGAGGTATATCTTACAAATGCAACCTATACCTCTACTACTCAACTGAAATATTTTATTTCCATTTTAAGCAGGATGAAAAATTAGAGTGCTATTTGCTGTTAAGAGCTCATCTCTTAAACAGAACCTAGGAGATTTGGAGCAGAGGTATTTATGATTTTATCCTTAAGATATATATTTAATATTGAAAAACATAATTTTACCAAAGAAAAACCCTATGACAGAAACAGATTAGTACAAACATATCTTGAAATGAAAGATATGTAAGTATTCACTATGACAATTAGCTAAATCTTTAATCTCAAAATTTATTAATGGATTTTTTTTACAGAATTAATAATTAGTAGAGGCAGAAAAGTTAGGTTTTGACTGGGCCTTCTCCCTCATTCTATGGCCAGAATATATTAGTCCAGCTTTCCTAGAACAGAAATTACCAGCAGCCTGAGGTTACCTCAGTTGACAAAAATTTAATGACATATTGTTATTTTTAATTTTGTGGACAGTTTGTAAAAACTCCCATATGCCTTAATGTTTAAATGTTTATTTTTTTAACCGAAATAGCTACTTTCAACTTGAAAAATTTCACTTGTTGAGCTGATAAAAACCAGGCAATCAATCACTGTGTTATCAGCTCTTGAAACTGATCTGACTGTGAACTCAGCATTTCTCTACACTGAGCTGGGCAATACAAACTGAACTCCTAAAAAAGGCTTTCCAATTATCCTGATTAAATGTGTCTATAGTAATTTTTCAATTTGTTACTTGTTCTGTTGTTTGCTGCATATTAAAATCTCAGTTTGGATACGTTACCTTACTGCTCTGGCCTGGCTCCTCCCTCCCTGCCCCAACCCAGACCTGCCCTGCGATGCCACTTCACTCTGGTGCCCAGAAAGCACCTTCAGAGGGTTTGCTTTGCCCAATAAAATCAATTGGGTTTATCATCCCAGCACTTCCAGCTCTTCACAGACTTCTAATGAGCAGCTTTCAAGTGTCTACTGCACAATAGCTTGAAAATAAAACCTGTGCAGGGTGGAAGTGTCTGTCCTGTTCACTTACTGTTCGAGCCAACCTCAAAGTCAGCTTTCCACCTCCCTCAAATTTCAGCTGACACATGGCCTCAGAGCACATAATTGCTTTGGCACACTGCTTGTTGCACAGACAAACAGTTTGAAGACTCAGGAGTTCTAACCCTTCTCTTTCAGTCAGTCTCTTTTCAAAAGTTCTTCCTAATGTCTCACCTAGAAGCTTCAGAATTGATTTGTCTTATTGTACTCATTAGCACTGACTTTTTGGGGGCAAGGAGCAGAAATAGGATGCATTTCACTGCTGGTTTGGGTTTGTGAGCCAGAATCATGGACAACTGCAGCAATGGAAGGGCTAATTTGGTTTTGAACACCGTAAGAAAAAATCTAATTTGGGAAGCCTGTAGCTAAATGAAGCATTACCCCCATTAGCAATAATTTAGTGCAGCCTAGTTTGGGAAAGACACATAGAAATTCTTTGGAAACAAATTTCATTGCTTAAAAATAAAAACCATCAAACACCAAAACATAGATGCCAAGTATTTGGGCATGGATTCATCATACATAAGAGAGTCTGGACAGGCAATACATTCCTACCCCATAGATTTTTCAAGGTATTGCACTGTCTGTCAGCTTCTCCACCTTTTGAGAAACTCTTAAACCAATTCCAGAAAAAAAACCTGGAGAAAATCCTCTCTGCTGTCCTTCATAATCTCTGGTTAATTACCAAAAGGCCATGGGAGCCTGACATTGCTCTCCATGCAGGTAGGCACTGCTACCAAAGTTCCCCCTTTAAAGAAAAGCAGTGTTAACCTGCTGGGCATTTGGAAACCACCTTCATCACCAGCCTTTGTCTGCACAGCTGTGTTCACACCTCCACTCCCATTTGCTATTTCCTTACATTACTTCCAGGACCAAACATCCCACCCCACAGAGTTCAGGCAGGGTGGCAGCTGCTGTGAGTGCAGTGCCAGAGCAGCAGCTTGTGGAGCCAGGTGTGTCAGCAGACTGACCACCAACAGGGACATCAGTCCTGCCCAGCACACCTGGGATCTGCACTGGGAATGGAAAACAGGAGCAAAAAGGGAGCATGGCTAAGGCCAGCTCCCAGGAAACTTGTAAATTCAAATTCTGCAGTTAGTCCTGTAACTTCTTTACACAGCAATAAAGAAGTTACACAGCAATTGAGAGGGGCTATTTCTTTTCCTGCAAAAAGAAAAGGCTACAGCCTTCTGCACAACCCCTTCTGGAACACAAGCCATTGTTCAGCAGATAAGAGAAAATTAGAACTGCATTCACAGCTATTTGTAACAATTTAAGTTAAATAACAGAGAGGGCAGAAGAGACTCAGTCCCAAATGGTGGCACGTGGGGAAAACCATTCTGCTACATTAAAGATGTGCTTTTAATTAACTTCTCTCTCAATGATTATAATTAAAGATTTTACCACAGGTCTTCTTAGCATAATTACCTTCTATTTCCTTGCACAGTGCACATTCTCAGGAAATGGGAATCGAGATTATTTCTTAATTTAAATACTTACTCAATTATTTTAAAAGTTATTGCCTTTTAATTGTTTTATTATTGTGATTTTCTTTGTGCTTTTTTGGTCCTTCTCTGATTCTTACAGGCTCTTGCAGGACCTCAGAAATATTTTTCATGTGGTCAGGTGCAATTGTGAGCAGTTAACAAATTATGGGTTGTATTTTATAATGTTTGGATCCAGAAAAACAAGTTCATAAAGAGAGTTATAAACTTACTTTTGGATTGGGGAATAAATGGCTCATTTTTCTCACTGGTGCTGAACATATGGTACAAATATTTTACAGTTTTATTTTGCAGGTTGGTGTCTCCTTTACCGTTGCTTTTGCATGCAGGTCCCATCAAATGGCCTTGTTACACCTCAGCTTTTGCCATGTGCACTGAGTGTAAAAGATTGAGCAGCTATGCTGATTTATTTGAAGGCTAATTGTGCAGATCAGTGCATTCAGTAGTGATTGTCTGGTTCCTGCTTATATTTCCACTGATGATATAAAGACATACTGGGAACTGGCAAATGGAAAACAGGCCAAGGAAACAGACTCCTGCTTTCTCTGCACTGCAGATACACTGGGTCACATTTTCCCCATCAGTCTGAGATTCCTACTGCAGCATGTTATTAAAACAGAAAGATAGAGGTGGCTGAAGACAGGATTTCACCAAGGAAGGGGGAGAAAAATGCACAAAGGAGAAGGAATTAAGGCAGAGCCCTGCCCTCTCTTGTATCAGTTCCTGCCAGCTCTGCAGCGGATTTAGTATGCAAGATTTCATTCTGAAATTCTTCTTAACTGTATCTTCCAGCCCAGGGAAAACAAACAGCAATAACCCAAGAATAAACAGGATCATTCATCATTTCCTTATTCTTATCTCTGATGATGTTATCTTTATACTGAAATATTATCCAGCCAGAGGCAGTCTCTGCAAACCAAAGACACCTTTGAAGTAGCACCCTTGAGACAAAGCACTGGCATCAAATGGAATTTGTGTTGGTTCCAGCTTAGCAGGCAGAGTCTCTAGTGCTGGCAGCACATTCACAGAGCTATCAGTGCTCAGCCCAGCTAGGAAACCACTGGCAAAGAGAGTTCCCCACATTGCTGCACCTGTGTGCACCAGGGAAGTACCAGACAGACAGGGGAGGCTGTGGGCTCTCCTGCACATGACACAGCATTGCAGATACTGACCTTCCAGACACAAGTTTAAATTGAACATTTAAATTTAATATACATGTTTAAAAAAAGAAAAATTAAAGACATTTAGAAGTTATGACTTTGTAAATCTAATGCCAGCTAATGCTTCTATTACACTCTCCATCACCCCCCAAAAAGGCATTTTCTATATGATCATCCACAACAATTCAGCCATCTCTGTAGCTATTTAATAAACATTTTGATAGTAATTGATGCTAGTAATCCAATTATTTCTAAGTCATTATACACCTTTCAGTTTTGTCTTTCTATGTTAAGGAAATCAACAGAGAACTGAGGAAAAAAAACCTATTTTCCATCCTGTAAGTATTCCAAAGTAAATAAAGAGAATTTTCCACAGGTCTCAATTTGGAACTCCAACTCCTCATTTCCTTCATTAGATCTTCTCCTCAAAATTGAGTGTCTGGCTGTAACTAGATAAAAAAATTCAGCATTCTTTGAAGTAAACTTGGGGATTTCTGTGTGTGAGCTTTCAAAAAAGACAGAAAAATTCTGTTTATTTAGACTCCTGTTCAGAATAAGACCTTGTTACTGTTGGCTTTTACCAAGAAAGCCTTGAGCTTAGGCAGCTTTTGCCAAAAAACACTGAAATTCTTCCTTGTAGAGTAATTCCCAAGCTTTTGGCTGTCTTGTTCCCACAGTGCTTCATTAGCTGCAGAACTGAATAAAATCAGTTCTGTTTATGTAAGAACAGATATTAATAGAGCCCATGCACGTTTCCACGGCCTGCCATGCAAGGACACACAAAATGACCCACAGCTGACTCATAGGTGAAACCTTCTGCTAAGTGGCCACTGAGCTGAGTGGAGTTAAAAGAGAAAACAGAATTTTCACTGGGAATTGATTCTGGAGGCACAAATGAAAAGTGGAGAGACATAAATCACGCTGAAAGTAAGTAGTAGGTGCAGATTTCAGGAATGTAAAATGTTTAGCCCTTCAGAGCCTACATTCTACCCAGTGTCAGCTAGACTATGTGCTAGAGGAAATCTGTATTAAGTAAATGAAACAAAAAATAAAGTGATACAAACTCAAGAGAAATGCTGAATAAGCCTGTCCCTATGTGTGCAGCCCCTTCCCAGTGCTTTTCCTTGTTCCACTGGGAATATTTGCCTGAGATATGTAGAACCTCTTCAGCAGCGCCCCTGCTTAGTCAAAACTCAAATTTCACTCCACTCTTTCTTATACTGAAGGGCAAGATTAGGAGCTGAACCCAAAGTAACAAGTCAGTTACCAGGTTTAATCCTTCCACTGTCCACTCAGCAGCCTGGCTGAAATCTGTCTCCCTGGCCTCTGGCAGCAGCTTGCACTGCTCCTCTTCCCTGCTCCCAGGAGCAGCCAGGCTTCCAACCCAAATGTCCCGGAGCAGCATCGCACCTCATCTGACCAAGAGGAGCAGGAAGGCTGAAAGGAAGCACATCCCTGCTCTGTGCTCACATATGGGTGATGTATAGAGCCAGTTGTGAGTCACATCCGCCCACAGGATGGGGAGGGAAGGAAGGATGAGCAACAGGTACCTGAAGACATGTGCAGGAGAAGCAAAGCACAACGAGTGACTCGGCAACAAAGAACTGCAATCCCCAATCAGAACTGCAGAAGCTGATGTGCCCCCAGGGATACCCTAAACATCCAGCCACCTGTACTCCAAAGAGGCCATGAGCCTACAGAAAAGCCTAGCAACTAGGATTCCACTGTGGAAACATCCTAAAATCAATACAAACTACAGAAATCAGAAGAAATTATGGCTTGTGTGAAAAAGCTTTCACAAGACACTCCACAGTGGGGTAAAATAAGCTGCTATTGGCACATCCCAGACTTCTAATGAGTCTTTTCTCTCTTTTGGGATTGCTGTGAGCTGCATGTAATTGGTGTCAAGACTTCCACATGCTCACACTCTGGGCTGTCCAGCTGATGGGGAAGGTCTTTGTTCTGAATGCCTGCAGAGACAGCAAAAGCAGAGCTTTCTCCAAAGAAAGCGCTGTCACTGCCTGGAAAGAGCTCATGGAGAGAAACAACTTAGAGACGTGGCAGCTCCTTGGCTCCTCAAGAATGACAAGAAGCTGAAAAACAATACTTATTTTATATTCAAATTCAAATTAATCCCATCCCAAAGCAAGTGTTTTTAGAATGTTTGAGGAAGATCTCCAGCACACAAAGATTTTGAGAATATAGGTTGGCATTCTATAGTGCAATCAAGGAAATGTAACTTGAGCAGGGCTGGCAGAGAAACCCAGCTCTCTCCAATGTGCAGGCTCACAGAGCAGATAAAAAAGAAAGCTGAGATGGGTTGGAAGAGATTTAAGTTCTGAGACAGAATGTGCACTGTGTTGTGGCAATAATTGTAAAGTAGGTAGCTATGAAAAAAGGAATCTGGGGAAAAAAAAAACAAAGAGAATGCGGGGGTGGGGGGAAAGTGCTGGAATATTGTCTTCACTCTTTCAGATTTATCCTGACAATATTGTCACAATTTCATCATTTCCCAATTCATCTTTCTGGTTGAAAAAGCTAAAACTAGCAGACAAATTCACAGAGAAATATTGGTAGTAAGGCTGAGGCCAGACAAGCTACCGTGCTTACTTGACCTAATTATAAAGAATTTTATAGGGGACCACCAATACATAATTATAGAAAAGTAGCACATATAGAGAATTACAAAAAGAGTAAACAACATGAACCACATGAAAAACATAAGCAAAGGGGTCAGATTTTAAAGGATATTTGAAACATTTAGAAGTTACAATGGATATGTTTGAGCTGCCTTCAGGCCAGTGTCTAAAATGCATGAAGTGACATGTTGGTGAAATCCTCACCTCACTCTGTTTCTCAGCATCGCTGCCTTTGCTCTTTCCCCATTTGTGGGGTGTTTTCTATTGATGAAAAACCACATCTCTGACCCTGTATTAATACAAGTGCAGAAATACCCTGGGTCCAAGAGCAACAGTGCACAGGGGTGTCTCTCCTATTCCCCATCTCTTACCCACTAAGCTGAGGCAGAGGGCTTAACAGAGGGATACATTTTCTCTCCTCTTTTTGCACAAGACAAAGAACAGTGGGAATAGCTTTTTTAGTTAGGAAGTTCTGGACTTAAATGAGCACCATGTGATATTAACCACTGGTTCCATGAGTTCACCCTCACTAGAAGCAGAATGGCATCTGTAAGAGCCCTGTATTTGCACTGACAGCATTATTGTACTGAGAGCCAAGTGGGAAACCAAATCGCTGAGATTTTATTCTGCTGGTTGAATGAGATACATTATCAGTCCAGTTCTGATAAGAAATTTCATCAAGAACATAATAAATAATTCCCAGAAAAGCCTTATCCAACCTTGCATACAGACATACTCCTTTTCTTCCTTAATGAATTTATATTCCCCACCTAAAAACAGGCCTGGCTGAACAGCTGCCTTTGACCCACACTGATCAAGCAAAAATTGTGATAAAAGAGCATTGAGTCAGCAAAATCTTGCCAGAGCTACTGAGACAGCAGCCATGCACTTCAGTGCTGCCTTCAGAGGTGAAGACTCACAAAAACCTCAGCAGAGATAAGATAGTTCAGGAGTAATCTGACTGCTCCAAGGGAAAAAAAAAAAAAAAAAAAAAACAAGTCCTTAAAACTAATGACTCTTGCAGCTACTTTGATGGCATCAAAGACTTGAAAACATCAAATATAGTAGCAGCAGAGAGAATCCATCCCTGTGGTATCACTATCTGTTATAGAAGAATTTAACCAGCTGGTGAAGAAAAACTTGAAAAGGGGTATGGAAACATAGTATTAAAAAAATGCATACAACATATTGAACCATTAATTCAACTCATTCTGCAACGTGCCTGTGTCTGCCAGTGCTGCAGTTAATAGAGAGCACATGAAACTCAGAATGCAATTAAGTCTTGGGAGAAGCACAGTTGGAGGCTGTGGCAGTTTCTATGGCAACCTGAAAGGCTCAAGACTAGTAACAGGAGATTAACTTTAAAGGCAAGATAAGTACATAAATATAGCTCTCGTTTACCATTTTCTCTGCTTCCACATGGGCCGTGTATTTTCAATTTAAACAATACAGAAATGCAGTCAGATGTCCTACTTGCTATTAACTAGGGCCAAAATAGCCTTTAAGAACCCCCTGCTATAAAATCCTGACAATTTCAGATTTGGGGAGTCATCTAAACTCCACTAATTAATTCAATCAAAATGGAAGCACTGGTCTTGAATGCTGCCAGGAGATTAGAATGAGGCTTCAGGATAGAGAACATGACAGCCATAATAAGAGTTTGCTGATGTCAACACACTGTATGCTTCTGAACAAATCCTCTTGATGTGGCTTTCTGGATTACGCCTCAGATCAGGTTTTAAGTCTCCAAAAGAGCGAGGGCAAGATTAAGAAGAAATTTTTAAGCACTACAGACCTTTTTTCTTTCCTTCTTTCTTTTAAAATATTCTCTTCAGTAAGAAAGAATATATCAAAGAAACCTCATCTGAATTTTTTTTCCTGGCACTTTAGAGCTTATATATATTCAAAGGTTCAGCTGAGATTGCAGTCACCTTTTGAACTCCTGTCCACCTTATTTACAAATAATAAAAATAAGGTTCATTAAAGAGAGACCACATCCCTAGTGCAGTCAGTTGCTCTGAACTCATTTACTTCGTCATTTAAAAACAGCTGGTACATGCATAACACATTGAGGAAGGTGTATGTATCCAGTGTGGGGAGAATGCTGCCAGAAGAACTGAAAGCAGTTACATTAGCTAAATTAGCAGTTCAATTAGCAGCCACATTAGCAATATTACAGGTCCAATGTGATTTAACCCTCTCCTGAGTAACACAGATCTCACACTGGCACCTCTGCACAGCTTCTGTTGAGCACCAGATTCCTGGAAGAAAAATAGCAGCACCCCTACTACACTATTATTTAGTGAATTAATGCAATGCATGGTGAATTCACAGGGTGCTCCAAGGATTCCTCTGTAATAACACAAGTCCCTTGGGCTGACCTGACCATGCCTCCTTCAAACCCTCACACAGTCCTACTTGCATGGTGAGGATTTTTTGGTAGGAATTTGTTGACTTGTTGTCTATTTGAGGAAAGAATGGAGATGCCCTGTGAAAATGTCAAAAAGTCACTGTTACATAATTCAAATGTGCATTCAACCTGCCCATGATAATATCTAAGCACCATCTAGAGTGGGGAGGTGGGCACAGCAATATTAAAGGCTGGACTCTATGATCTTGGAGGCCTTTTCCAAACTTAATGATTCTGTGATTCTGTTCCAAATGGAACCTGTGCTTTGCTTCTGCTGTGGTGGGAATTTCCCTATTCGATGTGCAGAGCAGAAGAAAACATTAATCTATTATTTTTTTGTCAAGGGAAGGCTTTGGAGTGACCTAATTATGGCCATCCAGTACCTGAAGGGAGCC
The DNA here is from genome assembly GCF_048771995.1 of Taeniopygia guttata. Classification (NCBI taxonomy): domain Eukaryota; kingdom Metazoa; phylum Chordata; class Aves; order Passeriformes; family Estrildidae; genus Taeniopygia; species Taeniopygia guttata. The sequence continues at coordinate 8,695,355 of NC_133031.1, read as the reverse complement.
CACAAAAGAGATGGAAAAAAACTTTTTACAGGAACTTGTAGTGATAGGACAGAAGGGGGAACGGCTTCAAGCTGGAAGAGAACAGGTTTCCATTCTTAGGGGAAGAAAAGCCAAAACAAAAACCCAAAACAAAAACAAAAACCATGCTTTGGAACAAGACCAGCAGAGCCAGTCTGAGATGTGTTGAAGTAGGGAAGAAATTTTTCCATCCCTCTCTACAAGGAGCAATATATATCACCTCCATCAGTATAAAACCTAATTTAGAGATAGGTGACTTCTCCTTGTTCAGTGCCATTTTAGACCAAGAAGCTATAATTTATAAACTGTGAAATGAGTTGGACTAGTGAAAATTTCCTCCCATTGGTTTTAATTTAACAAGGAACAGGAAACAAAAATCTCTCTAAATAAAAATAAGGCATGTCCTCCATACACAGAATTTGTCCTACTTCATCACATCAGTATTTTCAAAGAGATGCATAATACCCTGACTTTCAAGAAAATGGATTTGTAGAGGAGGCAAAAGGGAATAAGGAAAAGGGAATACCTAAAGACCTTGTTTCCAGAATTAATATTTTGTTCAGAGTAGAAAAGCTACAACAGGGTGAAATGAGGACAGCACTCTCCACTTCTTCACTGAAGTGCAGGTTGTTGTCAACAAATTGATTTTTCCTTCTGTTTTCCATTACTTTCCTTTTTTTCTCTCTCTTTCAACTAATTGAAAAGCCACAATTGAAGAATATGCAGGGATAGCAGCAACCCTTCAACTCTGAAGTTCATTTTGACTAAAAAAAAAAAAGAAATCTAAAGCTCTACAAAAATTTAAAAGAAGGAAAGATTACATAGTGTAGAATCCATTAAGTGGGAAGAAGTTGAAGATATCCATCATTCCCCTCAGTATTCTTAGGAGCTGACCTGTCCTGTAATTGAATTTACCATATCTCACTTTGAAGAGTTTCTTTTCTCTTTCTGGAGTGGCTGTGTCAGTGCCAAGCTCCTCAGGAGAGATAGCTTTATAAGAGTAGAAAAAATGCTACTCTCCTTTGCTGCACATAATGATCTTTTTATTTTTTTCTTTGATATTCATTCAAAATTAACTTTGTTATTTTAAAGAAGTAAAGTAGGTTTCACTGGAAGAAAACATAAGACTAACTTTGAAATGTGTGTCTTGGGTAAAAATTCTCAGCAAAGGGTTTAAAAACAGAGCAAGGCTTTGCAAAGTTACTTGGGGGGGGGGGGTTGGTTTGTTGATTTGTTTGAGTTTTTCCCTAAATCGTGATTTAGCAGATCCCTAAGCACACTTCTCAAACAGCGTATCTGTGAATTTTAAGCATACAAATGAATTAATCTGCTCCTGGTTTTGCTGTAATGAAGCAAACTGACTTGATAAAGAATGACAATTACATAGATCTGGATTTGCTGTAGACATTGGAAACAGACTTCATAAGGAATGACATTTTCATAGATCTGACTTTAGATTTCATCTACTTATACTCTCTCTGGTCAGAAGGTGCAATGACTGTTACCATGTGAATACAGGGAATAAGAAAGTATTGAAGAAAATATATACAAGAAAATACTGGGAAAGAAATCAACAGTGTTTGCTGCTGTTACTATTTAACTCATACTCTGGACAGATCCAAAAAGAGATTTTGGTACAATTCACAAATTACTGAGGAAAGAAAGGCTCAGCTCACTGGTTATCTAGAATTCAGCAATTTGCAGGTCTGTAAACAGCAGTTTTCACAAGTTCTTTAGGCTTATGACATAAACCAGGCTTAGTGGTTGCAAAGGTTAATTAAACAGGAACAGCTCCTTACCATTCTGCAGCCCATTTAATACTGATTTTAAACAAAGTTTATCTTTGTCTTTTCCCACCCTTCACCCCAACCAGCATTTTGGTTAAGCTTGGAAGGCATCATGGAATATAAACGAGCAGCAAAATAGCCAGGAATTAGACTGAACATTAACGACATCAAAGCAAGAGTTGGAAGAGAAGGAAAGCATCAGATCAGATATTTAACCAAGGAAATATTTTGTTCATCCATAATTTCTTGCAATTAAGTGGTAGATTACTTCTTATACTTTCCTAGAGAAAATATGCAGAATGCAAACATATTTTTATAGCTACTATATGGTTTTGAGTTACAGTGTGTTCCCTGTATCCAAATCCAGCTCACTCTCTATTATTGCTGTTTGGTCCTCTTGTATTGACCAAGGAGAAGGTTATGAAGGTCAAATCTATCCACAGACTTCCCAAAGAGTCTGGAAATAAAATTAGAAATCAGGGAACTAAAAAATACCAAAAGAGTAAAGTAAAAAGTTCTAAATCACAATTTCTTCACTTGATCTCCACTACAACTCTATGAAAACACTAAAGATATTGTATAAACCACTAATAGACCAAAATGTTTCTTTTATTTAAAGTAATTTTTTTCCCTTCAATGTTGTCCTATACATCCTAATGTCTTTGGCAAAAGGTAAAAGAACACACAAAAATCCTAAAGTTACAGACTTTAAGGCCTGTAAAGGACATGCTATGGCATCTTCTGTCCTCTGCTTAGCCCTCTACTTGCACAGCTCTCCCACTGCCCTGCCTGCAGGGTTTGCACATGGGCAAGAAAGAGCAGAGGTCAGTTCTAAGCTGTAGCATACAGCTCCATGCTCTGCCGAGCTTCCCACCCCAAAGCAGAGCTCCTGTGGCTGCTCTCACACCAGCAGCTCCCAGGCAAAGTTCCAGCTGCCTACTGGAAACAACAGTGGATCAGACCAGCATCCCCTCAAGTATCTCCTTGTCCTAGCAGCTTCCAGAAAACTCAGTCCTGAGCAGCATTCTTCGCAAAACCCTCTCCATGCACAGCTGACACACCCCAGCACTTGGCAGAGCAGCCTAAGGCCCCGCACTACCATTCCTTCACCAGGCAGAAGCCTTGTGAGCACATCTGCAGTCCCCTGGGAATAGGGCAACATCTAATTAAAGCAGATGGTCAGTGAAAATTCAAAGGTCAGGATTAAAGTTGCTGGCAGAACCTCGGCTTCAAGCATCCATCTAAATTACCAGTCATAGAAGGCAACCCTTGCACGCAAAGCCTACTGCAGTAATATTTCCTTAAATCAAAAATGCCCTTGGAATGCTTTTTTCACTTACTCCTCCCCAGTTTCTTTCCACAATTTTATTTTAAAAAAGATGTATCAGTACATCAAAGCAACTTGGACATAACTTTTCTAACTACAGGCCCCAGGGAACAGGTGCAGCGTGCAACTTCACCATACATTTCCTTTCATTTCTCATCATTTTAGGCTCAATTGCACTTGCATTTTTACTACAGGCATATTTCATCCCTTTCCTTCTCATAACAGAATAAAAAGGTACCCAGCATTTGATAGTTCTGGAAACCATCTAGCAAAAATGCTGAATCACGAACATGCATTTCCATTTTTACTTGAAGCAAATAAATTAAACACTGCAGACACCACTCTACAGAAGAAAACCAAATAAACTGGGCGAGAGGGAAACTGTGCTAGTTTCTAAGATGCTAATGGCCTTTCAAGGTACAGCCGAGCCTTTCTGCATGCAAGGCGATAAGTGCTAGCCCCATTCTTCTCTCGATTGGTGTTAAGTGCTTAAGGATGTTTGCGTACTCGCCAGAGTAGGCGAAATAAACTAATTAAAGAGGAACAAAGCAGTCTAGGAACTGTCGGGTGTGGGAGAGGCAGCGTGAGAGCAAAGTGTGCATTCAGAATATGCCTATTAAATTCACTGTTGCATAGCTCTGTAACTAACTACAGTTAAATGATCTACAATTAACTACTGTTCCAAAAAAAAAAAAAAGTTGGATTTTCTTATTCCCTTTTTTTTTTTTACAGAGTATGTTTTTTCAGGTTTTTATTTTACTCTGCATTTCTTGCCTGATTTTCTGGAAACATTGCTCACTTCCGACCCTAACCTTGCATGAAATGAAAAGCCACTAAGAGTTTAAAATAATCTCTTTCACCTCCCCGACTGTTACAGCCAAAGAGAAGTCAAAATGCTGAAATATTTGATGCTTATATATCATAAGCCTTTCGTTTTTCTATCAAAGACTTAACTTCTGGTGTTTTTTGTGAGAAGTCTTTAACATCAGCAAACAAATGAAGTTGCCAGTGTTCACCAAAGAAAAGGAACACAAAAGTGGCAAGAGATTTTATTGGCAGTCCTGCTCAGGTAAGGAAGGTGACACAAGCATAAAATAAAAAAGGGCTGCATTTCATAGTTTAAAAGTGAATCCATACCCTTCCTTCATGCCTCTCTGATATCAATTAATTATCTGAGGAAGGAACAGGCTGATGCTCTGATACACTACAAAAATAGAAATGTAGTACCTAATTTTAAGACAGGTTCTCAGAACACATTAAAGGGTTATGTCCAAAGGAAAGAACAGCTCTGGAGTGAGAGAGAACAATGCTGACACCACGTGGAAGAAAACGCTGCTGGCTCCTTCCTCTGCTGCTAACTTGAGATGCCTGAAAATCTTACAGTTGGGTCAGGTATTGTGGTAAATGTTTTAAGCATCAGAGGAAGACCACACACATCCTCTGAAACCAGAGATTTGTGTTATTCTAGTGGGCATACCAGAAGATTAATTATAATCCTTTTCTGTAGTGTAGCTGATATTTGTGAGCAAAGCAACTGGCTGCTGCTGCCATGAGCACATCAGGTATTGCTCCTCTTCACCAACTGCAGATAAACATCCTTAATCTGTAATCTATACAAGTTCTGTAAGTCTGACTATGGGGGGAGCTTTTGACGTGCTCCATTCTCAGGCAAACTGAAAATGGGCATTCACAAAATAACAAACAAAGGGGAGACTCCACTGCATTGGTTTCCATGCCCATACTGCCTCCAAAAGCCTTTTTCAAGCCACTAAAGGCCTGTGTCAGTTACCAGTTTTAGAAAGACCTTCCCTTCTCATCCTTATGGAACAACAGCCAGTGATGAGTGTGAGCAGCTCGTGGCACTGCCTGAGCTCTGTTCTTGTACCTCTGACTGCAGTAAAGCCTCAGCATTTCAGCTTGAGCAGCTGCCCTCCTCTGTGTTGCAGTAGTGTCCTCATTTGTCACAGAGCACACACCCTCTCTTGCCAAGCTTCTCTCCTAGTGCAGCCTTACCCAGACCAAAAAAAAAAAAACCCACAAAAAAAACCCAAGAAAAATCACAAAAAAAAATAAACCAAACAAACAAACAACCAAAAAAACACCCCACACTTCTGTGTACTGGGAAGGGAAAAAGAGAGAAAAGTAAGCAGCAGCACCACCCACCTGGGGGCTGAAGTGTGGCAGCAGTGTCCCAGAGGAGTTGTCCAGCAAGTCAAGAGAAACCTCCAGCAATGCTGGAGCAAACATGAAATCAGTGACATTTCCTCCAGACCCTGCAGCTCTCCACAAGGGGAGAGCAGGCACACTTGTCCTTTCCAAGTTACAGATCTCCAGTACAAAGGCCAGGCTGCTGCAGACCACAGGCACAGCACAGAAAAGCTCTATTCCTTCCAGCCACAGGCACCAAGGCTCTGGCACCGAACTCCTAGAAGGAGTAATGAGTACTCCAGCCACATCCTTTGAGCTGTTTCAAGTCAAACTTCCCCAGCCTACAGCAGTTTTCATCAAATCCTTATGCCTACAATCAGTAACATATTCTGCTGTGCTTTTCCACAAGAGAAGAAATACATCTTTACAATTTATTGGCCACAATGTTTGTTGGGGTATAGGGCCTGCCTACTCTGATCTCTATGAATGGCATTTTTCATCCAGTCTTCTGGTTTGGACAGTACTCAAATAGAAAATTAATATAATGTTTAACAAGTCCATATTTTAGCAAATTTCAAAAGATTAGGGAAAAGAGTTTTTCTGTGGAATAGGAATCTATAATGTATAATCTGTAATGTAACAGCAATCCCTACAGATACACTGACAAATCTCCTGGCACTTCACATGGCACGTGCAGGGCTTGCAATATTCACACCTAAAACCAACTAAAACATACCACTGTTAAGGAAAAAACATAAATGAAAGAAAGTAATTAACATGTCTACAAAAAGGAAATGGAACTATGTTCTCCTATCCAGGAAAAACTACTTTGACAAGACAATTTAGTCTAACCTGGAAACTTCAGATAGTGAGATAATGTCTGGTTGGTTGGTTGTTGGTTTGTTCTGAAAGGTTGCAGCTAATTCAACAAGAATTGTCATGAGATTACCAAAATAAAGCATCAGTTAAATTATTGCTGTCCTCCATATTGAGGATATTCCATTTGAGAGACCACAATTCTATTTTATGACAACTTCGCATGCAAGCAAGGCACCATATCTTTTTGTCACAGAACTGAGTTAATGGTGAAACATCCATATTCTCTTTGAAAAAAGCTGAACCCACAAGATTAACAAAGCTCTCCAGACCACAAAAGCCTTCCCAATAAATTGAGCAGATAAAGTATCCATTAAGTATTTAGTTGCACTCTTCTGACCAGCTCCAAACCACACTACAGTTTCAGATTTTCACTCAGTTGTCTGTGGTCAACCTGCAGGTCCAAGATGCTGTCCAGCTCCACTTCCCTGCCTCCCTGGATCCCTGAAATCCCTTCAAAATAGGGGTCCAAGATTGCACAGAGCAGCCTTGCTGATACAATGAAGTATGCATAAAAGGGCAAGGCAAGAGAAGAGAAGACAAGAAGAAATGAGACTCCTCTGCTCAGGGTGTAGGCATTTCTCCTAACCAAACCCATGCTTTAATGGGGATACAAAGCAGTGGCTTGTAGGCACCCATAAAGTCAAGCTCCTGTTTGTTTGCAAGACAAAGGTAGTGTGCCTAAATCAGGAAGGATTTATCTATGACTTCTGTACAAAGAGGAGATACAGAAACACATTCTTGGAGTAGATTAAAAAAAAAATCCATATTCAACTTTTATCTGGAATGTAAAGTGCAGAAATTACAAAGTGCTATCAGCAAGGTTTGGTTCATAATTAAATTACACTATAGAAGTTAAGACAATCTTGCACATCTCCAACACAGCTATTGATATTCCTTGAGTTAAACACAGTTATTAGAAAGGCCTCAGGTCAAAGCAGACACCATGGTGCCTAACCCCTTTTTAAAGAATTATTTAATCCAAACATGAAAACCAGTTTAGTACCAGCTCAGCTTTTGGGCTAGGAAAAAAGGTTATAGGGCAGCTTTAAATGCTAGTGAATGCTCAGGAGCAGGGGAGTGGAGGGGGATAAAATCAAAAATTTTTAAAAATGTATTAAAAAAATACCCACACACAGACACAAAACCCCAGCCTGGTAGGATTTTGCAGCATTCTGACTATTTTAAACAGGGAAAAATATATGTACAACATACAGGAAAAAAGGACAGGTTAAAATACATCATGGCTAGGATATAATTTTAAACCACTATCTTTATATGTAATTGGTGGCTGTGAATAACCTACTGCCCAGCCTAGGGTAATAACTCTTGTAACTTTGAGACACTAAGAACTCTGCTCAGAATAATCAATCTGCCTATTTCAGCCCACAGACTGAGGGTTAAGCCTTGTCAGCTCTATGGCAGGCCTGCCAGATTGGCATGGCTTTATTTTGACTGAGCTCAGGTTAACTTGAAAACGTTGAAATGAAAAAAAAAAAAAAAAAAAAAAAAAAAAGAGACAACCCAACCACAAAATCAGAGGAATTAAGTAGTCCTAATACAAGTTTCTGTGTAAAAGCCAATAAAAAATGAGTTTCCAGGACGCAGCAAGGAATCTGAGCCAGGTTTGCCATTTGACTTTTTGCTTGTTTTACTGGAAGAAAAACATGGACTTTTAATATGTTTAGTTTGTAAACCTAACTTTCATGTTTCTAGTTTAGAGGACCTTGAGCAATTGTTATATTATGAAAGATGAAGGGTACCTATCCAATGTGCTGGGTTTCCTCCAAAAATTACAAAAACAAGATCAGCCACAGAATACTGAATTCCCTTCTCACCCCCAGATGGGATTTCTTTCATAAGCTTACCTCAGAGCAGGAGAGTGCCCCATGGCTATGCCTTGTCTGAGGCTTAATTAAAGAACTTGAAAGCAGCTTTTCAGCAGAATTCTTTCCCACATCACCACAATTCCAGACAGACTGTGACATTTTGCAGAATTACAGGGAAAGAAGCTGGTTCTAAAACAAAAGCACTGCAAGTGAAAGCCTGGTTTCCTGGCTTCTCTAATACCTTTCCAATTTCTTTTAGATGCTGTGCTTCCTCTAGCTTTGCAAACAGAAGCAGATGTCTTGGGACAGCTAATATTTTGATTTTGTGTGCTCATTTGAGTACTAGTTTCAGAAATTTCCAGAGGTGGTCGTGACATGGGACTTCTTCAGAGAAAAAAGGGAGCTGGGAGCATGGGCTCAACACTGTCTTAGTGTGAAACAATCCTAGTGTTACATTTGGGGCCATGTCTTGTGGTGTTGAAGCAATATTTTAGAAACATCCTTTTATCAGTACAGTCTGTTCTTTATACCTGTGTCTGTACAGGTTTTCTTTTCCAATAATGCTTCCAAGGAGCATTACAGTTCCAGTACTCTCTTTGGGATATGCAATACATTCTAAATACTGACTTTGATTTTGTATTAAAAGTCTGCTATCTTTCCTTAACAGGGATACTTGGAGAAAGAAGCCAGAAAATTAAGGAGTCATAAACACAAATACCATCACCTACATTTACTTGCAATTCTAATCTCTTCCACAGCCCATCACTTGGCCTGGCACACTGCTGCTAGCCTCACCCTGAACCTCAAGGATCATAAAACTGCACTGTGAAGCATTAAACTGCAGGGTTTGCTACACGTCCTTCATGTCTTTTTCCAAAAAATCAATTTCAAGTTGAGCAGCAATGATACACCACATCACAAAGGGAAAACAAGATTTATACTGACCCTCTCTCTAAACCAGGATTTGTCTATCATGTTTCTTCCACCACAAGGTTTTCAACAAACAGGCAGAAAAGGAATCAAAGTGCTAACAATGTGTTAGGAAAGAAAATGCCCAAGGAGAGGCTGGAACATACACAGTGAGTGCTAAAAAATAAAAGAGGGGTTTAAAATTTTCTGATTTTGTTTTCCTGCATCACCAATATATAGACAAACACACACACAAAATGAAATGTGCTTCACTCAAGGAAAAATCCAGTGGCTTTGATCTAACAAAGCTCAGCATTAATATATTTAAAGTAGAACAGCTTGGGATTTTCTTCTGGACCTTTTGCTTTTGCACGTGCATTTTTTTCCAAATTATAATTTTAACACTCATGTTTCCTCTCCAGCTTACATATATCATGAATATTTACATTGCTGGCTACAAGCTACAGTCATTAATTATGCTATGTGCAAGCTAATGTATTTCCAGTTCTGGGTTTCAACCTAATGAAGCACTTTTGATTTCCTGCTGTAACTTTCTTACCTGAAGGCCATCTGCTTGTCTCTGTGAGAAACAAGGGTCCAGGTCACCAAAAAGCATCTCCTGGTGTTGGAGCAAATACAGCAGGAGGCCATTGTAAAGCTTTTGCTCTTCACAAGCCAAGGGACTGACAGGAATCCTAAAGGAAGGGGAGATGGATTAATCTTAGGAGCTCTCAGATCAGGGGCTGGCCATGGGTGACACAGGGAGCCCTCCCAGCAGCCAAGGTAATTCAGCAAAGCAGCAATTGCTGCCACAGTGACCACTGGGGCTTGGGGGGCTCACAACAGTGGGACTTTCACAGGGACAGAGCCCCAGCTTTGCTGCAATGGTTCACGACACGGTGAATCTTTGTGGCAGCCCAGCAAAGGAGTTAACACCTGACAGGAGCCCAGACATGAGGCTTGCAAAATCAAGGGTGAAAAGGACAGGCAAAAAAAAGCACCTATCAGTCTGCCATTGCTCACTGGCATAGGGATGGGATGGAAAGAGTGGGTTTATTCTGCCTTCATTTATGAAGGTGAACTTTGATCACTCAGGCATCTGGTCTTATTACCAGAACTGTCTAGAAATAGGTACACGGGTTACCACAGGTAACAAACTGCTTTAGTGTATTAATTTATAAATCCACAGACACCAGACACATTAGGAAGTGGAAATTCCATATGTTCCCATTATATAGGATTTTAATCCCAAGCCCTGAAGGACTTGTGTATTCGCCCCTGTCAACTATCTGGAAGCTTGGAGAACATTTACATAAATACTGTGCCCTAAATGGAGCTTCTCCAGCCATGCTGCACCAACTCAGTTACCCCCAGCACAATATTAATATTTCAATAAGAAATTCATAAACTCTGGAGACTAAAGTGGAGCATGAATACACCAGTCTTCTGTTTGCCAAATGAGTACATTCATTATTCATTTGCAATTTTAAAGTACAAATATACACATTGGGCCCAGTCCAATTGCTTTCATTCGTGTTCCTCTTTTGTAAACTTACAGTTGTTTCTGTAAGGACTTAAGTTTGGGCTCCTTTTGAAAGCAGAAGGTTTAAGCAGAGTTATAGCCAGGTACAACATAGAGGGATTTACAGGATGAACCACTGTGTCATCAGTTCCTTCTTTAGGATTAATGAACATTTCTCTTTCTTGCATTCCCATTTTTCTGGGAAGGACTCCGTTTCTCCACAATAAACAAGGCTGCCTGTAAAACCTGGTTGACTGAGCAATAGTCTTTGCTACATACAACAATCCTAAGAGATTATTCATCACTTACCAAACATCAACACCCTCAGCTCACAGGCCAGACAAGCAATATTTTTAGTCCTTTGTCTTCTTTTTCAGCTTCTTTCATTAGCTTAGACATCTGTTCCTGAATCCACCTCTACCAGCTGTTAACTACTTACCAGAAGGAGCACTGCACAAGCTATTCAGGAAGATAAATGGTTCTCAGACCACTCATTGAGTCCTCCTTTCCCTTATTAGCAGCCTGTGTCTGAGTGCCCAGTTCTCATTTCATCCTGAAACAGATCTAAACTATAGACTGAGATGAGACAGCTGACTCCAAATATCAGTGTCTCATCAGCAGATATTCATGAGTGGCAACAGGTGTGCATTCCAAATATAGAGAATACACTTTTAGTTTTCTCTTCAGCCACCTTCCACAATGAGTTTCAATAATTTTGTGAAATAATCACTTCCTGCCTATTCATATACTTCTGCCGCTACCAGAAACTGCATTACTGGGGTGACAGCAAAAGGGAGCCAGGATCACACACTGCTAAATCCAGGCATGTGATCCTAGAAAGAGCAAAGCTACTGAAGTGTATTCTGTGCTTCCCTATAAAAGCCCCATAATCAGTTGTAGTACAAATCACAGGAGAGCACTCACTGCAAATAAGAAACAAGTAAACCTTGGCCAGCAGGAATTATCTACTGCTTTTTGGGTGAGTCTAAAACTTTCAAAGCTGCTTTGACACAAAGTCCATGCTAAAAAGTCCGCACAGTCCCTTGCCTTGGCTTTGCCCAGGAGATCTGCCAAGGTTCCCTGCCGCCACAGGCTTGCTGCAGATTTACAGAAACAATGAGTCAAAGTGAGTGGAAGCAAACAGCTGGCTGGCTGCAGTCCTTGTGCACTCATGCAAGAATTGCTTACTGAGACCAGAACTAAAAATCTCTTTACCAAGTTGAAGCATAACAAAGTATCCATGGAAATTTAAGTAATGTCAGTTGGATCTCTGATAAAAGCGTTCTCCTAAGTATTTACAGATACCAGAAGAACAAAACCAGTTTTCCATGATCCTCTTACTAGACTTCCAATGTAATACCTCTGCTAAGCCTTATAAATTTTGTGTTACAATAACCATAGCTACAAACCATGAAGTATGTGCAGTTTAGGCTTATAATGTACAAAGTTTAATATTTTACTTTTGTGGTCCCAAGGCCCAAGAGGGTTCCATGTTCTAACTACAGAATATTCCTATTCAGTCACTTCAGTGAAACTATAAACATGACAGGTCTCCACAAATAAAAGTGCCAAAATATTGAGATAGGTGATAATCATAGACAGAATTTACACTTGAATATAAATAAGTAAGAAATTTAAAGTAAAAAGGCTCATAAACAACTTTGTTTAGTTGTTTAGTGTCAAAGAAGGAAGATGTAATTTCACAAAACTGCAGATTGCCAGAACACAGGAAGAATAAGTTTTAACACTTGCAATGAATTTATACCAAATGAGGAGCTGCCATTACCTCCAGAAGGTTAATTCCAGCAATTGCGTGGAGCACACATTTCTGCAGATTAGATCTAGAAGCATTTTTTTCCATAACCTTCACATTTACACTGAACAACTATAGCAAGTAGTACCCAACACGTCCCAATTTCCTACACTCTGGCTGCCAAATGTTTCATAATGTGCCAGATAATGGCACTAATTCTTGCTCTGAAAGACATAAAGAATATTTATCACTTTTTCCCCTGTGTCAGCAGATATGATTTGCCACAGCTGACTACCTTGAATTTTGCTGCTGTACAGGACAATACCAATGATTTATTCTGAATCATTGAAGGCCTCAGGTCACTCAGCAGGAAGTGGTGTAGAGCAATATCACTGACAGAGCCAGTTTCAAGGCTCTCCTCTCCACCCAACTACCAAAAAGGCAATTTTTCATAACCCTAGGAGGTAACTCAACGAGCACCAGTCAAATGTTTTACAAAAAAAACCCTGAGCTCCAGATTTACTGGGTTGTCTCCCAGAGCTGGTGAGATCAGAATGACTGTAAGGAGGTGAAGATAACATTTATAGAGCAGACATACTTCTATTTATGGTAGCTGTTGTCTTGCCAGGTCACTGGCAGGGAAACTCTGTGCTGATTGCTTTCAAGGCTTCTCAGACAGGTCATTGCCACAAGTGCTCAGTTTAGCACTGGATGTACTTTAAAACCAGGCAAAGGCACATGTTCAGAAGTAACTGGGCCACGTCCCAGAAGAGGGGGATATTTAAAAACTGAAGCAGCTCATCAATCAATAAGGGAGCACACTGGAGTCATATGTGTGGGTACAGGAATCAGTGGGCACACATTGGGATAATTTGGGAATGGAGATTAAGGAACAAAGTCTTCTTGCATGCATGTACATGCAGAGAAACTCCAAGTGAGAGCAAATATCATCTGATGGCAGAAAAGTGACTGTCAGTGAAGTGCTTTTTGAGTTAATGTGGGGGCCAATGGATAGATACTTGGTGAAGGCCTTTTAGCATCAGCCAATGCTCCTAAGTATCACCACACAACTTATCCAAACACTGATAAACAAATCTTATCTGTCTCCACTAGTTTACTAACTTTATTATTCAGATATTAAGGATCTTGGGGTCTGTTTGCAAAACTGCTTTGTTGCATTGCTGAATATCCTCCATGGTAAGGTTTTTTTCACAGAGGACAGAGTGGCATAGTTCCAACCACACCACATCTTGTTAGATTCACTTCTCTTACTGTGCTTTTGTTAAAGATATAAACTTGTATCATGTCCAAAGGTCACATTCTGCTAGACCTGGTGATAAACCCACAGAGCAGGAAAACAGAGACCACATATAAAGACCGATTAAACAGCAGCAAGGTTTAAAAGTCCAGTTCCACAAAACAAAGCCTGTCATTGATGCTGGGCACCAATTTGGCTTTAAAAATTAACTTGACTTGCCATAAAACACCCAGCTGGATAACCAGGCTTTTCTACTGCACAGAAGATATTAACTGCTAATAGATATTTTTTTTGTGAAGTGTCATTGGCTTATAGTTCATATTAATCCGACATAGCTGTGATCCACTAAAACAAAGATTTACAAGTTGTAACAGGCATAAATATTTTAACATCCTCTAGTGTCAACAATGAAAAGGAAAATCCTCCAGTATCTGATCACACTAGGCTGTTCCTTCTTATCACCTTGACTTGCATGGCATGTTGTCCCTTCCCTCCTTTTTAGCTTCCAGTTTTGTGCCCACTCACCATCACCCCACACATGACTTGTCCAGCCCCAGCCAAGGGGCACTGCTTGCAAGCTTGGATCTGCTTGGGTGTCAACTTGAACTTTAGTGGCAAGGGCAGAATGAGTTGCTTCTCTTTCTTGATAACAAGGATTCATTTCTCTGATAGTTGCAAGGTCAAAGTGAGGGTGAGCTTTTCAGAATCAAATCCAACAACTAAGCAGCCCCCACAGCCAGCACTTCTCTTGGCTCAGAAAAGAGAAGTAGTTGTCATTAAATAGCCCTCCATCCCTGATGTCTCTTCATGTGGTTTCTTACTTGAGGCTTGCCCTGTCTAATCAGTGCCCACCAGAACAAAAGTGATCAGCCAGCTCAGAACCTGCCACATCTGCCCATGATACACCATATAAACACTAAACTTACAAAATTCCCCACTCTCTATTGCACACAGAGTTACGACAGAAAGCCTTGCTGTGAGGTGTGACCTTGTTGTGTTGCTTGAGGCAGCTGAATAGAGAGGACTCACTTGAACAGAGCAGGTCCAAACACGATGGCCAGGTTTTCCAGAGTCATGAAATTCACTGCACTGTAGGTTGCTACCTTAAACAGGAAAGCAGACAGGAACTGAAGAAGGTTTTGATGGGTTTTGGGCAGGCAGCTGAGCAACTGTCTCAGGTTCTCTATGCATTCTGTTGTGTTGATTTTGTGCTCTGGGAAAAAAAATAACCAAATGCAAACTTATAACATAGATATTCCTCATACCAACACAATTTCATCCCAGACATTACATATAAGTAAGAAGGAAAGTTTTAAAACATATTAGAACAAAGTGAAGAATAAATACACCCCAAACAAGGATTTTGTACACTAAATTTTGGCATATGTTTTTCATTTATAAATATTTAAGAACCATGGATTTTCAGATATTAAGTTTTACACTCACTGTTTCTGACATTTTTCCTCTTAAGGCAGAATCATCCAGCACTTGCTGCTTTCCTAATGAAATTGCAGACAGGAGTCATGTACCTGAATCCCCAAAGCTGCCTTGAAAGACGGTACAAGGTTGTCAGCCTTGATTCTCCCAAGAGATTTTATACATGCTGTATGATTCTCATTAAGAGGAATGAGAAATTGTAGCCTTTCAGCCCCACATCATCTTCATTTCCTGACTAATTGGTAGCTCTCAGACTCAAAACATCTTTGCTCTATAAATACGCAACTGCAGTTATACAAGAGGCGCTTAAATTTCTAAATTGGGGATACTTAACATTTTCTTGGTTCTCATTCTTCAAGGAAGGGTAACAAGGCAGAAAATGGGTTCACAAACAGCTCCATTTTATCAGCAGTTCCATATCAGTAGGATAAATTCTCCTGGTTACTGGAATTGAGATGACAGTACTGCTCAATAATTGGCAGCTGATGCTCAAATTTGCCATAGATCACCAGGACACATCTGTGTAGCTTTGACATTGCTTATAAGCAAATCATGCCCTTGAGGGTAATTTTAGCCCTAAAAAACATTCTGCGCAGGCCAAGGCCCATGGTGCTCAACTGACTAATGAGTGAAATGGAAAAGGGGACAAAGAGGAAAAAATAACTTTAAAGAATAACAGCAAGACTGTCCAGGGTAGAAAGAACAAGGCACTTGCAAAAGCCCCATAAGTTGTCCTGCACAGAGTTTCACAGTTCATGAAACTGCTTCCTTTCTCTTTCTTTGCAAACTCCTACACGGGCACTTCCAACAAAAGCAGCCTGCAAAGTAACCCGCAAAACCCACTTATTTGTATGCAAACACCTGAATTAGCTACCAGTCAGAATCACCGGGCAGACTGAGCACAGAGCTCAGTGGGGAGCAGGCAGTGGGCTGCTGGGGTGCTCTGGGCTTTGCATGCTGCTCCACACACTGCTGTCCAAGATTATAAGAGAACTGGTAAAATAAATGCTAACTGAAAATACAGTTCTAAATAAGAAGAGTGATGTGCAGAAAAACCTCCTTTAACAGGGAAGGTTAAATAAATAGAGGCTTCAGCTCAGAAAAGAGAGAAGTGAGGCAGTGGCTATATAAAGGCACAAGCAGTATTATGGTGGTGATTACATTAAAACTAAAAATATTATCTCAGTAACTAGTATGGTATACAATTTAAAGAAGAAAGCATGCAGAAGAGAAGCTTTCTCAAAGAATACAGGATTGGATTGCAGGATTCATTGCCACAGGAAAAAAGGGAATCCAAAAGACTTAATGAGTTTTAAAAAGACTTGTAGACAAGTTCATAGATGCCTAGTCCCTCCAAAGCAATTAAACATCATTCAGTTTTTAAATTATGAAGATATAATTAAGTCAAACACCTTTTATAAGGAAACACAAAACCTTGTTTATAGAAAGTGCGATGAACACATTATCTGTCACTGTCAGGGAAAGGACAGAAGCTTGGAAGGTGCCCATTCTGTACCTTGGAAAGTTTTGAGCAAGCCAGAACAAATATTGTCTGGAAAAACAGCCACTGGTAGTTCTTTCAGAAAGAGTTTCAGGAGACTGGCCACAGAATCGACATCTCCATCATTAATAAGGTCGACTTTTTCCCCTTGATTGTACTTCTGCCTCAATTCCTTGATTTTATTTGCTGAGCCACCAATCCGAAATATACCAACACGCTCCAGACCTGTGTAAGAAATGCAGAACAGTAAGCAGTGGTTGTTTACTTTACCACATCTTTGTGATGAAAACTGGAGTTCAAAAAGAAAGAGCTTCTTTTAGAAAGAACAATTTAAAATAAGGATTTTTCATCATTTATGGCTGTAAAGTAAAGCTTAAACAACAAATATCGGTTTCCAGAAGCTGAGCAGGAAAAATATGAACTTACCAAATATCTCCAGGTACTCCACCATCTGTGTCACAAGAGAAGGAACCCCACACTGCTTTGCATCCTCTACAAGGGTTTCCAGAGGAACACCAAATGTGCTTCTTTCACTGCTGAACTGTAGATCTGGTGAAACTTTATTTGTTGTGTGCCTAACTTGTATAGAAGAGAATGATTGCTGGGGAATAAAAACAGGGACGTGGTAAACAGTGACAGGCTTTTATTATTTTAACCAGCAAAGATCTACAGCTTTGGTAAAAGTATTGTCTTTTTTTGTAGTATCTTAGTACAGGTTTTATTTCTATTGCATATTCTTAAAATACTAATATTCTTCTGTAGAGCTGAGATGAGACCTGTGATGGGATAAACTCCAGTAAAGCCCCCTCACCCCTACAGTCAGGGAAAAGGGGCCTTGTGTTGAGGCAGGTGGACTGTTCAAGGCAGAGATGGGTCACTACCCCTCAAAAGAGCCCCAAAAGTCAGAAATAAGCTGACTCTGTTCTGGTGCACAGCCTTCCAACTCCATTAAATTTGTGAATTTCTGTGTGATGATAAAAAAAAAAAAAAATTGCAAGACTATGAAGGAACCAGAAGTGGAATTTCAGTGGCAGCCATGGCCTCAGAAGAGGTTCCTTCCTGCTCGCCCAGTTATTCTAAATCTCTTACCCCAACAACTGATGCAAAAGCACAAGAAATCACAAACAACTTGCACTTTTCATCCTGTCTGATGAAGGAAGCTGCTTTTCCATCCTACCAGAGCGTGGGCTGGGAAGTTTGTGGGCTCTGGCGGGGGGTCCTGTCCCTGAGGGAGGCTGGGGGGCTCCGTGAGGACGGGGCCACCCCGGGTGGGCACAGCAGCTCTGCAGCCCCTCAGGGCTGCGCCTGGGGGGTGTTTAAAAATGTATTTATAAATAGATGCTTAGATACATTTTAAAAATAAATATAATAACTATATATTTAATAATAATATCCCTCAGGAATATTTTTTAAAAGGGGAAATTCTGCCCAGTGCTCTGAAAGGAGTCCTGGCTGCCCCGCACTCTTTCCCACCCCCGCTAAGCCCCTTGCTTGCCTTACAGGCAGGTGCCATTGCCCACAGTAATTTCTGTATTTTGTCCTCATGTCTCGGGCAATGAGAGCAGAATCCCAAACCAAGAACACCTGGATTTACCATTTCTGCACCAGGACTATTTAAACAGTATCTAAAGGGGATTTTTAATTTTTTTTTTTTTTGGTAGCATTATCTCAAACCAGCCTCCTCTTAAATGTTTTTATTACTATGATTTCAGAATGAAAAGGGAAAGATTTTCCTATGGGTTTGAAGCTGAACTGCTGTAGTAAAGCTGTTTTTCACACATGCCTGCAGTAAAGCCATGAGCTGGAGCTCCAGGCCAGCCCTGCTGCCATGGCAAAAGCACACACAGCACTCAAAACATCCCAGGCAATTTTGATCTTTCAGTACATAGAAAAGCTTAGACTGTGATGCTAGTGTTACAACATGAATAATTCTCTTAAAAGAACAAATATCAGCATGTACCAAACATATTTTACAGCATTTTTGTTTATAAGTGATGAGGTGTTACAAAAAGCCTCTAAAATATCTGTGCACCATTACTGTAAATCCCTCCCTTTTCCCTTCTCAGATGCAGCAGACCATCAGCCTTCTCAGAAAGGAGGAAGGGTGCGAGAAAGGAGTGAAGAAGGCAGATTTCGGTTCACTTACACAAATGGAAAGGGAGGCGCCTGCTCCCATGTTAGGCTGCAGCAGAGTGCCAGTATTTCAGCTGTGCTGCTCCACGACACCATCACCTTCCTTCCCCTCCACAAGGCTGTGCAGCCTGGCCAGAGCTAACTGCAGCCATCGGGCTGATCCTCTGCAATTAACTTATCGTAGTATAATTGCTAGGCATCACCTTAATCAGTGGTTTCCCTCCAGAGTCGGTGGAAGGTAGACATTAACTCCTAGTGAAAGAGGATTTCTTGCAGCCAGCACTTCCCTGTGGAGGCACCTTGCACAAGCTGAGGGCTGAGTTACCACCAGGAGATGTTTCCATGGCACCTACCTCACACAAAGCCACACTGATCCTGGGCCTGATATTTGCTCTTGAGTGGGTTTTTGCAGTGCAGGTTTGCAGATATGCCTGCTGTCCCTCCTGCCTGCTGCAGCAGCAAGGAAAATACTATGAGGTGGCCCTCTGTGTACACATTATAGATACTTATTTATATAACACATACACAATCATTTTGACTGACACATGGGCAAGGACCCATTCAGTTTTTAAAATATGAAGATGCAATTAAGCCAAACACCCTTTATAATTGTGTCAGATACAAAACCTGTCCTGGGAATTAAGTAATGAAGAAGTAATGTTGCAGTAAAATCTGACTGGGGGAGGTTTTTAACACAAACTTAGTAGGTACATGTGAAACAAAAACAAAACACACAAGGCAAGAAAAGGTAGAGGTGCTGAGCCAGACCCACTTCGTGAAAAAAGAGGAGTTACTCCAACACCACACTGGTGCAGCACAGATAACAGAGATAGTTCCCTTCTCCTTAGCAGAAGGAACACCACTTAAAAACTAGTGCAGAATTTTAGCCCACTTACCTCTACACAAGATCCCACGATAAGGTCTGAAAAATGCTGTAGTTTAGGGCTTTCTCCCTCTACCTGTGGAGCTAGCCCCAGAAAAATCCATATCCTCCTCCCCCACCCTATCCTGTCTCTGCAAACAAACTCCACCTGCACCCATCACCACAGCTGTGGCCATTTAACCTGTTAAAAACGCCGTGCCCATCACCACAGCTGTGGCCATTTAACCTGTTAAAAACACCGTGCCCATCACCACAGCTGTGGCCATTTAGCCTGTTAAAAACGCCGTGCCCATCACCACAGCTGTGGCCATTTAGCCTGTTTAAAATGCCGTGCCCATCACCACAGCCGTGCCTGTTCAGCCTGGCCTCATCTCTCCAGACAAGCTCCCCATGTGTCCCCACCTCAGCTGTGGCTGCTCAGCCTGTTCAAGCTGCTGGGCCCACAGGAGGTCCTGGGGCTGATGGTGCTGTAACCCCGAAAAAAATATGCTAAATATGAGTGATAAAAGAGAGAAAAAAAGCGGGAGTGCCCTCTCACAGCAGCATGGTGTTCTGTGCTCGTGGCTGGGAGGGCACAGGGGCATTTTGGTGTGACACCCCATCCCTGCTGCATCCCCCACCTTTGCTGGGTCCCTTTGGGCCAGACCAAACCACCACAAACTCAGAGCCACCTCAGCCTGTGAGCCTGCAGCCATCTGCACTCTGCAGAGAAACACATCACAAAAAGGCCCGTGCAAAACCTACAAAACTGAAACAAAAAATCTTCACCTCCACCTCTTCGCTCCCTGCTCCATAGCATGTTTTGATTTTCCATCTTACTAGATGCCACAGGAGTCATCCCGCTGACATGTCACTCTGCCCTGCTTCAACTCAGCGTGTAAACTGTAGGCAAGTACCTTTCAAAGCAACAAATTCTCCACCTGAGCAGCAAACACAAACTTTATCTGTTGACTCATGGCAAGGCAAACAAGGCAGCAGCCACTGCAGTCAAGCTCTGGGTCCCGGCTGCTCCGTCCGAGTGCTGCGGGTGAGCCCCGGCGGGCTCGGGAGACGCGGCCTGGCGTTCCCTGAGGCGGCAGCAGCAGCAGCCAGAGGGCACACGAGGCTCGCCGGAGAGCCGATCTGCAAACCCCGCCGCGGGCACGGCAGGGAGCCCAGCCCTCGCAGGGCTTTCCTGCCGAACCGAACTGCACCGGCCCGAGGGACGGATGATTTCTGCCCACCGAGGGCAGGCGGCTGCAGGGAAGCGCAAATTGAACACATCACCGCTCATACTGCGCGGCTGAAATCCCAACCCTTCCTTCACAACCTCTGCATCAAAGTCAGCCCCTGCAGGACTTCAGAGCTATGGAAAGGATGTGTGGTGCTGTGAGAAGCCGCCCTGAGTTCAAGGCAAAGCTTTTGGTCTCCCAGCAGCCTGCTGCCCAGGGGAAGGCTGTGAGGAAAGGCAGTGCCCAGCCTGGCTGTGTGAGGGGCTGGACGAGCCCCAGGGGCTGCCTTTGTGCTCTCTCCACTGGGGCCACTTCTCCAGCTGCTGAATGGGTTGCTTGTGAGAGTTGCCGATGTTTCAAAAAAGATAGAAAAAGGATAAACACGAAAGGAAAACAGGAAAGTTTAGTTTGCGCCTTAGAAAAGCAGTTTTTTACAGCAGCATTGGGAACAGCAGGATCCCTGTGAGAGAGGGCAGAGGTAAATCCACTGTCGGCAGCATTAAAAAACAACAGCAGCAAGAAAAATAATTAACTGAGGCTTCATGGTTCATTGAAGTTTTCCTTCAAAGCTGCAAGCAGCCTGCTCTGCTAACTTGGTGATCTGTGTCTCAGCTTCAGGAGTCTCCAAGCATCCAGCCAAGGAAGAAAGAAAGCCCTTGCTGGTGGCAGGAGCCGAGCAGGGAGTGCCTGCCCTGCAGGGAGGCTGCCCTGGGATGTGATGTGGACGCTCCTGCCGTGGCCCACACTCAGCTGGAGAGGCTCTGGTGGCTCTGGATTAGCAGCAAACGCTGGGGCAAGCAGCTCTGCTGATGCCAGCTGCAGGATTTGAGAGGGCACTCTTATGCTATGATACATCAGTTGCACCACCTCAGCCTTGGGAACCCTTGGGAGCTAAGCCCATAAATGCATCCCTGAATTATCACGAAGAAAAGTCAGGGCTGATAGACACAGCTGAGATTCCATCAGACAAACCTGTATTACTGGCTTTCAAAGCAGGTTTTCATCTCACACACAGCATTTGTATATTTTATCCCAATTCATCATGAGCCACTCTAAACAGTAAACTTAGTGAATTCTGAAATTTTACATGTTTTATAGTATATGGACCTGATAGATAAACTGTAGGGTTTCTTAAGCACAAGGAAAAAAATAGAAATAAGAGCTACAACCAAGACAGAAGTAGACATGGAAAAATGCATCTCATAATCTCATATTAGGTAATCATTGGCAAGAAATGAGGCATCTCTCTCTCTTGATTACTACAGTATCAATATAAGTTTTCCTACATTTAAACTGGTAAAAGTCATAGCAGAGACGTAAGGACTGGTTGCCACACATCCTTCATCACAACAATCTGATTGCCAACTGTGCCTACTCGCCAAGTTAAATTACCAACAAGGAAGAGTTGCTGTCCTGACAAGAAAGCAGCTCTCCCCTGCTGCTACTTGCACTGCTTTTTGCTGTGCCCATGGGAAGAGCACACAGGCCACAACACCTCCTGCCAGGCAAGCCCCTGTCAGCCCAGCAGCGTCCCCTCTGACTTCATTTCTGCTCACAGCTGCTCAGGTGGTCTCCTCTGGAAGTGGAAGCCCCAGGACAGAGATGGGCGTGCCTGCAGAGCCAGGGCCAGCCAGGCACTGGGGAGCTGCCCCCTCTCCCCAGCCAGGCACACACGAGTCCGGAGCTGCCCCGAGCAGATATCCCCTGAGTCACGGCAAGGCTCCTTCCACTGGAGACACAGCACCCTGCAGGCTTGGAGCTGCTTCTCTCTATCTGAGCCCATCTCTGGCAAGAGATGTGTTGGTGTCCTGAGGTGCTGAGCCTGTTTCCAGGCAGCTGAATTACAGGCATGTGGAGAACTGCCCAATGAAACAGTGGGAGACAAATGCTCAGACTGATTACTGGCCCTTTTTACCTTTTTGTTTGTTTGTTTTTTGGTCTTCCCAGCCCGTTAAACCTTCTAGCATCACCTTTCTTTTAAAGGCTTTTGAAAAGCCTGCAGAAAGCTGCACAATTCCTTGGCAGTTTTGTGGAACTGAAAGTGACTGGCAGGCGACAGATCAATTATTGCCAATATTCCTCTCTTGGAGTGAAATGTCATGAAGGTTGTTTTGGAGCCTGCCTCTCTCTGCTTCCTGTTTTGAATTTTATTTTCTTCCTCTAATCTCCACCTGGCACTTAAGCCTCTTCATTTTCTTGATGCTGTTCCAGGGAAAATAAGTCAGCATTCAAAATGCAGTATTGCTTCATTATCTAAAGGCACTATCGTGCTGTTGTTGCTAAAGAGCAGAACACCAGAAAAAACAGCCACAAGCTGAAAACTATTGTAATGAAGCAAGTAGAGCTCTTTTTCAGGCCCTACAAATTATTTGAAGTCTGTATTTCTATTAAATTTCAGTCTATATAATGAAATTGGCTGATTCCAAGTTTATTTCTCCAAGAAACAGAAAGATGAAAAACACAAAGGAACACAATTTTTTTGCAATCATGGTTTGCTCCCTGTCTGCTCATTTTCAAAGGGAGTTTGAAATGTTGGATTAGTTTCAGCAAAAGTTGCAAGCACCAGGCCAGTTTCTGCATCCCAAATCATCCTCCCAGAAAGACAGACTCCCATGAGGCTCCATCCACAAACTGCTGCTGGTTTCTGACAGCTTCCCACAGCTGAAGGGAAACTCAGCTTCAGCTCCAGACAGCTCTTGGGGTATTAATCTCTTGCTGAAGCAATTATCTCTGGCACCATATGCTACCATTTTTCATAAATAATACAGTTTCAACAGAAAATTGCCTCTTTGAAGAGTTGTAAAGAAGTAAGGCAGGATTAGTTCTTGCCTCCTCTCCGGCTCTAGCTTGCACATCACCTGAGGTGGGGATAAAAAAAAAGAAAATAAAAAGAAGGAGTACACTAAGTTGAGGCTTCAGCATCCTCTTACACCATGGATGCTGCCCTAGCTCATGTAAAAGTCAGGCAGAGGCAGTTTTTCTTTTGTATTTCTCCAATGGCATAGAACTACTCCTTACTGGTTCATTTCAAGAGTTGCTCCTATTATGTTCAATAAGCTCTGCTTTATGCACTCGTGATACTACTTCTTGAACAAAATTAGAGAAAACTCAAAAAAGGACTCTCAAAATGCAGACCTTCCCCCCAGAGGAACTGAGATGGCAGCAGCATCTCCATCAATCTCCCCAGTTTCAGATATGATAAAACCCTATTTGAAGTTATTCAGTCTATCATATGAGAATTCAGGTCTCCTGTTTCTAAAGCAACAAGGTAATGGTCTGCTCAGTGGGAATTTCTTCTTCCCATCTCTCTCTCCCAGGAATCTTTTTGGTAGCTAAAATTCATATACCCAGAAGAATGACTTCTTAATCGTTTCATATCATGGATACACCAGGGAGGAACCATTTTGTCAAACCTAGTCTCACAAATATATTTTTTGTTCCCTACTTCTTCACATCACCTCCACATGACTCTGTTTAACTTGAAACAAATATTATTTAATTAAGCATTTTTCTGATCTCTTGCATAACCTCATACAAAGTATTTATTGTAATTCACAGAATCTGAGAGAGACATGCCAGATGATTTCAGTTATCCTAATTAGGGAAGGTGGTCCCTAAGTAATGAATAGCAGGGACACAGCCACGCCAACCCAGGGACATTTTAATTAAAAAGCAAAGTAATTTGATACCAATAGGAGACAGCATGACCTAATCCAACCTGATATGCATGTCACATATCAAAATTCAAAGTTATAACCACAAAAACCCACACAGTTTAGATACAATCTGTAAATACAGAGTTGGTCAGAGCACTGACCAAACTACAGTTTACACCTGGTACACAGTTTACAAAACAGGGTGTAAGTGTTCATCTTGTTACTCAGCTGCATCTAGTCTTTGCTGTTAATCACGAAAATGTGTTTACTTTTCAACATGATCTCTGTGTTACATGGGAAAGGAGAAAAGAGATTAGGCAGATAATTGTGCAGCCTGCAACGAGAGAAACAAGGGAGGAAAAGACATTAGGTGAAATTGAGTTTGCAAGTTTAACTGTGACCAGGTAAGATTAAGGTTGGAGCCAAAGGCAGAAGAGAAGAACATTTGCTGCAGTCACAGTGCACAGGGCCACGACTGCAAGGCAGCTCACACAGGAATTGCCCCGAGCTCCTTGCCAGCCATGCAGCACACTACAGCACATTGTGCCAGCAGTTACACCTCAGCTCACACCACTGACACATCCAGCTGGTCTTGGGGAAAGTAAAAGAAAAAAGCCCTTTCAGAGGTTCTGTGAGTGCCCCTACAGCAATGCACCCACAAGGATGCAGCTGGATGCCTTTAACAAGCACTTTGACTGGCAGAAAACACAGCTCAAAACTATGGCCTGGAAAACCACTGTACCTAATCTGGTACAGCAGCACAGGGACTCAGTCAGGAATGGGCTCAGGGCTGCTCCCCTGAAGCCTCCTGAGGCATATAGTGAACAGCTGAGCACCCCATGATGTTCCTTGTTGCACACCAAGTGAACAGACTGGAGGGGGCTGCGTGTTCAGCCTCACACTCCAGCCATGTGCTCTCCTCCCCCTCAAAACTGCAGCAAACACAGCACAACACCTGCACCTGACACAGGAGACCCAAAGGGAAGAAAGCACAGCAAGGGAGAGCTGCAGGATCTGTCCTGCCTCAACTCTTCCTTATCACACACGCTCAAGACTCCCTTTCCTCAGCAGATGAAGCCTTGAGCATCTGCAGACAGAGTAGATAAATATGTGTACATAGCAGTCATATTTTATTCTCTTTATACAGCTCTGGCCAAGAATTTCAGCAAATCTCTCATTTCAGGTATCTGGGCCTCTAGTTTCTGAAAACATGAAATGGCACTGGGGCTAATAAAGTCTGCTTGGACTGATGTGATTATTTAACACTAATGAAAAAAGCCTAAGCAAGCAAGTACTCCACACATGGAACACAGATGGTTAAAGCTGACCAACAGACTTGTTGTAAGAAGCTATGGACACACTAAAGAAAACTGACATAGGATGCTGTTGCAGAAAATGTGAGGACATACCAAATGAGGACACACAAGAACAGAGTCAAGCCTTCCCCACAGAGCCATGGGAGTGACAACAAACAGGAACAGCAGCTACTTTGGGAAACTTGAAATCATTATGTCATGACAGAGAGCTTAAACGAGAGGATCTTGAAAAGTCCATTTCAACAAAAATCATTCTGTGATTCAGTTCCTGCAACAAAATCATTACATGATACAGAGCAGTTCAAGCTGAGCATGTGTGTATCACCTCTGAATTGTTTTAATTGTTTAAAAGCCAACATTAAAAAGAACAAATACCTCCATTGGAAAAAAAAAGTATTTTGGTAATCAGAGAGCATATTGACACATCTCTAAAGACTTTTTCCTGTTTGAAGATTGACAAGCCTTTAACTTGGCTATTCAACTTAATTTTGTCTACAGCAAAACATCGCTGAAATGAGTCCTCCGAGTTTGAGAAATTCTGTTTCATAGGAAATCAACTTTTTCTACTTTCTCTGTCCTGTTCAACTAGATTTCTGTATAATTTCTAATTTTGCCATTTTTAATCTGGCTGGTATCATGCTCAGCCAAATACATTCACCACATGTATATGTGAAAGGCTCTCCTGAATGACCTGAAGTGAAATATCTCTCCAATAAAAAATACCTCCATGTCAGTTTAATGCTGTGCAAACATCTCCATCAATTTTTATAGTCCTTACTCAGCACATTGTTCAGTGTCAGTGCTGGATGCAGGAATCCAGGATCAGCATGATGTAGACAAATTAACAGCTACCAAAGAAATGTAATCTCTTTCTGCAGCTAATGATAAAGCCCATCAATTCAGTAAGACACAAAATACACTTTAAGCCTAGTAATATTTCACAGTTTCATTTGTCTTGTGTTTCAGCAACTATGATAAACTTTCATAGGCTCTGCAAAGAAGAAGATAAATGTTCTATCCATGACTGACTGACTCCACAGTAACTGAATAATTTATGCAATACACAATAATGTTTTCTTTTACAATAAATAGTAATTACTAAAGTATCACATTCCATCTGTTCCAGAGCTGTTTGTCAGTGACTATAACACTCAAGACAATCCAGAATTCTGCATGGCAGAACTGTTTACCTACCTCTACCTACCCCTATCACTCTGTCAATGCTGATGACCTACTTTTCAAGCAAATAAGGCATAGATTATCACATTGTACCTGTCCTGCCACCTTCTAAACCACATTTGAACCTATGGGTTCATTATTTGAATGAAACATGAAGACAGCACCAAAGGCTCTCAGACAAAATGTAAGTTGCAACATCTCTAGAAATATCTTCTTGGAAAGGAGACCTGCAAAACTAGAAAAGTAAAATCAAAACATTAAAATCTTGGGTCTTGTTTACCACTTAAAGACAAGATAAATAAAACCACAGTGCTCAGCTGGCTGGGGCAAGGAGTCCTAGCACATATTGCTTGCAGTGGCAAATAAAATTCTTTAACAGTCAGGGCTCTTCCCTCACTGCTGGGTAGGGTTACATCAGGAAACTGTTACAGATCACTAGTCATATTTCCACACATATCAGGCTGCCTAATAATAGACTCCATTTCCATTGCAAGGGTGTGCTACATACCACCTAATCATTTGCATTGATTCCAGCTGCATTTTTTCAGACCGATCACTAATTTAACATCAGTTTCATATTTAAAGAACTAAGAATGTATTTTTGGCAGGAAGTGAGCTTTTAAAAGATGAATCTGAAGGCATACATGCCCTGATCATACCCAGGATATCCCCACAGTTTCTTTACGTTGTGTAAAACATGGTATTACTTTTATATATATGTGGTGAAATATGACTACAGCTGCCATAAAAGCACATAAAATGGGTGCAAATCCAAATCAGATACCCATTACTCCAATTGAGGACTGCATGGCTACCCAGAATACTCAATATTCTTTCCACATGCACTGAATAAGCAAACCAGGAACAAAAGCCACACTGTAGTTACACTCAGCTGACAAATGGAAGGGAAAATAAATAAAGAGGCAACTAACTGCATCTTTGTCATGCTTTAATACAAACAAACATAAGTGAATCCCAGAAAGTCAGCAAAAACTGTTTGAAGCCAAGCTGGATTTTCCTGCCCTGGACCAGACAAGGGAACATTGCCTGCATGTAGGTCTGCCCCACTCAGATGCTGCATCCCTCTTGCTTAATGAGGTGTGCAAACACAGTAACTGTGCACAGCACTTGGACAACACAGCCTGCTCCTTACATGCCTGCCTTTTACCTTGAGAATTATTAATGAGCCAGAACCATATCAGACACTTGAAGCCCACAGCACTGCTGAGAACTACTCAGGCATTTGCAGGCTGTAACTCAGGACTCGGAGCTTCCACCTCACCCAAGCCTTGCAACATGCTCCACAAAATATCAAACCTGCAGCGAGAAGCCAAAGTGCACAGGCCAGGCCACCCATGGATAGATTTGTCACTGCTACACAGGAGCAACCAGACAGAGCCTTGGCATGAGAGCAGCTCTGTAAGCAAAAGCCATTGCACAGGGCACACAGGGCAGGGCAGAGCCCGCAGAGTCATCCTGCCTTTGCTGGAGCACCTGCCTGGCTCTGGAAAGGCTTCATCACCACACGGTGTTCCCCCAGCCCTGCCAGCAACACCCAACATGCACGCAGGGGTAGCCTGCAGCTAGAAAGACAAGAGTCTCAAGGGCTCTCCCTCACTGACTTGTTTGATGTTCAAGTATTGCAACTCTTTCCCCATCAGCTTTCCCTGAACCTCTTCTGCTAGCCCTCCTCTATGCTTTTTCTTGCTCTGTTACTGCCTTTTCTCCTTGCTATATCCATTCTAAAAAAGGACAGCAGAGATGACACTGCTGTCACAATTTCCCCTTGTTACTCATGTCTACCTATTAAGCTACTATTAAGCTTTCTGCAGCAGTTTCAATCTACTGAACTGTGGTTTTGTAACAAGAGAGGCCCCAGGACCACCAGAATTTGGGTGCCTTACTTAGAAACACTCACCTGTGGGCATCAGTGAGCATCTCTCCAACGCTGATGAAAAGATTATCAACTTGCACAACCAAGTCAGCATTTTCTTTCACGGTTTCAACAATCACATTTATTCCTTGGTTTTAAAAGGTTTTGGTTCAACAGTTTTATAAAGAGGCTTCACAAAATGTGCAGTATTTATAAACATGGTTCTTAGTCGCAGTGGTAATAAGAATCTTTACTTTCATCATAAAGTTCACTTCAGTTATGCAACACAAGGTTGATTTTGTTTCCCCTCTTCTCCCTCCTAAAATTGGCACTTAATCATAAATTGAAGAAACTTTAAAAAGACAAAAAAGTTAATCTAAGCATGAAGTTAAAAGCACCTTGCCACAGTATTACATTTTAATAAGGCAAATTCTTGTTTTGTAAAGCCTAATTGTGCAACTTGGAGACCTATGGAAGGAGGCAGAAACGCCAGCTTTCTATAAAGAACAGGCCTTCATTTTTGCTTCAAAGTGTTCACCCCTCCATACCAACCCCCCTTAAAAAAAATACAGCTGATAATACAGCAGAACATCCCCTTTACAGGGAGAAAGGAAATTACAGTAGACAAAGGCTGAAAACACGGTGCATAGTACACAAAATAGGACTGTTTTTAAAAATAACATTAAAAAAAAAAGAAGAAATAGAAGAAGAAAAAGAAACTGAACAATAAGCAACAATGGAATTTTTCTAGTGGAAAGAGGATTTGTGGGCTTCATAAATAAGTGGAAAATTACTAAAATACTTTGCTATATAATATAAAAAGGCGCAAAGTGTTTTCCAGTTGTCACCTAAGCGTTAGATGCAACTTTGTAGGAGTAAGTGTTTGGAGGCAGCTTGGAGCTCTGATTGGTGCAGGCATTCCAGCAGGGCAGTGCTGCCAACAGCAGGAGAAATCCCCCCAGCAGGACACAAGAGCCACTGAAGTAGAATGCAGTGTCGTATTCCTGCGTCCAGTCGTAAAACCAGCCTGAGGGTGGGATAAGAGAGAAACTCATCAGGGAAATGTAACACAGCACTGGTCACAGAAAAAAACAACACTTAAAAAACACTCAAACAACAAAATAAAATAAAACTTAATAGGCCAAACCTAAAATACTGTTTGACCTTTAGACAAGGAATGTGTTTTCCCTCAAAGACAAATTACAGACATAATCAGCCAAACAGCTTTTAATTTTTGTTGCAGATTTTGATTTAACCTTTCCATTACTATTAGAAATGCAAAAGCATTTTGTCTGGTTGTGACAAGCTGATGTTCAGTTTATAGCTACGCCTTACCTACAATTGGTGGTCCAAGGCTGTTCCCAAGTCCAGCAAAGAACATCAATATCCCATAGGCATGAGTCAGTTTCTCAATCCCCACAGTCTTTGTTGTTACATATGGAAAAATCGACCAGTTCCCAGTCAGAAAACCCAAAATCCCAGAAAGCATTGCTAATGTAAGGTAACTTTTGGCGAATGGAATTGCAAACAAGGCCATTCCTGTCATTAATAAGGTAGTTACATAGAGATATAAAGTGTTAACCCACTTAAAATCTGCCAGTATTCCTAAAATAAGTTTGCCAACAGTCGTCATAATGCCAATAATGGAAATAAGGGGCATATAATAGTCATCTTCACTAATATTTGCACTTCTTGCTACATCTTCCATGAGCAGAGAAGGAGGAAATCCACCAATATCAAAGAGCAAGATGGCAACAAAGAGAGCCGAAAACACTTTGTTCTTGAAAAGAACCATGGTCTCCTTCCAGTAGGTCAAATAGAGCTGCCACTTCCTTTTGGCGAGTTGCTTGCAGAAGTTTGTCTGTTCTACAACTTTCTTTTTGTAAGTGTCTTTCTCGTTTACATTTATTGAGCTCAATGCATTCTTATTCAAAATGTTATCCTGTTTGCAATCAGGCCCATTGTTCACACATTTTTCATCAATGTAGCCCTTTTCAAGGATGCTAATGTTTTCTTCAATGGTCTTTTCCTTTTCATGGTAAACAAAATATTGATCTGGGACTTTGTCTACAAACATTTTCTCTGGTGGAGGAGAACTGGATGATTCCAAAGGCCTCATTAGGCTGCCACATGCTAATATATTTAGAGACAGGGCACCAACTATTAGCAGACACCCATCCAGTCCATACAGCTCAATAAGCTCTCTTTGCAGTGCTGCATATATAAAGAGTCCAACACTTGAGCCTATAAAAGAAAAATAAGTTTGGTTTAAACTGAAGAACCAAGACCATTCTTCAACCCTAACAAAATTCCACTATGAATACAGTGCTACAGGAATGGTAATTAATTTGTGCTCCTCTCTCCCACGTTTAATGAACCGGTAAATCATCAATCTCCTGAAGTCAACCTTCTTTGTTGAGTAGCCACAACATAAAAAAGTCTCCCAAGATATCTGAACACTTTGTGACAAACTATGCTAGCAGACACTTGATAAACAAGTAGGGTCAATACTATATCTGATTAAAAACATCAAAGAACTATTAAGCCACCCTTCTGCCCTGCACTCATATACATGTATCCCTTCAGGTACCATTTTGAGTTGGAATTTCCCACTCCAACATTCTCCCCTTTCTTTGCTTTGCTGCCACCTTCCTCCTCCCAGGCAGAAATGAGCCAGGAGTTCTCCAAGACCCCTCCTAGAAGCAGCCCTTGGCTGCCTGGTGTTTAAGGAGCAGGGTTTGCCTAGTGGGAGTTTACTCCAAAAGCATTTATGAAGCTCTACAGGACTAAACATGCATTTGAGAAATGTGGCTGTTCAGAAGAAAACACTGAAGAGTGAGGGATTACTAGGAGCACAAGCATTTAATGCAATCCCAGTCATTTAAAGGAAAGGCTCATGGTTGAATTGAGCACATATCCATTTTAACCAGTGGATGTCCTCTAACAAACACAGAACATTAGTTTTCAAGTCAGTTTATATGACAAACTTTAAAATTATTTGCTGAGGACTCTCAGGTGCTAAACAGAGGAAAAATCAATTACAAAATCCATGCTTGTTTTGCCTTCCAGGTACTAAAATTAACCAGGGCACAATAAGATCAGGCTTTAAGGCAACCTACCTGGAATCCAAAACAAAGCCACTGTAAATGATCCCCAGAAACATTTCTGCAGAAGCTGCTCTTCACTCAGCCTGTGTGAATGTGGTATTAGTATCTCACACCACTGACTATACTGATCCTGTGTCTCCTCACTGACAGCTACTCGAGAAAAGAGGTCAGAGCAGACACTCCATGGCACACAGAAAGCAAGGCATGGCACAAGAGACATCTGTAACCATTCCTACTCAGGCCACTAAAAAGTGTAGAGGTACAGCTAATGTGAGGTAGTGGTGATGCAGCATTTATATCCTGCATCTCCAATCTCTTTCTCACCTCTGATCCTGGGTAAGAACAAAGAGGAAAAAGAGTATTCCATGGAATGTTTCCCCTCATTATCCATGGCATACAGCCCAAGCTACATGAGTCTACTTTTACTTCAGTGAATATCCTCTCCTCATCTATATTGATGGCTCATAGCATAAACCTGCAGGTGTAGTTACTATTTTATCTGAAGCCTGAGTTTTTCCTCTTCATTGCTACTGATATTTTGACTTAAGAAAGTAGTAACTTTCTTAAGTAACCGAGAAGAACATAATCTTCTGGGTTTTATTGCCAGGGTAATGGAGGCAGTATCAGATTTGAAAAGCTGGAGAGAATTACAATTAAAAGTCCTACCTGTTGAAATCAGACCAAGTGCAAGGCCCCTGTGTTTGTCAAAATACTGGCACGTGATGGTAACTGTTGCAGTGTACAAAAGGCCACATCCAAGACCTGGATGAAAAGAGATATAAAAGATGCTCTATTCACATCCTCTAGGAAGCGAATGCCCCTCTGTTATCCCCCAGGTGATGCCACTGTGTACCCTGGGTTCTGAGGTACCCTTTAACCCTGGCTCAGCACTGTCCCACCTCCCTTCCCTGCCCCTGCTGCTGAGCCTGGGCGGAGCAGGCTGGGTTTGAGAGCTCCCAGCCGAGTTCTGGGCTCTGTGGAAGGGCTGCAGGGCTCCGAGCCCAGGGCTGGCCCCGGAGCTGGGCAGAGCTGCCTCGGTGGCACCGTGCCCGGCCAGCACGACGCCGGCCCTGCTGGCCAGAGAGGTGCCCAAATGCCTGACACAGTTAATTTGATAAGCCACCCACAGCAGCACAGAGGGCAGGTCACCACCTGCCAGGAGAGCAGCGTTTTCATGCCTCCAGCACAGCATTTTATGTTCAATCCAGTTCTGTGGAGAACAGCATTGCTCCCTAATGATCTCTCATTTATCAAATTAGAATGAGTATGTGACAAAATTCCAGAAGAGATATTATTCCTTTAAGATTGGCATTTCATACCAGCAGAAGCCCTGCTCAATTCCAGCCCTAAGGTAAAACCTCAGCTTCTCCATCTCTAACAATTGTGTCAACAGAGAACAAACTGTTTTTAAACCCTCATGAACATTTACATTGTTTTTATCTCTTACTACATGGTAACAGCCTGCCCGTGCAGCATCCCTCTCTGCCCAAAAGTAAAGTATTCTTTGATAAACCAAGTCCCAGACTACCACTGCCTCCTGTGAATTAGTTTCCCATTTCATATTCATAAACCAAGACTCAAAATAATGAAGATTAAGTCTCAAAATGAAGAGAACGTGTTTCTTACCAACAACTATCCCATATGAAACATATAGGAAGTATATGTTAGGTGCAAAACTGCTCATCATGAGGCCCCCAGCCACCATGAAGCCACTGAAGATAGCTACTGGTCTTGCTCCAAAGGATGATACACATATACTGCAAACAGGACCTAGAGGGAAAAAACAGGAAAAACATTCCAAGCACCAGGAAGAACTTCTAAAAAAATCAATCTGTGGAAATGTTTCTTATTATAACTATTTAAATTTATAATTATATTAGATAAAAATTCAGAGCACTCATTTTCACGGGGTTCTCTGAAGCAGTCAGTTATAAAAATATTCAAGTCAGACTTGCAAATTTTTTCTCAAGGAGAAACTGAACATCAAGGCCATAAAAGGGTCCTCAGGCTGGGAGAGAAAGAGCAAGTGAAACATTCCTTACACATAAGGAGATCCAAAACATACTGGACTGTAACACTGTCACCACACAACTAAGCTGTACAAAAGTTCTGATAAAAATCTTTATCTTGAAACACAAAACCAAGGCAGACCATCAGCCAGGCCTTAAGCAAGCTGTTATTTTTTGACAGAGCACAAAAACTGTGTTTCAGAAATGCAGTATCTGTATTCATCTTGGTATGTGATTTATAAATCTGGAATGGAAAAACAGTATCTTGGGATCATGGTTGCAGTAAGAATGCCACCTGGTGCTTACAGAGAGGGAATATCTGCTGGCATACCAAGCAAGGACAAACACTCTTCCCCGATTTTAAAATATAATTAAATACCCACTAGTCAGGTGTCCTGCCAAAGAACCCTTTACTACCTATCTCTGCTCCTCTTGTAAAACTACAGAAAATAAAAGTCACTACTGGGAGTAGCCATAACAACATTCAAGTTCACTCCCCAATACTTCTGGGTTCTGAGTTCTTTTAGTCCTTCAAAACAAGAACAAAGTGAGGCAGAATTCATACCCTGCCTCTATTCAGTCAGTTCTCTCCCCATAGAAATTGCAGAACAAGCACTTATTCTCAGCTGTGTGACCTGGAATACACCTTTTAGTCTTAAGTAGCGTGCAAGCTTAGTGCCCTGCATAAATAATCAACCACAAGGGACTTGGCTTGCAAAGACAACTTATCTGAAACCCTGCAGTTCCAAACCTTCATATACAAACTTAGATATTAGCCTCATTTCTAAACTCAGCAACTTTGAGATTAGAAGTCAGATACACAGATGAATGCCATTATTTAATACAAACAAACAAAACCACCTTACAACATCTGCCTCTCATTGGAAGTGATACACACACACACCATGGTCGATTCAATCTGCAAAAGGAGCAATTTTGGAGTCTGCCATTTGTCAAGGTTAGTGCTCCCTGAGTCATGTAACAGGTTCCCAGCAGATGGGAGGTGAGCCCAGAAAGGTGATACGAGGTAAACAGTTGGAGCCTGGGGATGGTGCTTGCCTAGGTTTGTAGACAGGAGAGAGCAGCTGGGAATGCAGGCAAGGTTTTCCTGTGGTTGCCAGCCATGGGACAAGCAGTTCAGGCAGGCAGGAGCAGAGATTCGTCAGCAGGTGAAATGATCCTCAAAGACAAGGCAGGCCAGAACTTTTGCCCTACATTAGAGCTTTCTGCCCAGGGAACATAAAGGGGGGGTGAGTCTGAGCTGGGGCTTATCCAGGCAAAGAGTCAGAGTTACAGAGGAATCAAGAAAATATTCCAGGAAAGAAATGTTTAATTGGATTTTGGAAGCAATGAAAAAGGAAGATCTAAGCACTTACTGCTTCTCAAGAGTCAGCACACTGTGGGAATGAAAGCTGGCCAGCATAACCTGGGCAGAGTAACATGCTGAGAACAAAAGCTAAGAACATTGCTGATTCTTAGAATTAATCACTAGAATGGGCAAATTAAGATTGGTATGTTTCTTAAAACCATGGGATTAAAAATAAACAAAGGATTGACTCTTTATTATATAAAGAATTAGTCTACAGTAAAAGAAGGCAGTATTAACGTAACACAATTAAGCAGAGGAATTTGCACTCTTTCTATTCTTTATTTCTGACCTACTACCTGGCTAAAACAAACAGCATTTCCCTTCCACCTGCTCCCTATATTTTGACACAGCTACTTTCAGAAGGTCTCTGTCCAGTCTGGGGTGGTGGTGCTGATACAGACATCACTGACCCTTCCTAGAGCATCCGAGGGGAAATGGGACCCTCTGACCCCAAGCCAGAACAAGAGAGACACAGAGCTGAAGGACGTGGCTTCACAACCTGACAAGGACATCTCCACTGGATCATGACCAAAAGCCTCCCTGACAAGGCCCAAGGAGATGTTCTTCCAGCCTCTCTGCTTACAAACTCTAATCCCAAAGGAGAATAAAGAATACAAAAAGATCTTTTCCCCTTAACATGGAAAACAACCTGCACAAAACTGAGGAACCTGCTCCAGTGAGCTCAGTATTAATCTGCCATCTCACACAGCAAGACACCTGGCAACTCAGCAATGGCCCTGTTTATAAGAAGGAGTGCCAGTGTAAATATTAAAATAATTATTATAGGTCTCTGAGTTGAGCAGAGAAACAGATCCATCTTCCCATTCACACTAGGCACGACTTTCACACTCATCACACTGCTACAAAATGAGTCACAAAAGAAAATCCCCTGACAGCCAGCATCTTTGTCCTTTCCTGCCTCCTTGCACTGCCTTCCTTTCTCTGTTTCCCATAGCACAGGCATTTTTTCCCACCAGGCACAGCACCTTCTGTTATCACCATGGTATATGCACAGCAGTTGACTGTACACAAACTTGTTATTCTTTACAAATATTTGAAGCACAATGGGTTCAAGGCAGTAAATTCTAGTAAAAATCCAACTTTCACAGAGTGGGACTGAGACCTATGCTGCGGATTTTACTCAAAGTGGGCATTCTGAAGAATGCAGGAGTCTGCATACAGCCACACAGGAGACAGATCTTCTGTCAGCATAAGGGTTTTCATTAGCTGACTCTCACCATACTGTGAACAACATAAAAAAATCCCAGTGGCAATCCTTAAAAGCAAGCATGAAAAATAGCTTTTAAACCAGCATTCTGTTCAGTTTGCCAGCAGCTCCAGGGGTTAGCACTGGAACTAGGACAATATTTTATGACATTGATAAATATTTACCTCTTTAACAAATAAAATCCCTAGGGCTTTTTCCTTTCCAAATGATGAATCTTAAACCTAGACCAAACTCAATCAAAAAAAGATAGCACCACAGTTTACTGGAATGACAGCTAACTCTAGGAAGAAAAACTCGGCACAGGAACAGACATTGCAACACAATTATCAGGGGAGCAGTCAACAAGATCCCCAGACAAAATGGGAAGCAGAAGGAAGATTGATTTTCACAGGAGATCTTCACACAGAGGGACTAAAGAGGAAGAACACCTAGGAGGGATCATTTGTACATTGATATTTTTATTAGGATTATTTTGAATTAAATACTTTACCCTCAGTGAGACCAGGATGTGTCAGTGAGTCCTTCCTGAGATGTAAAAACAAACAACCTGCTGAACTCAGGAACTTAAACCTGCAGAAATGTGCTGACCTCCTGACAAGTACAATGTTGTTTTGTTTTATGGACATCAAGAAACTAGCACTTTCTTCCTCAATACTTTCACATAAAGTGAAAAAAAAAAACCCTGCAGAACAACACTCCCTCTCTCTACTCACTAATCTCAAGAGTGCTCCTTCCTTCACCTCATATATGAAACCTTTTGCTAAACAAACTATATTGGACAACTGAGTTGTTTTTTTTTTTTATCACCTGCATTAATCTGACCCACCCTACCTGGGCATCTGTCCGAGCCTGTTGAAACTGTAGAGCAGAAAAAATGGTCATGGACTGCATGTAAAATCCACTGAACAGAATACAAGAATATGTTTTGCATCTTAAGCACATTTCTAAAACCTGCTTATATTAAATACAATATTCTCCAAATGCCTGTATTTTGGATATAAATATAGATCAGAGAAAAAACCTTTTCACAATAGGCAGAAACCCACCCCCAATTGATTGGAAAGACAGTTCCCTTCTAAAAAAGGTTGTTACATGAACTGGGCCTCTTTTCAGAGGAATCTTGCGGACACCCTTCTCCCCTGTGCACAAGCTATTTACAGTGTCCATACTTCAGAGTGGGGGCTATGGCTGTATGAGGTGTGTGTTCAAAAATATGTAGATGCTACAAAAGCAGTTGTAGAGTAGTAAAATTGTTGCTTGAAAACACAAAATTAAGCTTTTTAAACATCTAGCACTGAATGCCTCAGATCAGCAGAAACATCCCATCAAATTATCAAGGCGTGCCTTCCAAGAGAGAATCCTCCCTTTGCTCTCTCTCCATTAATTAAGGGAAGTAGGAATGGAGACATTGCTGATGTCTCGTCCTATGCCAAAGACTGTGAAGCCAACTCTTACTATAAACAGTTTTGGTGCCAATTATAGGCGCCAAGGTCTTTGTTTTGCTTTAACAAGTGGAACATGGATTAAATTTAATTTCAGGCTTCAAATGGATCCAAAATTAAGAACATTTGGGGAAGAAGAAACACATGATGTTCAAGAGTATATATAAATATCCTCCTCTGGCCTGCTTTAGAGTAAGGGAAACCTACTAAACTTTTTTGATTTCTTCCTGTGGAACAAGCCCTGAGCCATGTGCCCCATCTGCCATAGCCTGGCCAATGTTGTAACACCTAATTCTGCAGGGCAGCTCTCACCTCTGCCTTCTACAGTAACACTGATGCTTGTCTTTCAGTGTTCTAGCACTGCTCTGTAAGGTTTCATCACAGAAAGTCATAAGCCAAGCATCCTGTGAGGAGGAGCTCAACCAGGTCCCTGCCCCATTCCCCTTGCAGCTGACGAGGTGAAGAGTTCAGCTCAGGCTGGACACTGCCTCAGCAGCACCGCCTGTGCTGCGAGCAGAAGGACAGAAATCAAACACCAGGTGCCCAGGAAATGAATCCAAATAAACAAGGTGCTGTACTGGGTTTCTATGTCTCCAGTCTAAGTTTAGCTCTCACATAAGTCAGAAGTAAACATTTTAGAAAGGATACCAATGCAGCAAACGTGAAAGTGCTCACCAGCATCACCTTAAAGAAAAGGTTGCTTAAAAAAAAGTTTCAGACTACATGAACAGGAGGAAGGGGAGAAGACAGAGAACCTTTTTCTGTGCCAGATGCCATATAGATCTTCTTGGGTTTGGTGAAATTACAGTACTAATACAGCAGTCACTGGTCTCTGTTACCAGTTACACTGGTCTCTGTAACTTTCTGTGTTACAGAAGCTGGTGAATGTGATTGCCAGTGCTATCAATGAGAAAAGTCTTCCTAAGACAATGGACCCTGATTTATGTCCTATCTGTGGCTGCTAATCTACAATAATTGTCATTCCTTCTCCAATCTGGCATCTACAGCTTCAGAAAGGTGATGTTAAGTTGAAGAAAGCTCACAAAAGAGTCTTAATACCTCTCCAGTAGAACCTTAATTAAAAGTGTGGGAGTCTTGGCAAAAAGACTGTATCAAGTTACAGGCTTTAAAAAAAATTAAGAAGTAATTTGGTTACAATCTCTAGACATCCATCACACTAATCAAGGGGAACTTCAAAACATACCACTTAAAGATAACACTATTAATCAGCTGAAAACGAAAAACAACTTGTATCATAAGATTGCATACTTTTAAGGAGGAAATTCAGTGGATTTGTCATTAGGGTCAGATCCCAGCTTGACAAACAGTTGCATTTCAGGTAAAGCTGGGAACACAGAATTTGTTTTCAGTCAACTCTGATAACATCAATGTAATTAAAAGACCCTCCCTGTACTTTCTTTTGAAGGCATAAAAGGTAGGAATTATTATTAAGCTTCTGAATGCCAACCTGAAAGAATAAAATCACATGGACAGACAGCATTCCTCCTAACTTGTCAAACCTTCATTAATCATTCCATATCAAAATCAGTCACAAGAGCACCTTTGATTTGTATTATTCATCATTGATTTGTATTATTCATCATTATTATTGCTGCTGTCAGGGTTTAACCCCAGCCACAACCAAGCCCATGCAGCCACAATCTCGCTCCCCACCAGCAGGAACAGGGAGACTCAGAAGGGTAAAAGGTGGAAAACTCTTGGGCTGACATAAAGGCAGTTTAATAGGGGAAGCAATGCACACTTTGCATGCAGGCAAAACAAGCCAAGGAATTCATTCACTGCTTCCCATGGCAGGGCAGGTGTTCAGCCATCTCCAGGACAGCAGGGCCCCATCACGTCTGATGGTGACTCGGAAAGACAAATGTCATCTCTGAGAAGATCCCCCCATTCCTCCTTCTGCCCCCAGTTTATTTACTCAGTGTGATGCCCCACGGCATGGAGCATCCCTTTGGCCAGCTGGGGTCACCTGTCCTGAGTGTATCTCCTCCTGACTCCCTGTGCACCCCCAGCCTCCTCACCAGCCTGGCAGCAGGAGCAGCAGAAAAGACCTTGTCTCTGTTAACCCTGCTCACCAGTAAGAAAAACATCTCTACATTATCAACCCTGTATTCAGCACATATCCAAAACACAGCCACTGAGAAGAAAATGAACTCTAGCCCAGCCAACAACCAGCACAGCTACAAAGCATGCTGCTGAGAATTGCTCACAGTAGCAAGACAGAGGGCACTAAAATCTGGAAACTAGCACAGTGTTGACATAAGGGAAAGGGGACCGAGGCTCTTAACAAAGCCAGAGACTTCTGGTCTCCTATGAGAGGGTGTTCTCTTGAAATTTCCTTCTGCCTAGTTTTTCCTAGAGTGATTACCTTGTTTGTCATTATTTTCTTCCCATTTCACTCTTTCACTCAAGTATATTTAGGTCTTGATGAATAGCAGGAGTTAATAGCCATAACACAGGAAATGAAAAAAGGATGATGGAAGAGCAATCTACAGTTCTTTATCAAATAACACTCTGAGACTGAATATTGTCTTCTTGTGCTTAGTGATCTACCTGCCTTTGCCCATTTCTCTTCTGCCTGGAGGTAAAAAACCCTAACACAGGTGTGAGACCAGTATTTGATCAGTTCCAGGGCCATACAAAGCACTGTTCTTTATTCAGGTCTGTATTGCTATTGGAACATCAACTTTCTTCTGAGGAGACTTTCCTCAGGATTCTGAGCCACACTTTGTCCATTAAACCACATTATTGCTTTTGCTTGCAGCAGCTGCCCTGCTGAGAAGAAATTTTTTCCCGATTCTGCAAATAGATAATAGTTCCCATGGTGAATCTTTGAAAAACAGAAGTTCGTGATACAACCCAGTAAATATCATGCCTGATATTAAAACACCAACCTAGGAATTTTCAAGGTGGAGTTTTATTTACCTAAAATTCTGCTGTTACTCTCCAAGTGACAATGTCTTACTACAGAAAAGCTTCCAGTAAAGTTGCTTTATTTAATGCTACTGTTACCCATAACTTTCCAGCCTTCAAAGGGAGTATTTTCTCAAATAGAGAATGCAAAGGAGCCCTCACCCACCCTCACTGGTAGGTTTACTGCTAGAGCTGAAAACTTAGTAACTAGTTTATTAACTTTCTTTCCATAAAGCAGTTGAACCATTTCAGACTAACAGCTTGCACTGATTTTAAGACAATAATGTAAATGTTAGTTTTAAAGTCTCATTAAAAAAAAAAAAGCATAAACAAAACTACTGTTCAGCTTCTCAGAGTGTGGCTTTTCTACTTTATTCAAATACAATAATTTTGAATTTTCTAAAGGGAATATTTTTATTGCTCATTTATCATGATAGTGCTCTGGTTTATGCAGAGTGAAACTATAAATGTTATCTTCTTACCCATCCTGACATAAAACAAAAATGCAGCACCCTCATTTGCAGCTATCTTTGATACAATTCCAAGAGCACGCAGAGACAAAAGCATCAATTGGAAATGTTTCAGTTTAAGACATACTTCTTCTGCACTTACTGGCAAGCAATCCAATTCCATTGGCCAGTGATCCAACCCAAGCAGTCTTGCCTTTCCCTTCTCCAAAAGCATCCAGCCACTCTAAATACAAGACTCCCACCGCCAGCGGTGATCCATAGCACAGGAACTGGGTGAAGAAGGAAACCACAACAATCACCCAGCCCCAGCCACCATCTGGTGGCTTCCGAAATACCATCTTGGCAGCTGGGTGCAGAGGCAGGGGCAGCACCTGTGCAAACAAAACCCAAAGAGAACAGAGTGTTAGAAACAGCCTGACCAGGGGCTGTGAGCACAGGGGAGCTGTGCAGAGCAGTCACGTTCAGCCAGGGGCTGGCTCAGCCACCCTGCATGAACAGCACAGCTCGCAGTGCGGACACTGGAACTGCCAAACTGCACCTCTGCTGGCTAACAGAAACACCTAAAGCATAGTAAGTTGTACAGACACAAGCACTGTATGAGAGAAAAACATTTCATTTGCTGAGCTCTAAATAAGCCTTGTGAAACCTTCAGGCAATATCTGCCACGGTTCAATAAAAGAGCCCCGTGGTCACCTGCTGTTAAAACTGTGGACCTCGAAAAAGGAGCAAAAAATTTATACTCAGTTCCAATCTCAGCACAGTATCTTTCCAGTTGCTAAGGTTTTTGCCACCAGATAGTGCACTCTGAGAGAAGCAGATCAAGAGGAAGACTGACATTTAGTATTAAGAGTTAAGTACTCTGCTTTGTCAACAAAGCTATGTGTAGAGAGCTGCATCCAAAAATCACTTTGAATATATTAGTGAAGCGAGCTCTAAGGCTGTGTGCAGGCGTGGCTCATATGCCAAGACATGACAGCAGCAAACATGCATACAAAAATCTGCTATAACCTGTTAAGAGTGTCTGCCCTCTGTGCAGTTGGCACACATCAGCCTTCCCCAAACTGGCAATCACTGCCTGGACTCCAGAAATACCACCTGGCTCCTGTGCATGGCACAATCCATCACCTGTGTATCTATGGCTTTAAATAACCCACCACCCTCACATCTCAAGACTAGTGTGTGAATGTAGGGATCGATACTTCTAAAATCCAGCAAATTTAGAGGTTTTCCAAGCTACATTGCTCTGGAGTCTCCCTGTGCACACAGCCAGCCAGCCCTCCCTCTCTACAGGGAGCAATCTGCCCAAGTGATGAATACAAAACACAAGCTCTGCTCCTGGCTCTGCCACTAACCAGATATATGATTCTCAATAGTTTCATTTCCTTCATCCTGGAAGATAGAAAGAGGTGAGATCTTACCCTGTTTTCTTCATGAAATAGTCTCAAGGACCATCTCCACACTGCAGCTTAAGAATTAAGACTGCTGCAGTAACAGCTCTGCTTGGGAGACTCCCAAGAGGCAAAGCAGAAAAAGAAATGCATTGCACTGCCTTTTTGACTTCGGAACCCAGAGGAAATGGGAAAAAAAAAATTACTGCTGTATGAACGCAATGAGGAAAACAAGAAGACAATACAGAATTCCCATTTGAGACCCTCACACCCTTTTATTGGGCAGTTTTTAAAAATTTGCATGGAAAATTTACAAAAACATTATAGTACAAAATTTTGTGGAATTGTATAGAGACATGAAAAAGGACAGTTCTAGTTTACAAATGCACTTAAATACTACTTTGAGGGTAGATACTCACAGATGATGGCAAAAAATCTGTCAGCTTCCTATAAATGTACCTTCATGTGACAACCACCTGCAGAAAAAGAGCAAAGCAAGTTTTCAGCCAATGTATCACTGCAACAGTTAACACAACTGAAAAAAATGGTGACTTCACATGAAATTTCTTCTTTTTAAAATCTTCTCAGAGGAACTTCAGAAGCAAACAAGTTATCTCAGTGGAGAAGTACTGATTTCCTGCAATTAATTAACATCTGACAGCAGTCTTGAGCCCTCAAATAACAAAAACATTGCCTACTAATGTAAAATACATCCTGGGTCCTTTGGGAGTGATTTACAATTTTAATATACTGACTGTCCTTGAAGATACAACATTCCCAGTTACAAATGTTACAAAATTATTTGTTTCAGCTTATAAATGTAAGCTCTGACTCACTCCATTGCCTGATCCTGTGAGATGCAAGGGTGGCAGCTGGGATAGACAGAAGTCATAGGAACTTTCCTGTAACAATACCTTTTACACAAAAAGGGATCCCTGTATTTCTACATGAAATATTTGAGTTATTTGAATGCAGTCCCCAAGAGCTGACCTATGCATCTGTCCATGAATTAAGTCACTCACTTGGCTTGTTTTGTTCCTGCCTAGAGGAAAAAATAATGGAAATAAGGTAGTAGCTTTAAAAGCAGACAATGAGACAAAGCAAGGAAGTTTTCAGAAAAACTACAATAATGGAGGTAGACAGTGAATAGCCCCAACTCATATTTGTTTAAAAATAAACTTTAGAAAACAAACAAATTCGGTTTCCATTATATTGATGCCCTAAAATTTAGCACAAAGACAACTCTTGAGTTCAGTTCTGCTATTCTAAACATTTCATGGGAAGGGAACAAGGACTGGACAGGAGAGAAAAAACTTTTTGTAGTCTTAGGTCATGTAGTCTCTTCTAATAGAAAGACTAAAAACCTCTGGATTAGTTTTTCAACTGTTGCAATGCTGCAGAGTATAACTGAACTTAACCAACTGTAAAAATTTACAGCAGTAGAAGTACTGACCTTCTACATACTGACAACTCCTATTTTGTATCTCAGATCTCTTTTGCATCTTTTAGCTAAATAACAAAACTTTAGGTAGCAACAATCTCTATTCTCTGAATGTTCCAAGCCATTTACAGTCCGCAGCTGTAAAGTAAAAAGTAAAAAATGCCATAATTTTCCCCAAAATAATCCTCAGAGGAATAATAGCTCTATAAAATCACAGAGTTGGGTTTTAATGACCTGGCTTTCCCTTCCCTTCTCCTCTCTTTCCTTCCCCTCCTGTTGTTGCAGGTTATTCCTTCACCTCACACTGCTGTGTGCCCGATACCTAAACTGAGGTATTTTCTAACTCCCCTGAAGGCTCAAGGCCACAGAGAGCAGGGAGCTGCCAGACCTGCACGAGGAGCCTGTTCCCCAGAGCCTTCTGCTATGATAGTTAAAGATGTCCTGGACAACCAAGCCACTGCTGGGATCGTGGATATCAATCAGCTTCCTATTGGAACATTATTTAATGCTCCTCCAAAAGGGGCAAGTTGTACTGTAGTAGCAGGGAAAAGAACTGACAGTGAGAATTAAACCTTCACTTTCACGGACATCAAATCTGTGCATCGACTTGGGGGAGATCCAAAGTGCCTTTTACTATTTTCTGTCTGTGTAGAAGGAGGACACAAGCTGTAAAAGATAAATGTGGACACCACAAATGAAGAAGCAGAAGCCCACAGAGTGAGGGGAGTTAATAGTTTTGGGTTTTATTCTCAGAACCAACCAGGAAGACTTGTGTGATCCTGGTAACAGATAAACAACTGTTTAAGATTCAGGATTCAGGTGGGAACAGTTTCACAAACCTTTCTGTTCACTAAGCCTAGGGATATTGTTTCAGACTCCAGGAAACCAAATTAAATAAAAATACTGAAAAAGAGACATGAAGCATAAAGAATTGAATAGTAACTTGAAATTTGGTGAGAAAAAGCT
This sequence comes from Taeniopygia guttata, assembly GCF_048771995.1. Taxonomy (NCBI): domain Eukaryota; kingdom Metazoa; phylum Chordata; class Aves; order Passeriformes; family Estrildidae; genus Taeniopygia; species Taeniopygia guttata. The sequence goes on along the minus strand of NC_133031.1, from coordinate 8,650,388 downwards.
TTTCAGTGAGTTGTACTCGCTGTGAATAAGAATCAGAGGAAGAGAGCTGCTTGATGAAAGCCTTTACCAACCACAACAAAAAGAAACCCTAGAGAACAAACTGAACAACAGTTTCAATGTGGAAAGAGAGAAGTGTCTGGCTGCAACTATTTGCTTTGCTCCGAGCACCATTATCACAACACTGAACTCCCTTCCTATAAATCTTAGATTTTGGCTTAAAGATGACAGATGAGCACAAAAAAGAACATGAGTACCACTGAAACATTAGCCCTCAGCACAGCAACTTGTATTAATCTGTGGCAAGAGGGACTCTTGAGAAAGACAGTAGCAATGTGATTGTTTCCAGTTTGTTCTTTGTGCAGCCAGAGCCCGAGTAAGTGTGTTGCTTTCTGCGAGCAGCACAGGGCTGCAAAGAAAGCTGATGTCAGCAGACACGCTGCGTGATTAACACTGGGCTCGTCAAGTTTTGCAAGGCACTGTTACAAATCAAGACGGTACCAGCCAGAAAAGTAACATCCCTCATTTTAAGCTGAATCAGACTTCTTGTGAATTTCTGGTTATTTTTCAGGCAAGTTCTTGCAACTCTCATCTGAAATTCCTGCTACCCTTAGCTTGCAAGTAACACCTAGAGCATGAGATTGGTGCACTATGGTTGCTTTTAACATGCTCATTATTTCCAAACACCTGCACGTGTACTGACGCAACAGCACAGGCATTGTATTAAATTCACTGGAAGATGCATCTGTACTTCCACGGCATCAGACTTAACTGATGTTCTGACCATAGTAGCTCTTGTGTGACACTGAATATATATGTATATACATATATATTTCCCTTCTAACTCTCAATATTTAGGTCTGCCTATTTCTTACATTTCTCTACTTGCCCTTCTGTCAGTCAGGCAAGAGAGCCGTCAATATAAATGTTTCCTTCTATTTCTCATGGATGACAGAAGTGTGAAATTTAAATCAAAACAAAACACCAGAACAAAACCTAACAACAACATAATGTTTTTCCATTGTGCAAAATTAGTTTACATTAAGAAGCATCAGTGGGGCAGCACATAAACCAGTCAGCTCTGTACAAATCTGTCAGCTCAGCAGAACCAGTCCTACCTGTTTCCAGAGCCTCACTGCTCCAGAGCGGATGGAAACCCCCCCAAAAGCACAACTTTAGTGCCTGTCGGTCACTAGCACACATCCATGTAGGCAGATGTGAGCCGGCGCTGCTACCAACCACCAGCCAACATGATTTACCAGAGATCTTCTCTGCAAAACGAGAGCACGATGCGCGCCGCCTTACGCATCACAACCTGCGAGGGTTCGCTTCAGCATCTGCTCCCTCAGTCCGTGCGTGCCCCTTGGCCGGGGGCTCCGTGGGGATGGATGGCCTCTTATAGCCCCCGGCTCGCCTGGCCTCTCCCCACGCCCCCGTGGGCCAGCCCCCAGCCCCGCGTTACACATTGACGCCTTGCAGCTCCAGGCCGGTTTCCACGGGAAGCGCTGATCCGCGCAGTGACGCGCACCGGGAGGTGACTGAAGGTCGCCCTCGCCGTCCCGACACCACCGCACACGGCCGAGCCGCGGCGCCCCGCTCGGGGCAGCCGCAATGGGCACACGCGGAGTTCGTGCCACGCACTGATGGCGACGGGCGCTCGCTGCCATGTGCCCGAGGCAGGTGCCGATATCGCACACCGCCAGAGCCCACCGGATGGCAACGGGACACGCCGGGAGGCACCACAGCCAACACCGAGGGGTGGTCGTCGATGGGCACCGCAAGGGATGCGCTCGCCCCGGGTCGGCGGCGCGATCCGCTCCTGTTGGCTCTCCCAAAGCCGCTCCCAGGAGACCGCGCAGAGCCGCCCCCGGGGCCCCGGCCCGGACCTGCCGCCCCCCCGCCCCAGCCCCGGCCCCTGCGGGGGCTCTGTCCAACCCGCCCCGCGCCCCCCGCCCCCCGCCCGAAGCGCGGTCCCGGTCCCGGCCCCGTTACCTGCGGGCGGGCGGGCGGCCCGTGGGGCGGGGGCCCGGAGCCGCCCCCGGGCAGCGGGGCAGCCCCGCATCGCGGCGGGCGGGCGGGCCGCGGCCGGCACGAACCGGTTCTAACTCGGGCGGGGGAGGAGCTGCCGGGGGCCGCCGCCGTCTCCGCCCGCAGCCCCGGCGAGGGGGCTGCCCCGACCCCCGCCCCTCGGGCAGGCGGGGACTCACCTCGCCGCGGAACGCTGCCCTGCCCCGCTCTGCTCCGCGGGCCGAACCCGCCCCGCCGCCTCCCCCTGCCCGGCTGTCGCCGGGGACAGGCGGACACGCGTCCCCGGCCGACGGTCGTGCCCAGCCCGGGCCGGGCGGCCGCAGCGGAGCCGTGCGGGAGCCGCCGCCGTGCCCCTGCCCGTCCCCAGCGAGGGCCTGGCCCCAGGCACGGTGACCCCACCGCCATCCCCCGTCCCCCGCTCCCTGCCCAGGCAGCGCAGGGCCGGTTCCCTCGGGCACTCCGCCGCGGTGCCCGAGGCAGCGGAACGGCCGCAGGACGGGGATGGGCGCTGGCTCCCGCCACCGGCCATGCCAAAAGGCCGCAAACCTGCGCTGCAGACAGCGATGCAGGCAGCGCACCTGCAGCACTGCCACCCCGGCCTACCCGCTCGGGGAGAGACAACTCCCTCGTGTATCGGCGCACCCACTGCCCGCAGAGGCAGTCCCATCGCAGCCCTGGCCCGGATCCGTGTGCATGGCACGTCCCGCGCTGTCAGACGCACGGCAAGGTAGTTGTAAAGTTCAGCCACCTGCAATATTCACCCTGCAGACTGCAAAGGCTGTCGCAGAAGCTGACTGAACACTCAGCAAGCCTCTATCCCGGGCGTGTTCAGCGTGACAGCTCTGCTGCTACCTTTACCCAATTAGCACTCAGGTAACCACACACCGCAGGTGGAAATATAAATATTCCCAGAGTTAAGTGACATTTTGAGAGCTGAAATATTCCTAGACCTGAAATTCTGATGCAACCTCAGATGTTCACAGCCTCTGCAGTTCCTACAGGTATGGCATCGCTCCCATTTTCAGACCTGCAGTCCAGACTTACTCCTTCATGCAATATTTACAAAGGTTTGTGAACTTCAAATGTCTTTGAAAGCGTCTTGATCCACACCTCGCAGTATTCAGGTAAATATCAAAATTAAGACTTGTTACTGGAAGGACTGACAGAAGAATGACATAAACTCAAGCCTCACTTCTAAGACATCTCAGCTGGCGTTGGGTTGTGTTGCGTATCTCGTGTCGAAAAGGGCAGCCAACTGAAGGGGGGGAGAGGGGGAAGAAAGGAGAACAGGAACTCCCAGAGCTCTAGAAAACTGTTCCAGGGAGGAGAACTGAAATAAATGGCATTTAACCTAGAGAGAAGGAAGAGGGGAAACATAATAGAACTTCAAGAACTCTAAGAGACTACTGTGAAGCAAAAGGAATGACATGTTCTAAGTATGCATTAGACAAGTGAAAGAGGTCAGTAGGCTTAAATTCCATCCCCAAGTAACTGCTGCAGATATTAGGAAAAGCTAGGCTAGCTTGTGCTTGCAGAGATTTCTTTGGGAAGTGCAGCATTTTGGGATCACGTGTGCTGGAGCTGCTGAAACAAATGACTGAAGACAGCTGCCCAGACAGTAAACAGCCACTGTTTACTTTGATTGCTTCTTGGGCTTCAGCACAGGCTGAAATTGAAAGGGTAACCAAAATCTTTCCATAGCCACACACAAGAGACAGCTGGGAAACAGCAATTCTGAATTATCTGTCCAAGATGTGCCGATTCCTTCAATCAAAGCCTCACTTCAATAAAAAACCTTTTTGCAAATAAGTGCATATAAAGCTCCAGTTCCCATTACAGTACTTGATACAGAAGCTTAAAAAATAATATTGTGGGCTAAAATTAAATACTTCACTCTTGCAAAATTGGTTTGTTCATGAGCATCTGAAAAAATCAGTGTATTCACAAGTTCACAATGGTTTAGCTGGACAGGAATATCCAGAAGAGTTAAGGCATGTCAGTGACAGGAGTACATTGACACACACTGGATCCTTATGCAGGGGAAGCAAGCCCAGTCAGATGTAAACCAAACTGAGTTCAGATCACAGGCAGCTTTGGACCTGAACAAGAAACTCCACTTGAGAATAAATATGCACTTTAAGTGAATATATATTGACCCTAATTGCTTTACTCTAACTTCTCTGAATGTCCTCCCGATGACAAGTCCCCTGTTTTAATTAAACCCATTCTTAATATGAACATGCCAGTCAAGTGCATACCATAATTTTGAGAGGCCAGCCTTGCTGGCAAGAAACAGAACTGGGAAAACAAGCCACAGAAAAACAAGGTTAGAGGAAACAGTCCCTCCTCCATGTCTCCTTTGTCCCTGGTTTCATAACAAGGAATCCAGCTCTCTGATCAACTCTAGGGTTCTGCTCACTTGGCCTACAGTATTTTGGCAACTGCCATTTGGGTTAGATGTCACATCACTGGTTAGTTAATCTTCTCATTTCTTCCCTTCGGAAACCCCTCCTACATGGCCTTCCAAGGCCCAGTGAATTGTAACAGTGCCATAGCTGCACTGTTCATAACCACACTTTAATCACACACATCACCAGAATTCTTAAATTCTCATTTTAAAATAGAAAATTAAGTAAAACAGTGAATAATTGCTATAAGCCACTTTCCCCCTCAGCCTGTGGGGCCTAAGAATTGAAAGGATAAAGGTACTTGTGTAGTATGACCAGGGATGAGAGCAGCACCTGGTTAAATTTTACCTGATTTTTGGTACACCATGGTTGCAGGATGTGCTGTTCTGGGTCACTCACAGCTGTACCAGTGAACAGATGACGGAGGAATGTTCTCTACTTCACAGCCAGTGCACTAGCAGCAGCTCCTGAAGGTACAGAGAGGAGAATTAGAGGGTATTCAAACAGCCATCCTGGTCCTTCCCAGCAAGGAATGTAGCTGGTGCTGAACACCCTAAATCCGATCAAAAGGATTATCACTCTGGGTAAAGAGGCAGCAGGTTTGGGGGGTTTTGGTTGAGGTTTTTATGTTTGTTTTTTTGCTTGCTTGATTTTAAAGAAGGTCCAGATTCTGCAATGGAGGAAAATCTCAAAACATAACCTAATTCTAAATATTTGATCAGTTGTTGTTCTTTAAATTGTGGTCCAGGCTGGGGAGCATCCTTTTGTATCTCTGCAGTCCTTATGCAACCAGCGTAGGAGGAGAGAGTCTGGAGTGAAAGGGTAAGGCAAACATGTGCAAAGTCCATTTTAGGTGTTTTGTTAACTTGCTTGTGGAAAATGTCCATTAATGATTGAAGAGGGAACAAGGTGAGGGGAATAATCAGTAGTTTGACTGGAGTTTAATCTAAGCAGACATATTAAATATTGATGCACTCACAGAGTCTAAAGGACACTCACTTGTCTTCAGCAGCTGGAGAAGACAACACTTCTGAAGTTTTAAATTAACCCTTCATGTGAGAGGTGAGAAGCATGAAGCTTGTCAAGTGCTATTTGACCACTTTAAGCAGGGTCACTACACCTTCTCTCAGATTTGTGTGAAAGGGAACAAGACTCTTTCAGCTGCAAAGAACACAGATTTCCTAGGAGATGCTAATAAAGCACCACAAAGCTCCCTGGCGCCATCACAATTACTCTGACAAGGAATATTGCCTACTTTGTCTGGGAAGAAGCAGATATAGTGGCAGAATTGTCCCTCCCACAGTCTGGCTGTCACTGATAACATTAAATCCAAGGTTTCCACCACCATCCTCTGCAGAGCTGTCCTAACACGGGCAAGGCCTGAAGTCTGTGCTCAGGTGAGCTGTGTCCCCAGTCTGTCTCACAAACCAGCCAGCTGCACACAAGGGAGATGGAGAGGAGCCCTGCACAGGAGCACGTGGTGACAAGACCAGGGGGAATGACTTCAAACTGAAAGAGGGGAGGTGTATAATAGATAACAGCAAAAAAGTCTTTACTGTGAGGGTGGTGAGGCCCTGGCACAGGTTGCCCTGGGAAGTTGTGGATGCCTCATCCCTGGAAGTGTTCAAGGCCAGTCTGGATGGAGCCCTGAAAAACCTGGTGTAGTGGAAGGTGTCCATGCCCATAGCAGGGGAGCTGGCACTAGACGATCTACAAGGTTCCTTCCAATCCAAACCATCCTAGGATTCAAATGCTGCTTTATAAATCAGTTTCCCATATTAGTCTTCAAGTCTACATATATGCAAAATAAACCTCACATGGAAAGCTTGTAAGAAAAGAAAAGCAGCAGTCATCTAGCTTTGAAAAACTGTAGTCTATAATTTCTTTTTTGTTTCATTGCTTTTACATGACTGAATGGGTGAAGGGCATTTTAGGTTCTTACACTACCCATGTAGGTAATGAGGACATCACCTGTATGTCCTCTTGAGGGTATTACCAAATGAGGGAAAAGCTATTTAATCAAAGAAATTTTAACTTGCTTATCACTTCAATGCTCTTGCTATACAACCCAATCAACCAATGCAGCGGCAAGGAGCGTTTTTTGATGATGTCTGAGGTACAGTTTCCTAGTAAAAGTTCATTGTAACAAACTAGAGGATTGTGACAATTTTTATGTAACATAATCTTCTGAATCTGTTGTATATATTTGCATTCCCTAAACTGATAAAGGAACTATTTGGGTTTGGCAAATAATGAAGTTTTCCATATTTAGAACATTAGGGAAAATCACATTATTTTAAAGCTATTTTAAAAATCACATATACTTCAATTAAAATACAAAAGTGCACCACGTAATGACAAGTAAGTGCTGACAGCATGAATCACATCTGCTAAGAGTGCAAAATGGAAATAAAATTAGCCCTGTATCTCTAAGCAAAGGGATTTATCAGTTCTATTTTCTTCCAGGAAATAACTAGCAGGATATTTTTATTATGGCATAGGTCCCTTTTGACCTTCAGGTTTGCCATAAATTTACAAAGATCAATTCCAGTACAAACCACAAAAGCTATTTTTACTGAGATACAAAATTTAGGTTGTTCAACCCCAACTTCCCTTTCCTGATCCTGTTACATGCCCCTCACAGTAAAGTTAATCCCCATTTAAGATGGTGCATTATCATACTGGGACAGTTTTACTGTTTTAGGAAAAAGATTCCATCTTCTTTAGAGAGCAGAAGATTCCTTACAGAGAAAGGCAAGAGTCAGAGCTGTCTCTAATAGCAGCAAATATTGTATATATGAGTATGTATGGTTACATTGGAGAACCAGCTGACAGTGAAAATACCAGCATATTAAAGAAATCACAATACATAAATAAACCACTTTTTCAGAAAACAATTCAGTAACTTATCCTTTTCCCCATCACTCCTTTCTGAGCCACTGTATTTAGGGCACATAAAGTGCTTGGTTAACTAGAGAGAGGCAGACTGGTTTATGCTATCTCTGCTTTTTTATTCTTTATCTGGAATATCAAATCTCCTTTCTGAGTTCTATTTTGTATTAGCTTCATGCTTTAATGGGCCAGAATAATCACCCCTATGGAAGAATATGATCCAAAATGGTTAAACATATTTTCACTTTCAGCAGTGGATGGACAGAAAATAAGAGAACTGGATCCTTAGTACTGCTGAAAAGCATTGTGATCAGGAACAAGGCAAATCCCAGAATGTCCCAAACTCCAGTGAAGGCTGCAGTAATCAGAGCTGTGGCAGAGGGCACGGTGAGGTGGCTGAAAGGCATTACAGAACATCCTAGAAGAAAATAACAACTCGTTTGTTTTGCACAGAATTATCTCCAGGCTCTCCCTGCTGGCACATGACAAGGAGGGGGCTGTTACCAACATCACACACTGCTGCTGCTCCGGTGGGACTCCAACCATTCACTGCTGGGACACTCCAGAAATCCTCAGTTCTTCCCCCATGGACAGCCTTTAGTCTTTGCAAAGACTATAAGAAAAAAAAAAATTGACATCTTTTTGCTCTGGAGCTGAAGTCATCTGTTTGGCCCACATTTGGAATCTCAACAAATCAAAGGCAAGTGTTTCTTTTGAGGTGGTCACCAGGTAAAGTATCAATCCTCAAGATGGCTCCTCAGAAGCAGTGTTTCCCTGCAGAAAATTCATCTATTTCTTGCCAACAGAGGGTACTGAAGTTTAATGGCACACATTTACCAGGGCAGGAAGCAGCACAGTGCATTCCTGTGAGACTCTGCAGAGTACAGACATGATCTTTTCATCATGCTTGAGTACTAAGTTAATTTGATAGACCTGAGTTAGCTTTTCCCTCTCTTATTAACCATACTAAAGTATCAATGAAGGCACTTATTTTCTGTCAATTAAATGGAGAGGATAATAGTAGCAGTAAGAAACCTAAACTTAAACTTTCTTAGCTAGAAACCTAAACTTATCTCATTGCTGTCTCCTTGCAATGCAAATGCTGTCAGTTTTTTCTGTATAATGCAGTCCTGCCACTTCAGATGTAGCATTGTTTCTAATGCTGCCCTTAGCCTAGAGTTGGGTCCTCACAGGCTGAGACCAGGATCCCAAATTACACTCCCTTTTTCTGGTTATGCATTGATCTGTTGGCAATACAGCACATGCTGAAATAGTTCACAATCACCCCAAATGTCTGTAAAGAGCCCCAAGAAAACCCACATCCTTTAATTCTGTCTGCCAAGACAAACTTGGTGAGTGCAGAGACCAAAGGGAAAGCAAAGTTCCACAATGGCAGAAGGTTATTTTTAAGCTTATGTCAAGCTGACACCCAGGGCTTGTCTAAATATAGATTTGTCCACTGTAAACACCCTTAGTCTGCATTTAGTGCAGACACAAGCAGAGTTACTCAGCAGTGACAGACAAGACTTGCATCCACACCCAGGCCCACAATAGCACTCAATCATAACCAATTCCTGAAAAAATAATTCGTAAGTGGTTTTCTGCATCCAAATAGAAGCATTAATCAAGAAAAGCTTATCTCCTGCTGTTGGTATAGCACTTTTGCCATCTAAGCTCTCAAGATGAGAAGCAAGCTCACCAAGGAGCTGCAGCTTTCAGGCTGCTTTAATTTACTTACCATGGTTTGCAAAGAGCAGGCAAGGAGGGGCTATGCAGACACGTTCCTTGAGCCTCTGCAGTGGCTCACATGTGACAATGCAGGAAACAGCCTGTGCTGGGCAGGTGTGGGGCACTGTTCTGCCACTCAGAAATCCTGCCTTTCATGCCGTGGTTTCCTGCTTATTCCTGTCCTCTCCTTGTTAATGCTTGCTCTGCTTCTGAGTTGTCAATCCTTTTATCCTGCAGCAAAACACTGCTGTGCTGGACCCTCTGCCTCAAGGTCTGGGAAACTCACTGCATTTGCAAAGAGCTTGGACAACTTACAATCAATAAATTAGCTGAAAACCTGCTTGGTCTGACAACTACAATGTAAACATATCCAGTGTGTCCTACCACTGCAATGTGATACTCTCTCCAAGTTTATGTGAATCATCTCCCCAGTGACTGTGAAGAGAACTGGAAACCATTGTCTGTTTACTAGTTATTGGAGCTTCCTTACCAAAAAAGTACAAACACAAAAAAAGGGGTCTTCACTGAAACAACTTGGAACTCCTCTGTAACTTTACTGTAAACCAGATATAAATGTTTAACTGTACCTATGTGAAACTTGCTTTGTATTTTGGTCTCTGCTACTTGAAGAGCTTAGAGCAAAGACTGCCAGAAGAAAGGCTCAGAATGCTGTATTACAGCAGGTTGGCAGCCCAAGTGTCAATGCCATGTTCCTGTAATGGAAGAACTAGAAAAATTAGAAAACCAAATTGTTCAGTAGGTAAATGTGTATTACATCCCTGACCTGAAAACAGGACATGGAAGGTTCCTTATTCTCATGTGACACCTCTAATGCCACATATCTACACAGCAGGTCATGCACAATGCCCTACAGAGCTCCTCGACCATTTTGTGAGCATGAAGATTTACTTTTGATTGACATTGTCTGTGGCTTTTTCCCTATTTGAGGAAGACTCCAGATACTTGTCACAAATAACACTCCTCACCCAACATGGCCATGGCATTTTAACAGTCTTCCAGAGCACCTGCTGCTGAGCACAAATCAGGCATCAGATGTGTCCTGTAGCAGAGCTAGAGGCATGAGGGAGCACCATGGCCATTAGGATGAACAGCTCTTCACAACCACTGTCAATATTCAGAAATATTAATTCAACATTTAAACAAGGCAGAAAGAGTTCCTTTATAGCATTTGAGCCTTGGACAGTTGGTGTTAATCCTTATTTCACAAGGGATGCTCGTAACACTTCCCAATAAAACAGGCTGAAAAGATGTATAAGGCACGGGGAACCACCTCTTCTGCAAAGTGAATCTATTGTGCACTGCTTTCCTTTAACCCACAGAATTCCTGGGCTCAGAAACAGTGGATGCAAAAATCTGTGCATCACACATCTGAGCAAGACAGCAAATGGCAGATTCCTACCAGCGTGTTTCAGTCCATGCAATCCCACCCTGGAATCATGAAATCATTAAGGCTGGAAAAGACTTCCATGACTGAGTCCGAGCTTTGACCAAACACCACCATGTCAACTAAACCACAGCACTAAGTGCCACATCCAGTCCTTTTTTGAGCACTTCCATGGATGGCAACCCTACCACATCCCTGGGCAGCCCAATGCTTAACCATCCTTTCAGCACAGAAATTCCTCCTGATACTGAACCTGGATCTGCCCTGGCACAGCTCCAGTTTATGTTCTCTCATCCTACTGCTGGTTGCCTGGGAGAAGAGGCTGACCCTCACCTGGTCACATCCTCCTTTCAGGAAGTTCAGAGCAATGAGGTCTTCCCTAAGCCTCCTTTTCTCCAGGAGACAAATACTCCATGACAATGAGAAGAGAGAGGTTGAACCACCAACCCAGTGACTTCAGTCTTAAAAATCCCAGTGCTCTCTGACACATAAATAGAGCCCCAAGTGACTGATTTGGATGGCATTCAGACAGCATCACTGGAGAACTTGCAAGTGGCTCACTCTAATAGGCACAGACAGGTCTGCTTTAGAAATTCTGTAGCATGTTCATGTCCAGTCTAAACTCATTTGGATAGTTTCTAGCTAGGGGTTGCTTTGATCCTATTGCCCCTCACAACAGCTGACCCTCAAAAACTTTTGCTTTTTGGTTAGCAATTAGCCACTTACCACATCTAATATAGAGAGTAAAGCTTTGTCCTTGGTCACAAGGCTTTGGAGAAGCTACTGTTATAGCTGCTGGGTTTGGTTTCTTCCCCAAGCTAACTCATGTATTAAAGACAAATACTGACCACTTTCAGCAGGAATTCAGGGTGCTTCCTGAAAGGAAGCAGTCCTGCACTGAACTGTGGGATTGCACAAGTCACAGAGCAACGCGAGACCAAAGGCTAAAGCTCAGCAATGGGCTGTGATTTTTGCATCACAGGGTTAAGGCAGGGCTTGGACTGAGCTTTTCAGATTCTTTCTCTGAGCCTGCCTCAGAGAAAGGTTATTCCCTCACTGACTCATGGGGATTACTTTTAGGTAATGGAAAGTCCCTCAAAAGAGGCATAGGATCTGCAAGGACATTAAAATGATCTGAGAGTCTCTGAGGCAAAGAAAGCAGTGTTCATTTAACCAAAAAGAAATAGAACCTTCTTTACTTGACGATACCTACCTGTGCATTTCAAAAACAGTTGAAACACTGGAGAAAGTCTGTCTTAATTATCTCTACACAGGCTTGCAATTGAGTTTTAACACACAAAGCATTCCTACACAGTTCACGCTTGTGCAAACTGACACTTGAAATTTCCTCTTCCATTTCCTTACTGCTGTTTTCTCCTCTCCCATCTCACCATTTAGTTGTTAAAAGAAGTCACTAGAATTTGTCCAAGAATCCAACCGGCACAGACTTCATATGCAGTAAGATGGCATCCTAAACATCAGGTTAAGGTTTCATAGGAAATGCCATTGCTTCAAGTTGAAGAAATGTTTTTTCTTAAATATTATTTTATATATCCACCACTAAGGAGCACAATATTAGAGGAGATGTACCCTAGTTAACAGAGTTGAAGTAAAACAGATGTAAAAAGATGAATTGCAAATTTGAATATGTCAACAGTGAATTAAAGCTGCAGTTGTAGAAGATAATTATTTTCCTCCAAGGGAAGTTTTCTTCTTTAGCCTGACAAACCACCTTAAGTTTCTACAGTCCGGAGATGGAAAACATCCTTAATGGTTTCCGCTAACCTATCTTTGAAATCGTACAGTAATTATGTAACTGCTCTGGAAACAGGAGAGGAGCAGCCAGGAACCCTGCCTCTGAGCAGAGCACTTGGGAGGGGAAATACAAACAAAAAAAGTCTTTGCTGAATCTTTGCTCTGTGTTGAGACTTCCCCCACCTCAGCCTTAGGCCAACTTGGATTATAAAGCTGTAGCAAGTGTCAGGCTTTCAGTGTCTGTTCTATTTTGGGGATTTGTTGTGGAAGAAGAAAGTGCAGCCTGAGCACCATGTGAGCAACTTTAATATGAGGGCATAACTGCCAGGCAAACAGTCCCCTGGCTCCTTCTGTCCCTGTGGGAATAAGGTTGCTGTGTCTTTCATTGAACTCTGAGATCTGAGGCTTGGAGGAAGCATTCACTTTGGAAACCACTGTAACATTTTCAAAAAGGTGTAGATGTCATAGCTAATTTCACAGCCCACTCATCCACTTGGAATTTGCAGCCAAACTCAGCCCTCATTTCTGCTCTTCTAAGTCCAGAACAACTTCATTGTAGATATTTCATCCATGGGAACAAGAACAACAGCTGACCCACAATACCTAGGTAAGTGCCAATTTCAGCCCTCAACAAATCCAAGTGTTCTGGAAAACTTACCAAAGGTTGACTGATTGCTGAATCACATAATAACAGATCCGTTGCAATAATAAATTTTAAGTAAGATCAGGTGACAATTCATAAATGCAAATGGCAGTGCTGTTAAAAATTAAAAACATTACAAGCTATTTTTTTTTCTTTTTTTTCAGAACAGGTTTTAAAACAGGAATCTGGAAGAAAGGATATAGCTGAAAAGCATGTGCATGTATGGAAGTTGTACTGTCAGCAGCAGATGACAGTAAAACCTTCTCAAGTTCATAATCATCTGAAAATTACAGGATGTTTGTACCATTGAAGTTAAAACTGTAAAATGTAGTTCTGCACTGGTAAAGGAAAGATTTTACAACATTGCTAAAATGCAGTAGGGACCAAAGAACAAGATTTGCAAGAGAAGCAAATAGTAAGAAAATAAAACTGGCAGCATGTTAGCAAAAAACCCCAAACTACCAAAACCCATTAAAAAAAAAAAAAAACCCAACCACCCCAATGAAACACTCAAATTAAATAATGAAGGCAGGAGGATTAAATATATTTTCATGCCAGTATAAACTGTTCATGATGTGAATTCTGTAGCCTGAAATACTATCTCAGTCACAACCAGTTCTAACAATGTAGTTTACTCAACATTTAATGGCTTGACCTTGTAAATCTTTATCAAATCTTGAGCAAACATTTTACTACCATGAGGCATCCTGACTCTAATCAATTAAACATTAGCACTTTGGGGGAAAGAAACTGGCTCCCTTTAAATTTGTCTTCCAAGGAGTAACCTGGGGAAACAGAAACCTTTTTATGATTAATGGAAACACAAAACTGAGAAATAGTTTCAGAGTCGGGAGGAGAGTTTTGCAATGGCTGAGTAAAGTGAAAGTATTTGGAAACCCGAAGCTCTTTAACTGTAGCAAAACTACTGCGTTCTGGCTCCTTTTCTGTTAGAGAACAAGCTGAGCTTCCCCCTCACTCTAGGCCATGCAAAGACAATTATTCTGCTCACTGTGTGTTCTCCTCACCCTTGTTATCCCTCTGGTGCACACAAACTTCATGCATTGCCATAATGATCCTTTCCATTATTTGAATTAACTGGTAGGACTGTAATGGCATTTCTAAACCCATTTGCACATGCATGTATATTTCCCTAGAGGAAAAAAAGCAAGGTTCTTCATGTCAAGAGACTATGTGTTCCCATTAATATAGGTAAGATTTGAGCTAGAATTATAGTAGTTAACATAAATTTTAATGCAAAGAGCCAGCGTTTCAGTTAGGCGGATTCCTACAAATTCACCATAAAAGAGAAGCCAAATCTTTATGGTGCAATCTTGATTTACACAAACTCTTTTTGCAAGAAATTGTCCCTTAAATCAGGAAGGCTGCTAGAACAAGGGCACAGCATTCCTGGGAGCATCTCTGGGAAGTTCTTGGAATGTTTAATCTAAAAAAGTTCCCCTACAAATTCAGACATTCATTTCAATTGCGTGGTGTCTATATATATATATAATATATATATATATAACAGTATGGAATGCTTTAGTCCAGATAACAATTTTTAAGAGAAACTGAATGTCTTTTCAAAATATGAAAGAGTTAACTTGAAACCCCTCAACTACCTTCAGAAACTAACAGCACAAAAAATGTATTTAATGAATACTCAAGACAACAGCCAGACTAATCCTAGAGTTCCTTAATAGTGTGAGGAATGCAGTAATTTTTAAAAGGTTTAATTCATTGGTATGTTGTCACAGCTAACACTGATTTTGGACAGAAAACCCAGGAAAATAATTTCAATAAAACTTATGACACTTACTGGTTTCTAAGTCTGCTGTATAAAAATCTGTGTGTAGGAAAATTGACTAGAAATTTTTGAAGTTATACAGAATTATGTCCTGATAACCAAAAGCAACAAAAAGTACATTAAGTTAAAGACCATTTATCACTTTAATCATTCATCCACAGGAACTGATTTCTAACTAGTTTCTGTGGAAATACAGATTTTGCAAATATATACCACTGCAGCTGGGGATTTCATTGTACTTAGGAACTTTAATTTCTCTACTGGCAAGTCTGCTGCAGTTTCCACTTATCCCTACCCAGCTCCAAGGGTGGATGGAGGAGAGCCCTGTTACCCAGCCCCCGCAGATCCCACAGCTCAGGACCCGCCCTGAGGGCCCAGGAGGCCCCAGGGGTACCTGAGGCACCTGAGCCTGGTGCCACCACCCAGGGCAGATACCCTGCAAGGGAACCACACCCAGAGGGCACTGATAAAAAAAATAAAAATTCCAATAATTGGTATTTAGAAGGGACTCACAAGCATCATCAGGTCCAATTCCAGGCCCTGCACAGGACTCCCTGAGAGTCACACCATGTGCCCGAGGGCGTTGTCCGAGTGCTCCGTGAGCTCTGTCAGCCGTGGGGCCGTGACCGCTTCCCTGAGGAGCTGCTCCAGTGCCCGACCACCCTCTGGGGGAAGAACCTCCTGACATCCAACCTAAACCTGCCCTGACACGGCTCCAAGCCGTTCCCTCAGCTCCTGTCAGTGCCACCACAGAGCAGAGATCGGTGCCTGCCCCTCCTCTTCCCCTCAGGAGGAAGCTGTGACTGCAATGAGGTCTCCCCTCAGCCTCCTCCTCTCCAGCTGAACTGACCAAGCAACTTGAGCCCTGCTCCTGTCATGCCTTTCCCTCTAGGATCCTCACCACCTTCATATCCATAGCGTTGTATCTTTTCCAAAAAACCATCCAATGTTTTTCATATCAAAAAAACTGCAAAAATTTACATACAAGTGACCCAAAACAGTTCACCTATTTTTGTGATGCAGATGAGCAATCTGCATATTCCAGAAAAGTCAGGTACCAACCACAGCTGAACTGCAAAACTGCTTCATGTTATTAGACCTAATTCTTTCCCCTACTAGAAAATTAGCAGAAGTAGGTAGCAGTATTGAATAGGTACAGATAAATCAGGTCAATTTTTAGGAAGTGTGGAAAAAAAAAAGTCACAGCAGATCTAAAATTCCCATCTCAAAGCAGAAAGATAGAAGCATTTATTCTTTACCTCTTTTACATTTAATATTTGCTGTTGACAGCAAAGACAGTGTTAAAATTCACTAGAAAAGTAGTGAATTTTACACCTTGTTTCATTCAGCACTGTCAAAGAGCACTCAGATCCAGTATGGCAAGAGCCCAGCTCACAACACTGCTTTTTCACACCAGGTCGAGGGGGCCTTCAGTGACAGGAGGGAAGCCAGGGTGCCTGCAGGCACTGAGGGGAAAGGAGGTAGCAGCACACACTTCTTAAGTTCAGCCCCAAAAGTGCCAGATGGTCACACCACAGATACTTGAGACTCCCACAGATCACTGTTGGTTTCATTAAATTCACATGCCAGGCTATGTTCAAGGCTTAAGAGAAAAAAAAAACTACAGGACACGGTGTAGAGCATTTTCACTGATACACAGAATTTGGAACACAGATGACTCTCATCAACAGCCTCAAAAGCCTCAAGGTTCCCATCTCAGACTTTCCAACTGTACTTCCTGTTTTCTGCATCCAAGTGAACTAAGTCTTTATACATACCTTCAGTCTCCATCTGGGAAATGCAGGACTGACCTCAGCCTCTTCTTGCTGCTGCAGGATGGCTGTGCTGTGTACTTTGAAAGGGACAGAATAGTCTCAGAAGCATGTGAAACACACTGATAGCCAAGCCAGCACCTTTACATTCAGGAATGATTAGGTTTATTAAAATTGCTTGTTGTGCAATGCATCACTCTTTCTCTCACTCCCAGCAGTTTTCCAGGATTTCTAAGTTAACCCCTGTAATGCTGGGAACTTGCTTTCCTTTATAAAGGGGTACAAGCACTGGAAGAAATAAAAAAGAACCATCTAAAGGGGTGATCACCTGGATGAGGCAACCTGAACTTAAACCAGCAACATGTCATCTCTCCCTTTTTTTCTGCTATTCTGAAAATGCTCAGGTGGCTCATTCCTGCTCAGACAAATGCCAGAAAACAAAGGACATGCACAAAGACAGCATCAGCTCATTGCCCCATCCACAGACCCTCTAGCCATGGCAGTCAGGGCCAAGCAGAACAGCTGAGGAGAATAAAGGCCTTTTAAGAAACACTGCCTGTGTTCCAAGAGCAGAGCTACACGGATCAGCTAGGTTAGCACTGGCTGAAATACACCCATGGCCTGGTGCCCAGGAATTTGCAGCCATCAGAACCCAAGGATCTCACTGGTCAGAGTGGAAGAGCTTCCCATTGCAGGCACAGCTCTGTGCTGACTTCAGCAGAGCAGCAGCTGAACAGGACAGAGACAATGGATTCAACCAACAAGTTTAGCAACACTCAAGACAATGAATACAGCATAAGGTTAAGTACCTCTGAGACTTTCAGATCTAAACCCAGAATCTTGGCAAAACAACCATACACAGCAAGCAATACTTAGACAAGTTACTCAGTATGCCACAGGTGACCTCTGTGCTAAGCTGATGGATGAATACACACAATAAAAAAGTGACAAAATCAGAAACATCAAAAGGGATGGCACAACAAAGTACTCGCGGAATTTACACAAACGCATACAATCTAAGGTATACACTGGCTCATGCTCTAAAATCATTAAATAGAATAACTGATTAAGGTTTTACTAAGAAAATATGTAGAAACACAAAAGCTATGGTGGATTCCTAAGACAGATCTCCATTAAAAAATAACTGAATCCATCAATCATAAAAGGACTTAACTGAACAATCAGGTGTGATTACAAGACAATCAAGAAAAGCTGGCAGACAGCACCTGATACCATGACCTTTACTACTACAAAGGAATAGCAAAAGCACTTTTCTGAGCTACAGAATATACAGCACATCCCTTAGCATAGGCAAGGAAACATTTTTTGCCTTCTCTCCTCCCCACAGTTGATACCATATTAGAAAAATAGCTGTCCTGCCATGTACAGCTTTTGGCTCAGAACACATAGGATGTTTTTCTGTAACTTTGTACAAATATGCTTCTCTGCGCTTATGAACTGAGAAAAAAAATGGTAAAAAGATGAAACTCTATTATCTGCTTTACCCTCCCAAGGAAAAGTACCTTTAAGGTAAGGAGGTCAACTAAGACCAAAAATACTGCAGCTTTTGCTGTGGCAAAAAACAGCCTGAACTCCCATGGAAGGCAGCTGTGAGAAGTTAAACAGACATGTTTAATTCAGAAAGGTATTCTGGAATTTCCCCACAATAATAACTCAAGAAATATAGCTACATTCTTCCAAGACAGAAGCAAAACTGATGGAGTCAAGCATGCTTTGAGCTTTGAATATCCACCTAATGCAAAGAGAAGAGCACCTCCTATGTAAACTTTATTATGTGAACAGGTTATTGCCCAGGTTACACACTCAGACATTTGACACAAGGAATGGCCCAACTAGAATCAAAGACATCAAAAACAAAGACAAACATGTTTTTTTCTCTGACCCCTAGTTCTCATTTTTCTTACTCTTTTTCCCAGTGATGACAGGCTGATAAAGAAGGAAATATACATCCACCCAGTAGTCTTCCATACAAGTAAATACAAAAAAATCAAGTGTTTATTGGAAGTCTGCATGAAGGCACAGATGAGCTTGATTACAGACACATCGTAACAATTACAAGTATATGTAAACACCTTGAGATATACAAAAAAGCAATAATACAGCTAGTACAGGAATAGACTGTAACCTGCTAAAAAAACCAAACTTCTTTCTATCTGAGGTTTTTACAACAAGCTCTGACCCACACCAACACAGTGAATGTTCTTAAAATCACCACTTGGATTCATACTCAACAAGTCTCCACTTTGGCCATTGTTTGATCCAAATTTGAAAAGGCTTCCTTCACTAGAATCAGAAAAACATAGAACAACCAGCTAGACACCCAATCAAGCTATAATGAGGCTTTATTGATTCTCTAAATATACAAGAGTAATCACCAAGGTACTGAAATTAAATATAAGCTTCAGAAAAGCTCAAGGATGCTTGTTCCACTTGCATTTGAGGAAAATGCTGTATTTCTGCAGGAAAGGAACAGTCAACAGCTGTCAGGTGATTTTTTTCTTCCTCCACAGGAGGCTTAGATTTCATCTGAAACACCTGCCAAAACAAAAGTCAGCAATCACAAAGTAAAGTGCCTTGGACAGCTTAGGTTTTACCACTAGAATAAAACATCCCAGTTTAAAGATACAGATTTGTGTTTTATCATGAGAAAACCCACCTTTGCACACAGAAGACTACTTGCAATATTTCTATGGAAAGGGGAGTTGCTTTTAGTGACTTTTTGCTGTTGTTTTTCAATTAGATACCAACGTCATAAACTTGAAGAACTGCAACACAGCATTTTTTCCAATGGAAATCACAATTTTAAAAAAGCCCCCCCCTCCCCCCCGAAACAGTTTTAATACAGGCAATCTCCAGGCCTAGAAAAAGAGCACTCTGAGCAGCAGTTTCACTACAGAGACACAATTTTCACAAACTCAAACTTCAACCATCTGTCCTAACTCTTCACTCCTCCTCTACAAAAGCATTATAACCTCTGGAGCCCCATTCCAGTGACGAAAGACTCCCATCCAGGTAATACATGCAGAACAAAACCTAACACAGCTACGACATTTCTGCTGACCCTGTGGCCACATCATCCCAACTGAAAGATGAGGTAGTACTTTTCTTTGGAGCCAAACTAGTGGAACAGGCACAAGCACTCTTCTCCCTAAGGTAGCAGCAGCTGCCTGTAATGCAGTGCCAAACTCCACAGTTTATCTCCTCTTCAGAACACACCTAAAATCCAAAACCAGCTGCTTAGAAAAATAAATCATTATATGAGCACACACTCCCACTTAAACTGCATTGTAAAGGCCACAGTCTGCCGTGTTCAGTGACTTCCTCCTGTCTACACAGAGGCATTGACTCAAACTCTACTTGTACCGGGACTAATGGTTGTTGACTAATTTGGTTGTTACCCAAAATTAACATGAAGGTATCCTGAGTACTTGTTATAGTGAGACGTGGAATTTCAAATAATTTAAATTTTTAAGAACCTTGATCCAAATGTTAAAAATAAAGAAAGGCTGGGAGAGGAATTCTGTTCCTCGGGGAACTGAGGAAACCATATTGTCTCTATGCATACAGTCCATTTGGTATTCAGGGGCTCTGTTTGCTCTCTCTTCAAGAGGAGAGATCTTTCCTCTCAAGGAGGTTGTTGTAACATATGTATGTATTATAATTTTATAGCTTACACTCATAAACCTTCTGTTTCTTATGAGATGGCTTGAACTGGAGAAATATGCTCTGCATAGTCCATGCTCTGTAGACTCCCAAGGATCAAAAAGAAATAGACTGCCATGACTGAAAAAAAGGAAACATCAGAAAGAGTTGAACAGTATTAGGATTTGTACTGCTTGTAAAACTAAGCACTAGGGTCAGGAAAAACACTGTAAAACTCAATCAAGGTCCCTGGCTGCATCCTCTTAGCAAAGCAATAATTGACACCGAGGATGAGACACTGTGTTTCTTTGACTGACATACTATTTAAGGCTTTTATTTGTCTCCATGATCAGTTTCCATTTATTTAACAGAGTCCATGTAGTCTGTACAAGTGCAACTTGCACAGATCCCAGGAAGCTTTCTCATTGTCATTGCTTCCAGGACTGCATTTTTCATTCAGCTGAAGTGCACAGGGATTCCACCCAGGCAGCTGGATTCCTAAATGAAAACATTTTAACAGGAAAGAAATCCTGTTCTGCTAAGCTCCAGTACACCAATTGCCAATAGAAAAACACTAACACTTTCTGGAAAAACTCTGATGTATTTTCTGTCCTTGGGAATGTGCTCTCAGATGAGTACATGTAATTAAAACAGTCTTATCTGGCTTTTAGCTGAAGACTACCTCCAAACAGTCCCACCTCTTCTTCCAAAGAACTGGAACAAATCATGGATAAAATAAACTCTTAGTGCTCTACAGCTGCATTCCAGTGTCCAAGCCAGATCCCTCGAGAGAAAATACAAAAAGAAAGCTGCTTGATTGTCAGAGAGGAAAGCACCGCTAAAACAGCTGAAAAGTAGATTTTATTTTTTTAATCTTTAGCTGTGAAGGGGTATGCTCACAAAATGCTCCACACAGCTAGAAATTGCTTCTGGGGACTTACAAAACTAGTCACAATGCAGTGTGCATCTGAGAGGCATTAGTGATGAAAAGGATGTCAGAAAACCACCCAGGTGCTTCTGAGAGAAACAAAGCACTTAAGCCCTCAGAGTGAGCTGGACCTCACTGTCAAGTGAGTCTCTCCAGTCTATAGATCTGATAAAATCACAGCTGCAAAATCATAATTCATGACTATAATTCACAAGGAAAACTGAAAATCCATTTACATTTATTAGGAGATGGTTGTGCACAATTTCTCATCTTATTCAAAAAGTCTACAAATAGAGTTTAACACTTCTGATTTCAAGCAAATGTTTGTTCAACGTTCTTAGTTCAATAAGGCCAATTTAGTGCCTTTTTACACTTTCAAGGTTTAGTATACATTTGTCAGTTCTTCACTTTCTTCCGGTAACAGTCCCACTGGAACAGTAAGGAAAGTTCACTAAGACACTTTATAACAGCAGCTGAACTTGGGTTACACAAATTCAGTTTTGGAATATGCTTCAAATGTAAATTATTCTAGGCAATTTTCCATTTTGAGATCTTAAAACACCATCAAAGGCTCTTCCCTTTCCACCCACATTTGTGCTACCACCACCATGAGATTGCCCTCCACAGAGCCATACATCCAAGGATCTCAAAGCACTTCAGAAAGGAGGGCACCAATGCAAATTCTGGGATACTTGAGCTGGAATCCTACTTAATAAAGAATATATTTTTTTCTTCGTCTTATGTTTACAAAAGGACAAGCATCAAACTAAGCTGATCCTGTCTTCACCTTAGTCCCACCTCTGACTATCTGTCACTTTCTCTCATTCAATCCTATCATTTGTTCAGGAGCTCTGTTTAATTATAATGCTCACAGCTGAGTTTCCTCTATGGCAAGCTGAGCATCTGTTATGGTCAATTATTTTCAGGTGGAAGTAGTGGTCAAATTTTAGGTCTGTCACAATCTTGAGAATTGTTTGACTGGAGAGTAACTACCATAATTAATGTAATGTAATTTGATAATGCACTTGATCCCATATTGGTTTAAGAAGTGTAATAGACTATATATGCATTTCTCTAAATTCTCTCAGAGCTGAAACTACATAGCTACGGTGAAGAAATTCTAATTTTGCCTTAAGCGGAACATTTTACAACATTATTTTAACTTACAACTTTGATTTAGAGCACTATTTTCATGAAGATTTTCAGTTTGCAATTCTGACTGAATAGGTGAGTGGCAAACATGACATTATATGTACAAGTATTAGTATACTACCAGAATGCTGTACTTCTTTCTTAAAAATGTCCTTAATAAAGCATTAAGCATGTCAAACAAACTTTTGTAAACAAAAGATAAATTACTCATGTTCTGCTCTGATTATAGCCAGATACATATTCTCATAAAATAAACATTCTCTTGTCATTTTCCATGGCCCACATATCCATACATATGAGGTAAACCATTTAAAATTATCAATAATATATAAATCCCAGTACTCAACAGGAACCTCAAGAAAAATGTAACCGAGTAGGATGTCAATATGAAGAAGTGACACTTTGTTCCACTGCAAAGTGAAACCAATTTATTTGTGCTAAATGAATGGAAAGAATGTATTTGGAATACATTTCTTTTTACATTGTACCGGCTTAGGCTGCTAAATAAGCATTCATTAGTGCCATGTTGTGCTACTTTCTTGTACTCTGTTTCTACCAAGCAATATAAAGTTTTGGCTGTTATGCCAATATATTCCTCTATGCTCATCTCATTTTCTAAGTTTTGAACATTGAAAATACCTGTTCAAACTTTGCTTCAGGGGCATCACAATGAATATATTTTAACAAGAAAGAAATTATCATCAGTTGTTCTCTACAATCACATCGCCTTCTGCAGCAAAAAATTCCAAGAGCACACACTTGAATCAGCTCTCAGTAACCTGTGGGCAGGACCACACTCCCCTACAGTCACTGCGACAGGGCACATGGTATGGGCAGCTTACAGGTTAACAGAAATGTCAAGTGACATCATCAAATCTTAAGGTCCACAAATTGTACATTCCACAGACTCCAACAAGCCAGTTCTCTCAGTGTAAAGTTCTGACTGTACCATATGTTTGAGGTGCTTTTAAACAGGAGAAGTACGGATGTGTCCTCTGTGAATTAAGCTTATTTGCTATGTAATACCAGAGAGCTTGTGTCTTGGGCACTGATTAGGGTGTCTGACTCACTTTTGCACTAGAAGCTGATATTTTAAATGACTGAAACATAGTGCTGATCTTCTATAAGCTTGGTAAACACTGTAATATTTCAGAATTTATCACGTAGCCCATCATGCCTTTCATTTTCTGCAAATTGTCATGAAAAAATATAAAAAGGTATCCCTTTAATTTTACAAACCTAAAAGCCAGGAAAATGAAGCTTTGGAGCCAAGCAAAACGACATAATGCCGTATTACCAAACAGAGTAGCAAATGTTCCAGCCAGAGAATGGACATACATGTAGTTCAAGTAAACACTGATGGAAAACTTTGTTAAGTTAGTGTTGTAGACCCACAACACTGGCTGCATTTTATACAAACGTTTACAACACAATTAACAGTGAAGCCTATATAACCTCAGTGCAAATAAGTCAAATCCAAATATGCCAAGTAAGCCTTTGGCTTTTAGTAAACTGCTCCGTGTTATGAGTCCACTTCTGACATAGAGACTGCTGAGCACATGCACTAAGGCTGAGAGGAGGGATGCACTGCATGTTGAAAATTGGCTGCCTGCGATGCCGCGGCTTGGCCCGGAGGTTGCACAGGTGGTGGAGGTGGTGGCGGAGGTGGCTGCACTGGGGTCTGCGTGTTTGGAGAAGGAGGAGGAGTGGGACGTTTAAATTTGTCGGGGCTGTTACTTCTTCGTGGTGAAGGCCTCTGCAGAACAAATATTGAAATTATGTTTAACACACTCCTGAACAATGTTAGGTGCAAGTCCTCTAAACTTGGCAAAGGAAAAAAAAAAATCGCACAAAGAAGTCTGAACAATTATGTGGGAAGAAGAAATTTCAAAACATTGCAGGAGTCACAATACAACTTTTACATAAAATAAATCTTCCTCTGAAATGGAGTAGCAAAGGAAAGGGGAGTACTCTTGACATCAAAGAGAAAATGCATTCCTTCCTGTCAGCTTGCAGGAAATGAACACAAGACATGTCCTGCAGATATGTTTACCCGTGATGACCAGCAACCTAAAAAGAAATGAGATGCTGCAGGCACAGTATCTCCCAGCTGTGCCTGCCCAACCAGTAGGTGCTGAGGAGCCCTTGACTTCATGCTGTGGGCACATGAGGTACAAGTATGTGGTACCTGAGTGTGGGTGGGTGTACTCTGTGAGTATCAGAGTCTGCCCAGAATCTCTAGTTCTCTGAAAGACTCTTAGCCCACACACTAGAGCAAAACCAAAGCATAATACAAGCTGCTCTTTGGAGAACAAAAAAAATATTCCAATGCTTTGAGCTGCAGGAGTGAAGCAGTTGTTAGAGAGACCCCCTCAACTGAAATCACAGATTTTCAACAACTGGTACATTTAAACAGAAAGATTTAAATCCCACTTTATCTTTACAAACTGAGGGGCAGGAGGAAAAGGATCATCTTTAATATTAACAATGCAAAAATAGAAATCACACTCCACAACATTAACTTCTGCACTTTTGACACAAAAATGCTCATTACTTACCAATCCGGTTAGCATTAATCAACAATCTCATGGCATGACAAAACACCTACCCATAATTACTAACTGACCACAGGTGGTCAGCTCTGGGGAGAAGCATGATTACAGTTCTATACAAAATGTGCTACAGGTAAAGTTAAATTTATTTTGCAATGGAGATCAAAAATGAAGAGTCAAGAATGAAACTGCAGTTTAGTTAAATCAAATATATTGTATCTATTTTTCTGCACAACTATGTACAATAGATTAAGCATATATGTAAAATCCAAGAGAGTCTTGAAAACTGACTGATACCTCTGAAACACTTAGTATCATTTATTGCATTTGAATACATATAATTAGGGGACCTGGTATCAGTATTGAGACAAACCCATAAGCTGCTTGTTGACACCTTTCTCTGAACAATTAGTATTTTGTTCTCAGGATGATCTGTTTCAGTGACTCAATTCATTTAGAGTTTTGGAAAAAGTAGTATTTCACAGAGAACAAACATAACAAGTTCTTTGATAAACCCATTTATAAAGTTAGTTTCCATGTTTCCCAGAAGCATAAAGATCTTCCTCTGATTAACTTATGTGATACACAGCCATTGGCTGAGCCCCAACTAGAATTCTACTTTCCTGCTGAGTGCCAGCTTCCTTTCTGTTCTACCTATCATTGCAGTGTTCCCACCCACCATAGCTCAGTGAAATTGTAACAATTACCTTTGCACACTCATCTAAACCAAAAGCACCCATATTTTAACACTGTACTAAAAATTCTAATAAAATATGCTTTTACATCTGAGAGCGACAAGTATAAGCAAAAACCTTGACGAATATTTACATACTACTATACCTGCTGAGAAAAATCAAAATGGTCTTAACACAACTACCATAAGGTATTTTTGCCATATGGTTAATATTTAGGCTTTGTTTGCTTATGAAACTCCACAAATATTCAGAAGAAACACAATGAAGTGGAAATGCATCAAACATCGCAGGTAAAAAGGAAATAAATTCAGTTGAAAGATATGAGAAATTTCCCTAACAAATGTTTATATTAACTTTCTTCTTTGCCAATGACAATAGAAAATAAGAGTTAACTGCCTGTTACAGTGACATGATGGTAGCATTGTGTGTCATCCTGAAGAAAACCTGAGCTTGAAGCAACCTCAGATGACTCATCCGTCAGATGGTGGAGACTAGGAGAAAAATGAAAGCAATGTTTTTACTTCCTGGGATAGGCTTAGTAGCTTAGAACATCACTTTTCACACCCTGCCTGCTGATCCATAAGATGATACCTATTACTGTCCTTAAGATGATAATACATCCTATTCTTTTGCAGAAAACAAGGTTCTCCAAAAAGAATCAGTTTCTGAGGGGTGAAGAGGAAAATCAGGGTTGAAGAAAGCAGCAATAGGTATCTTGGAGTAAGGAGACAAAAACAAACATTTACAAAAATGTTTTGTAAAAAAGTTTAAGGACAACCACTCATAACTTCCAAAAACCAAACTATATAGGTAACAAATATTTACTCATTTAAATACTTACTGTAATACCATGGGATGGTCCCATATGTTGCACATGAAGGCCTGGGGAATTGTAGTAAGACATTCCAGCTCTAGTCAGTGAAGTTGGTGGTGTGAAACCAACTGTGTGACTTGCATATGACAGACCTAAAATTGTTAAAACAAGGTAACATCAACATTCTTGTTTGATATTAAAAACTAAAGTGTGAGGGGTTTTTTTAGATTTTTTGGTTCTGAATCAATGATAGCCTAAAAACTGGTAAGTACTACAGATAAGTCATCTAGAAAATACTAATTGTACTGAGAAGTGTGATGCTTATTTATTTTCTTTTCCTGTAGCATACTACCATATGTTTAAAACATACATTATACAATGCTAAACGTAACTTTTCACTTAAGATAAATGGTGTAAGACTCCTACAGTAGCTTAGTTCTAGTCCATAAGTATTTCCATTCAGCATTCCAATTCTCCATGGAGGAAATGGCTCCCTGAACTACATAAAGTCTGAAGAAGCAGAGAGGTTGTGCCTGGAGAAGGCATCTAGGCTTCTGGGTCACTGGGTCACAAAATAAGGTTCCACAAGAAAACTGGATCTAGGTGGCTCCTCCAAGGCATACCAGATCTGAACCGAGGCTTCCTTCTCTTTTGCCTCAGCATTTTAAAGATCTTTGGGTTGGGGAAATGAAAACATCCTGGCAAATGTTACTAGCTGGACTAGGCTAGCAACTAACATTTAAAATTGCAACTTGTTTATCTACATTTAGGAAAGCCCAATATTCAAAACTGCAAATATCCAATTCTTTCATCCAAGTATTTCCTTTTTGTAAGAACTCAATTATAAAAATGCAGAGTTCCTGTACAGCTCTATTTAACCAAGGAAAACAGAAACAGCAACTGCCAAATGCTTCGAGTTCACACTTAAAGCATTCTGAACAGCTTGAGTTTCTCAAAAGAGTGTATTTTCCAAAACCTTTTGCTCCTTTCTGCTTTTTGACAAGAATATCATAAGGAAGGAGTCAGGACTTTTCTCAGCTGTTTACAATTAGACTCAAGCAACAGCTTTGGAGAACAATGACTGAAGAACATTTCTGAAGGCCTATTAAAACTTTTATAACACAACACTGGATTTAACAGTTTTCACACTTCAACACTAAACCAATACAGAACAATGTGCCTGCAGCAACACTCAGCATCATCCCTGTCTGCATGCACCTGTGTTTCTGACTACAAGAGATGAGACAAGATCTGGACGAGAAAACAGAACAAGCCTCAGATCACTAAATGAAGTAATATAAACAAAAACTCCCTGTGCTTCCTTCAATTCTGTTTGATTCTGTTACATTTTCAATGTATGCCTGGTGCAAATTACAAGTTACTCCCATGAATCCCTGCCACTATGGAGTAACAACAAAATTAATCTGCCTTGTGACTATACAATCTAATTATCTGTAGAGCACATGTGTTATACTTAAGTGCTTTTGTAAGCACCAAGGATAGGAACAGGTCAATGTTCAGGGAGGTGACAAGGCAGCCAGTCAGAGGTAAGAGCCTAGAAATAATGGGCAAAACAGAGCCACCCCTGTAACGTGGCAGTTCTGAACTGCTTTGGAATAATCCAGCTCCACAAGCTTGACAAATGCAAGTCTACATGGCAGCCAAAGAAACAAAACCAGAGCACTGCACATACATTCAGGATAGTTCATCTCTGCAGCCCAACACATCTATCTAGCCTAGAGGCAAAGGACAGAACAGTATCTACACTGAAGACTAACTGGTAATTAGAACAACTAATCCCCAGCTGCCTAGGAGTAACAGTAATTACACTACCTTCAAAGTTCTAGAAGATTTCTAGCACAGTGATCTGTGCAAGAAATCTCAGCAGTATCTCAGCTTCAGAGAGTCTTCAAAAGTAGTATCCCAAGCCATGCAGGCACAAAAGGCTCTGGGATTCAGAAGCCAGAATCAGATCCATTCAATCAGCTATCCACATGAAATTACAGCATTTCTAACTGGTTACAAATTCTGCTTCATATTAATCTACATATTCAAGGTACATCATTTCCCAAATGAAATATGCCAAGTCATACAAATACTTGATGCAACATACAGCTGTTTTATTATTCTGCGCTGATACTTCTGACATCATCTTACTCTACTACTTTAGATACAAAATACTCTCAAACCCTGTTTGTTTTCATCCATTACTGCATTCATTTGTCACAGACAGCTCTACAAAATTCCCTATTGATCTCATTAGTTCTCTAACAAACTGCAGCTTCTATTTTTCTGAAGTCTGACACTTCCCAAGTGTTGATATTAATTTATTAGATGAAAAGAAGATTAATGCAGCTGCCTGTGCAGACAAGCTAGCATGGAACATTTACCACATCAAAATTCTCAAACTCCTAAACTCTGTTAGAAACAATAATTTCAGCTGTGCTTCAGAGTGTGTTTCAGGATACTCTGTGAGATAAAATTCTCACTCTTGTATCAACTACTGATGGGAAATCAAGTTCACAGGGAACAAGGAATGCACTTCAGTCTCAGTATAGGAATAAACTGACAGAGTTCTCCTGCACTGACACATCAGCACCTAAACAGGGTGCACTGCTAAGTAATGCAAGATGCAAGCCTGTAAGTTAGCAGGTAATCTGTCCCACACAGAGCTGCTCTAACCCGTGTGACTGCAGATCCAACCTGCAGCTGGACACTGTACTGTTACAAAGGCTGCACACAGAGAAACACAAACAAAGGAGCTGTTCCTCCAGAGCAGCTCTTGGCACAACTACACTGCTGTACACCCAGTTACAGGAAAGGGATACAAAAACGTGTATTATTTTCTTGGTAACACACCTGGCAAAACACTGAAAGTCAAGTCATTTGGCTCATTTCAGAAATGCAAAAACCTTCTGAAAACTCATAGTCATACTGCTCATCTCTAACATCATAACATGGCTTATGGCCATAGCTGGTTTTCACACGTGCAACACCTGGACGAAAACTATTTATTGTCCTTTGAGAAACCACAGTCAACCTTGAAAATTCAAGGACCTAAAGACATTTTATATGTTCTAGCAGACCTGTGTAATAAAATGTCTCATTCCTATCTTGTGTCAACACAGAGCACATCTCATCTGCCTGGCAGGTTCTAGAGGTGAACATGGAAAAGCCAGGCATGCACAATTAACTTCTTTATGTACATGGTTTTTGTGACCACCATGTAATACCCACAGTCAACAACTTGTAATGAATGTTCAAGTGCAATTTTAAGGGATTTTAAATTTCAGGCAATAAATGTGTTAGTAACACAAATGCATTTCACTTGACTTAAAATATATTCAGTAATTAAAAACTCAGAAAAAGTTTGTTGGCCTCTGTTATACAAAGTATGTGAGACAGGAAGTATTAATTTAACAGTTATTGTTTAATAATAGAAAATAGCAGAAGTACAAAAGCCGTTTCTCTACTGAAATGAAAATCGACTTTTTTTCCAACATGTTCACAATTAAACTTCTCTAAGAAGTTTTGATTCAGAGCGAAGTATCAGTCTCATTAATTACTAGCTCTTCATCAGACTCTAGAAATCCATTTGAATTATGTGTCCTGTTGTGAAACTTGTGTGGGAAGGGAGAGGGAAAAAAAAGACAGCATGAAAGAAAAAAAAGAGGAAAAAAGAAATAAAGTTCAAGTGATAGCTACTTAACTGATCTTCAATATCTGTTCACAGATCTGAAATATAGAATATCTGGTCACCATCCAAGAACATGCTGCACTAGAAAACACCTAAGGCAAACCTATTGCATTTATGATGCAGGATTTTTTTCTCCAAACTAGATTTGAAAGGCTACAGACCTAAATATATTAATAGGGCACGTTACTATGTGATGCATACAATAATTTTAGAAACTGGGTTAAATATTTACCAGGTGATATAGGTCTGCTAGAACTTGGTGAGGGTGTATAAGGGATAGGACTGGACACAGTGCGAGGTCTTAATCCTTGTGCAGACATCTCATTAAAATATCTAACAAAAAAAGGCAAAGAATAATTAGATCAAACCTTTTAAAATGTGCCATGTTTTAAATGTTTCACTGTGATTTTTTTCAATTCCCATAAGAATCACATTAGGAAGTCATGACAGGAACTCTGGTCATTGCTGACACTGGCTTAACCTTCCATGGAAGCAGCTGGACTTCTCTTAGGCATTTGCAGTTAAAACCATATAAGTAGCATATGATTAAAGAGCATGTATTAAGGTCAGAGATGTAAACCATGTCCAATCTGACCCATTCTACATTCTTGCACTTCACACATCATTTCTACATTGAACTCAAAAACTTGGTTGGCTGGAGTGTATCTTCCAGAAAGGCATTCAGCACTTATCTGAAATCATGAAAAAGGGTGAAGAAATCATTAAAGTACTAACAATTTGTTCCAACAGCTGATCAGCCATAGCATTAAAAACATGTCCTGTTTCCTACTTGAATCCCTCTTGTCCCAACATTTAAACATTTGCTCATCCCATCTTCTGCCACTGGAAGAGAGACATTTTCAACCCAGGACCATCTCACTAAAGGTACTTTCAGGCTGTGTTGCAGGACACATCCCACACTTCACTATGATAAGCTGAACAGAACAGAACCTGAGGCAAGGCATTTTTCCCCAGCTGTAATAATTTTAGTGATATTTATTTGTCCTTCATTCACTGACTACAGTGAAGCTTCTTCATTGGTATCAAGTGCTATATAAAAGAATAAAAATAACACCAATTGCTCCTAATTGCCACTCACTGTTTTTATCTCAAGAGATTTTGTGGGTTTTTCCCCCACAGCACTAGATTGGCAGTCTCAGGTTGAGCTGCTTAGGCACTCTCCACTTAGATTTTCCAGTCACTTTAGATTAGATGTCCCCCTGCTCACCTTCTCCATGTGGCTGAAAACCAGTGCACATGGGTTTATATTATTAGATTCAGCTGTGTTTCTTTACTGGACACAGCAGAGCAGCAGGCCAAATTTGCTACCTAAGAGCCCTTTGAGACTTAATTGTCTCCTCTTCTACCAGTGTGTTCTCAGGAATTCTTAGTAGCTGCATTTACTTCCCCATCATAATAAAGAAAACCAGTAACACGGAACAGCATTAAAATTACTCCTATTTGATGGAACTCACAATGACTACTTTGAGGTCTGTTCATAGACTATTTGAAACATATTCTGATACTGCATCTTGCTGGTGTTTAACCAGGGTATTCAGAGCTAACAAGCCACATGCCCTAGCACAGGCTTGGTGTGTAGTGATACCAAAGTTGGTTTGAATTTGGGTAGACCAGGTAATAAAAGTAGCTGCAATAGAGAACAACAGAAAACTAACAAACTAATAAATTAGGGTTTAATTAAATACGTAAGTTTTAAAAAGAGCTACCAGTGGCAAGGTTAGTTAAACTGAACTAAGCTATCTCTGCAACACGCAGTGGGTTCCAATGCAGACCAGTGTGTGAGTTCCAGCAAGGCAGCATCTCTGATTTAATGCCCTTGCAATCCATACAAACAGAGTTTCCTCAAAGTCATCCCACTGCCTGGCTCAGGTGATGTGGAACAGCAACACCCCATTGGCATGTGTCCTGGTTTCAGGTATTACCCTGCTACTCCAAAGAATAGGATGGAGGGTTAAGACAAATTGCTGTTCTGGAGAAAGAGGCTTTGGGAGAGCTGTGTCCTTTACATTCAGGAGAGCATCTTCACCTACCCTCAGTTACAAGCAATATCATCAGCTAACAGAATGCAACTGCAAGAAATGGATAGCTGACCCATCACCACCCTCATTTTTAGGAAGATGTAAGCTGACAAAAATCAATGTTTTAAGATCATAATGGCATATAGCTCCATAAGTATTTTGCATCTTCTCAGGCTAATTACTAATGACTCGTCTGTCCTTCACTTTGCTTTCTGTTACTTACACTGCAAACACTTGATTTGGAGTTATTCTGCCAGGTCTTC
Organism: Taeniopygia guttata; assembly: GCF_048771995.1. Taxonomy (NCBI): domain Eukaryota; kingdom Metazoa; phylum Chordata; class Aves; order Passeriformes; family Estrildidae; genus Taeniopygia; species Taeniopygia guttata. Next base: position 8,618,153 of record NC_133031.1, on the reverse strand, counting down.
GTAGTACCAGAAAAGTAAAATATGACTATTTCTTAGAAGCAAAGAATAGTTAATCAAATTTTCCTCCATTTTCCTGGTTACCACTACTTACAAGTGGGCAATAAAAAAATATTAGGAAACTATAATTTTGGATTAATACTGGTAATTCTCATAGATTCAGATTTTGACTGTACTTCCATTACACTGTAAACAGTGGAAGAAAAGGTAAGCCTAATAAGAAAAAGATCCAAGCTCAGAATCCCCTATTTCTAAAAATTTAATTTATATAGCATTTGCTACATCTTAATACCAGATGCCAATGCTATATAGGTCAAGTTGCCTTGGTGTTTCATTAGAATGAACACACTACTCTGAGCTTTAAGGGTACTCCTTACCACAAAGTATCTGGTACTTTGTTTCTGGTAAATTACATCTTATAACAAAATATTAAGGACCCAAGAGGAAATATAAATCTCTCAGTATCAGAAAAAATACACAGCACAGAGTAACTTTTTTATTTATTCTAAAGGACCACCATAAATCCAAAATACTGTACAACAATACAACCAAACAATGAGCATTTGGTAAGAACTAAGAATGTTTTATCCAAAATGTACTTAAAATCCTCTTTCAAGATATAACACTGTCATATTTCTATGACGCGAGAAAACACTAAAAGGCACAATATAAACCATGAAAAACTCAACTAAGGTCAAGGCAAGCAAAGCAGCTCGCAATAAAGACAAACAAATCAAGGATGTTTTAGTTTGGACATCAAGAATAACCCAACAGTTCTGGAAATGCTTCCTCTCTCAAAGGTTTTACACAGTATCCCTTTGTATTTGGCTGAACATATTTTATTTTCTGCAAAGGATAAATCAGGCCCAAGTAAAGATGCTGTCCCTACCTCACAGAATTCCTTGCAGTTACCAAGGTAGGAGCAAACCAAGAGTGTTGTGATCAAATTGTCCTGATTTTCAACTCCACAGCTGTATTTATTTCAATATATATTATCAAATCCCCAAAACAATCTTCAGATAGAAATATTTTCTTACTCAGTGTTAAAACTAATGCAACATTGATACAATTCCTGGACTATGCTGGAATCTGATGTGCATATTAAACACACATAAAAGTCACTTCTAAAATTATTCTATAATATTCAAAAAGTAGTATAAATACTGATAAATAAGTCCAACACATCTACATGGCCAAAAAAATACAAACCTTTCGTCGTCCATTTCTAAGCTGGATTCGCTTTCTGACAGCTGTCTGCAGAGAGCTTCCCTACGTTCCATCTCCCTCTGCAGTTTCCTTTGAAGTCTCAAGTTTTCTTCTCTCATATGTCGCTCCTCTTCTAAGTATTGTGCCATCTTCTCTGAATCTGAAATTCATCGTTTTGTTAAAAGTTGATTAAAATTCAAATTCTCAGGCAGCCGAGTATGTTGTGCCTAATTTTATTCCAACACTTCAAGATGAAGGTGTAGAAAACGCTCAGGATAGATCACTGAAAATTTTCACCTCTAAGTCATTAGTTCAAAGCCTAATTCAGAATAGTAACTACTAAAATAAACTACTGTTTGACATCAAGTTTGAAAACAAAATGTAAGAACAACAAAATTCACAAGCATGACCCAAAAGTATTTTTAAAAATAAATCTGAAAAGAAAGAAATATTTTATTAAGAAAGCATTACTAAAACCATTAAGAAAAAAATACTGATTCCTGCTCCATTAAAATAATGCTATGCCACATTTACAAAGATTTTCCAGCAAAGCACTGAAGACATTATTTTAAAGGTATATTTTCATTTTGAAGGAGGAAGCACAAGTTCTGAAACTCCAAACTCAAACTTGTATTAAAATTGCTACCTTATATATATTCTACAGCACTCTTTCAACTACACATCTTATCACAGAAACTGTCCAACAGAACATGTACCAATATTAAAATACTAATATTAAAATTATATTCAATTTTAATGTTAAAAGCCAACAAGAGGTCTACTCTACATCAAAGGGCAATTCGAGTTGTCAGTTCTAAATAAGTTCAGCAAACATCACTTAAATGGTCTGGTACCACAGATTATTTAAGGTGATAAAGTCAAATTATGAAAAGTTACAAAGCTTTGTGACAGATTACTTTAAAAAAATGGAATATGTGATGAAGACTTATGAGATACACAATGTATTTTGTGAGATTTTGTAATGTTTAAGCAAGCTTGCAGTTAAATCCCTGACATTAAGAAAAGCCAAAACAATTCATCATGCATTGTCATCACTCCTTCATGCAACAACCTTCAAGGTTAAGAATATTCCTGTTTTAGAAACCTGTTCCCAAACTATTAGCAACATGTGATTTATCTCTCTTCTGTGGAAATATAACTTCTAAATGTAACAGTGTCACCTCTTGCACACTATTATCATACCAAACCAGTCCCTAGAAGTGTTTCAGAAGTAAAAAATGTAATACAAGTATCAGAATTTCTAGGCAAATTTCATTAAGTACTTAAGACTACTACTAGAGGCTCTCTAATGACCATTTATTACAAACACCAATCTGAAAACTGCATTTCAGTTTCATCTTCTCCTTGCAGGCTGACATATCCACCACTCCTACCAGCTCCCCTATTTGTACTGCACTTCTGTTAAACCTATTCACAAAGGGAGAGAGTCCTTCTAAACCCAGCTCTTATTTTCAATGTAAATTTGACATTAATGCTTTCAATTTTTTACTCTGAATCACAGTAGTTCAAAAAGAAACCACTTTAAAAATAGAGGATACTTGAAATGAAATTAATTAGGCTGGATTTGCACAAAGAGTACTTTTAATCTAAGGCCTTGCTCTTGTTCTGAACTTTAGTAAGTGAAGGCTGCAGTGCAGAATTTTCAAGTACAAAGATTAGCCGTCCTTATCTTCTTTTAACAGCCACAAATTATTAATGCCACAAACTTGTGCACAAGGTCTCTGCAAAAGAGCACTCCTGATCCATCATCTGTGTCTTGAAGGAAGGCTGCTGCCTCTAGCAAGCTCCTTCTCTAAACGGAGGTTGAAATATTCCAGCTAGCCTGGCTGGCCAGAGGGGGATGATCCTGACTGTTCCCATTTGCCCAGATTTCTCTGGCCATGTGCTGAGGTATCCACTGACTCTCCAACTGCACTGCAACACCACTGACTCAGAACCAGGCACAATGCTGATCCTCAGACAGGAATTTCACATTCCAGGAAGGAATGAAGGACTGGCACTGCAAAGTCCAAGGGAAGGTGCCAGCAGCCTGCTGGCAGCTGAGCCCAGTGCTCAGTGCACAGTCCCTGCCTGGGCAGGCAGGGCAAGGGGCCCCAGCCCTGCACAGCAGGATCCTGATGACTTCCACAGCTCTTTATGCTTCCAAGACATCTTACACAGGAAAGGACACAGCAAATTAATGCTGCTATACTGTGCTACAGCTGCCTGAGGTTGCCACAATCATTAACAAGTGAAATTCTTATATACAGCTGACCTTTATTTCACTAGCTGTTAATTTTTTGAGTCATTTTTAAATTGCAACATGACTCCTACAAAGTAGGCCAGAAATATGTTTTGAAAATTTTGTATGCTGAAACTCTGCTAAGTTTCTGAAAAAAAAGATAGATACATCTTTTTCTGGCACAAAATAGTCAAAGATTATTTTTTGATTCTTTCAGACACCCTTTTAGTAAAGATAAAGAACCCCCTAAACTACAGTATAAATACATCAACAAGCAATAACACTGCAATTATGAAAATGTTGTAATCCAAACCTGCGCCATTATTTTCCACTGCTACCTTAAATTCAAAGTACATATAAAAATCTTACAATGCAAAAAACTTCAGAAGATTTTAAACAAGTTGTTTACTCACGCTGTAACTGTGCAGCTCTCAGCTGTTTCTTTAACCTTTCCACTTCATTCTTTAAAAACCTGATATGTCTCATCATATTTTCTGGAGAGTCTATCTCCATTGATATGTCTCTGGGAGATGGTGGAGCAGATACCGGCTGGTCTAATTTCTCCTGCAAAATTCTGTATGAAAAATAGTGCAAACTTTACAATCCATTCTAATGAAAACCTCTTGTATACCCCAGAACACCACTGCAAGGATTCTGAAAGGTATGTAGGGTTTATTTTAACTACTGTTTATGGGGGGATAAATTGGGGAGAAGTTGCAATGCTTGTTTTTTAACTCAAAGAAGGTAAAATTTATTGTCCTAGTACAGAAGAATTTTCTAACATATTCAGACATTGATATTACAAACTATTACAACATAAAGTTCAGGAAAAACAAATTTTAAACTATAAATAGCTACATCAGTTTTGTCCTTAAACACTACTTATTACACAAAACTTTTGCTAAGAGAATTCATTTAATCTCTTAAGAGTTTTTACATTTATGTTCTTGAAGAAAGGACACATAGTGAAGATTAATGATGAGTAAAGTATGTCTGTCTTGAAACACAGCTTTTCTGCATTTCACAGACATTTTCTGAAGGACAGTAAAAGAGACTCCCTTTTTTTTTTAATTTCCAAACAAAAAGGTATTAAGGTGCTCCATATAGTCAAGGTTTCAAACACTTCAAATAAATTATGGTAAATCCAGGCCTAATGAACTTCTGTTATGAAATAAGCACATGGCAGATATTAAAGGTTCTAAATTATGTTTTTTGGAGGTAACACAGGAGTATTTTCCACCCTGAAAGCATGAAACTTTAGAGGGAACATGTTGATAGGCCAGATCCAACCCTGCCCTGAAGAGCAATTTGTGCCTCTTGCACAGTGCAGTATTCATGTGTACCATACAAAGTGCTAAAGCAAGGGCTGATTCCAGCACAGCTCCTCACAGGCAAGAGCACAGTCTGAAATAAATCAAACCAGAAATGGTTTGCCTTAAAGAAGGTTTTAAATCTAAGATATGCAAAAATCCTACCAAAGGCTCATCCCGCTATGGGTTTACCACTGCTGAATATCACATGTAGCTCTTCAGAGCACCTTCCACACAGCAGGGCTCTGTAAAATAAAACTACAAAACCTGCAGTTCATCCAGCCTCAGGTGCTTTCTAATGCTCCAGCCAAGATTCAAAGGGTCACATTAACATAACAATAAACACATTAAAAAATCAGGTATTAATAAATCATTATTCTCTCCTACTTTCTCCTCAAACTGAGTTCTATTATAACATTTAAGAGATGGTTGCCTTCATACGTATTTTTAATTTTAGCTGTTCCAATAATTTAAAGAGTCACTGTCTTAAGTTCTACTAAAGAACCATTGGGAAGTCTCAATGACATGAGTGCACACCACTGAGGAAAAGCTGAAGTCTTCTTTAAGCAGACAGGGAAAAAGCAATCACTTCTCATATAACAAACACGAATTTAAAGCTGACCACAAACCAGAAACTTTAAAAAGAGACTATCAGCAGCTGAAAAAATTCAATAAATTCCTTCAATCTTTCCCAGGTAATTTCTTATACTGGTTAGTTTTATTTTAAGCAATCAGTGATGTGGCATCATGCTAACAAGGAACTTCACAACTGCTTCATCTTACAGGTTGTCACAGATTAGACAACTCCAGTGGGACAGAGATGAACATATTTTATCCAGAACATGAGTATTAAAAACCTTTCCCATAGTAAGGAGTGCACTGTAACAAGACAAACCGTTTTTCTGCTTCAAGCTTATCCATCCTCTTCCAGAGACGATTCACTAGTGCTTCTTGTTCCTGTTCCAAAGTGTTTTCAAGGTCAATCTTCTCACGTCTTAGCTGGAGAGGAAAAATAATTAGCAAAAATGATGGGCATGGATTTTTTTGCAAGGAGCTGTCACTAGGAAAGCTCCAACATAATTTTATATAATGCTTCACAGAAATGAGGAGAAGGGGAAGAAGAGACACAATTCAGGTACAATACCCTGGAAAAATCAAGAGATTCAGTAGTTGCACAGTTGTTATCTCTTTAACACAAGTTCTTCTCAGAGAACTTGTCCCTGGCCAATAAGCAGTAGCATGAACCCTGGACATGCAGGCACTGATGACAAACCTATTTAAAAACATCTCCTATACCATGAATCTATGAAATTCAAACTGTATTTACTGTTCACTACAGCAAGGTCTATTCTTTTTAAAAGTTTAAGAGATGGTTTTAAAAGTTTTCAATGTTTTAGAGGAAGAGCCACAGTTAAGTAATTCAGAAATGGAAGAAAAGTCATGTTTGCCTTGTGTGCCTAGTGTTAGGTAAAGGACATAAAAATAGTAAAGAAAAGGTTACGTGAACTGCCTTAAGTGTTACTTAGCAAAACAAATGTAATTCTATCTTAGCAATGGCTTTATAAATTTAAAAACTTAAATTGACATGAATCACATACACTTAACTGTGTGAGCAAGCATTCTTGATTCTATTACAAGTTAATAAAAGATAAAATGTACAACTTCCTACTCTAAAGTTAATAAAAGAAGATATAATGTAGACCCACACATGAAGAAAACTATTATTAGAGTTTAAGTAGAAATACAATGCAAACATTATTAAGAAAGGAGAATATTAAGAGGGACAGCTGATCTTACTCTGTAGCAATGCAGCTGAACTCAAGAAGTTGTCAATAACAAAATATTTGAGAACAGATCAACACCTTTACAGATGGAAAACAGCATGGAAGCATTTTTCCAAGCTAAGCTAAAAGTAGTTAACACTACTTTTCTGCTGGGCGAATAATCTCACATTAGAAAATGGAAAGACAGAAAACAGAAATAAGCGTTTTCCATTTATTACATCACTGGCTGAAGAGCTATTGCAGCACCTACATCTGTAAACTATTCATGCTAACCACTAAATTAATGCTGAGAAACCCAAACAAAATACAAATTTACATACTTCAGGTACCAGTGCAAGTTTAATGAATGTACAACTTCTCCTTTAAAAGTTAGAGGAATTAGTTACTGTGAAGACATATGTTGATGAGTAATAGGGAACATACACTGTTCCTGGGAAACACTGTCTAGCAAAATTAATGCTGAGAAACCCAAACAAAATACAAATTTACATACTTCAGGTACCAGTGCAAGTTTAATGAATGTACAACTTCTCCTTTAAAAGTTAGAGGAATTAGTTACTGTGAAGACATATGTTGATGAGTAATAGGGAACATACACTGTTCCTAGGAAACACTGTCTAGCAAATCTTTCCATGTTTGAGTTTCCAGATGTACATTAACAGCTCAGGGAACCTACATCTCAGTAAAAGAGAAGTCAGAAGCAACATGCTTCAGCCTCCCCAGTAGGATGAGAATGTGGATCCTGAGCAACACTTGGTTGCCCACACAGCTGGAGGCGGAGTGGCAGGAAAGCAAAGAAGCAAAGGGCTCAGCCCCAGGAGCACAGGGCACTCTGCCTCGGGGCTCCTCAGCCAGTCTGGCCAACGCCTGGGGCTGGGAACATACAGAAAATGTCCTGGCAGTCTGCACACTGTGCTTCTACATTAGTAAAACCCAGATCTCCACTACATTGCACAGCTATCTAGATAGTCACACGATGAAAAAAGTCTTAATGCATAATGTAGTTATGATCTTTGTAGCAACGGTTTTTGCATCATATCAACGCAGCATGGCCTGAACTCTTAGTCTTCTTACAACTATGTGTTGATCTAGCAACAAACAAACCCACAAGAACATATAGGTGAAAAGAAATTTGGATCTTTTAATGGTAAGAAGAAGAGCACATTGGAATTTAAAGACAGAGTGAATTATTTATAAGCCTGGATTTGAAAAACCTAAGATTACATTTAGTATTATAGCAACCATCACCAAGGCAGTGAAGTCCATTAATTATAAATCTGCTCATAGGTGAGTGTGCACAATGGCCAAGTCAAACCATCAGCAACAATACACAAACAAGCCCTGTGTTGTGCCCTGAAGCTACTCTGACAAAATACCAAAGAAACCAGGTGAAGCAGATTTGGAACTCCACATTTCCAGCAATATGAAAACATACTGGAAACAGGGATCTTCCTTTCCTGGTCATGAGTGTCGTGCCAGTTTCTGGCACTGTCAGGATTTCAAAGCTTGGAGGAAGAACACCTTGCATGGCACCTACTGCAGCAGCCTGTTGAGAGCTGTGAATTCAAAGAATTGGTGTATTTGGCTTGGTACTCAATAGTTTCAGATGTACTTTGAAATGTACTCCACTCAATTACTTTTTTAGCAATGTGGTAATACTCTGAAATAAAATAAGCAGGATGGGATTATGCTCAGGACCAAGCCAGCAGCTCTGTCAATACTAGTATCACTCTACAGGGATTCAGAGCTACAATCCAGCATCACCAAATTTTGACCATTAAAACAAGGAAACAAAGAAGTATTGCTTGCTTTTCAGATCTTACCCTTCCCTTCAGAGAAAGAGTAAAATTCCTTTTAACCTTCCTCACCACTCACTTGTGTTTCTTCTCTCTCACACATGCACCTAGTTTACTTCAAAATGCAGCTAAAATATCCATTTTACATGTATTTCTGTATTATTGATTTGTCAATTGTGTTGCCAACTCATTAAAAAGCACAACTGTTCCCCCCTGAAATGGATGTCTTCCAAATCAAAGTTGAATATGCTCATCTCTGCCTATGCCCACTATCCCAAATTTTACTTCTCTGCTTCTCATCTCCACCTTGCCCTTTGTAGCTTTAATTCTCTGCTGCTTTCCAATAAAATCTTTCCAAAAGGTTTTACCATCTCATGTTCTTCTCCTTTCAAAGCAAACATAGGAGATGATTGTTAGCAGTTTAGCTGTTATTTCTCATCCCCTAACTGCAACAATTCTAGTTTGTCACTACACTGCATGAAATAGAAAAGCAATTAAAAACAGTAACAGCAAGAGTACACACACTTGGCCTCCGTCAGGCAATCCTGACAGCTATTTATTTCGTATCAAACCACTGAACTGGAACACAGAACATTATTGCTCGTTTTAAATGAGTCATTCAGTTAATGAAATAGTCACATGCTGTAAAATTCTTCACCATTTGCCTTCAGAGAAGAATGTTCTGCTGACTTTAAGCTGACTTAAGAAATTATTTCAGGTCACATTTGAACCCTAAAATCCAATTTAATTTTTATTAAGGAATAATCTATGCAACCAGAAACCAGCTACCTCCTAATCACCTGTGGTATAAGCAGCTCAGATGAAAAAAAGGAAAGGAGAAAGAAAGAACATACAGCATAAATAATTCATGCTCTCTATTTTAGAAAAAACATTTTAGTGAACATATGCTGTAATGTCTGCTCACTGATTAGTGACAGACCTCAATATAGCCCAGCTCAAAGCATTGTTGGAGTTCTCCTTCTAAGCCCTGTTTAACAGGTGTTCTGAAGGTTGTGCTGCAGATTGTGACAATCCCGCTTCCTTAATTCTCTCTGTGTGCAATAAAGGCAACATGACTTTCCTCACAATTTTGGGTTTCTTCTTGCTAGGTACAGCACATGCCCCAAGGCTGCTGCTTCAGCTGGTTAATTAGCACAATCAGCACTTTTAATTTGTGTGAGGAAAGAAAGTGTGCTGAAGCCCTAAGTAACCTGACATTTACCTTACTGCAAAAGAAAACAAAGACATACGGTGAATTACACTAAATTCACATGGAATTTCTAAGCAATGACAGCCAAATTTTAATATCTTCACAAAGTTTTCAAAGCCAGATACTGAAGACCTTTGTGCACCTGTGCTTTTTGAACAGTGTATCACTGACATTTAGATGTAGCAACAAGTTTCAAATCTTATGATTCGACAAGTCTGTCTGTCCAGAAAAACGAGACAAAAATAATACCATGAAGATTTCAGCCATGCCTCATGCTAACATTTCAAAGACTACAACAGCTTAGTACATTAAGCTTACTTTGCATTTTGATTAAGTGGCAGCCACCACCACCTTGTGGCTAAGAGAGTTATTTCAACCTCATGCTATTTCCATGCTGGATAAGGATTTGTTGGCAACTACGTATTCCTACCTTTTCATTTTTCAGTTTGTTCCATAGGTCTCTCCATATAGAATGTTTCCACGTGAATCAAGAGAACTCACGTGATCATTTAGATAGCCATGAACTAATTTATCCATGTCAACAGGAAAAGGAGACTCGTACAAAACTGGTAACAGTTCAGATTACCAGCAACAAAAAATGTTCCACAGCAGAAGAAATCACAGAGGTAACACACTATATTTACATCACCTGAATTACTGGACCTGCACATGCCAGAAAATGTGGAGTCCTTTAACTTAAAGGACTCACCAGCTTAAAGGTTTCACCAGTTTGCCTTTTAAGTCAAAAGTTACTGGCACCACTGAGATGCTTTGATGCAGATGCCTAAAATCAGACATGAGCACTGCCAATGTCTAAACATCCTGTGGAAACACAGCCAAACTGTCGGAACCCAAAATGTCCCTCAGACATTTTTAGAGGTTCCAGGCCTTGGTCAGAAGCATTTTAGACCCTGGCAAGCAGCTGAAAACAACTGTGATTTTGAGTTTGAACCATGGAATGAATTACCAACTTTGAGGGTGGAACAAGCAGTCACAGAATGTTAGATGGTATAGTAAAAGTAGTCACAAGTTAGAGGGTAAAATTTTTTAGTGTTGTACAGGGGGGTTTTAGTACCTGTACAGGGGGGTTTTCACTTTGTACAGGGGGGTCAGGAGTTCTAAGATGGAGGAAAGTGGTCCTTATCTTATTCTTCCTCCTTCTTCTTCCTTACCTCCATGTTCTTGGTGATGTTGGCATTCACAGATTGGTTTAGAGTAGAAAAGCACATTGTAACGTAGATAGTAGGTATTGGGGAAAATCTATAAACATGTAAGACGTAATATATCATATAAAAGATAGCAGCAGCTTTGGGCGGGGAGAGAGACGACGAAGACACCGGACAGTGAGGGTGTCAGGAGAGTGTGTACCTCTGCCTGGGCCGCAGACCAAAGCAGCCGCAGCGCAGGACAATCTTTTAGATAGCTAGCAATAAACTACCTTGAGACCGGACAACAAGAGGCTGTGGAGTTTTTCTTTGGAAGCGCGGGTTGGAGGAGAGACTTTACCACCACACGAGAGCCCCAAATCAATCCCGGGGTTCTCACACCAAACAAGTGGTTTTATCTCTGTAATCTTCATAACTGTCTACGGAGAAAGGGAGCTGGATGTAGTCAAACTTCAGGGCTTCTGAAGGATACACACAACTGACAACTCACAGTTCCAGGGCTGTGCTATCCAAGCTGCCACCAAAAGGTGACCTAGAGCACAACTAGACCACAAACAGATCATTTATTACTGTGCTTAACACCATCACAAGTGACAGGCTTTTCTCACCAGCAGCACGAGTGGAAGCTGATGAACAGCAACAAGCAGCATTATTTACAAAAAAGCTGCATTTGCAGAAGTCACTGCTGTCCAGCAGACATGAAAGCCCACACAGAGGCTACTATAATAGATATAATACTATAGATACTAAGATATAATGGCCATGAAAAAAACGAATCCAAGTTTCTCATAATAAACTATGTTACTTTTCTGTTGCTTTGGAAGTTGAACTGACTTTTCTATATTCTCAATACTGCCCAGTTTCTTACATGCTTAAAACATTAAGTAAAATCTAAGACAAAAGGACTTGTTTTTTCCTCAGTCATATAATGGTGCAATGAAAGAGTTACCTGCTCCAGGGTGAGCTGCTTCGAAATTGTATCATTTTCCAGTTTTTTAATCTTCTTCATCAGTTTGTTCACTTGAAATTCCTGTTCCTGTTCTAAATGCTGCTCCAGTTCAGCTTTCTCATGTTGCAGCTAAAAATTTAGGAGACAGGTAAATATTTTAAATAAAAGCATGAACTTAGGCATCTTTTATACATTTATTCACACATTTATTCCTCCTGCATATTAAATTCTCTACTGATGCTTCTCAATAAACTTCAAAATGCATAACTCACCCAACAGCCCTTCAAAAAGGAGCATTTTTAACTGTGCTGCATATTTACAATGCAGAGAAAAGTACACTTCCAACTACTGAATTAAGTAACATCAAAACAGGTTATTTTATATACTACATATAACGCATTATATATATGACATTTCCAAAGTAAAAATATATATTAATACTCACAAAAGCACTAATTTTAATCTAAATGCATCATCTCAAGAGCACCCAAAGCACAAAGTGCAGGTCTTAGCACTTCCTTCTCCAGGCAGCTGAAAGCTGAAAATCGTGACTGAAGTCATACTAATGAAATTGCTGTGCAACGAGTTTACAAACAACAAAAGAATTTTCTAATTTATATCCCTATGCTATCAAAATCAAACTTTATGTCCTGATGACATAAAGATACCAGTTATTTGAAATCAATGTTATACATTTTCTTAATACCGGAAGGATTTTTTTTTCATACAATATATCCAATGGAAATGAAAAATTTAACTCTCAAGGCTCTCAAGTAGATGGAAACAAAAATCCCTCCTCATATTAACACAAAGCATGGCTTGGAGTAGAGTCCCTCTGCGACAGGGATCTAAGTCTTGCTGTGGATAGAACAGCGGGACTGGCACCATGGTACACACACGTGAACCTGACTCAGGAAAAAGCCAATGTCACCAACAGACAATGGTGTAATTACATTGTGTTCTGACCATCCACTGACAATTGCAAGCACCTTTTGCCACCTGCTTATTTTTTCTATTTCAGTTTTTCTGGCTAGTATATAACAATCTGTAAGATCACAGGGTTAAATGTGTGAGGAGAACCCGAGGAAATGGAGAAACACTTCACAGTCATGGACACAAACCAAGGTTGCCACAGTGAAAGAACAGACTTTGATTTTGAAATAAGCTAAAACTGCTCATTTGTTAATTCAGCTCCTTTTGCTCCTATTTAGAGATAAAATGGTCTGTGAAGTGCACCCTGCCACAGAGAACAAGGCAAAAGGCTCACAGAGGAAGAGCACAAGGCAGACAGCAAATACTTGGCAATATATATAAGGGGAAAGATTGGGGGTTGTGTTTTCAGGGCTTGTCAATGTTAAGATTTGATTTTTCACAATTTAAAACAAATACCAGAATAGCAAATTCTTAGAATAAAAAAAAAGACTTAATTTTACAAAGAGAGAGAAAAATATTACTAACATCCCCAAAATATATTTTGACTATGTCTGAGTGGTGTCTGTCACTCATACAGGATAAAATAATTTTTACCTTTTATTTCCTTTGATCACAAAAACAAACCAAAATAATCAAAATCCAGTTACTGATGAAACCTTAATGCTGAAGAATAGAATTGCTAACAATGAGAAAATATCCCCTGGTACAATACAGGTGGATAGTGTTTATTTTACTTCCTAAAGTACAAGAGTTTTTCCCAACTGTTTTTAATTATATGCAATTACAGTAATAATGGTCTACAGATACACCTGCCAGCTAAAGAGAAGGGAAAACGTGTTAGAAAGTGTCACCTTGATGCCAATGTCTTACAGACCTTGAATTGCATATGAAAACTGAAGAAGAATTTTCAGCTCTGTAAGATTAGAGATGGGTTTGGTGCAAGAGAGACAGTGACTAGTTTGAAGTGGGAATGGGGCTATCAGACACAAAGCTTAGCAGCAGGACTGTGTGCCTCAGCTCACTTAAGTTCTAAACAACTACAGCAATACTCTCCCTCTGCAGAAACAAGTCCTCATACAATGCAGGACCATGCTTACCTTCCTTCTTTGGCTTACTTTTGGGATAGTGGGAAGTCTTTTATAAAAAAGTAATGGAACCAATGGATGAAGTTCCCCCTTAGAAATCTAACCCTCATTTATACCCCAGACTATGATCTACAGTCTATTTTTAGGTATTCCAGGCCCTCAAAAGCTGTCAACTTCTTCCTTTGCTGCATCCTGAAAGTCCAATTCATTAACAATTTTGTATCAGCAGTTTGCCTCCTCTTTATGCCCAGATGTTCATCAAATAATTGACAGATGAGCTGGCTCTGCCTATTCCACACAATCCCGTTAGCATCCTTGAGCTGATGCATGGTGTTTTGAGAGCAGGAGGGTAATAGCTTATGTTTACAGACTTACAATTTTTTAAAGAATTGTCAAGAATCAGACTTACATAAGAAACATTTCTGTACAGACATCCAATTACTTAACATGCCTGACTACAGATACTATTATCTTGGTATGTTGTAACATCTCACTTTCAAGTTCAGCTACTTGGACCAATTTGGACTTCCAAAAATATAAGGGTGTTGAAAAAAAATCTGAATTTGATTTTTAAAATGATTGGCGCACAATTTAATGACTCCATAATATTAAAAATAATTTTTTCTTTGGAGCAGCCTTGTTTCACAAATGGTAAATTTTAAAGACTTGCTACTTTCAGTTTCAAAACAGTAACCCAACACATCCATGTCCACTGCTGCAAGGACATAGCCTGCATCAAAACGCTTCTCATGATATTCTGCAATATACTGCTACCATCCTATAATGATTAAGCATTGGGGATGCTATAAAAAAAATTCCATGTTTTTTAGAGACTTCCTTAGGTAAACAAAAATACAATTACATGCAGTACATAGGAAAATACAGTAAATATGTAAAAGGCTTATAAGAACTTTATCAGGGATGCATGTGATAAAAATCTTCTGTTCACTCTAAGACTTCTGTTGAGATGCATGTGCTTCTTCACTCTTGCAACACTCAACCAAGAAAATTAGTAATCATGCAAAACAAAAGAAATTTATCTAATAAAATTGTATATTCATTCATTTGGCTTGTAGAGACAGTGAAAGTTACAGTTATTAAACAATATTATAAAGCAATAGCATGGCACCAGAAAGACAGTATTATTCCAGGGGAAACACCTTCTTTTATGTGCTACCATGTCTGCTTAGATTCAGTCTTGCATGTAGTAAAAAGTTCCAAAATTAATTTCTTCTGATATTGCAAACCTGATGTCAGCCTGTGTTTTATAGCAGTAATGCACACGGTGCTGAACTGGGGGATTCTTCCTGGCTACTGGAGGAGCACTGCAGCTCCGGCAGGCAGCTCCTACATTTAAAATGTTTTAATTTGCTGGGAGCTCATTCCAGAAGCAAGGCTGAATGAGAGGCATAAGCCCCTACAATTGTGACAAACAAAGGTCTGACAAAGCAACAAACATACAGGCACTGTGGAAAAAGTCCCTCTGCTAAGTGCCTTTCAACAGAGTAATATGGCAGTGATTTTGAAACAAGCACAGAGCTGTAAATACTTGAAAAATTGAGAGTGCAAATCATATAGAGTTCAGCAGAAGTACCTCTCTTCAGTTCCAAAATGCAAAGTTGTAGACAAAACAATAGATTTATATGCAATTTTTTTCCCTTACTCATCCAAAAGGCAAGAAGCTTTTGATGTACAATGCCTGACAGCGTGAATGCTGTAAGTATAGTTCCAGGTCAGACCAACACTGCCTGGAAAACCTAGAGATTAAGAGTGACCCCACAGAACAGTGGAACAACCAACAGGAGACTACTGTATTCCTGGGTAAGTCATTATCCAAAATCTGCATCTAATTTAGCTAGAATTCCCTGCAGAGCAAAGATGCCAAAAATGGAAGTGGGCATTTATGAGTTCATTATTCTCCTAATAAAGATAGAAATGCTACACTCTAGTGAGTAATGGTTAAGTATTGGCACCCACAAATCTCAGGAAATTAAAAAAAAAAAAAAAAAGGAAATTATAATTACCTTCCTGGTCTAAAAAAACATTAGCCAAGAATGTAGCCCTACATCTGAAAAATGGGAAGACTACCCAACTATAGAAAAGACACAGTAACAAATTCTAAACTGACCATGTGATGTGTACTAACAATGCCCTCTTTTTTCAAAAAAATAGTTTATTTGTAATATTAGGAGTTTCTCTTCTTCACTTTTTAATTTGTTGTTCTACATGGGTAGAATTTCCAGGATTCAACACTGAAGGATCAAAACCTTCAGAGAGCAGATAAACTTTCACAAAACAAAAACCATCAAGTATTATTTTTAGTTCTTTGCTGCTTAAAAAATTTGCCTGCAACTCATCAATATTCTAATGTCAATTTAGTAAGTCCATGACCTCTGAAGAGTTGAAAAATTACTTTCAAGGAAACATAGTAATATTGAAATTTCCCTAATTCTACAGGTAAGCTCTTTAATGCAAGGGACCATTTCTTCTGTACCATTTCTAAGTTGCCACCCACATTACTCATGTTTAGGGGAATATATCAATATTCTGGTTTTGTATTTCACAGCAATTTTATCACATCAAAGACATAATCAAGCCATGAAATGAGATCTGCATCCAGCATACATACAAATAGAAAAACAGTTTTAATATTAAACTGTTTGCTTTACAACAAGTGCTCCACCTGTACTACAAGTCTTGAGCCATTGCAAGGGTATGAGAAGTCATCCAGAAGTATGGAGAACAGAACCTGCTGACCACTGCAAGGGAAGGGTTAATAACATTTGTAGTATATGCCATAAACAGAAAGACCACTGGTGCCTATGCACAAGCCACAAAGGTTCCAGCTCTGGCCTTGTGGAGGAGCACTGATATAACCCTTATCTCCTCTGTGCACTGAAGTTTTCAGGTGAACCTCTAAGCAAGAAATTCCATGCCACTCACCCTTCACAGGCAAACCACCAACACCACCACCAGGATGTTGACTGCTGTTCCCATTTTCGAGTTACCTGTGTTATTAATCTGAGAGGACAAACTCACAATTTACTTTCAAAAATTGCTAACTAATGGTGCTTAGAGAAATCACACAGCTTCAGGATGAACAATTTGGAACACAGCTGCATTTATGAGTTGCTGTATTTTAAAATCTTCTGGTTGACATAGCCATGTTTATCAAAGGCTTACAGCAAGGCCACATGGAATGAAATCCAAGGCTGCAGGTGGTGGTCAGAATTTTACCTCCATACTCTTGTAGGTATGGCTATAGAGCTTTTTCTTTCAGCAGAAGCCTGCAGCTTGCCTGCTGAAAGCTGGGTAGTATCTATGGGATGATGTTGAATCCACAACTGAGGATTTTCTCCAGATGGTGTACAAAGGTGAGAATAACTCCAGCTTTATGTCTGCATTCTGCTTCAGATGCTTCTCTGCATCTTTCTCTCACCAATGAGAATGAAATTCCACCTGTTAAAGGTTTTCAACAGACAAACTGCACAATGCCCTTGCATTGTTTCATATATAAAACGAGCTCAGCACATCCTTGGCCATTTTGACAACAGTAGAATGTTACCTTTTTCTATAATTTGGGGCAAAAGTCAAAGAATAGTTTCTGAAAGTCCATAGCAAAAAAGAATAAATATAATTTTATTTTTAGGTTGACAAGAAGTTTGTATTTCTCTTTTTGCACAATTTTGCATAATTTTAGCAATTTAAGAATGCCACTAAAGATAGTTTAAAAAAAACCTGTTAAAACAATCTCATGAATTATAGGGAAAAGGTTAAGCATACTTGAAGCAATTACTTGATATAACAATTTACTTGCTGCAGAACTTTGTGGCACAAATTTGTGTCCAAGGTCATTTTATGACGTCAAAACCCTTCAAACAAATCAGGTGTAATCCATGCTTTTATTTTAAAGTAAGATTTAGTTTCCTCTTTATACAGTCCCACGTAACCTGGTTCTGTAACAGATTTCCACATCTCCCTTTCAATTAAACAACATTGTTCCATGTACCATTTCTCCCTTTACTGCAAGAGACTTCAGTGGAAAGCTTTTTCTGTAACGATATCCACATCTTACTTCAATTAGAAAAGAACAGTTGATACCCCTATTTTACTGCCATCTGCTTCTCTGCTTTTAATGAAAATGTATGGCTTAGAAATCAAACACGTCTTTTACTCAGAAACATTCTTGTCACTCCTCAAGAACAGCAAGGGGAAATAGTAATACCAAGTAAGGGATCTTTTATCTTGCTACTGAGCTTCCTGTGTGATAACACGCACCAAAGAGACAAAGTGAGAGAAGGCCCAGTTTTCAGGGACAAAAGCGCCAGATGGGATTAGCTCTAGTGGTGTTTCCAAACACTATTTCCTAACTGCAGGGCCAAACATGCCTTCAGTCTCCAGCTGCAGAACACAGCAATGCCTACCACATACAAATAAGCTTCTTTTAAAGTGCCTAGTTTTTAATGACAAAGCTCAGAACTGATGGCATGACAAAAGCTCAGGCAGATCACATTAAACACTCCCCTGACTCAGTACCCCTTCTCCTACAGGAGCCAAAAGCAGGTATTTAGGCAAGACTGTGAGAACAGAGCAACCATGTAGGACACTTCCAACGAATACTTAACCACCTTCTAAAAATTAGCAAGTTGGGTAACGAGAAGAAGTTTCTCTGCATTGTCCCAGCATCTTCTACTTTTTACTTTTACCATCAAACTGATGTGTGTTAATTCAACAGAAGCAAGGGTTTTGTTACAAGTATGGACAAACTTACAGAAAAAATTTCCTTCGAGCATCGCTGCACTTCTTGTATATAAAGTTTAATATTTTAGGACTTGTGTTAAGTATCAAATACTCCAGAAAAGAAAGTGTGCTTCACTAACATTTTAAAATAATAATTTTAAAATAACTCTTGTCTGGAAAGCAGTTGACATTTACTGCAAGCTATACCCATTCTTTGCATCATTATACAAACTTTCAGGTTCTCAAAGCTGAGTTTGCAGATGCAAACTTCAAAGCAACATGTTAAAAAGAAAGGTCACTCACTACATTTCTTGTACTTTGCTTTTATCAAGTGTCAGCTTTCCAACCTGACCACTTCCCTCAGAGTGCAGTCACACGAACACAAAAGTTCAGTCACCAGTCAGTCCTGAGGCTCCTGCGAGAAACATCAGTAAAGGCTCCAATTACCTGCATCAGTTTTCTTGAGAGCTCATTAGTGAGAAATTCCTCTTCCTTTTCATAGTTTACTGCAAGTGTTTCTTTTTCTTTCTGCAGGGCTTGAATCTTCTTAAATAGAGTATTACTGATGAATTCTTCTTCTTGCTCTGCCCTTGCTTGCTGTGAAATAAAGACATAGTTTTGAGAAAAAAGGGAACAAGTTTCCTTTCAAAAAAGCTGCAATTATTCCATTCCCCTTTAAATGCCTGTCATCCTGGAGGCCTGTATGCTGGACCCAAGTCTGTTACCAACCCCTTTTATAATGTTATAGCAGTTTTTTTTGGTTTTAACCTTTTGACTAGAGAAACTGCACTGGTGCTTTAAAGTGGCCTCCTCACAGCCAAATCCACAAACTCCTCAACCTTACAAACTCTGTAAAAGCATTATATATTCAGACACCTATTTTTACCTACTCTATGCCTGAAAAGGAACTCCTATCTAAATGCTCTCCATTACAAGCTAAAGCACAGCTCAGACTGATGCATGCACCTCTCTGCCTCCTTTTTAGATCCCTTAGACTGAGCTCTGCTTTCCAGGAGTCAAATTATGCTCCTCTTCTTTCACCCCAAAATGCAGAGCCACAGGCAGCACAGCTCCTCTCACAGGAATTCCTACCCCACCACCAGGAAAACAGCTATGGTACTTCTCATAACTGCTACTCCACTACATACAACAGCAACTCACAAAAATGCCGTGGGGTAGCTTCACTCCAAGCTACTCTGGAAATCTTCTCCATGCAGAATTACTAGAAGTGACAATTTCCATTTCAGCTTAATGCTAGCACCCTGCACTGCTCCATAGAGCACCAACCTGGGACACTGCTCTCCAGCATTCCCTACAGTTCAGGTGTTTGTATGGTTTTAAAGCATAAAGTTGATAAATGGAACATAAAAGTGATCTCTTGAAAGCCTGCTCTGGAAGGCCATGAAGGGTATTTCATATGGGCAAAGCAATGATCACAGCTACAAACTGGTAAAGCCAACTCTTAATGCCACAGTTCAAAGTCTAGAACCACTGAATGACAGAAATACTGCATTTAACCAATGAGGCAAGTTAGTGTTAGGAGTGATTTTATTCCCTACAATAAAATCCGTTACTTGAACTGCACATATGTAACTGGCCCTGATTCTAATAAAATTACACCAGATTATAGTTTATGCAAACATTCTGCAAGATTTATTTCAGTAAACTTAGAGAGAGGAAAATTTAAGAACTGAAACAGACATCACTGAAAGCTTATATTCCATAATCTTCTGCCCAAAATGTGCTAAAATAACAATTTCTTTATACTTATTGTACATTGGAAAATGCTTGAAAGATTTCATTATGTCAATGATCTTTTAACTGGAATGACACATTCCCTAGTGGTCCAAGAGCCAATTACTTAGACACCTTCAACATCTAGGATAAAAAGTTAATTAAAGAACATAACTGTCTTTCAGTTTGGTGAAACAATAGGACAATTAGAAATTTTCCTCACGGTATCACAAATATCATAAAATCTAAAGCAGTGGTTTGGAAACTTCTCAGTGGAGTCCTCCTTCCATCAAGTCCTTCTCTTCACATCTTTGTCTTTGCCTTCTTGTCTCTTCTCCCATCTCTACTGCTTCCTTTTCATGGCCCTTTCCTTACATACTATCTATCTGCCACAGCTCCCTTCTCTCTGTCACCACCGGAGAAAAAAAGGAAAGAAGGAAAGAAAAGAAAAAGGCAGGTCAGGCAGAGTTTGGTGGTTTAGCAGCTTAGGTCCTGCACAACATCTCCTCTCTAATGTATTGCATGTTCATAGCAAAGAATAGCTACTCTAACATTTTCAGCAGTGGTCATATCAAGAAAATAGAGATTTGTCCAGGAGGTCTGAAGAAATGTTACATTGTCAGCTCGCATCTCAATGCATTAAAACTCCTGGAATCTAACTGATCTGAGAGTAACATAATCTATCAGCTTCTAAATGTGGCTTTACTTAGAGCTACCAACCATCTTATGTCTTCAGAGACATTCCAGAACAGAGTAAACAAGTCAAATTGCAAGGGCTCATTGTCCTCAAATCATTAAAATTCATGCATACTGTTCCAAAATCAACTCCTCCACCGCCTTCACTACATAGGATTTTTACTTGTGTCTGTTTTTCAATGGTTCAGACAACAGAAGACAGTAACACAGACCAAGCTTACCTAAAATCAAATTAAAAAGCACTTGGTTCTGAAAAACAAAAGAATGAGGGTGTTTCCGCTTTGATTTCTATTCATCTGTAACTTGCACAGATTGGTTCTGTTCATGCTTTGCACCAGTCAAAAGCTCTAAGATCACATTATTATAGCGGCAAGCCTGCACAAGACTCTCTGCCAGCTCCTGGTGTCACATTAACGATGGCGCTCAGGCCAACAGGAGCTGCCAAGATCCCTGTCCCGGCCAATGCCCAATGCCCAATGCCCCTCCTCTGTGCCCGCACGGGAGCCCGTGAGGCCGGGCAGCAGGCCAGCCCAGGCTGGGGACACCAGGATCACAGCCTTTCCCTTCCTGCCCCCTTTCCTCTGCCACATCTGCCTCCCCAGCTGGCAGGAGCAGCGTGCTGGCAATGCCCGCTTGGTACCTGCTCAAAAACCGCCCCGCAACAGCCCCTGCGCCCACAGCGTGCAGGAGGCTCTGGGGAGAGGGTGGGCAGGATTAAATCTGCCTCCCTCACACAAAGAATGCATTTCTCAACTCAACAGCAGCAACCCTACACATCTACACACGAAGTGTGAGTCCCAGATATCCACACAGCACACTGAATGTAACGGATATCCATTTAATTACCCAAGGGTCAGCACTTTCAGCACAAACATTTTAGCTGGGAAACATCAGACATGTGATTTATTATCACATTTCTTCTAAATTTCATACTGAAACTTGCCCTTTATCTTGTTACTCATTAATTGGTGATAAATTATTTCAAGTAATAGGGATAATTCATGTTTACCTTAATATTGCCTAAAGTCTTGAAATCTGTTACTTATTTAGCCAATAATCAAACTGATTTTTCTGGGTGTGAATACACTGTTTTTCCAAAGAGATAACCTGTCTTTTTATTAAGTATCTGTATTTGAAAAGAGGCCTGGTATCATCAGCAAAAAAAGAAGAGAAACAAAATACGGAAATTAGAAATGCTAGGTCTTCCACAAAGGTACATAGTTCTTGGTTTTCCTCTATTATCCATATCACACTTGACATGCAAAAATACCAACAGCCATTTACTCTGTTCTGTGTACCATATTACAAAATAAATAGCTAAGGCACCGAGTGATACATAATGCTAACACCTGATCAGTCAATCTCTGGAAACCAGAAACAAGCAATCTGCTTTCACCACATATTGTCTGCATAATAACAGACATATCCACCTGCCTCCCATGTCTCAGAACTCCATGGACAGCTAACATGGAGCATTCCATGGATGCATCCACTAAGGAAAATCTCTAATTATTGTGGTCAAGACTATAAATGCAAGGGCTATCATGTTACTTTGCTGGAAATCAAGAATAGAGAGGGAAATAAAAAGCACTTCATGCATATAAGCCACAAAAAAACTTCTTCTACTTTTGAGGAAGAAAAATCCTATTATTTTTCTTGCAGAAGCTTGTGAAATCCTGATCACTAGTAGAGCTGATGCATGAAGTGTCATAAAAATCTGTTCTTCTGATCTTAAATTCCAAGTAATTTGAAAAGAACTAAGAAACATATTTTCCTAAACTTCAGTAGTAACCAAGTATCATATTAGGAATTGAGCTGCACTAAAGTTCTTTTTCCACGTGCTGCATATACTACCATAAACTGGAAGTTTTGCCATTAAAATATCTTCCTTCTCTCAGTTCTTCTTGCATATACACCTTCAGCAGACCAGGTTCACACTGCTGAATTTCCCTCTGATCTCTTGGGTTTGTGTTTCTGCTGGGATGCTTTTTCTGTATCACTGCACCACACACTGACCACACTGCTCTAGTGCCACTGGAACTGTATATGAAGCACCAAAACCCAGTACTTCTAATGAGGCATCAGCTTACACATATTCACATAAAAAAAACCAAAAAACATCCAGCTAGCTCTTCCCGAAGCCTCACAAGCCTTCCTGATACTGCACAGCAAGCAAGTTCAGCAATCCAATTAATACCAGCTCTGTGGTCAGTATCAGACATTACCAGTGACCTGACATGCACATGTTCTTGCATTTTAGTGTCAGGTGTCATTTCAGATGATTTCAGCAGTAAATGTTTCACAAACTGCTCCAGGCACCTATACTCGACCGCCTGCAAGGCAGATGCCAGGCATGCCCAGCCTGCATCCCCTGTCTCCAGCAGCATCCAGGGTAAAGGTTCAGGGGATCTTGTTGGAAACAGCCTACCAAGCATCGTTTTGCTCTAATCCACCCATGAAGGTCTTTCATCTTTATGTCAAGAGCCACCATGACCTCTTTACCTTTCATCCAACTTTTCCTGGTGCAGTTCCTGCAGACAGGGCCCTCTGGACAATGTAACCCTGTAGATGGAGCTGAAGAGCAGTTTAATCTGACACAAGAAACTCAATCTTTGCTACTGAATATAGACTGAAGGGTTGGGACAGCTTCGGGAAGAGATGATCTCAGTTGCTGCACATGTTACACTGAACTAAGGCTGTCACTTCAGAAAGCAGCCTTCTCTAAAGTCCTACTCAACAGGATGAGGTAAACAGGGTGAGAAGTGCAGGAAGCCACAATGACATGATTTTTGAATATGCAGCTCTTGCATAAAATAAAATGTAAGCTTCCCAACTCTCCTGAAGTCCTCCTCTCTCAGTACTAACTCAAGTGACTGGTCTGGCCATACCTTCTGGCACCAGGTTAAAATGACACAGAAAACAATACATCTACAAATGCAGTAAACATTCCAGTGAGCTGATACTGTTTCCAAACAGGAGAAACTTTAACAGTGCAGCTATTTTTTTGCTACAAGCCTTCCAACTGCATCTGAAATGATCACAGTGCATGTAATGTGCCTTACAGACTGTGAGAAACATGAACCACCACAAGAACAGAAGTCAACAGCAACTCAGAGAACTCCCACTACTGCCAACTGCAGCGACTGCCCAGCAGCACATTCCTGGCTGTAAGGACTGAAGGACAAGGAATTCCCACCCAGTCCCAGTAACGATTTGGGCACAGCTTTCCCCTCACCCAAAGAAAGGTACTTCTTTCAGCTGGGTGGCCTGTCTGAGAGAAAAGAGCAAATGCTCTTATGGTGGAAGAGGTGAGCTAGAATTCCAGTTCTGGGGTCAATTTGTAGTGTGATTTCCTGTCTAATCTGTGACAAACCCCCGGGGAAACTTCCTCTGTTCTGACATAAAACTACCTTTTTCTTCTCCCTTCTTTAAGATGAGTTTTCAGGAATAAGGGAGCAGTAATACCTTTGAATGGTTCCTTCAGGAACCCAAGCTGCAGGGCTGATTTTTTTTTTTTTTTTTAAACACAGATCTGGTAGTGTAGGAGGAAAGCACTGTTTTAGTTGGTTGGCTTCTAAAAACAAACAAATAAACAGACACCACCCTCCCCCAGAAAAATCACAAACTTCCAGGCTTACCAAATGGTATTTTCCAAATACACTAAAGAAGAAAGAAATTCATAATTGAAACTTATCCTGAGAACTTCAATTACTCTAAACACTATCTATTGTGTAACATTAAAGCCGCTGAAGCAGAATTGCTTCAAAGCACAAGTCCTATTATATTACAGCTATTCAGTAGATGAGTTCTGCAAGAGGAGACAAAAAAAATATGGTTTTTATTATAATAATAATAATACAATTTATTACTGTAATAATAAAGGAATAACTTGATGATAAAATACCGTTTAAAGTATTAAAATACAACTCCTTTTAATCTCCATTTATATTCGGAAATTCTCTGTCCCCTTCATCCCCCACCGCTCTCCTTTTTAAAAGGTCAATCAGGTTTTGGCCTGACATGTCAAAACACCTCGGTCACAGCACTCCTGCTGCCAGCTCCAGGCACACCAAGTCTTTCCCTCGATGCCTAACAAGTGACCCAACATATGGCCACACAAATCCACAAGGGCTGCAGACTGACTAGAGAAACGAGCTGATTCAAACAACGTAAGAAATACATTTTTCTCCCAAGCTAGTGTTAACCACAGTCAAATGTTTTCAGCTCAACATTGCTTGTGCAGCCTGGTGGGACCTTCTCTCAAAAACTCAAGTGCATACATCTTTTGGTTTGAGAAAAGCCCTCAGAACTGACCAGCTTCCTAAACACAAAAGTCACTGGTATTTGTTCATGCTAAATAACCTCTTAGCATCAGCAATGAAGTAAATTGTTTGATGGTATGCAATCCCATTGTACACACTTCCTTCCCTGCATTTTGATGTTAACCTGAAAGTCTTGCACAACTGAAACACACAAGTGGTAAAAATGAAATAAGCAAGTTATGAAAACAAGCTCATTTGACAAGCATAAATATTTATAAAATGAATGCATCTTGCTAATTACAAACGAAGTGTAACAAGCTATATGAATTTCATAATTAATACAATCAATTCCAGAATTTACTTACATAATTGAAAAATAATTTAAACAGCTTTCTTCAAAATAGAAAAAATATAGTATAGTCCCATGAAGGGTTTTTATTACAACAAAATACTGGCACATTAAGTAGTCAATAAAAATGCAGCATGTGAAAATGCCACATTTTTTGTGACCGACAAAATGTCAAGATAGGGCCTAGAAAAATGTATCAATAACTTTTACTGAGCAGTTTAACCATGACGACATATTGCTATGCAATCTTAATGTAACTAAAGATTATATGTTAATAAAACACCATAAAGGAAAAATGATCAGGCACATGCTAAGCACTTCCCATTCTGAACATTCAACATGGCAACTTGAAGAATCTACTATTCATTAGGCGCATGCTTTATAGCTCTTATTTTTCATCCACTTAAACATCATCATGTAGAACAAGCTCCCAGACGGTTATCAGGGCTGGAGTCTCTGCTTCCAGCACACAAGAGCTGTAACCTGAGCCAACAGAAGTCACAGGCCAAGGCAGGAATGACCCAGCAGGAAAATTAAATCTAGCCTGCAGACCTTTCCAAATGGCTCTGTTTCATGGGGTTCTCTGTCCCATGGCTGCACAGGCACCACATATCTCCTGCACTTGCTGCATTTTCAGCAGCACTGATTTCCAGTGCATCTGCAAAGTAAGTATCATGTATACAAGCACAAACAAACCCATTGCCCCTAGGTCCTCAAGTTCACTGCATACAAGCAAATATTGCTTCAAAATGCACATTAAATGTTCCTCAGAAGGGCTGTAATGACTGCACATGCAAACACAGCAAGGAAGGCACCAAGAATGGGACCCCGTGAGAAAACTCCATCATCCCAGCACAGGCAAGGGACCATTCCCAGCACAAAGCTTCAGCAGCACATCTCTTCCAGAAGATGGTGCTTTGCCAGACACTTCCCCATCTTTGCTAGTTTGTACCCAGCTGAAGACTTACACTGACAAAGACAACCAATATGGAAAATACAACCTCACTGTCATATCAAACTCTGCACCAAAGTTTGAAATATGTCTCTCTATTAATCCTTTACTGATGACTGCTAGAAAGAAATTTTTGCTTTACTCTTTGACTTCTAGTTCCACAGCTGTTTTACCGCTGGATTTTGTACTGGAAATAGTTTGCTAGTTAATAGTGTAAAAAAAATGGGAAACAGAAGCACGTGGAACAGGTTTTGCTTTTGCTCAGCCTCAATATAAAAAGTGCTGAAAAACATCACGAAGATGCACATGTACACATAACAAGATTTGTAGTTTTATGTTCAATTTGTCTGAATTTTCAAATGCACAGACTTGTCAACATGAAAGATAGAAAAAAGATCATATTGCTCATAGCTAATCTTGTAGCATACCCAGTTTTGTTGGAGGTGGTGTGTGTTAATAATTTTCCACTGCCTATGTGATCATTGGAATAACCATATATTTTAAAATGCTGTGGTTTGTTTGACCTGTATTTATTTATCTACAATACTCAAATTTAATGAAATCTAGTTGTTATGCTACTTAGAACTAATAACAACAACTTAAATCTCTAGTAGCAACACCACTACTCAGTACCACCAGTACTAGAACCTACATGGAATGTAGCACCCCAGTAAAAATTATTCCAATATCAGATGTCTCATGCATGTCTCACTTCATAAATTAACATATTTAAAATGTTTTTTTAGTCTATTTTCTGCCCACTGATAAATCAACATTTATCTTCAATGTAACCACACATTAACTAGTTAATTTTGCTGGACTGACCAATTAGGAAACTCAAAACTGCACATTCCCAAAATTTCAGGGCAGGAACAGCAAACCATTTAGCAGAAGAGTAGACTATTAGGTGACTAACTTAACACCCAGCTGCTGTTCAGAGGTATATGGGTGCTAACAGGCACTGAGTTATGTTCTAAAATAACAAACTTCTGCTCAAAATGCAACCACAGCAAACTCCTGTTACAAGCAGCTCCACAGCCACAGCTGTTTCTCTACTCAAAGGCAAAAGGGCACAAATGAAAGCAGTGAACAGAGATTTAATAGTCACCCCCCCAGATAACCTCCACAAAAATCCTACTTCACTTCATGTAGTCCAGGTAACTCATTGCAAGCATGTAAATATGCAAACCACGTTTTTATTCATCAGAGTACATAAGAGTTGAAGTGTAATTCTGTTACACCCAGTTTTTCCAGGCAGCAGGTGTCAGACCACTGCCGCATGGCATGTGCCATGCAGTGTCACCAGCATACCACAGCTTTAGCAGCAACTGTCCCTGCTCCCAAGCACAAGACTGCACATTTTCTCACTCTGAATGGGTCCTGAGCACCAACTGCCTTTGTATTCATCATCCTTCCCTTCTAGGTAAAAGTGGTTTTCAACACTTGTAGATCCTTCTTTCAAGTGTGTATAACCTCTGGTATATCTACATCAATCAACCTGTTCTCCTTTTAAGTTTTATAAAACTAGGGATAAAGACCATCAATCAACCTGTTCTCCTTTTAAGTTTTATAAAACTAGGGATAAAGACCACTGGATAAAGATCCATTTATGGGGTTTTCAAACTGTAGATGCTCACCATGTAATTTCTTAATTGTCTTTAAAAACTCTTAATTGTCTTTAAACCTTTTTTTTATTTGGTGGTGGAGAGGCAGTAAATGGGACTGTTGTTGAGATTTTGTTTGTTTTATATGACAAATTTAAATACAGCTTAGGTAATCATTAGGGATGGCAATGTTTTTCCCCACAGAAGCAAGGTGCCCTTGGCCACTCAACAAAAACAACCTCTTAAGAGGGTTAAAATCTCCCCCAGTTTCCTCTTACACACACTGACTTCCCAGAAAAACACTTTCACAGTGATTAACAAGAGCTGGAGATCAAACTTGTTATTAATTATAATCATACCTTTTCCTAAACCAAACCGACGTATTCAAAAAGTGAACACAAGGTTGTCCAACTCACTGTTAAGGCACACTAGCTTCAGCTTCATTAAACAAAAATAAATGCTTCTACTTACCCCTCCTAGGAGTCAGTGAGTAATTTCCTGGGTTTTTTTCCTTCTCTACAGCTTGGATATATTACAGTACCTATCACAGTATTTCAAAGAGCAAGCTCCTCCCAGGCTTTTAAGGCAAGAAACAAGTTTATTAATGTGTAGTGTATGAAAATATGGTGAGGAATAGGAAAAAATACATCCTTGGCCTTTGTATTCTCTGTCTCTGGCCCATACAAACATGCATGATGTGGGGGAATGCAATCACCCTTCAATATTCATCCCATACAGATCTGGGGAAGTAGGTCTGACACAGAGGAAGTTTTAGGAAATGCCTACCCACCTTTCCACTCACAGGGCAAGGACAATCCAGTTACATGTATCAATATTCAGAGAAAAGAGATTTTCAGCATATCTCAATTTCAGGTTAAATTTACTCTGTGAAACTGAGTGTCCCTCTTCTTGACCCAACCAGGACTTCATGGCCTGTGAGGACAGAGGTTTTGCCTAGTTAATAATTCCTGGCAACACCAGCCACGACAAAATATCTACTGTTCATTTTTAACAGATGTGAAAAACACATACACTTTAGAGCTCTTGCAAAAGTGCTGGTTAAACCCTACATTTTGCAAATTTCGTAATAGTGGCTTTTGCTGTTTATTTGAAAATGAAGCAAAAAAAAGTGGAAATCCCATCGCCTGGTGAAAGCAGAAATTCAACTGTAAGTCACAGAAAGAAGCATAACTTCATATTGTGGCATGCTTAACATTGCTGGGTTTTATCATGTCTGACTTGTTAAGAAACATTTATACTTTCACTCAGGACCAAAGCATATCATTGTAGGAATTATTTATATATGTGGTAGGAGTTTTAAGTATGATTAGCACCACCACCAAGGGAACTAAAAAGGCTTAGCCTTAAAGTAATAAGCAGAAACATCATATTTTAGGCAGTAAAGAATTAAAGCATCTGAGGAAACTTTACAGACAGCTGGAACACTGCTAGGCTGTTTCCATCTACAGCAGGGCTGAAGAGATGCTCATCCACCTCAACAAGCCCTCCACAAACTAAGACCAGACTGTGTGTAATATTAGAAATTTCAACCTAAGTAAAATTCAGAGTTGAGAGGAAGAGAAGCCTTATCTGAAGAGCTTCTCCATCAGTTAGACTATCAGCTGCGCTGAGGAAATACCTAATTTTCCAGGGGAAAAAAAAACTGCTGCAAGGGAATGCATGAAGGGATAGAGGACATGCAGGAGCTGAAAGGATCATCCCCATAGACACCAATTAGCCTACAATGCCTGTATTTTAACTGAATAATTGAAATAATTACAACTCAAGTGCCAGGATTAGAAACTGCTTCAAATAGTTCAGTAAAAATTGCTTCAGCTTTTATCAAGTAACCCTTGCACCCCACAGAAAAAAGATGTGAAACCTGTGCATCTGTAATTTGGAGTTCCCCACTTAAGATACATTTTTACTGTGGAATACTTCACCTCAACTGTCTTGCCGTCATTTTTACTTTGTTCTCCATCCCATACATTGAAATGGGACACTAACAGACTACCTAAGTAAAGGTCAAGTCACATCTTCAGTCAGACAGAAGGACCTGACTGGAGAACAGGAACTCGAGATGTTCTCTTCTGGACAACCCCAGGCTGCTGTGTTGGAAGCAAGACATCACAAGAATACTCCCTGTAACACATCCAGGGGAGCTTGCTTTATATTGTATTTTTTGCCTCTCTTCTAGAGCATGTCTTTGTCTCTTTTCCATTTATTCTGTTTGAATCCCAAACCCTGTGCATAATTCAATTTGTACATTTTGTCCCTATTCTCCTACTTCGTTTCATGGGGTTTCTTTTTCCTTTAAGAGGAAGACAGAAAGGATTCACCTCTTGCTCTCCTGCTAAATTCAGCAACTTCCTCCTACCCCCCTGCCCAAAAAAGAGCAGCAAAGCAACTGTTTCTCTCACTGTTTTTACAAGGCTATGCTGAGATACATCAGATCTCTACTGCTGACAATTTTCATTCCTGTGAAGGACAGCACAGTCTCATTTCTTAATTTCAATCTCATTTCAAGGTCAGTTTGTGAGACACTGGCATTCCATTCTCCTGCAGCACCCCACAAGCCCAGCTGCCTGATCATCTTGTTTGCAGCTGCCATATTCACTATTTCAATGGCTTGCAATGCTTCCAGTCCCCACCTGGAATCCCACCCAAGCACACTTTATGAGCGGTAGTAGAAAGAAAACCTTTCATGAAGTCTCCAGCAGATGCATAAGCTTGCTCACCACAGATCAGTATTATTTGCCCAATTCCTACAAGGAGCTTTGGCACTAAGTCTGTAGCTGAAAATACACCCCATGTATACCAACACTTAAAACCAAGAACTTGGAAAACAACTGCTTCAACATTAAAGTCAGTATCAGCAGTAGGAGGAAACAAGCAATGAGAACAAGTAAACAGAATTAACAAGTGCAAGAAAACCACAGATGACCACATACCTACCCTGGAAAAAGAAAGAGTTTAATAAAGCGAAATAATTTTCCTTCATCCTTTGAAATCAGGATTAAAATTCAAACTCCACTAAAGTAAAAACCACAACTAAAATGAAATACAGAACTTCCAGGATTTGAAAACTATTCTAAAACCTTGTCTATACTAGCTTTCTAATACTGGGATCAGCAACAGCACTAGAAGCTCTAAAAACCTCAATACTGATTACTAAATCTGCTGATGTGACTGGCGCAAAACTCAACTGTCATTTGGGCAAGTGACTAAAAAGAAGGTTAAAAATGTCTGGCAGATATACAGCAGGAGCACATATGACTATTTCTTCTTCAGTTGAAAGCAAACCTGTTGTTAGGTGTATGCAGTAAAAATCAGAGCAACCTCTCCTTCAAAATGCTTTTAAGTCACTGGCGATACACCAAGAAAGAATGGCCCCTAGTCTCAATAAATGCTCAAACCTGGCAATAAAGTCTATTCTTAAAATAAAAGCTGATTACAAACCAGTTCTAGCACAGAATTCATGATATAACCTCAATGGGAAAGTTCATTAAGAAGTAAAATTACTTTCTATGCAGAATAGTAAGCCCACAGAAACACCAGAACTTTGCCTTATTAAAAATTCCCAAATGTACTCTACAATTTCAGTTCTTATTTCACTTTCATCCCCAAAGTAATTCAGAGCACTATACCAGTATGCCTACTGACTGAAGACATTCCACCATTATTAAATATGGGAACGTCACATAAAGTAACTGATAAAAAAGTATAGTTGTTGTATAATATTTAAAGGCAAGCAAAACTAGATGGTTATCACAGTTTGGTATCAACCCAATGGCAATACTGCAAACAAATTAATTTACAGCATAAAGGACAGAAACATTAAACAGGTCATTCAGCATGGCTTTAGAGAGAACAAGTTGTGGCAGATAGGCAAATACTCACCTTTTAGCCAAGGACTATTTGTAATAAAGATAACCACAAAGGTGTAGGGTGTGTATAAGACACCCATATGAGTTTTTGATTTAGTAATACATGCCAAACATTATTTAAAAATGATTATAAAATAAAGTATACATCAGGATTTCCAAAGTGGCTTACTGAACTCAAAAACACTCATCAGTGGGAAATTCCATTTCACCGACATGTGCTAAGCAGGATGTTGTTTAAAATATTACCTGCACAATTAATTAATTCTCTGCACCAAATCAAGTGCTACTGGACAACCCAGCAGTACAAATCAGACCTAAACAAGGCACAGGGGTGCAACTCTATTTCTGCCAAAATAGCCAAAGCACACAGCAGCAAGCTCATTAAAGACAACTGACCACACCAGATTTAAAAAAAAAAAAAAAGTTCCAAATTAACCTATCAGAAACATTTGTGCAAATTTGAAGCAGGAAAGGATGTTTAGACTAGACCAGTGCATCATATATAATTCAACACTTTGGGTTTGCAGCATCTCAGAGATTGAAAGCTTAGTTTAGTTTGTCAATGTAAACTAAAGTTGCCTGTTACAGCCTGTATCTTGATGAGGAGAAAGCAGTGGATTCTGAATACTCATTAATCCAGCCAAAAGGCACAGCAGGAACCAGCAGCTCAGCCTTGATGAAACTGATGGGAAGAACAGGAGGCAGGACACCAAAGCCTTTCCAAGCATAGTGATTCTTCGTCTTCAAATTAAAACTAGATACCCTTCTCAAAGACACATTTCAAGGTTAGTTACAAGGTTCAGAGTGGAACAACTCCAAAAACCGCGTGACAAAAATTACAGCAGATGATTAAGTAAACCTCTGAAGCCTCAAAGTCCCTTAAAGTACAAGCATTCCTGTTGATTAATATTTGAATTAAGTTCCGAAACATTGACTTTTTCTGTGCTTTTTGTTTGTATTTTAAACAGCATTCAGGAAGGCCTGCAACACACCCCAGTGACATTCTGTTAATAGGACATGGATGATGTTTTCCTCTGGGAATAGGATATGCCAGTGGTTGTGTGTAACTACCAAAGTGAAGCACATGCTACTACACCTTCCTACTACTGGCTCAGCAGCCATGCAGCAGAAGCAGCACTGCTCTGACCACGCTACCCTGAGGGCCAAGGTAGATAACACCAAAGGGCATTATTAAACTTCCTTTTTCCTTTACAGACATTTGTAGAAGTTCAACAGAAACTCCTTTAGAACCAGAAGCGAATGTAAAACTGAAACACCAGACAGTCATTTCCTACATGCCTGCTCTTGGAAAAAAACGTGCCTGAAAAATTTCAGATGGACTTTCACAGTGCGTGAATTTGCTAATCTTAGCAAGGGTGTTGTCTTTACTCTAAAAAGCAGGTAAGCAGAGCATTTCTAAAATAAGTTTTTGAGCTACTTTCAGCTTAGTCCAGCTACAAACTGGAATGATAAATGATACAGCAGGATACAAAAGCCCCAAGTAGGTTTCTTACACCTACGAAAGACATCACAGAACTGAGAGTATTTTTCATACAAGCAAGACCTACTTTAAAATCAAGAGTAAATAACAGATTCACAGACACATTTTATAAAAATACTTTTGCTTTCTTGGTTTGCTTTTTACATCTCTCTGCTACTGATTGATTTCTTTTATTTATCCCCATGTCCCTTATCAGTACCTTTTAAAGATTCCTATTTCAGTTCAGATAGACTATCCTGCCCTTTTTCTTCTACTATTAATAGACACATTCTGTACTGGAACAGGTGTTCTGCCTTGAAATTCTGGTGAAAACTCCAGATAAGAAAAGAACATTTTTGCAGGAGATTTCTGACAGTACAGCACACCCTTTCACTTCCCCAAACTATCTGTCTAGGCTGACATTTTCCGTGAAGGCCCACAACAGCAGATCTCATGCACACACACAGATCCCTCTGCACACTTCATTCAGAACAAAACGCAAAATTGTAATTATTTCCAGCATCCAAATCTGGCTGTCATCGGGAAAACTCTAACAAGTCACAATAGCACACAGGATTTTTCTGATCTGCGAGCCCCAGAAAGTCTGTTTGCTTTCAGGAGATGGCTGTTATTGAAAGCAACAACTTTCTTCAGGATTTAAGTAGGGGGTGAGGAAATAGGAGCTGAGTAAGGCTTTTTTTTTTCTATTGTTCCTCCCAACAGGTGGGAGGCAGTTCACACAGCTGTGCAGAATTGCAGTGGAGGCCAAAAAGCCAGGAAATGCAACTGCCCTCTGCCAGCACTCCAGGAATGAGAAGAGTTAAGCTGGGAGCCAAGGTGCGGAGCGGAGGTTTAGCTACAGAAACAAGGGTAGCAGAGGTCTCACAGTAAAATACTGCCACTCACAATGCGCAGCAGTCCCGTGCCCCAGTGTTCCCTGGCAGCAGTGCTGCAAGCAGGCGCTACCAGACAGTGATAACTCATGGCAAGCTCACAAAAACCAGCATATGCCATCAGCACTTCGGATCAGACTGGCTCATCTGAATTGATGATCCACACAGCGCCACAAATCGGGATTTCTAGGATAATTCTCACCCCTACAAAGCAAAATCAGGGAAAATTAAAGAGAGATGTTCTTGTAAGATGTTAGAATGCATTAAAAAAAAACCTGCTACATCAGGCATTTTGGAGTGGGAACACTTCTAAATTAATGCTTCTCAAATACTCTACCTTCACCTCAGTTAAAAAAACTACGTAACAGAATAAGGCTTACTATGTTTTAATTTTCTAACTCCACAGAAGATGTCTGACTATAGCAGGCCAATTTATGTGAGTTACATTACCAAATCTAACATCCTAAAATAAGCACGTTGCAGCCAGGGACTAAAACTCCTCTTGTTCTTAGAAGCACTCAGTTCATATGAGGCCTGTCAGTTCAAAACAATAACAAAGAAAACCAAAATGCTTCCAGTATCAGCTAAAGGTTACATGGCTTTCACTGAAATAGGATCGCTTGGTTACATTAAATACTGAAGAGTAGAAAAAAAGGAGCTAAAAATCCAAATTCTACCAACTTCAAAAGAAACTTCCTGACCAAGACATACCTACACCCAACTGAAGTATTTCAGCTTTTGTTACATGCAGTAATTCATTCTTTTGAAAAGCAGTCAGCCCACCACATGGGTTTAAAGGTACTCTTATTTAACTAGAGAAGTTGTGCTGTCCCAGGCTCAGCCCATTAAATATGACATCTCCTTGGCAGACCTTTTTCACCAAAGAACTAAGAAAATTCACACAGGAAATCCACTTCTGGTAGTGCAGCACTATAACCAAAACTCATTACTTTTCATCTCAAACACACAGCATCTCAGATCTTCAGGCGCCTGGTTTTTCCCAACCTAGGCACCAGCCGTTCCATTTCCTAAAAAAGACCTTGCAGAAATACACCATGAGATCATACAATTGAGATTGCTAAATACATATAAATGAACCCTCTGCAAATGACTTGAGTGATCTTAGTAATTTCTTTTTAATATCTGATCTGAAACTGCACCTTCTGATGCAATGCTCTTGCACTGCCAGAGAACACTTGAAATATCCCCAGCTTTCTCCCTGCTTTGCTCCCTCTCTCACCGTTTGTTACCAATAATAGCAGGTGAGATAAAGTAATCACATGTATTTACTTACTTTCACAGTCTTGCACATGAACAGCAGCATAACTTCATCTGCATTTCAGGCTACTGGAAGGAGTACAGCTCACACATATTTTTGGGCGTACACTTAGTCCAAGCTGGCTTCACCAATTTCAGCTATAAAGCAGCATTTGTTTTCACTTGTTTTAGACGAGAGTACATACGAAGTTAGTGAGCATAAAAACCTGCCAAGCCAACACCTTTTCTCCGTTTTCCGTTTCTGACTTAATGTGGGTCTCCTATGCTTAATTAACACTTTATTTTCAACACTTGTAGACACAAGGGTGAACTACAAATAGAACTAATAAGATCCTATATTGCAAGCCATTTAGGTAATTCCTAAACTGACGCTGACAGCAACAATACTGCAAGCATAAAGAGATGTCATATTAACACACCAGCATGGACACAAGAGGTAGGAGGAAGACCATCACTGACAAACTCTAAAAGGAAAATTTTCAAAACCAACAGAGACAATGGTGGGAGCTGCAGAAAGCCAAGAGTCTCTGTGGCCTTGCACAAAAAAGCTAAAACAGGATCAGTGAAAGGTTTGGAGATGAAGAGCTGTGTGGTTGGAGGAGTCACCTTCACCTACAGCACACAGGTTTAGTCATTCACCTGCTATTTTGGCTACCTGTCAGGTCCATTTGTGCTTCACAGCTCCTCCTCAACACTTGATAAAAATCAAAGCTGATTTGTGTCATTACAATGCCCACAACAGGAAACATACAATGCACCCGTCTGTCAGCACAGCAACACTGCGAGGAGCAAACTGACAAAGGTTTAGAATCACAGTGGAGACAATAAAAAAATTTTCTATTCCTATGACGTTTACATGTGAATGACACACATTTCAACATTCCAATAAAGTTCATTTGCAGTCACCTGCATACTAGAGCCACACAACAAAGCATTCTGACTTCAAATGTATTTACATTGTGGACTATGTAAACCACAGCACAAGGTCTCACTGGCCTGAAAAAAGTGTTGTTTTGCATTCATTTTTTCACCGCTTACTGAATTAGAAGTGGTTTACTCAGTCGTGCACACAGTTTAGCACACCAAAGCCACAGCATCAGCTAAAGATGTCGTTTTTCCAGACAGCCTACAGGTTGCCATTAAAGTCTAACACCTCTCCTTCTCTTTATTCAAGATGTCAAAACCAGGCAGAGTTTCAGATTTAAGGAAAATATCTCCTTTTTATAAATTAAAATCTGATTAAAATGTAAGATGATCAGTCCCTATAGACATTGCCAGAACTGTAATGCACACAAGCATTTTTTCCAAGTTGTTTACAAACAATACACCTACCAGGGGTTCAGAAAGATGCTGTGCCTTTCTAACAGGCAGAGAGAAAATGTCTGACTGACAAGGCGCCTTAGCCCCTTTCAACATTAGAAGGCACTCCGCCGCTACCTAATTAAGGCACATTCTCTTCTCGTAAAGTATTAACAAAGCACACATTTCCCCGACTAGCACTATATTTGTCATCCTTGAATAAATTACTTCTGTATTGTATTTCATGCACTCTTCCGGCCCACATCCTGCTAGACGCTGAATGCTTACTACTAGGAGCAGATGAGAGGTATGCCTAGGCAAGCTCCATTTCTTGGCTAGATGTATTGACAATGGGAAAGCTGAGTATCAATAAAACAGACATTATGCTCACAGCGAAGTACCCCCTGTGAAAAATTAGAGGAGATGAGAGTGTGCTCACGCAGGAAGGATTGGTCTCTCCTAAAACATCTCCACCTGCACGGTCGGGACAGTATCAGTTACCTTTAACAGGTCTTTAGCAAGTTACCTACTCTACCATGACCATTACAATACCTAAACAATGCCTCTAGTCGCTGAATTAGCAAAAATCCCTCGAATTTAAACGCCTAACTCCCAAGCTCATAGAGAAGAACCGAACAATATTTCTGTAGTATTTTGATACACACTTTTCTGAGGATTCCTGCCTAACAGCATCATATAAAATGGTGTTAAACTCCAAGTCACCCTCACAGTGCTCATAAACCAGGAGCTGAGCTCTTGCCGGGACAGAGTGCTGCTCTACTCGCATTAATTTTAAGAGTCTTATTTAAATGAGTTTTCAAATAACTTGAAATATCACAAGTAAAATAAAATATTACAAACAAATCAGACACTTCCTCATGACCAAGACGCTATTCCTGCAGGTCTGCACAGCGGCTGAAGAGGTGCTGGCTGAAGAGATAATCCGTAATCTCCGCAGATTACTGAAACTCCAAGGAAATCTCTACTTTGAGAAACTTCAGGGGAGCACAGAGCATCGCCCCTGCCGTGCCCGCCGCTCGGACCCCGGGCAGGGCGGGCGGCGGGGCCGCCTCCCCGCGGGGCGCCGGGCGGCCACGCGGGTCCGGCCGGGGGAACGCCCGCTGCTCGCCGGTTCCGCCGCCTCCCGGTGCCGGAGGGGGCGCGAAGGGCGCGGGGTGACCCCACCTGTGCGCGTCCGGCCGGCCGGGCCGCGCTGACAGCCGGGCCCGCCCGCGGTGATGGTCCCGGCGGGCCGGGAGGCGGCCGGGGGCGGGCGGGGAGGCCGCGGCCGGGGCCGGGGCCGGGGCCGGGCCCGCCCTGCGCGGACGCGGACGCGGACACCCCGCGGCGGGGACACCCCCGCTCCCCGCCCGCCGGGCCCGGCGCGGCGCCGCCCGCACTCACGATGGTGACGCTGGCCTTGCGCAGGTCGCGGTTCTCCTCCTGCAGCGCCTTGCACTTGAGCTTGTAGGTCTCCAGCTCGATCTTCAGCACCTTGTTCTCCTGCTGCAGCGAGGCCAGGCGGTTCGTCAGCTCCTCCAGCCGGAACGGCGAGATCACGATCCCGCCCGCCTTGCCGCCCCCCGAGGAGCCGCCGCCACCCGCCGTGCCGCAGCCGGGCCCCGCGCCCGGGCCGCCCCCC
Organism: Taeniopygia guttata; assembly: GCF_048771995.1. Taxonomy (NCBI): domain Eukaryota; kingdom Metazoa; phylum Chordata; class Aves; order Passeriformes; family Estrildidae; genus Taeniopygia; species Taeniopygia guttata. The sequence goes on along the minus strand of NC_133031.1, from coordinate 8,579,659 downwards.
GAGAGCGGCCCCGCGGAGCCGCCGCTGCCGCCGCCGCCGTCCGTGTCGCTCTCGCTGGCGCTGTCCGCCATCGCCCCGCGCGCGCCGCCGCCGCCGCCGCCCGAGCAGGGGGCGGCGCCCGCCGCGCGCCGGCGCCGAGACGGGCCGCGCGCCCGCCCACAGCGCCGCCTGGCGGCCCGCGCCGGCACCGCGCCAGCCGGGACGGGCCGGGACACAGCGGGAAACACACACCGGGATGGGCCGGGACACACCGGGATGGGCCGGGACACACCGGGATGGGCCGGGAGCGGGGAGCCGGGACACACCGGGACCAGGATATTCCGGGAGCGGGGATCCAGGACACTCCGAGCCCGGGACCGGAATGTGCCAGGAGAGGGGATCTCGGATACACAGAACCGGGGACCGAAGGATATTCCCCACGGCGCTCCCTACACACCGAATCCTGGACCCGGGATGTGCCCGGAGGGTCTGTTCCACACCGAACCCGATGTCGGGACGTGCCCGGTCGGGACGTGCCCGGGGGAATCCGTTGCACAGCGGGACCCCCGCGGGAACAGCCCGTTTGCGGGACTCATCCCATTGCATCGCTAAACCCGTGCCGGGGAGCCCGGGGGTTCGCTGTACACGACCCAAACAGCCCCGAACCTTGTACTGTTTAAGAATTTTTGTACCAAAACGGCGCCCACGGCGCTGCCCGGGCTGTGCCCCCGGCCCAGGCCCCTTCCCCGGGGCAGCTCGCAGCCCCTCGGGGTGGACACCGGGAGCAGAAGGAGCGGGACCCCCACCCGCCGAGCCCCGGGGTCTGGGGGAGCAGCCCCGGGTCGGGGGGAGCAGCCCCGGGTCTGGGGGAGCAGCCCCACCACCAGCCCTGCTCCCCACCCAGCACACAGACCAACCAACTGGCATGTTAATTCAACCCTCCATACATCAGCAAAACTGCCTTAAGATATATAGACACTCATCTCTCATTACTGATAATATATTTGTTGATTAGTAGGTGCATTAGTTTCTTTTTTTTTTTTTTTTTCTTTTTTTTTACTATTTCTTTGCAGAGCAGCAGCGAACTATAGTGGAGAATTTGTGCCACTCATTCTATGGAAAAACATGGTGTGTATTGCTCCTGGATAAATTAATCCCAAGACTGTATAATTGGTTTCTCAATTATTTATGAAGGAGTCTTTAATAACAGTACTTCTTCCATTAGTGGCAAGCAAGAATTTCATTATCTCTAACTGCACTACCTTTTTGTTTCATGCCATAGTAAATTTCAAATTTTACTCTTTTTAATGGCTATAATATATGAAGGAATTCCATCTCTGTAAAGTAATTATTCTTTTCACCTGCCTGGGAATATAAGTGCAGGTCGTTTTATTTTTGGTCTCTTAATCACAAGAAAAGGGGTGTTCCTCGTTCTGAGCCTTGGAAACGGTTTCCTCTGATCTCCATCTGTGTGTCCCGGCACACAATGCTGCCCCAAACAAGGCTCAGAATGGAGAGGGAGGAAAGTTGGGGTCCCTATCTAGCACCAGCAGAGACCCATGGCTCTTCCTCAGCCCATCAGGAGGCACCAGTTCAGGGCTTTCCAGGCTAGAGAAAAGCTCCTGCATCCCAGGACATTAAAGCCACCAAGCAACCTTCATGACCACCCTGGCACCACTGGGTCATGAGGAAATGTTATTTCATGCATGAGTTCCACAGCACAGGCGATAGCTGGAAAGCCAGTTTGTCTCTGTGCACATGCACACGTGCTCCTGAAATCAAACAAATTGCTAAACTAGCAGGTTTATACCTCAATATTCTATCTTCCATCCGTCTGCCCAGTTTTGATCAGCCAGTACTGCCCACATTTGAGTGTCTTGCTGAATCAAGGCCTAAATATTTTGAAAGCCTGAATCAGCAAAACACGCATCTGCTCCAGGCTAATCTTACCCAGCAAGCCCCACGGCGTGCTTAACCTTAAGCCACTCTTCAGACCTATCAATGTTAATCTTAAGTGCTTTGCTGATTTGGAGCACTATAATTTTTCAGAGGACGTGTCCTCTGCTCCTTCAGACACTAAAATTAGCCTGAAAACAGACAGGGAGGTGCAGGCAACCTCCTCAACCCGGCAGTTGGCTCAGCCAGGGGCTGCATCCCTGGGCTCACAGCAGGCAGCTGCTGGTGCTGCCTCCAGCAGAGCATTTCTGGGGTGGTGCAGACAGCAGCTGTAGAGATGAGGGATCTTGAGGCAAGAGGGGAGCTTTTCCCTGCCTGCTTTCACTGTCCCTCTGTCCCTGCCGGGCTGGCATCAGAGGTCTCACTCCCAGCCAGCACACTGACTTTCATAACAGTGAATTATAACTTGGCACTTCTGTGGCTGTCTCTAGTTCAAAGCTGTGCTGAAACATTATCTAATTAATTCACACAATAGCCCTGGAAGGCAAGAAAGGGAGGTAGGAAGCTGAGTTACTTGCCCAATGAAAAACACTGAGTCAGTGGAGGAGTGGGAGGAAGACTCAAGGGCTCTGGATATTTAGATCTGACATGGCATCCTTCTTGTTGCAGCAGCAGTTCAGTCATTTAAAAAATAGTACCTCTATATTTAATTTCAATTACAGCCAACTACTCATAATTAATAGATTAAACAGGGAGAGAAAATGTTACCCTAATTAGCACCCCCAAAAATTAAAAATCACATGCTTTTCACACCTGTAGGATGTTAACCAAATCAATTTAAAAAGCATAAATATGTGGTATAAGCAAAATTAGCAAGACCCCATTGTGAAGACACTTACAGGAGAAGCTGCCCCACTGACAGGGCTGCTCAAGTGCCACTGGTCCTGGTCCCCACTGCAGGCAGCGAGTGGCTTGGCATCACAGGAAAAGCCACCACAACCACCCTGCCACCACCACAGCACCTGCAGGACGAGGTCCCCACCCTCCTTTGCCTCAGTATCTCTTTATTGCATGAGAAATAAATGCAGAACTGTAAGGGGGAAAGAAAAGGTGTTTGTAGAAATAAAGAATATGAAAATGTCACCAGCACCCTTATAGTAGAAGAGCAGACCAACCAAGAAGAAGAAATAGGGATTTATTCACAGAAACTATCATTACAGAAGGTAATGGGCAATTAGAAACAGTGTTCCATAAACTCACATCAACAGTAAAAATATTGTATAAAGTACATTTCTAAGTGTGAGGGGTTAGAAGAGGTATGTTCAGAGATTCAATGCAATCCTTTATGTAATTCCAGAGGTCCATTAATCAGCTGGAAGACCTTTTGTAAGAATACAATTTCATTAAAATATTCAATAGTTATAGACTGAAGAGGAAAAGGCCAACTGAAGCTAATTAACCTAAAGAAAAAAGTCTGCATAGTACTCAAGGTACCTGACTGAAATGGGGGTGCAGGGGAGAAGAGGGAATGGAAAGACAAAGTTGCAGGAAAATGCAATTAATGAAAAATACTGCTAGGAAAACAAACTGATGCAGCATTAAAAAGAACATGACTTGTACATAAGGGGATACTAAAGGGGGAAATGGAGTGCATATGTGGAGAGGTTGTAGAAGGGGAGAAAGTTTGGTTTGAAAGGTCTTTGTATGAGCAAAAGAAACCCAAATCGCCTCTATTGTGGATTAAGGCATCTATTGATGCAAGTTAAAACATGTTTTCTAACAAGCAATTCAGAAAATAATGTCATGCTGCTTTGCTCTTCTGACCAGCAATTATTTAATCAGAAAGCTGTATTAGGAAAAAAGTCTCTTAGTAGGATAGAGTATCTGACTATGAAAATGTGCTGTGTGATAGCCAACCAGTAGCTAATGCATCTTCAGCTCTGGGGCTTTGCTTTTGTATCCCTGTTCTCCCCAGGGAATTTTTTTCAGAGTTCATACTAGGTTGCCTCTGTTGGTCTGGCCATGCCATAATGATACCCAGCCCCTGGAAGCCTCCCAAAGAAGTTGGTGAAGAGGGGATTGCTGTACTTTGCTGTTTTATAGCCCAAATAGCTCTCAATAATTGAACATTAGCGTGGTGGGAAAAGTACCAACAAAACTTTTATGATAAATCTTCACCATCCTCCAGGACTTCAGGTCAAATAAATAAAGACATGCACAATTTGCATGCTATTTTTAGCATCAGCAGTTATGACAAATGTGGCACATACATAGATTTTCCTTGAGCAGTTCATTCTTCTGTCCTTCACTAACCTTTTCCTCTCCCAGTAATGGACTACTTTTTATGTCACGCATTTTGTAGCAGGCTGAGACTAAAGGGTCCACATCTCAATTAGAAAACTGCTGTATTTCCAACCAAGCAAGAGTATTTTTTTTGTGCACTAGGAGACCATGTTTCCCCTCCCTTGCTCACTCGAGGCAAGCTGAACCAGGAGCTCCTCCTCCTCCAGCCCCAATTTGGTAGGATCTGCCCTGAAAACAGAGGTCCTGTTTGCATTCCCCACACATGACCCCAAGGCCAAGAATGCAATGCATCAGAAGCAGCTTTTTCATCCATCCTGCATGTGGCTAGGACAACAACCAAGCCCCTTGCCAACACCCTGCCCAGCATCCCTGCACCAGCCTCAGCCAGGCAAGTCCCAGGGGATCCAATCCTTCTGGATTGCATCCCCTCCCTAGGGAAAGGGCTGGCAGGGGCAGGAGAGCTGCCCCAAAGCCATTGTGCTGCCCCTGCAGAGCTCTCCAACTGCAGGGCTGGCACAGCTCCTCCAGGCCAAGCTGCTCCTGCTGAGTTTGTATAAAAATTTGATAAAATTGCCACTGATGGGACTTCATGGAGTTCCATCACATGTTATCAACTTGGTCCTGCTCAAATAAGCCCCACGTATAAACTCCTCCTCTAGAAGGCATGGAGAGGTTTTGGGGAGCATGTGCCCCACATCCCAGGCTGCAGTGACCTCCCCAGTATAGCACCTCGATTTCCTGCACACTGTGTGCTACAGACAAAGCCTGTGTTCAACAACTCCCCAGGAAATTAGCATTAATTAGCAGGGAGCTGCAATCCTGCAAGTGACTGCCACTTATCCCACTAATGTTGGCTCCACACTATGGGAGCTCTTAGAATTTCTGACATTAAGATTGTTATTGGCCACAAATAAAGTGTAATTGATATTCTTTTGGAAATGGAAAAAGTACAGTAGTATACTCTGCAGCATTATTAATTAGTGCTAAATCAAATATCAAAGGATGAAAATAACACTATATTTAGCAATCAAGTTTATTTTAATAGATGCAATCAGAGTCCCATGACTTACAATTTTGCCTCTAAGGGGAATGTTCTCACTGAGGAAAATATGAAAAAAAAAAAAAAAAAAAAAGACAAAAGTGCACATTTAGGTAGGGTCCTCACTCACTCCAGAGCTGTCTGTGCTATTTGCTAGTTCTGGCAAGATTTCTGTTTTCCTTCTCATATGACCATTTACACTTCAACCTTGTTTTTCCCCCAAATATCCTGAGCTACTGTTGGAACCGTGCACAACAAAACCAACACCCAGAAAATCCTGTTTGTGCAGCATTTAATATGAAACTTTAAACTCAGTGCATTCAGCTGCAGATTTCCCGGGCTCTTGTATTTAAGGGGGAAGCGAAGTGTGACACAGATGTGCAGCAGCAGCTGGGCACTGCCAGCAGCGGGAGCTGCCCTGCTGGGCACGGTCAGTGCCAGCCCAGGAGAGGCGTCTGTCCTGGGCACAAACGAGGTTCCTCTGCACTACAGCTCCGGCCTTTGCTTCCGACTGTGCAATCACCGTGTATGTGCACCTCACAGAAAGCACTGACTGAAAACACTCCTTCTCATCCAGCTGGTCTGCGCGGAGGGGAGGAGGGAGGCGGCTGCATGGCGAGGCTGCAGGATGGTCCCTGCTGCAGGATGGTCCCTGCTGTCGCACTGTGAGCTGCAGCAAGATGCACTCGTTCTCGTGTGGTGTAAGTGGCATTTGTCCTCCAAACTTTGGCATAAGGACCTGAACCAGCAGCACTGTACCAGCAGTATCCTGACCTAGGTAAAACATACATTGCAACACAGACTGGCTGCTCCAACGATGAAAACTTCATTTATTGTCACTGCTTCAAAAGCCAGTGGCTCTAATAACTCAGAGACACTGGCAAACCAACCTGTTACATTCTCCGAGTGCTGTTCATCACAGTCAGGACAGCTTTGCTGACTGACCCAGGTCCTGTGGGGGATCACCAGATAACAACAACCAGACTGAGGTGGATCTGTAGTAGGGGCGCTTCCTCAGGTGCCAAAGCTGGGGTGAAGTACCTCATCTTCATGTTGCCTTAAAAGCCAGGTAAAACACACAGATCCCTGAGTAATAAACTGTATTTACTGCACCTGAGCAGAAGCCTACAGTTCAGAGCAGTGTGTGCTGCCTACAAACTTCTGTTTTGGCCATTCTTTATAGCACTCTATCACCCATAATGTACAGGAAGTGCATGCAATACACAGGGGATGCACACTTTAATGTCCTCATGGGCTGTGGGTCTGTTATTGATCTGACTCATACTAGGGAAAAAATTGCTTTTGGTAGTGCTTTTCCTGGTTCTTGACTGGGCAAAAGAATTTACAGGAGGTCCAGAGCTCACATGTGTTGGAGAAAGGGCTGCACATACCCCTGTTGCACAGGCCCTTTCCCCACATCTCCAATCCAGGGAGTGGGTTTTCCTTAGCTTTTCTGGGCATGTGCTGCTGGCTGCTGTGTTTTCCTCTGCTGCCCTGATCTGGGGAGAGCCTGCCAAGTGATGGCCTGTCACACTGGGAAGATGAAGAGGTGGATTAGACAAAAGAAACAGAGAGGAAAAGCAGATGAAAGCCAGAGTCAGATAACTGCTGGCCATGCGAAGTCTCACATCTGTGGGGTACAAGAACACTGCCAAATACACGTTATCCAAGAGTTTTAACACAATTTATTTTATGCTTAAATAATCAACTAGATCATCCAGTGTTTGTTGTTTTCATACATATGTAATTAGAGCTATTATCAATGAATGCTGTTTCCATATGAATATAATCAACAAATTAAAGTATTTCACCAAAAACCAAATAAAAATGCCCTTTAAAACACAGCAGCCTTAACAACCTAATATTACACTGCTAGGATGATTACAGATGATTGGCTTACTGAAAGATTCTACATCTTATAGCCAGTACACAATACAGTAATAATTTTACAGCGTGCTGCCAGTCTATTAGCTAATAATTTCTCTTCAGTTCATTTAAAAATATCCCAAACTTTTGCTCCTTAGAGCACCAACCCACTTCTAAAGCTGCAAGCATTACCCCCATTATAAAGCAAGAACAGATAGCACCCCCCTCCCCATAATGCAACTACTGTATATGTTATGGGTCTTAGGTCATTTCATTGAAAAATTGGCAACAGCAACAAATATTAGATGAAGGGCTTTGTGTTTACAGATAAAATCTTATTTTTCATGTTGCGGAATAGTGTTTGCAAAACTGGAAAAGATTTAATCAAAATAAGGTGAAACACATGCATCAAAATATTAGTACTCTGAAGAAAAATTTTCACAGAACTACAGAATTCCTCATTTTGGGAATCATTTAAATTTGCAGCAGATTTTAAAGATTTTTTTAAAATCAAGCTAGCGATTTTGCATATACAAACATTATAATTGCTAATATACAAGAATCTGTGAAGATACACCCAGAATATCCCTGTAGGTGCAGCCATTTGAGACACCTAGCCTGCTCAATGCATTTGCAATATTCTGTTTGTGATCGAAAAGGCAGTGCCTTATCAACACTTATTCTATTTTGTTAGAATTTATACAGTGTTATTTATTTACAGCAAAACTATTGATGTTTAAAAAAGAAACAAATAGTGTTTTATACCCTGACAGTTTGGGTCCAGGAAAAATAAGGCGAGCTGTTGTGGATTTTAGTATTTTTAGTGTCTTTCCATGGTTTAACCATTTTGTCTTCGCACATCCTCTCTGGCCACAGGAATTTATTTCTTTTGAGATGACATCAAACTGCTTGAGAGAAGCTGTTAACAGCATGGCATCTTGTATATACACTGCATTGGTAACTGAGTACCCTCCAATCCTGTGAATGAACGTGAATTTCCATGCTCATGCTAAATTAATTTTTTTGTTTGGGATTTTTTTTGTTTGGTTTTTTTAAATTTTTGCATAAAAATCATGCGGTTAATGTGGGGAAGCAGCAAACACACGCACACTTTTATAGGTGAATGTTTAATTCCTGTTGATTTTTCTTCCAGGAGTGTCCCTCTAGAATACTGGCAGTAAAAGCACACTGTAGAGAGAAAACAGAGAACAAATAATTTCAGAAATATCTTGTTAGAATCAGTTTCATGCCTTTCCCTGACTAAACAGAAATGTAACTGGCACGATGGAATTCTGCAATAGGCTAAATCACACAGTTTCTAGGTAGGCAATGACATTAGCTGAGCCAAAATGCAGCTGCAGATGTCCACAGTGCTGGTGAACTAATTTACAAATATGTTTGCAGCACTCTGCATTTCATCACCCCAGACATGCCACCAGCTCATCTGATCCAATGATGACAAGGAATCGGTTCTTTTGTTGTGGAAGGAACAGCATCATCTCCAGACGGAGAGAGCTGCTGCTTCCACAGCACGTTTTTCTTCATTGTGCACAAGCATCCCCACAGTGATGGAAAACCTGCTCTCCTTGCACATCCACCTCTTCCAGTTGCTCAGGGAACATTCCTGCAGAGCCAGGAATGCAGCGCCCAGCCTCTAGGAGGCTTGGTGAAGGACAAAAGCACGGACAAGGAGCAGCCATCCATCTCCCTCCAGCGTGGCTTGCATGAGTGGCACCGAGGAGAGACGGTCCAGCTCCTGCTGTCTCAGCCCTCAAACCAGAGCCATGCACGTAAGGACAGCAAGTTTGTGACGTTTGTCACACAGAGCAGAGAGGGCAGGAAGCAGAAATACAAACACAGCAGTGAGCAGGAATTGGAAGCTGTGGCTCCCTGGCACCTGGGCGCAGGGCAGCCTGCTGGGGAGCGGAGCTGGCGTGGTGCCGGCAGGGCTCAGGCTGGCACGGACACGCCTGTTCCCTAATCAGGTCACAGGTTCATCCACACACATTCCCCAGGAGTGCTTGCAGTCTCCTTCCACGCTAAAGCAATCTGCCCTTGCCCACATCTAGAGTTGTCATAAATCTGTCCTGCTGCTGAGAGCCGCCCGTTCCCACTGCAGCAGTCACGCCAGCTCACACCGTGCTGTCCTGCGGAACTGCACGCAGCTCTTGGCTTCTCCTTTCAACCTATGCTTCACACTGGGCTTGTCTGCAATGCTGACAGGGACATCTTCACAGCAAAACCTAGCTAATATAGTGATTTTTTTTCCCCAACACTCCAAAAAAAAGAACCACCTCTGCCTACCCAACAGGATTTTTTTTGGTCTTTTATGATTACAAAACAAACAATTTTTCTGCAGAATTCCCTGCTTGGGCAAACACATCCCCTTCTGCATCAAAATGAAATGTTTTTAATGGGCTCTTGACCAGACTCACAATTATGTAGTGCATATTTGGTCATGCTTATTATATGAAAGTTTGGAGCACAGAGATTCATCTTGCAAGACAAAGTTTTCCCCAGAACAAAGGTTCATTATCTAAGGCAGACTCTCTGAGTTCCTCAGGGGCTCTAGCATGGAAGACTTGCCTACTGGAAATCACAAGAGAAATGCATCAGCCGTCATGGGAGCAGATCTGATTCTGAGGAACTCTGGCTTCCTGAAGGTCAGACTGTTTCATACATTAGGCAAAGACTGCCTAATTTATGTAATTTTATTTTAAAATGAAATGCTTATCCCTGGTGTCTTTTGCACCACACTCATATGCTGGCAGGCTCTTTAACTGCATTGATTATGGGGTTCAATGCCCCATCTTACCTTCAATGCCTGAATTTACACATTTCTACTGCTTTGCCCCTGCAGATTGACAGTGGAAGCAGCACAGGACCCAACATGGGACACAATTTCATACAAACAGTGCCATCACTTTAGCTTGCTTTACTGCTATATCCTTGAGCTCCATAAAGGAGAAAGCTGTGTCAAAAGAATCACCTCCAAATATTTTATGAGTGTGTTGAGCACCAAGCCACATGAAGCTGTATTATTCTATTGGCACACACAGGAGGACTCTCAGTAAAAGCAGGAATTCAGGTGGATGCAGTAGGCGCTAACCAGATACTGAAATTACACCAGTCACCTCACAGAGCTTGCTCCTTGGGGCTTGATCCCATAAATCCCTCAGCTAGATCCCACACACTGAGTGCTGTTTGTCTAAATGGCTCTACTCACATGCACAGAGCACCTGTAGGGCCAGGGGGCTATAGGGGCTACCTTACATTTCATCAGTCAGAAGGGACTGGTGACTCAAGAGAGACTCTGCTTCTGTCTCTCCTTTTCCTCACTATCTGCTCTATTTACTAGGTCCTGTTTATTCTGTTCTTAAATCTTACAGTCAATCCCATACCATATGTACAGCAAAAAGATAATACACAGTCTTGCACGTCATCAATGCTTCCTCTGTCCAGTTCCTGAAACCCAACAAAGCTAAGAGAGAAGAGCAGAAAAAAGACATGTGCATGGTAAACCTACACACTTGGAGCCATGACAGACGGGCCAGCATTGAAAGACACACAGGCACATCTCTGTGTGTAGCTGTGTCAGTGAGAAAAACAGCCTCTGGCTTCTTCTCTTCACATCTTTACAGAGTCCCCTTCAAGGGGGTCTTTGTGCATTTGGGTTTAGCTTGGGAGGCCCTTATACCATCAGCTGCTGGCTTGCTACAATCGTTAAGGCTGGATCAATAAAATTCAACAAGAAACAGTTGGTAGGGATTATTTGTTGGCAAATATTGAGACACTTCACTTACAAGGACTTTGACTTGCATAACTGCCCTCAAATCATTTGTCTGACAGTGAAAGAAGCATTTCACTCCTAGGTTTATTTGTGTGCAGCTCCTTTACTATTTAAGCTTTTAGGGGTAGAAAGTTCTATGGATTATAAACACTAGACACTGTAAAATTCCCAGAAATTTTGCACATGCCTGAATATTGCTTTGCTTTATTTTACAAGAAGTAAAGATTAATTTCTATACGTGAACACAAGGTCATCTTCTGCTTACAAGACCAAGGGCCAGCTATTCATGTCTGCAGCTGGAAAGCAAAGTCAGGGTAGCAGAGGCAAGCCTTTGTGCAGCCCAGGTGCTGTTCCCCATGCTGGCAAAAGCCCTCAACAAGGGAAGAAAATTGATCACACTGACCGTTCAGTGGTTGGCTTTTAGCTTTCATGAGTAACTTTTCTTCTCCACGTGTCTGACTTCTTTCTTTGTCTTAACCTTATAAGCTTCTCCCTGCTTTAAAGGAAAAATATAAACATTAACACAGCCTGCAGAGAGCACTCATAATTGTAAACCAGCTTCCAAAACAGGATACACATTTTGCTGTAACAGGATAAGTAAAAAGCAGTTAAATCACATTAACACTTCATTTCAACGATACACACAATCTATTTATCCACTCTGCTGAGCTGCAAAAGCACAGGTCTGAAATATCATCTTCAAGTAGAAAACACAGCTCTACAATTTCAGCCTGACCCTGGGGTTGGAGTGCCCAGCTGGCAGTCAGTCCTCGGCAGAGCCCCTGCTGCCAGCTGCAGTGGGAGCCAGTGCCACTGACAGGGAAAAATCCCCTCTCCCAGCTGTCCTCCTGGGTCAGCTGAATTGGTGGGCATTCCCAACAGCAGAGCCTGTGGCTGCTCTTATGATGTTTCACAACGTCTGTGCTTTAAAGTAGCAGGTTAGTAATGGAGTAAAGGGAAGAAGAAGAAAGCCAGCAAAAATCACCACTGAAGCAGCACAGAAGTAAAACCAATGACAGTGACAAGCAGTGCAGGTTTCAGTGTCTTTAAAACAGCAAACCCCAAAATAAAGTTCATCTTTGCTCATTAAAAGTAGCTCAATAATCATCTAAAAATAAATTCTCCAGTAATCACAAGCCTCACTCACATCAGAGAAAGGCATCTGTTTATGTGTGGCTATGGGCAGAATTTACCCCTCAGGTGATCTGCATTGATGTATTTGTAACTATTTGTAGTTTCCAACTAATCTCATCTGGTGCAGCAAATTAAAAATGTTTACCCCTTGCTGGGCAGGATTCTTTTCCTTCACAAACAACAAGGAAAGAGGGAATGGAAATAAGTTTGTTTTCATTCTCTTATTTCTGTGACTTATGTGTCCCCAGCTTTTTTCCTTTTTTTATTGTCAGAAAATAAAGGGTATTTGTTATCTTCCTTTGTGAATCTGTTTTCACTCAGACAAGAATTTCATTAGCCCCAGTGACAGTTTTACTGAGCAGAGATGTCTGAGGGCCATGTGCTGGGGAAGAAGGCACGGTCTCCTCTGAAGCTATTTGTTTACAGAGGCGATGCCCATTCCCCCAAGGCTTCCTTGGGACAGATGACAGCTGAGGCACAGCTGCCCACTCCTGCCCTGTCACTGAAGCCCTTCCCAAGAGGGGCTGGGGTGTGCTGGCACACAATAGTACTACTCTTCCCACTGTCAGAGTGATAAAGCTGGGCATAGTCCAGGCCTGAAGAAGACTTCCAGTTTTGATCACCAGGGACAAAATCCTGTCTTGGTACTTGCTTGTAAAGGATACCATTACTTGGGTATGTTCTCATTGACCTGAATCCTGCAAACCCTCAGTCACCAGCACCAGGAGTGTCACACCAAGGTGAGTGAGAGGCCACTAGGATCAGACTGCAGTTCATTCCTTTGGGCTGGTGGAAAAGCCACAAAATCCACCTACAGCTGTAAGGCACAGATTCTGCAAGGGCTTAACCAAATACACAGACACGGCTCAACTTGATGGCACAAAGCAGGCCCCAAACCCATGGCTTAGACCTGCTGCCTGTTTTACAGAAACAGACCTTGATGCCCCGTGCTGACAGAATTCAGCCAGGCCCCCTTGATGCCACCCCTGCCCCGTGATCCCAACGCACAACCTGCCAATAACTGCAAGCACTGCACTTTTTGCCAAGGCTTCTTGTTAAATGCAAACCTCCAGCCCTTTAGCAGCACTTTCTAGCAGTCAACACAACCCTCTGCGCCTACTGTTATTTCCTGGTAGTCCCCGTTGCATTACCATTTCACCAACTTTCCTCTCGTGGGGGATAACAACACGTCTGACTACCTTCCGGGTGATCTGTGGGAAGCAATACATGAAAAGTATAGATTTTTTTTTTTTCCTAGATTCTAAAGGGAAAAAGTATGTTAAAAGAAGTTACTTGAATGCAAAGACAGAGCAGTGATGTAATTCATGATTACTTTTCTCGTGATGACGTTGCCTTCTTCATCGGTAAACTGTTCCTCTCTTACAGATTCACCAGGAATGTTTTTTGCTTCCTCACCCTAAAGAACGTGTTATAAGATTAGCAATAGAGCCTATATTCTGTCAAACCCACACATATTTCCACACCAATCCAAGCAACAAGCACATGCTAGCTTCAACTTTATGTAACAGTTTGCTTTATGGCACACGAACCGTATGAAAGCCTCGTTCATTTAGCAATGCTGATACCTGTGCATTTATCCTACAAAATGTTTCCTTAAAGCCTGTAGGGAGCTTCTAGCACACTGCCCTTATTAATTAATGCATGTCAGGAACTCTCTGGGCAACAAAATTGAGTGGTCAGTCTGAGCCCTCTGAGACACCCCATAACTTTTCACAGCCCCTCAGTGAAACTCAGCAGTGCTTCTGCTTTAGCACACGCAGAACCATGGTCTAACGTGGGAGAAATCTGGGACTTAAAAAGACAGATCTGCCTCTAGCTTGCTAAACACGAGGTCTTAAACACAAACACAGAAGACAGACAGGACTTCTCAGCACTTACAAAGGAAGGAAGTTATCTTACGTGACACTTTGCCCGGCATGGTGCCACCGTGGTGAGAGCCTCAGCAGCCCAGTCCATGACTCACTGAGATCAGCAGCACTCCAGCCATCACTTCTTGTAGGACCAGCAATTTATAGCACCAGTGCAAATAAATGTAAAAGCAGTTTCCTAGCTGCTATGCCAGGGACTTAATTCCACTTAAAGGAATTATTGCTTAAATCATAAATAAATGACATGAGTTTAGAGTCTGAGCCCAGCCAGCAGTCATGAACTTATGTTCCAAAAGAACTTTGCTAACTTTACCTCACAAAGTCATACTTCCAAACCTGGATGCTGAAGCAAGCACTGTTTTGATGCTTCAAAAATATCCACTGTTTGTGATAATATCTTTCATATAAGAAAGGCAAACATAATAATATTGTAGCTGGCCTACATATTAAAATTTTCCACTTGTAAATCAATAATGCAAACAAACAAAAAATTGCTTCAAACTTTTCTTCTCCCCTCACCCTCAACCCTCTATGGAAAAATTTTAAGTAGAGGGAAGAAGCAGAAAGAAAACATTGTATAAAAGACATTATAATAATATTAACTACAAAACAATATTTGGAAGTAGACTGTTACAGCTTTTATAATGCTTCATTGTACTGAACAGCACAGGGCAAATACAGTTTCTATTTACTCTGGTCTATACACTACGTAGTTGTCTGCATAAGGTCGTGGCACTGCTTTATAATAAACAAATACAGTGATGCCATGTGGATTTTTTAAAAACAGTACTAATGCAGCTTTTTCAAGATGTACAATGTACTATTGGGATTGTATACTACTCCTAAGCTCTAAGCAAAACAAACCTTTCCTTTTGTTTACAAGCCATTTGTCTTCTTTTCTAGCCAAGCTTTCCCACTTTGCTTGCCTGAGGAGAATGGCAGCAGGCAGGAGCCAGGGGGGAGCACTGCAGAGCAGAGCCCCTGGCCATGTTTGTCATTCTTCACAAGTACAGAACCTCTGCTGGTTTCTCATTGAAAGCTCTACTGAAGTCACCACTCCACTTGATAATTAAGCAATGGAATTCAGACATTTTACACATCTTTTTCCCCAGGCTTTCACAGACTGCTCGCAAACTGTACAACTTGCTGAACTTTGGTGCTTCAGGAAGCATTGCCGAGAGAAGGACAGGCTCCACAGCCAGGTGGGCACAGGGACACAGGGATGAGGTCCTGTGCCCGAGACACACCTAGCTGAGGTGCCTGAGCCAGGGAATGCTGGCGTCCCTACAAAAGCACAGCAGAACAAACAGCTGCTGAGGCCTTCAGCTGGAGCCTGAGAAGTTCATTCCCTGAAGGAGCAATGGCACACCTGCCTAGCACTGCACAGGCCCTGTGCAGGAGGAGGGAAGCGCGGGGCTGGTCCCTGCGGCGAGCGGGGCCCCAGCGGCAGCCGGCCGCTTCCTTTCTCACGAGAAAGGGACGGGACCGCTGCCAGGCAGGCCCAGGCACTGGGGAAAGGCTTTGGGAACTGAAACCTGTGGGGTTTCCTACTCACAAAGAGACGGGAGGGGGAAAGACTGACTCTGGAAACTTCACACTTTAATCAGATGCAGAGCAGATGGGGAACTAGCTGCACAGTTTTCCTGACCTTCCACATGTGAGACTCCCCAGTGGGCTCCAACACATTACCCCAAGGAGCAGGAGGGAACCCTGGCACAGACATCCCGTGGAGCACAGTGGTATGGAAAGGCTTGGTCTCCAAAGCCATTACAATAAAGCCCATGAAAACCAGAATAAAACAACATGGCCAGTAGCAAGGTCGCCAGACTACTTGGCACACCAACACCATTTATACGTACTGGTTCTTCGACTCCTTACTGAAGCTGAGAGCAAGGTTATCCCTTAAAACAACCTAGTGAGAATCACTGTGTCCAGTGTCAAAAGAATTAAAAGCATACTGCTGCACTGAAAGATGTCTCCTGGAAGAAAATGCAGTTTTAAAGGTGTGGTGAATTTTGGGTTTTAATTAGCTACACGCTCCTTTAAGCACAATTTAAGGATAAATGCTGTAAATACTCAGCAGTCAGTGCACATGAAATCCAGTTTTCACAATTCTCTTGCTGGTGGGTAGTTAAACAAATTGCAGGAGGGCTCAGAACTGGCAGGAGGTAGATCTGATTTACTGACTTTTCTAATCCTTTGCAGTTATAAGGATGGATGTTTGCTAGGAAAAAACCCCTACCCACTGGCAGTTTTAGTTGCAAGAGCTCAAACCAACACTGGGTTAGAATGGCACATTAGATGACCTTGTCAACAAAAGCTGTTTTTAAACACAAAGCTGGTGCATCTGCGTCACAGCTAGAGAATAAAATTCTTTCCACTGCATCATACTTATGTGGGCTTCATTTTACCCTTGACCAGTCAAAATCACTGTCACAATACCAAAAGCTTTAGAAAGGCAGGGAGAAAAGCTAATACTGTGATTACTGGAAGCCCAGTTGTATCTCTGGGACTAAAGCATACAAAGGCTGTAGTCTGCAAGCCTCAGCTCCAGAACATGCCAGGAAGCTTTGCAAAGCAGAGTGCTTTAATGTCACCCTGCTCACTGGAGTGTAGTCCTGCCAAAACCAGCTGGTATCCTGTCTCTGTTGCTCTCCAGGGCAGGAGAAGCAAAGAGCAGTTTCCTCAAAGTCTTCTGCCAGCTCCACTGATTTTCTTAACAGTTATTTGCAGATTATGGGTGTTCCCAGGGACCTTCAGATAAACGGAGTTATACAGTCAGTGCTGCAGTATTGTGCCAAAGTTCACTGTAGATTTGTCAGAGCTCTCATTTTCTTTCATGTTTGTTTTGTTACTAGAGGGATAATAGTCCCTTTTATTCCTTCCATACATCTAGTGTTGTTGAAACAGTGGAATAAAAAGGTGCAGCTGGATGCATCCTACCAACAGGGATAAAAAGGAATTTAAAAGCAGGAGGAAATAAGCAAGATGGAAAGATCCTAAATATTTAATTTTGCCAAAGACCAGAGGCAATGCCACAATGGGAACAGAAGCTGCACGGAGCGCTCAGACCTCTTCCCTCAGTGGCCTAAGCCAGCATCAGGACATAATCCCTTCAGTCTCGAGATCACATTCTTGTAATGCATGAGCAGCAGCTGTGCCTCAGTCTCCTTGGGGTCCTGAGCCTCTGTGGCAGCAGCAGGAGAAACAAACATCTTTCATTAAGGTCATTTTCATTAGCGAGTTCTGCCTACTCAGGGAGACCTTGTTAATCAGATGCCACAGCTCTCCGCCTGTGCCCATGCTGAGTCTGTAGTTGCTTGTTTGCAGATGTATTGCTAAAGCCACAGGAGGGGGAGAAAAATCCCAACAAAACAGGCCAGGCAAGGAGACCTGAGAGCAAACGGTGCTGCAAATGGGACAGAGCACTGCTGGGAGCTGGGCACAGGGCTGGTGCATGTGGCATGGAGGACCCACCTCAGAACAGCACTCGCAGTCTGGGGTTTGATTTAGTCCACGTTATCTTACTGAGGCCAGCAGCTCCAACTCGGATGGGCAGGACAGGGAGAGGGCACTTACCTGCAGCTCTCCCAGCCAGACAGAGACTGCAGTGGAGATGCTGTGCCCAGCTGAATACACTAAAGGAAATGGTTCCCATTTTCCTCACACAGGGCA
This sequence comes from Taeniopygia guttata, assembly GCF_048771995.1. Lineage (NCBI taxonomy): Eukaryota > Metazoa > Chordata > Aves > Passeriformes > Estrildidae > Taeniopygia > Taeniopygia guttata. The sequence goes on along the minus strand of NC_133031.1, from coordinate 8,562,087 downwards.
CATTCTTATCACGTACAGGGTGGCCAATTTCATTTTCCATAAATAAACTTCCCCTGAACAGCAAGACCATGGAAGCTGCTGGCTCTAGCTTTGACTAACTGCTGCTCAGGCCACTTCTCCTGTACAGGCTGCACCAAACCCTCCACAATCAGTAATGGGGCATTTCATGGGCAAAATGCACAGAAAGGGACAAATCTTCAATTAAAACTGGCAAGAAATAGCAAAAGTACAAGATACTACATTATGTCAGATTTGAATAACCACTGCTTAGAAATATACTTTATTTTCCATTACATTCTACCATAAACCTTTTGGCAAGAATCTTATTAAAAGAGCTTTAGCCAAAAATTTGTATCCATGAAAGATTTAACAACCTCTGAAAAAGCATGAAAAATTGGACACTGATTCCTGCGATGGCTGAATAACAGGAGCTTTGGATCAGGCTTTGAATGTCCACATTGTGGCAGGCACTCTTATTTTCCCCTTGTGTGCTAATTGCTTGCATTCCTGTACTACCATAAACCCATTCCTTTTGCAATACCCCATCCCATCAATCCACCATGTGAACACAAGAGGGGAAAGGAAGAAAAACAAAAACATCTGCACTACCTTGAGGTTAGAATAGGATCCTATTACATGTGGAAATGGGCATCAGTCCTTGCTTGTCTGGTTTTATGGGCTCGGCCCTCTGAAGTGCTAAATCCCATGGGAATGTGCTCCAGAATACTGAGCACTTGACAGGACTCAGCTCTTGGACTGCTGGGAAAATACCTCCGTGGGAGAGAAAAGTCTTTCCCCATATTTGGGCCAGGGCAGAGAATTAAGGTAGCAGTTAAACAGAAGTAATAGTGTTAGCAATACTGCAGAATGGCAGGGAAAGGAAAAACAAGTTGGGAAAGAAGAACAAAGGTGATGAAGCAATTCAGCCCCGACTGTACCTGTGGTGGCACATGGCAAAGCCTTTTTCCCACAGGACTCAATTTATCCTCAAGGTTTCAGTGCCAGCAAACTTTATGCCTGCAGGCTGTGTGAACACCTCTGTTGCTTTAAATGCAACATGCAGGCAGTAATGAATACCAGGAAGAGCAATTAATATTAGGAAAAAAATCTTTACTGTGAGGATGGTGAGACACTGGTACAGGTTGCCCAGAGAAGTTGTGGATGACCCATCTGCGGAATGTTCAAGGTCAGGCTGGATGGGGCTCTGAGCATCCTGGTCTGCTGGTAGGTGTCCCTGCCCATGGCACAGGGCTAGAACTGGACAATCTTTAATGTCCCTTCCAACCTAAGCCATTCTATGCTCCTATTGTTAAGGGCTACAGCACCCCAGTTCCCACATGTGGTTCTGCTCAGTGGAGGCTCCAAGCACACCCTCATTCCCTGCCCCTGCTGCTGGACATAAGCTGGCTGTGGGGTTGGGCAAGCACTCACTTTGCCAGGCACTGAGGCACTGGTAGGTGAGAACCTGCTGCTCCTGGTCACTGCTCAGGGCCCTGCAGCAGCAGAGTGAGTTATTTTCCCTCTGCAGGCTGCGAGCATTGCTCCAGGCCTCCACATCCTTGGAACTCTTCCCTGATGGAGGAGCTGTACCTCAGCTTGTGCATGCTTTCACAGTGATTTCAGTTCACCCAAAGTGAACCTCTGATCTCGGGAATGGGCAGCAAAAAAGTCCCTACCAATGTTAAATCTTCATTTTTCCATTTCATACCACCATTTCATGAACTTTACATGATCAAAATGGTCGCTTGCACTACCAAATTCTTTCTCTAAAAGGCCTGATGACTGTTGCTTTCAAATTTTTCTCGTTCTCTTTTGAGCTTGTCTTAAGATGCAGAATGGGGGATAAAAAAAGAAGCTATAAATGATCAGAAAATAACCAAAGAATCACATGTATTTTCTAATCAAGAGACAGGTACAGCTCTAATCCAGCTGAGATCAGACACGTTCCCAACAGCGCGGGTTCAGCCGCCTCCTCCTGCCATGTTCACCTTCCCACTGGGTCTGCACCAGCTGCAGAGTCCAACACTAAATATGCTGCTTTACCATGGCTCTGTCAAAAGTTCTACCCCAAATTGTACTGCCACATTTAAAATCAATTTTCTGTGCCTTTCTCTAAACACGGGGGCTGTAAGAGAGAGAGAGAGCAAGAGAAAGCTGCCTTTGACACGCTTTCCTCTTTTCTACTCCAACACTTCCTGACTGCAAACCAGCGGACACCAAAATAGTTCAGACATAAATTGGGTGGGGGCCCTTAGCCACAGGCCAACTATGCAGCCTTTGAATCTGCAGCACACTTACACTCTGTGTGCTACCAGAGACTCCTGCAGCGCTGGAGGGGCCTGCCCTGTTTGAAAACAGAAACCACATTCCTAAGCCTGAGCAGCCAGGGCTTATCTGCAGGGGGAATTACTGGGGAAGGGTTATACCCTGACAGGCTCAGGGCCTTTCAGGGAAGGCAGCAGGTTCTGCCCGGGGAGATGGGGGATTGGACAAAACATTTGTTTCTGCTGAGCTCAGTTTTGCCACTCCTGTCCTGTCCTGAATGGAAGCACAACGGGTATACTGAAGGAATTCATAGTGGAGGCAGCCAGAAATTCACCTTTCCTCTTCCAAAAGCATCTGCACCTTGGACTCTGCAGCTGTGCAGAGCAGCCTGTCTGCCACCCACATTACATAAAAGGAGCAGTGCCTTTCCTGGTGTGCAGACTCCCCTCAACAAAGCATGCAAGCAACAGTGATATAGATATATGCAATTGAAATGTCACAATTTATTCCTAAAGTAACAATTACAGCTTAGGCAAACTGCACTAGTGCTGTAATAGCACTAAGGTGACCTGCTGTTATGGTTTTTTTCAGGGCTTGACTACATGATTTTCAAATAAGAATCTAATAAATCCTGTAAGTTACTGAGGAATTACATAATGGTTTATGTTATGTTTATTTTCTCATGCTCTATGCTGCAGGAAAATAATGTCATACTGTATGACCGCAAAAAAATATTATAAGGGCAAAACCAATTATTTATATGATGATGCCATTGTTATCAGTATATATAGTATACTGTGCTGTAAGTAAAGGCTATCTGTAAATAAATAGAGTTTACTGAAGGCAATGCAAGGACTTTTATTAACTTCAGTAAATTTAAAATCAGGATCATCTGGCGTAGTGAGAAAGTTTTCCAGAACACATTAAGCACTTAGGACCACAGGTTTCAACCAGAGTACATGCCTCATACTTTCCTATATCCCACTCATATATTCCCTACAAATGTTTTACTTGTAACACAGAATTTTTTAAAGGAAAAAAAAAAAAAGGAACTATTGTTACCCATCATTTTTGGTGGCTCATATTTGCTCTACAGGAGACCAACATGCTGCATCTAGCTGTAATCTTTAAGATGCCATGCACAACAGTGGCAGTGAAGGACACAGCACTCCATGCAGCAAAATTGTTTTCCAAGAGAAGACACCCATAAACCCATGTTAAAGCAAGGAAAGGCAACCTAGCACTGGGTTATAAATCCATACTGGCCAAGGAAAGCACATTACCACAGGGGCTCCAGTATGCCAAAACTGACATCCTGACACAGCAGACCGAACTCACTTTCATGCCAACGTCACCTCCAGAAAGCAAATCACAAAGTACCTTCAGAATCAACCGCCGTCGATATACTCTCGTAGTAATTCTCTGCTCTTCACCTGAGCTTGAATCACTCTCAATCTCACTGTCACTGTCACTACATTCCTAATAAATGCAGTTTTAGTACATTTGAACAGCACGTTTGCAAGACAGAACATGCTGATCAGGACTAGGAGAAGAAAACAGAGGTTAGCACGGACAGTGTTTTCCCTGTCTCTGTTATGTACATAATGACTCGCAGGTTCACTGCTGAAGTACACCATGGGAGGAGGCCTTTTTGCTCCTTGGCATGCTGTAACCTGATAATTACACCAGCTATGGAATATCGCAGCAGCTCTCAAGTCTAAGAAAATGCTATTTGGAATGCATCTGAACTTTCAAAGCCGTACGCAATTCTTTTAAATTTTATGTAAAAACCCCTTAAACCTTGTCACAGCTCATTGATTTTTTTTAATCCTAAAAATTATTCTTTCAAACAAGTTTATGGATTCACAAGGTATGGGAAGAGAATTTCCTAATAAAAAAAACCAAGACAGTCACACAGAAAGATTCAGTGGAGCACCTCCATACAGAATGTTACAAAAAGGCCTTCTGAAGAACTTCTCCATGTAAATGGCTTTCCTGCTCCGTATTTGTCTGCTTTTATAAGTGGCAAAACTGCAGTGTGAAGCACAATCACTCCGCATTTTTCCAAGAAAGGAGCTGTTAGAGCTCAGCTTGGTGGGCACAGCCCGGAGCTGGTCTCAGCCTGACAGGAATCAGAATACTCTGTCCTGGCACCCTCTGCCAGCCCTGGTGCTTTTGCCTCCAAAACCCAAGGAGCTCAGCTTTGGGGCTGAGCAGCTCTGTGTGCACATGATGGACAAAAGGCTTCCCACCTCTGTGTGTGACAGACCCTCTTCCCATGACATTCAGCTGAACAAACCCTTTTCTGAACAGAGAAATTTGAACATTTTCTCTACGTTTTACTCAATGACGACCCCAAACTGATTTTAAAATTGTGGATAGTGGATATTGTGACCTGCATATCTATTTCTCTTTCTCAATCTGGCCCAATACAGTCTAAATAAGAAGCAATTCTCAGAAATTATGTGCAAAATAAGAGTGGGCATAGGTGGGTGGAGGAGAAAAATAACTATATAACAAAAAGCATTTAGGGCAGGATGACAGAATTCATCTGCAGTCCTCTGGCACTAGTCAAATATAGATACAAAAAATTATAAGCCAATCCTCTCCTGGAGAAGTAACAAGAAAGCAGCAGATTTCCAGAGGGCATGAAAGCTTTAGACGAGGAGTTATTTTTAATAAACAGCTTTAAGTGGTTTATTTGTGATGGAATTCTGACATTGAGAGTCACCTTGACCATGTGCTGGACATCATCCTCTTTGGAACAACAGAGCAATTGTGCTGTGCTCTTCTTTTAAAAAGATCACTGGAATCTGATGCTTGAGCATTTGTAGAGAATTTTATGACCTACACTGTTACTGCAATGCTTTTGTAAACGTTTATGTGGATTTGGAATGAGGCCAAGGACTTGTTTCATCCACATCACCAGGCGTCAGACCAGTACCAGTCTGAGTTTCATCTCTTGGTGCAAACTCTGTGCCAAAACACTGCTGCAGCCCTTCTCCTGCAGATGGGTGACTATTGCTTCCTGGCTCTTTCCAAATGGGTCACAGATAAAAATATCTTACTTTGGCAAGTAGTTTTAGTTTGTTCCCACTTTCCCTCCACAGAAGTAAATCTGTTTCTTCCATACTTTTCTCTTTATGGAGCACTTCTGAAGAATGCCTTGCAGAAAGACTGCAGTTGAAATTTTCTTTCTGTTTTCATGATAGCACGTGAAGTGCTTTACTATGAACTGGACTGTATTATTAATTAAACTTATCGAATTCAAATTAGATTAGAATGCATTATTGAAGAAATATCAACAAGATAATAGAAGCAGTTCATGTCATTCTAACAGATGCTAGTTTCTTACCCATTCAGACTTTGTGAGAGACCCACATTTTGAAATTACATTATTTTCTGATATTTATTCAAAGATTATGCCTATAAAAAGACTTATTATTTAGTAAATAAGATTATCACACTTTACCATTAAAAGCAGTGCAGAAAGCAAACCTAAGAAAAGCACTTGCTTATTCTTCTCAATCCAGATGGGTTATCCAACAGTAAAGAACATAGAAAAGTGAGTGACAACTTCTCTTCCCACTGCTGGGAATGCAGAGGGGGAAGTGCAGCATGTCAGCACATTACAGCGCGCATCTCCACTCCTGCATTTAATCAGAGCATGGCACCACCAGACTGAGGTCTGCCCCAAAACCTAAAAACACTGAGGAATGCTGCCATCTGCCTTTAACTGCCTTTGAAGGAGGCAAAGGCTTTTACATTTTTTAAGTATTCCAGTAATTAGCAAACATTAAGAAAGATCTTAATGTGTCACGAACTAATAACAAGATAATAACAATCATATGCTGCATAACTGCTGAAACTGATTACATTACCATCTAATAAAAGAATTCTGGGTTGTGTAATTGAAAGAATAGCTTTAAACGAACTAATTTAAACCTGAATGATTTACTGCAGCCCACTACAGCCAACATTTTTATTGTGCTACAATAAAAAAAAAATCTATATCATGTAGAAATAATTCTACTGAAATATCTTGCTTTCAAAAGATAAAATCTCCTCCTGCATTATACCCAAGAAAAGGCAATCTCATCAGAGAGAGGAATCTAGAAGAAACTCTGCAATTCCCCTTTTCAGCCTGGTTCCCTGCTGGCCCTGAAGTTTATTCTGTGGTGATCCTCCCACTGCTGGGGTGTGAGGTGCACACAGCTACTGGACAATCCATTCTTTGAGTCAACTTTCCTTCTAAGCTTCTGGTAAATAGACAGAAGAAACTGAGAAAGCTATCAAAATCTTTATTTTCAGAAAGCAACTTATAACTGGGGTTCTGCAGTTAAGGGTGTATGAGTCAGGCAAGGTAGAAAGGAGGGGGAGCCCCTTGGCAGCATTTTAAGGAGAAAGAACCACCACCTGGAAAAATGCTTTACACATTTAGAAATATTTTGATTTGTCTTGGCTGGATGGACTCTGAAATTGGGATGAGCAAGGCAATGAAAAAAATATATAAGGAGGAGATTAAATATCACCCAAAATAATTTTCCCCGCAATTTAACAGAGTGAAAAAAATGCAGGTAGTTTTGGGGAAAAAGAGCAAGACAGAGCCTGAAGGGTCCCTACATTTCTTTGCTCCTATCATTTGCTTCAATGTCACAGGAGAGTGGGAAGCCAGTGGCAACACCTTAGTGTAAACAGATGGAGGATAGCTGAGCTGTTTGGCACTGTTGGCATAGGTGGTATGGCAGGGCAGGGAAGGGGCTGCTCCCCAGCGATGCAGCACAGTGCTCCCAGAAGCTGCTCCAACCTCTTCCAGGACTCAGGGCCAGGCAGGGAGGGGATTATGCAGCCCTTCTTGGCTCCCCTGCCTATCCTGACTCCACCCTATTCTATTCACAACACAAATAAAAATTTCCAGTATTTTTCTCAATTCCATTTTTCTCAGTTCAGTAATAAACTGAAAAGGCATAAAGAAGGATAAGAAAAAAAAACCTAACCCTGTCACGAACAACATTACAAGTCACACAAAAAAATTTGTCAACCAATATGTCAAGCAACAGAGAATCCTCACACTGTTAATTATTACAGGACATACTGTACCTTCTGTTCAGACATTATTGCTCCCTCCTCCTCTTGGATGCTTGTTCTTGGCTTGCCATCCTCAGAAGTACTCCAGCCCATCTTCTTCACACTGACAGGCACAGATGTTTTGCTGCCTTCTGTTGTTGGCTTGCTGGTCTCTTCCAAAGATTTCTGATATGCTGTTGATGATAATGTTTGCTCATCAGTAGCAGTTGAGATCTGGGACTTTGTTTTCAGGGCTTCTTTGTCACTGTGTTTTCCCACATCATTTAAAGCTTCCTGGATGTAGGATTTAGTTTTTGCCTCTGATGTGGACTCGGATAGGCTTCCATTTGTTTCTGGCTTCCCTTCTCCTTTGACATATGAGGTAACAGAATCCCGGCATTGGTCCGAACTACGAGCGAAAGAGAAAGGAATAGACAGCTGTTCAGGGCTTAAATCACAGGCAGAAGGGCAAAGCACCAAGTCTCTTACTGAACCTTCAATCTGAGCCCATACATTTCACACAGAGAAAAGTAAAACTTTAGATTCCACTTGCAGACATCAATCCAACAACTTCGTCTTCTGCATCGTGGCATCATTTCAGAAACAATGAAAATACGGTGGACTTAGGAAACAAGGCCAAATGTTTTATGTTAATCTCCTTCCACTTGGTGGATGGGAGTAAAAACAGAAAAAGAAAATACACAAAACCTACCAGTTCTCTTGTATAATCATGAGCTAAAGCCTCAAGGCACTAATTTTTAAACCTCTCTCTAATCAAAGAGGTGATGTATCTGGTACCATGCAATTACCAGTTATTTTTTCCCCCCAAAGTACAATATCTGTACTCCAGATAGGTCTTGCCTTTTAAAAAATCTGCAACTAAGTCCTTAGATGCTGCAGAGTCTAAATAATATGCAGAGCCAAAGGCAAGGAAGGTTATGAAAAGATGACCAGAATTTTGTGTCAGATTACCTATGGAAAGGTTTCTCCTGCACTTCTGATAAACAGTTTTCTTTTCCTTTGTATTTTTGCTCACTTTCTGTTTAAAACTATGACTGTGCAATGCTGACATATGAAAATATTCCAGCTGTTTGTAGGCAAAACTCTTACAAAAGATAGCAAAGTGAATTCATCTAGCTAGAAAATTGGTATCTTCTTATGGAAGCCCTTTTACTTCCAGAAGTGATCTATTTTACTAATTTAACACAATATAAAATGCAGAGTAACAACACTTGCTTAACAACAGGAATCACATCAGTAGTACTTAAAGTGCTTTACAGCATTTGCTGAAATCAATCACCAAATTCTCACTGGATTTGATAAGAGAGTATCTAATGCTACCTTGAATCTTAAAACATCCTGAGTCAAAGATGCAGAGGATGTAAACTGCTGACAGACAAATGATCACTGAGCAGATAATCATTGTGTGCTGATTTACAGCTCCTGCAGACCTGGCTCCTTCAATTAGTGATCACAGGAGCCCCTTGCCCAGCGGGCCCCAGTAGGGCTGAACAGCACAACACATACTGTCAATGTTGAAAGCTTAAGGAGGTCCAAGGGCTGGCTGGAAAAGCTTGTACAAGAGAGAAGCACTGAGGATAAATATATAGAAAGCATCCCTCTCAGCAGGTATTACCTGCTTGTCAATGACCACTTGTCAAAGACAAGTGGAGCTTGGGAGAGTGCAGCACATAGACCCCTCTCCTTCCTCTGCAGCCACTGCTGGGAGGCAACACACAGGACTAGGTGGGTTTGGTATCACCATACCTACCTTCTTATGCCTTGTAACTCAGCTTTTAAAAAGTCTAGTAAATTAACATGGCATAATGTGCTTGAAGTAAGTGTTATAAAAAGTGACAATTCCAAAATTGGCTCATGGGAAAAGTAAAAATTATCTGAGGGAAGGCAATGAATTGCAAATGGAAAGGATGACTGCCATAAAGGTGCTCAAAAATAAGAGTAATGTAGTATCATGGTTTCAGATAATGTTCTTGATTCCAGCTGCATCTATGCACCACTGAGATGAATTAGAAGTAGAAATACACAAGATAAAGAACGTGAAAAGAAACATTACCTGCTAAAGATAATATGAAATACTTCTCAAATGCCTATATCGAGAATGAAACCTGATAAATACAATTTTAAAAGACAAATATATCTGAGGCCAAATCAAGATTTTCTGTTAAATGTATATATAAGCAAATAGACGTGTTCTCACAGAGCAAAGAACAGACCACTCTGCTGGTGGCTGGGGCAGCGTGGGCAGGCTGCTGACACGCACGCTGCAGTGCAGGGATGCTCACCTCTCGTCCAAGCGATCCAGCAGGCTGCCGCCTATCCTGCGTCCCGACGTCGGCGCCTCGGAGACGCTGGAGGAGTCAGGCTGCCAACCTGTAATTGAAGACATTTCGCGTTCTGCTTGTTGAACACCTTTAAGAATTGACCACACTCTTTCTTCCGTCATCTCCTCAGACTCAGCTCCTTCTTCCAGATGAATGTCCTCAAACAGAGACTTAAACTTTTCTGCCGTCATCTCCTCATCAGTACCAGACTTTTCTCTCTCAGGCTGTTCAGTCCTCACTCCTCTTTTACTAGTCTCTTCACTCTGCCTTTGTTTAGCATCTTTGGATATCCCACCATAACTACCGAGATACCGCGGAAAATCTTTAAGGTCCACTTCCTCCAACTGGCTCTCGCCTACAGAAATATCTTTAGGTGTTCCTTCTCTAGGCACTGAGAAATCAACTTTGCTGTCATCCAGTGAAGTGTCCTCTTCAGTCACCACTGGCGGTGCTGCTGCTGTACCATCTACGTGTCCCTGGGAGGTCACTAACACGTCACTCAGTCTACTGGGAGTTCTAAGGGGTGACTCTAGGCTAGAGGAGTCGCTAAGGAAATCGTCCTGGTGCAAAGGGGTGGGCGGCACGAAGCGCAACCCAGTGGGAGTTTCCAGTTCCACTTGAATGGAGGGATAACCTAAGGAAGACAGCACATTTGGACTGACTGGAATGAAATGTGGAGCAACAAATAAGCAAATGCCAAATGATTCATGGGTTACATAAAGTATGAAACATACAAGGAGGTGCAGGTGTATAAGAACCAATGCAGTTCTGATAGATTTTGTTACTTTGTCCTAAAGAAATGGAACAAAGAATGAGTACTGCCAGTGAATATTACAGTGAAGCCAATACTCTTGACTATTTTTTTAGTAGTCTGTAAAGTTTTCAGCAATTGCTTGTGCAACCATTTAAAACATTTTCAAGCTATAGCAGATTGTCTTATGGGCATGCAATAAATCAAATGTGGACAAGGGTGGTTGTCCCTTTATACACAAGACAATCTCTTGCAGTCATATTGTGTAAATCTTTATTGCCAAGTCTGTTTTTTTTTTTTAATTTGGAACTTTAATGAACAGATTTTAAAGACAGCAGTAGGTCATAACACAGGACAACCACTTTTTTGTCAGTAGGTATTCTTTCTCAAACAGGTCCACATTTTTAATATGCTTTTATATAAAAATACACAATACCAGAAATACAGTGTTACTAGCATATACCTCCAATTTAACCGCAGAGTACAAGAATGGATTAGTTAAAAAATGAAGAATAGAAATGGATCCTAATGAGGATACTAAAAGGTAGTAGATCTAAGTACACAGCAGGATAAAAAAACTAAAGTAAGGAAGTTAATGAAGGGATAAAAGAACAAACAAGGGAGAGCTATATGAATATTTCAGGTACAGTGAAGTTATTCGGGTGAGAAGACTGTGGTGAGTAAGGAGGTCTTGGTGATCTTGAAGATTGAGGTGATCTTGGTGACATTGGTACAATCAGATACACTGATCAAATAAAGAGAAAAGAAAAATTGATGAAAACATAAAAAAAACATACATAAGGATTAAACTGAATATACACATAAAAAAATGGCAACAAAACCTTAAGTTCGCATTCTGGCAAATGAGGTTGGGCAACCTAGGAAAGGAAAAAACACATGCTGTGGGGTTAACTGGACATTGTGCTGCCTGCAAGGGGAGGTGCATCAACAGGGCTTGGGGCTTTGTTTCTTGAACCAGCCGAGAGAAAGGCAAAGGAGGTCTGGTCTTGGTGAGGAAAGGAAGCTTGAGGAAGGTTCAGAGAAGAGGAGAGACACAAAGCAACTGCAGAGAAGCGCTTTTTTCATAAAAACATTGATGCTACTATTAAAAGGCTCAAGCAACATTTCAAGAGCAACTTTCTTAAAATGTCAACAGAAAACTATTTCTGTAGTGCAATGATTCAATGACCAGCAATGCTGCTCAATAATGGAAGTACAATGAGCTCATATGCTCTCAAGAAAAAAAACAACTTATTAAAATACAGAGAAAGCCAAAACATAATTAAACAAATTACAAAAACCAAAACAAATGCTACTTACAAAAAAAAATCATATTTAAGGAGCTATTTATAACACAAGCAAATGAAATCAAAGTAATAATCCAGTGCCTGTTATCTAACATTTGAACCGAGAAAAAGTCAACATTTAGCATCTTCAATATACTGATAAATAATAAGCTCTTTCATGGAAATTTTGTTTTACAAGGAGAATTTCATTTTTGCTTTTAATCTGACACAAATTAAACCTGCACAGTTCTGCTTTCAGTTGATACAGATTCCATGAGGAAATTATTACACAACCTTGCCCATTAGCAGACTGAAAAAGATATTCACTCATGCACTAAAAAACCATTTTCTTATTTTTCTACTGCCATTGGAGAAATGGTCCAAGTGAAAATAAAAAAGCAATTGATGTTCACAGGTCTCAAAGAGGCTTGGTAGTAAATTGCACATTAATTTATTCCATGCAAATACTATGCACTTTCCCCCCCTTGTTCTTCCTTTCCTTTTTCCTTTAAGAGTTTTTACTACTACATATCTAGACAAGAAGCCAAAGAATACACATATTTCCAGGTAAATTGTCAAGCATTAAATGCCAAGTACATAAAAAATAGACATGAGCAAGCCTCAAAGGACAACTGTTGCAGGAGAAAAGCTTGGTCTTGTCAAGTGACACTGAGGCTGGTGGGAACCAGTGTTTACTCAGGCACACATTTGTGTGACTCTGCACTTATTATTTGAGATATTAATGTGCAAGCTGCATATCCCCATAAATGACTTGGATGGAGGACTTGAAGGCGTACTAAGGAAGTTTGCTGATGATAGGAAATTGGGAGCAGCTGTGGACACCTCCAAGGCAGGGAGGGCTGGGCAATCACCAGCCATCCAGGTTTAACAAAGACAAGTGCTGGGTTCTGCACCTGGCATGGGGCAGCCCTGGCTGTGTGTACAGGCTGGGGAAGGAGAGGCTGGAGAGCAGCCCCGTGGAAAGGGACCTGGGGGCCCCGGTCGATGGGAAGTTGAACATGAGTCAGCAGGAAGCTGCGTCAGGGGAGGTTTAGGCTGGATATTGGGAAGAGGTTTTTTACCCAGAGCGTGTTCAGGCACTGGAACAGAGAAGTGGTCACAGCACCCAGCCTGCCAGAGTTCAAGATGTGTTTGGACAACACTCTCAGGCACATTCTTGGGGCTGTCCTGTGCAGGGCCAGGAGCTGGACTTGATCATCTTCATAGGTCACTTCCAGCTGAGGATATTCTATGATTCTATTACATCATGCTTCAGGAGAAGAAAACCCCTTTACACATTTTAAATTATTGCTCCTGTAGAACTTACAATCTTTCTTTAAAGTGTAGTTTATACAACATTACTGTATTATTGGACACGTCACTGAATTAAATATGACTACAGAATTCAATTACCATCAATGGGATCATGAAATACGTTATTTTCATCTGCAAAACTTCTGGTGCCTGAAATATTTCCATAATCAAATATTGGTCCTTCCAACAGGGTCACAATATCTATTCGATTAATTTTTGTCAGTACAGAAGTTAAGGCATCAGCTGAAAAAAAAAATAAAACACATCAGTAAAAGGTCCAGCATTGCAGAACTGTGTGATCATTTTTCTCAATTACATTCACATTTCATTACTTACAAATTGCTGGCATGTCCCAATGCCTTTGGTTCTAGCAAACCCCAGCATTTGTTGATCAGCTGCCTACTTATTCAAGATACACATCTACTTAGAGTCCACACTTTCTCAAAGTATAATTATATTACAACACAAAAGGCACAAAGGATAAGGTCAGATAGTTCTTAAAGAAAATATTTACTTACTACTGATACAAAATATCCTTTTACTGGAGTGTAAAAATCCGTTTACCATTCTGTTTTGAGGCAGAATAGGCAGTCATGTAGGCAATAATGCATATAAGGCTATTCGTGCAGTACATAATGAAATCTCATTTACAACAATCCTGTTGTGAGAACACAGTAATACTGGAAATCACTTAGACAGTGAAAGAGATCAAAGGAGACTCAAATGGTGTGTGGGCGTTTGTGGATCAGAGAAGGGTAACGAACATCATTTACACCACAAAAAAATTAACCCCTCTCTTTCAGTTTGAGCAGTTCAAGTAAAATGTACAGAAAACCCAGAATCACCAGCACAGAATCAGAGCCCCCATCACTCCTCACAAGAAGTTTACTCTTTTCCTATGAGCTGCAATACTGTGAGACTACCTAAATTTTCCAGGCAGTCATTTCCATGTTCCACATTCCTTGCTATTGAAAATTTTGCCTATTATTTTCTTTACTGGAGCTCAAGTTCATTACCTGTCCCATCAATTGTGGATGTGGAAAACAGATAACTTCTTTCTGCATATATAGTGAATAAAAATGACATATTTCTGACTCTTGGTAAAAATGTAACTGAAACTTCTTTTTTCATTGATAGTTTGTGAAGGACATTCATAATGTTTTCTTCAACTTGGCAACAGATGAAATGAGCTATAACTTATAAACAACAAAAGTAACTACTTGAACTTACTTGTAGCATTTTTGCCGTCTCTGGTAACCCATTTTTTTAATAACATGAAGCTTTGAGCAATAAGAGAATTTGGGTTTTCTACTCGGATTTGATTTATTTCATCCACAGAAAAATTCAGTTCTCTTGCCAGTTCTATAAAGACAAAAAAAGCAAGCGAGAAAAGAAAACAAACCCCAAAACACCAAAGAAAGCACAAATCCCTCAATTGTCTTGTCAAGCTTAAAAATACTAACTTTCATCAGTCACAGAGACATCAACAAAACTGCCTGACACAAACTTTACAGATAACAATTAACATGGCATTATATCCCCATGCTTTAATTTCCTAAGACATCATTTTGAATTTCAATCATCTCTGGGAGCGATTATCACACTTCTACTCAGTAAGCCACTTAAACGTGATGAAAAAGCCCTCCCTGGAGGTTGCCTCATCACTGCTAATTTATAAACTCTGTTAATTTCCTCTGATTGTTATTCCTCTGTGCTGGGAGCACCCTGTGCAGCTCAGCACTGGTGCTGTCATCACCTGAGCCCTGGCAGAGCTGGCTGCTGCAGCTGTGAGCCCAGGAAGGGCAGCTCTGCCCACCAACATAGGGGGCTACAGGTGGGCAGAGCCTCCAGCAGTGACTTGCCTGGCTGCTGGCTCCCTGCAGCCAGGGCTTGGGGAAAACTGCTATCCAGAGACAGGAGGTAGCTCAGAGGCAGCCCTGAGCCCAGGCTGGTAGAGCCTCTCAGCTCCTTGGGAAAACATCCTGCCAGGAAAACCATTTAGCTATTTTCTCCAAGTTTCTCTTTGATTTATTAAAAGATCAAGGAATAATTTCCTATTAGGCATCTTTGCCCAGCAATACATTGCACGTTTTGGGTAGCAGGTCTGGCTGTGAATTTGGGAGAGACTGATGCAGTCTTGCTGCATCTTTTGGTAAAAGAATACCTAAAAATACAATAGCAAAGACTGATTTCAATATTAAAGCAGAAAAGCTTACCTGTCCAGCTAAGTCCTAGGTGATCAGCTACAATTGCCATCCTTATATCTGTCCGTTCACATGGACTCTGTGGACCTGTGATTTACAATTTCTCAATTAAAAAGGTTTTGCACAGAAAACCACAATACCGGATAATAGTTTATTATAAATAATAGCTTTAATTGACTAAGTTGACAGTGGTTATATTGTTTACTAGAATGGTTGTGTGACCTACTAACCTACAAAACAGAAATTTTTCACAGCTTTTAGATTTTCACCTGTGTAAAGCCAAAATGTAAAAACTACATGATGTCGTGTAATGAAACCGAACATGCTGACAATCTGGCTGTTAGACTGTAGACAAGTTGTTCAATTATTGGTGAAAACCACCAAGGCCAGATTATTGTCTATTTTCTCTACTTTGACAGAACAAATATACTGTCACAAAATACATCTTTCAATTTCTGAGTTACACCAATTTCTGAGTACATGAATGTCTTTGGCATGCTTCGCTAGCTTTCTACAGTACAGAATTTGTTTGAAGGAAGAAAAAAGAGAATAAGACAGCACATACAGATGACAATGACAGAATGAAAACTACAGTTAAGTCACTCCACAGGCAATCACAACAGTTCATGCACTAGGATCAACAAGTTGAAAGTTTTACAAACTAGGCTTGATCTCCACGAGGTGAGCCATGAGAGCTCCAGAAACCTGACTGCCTTCATTCTCACCAGTCCTCTTACTCCTCCTCCTCTCACTGTCGGCCTTTTCAATCTTTGATTTTATAGATGCTGCCTCTGTTCTCATGTCTCTAGCAGACTTCGGTGTAATGGAAGGCAGGTAAACTTGAGTAGCTTCTGATAAGGATGTGTTCCTTGATGTACTGTCTTCTTCATCATCAGAGACCTCTGACTGCATCTTTTTCTCTTCATCAGAAAGACGATCCACAAGCTTTAATGTCTCACCACTAATTCCCTTAAAATATTCAATAGAATGTTTACATACCTCCCTAAGCTGATTTTTCTTTACTTTAACTGTTGTCATGGTGACGGAGGTAGATCTTACCTTTACTGGTAATTTAGAAGGAAGTTGTTTTGGTTTTTCTTTGTCTACCTGCTCTTGTTTTGGCAGGGCTGGAGTTCTTCTAGCTAGATTACTCCTATGTGTGCTTTTTACAGGAATCCTAGACCTTGCTTCTAGACAGGGAGAAGAATTATTTTGTTTTGCTTTGTTAGGCTTACTAGCCTCTTTCGCTTTACTCCCTGTATTGCTTTGGAGATTATTTTGGGAAAAGACTTGTTTTACTGAGCTGGCCTTTATAGGAAGCTTTGATTTTCCTCTAGCTCCTACCAACTCTGTTGACTTCTGCTGCTCTCCATAGGGTTTTTGCTTATCTCTTACTCTGTGTCCTTGTGTTGTCCCTGTACCTTTTCCTGAAGTGCTTTTCACTTGATTAGCTTTCTGGAGGGAACATTTCGGTTCCAAATGTTCTTTTATCACTACATTACAGGTAATATCATCTGTAGGGACAGCAGATGAATCCAAATTGTTGTTGTTATTAAAATTATCTTTTGGAAAATCAGTGTTTTCTGTTTGCCTACAGCTTGTCTGGCTAGAAGCTGAACTCGCAATCACTGCTACAGTTTCATTTTCTAATCCCTCACCACTTGGCATCACAGCTTCTATCTTATCTGTCACTTCGCCAGGGCCATCTTTCTTCAGAGTCATGGTGGAAGCAGAAATTCCCATTTTAATTGGTGTGCGCAATTTGGGATCAACTTTGGAAGCGTTTACTGCTGCCGATGATTTCTCCAGTGAGTTACTACCAAGTGTTTGTTCCATGCAATCTCCACTGGCCTGGATGCCGGGCTTAGTTTCAACTGCTGTTGTTTCTACTGGTCTCTCTAGGTTTGTTTCTACAGTGCTGTCCCCTGCCTGTGGCTGTGTGATGGCAGTGACTGTACTTTTATCCCCTTCCCCCTTGTCCCCTGACTTCCCTTCAGAAGTATGCTCACCAATCTGAAAAAATTGGAGTCTTTCTTCAACAAAATCCCTCTTGCTCATGTCAATTGCACCACTGCGAGTCATCTCAAACATCTTCCCCTCATGAAATGGGAAGGGGTTGGGCTCGCTAGTTGGCGTACTCTCATCTGTTGGAGTTCTGGCTGGTGTTGTGTCAGGTGTTGTTGCTTGAGATCTGTCTTCCACTGCCAGACCAAATGGCTTAGCCTCATCATCCCTTGATTTAGTCTCAAACACTTCATCGTCACCTCGGTTATTCGACCACGGGTCAAAATCTAGACTCTTGGTGGCCACAGTTTTGAAAGGTGTTGCGAATTCTTCGTCTACTTTGTAACTGAAATACGAGTCAGGAAATACAGTCCTGTCAGGGTGTCTGCCTTCCAAAGAGAAAAACTGTGCCCCTGACTTCTTATCGCTCTTATCTCCAGCTTTGTCAGAAGATGGACCTTTTGAAGGTGTCTTGTCTTCTTCAGGGCCTACCTTGCCTTCCTCCTCAATGACTTCAAGCTTACTCTGGCTAAAGCAGCGATCAGTCTGCTTTAGAATGCCTTCTGTAGTCCATACGTCCTTTTTGGTTTCAACTGCCGGACCTGCAAGTTTAGAATCACTCTCAGTTAAACCATCATCTTCATCTTGCAAATCATAACCGTCAAGAGAGTCAATCTCTGTCGCATCGGTATCATGGGAGAATTCTGCAGTGGTTGCTATGGAACACTCTGTGACAGACTGGTCATTGTTACTCCCATTTTGCACTACATCATTCTGGGGTGAATCAAGCCCAGTGTCAAACTCATTGGGTTTCCCAGAAGTGGGATGTCCTAACTCTTTCTGTTTCTCAATCTTTTCAGGGGCTTTGGGTTTTGAGGTTTCTTTCTGGTCATCTTCCAGCTCTTTCAGTTTGAACGTATACTTTTTAAGCGGAACAGGTTGATAGAGGGATTCATCATCACTGGAGTCACTGACATCTGCTCCCGGTGGTACAGGAGAAGGTGGCTGTACTCTGATGACAGGTTCAGCCAGTTGGCACTTGTCATGTTCATCTTGCAAATTCACTTCAGTCATCTCCATTTCACTCTCAGTGGAATAATGAGGCTTCTTTTCTGATTCGCCTTGATCTGCATCCAGTGGTGGAGGAGGAGGGAATTCAATATAGGCAACTCTGTTACCTTTGGGTCTTTTGTTAGAGTCCTTATTTATAAGATTAGGTAATGTTTTGTCAATCTGTGGTTCCTCAACCTCTGCCTGTTTCACAGATGTTGATTTAGCCTCTGCTTCCTCCTCTGACTCCTCAGACACCTCAGGAATAGGGCTGGGCTTGCCTGGGATATAAGCTATTAGTGAGTCAGGTGTTTTAGATGTAAACTCATAACTCACTTCCTCTGAACTTGGTGTTTCTGGTGTTAAAGGGCTTTTACCAGAGCTGTCTATAAAGGACACTTGTTCTAGTGTGTCATCTTCTGGACTACCTTGTGGAGAAGGAGGTTGTTTTTGCTGCCTAGCTGTGTAAAATGTCCCCCTCGTCTCTTGTACTGTCTTACTTTCCTGACTGACAATTTTTTTAATACTTCCTTGTTGCACCTCTTTCTCATACTGCTTTCCTACTTGAACAAAACTGACATAAACAGGTAAGGTTTTAATTTCTTTTACTCCCTCAGTGCTTACTAGTGGTGCAACTTTATTCAAGTAATCACTAGCACCGGGGTCAACTATGTCACTTGAAGGAAATTCCTTTCCTGGGCTACATTCTAAAGAATCTGGTGATTTGCTAGGGGATAGCTCTGTTTCCTCAGCAGGAGGACTTAGACCTATTGAGCTCTGCTGCTTGGTAACTTTTCTGACTTCTGAATGCTTTATTTTTTCATCTTCCACATAATCAATCTGTCTTTCAACTTTCTCCTGAATCACAGCTGACTGGGATACTTTAGCTGAAAGTTCATAGACACCATCAAGCATGGCTCTCTTCTCCTCAACAATTCGGACTGGAATATGGGACACAGCAATTTCTTCTTTCCTTTTGGATATTTTATCGGCCACTTCACCATTACGTTCCCCATCCCTGACAACAAATTCTCTGTATAAAACCCTTTTTGAGGGGGATTTTACAGTCACTTCCTTCACTTCTTCTGAATGGATTCCATTTGAGGCCACTTTGTGCTCTGTCACAGTGATAAATTCACTTTTTTGGTCAGTTTTAGATTCAGCATGATCAATATGATTTTCTTTTACTGTATCTGGAACCAGCACATGTGAAAGCTTTTCCTTCTGTGCTTTATGGTTAGAAGTTCCAGGACTTTCCCACGTCCTATAGATTTTTTTGTCCCAGTGTCCCTTCATTGTTGAGTCTGAGCCATATGCCAGGTCTTTTGCCCGTGGTTCTGAAAAGCATTCTGGCACGCTTTTCCTCATCTCAGTTCTTTGTGTGTCTGAAGCACGAGAGTCTTCCACAGCTTTCCCTTTACCTGGAACAAGGTCTTCCTGTATTTTCACCTCTTTCTGCAAAGCTGTGCTCCCATCAATGACCTCTATTTGCTTTGCGTGCTTCTCTCTTGAATAGGACTGATACACTGGTAACTTACTTTCTTGCGATTTTTTAACTGGAATTTTGGACTGACCATCCAGCTTTTTTTCTTCTTGAGTTACATCCTTACTTCTGGGAGTTATACCTTGTTCAAATTTAAGCCTAATGGAACTGAGCTTTGATTGCTTCAGCTGAAACCCAGTCTCAGGCACTCCAGTCTGCTGAGCACTTCCTTTGTGTTCCATAGGTCGTTTAGAGTCCTCTACAGGTTGCACATATATCCTTTTTTCAGGACTGCTGGGCAAACTGGATGCTTTTCTTTCATCCACCTTGGGAAAGCACTTCCCATCATGTGCATATTGCTTCACCTTACTCCATTCATCCCCAGATGATGGCAATTCAGAGAGCAGAACTTTCTCAGGGCTGCTGCTGGCAGAGCTCTGGCTAGAATGTATTTCCTTGCCATTTTTTTTATGCTGCTTTTTCTCTGGAGACTGTAGCTCATCATTCAGCTTTTCTGTTTTATCCCGAAAAAACTGGGACACTTCAGTAAGTTTTTCTTCCGCCTCTTTAACAGTCCTGTCCACCCTGTCTTCATATATCAACTTTTCTCTACCTCTGTCTAATCTGTCCTCAGTAAAGCGCATCCACATTGCATGTTTGTGACTACTAACATCTCCAGTGTAGTGTAACACTGTCACTTTATCATAATGATCCTCCTTAGACATTTTACCTACACCATTTTCAGATACATCTTTATAGATTTTGGAGAGAATCTCTTTTTTGGGGGCAGTAGCTACTTTTTCTCTGCATCGTTTATCAGTCCCCTGTAACTCTGCACTAAGGGGTAGAGCATGGTCAGTAACTGACTCCTCAGTATCAGAATGAGACACATCTAGCTTTTCTGAAAGAAGCATTTTCTCAGCAAACCTGTAAGACTCCCCTCTTAGTTCTGACAACTCATCATCATGGTATTCTATTGAGTGCTGACTCAAAAGCTTCAGTGTTTTGTAAGAGTCATCAGACATGAGTTGAGCAGAACTAGGGCGACTGTCTTCTTCCTGGGACACGGGAGTGTTAACTCTAGAGGATTCCAGATAAGAAGGAAGTGACTCTTCGGCCGTGAGCTCCTCTTCTTCTTGCTGACCTTGTTCATCTGAACAAGGAAAAGTATCATGTTTTTCCAACTCTTTTAAGTTAATATCTCCCCGAGGTAAGTCTTTCTGATATACATACATTTCTTTTTCTGGATGCTTTTTTGTTTCTCTAATAATGACTTCAGTAGGTTCAGCCTGATTACCTTGTTCAATATGGACCTCTATTATTCGCTCCAGTTTGGGTTTCATTTTGCTGTCCTTCTCTGCATGTTGTGGTGAAGTTTCAGCAGACTTGCTAACATCGGAGGTTACTGATGATTTATGTTCAAACAGACCTGCCAGTTCTTTGGAAGGGTCACGTCCAGACTGAAAGGCTTTCATTATGTCATGAACAGACATTGTTTCCTCAATTCTTTCAGAGGTACTTTCTGTGCATGGAGGTTTATGATAAACCATCCTTGTTGTTGTAGTGATATGAGTTTCTTCTTTTACTCGGACACCTTTACTGAGGACGCACTTATGGTCATCTTCTTCACTGCCACTGGCTTTCATTTGAAAAGCTTTAACCTTCTCTTTAATGGACCCAGAAGGTTTTTGCTCCAGCTCCATAAATGTAGGGGAAGGTTTTGAGGCTGGCAGCTCCTCTGCCTTCTGCTCGGGAATATCTTCCGAAGATGGTTCGTAGCTGCGGATGACATGAACTACTTCAGTTCTTGTTTCTGTAATGACAGGAGGGATGGGCACATCGTGGAAAAGCGGTTTTGGCCCTGTGCTTTCAGCACTTTGTGGGGCAGAGGGTGTCTTTTCACTCCTCGTTTCAAAGCCACTGTCAGACAAGGGACTTTTATCTTGATCATGTTGAGAAAAGTCATCTGGAGACTCTAAAATAGTGTCTGTTCCAAAAAAGGAGTCTGCAATTTTACATAACTCCTTTTCCGACGTTGAAGGCCTCATGGAGGCTGGAGGCATTTTAAGTTTATGTTCCTGCAAAGCGATGGCTGGTTTTAAAATGCGCTTTTGTCTCTCTTCACCTTCTTTTTTCCCCTCTTCAAACTTGTACTTTATGTTTGTTAATGAACTGCTACCGATATCATTTGCTAAGTAATCAATAACTTTTGACAAGCTATAATCCTTGTCCGACATGGTTTTAGTTTTAATTTGGACCTTCTCTGGAACAGATATAGGAGGGCTTGTCAAAGCTTGCTGTCTCGCTTCATCAATCTCCTCTGTACTGAACTCTACCCAGTCATCCTCAGACAGGTGTCCTTGATCACTTTTGGGTACTTTAGCCGACCCTTTACTTTCTAAACACACATCCTTTTTCAGAATCTCGCTAACTTTTACTAAGTCCTCTTTTACTTTCTCAACAATTTTAAAGGGCTCTTCATCATCAATTCTACCCTCTCTTGGTATGTCAGGTTGGAACGGCTTGTCCTCTGCGACATCTGTCTGCAATATTGCAGTCATTCTTATCAGATCCTCTTTCATTTCAGCAACATCTTTCAATATCTCCTGACTGGAGGATAAGGAAGATGGTGTGGACAATTTGAGAGCAGAGGGTGCTAAAAACAAGGATGACTTTACTGGAGATGAAGTTCGAGTAAAGGTAGGCTGCGTGCGTGCCTCTGTAGTCAATGTTTTAATAGGTGACAGTAATGCAGCGGCTGATTTTGTAAGTGAAGACGACTCTGGGAGCTTCTTTAATGCTGGTTCAGACAAAACATTGACTACAGAATATACTGGCACTGTTATTGTTGATGAAGTTACTGATGAGGTAGTTGCAGATATTGACCCAAGGGCTGTGTACAAAGCACCTGCAGGAGGAGTTCTCATTGTCTGGAAAGCTGATGGTGCTGAAGACACAAATGACCTGAGTGGAGAAAATGACATTGTTGTAGCTGTTGAAAACACTCTCTCAGCCGTGTCAGCAACTGCGTTAGCGGCACAAGTTGCAGAATGTGCAGCTGCAGAGATCTTGTCTTGAAAAACACCTGCAGCTTTGGATCCATTTATTAAGTTGCTAGAAGATGGATATTTCAGAGGTGACACAGACCCATTGAGCAATGGTACATCTGTGTGCCCAGCTACATGTTTTGCTGGCGACGAGAGAGACGAGGCCATCATGACTTTAGTGGATGAAACAGCATCAACTGCTGACTTAGCAGGTGACACCACTGACTTTAGCGGGGACGATAAAAGTGAAGATGCTGATGTGATGACCGATTTAAGTGGCAAGCTCGAAGAGTACATGCTAATGTTGGATTTGGGGGATGCTGGAGGCGTCATGGTTATGGATGATCTCTCCAAGAGAGATCCTGCTGTAGTCACTGGAGATGTCCGAGAGGGGAATGTGGTAGTGGAGGCCAGCCCTTTGAGACTGGCAGCTTCTGTGACTGCGGGAGCTCTGATGAAAGAGCCTGAAGTAACCTGCATGTTGTAGGGAGGCTGCGAGACCACAGTTTTTATTGGCGAAGAGATTGTCCGAAACGATCTAATTGGAGATGCTACATCGCTAACAGATTTAACTGAAGATGTGGTAGAAGCTCCTAATGTGGATTTGATTGGAGAAGTAGAAGAAACAGACCATATTGATTTTAATGGGGAAGCTGTAGGAGTGTTAGAGGAAGAGCTTGATAAGGAAGTGAAGCCTGATTTGGTTTGCCCAGGCACTGTAATTGGAGCTGTTGTCCATGACTGATATGGCCGTGTTGAAAAGAATGGCTTGTATGAGTAAGTAGCAGGTAGGGATCTTGTTGCTCCTGCACTCCGTTCAACTGTTTCTTAAATTGTTAAATTAAAATCAAACATAAAAATCAACAAAAATGGTTGAAAAACAGAGAGACCAGAGAAGAAAATTGGTCAGTAAACGTTGTAATATTACAAAAAGCAAGTACAATTGTTTGCATGAGTTGGGATGAAAGAGGCAAAAGAAGATTTAAAAAAGGAAAGAAAAAAATTAGGAACGAGCCATATACTGATAACTGGTCCAAACCAAAAAGCAACATGAAATGAAAGACAGAAAGCACATAACAACCAAATCTGCAAACAATGGAGAACAAAAAACGCACAAAAGGAATCCATAAGGTAAAAAAAAAAGCCACATCAACATTTCTTCTCTTACTTCCTATTGACTTTCTGATGTGCTACTTCTGAAATACTCGTATCAGCTTTATTTTGCCTGTTTAGGTATGTCTCTGCTTTGTGCAACTGTTAGAATTATCTGTTTAGTAATTTCTATTGTTGTTCTGTTCAGATTTGATCCTATACAAAAATATAAACTTGCGTAAAATGACATTATATAGCTAAAATATTTTTTAAAACCACTTCAGAACTATTTCATGCAGAAACCAAAATTCCTTTAAGTGACAGGCAATTGATGTGCAAACTGTGAAGCAATTAGAATAAATTCAAATCTAAATCTTCCATGCACAATTCGGATATGCTTCACACTCACAAAGCCAATAAGAGCAAGAGCTTTTCTGAGTCAATACTAAAAAAAAAAAGAAAAAGAAAAAGAAAAAGGAAAAGGAAAGGAAGGAACATATGCATTTGTTTCTCATGCAATATTCCTTTTGTCTGGTAAAAATTAAAGTAAAACTTTTCATGAAATGATTTTAAGAAGCATATGTTGTAAATGAAATATGGCAAGTATGATGTATGATAGTCGTGAGCAGGCAAAGAAACTGAATCAGTTTTTATTCATGCACAAATGTCATGTCAGAAACGAGCACACAGATTAATAAATTTCATATGGTGTCTTAAGCACAAATACGTAAACCTTACAAAATAATTTCACATGAGGTCATTAAAAGAAGAGTACACTTTTTCTACAAGATGTAGTGTCTTGGTACCTTTTGAGGAGATTTCTTGTATCAGCTCAAAGACAGACCTGTTCAACTTTACAGTTCTCAAAAGGTAACATTAGAAAAGCAGTCAAAGAAAAATAGATTATGAAATAAATTCCTAGCAAGGACAAACCTGTTAAATGTTATAATCCCCCAGAACTCTCAGCTTATTCATAGACATTTTGAACAGAATCATCATCAATCACATTCTGCGTCACAGGAGGCATTCATGTCAGAACGTACTTCTGGGAATCCCATTACACAAACTTATCCTCTGATACAGCAATAACATTCAGAGAGTTGACACTGAAAGCAACTTTGAGAAATTTCTTTTCTTTAAAGTTGGAATTAGAAATGGAGCTAAAATATCCAAATAAATTATTCAACATACCTTTCTCTGAAGTTACACTAATAATTTGTCCAACCTACTACATCTGTCTTATAGACAGACAGGTAACTCACAGTGAAAGAAGCTCAACAAGGCTAACACTGAACTGTTACAGCACACACACTCCTATAAAATAGTGAATATTCAGTGCACCACAGGTCCATATCCTGCAAGGAGAAATGTGCTGGTCCTATAGAAGCCAATCAAAGCCCAGAAATCAATATGGATGGCTAGTGATACTTCATAAGAACATTTATGTTGAAGAGAGCTTGAGTACTAGGCCTGACTGGCACAGACTAAATCAAGAAATGCCCACTTTTCCTTACTACAATATTTTTAAGTGGAAATAAACTTCTTTCTTTCCACCCCCAAAAACCCCGCAAAATGTACTTCATTAAATCAACTATTATGAAGATATTATAAATACTATTATTATGAAGATTTAATTAGCAGTAGCTGCTAACATTCACCAGAACCTCATAGAGTCTTGAGTTCAAGAAACAAACCCCAAAATTATTCTGAAAAGAACAAATAACCGGTTCAGCAGTTAGTGTTAGGATGTGTCTTTACTGGAACCCCACTTCACCATCACGAGCAGGTCTGTCACAACTGACTGATGAGGCAAGCAAACCCACAGGCTGCACTCCTAACTTCTTTTTTGCCTGTCAAATCACAGATTCAGAGATATTTAAGATGCTGCTTCTGTGCTCCTTTTTGCAGTTGAAGAGCTAAAAAATCTGTCTGCCAATTTCTTCTGAATGAGACTTAATGGACCTTTGGTGAATAAATAAGACTTTTTTCCCCCCCACTCCAGTGAAGGGGGAAAAATCAATTGTGAGCGATATACACAGCCATCAACCTTCTTTCCAGCAATTTTATTTTCCCTCTCTCTCAGTTCCCATCAAGCCTGTGACAATACCTTAACAGTCCATCAAGATGTCTCAGCAGATCTGATAGCTTCTTCAGATGTTATATGCTTGGGGTCTTCTTCCCGGCCTGAGAAGTGTAACACATTCTGGAGCACATCTGATCCAAAGAAGCCACAGATCTTATAGGATAATTAAGCAGCAGCCATCCAGTGGGAACTCCCAAGACCCGATGAAGTTTGTCTATGGATTTTATGGAATTATATCAAAGGGTCTGTTGCAGGGTAGCAACTGAGAAGTCAAAAGCAGGGGAAAAAAAGGCAAGATAAAGCCTGGAAATGGAGAACAATAGCAGCTGACCTCAGAGAGGAGAAGTGAGGAAGAAAAGCTAAGCCAAATACATTATTGTATTTAACTGGGGAGGAAAGGAATGCCACAGGTCTGGTCAAGGGGAACAGCACATGTTTAGGAAGAAGCAATGTGTGGTGCCAGGGAATAAAAAGCATCTGCAGTGA
Source organism: Taeniopygia guttata (assembly GCF_048771995.1). NCBI lineage: Eukaryota > Metazoa > Chordata > Aves > Passeriformes > Estrildidae > Taeniopygia > Taeniopygia guttata. Next base: position 8,535,613 of record NC_133031.1, on the reverse strand, counting down.
ACAGAGGAAAAAGGGAAGGGGAGGAGAAAGAAGAGGGAAAATATAAAATATGAGAGACTCTATTTTGGCTAAACATCTAAATATTTAAGAGCTTATCTGAGTGTCTTTCTGAATTTTTGTGTAACATTCTGTTCTACATCATCTTTCTGTAATGTTTCAAAAAGGAGAGGAGGAGACTCTTTTTGAAAGCACTTTGCAATCCTCCTACTCTGGAACTACATCACATTTTTGAAAACTATTATATTTTTACTTAACTAACACATATAATTTGCCAGTCAGGATTATTCAAGCTCTCACAACACAAGAGTTCACAGACCATCCAAGACTTTCATTTTAGACAGCTTTTTTGTTTTTCTTTTATCTTTGGTTTTTTTTCCCCAGAATGACACCAAATACAACGTTTATAGAAAAAATGTCTCTTCTTATGAACAATCACATCTACACAGTTTAGTACTTTGGTAAGAGCAACTCACTCATTCCAGGCTCAGTCAGATAGCTGTAGCGCTTACGTAAAGCAAGGGAGACGAAGTTCTGGCGCCGGTCAGCTTTCTCCGTCTGCAATAAAACACAGCAGGATTTAGGGCCTTGGGAATCAGTGCCCCCGTCTGAACAGACCAGTCCTCAAACCTCAGCAGGATGGGCGGCTTTTGGTGGCACACAACCCCACAAGGGAGAATGGATGCTTCCATTCAGCTTCAGGATGGCATGCTGAAGCCGAATTTGGGCGAGCAGGCAGGGAGGGGGCAGAGCCAGCCTCTGTTCCTGGGTGCCGTGGGATGAGTGCCAGGCACTGCCGAGCAGGGAGCGTGGCTGCACAGAGACCTGCTGCGAGTGACCACCCTTCTGGAGCGTGCAGGGAGGGACTGCCACCCTAAAGTGAGCCCTCGGGTTCATTCCTCTGCTTGTGAGGTGGAAGAGCTGAGATAGCAGAAGCAGCTCATTATCCTGCCTTAAAGTGTCTCCGTACTGTCTTATTGCATTATCACTTAATAAACTGCTTCACACTACTAGAAATGGTGTGATATTGTTCATTCTCTGTAAAATAAACCACCTTTGGCTAGAAACAGGAGGTCAACACACAAGACTACAGGTACAGACAAAACATTCATAAGTGAGTGACCGGTTGAGTATTCCCCCCCAGATTAGTTTGTCCCGAAAGCACACACACCACAATGTACAACTGGCTTTAAAGTGAATACATTAAGGACAAAAAAAGGCATGGGAGGGGATTTTTTAATATGCACAAAATGCAAAGATGTGGATTAGAAAGCAGACTACTCTTGTTAACTAATAAGTTGCCTCATAAGTTGCTGCGTTCAATGCAACAGCTGCTAGTGTGATGTCTTTAATATGAATAGTCCTTCAGAGATCAACTCACTTGAATATGTGGCTAAAAATACAGTTTGTTTAGAAAGAGAACTATTATTATAGCTATATAATAGCTCATTGGAAACAAATTCTGTGGAGGTAAAGTGATGTTTTTGCTATTATTATTTTTTAACATGTCAGGGATGTTTGGGGTTGCATTGTTTGGGTTTTTAGCTACTCTAACAAGCAGGTGACAACTGCAATTTATTTGCCACCAGGAAGAGAAAAGAAATTGCTGCTAGGTGAATTGGAAACACCTATGTAGTTTCTTTTACAAGATGATCTCATCTCTAACTACCTCTAACGAGTAAAACCCAGTCAGTTTTATGACAATCTAATGTTGCAGTTTCCATGAAACAGTGGGTTTTTAAGCTGCAAATATCTGAGGTTTATTTGAAAATAGATTTGAACACAATATTTAGAAATTGTTCTTGGCTGGTTTACTTTTTTTGAAATAATCCAGTTTATTTACAGAGGGTAAGATATTAAAGGCCACTACTGTGTCCTCAGCAGTACCTTTTTCCTTCTCAGAAATACAAGTTACCATAGCAGTGCCAATGTTACCCCAAGAGGTAAAATATTATGCACTAAACTCTTCTTGATTTTGCCAAAATTTGACTTGGTCTGATAGTCATAAATATATCCTTTTTCAGAAGAAAATTAGACTAAATTTGAGACTGCTTTTATTCAGTGCTTTGTTTAATTTCATAATTTATAATCATGGGGTTTCCCATATTTGTGCAGCTTTACTGTTTTACAACAGCCTATCAGAAGTTGAGGATATGGTTATTTTTCTGTAGGTATCATTTCAACGCCACCATTAAAAATAGTTGTTTGTTTTGCTCTATAACATACTACTTTTCTTCACTAAATCTGAAGGAAATAAAAACAGAAGACAGTGTTTATATTACCTCATCATCTTGATCTGACTCTGTTTCCTTTTGGTCCCAAGATGCATTGCAGAGACAAGGAATATTATAATGGACAGCAGGGAAAAGAATATCAGGATATGAAAAGGACCAAATTGGGAGCACAAAATGCAAGCTGATTTATAAGGCAAAGCAAATCCAAAATGTCAACACAAAAGAAAAAAAAATCTTACATCCAATGCAAATAAACACGTGACATTACTGAAAGCATAAATCTATGATTTGCAGGCTGAAGCATGAGCTGTAAACAGAATCGTAAAAATTATAGGAACTTGACACCACAGTAACAAGAGACTTTAAAAGCGTTCTACATACAAGAAACCAATAAAACATACATTTTAAAAGCCTTTATCATATTCCAAAGCATTCTCTCTATTGACACTTCACAAGGTTTCTTTATGACTAGCAGGAAATTAAAAAAAAAAAAAAAAAAAAAAAAAAAAAAAGAGAGAGACAAAAACTAAAGGAACAAAACCAAATCCAACCCGACCCTAAAAAAAATGTTTACTTTTCCAAACAAATACCTTTTTGTGTGCTGGCAGAGTGATATTCAAGTTGCAAACAGCTGTTTGTGGCAGTCCTTTTGTAGTCTTTGGTTCTTTCAAAAATGATAATCGACCACAGGGTTCCTGGCTGGTGTCTCTTACCTAAAAAAGAAATTTTGCTTCAGCAGAGTAATATGTAGTAATTCAGAGTCTTAGAGGAGGTTCCTGGAATGGTTCTCAGAATTTCTTTCTACAAGGAGCTTTCTAGTGTGTAAAGACTAATAATACGAAGCTAGAGCTCAGCCTGAGGTGCTGCGGGAGGAAAAGTGTTACAGTGAAAGAGTCAGGTCAGCCTGAAGCTCCCTGATGGCAAATCCATGCAAGACAAGGTGCTGAGTGAGAGTTTCATACTGGGATATTACTGACAGGCACTGTCTGCTCCCTTCATTTTATTCTGCCATGTCTTGCTCTTGTGTTTACCAAAATGCTTAACAATCTCTCCAGCAGGGCAGCTGGGACAAGGCTGAGGAAAGTGAGCACCATTCATGGGCATTTAGAGATGAACAGTCTGCACACACCTTCTGAGGGCTGCTCTGCAGTACAGGATGGTATTGAATGCATCTCCTTTGCTTAACCCCTCAGAAATTGTGACCTCCTGGTAAATATGTTGCTCCAGTTTGAGATATGATTTTAGTAAAAGGTTGTGAATTCATATAATGGGTATTTTGTTCCCAGATCTGCCAGCTGTTCTGCTGTAGGCTTCAATCAAAGCACCCTCCCCATGTTATTCACAAATTAAAGAACTACACCCTCATCCCAGGGGAAAGTTAGTCCTACAGGACTGAAAAAGGAATGAGGGACTGTGGGAAAGGAGGAAAGCAACAGGATAATTTATTTAGTCTTTCTTTTACCTTGATAGAAAATGGCAGTCTATTTTCTTTGAAAGCATAAAAATTAAAAACAAGCTGCTGTCCTCCTTTAGTCAAAGGAGCCAGATTTCCATAGCAATCAACATAAATAGGTTTTCCTTCAAGAACCTATCAAAGCAAGAAATAAAAGTCAATAAAACCTCTTTTAATATTAGATTCATGCATATAAACATCATTATTTCCCCCAACATCGTTCCTGAGTTTAACACAAGTCCCCACTTGGTTACATACAACAACAAATTAGAATATCACTGTGCATTATGGCAAGGTATTATGAGTACAGGCAGTTTGGAAAACCACAAACCACCTGATTGGCTTTTCTAAAGTAAGAGTGTGTAATTTTCTTCAAGAAATAGTAAGTTAGTGACTGTGATTTCACCACAAGCCAGTCCTACTCATGACTATGTGCCTGCAGGGCCAGTAAGGAGGAATTCCCTCTATCTGCAAAGCTCAGACAGGGCTGCTTGACAGCAGCAAGAGAAAACCCCACTGCAGACTGTGCTGGGGCACCTATAAGTCCTCATGCTCCTCCAGTCTTGCCCTGTTTTGTTCTTCCTTCGAGAAGTTTCCTGCCACAGCCTTGCTGTGAACCTTTATTTAACAGGGCTTGTCACGGCTTTTGCAGGAGCTGCAGCTACTTGGAAAACACACTGCCCACCAACAAGGAGGGAGCCAGCTGCAAGGAATGTACCTCAATGTCTTTGCTTCTTGCAACTTCCTCAAAGTTCTCTTGTTGCTCCAAAGTTTTGTCTACTTTGTCGTCAGTCATGCAGAAGCAGCGCAAATTGGATTCCACAGGGTCATTCATTTTGGCAAATATCACAAACTTTGCCATATAAGGAACACATATTAATTCTCTATAAAGCTGTGTTGCCAGCCCAACAGTCTCTAGTACTTGGTGGCAGTCTGCGAGCCAAAATCTGAGTGGGAAAAAGTAAAGCATTAAATCAACTTATCATTATGCTCCAACAATTGTTTAAGGCTTAAAGAGAAACTGTGTCCTGTATCCTTGGTCATTTTGCATGTGTACTGTCCTTGCAGAATTGCCAGAGCTGTAATTTTCCTTCTACTCTCAGTATAGGTTTAACTATCCAAAAATGGGAATACCTGGCAATGAAATGCTGATATACTTATCTAACCATTTTCACACTGGTATCTCATAAAACTATCCATCTGAAGGCTCATTTGAAGCCAAAGTGGGGAAATTCAATTTCTTGTTACCACACAATGCACATTGTAGGGTGCTGATGCTTCACTATACATTTGATTTGTTAAAACAAGCACCTTAATAACACACACAGCAAATCACCTCTCCCATTCAGGCTGAACCAAATACGCCCATGGTGAAGTCTCCAGAGACAGGTGTTATTTTGTTATTTTTTCATCTTATGATTAAGAATTTGAAGACAAGCGTGATACAAATTATAAATTATTTATACTTGTATCAGTCTTCAGTCTTTCCCACAATATTTCAGCCCTGACATACTTGCTTTTTGAGCAATTCTCTCTCTTTTCATAAAGGTTTTTATAGTTGCAATATCATTTACTGACTGATAAACTCTCTACCTTCTATACCATGAATTTTCTTCATTAGGATATGTGATTTGTACAGATGCCTCCAGTCAGTATGTAAGTCCATGAAGTCCATCAAGATTAATTTCAATTCATCATTTTTTGCAAAAGATATTTTTGTGATAGCAATTTAATAAAAATTTCAACTAAAAAAAGCCCACAGCCAGAAATTAAACATCTCTAAATTTTTTAACAAACATGTTTTTATGAACCCCCCTCTTTTTTTTTTTTTTTTTAAATGGGATGAACATTTTAAGCTTTCCCTTTCTGTTGCCATTTACAGAAAAACCAAAGCCCTATGTGGCAGGGCTTCAGAGGAAGAGTCTGTGTGCAGGCCAGGAGCCTCTGTCACAGCCCGGCCAGAGCTTTGTGTGCAGCCCTGGCTGTGTGGGATGCTCATAGGCACTGACAAAGCAGCATCTGGGCCATCACCACTTCATCAGCCTCGTGAGAGGCTTCCAGAAAGCCAAAACACAGCCTCCCAACCAGGCATGGTGTTGGTCAAGGGAAGGCATTCCTGAGGTGCAGCTGGCAGGGTCCGCTCCTGTCGGAACTCAAAATGTCCCTCAGACATTTTTGGATGTTCTGGGTCCAGGTCAGAAGCATTTGAGACCCTGGCAGGCAGCTGGAAACAGCTGTGATTTTGGATTTGAACCATGGAATGATTTACCAACCTTGCAGAAAGAACAAGAAGTCACAAAAGTTTAGATATTACAGTAGAAGTAGTCACAAAGTAGAGGGAAGAATTTTTGAGTGCTGTACAGGGGGGTTTAAGTCCTGTACAGGGGGGTTTTGGTTTTGTACATGGGGGTCAGAAGTTTTAAAATGGAGGGATTCGGGCCTGTCCTGTCCTCCCTCTTTCTTCTTCCTTACCTCCATGTTCTTGGTGATGTTGGCACTCACAGATTGGTTTAGAGTAGAAAAGCACCATTTAATATAGATAATAGGCATTGGGGAAAAACTGTAAACATTTGACATGTAATGTACCATATAAAAGACAGCAGCAGCCCTGGGTGGGGGGAGAGAAGCAGTCAGGAGTCAGAGAGGATGTCAGGGTGTGTGTGTGCCTCTGCCTGAACTGCTGAGCAAACCACAGCAGCTCCAGAAGAAAATATTTTGGGTAACTTGCAATAAATTGCCTTGAGACTGAACAACAGAAGATTTCTGAGCCTTTCTTTGGAACCACGGGTTGGAGGAGAGATTTTTTCCACCACACGGAGCCACCCCTGACCTAGGGTGAGCTCCGGCACGCTCCCATACCTGGCAGAAACATTGGTGGTGAAGGAGACACAGTCGTTCGAAAACGTCAGCGGAGTGGTGCCCGTGATGTCCTCCCACTGCGCAGGCGAAGTGCCTCCTGTGCAAACACACACCAGGGACATCTCCTTTCAAACACTAAGCACACACAGACTGCAAAAAGAACATCTCTATCTCCACACACAAAAAGTGAACTAGACATTAATGTTCTCCAACAGCTGATCTCCATGTTATCATGGAGCATCAACAATGCTACATGGTGTCACACAACAATAAACAAAGATGTAAGCAAAGAACATACCTACAAGTCAACAGCAACCCCCCCTCAACATCAGCTAGGACAGAATTACTTCTGCAAGCTACTTTTACTGACAAGCACGTTTAATAAGCAACACTGAAATTCTTCAAGACTGAAATTTAACACGTGTTGGGAGAGTCCTTTTACAATGGGACCAGATACAAAACTCAGGGAACCAGTGGGAAATAACCCCAGCTGGCTTTGCTCAGGAGAGCTGATCTGAGCCCCAGTGGCCAGCACACCAAGGTTCTCTTACTGGAATGCAGGAGTAGTGAGAGTGAGCACAGAGCTGCTGCCACAGAAACCTGGGCAAAGAGCAGGATTTTTTCTCTAACCTGTAATGCTACATAGGAGTCGTAGGCTGGGAGTCGTGTCTCCTTTGTACCCATTGGTTACTCCTTCTCCTGATGGAGGTGGCACAGGAATTGTCATGGTTATTGGCTTATGGAATTTTCTTCTTCTTGGCTCCACAGTGACAATGGGACTGAATGTTGCTTTGTTTCCAAGGATTTTTTTGACAATCTCTTCTGGAACTGGTTGAGCCTGTCAACATGAGGAATATACTTAAACTAGAGCTGAAATTTTTTTATAGATATGCAGAATTATTTTCTAAATGGCAATTATATTTTCTTTAAATTTTTTGTAGATCTTTCCCCCCCCCCCCCCCCCCCTTTCAGGAAGCCTTCTCAAGGATGATTATTAGTGAAATTCATGTTCAGTTCTTATTCAACAACTTACTTCTGATTTCCTAATTGCTAAATGGTAGAGCTAAACTATAAATCTCAGAAAGTTCCCTGCAGTATTTGCTGAGAGTTTTTCAGAGCATGTTTGGTGTTGTTCAATATTTACAGTGATATTTACATATGTGATATTTATGTAAATATTTACAATATTTACATAAAATTTAAAAATGCAAAAACAGGCCTATTTTTCACTTGAGAAGCAAGGACTAGACACTGTCTCCTGGAGGTGATAGACCATTCTTGCATCTTTGAAAAACACAGATTTATGCTCTTGAGGAACACTGCACTTCAACTGACCTCTGCACTCAGTGCTTCCTCTGATTATTAGAAAGAAATACTTGTTTGGGTCAAAATCATAAAGAATGCATGAAGTTACAAAAGATTTATAGGTAAATTTCACATTTTCTACAGTCAAAAGTGACAGACATGGTAATGGGAGTTTGCCTCCATTTGCCTTTTTATTTTAATTTTTTTAAACTTTTAAGTCTGCTTCAATCAGGTTGACCCATGACTTGCTATTATTCAAATTGCAGAGTGCACTGATAAGCAGAGAACATGCAGTTACCCTGCAGTCTCAGCAGTCACAACACTGCATACAGAGCTGTCATACTTCCCTCATTCTGGAGAGCTCTGGGAAGACAACTGTATAACCAGAGCAGCAGAAATTCCATTTTCTCAAGATTAATCATCTTGAGATGTGAAATAGAAATGTTTCAGTGTGAATTTCAAAAACTGCAATTCAAACCAGCATCTCTTTTTCATGAACCCATCAGACTTGTCATACTATTAAGGGAATATTAAGTGATAACTAACTGAACTCAAAGATGCCTCCTATTCCTACAGAATATTTTGCCACTTTCTGTGCAGTTAAAGTAGAATTTAAGCTATATGCTCTTGCCAGATTTCCCCCCTAGAAATGCCAGTGGTGAATGTCCAAAGACACAGCAGATGTACATGGGAGGTTTTTGACCCAGTAACAGCTGGGGAACAGCTGCATGTAATCCCTACCAAACACATTCCTGTGGCAGAGGGCAGCCCAGTGACCCCGTTCACAAGCTGCCGCTTTGCCACAGGAGATGGGGACTGCACAGAAGCTGCAGAGTTGCTGGAGCTGTGACGGTTCCAGCTCTTTGCTTTCCTCTCTCCATTCCTGGGATGCTAAGCAATAATCATGGAGGTGATCCAAGGGGAGCTGGGCTTGCGCCACAGGGAGGAGGACTGTGCACCTCCTGTGCCTGAGGGACACTGAGCATGCCCAGGCAGACTCCTGCCAGCTCAGAGCTCAGGCGTGAAAAAGCCCCTTGTCACAACCCACTGCTAAGGAGCAGTGTGAGCACCTGGAAGCTCTGTAGCTCCCAGAGTCGTGCATCAAGACAAGTGCGCTCAGAGAAGCTGCCCTGAAGCCTCCTTACCTGGAGGCCGACGCGGATTCTCTTGGTCAGAGCCCCCTCGGGGAAGGAGGCCTGCACGCGCGGCACCGTGGTGCTGCTCAGCACCCCGCCCTCGGGGCCGATCTGGTTGCTCTCCTGCTTGATGCGGGAAACCACCGCAAAGTACTGGGGGAAATCCTTGGTGACGATCCTGCAGATCCGCTTCTTCTCCAGCTCCTCCACGCTGTCCAGCTCTGGGGGCACAAGACAGGTAAAACGCTCAGGCATCCCCTGCCCAGGCTCATCCCACACACATCTGGAGCTCTGAATAAGCCTTAGAATGCCTAGGGAGGTTGGGAGGTTTATTATCAAGTTTTGTTTTTTCTGTGAACTTCTGTATAAATCTTGAGAATGAGGGCCAACAGCAATAGACAAAAAGATTTGCTAGGACACCTAAGTAGTCAGGTGTGGCAGCTGCCACAGAATGTTTGTCACACAGCATAGAAATCCAAGGAGAGCTGAAGAAGATAGTCAAGCATCTTCCCTCTCTCATTTCTATCTGATCTTTCTGTGCATAGCTCCAAATTATTCCCAGCCTCTTCCCCCATATGCTTCTGACATAAAGAAAACCACAGGAGATCAGTCAGTTCATGACCTATCTCCCTTCATGCCAGGTGTGCAATCCAGAGCTTGGCCACCTGAGCCACTTGAGACAGTTACTGCCCAGATTGGCATCCAAAAAATCCACACCAGACACCGAGCTCTCCATGAAACTGTGGAAGCAACAGAGCTGTCTCCCAGCACTACCAGTGAACCAGGAGCAAGTTTCCCTTCCACATCAGGATTCCAGCCATTTGGTTATCTGTCCCAAAATAACTGCAGTGTGCCACTCAGTTCCTAGAGAACCTTAATTCATCCTCAAATACAACTGAAACAGAGTCAGGTCATCAACCATTAATGCTCTCAGTCCCATTCCCAGTTTGTAGGGTCACCAGGGCTCAGAAAGATGCATAGAGTACCTATTCCTATTAATCAGGTAAGCACATGACATAGTTTTCCTCATATATGCACTGGGGAAAACTCTGTGATACAACAAAAATATAATGGCTTTTGCAATTACATGTGTGTGTGTATACATACATATATATATATATTTTTGTATTGGTGCCCCAAATGCATTGGTGAAATCCCTGTGATATAAACACCACACATAAATGGAGATAATTATATAACTCTCATGCATTTCTCCTTGTAACTTCTTGCACCTGGCCTTTCTATCTCTTGTAATCAGACTTCATTGCAGCACTCCACAAATTTCAGCTCTTATTTTCCTCCTTAAAAAGGGAATTTCTAAATAAAGTTTGCTCCTCAAAAGATGACATTTTTATCACATCCAGCAAGAAAAAGCAGGAAGACCAGAAATAATACTAAGGCAAAAGACACCTGTAAAATACTTTGCAACTGAGACATTTTACTCCTCTAAGCATGTAAGCTCAATTAAGTTCCAAGAAAATTAGAATGCAAATTTGGTAAAATGTCAGTTTTCCATTTTAAAACATTCAGCAGATAGTTTGGATTAATCTCACAGTGGTGCTGTGGATCATATGTACCTACCAGAAGTGGATAATTTCTCATAATAATGTCAGCTTCCATTTACTTTAACTCACAGATTGATATCTGAAGCCCTCTAATGAATTAGTCACTCTGCCTGCAGCCTCTGGAAGCAATGGCTTGTGCAGGAGACAAACTGGATTGCTACACTCCCAGGCAGGTATCATCCATCTTAACTGGTAATTCCTCATCATCTCCTGTTTGTTGCTAGAGAAAAAACCTGCTGTAAAACGCTCACAGAGGTAAAGGATAATTAAAATTCTCCTGAAGTAGAAAAATAGTGATTTAAACAAGAACATTTCAAAGTCCTTTGAATCTGGCAGGCACTCTCCTTCAGAGGAGGAAGATGGGAAGGTAAGAGTGGAAGGGCAACAGTCAGGCATAGAGAGGAGCTGGACTATATATAGGGAGGTTATGTTTGGATAATACATATGTAAGCTTCTGTATAAGGTTGCCCTCTAATAGTAAAAAAAAAAAAAAGATGATGAGCAATCAAACCATCTCTCTCACTGCCCTGAGAAATGCAGTGTTAGCAGGACAGAATTAATGAAACAGGGAAAACTAGTCCTGGGAGAGGTCACGTTTCCCAAACACACCTCATGCATTTTACAGAGGGAGATATCATCATTACTATTTCCCTCAGCTGCTGACACTTCATTCCTGGGCAGAGTGTTTCAATGATAAACCTTAAAGCATTTTTGGTTAGATGGTTGGGTTTTGGAGGGAGGGGGTTTTAGCCCCAGAGAAGTATGCTGTGCACTCCTTCATGCAGACAGGGACAGCAAAGCATGGAGAGGTTAGCGGCAGAGTAAAGCAAAGCAGAAAGGTTAGTGGCAGGACTGGGACGAATCTCCCAGTGTCACTCTCTCCCAGGCTTGTGCTAACAGCCCAAGAACTCTTACAGCCACTCAGCTTTAGTGAGGCAAGAGAAAGGTATTGTGAATATAATGTACACAGAAGTCTTCTCTTCTCCTGCCACCCAAAAATGGTACACTTATCCTGCAATGGTTTGGTGTCTGATCTTCCCCAGGAGTGATGGAGGAGAGAGGAGATGGAGAGGGGAAGGAGGCAGGACAAGAACGTTACAGCGTGTGCTACATGGTGCCACATGAACATTAAGGCTCCAGGACTGGGGAAGAGAAGCCCAGCCATGTCCTCCAAGGTCAAGAGGGACCTCACAGCGGCTGTCTCAGGTCAAGGAAAGCAATCACACCAGCTCTATCCGGTGAGAGGCAGTTGTGGATCAAGTTCACCCACATCTAATACCTTTCTTTTTTTACTTTCAGATAAGGTAACACAGAGCAAGAGCCTTTTGACTCAAAATAGAGCAAGACAAGTCACAGAACACCTGGCAGTTTCATGAGCTTCAAGGTGTCTTTGTGTGGATCTGGTTTCCCTTGCCAGGGCCTCAAAAGAATTTTGCTAGCACTGAAAAAGCAAATCTCACCTGTACCTCCCAGACTGAACAGCTCTCTGAGTCGGGCAACCCTCCCTCAGTCCTGGCTGGAGCAGAGCTGACCTTGTCACAGTGCCCAGACTGCAGGGTGGGGTGAGCACAGGATCCCTGTTCTCCCCATACAGAGATGTGCCCATTAAGGAATTGTTGTGCTAAAAGTATGGCACGCAGGAGGCAGCTTCCACATGGAGAAAAATCCAGCAGGGGAGATGGAGGCAGGGAGAACACATGGCAAGGGATAAGGAGAAACTGAGGACAGGAAGATGCTGGTAACCAGACCCACCCTCCCAGCCTCAGTGTTTCACACTCATAACTAGACACTCCCAGTGCCACAAGGATGCTTCACCCCTCAAACAAGGCAATCTCCTTTATGGCTATTTTTGTGTAGTCTCTTATCTTGCCATTCACAACATACAGTTTAACGACAATATGTTTAAAAACTTTTCTTGGAAAGGTGGCAAAATCGCCGCAGAGTGATTTATGGTGGTATTTTAAACTTCAAGCATAAACAAGGTCACACTCCAGTTTGATCTGTCGATTCAGTTCTGTAAAAACTCCGGCTTCCCATCTGAAACCACACTGTGCAGCTGCAAGCTTACTGTAGCCACAAGCATTTGCATTTCTTGGCTCACTCACTAGTTTGCAAATAACTTTTAAAAGATTAGCTACCCCAGTGTGTGCATTTGTGCCCACAATTTATCTAGAGCTACCTCTAAAGGGTGAAGGAATGTTAAAAGCAAATAGAAGTTATCTATAAAAGGAGCCTGTCTGAAAACATGATATATTTACCAATTACAAGGCAGAGAGCTTCTTCCTAAAAAAATAATAAATTCCAAAAATAAATTCCACATATATTTTATTTGATTCAAGTATAAATAAATGTAATATGGCCAAGAAGTGTGAATTGCTACCCTTGTGTTTGCAGCCACACTCCTCCTACTCCTAAAAATGCCAAGATCTCTGTATTTGCTTATGTACAGCACTATCCTTAAAATAAAACCTATTTAAGCAGAAACCTGACTGCACCAAAAAAAACAGGCTCTTTACATCACGGTTCATTGTTCTCTGATGAGAATAACCCAGAAGTTCTGCTGTTATCTAACGGTGCAGCAGCCCCGGGGCGATGCCTCCTGCCCGGGATGATCTGGGCTCTAGGACAGTTTCCCAGCAGATGATGCCGCTCCCGGTGCAGAGCAGCTTTGGCAGTGCCCGCAGAGGGCAGGAGCCGGGATGTCCTTGCTCCCATCCCTGCTGGCTAAGGGGGAGAGCAAAACAGAACCTGAGCTAAAGGTCTGACTGCCCTCCTTCCCCACACAGCTAGGAAAGGACTTGTGATCACAGCAGGTTTGACAGAGAAGCGCCTTTAACAGAACACTCCTGCAGCACCTCCTGGCACTTCTTGCAAAGACACATGAGTTTTCTTGCAAAGACACACTAAATTTCTCTAAATGACTATGTGGCTGCTTTTTATTTAAATTAAAGCTTGCTTCTGCCTCCAGAGTTCATACCTGGAATAAAACTTCTTTCAAAATTACGTCTTCTGAGAGATGCAAGATACTCCCCCTGAGCCAAGTCTGTGGTATTTTTAAACAAACCAAGTCTACAAATTTGTAATTATTTGGTCATTGCTTGGAAGACCTTTTACATTGCAAAGGTGTCATTTAACTAGAGTGGAATTTTGTCAAAACCCTTGCACTATTTTAATGCAGGGTGGTTTTATTTTTTAATTTTTTTTGCTTTCCTAGCTAGAGAAGGATTAAGTTAAAACAAACTGAACAAATAATCACTACAGTGAATGTGTCTGCAGTATTTTTCTCCTTTTCCTCTCACAAATGATTGCCTGGTTTTGTAAAATCCATTCCTGAGGTTTGGCTCTTAAGGTGTCAAATATTTTCACTCTAACAGGATAATGTCCATCGCAATTTGTGTGATTATTTGGCTGCACTTACACCCACCAACCTCAAACAGCAGTTCCCCAGAAGGAAAGAGCCACCTGAAACCCTCAGAAGATCAGAACGTTGTCCTGTGGCTCCATATTGTGAAGCTTATTATTTTGGGCTCTAAGTCCTGAGGGTTTCAGGTCCAGCTCTCTCAAAGTGTTTTTATTTATTGAGCTCGTCTCTGTAAATTGTCAATTTATCCATATGTGAGCTCTTCCATAAGAGGTGCAAGCTGCAGCAATTCAGAACAATATTTCTGTGCCCAGATTTCCTATCCCCAAATCAAACTCAGCTCAGTTTGAAAAGCACATTAAACAAATAAGCAAGCTGCTGATCAGTGCTGACTACCTCACCCCTGTCAAGGCACCACTACTTCACCCAAATACCAAACCATCACTCCTCATCCCATGCAGAGGGGCAGTGGTGAGATTTTTATTTTTCAAAGGCTGCAACTACTGCATTCAATCCTACAGCAATCATAATTCCCCAAGCCATACTATCCTGGACCATGTCCATCTCTTGCCTGTTCCACTGCTTTTAGGTACCCTTCAGTGATGAGGTTTATTTTATTTTTCTAAACACACTGGCAAAACATTTGCAGTGTTTCTGCCCTCCTGTCTGGTTGGTTCTATTACATTTATTTTGAAATAAATAGCTACAATAGATCATCACAAAGCAAGCAGATCTTTGCTGTTGCTTTGTGTTTGTACAAGCTCAGGTGCAGTTCAAACAAGGAAAGGCTGAAATCAAAGGCAGGGCTCCCCCACAGACACCCCCAGAGCTGCCATCCACAGCGCCATCATTCCCTGCACATGCTTTTGCTAATAATGAAAGAATTTTCCTGCAGCTTATAGCCTATCACACTATGACTTTCTGTAGGTTATCCAGGGAAAATCCTGTGAATAAACCCTTCTGCAAAGCCAAAGTTCACACCACAAACTGTTTCATTCACACTCAGATGCGAAGAGCTTGAGCCATGGTTTATCAGCACTGAAAAATGCTTGCTAGAAAAGAAAGCAGTGGTGCCAAGGAATCATTGCAGCCCCACAGCCTGGCTTTGCCCACAATTTATTTTCAACAATCATCATCTCCTGATGACAGCATCCTGATGGACTTGTGCAGCTGGGTCCCCTCATTTTGAGGGACTCACATCAAAAGCAATGCTCAAGCAAAACAAGGGAGCCAGACTTCCCAGATGGGCATCAGGAAGGCAGGTTGTGTACTTGTGGGAGGCAATCTCTGACAATGCCATTTGAAATAAGAATGCTCTGGGGGCCAAGCTCTGTGTCTGAGGGAAGGCCCCGCAGAGCTGATATTTACACTTCATCGTTGGTTGGGAATGACCTTCCCATGGCCCTGCCTGGGCAGCAGAGACACGTGTACCTCCAGCTGGGTGTTATTCTCAAACTCATGCTGGAAAGCAACTGTGCAAACTCTGCTTAAACTTGGCAAGACTTCAGACCAAAATTCACCGCTCATTTCAGGATGTCTCCAGGCCACTGCAGAACAGTTTTCCTTACGCTCTTTCCATCAGTTTAATACGGAACAAATACTGTGTTCCCTGAAGTCAAACATCCCCTGCTCTTTTAGCTTGCTTTGGTCAGCCCATGTTAGCAAGCCTTCACAAAGGCAAGGCTAAAGCTTTGAGGAAATATTTACCTTCATCCATGCCATTTAGTATTTCAGTTAAGTCTTCATGTTTGCTGTCATACTGGTGCTCTTTCCACGTTTCACCGTTCTCACTTCGGAGCACGATCAGTTCTCTTTCCTTGCCTCGCATTGATCCAAAATGCGGGATTTCCACTATGACAGGGCTAGGGAAAAAGGAACCATGTGATTTTTAACCCTATATTTCCTCACAGCCCTCAATTTCCTATAGGTCCTTAAGAATACTACAGTAATTTTTAATAGTTAACACTGTTACAGTAAAAATGCTTTTAAAATTGCCAAAGCTGCACAATCCTTAATCATTTAAACTATATTAATGGATAAATCAAAAATACTAATATATAGTTTGTTTTTAGTGCAAATCTTTTGAAATATTTGCCTCCAGGAAAAAAATAGTGACAACTTTTAGTAAGAAAAGTTATCCTTGATCATTTATCCCAGGGTGTAGGTGATCCAACCTGCCTCCAGCATACACAGCACTGCTGACTTTTAGCTGTCATTAGCATATTCAAAGTTTGGATTTGGCTCAGAGAGTTTGAAGGGACAAAGTCAGTTCAGAAGCAGTCTGTCTATCCCAGTGCATGCAACAGCCACTGACTGTAACAGGAACCATGCATTTATGCAGATTTTGAACTTCAAACTAAGTCCCATAGTTTTCAAAGCTCTCCCTGGCTCTCTGCTGATGCAGCTCCTGTGAAATAAAAGAGACTGTTTTTCTTTAGCTCCACTTTCTGGTCCTCATGCCCAGCATCACAGCTGCAATCTCTGCCCAGCAAACATCACCGGGGAGTCGTTACATCATTTCAGAATGGACTTCTCTGAGTTGAACAACATCATGACCACATTTATATTAGTTACTGTCAAACGTTTTTGGGGGAAGGAAAGGGAATGAGGAGGTGGTTAATAATACACCTATGTCACCAGACAAGGTACCTTCAACAGAGGACTGCAAGTGCAATACTGAACAGTCTGTATGAACAACCAACAGAAACCACCATTCACTTCATGTGCCATTCCTCAACAAAACAGACACTGTTGCCAAACACTTCACAGGCAGGATATGCATTTTAAAGTATGCTAAGACAAACCGACTGAAATCACACAGTAAGTGAACATTTATGGATTATGCAGCTTTAAGACATTTAAATAGACAGTATCATTATTTTCCTACAGAGGTTGTAAAGGGTTTAACTGCTTTGTAACAACTTGGTTAAAAGCAGTGTCACATGATGGGAGAAGGGTGCAGCATTTCTGTGGTACTGTACATCTGCCAGGTGTTGGGTGCATTAACCAATCCATCACTTGAGCATGAAATCACAGCAGCCATCACGGGGAAAAACAAACTAGCCTGAGGCCCAGTTTGCACATGAAATTCCCAGGGAGAAGAGTTAGTCTTTTTTTCCCCATGAAAAAAAAAAATAGTGTAATTAATATATATTTTAGATGCTTTTAGCAACACCCAGTCTATTATTCAAGTCTCAAGTCCTTTAACAAAAAACCAGGAATGTAGCTGCTCTCTCCCATTGTGCACAGAAAGAAAACAACAAAAATTCAAATACATTGTTTAAGATATTTACTCTCTAGTTCAGAAGGAGCACAAGCTGAAAACTAAGGCTGTAGTACAATCTTTGCAGGCCAATATTTCAGATACTGTCTCTGTAAATATTTAGAAACTACACAATTTTGTGCATGACATTTAACAAGAATACTCAGTGAGAAGGTATTGAACAGGTTTGGAACACCAAACACTCACCAATATTTTGAAAACCTAATGCAATAAATTTCACAATATGGTTTGAAAACAACAATCAAAAACATATGGAAACATCCTTACATGTTTAGACTATACACAGCAGTCCCTTTGGGTAGCACACTTGGCTTGTAAATTTTTTTTAACAAGATGCCTCTTGCAGGTTGAAAAGGCTAGTATTTCTCCAATCTTTCTGAATCAATTCATTCACTTGATAACATTTTTTTCTGAATGATCTTTCATAAGTAATGGACTTTATGTGATCACATTTTACATATGCTCTTCTCAAAGCAGTCTCACTTGAGGCCTGTAAATACCTTCTCTACCACAGGGTTGAACTTAAAGGACTGCCACTGTGTATTAAAATGTACTTAATGCAGTAGAAACACTTCAAATTTAAAAAATTACAAAAGCACAGAAGTCATGAAAGCAGAATGCTGGCAGTGAATTTTACATGCCTATAAGCACAAGGTAATAGCAGAGCTATATTAAATCAAGCCACTATGATTTTCTTTCAGTGACATAAATCAACTGAAAGTTTTAGGAAACTTAAAGAAAATAATGGGATTAACAAAAAATTGGAAACAAAAGAAAAACTGTAGACATTCTGTATCTTTTCCGTACATATCCTACCCAATAAATTTTGTTCCTTGTGGACCAAGCTGCAGGATTCGGCTAACCATGCTCTCACCCTCATTTAGAGGGGGAGGACTTTTAGGAAGATGCAGTTTACTGAATAACATCCATGCAGCAGGAAGAGAAACGAGAAGGGGAAATTAGGAACAAGCTGTCATTCCCGACAGAACCAGCAGTTTATACCAGGGTGCCACTCACGGTAATGAACAAAATTTATAATTAGGAAAAAAAAAGGCCACATCATAGTGGATTGTTTCCCCTATTTTAAGCTTTAAAAACAGTCAGTTCCTGTCATTGGTACTACTTGTACCACCACTCCACAGCAGGTGCTCCAAGTGGTTTGGCTCCACAAGATGGAGACAGGCAGCTCCCAGCAACTCCAGAGGGAGCCGTGCACATGCTGGGAACAGAGCTCAGTTTCTGTGTCCCTGTGGGTGTCTCTAGACAATTCTTTGTGATAGTGCTGTTTCTCTAAATACTCTACAAGCAGGAGGGTCAAAACCTGCTCTGGGTTTTCAGTGTGTGACACCTCCTGACTCCCAAAGCAGGGCTGCATGACTAGATGGGGATGGGACCTGGCTTTCCTTACCTTCACCTCCATCCTGCAGTCAACAAAGAGGCAAAACTCTCCCTAAAATGCAAGGGTTCTTTACCGAAAGAATGGCAGGTTGGCATTTTTTAATGCTTTAAGTTAAGTAGCCTGTGCTACAAGCTCAGATGAGTTAATGTTTAACTACCTGGATCCACAGGATAAAGCGAACGAAAGGTGCGACATGAGCATAAACAATTAAACTCACAGAACAACTCACCCTAAAAACTGTGCCCCTGCTGGCCCCATTTCTACAAGGCGACTTGCCAATCCTTCTCCTTCAACCATGGGTGGTGGGCTGGCCAGTTTGTGCCTCTTGACCAGGCGGCAGGTGATGCGGGTGGGCGCCGTGCACTTCCGTGGCGGGATGATGATCCTCATGCCATGGTGCCGACTGCCCCGCATGGAACCCCCGCGTGCATCCACCATAAAACTCACCAGGAAACTGCATAAAAAAGAAAAAACTTCAGTGAAAGTCGTCTTGAAACAAGATCAGCAAAACATCAGCAGACACAGACTTCAAAACATTAGAAAAGTCATCCCGATCTCAGCTAAACTAAAAAGAACATAAAGATCCTTTTAAAATTTGTACTTGCATGTCAACTACTGGTTATCAAAAGCAGGAATTACTAAAGCTCTAGTAACATCATGGTGAAATGACCATGTTCTACTGAGCAATTTGGATTAAGAGTGTACACAAGTAGTGTATTAGTAGTGGTTTGTTAGCATTTTAAAACATCCCTTTGTTGCTGTTAGCTCTATTGTCCACAAATGAAAGTAATTAGCCTCACATGCATAAAGCAACCAGACAGTGTAGAAAAAGGAGAATCAAAAATGCTTATTATTTTAGGAACCTCATTCTCCAAAACCTTCCCTCTGCCTCATTTGCAACTACTCTTGATGGATGCCAGAGCAAATGCCAGCAAGATGGGTGAGAGACCAGGCTGCTATGGGCTTCCGCTGATGGGGAAGGTAAGTGATGACTACCAAGTACATAACTTCCTTTAGGCTGTTGGCTCCCTGGAGGAAATCATGCCATTACTTCTCTTTGAAGATTAGATTCATTAGCAAAAAAAAAGAGACATTAAAGAAAAATATCACTTGCTAGTGTCATTCCAATGCATAACTTTCCATTTTTTCATAAGGGGGTAAGAAATTATATTTGTAAATGATGAGTGGTGTATTTTTTAATAAAATCCTTCCTATTAGCATGGGAATAATTAAAATTAACAATTCATATTAGAATAGCTTCAGGTAGAAGATGCAATAACAGGCTGGTACCAAGAGGGACACAAGTTACCAGCTCAGTCTTGAAGCCAGTACATATTTTGTTTGTTCCTTCTGTATGACAGACACTGACATAGCTGACACATCTGTCATGTGGCTTCACTATTTTCAAGGCTGTTGCCAAAATTTCCAGCTTTTAAGAACTAAACCTTCATGTGACTAACAGGTGAATCAATTCAATTTCCTGGCTCCTGACAGAAAAGTGAACTAAGAGTCTCCAGGGGATTGAGATGGCTCTTGGAAAAAAGCCCCCAAGTGCTCTGAAATAGGACTGGGAATTTGTGCAACACAGTTCCATTTGCTTTGAGACCAGCAGGATATCAACAGCAGCACTGACAGGCACTGGCCAGGCCTGCAGAGAAACTGCATTCAGAAGTCTGGCCAACATGGGTGGGAAAAATCTGCACAAAAGCAGGAGAGAAATCAACATTTGGTATTTAGTGGTGTGCAGGAGGGAAGTGAGTAGGGACACAAGCTATAAATATAGAAATATGGAAATGAAATGTTGTCCAGCTGAGTTCCAGATCAAGAAGTTGCTACATTGCCTTTCTTCAAATTAAAATCCATCACTAAAGATGGGGAGGTAAAATGGCTTTCTGAGATGACCCTAGCCCAAATTTACAATTTCTCATGCGCCAGACACTTTACAAAGCGGAGGCATGATATTTCACAGTAGTTTTCATACAGAAAAACTGTATCCACGTTCCATGCTTCTCTCCTAGATAAATGCACTGTACACGCCAACAAATCCAAATGTTGCCACTAGGGTATCCCAGCTCCTCACAAAAAGGAATTGTTTCAGCAGGACAGGATCTTGGCTAACCAAACGCTTTCCATAAACATTAGACCTGTGTCAGAACCAGTATGCTCAATCTTTAAATTATATACTCTATAAATAGCAACTATAATCTTAGTATTTATGATGCTTAGCTGGCCCTGGGGCCCTCTCAGACTGGAAGTTTGCAGGGTGGAGGGATTCCTGGCTGGAGCATCCCCAGGGCTGAAGCTGCAGCAGCTCCAGGGAGGCACAGCTGGTCAGAGCACCATGGAGGAGCCTCCTGGGGAGCTTGGCAAGGCTGGGCTTGGCCTGATGGCCCAGCACAAAGCAATGTTTTGGAGAGCTGCCCATTATGTACATGGTTACTGGCTTGTTAAGCCACCTCAGAATTAATAATGGAAAGGAGGCTTTCATCTAGTGCAAAAATGCCAAAACTTACACTCAAATAAGATGCTGTCTTCCGTACCCAAGCTATTTAAATGATAGAAAGCATGTAAGAATGAATTGCCAAAAATCTCTAGGCACCTAAATCAACTGTCTTAAATTCATAATTAAAAAAAAAAAATAAAAATCAATAGAAGTTAAAACTAAGTACCTACAAAAATCAGTCCCTGAGTTACCAGGGATGTTTAGGCTGTAGATTTTAAGGTCAGTCCAGCCTCAGCAACCAGGAGCTTTGCACTGCTCACAGCAAGGGTGAATAACCCTTGGCATGAGCCTGTGCCCCAGGGCAGGAACCAGCCCCTTCCAGCTTTGGTGTCTGCGCCACACTGCAGCCCCCAGTGTAGACAAAACCTGCAGCACAACCTTGGTGCATATTGCTCCCAGAGAATGGCAATCACTGTCAGCAGCTTATTAATGAATTATTTCCTTGTTTAATTTTCTGATTAGTAACTTACCGTGTAAAACAATAACAACAATTCCAAACAGTATTTCATGCACTTTCTAGCTAAAAACATTAGTAGCCGATGCTTACCTAAATTAATGTTGCACTAACAATGGAAACTACAGTATGACCTCTAAAACACAATGCTAAAGGCTAATGAGTGTTTCTACTTGGATACATGGAAGGGATGAGGATGTGGTTGGATGCACTACAAACATCTACACACACTCTGTGGGAAAAAAAAGTTTAAAAAACAAAATAAAATGAGGATTCACAGAAAGCACTGAGTTATCACCTTGAATCATACTGGGGGAGTGGAGAGGAATAGCTGCAAAATAATTTGGAAAGCAAATGGGAAAATTAATGTAAGATAATTAGAGGCAAGCAACAGAAAATATCAATAATAAGTGCAAAGAAAAAGTAACAATTAGAAAAACAACAAAAGCAACATGTTTGAAGGCCAGCTTTAGAAATTATTTGGCTTTTGCTTCACATATTGTGACATATGTCATATAAAATATGCTACACATGGAAAAAAAATCTGAAAGGGAGGCACAACTCTCTAAGTTCTCTGGAAAATGCAGAAGCACAAGGAGAAAAGCATTTGCTGCTTACTTAGTTGGCAGTGAATTTATTGCAACACAACTTCTTCATTGAATTCCAAATACATGCTCCAGTGTGCCATGGAAAACCAGTTCTTGCACTTTTCTAGAGCAGAGTTTATTTTTCTAGAGCAAGAGTTTATTTTCCAAAGCATAATGTATAAACATATATGTGGCAGGATGCTTGAAAGGAGTATCAGTCCATGCCATCCATGGCACTGCTGCCAAAAACAAGTTCTGTGTGCACAGCAGGTTGGAGTAAATTATATACAGTTCATATCATTTAAACTACATATAGTTAATATAATTTAAAATACAGTTAACTATAAAGAATCTGATTTATTCCACTTTGCAAGACTGGATCCAGTATTTCTGAGCTTTTCAATATTGGAAGGCAGTGTGGCACACTTATTTCTTTCTTTCAGCTAGGAAAATGAAGGAGTTAAAGGCAACACAAAGAGAGAACACCCACATATTACTTTGGGAAAGCTGCAGGAGTAAGTTCACATCTGACAGCTGAAGGTCATTTTGGTGAGGGTCTCTACCCTTCCAGAGGCCTCAAGATTCATGATGTATTTCAGTGTACTGCTTACAATGGACCCTGTTCAAAACATATGCTGGCAAAACAACTTATCTGAACTCAAGAAGAAAAACATAAAACATTCTCTTGGCTTGAAAAAAGGAAAAACCAGAAGAGTTGAAATCACTGCCAAGAATTTTTACTTTCTTCCCCTTTCACTGATACACTGCTGGATCTCCACATCCTGCTCCCAGAATTCCCCTTCTGCCTGGGTTAGGAAATAAGAGCAAGCATTTATGCTTTCTCCTGACAGTGGGAAAGAGGGTCCCGAGGCAGCAGTGGTGCTCCTGGCATGGCACATGGGGGAGCCCTGGGATGCTGGAGATGGCCAAGAGCAGTGGGCTCAGAGCCTGGCCACAGGGCCACCACACACCAGGGCTGACAGCCCTGGCCACAGACAGAACTGGGGACAAAGACAGGGATGAAGCACCCCAAACAAGCAGAAAAGGATTTGCTGTTTAGGAAAAACTGGCAGAGGAGATGTGAAAAGTCATGGTCCTCTGCATATCAGATGGGCTGAGGTCTGGAAGATTAGAAGGGAACATCTGTTGATTGCCTCTAGGTGAAGATAACCAGGAGAATCAAACAGTATATTATAGTATGGGGACACAACTGAAAAGTAAATAAGCAACAAGTGAGATTTGGGTTTTTTTCCTGACAAAGGAACAGAATCCTCAGAGCATCACTTCTGATGGATTTTCTATGTCAAATAAGAAATGTAATGGGTCTGAAAAGCCCTGTATGTCTGGAGAATATTTTGGTTTATGCCCATCTGGAGAAATATACCTGTTTGGAGGATATCTGTCCTCTCCCTGCCACCCAGCCCCATGGTTTGCTCCCCTCTGGGCAGCAGCTTAGACCACCTCTGCATTTGAGACAGCCCATGTACCAAGGGAACAGCAGATCTTATGTGAAAGCCCCCTTGTCCACAGAATCTATGTTTTGGAGGGCTGGAACCACTGGTGGACAGGCTGAAGACCTAAGGGCAGGCAAGTATTGTCCCAGAGGACTGGCATAATGAAAACATCAGTTCTATCTTCTATCAGGATGAAAAGAAACCAGAAAATTTTAGATTAATCAGTCTAACCCAAATTACCAGGAAATATTCAGGAATAAATTATTTAATAATCACTCTATAAGGGCCTAAAGAATCAAGGTAATTAGTCAAGATATTGCACCTTTCCTACCACTAGTCTCAAAATAAAAACAAACTGAAAATATAAGTGGCAAGAGCAATTAATTCCAAATGAATTTGAATTCCTTCTTTGATGTGTGGAAGTACTGCCTGGGTACCTCAGCAATGGAGGTAGAGTACAGATAAGGTAAGTGCAGGATCACCTGAGAAGTTACCTCAAAAGAGATACCATCAGTGCTTTCCTGTTACACTGAAAGAGAACTTCAAGGGCATATTTCACTGTACTGTCCTGGCACAGGCAGTAGGCTAAATGTCTTCTCAATTTCAGCACAGAAAAAAGGTCTGAAGTGTCTTTGGAAAATAGGATCAGAATTAAAAGCTCTCTTGCTAATAAATGGGAAAAAGGAGCTAGAACCAGCAAACTGAAATACCATAGAGACAAATGCAAACAGAGGGGGAAACCAAGCACTTAAACACAACACCAGTAAAAATTAACCAAACTTCAAGATTTCAAGAGAGAGATGAGAAATTCTAGCAGATCACAGTCACTAATAGAAAGTGAAATTACCAAAAGGATAACTCTTATTGTGGGACTGCTTAACTGTGCTACGTGTCAGACCAAGGAAGTGGAAATCCTGGCTTACAATCAAAGAGGGGAGAGCTGGGGCAGAGCAGCAGGGATGTGCTGGCATGGGGAAAGCAGCACCTAGGAGGGTCTGGGACATTTCAGTCTAAAAGGCAGGATTACATGTCTTCAGACACAGAAAACAATTAAGAGACCAGTAAGATACTGTTCTCCATGCCCACTATGGATATGACAGTGGATATCCACTATGGGTAAGAAACAGAAGCCTGCAGCAATGAAATGTTAAGCATTAGGGGAAGAAATAGTACAACAAAAGATAGTGGACTCCTGAAGCTTGGGGCCTATATAATCTCTTATTTTTAGTGATTATTAGGACATTAGATATCTTTCAGGAATGGCTTGGCTACATTTTATCCTACAGCAAAGGAAAGGGTTGGGCTACCAGCTCTCTGAGGTCATTTGCCAGTGCACCATTCCATGATAACAAACAATCTTCAGCTTTTCACACCGCAATTCTCGACATTTTAATGCTAGTACTGGCCATGTGCATTGTTTTATCAGCTTGGGACCTAAAAATCCACTGTTGTACAGATCTGTTCAGCAGATGCAGATGTGCATTGTGGGACTGTGGCTTTAGATTTGTGGGGCTTGCTGCATTGGAAATGAAATATTTTGGTATGTGCCACACTCATTTTTATGACAGGAATGTAATTAGTCACAAAATGGGGAAGTAAATTAAAGCGGATATGAGATTTTATGCCCTGACCTCAAAAACTAAACAACAAATATTTACACTAGACAATCTAATAATATGCAAAGATTACTTACACATTCATTTGCAAATTTTTACAATATGCATTCAGACATCACTACTACTGCATTTAAATCAAATCTGTGTGGCACTGTCAAGAAGCACCTAAATTACAGTGATGACTCATAAGTAAACAAATAGCACCACTAAAATCAAACTACAGATATTGAGACGAGGCAGGAGCTTGAAGTATAAATAAAATAAGAGACCAAATTAAAGCCCCTCATTTTTTCCTTCATGAAAGAACAGAAAGCAAAACATTCTATCTCAGATTTCATATTCCAAATAATTTAACACAATGCAAACAAAATAATTTATGACACTTAAAACAAAGCATAAGCAAATGAAAAAGCAAAACAGGACTCTTAAAGAGAAGCCTGCAGGATTACAGTGTTCAGCCATTCAGAAAATTAAATACAGAAATGAGTTTTTGGTTTGATATTCAAGAATTTAGACTGACTCCTGTTATTAAGCACCCTCCTTGAAGTCAGTGTGAATTTTGCCACTGGCTTCAAGTGGAGCAGGAACAGACACGTTATCAGCCATTAGAGCAGGCTGTATTCTGCACCTAACAATACAGTTCCACATCTAAAGATAAAGGAAAACTGTTAAGTGACCTACCCAGAATGGATGGGACTCGAAACAAGGTTAACATTGTCCAAGGTGTCTGCAGCCCAGCTATAGTGCCTGAGAGAATCAGAATCAAACTCCCTTTGAAACGTCAGGTGCTTCAAAACAAAACAGATAAATTGAAAATTAAAATTAACATTAGAAACACTTGTCTTAAATACAAGCTTGTTAACAAAATTATATTAAATTTAGATCTAGTCCTTTCCATTTAACAGTGCTGACAGCTCCAGGGTTAAATTACTGGACATCCTGTAACGGAAATATGAAATATACACACAAACTCTTGTCTCTTCAAGCATTCTTTTTGCCCACTTTTTGCACTTCCTTCTGTTTCAAGAATGTCTCTCCCCAGTCTTTACTTACTTTAATGTGCCAGGTTAAAAAGTGAAAAAAAAAATATTACCATTTGTACTGCAGTCACACACCATGCAGACAGGCAGTGTAACACCACTGCTCAGAGGATGCCATTGGATAGATCCTTATTCGAGCAGAACCTGGGAATAACTTCCCTGGGAGTTTCACTGAGGCTGTGAACGCAGGAGGAGGTTGGTTTTACACAACCAACACGGGCACTGTTTTGTGGAGTGCCACTGCCCCTACTCATCTGGACAGAAATAGCTTTAACCCTGTGAGGCTATAATTAACTCCCCCCGGGACAGGCTCTGAGGTGTGACTTGTTTCTCCTGCTGCCCACGCACATGGACATTCACACACCCTGTGCCCCACAACACCCCTCACACTACAAATCCTCCTACTGGGCAGCAAAGCTACTCCAGAAAAATACTTGTTTTCCTTTGTTTCTCTAGTCTTGGGAAATGAAACAGACTAAATTTCAAATACTGTTTCCCCCTATTTCCAGGGTGATATGAAAGCATCTCCCCAATTTAAGAAGCACCGTCATAAATTACATCAATAAAAGTAAGTCAAAAAGCAACACACAGTCTTCACCCAAGATGGTGTTAAAAATGTCAGTGTTTCCTCTAAGTAGGTTGTTTGCTGCTTAGAGGCAAATGCAGCTAGAGAGAGCAGCCTGTTTGGACTGAAACCTCATGGGCTGTTTTCAAATCAAATTCAGTGAGTTCAAGTCAAACCAGAGCCAAGCGCATGCTTCTAAAATCTTATTATTTCCACCTAGGTTTTTTTAATATGTTGACACATGCTGGTAGTGGAAATTAATTATTTTGAATAGAAATATCAGCATGAGAAGTAAATCTGGCAAATTCAGTCATAAACACACAAAAGTACTTCTCTTGAGAAGCTTCCACAAGATAAGCAGGCAGAGAGTTGTTGTGTTGCCGGCCGGAATGTGCAACACTCCCATCACTCTGGGGTTTCCAAAAAACTGCACTCTTTAGGCATTTCTTTCATTATAAATGAGGATCCCAGGTTTCCTTCCAAAAACTATTGACACTGTAATTTACTGCCCTTCAACAGAAACCCCTGCAGAGTGCAGCTCTGCTCTGTCACTCCTGGCTTGGTGCCTCCTCCTTTCCCTGGTTCAACACTTCAGTGAAGGATCTTTTGTTAAAATTTGTGCTGTAACAGATGTACTTGAGACCTGACAGTTCAACAACAGAGGGAAAACTTGCATATGCTAAACAGCAAAATACACCATCAGACATAAAAGGTAAAATGAATGCTGTCAAAACAATGACAATTAAGCATCCCAAGTGGACTTAATTAGTGCCATTTGAAATATGTGTCATAATTTAGTTTAATGAAGACAGTTTTCTTAGTCTTTCCAATAAGATACTAGGGATTCTCCAACATTTCTTGGAGAG
This sequence comes from Taeniopygia guttata, assembly GCF_048771995.1. Lineage (NCBI taxonomy): Eukaryota > Metazoa > Chordata > Aves > Passeriformes > Estrildidae > Taeniopygia > Taeniopygia guttata. The sequence continues at coordinate 8,507,936 of NC_133031.1, read as the reverse complement.
CCTGTGGTTTAGGCAGGAAAGCCATCACTGGGGATTTCTGCTATTCCAAATGATTTGTAAGAGCTCACACTGAGCACATTATTACTTTTGATACCAAACAGTGTAAGATTCAGACAGGTTGTCTCAGGCATTGTAAAAATGTAGTTAAACAAAAATAAATATATTATTTTGATCGGTGATAAACTTTATCATCAAACATAGGACAAAGCAAAAAAACCACAAGAAGTGGGCTAAAAGGAACAATACAATTTGGTGTTTGTCCCTGAAAGGCCTTCTAAACTGTATAGTCACTGCACCGAGGCCCAGACATGCACCAGGACACACATCAACAAATAAACGTGGGGTCAGGGTCCCTGTAACAGAGCTTATGCTCCCTTAGCAGAGGGATATAGAAAACTAAACACAGAGCCATATAAATTCCAAGGAAATACCATCACTCCAAAATAATCTGTGCTAGACAGAGGTGCTCTGGCACCCATGGATGTGCTCTAGGTTTGCCTACACACCCAGGTGGGTTCCTCAGTCCGGCTCCATGTCCTGAGACATGGTCTGCACTCCAGGTGACTGGGTTTTTTTAAAGCATTCCTTTCTGACCAAGGGCAGTCAAACAGATCTTTTGGACATATGTAGAGCAAGCAAAAGCCCTAAGTCTGCAGCTAATAATTTGGTGGAGAAAGAGAGTAGGAAAAGCTGATAGCTGGACACACTCATCTTACACAGAGCACAAATATGTGAATCTCATTTTTTCAGCCTGTTGAGGTGCTGGATTTTCCATGCACTCAAAAAAAAAAAAAAAAAGATAGTACATTGCCAGTGACATTAAATCACAGGATCCATTCTACGTTTGGTCAGGTCCCAGTGATCTCTCCCTGGACTGGGGGAGATTAAAAATGCATTGCTGAAGGGTGTGGCAACCTCAGATGCAAATGTGTGTATAAAAATACTGAGTGTTCTGCTGGCAAGGATCCTGCTGGTTGCATAACTGAATATCCAGGCTGTGTAATATCAAAGTTCAGCAAACAGAAAAATTTATGCTTCCTCCCAGATGAATTTATCCAGACTGAAGTGATTCAGCAAGCTGCTATTTAATGGACAGCCCAAGTCATCCTGCCTTTGGCTGATTAAATTCAGAGGTTGATGTAAATTATTCCATGGAGAAGTCATTTGGATTTAGTCTGAGTTGCTGCATCCAAGGTAACACGCCAGAACACAGAACTTTTAACTTTGCTCCAGCCAGGTTATAAGGAGCAGTGTGGGCTGGATTCAGAGTCCCTGTGAACAGGGTCAGCAATAAAACACCAAATGCAAACAATGGAGAATATAATGACTTCTAAAGAATTATTAGAAACTCTTCTCTAACATTCCATGTGTTATGCTGGCAGTGAGGTTCGGTAAAGAATGGTTTCAAATCTTCCTCATTTGACTCCTTCCAGTCTCCCAAGTCTACCAGGGATCCTGGAGAGAGGTGATGGGAACTGCTATCTTAACTAGACCAAGAGGTAGGCAAATGTTCCTTACTCTTTAACATACTGATGTTTGTCATAAAATTAATTCCCAATAATTGACTCCAGACAGGTTCTGAGCTGTACAAAAGGAGAGGAAATGGCATACACAAGCAGGCAATGGATCACTCTGTTTCAAAGTAGTGTGATTCCCAAAATAGCCTCAACTCCTCTCAGTACCCAGACAGACTTTCAGAATATTGGCTTCAAACTACAAAGATCCTGTGAATCTCATTGGTGGAACGCAATAGTGCTTTTTCCCCCCTGCTTTCTACTGCCATAGCAGAGATTATCTAGGAGCCCATTAATGTACAGAGGGATGAGAAAGAGGGGCAAAGATATTCTCCGTCTTCCAAGTGCACTTCTCCTGTTTCAGCCAAAAGCTAGGGCTGGGCTGGGCAGAAAACCACAGGAATTACAGAGGATGGATATATTTTTGTCAGGACATGGAGGTTCAGCTGGTCTCCCTTACTCATGAAGATAGTTTGTTGTTTTCATATTTCTTTTGCACAGAATCGTGGCTTTACTAACCTCTCAAGACAGGATTGATATTTTTTCCCAGTACCACATTCTTTGAGAGTTGTCAAGCATAGAGCTGGTTTTAAGCCTTGTTATTGGCACCCTAGCTGCTCAATCCATGCCATCTACTTTAATGGGAATCACGAACATAGCCAGAATCATAAAATTATGAAATATATTCTCAGACTGAAGAGTCTCCCACGTCTCTGAAATTTACATCGTATCAAAAATGCTTAATGAAGTCTTAGTATTGGAAGGCATCAAAGCAGCTTTAGGTGCTCAGCCCTGACATAGAATTTCCAATGCCAGTAGTTGCAGATTTTGTTTTATGACTTCAAACCAAACAAAACCACAAAATCACTGCTATGCAAGCTTTGGAAACTCTCCTTAGATGGCTGTTGCAAATTAAGGTTATTGGAGGTTTAATAAACATTCTGTTGCTAAACAGAATCCAATGTCTGCCATTCTCATAATACTACCAGAACTGTGTGTAAAAGCCATAGTAAAACTGGATGGCTTATCCTACAATAGAATTTACAGACTAATACAATTAAGGTTAAAAATGTACAAGTCCTGCTCTGTGGACCCTTTCCCCCATGAAAATATCCTCTGAGATCAATAACCCCCCAGAGCAGGAATGCTATGTGGAAACAGCAGCAGAAAAGCTCTGTTTCATTACAATCCACCTTATGCTTTTCCAGGACATAAAAACCAGTTCCACTCCACAGTCCTTTCCAAGTAAGGATTTTTATGAGAATTTTTGTCCAGCTTCCTAGCAGGTCTTTGACTTCTGTGCATCTAGAAACTCTTGATAAATTCACAAACAAACTCACAAACAAAGCATACTGTACTCAATCATCCCCAGCTTTTGTAAAGACGTTGTCACGCTATAATCAGGTCAAAAGATGCTGCTTTTGTTGCGTTACTCATTGCACAAGTGTTTGGAAGATATATAAACTAGAGAGTCTATAATAGTTTAATCTTTACAAGGCCAAATTCTTCCCAAGAGTGAAAAAACAAGGACAGCAGCTGGAGTCCCCTCCATGTGGACAGAACAGGCAAAGTAATTCCCAGTCTGTGCAGTACAAAGGTTGCTTAGTGCAAAACTCGTTGCTCCCAGCTTATCAAAGCACTCTGAAGACACACAGAGTAACAGGAGCCCCGCAGGAGCACCCACTGACCTCGGCCAATAACCAACCCCACACTCAGAGTCCTAACTGGTCCTTTAAAGACTCTTTTGGGTTGGGACCCCACCACCTGCCCCTTGCAGGATCAAACCCAGAAAACGGTAACCCCACCATCTCTTGTTCACAGCTCCTTCCTTTCCCAGCGAGGGGAGCAGGCAGAGTCTCTGGAAGCACAGCTGAGGCCTCCACACTGCCATGCCCTGCAAATGGGAAGCACAGCTACCTGGTGGCACAGGCACAGCACATACCTGATCCTTTGCTGGCACCAGCAGCTCCTCAATCATCATGCTGTCCCGGGCATAGGAGCTCCTGTTCAGCGTGTAGGACCTATCCGAACTGAAGGAGCGGAGGCTGTTGTATTTACCATTTATCATAGAAAGTGCGGGTGACAATGAGATGAACAGAAAATAAAAATAAAAAAAATTAATACATGCAACTTCCAGGGATAGCACAAAATGCCAAAATATACATCATATGTGAAATAAATACAAGGAGGAAAATGGAATAAAAAGTATTTGACTATAGTTAAATATTCCCTTCCCTACAATATGCATAAGCAAAATCTCAGCAGATGCTTACTGCTTTGGCAGTAATGTTGTGGCTTTAGAATAAATCTGGAAAAGTGTATTCAAGTATTTAGATGAACTTTGATAAATATCTCCATGCCCTAATCCTGAAGGCGACCCACAAGGGCAGGTCCCAGGGGAGCTGTGGGTAGGTCACAGTGCCTGCCCACACAGCTCAGGTTGCTGAAGCAGGTTTAACTAAGAGCAAGTTTCATGTGATGTCATTCTCTTTGTGGCTGAACCACTTCTGACATTGTTACAAACACCGTAGTTATCCCTAGAGTTAGAAAGGAAAGGATAATAAGTTGGAAATGAAAGGAGAAATAAATTTGCTTAATGACAACTAAGTACAGATTCTGATGTTTTGGGAATTATTTTGTGCATGTTAAACTATTTAGAAATAACTATGATCACTCTTAACGTGTTGCAATTAAACCAACGTGGGAGTGTTTTACATTTAACCCTGGAAGGTACATTATGGTATGTGCTAAAAACATGCTGCAGGCCTAGACATGCTTGCTACGTGACAAAAAATAAAGTAGTAAAAAAACGTGAATTAATACAAAGCAACATCCACCAACATATTACACTTTTGAACTAGCAACACTTTTCACACTCAGAACTCTACAATGTGTTTCATGCATTTAGTAGTTGCTAATTGAATTTCTCTAATCCCTTAGCACGCGTTCCTTCTTGTGCTGGAAGCAGAACTGGGATCTTAATTACACACTGTAGGCATATGTTAAGCAGACTTTTACATGATAAAGGGCATAAAGAATTTAAGTTATATTTGTTATAACAGTGGGATATTCTCTAAGGGTAAACCCCCTGCTCCCCAAAATAAAAGCATGTCACTTTTATACTAAATAAACTACTAAATAAAATGAAGATGAGCAATGGCAGCAGCAGAAAGATGAGAGAGATGTAACACACGATGCCATGCCTTCTTACCTGACTTTTGGACTAAAGCAATTTACATTGGAAAAGAAACAGGAGAAATAGAAAGCAAAGAATCAGACAGGAAAAGCAAGATGTTATGGCTGGATGGCTTATATATTTAATGTGTTCATTTCTTAATGTTACACTCAGAATCAGCAGTAAGATACATCCACAGAATACTTTTTTGGCTAAATTAAATACTTCACAGAAAAAAATCCACTGTATTTGTCTCCTCTGAGCATAACATGGGCAACGTAAAAAATGAGCTACGCAGCAACAAATAGTAATGGCACTGCTAAAACCAGAAGCATGGGAATATTAGATTCCTCTCAAAGAAAAGATAACATGGGGTTGAACCTCAGCTCTCCCTAACAGATGGTGACTGTGGAATCTGCTCTCCCACCTGCACAGGGAGCACTCTGTGCAAGAAGAGAGCTGTAAGGAGTGAAACGTGTCAGGTAAATCAGTGTGGGGCTCTGCACAAAGAACATGTTCCCTCTGCATCCCCACTGCCTTGCTCCAGCCCTGACCACAGTGACAGGGCTGTGTGATCACCCTGCTCACAACAGATTGGAAAGCAGCACGTCAACTTTGTTCATTCATGTTATGATGACATGAGATTCTGCCTTCAGATCTAATTTGCTGATTTTCTGGCTAATGGACTATTTAAAGCATCTTGGCATTTCTCATGAATGTATTATCTCAAACACTTATTAACTTCCCTAAAAATTGTAAATCAAGCACAACATGGCTGGGGACTACTAAAGAGCAAATTTCCACTGCATGCTTGCATTTCTAATGTGGCCATAAGAAACAAGACTGAGGGGTAGGCATCTAAGCTTTACCTTATGGGAGTTGCCATTTGCTGTTAGACAATGAACTCACTTTTTAAAACAGATCTTTAAACTACAGCATAGGAAAAAGCCCTCAGGGCTCCAGCTTATGAGGTTTAATTATTAGCTTCAGTACAATTCAACTGTCAGTAACTACACTGCAAGTCCACAACTATGGAAGCAATCTCTGCTCACACAGTTTTAACTGTTTTGAGCAACATACAATGAAGGCTTTAGCAACAATCAAAAATAAAATCTAAAATGATCTGGAAATACCTGCATTGAAATTAACATTAGTCAGACAACATATTAATTTTACAACGTTTTATCAGACTCACAGAAACTTTGGCCTGTTTTTCGTAACACGTAATCCATTCCCTGTCAAAATTAATCCTGCAACAAATTTAGGGGAACCTGCCTTTTTTTTTTTTTTTTTTTTTTTTTTTTAGAGGGGAGGAGCATTTTTTTAAATGTTGTCTTTCTCAATTGGATTACTCACTAGCACCTTTAAAGAAATAAAAGCACCAGATAGCAAAATGATTTGTCATTCAGTTTTTCTGGCATTTACATTCTTCAGCAAAACACAGCCATTAAGGAGCCCTCTATTGTGAGCATCAGTCTGACCAGCAGTAGTCAAAAGCAACCAGGCTTTGCTGGCTGCTCTAGATTGGTTTCTAGAGCAGCTGCAGACTGCTAGCAAAGAGGTACCTTGGAGATGTTCAGATCACGAGCAGAGACCAGAAAAAGTGAATAGTTAAGGTTTGTGCATCATTGCCATAAGAAGCCAACATGAATAAAGAACATGAAATAAAACTGCAATGAACATATGCTTCAAAGGAAGTACACCCCCTCTACTTCACTTCAAAACAGACTCCAGTGCTGTGTGGAAGAGCACGCTTGGTTTGAGAAAACTTGTTCCTGTGGTGACACACGAACATGAGAAACAGCAAATACAGTACCTGGCGGAGCGCGCTCCCAGGCTGAAGCCCATGTATCCTTCAGCAGGCAGAGAATCATCTCCCAGCTCTTTCAGATCCTGGGGTCCGAGGTATTTGTCTGTATCGCCCGTCATTGCATCCTCACCTGCCGGTACAAAAGCCAGGCTGGAATCAGAGCTACACGTAGGGCAGATGTTTGTGCGCTTAGTAAGTCATAACGCCCTTCCCTGCTCGCCAATAAGGAATCAATCCAGTCACCCCCACTTTCCCTAAGGCTCTTTCCACGTTGGATGTTAATTATCCACCCTCTGAATGTGCCTGAGAAAATAATTTTATTGGGGGACAAATGAAAGAAGCAAAATTCCACCTTGACGTAAACCCAATAAAGTTATACGAGGGATGACTTTTGCCCAATCGTCTCAGCAAGCTAAAGAGTTCCTCTGTACTTTGCATCATTGCGCTCACTTTTGCTTTCCTTATGGAAAAATCCTCCGAGCTGACAAAGTTGGATCGTTCCCTGTGAGGGGGGAAAAAAAGCCAACAAAACAACAAACCAATCCACAAAACCAAACCAACCCCTGGCTGCGAGAGACAGATTGTTTGCCCACCAGCCCTGAAAAGTGCAGCAAGTTTGAATGGAGGCTGAGGAGGGAAGGAAGAGGCCCGCCGTCCACTTTGGGTATTTCTCAGTACCTTTTGGAAGTTTGAATTAAGACGGGAATTTTAAAGGGTTTTTTTTAATTTATTTGTTTTTAAGGAAGCGCTCCGCAGTGCCAGGCTGACTCCCCAAGGTAAGCGCTGCCCCATCCCCGCGGTGCGGAACAAAGCCGGGCCCGCCGGGACCCCGGGCACCCGCACAGAAGGACATCCATCCTTAGCTGCTTTATCCAAAAAAACCCAACAGCAAGGAAACTCAGATGTTGGAGAGGCGGGCAGGCGCCACAAAGGGTTAACGGAGCAGCTGCCCGCGGGGAGCATTTGCATGCCATTACATCATGCAAACCTACATTCCTGCACTGACAGAGCAAGCCCCAAAGATGCCTTTTGTGGTTGTTGGGTCCCCCCCGCCCCCCGCCCCGCTCCCTCCGCAGCACGGAGCGGAGAGCGCTCCCTGTAAACTCATGGCTTGCCGATATTCACTCTCCTCCTTTGTTGTGAGCGCCTTTTAGGTGTGCTAGGTTTAAACTGCACAACAGAGAAGTTTAACAACAGCGCGTTCCCGAAGGTAAGTGACTCCCAAGCCCAGACTCCCGTTTCCCGCTTTCATTCAGGAGTTTAGACTAGTTTCCATTCACTAAACTCAGGAAACCACAGGCGAGCTCTGGTTTTAAACTAACAATCAAGTCTAAAAATACCCCTTCAGCTACTGCTTTGCAAACGGCAAACAAACAGACCAACTTTCTCCTCCAGCCCAGAAACAACCAGTATTTTAAGCAGCAGTTAAAAAGCTAAACTGTTCACAATACACCAGAAAGCATTCGAAAACCCGAAACAGAAACATCATACATCAAGTGAAACTTTAAATAGTCTTACTGTTTTGGAAAGCCATTTTCACCAGCCTGGTCTATAAGGTTTTTTTCCCCTGGTGTTTCCAAGAATTCCTATTAGTCCTATTAGTCCTTAAGCAGTGATTTAGACTTAATCTCCAAACCAGCACAAGCAAACTAATCCCTGTGGGTCATATTCGCTTTCCACACAACAACTGAGATCTTCTTAACATCTTGATCTCTTCGTATGTACTTTAAGACATGTGCATCTTTGTCCTCTCAACTCAGATTAAAGTTCTTTGCACATATGAAACAAAACGAAAAGTAGTAAGTTAAAAAAAAAAAACTAAAAATCCCTTTTTAATCACTCTGCAGACATCCCTTTAAAGCTTCTGCTGATTGGATTACGGACTCCCTTGGCAAGCCTCTTGAATGGTGACATAAATGCAGGCACTCCAGTTATTTGTATGTAAATAGGGGTGCTGCGAGGGTGTAGTTTTTCTGTAACTCGATGCCGGGGCTGCGCGGGGCTGCGGGGCAGGCGCTGCCTCCGCCCGCCCCCGGCCCCGGAGCCGCCCTCGGCACTGCCCCTGCCCGGGGTGGGGGCTGCTGGCCACCGAGGAAACCGGACCCAAGCCGGGGGGCGAGAGACCCGGGAAACTTCCAGCAACTACCAACTGAGCCGCTAAATTTGGAAACTTCTGCCCTTGCAACGCCTTCGCCACCCTAAGGAGCAGAGGCGGCATTTTCTTTAAGAGCATCGTTTGTCAAAAGCAAGGAGAAAGACAAAAAAAAAAAAAAAAAAAAAAAAACACAACCAAACCCCATTCAGTCGAGCTGTAAAATTCATTAGATGTTATCCTGCTCTGCAGCTAATCCAGCCGGGGCAGGATTACTCTGATGAAATGCTCTCATCAAAGGAAAAGCTGCATCTAGGAGTGGTGATTTCAAAGAATTCCAGACATTGTTTTGTGATCGTGGGAGGCTGGAGCAAAATGGGTGGTGCACGTTTCAGCAATCCCACTCTGTTTAATTAGGTGCTGCAGCCTAATCCTCTGTGCTTCAGGTAACAGTGAGCAGTGTTTGCTCACAGCACACGGAATTCCTGCAGAGAGGGTCCCAGGGAAGACCGAAGACCAAACTGAACTCAAACAAGAGAGAAATGCCCAACAATGAGGCACCAATGAAAAAACACCAACAGATGCTGCACTGCGTTGCTGTCTTTGCCATCCTTCCCTTCCTAATAGGCTACATGTTGAAGAAAGGTGGTGTCCCTGCTAAAAGTGGGTAAACACAGCTATCACAAGTAGAGGAAAGGGCTCAAAGTCCAGGGAAAACCAGGGGCAGTAGGTCACACAAGGGCCCATCAGTTCTAGTGCACCCTAGCCACATTTCACAGGAGACTATGGGAACATGGACCAGCAGAAGTACTCCAGGACATTTTTCTAGCTGGCACTGACTTGAGCACGTTTTCTAAACCTGAAAGAGGTTTGTATAGTCATGAACAGGTTTTGGTTTTCTCTTTTGAAATTTTTTCAGTTATACTTTGAACTTGTGTAAATTTGTTATGCTCCCCACACCAAGGACTCGTGCAAAGAGTCATAAAAGTCATGCAGGAGGAGCAGCCCTTACAAGCTGTATCTGACTCTTGCTGGTTTCACTGATGCCCACATATTTTTAGAGTTCTGGAGAGCAGCAAGCACTGCTGCTCACTTTGCCACCCATTGTATGTTCCAGCCTACCCCTCACATAATTTGTTTTATTTTCTGGGATAGAAGGTTCTACTGTTTCTAGTCTTTTCTCCCCAAGAATAATTTTCTTACCTCTTATCATCTTTCTCATCCCAAGTTTTCCCTGTTTTTCTGGTCCCCTAGCATGCCTCCTACAGCTGGGAATCGCAGGAGCACAGGGTAGGTGTTCTTTTTAGAGGCCAGTGAGAAATACAGGCTCTCTGGCAGCAGGAGAGAAGGCATCATGTGGCTTGGGAAAAGTCCCAGACAAAATTTAATCATAGGCTGGGATCCAGATGAGCATTTGTCATTTGGCTTTGCTAAAGATACCTGAGGATTTTGCCACTCCTTCATCTGGCCTGTCTAGAGCTGTCTTGATGACAGAAAAGGTAGAGCCACAGGGAAAAGCAGGATGTTTTAGGTTGTAGCCAAGATTTTGGTTTCACAAAATACGGACAAAAGCCAATACCAAACCACTAAAACTTTTATGAACCTGTGAAATTTTATGGAGCCAAAGAAACTCTGAAAACTGAGCTTAAAATATAATAAAATCAACCCCTTCCAAGATGACCAATAACATGCATGGTGATGTTTTGACCTGTCTTAAATGCACTTAAACTGTTGTATCTTAGCACCTACTCAGGGATCAGGCAGTGTGCATTCATGTTCAGTTAGGACATCTGTCTAATCTTCCAGGGATCGATTAGCAAGATACTTATTCTTACTGAGGTGGGCATTTCCATTAAATGGGTTTAAAACTGTGTCCTGGTTTGCATCCAAAAGTTTGTTATCTACTGAAGGCCAAATTAAAAAAAAAAAAAAAAAAAAAAGTTCAAGAATAACTGTTTTTTTTGCTTTATGGATTACATTCTTTTTTTTGCCTTTTACTGCTCACAGTCTCTCTCCTCTGTATCAGCTCCCATGGCTTGCTGTCCCTTCCCCTCTGGGACAGCAGCAGCAGCCTCAGGGAGGGCCGCAGTGACGGACTCCAGCTCCCTGCACCAGATTAAAGCTCCTGCAGCTATCCAGAGGGATGCTGAGAGGATGAGAATGGCTCCAGAGGAGGGGATTCCTTCCAGGCCTCCTGCAGACAACTGGAGTTGAGCTTTACCACGGTTGAGCCCTGCTCCCCACCAGCCCCATGGACACAGGGCTGGGACTCCCAGCTGCATGGGGGGCCAGCTCACAGCTGGAGATGGTGAGGGGAAAGTCTCAGTTTCTCCAGACCCAGGTTTACATTTGTAAGATTAGCAATATCTTCAAAAATAAAAGCATAGCACACACGCTCAGTGTGCATTAGAATTGCTCTTCTACAAACTCTCTGCAGTGCATGAAGGTGACCCCTCATTTCTTTTCCCCACAAAATCATGTTCACATATTTCAAAAAACACCATTTCTTTGCGGTGTAGCAATTTCCCAACACTTAACCTCATTTGGGCAGACTTGCCAGAACAGTCTAGGAAAAAGAATAAAAAAAAAAAAATCTCTCTTCTTAACCAGTTTGACTCCAAACCAAACTGTCCTCAGCAGGGAAGAGAAATTACACAATTCTCATGTAAATACTTATTTAGTGGGCACAGCAAGACATAAAACACAAGGAAATGGTTTCCTGACATTTGTCCCCGAGCTCTGAGTCTCTACTTTCCAAGTCTTCAATTTCTCTTATGACAGAAACCTTGAGGGTTGTGGCTCATTGAGAAGCCATTCAACAAGTCTGTCTCACTGAAGAGTTTTGGCTGATGATATGAACACCAGCCAAGCCAGGGAGAGCTTGGATTTGTTTGCTAAATTTGTGCCTTTCTCACACTTGGAAATCAGCTCCCTGGCTCCGAGATTTGTCAGAGTGCCTTACCATCTTGAACAGATTTGTTTTGGCTGGTGTAAGTGGATGCATTGTATGTAAATACCCCACTAACACTGAGGCATTGCGGGGATGGGCGTCACTGAGTTGTCTTTACAGATCTGCACATCAGGGAAGAGACACAGGCCAGTGGTCATCACCTCAAAGCCTGTAATTCATCACAAGCCTTGCAAAACACCTGCTACCTGATTTGTGAGCTCCCTTTCAGTGCTGGGTTTGGAAACGACCCTGTCATGTCAGTATCATGGAATGGCCTGGGTTGTAAGGCACCTTAAAGATCATCTTGTTCCAACTCTGCTGCCCTGGCCAGGGACACCTTCCACTAGACCAGGTTGCTCAAAGCCACATCCAGCCTAGCCTTGAACACTTTCAGGGATGGAGCACTCACATCTTCACTGGGAAATCTGCTCTAGCTCCTCACCACCTTCAAAGTGAAGAATTTCTTCCTAATACTGAATACAAACCTACCCTCTTTCCACTTAAATCCATTCCCCTTGTCCTGTCACAACATGCCCTTGTAAAAAGTCCTTCTCAAAGTTTCCTACAGGTCCCATTTAGGTACTGGAAGGTGCTCTAAGGTCTCCCTGGAACCTTCTCCAGGATGAACAACTGAAGTCCCTCAGCCTGGTTTCACAGGAGAGGTGCTCCAGCCCTCTGATCATCTTTGTGGCCTCTTCTGGACTTGCTGCAACAGCTCCATGTCCTTCTCACGCTGGGAACCCAGAGCTGGATGCAGCACTCTGGTGAGAGCTGCCAATGGTGCTCTGTATGCGGCCCAGGACATGGCTGGACATTTCTGGGCTGCAGGTGCACATTGCCAGGTCATGTCGAGCTTCTCTTTCACCAACAGCCTCAAGTCCTTCTCCTCAGGGCTCTTCTCAATCCATTCTCCACCCAGCCTGTATTAATGCTTGGGATTGCCCTGATCTTGATGCAGGACCTTGCGCTTGGCCTTGCTGAACAGCACGAGTTTCACTTTCCCACCTGTCCAGCCTGTCCAGGTCCCTCTGGGCAGCAGCATCCCTTCCCTCCAGCATGTCAACCACACCACACAGCTGGGTGTCACCAGCAAACCTGCAGAGGGTGCACTGATCCCACTGCCCCCAGTCCCTGAGGAATGGCACAATCCCTGGTCTCCCCTTGGACATTGAGTCCACAACTCTGAGTGCCCCATCCAGCCAGTTCCTTGGGCACAGAGCTGTCCATCTATCAAATCCCTCTCTCCAATTTAGACACAAGGATGCAGAGCAGGGCTGTTTATATATAAATGACTCTCTCAGCTCCCCTGGCCACAACATGGGTGCAGAATGCAGTCTGCAACATGCAAGGAACTGATTGTTCCACCTGCATTCCTGATTTATGGCTTGGTCTTTGTTATACTCAGAGTTAGTGACTAGAAAAAAAACCTCCACAGATTTGGCTTTAAAAGTGATCCCATACATTACAACTGGCATCTCTAGCTCCAGCACCCAGGCTCCCCACAGGGTATTTCTGGTGTGTACCTCGCTGTGCAGTGGGACACAGCAAGTTCCTGCCCTGTTTACTCACACTATTATGCATCAGTGTTCCTGTCAGCTGAAACAATGCAGTATTTTGAGCAGGACAATGGCCTGGGAGAGCTATTTGGAAAACACGTATGTATGGTAAGAACATGATCCATTTGGAACTGCACAATGACAGATGGGAAACAAACCAAAAGCCTCAACGCATGAATTAAACAAGAGCTGCACACAAAGAACTGAAATATCTTTTACACCTTGCTGCTTGAATGCTATGAAAATTAGAAGTAAATACATCAATAAGGATGAAGAAAGAGAGATTGACTAGAGAAAAACAAGAAAGTTGAACACAGTCATTTGCTTTTTATAAAAACCAAGAACTTTGTTCTTTTTGCCATTGATTTTGACTATCAGCCATTTCTTCCAAAGTGTTTTGATATTTTACCCTCTTGTCCAGTATTTCATTTTTCAGTTTAAACAACAAAACAGTTATTCACTTTATAGAAGCATCAGCAAAATTATTATTCCAGGAAAGTGAAGGTAATTTGATCCAAAAATCATAAGAAATTCAGAAAAAAAGTTAGAGGATTATCAGCAATAGCTCAAAGAATTTTTGAAAGTGCTCTTAATTGTAAAGCAGAAGTTATTGTTAGCGGGATAATAAGAAAATTATCTGAAAGGATTAGTTTTCAGACAGATGAAATAAAAGGAAGAGGATTAAGTTAAATATCAGCGCAATACAAAAATGCACAAATACCTTCTTCAACATCTGACAAATATTCAGCATCACTGAGTATTTCAGGGGCATTGGCTTTACGAACTGCATGATTTAAATAAACAAAACAATTAAAGAAAAGCACATACTATTGATGTGTCAACAAAATCAATGTACAACAATAACAGATGTGCAATGACCATAGCCAACTAATAATGTGTGTTAGTCTTGGGTTTTTTAAACAGACATTTCTTACAACCACAAAGAGTGAAAAAAAAAATTAAAATTTTTAATACCTTCATCATCTGACATATCAAGAACTTCATTCATGGTTTCTGGTACATTCATTTTGTGCTTTTCTGTAACAGTCTGTAATAGAAAAAAAGTAATTCTAGAGTGCAGGCAAAATCTGTCTTAAAATTCTATTTATTTTTTAAATTAAATGCAAGATAAGATTTTTATCTGCAGTTAGAAAAACAACACAATTTTTAGCTTTTTATTCACTTTCTATTTTAAAGACGCATTGAACTATAAATTAAAAAGATCACAGAAATAGACAATACTGTGTTTGTTTTTTAAACTATGTTCATATTGTCATAGCAGAAAAACCACAAGTAGAAAGCTTAGATGATGATATCAAAAGAAGAATCACATAATACTGAAATGAACTTCACTTTAGGGGGCTTAATGAGAACTCTACGTAATAATCTAAATTTTGAGCAAGGATTATGCCATCTCTAATAACACCAAACCTTCTGAGGGAAGTATTTCTCCTTTGACATAAGAAGAATTCTGCAAACTGGGAGTGGCTGAACCTATGTGAATTTTTTTCAGAGGTGCCTCAGCACGAATTGTGTGTTTTTCTCACAAATAAGAACAGTTGTAACCACATGCAGGCTAAATGATACCCCTGAAGGGCATTGTGCATGAAAGACACTCAGAAATAGTTGCATGGTTTTTATCCCAATATTAATATTGATTCAGACTGAAAGACCAACATAAAGAAAAACAAAAGCAGGGAAAAAAAGTTCTGAATGCACCTGAAATCTGTTCCTAGAATACCTGTATCCTAAGAATGACAGACACATGTACTTTTTACATTTCCAGCACAACGACTGGTAGAAGTTTGAGTTAGACAAGAGCTTCTTCAGAGATACCATTCAAGTAGTGCAGTGGAATTAAAAACAAATCAACCAAAACAAAAGAAAACCACAAAAAAAAAAAAAACCCAAAACCACACAAAAAAAAAAAACAAAACAAAACAAAAACCACACCCCTCAAAAAAACCAAAACAAAAACCACAAACCCCAACCCCAAACAAAGACCCACTCCCATCTTTATGGGGATTTTTCACTTATTTTAAAAGATTTCAGTTTTTCTCTGGCCTTATGAGTACTCACTTGGCATTTTATGTTTCTGAGTCTACTGCCATCACTTGATATAGGCAGAAGAGCTCCTCCATGCTCAAACATTACAAAACCTACAGAAAAGCCTCATGCAATCATTTTGTGGGAATTACTTGCAAAGCTTTTTAATATATTTTTAAATCACCAATATCACTGGACTTTTTTCCAGGTACTACTGCATTTTTTTAAATTGGCGTTTGAGTACAAATTACAGTAAAATTAGCGATTCATCCCTGATGCCTTTAAATTTAGCTCTGAGAGTTGTTTAGCCACAAGCCTCAGAATATAAGTCTCAGCAGTCAAACTGAATTTTTAAGACTTTCAATTATAAATCAGATTTCATGTCTAGACTTCCAAGGTCTCAAAATTACACACTGATAAGTAGCATATTCTGATTTTAATGGGAATTATTTCCAGGTTTCCCTTGAAAGTAGATATTTGAGGTAGTATAGGTCTTTCAGCATCTAACACTTCCTCCAGGACAATTCAGAGCCTGACCCACCATCTCTCTACTCTTCATCTACAGAAGATAAATGGTCAGTCACTTTATGCAGCACAAACATCCCCAGCTTGTTGGTTTTAAGAGCCAAGAACAGCCCTGTGATATTGAGAAATTTTAGCAAAAAATGTGTGGTTTTCCTGCGGCTAATTGAAAAGTAGGTAGTCATTCAAGTTTTTCTATCCTGTATAATATTCTCTGTCAAATTTTTCTGCGTGGAAAATGCTTTGGAATCTTTCTAAAGAGAAATTTATTCCTGGGGAAACATAGAGAAAATGTGTAAGGAAAAAAAAATCAGAATTACTTTTGAGCATATTCCTTTATATTTTACTGTTCTGAAATTTATCTTTTATGTGGTGGATTTTCTGTAAACTACTAAAACCACAGCCAGGAAAGTCATAGGAAGCAAAGGTGCATGCAGTAACAGAACTAAAATCTGCCAGTCATCCCAAAAGCTCATCATATTGCAACCACCTGCTTGCACAAATAGACCACACAAAGGGGCGATGACAAAACATGGAACATGCAAAGTAAATCTTTTCCACCCCTGGTATGTCTAAAAGAACATACATGTGCATTTTATCTTTTTAACCAGAAAAAGAAAAATAGTTGCTGAAAGCCAATATCCTGAATTTATGTTCTTCAGACCAAATTTGGGCTTTATTACTATGGTAATGCATGGAGGTGCCTCACCTCAGAAAACTTCTTCAAGAGAGCAATTTGGCAAAACATTAGTGAGCAAAAGATCCTTCTGAGAAATGTTTTGGATTCTGTGAATGTTTTTGACAGCAGGTAATATTTGACCACTGCTAGTCCCTTCAATGTCTCCTGGCTGATGCTTCCTGAGAGGCAGGACAGACAAGCTGGAGTTCACATCCACATCAGGGAATGGCTGTTTGGGATTGCAGGGGCTGGCTGTGGCTGCTTGCAGAACACAGCCTTTCCCCATCCTATGGAAGGGGCCAGAAACCACACAATGAGGAGCTTTTAAGTAAATTCCAACCTTTTTTTTTTTTTTTTATATTGGAATGTGTTCTCTTAGGTCAAATTCAAGCCATTAAGCATCAGATCATTGGGAAATGCTCTCAAGCAGCTTCTGTTTACACAAGCCTGTAGGAACATCTTTTCAGCTGCAAAATTGTTCCCTAAACAACAAGATGTGTGGACAAAAATTGTGTAGAGAAACACTGCAGTTGTGGCCAGTCCTTTACACTGCCCATTTTCTGGTCATTTGGTGCTCTTTCTGTGCACATCCTCACAGTGTCTACTACCTTAAAAATAGACAGCTCATGGTTCACTTAATATCAACTTTATACTGCTGAAAGGAATTAGGTGACTGGAATCTAGGTAGTCACGTAAATAAACAAAGTTTAGTTATAGTCATACTCTGGCTTTGGAAAAGTTCTTCCATTCCCTGCTGAAGTGAACTGTACTTACAATTGTAGTCATGGTCTCTTCTGTCACCACCTTCAGCGTGTCAACAACTGAAATGTAGCCAAGTCTCTTAGCAATGGCGAGGGCAGTGTTTCCATTCTAGCAATTGAAAATTTGGAACAGAAGTTGAATGGTAGCAAGAAGCATAGGAACTGTTGGTTAATTATAGAAGAATGTAAAATAAAAGGAAAAATGTTTACATTTTCTGATGGAAATAAACATTTGGGTAGTAGGATATATAAGCGGGATGAAATGGGATGAAAATGAGGAGGTTTTCAGATGTTTGTTGCTCTCATTCTGGGAGAGATGATGGTACAGAGGATGTGGGGGTGATGGAAATTGGCTTCCTCTGCTCTTTTCCTGTCCCACCAGAGGCGTGTTTCAGGCCAGCACTTACCACAGTGAGCTCGTTGGGCGCGGCGCCGTGCTGGAGCAGGACGTTGATGATGTGCGTGTGCCCCTGCTGTGCCGCCTGGTGCAGCGGCGTGTACCCGTTCTGCTGGCACAAGGAGAGAGCAAAGGCACGGCTGTGGGGGCACGGCACACAGCGGGGCAGCCCCCACGGGGACAGCTGGGACACTCACCTTCGTTTTGGCATTGACTTTCGCAGAGTGCTGCAGAAGGAAGTTGACGATTTTTATGTTTCCGTAGTGGCAGCCAACGTGCAAAGGAGTGTATCCCATCTAGAATGAACATCAGCAGTTAGTAAATGTGGATATCCCACATGTGCACTGATTTAAAAAAATAATCAAAGAAAGAAAACAGGCATGAAACAGGAAAAATCCCATTAAGCTTTATTTCTTTGGACTATGTGAAAAATTCTCCAGCCTTGGAAAAAAGCACACTTCTCATGAAAGTGAATTTAAGTGCTCAGTGAGTACTTCCACTGGCTCCCTCAGTGCCTTCAGGTGGATCCCATCTGAACCCATAGACATGTGTGTCTCTCTAGGTGGTGTTGCAGGTTGCTGACCACTTCTCTTGGATTATGGAGTAGTTCACACAAGGTTACCTAATTTCAGTTGTTTTAACACACGCAAGGAGATGGTAGCTGCAATAATTACTTTAAATTTGCCTGTGCCATTTGTTTCCAGTTAATGATATACCCTTTGCCATCTATAGAAATGACTAACTTTGACAACCAGGATGAGTTAATCAGTGCCAGAAACAGCACTGAATTGAAATTCCACTGGCATCAGCAGAATGAAACTTTCTGCTGACTTACGTGAACATTGGATCAGATGCCAAATGACTACAAGGAGCTTTTCCTGCAGAGTAACAGCCCACAGCCGAAAGAGCTGGAGCAGTAGCTTAAATGAACTGAACACACAGACATCATCTTACAGATCTTGTTAGTTTAGGGTTGGCCAAATAACTTCCTGTTCCAAGGAGTGCCTGGAGTCTGACTCTCTGACAGAGCTCCCTGGGCTGTCCAGAGTCTTGATTCTTCAGCAGCATGATGACTCACAGTCATGTACCTCAAACACAGCTTCTACAGCCCCTGTCTCTACATGGGCCAAAGATAAACTCAGATTAAAGAACAGCCAAGCTATCAAAACAGTTCAAAAAACAGTAAAAAAAAATAAGGCTGTGAGACCTTGTCCTACAAAACCTTAATTCCCTTCTCCCTCTTCAAAATACAGGCCTCTTAACATGACCAGCAAGGTCAAAAAAAAAAAAAAAAAGTCAGCATAAAACCAACTGGAGAGATGAAATCCAAAGTCGAGGACCACCTGCCAAGAACCCCCTGCAAATAACCCTAAAACATTAAAATCTGGAGCATATCAGAGAGCCAAGACCAGCTGATCTCAGCTTTCCCTTTGAAGTGATCTGTAAAGGCTCCTCTCCAGCCTGTAACAATGAATACTGAAAAAGGAGCTATCAAACCACCCATATTTACTGCAGTGCAATGACAGTTTCCTTCTAGAAATGGTGTACGCAGAGACTTACATGTGGTACCTACAAAAATGGCTGGAGGAGCAATTATTGATGCCCTTTGTCACTCTTGACCAGTCTGCTGTTTAAATCTGAGACTAAGTGAAAGCTTTTCCTCCTTCTCCTCCCAATTAGCAGTGGAAATCATGACATTTTCCAGGGCCACAATTCAGCTGAATCTGAAGGAGGCCTCCTCTGCAGCTCTGGTTGTGTGTGCAGCTGGAGGGGTGTGCACTGAAAGGCAGCTCCTGCCACGGGCACGTGTCCCCAGCAGCCGTGTGGGCACCTGCTGAGCCTGGTGGCAAAACACCAGTCCTCTGCCTGAGGTCCTTGGAGGGTCCTGGCAGCTTCCTTTTAAGTTTGCTGTAGCCTGTGGTCACCTCGTGTCAGGTCCTGTTTGGCTGACAGCAGAGGGACAGCGATGTGACACCGCGCCATGGCTGGCACACAGCACGGGGCTGTTCATGCTCCCAGCCAGCAGCACAGGGAGCCTGGCATGGCTCAGAGTAAAACTGGCCAGCAAAACGCCCTCTCAGTGCCTGAAACTTCTCTGTTAGAGCTCAGGTTCCTGTACTCAACTCCTTCCAGCTCAGGAAGGCACAGCAATTGTATCCCAAGATCCCCACGAAAACCAAGGTATTCCAGTGACTGCTCTGAAACACTCCAACTGGCAGATTCTGCAATTACACAATTCAATTAACAATGAAATTAGCAATTCTCAAGGCTACTTGAGCTTGCTACTTCCATTGTCTATAGAAAGTTGCCCAGGAGGCTAAAATATTTTACTTCAAAAGGTATTAATAATTAACCCACCCACAAACAGACAAAACCCCCAAACAACAAAAATCCCATTAAAAAAAAAAAAAACCAAAACACAAAACCAAAAGCAAAAACAAAACAACAAAACCCAGCTCACAATTATATAAATTTCTCTACAGCCATTCAGGCTTAGTTATAATTACTGGCAAAGCACTAAGGGATTTAGGAGGCAGCCTAATATTGAAAAAGTTACTTCCAACAAAACCAGGGCTTTTGTTTAACACAGCTCTAACAGACATCACCTTCTGTCTGTTTTAAAGAATAAGCAACAACAGGGGAGTTAGCAGCTGGGAAGAGTTTATCAAGAGCTACAAGAATAAGTGCCAGGAAAAAAAGAAAATAATAAATAATGAACTTTTCATTTCTGATGGAACACATAAGGAATACCTTATCCCCTTGCCCTTCAGTTTTTACTTTTGAAGGGAATTATCACAAGTCTTGTATATCATGTCAGTGAATTACTTTAATATTCTCCACTGGCAATAACCATAAATCTTAACAGCTTGAATTACTGCATCTTTCTAGTCATGCTGACTCTCAAGCTGCTCAGTTTTTGTTTTTCTGCTGTCAATGTCAGACAATGAAGCTACAGTATTGTTGTTTACAGGGCTAGAAATTGCTTTAGATCCAAAGATCACAAAGGCCTGAGTGAATGAAACAGGCAAACCTACGTGTACACACATAGACACTTCCCTGCTTTGCTGAATCAGGACCTAACATGTTGCAGTACCTTGCAAAGGTTCATTATTGCATATCATCAGGCTGAAAATTTCCACAGAAACGTCTTGATAACAACTGAGCACATACAAAGAGCCAAGGAGAGACAGTTAATGCACCATGAAGATATACTGAAAACACCTGTGTTTGAGTGTTTGTATGAAAGCAATTTTTCTCAATAGTGCTTCCCTCCCTCCCTGCCTCCTTCTTATCTCTTCCTGCATCTGAAAATTAGATATTCCAATGGAAAAGCTGAATCACTGTTATGGTCTTAGGCTGCTATGGGGCTCCTGTCAGAACAAAGCAGGCAGACATGAATTAATCTGCAATAAAAATCCCAGCTCAACCTGCAGAAGAACATCATGACCTCTCGGCCGCTATTATGTTCTATCACAACGACAGTTTTAGAAACAAAAAAGGCAGTTTTAGAAACAAAAGGCAGTTTAATACTGGCTTTGTTCTCCAGACAGTCATCAGCCAGGGACTGGGAGACCATCAGTTCTCCCAGGGGAGGCCCAACACCAAGAGCAGTGTAGTGACTGTTGGACTAAAAAAACCTGCACTGAAATAAAAACTCCAAACCCTGCCTTTCATCCTCGACTGAACCAGCACTTTTCTCTCAGCCTTCCTTTGCCAGTCCACCACAGTACTGCTGTATCCTACAACTGCACTCTCCAATGGGATAAACAGTGGAAAAATGACATGAGGAGACCTGCTGAGCCATGAAACAATATTTAGTCGTGCCAACTACCAGCACAAAAGCCCTGAAACAAAAGCAACACCACATGTACCAGGACAGCTTTTTACACTCAGTGTGACAACCAGAGAAGGGAGATCTGCTTGCAGCCATGGCTCCAGACTTATTTTCAGCTCCCAATATTATTGTGAACGAATGAGCATGCCTTGTGTTAAGCATGATACTGCACAACACATTTTCAGCACCAAAAACTCTTTAGCATACCCAAATTCAGGCAAACAAATGAAATGTCAGAATAGACAAGAGCTGCTGCCTTTGCTGCAGGACACTAACATGCCTCCTCTGAACACCAAATTAAATTATTAAAGCTCTCTAAATGTGGAGGATTTTGAAGCAGCTCAAAACTTTACCACCTGAAGTGTATTTTCTCAAGTGGCTGAGTTTAAACTACCTAACAAAATTTCGTTTTCAAGTGGTAGGAGCAGCCTTATGGCCTCTCAGGCACTAGTTCTGGCCAGCTACACCAGTGTTGTTTACACTTCAGTACTGATTTAGACTCCTGCAGCTCTGGGATTAGAGGCTATTTAGTTAATTAATGCAGCAAAACCAGAAGGATCCCACAACACTATTAAAAAATTCACTTCATAACCAGAAGCTATTCTTCCTTTCATGCCTTTTTGTACTGTAAAGGTCAGAAAAAAAATTTCTTGGGAGGGAAACCACCCCAAGAGAGACCCAGAGATGCAACTGTTCACTTCTGAGAGCAATTCTGAAAATGCTCATAACAGCCAGAACTGATCCTAATCATTCAGACTAATCCCCTGTACAAGTGATTTTCTGCAATACTGGGGTTTTTTTCTTCCCTGATACAGCTTCAAGATGCAAAATGTGTTTTTTCCCCATCTTCTCCTTTAACCACCTGAAAACTCCCCAGAGTGTGTGCAGGGTCAGAACTCCCATGTGTCAGAACTGCAGACTCTGGATGTTACCACAGGGAGGGTAAGTTATATATAAATGATGACTAAAGACGAGGAAGATGATAGTTCATTGGTCCCTACTCAAGAGTTCAATGACCTACTGATATTAAGTTAAATGATATGGAGTGTTCTCCCCCTGTTGACAGGTACTGTGCTGGAGTGACACAACCTATGCTTGCTTATCCTGGGAAAATGAGACATATGATAAGGAGGGAAAATAAATAAATAAAACCAACAAAAAAAGCGCTACTGAGCAGTCATCCACACCCTAAAAGCCGAGGTAAGAAAACAGAAGGTTCATGGTGACACTGCTGGTAGCAGAGATCCCCAGTATAATGCCACTCTGAGCTGTGCTGCTTCACTGACTTTTAGGGCATGGATGGCCACATCTCTGCTGCTGTATGTCCAAAGGAATGAATCCCAACTGAACATGCTGGACAGGATTGTGCAAACATGCAAGCATAGCAACAGTGCCTCTGAAGCCAACTCAGCTGTTGCTTATCTTGTCCCCCTCTGGTTTTAGAGGCAGAACGTACAGTTAATCCAGCTAAATGGGAAAGCTTTTAACTGCAGGGCTGCTATTTTACAAGGCAATCATTTAACCTTCACCTGTATAGAACATGAGGTCAAAGGATAGCCGTTCTTATAGCATAACATTTTTCCTTCACTGTAGAAATTCAGGGTTTTTGAGGAAGGAACTCAGGGTGATCATCAGTTTATCCAGAAACTATTCCCTGCTAATACACCCAGAACTGCACTGGCCCTTTCCTTACATCACAGGCAGCAGTGAGCAGATATCTGGCAGACAGCTCCATGGGGCTGGCTCTGTGGAGCCTGCAGGGCTCACTGCTGCACAAACCCAGCAGATGGGACCCTGCAGAAGCCAGTGGAAAAGCACCAAGCACGTGCCAGTGCATAAGCATCGAGCCCATTCCGCTCTAACAGAATCCTGCCAGGCTTGTGGGCACTCTCTTCCCAAGGAGCAGACAGTGCCCTACAACAGGGAGTACTAACTAGTAGGGGGAACAGGAGGACAAGCTGCTGTGGATGTTCTTCCCCACAGAAGCCTACAGGATGGAGAATTTCCCCAGACAGGTGACTTCTTACAGCCCAAAGCAGTCCTGCCTAAATAGAACCTGACTTATGAGTCCCTGAGCCACTTCCTAACAGCTATGGAGCAGTCACATGGAAACAAAAGTGTACTGGGAAACTATTCTTTATTCACACTAGTTACACATAAAACTGAGGAATGAGGCTGAGCAACAAGGGATTTACTTCTGTCTTCTTTAAAATTATATGGCTATTACTGATCATGTTGCACACAGTCAAATATGACTGTACTTTCTGAAGCTGAGTACAGAGCTCCTGCAGCTGCACCACGCTGTCCCTGGGACCCAGCAGACATGTCCTGCCTGCTTCTCAGCTGTGACAGTAGCTCAGATGTTTCCACCACCCCAGTGTGACTCAAAGGCCACTGCAGCCCAGAATGGGATCCTGTTTGGGCACTGGAGAGCCAGCAAAGCAAACACGTGTGTCCGCCTGCACCTGTCAGTATAAATGTCTCCTCAGACTGCTTGCTATTTGTGGGACAGCCAAGAGCACTGCACAGAGGGGCAAAGGCAAACACTCAGATGAGTTGTATGGCTTGGGAGGTGATTCAGCTCTGGCCAAGTCAAAAGAACAGGTTCTGCAATGTCCTGCTACTGAAACCAACACCAGGTAGAAACTATCTCTAGAAAGGCAACCACATTCATCCGAGGAAATGTGCAAAGAATGAACCAGGGCAGATCTCATCTGCTACTGGGTGCTCTGACAGATAAGAGCCTGGACTGATTCTTCTTTAAAATACAGACTGAGGATATGTTACAAAAGTATAAACCTGGAGAAACTCCTGGGATTTTAGCAAAACTCTTTCAGGTTTATGTCAGGATAATGTTACTGAAATCAGTAGCTGGTACAATTGGAATTACACTGTAGAGAAATCAGATAACAATGACTTTTCCCTCTGCCAAAGATTATAATCAGCTGAGCTGCAGCCAGACATGATGGACTCAGCCCTTTCTGAGCTGTCAGTGTAATATGATAATATTGCTGGACAGTCTGACACACCTGGATGTTCCTGGCATGCCTAACTTGTGGCAGAGAGCTCTGAAAGCTACTCCTCTGCAAAAGAGTGCAGGCCAGATTGTGAGACCTGGCTCATTTAGCTAATTTGATCTGCTACGGTCCAAGAATTTGATCTCAACCGATTTCTTGCCCAGCTAAAGGAATGCCTGCAAGATCTAGACAATGCATGAGGAATGTAAGTGCAATCAACACTGAGATTATTAGCATTAAATTCTGAGCACTGTACACCATTAAGGGAGCATAAAACTTCTTCTGCAAAGGGTCTTTGCTTCAGGACATGGATCTTAAATACTTTGAAGTGGGAGGTGTCATTGCTGGGGGTCTCAAAAACCATCTCCAAGCAGCTTGAAAATCCAGGTCTCTTACTTAGGAGTCCGAATATTTAGACAAAACTATTTTTAGGCAAGTAAATTTGAAATGGACCACCACTGCACATATGTATTTCATATTAGATAACAGTTTCCTTACTCAAAAACTAGATCAATCCCACTTACCTTCAGTGAAGCACAGTAATAGGATACAATCTAAACCTATATTGATTTAAGTATTTGGCAAGAAATAAGCTTACTGCTCAAAGGCAGAGCTTGACATTAAACACCCAAGCTCGTATATCTTCAGTTTTCAGAATATATTCTGCAATAATTTATTACGAGGAACATTTCCCTGCTGTGATTTCAGTTTGACCCTGAAATCAATTCCTAGCCCTGTCCAGAGGCTCGTGGCTCCCTGGAAGGAAATGTTTTGTGTGACAGTGGTGTTCATACCTTTGTCTGTGCATCAACAGCAGCTCCCTGGTTAACCAGAACCTCTGCTACATTGACCCTGTCCTCTTGGGCAGCCAGGTGCAGGGGCGTCAGTCCACTCTGTAAATCAGAAACAAGAAGTAACAATCTCCAGAGGAGGCACACGACTACTAAAATGCAAATTCAGGTATCAGTAAGACTCTAAATATCTGACTGAATTTAAAGAAGTTACACATTCCACTTTCACTGTGTAAGGTGCTTTGTTATCACACTGCTGATGAGCAGGAAAGTACAGCTCAAAAGCCAGGAATATGATGTATCTTTAAGACAAGGAAGATTTCTCCATGCAGTGTTACATGTGGGATAGCAAATTAGAGCACTTGAAGGAAAAGTCACACACCTCTTAATTTACTTCCTTATAATGAGTCAGACTTTCAAAGCAATATTGAATCATTGTTTACACTTCTGCAAGTTTTTTTACAATCACTCAGTTTTATCCTTACCATTTACTCCTCTACTTGACCATTTTCAAACACAAAAGAATAAAACTGCATTTCTCTGAGATCAGGCTCAATTCTCTCTGCTCAGGGAGCATACAGATTGGATAGAAAATATGTACTGATAGCAATTTTTCTTATTTAAACCTCAAGATCTAAATATCCTTAAAACCTCAGAAAACTATGCAACTTTCTGCCACATAAAAGGGGTAGAAGACACAAGGGGAAAGAGAGAGAATCTGCTGAGGAGATGTTGTTAGGAATGAGAAAGAATATACTTTCCTTGCAAATTATGGTTAATTTTCTCTCCTGTTCCTACTGCCTTTAGCACCAAGGACAAAAGAGCAAGTGGTATTTGTCACATCAGGCAGGAGCACTCACTACTCTTGAACCCAAACCCACATCCATGGTGCACTCCCTATCAAGGCCAGTTATTTTGAGATTGCCCCATTACATTCCACTCCAAGATGCAATCCTGGGGATAACACAGCTTAGGTGGGTCACCTGACACAAATATGCAACAATAACCAACTATAAATTACCTAATGGAGCCTGGATATTAATGGCCAAACCTTCTACAAAGATTTAGTAAGTGCTCAGTATGGCGACTCTGAGTATGCAGCTCCAAACCATTCTGTGGGTCCTGAAGAAATAAATGTTCTTTTTACTCCCATTGCAAAGCTGCAACACTCAGAATTCAGCAGGCTTTAAACATCTGGCTTCAAATGTAAAGGTGGTGTGCTCTGAGGAAATGTGCATCCCTGAGAGGATGGAGGGGAATTACTCCCCAGAGGTGGTGTTATCAGCACAGTGAGAAACTGGAGATTACAACTGAACAGATTGCTGGATGCTGCAGGTAATTAACCTCTGGTGACACTGAATCAATGGGCCAAGCACTTCAATCATGCTCCCTGTATTAGCCTCAGCAGCAAAATGGGATAGCCAGTGGATGCAGAACATGTAAGTGGCAAATTTCCTTGTGAGGATACAAAGTCTGTCCTGCACTGCATAACCCACACAGGATTGAGATTTGTGGGGAAAAAAATCCACATCTGCAAGAGAAGCCTTCTGAAGGAGGACCCACAAATTATCAAATTGGAAAGTTAGAAGCAGGAAAACACAACAGCCCTGTGCAGAACACCCACTGCTTCAGAGAATACTGACTCTTCCTACCTGCTGAGAATAAGAAATATTTTCCATGAATAAAAATTTCTACTGCTTCTCTAATCTAGCTGCACAAATCCATTCTGAAACTGCACTTGACAATGTCAAATAACAATGTCTAGTGGGGCATTTAAAGAATTAAGGCTGCACATCTACTGGAAACGTTACTGTAGAGCGGACTTAATAGCCTATGAATTCACACATAAACTAAAATACATCAACTTTCCTTTCCTACCATCAGGAGAAATGACACCAAAAGTCACTGTGGGCTAAGGAACATACCTTGGGGAGGAAGAATAATCTATATTAAGGAACACAATCTCAGAAAAAGTTGCCATTATTATCCCATTAAAAAGTCACCATCCCTGAACAAGTCAGCTGTTACCATGAGGTGGCAATATTTGTTACTATTCATTGGTACATGTTACATTTTTTGTCATAAAATATTATAGTGCTAAAAAATATCACATGTAAAAAAAAAATACAAAAAAATATAGCAAATGTTACAATTACACAATTGAAAAATGGGCAGGTATATTCCTAGAGGCTGATAAATGGTAGGTGCCAGCCCCAGTAGCTCCTATGGGGAAGAAGATATTTTCTCTCTGGCCATGTTTTGGCAGACTAGCATAAATCAATGCTGGATTAATAAATTCCACTGCAGCTTATGTTATCACCAAACCTTGGGTACTACAAAGGTTCACTCAGTGTGACATGGCATGCTGCTGTGTGCTAGGAGAGTTGATGATGTGTGTTCAGACACCTCACGTGCAGAATCCTAGGGGGCAAAATTTAACCGCAGGGCCCTCTCCTCCCCATCCCATTTCTCCATCTGGGCCTCATCCCCAGGCAGGGGGACACTCACCTTGTTGCTGAGGTTGACATTAGCATTTCTGGAGAGCAGCAGTGACACCATGTCCACGTGGCCGTCCTGGGAGGCGAGGTGCACGGGGGCGATGCCCTGCCGGGTGACGGCGTTGGCGTCGGCGCCGTATTCCAGCAGGGTGGTTGCAATGTCCATCTGGTTCTTCTTGGCAGCTATGTGCAGGGGTGTGTAACCATTCTGCCAACAGAAAGCACCTCCTTGTGAGCTGCTCACTCAACAAGGTGATAAAGCACTTTTCTGTACCTACCCAGCTCTGTGAATAATTATGCCATTAGCTCTAAAAATTGTCAAACACCATCAAATACAATGTTAACAAGCTGTACGAACCAATGTATCTGACATTTAGACAATTTTTTTTTTTTAAGTACTGCTACAAAGAGGAGGATTCTGAAGTAAATTTTCAAATTCAGAGAAAAATACCTTTTCAGGAAAGGACAGTCAATAGAAATAGGAGTTTGAGTTTTGTTTCATAGACATTTGCTCCTTTTCCTTAAATGTACATAAAATCTTTAAACAACAGAAGAGCAGGATGTGTGTTCATAACTCAGAACAGCTGTTATTGTTTGGGTTTTTTTACCCATTTCCCAGTGTGAATGAAAGCATTATGCACATGAAATATGGCCTTTCTTGCAGCATTTACCTTAAATCTTACTGACAAGCAGTTTTTTTTCAGGTCAAGGGAAAACTGAAACATATAACTTCAGAGTCATGTATTCCTTATGTTTTTATTCCTTCCAATATGTGTACCCAGGGAGCCCACTACTAAAAATAAAAATGCAGTATCTATTGCATGATACAATTTTGTAACTCTAAAAAAAGACAGATAGAAAAGAGATAAATGGATATAAAGAACAACTGATTAGCACACAAATGCCAAAACTCTGATGGAGGTACAACCAGTTTTTGGTACAGATTGCAATGACTGTTTAGTCAAGAACTTTGTCTGTCAGAAATGTATTAGCCCTCATTTTCAAGTAAATGACAAATGTGCACGCATTTGCACTTGAATAAGAGACAAGGTCAGGGGGGATGAGAGCCAACCTGCATAACTCATTTTGTATCGCATCGTAAGTACTATTTGCATCTTAGATTCCCCAGCCCAATAAAATCTACCTAAAGGCACAAAGCTTTCACCTGGCTGGGCTCTTCCTTGCACCCATGCTCCAAAAAAGAAGGGAGGTCACAAGAGATGCAGAGCAATGCAGGTATGAGCAAGGAATAAGTACATGGGGGCTCACAAATGATTACAAGAGAGCTTTAATGGGAGCCTGGCAGCAAGAGATGCACAGTGCTAGTTTTCTGTGGAAAAGGTTCTGTAACCTTCAAAATTCAATGCAGATTCAGTTCAGATCTTGGATACTAAGGAATTTGAAAGCGACACTCAGGAAATACAGTGCTACAATCAATAAAGGAAGCACATGGCCACTGCATTTTCACTTTGAAGATAAAAGTGCTTCAGGAAAAACAAACATAATCCTCTCCCATAGACTTCCTGCATGACACTGCCATGTAAAACAACCACTGCCACATGAGCACCTAATAAATCCTCAATAGTACATGCTAAATCCTGCCTATCTAGTAAAACATAACTCCTTAAAAGAGAGCTCATATTACATTATATAAAAGAACAAATACAGTTTCCAAGCCTCTTCCTCAGAAATGGGCATATATTGCTTTCAGTGGAATGGACAGCAGCAGGTTGCCAGGAGAAGGGAATAAGAGAGCTGAAAAATAAAAGCTGAAATTCAGCTCAGCCCCAGTCTGCATCTTCTCCTCATAAGGGCAGCACTCTGTCACTATGCATAGATGGAGAAGGGAACAGAGAAGTTCAGAAGAAAGGGTATTGGGTTATTCTGGTTGCCAGGGAAAGGAGTGGAAAAAGGGAAAATGGTTAAAGATGAAAGGACAGGGGAAAACTAAGGCTTTGGGGATGGCGTGGTGAGGAAAAAAAGGCACTGTAAAGTGGATGCCAAATTCAAATTAGGGATAAGCTGCACATGAAATTAGGCACAATTTTTGCCTATAAAAGAGAAGAATGGTTACTTTCCACAGCACTGTACTCTGACATGCCCATTTCCCATACCCTGTCACTTATCACTCTTCAAGGCAAGTTTTGCTGGGCCTGGCTAATGGGCCACTCTTAAGATCAGTGTTAAAGACAGTAGTGTCATAGGAAAGGTGACCACTGATGAAACTAACTGTGGAGCCAGTGATGAGATATGACATAACATTTATTTACTGGAAAACATTTACAAAAAGTACAAGAAATCATCTGCTGTTACCAACATCATCTTTTGGATGAGTGCACAGTGGGTGCCTGAAGCAACAAACATGTTATGGTTAATTTTATTTAGTATTGATGCTCTGCTTACTGCTGCCATGGCTCACTTGCTGCAGAACACTAACAAATGCTTTCTTTTAGGCACACTTACAGCTGGCACTTGAAGGGCTGAAGTGGCAGCTGCAGAAGTGCTCTGTTACAGATGGGGAAGCTAAGGTGACCTGAGACGTGGGTTTGTGCAATGCTGTACCACAGTCTTTAGGGCTTCCACCTTGGTCTGGACTTCCCAAGCCCTTGGCAGGGGCAGCTGCAGTCTCTGCCCCTACAGGATGCACAGCTCCCACTGGCAGCTTCTTTCAGTGAAAACTGGGTCAGTGCCTTCTCATCCTCTTCAGAAGGCCCTTCCTTCCCCCAGTGGGTTTGAGAGTGCTGTGCTGCAGCAGTGAAAGATCACAGATCACTCTGGCTGCCCCCCTGGGCACTGCTCTGGCAGATTGCCGCTATCGACAGCATTGATTTTAAACCGCGCGTGGCTGCTGGCGAGCCGTGTTTATTTAACTTCCCCCTCCTTGCACTGCAGACCCTGGACCCACCGTGCGTGGCACACTCCATGCAGAAGGGCTCCAGCGCTATGGCTGCACTCAGCCGTGTGTGAGAGCAAGGCAATCAAGGAGCACTGCCCATCTAACTACAACACTGGCTTTTCCATCAGCTCTCCTTCCTCCACAGGGCTTTTCTTGGGCAGTGATTTAAGGAAATTGTCTGGGTTGTTTCACATGAGGTGTTTACACTACACTTAACCTGCTTTAACCTGCACATGTTTCCATCCTGCTTTACCTAATGTTCCTGTTCAAATATAGATTATACTCTGATTGATTATAGTATTTATCCATCCCATACTTAAAACTGGGATACACAAAAGAAATAGTTTAAGCTTCTCTAAATTCTCTTTGTTTTATGCACTACTAGCATAAATTTACATATTTATTCTTTCATATCCTTTGAAACCTTACACTAGGCATTGTCTTGCCTACAGTAAATTACAATCAAAGCAGGGCTGTGACTAGTTTTATTTCTTGCCAGTCCATTTATGCTGGGGTAGAATATTGTGAAGCACATGAATAATTACATGTATTGTGCTGAGAAACTTATCCGGCCTCAGAAGTCATCCTGTGGCACAAACAGAAGTACTCCTGCATAGCTGGGCTTCAACACCAAGCTTGCCCTGCACAGATCTTAAAATGCATAGATACAAAGCTGTCTAGCTTGGAGAAGTTACTGAAGCGGCTGGGCAAATGAAAACAAGGCTCAGTATTTTCTGAAACTAAAACTGGTGATTTAAAGCATTTCTGCATCTTTATTTGTTTTTTGGTTTTACTGCTATTTTATTCACCTGCAGGATTATTCTAGCAGCTTTATGTGGATGTGAGACATTAACAAACAAGGCCACTGAGCCTCCTGTAACTGCAAACATATACAATCTAGAAAGAACAGGGGTAGACAGGGAATAAAGTGACATAAAAAGCCTGGGTATTGCTCCCCCAGAGTGGCCAGTACTTGTACCTTGGCAGAGGCGTGAGGTGAAGCTCCCTGGTCCAACAGGAGGAGGGCCACTTTTTGATTATCGTAGTGTGCAGCTACATGCAGTGGTGTTAAACCGCTCTAAAAACACATGCAGAACAAACAAGTGCTGTTACAGACTCTCTCCAGGGGAAACTCAGGAGTTTGGAAAATTCCAGTAGATAAGGTGAAAAAACACATTTGTTACTCATTCATGTATCCAGAGTCTTTGGGAACTTTTAGAATCAAAAAATAAAACAAATTTGGAAATCCTTCATGAGCTGTGAAAGCCCCGGTCACTTTTCCCAGGGAAGATGAACAGAGAAGCACAAATTTGTGCTGCCCCCAGGGTAAGGAAGTCACACCCTTGGCAATGTTTTCCTTTTACTGCAGTGGATAAGTAAACTGCCCCTTGGATCTGCAAAAAATCCAAGCTGGGCTGGTTTAAAAAGCTTGAGGTCTTATTGGCCTTTGCCTCCCCCCACCCCCCCGCCATGAGACTTGGGGAAGCAGAGCCAGCTACCCAAATACTCTGATAAGGACTGTCAATAGTCTGGACAGGAACACAGGGGAATGGTTTGTCTCCATTCCCCTATATGTGACTGCAGAGCACATCACTTTGTTGTCAATTAATGACAATAAAAGTCACTTTGTTGAGAGTTTGCTGGCTCTTGGCAGTCCCAGCAGCAACTGGAATACCACATGAAACCAATTTCAGCTAAACCCAGGCTGTGGATACTAGTGTGATGGTAAGTAGGTAGGAAGACATAAATAAATTATTATCTGGTTTGAGATGTTTGCTGTGCAAGTGGCAGTGGTTTCTTCTGTCCTACCTTTCCAGAAGCATCAGGAGATGCATTCTTCTGAAGCAGGAGGTTGGCTACCTCAATTTTCCCATACTTTGCAGCCACATGTAGTGGAGTGAATCCTTTCTGTAAGAGAAAGCAGGAATATAGCACCCTGGGCACTCTTTCTCAGGGCAAACAAGGTTTGTCTCTGATCTGCAAGGATGCAGCTGCTTCTATCCACCCCCTTAGATAGTCCTGAGTATAGGCAGTAAGTCTGCAGATTCCCAAATGCCCTGTGAGGTCTGGAGGCCCTTCCTTTGCAGGGATAACCACTATCTACTTTTAACAAGGGAAGAGTCCGTTCCTTTCTTCACACTACCAAAGACCCGAGGGCAAGCCCATCAACACCCGCCTGGAATTTCTGCCCTGCATTCCTTCCATTCCAAGAAAATGCATGTCTGGTCTCTGGGCTGTGTTAAACATCAGGTCCTGAGGTACAAGCGTGAAGCTTTGTACCCTTCTAATAAAATGTAGCTCACACACTGTACATGTGTATGACTCCTGCAGAATTCCATCCACAAGCAGCCCCTGCTACAGGTGTGCTCTACGGTTCTGCCACTCACCTTGGTGATGATAGACAGCGATGCACCGTGATCCAAAAGAACAGCAGCTACATCTTCGTGCCCTTCCCGAGCAGAAAGGTGCAGGGGTGTGTAGCCTGAGGTGGTGGCCGCGTTGGGAGAGGCTCCCTGCTGCAGCAGCTGCTGCACGATGTCTGCCTTCCCCAGGCGGGCAGAAATGTGCAGCGGCGTTTGGTCATCCTAAACACAGAGGGAACAGCACAGGCCAGCGTGAGGAAACTGCCCCTCACACTGCCACACGAGGTATTTGCCCATATTCTGTCACTTTTCAAAATTGCACATGAGCATTAATGCCATGTAGGTCTCAGTGAATGAATGCTGCACACTGGCTTTCTCTGTGTCGTATTATAAAGATACCTTGCTCTTTATGAACACATCAAAAAATATTCCAGACAGTGACATAACCCATAAAAGTTAATAAATTGATCAATTTTCTTCCTTATCTGGATTTGCCTCACTTTGCTTTGGAGACCTCTCTTAAAACAGAGCTAGTGCATAATTCTGTTCCTCACATCTTGATCTCTTTTATATTTCACAGCAACATTTAATAGCTCCATCAATTATTGCCTGGAAACTTGCATAAAGTATCATAATTTTTGTGCTTTTTTAACTGGTGAATGATTGTTTGGTATTTTGCAGTTAAATTTTCTGTAAGTGTAACTGATGACAGAGCATGGTGTGGAAAGTAATTGTCATTTTCTACTTCTCATTCAGAAGACAATAATCTGAATAGTTTTAAGTATGGCATTTCCCTGACATGAATCACATGGTTTATTTCTTTTCCTTCACTGAAAATATTAGGGTGTTGTGACCTTGTTCTGAGCATTTAAGACATAATTGCTCACCTCTTCATTATCTTGTTTTTGTATTTTTGTCCTCCCCCTTCTCTGATGTACAGTTTTTGGATTAAGCACACTATCATAACAGTGTGGCCAAGCATCCTTCTCTCCCCATTTTCCCCTGCTGAATTCCCTACCTTTTGAGAACTGTCCTGCAGTTCTGGGCTGTTCTCTGCAAGGGAGACTTCTGCCCATGCCTGTCCTACCGGAGTGATTTTACACCTCTGGATTTAGGATAGGAGCAAGACAGGATATAAACGCTGCTCCTCTGCAGTGGAATTCTCTGACTGGGGGAGAATCTTTGTGGTTCTTAAATTATTCCAGTTTGTGCCTGTTCCCCACAAATTTCTCACAGCTGATGTTAGCACTGGTGTATAACCTACTGCTTGAATTTAGTTGTTATTTATGATAACAAACTGAATACAGGCAATGGCAGTTTGCACAAATTAAATCGTTCTGTGAATTTACTCAGAAAATATTTGCATGACTGCTTCTGAGCATGAGCTGTTCACTTTCAAGACTGTCTTTGGAGATTTACAAACCACATGAATTGTCAGGCTATAGATATCAACCACATCTATTGTCAGGCTCCTTGCAGATATAAAGTGTACCAGCCAGAAATATTTAGTCAGAGTTCCTTATAAGTAGACAATCTTAACAACAAACTTACTTGTGACACAATTCACAGATAATTTCACAATGAAAAATAGTTCAGTTTTTTTTATGTTACATTTATTTTATAACCAACTGGGGAAAAATATTTTCTGAGTTTACCTATTAAGGCTGCTATTTATTGCACCCATTTATCTCCTTGCCCTGCCTGTTTCCTGAAACTCTTTGAGTTCCATAATTTTGCATGTTTCTTCATGCCTCTTGACCATTTCTTTTTCCTCCACCCTTACCTTCCTCAACTGCAATTGTTTCTATAGGATCTGCTCCTTCTTTCCAGCCCTCTGCTACATCCCCTCACTGTGCCTCCTTCCTTTAGGTGATGATCTTTTGAAGTCTATCTATTTTTGAATATATATAGGTTGTTGCTTTAGGGACATGACAGGGGACACCAGAAGCCAAGGGTTTCCAGTTCTGCTGGAATAAAAGCAGATTTGAGGAACTCCTCTCCCTCCTTAAATCCCACTTCAAAACAAAACTCTTCAAACACATGATAATTTATATTAAACATTAGGATGGTATCAACCTGACACCTTCTGCCTTGTTTCTTACAGATCACTCATGGCTACAGTAAGAGGGTACATAACAAAATATCAGTGGGCACCACAAAGGCTTGGCTTCATCCTGAAGGGCACAGACAAGATGAATGCGAGTCCTTGCTTTGTCCAGCACAGATCAGCCAGGTCTGTTCCACCTGGGCCATCTCCTCACCTTGGCTTTTGCCTCCACCTGGGCTCCGTTCTGTACCAGGTACCGGACGACCTCTGTCTGGCCAGCTCTGGCTGCCATGTGCAGCGCTGTCTCTCCTCTCTGCACGCAGCAGCAAAAACACAACAGAATTAACAACACACTGCAGGGAGAACAAACACCAGCGTGCTTCATAAACACAGAAATACCAGCGACCCAGCTCAGAATGATCTCCACTAGAAAACTCTGCTGCACTTGTCTGTAGGATGTAACATTAAATCAATATTTGACCTGACACTGTGTGCTGCAAAGCAACTTATTGCAGGGTCAGTTCCCAACTCAGTAGTGCCTTTGTTACTATTTTTTGCTGAAAAGAGACAGTGCAATTTTTATATTATTTTCATTTTATTAGCAATGTTAAAAATTATATCTGTTTTAATAGAGCTGAATTTAGTAAAAACTGTATTTCAAATTGTATATTCGGGCAGACATATATTTGGCTTTCCTTCTGTAATGTCTTATGCCTCTACTATCATTTGGTATCAAGCACTGAGGTGGCTGAATACGAAGAAAAAAAAATACCATTACTGAGTACATTCATCTAAGGCTTCATGGACTTAATGAAAGACAAATCCAAGGAAACCAGAACAATTCAAGAGGGAAAACGGTTTCTATGTTTTTGGGTATCAGGGTTTCTTCAGGTACAAACATCTGCTAATTAACAAAAGGTGCTGCATTTTTACATAGTTTAATAGAATTAGCAGGTGAGGACTTTTACAAAATACCGTCATCTGGCTGCATCTGTGTATGAAAAGTAAAAAGGAGGCCAAACTGATGAAGAGGATCAACATGCTTCATGCTTCTGGCTTCTCTTCCTCTTGCCAACTTTCAAATACCCATCTAAGAGCAAGTTCAGTTTTTACACGTGCCCTGGGAGCCTTGGGGCACGCAGCACACAGCCGGCAGAGGAGGCTGGATGGACACAGGCAATATGTCCCCACAATCTGCTGCAATCTGTTGAATTTGCCTTAAATGGCAGACCCCCGAGGTCTTGGGAGAAGACTGCTCAACAGTCCAGCCCAGATCTCAAAAATCACATCTGAGAAGCTACAGTATGTTTTTGTTCTTTACTTCAGAAAATCAAGAGATTAGAGCCTGCTTAGGGTCAGCCCCTTTGGAAATTTCCTCAACCTGCCAAGCATCTCCCAGGTAGGAGTCAGCAGGCTGCACTTTGCCATGACTCCAGCACCAGCCAGAGGTGCTATGGAGGTGGGTGGTAGACAGCAGAATTAGGCACTTGATCCCAGTGCTGCTCCCAGATATTATCACACATTCATTCCCAGTCCTGCCTTGCTGAAAGGAAACCTGTGACTCACCACATTGGTAGTGTTGGGGGATGCTCCATGATGCATTAGCTGTGATACAATATTTACATGTCCCATGAAGGCAGCAACATGGATTGGAGTTAGGCCCGACTGAAAAACAGACCAAAGTTCCATTAAAATACTTATTTCCACATACCTTTTCGAGAATGTCATGAGGAGAACATAAATTTTTCTAAAGCGAGTAAAGCCAGCTGCTTGCTCTTCTGAGAGGGTTTTATCTTCTTAAAATCACATACATGTGCTTAAATGAAAGGGCACACAGGATTGGGAGCACCTATGACTGCAGTTCATGAGCAAACATATAAACATTCTAGGAATTCAGTAGTTCTTCATCAACAAAATCAACCATAACTAAGCAAGATTAAGATTAGGCATTTGCTAAATATTGTCTTGGAACATGAGAAAAAATATATAGAAGCATTTCTAGTACTTTCTGAAACATTCAGCTTGTGCAAAAAAAGATCACCATCATGAATCTGCATCACTGCCCTTATACAGTGAAAGCCCAACTGGAGAGAGAGGGAGAAAAAAGGGAGCTGTTATTCACCAGGGCATGACCTCAAGGATTTTGCTTTAAAAATCCAATCAGTAATTAAGATTTCCCCACCTAGAATCACCCTAAAGCCTCCTCAAGCTGCTTCTGCACAGCTGCACCAACAGTCAGACAGAGCCTTCAGAAGGGCTTTTTGCTACCAAAAGAAGGAGAAAGCTCAGTGGATCTCTGGAAATCCCCATGATTTAGGCAGCCTCCCCACAGGTATATACAAGTCCCAGAGGGTAGAAGTGAGGAAAGCATTTATCTTACTTTCTCATGCACAACAGCAAACATGAGCAGGAAGGCAGAATAACTGGCCGAGTGTGTAAATTCTTTTACCTCTTTCAAATAATTTAGTAAATGCTTTTAAGAGTTTTTAAACACTAGTCTGGAGCTACATGAACTGTAGCCAGGGCAGACTCCTCTCCCTCAAGCAAGCCAGGAAGGGATCTGTATGGTTTGCTGCTGAATGGTTAGAACAACCCCACTCACATTAAATCAAATTCCATTTTGTGGAGATGAACTATTCCCCATTGAACCTTCTTTAATCCATGGAATTCCCTGTCATTTTCTAGCATGGCCCATTACACAGTGGTCACACATTCATATATGTGATCTTTCCTCACCTCCTAACTTGGTACAATATACATACATGGGGATGAAAATTCCCATAGGTACTGAATTAATCTCAAAATTATTCCAAGAATTGGGTGCAGACTTTCTCATGCTGACTGAAGTGACAGCATATTGATTTCTGTCTGGCTAATTTGTGATATATGATGGTGGGTGAATACAACTTCTTTGTGGAAAGCCAAAACAAGGTCTGAATTAAACCACCCTTTAAAACAGGACTTGAGTAAAGCATAGCCTTCACCTCGATGTCTGTAACAGAGCAAATTTCATCCTTAAGGCCTTAAATTACAAAAAGAAAATTGGCAGAAATGGTAGATTTTAGGAAGTTATTTTTGTTACATTTCGCTTGTTATTTTCACTGCAATCCCAACATATATCAGTTTTTTTGTGATTCCTTAGGGCAACTGACCTTATTGTTCAGTTTTATTATTTCATAATACTAGTTGGAAATAATTGTTGACTTAATTGGTCCATGTTCTTTCAGAAATACTGAAATATTAATCAATACAGATACAATGAATTTTGTAAGAAAAGCAAAGACAAGCATGGAAAGACCATTTCTTACCTCAGTTACAGCTTGAATTGATGCACCGTGCTTTAGAAGAAGTTCCATTACTTTTATTCTGTTCTTCTTGCAGGCAATGTGAAGAGGTGTGAAACCATTCTGGAAATGAGAAAGAACACAATTTTGATGCTCTCATGTAATGAAAAAATAGAACTGCCTATGGAATTCACAAAATAGATTTTTCCATTTTAAAGGAAGAACTCCCAAATTTATTTTGGTATTACTACATTTTTAATGTATTAGAAAGTAAAAATTTATAAGAAGATAAAGATCTATTTCATATCTCCAGTTGTAATTATGAAATATACTGCCCACTCCAATAATTACTTATTAAAAAATCTCAGTTTATGCAAAACTATCTGAACCTTTTTTGCTTACCTTTGAACTGGCTAGGGTTTTCTGCTGGAGTTTTTGGGAATTTGGGGTGGGTTTTTTTGGTTAATTTTCTTTCAACCCTTTAGAACTGCTGGTAAAAAAAGCACTTTACCTTTCACAGGCTCTGGATTTTACATCTAAACTATTTTTACTACTTGTTTTATTTGTTTGTTTTTTCCATTAATTCCCTGTCAGCTTACTGCAACTAGAAGTGTTTTACCTCTTCCTTTAAAAAGATGTGTGCAGTGGGGTGATCATTAGAACTATCATCTTATTTAGTGTGAGATGATACCACAGGAAAAAAAGTAAATCAGGAAATAGGCTGTCTAGAGCACCCACAATTGGTGCAGTAACATCAGAGCACTGAATGCTGATGCTGCTCAGTACAACAGAGTCTGCAGAACATTCTGACAACAGCTGGCAGAGCTGATCCTTCAGATCTGATCAAAATTATCCTTTTTTTATCTGCCATATAGTAAATATTGTATGTTTTCATGATGTGAGGTCCATGTCATTGTCTATTCCAGGGTAGCAGCTCTCACCCCTCTCTTTGGCAGTGGACAATATCCAGGGTGAGCTCAGCTGTGTTTCAGATATCGTAATAGCTTGACCTCAGACACCTGAATGCAGGCTGATCTGCCCCAAAAAACACAGGGGCTTGAAGAAGGAAATCTGTGGAGCCTGTGCTGCCTTCAGAAGAGTCAATCCCACCTGGCTCCTGAGGGTTTCAGGAGCTCACAGAGCATTTCAGGAGTTGAATGAATGAGCATGAGGCTGTGAAACCAATCAACCCAATTCATGTCAGAATGTAAATTTGTTTGGAACAGTTCTTGAAGAACAAATCAAAAACATTTTAAACAGAATGGACTGAGATTGCAATTTGAACAAAAGGTATTAATGTATTCTGTTTGTATGCAGTTTACCTGCACTAATGTATTTTGCTGCTGAAGTTGTTTCTAAAGTAGAAAGGCATATGACTCCATTGACATAGAATACCACAAATACTCATTATGTAACTAATTCCTACCTTTTACTGTTTCACATCACTGAGAACTTATGAAAATTCCCTCAGTTTTAAACGTCACTGATTATTTTCTCTGTACAAACACTTGGAAAATAAGGATTCTCTCCATACGAAAAACTACAGCAGTTATGTCTGCACCTGTTTTATCTACTCATCATCATAAAAACCTATGAGGAGGAAAAAGTGCTCTAGTTACACCAGAAATTAATAAATCACGGCTGAATTTCTGCAAGCAAAGGTCTTCTCTGATTGCAGGGTACGTTATTAACACTTTGAACCTTGAGTGTTTGTTCTTGGGCTGCAGCACATCCTCTCTGTCAGCCACCAGCTGGCAGAAAACAACTCCCAGTAAATCCCAGCACAACTTTGCAGGGATGTTTGGCTGTGAACAGTGCCCTGCTCAGTACTCACCAGTGCTTTGGCATTGGGATTAGCTTTCTTATCCAAGAGAACCTTGGCGACTTTGTAGTGGCCGCAGTGGGCAGCAACATGCAGCGCCGTCAGGTAGTCATTGGTGACATCGTCCACAGGCACGTTGTGCTGGATCAGGAGCTGAACACAGTTTAGATGATCCCCTTGTGTTGCCATGTGCAACGGAGACAAACCATTCTGCCAACAGAGAGACCCAGCACGGATGGGTTAGAAGATGCTCCGAGAAGGGAAACTCCTCCGCGTTGTTCTTGGAGTGTTTGTTGTAGGAAGAATTTTACAAGCCCAGAGAGAAGCCAAAATAAACTTAACATGTTCAGTGTGAGGATGGAGGTTCTTACTCCAGAATTTGAAGCTTGTTTGGTTAGAGTTTGTAGGCAGCCCCAGACTGAAAAACCGTCATAACATACCAGCCATGCTCTAAATGTAGTTTCCTTCCACGGCATGCCTCAGACAAGCTGCTCAATTTACATGAGGAACAGCACTTTGTGACTTTTAACACCCCAGCCAGGGAATTTGCTGGTTTTTAAAGCAGAATTAAAACTCGCCATTCTAAATGTGGCCTGTATAAACCAGGCATGGCAGCACAGGTCAGAGCATCACCCTGTGAAATCTACAGCCTTCCTTCATCCCTCCATTGGTGTTTTACTGAATTTGGGTTGTACACATGCTTACACCACATTATCCAACTCTGGAAACCACTCTTCCCAGTCCACAGTGGTAAAACACCAAAAGCTTCAACTGGGCTAAAAATCTCTGAATAAAACCTCCATGCTGTGACCTACCAGCAACAGTGGTAAAGCTGTTCCACCAGGGAAACCCCTGAGAGAGACTCATGCACCAGTGAATCATGTCTTGCCATGTTTAAAATACTGAAAAAAGCTGCCAAAATATATTATATTTCCAGAATAAAACCATGAGAGAAAATTCTCAAAAATTGAAAGGCCTGACACTATTTCATGATGAAAGATTAAAAATATACGCCAGAATGAAAGAGCCTTTGTTAGCAGTGGTACACAGCTCCTCCTCTCAGCTGTAGGTTTTTTTTTTTTTACTCGATTCTTCTGATGCCAAAATTAGTTTTGAGTGCAGAAGCTATTCTTGTAGCAGCACACAATAGTTTATAAGCTGTAAGTGACTGCCAGTACACTGTGTCTGCATTGGGGAACACAAACCTTTGCTCACAGACGCAGTGCCCTCATGTGACCGCAGCCAGCAAAGGCAAAGCAGCGAAGCAAAACCAGCCCAGATCTCGGGCTCTGAAACAGACCCTTCCTGTGGGAATGCAGGGCATCCCTCTGGCTGCTCTGGAAGGTCTGGGACCCTGGCAGGGGGTCAGGAACCCCCCTGGACAGAGCCCCCCGAGACACTGTCTGTGATCTCTGTCCATGGAAAAGAGTTTTCAATCTTACAGGATGAATTACAAGCTCTGAGTGTTTGATATAAGTAATAATTAGTGTGGCACGGGTGCAAAAGTAGAATTTTAGAATTCTAGATAAAGGGGTTCAAAGGGGACAAGATGGAGGAAATTGGGTGTGTCTTGTCCTTTTTCTCCTTCTCCATGCCCTCCACGTTTCACTGTAGTGTTGGCATTTTTCTATTGGTTTAGGCTGGGGACACACTGTTCAATGTAGGTGACAGATATTGGCACATTATTGTAAATCCAGCACAGGTAGTTTCTGGTATTTAATGTTTGTAACATCCCACTGAGGGCAGAGCCCCACACGCTGCCCTGCAGGACAGAGCTGCGGCAGGGCAGCAGAACATGTTAGAGATAAACAGAATAAACAACCTTGAAACCAGCACAGACAAATTATGGCTTCTTCTTTGGTAGCAGGGCAGAAAGACAGAGACTTGCTACAATCTCGGGATCATTTAAATACCACAGATTCCATCACCTTCCCTCAGCCATGTGACAACAGCCAGAACCCAAAAGAAAGGTGGAAATACGCAGCGGAACAATATTTGAACTCGAGATGGAAACAGGATGGTGAAAGCAAACTGGCGCATCCTGTCAGAACTGGAGAGCAGTTTACTTGCAGCACTGAGACACAGACACTCTCGGACACAGTTATATCTTTCAAGTAAGATTATCTCATGGGCATCTCACTTGTGATTTATGTTGGCTTGGATAAGCCTCTCTCCCATTCCCAAAGGCTACTATAGCAATTATCTGCATGGAAGCTTGATACTAACAAGGCATTTTAAATATTTTCACTGTCTTCTACTGTAGTTAGCAGTAGAACAAAAAAGATTAATTTCATTTGGTCACCGAGTCCTCCTGGTAACAGTTTATAACTGATGATGCTTTTTAGGTGAGAGTAAAAAAATAATGAAACTTTAAATACCATCCCGCTCCATTTTTATAAGAAAGATCCTTCAGGTGAAATGTGTTGTTCTTCACAGTAACAGCCAATAAACCATGCCTATTAATGGAGTAAGAGATTGAGAAGTTGATATGAGACTCCCTCATAGTAGAGACTTGTACCAGAAAGACTAATATGGATGGAAAAGAAAAGAAGAAACAGCCAATTTGAAAAATCAGCAAAATACTTGATAAAAATCTGTCATGGACAAGAGAAGTGAAGAGCTAGCCAGACCTCATGCAGAAAAGTAAGAGACAAGACTGGATGCTAAAGAATATTAAAAAGACAAAAATATAATTGGAAAATTGTCTTTTGTTATACCCTAAACAGGCTTATTTCTGTTGCAGTTGATGATACTCCATAACCTTACACAAATCAATATTTCAATACCACATTCAAAATAAAAATATTACATGCAAGAGTGTTCTCCAGGCCCATATCCTTCTTGTGAGAGACAACCCAACAATGACCCTAAGAAGTGATCTGGTGCTTTAGGATGGAGCTACTTTATAAATACTCTTACATTACTGATTTTTTTTAAAGATTGCCAAGAAACTATTAAAAGGGAAAAAAGTTCAAGATTAATCAAAGATATTGACCATTAAGGACCATAAGGTCACACCATACCTTAAAACAACCAAATAGAAAAATCTCAGAACAAAACAGGGCCATAGAGATGGTACAAAGTATCAACTGTCTGACTAGGTAAATCTAAAATTACTGAGCTTATTTTGTAGCTGTGTCAAAGAGCTTTAATCTGGGAAAGTGCCATTAACTCTAGGGTGAGAAAAAAGAAAAACACAAAGAGCCAAAGAAGTCTGGAAAAGCAGCAATTAAAAAAAGATGTACAGCTATTAACAGGAATGTAATTTTTTTACATCCAAAATCACTGGCATGTTCAGGACTAGAATTCCCTTTTCATTTTGCCTGTAGAAATCCCCATATAATTCATTAGGTCCCCGCCTTCCCTGAAAATAAATCTAAGGATCTTCCAGTGCACAAAAGGGTCAGCACTACACTAAACCATCTCTAGCAGGAAATAGCTATCAAACTGCAGCCTAGTTATTATTCTGAAAGAGTTTTATATAACATGAGAAAACTTTGTGAAGTTCAAATTCTTTCAAAGATGTGTCCTATTTCCAATAATATATGATTTAATTTGAAGAGAATGGAGCCACTTATTTTTGCAGAGGACAGTACTGCAGTTTAGTGCCAAATGGATGAATTCATTTATGCCATTCAGAGGTACATCCACTTCCTAGCTTACCTTCTGAAAGTGGTAAAATTAACACATCAGAAGGAACTGCAGGAAGTTCTGCACTTTCTTCTGTTCACTTTTTAACATGTAACAGCTTTCCCTCTTCCAGAGGGGGCTCTTATTTTGCAAAAGTTGTTTATATAAGCCTCTGCAGATCAACATCCAGTCTGTCTCTCAGCCTTAGGCAATTTCTAACCCACTATCCCATGTAATCTGCCTGATTTTGTCTAGTGAACTCAGGCTAGGCTGTGTGAGTCTGATCAGGGAGAGCCACAAACTCAAAAGCTAC
Source organism: Taeniopygia guttata (assembly GCF_048771995.1). Lineage (NCBI taxonomy): Eukaryota > Metazoa > Chordata > Aves > Passeriformes > Estrildidae > Taeniopygia > Taeniopygia guttata. Next base: position 8,463,938 of record NC_133031.1, on the reverse strand, counting down.
AGTCCTTGAACAGCAGCTTAAGCTTGGGGATAACACCTGAAAATACAACACTCAACAAAGAAATGTAGTTCCTTAGGAGAGGTTTTCATTTACAATGGTGGAAATGGAAGAAATAGGGTGTATGTTTATGTGGATCTCCTTTGGTTTGGTTCGTTGTTGTGGGGTTTTTTGTTTGGTTGGGGGTTTTGTGGTTTTGCTTTGGTGGCGGTTTGGATTTTTTTCCTTTCCTTTAAATAAAAAAAAAAAAAAAAAAGAACTTTCCAAGAGGGTGAAAGAGCCTTTCTCCCTGGAGTATGAGCTCTAGGCTCTACGAGTGGCAGATGTGGCCCAAGGGGTTCCTAGACAGCCCCTTGTGGTTCTCCCCTGCTCATGGAGTTTGCAAGCTAGGACTGGGAGCCCATGGAAATTCCACACGTAGAGGATGGGTGAAAACTGTCTGTCAGATTACCCATGACAGCCCTTGCCAGTGACTCACTGAGCAGAGGAAAGCTGGTGCCAACCTCCCCAAACAAATGCTAAATATAATCCAGTAAAGGGGGAAAAAAGGAGGGAGGAGAAAAGCAGAATATAGAAGGGTGCTGAGACAGAATAGGACAGGATGACAGAGAGAGAAAAGAAATAACAACGGAAAAGAAATGTTGCTGAAACACACTGGTTACAGACTAAATAAAAAAAAAACAAAAAACATGTAGTGGAAGGTTATCTTTGGAAAGAACCTCAACAAATTGCACAGCCCAAATGTCATCCCTGAATGGGGAAGCCATGGATTGCAGTGGTGCAAAGCAGGCTGCTGCTCTGAGATTTGAAATCAGCAGTAACAGCAGACACCACTGCCAGAAGAGTTCTGGCAAGTGCTTCCTTTAATGCCAGCCCTTGGGTCTAAAGCAATCTGTGCATCCTGGCACAGGTGATTTGAAATTATCAGGAAGAATTTTGCATGATAAACTGCAGAAAGCCAGAGAGGGGAGAATCTGATAATCAGGCTAAGTCCTTAGGAAATACGAGCTGTCTCTGCAAAGGGACATTGCTCTATTTTTATCTCTTGTCTCTTCTCTAGCCTTAGGGTAAATTGGTACAAGCTGAAGATTTATTGTAATCACTGTGTATTTATTCCAGGATAGACACAGAGTTCTTCAGCTACTGAAATTCTGAGGGATAGGGTTACCACACAAGCCTTTTTGGTTAGCACAGAAATCTTTTCTTGTATATCTCGATTTAACACATTTTACATATGCAGACGTGCTCTACATACGGCATTCACTTTGGAGAGCTCCCACACAGTTACTTTAAATAACTAAGAAATAGAAAAGTTATTGCCAAGCCCTTAAATATATGAGACATACAGAATTACATTAGGAAAAAGAAAAAAAAAAAATGTGTAAGGATTATCCCACCAGGAAAGAGTATCAGTTACCTTGGTTTTGGAAAGAATAGGGGCACCACGATCCAGCAGCATTTCTACAACCTGTTCATGGCCACTTCTTGCTCCACAGTGGAGGGGGGTCAGCCCATCCTGTGGGATACAGAGTTAGAACTGATTAGTGTCAGACATGCTAAAGTCTTGCACACTTTTGTAGAGAGCTGTGATGTCCCATGAGGCTCATTAATTCCTGCAAGGCGCTGCTCTTCTGTAAATGAACACTTGAACCTGTTTGTTCAAACCAACAGAGCACATTCTGGCTCTGATTTTCTGCATGTGTGAATAGTCATATCACACTGGTGCCCATGCAATGGGCCCCTTACAGGCCCTCACTTCACATGCAAGGTAAAGATGAGATTGCACTTCAGGTGCTTTTTGCCTGCATGCCTTGGAGAAAACTGTGCCTCTCATTTGTCAGTATGCATCGCAGTCAGTGGATAGTCAGTTAGTCTGAGAGGGAAAAAAAATCCTCCTCAGAATTTTTTATTACACTGATTTTGACAAGTGTACAGCAGATGAGAAAAGCTTCTTAATCCCAGGTGATGGAAGTATGTTGGATTCACTTCTGTCTCACTGTGCAGACTGTGCTATGTGACCTCCAGCTGAATGACTGGCCTAGAGTCAAGGCATACTGCCCATACCCCTTTTGGAATACTTTGCTTAGTAATAGTCAACATTCTACTGCTTGTTGCAAATAATGATGCCAAAGTTTAAAGAAACTTTGCTTTTTCAATTTACAAGTCACAAAGGAAGGGGCTTTTCTCTGGTGTCTTCCACTACTCTTAAAACATGTATGTTGTATTGTCTAGAATAAGTATGTCACATCATTTTAATACAAGGGATTATCTAAAATTCCTTCTTACATACTCTCTTCACACACATACACTTCCCCTCCATTTCTGTATGATAGCAAGTATTATTAAGGCACCTCCTTAATAATACTTTTCATGTGGAATTATAATATTCTTCCTTGGTAATTCCTAAACCACACTCTACTGGAATATCAGCTTAAACCCTGCAAAGTGTAGAGGGCAGCCAGGGAGAGGGAGGAGCTGGTTCAGAGAGCATTACATTCTCCAGCTTCTACATTTTCGCCTGCTCCTGATAAACCTATAAAAGATAACGGCTAGGAATTGTCATGATAAACTTTTCCTGGTACTTTCATTTAAAACCTGTACGGTTCTCATTGTGCATGTTTTTCCATTTAAAATAAGGCATATATTTTTAGCATAGATGAAAATAAAAATTTGGTTCAGACTTTAGTCCCTTAACACAGGGAGTTATTTGTTCCCACAAGATGAATGCAGCTTGGCCCACAATGCTTCTTACTGACAACTCAAGTCAATTCTATTGTAATTTCTGTTTCTTCCTGCTATTTAAGCCCATAAAGTACTGGGAAGTGCATCTTGTTAAAATGATACTACACAAATTCAAGATGTATTGCTCAAAACACTTAAGACAAAAAGATACCAAAACCCACAAATTAAGCATTTTTTCAGCTGAGTTGCAAATGTTTTGCCATAGCTTCATAAGTGTTTAAAATGGGTAATGCATATTTCTTATACCAGTAGCTCCCACAGGTGAGGGCATTTCACGTACCGAGCAGACACAAACATTTGATATGAAAATATCACCTACAATAAAAAAGAAAACTTGTATATGAAAGAAAATCAAACCCAGCAAGGCTAGGTAACTACAGACCTGTAGGCAAGAGCCGAAAATCACCATGTACATTAGATTGTTCACCCTTTTTACTTCCTATAATTATCACATGCTGCTGGTACATCAAAGTCAGATACTCAAGCTGGTCAGGAACCAAAGTTAGAGACAATTTTCCAGATTTAACACCTCCCTAGGCCATTTCACCAACATGCCATGGTTAGCTCACAGAAAATGAGCCACATTTGATTATCTTCCTGTACCAGCCTAGACCCTTCCAGTGCTCTCAGAGCACAGCACTCACCCCTCTGTGGGTATTTCTGGCTGACAAGGCTTCTATGGCTCAGGAGGAGCAAGAAATCATGCTTGGCCAGCTGGACCTTATTCTGGGCCACACAGCTGGACCTCATTCTGGGCCACACAGCTGGACCTCATTCTGGCCACACAGCTGGACCTCATTCTGGGCCACACAGCAGATGCATCACATGTGACACAACAGGACAATGCACAGGGGTGCTCGTCAGGACAGCTGATCTACAGCTATTGTTCACATGATGTCAGGTCTCTCTCTGCAAAGAGCAAATACGCTCCAAGACAGATCATTTGGCTGCACAGATTTTTTTTTTTTTTTTTTTTTTTTTGGGTAGTTTCAAAAAGCACTATTACTGGTTTAGTTATTTGGTACATGACACTCAGAGCAGGTAAAGAAATGTGCAGGGGCAATCTGAAATGCAGATCAGAAAGACATCTTTTTCTGAGATTGAAACAGATTGCCATGAGCTCAGCAAGACTTCACTGACTTTGTTAGGAGATTTTCTAGTTGCTTATTTACTCTTAACATAGACTATACTATGTGAAGCATAAAATATATTACATGTATTAGGAAGCAGACTTGCCTTAATATGAGTCTGCAATGGCTCAGAAAAACCATTACAAACGATTATGACAATAATCTGCAGATTAAGGACTCTGTAAGTATGCACTGACATGATAAATCATATCATCTCTATTATCTATCCCTCCAGAGAGGCTGAGAGCAGCTTCAGCAAAGCCAAGAGGACAATAGGAGGAGCTATGATTAGGTACAAGCTTCCCATTAGCATTGCACACCCATTTCTGGGGCTGCTGCCTGCTTTAGCTTTTATTTTAAACACACACACAGACACAAATGAAACCTAAGCATTGTTTCTGGTCCCTGTTGACACTCAGGTGCCTGTGTAGCTCCCTGATCTTGTTACACTGGACCCTAAACTGTCCCAAGACTGAGCTTTCCTGCTGCTGTGTGTTTCCTTGTGTGGCTTTAAGGGAGCCCTGAGCAGCGTGGGGCCAGCACAGAGCAGCCTCCTGGTACTCCCGAGCTGCCTCTTCCCTGTCAATGCTCACCCAGGATTCCCCTTGCACCACAGCATCCTCTGGGCTGTCTCCCAAAGCCACAGCAGCCTCAGGACCACAGCGCTCACATCAGTGAGCATCAGCTTCTAACCCAGTCTAAGAGTGATGAAACCAAGCACAATATCCAGCAAACTGAAATGTTTTATAAATATTCAGCAATATTGTCCGAGTTTGACAGCCTTGGCAGGAGCAGCAGGCACTCCAGTCCCCTGGGCCAGAGGTAACAGCACACATTCCCAGAAGAGCAGTTCCTGCTGCCTCCAGGGTTTATCTGCTGAGGGACTCTCCATGCACACACTCAGCCCAGCAGGGCTCTGCCCCACAGCCCCTCCATGCTCCAGGTCTCCTGAATTCTTCACTCCACTGGCAAACTATTGCAAAGTGCCCCTTCTGGGCAGTAGGGCAACCAGCAAGGTTTGCTCTCCCTGCACGTGAAAGCACACTCAGAATGCCAAGGCAGTGCTACTCCACTTATATCTTAATACATGTGGTTTTTCTGCAGCAGCTTATGCATGATCTGATGCATCTTCAAAGAGCATATCCCACATGTTTGCATGCAGATATGTGTGCTGGGCCTGTTGTTTAGCCGCAAAATCAGTAGAATGAAGATTATAAACACTTACTGTTAATCCAGGTTAAAACTTGCTTGCTGCCTGCTTCAGACTCAAATTCACTTTGGCATATACAGTATTAGACAGCCAAAGCAAATCAAGCTAATTTAATCAACCTCTCTAATTAAATTTTAATTTTTAAAGTCTTTTCTGGAAGACATAAAAAACATAATTAGGGCAACATTCAGTAAACACGTTACATGAGACATTAACAGGCCTTTGCCCAGAATCTTGGCTAAAAACCAGAATTATTAAAGCTGCCCTGGCAGCACATAGTTCTTGACGGGTACCCCTAAGAAGTCAGTACCCAGCTCCAAATACCAGTTGCTAGACATCTCACACAGAAAAAGAAAACAGAGGGAAGATGAACAGCTGGTTAAAATAAAGAATGCAACATAGCATGAACTAAAATGGAAAAAAAAAGGCATGTCTGAGTCTCAAATTAGTTTTAACATAATTTTTGGGATGTGTCTCACATGTTCTCTCAATTCCCAACTACAGTGTGCAGGTGTGTAAGAGTATAATAGTGCTCATCAAATCCCACTCCTAATGAATCCAGAGAAAGTGGGAACTCCTGGATTACTTTTACAGTAATTTAAACAGGATAAGGATTTAGCCCTTCGTGTTAACCTTTTGTGCAGTACTTCAGCACTGCAGTTTCCTGAACCATCTGTCAGCAGCAAACGCAAATGCTCATGTCAGTGACTAAGGAAATCATTACCTCAACTTACTTATTACTCAGGAAAGGCTTTTCATTAATTTATCTGTAAAATGATTCTTTTTGTGAACAACAAAAAAAACCAAAAAAAGGCATTACGTGGAGAGTATTCCAGTATCCCATACAGAGGATGGATTGCAGGAACAGACCACAAAATACCAACCAAATAGATAAATCTGTCCCATTTAAGAGTCAGAGTAGCAAATCCTGGCTGTTAGTGTTTGGTCAACAACACAAAATAGTATGTTCTGCATTCTGATTTAAAGGTGAAATACAGACATGAAACAGGAGAAACAATGGCCTAAGAATTTTTCCCCTGAGCAGTAGACACCAGAAATTTCAAGATACCTTTTTATCCTTTCATAAGGGTACAGAACCTTTGCCGTTTACCATTAAGGAAGTATTTTGTCTTCAATAATCAATCTTTGAATTAAATAATATCATAATGTCCAAGACAAAAAAACCCTATCCTGACAGAATAAAAAAATCTGCTTATCTCTTACATACAAAAATTCTGTTACTCTCTTAAAAAATAGGAAAAAAAAGAGAGAGGTCTCACACTTATAAATATGGCACTAGGAGACTCACTTATTTTCACATGGAAATCCCACCTGTTATCAAGCTGTGTGTGCATTCAGCACCTGCCCCTCACAGAACACACAAGGCTGGGCTCTGCCTGGGCATCCAGCTGATAAGCAGAACTTTGACACATGTATTAGGGAGACAGCCTCAGCTGCTCTTTGCCTTTCAATGCATTCAGCAGTGGTGATGCTGTTGTAAAGGATATGACCAGAGCCTTTGCCATCCTGTATTTTTGTAGGGCCATTCTATATCTGGGACATTGAAAAGAAAAAGAGTGATAAAAAAAAAAATTACGAAATAAATATATCTTGATTGTTCAGCCTTGGAAAACAACATTGGGTCAGGTTGGAACAACAGGAGAGATTTAGCAGGAACATGTGTTGTGCCAGCTCAGAGCAATCAATCTTTGCTATTGAATATGAGAACCAGGCAGGCACTCCTGAAACAATGCCCTTTGTCCACCCAGCACCACATCCCTCTCAGCTTTTTCTTGCTTTTGGTACCGATTTCTGAGCCCTCCGGCGCTGTTATCCCGCAGCGCTGCGAGGCTCCGGGAGCCGCCCCGGCACGGCCCGGCCCCAGGCCCGGCACGGTACAGCCAGGCCCGGCACAGCCCGGCACGGCCCGGCCCCAGGCCCGGCACGGCCCCGCAGTCCCGCACACCCCTGCCGGCCCCTGCGGAGGATGGGTGGTTGGGAAGCAGCCTCTGGGGAGAGCCAGAAAAACAAACCCGTGCTTCGTGAACCGCAGTCATCGCTGCCTTTTGCCTCAGTGGGAAGCTGTGCCAGACTCAGGAGCTGTTAATGCTTCTGCCCTCTTCCTAGATCCTGTTTCCGTCCCAGCCTGTATTTTTAGTTACATAAATTATCCCAGTGTCTGACCCCGAGTTTGTGATAGAGGAAATGAAGCAGAGCACGGATTTTCCTAACTTAAAGAACTAACTTGACTCCTACTATTTAAAGTACTGGTCCCTAATGATTTGGACTGCAGTGGGCCCTTGCAGAGGGAAGCAACTAATCCCTCACCAAGTCCCTTTCTCCCTGCTCTGTCCCTCCCCACCACAAGGTAGAATCACACTCCTCAACCTGGTACCCCTATGTGGCACAGAGGAGGTTGGAATTTCAGTCCAGATACTGTACCCACCATCCACATTACCCAGGAAAAGTCATCTCTTCCATGCTGCCCAATTAGAAAAAAACTTATAAACATTTTAGAAAGAAACCATCAGCTACCAAAGGTAAAATAGAAGTAATAAGGAAGAACATGTGGAGAGAATGAAGAGATGACAAAATAAATTGACCCAGTTTCTGAATTCGACAGAGAAAAAAACCACGAATGTGCCTAACAAGCACTGCAGGAAATCTCAGAGACTACAGTAACCAAACAAAAATCTGTGAATACAAGAACAACTGTTGAAAAACTATTCTTAGGTTATTAATTTATTTCGCTTAGAATGATTCTGAACAGTAGAACTTCTACAAATGAATTCAAAGTGGAAAAGGTAGAGGCGATAAATTAACATGTCAAGAAAATATTATGGTCAGAAAGTTATTGGGACAGCTCTTGAGAGTTACCTCGCACACACAGAAGTGTGTTGGAAAGATTGCCCTGACAGCCCACAGCACCAGCACCACTAGTTCCAGACTTACTTCCAAACATTTGAACTTTTTCCTTCTCTCTCGCTCTTTTTTTTTTTTTTTTTTCCTGCTGTGGAAGTAAATAAAATATTTATTTACTTGGCTTGGTTGAGTTTTAACTCCAGCAGTTAGACATAACCATATGCATTGAGTTTCTAAGTCACTGAGGGCACTGAGTTAGGTGCCAGCCTGATGGAAACCATCCCTGTGCCTGACACGTGTGCCAACAAATCCCACACAGAGCCTGAGCTGCAGGAGGCTCATCAGCCACACCAGACTCTGTGACACTGCCTGTGGACAGTGAAAGGCAAACACATACTGCAGCTCAAAATTACCCTGCTAGCATTCAAATTCTGAAATATCTGACCTGAATTCTCATCTTTTAGCATCCTCCTGCACATTCACCTCTACTCCCAAACAGATAAAAGCAGCTCCTAATTAAACACTGGAAAGGGAACAAGGAAATTGTTGGCTCTAAGCTTTGCCATCCTTGGTGTTTCACACACTGCTGTAAGAGATGCAAAATGTTAGTATCCGACTGCAATAATTTCATTAAAAATAAATGCAGTGCAGCTGTAGTAGCCTGCTGGGAAGATGAATGATTTAAGCTCTACAGCAACACACAGGTCAGAGGCAAAAATTCCACACAGTCACTCACAGCACTCACACTTGAGCTTACCCTTGTTTTGGCATCAATTTTAGCTCCTCGATCAAGTAGGAGTTTGACCATATTTGCATTTCCCCTTTTTGATGCAACATGTAATGGCGTGATATCATTCTGTGGAAGAAAACAACATGAAAATAAATATGCATTTGTCTGTCTTTAATGAATTCCATTTTTGGTTTGCTCACAGAGTGAATTATGCCAAATTTGCTAAATCATAACACAGTTTGTTTTCCTGGGAGCATGAAAGCAAAGAGAAGCTGTGTTCAACCTCACATGTGAATTACTGGCCTGATATCTCAACCTGCACTGGGTGAAGACAGAAGTCAAATTATTGGTAGGGTTATAAGATGATGTGATTGTGCCTCACCTCACAACTTTTGCTTAAGGGTTGAACTTAGGCAATTTTACTGAATCTTAGCAATTTAATCCAGCTGTGATTGTTTATGAGACTGTAGTGATAAGGATTTGTACCTCAACTTCACCAGCCTTGTAGGAGCCATAGAAAAATAAACAAAACCATTATATCTGCAGATTTCATACAGAAATTATTACTTATTTCTGAACATTATCAGCAAACTCTGAAAGCCTAGCAAGCACCTTTGTTTTAGTTCCACTGCTAGTTTTGCCTACTCAGTTTGTTCCTCTAATGGGTGCAACACCGTGTTGCAGTGGGGCTGCAGAGAAGTGTGTGTGCTTCCCTGAGCTGTGCCTGGCAGGCTGGCACAGGCAGGGATGCTGCACATCCAGGACAGTTACATAACCCACGCTGAGCACACACAGGCACTTCCTTAACAAGATGCAGCCAGGACGTCTCTTCATGCTCTGATGAATCCTTTATCTCGTGGCGTATGAAGGCCACGTCCTGTATATATTTGATCATATGGAGCCAAGTAAAAATAAAAGGATCTAAACAGAGCATGCAGCTAGTGTATGCAGACACACAGAATTGTAAAGGACGTGTTCCTGAGAGCTCAGGGCAGCACAAACAGCTGGCTGTGTAAAGCAGAGCCCTGGGACCCAGCAGAATGCAGCACACGCAGTGGGTGTGTGTCCCGTGGCTGTCTGACCTGGCCAACAGAGCCTTCAGCAGCGCTTCCTCAGAACCACAGGTGAGTGGAGTGATGGAGAAGCAGCACCAAGAAAAGATCCCATCTCAGGTGTACCAAGCTGACTCACAGCCTAATCATAACACCAAGTATCTCATGCAGTTGTTACGATTTCATTTACACAAAATTTCACTATGAAGCAAACTCACAGCTACTAGAAAGTACTAATTAATATTATCACAGAGGTAAAATACATGTTATCAAGGTTAAATGACAGAGATCCTTCCTACAATATTCATGAACATTAGAGGATCAAAGTGATGACTGTACTAGGGCTGCTTCTCATTCCTTTAAAAAGCAAAGTAAAGCAAGAAGATGCTTAGCACATGAAACAGAAAGTGCAGCACTCTGCTTTCAGGGAGGTAAAACTGTGTGATCACTTAAATCTTCTGTGAGATGGTTTTGAAAAAAAAAGAGTTAATTCTATTTGACTGGGAGCTGACACTGGATATAATATGGGGTCACTACATTACTGTACCAGTCACAAAAAGAACAGAAAAAAAATGAGCAAAACAATTATGTGGAGATACTGTCTGCTTTTTTTCCTCTTCCCAGGAGAAAAGATGTTACTGAGGTCAGAGAGAGAGAGAGATGAATTCTACTTTCTCATGAAAAAAATGGTAAAGGAAATAACTTTTATGTCTTCAAGTAAAGAGTACTGCAGGTAATTTAGATTCAAGAAACAGCTTTTTCTATTGCTGATGTTAAGGGGTAAAGAGGTTAACCCTGCCTAATACACCCTACTGCCCTGTTAATACATCAAAATAATTTAGTACTAATAATTTACTGCCTCATACACAGAAAAGAAGAGAAGCATTTTCTAAGCATCAAGAAAGAAGTGGAGGAGGAAGGAACAGCATTACAAAGGGCAAGAAAAACACTTGTTAGAAGTCTGGTATTCATTCATCTAGACACTAAGCTGAATCCATTGCAGCACAAGGGAGGGCATAACCACATAAGAATGTGCACTTTGGATCTATTTATTTGCCAGTCAAAGCTTCTGCTGCCATGAATGAAGGAGGGCTGATTCTGGAATAGAGGGATGAGTGCTGGCAAATACAGAGCTCAAAACTAAGAGATGGCTTCTCCTTAGCAATTAAGGGTTAGGTGACACTGTTTGCTTGCAATGGGGGGAAAAAATGAAAAATATCCACTTTCATGTTCAAAACCAAGTCCTGTTCAAATGACATCCATATTTCTGGATTGCTACCAAAACTATTAGGACAGCATATTTCTCTCCCAGCTTCTGACAGGGGTGATCACGCCGGCCGGAAATGTGAGGAAATTCTACAGCACCGAATAAGGACTGAGCTCGAGAGCTACCAAGCCATCTTTGCTCTATGTGATCACCTGTCTTTACAAAAAAACATATAAATATAATGTCTAGATCATCTTGAAACCTGGATTACTTTCTGTTGAAAATAGGCAGCAAGTTCACATCATGAAGAGATGGAAGGAGAAAGGATGTGATCGTACCAAAAAAAATTTGTGAGAAAAGCCAACTACACACAGCTTCCCTGAAATAATTAATGGAGCAGGAGGAATCAAGCAAATTAAGCTCTATATGTCCAGTATAATATCTGTCCTTATAGCTGACAAAAGAGCTCCTCATTCCTAGGAAAGGGCACTCATTCTCTTGGAAGGAGTTTGCAGTTTTTTGTTGTACTTTACTAACCTGATCAGACAGTTCATTAAAAAATGAAGGAATGAAGGATTAAAAACACTTTCAACCTTTTTTACCCTTAACATCTCAGTAAAACACTGTGAGGAAAAGAAGGGGAAAAAAGAGAGGGGGCAATTCTCCATTCAGAATTTAATTTTCCTGTTTAGCTATTTAAGCTTCTACTGGCAGCAAAGAATGTGAAGTAATAATTCAGCTGGCTGAGAGTTTTGACTCCAAACAGATGAAGGAAGAGATGCATGATGTGAATGCTTGAATAATTGCACACTGATGCTCTGGCTAAGAAACTTGTCTTTGGTCAATACTGTGTTGTCCCAAGGGTTGAAGAATCACAGGTAGAAGTTTCATGTGTATGGTCCTTCCCCATCTCTCAATGAAGAAGTGAAAAAACCTCAGCCAACACCATTATTAATTTTTCTGATGACAAAACATAAAGCAAGGAACTCAAAATGGAGTTATTTGTACTTGTCACAAGAAACAGGAGGTAAAAAAAGCTTCATAATATGTGCAACTTTGGTGTTGTTTATTAACACTAAAACTGTGGTATCAGCAAACAAAATAGCCACCAAATGTAAGGTTCTGAATTCTTCAGTGTATCAACAACATCTGCTGTCTTTTCAGTCTATTTTTATCCGTTTGATCTTCTATAAATTTCTCCCTTTGTTCTTAAGATAGAATAGTAAATCAGGAAATTTTTGAAGCTGTTTTCCTGCAGTAATAAAGCTGAAATGCCTTCCAAAAGTTGCCATTAAAATATGTGCTTCACATTTAGAGTTCCTGCTGGAGTGCTGCTTGTTGAAATATCCAATGCTGGGTAATGTCTCAGGTAGACCCCTTCACACTGAGGTCCAATTTGTGTGTTAATAAATTCTACAGGGAATAGGAAGCATCACTGTGAGAACAGCAAGCTAAAACTATGGAGAGAATGGGCCACAGTATTATCAACTAGAACACAGCCTTTCCTCTCCTTCTTGGCAGATTTCCTGGGACAAGTGACCTGAAGTACTCTGAGACCATACATAGCTCAAACGCCATGGATTAGGTGCATGCAACTTTTTCTACACTTCACAGCACTGTGGATGGTGGTTTTCCCTTTGTCTCCCTCACTGCCTGCTGCAGCCCACCACCCCCTCACACAGGGCTCGTGCCTTCCTCCAGAGCCACGCAACAACCACAAATACAATGGGAGAGTGACCTGCATTTAGCTTGTACCTGATCAGAGGGAACACCAAGCCTTTCCAGCTGCAGCTCTCTATCTATAGCTTCATAAGAAAACTCAAAAACTTTTCAGTTATCTTGTGTTGAGAAAGGAGCCACCGAACATGTCCCAGCTGAAATGAGATCAGCTGCCCTCTGACACACGGTGTTATCCATCACAGCAGTTCAGAATGGCTCCTTTCTACTACAAATTAACCACATGAATGGCTAGGAAGTCAAGGAAAAAATAGGGTTAAAATCATCAGTGTGCAAAGTACATCTTATATGGTTCCATTTGAATGCATTTAGAAAACCAGGAACTCCCCCTGGGTTTCTGGTGTGCTATACTGTCCTACGAGATTGCCTCCTTCTCCCATCACAGCCAGAGTCTTACAAGCACAAGGATGCTAATAATAACTAAGAAAAGTAAATGGTTGCACTTACAGCTTCATATTGGGATCTGAATGCACCTTAAAGGAAGGCATGAAACAAAGGGAAAAGCTTTCCAGTCATGTGCTGCATTGATTTAAATGCTGACTGAGCAGCTGATCACATCAGGACTGTGAAAACTCATTGCCAGTCACATGGACTTGGCATTTATTCTTGCTACCTCTGAGCTCTCCCAGCCTCTCAATAGAGTGCAGTTTTAATAGAAAAATTACATTATCTGATTTCAAATTTCACTTCCTTGATTTAAAACAAACCAGAACAGTTTCATACCAAAATGTTCAGATTAACTTGGAATTTAGTGAGACAGTTCTCACTCCTCAACTGAGAGCAAACTCTAGGAATAGCTTAATATTGACACAGAATGTGTGACTAAGACAGAAGCTGAAAACAGCCAGAGTGCCATAACAGAAATTTCTTACAGAGTCTGGAAAATCCCTTCAGCATTAGAGGTTTTTAAGGAAAGAGCATAATGGTGGTTTTTGCATACTAGAATTGTCAGCAGCACCTCTGCATTGTTATTACCACTATTACCAGGTTTTGGAGGTATGGGAAGATGGTGGTATGCATTTAAAGATTCTCATATGCAACTATGCAACAACATCAACATGTTGTATGTTAAAACACTCAATATCCTGCCCTGTATTTTTCTGCAGTTCAGAACTGGAGCTACAACACAGCAGAATTCCTGCAGCAAAAAGTCTTATATTCTAGTAGGAGTTACTGGGATCACTGAGGCTTGAATAGATGTTTCAGAAATCAAAGATAAAAATACACTATCAGATGCTTTCCAGGAAACCCTCAACAGTACACAATTTTCCAGCTTTTTTCCTTCTCTTCTTAATGGTAGTAAGTCTTATATTGTGCTATTTTAGTTCTTGTGTGCTTATATACTTAACTTTCTTCAGGGTTGATATGTACAAAATGAATTCTAGAAGAAAACAAGGAAGACTATAGAAAAGGGCTCTTATGGCAAACTACCACTGAGGAAACAAAGATGTTTTTCTCTTATGCCACTGTCACTTAGATATTGCCTGCTCTTTTTGATGGGCTAATGGTGTTCTGCTTCTCAGCCTCAGGGTCATCATTAATGCATGTTGTCCTCACACCACCCTCAAAATTACCAAATCCTTTCCTAACCTTCCAGTAAGCAAACTTTCTGCAGGCAAAGCCCACTCCCAGTGGAACTGAGATCTCCTCTAAGATAAGGAGTGCTGTGGATCAGGAAGGCTTTTCCAGGGCTGGATGCAGTTTTATGGCACAGTGATGAGCTCCCTCCCATTTGCTTTGGCAAGAAAGATACAGGGAGAGGTCATCTTCACACAGAGGATTCCCTGGCTACCTCCATCTTCATACTTGCTCAAGCACAGATCTGGGGGTCACAGAGGTTTTTCTCAGCTGTTGCTCTGGAAACTGCAGAGAATTTCATCCTTCCTTCCTTTCTAAGCACTGTTTTCCTCAGAGACAGGTGGAGCTTCAAAGGCATTTCCTCACCTGAGCCAAACAGACCTTTCCACTGGAAGATCATCTCAGACAGAAGAATGCTATCTTCTGTGTGAACCCCCAAAAGAGAATTTTTACCTAAATATAATTCCCAGTTTATCCAAAACACCTTCAAAATCATTAAAACTCTAGGTAAGATCTGATACAGTTTGATTTAAAGGCACAAGTAGCTGATAAACAAGTTTTAAAATGACAGGAATTAATTTTTCCTGTTGAAAAAAAGATGATAAAATAGATTCAAAATAGATTTAAAAGTATCTGGCTTTAAATTTCAGTTGGTAACTAGGATTTATCGCACCTCTCCTTAGCACTGTCAGCTAAGAGCAGGGTGCCTGGAAGTGTTGTAATCCTTCAAAGCCCAAGCAGTGACTGCTTTAAAGTATTAATCTGGCTAAGAAAGGAGACTGACTTCACCCTTAGTTACCCTTTATTCTCCTCCTCCACTTCTTTAGTTTCTGTGTGATTGTCTCCCAGTTAAGCAAGAGGGAAATGTGGCAATGCAATTTTTGAATTATTTTGTAGAAGCTGGGCACATGATAATGTACTACAGAAAAAGGATGATGAGTAGTCATAAAATGCCTGTTACCCTGCAATGCATACCCTGCCAGTAATTGTGACAGGTTTTCTGTTGAGCTTGAGCCCAAGAAGTCGAGCAATTTGGAATGATTGTTTTTGCTTTGTTGCGAAATGGCAAACATCCAGCTGAATAAGGAGATTTTGTTTCACTTGGAATGAGGTTAGGATGGCTCCCAGAGATGCCTCCTGTTTATAGGTGGAATAAAAGGCATCACAAGCTGATTTATTGAAATTATTTCCATCCATCCCAATGGGGAGTTTGTGCCACCTTCCCTGCACTTGCAGCCGGGCAAGAGGAGAAAGCAGACACAGAAGTGCCAGTGCAGCTCCCAGGGAGAGCTGACATAGCATCAGCCGCTCGACTGCAGAAATGCAAACCTGTAAAAGTAGGTACATTTCCAACCCCCAGCCTCCACAGTCAGCAGGTACACAGGCTGGCAGGCACTGTGACACCTGTAAGAGCTCCTGGAGCTGTGCCTGTCCCCTGGCTCAGTGGAAGAAGGGACCAAGGGAATATGTGACAGCTGAGAGGCAGGCAGGTGTGTACCAGCGGGGCTGAGGGAGCAGCTGCTGCTGAATTTCACCGGGGACATCATTTACTTACAGTACAGCGCCACTGCTCACTCCTGCCCACACACTGAGAGCCATCAGCAAGCTCATCTCTCTCCTTGCCTTTGCTGCTGGAGCCTCTTCCTTCCCTCAGGCCTCTTGGAAACAGCAGCTGGGATCTCCTTTGCCACAGGCCTGCCCTCCTTTACATCCTTTCACCAGCTCTTCATTTCACCACACTTGCCCTTGGCCTTAGAGCTCTGCCTTCATCCTACACATCCATTCACATTTCTCCACCTTTCCCCTCCCTGACTACACTGATGGTGGCAGATGGCTATTTGTCACACATTTGTCTTCACATTACCCTGCTCACACAAGCTTCTTTTGTTACCATAATCCTCTTCTCTTGTTCAAACCTCTCCCTGAAGTTTGTACATAAACTGATAGACAAGTAGTGTTAATTTGTATCTATTTATTAAGAACAAAGGAAAAATGCACAAAGTGCATTTGACACCCCATCTTAAAAGTTTGTCTTTGCATTTCTGAAAGCTACATTACATATGGTAATATTTTATTTGGGTTACAGCCCTTCCATATCTTTGCTCTGTTGCTCATCTCACAGTGTCAGCAACTCAAATAAAGGCCTTTCCTGCAGACACCGTGGATAGCACTTACAGAAATTACAACAAGAAGCCAGGAGGTGACAATGAGCAGGCTGTACCTGTGGGTCATTTTCAGTATCTGTTTAGCAATTTGGGTAATCAAGGATCAAGCAAGGGCTCTGCTACTTGATGCTGATGACTGGAAGTGCTCTGTTAGCCTACAAATCCACTGCTCTGCCAGAACCTAACCCATCCTCCTGTGCAGTGCTTTCTTCCCCCGCAGCCTGATAAGCACTAAAGAACAAAATTCAACTCCATATTACTGCTGTTTATACTACAATTCTTTCTGTCACAACAACTTTATCTAGATTTGCAAGTGCCATGGAGTGGAGATGAGCTCTCTCTCTCTGGATGCCCCCACCCAGTACCACAAGCACAAGCAAGAGCTCAGTGCTCCCTGAGTCACAGCCTCAGCCCACTGCTCCTTCAGGCTGATGTCACTGCATCCCCACTTCCCCAGCCATCCCAGAACTCTGTCTCCCTTTGATGATGACAACTCAGGAAGGCAGAATTTAGAATGTCCAGATACTGAAGAGGAGGCAAGAATGGTCTTTTTACTCTGGATGTGCTCTCCACAAGTGCCCTTAATCCAAAATAGAGCTGCTGAAGCCTAAGACTTATTATTCTATTAAAACAAGCATAGGCAGATGGCATTTAGTGCACTGGCACTAAATGCTGCTAATTGCTAATGTAGTAGCATTGCTAATCCCTAATCTTGTTTCTGAGTGGGAAAGAGTTGACCCAAGACCCCATTTGTCTTCCTTGCTTCTGTGATTAGGGCTTATCAAATACGCAATGCCAAAGCTTAGGATGGTATGAAATGCCTTAATGCTCTAATTGGGTCAGTTAAAGGACTTGGAAATCAGAGGTCAATGTTATCAGTGAAAGCAAAGCAAGGAGCTTGCAATGCTTGTCATAAAAACTTTTCTGCATGTAAATATGTGCCTTAACTACAGAAGCATTCAAGTTTTTACCTATACAAATATCTAAAGCAGAATACGGCAAATTCACTTTTCCCTTTGTGCAAATGGTCTAAGCAGTCTTGTAGTTCTTTTCCTCTTGAAAAAGTAATAAACATAACACATGAACAAAATCTCAGAAGAGGAGCTGCTGGATTATCCATTTGACACAATTCCCCTCATACATATAATCTTGATTTTACATTGGACTTTTTTTTTTTTACTTTTTTCTAGTTTAATTGAAAGATTGTTCCAGAATCTCATTAGTTATATTCAACATTCATTATTGAGTAATTATTAATTAAAAAACATTAATTACTTTAATTTAATAGGAAAAATCTAAATTTCTAGACAACATTTATTCATGGCCAATTTATGCCTATTTACATTAGCATTTGCCCTCACTTTGAATGCCTCTTGTTCACTTGATTTTATCTCCCTGTTGTCTTGGATCACTACCACATCTCTTCCCTGCCTTTATTTGGGTAAGGTTTGGTGAGACAAAGCCTTTGGTTTGATTTGGGGTTTATTTATTTACTTGGTCTCATGCCTGGCATTACCATCTTTCCTTGCTCTTCATACTGTGCCCCTATCCCTATCCATATATATTTGAGTTTTTCCCCTGCTCTTCCAACTCTAACTTCCCTCTGTTGTTTCCTCTCTTTCTTCTGCTTACAGTATGGACTCCACTCCTAGGTCTTGTTTCATTTCCTACTCATACAGTTTCTCAGCTTTCCTTTATGAATCACCTGGCTCTCGTGCATGCAATGGAAGCACAGGTGCTTTCTTCACCACTACACCTGATGTTCACTGGAAGCAACTGCATGGTGAGGAGAATTCAGCAGGGACACATCACTCCTGCCATATGTCACAGCTACAGGTGGAACCATTTGTGTCACTGGATCCCAGCCCACCTTTTGCAAGGCTGGAACCAGGAAAACAGCAACTCCTTTTGATGAAAGCAGAAGTTTTGGGAGGTGAGGTCTCATGCTCAGGCTGGGTTCAGCAGCCCAGGGAAAGCCCCTTTACACCAGTGGTAACAGAACAGCTCAGCCAGGTCGGGCCCTTGGCTGGTGAGGGTGATGTGCCTCTCACTCCTCTGTGCAAAAAGTGGTGACAAAGCAAACTGAGCACAACTGACTCCACACTTACCCTTGCAGTGAAGTCCACTGCAGCACCCCGATTTAACAGCAACGTGGCTACATTGATATTCCCATAGTGAGCAGCTATGTGGAGGGGAGTGAACCCACTCTGCAAAAAAACAAAACAAAACACAACCAATAGATACTTTTTAAAAAACATATTGCACTAGCACTCCACAATTCATGGCACATCACTGACAAAAGCTAGTAATAGGAGCCTGCTGCAAGTCACCACTCCAATTCTGTACTAGTTTTCACTCACTGATGTTTATTTATAGTATCTCAGAGAATCTAAATAAAATCACATTGCTATGCAAGAGGGAAAAATTTAACATAATTATTCTAGAAGAAAAGAAGTTGAATAAAACTTTCAGTTATTCCAGGAAAACAGCAGCAAAGCATTTGAGTATTAAAGCAATGATCTGACTTTTACCAGAAATTAGCTTCTAACTAGAAAAATATAGTTATTGGTATTATGTCAATCTTGCAAGTTAAACCTCTTAGAGATTCTTTGCAGAAGTTCAAATACAAGTCATTTAATGATATTTGCTAACTGATTTTTATAAATTCAAAGTAGATGCAAATGAAAATAACATCAAAGTGTATTTTAAATTATTAATATGAGGATTTTTTTACAAGGGTTAGCACCATAAGGACCAGTCTCCCACTGTGGGTAATCACACTGGGTTATGTTCAGACACCACGAGTTACCACCCTAATTAAAAGATGTCTTACTGATAAAATTACTTCAGCAACTGATTTTAATATTTAAGTAGTTTTACTTCCTTTTAAAATAAAGCTAAAACATGCAGCAATTCCATCAGTCCTGCAAAGTATGAAACCTTATGGGAACTAGATGCATTTCTAAATTGTTAGCAAGCCATGCTAGCTGCCACTGCCTTGCTTTGGGAGTTTTGCAGCTGTAAAACCACTCTCAGATCATTCTATTCGCTGACACCATCAAGGTAAGTGTCATGCAGAAGCCTAGAATCAGACCTGGATGCACAACATGACAGGGTTGTCTGCAGCTCTTAAAACATCTGATAAACATATGCTCCATGAGAATCCCTGAAAACTCCATCTCTCGTAATATGGCCCTTTTGTGATGGCAGTTAGTTCCCAAGAATGCTTACTCTTACTTTTGAACCCTAGTTCCAGCTGCAGAGAGCCCTGGTCTCTAAACTACAGTCTTCTCTAGCACATGCTACTTCATTTCATCTAAAGCAGGTGTCTATCCTATAATATGCGATGCAGACAGGAGGGAGAAATGATGCAGCAGCACTAAGTCATGGAGGAGTGATGATGCATATATGTATTTATATATACCTCTGTTGTTCTATTCACCATCATCTAGGTTAACACATTTGGAAGCAAAGAGGGGGAAAAAATGAACGGTTAGTCCACCACTGGTGACATGAGTGCGGAAAGCTTCATGATGGCTGTGTGGCATGGCAGCTCGGGGGGCAGCACACACGGGAAGCCCCACAGGGTGGAAGCCGAATGAGCGAGTACTTTGAGTGCTAATTGTTACATGTCTACCAAAGTTCTCCAAGTAGCAATTGCACAGACAGCTGATCAAATGGCAACTGTGCCGTACCTACAGCTCGCCACTGCTTTCAGGAGTGGCTTTCATTTCCAAGGTAATAATTCAAATAATATTTTGTTTATTATTTTCCATTTGCAAAGTTTCTACAAGAGAAATTAACCCTGATTTAAACAGAAAGGGAATGGGGGTAAAAGAGGCAAGGGAGGAAAATCAAACATTATTGTTTATCAGGTGCTGGAGGAGAAAGTTCTGTGTAACTGCAGCAAAAGAGTTCACACCGAGGGAGATCTCCCCTGGGTGTGGTCAGCACCTGGCAGCACCAAAGCTTTTCCCAACTGACCTTTGACTCCACGTCGGCGTTGTGGTCGTTCTGCAGCAGCAGAGCCGCCGCCTTGGTGTCGTCCTTGCGAGCCGCGATGTGCAGGGCAGG
Organism: Taeniopygia guttata; assembly: GCF_048771995.1. Taxonomy (NCBI): domain Eukaryota; kingdom Metazoa; phylum Chordata; class Aves; order Passeriformes; family Estrildidae; genus Taeniopygia; species Taeniopygia guttata. Next base: position 8,443,454 of record NC_133031.1, on the reverse strand, counting down.
CAGGCGGACTTTCCCCTTGGTGTCATTTTCCAGCAGCAGGGAAACCACCTGGTCATGGCCTTGCTGCAAAGCTACTGCCAAAGGTGTGAAACCATCCTGCAACACACAACGGGCACGGTCAAGGCGCGCTCCAAACCTTCCGCGGGCTGGGAAGGGGGAGCGGAGACATCTCAGCCTTACGAACAGAGCTGGCCCGAATTCAACCCAGTGTAACATGGTGCGAGTTAAAAGCACCCTGCAGTGACCCTGAAACTGGAGTAACGTGCTGGTGAAATAGGTTCCAAATATTCAAAACACCTTTCTGGCACTCCAGACACAGCATAAAATTGTACAACACAAATGACTGAGACTCAAGGAAAAAAAAGTGTGAAATTACTCACAAGTTTACAGTTAATTATACAGGCATTTATGTAAGTGCTTAATTATATAAAAAGGTATAAAAAGCTGGAATATTAAAATTACAATTGCTAATGATGTCTCAATAGTAAATTATCATCCATTCCTTACGGATTATAATCTACATTTTCATGATTATCTTAAAAAGAGCCAAAGAACAAAACAAATCAAAACAAACAAAATGAGCTCTAACATATGCTCTAACATATTTTATATGTAGATTTAAAGAATAATAATTGATCAAGAATACCACATTCTCCTAATGTGATGTCCTACTACCATTTCCCTTTATGAAAATGTATATAATTTGATAGACAATCCTCTTACAAAAAGAAGTTATTTCCTTTCAGATTTGCTAATAACCAAATTGGTTGAGAATAAAAAACCTGAAAAACAGAAGGTTTTTATTTAACAGATTTTAGAGCAGATTCCTCAAACACATAAAAGTACAGTCTGGGATTTATAACTTTATGTTTTAATTTTAATTTTATGTTATGGATTCTTAGAAAACTAAAGAATGAAGGAGTTGTCGCTTACATTCTGCTTTGTCCCAGACATCTGTCATTGCAACCCAGGAACTCATCCAACTTTGCCCAAGATAATACCCATAAATCACACAAAAAATCACAAAGGCAAACTACTTTGGATATTTATTTATTCAGTTTGTCTCCTGATGAATATATCCAAAGCCTGTATTACCAAACCTCATTGCATCTTAGGGAGCAAACACGTTATTTCACTTTTCAGCTATTGCTGTCATGGTGAAACCATGTAACTGTGAAATAAAAGTGCAGCAGTGACAGAGAAAGTGGTTGATCCTCACTCTATGTCAACAGTGCAGAGCTGAAGTGTTAACTTTTTAACTCTTTAAATGAAAAGTGATGTTTTCAAAATGGAATTTCTCCCTCTAGCTTCAGAACAAAGAAACCTCAATCTAGGATGAGAAACAGGAGGGGTCCTGAAAAAGAGAGCTTTTTCAAAATTTTTGAGGGAAAGAAAATGCAAGAAAACCACCGAAATTACTGTGTCCTAACAAGCAATTTCCACCTCACCCTCCCAGCCCCCCGAGGAGTTCCATGCTGATTTAACCAGGTTTCCCTGCTGCCTGCAGCTGCCCATCCTCCCGCAGCAAGGGCAGGGCACTGGGCTGCAGTCCTGGGGTGAAACAGCCACAGGGCCACGGGGTGTGAAAGATGCTCTGCAGCCCTGAAGGCCAAAAATCCTCCCTGAGCATTCCCAGAGAGGGCTCTGGCAATATGGCTCTACTGTACATGCAGAAATGCCTGGAGAAACCCTGGAGACCTTGGCTTCCTGATCTATTTACACATCCCAAAATTCAGCCACTTCACAGAAAAGTGGTGCAGACACCCACAACATCTTTGCTTGTAGGGAAATAGAACCAATTAATTCCTTTAATTAGATTAAAATACCTGATCAAATAGTTACTTTTAAAGAATATTTAGCTAAGTGGCAATCTGCACTTAGAATGATGGAGAGAAATCAGATTTATAAGAAAACTTGAACCAAGAGAAAATAAGAAAGAACCCATAAGCAACTATCTCAAGGAAGGCAATAAAGGTGCCTCTGTTTTGTAGTCTGCTATTTTCAAATAAATTCTCCACAGATAAAATTAGATTGCACTTTATCACCAAGCTGAGATGGAAAAAAGCTCAGCCTAAACTGACATACAGTGCTCAAGGGAAAAACAATAACAAACAAACAAACTAGTACCCCTTCAAAACTTTCTTCTAAAATATCTTTTCAGAAAATCATAGAGTGGTAAGTGACAATTTTCAATTAATTTTCTAGATGTAAAGTATTTTATTTTGGTATATTTTGACTTTAATATCCTTGAGAATTCCCAGAAAGTGTTTCTGATGCACACTTCAAGTTATAACTAACTTCTAGTGATTTTACACTGTTCTAAAACATTAGCAATTCATTTTCCACAGTGGAATACGGAATAAGATTTCCTTTCTACACCATTGTACAGTGATACTATCAGGTATAGATGGCAATAAACTACCTGTGCATTTCATATTTTTCAAAAACTTATTTTTCAAATAAGCATTATTTACTTCATGGGAACAGTACTGGTAGAGCAATTAGAATCCAATAAATATTAAAGAGAGAACATACTGAAGTACCTTTCTATATTGTGGTAGCAAAATCTTGGTAATAAGACAACTGAAAATTCACCAGATTCAACACCTTTTTCAATGCCATACATTTACAACTATTAATATTTTGTTATTTATTTTCCTCACAGGTTGTCTTATTTGAGTAAGAATTAATTTTGTATTTGAGTTAGAATTGCTTTTTAAAGAAAGAAATATAAAGTGTTCTTCTAGAAAGATCACAGAACACCTTCAAGGGTGGATCCTGCATCTTTCTGTCAGCTTGATATTTCTTCCTGCAGCACCAGGTGGGGTAACTGGGTGCCACAGAGAGGGTACCAACATGGCAATGAAGCAGTTCAGGAAACACCCCGAGCCCCAAGTAACCCTGGGTTTTCTCTGATATTCCAGGGCTGGTCCAAATCACAGGTGAACAACTGTTCTTGCCTTATGGCTGCCACCCTTCTCACTGTTCACTATTTTTAATAAAAGCACAGAGAACTTTTATATTATACACACAGCTTCCCTGTGTGAGCACTTAACCTGAAAGATTAGCAGTTATGACTAAGAACACATCTATATTTAGAACTGTCTCTAGTTAAAGTATTTTTTTTTATTTTAGAAATGGCAAGAGACAGTTTAAATTGCTGAAAAGCCCATAACTCTATTCATTAGCACACTTCTCAGAGATAGCTTTTTATTCGTCTTTAATTTTGTATTGAAAAGACTAGTTTGATATAAGCTGGCAGAAATCATTGCTGAAACACATTTTGCTTTGTTCATAAAGTGTCAAATTCAAACTTTTACCTCTGTGGCAAGGCTTTGACTGGCACCATTGTCAAGAAGAAACTTAACAACCTCCAGGTGGTTTTCTTGGGCTGCCATGTACAATGGAGTGAAGCCATTCTGAAATATGAAAACAAGAGTGTAAACACCCCACAAACATTTTATACATAAAACAGATCTGCCAAATGAGGGAAGATTAGGTGAAAAGCAAAAAAACTGTTTGCTCACAGATGAGTTAAAGGCACGATCTACACTGGCTTAAGTGAAGATGGGAGAAGGGCAATATTATTTAAAAGGACACAGAAGAATTTTTCAGCTGACGAGATACAATTCCCACAGCTAAGTGAGAACAATTCCTTTCACATCTGTTGAGAAGTTAAGCTAAAAATCAGTCTGGACAGATGATTTGGTGGCAATGAGTTATGATTCCTGATAAATACAGCCACAGCACTGGAAATACAAAACAGGACAGGGAAATACAATACAATCTGTGGTGAAAGCAGGAGCAGTGACTCTTCAGCGTAATCGACATTTTTTTCTCTTCTTTCCATTAGCTTTGACTTCTCTTTCACTTGTGCCAGCTACTTCTGCCTTCCATCTCCTCCAAGAGCTGCCTTCTGAGCACACTCTGCTTCTGGGCACCCAGCTACTTCATATTTCAGGCACCAGGAGAAGTGAGGATCATTGGTTCTCAGCAGTTTGAGACAGAGGCTTATCAGTGTTTCTGAACACATTAGAGCATCTCTCAAATTATGCTTAAGTGACTGATTTCAATCAATGCAATACACGTATTAGAGGCTGCAGAGCTTAACTCATTCTTTGGTGAATGCCTTTGTTTAACAGTCCATACTTTTGTCTTTGCCTTAACTGTAAACAGGTCACAGCCTGTCAGAAATTGAATTTTTTGGGATTAATATTAAGGCAGGTTCAACAGCTCAGCTACCACACAGTCAAAACTGTACTTAATTAAAAAACAGAAAAGGCTCAGGAAGCACTTGCTAAGGTACCTCCTATGTCACACTACAAGTTATTACAGTGAACAGCAGTCTGGTATTGAGTCTGGTATTATATCATTTCAAGGCATATTCTCTATTTACTAACTCAGCTGGAGACAAAGACTAATTTTTTAGTTTCAAACATTTGCAATTAGAAAGGAAGCAGGAAACTCTACCTAACAGTTAGCTTCATGAAATAATTAATAGGCAAAAATTCTCAAAACCAAACATTATTAGCATTTGGAAGCAGAGCAGAACCCTTTCTCCTATGTTAAGTTTTTGTAGGGTTTTAAATACTTTTGCACCCCACACTCTACACTTGCTTCTCTCTTTAAAAAGGGGCTGGAATTGCCAGACAAGCACAAGTCTGAAAAAACATTTTGTCTTGAATAGTAATAAATAGCCCCTAGAAGAGTTGTAAAATTCAACCCTAGCACAAATTTATGACTTGTATTTTGGGTTTTTTATAGACAGGAAGATTTGGTTAAAGAAGGCCTAGCACTGGGAGTGTCAGCATGGCAGAGCTGCCACCTTCAAGGAAAGAGGAGACAAAGCTCCAACAAAGCTCAGTACCACAGACCAAGCTGGCCCAGGGCAGTTTGGTAATAGAAACACCAGGGAGCTCCTCAAAAGCTGAATCCCAGCTGGGGTGTCTCACTGCCTGGCACTGGTGTGGAATGGCCAACAGAGGTGTTACATGGGTGTTCTGAGTAAAGACATCAAAGGCCTCCAGAGTGGGGTGGGGGAGAAATAAATCTTTAATTCTGGCATGTTAGCAAAGTAAGAGTAGTATGTGGCAAAACCTTAGGGTGTATGGACAATGCAGTTATATAAGATGTTTACAATCTCAGATTATTTTTAGTTTTAGGGTTGAATACACAAGTTCTCAAACACAAGCAGAAAAGATCCTGTCAATCCCATCTTAAGTTCTTTAACAGGAAAACCATGGCAAATGGTTTGTTTTAGTTCTTAACAGCCATGGGAGATTTTACCTAAAAATACTTAATGTTGTTGTTGTGCTCTTTAAATTTAAGTTATATGGTTCCTGGAACAAAATAGTGTTGTATCAAGCTAGTATAGAAGAGTAAGAAAGAAGAACTGAGCCATTTATTTTTTTTTGTTCAGGTAAAACAACATGAAATACAGACCACAAATAACTAACATTCTCAAAATATATCCTGTTAAGCATTTTGTTCCTATTATTTGAATGCCCACTAAAAACCCCCACCCTCCTTCTTTAAAATGTATTTTTTTTTTTAACAAACATTTATTTTCATGCCTACGTCTTTATAATAGAGCAAAATGGTAACCCTGGGCCAGATGAAAAGACTTCTCTGACACTGCCTGCCAGCCCCTGAGCAGGGAGAGCAGGAATGGGGTGGCATGCAGAACACCACTGGCACAGCCACAAGACTTTCAACAATCTGTAGTTCATTCATTTTTTGAGCCAGAGTTTTCTGTTTTGTTTTACTGCTTTGCTTGTAGCACCAGCACTGTTTTCTCCCATTTCAAACTCTGTATAATTGACCTAAACATTTACTCAAAGGACTTGAACCAAACTTACAAACCCTGCATATGCCTGCAGTACCTCCCTGTACAGGGGAAGGGGATGGGCTCAACTAAGCCTGAGACAGTGAATTATGTGAAACAGGATCTCTGTGAACATGTTCTCTCTCACTCTTCTGTTCTATCAGCGTTTCTTCCAGCTCTAACAAGTAGCAGCTCGTAGGACACTCCTAGGGCAGATCTGAGGTTGATCTCGCTGACTATCGACTCTATTTTCAAAAGCCAACATTAGCACAGCAAAATCTACCAAATATATTTGCTAAAATCAGAGTTTCTAAGAGAAGAACAATTTTAGTGTCAGCAGAGTGGTTGGTAGTAGCAAACAGGGACATATGGCTTTACCTGAGACTGTGCATTGACATTGGCCCGATTTGTAACCAACACTTTGACGACTTCTGCTTGTCCAGCAAGGGATGCTATGTGCAATGCTGTGTTTCCTTTCTGGAATTAGAGACAGTGATATTTGAAAAGAGTACAAAACTTGAGTCTGAATACATAACAATACAATCAAGAACACCTTCCACTTTAGAATATAGTATTTCTTGCTGAATACTTCTAATGGGTGTGTTATTCTAGAAGACATGGCATGGACAGAAACCAAAACAGGAATCTACAGTTTGTTCAGTAAATCTCCTCCCCAGCAATCTGTGACATTTACTATCATCTACTATAATTGTTTATATTAAGCAATTACTAAGACCCACCCCCAGCAGTGGAAAATGGGCAATTACTGCTGCAGCAGTCTGTAATCACTTGGCCAACACCTCGTGCCCAGGCCAGCAGAGTGAACAAGGGAACAGCCAGATAGGCTTGACTGACCTTTGTGGCTGCATCCACACTGGCACCTCGCTGGATCAGCTCAGAGACAACTTCTACATGCCCTTCTTTGGAAGCGAGATGGAGAGCATTCAACCCATTCTGGTTTAAAAAAGGGAGGGGAAAAAGAAAAGCAATTAGAAGGAATACCAAGTGCTTTCCAGCTTACCAAACATATGAGGAGACAAGTTATTACCATCCCACTAAGAGGACTGCTTACAAAAACTACACTTGGGTAAACTTCACAAGAATTAGATTATAAGGATAGAGTAAGAATTAAATCAAGGTACACTGGTTCTCAAATTCTCTGTGCTATTCTATGATCTAATGCAATACAAATGGAATTAAAGATAAGGTAGCACATTCTTCAAATGAAATGGTGTCTGGGTAAAAGGTTTAAAAACAAAAAAATTAATTGGATAAGAGATGTAAACACAGTTCATTTAAAAAAAAAAAGTAAATTATCTTTGACATGAAATACAAATATAATGAGAAATCTGAGAAACAGCAAGAAAGGTATTTATCCAGAAAATTTGACCAAAATATTCTTCAACCTGATTTGAAATGTTGATGTCCACTCCATTTTTTAAGTAGTCAAGAGCCTTTTCCAAGTTGCCAGCTCGAGCTGCTCTCAGGTAACTTGCATTTGTGTCAGACTACAAGAAAAAAGGAGAAGTCCCATGAGAAATTGCGGCACAGTATAAAAACACATTTCAGTGGCAAAGAAATTATTAATGATACAGCATATTGTACATCCACTTAACTGAACATGAAAGGATCCCAAACCACCTTATCAAATGGGGGTCAAATCCCGAGCAGGCAGCACGAGGCTTGACTTCCCCCATGAACATGAATTATGGAGCACTGTCTCACACGCAAGGCCAGCAGCCAGGGACACATCTGGCACCCAGAGTGGCACACTGCCATGGGGAATCTCGGGCTGGGCTGCAGGGAAACCATGCTGCTCTTCCCAAAGGTGCCACACCACTTCTAACATCCAAGCTGAACAGACCCAACCAGTACTGTGAGAACTAATCCGAGAGATTAAAAAAAGAAAAAATCTAAATACTCAATCTTGAAGGACTGGGTTGGTGGAATTAAAAACCCCACGGTTCTACAAATGAAGGTATTATAAAATTTCATGTCTGCTAATATTTTGGTTTATTTTCTTCATTCTCCTTCATTTTATGGCCTATTTTTATTGACAATGCCTGTCCATTTTCAGTGAAGAAACCAGAAATTTCTAGGTACAGTGCCATTATATAAACTGCATTTTCCTTTTTTTTTTCAGACCTTGCATTAAAGATAGTTACGCAAATTTTCTTTATGATGACTTCAGCTTGAACATAAGGACAGCAGAAATGTTGGTTAAGTCATGACAGAATCACTGAGAGGAAGTCCCATCCCCAGAGGGTTTTAACAAGTTATGCAAATATCCAAGGAGGACAGTTTAGATAATGCTGATCCTGCCTTGGAGCAAATAAAAGGAACTGGGTTAGCTTTCAAGAGGGACAAATCACACAATCTTTGATTTTATCTGTGCCACAGCTTTCTCTGGCATCCTAGACAGTCAACATATTTTCTGTGCCCTCTTCTAGACTGGTAAAGCAGGAGTTGTCTGGGTTCCTTCCCTCTCAGTATCATTTCATCCCAGGCTTACATCATTGCAGCTACCAGTGCATTGAGATGTTTTAACATTTTGAAGGAGTGCAACAGCGACCTTCGCACTAAACAATAAAGGCAGGTAGTGCTAAGAGAAATACAAAACACCCTGGCACTGAAGCACAATTACTTATCTGCTGCTCAAATAATTTCCTTTTTTTTTTATATATATACCAAATTTCTGGATTTGCTAAAGAGTTTTCTCTTCTCCTGTCAACACAGCCACTGCAAGCTGGATGTTGTGTTCAAGCATTGCTCCAAGCCCATCAGAAGCCACCTTCATATGCAGGATGAAGCAATCTTGGGCATGATGACAGCAAAATGATAAGTGGGTAGGAAATCTGCTTTTCTCCTTGTACCCATACAAGCCACGAGACCAGTTTACTGGTACTTCAAATAAAACAAGCTCTCCCTTCTAAGGAGAAAAGCATTACTTATGAGCTCCTCATTTTCTCCCGAGTTTTGCACACTTTGCATTCCACTTTGCAGTGATAAGTCACCAGCTTGCAGCCTTCCCTGCTCTTTATAATTCCTTTCCAAGCATGCCATGCTGATCAGTACAAACCAGCTTCTGCAATGTCCTTCCAACAGAACAGCCCCCAAATACTGGTGTTCAGTTAGGCTTTCTCAAAAATAAGGTGCCACCACAAAGTAAACAGTCATGACTGTAAAGACCATGGGAAAGAAAAGCTGCCTTGAGAGCTGCTTTCATTCGGGAGATCATCTGAGTTGTGCAATGCAGATTATTACAGGAGACAGGTCATATTCTCAGTGCTTAGCAACAGCAGTCACTGGGGTAAAAAAACAGGTCAGCATTTTATCAGCATTACTAAAGGTACGAGGGAGGACTCAATAGAGAGGGAGCCTTTTTGTCAGAGGGTAATGGCATCCCTGTTTGGCACAGTCAGCAGGGGAACCAGAATTAACATCAGCTGTTTACAGCTGCTCCTGGGTGGGGAAGGGATGCGCCAGAGCCGCCAGCTCTGGAAAATCAGATTCCGGCAGTCGCGTTAATACATGCCAGACAAGGAACACTGCTCGTCTGCAGACACGTCCCAGTCTATTTGCTCAAACAAAATGGAGGGGGAGAGGCAGAAGCAGCAATAAATATTTGATAATCACATTAATCTCTAACTGCAATTTCACTGTGGAGGGAGAGCAATGCCTGTGTCTTTTACAGACTTGGGCATGACTTTTGGACTTAGGGGCTCTGAAGACTTAATGACTCTTGAAATCACTCACTAATGGGAGGAAGGATAAAGTTCAGGTCACAGCCCCAGCCTGAGGCCAAAATGTCTCAGACCAAACTATCTCAGGTGATGCACAAATCCACTCCTGAAATCCCTCAAGCTAACAGCATGTGCTCCTTTGAGAGTCACCCATCAAAACTCACTCCAAAACAACTACAAGTGTCCAGACACACCACTGACACCAGCAGCCATCCAAACAGTGGGGCTGCTGAGGTGCTGAGCATCCTGCTCACCTGTCAGCCTGCACTCCCAGTGCTCAGACAGGCTCCCAGCACAAGGGCACTGTGCAGGAAAAGCAGGCACAACACCAGCAACTGGGAAGCACCCAGAGAAGCTGCCTTTAACAGGATAACCCAAACCCTCCCTCCGTTCAGCTGGTCTGGGCTGGCACTTGCAGTTTCCACCTTACTGGTTTCCAGTTACCTGAACATGATGAGTGCAAGAGCATGAGTTGCCTTAGCACACAGGTGTAACACATCCCTGTGCTCTGAGGAAGGGGAAAACCTTTTTTGTCTGATCTTGGCTGATGCTCCCATGGGGTTAGCTTGCTCTTTCTGGGCTACCATGCGCAGGAACTTGGAGATTTGCACAGAGGGATAACAGACTGAGAGTGTACAACTGTGCAAGAAGTTCAACAGGGTTTCTGGAGTCTCTCCATCCGCTAACATTTCCACCTCTAACATTTCCACCTCTAACATAAGCAGTAACATTAGAGAGAAAAGGGGACAACCTTATTGGAAACTAAAAGCAGCTTCAGTCTCTCTTAAAGTAGCATTGCCAGCTTCCAATTCCCCTATAGCTAAGGCATTACTTTAGACCTACTCAGAGAGAGGAGAGACCTTCAAACGTTTTTCTTCCCTGCAAAATTTCTCAAGTATCCTTGTTAAGACATGTCACTTACAAAACCACGAGAACCAATGAACACTTTCTACCTAAAAAGTAAGGAATTGATCAAAAACATCAATCCAAAACTTTTATGTTTCTGAACCCAAAATTTCCCAACTTTACATTTGTATTTTAAGCCTAAATTTGTTGGCTTTATTGGGTTTTTTTAATACCTCAGTAGAGTAGAAAAATGTTACTTGTAATTGGCACTGTTTTGTTTAAAAAAGACCTTCTTGGAGTCCACACTAGAGCCTGTAAATTGCCTCAGTATTACAGACAGAAACAGCACCAGAGCCTAGGCTCAAACCAATGGAGGATTTTAAAGATCAAAGAAGTGCAATAATAATGTAAATAATTCTTTATCTGGATTGCCATCATTCCTGGAAGCCCATGTCATAAACTGATAAAGGACCTGCTATATGAAATGCATTAGAAACCACAGTAGGGGGAAAGGATTTTGGGTTTCCAACCATCACCCAGGACATATGTGTTCCCCTTTGTGGGCAATTCTTCTCCACATGCCCATTCCCACCCTCCACATAGCTGGCATCTGAAAATAAGATCCCCACACAGACAGAATAGACACAGACACTCTGTCTACAGGACAGTCTCCCACCAGACCTAAGAGATTTATTCTTCACTAATGAAACCTCAGCATTCCTGAGAAGCATTCTGGATGTTTGGGGCCAGTTCAGATCCCTTTCTCTCTTTCTCAATCTCAATAAGAAATGAAGATGAAAATTGGCATTTGATTCTCCAAGGTCTGGACAAATATCACAAGGACAACAGGCATGGGACACACATGAAAGCACCCTGAATCTCAGATGCTCTTGCAGTCAGTCACAAAGATTGCAGCCCTTCCCCTGCACTTGCACTGGATCCCTGCTGTCAGGCTGTGTTCCCAAAGCCTTCCCCTGCTCCTTCTTGGGCTTCCTCTGGCTGCTACCTTTTCAAACTCTACATGTAGATTAAAATTTAAAATCAAGATTTTTACAAGTTTTTTAATTGTTGGAGAGAAAAGCTTCAGATCCTGTACACAGTATTTAGTTCTGAAATGGCTATTTAGAGAATATTTAATAAACAGTGGATTTATGGGAGTATCAGCACCGGTGAATGCATAATACCAAGCTTTTTCTTCACAGATGGCATGGTTTCTCCCTTCTCTCCCCATACTTTCTTGGAAGAAAAAGGGACTGTTTCTAGTTTTAAGAAATGTGCAAATGTGCTCAACCGGCTAATGAAGCGAGGTTTTATGCAATGTGTATTTCTTTTAGATTCATGTATTTCCCTTTAATGCACAGTGCTATAAAAAATCCCTTCTCTAATGTACAGCAGGCTGATGAGCTTGCAGACTGCCTGTAGCACACAACAAGTTTTCCAGTCTGGAGCTCCTTTTCAACATTCATCCCAGGGACATCTCAGGAAAGGGCTGAGGCTGAATAAGCTGAGCTGGCAGCAGCACTCTGTTTGCCAATCCTTCTTTACCTTATGGTCCCCTAGTCCTGCCACAAGATGGAAGGACCTGAGAAGTGTTTCCCCATTTTGAGGAAAAGCTACATGAATTAAAAATATTTCTATTACAGAGACTAATGCCTAAGCCACTTGGATATTTTCTTAAACCTCCAGTAAATGTTGATGCTGACTCATGCTAGCAAATACATATTCACTCTTTTTCTTTAAGTTCTTCCAGTGCAGTAAGAGATTATTTAGCACAGCTAAAGATAAAAAGCTATTAGCAAATTTTCACTGACTGTCAGTCCAGGGTCTGGCCTGGCATTTCCATGGCACTAGAGAGGGTCCCTTAAGTAAACAGAGAATCTGTATTATTGAGTGAACCCTCTAAAGTGCAAAGCCATTATTTTTAACATGCACAGGCCTCCTGCCTTACTGGGGCTATTTTATTATGCTCATCTCTCTTTCCTTTGTGTTCTGCTTCCAGTGGCCTCCTTTTCAGATTAAAAATCCAGTCTTTTTTTCACATTGGGAGCAGGGTTTTGTTTTTCACTCCATCTTTAACAGTAGCTGTTGTGAAGGGAAACCCCCAGCAGGTTCCCATTGTGCCAGAGCAGGATGCATTCTGGCTTGAGTCCCAACAAAAAGATGCTAACCATGCCTAACATTTGTTGTGGGGAGAGGCAATGACCTCATTTTAAGGGATGAACTTATGTTACTTCGATTTGGAAATGTGTTCAACAAAGAGAGTCTTTGCAGCAGCATGAGGTGACCTGAGGAAATGGAAGATAACATTTTTGCTTATTTTGATAATGGTAGGCTTACTGCAGCCATTGGCAATATTTTTTCAGGTAGGCTTAACTCTGATGGGCACTAAGCATGATACCAGAAATGGGAGGACCTTGGCATTTCTTAGATTTTGCTCCTATGCTAATTTAGAATTTTCTTCCATGCAAATGTGTTACCCTCACTTGGTAAGCAATGAAATTTTATTCCAAATAAACTACAGGGGGCAATTAACAGCAGTGTCTGAACCACGTGAAATACACCAGCAACATCACTGTCAAGGGGAGATTCTGCACTCATCCTCCAAGAGGCTCTAATCCCTTGTATCTCTCTGGAGCTACTTTTTAACTATGTCACTATTAAAATTTGCAATTGTATCTTCTTTATTAGAAAGAGGGCTGATTGCGCTGGATGAATGATGTTCTCTGTGCAAACAAGTGCTCACACTTTACATACCACACTACCATATGTGTTTTCTTCTGATAAGGATGTACCAGCCTGGGGCCAACTGCTATCTGCAGTTGTGCTGTTAATTACCCTCCAGAGACAGGCTTTTGCTTTTTTTCAGATCACAGCTCTAAACACAACCTGAGGGCAACAGGAAAAGCTCCACTCCTAGTGCCTGACAATTCAGAGGACACATCTTTTGGCTAGGGAAGGCCAGCTGTTTTGAATATGATTGCAAAAAGAGAAGCAATATAATTACTTGTCAAAAAAAGCCAAATTAATCCCTCTAATTGTTTGCCCTATTACACAATTTAATCATCAACTTTCTTTGATCATATTATTGTACTGTGCATGATAAAGCAGCCAAAGATATGATGCTATTTGCAATGTCCCCATAAAAGGCTCTATTCCAACTAGGTAACTACAGGACGTTTTCCACAGGTTAAAAACCACACTGGTATTAGCCTGTGTGAAACTTTCTTCTTGGTCACACTACTGGAGGCTAAACTTCTTTTTTTTCCTGCAAAATATGCATATGAATCTATAACCAACTGCATTTTCAACAACTGAGGCTCCATCCCTGTACAGTGCCCAATCTTATCATGCCTGTAGAGAAAAATGAAATCTTCCCTGAAAAATCACACATCTAAGGAATTAAAAATAAAAGTAGAAAATCACTTTAGATGCAGGTCCTTCCTTCTAGAAATCTTTGGCCAAACTAGGAAAACATTCCTGCCAACAAGCCTCTTTTCCTTACTAGACCACAGGACAAAATGCAGGTTTAGTATAAACCATTTTCAAGATGCCTTGGGGCTTCTCAGAGTCTGTCTGGGCAAAGTGCTGAAAATGCACCCTGTTCCCATGAAAAATGGACCACTTGGAGTGGAAGGTGGTTCAAAAGGACCCAGAGCCTGAGCTGCCAAGGCTGGTAGATCCAAGAACATTTCACAGTTTGCAGTAAAAAGGTGTTTGTGACTGCCCTGAGAGGTCTGGAGTGCATTGTTTGCTTGTGGTGGCAAACACCTGCTGTGAAGCCGTGATGCAGCTTTCTCACTGTGCAAGTTGTTTAGACTTTGTGCATGCAGCCTTCTTCACTCAATTTTTTCAAGTTGAAAATGCCCCTAAAGATGTCATCTCCACATTATTTACTTGCCAACATAGATATTCAACAAATACTTAAGAACAACTTAACTGCAATTCTATACAAAATTACAATCTGACAACCCAACCAAAAGCATAGAACTGAGATCAAACCAGTCCCATAGGGACAAAGTTCAAACAGAAGGTGAAGGTCTACACTATTTCCATATGTTTTGCCAGCTTACAGAGACAAAGTTTTGAGATTTTGAAGCCCAGGTTTGATGTGCCAGCTTCACCTGAAGAATTTTTGAAAATAATTACTGGTATGAATGTATTAAATTAGTAACACCAAAAGCAAAATTGAGGACTAGAAAAATCAATGTACATCTGCAAAACACACAAAATCTTTCTAAATATGCAAGAATAACAAATTACAAGAATAATTTCAGTACGAAAACAACAAGAAGAAGTCTATAAAAAGACAATAAAGGTCTTTAATAATGACTTTTCAGCTATCAGACTGCACTGGATGAAAAGACAAATGACATGGTAAACTGGGACACGTCCTGTTCAAGACCCTAAGACTGGTACAATCCCTGGTTTCACCAGTGAATCACTGTACTCCATTAAAAGTGACAACCAGTGTAAGAATCAGGCCCTTTGTGATCAACTCACATGTATAAATAATGAAAAGGATCTCATGCATTAAAAGGCAAAAGATTTTGGCATTTTAAATTCAAGATTCATTCTCCAGGCTGAAGGTCGCTGCAGCTAGAAGTTTATTTCAAAAATTCTGGAAAGAAACTTCTGAATCCATAATGACTCATCTCTCCCTCTCTTAAGTTTTCCTATCATACATTTACAAGTGAAAAATAAATCACTGGCTTTCATAACTGCTACCACAGTCACAAAGAGCCAGAGAAGGGCTGGATGTGCTTCCAGGGTTTCTTCTCATGTTTATATTCACCTGAAGATAATAACTCTCTTATATGTCAAGTTAGATGAGATGCCATTGATCCCTTCCCTGCTATTTTCCTCTCAGGAGCTGACTACCCAAAGAGCAAGGAGATAATTTCAGCACATCTCAGGCCCAAGTTTAAAGCCACTTCCATGCTAAAATCACTTTCTTCAGATCACTGCATGAATAACATCAGTCAGTCCACCTCCTCATCTCTTTGTGAATATCATTTTAGAATCAGGACCCAAAAAGGATAGGAAAAGAGTTCTGCAACTCTTGTCAAAATATTTTGTAAACTGCTTTTATTTGTCTATAATTTCGGGGGGGGGGGGGGGGGGAAGGAGGGCAATCATGCAAACCTAAATTAGATAATATAATTTACTTTAGAGGGAGAGATGTTATTGGCTATAAAAATATTACGTAAGTATGCTTCAATCAGATGTGGTGGAATTAGTGGTAATACCATGGAGAAAACTCAGTGTCAGGGGAAATGTCATGCACATAAATTTTCCCTAAAAATGCTGTAGAAACTATGGACAAGCTACATAATCTATTAAGAGCTTTCAGTACCATGAATTCATAAGTTTCTACTTAATGCCTGCTTTTGAATTCAACTCTCATTTAAAACCAAATTGATTCTGCCTTGGAACTTTGAAATTCTAACTATCATTAAACAGATTTTGATGATAACTGGTCAAGCCATATCACAAAAAAAAAACCCCCATGCAGACACATACCAATTTACACTATAAGCTTTGCAAACCCCACATATAATTACAATTTATGCCCTTTTAGGTGTTAAAGGAATTTGAATAGTTTTAAAGCTATCTAATAGAGGTCAAAGTTTTTTGGCGGGGAGAGGGGGCATAGAGTTTAGTATTCTTATAAGAATTACAAACATTTATTAGTTTGTGAGTGCCAGTGCACAGGTTTTCATAGCAAGGATTATGAGCCCTATCAGCAGCAAAGAACCTCTTCCCTTCACACACCTGAACACTGTTGAAGAGCTTCTGTCTGGTGAACTCCACATGGCTGATGTGACAGACAGAGAACCTGGGCCAGTGGAAATTATCTAAAGAGCTTCTGAATACTAAGAGATCTCAAGATTTGCAAAACAGTCATAAACTTGCTGCCAGTAAGTTCTGCAGGGGCAGTCGGAGATATCACATAAAGTCTGTCAAAGCAGCTCACTTTAGGAGAGCTTGTGGCATTTACAGAACCAGCTGTCCTGACACCTCCTTGTGAAATAGATAGACCCTGGTACAATGGCAAAGAATCAATGAAACCAAGAAACTAAAGTATTCAAACGTCCTCCTAGAGCCAAAGACTGGCTGAGGTAATTTTTGGCTCAGGAGGAAAAATACCTACCCAGCACTTCCCAAACTCATGAGGGCAATTCCACACAGGAGAGTTAAGAGTCCTCCAATGCAGGAGCTGAGCAACCTGCCAGGAAACAATTTTAATCTTGGCCTGGAGATGCATGAGACCTACTGGGGAATCCCATCAGGGGATACTTCAGGCTGTGCTGGCTTAGCCACCTCCTTCTACAGGAGCTGCAATTTCCTGCTGACTACAACCTGCTGTAACTCGTTTTCCACCTGAGTCTGCTCTTGTGGACCTGACCCAGTAACTCCAGGCCCATTTTGTAACCCACCACACCTCTGTAAACCACAAAGGCAACGCAGAGCAAGTGCTGCACACACTGCAGCCTGTCACTGCTGGAAACACAGAGGAAAACCCTTTCTCCCAGGCGTGGTGCCATGGGACGTGGCCTGCACAGAGCTGTGGGGCTGGGCATGGGTGGCCACCAGCCTCCACCCCTCCCTGCACTCCCCTTCCCCTCCTCTGCCATGATTAAACACTGGCATCCACTGCTGGGAATCTGTGCCGTGGCATGGAAAGCTCTGTCACAGCATTTGTTGGGGCTGTCTGGATGAAAGGTACTCAGTGGGGTGCACAGCAAATGTAAATTAGTTTACAAGTGTTTTGTTCCTCACTCCACGTGTTCTGGATTTGATGATGAGCTTAGATACCAATAGGAAAAGTGCTTTTTCCAGCCCAAGCACCAAAATCTGTGAGCAAAAACCAGAGCCCTGCATCTGTAATCTAAATTTTAAATTCTGAAGTCCTGTCCTAACTTTAATTACTAGATTATGTTCTAAAGCAGAAGGAGGAATCTAAATCTGTTGGAGAAAGGGCACAACCAGCATTCACAGACACAAACAGGTTGAAAACAGTGACAGTGAGAACAACCTTAGCTGTATGGGATCTTTGAGATCAATGCAGGGAGAAAGAAAACACAGAGTTCAGTTTCATTCTGAGAGAAAGTTACCAAATATACAGATAAATCACTGCAGATCAGATGATGCCATTTTCACATGGTGACTTTTCAGTTACAGAGCTGAACTAATACTTTTCTGGTTTTCAAAGTCATTGTGCATTAGAGAGCCAGGATTCAGCAGAACCACCATGAGGAATTGAATATCTCAGGAGAGACTTCAATTTTTTGAACAAAAATACAAACAACAGAACTATTTTAATATTTTACCTCATATTAACCAGATTTGCTAATTTATTTTAATCCAAAAATTATCACTTCCTCTTAGCATCAAAATTAAGTATGTTTGAAAAATACATAACAGTTTAATCAAATATAATGTTATAATACTAGTGAATAAAAACTTTCCAAACTGGCCAAAAAGACTTTACTCCTACTATATTTAACAGAGTAAATTTAGAACTTGTTTTTAATGCTATCATTCAAGTGAAGATCAGTTTCTCACAGAAATAAGCTACAACCAACCATACCAGCCCTATACAGTGAATCCCCCCTAGCATTTGATGGGCCATTACTGTACATTGCTAAAGTATCACCCCTGAACAGCAAATCTACAGCATAAACATGCAGTGAAATGCAGTTTGTTTCTCTCTTGCCTCTCAAATATGCAGGGCAGCCTATGTAAGATTTACATAAGGGATGAAAACAAAACTTATCATGAAGGGAAAAAAAAAAACTTATCAGCAAGGAAAATCATAACACATTTATACTCTGCCCCCTTTCCACTGCTAAACCCCACTTTGCGCGCTGCTATACCTTCCCCACACAATGTACAAATGAACAGAAATAGCAGTTCCTATACAGCTTGTAACAAACCCCTGTAAAGCAAGATATAAATACCATTCTGGTGCAGCAGAGAGGGGCAGAGCATCCTGCAGAGCAGCACATTGCCAACTGCTCCGCTCTCCCAACTGTTGCACACAGAAACTGGAGGGACCGTGGCTACCGGGCTCTGTGCTGCTGAGGCTCACATGAAGCATCAGCAAAGATGTTTATCACCATGAAAATGGATACTACTGTGCTACAAAGTGCAGGAGAGAGTAAATAAAATTCTCAGGACTGAACAATAGAGAGTCTAATCAAGTACCATAAGACATCCAGAGAATAAGAGCTTCACAAAAAATATATCCCAGTAAATGTTTTCACAATTTTGAAACTACTGGTGGAAATAAGCTTACAGAAAGAACATCTTCACTAGAAAACAACCAAAGTTTTCAAAGATGCTTTTTAGCAGAGAACAACATCCGGTCCTGTGCTGACAACAAGTAAAAAAACAACATATACATTTAAAAGGACTCACTGCAGTATTTTTTTCAGAGCACAGAGCTATTGCTGACATGGAAATCAGCTAGCCAACAGCTCTGTTCTGGCACCAGTAGTATTCTAACTAAAAATACTGCCACTAATTGACATTTCCACAAAGCTTCACACTCATCAGTACTAAAAACACAAATCCACTTTCCAGGGAGCCTGGTCTTTGGGTTTTTTCGGTTTTTTTAATTCTGCAGTAGAGTAGCCTAGAGAACTGTTTTGGCTTTGTGATTTTTAACTGTTGCGAATAACCCAAGCTATTGAAGACCCTCTGAACCTAATTCATGGAGTACGGGGATGTCTGTTCACAGCAACTTCCTCACTTGAATTTTTAAATCCCACAGGGAGCACCTTGAAGGTCACTGGGACTCTCTTGGAGTAAGAGTGGTACAGGTGCCTTCTTACAGGTCACTACTAGTACACTACTAGCACGACAGCTGGCTCCTCTGCAAGTTTGATTTACCTGTGGATTGTCAGTAGAAGAGGTGTGTTATTTGAAAAGTACACCTTTAAAGTACAGATTTTAAACTTTTTTTCTAAATATACAAGGTTGCCTAAAAGACTTCAGTTGTTACAAATATCTTAAGGCCCTCATCACAGAAGACAATGTTACAAAATGTGTGTGCAATTTAATCAGAGTCTTCTACAGTGTTCAGAACACAATGTAGCCACTGACAAAACAGAGAACAAATAATTTCAATATTCTACTTGACTGCCACCTCAGCCTATACCATAATCCAGCCATCAGAAAACAAAACACACCAAACAATCCAAAACACACCTCTTCCTACATCTATCTTTGCTTCAAACAATCAAAGACTTAAAACACTAATACAAGAAACTCGATATGCATATTTCACTCATTTCAGAATCCACAAATGCTTACTTGTTCTGGAAAGCATTCTCCCTCTTCCACTGCCATTTTCTGTGGCCAGATATGAAACCTGATGACTCAATTAGTTAACACTTTGGACACTGCACCATTGCTAAAAATAGCAGCCTCAGGAAGTGCTTTTCTTTTTTTTTTTCTTTTCTTTTTTTTTTTTTTTTTTTTTTAAGGAACTAAGCACGGTCACTTGTTACACTTCCCTTGGCGATTTAAATGGCAAAGACAAGTGAATAGAAGACTGTTAAGTTAGTAACAGAGTGTGTCCCAGCATTCCTGGCTCACTTACCATATTTGCTGCCTCCAATCATTCCCCGTGTATGTAATCATGATCTGTGGAATACCCAAAATAGCTGCAGCATCAGCTGATCAGAAAACCACTGCTGCTTGGAATCACTCATGAAACAAGCTTTTGTCATTCTGCTTATCAGCTCTTTCTAATGCAGACTACTTTGAACTATTTCTAAAGGCAACAATAACATCATTTTACACTCCGTGTGTTTTGAATACCACATATGCCTGCCTCCCACTCCATGGTAATTTTATATTTATTCAGATTTTCTGATGACTAATTATGATAGGTTTGTATTGCTGGTTCTAGAGGCTATTTTCATGAACCAAAAGGCTGTTCTCTATGTACTTCAAGTCCTAAACTAGACAGATTAAAAGCAACACCAGGGCAAAATAATTTTGTTTCAGAGGGAAGCCCAGAGAGAGGTTCCTGATTTTAGAAGCAGACTTCTTCCTCTTCAATGGAAGCTATCATCAGCAACAGGAATTTTCTTTGTGCTTCCCTACAGTTACTTACATTAGGAGTGGCTTTAAAGAATGCCCACCTTCTGAGAAAGGGAATATTGAAATCTCTTCAATTCACCACTGAATTGCACTGCAATGATGTGTGACTTGCCTGTCACACATCATGCCTCACACCTGTGAGCTGGAAACAGATATTCTCTGGCACAAAAGAACAGCAAAGTCGAAGAGGAGGAAAATAATCATGGCCTAATATTTTGGTCAGACAAGATAGGCCTAATGTCTCATTTGAGAAGTGTTGAAAGAAAATAAGCTGTATGTAAAACACTACTGGGATAATTTAAATTTTCTAGAAATATATCTCCATGTTTGCATCAATTGGAGTGCAGCCACCAGGGAGGAGCTCTGCACTCTTGATTTTAAACACCAAAGTTGTTATCACACTTGTTATCGCACCAGTTCTCTATGTAGACATCTCTGTATTCAGAAAGTGCAAAATCTGGGGCCCTGGTGCACCAGCCATGCACTCAGGTGGACCTGGCTTGAAAATACCTCATTAATGTCACTGATGATACATTCTATTAACAACTAACCTGTGTTCCTGCACATTTTGCTGATGACATGATAGGATTCATGAGTAAGACCCACTTCTGCCACTGACTGAATACAGAGAAGCCAACAGCTGTCTGCAGAGTGGAGGAGCCTCCTACCTCAATGTAAGTACAAAAGGATGACCAAGCCAGTTTAAATGAATTTACCTCACTGACATATCTGCACAGAGCTCCCTGTAGTAGAGATTTCAATCACTGCCCCACAGCTACCTCAGCAATGCTGTTGCTGCAAGTCACCACGCAAAACAAAGTATCCAGAATATTCAATTTATAAAACTGAATTTTGATTTAGCATTACTGTTAGTTTTGAGGGCTGAGAACTGTAATTTCAAAACAATAAATGCAAATATCCCAGTTCCAGAAAGCCAAGATTACAGGGTTACTATTCATTGTCTGAATTTTTGTTTCTAACTGAAGAAAAGTTGCCTCTAAATAAAGCCCAGGTACCTAAATAGCTTTCTTCTGCCTTTGAAAAGGTGCTTGAGAACAAGGAGAAAGGAAATATGATGATTTCTGTAATAGCATTCAAGGGAATCACATGAAATCTAAAACTTGCCAAATAGGTCTATTTTGTAGATGAAAGGATTAAATTGGGCAGTTTTACAGAAAGTCACAAATCCCTGCAGATGAGCAAGCCACTGTGGGGTGGTGCCCCACGCCGCTGCACTGCAGCTCCTGGCACAGGCCAGTGACACACAACTGGCAATCCCAAAGCCAAGCTGGCAGTGAAGAAAGAACATTTTTAGGGACAAGGATTCCACACGGTCTCTGCTGTTTTGCTGGCGGGCTGTGCCCCTGTTCCTCGGGCAGCCCAGGGCTGTGGCCAGTGCCAGCTTGGTGTGGGTGCCAGCTGCTCCTGCAGGAGCTCCGTGACACCGCTGTCCCCACACTGCCCACTCATTCCTTCTGCTACGGCTGCTTTGCTTGTCCAGTCGCTGGCTCCTGGTTTTCAAGTTCACATCACTGTGATGACACCAGTGGATGACTGACCCAGGCCACTGCCTATTAACCTCCACAAAACCAGCCTGGTTTAGGCTGTGACATTCCCACAAGAGCAGTTGTCCAATTCCCTCTCCATTAATTTTAAAAGAGCAACGATCAGAATTACAAAAGAGAAGCACAAAGAAAAATTTAAATCTGCCAGCACCAAAAAATCATCTCAGCACATTCACATCCATCAATTCAGCTCTGATTACTGACTGCCATAAATCATAGTGACACTGTATTTTCTTTTTTAACCTTGTGAATCCGTTTTAGAGCATTCAGTATGATTTCTCAATGCACGCTATTAACAAAGGGTAATAACAGAAAGGCTCAACACTAATGGCAAAATCAATGTCTTATAGATTTTGGGTAAAATTTCCAGGATCCTTTTATTCCTTTGCATCCTGAATTACATGATCTGCCAATTCCTATAGTAATTCTTAGCTTAGGAAAAAGAAAGGGCCTTGGATACAATCATGTAATTAGCAGAACACGCGAGACAAAAACCGTCTCAACAATCAGCCTCCTCCCCTCCAGAAAAAAAGCAACAAAACCCCTTTACAGTCTCATTAAAATGGCAGATTTGGTACAGATGGAGAATTCTTTTAAACAGAATAGTGGAAACGTCCTTTTACATTATCACTACACTGCTCCCCAACCAGATGGAGTGCTTATGATTACTGGCTTGGAAGTGACTTGCAAACAAAGCAACACATGGCGGAATTCAGCAGAAAGAAAAACATGGTTTGACATGAGATGCAAAACAATATAAATATCTCTCCAAGAAAGGGAGAGGCAAGCTGAAATAGTTACAACCATAATCTGGAGTCACTGGTCCAGATTTTGCAAGGAGAATTTTTTTTTTTTCTGAAACTGTAGTGGATGACATTTCAGACAAAGTCGACAAAGATGAAAAGTCAGCTGAAGCCCACCAGTGCATGGGATTTCTATTTCTGTGGTATTTCAGAAACCCTTTTCAGAGAGCAAATGGTTGGCGAATAGGATCAGTACAGATGTGTGTTCATGCAACTTACACCTATGAAGGGCCCTTAGTTTTAAAAACTTCTTACATCAGAGAAAAAAAATGGTAGTATCTGAGATATTTATTTATATAAAAATTATTTTCTAGTCATTAAAATAATAGCTAATGTGTGCCCCAGATGAGACTTTTAAACAGGAGTACAAGTGCACACCTCTGTGCACACCTAACAGGTTTTTACAAGGCCACTATCAAGATAAAATTTGTTTACATTTAGTCATTTATACTGTAACTGTAGAAATTGTAGGCACATAGAATGTGCAGCCACAGGAACAAAATTCAGAGTTATAAAATGCCAAAAGGATCTGTGTGAATTTTGTATGACTTTTTTTTTTTTAAATGTCTGCTCAACCACCATCCATCATGTAAATACTATGTTTGCTATATTCCCATCTAAATTATGCCAGCTAGATCATTTGCCAAAACATCCACAGAATTAGAATTCTATAGCCAGAAGCATTCATTAATGCAAAAAAAAAAAAAAAAATAAAATGAGGGTAGGAAAGCAATACTCCAAACATTAAATAAGCTGAAGTCACCAAGCCCAACACTTCATCCCCAAAAAAATCTGCCATGCACTTCTCTGTAGTCTACTGCTCTTGAATAGAAGGTATCCACCAATTCTGTAAATCCGTTAACTTTTTTCCTTTACTTTGACAAGGATATCAGCCATCATACAAAATTTAAAGCAGCAAATTCTGTAACTTCTGCTAGAAGATAGTTATAACTTCTCTTTAAAGGCTTTCCCAATGAGTGGACAGGAAGCCTGTGGTCCCATCCTGTTCTTCTTTAGCAGCACATGAGAGCAAACCTCAAAGACTGAAATGCAATCACTATAAAAGGATAGCCTGCCGTAATTTTTCAGAAGTCTCCAAACCCTTCCAAACAGCACAACTCGAAGCCAGCCCTGCTGTGACCTGTGAAATTCAGCCCTTTACAGAGATTCCAAAAGCCTGTGGAGGACACACGGAGGTGCTGCAGTGTTCACTCTGCCAGGATCCCTGGCAGCTCCCGTTACCTCACCCCCAGCGCTCCCCAGAGTATGCCTGAATCCTCAACAGCAAGGCAAAGGGCTCTTGGGATGAGGGACTAAAATAAACGATACATGCAAGGTATGAGTGGTATGCCCATGGCATCTGATCCACAAATCCGCTCCAAGTTCCTTTTTTTAACCCTGCATTGTTCCCTTAAGATATCAGAGTAGAATACGCGTTTCCAGTCGGCCCACATCAGCTTTCTGAAAGAGCACTTTTTGTTTCATTTTCATCCATTAGCTGCAGTTTTCATGCCCAAGTTCTAAAGCTCCTTTAACTTCCAGTGGGCCTGGGATTAAAACATAACCCTTTCCCCTGGGAATAGGAAAAATTGTGACCAACAGGAATATAAACTGTTAGCTAAACCCACAAAAAGGGATCATAAGTCAGTCACGGCTTCCACCACTGAGACTTCAGCAATTTCTCTTCCCCCATCAATACATTGACTCAACATTGAAAAGCATCTTCCACCTGTTCTGTGGAGAAGTGCAATTTTGCAAAACCACTGCCACAGCATCACAGAAATCCCACAATTGTAGAGGTTAAGATAATACTTAACAAGGCAACTTCTTGAACAAGGCAACTTCTTGCTGTCAAGACCACTCTACACTCTTCAGATCATAAAGAGCTAAAAAGAGCAGCAGAACTTAACGATATCGTCCTGTAAGCATCAGGAGAAGCAGCTTCAGTGAAGCCAACCAAAAGCCCTTGGCTTTATTAAGATTTCTTTCCCTCCCACTGATCACCCTAGAGGACATCCATGTCAGTGATTTGCTCTGGACAGCACCTTTGGAAAATACTGAGGTAATAAATCTGCAAAATGGAAGAAGTGTTTGCATAAGCATCATGATGTTACATGATTGACTCCTGAGCAAATTGAGTTGACACCATCATGCTTGAAAAATAACCAGTAAAAGCCAATTAGGAAGGCAAAAAACAAAAGGCAGAGACTCCAGGCAGCCCTGTGTTTAGTCAAACTACAAACCTCACATGAACTCTCATGGAGATGAGGGGAAGAGCAAGGGCAAAGATCTATATATGGAAAGCACAAGGAGACAAGGAAAACACAGTATCAGATCTTCCTATATCATCTTGAAACATTGCTATGTTTGCAATTTCTCTGCTGATTAATCAGATGGCTTGTTGCATGCCATGCATCTTGTTCCAAGTCCTGCTGAAAACTGGGAATTTGTACAAATTGAGTGCAGCAGCTGCCTTGCTCCTTCTTGGAGATACCTCACGGATGCATAGGATTCCAGAAAGTAGTGATTCCCTGTATGAACAGTAGATCTCAGTATTTTCACTAAATACAGAACTTCTATTTGTTAACAGAATATTCTGGTGCTCTTGTGAAATTGGTGGCTGTTGATTGGTCTCCACAGGTGAGTGAACACATAGATAGGCACATAAAAATCACGTGTAAATCATATTATTTCACCACAGCACAGGAAAACAATGAACAGCTCAGAAATAACTTTTTCATTTTTTGTAGAATATTAAAAAACCCCAAAAAAACAACTAGTTGAAAGTGTTAGAGGAATGTTATATAAAATAATATCCATCCATTTGTATATGGCATCCATGTGACAGGAAGTTGGCTCAGGCTCACTCTTCGTCTGGATCGTATTTCTAGCAATTTTCAATATTCCATGACTGCCAGAAGCAAAGAATTAATCATTAAGATTCATGGTGACAACAGCAAAGTATTTCATTGTGAAGTTAAGCACCAGAAATGTGACTGCTGGCAAATTTGCCCTTCCAAACACTCCCTCTCTCTCTTGTCTATTTTTTAGGCTTATTCAGAACATAACCACGATATGAAGCCACCAAACTGCCAGATGGCTTCAAAATGTTCAGACATGACTTCTGCACAAAAATAAAAAATAAAATAAAATAAAAAAAATTTTCTTTCATGTAGTATGTTCCAAAAGCAGCAGTTTTTGGGACACTGAAAATTGGCTGTCTGTAAGACCTTGGCCAAAAAGCCCCCAACCCACAATTAAGATATTTGACTATGCACCTTGATTCTGTTTATTCCTCAAGGACTTTTTAAAGGAACATTTCAAATGAAAACAGAAGGAGGCTCCATTAAAAGAGAAATACAGTAACAACAGACAAGTGTATCCACTAAGCACAGGCACATGAAGGTGCCCAATGCCCTGGGAAATGAGCACAGCTCTCATTTAGTGTCTATGTTTCATTTCTAGATGGAGTAGGGCAGTATTCAATAAAAAGAAAAATGGAAACACTAAACGAACTACAACTAATCCCAGCAATCCATTCCCAAATGCAATGGAGACAATTCAGTGGAGCAATATTATGATCAGGGCTTTTGAACAACATTTAGGCTGCAACTCCAATGAACGGACTATGGACAAATTATTATACTGTAAAAATGTGTGCAGACACAAGGCAAAACTTTCGTAAGACTAACATGAGAATAGCTTGCTCAGGATTTCTAATATATGCAGAGTTAAGATTTAAAAAATAGAATAAAAGTAAGAAATTGGTCAGAAGAGAACAAAGACAACTATGGATGAAGGTAGACAAAGGGAGTTCTTGAAACCACAGCCACCCCTATTTCCAATGATTCTGTGACTTATTGGGACATCAGAGCCCCTCTGCAGCAAGCCACGCTCAGGGTCAGTCACAGTGGGAGATGCCACTGAACACAAGTCCCTGGGCAGGTAAAATCTACCTGAGACCTGCCCACAGACACTGCAAGGGAGAACCTGCTGCTCCCACAGGGCCCCAGGGCTGCTTGCCAGGACTGTCAGGACTGAGGGACCTCTCACCCTTTATCAGTCAGCATTTCAAAGTACTATAAAATTTCTTCAAATTACACTTTGGAATGACTTTCCAGGAAAACTGCAAGTTTAAAATTTTATTTTCTCGTAATCATTAAAAAGGTGTAGACCCAAGATGTTTACAATGCAATGAAACCAAAGAAAAATAAATGAATGTAACTGTGGTTGATTTCAGCATCACTCAAAAGTTATCCCCAGTCTCAGTGTTATCACAGCCCAGTAGCTAGGACACAAACTGGTCAGCAATAGCCAAAAGATTGCCACAGAGTAACCATTCACAGTTACATGGTGTTGTTCCCAGTTAAAAAATCTACTTGTATTTCTTCTGCAGAATGATTAAAATTTAGTTTTAACTTAATCCAGTTAAGTTCTTTGGTCAGTAGGTTCCTCCCTATCAACTTCCTTTCCTAAGGCACTATTATTTCCAAAGAATCAAGAGGAAAGCTCCAGGAGTTACACATTCTGAAGTGAACTGTTGCCCTTAAACACAGTCACAGCAAAATCTCAAATTATTTCCTCTTACTGAACCTTCACTTGAGCTCTCCAGTGGCATAGAATCAAGGCACGGACCATTTATAAAGCAATATATATAAACTCACCGAATTTTCAGATTCTTACAGGTTCAGTGTTCTGATCTGGTACAAATTGTATCTCAGAAATTCCACACTGAAATGTCTGGGGAGCAAACACAAGCAACTTCCATAACCTTTTCTTCCCAAATATTAGGTAGGGCAGTAACACTGGACTCATACTGCCTCAACTTTGTTATTGCAACAGGGCTAACGCTGTGAACAGAGCTTTCCAAGAACACTGGGAGCATTC
This sequence comes from Taeniopygia guttata, assembly GCF_048771995.1. Lineage (NCBI taxonomy): Eukaryota > Metazoa > Chordata > Aves > Passeriformes > Estrildidae > Taeniopygia > Taeniopygia guttata. Next base: position 8,415,673 of record NC_133031.1, on the reverse strand, counting down.
AGATGTAATAACCTCAAGATGTCTTAGACCAGGAAGGAGTAAACATTCTCCTGCATTTGGGGTGATGTAGGAATTTCCCTAAAACAGAGGAAAATTAGTAAAATGAACAAAAAAATGATCTCATCAAGATAATTTCTGACATGCTGCTGGGGAATGAGGACAGCTGTGCAAACTGCATTCCAAACAGGACTTCTCTTTGTCAGCACAGATGTATAAAAACATCTCTCAGTTCTCACTGGAGTGCTGGCAGCTTGGCTAAATATTAATGCTGTCCCTGGAGCGCTGCTACTGCTTCTGTGTGTCTCATACATGAGAGGCTGGCCACAGCTAAGACAGATGCTTTCTGCTGTTGCATTAGAACTACAAAAGAACAGAAAATGGCAGCTTCAAAGACTGCATCAATCCTCATATGGCTCCCCAGGAATTTGGGATGGGAGGGCAAGAGGAAGCTGCAGAATGTGTAACTCCTGAAGTTAGGCTGAGCTTTCATTTGGCACTGGGTTATACTGGGGTGTAGTGCAATACTTTCCAGCTACACAGCAGGTATTTCAAGCTACAAAACAAACCCTTTAGTTTACAGTAAAGGAGTTCTAGTTCAGAAATGTAGTGTTCCTTTCCCATCTGCATAGAGAAATACAAGAGCCACAACTATTAAAGATCTTCATAAAGGAGCTCTGTAGCTCTCTTTGCACTGCTCCACCTCCCGTGCATCACACTCCATCATACCTGGCAGTCATGCTGCACTTACCCAAATGCATTTCAAACTATGTGAGGTCAGAATAATATTGGGTTTTTCACAGTGCTCCATCTGTGAAAGAGGTTCATGAAGCTTATGTCACTTAATTTCACATCAAGCATTTTGAGCAGACCCAGAAATACACCTTGGAATGACTGCATGAATAATGCAGTCAATTACAACAGCACACATGGCCATAATCTGTTTCTTCCTAACCTGCTTAGTTAGCACTGAATTTCTTTTCCTTGGGAGAACCTTTAAGCCTGTAGCTATTATTGCAGCTAGCTCTCACGTTTCCTTTCTCTCTGTGAACTGTTTTTTTTTTTTTTAATTTGATGTTAATAGCTTATAAAGGGCTTCTAAAATTACTGTATAGCAGTAGTATTTCTTATATCTGTATTATCTCCATGATGCTTCATGAAAAAGCAGTCCCTTGGCAGGACAAACTAGCTGGTGTTCACACTGCATAATGGAGGAGGCAGCAGCTGCTATTTTTAGGGTGTTGAATGCTATCCTCCATTGTAAATCTATCTTACAGATATTTTACCATTACAGCTATGCCTTTTTTGATTGATGAAAATCCTATTTGTAAATCCTAACTTCAATTAACAACCCAATAAGCTGGCATTTTCCCTTAGTTACCTATTAGCCTAAAATAAAAACTCTATAGAGAAGCAGCCAGAGGAGCTGGTGCCTCACTGAACAGCATCCCTGGCTTGCTCTGCTGTGGATTCAAGAGGAGCCATCAGAGGGAGGAGGGCATCTTGCACTCTGCACAGACAAGAGCTTTCATAAAACCCTTTCACTTCTGAACAAGACATGAACAATTAAAACTTCACTAATAACACAGAGAAGGCACCTCCTCATTCTCTCCCCCGCAGCAGGCACTGGTATTTAACATAAATTTAGTATTCAGTATCTCACGCTGCAACCCAGAGCTTTCTCCAAAATTATAAATGCATCCAAATAGCATGCTGGATTTGCTAACTGAAATGTAATTATCTTCCATGAACTGCCAGGACAAACCATTAATCCTGTATCTACTGTGAATAATCCCAGACTCCGTAAGTTTTTTGACTTTTCCCAACTTTTCTCCCCGGGCCAGTGGTAAAGACCTCTACTCTGAGGCCATGTCAGATGAGCCAAGACTTCAATGTGCTTTTTAGAATACATGTAAAGCACATTATAAATGTAACACTGATCAACTCTGGCTAAAGTAATCTCTCCAATAACTCACCTATGCTTTTGTAATGGTAAGAAATGGGACAGATCTTTTCCAAGACTTATTTCCATGTTTAGACAAGCAATACTCTGCACACACACACATAGAATTTGTGTTTTTTAGATACTCATAAAAACATTCCTCAGTCCAACACATTTGAACATGCAGATGGCTGCTGAAAACCCCAGAGAATGGCGTGATCCTGAATGTAAAACAAAAGGAAGCCATGGACCTCATCAACTGGATTTTACTGACTTTAGCAAAGAGGAAAATGTAAGTAACATGCTCCAGAGACTCCAAGCACTATAACCACTAAGTAAAACCCATCTTTTTCCCCATTAATAATGAAAGACTGCTTAGATTTGCACATGTTCCACTCCTGCTCAGAGTTAGGACATGGCACTTCTGAATCTGAATTCAAAATTTGACCCAAGCTCAACATAATTTATTAAGGAACTTCATTTTTAATTATCAGGCATCATAAATTATTTGACTGTAGAAATTAAAGTGACAGATACCATGTAAAGGGTAAATGAATGTATCAGAAACTGGACTTTATTAATATTCTTTAATACCTGTGCTTCAAATTCAATTGGATTTATTACATACATATTACAAATATGATGCAGTTTGGAGCATGCAAGTAGTCTCTACTGTAACAATGCATCTCATTTCAGATTTAACAGCAGAGAAGAGGAGGAGAAATACTTCCATTTTGATTGGAATTGTAAGCACCATCTTGTGGAACTACAAAATCTGCAGATTAGTAAAAATACTGGTTTATAAATTCCTGTCATGAACTGACTGGGAATGCCACCTGGACATGACACAAAGAACAAACAAGAATAAAACTATTTCCCTCACCTCTTCGAGATCAACAATAAAAACAAAAACAAGCCCTCCTTCAACCCAAAGCATTAAGGCAACCTTGTCCTTACCTTCATAAAAAGCCCTGTGGGCATCAGAGCTGACATTCATTGGCAAAGAATTGTAGATCAGGGTTACTGGGGCTGTAATGAGAAACTACAGTCCCTCCATAATGCAGAGTTCAGCTCCATTTCCCTCTCTTCCCTTCCCTATCTCACAGTACTGTTATAAAATGTCATTTCTGATTTACAGACCAAACGTCTTTCTCCCTAGAAGAGGGTGCTCATCACAAAAGCTCAGATCCAGCACTCAGTAAAATATTACTCTGGTAAAATGAACCTGCACTGTGGGTGCACAATGCTGACCTTCACCTGGGGATAATTGGTGTTTGGGCTATGGAGGATGCCAATGCACAAAATGCATGGGTGACTCTCTTGTTCAGAATAAATAGCAATAAACATCTCATAAATTAAGGAAAAATTCACAGCTGTAGGATTTTATAGAATAAGGCACATGCAAATTTCTGTGATTTACTTATTTCTTTACCACTACTAATGATATTATTACTATTAATATTACTGCATCCATCAGCATTCAGCAGACAATTCTCTTGCTCCCACACAATTCCATGGAATGATTTGAAATGCAAATAGAAAAAAAAAAAAGCAGAAAAGCTCTTCTAAAAGGGCTAGTTCATCTATGAATATTAAACTAAAATGAACCCTCCTGAGAGCCTTGACAGACTGCTCCAGGATGGAAAACCATGTCATTACTGACATTAATCATATTTCCTAAAAATTAGGGGCAAAGGAGTGCTCTTTTAAATAAGCACCATCTAATATCCCATCAGTATGTATGACTCGAGTAAAAATTCATTATTCTTGTCCTTATGATTAAGATTGTTAGTAGAAATACATGTGGAACATAAATAACCAATCTCCTGTATTTTTGTTATTGATTACATTAGCTTTAATCTAATCTTACCATACGCATATAAAACTGAAAGATTCCTTTTAAAAGGTTAGAAAAGAAGCAGAAGAGGCAGGTAGCAGCCCTGCCTCTTGTGACAATAGTGGTGGTGGATGTGCTGCTCCTGGTGATGTCCTCCTGCTTAATTCAGCCCATCATGTAAATCTGTACTGGGTGAGAGCGCTGTGATAGCTGGAAAATATCACTGGACTGTGAAGAAATGATGACAACACAAAGAGGGGGGTGTACTAGGATGAAACATCAGCAAGATTTGGGAGTTAAGTGTGTATTTATTTGGAAAAAACTGACTGGTCATGGATACACAGAGCACATGGCTCTCACTCTATCATAGAATCGTTTGGGCTGGAAAGGATCTTAGATCCTCAAGTCCAGCCACTAACCCAGTACTGCCAAGTCCTTCACTAAACCATGCCACTAAGTGCTACATCTGCACATCCTTGAACACCTCTAAGGATGGTGACCCCACCACTTCTCTGGGCAGCTTGTTCCAGTGCTCACACACCTGTACAACTGCATAAATTTGTATCAAAAAGCTCCCCCATGTCTTTACACTGCTACAGTTCACTTATTTATTACCACTCAGAGCTTGGATGAAGCACAATCCCCCTTTGAAGTGTACAGTCCCCAAAGATCCCAGCATGCCTTCTGCAAACTTAGAGGTAAATGGATGTCACAACAAAATTTCAGCTCAGGGAATTAAGTTGTTCCTAGCCCAGCTCCCAGAGCAGTTGGCAATTACCTACATTAGGAGCCTTTATCTGCTGACCTCACCTCCTGGCTGCATTTGCTACATTTTCAATGCCAACATTAGAGTTTTCTTACACTACATTTTTCCCCTCTTACTTTTCACACAGAGAAACATATTGGAAATACAAAAAATTATGAATTATTCAGTTTGCAAAGCCCTTCAGGATTCTTAAAATTAAAATAAATGTTTTTTTTTCATTAAAAATACAATATAATAGATATGGATAAAAACCACAAAGGAAAGATGCAAGTAATAGCAACAGGTCAATGCCACTGAACACTCAGTCTCAGGTATGCCTGCAAAATTAATGTAAGTAGCCCCAGTTTGACTACCATTTTCCACTGCTCTTTCAACTTACCAGGCACTCAGCCTATCTTGAGTAGATCCAGTATTAGCAGGAATTATGGCTGTGCAATTTCAGTTATAACAATTAGCCAGTAAACTAGATACTAACCCTAAATGGCTTAATTTCTAGCAACAGGGAACAATGTACTTGACATTTTTTGAAATACACCTTTAAAGCTAAGTAATATATAGAGGCCAAGGGAGAATATGGAAAACCTGTGAGGATTAAATGCAAAAATAGTGTTCCTTCTTCTTTTGGGACAGTTTTATTAATGAGGTCTCAAGAACTGCAGAGTGAAATATAGCTTAGTAAGATAGATTCAGTTTCTTCAGACATACTCTGCAGAAAGTGAAAACTGGAAATTCTAGCTTGTATTTATGTAGATACTTTATTTAGTTAGTTTAAATACAGTCAGCTGACAGCAGCTTAAAGAGCATCCCTGCCAAGCAGAATTTAGAACCCTCCTGCACAGGTGTTCACTTCCCTTACACTGAACAACAGACTCACAGCCATAAATCACAACATTCTGATAAGCTCCCTCTTAGGCCAGCAAGGCCAAAAAATACCTACTGGCAGCCAGGATCTGACCTCATGGGTATGAGCTGGCACAGCTTGGGCATGGGGAAGTTGAATACCAGCACACAAAAGAACAAGGTCTGGCCTGGGCAGACAGAGCCAAGCTTGCCCTGGCTGACCTCAGGTGTCCAGGCAGGGTCACTCAGGAAGGCAAGGGACAGCCCACGGGCATGGAGAGAGGTTGCCTGAACTACTCAAGTGCTGCCCAGTCAGCTTCTGGAGTGTCAGCCTCTGCCCATGGATTATTGAGGAGCATGAGGGTCCTAATTCAGGTGCCATCAACCTGATCCCAGAGACAGCTGAAAGCTGGGACAACCTTCTCACTTTCAACATCAAAGATGTTCAAAACAGCCCCTTTCCTCATTTCTTTTGTATGAATGTCATGGCTATCTGACCTGAGCTTTCTCTCCATTTATGTTTTACCACCACCATAACAGCAGCAAATAACAAGTGCTGAGCTGAAATATCTCACAGGGATTTACACATTACATTTAACAGCAGCTTTTAACTGTTAAATGACTAATGGGTTAATTCCCACGTTGGCACAAAGCCTCTATTCAGGGAGTATGTGAGCCTTTGCAAGCTGTTTTCCAAAAAACATATGGGAAATAGTAAACTTATCCAGGTTAAGTTTAAAATAGGATATTCTGTTGGAGTAATATTTTATATAGTCCCTTTAGAAAACAAAAATCAATCATGATGGGTTTTAATGCTCCATTGTGGACAGCAGCTGAGCACAAAGCATAATGATTCTCTTTCCTTTCCACTTAATCCTGCTGCCTTCCCAACCACTGAATCATTGCTCTCCCTCGTTACTAAAATGCAGAACTGAGATGCTGATTAGTGTCCCAGATGCTTGATAACAGAGACAGTAATCAATACCACTTCTTTAATCTGTCTGTGGAGGACGTTTTGTCCCTTTGCTTTTGGACACCGGCTCTGTTACCGTGATCCACGGCTTTAATTTCGCCTCTAGATTGGATTAGTGCAGGGCACTCCTCCTTAGCTGTTCCTTAGCTTCCCTCGAAACATAACATCAGTGTGCCACAGCTGCTGCCTGTTTGCTGAGTTTGAAAGCTTTAAAAAGCTGAAGCTCTGAGCAGTTTTGGATCATTCTGCCTGACAGACGTGCAGCCACCCCACGCGCCACAGGAGCGAGCAGAGCCGCAGCCCTCTGCCGCCGAACCACTCACACTCGACTTCCTCAACTGCTCTGGAGTTTTGGTGGGGGCTTATTTAATTGATTTATTTAAGAGCCACAGTGGAAAAATGCTTCCTTTCAGCAAATGCAGAGCTGCAGCTGGACTTCCCTTTGGGCAACTGCAATATGGAAGATCGGGATTTTGGCTTGAGTTTTGCCAATAACACCATGCAAATTCTGAGCCTTAAAGACAGGAGCTGTCTCTCTGAAGATAAACAACAGACAAATGCAGGCAAAAGTCCTATTATTTAATTCCCAGATGCTCATTTAAAACATATTCTTTTGTATGTGCTCTTTAAAGAAGCCATGTCTCTTTAAAAATATCTTTTGTGTACCTTTAAAAAAAATACTGCACAGTGATATCACAATGTGACTACAGCTAAATATATCACCTACATTGCAGCTTTTACTGCACTATAAGGCAGCCCATTTTAAGACAATATCAATAATTTAGAAACTCAGCTATGTGCAGCCGCTTAATTGGATTATCTTTGCTTGGCAATTTTTTCAGTATTATATTAGCTTTTACAGGAATTCATTGATGGAGATCTTTCGGCAAACTCATGTAACACACAATCAATAGACATAAAACTACATGCAATTATAAAACATTTTTTCACCAAGTACTTTTCATCTTCTCACAGCCTTGGCAAGAGGAATACGCTGTTCAAAATTAAGATAATAGCATAAGTCAGGCTTTGACACAAAGCATCTCTGGAGACTGAGATTCAGAGAGCCTTCTCTAGAGAACAGCACAGCAGCTGCCACAGCCACCACCTGCAGACACCAGAGAGCTGCCAGGACCTGGGTTCTCATTTCTGTGGTAGCACCTCCTCACAGTGCTTCCCTCCAGGAAAATGCACTTTCACCTCCAGCAGGCTGAGGAGGTCCCTTTCCACTGGTGAGCAACTGGGCAAGAACAAAGGAAAATTGTTCCTATGCTACATTTTGTATGCTGTAAGGGATAGAAGCAACACGACTTCAGACTGAGGTCACTTCTTGGTGACTCCACAAAAGGCAGAAGAGGCAGTAAGTCCCTGCCCCTGGTGTCAGCCCAGAGCCAGTCACAGCAAACAGCAGCAAACACCAGGATCACAGATTTAGGTGGAATACAAACTGCCCAAATAGAGCTCAAAGTAGCCAAGAGGATCTTATGCCTATTGAAAAGATGTGTGGAGGTTTAGGGAGTGTATGTTTGCTTGCCTTTTTTTTTTTGCTTTGTTTTTGTTGGGGTTTTTGTTTGTTTGTTTTTGTTTTGTGATTTACAGCTATGACCATATCTCAAGGGCCTCTGAAAAATTTGATTCAACCAGTCAGAGCATTTGTAAGGCCAAGTTGTCTATACCAAGACTTTAAATAAAAATCATACAAAAAAATATTAAAAACTACCCAAAGCACAAAAAAATCCAAAACACACAAAAAAATTCCTAACTTAAAACCAAGCTGCCCTTTTTTGGGGGCCCAGAAAAGGATAGATATCAGGCTGAGATGGTTCCTTGTGTGCACAAGCACTACTGCCCTGTTCTGCTGTTGTTCCTGACATTTTCATCTGATGCGAACTGCACCATGCAGAAAGGATCACTACCATCACTGTGTGAGTCCACACTGCTCACCTGGTTCACTTCTTCCTCAGATGGGAGGCCTCTCCAAAGTCCCTGTATGTTCTGTGATTCCATAAGGAAAGCTGTCAGATCCAAGGAGTATCCCACCAGGCTGAACTGATTCCCTCCAGAGCCAAGGACACACCTTGCTCATGCGGACTGCAAGCCAAAAACATCTGCCGCTCTGGGGGCATGAAGCTGTGTTTTTCTGGGGGCTGACACTCACTTCAGCAGGGATGGGGGAATGCACAAAGTCCCTCTGTTGCCTGAATCCCAAAGGGATTATTCAGGCCGAAGACTTTAATTACAGCTGACAGTGCTGGCGTCCTGCTGATGGCAGCCATTTTACTGATGTCACGGCGTTATCCCTGGTGACACCAGCAGTAGGGAAGAGCTGCCAAGTGACCCACATTTGTAGGCAGGACCTACTGACCTGAGGGAGACTGCTCAAGCCCAGCACCAACTGGGGCAAGTGACTTCCAAAGGGCCCCTATGAGGGGAGGGATTCCAGTGAAGGTGCCGTCCCACCTGTGTCCTGCAGCTCCCGCTCCCAGCACAGGTGGGAGGATCAATAGTGGCTGCTGCACAGGCAGCAGGTTGGGAGCCTGGCAAGGGAATCACCCGTGCTGCCAGGTCTGCATTTCCACAGCCCACGTGTCTGGGGCTGAATGGAGCTTTCACCAAGGCCTGGCTTCCAACACAGGGCACAATCTGCCTGCACCCCTTGTGCAGTCCATCCTTTTCAAGCTCACCATCATACAATGGCAATCCCTCACTTGAAACCACCTTGTGGACCCTCTTTCCTTTTATTGCTCAGACATTCCTTATCTTCCCGTGTGCGACCCAGCTCGCTCTATAGCAACTCCCAGATAACAGGTATCTTCCACTTATTTTTTTTTTTAAGCAGCAGCAAAAGGGGAAGATCACCTCAGCAGCAAACACTCTGTGGGCCTCTAATGGGTCACAGATGAGTGAGAGCCATTAGCCTACAGACTCAGTGTGAATTCTGGCTAATGGCAGGGAGGTATCAGTAGAAGTTTCCACTACAGACTATTTGCAGACTTGGCCTTAAGACTTCGACTTGTGAGACTGCAGTGAAATGAAAGGAGGGAGTTCATGCGACAAGAAAAAGCCTGGTTTTGACAGACGCGCAGCCAGCACACAAAGATGTGTCCCAGGAGCAGACTCTACCTTGCAAAATGCCCTAAGGGGCACACACTGCACACACTTTGCTACTTACAACCTCCAGTGAAGTGTCTGCAGCGTCCTCTCCGAGTGCCTCCCTCAAGCTTAGGGGCTCATGGGGAAGCCAATATACAAGCAGTGTTACCAGAAAAGCCTAAAGACCCACTGGCAGAGAAAGGGGGGACTTGTTTTGGGTCCGCTTCCACCCGCATTTTTTTTTTAATAACAATTTATCTATTTTTAGGAACGTGATTCACTTTGAAAGGTTGCATCTCAATGCTGTTTTCTTGCACAAAAGGTAACAGAGAAGCGTGTACCCGAGAGCTATATGCTACTGCTATATCTGTTGCCTTGCATCAAACCCTAATGGCCCCTTAGAAAATTTAAGATATTTCTTGGAAAGAAACAGCAGTGGAAAATTATCACAAATGACATTCACAATCATGCTGAAGATTAACAAGCCCCAAGACATTTTTGAAGACTGGAAATAAATTCATATTCAAAATGACAAACTCTATTATGACTAGTAGAATATTTGTAGTTAAGCTGTTTAGAGAGGAAATTACAGATTTTTTTTTAATAGTATTGTTTTAAAAACAAAATTAAGCCAAAAGGGTCTTCAAAAATATTCAACTAGAGATGACACCAAAGCTCACAACTATCGCAAAGATAAGAAGCAATCACTACAGAAGTGGAATGCTTTTATCTGTGCTTTTAAGCTTTCAGTCCCTTGCTAAGTCCATTTTCTTTTGGCGTCACCTCAATATGGAAAATGCCAATGACATACCAAGTGTGACAGCCTACCACAAAAACAGGTATGTTCTCATAAGACTGTTAGAAGTGCTTTTCTATGAGCATTTGAACTTGGCACATATTTTACTCTATGTCTTTAACTGTTGCACTCTACATATATAATACAACAGACAGCAAGCGTGTAGAGGGATTAAGATCATGTACAGCTAAATAAATTACCCCAGTATTTTCTTTCCCATTAAAGATGAATACACTCCATGAACAGAAGTGGATACTGCAAACCCTGCCTCTGACATTGCCTCCCGAGGAAGTCAGAGGGATTCAATTCCAATGCCATAAAGATTCACAATTGAAATACTAACACATGGAGCAAAATGCTCTATATCATAAAGAACATGCTCTTCCCTAGACTAAGTCCATATTAAAATTGAATCTCTATAAATTTCAGCAAGAAGAAATTCTGAGCCCAGAGATATTCATGCCTTATTGCATGTTTAATGGCTTGAAATCATTCCTCTTTTCACCTCAGGCATGGAGGCAAAAAAAACCACAAATCCAAATGCCATCCTTTTGGCCTGTCCTTATTACAACTGGAAATCTCCTTCTCAGAAGAAAGCCATTAAGGAAAAAAAAAAAATAAAAAAAAGAAACAATGGAAGACAGGAGGAATGAGAACAAGCAGAAGGAAGAGAGTAAGAAATACTCCCCTTACCAGGACAAGTTTTGGATGAAAGAGACCAAAAGAAATCTAGACAAAGTAACACCTTGTCATTGAGGTAGCAAAATCCTCAAGATGAGCATAAAGCAGGTGTTTCTCCCCATTTTGTTACTACTTAGTTTTGAAATCAGGAATAATTGCCCACATTTGCAAAACAGCAAAAAACAGCAAGGGTTCCTTTATGTCCCAGAGCAATTTTTTGTTTGTTTGCTTTTTACCTTCCCCAAAATTTCAAGGGGAGCTGTAATTTGTTGGTACAGCCCTCAGTTTATATCTTCATGTAGGTTACAGAAAATCTTCAGGCGTCTGACCCATTTCACTTTTCAACTACTCTAAAAATTCTCTCTAACTTTTAGTCCCATTCAGCACAGCAAGAATAACCAGCTAAGAATCCTTTGCAAGGATTTCTTATTTTTCTTTGAATAAATTAAGATGTTGCTGCCTTAAAGGGTTTCAGATACAAATCTCCAAGAAGCAGGGCCTGAAGGACATTCTACAAGGCTATTACTTTGGAAGATATCTAAATATTTGAGACATGTCAAGGGCTGTTTCTAACATGACAAATCTGAGGAAGAAATGCTGTAGAGCACCTCAGAAATTAAGTGAAAATTAGGAAAAAGCAGCAGCATCTTTCCTTTTTCCCTTCCAGTCCAGTATTTTCAGTAACTAGTAAATAAATTCCCAGATGCACTAATGGCGGCCATCCAGGAAATGCATCTGCTGTATTTATGAGATCTGCAGTTAATAAATAATTGCCAAATATAGAATTATTCACTTCAGTGCTATCAGGAGTTGTTTTGTAAGAAGAGAGAATATACCGGAATCACGCTTATGAGGTAGATCAATCAGATTGATTTAGAATTCACATGCATGAGTGCCAAAGCTCAGCTTTTGTGGAAAAAGACCATTTAAAATTTTTGCATGTACTGGTACCTGAAGCTTTCTGAGCCTGCCACGCTGCCACTGGTGGCCCTCGTGCAGTTGGGTCTGTGTGGGTGCTCTTTAGTTCCTCAGGATATGAAAACCTGAGCTGCATTTTGCCAGTGATTTCTTACATCCATGTGCTGTATAACAAAGGAGCCATTTCCAGGCTGCACATGCCAAACAGCACACAGCCTCCTTATGGCTCCAGACTGAAGGCTAAGGCTCCATCAGCCCCTGACACCCTGAATTGAGAACCATCCACTGAGCAAAGTGCAAAAACCCCACTGAACGATACCTGAACTCATCCAGGAATGTAAAAGTATAGTTGGTTGTACAAAGCTCACATATTTAAATAAGAAAGAAATTTTCCCAGCTATGACCAACTTTTATAAGCACTAAAAAAGATAATGCTGAGCAAAAACCACAATGAAGGTACGTCTGTACAAGAATGACAGCTAAGAGAAAAGGATGTAAATGTTTCTTAACTGAGTATTCTGTCCCTGATTTCTACTTGTGAACTGAGTTCATGTCAACACTTGCAGTAAGCTGGCAATTGCAGAGTGGGCAGTCTTCTCCCAATAAACCTATCTTCACCTTTGGTTCTGACAGGGTGGACCTGAAATAAACTCTACTGTGAAGGCCACCTCAACTCTTCGGCTGCTGCTGTGCTCCTAGCATGGCTCTTCACCTTAACTTCACCATTATTTTAGGAACACGAGTGTTTGCCCAGATAAAAGGCCACGGAGATATAGTCTACAGTATAGACAGAAAGCTTGAGTAAAGGTTTCACTTGGAGACAAAACAAATCAAGTTCTGGACACACAGGCAGCAACAGATGCAGTCCCAATGCAATTTTTTTACTAAAGTGTTGCTTTGCAGAGGGCTGAGTATTTCCAAATGTCTTCATCAGCCTGGACACCCACAACGTGACACCCATAGGAGCTCCCAGCTGTGTCTGGCCTGTGAGCCACAGGTCTCTGGTCTCCCGCAGGGCACTAGGAAAAGCAAAGCTCCTCAGCTCCCAGGCACTGGGACACAGAGGAACATTTAAACCAAGAGGCCAACAGGGGTCAGCCCTGCCTAGCACAGAGACTGTGACACAGCACTGCCATCTCCACTGCCCCTTGTGTGACAAGGGCAGGAGCCACAACTCAAAAGCACACAAGGCTTGAATAGCTACAGTTATAGACTATGTCCATCCATGAAAAAGCAATGAAACATTTGGCAGCAGGAACCTTCCAAAGGAAACTTCTAAGCCCCCTGACATTAGTCCAAATTAATCTCAGTTCTGGAATTTCCTATGTCAAAGAAGCACGGAAGAGATCTGATAGGCTCAGCTCCCTTCTCCTGTGCCCACAGACATTCAGAAACAGAATGAAGCTCTGCTCAGAGGTCACATCTAGTGGCTCCAGCACCACCTGGACATGGGAGCTGTAGTACCTGCTGGCTACCCAGGGATGGTCCTCCCAACAAAGGTTTGGTGTGAACAATGCAAGTTGCACCTTCACCAGTTGTTAGCCATCATATAATGAAAATAACAACATCCTTCTTGGGTAGTTAATGGATATGCCTAATACCATCCTCATGCATCTTGGAAAGCATAAACCATGCACAGACACCCCACGCAAGGACTTTGGGCCACAAAGATGTGAAGGAGAGGCTCAGCCACTAAACCTAACATTGCAACCAGCTGAATGTACAAGCAGCCAAGAAGTGGCTGTGCTTGGCCTGAATGTCCCTATTGCTCAGCTGATGTCAATGATGAAATGGAGTGAGTGTTTCAGCCACAGCAACGTGCCTCAAGCAGGCACGCACAGCCCCCGCTGACTGCAGGAGGAGCTGCACGGGCAAGCTGGAGGGAAGAGAGGAGCCCTTTGTGTGCCACCAAACACTGGAGCATCCACCAGATGATCTGCTTTTTAGTCACACTTTATCTCATGATCAGCTGGGCAGGAATACTGAATGCATTGTCAATTGTTTAATGGTGGACAAATAAAGCTGCAGGCTGCAGTTGATGTTTACTGAGGTATTGATGAGCTATTCATTTTATCAGGGCTAATGCTGGGAAATGTAATCTAGTGCTGAAAAATATTTAATACTCTTTTTATGTCATGGTGGCTGGGTCATTTCCCTGGCATTCTGCAGTAATTATAGAGAGTATCCAATAACTTCAGTGTGCACACACACGTACATGTAAACTCAGACAAATTATAATGGACCTCTGTGCATAAAAAACATTTACCATTTCAAAAAAACTGGCTAATGTTAACCCTCAGAAGGAGTATAAATATTATGGCTTGCCTTAGACTCACTATCCTTATGGAGACATTGAGAACTGAATATTGCACTAATATAAAGGAGAAAAGTGAGAATCAACTCCTTTAAGAAAAGTTCTACTAATTTAGTTAAAAAAAAAAAACAAACCCAAGCTGAAAAACCAAAACAGTGAACAGCCACAACACTGGTGATGTGCTGAATTCCACAACAATTCTGCAGCAAAAGTGGTCTCCCAAGACGTGCTACTTACTCCTAGTTTCTGCTCAGTCACCTGAGAAGCCACAGGCGACAAATAGCTTGTTATCTGTGCAATGCACATCAGGCAACAATTCAAAATCCTCCTCTTTCATTCTAAAAGGAATAAACCAACAAAGAAACTAGAGCAAAAAAACCCGAAATCATTATTTCCTCTAATTACTGTGAAGACCTGAGGCCAGATCAGGAGCAGAGCAGAAAGGTTTCTAGATTAATTTGCCGCTTTCATTTTCAGTTTCTGTAGTCTTTAGGAGTTTATATTTGCTCACCCACAGGAATGTGTCTGCTTTTACTGCTATGCTATATATACACTCAAAAGCTTCCATTTGAAGGGTGCTTTCTTATGATACTGCAAGAAAACCCCACCTACACAATTTTCTTCTTTGAGGAACCCTGGAATCACTTGTTCCCTTGGAGAAATGTCAGTGTTCATTATCAAAGGAGGATGCAACTGCAAATAAATGTATTGATTCTTTTTCCTACACAGACTTCTGTCTGCAAACAACTAACATACTTTCTCTATAAGCAAAATATATGTATTCAAAGAAATCATTCCAATTGTTTCTAAATAATGACAAGAAATCTTTGTGTTCAGCTATTCTGATTCTTCCTGGCCATGTGTATCCTTGCTGCTAGCTTTAAATGGAAACCTAACTCCTTGAAACATTAAATGGGATAAACCTGCTCACTAGGGTCTGTTTCTTTGAGGTTTTACACATCATGGAACTATTTACATCTGAACAAAAAGAGGTGAGAGATTAACCATTAACAGAGCTGAATTTTGTAGCACTCCTTTCAAACCAACAGGCCAACACACACATAAGGCACAACATAAAAACAAATTAAGCTTAACTGTCCTCTTCTTTAATAAAACTGACCTGAGCTAGGGGGGACTTTTTATGATTATTTCTTTTCTTGTACCACTGTTAAGAAACTTCAGGCCCTCTTTCTTCAGATCTCTGCTTATGTTAAAACTTCATTAAAGGGTAATAGCACTAGTCTACCTGTCAATTTGCCACAGCAGAGCATTTTCTGGCACTTGGAAAGCCATTCCTAGAGGACTTGTTCAGCATATGGCCAACTGTGACATAGAAAAGTCTTCAACATATGTTCAGTGTGATGGAGGAAAGAAAGAGAAAAGTGGAAAGTATTGGTAAAAGTCAGCCTCTGGTAGCATTCACTTTGTTCTCCATGAAAGATTAAGTCCCAAGATCCTATGCCTGTCTTCAGCCCTACTGCCCTTGTCAGTAATGCTGGGAGAAGTTACATCTACAGGGCCTGTAGCTTTCTCTGGAGCTCAGACCCCCTGATTAGTCAGCACTCCCCATCCAGCTGGGGAATAGGCACATCACACCTGCCCTTGCTCCCTCCCAGGCATTCCATTTGTACCTTAGCACACACACTTGGATGTTACTGATGCTGTGACTCATGATTTGTGTGCAGCAAAAGCTTCTCCAGACAACTCGTCTTCAGTTTCTTCTTAAGAGGAAGTCAAAATATTTTGAGAGATTTGACAGCAATATGACTTTTAGGGTCAGATTTTGAAAACTCACAGTCCTCTTTCACAATTACTTTTGGGGCCAAAATTGTAACCAAGTTTGTGGAAACTAAGATGACTGGGCTTTAAAGTTCTGACACCTGCATAATCCACACAGAAACAAGAGAACCACAGTGAACTCCAAAGCTAAAAGGAAAACACTGCCAAACCATAAAGTTCTGGGACTCCAGACACCACCTAGAATAAGCTTTCCATGCCTGAGTGTTAAAATCACAAATCTCACTGCCTTGGAACTCCCTGATACTGTGAGATGGGAGAACAAAATCTCACTGTCACTCCTACTGATGCCATTTCTAATGGCATCTTTTGACACCGACAACCACTGTCAGAAACTGTAAATCTGCTCAAGGCAGGGCAGCCAACAGTCAAGCAGCTCTAAAACGAAGCAGGTGGGAGGGGATATTCCAGGCCCAGGGAGCTGCTCTTCTCCAGTCTGTGGAAAGCTGAAAGAAGCAAGAAGGACAAAGCCTGCTACCTCCTGTACCTGCACGGTTGCTGTCCCCTGGACCTCCACCTCAAACCTGTTACATTTTCTCCATCCCACTTGGACACAGTGAGCCAGGCACCCCTATAGCTCTCTGCAGCTGATCTGCAGCCAGGCTTCTGTGATCTGCAGTGTTCCCTTTGTGATGTCCAGCTGGGGACTGTGCTCTGTGACCTTCAAACAGGACCACAGCCCCCCAAGGGTGCAGGGGCCAATTTACACTCATTTGCCAGTCTTTGGTCGAAGGCTCTGCACCTACAGTCCCAGAACTGCTGAGAGCCTGCACAAAGTGCAGACAGATTTCACACCCCCCACACTCACCTTTGCAAAGGAGAGACCAAAGCCTGCAGTACAACAGTCAATGTCATGAACATGAATGGCCTCAGAATTCTGAGGATTTTTCTAAAAGCTCTCCAGACCAGTTATTTACTGTTTGGCAGGTAGCTCCTACCAGCACAAAAAGATACTGGTAGCGAACACTCAATAAGCATGTTAGGCATATCAAAAGTATTATTTGAACAGATCTTTGCTTAATTCAAACCAACCATTCCCCCACTTACAGTGCTGTACCTGACTGACATGTTCCTACTTCAGAAACAACTTTTTATCACCTGAAAACAAATTATTCAGATAAAATGGTCTCTGACTAAAGAACTCTTCTCTAAGTTACTGCCTAAACATCCCTCAAGTGTACATATTTTGAACACACAGAATACATGTGTAAAACTCCACCTCTCCTTATGTAATGGAAATTTTGCATGCCTGCTTCCTGCAAATGAAATTTCCTCTTTTCAAATGCTTTGCCCTTGAGGGTCTCATGTATTGTGATGGAATAACGAAGGGTTTCTGTTGTTGCAATGAAGGTCAGTATACAGTGGGCCGTTTCTTTTGTCTCACTTTTCAGGATGATCAGAGCAGTGAGGCGATAAGAGGGAAGCCAGTGCTTTTGTGTGATGCAAAATCATCAAGCTGTATGTCCAGTCATTGCCTGCTGCTGCACTGCAGCTCCTGAAACAAATTCTCGCCTGTCCCCAATGACATTAGGAAAGCCCAGGGCCTGCTTCTATTTTAAAATGCCAGCAGCACCTTCTCTTTAAGGTTGAAAACACTCACATTCACAGTATCTGACATTATTGTTTTGAAAGCATCCCAATTTATAATGCTATTCATTTATTAAACACCTACATGTAAAAGTTAAATAAAGTGAGAGGGAAGATATGTAAATAGCATGCAAGGAGCCCACTGTGAATTCAGATGGAGTTTATTTGGTTCACCTGACTCCTGTCTGACTTAATGAAGACAGTAAATTGCACAGAGCAGTTACTGCATTCCATGCTGCACTCACCACTGTGCAGCTGCAGCTGCTGGGGACAGATATTCCCTTTCTTCCAGCTTTGCAATATTCTGATTTATCACATGTGGGATATTGGAGAATGGTCTCCAGGTTATAGGAGGAAGTCAATAACTTAGGCATATTAGACAAATGGATATGAGGAAAACACATTATTTTCCTCTCCCCTACCCTGCCCACACATAGTAAGTTGAAGATTAGATTAATTCTTTGTCTGGTTGCCATGAAAACTAAGAGATGTAGCCTTACCTCAGAGGAAATGATGTTATGCTCACACAATGAATAAGAAATGAGAGCTGTGTGGTCCTATCTCAGCAACACAAAGCAGAGTCAAAAAAGAGTCTTTCTAAAACCCAGGCATGTGTGAATTCTAATCAGCTCTGTTTATAACGTATGATCATAGTTAATTGTTCATTAATTCCACCATGTCATTTGTTCAGAGATTATACCCTCCACATAATGAATGTTTTAGGGTACCCTCCAGCAGAGAAAATTAAAATAGATAATGGCTGTGATTTTAAACAGTCTTCTTCACCATCTTAAGTTTGATTCCATTGACCTCAATCAGTTTCTAAAAGGTTTCAAAACACACACAAAAAAATGTGACTATTATCTTGAAAAAAGGAAAACACACAAATGTAAATCAACATGCCTACAGAATTGATGTTTTTCTCTGGCCCTTGGCCTCCCCTTGACATCTACCTCTGTACAAAGCCTTCCCCTCAGGGGCTGGGAAGGTGAAGGACCTTGAACCTCCAGATGCATAATTCAGCCCAGTTCAGCAGGCAGCCCAGATTTTAGTGACTTGTAATTAGCAAGTGCTGAATGGAACAGTGGCTACAGGAGCACACAGTGTGAAATGCCTGTATTAATGATAATGGAGATGTCCACGGTTCACCCCTGGATTTGGGAAAACACTTTAGAAAATTAATTTGCTCTACAAGATGAGCTCTACTTGTGCAATGTCACCAAGAACTCACTCTTCTAAATATCACCAATACTTAAGCATTTTACTGCTTATTTGAGTCTCCAGAACACAGATGTGACAAGAATGACAGCACATGCTTAATGCAATCACCTTGGGCTCCGGTTTCATTTCACTTGCAGACTTAGGGTAAAATGATCCTTAATACTTTTCACAAGACTGATTTTGCTATCAGGTCATGATGTATTTGAAGGGCTGTCACAGAGAGAGCAGAGTGAGTGACTGAAAAGGCTCCCTTTGCTCACAGCAATAAAAAAAAATCTGGGAAAAACCCCACCAGATTACACAGAAATTATTTCAGCAATCCCTCTCTGAATTTAAATGACATGTAATCAAAATCTTCAGCTTCCAAAAACACTTGCAAAGAAATTTCAAAACACAAAAAAATCAACACACAAACAAAAAAATCCTTTGGTTCAACATGGCAAAACAAAGATTTCAAGTGGTGGAACTTTTAATTTTCAGAACTTAATCAGCATTTTATTCATTGTTTAGTTTTGTGTTTGTTTCTTCATACTTTTCCAGAATGTGTTCATCTTGTTATTGACTTAAATGCTTTGTTGAGCCTAAATTTGTGATTTTGAGCATATTAAACTCTGTATTTTTCAAATTAAGAATCTCTTAGCTGAAAAAATTTGCCTTAGGCAAAAGAATTAGCTGCTAGGATTGGCCAGTATCTTCCAAATTTACAGCTGTTTGTGGCATACAAACTAACTACTAAACTACTACTAACTACATACATAACTACTCAAAGGAGAATTTATATACTTATACTTTAGAAATAGGATTAATATCTCTGTAACACTATCCATATAGTGAGTTAATTAGCTGCTTAATAAGTATGATTAAATCAATAATAAGAATGAAATATTCAACTGTGACAGTGCTAGGTAGCCTTCCATGCCATATGTAATGGACTTACCACTGTTCTTCTTCAGGGTTTTCTCACAGTGTTTGACCACCTATGTACAAATACTGCTAACACCAGTTTTCAAAAAGCATCTATGAAAAAAATAATATTTTTAAAATACCAAGTGTTTGACTTGATCAGATTTCCATCTACTAGTCAAGGTAAAAGATGTCAACTCCAGCTCTTGGCTGCTCACACACATCCTTGAGAGCTGGGATAACCCAGAGCATTTCAGCATGCACCTTTCCTCCTTAAAACTCTCTCTTCTGATAAGGTAATCAAATATCACTCCAGACTGGTCTCAGCTTTAAGCACACAGTGCTCCCTCTGTACTCACCCCAATTACAAATAGGCTTGAGTG
This sequence comes from Taeniopygia guttata, assembly GCF_048771995.1. Lineage (NCBI taxonomy): Eukaryota > Metazoa > Chordata > Aves > Passeriformes > Estrildidae > Taeniopygia > Taeniopygia guttata. Next base: position 8,395,625 of record NC_133031.1, on the reverse strand, counting down.
CAGGCTTAGGAACTTGGCTGGATTAGGGCCAGAATATTTGGCACTTTTGACTAACCAGACTCATGACAAAAAAAGCGAAGATAGAATGCACTTTGCTTAGTCATTTGTGAGCTCTGAGAAACAACAGTGCACCTTTCCACCAGATACTTTTCTGCCTGAATGTAGAAGTAAAAACCAAATATTTCAAAACCAGAAGCTGCCCAATGCTTTTCTTTGCTATCAACTAAACACATAAAGCTGATCAATCTATCTAGTTGCAAAATACTTGCTTTCTGAAACCCAAAATCTATGCCTAGCACACAGCATCATTTTCTCCCATGCATTTCAACTGCAATAGCACATACATCTTCAGCAGCTAGAGAGTTTTAAAAGCAAAGAGAAGTTTTCCTTGCTATAATGCAAAGGTTTTCTAGAGGGAAAGATTTAAGTCCTTCCTTTCTGATGAGAATTCCCCTCATTTTGCAGGTTGTACTGCCAGTGGTGGACTCCCATGTGCACTCCCACTGCCTTTGCCAGCATTATTCAGGAAAGGCAACAGTACCCTGGCTCACGGCTCTAAGGTTTTTGAAAATTCCAAGTACGATGTAACCAGACTAAGGAGACCTACAGCATCTTTTAAAGTGAAACCCTGATGTTTTTAATACAGTCAGAAGTGAAGAAAACCTTTTCTCTAATATATCAGCAGTACATGAAGAGTGCAAGTCTGAAGGAGCAGGCTTGCTCCCCAAACTGCACCGCTCATGTCCACTACCAGCAGAGAGTCTCCCAGAAAACAACTCATCCTTTTCTCAACACAGAGGGCAGTCCAAAATCCTGCATCATCACTGCTCTGCTACTAAACATTCTGGGTCTGCCATTTGCAATATGTGCATCTTGTCATCCTGAGGCTGGTTGATGCAACCCCCCAGTTACCTCTGACCTGGTCCTCCTCTGCCACCACTCCTCCCCTCAGCAGTCACCAGTGTCTCTTCACCAAACAGCAGCATGCACTCAAAATAAGGTCACTACATGTGAAACCTAAATTTTACTGCTACAGAATGCTCCCTAAAGCTACGCAGGCCTATTCTGTAACTGTCAAATATAGGAACTACAGACAATGGCATTTACTGAATTGCAGTAGTTGGCTACCTAGGAAATAAAACTGGCTCCTGACAGCCCCCGTGTTAATAAGGCTTCATATACTCAAGTTATGTTTGCATTAACAAAACTAGCCGAGGCACAGGACTGAACAGTCATCTGAACAATAAATGCATAAAATAACTGATATTAACAAAATCCACTATCACTGCAAAGCACACATATATTAAAAAATGCTATTTTGAATAACTAAAACAGACAAAACTGAATGAGCAGGATGACCCAATGTATTGTAAAGTTCCAAACAGAAACCTCCAGAAGCTTTGGCAGGGATTTTGCTGGCTAGCTTTGCCCAATCTCCTCCTGCTTCTCCTCAAGTTTTATTTTTCCTTTTTGTGTATTTCCTCAATCTTTCCCTAAGAAATTGTTACGTTTAAATATTTATATAATCTGTGACTTTATTTTCCTTTTTGGGGCATGACCTTTGCTCCTTTCTCAGACAATTCATTTGGACAACTATTTTCTAGGAAACAAGCAGGCACATGTCTTGCAAAAACTAGGACAGAGATTTTGATTTGTCAAGAAAACGTGCAAAAATTTTACTGCAAATGAAAAAGAAACACACAGAAAGACATTAAGGTGAATTACATTTTTACCCCTAAACTTTAAGAATTAAAAACAATATATTTTGGTTAGCAGACTACGTTTTTAGGGAACAATTGCTATTTTGTGGGCGTACATTAATTGTTCAACACTGTACCAGAAATATCTTAAATCTGGCAAGTCCCGATTATCTTGTGGTTAACTCTTTGTATGTGGACCTTGACAAAGCACTGTACTCTATCCCCTGTATAAATTCATGCAACCAGGTAACAGATATTATCTTTTCAAGGACTTAATCAGATGCAATTGCTTGGATGTTTTCCAAACAATTAAATTTCTCATCCTGCTGTACACAGCTAGAGGGTTTTTGTCATTTTGCCTACCTTGAGGCCTGAATCTCTCCCCCAACCGAGGCAGCAGCTCTGCCTGGGCAGGGGGGGTTCACAAGCACCACTGCAGTCCCCCTGCAGCCATGCACTCAGAGCAGCAGCCCTGCAGGCAGCTCCCTGCTTGCTCCTGCAGTACAGAGGATGCTCTCATGGAAGAGAGATGTCCCCTTGGCCATCTTAGCAGCCAAGGATGGCCCTGCTGGCACTGTCCTGAGAGGAACTGCAGCCCTCCCTCAACTCAGCAGGGCTGGGAGCCCCAGCAGAAGATGAATTTTTGCTGGCCTTGTCCTTCCCTTTCTGCTTCCTTCTCTCCCAGGTTTCACCTACTGACTTGGCATTGGGAAAGCATTCTGAGTTGAGGAGCTCCTCAGAATGAGGAGTTCATCTTCCAGCACCTAGTTACAGCCAAAATAAACCCAAACTTCTCCTCAGCTGCCTCAGTCATTCCTTCCCTCTCTGCCATTGCTGCTCCCATCCAAACGCTGCTCCCATTTCAGCATCAAGGCTCTTTCTAATCCCTTCATTCCTTTTTTCTCATCTTCCTTCAAACTGACAAGTTTTAAAAGTGCACCAGCCCTGTTTGCTCATTTGCATTTGGTAGTAAACAAGGAGGAAGGGGCAGCTTTGCTGTTGGGAACAAAGGGCTGCAATTCTGAACAGCTTCCCTGCGGATCTTGTTTGGTCACAGCATCTCTTGGCTTTCCAACCCAAGGCAGATTGTGCATGTGGCCTTTCAAGCTGAATTTATTGCATATGTTCAGTGGTTCTGCTAATTGGACCTCTGACTTGACCACAATTCAGTGAGTTTAGCTTCGAGGATAGCAAGCACGTAGGCCAACAAGAAGATACATACAACATTATAAAATACACTACATTTGGCTATTTTAGATTAAACTCATGCACTTCTAAAACCAGGATTTGGATAACTTCGCTGTATATTGGGTGAGAAACAGAAAAAAAGTGTAAAGAGTTTTATAAAATCTCTGTAAACAATGTTGGTTTCTATTTGCAGTTTATCTAATATGATCAGTCCTTCAAAGCAGCCTTTAATCAAAGGCTTAGTATAATGTTAAAAAAATTAATCTAAAAACGAGTAAATTGGATGTTTATACTGAATACCATAACTAGAACTGTTATTATGCATGCTTCCTCTCCACCAAAAGCTTTTCAAAAAGGACAAAATTCTTTGAAAAATGTATTTCTCCTCCAGAATTATGGTAAGACACCAACAAAAATGTTCCTGATAGCTGTGGACACAGCCAATAGGTCACACACCAGGACAGCACTTAGCAGCTCTGAGGTTACTAAAAAACTCTAAACCCTGCCCAGGCATTATTTTGTAGACATGGACCTTATGCAAGACACACAAAATATATTCTATATCAAGAACAGAAAAACACACAGTGCTTGACATTTGAAAAGAGACCCTTAAAATGCACAAGAACAAATACATGGAGATATTTTATGGACACAAACCCCAGCAATTAAACAAACTATTTAAGTTCAAACTGGAAGAGTCAGTGGTGAACCCCCTGTTCTTTGTTTGTTGCTTGGAAGTTGGCATACTTTTCATCTTTTATGTGGGCAATGTGTGCTGAGTGTGCAAAACATTTATTAAGCCTTCTTTGAGCATAAACAGACAGTCTGATAGTACAAAAAAAAAAGGTAGAAAGATATCAGATAGGAACATCAAAAAACATACACTTTCCCATAACTGTTAAAAAGCGTTGGCTGCTCCTCAGGCTGCCCTACTTAGAAACTTTGATTGTGCACCCACTGTCATGAGACATGTTTTCCTCTCAACATCTTTTTAATCTTTTCAGGCTGGTAGAAAAACAGCAGTCTTTAGTTATGAGAATTTTGATGTTTAACAGCTTCAAAGTGGTGGTGGTTTCATATTAAATCAAGTGGCAAGAAAAACTAGGACTGCAGGTATCCAGTGCATTCACCAATTCTCCTTGAAGATGTTTTTTCTGCTTATATGGTAAAAATGTAATAGAGGAAATCTTTGCCACCCACTTCTCGGCAATATTTCACTATGCAATGCTTAAACTTTTCAGAGTTTTGTTTTGTAGAAGCCATCCATAGGCACCCTCCAGAACATACTGTCTGGCTCAAAAAAAAAAAGCCCTGTTTTGAGAAAGGCCTCCTCAGCACTTCAGGAAAATGCTGCATTTACTCACATAGATTGAGCCCCTTTTGTGACTTGCTGCACCACGAGGTGCTTGGTGCACATCTCTGTCCTCTGGGGAGATCCATCCCCTCGGGCACAGTGAGCACCCCAGCAGGGCTCGTCCACCTGTGCTTCAGGGTCTAGCCAGCAGTCTGTGAACAACATCTGCATTCATTCTTCCTACAGTCTGAGCATGAAAACACTGGCCTCAGCACCAGAGGTGATTGCCAGATTCATACAAATCCAAAGGGAGCAGGAGAACAGGTTACTGAGGGCACCCAGACACCACTCTTTGCTCATGGGCCAATGGCACATTCAGCTCTGGGGATGGCTGCAAATGCTCACCATTAAGCCAGTAACTAATGAAAGGGAAATGATTGCAATTTCAGAGATACCCCAGTAGAGTCCAGAGAGAGTGGCAAAGCAATTATGGGAGAAAGAAAAAAAGCTGTGTGGGAGAAAAGAAAACTATTCAACCTATGAAGGAATTTCATCTAAAGCTCTGAGCACCTGTATTTACAAGACACTGATTCAAGGCTGGAAAGGTGACTGTAGCTAACTGCAGTCAGTGCCTCGCTTCCACCTCTGCCTTTTGTTAGTAAAATGCTCCATAAATTTATGTTGAGGAGCAGAAGGAACACCTATCCAATGGCTATTGCACAACTCTGCTTTTCTACAAGTTTCCAGAGAAAGCCAGGGAGCACGTCCTCAAGTTCACCCATCTGGAGAGAACACGGGGAAGGACAACAGCCCAGCTAACTGTGAAAATCTTGTTTAACTAAAGGAAGTCAATGATGGAGTTATTCTGCATCCTGACATTTACAATTCACCAGAAAATGAACCAATGTGAAGAACAGAAAGTACGTTCCATAGCTGTATCTTCTAACAAGAAGAAACAGGGCAGGTAAAAGCAGCATTTATTAAATGTATATGCAGGACAGTGTCACATGGTTTCTATTTATTATACTTCCTTTAAGGAAAGTTCTTTAGAATATGCAAAACAAGGATGCACTAACCGAAAGTTTAGATGTTGACAACTGTAGTGATTTGTGAATTGTTCTGAGCTTTGTGAACTCAGAATGCGATGCAGAAATTGCTGGTGATACTTTAATTTGAAGAGTTTGAAAGGAAAAGGGACAAGTTTAAAAAGACCATTAAACTTTTTGATTTCACAATTTGTTCTTTTCAAATCATCCATTCATTAAAAACAGGATTTATAATTCCTTTAGGAATCAATGACAGCAATGGAACGGAATCACTGTAAATTATAGACGTGAAGAAACAAAATATTCATACACAGCCACAGCACTTCTGAAAACACTGTTAGCAACTTTGTGGACAGCTTCTCCCGAAGGACCCAGCCTGGCCAACAGCTCTGGCACTGGGCTGAGCCACGGTAAAGGGAACAGATTTCCTCTGGCATTCAACCCCTTGCAGCAGGACGCCGCCTCTCCCAGGGTAAGTGGTCCCTAACACAGAGGAGGACTCCCCGTGGGAAGCAGGGACACTCTGGAGATGCCCAGCTCAGGGCTGTGGATGCACTGGTGCAAAACACACGGGTGGGGAGTCCCCAGCAGGGCCCTGACCCCCAGCTCCCCCCAGCTCCCACCCTGCACACACACAAACCCATGGCACACGTGCATTAAAGGTGTTCTGCTGTGTGTCAGCCCTGCACTTGCAGAGGGCAGCGGGATTGGCACTCAGGCTGAGGAAAGCACAAGGATGCCCCACAAGCAGCTGTGCAGCAGAGCCCATCCCAGCCTGGCAGACACCTCATCATTTGTGCAGCAGGTATTTGTGTTGCACCCTGTGGTTTCTCCTCACTAGCAGGGAACCATGCAAGTCCTTGGATTTGTATCAGTTACCAGCTGCCCACAGTCTACCAGAGTTCAAGGATCTGCTCTGAAAACATGATAATGCACAAACAGCCTCTTCAGCAGCACCAGGAAATCCTTTCCTGGCACTTACAATTCAACTACCTGTGTCCTCCTCTGACTCTCCCCTCTTTCTCCAGCAGAGCCTGGGTACTTAAGAGCATCTCAGTTCAAGAGCAGCAGCCAGAGGGTTAAGGACAGGCCTGTAGCTCAGAGCTGAGCTGACAGGATTTCACAGAAAAAGCATATATACATCCCTGCCTTCAAAAATACAAACAATTGACATATTACACCTTTATCTCATCTATGCATTACTTACAGGGGTACTACAAATTAGTGTGGAATACATGAATGTAATTCATAGAACCATGGAAAGGATTTGGTTGGAAATATAATCAATATCACCCTGACATGGGCAGGGACACCTTCCACTAGACCAGGTGTCTCTTTCTTCACAACGGAAGCAAGTGACAAGGTCAAGTGACAAAAGGGGCTTTTCTTTGTATTTTAAATTATGAATTTAACAGGTGAAGCACCAGGCACACCCAGGAACTGGACTGGCTCCTGATCGAGATGGGGTGACCAGAGACCTCAGGCTTAATCCACTGGAGATATTGAGGCAGCTCCAGCAGGCTCTGTGGAATGTCACATAGCACCCATGAATTAAATGGAGACCCTGTGTCTGGGTACCTTGCCAGGACAGGGCAGTGGATACCTGTTAAGGTACAGACCTTCATTTCCTGCTTGCACACATTAGCAATCAGTGTGCTATCACAGGACATGGATACCACCACTTTTATCAAGATGTAATTTCTTTCATAAAACCCCATTGATTTCAACTGGATAAATATGGACTAGGGTATCAGAAACATAAGTGAACCCTTCTATCTTGTACTTTTCTCTCGAATTCGGAATGATTTTCCAATGAAAAAAAAATAAAAGATGCTCAAATGAATTCTCAAACTGAGATTTAAAATTGATAAATAAACTGTGATAGCACAGCATTTGGCTGCCCAATAATCTGAAATCCAAAACTGTGAATAGAACACTGCTGAACAAACAAAATGTTGGGTAAAATATATAATTCAGGTTTTTAAAACAAAATCATAAGTTATCTAAAGTTTTCAGATGAAGGCAGCTATGACGTACAACAAGTCCTGTGTCTTTCTGCAACTAAAAAGGCAAAACAAAGTTTTAGTTCTGGTACACAATGCAAAGGCAACTCCTTGTGTAAATCTCAGCACAATAAATCCTATATGTGACAAATTCATATTACTAAATTGTCAGAGCTTTCAGCTTATTGGCAAAATCATGATTTATAAAAAAATAGAATACATCCCGGAGTGAATTTTCTTTTCAATTAACAAGGCAATCTTTTTGTTTCAATCTAGTTCTCCTTTCCCCATTAGTCTTCCTTGACTAAGTACTAAAGAAATATCACGTTGAATTTTCCTTCCAAGTTACCACACAGTGATCTCTGTAAAAAATAAGAGAAGCTGATCTCTTCTGTGGTGGCCAATATTTATCCACCCTGTAGAGAGCACTGGCAAACCAAGCAGAACTCCACAAAAATACTGTACCAGGCGACAGGCACAAGAAAAAGATTTTTTTTTAAGTGTTATATGAGCCCAAAAATCCACCAGAGATACCAGAGCCATATGCAGAGTGCCCAAAGCTGAAGCTGCAAGGCTGGAGAATATTCAGTACCTTGAAAACAAGGGCATTCCCTTAACTTGCCTCACACACACTGAGCTATCCTCTGAAGGCACCCAGAGTTTTGGCTTTAAAACACAGGGGTATAGCATAGGTTAGGTAACTGAGGTGAGGAACAACGTGGGGCAGCTGTGCCATCTCTGCTGAGCTCATCACCTGAAGTGCCCCCCAGCACGTCCCAGACTAACCAGAAGGGACCATTTTATATCATTTTATTTTAGAGTGCTGAAAGCCTTCAGAGGTTTCCAGCTGGACAGGAGCACTGGGGCCCATCAAAGCCTGGGGGCCCCTTGCTCTGCTCTCACATGGAGATCTGCGCTAGTCCCACTCCTCAGCCACAAAATCCCTGACAGGACTCCAACAGTGGCCTGCACAGACTTCTGAACAGCAGCAAATCCAGCCTTTTATTGCCTGAACTTTGGGCAAATCACTGTGAGAATACATCAGGCTTCGTCTGAGAAGCAATTTTCCTTTTTAATACAATTTAAAACTCACACTTTATTTTTTTCTCTATTTCTTTATCTGTCCACAAATGTTCCATCACATCCACCAACAGCCTAGTTCCCAACCCACCTCCTCCCCCCAGCTCCCTGTTCCAGTCACACTCGGTCTGAATGAGGGCAACACTCCATTTTTGCAGGTGCTCAGTCAGTCCCACTAGTTGACAAGTATTGTGGCTCACAGTAAAAAATATTTAGTAAACGCCCAAAAGGAATAGCATCGAAGTAAGCATCATTTATCCTGAAGCCATCGGTTAAGGCAAGTTAAGAGCTTGAAATTAGCAGAGTTTTGACTTTTGGCACAGAGTTGAGTATTCATGCTCATAATCATACAAGATTTTTTTTTTAACTTCTTAAATCACTGTTCACTAACCATCTTTGAACTTTCTTTTGCTTTCAAGAGCATCCCATTTTCCCCTTCCCTCAACTCTCAATTAAAAAATAAACCAAAACACAAAGCCCACCAAAAAACCAACCCAGCCTGGGTGGAAAAACCAGAAGGATAAAAGACTCTGTGTTAACACCAACCAGGCAGTAGCAGCAGTATTGATTTATACTGCCTGAGAGTCCAGCTGTAAATCCATGTCGTGGAGTCACCTCCCTCCAACAGTGAGGCTGCCCATGCTTGGTCCTCCCTCCTCTTGCCCATCCCCTCCCACCACAAGCTGGAAGCATTTGGCACAGCACAGGTTCTAACCCAAACTGACACTTGCACAGTGACAAATGGCCATTCCTCGTGACAGCACAGCCCTGAGGCATCAAGGAGGTGAAAAGGAAAAGGTAAATGTTCTAAGCCCGACTACATAAAAATGTAACAGCGCAAAATTTTTTCTGGGTTTATAAACAACAGAGTAACGCTGAGCAATGCCCACTTCAAATGAAGCTGTAGTGCTCCCCACACAATACAATGGAATAGTTTCATTCATTTAGGGGTCATCTTCAAAGAAGGAATTGTTTTTCCAGCTGAATAGAAACACTCTTTCACCACCAAGCTCCATGCTGGTAAGAATTCAGCATTGTTAGTAGATATCCCATCCACCAGTGTCCCCAGTGATCTATCAGAAAAACCTTTCTATTTCATTACATTTGCCTCTGACAGAGCATCATGTCTAAAATCAAGGATATGACTGAAATTTTTCTCACACTTACAAAAGATCACTGGCTTATCAAATTTTCTTTCAGGCCCTTAATCTACACAATTTTTTCCCCTACCATAGGTCATGTTCCCAGATGTTAGAGCAACATCTGCCTGGTTTGTGCTTTAACACAAATGAGTGAAAGAACAATTACTTGTACTCCACATATCTAGATTCTACAACATTCAAGTCCAACTGTTCAGCAGGTAGAAAACAGATCTCTGATCAAGATTGGTTTAAAAACAATTAAAATACTTGAAATAAAAAAGAATGGGGATTTTTAGCTATAATCTGAGTTTAAAGTTTTACCTGATAACTGGAAGACTTGTTTGCATATGAAAATTGCCATTTGTACTAAAACCTTCACATGGCTGAGATTTGTAAAACATTTGACAGCGCCAGGAGTGCTGAGGGAAACCGAAAAGGTGGGAGTCTCCCAGTGAGGATATGCTGATGCCCTCCTGGTGTCCTGCTGCCCCTGGGAGGTGTTCCCAGCTCTGCTATGCAGGGCAGCCCAAGACATCTCTGACAGGCCTTGGAGCTGGCAGCAGAGCCCAGCCCAGAAGATGCACAAGCTCCTCAAAGCAGCTGCAACACCTACAGGCTGATCCCTCCTGACACAGCATTTCCATTTATTTCCATTAGGAAACTGCAAGGCAATTCTTCCAGCATACCTGAGAGTTAAGTAAAACCTTCAAACATCGTGAGCCTTATGATGAAATTAGCAGGATTTGTGGCATTGACATGGATTACTTTCCCTGCTGCCCACAAGTTTGCAGCAGCAGAGGCTGTGACAGCAACAGCTTTTAACATCTCAGGGACAGCAGCAGCCAGGCTTTGCATTATGATCAAATTATTCTGTGTTCCCAAAGAACACAAGAGCTCCTGAGCACTACACGTAAATGGAAATCACTTCAGTCCTACTAAATATTGTATAAAACATAAATCATTGACTGTGGGCCAAGACATGTCCTTCTCTTCTGATATGTACCGAACAGAGAACACAAAAAACCCTTTAGAGGTTTCACCTTTACTTTAGGAAAGGCACTGACTAAGCAACCAATTTCTGTCCAGACATTATTATAGGATAAACAATTTCTAGTTTTCACAAACAAAACTAGACATGACAGAGCTGCACTGGCAAGTATCAAGCAAGCTATCCTATCAATCCCTTATTTTTAAGAGTGGTTTGGCTTGTTCTGTGATACCATTAAAGGCTCAGGTCTGCCCTTGGATGTACTCAAACTATTTTCAGTGTAGGACACTGCACAACCACCCAGAGGCAGAACTGTATGAAGCTGTAATCTAAACTTGAACAGAACAAATGGGAAACCTGTACAATGCAGATCCTTCACTTGCTGTTCCTATCCCTTTCTCTTGCCTGAGTTAAGCTGGGTAAGCTGTGAACCTTTCAGAACCTTCAGCAAAGGCCTGGAACACCCTGAATGCAAGCAAACAGGAGTGTGGTGGGGCCATAGGGCACAGAAGCACAGCCTCTCCACAGAGCTGAGAGTGGCAATTCGAAAATATCTCACCTTGAAATTAAACGGGATGGGACGAAACACAGGTTGTTGTTCTGTGTGTGTTTTTAAAAAGGTCATTTCTCTCATCCAAGTCTGGAAGCAAGCCTTCACAGGAATGTTATTGCACTGTAAATTGCTTAACCATTCAAAAGCAGTGAAATATTAGCCTCACACTGCCATCCTCCAACTAAACAGGAACATAAATCAGCATGACTGTTGCTAGTATCACACAAGACTAAGACACTGGCTGATCCCACTGATCCCACCAGACTTATTTTCTAACCATTGGTTGCCTTGGGCTCTTTACTGTATAAATTATCCAGAAGCATTAGCATTCTTTGTTGTTCCAAAGTGATTGGAAGACTCTAAAGGATATTTCTGCATGCTGCTTAAGCAAAGGGTAAGCTTTGTGCAGTATCATGTGATCAACAAAAAAATCCCCGAGTACCGCTTGCTTGTGGGTGGTGCAGAGGAACAAGAAGTGACTCACTACTCATAGTGGAAAATTTGGGGGGAAAATGTTTTAAATAGTCAGGAAAGCGCAAAATGGCAAACCAAATTATTGGACTTCCTACGCCCTATGTACTGGGTAACAAACCCATGTCTTTGATAGGAGAATGATGCCCAAATGTATGAGAATTAAGTGAAGCAATTGCTGGGTTTTGTTCCAGTCTCCTACTAGAGAGGGCCTCTACCTGTCCTGAATCTGCAGAGTCCTAAGGAAACTCAGAAACAAACTGTAATAAGCTACCAAATTCCAAAGGGGTCAGGGGTGGCAGGAGGAGAACCCCCCCAAAAAAAATTGGTGGAGCAAAACCTCTCTATTTTCTCTCATTCTTAAGATGCAGAAATAAAACACTGAAAGAAATCCATATATTTGAGATTAATAGGCAGATATTTAACCATGTGCCACTCTGGCTGCTGAGAGATTTCCTCTCTACAGCAGTGTTGTATAAACAATAAAGCATTTTTGTCCACAAAGCAATTGTCTCACCTCACTGAATCAAGAGCCTCTCAGTGCCATATCCCTTCTATATTGTTCTAATTCTGAGCTGTGAGGAAGCTCCTTTACACAAAGACAGTGCATGGATCTGGTAGGGCATGCTATTGTTAAACTTGAGCACATCAAGTACAACGTGGGCTCCCTGCAGCATGAGTAGATTCAGCTGAGAGACTATAATATTTTAGCTCACAAGGTAAGGTAAATATGGGCTGAGGGGACAGCTCCTACAATTAATTCCTTACTGCTATGGTCATTTTCAGCTGGGGGAAAACCCACCCTGATAGCAATGCTACAAACCTCCACACAACCTAAACAGCAGCCAAGAAAAATATTACTATTTCAGGCTGGTTTCAAACAGCAGCACCTCAAAATTCACCTCAAAGACAGAAACTTATCTTCATACTGTCCTTTATCCTGGAAGTTGATTCACAACACCTATACATTGACACAGAAAAAATACCTACAGTGTAGATGGCTGCAGCAAATGTACTGCAGCATGTTAAGAGTCTCCTAATGTGCTCACTGGAACAGAAGGCAGTGGGTTTCTCAGAGCTTTTCATTAGCTATAGTACTGCCACAGCAGAGAAAAAAGGGAAAAGGGCAGGGAAATGCTGACTCTCGCCCAAGCAAAAGATGCACATATGTTAGAGGAAATCTACATGTCATTTAGGAAGCACATGCACCGCTTCTCTGAGCATATGAAGATTATCCAATCTCCCCCTTGGGGGGATTTCACAAAGGCACACAGAAATACTACATGCCCAGGTTTCTCTAAAGGCAACTGGCTCCTTGATATGCTCTTGAAAAAATTACCATGAAATACAGCCAAAGTCAAGAAATTGTGGCAGGGCCTTATTTCTATGGAGCAGAGTACAAGGTGTCATTTATAAGGACACATCCTCAGAGCTGCCAAAGTAGCTGGCCTCCTTATCTGTCATTATGCCACAAACCATAACTATTTTGCTTTATACCTTAGAGAGAAACAGTAAGCCTGGAATCACACAGAAGCTCCTGACCTGAACAATGAGCAATGCAGTGCCTACTGAATTTTTCAGATCCTAGTTTGCTGAAGGGTTTTCTGCAGCAAAGACAAATCTACAGCAGAGAAAAACCAGGCTCTGTAATCTCAGCCACGTATTTTCCTAACAAAAGAAAGTTGCTAGTAACAGACTGTTACAGCTCAATTCTGTTAAACAGCTCACAGTTAAGAAAAAAGAGAAAAACTGAAACACCTTATTTCTGTAACATTATCCCAAAAATGGATGTTTCAGAAACCAAACATGTGACACAGTCCCAACACAAAGAAAAAAAAATCTGCCTCTACAAACATCCCTTTTAAGTAGCCTGTATGTAAGACTAAACTATTATGCTATGCTTAATATTCTTATATTAAACCTATGAGAAAGCTCAGCATTAAACCCCACATGATGGTTACAAACTATTCTCAACTCACAGACAGTTTGCATATCACAGTAACATAAGTGGGAAATGAATGCACACCTTCTGCATCATCCCTGCAATCAACTAATATCCAATTAAACATTCAATTGCTTTGCAAACCCCACAGATGTGGTTACAAATGATATTTTACAATGTTAACAAATTACTTCAACTGCTACCAAGTTACAGGCAAGAACAAGCTTTTAATACTTCAATTGCAAGGTAAGAAAATTAAAACAAAAGAATCCCTGTTCAGAATTTGGCACAGATCTAGATACCTTTTTCTTCCGATCCCGGGATCTTTTCCTGTGTTTTCTTTTTTTCTCAGTTTCTTCCTCAGCATTTATTTCTAAATCCCTGTTTTTCTTTAACTGTGATGCTGCGTGAGCCATAATGCATTAAAAATCCTTTACAACAATGCTCCCTTGTAAAAGGTGATTTCCTCGGGCACCTTTAGCCAGCCCTCACAGCAAATGTTCCAGTGATTGGAAGGAGATCTGTGACCAGAGCCAGGAACACATTCAGGATTCAGAGATCTCGCAGAAGCTTGCAGTCACTATAAAAACACATAGTTGCAGATTTCTTCCTATACCTTTCTGCACCTGAGCCTCTGTAAAGCAGTGCAGCCATCGTAATGCATTTAACGTAATGAAAAAGACAGCTGGGACAGAGAAAGCTGTATTATGGCTGTATCCCCTGCCACCAGCTGGAAGTGTCTAAGTGACTCCACTGAAGGGGGAATGCTGAAAAGGAGCTCTTTCTATTAAAAAAAAATCCAGAACAATAACATATGCTGCATTGTTTTTTCTTCACTGATCTTCAAGGATGTTTTCAAAACCTACTAAAAAAATGCAGTGTTAGCGTTGTGCGTCTCTCAGCTAGTTTTGTATAGTAAGCCATTTAACCTATAATGAAATGGAGCAGCTCCTACTTTAGGTTAACTGCTGATGGTGACAAAAAAAATAAAATAAAAATTTCTTTTTACCATGGAGACTCTGACTGCATTATGTAGAAAACAATGCATGCATTGCCATATAACAGTGTGTTCTTTATACCGATTTTTCAAATCCAATACATTTTGTGAGAGAGGATTACAGAAAGCCCTGTTGTATTTTTTCCTTTTTTTTTTTTTTTTTTTAAACATACTTATTACAACACATCATACAGAGAGAAAGATGCAATCACACTGCTGTGTGAAACAGGCATTTAATTCATGGGAGATTTTCTGGCACTGTTCATTTACGTGGTCAGGAAGGGAAATCGGCATTATTTCCATGTAGTTGGAAATGTACTTTTAGGCTTTTATGTCAAGGCTTGCTTCAATCATCTTACTATTTTTGCCACCTGAGTCCTCAATGACTGCAGCTTTTGAATATTCATTAGGGGAGGTAAAATAGCAGCAGTATTAAGGCCTGCAGGAGGATCTTTTACTAGGATGAACACAGAGCAAGCATCTAGTAAATAAGGAACCATATTTTTTCTGCACAAATACGAACAATCAGCAGCTTGCCTCAACACTGCTGTTTTTAACCTTTCCCAGTATTCCTAGCAGCATACTTCACTGTGATGAAGGTTAGCGTTTTAAGGGAGTCTGATTTCTTTCAGATAAAACCCAAAAGTCTCTCCAAGGAAAACCAGTGCATTTTACATGGTCCCAGCATTTCCTTCCAGAAAGAAAAAAACAGAATATGTTGTAAAAATTAAGTTAAATTTAAATTTGAAGTGCAATTAGCCAAATCAGGCTGAATCTTCTCAGGGCAACATAAAATCCAGAGATGTCTCACACGTTTGTAAATATTCTTCCCCTGAACTTGAAAGACATTTTTTGAATTCTGGTTGCTGAGGCCCAGCAAGCAACATGCTTTAGTTTTCACATAACATAGCTAAAAGAAAAATAATCTTTTAGATCTCAAAAACAGAAACTACTTTGAACACATCATATGTTGTCCAAAGGGCAGCACACAGTGCGCTGTTTGTCTCCTGTTCACAAGCTAACAAACCAGGTTTAAAAAGTTGTTTATTTTGGAGTGATATTTAAGAAATGCTCAAGGATGGAGGCCACAGTTGTGTGACCTTAGGGATTTTTCTTCCTGATGCAGTAAAACCACTGTTTCTGAGTGCATGCAAAGCTCCTGCGCCGACACACCACCGTGTGACTCTCCACACTCCCCCTCCACGGCTGAAAGACTTCTGAAGCCTCACAGAACGCTGCCTTTGGAAAGCTGTGGGAAGAGGAATGCTGCACTTGGGCAAGGCCTAGATTTGAACCAGAAGCAGTCAGCTCCCACTTCTCTATGTTCTATAGAGACCCGAAGAAACACATTTCTAAAAGTGCAAAGAGAATGCCCCAAGGATGCCCAGAGCAAGCTTTGAACTGCAGGGCACCACTGCAAGCTGTCAAAGGCCATGCTCAGGCAGGCACCAGGATTTTGGCCCAGCTCTTCAAGGGCAGCAGTGAGGAGACTCTGCTCCAGCCCTACCAGAGCCCTACCAGAGAGAGCAGCTGGCCAGGCTGCTGATTCATGGGGGCTGAAGAAAGTATCTCAAGAAGGACAGTGATCTGAAGTTTTGGTGGGAAATGGAAAACTGCATTGTGCCTATTAAAAAAAATTTAAAAGGCACCCAAAGGTTTACTGTCTAGCCTACAAGTTGCCTGCATGACCTTGGCAGTTATCCTCTTGGAAGTTCAGATCTTCGTAAAACAAAGTTGACATTAGTTCCCCTGTCTGACAGAGTTATTAGCATGGAAGTGCTTAGAAAACACAGCAGAACCAGAATTGAAAGTGGATTCAACAAAATTCAATAGAGTTGGATCCCTCTTATTCCCAGCATATTTCCATCTGGATTTGAAAGACTCATGAGTCTTTGCCTTAGGAAACCAACTTTATTTGAGCCACAGCTGAAGTGAATGCTGCTGTCATTCACCGCTTGCTGGCTAATCCTGTGGCGTCCTATAAGCCTTTTAACCATACAAGCCTGTAATTTATGCCTAAATAACCTCATTAAATGAAAATACAAATAATGCATTATCAAGTGTTAGGTATTTAAAATACTTGAAGCATACCTTTAAAAATGCTGGCATGGAGAATAACATGCACATACCCAGCTCCAATGCCCAAGTGCTACCCTATGCATACAGGTTGTATTCTATGCAGGTAGAAAGCAGCCCAAGCTTTTATTAATGAGGAAAAATGCTAAGAAATAAGGATAGTAAGTGAACTCACCCAATCCCTTGAGATATGCATAAATTAGAGGATTTTATCTGTCAGCCAAGACTGCTTCATCCCAAGGATCTTTTCAGCTAATTAATCAATTGGACATAACATGCAGATGTTTTTATTATGTGGATTACAATCCCTGCTTGAACTAGAGAGTCCAAACTTCTCCAGAATTAGGTTTTAGAAAGAGAAAAGTGCCTTTTCAAGCTACAGTTTTGAGAAATTATCTTTTAGCTATAATTAAAAAAAAAAAATCAGTGGAAGAAAAGAAGATCCCTTACAGTTGGACAGATACTAACTAGAGAGATTTTGTGTAGCTTGTAGGCTGGGATAGCCTCCAACAGAAAAGAGGCTACAAGAAAAGTGTGAGTAAAAGATTCAGATGCTTGTGGAAAAGCAACTGTATATGTACAAGTCCGGCTTTTGGGGAAATGGAGAAGTGGCACCATTCCCTGGAAGGTGATGGGGCACTGCCAGATGAAAGCTGGATGAAGTGTGAAGGTTTTCATGCCAGATATGTCATAACTCACTTCAAGGGAATTGGGTATTGGAAATCTTCATTAAGTGCTTCTTTTCAGACTTCAGTAAAATAATTAAGCTATTTGATTTCACTCTTAATTACAAAGTTAATGAAATGCCAATGAGTGTTTCAGCACAATCCATAGGGTCCTGATAAAGAATGATAAACTGTATCTTACTTGAACACTGGGAAATTTACACTTTCTGTTAGCACAAGGATAATGTCTACTTAGCTTCATCTACTCACAAAGTCACAATAATCATGTCTGGAAGTGATTTTATCAGTTGAAAGTGTGTCTTTTGGTTTAGGTTAAGATGCTTGTCCCACTATTAAAACTAGATTCAAGAGACTGCAAAACAGCATTAGCATATAACATTAAGATCGACTTGGAAAAAAACACAGAAAGTTATAGGAGGAAAAGGTGTTCACAATCTAATTACTTGTTAATTCATCAGTTGGTCAGCAGCTAATAGAGTGAAAATAGCACTATCACTTTTACAGTGATTTTTAAAAAAATTTTATTTTATTTTTTTTTAATAAATTATACAGCACTAAGAAAAAAAAAAAAAAGATGAGACGCTCAAAAAAATATTGGCTTACTGAGAAAATGCCAAAAAAAAAAAAAAAAAAAGATTTAGGAAAATATGAGGGGTTTTAGGTAAGATGGACCACTATAGAAACATTCAACATTCTCAGATCACTATGGATCCAAAAAGGCTTCTAATCACACACAGTCCTAGAAGGTCACTGTGAGAACTTTTACTGGTAAACAAAGTATGTTACGTTTTCTTCAAGATGAAAATAGGTAGACTAGAAATAGCAGAGAGCAAGGAAAGGAAAACACATGGAGAAAAGTAAACCTAATTCTCATTAAGCTACTCTTATATTCTTAATTTCTGAGTTTTCTGGTACAGAACAAATGCCACTATTGCCCTGTTTTGGATTGAGTAAAGCTACGTAAATGAGAAGGGGAAAAAAAAAGAAGAACAAGACTTACTAGAAATAAAAAAACAATTCATAAAACTAGCATTTAGGGAGAAGACTAGGCAGAAGAAATTAAAAAAAAAAAAACTAAAAATGGGTTAACCATAGAAAACTTTCTCACGAGTCTTTTAAGATTCATCTGCTCCTTAGTTAGACTAGCAGGCCTTGTATCTCAAAACCAACCAAACAAAACCAAACAAGACTAAAAGCTTGTTTAGCATCTAGTTATACTATTTAGCTCCTCTTCACACATTTGATGTCCAGGATAGGATGGACCCATCTCCAAACATGCAGAACAAGGTCACTAAGTAGCAAATGAATGGAAAATAAGGAAGATTAAGGCTGTTTGGCTCTTTTGTGTTGTTGCATTGAGTTTCTCCCACCACCTTCTCCTTCTAACAGAATTCTATTTTGGCAATAACAATCCCAAAAAACTGGGGAAGCATGACAGTCAGAAAGGGATGTATGCACTACACTAAAAAGCAGGAAAATACTAAAATTGCATTTTATACACCACTTTTACAGTGCTAACCCCTTACCTTCTTTGAATTTACAGTATAAAATTTGGAATTGTACTGAATTGCATTCTATTTCTTATTTGACTTCTTTAATTAAAAGAGCTTAAAAATGCCTTAGAAATGACACAAATTCAGGGATGCAGTGATAAAGGCCAGAGGCTTAGTACTTCTTAAATGAACCTTCTTAAATTTCCTACTGGAAATTTAAGTAGAAATTATAACAATTATAAAAAAAAAACCAAGCAAACAAACAAAAATCCATGTCCAAACAAACCACAACAAAAACCAAAACTAAACCAAACCACCCCAAAACCCCCACACAGAAAACAATAATGGAATATGCTTTTCACTAGGCCCTCACCAGACACATCACCTGCCTTCTGAGCTGAAACAAGATCAAAGCAGCATCCACTTTTAAGCTCTTAGAATGAAGTGCAAAATTACTATTTCTCTGTGCAAGAATGACACATTTTGGCATTACTGATGAAATTACACCTCCTGTGGTCCAGCTTATGCAGAGTATGAGGAAGGCTGACACGTTTGTGAATTTTAACTTGAAGCTGGATGCATGACTTTTAAAGAAAACTACTACAGGTCCTTGTTTGCCCTGAAGACTGGCACAGTATATGTGGACAGTTCAAATGCTGACTCAAGGCTCACTCAGCCCATGGGTTCAGGGACAGGGGAAATGGGAAAATAAATCTTCAGCTGTCCCAGGCCACCACACAAGCATGGTAAATCCTCCTGCAAACAAAGTGGGAGAGGGAAGCAATATGCTCATGCACCAGCAGAGGAGAAAGGACTTCAGAAGAGTGAAGAGCACCCAGGACTGGAGATCACCAACCCTGACTTTCAAAACAGGGTGATTTTGTTTGAGGGCTACACAGAGAAAGGGAGCTCACAGTGACAAATAATATTAACTCTTCTGCAAAGATGGTGTAAAGAGTTTCATCTCTGACTAATGACCAGCTAAGGAAAAGGTACTGATGTATCTTATTTATGGAGGGACACTAATTGTAAGATAGATTTTGTGGGGGTTTGTGGATGGTGCCGCCGAGCAGCCCAGGAAGTTTATCCAATGCAAGAAACACTGGTAAGAGTTCCACACTATATATAAAACTTCTAAATCATTGCAGAGCAAACACACCAAAAACTTTCTTCCCATTCGTCCTCTGCCTAGAATAATATTGCTAAAATCTGTATTTATTGGGAACCACTGAAAGTGACACAAGCATGCACTTCTAAAAAATCTTCTTCTACCTGCAATTCAAACACCACACTACAGCCTGGACTGAAACTCTCATGTAGAGTGTCAATGTCTTAGCGGTGCTGACAAAGATCACTAGGAAATGGCATTAAACTGGTTTCACACATCTTAAGGGGTAGAACTTATATCCTAAACTGATCACTAGATCACAGTGACATAGTTTTCAACCCTTACTTGGAACTACTCAATGGTGTTCTGAGACTGTATATTCAGAATATTAACCTCCTACTTTCATCATTTCTCTCTGCCTAGTGAAATAGGCATGATCTCCTAGCTACTGCAAACCACAGTAGGGTGACCAGGAGGTCAGTGGAACGGTGCTACAGGGAACTAAACTGAGTTTTGATCTGGAAATTTAGTTAGATGTGTCTGCAAAAGACACCAAGAGAGACAGGAAAAGCTACCCCTGTATATATATAATAAGTGCAAAAGCAGGCTTGGTATCAGTTTTGCACTCCCACACGCAGAACTTGAACGCTGTCTGTGATATGATAGGAGGATCAATCCCATCCTGGTGAGCTTCAAAAAAAGAAACACAAAATGCCATTCATCAGGATTTTATGATTCAGCTACAAACTTCACCCTGAGTGGTCAATTAATCACTGCTGCATCTGTTAACTTCTGCTCCAACACACAAAAGCAATCTGCTCACACATCCAGTGAACACCAAGCCTGAGCTGGGGTTTCCTCCAATATAAGGAGAGCAGGTATCAAGGAGGTGGCTCCCAGAAGCTCCTCTGCCAGTTCATCCAGTCCCCAAACAGACACAAGATGAGTTATTCCCTGCTCATCTCAGATGGAAAACTCCCTGTCTCAGAGTGGTTTAAAAATAACCCAAAACAGCAGCAGAAAATGTGTTTTTGGTATTTCAAGTTTCTCGGCATCAAGTCCCCCCGCCTGCTGTCTCGTTTTTGGAGCAGAAGCAGTCTCATAATAATAAAAGCTACACAAAAAGCTTTTATTAAAAACCACTGCAGAACGTGCAAAAGGTGTCAGGAAGTGAATGTGCTTAAGCAAATGAAGACACCAAACAGAGTGGGATGGCATCAGTCACAAATAGATGCAACGCCTTTGCCTGTAGTTAGTAGATCATTTTCCAGTACCCTTCAATTAGTATTCTTTGATATTTGTTAGGTTTGAGTCAGAAATATATACTTTAGGCTAAAAGGCATTTTGACCAAGTGAGCCTTTCCATAAATAACTGCACTCTATGTATCCAGGGATAGTAGGCCTCCCTGCTTTAGCAAGATACTGCTATCATGAAAATATAATTTATATATTTAAAAGGAAAAGTACTTTTAACATTGGACAAAAGCAGCACTTTATCACCTTCTGAAATGGGTTATTCCCCCCATCCACTGCCAACAGTAGGGAACTGCACTGAGTGACCCAGTGCCTGCATATTTTCCTGTTGCCAAGCTCTGCACATTATGAGCAGCTTACTTGTTTTATTTTGAAATAAAAAGTTGCTGAGCAAGAGTAACAAAGGACCCATCTGCAAAAGTCACAAGAAAGGCTCTTTGAAGTTCCCTGCATTTCCCAGTTGCCCCAAGACTTCCAGTTGAATAACTTTTTTTGTTGAACTTCTGTGGTGCAAAAATGCAGAAATTATAAGAAAGGAATTAAAACGGCTCCTTGGCTTGTTTGTAGGGTAGGTGTTTTGTTTTTTTTTTTCCTTTTAAATTTCCCTAAACAACTTGGATACATAAAAAATCTACTACTAACATGCAGTATTCCTAGGACAAGGAAAACAGGTACATGTGAGCCAAGGATCACTGCCACATTTGAGTGCAGGACCAAGGCTCCCTCAGCAAGTACACAGCACATATTTACTCACTCTGACTTTCACTGCAGACTTCCCACTTTAGCCAAACTAAGTGCAGAATTTTCAGTGGAGACACTAGTCCCTGCTGGTACACACACAATTTCTCATCCTTTAAGGAAACATTTGAAATGAAAACATAAAAGCAAAAAAAGAAACCTCCAATCCCACAGCAGCATAAGAAACTCATTTAATTAGATTATTTAATTATTCATTATTCCTTTTCCTATGTTGAAATGACCATCTTTGCCTCATTCCCAAAGGATTGCCTCCATAATTAAGTCATGGAATCATTAAAATCTCAACATGCTGCCCGAGCGAGATTTTAGTGCTTTAAGCGTTCTGCACGCTCCATGCAGCAGTAAGTTGACTTTTACAGGGAAAAAAATGCAAAAAAGCAGAGTCATTAGCAATCAGTAACAAGAGGCAGAAGGGTACCAAATGCATGTTTTTCAGGTGGCATTTTTCTCACTTTCTCTTAAGTAAATTCATATACCAGTCATAAAATCTACAAGGCTACACTTGAAGTAACTGTATGTGAAAATTCTCAGTTTCCCTGAAATAACAACCAGTATTATAAAAACCCCCTCAGGGTAATTTTAGAAACAGAGATGTATATTTTACCTTATTAAAAAAATCCCAACCAAAAACTTAAAAACCCTAAACCAAACAACAATGTCCAGTCATTAGTACTTTGATACTAAAATCCTGCAGGAAGAAACCCTTGGAACAAGAAAGGTAACTACGAAAGATTCACTTAAAAAAATAAAAATCACTGCCACTACAAAAAGTCAGAAATGTTTTGTTTCTTCATAAATTTCACATAAAGCTATTAATATTCATAAGAGGCTAAATCCTTTCTTGGCCTAGCAAGACCAAGTGAGCATATGAAAAAACCCACTTACCTGTATAATAATTATAATTATCACAGAGTAGGTGCATTGATGTGATGCCTGAAAGCCCAGGTAATGTTAGTGCCCTCTTCAGAGCAACAGAATGTGGCAATTCCTGTCCAGATTTGCCTGTGAGCTGAACACAGGGGTGGGAGGGAATGTATCCCTCCTGCTTTAGAGGGGGTGACAGCAAACAGCAGAGGATGAAGTTGGAGAGGGAGTTGTTTCGTTTGTATGGCATGGCAAACCTACATCAACACAAGTTTATACACTGGGGATGTAAACACAAAAGTAACAGCCTGGATGACACAGGAAAGAAATCTCTGTCTCCTCCAGAGCTCTGCTTGGGTCTCATCTGGAACACTGTGTCCTATTTCAGGCACTACATTTCCAGGAAAAAGTTGTCACTTGGAGATGGGAAGAATTTATTGCTTTAACTCTGAAATTGCTCTGTTGCAGAAAACAATCCTGAATGCTTCCCTGAATCTGTGGTTAGTAATAAATAGCTTTGGACTTGCATATCCATACACTCTGAGCAAAGACAAATAGCAGCCAGCACTGAACATTGCTCATTTGCCTCTCTCCCCACCACCAGCCCTCTTGGCTTTTCCTTTTCCCCCCCAAAATAGGCACACCCAGATGACTGGAGGCAAACCTAATAAAAATTGAAGATTACTCTTTTTCAATTTTTTTAGAATTTTTTAAAATTTCTGTGCCTGTGATTTGTTTTGTTTTAAACTAGTTTGTGGAAGGGCTGAGAAGGAGGAATGTTGCAGGGAAATTCTATTCAGGGATAAAGGCATTGTTCCCCTTTTAAAGATAGGATAAATTTTGACTAAAATGTTTAACAAACCTAAACTTAAAATAATCAATACTTCACAGAGCAGAACAGGAGAGAACATAAAAGAACTGTTGCCCAGAAAGCTCCAAGGGTACTAAAATGGGTGCTAACAACAAGGGTAGACAACAACAATAACTCATGCTAGGACATGGAAATTATATAGGCTTAAGATAAAATTCCAGCCACTAGGATTTTTGATGTTTTGGGTTTGGTTTTGGGTTTGTTTGGGGTTTTCTTGTTTTTTGTTTGTTTGGTTTTGTTTTTGTTTGTTGTTGTTGGGTTTTTTGGGGGGTTTTTTTGGGTTTTTTTTTTTTGAGACTTCCTGGAAAACAGGTAGGATAGCAAAACACTGTTAAAGACCAAATTAGTACTAAACTTGAAAGAACAGAGTGGGAAAAGAAAACTCAAAAAACAGGAGATAATAAAATTGTACACTGGTCTGGTCAAACTTCTAGTCCTAGAGATCTCCTGTATCTGAAACTATCACCATCTGAAGTTAATGGGAAGAACTGCAATCAATCTGGATCTGTCAAGAGGAAACAGTATAAAATTAATTAAATTTTATTTCGTGTAAAGGTAACAGGCATTGGAGACTGGAGAAGAGCAGTACTTGTACCTGACATTCTCATAAGCAAGGTAAGGAACACAGTGTTGATGGAAAGACTGTTAGATTAATCCAAGAGGGATCTGGTAACTGAACTCAGGAAGAAGATATTGACATTCATTGTCAAAAAGGATGGATGTTCTGCAAGAGCCCTTCTCTCCAATGTTTTATTAATGATTTGGTCAAGAAGAAAAGTTTATTACCAATGCAAACGTGAAACTACAAGAAGAATGTGCATGTTCAAGAGTGAAACTTTAGACCAAAATGACAAGTAAGAGCAGAAGAGGAATGCTGTGGGACAGAAAAACCCAACAAAAACAGATGAATTTAAGTGAAAATAAGGAGAATTTTTTTTTTTCCCCCACAGGCTAGACAAGTAAGGACTCTTCTTCAGCACTGTCTGCAGGGTATAAAACCTTGCAGGTTCAACATAGGACAACAGACAAGCAGCAGAGTAGAGTGCAGAAGGGACAGGCTGCACAGTGAAATCATTTTTCTCTTCCATTTAGTACTGCAAATCCACAGGTATACAGTGACTGACTTCTGCTGTCCTGCTGCCAGGAAGATATGGATATTTGAGAAACATCAAGAGCAATCAGAAGTCTGTAGAGCACATCCTCTTTTTGCCTGAAGAAAAGATGACTGATGGAACATGGCAACACTCCTCAAGTCCATCAAACCCTGACACAACATAGAAGAAAATGGTCTGTTCTCCCCCAGTACTATGGATAGTAGTAGGAGTAGAAAGTTTCAATTGCAGCAACCAGATTTGAGTGAGACACTGTCAGAATTTCTAACGCTAAGGGAATTCTGCAACAGCATGTAAGGGACCAGAATGGAAACTTTATAACTTTCCTTTGTAAAATACATATTAGGAGCCACTTGGTCATTCCTACATCTGTGCTGCTTGGGACCATCCTATGAGCACTGTATCAAGAGCTCTCCCAGCTTCCAAAAGTCTGTTCTTAATTCAACCTTACTGAGATAGAACAAAACTATTTTATTGATTTCATTGTTGTATACTTTAGTAAAGTTGGCAGTTAGAAATATATTTTCTTAATGTAAAAATCTATGACCATTTGCTGTTTCACATTATCAGAAGTAGAGCTCCAAATGAAGATCCAAACCAAAAGAGAACAGTAATGTGTTTGAATTATTCTGGCAAGTTCGAAAGTCTTAAAAAGGTATTTCTCTATGTATCAAAAATAGAACTTAAAAAATCTACTTTTATCCCGTAAGTCTAAAAATAAAGAGAAATTAAACAAAATAAACCATATAGAAGCATAGAGTATGCTGAAAAGGCTGCTCTAAATTATAGGCACATAAAAGAACTCTAAAGAAAATGCAGCTGAACATCTTAGGCCAGTGAGGATGAGCACAGCAAGCTTTGGCCTCTTCAGGGATCTGCCTGGTGGAGCCTCCAGAGGGACGAAGGGCCCAGGAAAGCTGGCTGATATTCAAGGATCACCTCCTCCAACTCAGATGTGATGCATCCCAACAAGAGGGAGTCAGTAAAACCACCAGGAGGTCTGAGTGGATGAACAAGGACTTCCTGGATTAACTCAAACACAAAAATGAAATGTAGAGAGGGCGAAAGCAAGGACAGGTGGCCTGGGAAGGATACAGAGAAACTGTTCAAGCAGCCAGGGATCACATTAGGAAATTTAAAGCCCTGACAGAATTCAGCCTGGCCAGGAACATCAAGTGCAACAGGAAAAGCCTCTATAGGTATGTTGGTGATAAAAGGAAGACTTAGGTAAATGTGGGCCTTCCCTGGAAGAAAACAGGAAACCAGGTTACCCAGGGCATGGAGAAGACTGAGGTACTAGACAAGGTTCTGACTCAGCCTTCACCAACAAATGCCCCAGCTGCACTGCACAAGTCCCAGGGGGCAAAGGCAGGGGCTGGGAGAATGAGGGATGCTCACTGCAGGAGAGACCTTGCCTGAGACCATCAGAGCAACCTGAAGGTGCACAAGTCCATGGGACCTGATGAGATGCAACTGCAGGTCCCGAGGGAACTGGCAGCTGAAGTTCCTAAGCCATTACCCGCCACATTCAAGGACTTCAGGTGGGCTGGTGATGTTCCCACTGACTGGAAAAAGGGAAGCATAACCCCCAGTTTTTGAAAGGAAGACCCAGGGAACTACAAGGAACCCATCAGCCTCATATCAGTGCCTGCCATAAAGAAGGCTCAGAGCAAGATGAACTTTAAGGTCCATTCCAGCCCAGTCCAAAGCATTTGAAATCATAGGAGTCCCAGGCACCATTTTTTCCTTACACATTAGAATGCTCTGTTTTACAGCTCACACATAATCAAGACTTTATATGGACTCTTTAGAGAAATTGCCACATTTTTGGCATTAAGTTGCAAAACCACTACATAAAATTACAGCTATTTAGAGAAATCAGAGTAATTGATAACACATCTCTTTTAAATATACATTACATAGCTTATAAAAGCAGCAAAATTATTAAAATTTGATTTTTAGCCCTAGAGCTGCTTTCTAGAATTACAGTGTATATTCTGAAGGGTAGTCACAGACTGCCCTTCTGCCCTTCTAAAGACAGACTAACAAACATTCAAGTTACAGAGGCCACAATCCATTACAGCTGCAGTTTGAGTAGCTGTGTAGTTTGGCAGAGGCTACAGACACAGTGATAATGAAAATCAAATTCCTGACTGCATCATAAGAACTGTGTTTGTGAACAGCAAATGAAAAACTTACAAAAAAAAAAAAAAAGAAAAAAGAAAAAAGAGACACTAATCAGAATCAGCCAGTTCTCACAGGCTCCCACTGTGTAGGCTGAATAATTGTCTCATCATGATAACAGCCTTTATGATAACCATGATCTCACCAGTGCACTCAAAGATCCAAAATGCTGCTGGTACTCTCACACCCACAGCAAGGCACACTGGCTCTTTGCACTTGAAGAAAATCCTACTCTGCAGCTCCAGCCCTGGGCTGTTAATGAAAGCAGGGTGTAATCTTGTTATTCGCTATGCCTCTGCTTTCAAGCCACTAAACCTATAGATTTCCTTTGCAGACAGACTAGCACAGACAGGAATTCCGATTGTTATGAAGACATCTCCCATTCTGCCATTAATTCAAAACAAATAGTAGAGTTATCAGCAGTAATAAAAACTAGCAGTATGCACCCGATGAATAAAATAAAAATTGAGATGCAATTTTATTTTCTGTAGCTCAATTTCTCCATCTAATTTCTGCTTCAAAAAGGTAGCAGGTTACAGTCTATTTTGCACTGAGACCAGGCACAAAACAGGCCTTTTGCCACCACTTCCCCTTCCCTCCTCTCTTGCTGGAGCCCTGGAGCCATGTGTTTTTAAGCATAGTTATATTGTTTTCTCTGAGTTAACAAAGCAGCGAAAATTAGCACCAGCCACAGGTCTGGTTAAGTATGTAAACTTTGGTAAAAAGGAAGGGAATATTCATCAGTGTTCCACCAATAACAACCATGGAAAACCCAAGGTACAAAAAAAGAACATCAGATGAGAGATTTCCATTGCTGATGGACAGGCAGGAAGAGCACCCTGGCTGCAGTGTGTTCTCTCTGAGCTGTCACTGTCTCTTTGGAAAGGGCAGAAACCTCTGCCCCCATGACATGGCTATTACAAGCAGCCCACCCACAGAACTGAAGCATCTCTCTATTTGCCTTAGTAAGATATTAATACTCTGTGGTGAAGTGACTGGGTTCACACACAAGGATAGGTCAAGGGAAAGAGAAGCACTTGCAACAACTCAAAAGTGCCAGCCAAGATTTATCATCAGTACAAACCAGTGTCAGGGAAGGCTGTGGACTGCTTCCAGCTGGATTTCCACCCTACAGACTCCTCCAGTCTCATTCCCACCTGTTTTAAGCACCAGACACATAGTGTCACCCTCCAAAATTTCACAAAAATATGTCTGTCCTTTTTAGATTTTACAGCACACGAGGTCTCAGCAGCCCAGCCTCAGTGCAGAAGAGAACAGCTGGCACAGCACCAGTGTGTGCCAGTTCCTGGGATGCTGCTGGAGCCAGCTCTGGGACAGCCCAACCTCCTGACAAAGCCTGGCTGCTGCTGTACATGGCAAAAAAGGAAAGCTCTCTGGCAGTTTGTTGTCATGCTGCCTGGAGTAGGGGCTGTCCTGCCAGGACATGAAACATATGACTAGAAATCTCTCTGAAAGACACACTTTTATTCCTAAGAAAAAATAAATCATTGTGCCATGAGTGGCATACTCAGTTTGATGTGCACATGAATTTATTCCATCATTACCACAGATAAATGATCTGAAATCCTGCATAAAGTCTCAAATTTAAACAAGCTGCTGCCTGAAAAGCAGAGCTGATTAAGTCTGATTTTCCATATCCCTGTGGGTGATGATGTGTCTCCACAGCACTCATTGCACACCAGTTTTAGGTCCCCCCTGTTTCTTTCAGGCTCCTGCCAGAGCTCCCCTGCCAGCCCCTTCCAGCCCTTCCCTGGTCCTTGCCCACATCTCTGAACCACCACAGCATCCCGTCCTCTGACACAGTCCCTGTGGCTCTCAAAATATCTTTTATGATTGCACAGTCTTACATTTCCTTGGGAAACTAGAGTTAAATTACACACACACAAACTGAAAAGCAGAAGTGCTGTGGAAAACTGTAGGTATTTTGTTATTAAAGGTAAGAAGAACAAGTGTTTCTCTGTACTTCAGTATCTCCCCACCACAAAGCACAATGACAGCAACATCAGAGAGAGTTTGTGGAATAATGGCTCCTTCCACTTCTAAAATTTTACTTAAAATTAATTAGCCCAGTAATAGGTAAACAGGAAGATGAATTTTCAATTTCGTGCTTGGGTAATCTTCAAGTCATCTAGAAAAGATCACAGTGAGTAAGGCTGAAGCCCTCCCTCAATGTTCTCCCTCAGATGGCAGATTTTTGGACAGATCTTATTTCTCTCAGTGGGACAATTTCTAGTACTTGAGGCTAAATTAAAAATCAAAAAACTTACATGATGACAAAACTGCAAAGGCCCGAAGGGGATTTTGAAGTCAAAACCTATGGAGATTCAGAATAATGCAATCTGTCTTGTACAGGAAAAACCCAATTTACTGATACAGTCAATATTACCAGATAATACATAGAACCTGATAAGAAAAATTAAGTCTACCTACAAAGGACAGTGCCTCCATGTTCTACTGCTCTCCAAATTGAAGTTGTGGAACCAGAGATAATTACTGCCTTTAAGTACATAGGCAACAGCAAAAAGTGCAACAAATTAAGTCAAATGAAGCAAGGATTTAACAACCAGAACCAGCAGGAGATCTCTGCCTGCCTGACCCACAAGAGGAATAATAATAGATTTCTATGTTCCTTATTGTGATGCTTTTTATGGGATGTTTTGACACATCAAAATTGTTTTAAGAAGTTCCAATTACAACTTGTATTGAAAGGAGAGAAGGAGAGAAGGAGAGCAAGAAGGAGATCAAGAGAGAAAGAGAATATACATACCAGAGACCCCATTCTGGAAAGGTCCCCTATTTAAAGAATCTTTAAAGCTGCACAGTGGGGTACTGAATAAGTTTCAATTTTTTTTTTCCTTTTTTAAGCTCCAAGTACAAATCAGAAATGTTCTTCATCTTTGTTATCAAGTCTGCTGAGGAAAACATCAGATTCATAGGCCCAGATGTGGTGAGTAGGCACCCCAGCATATTGATCAGATTATTGAATTTAGCTGTTTTTAAAATTATAATAGACACAGTTTATTACTACAGCAATCTGACCCAGCAGCATAAACCTAAAGTTCTCCAGAACTTCCATTTCCAAAGCACCAAGATACTTCTGTTTCTTTCATCTTTCTTAGCATGGGCATAAGAAAGCAAGTACTCCTTTTTAACTCTCCATTTGTCTAGAAGGTGCTGGTTTATTCTCAGCTTTTTAGAGACGGGGTAACTGAGAGGCATTTTAAAAGATTTTATTCTATTATTAGTCTTGATGAAGGGTAAGACATAGGAAATGTAAAACTCACTGCTGTTCTATCAGAAGCCAACTTATTTCTTGTTTACAATACTTTATAAATGTTTTTTAGCTTATTAGCCTTTGCTACACAATGTTACTTTTACTTCTGACACTAACCATTTATATTTTTTTCCTCCTGTAGTCTTACTACAATGTATCTTTCACAGTTCTAATTTTCTAAAATGCCTAATCTTTTTGTAAAGTCGTATTTTAAAACTTATTAAAACTTATTTCTAATTCAATCTCTCTCATAACAATATAATTTCTATTCTACAGCCTTCTTAAATCAATACACCTTATCTTAGTATTTACACACAAATATACAAAATTGTGTTGACTTTTTACCAATTTTAAAAAATTCTTTACTAATTTATTTCCTACAAGAAGTGATGGCAGCCTCCAGTACTCTGCAGGGAAAGGGAGCCTGATGCTGATGCAGGGCTTCGGCTCAGGTGCCTGAGAAGCACCTTCAAGGTCTGTGGCTGTGCAGGGTTGAGTGAACTGGCACCTGGCTCCAGAGTGACAGATGTGACTATGCAGAGATAAGCAGGTGATAAGGCTGGGAGCAGGAACTGCTGCTGGAAGCACTTTCTGCATTCACACCCATACAGCAGAAAGCCCCACAATTTAACTGAACCTTGCACATGGAAATGATGTTTCCTTTAAGCTGTATAAAACCACCCCTGATTCGTTCCTGCTCACTTTCTCCATGTCAGGCACCATTTTATTCACCTTTATCATACTGCCATTTATTCATTCCTCTTCAAGCTGTACACATCTACTCCACGTAATTTCCCCTCACACAAGTGATTCTTTTGCTGCTCTTTAGACCTATTCTCATTTTACATTCCTTTAGTAAGTAGGACATGGGGTGGTGGAGAAACAGAAGCTCTTCTCAATTCAAGAGCCAACAAAGGAATATAACTTTGTTTTTCCTTCTTCCAAACTATTCCCAGTGTTATTTACCCACCTTTCTGATCATACTACTGGACTGTGAGCAGGTACATTTAGGAAATACCTGAATGTTCTAAACTGTTGTTACTGAGCAAAGAAGTAAAGAAATCCAGAACACCAAGGCTCAGTTCAAATACTGAAATGCATGAGATTAAGAAAGACAGGTTTTAATCTTTCCCAGTTTGCCTTTCAGGAAAGAAGACTTATATATGTTTACACTTCATCTGCTTTATCCAATTCTGATTTAACTGACTGATTTTCATATTTTGCCTAAGAGTACAATGTATTTCTCAGTAGTAGTCAAATTTCGCAAAGGATTTGAAATCACTGGAAATACTTAAATGCTTTTATGGACAAAGGATGCAATTCTGATCTTACTCCATGGGTGCACAACTCAGGAGTCATTCTACTGAGGCAAATGAAGTAATAGCTGAGTAACTGATGCAAAATAAAGCCTAAAAGCATGTTCCCAGAAAAGCCACCAGGACAAGAAAGCCATTTGCAAATAGCATTACAGAAGAAAGGGTGAGCAACAGACAAATGAATGCTCATTTATTTCAGGACAAAACTGAGTTGGAGTTTCTGGAAATGACACCACAGGAGCTAGTAACAGCTTGGCAGAGGCAAGAGCAACAAGATATTCCCTCATCCAGGGGTCTGGCAGCATCCCAATAAGGGGCTGAAACTTGCTTGCATTGTTAAAACCATCAGTTAAATACAACCCAGCTGGAAAGTCACCTTAAAGTTTAAAAGCCTTTCCCAATGACCTGCTGAAAGAGGCAGCAGAGTACAATATGTCTAAAAGAAAGGGAATTTAAGCATTTCCAAAGGTAAAGTGATATATTTTGTCCCCTATTCCACAAACAATCTCCTTGATTCACAATTACCTGGTTTCTGGATGATTGAGGGGGGGAAAAACCCAAATCATTCTGAGCTGCTTCCAGAGACTTATGGTAAGGTGCTGCAGTTTTTTATAATGACCAGCCATTCTCTTGAAGTTTGAGACTTGTCTTTTCATAGTTGCAAAAGCTACCAGACACTAATACCAATTAAAAACACAAAAAAAAAAAAAAAAAAAAAACCAAAAAAAAAAAAACCCAAATCAACAAAAAACAAGTGTGAAAACAGAAGTGGGCTGAGACTAATTATTAGAAAAACATAGCGCAGCATAACTGAGTAGATCACTGCTGAGGTTGCACCTTAGGTCTTCCCTCAGGTGCAAAAGAGAACCTTGCAATTCCACTCCAATCTCTTTAAATCCATGTGCTTCACTTCTCCAGTATGACTCCACAAGTCTAACTTCAGCCATCATGGATCACAAGACACAGCAAACTTCAGCTCTGCATTTGGAATTAATAAATCCAACTCAGGATTTATTTGCTTCATCAAAGCAAGAAATAAAGTTATTTTCATCACTGGGATTTAAAACTATTTTCATAAAAGAGCACTGTAGCAATAAGTGAATAAATCCAGTTCTCTCCAGCTCAAATTTCAAGACAATATATTTGGCTGGCTTTTTTGCTTTATTATCAAACAAACTCACCCAACTTTGTGAGCAACAGTTTCATGTTTTACTCATATTTTAAATCTTTCTCAAGGAAGTTGTGAATAAACCCAAAGCATTATTTATCATCCTCTTTTTGGCAGGGGATGAAGTAATAGCACAAGTACAAATCCATGCAGGAGACACATTAATAAATGCAGGCAGCCCAGTGACTACCACTATGTTTTATGCATATGATAATGGGGAAGGCTAACTTCACTCAATCCTATGGAGTATTTGAATTTTCAGGTCACCTGTTCACCATGCAGATGAAAATACAGCTCCTAGGATCGGAAGGGAAGCACTGGGCCCCTTGAAATAAGTAAATGAATAAATGAATAAAAGTGAAGCAAAGGTCTCCAAAAAACAAAAAAGTCTTCAGTCAAGAACATACTGAATGCTTCTGCAAAACCATTGTGAGAGCAGAGACTGGATTGCAACAAAGCCACTCCAGACCTGGCCCCAAGCAGAACATTTCCACCCCTTTTGGATCACGCTGCTTTCAGGACACGCTGTCCACACTGGCAGCTGCAAAGGCTTGTGTCACACCTGGCACGGATGAAGCCATAAGCAGTCAAGGCCATGCAAGAAGAGGCAGCAAAGGGAGTCAAGCATGTCAAAATACACCTCAGGGGCACACTCCCTGAACAACAACATTAACAAAATACATCTAGTTGGCACTGTAAATTAACCAAAAGTAAGGAATGTCACCCAATTTAGGTGCAAAGTTCATTTAAAAAAAAAGTCCCAACAAAACCAAGCTGGTTTTACCACAGTCTTCAAAAAGATGTACAAAAGATATGGGGAAGTTACACGTCATACCAACTACCTCCTGTCAATACAGATTTTAAGATACCTGTGAAAAATGACTTTTCATTTTGATGGTTCACATTATTGTGACATCTGGCTGGAAGGGCTAGAGTTAAGTGTCTGTTGCTATTTTCATTAAAGACTATTTTATGCCTCAATTGCTGGAAAAAAACTATTTTACTTTAAAACTAGACTTGGCAGGCAAATATTGTAGCCAAACGTGGTTTAATAGATTTGTCAAAGTGAAAAACATCTAACAAATAAAAAAGAAATGTAGGAAAGCTTACACAGTATCTGACACCTGACACTAACCTGATCCACAAAGTTGACATTTAATCCACCTACCACCTATTCAGAGAGACAAAAACAGGTATTTATTAACCAGCTATATTATCCATCAGCCATCTCCTGATTTTTCCTTAAAATTATGAACATTCTGGCAGGTTTAAAAATCAGCATTCTTCTTCATGTAGTAGTATGTGCAATCATTACATCCTTTCAACAGCATGTCCACAGGCTTTGGGGTCACTAAGATTTCATCTCCCCAAACCTGCAACTCCAGCACTTCAAGAACTTAAAAACTTGCTGCCATTGAGTGGCCTGTGAAGAACACCACCCTCTTGCTGCTCCCATGCAGCTCCAAGAAAGGCCGTGGAAAAGTTTCCCTACAGCACATATATCCCTGTCCAACCCATACAAATCCTCTTCTTGTTGCAGGGGACAACTGCAAGCTCAGCTGCTTGGAGGAACTGAGATAAATGCAAGTTGCTGAGAGGGAGGCAGTGCATGTGAGCACCCCAGAGGGGAACTCTGGCACGGCTCAGTGGGACCTGCTGCTGTAGGACAGCTGGATTTGACAGCTCAGCAATGCAGGCAGCAGCCTGGGACCATTCACACCAGCATCACCCACGGCCGTGCTGCTCCCTCACTCAGAGCTGCTGCAGAAAGCAACTCCAGTACTAAGATGGGATTCCTTTTTCTCCATATCCAGGTTAGACAGAATGCAATGCCCCTTAGACCCAGTGGAGGCCCAAAAAGGAACAGAGGTGCTGCAAGTCTGAGAGCACCTGTAACCTGGATTTCTCACTATTCAGGAGTTATTCTCCTTATATTCCTAGTACCACAGGACTCCTCCTCCACCTGTAAACAGTCTCAAGAATAAAACCTTGTCTTCCTGAAGACCAAAGAGGTACAGACAGTGAAGGAAAGAATTTGGCTTTTTTCTTCTAGTGACAACATAAAGCATAATCACCAGCCAGTGACACATTCATGGATCTGTCAGGAGAGCTGCACTAAGGATCAGTAAACCTGTGCAGCACAATTACAGCAGCCAAAACTGGGCACGGGACAGCCAGAGCACCAATGAAACATGTTGGCTGACTTCACTGGAATCTCATGAGAAAGCCAGAATCAGCTGAAGCAGCCACAGGACCGTTCCTGTGTGTAGAAGAACAAGAGAAAGCAGAGGGGTTTACACCCATCCATTCCTTCCATCCCAGAACAACAATGCTTACAAACTAAGTTGTAAGCACACAGAGTGATCAGTAGTGTTTCCCCAACAAATGGAAGTTGCAGTCAACAGAAATTAGCAAAGTTATTCCCTATGAAATTTTTCATACCTGTCTTGGTATCAGAGAATTTGAGGAATATTTTGAAAATTAATATTTTTGGTGAACATTAAAATAAATCAATTTAAAAGTTTATCAACACAAATATTTACTGATTAAAGTTCTGACACACAGAGTGTACAAGCGCGAAAAAAGTGAAATTAGACAGTAACTATTCAAAGTCCCATCAGGTGCCTGAAGTTTAGTTCTTAACTGTAAGCTTTTCTCCCAAAGGCATAGAATAGAAATCCCTCTCAGAGATCACAGAGCCTTTTGAGTTGATGTATTTAACTGCATGACAAGCATTAATAGGAGTTACCCAGATAAATTCCACCATATCTACTTTCAAAATATATTACTTAACCTAGCTGAACCCACAATCTATTTTTTTGTGTGTTGAATTGCCAGTGAACTGATATGAGTTTCAGATAGAATTTTTATGCAGAATGATATACAGAGACATGACTTTGGTGCACTACCATCTTGTGGACTACCTAGGAAAAACAGTAAGTGGAGTTTTATATATACAACCAGAGTCTATACACTAATCTGTGAAAAGAGCCCTAAAACTGCATGGGGTAAATACTACATAAAACAAGGAATGGTTCTTTGATTTCTTAGGGCTTGGCAGACTGTATCAAACTTCTTTTTGACAGCTAAGCACCAATGTGTGATGTCACCAGCCTTTCCTGGGAGAAGGCTCTCACCACAACTGCAAGCTTACACAGAGCAGCTGCAGAAGACAAAGTTAAATACTGTAAATACTGTGCTGGCTCCAGTCTCTGCTGCACAATTTCAGGCTCTCACCTGCACAAGTGAGGGAGATTCCCCTGCAGATGCAGCTGCACCTTGTGGCCTGAAGAATAAAACCATAGCTTGATGCTCAGTGCCAGTTGGTTAAATTAGCAATGTTTTACCACACTTTCTTGGGTATCAACATGTGAATGTATACATGTTATATTTGTGAAAATGCATTTTAAGACATTATTTACAAGTGTGTATATATACAAATGTTGTGTGTGTGTAAACACACACATATTGTAAACACTTGAAATATGATAAGTTGCCTTCTGGAACTCATTATTGTGGGTGCTACTTCTCTGCAATACAGGCAAACCTCCATGATGATTCACTCTTCTGCATCTCTCCCTCTCATAAGATACTTCTTGTGAGCATCCAGAAATATGCTAACAAATTTTAAACTGTGAAGAATGACATGATCTAAGAACTTAACTCAGTGTAAATGAAATAAGTATATAAAGAACAAACCCACATGAGACTTCTGGTTCATTGCCTGGTTATATTCATTACCAACAGCCTGTTCCCAACTCAGTAGCCTTAACAGTTTGACATGCAGGAATATAACAGAGACAACACCATTTCTTTTCCCAGTATAAAGGTGATACTATAATCCTTTATTCCTTCATGATAATTCCCTAATCCAAACTCTCTCACCATTCCAAGTATCCCTGCTGAGAGCATCACCAATTTTTAAGCAATACTCTGGCTTCCCTCTCACTTTATTTCTAAAAAGTCCATTGTCGGTGCTCCCTCATCCTACGTGCCATGATCACATTTCCCTGGAACCCACAACCACAACCAGCCCTCCCTTTTTGCCAAGCCCTGTTTCAGGGGAAGAGGACATACTGACCTTGAAAACAAGCAAAACCTTCAAACTGTTGACCTACATAACTTACATTAATCAATAAAGTACAACAGACCTGTCACTGCAAATTTTATAAAGCCAATGATGAGCATACCTTAACCTATAGCACCAGGAACACCCAGAATTGGTGCATACACTAAAAACAAAACAAAACCCAAGCCAAAATGTTCTCCTTCAAAAATCCCATCACCTGTTGCAGTAGCACCAGTTTCCTGTAGCTTTCAGACAGACCCCCTTAAGTCACAACAAATAACTTCAAAGAGAACAAATTCTGATTAGGAGTCCCTGAACAGAAAGGTGTGAGGGGGAGGTGTAACACCACCTCCCTCTGTGAGAACTCTCCTAGACTTGCATCCCTTCACATAATCTAAAAAGAAAATCATAAATAGCATAGCTGAGTAAGAAAGAAGCGAGCATTAAGCAGAACTGAAGTAGTCAGAAAAAAAAAGTTAAAATACTTATAAAGAAACAAGATACTGTATCAACATAATGTGTCCACAAAAAATACCAAAAATAAAGAAAAAAATATTTCAGAGCAAATGCAGTTTGCTCCTAAAATGATATCTAAACCACATTGTAGAAATATTTCTCAAGGCCAGGAATTAAAACCATACCTGGCAGCTCTTCCACAGCAAGCAAAAATTCTTCTAGGATTAGCATGAGTAATGAGCCATCTGACAATCCTACAACTGTTCAGATATATACAAGGGTCACCAGCTGTCACTAAGGTACTGCTGTAGATGATATTTATGGGCGTCACCATTTCTGATTAAGGTGCTGCTACAAAGGCTAACACACAAGTGTGGCTTTCTGCTTTTAGTGATGTGCTGGGCATCAATCAGTGCTAAAGATCAGACTGAAATCACAGATCAAAACCTTGCACTACCCTGTTGGTTTTTCACTTTATTTGCAGGGAAATATATAACAATTAAAAATACAACCACCATCAGAAGAATCAATTCCACTG
Source organism: Taeniopygia guttata (assembly GCF_048771995.1). NCBI lineage: Eukaryota > Metazoa > Chordata > Aves > Passeriformes > Estrildidae > Taeniopygia > Taeniopygia guttata. Next base: position 8,357,972 of record NC_133031.1, on the reverse strand, counting down.
CAGGTTAGAAGATGCTTCAATTGTTTAAATTTTTGTGGAAGAGGAAACTTTTAAAAATACTTGAGATATCAATATTGTTATGGAGAAAAAATACAGCTCTACTCCGAAAACTTACCCAAGCCAGAAAAAACAATGGCAATCAAAATACACTAACACTTGACTCAAGAAATTACAAGGGGGGTGGGGGAGTGAGAGGAGCTCAAATCCACCTCTTAATGAACGAGTGCCTACAGCACTTGAAGATAAAGACCAGAAAAGATAACCTGCTCTCCAGATTGAAAATCACAGACATGAAGACAACAGAAAGAGCCTGACTAATCTAGTCAGCCTGGTTTTCACCCAAACTGAAATGAAATTACAGGTCCTGTCAGCAGTTTTATACCTTATCCAAAGAGGGATATGGGCCTATGTGTTAGTAGGGGAAGAGAAATGCTGGGTAGCCCATGGGAGCCTTCACTGCTGCTGGATGTCCTGGATCTGTTCCACGAATCAGCACAGCAGGACAAGCCAATCCCAAACCCTGGTTTGCTCTTGCCCATATTTACAGCACTGCTGACTGAGAATATTTCATGGCATTTCATAAACCCACGCCCTTATGGGGGTTTCTATCGCGGATGTGGGTGGTCAAAAAATACCCTCCTTTGCAAGGAGCTTTCACAGCTCAGTCATTAATGCAGAGTTACCAACACCCCTGCTTTATGAAATGCTTTCTGAATTTATAAAAATGAGGGTTGCTTAAGGGCACCCTGAACTATCCATGACATGAGTTACTGCAATGGAAGTGATGGCCTGCCCTTTAGCAAACTGTGTTACAGACAGTGACCAAAATGAGATTGCCCAAGAGAAGCCCCTTCTAATTTCAGATGCCTGGAGTCACTAAATGTGATTTAGCTGCAGAGATGGTGGGAAATGCCACTAGAATTTATATTTGTATCTAATGAGAAAATTACATGTAAATTTTAGTTTGGGATTTGAACCAGTGTCTTGATCTGATTTCAGATTTTGATGCTGTTCCACTGAGCTCTGTTAATAGAAATGCCCTTGAACAACAGAAACAAGTAACTGAAGTAGAATACATTCATCTCACCAGTTAATCTAATCCCTTGTATACTGACAGAGCAATTCCAACATGCCCCATAAAGCTGGGAGCCTTGGGATTTTCTTGACAGTAAGATTTTTTTGTTAAGAAGAAATATTTCTTCCATGAAAACACTTTATGTAGAAATGCCCATAAAGTAAACCACAAGAAGTTTCACTTCAACATGAGGAAGAATTTCTTTCCACTGAGGGTGGCAGAGCACCAGAAAGTTGCCCAGGAAGGTCATGGAGTCTCCCTCTCTGGGGACATCCCAAAACACCTGGACACACTCCTGTGTCACCTGCTCAGGTGAGCCTGCCTTGGCAGGCAGGTTGGACAGGAGGTCCAGAGGTCCCTTCCAACCCTAATTCTTCTGCGACTCTGCAAAAAAACAGCAACAACGAAACCAAAACCAAAAAAACCCCAATCTTTTTCTTTTTTAGGGGGTTATTTTTTAAGTGCTGCTAACATTTGCCATCTGCAATATCCTGCTTTTTGCAAAACATAATTGATGAATTAAGTATGTTCTCTTAAAAGATATTTTAAAAATGTACTGTATTTTAAATAAATAGAAATTTAATTGGGAGTGAGATCTTCCACCCCAGAGTTTAAAGTAAGCATTATCTAATTATATTTACAGCAAAGAAAAATTTCAAGTATAAAAATTCACACATGTATCCTTTGTGCATCCATACTTAATAGAGGGTATCAGTACTATGAGCTCCAGAGCACAGACATTTGTCACCATTAACTAGAAGCAAATATAGATGTGAAGACATTTAACAGTTTTCAAAGTGCTCAGCTCCTTTGGTGTTCTGACATTCAAACAAAATGGTTGAAGTTTATATTTAGAGTTGATGCATATTTGTAATGGTTTCCTTTTAGAAATATTTTTAAAACATATCTCTGAGAGTTTAAATACTTGGATTTTTAAGGGGTTTAGTCATAAATATATCACAATGTCAATATTTAGTTAAGACATGCAATAATACATTTCCATAATTTTTATGTAATATCTGTCTTTAGAAAGGAAAAAATAACTGCTTGCTACTTGACTAGTGCAAGCAACAGTAACTTAATATCCCCCAAAAGAAATGGGCTTTTTAGTAGACAAAAACAACAACAGCAAAAAAGGAAATAACTTTAATGTGAAAATAATTTTTATGGTGATATTATCTCTCTGTTGAAAATCACAATTATCTGGCTACTTCAGAACCAGTCAGGTAACAAGCAGGAAGATGTCAGGAAGTGCACATGGCAAATACATCCTGACATCTGATGGTCCCTCGAGCCAACACAACACAAACCCTCGCTCCCTGAAGGAAACACAGCTCCCGTTTCCCAGGAAAATCAGCTCTCGGGTGCTGAGGGAGAGGGCTGGTTTCCAGAGGGAAAGCAGTGCCATGGGCAGGGACAGCAGGGAGTGACACCACTGAATCAGCAGGTGACAAGCAAAGCAGCATCAACGCACCAGCAGCAGTGCTTCCAAGAAAAATCAAAATCACATGGGGAGTTACAGGAGAGAAGAGTCCAGCTAAAACCTACGTTCTACCTAAACACCTAAAGCCAAAATATTGGCTGATTCAAAGCTGCTTTGAACAGAGTCACAAACAGTATATTACTCTGCTTTGGGTTTAGCTACATATTTTAACAATATTCTTGTGTATCAACACATGAATTTCAACTTTCCCCCCTGTAAGCCCTACCAGCCAAGTACATTTAACTAATGACTGACTTCTTGGGGGCATTCCAGTGAAACCTTCACTATGGCAGCATTATAGCAGCAGGTTCCCAGAGAGCACAGGTTCAGAGAGGAAACTGCATTTCTAATGCATGCAAATAACCCAAACATGGCTTGTTTCTCTACAGGAAAAATCGCTGTTGCTTGTAGCATGCTTGACACACTGTCACATTACACCATTCAAACATACAGGGGGTTATTAATGATATTCCTAACAAGAAGTAAGCTCTTTTAAGCAGTAACCAAAAGCATGACATGACACATTGACAAGTAATGTGACAGCTCCTTTCTAATCAAATGTACTCTGTGTAAATAGCAATTCATGGTCTGATACACAGTGACAAGCTAAGCCGTCCATAAAAGCAAAAGCAGTGCTCTGAGAAGCTCATCAATGCACTTAAAAAATACCTAATGCTCTTTTTCCATCAAAGGTGGTCTCTTTTGTAAGATGAAATCTCAATTTCTCTCACGCCACACCACAGTGCAAGGGCTGCTTTGATCCCCTGGTACAGCTGCCATCTGGCACTAGAGGGTGCAGTTGTTCTGTGTCTTAAACCGAAATTATTGGTATAATTTTTGAAAAATAAAACGCTCCTGTATGACTCAACTCTTTCAATGATTTTGTTGAGTCACATATGTACGGCATTTTTCATTTACGTTCAGGTGGATTATTTCCCTTCAAGCTCTCCAAATAACTAAACTCACAGACAGTGTGCATTCTCTGGAGCAGGGGAGATTGTCTTGGTTTAGACTCCAGCTGGTTTCAGTACTTTTGATTCTGTATAGAGTGGTAGCTAAATACTTGCAAAAGTATTTAGCCTCTCAAAAAAAAGTATTGCCTCTCAAAATACAGACATCTTCCTCACCAACACAAACCTCTGAGAACTGAGACACTATTCCCAGCCTTCTGCAGCCAGGTTTAGGTTCAGGGTTTGGCTTCTGAGAACAAATCAAGTAAGAAAGACAGTGAGAGGGGCTCAGGAGCAGCCAAATGTCAGCAAGGACTGTGACTGACATTATTGAGGTGATAGGTGTGCCATGGCCAAGGCAAAGGGTGAGGCAAGGCAGCTTACACTTTGGGGACAGCATGGTAGATCTCCCCCAAATTTATGACTATTTGCTTCTGAGCCTCATTTCCCTCATGTGCAGTCCTGCTGTTAGGATGGATATGTGGCCTATTGAAACAGGAGCTAAATTCAGGTAAATTTACACTGCTGGGAAGGTGAGGGAGTACCTGAGCAGCTGGAACAGCTCCCCATGGCTGGCAACATGAAAGAAGTCCCAGCTGCAAGTTATGGCAAACTCAGCAGCAGCAAAGGCAAACTAGCATGGGGAGCTTCCAGCAGACCCACAGCACTGCAAAGAGTAGGGGATCTGAAGTGGGAAAGTTCACGAAGTGTAAGTATTTAAAAAAAGTTTAATCCACACAATCATCTCTGTATTCAACAAGATTTAAACAAAATCCACTGTAACACTGTACTGCAGCTTTACAACATTTAAAAAGGGCTTATAAGCAACACTTTTTAGAAGAGTCTGTAGTGGTAGGAGAAAAGGTGATGGCTTCAAACTAAAATAAGTCAGATTTAGACTAGATATAAGAAAGATTTTTTCGCAATGAGGGTGGTGAAACACTGGCAGATTATCCAGAGAGGTGGGGGATGCCCCATCCCTGGAAACATTTAAGGACAGGGCTCTGAGCAGCCTGGTCCAGTTGCAAATGTCCCTGCTCACTGCAAGGGCTTGGACTGGATGACTTCAAAGGTCCCTGTTAAATCAAACCATTCTGTGGTAACACAGTCCTGAAAAATGAGGAGAGTTCCTAAGAGCACAACCTTTGTGGATGCAGTACCCAAAAAGAGCACAATGTAACCCCAGGGAGCAGGGATGAAGGAGGAAGAGGAAAGATGCTGAATCATTCTGGGGCAGAAAAGGGAAAGAAAAAACAAACTAAATTATAATTTTGATAATTTAAAATCAGAAAGCTGAGCACTGGCTGAGGGGTCCTGAGAGAAGAACCAACCCACTGTTAAGAAGATGGGTAAAATGCAAGTGGGTTTTTTTGTTTGTTCCTGAGCCTGGTTAACATTTGCTTTACCACTTCACCAAACTGCTGCACCTAACCATGTTATTTTCCACCATTTATTCAGTTAAATGTTTTTAGATATATTTACAGCATTCTGAGCCCAATCTGAAGGCGTGAGAACCTGTTAAGGGGATGCATTGGGTAGCTACAATAAACAGCAACATTCAGGGTGTTTGGTTTGAACTGCATTAAAAAAAAAGATAACCTTGCAGTGTTACTTCTAGATAGAATTAAAATAGGTAAAAAAGCATCTCACACATTGGAGAGGAAGAAAGGAGGGAAGAAAAACTAACCTCCCCTTGGTTTTCATACACAAAACCCAGCATGAATAAAGAATAATTAATGTCAATATGTCAAGTAAGAACATTTTTGAGCTCTGTGCAAACTATTCATATATAGAATTATTATAGTTGTCGGTAATAACAAATTCATTTTTAACCAGCACTATTTAATACTTGATGTAATCTATAAAAGTCTTCAGACAAGAGGTTGTTATTAACAGAGCAATCCACTGAGATTTCATGACAAGCCTCATTAACCTGTAAACACCTGGTTATTAAGGCACATTAATTAGGGTTGGGCTTTTTTTCACAGAACTGTCATTGGCTTGTGCTGAAACAGCTGTTGAGAAAAATATGTGGCAATGCAAAATGAGAACCCAATCAACTTTTATTTTTTAACTTGTCCTGGATATGAATGTATTTTTGAATCTTGTATGTATGAAGTAATCTAGGCTTGCAAATTACACCTGACATTTTTCAAAAATGCTAAAGGGGCAGCTATAGAAGCCACTGTCATTACCTAAAATGTCTGTAAAACCTATCAGAACTTTATTTTTTATAATGTTGCAAGCCACATATATATTTTAAATACATATCAGGGAGAAAAGCAAGTGAACTGAGAAAAATCTGGAAGCCAGTTCCAGAAATTGGCATAGATTAAATTGACTATTTTTATCATGTTCAAGTTCATTTAATAATTCTTTCTACAAAACAGCAGAGATGAAAGCAGCTGATCAATAAGAAATAATCAGCATTTGAGTGAGCACAGCTAAAAGAAATTTTGAGGAAACAAGAAACTCAGTAGACTGAAACATGGAAAATATTGTTAGTTAAATATAATTATTGTCAAGGGCTGTTAAGAAGCAAGACAGAAGTGATTCATATTCATCTACCAAAAAAAAAAAAAGTGAAAAGCCAGTTTCTACTGCTTTATTTTCTTTTAAAAGGCTGGCTAGGCTGCAATGAAAACTTCCTTTTTTTCATTAAAGCATCAGAGAGGAAGGCTGAGTGAAATCATCAGGTTCACAAGATGTTAGTGGCATGGTTTCTGCCTTCAGAGCACAGACAGAAGGGCTGGCCTGTGGCCTCCTGGGCTTTGCTGTAGTGCTGGAGCCAAATGTTTGTGGGGGCAGGTGGCAAGAGGAATTAACACTTGCTTCATTCAAGAGCAAGTCTATTTATCTGCCTTCCAAGATGCACTGTTGATGAATAAGGACCAACTCCACAAGCATAACTGAAAGACAACGCATTTAAATTTAAGGTTATATTTTTTAAAATTAAAATATCTCCCTCATAAAATAAATCACTTGATTACAACAACAAAAAAAACCCCAGCTGCAGTATTTGATATGTTTTTCCAAAAGTCAGTCACTGCAATCACAGTCAAACACTGAAAGAAAAAAAAAAAAAAAAACCAAACCAAAAACACACATGGAAAGCAAGAGGGGAGGATGGATAAATCAGTGCCAACATCAAATACAAGGCAGCTTGCAAAACATGAGAAATTACAAAGAAAAGTCCCAGGTGAAAGGAATAATTTCTGCAATCACAAACAATATAATAGTTGTACATTTTTGGAATTTTTAACTACAAATGACAGAAAGATGCTGAAAACCCACCTTCACATTCATCTTGGGTAATTTTCACAAATTTTGTCTTGATATTTATATCCATAAATATATTCAACTTTATACTGAGCATGATTTAAACAAAAATGTCATTTCACACCCCTGCCTCTCAAGAAAGGCATTGCAAGCTTACAATAGCAACCAGAAGAAATTTCAGAGATTCTAAACAGATTAAGCATCTGAAATCCTACAGCCAGAGTCTACAAGAAAATCTATTCTGAACCTATTAATGAGAAAGGGGAGGGAGCAAAGCTTGGCACCTAAGGGCAACTAATAAACAGCAGAGAGATACAGCTGAATTTATTCATTCCTTTCCAAACAGTAAGGTCACAGGCTAAGCTGAGAGAAGAAAAAAAGCTACAAAATAGATGATTGAATGCAATCATGGGCTTTGATTTAAAATTGAAGATCTAGATTGCTATAACCCCTCTCTGTTTGCAGAGCAGGCTATCCGTTACATTGGAGTGGTGAGAAACTGTGGAAATATTGCACAACAAACAAGATGAATAAAGAACCTGAATCCATTTCTAGAGAGATTCACTTTCTCTGCAAGCACCTCAAAGCAAAATAAGCACACTTTAAGCCTATTACTTTGATGTACTTGGGATTTGTGAGACTGAAACATTGAAAAAAATGAACTGAAGTTTTCAGAATGAGTTGGTTACCTAAAGGCTTGTGTGTTTCTTTTATGGACCTTTGCACATAAGGTCTGAATGTTGATCACACAAAAGGTTTTGTTTTGAACAGTAAGGGTCAGTATGTTTGAAAAATTAAAAACATCACAAAAATAGTAGATTTAATCCTTCAGCAATAGTTTATAACTTTCACATTATTTTTGCTTGTTTCTGTGAACTACCTGCTAACTTCAGCTATGGGTAGCCAGACAAAACATCTAAAGGCATCTCACTGTTACAGAGCACTTAGATGGCACAGGGGAACAAAGGTAATGCGCACATATTGGCTTAAAATGATGCTGTCACTGTTCACCTCTGTTTACTCTCAGGTATTTCAACTTCTAACAGCTTTCTGCATGTTATTTTTTTTTTCCTGTAACAACAAATAACTTTCCTCTAGCAATGTTAAAAAATAATGCTTTTGATAAATGAATGTTTACTAAACAGTGCATAGATATCAGACTGCATGCTGCAACTAGCCTTGTTGTTGATATCTTCACCAGAGAGGAGTAGCTGTGGGACCCAAAATGACTGCCAGACCTGCTGATGTCTGGACAGGAATGAAGCACCATATAAATAAATAACTGCCTGAACAACAGTTTGACAAGTGAAGTACATCTGACAGTTATTCTGGGACAATGTGACATTTGAAGGAGAGCAGTGTCCTTGCTCACTAGCTGGCTGGTTTAACCCAAAGGATGCTGAGACTGTCTCAGTGGGCACTCCCAGCTGGGTACAGCCTTTTGGGGTTGGACACCACCAGCACCAAATGGCAGCATCTGAACAACTACATCTACTCTGGAGAAACACATCATACATTATTACCACATCATTCTGCTTCTGAACTTTCCTGAGCACTTCTTGAGTGAGGCACTGCACAAGAATGCCACTCAATCCTGAGCTGTGTGGAACTAAACAATTACAAGCATCTCAGGAGCACACCCACGGGCTCATCTGTTCTTTTATTGTTCTGATTGCCTGTGAGGAGAGGACTTCTTGATCCAGCTGGAATACTTTGTGCTAGTCACATTTTGAAGCTTGGTTGGGGCTTTTTTTTACCCTGAAAGCCTAACCCTCCAGGTTGCTTGTGAGCCAGTTCCACCAGCTGGGGCTGCCTGCTAGGGCTCAAGCTCCAGGGTCCCAGAGGAATAAACACATTTCCATTTGAGCTCTGCTTTTGCATTTTGAAATTTCTGCTGCATTTCTTATCCCCACCTCAGCCTCCCAGTTCCCAAACTGCTTGTGGGAAAGAAATCTTGGCTGATCTAAACATCCCATGCAAAATGGGCATGTGTCCTACAATATTTTTCACTTTGGCTAGGACTACAATGGAAGCTGCATTTGTAACTGTAAATTCTCGCTGGTTGTTAAAAAAATATAATTCAGATTGGTTAAAAAAACATATAATTCTCACTACCATCCCTCATTGTATTGCAAATATTAAAAAGACATGTGCAAAAGAGCTGAACAGGAGATGCTGTCTGGCACAACACATTTTCCCACTTAATTTTAATTCCGTTTTCATCTGTATATTGGTCCAGAGGTACAGTTTTTCTTTCTCTTCCTACTAGCCATAAGTCACCACCCCTAGACAAATGGCATCACTCACACAGCATGTTTCATCACTTTACAATACTACCTTCATGGGAATGAATCATACACAATAAGGAAGCAGAAAGCAAAAAATCAAAAAGAATGGCCAGCAGCACTTACATTTCAGGAGATACTGATACACTTCTTGTGATACAGCAATAGCAGAGGTCAAAATCTGAACAGTGAATTGAAAGAACTTGAACAACCTTTGGTTTATTATGTGAATATACATAATTATCACAGTGAAGTATTAAACACCTACCCAAATCTACATAAATGGCTATAATCATCAAGCTTGCAAATGTTAAATTTAACAAACTGAGACAAGGTGGATGCAGCTTTTACTGCACATACCTCATTGGTAACTGAACAGTGCTCTTCCCTTCAAACCTGCTGATGCAGTCAAGAAGTTGAAGTAGCTCAATACAAATAAACAAAATAATCACAAAAAGCACCATTTTATCATCATTCTGATTGAGCTGAGAGAATATATACCTCAAATAGCATCCACCCAAAATTCAGTATTCTCAACACCCTTATAAACAAATGAGAATTACACTAGAACAGAAATGCAATGTTTCCCCAGAATCTGCGCTTCACTCTCCCTGATTTTTGACACAGTTCTTCCACACTTCAGAAAAACAACAAACAAAAGCAGGATGCATCTTTGCTTGGTTATCCAAGGTCTCTTTGCTTTCAGGCAAGACACAAAACTGGGATTTTATTTGTTGATGATTATAAGGAAAAAAAAAACAGAGACATTTGTTGGGACAAAATTTGCAACAACACCCTCCTGCAAAGAGATAGAAATCCAATGATTGGCTAAGAATGGACAGTATTATGAATAAAGAAAAAATTTGTTGCTGTGGCAGAGGTCTGGAGAGAAGGCAGAGATGTGTCAATGCAGAAATATGTCTACAATATGCAATGCTTTAAGATTTCTGAACCTCAAGCCCAATCACCACCTTCATATTTGTATCATGCCCACAAAGCCAGACAGACAGCTGAGACTTCCTCAGAGTGAGTCTGGTTTTCATGTGCAAACATTAACTTGAACACCCTGCAGATATCTGGGGAAGAGGAAAAACAGCGCTGCTGCAAAACAAACAAGCTGCAGCGTAGGAGCATGAGGGGTGGCTGGGGCAAAGTCTGCACCCATTCCATGGGAGCAAAGGCAGGGAAAAGAACATGCCCAAGGCAGGGACAGCAATCAGCCACACCAAGGGGGAAGCTGAGCACTGGCCTCCCCAGTGCAGCAGCAGTGCTGGGCAGAAGCTGCTGCAAACATCTGGGGCCAGCGCTGCAGAACAGCTCATGCATCGCCTGTGCCACGCTCTTCACGGCTAATTCCTCACTGGGGATTTCAAACAGGAGGGTCAGGAAGAGAGCAAACAGAGCATTTACTAGCATTTAACCTGTACCTCCAGGGACAGCTCTACCACAAGCCTGAAAGGAGCAGCACAGGGAATTGCCCTGACGAGAGAACTGCTCTGGCCAAAGCCTCATCTTAGAGGTTTGCAATAAAAACACCCAACTGCAAATTCAAACGGTATTTAAGACACTACAGAGCCTGTGGTGCAGAATTTGTGGACATAACTTGCATTTTCAGTGATGTCAGCCTCCCCAGCTTTAGAAAAATAAGAAAACCCGGGCGGCACATGTTCTGTCCACAGGGTGGCAGAAAGGGGCCGCTCGCCTCCAAACCCTTCCCAGCCGAACAGGTTTGTCCCCCCTGCTCCTGTTTCTTTATTTCTAATCAGGAGAATACATTATCCAATTTCCTAAACTACCCTTAGCTCTTTAATATTACATATATAACACTCTGATCATATTCTCATCAAGCCACTTTAACTAATTCAAGTGTTCCTTTTCTTTACTCCTCACAATGCTAAATCTTTCCTTTTTGCTTATTTCTGTAAGTTCTGTGAACTAATGGTTCATGGAAGAAGGGCAAAAATGGTTTCCTCAAATTGTCTGTGAAGCACTTCAGCAACAAGATGGGTTTATGGAAGTCTTTAATTACCCAGCAACTTAAACTTACACATACTTTTCTGGCATAGCTTACAAGAATACACTGGACTTACTTGTATCACCATATACCCTGAAATACAGTTCAATAAATTGCACATTATGTTTACAGAGTTTAAAGACTGCTAAGATTAAGACTACTTTTCCCTGAGTGTTTACTTTCAGGAGAACTTTTTTTTTTTTTTAAGATTCATCTTAGAAGTTTAATCCTGCATGTAAAGCTGCACATAAAAGACAACAGTTTGTCTCCTAGCTATCTAAGAGTCATAATTGATCTACTGGCCTTCCTGATTACTCTTGTCTCAGAGATATGAAAGAAGCTTCTCAAGGATATATTTATGAAGCATTCTGTGCAAGCAAGTAAAAATTTGCGGTTGATGCTAAGACAGAGAACCAAAATTTCTGAATTTTGGCTGAATTTCAAGACACTCAATGTTTCCCACAGCACACTGCTACCTGAGGCTCACCCTGTACTACACAGCACTAGGTACAATGTTTTAGCAGCTCACAAAGCTGCGGCCTTTAGCAAAGGATGCTGTCCAAACACCTCAAAGCAGGAAACATGCTGCAAAGTAAAAATAAGGGCAGGAAAATCCTAATTAGACAAAGAGTAGCTTGACTATTTGCAGGTGAAAATTACAAGACACTGAAAGATAAAAAGAAAACAGCCAAGTTCAGACAGAGAGAAAAGCATAATTCCAGTCTCTTCCCACAGGACCGTACTTTTCAGCTCACGAAAGGAAGTTGACAGCCAGAAGTGAACTTGTTTGCAAGCTAGGACCTATTTAACAGCAGGTGTTGTCACACTAGGAGACTAAAGGTGCTCTATTCATGACTGGTTAGAGAATTGCAGCAAAGCAATCTGAAGAAAGAGAAGGAAATACTCCTTTCTCCCAAGACAGAGACCTTAGTATGCAGAACCCTTATCACTTGTCAAAGACTGCACCAACTGCTTGACCACTCCACCAGGTGCTAACCTGGTCTCCAGCCCAAAAGTTGAGCAATGGCCCTAAAATTAGACACTTCTCTGCAGTGGAAGCACGAAGACCGGAATTCAAACTCAAAACCAGCTGAATTCCATCCTGCCATGAGTTCTTATCCATAAGAGCCAATCTTACCATCAACAACTGTCTACAATGCAAAAGCCCTTCCTCTGCCTAACCCTGGCCACTCCCTGGACAAGTAAATCCTTCTGGGTTGACACCACCTGCATTTCCTGGGATATTTGTGAAGCTACCAGAAATTCAGCAGCAAGGACTAAGACAAAACTATCCCCACCCAAGCCCATGGATGCCCATCATACAGATCTCCAGGCCAGGACAGGTGATAGACACCACAGAGTTCTTTGGCAGTACTGAAATGCTAAATAAGAATTGAGGTGTTTTTTGTAAGACTGAGTTTTAAACACATCTGCAGTCACCATTAAAGCAGCAATATTTCATTGTACTGTGGCTCACAATGAAACATGAAGATATATTATCCTAATCACCATCTCAGTAAACTACCAGGGTACACTGATGCATCTTGTCAATTCACATCATTTTCACTGACATTTCTGGTTAGCAAAAAGAAGTATTCGGGCAAAAAAAGCACACTCACAGACACATCAGTTATAACAGTCTTTCCCCCTGAAGACCCAGCACTATGTAACCATTATATTTGTTCAAGGCATCTTTTCCCTGAATTTGCTTCAAGAAAAAACCTTGATCTTCATAGTGACTTCACCGATCAAATTGCATCTAGATCACTTTTGCATGATGTGCAACCATTAATTTTACTGGCTTATTCAATATCTATTTTCAGCAAATTTCTCTGTACACAGAAGAAATGCACTTAGCTATCTCCAACAGCATTTTGATTGTTGATTAGTGAGATTTAGCACTAGCAGAATAACAATACTTCAGCTGTGAATCAAAGCAAACACAACTGAGACATGAAGATGAGACTAAGCTCACCTTAAGGATGCAGGTTCTTTCAATTCCCTTAAAAACACTGATATTTTGAAGTACAACTGAAAATAAGCACTTAAGCCTACAAGCCTAGAGCAAATCTCAATTCTCAATCAGACCTCAAGTCTAGATCTTCTCTGCACCCAAGCCACAGAAGACTAGCAGCTGTTCTGCAGAACCTAGGCCTGCAAAGAGTTACTTACATAAAGCATTTCATGTGGAAATGCTGCACTTGGAAATCAGTAGGACTTCCACATCCCTTAAATCTTCACAGGAGTGAAGTCTACAGGGAATATAAAGCATGTTTCCCAAGAAACATATCTGCCAAAGCACAGGGATCCACCACCAGACTTATTTCGTTCAGGCTTCCTCCTCTTTGCTATAAAAACCTTGTCTTCAGTTTTTGGTTCTCTTAAAAAGCATGCCATGTACTCTTTTCCCAGAACAATTTGTGACTGAAACATTTTTGGGATCTGATCGAGACTTGAGATGGGCTTGGATGGAGATAGTTTTGTCTTAGTCCTTGCTGCTGAATTTCTGGTAGCTTCACAAATATCCCAGGAAATGTAGGTTGTGTTTACTAAATAGATACATAATGGAAGCAACACATCAACTATGACAGTAAATTTACTAACCTTAACTCACAGATAAGGGTATACACTGTGTCATAGCTGACGCCTCTTTGATAGCTACTGGCCTGTATATGTGAAGGGTAGGAAAAATTTAATCTATGAGCTTCAGCTATTTTTTATTATTAATCCTATTTTATATTGGGTTGGGTGCTACTAACTTAGTTGATTACTTAAAACAGTGATGGCAGCTCTCCTTTTTGCAGGAGAAAGAATCATCCTGGTGCTCTTCTGTTGCCTTTGACTGGGATAGACACAGAAATCTTCTATCATCGTTAACAAGCTTCTTCAAGCAAACAGGAATTCTGGGTCTAGTACATTGCATTTATCACCAACCATGTCAAACTGCCTGCAGTGGTTTGTGGTATTAAGCTGCCACTTAGGAAGTTCCAAAGGGAAAACCCCAAAAGAAAACCACATGATTTGACTGTCTGGAAAGGAGAAAGAACAGTATGTGTGTGTTAGTTTGGCACAGCCTGGTTTTTGGTAGCAGAGGCCTGCAGAGGTAGCTTCTGTAAGAAGCTGCTAGAAGGTCCCACCACGTCCGACAGAGCCAATCCTCGATGGCTCTGAAGATAGATTCACTGCTGACCCAGTTAGAGAGGTTGGTAATGGCCCGTGATGACATATTTCAGAAGAAAATCAAAACAGCGCCTGCGCAGTTTCTTCCCCAGAGGTGGGAAGGCACTGTGGCCACCACCGCGGCAGCGTGGCCCGTGGCAACACGCCGCCATGGCAGCTGCCATCTCAGCGTGGCCCTTGCCTGCCTGGCCACCCCCCGCCAGCCACGCCGCGGGCAGAAGGAAAGGGATGGCAGCAGCTTCTCCTTCCCGGCCCCGCCTGACGAGAGGCGCTGAGCGGCCCCAGCGCCGCGGCGGCCACCACTGCCGACAGCGGAAACACGGCGAGCGATTCCCGGCACGGAGCCTGGCCGGGATCAACTCCTCAGTGCTGCGGGGTCCTGCAGGAACCTTTGAGTGAGGGGAACTTGTTGGCAATGGTACCTACAAGCAGCAGTTTTTCTTCTAGTCAGAGAAGAGGAGCAAGTGAGGACACATGAGAAAACATGGAGGCACCAAGGTCAATGGAAAAGAAAGAAAGGGAGGAGGTGCTCCAAGCATTGGAGCCGAGATTCCTCTGCCAGCTGTAGTGAGGACTATGGTGAAACAAACTGAGCCCCTGTGATGCATGAAGTCCATGGGGGATGCAGAGATTCACTCACAGCCTGTGGGAGAAGTGCTCATGCCAGAGCAGGTGGATGCCAGAGAAAGCTGTGATCTAGTGGGGGACCCAAATGGAGAGAGAGGGCCCCTGCTTCCAGAGACATAGAAAGAGAGCCTTTGCTTCCCAACTAGAGCAGCCTATTCTTAAAAGATTACATCCCATGGACAAGTGACCCACACCACAACACTTTTGGGACTACTGCTTGCCCATGGGAGAGACTCCACGGCACAGCAGAAAAGACTCCTCTCCCTGAGCAATCGGAAAAAGGTCTCGAGTGAAAACTGACCAAAACCCCTGGGCCCTGTCTCCCTGTACTGTCAGTAGAAAGGAGGGAGGGTCTGGGGGGGGAAAAAAGGTGTTCTAAAGGCTTATTTCACTTATTATCCTCCTCTGACTCTGTTAATAATAAATTTACTTCATACCCTTACATTTGAACCTGTTTTGCCCTTAGAGCATTTTTTCTCCCAGTCCTTATCTCAACTCATAAGCCCTTCGTTAATTTTTCCCCCGCTCCTCTGTCCAGCTATAACAAAAGAGAGCAAAGGAATGAATCTCACGAGTGCCTGGTGTTCACCCAGCATCAAACCATGCCAGATGTTAAGACGTTGCAAGTATTCTAAATTTAACTGAACATTTGTCCCCCTCTATACTCCCCTCATCCCCTCAAAAAAAAAAAAAAAAAAAAAAAAAAAACAGAAAAAAACCAAGAAGACCAATAAGGGTCTCCTGCCTTCTATCCCAGTCTGAGGTGAGCAATTAATCTGAATGATAACCTGATCAATGCAAAATTAAGCAGAGAGGTAATCTTTCTGCCTGATCATTTCCTTCCTGATAAGCCAAACAACAAAAACAGTGATAACAGCATAAGGAAGGCAGGAGTGAGGGACCAGAGAGTGGAAGAAGAATAAGGGCAGAACTGCTGTTTTCAACAGTAGCCACATCTCATTAAAGTGGTGCTGAAACTCCAACCCGAGAACATCTGAAGGCAGATCAAGGGTCCAGGCTCTGTCCCTGGGATAGCTGCAAGTAAGAAATGCACAGCCACACAGAGCTACAGGAGACAATTCTCCTCTGGGGGGATGTACCAATCTCAGCTGTGGCCTCTTTCCCCCTCACTGAGCCTTCAGGTTTAACAGTGGCAATCACTGAGTGTATCTCACAGTCCCACCTCCAGAAGCTGAATGTCATTCACAAAACCTGGAGGCAAAGCATAATATTCCCTTGGCAGATGTCAAACAGTACCTCCCACAATATCCCACATACATCAGCTCCTCTACACTCTAAAGCCTATTACCAAGTAGGCTTCAACACACAGAACACCCAGAAACTGCTTAATCGTTGACTGTGCAACTTTATTTTCTGACCTTCTCCATGGCCAAAATATTAGGAAAAGATCAAGTTAAGTCTTCTCTTGACAGCATTCTATCAGTCAAGTATTCTTTACCACTTAGGATGTTCTAAGTGCTTGCTAGCACACACTCAGCTGTCCCAAAAACATGCTCATTGTAACACAAACTGTTTCCTTAAAGCTACTGGACTAGGCCAGGTAAACAGAATATATGATTTCATGGGCTGTCAGAATCATTGTGGGGAAGGTGAATGTGGATTAGCTGCTGCTAAAGAACAAAAAAAATTTCCAATATGACAACCTATCTTTTTATTATTTACATTTTTGACTTATCTTTCCCTTTTTCAGGGAATTTTAAAAAATTATGACCCAAATTAAGATGAAAACTCTTCTTTTTCATTTGCACAATCACTGAGAGTGCAGATCCACAAAGTTTCCTAAGCATTGAGTCATTTTCAAGAGAAAAAATATTTACCAGCCCCTGAAAATCATTCTTTCCAACTCAGTCACTGCAGAAGAGAAAGTACTTATATTACAATCAAAAGCTCAAAACACCCCAGATAAAAGAACTAGAAAAAGGCAAACAGAAGGCATAAAACACATGATGTGCATTTCTGAAAAAAACTCTGATGTAGAACACTGGACATCTGGGAAATAAACCTTGATAAAGAAGGGGAAGAAGAGGAAAAACAAATACTGCAAAGAAGGAACAAGAAGAGCTAAGGGATTTGTATCTAGAAGAAAGTACAAGAGAGAAGCCTGAGGCTATTGCAAAACAGAGAGAAAGCAGAGTTGGGGGGGGGCTTGCCTAAACCATGGCGAGGAAGAGAAGATAATTCAATTTAAGCAGAAATGGGAAAAAAGAATTCACCATGCCTTCCAAAGCAGACCTGGATTTTATAGGACACAAACAGGAAAGAAGAGAACCCTAAGCATGTGATATGGGAGGATTTTCCAAAACTGAAGATAAATTAGGATCAAAGGGAGATGGGCAAGGCAAGTGGTCAGTACTGAAGTATAAGACAAGAAATGGGCACCCAGGCAATACTTCTTGCTTTAGGGAAATAATCTTTTCTTACTGAACACACCACATATTTCAAGATTCCACATATTAATCTCCCTATATATATCCTGCTGTGTCCTCCATTATGAAGCTATCTATTATATTGTCCCTTCACTCATATTTAATTCACTTTGCCAAATTAATCATGAAAAGCATAATCTTCTTACATATTTTATATTCTGTTATACAATCTTAAAGTATCAATCATCACTATATATACATAAATAAAAATTACAAATTCTAAAATGAGAACTTAAAACTTTTCCTTTGAGTTGGAGACATCTAAATTGTCCTGCCCTTCTGTTGCACTAAATAACTTGTATGGACTTTGGTTTATTTTTGGTTTATCTCAAAAGCAAATGTTTTCTCGTGAAAAGGACACACTACATGCTAGTGGTTCTGGGTATGTAAAATCTGTGTGTGGTAGGGTTATTCTAGATCTTTCACTGAGTCCTGTAAGTTTATTTTCACCAGAAATTTTCTGGTTTTCTGACGACCACATTCAGCAGAGAAGAATTTCCACCAAGCCAGACTATTTCATCACTCTTCCACATATTTAATCTGCAGCTCTTCTATTTGTAGATTTAGTAACTTCAACTATCTGAAGTTGTCTAAACTTAACTAAGATTTACTTGTTTCACATATAATACTTCCTTCTAGATTTGGAATTGACACTGTGTTAACAAATAAACAGTGTCTTTTGGGCAGCATTTGGGAAGATAAAAGTTTCCTGAAGGTAGCCAACAGCAGATTTTCATGTTTGGCAATCAGTCACCATCAGTTGTTATTCGCACGAAGCTTTCCCTACAGCATTACTCACAGAACCTCTCAAAGGAGTGTTTGATGAACTGGCTGTAATGTCGTTTTTCTGATTTTTGAAGATTTCTTGAGGAAGACCATGGAACAATATTGATAATTAATTACCTGTTTGACTGGTCATGGCAAGCTGATGTTGCAACATGCCCAAATTCCCAGCCCAGCTGCCAGGCTGCCAGTTCACTGTCTGCCCAGTTTTTGGTGCTCGGTGTCACCGTCTGACAATGCTTCCCAAAAGTGCCTCTGAGTCAGAACTCTTCCAGAGGCAGGCTCAGGCCACATGAAGACACAAGCACATGGCCACCTCAGCATTCAGGGGCATGAGCAGTGGCTCCAACTTCAGCTTTTCTCTCCTCCCATCTGGCAGAATCTCCAGCCTTGATTTTCAGGCCAGACACCATTTTCAGCTCAGAGGTGCCTTTGTTCTACTGCTGTGCCAGGACTCTTAGCACTACTCCTAGCCACTGCCTTAGCAGAAGCAGGCCATGACACTTTTAATTGGTCTGATTTTGCTTGCAATTTTGCTTTTTTTTCTTGCTCACTGCTGAGGAAGACTTTGTAGCACAGCACAGTCACGGATGCCCTTCCACATCTTTGGCATTCAATTTCCTGTTTGCTTATGTGTCACTGACTTGTCATTGCATCTGATGCTAATATGAACTTGACAAGTAATTTAATTTTGATGCTTTGAACTGCTTTCATGTCACATATATGCTATCTCATCTGCATGAGTCACCACTGCCTGCCTCCTGAAAATAATGCACTTCTCAGTGTAATGATTTATTCTACAATTACTCTAATCTGCTACTCTGAGGGCTATCTTCAATTATGTTGTTTTTTTCTCTGCTGGAGCAGGTTCCAGCTTGAATGCATTCTTTGTCTATTTTGCCCTGTACTTGTACTTTTATAAAGAAAATAAGTCCTGCACAGCATTTTCATTCCTCATCCTGAAGTATCTTGTGAAATTCCGGTCTGCCACAGATACTTCATGCTTGCTGTCCCCATTGTCTTTGGCTACAGCTTTCCTTTGGAGTTTCTCAGGACCTTTAGCATGATTTTTGCTTGCTTTCTCAGCCATGTTCATGAATTTTTTGTCCTTGCTACAACTTTCCATGAAGACATAATTGCCTAAAGCAGCTACCCTACCCAGAGTAGGGAGCAGTAATCTATTTCTTATTTGTGGATTACAACAGTTCAAGAGGTGCCTCTTGAATACATTTACATATAAGTGCATATTTTGTTCCAATTTTTCTACTACAATTCCTTTTGAACATAAGATCTTTCTAATATTAAGGCATTTGCAGAAAGTTTCCTTAATTTTGTAAAGCTTTTCCCAGCTTACTCTTGTGAATTGCATGCTGACTTTAATCCACCTCAGCTAGCTAACTGTTCTTATTCCTTCTGCTTCTCCTAATCCACCAGCAGTTCATGCTTCTTGAGGTTTGTATTTCTCATTGGCAATCTGGGCCTGATCTACAAAATGCTGCTTATATCAATTTCATTGATAAGTTTTGCCAAATTGTAATTTTGAATTTCATAGGCCTGTTTTGGGAGCCCAATCATAGCTAAAAAGAGCATTTGCTGTGCTGTAGCAAAAGGTTTGTTACAATGAAGGATTTTAGCACTATTTCAAAGAATGTTTTGCCTTTCTTCTGCTGTTTGTTATAAAATCCCCCGAAGTGGCAACAACTGCAAGAGTATTAGCACACAAATATAAATCCAGATGTTCTCAAATCGCAGCCAAAGCAACATTACCACAAATTTGAGCAGTTGCACCCCTAATCCACATGATTATGTTCCTAAACAAACAATTGCCACTGCTGAACTGAAAGGTTTAAAGAGGGCAAATTGCAATTTCAGGGAGTTTGCTGGAAGCTGTCACCCTGGGGATCCAGCAGGATCCCTCACCACCCACGCCAGGCAAGCTTCTCATTCACACTCACCAGCCCCAGATACAACTCAGGCTCTTGTGGAGATAAACAGAAATGTATTCTTAGCTCCATACAAACCATCCCAACGTTACAGAGATTTCAGGGGTTAGGAATCCCCGCCTCATCTCTGCATCCCTCAAAGTTCATGAGGATGCTGAAAATGTGAATGAAAGCAGAAACACATCAAGCAGGGAGGAGGATTAATCTAAAATGTATATAAGTCTTCAGGGAATAAGTGTTTGATAATTATGACTATGGCACTGAACCAGTACAGAATTTGAGCTATAATACTTTGTGTCTATGTTTGTGGTGCCTTTTCAACTCCCCCTCCCCAAATTATATTAGCTTGTGACTCAGATTCAAGGAGGTAACAGACACATCTTAACACAAAAGGAGATGGCCTAAACCCCATGTAGCAGTACTTGAGAAAATCCTGCACCATTTACCCTCTACAGACTAATGGAGACGTGAAGACGTAAATCAGGACCCATTTTAAAGAAGCAAATGTGCCACACTGATAAGCACATTCACTGGCTATAATCCTTATCACCCAAATACATATGGTGCGAGCTGAGACAAGACCACTCTCCTGCACTTGTGTATAATTTCATGTTAAAAAAATAAAATCACATCACACGGTAGCCATGGTTACCCAGAGAAGATAAAAGCAGCGTTTTTCATCCAACAATGTCAGAAATGTGCATAAATTCAGGATCTGCACTTGATGTTTTTTCAGGCCTTCCCATCTGCACATTTCTGTATATATTTTTTGACATACTAGAATTCTGGGTATTTTAAGGAAGAGTTCTTTTTTGCTCTCCCTAATCTAAAAAGCAGTTTTCAGTTATGGCTAAAGCACAAATTAATTCAAATCTATTTGGAAAATCAGAATCTAAGGCTAATAGAAAACCTTTTAAAACAATTGCCATGCTGATAGTAAGTGTCAAATGTTAAATGGAGCCAGCTATTTACTGAACAAAAGTCTACTGTCACCTTACCAACTGGCATAACACTGCTTTTTCTTGTCTTCACATTATTTTAAAAAAAGTCAAACCCAAAACAACAAAACAAACAAAAAGCCACAGCTACAAAAAATCCCCAACCCCACAAACAACACTAAAAGAAGACATTAACATATTTCTCCTATCAAAATTATGTTATCCTGTTTCGTACTATTTAGTAAAGCTCTATGTTGTTTCATGGCCTAGCTCACCTGGGACACAGGTCATATTCTTATCATGCATTTCTATAGGGCTCTTCCCTTTAAAACAAAATAATCTAATTCACCAAAAGCAGAAACATCCCGCAGAAATGGACAAGCTGCAATTACCATTGTAAGGACACACAGGTTAGAGAGTTTGTACCAAAGAACATTAAATAAGACTGTAAAAGGTTAAAAACCTCACCTGTCAGGGAGATCCACTACCAGCTTGCCTCAACCAGCTCTCCAATCAAGTTACTGAGATCACCACCCTCAAATTACGCTCTCAGAGTTTCTAAGGATCTCATGAAAATAGGATTCTCAGGATTTAAAAAAACAAAACAAACCAGGCAGCGCAGCACTCACTGGCCATCTGAAAGATACTGGCAGTCCTATCTCCATGGGCATGGATGTGCCAGGGACACACACACAGCTGGCCATGAGAGGGACACAAAACACAGAATAAACTGCTCTGCCATTAGCAGGAAGAATCCCCTGCTCCCCATTTCAGGTTGGCTGTGTACTGTTGTACTGTCACAGGATTCCTGGTGACAATGAACATAATACATTTAGCAGTGTAGTAACAAGCAGCTGGAGAAGTTAAAGGTATTTGAAAGACCTGGTAATTTAAATCCAAACAATTCAGCTTCAAGGGGATCCTTATTATACGCACAGTACGCCATGCCCAGGTCAGACAACAGCAGCAGAGAAGCACAGCAAGCCCTTGCCTGAATGGAGAATTCTTAAGAGTGAAAAAGCAGCTAATTTAATATCTTAGCTAAACTTGAATAAATGATTATCAGAATTGGCAGGGTTTAGAAGGAAAGAAATCCCACACAATTAAAACAAAGTTGTTTCAGAGAGATACATGGTCATGAACTAGAATCTGCTTTGGCCCAGGGTGGCACGGTGCAATGAAGAAAAGAACTCTACAGCCAGTATCATTTGCCAAAGAAAAAGAGAGACCCACAGGAGCAGCAAAATCTCTCAGTGAGGTGCCCCCCACACTGCTGGGAGCCCAGCACACAAGGGTGCCTCAAGGACACCCTACTGCCAGGGTTTACAAAGCAGAAGGGTGTTCTTCTCCTTTCTGTAGGGCTGAAGATGCAAGCTGTGGATATCCTGGAAGCCAGAGACTGAAAGACTGGCTTGGATAAGATTGCACTTCAGAGTTTTACCTCCAGAAAAGGAATGACTGCTGGAGCACAATGCTGTTCCCTGAGATGTGTTGACATTTTCACAAAATATTAATTTCTACATGTCCTCTGTTGGTAAAAGATCCTGAATTCTTCCTGCACTAACATTCAAGTATATATTGCTTTATTAGGCCTACTAATGAAAAAGTCATTTTTTTAAGAAGTCAAAATAAAGAATATCACAAAAGAAATAATTTCCATATTTTAGACCTGCTGCAAAAAAAGTGCGTGTTTTAAAGATATCTACTTTAGTTTTAAACTGGAGTCATCATTGCTGAAAGAGAAATCCATTGGACTAGTAATAATTCCTGCACAACATTCATTCTCCATCTCACAACCGTGAAAGTGAGGCTCACTCAGCCTATGGCATTTAACTGAGCAGATTTTGGTGAGAGACAAAGCTTTGTAATATATTTTTTTTAAATCAGGATACTCATAGTCTAAGCTTAAACTCCAACACAGTGCATTCATAGCTATCAATAAAAAGATGCAGATAAAGACAGGAGGGATAAATATGAGTGTGAACACACCTATTTCAAATGGCTAGTCATACATTTTCTGCACAACAAAAATCAGAACAGGAAACAATTTATGCAGTAATTGCTACATAAAATAGCTTGATATTAAAGATGATGTCAGAATATGGAACAAAGTGTTCACAATAATTTCTCATAAACACTATCAATTGCCTTAGTATCTCTCTAGCTCTAAAAAAGAACACAGTCCGTTTTTTAAAATACCAACTTAAATGTCAGCAAAGATATCCTGTCTACTTAAAGATGTCTGATATATTTAATTTAATTTGCATTGTGTGATTTTTTTTCCCTCCAGTGACTTTTAAAATTTTGTCTGCATATATTTACACTTTGGATATTTAGGAATATTATTATTTGTATTGTGCTGATCTGTACGTTGCTATGACAGGTCTGTACTGGAAATCATGCAGAGGACAGAAAAGCAGCAGCTTATTGAGGTGGGTGGTAGACCAGGACTCTTTAAGCCCAAGCACTTCTGTGTAAGATGCCATAGGGATAACAAACCAAAACCATTTGTACTTCTTGAAAGCTGACTAATGGTATTTATTATTGTAACAATGGCATAATGCTACTGAAATCTAACAAAGGGTATCTAACGTGAAACAATGGTTAAACAAATGTTACTATTCTTTCAGATATAGCTTTCCAAGGGATGAGTCAAATAATTACCTGGTCTGTTTTTTAGAGAACAAAAGGCGTTTTACTGACTCCGGTTAGAAGCTGCTGCCCAAATCTCAGTGGTGTATACACACAACAAGGAGGGCTGGAACAGCTGCCAGAGGCTTTGACACAATACACTGCAGAGTACAATTTCTAAATCTAGAACAATACCTTAACATGATCCTCCCCAAAAGTACATTGTGTGAGCTGAACAAGCAACTTCTGTAAGGCAGTAGTGTACAGCAGCTGGAGAGCAGCAAAAATACCAGCAGAATGTCTGCTCCACAACCTATTCCTGCTGACTGGAGGAGGGTAGAAATGACTTCTGAAATCCCACTATAATAAACATACTTCCTTTAGTTTTGTCCTGGAGAAAGTTTTAGCAAGACAGCTCTATAGCTGAAGTAGTTTGAAGCTACTGTCCCTGCTACAAAGCACATTAGCCAACATTACAGCCCTGAAAACATATCTTCAGGGGCCTCTATCAAAACACATTCAATAATAATAACAGTGTAACACTGGCCTCCAAAATTACAAATCACAGAAGTTTCTTTACATCAGTGTCCCCAAGACTGCAGTTTTCAGACATGTATTGAAAGCATCAGGTGCTTCAACTGTGACTCATTGCTATACATCAGAGTTTACAGCTTGTCAAACTTAATTTGTCAGAATCTGCAAATACAATAGCCACGGTACAATCAAAATGCTAAGCAGGATGAGTCATGGTAATGTCAGAGAGTGACCTCAGGTTTTTTTGTCTTCAATAGGTCATACATATGGTGAGTCTGGCTTTTATAATAAAAAATTACTTCAGAATAATTTGTTTATTCAGAAATAACATCCTCATCCAGAATGACTGAAATGGGAATGGAGTGGCTGAAGATTTAAGACACAGCAGTACTTGAAAGGCAAAACTAATGATTGTTCAAGCATGCTTAGCAGCCCAGTACTGTGTGCTGTGATCCTGTTCCCCCTGCAGGGTTTGCTGGGTCAGTTCTGGGTGTGGCCCGGAGGAGCACCTGGACACAGAAAACAGAGCAGGTCGGTGCTGAGGCAATTCCCGAGTGCAGTGCCAGCACAGCCATCCTGCTGCAGCTGTAAATTAAACACACCACACGGTGCTGACCACCTGCGGTCCCACTACACCTGAATGCAGCCAAGAAAAATTCCAGCTTAGGAAAATCCAACTTATTTTTTATACAGCTTCACTGATGTGTCATAAGAGTACAACAATCTTCTCTCCTTGCTGGAGGTTAACATGTTCAGTGCCACACAGAGTAACAGCAGTTGTTTCATTTGGTGGTGAGTGAGGTCACTGCTATACATAGCTCCCCATCAGGATGCACAGCACCCAGCCCAAGGATAATACAAGTACAAGGTGTTACAATAATTCCATTTTCAGAGGACTGCCACAGGAAACTAGCACGACAATGATTTAGCGATTTTCTTCTTGGCTCTATTCATCACAGAAGAATCATTCTATAACTACATTATTTAGATTTACAGATCTCTGCTGACATTTTTCTAGAACATTTTTTTTCATTTTGACACCCACAAATAAAATGTTAGAAACCACCCTCTCAACATCATGAGGAAGTAATCAAACTATAGGATAGTTTGCAGAGAATTAAAAAGTTGGAAATACAATATAGCAATTACATACAAAACTCTTTACAGGGAGCAACTAGAAACACAGAAATCACATTTCTTTTTCTTCTAAGAACCATAGTGTTTTTGTACCGCATCAAGAGGTGATAAATGCCTCAGTGCTCAGAAATACACAGGGTTACAAGACAAAAGAGAAAGCTGAAAGGTTGCCAAAGGTTTTATAGATAAAGAGCAAGAGCACCTCACAGCCACTCAGACCAAGCCTTGCTGGCAAAGAGCTGCAGTCACCCAGTCCCAGTTGGCACAGAGACATCAGAGTTCAGCATTTATAAATTGCCAGACTGGATTGAGAGTAGTAGGAAATGTACAATGAAAGCAAAAACTCTAAACCAGATCACAGCAAAACACAAATCAAACATACACAGAGAAATATCTGCTTTCACATCAAACTACAAATAAAGCACAGATCTCTATTAAAATGTCCTGCCTTAAATGAAGAATATGATTCAGCACATCTCACAACTCCAGGATACTGTGGGGAAAGAGAACACTAGGCTGAATGGGTTTTTAATGTATAGCCCAAAATGTTTGCAGGTAATTGCCTACATTAAATTTATATCCAAACAATTTGCACTTTCAAAGAGAGGTAATCAGTGAAATGTTGTTTTACTGCCTCGATTAAATAACCTGGACAGGCCACATTCATATATTCTAACAAATATTGCTTTGTTGATTCTTTTTCAGTTTATTTATCTGCAATAATTAAGGTGCTTTGTCTAAGCCACTCAGCCCAGGAATTACACAGAGTAATGTTCTATAGGCTAAATAAAGGACATTGCCTCTGATCTGCTGGCAAATTTTAAGAGTGGATCATCCTGACCCAATTAACTTGTCCTGCTAGACTGATTGTTTTTGCTGAGAGATACAGACAAGAATAGCTTAAAGCCAGGCTGCACAAAGCAACATGTGCTGGCATCCTTAGCAGGAAGGATTAAGAAGAAAGGCAGAAATCTTTGTGTATTGTACAAGTCCCTTAAGGTCATGAAGGCAATATCCCACGCAGCCACCTAAAAGGTGGAAATTACAATAGGCAAAGCCCAGGCTGTGTTGCGTTGCAGCTCCACAGCAAACAAGTTTGTCCATCATCTTTCTGCCAATAACAAGTGGGTGAGTCACCCACAGCAGATCCGTGTTACAGAGATAGATGTGACAAAGGGAGGCTGCTACACAGCCTATTGTGTGCAGCACAACACCCTGAAGTTACAGCTGAAACATTTGTACAGGAATATACACATAATATAGTGGAGATATTTGAAATATATATATGCCTGGAACTTAGTACTGACTGGCATGAAAGCAACCCTGGGGTCTTCTTACCCCATACATGCCTATGCAACAGGGATCTGCTGTATATTTGCCAAAGTTTAGCTGACAAGGAGAGTTTTCTCCTGCAGATACTTTTCAGTCTAAGCTGTGACAGTGTGAGCAAGAAAAACATCATGACAAGTGCAGTTGAATGGGCTTAAAATGTAACTTCATGGAATACCAAAGGGAAGAATAAAATCCTAGGACAGCTTCTCAACTGCTGTAGAGTTATCTTTGATCCACTGCCTGCACCAGGCTTGTACTGATTTTAAACTCAAACACCTCTGCTGTTGCTGTCAGGTGAAGTGCAGGGATAACTCCTGTGGGAGATGCTGCTGAAGGGACCATGCAAACCCAGCAGCACAGCTCGGGGTGCTGCTCACCCAGGGCAGCAGCGCAGTGCCTAGGGATCTCTGATGTCCAGTCACACCCATCAGACCTGAGCAAACTGGGGGGTTGTGATAGTCACATTCTCTGGACAGAGAGACATAGTTCTATCTCTCAGGAGAAGCACAGAGAGAAGGAGAGAAAACAATCTTTATCCCTGCTCCTTTGTTTTCCCCATGTGGAATGTGGTGTGGGGATTGTTTACCTGCAGTGATTGCTGGGTTGGATTCTGGTGAAGGTTGTTTGGGTTCAGTGACCAATTGGATCCAGCTGTGTCTGGGACTCTCAGCAGCGAGTCACGAGTTTGTAGTTAGGTAACTAAGAAGTATGTAGAATAGTATAGTATCTCTTTAAATAGCATATTAATGTAATATAGTATAGTTTTAATAAAGCTATCCTTCAGCCTTCTGATCTGGAGCCAAACATCATCATTTCTTCCCACATCTGGGGTTCACCGCATTTTTACTCTGGGGGTAGCACCACGTTGCTGTTACACAGCAGAAACCAGAGGTCAGGTCTGTGCTGCCTCCACCTTGCCATGAGCCTGACAGCAGCGGCTGGGCTGCCCTTGCCCACGCCGCAGCCCCAGAGCCACAATTTCATCAACCTCGCTCCAGGCAGGGCTGTGGGGGATCCTGTGCAGGATCTGACTCCTGAGCTGACTCCTCTTCCAGATGGACAGGGCATCCGTGCTGGCAGCAGAGCCTCTGTGAGGAGAGCCGAGGGCTGCCTCAGGTGGGCATGGATATTCCAGGCAATTCCAGCAGGTTCTGCAGGACCCCAACACCTAAGCCCCTGAGCCCCCCAAACCCCTGACAACGTGGGAGATGACTCAGGGGAGCAGAGGCAGAGGAGAGAAAAGCCCAGCAGCAGCAGGGAACAAAGGCCAAGGTGGAGAAAGAGGCATTGCCCACCCACTCCTGCCACTTCAGGTACTGTTGGGAGAGCCATTACAGATGGATGAGAATAATTTCTGCCTCTATCCATCTTGAATCCACGCTTTTTCAAAGGCAAGCAGCATATGCCATTTGTACCTCAGATTTTTCACATCTTTTCTGAGCACAATGGCATCTCTGAGGGAGGAATTCTGCTTTCTCAACTAGGAGACTGATTTTAAGAGTGAGAAAAGCGCTTTGTGAATTCATGCTCACCGAGGAGACCTGAAGCTCTAGAGAACAAAAATAATAAAGCCAAATCCTATCAATAAACATACCTCCTTCAGCATGATAAAAACAGGGAAGGAATTAGCTGAATATTTAAAGCAAAAGCAGATATTTGAGTAAGACAATACCTCTGAGGTGACGAACATTAAAATTACCCTTGTTCTTTTTTCCCCAAAGAGCAACCTTGCCAACACACACACACAGTCCTTTTGTTTCCAGAGTAATAAAGAACAGAAGATAGTAAAAAACCTTTGGATAATTTCCATTAATGATACACTTTGTTAATATCTCAATTCAGATCATATGTACCTGGCAAAACTGTAACAGCAAGGGTATTTCCAAACCATGTAACCATGTAGTGAACTCTGTCACTTGAAACTTCAAATCAAAGTTAAGATTTTATAACAATTGTGTTGCCATTTAACCAACCTTATATACAACTGTTACTTTCTACTTTGTAGAGAAAGCAAGACAGGTTTAATACAACAATCTTTGACTGGTTTTCTTCATCTTATGTAAAAATGCTGCATCTATTTTCCAACATGAGGTGCTGAAATACAGATTTTGCAATGATAATAGATGGTCCTTTTATCTTCCTCCTTGCTTTCTGCTGTGAACCGCTGCCTACCTGGTTTTTGACCTCAGGTATCTTTCCATGTCAGGTTTAAAAGTTCAGTGGCCTTCCCCCCATCACAGGAAATCTATACAATTTATGATGAAGAGCACAAATCAACTTCTTAACACGCTGGGAAGCCCAGCAGTATTCTTTTAGGAGGATTTAAGCCTCAGCATTCACCAACATTTATCCCTTCAGTAAAGATTCATTGCACTGCACCCTCTTGGCAAAAGGGCTATTTTCACATCCACTGCTTTTGCACCTCTTTGAGAATGAACCTTTTAAAGTATTTATAACCATTCCCAAAGCTGAGGAAATTTCAGAAAACACAACGTTCTATCTCTGCATAAACCTTCTGTCCTGTATGAGAGCCCTCCAAACCTCACTGCACATCTTGTCCAGTACAACTCCAGTAGCAGCACTTACACTGTCACATCAGTCTGAACACCATACTGCTTCTTCCTCTAGAGCTTTCCCCCATGTCTGACCAGGAGATTCATTTTAGCAGCCCAAAAGCATAGCCAACAACAAGCATATTTCCAGCATCTTCTTTTAAAGGACTTCCTCTTGCTAAGAGGTCAGTAAAGATAGTTATGTCCCTTCCACGGCTATTGATTCCCACGTTTTGCTGCTCTTACTTTCTAGCAAAAATTAAGAATTAGTGCTGTCATGAAAACAGTTCCTTAAAAGAACAATTCCTTGAACTCACATTCATCTAGCTAAGCTAAATCATATTACTGGAATAACAATAACACATACAAACCACTGCAATACTAAAAATAAAACATCTGTAAGGATATGCCTCCTCCACCTAATTGCAAACAAGATTAGACAGTGTATGATCAATATAAAATTGTGTTAGCTGCAGAGGTTATTTTCTACCAGTATTACCTAAATGCAAATGCACATTTCATTTTAAAATCATTGTGGTTTTATGTCACCACCATGGAAAATGCTATGGCATCATTATAAAATTAAATTCTTCTCACAGTCAGAAATGATGGAAGAAAAGACAATACCAGTTGCAGCCTGTAGTCATGCTAATTAAAAATGAATCTATTGCCAGTGTCTTACACCAAGTTAAATCACAAAGTTAAGATGGTGTGATATGGTATCGAGACAAGAATTGCATTAATTAAAAAGTTAAAGGTGAGGCAAAAGTCCACAAAAACAAGGTGAGACTCATAACTGTCTCCAGTAGTGGAGCTGAATGCTCTTCACACATTCACCATGAATTGACAGGATTTTCTAAAGCTCTGCAAGGGATCCCCTTCCCCTGTGGGGATCCAGCAGGGCAGCTCCTGAGTGCAGACCTTGGGGCAGAGCTGCACCCAGAGCAGTGAGCATGACAGAGCACAAGCACAGATAATGCATTGCCTTTCCTGCTAAAAGCAAAGATTGAGTGTTAATTCTCCTGCCCTGAAAAACATTTTCAGTCCCACTTGTCCTTACAGTAGGAAAGCCATTAACACTGTGCCTCGGAATGAGGGGTACAACTTAAATAAGAGAGTCTCAGGGGCAAATATCAGATTAATGTGTCTTCCAAGCCTTGCTCTGAACATCACCCCAGGCCCCAACCAACACAGCAAAGTTCTCACCTTATCCACTCCCCAGTCACACAGGGCTAAAGGGAAAGGCTGGAAGGGTTTTGCCACTTGGGTAGATAAAGGTAGCCCTATCTCTAAAAAAAAAAAACATGTCTTTTTTTTTTTAGATCTACTTTTCTATTTTTATAATTATTGCCCAAATAAGCAGAATACACACACACAAGTTGCTGTAAATATACAAGTCATATAATCATTATGTTAAGTTTATAGCTGAGATTTTCCCACTTCAACAACTTTAGCAAACACCCACATGATTCCCAAACAAGGATTTGCCAGTATTTTTACTGAAGGCTAGAAGTTTACTGGAAAACATCCTGAATTGGTTACCTCCTGCTTTTACCCTACATAAAAAAAGATGATAGGGTGCCCATTTTTAGTCTGGGCATCCCTCTAATGAAATAGCAAGGATATAAACTGGTAGCTATGAGGTGATCATAAATAATGGTGATTTTGTGTATGGAAATACCATTAAAATAGTGGAAAAGAATCATGAAGTAACCAACTGCAGAGACACTTTCAAAAATAAGATTAGAGTGAAATTCAGCTAAATGGAACACTTGCAAATTACCTAACCAGTCATTTACACCTAGAGAGAGCTGGGTGTTATTTTTCTAGAATGAAATTTAACTACTGATTTATTCATTTATCCTTGAAAGATCAGCATCTGCGAGGTCTGGTTCTCAGTCTGAAAATTTTGTTCTGGAGCTCCAAATTGAAAATAGCAAAAGAGAAAAATAATGAATCACATAAAATCTCAAGCCTAGCCTTAAAGGGCATGCATGTCCATACAGCCACAGTAATTCACAAGCTACACCACCAAAAATCCCAGCTAGGGAACAGGTGACCTCAGTGCAGTTTCCACTCCCGAGGCAGACAGTGTTGACATTCAACAACAATCAAAAGAACATTTCATCAACAAAAGAATCATTCCATTTCCACTGGAAATTAGCTATGGAGTTGATAGAACACATAATATAAATGGCCAAATTTGATTTTTGTTTGCTGAGGGGTGGGAACCAACCAACCAAAAATCCCAACCACAAATCAATACAACTGCAGTTTTTACACTTATATTGATGACAGCTCCTCAGGTTTTATTCTACCAACAACTGCAAAGTCAGTGTGTATGTGCATGTTATCAGATAAGTACCCTTTAAAAAACAGATTTCCAAATAAATCTGTCAGTCAGTTCTGATGCACTTAATGGGTATCCAGTACACAGATATCAGTTCTATTCACAAATAGAACTTTGCATACATAAGAACAGAAAATGGACATAGATAAAGAGCAGGCAAAGCCTCAAAAATAAGTGCTCATTTACAATTCTTAATGCAAATAGTTGCTTCTACTAAACTCATGTTACTTAGTAAAAATTAATGCTACGCCAATAAATTAATACTTTTTACAAGCACAAAACAAGCTAAAGAGGATGAATATAGGCTAATTTCAAATCTAAATAGTCTGCTTGATTATATATTTAGTACTAAAGAGATGTATTTCAAGCACATTTACATATGTAGTCATAAAGCAAAGCTGTATGCCAAATTACCATGACCATCAGAAGACTTATTCCCAGAACTGTGGACACTGTTCTGGAGGTAACCAGTGAATATATCCAGAAGATACTCAATATATTTATCAATTTTGGTTCCAGGGCTTTGCTGCTTTGTCATGTCCTTGTAGGAAAAGCAGGGAGCAGTTCAGACTGGTGACAATCCAAATTTCTAATGTGACAGCTGGGCAGGTGAGCCAGTAACCTACACCTCACCAGTGTAGATTACTGAAGCACAAATACCAAGGTACAAATCTCTGTGAACCAGCCACATCAGCTCAGCCAAACAGACACTGCTGGTGGAGCCCAAGAACAAAAGTCCCTGTCAGAATGCACCTCACCACAGCCTCCACTTGCTTCTCTCCCCTTTTTCTATACTACCTCAGTCATGCTCCTGTTGATGAAGCCAGTTTTTTGGTTTTTTTTTCCCCACATACACCCTCAAATTGTTTTACTCCAT
Organism: Taeniopygia guttata; assembly: GCF_048771995.1. Taxonomy (NCBI): domain Eukaryota; kingdom Metazoa; phylum Chordata; class Aves; order Passeriformes; family Estrildidae; genus Taeniopygia; species Taeniopygia guttata. Next base: position 8,325,555 of record NC_133031.1, on the reverse strand, counting down.
CAAGTGTTTCCAGCTGGATGTCACACTTGTCAGCCTCACAGCCCATGTGTCATTGCAAACTCTTCCCTTGGCATGATGTGTACCTCACAGGGACAACTACACAACTTCTGACATATTACAGGAGAGGGCAGGAGAGTAATTTCCCCTAGCTATATTTGGGACTTCTTGTTTCTTTCATTTACCCTCAAAATATTAAACAAGTGAGAACAATTCAAGCTCCAGGGAAAAAAATAAATCAAGGTAGCTTTACAAAAGTGAAAAAATTAACTTGTACAATCAATCTTTAAATCCTAACTGTTCTCATAATCCTGCCACAGACATGACTTGTGCATGTACTAGAAACAAAGCCCTAAACATTTTATAGCATTTTGTGAATCATACTAGTTTTAAACAAGGAGAGATTATAATAGTGGATACCAAAGCCTTCCACATAATGTAAACCACTTATTCAACATATGCAGATGATATGATATTGCAAAACTATAAATATTATTTCATTTATATCCCAGAGGATGGTTTAAAATCCACATTAGTACAGAAAATGCTATATTATGCAAATATATTCACACATATATATATTGACAATAGAAAAAAAATTCTGTAAAAAAAATACTTATGAACAAATAATTACCCCATAAGAAATGCAGTAAGGCACTCAGGGACAATAAACCCAGGTCTTTATTTCCTCTACTTTTTCCTTTACAAATATATTTTATATTGTATTTGATACATTATGCCCTATAATGACTCTGGGAAATGGTTATGTAAGTAGTTTTAAATAATGTGGTAAACAGGTTTTCAACTATTTTACCATATGTTAAAGATGTTAAAACAAGTGATGAAATTCATTCACAAAGAATTCATAGGGTTTTATGCTCTAAGGGAAGGAAATAATTTTGGCTGTCTCCCAGAATGAACTGTTTAATCAGAAAACAGTTGCACTGAATTAACTAGCAGCTCCATGCAGCACAGCTCACTGACTCTTCCCATCATCAAAATTTCCATTCAAGAGATAAGTCTCTTCTCAGTTAATTGGTAGGAATAAGGGTTTGTGCAGTGGTGACTGCTGAGGCTACACAATATTGTGACAGACACTGATGTATCAGCATTGCAGGAGTTCCTTTTAACCTCCTGAAGATCCCAGGAAAACTCCCCATTTGCCACTGCACTAGACTGTGGAGGAAGCCTCACAGTAGTGGGCAGACTGGCCCCTGCAAGTGTGAAAGGCAAAGAGGAACTAGGAATTTTTATCCCTAGAGGAGGAGGAGTAGTAATTTGTCCCTCTGAAAGCATAAACTCCTTAGAATCCCTCTGAGCAAAACAGGGACCTTTAAAGAGGATGTTAGCTTTTAAAGACACTCACTCAATATTACTGCTTCCAGAGATGCTTAATGTAAAACATGGCATTTAAAAAACCATCCTGGTAACAGCCCTCATTTATAAGGATTTAAGTAGACCTGCTCAAAGGCATTCACATGTCGGGCTATGAATAGGTGCTGCTGTAGATAGAAAAATACATGATTGCCTTCTCTGGAAATGCAGCAAAATACTGAGCTCACTTGGAACTCCATCTGCCTTAACACTAAGATGAACAGCTCATTCTTTTATTTTTCCTTTAAATACCAGTTGACATTGGTACATTTCCTTTCCACCAAAAATCTCCCTGGTATTTTGCATCTCCTGAAGCACAGTTAAAGTATGCCCGTAAAACCTGACTAATTTCCAATTTATAAAAAGTAATGCAATTATCTTGTTCAAATTAGATTTAATTACAAAGCCTCTGAGCAGTCTAAGAATATTTTTTGATACATAATCTGTTGAAAACTGCCATCATTTTCAGCAGGGAACACAACGTCCACTTCTGGTTGTGTCTCTCCCCTTCCAGTTTGATCATCTCTGGTTAATTACACCATTCTGGCACATCTCCTCAAGTGGTATCTGGTTTCCAAGCTGGAAAAAACATCCAAACCCAAAGGAAAATGCTAATAACCTTTCAGAGACAGTACATGCAAACCCCCTGCGACCCAGGAAAAAAACCAAATCCACAGAAAACTGGCATCCACCAATCCAACAAAACATCTCCCATTTTTTTCCTCCTTCCAGCAATGCCACAGAGAGCTGGTTTCCAAGAGCACAACAGGCTGCTGCTACATGTCAGCAGCAAATAATCAAAATGCTATCAGGATGTAGATGAAGATGGAAAACATCCCACTTACCATCTCTCTCAGAATATACACTCCAACAGCATCCACAGTACCTGCATATGAGTATTCTCCAACTGCCTTTATTGTTTTCACTCCAAAAATTGGCATCAGAAATAAGAGCCAAAGAAAGTGATAATAATGTAGATAGGGATGCTGAATGCCACATTCACTTACCTGCAAAAGGAAAAGGACAGGGTTTGAGCTCACTAATCACACTAGTTGGCTAATCTTATTAGATGGCTGTTAATTATCTCTGACACAAAGAAGGATTACACGAGCCAGGCAGAGAAATAGGTTTTTTAATAGATATAGAAATGTTTTTAACAGACATTGATTGGTTATATTGGGAAAAGAAACAAATGATATATTTATCCAGAGATCATAAACATTTCCCTTTCTGTTTGCTGAAGAGCAGATGTGACAATGAAACAGGTGGTGGAAATATAAACCCTCCTAAAACCTCCAGGGTGTTTTCTCAGGAAGTGTCTAATGATTGTCACTGGATCTGTTGCAGCGCTTGCTTTATAGGCTAACGTGGTGCTGGGAGCTGCTGGGGTTTTGCCAGTGATCTCCTTGGCAACTGGCTGCTCAAAGGAGCCACAAATAGAAGCAGTAAACCCCACTCCCGATTTCAGTCTCAAAGCAGTTTGCACTTCTAACGTTCACAGAGCAAGAAAATCTACATCCTCCAAAGGCAGGGTGCTCAAAAGAGCATGTATCCCCTCTCTTAGCATACTACAGCCAGGGATGTGGGAATAGCAGCCTGATTTGTGCACCAGTTATGACAAAATAATGGAATAAATGATTTTTAAAGCGTTTCCAAGATGATCCATTTTACAAGGAAAATCTTAACAACAGCACAGTGTTCATACAGATTTCTCAGTAATACAAGGTACTCATTTGGGCTCCTCAAGCGTCATAGAAAATGAGAGTTTATTCTCATCTATTTTAAAGATTTATTATAGTGACTTAATATGATTACTTATTTCTACTTAGCTTATAATACAAGCATAAATTTATTAAATGTAGGTCACTCATGTATTTTACATAGACAATAAATAGCAAACAAAAACCTAGAAAGAGTAATTTGCTGTCAGCTGTTCTGAATAACCACTTCATATATTATTTAACTGCATCACTCCAAGAATACCAATTAATCATTTATGCTCACTAAATATAAGTTGCAATTTTTTCTCCATTTTTCTTTGTTGCTCATTGGCAAAAAAAAAAAAAAAGTGTTTTCTTTAATAAAAAAGTATGACTATTAAAAAATTATCTTTTATTTACATAACAGGCTTATTTACACAAGTACATAGGAAACTAAGATATAACTCCATAATATTTTACAGATAAAACTAATCATCTCCTAGGAAGGCTCTCTAGAAAAGAATTAAGATTAATCCTGACAAATCAAATGAATTTTAAAACATATTTCAATATAAAATGTGGATGCTTTCAGGAAAAGGTATTCCCTGAGTTACTGAAACACAAAGTGAATGTGTTAGATAACACCATGTATAGATACCCCAACAAAGTAAGCACAACCAAAATACAAGAAAACTGCATGCCACTAACTAATATCAATATCATAATCAAGATCAAAATAAATTTTAAAGCATCCTTCAATCTCTTAATAGAGAAAATACCAAAGAAATGCATAAGTAAACACATCAGTCATAATGACACCTTTATAAAGAGACATAAAGTACATGCTGTTTTCAAGATAGGTTATGATCCTTGAGGTCCCCTTCTAACCTGATATTCTTCAAATCCATGTAATAGATTTAAATAGCTAAATAGTTTTTAGTTGAATAAACACACAGTTCAATTGTAAAATTTGAAGCAGCTTTTCAAGTCTGTAAAGGTTTCACTATATAAAAAATGTCTTACAACATCTTCTTTAAGCTAAGTACAGTTTTACCAGAACTTGGAACGTATTATTTATCTTTTTAATTAGAGTTACAAAGATGTGTGGCTCAAAAGGGACTCATTATATGCAGTTGACATGATGAAGATAGAAATAGAGGTGTACATGAGCTGGCCAAGTATCAGACACAGCCCAGGGACATCACTCAAACCCAAGCTCAGTCCAAGCCACTTTTCAGCAGCGTTGCTTCTCAGGTAACTTGCAGAGATCTTTCTGATATGCGTGCATAATGTTGCACTGTGTCACACAGAAAAAAGTGATCCAGTGTCACACTGGATCAGAAAAAGTGATCCCAGCCAAAGTGATCCATCGGATTCTCTTGTTCAACCTCTACCAACACAGGGTGTGCATCCTGAAGAGCAGCAGTGGATTTGGAATTAAACTGCCTAATAATGCTCAGCTGCCAAGCTGGGGATCCAGTCTGAGTAGGTATACTCTGTCTTTTGACTGTTCCTCAGATGGAAGTGTTGAGCATTTGGAGGCTTATCTTTGTGTGAGCAAATGAGTTACTGCTTGTTCATTAGTGAACGAGCAGCAACTCAGCTAATGAGGCAACAAGCATTTCATAAGGCAATTTCCTTCCTTTCCATGAAAACTCCCTTCTGTTTGTTGTCAGGGGGCAATACACCAGAGTTAATCTCTGTTTAACATATCATCTGAAAGCTTCCTCAGCTGCTGATCACATGAAGGACCTGGGCAGGTTAAAAGGAATGAGAGCAGCAAGTGCCCATTGATTTTGAAGAGATCATACAAAATGTCTCAGCTTGACAAAAGCAATGACAAAAGGATTTAAAAGCTTGGCTTCAGGTGCACAAGTGGTTGATAGCAATTTTACAGCTATTTCTGTAGAAGAATAACAGATTTGATGCGAGTCCTTACAATAAAGAGTAATTTCTAAGAAAAGGACAAGGTGTACACATATTCCCTGCACCCTTTGAGAAGGAATGCCAGCAAGGAACAAAACAATCTTTGCAATGTGTTATTGGACTGGAGAGAAGACCAGCTACACAAATCAGAGCACAACATTTCTCCAGTGTTTAACACCAAGTGCCTGTGACAAGCCCACAAATGGCTAGGAATGGGAAGTTGTTCTTTGCTATCAAATTTCTGCTAACTGAAGAAACCAGAGCATTATTTAGCTAAAATAAACTCCACAAACTAAACATGCAGACATTAGACCATTGTTAAAAGATGCTCTAAATGACAGAATAAAATGTACTCACTGATTCAATGAGAAATTTATGAACAGACATTTCTCACTAAAGGGACTAGTAACTAAGTTATTTACAACTGTTGCAATTCCGAGGCTTCGTTGCTTGTAGGGAATTATAAAAACCAAGGGCTCAGGTTATTTCTTGAGCTGCAAACAAGTTACCACAGGATAAATGAGAAGACTTGCCACAAGAAACAACCCAAGAATTTTTATTTGTTTTTCAATGCCCAGTTTTCCTTAGCAAGAAGACAGTCAAAAATTATTCCAAGCTTGTCATATGCTTCCACTAGCCTGAAGGTGTTCTGTAAAGGAGATGAGAGAACCAGCAGAAGAGCTGGCCCCTGTTCTGAACCACAGCCAGGCAAGATTAAGAAGAAAGGAAGTAAAACCAAATCAGCTAAAAAATTATGCAGGAGATCTACGCTAAAATCGCTGAAGGTGTGAAAAGCAGAATAAAAGATACTGCATCATCTGAAAAGACAGGGATGGAAGCAGCATCTGAACTGGTCAAAAGTCTTAGAAATCACGACACAAAATATTAAGTTCATATGGAAAGACAGAGATTAAAAGAACAGCATGACAAAAACACATGCCAAATACACACAAGTCTCAGGGAAATAAGGTAGCCAGAGCTGACAGAAGAGGGATGAGCTTTGAACAAGCCTAGCCAAGAGAAAACCATGGCAGAAGCCAACTTTGCATCAGTGGAAGTGAACAGATAGTGACAGATTTTAGAACTCCACAGTATGAGAAGCCAAGCCAAGAGACTCAAGGTTAGCAGAGGATCAGTGTGAAGTAGGAAGGCATTATTTTTTTCCCCTCCACTTAAGTACAACCCACTATTTCAGAGTGAGGTGATATTTGAAGGCAAGAAAAGCTACACCTGTATAAGGAAAGCACAGAAGAAAAGCACCAGTCAGAATATAGGTAAGGAAAAAAAAAAAACAGCAAAATAGGTGGAAATCTAGGAGGACAAGTATGAACACAAACCAAATACAGGATTTGAACCTATAGTAAACAAATTCTATAGACTAGGGTGGGTTATGAGGTAAGAAGGATGTAATTGAGGAAGATTTTGAATAGAATGTAAAGGCGGTATGAAAAAGTCTGGTCAAGTGACAAAGTGCCATATCGATGTTCAGTGAAGGACCAGCACAACTTCCAGTTCCGTTTACTTGTGGCTGGCACCCAAAAGTCAAAATTATACCAATGGAATGGTACCTTCTCTAAAAGTACGCAGGAAAATTGGGACTTTTGTCAAGATAAATAGATGCTGCCAAAGACAGATGTAATATTCTCTGGAACAAGAAAAAAATCCAATACAGCAAATTAAAACTTGATACACCCTAGGCGAACACATCATCAGTCCCCAGTCCATATATGAGCAATCAAATTTTGCATGGGTTTTATTCAGCTCTAACACTGTAACCCTGCTGTCCTAAGTTCTGATACTGTTACTTTCTGTTTCTAAAAGATAATCTTTATTTTAAAAAATAAATTAAATGCCCTTGTTTCCAATAAAGAGGAAACTGAAAGGAATCATTGCATTAAACACACAGTAAGAACCTCATCTCAAAGCAATAATCCCACACCCTGTGTCTAAACTAAATTGTCTGAAAAGGACTATGAGCTTCTTTGGTGTGCAGGGAAGGTGTGGAAGGAGGTTGGCACCAGCACTGCAGCTGAGGCTCCAGACATCTCAGACCCCTGGTCCTGATCCCACCAACAACCAGGAACTCATGTCCCTGTGCACCAGTTCCTCTGCCAGGGCAAGCTGTAAGAACACCTTGAAGCATTGACTCTCACACAAAATTTGTCACAGGCTTTAATAAAAATGAAAAATCTGTTGACTAAGTAGATTTGGGATCTGATCTCTACCGAAAAATTTAGGCTTCCTTTTGTACACTCCTTCTGATTTTATGACATCAACACAGAATGATTCCAGCTTTTACTGTCTGCAGTCAGTCAAGAAACAAACCTGGGAAGGTTGTGAAGTGTCTCTTTGCTCCATTTATATTTCAAAATTTATAAAAGGATCTATTGCACCTTTCAGGCACCATTTTCCATGCCCTGTAATTCACTGTTAACAAAGACTGTTGAGAAAAAAAGGGATGTCTAGAAGACTTCAAGACACAACCTCCCAAACCTTTAAGATTTAAAATGGTCCATGACATTTTTTGAAACTATTTCTGTCAGTAGAGGAAGACTTGCATTTGCTTGAAAAGAAACATCCATTATTCTTTAAGGAGCAGGGTTATCTACAGAACATGAACACTATTCACCTCATCAAAGTAACTTGGGAGTCATGTAAGTCCCTCCTCACCACAACTGCTGGAAGCAAAAAAAACCCAAAAAACCAGACTCTCTAAACCATTGTGCTGTTTTAATGAAACATCCCATCCATAGTTAACTGGTTTCATGCTGTTTAACAGCTAAGATAAGCTGCAGTTAAAACATACATCTACTGTATATATTATTTTCAATCACACGTGAACACGTTCACACAGAGCCAAGAAAAAACTCAAAGGTTCCAATAACAAAACCTGACATGATACTTTATCCTCCTAGAAGAGGGACAGGTAGATCATGAGTGATGTAGTCATGGTAAAGGCAAAAAAGCCTCAAAAACACCCAACAAAAAAACCCTAACAACAACAAAACAAAGAACCCAACACCAACAGAACCAGAGAAAACCCTGAATAATCCCCGAAAAGAGAAACTCACTCCATATATATAACTCTATTGACAGGGAAAAAAGAAAAAGTCAGCAAATGCTTTTCTAGAAGAAAATGCACTCGTTCCAATTCACAGTAAGCTACAGGGGCAGCAAAGTGCCTGTCCTTACCCTTTGGCTAAAGAGAAATTCTTTTTCTGCCCAAAATCCTGTGAAGGCACACCACACAAACAGATGTACAACCAAAACCAATGTAGCGCTTATCTCTTGGAGTTTTAATTTTTTCAGCAATTGCAAATGGCTCCAACTTTAGTTTATGCAAGGCTGTAACAAGCTGAAATGATAAGAAACTGGGGAAAAAGAAAACTTATTTCACAGTGAAATCTCTGAGACAGTGAGCATTAATTTGCATTTTAGCAGAAATTCATCATCTGACCGTATCACAGATACTCCACATGCAGTGTCTCCCTTCTCTTTGCTCTTGCCTGGGTATCTTTAGGTCAGAATTTTGGGAAAAAAAATTAAAAGGAGGAAGTTATGAGGATTGTATTAAATGGAAAGAGTGAAGAGAAAGCTGTTGCTGGAATCAGATTTTCCATATGATCCCTGCATATATGGCCTGAACTCCAAAAGGTCCCTGAGGCAACCTGATGTCTTTTCACTATGCAACTCCTAGGTATAGAATTAAAAGGCAAAGACTGAAAACACAGTGCAAGGATTATCAAGGGCTCTCCAAAAATCATAGGCAAGTGCTGCACATACTGAAAGCAACACTTACCTGAGAAGGCTGATAGAAAACACAGCCCAAAATTTGATTAAAAGAATAAATTTTGCACATTTGTCAAAATTCTCCCTCCTACACTTTCTCTTTTATTTGTTTTGTCAGAAAACCAGTAAGTAGCTCTAGAGTAGTTTTAATGCTTTCTTCACTAAAATAATTCCTACTGCTTTTGGTACAATTCCAGCAAATTCTACAGCTGAGGAAAAAAAATCAAAGAAATTGCTTTTGATCCAATATTCATTTCATGAAAGAAATACCCTTTCATCACAACACAGACATTGTTTTCTGTGAAGTATCGTACCTTATTTGGCATCCAGTCAACTCTTGGCACTTTATCTAGAAGTACCAAATTTCACCTCATGGAACTGGCATTCACAAGTGTTACATATCCCACAATTATTTCAATAAATACCAAGTCAACCTCATTAAACAGCAAACATAAGCATATCATAATGAATTACAGTAATGCAAGAACACAAAAAAACCCACTGCAATGGACACTTAAGGGCATTATTTTGTAGAAGAGACTGATTAAAAAAATATAAGACATACTTTAAGAATTTTAAAATCAAAATCAGTCACCCTTTTAGAAGAAACATATTTCTGTTGAACTATGAATGATGGAGCTGACTAAAGAAATCAGAATGCAAGTCTCTGCCTCATGCTGTGGAAGAGTTTAATCACCATGTTTCTTCCTAGCTCTGTGTGCTATGAAATTATGAATTTCAGGTAAGTTAAGCATGCTTTACAGACCTTGGAATAGCCTGAAATATTTGCCAGGTATTATCCCTAACATCTGAAAGCAGCTGGAGCCCAGGCAGGTGCTCTGCCCATCTCAAACATTTCAAACACAAAGGCATCAGACAGAAAGAATGGGCTGAATTCAGGCAGACAGCAATCTAAGAATCCTGAAAAATTAGACTTGGACATCTCTGTACCTGACTTTATAAGAATCTTCCTGCTAAATGTTCCCCAGAAGGTGAATTCAGCTCTGAGCATTTATTCACATCAACAGTCCTGCAGAGATGGTTTGAAGGAATAAAGAACTTGTGCTTCTGTGCTACTGTCAAAGGCACAAAGGCAATTGTGCAGCACACTCAGAGCTCATTTATTGACTGTACTTTGCCATGGTTACCTGGACTCATGAGCTACAGGAAAGCAAGGATTTATTTGGATGCTGTAGGAAATCCAGGAGGGCAATATGCAATATTGATGAACTAGACTAACAAGAGTATTACATATTGGAAGTTGCTTTTGGAAGACTTGTAGGGAAAAAACCAAAACCAAGCCTGTCTAAAGAGTTTTTCAAAGAACTGACCTTTACTATTAATAAATCAGAACACCTAGCAATGAAAAATGCAATTCTGGAAAAGCTCTGCAATTTACTAGGATTTTAATTTTGTTCACTTGGAGCACCTTTACCATATTTTGCCATAAAAGTCCTTTAAAAATAAACTAGTTTGCAATCTACTGTGAAAAACAACTTATCTAGGTCTCCTATTTTCAATTATGATGTACATTTCCACAGATGAGAAAAGCACTGTGGATTTTTTTTTTTTTGCATCATTTTGCTGTTATTGGTTCTGTGTAGATTAACATGTTTCCATCTCTCAGTTCTCAGCTAGGTTATCTAGTTTCTTTCTCCAAGTTACTTAGACTGTTACACAGGGTTTTTTTCATACAAGAGCAGCAAGCAATTCAAGTTCAGCAGTACAAACATTCTGCAGGTGAGATTCATATCATTGGCACCATTAGTAAAAGGTGACACACATGACAGTGCAGTGCCACTGGCAAATAAATTTTATTTCAGTGAGTCAGTTAAGAGCTCTGCACAAATCAAGTGATCTCCACCTCAAGAAAGGGCACATCACCGTCACCTACCAGGCAGATTTAAGACAAAATTTTGCCAAAAGTATGGTTTGAAACCAGTGGCAGAAGCTGTGGTGGAACAGAAAGTTACAGTTAAAAGTCACACGAGGTTTCCAGGCGCAGCACTTCACCAGCAGAACTTCCACACTACCACTTCAGCAGCCAGGTCAGACTGAACAGAGCTGCTCTCCTCACTCTGTGCAGACACACATACACAGAATCCTAAAAAATTAGTTATTTCAGAATAGGAGAACAGGAAGATAGTGACAGTTGAGAAAGATCATTAAGCCACACAGATTCAGTCCCCAGTGTCACACTGTTCTTTGGAAAGCTGCAAAGACTATTTGGGAAGCTCCACAGCATGTCCAAGAAGTATGGCTGTATGTATCAAACCCAGGCTGTGCTGCTTTTAGAGAGACCTGGCAAAAGGCTTGCATAGAAACAAACACCAGGTTACCACTCCAGCAGTCAACTCCAATTATTCACAGGAAAGAAGGAAGTGTCACTGCTTTAAGAACTTACTTCCATTCTCCTAATAGCTACTGGTTCACTGATCACAGCTTGTGAAAACAGCTTGCTTTTCAGCTTATAGCAAGAATGCAATTCAGCTAGGGGTAATATAAGATTTCATATGAAAAGCTACAGCAATGACAATATGGGCAAAGTTTCTGTCTCCCATTTATTTCAATCCTCACTGCTGGCAGAGAGGTTAGAGTTTCCCCAGGGGCTCTGGACATCAGGTCAAGGTCTGCTGGGTAAGCAGGAGCACACATTTGCCTAGAAACTGCATAACAGATCAGGAGAAAAATAAAAATATCTAGTGAGCCTCTTCATTCTCCAGAGTCCCTTCAAGGACTCTCAGCCTTTTAGAGGAAACAGAACTGCTCTCAGCCTTTCAAAACACCAGGATCGTACCAGTGCTACCACGCTCACTTGATGCTGAACTCCGAGCCCTTCCAGCATCTGGCAGACCATTTGCTCCTCCTGACCCCTGGGAGCTCCACAGACAGGTTTTCTTTTTGTTACTATTATTACTGCCTCCATCCTAACAGGCCTTCCAAAATTGTGTCTTCTGTGCTAAAGACAAATATTTAAACAGTGAAATTTAGAGACAAAATGGAACAATCGTGGTTATGTTCTCTTAAACACATAATTTGATCCCCAGTTTCTTATCATTTAGATGGTAAAAAAGGTTGAAGACAAGGACCAGGTCCTTACCTCATGCACAATGCAGCATAAAAGACCTCTGAGGATAATTGTGGAAACTTTACTACTATTAAAAACCAATTTTCAATTAAACTTTACTACACAGGAATTTCTCAACTCAGGCTCTTCAGTGTCTCAAAACAGCAACTGAAATTGAAGGTTGTTATTTTTCAGGCTGTCTTTCCTTTCTTGACTGCTTTCTCACTGTAAGCAAACCATTCTCTCCTCCCAAAGGCATCCTACAACCATCCTGCATTGACATTCAATATTTCATGATGACTGTCCAGTGAGTGGCATGTATGCAAAAGATAACCAAGACAACAAATAATTAGCAGGTTTTGGCTGGCTGGATGCCTCCTGCAAAGAAAACAGCAATTCATCTCCTCACAAGAGACAGAGGAAAAAACTAAAGGAGCTCTAAGACAGCTTGCATTAAGCCATCATATTCCTTCCCTGCAGTGTAATTGCTTATTTAAACACATTAAGAGAACTAAGAGTTTATGTGCGGTAAACAGAGACAGTGCCCCTCACCCCCTCCCTTTTCACTCAGCTTTAAAACCAACTGAAATAATGCAAAAGTAATTAGAGTGATAACTCAGAGCTATGTTTTATTTCTTTTTCAAATTAAAAAGTTTCAGCTTTAGCTGGTGACAAAAACTGAATTGGATTTTTCAATTTCCTAGATTGTCATCAATCGCTTTTTCACTGTTGTACCCTCTCTGAGCTTGCTTCATTTTGTTTGGACATGATTGAAAATTAACTGGAACACAAAATGGAAATATTCCTCCTCTCTATTAGGAACATTTGCCAGTGTTAGCTGGAAGTCTGCATTCCCTCTCTGCCTGTCATCCCCTCATACTGAAAGCGAAGACAAAAATGCTTTCATTTCCATCTCAGGCGGGAACACAGCCCTGCTTCTATGCGGCTGCAAGTCCCTCATCTCCCCTCACCCTACTGCACAGCACAGATGGAGAAACCCATTCCCAAATCCTAGTGGCTTGTGGAACCAACAGAGGGAGGACATTTGTGAGTTAAGCTGATCTTTTAGAAATCATGTCAGAAAAACCAGCAGAGAACCAGTAACTGACTAAATATCACAGGATCGCCCATCTTCTTCCTGTTCTGGAGCCCCAAACCAAGTGAGACCTCTCAGGGACAGAGTGGGATTGAGCTGGGGGGAAGTGTATCTCTAACACTGAATATTCCTGAAATTCTGCCTGCATTGCCCAGCTCAGCCTAGGGAATGGGTGGCTGCACACAGCTGGGCCCTTCCAAAGCTAACCAAGGTGAGAGCAGGAGGCACCTTTGTCAGCAGCCACTCCTGCCGACAGCACAGCCCTGCCAGCCCTCCCCACCTCACACCAGTGCCTCAGAGAGCCCCAGCGAGGTCTGCAGCTCAGACTTGGTAATTCCTGCTCCTCAGCAGCCTTCATGCCTACAGCATCATGTGCTTTTGAGTTCTGGCTCGTCAGCCACTTGGGGACTGTTCCCAAGCCACATGTGGCTGGAGAGAGGAGCCACTTTCCCTAAACAGGAAGGCTAAGATTAGCTTCCTGCACCCAAAATGCTGCCTCTCGGATTGAGTGGCATGCTCTGAGACATGGCAATGGAAAAAGAGGCCAAGCTGCTATTTAAGTCCTCAAACCTCTGCTAGGAACTGTACTGAAAAACAGTACCTTTACATTGAAGGAAGAGAGGTGTTACATTAAGACTTCACTGAAATTGTGTGCAACACTGGAGAGCAATGAATGGAAGAAGTGAGGCAGAGGAGTGAGAAGACGGCAAATTGTTACTGAATACATAAACACTGCCATGTATTAATCAAGTGTGTTTCTCCCTATATCAAGTTCATGGCATACAGAACAACAATAGTGCGAAAGTTTTCACACTAAATGCTCTTCATATCAAGAGAAAGCAGCAGATTCTGCTTCCAGTGAGCAGGGTCTTCTTTGAAGCCTTTACATCTGACAAATTACCAGTCAGAGAGAACAAAATTACTTTTCATCCTCTCCCATATTTCCACACTTACACATCTCCACAGAAAGCCAGTCATTTCCAAAGTGCTTCCAGTGTTAATATACCCAATTCTTTTAAATAAGTAAATACATATGTATTAGCCACAAAAAAAGCTTAAAAACTATACATAAAATCTGCAAAATCTACAGCAACCCATGCTTATTAGCACATCTGTGCCAGTTTAAGTGGATGCCATTGATTTAGCTCACAGATAAATGTGTTTACCATCAGCTATGCTTCCCCCATACTTCCAGTATAAAACTCAATGACAGATACACAGTGCAGAGTCTTAAAGGACAAAACAAGCACTGATGACTTGTCATCAATGATTTCATGCAGAAGCTTCCAGTCCAAAGTCCCTATTTGCATAAATTTGAACTCATAAATAAAAGAGTTCTAAGAGTAACTACCACAATAGTCAGTGTTTCCCCCACTGCCATTTTTCAGCAGCAAAATAGACCTATCTCACCCTGGTCCTGAGAAAAATGTGCTCATTATCTCATGCATCTGAGGAAGTAAGCACAGATTATCCTTAGGTTGGTTTAAATATTTTTTTCCTTAAAAATTCCATTGAAAGTGAAAGAGAAAATGTAAAACGAAGGACTGCGCTGAAGAAATCGATAAGTTGCACATTTTTAGTTTTTCTTCCCTCTGAAGAGACCATCTTCTAGCATTTCCAGCTTGATTTGTGAGATGCCAGTGAGGGGAGATAGCTAACATCCAGGCTTAATCCCATCAGTGGCACTGTCTTACAAATGGTGGAACCCTCACGAGAAACCAACAAAGGCAAAACCAGGCAGTACGAATTCAAGTATTAACCTGCTATAGCAGGGATATAGCAAGGTAACTAAATACACCCTGAGCACATGCAGCAGATTTTTTTGGCTGCTAATCCTGAGATGGTGTGAGTTTTTGATAGCTCATGCTATGAAACACATCAGTGCTTGACAAGCCTTCCTGGCTGGCCTCACTCTGTGTTGCTGCAGTTAGATAACAGGCAGAAACCCCCTGACCAGCTTTCTTTCCACTCTGTTACCCTTTTACTTACCCAGCCCAGCCTGATTATTGCAGACTTCACTGGATCGAAATGGTGACATCGATATTAGAAGGGGTTTGCTTCTGCTAAAATTCTATCCTTGCTAGAGTACAAATACACAAACAACTACTTACAGAGTATGCTCTTGCAACCCTATTAAAGACTAACCACTTTGGAAAAATGTTTTACATTTCACTAGTTTACCTTCAGGTCAGTAAACTGCATTAAAAACATTGGACTAAGACCTCCAATACAGGAAATTACTTCACTACAAGCTCTGAAATACATCACCTACAATATTGTGTACTATCTTTCAAGCTGCCAATCATGAAGCACCTCTGCTGGTTGGTTATATTGTGTATGAAAGTGGTTCAGAAGTTACAGCACAAGACTACAAATTGATCCTTCTTGGGATTATTCCCAGCTCTATTTGTGATTCACAGTAAAACAAGGAGTACTACAGAAACTCTAAACTACCCAAGGCTTTGAGGACACAGAACAAGCAAGGTACTCGAAACTGTGGAGCACCGGAATTGCAGTAAAAACCTGATTTTAGTTTGGCTATTTGTTACTGTGTTAACTCAGGCAATGCAGATTAAGTCAAACACATGGAAACATGCCCTTTGCTGCAGCAGTACAGGGACATTTATGAATTATCAACACTTACCAATGGCCCCTTTACAAGGCTCTGGTAACCAGTCAGTAAATCGTGTGCATGACATGTACTACTCAGTAAGGTAGCAAGCAGGATACTATATTTCACATTAAGGTGGATAGGATGAAAATCTGTGAATAATTTATAAATCTTGGTTTGTGTGCCCACTGCTTTGCCTCCCTGTTTTGATTGCAAACTGGACAGTTTTTATTGCTACCACATCATCTCTAAGCTTCCTTTTGCTGATCAGAGCCCTCTTGCCAATCCTGTATTCCCCTGATTCTCAAACCCTGTCTATGCCCTGCTTACTTTAGACTTCCTGTGTTCTGATCTGTTGTCATTTTTTCCTTCCTCTGTTCTCCAAGGAAATCTGCCATATTTCCATTTCTGTGACCTATCACCTCTATCTGACAGTCCAATCTTGCAAACACAGATTTGTTCTAGGAGACTCAAGATGGCAAGCTAGCTCACTCAAATCTGTGATATTTAAGCTCTTATTAAAAAAATAACCAAGGCACTTCTTTTTCACTTTGGCGTTAGCTGCTTTTGCTATCATTACTGCATTTGGCAACTAAAATAAAATGGTCTTTTGGGGAATTTGCTAAAAAGTATAATGAAGAAAATAGTACCATGGAAGCATTCAGAAGATCATGCTTTAGTAACATTAAGTCAGTAATACTAAATATGCTTATTTCCACAGAAGCAATAATGCCATATATACACGATGCCATCAGAAATAATTTATGCAAATATTTATCCAATATACAGCAACTTTATTTGAAAATGCTGTTTCAGCCTGATTACAGATCCATTTCGAATTTGACAAGTAATTCAGCTGGGAAAATAATCACCATGCCATACTGACATGCTCTTCTTGCCTTGTCTGCCTTTGGCCTTACAGCTCTATGTCCTGCTTGTGTGGATTTGAGAAAGACAAGTACTCATTTTCCTCTCCATGAAGGGATTTGAACCCTCACATCTCCCAGGCACCAGCTAAAAGCTTCAAGTCTCTGTGCTGAATCAGCAGATTGTCGATTAAGTACAGAATCTCAACACTGTCTTGAGGTGGGTTCCCTTTGAGATCTGTTGTGAGGATTATTCTGTTTTGTGAAAAACATTTCAGCATGGTGGGGGGAAGGATGGGGGGGATGACATTTGACTTCAGGAGCCCAGAATAGAATGGAGAATCCCTATCATGTAATGTGGAAGGAATTATCATGTGCTCATACCAATAGGCAACCAAACATTGATGAATATGCGCTCAGATTTTTTTTTTTTTTTTTTTTTTTTTTTTTTTTTTGTCCTATACATGTTTCTGTGGTCATCTCTCCCAGAGAAGCAAATGTTCCTCAGCAGATTTATAACACCCCAGTCACACCCTGCCCTGGCATCTCTCTGATCAGCTCTGCTTCCTGCCTGCAGCACATGAGGTCATCCTTCCCTGCTCTCCAGCCACGGGCACCTCAGGCAGGCAGCAAAGAGGGCAAAGCTGCTCTCCTCCAGCCAATCTATATTAAGGGGCTTACACTGCAAAGCAAAGGAAGTGCTGAAAGAGGATACAAATAGATTAATATTACAGCTTGTAAGCAATCCCAGGAAATTAAAAACAGCCTGCCTGAACGACACAGAGACTGGTGTGCTACAGGCATCCTCCCCAGCTCTCACCATAGTAACCAGGATAGCCAAAGTGTCTGTGTCTGTTAGCTAGAGCATTTATAACTGAGAACATTTTCCTCCATTTCTGTAACATAATTGGTAATTCAGCAAAAGACTTCAAACAGCTGAAAAATAATAATCAAAACCTAAAGGAAATGTCGTCCTTTCAAAATACATATATACAGAGCAAAGGGAGAGAGAAAGCTAAGAGTTCTGCACCATGGTTTCTCCACACAATAAAGCCTTCTCACTACAGAGATATCTTACTAAATAAGATATATACTACTATGAACATGATTGATCTTGCATTCCATCACACATCACAGATATTTTGTATTTGTGTGCAATGAGATAATTTATTTTGGTGGCTATTACTTCTAGCAAAAACACTTGTCTATATTTAGGTGTTATACTGAAATAGTATTTCCCCAAAGTTCTGCTACTTGAAATGTACATAAATAATCAACAGCTAGTAGCCAAAACAAACAAACAGATAAATTACAATGAATAAACAAGTAATTAAAAAAAAATATTCTTTTCAAGCTTTATGGTGAGCTTTCAAATCTGCAAGTTGAGCAGATAAGAGTGTTAACTGCTGTGTTTATTATCTGTGGTGAACATACTCCTTTTAAGCTCACTCTGGAAGGTCAGGCTTCAATCACACCCTCCAGCTTGCATCTTTCCGGCAGCTCACACGGATTGTTCTGCTGATATCACCATGTCAAAGGGACCAGGCTTCCATCTGTACACTCCCCTAATATACTTCAAATTCCTAAAAAAAATACCCTGCTCTATTTTTCATTTTCAGTTCTTCAGCTGTACTAAAGTTAGCCAGTGTGAGGACAGGCATACATAGAGTAGCTGTACAACAATCCCCTGCTACAGAGCACAGAAAAGATCATTCAGGATCATCCTCTCAGGGTCATGTCAGAGGAGGGAAACAAACCCCAGGGAGCCACCATCAGACTTCCTGGCTGTTCCAGGAGGTGAGAACATTTGCATGCTACAAATCGCATGCTGAGGCCTCAGAACAATGCCAAGCCCCTCTTGCCTTCAGCACCATGGCCCTACACAGGTCTGCACATTTGCAAAAGGGATTGCTGAGGTCCAGCTAATACATTCCACTGTCAGAGAGAGATCTTTTATACACCTGGGCTTTGATTCCCACATTTCAAGTGAAATAGAATGTACCTTTCTTGCTTCTCCATGAGCACGCAGACCTCATTTCTCACAATGTAATTCATCACAAAAAGGGCTGCCAGCACTGCCATTTTGTGCTGCTTGCCACACAAGATTTTGCTGAGATAGCCATTAGTGCTAATGCTTATCTTGGCAATGGATCACTCTACTGAATAGACTTGTTTGATGTAATTATTTGAATTACTTAAAATTAGTGAATTGCCAATCATTTGTTCAGCAGGGAGATGCATACATTTTCTAGCAATAATCAACACAAAGCTGTTGTACCAACCAAAATGGATTCCTGTCCTTAAATTCCTCTTAGGGTTACAAAATACTTTAAATTAAAAGCCACTTGGGGCTTAGCTAAGTAGTCATTTAAGAAAAGTTATGAAGAACTCTTAGGAGACAGAATGAATATACAGCAATTCTAAACACGGACGTGCAAGTACATGACTCACATAATTCCCCAAAACTACCATAACTCGCTAAGCACTATTTAGGAATCCAACAAACCATTGGAATATACTAAAAATATAACACCTGGAAAGAGCAACTGAGCTGTGCACTGCGGTCACCACCTCTGCCTGGAGCCTGCCGTGCCTCAGATGCACACCCCTGTCCCCGGGAGGCAACGGAAGTGCTGGAGATCAGTCAAAAATGTAAATCCACACCGGATGAGCCACCAGCTGAGTGCAAACTCACTGTTGTTATGCACCCTCATATCATGTTTACAAGTCGCAAGAGATCCTGGCTATAAGCAAGGTACTATTTTCTGGGAGTTTAGAGAACCAAAAAGCTGCAAGGGAAACTCCACAGATTTGTTAGTGGCTGTTCTCTATTCATGGCTGAATTTCTGCTTTTAACTTCAATGGATAATTTAGATATGAAGGTACATAAGCACTGCAGCAAAGTTGTTGTAAAGGGTTTTATTGCCCCATTAATTTCCACTGAACACAACTATAAAAAGGAAATGAAAGTAAAATTACAGTGATGGATAACCACCCCCCCCCAAGCATATTTTAATTTCTAGATATTTTTACTTTACAAACAATTATGGCTTGCCTTGAACTGCTGTACCCTCTCAGGACCTTGCCTCTGCTTTTATGAGTACTTGTTTCCTGATAGTCCCATCATCGGGGCAGCAAACACCAGTACTAAGGTGCCAACCCTTGTGTGCCTGGTAGATCTGGTCACAGTTTATATCCATTCAGAACGAGTACAAAGGAAGTGAATGGCAAATTTGGGTTTGGAAGTAGCATGTATCCACTTTTCACTGCAATAAATATAGATGACAGACAACGACTTGTCTGGTATAGATGATAACCCACTTTCAAGGCAGATGCCCCAAATCTCCTTTTTTGTCCTTCCCTTCTGTTCCCGCCCCAAATCACTGACAACATTCTTCTCAACGTTGATTTTTTGCAAGGACAGACTTGTAACAGCTTCTGTTCAATTTAGGTGAAGTGCAAAGGTCCCACAAAACCTCAAACCCCCCAAAACTGCAAAAGCCTCAAATACTAACAAACACTGAAGCTGGAAGAGAGAACACAAAATGCTGTACTTTAAATTACATGTCATACATATTACCCAAACCATATTTATTTTTGCCTCAGTGGCACAAATATAAAGGTATTATAGATAATAATAGTTTAAAAGGTCATTCAGTGAGCTGTGGATGTTGCATTCATTTCCCTGCTGGAATGGTAGTCACCTTTCTGCAATGGGAGTATGGCAGCTGCCGGAGGTTTGGATTTGGTAATGCTTTGGTACAGGTAACAATGCAATCAGATGCAGATAAAGACTCAGTTCTTCTATACTTTCCTCACAATCCCATGATTTCCATGAACAACATCCTTCCGAAGCAAAGTTTGAAATCCAGGTACCTACTCCATCCAATGCTTGTTCTGAGTTTTTTGGGAGGGTGTTATGCTTGATTTTGACTTTTTTTTTTTTTTTCTTTTTTCAAGAATGCAAAAAAAAGGACAGATTGTCTATAGACCCTGCTGAATCACAGAATAACAGCTCAGGATTTCTTTTATTCTTGAGGGTGTAATATGCTAGATGTGTTCCTGGTTAGCAATAAAGACTCATTTTTCCTTTGAATTATTTGATAAAGGACTAAGAATGATGTGTTTATTTGCATCATACTATCATTATAGGGAAACATGACCTTAGAAGAAATGTATAACGATATTGAGCAAGATGACATTTCTTTTTTGGACCACTTCAATTTTTGCATTAGTGACTAAATCCAAGCAGTGTACAATATGAATCAAGATATGATTAATTCTGCCATGAATTAATATGCATTAACTTAATGAAAAATCCAAAGGTTATTTTAAAATCCCACCACGGTGTTCATTTCCCAAGGATAAAATTAATCAGACTACATAAAATTTGAAGACAGTCTCAATCCTATAACAATTGTTTTCATCTCCTCATGGTTTCAGTTTAGACACAAGGATTGAGGGCCTGGTACTACTTCACATGGGTATTCTGCACACTGGCTGTAAGGAAACAGGATTTCTGGCCGGGAAGAAATCAGGATTTCTCTATATAATTCCCTTAAGGGAATCTCCACAAGGCCCAAGTTGCCCTGCAGAATCCATCCTACTCCACTATCAGAGCCTCACCACTGCCTCAGCCTCAAAAGCAATGGAAAACTCCTCAAACATTCTGACACAGCATCACTTTTATACTTTGACAGCTGTAACTAACTCAGCACAAGGGGCCATTACTTAAACATTGGGGTAAAGACCACAGTGCACTAAAAGTTCAGCTTGCACTCTCCTGAACACTGACAGTCCTCATCACCCCCAGTATAAACCACACACTCATATGCAGCTGTCACTAATGCAGCATCAGGAAATTATTTACTTAAGAAGCATGCAGAACTAATACAAAAAGCCTCTCACTTCTGAACAGTCCTAAAATGAAGTGGCCACTTGCACTCTTGGCCCCTAATTAGTCCACAGAACCAACTGGGTTTTTTTCTCTTTCGGTCTCATCTCATTATACATTCAGCACCATGATTATAAAGAGGAAATAGTCCAGATATGCAATACTTGGGGTAGATTTTTAAAATACACTTCGTATACTAAATATTCAGTCTCTGAGGCACTATTCCTTTCTGCTGAAATGCACACCCCAGTGATGAGATGAACTGTAAAACACAAAACCTCATGTAACAGTGGTGAAATACTTTTAAAAAATTGCTAAAATTTCTGGAGAGAAAGATCAAGACAACACTGACTGATTATTTCAGCCTCTACCCTGTGCATGACCAGCTCTTAACTGCAACAGAGACCTAGATTCAGTTCATGAGAGTATGACTGCTACAACCAAGTAAGGGAAGAGCTACTCCTGGGATAGAAGCTGCTGTGAGAAGAGGATTTGTCAGAACATTCCATCATTCTCTTCCCAACCGACTAAGCACAGATATTGCTTAGCTCCAGATGGACATATCACACATTTTCAGAAATAAAGACAAAGCGAAAATATGTTCCAAATAACTTTCTCTCCCCTTCCCCCCTCTCTAATTATAAACCTGTTCCTAGTTTTGTGGGGTTTATCTCAGCATGCACCCTGCAGCATGCCTATCATTATGAATGGCAAAGAATTGCATAATGGCATTGTTAATAGTCATTCACAGAAGTGTGCTGTAATGCATTTTAAAAAAACCTCACAGGCTAAGTCGGGCCAAACAAGTAGCCTGATTTTAAAACTGCTGAACAGACAAGCAACTCCCACTCTTCAGTGAAGCTGCTGAGTGCTCAACACTTGAGAACTGGAGCGCTCTCCAATCTCTGCTCCTAGTTTGCCTTCTGAAAATGTTGGCTTTAAACAAAAAGTCTATTAATCCTTGCTACAGGAGTAAAATAAAAGGAGTCAGGACTACTCCTGGAGTAATACTCCTGTTAAAACTGGAGTTTTAACAGGAAATGTGCTGGCAGGTGTAAGGAAAAGCTTTGGGTGCTCACTTTCAGCAACGTGTATTACAGACCTGGATTCTGCCCGGATCTGGATGCTTTCCTTCATTGTATTAAGGTAACCTTCAGAAAAATTATTGCATACTCTTCTGTCATCAGACTTCTAAACTGTCATCCCTTTAGAGTTCCAAATCTTAAACAGTAGTTAATAGTATTTTTTGACATTTTGCACTACAGTCCAGCCCTGCATAGATTAACATTTTGTTTCCTATTTTAGAACTAGTCCTGTCCCTCACAGCTGTGGAATAGCTTCAAGCACAAGTAACAAACATCAGAAGACAAAACAGTAACTGAATTTGACAAAGCCCTCAAACTATATTTTACAATCTCACAGGCAAAGTGTTATTGTGTATTTATTGTGTGGGTTTGCAATTAAAGAGATTATATTCTGGATAACAGGAAAATGCCTAAGTTCAAGTACTGTGTGGTTATCCCCCTCATATTTCCAGCACTCCTCATTAGACTGACTGTACAAACACCCCACAGTATTTTTTTTTTTGCCCCTATATAAATCCTTTTTCTTGTTTCCAAACTTACAAGGACTTCTGAAAAATGGACAAACAAAAAGGATGACATGTCCCTGCTTAGCTCCTGTTTCAGAAAGGACCATGAACTCCTGTTTTTATCAACTTTGCTCAATGAAAATCAGTATTCCTGTCAAGATTGAAAAAAGGGTAAAAAAAGGCTACCACCCCTAAATAATACTTAAATTACTACAAAAGTGATGCTGACGTTAGTAACAAAACACATTCCTGCTGTTTGGTGAAATTTGCTGTCCTTTCAGGGTGCCCTACAGAGACTTGAACAAGAAGAGAAAAGGACACTATTTCATGACCACTAAGATTGGAATCATTGGTAACCTTGTCATTTTGATTTCTTAGGATGCTCAGAGTAAATTTAAAAGGTGAGAAAAAGAGCTAGGATGTGATATATAAATTTATTCCTAAACTTGCTGTAAGGAATCTTACTATTACTGTGAATAGATTTTATATATACTTTAAACCTCTGACAATACTATAATACAGCAAACTCATCCAGCAGTACCTGAAATCTATTGGTGTCTAAGATATGACTGAAGTAAAAATACCTGTAAGACATATGCTGACCATTCTTCAGCCACAACCTTTGCAAGTTAGATTTCCCCTTCTATTTTGGAGTATACTATAAAACAAATGATAGAACTTAAAGCATGTGCAAGACCTAAAGAAGAGAAAGCAAAACAAAAGCGAGGTGAGCACTATGAGAGCAGCTGGCTCTTGTCCATCTGCCCCATCCCACCAAACTGATCTTGGTCATTTTAGCAAGTGACAAGGACCTCAAAAGACCCAAGGACTAGTAGCTGGCTGGTCCTCCCTTTCCAGTGCCCTCAACAGCAGCTGGAGTCACAGCCAGGTCACTCACTTTACAGGTGAGGAAAGCACCGCTCCTCCTGCACTGCATGACCTGCCAAAAAACAGAGCAGCAGATCTCTTTAAAGGCAGACAACTTGCCTGCCTCATACTCAATTTTTTGTAGATTGCTAACCTCCTTTTTCTTACTGCTACTGAGGTTTGCTGGTATGCTCTGGAAGCAATTTATCAAGTATCAAGTAGATAGGTTCCTTCCATTAAATGTAATTTCCAGAAAATGAGCCATGCTTAGCCCTGGTTTACAATCAGGTGTAAATACCAGGCTCTGCAATCTGATGATAAAAACACCCACTCCAGAAATTAGGCAGAATCTGTGCTACTTTCTTCTCACTCAGAGTTTCCAGTAGAGGGAACGGTTGGATGCTGCAGCCCACAGGAGCTCTCTTCCTCCCAAGGTCATTGCAAAGGGCTGCTGACTGCCCCCTTCAAACTGGCCCTGCCTGCTGTGCATTTAATTTGACATAAGGGTCAGTTCTGCCACAATGGGGCTTCCTTAAAAATACATATGTATGTGTAGAGAAGTGAAAAACAAAGTGATGAGTGGCCACATCTTCATTTTGTTTTCAAGATCTAATTGCAGCCTAAACACCTAAACCAACACCTAAAAGCAGAATTATGAGTGAATACAGAAATCAAAGGCTGGCTGTACAGCTCAGAGTGAAATATTCCATTGTACAGGCATCTTTTCATTTAACACAGCTATAGATTTTCATAAATGAAAAGCCTGAGACGTGACAAGGAGTAGGAAGGACACCATTCTCGGCTAAATACGTGAATGTGTGTGTGTGTGTGTGTGTATATTACAAAGGAAAGGAGAAGACACAGAAAGAGACAGGAAATCCCTGTATTAGTAAGTCAAGCCATGGCTATAACAAAGATACCTGGAAAGGAAAAGTAGAATATTTGTAGCTATGGACACCCATTTACATCCAAGTAAACAGGAAACAGAAGCACACAGTTTAATTCATTACACAACAGACATCGCATCAAGAATAAGAGTTTTGGTTCAGCAAGAGAAAATACTAAGGTGGAAGCAAATAACTTTGCAGTTTTGTTGCATTTGGGGGTTTTTGGGTTCTTCTGGTTTCTGTTTTAAAGGCAACGCTAGAGGGCAATGCAGAACGAACCTGCATCCTGCATGTAATGCACAGCTGGGGCTGCTCCACAGTCCTCATGCAGCACCCCTGGGCTCCTAGCCCGGGGGCTTGGGAACTTTTTAAAGAAAATTTCGAATCTCTGTCCTGGAAGAATTTTTACTGTTTCCAGATATTTCACTTGATTTTTACTTTTTACAATACTAAGTTGCCAAGTGATGTGGTAATGTTACCAGGCTCAGCACAAATCTGGGCACACTACTACTTACGTGACTGCTCAAACTGGTACATCTGAGGGCTGGATTAAAAAAAAAAATAAAAAAATGCTGCAGTTCAAGTATAACTATACTCCTAAATTCAATAAAAAGAAGTTATTCTTCTGTTTGAGAGTTACTCTGAAAATCAGCCTTGGATTTTCTCTTCAATTTCTCTTTATCAGCATCATGAATAAGAATGTTTCAGGCCACTATTTCACTTTCCAAAGTTCAGCTTTCAGAAAAATCACTGATAGCCCTTACTGCAAATACGATACTTAAATATTCCTGACAGTTTCATCTATACCTGTGGATGAACAGACATCCGCTTTGGATTTATTTTAACTGCCAGCAGTTGATCTTCAAATACTTTCATTTACTGAGTTACTTAGTTGCTAAATTTAGTGCAGTCAGTTATAGGGCTCTATAACAAAATTCTTACATCTTTTTAACACTCTGTATAATTTTAATAGTTTTAGAATATTTGTCTCATACTGTATTGTTACAAAAAAAAAAAAAAAAAAAAAAGAGGTGGCTGCTGAAATCTGCTTAAAGAGCAAAACTGAAAACCCTATAAACCATATTTAACACCAGATTGCTATATCTGCTTGGGAACCTTTTCTCTCAAATAGTTTGCTAGTAGGTGATTACAATATTTTGAGTACCACCCTTGAAATACCTTTTTATTCTCATGTAAAATAAGCAGTCCTGAATCACATAACTCAAGCTGTACTTTGATTCAGATCCTATCTTCCTTGCTATACACATTACCTGCCTGGTTTCAGTTGCTTAAAACTATCATTACACTTATGCTCACAATACTTCTTTCCTTAAAAAAAGGTCAATAATATCTTTTTATGCTCCAGGGATCCATTTTAAAATAATATATAGCTTCCTTTTCATCTGTGACTGAATGATGAATGATAGAATGACTCTTCTGGCTACAAAAGTAAAGCTATTTACTCATTTCACCTAAGAAATATTTTTCTTATTTTTGCCTTCCAAAACTATTTCAGCTGATGTTCCTAATGACAGAAAATTGTTTCTTACCAAGTGGTAAGGAATGCCAGGACTTTGCATGTAACAGGTGTGGAAGGAGCTCTAACAAGAAACACGGTGCAGGATAGGTAGCAACAAAAGTAAAGAGGTTACCTGCTTCCATTGTCATTTGTATTCATATTCGTATTCAATTTCTTCTTTTGAAGGAGCTGTACAAGATTTATCCAATGAACATACATGAAGAGCAAGAAATGCTCTAAATGAAACTTGTTTGAAAACTGAATTTAGACAAGAAAAGTGATGAGAAACCACTCTGTACCAAACAGGCTTAAATTTGTGGTGCCTGAATAGCTGAAATAGCTAAATCTCACCATGGTTTAGGGTGGGATGACATCCCCACATTTCGGCTTACTAAAATAAAAGGACTATTAAATAAAACCCCTCTCTGTGAGGTGTCCTTCAGAGTGAATAGAATGTGAGTGGAACCAGCTGCCAGAATTACACAGACCATCTTCAATAACACGTTTTCAGCTGGAAAGCTGTTCCAAGTGACATCACTCCATTTGCTAAGGCTTTCCCCTGTGATAACGCCACCCTGGCATTCTACTGCAAATATTAATTACTAATTAGAAGTGATACTGCCTCCCAAGCAAACACACACAACAGTAATTAAGTAAATGAAATTACAGGTCTGTTTAGGGTATCAGAGAAAAGGGGAAGAGCCCTCTGCATCATCTGCACAGCATTAGCCCCATCTGAGGAGAGTACCTGTGCATCCCAAGCACTCTGCCTGAGGCCTCTGCATTCACATCCCTCACATCTCCCTGAGATTGTGCCTGGAGAGGGCCATCTCCACCAGGATGAAATGCATCCTCACCACATAGAGCACCTCCTGGTCCGGAGTGCTTTAGCAAACACTGTTTATTCTTGCAGGCTGCAAGACCAGTATATCCATGTCTCTTAGGAGGCACCACCCCAGCCAATAGAAAAGGCTGGAAATGAGCACAAGAGGGTGAGTGCCCTCTCCCTGCTGCTGCCCAAGGAAATGCCCCCACAGATGGACCCTTCTGTTTCCACTTCCTCCAGCACTCCCCTCATTTCCCAGATTCTCCCATTCACCCCTCTGGCACAAATTCCAAGAAAATTAGCAACTCCCAGCACACTAGAATCGCTCAGATTAAAAGGGTCTTATGAACATGTTCAAGAGCTTTTCAGAAAGATTCTTACTTTCTAGTTTTATACACTATATGAAATGAAACTGACTGACAAAAATTCCTGATGGGACCTTGGTTAAAAAAGCATCAGCCACTCCTTGCCTAAGGAGTGACTTAAAAACACCATTAGGGGACATGACACAATCACCAGGTAGTACAGCCAAACCCTACTCTTGGTGTTCTTTTTACCTTTTGGGTTTCATATAATTTCATTAAGATCAAAATTTATAAAATTTTTCACTACAGATTATTCCATGAATGATACACCCAAAACCAGAAGAACACAGCTAGCAGTCATCTGTTTGACACAAATATAAACTTAGACCAAACGAGAAGAAGGCCACACACACCTCAGTAATACATAATGGCTATAAAGTCATTATTACCCAAAAAAGCATTATTCCCATCAAACAGCAGTTTTAAACAAAGTCATGAAACAGATTTAATGGTGAATATGAAGCACCACATTTCTTTATAGTATTCCCTCTCTCAATGCAAGATGCTTTAAAAAAATTATTCAGACAAATCAATCATTGTTTACATTCACAAATTCCTAATGCACCATAGAGAATTCTCAGCATACACAATCTCTTGTGAGCACAAACCTGAAATAAGTCTCTGATGGTAACACCTTAAGTGCCTTAAATATACTTAGCTATGCATTTAATTCAGGCATCATAAGACATAGGGTGCCTTACATTACAAAGAAATGCTAAATAAACTATATATGTGTAGTTTTACCCTACCTAACCAATTAATTCCTCATACTAAGATAAAAATGCCAAGTTTGTCCCATGCTGGTTTGGGAAAGAAGGGATAGGAAAGTTCATGCCTGTCACCATTTATGCAGCAAATACTTTCAACTACTTTCAATAATTAAGCCAGCACCTGGCAGCCAACAGAATGCAACAACCTGCACCTCCATTAGCAAGCTGCAAAATAACTGGAAGACATTGTAGCAGTTATTGTTTCTGTAAAAATACCTTATTATTACACATACTCTAAGTCTGAGGTCTTTAGAAGAGTGATCAATGAGAATTCATTACATTATTGGCTTGATCAGATACCAAAAAGCTTGATCACTTGAAATAAGGACCTAACAGCAATTTAATAAAATATTTTTATACAGCATTAGGATTTAAATCCTGAAGGTGAACCTTTCTGGCAAGGTAAAGATCCAACTGCCAGGCACGGTGTTCTGTTTTCAGCATGTGAAGTTAATAGAGAGCCTCAGCAACATCTACTTTTTCAGCTTAAACTCCTTAATTGCCTACTTCTGTAATTACCTCTTCCTTGCTAAGCTACCTTGCTATTTTCAGCAGAAGGAGGGGATAGAAGTAGCTCCCTCCTAGCAGGGTGTTGGCTCTCTACACCCTAGAACTCAGCACTGCACCATCCCCTACTCTACCTGGAGTCAGCCAGAGGTGAAGGAAAGCTGCAGGTTCCAACACCACCTCCACAAGCTGGAAATGAGGTGAGGAGGCTGAGGAACAAGCCCATGCTCAGTCAGGGTTATGCAGATATACAGGCTCTTGTTAGCAATTCAAAGGGGGATGCCCAGATGTAGTTAGTTTTCTCAATCTGTGATTGACAGATTGATCAAAGTATTTTTAGCTTAAGTGACAACCATTACATAACTGTGATAAGCACTTCAACACCTACCAGACCTACCTAGGCACTATCACTGGGACCTACTGAATTCTATGGCTGCATCAATCATAGGGTTTGGAAAAAGGAGACAGAATAGAGACCATTCAGGAGCCAAGGAAAGGCCTCCATATGATCCAAAATAATTTGAAGCTTACAGAGGGGTTTAATAAAGACTGTTACAAAAACTTTCATATTGGTCCCTGTCGCACTGATGACTGCAGAGCTGCAGGATGAAACTGGAGCTGATCCACTGTGCCTCTTGCAGCCCAAACCCACTTTCTTAATCAAATCTAATTGTAACCTAATTGTACTTAAAACAATTTACTGCAAAGGAGACAACCTGGCCTGGACAGTAAGTGCCCAGCTTATGGAGCAGAAGACACTGGAAGTCATCCAGTCACGACCCAAGTCATGCTGGAACATTTCCCACTGCACTCCTGCTCTGCCATCCTGCACCCAGCAAGCACCACCAGGGAAATGGACTGCTCAGGGCCCTCAGTGCTATGGGTGACAGAAGGTGTGAAAACACACAGGCTCCATCCTGGAGAGGGAAAACCCACTGTAAAGGGGCAGTGCTACATGAGGGAAGTGCTGAGACAACAGCAGGTTCAACCCACACCTGGACTTAAGGCCATCAACTTCCTGATGGAGGACATGCACTGACAGGGTCATTCAAGGGAAGGAATAGCTCAGAAACCCAGTGAGGAGATGCTGAAAGAGAAATTTAAAGACAAAAAGGGAGAAGACTTTCCTTAGAAAGAAGGCAGCATGGGGGAGTGAGTGGTCCTATGGCAGCTGGAAATGGGGCTCATTGAAACAAGGGGGAAATTGCCACAAGAGGGGTAGAATTTGGCAAAGAGGAGAGAAAAAATTAAATCAACTGAAGCACTTTTCCAGTTATGCTTCAACTTCTTAGACCTATCCATCAGAAAGACAAGAACTATTCACATATGAATTTTCTGGGAAAAGTTCAAAACTGTAGGATGAACTTGTGTCACACGATCCAGTAATCTAACTCAGGCTTCATGCTCTCTCACAAGCTGCAAGATGCCTCTGTTAAAAAAAAGAATGTTAACAAAACCGTTGTTTTTTCAGCAGGAGTGGTAATTGAGCAGCAAGATGGAAGGATTGTCACTCAAGTTACAAGTTGTGCCAATTATCCAGAGTGAATTATGTTAAAAACATGAGTAACATAACAGACCATGCTGTTTCATTTCATATAGTCTGTAACAACCTCTCCCTACAATTTCTGAACCATATATGCCCAGGGGCCAGGAGCTGCTGACTAATACTACCAAAGTTGGATAGTGTCAATTAGAGTATTTTCTCCAGGGAAAAGGGATATTTGAAATGGGTGCTTTCAAAACAGTAAGATTTCTACCTTTCCATTACATATGCTTTCTTTTGTTCCAATATGATAAAAGACAAAGGTATTACCATGTACCAAAGTGATTCCAGTCAGAGTGACAGGAATCAATACATTTTAATCTTTCTGTGTCAGTTCAGAAAACTGAGATGGCAAGAAAATGTAAATGTGTTTGATTCAAGGGAAAACTGTTTTAAAGCCTAAAGTTTCAGAAAATAATTAGGCTTAAGAACAGTCAAAATGATTGAAAACTACTCAATTCCACTGTTCCTGGGCATTTACTATTTGGATATACAAATGAGGAGTATCTTCCAGAAGTTCCAGGGGCTCTTTGTGCTTTGTTTCCTCTTTAATATATCTGCTGAAAACGTGAGGTTAAAAATCTATAACATCAATAAAATGGATGCTAAAGCTGAACAAGTAGAAATTTGCAAGCAAGGCCAACCCAAACCTATTTATCATGCACCAAATTCAATTTTCAGCATAAGATGTATTGACATACTAAGGATTAAAACTATCACCATATAATTAAAATTAAATCTATAGGAACCATTTCTCATCCACAGAAACTTGAAATTAACAACATAGTACAAACTTTATTTACCAAGACAAGAATAGATCTGGTTTCCTTATAGAGCCTAATTGCGTTTTGTTTCATAAATCTAAGCAAATTTTCATTTCTCAGCTTGTCAGAAACAACCCAAATTTAGAAATCAATTTACACACCATGTAATAAGTTAATTTTATGAATAAATTAAAAGCTACAAAACTATTCAGGAAAGTCTACCATGAGCATTTGCTTTACCATTAGCAATGAGCTCTTCTCCAGTGGGAGCAACAGCAGCGAATGCTCTCCCCCAACAACAATAACGTGCATGGGAACTGAAGCAACCACATTAGCAAATCTGGTGGTAAAAGACAGCTTTGAAAGAAGTGCAACACCACCACAAATCTCAGAAACAGAACATGACTGCACATCTCGTCAAACAAAAGCCAGTGTCCACAGGTGCTGAATTACGAGCACCAGAGGATCCACTGCCACCATACACACAGAGAGAAATCATTTGACCACAAAATCATCAAACACCAAGAGCTCAGGCCCCCTGATACTGGCTCCACTGAAATCAGTGATGCTTTCAGGAGAGACAGGCTTTGATTGTAGGGGACCTGCTCCAGCTCCACCAGATCCATGGACAGCTCCTCTTCCACTGATCATGCAGTGGGGAACAGCTCATCACACCCAGGAGCCTCTGATCGCTCAGCACCAGTCCCCATACAAATTGAAATTTCTGCCCCTTGAATTTTCTCATCCAAAGACACACTGCAGACCAGACTTTCAGCAGTGTGCCACAACGGAAGAGTCCTCTCTGGAGACTGCCACTAATGCTGCTGAGTCAAACCTTGGAGCTACGACAGAGCAAATGTCCCTGGCAGAGATTGCAAAGTATGTTCCCAGTGCAGAGAGCCCAGGGTGCTGGCTCAAGAAAAGTGGATTGAGCTAAACCGCCTATTAGTCCAAAAAACAATGCTGGCTGCCCTAAGCAGCCTGACCCCAAACACTGATTTTTCACCTGCTGCATAAGCAGCTGGCTCTTCCCTGCACAAGGCATTCATTTTTGATAGAAAGCAAAGGAACACAATGCTGAAATCATGCTACAGTGATCAACTAAGCAAGGCAGACAGGTGAATTAATAAACAGATTAGAATGACCTTAAGAGGTCAGCATGAGCGCTCTCCTGTACTTTTAAGAAGAAACTCTATTTACACATTTCTCTTAGGAGTTTCCATCACTGATTTACGCAATACATACACTGAGAGACATCAGCAACAGTAATTGTGCAGGTTTTCTAAAGATCCTGGAGGAGGCAGAGGAAGAAGGGGAAACAAAAGATTCCTCAAAACAAAAAATATGCATTTTCAGCAAAGCTTCCTGTATGAGAGTTCAATGTGAAATTTAATGTGAAATTTCCCACTATCAGAAGTGACTAATTCCCAGCAAATAACCAGGAAATGAAGTGGGGAAAAAAATTACTACAGAAGTTTGAGCTAGTCTAATTTTTTTTTAATTCCTGCACTTCTGATTATCCTTTAAAGCTTCAGAGGACCAAGGAATTTTCATGGCTAATTTCATTCTTGCACTTAGAAGAGGAAAAAGAAAGAATACTCTTTTGTTGAAAAGCAAAGCATATCTTACATCTCTAATGACAGCCAAGTTCAGTGCTCTCCTATAACTGAGATTCTAAAATTCACTGGAAAGTGATGACACAAACATACAGGATAAAGCCCCTCCATAACACCTTGGGATTCAACATGGCAGTTTCAAAACACTGACACTGTAAAAATGTGGCTGGAAATTGCAGGACAACTGAAGCTCAGGCACAAGAGGCACAGGCTGCTGGTAGGGAGGAACCCTGAAGGATGAAGCAGGGAAACTAATTAGGCTTCTCATTCCATCAGAGCTAATCCTGTCCAGTGTAGCCTCAGCAATAAATATTGATGTGATACTTTCATCATCCTTTGAAAGCTGTATCCCCACTGAATACCACAGTGCTAAAACAAAGTATTGCTCTGCTTTCATCTAAATTGTCCATCCTTCATAACAAATCTCAGTGACACCTCCTGGGTGGTTTCTTATCTTTATCCTCCCCACCATGCTTTATTTTCAGCATACTTGCTGAAAATCTACTCCTTTGACCAATCTGTTCTAAATGCAGAGCTACTGCATGTCTTTATGCTCAGAAGTGAGACCCTGTTTGCCAGGTGAAGGCTAATTTTTGAGGTACAACCTAATCATCTAACTCTGGAAGATCTGAACACACACTGCTGATTGCATCTTCCCTATAGCAAACAGTGTAACCTTTCCCTTGCTGCCCCTCCTGCATATTTATTTCTGAAATTGCATAAGAACAGGAAAACCAAGAGTGGATGAAGAGGGAATGGGATATGAACGGCAGTCAAAGAGCAGAAGGAAGACTTGCCACCACTCAACTCTAGAGATAAATGAGACAGAAGGCAAGGGAAAGGCTAAATATGGAGAAAGCACAGCTGCCAGGAAAGGAAGTATCTAAAAAGAACAGGAAGGCAGGAAATACCCATTTCAGGATACCTTCTTTAGGATGGACAGGTGGCATAACTCTCTGGAACCACAGACCCAGTTAAGTTTTCACCTGGCTCAGGAGTTCACAGCCAAATACCATTTCTTAATCTAACTCCTTTTAGTTAGCTCAGTAATGCTCTTCAAGTACACCTTCACTGGCCATTCAGGGATTCATCTTCTGAATCAAAACAACACATTTAAAACCTTCCCCAAAAACACTGTGAAAAGAAGGGCAAATTTCTGCCATGACCAGAAAAATGATTGCTGCCTGTTTAAAATAGAGTAGTTCCCTTCCCATCAGGCCAACCTGGGTCAAGCCAGTGTCTAACACTGATATGGAAGCAGCCTTAATGTGCAACTAGTCACGACAGATGTGCTCCAGCCCAACACAGCACATGCCAGCTGCCTCCAGGAAGGAAAAACCAAAGTGGGGAGGGGAACATGACTTGCTGCAGGTTTGAGAAGCTGCAGCCACTCCCTGCTGAAAGGCAAAGGTCTGCAGCCACACCCTGGCGCTGGCTGCAGCTCGTGAGGCGAAGGCTCGAGGCACCAAGGGGAGCCTTTGCCATCACCTCGCAAGACATGGAGCTCTGGAGCTGTGTCCTCGGCTCACAGCGGGAGCTCACAAATGTAAACGTGTCCCCTTGTTTCCTCCAGCCTCCCCCCAGAGACCAATGATACCATTCAAGTCACCAGAGGGGTGATTTGGGCAGAGCAGCTGTGCCTACAGGAACATCACCTTTTCTAGGTGACAGCCCACACAGGCTGTGACCAGCCATTGCTGGAATAGCACGTCAGACTCCAAAGTTTGCTTAATCCTAAATCCCCTGGGCTGCTCTGTCTTGTTGGCAGTTGGGTTGGTCTTCTAGAATCCTTTAGGATCATCTGTATGAGCTTCAGCCATGGAAAGTAGTATGTGCTATAAAACGATGCCCACATTGTTGGACACCATAAAAATTATTTCTGTAACATGGTAAAATAGTAACAGTGAAAATTTCAAAACCACCCCAGAATTTACTTGCAAATGTATCTCCTAATCCTGAGGCAACCTATCATCCCTGACAGAAACATATGTCAGGAAGGTATCCTAATTTACCATTAAAAGTGATTGCAATTATATCTTTCCATGCCTCCTTCCAAAGCTGTTCTTTGCAATTCTGGGAGAATAGAAGGGCCAATATGGTTTAATTTGCTTTTTCAACAATCTGTACTGAATCCTTCACCAAGGAAATGGATTAACCATGAGGTTGTCATACACTTTCACATGGTAGGAAGGCAAACACATGCTCAGAAAATAAAGGGTGGGAGTCTGAATATATTCTCTGCAACAATAATAAACCTTTCAGATGTCTTTTTCTACAGCAGTCAAGAGAATTCACATTATAAATTAAGATACCAAGTTAATATTTAAAACAAGTTAGAAAAAGCTGAAGAAGTGTACTTCCTAGATTTAGCTATCTGTTCTTTGAGTATAAACACATGAAAATCATCCATTTCCAAGTGGGAGGTAGAAATTACATGGATATCAGGAAAGCAAAAAGCTGCAACACAAGGTAATAATCAAATTTGTCTTTTAAGCACAGTTTCAGGCAAAAGGCTTACGCCATAAGAGAAATCAGCCTCACTGAAACTGGAATTTTATTCCAGAATTTAATTGACCACAATATTTTCAAGCCCCAAAAATATATAAAACTGATCAAAGTGACACACAGGAAAAAATATAGCTTTCATAAGATTAATGCTTATTGTAAACTTGTTTTTCTTAGCCATATCCAGAATATTCATTTACATGAGCACATGTTGATTATCAGTCTCTCCTTTGAAAAAGGCTTCATTCAGATACCTGTTTATTTGTAATCCTGTGTTTGGAATACACTATGAAAGCTATAATTACCTTGAAATTCTGTGGCTAACGTATATTTAAAGCCAGGAATACTAAAATAATGCAAAACAACTGAGTTGCAATGGTAATACTGATTCCAGCAAAGAACACACCCATCAGCATCTAGCATAAACAGAACCATCCTGATTCTACCACCATCCTTATTCAAAACAGATTATCAAACCAAAGCCACTCCACACCCAGAAGCAAATAGGTCGAACACAAAATGAGTCAAAAACACAATTACAGCAGCCTGTCTGTACAGAGAGTTACCTTTTTTCCTTTCTTTTTCCTGTGAGCTGGTTTAGCATTTTTCTCCTTTGCTTCCTCACTCATTTTTCAGCAGGTGAATGTACAGGGGAAGGGGAATAAAAGAGATCACTGCTTGTATTCCAACATGCAAAGCCACTCAAGTATTCGCAGCGCTGAAGCCAAAGTCCATCTGCTGACGCTTCTCAGACAAGTAACAGAATAACTGCTTTTAAAGGCAGCCTCTGCTCCTCCTGCTCCGCCGGGAATCGCCCATAGCCTGGCTCTGCTTTCCTGCGAGAAGCGGGCTGCTCTCACATCAGTCCCGCCGCCTGAAGAACAGCAAAGGCGTTTTCCTCTCTCTTCCTTAACCAGTCTTTACTCCCGAGCTAAGACTCGCCGGCGGATCCTCGCCCGGTGCTGCGGGGCGCCGCCAGCCCCGCACGGCCGGCGCTGATGAGGAGCAGCAATTAGTGGCGGTGCTCACAGGGGCTCACCCGAGGAGGATTCGCCGTTCGTTCCCCGCAGACACGGAAAGCGAGCCCGAATCGCTCGGATTGCCGGCCGCGTACAATACCGACATGTGTTGAATGCATCAGGGCATACCAGAAAAGGAAGCCTCCAAGAGTGATAAAAGATCGGGTTACTGGATCTTAAAGCCACTCCCAGGCAGAATCAAACAATAAAAGGCACAACACGCTGCTGAAGAAATTGCTAGATGAGAGGTTTACGTTTCCAACAGCTCTATATCCCCGTCCAAAGGACCTGGAAATTGCCACTCTGAACAATAAGCTTTGCAATATTAATTATTCATCTCATCATAAAAGCAGCAACAGCATTTCGGCAAAACACACGTTTACAACTATTCCTGCCTGTGCGAGCTTGCTCCTCCCTTGTTCGCCTGTTCCTATGACAGGATTTGCAGGGTCCCTGCAAAGGCAGCTCTCACACAAGTGTTACGTGCCTCACGTATGTGCACGACGGGCAAGTCACAGATCATGTTTCCACATGCTGCCACCTACTCCGCTGAATGCTTTGGCTACTTCCCTACAAGTCTCATGGAAAAAAATAAAAATAAATAAATCAGGAGAGGGCAGAGACTTCAGAGCAGTAATTCTCTCCCCTCCGTGCCCATTAAGACATTACACACAACCCACAGGTTACCCACAGCCATGACAGCAGCCATCCAACACGTCTGAATGCCGTCATTGCCACATTTCAGGCTGTGCTCCTCTTTAGGCATAGCCACACATTCCTACATTGCCCCTTAGGATCCCCTCGGGGAAGGTGAGAGGGTGGAACAGGTATCAGACATCCTGCAACAGCCCCATCCTCTGTGCTCGGACTGCACACTTGAGGTAGCAAAATGCTAGTTTGCCCATTTCTGAGGTGAAATCAATCAGAGGTTGTTGGCAGAAGAGACAATGAGAGGGTTTGCTGTGTTGTTATTTTCCTGGGGGGGTTACAGGGTGGGGGTGATATTTGTCTGTTTGTTTGCATATTGAGGTTTTCCTTAAACAGGCAACGACCAATTAATACATGCATTTTGGGGGTGGTTGAGGTTCATATCAGGATCCTCCTGCCTTGCCTCTTTCAGATCTTCTCGCCCCTCACCCTCCTTTCAGCAGCATTTCACTCACGACAAACAACACGCGTACCGCAGACTAAGAAAAGAAGAAGATGTAATGCACTGATTCATAATGCTATTTGCCTGAAAGCTTTCTCCTCGGATCATTCCCTACAAATGAATTTCAGTGAGCCACCACAACAGCACCATCAGATGGAAGCTGTTTTCTGTGTGCTGGCAACAAGTCCTTGTGCTCGCTGTCTCCAGGGGCTGGAAACAAACTGGCATCACCTGACCCTGGGGCTCCAAACCGGGGAGTTCATTCCCCACCTCAGCCTGGCAAGGTTGGTGCTCTGAGGAACTGCACCTCATACAGTGCCCAGTTTAAATAAACACTGCCAGAACACTGCCCAAAATTAACCTTGAATCTTCTTTTAAGTCGCTGACATACAATGAAATTCCTACTTATAGACAATATTTTGGTACAAAACACAAACGCTGTTGATAATGCACAGGAATTTAATTTTCACCGGCAGCTTGTTTTTAATGGCCATCTCCAAGAACAAAAAAGCACCTCAGCCTTTGCCAATTTCACTTTTTCTATATGTTATGCTACAAACTAAACTGCTCTCTGCTGGTTAACAGTGGGTAAAACAATGCTTAAACAATCAAAATAACATCCCATCCTTAATGCCCGTACAAAGCAAACCTCCTCCCTTCAACTATGTGTGCATCCACCTGGACAACACATTGCTTTCTGAATTAAGTCCATATAGATAGAGTTCAAGCACAATTAACTGTGTATTCTTAAAAATAAGTTCAGGCTTGGATCCCTTACATTAGCCAACTAAAAGAAAGCCTCTAGTTTGTGGCATGCTTAGCTAATTGTATGTATAGAAAGCAGTTTTGTATTACTCTTTAAATTAAAATGTTATAAACAGTCAGAGCAACTTGTTGGCTGCCAGATGCTGACACACTGAAACCATTCCCTGATCTCAGGCAGCCAATGGAGGAATATCACAGGCTCCCACTGAACTTTGGTTATTCCAATGGGTACCTCCACAAGTCCAGCCCATTAGATAGAAACTGGTTTTTAGGGTTTTTTTAACACATCACATCCTGTCTATAACTCAGGTAGCACAGAAGATATTGAATTATCAGTGCCCTACTTCAGAACCCCTTTAATTTTTCATGTTTTCTCTCTCATTTTAACAAAAATGAGTAATCTCCCAAGCAATGGTATATTTAGAATGTGAAGGAAAAATCTAGATAAGCAATAGAAGAATTTTATAGTCACAAGATGCTCAGAGAGGTAGAAAAAGCTCTCACACTCCTCTCCTCCCATATTGCTCAGCTAACCATAGCAACCCTGCTGAAAAGAAATGTAATGAATCTCTCTTCTACCACTTGAAATAATCATTCATCTGTCAACATTTAGACACTTTTATGAGGTCTTGTTTTTCATTTACTCCTTACCTCAAAAAAATTGTCAAATTCTTATACTCCAGGTAAGGAGGAAAAAGAGGCAGCTAAGTACTAGATATTAGAGTCCTTAATAGAAATACACAACAGATTTCTTTGGAAAGGCTTGTAGGAAGGAAAAAAAAAAAAAAAGAATAAATTATTTTTCCTTCTTCATGTCATGCCTTTCAACTTTATTCCTCTGCAGAGCCACAAATTAACTTTGATAGTAAAACTATTATAAAGCAACTGCTGACATCAGTCTGTCTCTAAATTACACTATGGAAATTATTCAGATTATCCTTCTTCCATCCCTAGGCTTCTGGCATGCTCAGTGTAACTCTGTGCACTTAGATGCCTAAGGCAACTGAAATGGAAGGAGAAATGCCAAACAAGACTGCCTGGAAAAATTAAGATTTTCAAACACCCAAGAAAAGGCTCTTATGCACATCAAAGTGTGTCACAAGCAAAAATCCTAAACTTAAAAAAACTTTGTATTTTTAAGAAACAACAGGAGACAAGGAAAATTTAAAGAAAAGCTCAAAGCTTAAATGAAAAAAGCAAATAAAACAAACAAAAAAAAAAAACCCAAAAAAAAAAAAAACTAAAAGCAAATACCAGGGCAGAATTACCTTAAAATATGCTAAGGAAGCATTGGCATTCAGAAAGAACATATGCTTAAAGACACTGCAGTAATGCTATGATCAAAGCAGCAGTTCAATATATTACAAATTACAGCTCCTATCTACTATCTAGGTAGCCCTTGCTCACAGAAGCATTTTCATCTTTCCAACATTCACAACATTTCCTTTGTGGACGTGCACTTTCGTGTATTTTGTGTATGACTTGGTAAGCTAAAAGAACAACATGCAGAAATCTAACCCTAAGAAAATGCACAGCAGCTTGGAAAAGTGAAGTTCATGCTACTGAGCTTTGAAATCTTTTGATGGGTGATGAGAACACACACACTGCTCCCTGTAACTTGCTGCTTAATCACAGCACTGCCTGGAAGTGAACTTTCCCAACCTCCTCGATACGTATCAGTTCTAGGACAGTTCTATTTTTAAATCAAAATAACTCGCATAAGAGGACTAGAGGATGGGCCAAGTTCTGTCTATCAGGACAGTTCTATTTATAAGTTAGAGTGACTTGCATGCAAGAAGCGAGGGGGACACAACTTGTTATTGGGAACCTGTTTTGTAACCGCCTGCAATGGGATCTAAAATGAATGGCTATGGTAGTTCCTTGCTCTGCCAGAACACAGCCCAGATCCAAACAGCCAAGCAATTCCTAAGCCTAACAACAGGACTCAATACAGAGAAAACAGGCCAGCCAAAAGTCAGCTTTCTCCTAATACATGCAGAAACCCACAAGCTTAATTTAACAAAAAACTTACGGCATTCAGCGTTAACTGCAGGATCACTTTGCAGATGGACTGCTAGTGCTTCCTCAAGCAATATCCTACACTAAAAGCAGCCAAAACTCAAGGTTAAACCAAGTATTACCTAGACAGGACTGGAATTTGTGCTGAGAGTATGGAAGGCAAATTAACATGACTCCTCTTTCTCTTACAAAATTAAAACCGAAAGTCAATGTACAAGATGTATTTTCCTTTCAACTATGAAAGGAAGTACTTTGTGAAAACATGAAAAGCTATGAAAAATGTTTTCAGCTCAGTCTAGATTGCTTTTCCAAATCCATAATTTGAGCAAAACAGCAGCTTAAGAAAATTACAATTTAAATATTGGCATTACTAGACATCATTAACTAGACATTAACTTCATTAACTAGACATCTAACCTGGCCTGTTTACCAATCAGCTCTTGTTTACAAAGCTGCACATGTCCAAGAGTCCATTATCCCATGTCAACAGAAAAACAACCCAAAACCCCCTTATATTCAGGCTAAGATTATGAGAATAGAGTGGTGGTTTACGACCTAGCCACCATACCCTGTTGCTGGCACAATCCACTGTAGAACTACCAACCTGAAGATTTTCTTGGCCTAAAATTCCATGCTGTAGGTTACATCTGCCTCACTATCTCCTCCCTCCCTCTAAATGGCAGTCCTGGAACAATATTCCAGGGTAGAAGCAGAAATCAAATAAAGAAATAAGAGACCTCTGACCAAACTCTTGATGAAGAGAACTGCACTCTCCTCTGAAAGGAAAGAAGCAGGAAAGGAATTACTACAACTCCTTCAGGAGGACAGATACTGATATTAGATAAAAGATTAATTCTCATCTTTAAAAAGCTCACTGAGAATTAAATGCAAACAATGGTTAAACAACTCAGGTTAACAAGATAAAATGAACTTCTGTATTAAGTCTAGGGATGAACATGAGATGCTAACATGAATCAAAACCAAGCTGTCTTGCCTTCACAATTACTCTAACATATGTTAGCTAACTGAATGTAAGAGCCTCGAGGACAAACATCCCTTGAGGACAGAACTGAAGGGAGTCTGGGAGTGAAGCCCAGAGTGGCTGGGAAGTTACGCTCAGGGAGAAAGCAAGCTAAGAGATGAAATTCCTTCCCTGACTCCCTTCAGGGGCTAAATCAGCTTGCCTTAAAACATCCTTCAGTAGCTGAAATGTGCAAGAACTCCAGTCCATTAATAAGGGAATACCAATCCAAAAATTAGATAAGGAAAAAAGAATAATATTACAAAAGTCCTGCAAAATTTGTTAGCGCAGTTAATTCTCTGCTGACTGCATTTGAAAACACTGTTACATAAAGAGAACATACTTTATATCCAAGCTATAAATTCTTATTTACCAGCTGAGATACTTTGTGAAAAATCCTGGCTTTGATTTCACTCCTGTAGTGTTTTCCAAACAAACCCTTTTTTTTTTTTTTCAAACCTTCTTTTTTAGAAACCTTTTTTTTAAGTGTAAGCCTAGAAAAACAGACCATTTTGGTAAGCTAAGAGGTCAAGTTTTATACTAAGCACACATATTGCTGTCAGGAAAGTCTTGCAGAGGAAGGATGGCAGTGAGAGCAGCCCATTTTGGACAAACCTCCACAGTTCCCCACCCTACAAAGCAGCATTTCAGAGAAGGTATTGCAATGTCCCTTTCCTTCAGCACCTTGGCAGGACTTGGACAGCACAGGGTGCTTCCCAGCACGCAGTGTCTCCCCGTGTTTCCATCTGGGATGCAAGAGGACACCACCCAGGGCTGGTTTGCACAGGCTGTGTGGCATCTGCACTGCCAGGGGCAGGTGTGTGTCACCTCGCCACGGTGCCACCACGCCGGCTGGCCAGGGCTGCTGTCATCACAGGGCTCCACCAGGCTGTTTGTCAGACAACAGCGCCTCACAAGAGCTCATCTGTGGTCAGACCCCTCAGATCCAGCCCAACACCACCCCATGAAGTATGTGAGGCAGTGAAGGTGGGCAGGGAGCAGCTCCACGCTCAGGTGCAGCGCAGCCTCCTCCCCAGCACAGCGCTTATTGCGACAAGCACTGTGAAAAGGACAGGAGCGTCACCAGCCAGGGAAATGGTACAAGCCTTCATGGCAGATTATGCACAAATTCACTGAACTAGGAAGTGCTGAACAACCCAAATTTAGCTTTGATTCTAAGGCCCCAGGCTGCAAGATTTTTTTAAGCCAGACGCTCCTCCGAATTTCACTGATGAAATCACAGCAGCAAGAAAAGCTGCTCTTTTAAACATGGGGGGAGAAAGTAATGTTGGAGCAACTCCACTTTGGGAACCCATTTGGAGCATAAAACACAGTAAGCTATCTAGCAGATTTCTGCCTAATTAGAGAGAAAAAGATGGGTCTTGTGATAATTTGGTTAGGCGACAATTTCTTCATTTCTTACTTCTTAATTTAAATCACAATATCCCAAGTATCTGTTGTAAGCATAAATTTAAAACCGAAAGAGAAGTACTAAGTCACAGCACTAACTGAAAAATGCTTAACATTAAATTAAGTTAATAAATGAAGTTTCTACTGAGGGATAAAACAAAAAATATTTCTAGCTTCCTGACTAGAAATTATTTATAGCTTCCTGACTGTTGGGCCTATTATGGTCCAACAATTTCTTAAGCATGTATAGGAGCTGTCTAACAGTCATTTGCCCAAGTGCCTTTTAAAGACAAAACCCCCAAATTTGATACCCAGTCTACACTGTTAACAGTTATTGCAATATTATCTATAGAAGTCTGTTTATATTTGCACATAGACAGCTATACTACAATATAGTCCTGAGGTAAATAAGCTTATATAAACCATTAAATTAGAATTTTTTTTCCTCCAGGGATTAAATTTTCCCTACATGTTTTGGTTATTTTGCATTCTGACAAAAAACACAACCAAGGGCAAAACATTTGGGGGCAGGGAAAGAAAAAAAGAGGGGTTGTCTTCACTCCTACCTCTCATGCAATATGTTTCTCCTGCTCCATGTTTTAGGAAGGAAAAGGTGCCTAAAAAGGCTGTAAGACTGTTTCCATGAAAAACTAATAATTGGTTTGGGGGTTTTGTTTGTTGTTGGGGTTTTTTAACATCTCCAACAATTAAAGCATTTGGTTTTTTTGGTCAAGCTACAACACATACAAAAATAGGCGAAATGATGGCCATAATTATTTCACAGAGCACCAGATGATGGGTCATATCCTATTTACATTCCAGGCTGTATGCTGGCCATGATTAGATTTCTCTCATTAGAAGATCCGTGGATAGGAATAAATTCACAGATAATGGAGAGACAGAGACTAAACTGGAGGGAGAGTGTAAGAGGTCAAACAGCAAAATGCACTAAATGTCATCACTCAGTAATATAAAGAGAGACACTATTACATTTACTTTCTCCTCACCCCATGTCCATAATTTGTGGTGTCCCAGAGAATCTCAACATCTCACAGCAACAAATGTTTTTTGCTTCAGTGTGATTTTTTTTCCTTAAATCTCATGGAAAGAGTAAAAGTAGTTTGACATTTCACCTCTTCCCAATATGAAAATAACTAAAATTTTTCTTTTCAAAATATAACACTTCCTAATATGAAAATAAGTAAGGCTTTTCTTTTCAAAAAAACAACTATCAATCAATCATATGAGGCTGCCCTGGGTCTGTGCCTGTCATTAAAAACACACACTTTTAATTGGAGTTACGAAGTTAATTTACACACAGCTCAAAAAGGACAACTTCCATCTATCAAGATCTGTCAAATATTTGCTTCAACAGACCTGAATGAAAATTAAGAGTTTCTTCCTACAATCTGTTGATTTATAACACTAAAACAACGTACAGCTTTGTGCCTAACACACATTACAGAGATTAAAAAAAAACACCATCAATAAATTCCATTTTTCTATGTCTACAGAACTTCAAAGAATCTTCTCAAATTTGGAACTACACAAAAAGATTCTCTATTAAAATGTACAAATTTTAAAAAAACCAAACCATGGAGAAACACCACCTAAAACTGCCTTTCCATTAACTTAGCTCAGGCTAAGGAATAAAGTCTACCAAAAATATCAGTGAAGCATTTGAGGAGGGGGGAAGCTGTACATGACTCTATTCTTGCCTGGTTTCTGCAATAAAAAAAAAAATGGTCATAAAGAATACAGATTTTCCATCTTAGCAAGAAAATAATCTTTCCCAACTCGTGTTTTTGCCCACGCTGGTAATTAGCAAGTGACCTCCCTGCCTTTACCTCCACCCACAAACTTTTCCCTCTTAGTTCCTGCTCCCCTGCTATTGAGGAGGAGCAGTGAGAGAGGGGCTGGGTGGGATCTGGAGAACACCAAGAAAGGCCAATCCCTGTCTGGAACCAGTGCACAGGGCTCGTGCTCAAAGCCAGACACTTATGCTGCAATGTT
Source organism: Taeniopygia guttata (assembly GCF_048771995.1). Classification (NCBI taxonomy): domain Eukaryota; kingdom Metazoa; phylum Chordata; class Aves; order Passeriformes; family Estrildidae; genus Taeniopygia; species Taeniopygia guttata. Next base: position 8,281,078 of record NC_133031.1, on the reverse strand, counting down.
ACAGAGCTGCTCAGCTCTGTAAAGCTGAGACTGGGGAGGGCTGACATTCTGAAACCCACACCATGAGGATTAAATTGTTTTGTAAATAACAAAATCCTAAAGAAACAAACAAATTTTTAAAAATATTATTTGGAAGGATCCAAAAAATTGAAAGGAAAAATGTCAGTGAAAAATGGCTATAACCAGCATGTTTGCTCAATCTCCAATATATTTTTCAATTCCTCTTATCAGCTGGAAGGCGAGCAGGAAAAAGAAGCCTCTACTGGAGCAGCTAAATTGTTAAGGTGCACTTTGTCATTATGGCATGCACATCTTATGCATGCAAGAGCAATATGCAACATGCACTTAAGGCCTAGAGCTTCACATCTGCAACTTTCACAGCGGCGCTGCAGAACTGCTGAAGTGAAGGAAAGCAGTTTTTAATGGACACAGGGTAAAGGAGAAAGTAAACCTAAGTGTCTCTCTGTTTATATTACTGAAGGAAAGGAAAAGAGCTTTGTCTGTCTGAGAGCAGGGAGGTGCTGCACAGAACACAACAGGACTGTCATGATCCACACCGTGCTCGTGGTGCAGCTGTGACAGCAGCCACACGACTTGGAAGGGATGCTCAAGGTGGTGGTGCTGCCAGGCTGATAGAAATAAGTTTGTGTGCTGCCCTTTTAATGTGCAGCCTTCCCTCTCCCAGAACTGCTCGCTTTCAAGTGCTCCAGTAATCTGCTGAATACAGAGCTGGAGAGCCATGCAAGAAAAGAAATTGTGCAGCATGACATTGCAGAAGCTGGTCCCTGGGGGAAAAGGGCTCTCCTCTCATTATCCACATAATACAAATAACCCTTGTTGCTGCTGAACAGCTCTTTGTAATAATTCAGGCTCATTTTCACTTCAGATTAATATTTACTTGTACAAATATGAAAAATACAGTAACTATAATGTAGAGGAACACTTAAAAATCTATTAATGACCATCACAGGAATCAAAGAACCTTGTGAATGATGGCAGAGAATTAAAATAGAAATGAAAGTATGTTCCTTGAATCCAAAAGTCCAGTAGTTGCAACTCAGATCTCTCCAAGAAGCTGGGATGAGGAGGATAAGGTATATTTTAAAAGCACCTTTCATGATACTGTATTGTTTAACTGGCAGCAATCAAAACTCACAACAAGTAATATTGATGCATTATATGCAGAAACCTCCGTGCTGGGACACCAGACTCTCCACAGATTCTGAAAAGAATCCAACACTCCTTTTAGGAAATACCTGAAAGGATACAGTACCTTAGCCAAAATTTGAGATAGGAAAAGATCCTTACACCAGACCTTACAATCCTAGTGCCAACTTACTGTCCTATTAAGGGATAATAACCTCCAGTTTCAACAGGCTTGCAGGGTTAGAGCAAACTTCGCTATTTCTGCTACAAACACAAGGTAACACTAGACACTCAGTGGATATAGAAAAGTTTTCACCCCCTCAAGGCACAAAAATATTAAAGGGAAGCCCTTCTGGTCAGAAATTTAAACTTAAAAATTGTTTGTTTTCTCAAATACCAATCCACTGCTACAGTCTTATTCAACCAGTCTTCTTCCCTAGGCTCTAAATTGTATTTTACTTTGCTGAATAAAACATTTACTCAAATACTCTTCAGTGGTCACAAATTATCTATGGATAATCATCTAATATTTATGGACATAAACCTCTCTTGGGAATTTTTTCCAGAGCCCATTCTAAACTCCCATGAGGAGTCTCAGCCATTGTACTGGCCTAAGTATCTGCTGGAAGGACAGATGCTTTTTTTGCAGAAAAAAAGAGAAGTTAACACAAGGACAACACACATCATCTGAGCTCTTGGATGTGCCAGTGGAAGTCAAGGGTCTGCTGAAGTGTATGACAGCAACAGCACAGCAACCTCTGGCTCCCAGATAACTTAAAGAAACTGACTGGAGAGGTAAAAAAGAGGCTGAAAAGCTCTTTCCTTCTCCCCAGCTCAGGATCCTTATCTTGCACCACCTCTCCAAGGGCTTTCCAACATCTCATTTCTGTATGGAGAGCTACCAAGCATCGCCCGCATCTCCTCAGTCATAACAAACAAGACTCATACATGAAATATTTGCAAATATCAACTCATCTGGTTTCCAAACAGCATTTTACCATCACATTTTGTAGCATTTTCCATGGCAAAAGTCACAGTGTTGTCTGGAGCACATGAGAGTATAATCTGTTGCTTTCCAGCACAGCTGTTAAAAACCTTTAATCGATAGGTTCAGGTAATCCATATGATGGCATAAGTAAGAACACTGACATTGGTTTCAACACCACCAACATAGATTGACTTTGAAAAACCAAAACATTTATAAGCCTTTAGGGCTGCCCAATCTTTCCTTATTAATTCAAACTAGAATGCTCATTTTCCACTACTATTATACGCAGCCTCCTTCTCTAAATACGTTTAGGATCACAAGTTGCTATTTGGTCAATTTTCAGTTTCATGTGTAAATGCCTCAAAACAAACACTGCTTTTCTAAAACTTTAAATATGAGAAATTAGTGTGAAGTTTTTCAAGCTCAAAATAGGTGAATTATTATAGCCATGAAAGCACCTTAGAAAAAAGAAACCTCTCTACATTTATCAACAATTGAAACTGACATAGAGCATTAAAGGAGACCTACTGATACAATTTTTACTATAACAACTATGAACTTTAACTTCTTATATTTTTTTCCCTATTTCCCTATTTTTCTCATTTCTGTTTACTGTTTTGAACTTCACTGTCATTAATCTGGAAGTTCTCAAAAGAAGACCCTCAACAGTAAATTTGACTTAAAAAAAAAAAAGTGCCAAAATTTCTTTTAAATATTTGGTTTAAATACATATTTCTAGTCTAAGCAGGAGAAACAACAGCAAGAAATGACTGAAAGCTCTGACATTGTGACACTGACCTTGAAACAATCTTCTTTAGTGTTACTTTTCACTTACCGCACTAGTTAAGCCCTAACAATGCAGTGGATCATTACCAAAAGGAAAAATACTCCTGCTTTCTTGATATTGAATTAACATTCCTGTTTAAAAGACCTTTACAACTCTGTTTTTCCCTCATGGCACAATCTTACACATTATCCACATGCCACCTCCACATTGCTTATACAGCCACACTTACAGGATCTCCTTGCTGTAAGAAGGACCTCAAGCGCCCTCAACACCAAAAACTGTGTTCTGATAACAGGAGGCAGTACCAGGAACAGCTTCCCATAAGCTGCATCAGTAAGGTTCATATTTCATTATCTGCCCGTGGCTTTGTGCTTCAGAGCAATTTAATATATTTTATTTATACAATAATGTTTATATTTATTATATTTATACAATTTTGTTGCCAGAAAGGCAGTTTAACTTACATTGATAGTCCCAATGACCATTAGCCAGAAATGTTATACTTAAAACACCCATTTTCAAAATCTTTATCAAATCACTTACTGATTTTGTGAAGTTCACCTGATTCTACAACTCCAGGGGAGGTCATAAATGCTTCAGGGATACATAATTATTATTAACATATGTAGAGGAAAGTGAAAGTTTTTAGCATATGCTGTGTATCCAACACCTTTAAAGCACTAAAACAGTTCCAATTTACATAACTATTTCATTTCAAGCTGCAAGAATTTGCTAGCACAAACTGTTTCAAGTTGTCAGTATTTTTAACAAATTCAAAATGGAATGCATTGATCACTTTTTGTAACAGCTTATCAGATGGTTGATCAGACTGAACACAGACAGTGGAATTTCTCTAGAAGTACAAGCCCATCTTTCCCTCTGTACTAGTACTCAATTAAATTATATGCATAAAGGAGAGTTGCCATGATATTCTTCTAGCCCCATACAGGGATCCATTATGTCTCTGATATTGCTGCTTCTAGCCAGTTCAGCCCTTCTGCAGCTTGGACCTTCTTGCCCCCCATGGTAGATCACTTCTTGGTCACAAACTACCAAATTCAGTTACTGCTTGAATTTCCTCCTCACAGGCTTCAAAGCTTTGGGTTCATCTCTTTTAAACCTCTCTGGGACAATATTTTTTTGATCTCTCATGCTTTTTGGATTAGCAGCAATCTCATCCCTCAGCTTTGTCTCAAGGGATTATAGGAAGGAATGAAATCCTTTCATGATTCTGACTTGACTGAAAAAAAAAATTGCAATAGAAGTTACAGAGTTTCTGTCTGGTTTTGACAGAAGAGTTCCCAGTCTCCCACTCCAAGGAAGGCAGGCAGTTCTGCTGCTGGCAGGATGTGAGAATTCAGGGTAGTTTCTATTCATAAGAAGTACAAAGTCATCTGCTTGTCTAAAGAAGACTGCCTCAAAGTGACTGGCACCCCTGACTCTTCAGGCAAACTTCACCAGTTCTCTTCCCCACTTTTGGGTGATCTCTTGATGTTACCAAAGACAAGGTTTGTTACAGTGCAGGGCCTTCCCTGTCCTTGGGGATTGTTTCTGTGAGCAGCCACTGCTTGGAGTGAGGTTTCACTTATTACCTCTCCTCCAACAGGTGCTCCAGACAGAACAAAGTGATCACATAATGGAAGTTTGGAGGCCAGCCCAGAAGCTTCGCCATCTTCTGCTGGGGCATCACCCTGTCCTGTTATTTCAGAAGCCAGGAAAGCATGTTGGAATATAAACCTCCTGCCCAGCACTTTGCATATGAAATTGCTGCATTAGGAAATAAAAAAGCTTACTTGTAATTAGAGGAAAAAAATTCAAAATGGTAATCTGTTTGAAAGAAAGGCAGAAAGTGCTAACAACTGCTACTGGGTTTGGGGCTTTATTCCTACTGGGAAAAAAAATCATACAGGAATACAGAAAGTAACAACCAATAAAAAACACTTAATTGCAAAAGGCCAAATAAGTTAAACAAACCCAAACCATAGGTCACTGATACTAGGAAAAAATAAATGGTAGGGTTCTGCTGATTGCTGATGTTCTTGATGGCCACTACAACAACATTTCTGTGGTACTTAATTACCAAGGAGCTTAGACAATTTTTGAGTATTTAATATGACTGTCTGCCTGCATGGAGTAAGACAAACCAGATCTAACTGAAACTTGAAAGAACATTCTGTCTTCCTGAGAACCATTAATTTATGATTTATGTATTTATGAAAGTATTCTGAAAGGAATAGTGTACAATAAGTTCCCAGCTAAAGCAATATTCAACTGTCAGAAATAGCTGTGCTAGCTCACTGGTTTATGCTCCTGAACACTGAAAAAAAAAATACCTTCCTTCCCCCTCATGGTTAAGAGTTTTTGTATTTGCACAGCAGACAAAACTTAAATTGGAACTCACAGTTATGACAATGCTTTTAAACACTCACAACTGTGCAACATTTCCCTGCTTTACCATCTAGCAAATTGCATCTAATTACTCCACCTGTCCCAATTCTCACATATGATTTACATACAATTTTGTAACATTTTAAAGTAAATTGTTCTGTTTACATCAAGTGAGGCTCAGCTATTTAAAACTAAATCCCTAACATTGCCCCTACTCTACCTGCCAATCAGTACATCTCTGTCTTCTGATCGCAGTGCTCTGAGTAGAACTTTGCACTTTATAAAATAAATGTTTATTTTACAACTGAAAATCTTCGTTTTAGCTTTTAAGCACAGGAACATGCAAATACCCTCTAAGTAAATAACAACCTCCTCTGGGACTTCTAATAACCATAAGCAAAAATTAAAGGCAAAACCCATTCATTTGCTATGCAGTTGCATTATATTTTTATCTTCATAAAGGAGTTCAGAAGATCTCAGATGCCTGTCAGGGCTAAGTATGAATACAACTAAAAAGGCAATATAAAGTGCACACTGCCAGAAGCAGTTTTACTATCAGCTGGAGAACCAATGCTAACACTGAACTTTTCTTCTTTCCACTAGTTGACAATAAAACTTAAAATAATTTTGGAGGAGGAACTATTGCCCAGGCACAGATCATAGCTATAAGACATACTATGGCAAAAGTGTAAAATCAAATACTGTGTTTTTTAAGTCATCATATTTTCCCAAAAATTATTTTGGTGGGGCTTTTTTATGCCACAGATTCCTGAACAGAGTCTCCAAAAGGCTCCTCAGTTACAACTGCTACGTTCAAGGTTAAAAAAAGAAAAAAAAACCCAAAAACCTACAAAACAACTTCTGCATTTCCCAAATTCCAGGATCTAGCAGTGCATATACCTGGATCAGCAAACACCATATAAAGGTTAACAGTGCTCAATCATTCTACAGAGTTTCTGCAAGGCCCATTTATTCTCCATGGCCTTGGACATACCACGCTGTGCACCACTACCCAAGAGCCACCTCATGCCACTGTCTTCCAACTCTCAGCCTTGCAGTTTGGGTTGGTTTTTTCCAGTCCTTACATCTGGCTATTTCTATTAACTCAATTTATCTTTAAACAGAGGGGCCTACAGATGCCAACTCTAATTTCCAAGCCCTTATATCACAGCCTTGACCAGACAGAAAACTGGCACAAAAGACTGAAGTGGTGAACTACATTTGTAAAATGCTGCCATCTGATTCTCATCCCACACAAATATGTAATTTAAGTAATGAAAAAAAAGCTTTCGTCTCAAACATCAGCTTGTTCAAAGCTCTTGAATTAAGTAAAATGCTGGAATTTGCATTGAGTCATGACAAAGGAGGTGTAAAAGTTAAGAGATAACCTTCTGAACAACAATAAAAAGAACATCCTTAATGTCAGGCAAAGAGAAAGTAATTACATTTTTAAAGACTGTCAGTTTAAAAACACACAGTTTAAAGAACTAAAATGGTTTTAGCTCTTTTCACAATTTTGTGAGGTCTTCATATTTTTTAAGCTTTGCCTTATTTATAAAATGTTTTATATTCCATATAACTTTCCTCACAAGAATATTGAAACTAATTTGTTAACATAAACTTCTGTCAGTGAAATTTAAAGGGAAATGTATTTCCCTCAGCTATTAAGACATACAGTATTTCACATACTGGAGTAATTTCTACTCTAAGCCCCTGAGGGAACAAGAATAGGAACTGAATATTACAGCAGAACTTGGGATTAACACAGGCCTCGTGTATGGTGACAGTGTGGGCACAAAGTTTGGGAAGAAATACTGACCAGTGATGGCCATTTAACTTGGAGATTCCCACTATAAATAGTTACCAGGCAGTTGTCCCCCCTGGTCAGTGCTCAAGAGGAGGAGCAGAAAGCAAAAGAAGAGAATGATTGCTAAGCAGGAACATTTCTGGCTGTTTGCTGGAAAATCCTTGCTTTCCTCCCTCAGTATAGGCAATGCAAGGTTCAGTTCCAGGTTGAGTGTCAGCACAACACAACAGGGAAGCAGCAGCACAACTTCAGTGCACAGCTCTGCGGCAGCTGCAAGGCCAACAGCCAGGCTCAGCTTCCTTAACTCAAAAGCTTTGTTGCACATAATCCAACAATTATACAATCAACCTTGGCAAACAAACAAACCAACACAAACCCATCAAAAAAAAACCCCAAAACAAGTTTAACAACGGCTTTCCTCTTTCTTCCCTCCTTTCTCATGGGAAGTAGCTTTCCAGAGCATTCAAAGGGGCTTCCAGTCCCCAAGAAGATTAAAAACAAGAGCCACGCTTCTTCCATTACATGCATTAAGCTCAGCAGAAGGTATCCGAGATTGTCCCAGTTAGAACATGGAAAAGGGATTAAAGGCAAATAGTGCCAGCTTCAGCCATTTACTCCTTCCAATTCCTTTCCAGTTCACACTGTAATATTCCTGCCTTATTTAAATTTATGACACTTTTAAAGTTCTAACAGGGTTGCCAAGAGACGTTTGTACCAGTTCATGTCACAGTGTCAGTGTGAGAGCTGAGTGCAGCTGCTTGGAAGGTTTGGAAGTGATCAAGAATGTTTCTTTTCTTCTGAGATGGTGGCAGCTGCAGGACTAGTCTTCATCCTTCTCAGCTGAATCAGAGTAGTTTGGATGACCACATACAACATTTGTAACAGCAAAATTCAGAGCACTTCTAAACCTTCACACTTAAAACACAAAATAAAAACATAGCACCGAAAATTGAGTGACACGCTTGCCCACTGAAGCTTGTTGCCCTGCTTGATACTTTAAACATGTCACTAGGTCCAGCAAATCTGAAGCATAAGTAGGAGACAGCTCTGCCAAATGCTTTTATTGAGGAAGAGAAATGCATCAATACAAAAGGCATTTATTCTATTAAACAGTTTCCACACCTAGGGAGAACGATGGCAAAGCTGAGATACACAATCAGGTGACATACACTGAGCAGACGATGCCACAAGTCTGTGAGCATCTGACTCCCACAGCCCCAATGCTCACATTTGCTTCTGTAGGTGACAACCAGGACAACTTATGTGACAACTTCTGTCCACTTGCAGTACAAAACCAGAGAAACATACCTCGAAGGACACCTCATTCTCTGTGCAGTAAATCATGCTCTGTCTTGCCTTTTAATTTACCAAGGAATCAACTAAGATAAATGCTACCCAGGCAGAAGGGGGGGAAAAACCCAAACAAACAGATGAGGGAAAAGCAAATGAGAAAATTCCTGTCCAAAACATCCTGAAATCCGGTGATTTTGTCCACCTTATTCAAGCCTGACATAACAGAAGGTGGTGTCTACCAGAACATTACTGGACTAAACCCAAGGGAATAAGGAGGAAGTTGCACATTTGACAACTGTAAGTTTCTCACACATTTTCTAGGTGGTATTTTAGAGGGAAAGGGAATAATTATTCAAATGCCAACACTTAGGCATAAGAGTGTAACATACCTTTATTTCTCTTCAAAAGGATGAATAGTTGCACATTCAACTGATAAGGATATGGCTGAGCCCTAAGATAAAACTGTATGACTGCTATTTTCTAAGCGTGGTCATGGAACAAAATTGCTTTCAATCACAAGTGAGCGCAGTTCAAATGACTGACAGGGGATTTTTGTTCAAGAATAAGCAAACTCTGTGACAAGTGGTCTTTAGGATGTTCTTGTTATATCAAAGTGTGTAAAAAACAGCTCTCCTAAACAATAGTGTCTTCCATGTGGTTCATGTGAAGAGCTGCTGCTTATTTATTCACATAAACCAAGCAACATCTGTGATGTGGAACAGAAGATCGACACAGATTAATTAGAAGAGGCTCCAAAATAGTGAGGACAAAAGTATAAGACTGTAGATAAAGACATTCACCACAAGTACTTGAAAAGATCAGGCAACATCAAAAATTTTGCTGTGTAGCACTTACCACAGTTTTCCAGTGGTAAGCTCAGCATTATAACAGTACATCGAGGATAAAACCAAAACAAACACTGTCTAAACATTGAAAACCCAGGGAATGAACAAAAGTGGCATTTTTAAGGTTTACCTTTCTAGGGTTTCCTGGAGGGTAGAATTTGTGGTATATCTAAAAATAAAGAAATTAGATTGAAGAGAGTTAAAACTGGTAGATAGAAAAATCTCTGTAGTAGTACAAAAACATGGTGCTTAAATGCAAAGACAACATTAGTAGGGCCTACTGTGGAGCAGTTCAAAGGCCATGAACACTCAGCAAAGATCCCAGGAATGCACTCACTACACCTTACAGAAAATACAGTGTGGAGCATCAGCATTTGGAGTATGAAGACACAAATATACCATACATCTGACTTATGTCACCATAAGTGCCTCACATCCCATTGAATGATGATGTCTCACTGTGTCATGAGGATATTGCATAAACCAGGGTCCTACATGAAAAAAAAAATTAAATCTGTGTGTGCTGTAAATCAGTTCATCCAGTTTTTCTGAGGAGATCCATGCAGTGTCACAGGGCAAAAGATTGAGTCCCTCAAAAAGGAAAAGAAAAAATAAAGGGTGTGAAACATTGAGATGCTAGGCAGGAAGAAATGCCTGCACAGCACCAAAGAGAGCGTGACATCTCTGCAGCTCTGCCAAAACCTACAGAGAGGCAAAGAAACTACAAGATCAAGTCTATAGAGAAAAAAAACCACAAAAGGGAAAAAAGAAAAATAAAAACCACAACAGGACAGAGACAGCAGCACAGTCTCCTTTTAAGCATCTCTGTGTTTTGCATTTGAGCACCCACAGTGCTTGACCAAATGCTTTCCAACAGGGAGAGCAGTCAGAGATATGACTGCATAAACAATTTCTTGGCAGGGGTTGGGAAGGAGGCCAAGCAGATATCATGGAGCTAGGACACAAGAACCATTCTTGGATCTCTACAGAGTTAGGACTATCCAACTGCTCAGTTCCTCAGGTGAAAAAGCAGGAAGCTGGACTTGCCAATCTAATGAAGCACTGGCTTTTTATGGAAGTCCATCTGTTCCAACTCTCCGGCTCAAAATACAAGGAATGTAAGAATCAAAAAAGAATGCCAACATGATTCTAGAAAAGAACGGTATTCTACTTGCTCTACTAAATCTATTTGAAATATACAGAGACTATTTGATCAGCCCAGCTGTTAGGATGAAAAGCAAAGAGGTTTGTTTGGGGGTTTTTTGTTTTGTTTTGGGGTTTTTTTTTGTTTTTTTTTTTTAATTTCAGGAGTTGTCTGGAGTTTGTGGTTTGGTTTTTGGTTGTGTTGGAGTTTTTGAAATAGTATTTATACATTCCCACAGTATAGCTGCTCACTGTGAGGTGTTTAATTTCTATATCCACTACAAAACACTCAGCCAAGCTTTAAATTGCAGACACGTCTCTACTTGCATTGTGAAAAAAAAAATATGCAATGTGGCAAAATTTAGTTGGAATAAGAATGTGCTCTACTGTCACTGATTGGCCAGACAATATCATCTGAGCAAAAATCCCAACTTCATTATAGAAACAGTCCCACAGAGAACACTGCCTAGAACTGCTCATTTTATATTACTCTTCTAAAAAAAGTTATTTAAAACTCCTTTAAGAAACTAAGCTCAACACTTTCTTTGGTTTTTGTTACAGTAGGAACATAGTGATTATCTTGAAATGGTGGAAATTCAGACTGTACTTACTTTTAGCACTATCTATCTAAGGATCAGCTAATTCTCTATATTCATATGAAAATACAAGTAGGTCAGGGTATTCCCTTTCCCAAATGAATGTCTTATGTACAATAACCCCAGTAATGAAAAATAAAATATTTTCACATCATGTCCTGAATTTTTATCCCAAGATTTATTTTGAATACAAAACTTTTTACTAATCAACAAAATAATAGAAGTCAAATAGCATTGTTGAATAACTCATTACAATCTTCTCACTACAAAGACAAACAATAAACCTTTTAAGCAATTATTTGGCTATAATTCTAAACAAACAATAGGTTCTGCCTCTGTAAACACTGACCTGGCTCTAATATATTAGTTATGCAAAATATTACACAGATCACTCAACAATCCATCCTTAATGTACCTGAAGAGGTCTTTACAATCCCTAGTGAATAATGCATGTTTCCATTTTGCCATTCTCCTACATCATAAAAGCACCACCATTAATTCAGCTCTTTGATATCTGAACACCACCAAAAACCAGCCAAAAAGCTGAAGGAGAAATTGCTTTAAAACTCCTATCTATTTCCCAAATGGATCAACTAAATAGTCCTACATATATTTGAAATAAACCAGCATCTGAAGAGATTGGCCATATGCTAAACTGTCACTCTCCCATAGTGAGTGATGAATTAGGCTGGTTGTGTAGCTGGCTGCTTACTACAATACTGTTCATGTCACTCACATATGCTGCTTTGGCAGTTCTTACAGCTTTTTGTAAACCAAGCTGCACGTTAGATTTGAGAACAAATTACAGCTCAAGATCAGCTAAAAGCACTGAACTCCTGACTGATTTCCAAAGAACTGGAAGAAAGAAACACTACAGAAGATTGGAAGGGTATAAAGAGAAATTGCAGTGCCTTTGAAACCTGCATGATTAAAAGCATGAGAAAACTCCAGCCACCTAGACCCAAGTCCAAAATTCAGTGTTTGCTGGAATCTGTGCAATCTGGGCAGTTTTCTGTCAGCTGGGAAACTGTAAAGTCTACGGCAAAGAGAATGCACAGAGGGAGGAGAACATTCATCCACAGCACCTGGGGAATATATACCAGGATTTTAACTAGCTGTTAAGAGGTACGGAGGTAAAAGAATCCTTATGTCAGTGGCCTAACAGCCAAGAGGCTGCACAGTAAAATATGCAAAAATGCAGTGAAATGCTTCTAAGTAGGTATGTCTGAATCCCTACTCAAGGTTCTGGTTACTCAAGAGTTGCAGCAACAAAACCAAGCAAATCAATCCTTGGAGCATTGCTGTCAGAGGAGCAAACCATCACAGTGTGTCTGTGGCCAAAAGGAACAAGAACTCGGGTCTTTACAGTGTTTTTTACATTTCATAGGAATGTCAGTCCCCAAATTACCCAGAATTTGCATTAGGGAAAAAAAAAATGTTATTTTGACAGCTTTATAATCCAGGTGCCCAGCATTATCACATTATCTATAAAATCTCTTCTGATAAATTAGAAGCTGAGTGATTTGGGTTGCAGATTTGTGGTGAGGGGAGAAGTGGAATACACCTTTACTTTCTCTAAACACAAAAATACTTTTAAAGGAGTCCTCCAAATTATGATATTTTTCAAAAGCTGGATTAATCTTGCTCTTGATTAATTTTCTCTTCATTTACTTTTAGACTACACTGAAGCTTCTGTAAATGACAGAACTGCACCACTCTGTTCTTCCCACAGCTGCCTGTGTGCTGTGTCTAATAGCAGAGTTTGAGAGAGCACAGATGTAGAGATCCATGGAGGCACAGGGCAGCACCCAGTGCAAGTCCCTGCCCATGGTTACCCTGCTGAGTGGTGCTCTAACAGCCAGGCCTAAAGACAATGTTAAATGCAGACATGCACACAGCTGTGAATGGTGCTTTGTGAAATACTGGGTTTAGGTTTAAACTCGGGAACAGGCACCTCTAAGCCTGACCTAACACCTTCACTGATGCCTGTTATACTCCTTTGTCAGGTAGTGGAGATAGCATTACTGAGGAAAGAAATTTGTTTTCCATCTGCAATAAACTTGGCTCCAGGTTAAGCACCCCAGACAAAGTCTACCCTGTTATTTGCCCCATGATCAGAAAGAATATGAAATATCCAGTGCTTCCATTACCTGGAACAGTAACTACATCCCAGACAGGACCAGTTACACTAAAACATCCATTGTTACACATAAAAGCTTCTCCAATCCAATAATGAGAAGACTAATTTGATAACAGTAAGGCTTCACCTTTTTAAGATGCAGACAAGAAAAATATCCATGTATTTCAACAGCAATATTTAACTGTACCATTGGTAGGACTCTGGAATTTTTATGTTATGGTAAAACTTTTAAACAGATCATCTCAGTTACTGATTTTACATTTCAACAATAATAAAAGTGCAACATTTCTGGGAGAAGTTTTAAGAGTTTTTTCCCGAGGGCCTTTTCTCTCACATACTCCCTCTCACACCACTCAGTCTATGTTCTGAAGTCACATGGGGGCTCAGGTTAGTCCCATTACTCACTAACAAAAGTAGCCAGAGAAAACAGACATAGATTTATAAAATCTTCCTGAAAATCTCCGTACATTCTACAGAAGATTACTACTTCCCCTCAAGGTTAGAAGCAGCAGCTAACCTTCAGCTGATGTATGAATTCTGAAGAGATCCTTCTCTTCAGAACTGGTACATTTTAAATGTTGAAATTATGTACCTGGTCCCATTTCAACACAGGCTTTTGTTGCATTTTAATGTCTTGTGTTTGGTAGCTGGAAGCCAGCAAAGGGGACACGAATGCTATTACTGGTAGCTAATGGATATTCTTCTTGAGTTCAACTGCTGAACTACATTTTGAATAAAGGGCTCAATTCCCAGAGGGAGCAATCTCCTTTCATGATTGCCCAATGCTTAGACTAAAGGAGAATTCTCTGCAACTATGAAGTAGGGGCAATGTTCATATTTCTATTTCTAGGTTCCCACACAGATTGCATAGCACAATAGTAAGTGAATGCAGGTCACATCCAATACCATAAGTTCTACAGGTGGACATTTTCATATGACAGTCCTTTCTCATTCCCATTTTATAATAGTTTTTTTATACAGAGCACTCCTCTGGATAAAAACAGACTTAAAGAGCATGCAGTAACAACAAAAACCTCTACTTTTTGAGCTGTCCCACTCAAGATCTGCCACTAGCTCCCAGCCGTGTGCTCACAGTTTATGTCCACCTTGGTCAGCTGCCCCACACAGTGCTGCGTTCACACCGCTCTGAGCCACCACAGCATCTGCTAACAGACAGAAAGTTTCATGTTTCAGGGTTCCCTCAGCAACAAAAGCCACCCTCGCCTGATTATACTCTTTATTGATGTAGAGACACCCCCACAATTCAGCTTAGCCCTGCTTTGAAGCAGCACTCCTGCAAGATTACTGCTGCTTCCAGTTGATCTCTGCATCTGTGTCTGCCTTAAGAAAAGGGTTAAAAGCCCAGTCCTGGAAGGCACATCCTGCAGCTCCACTGGCTGAAATGGCAGAGGCCAACCCCACCAAGGCTGCCCTTGGCACAGGGAGTCCTGGACACCAGCTTCAAAGCATTGCTCCTCTGCCACATGTCTGCAGCTACTGCCACAGCTGCAAAATGAGAGTATTCTCACTCCACCACCACTGCTGAGCACGCTGCTGCAGATACAGAGTAAATTCGGAAAATGAGTCACCTGTTTTTGGAATTCTCTCTAGATAACTGCACAATAACTAATGACAGATCCCCTCAGCATCTGCCTCAATGCCCTTTCTGTTCCTCCATATATATGCAGTAGAACACTTCACAGAAGTCAGAGCCTGAAGTCCAAGTCTTTGAAGTTCCTTTATGGCTTTTTTAACTCCAGTGCAAGACACACTTTTAATCTCACCCCAGCTAGGTCTAAATAAGAACTTGGTTTGTTCAGGCCATGCGTTTTCTGTCTCAGGAGTGCTCAACTGGTTGACCACCCAAACATCTGAAGTGCCCCTAGAGACACCAGGACTCTTGCCAGGACTTAGGGCTGTTGACACCTGATTCTTGCATTTTAGTAAGGCTTTTCAAAACATGATTAATATTTTAAGACTGTTGATGAAATGGCATAATCATCTAGCAAAAAGGATTTTCTCTTAAAAATATTATGAAGACAAAGAGCAACTTCTTCCATAGTATCATAAAATAAATGCATAAAATGCTTCTTATTGAACATATAACATGACTACACTTCTAGAGTGCTGTATGATTTAAGTTGTCTGGGTTGTTTGGGTTGGATTTAATTGCTCAGCCGAAAAAGAAAAACTTCTTTCAAGACTGAAGCTGCTTCCTTGCTTTGTATTATTAATTTGTACAGAAGTGCTGTGTGTATTAGACAATCTGCATGTTTGCTCAGTTATAGACCTGCAAGCAGGCTCAGCCTCCAGTTTAATTAACATTTCATTGCAATCTACTGGTATGCTAATTAATAGCTAATCAGAAAGTTCCCAGTAAGTATACCAGATATTTACATTCAGACTTGCTATTTTTAAAAGCTTATAACTTATAGCATTTAGAACAGTGAAAATAAATCAAAGTCATCCCATGCCACACAATTTACTTCCAATATTTTTCAGAAAAGAGTAATTAACTTCTACTCAAAATGCACTTGTATGAGAGTATCATCAATATTAGGACAGCAAAAAAGAATTTCAAACATGAAATTCCATGGGTATCATTGCATAAGATTTATTTTAACAAATCCCTTCACCCTCTCCCATGCAAAATTTACATTTATATTAAAAGAAACAGCTGACATAGCACATTAATAGGCTATATCTAATGTAATGCAATTAACGCTCAACTCTCATCAACAGGAATATCTTCTTAGATATCAGAGGAATAAAGCCCGTGGTTCATTCACTGGTGAGGAGAAAGAAGGGAAAAAAATTAGGAAAAGCCAAACTAAAACCCAGAAAATGGCTCAGCAAGCCAACACATGACAGCTGAATGCCAAACCCTCCTGTCCTGCTCATACACAGCTTTGAGCTGCATCCATGACTTGGAGACTTCAGAGTTCAAATCATGACAGCTCTGCCCCTTCCCTCTCCTCAACAGGAGCCAACAGACACACTCTGGACTCTGCAGTCCCAAGCTGGCCAGGAAAAGACTCACTGATCTCATCTGTTGTTCCACCAAGGCTCAGTACAGTTCTATTAACATCTGGCTGATGAAGAAACGCCACGCTGAGCCCACTTGGCAGCAGGACTCTTGCCCATACTGGCAGTGGATAAAGGTGCATAGGAAGTGCTCACACACTGCACTTTACTTGGCATTCACTGGTGCCTTCACAGCTGATTGCTACCAACAAACAAGGGCCATCTGCAGAGACAACTAAAGTCATCATGAGAGACTGTTCAAAAAGTGCAAGTTATGTAACTTAAACTTAACTTTTCATATTCCTCCTGGTAGAGAATGGGCTTGTTCCCCAAGAGCTGCTCGTGCTCTGAGTGAGCACTTCAAATCAAATGCATACGAACCACCTACAGACTAACACTATTTCAAGACTGATTTTTTTTTCAATATACTTTTTTCAGTCCATCAAAAGAAAACAAAACTCAAAATTTCAAGTTACCAGGCAATAGCTAGGTTTATTCAATTATGCAATGGTTATGTTTCTATGTAAAAGATCACAGACAATAAATTTCCAAGTAGCCAAGCATCAGCTCTGCTTGCAAAGTTAGGTTAAGGGCACAAGAATGCATGCTGAAGCACAACTCATTCTTGTTATCTTGTCAGATATTTTGGACTCTTTTTCTTTTGCACATTAATTTCAGTGCTCCAGAGAAAGGCCTCCACAGGCAGAGCCTGAGCATACTTCTGGTGTTTCTGACACAAAACAAAAACTTGTTGAAGCTCTCTTCAGGAAAACTCTAAGCTTGAGCATTGTTTTCATCTTACAAACAACATCAAATCTACAGGCCACAGACAAGTGCCTCTTGGGCCTTGTGTTTTGATACCTATGAGGATGACTGAGCAGCTTTATACTCTCCTCCTGTATCCTCTCTTTTCTTAATCTAATTGGGAATAAAGGATAGAAAGAAACACAGAAACGCCCCACACAGCCAGTATCAGCCAGGTGCAGAGGTAGAGCAAAATTCTTACAGCTGGTGATGCCAATTAAAAACTCCCACAACCCCAGTGAAATTCTGGCAATTTATTGCAGTCTTAATTCGTTTAAAAGTGTTGTTTCCTGATTTCTAGCAGCTATTCTTAATTTCTTTAAACTAGTTTGCCAGGCACTGGGGGGGAAAGGAGGGGAAGTGACAGACAGAAAAGAAAATACATTAAAATGAGCTTCCCATCACTTCTAACTGATCAGTTCTAGATTTTTATATATATATCTAAATCTCAAGAAGCTTAAATGTCTGCTCATGTTAGCACAGCTCTTCACTGTGTGGATTATTCATACTCCACTTCCTGCCTTTTAATATAAATCAGTGTTTAAAATCTTTTCCTGTTTATTAGAAAAAAAATCCTAGCTAGAATAAAAAAAAAGGGCTCCACAAAAAATCAATGGCAATCAGGACAAAAAGCAAAGCCTGACCTGGTCATTGCAAATGCCCATCTTCATTGATTCAAAGGAGCCATGTGTTTTAACTGCTGCTACACCCACATACAAATTACAATTATTAAACAAAGATAGCAGCTGCTTATCACAAGAGAATCTCAAGCCGCTGCAAACAAAACCTCAAGCTGAAGATATTTTTTAAATGGATTAGCATAATTATAAAATAAAAGTACATTCTCTTCCCCCTCTCACAGTGGTTTGTTTATTTTTAACCAAGCACTTCAAGCATACTGCTCTTAATCAAGTTTGAGGCTACTGTGAGATAGCATTTTCAGGAGGACTGTGTGATTCAGGCCAGGCTGTCTGGCTCAGCTGGAAGCCAAACCCAATCTGAAGGAACATAGGAAACACAAAAAGCCTTGGCCTTCCTGGCTCTCAGCTTTTAGTGTGTTATAAGACAGCATTGCTTGAAAACAAACTCAGTCATTTGATTATCAATTCACATTTAATTTCATGGTGTTCTCTAAGCAAGGGTATAAAAAAAAAAGTCTTTTTCAGCACAGACATTTGAAAAGTGAAACAGCTTACAGAAAAGACTCCAAGAAACATCTGAAATTCTAAATTCAGTTAGGAAAGAGGCCAAGGGATCTGTACAAACCCACTCTACCAATTTAAAGAAAAAAAGGAATATGACTTGATGAAGTAATTTTGAGTGTTTAAATCTTTAAAGAATTTGATCCAGCTTAAGGTCTTTAAGTCACCATTTTTATCTGCTAAACACAACAATTACACCATCAGAACCATGACAGAATTAACCCCCTCTAGGGCTGTTGTGCTCTATGGCAATAGAGAATAAAATCCTCCCAGATGTGTCACATCACTTCAGGACACTGAATTTTCAGTTTTTGATTTTTCAAATTGGACAGGTTTCTACATCCCATCCAACTGCGTATTTTTCTATGACTGAAAGCAAAACCTGGAAGGATATCTCCTTAACTGTCCCATCTAAAGAGGCTCCACAGGCATATTCCCCTTCCAAATGTACAGCACTCCACATCTTTCACAGCATTTAAAAGAAAAGATTTTTCACCAGTTCCTTGACTATGTACATTACATAAACCAAGAAATGTACTAATGGAGAACAAAATTTGAGACAAGTAAACAGCCTGTCATTAGCAAGGAACTGACAGATGTTAATTTGTCTATCACTTCTCTAAACAATTCCCAACATCAGAACAGATTCTCCATCAGTGGCTAGAAAACTTCCCTGATCCAAAGCTAACCACCTGCAGTGCTGTTCCACACCAGCAGTACCACCTTGGTCCCTAAATAAACCACAGCAAGCTGCATGCCAGAGGGTAATTTGCTTTGCCTTCCCTATAAGAAAAAAACTATGTTCAAGGAGCACAATTCCCAGATGCACTGGGATGTACATACACAGGAATGTGGTTACTGCTCAAGGTCATTCAAGGAAGGAGCTGCAAGCTCAAATCCAGACACATGCAGGAACATGTGAAAAATGTAAACATTCTCAACACCACGATTTTGTTTTAACCTCTTTAGGGGTCAAGTTATCCCTCGGTGCTGCTTTGTGAAAACAATCCTCCTGCAGCCTGACACAGCGCTGCGTTATCCTGACCCGACAGCCACAACCTCACACACCAAACACACCTGCAGCGAGAACCACCTCGGGAGGCGATGGCAATGTTATTTAAAACATTAATGCTACCCTGAGATCATCCTGGATTTACCCAAACAGATTTGCTAGCAGATCTGCTCAAGGTACCTAATGGTGGAGGTTGCCATGGGAACACAGTACAACTACACACTTTGCCATGACAACCAGGCCTCCCTGGAATACTAATGAGTGCCCATGGCAATGGGAAGCTAAAGACAAGATGTCTGGAGACCAAATATTTCATGTATCATTTATAACAAAAGCTATAAATATATTTGTACGCTTCCTATGCGAGATTGGGCGGGTTTTGGTACCCTGCAAAACACCACATATGGGGCAGTATCTCAGAGTGTAAAAATTATGAGGCTGCAGCATAAATGGAAAATCCTATTTCAAAGCAAGGCTGCGGGTGAAGTCAATCCCACAAACAACAACAGAAACATCTGTATCAACACGCCCCACGTGTGCATTGCCTTGCACATGAACCTACTGCCAGCCCACAATGAAACAGCTGCCTGCACACAATGCTTTGTCTGGGCAGTGTCCACCAAAAAGGGGCTTCCTACCCACTGCACAACCCTGCACTGAGCAGGGATCTATTCTCCAGATGGCAGCTACTGCAGCTCGTGTTGTGAAGGCAGCAGAAAGCACTGCCTTGGTATTTCTGAAAAGGCTCTTGACAAGAGATGCTTATTACTTTACAGGAATGTTCCAGAAACTCAACCCATGTGCAGTGTTTTTACATTTATTTGTTTACAGAAAGATGATGCACTATAGCAAGTTACACATCAGAACAAAATGTTAGCATTAAAAGTAAAAAAACCATCAGCTAAGTGACATCTGGTGCCTTTTTTTAAAATGCTCTCTCTACAGACAAATTTCAGAACACTTTCTAGATATTTTACACAGATTTTCAAAGTCTAAGATATTTTCAGGCATCCTGCCAGAACCCTCCTATCATGTAAAAAGAGGCAGCACCAGCTGGAAAGCCAGTGCTGCTTGTCCCAGAAATACTCTATGGTAAGTCACACCCAGAGACAGCAAAATTTTAGGTCCCAGGGATCACAAGTGCCAGGATTCAGCTCACACCAGCAGTGCAGAAACCAAAGGTAACAAATCCTATCTGAGATTTTTCCTCATGTCTTATTATTTGGTTTTATTAGACTATAGAAGTTTGTTAGTTTGTAAGTCTCCTTGCATGAGCTCCTCCTCAAAAAGACAAAAAATCAGGAAAGCATTAGTAAGCATAAAATTTATTTTCTTCTCTTCCTCAACATCCATGATCTGTGATATGTATTTATTAGCCATCCTCCAGGTGTGAACTGCTGCATTTCTTCAATGACAGAGAACAGAGGTCAGCACTAAGGGAACAAGAACTGTTTGGGATATGGTTTTGTGGTGGACTTGATGATCTTAAGGATCTTTTCCAGCTGAAATTATTTTATGATTCTATGACTACATCTGAGGCCAAAGTGTTACAGAACAGAAACATCTCAGCAGCAGTACAACCTAGCACATGAGACTAACCTGGACTAATCCCTGGCAAATCCCTCTTCTGCTTCCAAATGCTGCTGGCTGAGGCCACAATGTTCTGAATATGCATATACAAACACAACATTAAACCAAAACCATCACATTCAGAGTTACCAGATTAAGCAAGCACTGGCCATGATCACGTTAAGAGTTTTCAGTAAATTGCAATTCAGTGTTAACTGGCATGTTTGGAAAGATCTGGGGAAAAGGTGTGGGATAAAACAGCAACACAAAATGCAGGCTATGGCCTTGGCACTAAATTTAAGATCTAGTCACTTTAAAGAGTATTCAAGGACAAAAAACCCATATTGTCAGGATAAATTATCACTTTTTCCCATAAATTTCAATTGATACAAATTAAGTCATGAACAAAAAGAGAAAAAACAGGCAAGCTGCTTTTTAAAATGCTCTGACACAGTGCAGATTAACACATTCAACAAACAAACACAGCCCATAGTGAATCTTCAAGTAACAAAGTTTCTCAAAGAGGAGCAGAACTTGCATTACTTTTGTGATAAAACACATCATTACAAAATTTGTCATCTTGAATCTAATCTGTTTGCACAGGACTGATTCCAATTATTAATTTTCAACTATTTTAATTCCTTTAAATACTACAGAGCCCAACACACAGCACAGCATTTCTTCTGTCAGCACAGAAATCCAGTTTTAACAGGAGCTGACTACAAAGACAGGAAAAGCACATTTGCATTAAATTTCAAGATTACAAAACAGCCTATCTAAGACTGCATGGCAAAGACTACTTTTTTATTCAAACCCTATTTTTCCATTAATATTTTGGGTTGTCATTTGTTGCTTTTGGGTTTTTTTTCCCCCAAGCTAGTATTTTTCTCTCTCTGTCTTGCACTCCTCTTTCTTTGGGACTGTTTGATATTATGTCAGGGGACATGACAGGTGGTTCAACAGTATATCCTACCAAGAAAAATACAGAATTTAATTGACCTGTAACCATCAGGGGCAATTCCTACTTAGAAAAAAACAGTGCTGGGATAGGTACTGAGTGATGAACACTGTCCCAAGACAAAACAATTATTTCAGCATGACTGGGGCTGGAGGGCTGGTTGCATATCTGCATTTTATTTTCTTTCAATAGCAAATGCAGCAATATGCACATAGAAAACGGGTGTTTGAGATGTGGAATGCACTTGCAGTGTGACAGTGATGTGGTGACAGCACTGTGAAAAATACAAGGACCCATCTTGTTCAGGAAGGACTGGCAGCATGGCCAGTGATGGCAGCCAGGCAAGCAAGGCAAGTTAAGAACAGCAACAAAATGCCATTTGCCAAATAAACCAAATAAATTCCTCCCTACATAACTGACAATTAAAAAGGTTTCATCTCCTGGAAAATATGTGAAGTCCCATAAGTCCTATCTAAGAAATACACATTAAGATCCACCCCAGTCAGTTTGGGTTATTAGAGCCTTAAATCCTCTTAATCCTTCCCATGCCATTACTTTGTGTTTCCTTGTGGAAAAAAAAAAAAAAATCAACACCTGCCTCATGGTTTTTTTTTTTTCTCCTAAATCCCTTTTCTCAGTTAATATACTTAGCTTGCAATAACCTCTCACTTCCCCCCTCAGCCCCCCAGCACTACAGATATTGAATAGCTGTGTTGCTTCAGAGAACAGTCATAAACGTGAATGATGGCACTTGAACCTGCTAAACTGATTAAATGCTGAAAGGAAGGATCAATTTCCAGAGAAAGGCAAGCTGGGGAGCCATACATAACACACGGCAGACAGAACAAAGAGCTCCTACTGCCCTGACTTAGCGCAATCCGTAGAGCAAAAATGAAAGGAAAAGCATTTAGAAGGGCTTTCTTCGTTGCAGCTTAGGGTATCCACCTTCCCCCAAGAGAGGCAAGGGCAACACACACAAACTGAAAGTTCTCAGAAGAGGGAGAGAAAGGAGCTACAGCTTTGGGCAGAGGCAGATGTGCTTTGCTCTCTCCAGTGTTTCACTCAGCATCTCTCTATCCACTAGGACATGAAAAGTCTATTAGTTCTGCATTTCAGATAAAAAACATTCATTTCCAGGAGTCCTTATTTAAATGCATGCAAAGGAAAGCTTCAACCTTTCCGAGCACAGAGCTATCCTGTTCAGCAGGGGACTTCCAGATCATACATGAGAACAGCTTTCAGGAGAAGGGTTTTAAACCAGAACAGCAATTTCATTACTTTTCGGACAAGATGTTCTGTAAAACAACAGCAGTATAAAAGCATAACCTCTTTACACAGGCCCGTGTGAGCAAGGCGCGCCCCTGGAGCGGCGGTGCCCGACCCGGCTGCGGGGCGCTCCCGCACCCCGGAGGCTGTACGCCATCGGCGGGGCCCCGCTGCCATCTGGTGGCAAGAGAAAAGGAGAAAGTCATCTCACTCACTAAAAACCTTGTGCGGTTTCCTCTCCTCCTGACAGATTATAAAAGCCAAAGGTTATGCAAGTTCATATGAGACCTTTTCTTTTTATATCTCGAAATTACTACTGCTAAAACACTTCCACTAGAATTACTAACACCACCCACCCACAACAGCTCCAGGACTCTGGCTTCTTTTTCTTTCTCAGTATATGTCACCCAGCTTGTTTTGAGGTGAGCATCTAGCATTGCCGCCACACAGAGATAAAAATCTGCTGTGGAACATCCCGTAATATGAGTGATATTTAACAAAATATTACAACTGTCCCCTGACACTCTAAGAGTCATTTGTAACACTTGGGCAGAGACTCCAGGGAGAAGGTGTGGGAAGCATTCAGTAGCAACTACAATTCAGAGCCTTGCAGGGAGGCACAGAGGTGCAGCTTCTGTAACTCGACCACGAATGGAAGGAGTTTGTAGCACATACTGCATATGCTTGATGAGTAAGTTGAGAAACAGTAAAGTTAGGACCTGAAGGATAAATTTGAACTTGGTCACTCCTGTTTCTAGTTTTTTCTTCAGATCCACCAAATACTGACAAAGGCGATGAGTCATGCATGGGTTTTTTGATGTCTAAGTAAATTATTCACAGAAAGATTAATGTCTTGGAGGAAAAAAATAAAGAAACCTAGAATGCTTGAAATAAAGCAATAAGTGTAACTAATAACTGGGACACAGTGCCCAGACTGTATTCCAATATTTGTCTGAAAACAGATATACATCTCTCTAGCCACTCTGCGTGACCTGAATCAGTGAAATGTGGCAAAATTATATCATACAATGATTGCTGGGAAGAGAGTGAGAGAATGGGTGATTGCTTCTAACAAATATGCAGGAAATTAAAGTACCTTCCTTCCTCCACTCCCAAAAATGGTCTGAGTACATGGGAACAAAATTTAGAGGGAGCACTTAAGCAGCAACAATGGTAACAGGACACTGTGATACTGACAGCAGGCATAGAAAGAAACAGGTGAAAGTGTTGTGAAGGAACAAAACGAGGAATAAGCTTGATTTCTGGCAATTAAGAGAGGAGTTAATGTAATTCAAAAAAGAAAATTCAGAGCTCTAAAAAAAAAAAAAAAAAAAAAAAACCAAAAAAACCCACAACTACCAAAAAACCCAAAACAAACAAAAACCAGCCCCACCCTTATCCAAGCATTATTATAAAATTATTTAGGGGTAAAAAAATCTGGAACACAATTGTGGTAAGCATGTCTTGCTGTCCCACATGGGCTCTGGCAATGCAGGGCAGCACAAAGCTTTAAGAGTAGCCCAACTCCACATGTTCTCCCTCACTGGTCTGGGCTCTGAGAAGCACTGCAGAAAACATCAGGCCTACAGCACAGACTGAAAGCTTCCCAAGTGTGTGCTGAAATCCTGTAATTTTGGTTTGCACCAAAGCCTTCCTGCACAGTGGCAGAAAGGTGAAAGAAACATATGCACTCCAAATCTACTGCTGCCTAGAAGCACTGGTTTAACACACACAACATCTGTAACTACAACCATTCATGTTTCTGTGGAAAGTAGTGCTCCACACACACTCCTGTCAGAGAGGAAAGCCACACATGGCACAAGAGCCATCACATCCAGCAGCTGTTGGATGGTCCCCAGCTCTGTCCCCTGGTTTTGACATGGCCTCTGAGCCTGCTAAGCCATTTGAAGCTCTTGGACATCATCACAAGTTTTACAAGCCTATCCAGAGACCTTCCCATGATTCTGAGAAAACATCTTTCAGTTAAAAAAATAGCACAAAAGACTAGAGTCAGCATGTTTTAATTACACTATTAAAAGGCTACAAATGAAACACCCTCTCTCTGATCACCTTTGTTGCTCCCATTCCCACACTCCACCCTCAATAAAAGCAATAGCAAATCACCATTAGCAAATTGATTAAACAAGTAAACTTACTAATTCAGTCAGGTTACCTAGGGAGGACTGACAGACTGCTTTCTGTGAAGGTTAAAAATACACCACCCAGGGTCATTATGCAGTAAGCTTTGTTGCTGTGATTGTGCAGCACATACCAGACAGAGGGCTGAATGTCTAAAAGCACAAGGACAGGTGATGAACATTAATACCTTCAGATCAATTCCACATCCCTGCTGCTGTAAAGTGCTCTTGCTGGATGCCACTCTCCAAGACCCTTCTCATTTCTAAGCCCCACTGTATAAGACTATGCTTTGCAATATAATTATTCTCTCAAATATGCTTTTACACTACAAACCCCATTCAGTGCAGACCATGACAGGTTGGTGCAATGACCCCTGAAGTACTAATCTTGAAGTATTATGAAGTTTAAACCCAAGATTTTCTGCCTTGATGTCTCATGGTTCAGTAAATAAACATCAAGTTACTGCACTGCACATGGAGAACACTGTACTTGCTATTGGTGTTGTGCAATCACAGGTGGAAGCATGAAAATATAAGCTTGGCAGGACAGCCACCTTTTCCTACTGCTGACATTAGTATTGCTCCTAGCAACAAATATTAGAGATCCCAAGTTTTTCATTAAGTAATTGAGTTGTATATTTTCTTAATATTTTCTCAGTGGGCAGAATCCTGGAGGATCTAATGAGAAATTTCCTGTTCTAGGAAAAAACCTCTTGTGAAGTTTCCATGCATTTAATAACATCCTTCTCTCTAGGAGGAAAAAAAAGTGTCAATCACCACATGAACAAATTTCCTGCAGAGAACTGATATAATCTGTGGTGATGATGAACAAGCAAATGCTTATGAGTATTTGGAAAATAATTTCAAAATGCACAAGTTAAATACTACTAGCAAAATGAAGTTCTCTGAATAACAATATCATTGATGCAATTCATGGCCCTTACAAGAGGGAATATAGTTTTGGGCATATGAATTGACATATATTGCACATACCAGGACTAAGCTCAGTCATGACCGTTATGAAAAGTGAATTTTTTTTATTTCACAATTCTAAGAGCCTTCTTATACTAAACCAACAAACTTCTGTTTTGCAATAGCATTGCAAAACAACAACAGTTAACCTCCAGGCTTATTAGCTGAAGGATCATTGACATTTGGAGGTTTGGGAAGCTGGAAGATCTTCAACATTCCATGAAGAGCTGCTATCAGAATTGAGAGCACCATTGAAGCCACCACCCTGAGATATAATGAAATCAACTCTAACCAAATTTCTTAGCATGTTTGAACAACAAAAAACAATTATATAAAATAGTTATATTTGGGAACTAGACTAAAGATCTAAATATATCCCTAAATCTATAGGTCAGATTCCACATACAAGTTATGAGTTAAGTACAAAGAGTAATTTATTTATTAATTTTCCATTTATAAAAAGTAACACAAATAGGAGAAAATGCAGGCTGCAAATCTATCAGTTCAGACCCTACCAAAAAATAGCACAGAAAAATCATCATTCCTTACTTTCACATCATACATAGTAACAACTGGAACACTTTTGAACTATACACAACATGATACATGAATACACATGTTATGAAATAGGATATATAATTAACCTAAGTGTCTGCAACCATCATCCTTACATGTTCTTGTCTATGCAGAGACAGTTCTGCAGACCACAGTGTTCTGATCCAACACTGTAGTTTTAATATATCACTTACTGAGAACTTACTGTAAAAGGAAAGTATTTTTCTTCCTCATTCTTTTCTGAATGATTAACATGCCCTTTTATATATTCAAATCCATGTTTATTTTAAGAACAATTAATGTAAAACTGCCCTTCTTCCCAGGGAGCTCAGGTTCAGACTCAAGTGAAAGCAGAATTTCTCTGCCACACTCACTGCTTCAGCACTAATCTATTATTTATTTAATTTTTCTTTAGGACCGAACCAAGAAATTGTAAATCAAAGTTAAAATCTAAAGTATCCACCCTGCCTTCTCCCACTATATAACTGTTTCCCAGTGGTTGCAAAGCTTACAAAGGTAATTGCAATGAAGATGGTGCCTAGAAAGTCTGTAAGGCCACAGAGGAGTGAAACTCAGGCTATGGCCAAAGTTAATGAACTTTTTAAGATATTAGATAATTAGATGAGAATTTTAAGAATACTTAAAATGAGTACAGAAACATCTGTTTAATAGAAAGGCTATCAATAGAATTTAAAATGATCCTTCAATCAAGTAACTAAATTTTGGGATCATCTTGATCTACCAGAGAGATCTAGTATGAACTAACCTTATGCAAATTGGTCGTTTCAGTTTGTAAAAAGCAAACAGCTGGGAGACTATGACCTATGTCACAACCCTGTTTTTATAAGGATAAGAAATGTATACCCATTGGGCACATGGTCCTACTAACTATATAACATAAAGAGAACAAAACACCCTCTTTGGTTTCTTAAACATGTTCCGCACCTTTGAGCGGTCTCCAAGCTGAATCTCCGCTTCATTTTTGGTAAACTTTAACAAAGGCTGGTGGCAAAGCTGTTTAATGGGCATGTGACACCATTAAGCAAGTCATTTTGTAAGCACTGATACTTACCCAGCCTGCACCCCACCCCAGCTTAGATTCTTTGCTGTGTGGTAACACAGCTAAGCCCACACTACAGTGCATGAACTGGGAATGTGAATTTGTCTGTGCACCTATTTTCAAGAAGCTTGTGGAAAACTAGCTTTGAACTATTTCTGCTCTGTCAAATTTAAACAACAGCAGCCAAGAAGTTCAAAATGTCTTGAGAGTCAGTAGAGAGATACTGACAGAAAAGATTACCGGTGCAGGGAAACCCAGATGAAAAGTACATTCTCTCACCAAAAACATTCTGTCAGCTCATTGCAGAGTTATGTATTTAATAGGTCATATAATAACACACTTGGCAGATGAAAGTATATAAATTATTTGCCTGAGATCTTTGTCTTCTCAACCAGCTATCCCCAGATGACTACATTGTGTTAGCAGAGCCACAGTTGGGCAGTTTCTGACTTCTTCCCATACTTGGCTCTGCTCACTACTTCTGCCTTACTTCTTGCAGCTGTCAGCTCCTGCTAGAGTCCTTACCAGCCAGCAGAGGCTGTGAAAATGAGAAATAGGACAGCAGGTCGCAGTAACTCAGCATTCTGCGCCCTCCTCTCTCCTCTGCCTCTCAGCAGAGGCGCCTCTGTCCATGCCTGCTGCCTTCCCAGCCCAGCTGATGACAGCAGCCAGATGAACTGGAGGGGGCTGTGGAAACAGCAAATCAGCTGCACACAGGCAACAGGAATGGAAGCAGACACCAGGGAGGTTCACAGCTTCTCCTCATCGACCTCCCTGCACATGAGCTATGCCGCCACCAAAGCTCTTCAGACCTGTACAGCTTCAGCCTCTGTGGGGCACTGGGTGAGCAAAAGTGCTTTGCATATCAGATCCCACGCACTGATGCTAAACCCAGGCATAGATTGATCCAATCTTGGAGCTAAATCAATTAAATGTAAGTGAAAATGAAATAATAGCTCCCCTTTGACTAAATGCAGAAGCTTAAATAGCTACAAATCACACCCTTCCTCCAATACCTTCCCTGCTTTCCCAAAACATTCCAACAGCATAAACTGTTTATACTTCAGAGGCAAGTGCATACAATAGGCATAGAGCTTGTTTCCAACACAGTAGACAAATAATTACACTGAACTTTTTACCTCCCACCTGCAATCCCTCCCCAAAAGAAACAATTGCAAGGCTAAACAATAATTTAGCAGAATGTTGACACTGTGGTTCAAAACCTCCATAGAGCTCACATGAAACAATTTTTATGCATCCTCAATAACCAACAAAACCCACAGCAGCAAAAAACAATAAAAGGAGTGTGTAATTTCCTAATCCTGTAGCTGTTAAACCTTTGAAAGTATGTATGCTTTGGGGGGAAAAAAAGAGGCAAGTTCTTTTCTTTCATTCTGCAATGGAGAGAGTCTCATAATAAAACCAGAATTTTTCACACCTAAAATACTTAGCTGAGCCAAGCTTCCTTAAAGTAACTAATTTACAGACCTATTTTTTACCAAGTGAACCCAACACAAGATTTGTATTTTAGTTTCAGCTTTAAGGCTTCACCTCAGTTTTCTGCATCTTGCACTGAGTCTTCCAAGAGACTGACTCCCATTCACAACAGTGCTACTGATTTCTGCCTCTAATGCAGGACTACATGACAGTTCTGGACAATAACTTATCAGGTGCTACAGTCCAATAGAAAGCATAAATAAGCCCAGGAATTATCCTGAAATACAATCAAAAGCAAGAAAAACAGCACAATATTGATATAAATTAGGTAGATAGTCTTTTACTCTCCATTTTTTGTCAGGGAGTAAACAAAAATGTTGTACTGAAGGGCACTGCAGTGGAAGGGTAGAAAGTCATCCAGACTTCATTAATTTCAGTGTAAAATTAAACACCAAGTCCTGACTCTGAATAGCCATTCAGGAAGCAAAGTAGTAAACTTGGATCATAAAATCAGGTTAAAAAAGGCAACAGCTCTGAGGGGGCAGTTATCCTGTAATTTTTTTGTGGTTTTCCCTAAAGACTGAGTCCTGCAAATTGCTTGTGACTCTGCAGTTGATATTCCACATTTGATTTCTTATAGGCAAGAAATCATGGTCATTGAATTTATATATAAAAGTATAGCCCACATCTCCAGAAGAAATTAGCCTGCAAATAAAACTGAAAAGAGAAATACAGCTTACAGAATTTTCTTAGCTCAGAAGGTCTTCAGGGTATAGGACTGTTCATACAGCTCCTGAAACAACTTATTCCATCCCTCACTCTCAGGGACCTCACAGTTCTGCAAGACATTATTTCAGTCCACAGTTTATGAACATTATGAACTGACCAGTACAGAATATGCTTCTCAAATCTCTGTCTGCTTGTTCACTTTCTCAAAAGGATGAGCCCCAAAATATTGTGACTGTAAGGCATCAGATTATCTCAAATAAAATAATGGGGAGGTAGGAACTGTTGGTAAGTATAGAAATGCACATATATTATCTTTTTCTTCCCTAAAAGCCAGTTCTTCCAAGTCTGACTTGACAAAAGCACACATAGTAGTATTCATTTGTATCACTTGTGATTTCCAAAATGCCCTTTTGTGCAGCTGTTGGAGGGAACTCTAAGCACTGTTTGTAAGTAGATTTAATGCAATGAAAAACAAACCATATTAAATTTGGGAAGATCCACAGTCAAACATCTTAAGCCCAAACTATTTAATTTAAGATAAAGCAGCTGCTACCATCTTTGCAGTTTTTATGCCAAAATACTCCCCATTTCTCAGTTAAGGAACTTTTACTTATTTATAAGTGTTTCACTTCTCAGCTTCTGTGCCCATGTTCAGCTGGCTGCTGACCAGTGTCCCCAGGTCCCTTTCTGCCTGGGCACTGACCAGCCACACCATCCCCAGCCCATGGCATTGCAGGGGCTCTTGTGGCCAAAGTGCAGCACTCGGCACTTGGACTCACTAAACTTCATCCTACTGGACTCTGCCCATCCATCCAACCATTCCAGGTCTCTCTGCAGAGATCCTGAAAGGACTGGGAAAGCACATAACATGCCAAAAGCATTTGTTTACATCTGATACTCACCAGTAAGTATTGGAGTGGAAGGAGATAGTCTTTCCCTTCTCATTGCTTATCTAAGATATTTGAAGTTTATATAGTTAAAAGATTTCCAAAAAAGAACCTGAGCAAAAGTCCCCAGACATTATAGATGTTCTGAATGCAAAGACTTATTTTCACTTGTTCAATTAAGCACAGGAGAAAAATGATCTGTATACAAATGCAAATTAAAGAACTTTCTGCCAGTCCTAAAATATGTCATGAAATACGTTTCTTCCATTTCAAACCATTTTACTACAATCTAGGGAAAATTATTATTACAATGTTACCCACATTAATTTCTTTTTTTTTTCTACTGAGTATGCAGTTTTCTACTTGACTAATCACGTAGATGTGATTATGAAACAAAAATATACACTTCACCGAGTCTCAATTGAAGAGCAGGGAGCTCATTTATTACAAGTTAGCCATGTCAAAGAAATGAAAGCAGATAAATGGAGTTTTACTGCTGACTAGCATCAAAACAACATCAGTTTTCACACAGGATTTCCCCCCCAACCCCCCCCAAAGCTGTAGCAGGGGATAGGGAAATGAGAAAAATTATTGCAGCACTGTATTTATTTAACAATTGTTATTTAGATTAATTGTTGTTTATGGCAATCGTTATTTAAAAATAAACTACAATATTTCATAATGAATGAGATTGAATACAGATGAAAATATCCTTATACCACATTCAGATGTACATTAAAAAAGATTAAGCAATTGCTACCTAATTTCTTTGCTCTTAATTGATTTAACTGGTAATAAAATTTAAAAAATCTCTGGTTCCATTTTCAAATTAAACTAATTTTTTACAATTAGGAGTTGTAAATTTTTCCATTTTTAACAAAAGCATTTATTCATGATTAGATATTCCAGCGAGTTCTGCACAGTTGGCCCCATCCACTTACTGCACCCAGAGATGTGCTGTGCATTTCTTCATCTTAAAATCTACATCCTCATGTCAGGTTGGGCTGCCTGCTTGGTTACACAGGGTACAGCGCTAAAAACCCAAAAATGCAGTGACAGACATTTGTGTTGACAAGTGCCAAGACAGAAATAATCACAATTAAAAACAGACAAGAAGAAATAAATTTCAGATGATGATTGACAACATTAGCGCAAATCCGAGCAGAAAATGTTTTTTCACCCCAGATTTTTAGGGAAAAAATTAGGCTTTGGGGGAAATCCAATAACAATGCTAAGGATGATTCTCCCTGGTTTAGCAGTCAGAACAGGACTTCAGAGCATCCAGCAGTCCCAGAAAGCAGAGAACTCACAGTAGGATTCAAGAGCTCCCTGTAGCACTAATGGGAAAAACTACTGAGATCTCAGAACAAAAATGAAACATTGATTTCCACTGGTGTTTGGGGTTTTGTTTGGATTTTGGGTGTTTTTTTGGGGGTTTTTCTTCCCCTTGGAAGACAATTCAATGGGCTTGGAATACAGCTTGTTCCACTAGAATGAAAGTATTACATTTCACTAGAAACTGGAGGATTCCGAGTATAATAAATTTTTGGATAGTCTTTCTGCAGTATAAATTATAGCCATTTGCTAACAGATATTTGAACACCACAAAATCAGTTTTCAAATGTGCTTTTACTCAAACAGAGAACAACAAGCACGGCAAGTTTTACCATCATCTACCTAATCCTTACGAAAAAGAACAATAAATTGATGCTGAAGTAAAGGTTACTCTAATGTCAGTTGCAAAGAGAGCCATTCCTGCACCCATAATCAGCTTCAGGGTTTCTATCCATGTCAGCAGGATTTTGAGCCCCAGCTTTTTTTGGCATGGTTCATTAAATCAGAGACTGCTTTGCAATGACCATTTTCTGTTCCAGATTCATTGCAATCACACACAAACACATTTGTACATACAGGGAGAACAGCAGCACCTGCACCACACACAGCAAGGGTGATCAATAAATCTTCCACACAGCATTTGCAGGGGATGGACCTTGACAAAACCAGCAAGTGAGCACCTGGCCCTGACAGAAGTGCTAGCAGAGGTGTACTCAAAACTGCTGAGCATGATCACATAGCAGCAGTCACACCTTTTCTGTTCATCCTTTATGACAGTCATGGGAATGTCAATTACCATTTCTTAACTGTTCCACTATTGTTATTTTAATAGTATTTGTTACCAGAAATCAATATAATGCATGGATACTGTTACAGGAAGGTAAAACTCGTTTCTACATAATACTTTAAAATACACAACTTATATCAGTGCTTTCCAAGGTGCTTAAAGAGTTGTGCTGAAGAGTAGTGTACGTAATTTTAACAGACCAAAACCCTAACAAGGGCACTGAGCAACTACTGCAGCTGGGTATGCTACACTGACATCAGCAACAACTGATATAAACAAGAACAAAGGAGTTTTACATACTAAAACACAACGTTTGAGTGGTTTATTTACACTACTATTCAAGTGTTATTCAGATATCCATACAGAAGGCTTACCATGATTATCATGCTGAACTGCCAAAATCACCTGCAGCATTTGGAACTGGCACCAAAATAAGCAGCTAAAATCACAGGTGTCCAAGACTATTACTTCTTTTATTTGATTTAACTGGTAGTAAAATGAAACAAATCTCCGGATCCATTTTCAAATTAAACTAATTTTTTACAACTAGAAATTGTAAAAGTGGTCTTTCCATCTTTAAGAAAAGCACTTGCTCCTGATTAGACATTCCAGTGAGTTTTGCTCATCTGGACCCATCCATTTACTGCACCCAGAGATGGAGCAATCTGAATGACACCAATTTTTGTTCCTAAATGTCACAGTCCAGTTACACATACCATGTGGCTGACTAAATAAAATTATCATTCTTTAGCCTCTTTCATTAGAGTATACTGTGTTTAACTGTAGGGAAAACAGCGTATAAAAGAAACATTAAACATTAAACACAGAGCTTGCTCTTACTCAGGAGCATCTTTTTACACATACTCATCTTCAGTATAGATTATCTATAGTGGGAACATAAAACTATAAAATTATTTCTAAAGTTCTTTCTCACTAACATTAAACTTTTATAATAACCATATTTAGAATATCCCCTCCCAGCAGGGAATATATCTGAGCTCAGTGTGAGGTTAATGATCTTTGTGCATTCATTTTTCAAGCTATAGATCACTGAGTATTGTATTTTCCTTTGCTCCAGTTTGATCAAGGGAACATTATTTGACAACACCACAGTCTTTGACAAGTTCTTTAGGAAGATGGACACATTAAAGACAAGAGAAAGAGACTGGAAGAGAGAGACATGCACTTGATTAGAGTTATGATGGTTGGAACAAACGCAACACAAAATGAGAAGCCCTCAATCACTTCAGAGCCATGTTGTTTCCTACTTGTATCACTGTAACAAGCCATTCTAAACTCCTTATAATAATCCAGTGGAATTCATTTCCAGAACAAAGTACACGGCACTTGGAAAGCAGTTTAAATTCAACCAAAAAATACAGTTGTTTCTACCCTGTAAAACCAAAATTCACTATACTAGTACCAAAGCAAATACAGCACCATTATTAAAGTGGAGAGAAAGAGACACATGAACAACAGCATTCAAGGTGCCAGCCAGGGACAAGACAGCTCTTAGAGGGCAGTAACAGAGAACACTACCTAGAATTATGATTTCTTGGACAAAAGCTGTTTGTTTACCTTTTTTATATCACAGACATCCTGATAGGCACATGAATGCAAATAAAATATGAAAAGGCTAGTATGCCAGCAATGTAATTACTAAATGACAATTTATAATAATCATCCAACATTGGGAGCTAGGTTACTGCCCAGATAAGAGACAGACAAATATTTGGAAGAGCAGTTAGAAGCAGCACAGAAAGGACTGATATCCACTGAGAGCTGCTGATGGTGATAGAGAGGGGCAGGAGGAATGTTAACAATCTTCCCCTTTTGACCCACATCAGACTGAGATCACAAAGCAGCTTTGCAGGAATGGAGCCTGTGAAAAGAAATACAGGCCACCCACAGGAAGGTATGCTGAGCTGACACAGACTGATGCATCTGCATTCTTCTCTCTTTTTTTTCTTGGACCTGTTTGATTTACGATTCAATTAGAACAGCAGACTGTATATCTTATCTTTATATTGAAGCATTGCTATTATCCACGAGGCTTGATAAAAATAGCCTCATTTGGGACTTACCAACCTTCTTATTGCTAGTCCCAGGCTTTTCCAAACACTAAACCAGGTGCAGGTGAATGTGTCACAATTTTTCATCCCCTTCCAGAAAGATGTTGCTTCCAATGGATTTCCCTAGAATGCAGGATTAGCTCCTACGGGAGGACTGCTAGAAAAATATATCACTCTTCAGACTTGTCCCATTGTTTCTCAATGTGTCTGGCTTGCTGTCTCTGACACCTGGGTTTCCAACACCACAGTGCTTATTTATGAAACATTACATCACAGAAATCAGAGGCAAGGCTCAATCTATTTACATAACACTTTCTGCAGCAGTGAAACCAGGTAGCCAAAGCACCTGCTCTGCTCCCTGCCACAACAATCCTATAGCCCCTCTCTCCCCAACTTTCAGTCCCCAGCAACAAAACATTTCTCAGAAATGTGCTGTGAGCTACACCACCAAAACAACTAAAGGTTGCAAAGTTTAGCCTGTATCAGTTGAAGGACAAAGCAAACACTCCAAGAGCAAGAATACCTTACTGAATTAAAATCTTCACAGAGTGATAACAGGCATGGAGGAAAATAAACAGGGTTTTTTGCAGAGGATTGCAAGGATCAACAGAGTGCAGCAGGAGATTTGATGCACCAAGAGAGGGAGGGGGAAAAATAAAATAAGCAAACCAATTAAATAATATGGAAGAGAAAGTTGTCTGCTGTGTAAAGAGTAATTGGAACTAAGGGACCTAAATGAGATGTTGAAGGCACAGGCTGAACTCCCAGCTGAGGATATAAGCAGTAAGATCAAGCAAGCCCCAAGATCAGCCTTGTGAGCTACATATGACCCCACCTGTAAAAGCTGAGGCCCTGCACTGCTTGCTGCTGATTTACATGGCAAATGTTTACGAGGTGGATGCCATTAGGAGGCTCTGGCCTTTTCCTTCTTCACTGTTACTAGTTCCCAACAAAGGCTCCTATCACAGAGTAAGGCTGTCTCGTGCATTTGCAAAGTCATGACCTGTGAAATTATTTGCCTTCTCAGACAAATGCATATGTGCTCTCTCTGCAATATTCTTTGAACAGGAGCAAGCAGAATCCAGATATAGAAAGGAATATGAAAGGAAATTGGTTCTGCTATTGGAGATTTAAAACACTGAATCACACTTATAGGTCCTTCACCTGCACAATGGGGTCATGCCTGTGGCACAACAAGTCATTTCTTTCACTAATTTAAAGTCCAGTGAAATTTGAACACAATCTCTTTGTAGCTATTATGCTTAAAATCTCCAACAGCTTTAAGAGCCAAAGCATAGGTGTATGTAATATTCTCAGGTGTTGTAAGAGGCTGTTAAGAACATATTCTATTTTTGTTTTCCATTATCTTACCACACTTTAAAGATAACTTTCTCCACAGTTCTGGGTGATACATGTACCAGTTTATGTACCTGGGATGTTGTACCATGCAGTCATATGAATAAAGATAGGGGTAATAACACAATTACTATGCCTGAACTCTAATCTCTGCTGATCTTGACTTACAGAAGAGGCCTAGGATATCTAC
This sequence comes from Taeniopygia guttata, assembly GCF_048771995.1. Taxonomy (NCBI): domain Eukaryota; kingdom Metazoa; phylum Chordata; class Aves; order Passeriformes; family Estrildidae; genus Taeniopygia; species Taeniopygia guttata. The sequence goes on along the minus strand of NC_133031.1, from coordinate 8,244,592 downwards.
AAAAACCAAACCCACCAAAATACAACAAAAAGCAAATTATCTCTTTGAATAAAATACAAAAATACTCAGAGTCCCCCTCTTTTTATTTAGAGGTTTGCCAATAAGCTGCTTGCCTTTACAGAGCAGCACTGTGGTCACTGGAGGGTAAGTAATGAATAATTTTTAAGTTTTGAGAAAGTTACCAATTTTATTCATTCCTCTAGTATTCCCTTGAAAGATTATGCTAAAGTCAGTACTACTCCTTGTTTGGCTAAGGTAATTAACTTCTCCCTTACTACCCATCACATGATAACTAGCATATGTTACTTTATAATATTATAGAATACTTACACTATAATTAGATGCCTTTTTGCTATCCCTGAATGCAGTATTGATTGTCAGAACAGAAGACCAGCTGACTCACCCCTTCTGCTGAGTTTCCAGTGTTGTACTCTACCACAAAGACACAATTTAAAGAGCACTGGCGTCACTCGACCTTGCACACTACCCCCTCACCACGCACACAAATCATCCTTTACCTCCTCACCCATCCATCCCTAAAACACCTCCATAAAAGGGTCAGTCCTGCAGGGCAAAAGGAATCAGTTTCTGGGGATTCCTCCACAACAGAAATAGAAAGTTCCCAAAAAAGAGGAGAGTTATAAAGAAACAAGGAATAATCTAATGGCTTAAATTAACTCTTCTCAATAAGCAACACCTGCAGCTCCCAGGAGTCTGACTTTTGTGCTTTTAAAATCACCTGTGGGTTCACATATAGATCAATTATCTCAGTGAGAAAAGGCTAACAAGTAATGATCATTTTTCAGCATTGTCAGATCCCTTCCCGTGGTGTGACCGGGAGTTCTTTGCCCAGCTAAGTTCAGCAACCTCAAGATGAGTTTTCTTCGACCTAAAGCTGAACAGATGTTCTGAGGAAACTGAATCTTGGCCAACCACTATGTTGGCCAAGGCAGCACTAAACTATTAAATGGACAGAAACAAGTCTGAAATTACAGGATGGAAAGGAGAGCTTAAATAAAATCATCCCCATACACACCCATATGCTCCCACCACCCAAAAAAAAAAAAATAGGGCAAGAAACAGAAAAGCAGATAATCTTCTAAGAGTGAGACACATGCAATAAAAATCTACAGATTAGTAAACTGGGTCAAAACCAAGTTAGAGCTGTTTGCATAACATTTCCTTGAAAATGGAAGTTTCCTACCATAGACAGCTTCAGATTTCTAAACTTTAAATTCAGAAAAAAAAAACAGAGACAGCTGCTTGAACATCTTCCTAGTGCTAAGGAATTCCTCACAAATTACATCATCAGCACCCTCAATACAGGAACAGAGAAATTCTGACTCCGCAGAAATAAAAGCAGAGGAACTTCTACTGGTGATGAGGCCAGGGAGTGTTAATTTCTGCTTTTTAATAGAGTAAACTAATTGTCATGGAACCTAGAAATTCCATATTCCTTTCTTTAAAAGGCACACATTCTTAAATTATGGTACTAGTAACAACAGCATGCGAAGATCATAAAACTAGCTCACACCTGTTCTGTGCATGTCATCTGAAAATTACCTTTATTAAAATTCCTTTAAAAGTATTTTCCAAAACAGATGGAAAATATCAGAGGTTTTAAAACCTAAAAACCCAGTCTCCATAAAGTCTCTGGTAAGAAACCAGCTCTCCTACAACATTCACATGCCATCAACTCCTCTGTCATTGCAGAATGTTACTTCAGATTATCCTATTAAAAGGAGCTGTCATCACAGCCTGTTTTCAGTAATTACAGCAGTTATTAGTGCAGTGCAGAAACTCAGCCAGGCCTTGCTTCATCAGTGGAACACAGGGCAAAAGGAAATACTCATGGTTTTGCCATGCAAGACTCCTTTCATTAGCTCACAGCTTTTTCCAAGTCATGATCAGATAGGATCAATAAGGCCTCCTGATAAAGTCATGATGCATACTCCAGATATTATATGGAAAGTTTGCAGAATTTCTCCTCTGAAGGGCACCAGCCTCAGAATGCCCTTGGAAGAGAACAACTTCCTGAATTTTAAAAAGTGATTGAAGTACGGTGCCCTTTCCTTGCCAAAGGGAACTGAAGCTTTAAGTGCATTTAAGCTAAGAAATTACAATATAATCAAGTAGCTAATAATAGATTTATTTTTGTGGGATATCCCAGGGGAGTAGAGAAGAAAGAACAGCCACTGCTCCAAGACTAAACAGGGTGGGTTCTGCTCAAGAGGGTACCAAAGCTGGGCAAGACTCTGGGAGTGCACAACCATCACATGAGCAGCGAGGCAACGACTGACACAAGCAGAGTGAGGCTTCTCAGAATGCCACAATCACACTAATAAATACTTTATTGAAGCAATTTCCTTTGCTGTCCTCTTCATCCTCCTCAGCATTACAGAGCCTGTGACTGCATCCCCGTGGCAAGGGCAGCAGAAACACACAGTGCAAGCAGCTATTATTTTCTATGCATTTTATGTGCACGCTGATGTAATTCAACAGCTGAGAGGGCAAAAGTGACCAGAACCAACCAGCAGGCAGCACATGTGACTCATCAAAAGAGTAGCAAAGTTCTGGCACTTAGTAACTACAGAATATGAGAGTAACAGTTCCTACTACTCTTCCTCCTCATCCCTAGATTAAAAAAATAAATAAATAAAACAAAAACACAAAACAAAAACAAATACCACACAGAACATTTCCTTTCCCAATTTTTGGCCAATTACAAAATTTTTTCAGAGAAAAAAAGAATGGAATCTAAACTAGCTTTATCAAATTAAAGTAAAAATATGCTTAAAACTATTTTAAAGGATTTGTTTCGGAAAATTCAAGCTTCAGAACTCTCCTTCTTAGGCATGTCAGCATCATAAATAGCTATTTAACACTACATATCAGAAGTCAAGCACAAAACCCACAGAAATAGAAAATATGACCCTCAAGCCTCTGATTCATCATTACTCCATGCCTCTGGAAAAAGCTAACAAGTGCCACCAGCTGTTAAAGTTTAAAAAAAAATCTTCTTTAGGCCTAGAGTAAAACTCCCTCAAAGAGATAATGAAACTTTGCCTGATTAAAGACTGTAAAACCATGCTTTTGTCAGAATTAATGCAACATGCCAGGTCTTATTTTGTCATACCAAGAGCCATGCCAGCAGGAGCACAAGTCCCATTGTCAACAGCTTATCACAAAACCTAATGTATACAGGAAATACTCCCACTCCAGACAACAGAGAGTGGCAAAAATAACTTTTAATAGGTAATCATCGACTGGATTAGTATGTCAATAGTTTTTACATGGTGTCAAGAGCACTGAATTTTGAGAAACAGCGTATATAAGAACAGAACTCCAAAAGTTTGGAGTGGAGGAAAAAAAAAATCAAAAAATAAGCTGATAAAAACATAGGATAAAACCAGTGTAAACAACAAGGACAGGAATTTGCCTGTATTGAACAACTGTCTAGAACTGAGACTCACATGGCCTGATCTGTATGCTACACAGAGAGGTTTTTGGGAGGATTGTTTAGGGTTTTTTTTTTTAACTGAAAAACTGCCATTTTCCCCAGAGTTTTCAATGACTGAATAACATTTGCATGTATTATTGTTTTTCAGAGCAGCTATGATCGGACTTGCAGTCTCACAGATGACACTTAAAAGCTTACTCTGTGAAATAAGCTTTCCACTTTAGCAGTAAATTATTTATTTTTATTGTTATTATTTATGTGATAACAACATGGCTCTCATATTTGAACTGCATTTGGGTTTTTTCCTCCCTATGCCCAACAACTTGACCACTGTCTCCTCTCTTTCCACAAACACCAGTTCAAAGCTAAGTGGCAAAAAGCATAAAAGTTTTTAATTTCTGAAGTTCAAAGAACTCTTCCAAGCCACAGACAATCCCAAAATTTCCAGTACGTGAAATATATCAAATAGAAACACTTCAGAGCAAAGCACAGTACTGTAGGTGACCTACAAGCATAATTAACTTCGAGGCATTGACTTTATTAGTGCCCATGGTGTCGAGGCCAAGAGCTGTCAAAACAAAAGAACTAAAACAAGAAACTAACAAAACTAACTAAAACAGAAAGTACATTCTAGTCTTCCTGTCACGTTTTAGAAACACAAGCTTTTGAACAAAACATTTTAGAAAACACTGAAGTGAAATAAAGACCAAAGGGCCACCCAAATAACCAACAGCAAAGTATTGTAGGACTATAAACATCCTTGAATAACAAATGATTTTTTTCTTATGCCATTAACAATTTTGGCTCTGCAAAGCCTGGAAACTGTCTTAGGAAAAACTGTAACTAGCTTCTTAAAAAAAAAAAAAAAAAAGAAAAAAGAAAAGAAAATATTTAGCCACACGCAATTATTCACATGATTTTGCAAATCAGTGCATTATAACAGACTAACAGACAGATCTCATTATCTCCAAAAAGAACATGAGCAATAAATTAGGATCTGGAAAAGACAGGAGAGGTGACAGTTTTTCAATAATGGAAATCCCCAACCTCATCCCCTGGCAGGCATCAAGAGAGTAACAGCATATGATAGCACAGTACCATTTGGAACAAAAATCATACAATGAGCATTAATCAACTCCCAGAGAAATGAGATTAATGGTGGCAGGAATACTTTTGTAAGGAACTCGCTAACAAACACTGACTGTGCCCAAGCACGGCCCCATTTCCAACACTGAGCACTGACAATGTCTCAAGATGTGAGCACCTCACACACCCACCACACACAGACACCCTGAAAGTTTAGAGCCTGATCTAAGAGTCTCCTGAAAGCAATGGGAAATAGGCTGCCCCTGATGGACTGAAGGGTCAGAGAACAAAGCTGAGGCTCTGCTGATCCAGAGGTTACTCCAAGCCCAAGATTGTAACACACATGATGTGGAGACTGAGAACAGTCACCTTCTTTAAGAACTCAACACTTCCAGCCCAGGCGAGGTTACAAACCTTCCAGAGAATAAAGTTTTAAGCTACCCACTTTGTGAACACGCAAGGTCGTATTTTCTCTTTTTATCCTTGAGACAATTGATGAAAGAGAGGCAAAAACACCTGGAGTTTTGACACCACAGTAAGGAGCACTGTCTCTTGTTCAGGGAACTCTCCTTCAAAACACAGGGCTCACAAAAAGAAGAGGTGCTGGGGGAACAGGGGGAACAGCATCTTGCCCAACCAGAACTTAGAGGACCTGACTGCCACAGCAGAGACTTTTTTTTTGCTGATCAGTCCTCCTGGGGTGTTAATTTACATTCCATTTCAAAGCACGAACACCACACAGATTTGAGGGAGAAATATGAGAAAACATATCAATCTGCAGTAAAACAGATAATATTCCATCTTCTGTGTCCAGTTAAGAGTTTCAAGTAGTAGCAAAAGTGGTATTAAAAGAAGGAAAGTTTAATGATTCAAAAGATACCAACTTCAGGGAAGAAAAAAAGAAAAAAAAACAAACCACAAAGAATGAAGCTTATTCAGCCTTGATTAATTATAGCTTTAATCTTGAAAGTTTTCAGTTTTAGTTTCAAGAGTTCTGGGCACATAGCCCAAAAAAAAAAAAAAAAAAAAAGGGGGGGGGGGGTGAGAGATAATTCAGTTATCACACTTTCCCAATCCTTTTTACTAAACTTACTTCTAGTGGAAGTAGTGTCATTTTGCCAGTAATAAGCCAAAATATACTCTTTCTTTGCCCTGAGAACACAAATCTTCAGAGCTAAAATGGATTTTAGCTCCCATTTGTGTTTAGCAGGAAGAGTGTGGGACTAGTGCGCTCACTCACTATACAAGGCAGCATTTGTGAGAGCAATAAACAGAGAGCGGTCACATCGAATACCTGGGGGAGACAGACCAGGGCAGCAAAGCTCCTTCACCTGACCCTGCGGAGGAGGGAAAGCCAGGGAGAAAAACAATTCCTGTGGCCGCTTGTGTCACGGTGGAGTGAAGCCTTCAGCAGCACCTTCTCCTCACCTGCCCTGCAGCAGCGCTGAAGGTGGCTGTGCCGTGTGTCCCTGCGCAGCCCCCGGGGGCCGGGATGTCATGGAATAATTTAGGTGTTTCCCTAACACCTCGCCGTCCCCTACAGCGACCCGCACACCGGGGTCGGCAGCCCGGGTAGGGATGTGGGAGCCTCCAGCCCTTACCTGGGTGGCTTTTCAGCCTCCGTCCCACAAGCACATCACTGCCTCACGTCAGAGGTGTGAAACACAAGCAAGGCAGACGCTCAAAGCACAAACAACACACCTGCGCCCCAAAACGCCGCATTCCCAGCAGAGCGGGGCACTGACATGGGGGTCGCGCGTTGTTTCGGGAGGGGTTTGGCCACCGCCGGCCCGGGCAGAGGCAGAGCGGCCATCGCGGAGGGCCGGGAAGGCGCTCCCGGCGCAGCCTCGCACCTGGGCGGGCGGGGGCACAGCGCTCCCCTCCCGGAGCCGCCGCTCGCTGCTGCTCCTCACCCCGCGCTGACCCGGAGCGCCGGCGGGAGCAGGAGGAGGAGGAGGAGGGAGGGAAAAGAAGGAAAAGAAGGGAAAGCAGAAAGAGCCGCCCGAGGGCTGCGCGCTCACCTGGTCCCTGCCGCCCCGCGCCGCGGACCGCGAGGGGAAGGAGCAGGACGAGGAGGAGGAGGAGGAGGCCATGTTGCGGCGCTGCCGGGCTGCGCTCTCACCTCGCCCGGCCGTCCCGGGCTCACCCCAGCGCCGGGCCGGCCTGCCCCGCCGCCGCCGCCCCCGCAGGTGGGGCCGGCCGCCGCCTCTCGCTCTCCTCCCGCGGCGGGCCGGGCACGGGGGGCGGGCGCGCTGCTCCGGCTCCGGCTCCGGCACCGCCGCCGCCCCGTCCCGCCCCGTGCCGTGCCTGCTGGAGGTGCCACAAGGCGGGGGCAGCGTCCCGCAGTCCGTCCCGCTGGAAAACCGGGAGAGTGGCCACTGCCGGGGGGCTCCGGAGTGCCGGGGAGCCCCCTCAGCCGCCCGGACCTGCAGCGCGGCTCACCTGGACACGGCGGCTCCGCTCCGCCCGCGCCGTGAGGGGGGAAAGCGCAGCTGAAGCTCGTTAAACAAAAGTGCAAAGCCGACCAAATCCGGGCGCTGATGAGCTCCGTCCCGCCGTTCTCGCTGCTTTTCCATCGGAGTGCCACAGGTGTGGTGCATTCGCTATAATGCAAATGCAAACCGCTCGCACACGGGAGCTGAACCTGCGGAGAATGATGAGCTGATCCTCCCTCAGAACGCGCTCGAGCCTGGGGGAGTCACCCCGATTTCCCTCCCCCAGCCCAAGGTGAGGGCTGCGCACACCTCACAGGTGAGATGCCACCGTGATCAAAACAGCAGTTAGTTCTGTTGTACTTTTTCTCGGTTTAAAAAATGTTTTAATCAATCTCATTAAAGCATGTTTTATCGCAGCACGAAATTGTGAAAGTATTGTAAAAGCAATTGAGATTACTTTAGTTTTGATTTAAATTACTTTATCCTATCATTACTTCTCACAAGGTTGTCTTGGTGCATCAACCCCTTTTCCTGTTTTAATTAGAACCTATTTGTAATGGTGAAACACAACAAATGCTGTTAAGCACTAATTTACCTAGAAATATTGCTGATAAATTTAATCCAGCTAGTTGTCCTACCGTGGGCCTTAGTGCTGTAGGTGCAATTTACGAAACACGTACCCTGCTGCATAAACTGACTATAGGTGCTTATACATCTTTAGATACTGTGTAACTAATTGCTTGTCACTCCTCTCGTGTAAACTTTTTTCTTTGTATACAGAGCCAAACAAAAATATTTAACCAAAGAACTTGGCTGTGTCTTGCATGGAGAAGGCAATTCCCCAGAATGTTTTTATCCCTCTTGTTTTGGATGTGACTCATTTCCTCAGCGCACTTGGAGAACTGGGAGCCAGAGGAGATGGGGGAAAAGGATCACAAGCTCCCTGTTGGCTAAAAGCAAGCGTGAAGCAAGGCTGCTCACATCCCCTGATGGGCAGTGGCAATCCACAGATCTGTGCCTGGGTCATACACTCATGAACCACACCATCACAGCATCCCATCTTCCATTGCTCCTTGGGAAGGACAATTAGAGAGACTTAAATGGGATTTGCAGATTGAGAAAGAAAATAACACCTTAAGGGAGAAAAAAAATAAAAAAGCTTTAGTTGAAATGAAAAGTGGTTTTTAAGTCTACTCTTACAATTGCTAGGAGGAGGAATATTTAAACAAAGTCAAGTGTGATGTGTACATGTAAATCCATATTGTGTTTCCACAGGCTTATAAACCTCATTTGTCTCATCTACACTCCCACCTGGAAGAGTACAGCTTTTTTTTTTTTTTTTTGGCAGCAGGAATGATACCTGGGGGGAAAGAAAAGTTGACTTCCTTTACTTCAGGAGAAGTTTCAGTTCAGGCTTCCCTGACAGAGGTTTGGAATTTAAATGTGCTGTTGCAGTGCATTTGATCTGATCGAGCACAGTAGTGGGTGGTTGTTATAAGATGAAAAAGTATAAACAGCTAAAACCTGAGGTAACTTGGAAAAAAGGAGTATTATGTGTTGAAATGAAACAGCCATTACAGGAAAGAGATTTTTAATGTGTCTCCAAGTGAGGAATGTTGCTGATTGAGTTACACTGCTGCTGCAGACAGGGCCTAACGTTTGTGCACAGCTTCGGGGTTTGTGCCTTGTTCCCTGGAGGGATGTGCTGCTACCCAGGGCTGGGTTTGTGCCTTGTTCTGTGGAGGGATGTGCTGCTACCCAGGGCTGGGTTTGTGCCTTGTTCTGTGGAGGGATGTGCTGCTACCCAGCTGTCATGGTTTGACACTGGCACAATGCCAGTGCCCTCTCATGAAAATGCAATTTTTCAATTGAATGCTGTGAAATGCGATCGAGAGCAGAGCAAAGCAGGCTCAAGCTTAATAACAAGGAAAAAAACTTTATTAAACTACTACCACTATGCTACTATAAAAGGGGGGGGGGGGGAAGAAGAAAGAAAACACACAATTCAAAATGAAAACCTTCTAAAGCATTTTTCTTCTCACTATCTAACTCCAACAAACCAGTGAGAGACAATTTGGACTCCAATCAGGTTTCCACTCTCCAGATAATCAACACCTAGTCTATCTGCAGGGAGAGAGGAGTCTTTCTTGTGCCACAGACCCCCCAGGAAACACAACTGCCACATTCTGTGCTTCTATGTTACCACATGGCACCGCCCGGAGAAAAAGTTTGCTAGTGGTGACCCTTTCTTTTCCATGTACAGTGTTCTCACCACCAATGCATGGATGGACAGACTGCTTTTAGGATTTTTCTTTTCAAGGATGCCCTGCCAAGAGGGGAAAAAAACAACAGTTCAGTTTTTCATTTTTGGGACCAACAGTCCCCCCCATTTTCCCCTGGGGCCGAGGATCCACGAACAGAGCTCTTCTTCTCTTCTTCCTCTCTGAAGACAGGGGGCACCACCACAAACTTCCTTAACTTTTTACTGTTTGCTCTACTTCTGTCTTTTCTCAGTTGAAGCAGGTTTCTTGGCTCACCAGCATCTTCTTAAAATACAGTTTCTCTTGGAGGAGAAGATCAGTTCAATCTGTGGCTACCAAGAAAAAGTCCAGCCAAACAGCCACTCCATTATCTCTTCCCACCTAGAATTTTTCCTTTCAACATCCCGGGTCCCAGGCTGTCTCTCTCTTTTTCTCTTTTTCAAATCAAGGAGGAGAAAGATTTCACAAAGCTTTCATTTCTCAGGAAGGGTTAAAAGTCCCAACTCCCAGAGATGGCTCGCTGCCCAGGCTCCAGCTCCCACAGGCGGCTGGGCACCTTGCGGCGCTCCCGCTCTTCTCCTTCCCCGCGGTGAACTGCTGGCAAAACCACCGCTGTTTCTTTTTTCTCTCTTGGGAGAGAGAGACTCTGGGGGGAATGGAGACATCCCAGATTTTGTCCACCCTTCCATCTGCAGGGGGCCAACCCGGGTTCCGGTCCCTCCACCCTTGGGCTTACCTCTGAAGGCTACATGGCTTCTCCCCTCCCCCACCCAGCTCGTCGCTGGGCAGGGGAGAGTCCTGCACTGACCGCTGACCGGAACCCAAGAGAGCGAGTTCCTCTGGGAATTCTGCTTTTAACCCCTCTGTGTTCTCAGAGGCGTGTCTACCTTCAATTGGTCAAAGTCCAAATTGACCTCTTCCTTCCGGAAAAAATTCTTTTTCCGTGTCAAACCACGACACTCCACCCTTCGCCTCTGAGAACACAGAATACAAAAATCATTACCAAAATTACATTCAACACACTTCTACATAAAACAGCATCATACACTAAAACCTCTACCCCAATTCACCTTTCCACTCAACACATGCTTTGCTCTTAATCCTCTTTGATCCCATCTCACAGTTTTCATTTTATCACCATCTTATCTTTTAATCGCTTGCCCGCATTCTCCACCAAAAATGTCATGGTTTGACACTGGCACAATGCCAGTGCCCTCCCATGAAAATGCAATCTCTCAACTGAATGCTGTGAAATGCGATCGAGAGCAGAGCAAAGCAGGCTCAAGCTTAATAACAAGGAAAAAAACTTTATTAAACTACTACCACTATGCTACTATAAAAGGGGGGGGGGGGGGAAGAAGAAAGAAAACACACAATTCAAAATGAAAACCTTCCAAAGCATTCCTCTTCTCACCACCCAACTCCAACAAACCACAGTGAGAGACAATCTGGACCCCAATCAGGTTTCCACCCTCCAGATAATCAACACCCAGTCTATCTGCAGGGAGAGAGGAGTCTTTCTTGTGCCACAGACCCCCCAGGAAACACAACTGCCACATCCTGTGCTTCCATGTCACCACATGGCACCGCCCGGAGAAAAAGTTTGCTAGTGGTGACCCTCTCCTTTCCATGCACAGTGTTCTCACCACCAATGCATGGATGGACAGACTGCTTTTAGGATTTTTCCTTTCAAGGATGCCCTGCCAAGAGGGGAAAAAAACAACAGTTCAGTTTTTCATTTTTGGGACCAACAGTCCCCCCCATTTTCCCCTGGGGCCGAGGATCCACGAACAGAGCTCTTCTTCTCTTCTTCCTCTCTGAAGACAGGGGGCACCACCACAAACTTCCTTAACTTTTCACTGTTCGCTCCACTTCTGTCTTTTCTCAGCTGAAGCAGGTTTCTTGGCTCACCAGCATCTTCCTAAAATACAGTTTCTCTTGGAGGAGAAGATCAGTTCAATCTGTGGCTACCAAGAAAAAGTCCAGCCAAACAGCCACTCCATCATCTCCTCCCACCTAGAATTTCTCCTTTCAACATCCCGGGTCCCAGGCTGTCTCTCTCTTCTTCCCTTTTTCAAATCAAGGAGGAGAAAGATTTCACAAAGCTTTCATTTCTCAGGAAGGGTTAAAAGTCCCAACTCCCAGAGATGGCTCGCTGCCCAGGCTCCAGCTCCCACAGGCGGCTGGGCACCTTGCGGCGCCCCCGCTCTTCTCCTTCCCCGCGGTGAACTGCTGGCAAAACCACCGCTGTCTCTTTTTTCTCTCTTGGGAGAGAGAGACTCTGGGGGGAATGGAGACATCCCAGATTTTGTCCACCCTTCCATCTGCAGGGGGCCAACCCGGGTTCCGGTCCCTCCACCCTTGGGCTTACCTCTGAAGGCCACATGGCTTCTCCCCTCCCCCACCCAGCTCGTCGCTGGGCAGGGGAGAGTCCTGCACTGACCGCTGACCGGAACCCAAGAGAGCGAGTTCCTCTGGGAATTCTGCTTTTAACCCCTCTGTGTTCTCAGAGGCGTGTCCACCTTCAATTGGTCAAAGTCCAAATTGACCTCTTCCTTCCGGAAAAAATTCTTTTTCCGTGTCAAACCACGACACCAGCCCTCCACACCTATCTCAAAACCAGCCCCCTCCAGCCAGCAGGCACTGTTTGCCTTCACATCCAGGCTGAGGGAGCTCCAAGTGTGATCTCAGCTGCACCTCCCCTGCTCTCAGGCACCCAGACAGAAGTTTAAAAGCAGTTTATTGGGTTCTACCATTTTAATTCTTGAATTGTAAGCTAAGTGAAATGCAAAAACTAAAATCAGGAACCAGCCATGGGAGTTTTGTCAAAGATTTTGGTAGAGCCTGCTCCAAAGGAAAAAAAAAAAAAAAAAAACAAAAACCAACTTTTTTTTCCCTCTGCCCCAGGTTTAATACATATATGCTGTTCACCTTTCTCATTTAATTACAATTATTACAATAAAATCCAGGTTGGACATCTATAGGTATTTCTCTAAAGGTTTTTATGAAACCAGCTGTGTGTCCCCTGATGAAGGAAGAACCACAGTGACAGTGGAGCATTCCCTACTGTGGGAAAGGAGTTTGGCAAAGCAGAGCTGGGAGAAGATTTCAGCCCCTGGAAGCCACTCCCAATAGGCTCAGCAGGGACTCTCTGCACCCCTTTGCTCCCTCCCACAGGGTTCTCACACTCTCCCCTCACTTCTCTTTGTGTGCTGCAATGTTCATTGTAAAACTTTGCTTGATTTTCAGCTAAGTTTTCCTCCAGGAAGTTACAAACCCATGAATAATCAGTGACCATGAATAACCAGTTCTTCTATCTACAATACCTATTTATTTTAAATGAAGGGATGGTTTATGATATTTTCATTATTGCAATCATATCAATATTTGGTATTTTCAGGTAAAGTGATTTAGTGCATGTTACAAAAAACAACCTTTAAAATAATTTTAACCTAAATTCAAGTACTTTAAGTGCATTTAAAATATTTATATTAATGCTGTAAGGAGATACTGACAATTTAATTATTTTTTCTAAGCAGCTTCCATCCTTTTGTTTTATTTTTAAACAGTTCTCAGAACCTTTTTGTTTTCTGGCATCCTATCAAAATGCTAATGCAGAAGGAGAGCAGCAGAGAAGTTCTCCATGTTTCATGATAGTAGGAACTGTCCTGCATAACAAGAGATTTAACAGGTTAAATGTATCATCTGAGATATGCATTGGAGGTACTATTCTTCTCATATTACCTTGCATTCCTAAGTGGTACATCTCTCCTACTATATTTTTGCATTTGTCATCCTAAAATAATCCTTGAGTTTAAATAAATGTTAAAAGAAGCCAATCAATGTTTGCACTTATCTGCTTTCAAGCACAGTGAACACAACCTATTTTAGATACTCTCATTAGTATTCACAAACCAGTTGACCTTTTTAATCCCATCATTATGTAAAAGACAGAAAACACTTTTTCTCTTCCTTACAGTGAAGTTATTGCTGAGGAGAATATAATTAATATACGGAAGACAAGATGATATTGACTCTTGCAGCTGCCCTCTGCTCAGCAGAGAAGGAGTTGTTCAGAGCATTACACTGGGCTCTCAGCCGTGAATACAGCTGTAATGCCATAATCCCAGCTCGGCATTGTCGGCCTGATCCCGTGTGCCTCGCACAAACAGCGCTGCACTTTGGGCAAAGGGTAGTCTGGGATGCCAAAGAGGTTTTAATATAAGTGCCCCTTTGTCATTTATATAAATAAAATGTAATTAACATGGTGGTGTCAAGATTCTTTTGCTGTTTGCCTTGGAGTTTTTCCTCAACTCTGCATTTCACCGTGTTTTGCTGTGAAGGGGAGCAGCAGTCCTAGGGATTCCCACATGCATCCGTGACTCAGTTTTCAGCAGGCTCATTGCTGCTGCTCCTTCAAGCAGAACAGTAAATCCCTTCAAACACAGGAGTCCCTGCAAATGTACTTGTACCGCTTGTCTCAAGCAGCATCATTAGCTCCTGCCATGTCCAAAGCAATGATCAACCGAGATAAGCACTACACAGACAACAAGAGGGAGGAAAACACAAGGTAAGTGTCAGACAGATGTTTGACAAATTAATGCCGTGTCGACTCTATACTTACATGCATTTGGCTCCTAAGCAAGGCAGCTCTAAAGGGCCAGAGGCAGAGAGCAAGGAAGCCTCTGCTGCTGCTGGAGGAAACCAGCATACACAACTGCACCCTCCACTGCTCTGAGGGGTTGGCATGGCCACCAGCACACCCAACACCGAGACCACAGCAAAACAATGTCCCTGAGCTGCTTACCTGATGAAGCCAGCACAGCCTGGGCCCTGAGGCTGGCACAAAGGCAGGGGCAGTGATTTCGGGTCTGAGTGCAACGGCTGTCAGAGGGATCTCAAAGCCATCCACCTTCCAGAACTTTCCTAAAGGTCTCAGAAAAGGCTAAACTTGTCACCCTAGGTGCTGACCAAAGGGATAACCAATGGCCTCAAACAGATCACAGTGCTGTGTGCAGCTGGCTCATGGAGAAGTCATGTGAAACAAGTGGGTTCCCTCACAAGAGAGAGCTGCTCTTTAACCAGCTTTCCTTCTGGTGCTTCCTGGTCTTTCCCACTCAGAGCCCATGACACAATGGGATGTATGGAAAAAGACATATTCTCAAAGAGTTTGAAAATTCAGCGAGCACTCTGAGAATGAAGAGTTAGTGTCCAGCTGGAAGGACACTAAGAAATTTATATTTCTAAAAAATAAGCTAAGAAATTCTTGTGTATATTTAAACTAAAGCTAGAAAAAAAGACCTCGCTTTCAAGAAAATTCAGATCAGTGTATTCAGTACTTTCAGACACAGTATATTTTATATAAAATCTCTCTATATTTTCATATAACTTATAATAATTTATAGTACTGTATGATTATTATACCACCAACAACCCCTGTAAATAACTAGGGTTACCATATGTCTGGGACTTCTGAGAAATGTTTTCTCTTCCTCTAAAGGGAAAGTTGGACTTTGGCAACCTACCTAACGTCCCTAGGCAAGGACTGGTCCAGCAGCAGTAGCTCAGCCCTGTGCTGGCAATAGAAAACAACTCCCCAGAGGTGCAGAGCCAGGCCTGAGGGATGTGTCCTACACTCTGAGATCTGCAGCTGATCCATGGGAATTGCTGTGCCCACACTGCCCTGGCTGCTTTGGACTTGTTACACACACAGGGTAGAAATCTTCTGTCACTGTGCGGGGCAGAGCACATCAGGTTTTTTCCTATGAATTGCACAAGCCATGTTCCCGTATGGAATTTCCCAGATATACAAAAGCCTTGTTCTAAGCAGGTAAATCCCCAGCCAGTGGTGGGAATACAGGATTCAAGGTAAACAGAGAGCCGTGAGCATGCTCACCATATGCTGCAAAAATTCCCCAGGAGGGAGGGGAAAGTGGAGGGGTTTTACCCCTGAAACACACTCAGAGGGAGGAGTTGGATGGGCTGCCTCCTGCCTTTGCCATGGGGTAGGGATGAGAAGAAGGAAGTGTACCATAAATAGCCCTGCTTCCTGGAATCACCATCCCAAAGAAATGCTTTAAGGGAGAAGCTGCACGTTTTTGTTTGCAGAGCCCTGCCCTGCTTACATTTCAGACAAGCAGCAAAGCCATCCTTCAAAAATGCTGTAAACCAGTGCAATGAAGTAATTTTAAAAGGCAGTAACATCAGCAGCGTGAAGAGGTGCCTGTGTATCCCCCCTGCAGGGACTGTAGGTTTCCACAGAAGCTGTTGGTCCAGGACTGCCAGTGCTGATGATAAATTGGTGCTTGAGTGGGTCAGCAGCACCGCAGAATCCAGAGTGGAGCTGTCCTGCAGGGGAAAGACTTGTAAAACTAGAAACTTTGGCTAAGCTATTTAGCATTTCAGTTTCTCAGTAACAAAATTTGTTTGGAATATTTTCCCAGGCTTTTTGTTAACTCATATACTGTAGCACCACTTTCCTGGGTACCAGTGGAGGAAGGTTGCAGCTGGCAGACTGCTCGCTGAGCAAGGCCCACAGGTGCCTCTCCAATTACATCTCCAACCCTTCTTTCAGAAGCTGGGATAGCACAGCGACTAATCTTTCTTAATCTGGGAGGAGGGATGCAGAACTTTAATTTGCCTACAGACACACATCCTAGCTTCTGGGGAATTAAGTTACCCAATGACCTTTCATTAAGGCACACGCCTTAAAAACAGCTCCCAAGGCCACAGCAGCACTGCCCAAATCAGTGCCCATGCAGCCAGAAATAATGAATTTATGGTCTGGCTGGCCATGGGATCCAAATCTAACAGACTTGATTAAAAGGAGAAACTGCAGCATCCAAATGTAACAGACTTGATTAAAAGGAGAAGCTGCAGCCTAGCCTGGTCCAAACACAATTATACTCCCCAAACCATGCCAACAAAGCCCAATCCCAGTGGTACCCAGGGTCCAGTGAAGAGACATAAAGTTGATCAAGAAACAGGAGCATCTCTCCGAGGAGGAAAGGCAAAAGGAGCTGGGGCTGTCCAACCTGGAGCAGAGACAGCGGAGAGGGAACATCATCCCTGTGTGTCCCAGGAGGGAACACCGACCTTGTGTGTGTCCCCGGGAGGGAACACCGTCCCTGTGTGTGTCCCGGGAGGGAACACCGTCCCTGTGTGTGTCCCTGAGAGAGAACACCGTCCCTGTGTGTGTCCCCGAGAGGGAACACCGTCCCTGTGTGTGTCCCCGAGAGGGAACACCGTCCCTGTGTGTGTCCCGGGAGGGAACACCGTCCCTGTGTGTGTCCCGGGAGGGAACACCAACGTCCCTGTGTGTGTCCCAGGAGGGAACACCGTCCCTGTGTGTGTCCCAGGAGGGAACACCGTCCCTGTGTGTGTCCCAGGAGGGAACACCGTCCCTGTGTGTGTCCCCGAGAGGGAACACCGTCCCTGAGATATTCCTGAACCGTCTGGAGTCTGTGCCGTGTGCTCTGGGACGGCCCTGCATGAGCAGAGAGGTGGGACCAGGTGACCCACGGTGTCCCTTGCAGCCTGACCCGTTCCGTGACTCTGGACCGTGACCGGTCCCAGCGCCCCCGTGTCACCGGCTCAGGGCTACGCGGAACGACCCACCCGCCCGGCTAGGTTGCCTCCACTCGCGCCGTCCGCGAACCAAGGGGACGTCCGGCGCACCCTCAGCCTGCCGCGCCCGGCCGCGCAGCATTTCTGTACTTTTTCCCACCCCCCTCACGGAGGCGAAAGCCGCCCTTTGAGCCTCGCTTTGGCGCGGAGCGCGCTGATTGGCCGCTTTGAACGGGCCCGGCGCGGCGCCATTGGCGGAGCGCGGCGAGCGGCCGGTTCGAATGCGCTTGGCCCCGCCCCCGGCCCGCGCGGCGCTGCGGACGGGCCTGTGCGGCGGCGGCGCGTGCGGCGGCTCCGCAGGTGAGGGGCGCGCGGCGGGGCCGTTAGCGCGGGCCGGGCCGGGCCGGGCCGGGCGGTGCCGCTCCTGCCCCGGAGAGCCGGACCGGGAGCGGGGCCGCGTCTCGGGCCGCCGGAAGCGGGGCGGGGGCTGGGCTGCAGCGAGCGCGGCCGGCGGCCGGTGCCCGCCCTGCCCGGAGCCGCAAGGTAACTCGGCTCCGCTCGGTGTCCGTACCCCCCCGGAGCCGCGGGGAGGTGCGCAGTGCCGGTCCCGCTGTGCGCGGCACTCCGGTGGCGCTCCGGGCCGGTGTCCCCTGGCGCGGCCAACACCCGGTGACACAGCGGCGTTCCTGTCTGTTTCTAGCTCGTTCTTCTTGAGCGAGTGGTTAGGTAAAAACTAACCACTTTTTTCAGTTTCCTGGAGGAGCTTTTTTCAAAGCTTTTTTAATTTTTTTTTTTTCCTCCTTGGAATCGTTGCCCGCTCATACCTTGGGGTATAGTTTTTCTAGCTGGAATTCGGAATAAATATGTTCTGTGTTTTTGTTGATGAGAACAGTTAAGTGTTTTACGTTACAACTTAATTTTGTGAGGCACAACTCGCTTCTAAAGACTTGGCATAGGTTCAGTGACTCGTCTGCGCTCAGGACAGCAACTGTTCACCCTCATTATCTGTTTCTTTTTTCCTGTCCATTTCAGGGATAACCACAACAATGGATGATTACACAAAAATAGAGAAGATTGGGGAAGGTAAGTATGGGGAGCAGTGAGCTTTTAAATGCTCCACAGTTTGAGCTATGAAGCGTCCCAGAACATCTGTGCACTCTGCCTGTTACAGGAAACACTGAGATTCAACCAAGTGGCTAAATAAGCTTGTAGCTTAGTTACTGTGGTACTTATCTATATCTCTAAAACCCTCCAGCCTGCCCTTTTTTGTGAAAGTGACATGGTCTTTTTAAAAACAGCTGATCAGTGCTGAAAAGTATCTGCCTTCATTTTGCTGGCTAATGCTGTAACATTAGCCATCTCCAAAAGGGAGAAGGGAGAAAAAGTATGTTCTGAGTCCTGAAACCGGCTTACAGTTTAGGAAGCTCCCCCATTTCTCTGAATGTGAGTTTACCAGCTGCCCCTGAAGTTGTGCAATGTGTTGTTTTGCTTGGAGCTGCTGGTAGGGAGTACTATTTTCTGGATTGTTCTGCTCTGATGATATATGGGCAGTGTGGGTGTCAAAGGAAAGCAAGATAGCAAAGCTCTGTGGAGAAGTGAATTTTTAGCATTTACTTCACATTGAGGCACTGAGGAGATGGCTTCAGTGCAGGTGTTAGTCACAACCCTCGTGTTACTGGAAGTCCAGCCTGTGTTCCTTGTAGAAATCAGTGTGTTTTATAACACACTGTATAAGGCCTTATGCAGACTTGAAAATTTGAAGTGCTATTGCCCACTCTGAGGCAATAGCATAAGGTGTGCTTGGATCTTGCAACAAAGCTTTGTAACCAAAGCCTTGTGCATGGATCTTTTTGAAATAAACTAATTTGGGCTTCATGTGAGGGATTAATATTTCAAGAAGGGTAAAAAGAGAAGGCTTATGCTGTCTTAGTTTGAGGGTTCTACTTCTGTGAGCACTGATAATTAAGATGGATTGATTTGAGATTTACTCTTGGTTCCAATTTCAGCTTCTGCTGAGACCCACAGCACTAGCCTCTCTCCTGCACTGAGCATTATGCCAGAGGTATTTCTACAGCTAACACCCATGGATGGCTGGATCTCAGACTGCAGAAGGAGCACTACTTCCATTTCCAGCTAAACCTTTAGCATTTTAATATGATGTATCAATGGCAAAATCATAATCCTTTATAATAATCTTGCCTGGAAGTTAATCAACTTGAAACTCAAATAGTATCTGATTTTATAACTACATCTTCCAAATACTCGCCTTTCACACTTAGGCTTCTAAGTGCCCTGTCGTAACAAATGCTACACTTCATGGGTGGCATGCTTTAAACAAACAAAAATATTGCTCAGGTAAACTCCATAGCTAAGTAGTAGTTTGTAATTTAAACCAATATTCCATTTGTAAGGACTTTTCCTATGTTAGCAGCTCGTGTTTACAATATTATTTGTACCTGAAGCTGGTACTTCCTGTATTTGTTTCACTGTCTTTTTGTTCAGGTACCTATGGTGTTGTGTATAAAGGTCGTCACAAAACCACAGGCCAAGTGGTTGCAATGAAGAAAATACGTCTAGAAAGTGAGGAGGAAGGTGTTCCAAGTACTGCTATCCGAGAAATTTCTTTATTAAAAGAGCTGAATCATCCCAATATAGTCTGGTATGCATATACTGGTATTTAGCTAAACTCTTGGAGGAGCACTAGGTTCCATCAGATCATAAATTATTTTCCCACTCATCTAGTAAGGTGAGAACCTCTCTGTTTAATGCAATGTCTGCTTTGCAGCAAATACTTTAAATTCCATGTTTGTGCCAGTTTTCTAATTAAGCCTTCCTCACGCTGCCTCTTTTCATTCTAGGAACCTAACAAATTTTTCTTAATTTTGAAATTTCTGTAAATTCAGAGAGATTATTGTGAGAATGGAGGCATACTTTATGAAAACTGGCTGTAGCTGTTACTTCAGGCCGTCTCAGAAGTTTATTTACCACCTTGGAATAGGCCATTTGACTTAAGTGTTCTCACGTTCTCCCTGCTGTTCTGTAGCAGGAATTTAGATGTGTTTTTATGCTGTCATAGCTGGCACACCTGAGCTGTGAGTGAAATTTCCATCAGTGACTGCTTGACATGTAAAAATGATTGCAGCCACTGTCTTCCCCCAACATACTTGCTCTTTGATGCAGCAAAATACTTGATCTTTAATGTGCCTTAAAACTGGCCAGATTCCAGCCAGGTAGAGACTCAATGTATGTATGTTTGGGTTTAGGAATCCTTACATTCCAGTAAGGATGAAGAAGATCCTTAAAATTGTGTGCAAATCCTGCTGTGTCTATTATATTATTATTAAATATTTCCTTAAGTTTCTAGTAATTCAGGCTGTGCTGTGACAAGCCAGCTTCAAAGAGAAGCTAGGCACTAACACCCACAGGTGGAGTTTTTTTAATGGCAAAAGTATTTTTTCTTCAGACTCCTGTGTCTGACTTGAGAGGACATAAGTTTTAGAGGAAGCATATAGGCTTTTATCTCAGTTTGACACTACTTCAGATACACTTGATTTTCCAGATGACAGTATAACTCAGCCTGTTGTTTGAAGACTTTTAAGACTTCCATAATAGAAGCCTGGAAATATCAGCTTGTATCCCTGTTAAGAAAAGAAATGGGAGTGCATGCATTTTGCAGTGGAAGTAATTGTATACTCAATTTTTAGTCTTCAGGATGTTCTCATGCAGGATTCAAGACTGTACCTTGTCTTTGAATTCCTTTCCATGGATCTCAAGAAATATTTGGATAGTATTCCATCTGGCCAGTATTTGGAGCGTTCACGTGTTAAGGTAATGAGGACAATTTCTTAACCTAAGAGGGAATTTAATGATGACCTACAAACCATAAGCAGCTCTTATTTTCAGTATAATTAACTCCTTGAGGAGAAATGAAAGGTTAAATAAGCTGCTGTAGATAATAAGATGAATGTGAATTTTGCTTTCGAATGCCACTTGAGAATCTTTTCATTACTGAGATTAAACTGCCTTAAACTAATCTTCAGAATTATTTTGTGTAGCTTTTCAATTGATATTAACTCAGTATCTGCAATGCTTTGGATCTCCATTTCCTGCTGCTGTGGGGAGAGCTAATGAAGGGAACACCTTTGTGTTGCAGGACACTGACATGTACTAAAGGTAACTTCTTTCTTTCTTTCTTTCCTCCTGCCTCATCCTTTCTAGAGTTATCTGTACCAAATTTTGCAAGGTATTGTCTTCTGCCACTCAAGAAGAGTTCTGCACAGAGACTTGAAACCTCAGAACCTCCTAATAGATGACAAGGGAGTGATTAAACTGGCGGATTTTGGACTGGCTCGAGCCTTTGGAATTCCAGTGCGGGTCTACACGCATGAAGTGAGTTGGGACATACATACCTCTGCTGGTTTGGATAGTGTGTACTTGCTTCCCGCTAAGAATGATTCTGAAACAGCTAAAGAATCAGTTTTTTCAAGCTATAAGCTAACAAAACTATGAAAAAGTTCTGTTTCGTTTTCCACATCTTTGATTGTGACTTCACTCTAAGGTTCCAAAGCATTTTATGAATCCCACTCAGAGTGAGTCAGGTGGACTCAAACTTGTTGCTTGCTGTCTCATAAAGGCATTTTTGCTTTGCAAAGCACTCAGGTTTGAGGGGTTTTGTGGCTAGGTGCCAAAGGATTCCTGCTCTTAGGGAAGTTGTGCAGACAGCTGCTTTTTTTTGAAGTAGAAGCTACTGCAATGGAGTTGCTTTGTCTACAAATGAAGTTTGAAACCAGTATTATACTTCCACTAAAACTCAGGGTACTGGCTATTTTTAGCAAAAAAACTGAATGCTACTTAATAACAAATGAGCCATTTATCCTGCAGTCAGTTAAAAGAACTGATTCCACAAACTCAACCTTTCCTTGTTCCACAGGTAGTAACGCTGTGGTACAGGTCTCCAGAAGTGCTGCTGGGATCTGCTCGTTACTCTACTCCTGTAGATATCTGGAGCATAGGAACCATATTTGCTGAGCTGGCAACTAAAAAGCCACTTTTCCATGGGGATTCAGAGATTGACCAGATCTTCAGAATCTTCAGGTATGTAAGGCTGAACCTTGGCTTGTTAGCTGTGTGGCACTACACAACAGTAGTGTGTAATTAAAAGCGTAATAGCACATAACAGATTTCAGACTAAATTGCTTATGCTTGCACAGAGCTTTAGGGACTCCCAACAACGAGGTATGGCCTGAGGTGGAATCCCTGCAAGACTATAAAAACACATTTCCAAAATGGAAACCTGTCAGCCTCGAAACACATGTCAAAAACTTGGATAAAGATGGACTTGATCTGCTGGCTGTAAGTAGTCTGTCCTAAACTGCTGATTAAGAACCTGAGTGGGCTGTTTGAAATACTCCAGAATACACAAAGCTGTACTCATCAGTCATGGCTAGAAGGAAAATATGGAGATCTTCAAGCTATCAGCAGTGGTATGAGCCTTCGTTCTTGTAGAACTGACACCTTGTGTGACATTCACTCCTTTCACAAGTAACGCCAGACTATATTTCACATGAAGCAATTATGCCTCAGCTTTTTTATAATAATAAGCCAGGTACAACTTGAAAGTGAGGATGAGTCTTTACAAAGAGGTTTAAGTGAATACTTCTGCCCATAAAGTAGCTTTCAACTTTCTGCTGCTAATTTCAGTTGTGATGTGGCTGTGTGACTGCCGAGTCAGTTGGAAATGTTTATTTTATGGTAGCATGTGGATCAAACTTGGTGGGCTCATCTTGGTTAAACTTCTTTGATGGCTTACCTGAATAAACAGTGATAGAAACAGCTGAATGTATTGATTAGCTGGGACAAGAAACTTAGTTGAAGTCTGTCTGTAGTGTCTGTCTCAATTGCCCTTAAATTTGGAGTTAAGTATTTTTGACTGTGGTGCATTAATTTTTAATTGGTATCTTTTGTGTCTAGTGTGAATTTCCTTTAGTTCTGTGGCCAGGCAGTTGAACTACCACACCAGGCTTTTAATTGGCAAGCTCTTAATCAGTCTTTTCCATTTAGTGCTCTTCCAGCTCATGTGCTGCCACTGAGGGCTAATTTTGGTCATATCCCAGGTGTGCTGTGAGGTGTCCTAAGGTACAATAATGTACCTTGGTTGTTCTTTGGCTGTTCTAAAGCTGCATTTGTACAGTGCAGACCTACAGGTGGGGGTGTGGGCTGACACTTCAGAACCCTGTTGTACAGCAGTACCTGTGTACCTGGCTCATGGCTGTAAGCAGTCACAAAACAGTTCATTACCCTCATTGGGAATATGGCAGAATACTCTGACTGAAGTAGTGTTACCCAAAAAGCTCAAATGGTCACAATTTCTCAATTTTTTTGGGGGGGACGGAGTCCCAGTTCACACTGACAGCCTGAGCATTTGTTGTCAGTAGTTGTCCTGGATAGCTCTGTACCTTCCAGCACAGTTGTCTTATAGAGATAAGACCCCTGACAGCATCAGGGGTTTATTAAATCAGTTTGAAATAATTGTTGCTGACTGTATTTACAAACTAAAATCAAAGGAACAGGCAGGAGAAACAGTTGTATGAAAAGGATCTGCCAAGGGCTTATCTGAGCTTAGATGAGGCTTCATTGTGTGAAGCCAATGGTTGGGGCTGCTTCTAATAAAGGCAAAAAAAATAATTAATGGTGTTCTTCATGGTGTTAGCATAATTCTAGTCTCAAAGCATATTAAGTTCTCTAAAGTCTTTTACAGTTCTGCCTTAATGTTAACATTTTAGTTTCCTATTAGTGCCTGGTGACAGTGGCATTCCTGATTGGAATCCCTTTTAAGTTTCCTATGGCACTTTTATGCCTTTTAAAGCCATAATATAACTTTAAAGGCAACAAAACTAAATAGTTTGTTCTAGAGCACAAGCTCAGATATGTCAATAAAGATGTTTCAATGTTTACATACATCTCCAACAGTCTATAGAAAAAAATTAAAAGAGCTTTTGAAAATGTCTTAACACAAAAATGTGTAATTCAAATTGCATGAGTGAGGTTGTGAGTTTAAGACCTTCAAAAGCTACGTGACTTCTATGGCCAGCATTTCAAAATTCTAAATGATCAGAACAGTAGGTGCCAGGGAAAAGTAATGCTTTAGACTGCTCAGAGAAGTTTCCTTCACTTGCTCCATCACTTGTGGTGCAGTGTCACAACATCCATTTTTCAGAGAATTTTCCCTCTTTGAATCAATTTTGAGAGAACCTTTGATATCAGAATTAACTATAGGACGCTGTTCTAGGTATAGGTAATGGGAACCTGCCACAAGGTAAAATTGGACATGCAAGGTTAAATCTGGAGGCAGCATTGCATTTGGCAGAAGTTCAGAGAATATAAATGCAAATTCAGTGGTTTAAATCAGCCTGGAAGACTCTCTGCAGAATGAAGTGTAAAGATAATTAAGTGTCAAGACTGAATACTGGGCAGAGTAAGACTGGTTAAGTTTTGTTCTGGAAGACAGATTTGTTTTGTAGACAGGGGAGAGGCAGCTGGTGGAATCCTGATTACTTGAATTTGTAATGGTCTGTCCTTTAGTAAGGAGAAATAAAAAGACTGCCTGTTTTGGGTCTAGTACAAAACTGCTGAATACTTCATTCTTTTTTTGACCCCTTGCATGATAGAAGCTCTAGATACTTTTTTATAATGGCTAGAAAAATTTCCTCCCATTTTAGAAACTTCTAGGGATTATTTTAATGGCTGTGACATCCCCTCTTTTTGCTCTCATTGCCTTTATTGAGGTATTCAGTTGAAGTATTTTATTGCAAAGAGACTCAAGTTTTAACTGTTTTCTTCAGTTCTATCTGCTTGTAGTCTACTTTCCAATTTGGATTTTGAAACTGAGTGAGCATTCTCTTATTTAATAGTAAAGTCACCAGCCTGAGCAGAAGCCATTTCACATCACTTTGTTCAATGTCAGTAACAAAACAAGTGTCAGACCACTTGTCCTTAAAACATTTAGGGCTTTACCAGCCTAAAGCTTATTAATTTGTCTCTGTGAGAATCTAAGACAATTATTGCTGCTTGTTGCCTGGTTCTGGATTTAGTTCAACGGATGTGTGGTACCCAGACATAGGCAAGGGCTTGGTTATTGAACGGGGGGGTAAATGGGATTCTTCATTTTCTGAGATGTTATGTACTACTACTGACTTGTAGAGGAAATAACCTCTCCAACTAGGAGAGCACAGAACAAAGGGGAAAAATGTCTTTGTACTTACTTTATTATTATTATTATGGTTAAATAGAAATTTATTTAACATGATTTTAGCTCACCTTTCAGGAGGAAGTAAATCTTTTTGGTTTTTTTTTCTTCCAGAAAATGTTAATTTATGATCCTGCAAAAAGGATTTCTGGCAAAATGGCCTTGAACCATCCATATTTTGATGATTTGGACAAATCCACTCTTCCTGCTAATCTGATTAAGAAATAGACCTTTGGACTAAATCATCCAGAGTGAAATAATTGTGATCACTTTTACTCTTAAGTCTGTCATTTGTATGTCTGTCTTTTTGCTCTTAAGATTGGCTGTATTCAGTTTGTTTTTGTTTAAGTGTTATCTAAATGTAAATATTAACCTGTTAGTGCTGAGTTCAAATGCAATGCAAATATTGCTGCAATTAATGCAGTCAACTTTCTATAAATAAAGCTTTAACCTCATTGAAGGACTGAACTTATTTCCAGGCCACAGCTGCTCTACAGAAGGACTCCTGTTTTCTTTGGAATGCACTGGAAAGGTACCACTTGGATAAAAATGATAGGAAATTATCGAGTTTGAGTTGTTTCAGTGTCATGTCAGTTACACTTTTACTTGAGCATGGCAACCGATGTGCCAAAGGACACTGTGAGATGTGCTGAAGAACCTCAACTTACAAAAGTGTGGATGGCCAAACTGATTTTGAGTTTTTGAAGGCAGCTGCAAATCATTATTTGAGATAAGTCCCTTGCTCTATGTTTTGTTATTGTCTTGGAGGCCCAGACTTTACCAAGATGTTGGCATGTGAACTCCTGGGAATTGTAATTATAAACTGAGATGCCACATGGCTCCAGACTTTTCCATAATTAAAACAGAAGCTTTTTAAAGCTCCCTGGCAATTAACTGAACAGGAGAGAGTATTGTTAAAAGTTCAAATAAAGTTCAAAGGTGTGTACTAATAACAGATTGTGTGTTGGTTTCCAATTCCTAGCTCCATTGTTGCCCTTCAGACACATCAGTAGGGATGGGTGTGTACATCTGGCCTAAGTTTTATTGGCTCTAGGCACTATAGTGCTCCTTTCCTTGCTGGTTAGGGGCCAAGGCTTGCAGCACAGTGGGGAACAGTATTGCAAGTGTTTAGATTTCTAAATCGTGTGTGAAAGCACTGATATGAACTCTAAGCAGTGAGGTTTGTAGGAGCCCTGTCCTACAGCTGCTGAATCTGGACACTAAAGGCAGCAGAGATGATGATATCCATCCAGTTCATCACATGTTGTGTCCGTGAGTAGCTGCAAGTGTTAGACCTGGCTTTTGTTAACAAGCAGCAGGGTGTGAGATAAATACCACTTGGGCTGTTACCACTGTTCTTTGCAAAGTGGTTCTTAATCTTCAGAAACATTGGAGACTTGGTTTAATTAGAATCATTTGATAGCAGAGCACTGAGGAGGAAACGTTTCTGAAATCATACAGGTAAGTTACTTAATTGAAGGCAGTGGGGGAGAAGATTGTGATGGCTGACTTCTTTCTGTTAACACCAGTGAAAGGATACAATTTCAAGATAAAGTGAGACCTAATTTGTCTCTATTTGCATGTAGTAACTTGATACAGTATTTACAGGCCAAGAGGTTTGTAATTGTGGCTGCTAATTGGTTACCTTGGTGTAGAAAAAGCGAGGAACCTGACCTTATTAACCATTAAAAATCAGAAGCTAATGCACAGACCAGGTTCTGTCTGTGTGGAAAATATTTCAGCTGGGCAAACGAAAGATTTTGCTGCAATACTGGGAAAGCCCAATTTTTGTTTTGTAAGTAACTGGTGTCTGTCTCAAGCTAAAGCATTCCCTGTATCACATTAAGCTATCGTGACTAACAAATTAAATACTAAAATTTCCAGAGAGTTTTTCAAACAATAACTTACTCCAAGTCTGCAATCTTTCTTTTTTAGCCAGGCAGTGTAACAGCTGCTGTGACATCAGTGTAGCGCTGAACAAGGTATTATAGAGCTCTCAGTAAAGGGGAGGGGCAGGGGAACACAATAGTGTCTGTCCGTGCCTCAGTGAGATCGGGTGCTGAGTATCATACTGAGACACCTGACTCACTGGCACAGCTCCACTGTTATCAATGAGGCAAAGTTACCAGGCAAATCAGTTCCCTTATGGAAAATAACATCATCTGCTCCCGGTAACTGCCCTGCTGCCTGCACCTAGCATGTGGAAGGCTTGTGATGTTCAAGGTTTGGCCACCTAAATCTTGATTTTATTCCAGTGAGAACTGGGTATGCCTTGCCCTTTTAGGGATTTAACCCACTGTGGGTGATAATCAGCAGACCTATTTATTAATACCTATTGCAATAGCTCTCTTCCGAATGTTGTAAGAACTGGGGATGAAATGACTTTATTTAAAAGCAATGTGCTCCTGTCTAAAATGAAGTTCTATAATGTAATGTTGCATCACTATTGCCTCTGGTACTATAGCTGTTCAGTATCTTGTTTTCTACTAGAGCACAAGTAAACCCCAGCTGAAAATTATAAACTTACCTTGCTGTTTGACTTTACTTGCTTGTCCTCCATACCATTAAAAAGCAATGTAGGTGAAAAAGTTTTGTGTATGCAAGAATAGGATTTTACACAGAATCAAATTGGGGTTTTGGCAGTGTGTTGGGATTTTTTAAGTCACTGAATGCTAGCAGGCTGCTGAAGTGTGGGGTAGGTGTAAGTTTTATATTGGTCCAGAGGAAATGGGAAATGCCCCTGCTGAGTCAGAAAGAAGACACCTACTCAGCCCAATTGCATTTGCTACACTTAAAATTACTTTAAAGCAGCAAATGACTTGGAACTTACCAGTGTTCCCATGTTGGTATCTGGGGTTACTTCTGAACAGCCAATTTTGACCAGTGCTATTTCCTTCTTGGTGCCCACAGACCTGCACAAAGGCACAGCACACCACTGCCTCCAATTTTATTTTATATTGGGTTTGTAAAGACTGCATGGGAATGAGGAAACACTGATATGTGGGCCCTACTTTCATTAAGCCTGACTATTTCTTCACCAAGCTCCTTGCCTTATTTTCTGATAAGCTGCATCAATTTATGAAGCAATCTCAGAATTTCCATTGCTTTGACCACCAGCTGCTCTGGTTTACATCTGCTGCATCAATGGCTCATTCCAGGTAATGGCTTGTGATTTTGTTCCCACTGAATTCCTGTATAAAGTATTGTCTCCTCGTGTGTAAATGTCAGCAGGGTACTGAGCGTTGTCCACTGTTGTTGGGCATATTTTACTTCAGCCTGGCTATTTCAATAAATTATTGTTGTGTTTGAATCAATAGCAGGCTATTGATGCTGCTGCTAACAGATTGAGTGATTTCAAACCTGTATCTCCAGTACAGGTGGCTGGCTGCCTTTAATGGAAGAATTGGAGGGGAGAGCTGGTCTCTCCAAATTGCTAAAGTGACAGGCATTATGCCCTGGGGAATAATTAGTGGCTTTACAGCAATAGTTATATTCAGTTCCTTGAATTTAATGAAAACCTTTCTGCTGACCTCTGAAGAGTTTAGATTAGACTGTTGGAAGAGGATTTCTTATAAAATATTTTCAACTATTTTAAGTGATAACCAATTGAATTCTTAAAAAAGCCTGCATGCCATTCACAAAATACCTGGCCAAATGCAAGGCAGAGTATTTGAGAGTCAAACCCAGGGATCTGGATAATTTCCAGAGTGGATCCAATCCTTGGGCCTGAGGAACATGTTTTTCCCATGACAACTTGGACTTGCTGAGCAAGACCCATGGGCCCTTCTAACCCACCTAGGGCTAAAAGGCCTTCCCTCCTTTTCATTTGCTCTCCATCTACTCCTTTTCTTTGCAAAAAACACATTAACTATCACTTTTCCTGCCAATTGTTGGTCTTTCAGAGGCGGGTGGGGCTTTTTGTGTAAAAAAGGAGTGATTTTGTGCCTGTATCATTAACAGTGCTCATTGCCATTTCCAATTACCCTTCAGTGCTATTTTTCTCCTCTCTTATCTCATCTATTGCCTTAAGAGATATCATAGATGGACTTTTTTTAGCGGAAGAGCATCACAGCCTAGCCAAGGGCTGGTTCTGCATGTCCTGCTTCCAATGGGGACTAAAGACAGTGAGGAGGGTGAGCTGACACCTGAGGGGGTCCCATCTTGACTCTTGCAGGGCTCTAAAATGCTCTCAGTTGGTGGCACGGGGTGGGGGTGAAAGGAGAGGTCAATCTTTTCCCCCTGTAGTTTCTGTCAGTGGATCTGCTGTGAGCAGCTTCCTGCTGGGGCCTGGCACACCTCCGACCCCTCTGGAGATCAGGAAGGATTTAACTAGTTTAATCCTTGCCTGGTTATTTCCTGCCTGGATTTAACTAGTCAAAGGCAGGCAGGGAGAAGACTGACTCTTGGTGTCCCTCTTGGTGGGTCATCTTTGGTAGCCCACCAGAGGATCTCAGCCTTCCTTGTGTGATCTCAGAACTGGCTCAGAGTGACCCAGTCCTTGACTTTCTGTGCTTCATTTCAGCCCTTTGCCATGTAAGCTGTGGCCAGGAGGGCAAATGTTTCACAGCTGTTTGCTGAACTGTGCTTGATTTGGGCTCTGAGCATGTAACAATTTATATTACAAATGTACCTGAGACCTGTCAATTTTTCTCCCTACAATCCAGATATATTTCTGAAATATCCATTAACTCACTGGCTGCAAGAAAGGAGGGGGGACTCTCTTCTCTTAGATTTTTACTTGATATTTTTTTACTTTAAAACTGTCATCTGATGATGAGGAATTACAACTTCTATGAATTACCTCACCCAGTTCAGAATCTCTTCCCGAGGTGTACTGGAGCTACTGAATTCCTGGGAAGCTACTCAGCATCCTTTGGTGACAGGCAAAAGGATAAAAAGAGGAAGCAAATCAGTGTAGAACATAGAAAATTGGCAGATGAACAAGAAAGCCTAAATTATTTCTATAAGGAAAAAAATATTTGTTAAAAGTTGTCAGAGAAATGATCATGAATAGTATAATAGTGGTTAAAAGATTTCAGGAAAGTGTACATTATTTATTTATTTATTTATTTTTAATCTCATGGTCTGAATCTGGTACTTTTCCCTTAATCAGTAAGTAAATAAATTTTATTTTCTTTCTTAGTATTTGGGGCTTAATATATAAATGTATGAAAATAAAAACAATGGAACTGTAACAAAGATTATTTCTGAAGAGCTGCAACAGGACATGTAAAGTCCTGATGTGTATTTGGGACAAAAGTTACATTTTCTTTTTATTCCTAAAGTCTGTGTTGGCTCTCCCTTGGCCACGCGGTGTCACTCTGGCACCTCGGTACCGGCAGCCAGGCAGGGGGGCGGGGAAGAGCAGAAAAACTCTCAGACTCTCCTGGCTCCATGAAAAATTGAAGGGTATTTATTTTCTGGTAGGCAGCCAGGCTGAAAATAATATCTGAATTGAAAGCCTTTCATGAAACATCTGGGCAGTTAAATTTTGCAAACTTCAAAGATGTCCAGTACCGTACTGACATACTGATTTCTTTCTTTAGTGAAGAATCACTTAGGCTAATGCACAAAAGGCTCTGTAAAAACCGTTTCAGGCTGAAATTAATGATCAAAATGACTATGCTT
The DNA here is from genome assembly GCF_048771995.1 of Taeniopygia guttata. Taxonomy (NCBI): domain Eukaryota; kingdom Metazoa; phylum Chordata; class Aves; order Passeriformes; family Estrildidae; genus Taeniopygia; species Taeniopygia guttata. The sequence continues at coordinate 8,213,911 of NC_133031.1, read as the reverse complement.
AATAAAGCAACTATCACAGGAGTGCCAGTCCATATAGTTAAACTACAACAGACTCATAATCAGTCTCTCCAATTGCTATCAATTGTCCACAGTGGCCAGTTTTGCAGTGATATTTTTGAGATCTGCATGCTTAATCTCCAGATTTTCCATTTTGGATTTGATACGTGTGTGCAAAATTGCACCTGTGGTTTTCTTTTGCAGGCTGTCATTTTTAAAGTATCTTTCATAAGCTTGAATAGATTCTCTGCTGGTAAATAATAGTAATAATAAAGTCACATTTATAGCAGTTGAGAAGCTGGACCTCAACACTGACTTCAAATATAAGGTCTTATTTTTACTTGTTGATGTGTTCTCCTAAATGCAAAAGCTAAAAGCAGAAGTATGTCAAATACTTCCTAGATGACTCGATCTGCTCTTAGAGCCGTGGGATTATACAGTCACATGCCTGGTAAAATTCTTCCCAGTGCTGGTACATGAAGCATTAGGATTTTCTTCTCTCCTATCAATGTACAGGGTGATGTACAGCTAAATAACCACCATAAGTTTATAGTAATAATTCTGTTCATTGAGCTGCTTGAGGCAGAAATGCAACTGCTAATGTGTAGGAGCTGTACTTTGATAATTATTCTTGGGAATGAAAACACACACTAATAATTTTCCAGTTCTCATTCAAGTGCTTATAATATAGTCTAGGTAAAACGGCATTTTTCACATAGTAAAATATCATAAATAAATGTAAATACACAGCAGGTGTCCCTCTGCTATGCCATGTGGACCTGTCAGAGTACTTGTGCTGGTAAGCAGGGAAAAATACTAAAGCAGCTGCTTTATACTGAAGCATTTTCAAAGTGAAGTAAAAATCACACATAGCATACCCATTTCCATAAGTAACATTAATTTTATAGACAGAGATTGAGCACAAAGAAAAAGAAAGTCTTTAGCAGAATCTGTCATTGACTTAACTCTGAGACTCCCCATACATCATCGTTCAGCTCCTGGAAAGCCCAGCCAGGGACTGACTCTGTGATTTAACTCTCACTGCACATCTCCAGCAGCCCAGTCCCCGAGCCACGCTGTGCCCCTTTGCAGCAGGAATGCTAAAGCTCATGTCAGGAGGTTCAGGATGGCTTGCAATGCAGCACACACACTGTCAGCTGCAGGGGAGGCACCAACAAGCACTGCAGTGCTTGAATGGCCCTGTGCTGGGGGAGCTTCAGACAGCACTCAACTTCTTCCTGAAAAGCTACAGGAAAGAAATCTATGGGAGATGCTCTTTTTTTCCTTAAAAAAAATTAAATGTATTCTAACTAGAGTTATCAGGTGGCTACTCCATATACAGTTAAAACTAGACTGGTCCCCTTGAAGAGAAAACTAGAGAAATAAGGTAGAGTTTAATTTGCTCTCATGTCACTAAGAATAAAAAAAATAGCTCTAACATTATGGTTTGCTGCAATGAAAAAATTATACATAGCATTTTATTCATCTATGTAAAATAATTTTTTTATGTAATGTTTTCTTAGTTAAGAATAACCCTGACTTAGAAAAAGACAAGTTTATGGATAACAAAAAGCAGTGCTTGTCCAGGGTTTCCCTTCTTCGGGTTTTGAACAAGTATCAACTGTTTTAATTAGCTCTCAACATCTTTATATTGTCATATGAACTGGGAGTACTCTGCATACATATAACAGTTACTTTAAACAGGGAGCATTTGCAAAGTAAATGATTGTGCTTGACAATCTCTCTGCAGCCATGCAGCATTGAAAAATGGTTTTGCTTTCATTCCATCGCTTGTTTGATTTGATTTCTGTAATTTCTTAGGATAGGAGTAAATGGCCCTAAAATCCATTTGGTATTTTGAAATATGGAGAGTATCTCCCAGCTGATGAAGCCAACAGGCTCGGCGGACTGCCTTTGTGTCTAGGGAGGATGGACATAGCTGGGAATTTGAACTTTGGTGTTTCCAACACCATTTCTGCTATGAGCTTTGTGGGAATGTGGCTGTTTGCCTGGGAGAAGCTAAAGCAAAGTTGCAGGCTCTGGGCCTTCCATTTGTAGATCTCACATGCCAATTTTCCTCCTGAATGTGATTATTACATTTACAACACAACACTCGGCTGAATCTTCAAGAAAACTGAAATCTAGTGTTACCTCCAGCAGAGAGCAAAATAAACACATTCCTGCAGTGTGTTTTTCCATGGCCAGACTCAAATTTCACATCAAACAAATCTAGCAAGTGACAGGTCACAACACATGCCTTTAAAATACCAGAGGAAGGAAAGCTTCTTCAGCAGCAACCAGATAAACAAAACCAAACCCCCAGAATTTTGAACAGCCTCAGAGCATGTTAAAGGCATACCCCAGGCAGTTTTCACTTCAGTAGCCAGCCCACAACCAGCACTAGTTATTCTGCAGTCATTCCTTGTGTTAGGACAGGGATTGTCCTGCTGTCTGGATCTTAAGCCCCATACTGAAAGTATTCTGTTACTTCAGGTCTCCTGGGGGGAAAAAACAACCAAACAAAGCAAAACTAACATGCCACTGCATTACAATTGTGGCTTGCTAAGATTGAGGAGGAGCACATGACAAGGAATAAGCTCACAGGCTTCCTTGATTTACCAAAGGCATGGCCAAAATGGAAAGGTTATTCTGGGACATGACATTACCCTCAAGCAGCTGGCCTACACCAGGTGATACGTGCTGTTAGCTTATGACAAATGAGAGGTAGTACAAGTTTAGTTCTTGAAACATACAGAAAACATAATATAAAACCACCCAAAAACCAGTCTGGTCTAAGTAGCTGAGCATTCAGTAAGTTCCCTGACCAGCAGAAAAGTTTTTCACCATCTGGCCCTACAATTTCAAAGTGACAGGCTCAAAGCTTTTGCCATGATTTTGACAGTGCTTGACTTTGCCATTTTAATAAATTGGCTTCCAAAGGAAAGATTTTTCTATTCAGTGAATTCTCTTATAAGGGCCCAGAAAGACTTTCACCGATTGAAGAGTTCAACTCAGCTTTTCAGATTTTACCCTTGGGAGTGTGGAACAAGAGCATGGGACTCATACAGAAGAGTTTCAGGCCATGGGAGTTATATGCAAGCTGGAGGAAATGTCAGTCATAAAGACTTGTCATTAAAGTAAGTGAAGGTTTATTATTATTACTTTATTGTTATTATTTTAATAATTTCTGGCTATAAAATTATGAGCTATGTGATCTCAATTGGCCCCATAAGACTTTCTGACCAGATAAATGGATCAAAGTGAGACATCAATACTGGAGGCTTAATGTCCTGTGGCTCCGTGGGATTATCAGTGTCTGCTCTCATTGAAAAGGCTTCTTGTTTCAGAGAAGTGGTCACAGCAACAAGCCTGACAGAGCTCAAGAAGCATTTGGATAATACTCTTGGGCACATGCTGTGGGTCTTTAGGGATGGTGCTGTGCAGGGCCAGGAGTTGAACTTGATGATCCTTGTGCATCCCTTCCAACTCAGTAGATTCTGTGATTTTAAAGTCCCTAGGCCTCTCAGAGAGACTGCAAGATAAATAGCCCCACTGTTATAGGAACTAGCTGTACTTGATTGTGGTTTGTCAGCCTAGATCTGCTGGATGAACACAACCACTGCCTTATACAAAGCACCTCAAAAAATTCCACCTCCCCACACCAGCCTGCTGCAAGGGCCCAGAGGGGAGGGGTGAGGCCTGGCTCAGCTGTCCCCATCTGTGTGCAGGGACTGGTCCCCCAGAGCTCTCTGTTGATGGCAGCAGGTCCATCCCAGGGCCCTCCTGGGCCTGTGCCATGCCCAATGACCACGGTGGGCTCAGGAGGTCACTGCCCCAAGGAGCAGTAACAGGGCTGGCAGGAGCAGTGAAGTGAACAGACCCACATCTGTTCTATAAAATGCCCATCACTTTCCTGGCAGCAGGTAAAATTACAGCACTAGGAGTGTTTACCTGAAGAGATTGGCAGAACATCCCCAAGAGCTTCATCATGCTGAAGAAAACACACAGCTCCAGAGCCTCTCAGATGGACACATCCAAAGCATGTGAGCATCCCCAGTAATTTCTTCTTCTATTTAGTCACATGCAGGTGCATACATTGCATTCCCTACAAGCCCACAGGCTGCCCCCAAGTGCAGTGTGTATGACACAGGCAGATACATCATCTGAAAGGCTGCTCCAAGGAAGGGGTGAGCCTCTCACTTCTGTGGGAGGTCAGGGAGGAGACAAAGAGGAGTGTTCTCCTTCTGTTGTGCAAAGGACAGCAACACCAAAACACTGAAATCTTTCCTCAGGCCTTGCTGTGTGATGGAACCAAGGAAGAAAGGTTACATGCGAACAATTTCAGGAAACTTTCAGCTGCAGACTGAAAGTGAAGCAACGGCACACACAAAAGGATTAAACACCACTTTCTCTCATGATCTGCAGAATTCTCTTACCTTTCTTCCTCAAGATCCTCTGAGGAGATGCCCTCTTTGAGATCCAAGCTCCAAATTTTAGACAAGGCTATGGCAGATGACTCCACAACAGAAGAACAGGTCAAAGTGTATGAGTAGTTTTACACTAGGAAAAATAAAAATATTTTTAATTAAAACTTTTTTCCTTCCAAAACAAAAGCAAGAAGGCATTACTGCACTTAGTAGAACACAATTTCAGCAGAAAAATATGGATATAACAATTCAAACCTATGCTGAACTTTGTAGATTAAAGCCCATTGAAACAAAGCCCAGGGGAGGAGGAAGAGGAGGGGAGGGGCTGCAAAAGCTTCTAGGGAACAGGAGGTTATAAAAACTGAAGGTGCTCATTCAGAGTTTGTTGCTGGAGGGCAAGAGTCCTTAGAGCTAAAGGAAGTAGAAGGTAAACTGCTTCATGTTTCTTGGGTTTAAATGGATCTTTTTCTTCTATTCCAGTGTAAACTGGAAAAGGAGATTTTTTTTTTTCTCTTCCAAAATCTATAAAAACTCTCTGCATAAAATCTTCCATCCCATGGAGCATCAGTGGTTGCCTGCTCTTAGCAGTTTAGGTCTGTGTTTGTTTAACCTATATGTTTGCTTCTAGGCTGAACTAGGGGCTCCTTACAGCTTCATCTGTCTAGTTCTGACATCCAGGACCTCAGCTGGCTATCAGCTTTCTTCTGCTGCTTTCACTGGGGTTGGCTTGTGCTAGTTCATGACACGCGGGATGCCTCTGGTAAGAAAATAGCTGTAAATTCCCATCATCTGTACTTCAGTCACTGCTCCCTGCTGCTACACTACACTATTGTGCTAAAGAAAGAGGTGTTTAATTAAGGAATAAGTAGTAAAGCATCTAATAACTGTAGGGATGAGCTGCCATGTGGGATATCTTGACCACAAATCCCAGCTGGTCACTAATAGCAGGGCAAATGCTTTGCTCAACACTATAAGAGGGAATTGTACAAGTAGGTGTGGGGCTCTGTGCAGCTGATGCACTTCCAATTAACTTCCACAGAGTACTTTTCTATTACTTTTTCCCTGTTTAAGGAGGTAATCCACCTACTTAAAAGAAGTGTTGTGGTACTAAATGAATTAATCTTGGTAATATGTTTTTATAGCACTGCCTGCTCTACTCAGAAAAAGTTAATGATCAGCTACTACTATTTCCTGAGGCTCCCAACAGCTCGTTCAGATTTTAGCTTGCCTTCTTTAGATGTTGTAATGCCTTTTTTGACACATTTTCCTCTTCTCCTGGCAATCCTCAAAACCCTTAGAACAAGCAGGTAAAAGATCCCAAACCAGGAAGAGAGCCTGCTATTTCTGAGGGAATATGATGCTGTTTTACAACCATCCACACAGCTCTGTTCTAGTAGCAATGCAAAGGCAGATTTGATCTGAGGCAGGCTCCAATACCTACAATTCAGCAGAAAGCAGAGCCAAGGGGAAGCCATCTGTGCAGGTGGCACTCATCCAGAGGGAAGGGTGGGAAGTTGTCCTAACGACTCACCTGTGGCCCTGCCCAATGAGTTGTTCCAGTGTAGCTGGAGGTCAGAGGGTGATGGCACCAGGGGAGCACCTGGAACTGAGTGTGTGCATGAGGCTTGCAGAGACCCTCCTCAGCTGAGGTGAATGCAGGGAGATGATTCTGCATCTACTAACAAGGCCTGGCTTCTTCTCCTATTCCCTACCATGAACACTTCAGCCTCCTCTAAATACTCTTTTAATTTTTCTTCCAAAAAGGCAGTAAGTGTCACAGGGCCTAGCCTGCCCAACAGGATGCCAGTGAGGCAGGGCTAGGACAGAAGGTGCTATTCTCCCTGAACTTTAAATCATCTTAATCTGTCTTTAGGAAAATCTGTGGGTTTTCTTAACCAGATTGTTTGAATAACAATAGACTCCATATATATTCCATTGACAAATATAGGTGTTCTCTCTAAGGTTTGGGTCTCTATTAAAAAACCCTGGTCCTAAGCCTCACATAAACATGACTCTCAGCTGAACCTGGGCACTTCCCAAAAGGCATTTATGGCAGATAAGTGATGTGCTGTGACTGAAATCTCTTTATTGGCATATCTGGGAGGAGTGTGTTGCCTCTTCATGCTTTCACAAAAAGTAGTGAGGACTGGGCAGTGTCTGATGGCTCTGACTGTGCCTTGTTCTGTCCTACCTGAGGTGCTGCACAAGCTCTCAGTCACTCATGGCACTTGCACAAAAACAAGTGTACCTTTAGCTGTGCTCTGATGTGAAGCACACTGACAGCCAGGTTTAATCACTACTTGTTGCCCACATCTTATAGTTTACAAAAAGCTTGTGTTCCAAAAGGGGGAAGAATGTATGGAGAAGAAAGAGCCACTTCAGTTTTAAAAGCAAGAGTAGACAGAACCTAAACTTTTAAAACTGTATGTAAGAAATACCTGGAAAAACATATGTAAGTTAGACTAAGGGCATGAAGCCAGAAAACCCAAGCACGGCACCTCAGAGGGACAGTGCAGTTTGCTGTTTTAAGGGTCTTCAACTACTCTGGACAAAAGTGAGAAGCTCCCACTACAGGGAAAGTGCCAGGCTCTACTGTGTCTGCTGGAGTTGAGAATTGAACTGGTGTGAAGTGGCAGAAGTCAGCAGGTCTGGAGTCTCATTTTTAGGTGAAAAATTGCACTGTGAAAGCAAAAAAGCTACAGTAAAAAAAATCCCCACAGCACTGATCCACTAGCCAGGAAAGAACTCATCAGAGACATATAAATACAACTTCACACACTTCAATGTGTAAACCACTCAACAAAATAAATTATGCTATGCTGGCAAAGTAGTAAAAGGCCTTAAGAAAATTGAAAAAGCTTATAGCAATGAAGGATTATTCCCAGTGCAATAGGAGGAATGTGTATCACACTAAATGATGGTGCTTTGTCTGTGAAAATCAGCCAAGTGAGGAAGAAGCAAGGCCGAGGGCGGGCAGAAGTGATGCTGGACATGTATTTACCTTGGCTCTCTGCAGTCAGCAACAGGCTTAGGGCCAGACTTAAGGCAAGACATATCTCCCTCTTTCCCTACTATCACTGCTCACAGCAGGGATTTCTTTTGTTAATATGCTACTGTGCAGCTCTAGAATTGGAAACTGATTAATTCCCAAGAGGCAGAAGGGATTCCTAGAGAGAAGGGCAGTGCAGGTGACCCTGAGGATCACAAGAGCTGAATCGACAGCATCACTTAGGGTGCTTGGTTAGGGCAAAATGATTCAAGATTATTTTAAATCACTGGCAGATAATATTTGTGTTGTGCATCCCCATATGATTCAGCATCACCCAGAACAAAAACCAGCATTCACTGAAGTCTGAGGGCAGATTGCATCATTAGGAATATTGGGCAGGACTAGTACGTGCCACTCCCAGGAGCTGATGCCTGGGTGTGACTCCTGTGCTCAAAGGGGTGTCTGTTTTGCAGTCTTTCAGTTCCACAGTCACTTCATGGATTTGATATCTTCTGATCTCCTTTTGGGCACACAACAGTGTAGGAACACTACAACATTCCAGGAATAGATAGAGGGATAAATCCCTATGCTTTCCCTCCTCCCCTTTCATGGGCTGAACCTGTATTTGCCATAAGGCAAGTGATGAGCTCCTGAACTGGCACCCAGTAGAAGCCAAGGGACTCTGCTGCAGCAGAGGGAGGGGAACAGCAGGTTTGGGTGTTTGTAGTGAGGCAGGAGAGTCCTTAATCACAGTCTAAGGAATACCCACAAGCAGATAACCAAAAGTCTGCTCTGCCCTGGTTCCTGCTTCTGACAGTGGCCAACAGCAGATGCTCCAGGAAATATAAAACAAAGGTAAGCACAAAATGGTTTTTGGTAGTATATTCACAACTTTCAATGCCTTAGGCTTAAGTTCTGAAGTAGAGGTGATGATCTGTATTTCATAGGTTTCTTCCCTAAAGGTTTCTTTCGGGAGCTGTGTAAGTTTCCAGCCTGTGTCCTCTGGCAAGAAATTTTGCAGCTCAGCTAACACTGGTGTGAAGAGGAGCTTTTGGTTGTGAATCTACCTTGTGCTAGTTTCATTTGATGCCATCCAACTTTCATGCTAATGGAATGATTAGTTACTCCCTGAGAGCCTTTCCACCTTCCTTAAGTTTGGGGTTCTCTGGCTTCCACCTCAGGCTGAAGACCACCCTCCATGCACTACAGATGCCTGCTTGCTTGGCTGGCTAGAAGGGCTAACTCTTCCTGAGGAGCCTGCTGGCTTCCTACAGTATGCCAGTGCACAGAGAGCTCAGAAATAATACAGAGACTGTGCCAGTCTGCCCTCCCTGTGCCCAGCTAGAGCCTTGTCAAAGAGTGAGGATGCTCAGGAAATGCCAAGCGCCTGTGTCAAATGGTTTTGATTTAGTTAGTGCTTCACTCAGCTGATGCTAAATCAGAGGATGATGGTGTAGCTGACTGTTGAAGGGACAAGGGGAAAATGTGGCTGGATTTTACTCACTAGGTATTGCAATTGAGCCAAAAGGGAAGTTAAAGAGATCTGTCTTATACTTACATGTCCCTGAAAGAAAATAGCTGATGAAGCAATTACAGAGAAAGCTGTTGAGCTTGTAGCTTACACCTGACAATCCATTAAGCATTGATTATGATCAGTTGTGCACCTAAAGGTGAGATCAGGGACAGGTCTTGATCATTTGCATGACCCTGGCAAAACCATTTCTGTTTCAACTCTGCTGAACAAGAGATAGGAATCCAGAGAGCAGTCTGGTACAAATTTTGGATAAACGTCCTAACAGACCTTTGGATAAACATCCAGGAGGTGCAAAGTGTGCTAGAGTGGTTATGGGTGCTTGTGGATGCTGGCCAGCCTGCCAAGATGTGGCTTAGTAGATGTGCAGTAATTCCATTCAGTGCAGGTGGTGCAGTGAAAGCACACTGGAGTGCTGTGTGCTAAGCTGCTGTCGTCAGTGTCACCTGGATTTACGATTAGCATTTACAACAATAGCATTAGAGGATCACAAGAACTTTCAATAGAGGAAGGTGATGAGCCAAAGGGCATGGAAAGAACCCTGCTGGATAGGGTTCTTAGGTAGGCTCATTGCAAAGGAGCACATGGTTAGGTGGGGAAAGCCTCCCTCTTACACTGAATTCTTCATCCCAGCACTTCTGGAGAGAAGAGACGAGCACTACTGGGTCAGACCAAGGATTTGTCTGTCCTTTACACTCTGTTTGACAGTGGCCAAAACCTGATACCCAGAGAAACAAAGAGCATGACCAGTTAGCAACAGCTCTTCTGAAAACCCCCTGCTATTTGTTTGACTTTGGAAATTGCTCATCCAGGCATGTTTTTCTATGCATTTATGAACTCCCAGTAAACTTCTCTTCCATGAACCTTTACAGGTTACCTGGGAACTCAAAGCTCTTCACACCCCCAGTGTCATCTGGTAAGTTCTGCAGCTTGACTGCTCTGCGTGGGAAGTTTGACAGGGACTGAAAAATAACTTAGAAAGGCTGAAAGTGCAGTGGGTAAGACTGCTGGATTTCTGTTCAGTGTCTGGGTACCAGATATAAGGAAACAATCTTTTGAAGCCCATGGGAAGAATGTGGTTCTAGGATGACACTCCTTGGCCCAAGTCTCTCAATTAATGGGCTGGGCAGGTGAGCAATGTCAAAACAAAAGCCATGGATCCAGGAGAGAGCAGCAAGGCCATTAAATGCTACCCCTACAGCTGCAGCAAGTGCCTGCCTTTTACAGATGCCTGGCACATGTGCTCCCTGTACCCCAACTCAATGAAGGGCACAGAACACTTCCTGGAGCCCTACAGCACCTACTGTAGTGCCTTTCCAATTAAGAAGCAGAAAAAACTGATGGTGAATCATTTCATGGATTCTAACAAACTCCCAGGAACCAGCATTCTTGTCCCTCTGTTCAGCTACAGAGGAGCAATCTGTTCTATTAACAGGAAAATTCTGCCCAGCAATGCCTGTGCTGACCTTCAGTCACCTCCTCACCTTCAGATATCCTGGAGGCCTAAGCAGAAAGGAAAGCAAGTCTTTAACCTAATTACCCAATTATCTTGAGGTAATCACCCAATAATCTTTGGTACAGTAATTTTTTTTAAATTTTCTTATTCCGCCTATCTTCTTAACAAACAGCTTCCAGAAAACAAACCTTGCTGTGACTACAGCAAACAATCAATCAGAACCCCATAGCAGATAAAAAAACCCATTAAGGGCAGACATCTGTCTACAGCTTGTTACCTTTCCTACCCTGGAGAGCTGAGAAGGGCAGGGCTGTGCAGCTGTGGGAGCTGCACTGCACCCAGCAGGCCAAAAATCACCTCTGCACGCTCAGACTTTGCTGTCCTTGGCCAGCCAAAAGGAAGGGGGAGCAAAGCTGGGGAGGACCTGCCTCAACAGAACAGCCTGAGGGAGTCCTTGGGAGATGAGCAGTAAATGTGTGAGTGGTCACACTTGGTTGAGGCTGTTGCAGAGTGCTGTGGGATGTCGTACAGACTGCAGGACTGCTGACACTTGATCACATCCCCTGCAAGCTGATGCAGCTCTTCCTGTGCAGGGAGAGCTGTCCTGTTCCTGCAAGAGCACAGAGGATTCACAGAGATCTTCCCACCCCAGAGAGTCCCCAGGACTCCTCAGAAACTCCCTTTCTTTAGAGTGCTTGTGCGAAAGGCACCATCATCTGATTTTCAACACATTATGAGACCTGCTAATTATTTAGAAACTCACCCTGCACACTCTATAACTGAAAAATGTAAATGTGATAGAAAGAGCACAGGGATCCACAAAATTTTACAAGTAGCTGTAATTGAGGACCCAAGAGAAATATGTAAAGAAATTTATTTGTAATATGTACTGCATAACTAACACTTAAAATATTGGGTGGTGGAGAAAATCACATCTGATCATGTACTCAGAATGACCAGCTTATATTTAATGACTAAGATGCAAATGTAATCATATACTCATAAACTGCTAATTGTAGGGGTTTTTTTATAACCTCTGAGGATAATTTGAATACTCAGTACTAATACCCGGAATGCCATGTAATCCTTATTATACAGCCATAAATTAAAAAAAAAAAAAAAATAATCCCAGTGGGGACTAAAGAATCCTTTCTTTTTTTTTTTAATGTCAAAGGCAAGAAAATTTCTTATGAAAATCTTCACTGTTATATGTCTTCACCTGGCTGCTTATCTAAAACTTCAGATAAGTGTGAGGGTGGGGGGTGAGACAGCCCTCCATGGCCTCAGACCTGTGCAATACAGAGGGATGGCACCCAGCTTGCTAATTCTGTCTAATGGTGAAGGCTGCTTTTCTTGAAAGCTGCAAATCAGAGCTGCTATGTCCAGGGACTATCCCCCTCCCAGTTTAGCATCTTCAGATGGTACCTGAAATACTCCTGTCCATGCTGGCACACAGCTCATGCCTGTGTGTTCAGTCACCCAGTCTCTGACTTTGAGTGTTTTTGCAAATTTGTTAATTTATATTATTTTTATCTTGAAATCCCTAAGCAGGCCAATATCTGGCTGCCACAGAGCTTGGTTCCAGTATCTGCTGCCACTAGGAAGGAAACTGGCTGGAGATCCTTCCTGTGTTGGGGTAAGGTCCTTGCTGTTCTGGATTGTCCTTCAAGATGGCACAAAAACATATACAAATACAACATATGCAAAACAGATATATGATGTCCAGGAGGTGGTACTGGACAGCTCTGCAGGCCAAAGGACAGACAGGTAGCAGCATACAGGAAAAGACTTGAGATGAATTAGCAATGTACTGTAATGTTTTCACTGTAACCTGTGCCCCTCATGCTGTGGGGGTGGGATGCAGGACCTGCCTCTTGGCAATGTGTGTTGCTGCAGAACATCCCAGTGGGATGTTGTAGCTATGTGGCCTGCTTACAAACCAGCTGGTGAGGCTGAACAGTTATAAAGGAGCCATCACAAGTCTGTTGTGCCATGCTAGGCTTGCCCTGAATCACAGTTTTACCTTTTCAGTTTGATTTTCTCTAGAGCTGGGATATATTAGCATAACCATTCTTCCATCTTCTAATGTTCAAATTTCCATCTTAGCCTCCTGCAGCCTTGATCCAAAAGCTTTTCATATTTATACCAGAAATCATGTTTTTATGTAAGCAGCGGTGAGGGATTTAGTTTGCATATATAAATATACAATAGTCTCACTACTCTGGCTGCTAGTGCAAAGTGAATCCATGACATGAGTTGTGCTCTCTTAGCTAAAGGCATAGGCATAAGGTAAGTGACAATGAATTATCCCATTGTAGAGCCTTCAGGATGGGGATTATCACTGCTAACACACTGTCTTATCCTGCATGCAGTGCACAGAGCAAACTTCTTTGGGAGATTTGGAACACAGGCAAGCGATAACATGGAAATTCATTAGGCAGCACCTCAAAGCCCCAAGTGTGTGTGTGTGTAGTATCTCATCCATTTCAATGGGAATCTTGCCTGCAGGAGAAGTAAACTCATGCAAATGCTATTAGATCATTTTAATAGACCAAAAATCTAAGAGGATTCAGGAGTGGCAAGCATACCCCTTAAAGACATCTCACTGCATAGTACATACTTTGGAATCCAACTCAGAGTAAATAAATGCTGGCCTATCCAGTGACAAGAGTAGTGAGACTGTGATTTAAAAAAAAAGGGACAGAATAGGGACAAAATTGTAGTTTCATCTGACAAAGCAAATCTCTTCACCAGACTTTAATCCTAAAGTCTGGAAGAATTCAAATATGTCACGATCCTGGAGTTTGCGTACCAAAATTAATCCTATCTACTACATTAGATCTTTATCTAAACCTCTTTGTACAGAGGATGAGAGACCTGACCCTGAGAGAAGGATCTCCAAGATGCCTTCAGTTGCTCTATCAGTGCTTGTTATTTGCATATGGAAAAAAGAAATCCCCCATTTTTACAAATCAAACATGTCTAGGCATAAGCTATTCTTGAGGGCTACCTGTAGGCAAGCTGCTGAAGAATTAGGGCAATAAATCACTGTGCTGCTTTTCCTTACCCCCTCTGTTAGAACCATGTTTTCAGTACTCAAAAGGGATTTCCAGATTACTCTCTTCTACTAGGCAACCCTTCTAAACATACCCACATTTGTAGCACTGTCTAGCTTACCTTTGCTCGCTTTGAGGCCTGATCTGACTAAAGGACTGTGATGAGTAGGTCTTCAGTGAATTAAGTCAGGGAGTTGTGGCTGAAGTCTGGCCACTCCCATCTTACACAACAACTGGCTATTTCTGGCTTTGGTGGGCTACTTGCAGGTAGGAAGCCACAGAAACTGGTTTCTGTTGTGGTGAAGAAAAACTTGCTGGCAGAAATTCTGTCTTAAAGAACAAATAGGAAAACATTGTTTCTAAGAGGTAAGATGAATGAGACTCCCCAGAAACAAAGACTTCTTAATATTGGTCTTAATATTTCAAACAGTATACCCTGGAGAGCAATGCTTCTGACTTGCTCCTTCCTCCCATGCTACTGCTTCTGTCATAAACATTTTTACACCTGACATCATCAGTCTTCTTTTGAGCCCATTACCTTATACTAATGGTAAGTTTAAAGAAATAAAATTTTGATTCCAAAAGTAAATTAGATATGTAACATTTTCATAAACTAGCGCTTGAAAAACAAACACTGTACTGAATGTATTTACTTTCAGTGTCATTCGAATTGCTTAGTGATTTTTTCAAAGCTCTTAACATGGCATTCTTTGCATGATATCTTGAAAAAATTGTCTAGAAAAGTACCAACTTTACACATCTATCAATTAAATAAGCTGTATTAATGAAGCTGAGGGTTTGCTAATAGGTAATGAGGAATTCTGTAAGATGGTTAACAACTAAGGCAGTGAGAAAGTGAGGAAAACAGTGTCAGAGCATACTGAAAACCTTACAGACATCCTGCTGTTTACCTACATTTTTCCTCCCTGTGTCTGTCATGACCAATTAGTTTCATGTCCCTTGGGTAATATCATGCTAATTAAATATTAGAAACCATGGGGAAAAGTGGCAAGAGGTTTGATTTTTTTTTTTGCTGTGCAGTTTAACAGTAAGTGAGAAGCACAAACCTTCCAATATCATATGCAAATTGTAGGATTTCCTTGTGATATTCCCAACCATAAATCCTAATGTGCTATGCAAATATGCAAAATTTCAGTAAAATTCAATGAATGATAGCACAACTGAATGCTTACAAGCAACACTAAAAAGGGAAGAATGCAAGGCAAAATTAAGGTAGCTTCTTTAAAGAGCTAGGAGACAATTTGTAACTAAACAGTTTTATTGAATGTTTTTTTTTCCAAAATAAAAAACACAAAATAACCACCAAGATTAAAGGCCATAGACAGCATTAACCAAATGAACCAGCCACTTGGTTATAGTAGCTGATAACTAAAATAACTGGATATTATTGCATATACCTCAGGTTCATTTATATATCCATTACAGTTTGGCAAGATTACAATCATACAGTAGCTTTGGTTGTGTAAAACCTAGTAGCAATACTTACTTAAAATGTGACAGGTTAACATTTTATGACAACAGCTATTTTTCTGTCTGGATACACCTTCTCTCATTCCATGTTCTTGTCCACATTGTCACTGACCAAGAATTAAGGAGACATATTTGCAACCATCGTTTATAGCCCTTCTTTATCACCACGTGGTGATGGATCTCAGAGGGGTAGGAATCTCTCACTTGCTCTCCTCATGAAGGTTTGTAGAGCAGCCTCTCCTCCTGTGCTGGTGGCTCCCACCACCCAGCTGTGGAAGCCTCAGCCTGGCATGAGTCCGTGCAGAATGCAAAGATGTTGAGGTGTTCATGGCTTTCAGGACAAAGCCTTTCCTGACCTACAGTGCTGGGAGGTGACTGTACTGCCTTGCCTTTGGATACAGAGAAAAAAACCACAAACAAACAGCTTTTCACATTAGTGTGCTGAGCTGCCAGCACAGAACAGTATTAACAAACCTAATACACAATACTACCTTGGTTACAGAGTTGTGCCTGAGACATTGCACAGGATTGCATGTGTATGTTCTACAGTCTATGTATTTGAGTTTTGGTCTTTTAAAAAATGCTCTCATCCTTATGTAATCTAGCGTAACACTGCAGCTTTAGAGTAGTGGTTGATAAAAAGTCATAAACGCATAGGCTATTTGGAAACACTGGAAGCTTGTCTTGCAAGACTTGGGCAGAATTCCTGCCTTTCTGCCATTAGTCTACCTCCAGCGTTCTGGGAACATCTACTTCCACAGGAAATATACCACATACTTAAAAATAACCTAAAACTCTAAGTTCTACCTGGGAAAAGCTATAAAATAATTTGGATTAAACTGACATAATCTTGTGTTTGAAGACCCTATTTCACTTACAAAATGCTGGAACATTAGATAACATCTACTTGTTTGTGCAGCCCTTTCATTTGCTTGCACTGAAGCAAAAAGGAATTCAGCATGAGGAATGGCTGCATGGTGAAGATCCTGCAGAACAAGGTAACTGCCATGCAGTAATTCAAATGCAAGCAGTGTAACTGCTTTTTGCATTCAGATCCATACTTGTATAAGGATATAAATTAATAAGCCCTTCTAAATGATTTTAGAAATATCCTCTTTGATCTAGACGTATAAAACCTCTGAATACTTAGAATCACTAGATTTCACATGGCCCACATAGTCATAATTATTTGCACTTACATGGCAAATATTAGAAATACATTTCCCTGCAGTTGAACAGGTAATTATACTGTCTATTTTTCAGCTGAGCAAAGATCAAGCACTCTATATCTTGCAGTTATTGGATCTTATACTAACCCTTTGCTTTAGAAAGGGGAAATAACCATCTAATTATATTACCAGTGCACAGTACTTAGTTTGAAAAAGACAACCTATAGTAGACAGCTAGATTTTTTTTCCTAAGATGACTTTTTATGAGATACTCTAAAAGCAGTCTCTTATGACTGAAGATTGTCTATTTCACTGTACTCGCATAGTAAAAATAGTTAAAATCTAATTACAAAGCTGCTACATGGTTATTTTGTGGTCTGTAAAACAAAACAGTATCCAGAATTTTGTCTGAACAAAATACACCAGACAGTATAAAAATATTTCTCAACTGGAGATTGAAACATTAATGCTGGATTTTTTTTTGTATAAAAAGTAATGTAATAATGGTTGACATTTATCTGCTTACCAGTCAAAAATATACATATGACTTCAAGGAGCTGTTCCAGGCTCATTTTCGGTGAGCTTGTGCTTTTGACCCTAGAAGTAATAAATGCACAAGTGGAACACAGTTTCCTGAAAACCTGAACTTCATCTTATTTCTAACAATAAGAGTAACTTCTGGCTATGGATTTCCCCTTATTTGCTTTGCTCAGGCAACTACAGCAGAGGAATTCCAGAAGCACCACTTCCGCTTTGAATGATGTTTGTTCAGTGCAACATCTTCCTTTTCTCTCTCCTTTTTAACTCGCTGGTAGTGATCTTCTTCCTTTAAATACCACACAGGCGGCCACCGATGCCTCTCAAAATATTCTTGATTATCTGATGAAAAAAAAAAGCAATGAAAAAAAATCCCCAAAGATGCCAGTAAGATATACAAATCCCAGAAATGTCTTGCCAAAAGCTATGCAGTTAATTATTGATCCATTCTCTATGCTGGCTTGTTTATCAAGGATTCACCCAGTTTCCTCAAATGCCTTATGTGTGAAAAGACTTTGAAAGTGGTTACACACAAGAGACATCAGTTCACCAAAACTATAAAAAAAGTCCTTTACAAAGTATCTTTCATTGCAGAGCCTGAAAAGAGCTCTGTTCCTTTTAGCATCACTGAATTAGGTAAAGAACATGATGCTTGCCCAGCAATCAGGCTAATGATTATGACCTTTCTTTGCAGATAAGAATTTATGAATGCTGTTCAAGATAGCACAGAGGTTCAGTCTCATGGCTTAGTTACGTGAGTTCATCTTTGTCTTTATGTCTAATCAACTGGGTGGGGAGAAAGACAGGGAAGCTTGATGAAACCTGGTGGGGAAGTTGCCCATACCTGAAGATTTAGCTTTGATTTCCTTGCGGAACTTGGAGCAAACGCTGTTGTAATTGGTGCAGATGTAGTGCAAGCACCAAGCTGCCAGCTGGTTAGCATTGTGAAACTGGGAAGAAAAACAAAGAGCTTATTCCATTTCCTGGGGTTATCCATTTTGCAGCCCCTATTAACAACAAAAGCTGGAATGGTCCTAGCAGATGGTACCTGGCCGTACTGTCCCAGGCATTCATTCTGACTGCCAGCTCTGGTCTTGGAGTATAAACATGAGCTAGGTGCTGGCCACAGAGCATATTCTAACAGTAGTTAGAGATACTGCTTCTGTCTCCAACCAGGAGAAGAAAATAAAAGAAAGACTGCCATTCTTAAGATAAAAATGAAGTGAAGCGAGCTGTTTTCTCTTGGGAAGGGTTCAGTTCTGGTTTTGCAACAGGATTACAGGTGTTGTAGAGAGGGTCTCGAAAACAGCTGCAAGGAATCTTGCATGCTGGCCAGTGTTTTAGTGCTACTTCAAGCCAAGCTGCAGCTGACTCACTGTTAGTGTGAAATCAAGAATAATAAAATTTAAACAATATTTTAGCTTGTTCCACTGTAGCTGGGAGTCTCCTGCATTTTGGGAAACAGGTGTGCAGTTTAACTGTGAGCTGGGAGCTCTCTTCTTTAATTATTTATGGGACTCAAGAAATACTGAAATGCATTTGAACATAAAGAAGATTTGCACATACTCTGAATTATCAGATGATTGACTTTAAGTAGCCAGTTTAAGGATTCAAGAAATGTTCTCTTTGCAATACAGGTCTAAATATATCTCCAAGAACTGAATTGAAAGGAACGCAAGAATCAATCACCATTACAAAGCTGAACAGCTTCATTACATTGCTTTTCATGTTAGTTAGTGCGCCATGGTCATGAGAACATGGAGCTTGGAAGTTCCACAATCAAGACAAACTGAAATATATATTTAAAAGACAACTCCTCTGAGGTTACTTAAAGGGATATTTTACCTTTGAACTAATGAAAAAGACCTTCTTTAAAATAGAAGATAAAACTTAGTTCTATCGTCAATCACTCTCAGAACTGCAGACTTTGAGCCACTTAGAAGCAATGCTCAGAACCAGTAGGGAGCTAAAAGCAAGTCCTGCAGAATCTCTTCAGAAGGCTGTGTACACTGACCTGTGCCAGTTCCAAATAGGAGAGGACTTCTCCATCTATTGCAACCCCACTCATGGAGGCCTTTGTCAGCTCTTGCACTGCATGCTGCTCTGTTAGGGGAGAAAACTCATCACTCACAGGGCAGTCACATTGCAAGGTCATACCATGGTCACAAACAACCCATGCACCATCTTCTCCCTCCTCCTGGTGGTAACCAGCATTATGCAGGGGCCACATTCACACAGGTATCCTTAGCAAGCTGAGATTTGGGGGAAGTCAAATTCTGACCTTTAGAGCTGTGGCTGAAGATGTGGTTCTTAACTATTGTAAATGCAGGCGAACCCAATGGGAAGAAATGACGATTTCTGACTCAATTCAGAAGGCTGAATTATTTCTTTATTATAACTATGCTAAAACACAATAATATACTATATAAAAGGAGGATACTAAAACTACATACTACTTTCTCTGACTCTATTTCTAACCCAACTCATGACCCTCTCTCTCGAGTCCAGCCCCAGGTGGGTTGGATTGGCCATCAGGCTCTAACAATCCTCACCAGAATCCAATCAAGCAATCACTCCAGGTAAATAATTCTCCAAAGACATTCCACATAGGAAAAACAAGGAGCAGAAATAGAAATTGTTTTCTCTTTCATTTCTCTCTGTGCACCTCTATGAAAAATCCTGAGAGGGAGAGAAATGTGCTTGCCACACTTAACCACTTACAGAAACACAAAGGTCAGCAGCCACTAGTTTTTCTCTGGCATGGGTACATTGACAAATTCATACTTAATATTCAATTTAAATTAGAAATATGGATCAGCTGTCTCCTTTCAGTCATACAAAGTTTTTAATCAACAGTGCACTTGCCACTGAATTATTTATTAATGATTCACACACAGCACTGATAGAGAAAAGGTCATTTCAGGCCCTATTTAGGTTTTCAGAATGGCTGTTCCTAGGGATTCAGATGAAGGCTGACCAGCCCCCCCAAAAATCACCTCAGTTCAAGATTGTCCTTAACCTTTTCCTAGAATCTTAAAAGTCTGAGTATTTTTTGGGAAACGTTGACAGTTGGTTTGATTCTACTGGGCTCAGTTGTCGGCAGTAGCCTTTGGACTCAAAATTATTTAACCAAGAATCAAATGGAATGAAATATTCTTAATACTGTATGCATGTTTACACTGCAGTTACGTTAAAAAATACCTAAAACTTCAGCTAAAATATGCAAATAAAATCTGGCAATAAAGATTTGGTCTGTCAGAACCAGTAAAGACAACAGACACAATCCTGTTGCACAACTGACGGAGAGCCAGGGTTTGGTAAGTGATTAAATTTTGCCTAAATGTAGTCCTGTAGGTAGGTGTAGCTTTGTTTCACCTTTCTCTGAGTTTTGGTCTTGGTCATGTCTCCAGAACAATGCCAAATTACTGACATAGAGAAAAAGAAATTAAACATAACAACACAAACCAAACAACTACAGAGGTCAGGGTTATGTATGGATTTATTTTTACAACTTTAGTGCTATTCTAACCTGTAATTTTTCTTTAAATATGAGATTGAAAAGGTTTTCTTTCTGAAATGAGTGTTGAATCCCCATAGATATACCAAATGGTAATCTAGTGACTACCAATTCTCATCTAGTGAAAAGGGACCTAGACATCATTTCTAAAAACATGATCATCTAGGTAAGTTTTGAATTGGCTCAGTTACTCTCTTTGAACAGAAATATAAAGTGGAGCACTTCATTCATTACTTAATGGAAAACCCAGAATCCTCCCTGGTTTTAGGTAAATTAACAGCAACAGAATGGATATTACAATCCACAGACACTATCCTCAATGCTAAAGAAAAGGTTTACTCTTTCTGTTTTTAAAGAACAGAAAACTTCAGTGTTCTGAGCTGGATTAGCACAAAACTAAAAAAGGCAAGAGAGAGGCAAATACATTTCTCTGTGTGAAAGTACCAATTTGGATTACAATACCCCTCTCAGGAAAAAAAATTCTCTGACACTGGAGAAAATCTTATATGTTCCAAAAACCATTAAAGCACATTTCAGCTGTTGCAGAAGATACTGCATTGGACAAGGCCACAAACTGTTACCTGCTAGAGCAGTCAGGTGAGGAAGGCAAAACCTATTTGCCAATGCAATTAACTCAAGGGTGTCCAGTTCCTGACTGGTGGACAGTTGCTTGGTATACAAGTAATCTAAAACTGCTTGCATGGAGGTCTTGTTTATGTTGGGCAGCGCTACCTGGAAAAGATATTTAAAAAGAGAATTTCTAATTATGAAGGGATTTTCATATAGCAGCTATATTTCACTTCTTTCACTTTGCTTGGCTGTCTCTTTTTCTCTTGAAGGCATTTCAGAAATGCAGAGAAAACATTTTTCAAAGCAGAAATTTCCCATTCAAGTTCAAGACACTGCCAACAGGTAAGCATTGCTCCAGAGTCAGATCCTTTGCCAGGTTATATCCAAGCTGGAATTGGATCTACATCAAACAGTGACTCTGTTCAATGCTCTCTAGCCTGCAAATTGACAGCTACACATAACAGTTACTGAGCACTTCCCATGCCAAACCTCCCTTGGTGGACTTCTTGGGGAATGCAATCTATCTGATCCTGGCAAGGGGTAGTCTGTGGATTCTGAGAATAACAGAAAACAAAAGATAACAGTGAAAATACTCTTCTCAGTCTTTTGGTAAAGAACCAAAATGTCCAGGTAAACAAGGTTGAGAAGGAACTGAGAACTGAAGAAATGAGGAAAAAAAATATAAGACCTTTTTTCCCCACGCGTGTAATGAATATAACCATCATGGGTTGAAGCTACCAAGACTAAGATAAAAACTGTCTAATTTCTCATGCTAAAGCATAAACCTTTCATGCACATCAGCCACTCTGTGAAGCAGCTCAGTTCTCCAAGTGAGAGCAGCTAGCTGTGAAACTCATTCATTATTGATATATTTTTGTTAATGCAGAGAACTTTAGCTTTAATGAATGAGTTTATAAAATTTGCCCCAAATACAGAAAAGGTAGTATGTAAAAATAGATGGTTTTTATTATTTGTAAACCATTCCGTTCATATCTTCCTGAATTTTAAAACTTCCAAAAGCATTACTGAATGCTTTAAACTCTACAAATGGAAGCTAAATACTTTAAATTGGAAAGTTAAGCTAAGACTGTGAAGCTAATAATTAAAAATAGGCTGGTAGAAAATAACTGCATATTCTTCATTGCCAAATGCTGCATACTAGAATCAAGTGATGTATTTTTATTGAACCACTTGTTGACTGTGCCTCTGGGAAAGGAATTATGTTTACAGCTGTATTGGAAGAAGCCAGAAAAATATAAATAGCAAAATATCTATCAGGATATTAAACAAAATAACTTGAACACTTTCTATGAGCATAACTATATGGAAAGCAACAAGAAAAACAAAAAAACACAAGTGGGTATGGCACAAGAAAAAAATATTATCAGAGTGTTTGGAATTTGAAAAACAGACCATGAAAGCACATGAAAATACAGGGCTTCTGCAAAATCTAAGTCAAAGCATTGAGATCTTTTAAACAGTATTGTATACCTGCATTACTCCAGGACAAGATGATGCATTGCAGAATTTATGCTGAGTTTCTACTAAAGTTAGTAGAACTTCTCCTAAAGTTAGCTCATTTTCTACTGTTAAAACAGCTTCCTTTTCTAGTTTAACACTCATATGTCTTTAACCCTTTTTTATCTTTAATTGCTTTATCAATGTCCCTGCCCCAAGTATTCTTTGTAGTGATTTTGATTATATAAATATATATTCACAAAATCTAAAAAAAAATATTTTAAATAAATTCACAAATTCATACTTCATTTCCTTCCCCACATTTAATATTTTACAGGATTTTGGGTTTAAACACACACTCCAGTGCTGGAGGAAGACTTGTGCATTGGAGAAAGAACGTCTTCCTGGGCAACCTTATTTAATGCCTTAAGAAGAAAAGCATCCCATGTTTGCAAGGAAGAATAAATCCCTGACTCTAAGGATTGTTGCAACCTTTCAAATAAATTATGCTTCCATCATCCTAAATCCATCAGACATTGTAAACAAAAGAGACAAAAATAGACAAATACCTCACTGTTGGAGCTTTCAATAAATGATCCTCCAAACATAGCAGACATCCACTCGCAGCTGCAGATCAGCAGTGGCTTGTGGGCCTTGATGCTTCCATCGTCCAATTTAAATGTCACATCTGCCATGGGAACAAAGGCACAGGAGTGCTGCAAATCTGTGTTTGAGGTGTAACCTTGTCTCAAGAATGTGTTTCACTTACATGCTGTTAACCAAGAACTTCCTGCATTTCCCATGCCCTCCCCCCCAAAAAAAACTCTTGCATTTTAAATAGTTAATTAAAAGCTTTAATTGTAAAGGGGGATATTGAATGCTCAACATTTCTGAGAATTGGGTTGCTTATTTAAAAGCTGTGAGTAGATTTTGAGAAATTAAACTACAGAATCCCAGGTTGGAACAGTTGGCCTGAGTAACACTACAATTTTGGGGTCGTCCCTCCTCTCAGAACAATGTAAGCTGTCACATTATTTAAAGTCTATGAAGTGACAATTACATGGATGAGAAAAAAAAATATAGTTCTCTTCCTGCTTAAGCATGTATTTACTTACCAGAAAATGTCCCTTTGCAAAGGCACTCTTTTATCCGATTAGCTTTTCTGACATGAAATGCTTTAGTAATCTCTTGATTCATGAAGGCTTCTTTATTCATAATATTCTCCACCATCATTCTCAAGTCAAATACTTCCAAGATTTCAGCAATCTGAGCCAGTCTGGTGAGGTCTTTTTCATTTTCATCCAGTTGGCCTGTGTATAAAAACTGCAAAACAGTTTTAAAAGGTGCGGCCTGCACAGAGGAATCCATTTTTACCACAGTTACAGGACACGTCCGCTTTGAGACAGGATTCACTTGCATTTCCTTGTGCACACTAACAAACCCCTTACCCCAGGATGACAGAGATCTTGCTGCAGAGTTTGTTTCACCAGATTCAGGTTCTAGCATGTTTAAAGACTCACTACTTTCTGGTGGGGGAATTTTAACATCAGGAGATTTCAAGGGTGCCTCGTCACTGTCACTGTTTGTCTCAAGGTGACTTGTCAGAACATCCTTATTTGTATTTTCTTTATTACACTGTGTATCATCCAAGTATGGACTTTCCTCACATTCCATTAAGAAAAGGTCATAAAACTTTGAAGAGGAGGTAGCTAGGTAAATCTTGTGAGCAAAAATGCAGTCCTGCTCCTGAAGAACAAACATGACATCTGCACACAGTGGGCTGTCCAATAAATATCCAGCTTCGTTCATGCTTGGCGTGGGACACTCAGGAATTTTGATAACAGGAGGAGGGGCTTTTGGAGGTAGGAATGGAGCCTGAAGCAAAGGTTTTTGGACCTTCTTCAAATGAGATTTCCAGAATTGCAGGTGTCTTCTGGAGATCAGGGCAGCTCTAATTGCATTGTCAAATACATCTTTAATTCCAAACTGGTCAAATACACTGGTTTCATAGTAGGGTATCCCAAGTTCCTTGGCAACCTCTCTGCCTCTCTCTGGTGGCAAAATGTCTCCCCTTTTTATTGGCCTAGGATAAACAAAAAATGAAACTTGTCACACAAAGTTACACTAGAAAACATGGAATTTTACCAAATATTCAACACTAAATTTGATATAACTATCATTCAAATGTAACAAAATATAAAACTAAGCACACAGAGCCCTTTGGAAATCTACAATCATGACTCCACAGAGTTTTAGTATATACTTCTAATTTAATTTAAGTCTAGTGGTGTCTTTGCAATGTTACTAAATATATGTAGAAATAATTTAGGCAAAATGGAGCTGCTTCTTTCTTAAAGTGAAATTTATAGTAAAAACGTTTGATAGGATGCTTGAGAACTTTCATTATTTAAAAAATCTCCTACCACCCCTTACTACTCAGATATTCTGTCACAACCATCATTTAAAGACAAATGAAAATTCTCATGACATAAAAAATGTCAGAAATACAGCTAAATATGAAATGGAAATATTTCTTAAGCTTATGCTTTTTAAAGAAAATCATAATAGCTTACAACAAAAGAGTAACAACACACGCTGGAAGAGATAGGCTTGTTTTGGCTGCACAAGTATTATGTGGGAACTCATGAATTTCCAGAACAGCTCTAGTACATGACGCAGGGTAAACAAACCAGTAAAGAGTCTGGGCTAGGATCCATTTTCCCAGTAAAAAAAATCATCTCCCCAGAAGACAGGACCCAAGAGTGTTTTCTCTGAGCCCACCATATTGGGCAGACACGAGCTGGCACAGATGGAACACGCCCCAGACAACAGCTTGCTGAGTGCCAACTAATAAATAACCAGTTCAGGTGGCAAGAGTCTGTGCCAGACACAGAGTTCTGACTCAAACTTACTAATGGTGAAATCAGGGAGCAGGATTAGGGCAGAAGAGGAGTTTTGAAAAATGGTCATTTCCTTTTTTTAAAGACTCAACCAAAAAGCCCACTCCACCCTCACAACAAAGAAATGTTTCATAAACAAACAGACCTATAAAAATCATATTGCTAAGTCAAGAGTTTGACTGCAACGCAATACAAAGTTTTCTAAGGGCTCACAAAGAATTAATTCAATCTTTTTACGGAAATTTGTTACAATACAGTCATTAATTACACAATAATGGATATTATTTCTGTGAGTCTGGTCTCATTGAAATTCCCATAAAAGGAATAAATTAGAAGCAAACCAGTTATTGTGGGATTGTTGTGGCCAAATATGTGGTTGTATTTTGTATCTGGGAGAAATAAAGCTTCTCTAGAACAACCCCTAAACTCTCTTTTAATCTTGGAACTTTTAGATGTTTAATTTGCAACCATTTCATTTTCTGCTATGATCTAAGATTACATTTAGGAAAAAAAAAAAAAAAAGAATTAAGAAAATTCGAGTAGAATCTGACAGTTTGATAGTTTAAAACAGTACCTGACAATAGTGAGAGGGTAGGACATGATACACATGTTCATGGAGGAAAATACATAAGAAAACATTCAATAATCATTACTATATCTATCTTACTGTTGTGTTCTGCCACTCAAACACTCTTAGATATCCAATGTGCAAAAATTTTGTGGGAATATTTAATAACTGTGCGTGTTAAAGAACTAACCAACTCAGACAACAGAATTAAAACAAGAAGAAAGCACATATATTCTCATTGTACAAAAAAAAAAGGAAACTAGGCTCTCCAGTTTCTCTTTCACAAGTGTTGTACCTGACTACCAAGGTGATTATTTTTTTTGAATTCTCATTTCTGTTTAAACTTTACCTTGCCAGAGGCCGTCTGGCTCTGTTAACAGCCTCGAGATCTGCATAGCGGAGATCCAGCTGGCAGCCCACCAGAATGACAGGTGTGCGAGGACAGAAGTGCTTGATTTCTTGATACCACATTGTTTTCACATGATTCAGGGAATTAGGATTAGCAATTGAAAAGCACAGAACAACAACATCGGACCTAGAAAGGTAACAAGAAAATACCTGATGAAAGCAAATTATTTTTGTTGCAGTTTCAGCTATTTCCATTACTACTCCGCTCTGCTCTTTGACAAACGTGCTGACACCCAGATGTCAGAATACATGTTGTTCGTGCAGAGGTGTGAGAGAAGCTACACATTTCACCACAAAAGCATGGGAGCACAAAGCCACATACCCAGGAAGCACTGCCCCTTCATGCTGAGATGATCCCAGCACATGTGAGCGGAGCACTGAGAAGAGAGGTAGGGCTTTCCATTCTCTACTTTTACACAGCAGTTACTCACTGGCTGCCACTGCTCCAGAAACAACTCTGCTGACTGGACACCTAAATTGCAGTTCAAAGATCACTGGTGCTTAGGAATTAGAGAGGAGCTGTGCAAAACTTCAGAACAGCCACACAGGCAGACACAGATCACTTGTGAACTTGTCATGGAGAAATACTTTTACTGCACTGTTTGAAGTACTGAGGTGGTTGCTTTCGCAATGTGCTTTGCACAGCAATTCTCCAACATCTTTAATAAATAACCTGTTAGAAGGGCAAACTACTGCAGAATGACCACTTCTACAATATCAGCAAAAATAAACATTACAGTGAAAATAAGGTCAATAAAACGTAGAATAGGACAATGGCTTAAATTAGAGTAAGCATGGCAATATTTGTAGGCTTTTAAAGGTTACTAAGAAAACAGAAACGAAATGAACTTGCTTCACTAAATAAACTTGCTATATAAATTCTAAGTATGAGGATTAAGGTTGACAGTTCATCCACTGAACCACAGCTTAACTCTTGTCAGAGCTGGCACCCAAAGGCAGAGAAATGATTGAATACTTGTCTCAGGGCATACCTAACTAGAGGAAATTTCATTATTTATAAACAAGCAGTTCTCAAGCTCTTGGGTCTCTTATG
Organism: Taeniopygia guttata; assembly: GCF_048771995.1. Classification (NCBI taxonomy): domain Eukaryota; kingdom Metazoa; phylum Chordata; class Aves; order Passeriformes; family Estrildidae; genus Taeniopygia; species Taeniopygia guttata. The sequence goes on along the minus strand of NC_133031.1, from coordinate 8,186,783 downwards.
GGAAAATAAAAAAGAAAAGAAGAAAAAAATTGTTGAATTTAAATTCTTGAGAAAAATTGAGAAGAAGGGACATTTTGAGGAGGCTACAGAATTGTCAGCAGTATAAACTCAGCAATACCATCTCTATCTCAGTTTTATTATTCTTTAATTTAGCACCAATGTGTTGTATCTGCAGTTTGTGTCATGTACAGAGCATCAGCAGCAGTGAATCTTAGCATTCACCTTTTAAATAATGAAATACCTCCTCAGTAGTGCTGCTTTCCGCATTTCACTGAGGGCATAGATATATCCAGCTATTTCTAAAGATAGCTGCACACAATACGGAGACTGCTGTGAGCATCAATTTAATGCAAGAGAAATGCTCCTGCTCCAAATTTCTGTCTTATATAAACTGCAACACATCTGTCATATCTAGGAACAAGGCCTTTTCAAACTGGAAAATTCTCCAGGTAAATAGTGAAGGCCTAAGCAGCCAACACAATGGTCTGATGCATAGCTGAGGCAAACATGCTTTAAACTCAAAATTGCTCTAGTCAAGGTCAGCTAGGAGTAAAACCTAAACCCCAGCAGACATTTGCTCAGCTCCCAGAAAGAGAAATCCATGTACAGTTAATGCACAAAAAACTCTGTGTTGCATGTATTCTAATATGGTCAATTGTTGTTTAATTCAAGGCCATCACGATTGCTGGAGCAGCAAGTGTTGGCTGCCTGGCTGCCCCTAACTACAGCAAAGCATCTCCCAGAGACAGCCTGCCAGCATCCTGCAGAAATGAATACCTGAGCCCAGTAACTGCACTCACGAGGACCCAACCCTCCTGACTTTATAAGCCACAAGACACAAATCACATCTCCCAAAACCCAGAAGGAAACAACTCCATCAGGCGTTCACAGGCAGGACACCCCACAGTCTGTACTCCAGAGGGAGCCGGGGGTGAGCCGTGTCCCTGGGCAGGCCCAGAGCACCCAGCAGGCTGGCCCCAGCACAGCCCTGCGTGTCTTACAGCCCTTGCCAAGGGAGTATCATGTTTTTGCCACCATGGTTCTTGAGCAGCTCCTTGCCTCTGACCTTTGCTGGGCAACCGTAGAACGGAGATGAGCAAAGCTGGGTTCATCCAAAACTCACTGCACAGCACTAACAGGACATTGTTTCCTTACTGCCTTCCACATGAAAAGAATAACAGAATAAAGAGGGGGAAAAAAGTGATTTGCAAATTATTTATCCTGTGTTAAAACCTGGACTTCTTCATAAAACAAAGATTCCTGAGAGTTCTGCACTGGGCAGAAAGAAATTAATGGTTCTGTGCCATCAACAGAATGGATGGGAAATCTCTGGGTAGTGGCAGAGTTCACACGCTGAACCAGCACCACAGCTGGCTCTGCTGGCTCACAAAATGCAGCCACTCTGTCATAATAAATTAGGTTTTCATTCAAGTCATAAGCACAATTTGCACTCAGTACCAACTGGAGACAGAAATGTATGAGGAAGATTAACCGGCTACGTAAAACTGTGAGCATTTGAGCAAACGTATACTTTGGAAACTTTAATTAAAGTACCTACAATCCTACTAATGTCAAAGGCACATTTACAACTTGCTAACACCGCAGTATAAAGTTTGGTTTGACATTTGCTCATAAAAAGCAGACCCTGTCAGGTTAAAATAATGCATGAATATTTCCTAAACATTAAAAATTTACCAATGTTATTTTAATATTCTCAGGGAATGTAAAAGGGTATGATTTTTTAAAATGCCTATTTTATTGCCGTTTTTGTGCAGTTACTTTTTGTGTTGGTTACCTAGAGAACAAGAAAGAAGAAAACAGAAGTAAACCTGATTTGTCCTTTCTCTCTGCAGCAACATATTCCCAAACACAAGCTGTATTTATTCTAAAAACAGAATTTCATAGCCATTTCCCAGTAAAATTCAGGAATAATTCAAAAAACATTTTTATAATCCTGAACACCAAGAAGTGATTTATAGAATAATTGAACAGTTTGGGTTGGAATAGTCCTTAAAGACCAACACTTTCCACTCCCCTGCCATGGAAAACCAGGAAACCCAGACTGGGATCCTGAAACCCTTAAAGTGGAAAACAACTCAAGAAATCCACCTAGTACCTATTCACAAAGAAATAATTCACTAAGATCCAGATTTTGACAGAAAGTAGCTTCCCACACTTATAATTTCCAAAAGATTTTGATGTTGCCTTGCAGCCTTCTAGTGTAGAGCCCAAATGCCCCCTTTCCACCCAGCCCTTGACTTACGAAAGTAAGACAAAATGTGAAATGATGTAACGCCACAAATAATAACTGCCAAATACTTTTTTAATCCTTAAGGAAGGCTTAAAGCACTGGAGGTGTCCTTCCATTATAGATAAATTATGAATACATCAAGTGGAGCCTCGGGCCCACCAACAGCACCATTTGGCATACACATTTCTAAAGAAGGAAGGATGCCTAACAAAAATTCCATAGTAACCCCTTTCTATTCACAGTATGGAACCACGGTGAGATGCAGAGAAGAGAAGTAGATCTGCATTAATTTCAGCGGCCTAAGTACATAAAAGCATTTACTTCCCCATCAGCTGAATGAAAAAGCCTCAAATGTTCATGTAGGTAACAAAAGAAGAAAAAAAACCCAGTGCATAGACACAGCATATCAGAATAAAGTTACTGGAGAAAGCTGTCTCTGTGACCCTCTCTGATTATTACAGTCTTTCTTGAGCCTAAATCAAACTCGAAGGAGAAAAAAATCATAACAAATATATGCATATGTAGTAAAAATGTTTTTTCACAGTTCTTCATTATCATATGATGAAAAACCTGAATAGGTTATAAACCACTGTAAAGTAGAAGGGGAGGCTTATAAATTTGGGTAGCTAAAGATGATTTGAAGATACTGCCTATTGCTTTTTTGTGGCAGAAAACGTAACAAGAGGAAGCAGCAGAGCTGAGAGACACCTGAAAGTAACTGGATTCCCCATCAGCTGAGCCTCTGCTAGTGAAGCAAGAGAATGTCCTGTGTCTGTTAAGTACCTCTGCTCTACAGAGACATCTCTGAGCATCACTTCCAACCCAGGCCAGTAATGGCTTGAGAGGCACAGGAAATGTGTGAGCTTTCATTCACAAGGCCATTCCGAAACCTCAGACCTTCTCTGAAGAAAGGAGGGGAGCTGCTGGCCCAGCTTCAGTTTAGGCACCAGCTGCTCCATGACAAAGGACATTGATCTAACTAAAGACAGACCAAGGAACTCTGTGAAGCCACAAACCTCACCCTAATCCCACTTAATTTGATGAATGCAAATACGTTTTTACATCAAAGCTACCTTGGTTTTGTTCTTACAGAAACAGCATCATCATTGTTCCTTAGGAAAAAACATCAGAAGGAGGTTGTGGAAGTCTTCAGATATCAGTGATAAAGCCCTGTTCTCATGGACTTCTTTCAGCAGCATTCCAAAGGTATATTTTTAGGGATTCAATTACATTGGAGTAACTGTTAAAGGGAATTGTAATCACACAGAAGTTGAATACATGTGTTCCTCTGCATACATACAATACCCACAAGGCTTACAAAATCCATTCACAATGGAGGAAATACTCTAAACGTATTTTAAGGGGCTCTGTCAGCAGTCTAGCAAGACACATTCACATTTGTAAGTCATGAGGAATAAGCTGTTTTCTGTCCATGCTGTATGAACAGATTTTGTTTGGTCTACAGCTCGTATTTAAGTTGTAAGTAAATAAGTCATCCTGGCTGAATTAGCTAACAACCCCCATTCATGGTATTGGGAATAAATATTTGATTGAATTAACTCTTTCCAGGTTTTTGTTAATATTTACACATACTAGAGCTTTATGTTAAAAAACCCCAGGATATGGAGGCTATTTATCAAATTAGCCAAACATGTTCACCTGGTAAAGGAAAAAAAAAAAAAAAAAAAAAAGACAAGGATTCAGAAATCGAGAAAAAGAACTACAAGCCAGGTTCTAGAATTAGCTTGAACACGATGATTTGTTGACACTCTCATTCAAAACCAGATTGGACAGGAGGATGGAAGATAGTGAATCCTGACAAGTTGAAATGTAAATTAAGATGTTTTGTCTTCACACTTGCCTCCCAGAGAAACTGCTACAGAATAACAACTCAGGCTTTAAATGATGTTCACACCTCATCTGCAGACTTAAGAGAGTACAATAGCACCAAGGGTAGATTGTTATTAAACAAAGAGGTGCCTGGGAGCTGGAAATCAATACACTAAATCATAACCAAGACATTATCATTTTACAGCATTTTGGGCTGATTGTGCACCAAATGAAACCCTATGGAAGATTATTAATAAATGGCTGTTTGGCATCACATATTGCCTAAGCTGAACTGAACAGGCTATTTCCAAAACTAAAGCACACACTTTAGTCTAAGGGGGGAAAAAAGGTCATTCTGTAAACTGCAGCAAATATTTCCACAAGCCTCTGCAGCCACATCCCCCTCACTCCCTTAAGCTGTCAGGAACTGTTTCCCAAAGCTCCCAGAGGAGTGTGATTATTAAACTAAACACCACAGAGCAGAATGCAAGCTGATCTCACTCTCCATACTCCCATTAAGGGATGGCAGAGAAACATTAACTATTCCATCCCCGGTGGCATTTAAATGTTCCTCTCATTCTGTCACACAAAAATAGTGGAAAACAGATTCCTTTTCCCCTCCTTTCATGTTTCTATCCATGAAAAATAAAGTTAAGAAGGATTTATCTGTGCTACAAGCCCTATTAACTGCTCACCCTCTCCTCTATAGCATAATCTATTTATGTAACATTTTCTAAAACTGTATGGAGCAAACTTTTCCAAGGAGCAGCAGGCGAGTTAATGACTTGCTGGTTCTTGTTACACCAGGTTTAGGACAATTAGAGGTCTTGGCTGAATGCTTGCTGGAGTAAGCCTTCCCCTGCATAAGGTGCAGATGCACAGAATTTTTAAAAGAGAATCAAAGGATTATATTATTATATGACCCTTCAGACAGTCAAAAACACGGGGCACTTGTAGGTGTAACCTTGAGCAGTTTGGCATAAAATAGGCCTTTCACTGTATTGCAAGGTTTGACACAGCTGACTAGACTGCAGCTCAATGTACAGAGGAGAATTAAAATAAATTCCTAGAAAGATAAACATTCAGCATTTAGAAACTCTTTTTAAAATGCCAACCCAGATGAAATACTAAACAGTCTGCTTTAAATGCAACATTAACATTCTTAAAACAACCAAGTACCTAAGCAGTGCTTACAATCACCACATTTTAAAACTGAAATTCTATTTATAAAGTATTTCTGTTGAGTTTCCAGTTACTTTCTTCATTAATAGACCTGCAGAAGAACCACTAACAGGAGAGCAAGCATCCAGAACAGCCTTTTAAAGCTAATCAGGATATAGCAAACCTCATTCTACACAAGTTCAGTTCTGCAAACCTCACAAATGAATCACTGTGTTCCTATACTTAATCCTTGAGATCTCAAGTTATTCACGTCCTCCTTGGCGTTTGTAGGATTAGAATCTAAGCATGTTGTTTCCTCCCTCTCCCATCCTGTCAGTAAACGTGGGATCAGGGTTCAGAACATGCCTGATTCTGTTCTCCTAATCTCCAGTAATCTTCTCAGTGACACAGTATCTGTTGCAGAATATCGGGAGGCCACATCAAAGTGGAACAGTGAGTGGAAACACGAAGTTACATCCAAATTTATCAATGCAGGCTCCACATGCTGCCAAAAGGTAAAACAGTATCTATGGACATCTTCCAGTAGCACTAAATATTAAGGTATTACCTTAAAGTCTGTAACTTCTCTCACAAAGCTTATTTACAAATGGTACAGGTTGTGCAGCCCAGATGTGTTGCCACTTTAGCTCCTGACAGAAAATTCCAGGTAATTCATGACTCTGTAAAAACTCAACTAACCCACTGCTATATACAAAGGAGGGTTTGTACAAACATACAGAGTTCTATAGCCTGAAAATTTAATGGGTGGATTCAACCAGCAAACCCTCTACAGCATTTCTAACGGGTAGAGAATAGAAAAGACCATCCTCCTTCAAAGTCACTTGTGTCATCAGGCAGCACAGAGAGAAGAAAAACAGCAAGACAGTACATTTTGGCCACATGCAATAGAAAGCTGGGGCTGACACTCTACAAAGGGCATTCATTCCCAGCTGGAAAAAAAAAATGTGTCTGTCTGTGAAGGTCTGATCAACTGCAGTGACTGAAGCAGATATGAAAAGGTTATGAAAAAGTTCAACAAGGTGAAAAAATGTGTGAGGACTGAGACCTCTCAAATGTGAGTTATGAAAATATATGTCCAAAACCCACCTTCAGCTCAGTATTTGCCTAATACAACTGTTCTGCTGTCTGTACTGCCACAAGGTCAGATCTAATTAAACAAACCAGAAAGACTATCACTGGCTTCAGTCCTTGCTGAATATATGCTGAACTTTTACATACATAGTATATACACACACATATATAATAAATGCTGGAAAAATCCAGATCACATTCATTTAAATATATATTTACGTATTTATTATATATGTATTTTTTAGAATTTCCAGGATTAATTGATTCACTAAGAGACATTTTATATTTATAGATGAAAAACCTCAGCTTTAATTAAGGAAATATAGAAGAGCCTCATATTTCATTAATCTAGCTCTGCTCTCAAGAGGTTAGCTGCCCATTCAGCATCACAGGTTTTAATAAAATAAATATTTCACTGAGTGAGAGTGATATTTCCCAACATCTCTCCTTGTTTGCTGCTTGTTAGGCAATTACATCAAACACTGCTTATACAGGCAGAGAATGGTTGCGTTCAATTTTGTGAAGCTACGATCTTATTTTGGAGAATGTTCTTTAAAATTCAAAATAGGACAACAGTTGTTGACAGAGCTTAGCAGGCTGTTCAAGGAAATGTAGCGTAGTAAAACTATGCTGCTTTTTAAATATTTATATCTTTTTAATCCTTGCAGCAGATAATCCTCTTTGCAGTGGGCAGGAACATGAACACCCGTGATTGCTAAGTCCTTGCTTTTCAAAATTTAGATTTGCAATTTATTTCTAGCCCAAAATTTGAATTAAAGTATTTCTTAAAATTTTACTTGGATCAATTTACCTTCCATAAGCAAAGCGCCTGTCTTTGTGGTGGTCCCCAAAAGTATCCCACAGCCTGAGGGAAACACTCACTTCATCCACAACATCTCTTGAGCGTTCAAGGACCTAGAAGAGAACACACAGAACATTCTCTTTCCCTCCCTCAGACAATTACTTTGTAATTCACCCCATCAAAAAGTTCAAAACATACTAGGTCAAGGGTCTATCGCATACAGTTTTAACCAAATGATGTATCTTATAAAACAGGCAGAATAATTGTATCCCTAAAAATAGGTTTGATAAAGAAATTACTTTAGAACAAGAGGTGTATAGGAGCATGGCTGCAGCAGAGGTCACTCATAAAATGCTTGTGAGCTCATTGCTGCATCCTGGCAGGGTAAGGCTTGCCAGGAAACAATAGCAGCACCTCACAGCATGCTCTGCACACCTCACACACCTGCAGCCCTTACCTCCTGGCAGACACGGTACTGATCAATGGCCCAGACGGTCGGGACGTGCGTTGCCAGCAGCTGATACTGAGTCAAGGTTGTGTTGCAGGCTCTGGCACAGATCAGACGAGTCTTTCCCACTGCATTATCTCCAACCACCACACACTTGATAGTTTCAACGTTGGGTCTTTCGTAGTCCATGTCAATGTCCATTTATCAAAAACTGGAACAAGACAGTTAAAGTCGTTTTCTACTTCTGTGTGAAAGCAGTGCTGTTTAGAATCAGAGCCTTTTACTTCCTCTTCTTGAGAGATGCCTGGAGACAACAAACTCTTAAGGAAAAGTGTGTAGTAAACTGTCCCAAAGGAGGCCAGCCAGTCCTTTAAATACTGCTCAGTTATGCAAATACACAACTATTTGGACCGCAGTGGCTTTATGCTGCTCACATGCTATTTTCACTTTGTGTTTCTGTAAACACAAGCCTGTTTGTAGAAGATAGATCTTGGTGAAACAAGGACAGCTAGCATAAACTTACCTCTTGCTAATACTTTTTACGCCAGGAGGAAAAAAAGCCTGGGCATCAGTGGGTTCAGCCTGAAGGATACCAGTATAAACCTGCCTTCTGCAATCCTGGCCATTCAGGATTTGGTTTAGGGCTGTCCAGACAATATTGCTAACAGCAAGTCACACAGATGGCTTTAGCACACAATAAAACTCCCTTGTAAGACAACTCCAGAGACTGTTCGCTACAAAACCACAATTCCCATTACATCCTTCAAGTATCACACACTCTTAATTGTCCAAGGAGAAGTTTGTACAGATCATGGACTAAAATGAAACCAAAGAGCCAAGCAGGAACTTGCAAATATACTTATCTATACCTAGAAATTCTTTTTGATGTGAAATGGAAAGTGAAGAGAAGAAGTTTTTTGAATATACTGTCCTCATGGGAAGATATTATTGAAACAATTTCCTTAAATATTCCATGGCAATATATTGAACAAATGCCTGGATACAAAGGCAAGCTGGAAGAAATGGATATTTGAAAGACTAAAACCAATTCTTGCATGTTTACTACAGTCTGTCATTTTCATATGTGGGATCATTGTTTGATATATCTGAATTTGATTTTCTAATGTCTAGCAGTATGTGTGGGATCATTGTTTGATATATCTGAATTTGATTTTCTAATGTCTAGCAGATTGCTGAGCAATCTGGTCTCTGCCAGGGAATTGTAATCAAGGAGAGAGAACAGGGAAAATGCAAGTCACAAACCTTTTCAGGAAGCTTGCCTAATAATTATTTCAGCAAGGAACCTATAGCAATTTAATTGACAAAACACAGGTCATCATCTGGAGTGATGGTGTCCCTTTTTCTGAGAAGAAAGCACTACAGATAAAGAAATCCAATGACTTGTTTCAATACCTTTTTTAATATTCACATCTCATTCACACTTAGTTATAGACTATATATTAGCTGTCAGGCTGTTTAAAATAACAGATCCAAGCTATTTTAATGCCCATTTTTCACTGTCAGAGGCACTATGTTCTGATTTAAGAAAAAATCATGTTTAGTCTAACACTAGTCAAACACTGATTTTAACTGTATTCTCTTTCATTATTTAAACTGATGTACACCAAGAAACAAAAGTCTTTGTTAGAAACTATAATGGCTAAGGCACATTTGTAATCTTTATTTACATGTGGAGGGAGGAGTTAGAGACAGCACAGACAAGGTGCAAAGAGTGATTTTTGTCACTACTGTGTCACACTGATGTTTCCACAGACACTGAATGCTTCTGGAAATGCTGCAGCACAGACTCTCAAAATAAGAATACATTTTGAAGTTATCCTACCCGAGACTGAAACGTGGGCCCAGACCCTTGGCATGCTGGCCCCAGTGGATGGTTGCACAAGCAGAGCTCTGCAATGTGCCAGATGCAGAGCAGAGCACATGGCTTTGAACACAGACACACGTACAGACAGACACACAGACAGACACACACTGGCCACACTTTAAAGCCCTCAGGGCCTCGTGACTCCAGCTTGCTGTGCCAGCACCGGGCTGCTGAGGACACAAAGCTGCTAAGAGAGCCTTTATCCCTTCACCTGCCTTCTAACCTGCATCCTGACAGGTTACTGGCCTTGAGGTAAAGCACTCCAGAGGCTTCCAGCTCCCTGCTGTGATCCAGCCCCAGCTGCCTGCTGGATGGAAGCTGCCATCAGGCTGGTACCTGGGATGGCCATGGGGTCTGTGCCCTCTCTGTGATTCCAAACCCAGCAAGAGAACCTAGAGCTCACTCCTTGTTCCTCCTCAGCATCTTTGTTCCTCCTCAGTCATGATATAAATAAAAGTACAAAAAAACCCCTTTTTTTTCCTCCACACTACAGAGAATGTGGCATGTTCATACACCACAGCCTCATAGGCAGGGCCCCAAATGAGTAGCAAAACCCCGAGAGCTTTCAGCACGTGATCTTAAAAAGTTTCAAGTCTGAGAATAAACAGCAACCCCCTTGACATATTATGTGGTATTAAATTACTTCATATTTTATTCATGCATGGACTAGACATCACAGATGGAATGTGGAAATGTTTACAAGGCTAGAAAGCAAAATGAAGGAGCATGGCTAGTCAGTGTGTCTGGTTGGTTTTAAACTACCAAGCAGAGATGCCAAATCAATTTTTCTTCCAACCCAATATTCCATTAAAAAGCTGTTACAAAGATTAGCTGTCATATTATATAACAATTTGATTTAAAAATTCTTCCAAAGTTCTTAAATGGTAGCTCTGCAAAAATGTGCTTCACAAAATATGTATTAAATACAAAATCTGGAATCTTAAAAAATTTCAAAGAGGATAACAAAGCCAGCTTAAAATTAACAGGCAAATCTAAATAAAAGTAACTAGATAAATCAGTGCAACTATCTGAGAATCCTAGAAAAAGAACACATGAAAAAAAAATATTACTGGGGTTTTAATTGTCCAATGTACTTAATAATTTAATTAAAGCAAAGTTATCACAGGACTCAGACACAGCATGCCTGAATGCCCTGCTGTAGATCAATGGCAATCTAATGAAGATATTTTTAGCATGACTCAATACTGCACAGGACAGAGATTAAAATAAACTGGCAATAAAAACAAAAGTAGAGCTCTGTGGCTATGTTAAGGAAAGTTCTTAAATACCTTCCAGTATCTATAATGTAACTATGTGTTAAAAATCCAGATCATTTTAATATTGTTCACTAGTTTTCAGGAAGAGATTAAAGCAGAAATAGCTCCTGAAGAGACTGACAGACAGAAGCCCAGACAGATATTTAGACACCTCAAGTAAAACCAGATGCTAGCAACAAATTCCAGTATAAACAATTAGCAAAACAAGTTGACTAAATGCTTACAAATGTAGCCAGATGCCTTCTGGCTACTGCAATGATCAAAGCCAGGAATACATACAAGATCTAAAGAATACAACCACAGTTACTTTTTTTAAGGTAGCCGCTAGGTTAAGCTGGTGCTAAACCTATTATATAATCACACTGATTAAAAATGCTGAACATGTATTTAAAAAACTAGGATTTTAAAAAAATAAGACAACTAGAGTTGAGCTCGAAAGTCTGGTAATAGCTAGGAAGATCAACTGGAACTGAAATGGAACTGTTTAGACAAGAACAAAGCAGTGTATATAAAGATTAAAAAAAAGGCATAACATTCTAAGATCAACGAAAAACTTGCTAAAACCAACCTACAACCAGCAACAGCTTAGTTTACCAGCAAAACAAAGCAGGGTAAAACTATGAGGAAAGTTACTGGATATGTGACCAGTCCCAGAAAGGGCACTGACAAAAAACAGAGAAAGACAGAAAAGCCATAAAATGAGGGGCAGCAAGGAACCTACCTGGGAAAAGGTCTGATCAGAAATCACCCTTTCCAAAGTAAAGGAGCACAAAATTCAGCTGCTTAAACCAGTTTTAAAGAAAGATGAGCAGATGGATGGAAATGGAAAAAGATACCCGTAAGAATAACACAGGATCTCAAAAATCTCTTAGGATGTTCTATTTTTACATTGTCACCTGTGATTGTTTGCAGATGAAGAGAAGACACAGGCAGCCAAAAAAGCAGGAGATGTGAGCAGACTCAAGATCTAACATAAAGCCATTTAATTCATTCACTTGATTAGCAGTTAAGAAATACTTCAAATAAAGCTGATTTATTGCCAAAGAACTATAAGGCTACTGTTTTGAACCACAGCTTGCAGATGGTTAATGTTGCCAATTTCTTTTCCTTTTGTTTCACCTCAAATTGCAATGGGCTGGTTGGTTTTTCATTTAGTTTTTCCTCATTGCTAAATGAATTGTTATTATAATCACCATAAAACAGTTGTGGTTGCCATAGCATGCGAGTTGGCCAGCCTCAATAATGAAACACTCCCTTTCTGGAGAAATTTTCCAAAACATCTGTAGATGAAGCACATCACCTGATTATCGAGTGCAGTGGTACACAGAATAAACAAAACAGACACACACAATCCCTCTAACTCTCTGTATTAGTGTATGTGCATTAATACACAATAGAAAACCTGATCATAACCATGAACGTGTTTTAAAAATGCAGCTTAAGATATAAAGCTATGTTCGCATTTTTCTCTGCTAGAAACAAGGTGCGTGAAGATCCAAACCCAATAGCAAGCTGCCCATGAAGGATCAGGAATCCACCCCTGTGGATCTCTTTCACTTTGAAATGTCCTGATGTTTAAAATCCTCACTTAGCATATAGAAAACGTAACCAAGATTTTTTTTTTTCAAAGAACAGTAGCTAATTATCAACCCTTTTCAGCACAAAAAAAAAAAAAAAAATCACTAATAGTGTGTACATTAATCAGTGATTATGGGGTGATCCTGCAGCCATTTACTTCTTAGCTCTGTACTTATAGGACCCCTCAAAGCAAGCATTTTATTTAGCTCTTGTGCTAAGAGCAAACTCTTCAGATGATAGTTCACAATGACAGCATGTAAGAACCTTGCCTGCTCAGTGGAGTTTTTCTTCAAGTTATTCCATGGAAAAAAAAAAAAATTAATAATTTCAATCTGCGTCAAGTAATCTGACCAAACATGCAAACCAGGAACTCCTTCAAACAAAGGGGGTGCCAACCACAATTAAAATGTCACAATTTTACTAGAGAAATATAATGGAAAGAGACACAAAAGTCTAACATGACTTAATATGAATGGTGGGCATGGGAATTATCAGAAAAACTCAGGCCACCAGTAAGGCAATAAGATCATCAAAAATTATCCCCAAAACACACTTCCCTGAAACAATATGAAAGTGCGTTTGTAGCTACTCCATATTTCAATCTATTCTGGAGTTGTATTTTTTAGTACGGTTTTGGAGTGACTCTTTCAGAGAGCTATTAGGCAATAACATGTCAAAAAATATAAAAAAATTTACAAGACTATGCAACGCTCTTGCCTCCATCCCCAAGTTGCAAAATTACTGCTTGCAACCATGGAAACTGGAAAAGGAGATACAAAAAGCCAAGTTCTTCAGGCACTGAAATCACTACCTTGCAGTGCAGAATCCCAAGGCACCAGCACGCTGGCAAGGAACGAGCACATGAGACAGAATAAGTGTGTGAAATGTTCATTCTCAATATATAACCCACCATGTGCTGTTTCAGAATCTTGAGTGGATTAACACAGATATGCCAGGGGACAAAGCAGGGGGAACTTAGTGTTCACCCGTGGAAGAGTGTAGAATTCAGACAGCTCTGATATGGGGAAAGGGTAAGGGCCAAAAGGCTGTTTTGTGGTTTGGCTCAATTGAATCAATGAATTTAGGGCCCCACCAAGTATATTTGTGAGGTTAATCACAACATGGGATCAAGCAACAGATAAACTACCAGCAGTTGAAAGAGCATCACAAAACATTTTTACAAGGTGTACATTAAGATTAGTATTTTGTTAAATCAGAGGAGGCCTGTTCGGGAGACTGGTTTCAAAAGGAAAACTATTCCTGATCAGCATCAAAGAACTATCTGGTGACAAAGGGTAGTAAAACTCACCACGGGACGAAGGTGGGCATGATGCATATCAGGCTGGATTCTTGTCCAGGATGAAGCAGCATTACCTTTTGCCATTATATTTAAAGTTCTGGCAGTTTACATGGAAGGATTGAAGAAACTACCTCAGAAGGAAGAAATCCCAGATTAACTTTGAAATGTCTCACCTACTTGCCCTACCTGGTCCATCAGCAGAAGAAAACAACAGATATATCAATGACTGGAGAAGGAGAAAAAAACTTATATTCTAAAGCTGACCTGATTGCAAATGTGAGACCCTGGGCTCTCCCATGGGTAGAAAGAGAAGGGCAGCTGAGGGAAATGTTTCACTGCACAAGGTGATAAATAATATAACCCTGGCTGTTGCTGCCCACAAGAGTGCAGGTTAGCAGAAACACCTTTATCTTCCACATTGGCAGAACCTGGTTCTAGCCTTTTTCTTCTGTCCAGGGATAGCTTAGGGCCAGTATCAACAAAGAAATAAATCCCTCAGAATGCTGCTAAAATTTGATACAGCAGGAGAAGTTAAACACTGAGTCTGTCATCAAGAGAGATTCCATTTGGCTTGCCTGAACCAGCTTCTTTCATGTCAGCTTTTGATCAATAAGCATCAGATTCATTTCTGGATGCTACCTTTCTTTTTAAAGACAGAAGTTCTCAGAACCTTCCATTCAGCTGCCATAATCCCCACTCTATCCCCCAAGTTTTAAAGGGAGTGAAAAATTGACCACAGCTTCACACAGAAATGAAAGGAGCAGCCCCTAATATGGTATAATGTTGAAGACAGAACACGTCTCTAAGTTTGCTAGAAAACGTTTCAGTCAAATGATCACCACAACCCTCAAAAGAAATTGTAGAGACAGGGAATAAAAATTCTTGGTTTGCTGAATCAGATGCCTGTCACTCTGCTCTTTCTCTCCCTGCATGACTCCAGATTTGTTTGTTTCTGTTAATTATTAGGATCCTTTGTCAAGCCCAATTTACCTCTGTGATGACACAAAAACTTTTGATCACTAAGAATGAACATTTCCTCAGATGCCCAAAAATTAGAGCTACTTGTAAAACCCAAATTCTTCCTATGTAACAATGTAAAACAGACTGCCCTCTGCTGAGGGTAGACAGCTCAATAACTGAGAACAAAAACATTCAGTTTACAAGGGCCTGTTTTTGTATTATACACACTCAGTCTATCAGACCAAATAGAGACCCAAATGCCAAATGTAGAGGTCAGCATTAGACTTGAGCTATGTCAAGTATCTGACAAGTTCTTCAGGAAGACCTGAAGGGCAGAAATCAACAAGCTGATTACACTGAGCAGCTTACATATTATTTTGACCTGTGACAAACCTTGGGATATCCTTTGAGATGAGATCATCCCCCTAGAAATTAACCCACGTGGCAGGTGAAGGACATTTAACCATTTCAGAAACTTCACATATGGGAATGTGGGATGAGTGGTTTTTACATGGTGGTAGAGCCTGAAGCACTACCACTCCTCCTTCCACCAATTTTCCAGAGTCTACTACACAAGGCAGTCCCCTGTGCCTCCTTTTGCTTCTTCTTTCTTAGTGTGCACAGAGATGTGGAAAACAGTGCCCATAATGGACCCACCTCTGGAAAGGGGGAAACATCCCTAGAGCTGGCACATGACTGATTTAAGGCTGGCACTTTAGCTTTGCCTATGCATCTTGTGAGGATTCCAGATATACCTGGCTACAACTGACTGTTCATTCCACTCACCAGAGATAATCGTAGCAGACACAAGGGACTAGGCAGTGACCAAGATCTGGCATTGCTGTGGGTCATAATCTGTCACATCATCACAAACCAAAATTAACTGGGCCTGACAGGAATTAAAGTGGCTGAGAACCAAGTACCTAAAGAATGGACAATGCCCATTGATGGTGATAACCATCACCAAACAGCTGGCACCTGTTAAAGCAGCCACCCATAAAATGCACAAATTCCTCAGATCAGTCCTCCTTCTGCAACAGAAAATTATGCTGCAAGAGTTGAATAAGGGTGCACCACTAATAGCATGTTAATTAAGCTCAAGAATACATTTTTGAAGCAAATATTCCATGGTTGGGTTCACATCAGGTGCAGGCAGAGTACATAAACAGAATTTTGAAAGGGAAGGTGTGCCACCCACCAGTGAATGATAACCATTCAGTCCATGGGACTAGACTAAAGGCAGTCTGAAGTAATGCCCTTTGTCCCTGAGCTGTGTGCAGTGTGGACACTGGGTCCTCAGCACCAATTTTTTCATTCCCAGACCCCCTGCTACTGCACCACATGATCCATTAGTGTAGACAGAGCATCAGGTGCTCTGTATTGGTATTTGAATTAACATAACTGGAACAAAGCTGCAGCTGAATCTTTAGGGACTGCCATGCCCAAGAGTATCTGGGATAACATATAAAACTCAAAGCTTAAAGGAAGATTGGTCCCTGGAAAAGTCTGACTCAACTTGGTTTCATGATAATAAACTCCATGAAATGCCTGATTTTACTCTTATGCAATTAAGATGTCTGTGCAGTATTAAGGTGTTGACACTTTATGCTCTTCCTAAGCAGCGTTCCCAACAGTACTGAAATAATAACAACAGTAACCACCAAGTAAGGCATTCTCACAACTTTTGTCCATTTCTGTGGGGAAAATATGTATTGAGCCTCACTAGAGCTACAAACATAGACTATTCCAGAGACAATGGTGACCTTCTAACACAGAGAGCTGTTGAATTCACTTTCTGTACTTGTTCTCTTTCCAAAAGATAGAATCAGGCTCTTGCTTCCTGAACTTTATGTGACATTTCTTAATCATTCTCTTCTTTGTTAATCAGTGATCTTAGAAAGACATTATATGTGCTTTTATTCATTCCCAGACACTATTACCACTAGGAAACTACCAAAGGAGAGTGAGACCTCCTGACAACAGGAAAAAACTTACACAAGGACCTAAACACTGACTGGAACAGCAAACTCTTCTGGATGGCAGACTTCTGGTAAATGCTACTTTCAGATCGTGGGTCAAGTTCTGCACTTATGTCTCAAATGCAAATCCAGCAACATTAACAGACTAGTGCAGGAGGCACATAGATGGAGGGTTTACTTGTGATGTCTAGTACCACACAGAGACTCATTTGCAAAGAAAAAATAATTTAAAGAAGAAAGAAACTGCTATCTTGTGTCTCATGTCAGACAGAAAGCAGAGGAAAACAGAAAAGTAGAATAGTGTTGGATAGGAGGCAAAGGGAACCCATATTTTTATTTCATGACCTGTGTTTAATGCCAAAGAGCCCCAGCTATGACCACACACACTGCAGGTGCACCAATTATATATATGCACCACTCACTCCTTCAGCACAAAGTTTTGAGCTCTTTTATGGAAACCAAATCAGTGATCCAAGGATACAATCACCCAGTCTCTGAGCTGCTCTGCAAGTCTGCTGTATGCAGCAAGGATGCCTGAGCTTTTCCTTTCCCCCCTTCCCAAGCACATACTTTGCTCTACAATGTTTGTATACTTTTCTGGCAGGATGGAAGGGAGCAAGAAAGGAGCATATCAAACACCTGTTGCTCCTTTGCTTCTCCTCCTTCTGTCCTTTTATCCCCTTCAGCTCAGGGTAACATCTGGATAAAGGACTTAAGTATTTTTCCAGCAAATAAAATGTATTAACAAGGAATCAAACATCAGGATTTACTGGTCAAGTGATCAGATCTTCCTCTCAGCCTAATGCTTTACAGTATTTATGAAGCTTGGAGTTTTAAAAGGCAGGAGTTTTAGAAAGCTTGCCAGAGCTAAAATTGATGTTTATTTCTTCTTTCATAAAAATCCTTCTGCATATCTGAACCTGTCCCAGATCTTATGCTCATTGAGTATTATGTCACTTAGATAAAGAACCCTAGTACAAATACTGAATTCACTTTTTTTTCTTCTTTAATAGCGTGTAGATGCACTGTATATCTGAAACATGGAATCAGGTGTGCAAATGCAGCATACACAGAAAGAAAAGCAAAACCTAATGGAAGAGGACCTCAGAAAAACACTGAAAAGAAATGAAGCCATTCCATTTCCACAAGGTGTGACTCCTGATCCTGAAATACACACTGTACTGAAATATTACTGCTTACACTAAGCAGTAATGACAACTCTTCAGCATAATCCTAATAATAGTGGGTTTCTCCCTACATGCATTATTTTTGTCTAGAAAGACCAGCAGCTAAAGGACTCCCCTTAAGCACACTGGAAAAGCTAATTTCCACCTCAGCTTCCAGTAGAGCTCAAGCTATTACAGCTCAAGCTGAACATTTGGCTTCAAGTCAGCTGTGTGTCCTGAAATAGTACACAAACTGAGGATGAACAAAGTCATTGAGACTATTCTGGCATCACTTCCTTGCTCTTGCTGTGACCATATGCAGAACCTCAAGGGCTTTCTTTTATTATTATCATTTTTTAAACAAGTATATTGTTGTCTTCAGAGCAATGTCTTGACCAATAGAAGGCAACTCCTCCACCTAGTCTCCCTCGGTACATCCAGTGACTGATTTCTCTTTGCTCAAGATGTCAGATGCCACAATACCTATGAAAGGTTGACTAAACAAATAAAAGTCTACTACTCTTTGTCTCTATAGTCCCTTTCTATGGTCCACAGATAGATCCCGATACAGACACCTAATAATCTGCGCCACAAGACCCCACCTCAACAGCCTCCTGCTGCTGTCAGCAACTCACAGCAAACTCCACAGACACATCAGGGAGAAAGAAAGGGGAGAGGAAAAACAAGGGAAAAAGATATCCTTCGGGTTTTCTCTAAGTGACACTCAGAAGTACCAAGTGCCAGGAGGTTTGTGCTTCCCGTACACATCACACCCGTCTATTTTTGCCTCGCGCCTCGTGGCCTCGCTGGAAAAGGAAGCCAGATCTGCTTCATCAAGGACTCAGCCCTCCTGTCCTCGGAGGAGGGGAAGATGCCACCACCTCCTGCTCTGGGACGAGGCAGGACGAGGCAGGAGAGCACCTGCGGGCAAACGGGACGCGCGGGGCGCCGCCACCCGCCCCCTGCGGAACCTCTGGCACACCGGCAGCTCGGAGCGCGATCGCGCCCGGGCGACGCGGGACCTACCCGGGAGGGCGGGATGCCCGGAGGCCGGGGTGGGTGCAGCGGCACCGGAGGGGTTGGCGGCCGTCGCCGCGCCCCCTTCCCGCTGCTCCTCACGGCGGCGGGGCAGCGCCCGGAGCCGGCGCGGCTCGGCGCGGAGGCAGCATCGCCGCCGGCTCTGCTCCGCCCGCCCGGCCCGCGGCGGGGTCCCTGCCCGGCCCGGCCTGCGGCGCCGACTCGGGCGGCGGCGGGCCCGGCGGCAGCCGTGACGTGCCGGCCCCGCGGGCTATTTTTAGCGCGGCGATTGGATTTCATTCATGAAACCGCGGCCGCGCGTAAAGGGGCGGAGGCCGGAGCCGCTGCCGCATGCCCGCCCGGCGGAGCGACCCACGGCCGCAGCGAGGGTGGCCGGGGCGCGTCCGCCCCTGCCCCGCGGCCCGCAGCGGAGGCTTCCTGCCACAGCCTGCCACGGTAAAAGCTCGGACACGAAACCACTTGGGAGCAAAGCAACACCCCCCCATAGGCAGTCTTTATACGTATACACTGTAAATACTGTAAATACATTCACAGTGCAAAGGTCCTGAATGCCTCCCTGCATGATGCCCTAAGTTGGGCATGCGATTTCTTACTGCAAGTGCTGCTGGTATCTTTTGAAATCACTTCTCTCTATTCTCACTAATTTTTGAAGCCTTCATGTAAAATACACACATCACAATTAAACCTCAACCTCCTTTTCTCTTACAGTGGTAATCTGGACTCAGTGTTTTCAAACCAGTGAAAGCAGCCCAAGGTTCTGTGTGCTACAATCCAGACCTGACTCCCTGCTAAAACAGCAGTCTCTGGCTCCGTGTTTACCACTTGACATCAACAAAACTGCCACTAACCAGTAAGAGGCACGGGCACAATTGCTGCAGCTAAGGAGAGTTTATGACATAGATATGACTACTAAAAAAGTAGTCACTATTCCAAAAATATTCTTACAGCAATCTGGACTCACACATTGCACAGTCTTGTAGCATTAAGACAGCAATTTGTTGGAAAACGTTATAAAGTTGTTTAAAACTCCACTTAGAATAGTTATCTGTACCAGTAACAGGTTAACAGTATCCAAATGCATTTTGTTATAGTCAATTACTTACATTTTTCAAGTACACAGAAGCCAAAGTTACATTAACCAGGTCAGACAGCAACAATTTTCAGTTGAGTACATCTATGTCAGGACAAATTACAGTTTGCAACTTTGTATCAAAGGAGGCTATTAGGGGCAGGAGAACAATGTAAATCATGGCAAATATTAAGTGCTATTTTCCTAGCTTTGCACAGTTTGGATGGACAAGACAAATGCATCACAAAGTTAAACAACTCTCACTCAGACATCTACTTAACAAGCAAAGAAATATCAAGTTGATAATGCAGGCAACAAAAAGTAAAAATAAAAGTAAACAGATTTAAAATGTGTAGTTGTTGTAGGTTTCTAGTTGGGGAATAATTAGAATTGACTTTATGATTGTAGAAGGTTGATAAATTGTTTTAATGTATCATTTTATACTATATTATACTAATTAAGAAACTCAGTAACTCACAGCTAGTCTGATACTGCTTTGACTTAATTGGTTAATCAATCTAAACACTATCTAGTGTTTAATTAAGAAATTACCTTTTGGCAAACAAATCTCTATGACACATTCTACATGTGTACAACATGTAGATGCAACAAGCAGAGATAAGAATTGTTTCTCATTCCTTTCTCTGATCTTCTCACAGCCTTCCCCGGGAAAGTGCCTGGGAAAGTCTGTGCCTCCTCTCTGTGGCCAGAGAGCTGCTGCCACATGTAGTATAATCTTCTGTTTTTAAAGTTTCAATTTCTATGGGAATTTTTCTTCTCCACAAATGAGAGCTAAATTTTTCATTCTGTGCAAGAACAACAACCCCATGTATTCTCTTGTTTCTCAGATACACAGTTTTTAGGAAAACAAAAAAACCCTCATGTTCATCCCACTCAATTCAGAAGGCTGAGCAAAGCAGTGTTATACAAAAGGTATTCCTTTTACTAAACTGTTTCAGTATGTCAATTTTTATTTCCTTATTAGTACATTTTTTCTACAGTCTAAATGATCACTTTCTGGAGAAAAATCAGAGCTAGAGCCCATGTTGCTGTACCTAGATTATCACTGTTGCAAACAGTGAGTGTTTATGTGAGAGCAGGTAAGTTAGCATCATGTCAGAGAAAACTGATACAAAGCAACCAGACTTGCCATGATACTGACTCAAGAAGTCTTGGACTGCAATTCAAAAAAAATTCCCAAACCAAGCCAATAAAAAACCCACAAACCTTTATATCTGATTCCCAGCTCTTTACAGAGCTTTTCTACAGGCAAAAAAAAAAAAAAAAAAAAAAAAAAAAAAGGAAGAGGACAGGAAGAAAGTGTTATTTTTAGTGCACAATGGTAAATTTAGCAGAATACAGCAATGACAAAGATTAGTCAGGTGGTTAAAATGGGAAAAATAGAAAGAGGGTGTTGCTTTTGATGGGGATAAAGAAAAGGTCTCAAGTTTCTCTCTTTTTCCTGTTTCATGAAAGGCTTCTCCTGCTGTGGAAATAGGTACATGCTACTATATCAATTCCATTTTAATGACCATCTACAGAAATTTTTACCATTCAGTGCTTTCCCACCACAAATGTAAAACTTATTACATAATTCTGATTGCAGCTTTTCCAGCAAAGTATAACATAAAACTCCAGGACAACCAAAATTCTCTAATACATAATCCTGTGTGGAAACATATTTACATTTTCCCAATCTTTTAAAACAAACAGTTTAGTTTTGACCATAAATTTGAGTGACACATTGAGAAGTGGTTGGAATGCATCTCTAATAGGGTGTAGAGCAACTGACAGTTTCTAGGCTTTGGTACAAGAAAGCACAGTAATAAACCACAAGTATTCCCACTGACTTTGCATAAGCATTAAAAATACACAAATGGTAAAGTTTTACTCATTTGGATGTTAAAGTATTCCAGGTAGCCAGCTTGGATTTTTCATTTTCATTTGTTTTTTTTTTTCAGGAATAGAGGGAAAGGGAGAAGGGAATAAGGTCTGTCTTTGCAAGCAATCCTAAAGGACATGGCATTGGACCATGGTAGCATTTAACTACAGTCTGCTTTTGCCAAGTCAATACAGCTTTCCAAAACATGTTTATGGGCTGCCAAGCGAGCTCTGTCACTGCAGCTCAGTTATGTGCTTTAAACACTATCTCACAACTGAGAGAACAACTGGATAAAAAAATACTAAAATAATAATTTAAAAATGCATTCAATCCCATGGAGAATCCTACTTAGTTTTGCTAAATTAAAAATGCATTTGAAAACACAAATGTAAATCCACATGCCCATATGCTTCAATGTATTGTTTTTTACTCTGGGGCTAAACTAACCTTTTGGTTTTGAGACTATATTTCTCAGATGATTAAAAAGCATCACAAGAGAGCATCAGCTGTGCATAGACTATAACTGAGTTTACAAATAACCTTTCTACTCCTGGATCTTGAGAGTCAGTTTAATTCCAGAGGCTGCTCAAACATGCAGTGTTAGCAGAACTCCTTAAGGAACTTGCTACTAGCTCAGAAATGCTGAAGCTCAGTGCCCTCAGGCCTTTCCATCCTCTGCACTTCTGAGACACCAGAGAAAGGCTCATGAGGAGACAGGTTGAAAAAATACCAGTCAAGGATAACAGGAAGTGCAGGAAGAAGGGACTACAAGCACTTGGTTTAGTTTCTTTGATAAACACTTCTGGAAGGGGAGCCCATGCTTCTCACCATCCCATCATAATCTAAGTCTGCTGCATCTGCAGAGGATTGATAGTCTAAGCATGGTAACTCTGGGGTTTAGATTTTACATTCCTGTTTATCAGCATTTTGAGAAAGTCCAAATCCCAGACCCAAGGGCTATGTGGAAGCAAGAGGCTCTCCCCTATATTAGACGTCTAGGTACAGTCTGCTTAAAAAAAAAAATTAAAATTGTGGTAACGTAGCTCTGCTCCCTCTGAGGACCTACTCAAGCTTTTAATTCAGGACAACTGAGACTATTTTCCTTCTGCTTCAGGTTGCAACACCCAAGCACAAATGCAGTTTCCTATGACAAGCTACACCAACAACACTCAGGAGGGACAGTTATAGAACTGAGCTTGTTCACTTAAAGAGGGCAGGCCTGACATTGCAGAGACTGCCTAGGACTGTCCAAACCCAAAACCAAATATTACAGGACATCCTAGAATGTCTCTCTCCCTCTTACCCTTGAATGCAGGGGCCTTTCATATTAGAAGACTTTAGGAGCATGCTTGGATTAAAAAAAATGTTAGTTGAAATAATTTAAATGCACAAGGAATTTAGTAAAACAGAGTAAGTTAAATTGTCCTATATCGGCTCCACATTGCATATGGCAATCTCACAGGGACAGAAGTCCATGAAATTTGCTTTCAACAATACAAAGAGAACATGAATGAATGTCATACAACCAAAGTAAGGAAATACGGTACTTCAGTTATGGACTTCACCATCCACCCATTGCATGTAGTATATGTAGTCTCAGCCAACTGGCAGCATGTGAATTGAAACATCAGAATTACCCAGCTCCTGTCATTGTAGTCTACTTTTCCCCCACAATTAGGCTTAGAGACTTCAATGACATGGGTAGAGCAAAATAATTTCTAACTACTTTTGTAATGGTTTAGGATATATTTCATTAGATTTTATCCATAAAAAATTCATAAAGAGAACAAATGCCTTGAATAAAACTATGTAAGAATACATTCTATAAACATTGAAATTAAACTCAACTCATTTCCTGTCAATACAATTTTTGTATTAAAAGGTTTGCATTCAGGGCTGTGACGTCCCCTTGCCAAATGCTCATGCATTCCTAATTAGCTTTCTTTTCAAAACTATTGCACATTGTACCCAGTCCATTCTTCTCTTTGGTTAGCATTTGACGTAAGGTGTCTCTATTTAGTGACATCAACATCTGCTCTCAGCCAGCTGTGCAAATTGATAAGGCCAGTTGCATCCCTCTTCCTACAATCCCACATTTGTCTTAATTCTCAGAGATGGAGACATGTAACACACACAATGATACCTTCACTGTGTTCCTTGGACACCAACATAGACCACTATACATTTATTTTTTAGGCGTTTTTTTCAGTTCTTCATTGAATGCTAAATATAGTGTAAGACCATGGTTGCTTAAGTAGCCTGCAGTGTACCAGATTTTATTAGAGCATTCTGTGAATGATATATAGCACCAGTGGCCTTATGAATGATGTTTCCCAATTCTTTTTCACTAGAAAAGGGATATAGAAGGCTTAATACGGGCATGTATTTTGAACAGCTGAGTAAACAGGAAAGAAACCATCTATAGAAGGAAAATGCCAATATTTATAATTTGGAATAAAATAAAATATCCACATTTTTTTCAGAGGATTATATTTTGACAATGCTTTAGTTTTCAGTCTAATTATGTGTAGGATATTGGCTTTTGCATTTCCCTGCTTTCATATTTAATCTTGTTAATTACAAGACCCTAATTTTCTCCACCTCACTCCAAAACAGAAAATCAATTTAGGTGGGAAGAGTCCTTCAGAGGTCATCCGGTCCAACCTCCTCCTCCATGCACAGCTAACTTCAAAGCTTGATCTGGTAAAGGACAATCAGTCCACAATCTCCAATCCACGTATTCCATTGCTTAGCTACTTATATGAAAATGGCTTTTTTTACAACAGTGAGAAAATATTTTCTTTACACCCGCCTTGCTGCTACTTGTGACTGTTGCCTTTTGTCCTTTTGTCGCGGAACTGCGAGAAGATCTGGTTTCCCTATAACCCCTTGTGACTACCTGAGATAGTAATTAGACGCCCTCCTAACTTTCTCTTCTCCAGGCTAGATAAGCAGCTCGCTCAGTGTGTCTGCATATATCTCATGTTTCAGTTTCCCCACAGTATTAGCGGCCCTTGGTTGCACTGTCTTCAGCTGGTCAATCTCTCTTTGGAAGGGTGAAGCCTGAGCAGTTTCTCAGAAGCCGCCTCACAAGTGCGAGCAGAGGGGAATAAAGCCTGCCCTCGTGCTCCTCGCTGCTCTCAGCCTCAGGCAGCCCCAGACGTGGCTGTCCCCACTGCTGGAAGGGCGCTCAGCTGAACCAGGTATGTCCCAGCCTGTTCATTTGCGCTGTCAAGGTCTCTCTGATGGCCCCTTAAACTCTGATAAACTGCCCTTCTCTTTCTGCTGTGGGGTCTGCTCTGAAAAGAGAGTGGATTCACTTGGACAGTCCCAGTTTGCAAAGTTAGGTGTACCAGGATACAATTAAGCAAAGCAAAATTTTGGCTTAATAAGAAGAACAGCAAGAGAAACAGCTGAGCAGTTATGTAAGAGTCTCCCAAGGGAAGAAGTGGCAGAGTTATGGCTCACTGCGCTCCCAACCCAGAGAGGATGAGGCTGTTTTAAGAATTGGTTCTATGGCAGAGTTTTGTATCACATATGTAATCTTTACTAATGGGAGTAATTTTGCAACAGCTTGTATTTGCTATATTCCACACTTCTAGCTCATCAGGACTACAGCATGTATACAAAAGGTTTAATCAACTTATAAAAACACTTCCAAAAAAAAACCTAAATAGAAAAAACTGACTAGTAGGAGGATTTCTTCTTGGCTGTGTCATTTTGCTGTTTGGCAAGGGAAGGAATCTGGAAGTAATAATGCTGGCATCTGCATAACTGTTCAGAGCTTCTTAAAATGTTTTTGCCATCTAATCAGATGTTAATGGAATGGAAAGAAGTCCTTTGTGGAATGAAATAAGAGTCATAGCAAACAGTCAGCTGGGGAAGATTTTCTGTCTGTCTGACCTTGTGGCTAGCTGTCAGTCTCCATCTCTCCTCTATGTAGATCAGTCAAAATTCACTTGTCTCTGAGTACCAAGTTTCCAAGAGACTTGAAACATCTTTATATTACATCTACAGAAGGTTTTCAATGACCTACACAATCTTTGCTTCTCACTCCTGATCTAAGCTATTGAGCTTTAAAAACCGTACATAAATGGATCAGTCCTTTTTCTTCCAAGCATTATAAATGCTCTTTCTGCCTTTTGAGGATTGCAGAAATCACCTACTAAAAGCCTAGGAGATTTATACACAGGAGGATACAAAATCCATTTGACAGGAGCAATACACAAATAGAGATCTCTGCAACAATGGGCCACCCCTGCTTGGAGTTGGTTCTATTAGCGGCATAAAGGGATGATGAGGACAAGTCTTGAACACAGATCTCTAGTTACAGGAACTGGCAAATGTCAGGAGTGTGAGAGGAAGAGAAACAAAGTGGATTTTGTGGCCTTCTTCACACTTTCCAAAGCCCAGTGTTATTGGTCTCTGAATCACTGCTTATATACAAGAACAGCAGCCACTAGCCATACTCTGATCTTTATAGGCTGTCAAACCAACAGAGGAGATTAAGTAGAAGAATCAAAGGCAGCGTAATCTCATCATCACTGATCTTAGGGAAACAGCCTTATTAGCTACAACTTACTCTTCTGCACCTCTGTCCCACAGCGAGCTAGACATGAAAGTAAGACCCAGTTATGCATATAAGAGCCTGATATAAATCCTTCTGAAACTGCTGAGGAAAAGCTTCCAGGGACTCCCCTGGACTTCAATTTAAGGAGTAATTCAAGAAGAAAAAGTCCACAGAATTTGTTGCTACATGCCTATCTTAGAGAGATGATAACTTAAAGTAGCTTAAACAAAACAGAAATGAATGAAGCACATGTAACTTTACTATTTTTTCACTAGGTTGTTCAAAGAGTGTGCTTATTTGGGTTACAGTCCCCCCCAAGATTACAGTACAATTCTTCATTTATTTTGAACAGTGTGATTCTGCACAGTAGCAACACTGTGGGATTTTATGAATTCAAGACCAAATTCAAACTTTGTTATATTCTCTGTATTTTATACCTTGGAACCACTCATTTCTTGAAAGAGAAAGCTTTTCCAGGAAGGAAAGACTTGACATGATTTAGTCACACTAGCAAAGACTGCCTTGCAGAGCCTGCATTTTTGAAACACAACAAATTCAGTGGGTTAGACTGGATTATATGAACACAGTTTCTACTGTCCAAATGCCACTCATGTATTTTAGTGGTTTTCTTCAATATGTCCAAAGAAATCTAGCTCTCTTTTTTTTTATATTACCAGGGTTGGTTCTGATGGATATCTTTTACTCCCTAAAACACTTCCTATAAATTCTAGCAAAACAGCGTAGCTGAAGGATAATAGTAATTGCAGAAATTGCAGAAGAATGCACACAAGTGATTCCATACAAGAAAACACACACAAGTGATTCCAAGTCTAAGCAGCAGGCAATAAAGACAGTTTGCA
Source organism: Taeniopygia guttata (assembly GCF_048771995.1). Lineage (NCBI taxonomy): Eukaryota > Metazoa > Chordata > Aves > Passeriformes > Estrildidae > Taeniopygia > Taeniopygia guttata. The sequence continues at coordinate 8,159,635 of NC_133031.1, read as the reverse complement.
TGTTTCACCACAGGCTGCTTGATGAGACTTCCCTAATTATGTTTATTAGGAATAGTTTCCAAGAAGGATTTTGTTCTTTTAAATGCTACCATTCAAAAGCTATCAACCATGAAATCACATACTTCTTGCATATATTTGCAGTTTTCACAGAGGCTGTAGGACTACTTCCAGGATTTGCCTGAAAAGTATCACTGTTACAGGTTTGAACTACAGATTAGGCACAAATCAGAGGGCTTAAAGGAGTGTGTGTATACTGAGAAATTTGCAAAGTACTGAGTAAAAGACATCACTTTCCAATTACACTTAGAAGTGCAGCCTTTAAATATGTCAGGAACAGAATATACCTTTGTAAAATTAAAGAAGTAGAACCAGCAGCAATAATGGTTTTGAAGCTAATCAGGCATTCAGGGAGCTTTAACAAAATCAGAAATATTTTAGTGCCTTGAAATTTCTCATTCACTCATTGCTTGAAAGTCATATTGCCAAAGCATCTACTAGAAGGGCTTTTTTCCTCTTTCAACAAAGTAGCAAGACATGTAGCATTCTGTTTTTAAACTTTTCCGAGTTAGGCAAGAGTTCTTTTCCTGGGTAAAGGAAGAAGAGAACTACAAAGGTAATCTTATTTACTCCCATACATATTAACAAAATTGCTAGAGCAGGGTGCATTTTGTAGCATTATAAAATTCTCAAGAGAATTAAATTCCTCCCACACCTTGTTCCCAAAATATTTTTGCAGGAAAAGGTACGAATTGTTTACAGAAGAAATTGCCAATAAAATGTCATCAAACTGCATCTGTTATAGAAGATAAATATTCCTCCACCATTCTGATTTTTTACTTTAGGCTTCTAGCTGAAATTCAGATCTACAGCTAAAAGACCATTGTCCCCTTATAGTAACTTAAAACTTCCTTAATTATAGTGTTGCCAGTGGAGAGCACTGTTGCAAACACATTAGAGAATTAAAAGAACAAATTTCACCCCTGGAGAAATTTGATGGAGTCAGCTGAATTGCCTCAAGGAAAGCCTGACCCACAGGTATTTTCCTTAGAAGACAGTAAAGTATTTTATGAAACATTATTCTGTATTTAGTGACGAATAATTTACACTATTGTCATAAGCTCACATGATAGTCAAAAAGATGTCTCTGAAATAGAAATGACAAATTCAGGAAGTTCAAGTGTTATGGAACAGCCATAAATCAAAAACTGAAATGTGTACAGCCATAAGGCCCCACAACACATACATCCATCTCAAGTGTTAAACTGTACCTGTTGCTCAGGACAATTACTGGGACACCTGCCCATGCTGAGCACATCTAGGAGCCCACGCAGAAGCAAATATCACCCCTGACAAAGCAGCTGAAAACAAAAAGCAGCTAAAGTTCAGGTACTGTTACCATACTATGTTTTGTTACTGCAAATCCTCATTTTAAGGGTGCTAGGCCCTTGCTTCCAGAGGTGTGAGAGACAGGTAATTCCAGCTGGCAAGAGAATGTTTTGATGTAACAGCACTGTTTTTACATCCCAGCTTTGATTTCTTATGTTGGGTACCTTGATGCTTAAGCCCCTGAATTAATGGACATTTCAGAACTGCATCATTTCTTTCTTCCTTTTCCACCTAACTGTAACCAATTGTTCCTTATTCTGCACAGGTGTTGTGAAAAACAGTAATTCTCCTTCATGTAAAGCACAGCAAATCCCATGAAAAAGTTAGAAATATGTATTTCAACAGTATGATAAACAGTGCTAGAGAACATAAATTTAATTACAAAGATCAAAAGCAGCAAACAGCAACACTGCCTTTCCTCTCACACCTGAACCACCCCACAAGGCAGTCCCCCCACGTTTCTAATCTCTAGTCACAAGCAGACTTAAGTCTGAGAAGAACTTGTGCAAGCAGTTTGAAAATTTAAAATTTCCTCTGATAGATTTAATTCTGCTGAAGGTTGCTGTTGCACACACACCCCTCTGCTGGCTTTGCACAGTCCAGAACTTTGTATTTGCCATTCTGAATTGTCAGATACATTCAAGTGCCAGATTGCACTGTAGAGGCAATAGCTATTTTATTCCACTGACTGTCAAGACCCTAATCTCTGAGAGAGCAGTAGCTTCTTTACCCAGACAGCTAAATTTACTACTACTTGTCTCGTAATGCCTCAAGTGACATAGAAGCCCAAAAGCAAATAAGCTTTGACTGGGATATTAAGGAGTAAATAACACCTCTACAAAGACACATCTCCCAAAGATGTAGCATTTTCTGATTCAAGCACATCCACAAGTTAGCTTTTTTCCAAACCTGCAGATATATTCACTTTGAGAAGTGAGACCAAATCAGAGAAACAACAGGAACTGGCGTGGAAACAGCAAATTTCTGAGAATACTGTTCTGTAGTTTAGCTATATGAGCTATACATGTTACTCAGAAATTCATTTTAAAACAGTCTGGGAAGTGAGGCTTGACACTGGGAGCAGAGGTGAAAAGAGATATTCGGATTATTGAGTGTGCCATTTCCCTCAATAGGTACTTCTTGATGGTGAGATCATTGAGTGCATATTAAATAATTCATAGCATCAGCATCCTGGTTTCAGCTGGAATAGAGTTAAATTCTTCCTGGTTGCTGGTACAGAGCTGTGTTTTGGACTCACTATGAGAACGCTGATGACGCAGGGGTGTTGTAGGTGTTGCTTGCTAGTGCTCACTCCAAACTGAGACATTTCAGTGCTCTGCCAGTGAGCAGGTACACCAGAAGCCGAGGGGGAGCAGAGCAGGACAGGTGACTCAAACTGGCCAAAGGGATATTCCATACCCTAAAAGGTCTTGCCCAGTATATAAATTGGGTGAGTCAACTGGGAGCTGCCAACTGCTGCTCAGGGTTGGGCTGGGCCTCAGTCAGTATGTATGCACCACTTATTTTTCTGGGGTTTTATTTCTCTCCCTTTCTTTTCTCTCCCTTTTAACTCCAATGATTTTAATATTTTATTTCAATTATTAAACAGTCCTTAGCCCACAGGTTTTACCGTTTTTCTGATTCTCTTCCCCTCTTATATACTGGGGGTACATAAGCAAGCAACTGCATGGTACTTAGCTTCTGGCTGGGGTTAAACCATGACAATCACAACTTGCATATGTGTAATACTGTATACTGGCTTTCGGGAACTGCATTACCTACAAAATTACGTCTATTTTTATTCACAAAGTATATGTTTGTCTTTGATGATGTCCTGAAAGGGACTCATTAAATTACTAATGTAACTATTAAAGCTATTAAATTACCAATTTTGAGGGATCAATTCAAAGCACATTGAGATAAGCATAAATCCAAAGTAAACCAAGTGTCTCTTCACTTCATTGACCCTCCTATGAGGCTCTGAATGCTAAAATGTCTCTCTCCTGACAAGATTAACCCCTTCATTGTATAATCTTCCTTGGCCAAAACAGTGGAAGTAGCTGCACCTAGGGCTCACAAAATGTTCTGCTTGATAGTACACAATGATGGGGGCAGGAGGGATGCTTGGTTTGTGTTTACTTTTAAAGCCCGGGGGGAGATAGCTCCCTAAGCTTCCTGACAAGATGTTTATTTTTATTCACATTGTCACTGTGTTTTCCCATGAACAAATATTTATACTTTGCAGGAAATGTTTCAGTAGCATGTTTCAGACAGGATAAGCAATGTTCACTTCCCTTCCTTTTATTATGAGAAAGCAATTTTGCTTACAGGAGGAAGTAAATAAATCAATTCCCTAGAGGTGCCTGGGAAGGGGTAATTCTTGCAGGGAACCCGTCTTGAAAATACTGGCAGCATGACATTAGGTCAGTATTAGCTGACCTGTGGAGGTTTCATTTGCAATTGCAAGAAATGAACACATCAGAGATTTATTGTTTCCTTTGCTCAGAGAAATAGACCATTCCTGTGAAATCCTGTCTTAATTAAAACATTCTCCCTTCTGACAAATTTTAGTAGCATCTTATGTCCCTATCTGCATTATTATAATGTACATTTAATACATATGGAAAGCTATAAATCAATCTTTTGTTAATATTTCTGAACATATAACAGACTGAGAAGGCCAGTTGATGAAAATGACCTAATTTCATTGACTACTCCAAACTGTGAAGAGGGTTTGACTCTATGATCTCCTGAAGTTCCTTACAACCTGAATTTTCCCACGATCCTAAATTAAGGACATGTATTTGGTTTTACTAATTTTCATACTTTCTGCAGGAAGTGTTAAGATCTGGCTGTGATGCTTGACAGAAGCAATAAAAATATACACCTGTAACTCAGACTGGCAAAAGCCCCACTTTTCCCTAGGCTGCCTAGAGCAGGAACTCAGAAGGCTGCCTGGATGCATGGAAAAGTACCTACATATTTGTGGTACAAGCTCTTCCTTCATCCCAGGATCTCATTCATTTCCTGCACCTGCAGTTAGTCTGTGTGTGAGTATTCACTCTTGAACACCAGACTTTGCAGCTTCCGTTTCTTTGATGCTTGGAAAAAAGCTTGACATTGGGTCAAAAGCTAGTCTGTGCAGAAGCTGCTCATTACCAACCCTGCAGCACCAACATTTGTTTTTATCTGCAGGAATATCAGAACAAAGCTGACTAATCCTGTAAATGAAACTATTAGTTTCATTTTAACTTTTCAGTTAAGACTTTTGGTACAAAGTTTGCCAAGACACAAATGTTATAACTCTAAAATACTTGACCAAAAGCTGCTGGTCAGAAGAGCAGTGGTGACAGGCAACACTAAGTGAAACAAGACAGTTTTCTTTTATTTCTCCCTGTTGATACTTACCTCACAGGAGAAAATGTTCACATCCATTTTTAGCAGCTTGATCAAAAGCAGAATTTCATTAAAAATACTTCATGTCTTTCTCTTAACATGGCACTCCTAAAGAGGAAAGAAGGGGAAAAAAAAAAGAGTAAACTTTACTATTTTCAACCTAAAATTACAACACATACAACAGCAACAACATATTTTAGGATGCATTTTATATTGTAAAGCAGGCCTGCTTGGTCAATAAAACAGTCTTCTAAAGTTTCAAACAGGTAAACTTTACTAGATTAAAGTGTATTTTTACTAAAACACGCTGCTCCAATGCAGTGAAGAAATCATGGGTAGCCAGTACCTAACACTGCTGTATCCCAGTTAACCAGCTCCTCTCTCTTAGGCAACAGACTGAGGAGGGATTTTTTGGCTATCTTCAAGGTGACAAGACTCTAAAATATGAGTTGACAGCCTGATGACACATGAACTGGGAATTCTATGTTGCTTCCCTCCTTTGGTAACAAATGAAATTAACTATAAATGTCCTTCATCGGGTTTGGTAAATGCCTACTTTACTGTGGCTTGGTTCCCATCCAGGAGCAATGTGGAGGTTTTCCAAGAACCGAAGGTGGGAAGAACTTTGATTTCACTTCAGATACTGCCCTAAAAGCAAAGCTCAGGGGCACAAGTAGGTTTCAGAAGTTCAGGATAGCTTGAATAGCAGCAGTGAAATGCAAAGTCTTCAAAGGAACAGAATAGTGTCCCACTGGGCATTTCTCCCTTCTTATCAGGATCATTTCAGAACTGAATTTAGGACTGAAGTTAGTTTCTCACATAAATTACAACCTTCTGTAAATATCCAGCACAACACAAGAGAGAGAGCAAACAGAAAATGAACACTTGATTCCACCTTTGTGGAACAGACAAGCCACAAGAATTGACACAAGAGCTAGAGGCATGATGTTTGTGTCCTCTAGGAGTCCTGCCCTCCCCTTTGCTACTTATCAATAAGCATTTTAGTGGCAAAGACATATCAGTCTTCCTGAACTGCCATGTTACATGCAGCTACTTCCGTGGAGAATCTTCTCACCATCTTTTCTACTTTATTCACGCTTACTTCCTCCAAGGCAGGCCCACACAGCTCCCTTTGTAAGCCCTACAAATGACAGCCTTAACCCCCAATTAAACAGCTCCTCAAATTATTAATTAGTGACATTAGCATACTCAGGGCACTAAAACTGTTTAAATAGATACCTTATGTGATAGTGTGCCATTCATAACTGTTTATGTGTTTCTTGAGTATTGATGGCAGATTAGAAGTTACTTGCAGTTTCTTTCTGAACATTTATTTTCAAAAAAACCAAACTAAAAAAAGGGCATCTGGTTTATCTAATCATAAACGCAGAGCTTTCTGTGTTTTTACTTTACTGAGATCTCATTTGCTTCTAACAGTCTTTCTCTACTTCACCCTCATTAAAATCTACAGACATGACAGCCAAGGATATATCAAGATCCTTCTTACTCTCAAACAGACATGTATAGCCCTTCCACTAGCTCATTCACAATTCTTGTTCATCAGTCATTAATCATTTACATTATTGTCCTAGTAAAGGCCATATTAAGACTTTTCTGTTTGCTGAGATATTTTTAAATTGTTATGTTGTAAAGTGAGACCAGTTGTTTGAAGAATGTAAGTAGATAGAAATGTAGCTAAACCTGATTTTCATCATTACTAAAGCATGAGCCTAAAAGTTTCATTTCACAGATAAAAGTTTATGGCTTTCATCCCCCTGCCCCTCAGTCTTCCACTTTCTGGTTTTGAAGACAGTTGAGTTCTTAATTAGCAATGTTCTACTCTATTACAACTCCAAAATACAAACAACTCTCATACCATGGTAGTGGAAGCAGAGCTCTCTCTGTGATGATCTGCACTCAGAAGAACAGAGCAGCTAAACCTTACATACACCTTCCTTATCAGAGTCTGGAGGAGCTCACAGCTGAGAAGAGCTGCCTTGCTGTGACCCTCACCCTGCATGCCTGCAGAGAAATCATCAGTTTTGGCCATGGCAGTGCACTTCCTTCTCTCTCCCATCTGCTCTGCAGCCAAGCAGGCAGTACCCGAACTAAAGCTCACCCACAGCAACAAGCACACCATGATACCGTGTGCAGGGCATGCAGCAAGGTCACCATGGGCTGAGGGAAACTAAAACCTGCTGGAACACAGAGCAATTCAGTGAGGGATGTAATTCTCCAAAGTGGGGATTGTTTTTTAAATAGGCAGGGAGGTGAGAAACAGGAACACCTGCTGCAGGTTGGCAAGTGAAACATTTGCAGTGCAAACCAGGCCCAGAAGGAACACAAAAGTGGCCAGGTGGAACACTGGGCTCCCTGGATGTCTCATAGTGGTCAACATTTGTGTGTAATCTGGTTTAGAAGCCTCTTCTGTGATGGACAAGACACTCCTCTTACATGCTGACCCTACAGAAAACTCAGCCCAGTTTTTCCCTCAAATCCCCTTCAGCTTCACCTTTGTGTTGTTCAGAAGCCTTAGCTGACCCATCCTTTGTCCCAGTCCTCTTTTATTTGGTTTGTTGGGGATTTTTATTATTATTATTACCAAACTAACAATATTGCAGAATTCTCTCCTCTCAAGTTTTTTTATGAGTTTCCTTTAACTAGCCCATCATCTCTGTGCGTTGGTTTCAGTTTCTGTAACACCATGTATTTACAGGACATCTGCCCCAAATCTCTTCAACAAACTTTGAGGGATTACATGGAAGAAAACTGCTTTTAAACCTTATGTTTCTGACTTACTTAATATGGTCTCACTTCAAACTTTTGCCTTTAAAAGCTCAAATACTGGGAGAAATTTAAGTAAAAAAAACAGCAGAACCTTAGTTCACTGCTGTAATCTTTACTATGACACACCTCACTTGCTCTAATTACATGGTTGAAAAGACAGTAAAAATGTTACTTCCCATTGATACCTACATCAACATTTCCTCTCAACATACATTCAAACATTTAATGTTGCTGGATCCACAGCAAATGACAAGTGTTGTGCCCTTTCTATTTCAGTTTTGGCAAGTGTGTTTTTTTCAGGGATCTCTCAGAGAAAAAGGAACTTTTTCCTGTATTGATTACACAGACAACAGCATGATGAGGTGTGATATAAATATTTCCATTTAACTAAGTACAAATTACAACATTTGGTGTTGTTGACAATCAGGTTCTAAAAGAAGATGGGATATTATGATTGCCACTAGCCCTATCTTAGGAGCACCCACAACAACTCAGTTAAACAGCTGCTAAACGAAAGTGCAAGTAACTCTAAAGCTCTGCTTTCCTATGCTCCCCAAATAGGGAAAAGGTTTTCCCCTTTCTCATCCCTTTTTTTCCAAGAGCTGCAGAAGAGTTGGGCTAGGTATGGCCTACTCCTCAGAGCTTCTCCTCAGAGGTTCTCAACAACTGTAAAGAAGAGAAAGAGCTCTTGAACGTCATTCTCCTGCTAGTTTTTTTAGTGAGGCATGTCCTTCTTTATTACCAGCTCCTCTTGTATGCAATTCTCTACATGCATTTGCACTCTGTACCAATTACTAATTTCTTTCTTGTAATGCAGAGAACCATTAATAATTTAAGATTAAAAAGGAACCTAAGGGCAGGAATATTCCATTTTTGCTCACGAGATAGATGGTATGCTGCTAGTATGTCAACTCAAGTTATCTTTGTGCATGCTACGTTAATTCAGCAAATTGCTTTTCAAACAAAGTGCATGCAGAAAGTGCCTGGAGATTCTACATGAGAAGAAAGTTTCATTTCTATAGCAAATGTGCCAAACCCATACCCAGAAAGTGAAGTACGAACAGATTTCAGTTTTGTCCATTTAGTTTTCACAAACAGGGGTTAGCCAAGATGAATTTTGAAAGAAGCCCTCTGCAAGAGCGCATGAAAGTCATGCCAGGTGTAGTGATAAACAGCCCAGCGCTCTGCCTGCACCGACAGCAGAGAAACAACGAACGCGCCTAACGGTGTGGCAGGGCTCAGGAGCGATGCAGCAGGACCGCCTGACACGCCAGTGAGCCGTCAGCATTTCTGACCTTACCGCGGAAGGGAGCGGGACATCAGGGCAGGGCGGGCAGGTGCAGAGACTGTCCTGGGGCAGGAGCCGGGGGCTCGGAACGGGGAGCGCCCCCGGCCCGCCGGTCCCAGCCCCGCGGTGCCGCGGCCGCCCGCCGCTCCTTCCCCCGCCGCAGCTTCCCCCGGCGTCCGGCCCCGCGGGGTCACCCACAGCCACCGGCGGCGGCGTCTGCCCGTCCCGCGCCCGCCGCCGCGGCCGCAGCTCTCACCTGAGGGCGGAGCGGGACCGGCTGGGGACAGGACAGAAGTGGCGCTCAGCGGGGTTGCGGTGTCTCGGGTGCGGTGCCGTTCCGCTCTGCCGTGCCGCTCTGTGCCGTGCGTGCTGTCCCGTTCTGTGCCGTGCCGTGCTGTCCCGTGCTGTCCCGTGCTGTCCCGTTCCGTGCCGTGCCGTGCCGTTCTCTTCTGCGCTGTTGTGCGCCGTGCCCAGCGCGGAGCGGGCGCGCGCGCCCCAGCCAACCAGCGCCGTCACGTGAGCGCGCCCCGGCACGCGGCGCCGCTGCCGCGGCCGTTAGAGCAGCGCGCGCGCGGCGGCGGCGGGAAGCGCGCGCGCTGCTCCGCTCTGAGGGGCCCGGGGGTCGCCGCTCCCCTCACGGGGCTCCGGGGCTGCCGGCGGCGGCGCGCTCGCCCTTCCTGCCCTCGGGAGAGATCGTTTCCAGGAATTGAGGGGCTGCGGAGGCAGGAAATCCTGCGGGGCCCCGTGCGGGGAGCGGCCGCAATGGCATCACCTCCGTGCGCGGGAGGGTGGGGTCCCCAGCCGCCTCCTCCCTGCTCCGTGAGAGCGTCCGCGCGATGGAATGTGGATCGAGGTGTGTGTGCCTCCCTGAACTGTGAATGCTCCGGTGTCTAACATTGCTGACGAGTCTGATGAGTACATCCTACCGCGCTGCTCGCCTCAGTTTCCCCACACAGAACTTTCATGATGAATTGTAGCTAAAAAAAAAAACAAAAACCAAAACCGTTAAGCCTGTTTTCCGGTCAGGACGCTTTCCACTTACACTGCCCTCAGGGTGTCTGACCTCTCTATCAATAATACGCTAAGAGAAGTCTTTAAAGAGAACAATAGCAGGTCTCCGTAAGTAATCCAGCTCCGTCAGGCATTTAAAACGTTTGGCTGTAGAACGTATTGCTGAAATGCTTAGGTAAATTTAATGAACGGCCCAGTAGTCTGGTGTTAAAGGAATTTTCTGCTTATTCCAAGTCTTGGACTGAGTTTTCCACGCTGTGTCATCCTGTGCTGTTGAGGGGGATTTGGGAGGACTGTGGGGGCCGGGCACTCAGCCCTGGTGCCGGTGCTTCACGTCGGTGATGTTTAATGGTGATCCCGGGGGTTCTGCCACCACAGCCCTTCCGAAAGGCGAAGGGCTGAGATAAAGGGCCTAAGGACAGCAGGAGCTGGCAGTATTGCAGGTAGAGAGGCAGGCTGGCCTTGCAGCCAAACTAGCTCAATGGCAGAGATCCGGCATTTTGTGCAGAACCAATGAACCTAGCTCCCATATAACGAAAACCATAAGAAAAGCAGGGTTCATTGAATCTTCTTTCTCCTTTTGGTAATTTTCATTTCATCTGCTTCCGTGTGGATTCATGAAGGCTTGAAATGTACCTGCTGTATACTGTATGAGTAGTGAAATATACATGTATGCTGTATCAGGATGCTGAACTGTGCAGCAGGGGGAATTAGCCTGTGCAGAGCTCTGTGATGCCATGGACAGACTGCCTTCAGCACATAAATCAGTTTTGGACTATTATCAAACACTAACATACCCTGTTTGACATTTGTAAAAGAAATGTGGGACAATGACCACAGAATTTCAGGAGCTGAGCCTATAAAATAAATGGCACTGGTATTGTCAAGCCCTCATTAAATGTACAGAAACTGGTAGCAACTTGGCTAAATGTAAAATTTAGAGTAAGTGACTGAAAGATAGTGACCTTTGTTGCATATGTGGTACTAAGGACAAAGAAAGATTGCTAGGCCATAGTTACTCCCAAGAATTGGAAGGATTCTTTTATTTGGGAAGAACTTTACAGAGTTCTGGTAACTCAGAGCCCCAACGAGGAAGCCTCCACCATGCTTCCACAGTATTTGCGTGCAGAATCGTATAGTTGTGCAATTTCACTCTGTACAAACAAACTGTCTAAATTCCTGTAATTTGTGCTGGAAACACACTATCATTTGCAAGGCAATTGGAGCAGACAGCTGAGCTCACAAGGGTTATCATCTGCATCTGTTCAGAGGACAGCCTCCAACCTTGTATTGGCTAATATTTTTAGCTTTGCTAAGTAAACCCACATGAGATAAAAGTCCACCCACACAACAGGTTATATAGTTTGCTTTAAATCAGCTGTGTTTTGTGAACACTGAAGGGCTTGATTCTGTTTCATGTATTTCCTTCAGTAGTTCAAAATTAATTTAGGTTGTTTGAAAGGTCCTTGACTGACAATTTTAGAAATTGAATTCTTGCGTTTAATCCCAGACTGAGTCTGACACAAGGCAGCCACTCAGTTGTATTAGAGAGGAAACTTTGCTAGTCTGAGGGTGGTCTTATTAATTACTTTCACATGGTGATAAAGGCAGGATTTCCCGGTTTTTCACTGATCTATAGTTACTGGGTCTATTATACATACATAATTTTAATATAATGTATTTTCATTACATTAAAATTATGCCTTGGATACTAAGGTTGTATGTTTAATTTGGAACAAAATAAAAGCAAGTATTTAGTAAAACATCTGCCCTTTAACGTATGATAATTCCATTTCAGCCTTAAATTAATTAGGCAGTAGTATGGAAAGCTAATGATCTTCACAGAACACTTGCTCTCTTTCCACCAACTTTCATTTATAGTCCTTATTGATTTTTGAAAAATTAATTTATGCTACTAATATTGTGCTTGTTTTTGTGTAAAATTACAGGTGTTGAATCTATAAGCAGAGATGGAGTGCCATTATCCTTCAAAGTGCACATGGAATAGATAAGAGAAGCTATGTAAGTTCTAGCTTCCAGAAATGGAAAACAATTTATGAAATTTGCTGTTAAGAATAATTGTTGGCTGAAAACTGTGTAACTTTTATGATAATATCTCTTGAATCCAGACATAAGACCATCTGATACCAGTCAGGATGTCAAGACTGTGACTTTTCCTCATTCACAGAAGATACTGAGGTGACAAAAATGTTTATGATTGTGAGTCTTTTCATTGCTGCACCGTTATCAAGCTGCAGTTACATTAGTCTGACTAGAGTAGCTCCAGGTGACTCATGGCTTTCATTATATGTCTGAGCTTTTAAAGGGTAAAAGATTTGGGAGAGATAAATTTTTTCTGCAGAAAAATGAAACAAAATCTGTTTTGTAATAGTAAGTACATTTGTAATCTTCAGCACTCACTACATGTTATAGGATGGAGGTAGATTTTGAGCTTTCTGGAAGTTCTCTCAGCTGTTTTCAACCAGTGCCTTGAAGCAATAGGAGTCACTGACAGCAAATCAAGCATAGATCTTTGTGCTGTGGTGGAGCAGGGAGTGTTCCTGTGTTCAGTTCTGCCAAGTGAACTGTGGTGACCCAGGAGGCATTGAGCAAGTCCCGGGCTTTCCAGACAGGGTTGTAAGCCAATGGCTCATTATGCTACAATTTATTGATATGTTTTTAATGTTTTATCCTCTAATGTCTTAGGGTTATGACTTTAGTTACTGTATCCCTTTACTGACACATTGGTCTGGAACTGGCTTCAGACAGTGGCATTCTCTTGCTGAGGATCCTCTGGCTCTGCCCACAGTCCCCAGGAGGCTGTGTCCAGCTCTGGCTTCCATTCTCATTCCCTGTCATTTGGTGTTAGGGCAGGTGGAGCTCCTGTTCTCCACATCTGTGTGTGGCAAAGATTGGACTGGCTTTTAAGTCTGCTTCTTTGTCCTAAGAGACACCAGAATCACTATCAGGAGCCTTCCTGGGGGTTTTCAGAGCCTTTCTTAGAAGGCCTTATTACGGCTTTAGTACAATAAATCAGAAGAGTGAGAGGTTTTAGTTCTTCCCTATGAGGATTTGGCAAGTCCAAATCTAAAACATTATAAATAGTTCAGTGAGAGTTGTGAGCAGAACAAGAGTCAAATAAAACATCAGGAGGTACACTAGAACCTTCTGGTAGAGGCTTATCTTATCCTTATAGAGTGTTATAAAAATAAGCTTATAAACACTAAAGTAATTGCCACCATGAATCACATTGTGTTCATACTAGACAAACCTACGTAAGACTGGCAAAGGTTTATCTGGGTAAAGATGCTGACTTGGAAACTGTGAGAGCAAAAAGATTTCATTGGCAGACTATTGTAATAGTGAAGTATTTTATCCTGAGGGGAAATAGGTTGTGGAAATGTCAAATCTGTATTATACAAAAGCAATTCAGAGGGAATCCATTCCTGATCTTGGAAAACCTACCTGAATCTCCCATTGCTTTGGGCTCATAAATATCAGGAGTGAAGTGACAGCAGAGCTCCTGAGTTCTAGTGCTTCAAACAAATAAACATTTATTAACTCTGGTTTGATGGACAGTTCCTGTTTATCCAGCATTGCTCACAATCATGTCTTAATACAGTTTGTTCTTTTTAAATAAAAAGGCTTATAACTAGCTTGGACAAGCCTTTGAAGAATACACTCCAAAGAACACTGGAAAGAACAGCAATGTCATGGAAGGAGGATAAAGACAAGCCTTTCCACTCATTTATTTTCACAGTTTTATTAAATATGGTGAATATGTTTAGCCACACTGAACTAGTCTTTGGTAAAGCAAAAAATTCATCAAGAAAAGCCTGCATGACTTAATAATTACACAAAATTGATCCAGGAAAAAGAGATCATGAACTAATGTAGAGTGTTATACTGTCTGAAGCTTATTCATCCTTAAGTTCAAATGTAAAACTGAGGCAGTACAAGAACAGACCAAAATATTTCTATCCTATCGCACCTCCTCTCCTCTCCCTCTCCTTCTCCTCTCCCATCCTTTTTCTATACTTGTGACTACAGAGCTCATGGATGAATTTGCTGTGGGGAAGGAGAAATGGCTAGGTCCCTCCATTTGTGTGTGCTCCTGCAAGGTAAGGGTTTGTGGCTATATAGTTCCCTTGTCTAGCCTGATTTGCAGAATTTAATCCCCACTTGAAACCCAGATGGATTGCAACACTGCGTAGTGTGTGTAGTTGTTTGCTCTGCCAATACAGAGGATTTGCACCAATGTTGCTGCTTTCCTAACAAATCCTCTGTAGAACGAGCCAAGATCTGTGATACCACGTAGGCTTAGTTCTCAACACCCTTTCACCATAACCTTTCACCATGCAGCAAATGTGAAATGCTACCAAACTAGAGCAGCACAGTTTTACCCTGCTTGGAAAGCATTTGTGATCAGCTGTAACTCGAGGAGAGAAGGCCCATTGTGAATTAAACAGTTTTGCTGAAAATGTGTATTGGATTTAATCCAATTACTTGTTTGCTGGCACAAATTCTTTTGGTGACCATGAGTTTCCAAGAAAAAAGATAAAATTGTATCTCCCTTCCTGGATTTAACCCTATTCAAATGTCAAATTGTTTTGTGTGTTTCCACTCCTGATCTTGAAGTCTGGACCAGAGTAGAAGATAGAATGAGCACATCACCTCCAAATTCTTATCATCGAGGCCCAAATTCTTGTGCAGTGTGTGTGGGAATCTCTCACAAGCATCACACTCAAAAAGCATATCATTTTGTGGTGATTTATGCATCAGTTCAAATGCTGGTTGCTATAGAATAATTCCTTGTTTCTATCCTCACAAATACCACTTACAGTGCCATGGGACTTTGGCCAAAACTAGCCAGTCTGTATAACTACAGGAAAAACAGTGCCTTCTGATAGCTCAGATTATGATATGCCTGCAAAAATGGATGCACACATATATCTGAAATGTGGACATTGGCAATTTTGATAGTTCTCAAGATGGTCCAATATGTTATAGTAATATGTTTTGTTGTTGAGTGTTTGAACCTCATGTGAACATGTTTTTCTAGACCTGGTAATAGGCTGCTATCCATAAAAGGATATTTAACTGTAAGTAGTATTTTTCATGCTGTTTAATCGACTTACTCTCTGTTTTAATTTCTTTGTTTTATCTCCCATTTATCAGCTAAAACAAAATGTAGGTGCTTATATAAAACTTTTCAACAAAAGTTTTTGCTTCTAAAAAGGCCCAAAGGCAAACCTCAGGTTTATATGCTACCCTCTGCTGTGGGCTGTAAGTGCCATGGTTCCTCAGAAGCCAAAACCAACACAGCGCAAAGCCACAGAGGACCTGAGTGTCAAGTAGAACTTCTCCTTTGTTTCATGTGCACTTGGAATCCTTATTTTGCTGTTAGCTTATGAGACCCTAAGAGGAATTAAGAATTATCACCTTGCAGTGTATCACTAGTGGAGACCAGAGTTGTTTCACTGTAAATAAGAGAGGTCTGCTAAAATGGCAGTCAGTAAATAATCCTTGTGTCTGGATTCAGATTCTGACTTCTTTGTTTCAGCAAGATGTTGGATCTGATGGTCTGGATATTAATTGTTTGTTAAACTGGAGGGTTAAAGAGGATCAAGAAAGAGAATTATGATTTTTGTATTGCCTCTACATTTAAAGATTGTGGTATACTGCATGAGGAAACTTGCTCTGCATTTTCCAACAGAGAGACATTGCAAATACGCCAGATGCATTTAAATGAACTTATTAAAAAGTTTGAAAATTTTGAAAATATGAGGAAAAAATAAAGGGAATACTTTTTCTGAACATTGCTTTCTAATATTCAGACTTAGATTTTAATTGAAATAGTTAATTAAATTATGCCAAACTAGTATTTAATTTGCAGAGCTTCACTTGGGCTTAAGATCTATGTGTCTTGATAATCATAGAAAAGTTGTCTTCTGGATACATAACTAGATCCAGTATCTCAAAAAAAAAAAAAAGTGAAGACAATTTTAGTACATACAGAAAATTTTGGCAATGTCCTATTGTTTTGTTACCAATTGCTTACTATTCTCAGACTAAGTGCATATGACACTAAACTCAAGAAAATTTTTCATTGTCTCTAACAAGATAAATCACTGTCAGCAATCCATCACTGTTTCTAGATACTGACTGCTCTTTTGCTAGAACTTTGAGAAAACACTAGGGTGTCTGAAGAATCATAGCTTGAAATATTTCAGGAAAATCCAAATGTCTTGAAACCTGAGAAAGGAGCCAACCAGTTGGTATAGTCAACATTGTTACTTGTTACTTGAATTACTTGCTCTAAAGCAGGTGCTTTCAACATTTTATGAAGAGCTGATAAACATCTTTAAAGTATTTGATAATTTAAGCCTTTACTGGATAATACTTCTTTGCCCATGACATGTTTAGAACATATGTAAATCATTCAAAGAACTTTTAATTATTGTATTTGAATTTCTATATAGTTCATAAACTATGAACTATTTTGTTTTCCGTTTAGAGAATTCTATAAATTTAGTGATAAATGCCTAAGAATTTTTTGCCCCTTCAGTTAGTCTATTATGAAGAGTGTGAGTTTTGAAAACTTCTTGACAACTTCCATAAAGAGTTTTTGGCTTTATTTTCGTGTTCTGAAGATGCAGAACACTGTCTGTGATGCGACTCACTCTTTGTAGCCTGGCATTTGTCAGTGTTTAGGGTTCGTGGCAGCAGCTCTCTGGCCACAGAGAGCAGGCACAGACTTTCCCAAGGAAGGCTGTGGGAAGATCAGAGAAAGGAATGAGAAACAATTCTTATCTCCACTTGTTGTATCTGCTGTTGTGCACATGTGGAATGTGTCATAGTGATTTGTTTACCAAAGGGTGATTTCTTAATTGGACACTGGATGGTGTTTGGATTGGTTGACCAATTAGGTCAAAGCTGTATCAGACTGCCTGTAAGGGCTACTGAATTTCTTAATAAGTATAGTACAATATAGTATAGAATGATATAACAAAGCAATTGATCAGCCTTCTGTAATCATGCAGTCAGTGCTAATTATTACCCAACTAGGGGCCTCTGGTGACAAGGGTTAACCCAATCCATTGGCATAAAAACCATAAATGGATGTTTGTGCCTCTCAACACAAGTGTGCATCATTTTATGCAGGTGGGAATGTACGCTAACCAATCCACAGAAGATTCAGAGGAAAAGAAAGAATTAAATCTGGGCAGAAATGCTGAAACAGCAAAATAATAATATAATCATAGAATAGTTTGTGTTAGAAGTGACCTTTAAATTTGCAACCCACCTGCAGTGAGTAGGGACATCTTCAAATAGATTAGGATATTCAGAGCTCTGTACAGCCGGACCATGAATGTTTTCAGAGATGAGGCATCCATCACCTGTGGCAGCATTTGACCACCCTCATTGTAAAAAATATCTTCCTTGTATCTAGTCCAAATCTTCCCTCTTTTCTTTTAAAAACATTACCCCTTGTCCCATTGTACAAACCCTACTATGTTTCTCCCTATTTTTCTTATAAGTCCCATTTAAGCTTCCAAAAGCTGCAATAGGGTCTCCCCAAAACCATTTCTCCTCCAGACCAAACAGCAACTGCCTCAGCTTTTCCTGGGCAGTTGTGGAGGAGGTGTTAGGAGAGGTGTTGCATCCTTCTTATTATTTTTGTGGATCTCTTCTGGACCCACTCTAGCATGTCCACATCTTTCCTGTGCTGAGAAACCTAAAAGAAGCATCCTACCAGTTTAGATGGCAGCACCCAGAGTTACTAGGAGAAACTGTTACAAATTATCTGCATAGATGTCAGTTATCCTAAATTCCTAAATAAACTGAGTCACAGAGCCAAAGGGCTTTTAAGGCTGCCAGTGAATCTTTAACACACAGATTCCAGGCTTCATGGACCAGGCATCTCTGGTGCTACAATCACCAGCAGCATCTACAGGGCATCAAGATTCAATTTTATGGAAAGGGATTTGAGCTTGCAGTGATATGCACTTTCCCAGCTTAGTACAGACAAGCAGTGCTTCTGCAGGGTCTCATTTTGAGACTCCTCACCTCATCTCATCAGCAGGTCAGAGAGCTGTTACTGGTAGCAAACCAGTTGCAAGGTCCTGGCCTGACAAGTAAGGCAGGAAGAGGAAATCAGTGTCAATACTTCAGACTATAGAAATTTCCTTTCTTTGTAACCCTGAATCTATTTTGGCTTTCAAAAGATAATATGGTAATCTCTCCTGTCATCTGTTTATCACAGCACTTGTACCGTTACATATTGTGGTTCCCAATAACAGAAAATAAAGTGTAAAAACTTGACATAATCTATAGTTAAAAGCCAGGTTACTTTTAAATTTTGGATTTGTTTTGTGGAAAATAGATGACTTGGTCTTTTCTTAGTCCAAAGTTGATCTGTGAGGCAAAAAAAAAAAAAAAAAACAAAACAAAAAAAAAAAAAAACCCAAAAAAAACCCCAAAACAAACCAACCAACCAAAAAAAAGGTAGCCTTAGTGACATGACTGACTTTCTGACTTTCTGAATTACCTGGCAAGGGCATTTGTATTTCGGTATTAGTCTGGGCCATTAGAGAAGTGAATAGCCATTGTGATTGGTGACTGCAAAATTTTATTCACAGAGCACATGCATTCATCTGAAAATATTTTAGTTCTTAGGCTGTATTTCTGAGCTTTTAAGCACTCTCAGTATTTTTTCCTAGATATTTGATCCTGACAGAAAATAAAAGCAAAGACTCTGCTGCCTGGATAGTGAGAATAAAAGGGATTCATATCTACTTTTTGGTGGCAGAATAAAGCAATGAAAGTGAAAAATCCTATGGTACAAATTGGTGTAAATCTGATAAAATCTCGACCATGGGAATCTTTTGTCTGGAATGACTCTCCTTGATAAACTCAATGTCTTCAGTAATTGCTATATCCAGCACCTGGAGACGAGAACCATAATTTTTGAAACTAGAAGGCTACCAAGGGAAAAAGTCAGTGAGAATTTTGGTGGATCTGCCAGGACCTTGTCTAGTTTATGTCTCTTGGATTACAAATAGATCTGCAAGTAGCAGAGCTGAAGAAGATACAATTTCATGTTTGCATCTTCTGCGGATCTAATAGTGTCTGCACCATGGCTAAACTTTACTCCACAGTTGGCATAGGCTGAAATGGTGAGATATTTGGGTAGGACTAGGTATGTGCATATAAAGAAATTGTCATGCCATAAGAATGATTCTTTATTAAGGAGCTTTTTTCTTACTAGCCTGGTTTTCTGTGAAATACACTGTGTCTTACTTCTCTGCTGCATAATGGATTTGGGCATCTGGGATAAAGCCTTTCTCTTTTTTCCTTCTGTCGCCTCTTAGAATGCAGCAGCAGCAGTCTGCCAAGTAGTTTAGGTATTAATAAGGGTACTTCCATAGGCTCCATTTGCCATTAGTGGAAATGCTGTCTTGGGCCAATGGAGTTACATTGCTTTTGGTACTGGAACAGTGTAGCCATCCTGGAAATGTGTGGTGCTGATTTGCTATCTAGGTTCTGTGGGAAAAACTGGCCTGTTCTTAGGGCTTTTTTTTCAGCTAATGCACAATTGCAGGTGTTGTCTCAGCCCTAAAAGATTTAGCAGGACAACTTTCTTAAGGAAAGATTTACCAATATGAATAAATGAAATACATTGCGTTTGTGAGAATTTATGCCCGGAGTTTACAAATGAAGTGTGATAAAGTCACTGTGGGTTGAAGGTAAAATAAGGTGTATCATAAACAAGGGCTTTACTGTTTAGCAATGCCTGCATATATGAAACATTTCATTTCAGTTTATTTTAAGCCCTGCACTTTGCTGCCTCAGTGTTCACTTTTTCCCGACCTGTAAATCATAGGGTGAGTGTTTGAAGAAGATCATATGTCTCAGAGCATGCAGGTGAATGGAAGGTTAAACATTGTGACTGGCATTCAGGTGACTCTTGTGCAATCAATCCCAGTGATATGATACTCGGTCAAAAGAATTGACAGTCATGGGGAGAAAGAAAGGGTGGAGGAAGCTGAAGAGGAGGTGCTTGAATGTTTTCAAACATGGCATTGAAAGAAAAAAAAAAATAGCCGGTCTAATTCTTGGCTGCAGCTGGGTCTCTGGCAGGTATGAGGATGTACTGACTGCTTGCTCAAATGTTCAGGAAAACAGGGGAAAGGGCTGCAGTCCAGAATCCCCCTGTTCCCATTCTTCCTGAAGTGGAAGGCAGAGGGGAAGGGAGCCAGGACCTTGGCTGTATCCTATGAAACAGTGACTGTTTCTTTGCATGGTCACAGAAGAGCCAAATGTACTTGCTTTATGCATCTTGTGCTATCTGGTAAGATGCTGAAATGCATCAAATATTTTGATCTTCATAAATACACAAGGAAGCCAATGTTTAGATAGTCCAAGGAAGATTCTAAGTGAGATTTATAAATTCAGTTAAGCCTAGAGGTCAGGGTTGAATGGGCTAGTTCTAGCAATAGTATCCACACAGATATCTTTGTACAGTAGCAAAAAGAAATTAGTTTAAACCTTAACCTGAGAGACAGAAAATTCCTTTGCAATCTTTTCCATTTACTGTTACAGTGAAGTGCTCTCAGCATATTGGTAGCTGCCTAATGATTAGCACAGATTTCATATTCTTGCCATTATGTTTACAAATGTATACTTGATTGAGAAAAACGTCTTTCTGAGGGAGAAGAGGTAATGGAGGGTGTTAATAGAGGAGGTATGAAACTTCATATTTCCATAGGCCTTTGGAGTGATACAAAGAGGGATTTAAAATCTGAGGAGAGGTAGGACACAGAGACAGAGGCAGCTGTGGATGACAGTGCACTCCCAAGCAGTTTCCCAGTTCTGTACAAGGAGTAAGAGGTACAAAATAAAGGCATGGACCCAAAGTGATGTATCATCAAGTATATTATCCTCTTAAAAGTGAAGGATGGCCTATGCCCTCCTTTGCTTTCTATCTTGCTGCAGCAGTGAGTGCAGCTATCTGAGTACCTCTGCTGTCACACCTGACACAGTTACTGTGAGAACAGTCATGCTTCAAGGTCACTGCACACCAGACACTGGGGAAATGTAAATACAGTTTATCATAGAAAGATGGTAGATTGGCTTGTACTCCTCAGCCTGCCCTGCCCCTCCCCACCCTCCAGTAAACCACTTATATTTTTAGGACAATCACAGAGGAAGTCTTTGATTACATTTAATTTATTTAGTTGAACATGATAACTAGGCACAGCACAGCAGAAAGGACATATAAACTAACTAGGGGAATGACAGTAGTCTCCTCTGTGTAGGTCTTATGACCTGTTATAATTAATATAATACAACATAAACAACCTAGTTCAAAATAATGAGGAAGGGAACTCTTAGACTAATAGGTCAGAAAGTACTTGTGGCTCTGGGGATCTCTTATCAACCTTACTTTTTTCTCAGCGTTGTTAGTACGGATGAAGCTAATTAAATATTTTTGGTGCGCTGGAGATATATAGAACACATACATGTTTTGTACCTGTAGTAGCCTTCACTTGCTTAATTATTGATACTATAGTTGTTCAGACTATAGTATCAGACAAAGGCCATTTTTATGCAAAATAGCAAATTACTTTGAGCCCAGGAGCAGAACAAGTGAAATATAGTCCTATTCCAATAAAATATGGCATTTGGGATCCACTGGAAACAAGAATGCCAGACTAAGAACATAGCTTCTACATTCCTTGAGATGCAGGTCTTGCATCTTGCTAATTCTCTTGGAAGTTAAGATGACATTTTCTACCATTGCCATAGTGAAAAGGCCATTTCAAAGAGGCACATTTAATGTGGTCATATGGTGTTTCTCCACCACAAAGCCTGGCTCTGTGATCCCTTGATGCTGATACAATCCCTAATTCCCAGCTGGGGTTCTTAGGGCTTATCTTCTATGCCTGGTTCTGCCATGTGCATATGTACACGCGTGTTCTATGTATGCCTGTATGGAATCTCCTGCTGTACTCATTTGAGGTTCTACTACCTACACTGTTATGTAGAAATAGACATACTGCAAGATCACAAGTGCATTAAGCCTTTAAGAGAAATTATATGGAAAGATGTAGGTCAGTGAACAGGCGGTAGAAAATTGAGCAAAATTATCAGATCAGAATCTGGGTTTTGTGAAACACAGTGTGTAGCTGCAGTATGTAGCAATTTCTTCCCAAAATCTATATTTGAAGTAATTATGTAAAAGAAAAATAGATCCATACACAGAGAATCCGGAGCTTCCTGGAAAAAAGCACCTGCAATGCCACCTTTTTGTGTGCTGATTTCCATCACTGCACTCTGGCTGTGCAGGTGTGCCGTAAGTCATTCCTGACAATCCCACCTGCCACGATTAATACTGACCGGCTATAAAGGCGAACTGGCTGTTTGGCAGCCTGCACAAACGTTGCAGCAGGGCAGTCCAGAGTCGGGTTGCAGCTGGCAGAAAGCTCCACTCTGTGGCTGCAGAGCTGTGCGTGTCCCAGTGTCAGCAGTACACGTGGTAACAGCCGTGGCCCTTGGGATCTGTGCCAGCAGGGAGTGCACACTCTCTGCTCCTAGCTGAGCCTCTTGCTACAAAAGAGGCCCATTGGAGGAGATGGTGAAAGAAGCTGCTCTGGCATCTCCATGCCCTCTGAGAATTCTTTCTCTACAACAGAGACCACTCACTAACATTCAGCAGACTTCAGGATGTTTTGAGCATCCCAGAGAACAAATTGATTAGTAATCCAGTTCCTACATTCTATTTGATTGCTTTATTGAGCCGGGATTCCTGATGCCAAAGGAATCCCTGGGGTCTGATAAATTTGGTGTGAAAAGAGATGTTTGAATTAAGCACAACAGATCTATTTAGAAACTGCAATAATACTTAGATTCTGTCTGCAGATTTTAAATGGAAAGATCGCCTTTCTCTACTATAGTATAATGTTGAATACATTATATATATTAGGCATATAATGCAGTTATGATACTGTTATGTGTAATTCACCTCTGTAAGCGGAGATAAAGAAAGTGCCTACTTCTGTCACATTTGTAATTCAAATTTGTATCAAAACCTAGCAGCAAAAGAAATTTGCAGGCCTATGAGTGGAAGTGGCTGTAGGAGTGTGTCCTCCACATGTGGGAGGGAATGTGAGAATTTTTCAGTGCTTTCAAAGGAAGTGACTGATAAAGCTTTGTACTTTATTAGTGGTGCCCATATTTGCTGAATGCTACATTTACTGGCTTTATTTGTGATAGCAAACATTTGTGTCTTGCAATCACATTCCTCAAGTGTGGATCATTCTCCCTCAGTACATAAACAACCCTCTATTCAGAGGCCCTCTGACACAACTGCTACAATGGGGAAATTTTGCTTTTCTTTTGTCTATTTCTTTTTGTGCTGTTCCTATACACTAAACTTCTTGAAGTGTCCACTGTTGCTGGTATGCTTAGGAAGTAGCTGCAGTATTATGAATGTCACTGCAAACTACTAGTTTCAATGAAATCTTAAATCATGCAAATGCATTAGCAACGTGACATATATGAGATAAGAGCTGTCCCAGTTGAGTGAGAATAAGGTAAGAGTCTAATGAGATCATTCACACATATAAAGTGATGGTGATCATGATTATGCAGAACACCAGCTTTGTCAGAAATTCATTTTTCTGTGATCAAAAGATATGAATAGTTTCATAGTAATTTTCTGCAGCAAGCACTAACAAGAAAGCAGTTTGGAAAAAAATGGTTGAAAGGCCCATTTTACAACTTGGGAATGTGAGATTACATCAGTCTGGAGTTTTCTGATGATTACACATAGCAGTTGAAAACCCAAAATGTAAAGGTTAATACCAAGTCATTATTGAATCACAAATGCTCATTGTTGTCAGGCTTTCCCGTGTATTGCTTACAGCTTCTTCTAATTCTTCAGGACTTACTCATGGATGACTTATAACTCATGTTGGAATGAATAATGTGTACAGTAAATTATGTAAGAAGATTGCACAAGGTGCCTCTCCCATGATGTAACTAACATTAAATTGTTAATCATAAACCTGGGGCTTCTCAGCTTTCACGGAAATGCAGCTGTTATACAGCCAGGTGAAACACTCTCAGAGGAGTCTGCTGAAGTCGCTCTGTTCTTGCTGACATTTATTGAAAGCATATGGCTGCACATAAACCAACAAGACAGCACAGCCTTGCTACAAAAATTAAAACCTTTGTGTATGGAAAGGATGCTGAATTTTGAAAAACTGCTTTATTTTAGCAAGGACATGTTTTTATTTGGTCTTTTCCGGACACATGGCAAAACCAAACCCTAAGGGAAATCATTTGCTACGGCTTAGTGGTGTGTTGTATTATTCTCTGACAAGATCTGTTTGTCAGTTTTAAAAGCAGTTTATAAACCAGTCATGTAGATCAAATACAGAAAACTGAAACATTCTTAAACATTCATCGTGCAAGAGATTTTTTTCCCTTAAAACAAATCCTTTTTCCTTTTTGCTAGCTTGACTAACATAAACTTTTACTCTAATGATGACTGGGAAAAAAAGGTAATCTTTGAAGCTGGAGTTGTGCATGTCAGCTGGAGTGTACCATTCCTGGAGTGTTATTAATCATAAGCCAGTCTATAAAACAATGTTTCTCTGCATGGGGTATGCTGACTAGCTTGCAGTGTCACTGGGTTTAGCCTAGCTTCATTCTCTAGTGATCGAAATCTGCAAGTAATGCCTATTTCACCTTGAGAGGTGTTTTTCACAGTCCATCTTCTATTTTATTGCATCTTTATTTGGTGCTCTGACATTCTTGGCCTTCTGTAGATTCCTTTTACGTCATGTTTATGGAAGACAAATGCAGAAGCTGGGAAACTACCAGCATGTTGCAAATTACCAAATAATAACACAGTACCTTACACTATAGGGAATAATGAGAAACATGTAGGAGTGGTCTGGATCAGTTCTTAACAACCTGAATGTTCTGGTAAGAAACTCATTAGATAGTAACTGTGTCTCTATATACTGTTACAATCACTGGATGAAAAAAATACTGCTCCATTAAATCTGTAGACCCAAAGTTTAAGACTTGCCAGTGAAAATGACATAAAGTATAAGACAGTTACTTGTTATGGTAATAGTTTCTTGTTATGGTGCTCATAACTATGAACAAGCCATTTCCATAATTCGTGCACTGAATTATACTGAAGGGAGCAAGGGTCATGTATCTCAGTGATTAGCATAACACCTTAAGAAAGGAAGAGGATAATTCCATTTTCCAATATAATGATTATTATTATTAATTTATTAATTATTAATAATTATTATTTTTGACTACCATGTCATCTTTGACTTACAAGTAGTAAAACAGTGAATCTACCTCTATGGAGTTTACTTTGCGTAGGGTCCAGGTTCTCCAGTCCAGATGCCTCATAATGCTTCAGTGACAGAAAATTTTTTCTTTACTTCTGTGGATTTTCTAAATTTCACTTCTATTTCCACAGCAGGTCTTCCCAAGATGTGCTGTTTATCCCACAGGACTAGAAGAAAGAGTATGAAGTAGCCATGAACCAAATATTTCTGGCTGTATTTCCCTGAAAGAGACTGACAGTAGATTTTTCATGTCTGCTCCTGTGTTTTTCAAGGCCTGGTAGACAGTTTGGAATTCTGCTTTCAGGGTGCAGATATAAGGAGTGGGATAAATCACCTCCTCCTCTGTGCTCATATAACCTGACAGAAAGTTGAGCACAGTTCTCTTTCTACTCTGGCAGTACCCTAACTACCTAAATTGGGAAAATTTGGTTTTTAGAGAATAATTAAAATATCTCATGCAATATATGTGTTTTAAGAATCCATTAGGAAAGGGAGGTTATTACACAAGTTTCTATCAACAGTACACTATGGTTGAAACTTGCTGTTTCTCCTTTCTGTGTCCTGCTGGGTGTTGAGTTTTCTTTGGTAGCACATCCTTACCTGTCAGTCACTTGCCCAGGCAGAGCTGAGTCAGACCTCAGCTCACAAGTCCATGTCTAGAGTTGTCCCCAGTGTCCCAGTCCTCTTTGGCTGGCACTGGCACTGGCACATTTTGCCTGGGGCTGCTGGTGGCTGAACTCTGTACTTGATGACATGGTGGAAAGAGGCTTAAAATATTGCCGTAGGTGCAAAAGCCAATGTGTCACTGTTGCTGCCTGTAATGGCCTTACGTCAGTGCAATGTTATGACATGCCACACTGTTTTCTTCCACTGCAGGCCATATATAGCCTGTTACAGTTTGATCTGCTCAGCAAAACAGAGTGGATTCCTTTTGTCTGTAAACAGCAGCTGGGTGAAAGGAAAGGGTAATGGAGCCTGAAGGTATTTGATGGATCGGCATTAACTTTGAATGTATTTTCTGACCAGATAACAACCCATAAGTATATTGCCAGTGTTAGTTTGTAGTTGTTACTGCTTCTAGAACACAGCTGTGGTGTAAGACAATCTGCTCTGATTTCACCTTGTGAGGTGTGATTCTGGAGGAAAAATGTGGCCTGGCTAAACTGGTGTGCTTTGCCTTCCTGTGACCTTCTTGTCACTTGAGCTATTTCAAATAAGACTCTCCTTGTTCTTGGCAAAAAGGAGATATTCTTTGGTGGGTGGCTTGCATGTCCTGTTACTGCTCAATATGGATTTTCACATTTTAGACATTCCAACTACGCAAATGGAGTGTCTGTACTGTTCATCAGATGCAAAACTAACTTAAAATGAGCATATGGAAGCATCTGAAAGGTTTGCACTGCAGTTAAATCTGTCTGAGAATCAAGGAAGACCAAGTAATTTAGAATAAATACTTGCATTTTAAAACATCTATTCTTAATCTGGGGCAAGCGTGCCTCAGTCTTTACAATAGCATTGTTTTATCCTACCTCATCTCACATCTTCTAAGCTAGTGTTCATGGTTCACATCTGCTTTATTTACTGCCTGTTAGATTTAATGCATTCTTATCTATTAGAAAATAAATATATCTTCAGATAAATGTGGTTTAAAATGGGATTATAATCCCAGGGGCCTCAAACACTCATGTTTCAGTGAGTGAAATCAGATTTTTCTGATACATTTGGACCTGAAATGCTTATTGTATGGCTCATACTGTGTAAAATGATATAAAGCAGTTCTCTCTTTCAGTATTAAATCACATACTTAGTAACAAGCATGGATTTCAAGTGCAGAATTTGTTAACTCTTACAGTAAAATGTAGAATGTGAGACATATTAAAATTCTTAGCATACCAAAGGGTGTGAACCAGATTTGGAAATAGGACAGAGGTTTTTAGCACCTCTTTAAAATGAGGCAAATGCAGACTAATCTAATCAAGATGTGTATCCAGAGTATGAAATGAAATCTCTTCTGAACTCGACTTCCTGCAGTCATGAAATGTACATCCATGAAACTCTCAAATAAAACAATATGCAGCCATGCTTCTTCCTCTTAGAGAACAGAGAAAATGTGAACTGTTTATTATTCAACAGTACTGCTTTTTGTGTGTGTACTGTGTACACAATCCTGTGGTTTTTTGCAAAATCCTGCTCTAAAAGTAAATTGCTTAAAAGCAATTGCAAGTGCAGAGCAAATGTGCCATCTCATGTGCATTCACATCAGGTCAGCTGATTACACATGATTATAAACATGCTGTTGATTGTGGTGGAGGGGCCAGGCCTCGTGAAGGCTTCATGTGGAATTATGGATTTGCAACTACAAAGTGTCTGAAACCACTCACAATGACAGTGAAACTGCTGCAGGACATAAACACAAATTTTGTCCTACTCCTGTTAAATTACAGACATTCCTCTGTTTGGTTTGACCCTGGTTAAAGCCAGGTTGAAACAAGGAAAGCTCTTTCCTTAGCATCCCAAGTAGGGAGTGCTGGGGTGAAAGGCAGGTTTAAGCCTAGAAGTGGTAGGGGGAAAAGGCCTTTTACCTTAGCAGAAAGAGAAGGAGCCACCTTCATTGCTTTTTATGCTTTTCTCTGTCTCATCTTTACACCAATAACCTGAAGATCTTTTAACATTACTAAGTTCACTAATTTTTCTTGTTGCTGAAATTTTATTTAATTTAGCTGCTTTTAGTTAGATATCTCCAGTAGTAATCACTTTCCTAAACAGACACCTGTATTGCCATTTGAAATGCCCTCAGGTCTTGCCATAGGACTGGCAGGTATGACACAGGATCTAAGGCAAATTGTTGCTCTTCTGGGGCAGCAGTGGTTATATTAAGGCATTTCACATGGGACCAGACCCTTGCTTTTAGTCCATAGCCTACAGAATTTTCTTGGCTTCTTGTGTGGTCACAGAAGAGAGAAGCTCTTCCAGCAGATGGTTGTGTCTGCCTTAGGCATGGAGACAAGTCAGTCATCCCTGTAAACTATATGTCTGTTCTTTTACCAAGGAGTCCAAGCAATGAGGTAAGTTTAGGATTTCTAATTTGTGGAAGACAGAAGTCAGTTATGGTGAATCTTGTCCTTTGAGAACCTTTGAGAAATGTAGAGATTATGGGCTTTCAAAATGAAGAGCTTTATTTCATAGTATTACTAAAATTTATTGCTATAGATAAGCTGTGGGAAGTCCCAAGGATGAAACTAGCTAAATCTCATCTTTAATTAAAGGTGCAACTAAAATCTGAATTATTATTTCTTCCTAGATTTAGTTGGTATTTAAAGAATTATGGCAAGGCTTTTATTTGTTTAATCAACCAGAGGAACTTAACTCTGCAGTGTAACTGGAAGATAAAGCTATGTATTTATATTAAGCCATTGCTCTCTGTTTTAAACTGGCTTCTCAGCTGTCACCTTTGTAAAGTAAATTTTTTGCAGCTGTGATGATCTGAGGACACAAATGAAGCATAGTTTGTGAGTGGTAACATTATATTATCTTTTTATTAGACTGCTACTGTAGCAGGAGAAAACAGAGGAGTATTCAGTACACAACCCTCTCCTTTAGGGTCTGCAAGCTTCTCTGATTTCTTCCATTATTTCAGTACAGCTATTAAAAGATACTACTCTCCTTACAAGACTAGCCTCATTTATTACTGTCTTAAGAAATGCAAACCTATTAATAGTGGAAATGAGGTAAGGAGGTCAAGACTGTGAACAGAACACAAGATATAACCTTTAGAGTTCTCCCTGTCTCATTTCAATTAAACACAAAATGATAGAAAGATCCCTTTGACATTCTAAAGCAGCACAGGAAACACAGCAGTGCAGTTTAGTGTGATACGGTTTTCAGTGCCATTTGAATGCCAACAGCAGGATTCCAAGCTTCAACCAAGTTATTCAGCACAAAGCTCCAAGAGGTAGCAAAGGAATATTTATGGCACTGTCATGTATCACGAAAGATTCACACAGGGTGGACAAACACATCCCATACCAGAGAAAAGTCCCTTCAATGTCTTATGGTGCAAATGAAAGCCTGTGGAGTGCAAAGCATAATGAAGTCCAAAACTGGAACTTTCCCAACTGTATAAATATAACTCGTAGATTTATTTCATATCACCTTGGTTTACCCTTTGAAATAGACATCATTACTTATACAGAACCCCTCACTGTAGATTTAGGGTATTCTGGCATTTTGAAACAAAACAAGAGTGAAAGCAATATATTTCTTGGCTTTGATTTTAAAAGCTTAGGGACTCTTTTAAAAACAAATTTTACAGTCACCAGCTTTTGAGTTAGCTCTGCCAACAAAGAATTTACAGCTAAGGAGACTGAAGGCATTACCTGGTGAGGCTTATCCTGCAACACTAAGAAAATCTTTACAAAGCCATCTGTAGGATATTTGACATTAAAATGAGATTTAATCAGCATGTAATGGCTTAATAACTGTCTTTTGGGCTTAGGAACAAAAGTGATTTTCTGCCCCTTGGCTGTTTTGACATTGATATTTTGGTGCTGGTATTTTAATTGTTTGCAACTATAACGTTATTCTCTTCATACTGGAAAATCTTCTGTATAATGGCCACAATCTGCTGAACTATGAATATTTATTATGTTTGTTTCTTCCCTCTGCTTCTTTGCTTGCTTCCTTGCATATGTGAGAATATGTATGAATAGTTCTTTTGTATTCTTTTCAGAGACTATTTTAGGGCAGGTTATGGTCTGCCAGTGATTTCTGGCCCACAGGGCCAAGAAGATTTTGAACTGTGAATACTGTCTTGTATGTGTTGTGAAAGTTCTGAAAAATGTAACTTTTTTTTTTGTTAAAGTGAATTTACAAGATTATTTGCTGTTAAAAAATTAAATAATTAACTAATACTAGTATTAGTTAACTAATTAAATTAACTAATACTAGTATTCCTAATTAAAGGGGCAATCTTTATAAGGTAATTAACAGATGAGATAGGATACAGTCTGCTGAAAAGGACTTCCTGAGGATTTTATGCCATATATTTCTGTTACTAATAGAAAGGTAGTAAAAAAGTAAAAAAGGTACTTTTGATGGTACTAATGATGAGGCTACATAAAAGATAACATCTTGTACAGAGTGAAGGGTCTGAAGAGACAGGAATGAAAGATCTGCAGGATAGCCTGGGACTGAATTCAGCACTGGGCCATAGCAGCCTGTGTGTGAGCAGGACCCCTGCTTCCATAGGCTCTTTGGTGTCCTGGGGCACTGCACTTCAATGACCGTTAGAGAGAGAATGTTACCGTAGTTCCTTATTTTAAAGGTTTTCCTGGGAATACTAATTAATTAACTATCAAGCCAACATAATATTCCTAGCCAGACTAAGCAATGCAGCTGTTGTTTAATGTTTGATTTTATTGTAGAACTCAAGCTGAAGGGTCTATAATGCAGGGTCCGACAATGTATGTTACTGCTAAAAGTGTGTGATATTGTCTTGATAAAAACTTTCAATCACCAATCCATCTTCCTTAGCTACCAACATTCTCCAAAAGTACAGGTGTTTGTTTTGTCAGATTTAAATACACAGAAATGTTGAAGCATATCTGTGGATGCCAGTCTGGTCAGGGAGAGAGAAACGGCAATTGTTTCTCACAGTGCCTTGTGAGAATTTTTAGGGAGTTGTAGGAATGTGATAACTTGTTAGTCTAAACAATCTGCAGGTGGTGTTTTTCCGCCTTCTTTTTCTGTTCCTCTCAAGGATGGTGTGTGAGAAAGATGTTCTTATTAATTAACCAATCAAATAGAATGTATCGTGTTGGTCTATTTAAGCTGAAGTTGCCTTTCCATTAAACCTTCTTTTCTTCCCTCTTATGCTGTGTCTGTTCTTGTGTCATTCTTGGTGCAAGGGTGACACATGTCCTCAAAAAGTAATTTTTTGCTTTTTGAATTGCTTAGTTTCTGTTTCATATTATGCTAAATTTTTAGTGATCATAAAATGATCATAAAATTAAAACAATTTGATACTATGTGTACTGAAATTTATGCCATTCCACACTCCTTGAAAGGGTTAGTTTGGAAAAAAATTTAATAGATGAGAAATTTATTGAAACTTCTTCTGGAAGTACAAAGAGGGGTAAAAAAAGCTGAAATTTATTTTATTCAGAGGTCTCAAATACCTTTTTATCTTCCATTTCAGTGAATAAAATAATGTTAACCTAATTCAGATAATCCCTTAAAGAATGTTTTATGTTTTAGAAAGAGGTAACTTCACAAAAAAGTGCATATGGATTATTTGAGGACTATTACGTTGTGACAGATTCAGTAAAGCATGTTCTCACCCTCAGAAACTTGGATTAGAACATGACCAAACATTCCATTATCTCATTCTCCATCTTCATATCTCACTTCTTTCTGTTTATTGCTGTTTGAAGAATATATTCTATAAATTTGTACATTGAACTACTGCATCTGAAAAACTGTTTTCCACACATAAGTAAACTTGGACCAGTGTGATTGATTTCCTTTAGGCTGAGGTTCAGATCCACACTGGAAAGTATAAGAAGGTTCATTGTTTAGAAAACACATCAGTTATAAATGTTAAATGAAGAAATTCATAACTTTGAAGTGTATTAAAATCTACAATTATTTCCATTTGAGATAAAAAATTGAAGATATAAGAATGCTTTATGCACTGCATCTTTGAGGGCAGTAGAAATATGTAGTTGGGATGATAAAGTGTGGCATGTTAAAGAAAATATACCTTCCCTAAAATGTGCCACATAATAAAACATCATTTATTATTTTTAGCTGGTTCATACATGGCTATTTATATTTATTTATATTGCCGTTTCTTCTCTAGAAGAGAGCTTGTCATCGTATCTTATTATTCTTCCAGTACAACCCTCAGAGAATAATGCTTGTTGTGGAAACAATTTGAGAAAACTGACATATCTTTTAAGTATAACCTTTTCAGCTGAAATCAGTGCTGTGCACCTGGGAAATCTTAAAGATTTATTGATAACAGTACTGGGAAAAAAAAGTTTAGGTACAATAATATATAGCATTGTATATAATATAATAATGATATAAGCTTTCTGCTGTTATTTGCTTCCTTGCTTTCTCAAGCAGGAACATCTGAACTCTTTGATTTTTTAAAGAATATTGCCTTTCTGGAGAAGTCTTTCCTTGACCATTGTAGCTATGGGGCTTCAAGATGCCATTAGAAACTATATTAGGGCATGAGAGTTTATATACAGCCAGTCTAAAAGGCACTTCAGAAAAATCTCTCTCACATGGGGTCAATATAGTAGAGACTTGCTGTGGCAGGAAGAGCTCAAATCACTGAGTAGTGCTTGTGCTCATACATTTTCTCTTATAAAAGTCAGTAAGTTTTGATCTAAGGATAGTAGGACTATTTGCCTTATGTGGGTATGTGTGTATAAATATATAAATATATTTATACATAAATATATAAATAAATATAGATATGTATAAATATATATATATATATACATATATATATATATATATATATATATATATATATATACCGGTAGGTATGTAATAGTCCTGGTAAATCTGCTACTTGTATTTGAATGTGCTAAACCAGCAGTTCAAGTCAGCTATAAATAATCCAAATAACAGGTTTGCATTGCATGTCTATATGAAATCTTCATCAGATTTTGAGCTCAGTCTGATGATACAGTGAAATCTGAAGAAATATTGATGTCAGTTGACTGCTTAGGTAAAGTTAATTTCTTGTCTTTTGGAGAAATTGTCTAATCTATATATCTAATTAATAGACCAATGGCCAAATTATTCTAACACATAATTTGCTCAAAACTCCCGAAGAGTTAAATGGGCACTTGTCTAATGCACTTACCTTCTAAACCATGATCAGCTGTAAAATTGAGCAGAAAGTTTAAATTTCTGCAGAATCAGTAAACTGATATAAATATACTGGCTATTAGTACTTTTTGTGTCAAAAATATTGGCACAAATAAAATCTTCCTTTATTATTGCAGTTTCTTGGTAGCACATGTGTCAATTAAAGTTTAGGAATATTCAACAAAAGTCAGCTCCTGGATGATTAGAACACATTTCTCTGATCTACTGGCAGCAGAAGACAGCTCAGCAGTGACACTGAAGCTATTGTTATCCCACATCTTCATCCAGATCTGATGAGGAAAGATAAAACAATCAATGACTTGGTGAGCTGGAAATAAACTTTAAAAATTAAAGTGAGCCAAATAGAGTAAAATACCGAATAAAATGATAGATTCTCTATGTCTTGGTAAATTTAATCAAGTCTGAATGCCTTCTGGGATATATTTGGGCAAACACCAGTGTTGGTATCAACATAGAGGTAGGAGGGGAAATGTATGACTATTTCAGTTTATTTAAGTTATATATTAACTGATCTTTCACACTGCAGTCATGAACATTATGTACGTCAGAAAAAAGAAAAGCTCAGCTGCTTCTGGAAATCCATCTGTAAAATGCACAGTGGTATAGCAGATAATATCTCAGTATGGGGCACCTTGTTCTCATTCACAATTGACTGTTCCCATGTATCATCCTCCAAATCTCATGGGCACAATAGAAATAGCAGGAGTCAGAGCTTATCATAGCATAAAACCATGGTCTTGTGGTCATGACTAATAAACTACCTGTATGAGAGCATTGAGTCATATCCTTTGCACAGCTCTGCAAGACAGGTGGTTGTTGGCATTATAGCAACTGCCATGTAGCCAGCACAAAATAGAGGAGCACAGCTGTCATCTTATGTGCCACCAGAATAACTTTTTTTGATGTGCTGAAGGTGTCAGCAGAGCTGTGTTTAGGTGAAAAGTAATAGATTGTGTCATGGAAGACAAGACTAGATGTAATTATTTTATTTAAAACTTATGAAAATATGAAAGGTAGCATCAAAGCTGGTCATTTTTTACAAAGAGAATACACAGCCAGCTCTCATCAAAACTTTCATAGGCTCAGTGACAACTGCTAGGTTACTAGGCTGGTTCTAGCAAAAGCTTTGTCTTTTTCTTTAATGTATGATCCTTACAGATCCAGGAGTTTTTCTAGAGAATTCATGGTCGCATGGGTGGTTTAGTGGCTCTTGACCTTTGTGACATTACCAATGAAATAAACACTCCTTAGGCACACTTCAGATAGGGATTTGTGTCCTATTTTTTGCATTTTTTGTCTCCAATTGTTATGTATTTTTGTTTTGTTTTTCTTGCCACTGGCTGTGGAATCTGAACTCTTCCAATGACAGTTATGTCAGCTGGAGGTTGTTGGCTACACCTGCCGAGATACTTGCACAGAGGGGCAGGAACTCAACATTATGTCAAAATCTCATCAGTAGTTTAAAAGAAACACCTCTATCTGGAAAATCAGACATTTATCCCAATTTTATGTGCTCCAAGAGAGTCCCTGGAGAGGGAATGAAAGTCTGCAAGATTGCAGCAGTACTCGATCTGCTTTCATTATCTACAGGAGTACAGACTTTTTCAGAACAACCAAATGCCAGCTACATAACTGTCAATGGTGCAGGTTCTTAGGGCATCCTCTGAATTATTACTTACCCTGTAACAGTAGCCAATCTCCTTCCACAGCACTCTTCTTTTGATCAAAGAAATCACATACTAGTATAGAAACAATTCCAGGAGCTTACTAGAAGTGGCATATTTTTGATGGCTTTAATAGAATGTTCATGTTTTACATATCTATGCAGTTGCTTTAGTCAGAGGTTTTTCTTGATGCAGCTTGCAGAAGTAATGATTGTTTAAAACTGTGCAAAGTATGCTTGAATTAACTACTTCTCTAAGGAAGCCACTCTGTAGTGATACAAAAGAACTGAACTTTCCCATAACACCACAATAAGAAAAAATGTTATTTCTCTACTTATTACCCAGCTGTAAGTTGCTAAAGATGTTATTTGCAAGTTTGTGCATAACTCTTGCCTTTAAGAAAATTTTCCCGTCTTTCTTCTGTTACACAGCTGAAAAGCATGGAAAAAATTGAAAAATACATTTGGTATCCATTCACTGCTACTCGGGTATTAATTTTGTTACATACTATATTACTTCTCAAAGTCTCAAAGTTCAGCATTCATTGAACTAGCAAGAGTGGTTATAAATATGCTTTACTGAGTATTTATGATCTCATGGATGGATTTCATATGCACAGATGCATATGCAATATGCCTATGTATAAATGATGACTGAAATATAGATGCTCTGGTAGTTGTTCAGGTACTTAAAAATCCAAGAAAATTCATATATTCCTGTTAATATTGTTTCATCTCTTTCTATACCTTACATTAGAATATTCTATTGATGTTGTTCCACATTGTGAAAACAGCATATATTGCTTAGGCAGGTGCTGCAGGAATCATCTAAATGTGGATCAAACAATGACTGCCCTATCTAAGTGCTAAATAGAAAATTATTGCAGCCTAGCGTGTTAGGTTGGTCCAGGCTGGATGCCAGGAGCCCACCAAAGCTGCTCTATCCTCACCTCAAAAAATATAATGAAACACACATGGGTCAAGATCTGGGGAGAGATCACTCACCAGTTATTGTCACAGGCAAAACAGACTTGACTTGGGGAAATAATTTTAGTTGATTACCAATCAAAACAGAGCAGGATAATGATAAATAAAACATGAATCTTATATCACCTTTTCCCCATCCCTCCCTTCATCCTGAGGTCAATTTCACCTCTGAATCCTCTACCTATTGCTGCCCCAGTGGCAGAGTGGGATAGGTAATGGGGGTTGTGGTCAACTCAATACACATTACTTCTGCTGCTCCTTCCTTCGTAGGAGGACAACTCCTCACACTCTTCCTCTGCTCCAGCATGGAGTCCCTCGAATTGGAGACACTCCTTCAGGAGCAGCCTGCTCCAGCATGGGTCCCCTATGGGGTCACAGGTCCTAGCAGCAAACCTACTCCTTTCTCCATGGAGCCATGGGTCCTGCCAGGAACCTTCTCCAGCATGGGCTTCCTATGGGGCCACAGCCTCATTTAGACATCCACTTGCTCTGACCTGGGGTTCTCCAAGGTCTGCTTCACCATGGACCTCCATGGACTGCAGGGGGACAGCCTGTCACCACAGGCTGCAGGAGAATCTCAGCTCTGACACCTGGAGCATCTCCTCCACCTCCTTTTCCACTGACATTGATGTCAGGGTTGTTTCTCTCACATATTCTCAGTCCTCTCTCTGCCCACAGTTCCTCATGCAGTTTTTCTGCTCCTTCTTAAATCTCTTATCCCAGAGGTGCTACCACCATGGCTGATGGGCTTGGCCTTGACCAGCAGTGGGTCCATCTTGAAGTTGTCAGGCATGGCAGATAAGGGAGAAGCTCCTAGCAGCTCCACATGGAGCCTGCAGACTTTGCTGCTGGTACCCACTGCTACCAAAACCTTGACACACAAACCCAAGACACTGAGTTAAGTTGTATTTTGATAAAAGACAATTTTAGTGTTGGCCTCTGGTCTTTAATTTATTTATTCTTGTTTTTCCAAGACATTACACATCAGAGAGGTTCCCTCCATGTGCCATCTGTTTCCTTGCAATTGGAAATGGTAGAATAATTTTCTGAAGAATTGCTGACAAGATGTGGCAGGGGAACAGTAATCCATAAGAACGAGATTTCTTATTAAAGTCAGTCAGCTCATCTGTGATACAGGAAGCTCTTGATTTACTCTGGTCACCTCTGGAGCAGGGAGGACAGTGACTGCTAAGTTACATTTTTTATTGCACAGGCTTATGGTGAGGTTCTTGACAGTAACTGGGATTGCTGTCAGATCAGTTTTCATGGCACAGACACACTTATCTAGTGAGATTATTCTAGTTAGACAGTTTCTCATAATAACAGATGTCATCATAAATGCCTCTTGACCTTAGTTACTTCATGATGTCTTAATGTTGGCTGGCTGTTGTCATGTCATTCCTTAGGCTTTTGCTAGGAAGAGCAGGTGGACTGTGCAAGATCCCTCATGAGTTATAGCAGACCTCTTTTTTTGGCCTCTTAAATTTATTTCCTGTGTGTGCCTCCTGGTCTTCTCTCTAATGAACAGAACATTAGTGCAGATCACTGCTGTTACTCTTGCTGAGCAGCTAGTTTATGACATACTGGCACGCTGGACATGTCATCCAGCTGATAATAGTTGCAAGCAGACAAAGGAAATTGTTCTAGGACAATTTAAAAATTAAATATCTGCCATAGAAGCTTGGGTGGGTGAAGTGGGTAAGGAATAATGATATTATAGAAATGAGAGACAAGGTGACAGAGCTGGTGGTCAGAAGGGGTGTTTCAGGTCACTTATTCTGGCTTCTTGCTTAAAGCAGCACCCTGGAGGCCTCAGACCACAGGGGAGCATACATGGATAGGAAGTATACCAGGACTTAAACAGGAAACAGAGATGTCCTCTTCCAATTGCAGTACCAGGCCTTTTCACAGTACAATGAAATCTACTTTTAAGTCATGATCAGCTCTTCCCTGTCCCTCTATTTCTACACATTTTTCATCATAAATGCCACCTGTCTTTTCAAGAAGGTCCTCAAAGTGTTTGAAAACACAGAGAAAGTGAAGCCTCTATATAATGTGAAAAAAAAAGAATCATATGCAATGTGAAAACAAGAAAGAAGAATCCATGATTATTGTGATCAGCTGGAATAAATAAATTTTCTGATAAATGGCATCTCAATGCTAATTTTTTTTTATTCTTAGTGAATAAGGAGCCTTGTGGTAGAGATCTTTTCCTATCTTACACGAATCTGAGTAAATAAGTATAGAAGCTCATCAGGTTTCAAGCAGAATCATGTTTAGTCTTGAGCTGCCAGTATTGTCAGGTGAATTTCAGAATGTAGGTCTGCGTGCCTTCTGGCTTAGCCACTGTTAACAGGAGAAAAACGAAAAATCTAATGTTGGACTTCTATCCCAAGCCCTGAAGAGACTAAGAGATGTACTTCGTTTCATATAGACATGTAGTTAAATGATCTCAGGATATTATCTCAGCTGAATTCATGGTTTTGGAGTAGCTCTTCCCTAATTATCCATGCCAAAGTTTGGTAATGGGGTGCTACACAGGTTTTAACAAGAGTGATTATCTGTTTAAGGTAAGATAATCTATTTTATCTGTCAGATCTGAAAAATAAAAAAAATTTCATAACATTTCACTCTAAATTTTACCTTTAAAGTTGGTTATATTAACCCTTCCTTCTCACAAATGCTTCAAGGAAAATGTGAAAATACATCTGAAGACTATTAGGCAAATGAAGATGACAACACAAGGTAGAATATCTTATCAGAGTACAAAGGTACACACCTTAAAGCAGTGAGAGCTTCAGCTCTGTCATGAGGTGGATATATTGACCCATATTAGGGTGTTCTGATTTGCATCCTGGCATGCAGATTTGCTTTGGTTTTGTTGCAAACCCTCTACTTGGGATCCTCTGGAAACAGGAGCCTAGAGGAACAGCATGATTGGCTTCAAAGATTATTTTGTTGTGATTGCTAAACCAGCTGCATTTTTCCACTAGCTCACCATGTCATATTCACATAAACATGCTCCAGTGCCTAAGCACACTTGCAAGATGCTAAATTCAGCCAACCATCTCTTCACTCCTGAGGGGCTGAAAGAGGAGTGTGAATGGCAGACTGTGGAGGAAGAGATTAGCAGATCACACAAAGCCAGACTGACTGATGAGTTCCAAGTGACTTAGTCAGAACCCTCTAGAACCACGTTAACAATTCAATAAGGCAGATAATATTTTGAACTTGGTGAATAGTAATGAAATATTCTATAGTAGTCACCTCATTAGCCTTTTCTCACAAATATGAAACATGAGAACAAAGTATGGTTTTGTAACTCCAAGTAACTCCCAATGAAACAACTTGAGAGAATGCTCCCAGAGAAAGTTCTATGGTCCACCTATGCAGCATGGTCTTGTTGCTGGCAAATAACTTCTTGCTGGCTCTTTAAGCAATGTATCCATATGTGTGACCTCAGTCTGAATCTATGCTCTCATTTTTCCAGTATACAAGCTCCTTGAATTGAGATCCATAACTCTCTCAAAAGTTAATAATACAAAAATCTGAGTCAGCCCAATAACTTCACTTGGATAACACCATGTAAGCGTAAAAATCCTTTTTTGTTGGCTGAAATATTGCCTAGAATCATTAGAGTCAGTGCACAGACACTTGAATATCCTGTTAACATGTAGCTTTGAAAGACTGGTAATTTTTTGAACAAAAAATATGCAAAATATTTAAGATATTGTATATGAAGATGAAATATGTATGGTTTAACTTGAAAGCTATGGGAGTAACACTGGAATGAAGGTACTGTGTCTAAAGAATGAATTAATCAAATGATTTTTGCCAACTGTTGACTTTTTTTCAGAAATGAAAAGCAAAACTATCTACTTGCAAATAGATAATTCTAACTCATCCATAAATGCTGTTTGTGTAAATTACATATGGGTTGTTCAAAACCAAATTCTTCTTGTGTCTTTGTTCATTTGCTTTTGCAATCCTTAGTATTTCCAATGAATCTGCTAAGGAAGCCTCCAGCCTGAAAGAATATGAGTTTTAACTCATAATTGTGAAATAAGAATAAATTAAAAACTATCCTCAGCTTTTCTTTCATCATGAAAATAATGTGAAAATTTACTACTTCTTATGTGATCACAGCTATGTGGATATTTGCAAATTGCATGAGGCCTCAGCAGCCTTGAAGGCAGCATACATGTGAAATTTTAAGAACAAAACAGTGGCCATCGACAGTATATTTATAATCATGGATCCTTTTGCTATTTCTCACTTGTCTTGCATAGGCAATGAGAAGGCTGAGAAGAGCAGTTGGTGATTTCTCTTCATCTCTGTACCTGGGTCTCTCATCATGACAGGATCCTTTTCTACATAGAAAGAGGGAAAGCTACTGCTGTTACAAATATTCTCATTAAATCAGAATTATTCTTTCATTCAAAACATATTTGCATTTATTTGGATATTTTTCTTGATGTATTTTTTCTGTCTGTGTTGATGGATGCATGCACTTCAGTACATGCAAAACTTAAATGCACTGAGTGGAAGCCCTCAAAATGCAAATGTTACACTTTTTGAAGCTAGATGTTAGTCTCATATTTGACAGTGAATATTTAGATACATATCCAAAAGGAACACATTCACGTTGCCTTTTGTCTTAATGAACGTGGTCCTTCTTATCTTATGATTTGTGATGATTATAAAATGATAAGACAAATATGTGCATTCTGAGAACATGCTGAATAGCTGATGCAAGAAAAAGCAGTTTTGAAGAGATTTGCAACTGAAAGGTCAACTGGCAGTATGGCAACATGTTTAATGTACCAAGAGTAAGTTAGTTTTCAACATGCTTTTCAAGAGCATGTTGAAAAATGGCCTAAAGTTCCTCTCTGCCTGGTATCATGGCACTGTGTTTTTTGAGGCCTTTTGAATCAGACAAAGCCCAAGCATTGTTAAAGCAAAACTACCCTATCCTGATATTCTTCACAAAGATAACTTACAGGATTACATCACAAATGGACATGGACTAGAAGAGGCATTTAGGGTTTATCTAGAAAGTTTAACCTCATACCAAGCATGTACAATGGCAAATATATTATGGCATCAGCATATTTTAGCATATCTAGGAGTTTGGGCTTTGATAGCTCCTGGAGAGAAGGACTCTGCCTTTTTACCACCTGCACAGCAGAAGGATTTTGAATGTTACCTTTGGCACTTGCTAAAGCATTGACTGCCTTCTGCTTTGATAGCCTGTGCAAGAGAGGTGTTTGTCCCATGCTTCAGCTTCACTTAGATTCTTCCAGTCCTTCAGTTTACAGCTCAGGAGCTTAAAGGGAGTCACTGTTTCCTTTTACCAGAACATACCTGGGAGAGATTTATAATACCTTTCTCAGGTATTTTTTTCCTCAAATTATTTTCTCAGATGGGTGGGGCAAAGAATGTCTTGCTAAATAATAGAATAGGAAAGGACTTTGTCACAAGCACAGGCTAAGTACATCTTATTCACTTAAGTTCTTGTCTGAGGAAGGGACTTTTATCTGAAATGCATCTCCTTAGGCTGATGTTGGTAGACATCTTTAATGAGTTTTTCCTTATCAGACAGGTGCCCTGGGCTGGTTTGATTATTGGATATGGGGCCTGGGATTGCTTGCACTTTGCATAAAGCCACTACAGTTATTTGCTGAGACCAGTGCTATTGTCTTTACTCGCTGGCTTCTTGTTGTCAGCCTTAATAAAACTCTTGTAGAAATACTCCATAGAAATTAATCTACTGCCAAATATTAAGAGATAAGTAATATGGCTGAGTCAGAACATTTTAATTCATTGCAAACAAATCTTTCAGAAATCAAATCTTTATACAGACATGAAAGATACAGAAAAAAAGGTAAAGGATCATACCTCCTTAAAATCCTGCATTAAATTATATTTTTTATACTTAGCCAAAGAAGTATTGGTAGTTTCTGATAAATTTTAAGAAGAACAATAAATAGAAAGTTGAATTAACAACCATGGTCCAAACAATGCTATGGAAAGTATTTGCAGTTTGAGCACTGTAGAACTTTCTGTATTCAATATTTTCTTCTTAGTTGTTCCACTGGGTGGCACAACTCCTACATTGCCTTTTTCAAAGATATAACTCAATATTTGAATATGTTAAATTATTTTACTGTATTATTTTGTGTTGACAGCTGCAGCCTTGAGTTGTGATCACATTGCCTAGCCAGATGAAATAGGGAATTAAAGTAATTGGGAGGCAAGTGCTACTGTACTGTCTTTAATCCAAGACATAACTTACATCCCCCCATCCTCTCTCTCCCCTCCCATCCCCCCTCCTTTCTCTTCCAAATTGTGATTATCTGACTTGGAACAAAATCTAATGTGTTAGGAAAACACATAGATCAAACCTCAGGAGCGACTAAAGCTTTCCACAAAGTGTATTGGTTTCCAGACCGAAAACAAAAAGTGTTTGCCCCCTGAATGAGAACTGTTTGTCAACCCATATTTTCAAAATTTCTCCTGAGACCCTCATGCTTCCAAGGTGGAAGGATAAGGAAATTGTCCTGCATTTTGGATGCATCCCCCCACAAACTTTTATTTAATCCTCACTAATGGCAAGGAAGAATTCTAAAATTCCAAATCCTGTCTGCTCAGAGAAATGGCACTTAGAACTCATGACAGCGTTTCTTACCATGTGGTTGCTTTGCTGATGCAGATTATCTTGGTTTGGCCTTCAATGTTATAAAATGTTCTGACAGATTCACAAGACTCTGTTGCTTCACATCTTCCCTGATTGTTATTTGCTCTCTAGTTCTTCATCTCCTTAAGGCTATTCCTTAAAAATAAAATTTTAAAAATCAGTCTATTCCTCACCAATGAACCCCCTGCAATTCCCATTTCTAACCCTATGAAGGACTTCAAACCTTAGAACTGGATGGCTCCTGACATGACCAGGCTATCCTGTTACCTCAGCTTGTCCTCAGGCAGGGGACATGCAGTGACACCGCAGCACAAGCAACTCCTTTGTAGTTCAAGTTTGCTGGCTCTGATTATGGTTGAGTATTATTAAGGACAGAAATCCTGCAGTGTTTAAGTGAAGCATTTTGTTATAGTGACAGAGATTCTGAGGTATTTCCCCATGTTATCTTTTATATTTGTTCATTAGGTGCCCAAGGAAAACTCTTCCATTGTGCAGTGATTGTCAGTTCTGCATCTACCTATATTGAGCCCAGGGATTAATTTCAGTGAAAACTGAAAGAGGAACAGGTAGGACACAATAGTGCCTAAATGGGTGAAAAATTTGGGAGACTTGGCCTGTGACTAGAAAAGATCTGACCAAAGAAAGATCACCCTGACAGAACTCACATTACGTACAACATTTGGCTATAGCTAATCAGTCAAAATGTACCTGACCATCCAATTAGCATTTGGGCTCTGTCAGATTAGCTATAACTCTGCTTTCTAGCTGTCTCTTGCAGGATGCAGCTGGAAATATTGCTGCAGGAACTGGGTCATGACAGCAGGGGACAAATCTATAAGAATACCATTTCATTAGTTATGCTACTCATGCAGCAGCTAATTTGAAATACCTTACTAGTCAGTTCATGTAAATCTTTTGTGCAGGAGGTTTATGCTTTTATCTTGAAATACACTGTGGTTTAAATTTTCAAATAAATGTGTTTGGGCTTTTTAGATTTAATTTTCATTTGCTGAAATCCCACTACAGTAGGGTTAGCTCCTTTGTAACCGTAAGAGAAGCAAGGTTGTAAGGATATTCTATATGGCAGGTGACAGCTCCAGAGCAGTAAATCAGGATTATATACTGAAGCTCATTAATTTACCCATTTAAGCAAACTTCTACAATTCATTTTTGTGTCTAGAGTGCTTTAAATTTTCTGCTTTCTTTTTAAGTTACAGCTGTGCCCCCAGATCTTTATACGCACGGGATAAATTCCTCTTGACTTCAGTGGAGTTTTACCAGCCAGAAATTTTGCTTCTGGCCTTCTTTGGGATTTAAATGGTGTGTGTTTGGAAGAAAACGTCAGATTAGACTCAGGAGAAAAAGAAATATGAAGAATACCCACATGTCTAAGCTATGAACCTAAAAAAGGAAAGTAGGTGCTGAATTATTTTAATTTAAGCTACATTTTATATTTGCTTGGAAATTCAAATGTGTCTTTAGCTTTCCCAGGTTAGATAATGTATCTGAAGCATTGTTTAGGACAGCAGATATTTATGAGAAAATATTCTGTTGGAATAGAAATTTTTAGCATCTTTTGTGGTAAGTGTGGTTTTTTGGTCCTAAAATAAAACATGGAATTTTTAGGAGAAATAAGGTGACTATTTTTAAAAAACACACAGTTTTCAGTAAGAAAGTGTCAAAAGATAGTTTTACTTTCCTTTTTATGGAAAAAAAAATTGCCAAGAAAATGTGCATTTTCTTGGCAAAGAACTTTGTTTTCTTAATTGTATTTAATAGCTATGTTGCTCCTGCAGTTCCAATCATACTGATGTATCCTGATGCAACGT
This sequence comes from Taeniopygia guttata, assembly GCF_048771995.1. NCBI lineage: Eukaryota > Metazoa > Chordata > Aves > Passeriformes > Estrildidae > Taeniopygia > Taeniopygia guttata. The sequence goes on along the minus strand of NC_133031.1, from coordinate 8,115,300 downwards.
CTGTTAATCAATGTCCTTGCTAGCTCTTACATTATCAGCTCCCAGTTCCTTATTAGTGCTGCAGCTCCTGTTGAAGAGCTGGGGCTCTGGAGGGCTTGCACTTAGTTAGGTTGCCCTTGCAGATGCCAGGCAGAAATGTGGCTCTGTGAGGGCTCTGAGAAATGAGAGAAATGAAGTTGTTAGGACACGTGTGTCTGTACAGTGGTGAATCATTAAAGGGTGACCAAGGGGTGGGGCAGATGACACCCTAACTCATAATACATGTCAGTGAAACAGAGTGTGGCTGGGTTGCCAAGGGATTTGATTAGGAGAAGAGTATTTCCCCTGTGAGCACTCTAAGGCTGTGGATTCTCTGGACAGCCTTGTTCCTCTTTTGAAAGCAAGACTTGTAACAGTGAGAAACAAGGATGTGTGTGTGAAAGAAGAGGTTCTGTATGAATAAGAATCTTCAGGTAACATGAGAGTTCCTCTTGCTAGGTGCTCACAGAGGAAAACAGGAGATAATGTTGCTTGCCACATGTTGTCTTTGCTCTGTTCTGTTCTGTTTTTTTTTCTCTCTTATTTTTTTCTGAGAAAGAACAGAGCTTCTCATCCCCTTTGTTTTTCAAAACGCATTTTTCCTGCTGGCAAGTACCAACTGTGAGCATTCTACTGTAACCAGTAGAATCCCCTTTTCACTATGTTTATGGAAAATATGAAAACTATGCTGGCCAAAACACTCTTTCCAAGGAAAAGTGTGTCTCTACTAACTGATCTGAGCATTATCTAGTTTCTTCCTTTAGAATCTTTGTTAGCTTGGAAAGGAGGTTCAGGCTTTTGCTCGGTGCATACAGCAATCCTAATGACTTGGAACTATTTTCTACTCCTAAGAAAATGAAACATTTTGTACTATTTACTACACAAGACATTTTCTTTATGAACTATTATCTAAAAATAGTACATATCTTATACCACAAAACAGCAATGAATGCTCATAAAACAAAGTGTGAGTTCATGATTATTTGCAACTTCTCATTAGGGTGTGAATAAAATCCTTTAAACCCTAAATTGTTGATTTGTTTCTTCAAGATGTTTATCTAGCTCTGATACTCACATGCCTAGTTAGATGCATCATTAGCTTCAGCATAAGAAGGACTTCAAATAAGGCAGTGCTGTGAACTGGGTTGTCTGGTTCCTTCTAAGTGTGTTGCCTGCTGCAAAACACAGAAAATGTGGGGGTTTTCCTTCATACTTTATCTTTACACTCTGAGTTGCACAGGTGGCTTTATTATCAGTAGTAACAAAGAAAAGCAGAAGACGATAAAAAATTATTTTTAAAGAGAAAATTGCACAATATCAAACTCTGTTTAAGAATAGTTATTGAAGTGCTTCTGCTACCAGTTGCAAGTATGCAATATTCCACAGCAGAATTTGTATCAGTTACAGAGGAAGGAGCAGGTAATGGAAATTCCATACAATTAAGGATAACTGTTTTTAGAGAATTTTCTGCATAGAACTGAGACACTGGTTTATACTCTTTTGGGCTGTTCTAGTGTTATCTATAAGGGAGGAGGGTTTAGGGTCCAAGAATATCTGTCATGAAAAGTGACAGTTTAGGGTATGTTTGGTATGTTATGTCTATAGGCTGTTAAATGTAGAAATTTCTGCTATTTTCTCACTAATACTGTTCTTTAGGCCATCAAGCTCAAAAATAATTTTATCTACATCGTGTCTTTGATGGCAAGCATTTTGAAGCAGAAGGTCTAAAAGTAAGTACAATTATAAAAGCAAAGATACAGAAGGCACATGGTAAACCTTAAAATAAATCCAACCTCTGTTGCAGCAAACTGGTGGTATCTAGGTGTCTTATCTGCTGTATTATCCTGTAGAAGGCTCTTAATGCCTGCAACTTCACAAAGTACAAAGCAAAGACTGAAACAGGGCTGTGGCAAAAAGTCCAGCAAACAGAGGTGTAAATGCCAGCCATAAATGATAACGAATATGGAGGCTGTAGTGATTAATTCATGTAAGGACTTAAAGACAGAGATACGTGGAGGAGCTTCACAAGTTTCAAGCATCAAAATGTACTGAAGAGAAAATAAGCTTTGATTGATTTTAAATGATGGATTTGATGTCAATGGCACCAGAAGAGCAGGAACACTTAGCTTTTCCTGTATTAGTGTTTTTATTGTTTCTAATTAAAAAAATAAATAAAAATAGTAGAGGTGTTGAGAAAAACAACTGACATAGCAAGATAGCTTCTTTCTTACTGGAGAGGAGTTCTGAAACCAGTATTTGAAGGAACAAGAGGCATCTTTGTTAAGGTTTATGTAATTTTTTTAAAAAAATATATTTTTTAAATGAATGGTACTTCCACAGTACTCACATTGGCTTGTGGTTACTACCAGAGGTAAAAAACTCCACTCTGCTGAAGGACACAAGGATGACTGAAAGAAAATACTAAACTGTAAACCAGTCTCTAGAGAAATAGATAGTAAATGAAGTGGGAAAAAACTCAAAACAAATTTGCTGGAGAAAACTCATTTAGTCCTTCATTTACTAACGTAATTGGTGCTATATGTGGATTCAGTGTTTTTTCCTGTACATACCTGCTTGAAAAATGGGGAAGAGAATGATCTAATGCATGTCTTCTATTTCCATATTTTCACATCAATTTAACTACTCCATAACTCGCAGAAACATTTTTTCCAGTGCTGTTCCCCAGTGGCACAAGACACATGACTTTAAATGTACCAAGGACTATCTTTTTGTATCAGTATGTTAGGTGAACCTGATACTTTATTTAAGGAAAAAAAAAGTGTGGATGAAAGAACTATGAATTCAAGATGTTAAGGTTAATAGGTCACAATCTAACCTAAATAAAACTCTCAATGAGAATTTAGCCTGGGCAAGGACTGTGGGATTTAGCCTTAAGAGAATTAACAAGGTACATCAGGTCTCGTCACTATTCTGATTGCCAGAAGCCTGTCTGGACAGTGTCCAGAAATACATTCTCAATCACTGCAGATTAAAGCAGCTAATGCACGACATTATGTGTGCTGTTTTACATTGTCTGTTCTATTATCTGGACAGATACAGACAGAGAAAATAAGAGGGAAAAATCCTGAATTATTTTAATCAGCTGATGTTTTTCTCATATCCTTCTTTTCTGGGAAAGTAATTATTTTCATGTAATTGTTAGTTGAATTTTAAAAATACCATTATAGTTCTTTCTTCACCTTGGGAATCCTTTTTGATTTTTTAAAGCTCTTGTGTATCCCTCCCGCTTTAAAAAAACTCTCATAAAATGTTTACAAGTCTTGTTTATATTCCCATAACATTTTTCATTATGCTGTGACAGCTTCACTGAAAAATTATTTTAATTATCTCAAAATGAATCGCACAAAGAGGGAATATGAAAATATAAATCTTAAGTCTGACTGTACTTTAATTGCTTCAGCTAATGAAAGAGGCATGAGATATCTACACAATGCAAAAGCTAAATTGCATGAACAATATAACCAGTATTTGAAATGTGCTGAATTCATAGTACTCACTCTTCTTCAGTGGGAAAATATGGGGGCTGTAACTTGTTTTGCAGCGCTTGTTTTCTGCTTCTGGTATGGCAAACTAATTTCAATGGGAAATGGTGCTGAAAACACCTAATAATTATCTCTTCTGCTCTCTAGGTCAGCATATTGAGACATTAATGAACAGAATGAAGTCAATTTATGTTCCAGAAGCTGTGGGTCCTCTTCTGCAACCTGTCCACAAGAGTTCAGTAATGTGAGTAGTTTTTATACAGCTGTAATGTGAGATGAGAATTGTATATGGTATTAAACCACATCCATAAAATGTCCATTGATTATAGTAAGTAACCTAATTCTACAAAAAAATTTAACAAAGCAAGATAAAAATGGGCACCAGGAGGCAATAGAAAGATTTTAAATATATACGCATGTAATGGGTCAAATCTGTTGGTCTAATTAGGTATTGTTTGTTCTGATAGGAGAAATTTTTGCCTCATCAGATCCTAACCTTGTGATCTTTGACAGAATTTTATCCAAGACATTGCACATATTTTATTTTTACAGACTTCTGAACTTTCAACTCTTAGAAGCTCTTGGTTGAAGGTGATGAATTTAACAAAGAACAAGAGTATGACAGAAAAGCAGGGTTCAAACCGCAACTTTGTCAGTGACTCTTCACCAACATAATGCAGGAATGCTGCAAGGTTATTAGCCAACAAATCTCTCCTCTGTAGTCTAAAAATATCTCCCAATTGGGTGCCTTGGTGAAATGCCATGTGTTATAAATGGCAAAGCTGATTTCCAACTTACAGGGATAGTGAGGAAGGACTGCAGGAGCTTTGATATTTAGCAGAAAGGTAACGGACATGTTGCCGCACACATAGAAGCCCTAAGTAATAGTTTTCCTCCCTTAGATTAGACGCTTCTTATCTTGATAAGGTCATGAGTCAAAGTCCTGCCATTGCTCAGCATTGTCTTTAAAGGGTTTGGGTTTGGTTTTTTTCTGTCTTTTTTTTTTTTTTTTTTTTTTTTTTTTTAGTGTGAGGATAATCGTCTTTAATAATTCTTCAATCTCAGAGGGTTTTCCTTTGGTTCACAAATATTGCACCGAGTTGTAAATCTGTGTGATTAGTGACAGGAATTAACAGAACATGCTGACTCAGGAAATTAGTAATGGTTAGGAGAGGTTTTCTCTTAGGTCAAATCAGCAGTGACAGGACATTTTCCATCTGATGGCTGGTTTAGGTTCATACAGCTGGGGATGCTTTAAATTCGTACAGCACATCACATCTGCCACTAGGAAGTTTTACCTGCTGTCTTTCCTACAGTAACAGTTTTAGCCATTGTAGCAGTGGGCCAGATTTGTCAGTAGTGTAAATGAGTGTAATATAACACTCACTTCTGCCAGCAGTTCTTCTGATTGCCTGTGCCTCTAATACCATGACACTGAGGCATTGAGCCAAAACTAGCAGGCCTTTTCTGGAAAAGCTAATTTATGTGTTGTTCATGGGAGAAAAGATGTGGACATTTGTAATAAATGTTCTCTCTCACATCCAATAAAAACATGCAAGACAATATTAATTTCTCACAGTACATAATCAACCAAGATGCACTATGTAAACAGGATATAAAGTACGTTAATACCCAGCTATGTTATTTATAACTGTTAAATATTTTTCTCCCAATAATGACTTTTCTAGTTCAGATTTTTTGTCTCTACTTCCCACCTTGCAGTCCAGCATTGCTTCACTTTACTGTATTGCCTTAACCAGAGTGATAATCTGGCTATTTGTCAGTGTGAACCCCCTTGCTACAGGGAGCATCATTAGCTTCCTCTCTTCCATGGTAATGTGATCCCTTGGGAGTAACCTCTCATGTGCTATTGAAGCAATGCTTTGGCTGCTATTGGATCTTCCTGTTATTTTGTTGGTTTCATTTAAATTTCAAGTATTATAAATATAGAGTTCATATAGAAGTCAAATGAACAGGCAGTAATTTCAGGAGTTATGTTGCAGACAACAGTTACATATATATGTCAGATTAACTAGCTGATTATAAAATCTCATTGAATGAATATGAGTAAATTTTCTTCAATTGAACATCTACCTTGTAAATTTGTTTCAAGATTCACCTAAGGAATATCCCACCAGTGAGCAGCAGCATCTGTATTCTTCTTTCTAAATATTTAAACTAGCTAGATATTATTTTCTGTTCATCAAGACTTTCAGGGCTTTATAGTCTTTCTAGGCTGTAGCTTGGAACAAATAGTTTAGAATCTGTTATTGTGTGCTCTTGCTACTAATTCTGTTTAACTATAATTGATGTGTTTACTTAGCTCCCTCCAGTGACTTGATGAGCAAATAAGTCCATGGTGTGCTATCGTTCTAGATATTGCAGAACAAGTTACCAGAAAAGGCAAGATCAGTTCTTTAAGATGATATTATACATAGCATTCTGCAGCATGATGACTAAATACTATCTGCTAACCCATTTGAGAATATAATAAACAGAGCATCTAAGATTTACCACATAATTCTACTATTATTTATTATCAATACTTTTTTTATCCTTGGCAGAATTAATGTGTGAATTTCAACATTAAGTGGGAGTAGAGAAGCTCCACACTTCTAAAAGAGGATTAGTATTTGTAGGAGAAAAAGGAAGTGGTTCAGAATCTGAATTCATTTTATGAGCTGTATTGAAGATGCTTCTTCAATCTTTGTAATGATATGCAGAAAAGCACTAGCTATGGAAACAAAAAGTATTATTAACTGTATCCTGAGGAAAATCTGTCTGCTTTTACTAATGTTAGACAGAACAAATTTTACTGAGCTGGGGTCCATTTGTGAAAATGGTACCATTATGAGAAATATATTGGAAGAACAAAAAATGCAGTTGTTTATGAGCTAAATTGAATCAGGAATGCTCTTGGAGCTGAAAAGCTATGGAGAAGTCTGTGCAGACAAATTGCAGCAGTATTCATAATAGGAACAGGAAAAAATGACTGTATAAAGAAAACTGATTAGATTCTCAGAGAGAACTTTTAGTCCCATTGAAGAAAATGGAAATTATGCAGCTGATTTCATCTGTACCACAATTTAAATATGTGAGGATGAAGGTTTGGGAGAGTTTCTTTAGGCTTGTGTCTCCCCCACTGAAAGTACATCCTTAAAGATTGTAGTTTTAGAGGATTGTGCTTTCAGTGTGAAAAAAGGTTTTGTGTTTTTTTAAAAATTTCTTAATACCCCACCCCAATTCCTTAGGTGCATCAATAAAACCAAACCAAACCAAACTCAAAAAGTAGCCAAATTTCTCGTGCTGAGACACACTCTCAAGAGTTATAATTTGTTATGTGATTTACTGTAGAGTCTAAGAGGTCTCCCTGAGGACCAAGTTATCACTGTATTAGGCCAAAACCCTCATAATATAGTGCCAGTCCAAAGAATTCAGAGAATATGAGAAGTTAGTGAAGTTACTTCATGAACTGCAGTCAGTCTAGGCAATAGCAGAAATTTAAATTCTGGCTAAGGCTGTTAGCATCTCATTTTCATCCAAAATAAAGGGAAAAAGCCAAGAAATTTTTATTTTCTTGCTTACTTCTCTTTTCTACACTTGGCTTTTCTCCTCTGCCTTATAACTTACTGTATGTTCAGTGGAAAGAACAAAGAAAGCAGATAAGAAGAATGAGGAAGAGAGGAATAATGTGAAAACAAATTTACATTATCTTGAAATGATAAAAAGATGCCAAAATTGCTAAAAAAAAGAAATTAAGTTTCCACAGGGATATAACCTGTGGGAAAAGAGTTTCAAACAACTCCAGTGTGTAGAGGTTGATCTACACCTGACATGTACATCTGTAGAGCTTGTGGAATCATAGTTCAGAGTACAGTGACACAGGAGGCAGAACAAGGTCTATTCCCTGACCACTATTTTTTATAATTTACAAGTACCAAAGCCATATTTAGAAAGTGGAAGAAAAGCTAGTGAACATACTTCACAAAAACATATGAACTTTCCTGTGGAGATTCGACAAAATTAATTCAAACAAGCAATTGTCAGGATATAGAATGTCCTGAAAACTTGGGACTGGATACTTGTTTTTTAAAAGTGCTTAATCATAATATTTTACTGATTTTCTGTACTAGGAATTTTATAGTAGAAATTATTTCCTTATGAGACACACAAATTTTCAGTGTGCTGTAAACTAATACAAAATACATTGTATTCTTATTACAACTGTCAGTGAAAGAATATGAACATTTCATGAACTTTAAGCCATTCAGTGGGGATTTTTGTCTGTTCCTGCAGGGGGGAATGCATGTGTGTATGTGTGTGTGTGTGTCTGTGTCTATAAAGTGTAACATCTAATTCTGCTGGAAGTATTCATCATTTCACTGTAATTGCCATGGACCTGCATAATTTTACCCAAAGTGAAGCACTGTCTATGATTTCTATGCTTTTATGCAAAGTGTAATAAATTAAGCAGGAAAAGCTGTGTCAGAAAGGTTGGCTTTGTGCTGTGCAGCATTCAGTACAAGAGCAGTGCTCATTCATAACTCTGGTTCCAGAGGGAATGCTGTTCTGTGTTTTGTGCCATTGTTCCCAGAGCTGGGGAGTCACTGCCATGCTCAGAATATCTTGCAGCTTCAAGCTTCCTACAGTTGCTACTGCTGCAGCTCAGGCCTTCTTACAGGCCAATGGCAGCCACCATCAGTGTGACCTGACTTATCTGCTGCTCCTTAGGGGGATATTGGGGACCTTTTTCTGCTTTTCTCCTATAAATTTAATTGTTCAGGGAGACAGAGCTGATGCTGTGCATTGTACTTGGGCACCGAATGCCAGGCCAGGGCCACGGAGGCCTTGGGAGTCCAGAGTTTGAGATCATGGCTCTAATCCATGAAACACAAGTCTGGAAATCAGACCAGGGATGAAGTAGTGGTACACCTTGTGCCTCAAGAAGGAAACTTGTCTTCTGTACTAGTTCACACTGAATCCCCAGGACAGGTGGTCTTATTCCTGCTTAGAATGAGGAACTTCACAGCAAACTTTGTGGGAAGGAGCACCCTGTTACGTATAGCCAGGTCTGTGATGGGTCAGATGATGCAAGAGCATAACCTTTTCATCAGCAAGTGAAGAAAAATAAAAATGGGCCTCCAATTTGTAGACCAAACTACATCTATATAAAAAAAGCATAAATGCTTTAGTTCATTTGGCCAGTGAGACAGAAGAATTGTTTATACTGGAGTTACTACAGATAAGAGTTTAGGTTTTGTTTTTTTGAGGCTGACAAGTCAGAAATGTCACCCATCCGGAGTATTAAATTTTGACGACTGAGTCAGAATGCTGGAGTCCTTTTGCTAGGTCCTCTGAAATTAGAATGTTGCTCTGTTGCTAGGCTAGGTCTCTCTGAATCTGAGTTGTTCTTTTAGGTTATAGTTTGCTCATGATTAATAAAATATTGTCTCTCTTTCTGGGCAGAAATGAACAGATGGGGGAATCAACTGATCTGATTAACTCTGTGTGTACATATACTTCGTCAACAAATACTCACAAAAGTAGGAAGGATCATGCTCAGATGTTACCTACTTAAAAATACTGTACAATCACATACTATCTATGCTGCCAAAAGGGTGGATTGACTAAGGAAAGTTTATTGTTGTATGCATTATTTATCTGCTTTTTCATTTACAACAGGTTTAATTTTAAAAATGCAGTTTTTCTAAATATTTATTCAGGATGCTGTCATTAAATGTAAATGTGGCATTTTGCATAATGTCAGTGTTAACATTTCGGATTAAGATTTTGAAGAGAAGTAAACAAATCGTGAGTATTTCTTAGGAGGCATTTATGTGCTTTTTATTTCAATAACACCAAGTCAGCTGGTAAAATTGTGTAGAAAATAAGTCTCTGTATCGTGTAAGAAAATGGCTCTGAAGCACATTCAGAGTGCCTTTGACGTGTTAGGGTTGCAAAACCCAGCAAATGCCTTACATAAAGTAGCCTGAACACAACAAAAGATTAAAACCAAAATAATCCTTGGCTGGTAAAGTAAACTGTATAATTATCTAGTTCACCCCATGTCATTGTTAGAGGGGAAATGTCTCACAGAGCAGAGTCCTGGAGAACAGTTGTCAGCCTTGGGGAGAGGGAATGACCCAAGGGAGGTGTGAGAAAACAGAAGCATTGGGAGGGTTGCACTCTCAGCCATGGCTGCCAGACCAGAAGTGACAGAGTCATTAATCCTGGATAGGTCTCATGCACGTCAGGGCACTTTAGGTTGGTGGCTCTGCTGAGAAAGCAGGCCCAGTCAGGGTTCCTTGACACAGGACTGCATGTTCAGAAAAGTACAAGGCAAGAAGAAGCCTAAAAGGAGGCACAGTGTCTCAGTGATACACAAAGGCTTGCAGAAAGTGATGACAAACATGCTTGGCTGTTTCTCCTGCAAGCAAAGAGGCAAAAACTGCACCTGAAAAGGTGTCTATTGATACATGGATACTTTTGAATTTCCCAAAAGATGGATATTTCATGATATCTCTTTGTCATAATTGCAGTCTCTGCAATCCTCATGGATTGTCAGCTCCTGTGGATACAGGAGGTTGCACAAGCTGACAGTCAGAGCAAGCATCTATAACTGCTTTTGCTTGATCTTTGGAGATACGAAAAAGTGCGAGTGGCTGTGTATTTTGATGAAAAAATGCATGACTCAGTTTTGCATGTTCAAAGATGTTTGCAGCCCACTTTAAGCTCATAGGAGTTTGGCTGGATGCTCCTATCAATTTGGTAATAGGGGTCTCAACACCCAGGTTTGCCCCTAAGGTGCCCATATGCTAGCACGGGCAATTCTAAAGCTTGACCTCATGGGGGTCTCAAGGACACATCAAGCACAGCCATGTTGAGTATCCAGGAGTAGAAAAGGAATGTGTCCAAAGGAATATAATTCCTGGGCATCACTTGTTAAACTGTGTTTGGAGGACCAGGACTGAAAGAAGGAATGATGTGTTCCGAGGGCAGTTCTGAAAATGAGATTTATGCAGCCTAAAGTACCCATTATATTGTTTCTAACCTTGAACAAGAACCACCCACAACTGATTTAACACTGAGCACAGCTGGAGTAATAAAAGACATTTTGCTTATCTATTTCTAACTTCTTTGCATCAGCCCTGCAGAAAGGTGATTTCCCTATTGAATGACAATCAGGCTACATTGCTATTAATAGCATTGAAGAAGAACACATCTGCTCTACCCTCCCCTCTCGCTGTCAAGGCTAAGTACCTAAGAGACAGCAAATGTTTCTGTTTACTAATGGAAAAGTACCTGGACAGACCTCACTTGCCCTAGGAAGACTAAAAAGTGGGCCACAGGCTCTTTATAGATAAAAAAGAAAGCCTAGATAGGAGGCAAACAAAGCCAGCTATGAACCAATACAGAGAAAATAAAGGAAAAAATTGTATTAGCTCTACTCATTCTTATGAATTCTAGAGAAGATGAACTTTCTAAACAGCTTTCTTCTGTTCCTCGAAAGGTCTGTGGTCGAGGAAATACACAATTTTCCCAATCTCAGGCTTTCTAAGAGGACAAGAGTTTCTGGGGTTGAGAAGTTGCCTGTCCTGTCTAGCTTGTCTCTCTCCAGATACTCTCTGTACTACACAACCCTGAATCATTGACAAAACACCTCCTTTTGGTTATGCAAGGAGAGAGAATCCATTTGGAAAAAGCATGTTATAAAAAAAACTGAATCTCATTTAATGATAAATGTCTCTTTCAGTAGCTCTTTCCAGAAGCAGCCTTCAGAGCATGCAATTAGTGAGGTCAGTATTGTTTGGAACAGGGAAACTGAGGTAGCACTTCGCAGTCCTTTCATATGAAGTTGCAAGTAAAATCACAGAGGCATCATTAAAAATTACCAAACATGATAATTGCTGTTTATTCTTCGTATTGCCTGAGAGCTATAGTGATGAACAGAGCTCTGCTTGTGTCTGTGCAAACACTGTGCGATCTTACAAATACATTTTGAATACATTATGCAAAATTATTTGGTTCAAGGACAATTTAAATCTTTCACCAGCTTCTTTAGCAGGCTTGACTAAAGGTTCCCTGACCTCCCTGGGATAGGTAGGATTGCAAAGATGGTCAGAAATTATATGTAAAATAACAAAAAGGGTCTTGTGCACAGTTTCCAACGGCTCCCATATAATGTCTCACTTGGATAGAATACAGTTTGAATTCAATACACTGCCAGTCTTTGAGAGGGCTCAGATTAACGCCCAAAATATCTCTTCATGAAGAGGGACCTTGTGTAAATAGTAAAAAATATTTACTTAATACATCAATTGTTGGACTTTCCCAACAAAAGAAAGGAAGTGTATGAATATAAATATAAAAAAAATACCGTCAGAAAATAGCATCTCATATGCAATTGTATTATTAGTATGTAAATTATTTTATCAGAATATTGATAAAAGTTAATAAAACCTCAGATCTCATCTTGTAAACTGTAATCTAGCTCTGGGCAGTTCTGTGCTCAAAAACTGCTCTAACTCTGAGGAAAAATGTGATCCAATGAATATATGAGTATCTCTGTGCAACAGATCCAATACCACTTCACCTGGTGTTTCTTTATTTGGGATACCACAATGTCATCATAGCCCTGGCTTTTATAATAACTTTGATTATTACAGTAGTCAGAAAATGAAATTTGCTGAAATGGGAAGGTTTCCTTTAATGGTGCAAAGTAGTTTGCTCCCAGTCTTACTTCAGCTGGCTTTGTGGAGCCACTAAGTGTCTTGAGCTGTTTCACTGGCTGGAACACGCTATGAAACATGGCTTGATAAAAACTACATGAAACCATAACTTGGAATACTTAAACACAAACTGTGCCTATATATGGTTGCTATTGTATCTGGAGTTGAGAACTGAACCTTTTGATGGAGAACCAGATGTGAAGTTTTATTTCCTTATCAACTCTGTGATTTGTGCATGGTCAATCTTTTGGGCCAGGTATTATCAACATGAACTGGTTTTGACTGGATTTTTGTTGGATAAAAACCATTAGACAGACGTGCTTGCAGCCAAGGATTATTAAATGCTTGGAAAGATCTTAGGGTATGAAAATTACTTCAGTCCTGTGAACTTGTGCTTGTACTTTGAAAAGGCACCTCAGCATTTTCTGCATATTGCTGGGGTGCAGGACCCTTGAAATGGTTGGATTTGCGCCTGTGAGTACAGTACAGGTCTCCTCCTCTAAATAACATTCTTTATACTCTGGAAATCTTAGCACTGTTGTAGTCAGCCTAGTGCATCCCAAAACAAATCCCTGTAAATTACAGAGTATAAAAGCTGTAATTTCCCCTTCTCCCCATGGGCAAAGGGTAATTCATACATAACATTATTTTAATGGACTCTCCTGCTCTATTCCTCAGTGCAGAGGAAATAGGTAGAAAGTATCAAAGAGGCTAAAGATTTCTCCTAGGATATTCATATGGATGTTTAAGTTGATTTTTCATTTGATTTAACACAAATACTTTACAATCCCAGGGGAAATTATTTTACTCCATATTTTCAGTGTTCATGTCTTTCAAGGACTAATTTGTTATATGCAGCTGTTTCAAGGTGGAGGTGAAAAAGGAATGAAAGGAGAAGAAAAAACTAAACTTCAGTAAGAGTTTCTCTTCAGTAAGAGAGAAAAAACCCAAAAACCGGTGGAGTATTATAGGACTTAGCCAAGTCTTCTTTCCTGCCCACTAGGCTAAGCTACAGCTGTTCTGCATGCTTGACTCATCTGGGAAACATTTGTATTTGAATAATTTTCACAGTATTTATAAATCCTTCTCAGAAAAAAAAACCATTTTTGTTGCCTATGTCAAAATACCATTTCATTGCAGCATCCTCAGGTCTGTACAATTTCAAATGAGAGCAGAGTCTAACTTAGTGAGGATATTACACAAATCTTTATCAGACTTTTTGGGGTGAGAGTTGTTGCCATTAGGGATTACATCACTGTTTTTGGCAAATTGTCCCAGATGTGCTGCTCATTAAGAATATGAATCTTTTTAGAAGAATAGGAGAAGTTATTCTTTAGAAATCACAGTGAACTGACAGACAATGATTATTTCTAAATGTAGGTTTCATGTAACTTGCAGCTCCTGAAGTGAAGTAAAGCAGGGAAATTAAAGGAAAAAGTCCCATTTTAGTAGGCAGGGAGAAGTTGAACAGTAAATCACTTATTGCTCTCACTGCAACTTGAGCTGAAGACCTTGTCTTTTCTCAGTGGAGGGTGGGAAAAATGTGTTTTTAAAAGGTTTCATTTATCCCTTTATATCACTAATTGAAGTTTGTCTAATACATACACCTAATCAGGTTTTGTAAGGATAAAGCTGAACAGATGCTTTAGAAATGAGAATTTTCTCTGCATGACAGTGAAAGTCAGTCCTTAAAATCACTGAAATGTATGAATGATTTTGTTGGAGTTGAAATGTTGTGTAAAATTCAGAGGACTGTACATGCAAGAACCCAATTCATTCAAGCCCTGCTATGGCTTACAGTATTGTGCTTACAAGCACATCTTCCTTTCTTAACATTTACCATCTGTTAGAAATGACCCAAGAAGCCATAATTTGATGTATGCAACTTCATAAATAAAGCACAAAACTCCCAAATCTGAACATAAATATTATTCTCAATTGTGCACCAAGAAGAGCTGTTCCTCACAGAGATCCTTCAGTGACTATGCTGTGACTGTCCAGACTCTTGTTTATACCAAAATCATAGTGAACGCTGATGACTTCTAGTTAACAAAAACTACTCTTTTTTCCCAGATAATTATCTTACTTTAGTTACAGATCTTATGAGAGTAACAGCTTCCACAAACAATGAGCACAACTAGTCCTTTCTAAAGAACATAAGGCTTTTCTGATGAAAGACCATGTTAAATAGTCTTCTGTGTTAGGAAGAGAAGCCGTACAGAGATGGAAATCTTTGGTGTTACTGTGTTTTTAGATTTTCACAGCTATATTCCTAGAAAACATTTGTACTTCCAAGTATTTCAGAGTCGGCAGTGTGATAGTTCAGATAATATAATTCATGGAATGTATTTTAGTTGCTTGTTTGCATGTACATGCACTCAATAGGTCTGGTCAGAGTTTTTTAAACATGGGAAATTTTTTTTTTTTTCCTAGTGTTTTGACCAGCTTGAGTTACTAGTTAAGCTTTTGGTGGATTGTAACAAAAAATAAACGATTAAAAAGTGAATACTATAGAAACATAGGACATTAGAGAAGAATGTGTAAGATCTACAAAAGTTATGGTTTGTGGGTAGAAAGGGAGAGTGGGAGGGAAGGGGGAAAAAGAAGAAGAAAAAAGAACAGATTTATCATGTGTGCTATTAACATTAAGAGAATAAATAAATAATATAATCTGTCTGCAGAAGTTATGTGATTCATTGTGATTTTTTTGGCTGTACATAATAATACTTCACTATCTTTCCTGAATAGGTACAACTACGCATAAATGCTAGTTCTAACTTTGACATGGCTTTATTAAAAACAAAATTAAATCCAGCCTTTATGACAACATTTGGTTTTGGAATCCTGGAGAGATGAATTCCATGGGCTAAAATTATATTTTGAGAAGCAATGTGACCAAAATGAGTGAGGTGCCTTAGTACCATTGAATGTTTGTAACCTTCAGTACTGAGACATCTGGCCCTCATTATGCACAGGGCAATTAGCATAACTTGTTATTAGTGAAATCAGTGATGCCTGGGAGATTTACAGGGGTGTTTAACACGTTTCAGAATCTGAGCATTCAATGTCATTTATCCTTAAGGTGCTTGAAGAGTAATGAAGAAATTAGTGCACTGTGTGGAGGTACACTTCTTTTGTACATTCTACATTTACAGCTATTAATTCCAGCTGAATTCCTGTCAGCAGATATAAAAGCAGATCTATCAGATAGCAAAAGAAATACCTCTGCAGCTATTTCAATTATGATATAGAACTCAGAGGATAATAGCCTTGATGTATTTCCAGCTTAATGAAGTAACATTCCTGTCAGATGGGTAATTGCTGCAGCAGGGCTCTGTTCAAAGAGATTTCTTCTATCTGCTCTCATTCTGCTCTCACTGCTGTGATATCTCACCTTCTTGAAGTTTAGGATGCTACTTTCCTTTTGTGAGCTGCAGCCTTAATGAGGGCAATTTCTCTGTGTTGGCCAGCACTGATTATTGGCAACAGGTCCTATATTGCAGGTATGCTCCGTGTGATCCCCACTGAAGACAATGGGGCCGTAGGCAGAGAGTTTGTTGAAAAGCACTCACAGTTAAATGAAGAGATTTCTTGCATATAGTGAGATTAAAGACAGAATCTCCACTGCATTTGGTGGGAGCAGGCAGGAAAGAGACAGTGATATAAAATATATCTTAAAGCAGGAATCTGAGGTTCTGAGAATACTGGCCCAGCAGAATTTCTCCGTGTTTGTATTTGTACTAAGTAAATATCATTATTGCCAAGTGTGTAACAGGAACTCTCCTACTAGCAAAGTTCAGTGACCCCTCCACTGGGGAACTGATACAGTTCCTCATTAGTCAAAGCTGAAATGAGAACCAGCATAAAGTAAGAGAACAGATTTTAGAAAAAGAAAACCCAACCAACAAACAAAAATCCAAACTTGTGTAAATATTCCTACTTTTGTCAGTCTTCCGCTATCAGTCTTCAAGCTGCATCAGACCTCTGGTCTGAACTGAGTCCTCACACTGATGGTCATAGGAACTATGAAGAAAAATGGTGGCCAACATGAGCCATTCAAAGGAACTGAGAAGCAGAGAAACATGGATTTTGGTCTTTCCCTGATTTTCCTGGTTGCTTCTATTAGCCTGTGAGCAACTAACATAGCTTAGTTAATTGCTGCTGACCCATATTACTGCCTTTGTAATGAAAGCAACTGTGCAGGTGAATGCTTAGCCCATGTGTTACATCGTAGCAGTGCACACAGATGAATATTAAGAAAACATTGGAGTTTTTTGTAATTCAGAGTGATTTCGTATCAGCTTCCATAATGAAGTAAAGGTGGGTGCCAGAGACCTGTAAACACCTGTGGGTTATAGTCTGCACTCATGTTAAAATGTAATGATTAAACCAGCTGAACAGAGAATGTCTATATTCTTTGATCACCTACATGTATATCTATATACATATCTATATAGGTGATAAAGCACAGAGAACAGATTGCAAACATTATGCGTTGCTGTCAGGCTTGAAAATCACATTACGCTTTGGCTGATATGGCTTGCACTCTTTCATCTTACACTCTTTCCCAATATGTTCAGGGCAGCCACATCTACACACTTGAGGTAAACACTGGCAGAATTTATTGAGCTGAATCAGCTCTGTAATAAAGGTATTTCTGCAGAATATTTCCAAATGAATGTTAGAAATATAGAGGTCACTGGCATTTACATAAGCAAATCACATTCTTTCAATAGACAGGCGAGGGTTAACCTTTTTTGTGCAGTTAGATTGAATCCAGTGGAGATTTCGCTCAGAACAGAGGAGAAAATTGAAGTGCATTCCAAGAAAATGAGTTCTTTTCTTTTCCTTTTTTTTTAAATTCAAATTGGTTCATACTTGTAGAATATGATGTTATAGCCAATTCCAATGACCTTTAATGGCATGAGGAGCTTTGTTTGATTACACATCTAAAGAGACAATGCCAATTTCCCTTTGATTCAATTGCTCACTGCAATAATACTTGGGCTTGTGAATCATGAGCTGGATCTCTGCAATTTACCATGGTTTTAGTAATTTCACTGATGATGAGGACAATGTGTTCTACTATTTGAAGATAGAAAACCCCTATGTGCTTTAATGCTGTGTGCATTTTAGATGATGTAGGGACCTGAGCTCATTTTTCCTCCGGGATCATCTCCCACTACACACATCTCCACAGCAGCGCTAGTTCTCTAGACTCGGGAGGCTTGTCCTAGTGGAACCTGTGGTTTCCACAGAAATGGGCATCATGGCAATGTGTAAGAGTGATTTTCCTCCTTTTCTGGGCCTTTTCTTATTAGCCTCACAAGAAAAAAACAGAAGTCTGGTCGCTGCAGAATATAAATACAAGTAAGGACCCTGTGTTTAGAGGATCCTTAAAGAAACTGTGATTAGTAAATATAAATTTTCAGGATCAAAATGCATACTATAGAATGTCATTAAGAGAGACTGGATAGCAAAAACAACAGCAACAAAAAAGGTCATAAATGAGCAAGTAATTCAGTTGTCTTTTCATCTGCCCCTTGTTTAATTCTGTCAATCATTACATGCTCTGTATTTCCATTTCAATGCATTATTTAATGGATAAAGGGAGTTTGTGGGAAGGGAGGAAGATAATTTGATTTGGACAGACGTTAGAATTTCTGTAAACATCTGGTTCTGCTTAAGAGGGTTTTAAAAGCATTTAATATGAGATGCCATGAGAAGGTAGCAAATGAATGCTAAGTGTTCTCACTGTATAAGAAGTGTAATTTTGCCCTCCTGGAAGTTTGCATCCAAATGAACTTGAGTCATGTTTGTAGATAGGTTTTGCAAAAACAACTTGGCATTATCTAGTGTGAGTGAGAGTTGCAAGAACAACAGTTAAAGTCATTAAAGACCTCACTGAAAAAGAAGTTCAAAAGATGATAAAGCCCAACTGGATACATTTCAACCAGCTGGATTTCAGTAATTGAATGAACATAGTTGAACAAGTAGTTAGAGATGAAAAGAGTGTAGAGAATAAAAATGGAGACAATGAAAAATTCATGTCACAATGGTCTTGTCTTTTTCTCATTTGGACAGGACTCAGTAGATATCTTGGAGGATTGCCTGTGCCTTTGATATGCTCATATTAAGTGATATGCTCGTATGATAACAATGAAGAGTATGTTTTTAGCACCATTCATTATTAATAGCATGGCTTTTATTGTCTTGAAACACTTCAATCACATTTTTTATCCAGTAAAAAGAAATCCTCCAAAAGATATAAATAGGATTAGTGTCACATCTGCAAGTAAATGCACTTGATTTAGAGATTATATTGAGTAATTGCAAGTTTGAAAGTGTTCATTTGGAGAGGAAATAACATAGTCCAAGAATGAAAATGATGCTTTTGGGCCTTACTGCTCAGGCCTTCCTATTTTGCAGGTCAGCTGCTGTCGATGCATGCTGAGCAGGCTGTAGTCAAGGCTGTCCTTCCTATCAGAGTTATCCTTGGTCAGGTTTTCATTTTAGAACAGAAAAGCTAAATATATGAAAATAGACTAAAGACAGCCAATTCCTCTCATTTTCAAAGCAAGGACCTCAAAAAGGTACCTGAGGCCTAAATGAGCATTTTGAGACTACTTCAGGCATGTGAAGTGTAGATAACATCTGCTACAAATCTGAACAAAGCTCTGAAAGGGGTTGAGCTTAGAGAGGGGACATTTTAAAATCTATTTCACCCTTAGGACTAGTTACCTTGCTTCTTGCTTTTTCTGAAGAATCTCCCCTCAAACTTCCTGGTTTGTACCTCTGCCTTATATTTCATCTATCTGGTAGAGTTCAACCTAGATCAAAGGACAGGATTGCAAGCAAAGCAGATTTGTTTAACATTTATTTTTAATCAGCCACTGTAAATAAGATTGTTTGTTAAAAGAATACTCAGAAAAAAAGTTTAGATTTTTCTTCAAGTTTAGATGCACCTTCATCCTTTCTCTAAACGGCCTACCAGTCTTTTCTTCCTCTTTCACAAAGACTTTCTGACACAGTTGCTTCTTTGATCAATTCTCATTCTCCTGAGGTGTTTCATTTATAATAAACTAATATCTAAAAGTGGCCTAAATGAAGGTCCAGCTTTGAGATTTATTTATGCTGGTGAAATTGCAGTTCAGGAATAAACAACTGCTTCCTGCTTAGCTAGATGGGAAATGTAGGGCTAGGGTTTTGCTGTTGAAGTACAGTCTTGGTCGTATGTACTTAGCACTTCCTCATCTATTTTAATTAAGTTTTTGGTGTTTTTTTTCATAGTTACTCAAAACCTGAAGTGCCAAATCATGACTTTGTCACACAATCCAGTAATTTGGCAAGAAAACACTGCGACAGCTGTTAGAAATGTGAGCTGAAAAGAACTCTCAAAATCAAATAACAATGGTAAGAGACAAAAGAGAGCTTGTATTCCAAGCCTCAAATTGTAGATACGTCACAACTGTCTTCTCTTAACAAGGACATCCTGTGTTTTCAGAGTGCTTGCACAATACAGCAACACCATCTTTCACTGGAGAGAAAAAGGATTCTGTATGCCACTGGTACTGAGAGCCCTGAGAGCAATACATTTATAACACAAGAAACATTTGATAAGACAAATGACCTAGCTTGGTCTATTTAAATTTTACAATCATGAATACTGGGAGCAGCACTTTTTTACGTTTGGAAGTACGGCCAGAGGGAGAGCACAGACAGAACAGTTTGCCTAATTCATAACATGACAGATTTTGGACCCAGTTGGGCTCACAATGATAAATCTTCCATGGGCAGTTTAAGATATGTCTCTGTTCTCCACCTCACCTTCTGATGGAGGTTACTGAACTTGAAGCAGGAAAAGTGGGATGAGGATCATGTGTTTAACTCCCAGTGCAAAACAAATTTCATGGTCTGGAAGGCAGAGATTCAGCCACTAAGCCCCTTCTGCTGCCTTTGCACTGGGAGCAGTAATGGTCATGAGCTCAGAAACGGTAGTCGGGAGCAATGCCTTCTTAAATCATCTCAAAAGTTATGCTAAATTCAAGGGCATTGAATTTAGGAGCAGTATATTTTACTTGAGTCACCTATTACACATGCTGTGAGGATGGTGAATACTACATGGAATAAAAAGTGGAGTAAGAGGAGGGTTGAACATAGACTTCTGCCCATCCCCATCCAGTGATCCTGACTGACACCACACTTGTGCTGGGTGTAATGAGATGGTATGGTGCAGCATTTGTCTCAAAAATGCCACCCACAGACTTCAGCTTTGCCCAAGTAAGGAACTTGCATTACACCAGCTTGATTTATTGAACCAGGAGTAAGTTGCTACTTTTATTGTGAGACACTGGGTACCCACCGCCAAAGAAATTAACTTGTTTCTCTCTCCTTTCCTAAAAATGGCCTGAAGACCAAGCAGTATGCAAAGAATCACTTTTCCCACCACTAATTTGTGTAAAGGTCATTTGAAATAAACTGTTTCAGTGTCTTGACATTCCAATTATCTGCTAAGTTCTCCCTTAACATAAAGAGCTTAAATAGATAGAAAAATTGGCTTTCATTACATGAAATCAAATGTTTTGTGATATAGCTTTTTATACAGCTAGTGAGAGGAGCAGAGAGTAAAAGCAACCTAAAAACAATGGCTTAATTTAAGTGCAGTTTAATCTCAGCTTTCTAGAGTTTCTCTTCTTTCCACTTCAAAAGAAACACCAAAAAAAAAAAAAAAAAGCATATTTGCACACCTGTTAAATTGCAAGTGGGTTTTGCTTCTGTGCAAAATTTCTGTATTATACACATGGCAGTACACTACATAATTTCTAACTATATGATTTCTAAACACAATTGCATCTTCATTATATGGTTTTGTTGTCAGGAATCCTGTGGGGAGTTCACAGAGCTCTGATCTGTTCCTGATACAAGTATACAGGTTTTCAGGATACTGCATCATCTGTCCCTGGGAAGAGAAGTCATGCCTCTTTGTTTAAGAACAGTTCTGTTAGCTCACTCTGTTGGCTGTGGAGTAGAGAGCAAATTCTGCTAAACTCTCCTCACATGTCAACTGATTTTCCCTCCTTCAATTTCAGTGAAGTCATTTCCATTTTATACTACTGCAAGTCCAGAATTAGTCCTGTTATTCTTTTTTATTATTATATTATATTATTCTATTCACGGAATCCTCATGCAATATGAATCATGGAGTTACATTAATATAGAAGATGGCACAGGCAGGCATATAGCCCACAAAGTATAGTGTATTCTGGCCTTTCAGTGAGGTCTGATCTTGAATATAATGCCATGAGAACCGTATAGGCCAACTGTAATTAATGGCTATGACTGTTCTGTAGTAATTGCAGTAATACTTTCATTCAAAGGACAATTCTGCATTTGACCACCAATTAACAAGGGGTACCCAGGTGGAACACAAAGGGAATGCAATCTTTGCAAAGAATTCATCATAAGACACCCCACAGATTTCCTTAAAAAGATCAATTAGGAGGTAGACAAGAGGACTGCATGGTACATAGTGCATGAGAAATTTAGTATTTCCCCTAAAATTATATTCTTTATCTACTGCTTACAAAGAGTAGATAATTTAGTGTAAGGAGATGCTGCACTGATACAGGTAGAAACTCTTTTCCATTTCTGATTGTCTGAATTCATAGTGGCAGGTATGTTATCCCTGGAGGAAAATATGGAAAAAAACAATGATGTTACTCATTTTCACAACTCCGTTCTGGATAAATAACTGCTTAACCTATGAGAATACAGAAGCATTTCATCTAAACCTGACAGTCCTACCGCAGCTGCATCTTCCTCACCTGTGCCTGGCTCTTGGTGAGAGAAAAGCTTGGCCTCTCTCCTCCTGAATATGCTGCATAACATGTGTTTATGTTCTGCGTTACATGCGCTCTGGATCATAAGGAAAATTAAGAAGATAACACTTTCAAGCAGTTGTTAGTGTGTTACATGGGTATATAATTTGCTTCCCACATAATTACTACTGTAAATGTATAATTTTTATAAAAACTTAGAAGTATAATGAATAAGCCAATGACAGTAGCTATTATAGTGGGAATAAGGGGTTTGGAGTTCTTTTGGTTGGTTGGTTTGATGAAAAAGACTTTCTTAGGATGTTTTTTAAATTCACTGTTTCATTCAATATGTTACATGCAATAAACTTGGGTATCATGCATGGCTGGGACTGAGCAGGGAAAAAGGGCCTGACTTTTCCTGCATTCACTGCAGTTGGATGAGTGTGTGAGCAGGAAATTATGAAAAAGTATTTATTTTCAATTTAAACCTTATCCCTTAAGACTCTGGATGGTTCTTTTCAGTTTTTCCCTGCAAGTCATGTTTACTTCAATTTTTTAACAGGGCAAAGCACAATCTCTTGGAAATAAAATACACAAGAGACACATGTATTGGAAGATGCCATAAATATTATTATTTTGCAACTGGTTATTGTCAATACACTGTGATTGAGAGATCTGTCTTTGAATTTTGGAAACTTTTGCAAACTGTGACCTCTACAATTCTGAGTAGTGCATTTAAAGGGTGTTAAAAGATTCCAGGCTATACACTTCAAAGGTCTGTACTGAGGGTCAAAGGCTTACGCTCCTCATCATGATCAGAATGTCCACACAGCTGCCAACCTTGTGACAGCCAGCTTGGAAGCCTGACCTCTATGGCTGTCCTGGAGCCAGAAATCTTTGCTATCCCTGGCCAACTGTTGTGGCCCTAAGGAGGACTTCTGGGAAATCTGTATTGAATTCATTGGAAATTTGCAGATCATGGATGTTTAGAGAGAAATAGTATGCACTTGCCTGGTTGACTCCACTTCATGGGTCTGTTTTGCTAATTTTCAGATTTTTTTCTCGGAATTCCTAGTGTACTTTACAAGTTCAATAGGGGGACTGAGAAATGCCAGCAGCTCTCTTTCCTGTTTCCACCCACAGGTGCCCCATGCTATGCCAGCTGTGTGCAGAATGCTGTCTGTCGTGATTAGGTTGTGATTGTGCAGCATTTCCATTTACACTGCTTCTGCACCTCCTCATGGTTTAACTCCTTAATATTAATTTTCTAAAATAATTAAGGAGATGTTTTCAGTTATATTTTCCAGTTCTCTTCTTCCCCTTATTTAAAGGTGTTTGGTATAAGTCTTTGGGCGTTGTGGCACAAACTAAGGATATATTTCACAGCACTGTATATATGGCAGTCAGAAAAATTGACTTTATTTAGCTTTTCTGAAAAGCCAAATAAATTTTTGAGTAACTTGAACTCATGTCCTATTACAGTCTAACTGGCAGGCATAGTCTCAGGCCTTTAAAAATGTCAAAGCATTGTCAGTGAGGCTTTAATGGCAGAAGAGTTATTTATTTGTAGTTAAAATCCAGCAACTTTCTGTAGAAGTCACAAGAGGAAATTTGATTTTTAAAAAATTATTCTCAGTTTGAAACTGCTTGTACTTTATTATAGTGCTGATTTTTTAAAATAATAGTTAATCATTAATCAGAACTCCTTGCAGCAACCAATTTTGTGTAGCTTCTACAAACAGGGTTTTTTTTACATTTCAGTCAGTTTCTAATTTGATTTCCACATCCTGTTTTTCTGTGGCACTTACCTGCTCCAGTGAAATTGTTCAAGGAAATTTCATAATCATTAACTCTCTATCTGCATTTCCATGATGACTCTTCTTTCATAGAAATTGAAAGAGGACCACAAAACTGGCTATAGAAAATAGAAACATAAATCCTAGGACTGGTTTGTATACCCTGGAAAGAAAGCAACAGCGTTAGCATATCTCCAGCTTATCCCTGATTTCATTGTCACCTGCTCTTGTATTAGCTACCAAAATGGAGTGAGACACTCTTTAAGATTACCTCAGACTGATGTGACATGCCATTCATATCACATTGTCATGTCAGGGGTGGTATCTCATCTGATAATAAAATATCAGATAATAATACTTGGCAGCTGTAAGGCTTCCTGCATTTAAGAGCTGCCATCCAAGCCTATTTCACAAAAGGCAAAGTATTGCCTATTAAGCCTCCTCAAGTAGTGTTATTCACAAGAGTCAGCAAAGCCATGGAAAATTTATTTTCACATCATCACCACTCTTTATTTGTTTTTATTTCTCACCTGCCTCCTTCATGCTTTCCATTGATTACTGCATTCTCTTTTTTCTGATTCAGGCATATTGGAAGCTCCCTGTATGAAAAGGTTGCACTGCAAAACTCACAGGAAATTCCTTTATTACCTGTCCATAAAACTGACAATGATCAAGAGTTATGTAATTTTGCTTCTGATTTATTGCAGGAATTTCCCCCTTTAAGATCTTACCACAAAGAAAATCCTGCATGTTTATTATGATGCTTATGTTAAGACATTTTCTGTTTGTGCTAAGGCTTTCTTTAAAGTTCTGTATGAAGAGATATGTGGCATTTATGCTTTAAAGAGGCAGAAATTTTTGGTGGTTCTTATGACTGACAAGAGAGTATTAAATCTTAAACAGTAATTGAAATAAATACATTAATATTTAATTTAACATATGAAAGGGCACCTGGTTCCTGTTCCTGAAGTAATAGGAGCAATTAACTTGGATTACATTTAGGCTTTTGTTTAAAAGGTTTGTAAACTAAGTAATGGAGATATTTTATGATTAGCTATCCTTACGCAACATTTATGAAGTCAGACTTGTTTTCCAAGACAGTTTCAGTGTTAATCTTTAACAACCCTGTAATTCAGATAATACAGTAATAGAAATGTGATGTTAACCAATAGAATAAAAGCACTGAGGATATTTTGAAGTACCTAACTGATATTTATAAAAGACCATTAGGAATTATTTAGTTGGAAATTATTTTCAGCTGAGATTTCTGTATATCTCCTTATCTTGTATCCAAAGATCTTGCAAAAGAAAAAATTGTAAGTTCCAGAGTTAGAAAGGGTTTGGTTTTGTTTGAAGGCCTATGAACTAAATGGACTTTACAGACATTAAACAGGTATATCTCATTGATTTTATTGTGAGTGGTATTTCTATAATACTTTCCATTTGATTCTTCACAGGGGTAAACAAATTAAAAAAAAAGATGTTTGACTGGACTCTTTATCCAAACGTTTATAGTTGAAGGATGGCTTTTGAAAGATTGTATATCCTCCAATTAATACATTGGCAATTATGTAAAATTTATAAATTAGAGTGAATCTCATGGTTCCAGTTTCTGAAGCTGTTCTCAGTGTATAAAATCAGAAACTGTAATCATATCAAAAGTCAGTTTTAACAAACAAAGCCTGCAGACTTTCAAGTAGCATTTTCCCAGTTGACTAGGCTTTCCATTCAAGAGTAAACAAAAACAAAGGTGCTATTGAAAAGGGAATAATGTAGACAAATAATCAACAGCATTGGATAGATATTTTTCACTTCATAAACTTCAAATTGGTATATTTTAACAGCAGATTTCTCTTTTATGCTTCTTACAATGAGTTTAAAGTTAATCTAACTAACAACATAAAGAATGTCTCCTGAAAAAAAAATCACTGCCTTTGGTCCTTGCTGATCTAATAGCTATTATTCAAATAACTAGTCTAAGTAGTGTCTGCCTGTTAGCACATGGCAGTTTTTGCATAGAAGTGATTTACGATCATACACCTTGTATTTTGTTCTAGGGATGAGTGGAGTTTTTTGTACATTTTCTGCTCATCCGAGTGAAGTGCAAGGCTGAATTTACAGTATTTAGTAGTGACCTGATTTGGAGGACAGCACATCTTAAAATAGGACTTGTCATTCTTAACCTTCCATCCAGAAATTATTTAATCTAGACAAAATGTTTTCTGCTTTTCCTGAGTGGACCTTGTATTTATCAATTTTGGATACTTTAGATAGTCTTCCTTAATTGTAATGCAAAAAGACCCATCAGATATAACTAACACTTAACCAGGTTTGCTCTATGGAGAAATATGGTATTGCTGCCACACAAAAGTAGCAGGTGGTGGTAGAAGTGTGGGTCATTCCTGAGTTCCATGTGATCACTTTTTAGAGCTGGAAAACATTTATGTGTGGTGTTACTACTCAAGAATGGACAGGTTTTGTCATTTGTATTATCAAGGGCTTTTAAAGTTTTTTTTTTTTTTTTGCTGGCTTTTTTGTTTGGTTGGTTTTGGTTGTTTTGGGAGGTTTTTTGGTCCAGATTTGCAGTGATTGAAACATCATTTGTAGCCAGAGATTCCTGGAAATGTCCCCAAGGATTTGGTGTATGGACACTTCTCAGCTAAAAACAAAGTAGAGTAGTCTCTGTGGCCAAGGCATGGAACCAATATGTTTGTTTCAAAGAATCTAAGTTTGTTCTTTCCACAGCTTTTGATACAGGTCAGTGATTCCATTAATGTCACCTGATAAGCAAACCACAGCCTTTATAAATTAATGATCACATGCCCTTGGAAACCTAGCCCTTGTTTTAATTTAAAACAGAAGTTCTTTAATTCTGGGAGGTTTTTTCCCCCTATTTGGAATCAGTCAACTGTGTATTATCTTTCTGCCATGGCAGCTCCTGAGTATGCACTGAAAAAAATCGAAGTCCTGTGTTAATTCCTACATATTATACGCTTATTAATTTTACTGTGATTTGTTGGATGGAAATATATGGTATATTATTCCAAGGAAAAAAAAAAAAAAGCCAACACATAAGGAACCAGAGCATTAGAATCTCTTACTTTCAGAATAGCAGTTCTGGTATTAAACAGTGACATTGCCACTTCTTCCCTATTGTTCCCCATGTTTTATCCTGGATATTGATAGGATTGGCAGACACAACCCCCTAAGAGAATGTAAATATGGAGGTTTTCACTATTTCTGCACTATAGAAAAAAAACAGTACAAACAATAATAATTGAAAGTGGCTTGATCCTTTCAGGAGAACTAGCAGCTTTTCTAACATCTCTCAAAGCATTAGTCTACCAATGAGCTTGAGGCACACACACAGGCATGCAGGCCCTGTGATTTTTGCCTGTACTTAAAAACATGTCAGCCTCACTGGGCTTATCTATTCTTAAAGAAGAAACACTATAAAGCTGCTTTAAAGAGAAAACCTGAGTTATAATATGTGAATTCATTTAGCAAATCTACAACCTCCAATCCTTAGCGGTTATGGGGAATTAATTTTCATGAGATCTGTCTTCTGCATAAAAAGAAAGTTAAGACATCAAATAGATTGGGGTGGGAAAGTGAGGTTAATGTTTCCAACAGGAAAACCAAGGCACACAGATTGTTCATTCCTATCAGGTAGGAATCCAGTCAGACTATTTCATGCATTCATATAGTGTAAAATGTACAGTCCCAAACCTGAAACTTGGGCTGATTTGGATACAGATTATGAATGGAGGGGTCAAATTCAGCTTTTTGATACAAATCATAAGACTGTTGAACTCAAAAGGAGTCAAAGGTATAACAGATGAGTGCAACATAACATGGAGGCATACTGAGAGCCTGAGCTTACTCTGAAGTGAGCTTATTCTAGGAGACTTGCCATCTCCCTGTGGAATTCCTAGTCCATTTGACACATCAACAAAAAGAATTGTCAAGATAAGAACTAACATTTTAGCTGAGAAATTGCCAGGGAGACTAAAATCCAGTACATTCAGATTAAACCCAACCTCTTAAGGAGGTAGATGTGCTATTTTAAATCTTCCCTGAAGTGGGAGCATTTGAGTTTGAAATTATTTTTCTTTCAGTTACTGAGGGGGCTAGGAATATTTTTCTTCGTTCTGACTTGGTACACAATTTTGAGGATATTGGAAAGTCTCTGTAAAGCCCAACCCCTCTCTCTCTTTTTCCTCCTTTCAGCTGGGGCTTTTATTCCAGGGCCTGTGCTATTTTTTGATATTCCTCACCTAGACCTTAGGGCTGTAAGAGATGTGGTAGTGTGACTTTTTGCTGGCTGTATGCCGTTCTGCTCAGCATGAATTTCCCAAAAAGGAAAAGCATTGTGCAGTTAGCATGAATCTGGTAACTTTTTCTGGGCGTGACATTTAATATCCTGAGCAATTCTAAATGTGTCTTCAATCTCATTCATTTTGCTAATTGTTTGTGAAAAATGAACATTGCAGGAGCTGAAGTTCCCTGCTTGAAGGAATAAGTAATGCTCTTTTATATGTTTACAGGCTCATTAAAAAAAAAAAAAAAAAATAACCCCCTGACTGCTCTGAGAATGGAACAAACCTGAGAATGAAATGGTGGAATTGAGTCTCCTGCTTTTCAGGGTAGCCCTATTTACTGAGCAGACTTTCCAATCCTTCATTACATCTATATTTATTTATGCTTGACAGTATTTTATTAAAAACTTGAATGGTATTCGAGTCAGACTCATGACAGAAATCTGCTCTGTAGGCAAGGAAAACAGCTGTACTGTGGAAGATCAGCCTTGTAGCCTGGGTTGAACAAACAGGGTAAAAAAGATGCACAACCAAGTATGTACAAAGTATCTCACAATTGCTGAACCTGACTGCAGATTTAAAAATGGTCAAGTCTCATACCAAAGTGTTAAGGTGCAAAATATTCCTTCTTACCAAACAGGTGGATTCTTATTACAGCCATGCTACCCATCTCACCTAATCCTGTGGTGTCCAGAGTCTTCCTAGATCTCACTGAAACTGAGCTCTGCATACCTTGTGCACTGGGGTCTGTACATAGATGCTTTCAGACTGTACAGGCAAGTTCAAAATAGAGCAATTTCCTGTGTAAGGCATTGATGAGACAATAGATCCCTTTATGAGGCTCTGTTTGACTACAGAAATGAGCAATTGTTCACATTATATTTAATAAACCCCTTGGCACTCTGTTAAAAGGACCTATCTTTAGCTGAAGTCTTGGCATGAATGTACTTCCAGAGGTTTTAATGACCTTTCACTTTTTGAGGTGTTCTTTATTTAAACTAATGAAAATGAGCTCCACTTAAAAGGCTTTTAAATGCTGATTAAAAATTAAATCAGCTGTTCATTATCCCCAGGTGGCCTTGTTCTAAGAACAGTAATTCAGAGTGAGTCAAACAAGTAGTATATTTTTATATGAAGCTAGATCTTGATTTGGGAGAATTTTATTAGACCTGTTTATGAATCATCACCAACCTTTCAACTTCCAATGAAAATGGATTCTCCCCTCCATTTCTGTCCCATTTATAAGAAATAAGGAAGAAAATTAAGCACATTTCTAAAGATTCCATGTGGCACATCTAGCAGAAATGTAAATATCTGCAGTATTTTCAAACAAGCCAAATATTGATGTAGTCAGTGCTATCACATTAATAACAATATAAACAATATTAATAATGATATAAATGGAAATATTAGCTTTAGAACGTCTTACTTTACATATTTGCTAAATTTTCTCCAGGGCTGGAAAAGTTTCAGAAACATTTACACACAAATGAATAATGACAGAACCTCAGTGGATTAGCTTTCTTTGGTTGGGTGGTGGTGTTGTTTGGTTTTTTGGTTTTGGTGGGTTTGGCATTTTTTTCCATTATGGCTGCTGAGAGCACTGGTGTGGGATTCAAGCAGTTAAACATTATTTAAAATGCTGGGAGAGCAAAGTTTTCAAGTTTATTAAGGATAACTTATCTGAGAAGCATGAACACTCACTGCCTGAACACTAAGATAGTTTTACAGAACTTTTCCTGCGCTTTTCAGTTACAAAATTTCACTTTAGATAAAGAACTTCCTGATCTTGGAATGCAAGCTTAACTAGTAAGAGATACATTTGCACAGTGCAAGATATTGGTGATCACTTTGAGAAAAGATAAGGCAGCACATTTTTGAGAACATTGAGATATAATAAGAAAGAAAATATTGTTATTCCATGCAAACCCCTGTGTTACACCACAGATAACACTTTCTTTGTTGTTTTTATAGTCCATATGACTCTTTGCTCATTATTACTTGAAGCAAAATGAATGCCCAAGGGTTGCTGGGTGAAATACATTGCAGAGTATTAGGGGAGCTATGCAGTATTGTTACTTTGGTCTTGCTGCAGCCAGAAAGATGGAAAAAGCAAGCCCTTGTTGGCTGAAGAGTTTGAAATTACCTTTCTTTAACAGATTATGGCCTTGAATCCTGTACCCGTCTACAGTTATCTGTTAGCTCCTGTTACAGTGGCTGCTGTGGGGATGCTCCAGGAGCACATCCTTATTTTCACACATTGCTTGAAAAACCCAGCAGAGCTGAACAAAGCTGTGTATCCCAAAGAGCTGCAAGGAAAGCTGGCTCAGTGCTGGTAGCCAGCTGGTCCTTCTCTGACCCCCATTCGTGAGTGCTTTGTCTGGCAAAACTTGTAGGTGACCAGGACGCTGCTGTCCCCAGCCTTATGAACAGAGTGCAAGAGACTGCTCTGGGATGTTATGAAGACAGGGCTGCAGAGACATGAAGGTGTCCTACAGCTTGGGTGGGGGTTATGCAGCCACACTCACGCGCCTTTTAGCTCGTGACTTTCTAATGGCTGCTGGAATTGGGCACATGACACCAGGGAATGCAGCGTGTGTGTCTGAGGTAATGAGCAAACACCCCTAAATAGGATGCCTGGCTGGAAAAGTATTCAGACTTTGGTCAGTGAAACACTAATGTCCCCTCCCACCCCCCAGGGTAAAAGAAGTTTATTTTTTTCCTGTCCTTATTGGAGAAAGAATAATAATTTAATTGTAGAGTAAGATTCCACTTTAAATGTCAAATTCTAGGAATCCTTTCTACTCCAATGTTAATGCAGAGCAGATTGTAATGCAGTGGTAAGTGCATGCCTAAAACAATGAGAACACTGATGTTTGAAGGATGTCCTTGACTGATAGCTGTATTTAATTTTACAAAGTAATTGGAAAAAAGTTTTTTCCAAGGTTAATGAGCTTTGTCCTAAAATCTCCTACTGTTCTGCTGCTGAGGAATCTTCACTATGACTATGGAGAAAATGTATTTGTAGAAAGTATAGTGCTTTGAATGGAAAAAGCCAAAAATTATACATTTGGAAAAAGGTATTAAACACTACATGGACAGCGTAACCCTAGCTGTCTGCTATATTGGTATATTAGTATTGCATGCAGTGTTGCACTCAGCAGAGCTGGGATTCTATTCTTCTACCTGTCATGTATTATTATTTTTTAGCACAAGTGTAGGAGCCTATATGAAAAGCCATGCCTTTTGGGAAAAATATAGGGAACTGGAAACTATGCAAACACCAATAAATAAAGAGCATAGCACAGATATTTCACCTTGAAATTCATTCCCTCCTTCCTTACTGTTTCTGATTTCAGAAAACCCTATAGGTGTTTTTGATGTTTAGTCTTTTTTTTTTTTTTTTTAGTATTTATTTTAAGTGGTTGTAAGAAATTGTCACTTTCTGTGCAAAGAAATTATCACTTCCTGTTCTGTTTTATATTCTCTCTACCTCCCCTGCAAACAAAATGATTACTTTCCAGGGGAAGAATATTTCTGTGGAGAGGTCAGATCTGTGTGAGCAGAGGAAAGAGATTTAACAGGCTCAAAAAGACTGGGAATGAGAATATATTACTGCCAAGATGTTTGTTTTTCTAGTAAATCTCTAATCAGACATCAAAGACGTGATGTTCCTTTTCACCAGCAGTTTTGGTGCTTTTTCACAATTAGAGGGCACTGTGATTCTCGTTGTTAGCAAAAGTTTATAAATTCTCCATTGTGGATGGAGTTACCCCTCCAAAAATGGTTTTTCCCCCCCCCCAGTTGTCAATACTTTTATAATTACTTCCTCTGTGTATCCTTAACTTTCCTGCTTGAGAGCATTGCTAAATGAAAACCTTTCCTGCCCCTGGGCTGGATCCAAAGGTTTTGTGTTCTCAAGTGTTCATTGTTGCTGTGTCCTGCTCTAATGTGCCTTGTTTACTTACAGGAATAAATCACTGGCTCATGTGAAGCATGTCAGCTCTCCAGATGATCTATCAGGGCAGTTAAGAGCTGCTCATATTTCAGTTCACTGTACTCTTAACATAACTACAGCATTCTCAGTCTCATTTAGATGTCAGAAACTACCTAGTAAAAATAGCACAAAACTTTGTTTAGATTTATTCATCCTTCTTTATAGAGCAAATTAATGTAGTTGGAATGTGGGGCTGCCTTAAGGAAAATTTAAGCTGAGCTGGCATGTCTACCTGGACGATTGCTCCAGACCAGGACAGTTTCAGCAGTTCTGTTGACACATAGCAAGATGTCTAGCGGCTGTGACTTTACTGCTTGCAGGGGAACATCCCCTGTATATTTAGCCTAAAATGTGATGCCACACCCTCCATAAACTTAAAATATTTTCTTGCTTCCTTCTGGTTTTTTGAGTGTATTCAGTGTTGATCTTGGAGTAGTTTTTAAATGGAAACAGTTTCATTTAAAAGCACATACTTAATCTATGGGTTATGACTTCCTTTAAACAATGTCAACTCTGTAACATGAAAAAATAATTACAATTGAAAAGCTGATGCAATAATTAGATCCTTCAAGAATTACTTAGTTGCAGCATCTAAAAGAAGACACAAGACTGAGATGTAATCCTAGTCAAGCCTTCTGCTTTTTTACTCTTCATGTTATTGAAGTAAGCTTTACTGAACAAGAAGATTCTGAGATGTCTGAAGATATTTGCATGCGTGCTATGAAATAAATGAAGCTATCATTTAAATCAAATGTAGCCATCATTTGAATACTCTCAAAGAATATTCTTTTTCCAAGAGGTTTATTACTACTACATAAGGAGTAGTGAATTGGGCATTCTTAGTGCTACTGGGAAAAGTAATAAAGAATCATTGCTGGTGGTTTTATAATAAAACCTTAAGGAGAATTATTATTATTTTGGGCAGACCTTAAGTTTATTTAGCAGCAAGGAAAATGTATGTCAGGAGAGGACATCCCTATTCCCCTTTTTAATTCATCCAATCTTGAGGAATGGTGCAAACACAATTACTATTCTAAAGTGATAGAATCTACATTTACATCTCTGATTTTGCTGAAAGGTGTGTAAAACCTTACATATTAGAATTCTGTGTGCCTGAGTAGGCTTCAGCAGAAAAATTATTGTTTCCATTTTGACTTAATCTCAGATGATTGCCTTTGGATCAGTCTGTTTTACATGCCAGAATAAGAAAAATAGGTTAACTTTGCCAGAACCACCTATTGTGCCAAATCAGTGACATTCTGTTTATTTTGCCATTCCCAGCATGGAGGATAAAGGTCTTATTATAGAAGTTGTTTTTGGTGTTTAAAAAAAATTACCCTGAGAACACAGAGAGGATGTTGTGACGAAACTCCCCAAGTGAAGGTATGTGTACTTGTGCCTGGAAGAACTGAAAAATGGTATTTGAAATAGGTCAGGCTATTTATATAACTGTAGGCAAACACACCCTCAAGTTTTCCTATGGGAAACTCTACAGAAAAGCCTATCTTGTTCCTGTGGAATAAGTTTAGTCTCATGAAGTAATTATGAAGTCAAAGTCAGGACACTGAAAGCAAAGAGGTTGTGGGAGGCAGCTACAAGCTTCATTCTGCAGGGCAGAAACAGGGATAAGATAGTGTTGATGGGACTGCTGGCAGCCCTTAGGCCACACAGTCAGACTAGAACTTGTCTGAAATAACTTTGCCATAATGCATACTACGGTCATCAAGTCTTCAGCACTGCTTCGTTCTTGCCTTCTGTCCTGGCTTGACACACTCCTGGATGCAAAGAGGCAGAGAGAGATGTCTCCTTAGCTGAACATCTAACACCAAGCTGGAGTGCTCCTGCAAGCTCCAGAGAGCAGCTTGCTGTCTCCTTTGGCTTCTCCTATCTATATGAGATCAATCAGAATTGAGGAAAGCCTTAGAAAATAATTCTGTCATCTATCTATCCATCTATCTATCTATCTATCTATCTAATCTGTCTATCTATCCCTAGCACTGCAGGATTGTTTCTCCAGTGCTTGGAAGGGAATGCCCAGCCCAGGTCTTCCTTGAGAAGATTCCAGACATGTTAGAAAGACAGCTAATGGACAAGATGCAGTAAATATCCAGAACTCCAACAAACTCACTATTTGATTTCAGCTTATGCTACAAAACCTGTAATTGTTTCTACAAGCTCATGCACTTCAGAGTCTTATTCAGAGAGTAGCTTGTTCACTGTCTTTGTGTTTGCTACTCAGTCAGTGTCAAAATAAATTTCTAATACTGCTGTAGAAGCATCTATAAACTAACCTGCAAACACAGAAGAATGAATCACTAAATAATATTCTTTCATTCATCAATCTAGTCATAGGGTCAGAAGATGCATTGTTGGTATCTTAGGGATTGCCAAGGTGTTATTTTCATGAGAAGATAATTATTGTCACACATCAAATATAAGGATACAATGTGTCTGTACAAATGCAATATGGGGTATTGTTATAAGGGACTAACAAAAAAAATCATACAGACTTGAGTAATCACTTGAAGACTCTAATTTATTTTGCTGCTCATTCAGAACAAATCAAGCAAAGATATGGAGGATGAGCTAGCCATAAGGATTGCTCAGGGTTGTCTTAAACCTCATAAAAGGGGTTTACCTCATAAAAAAGATTTACAGTAATGAAGCATTTTTTGAAGTTATTTTCCCTCCCTCTTTATGAATTTGGAGATGTGTTGGCAGCTCAGATATGATCAACAAGTCTTTTTACACTCGACTTTCTCCATAACCCTTTAAGCCAATATCCCATTTCGTTTTTCTGCTACATAGTTTGCCTTCATAAATTAGGTGCATATCTTTAGGATTAAATCCCTGAGCTCATCTCCTCTTTTGAAAACACTACAGCAGCTGATGCTCTTCTCTGTTTCAGCCAGCTTGCACACTCAGGCCAAGAAAGCCAAAGGCATAAAGAAATGTGGATGTTTGCTTGATCACTGGTAATCTGCAATTCAAGACTCACAACTGAGGTTTCTCCAACAGTTCCAATGCAGGCAGAATTGATTTCATGGCAGAAGAAGACAGATATTAATTCATCTCACATTATTTCCTAATTTTGTTTTTAACAACCACCCTTGAATGTTCAAACCTGCTTGAGAATATTCTTTAGGCATGAAAAACCCACAATATGAAAGAAAGAATTTGATGTTCTCAACGCCTTATGTAAATATATGAGCCCTGCAAGTGTGGCATTTAAAAGTAGTTTCTAAGAAATGCTGAACATACTTTGTGTTAAATTTTTTAGCTGAGATTTATTACACTAAATTTATGACCTCTTAAACATGATGTAAAAGTCTAGGCCTGCATAATTAGAAAGGCAGAGTGTTAATGCTCACATATTTAAAAAAACATCTGTACCTAAGTGTGGTAAAACAGCATTAGGGTAATGTTTTGGCTGCAGTCTTTCAAGGTACTTGATGTTCTCTGCACTCTCTCTCTAATAACAAAATGTAAACTTGTTGTTCTACCAAAGGTTTGTCAAGCTGTGGTTTCATAGTAATTTCTAACATATCACAGGAAGTCAATGTAGTTTTACTAAATCTCCACTGGAAGTTATTCATGTTGGTCCTTAACTGCCTGGCCTTCTCTTAAGCTCGGTGATTACATGGGAATGTAGTTCCTTCTTTGTTCCTTTTGTGGCAGACATTCTGGCCTTTCACCTCTCCCCTTCCCCTGCTGCCATCTACAGAAATCCACACTGGAGAGCCAAGCTGGAAAGGGGAGCCAAGAGCCAGCAGATATAATTTGTGACTGTGGGGACAATTCAGGATCCCTATGGCTAGTGCTTTCCTATGGCTTCTATGCAATCATGCTGATTTCTACCATCTTCCCTACTTACTCAAGGAGTTAACACATTAGATGTTTATAGAATTTTAGAATTAATAGAATTATCTTGGAAAATATCTTCAAGATCATTTGAGTCCAACCATTAACCCAACACTACCAAGCCCACCACATGACCCTAAGTGCTCCTTCTGCACATCTTTTAAATACCTCCAAGGATGCCGACTCCACCACTTCCCTGGACAGCCTGTGCCACTGCTTGACAATCCTTTCCATTAAGAATTTTTCCCTAATATTCAGTCTAAACCTCACGTGGTAACTTGTGTCTGCTTCTTCTTGTTCTACTGAGCAGGACCTGGCACTTTGACTTGTTGAACCCCATCCAATTAGCCTTGGCCCATTGATCCAGCCTGCAGAAGGTCTCTCTCCAAAGGCTTCCTGCACTCCAGTAGATGAACACTCCCACCCAAGTTGGTATCATCTGCAAACTCACTGAGGGGGTAATTCACCAGGTCATTCAAGCATAACCTGCATTTTCTAATCCCATGATGGCTGGGCCTGATTCCCTAGTTGTCCTGTAAATGCCATGTGGTAGTACTAGAGATGATCATACCCTACTCTGGCACTGAGGTCAGACTGACAGGCCTGTAGCTCCCCCAGTTCTCCTTCAAGCTGTTCTTGTAGACAGGCATCACATTTGCCAGCTTCCACTCAGTTGTGGCCTCCTCAGTTAATCACAGCTGCTGGTGAATGATGAAAAGTGACTCAGTGAGCACTTCCACCAGCTCTCTCCATATCCTCGAGTGGATTCTATCCAGTCCCATAATGTTTTGCATGTCTAGGTGGTGTAGCAGGTTTCTGACCATTTCCCTTGGAGGCTTCTTTCTGCTCCCCATCCCACTCTTCCTGCTCAAGAGGCTGAGTACCTGGAGAACAACTGGTCTTACTAGTACAGACTGAGGCAAAGATGCCATTAGGTACCTCAGCTTTTTCCTCATCCTTTGCCAGTGCTTCCCCCCACATCCAATAAAGGAGGGAGATTGTCAGCCTTCCTTTTTTTGATACTGTATTCATATAAATGTTTTTTGTTTTCTTTTACAGCAGTAGTCAGATTAACTTCTAGCTGGACTTCATCCCTTCTAATTTTTGTCCAGCACAACCTCACAACATCCTTATAGTCCTCCTAAGTGGCTCAAACCTTCTTCCAAAGGTCATAAATCCTCCCTTTTTTTCCCCTGAGTTCAAGCCAAAAATCTCTGTTCAGCCAGGCCAGTCTTCTTCCTTGCCAGCTCATTTTTTTGGAATGGCCTGCTTCCACAATTTCAATGTTTCCTTCCTGAAGCAGATTCAGCCTTCCTGGATTACTTACCCCCTCAGGACTTGCTCCCAAGTGATTCTCTCAACTAGTCTCCTAAACTGGTCAAAAATCTCCCTTTGGAAGGTGACAGCTCTGCTGACCCCCCTTCTTCTCCAGGAAACAAGAACTACCGTTTTGGGATCACTGTGCCCAAGATAGCTCTGACCATCAGCTCATCCCCCAGCCCTACTCTTTTACAAACACAGGTCCAGCTGGAACCTTCCCTAGCTGACTCCCTCATCAGCTGTGTCAGGAAGTTCTCTTCCACACACTCCAGGAACCTCCTAAACAGTTCCCACTCTGTTGTGTTGTACTTCCAGCAGACATCTGGTAAATTGAAGCCTTCCAGGAGAACAAGGGCCATGGATAGTGAGATTTTTCCCAGTTGTTCAGAGAATTCTTCATCTGGCTCTTCATCCTGGTTGGATGGTCTGTAACAGACTCACACCATGATATTTGCCTTTTTGGCCTTAACCATAAATGCTCAACCATATCATCACTACTGTTAAGCTCTCAGCAAGTGCAACCCTCCCTGACATAGAGGGGTACCCCCTGCTTATCCATTCTGCAGAGTTATCTTCTATTCTCAGAAATTAATTATTTAAGTTACTGCTTGATGTGAAAGTGTAGACTATTATTGTATTGACAGTGTTAATATTTAATGACCTAAGGCATAGGGAGGAAGAAGGAAATCAATATTTGTGCAGTGTTTTCCATCCCTTTAGAGAGCTACAAAATTTTTGCTCTCTTCTGTGTATCCATGGATGGTACTAATATTAATTGGAGCAAGTTTATTTGTTGGGAACTGAAACAGGACTTTCAGACTCGTAGTTATTTTATTCTAGCTGGTCTTACTGGTAGCAGGAAGCCAGAGGCTGCCTGACTTCTGTAACATGTTTAAAATGTCAAAAATCTTCCTTCTCTGAAAAGGGGAAGTTTTTCTCTGAAGAAAATTCCTGGTCTTGATAAACTCTCAAGACTTTCATAATTAAAAATGAGGGATCCATTTCTAGTGTATACATATTTCAGAGAAATCAGTTTATAAAAGTACAGAAAGAAAAGGCTGGAAATCCAATAACATACGGGGAAAATTCTGAGGTTGAAATCAGATATGTTTCTTTTCAGTAACGCAGTAATCATTGGTCTATCTCAAGACTGGTCCACATAGACAAGGTGTTCACTTTTTCAGACACTCAATTTTACAATAATGTAGCTGTTGTACAATAATTCTCTCTTTCTGCTCTTAAGAATTCAAAGTGTATAGCAAGATGGATATGGAGGAACTTTGTGTTTCCTTCAGTGCTGGGCAACTTTGGAGTTAATTTGGAATGAAAGTCTGTGAATGTACTGCATTCTAGCAAATAGAATTGGAAATGGATGTTACTGCTTGACAATGCAAAAAATTCAACAAGCTTTTATCTTTGCAGCATGGTTTTGGATGTCTTTGGGCTAGGAAAAATCTCCAAAGA
Source organism: Taeniopygia guttata (assembly GCF_048771995.1). Taxonomy (NCBI): domain Eukaryota; kingdom Metazoa; phylum Chordata; class Aves; order Passeriformes; family Estrildidae; genus Taeniopygia; species Taeniopygia guttata. The sequence continues at coordinate 8,076,475 of NC_133031.1, read as the reverse complement.
AAAAAGAGAATTATTTTTCAGGTTGTATCCTTGTAAATTATGAGCATAAATCTCAGAACAACTGAGAAAGGAGACAATCATCTATCTACTATGCCTTGTGGACTAACTGTCTGTGTAAGCAAAAAATTGATTGCATACACCTTTCTGCCAGGATGCTGCAAATACCCATGAGACTGCAACGGATGACAAGACAGAGCAAAGCCTACTTTTTAAAAGGTGTCCATAATCTGAAAGAAGTGACAATTAGGCAGCAGGCTCAAAAGTTTCCAAATTTATTAAAAGTCCTACAAACTGTGAAGTCAGCCATTCTGTTAAGCTGGTTTGGGTCTGTGTTTGCTGCAATCCCCAGCTGGATGGCCTACATCTCACCACTATTTAGCATCTAGAAATTTAGCCAAACACCTCTGGGGACAGACATTATCTGGGTTCTGGTTTGCTGCACTCTGGGTTTGGGGAATTCTGAATGAGCAGTGGCTTAACCAGGTCATTTGTGGGAAGTCAGTCAGGACCTGTGGAAGAGCTGTCCAAGTACTTCTGGCCAGATTTGTAGACAGCACCGAGAGAGTGTGTGCGTTGATTTTATTTTAGTTCATGATGGATCTTTGGATCCAATTAGTTCATTGTACACCAGTGGTAGATTTAAGTCTGCATCAACTGCACTCAGAATGGCACTAATGCACCTTCTAAAACTTGATGTTTAATATTCCTAATAATTAAAACCAGAAGATGAATATCACAAACAAAAAATTGATTCAGGTCAGTATTAGAGAGAGTTATTCTTCACAGAAGCAACAGAACTTTTCCTCTGATCAGAGCTGGAAAATTATTCTGAGTACTGCTGTGGAAGGCTGCTACAGTGGATATATGGAGCTATATTATTCTTTTCCTTCTCTGTGGAAAAGTTAATTTGCCAAAAAGTTCAATTTTGGGATCATTAAATCTTGGCAATACTGGCAGTCTTCAGTGAATGGTTTTGTCTTTTTCTCAAAGCTGGAGTGAAAAGTCAGGTATCAAAGCAAAATACTTTAGGGGTCAGGAAAAAAAATTTTGCTTCCAAAAGTTCTCTGTGTAGCTTGTCAAGGATCTGTGTCCACCAGCCTACCAGTCTTTCTCTGTGGAGAAAGTACCTTTATTTCTCTGTGGAGTGGCTTCTTACATATTGCTTTGTAGATCTCTGGTAACCTTTAGAACAATTTCTTTGCATCAGTCTCCTCTCAGAGACCTTGCCAGCATTTCCCAACTACATTGTTGCCTGCTCAGGAATCACTTGCAGTTGCCAATGATTAGACCTCTGACATGGGTGTAACAACTTGCCTATGGGCAGCATATGGGAAACGACTTATTTTCATTACTCTGAGTCTTGATTAAATTCCAAAGGAACTTTTCACAGTCTCTTAAAATACATCTGGGTGTCTTAATTTTCTTCTGAATATCATGGAATGATTAAAGAATTACCTCCTGGGATTTTCAGTGTATGATGCGACTGAACTGAATAATTTGGCTTCACACCTAAGAAATATTTCCATTTAAAGAATTGTCTTTATGGAGGTCAAACTTCCACATCAGATTTCCCCTAGCCCCCAGACAACTCACAATCTCCTTCACTTTTTGTGACCTACTTGTGAAATTTTTCAGTGACTGTCCTGCTGAACTGATTCAAGATGGGGAAATAATGCTCAAATTGTTAATCCTTATTCTTCCATCAGGAAACAGCTGAAGGAAGGAACTTGAGCATGATATGTATTAATGGAATTGAAGCCGGGCTGAAGGGTGCTTCTGAGACATGAAACACAGTTTTCTTTAGGGTAATCTTCATTAGTACAGAGGGCCCTTTCTTCTGTTGGCTCTGGAACAGTAAGGGAAGATAAATGTATCACAAATCCTTAGTAAAAAGATTTCTCTAGACAATGCATATCAGAATAAGGAATAGAAGTACGTGTTTGGTGCTGGAGGCACTGGCCCACTGGCACCAAGCAAGTCATCTGAACATTGAACAGGCAACAAACACTGAAGCACAGATGTACCTGAGTTCTATTTAACCTGTAAATAAATGTTCCTTTCACACAGAGGCTGGCTCTTCAATGGGGAAACAGGGCCATAAAAATAGAATATTTTTTCCTTTTTTTGAGCTTGGATGTTTTTGCCTATCTCTGCCAAACCCACTGCTTGGTTCCTTTACTTGCCAGTTCTGCTCAGCACTCTCAGTGCATTCAAGGCAGAGAGGTTAGGCTGAGACAGGATCCTTGGAGTCCCAGCTTGGCCAACTCAAGATACTACACAGCATTAAAACTGCAGAGCTGTGCCCTGATTCTGGGAGTGAATGAGTCCAGTTGGAATTAATGGATCTTCACCTGTGTGGAACTGCAGAATTGCATGTTCATGTGAAGATTTTCTGCTTAGAGACAGCAATTGTGCCAGTTTCTCACACAGAGAGAAGGGGAGGGGAAGATCTATAACATATGCTCTACAAGTAGCATATGTTTTATATATTGGATTTAGGATGATAAATGACATTCTTTTGTGTGTTTTGGCAAGATATTCTTTTGGACATGTGATGTATGGGATCTCAAATATTACATGACTGGATAGAAAAATACTATGTACTGACAGCTATGATCACAAACCTGTTATATATGCTCTCTCAATTGTATTAATTACATATATGTAGGCAGTACATATATGTATGGAAGACACTTTTTCAAATATATTTTCATGCAGTTTCACAAGAAGTTTTTTTGTCCTCTAGACAAAAGGCTGTATAGTTATACAGCTCTATGCAAAATACAGCTGCTCTCTGGTTTTGTCAGCCCTGTAAATGAGGTTAGGATACGTCACTAACTCAGTATTCCTCCCCATGCCCCCATGTGAAAGAACTGAAAACAATGTAGCTGATAATGTGAATATAACATTAGGCCCTGATTATTTTACCATCCCTTTAATAGCATCTGGAGCCATTACGCCAGACAGCTGATACAATTTCGAGTGTGGTTTTAAGGGCAGTCAAATATTGATGATTCAGTTTTATTCTGATATGAAGAACCATCATTCCTATCACGTAAATGCAGTGTCCAAAGCAGGGCGGGGAGCCCGGCAGCAGCAGCCCTTGCTGCACTCCCGCTGCCCGCCGTTGCAGGTGAGGCTGCAGCTCCGGACAGGGTGGTGACAGCTCCCAGTGCCATCTAGTGGTGCTCTTCCTGAAAAGAACTGGAGGAGGGACATGAAAAGACTGTCATTTCCCTGTATGATTTCCTGCTCGACTGGTGAATTCTTCCTGCGGGAAATGGTTAAGAAACTGTAATAGGTATTGGTCTAAGCTCAGGGACAACCTCAAAAAGCCTTCCTTTTTATATCCATGCATGCTCCTCTGCCTTTGCTTGGACTCTGGGATTAGGGAAAGGCTGAAGGAATCAGAAATACCTCATCTCATTTTCTGCACGGTGCTATGAAGTCTCCATACACTGCCCTTCTGTCCTCATCTCGATTTTTTTTTTTAGGCATTAGAAAGAAGGATAGCAGGGAAAAAAAGTCTGGGTGTTGCCTGTTTTCCTTTACTGGAAAATTTCAGTGCATTCATTTTACCTGATGTAGCAAACAGCAAGAAAAGCTCTATTCTTCTCCTCCTGTTCTTACCCCTCCCTCACACCCATTCTGCCAAGGGCTCTTGTAAAATCTCTCTTTTATATCTCACAGGCATATGTTTCAATTTTCACTCACTGGGTGTGATATTTGGTAACATACGGATGAGTCATATTAATAACTTACTGAATCAAAACATAAACTGCCCTCAATCATTGTGAGATGTGCTCTAGCCTTTGTTTTTGTGGTAGCACCTGTCCAGTCTTAATCCCATGGTGCTGTTTACTGCATCTGAGCTTTTCTCAAATGTGTTAGACCAAGAAATCTCATCAGTTCTAGCTCTAGCAGAAATATCTCTCCACTCTGATTTCCTGATGTGAATTTTCATTTTAGGCCAAGAAAGGGCTATGAAAATCCTTTAACACAAACCATCTGATGAGTCTCTTTTTAGAGCAACAAGCAATGAAAACTGTGGAAATCATTTAAGTAATATTTTTACTTTTTAAATAAAATATTGGCAAAATAAAATCAAAATGTTAAGAAAACAAACCCTGAGACTGTGTGTCAACATAACCACATATGCTATGAGCAATATGGGAGTATTTCTTTGCTGTACATTGTTATAATTTTCTATGCAATAGAACATCACAAAATCTGCCTTGAGACTGGAGTAATCTTACTCTGTATGACCAAGTCAGAAATCCTATCCTACAGTAAAGTCTATAATTTTTCCTACATAAAAAGTCTCCTGTTGGAATACAGTGATCACAGATCTTACTGAGAATGAGATTTCTAAGGCTCCCCTTATTGTTTCATGGCCAAAATGGCACAGAACTTCTTGTCCAGTAGGAAAAATATTAGATTCAATTATGAATTCCTGGAGGTGTAGTAAGAGAAAAAGAGTTCCTTTTCCACAGAAACACTCCACTTTTGCTGGATTTTGAACTCCCTCACTATTGAGGGAAACTTTCTTCTTATGGGGCCAGAGGGTGCTCACAAGAAACTGCACTGGAAACCCGGCAGCACTTGTCCTACCAATGCGGAGAGACAGGCAGGAGCCAGGTGGTTTGAGGATTTAATGCTTTCAGGTGTATTGCACGTGATTTTCCACCAACAAGCAAAGATTAAATCATCATTCTAGGACACACTAAGATTTGTAAGAGGATATCTGAGCTGCTTGAGAACACAGAGGCGGCAAACATCTCTCTTGGGAATAGATTCCTAACCCCCTAAGTCAGCCTGGAGCCGGATTCACAGTAGGCAATTCAGAAAGGCCCAGGAGATACAAAGGAGAGATCAAACGTGGCGTCCTTTAGCTGAAGGAAGCTCTTTCTTGAGAGGAACAGGATGACCCTTCTGTTTGGTGTGAAATAGGCTGTGTGGGTTATTTCTGTCCTGATTTTTTGCAGAGTGAATTTGCTATGTTGATGATGATGACGATAATAAAGATTATGGTTATCAGTGCCTGTTGCTGAGGATGTTCTTTAGACATTATCAACCTTTGCTCCTACTTATTTTTGTGGGGAAAATGATAGCACACAATGATTTCTAGGCATCAGCCTACTTCTCTGACTGTTTGGTCATGCAGCACGTCTTAAAGTAATGTTTTTGCCTAAAGGAGAATTGGAGTGTACATATCTAAATGTGACCTATGGCATGAGAAAAAATAAACAAGAATTCAAGCAAAGAGGTAGGACTTTCTGGTTATCCTGGAATGTTGTATGGATAATTAGGGCTTTTTCAGAAATTGCACATGGAGGTTGGTTTATAGATACTGAATTTTTTTAATTAAAAATTTTGTAGTAATATAAGAGATGAACTGTCTAGAAGTCGAGAGGAAGATTCTGTCAACTGTAAATGCAGGTACTGAGTGATACAATACTGCCAAACTACCTCAATGTTTAAATCAGTCTTGACTTACACTTTCTAAGAGTTTGTATCTTCTGAATTTTATGCTGCTAGTTTGAAAAGAAGGAAAAGGTAGTAAAAAACCAGAACCTTTACTGTTCTTGTTTAATGTGCTAGGGAAACTAATAGCTGAATGTTAGACATACTGATTTTGCATTTAGAAAATGACTGGATGCAGTTTCAAATCAACATCTCCAGTTAAAGCTGATTTGTTGTCAGTTTGTTTAATATGTACCATATAAAACAGCAGTAACAATCAACAGGGTGTGGTTTAGGACGTGGTAAGAGTATTTCCCAAGGGCCTTGGAAAATACTGCCAAAGCCTGCAATTCAGTACACATCTTAGAGCCTATTACTGTGCTAAGGCAATGAAGCCTTCAGTATTATTTGGGAAATCTGATACTTAATTTGGTGTGTTTGGTTTTTGGAATGTCAATTTTTGTGGCTAATTAGTAAGCTAACTCCTGTCTTTTCTAAATTCCAGTTATTTGTTCCATTCAATTTAGGTTATTTGCTTCAGAACCACATTTTACTAGCTTTTGAGCTGTGTAGGGAGATGGATGGCAACTTTCCTGAAACAACTTCCCTTCAAGTCCTGTGGTAGCACTGGTGATTGCCCTAAATGGCATTTGGCTCCTTTGGCCAGTCTGTCTTCTTTTGCAGATAGAACATGAGAGGATATAGAGACAAATCAGATGGATCTGTGTAATGTACACTAGAAATAGTCCTACCTGGAGAGCATGGGGCTTCTCCGAGCCCTCAGAGTAAAGATGTTGCTTCAGCTGCTTCCAGCTCCCTATTCCTCACCTGAGCCTCCTGCTGTAATGCAACCACAGCATTTTTATGGTTCATTCCCTCCTCCAAGGAGAGATGAATGGGAATCGATAGCAAGCCCTTCCTTATTTAAATATATTTCATCAGACAGCATAAATTTACTAGTGGATTAATGTTTCATGGAAACTATTGGGGTTTTAGGAAACTTGGAGCAAAATGCCAAGTTTCTGGACAAAAAGCTGCATACTAGTTGTTTTGATTCTGCTACTGGAGATCTTCTGGTGCTCTGATATTGTTGCTCCAAGGGTTCATGATATTTCTGTCTTCATGCTGAATACTCTGAGGGGCCTCTGAGGTCATTCTTACCACAGCATGGGAAAGGAACTAAAAGTTCCTTCTGTCCTGAGTTGTTCCTGGTATAGTGAAGCATAAGGAGCCTCTGAAGATAGACAAACACATCGTCTTTTTCCCCCACATTAAAACCCCCTTCTCAGAATTAATGTCTTTCCACCTTAAAAAGTTAGTTTTCAGCTTGTTTTGTATCAACAAGAATCTTTAAAATGTTAAAATTTTCATACTTTACTGGAATTTAGACCCGGGAGAATTTTAAGCTCTAGTGGCTTCTGAGCACTGAGACATGATAATGTCTGCTTTTCGTGATTGGTTATCTGACTAGAACCTCCCACTCCTTGATGCTTATTTATAAGGATCCATAGCCATCTTTTCAGCTTCCATGAAACAAGATGTCTTTTTACAGCTGGGAAACTGAGGGCCAAGAGTAATGTCATTTGCAATGTCATGCAAAACTCAGTGGAAAGCTTGGCAAGAAAGATCTTGATCTGATCTGACTCACAACGCCTTCTACTTGCCCTTCCATTCACACTCCAAAAAAGAAAGACTGCTCCTTCTCTCTAAGGACTAATGCTAGTAAAAGCTGGAAACAAAACACTCTATCCTCTACTCTTTCCTTTCTTCCAATGCTAATGTCCAGAGCCTTTTAGTGGCTCCATATTGCCATCATTTAAGCCCTGGGCACATGGAAAACCTCTCAGTGTTCTAAGGCGGTAAGAAATGGGAGGAAGTTGCGACTATAATCTCCCTATTAGAATGAAGGAATGCTGCCTTTGGCCAGGATCTTTTTACCCTCTTTCCCATTTAGAATTATATTTTTCTGGGAAATTCCCTTTTGAGTGCAACTGGCAGGAGTTTTTTGCCTTTCAGTTCCTTTTTAGGCAGTGAGTCTCTGTGTACAGCCAGGCCCCTCAGTGTCTAATGAGCCTGTACTAAGCTAATGCTTTGTGCCCTCATGCATCCAGCTCTGCAGCACTGATATGCAGTCAGGTTATGAAAGGTGAGAGTATAGTTCTGTAACACAAGCAGAGGACTTAGATACAGGGTTCTTTTGTCTTTTATTGTCTTGGTAAAAATGTTCTAGTGAAGATATGATAAAAAAGAAAAGTGGCTCTATTAAAAGAAAAAATAAATTTTTAAAGTGTTCCAAAATCTCCCTAAGATTCATCAAATTACCTGAAGGCAGATGATTGAAATAAATGTAAAAGAAGCTGAAATTCAGAGGTACTTATAAGATACAGAGACAAAAGTACTTCCGTGCGTTAAAAGTACAAAATACTAATTTTCTCCGCTGGAAAATGTACTGCAATTTGGTGTTCAATTAGTAGCTGATTAGGACCAGCTGTTGGGTGATGCAGTGGCTTGAGCAAAGAGTAACACATGAAATGGGCTCTGTGTCAGTAAGACGTCTCTGAGTCACATCTCTTCTTTGGCTGATCCTGAATAGGGGAGGGATAACAATTTTCTTTCTGAGTTAAGTTAGAGTGATGACTAAAATGCCTTTCCTTCATCATCCACTACTGACTACCTTAGGCAGCAAGGGGCTGGGATTCTCTCCATCCTTCTCCATATGAGGTGATGAAGCTGTTGGAAGAACTGGCCTTCTTTTTCTTTGTGTTGATTTCCATCTGGAGAGTGGCAGAACTCACAGGACCCATTGCTCTGGGTTTTGCTATTAAATGCGCTGTGAGTTGTGATAAAAGCAATGCTACTGTTCTTGCTGATGTGCAGCTGTTGGTACCCACCAGTGGAGCCCATGTCAGAGGTTTCTCCTCTGTGAGTGCACTGACACGATCTCCTTCCTTCGGCTTGCTGCTTCTTTTCATGGAACTGGTAGGAATTTTTCTGTTCCATTGCTGTTGCAGGTTTCATTAACAATGGCTAGAGGGTGTCCAAACTATTAGGGCAAGAAAATGGTGGCAGCAAGGGATGAAAACATTTGCATAGTATGATCACAAAAGGTTTGTTCTCATGTGTGTTCTTTTTCCTTTTTCTAAAGCCAAAATATTTCTGAATTTGGTGTGAATTTCTGGAGAGTTGGCCTGAGACTTCAATTTCTTTGTCAAATCAACTATTAAAATATTTTCTTGAAGTTCCATCCAGTAACCCTGGTTACTTTTCAGTGTAGGCTGGTAAACAGTTTGGAGAAGAGTGGGTCTTTTTAGAGTACCACTTAGATATACAGGTCATTTTATAGTGTAATTCAAAGAGTCTTTCATACCGCAGGATGGAGAAAATGGTACCAAGGCAGCACGTATCTTAAGACTCAGTGTCAGCTTCTGGTGCTCCTGCATTATTACTGTTATTATTATTATTATTATTATTATTATTTATTATTATTATTATTATTATTAGTAGTAGTAGTAGTAGTAGTAGTAGTAGTAGTAGTAGTAGTAGTAGTAGTAGTATTCAAGCTGAAGAGGCATACCATAGAGCAGCATGACAAAGAAACAGGACAAATAATTTGTTTAATTAAAAATCTACATCAGGATCACAAATGTATAGTAAAAATAACAAATCCTCCTTTGTTCTTACTTAGAATATGTGAACTTGATGATACTAAAGAGAATAGATATGAGTCCAATAAACAGAAATACTACCTTTATTCAGTGTCTGGTAAATCTGTTAAATTCATTGTCAAGGAAGGTTACCTAGACTAATATTGCAGCAGGACACTTTAAAGGTGCTGAATCATTTGATGACCACTAACTACTTCTAACTCCTTAAGCTGTGTGAAATCTCATGCTTCAAATTGTACACAGATAGCAAACCACTTTTCACTGCTCTTTTCTTCCTTTACATCAGTGGCTACAGTTTGGCTTCAAGGTGCTTTCTGAAGTAAAGCACTAACTAGAGACAGGATTTTCAGGATGAAAATCTTACTGCAACTTGGTAGTTCCATAGTTCCTGTATATTTTACATGCACAAAGATTCTGCCATACTGTGAATTCTGTTATAGCAACAGAGAGATAAGTTTTTTTACAATTAAGACATTTTAACATTGTTTGAGCTTCAGTGTTGTATCAAACTCTGTAAATGGTTGGTCCAAGTAAGCTTCTCATCTGTAAAATACACAGTCTTCTTCTGGACTACAGTGGCACTTTCAGCTTTGCAATTTATCACTGCTCTGCCCCAATTATCTGGACTGTTCAGTGGCTGGAACACCCACACAGCCTGATGGTCCATTGATCCAATTTATCTGATCCCATCTCTTTCCCACCCTGCTTGGCAAGGAGCAGTTCCATGTCACGTAGAGCACAGGTGAGCTGACACTGCAGCAGCACTCCTGGGAGAAGCTGCCACTTTGGTTCCAAAGTATGGGTGCAGTAATATTCTTTGTTGCTCCCTTAAAGAGATGACTGTTTTAAATAATAAAACAACAATGCAAAGACTAGAGGGAAGAGCTGTCACAGCCTAATTGAAAGTTCGTTATGCTGCTTATACCATTATCATAAAACTCTTTATCATGTGTCTGTAAATGTGCAAATTAAAAACCCAGAGGTAATTTTGTATTTTATCTGCATTAAAAAAGATTGTGAAATTATAATCTCTTTCATAGTTAAATAACTTTAACCTGTATGGTGACCTTTGAATATGCAAATTACATAGCTTTGTTGGATGGAATACATTTTGTTAATTGTAACATGATAAGTGGAGAAAATCTGAAGAAAACAGGAATTCATTTTGAAGTAATCATAGTGGAAGGTTTATGAGATAAGGAAAAAGGAAACATATTTATGTGCAGGCTCAGAAGAATGATTGTCTACTGGTGTTCAAATCTGTGACTCTATAGCTGTAATCAAAACCAGCAGGAGAATTTCTAACTTACATCACCAGCAGCAAACTTGGTAAATACATAATGCATGCCCAGAGACTTGAAGAATTCCAATAGGTTCTTAGATAACAGGGTACTTTGGTTTGGGGTTTTTTTTGCCTTTTTTTTCCCCTTTAGTTTTTAAGGCGTCTTTGAAAAAACTTGATGCTGTGACCATGAAAATGAGTAATAATTAAACATTTTTCTGCAGGTCAGAATGATCATTTTCACATAAAGAGGAGAGAGAGTGTAATGAACAGAAGGAGAGAATAAGTTGCTCTTAGGCATAGTACAAGTTGGTTTTGAACAAACCTTTCTTGTCTCTTATGCACACAAGCATGCTGCCATGCTATCACGCTGTCTCCAGGCCTGCTCTCTTCCCTGTGCATGTGTGCCAGGCACATTTTGAGTGACCATGTCTTGATTTGGTGACCACTGGAATGAAGTGGGCTTGCATTTCCCTTTATACCTGTGACTCCCACTAGAGATACCAGTTTACCTCTCCAGAGGTTCTCCAGTGGGAGTCATGAGCTGCTATATTGCTGTAGCCATTCTGGAGTGCACCTATATCCCACCTACCATTACACACCCACAAGCAGCAAAGTTTAAGCAAATTTCACCACTGATCTCAACAGGAACAGTTGCAAACTCTCCTTGTTATTTATGGCTGACTTGCAAGCAAAGGTTTGGAAAGAGCTGGTAATAAAGTCTGCAGAATACAAAGCTTTATTCAAGGTATTCTGGCTTGAAGGTATGCTTGGCGGTTAAGGCAGAAGAGGCCTCCTAGGTCACTTACTGCTAGACCCTCATTCACTGGCAGAGTGGCAATTCATGACTAGGCAGAGCAGACATCAGTGTTACTGATAATGGTGCTTTTTTAGGCGCTTGAGCTCTGTTGGATTATTTATAAGAAAGAATGACACAATCAAATCCCAACTGTAAATCTGAGTGAATTCCATTAATGTATTTTAAAAGCAATTATTTATTTTCATAATTTCCATATTAACAAATATAAATTACAGTCAAGTCTTTCTTTCATCTCTCATTTACTTTTCTGAGTGTATTTATTCTCCATTGACCTATACCATGACCAATTCAGATTCATTGCTTTGAGGCTGAGCTGTTTGTTTTGCAGTTCTGCTGCGTAAAATCAGAAGATAACTTCCTTTGCTTTTGTCTCACTGGATCCTGCAAAACTGGCTCTTTCTCACAGTAGATCTTTCTGATTACTGCTTACTCTGTAAGTTTTGACAGGAAGTTATACAGACTTGGAATTAAGATTCCAAGGGGCTGCAAGCACGCTATGTTTTGACTACTGCATATGGATATTTTTAAAGGCTGAAAAGTATCCTGTCAGTCAAAAATACATCATATTAACAAAATGTGGATTCTCTGGCTAAAGTGTGAAGGGCTTTATCAAGGGGCATGGACATTTTTAACAAGGAAAATCTCGAAAGACAGGGTTAGTCAAAGTGTCTCAAAAGATCTGGCAGTAATGTAAATAGTTCTTGAGGATATTTTGCTGTAAACATTTTTTTATAACATTCATATGCTCAACGTCATAAAGAGAAACCTCTTAGGTTGTTATGTACCACGAAGTGCAAGAAAGTCTGTGAAAGTAGAGGAAATTGAATTGTAACCTGTAGGTAAGTTATGACCCACTGGTTGAAACAGTCTAATATTTGCTCCTGCCCTAGTAATGTTTCATGAAGAAACTCCAGCACTGCCATCATGCAAGTCACAGCAGTTGAATTTTCTATCATTTTCTCACAAACTCCTCCCTTCATTCTAGAGTTCAGTACTTCTGTTGTTATCTGGTTTTTGTAGGCATCCAAATCATAATATCATGAAGAACTTGGGGCAAATTCAAATGTGAGCCAGACTTCGTTCCTTTCAATCATGGAGTGCAACTCCTTCTTGACATCAGCTCAGAGCCTAAATCAATGCGCATTGCATAGTTTACATATTTCCGACAAAATTAAAATCTCGTAGAAATTATGAAAATATCAAAGCCTTGAGGACTGCGGGCACAATACACAAATAATCACTCTCGGAAATTCTCTGGGCCTCCACATGTTGGGGAAGCCTAAGAGTCTTCTTCCCAGCCTCCTCCTGCTGGCTGGGGACAGCTCCTGGGATATCACAGCTCGAACACCCACCCTGGGGCTGTAGGGGAGGATACTGTTTTACATGGGTCAGAAACATGCCAGAAACTATTCTGTCTGCCTAACTCCATAGATGTTCACATTCAACTGCCTGCACGTGTTTGGGGCATTATTTAATTCATTCCTATGCTTCAGTGCAGCCATACAGGGCCAAAGAACTTCCATGAAGAGGCATAAGCCAGGTACCCATCCACATCTTTATGTACCCTTGAGAGTACAAGCAGAGTTGTCTGGGCAACAGCAAGCTGTGGAGGTTTCATGTGGCCTGAATTAGGATCCTGCAGGTATCTGCCTCAGGAACCCTTAATGGAAATTTATTTGCTGTGCTGGAAAAAGTTTTGTTAGATAAGTACCTCTGTGTCTTATCTTGTATTTCAGCTTCCTTGGCAAAAAAGGTGATTGCAAAAGTGATTATGGTGGTGTTTGGATTACTGGTAATGGAAAAGAAATTCTATGTACTTTTATTTATTTTTGTGTTGCAAAGATAGAAGACTGAAAAAGTTAGAAACATGAGCAGAATAGTAAAAAAACATGTTTGCTACTGGATTCTGGGGAGTATTCACATGCCAAAAGTTCATTTGTGCCCTCATACTGATAAGAGGCTTATCCTAACAGGAAAGTCAAAGTGCAGACATATAAATCTAAAAAATTTGAATTCACTAATGTTTCTACCTGCTGATTTCTAGACATGTTGAGGGAGAAAGTCAGCTGGGCCAGAGCAGGAACCTGTCCTAAGAATGTATGAAAGATTCAGTTGCTTATAGCATTCACTTGCTCTGACTTTATACTAGCAATAGGAAATCTATTTATTGTTGCTGTTCCTAAAATGGAGCTGAGCTGCTGAGGACAGAAATGGAAGTGACAACTTCCCACATATTTTCCCGTTTCCTCTGTTACCAAAGAAAACCAGACCTCATTTAATCATACCTACTTGAGTATTCTCATCCATTAGAGTTAAAAAAAAAGGAGTGCCATCCTGTGGGAAACTAGGGTTATCTCCTCCCAGAAGCTCCATTCCATCAGTGGGCTCATTTACCTTTTCACAACAGAAGAGCTAATTGTGCCTCTGAAAATGCAATGTTTTAATATTTGCCATTATTAGGTATAAAAGTGTAGCTGTACATTAACAACTCCTGTGACAGAACTGAGAAGCAAATATACTCATCTTATGCTGAAAGGCTGCATTAAAAATAGGAACAGATTATTACAAAAACTTAATAGAAAAAAATCTTTCCCACCACCATATGGTTGTGATATAACACAAAGTGTTTTCCTGCCAAGATATCACATTACAATGGCAGGCTGCCAGTAGCTTCTCTCTTCCTCATTTAAACAACAAAAATATCCAAAAAGAATCCTTTGGCTGAATGAGGCTGTTGCTTTTAAACATATACTATTGGCTGGTACTCCATCTACATCTCAGTTTCTCTAGAGACAGTCCATTTCACTGTGTTTTATTCAAAAGAGTACTGAAAAATGGTTTATACAGCTCAGATGTTCTAGGACATTTCTTTCTTTTCCTAGCCTTAGAAAAAGAGGTCTTACATGGCTGCAGTAATCTGTTCTGATTTCTAGTTCCTGCTTGAACTAATTTTGATGATGTAAATTTCAAGCCATCCTGGTCATCTCTCCTTGTCTCTACATTAACACCTGTGCAGCTTGAAGAGGTGTGAGGCCATTATTTTCCAGAGAGTTTGGTAAGGGACATTTGTTCAGCAGCATTCAGACTCAGAAAAACCTACTGAACTATCCCTTGTCTCTGGCATAACATGCATTTGTCATGGGATCTGTAGTTGCTTCTTAAGGCTACTTCATGTGGTTAATACATGTGGCATCAAATTCTACTTTCTGTGTGTTAAAATGAGGAGGCTGGGAACCTGCTTTCTTTTTCTTAATGCCTACCAGTAGAAAAATCATAATGTTTTAATCACACATCCTAAGGTAGTCACTAATATCCCCAGCACCACAATGCATGTCTAGCTGGGGATACTCCTTCCTTACACAACAGTTGCCCACGGCGGTGATGATGTGTGTTCAGGAAGCACCAGATCTTTGTAACCACTGGAACCTGTCCCGCTACCTGAAATACTCACCTGTGGGTGAGCACCTGTTAGCCCTTACCTAAAGTCTTTGATGAGGACATGGTTGTATGTTCAACTACATCCTCAGATGGTATAAATTGCTTTCTTTAAAAAAGAAATGGCTTTTTTTTTGGCTTTTTCACAGACATCTCCAGTTTTCTACTCCTGAGCTGTGTCTATCCCTACTAAGTAAAATGCTGTTAGAAGTAGTTACTTTGTGACCTGAAAGCATATCATCAGGACCACAGGACATCTGACTTCATTACTGTTCTCTCTGTCTTTATCTGCACCTTTGTTTCTGTGTAGTTCCCTGGAGATCATGGATATGTATCAAACCAAATAACTGTCCTTCAGAGGGCAAAACAATATTTGAAAAATACTGAACAATTTGTCTTTTGGCAAAATATGTGTGTGCTTAGTGTGTGTGCTTGCTGAGCTTTCAGCCTTGTTGAGCATAAGGGTTCTATTTTTCCTACTGTCCTTACCTCCAAACCAGTGAGAAACTGAGTGCAGCCCAAAGAGATGCTCATGTTGCACTCAAATAATTTTCTTCAGTTTCATCTGTATTAGTATTAGTCACAGGTAATTTCATTTTGTGTGGACAGTTAATGTGATTAGCCACATTTAGATTTATGTGTATGCTGACTTGAGCTGCATTACATAGCTGGTTTTTAGGTGCAAATGGTATGGTGATTGATGTAATCTCATGTTCTAAATAAGTGTCTCGTCATGACATTTTGCTGCTTTTACTAATAACTACATTGCTTTTTAGTTCAGCTCTTTTAAATGAAGATTGTTCGTATGCTTTTTTTCTCAGACAACTAATGCTGGAAAGCTTTGGAAAGAAATTAATAAGTCGTCTTGGATACTGCATAAATCTTTGACAATCACCTTGAACAAATCAAGACTGATACCCTAAATGATAGACAGAGGTCCCCATGGCTGTCAACTAATATGAGGGGTTGCCATTTTCTTGCTGCAAAGAGTTTGAAGGTATATAACCATTATGATTGGCTGTGAGTTGTAAAAGGTCTGATCCTATCATGCTCTGAAAACTTTTGATGCAGTTTCTATTTAGCATTGCTCTGCTGTGCTTCACACTGGATCTCGTAGCCTTCTAACACATGAACCAAGGGTGCAGAGATCCACGTGTCTGCCTGCCAGGCTCTCCCCCAGGATCCCTCCCTTTGGTCACCTGGCTCTGCAGATGAAGTTCTGTGCCCTGGAATGGAGAGGATGTAGTGACCATTGTGTACAGAACTTCAACAAGCATTTATGCTTGTAACAGATTGGAAGACTGCTTGCTAGTAGAGGCTCAGGAGAAGGAGTAACAACACTTTTTAAATTTGCAATTGTGGTTTAGTGAGCACTGGGAGCCAAGGCCTAGACTTGGTCTCCTAGGATAACAGCGCCAGCTGTCACAGTGAGACTGAGGGTGTTAGACCAAGTGCTAAATCTTGGTTCAGTAAATTGCAAGACAAAGAAATTTTATTAGATTGAGCACAGTAAGTGGCACATCCATTTCTTGAAACTCAAGTGTATGAAGAAATTAGCAAAAAATCTGTAGCTTCCAAAGGAAGAGTTGTCTATTTGCAGAGATCAATAAAGATAATTATAATATCAAAGTCTAACAGAACTAGAGAAGTTGGTGGCTGAGACACACAACACTCTGTCATTTATATAATTAATGACTGTCAGAAATGATCATTGGTCTTTAGTAAAACTCATGTTTACCAAAATACGAGGGTCCACTTTATACGCTGTTGTAGTCATAGGGCAGCGTGAATAGCGAAGTGTCTACTACTGACTATTCTGCACCTATGGCCTGACAGACTGGGATGGTTTTAGAAGACCCTCACTACACAGCTGTGTTTATGCTCTTCATATCTAGCCTCTATTATTTTCCTTTTACTGTGGCTGAAAATATGAATATAGACAAATAGAAAACTAGATTAATCACTTGATATTCGGACAAGCTCTGAAGCCCTTAAGAACTTTATATCTTGTAAAAATTGCCAAGGAAAAGAGGGGACTGTAAGTCACTGTAGAAAAAATCTCTTAAGTCTCAGACCTGTCTCTAAAATGTTGATTTAATGCAATTTTTTTTCTTCTGCTGACAAGCCAACTACAGCAGTACTAGTTATTCCTTGTTAATCTTTTTTCCAGACACATTTGAATCCAGTCAGAGCCCAAAGAGGATGAGGCCAAAGAGGTCTTCACTGTCATTACTATATGGGATCCCAATCCTCTTTGCTATTAAGGGAATAGAGAGATGTGTGGAGAACAATGGACAGCTGGCAGAGGTGCCATTTTCTACTTGGAGAAAGGGTTCATATCTCTTTGGTCAGTTCTCTACTCCATTTTCTCATCAGTGTCTCATAGTCTCTTGTTCCAGTTGTAAGCACTTACTTTGAATCGATTTGTTTCACTTAAACCAGGAAAGAATCCAGATACTGCTGTTTTTCCTTCCTGGGACACTTTTCAAGTACAGGCAAATCTGAAGAGCTTTCTGCTGTTCTGTTATCCACGGACAGATATAGCCTTGGATAATCTTCCTGTCATATTGTGGGAGTCAGCAACAGAGAAAAGAGAGTTTCAAGTCAGTAATAATACACTAAATGTAAGCCTCGTTGTTCAACAGTTAAGTATAGAAATAGTTTCCTGATCTGGCTCTTTCCAGTTAGGTTTTGTGAATTGTCATTCATCAGTCAGTAAGGCAACACAGCTGAGTTTATGCAGTAACTCAAAGCACCACCTTTCCCCTGCCTCTTCTGCTTGGTTTTCTCCTGAATTCAATCAAGGAGCTGCCAATTGCCACCAGGTGAGTGCCGGGAGCTGCAAGGAGGAAGGGAGGGACTTGGTGAATGGCAGCTCGGAGGGTATAAACTGCCTGTTGCAGGTGAGGAATTAGATTTGGTCAAGTGCTTATGTGTATGTATGTATTCTTGGGTTCTTAGCTATGAAGTGGACTGCCCTGGCATGGTAAGAACTTTTTCTGTTCTCCTGTGTTGCTAATGAAATTGTGAATACAGAAGTTGGTTATTTTGTAAAGTTTTCCTATGCACTTGGTCAAGGCAGACTCAGAAAGATGTTAATCATAACATGTATAGTCCCACAGTAAGGAGAAGAGAAAACCAAGTACCATTTTCTAAGGTTTAGGAGGATTCATTTGTATCTTGAATGCAGTAGAGGGGAAGATAACCCCTTCTAATGGGATTTTGTCCTTTTTGAGTCTGTCCTGAAGATTTCCCATTTACAAGACAATTGAAAGCAAGGATATCATAAGAACAAGTGATGACTCCTACCTGTCTTTTCAGCATGGAAGGTGTGTGTTGTGAAGAGGTGTATGTTATGCCATGGCTGTGTAAAATTGTGTCAAAGTTGTTAAGGAAGGATTTGATTATGGTAACACTGGGTTAACCAGGATCTCTGCATGCTCCAGAGTAAGGTGTAAATGTTTCTAACTGAGTGCCCTTCTGCTCTCCCTGCTTCCCTCCCAGTGCCTTTGGCCTCATTGCAATAGTTTTGTGTATAAGCAAAGCACTTGAAATGCTATTTAATTTTATCTGAAATGTGACTACGTTTTTGAAGAAGATATGATCCCTCACTGTTTCCTTGAAATGTGCAGGCAGAGGGTTTAGCTGCATGTTTTTGTATGTAGCTGAGCCTCCCTGTGGTGATCTCCCGTTTTCCATGTCCATGTGACTATTTGCTTCTCCTAACAAAGCAGTGTCTTCAGTTACAGTAACACTGCATTCCACCAGGACAAGGGTGTCTATACAGCTTCTCTTCCTTTTAACTAGTGTTCCTAACTGCAGGGAGGTGAAGTGGGATTTACTCACTTTTGTTTTCAGGTTTTTTGTAGTTTGGCACCTATTGTTCAGAGAAGTAGTAACAAGAGATCCTTGTCCATGCAACTCCTTGGAACCAAACCTGTGTAGGAGCAAGGGGATGAAAGTAATCTTGCAGGACAAAGAAGAAAGGTAGAACAAAGAGAATTAACTACTCTTGCTGCCATTATGACTCAGTGAAGGATTTTTTTCCTTCATTATTTTATAATATATTTTCTTTTTTTAAACACTTGCGCAGTTCAAGATCTTACTTTCTGTGAAACTGTTAAGAGTGACTTATCCTAGGATAAATTCCTTCATGCTCTAATTTGAGTGTAATATCTTATACTGTCTTTGTTTCTGCATAGATTTCTGATCTTGCAAGGTGCTTATGACAGCTGTGTTGCTAACTCCTCACCACACTAGTAAGCTGTGAGAAGAGGTTATCTCTTGTGAGACTGGGTTGTTAATTGGTGGTCTGTTTTGTTTTTTCTAGACACTGTAAAGGCAGTATAAATCTGAGGTAAGGAAGTAGTGCAAGCAGAAGCAATTGTTTCTGATGATAAAGTAATTAGAAAAAGAGCCTGAAACCTATAAATAGGACATTACACAATAGAAATTAGATAATGGGAGGATAGGGAGTGTAAAATACTAATAGTGGAGAGCACATGGTGTTTTATAACCACAGGACATGTTTTGTGCTCTGTCGTGGCTATACTGTATTTGAGATCCAAGAGCTGCTGATACGCTTCAGGCCTTTTAAGACCTAACCATTCTGTGGGGAAAATACAGCTTTTTCTAGTTCCTAGTAGGCACCACTTTTCTCAGTGAAGTACAATGAAGTTGCTTTTCTAAAAAGGTTTGGTTTTCATGTGATGTGAACAGTTGGTGTTATGGCACATCTGTTGAAATCACAGTGCCAGGCCCTTTAAATAGCAAAATGGAAATTTGCTGGAGTTCGTTATTGGAAATACTTCCATGGAAAAGCCACTTCTCAAGAAGTAACTTAGATGTGTAGTCAGTTCCTGTTGTGTTTCCTTACAGGCCACATGTTTTTCCATTTTCACTGATTTAAAGAGAATCTTGGCTGCAGAGCTGGCTAAAAGGACAACTCACTCTAACAAAGTTCTGTCTAGGATGAGCAGTATGGAGACAGACACAAAATTATTTGGTGCAAATTAAAATGTCATCAGCTGAAGATTTTTTTTTAAGGAGGCATTAAATTAAGAGGCTTCATATGTGGCACTCCATCTACCTTCAAAACACAAGCCTTAAAGTTTTTCTGTAAGAAAGAATAGAAATCTTCCCATCTGTGTCCTTTATTTCAGAAGGACATTGTTTCCTGTACCCAGCTAACGAACTGAAGGGTAATACTGTAACTTCTGAACTATTATACTGGTAGCTATGTAACATGATATTTTCTGAGGAATTGCTCTGTGGCTTTAAGGACTTCAGTCAACTTCCAAGAGGTGAGAATAAAAACTTTTCCAAGTCTAGTTTTATGATGTTTACTGTCTCTAGGCCAGTCTACCTCTTGTGTTTCATGTCCTCTTTCTGCTGCGGAAAAAGTGATGTAGCTGGTCCTTTTTAATAAGGAAATGGGCTTGAAATCATCTGATGAGTGTGCTGTTGAGGTAACACAGTTGGGAGACAACAAAGAACCCTTTTAAATCCCCTAATTGTCCAATTGTGAGTCCTTTCCAGAGTCCTAGAATACTGTAACCAAATTGAGTCTTAATTTCAAGTGGTTAAATGTTGACTACTATGATGCATAAGCTGCAGGCAGAGTGTGAAGGTTGAGTGTCTTCTCCAGTCCAGTCTCTTAGTATGTTCCTTCATAATGGTGTGTGTAGGGCAGGCTCCCTAGGTATCCTCTCTAATTAAACAGCTTTTGCTTTGGGCAGTGCTAGAGATTGGGATTTCTGTCTGCATGTTTATCCATTACCTCATTGTTTGTTGCCCTGTGATAGACAACTACCACTGAACTTTACCACTAAGCTTATCATCTTTTGATGTAGTCTCTCTTTCTTCAATTCTTCTCGTATTTCAAAGGCATTGTCCCATTTCAAATATCTTTTGAACTTACATGTTATTGTGGATTGTACTTACTGCTTCTTTTAATTATAATCTCCCTGTGAGGTTTTGGGGTGTGTCTTTGTTACTATAGTGAAGTTCAGAGCCTTCTGATTTAGGAATTAGTATTTCTTTATATGTAACTTAAGAGTCAGCAATATTATGAGTGAAAATACAGTTGCATATGAATCCTGTGGAAAAGACCTCCCGTAACTTTAGTCACATAAGCTTTCAGTTCTCAGCATTGTTCATTCGGAAAAAGGACATCAAAATCTCTTGGGTGCATCTATTTGTCAGAAATACTCACTTAGAATTTCACAGTGTATATGTATGGATTCTAGGAGAAGTTATTGAGAGCTTCAAAGTACTCTTAGATCCCTGCATTCATATGTGGCTGTTTCTCCCATCCGAAGTTGTCCCCATGCTAATTGAGGCTTCTCTCACAGCCATGTTTTTTGACAGGTTCATGCTACAGTCATTGGCCCCTCTTCAGTTATGGTGAGCTTTAATTTGTCTCCCTATGTAGCCATGACATCTCTTCCTCTCTGAGCTCTTGCAGGGAACTGCCTGCCTCTGTAGGGTTTAGGTTTCTCCTCAGCATTTGTTCTACTACCTGAAAAAGAATAATATCTTGAAAGAGGTATGGGGGAAAATTAAAAATGCAAAATATAAGGTGATAGATTTGTGATAAATATTTTATGGAAGGCATATGTAGTTTCTCTGTGTATTTCATAAAGATTATTTGGATCTGTTATTTTCAAACCTTTAGAAGAACCCTATGCTCCTATTACAGTATTCTGTATTTTGAAAGTGAATTTTTATGCTTGTTCTGTGTCAGCAGTCCCTCCGAGGTTATTGAGTATTGTGCTCAAAGGGAATACATTCATTGTAATCAGGCTACTGCAGTGTATTGCTATTCTCTGAGAGCAATATTAGTATGAATTGATGGTGGTATAAGGGAGATTACTCTCTAGCCCCATTGGTTTAAACTTGGAGGAAGGTAATCAAAAGGAAATAGAATATTGAAATCTTAGTTTCATTACTAATTACATGATTTCAAATAAAGATCTGCAAAATCTCTGGTTGATTTATTTGATTGTTTGTGGATTTCTCTAACCTGGCATCTATTATTGTCAGTTAAGAATTCCCAAGACATCCTTTACAACTACACTATATTTTAACTCATTTTGTTCTTCTCACCTTTTCCTTCTCACTGTTCTCTAGCTTACACACTGTACTGCAACACTGAAAAGGTGCAAAAATTTACATAACAGAGTGGCAAGTGTATTTGTCCTTCTAGAACATACTCTACTGCAGCACAAGTACCTTGTAGTGTAGAAATTGCCATAGTAACTACTCATTTCTTATTGATTAGATGGATAAAAATTCTCATAATATACAAGCAGAGTAACTTGCCGGCATATGGCTTCAGGCTACCCCTGTGGCATATCTTACTTATGCATTCTCTCATTTTTCTGCATGTAAGAGTTTTTTAAAATGAATTAGTATTCCTTGGATTAACCCGCAAAATAATTCTTTATTTTCTGCCACAACGGAGCTTAAATTTTAAGTTAGACTTGATTCTCCTAAGGCAGAATGTTAACTTGCATTGGTTTGTTACTGGATTAAGACAAAAGATTTCACTTCAATGTGAAATCTGGATGGAGAAAGGAGACAAAAAAGCCACCTCCCAGAGTGATGGAGAAGTCTTAACTGCTTCAGAGCTGACCTGTAAAGAGTAAAATAGGGTATTTTAGTTTTGCAGTTGTGATAACTCTTTTTGGAAAGTGCTTTTTGAATGCTCTAATTGGTTGCCTGAGAAAATGAGCCCTGTCTTTGTTTCTCTAGTAATACTACAACCATAGTGGTGCTCTTCAGCTGTGGCATTGTGAATGCTTACTGAAGGCAGGATGAGGCCTGCAATGAGTTATGGTGTCTGACAGCTTTCTCGGTTCATGTGCTGTACTTGCTGAGCATCCCATTGTCTCTTGCAATCCCAAAAGATGCTCCAACAAGGCTTCTACTAAGTTTGTTGTGAAAGACAGGCTTTTTGTGAATTCTATCAGGGGAATGAAATTGTGAAGCACTTAGGCAGGATGTCAGATAAAATTAAGCCAAGCACATTCTTCAAATGTGAAGCATCAGTTTATTCAGAATACTATAAAATGAAAGAACAGCAATACTCAACCAGTCTTTTACACTGTAAATCTATTCCAATGTTCTTCTGGAGTCTTCTGTAAGGCCTAGGTATTAGTTGTGATTATACTGTTCTGTCTGATTAATTTAGGATACTATCAGTTAGATATATAGAAAACTGAAGATTTTAGAGCGATTTTTAGTTCCACTCTTCCAAGCTGCTAAGGCTTGGAAGATGAGTATAGATGTTATTCATGCAGACCTGTTTTACTTGGCTTGGAGGCCTTTCCCATCTCCCAAAATTAAAAATGCTGGGTTAGGTCATCACTTTTGTATTGTACCACCTTTCAGCTCTGTTATCTTTACCTACAGCCTGACAGTCTCATTTCAAACTTTGTGTGACCTCACAGTTTGAAAGAGATAATCCGCAGGGCTACAGGAAATGATGCTGCTCTTTCAATAAGTTAGTCCTTCAGAGAGACACTTCTCAGGAAAAGATTCTTCTCCCTGTAGTAGACTAAAAACAAATGGAGGAAATGCTTTGGCAGCTGTAGATAGCTTTCATCTTTAACAGGAAGAAATAGGCTTGGCTATTCTTAATCTTTGTCCTGAATTCTTGTGTGCTTTGGTAAAGACTTTCACAGGCAGCAGTGGGAGTGCAGTGCTTAGCATGTTTTGTCTGTGTGCTGAGATCTGGAAGGTGGGCCCAGAAAGCAGGCAGATGTGGGTGAGCAAAGAGCAGTATGTAGAGGGTGACGTAAGGGTTTAGGTAGATAAATGAAGGGATTTTTTATCATTACATTGCTTTCACTCCCATGCCTTTTGCCCAATCTGAAGGGAAAAGGCACAAGCCAAAGGAGTCCAAATTAGGAAAGATTGGCATAGAGGATTTCAGTGATGCCTTCAAGACAGACTTGGGATCACTGGAATTCCTGTCCTAGCACTTTGCTGGAGATTTTGGAGTGGAGCTGGCTGTTGAGAACCCTTCTAGTGCTGGCTCTGAAGAGCCAGGAAAGGTTTTCAGAACACAGCTCATGTATAGCTATCTCAGTCATCAATATCTGCTCCATTAGGGGTTTGTACTGCTGTATCTCCCTGCTGCTGCAGTGACCAATATTGGGTAAATATCTCTGCTGCTTTTGCCACTGTGAGCCACTTTTGTTGCCTCACTACTACAGACTAGGATGATCTGGCTTTTTTTCTCTTGTAAGGAAGGTGAGACTTCCTTCCCCATAACAGCGTGGAAAAAAGTGGAAAATTTAATCCAAAGACAGAGGGGCCAGGGACTCTCCAACCTGCTGATTTCAAAGCTTGACTATTTTCTATTGACACAGCATCAGTGGAACAGCACAGTGCAGTTTTAAACACCTTGTTCTGATGTTATGTTCTAATGCTTGCCTAAAGAACTTTATTTTTGAGGGGAAACTAATGCTTGGGTACATTTCATTCAACTGAGGAAATCTGCATGGATAGGATATATTCTGGGGAACTTAATTTTTATTTTATTCAGTGTTTTGTTCAGAGTTTGGTATGCCTAGTATTTAAGTTCCAAGATAGTCGTGATGCTTAGGTATTTTCTGTAAGTGTTTTGGAGGCGTCTGCAGAGTGTTCTTACTGGCAGTCTAACAGATTTTTACAGAAATAAAAGCTGTATATTGGGCATTGCCAGGTGTGTGTGAGGGTATCTAAATGCATGTATGCATTTGTGTGTGTATTTAAAATGGCTCCTGTGTGCAGGTATTAAATATATCCTCATGGGGGTTGCAGTGTGACTTGCATACTTGGAGGCAAAGGCTCTGGATAAAGAACCTATACAAAACAGAGTGAAATTAGCTGCAGTTGCTTGTGGGCTTTCAAAGCAATGGCAGCAGTCAGAATCTGGCCTAAGTAATTAACTTACGAAGCATGGAAAGGAAAAGCAGCGTGTGGAAGATATAATTAATAGGAACATATAACAGTCAGCTCGCACATAATAAATTGGCAGCTATGCCTGAGGTAACTGCCTTTTATTTGCAAAATGCTGTTGGAATTTTTTAAAAGTAATTGCACATTTTCTTCCATTTCCACATGGTCACAGAGAACATAGTACAGTACAAATACCAACAGGAATGCAATAAAATCATCGCTGTTGTTTGTTATTTTTCCTGCTTGGGGCTATGATCTTATTTAAGCCAATGTCCAAAAGAAAGGAATACATTTTAGTTTAGAAAGACAAGTGGTAAAACATTTTAGTGAGGTTTAATGTGGAATAATTTAGAAGAACTAGGCAGGAACAACCAGAATAAATAACAGTAAATGGTCAGATATCTATTTGCAGAAGAGATTTATTAATGTGTTCTCCTGACTTGAGTAAATAATGGTTTAGATAAATGTTCTGAAGTTCTTCCATTTTGGCAGCTTGAATTTTCCATCTGAAGGTTTACTGCAGCTTTTCCTGCAGAACAAGCATGACATCTTTGGGTACACCACAGATGCTGGCAGATCTTCAGGTGAATCCAGTCTACCCCTTGCCTAGTCAGAGCTCTGGAAGGCTGTGGGATGGCACCAGGGCTCCCCACAGCAGCTGCTGCTTCAGCTGCCTCCAACAGCAAAACACAAAGCTGCAGTCCTGCTCCAAACATTTGCAACAGGAAACAGGAGGGCTTGCGACTGAGGTTTGCTGCTCTGCCCAAAACATGCAAGTTACTAGACTTTTTAATTGCCATTTCCAGGCTTCTCAGTGAAGTAGAGAGAGCTCCATGTCATTCTTGCTGTATGTGATTCCCCTCTGTACCCAAGTGGGAATTTATAATACTGCTTTGTTAGTCTGGCTTTTCGTTTGGTTTTAAACAATCTGATTTTCATCACTGCAATAGTGGGGAGGAAAAGGAAGTCCAAATCTACTTTATTGTAAATGTGAAGAGGATCTGGTCTATATTGTCTGTGGGTAAATGAGGATGGGATCTCGTAACCACCTAACACTGGAGTGAGTTCTTAGCACCATAAATGTGGTTATAAACTTTTCTGCTGTTTAAAATTGAACAGCCTGAAGACCAGGAAATAGTTTTCTGTGAAATATTCCTGCTGTAACTAGTCTCTGTGCTGCTGACCCCAGGGGATCTTGCATTTGCTGCAGGCTGTGTCTAGTAGGCAGTTTGTTGCTGAATGAAGACTTTAAATAGTGAGTTTTAAAAAAAGTACATACTTGCAATTTTTGGGCTGATGAATTTAGAATGATGTTCTAGCAAGCTCAGTACACTCCAAATTAATTAGCAGTGATCCTTTTAACAGGATAATTACTATATCAGCAAGTGGTAAACTCAAAATGAATGTGAGTAGGTCCAGACTGCACCCGCAAGGAAGAGCTGTCTTGTGGTTCTACCAAGTGATTCTAAAATCATTCCAGTGTAGAAGGTTTTAGACAGCACAGATCATCATCAGAACTGTCACCTTTTTTACCTTTGAATTAAAATCTGAAATGAAGTTGCATTCCACTTTTCATATGTCTACCTCACAACACCGTGGCAAGTAGTGATTGGCTTTTTAAAGCTGCTGCTGGAAAAAAGGCTGAAAATAAGCAGAGAAGGAGGTTTTGCGCATTATTGCTACTATATAAATGGTAGACAGGGCTATGAAGCATGTGGTATTTCCTTATGGCTGTGCATTTTCTTCTTTCATAATGGAAGGGTCTTATCCTGCATAGAACAGTAAGAACCCACAAGTATAAACACATGTTCACATCTTTGGTGTTTGGACTTTTTAAACAGGTTCATCTTTCAAAGAATAAACGTGTAATTGTTTATCAGGCTGTGAATGAGTAAGTATATGACTGCTGCAGTGATGGCAGAAACACTTCCCTTCATTCCTGAAACCAGATCCTGGTCTTCAGATAGCTGAGGCTTAAGAAAATAAGGTTTAATTTGGTTTTCTAACATGGGAAATTACTTTAATTAGGTCAGTCTATATTTTTTTCTGATCTCTTTCAGAATGGATGCAGGAATTTGTAAACACATCTACCATTTTCTGTAAGAATATAATTTTTAGGCAGATTTTCAAAAATCACTTATCTTAGAAAAGCTGAAAGTAAGATAAGTTGAGCAAATGATCTTACACTAATCTCAACTGTGCTCTTGGGAGAAATTTGGGTTCATATTGTTCACTCCAAATGTGAAAGTAGGAAAGTACTAATTATTAGCAATTGCTTAAAAATGGATCTTGACACTTGCCAGACTCAACAACCTCTCAGGTTATTCCATGGGACCTTGTGGTGCTTTATGAAACATGAAGTGCATGCCTGAATCCTTTGGCTTAGATTGCCTTGAGTGGCAGTGCCATCTTCTTTCTAGAGAGATTCTATGTCTGGGTCAGGCCACTTTTAAAAATCATACAAAATTGAGACATTTTAAAAACTCTCTCAACTGTAGAAACAGAACTGTAAAATCAATAGGGAAAAAAAGTATTTACAAATATTTTGGTGTGTTCTGTGTATGTTCTAACTGGTAGAAATACAAAGGCAAGCAATTCTGTAGAAAATGCCTGTATCAAAAAGAGTTGACTTCTAGTGATCCAGGGGACTGCTTTTTTCTTTTTGTTAAGGCTTAGGTTATTCAGACCAGGCAGGTCATAAGAGTCTTTGGTATGCAGTTTAATGGTGTTGCATAGCTCTTAACTGAATCCAACCAAAGATGAGGTAACATCTGAAGAAGGTTTCCTAAAATTTCTGGAATGAACAATGTTCTCATGTCACAGTAACAGCATTAGCATGCCTGCACAGTTGTTGCTGCTGAAGTTCCCCCTCTACATGGCATATTGTTCATCACTCTGTAGTTATAGCCCTACCATTCTAGTAGTGCTCAATGCTTTTGTGCTTTCTATAAAGAACACACTTGTCCTTCCACTTGAATACATGCAAGTACATAGGTCAGCACAGTGCCACCAACAGTAATAACCAATCTTGTTAGTGCTCCCAACTTTCTTGATACTACAAACTATGGCTACAAAATTCCTGTGAATAATATCGTATGGAACTAGTCAAAACCCACCATATAAATGGATTTTTAAAAGGTCCCATTTCTAAGAATTTGCCTGAGAAAGTTCTCCTACAATTTAGAAGAAATTCATGTTCTCTTGATGGAAAAGATGACTTAGGCACTCAAGATTTATTTGATCATAGAAACCGACAGAGCCCTTCTGAAGAAGCTGTGGGAAATGCAACCTCTTCCAAGTCAGTAACGGCTCAGTGATTTTCTGATGGAGCTTGGGATTCCTCTTTTGGAGGAAAAGAAACAAACTCTTTCATTTCTTTCTCTTGGCGACCAGTAGCCTGAGCACGAGCTTCATAAGGCTCACATGGGCAGCAACAGACTTCTCCTTTCCTGCTCTTCTGCAGAACAGTGGTGCGGAAGTCGAAGGTTATCACTGCCAGCCGATACAACTGCAGAGTCACAACTAAGATATTCTTAGCTGTAAAAAATACCAGCATCTGATTGAATATTCTGAAGTGGCCCATCAGAATTGAACGCACAATGAAGAAGGGGCCATCCTGTATGAAAAGGCTGACGCCAATGTTCCAGAGCTCCGCACTGTACCTGCACAGCAGCAGGCTGGGGATCCGCCTGGCCGATGCGCTTGCTTTGCAGCCAATATGCTGTACTGCAAGGAAAGCAGTCATGTTAAAACAATTTTATGAACTGGAGCCAGGGTTGGCCTAAAGGGCATTCGCGATACAGGGTACTCTGGATTATAAATGCATTCACCTGTAAACTTTGCAACATATAGGATATCCCATTTCTGGGATGTTTTTCAGCAAAAAAAACTGAACTCACCTGAGGCACTTAGGTGATCTGACAAACAAGATTAAAAACCACTTCCCCTTCTGTATGCCTCAAACATTACCAGTATTTATACACTTCTAACAAAAAGCAGAAATAGATCACCTAATGATTCTTCACAACTTCCCCAGATCTTTTATGTGGTCAATCAACATGCCAGACTGGTATGCATCCTTAAGAAAAAAAGAACTGTGCTGAAAAGGAACAGCTAGTGCTGTAGCACTTCACTTTCTTCCAAGCTGTCTAAGACATTGCTTTTAAAATGTTCACTAGATAGCCATTGCCTTTTTCATGTGTCATAGTAAGAATAAGGCCTTTAAGTGCCAGGCAATATTGAGCATTGTGTGGTTTCTCTCTGCCATGTAAGACTTGAAGCACAGTTAGTTGTTCTTAGTCTTGTGGGTATCAATGTCACACAACTGCTGGAGCTTGCAGCCATGGGTTTCCCTTGGCTGTAAAGGTGGTGGTGGGCTCAAATGGTCTCTATGGTGTAGTGCCCAGAGAAGGAGCAGCAGAAGGGTTTGTGAGGCTAAATTTGGCTGTGTTTAATGGAAATACACAAAGTTTAATTAACCTGTCTCTTGGACAGGGAGATTTCATTGGTTTAAAAAACATCACTACTTGTGATGCAGTCAGAATGTGATGCAGTAACAACTGCCAAACATTGCAGCTTGCCAAAAGAATTCTATTGTTTGAGTCAATGCTGGGGTGCGGGGAGAAAGAGATGAGACTCAAATGGAAAATTAGTTGTAAAATGTAGAAATTTACTGAATCCATTAGGCAAAGCTTCAGCAGCAGCTAATGTTTTAAATGCTTTTGTGTCATTGCTGCTTAATAGTCCTAACTGCACTGCTGTAGTCTAATCATAAGTGCCTAAAAATTTTTTACATGTTTGATGTGTGAATAAACATTCTGAAGCTTGAACAAAAAGTACTGTTTGTGCAACTGTATAGAACTACCTAAAATGAACTGCACCTATGGTAATTTCAGGGAAATAGGTGTTCAGTGATTTAATTTTTAACTGGTAAATGCAATTAAATAAGTAGAAAAGCAACAGCTAGAGGAAAAAATGAACAGATTGTTTAAGTGCTATTTGAATTTATTTGTGTGGTGGTGATGTATAGAGGACGGTTTTTATTTGATTGGTTGAGGTTTTTTTAAACCTGACTGCTGTGCATCTTTAATAGAATATATTTTAGCAGTAGCAGGAATTTTACCTATGATAAAGCTGAAATGTGATTGCATCTGGTTTTTTAGGAGGTAAGCTGCTGAGCTGAAATGCTGAAATATTTTCATAACTTCCCTGTTGGAAACAAAGCCTAGCACTGTCCATGAAGAAAATACTAATGAACAAAATAGTATTTCAGGAATTTTTAACTTATTTTAGTCAGTGTGTCAGCCTAGAAATCTATTTTGTATAGATGGTACTGAGGGTAATGCATTTTTGGACTGCTATGGTTGTTGCAAACTTGTTGTGATTGGAGGCCAAATTGGTTGGAACAGATGATGCTCCAGAGAGCTTTCACTGTTCTTTTTGGACAGGGTGAAGCCCTTTCTGCCCAGGAACAAACACAGCCCTGAGCTGGCTGAATAGCTGACCCTTTTAGATTAATAGAACAGTGTGCAATCCCAACATCATCTGGTCCTTTAGGTCTCCAGTGAATAGGTAATTTCTCCTGTGCTTTTGGCTGGTCTATTTGGTGGTTCACAAGTGCCTGCCTCTCTCTAGGGTCTAGGACCTACCCAAATTTGAGGCATAATATAATAGACCAACTCTAACGTGAGAGCTCACATACTGAAGTTTAAGGCAGTAACAGGCAACTGGAGCAACACAATAGTGTAATCATTTTTTCCTTTTCCTGAAAGTAGACAGCTCTATCGGAGAGATCAGAGGTTAGCCAGAAACAAGTGTTTCCTCAAAAGAAACCACAATGAGCTTTCTTCAAAAGCTGTTGTCATATGAATTCCTCTCCACCAGAAGTCCTTGGTAAAGCTTGTAGTGTGTGCACAGCCACAAAATGTACCAGAAAATCTTAAGAGCATTTTTTCTCTTTTCTTGTCTGTATGCAAGTACTAACCTGCAAGATCAAGTGGAAACTGTAACATACTCCAGGTCCATACAGCAAGAATTGCATTTATGAGAGCGTAATTCTTCCTATGGGAGGGGAAAAAGTGATAACAATGAAGATGCAGTTTCCTTATGAGATCACGAAAATGCTTCCTGTAGTGTTTGGAATGTTATTTTAAGGGTAGTTGAGTGAGACGGTGATTGGTTTATTTATATGTGCTCTTACAATGCAACACTAAGGGAAACAGAAGCACCTTTTTGTATGGAATTTTTGCTGTTAAGGCTTACATATTCCAGCTGTGTAATTGCCCTAAATATATGAAGCTAATATTATAATAATAAGCGTATGAGAATAGACTCTGTGGTTCAGAGGGGATATCTTTTAGAAGATATCTAGTGATTGCGTGTTCCTTGCAAGCCTGAAGCTTCTCTGCCAAGCAGGAAGGATTCTTTTCCTGTGCTAAAAGCCTTGCTATGATATTTACAAAAAAAAAAAAAAAAATTGTTACAAAGAATGAATCTCTTCTGTGACTCTTTATGATGGATGTTCACAGCTCATCTCTCAGCAGTGTGAGGGGGAGGTGAGCTTACTTACTCTGGGAGAGATCACAGTGTTGAAAATTCACACCAGACTGTGCCATTCCCTTTCATCTTATCTTTGAACACTTTGTCAGTCTACCATGAAGTACACATGAGATAACCAACGAAGCAACTTGGATAATGAATCACTTAAGCCAGCTCTAGTTGCTTCCTTGCCCATCTGAAACAATTCATTACCTTGAAGGAGGCTTACTGTGTATCCAGTGTTTCAGCTCCTGTAGCCCTAAGGGCTGATGCTGCCTGGCAGTCAGGCTGCTCCTTTGGCTCTCTGAACCCTTTCAGTGTGATGATGTGACATGCTTCTCTGCTGGCAACACGTGAGTAATCCCCAACAAGGCTCACAGGACTTTCTCAGGGGGAAAGGCAAGAGCAGGCACACAGAGCCCTTCAATGTAGCCTTCTGCTTTCTATGGGAAATGCAGTTTTACCAGTCTGAACACTGCACATTACACAAGTATCATCAGCAAAAAATCCTTACCGAACTTCCTCAATGTCCAAGGTTTCACTAGCAAATTCAAGTATGTCTGCTGCTGTTCCCACAAACATGAGAAGCAGCTGAGACAACTGATCCCGGGTGATTTCAACTCCAATGGGGAGAAGCCATCTCCCAACTACTAGGAGCAGTAGAAAAGTCTGGTGTAGGGCCAGTGTCCATACAGTCTCACAGATTGTGGAGAGCTGATTGACAAAGACTTTAGCCTGTTTAAAAGACAACAATAATATACTGTAACTTCAGGAGACTGATGTTAGAGATACCGTCAGAGACTGTGTTTATCTTTGAGACTGCTTTTGCTCTCTTTCACGTTGTATGAGAACAAATAATTTCCATCTGGCAGGCCTGGTTTAAAAAGGCACTTTAATACAAACTTTGGATAATGAATATCAAATCTTTCTCTGTGTACTACTCCTCCTGTTCTCATTTTTCAACTGAGTGTTATCCTTTACAAACTCATTACCCAGGCACTTTCTAAATTCAGTTACTGAGATTCACAAGAGAATGGTAGGGTCACCTCTTCTTTACACAGAGACTGGTCTTAGCAACAATAGTTAGTATGCAGCATGCTGTATTTTCACAATGTAGTTTTCTAAACTACAAATATATATAAGATACATGGCCTGGGTTGTTTGCCTTTTTTTGTTTGGCTTTTTGCTTTGTCGTTTTACTCACAAGGTGCTTATCTGTAATTGTCATAAGATCTCTACCAGAAACAGGAAAAGGTGCCCTACCGTCTGAATGATGTGGTGATCTGTTCCCTCACTTCCATTACTGCTCTCTCTGGATTGATTGAAGTCTTGATTGCTGACATTGACCTGAACAGCCCCAGGCTCATTGCCACAGTACTGTTGTGAACAAAAACATGACACATGTGTAAACATCCTACCCAGGGAGCAGATGTGCTCGAAGGCTGAGTGTCCTGTTTTGCTGAACTACAGAGGGTATCTGATGTTTACAAAGGTCCTCACACTTAATGTAATTCCACTCTTCTTCAGAAGGGAGGAATTCCTCTCATGACGACAAGAGAGATCTTTTGGTAGGTTCCTGAGAAAGTGCAGGGTTGTACTGCAGAAGAGGATGCAAATTCAAAGGCCAGTGGAGCGGATGACACCTCTGTGCTCTTAAGTCTGCACCCTGTGAATGTGATCTGTTTTGCAGCTCTCCTGAACTTGCTACTGGATTCCCTACATGGTCTCTCTTTGGTTAAAACAGTCAAATATGGTAAAAACTGGTTGTGGTCAAGCCCTATATTCAAACTTGTTCTCAAAATATCTGCTTTTCTTTTCTACTATCCAGGAACAGCTCTCTGAAAATGTCAGTTTCATTTTTCTGTATGACTTCCCTCAAGGCTGAAAATTAGTTAAGGTAGGATATTTGGTTGTATCCTCCACCTCTCCTGCCCCTGCTGTGCCTAATTTTGTAAGGAAATACATAGGGTGAGAGGTGAAATAAAGGAGTATTTAAGAGAACTAGACCAACTAGAGAACAAGAGAACTAGAACAACTGTATTGTTGCCTATCCCTTTGAAATAGAATAAAAGAGTATTTTTACTTTCTGCAAGTACATGGTGATCTGGGAAACTGAGTGTTCACTAAAACATACTCCAATTACAGTAAAGCAGTGGTGGGGCCACATTCTGTCTGCAGCACTGTCCTGACTTTCTACCTTTACATCCAAGGCTGGTCTAGGAGCAGCTGGGGGCGGGGGGTATGGTTCCAAAATGTGTCTTCATAACAATCTGTAACATCTCTCCATTGTAATAAAAAGAGGATAATTAGAAAATCAAATCATGCTGTTACTAAAGACTTTTATCGTGTCCTATTTTTGTCAGAATTGCAGATGATTTGCATTTCTCCACTGGGCCCCCCACCATTTTATTGCATGGGGATTGATTTTCTGTGACAATTGGAATGTGTTTGAGAGCATACTGAGTAGTTGTGTTCAGTAGAAAGCCTGCCAATATAAGAGCAACATTTTTCAGGAAATTTCAGATTCAATTTTAATACTTTGCTTGGTCTCTGATAATGTTGTTCTGTATATAGGTAAGTGCTGCCTCTTGTCTGACCTTATAAATTTCCTGTGGCTTGAAAAACCTGGAAAAAATGTCAGTGCTTGTTGCTTTTAGAGTTGGCGGTAAAGAGTCTTAAGCTGAATGCTTGTTTTATTTGAACAGTGGGTGTGAGAGTCTTGAAAGATTGACACACAGATGTGGGGAAGATGTTATTTCCATTTGGTCTAAAGTTCTGGGCATGGAAACAGTGAGATGGAGGGGCTGGTACACTCTGCCTGGCTACAGCCTTGTAGAGCTAGTCTCCCTGAGTTTGTCCTTCAACTAAAGGAGAGAGAGGGAATGGCTCATTTGAAGGATATTTTGGAAATGAAATTTAATTGGTGCTCTGGAGAGGCATCTGTAGCTGCTGCCTACAGAAAAACCCTGAAGTCTATAGAGACCCATCCCAAGGTCAAAGTTGGGCTGAAATACTGCCATTGGCTGTGTGACACAGCTGAGGAGACCACAACCTAAAAATATTGCATAGCTGTCCTAACCACCCCATAATACTAAGAAGTGAAGATCATCAACTAGCGTGGGTAGGGCAAAGGGATGAGTAACCTGTGCAGCAGGAGGAAGGCTGACTCTGACAGCCTTTGGTTTGTCATTAAGTCTGCATTTAAGCTCACCCCTCTGGCCCCTTGTCTGGGCTGGCATGGTAAATAGGAAAGCAGCCATAAACCTGTACAAAACTTCACACCCAAGGCTGGGGCAGCCTGACTGCTAGAAGGAGGCAGAAGAAACCATGCCATGGCTTGCAGGGGAGCTCTTTTTCTCTTGTTCTAGTGACACAAAGGTGCAGAAAATACCTCTAAGAAAATTAATTCACATTATTGGTGTCTTTGGTGTCTTTCCTTCTATGTAATTTTTGTGAATACTTTCAGCTGAGAGGTGGGTTGCTATTTTGGAGCAAAGCTCAATGATCTTGGCCACTCCATAGCTCTTCTCAATTGCTTCCAGGCAGGAAATCTGCATCTGCAAAGCCAGTCATTTAAATATGCTCCTGGTTTGGTTTTGTTTTTTTTTAAGTAGGGTTCTGTTTTTTTCATTTAAGTATGTTTGTATCGCATTTGGGTTTGTTCTTCTCTGAATATTTAATGAGTGGTGATTGTGAAGTGATTCACTTGAAAATTTGGAGAAGAGCCTTTATTTACATCATGTATATACATGTAAATAGGACTGTTGGTGCCAGGCATATTTACTTATCAATTTATGGATGTGAAGTGACTAAGTTGGAATGTGACAAGAAGCAAGTGAATATTGTTTTACTTTTTCACAGGCATTTGATAAACATGGTTTGCCTTTTTACTACTAGACCCCAGTTATCTTAAGTTTTGACTGTGTACCAAGCCAAATAAAAATGGTTTTGTTTTCTGTACAAAGATAAAATAAGAAGAAGCTGTACGCATTTTGTATAAATTCTGACTTGGCTTACTTTCTTTTGTTTCTTCTGAGATGAAGCTTATGTACCTCTGATTCATAAGCCATCTAATCAAAATGGAAATGCAGTTGCATGACATGGTGATGTCCCAGTGCATGGCCTGCAGAGAAACTCACTGCCAGTGCATGGGGGCACCTGAAACACCAAACTAATTCAGGCAATTTCTGCTTGCACCTTATTCACAATCTATTATTTTCAAATAAAACTGAGGTTAGCTAAAACTTTTCATAATGGGGACAGAATTGGGGTGTAAAATTGACACTTGAATATTAGGGTGGAGTACCCTCAACCTATTAATGTGCATGGAGGCTGAGGACATTTTGGAAGAGTCTAGCCCTTCCCTGGAGCAGGCCCTGTGCCAAGCAACAGGTACCTGGCTTGCTGTCTGTGCTATGCTGCAAACAGTGTGACTGTCACTATGGAAACACATGTGATGTCAGAAATTCAAAGCACTCCTGACTGCTTCATTTTGCTCATACAGGAAATCTGAAATGTAAAACATGAAGAAAAGATTATCTAAGTTGTTTTCCAAGTTGAGGAATATAAAGGGTATGGCAAGGAAGGAATGGTGAAAGATGTAAGATCATTTGTGGAGTTCATTATGGTGTAATTTTAGCTGATAAGAGAATCCCACCTTAGAATGAGGGTGAGGGAATGGACAGTAATATTCACTATATCCCCAAAATGTTCAAGTTAAGGTGGTTGAAAATAACTACAAGGTTTACTAAGTATCTCTCTTATTCCTGACTAGAAGCCTGCATCGACTACAGCCCTGGTAATTGGGTAATCCCTGCAAAAGGTGATCAGTTACTGCTTGCAGTGGCACACCAGGCATTAGCAAAGGTAACAGAGCCCTGAGATCCTGAACGTTATTATGGAAGAGTGTTTGGGGTTTTTAATGGATTAAATGGTTTCAATTTGCTTGACAGCAGACAGAAATTTTTCCTCTCTGTACAGTTCGATTGACTTTATCATCTCTCCCAAACATATATTTCATTTCCAAATACGTTACCACAAAGCAGTAGTTCCTATGTACTCAGTATTTCATCCTTGATATATGAATGGCATTATATGTCCAGTTCTGCAGTACACAGAGGCAGAATTTCCTCTGTCTTCAGGAAGAGAGACTCCCTATTAGCACCTGCTTTAAATAACAGCACTGACATGAGCAGCTGATGCTCCCTGGTAAAGGTTCAACGTGAGATCAAAGTTCTACTGCCTTAAAGACTACACACTGTTTTCATAGTGTATATATTAAAAGTGTGGATCTAGTGACTGCATAACCACCCATTCTGTTTGCATTTAAATAATGAAATCCCAGGAATACATCAGTATCAAGAGTAGTGCTAGTCTGGGTCCTGTGTTTGAGATTAATTTTTAAGAAAGCTGCTCCCCTTCTGGAGGTATTGTTTTTGAATTTGTTAGATTGTGTGTTTCCAGAACTCTCTATCCTATCTCTCCAGGTATAAACTAAGCTGTTAACTTGATATACTCCCTCTTTAATTCACCATAGCAGTATATCAATAAAAACAAAGTATGCCATGTTCTAACATCATTTTGGGAAATAAACTGCTGCCTTTGACTACAGAATTAGCCTGTTTCTTGAACCAGATTTAACTATGACAAATGTTCTCAATATCCACATTACCTGTCTGTGTCTGTTTAAGGAGATTTGGGAAAACAAGAAGACAATAAATTCCTGCTGCTGTATTTAGAAAAAGCCTAAGGCATTTCTAGTGTAAACACAATTTTGAATATTTGATTATGCTTCTGTAGACTCTAACAATGTTTCAAAGGAGCAAATGAGGCACTAGGTCTTTTTAGTCTAATTTATGTATTTTCTTCTGTTATTTTGTTCTTGTTTCAATCTGAACCTTTACTACTATGGATGTAGGGCACTGCATATGTGCAAATACTGGCACAGACAAAATTTCTTTTTCACTGCATGGAAGTGCTATAGGGATTTGAAACTAGCCTGCATGAGGGTTGACTCAGTGAGACCTGTTGGTGAAGTGGTTCTGTTCTGGCCCTAACTGACCCCAGAACATTTGCCCTTAAAAGTTTTACAATGTGTTTTAGCCCTGAATTGGAATCCAACCCTCCCCACTTCTAGATCACTATGCACAAAGAAAGGAAGGATATAAACCTTGTCAGACGTATTTCCAGCTGTGGTAACAATCTGTGTGTTCTCCTATTTTGCAGCAAACATGAGGTAACTTGACTTTAAGACCCCTTTCACTGATGCCTGTCTCAGTTTTGACTTGCTTGAAGCTGTGGCATTTGCTTTTAAACACTGTGAAACTCACTTTATTTTGCAAAGGCCTCTAAAGCAATGAAGTTCTTTTACCCTACTGAGGAAGATTCATGCTGGTAACCTGGAGGTGAAAGGCTGTGTTTTTCAAACTTGTAGTCCTCAGTTCCTCAGACAAAGACAAATAAGTGGTCTCATTTTTAGCTAGGAAAGAGGCTCATTATCTGATAATTAGTAAGTGCACAATAGTCATAACATAGCTGTAGCTAGACTGGGACACCTACCAATATGAAAGAGAGAACTGGAACAAGACTTAGCAGACTTCTGTCTGCATGCCTGAAGCCAGACCATCAAAAAATGCATCAATTTCAAACTAGTCCGTCTTGTCTCATAATAAATACCTGAGTCCCATGATGGATTTCTAGTAGCCATAGTGATGGTACTATGCAAATCAGATATAAAAATATTGCTGGTGAAAACCTGTGAAGGAAAAGAAAAGAAATCTTGGTATTATGATACATCATAAATATTTTCCAGTGCAGATAATGTTTGGATATATAGTATCTTATGCCTCTACCATTTCTTAATAGGGATATTAAGAAATAGGGTAACTGCAAATTAGAATTGCTATTATTGCTTGTGCTGTGTATTATAAATAATAGGTTTATCTACATCCATCTAAGATCATATATGGAAATTTAAAATATCTTTAAGAACTAACCAAAGACACTTGGATGTTTGTATTTCTGTCACATCATTTTCTGTATTTAAATAGCCTTTACCTAACATGCTCTTTCTGATTTCATGAAGAGTGAATTAATACATTGAGTCGCTTCACTGAGTGGTGCTGAGATAAAGGTTGTTGCTCACAGTCCTGTGTATTGACACGGGAAAGGTAGAAATAGCATCAGTTTGCCTAAAACAAGCACTGCTTCAGTAGATCTTTTAGTTGTAGGCTGTGCATTTAAAATAGGTTTATGAAAATGGGTCTTGGCCTTGTTTCCCCACTTGTGCTAGCAGTAGTAGAATTTTCTAGTTCTTCTCTCCCTGCCAGTATTCTATATAATTGCGATTGGTTGGTGCTGGCCAAATGCCAGTGCCCCCACAAAAATTATTTATTCTAATAAAACCAGCACAATAACTGATGTTGATGAAGCTTTATTATCTTCAGTTTCTTTAGCTGGGTTTATTCAGAAGTAATGGAGAGGTTCCATGACTTCTGCAAGGAGTGATTCTTGTGAGAGTGAGTTGCTGATATTTTCTTATTAAACATATGACATTTGATTGAGGTGGGTTTTGGCAATTCTGTACTTCTGGAGTAGGAACGAGATGCAACACCACAAATTTTCCATCTAGCTCTACATGCTACAGTATGAACTGGGCAGTGGGGTCCAACTCAGGACATTTTCTTGGTTCCTTCTATCCTGCCACTGGCACATTCTGCAGTGAATTTAAACTGCTTATAAGTATGCAACTGCAGCAGCATTTTGGCCAAATGTCATTGCATTTACTGTTTGTCCCGATGTTGAATGTACCTTTATTTTGGTAATCATGATTTTTCCAGTGAAGATTAAGTATTGAGGAAAACAAAATATCCTGATGCTTAGAGAAATAACTGGGTTGCTGAACTGCCCTGAAATGTTTCAAACTATCTCCTCTAAGATAGTTTGGGTTTTAATTTTTTTGTTTTTCATGGTTGAGAGGATGTTATTTGTTTTGGCAGTGAGTTTTGTTGTTGTTAGCTTTTTTTTCCCTAAAAAAAAAAAAAGGCTAGTGATTGTGTGGGTTTTTAGCCTGGTTATTTTGGGAGAGAACACACCTCTCATTTGAATGGAAGAACTAACATTTTACAGTATTTCCTGTAGGACTTCAGCACATGAAAAATCCATCCAGCTGGCAGCAATACTGAGCTAATGATACTACATCAGGCCAAGGGACTTCAGGGGCTTTAACCCTGCCTTTCTTTCAGAAGGTGCAATCTGGAGGAAGTATTACATGGCCAGGCTCACAAGACTTTTTTTCCACATGTGCCATTAAATGTTTTATGCTGGTGTAATAAGTAACAGTCCTCTGTCAATAATGAACAGAGAATATGAGGGTGTTGGAGGCAGGAGTCCTGCTGCATAGTCTGCCCCTTGCTTGGATTGGTGATTGTGAAGTTGTTTCTACAAATGCTGATGCCTATTCTGTGACTGTTTTCCACTGGAGCAGAAAATTATCCTGATGCAAATAGATGCTGGCCATTTGTCTACGGTTCTCACCTATATATGTACTTTCATTTTGATGTTTTAAAGTGCTGGACCACATCCATTTTCAAAATTTTCTTCTAGATA
Organism: Taeniopygia guttata; assembly: GCF_048771995.1. Lineage (NCBI taxonomy): Eukaryota > Metazoa > Chordata > Aves > Passeriformes > Estrildidae > Taeniopygia > Taeniopygia guttata. Next base: position 8,036,718 of record NC_133031.1, on the reverse strand, counting down.
AATTTAGCCCAATCTTCTATGTATGTATCTAACATGGATCTGCTTTTGGTTTCTATTTTTGCTTGGATTTTTCAAAAGCTCCATTTGCAAGTGTTCCTTCATGAAGATTCTGCTGCTACCTCCTCTCCCAAAAGAATTGGTTATGTTCAATCTGCCTGTCTCATAACTGCATTTGGGACTCTGCTATTGTTCAATTTTCCAGTGTCCCAGACTTCATCACTGCTTTTATTGCATTCAAATTTGGAGCATAGAACTCTTGTGTGAATTGTCACACAACACTCCTTCTGTTATAATGACTTTCACAGGTTGCAATGGGCAGGATTTTAAGAACATGGAAATACTCCAGGGTTCTTTAGTCCTGGATTTGTCTCAAGGCCTGCCTGCAGTTAGAGTTTTTAACAATAGAATGTCCTAGTGAAATCTTGACAATTAGTTACATGACTGCCTCCTTTTCACAGAGCATTTTGTTTTGGCTGCCTGAGCGCTGATGAGCTGTAGATGACAGCAGTAATTCTTTAGATGCATGTAAAACCCCATGTGCTTGGGCAAGCTCTGCTATGACTAACTTTTTTGCTCATTTCTCGGGCAGCCTTTCACTCATGGAAGTTCCTCTCTGGAATAGCCTCTCAAATCCAAATAGTTAAGCCACTCTTGCTGTATCAAAAGAGTGGTTGCTACTCATCTTTTATTTTTTTGTCAAGTTTAGGTTCATGCAGTAGCGTGGTGTTGCACGGAGGAGAGAGGGAGCATACAGTCCTAGGGCAGGATGGGTGCAAGATGCAGGGCGTTTGCAGGGTCCCTCGGCACCCCTGTGCCCCTGCGAGCGCAGCCCCAGCCCGCTGTGGCTCAGGAGGTGCCCCCAGCCCGCTGCAGCCCCACAGCACAGAGTGGCTCCCGCGTACTCTGCTGTACAATTGCCCCTCCTGGAAGCCTCTGTTTGGCAGCGGACTAGCCAAACTCTACCAGCTTTCCATCCCTGCCTCCCGGGAGCCGCCGGCGAGCACACGCGATCCCTGAGCGCCCGGCAGCGCCGGGGCCAGGGCAGCCCCTGCTGGAACACTGCCCTCGGGGGGCAGCTTCCTATCTGCAGCAAGGTACATGCAAAGGGAGAGGGGCTCCGGCGGAATATGCTCACCATTTGTAGCCTCTGCCTTGCTTAAACTTGAGGGTGAGCCCTGTCTCCAAGCACAGGAGAAGATTGAGCAGTGCCAGCAGCCAGTACTTGGGTTCCTTCTTCACGGCAGTCACTCTCCAAACCCCGATGAGTGAGTGCAGCACGAAGAGCAGGCGAGTGACCAGGGCATTGAGCAGCACCATCAGCTCCATGCCGCAGCACCCCTCCCTTCGCCCCGCACCGCGGGGCCCCGCCGCTTTCAGGAACCCTGGCGAGTTACCTTGGCAGGCACCGGGAAGCCTGCGCCTCGCCGGCACACAGAGCTCTTCTCCTCCTCCATCTCCACAAAGGGGCCCATTATAACAAAAAAGAAACACCATCGCCCCTCCCCCAGACTTCCTGAAAACTTTTTGAAGGGAAAAAAAAAAGGACACGCTTCCATGCTGCAGTGGTTTGCAGGCTCGGAACAGCCCTGGCCGGCCCAAGGCAGGGATGGGGGAGCGTTGTTTCTGTCTCCTCTAGATCGGCTCAAGGACCAAACAGATCGAGATTTTCCCTCTCGCCCAGTTACCATCGCTCCGCAGCCCCACTTGCTGCTCTCGCCTCGTGCATTTCCAGCAAAGACACAACGAAAGGCACGTTTTTAATTTGAACCATTTTTGCTGAAAGCTCCACTCTCCATTTCTGAGAGTGCAAACCATTTAAGCCCCTCTTTCTGCTTTCCCTGAAAGAGAATTCATGTTTAGGAGCTTTTAAAATCGTTTAATATTGCAATGTAGAAAGCAGAACTTGTATGCTTCATTCAATACTGGAATGTCTTGTGCAGCAGAAGTCAGAATCTGAAATCTAGTCAAACACTCTATTGTATGATCTACACCCTACTTCAAGAAGCAGGCCAGTTGCAGAACTCCAGAAACAGGGATGAAATCTGGGCTAACGCTAATTTTACTGAATTGGTCAACAAGGGGCATATACCAAAAATGCACTAAAGTTTGACTGTGAGGTCACTTACCTCTAGATGGACTTTTTGTATCCTGTGGGAAAGTGTATGAAGTACAGAATTTGTTTTAAAATTTCCTTAATATTTCTCATAGAGATTATAAATTGTATTAGAATTTGCACTTGGTTAACCAAAGAGAAATTTCTTCTTGATCAAAATTGGCACTATGTTGTTCCAGTTTTTTGGTAATTTACTGCCAAAGCACTTAAATTGAGATAGCCAACTGTAAAATGCAAGTGGAGAATCAAGTCTGTGTAAAGTACTGTGGAGTTTCAGAGGTCTTAACTGCCTTGATTTAATTTAAACAATCCTGTTCTATTTAAACACAAGATGCTATTCTTCTGAGAGCTGTGACCTTTCTAAGAAGGTATTTTTCCTCAATTGCTAAGATCCAAATTTTCCTTACTGCAAAGCCAAGCCTCTTCTTTTATGAAGTGCTGGTGCTGGCCAGCTGATATCCTTTGGGGCAGGGGATAAGGGAATACTACTTTACTTTAACCCTGCCCAGAAAAAAAAGGAAAACAAAAGTCCATTCCGCAGTAGAGATGACTCGCTTGGGAAACGCCTGAGTAAATAAATGGACTGCGTAGTATGTCTTTTTGAAGGAACAAAATCGAGCTCCTCATGCTCAGAGGAAAATGAATTCAAGTCAAAGACCTACTATAGATAATCCCTGCCAATAGCCACCCTGCCATATCGTGCCTTGGGTGCTCTGGTTCACAGCCCTTCCGCTGGTGTTAAGGTCAAATGTAGTTGAAGAGGAAACTGGGAGCAGACAGATTGAAGAGATTGTTTAAACAAGATATTCCTCTGTGGGAGTGCTTAATGTCAAAGAAATGACTTGGGGAACTGGTATGTCCTATTGTTCATGGAGGTCCTTACAGGGCAGATAGATGTCACAAAACTTGGAAGGATAAGCAGTGCAACATTCTCATGATACTACACTCAGGAAGGATGCAGAGAGATTTGCTGAGAGCTAAGTAATTCTGCATGTTGAAGACATGTGGGAGCTGAACTGCTTAACCAAGGTAGTTTCATCAATGAACAATCCAAACTTCACAACAGTGAAAGTCCCAGACTTAAGTAAGAAGATACAATATTGACTCTGCCTGCTCAGTGGTGGACCATGATGGCAGTGCAACAGCCTGAGTAGGGTGGGAAGTACTCATGGGCAGCTTAATTTCTTTGGCCTATAAGAGGCAAATATTTATCCAGACTTGACAGAGTGCATTTTTAGATGTTTCAGTGGCTGTTTTGTGGAGCAACTGGTTCAGGAACCCATGAAGGCAGTGCTTGACTTGAATCCTGAGTGGTTTATGGGATATGATGTAGGGAGTAACAGCTGAAGAGGTCCCCTGAAAGGGGGATCTTAATGTGCTTAGATTTGGCATCCTTGCAGGAGTAAGACAAGCTAGAGTTCTCTACCATTGCTCAGCTCAGCTTCAAAAAGGAAAATTAGACACAGATCAGCAGGCATGTTGAAAATAAGACAGATGGAACACCTAACTCTTTGCAGGGAGTGTGGATTTTGCTTCTGTAAATCACATGGGAAGTGCAGAGATAATAACGGTGCATCAAGAGAAACTTGAGAGAGTGAGAAGAAGCCAGCATTTGCAGGGTAAGTGAGACTGCAGGAGCAAGAAGGCATTCTTCAAAAAGCTGAAATGCTGTCCAGCTGAAGAAAACTGAAAAAATTATGAGCTCTAGTATGGACAAACATGATAAGGCTGGCTGAAGGAGTGTGAGGGACAATTAGCAATTAAACATATTAATTAAAATGTTGGTTATCTGTTCAAACATGTTGTGACTAGGAAGTCTGCCAGGGAATTGGTCAGTGGACAGCCAGGTGGTACAGAAACCCTCAGGTGTGGTATTTCTAGGGGGAGTGCAGTCCCAGCATGAGTACAGATGCACAGTATAGTATGAGAAAGCACTGACTCCTGCACAGAACCTTACAGAAGGGGTAATTTTAGGATTTTTTTTTTTCTCTATGACTCTGTATGTGCTAGTGTTCCATCAATTAAATTTTCATAGTTTCTACTGATCTGCATCTTAGACTTGTCAGGCTAGTTGATCATGGACTAGAGAATTGTCTCGGGAGGAACTTTGTTTACCTTGTTTTTTCTACTCTTTTCCTAAGGATGGAGTTAGGTCTAATGATGGATGCAGACAGTGGAATTAGATGGACCTTTGCCCTGACCTGAAATGACTGCATTAGTAGAGACTTTCTGATGTCTGAAGAAATTGATCTGGTGTGGGTTGTAGTGTTGGTCAGATTCAAGGTGAAAGCCAGATTCATGTCTATTTGTATAGAATGCTCTACTAATGATACATCCTCTTCCCTAGCTTTTTTTTCTCCCTTTTCCTGGGAACCCTTAAAAGTTAATGTTTACAGGAGCTGCTGTACTCTGGCAAATCCTGGACACAGTGGTGTGAACATGCATCACATTGTGTGGGATTTTCATCCAAGACACCTTGGCAAGATCTACTGCACAGCTCTGCCACATAACAGCCAATTGCAGCATGTTTGACACATTTGGGAAATATTAAACCTTACTGTGCCACCAATGACCTTTTTGCAGGAATAGGGAATCTGGCACTTTAAAAACTGTGCCACAGGATCTCTGTGCCTGCGTTGAATAATTCCTGCCTTTAGGTTGAGTCACTATGATGATTGCACTAAGCATAACTGTGAGAAATGTGAAATTGCACCAGTTCTCAAAACCAGACTAGGGTAGGAGGTGCTTCACTAGCTGAACATGAGTCAGCAGTGATGGAGGGTCACACTGGCACATAGATACAGAGCTGAAACCTGCCAATGTCCATCTTGTGCTTAGAAGGGCCTTAGCTGAAGTGCTGCCCTACCTTGGCTCAATGAGGGAGGAGCCAGCAGAGAAGGGCAGGAGTGTTTCTATAGTAGGAAATTACTTAAACAAATGGTTCCATTCAGGTGGCTAAAGTGACATCCTTGTCAGGTTGCAGTGCTTATAGAATCACAAGACCCCTGGTCAAGTACCTGGAGGGACTCCGGTTTGAACTGGAGTGCAGGGCTCAGAAAATCCTTGTGAAGAGGAATTCCAGAAGAAAAGTTCTGTGAGATTTTGTGATAATATGCAGTGGCTTGTTCTGTTTTAGGGTGGGTTTTTTACTCTTTGTGGGAGCTCTGAACAAAGATTCTCAGAATTTACTTCTCTTGCTTATGAAATGGGATGTTTTAGGCAGTGAAGTTTGGGGGTAATGGCTAATTGCCTTCAGTTCAAGAGACTTTGAAGATTTGATTTACAATATTCATAAAGAAATAATTATAGGGTATTAAGCTGGAAGAGACCAGGGATTAGAAGGGGTCATAAATTCTATGTGAGTCAGCAGTGTATTCTGCTCTGAAGGAGGCATGCGGGATGTATAAACAGACCTGTAATATGCCAGATTTCAGTTATTTCTTCTCTCTTCCTTGGTGTGGGAAAAACCTCAACTAAACTACCCTATTTCTAGTGATGCTTTTCCAAGGGAGAGTTGACAGGATAGAATGTCCAGAGATGAAGAAGACTGCTGAGGAAAGAATAAGATACCATCATTCAGTGTAGAGAAAAGAAAACTGAGATGGAAGTTGCCATGTTTTAGGAATAGCCTGTTCACCAGTCCCAAAGCAGAGGGAAGGAAGTAAAAGGCTTAAAGAGGAACAAAAGGGGGGGAAATGCAATTAGATGTCTGGAGATCTGTCTTGCTAGGAAGGACAGTGAAGCACTGAAATAGATTGTGTGGAGAGATGTCCATGTTGCAGGCTTTTATGCACAGATTAGGGGAACGTCTGTCAGGGATGACAGCAGTTTAGTTATCACTTGGGGTAGAGGACTGACTGGATGATCTCTGGAGGTTTCTTCAAGTCTTTTACATCCTAGGGCTCTAAGGTTTGTTTCTTTATTATCCACTCATTGTCTTGAGTCTCTAAGGAAGTTTCTTGCTTAAATTAAATCTGTTTAGTTTTACTTGCATAGGGCTCTTAAAGAAGAGGAAATTGTTCTGCTTTCTCAATGCTTGACTGCAAACTGTGAATAATTATGACAGCCTTATAAAGAGATCACCACAAGTGGCAATTAACATACATGTTGAAACAAATGGGAATTATTTAGTTTTACATGTGAAACAAAAAAACCTATCCAATTCTGTCTTAAGTGAAAGCCTAACTATTGCTGATCAAATTCAAGAGGGAAAAGCCAAATCTTTCAAAATATGATATGTGATAGAAGGTACTAGCTATAGCTCAGTAAGGGTGTGAAGGAAATGGATAAAGGAATGAAAAAACCAGAGTATAAAAAGATTAGCTCTCTAGTAAAGACCCAATATGATTGCAGAAGCATTAAAATCCCTGCAGGAGATTTACTGAAGTCTCTGCCCTGGATTAGAATTTGATATAAAATAATTTAACAGAAGTCATACAATTTCTATGCCATTTGTAGCTGAGTTAATAGCATATGTTCCTGGAGGATTACAGTCAATGATTAAGGAAATTAGGTTTTGTTTGAATTTAATTTAGTTGTATAAAGCTGCTACAATAATTTACAGCTTTGATATTTAATATTTAATAACCCAGATCTTAAAAGAATCTGAGGTATAGCAATGTCATCATATATTGAAATATTATCCCCATAAGTCATTTATATTTGCTAGTTGAGAAGAATGTTCATCAACTAGATGGGCTAAAAGAGAGCTACTTGATAAAAAACCAATGCAGTTTTATAGGTAATGGTAGTGAAATTTTTCTGTATCTGTTATCCAGTAAATCATAATTCACTTAGAGAACTTCTCAATCTCAGTTTCAGTCTTCATAAGAATATAACCCTGATAGTTTTCTTTTATCTAATTTCCTAGCTTTTTGGCTTTATGAACATTACAAATCCTGTCTGTTCTTCTTTATAAGCATGCTTCTGCTGCTCCTCTTTTCATTTAAAGAAGTAATAAAATGCTCAGTCTCCAATTTAGCAGGGTACCGTGTTTCTGTTGAGAGAAAAGGACGCATGTAAAAACACCCTCATCTGAAAATCAAACCTCCAGTATTTCAGGCACCTTTCTATTTGCCACTAAGTTTATAAGAGCCATGAGGCATGGTCCAAGTCCCCTCCCTAATGAGGCCACCAACTGCAGAATCCAGTCTCAAAATATTCTTGTGTGAGCTTATCATCCTAAGTGCAAACATGCACTTATTAAGCAAGAAAGCAAGAGGCTTCCAATGGCCAGCCTGCTCTCTCATCTCTCCATGCTTCCCTGCTTGGGCTTGTAGCCATTTCTTTCCTTCTCTCTACCCTTTCCTAGGAGGAGAGGACCCATCACGTTGGCTCTTTTGGGTAGCTACCACCAGTTGTGGGTCACTGCCTTCCAAGACTCAGATCTGATAAAGGAGTGGGTGAGCTTAGCACAAACTTCAGCTCATTTGTAGCACATTGTGAGTCCAGGCTTTCAGAAAGGAAGGAAAGCACTGGCAGCCTGGCAGGACAGTAATGAGTGGCCATGGGTCTGCCACACACACTCCTGGCTGGAGTGAGAGGTGCTGTGAGCTGGCAGAGCTCCACTGACATCAAAGCTTCTGCAGCCCCGAAACATGGCAAAGAGGGGTGTGTGTTCCCCTCTGATTAAAACTGGGGGGAAGCATATGAGCAGTTTATAGCTCCCTACAATTATACATCTTTTCTGTTGGTTTTATAGTTCAGGAAAAAAAGCCCTCTGGAGGGACCATTTTTTCCTTGAAGAATAGAAAGAAAAGGTTTCAGGTATTTTATTAGGATTTGTAATTCCTCCTTCAGCCTGGGCTCTGTTTCTGGGAACACACAGTAGTTCTGCAGCACTGTATATTTTAAAGAAGAATAGAAGCAACCTTGTTCTGCAGCACTGTTTCAACCATGACTGAAGTGGGAGACCTAAAGTTACAAACAGTGAAAAACTGCAGCATTTGTCCTCAGCAAAGAGAAAAGCTTTCAATTTTTGCCTAGGAATACTTGAATTGTCTTCCTAGTCATTGTCTCTCTCCTGCTTTCCAGTGTAAGGATAATGTGATGAGTTGACTGGAATAATACTGTTCATGTTTGGGGCACGAATAAATGAAAGCTGGGTACAGCTATTGCCAGTGAAAAGGCCAATCTCCTCTCACAGATGAAACAGAGGCAAAATATCTCAGGCTTTAAACAATGGTTGTCAAGATAAGCTGTAAGCTAAAAATTGGTGGCACTGTTTTTGTTTACCCTCTGCACAGTCTTAACAATTTAGTTTTTCCTCCATGGTCTGAATTTACTGGAATTCCAATGAAAGGGTTCCTATGGCACCCAGCCTAAGCTAATGAGTCTGAAGTCAAGCCAATACAACCTCTGTGTCTCACTGCAACTTGATTTCTTGGGTGTGATGTCTTGCAAATTACAATCATATGCTTCTGATAAACTCAAATCATAAGTAAGAGGGATGTAAAAATGTATATAAAAAGAAAATCCCCAAACCTGTAATGTTTGGGCTGAGTATCTGGGTACATGTATTGAGTCAGCTCTCACAAAGCCAGGCTGTATCTCATCAGGAGACTCCTGAAAGGACAGTGGCTTCTCCTCTTCTCTGTGCCTGAAAAAATGTCCTTTTTTTAAAATTTTATTTTTGTATTTTCAATGATGTACAGGTTGTGTGTAGGCCTTTGCTATGATGTGTGCTCAGAATAGTTAAACAATGGTACTTGGCTATGGTCCTTGCAAGCCACTTTCTTCCCTGGTGATATTGGGATCCAGTGATGATCTTCTACATGTATTTTTAATGTATATTTTTATATACCTATATAGATTTTGCCAGTCCCTGACACATTTTCAGAATTTAATGACGACAATAGTCATGAAGCTGTGTGAAAAACTCCATAATATTTTTACAAGCTAATTAGTTAAGCTACTATTTAATCTCTGTGCTGGAAGGGGCTGAAAGACAGGACTGTACCACAAAATACAGGTTGGCAGATTGGGAAATTACTTCACAAATGCAGCCAAGGGTAGGGGGAGCATGTAAAGAAATCAAGTCTCCCATCCACAAAAAACCCTGCTAATCATATTCATCTTCACTGCAGTAGGAATACAATGACACGGGTCTTTGTCTGAGAGCAAGGCTTCCATAAACCTGTCAAGATGCTTAATTATGGTCTGTTGCACTGGACTGCCACAACCTGCTAAGAGAGAAAAAAAAAACGTAGTTAGAGTAGATACTCCTTTTGAACTGGAATAGTGTACTGACTTTCCTATCTTGTTATCAGTGAAAGCTTCCTAAGGATAAAAATTTCCACATCTTTGTTGGTTGCAAAATATATTCAGTTTTACAAACAAGCTTCTTCCTAAAGGCTGCAGTTTCTGAACAAACCATCTGCTCAATCGTTTTCTATCCTGGCAAAAAGAGGCTGAGTGCCAGATTTTTTTTTTCCTTTGATGTTTACCCATAAGTTGTTAATACCTATCTGACACCCACAGAGATCTTCAAACTTTTTTGTTGAGTAAAACAATATTTATGACTTGTCTGACAGTATCCAAAAATGAGTGAGCATTGTTTCTGATCACCCCCACTGTACAGCTCATAATGCCAGTTTGTTTATAAATAATGTCATCTGTTTTCTTCTCTCGAGTGTTTTATCCCACTGACTATATTTCCTTCATCCTTTATTTGAGACATCTGTCTATGCTGGTCCTGGTATGCATAATGACTTGAGAGATGTGAATAAAGAGAGCTTATATGGTGTAATAGACACATCCAAATATCTTCTGGAATTTAGACTCAGCAATGTCACTGTGTGGTCCTAATTGTCTTTAAACTGCTTTGAAGTCAGATGTCAATTCTGAGTACTGCTGATGGGAGAAGCCACTTAAGAAAATCCAAAAACCTATCACCAAAAAAAACCAACTAATGATCCCAGCGAAGGGCTACTAATTCTTATGGATTTGCTAGGTCTGATAAAACAGTTTGAAATAGCAAAATTTTACTTGACAGGAGAATCTTCAGCATCTGGCAAGAAATAATGAGATGTTTTAGACTGAGTTTTGTAACTAGTTGCTGACTTTTCCCTATTTACTATATACTAGTACCAGCATTACAGGGTTCAAATGAGATGGTAGAGGAAAGGGTCTCTGTAGTGATAGGTCTGACATGTGACATGTGTTTATGGCAGCTTTATCCTCAGACTCCTGCAGAGAAATTTTAGCACTATATCCCAGTATCTACCCCACTAAATGACAGTCATGGGGCATCAAGCTCAATTTTTTGGAGTTTTTTTGTTGTTTTTTTTTTTTTTTAATGGTAGTGGCGGTTCAGTTTTGAGTTGGTTTTTTTCAAGGGTAGAAATTAATTATTTTTATCCCATAAGAGTATTTCAGTTATGCCATCTTCTGTGAAATTTCTCACTGGGGCAAGATAGTCCTGTTGCTCTTTGAAAAACCTTGGCTCATTAATATCCTCCAGTAGCTCTGTGTTCTGGGGGTCTTATTGGGATCTACTCTAGTGTTCTTAATCTAACTCTGTAGGAATCAAAGTTTATCCAAATGTTATTTGTTTTTAGAAATCCTACTAATGGATTCTTTTTGTCAGCAACTGAATTGGAAAATAGAAGCTCTTCTAAAACAGGATTCATAAGGTTCTTTCAGTTCTCTACTTGAAAGTCCCTTTCAGGGTCTCAAGGATAGACAACATGGTTTTTCATATGCTTGTTGGAATAATTGAGGAAGATATCTTCTTCACAGAAGGAACTTTCTATTATTTTTGACTGCATCAAGTAAAACCAAAATCTTTTAGAATAAGCCCACGACATTGTAGATCTCAGTGTGTCAGCCCAAAGACAGAGCTGCTACATTCACAAGTGCTACAAAAATGGACCACAATTAAAGTTACATTAAAAAAACCTTGTGTTAGTAATTGCAGCTAGTCTGAGTGGTTTGAGTTTCAGGGGTTTGGTTTAGGTATATGAGGGGGGGTGTTTTGGGTGTGTGTTTATTTGGTGAGAGTAGGAACCAGGGAAAGAGAGGTGAACAAGGATGGTGGGGGCCTGATCAAGCTGTCCCAAATACTTTTATTGCACAGTGGTAATATAAATCGTAGTAAGGTACCTTAGTGTGAACTGCAGCCCCAAATGCCCAGAAGCTCAGGATCCTGATTTACAGCACTCTGAACTAAAGACATTTTGCCAACTCTTTCATTTCCATGTTGAGTTAGGAAATATTTAGTACTTTTCTTGAGTATATTTTGAAGTCTTGGGCTTTTCTAAAAGTTTATCTAATCCTGGCAGGAGAGGCCTTTGCAAGTCAGATATTCAGAAATCTTTATTCTTTGAATTCACAGAATGTGTGGCTCCCAATTATTGCAGCAAGGAATGTTGCCTTGTGTGACTCTGGATTGCCGTGGCTGTTGGAGGAGTCAGATAACACTTACACAGCAGTGGTAGATACAGAGAAGTACTAACCAAAGTGACCCAGTGGTGCTTCAGAACTGGAAACTGCCTTCAGTGTGCCAAACCTGAAGCACCAGTGTGACAGAACGGCACATGAGCATAAAAATTATAAATTTTAAGCCATACTTTGAGGAAACCATACTTTGAGGAAATGTAATATATGTGAATCCTGTCCATATTGTGAGATACTGATGTTGCAATATAGTAGTTCTGGACTGGGTCCATTTTCTGCATAAACTTTATAAATATATTTAACTCATTAACTAATCTTTGCCTTGACAGGAGTTTTTTTCTCTTAACTGTCTTATACATGTTTGATGGTGACAATGAGCTGCAAGTCTGTGAGCTGTCATGGACAAAGGAAACAGATTCTTTCCAAATATGCATTTCTGGAACAGGAAAAGTTCTACCAGAAAGAGACATGTTTTTTTTTTTAATTTCTTGTTGAAATTATGTATGTGCATGTTTATTACATGGATAGGATGGTAGTATGAGGAGTATCCAGGTATATGCATTTATTATTCTCTTTTTTTGTCATTGTATGTTAAGAGCTTTCCTGCGCCACCATTTAATTCTGCACAGTATGTTTAATGAAACTTAATCCAAACTGATCATCCATTCAAAGGATTGAAAGGTAGTGGGACTGGAATTTGACTGGAAAATAAGATGCAAACTTGAATAAACCTTTTGTGTGTTGCTAGGGACTCTGAGAAGCCAGGGAGAAAGTTGGTGTACCAAATGCAGAAGTTAGGTGGTGTTAATCTGTAATGAGAGGTCACCTAGTGGTAAATTGGGATGCTCAAAAGTTGAAATAGGCATCTGTAAAGGAAGAAATGAGCCTGGAGAATGAGAGCTAGACTTTGAAATCATAGAATGATTTGAGTTGGAAGGGACCTTAAAAATCATCTGGTCACTAGCTCACCACCACAGGCAGGACACCTTCTACTAGATCGGGCTGCTCACTTGGACACTGGCCTTGAACACTCCAGGGATGGGCATCCATAATTCCTCTGAGGAACCTGTGCCAGTGCCTCACCACCCTCTCAGGGAAGGATTTCTTCTTAATGTCTAGTCTAAATCTACCTCGCTTCAGTTTCAAGCCGTTTCCTCTTGTCCTATTACAGCATGCTCTTGTTAAAAAGTCCCTCTCCAGACTTCCTCATAAAATGACTCATCTGCTGATGTTCCAAGTTCAAGAATCTTCCAGTGTGCTGACTGGACATGCATTCTTGAACTTGTAATAACTGTCAGTTCCTGAGCCTGATGAGCAACCAGAAAGGCAAGATGCAGCTGAGATTTCAGATAAGGCAGAGTTGAAGCTGTGTTGGAGATGTTGAAGGGCAGATTTACAAATGCAGCAGGAACTGAGAGAGGGCAGCATGTATGGTATGATGTCAGTAGTGAAGCATGAGTTAATATAGCTAGTAATAAATGTAGCACATTGTGCAGCGTCCTAAAGGGACATAGTGCATACTCTGGAGGATGTGGATGAACTGTCCACCCATTCTTGGCAAGCTCCTCAGTTTTGAAGTCCTACACACCAAGGTTAGAAAACTGAACATTTAAAAAATGAGGCATTTGGGAACTGAAACCAGAGCTGCATTATGCTGTATATAAATATGATTACAATCAGAGTTGAGTAAAATAGAGTAGAAAGAATTTGTTTCTTATAATCTGGAGTCACTGGCTCTTCCATTTGTATTTGGAGGAAGTTAGCCAAACAAACTAGAGAAATAATGGGATTACTGTTTCTGTGATAGCAGAGATGTTTTACAAACTCAGCTGGGGTGGCAGCATTGGTATTTGGTGGTAGTTTAGTGTTTGTTGGTTGCTGTTTGCTAGCAGCTGTGCTGCAGGTTTGTGAAGGCTCTCAAACTCATCCTTTTCCAGCTTTCTTCTCAGAAATATAAATAGCTTTTTTAGTGTCAGCTTTTTAAAAAGAAATGTTACTTTCCTTAGTGCACCTGGCTTCTTCAGTCTGTGACTACCAAAACTTTGTGAAGGGGGAGGAGGTTATGTCCACACTTACCACTGATGCCTTTTAGCTCTTAATTTGCAGGATTATTGTGTCCCAAGAACAGAATTTTTTTTTTGTTTTAAGAATAAGATATTTATGCACTGTTATCCATATATTGTACACCAATAAAATTTGGAAGAGGAAAAATGTCACAGTCAAGCATATTATATAAAGGAACATTTCATGGAATATGGAAAATATCATCAGTCAAAGTAACTAGTCTTGAAAAACTGGCAACTGCCATTGCTTTAAATACAGCTGTACCAAAGAGGTGGAAAAAGATGTCTCCATGGAGGTATTTAAAGGTATTTTAGTACTTCTGTCACTACAGGAACTATATATCATCCACAGGCACAGGTGCAACTGTAAAATGTTCATGTGTGATAAAATAGCTAAATAAGAAATACCAAATAATAGCACAAAAAAAAGTATGCATTTTTCTTTTACAATGTATTTATTGTATAAAACATGCTTTAAAATAGTCTGTGACAAACTTGCAGGGACTTTTAAATTAGGATTTTGAATGCGTTCAGTCCATTTCTTACATGAGCCTACAAGAGCAAGCTTTTAATGGGCTTTTGACCTCTCTTGTACTTGCACATGAGCAGGTTTGAGCCCTTGCAGCAGGGTGGGCAGAGCTGACCCTTGGGTGTTCCCAGGAACCTCTTCTAGACATGATGCCTATGTGAGCAAAGCTACCAGCACAGGCAAGTCAGCTGTATGCTAAAGCTAGGGCAGATAAGCCACTGCTGTATTCTGATGCTGGATTAAAAGTGGTTTGATGCATTGCTGTGATCCTGTCTGAAGCCAATGCAGAAGGAATCTAAAGGTCAGACTAAAAATATGTTTAATCAAAAACCCTCAAATCAAAACCCTCTTCTGGCTCTTGAGGAGATGTCAGCCAGGAAATCCTTGTGTGTGTTTGGAGCAAAAGGGAAAAAACATCTTGGGTGGCTTTTTTCCTTGCCATGGATGATGCTGTGTCACTCCAGGTCTTCAAGGACAGCCAATGTTACATGTAATGAAGTGTTTATCCATTGCAAAATTATAGGCTGAGCCTGCATGGCTAAGCCAGAGATCAGTTTTCAGACATTTCCTTAAAAAAAATACTCCTAGCCAAGTTTTAGATACTGTAATTGAAGCTTCAATTGTAGTCCTAGAAGAATCCTGGACTTTGAGGAGCACTTTCCAAGCTTAACCAATTCAGTTGGTCTGAGGTGGTCTTGATGGGCACCAGTTTACTGTGTACTGGCTGTACTTCAAACCAGAGCAAACTCTTTCCATTCCTGTTCTTAGGCAGCTGCTGCCTGCAGAGGACTGGATGGGGCAGTACTGTGAAGATAATGGACACTGCTTGTCTCTTCCTCCATGTGACCAAAGATGCTGTCCCACTCCCCTGCCATGCCCCTGCAGCGTGGCATGGTTAGTGGTGTTGGACAATAGATGGGAGAAGGTAAACCAGAGCTGGGCGGCGGAGATGCCAGCCAGCAGCAGAATTTATAAATGCCCTTGTAATAAGCTCAGCAGTACCTCACCATAAAACCTTGTGAGTCTTGGAAACTCCAAAGACCACAGGAGTATCCTCACCCCAGGAGTTCCCAGAGCACATCAAGCCTATCTTCATTCTGCTGACTTATTACTTGGCATCAAGTTCAGGTCCTCAATCCTTCTATTCAGAGACCCATGGCTTGGGCTCAGGCATGCTAGAAGGCAACTGACAGCTCTGGGTTTGACATCTTTCTCTTCAGACCTGATAGAGCATCCTTATGATCAAGAGGTCAGTGCTAGAAAGTAGACTTTCCAAAAGGGGTGCTCTAAGAGCATGTTATAAATTACCCCAAGAGCTAAGGACCTTCAGAGATGTCATACCCTGTTCCCCATATAAAATACATCTCCTTGGTCTTGGTTGGTCTAAGATAAACATGTAGCTGTGTGCAGCTTTTTTCTTTTAATTTCCTACCAAAACAAAACACTTCACTGCAAATGTTTTCCCCCTTGAGGGATGAGAGTACTAATGACACATGACAGATGTTAGCCGTGGTCGCTTTGTACACTCCTGGAAGGCACTTGGGTGCCACAGAGATGTTTATAGCATAAGAAGTTTTAGAGTAATGCAATTGGAGCTTATGTTGGTATTTAAAGTTAATCACTGGCTTTCAGGTATTTAGCCACTAAGTTGACAATTATTTTCAAGCCATGTGAAGGACAGGTCTCAGGGAGAAATATTTGTTATTTTTCTGCCCTATGTCAGTGCATTAGTAATAAATAATTTAAGTTCAAGGGAATTTGAAATCCAGTCCATAACGGTGAAGTATGAGAAGTGTGTGTGTGAAGGGAGAAGAGCAAATTCAATGATCTACTGATGTGAGTCTCTCATGCTCTTCCCTGGCCCACTTGCAGTGTTGATAAAGATGCTGATAGGCCTCTATTGTGTATGCATCTATTTTGAGAACGGTAATGTTGTGGGGGGAGGAAAGCATTAAGTTGAAGTGCTGCAGAAGAGAAGCATATTTATTGTGCTGTTCTACAAAAGACAGATCTGGGCTCTCAGCTGAGCACTTGTTTCAGGTATTAAATTCAAGATATTGCACACATGGCATGACCCTTGTTAGGGAGGAGCTCAGGGCATTTATATTCACCTGATCCTACAGTCATTGGACTCTGTCTAGGCAAATGCAAACACAGGCAAGTTCCTTAGCATCCCAAAGGGAACTTTCCCTCCTAGTCACAAGGTTCAGCAATTCTTGTGTACAACCAAGTCCATACTGCATCTCTCTTTCCAAGAGCCTTGTAAAAGATGATGGCTTAACTACTAGCTAGCAGATTTCAACTGTCATTTTAGTCGAAGACATACAGCACACAGTTTTGCATGCCTCAGCAAGAACATCTGTTTGGCAGCTGCTTCTGGTTTCTAGTCAAACCTCCCCAGTTACTAAGAGCTGCAGATGAGAGAAGTTAGCTGGGCCTTGCTTCCAGTTGTGCTGTGTGATCAGCTTACCAGTGGGGCAACCAGTCATGTAAAGAGCACTCACCAAGAGTGCCTTTTTGCTGTTAGATAATCTACAATGTGGATTTCTATAAGAAAACTGAATATAGGCAGGAATGTGTTTGAACTGATCACTTGTTTTTGTGTTTTGGGGACATAAGACCTCATCCAGTATTATAGAAGAGCCCTGAGTATTTCTGTAGTCCAGGAAATATCAAAGTACTTTTTTAATGCCTTGAAAAAAAGCTACATGTTCCACATAGAATATTATAGTATTTGTTGCTGTTTATATTTGTTCTTTGTAGGAAGAGTTATGTCTGTAAAATGGCATTGGAGACAAGAACTTGTTACAGTATATATTTTGATTTTACCTTGTTACCACATCTACATAGGGTAAAGGGGTTTCCTGGATCCTGGCATATACCACAGTTGGCTTGCAAAGTACAGTATTAAATGGTTTGTGGAATAAATGGAGAGCTGAGATGTTTTTAGAAGAACAGGAGTTGATATAGTGGATTTTCCCAAAGAGCAGGTGGGTAACAAATTCCCTTGTTCAGTTCTTTGGCTGTTGTAAGAACGTGCTTGTTTGTCTGCTTGTTTGCTGACTCTTGTTCACCCAGTAGCTTGAGCTCATTTACCTGAGTGAGCCTTCTGGGTGCACAACAACTGCAGAAATGGAAAACAGGCACCTGAATGCAGCATCTCCCACTGATTTTCAGCCTCCAAGAGAAGTACTTGCTGCTAAAAGGAAAGCCCAGAAAAAAATGGGGGATATAGATATTGAGATTGGGCTGCAAACTACATGAGATTAAGGTAAATGTTGTCATTAAAAATACTTTGAAACAGTTTTCTCTGAAACTAATTAGCAAGGGCTTTTAATTGGTGGGGGCATTTTTAAGGACCTCTTCTTTAATCTTTTATGGTAATCAGGCTCCCACATTTACAATTCAGCAGTGTTCCTCATACAAATAAGTAGATAAAATTCTTAATTAGATTATAGTGACTGTAGGAAAAAGTTGTTCTAAAAGTGGAATTACAGACTGTTATGACTAATGCTGTACAAATTAGCATAAAGTAGTTCAGACCAAATTATCCCTGAGAGTTTGCAATTAGGAGCACCTGCTATTAATGCACTTGCTAAACTTTTATCAATTAATCATTACTTCCTCGAATAACAAGAACAAAACTGAATGTTGTGAATATTTTAAGAATGATTAATTGCTAGTTGTAAAATGCTGACTATCTCCATTATTACTTCTACTTTAAAGACTTTCAGAAACGTGTCTATCAGTTTTATGAATGCATAAGTTACACTAATGTACTTGGTATCAGTTGGATTTTTTTTTTTTTTTTTTGTCCTACTTGGCTGGTAGCATCTGTTCTCAGATTTAGATAAGTCAGAGACTTTTAGAGTGTGAACTCTGTAACAGAACATTGTTTTTACCTTGGATTTCTTTTTCTTCTTTTCTCTTTCAAAGTGGACCCTAAACTCAGACTCCTAAATGCTGAGCAACTAAATCAATGACTCTATTAGTTCTTTTGAGTACTGGGTAGAGGGTAATCCCCTCACCTGACCTTTGACATCTGGAAAGGTATTTAGTGTTGTTATCATCATTACCTGAATTTACCTTTTTGTTCCAACTTTGTGGTGCAGCATTGTCCTGCTTCTTTTTCAATAAATAAATCAACATATGGGGGAGTATTACAACCTGGAGTATAACTAAAGGGGGTGTTTTAGTATTTTGTTTTCAAGAAGCCTCTGTTTGCATGGGTCATAGGCATTCTGAGAAGGTCAGTGAAGTAGAACACTAATTAATGATTCAATAAATAATGTTATTTGAGGTGTTTTTCTTTATATTATCTGGGTGTTGGAGTAGATGTTAAATTTTGCCAGTTCAGGAGTGCTTTTAGTCCTGTGTAATCAGAGGCATTGCAGCTTTAACATGAATTGAAAAAATCTAAACCAGAGACCACATCATTACTGCTGTCAAGTGAAACAACAGCAGGTTGCCAAAATGCATGGTACTATGTTAGCAGATACATAAGAAATATACAAAAATCTGGAACTGATCAAGAGTTCAAGATCAAAATAGCTAGAATTGTTTATCTTGGCTGTTCTGAAATGAAGTCACTACATGGATGGAATAATTCTAAAGTGTAGCTTGTGAAAACTGTCAGAAATTAAGATTTCACAAAGCTGGGGGAAAAAAAATGAGGTTGGAAATCAGCCAGCAGGGGAAGCAAAAATCCAAAAGCTAGATATTTTTGACATGCCTCAGAGATATAAAGGGAGAATGGTATGAGTAAAAGACTTTTCTCATTCCCAGATCATCTGAGCTGTAAGGATGAACCACTTTCTAATAACCCTTTAGCTTCCTAGCATAAACTGTACCTGTCAGTTAAGTCTATGGGTTTCATTATAGTGCTGTTGAACAGGCAGTGCAGGTAAATATTGCTTCAATTACTTAGTACCCAAATGGAGACAACACAGGAGCTGGAGAAAACATGGAGCTGTCACTTAACCTAGCATCTGGAATGTTCTCGAGCTTTAATCACATAATAAATGAGATAATAATAGCCTTTGTCCTAAATGTTGCAATCAAGCTACTTGACAGGGTGCTGTGGAAATTCCTCCTGGGAGCTCTTGGTGAGCCAGGCTCACTGCCCCTCCACAAAGTGCCCCTCATTCGGAGCACTGGGCTTCCAAGCCCTGCTGAAGTGAACCCTCCTTTGTCATTAATGCCTATATTTCATGAAGTGACTATTTGAAGGCAAATACCACCCTTGCATGAGGCACTTAGCATGTTTTGAACATATATATGCAAGATTTTCAGTTATTCCATAATACAGTTATAGAAATTACTCTAAATGAAAGTATTTTACTGAGAGCTTAGACTTGAGGCGTGTGAACCATGGAGGTGCAAAGTGGAGCCCTGCGGGGGAAGCCTGGCAATCATCAGAGCAGAGGTGGACATGTAATGCAGAAGCACAGTGAGGGAGTCACCAGCAACACCCTCAGGAAATGCAGTAGTCATTAGATAATTTCTTCTATAATTGATAAATGGGCTAAAAGTATAGTTCCAGCCAACAGAAATGAAAATTACAAAGCATATAATTATGATCATGCTCAAAATCCTAAAGATTTTTGCTGTCTTGGTGCTGCTTTCTTACTTTTCACCTTATAGGTCAGGTACTTTTGACAGATGAAAATTTTCTCATCCTACACCTTATCAAGTATAAGACAAACTGAATTTTTGTTTTTTAAATGAGCCATTTGTATAAAGTGGCTATGTGCCTGTCTTCTCCTTTTCAGTAGCCTCAGGCTTTTGTTTTCTGCCATCCTGTCCCTGTATGGAGCTCACTCTTTCTCTGCACAGCTTGCACAAATGAAGTTGGTTATGTATGATACAGTGCCAAAGCCTAAGAACAACTCCCTCATTTCCTTCAATATACCTTGGATCCCACTCACATTTTTACTATGGTACAAGTAAGAAATAGCTTTGGTCATGATGAGTGACTATCACTATAATTCTTATATACCTGAAGCTGCTACCACACTATAATAAAAGAAATGGGTGCTACTGGCTTTTCTCAAAAGAAGAAAACAAAACCTAAATCCCTGGGACGGGTGCTGAGCATAGCAGCACTGATTTTAAGAAGCTGCAGTGATTGACATGAGTGGAGTATGTAACCACATAAGGATATATAGGTCACCAGAGAGCTGACGTTTCAAACACTCCTGCTAGGCATCCCCTTTGGCACTTTGGTTGGCCTAGTTGGGGAGCAAATAATGAGGAGAACAGTGACTCAAGTGACCACTGTGTAGCACTTTTCTCTCTACTGTATTCACACAAATCATCAAATATTTAGTTTTAGCCTGTTCAGTCCTTTCTCTTTTAAACATAAGGCAGAAGGTGTCACAAGAGTAAATGTCTCTCATGAGAGTTTCATCATTTCCCCATTTGGACTTGGTTGAAAGTTCTGCTACAAATCCTGTTCTTGTAATACTGCCACTTTACCGAAAAAACTTACCAACACTTTACCAAACAAGTATCTTAAATATTTCCCCAACAATCTGTAATACAAGTTCACATTATTTTAGGTTTTAGACCAAAGAATGCAGCTGCTCTCACTTTAGTAAGTTAATTCCCTATATTTTGACTACTACAGGCTTCTCTTTTTAAACTGTGCTGCCATGTGGCTACATTTGAATTATGCCCATAGCTCATTTGGAAAATTGTAGATGAGAACTGTCCCCAAAAGGCAGTACTAGAATGTGAGCTGTGATTTATGTTGTATGTATGCTAGTGTGTGTGATTCATATTTAGGGGAAAAATCAACATAAATATTGGTGGGCACATAACCAAAAACCAACTTTATGTGCCAATGCTTTTCTTGTTCAGTTCTATTTCCACTGATCTTGCAGCAAGTAGGTGAGTGAGATCTTGTGCTCCCCCAGCAGACCAAGGGATCCCCTCTCCTGATGCTGCACCAGCACCTCCATTTCAAGCCCTGATAAGAATGTAACTGGAATCAGAGGTAGTTATGGTCCCCAACTAGCTGGCTGTGCACTCAGATCAGAGCCACTTGGCAGAGGTCAGAACAGCCCCATCTGTGTGCTGGACTGCTCCAACCCAATCTGCTGAGGAGGATGGGTCCAAACCAGCAAGGACCACAAGGAACCTCTTCTGCTTACTCGGTATCAAGAAAAAATTGTACTTCACTGATGAGTGGAGAATGTTCCTAATAGATGTGTGTGTATGTATGTGTGTGTGTGTGCATATGTATGTTAACATTTTGTAAATCTAACCTTTGGAATTCTTTCAAAAATTGCATTTCTATTTGGATCAGGTTGACATTTATACAAGCAAGACTGTCTGGTTTTTATTGTTCTCTACCAAATAATTGTTAGCTCATTTTGCCTAAATTTAATGGCATCATAGAAGTTGGAGATTATCAAGTTTCTATGTGTTTTGCCAACTAGGAAAAAAGCTGTCATGTCACTTGATAGATACTATGGAAAGTCATAGAAAATTAGGAGAATCTACAACCAAAGTTTGCACATGTCCTCCCAGGTATTGAAGCCAATCAATTGCAGCACACCAAACCTTAAAGGAGTTAATCTGTTACCCTGCTGGTTTTCATTGGGGCTGAATGAATTAGTTTCACAATACTATCCTTTCTGATCTTTTTCCCGTGATAATTTAATTGTCAAAAAGTTGTTTTTTACAGAAGGTCTCTTGGAGATTGTCTGTTACACAGTTTCACTTTGCCAAAATTTGTGAGAATTTGAGGGGGTCTTTGAAATACTATTATAGTCAGGGTATATTTCAAAGCCCTCAGTGACACTGCAGAGGCTGAAGTACATGACTCACTGAGTAAATGTGGCTCATGCTAATTGTCTGGGGACCTTTGTTCTAGAGTTTCCTGCTCTGAGATGAGTTTAGTCAATAAAAGTCTGTTTTCTTTGAATGCAGGAAATAACTGAAACCCAAAACTGAATGTCCACTATAATGGACATCTTAGAAATCTCACAGAACAAATGAAATTAGGTTATGGGCACAGGCCTTGTTGGAGGTGACTGACAATTCCCTTATTGAAAAAGTTTTTCAGTTGCACAAATGCAAGTGCGAAGTAATTGATTTGCATCATTAATGCATTTTTCAGCACAAATTGGTCTCATTAAAATTGGCTGGTGAGAGTCAATATGGCCAACTGTTTTAGAGAAATATGTTGCTGTGTGCAAACAGGCAAGTCTCAGATCTGCCTTTGCTGGCTGGCAAGGCAGAAATTGGGAGTGCTCTGTTGCAGCAGTAAGGATTGCAGTGCATACCATGCAGCAATATATCATCACTCCTTACAGCTCACTGATATTGCCAGATCTCTGTAAATACCCTGGAAATGGTTTCATTCACAAGGACAAACTTTATCCCACTGTACCCTTTAAGTCATAAACAGCAAGAATGCTGTGATTTCTCAGGTGAGAAAGGTAAACTGTGGCAAGTGCTGGCATGATTTATAGATCTGGATTTGTGTAGGCAAAGGGCAGTGTGTCTTTGTGTCATGTATAGGTTGTGCATATCTGCAAAACAATCAGGATTTGACTTTACTCTGTATTCCTGAGTGCTGTTTGCCTTCAGCAAACATTCTTCACTGGTTTGCATTAAGTATTTTCAGTGATTGATAGTTTTCTTGTTCAAGGATTGATAAATGTGAATCTGCTTTTCATCTTGGCCTAAAGGGACCCTTGATAGAGTGGAGCTTTTGGGGATGTTTTTTCTATAAGCTTTGAAAAGAGACTGAAAGACTTGATGCTGAGTCACCGGGGAATGCAATTTATAATGTGTGGTTTGGTCTGTCATTCATTATGCAGCATAATCAACTAAGTGACCAGTTCAGATGGGAATAAAATCACTGGCAGTTTTCTCAGAGTACATGAGTGGATGAATATCCTTTGGCAGACTCTTAGCCAAACTCCAATCTGAGAAACAAATTATGCTGTCTTTATAAGTGAAGAGCAAAATCATGGTCTGGTAGGGAAATGAAAAGGAAAATGCAGAAAAACAATGGTGAAAAAGAGCAATGCAGAAGGGGCATCTGTGTGCAGATCAAAGCAACTGTTTTCCCAGGTCTTCAGTGATAGCAGATTTTGACATTTTCACCAGGAATAATGGTTTGAACTGTAGAAAAACATAGTTGCAACGTTAGATATGTGTGAGATCTATGAGTCAAACCAGCAGGGACTGTCCTAAAAAACCTATGAAATATGCAGACCTTGGAAAATCTGAATATAGTTTGGAAACAGTGTTCAACATAAGAAGAAACTCTCAACTAAGTAACTGTTAAGGCTTAATATAAATGCTTATTTACACCAACATATCCAGGAAATTTTTAGCAATGAAAGTGTTAAGTGAAAGTGAACAGAATTTAAAGGAAACAAAAAGAGCATTTAGTGAAGAGGATTTAAAGAGGGCAAAAGTCCATTATGAAGTTACTAGAATAAAACTTGCTGTTGATCATGTAGCTTTTGTGTCATAAAAATGTAAATTGGGAATATTTATTTCTAAGCCAAATCAAAGACTCAGCTAAACATTAAGTACACTGCTAACTGCTAACTAACAAAATAAAGTTGTCCATGTCACCAATGATGAAAAATGGTAATTCTTCAAGGTTAGGGTGGCAGCTCTGCCTAATACTTGTAACCTCTTCCTTTTGCTCTGGTGGATGCTACTTTCCCTGGTGGCCTAAGAAATCTCGTGGCTGCTCTTGTGAATCAGATGAGAAAAAAGCAAGCAGAGAGGTGAAATAGTTGGGTACACACATGAAGCAATCAGTAAATGATGTAGCTGCTAGGGCAGTAGCAAAGTTGGAATATAATGAAATGTTTTGTTTTAATATGCAAATGAGATAAACCATAAACAAGAGGGTCTGAAATGAAAACATCTTGAAAGAGAGGTAGGTAGGGGTGGAGAAAGAGGAGAAGTGTCTGACAGGTGGTTGTGCGTGGGAATAGTGACTTAGAGCAGCTGAATCAGAAAACATAGTATACATGTGTTTCTCACTTCCCAAATGAAGAGAGACCTTTTCAGGTACTGTTTGAATGGCAGTGATTAAAGAGGATTTTCAGGTTAAATCCAGTGGACAATGTTGGATATGAATTTGTAGAGGATATCTTGACATCTATTAGATAGCAAGCTTGTTTGCTGTGGAAAGAAACAGCATCTTTTGAACCCTTTAAAGTTGTTAAATAAATGTCACAAGGTAAATAAAATTTAAAGAATAAAGTACTGATAGGAGTTGTAGAACAAATTATATACAGTAGGCCTCTCAAAAGATGTTTTGGTTTGTATAGCAGTTGTATTTGAATTTTTGAAAAAGCAGTTTGTTTAAAATATCAGATCTAAAAAACCTTTGGTGTGGAATGTTAAAAATGCATTAATTGTTTTAACTTTCACAGTGAATTTTCATTTGTCAGCCAGAGGTTGTTTAGATATTTATTTGATGTGAAACTAAGTGATGAGCTGTTTTTAATTGCAGGAACATACACTGTGATCAAGGAAAGGAAAACCATATCGGCATTAGAAGTAGTAGCTGCTGTTATTGGCTCTTTAAATCCAACCCAAACAAACAAAAATATTTCAGCTATTATGTCTTACTCCAACAGGGGAGCACATTATATCTGCTATTGCTGGCAAGCTGTGAAATAACATTTATAGATCAATTTACATTACTTTAAGCAAAATATTTCCAATAGTTGCTTTAAAAGATAATTTCATTCCAATCTGCTTCTTTGTTCTCTATTGCAAGTTTGTCTAAGATGTTTTTATGACGGGGTGTGAAGGCAGGCTTTGCTAAATCCAGCACTGCTAAGGACAAGCTTTCATGCATGGACTCCACATACACTGATTATTATCAGAGATAAGTTTAATACTCCAGAAACCAGTGAAGCTGTATGAAATGAAACTGGGAGATGCCACCCAACCCTTAAGGCTGTGAAGAGAACCAAAATAGTAATATGCATGTGAAACACTCAGTTGGATTCTCTGTGGGTTCATGGCTAGAATGATCATTTTTTTTTTGTGCACTTTCTTTGTTCCCACATGGGTAGTGCAGGGCTGGACACACTGAGCTGCCTTTGCACTTCCCAGCACCTGACCCACTAACCTGATACTTCCTCTCCCTCCCCTGACAAGGTGCTGAATTTTTCCCCACACAGTGTGTTAGCCTTTTTTTTTTTTTTTTTTTTTTTTTTGGAGGTTTGTTTTCTTTTCCTGTTGTCCCAACAGTTCAAGCCTGACAGAAGTCAGAAGTTTCCATATTAAGTTATTGGCCATTACAAATTTGAACCAGTACTTTTCCAGTATTTCAACTGAACTGTGACCTGTATCTTCCCATGTGCAGGCTGCTCCTCAAGACTCAAACAAGAGGAATGTGGGTTACCTAGTATGCTACCATCCCAATTTTTTCTAGAGAGTGAAGTTTTACTATATATAACACAGAAAAGTGGGATGGAAGTTGTGTTTCAGGAATTTCTTTTTGCAGCCTTTTTTTTTTTTTTCACCCTAGCCTTTACTACTTTCCAGAGAAAAGAAGCTTAAATGACCAAATTGAATCTCTTTAAACCTTTAATCAAAGTATTGGAATGAAAACAGAGAACTTTAAAAGTCAGAAGCCTTATCTGCAGGAAGCAGCTAATATCATCTGTTCTTTAAAAAATTATTCATATCAAACTGTTGGAGCAAATTTTCTTTGGGAAAGGAATTGAAACAAAGTAATAGTGTGAGACCAAATGCACTCCTTAACATAGCTTGATTTTACAGAAAGGCAGAGAGGGTGCAAAGCAGCTGAATGATTAGAGAAGATAAGAGGAGCAGTGGTTCATATCTGTGACCTGCCATTTCATCTCAAGATCTGCAAAAGCCTCTTCTTGCTCCCTCATTTTTATTTTTTTTTAAGTGGGAACTAGGGAGCAGAGCTAGGGGTAAGGATTTTAAGCTGCCCATTTCTCTGGCACAAGCTTGCTCCAGACCCTGTGGGCCACTTGAGTCCCGTGCGTTGGAGGAGAATGGGGGCTGCTGTAGGAGGCCAGGCAGAGCACTCGGGACAGGAAACAAGCTGAGAGATACCAAGTCCTGCCAAATGCAGAGGAAAACTGTGGCTCTGTGTGTGCAGGAGGGGAATGTAGGCCAGAGCTACCAATTGTTGCCTCAAGATGTTCAGTAACAGATAAACCAGCTCATGGAAAGGTGGTATTTAAGCAAATGCCCCAATACTTTTGGCTTAATGCAGTCTGTATTTGGGTAGGGAGCACCATGCTGAACTAATTATCCTAAGCTTGTATTTCATTCACTGCAGCTTAGGCAGGCCAGCAAACAGTTTGGTAATGCCACGTGAAATATCTTGGCATATATCTGACAGCTCATTGAGAGAATATCCCGTAAAATTGATCACCTGACTCCATTACTCAAAAACAAATTGAGTTGGTGTAGGGAGGTAAACATTGGTGAGGGTGCTTGAATGCTGTTACAGGAAATTAAATCCTCTGCATATATGGCAATATTTATTTTACATTTTGTGCGCTTCAATAGGAAATGAGCTCATATTTATCTTCGCTCCACAGCAGGACAAATTAAGCTCCAGAGCAAGTACAGCATCAGTCTGCAATGGTTTCCAACCTAAAACGCTGTATCCCTGAATCCCTGTTGTCTTGCCTTACACTTATGTACCTGCATAGGATGGAGAGGGCAAAAGCCCTTGGAGATACCTTTTCTGCTTGCAGGCTTACTTGCTGCAGTATTGTTGAGGGGGAAAAGGGAAGTAAGAGTAAGTTATTTCTGCATTTAGCTGGAATAATTTGCCCCCTTGACTCTTCTCAGATGTTTGACCAATAGGACTTTTTTGGTTGCATCTTCAATATCACCAGAAATAAATGTCCTAATATATCGCTCAGACATCGGGTAAACTTGTGACAATTCTGAACATCATCTGGATACATGAATGAAACTGATGATAGATCTCACTAATCAATCTAAACACAATAATACTAAAGAAAAGGAAAAAAACTCCCAACTTTGGTTACTTATTTTTTTCCTTTATACCTTAGGATCTTCTTTCTGCATTAGAAATTAATATAATCTTTCTTGATCTGGTCTTGCTTAAGTGAGTAGCCAGTTGCAGGGTGGCATGGAATATGTGTTTTACTTTGTGTCCTGACCTCATTTATTTACTGCACTTTATCTTCGTTCATGTGAACACAGTGCCCATGACTTGAAATCAACAAAACAGAGTTATCATGTAGAGCAAAATGTGCTGGAGGAAAGTTTGCAAGTTTAGACCTTGCAAGGGAAAGAAAACAGTGAAATGAGAAGTGTTTATAGTGATAATTGAGTAATACATATTTGTCATATGTTAGAGTTGAGTGACCTTTTTTTTCCTCCTAACTGTAACACTCAAAAATGTGATAGCAGAGAAATTATCTTATCCTGCTTCTTTATTCCTAGCTTAGTAGTTGTTTGGGTTCCACAATTTAAAAACTACATTCTCACAGAAAGCCCTTATCTAACATATGGCATTGTCTCTGCAGTGACTGAATGCCTTATGAGCATAAAGTGACTTTATTTTCACAATAGCAGCACCCCGAGCTGAGAAAATTTTCAACCTTGCTGACTGGGTGGGGTAGAAGGAGAGTGAGGAAATGAAATGCCTTGCTTATTTTTCTCAGCTAACTGCCTCTGAGAAGCCTGTCTTTCCTTCCATTGTCTGTAAAGGGGCTGAGATTCTCATAGATGCTGGGAGGATCTTCTCTCTATTGGGTGGGGAAGCTGGTTGGGCCATTGGTGATGTGAGACACCAATATTGCACATTAACAATTATATTTACAATTGTATTACGATTACAACATCAGCACCAGAACATCAACGTTACTTTGAGAAGTAGATGTTGAGCCTGATGATAGTATGGGCAAATCAAGCTGTAAGGCTTTTGAGGCTCAGAATGAAACTGGGAACATTCCAGTTCAGCTAAATTTAGTGTTAAATCAAGTAGTGCACACCCTTTCTTCCCAGCAGTACCTGATGACCAGTATTTTTCCTAACATTTTCTTTCTTCTATTAAAAACATACCTTAATCCACTCTACCTCAGAAACCTGCCCTGGTGCTTCAGTAACCACTGTCATCAGCACAAGAGAATGAGTCACCTTGTCCTGTCCATGTGCAAGTGTGCAGAACTGAGCTTCATATCCCAGTCACCTTTGGCCAAAATGCTGATGTAGGTGTTGCATCCAAGGACACATCTGCAGAGAGGAAACAGCCCCAGTGGAGTGTGTTCTTAATGCTCTTGAAATTGCTACTGTGAGGTCCTTTTTCCTTCCACAGCAAAGAATCTGACCAAGAGCCTTCCCTTTGACATTTTCAACAATCTATTGTGAGAGGTGGCTCACCAGCTCTTTGAGGCCTGTGGCCTAGGACTATTTGACTGCATAGCCAGTGTTTTTTCATAGAGTCCTTTCTGTATAAAAATGTGAATACTCAGCATCAAATAGGTGTAATTAAGCACTTGGATTTTTTTTTTTCCTGAAAGCTCTAAGTGTATTATTATGTATCCAAAATGTATTAGAAGCAGGGTATGCATGTGTTTCTGTTGTGCTAACAACAAATACTTCATTTCTTTAGGCCTTTCTTTCTCTTCAACTTTTCTTTCCTTTTTGTAGCAGTTCTGAAGCATAATGCAACTGTTTTCCAACCTGTCTGTAACCATGGCTTTAGTTTTTTATTTACTTTGCTATATGAAAAGAAAAATCAAATCAATTTTATGAAGCTACTGGTAAAGTACAGAGAGCATTTACTGTAATTAGTATACTGCATTACAGAAGTGATCTAAAGAATTCTCTTAAATGTCATTGCTCTTAGCAAAGAAACTGCAGAAGTTGAAATGGAATTCTGAAAAGGAGAGTTGAGTAATGTGCTTAGCTGTTCAGTCATGTTGACTGATGTACTCCTGAGCTGTGTTTTAATTTAGCAAGTTGGATTTTCTTTCTGCAGTAAAAGATTAGGAGAATTCTTTGCTCTAAACCAGGTAATTCCACACTTGCCTGCCCTTTGTTTAGCAGCTGTTATGCCACCCTCCATTCATTCTGGCAGTCGGTACAATGTAGATAATGATGAGGTGTGTGATGACAAATACTTTCATTGTCTTATTTCTGACTGATTTCATATGCTAGATTGTTCAAACCAGAGTAAACGCAGTGCTGATTAGGGTCTGATTTTTGATTCTTTTCAAGTTTATTTTTAAGGAATATAAACTTCCTTCAGAATATGTCTGGTCCTTCAATCTTATGTATATGGATATAGCCTGTATCATTAATTCATTGGAAGTAGGTGCTTATCCTCTTGCCATTGTTGATTGGATTTGCAAGATTGGAGCCTTATTAAGAACCTGTGTATTCTGGAGTGAGGAAACATTGTATCGTGAAGATCTGCTCAAATATAGCACCATTTGGGAATTAATCTTGCAATCACAATGAATGCAGGATTAGCTCTGAAACCTTTCTTCTGTTTGACACACACAAACTTTCATGTCTAAGAGCCAAGCAACTGCTTTGGGAAAGTGAAGTCATTGTTCAGTTGCCATGAGCTGGTAAAATACACAGTGGTAAAAGGCTTGGCCCTGGCTCTTCCTCACCTTGATTCTGAAATGGTGAGGGAAAACCTGGCCTACACTCGAGACAGAAGTCCACAGTTAATGGACTCATTCAGACAAGGTGTTTTTCTGCTTACTTCTTTATCATACTTGTTCCAGACCTGCTTGAGTTCCTTATACTTTGGCTGCACGTGTGAAATCCCTCATTCTGCTGAGAGAAATTTAACTTTCTGTTCTTCCTTCCCTCCATGAGTGAGATTGTATCCTCTTTTTAGCACAACTGTGGGGTCACAAAGCCCCTGAGCAACGCACGATGTGGAGGTGGTGGTTTTGTGTTATGTTATTTTTTTCATCCCTTACAGAAACACTACCTTAGACGGGGAACTGTCTGAATTTTGTGACATCAGTGAAATGCTGGTTGGGTTGTGAAGGAACTTATCCCCATAGACACAGAGTATAATACTGAATATATCAACTCCATCTCTCCTCAATATGTGCAGAAATTTGAAAGAAAAGGATCAAGCAGTTCTTTAAAGTTCAGATCCTGAAATTGATAAATTTTCATCTGCCTCCATCTGCCCTCCCCCACCTGCTACATAAAGATCTCTAAAATAGCTTTAGACAGAGCAATGCATTGTAGTATTTTGGACTCACCTGGTTTGAGGATAAAGTACACTCTGCAGAAGAAACAGGAAAAGAGAGTGAAAAGAACACAAAGGCAAACATTCAGTGGTGATCAAATGTGCCATATTTGTAGACAGGATGTCAGGGTGAAATAGATTATTATGAAAGCATGGAGATCTGGAAATGTAAAGAAAAATAAAAAGCGTTCTTGAGAGTTAAATATTGAAACTTTTTTGAAAAGGTGCTGGTGTTGTAATGAAAACAACATCTGGCTGTGATTGCTAAAATTTGATTTCAAAAGGAAAAACGGAATGTTATCCCACACTAATAGACATTAAAAAAAAACTTGAAAAAATGGACATTAAAAAGGAAAGTTAGACAGATGTAGCAAAGCAACAGCTGTTGGAGATGGACAAGCTTTCTCAGGGGACCCATTGCCAAGGAAATATAAGAGCCTTATTCTGATTGCTTGCTGCTATAAATCAGCATTAGCTCCACTGAAGTCAGACTTGTGCCAGTGCAAAACTAGCATAAGATCAGAAATAGGTATGGAAAACATAGTAAAATAATAGAATATGAAAAAGTTCTATATGGAATATAATTGGTTTGGCATTTCTGTCACATGTACCTGACTTTGTAATCCTATTTAATTGTTATGATTGATAAATGCACTCAAATATTAGCAGCATGATCATATTCCACAAGGTGGATCACTCAGAGGGCTATTCTAGGCACAGGAAAAAGAGAAAAGCATAGGCACAGGTTCAGGTTCATCCTCTCATACAGTATCTCAGTGAGAGAAAATCAGTGCTTATATATTCTGAGGGACAAATAGGCGTAAGATGGGGGCAGAAGGAAGACGACTTGAGGCTGCTGTGATTCTCATCTTCTTGAAGGTCCTCAGTAATTGTTTCCAGTGATGGAGGATGGGTGCTCCCCAGACCAGGACTGAGACATACCCAAATTCCCAGCTCTGGAGCTCTCTCTGAGCTCTGCAGCCCCACAGTCTCATGGCAGAGCCATCAGTCAGTGTGGTGAGCAGCTCGGACTGGGCAGCAGGAATGCCACCTCCCTGCTGCTGTCAGCAGTTTCAGACCCAGTGCCCCCAGCATGAGGAACTCCCTGCATGCATGAGCTTCATCCCCAGCTGTGGTAAAGTAAATAAAGCCTACAAGGAAGAAAACATGCTTCCCAGACAGCCTTTCTTATTACATTTTTCTAAACAATTCTTTTGGTTTATAGAGAGGTTTTATTTTTCACTCTAAACTGTGACTGTATGTTAAGGGTGAGCAGTTTCTTCACACCATTCTTAACTTGCTGTAAAGAGCCCGGGTGGAGGTTGCTGTGTTCTGGTGGATAATCCCTTATTCTCTGCATCATGGACAAATGCTGGCTGCAAGACAAAGAGCTGGAAGTGAGTGTGAGCAGATTTATAAAAGTTGTGGTAGGGGAAGGGGAATATGGCAGAATTAGGAAGGGACAAAGTGTTGGAAAATCAGAATACATTTCCAAAATAACTTTTAAGAGGCTGCTGTTAGTGAAAATATTTTAACAGTGTTTTGTTTCTGTGTGAAACAGAAAAGAATATGCTCATAGCTCCTGATGTAGTTCAGAGAAAGGGAGCAGGGATAGAAATTATTAGGAGAGGGTTGATATTTAGAGAAGAATTTGCATGGTCTGCTTTACACAGAAATCTCGCATTGGTAAAGCTGAAATCAGGACCTGTGCACACACATGACAATTCAGAACAATTTACTGCGTCTTCTCCTCTGAATGCTGTAAAACCATAAGGATCCCAGAGAGAGCAGCTGCCCAGCACAAGCACAGAAACACAGCTGCCCCAAGCAGTGACAGCTCCCTATTAGTGCTGTCCCACAAGCGTGGTGTAGAAGCACAGAACATAATTTCATTCCATAGTATCTGCTCTCAGAGAAAACACAAGGTTAAATAAGTCTCACCACTGCTAGCTGCTGGCTAACAGTAGAAAGGATAAATGTTCTGCCTCCCTTTCTCATCAGGCAGTTAACTGCACACATCCTTTGCCAACCACATGGACTTCGTGCTTCAGCAAATTCCTTTTAGCTGAGAGGAATAGGAGTAATGTGGCTCATCAACTGGGCTTTTATCCTGCTTCATCAAAATTCTTAAGCTTTCTTTCCCCTGGCTTTCTGATTTGTTTCTGAATCTTCTATTGCTTCCTCTCAGACCTCTTCCAAAGAGCATGTTGTACAGTGCTTTTCTTCTACAGAAACCAGATTTATGGAATTTACAGCATAGGGGGATCTGCTCTGCAGTGACTGTTAGCCCTTGGGTATCAATAGATGCTTTCGATGCAAAGCAAAAAGAAAATCTACTCACATTTGTATTGTGTGTTATTGTTCAAAGTCTGGTATCGAGATCAAGGGGGTCATCCAGCTGAAAGTCATCCCAGAGCAGTGCTTTCTTACTGTACAGCAGAATTGTTTCCAAACAGATTACTGATCCTGGCAAGAAATAGCAAAAGTCTGTTCCAAACCTTAATAAAAAAATCTTTTTCAGGAAATTGGTATAATTGAAGTAGTTCTGAGGTTTTAGGTGGTAAGGCAATAGCACAAAATTCATGTCCTCCCAGTTTGGATTAATTTATGCTAATAGCTTTTAAATCTGTTTTGTGGTATTAGGAGGCCTGGTACCTGGTTAGTTGGTTGTTTAATTCTGTCTGCAAATCTGCCATTCCTGCTTTCTGAACTCTGGGACTTCTGTTTTAATGTTTATCACATTCACAGAAATGTGCTATTGCTGTTTGGGTTTTTTCCCCAGCATAAGGTATGTGTGTGGGAATCTCTCTGCTGGACATCTCTGTACATATCCAGTGGCCAGGTGTAGGTAGCCCAGTGTGTCTCTCCCCACCACCCAAGCTGATGCTTAGGCCAGTGCCAGTCTGGAAATCTCAGCCAGCCTTCCTCTGCATGGCCCTGACACCCTGACTGGCTGGCATCCAGTGCTCCTCTGTGCAACCAGGACTGCCTCTTTCTGTACATGTAGCTCTAGATCACCTTATATTTACACTGGGATGCAAGTAAGCCATTTTGATAGCAAACATTATTCATACAATGATATTTCAAGTCTCTGTATTATTTCTGACATTGCACATTATCTTGTAATTTTTTTGTTTGCCTTTACAGAAAGCTCCTTTTCTCTTTAACTGTATGCCAAATGTACCCATTCTCAATGACTTTGAACTTGGCCTTCATAGGAACATAAAGAAATGGTGTCTGCTCTTGAAGCAAAATTGCAATCTTTGGTTGCAATTCCAGTTTATTACAGCTGGTGTCAGTCATAAATCCTCTCAGACTTCCATCCTTCAGTGGAAAGCTGATCAAATGACTGATTTCCATTTGTTGTGTTTATTGTTTAAAAGCATTATATAATA
The DNA here is from genome assembly GCF_048771995.1 of Taeniopygia guttata. NCBI lineage: Eukaryota > Metazoa > Chordata > Aves > Passeriformes > Estrildidae > Taeniopygia > Taeniopygia guttata. Next base: position 8,002,985 of record NC_133031.1, on the reverse strand, counting down.
AATACCTTAAAATGTTCTTAATAGGTTTTAAGCAAAAATTCAGCTTCATTTCATCAGACTCAAAATAATGGAGATTAATCTTTCCAGGCCTATGGTACATTGTCACTTAATGCTTAGAAATAGCTTATCACTTCTTGTGTTCTGTGCCGCATACTTGAGGTCTCATTCTTTTCAGAAAATTGAAGATTTCCTGTCTGCTGCAGTCATAGGGAGTTTTTTTTTATATGAGGGTAGCAATGGATATGATGTCAGATTGCATTGGATGCTACAGAGTCAAAGGTTATCATTGGGGAACTCACCTAAATAATCTAATTAATATTTTTTAATTTTTTTTTTTTTGGTAGCAGAGCCTACCCCTTTTATTCCTGACCAATGTCTAAAAAATTGCATCCTTGAGCTGGACTGGAATATTGCTCATATTTAAACATTAGCTGATAATAATTTTATGCATCATGTAAACCTTTACATAATGAAGTGCTTTGGCATTCATCTCATGCAGTAATATTTGCTTTTTGATGACAAGCTAAACTGTCACTGGTGAGATAGCATTCCAAGTGCCCTTCACCATTACAGCCTGATTTGCATTAAACTGTGTGGCTGCATTTTAAATTAATAATACAATATTAAAGCACTTATTAGAAATAGCGACTTCTGAATGCTTAGCCCTTCCCAACTGGAATATCTGTGGGTTAAGTGTGGGTTTAATCTAAAGAAGTGCTATTTTCCTATTGTCTCAAAGGACTTTCTCCCTGTTATTCCACAAGTGAATTTGACTCTCAGTTTGCAAGTCCCCATTCTTCTTTCCTTCTCATATGCAATGTTCTGGGACAATAGAAATATAATGTTCAACCTTGGTTTGCCTTGTTAACAGCATGTGGTTAGAATATTATGCTGCCATTTCAGGCACATTTTTACACTTGTCCCCTACTGTCTTGGCTGGTTGCCAGCACAGTGATTTATGCTTTGTTTGCCTCCAGATGTGATTATTGCTTTTCTTTCCTGGATGGGTTCTCTGAAAGAGTTCTTCACACATTAAAACGTTGAAGCTCTTAAATCAGGGATTTGCTTAAACTAATTTTCAGTGAAAATGAGTATAAAAATTCCTAAAGGAACAGAAAACACCTGGATAAAATTTTGATTTCAATAAAAATTAAGAAACTAAGATGTCTTCACTTTAAAATGATTATGTAGGCTATTAGAGATTCAATATAACCTCATCTATTTAAGTGCAGCCCTGGGCTATATTTTCTAGTCAAGGAAAACTTTTCTGTGCTGCTTAGTGAAAACTCACACTTTCATGGTGAAAAGACAGCTTAAACATAAGATTTTTATAAGCCTTTGATTTCTTTTTTCTTTTGCTTTAGAAGTTACTTTAATGCCTATTTTAATACATGTTGAACTTCAAGGAAGTTATAATTTAATATTCCTAATCAGTGCTGCCTTCAGAGCACTTAATCTTACAAATATATTCCGTTTCAAGTAAGACTCCCTTTCCTCTACTTCTCCAAGTATCTGCAGAAAATAGTTCACCTAAACAAGTTATGATCACAGATATTGAAGGTGAGTGCAAAAATAGTAATGCTTTAGAAACCAAAGTTAAGAGTTTTGAATAAAAAAATGTGCTAATTTTTATCCTTGGATTCAGCCCCTCGTCCCCATTCCATGTACTCTTGAGTTTCTTGCATTTAAGTGTATGTTGCCTCTGACATGAGTATGAATGATAGACTAGCATAGTTTTCCATAAGTGCAAAACTGCCCCACCAGTGACAGGGATCACCTGTGTAACCAAACACAGGTAGTGCAAAACTGCCCAGTGACAGGAATTTGTACTTTCTGCAGACTAACCGGATCAGTTAATCTCTGAAAGTCCCTGACCCAAGGCAAAAAAGGCTTTTTTAAATTAAATAAATTAAATAAATACCTGGAAAAACTATGAGATAACTATGTGCATGTCCAGCTCAGATTCTATTTATCAACAGCAGAACTGTGCAGTACTAGCTCTTTACAATGTGTTTGTGTTCCCTTCAATTACTTGCTGAGAACCACTCAGATCCAGCCCTGTGTCATTGTTTGTATTGCACAGGAACATGAATCAAGTCTGTCACACTTTTGATGGCTGCCAAGTCAAAGCACAGTCATTTTAAGTACTTAGTAAAACCCTCTCCGTGTTTTCTGCCAATGAAGACAGAACAGTTTTTGCCCCTTTGCTTGTTCTTATCACTCTGTGGAAGATTCATTTAAAAGTGACATTTATTTGTCAGCTGAAAAAAATGATCTTTTCAGGTGTTGTTTTTAATTATAGATTTTGATATTTAAAAAGTTCACATTTTGTTGCTCATTTCATAACATTGTCTCAAAAAGCATAAAGTAAATATTATAGCCAGCATTTCAGTTTTGTATTTTCTAACTTTGGTAGTGCCTTTTAAAATTCCTCTATTTCTAAGGAATCAGATCTAGCTGTAGTCCTTCCAGGAAGCAGAGGTTTGAACAGGTAGATGTATACTGAATCCCAAAATACAGTTAAATTCAAGCTATCCTAATCTCTTTATGGCAGAATATTAAGCTGACATTGTCAGTTTAATTTCATCAAAGGCATAAATGTCCTTTTGCCCCAGGGATTCCAGAAAAAGGTATTTTCAGTTTTGGTCATTATGCCAGGCATAATAGTCTCTTTTCTGAATTGGTGTTATGGGCTTCAAAAAGGAAAAGTAGTAACATGCAGACTGCAGTATATAGAAAAAAGTCATGCACTTTAATTTGGGATGTCTGTAATAGACAAAAGCTCCAAGACAAGATAAAACTATGGTAAAATTCCAGCCCTGGAAATTAGGTGATCTTTGTTTCTGTATCTAATACTGTTAATCTGGCAGTTTTCATTACACCTTGGATTTGGTTTTATACTCCTTACAGTTCAAAACAATCCTAAGTGAATACTTGATGCCAATGTCACAGTTTAAGACCAAATGACAGTGCAGAGACTAAATAGAATTGGGTATCAAAGCACTTCAATCATAGATTTATGTAGTCTTTGAAATTACACATCTTCCCTGTTCTGTGGAAGAGAAGGCACAGTCCAGTAAAGAAATCAGTGGGTTGGCTTAATTGTTCCAGCCCTGCCAGTCCTCCTTTAGCTGTGACCATCCTCTTTTGCACAGGTGTCCCTGGAGATTGAAGCCACGATCCCAAACCCTTCTGCAGGGCTGTGTGTCCCCAGACTGCCCTCCCTGCAGGGCTCCAGGCAGAGAATGCCTGAATTTGGGCTGGCTGGTTCTTGCACTCAGTGCCTCAGAAGTGGCTTGCTGGTGCTCACAATCTGCTCCTCTCCAAGGCAGGTGACTTCTCCACTCTCATAACCAAATTATTCCGTTATGCTGTAGGGTTGAGCTGCTACAGCAGGTTGCTTTCTTTAAAACATGTCTGCAGTGAATTTCTTAAACCTCTTCACAATCATTCTTTAAGTCAGGTATGAACCTTGGAATTGCTGGATTTAGATTCTCACCAGCCCATTTCTCTGATACCTAATAATAACCATCAACAGTTAATTTTCTATCTCCCTTATTACATTTAAAACAGGCAAAAAACTAACTGCATTTTAACATTGGCCATAAAGCTCCAGCTGTAAGCTTAGTGCAAAATATGAAATGAAAATCAATTGCACCAACAACCACCCCCACATCCCCAGCCCCACTGAAACAGCAATAAGAAAACCTGTGGCTTTGGAGAATGCAAAGATTTCTCAATTTGATTTGATACAATTTATTTCCAATAAGTTTCATAGTCAGGAGAAAAATTTAAAAGTTGCTCTGTTTAGGCCATAATAAAAAAATATAAAATTTAATGTATTCATTTGCATTTTTCTATCAGTTATCCATGATTCATACTTACCTCTTGGAATGCAATACACAGATGAGTCATACAGAGAAACAGCTTCTGCATAGGAAATTACATTGTCATTTATAAAGTAACATTGCTTTCCTGAGCTGAAACAAAGATGGGTCACAGTAATCACAGATAAATCTCCACTGACTTAGAGCACTTGTTTAGAAAACCCGCTCCCCTCTGTGTGTGTGAATCCAGAGCCTGACTTGGGCATATGATGTATGCAGTTACTAATTCCCATTAGCTTTGGGCATCCTGGGAACATTTCAAGTAATTTCAGCTATTTTTTTTTTCTTTTTTTGGAACAAGATATGTTAAAGGACACCTTGCACTTTGGTGTTCTGACTGAGCCTTGCAGGGCTATTCTTCCCTTTCTTGGAGCCCTGTGTACACCTGGAGTCAGGTAGTCAGGCCTCAACTCCTTGTCTGCTCCACGCTCCCTTAGCACACACTCAGCAAGCTTTGAAAGAGGCTTGGTGAGAGCAGCAAAGCCAGGAGCATGGCCAGGAGAAGGTGCCAGGGGCTGTCCCACACTCCACAGGGAGCTGAGCAGGGCTGGCCCAAGAACTGCGGTTGGTGAACTGCTGAGGGAGAGGGAATTACTGCTGAGGAGACATGGAACTCCTGCTCTTGTAAGACCTTTGATGTGCATTAACATGTCTTCCTTAAATTTCTGGAGGCTTGTTCTCTTTTTATGACATCATCATTCAAGACAGAAGGAGTCTAAAAGCTTCCTAGTTTTTCCAGGATGCTCTTGAATATTCCCAGATGATGGAAACAGGAGAGAGAGAGAAAATATCATACCAACAACATCTGTTGACTGCCAAATGTGTTGTAATTCTTTGGCCTTATAAATAAATGCTGTTCATATTGCATTGCAAAGCCTGCAAGAGGAGGAACTAAACATACCAAGATTTGAAGCTCTGTACTCAAGAGGCTGAACATCATTCAGACTGTGGTTTCTGATTTCAAATATGAGTAAACCATGAATTTTCCAAATCTGGAAACACAAGACTGCACACGTTTAATCACTGGTAGATAGTGTACCTGATTGGTATTTTCAGAGCATCAGTAAAACTCACAGAGGGAAAACAGACATGAAAACTAGAGTGTATGCATGGAATATTAGTGATTATGTTATATATGCATCTGAGATTTGTACTTAATTCAAGTCAGGATCTAATCCAGCTCCCATTAAGTCAGTGGGAATTTTGCCAATGAAAACAAAAGTAACAGGATCTGGACAAAATAATTTAATCCACCCTCTTCAGCTGCTGTGCTCACAGCAAGAATGCTGCCATTAAGAAGTTTATATGGACATAAATATTCACTTTAATTTCCTAGAGTTTGTCTACTTGCTTAAAATTGCATTTGTGATTAAAAAAAAGAGCAACACAGTGTACTATGTCAGCATTTTAATCACTCTAGGTTCAGGAATAAATAGAAAAACATCTTAAATATTTTATACAGATTATATTGCAATTTTGAGTTAACAATTTATTTTGGAGTTGTTTATATCTTTTTCATTCTTTGTTGGTTTATTTTTCTTCTGTTGGTTCAGGTTTCCAAGCTACTCTGTGAGAGTGATTGTGATGGGTTTGGAATTTTTTTCTCCTATAATCTCATTCTGGAAAATTGTCACTATGCATGTTGTGTTACTGAATTGCATCTTGCCTCCTGCTGTGGTCCCGTTTCAGGAGGAGGAAAAGTTTAGGGGTGTATCATATCAAACTAATACTATGTTTAATGGACTGCTCCAAGCCTTTGAATGATGCAAGAACATCATCATGGGGAATTCTTTAGCAACTGAAGCACTTTTGAACAGTATTCAAAGGTTTTCCTACACCAGACCCTCCTTGTCAGTGCTGCCCTCTTCCCATGGATTCCATTAGGAGCTGCACCGACAGGGAATTGCTCAGGTGTAGCTCCTTGGCTTAGAACTTCCTGAGGGAGAACAAGATGCCTCTTCTGGAGACCTGGTGGCTTGTGCCCCTGTGTCCGGCATCTTTTCTGAGCTGACCACCCTTAATAGTTCTGCTCTGTGCCCTTCTTTTCCTTCCCACTGCAGGAGCAGCAGTGAACCCTGAGCTGTGAACGCAGCTGCAGTCAGCCCTTCTCAGAGAAGGGCAGCGCTGATGTGCTCCAGTAAAGGCTCTGGGGTGGCTCAGTGTGGGGAAAATGCAGTTCTGCTGCTGGCACAGAGCTTGGGAATCTGCAGTGACGGGGCAGAAGCCAACCAGACAGAACGCACGTGGCTGTCATTTATGAGTAACCACAGGTCTAAAAGCACCTTGCACAGAAGGTGGCCATTTCCTGTCCTGGCTAACTCAGTGCCGATATGCATATTGTCCATGACTCCCAAATTTCTTTCTCCTGATGCCCCCACAGCCTTGAAATACCAGCTTTTCCTGTGTTACTGTTCTTAAAGAGTGTTGTGGTTTGACCCTGGCCGAAGGCCAGGCATGCACTAGAGTCACTTGCTCACCCTCCTCTGCTACAGCTGGGCAGAGGAGAGGGGAAAAAAATAATAATAAGCACTTTGAGTGAGATAAGGACCAGAAAAATATTTCAAGGGGCAAAACAGGCTCAACTTAAGTTGCAAAGTGAATTTTATTGCTAACAGAATCAGAGGAGGATAATGCAAATGAAAATAAACCCTTAAAACACCTTTTCTCCCCAGCTCTTCCCTCCTTCCCACCAACAGTGCAGGGAGATAGGAAATGGGGTTTAGGTCAGTTTGTCAGTGATCCACCCCCAGCCCATGGGGATCCACAGGAGATGCAGAGATCCACCCCCAGCCCATGGGGGAGGTGGCCATGTAGGAGTGGGTGGATGCCTGGAGGAGGCTGAGATCCAGTGGGAGACCCGGTGGGGAGAGAGGGCCCTGCTCCCAGGCTGGAGCAGCCTGTCCTTGGAGGATGGCACCCCATGGAAGAGTGACCCACACCACAGCAGATTTGGCAGGGCTGTCTGCCCGTGGGTGGGACACACGTTGCAGCAGGTGCAGTTTGGCTGCTGCTCATGAGAGTGAACCCATGCTGGAAAAGTTCAGTGAGAACTGTCTCCCCTGGGAGGGACCCCACGGTCTCACAGGGGAAGGTCTCCTCTCCCAGAGCAGTGAAAGAAAATCTCAGTGATGAACTGGCCAAAATGCCCAACCCCTGCCTCCTGCGCTGTCAGTGGGAAGGAGGGAGGCGCTGGGGGGGGAAAGGTGGTTTAAGGCCTTATTTTGATTCTCATTTTCCTCCTTTGATTCTGTTAGCAATAAACTTCACTTTGCAACTGAAATTGAGCCTGTTTTTCCCCTTGAAATATTTTCCCAGTCCTTATCCCACTCATAAAGTGTTCATTAATTTTTTCCCCCTTCCTCTGCCCAGCTGTAGCAGAGGAGGGTGAGCAAGTGACTCTAGTTGGGTGCCTGGCATTGGGTCAGTGTAAAACCATGACAAAACGTCACTAAAATTTCAACTCTTCTCCTGCCCTCCCTCTCCTTTTTTTCTCCTAGAAGTATTTTCTTCAGTTTCTCAAGCCTTGAAAATATTTGGGGTTTAAACTAAGGCAAGAACATACTATGCATCCATTTTAATGCCTCTTATGGCCCCACAACAATGTCTAATATTGTTGTTGGGCAATCTAAGTTTTCTTTCTTAAGGATTAGACAAAAGAAAACAGCCTAGGTGCAGCCTGGTGCAGGCAGAGAGGTCTGTGTAAGGCAGTAACTGGTTAACCCTGTGTGTACTGGCCATGTGTGAGTGTTCCAGCTCATGACCCCACTGAGTGGTTGGGTATCTTCACCTCCTCCTAGGAAGAACTTAAAATTGGGTTTGCTCTATGTTTTTTATTCTTGTCAGTCCTTGGATGTGGTCTCAGTGATGGCATCCAAACCCTTCTCTTTGCCATTCCTGCTCAATTTGATATTGTGGCTGGCTTTTTCTTCCCCTCATTGTCTAGTCTTGCTTCCTAGGACTGTTGCTGTACAGCAGTATAGAGATATATGTATTAGCTGGGGTTTTTTTCCCCTTTGAAATTAACATTATAACTATAGAGGCTGTAACCCAGGATATGTTTGGATCATTTCACAGTGGATATCTGAATCCTATTAGTGGGTAGTGAAGGTTACAAAATTGTCATACTCTCTCCTAAAAATATTTGTGAGGATTTTATGAGTGCCTCTGCAAAACTATTCAATTCTGTATTCCAACTATCTGGTTATAAAGTTGATTGTATATTAGAGTTGGCTTATGAAAGAGACAGCAAAATTCAATGCATTGAATTAAAATCCTGAATAGGAAATATAAAAGCATTCCTCCTGGATATATTGAGTTATGAGTTCTGTGACTGAACATTATTTTATGTTTATATTTGGTGAATTATTTATTCCAAATAGATTAATTATAAAGATGACTGAAAACAAAACAAGATCTCCCAATGTGTAGTTGCTTGATTCTGGGGGTGGGTGGTTTTTTGATTATCTAATCCATTGAGAGAATCCATGTATCTTTATTATACTATTTAATGGCCTGGAAATACATTACAACAGCATAGTAGTTTATTTATAGCTATATAAAGTTGAATTACTTTTAATGAGACATTTGCATACAATTATTGCAATCACACTGAAATTGAACAGCTACCTCAGCACATTTTTGAGACTTTGGCTCAAGAACTCTGAGGATTTCCCTTTGCAGCTGCTGGTAAAAGTAAATTTTTTTTACCCATACTCCAGACTGCAGTACATGCACTGTTTCTGGAGGGAGGGAGCCCATGTTGCTCCAAATTAAACTGCTAACACTAATTCCCCTGAGATTCCAATAGGCTTAGTGCAAAATATAAGCAACTAATATTTTTATGGATGTCAGCTCTCATAGTAAGTCTGTTTTCTATTTCAATTAATATTTTGCATAAATCAGTGTCTCAGTAAAATAAGCAATACCACACTGAAAAGAACACAAGGCGACTGTAATTAAGCCATATGTTTAGTAATGTGCTGAACAAACAATGGAAAAAAATTACTCTTTGGTTACTAAATCAATTGTAATCAACCTCATTCCACCCACTCATCCACCTCTAGGAGCTGATAATACAGCTGTAGATATCAGGAACAAATCCAGCAACTAAATTAATAAAGCAAAATTGGTGGTTCAGCTACATGTGTTGGCATGAATGTATTGCTCCCCACAGCTTTATCTCTACAAACATTTTTTTGCTCCCAGAGGGCACTTTAAAATTCATACTGGTAAAATAAATATAAAGAAATTACTCAGCTTTATAATTACAGCATCATTTAAGAATTTCTCTGCCTTTTGCCAAATGGGTTGAAATATGATGGATTATTGCTAGCAAACTATTTATCTCCAATAGTCAAAGACAACTGATGGGCTAGTATTGCTTTAATTCATAGCCCGTGAATAAGGCTATGAATATAATATTGGAATATCTGGTTTGCTGTCAGGTAGCTTGTCAAGGTCACAGTGATGGCCTGAGAGGGTGTTTGTGGCACAGGGACTGCCATCACAGGGTAGCAGGTCAATGTGATTCTGCCACTTCAAGGTAAATACTTGATAGTATAGGGTCATCTTTATCAAACCTTCCCTCACAGATGTGGGCAGAGGCATTTCCTGCCTACCAGAGTAAGGCGAAAGATGCAAGGGATGGGTTTAACATTTTTGTGTGAAGGCAAAAATTGCATTCTTGTTAGCTTGGCAACAGGTCATAGCTGCTGGCTGTTCTGCTGTGGTGTACCCCTGGTTCCTGCCAAGAAGGATTGGTGTTGATCACTAGGAAAGCATTGCAAAAGTGCCTGCTCCATGTCCATGTGGTCACAGTAAGGAGCACAGCAGCATCCTGGGCTCAAGGCAGCCCCCCGTGCCTGTCCAGGAGCCAGTGTGAACAGAGCTAGAGCACACAGAGCCCTGGTTCATTTAGTGTGTGTAACAGACACGGCTGGAATACACACACAGGCCTTTAGAACCCTTGGGACCTGCAACAGGGGAATGGCAGCTCAGGTCCCAGTGGCTCTGGTTTGGTTATCCTGCAAATTGCAGTATTCTTGTATGGCAGGAAGTGTCTGGGAATTCATTTCAGGTGAAGTGCACACAGATAATGTGTTTAATGCTTTTATCTTATTAACCTGTGACTATTAGATGGTGAACTACTTAAAGAGCTAAGTGCTATTTAACAATAAAGGACATTTCTTCACCAGCTATTTAATAGTCTTCAAAGAGTAGACATGGCTTATGGGCACAAAAAAGAATGAAAGGAAGAAGCAAAAGTCTCTAATTCTTGGATTGAAATTCCCTGAAGGTGTTTCTTCAAAGAAGGAAAATCCAGATCCCCAGAGCTCATTCCTAAAGAGAATGTAAAACTGTATTACTTTTCTGTATTTCTTATGTAAAATTCCACTAATCAGGATTTCCTGGATAAAGGAATGTCAGCTAAATCTTAATTTTTGCTGGCTTCCCGCAGAGTAGTGATTATTAAATCCAATAAATACCTCCTACAAATACATATATGCAATGCTAAAAGTATAATTCTTATTGTAGGAGAAACAGCTTTACTTGTAGTTTATAAATATTTATGAAATAATTTTTAGTAGAACCTTGTGAACTTAAAAAGTATTTAGAAAGTGTATGCAATTATTACATAGTGAAATCAAGGGTTTGAAGGAAGTGGTGACAAATCCTGAAAGAAAATTTAAGTTTGCTTGGAAGGTTTCAATACATATCTGCAGTGATTTTTTAAACACATTGTGAGTTCTAAGTTACATTATTGCCTTGATGATATTGAAAATCTTGAGTGCCTAGTTTTATATGAAAATAATTTTAAAAAAACATTAGTGGTTTGATCAAGTCCACAAAAATTAGTGAGAATTTAAGAGCTGGAAATTAAAGTTCTTATTTTTATTTTTTTAATTATTCTGCTGTAACCAACCTGTGTCCATTGGACTGACTTTTCTCCAGCTTTATTTAGTCCATAAATATACAAATGTCATGATATGCCAGTAGGTCCAGCTTGGAATCTTCAGTGAAATTGCCCTATAAGATCTGTGGATGATGATGAGATAGTAGACACAGACATCACTGGACCTTATGCATCCAAGTTACCTGAAAAGCCAACTCCAGCAGCAAGCTCATGTCTCCTGTTCCTGCTTTGAATTTTTGGGAATAGAGGCTACAGTAGCACCTAGATAAAAACAATATGAAACCATAGAGAAACAGCAGTAGCATGGAAAAGTTGTCTGTGGCTATGGCTGCAGATCTGCAGTGGGAAGTGGAATGGGACAGGTGTCCTACAAAAGTCCAATTACTTCTTTCAACGTTATATTGTAAGGTAGTCAGAATAATAAAGGGTATGCAAATAATTCTGACATTGGAACACCATGGAATTCCTTTAGCATACAACTGCTCTTCTAGGGAATTATTTGGGTGCAACAATTTGGATTCTGGTGCACCAAGGTGAGATAGGTTTACTGATGAGAAGCAACTGGAGGACTGTTGATGAGTAAGTACATCTGTCTGTACACATAGGCAGTGGAGGCAAGGGTTAAAACAATCCCAACAGTTCTCAGCAGACCTGAAGTCATTCCAGGGTGAGTAGCACCCTACTGCTTCTTGCATTTCATCTTTTCTTTATTGGCAGATGGAGAGTATGGGAAATATTGTGACTGCATGAAATAAACCCAGGTGTACCAAACAGACCATGTGGCAGCCTGTTTGAGAGGTCAGTTCTGTGAGCTGGTGGAAGGGGTCACATCTTCTCTGGTGTCATCAGCTGGCACAGGGCTGCGTGTCCTGGGAGTGATCCGGAGTGTTGCATTGACAGAAGCGATGCCAGGAGGGCTCATGCAGCCCAAGGCCGGGAGGATGAACGGGATGTGAGTCAGCTCTGAGCCAGCTGCCCTCCAAATGGCCAAAGCTGCTTCAGTGCTGCTGCCAGGGCACTTGAGGAGTGTGTGCAGCTCTGCGGGGACACTGGTTACTGCTGGGGACAGGGTGCTGCAGGAGCTCTTACACTTTGCTCTCTGGAATCCGCTGGTGCCACAGCTCTGCTCAACTCTCTCAAACTGTGCTTCAACCCCTTTAAATCCCTTGTGTCTTATGGTGGTACAGGCACTGTGAAGTGAGGGATGTCTGAGGGATGCTCAGAGGAATGTCTGAGTTGCCCTCAGCTGGGCCAGCAGACTGAGATCTGGGGCATCAACTTCCTCCTAGGAGTGGAAGCATTGCCCTCCTGAAATTACAAAAAGCTTGGTGGTCTTACAGTATGTTTATATACATTTAAAATAGAATTAATCAAATGGAAGTAAAAGATAAAGAGAACAAATGTGGACTTCATGAAGATCTATTAAGTGTCAAAACTAGGGAGAAAATTTTGCAGTAATGATCTAGCAGATGAAAATAAGTTACTTTGCATTACTAATAGAGAGTTTATATTGCAAAGCCACTGTCCCATATTGCACACACTATAGAACCTCCTTGCCAGCTCAAATAGATAAATAACATTAGCACAAAGCCAAGATGTATAGCATGCATGAATCTCTCTCCATTACTCTTTTCCGACTAAGTTTCTGTAATTCTTTCTGTTGCATATGAATCACTTTACTGACCAAGCTAATTCCTGGATGAACTCCCTTGGCTCCAGTGGAAGTACTCTAAAGATGACTTTGAGGTGTACACTAAAACAGGTCCATACTGAATAGATGGATGTTATAAAACAAAGTACTTGTGCTAATTGGCAAGGGCATCATCCCATCAACCCCAAAGCAAGTGGATTGTTCCTAGCCTCTGTTACAGATCTCTTACAGACAAGTAATTTCTTCTTTTTTTTTTTTTTTTCTTTTTCTATTGCTTGTATTCCAAAGCAATTAGCTCCTTGGAAACTATTTTTTCTTTCAGCTGAAAATAAATCTATTTCTGCTTAGGTTTTTACAGTTACTACCTAATATGACTTTGGTCATTCTGGTGGAAAGGAACTGTTGTACTTGGACTGTCTGTCACCTTCCAACTAAAAATCCCAAAGCACATGGCCCATCTTATGCCTCCAACACTCAGAAAGTATATAGATAATTTTATAGATATTTAATAGACAAAATAATTTCAAATTCTCTCTTGTCTGGAAAATTCTAATGGATTTAGAGTGCTTGCCTTTTGGGAATTATCCTTGCACATTCACATCCCAGATGTTCCTCCTGGTGGAAACCTGAGCATTTCTGGTTGGACTGTGCATCTAAATGGACTTTCTGTTGTGGGTGGAGGTTACATCAGTGCACTGATGGTTTGGTATGGGCCTGGGTCTGCTGCAACAAGCTGTTGTATGTCTCTCTAACATGTGTTTCACATCAATGCAGAATTAGCACATCATCACACAAATGATCAGTGCTGGGTTCAGTCCAGGAAGGAGCCAAATTTAAAAGGAAACTACATATGCACAATTTCAGATTTTTAAATGGGAGCTGCTGCTAAAAGGCTCATAGAAAAATCTTGGCACATATTGAGGTAAGAAAAATGTCTATACAGTTTTAAAATTTCTGATCAAATCTTTCCAGAGTTCTCAGCAGTATTAATCAAGATTTTAAAAAATGCCTAAGTTGTGTTAATTATGCATGTGTAATGGTCTGGGAAATGTGGAAAATCTTAAAAGATGAGGAAAAGAGTTTGATGTCTTATTTAATATTTAAGTTCATTGACACCTCCCACCCCTAAAATTAACAGAAAGTTAAACTGTGCCTGAGCTTTTTAAAATGCATATGGACTGACACTAAGTATGAACATTTTCAGTCTTACAGGAATAAAAATGAGAAAACAGCAAGCAATCAGAAACATAAGTTACATTACATGCCTAACTATTGTATCTATAGTGGCCACTACTACTGCCATTATAATACACAAGAGAATTTGAAAGCATTTAGATTTGCCTTTTCAGCTGACAATCTGCTGCAGGTGCTGTGCCATTATAAATGACTATTCAGCTGTTATGTGTTATTGTCTAAATCACCATTTTGAACCTGAAGTATAAGCTGCACAACCCATAGATCAAATCTAAGAAATTGGCTCTTGTTTGCAATGTAGTTATTTTAAAGGAAGAAAATACCCAGTAAATCAAACTCACAAAGAATTTTAATTACGCTACTTGTTCCTAGGAGCAGTATTACAGTTTTGCATTCCAACACTGTGTGCATGGGAAATGTAATACACAACACCTGTTAACAATACATACTCTGATGAATGCTTGGCTAAAAATTGGTGTCTGATTTTTTTTTTAATTATATAGGGTGGAGAGAAGGAAGGTTGAGTCCATTTTTTTTTTTTTCTGTAAGCAGACAAAAAGTATCTATTTAGTATAATGATTTATGTTTTACCATCAGATGAAATTGTACAGGGATTTTTTTTTTTTTTGGTCTAATACAGAAATAATTATGGTTGCTCTATCATTATTACATGAGTGATAACAGGATTTATGCATAGCAGCAAAAAGTGTAGGTAGCACTGGAAAAACTATTTCCATTACAATCCCCTACTTGCAGCCTCTGATTTTAATTCTTATTTGGCAACAAAAATTTTCATGATTGAGTTCAACATAAAAAATGCTTTATTTAGGTTGCATTTAATTTCTCTTATTTTCAACAAAACTTTTCACTGTGGCTGTGAGAAAAATATTTCTCTGGTATGTGTATAAAACATCCAGTTACAGTTTATATTTTGAAACACAGCAGAGGCTGTGAAAATTGAAATAGTCATTTATCAAGAGTAATGTCTGGCTTGGGTAACATGCAAAAGGTAGTTACCAAGAAGGAATGTATGATCCATGTGCTAGTATAAAAGCAAGAGGTAGAAGAAAAATTACATGAAATAAACCCAAGAAATAAAACTTTGAGTAAGTTTTGTGTAGGAAAGCCTATAATCATCTTTTGAAGCTTTGTCTGGTTTTGGAGTTTGATCTTCTTTTCATCAAAGGGAGTTTGAAAATTTACATCAGAGGAAGTGAAGAGGCAGAAATCAGAGTTGAAAGAGTATCCCGATCCTCCATTTTGGGGACTTTCCATTTTTACTGCAGTTGAGTTCTAACTGCTAATTTTATAAATAAGTAATGGCTCAGTCCTCCCATCCTCGCTCTGGCTGAACTCCTGTGGCTTTCCCTGTGGATTGCTGAGCTGCTGCCCTGCTCAGGTGGCTGCAGTGCTGAGGGAAGGGAGCCCTGACAAGGACGGCAGTGGGCCAGGTGCATTGCTGCTTCTGAGCACACAAAAAGGGTGAGGAGAACTGGAAATATTACCCAGGCAGCCTAACAAAGCTGTGTGCTTCTGAAGAAAAATGTTTTCACTGCAGGGTTCCCAGGGAACAAAGGGAGTCGTGGCCTTTACACAGTACACAAGTGGTAGAAATACTTGTATACAAAGTCTGACTCGCAGCTCATGTAAAGAATATGACAAACTTCTTAGCCTAATTCATTAACTCTAAATAATGTCCTTTCAAATGCCATCCCCAGAAGCAGTTTCTATTGGAGCTATTTTTTATCCTTTTGCCACAGATTGTTTTAAAAGAATTATGGGAAATGACAGCTGTAGAACTAAAGTTCAATTTTTCACAGATGAAACTACAAAATGCAGGGAGTAATGTAATCCAGTCAGACAAGTGAGTAAATTATATCTTGGTTGAAATAACGCACCACTTGCTGAATATCAATAAGGATATGTTTCCTTCTTTAGAATAAAAATATTTGCTGTTAATGTAAATGGTTCTGAATGTCCCTGGCAGTATAGGCACAGATGCCAAACAGCATTAAAACTGAGCAGAATCGTGTATGTTTTGTTTGCGAGGAAGACCACGTTCCTAGATGTTAAAAAAAGGAGGATGATTCCTTTTACATTGCTTTACCATAATGAAACTCCATTAACTTCTATCATCTTCTTTCAAGTTTCAAGTAAATGAGAAAATCATAAGCTCCAGTTCAAGGAACACTATCAAACAGTGCACTCAGTTTTTTCATTCTCCTCCTAAATTTCCTAGGATAAGTATGTGGGTAACGTTGCTCCCTGTGTACCCCTATTCTCATAACCAAAGTCATAAATGTCAGCAGAGTATATGTGAGCTGTGCCCCATCTTTCTCTTCCTTTGAATTTTGAGTTCCAAGATACTGAGAAATTCAAGAATGGGTTAGACTAATCAGAGTTCCACTTCAAAACAGGCTAATTCTGCCTCAGCTAAATCAATAAATTACATTAATAAATACCTTAAGGAATTATTTGACCCCTGTTCTAGAAGAAACCTGTAATGTTCCATATGACATCACACGCGGAGCTCGTGTGCAGTTAAAGTGATATTCTTAGCACAAATGTATGTGCTGGCCTTGGGTCCTCTGCTCAATGAGTTTTTATTTTTACAAGAAGTAATATACTTAAGCTCTCTAGAGCTCTGCAAATTCATTTTTTACATGCAACTACATAATCTTTTTGGAATGAATATGGACATTAACTCCTCCTTGCAGCTCTCTATAAACATATGTTTGCACAGCAGATATTTCAAATTCAGAATCCAGGAAGGAAAGTGCTCCCAGGACTGACTACTGAGTTATATACCCTTTTATTTTAATGTACTTTGCCAAGATGAGTCCATAATCTCAAATGAGTCAGGGAAGAAAAGGGGAAGAGCAATAACAAACTTCATCATAATTTTAACCCTATTGCTAGTGATCACAAAATAACCTTTATGCTTACATGTTTAAGGAGACTACATAGACATGTTCTTCCTGAGTGTGCTCATCCACTCCTTGGGATTTGTACTCTGTGATTCCAAGTACACAAGGAGAAGACACGTGACACCAAACCAAATTTATTACTTGGATCTGGTGGCAGGGACACTTAGGAGGTATTGCCATACTCCAGAATGACAGATTTCACTCTCTTGGACAGACCTCTCTCTGTAAAATGGAGATACATTTGCCATACTGACTCTCCAGGTGTTGCTGCTGTAGTTGGGATCCTACTCCAAGACATCACTTAAACATGATGTTATTATGTCCCAGTAATTCAGGCTTGCCAGTCCTTATTAAATAACTGAAGAAATATTGAGACACCTTGGAAGCTGTTTGTGTAGTCCAACAAACAAGCAATTCACAAATAAACAAAAAATACAGTCAGCTTTAGTACACAAGACAACTTTAGTCCACAAGACAACTTCAGTCTTGAGTAACTATAGTCTGTTAAAATCCCCCTGTAATTTCAGTGGGATGTATTTTTTCACTTGCTGCCCTACATTGTTATATGTTATTCTAAAAGCTGGTTAACATCACATGGAGAAGGTGGCAAAAAATCAATAGAGCTTCACAACAAAGGCAAGAAAGAAGTAAAATATGAAATCTATGAAAGAAATTATGTTCTCATTTGGGGACAAAAAGGCAAGAACAATGGAATTCAGCAAATTTTTTTTTTTCCTGTAGACTTTGCTATGTTATTAAGATGTAATACTTCATGCAGTTGTGTCTTTCTATCCTCTTTGGTCTGCCAACAGAATGAAACAGTAGTTCAAATAGAAAAGTCAAGTTTTGTCTATCAAAATGAAATTTCAAGAGAGTTTGCCCAGAAGATTAATGTCTTATCTTTTTCATGCAGTAAAATATACTCCAGTTCCTGTAAATTTGCCAAGATTAACAGTAATTTATATTTTTAGAAAAGATACAGAGTAGATGGGAATCTGAGCTCAAGTGGCAGTCTGAAGAGTGATCATATACACATGTATTATATAGAACCAATACTTAAGTATATGTTTAATATATAACATTTTATATAGAATATGAATATATGTACTCCTGTATTTTACAAGTTTTATTTCTATTTGCAATTATAACTTGTTAAATTATTCTTTCTGGTGATTTTCCTCACTACATTCATTGGCAAATACTGTTCTGCACAGCATATACTCCTGAAGAATTCAGCTCTCTGTCAATGAAACAATTCTCTCAACAAACCCAAAACCCTACACTGACCCTATGTTAAATTATTTCTCCGTTGTCACCAGTGTACTCGTGGCTGTACAAGACTTAGGGGGCTTAGAGTCACTCAATGGTCAGTGCTCTTCTTTTTGTCTCATCTTGAATTTGGGACTTCTGAGTGGATTGTTCTGGTTTCAGTAATAACTATGAGAAGTCCTTGAGTTCTATAGAGATTTTGGGGTTTGTTTTATCAATTGGTGACCTTGAGGGTAGGTAGTTTGAAACAGCTGTGCTCTAAATTATCCATATTGCTTTATCTTATGCATCAGGTCTCGTAGTTTAGGTTTTTGTACTAAAAGGTATTTAGAGCAGAGAAAAAACTAATCTTTCTTAGTTCATACTGATGATATACTGCAATGTTATACACACATTTACCTTATTCCTACAATTTAATATAGAGTAAGGAGCTGTCTTGAACTACTGGATTAAATAAAATCCTATTTCTGCTTGAAGTTCTTGTTGGCAAGAAAAAGTACAGGTCCCCTGGAGATGGGTTACATGTTCTTTTAAGTCTTTTCTTTCTAATTTTTAGGATTTCTATGAACCTCAATTCAATTTCTTGGCAATAGATATAGCAATCTTCTGGCTATGATCAAGAAGAGAATCAATCTAAAATTTGCTTTTATCCTACATTGAGCCACTTCTCTTTATGGTGCGAAGATAATGGAATCATTGATGGAATACACGTTTTATTACTTTCATTTCTCCGTATGCATATTGTTTTGAATAATTGAAAAGTTATGATTTGCTACATTTAACTTGGACTTTCTTATTGCTGGGCAGAGTACTAACATTACAAGTCTCTCAAAATCACTGCCAAATCACATGGAAATTTGCCTACCTATTTTAAACAGGCAGGAAGAGATACTGAGCTGGATTATGTTGACAAACAGTGAGCAAAAAAGAAACAGCATCTCTCCCTAAGCAACTCAGAACTCTGTCTATCCTGTTGTTGATACACCAGAGCAGTTATCCTCTCCTACCTGTATCTCATTTTAATTGGATACTGCCTGAGAAATGGCAGAATTATCTTTTTGTTTTAAAAACAAGTTTCCCTGACAACCTGGAATTTAACTTTTTCTTTTCTTAGTGCATAATCATGCCCGGAATTTTTTTTTGTGAAGGTGTGTATCTATATATGTAAAACAGAAGAACATCACCTAGAGGGAATACTGTTCCCTGGATAGACTATCTGCAAAGAATGTTATAAAGGAGCCAGGAGGAGATGATTAATTACTATGTTAATGCACCATGTACAGTAATGCAGGGCTCTTTATTAAGAGTCACATAGCACAAATATCCTGTTGCTTTCACAAATTACTCATTTGTTACTAGGAGGGTCAAACCCAAATACTGTGTGCAAGTCCTCCACATATGCCCATGGTTTTTCCTCAATTCTTGTACCACAGGGCATGAGTATAAGCAATTTGTTGTCATGAGGGCTGGCAGCCAGGGGAGCTATATGTCCATCTGATGCTGATGTAACAAGCAAGGTTCTGCTAGGAATTTCTGTCTGCTTTTCATCCTGAATTTGCCTATGGCTAATTACTGTGCTTGGTGATGCTTAACTAAAAGTGACTGGAAACGTGTTTGCAATTGAATGTTTTTATAGGATCTCTGTCAACAGGAGGATGTTTCTGTGGGCCTGTTTTGTGTTACAAAACCTTTGCTTTGTAAAAGGTAGCTTCTGAAAATTCATTCCTTTTCTTAAATTAATAAGTTTCATTTATTCCTGAAATGCCAGGATCTCTGCAATGGGTAACAAAATCAGACTGCATGACCTTGATTAATAAAACTTTGGAAGACCCAGTGGAATATTTTGGAGCACTTGCAGCTGCTGGTTGTGTTCCAATTGCAGGTGGCCTGTCCTATCAAAACTTTGCTTGCAGCTGTGACCTTTATTCCTCTTTTAACTTGTACTTATGTGATGCAGGTGAACCTGCTCCCTGCCCAAAAGATGGAGTATTGTGATGAAGAGGAAAGTATTTCTACAAAGACAGCCATGCAGTTCATTGTGCAGCGAGCACTGTGGAATTGCTATATTGGTGATGCTTTGGTGCATAATTAGCAAAATGAAAATTTGGCGACTTGAAGAAAATTAAGAGGAACATTCAGCTCTTTGTCCAGCCCCCGCCAGGGCTGAGTGTTAGTGGGCTGTGTGGTGGCTATCTTGTACAGGCTAGAGGTGGCCCAGGCACTATCAGCTAAAGAGCTTTAATCAAAGAAGGTAAAGAGGTGCTCCTTCCACAGTCCTCATGTACTGAGTGATACCAGTCTTGGCAGAGCATCTCCCAAACCTTCACTCTGGTTGCTTCTTAGACAAATAGAAGAGCACTTACGCTGTAAAGCCAGATTTTCAAATATGTTCTGCTTCAATGACATATTTTATATATTAAATAACAGACACTTTCAGGAAACCTTTGCATCTAACAGAACTTCACCAGTGGAGAAAGAGCTCTGTTGTTCTCTAACCTAGAGTCTCTTTGATGGTTAGAAATCATAGGAAATCTACCATGGTTACCTGTAGTAGGAAAGGACTACGTCAGTGTTTTAAATTCAGTATTTCTGTGTTGCACTTACAAGTTTTTGAAGGAAATCAAAAAGCCACCTTAAATATTCACATACACATTAATGTGGTTTTGTAAATATGAAGGATCCACATGAAATTAGACAGCATGGCTTGATGCGACACTTGAATTTTTTTTTTTTTCTATTTCTAAGCCTTCTGACACCAACTATCTAAAAATCTAAATTGAAAAGTAGGAAGTTTAGGAGCTCACAACTGGAAATGTGGTTTGAGCTTCAATCAGTGCTCAGCTTCAATCACCTGCTCAGTTCAGGTTTTGTGTAAGAGAGAATTCAGTCCTTTTATACTGAGCACGAGAAACAGAATTAGATCTTTATAAAGGCTTTAAGCCCCCAAGTCTTTTACATTGACAATGTTCACGGAAGTCAATGGGCACTTTCAGTTCCAGAGGTACGCAGGGTTAAGTCTAGAATCTGTTACCAACTAGATAACATAATAATGAATATACACAATGTTACATTGCATCCAAATATCACACTTAATTCCCTACTTACTAGGTGCAGTGTTTGCATCTCTGCATAATGTTCTTATTTGGTTAGATTTATATACACTGTAAAAGGGGCAGTAGCACAGCTGTGCAGCAGCCACAGAGCACAGTACAAATTGTAGGAATTCACAGTGTGGGCTCTATTTCTTTAAAATTCACAGTGTGGTGTCTATTTCTTTAAAATACTATGAATAATTCTACAAAACACGGCAGGATTCAGCTCTCTGAACCTCAAAGATTTCTGACTCCTTTTGGAAGAGCAATTGGTCTACCTATGTCAGTGAGGGTCAGGGTGTTTGAGCAGGAACAGCAGCGACAGACGCTCCTGTTGAATCTCACACTATACATCACAAACTTAATGGGTAACGGGCATGTTCTTGTCTCTTGTGCCCCAGCTAGGACACAGGTACTGTACTTGGTGGTTTGCACATTTTAAGAAACTGAGGATGACAACTTTCTGAAGGTGGCAAACTGCTCCGAAGCAGTGGCAGAGCTTGAAACAGTAGCAGAAAATCCCGGGAGGTCCTTGCTTCATGTGAGGCACTGCAAATAAGTTGTTTTGTCATAGCAGCTCCCTCAGCACATCCATAAACTCTACAAAGTAAGTTACCTCTTTCTTTGTTCTCATTACTGTTCATCTACCAAATGCTTGCATTTTATTTGATATTGCGTGTAATTGCTATTACTCTGAATTACTGCTGCTGCATGCAATGCAGAGCTGGCAGAGAAAACATTTCGATGTAGTTTTAGTTCACTACTGTTGCAAGTTCATTAAAAAAAAAGGAGCAGACGCAGGGCGGGGCCGCGGAGCCAGAGCGGGCTCTGAGGGGAGCGGGGCGGGCTCTGAGGGGAGCGGGGCGGGCTCTGAGGGGCGGGGCGGGCTCTGAGGGGAGCGGGGCGGGCTCTGAGGGGAGCGGGGCGGGCCCTGAGGGGAGCGGGGCGGGCTCTGAGGGGAGCGGGGCGGGCCCTGAGGGGAGCGGGGCGGGCCCTGAGGGGAGCGGGGCGGGCTCTGAGGGGAGCGGGGCGGGCTCTGAGGGGAGCGGGGCGGTGAGGGGCGGGCTCTGAGGGGAGCGGCGCGGTGAGGGGCGGGCTCTGAGGGGAGCGGCGCGGTGAGGGGCGGGCACGGCCGTGCCGGCGGCGGGCAGCCATGGCCGACAGCCTGCAGGTACCGCTGGGACGGGAGCGGTTTGTGTTAAATTGTCCCGCTGAGCTGCAGCCAAGGACCGCAAGGATGGTGAGGGGTCTGGCGCATCTCGCTTGTGACGAGACACTGCGGCAGCTGGGCTTGTGTAGTCTCGAGGAGATTGAGAGGGGTCTTATCAATATATTTAAATGTCTCAAAGGTCGTGAGGATGGTGCCAGTCTCTTCAGTAGTGCCCGGTGACAGGAGGAGCAGTGGCCGTAAACCGTAATAGAGAAATTTCCACCTCAATATGAGGAAGAACTTCCTCATGTGGAGGGTGGCGGAGGAGGTTGTGGAGTCTCCATCTCTGGAGATAGACATTTGGAGACATTGGAAACCCACCTGGATGCGTTCCTCTGTCACCTGCTCCAGGTGACCCTGTCTCAGGTGGGAGATGGACTGTATTACCTTCAGAGTAATACGCTGCCAACCCTAACTATTCTGTGATTTTGTGTAGAAGAGGGTGTGGTGTTTAAAATGCCGTGTGTGTGTGTGTGTGTAAATATGTATGTGTACATATAAAAATACACCTGTGTCACTGTTGTCACCCCAGTCAGTTTAGTGGAGAGACACTGCGTGCCCTGGCGAGGTGGCTGCTCCAGCAGAGACTGCAGAGCCTGGGCTGGCATAGCCCAGCCGGGCCTGTCCCTCACCCGTCTCACCTCACCCAGAGCTGCTTCTGGTCTTGTCTCCTCCGCCTCTGACCTCCCACCGCCTCTGTACGGTTATTTCTGGGTATGTTTGGTTTGTGTGGCTTTGGTCGTAGGGAGCTACAGGTATGGTTTCCATGAGAGGCTGCTGGAAGCTCTCCCATGTCCACACTGCTCCAGGACATACCCACAGCTGGCCAAGGCTGACCTCACCAGAGACAGAGATCTGGGATAACAGATTTAGGAGGGGGAAGAAGGAAGCCATACAACAGCAGATGGAAGAGGAGGGTGAGAATATGAGAGTGACAGTCCTCCAAACACCAAGGCAGTCCTCCAGGCAGAGAAGGAGAGGCAGGAGGTGCTCCAGGTGCCAGAGCAGACTCCCCTGCAGCCCATGGTGACACAGCTGTGCCCATGGAGGTTACGGTGGAAGAGACACCCATGTTGGAGCAGTTCATGGAAGACTCCTTAGTGGGGGGCACCTCTCATGCTGGAGCAGGGTTAGAGTGTGAGGCAGCAGGGTCAGATGCAACATGTGATGAAATGACTGCAAGCACTCTACCCCATCCCCCTGTGCTCCTGCAGGGAGGTGGTAGAGAAAATTGGGAGTGAAATTGAGCCTGGGAAGAGAGGAGAAGTGTTTTGAAACGTAGTTTTTATTTTGCATTATTCTACTCTGATTTCATTGGTAATGAATTATTTTTCTGCCCAAGCCGAGACCCTTTTGCCCGTGACAGTAATTGGTCAGTGACCTTTCCATGTCCTCATCTTTTCCCACAAGCCTTTTGTTATGTTTCCTATCTCCTGTTCAGCTGAGGAGGGGGCTGACACAGAGGCTGTGGTCAGCTCCTGGGCATCCAGCCTGGGTCAAACCACCATAGTGGGCTTTTTTGTGGTGGTAGGAGTCTCCTAATTTTTGGTTATTGAGGGAAAGGCTTGTGGTTTCCTTTTAAAGAGCATTGGGGAAGTGGAAGCAAGCTTACACTTTCCTTCCAGCAATATCACAGTTGTATTTCTCACCTTTCATTGCTTTAGGTAGCTAAAGTGCTCTGGAGGATTTTACAAATCCACAGTGTTTGCATTAATATTTGCTTTATTTGCTTGTCTTTGGCCTCCTCCGTTTTTTTTCCTGTTTCCTTTTTTTACTTGGTTGACAAACGTGTGATTTCTGACAGGCAAATCATTTCATGCTGCTTGTCAGGAGATATAAGAATAAAATTCATTCCTCCCAAGAATGTATGAGGTGTTGCATCAACTCAGAATTTCTCCCTCAAGCCTGTCTATGTAGTTGTAGCTACTACGAGATAATTTTCTTCTGCTTGAACTGCTTTGTTGTCTCCACTGGCTGAGAAGTTGCTATGACTGTTGTGGGAGTGATTAAGAGCCTTCAGCCAGTGTCATTCATGATTGTGTCTTTATCAGTAAAAAGCTTACCATTTAGGTTTCCTTAAATAAATAAACCCTCTTCCAAGTGGAATGTGTTGCTAAGTATTCTAAATGCTTTATGGAAAATATATGCATCTTTCACAGTGCTCTCCGTTAGCACTCTCCATAAATATTTTGGCAGTTGGAGCAGCGTAACACTGGGGTAATGCAGTCAGATCACAGGAAAAGGACACAGGGTGTGCTCTATGGGACACGACAGGCTGTCAAAAATATATTCTGCATCTGTTTGAAATGTACCATTGAAATTTTTGTAGTTTTTACTTCATGGCTTTATAAAAAGAATCTTTAGAGGAGTTCAGTGAATTTTTTTTCACGAGTTTTCTGTTCCTTATGTATTGAAGTTTGTTCTACACACAGTAGCTTACCTTTGTGATATTTCTGTCTATCCTTTATGATTTATTTTTATTGGAAATCCTGTGGAATTGTGTATTTTTATGAATCACATTCTAAAGTCTCTAGTTTTGGCTGAAGGTAGCTTAGCATGGTCCATAAGGTGTAGGAAACATGGTATTCTGGTATTGTTTCTTTCTATAACTTCTTACATTTTAAGACAATTCTTTTTGATTTAAATTGAATATTTTTATAATTGTTAGAGCTTGTAATGACTTTCAGGAGAAGGTCTGTTAGAAAATCTGAATACTGATCTTATCAAGTCTTGCTGCTGCTTTATTTTTAACCACATTTTTCTCATAAGTGGTCTGCAGCTGTGAAAACATGACTAAAATTTACTGTCATCATACGTTTGGCTAACCATAAATCTTGATATATGGACTGTGGCATTTTTGAAACATACTTTGTTATTAGAAGAACACTGTCATGTTTATAGTGTTCCTTGAAAGCTTTCTTTGCCTATAGGTTTTCTCTTTTGCATTTGACACATCTGCATATTTCCATTTTGAAGGTAGTTGAAATGAGTGCTGCTATTTTTATTTCCTCATTTGTTTGATGACAAAAGAAATGTTTATGGCTAAAAATAGCAACTATTGATCTTAACTTCATATTGTGGGAGTGGACAAGTGGGGCCTTTTAAAAACAAACAGGAACAGTGAATGTGTTTCTGTTTCTGCCTTAACTATTTGTGTAGAAAGCTTCAGGATTTTCTGCTGCTGCTGAAGCATTTGACAGCTTGATAACAAAATGTGTATAATAATACAAATAACAGCCTGTGTTGCTGGTGTAGTTTGGTTGGGTTGTTTTCATTCCCATTTTGATTAGAGTTGTAGCTGATATCCAGCGCTCTTCCAGGGTACATCTGCTCTGCTGTCAGCCCAGGCAGAGCAGCTGAGCTTGCTTTACATGAGCTACTGGAAAGTTGAGTCCAGTCTGATTTCCCTGGTAGGGTGAGGAGAGCAGGATCTTGGGTTCCTTACGCTGAGTATTTGCTAGAGTTGACAAGATTTAGGAAGCTGTTCCCTTTGTGTTTTTGGAAGCCATGATTTTGCAAAGTGTGGTGGTGTATTGTCAAACAAATGCAAATGCTATCTTCAACCACTGCAGAAGGCTCATCCCAAAAGATAAGCTTATTTTTCTTCAGGAGTGCTGGTGCACATTTCAATTGCTGTGTCTCAGGGTTTGGCCACTCTGGAAAGGCCCTCACCAAAACTGCAGGTAGTGGAGCATTTTTCCTAGCCAGAGGTGACTCAGTACAGGTTTGGGGTTTTGAGAGTTCTTCCCCACCCCTGTAAACACAGAGGGTTTTTGCAATTTGCTGTTTAACTATATCACTCTGCTGCTGCTATTTCCTGCTTCATGGTGGTTTGTGAACCTTGACTGAGAGATTTAGGAAGATCTTACTCTTTTGTTTTAGAATGTCTGGTTTGGTATTTTGATTTGGTGCTGTTAACAAGGGATGCCCACAGCATTTGGAGTAATGTATTGAACAGCCAGTAATGTATTCAGAACAGCTAAAAATCCTTCAAAGGAAAATTAAACCATATCAAATAATTCTCTAGGAGCGGCCTGTATTTAAATAGGCAGTCTACTGCTGGGAATGGGCATTGGTAGGATTGGTTTCAGGAGTTTTTCTCCTGACACATGAAGACAGCATTACTAGAATTAACTCACTTTGGATTACCTCAGTCAGTCACTGCACTTAACACTAAAATGAAGAGTACATTCTTTGACACCAGTGAACGCATATAAAAACAATCTCCAGTATTTTCAGTAGTGGTTAAAGAGACAAAAGTAATCAATCAAAATAATTGTGAGCTTTTAGTCAAGTGTGTGTGTAGGTTCAGCCCAAACAGAAACTGTCTATAAACACAGGATTGTTTAAATGATTTATGGACCTTCAATACTTCCTTAAATTACAGAAATATTGCTGATTTAAAAAAAAAAAAAATGTTCTTTCTCTCCCATAGTTCCTCATCTGTCATTTGTAACAGTATTTCTTCTTACCTGATACCTGTGCTTGTTATAGTGGACAGTGGTGCTCAGACCCCATCCTTATCAAGAGCATTAACAAAACCAGTAATACATTGATGGGAATGTTGCTGCTGGGAATATTGTTCCAGCTTCCAGGTGATGAAATGGTTCTTGAGAAGCATTCACCTTGCCCTGTGAACTGTTGTGGTTTGATGTGCAGATTATGGAGCCTTATCTAAAACACTGAGTTACAGCAGCTGCCTATCTCTTCAGTTTAAACTGCTTGTAAACTATTAACAATTTGCCTTACTAACAATTTCACCTAGTAAGATGTTGACTGACTGACCAGTCATATGTAATTTATATAGTCATGGTCACTGTAAATACTAAAGTATTCTATGTATTGAACATCCTAAGAGAAAGTGAGGGATGAGCATTAATTCAGTTTCCAAAACATTAATATCAGTATTCAATTAATTCAGCCCCACAGCTTCTAAAGAATCTCATGTTCAACAGGTTTCTAACACCACTTCAGGAAAGCATTTATATTTTTTCTTCTTATTGAAATATGTCTTTCAATAATTGTATATTAGAGGTAATGCTGTTGTTTTTTTACCTGCAGCTTCAATTATAGTGGCATTACTGACTGTAAGAGTGGTTTTTTTATGCTGTTTAAATTACTGCTTATAAAAGCAAACTAACATCATGCCTTTAACTATGTGAAGGAAACCTTTGTTTATTCCATTCCTGGTCTGATGAGATACTGTATCTGAGATTGACTTGTTTGCAGTTGGGAACAATGATTTTTCTTATTGAAGTATATGTGAAAGTACTCAAGTACTTAATTAGAGAGGAGAAGAATAGTCTGTCTACTGAATGAATGTTCTTTGTTGCTCGCAGTCTGGTTTAGTCCCTCCTGTGTGTGGTGGTTCTTCAGCTAGTCCCAGGATTTCAGTGCATCTTGTAGCTCGGCAGCAGCAGGGGGAGTAGTGTAGCTTTATTTGGGGGCTCTCCTTGTCCGCACTGGAATGAGTTAGTATCAGCTCAGAGCAGAGCTGGTCAGGCTCAAAAATCAGTGTGTGTCAGGAATTCTGCTTCACTCTCCCTGTATGAGCTGGAAGCAGGATTCTGCAGGCTTTGCCTTGCTGCACTTCTCTGAACCCCAGGTCCTGCAGATGTACAAGTGTACCTGCTAGAAGCAAGTTGTGACAAGTGTTTGCCTGGTCAGGCCAGGCAGACTCCCTGCAGGAGGCTAGAAGGCATTTTGGGACTGCTTCAGCTGCTTGATCAGAGCTGAGCCAGCACCCAGTGCCCAGCAGGGCTTTGTCCAGTTTGGTCTGGAAAGCCTGCAAGGGTGGAGATTCCTCTGTCTTTTCTGGGTTGTCCTAATGCTACGTATTTTCATACTGAAATATTTTTCCTTATGCTGCCCATTGTGGATCCCTTTCAACTGGAGCACAATCCCATGACCATGACCATTGCATTGTTAATTCATGCTCAATTTGTTATTCCCTTCCAATTATTTGTTATGTACAATTCCAATTCCAATTATTTGTTATGTACATCCTTCCTAGGAACAGTAGTGTCAGATCCTTGTGTATTACTCTGTTGCAGCAAACATCTTGGACTTTTTTTTTTTGCTAGGGGAAGGAGAAAATGTGGACAGTAAATTTGAAAATGCAATCAAGTACATGGTGGAGAGTAAATTGCACAGTAATATTTGATTATTCTCATAATATGTTTAGGAGAAAGTTAATTTTAAAATTTAATTATTGTGCAATGCAGTATCATGTTGGTCAAATTTAGATTCATAGATTCTTTTGCACCTTTAAATCTCTGTTGGTTTTACTTGCGAGTTAATTTAGTTTTGTGCAGCACATAATATGTCAGTGTGTTCCCATATGAATTTATGATAAAAATACTATGTTCCATGTATCTGCCCAGCTTTTCTCTAGTGAGAATGTGTTAAGGTATTGTGTTACTGCTGTATAATTACAGCTGTCTTACATTTTTGGCATTTGTTGAATTAATCCCTTGCATACCTCCTCAATATAAAAATGTTATTTAGATAAGTTGCTGACATAATAAAATAAACATTTTAAAAATTACATTCCTATGTATGTGTATGCAGGATGAAGACCGAGATCAGGATGAAGACCAAGATCAGGATGATATAGGTGGGGAAAGGATTACTAATAGGACATTTCTTTCTCTTTCCCAAATAACTGCCTTGTCAGAAGAAAATCTGGAAGGAGTTGAAAAGTAAGTAGCAGTGACAGCTGCTGGAACCCATATAATAACAAAATAAAAATTGCAGACTGTTTGTAGATTTCTTTTGTGATTGCTATGTCATTAACTTAATTGTTCAGTTAAATAATTGATATTTAACATCATTCAGAAAAGATGGCAGAAACACTTTTGATCTCAGATCCAATCTGGTTTACTGTTTTTCCTACATCTTTTAATTTTGCTTAGACTCTTTATTTTTTTTTACAATTGTATTTCACTTTGTCGTGTTTCTGAATTTACAATAGCTTTAAATAAGCTGTAAACAAAATACTAAGATGTAAGTAAGAGTAGACCAATACTGAGCTTTGGTTTTGGTAAGTCTTACTGGGTAACTTTTTTTGCTAAAATATTTAAGGTTTTTTTCTGTAACATGAGTTATCAAAGAATCAAAAAGGTCTTAAAAGTTCAGCAAGGGATGGAAAGCTTAAGAAGGCACGAGTAGGTCACCATCATGGTGCACTGGGGAAACTAGAGGCAGCCAAAGACTTCTGATGTCATGCTGCCTTTGTCTTTCCTGTACCAACACTCTCCCTTGTTATTAGGGTTTAATAGCAGCTAAATTTAGGAGGCCAGGAGTTCAACCTGGGACTCCAGATTTGTATTTGAAAGATGAGACATTTCAGAAGTGCAAGAATTACTCAGGAGCGCTTTTGTCTGCTAGCAGGGAATTGAAAGCCAAAGGGCTGGGCTGCTGGTCTAGTTTGGGAAGGAAGAGGTGGGGGGTATATAAAATCCAGCTTTGTTCCTCTGAATAGGTAACCATTTAATAGAGATTAAAAGATTCCTTAAACACATTCTCTTCCTCCTATTTGTCACTATTCTAGGGAGAAAAGGTTTTTCTGGAATTTTTTTTTTAAGAAATCTGAAAAGAAAATTTGTCACCATCAAATAATAATAGAAAAATTTCTTTCCTTTCCTGTTTTCTCCTGCACAATAGGCCTCTTTAAATTTAAAGGAGACTAAAGTGTACAACTCATGGAGACTAAAATGTGCTTAATGTGCACAACTCTTTGTATAACTTTCTCATCAAGATTAAAAAGAAAAGCACTGAAAGATCATATGCTCATTTAGTCTCAGCTGATCACATATGTATTTATATATTCATGCTGTACAAGGGGAATGTAAAGTATATACCGCATCTGACTGGAAGGAGCATATTTACAGGGTATTTTATGCACACTAAGCAGCTTAGCAGCAACATTAAAATTTTGTTTACCAAGTGCATTGTGTCTAATTACAAGAGCAGTTTGAAGGCCACAGCTCAAGTTAGAAAATCAGAATAGATCTGATTCAGTGTGAGAGTTTTAATGTCCTGCATTCCTATCTATCAAGGAGTTCTGTACTGCTGTCCATCTTGGTAAGACTTGAGCCCTATGAAGAAAGAAAAAGCAGGGAGGGTAACTATGGAATCTAATCGCCCCATCATTTTGCAGTGATGTACAGATACTGTTGTCAGTGACATGCCTTACAGAATATTGGAAAGATGAGCACTGGCATTGTTAGCAGAATCAGAGAAAATCTAAATCCCTGAGAAGCTCTGATTATGAAAACACAGAGTTGGCAGAAGCTTCAGAGAGAGAGGATATGGACTGTTTCAAACCTTGGAAAGTTCAGCTGGCCATGTTCCACTTCTATTCCAGGACATAAGTTAAGTGTTTTTAACCGACTTGCATGTGTGCAGCCGTACAAATTTGTCATGCAGAACAAAGGAATACATGTTTTAAACAAAACTGATTGGATTATATGCTTTACTCTGTTAGCTATTGAGGCTTTAATTAAAGCAAGAAACTCATCTCTTTTGACAGCGCGTCTGTACTGTGTTGGTGGAACCCCTGAAAATCTAATGGCTGCTATCAGTAGGTCTGGGATTAATGTCCTGGGATTAATTCCACCTCCTTAGGAAGGAATGAGAAGGCAGCAGGGCTTGGGAAGACCTTGCTTTTTCACAGGGGACTAGAAACTCTGATCACTGGCACCTGTGTCCTCAGCTGGACTTAAGAAACCAAGGATTGCTTTAATGTAAAACTTAACTGCCTGAGACACAGCCAAAGTTATATTGGAAGAATTGCAACCAAATCCTAGGCCCAGTCCCCTCTCTTCATGTGGAAAAAAGCACACAGTTATTATAAAAGATGTACCTAATTCTGTGTTTGGATAGAGTAGACATAAATGTGTCAGTAAGAGTATGGCCTCCTACAAGGGAGTGTATTTTTTCATAAATTCTGCAAGTTAAAGTAAGTGGAAAAATTTTCATCATGTGCCAATAAAATGGGATAAGGCTCTTTAAATGTTTTGACCATTATGGAAGTGCAATTAAACTTCTAAATATTTTAACTACTTTCAGTAATTATATATTATACTATTTACATTAATTTTCAAATGTAATTTTTCGTCAAAGGCCATGGGAAAAATAATCTTTGAAATGTAAACAAAATCTTAAAAAACTATCTAAATCAGAGTAAAAGCATGCTAGTGGAAAGTGGAGACTAATTGTGTCATTTCATCCCACAAACCAATTCCTGAAATACTTTTTTTTCCTCTGGAATTTTCAATGTATTTCTCTTTGGTTTTGTAATGCTTTAATATTTTTTTCTTTTGTTAGTCATATCTCAACACTTAGTAGTGTTTGCTGAAACTTGCAGGTAATTGTTTACTTTTTGATACTCTGATTATAATTGTAATCTAGGAATTGATGTAGCTAAATTCAAGAAATTATGTACATAGGCACATATGAATAATATAGCAACTAAAGAAATGTTATGTATATAATTGCATACAGACCAAGTAAGACTTTGGAATCTGTAATTTATTTTTAAATTCCATGATTTTACTCTGCAATTTTTTTAGGAAGATGGAAGAATTTCTGAATCTTACACAATTAAAGACATCTTTGAAAGAAGCTATTTTACTAGATTATTATACTGCAGGATTTTGGTGGGCTAAGGAAATGAACTTCAGTCTTATCCAGCTCTCAGAATTCATGGATCTATTAAATTTCTCCTTGGAGAACCTCAGCAGTAAGTATAATTAAGAATTGTAAAATATCTGAAGTGGAAGTCAAGAATGTTTCCCAGTCATTTTAATAAAGTGATATTTAATTACAAGTAATTGTGAAATTATTTATTTTCCTCTCGAATGTTGGTATGTTAGACCTTATGCCTGAAAATAATTCTTACTGGCAGATCTCAAGTCTTTTGAGTAGAATATTCCTCATTCTTTGTTTGTACAATATGTCATACAAATGGGCCAGGTCCTGAAGAGACCTTTTCTTTGCTATGGTAAAATAAATAATAATTACAGTAGAGCGAGGGCAAGGAGCTCCTAAATTCCAATTCCAGCTTTCTCAGTGACTGACTCGCTGTAGCCGTGGGCACATTTCTCTGCTGTTTGAGATATTCAGTATATCCTGTAGCATTACAGCAGGTGAATTACATTTTTTTTTATCCTTGGAGGTCAACTCTCAGCTTCCTATGTGGCAAATGCTGCACTTCTGCCACAGAATATATGTTAACTAAGGACTGGTGAGGGAAGTAAACTGGCATTGCTGCTGAAGATGAAAAATTACAATGAAAGGACTGTAGCTCCTTTCATGGAGATGAAAAATGAAAGGACTGTAGCTCCGAAGTCTTACTTGGTGGTTACGAGGAAATTTGCCACAAAGCATGAAGCTTGGTCTAGGGGGAATGAAATAGCTAGAAAAAAAATGGTAGCACTGTCCTCTAAAACCTTCTTTGTCAGAGATTCTAATGCTTGTTTAACATTCACTTTGAAGGTGAATGTTGAGGAAAGTCCATCCCAGAGGAAGAGTGAAAGGACTCAGCAGTTTCATTCAAAAGAGAACATTTAAAATCAAGCTCATAATAGTTATTATGCTCTTTCACTGTCATTTAGTTCAAGGGCCTTTCTGACTTGGAATTTTGTCAGAATATGTACGTGCTTTGTGATCATTGGAATTCCAGTTGTCCTTCCTGTCTCCAATGAGAAAGTATCTTAACATATGCTAACTATATTACTGTGACAATGGAGCAGAGTGGAAACCTGTCAGAAATTAGTTTTATGAGACCATGTAATACATGTGTACGCGACAGGCTGGTAGCACACCAGTTATTAAAACTGACTGACGTTTTTCAGGAATGTCATCTTCATTGCATTATGTTTTGCCAAACTTTTAACTCTTTAAGCTTAAGAAATTTTCTATGGCCCTGTCTGCTTTTGGTAAATTTTTATGTCAAATTGCAACTGAACCAATTCAGTAGGCTTGCAGACAGAGTATGTGGGAAAAAGAACCTATTTTGTGTCTTTTTCTTTTATTAACAGGTCTAATGCCCTGGTGCTCTGAAGTAAAGATAAAGGTTTGGCAAGCAAATGTTGTGAATTTGCTTTTTGCTGTCCTGTGAAAATCCATTTAGATTTGGCTAAGATATACATGTTTTTTAGAGAAGGAAAGTGTAGTTTTTATATGCTTGCAGGAAACTTCTTATATTTGCTTCACAGCCCAGGGCTGAGATAAATTTTCTTGTAATTACCAAACATTTCATCTAAAAGCAAAATTCTAATGTTGTCTATATTAATGACTCTTTCTTTTCCTTTCCCTGCCCTGGACCCAGTCAGCCTGGAGAATTAAGCTGACTTGGCCATAATAGCAAGTGTAGCATTTAGCAGGAAGAATGGATTTAGAGAAGGGGGGTAGTGGAAATGCATTTAAGGCTGGTAAAGCAGCAATGAAAACTGGAGGCCTTGCTTGATGGGGAGTCAGAATGAGTTACATGATTTGATTCTCTTCTGTCCATTGAGGGTAAAGTACTCCCTAGCTCACAGAAGTGCTGCATGAGTCTTCTTGAGACAGGTGGTTTGGACTGAAAATCAGGTGTGCAGAGGAAAGAGAAAATTTGGATGGGTTGGCAACAGACTCAGGATCAGGGTGATCCTGCTATGTGCCTTCATTTCCCTACAAAGGGTGGTATTTCTGGTTCTGTTGCTTTTCCTCATTTCCTATGGCTTCTATTTCCTTTGCATTCTCTGTGTTTCTTTCTTGTCCCTTCCCACATGGTTATTTATATTGTGCTGCCTCTCTTACTGATGAGTGAGGTAGAATTTTGAAGCCTTTGATTACTGTACCACTAAAGGGCAAAACTATAAAAGAAAATAAGTCTTCTAAGTATTTTAATTTATTTTCTGTACAAAAAAAACCCAAGGAGTGTATCAGAAAAGACATAAAACAATGAGGAAAATAAATCTATTTCACCACTGGTGGATATTTCCCTTTTTTTCTTTTTTCTATAGATTTTTTTTAGACATAAAAGGAAAAGACAAATTGTATTTGAAGCTTTTTTTTTTTTTTTTTTTTAATTTCCAATGGTTCTAGTGATGGCAGACACTGTGTGCAAATCAGAAAGACGAATCCTTTCTTTTTATAGGTTCAGCATGCCCTGATACATTTCAGATTGTCCTCTTTGTCAGGACAGTTATCAAACAGAATTTAAATTCTAATTCCAACTTGTTGTGGCATTTGGTTTTGATTTCCAGGGTAAAATATAAAGTAATTACCTGGTTTGGAAGGATGCAAAAATGTCTCCAAGTTTGATGATACATGCAGGGTCTTATGCATATTCATGTTTAATCTATTATGACTGTAAGCACTTTAAAATAAACTTCGCCCTTTTTAATATCTGTTCCTGCATTAATGGCTTATTTTACAAGAGGCATGGTCAGAAGAATAATCTTTTACAATTCATAAGAAGTAGGCTATTTTAAATAAAAACATACTCTGCCTCTCAAATTTGCATATTCTGCCTGTGGTTCTCTCAGCATAGGTAAGAGGTGAAGCTGTAGTATCTTGAACACCCATTATTATGATCCTTCCATTGTGAAGGCAGAGTGGTGATTTTGTAGTGGAATTTTAATGGACACTTTATTGATGAGAATAATGGCAAAAGAAGCATTTGATTGCTGTTGGCTTTTAAGTTTAAGTGGTGGGTCATAACTAAAACTTAAAGAAGTCTTATAATTAAAATGGGCCAAAAAACCCCATCCCACCTTGTTGTATTTATCCATGGTTTTTGTTCTTCGGAATTACTTTGCAGGCAGACATATGACCTTGGGAGATAATTTAAAAGAACTTGGAAGAGCAATGACTGGAATAGGAGAAACTGAGTCAGAAGAAAGAGATGACCCAAATTTATTCAGCATTGAGCAAGCCAAAGCAATCATTGATTACTTGGTTACCAGGTATTTATTTCTACAAAATCTGTTTTTATTTCATTAATCTAATATAGTGGGGAAATGACTGATAAAATAACAGCAACAATAAGAACAACATCATCAACAATTTTTAAATTATTATTATTTTTACACTACTACTAGTACTACTAGTATTTTGCTGTTATTTTTCTGGATACCTTCCTACTGTGCCAACATACTGCAAACATCAAACTTTAAATCATGAAAAAGAAGAGAGAATATGCCAGGAGCAATAAAGATCTGGCCTCAGATGTCAAAGCCCAAAAAATAAATTTAGACTGGAAGTTTGTAAAAATGTGAGATTATGCTGAAAATATTCCTTTTGAGTTTTGTTTGACGTGATAAATAAAACAGAGTGATGCATGGGCAATAATCTTGTTTTGCTTTTAAAAGCTACCTTTAGATTCCATCTGAATGAAATTGTAGATCTTATTTATCTTATTTAGATCTCATCTTGACTCTGTTATTCTAAGTGTTTGTATGGTCTTGACAGTTATTGTGGACTGAAGTAATTTAGAGTTTTGTACTTACAGAATTAAGGTTTTGATCATATAGGAATCATAAAAATGTTGCATTTAAAAATCAGCAAAATCCAGTATGTATATGAAAAGGTTTTATGACAGGTCTCAGCTTTTAAACAGAGACACAGAAAGAGATGCAAACAGCAGTAAATTCTTTATTTGAGAAAGACACTGAGTCTGATAGCAACAGTAATGCCCGTGTATAAAGTTCTTCCTGTATAGTAATTTGTGCATCCCATTTCTACAGGAATGCCATGGTTAAGGCAGTGGCTGTACTGACATACCCCTGTTTGCAGCACATGGTGGGCAGAATGGTTCTCAAGCTGTTTAACCATCCATGAATGTCAGGGGCAAGGAGATGGAGAATTAATAAGTTACTCCTGTACTATATGCTCATCCACTGTATGCAGCTGCAGCCCTTCAGCCAGCCCATTTTCTGACCCAAATGGGGGTGGAGGAGGGTGGGGGGATTTGTGGCAGATGGGCATGAAAATTGAGTGAGGTCATGGCTGATCCATATGTAGATTTGCTCAGAATTTTCTGACTGTTCTGTAGGAAAAGTTTAACACAGCAAAGAGGGAGTTCTGAGAGTGTTTTCCTTAGTGCAGAAAAGTATTTTCTCTTGAGGAAAGGCAAAATGCTAGGGTAGCTATTAGCCTTCCAGTTTAGAGTACTTGGATTCAGATGGGGATTTAAACCCATTGCAGGCAATTTCTCTTATGATTAGGCTATAAAATAGATCTCTTTCTCCTACTCTCTGATTTCTCTTTTGTTTCTTTTTCATGGAAAATATAAACCACTTAAGGTTCTTCCCATAAGAAATGGGAACATCTCTTTAAATCTCAGATTTCTGTAGTCAAGGCAAAATAATATCCTGCCAAGTACTAGCCCTAAACTAAAAGGAAACTTGGCATTTAAGATGTCTCAACTCCTTTTACTTCTGCCTTCCTGTCTGTCTTTTGTATATTTATATGGAACAAATGTTCTTTCCAAATAGCATGTCTATAACTCGTGTGTAAATTATCCATTGAGAGATATCTTGTCCATGAAGTAATTCCTTCACAGTCAGAAGAATTTTATCCAGGAGATTAGGTGCTCCATCCTACTTTGAACCAAAGTATTAGCTGGGCAGGAATACAATCAAGCTGCAAAACTTTAGCAGGAGAATGGTATTTTGGCCACCAAATATATGGTTGTATGTCCAAACTGCTCAATTTATTACAAATGGGTGCTGTGGCAATGTTGTGGAAGTGCACACATACACTGAAATGTATCATGTGTGTCCAGTTTATGCAATCCATTATTTCATTCACTGGGATATTTTTTTTCTAAATAAGAATGGAATTGGCACACTTAAATGGGTGCATTTAAAAGTTTATGAACTCAGAAATAGGTTGAGTTTTATTACAATTCAAATTAATGTATTAGTTCAATACATTTTTTCTTGCTTAATTTTAAATGATAAGCCTGTAGGTTTTTTTCGACTCGAGACAGTATGACATGTTGTAGTTCAGATCACATTTTTACAGATGAGCTGTAAACCCACGGGATTTATAATGGAAACAGGGACAAATGCTTAACCACATTGGCACAAACTGTGCAGTAACTATAATGACACCTTTAGGTTTGGTGGAAGGTGACAGTTATCATCTTTTTATCTTGTCTCCTTGGGCAAACACACATCAACATAGCTCCTGACATTTTCTTTTTAGGAAGCAGTGGAGCTGGGGAAATATGTCATTGTTCATCACCTTCAGATTCTCATATGACATCATAAGAGGCCTATTCTTAACAATATTACTTCGCAAGTAAAATTATTTCTGTGTAATTGTTAGAAACTGGTATGGAATTTTTAAATTGTTCACATCAAATTGAAACAATAAGGGGCATTTTGTATAATGCCTGATGGAAGAAAATGACACTGTTTTTCTAAATAAATGCTGATGTCTGATTTATGTAATTTGATTTCAAGACCATTAAATGGAGAAATTTTTTCCTTCATACAGGATTAGGAGTGCCAGGTTGAAAAGAGATAATTTTTAAAATAAAGACATAAACTTCAGTAATGCCAAAAATAATTACTTATATTTTTGGGTATATATTTTAAATTATGTGTACCTGTAATATAGTCCATGAAGACTATCACGACACATTTGGAGAGGAAGGGGAAGGAAAAGACCTGACTTTTAGGTGCTGTAAATCTGACTTATTTCCAAAGCACTAGGATAAGAGAACAAATTTGAAATATTAATTTCTACCAATCCAATTGGAAGGATATATGTCTGATTTCCTGTGTGTCTGTGATATTCATAAAATATTTTCTGTCTTTTTTCAAATAGTCCCTGTTAGAATTTTACCATATTACCGGTGTGTATGAAAGGGAACATATATTTACATAAATCAGTGTGAATTATTTGCAGGTTAAGTCCTGAACTCTCTTTAAATATAATTTCTGTGTCTCTACTGAAACATGTCAGGAATTCTTTGGTGAAGTGCTGCAATAAAAAATGTGCTTAAATTAAATTGTAAATACTATAAGAACTTAATTAAGTGCCTGTGTGCTTTGGGTTTGTAGGAAGGCAGCCTCTAGCTGATGGCAGCCAGACTTCTTAGGTGGGCCTTGCCAGCACCAAGCCAAAGGTATTGCTGACCCAACTGATGGGTCTCCCAAAAAAAGAACCTGAGTCCTGTCCCTAGCCAGAAAACAAGGAACCAGTTACAGATGTTCCTACAAATATTGCTGTACCGTTCCTGGATACAGCAGGCAGGGCAGCGATAAATTATTGGAATCATTCTTCAGCCTGGACTTGCTATGAAATCACAGAGCAGTGTTTTAAATCATATGTCAAAATGATGTGAGAGAAGCCAGGAGTTCTGTATCATGATTGTAAGTGAAGAACTTACAATCTTACATAGTCTCTTACAAGTAAGAGACTGTGACAAACAAACCTTTTGGTTAAATAAACGCTGTATCATTGATTGTTAGAAAAGGAAACAAAGAAAATTATTTGAAACACTTGAAGTGGAAAGCCATACATGTTTTAAGGGAGATAAATATTTGAGTCCATTGACAAAGTCTATTTAAAGTTACTTTTGTTGTAGTATGCAAAACTGCTGTGTGTTAATCTGGTTTTTAGTTTTTCTTTGAGGAAATACTACATTGCTTTTGCAAAGTGACCTTGAGAGAATAAATACTTCTATTCTTTATTGTTTTGGTGTTCCAAGATCAAACTTTCTCCCTGTACTGGCAGCCCATCCCAGAATCTGAAAGCTGATTTGGCTTTGTTTCCTCCTTGTCTGCTATTGCTGATAATAAAAGCGCAAGTATCCTGGTGATAAGTGTTTCAGGAATTACTTTTTTAGAGTAGAACTTTGTCTTCTCAGAGTTCAATTTTATAAGGACTAAGTGGATGTATTTTTAAGTATCACACTGTATTTTCTACAGCCATCTGATAATAAATCCTGCAAATTAAATATGCTGCTTGTTGTATCTGAAGTTAAACAACTGTTTCTTTTTAAAATTTGGAATGTTACCATGCTGGAGGGTAACTCATTGTTTAACAAAACTTGTAATATTATTACCTTTCCAAAAACTTACGCTACATTATGTTGGTTTTCAGCTTATTTAAACACTATAAAGCATATGAATACCTCTTCCACGGTCGTAGAGAAGAACCTGTGATAAGTAATGAGGTGAGTCATTTATATAGATGGAACTCATTATGCAGAGTTCCTTAACAAGTGCACCATGGCATATGTTTTATATTGCTCAAAGCAACTTCATGTCAACATCCCTGCATTGCTAATGTAAAACGGCTGATTAAAGAGCGCAAGTTAAGATGTTTTGATCCTCATATTCAAAATTAATTTGGGATCTCAAAAAAGTGTAAATGCATTGCTTGGTTAAGTCGTTAGTTGTGTTAAATCAGGAACAATTCTGTGTAGGTATTTGTAAGTTGATGCATGTAATTTGAATTAGCAATGTGAGTCTTGACTCTGCTTTAAAATCAGCAATGAAAATCAGAAAATGTTGTGTGCCATGCCTAGTCTGACCACAGCCCTAACAGACATGTGTGCATGTGCATGTACAGAGTTCTGTTTCTGCTGTAACCACCAAGAGTTAATTATAGTGATTATAAAGAAAGAAGCAAGCTAGAAAATTATCATTTTGAAAGAATTCAGTTAACAATAGTTAGTTGGCTTCACAATGAACTTTGTCATGTGTTCTAACTTACACATGAAAAAATACATAAGAAAATGTGTTGATGCAAAATGTGACCTTTAATCAAATGGACAGGTTCAATTTATCAAATAAACCTTCTTTTAGCCTGGTTGTGCTTTTTGAGGATATTTGTTATTACATATTAAAAAATATTTGCATTTTAAATTTGTGTTAGGAGTCAACTGATTGCCCAGAGGGGCACAGTAGTGTATTATTTTTGATGCTACTTATATTTTAGTTATCAGTACATAATGAAGTTAAAATTAGTGCACTGGAAAAATTCCTTTACACTTTTAGCTGGTATTTTGACTCTGGTGATGTGGGATAATTGTTTTCCATGTTGCTTTTAAGTAGCCATATTATAAAATTACTTTTCTTTACATGGATGCAAATATTTGGAAATTTTTCTTGTCATTTACTAGGTGGGTTAAAATTCCGTCTATGATGAAATAGATGACAAAGCTGTCAATACAAAGGTAGAGGAGAATTTCAGCATTACAATGTTAGGCTGGGGTTTTTGTGTTAGGTAATCAGATCAATAGGTGGTTAGCACTTCTTAATTGGTAAAATCGATTTTAATGAGGCTTTAATTAAGTAATTCTTGTGTCAACTTGAATCATGAATTTCAGAAGGTTTAAGACTAGCCTGAAGGAAATGTGTTTGTGTTTCCTGAAGACTCCCTTCTGGGTGGATGGGGTCATCATGCACTGTCCCAGCCGCAGGACAGGGGAGCCCTGGGCAGGCTCTGCCAGGGAGCACCACCTCTGCTGAGGGTACCAGCACCTCTGGGCAATGGTAGGAATGGATTTCAGGGAATGGCTTTGGTGATAATCCATCCAAGCAGCGAGTGCCATCTGCAGCTACAACTGTCACAAAACCCTACATGACAGGCTTTAGCTGCAACTCCTTCACGGCCTTTTTTTACCTATGGTGCCACTTCACTTTAATCCATCTGTTTTGTATTCTGAGCTACATGGCAGAGAGCTTTTAATTTGTCCAACTACACTCCAACACCCAAGAAAATCAATACTTATATTCTGTTAAGAGTTCATTTTGATAGGGTGATGCATTGTTCTTCAATAAGTAAAAGTTTAAGGTATTGAAGCTGCACATACAAATTTATGATATTATTTGCACTTGCTTTATGTGTTAAAATGTGAGGAGAGGTGAACTCAGCATAGACTTCAAGTTATTTTGCTGTAACTTTGTTTTATTTAGTAATTCTTATGCATAAAAGAGATCATTACTTCTATTTTGCAGTCCCTTAGATGAACGTTTTTTTGGGCTGCCATGGTTTGGTGTGTGTGGCTGAGGCAGGAGCACACCTGGGGTCCCTTGCCCTGCAGTGCATCTGCTCAAGGAACAGGAGATCAACTGGGAAATACATATGCTGAAAGTAGATAGTAAATTTGTGCTGAAAGTTTGGCTGCTGTCCTGTTACGTAGACCAGTGTCTTACCAAAAAAATTTTTAAAAAGCCACTGCAGACACACCACAGCCCAAAGCTGGATCTGATCCTGACTCTAAGCTGAGTGCAGCTAATGTCTAAAAAGTTTTCCTTTAGCTCCAGCAATAAAAGCCTGTTCTTTTGGAACAGGACACTCTAAATTGTAATGGCCAGATTTGTCCAAATAACAAGAACCACAGTGTTCCAAGAGCTTAATTACAGCATTATCTCCTTTTGCAAATGAACACTTTGAGATGAGTCAGTGAAATGACTTGCTTCAACAGAATTGATTTGCTTCCCCTGAAATGGCTTTAGCTCAGCGAGTGTGTGTGCCGAAAGAATTACCTGCAGAATAAAAGCCCAGCGCTCTCAGGAGAAGATCTGCTTCTTTAAAAGAGATACAGCTACAACAAATAAAAGCTGTACTCAGTGTTGTAATGGATATCCTTTTAGGGAAACCACAGTGTGTGTTTTCCAGAGAAATCTTATAGCAATGGGTTGTAAAGTCATTGGAATTTTTTTTTTCTCTAGCACAGGCAATTATACAGTGTTCTCAATCAAGTTTCCTTTTTGATCTTTCACTGCAGTTATTTCCAAATGACCCTGTCATTTCCTGTGTAGAATAAAATCAGACAAGAAAAAGGAAATGACTCAAAACTCAGATTATGCATACAATATCTGTGGTCGTGCCACTTAACAAAATCTAAGTTATTTAAATGTAGCACATAATTAGTGGAGCTTCACAGTCTGATTAATATTCTGCATTTGATGCAGCTAGCATAATAAAGCCATGTCTGTAAAACACAGACAGTGTTCAACTCTTTAAAAAAAGGTAACAAATGCCAGGCTAATTTAATTTTTTCTTTTTTTTTTTTTTTTTTGCATTGGCTAAAGCCTTTAAACCTTAAACTGCCTGAGGTGATTATATTGCCCAGGAAAAAAGGTTAAAACAGAAAGACATGAGTGCTTGGTTAGATGATAAAACACACATCACACTTCTAACCTACTTTGACAGTATTTAAAATTTAAAACTTGCCTTTCTAGCTATCAAATCCCTTACTTCTCCTTCTTTCCAGATCTACAAAGACCTATATATTATGTATGCATGAATACCTGTTAGAAAACATGACAGTACAAGGAATTGCTGAGAAGTGTTAAGATTGCCAAGTAAATTCATTGCTTTTTTTTTCCTGTTACTATTATGAGCAGTTCCCCCCATTTAGAATGATTACAAAAGAAGCTGTGCTTTAGCTGTTC
The DNA here is from genome assembly GCF_048771995.1 of Taeniopygia guttata. Classification (NCBI taxonomy): domain Eukaryota; kingdom Metazoa; phylum Chordata; class Aves; order Passeriformes; family Estrildidae; genus Taeniopygia; species Taeniopygia guttata. The sequence continues at coordinate 7,960,428 of NC_133031.1, read as the reverse complement.
TGTGGCTGTGATCCAAAATAAAATGCAAGCAGTGCTACCATACCAGAGTTCTTCAGGAATATTGCTGTTAAAGATACTGGGTTTTTTTCCTTCTGCCTGTTCTGGACATTTTGCTCTCTAGCTGTGATTTAGTACACTTATATTAGCTCACAATTTCAAGGAAAGCAAAAGGAGTACAGACTAAATATTGATGTTCAGGGATTCAATGGAGCAATTCCTATTAACACATCAGATCTTAGAGCAAAGGTTTAAATTGTTAATACATAAATTGTGTGGAAGTCTTTACTCTTTTCTATTTCTGCATTTAGTTAATTTATTTTGCTTTGATAGGATGATGTATTACAACATATCTTGCAAATTTTTTTCTCTCATTTACAAGTTGTACATTATACTGCAGTTCATGTTTTTTGCTGCTCTCTGTTGTGTATTTTTGGATGGTATGAGGCAAGGTCTTTTGGGATTATGTCTGCTTTGAAACATTTCCTAATAAAAATAATGTGGTTGGTAAATCTAGTTTTATTCCTAGTTGCTTTAGCCAGTCTGATGGAGTAATCTGCTATTTTATGGCCCAGATGACTAGCTAAGTTTGACTTCTTGAAATAGTAGTGTACAATGTAATTTTCTTTAGAAATGTCATAGTGGGTCAGGTTGCGATAAAAATATCAAAGATTAAATTTAATGGCAGTGCAGATTCAGTATTATAGCAGTCACTAGATATCATCCTCTGTACTTAGAGTTCCAAACTAGTTTCTATTAATGCTTTCACTCTATGTACTCCTTACTTTCTGAAGCATTGAGCTTTTGGACTGTGTCTGGTCCTTATCCAGTTATGGGTTGGGTTGTGTTTTTTTTAAGTTTGAACAAAATCCCTTCTTTGTTTGAATTTAAGGAGGTGAATAAGCTTTATTAGCTTTTTTGAAAGCTAATAAAGTTTTTTTTTTCCTCTGATGGCAAAAGCCCTAAAGTCTAGGACTTGACTTTGATACGTAATCCTCATTAGCTGTTGCCTATTTGTATTGGTTAATCAATCATGGTTTAAACAAATTTGCTCCCCAACTTCTTGAGAACTGTCTTTTAGAGATGTACGAAACCAGAACATTTCCATAATCATATCAGGTCACACTACAGAAACTCATTCCCCAGCTAATGGAGTGCTTTTCAAAGCCTGGAGGTTTCAGATATTTTTAGTACCTAAAAACCAGTTGATTTTTTGTAACTTTGTTTTCTAAGTATCACCATGGCAAAGACATCAAGAAGAGCATAGGACTGGAAGGGATGTCTTCAATTGTCAGCTCTCATGCTGCTTTCTCTTAGGGAAGCATTCATAATCCTCTTCAGAAACATGTCAAACTCCAGTTTAAAAAGTTAACTTTTTTTTTTTTTTTTTGTCTTTACTCCTTCAGGAAGTGCCCTGATGCCTAGTTTCTATAATTGTTATAAAACTTCAATTTCTGGTTTGGGTGTATTCATGCCAAGCTTATGTGCATTTGTCCTTGTGACAATTTGTGCCAGTATTGACCTTTAGCTCTTGTTCCATCCCCAGTGTTTATTTTTCTAGTGTATAAAGAGACAGCAATCTGATTGTCAGCCTTCATTCAGCTAGACTAGAAAAGCCAGCTTTCTCTAATCTTTGCTTTAAAGGTAGACTTTGATACCCTTGTGCCTGCATCCATACCAGCTGCTTGTCATCCCGTTGGCCTTCTTCTATAATTGTTCCACTTTAAATCAGTTTTGTTAGAACATAAGTGACCAAACTGATGTAATATTGTTACTGAGATAAAAGCAAGGCCTTGTGAAATATCAATAGTGCTATCTTTTCCTCTGCTGGGAATAGCCTACATGGTAGGTCCTAGAAGTATTTTATACCTGTATCATGTGGCTATCTCATCGTATATGTGCTATTCTAGTTCTCCTTTGTTGTTGTATTTTCTAGCTGAGGTACTCACAGTGCACTATAGGCTTTAAAAAAAAAGATGTCCCCACAATGTCACCTCCCAATTTGTCATTGAATACAAGAGTGAATAGACTTCAAAGTCTCATCTGTGTGGCATTCCTGCCCACTCATAAATTGATCATGTCTCTCACATTGCTTTTGTCTAGAAAATTATTTATTTAATAAACTATGAAATTAGTCTGGCATCATTTAGCTTTGATAAACTGATGTTGTGTTACATTCAATTTCTCTTTCATTTCCACGCTCTTATTTAGTTTTTCCTTCAAAACATGTTCCTCAAGCCTTTACTGCTATGAAGATCAAAACTACAGCTTTAGGAGTAGGTTCATTATTTTCTGGTTGTGGATGTTTAAAACTGGTACTTGGTCTTTTGATGTCTGAGGGGAAATTTTTGATGTCCGTTACAGAAGTGTGCCATACCCAAGTCCAGATTACTGAAGCAAGCAGCTGGAGAGCCAGTGGGTTTTTGACAAAATTCACAGATATCCAGCTCTTTGATCTTGAGGCCTGCTATGGCTGTAACCAGAGATCTTGAAGGACTTGTGATTAGTTTGAATGAAAAGTGGAGTCTTGGAATTGTATGTAGTGCTGCTTCAAATATTTAAGCATCTGTTGTCTAGTAGAAACAACCTTTGTTTTCCAAAGATTTTGTTGGCATACTCATTTGTCAGTAGGGGAGCTACTCTGACCTTTAGCAGCTACATTTCCATGTAGGTCACATGCTGATGGTCTTCTAATGAACTTTTAACATTCCTGAGTTTTGGTAGTTGAACTACTCTGCCCTAAAAGCTGGTGAGAGCTCCAGAGAGCTGATGGAATTCATAAACCAGTGCTGAGTACTTTTACAATGCTTTAGAGAATGATTAACAAAACGTTTTTTAAATTATTTTCTTAGGAAACATCAAATACAAAACAAGCCTGCTTTTTAACTCAGTAACATGCGTGAAGTCACAAAAGAAAAGAATTCAGGCAGGACAAGTGCCAAAGAGCTGACATGGGCTGTGCCTTCAGTGGGCTGAGCACCATGGTTCTGACCCAGCCAGCGTTTCAACAAACGCCTCTTCTTAACAAGTTTGGAACTTTAATTTCAATGGACCTATTCACATTCACAGAACTAAACTGAGAAGTGACTGCAGTCACACTGCTCAGCACCCTGGAGGATGAAAAACTAACTAGAGAAGAAAAAAAATTGAGGCTTATGATCACTTTTTAGTTTAGTACAACTGACAAAGCATCACATTTTTTGACTGTATGGTGTTAGAGAGAGAGAGGGAAAAAAAACTTGAATTCTTGGCAGGAAAACATTTCTGGAACTATGCAGGAATTAATATATACACAGATGTGCTCTATACATTTTTAATTTTTTATTTAGAAAGTGGCTGGATTTCGACTTTTTGCATGTGTGTGTTTGTATGTATGTAAACATACATAGTTGTGATAAGAGCAGTAATGGCTCATTTATTTGCTGGAATGTAGGTCAGCTAGGAATTGTAGGCTTTGACTGGAAGGATAGTCAGTACATTAATGACAGCCTGTTTCTGCTATTCATCAGAATGTTCTATGACCCAAATGATGAAGTGCTCTATCAGAAGACTACAGCACATTTAAAAATGGTTATCAATCACGATGTAAATTTTAATAGAAGACATTGAGATTGGCAGAAATGTATTGACTTGGAGAAATTTTTAAGTGGTTAAGCAAAGTAGCTGAAGGCAGACTATTAGGATAAGAATTTTGTTTTACTTTTCTAGTATTCCAGAATAGCTCACTCTGTTGATGCCCTTTGCAAATTCTTGTTTAACTTGACCAGCATGAAAAAAAGTACTTGAGGCTGAGCAAAGATCAGTAATTTTGTTTCATAGGAGAATCTGAGAATTCTGCAGTTTGATTTAATTCCAGTTTAAAACAAAAAAATAAACATTTAACAGAATTGCTTTGCTTACATGTCTGTGTTTAAACTCCCTGACACAAAAGTAGTGCTTTTGAAGATCATTTCAGAGCCTCACCTCCATCATGTGCCATACAGCATCGTTGGCTCTGCTGGAACAAGACCCACATGATTTAGGGGTTCTCAGCTTGCTATAGGGCATGTTGCTGGGGAAGCAGGAATCTAGAAAACAGGATTCTCTATCAGCCAGCATGGCAAACCATTGGAAGAGCTTTGTACATAAGCTGATAGGTTGCTGCTAGTCCACTGGCAGAAAGTTATTTGCACAATAACTCCACTTTAGGAAATTCAAAGAACATAACTTGAAAGGAATCTGCCAAAAAAAAAAAATAGAGACACATTTTATTTTGAGCCCAGTGCATTATGTCTGCTGCAGTACAGTGCTATTTTCAGTGCTAAACTCTTCCGTGTAATGTAGCAGGGATCAAGCAGTTATTCAAGAATGTGCCACATTTTGTTTATATTTTGCTGGTTCAAATTTAGCTGCCCTTTTTTAAAGTTGTTTGCCAGCAGGTACCATTTTGGTGCCTGTACAGTCTGACTTACTGGAGACTGGTTTTCCAGAGGAGTTGCCCTATTTCCAAGATTTCCTGCATAATTTTTGGTAATTGGCAGACAGAGATCCATGACCTTATACTAAAATTAACAACTGTTTTGTACCCATTACCTTTATCTGCAGCTTTTCATCATCTTGAAAATCAATTTGTGTACATAAAAGTATCGCTGGAATGAGCAAGTGATGTGATATTTCATGGGAATGTATCCCCATGGGTGAATATTTAAGTATCAAATTCATACATCTTGTGACCTTATGTTATGAATAACATGTTGACCTTATTAATATAAATAAATAGCATGACATTTCTTTACCGTGATGATTTATAATCAATATACATTTTAATAAATTTTCATCCGTTTAGTTGATGTTATGAGGACAAATGTAATCCAAGTCTAAATAACAGACAAGTTTTACAATCCTTTAAAGTCCCTTTTTAAAATGCCCCACAAAGTTTTTGTCTTCTAATTCCACCTTGAATTTTACAACTTGTCATAAGATAGAACATAAAGTATTTTTACTGAACATTGAATCTGATGTATTTGAATATTAATTCATAAAACATTATTTTGATTTCCTATAAATAAGCTGAGCTCAGCAAAATGTAGTGTTACTCATTAGAAAGCTAAGTTTTATAGGATGTCTGGTTGATATTTGAGGTAACTTATATTGCTACCTAGGTTTACATTTAATAAACCTTAGCTAAGAAAATTGTTTAAATTTCAAAGCAAAGATAATAAATAAAATGAGGGCATAGAATATTAATGTGAACTGTGCCTTTATTTTGTTAAAGCATTCAAAGTTAAATAGTGGTGGTCTGTTAACAATCTAGGGCTATTTGGCAAGTCTCTAAACTTACTCAATAATCAAAACATAAAAGGACAATGGAAACTTTTCACAATAAAAGAAAAAGGAGTTGAGTACAGAAACCAAACAAATTATTCTCTGCTTTTTCTTGGTAAGGAGGTGAACTTTATAGGAAGGGCAGCAAGCTCTGTGTTAGGGTTGCCTTTTCCTGCCTTTGTTATAAATTACATCTGTCTGTGAAGAATCCTCTCCAGTTACTTTGTGGTTCATGGCTACGGGGGAGGTGTGCATGTCTATCTGGAATGGGGCAGAGAGAGACAGACTGTGGGGGAGCCTTTTCATTTTACTGGTTTGTTTTTCACTGAGGAAATGGCAATTCTAAGCACATTAATTTGCCTTGCTTACTAAATATACAGATGGATAAAATTCCTAAGGATCCAGCTGTGTAAATAGAATATTAACAAAACAACTGTTTTCTTCAGCATATGTATTATTTGTTCTTTGAAGCTTGCTAGACTTGGAAGACTTCAGCACCGTTTAGGTTCAGTGTAATCATTCAAAATGTTTTTATTAGGGCTTAAATGAGGAAAACATTTGGCAAAGGGATGGAGTTTATCCAAAGCATAATGTTTGATTCTTTCACGAGAGTCTGAATACACTGCAACAATACTGTAAGGCACCAGAAATATGGGAGTAAGCTGCCAAATGGTACTGGAAGGAGAGCCATATACATACCCAGTATGTTGGGTGTAATGTGCTCTCCATGCCCTCCTTCCCCTGCACGCCTGGTGAGGTAGCCCAGATGTAGCAGTGCAAGGTATTGGCCCCATTCTCTCCAGCACAGTTTCCTTCACCATTTGATCCCAAGGCTGGAGTCATTTGCAGGCCTCTAGCAACAGAGCAAGGTGAAAATTTCATCCTTCCGATCCCTTCTTCAGTGTGGGCTGATGGCCAGCTCCAGCCCACTGAGCCTGGCTCTCTCTGCTTCTGATTTGGACAATAGGCTCCCATCTGCCTCTTCCATCAGCCTTAGCTAACCTTGTGCTGCCTGAGTCTCCCACAAATCCACTGTGTTTCTGTGGAAGCTGAGACTTCATTATATGTTTCGAGCACTCAGCAAACATCAAATAGGTAGAACATCTGAGGGCAAGCTTGAAAACACAGCAGCTGGAGCCTTTTGGTATTCTTCACAGTTAAGATTATTATCTAAAGTATTTTTTGGTTTGGCTTTCCACGTACACTGTTAAAATTTGGTAGTGAACTCATCCTGAATCTCCTCTTGGCCAACTTAAAGCAAAGAGAAGAAATACTTGAACTGTTTATATTTAATGTTTGCTTTTTCCTGCTTGTTAGAGTGGACAGACTGTTTGGCTGACCTTAAGATGCTTATATGGTGAATATTCAGTATTTTTGTTTCTTTTTTTTTAAGGTTGATTTCATCTTCATATTTTGTCCTCTGACTGCAAAGCCTATGTAGGTTCTGCTGGGTTACATTGCAGATTGTGCTGTGACCAGGATAAAACCTAAACAAATACAGATGTTTTTGGCTGAAATACCTCAACATTCTACTTTCCATTTTTATGACAAGTCGTCGTTTTGACTTTTTGCTTAGTTCTACAAGAATCCCACAATATTGTAAATACATATTGCAGAAAATATTGTTACTACTTTCACAGAACAGGTCAATCTTCATGAATTACATGCTGATACACATATGACTATTTTCTTAGTATTAGAATTCCTGTGCTTGATGTGTTGTTTCTGTTCTATTGAAAGAACACTAGGTAAGGGAAAATATCTCCTGTGCACTTGCACTGTCATTTATTTTGACTGCGCATATCAAATTTGGCTTGTGAATGCAATCTAAGGAAATGGCATAGATTGTAAGTGATAAAGATGAATGTTTCATGCTTCATTTATATGAAGGCCATCCAAATATGGTCCCAGAGTTGTAAGAACATCCTGTGCTTGAGACATCTTGAATTTTGCATTGATTAAGGTTGTGGACAAGTTTTGGGCATTAACAGGCTGGAATTCAGGTCATTTTCTAGATTTACTGAACATCGTGTGTTGTGAAAAGATTGCAATATGTTGCAACCAATGCATATAGTACTCTTATATAATAAAATGAAAGTGTGCTAGGGATGTTCCTTAGAGATTATTCTGCTTTGAATATCTGCTTTACATTCTCTCAGCGTTTTTCTTAGCATTCATTTTGTATTCATGGTGCCCATTTATCATTTTTGTCTCTATCTGTTATACATTTAAGATCTTAATGATTTTCTTTTGTTCTAAGGAAGATTTTTTGCCAGCTTTCTGAATTCCTCAGGAAGTAGGATGTAGTTGAAGACTTATATTTGGGGAAATGTTAGATTACCTGTAATGGTCAGATTTCCAATGAAGTATTGAAAAGTTTTACTCTCACAATAGACTATTTTCAGTTTTTAGCGTTACTGCTGTTCTGGCAGGTCTAGGTTAAAAGAAAGCGAGGGCTGGAACCTAGGTTTCTGACTTTAGGGTGGGGAGGAGGGTGAGAGGGGATGGTTGGTTTTTTGTGTGGCTTTTATTTTCTCTCTCTCTTTTTTTTTTTTTTTTTTTTTTTTTTTTTTTTTTTTAATAATTCTGCCATTGGTCCACTGTGGTGCCCTCCAGTGGAATTTCTAAAGATGTCATTATGTTTCTGTCGATTTTGAGAATGACCCCTTGAGTCTATTGATACTGTGTGCTTAGAACTGTGTACTGAACCATTAATTTTTGTTTAATAATCATGTTTTGTTTGACAAATCAAGAAATTGTCAAGGTGGAAGTAAGGACCCAAATGTTACTTATTCTGCCATGACACAGATTTTATCTTTTGTCCTTCCTCCTTGCTTGCAAATAGAGTTCTCTGAATTACTGAACGTAAAATTAATATCCTTTACTTTGCAACCCTAATATGGCCAAACACAATAGGAGTAGTTAAAGACAGGATTTCAGTCTTATCTCTGTGTTTCTGAACTACTGCTGGTTTGTCTTCAGTTCCTACTCTTGTTATTCATGCTGATTTTATTGCAGTATATTTAATTGTCTCTTTGTTCTGATCAATCCTTAGTTAAATGGGTAAATAATAAAATAAAGGGGGTACATAATCAAATTATGAGCAGTAATTGGTCAGTCCAAGCATTGCTGGAACTTTATAGTGGGTAGAAAGAACAGGGCTTTGGTATCAGAGTTAAAAAGGCCAAGCCTTTAAAACTGACAACATAAATACGTTGCTACATTGGCACATCTTTGTGAATTTAAATTACAAATTATTGTGCATAATCAGATCAGAGCAACTGGAAAATCATACAGCATGGATAGACTTTATTAATTTTGGATACAAGTGAAAGACATTAGACAAGCTTAGAAATCTGACAGACTAGGAGAATCTTAATATTTGACAAGTGTAAGATAAAATGAGAATTTGTCTCCTGGATTGCTGGGGTTTCTTTCTTTCTTTCATAGTAGTGGAAACATTACAAAAACTAATAAGCAGCAAACCATATGCATTAGAATAAAATGCAGAAGTCTGTGGTAAGGAAGCTTATTTAGGCAACAGGAAAATTTAAAGGTTATACATAAAATGGTCAACAGGGGATTGTGTGTTACACAGGGGACTGAGTTGCTCTGGGAATTGGGAATTAAGGCCTAACGTTTTTCAGAGCTTGACTGCCATTTTAATATATTTACGGCTTTGCAGACTATAACGTGAGTTGGTTTTGTTTCATTTTGTAGTGAACTGATACAATTAAGAAGACAAATCTGCTTTCTTCCTTAACATTTATCTGTTAGCATACTAGCAGTTTTAGTAGCAAAATAAATTGCTTAATCAGATAGGTACCAATAACTCTAACCTATACAGACATACAGAATTTGATTTTTTTAAATTTTCATTTTCTCCTTCCACCAAATCAATTGGAAAAGAATGGACAAAGAGTAAAGAAAAGGTAGCATGACGTAATAACCTAAACCCTGCTCTGTGGAATTCAGTTACATAAAAGGTCATTTTTATAGATTTGTGCTACTTACAGGATTCTGCCTGTCAAATCTGATAAGATCAGTATGGTGGGGAAAAATTAAAGCTGCTCATGAAGAGTACACTGAACTTGACCAATGCTACAATAAATAGTTGTGTTCAGCAGGGTATTGCAGCTTCATTTTACCTGGCTTTCAGGTTAACTGTCAGCTATTTCCCAATTAAGATCCAATTTACTCAGGCTGCATAAAATCTTCGATGTGACACTTTCCTGCCTTCAGGAACAGTAATTTTTATTCATCAAAAACATCTTGAATTTGAAAATTAAAGAATTTGGCATAGCGACTTTTAGACAAATTTTTCATGTGACAATGCATGAGAAGACTTACAATGTCTGTCCTTCTATTACTGTTGTCAGGTGTAAATTTTGAGTGAGCTGTTAAGATTTACTGTTCAATTCATGTTTCCTCAATCCACCGTGCCCCAAGTAATTTCAGGGGAACTGCTAGGACTGTATGGAAAATAAAAACTACATTACCATGGTGTGTAATGTTGGCAAAATTTGGCCTCAAACTGAAAAATATTACATTAAAAATACTCTCTCTAAAATGCAAACATCCCATATTTACAGCTGTAGAAAATACTGCTGCAACTTTGTGATGTGTGGGTGTACGTGTGTATGCATAAGTAGAGCAGAAAGTGCTGTATTGGTTGATCTTGTAGGTCATTCCTAAATAAGACTTCATTTGAAAACATTTTACCTAATTGTGCTTTGTATTTTCTGTAGTGAATTAAGGAGCCTAGTTAGTTTTCAGCATTAAGAGGAGGTTGCTGCAGTATATCTGCAATATAACAGGAATTATATTTGTTAATGTACTTTGGGAGCATTTAAATTCTAATCACGCAGACGAAAGGAAATTTCAAGTGATGGCAAGTAAATTTAAATTACACAACAGTAAAGACTTTCATACCTTTGAAAATATTTCAGCACTGGCTTTTTTTTCACTTGCTTTGATTATCCATGATCACAGCAGCAGAATTCTATTGCTGTTGCCATAATTTCTGAAGCATAACTGTGCTAACATGAAATATGTATATATAGGTACATTTGCCAACTTGTTTTAATTTTGTCGTTGGCTTTCCACCTCATATGTTGGGAGGGGCTGCTGATCAGTGTGGTGGCTGAAGGAGAAGGCAGAATTGTTGCAGGAGAAAATGAAGATAAGCAGGCAACATTTGCAGAAAAATAGGTGCTTTTTCTGTGGTTTCAGAATCGAGAAAATAATATTTCCATCGCATAAAACCTGTCTCTGTGACCTCTGGGAGCCCTCTGTGGCCATGCAGGTGTTAGTGGTGCACAAGCGCTGTGTAAGGCAGGATTTTTGTGTGACATAAAATTGTCAGCTTTGTCCTTGCTGAGCAATCCTCTGGATCAGGTCTCACAAGCTGCGTATGTCCAGTAATATAATGGATATAGCTTGGCTTCTCCTGCAAGCTGGATCTCGGCTAAGGTAGGAAAATGGAATACAAGATATGTAGTGACTGTGGAAGGGGAGGACAATTCTTTCAAGGAAGCATTTTCCTACCCTTCTCAAGCTCAATGTCCTCCTACCATGAGTCTTTTCACCTCTTCAGCAACACCTGCTTCTTGTAAAAAAGAGAGGAAAGAACTAAGCACCACTGTGACCAGAAACAGAATTCCCCATTTTTTTTTTTAATTTCTGTGTTTAACCTCTGCTTTTTTAATCATATGCACAGCAAGAAAAAGGGGATGCGGTCTAGCAACTTGTCAGCTATGAAGCAATGCAAATTTTTAGCTAGAATCATGCTACCAGTTGGAAGTAAACAATAAGTCTGCATATATTTAATTATTTACTAAATTTTGAGTTATGTTATTCTTTTAATTACGAGGCAGGCTCCAACACTGCGAGCCTTAGGGCTTGAAGTGCAATTTCAATGCTTTGTAATAAATTTGCTGAACTTTGGAAAAAGATGAAATGGCTTAATATTAAACATTTGCTTGATGTAAATTTTACTAACTCATGCACTTTATAACTCATATTCTTTCAGTGCAATGTACAGCCCCAGCAGAAGGACCATAATAGTAATTGTGAGTAAGTGTTCCTTTTGCACACAGGTTTTGCTTATAAACTTGATGAATAAAGGCCTGGCTATTGAGGGAATGGTAAAGATCTATTGTGCCTTGCACTTCAAGGTCATTGGTTCAAGCACACATCATTAAAGGCAGAAAGTTAACATCTGACTGGTGCTTCATAACATACATTAAATGAGTTAGTGGTGTCAGTGGAGACAAGGAAAGGAAACAACCAGTTCAATAATAAGAAAAAGGGTAGGAAAAAGGGTAGGACTAATGCACACCTCCAAAAAGGAGGAGGACTCAGGAGATGCTCACTGTAGTCCTGTCTTCCCCTGCATGCAGTCCCAAGAGCTGTAGTCTTTCCTCAATCTGGAATGGTTGTAGCCACCCTGCTTGTTCTCATTTGGTGGCATAAGCTCAATTGAGTTGAGCTGGGTAAATACTTAGGTGGAAAAGGATCCAAGGAAAATGCAGGTAGAAGATGGTTTGATGATGAATTAATGGTGAACCTGTTTTGGTGCTGCACAACAGGCTCTTTGAAGGGGGCTGCCACACTGGTATTCTGGCCACTGGTCATTACCTCAGGCATATCAATCACAGGCAGAGAACAGTTGGGTATGGTGTCCTCATGACTGCCTTCAAGTGAGGAATTACAGCCTGCCATTGGTAATTCCCCAGAAAAGTTAATCACATGAGGTGCTCTCTTTTTTGATCAGTTGTGATTGTTGCTTAAGGCTCATTTAAAGAAGTAGTTGCTTTTCAGTGATGTGATTCCTTTATGTGAGACCTTTATGAACATTAGGTGTGTTTAGAGGAAGGAGTTTGTGGAACGTGGCAGTGATTTTTTATTAGCCATTTAATATTTAGTTGTCAAAATGAAGTAAATAGCTTCTGTCTGCTCTAAAAAGTGCATTCTTTTTCCTGCAGCTTTTTCCCTTCCTTTGGTCTTGTTGTTGTCATTGTTTGCTTTGAAGTCTGGGTTGACGCTGGACCCAGGATGTCTTACGTATACATAGGACTTAGTAAAAGAAATTATTTCAGCCATTATAGAAGAGCCCTGTTGTGGTACCTTTATTCAGGAAAGGGGGAGGTGGGGGAGATCAAACAAAAACCTTTACCTAAATAGTTCCTTTATTAATAAGCCCCCTTTAGAACATTTTGTGAATAAGAAGGAAAATAAAGTGAGGAAAAACCAGAGAAGGAGAAACTCAACCTCCTAGACAAATGAATTTCCAGAAAAAAAAAATACTGAGATATGCAACCCTGGCTTGGTTTGGTTTGTTTCTTTTGCCCTTTAGCCCTTGTTACTTGTGTAACATAAAGTTTTTATTCCTTTGGAAGATGTTTTAGTTGAGGGTTTTTTATAGTTTTAATATGAGTCTGCATTGAAAATACTTAGTAATATTTTACATTTAATGTGGGATTTTCTTTTTTTCTCAACACTTCACTGAAGCAGAAAGCATTTTTGGAAGAGCTCTTGCCCATCTGAGCCACTGAATGAATCTAATGTCACAGTTGTTTATTGATAGGTGGTTTCACTTAATTGTAATGAGGAAAAGCCAGTGGAAGATTTTGCAATGGAATTTTATGAATGAAATTGTGGTTTACTTTTAAGTATGCAATACTGAATGAAATGATCTCTGGAACTTTCGTAAATATTTTATTCAATAACCATAGCCCACTTTTTTTTTAATGAGGAGTGAAGTTCTGTCTTTTTGAAAATTTAAAATGTCAAAAGCTTCTATATAAAAAATATATTTCAACCTCTAGGTATTCAAGCCTTGCAAGAGTATTTCTTTTCATAAAGGATTCTATCTAAATCCACATAATATTTTATTTTAATAGACCAGGGGGGAAACAATTATTTTCTGAAAGAAAACAAGATAATTAATCCCTCACTTTGCATCTTGTTTATTTTGCCTCCAAACTCTAATAGAAAACTTTTTTGACATAAAAAGCAATTAGGTTTAAACTTGTCATCTCAGTTAGAAAATTACACAACTTCTAGGTAATTAAAAAAAAAAATCCAATCTCAAGTTATGGCAACCTGTGATATTTAGTTGGAGGATTTTTAGGATTTAAAAGAAAAACAACAGAACTTTTCTATTTCAAAATATTAGTGCATCAGTTTTATTGGAAAAAGCTGAAGTTGTTCAAGTGATCTCGGTAAAACAATTTGGACTACGATTCCCGGAATGCTCATGAAGCTGACATATCTACATGGTCTCAAAAAGTCATAATCCATCATTCTGATGCTAGATCGATGGATTATGACTTTCTGATGTCAGATCTGTGAATTAAGGCTTTTTTGAGTACAGCCTGCTATCCAATTATTGCCCCTATTCATATATTATAAATCATTATTCCTTCACCAGGTAGTCAGCAGTTTCTATTTCCTGAAGTTTCAGTGCCTTCTTTTTTTAGCCATTGTGGCACTCCCGTTGAGCAATCAAAAATGGAGAGCACTGACCTGAAAAATAAAGCTTCTATCACAGCAAATTGTTGAGGGAGCAACAGTCGTTTCTAATTCTTCTAGTTTCTGTTGAAACAACTCTCATCCCCTTCCTGCACAAACAAGCAATATAATAAATTAGTACAAAAGTCAGTAGTTGGCACATACTGACTTCATTTTTAGGAGCTTATGCCTGAGTTTCTTAAAACTGATGCTTTCTTCTGAGAAGTTGCCATTTTTTTTATGTGAAGAAAGATCAGCTTCTGATTTAAAGCTGAAATTTGCCAGCGTGCTACCTTAAGTGACTGTGTCTATTACGTGCTGTTAAACTGAAGCTCCACTGAATGAATTATTTATATAGTAATAAACTTATCTCTAATGTAACAGAATGTATGATAAAAATAAAAAATGCTTTAGTGTAACCAGTTTAGGTGTCAAATCAAAACACATTTAGAACAACTTTATTAAAAGATATTCAGAAAAACAAGAGGAGTTGTTTTTGGGCCTATTGTGCATTCAGAAAAGTCATTAAATGAAATGTAATCATGCTATGTTGGAGAGTTATCTCAACAGATTTCTCAAGCTAAGGGAATTTAGGTCTGGTCTGTGTGGATGGAGAAAATCAATAGTATGATCTTGTTGGTTTTTATTTCATTTTGCTGTACTGATATTCTTCATTAGGATTCCGTTTTCACAGTAGATGGCTGTGCATAAAATATGCACAGTCAGGACATTGCTGGTGGAGTAGTTGTCAAAAAGGATGGTAATCGATGAAAAGGAGCGTGGTGTAATGAGTGGAGTAGAATTCATCTTTATTAACTATTTGTTCTAGTCCTGTGACTGTTGTGAGAGAGCTGTCATAGTGCTGACTCATGCCTCAGTTTCTCCTTTGGGTGGTTACATGGATTGTAAAATCTGTGTTCCAAGGACCGTTTCCTTGGCACTCTCCTGTTAAACAGGTTTGTGTATGTTGTGTTACCCCTGTTGCTCTTCAGTCAAGGATTTTATCAGAAACCATGTGAGAGAGTTAACAGACATTTTGCATGTCCTGTCATTAAGTAGTTGGGGAACAGTTTGTAAAATTTTAATATAAGGGGAAAAACGTTGTCTTGACATATTCATCTCATTCCTTATTGTTTATTTCAGGAGTTCTGGTCATTAATGGCATCCTTTCTCTCGCCTTCCTTTTACTGTTATGTCTTTTACATTTCAAATTTTGGCCACCAAGACTTCCAGGGTGCTGCAGAGCACTGGAAAGAGGTGTTTTTTTGTGAGAACAGAAATAGTTGCTCTATTAACACCTCTGCAGAAAAGATTATTTCAAGGACAAGTGCCAGCACAGGGATGGAAGTGGGGTGGGGCTCCAGAGCCTTTTCTTGTTTCAGATAGCCCAGTTCTGCTGATGGGGAGTCGAGTGAAGCTCCTTCTGCCACCCATAGAAGTCTGCTCCAACCCGTTTTCAAATTTCCTGTGAACTGCAGATGCCCACTAGATGGAGACATAATATTTTATACATTAATGGCTATACAGATGGTAATCAAACCCACCAGCTGCTGCCTGCGCATTCCGGGCACCTCGCCAATTTACTGGCAGTATGTTGACTGGGAAGCAGACAGTGACTCACTTTGATCGAAAAGCTTGTATGATGATTTTTTTTTTGTTGTAATATTATTGTTTTTTTAAAAAATTATAAAAGAGATCAAGATGTGTATCTTGATCAAAAGGTACTGCTGTCTGCTTTCCCATCAGCAACTTCTAATTTATAGAAATCAGATTGTATGGAAAGCAATCAGCAAAGGTTTGAGGTCTTTCTTGTTCTCACTGCCAAGGCACGCTGACAAGTGAGAAAATTAAAATCAGAGAAGGTAGGGAGGGAACTAGTAAAACACTGGTTGAAATATAATTATTTAAAGTTCACAATTTTAATAATTTTAAGGCTGCTTAAAAATCCAGTTAAAGTGCTCCATTTGTAATTCGCTTGTATTATAAGAGCACCTTAAGGTCTTTCTCTGATGGAGGGTGTTGCTTTGAGACTAATTTGCCATGGAGAGAGAAATATATCTATTACTTGTTGTCATGGAAAAATAACCTGTCTCTGGTTCAGGGGCCAAGTTTTTCAAAGGTACCTCATATTGGCTCTGTTTCTTCCATATGGAGCTGTGCATCCAGTGTGATTTATAAGGGTGTATACATGATACAATGGACACCTGTAAATAACTCTTAAACCTGTCAAGCCTATAAATGTGAAGATACTTTGTACAGAAGGAATTTAAGGAAAATTTGTCTATTATACTAGGTGAGGTCTTTTCTCTTTAGGGTCTGTAGTTGAGTCATTTTTGTTTTCAGCTCTTGGTATCAACTCCTTATTTAAAAGCCTTTTTGTAATTTTACTTTTCAGTCCTTTAAGGCTTAAAAACAATTAGCAGTTGCATATATATATATGTATATATGTATTATATATCTATATATGTATGTGTGTGTCAGTGTGTGTATGGACTGTGTTTCCATGCAGGAGTCAATATTTCTGGCCAACATAAAAGCACAAACCCAGTGACAGTGGTAAGAATTGCTTCACATTCTGCCAATTCTTAAACCCAAAATGGAGAGGGACATGATAGAAGGACCTGGGATATGTGACATTTTGTCTAGATGGAACAAGGCACTATTGGAGGGAAGAAGCTTGATATAGGTAAGGAAGTGAATAGGGCCCACCTTCAGGAGTCTTCAGAGTGTGATCTTTGATCTGCTCTCTGGGTTATGCTCAGCCTTACTGCCTCTCCTCCACCCATGAGATGTGGTTGCTGCTTCCCATCACTCTTGCTCTTTTCTTGCACAGCACCAAATGAAGTCCTGTGTCCTCATCTAGCCTGCCTTTCTCTCTGCTGCCAGCCAAGCTTCCCAGCGATTAATGATTTTCCTATCTTCTCCTCCACTTCTCTCCTTGGCAATCCAGACACATTGGATTTTCCTGCTGAGTGCTTTCTTCTAAGGGTTAGATCAAAAGACAGCAACTTCAGAGTAGGCGATGTCATGTTTCTGGGTATGGTTCTGCATTCTCAAGAGAAGATGCTGCCATTGGGTGCTTGCTCCCTCTAGGTATTTATGACATTGCTATTTAGGAACGCTGCCAAGGAAAAGGTGCTGCTGAAAGGAATAAATAAAACCCTTTGGCATCATTGCTTCATTTTTTCCCATCAGAAGCTGACACATTGTCTTTATCTCATCAGGCAAACTACGTGCAAACTTTGTGATCATGTGTTCTTTGCCTATTTTTGTAGAACAGAGTTTCTCAGAAAGACAAAGCACAAGGGGAGGAGAGAAAAGGCTGCAGTGTAGAATTCAATGCAGTACCCTTTAGCTTCATTTATTCTATGGCTGGCTTAATATTTTCACTCCAGGGTTGAAAGTGTTTGCTCTCTATTCTGAATTGTGATATAATTCTGTATTATTGTGGAAATCTTAGAGCAAATGTTAGATTTTTGTTGGTTCTGTCACTTGTGTGTATGGTAATTTTCTATAAGATGTAGTTAAGAGAGTTTATAAGGGATAAGGAGTTAAGAGACTGTTTTTAGTTTGGTTTTTTAACTAGGGAGAAATTATTCAGTAGAAACATTTGTTTCTTCTCATGCATTGTTGAAACAAATTCTAAAAATCCACATTGGATTATGTGATTTGTCACGAGCTTCCTAACAAGTCAAAGCAGAATGAGATTTATGCTATTTTTCAGCAGAAACCATTTCATGCCCCAACAGAAATGGAAATGACTGTTCTCAGAAACCTTCCAAGTTGAAGTGGGAGGAGATAATCTGTAAGGAGATGTTACCTTCTCAAAAACAACCTCACATCATCCAAGGTGTGGTTGGCTTTGGCAGTTTACCAAGGGGAAGCTTTACTAGATTTCAAATCACCCACCTAGCCAGGCTGTGCTGAGGCAAGGCTTTGTTTAACTCCTGCATTCACCAGACCAACCCTGCCCCTACCCACAGCTGCGTTTTTATCGAACATGAATGACAGGATTATAAGGGAGAGTTAAAACAAACACAGGCACTCACGCTGAGATGCAGCATAAACAGATTTATGAACATGTACGTAATGAGAGAGCCTCTTTACACTGGGGCACGAAATCCAAGTGCCACATAAGGAAGGGAGAGCTTCTTTAGGCTAACAGGCCATGGTTACAACTCTGCAGATTCCAATTCCATAGAAATGGAGTTGTAAAGAAGCACCGATACCTTAGACTTATGTGGAGGGTTTGTGTGTGCTGATCAAGTATTCTGGTGTTAAAATAGACTAGTTTCACATAGAGAGGTGACTGAAAACTGTAACTCTGAAATTTCAGAGAGCTGGCTTGCTTCTGCATTCCCAAATTGGGAAATGTATGCTAATGGCTTAATTTTTATGATAAAAACATGAAAAATAAGTCCCTAAAATAGTGTTGAATCAATTTTCTGATAAAACAAATTTGTTTTCCCATTTGTGATTAAAATGACCTACATTAAGTTTTTTTTTAACTAGGTGTTAATTAAAAATATGGAAATGGATTTAAAAAACCTTGCAGTTCACAGTGGAAGAATTGCCATAACTGATCTGTTCTCAGAGCCATGCCTGTTCTGAGATGTTTTTAAGATGTCTAAATTACTGGTTGTTTTTCTGCATGATTGTTTCCAAAGCAAAATGTGATTCCAATAAAAACAGTAATTGAATTTACAGTCCACAGGACAAATTGTTGTTTTAACAGAAACTTACACACTCAGGCAAAGACCTTATGTTTTAGGTCTAATAACAAAGAACACAAGCTCCCCATTTTTATGTGGCCATATATTGTGCAGTTTTCTAATGTGGCATTTTTTCTTTAAAAAAAAAATCTATATTGTATTTTTTAAATTATGTGAGCAGTTTTTTCCCCCCTCTTAGCTCTGGATCAATATTCCTTAGGTTGTGTTGGTTTGGGGTTTTTTTAAAGAAACCTTTTAAACGTTAGTGCAGCTATTTTCTGTAGCATCAGCTAGGGGTGAATCAATACAGAGAAGCCTGTCCACATCTAATGCACCTAATGACTGAGAGGAGTTTGGAGGGAGCTTGTTCATCTGGCATTTGGTGCTGAGAGAACGTGCAGAGTGCAGGGGAATTGTGTGAGGGGCTTGTCCATGACCAGCCTTGTGTGGAGAAAATGCTGATTTCAGAGGAAGTGGGTAGGAAGGGAAGAGCTGTCCAAGAGCAGTGGCAGACAAAGGCAGGAGGTGGGACCTCTTTCCAGCATCAGGCAGTGACTGCCCTTTACCAACAGAAAAAAGCTATTTTTCTGCTGTCAGACTTTCTCTGCAGGTGCCCCTGGGCTCTTCTTGAGCCCTTTTTGTTCTAAAAGGTGGTGGGATTAAGTTGTCCTAGGTTTTTGGACTCTTGGTGCCTTTATTTTCCTGTTTAGGCAAAACCTGAAGTCTGTGCTTCCTGAACTAAGAGAAGTTTGGTGGGGCTCAGCTCCAGGGGCACGCAGGCTGCTCTTAACTGGTGTGTACAGGGCATGAGACACACTGGAGATTCACACATGCTGGAAACAGGCATGTCTACATTAGCAGGCTTTTTTTGGAAGTCTTAGGGCTGACCTAAAGCCCTGTGGAACAGTAAGAGTTGGTGAGATATTGCTGCATCTCGGACGTAACACCTGGAAAAAGCAGTCCAGGATAGTGCCAACAGCTGTCTGACTCTGCCCCTAGACACTCAGGGGTGCAGGAGAAACACGTGGTGCTGGTAATCATCTCTGAGTTCCTACAGTGACCATTTGAATAAAAAAGGGAATATTTCATACTTCTCAGCACCAGGCAAACCAGGGACCCTGAGTGAGAAAGCCAGCTTTCCTAGGTTCCCCTTGGGAAAAGAAAAAGAGAGCAGGCTGTGCTTGCTGCAGTCCAGGGCAGGTACATTAAGGAATTTTTAGATTCTTAATTCATCTTACTTGACTTAGTTGACTGTCTCTCAGGAGAGGCAATTGTCTTTGCACTTCTGGCAAGCAGGGGTTTAGGGGGCTGACAGAGCCCCTAAAGCAGGTGTGATGAATACCAGCCCCCTAAGCAATTTAATTCTTATAGACCATTTTGTTGCCAAAGGCACATGCTCTCATGCAAATTGGTTTTCTGAGAGTATGGAATTGCAGCAAGTATTTATAAAATGTTTGAAGCCTGGTCCCAGAAAGAGGTACCAAGATGCACCTGGCCAATTTTTGTTTCACATTTTTATCATAATGTTTTCGGCACTCATATTGCTTCTTTACTGATTAAGTAATGTGGGAGAAGATACAAACAAAAAGGAAGTGTAAAGCTCCAACCTGATAAAGATGGATGCCTGTTGTTCCTTGGGTTCAACAGAACTTTTATGGTTTTCAGATGTGATCATACGAGTAATAAAAGGGCCTTCATTTTTTAAAAACATTTGTAGCTCTAGATAGGTGGTTCCTGTGGGAAAGGTGCTTATGAGGTTTTTTTCTTTGTTTTTCACATGATTTTAGATCCCTGTTGATTATGACTGTATGGCCAGAATAGGAGCTGGCTGTTCTTTGCTTGTTCCATGGTTTGTTCCATGGCCCCTTGAAGTGTAAAGGGGGGGTTGGTATTTGAAGAGTCCAGATATGCAAGAGTTGCACTTTCAAGAACAAATAAACAAACAAAAAAAAAATCATTCACCCCTCCTGAAAATCTGTATGTATTTTTTAAAGGGTTACATTAGCCTTGAGTATTTACAATTATGAGACATAGCCCAGAAATAATGAGTTGCTTTAAAATAATTGTTTGGTTCTTTTCCCATGTAGTCTAGTTTTTGAGCTTTCAAGATTCATGTTTTCAATCTTTCCTCTGCAACCATAAAAGCTAACTTTATTTTTAAATGAAAGCTGAAATTCTCTTGTAATTCCATAACGCGAGGAGAGTTGGCAATGCTAAATGCATTGTGAATTTAGAGTGACCATTCCAAGGTGAATCATTTAGCGATGTGTCCTCAGCAGTAAAGCCAACTGGGGATTTTTTTTTTTTATGTCTTTTATTTTGTCTTTCTAAATAATCTGCAAATTGGCAGCAATAATTGGAAGCTTGGTAAAAACAGTAGAAGACAACTGCAGCCTAGTAAAATCAGGAGGTTTTGTTATTGTTTGTTTTCCTGGTATGTTAAGATAGATTCTTACAGAATCTAGGTATTAAGGGCATTCTGCATTAAAATACCTCTAGAGAGGAATGCTTTGGTTGTTTTTGTAGAAGCTCCCTTTTCTACTCAGTCAAGCATTAAAATTGGCAACAGTTCCTGGAGTAGCAAGAAAATCCTGGTTGTCCTCATGTAGTTACTGAAAACAGTAAGAGGATATGTAAAAGCTTTAACTCCAAGGAAAAATATTTATAACTGTGACATTGTGTTTGCTTACAGTAATTTATGGGCAAAATGTAGGAAAGGAGGAACATAAGCTATAAATAATATTTCTTAAGTAAACATAATGGCAGTAGCAAATTCTTTTTATTTAAAAATTAATATTGATGTTCATTAATATAAATTACCACATTTCAGATGACTCTGATGTCCTTGAGGCCAGATGTCACTGACTGATTTACAGCTTCCTGGGGGGAGGAGGAGATCCTGTTTTGTCAAAGTAGGCACCAAATTGCGTCAAATAGCTATTTTAGCCTAGATTCTTTACTAATGTGTTGTCATCAAAGTCGATTCACATCACAGATCAGAAACATGGAAAACTCTTTTAGAACATATTAACTTGGATTTTGAAATGCAGGAAAAAGAGTATAAAGCTTACCTTTGAGTCATTGAACTCCTGTCTTTTAGAAATAGTGGTTTGAAAACTCCTGCCCAGCAACAGAATTTCCTGCATCATTAGCAATCAGGGAACATCCTTCAGAGGCAGAGTTTTAGGCCCTCGTTGATCTTAATTCTACTTTTAATATTAATACAAATGCGTGTTGCAAGGGTGTGCAGGAGAAAGCTCTGTCACCTGAGTCACACCACAGAGATCAGATATCTGGATTAAATTTTTGAGTGCTTCATAAAATCCTTTGGCCCTTTGGACCTCATGTATTAAATTTTTGCAAAAGAGGATGGCAGATGTATTTGTAGAGCTATCAGCAGCCTCCCAGGAACCTCCTGTGGGAACGCTCGTGGGCGATGCCTCCGCAGGCAGATGAGGAGGGTTTGTTGTGTTTGCATATGCTGGCAGGTAAAAGGGGAGGGATTTAAAAAAGCAGGCTGGTTTGAGTCAGTGCATCTCTGTCCATTAGGTATTCATTCAAATTCAACCACATGAAATACAGGCATCCAACAAACCACCTCTTGTAAGTGCTTTTTATTGCAGCAGCCGAAATTTAGTATATTTGTAGGTGTGTGGCCCGCCATGCTTAGCATGAATAGCAAACTAATGTAAATCCTGTATTACAGAGTTTGATAGCAAAGCTCACATATATATGAGAGAAATCTGTGCAGGCCTCTGGTAGCACCAAGGTCCCAGGTCAAGCAAGTACAAACTGCACAGGTGATATGAATATAGAGAATGATGCACAAAGAACTCCCTTTTTGAAACTCATCTGCTATTCAAATAAATCAAACCCATATCCACTGAAAGGCTTGGAAAGATGGTACAGGGCTTTAGAAATGGTCTATGTTGAACGTGGTATCTTTTTTCCAATCCTTATAAAGAATTATTTTCCTATGTTTGGTAAGTTTAGCTGCACAGAATTTATGTTAAGACTGTGTGGAAAGGAGTACAGAATTTCAGGTGTCAAGCTGAGAAAATGGTTTTTAAATATTTCTGTGATACAAAAGCCTCCTAACAAAGAGGCAAATGCATCACCCCCTCAGTCTTTTTTCTCGTTTATGAAATAAGTAAACATAAACTCTGAATTCTCATTTTCAGCAAGTACATTAGTAAAGCCAAAGTGACCTTGACCTTAGCTTTGCTAATTCCCAAACTCTGATATTTATTCCTAGAATAGATTGTTCTCATTCATACCACATATATAAATACTGCAAACCTTTCCAATGCCTTGAATTAGAGTGTAAGTAAATAGCTAGTTTTAATCTACATAATATTTTTGAGAGCAGACATTCTGTGCTATGACTATTAAGATATTCCCAGCAGCCATTTCTATAATACTAAAACCTCTTATATATATTATTTAAAGTAACAGTATCAGCCAGGTCTTGTTATATGCCACAGAAACTTTAAATAATAGAATACAGCATGGATAAAATCTGCAATAATAGTAACTTAGGCAAAATTAATTTAAGTAACAGATAACATCTGGGAGAAAATGCAATGATATATTGGTAAGTTATGCAAAGCTAATTTTATAATAACTACCACATCTGTGGAACTCACCTATTAGAATGCTTTACCAATCTTCTTTCCTGTTACTATTCTGTTTTAGAAATGTCCCTGTGTACTGTTTTACTGTTTTTTCTGTGCCTACATTTGTAAAAAGGCAATTTGCTACCTCTCAACAACAAGAAAAGTGCAGAACAACACAGCACTTTCTATACAAACCTGTCCTTGTGCACACTTGTACCAGAAAGAATTCCAGAGCAGGATTGTGGCACAGGACTGTGCTCTGGGAGCAGTGTCTGCACCAGCTGAGTTCTCAGCCGGGCTGGTGCTGCCAGGCTGGGGAGGTGGTGCTGACCCATCCATCCCATATCAAGCTGTGCTGGCTTCCCTGGCCAGGCAGCCTCCTGGCACCCCACCTCACCTCAGAATTTGTAAGAATAGTGCACCTAATAATGCACCTAATTGTCCCTTCAGTCTCTTTCAGAGCAGCTGACACTGATATGCCAGCCACATTTGTGCAACTGCCTCACAGTGTCTTTATGTTTGAATTCCCGTGGACCCGTTGGACTGCAATGTGCAGGAAAATATTGCCAATTAATTTTTAAGGCATTATCATCTTGCCAAACTGTTTCTCACATTTCGGTAGTTATATTGATTCAAGAGGACAGTTTGAGTAATACATCTTTGTCATAGTGAATAATGCTCACATAATGACAAATCTTCAGGAATTAAAAAAAGGAGAGTGAAGTTTTTAATGTAGGTCAGTGGAAGTAATTCACCATAAATTTACTCAGACTTCAGAAACTAGCAACATTTTTTTAAAGCTTGTGTAACTGTATAAAACTTAGTGTCTCCTTCTCTGTTTTTAAATAGATTTTACTACAGAACCATTGGTGCTATTAAACATGAGGTTTTGTTCAAAGGAAACACAAAGACTTAATTGTATTTTTTAAAGGAAAGTATTGCATCAGAAGGATTCATTTAAATACGTTTGTTGGCTTCAGGCTCTCACCACAATTCATTCGTTCTAATTTTCCCCTGGACTTGTTAAGGACACAATGTATAGAAAGGAGCAATGCAGAATGGCATTTTTAGGTCACTATATTTTGGCTGTAAACTGTAGTCCTGCTCATAAACTTGTTATTACTAAACAAAATGCTTCATATTCTACATTGAAGTTTCACAGTCTTTAAAAAAACTTTTGGCTGAATGTTGGACTATTATGGCTCATTAAAGAGACTAGTTCTGCTGTAATTTCGTTATTTCTTAATCATCCAAGGGTTATTATTAGACATGGAACAGATGAGTAAAGAATGGCTCTCTGTAAAAAGACGCAGTGAAGTAAAAATATTATTCAGAAAAACAGAACCTCTGAAAATCTTATCCGTGCAACAAAAGTGTATTCAATTGGCTTGGAATTAATTCTAAAAACATGGTCTATTTTTATTACATAATTTGACTTTTTTTTTTTTTTAATTTGGACTGAAGAGAATAAATTGAATGATAATTTAATCTGGATAAAAATACATTTTGAGTGAATAGGTAACTAAGCAAAAAATATTATTTTAGGGAAACAGAAAGTAATTTTGAATTGTCATCCATTTCAGCTAATATTTTAATAAGAAAACATAAGATAAGCTATCAGAGAAAATTAAAATAGTTGCTAAATTTAAGAAGCTCTAATTAAAAAAAAATAGAATTTGAAAACAGTGTCTTTATTTCTGAAAGAAATACAATTTTAATCAGTTTTTTCATTTTGATAGCAAATACAAACTTTCTGACTTTTGTGAGTATGTAGGTACTGACAAAGTGCTGAAAATTTGAATTACAAGTGATAAAGGAAAATGCTTCTATAACTCATTTTTCTCCTCAGTTATAATCTGCAAATTTTTCTATCAGCCTGTTAGGTTCTTATAAATATGGGCTAACACTATGTACCTGTTTTACTGAGCTCACACATAACAGGGAACCTTGGAGGTAGTGACTGAGTCCAAACAGAAGTTCTGAAAAGCTTTTAGGACTACAAAAGAGATTTCTATTGCAATGAAGTGGCTAGGTCTAACTTTGTATTTTCAGTTGTTGCTATCTCTTCTGCAGATGTATAGAAGCTTTAATATTTTCAACATGTTAACTGTAGCAAGTAACTAAATGAGTCAAATATCAACCTAGCTACAATTTCAAAAGTATGAGGAAATTAATTTATGGGAATTGCAATTACCCTGATGTGAATTAATGTCGTTTACTTACGCCATCCAAGCAAAATGCTGTTTGTAATCGCTGACTCAGAACTGGAACATCTGCCTTCTATTCTCAATGGGCACTTCCCCTGTAGAGGCCCCTAACACACCATTTCAGTGCTGTACCCCGCTCCTTGCTTGGTCACAAATGCCTTTTTTCACCCTATTTGGCACATATGTTCTCTGTCATCCATTTTTTTAAAGTAGGACACAACACCTTGTTCCTTTAGAGGACACAGGGCTTCCTTCTGCATCACTCCTGAGAACCTGAGCATGGACTTGGTGCTTCATGCAGCTGATCCGTGGGGGAAGAGCCATGCCCTTGTCAGAGCATTCCTGGAGCTGCAGGTCCCATGGTCCCCCTCCCTGCAGTGAGGTTCCCATGGTCACAGCAAAGGAGCAAGAAGAAGCAGCAAAACTCGGACCATTAGCGACTCTTAAATTATAGTTACATATTAAAATAGTTTCCTTAGGGCCTTATTTGATTTAGTGTCACTGCAACTTCACTCCAACTGACTCCTTTTATACTCCCCTGCAATTCCAAACTCCAACAATGTCCCTGTTCAGAAGTGACAAATTTGCACTGGGAAGACAGAATGTTACCTAAGTACTGTGTTTTCTAAACGTAATTATCCACATGAGTAAGAATCTGTAGTGTTATGAAATTATGAAAATCATCAGTTCTTTCCAAGCATTATAAAGAGGGCCCCTTGAGATGCAACTAGAAATTAAAGTTGATCTATAATCATTTTCAGAATGTTTTCCAGTTCTGAGCACCTGGATAGTAACAGAAAAAGTATTGTTTTTTGCTGTTTGCCAACCATTTCATTTCCATTTTCAAAAAACTGCAAGAAACCTCCGAGCAATAATTAAGCATAAATTACTTTCATCTTTTTTTCTTTTTTTCTATTTAATACTACCAGAATGAGATTGAACTTGACCAACCTGCAGTTTCCCCCTCAGCTTCAGCAACAGAATCTCAGGTACAGTTTTGTTCCTTTTCGTTTACTTTTGTGGGGTGGGAGGAGGTTAAGCTGTTTTTCTATGAATTTCCATTGGATCCCAGTCACTGATGGCATTTATTCTCTAGGATAGTATGCATTCTCTTCTAAGATTGAATGAAAAGAGTTTTAATGCATTAATTGGTCAGCAGAGAACATCTCTTTGAGTGAGCCCAGCTGGGCTCTTGCCCTGTGGGAGGATGTGTCTGCCTGGCCTGGGCAGTGTAAGACA
The DNA here is from genome assembly GCF_048771995.1 of Taeniopygia guttata. Classification (NCBI taxonomy): domain Eukaryota; kingdom Metazoa; phylum Chordata; class Aves; order Passeriformes; family Estrildidae; genus Taeniopygia; species Taeniopygia guttata. Next base: position 7,933,839 of record NC_133031.1, on the reverse strand, counting down.
GCCATGATGGTCTCTGTCAAGGCAGCACTTCCCAAAAGCAGCTCTGTGTGTTGTTGCCTTTCTTTGTGCTGGTGCTGTTGGGTCTCATAGAGGGCAGGAAGATGTTCTAACTCAGTGTTTCCTCTGGCTGGTTGCTACCAGGGGTCTGACCAGGGGGATTACCTGCAAGAGCCCTGTCCAGAGGCAGCATCTTCCGAAGCGGATGCTGTAGCTGGAGTCACCGCTGAAGATGAGAAGTCTGCAGTGTGTGAAATCCCAAATGAAATTATTGGCAACCTTGAGGTACTATTACTAGAAAGCTATTCACTAATTCTGTCTATGGTTAATTAGCTAGCTCAGTCTTAATGAATATAAACTGTGTTTGTGCTAAAGCTGGCAAAAAGCACATCCATATGCTGTAAAAATGTGAATTAGCCTCTATAAATAACTCCTAGTTTAGTCAGCTTACATATGATGAGATAAAAAATACTCAGTAATATGACAACATATATCTTCAGCCTTACTATGTGTCAAAAACACAGGCCAAATCCTGCGCTCAGTGATGTCAGTGATAAAATTCCTTCTTAGGGGTTCAGGACCAGCTGCTGTGCTAGAGAATATGCAATGTGTGCTTAATATAAATTGATAGATGCATCTATGTCACACATCCTTCAATTTGTGTAAGAAATTACTCACTTATGCCAATTTTAGGCTTTGTCTGGTAGGTGTGTGACTACACAAGAGCTGCCTTAATGAAACAGATCAGCTGTCAGTATGTGGTCTTCAGACTCTGAGGGGTCCATAATTTCTTTCTGTGAGGTTCATGGAAGGGAAAGAAGCTGCTGTCACTGGAATTAACAGGAGATGATTGAAAGCCAAATCTGCTAGAACAGATTTGTACCAAGGAGCTGCTGGAATTTGGTCTTACTGGCAACAACCAGGTGACATTAGGCACTTTGAACTTCAGATACAGCACATTAGACACTATTGACTAAGCAGCAGTTTAATAAATACCTAATATTATCTGAAAATACTGTGGTATTGGTAAATTGCTTTACTTGGACTATGCATCAGTAGGGAATAGAATTACTATATTAATTAGTTACAGTTATTATATTAATATATGAATTAGAATAGATTAGAGCATTAGATCTACCTATTTGAGTTCTTATTCCATGTCAACACATCTTAAGAAATGGGAGGAAATTTCTGGCCTGTGTTATCTCATTCCTGTCCCTACCAATAGAAAAGAGTACATACCTGGTTTTTACTTGACCTTGATGCCATTGACATCAGTGCTAAGAGTTTTTTATTTCTTTACAAGACTGTACTTTTTCTTTTTTTTCTTTATTTTTTTTTTTTTTTTGGCAACTCTGGTTGTACACAAAGTAATTTCCCCTGAGGTTTTAATTCTTTAATTCTGATACCAGTGTATCGTTTTCACCTGTTTTCTCAGTTTCTTGACCTCCGAAGAAATCTTATAATTAGATTTTTACCTGATTCATGATAAAACTCATACCATTTTTTGTTATGTGTGAAATATGGTTTCACAATCTGCATTATGTCTCAACATAACATAATTAGAGCAACAGGCAGCTGTTGCTCTACTTGAGTCTAGAAAATAACTTTTAGTCAGGTATCACAGTGTTGTCACTCAGTGGTCTCAGCTGTGGCCATAGCAAAGTGTGGTGGCAGAGGATTTTCAGTGGAGGTAGGACCAGAGACAGAGGTGTGTAAAAACTGGAGAAGAAAAGGCATCTGGAGTGGCTGGGAGTTGATTAGCCTAGAGGATCACTGTTCCAGCAACCAAGTCTACACATCACATAAAGGGATGAAGACATACTTGTTGATTCTTGGATTGAATATGGTGAAGGCCATCTCCAAAGATACAAAGCTGAGAGAGAAATGCCAGCCTTTTGGTTCTAATCTGAGCTACTGAGAACTTTGAAAACATTTCAGCTGTGGTTACTCATTGATATATTGCAGAATAACAGTAATAGGGATTTCTAGGACTGGCAAGCCTCAAAGTTCCTAAAATGTCAACTTACTGCAAGCACTTCTGGTACAAATCCATTTGCTTTATCAAAGTTACCTGAATTACATTAAGACTGTTACTCTGAGTTTTGGAACAGTTTATATAGAGTCTGTAAAAGACCTGTGAACCTGTCCTGGTTGTTTGAACAAAACTTTATGACTCTTAGAAATATTGTCATTGCACTCCTTCCATTTCTCTTGTATTTTTGCAGCGATCAATGCTCATACTGAAAAATATACATAAATTACCCATAAAACACCAGTGTTTGTGGCCCTTTTTCCTGTGATTCCACATTTCCAAATGCCATACAATCAGAGATTGCTATGCATTATCACTGCCAAAGATTTCATTAGAATACATCACAACCCCTGTACCTTCCCCACAAATGTTACATTGCAAATTAAACACTCAATGTCTACGGTAGTGTGGATTTCCAGAGTGAGATGCATATTCATAATTGTGTTTGTAATTAAGACAGACAAGCAGCATCACAGAAATACATTTTTTTATTGTTCATTTTCAGTAATGCTTTTTAATTCCAGCACTGTTTCAATAAAACACATTACACTAGAGAACAAACATCTGCATCAAAGGAAAACAGTAGGAACAACCAGATCCCAAAGCAATTTTTCTGATTTGGTGTCTATTGATAAAGACTGTCTGAGAATACAGGAAAATTAGCCTATCTCCCAAGACAAGGTTACGTGAGGAATGGCTGTCCCAGATCACTTCCTGCTCATGGCAGCCATGCCATCCCTTGGAATTGTGCACGGCAATGTGATAACATGTTATCACGTAAGGACAGACTGGAACACTGTTCTGTCTGCAAAACAGGAAGGTGTGGAGGATAATGTCTGCCTTGCTGCTCTACACTGTGTCAAAACCACAAAGACAATGTGCAGCCTAAGATAGCTCCATCATAACCACTTCTTTCTTCTGATTTTCTTTACAGGCAGACTTCAATGAAAAGCTGCAAATGCAGGAAGAAGCTTAGACTTGGAGAAGAGAAAAACTGAGAAGTCCTAAATAGTCAGATAAGAAAGGTGATGCTGAGTTTTGCAGGAATTGGTCAGCAGGGGATGGCACATACAGAGGCTGGCTCACTACCTGAACCAAATTATTTTTGTATAGAGGAAAATGGTTCTATTAACATTTACCTGGAAGTATTTCATCCCAGTCCCTCAAATTTACAGTGTTCAGCCAGCATTGTTGTTTAGTTTAGACTTAAGTTGAAGATTATAAACAGAAGGACACATAATTAAAACATGTTGAAGTTCAGTTTATTTCTGAATACAAATTCTAAGTAAAAAAAAAAAAGCTGCAGTTTCATTCTCCCAGTTGTGAAATACTTAGCAGTTTCTGCTTTACACCTTTGTTTTTTTTCAGAAAATGTTGCTACAAGGAAAATACATAGAGGGAAAACATTATTTTGAGGCACTGTAGATATAATAAGGAAAGAATTTAATTAACATGTAATTACGCACCTTGCACTGTAGCTATTCATTAATAATATGTATGTTATTTTGTTTTAATTTGCTTCTTAAGCTTTAATACAAATTTAATAGCTTACACTTCTTTCTTTCCACCATATTAAAATTGCATAACTGAAGAGTTTGCACTTAAGTATTCGAAGAAGAGTTTCTTTAGATTTCAGTGGATTTTTTTCTGGAATGCATGTATCCTTTCATCTGAGAATGTTTCCATATTTTGTCAGACGTTATAGAAATGTTTCATGCTCAAAGGATTCCAACCAAATAAATGACCTTAGAAGAGCCTGTTGAACATCTATGTTTCAAACTTGCAGCCTGTATTTGTTGTGTCACAGAACTGTGCCCTAGAAAGCATGAGAAATACAAGTCATGATTTGAAGCGTAAAGGCTGGATTGGATTGCACGTTTAGTGGAATACATGAGAAACAGAGTATTTATTAATTGCATTTTCATATTTATTTACCACTAAATAGGAAGTTAGATTTTGTTTGATTAAACTTCATCCTCATTTTTTGGTGGTCGTAAATGAAAAAATTTGCAAGTCTGACTCGGCCATTCCAAAGAAGAAAACAACTTTTAGCAGTTCTACTAAAAGGTCTGATTTGATGCTGCCTGACTTTCAGGGGCTGCTCCTGGTGGGCACAGCGCTGAGCATGCAGCTGGAAGGGTCATTCCCATGTGCTCAGCAGGACGTGATCCCACAGCTGAAGACAACACCCAGCAGCTGTGCCAGGGCACCAGGAGCCTGGGTGTGCCCTGCAGAGTGCGTGCCCAGTGTGGGCATGGAGCTCCTGCAAACCAGTGGTTCACTGGTTGAAGGGACAGAGCATTTTCCTTGGTCTCATGCACTGAGAAAAATTCTTCCCCTGGTACACAATAAGAAGAAGTAAAAACAGAGTAATGATTCGCTTCCAAGTTCTCTTGATTGCTGTTTCCAGTGCTGGCCAGAAAATTAGTGAGAGCTTCCCTTCAGCTATTAAAAGCTGACTGTTCTGCTTTGAACAATGAATGAATTATTGAGGCATTAGTAGTTTTACCTTTAAAAAAAATTTTTGATTCCTGGCTATGTTCTTTGTTGTTTTGTTCCTATGAAATGCAAGTTTTTTGTTAATGAAACTTTCTGAAATCAGAATGTCCTTTATTTTGATACATAAATCCATCTCCCAAGACATTATGCTAATGTCACCATTTTCCTAGTTTTGAACTCAAAGGTGAGAACAGAACTTTTGAAGAGAGCTGTCCATATGACAAAGAGTATTTAAAATACTTTTTAGTGAAAATGTGTTATTGGCAATTTAGCATTGTTTAGCACTTCAGACCTAAATCTGAGGGCTGCAACATTCCTGCTGTAGTGCTAAACAGAAAGGGACTAACTATGGTTTATATTAAGACCAATGCTAGACAAAGACTTTTGCCCATAGCTCTTTCTCCCTCTCCCAGATTTTATAAAACCTCTGGGAAATTTTGAAGTGCTTTGAAGATGAGAAATAGTATATGAACCTCAAGTATTACTGTGATGATTTGTTAGCAGTCAATCTTAGTACATATGCATAACAGCTGAGGTAGTGCAGAAATCCAGAGTGAAGTCCAAATCCCACAAACCATATTCGTAACCAACTTTCTGCTGAACTAAATAATGCTACCAATAAAGAATAGACCCTGGGATTTTTTGAGAGTGGGAAGGAGGATGGTTAGGAGCCTGAGGAAGGCAAGATGAGTAAAAGGTAGACATAGCATCTCTCTAAGCAGTCAGAGTGTGAGTTCTGACACAGCATATGAACATCGAATTGAAGAATTCTTTAATGTCTTCAGAATGTTAATATGAAATGCAAAACATCATGCTTTGGATAGATGGGTAGGAACAAAATGTTCAGATGCAATATGGTGCATTAGGAACAGTCTCCATTCTGTATTCCTGGCTTTCCCATTGGTTTAAATCAAGCTTGCTGTTTCTCCAGTCTCTCATGTCATGTTGAGTTACTGCTGTAGTCATCTCTAAAAATAATTATGCTGTCATTCCTGGGACCTACACTTGAGGCTTTGGTATTACTATCATCGAGTTTTTTGGGTTTTTCTGCCACATTGTTGATCTAACAAAGTTCTTTACAATGCATATACATAGAATAGTTCTTAACAGGTTCCCACCCTACAGAGCTCTCAATTTAAAGCAGATAATTCTTGTAGAAATGAAGGGAAGAGGTGTTGTGTTCTACCTTGTCTGCCAGAGAAGTGGTGGTTTTCCAAGGGCAGAGGACAGATGAAGCAGTATAATTTCTCCTATATAAGGAATAATATTAATGCTTTTTAGCATCTTCATGGCAAAATCCTGGTCTGTACTAGCATTTTATAATGAGACAGTGCACAACTAGTAATTATCCTCCAGTAGAAGAAAGGCTGTATTTTCAGGCAGTGCTTTTCTGCATTACACTGACAGTGTGATGGAAGTTTAGATGGAAAGCAGATTTTCTAGTAAGAAGCTGGCTTGAAAGTGATGGGAGAAGAGGCAAAGAGAAGACAGGTTTTTTTACCTGTTTTGTAGCATTTTGTCATGACCTTTTCTTCTCAAGCCTTTCTTCTCTTTTTTTGCACCGAATTTTGATTTGAATTTGAAAATTGCCACACTTTTTCCTTCCTAAAATTGTAACTGGCATTCCTAGAAAAATTGTTTTCCTAGAAAAGCCACTGTGCATAGGCTTCAAATTCAGCTTTTCGTAAGTGAGAATAAGACATTTTCTTCAATAACCTACACTGCCAACCTGACCACAAAACATGGGCAAAGTCAGCACTGGCCTGTTTTAATCAGGCTCTTCAGCACATGATCCAGCTGACTACTCAAACATGGTCATCTAGATGGGTGTGTTGTACTTACCTGAAAAGCCTCTGGAGCACAGGTTTGGCCCTGGGCTGACCCAGAAGGGTGTAGAAGAGAGAACCACAAAGTTCTGTCAGCTGGCAGTCTAGGGAGGGCTGTGTTCAAGGTGAAATCCTCTCTGCTTCTCCACCACTCTTCACAAGGAAGTGACAGCAGTGACAAAACACTGTGCTGCTTGCCACGAACAGCTCCAAACTGAATGTTTGGAATGAGCATTTCAGCCCATTTTGTTGTGGCACTTTGAGTGCGCAGAGCAAGCTTCAGGCTCCAGCAGTTGTGGATTCAGATCACATGTACAAAAAAAAATTCAAAGGATAGTTGCAGTGACTCATGTAATTGCGAGTCCCATTCAGATGCAGAGCCTTACAGAGGACATGGAATTAGTAATGCTGCAGAAAGAACAGAATGTAAAATATTTCCAGAGTAGAAACAACCTGATATTTTACATAGTGGACAGCTTTAAACACAGTAGTGCTACTCTAAAGCCTGTGCTGTCCTTGACTCAACAGAGGGTGCACTAAATGGGAGGTTTGTTCATATGCAATTCTTCACTCACTAAAGTTGCTAGGAGTTCTGTTTATTTTTAATGTGTTTTTGAATGTTTCTGCAGCTGACTCAAAGAACAGAAAAGGAAAAGGTGAGTTGTTACAAGCACCCCACCCAGAAAGGGTAGGGGGAGCAAGAAGGGACACCTGTGGCCTTGACATCTGGAGGCTGTGAGGAAGAATGGTCCAAAAAAGTTATTCTCCTAAATGAGCATGGCACTTCTGTGTTCCTGGAGAAAGGCCGGTGGAGCTGTATCCCTTCAGGATGCCAATGTGCATGGTCATTCGTGGTGGGAGCCTCTAGAGGTTGCTTGCAGCACCTTTTAAGGTGAGCCTGTTCGTCCAGTGACTGCAAAGGTGGCATCAGGGTTTTGCTTCCCTTTACTGAGGTTGGTCTACATGAGTATCTCAAAGTTCTCATTTCTCTTTTTCCAGCCATTTCTGAAGATCTTTCATACAACATTTTCTTGACATTTGAATCTTACATGTTTTAAACTCCAGCCAAGACAATTTTCTTTTCTATTTTTATGATTGTATTGATTGTAGTATAAAAAATGTCTTATCTGAGTAGAGCAGGATCCAAGTATCCCAAGCTGCTACCTTTGGCATTGGCTGTGGGAGATGCTTAGCAAAGAGCATAGGAGCAGGGCATCCTAAGGGCATACCCTTCCATGGACTGGTGCTTTATACACTTGTGGAGCCAGAGTATGCACCCATCAATTGAAATCAAGGGAGTTTGTCTAGTCTGTTTTTGACCTCAGCTGTGCTCCTGCCTACCATACTATGCAATGACAATAAGTTCCACGCTATCATTTTTGTGTTGGTGATGAATGCCAGCTGCAGTGGATACTGAAGGCTCACATTTCCTCAGCTCAGAGGCTTTCAAGATCCTCAGTTGTTGTACTGGTGGCTTGTGTGTCTTGAGAGTGGATAACCAGGAAGGCACTGACTTTTCATGTACAGCAGGAGCAGCTGAGACCCAGGTAAGAGAAAGTATCTGTCAGTCTCTACAAGACTCAGCCAGCATTTACACCCTGTTACTGTTTGTCACTTCTTTTTATGCCATATCTAACTTGGATTAATCCTGCTGAGCAGAGATGCATCATTCAGTCTTCATGTGTGTGTCAAGGGACACACAAGTGGCCCTGCCTGGACAGAAGGATAATGACAAAGGGAGGAAAAATGACCATCTTTGGTCTGTCAGGCAGACAGCAAATAGTTTGCTATTCCAATCATCAGAGCAGCAAGTTTCCTTGGAGCATGTAAGTCGTGCATTTCCACGCAACTCTGAGAGGAAACTTTGCCCTTTGATTGTTTTCCAAAGAAATGTTCTCAATTTCTTTTCTGCCAAATTCATATTACAGATCATGCTAACAAATTTTCCCAAGCCTTCTTGACCTTCTCCCTCCTTTCCAGTAGTAAAAGAAATTTCCCTCACGGCAGGGAGATGTTGAAGATTGCTAAATTTTGCTGATTTAGGAACAGACTGAATGAAACAAGCTTAAAAATATGTAGATAGCACATTTCAGAATGCAGTTAGCTCCGCTGGTAAGGAAAATGAAACTTGTGATAATTCTGCTGTTTGACAGTGTGTTAGAAAATTGCCTGCTAATGGGTGGGTGGGGAGGCTGCACATGCTCCCTTATGATGATGGCAGAAGTGTGTGTATGGCCCTGGGAAGCCCTGATTTGGGAGGATATTGGTTTTGATTTCTTTTTCTCCTTATTTTTCCAGTAAATCTGTGCCTGTTCTCGCCGAAGTAAGACAAGGTAACAGCAATACTTTGCTTCAAACGAGGTGTTTTATGTTGATTGGAGCTTGGGGGGCTCAGTGTTCAGTAGCACCACTTCCTCTGTAACTGACTAATTTGTAAACAGCAGAGTGAGCCTGAGAGGCCTCCAGCCTGAGTGAGGATTTGGGGTGTTTTCTGAATGAACAAGGTGAGAGGAAGACACCCCTTTGCCGTGCTTCCCTGCTTTTGACAGTTCTGGTATGCAGTCGTCACAGGGCAGTTTTGCCACTAACCCATTTTTCACTAGAGTTTTCTTACCCAGTATCTGTCTGGATAAAAGAGGGATGCAGATTTTTGTGTTGGTTTTGCCCTGAAACCATTCCAGCCTTTTTTTGAAATGCCACATTTCAACTTAACAAATCGCTGGATCATGCAGTTCTGATGCCCCAGAAACCATTTTCAGTGACATACTACAAAAGCAGGACTGATACAGATCTCCTGACTGCATTTCAAAGACATACCTTTGGATGACAGGGTTGCAGATGAGACTTTAATTCTTTAGAACTCAGTGGAAAGATGTTCATTTACTACCAAAGGCTCTCACTTTAATTTTTGTATCTTCTACTCTAATTTTCTGTAAGTAATATGGATATGGGGGCTGATCTGCTATTAAAGTAGGGGGATCAATTATTCAAGTGAATTCTTTACTATCTATGCCAATATTTCTGTGAAATTATTATGATGTAGGGCTACATGAAGGTATGTCTTTGTAATATATGTCAGCTTTCAATACTGTCTCCCAAATATAAATTATGAGGAAGATTTTTAAGCCCGTGATCTCAGTTTTAGTAACTCCCTACTCAGACAAAATGTTCCTTGATCCCACTAGGCATATTTACCGTGGTGTGATTCAGGTGGGCTGAGCTGGGCTGGGGCTGGGGCGGCAGCTGCAGCTGGAGGGGAGCTGGGCAGGAACCAGGACAGCCAGATGAGCCCCTGCTACTCCCACATGCTGAAAGGTGGCTGCCACACCACGGGGGAGCCTCACTTCTGCTGAGGGTTTTCCCTGAGTAAAAACAGAGTTTTAAGCATGAATCCATCAGGCTCAAAGAGAGAATTGGGATCTGTTTGTACATCCCTGCATTGCGTTCTGAGCAGGTTAAACACGTGTATGTGTGATGGTATTGAGAAACAGAGTGATTTAGATGGATGCACATTATTCCTCAGCTCTGTGTCAACAATCAAAAATGAGCTTTTGGATTTATTAGTTCCCAATCCTGCACCTATCTTAAATCATTACCATATAATAAGGACTCTATGTGGTGCATTGTCAATAAAACCTAATATTGAGAAGATTACCAATCGTCTAGTGCAAATGGAGAGCACTGTAAATTATTTAGAGAATACGTGTCAAACGTTAAAGCTGTCTAATACCTTCTAAAGTAGGTTGATACTCATAAATCTAAGATAAACGACCTGTAAAACCACTTAAGAAGAAATGATACTCATTTAATCAGGCTTCCAGTGGAAAGACTGGGTAGGAGAGCAATTCATAAGGAATTATGAAATCTCTTCTAATTCAGGGCTTTGTTGATACAGAACGCATTTGAAACATACATTTGATAAGCAATTTTGGTTACTTGAAACTACTGTTGTAACAGCACTAAATTATGGCCCCACTGAAAAAAGAAAAGATCAAAGGGCATTTTTTAATGGTTTATTGAGCTCTTATTTTTCCAGATTCAGCACTGTGTGTATCAGATGGAGATATAAAAAGTATTCATTGGAACTACTGTTTTGCTTAATTACAGGGATGTGGTGTTGAATTGGCTTCTGTCGGTGTGTGGCTGTCCATACTCACTGATAACAGTAGATTCATTATTGCATTTTCCTGAGAGGAACAAGTCATCATTTACTGGGACAAGCCTGGTAACAAATATCGTGAAACAATCTCCATGTTTTCACAGAGCTGAGTGTTAACTTGCATGAACTTGGTCTGTTGAGTTTAGTGGTCTTTTCTACTTTTTTTCCCCCCTCAGACCCACTTGAAGGGTGGCTAAATATGTGTGGCAGAAAAATTAGGTCATGATTTTCACTACCAAAGGTCTGATTCTTCAGTTCTTGCGCAGACAAAACTTCCATTCCCTTCAATATGGTTTTAAGGCCACTTGTTAATTCCTGCTTATTCTTTTGGCTCTGTGCGTGCCCAGAGCTCAGCGTCACTGCCAGCATTTATTAGAAGTTGACGCAGAGCTTTTCTTGAAGCGACTGTAGTGGTATATTTAGCCATGGAGCAATCTTTCCAAAGAGCACTGTGCTGTGACTCATGTGACTGCTGCTCTGCTGACCCTAGCAGGCTTACTCATCGTTTACATAGTGGCAAACAAGATCAGGTTCTGGCTTGATGCCTTATTTCCCTTGATGCAATAAATGTGCTGCTTGCACATGCATTTTACTTCAGTTCACATATTTTAAGATAAACTGGGAATCCAACTTCTTTTTTCTTACTGTGAAAAATAAGGGTGCTTAACTGCTTCTCTGAGTGGAATTGGTGAATGACATGCAAATGCAGCTCAACCCTACATAACTTGTTTGTACTGCAAAAATAACTGTGGCATGGCATGATTATGGTTAAAATGCATTATCCATCACCTTCTTTCTTCTTCCTTGCTCTCACAGAGAGCAAAACACAGATGCAAGCACACCTATGCAACAGCTGTAGTCTCATCCAGTCATAGCAGTAGTGTTTGGAATGGTTGGGTTTGTAATGAGCAGGGAGGGCAACCTTGGCAGCACATTCCCACTGGTAAATTTTTGAGATACTGAAGTCTATCTAAAAAAAATCTTGTTGATTTACTTTCTACTTTCTTCTCAGCTGGCATAAAGAGTAATTTTACTAAAATACCAGTTAAACCGAGCATACATTAAAGATAATTTCAGAAATCTGTCAGCCTCAAGAACATTGCTTTTCCATTTCCTGAGAATACCTTGGAGTAACTGGCTTTGCTACTCTGAAGCAGAACAGCTGTTGTGTGTATGTGTTGTATTTGCATTGTGTGGGGCAGGGTATTTGTTATTAGTTTAAAAAAAAGAAAAATCAGAGGCAACAGCTGGACTGACTTTCACCTGGTGGTTACAGGATCTGTTGCATTTTGCTGTTGACAGAGAGCAGAGGAAAATTCACACATGATTGAGAGCTGGAGAAGCCTCTGAGAGCTGGGAGCTTAAGCTTTCCATCATGTAAAATGGCTTGTGAAGGGTGAAATTGCTTGGAGTTGATCAATTTTTATTTAGGTGTCAGTGCTTTTTAAAATCTATGGGTTTTTTTAAACAAACTCTAAGGGACAATAGAAGGAGGGTGATGCTGGATAACTGGCTATTAGTTATTTTATGGCAGTGCAGTAATAGTTATTTTATGGCAGTCAGGTAACCAATTAACCAGTTATTCAGTGGCAGTTAACCTGGGAGATGCAGATGGCTGGGACTGGATGAGGTATCAGTGGTCTGTGCTGTTGAATCATGAAGAGCACTCAACAGGCAGTCGGGCTGGGGGCATCATGCACCAGCTGCAAACCCATCCCCAAGAGGCCTTAGCAGGGCTGAGGACTTGCCCCTCCTCTGCCATGTGTGGGAGACCCCCATTCCTCACTCACAAGCAGTTAAATCACATATGCACTCCTCGGTTATAATTAAATTAAAATCTCGCTAATTTGGCAGCATACCTATCGTGCTCTATCCTAGCAAGAAACTGTTATTTCTTCTTTTATTCTTTTTTGCTTGAAACCCAAGCCATCAATGACTTTCAAAGAAAAAGGAGGGTTTTTTCTTTAGAAAAAATTCTATTCAAATTATTCATGATTTCTATCAAGAATGAACCTTTCCTCTTTCAACTAGCAAAAAAAGGGGGAGTTTGATCTTCCTCGAAATCATTTGAGAACCTTGTACATTTCTTTCCAGAACTAAAACTTTCTTACAAAGCTTTGGATATTCAGTGGAATAATGCCTATTACATAATTGAAGCTCAATACAATACCTTGGGGCTAATAAATGGTCTCCTGGTTCTATAGAAAATGTAATAGATCATAATAGTTCTTACTGGGACTAGGCCAGGCACAAATGACAAAGTTGCTTTTGAAAGTGACTTCTGGCCAGAAATACTCTTGGACCAGAATAATTCTCTTGACTGTCGGGGACATTTACTTCCTTTAATTTTCAGCCTAGATTTTATGTTGATCCTGTGCACCGAATAAAATCAAGCCCAACAGAGCTGCTACTGCAGCTGGCACAGCTGTAAATGTGAAGAAGGCCATTTAAGACAACTCTGTTTCACTGACTATGTTATTTGGAAAGTATGCAGATTATATTAAAAATGGCTTGGTATGTCTTTATTGTGTGGTTTTGGGTTTTTTTTTTAAGGAAGCAAAAGATTCTCCACTATCAAGTAGTTTATTAACATTTCTGATGGCAGCTCTTTTACTTAGAAAATAATTGTTCTATTGTGTGCTGTGAAGCTGCCTGTAAACAACTGGCAAAAGAGTACACTGGATTGTATTCTGCATGAAGAAAAAATCAAATTCAATTGATTTATCAAAGGGGACATTCTTTGATGGAAGGGAACCTTTTCAAACTTTATTAAAAATATTGAATAAACCATGAGCAATCAAAGTACATAATATGAACTCCTGCTTCTACTTGAATACAGTAAACCTTCAGAATAACTCATAAAGCAGGAGATGAGATGTCTAATAAAAAGAAATGCTCAGAGCAGCCTATTTCCAGACCTCTGTCTTGGTCTGGATCTTGGCTACACCATTGCAGTCCCACTGATTTTACTGGAGTCACTCTGTGTTTCCACTGGAGAGACTGGTAATAAGAATTGAGCCTTGAACCTTTTTTCTGTGACCAATTCAGAAGTATCCATGAAAAGACTGCCTGTCTTTTCATATAGGGTTTTTCCCTCATTCTGAAAGAAGAAATGAGATTGCAGTCAGCAAAGCTGCACAGTGATTAAAGATAATCTAGGTATGACCTGCAGGCTGAGTGACTGTCCCCTCTGTTCTAGGAGGAAAGCAATCATATGGCCAAATGCAGGATGGCTGGTGGGAGTGAAAACAAGTGAAATGGAAATTCCCAGAGCTGCAGAGAACACAGAACTCAAACAGGTGGGATAGCATGGCTCTGTCTTGCAATCAGCACTGAAATAATGGGCCCTGTGTGAAATACTATGTGTAAAGCTCAAGTGTGTTAGAAAATAAAATGCTCATATTTAGGGGCAAGAAAACGTTAGTGGTAATTTGATATAAAGGATAAAACAATTGAGGATAATAGGATAACAGTAACTGAAGGTATACAGGTAAAGAGTGAAGGAGAGGAAGCAAACACTCTGATTGATCAGGGCACAGTAACCTGATGTCATTTCAGTTGGGACACGAGGTAGAGCACACTCAGCATGTCTATATTCCAGGCTGCACCTCTCAGGGGGATTTTCACAGCCACACCCAACAGGGAGGTGGAGGTGGGTACTTGCTGCCTGGGGTACCTCTGGCTGGAAGGTGGGATGGAGAGCTGGGAGAAGACACCTGGTGGTGCCCAGCACAGCCTGTCAAAGACCTTTGCTCTGAAGGGAGCAATTCATAACTTTTTAGAGTAGCACTCCAGGCCCAACAGAGGTGGAAAAACCCACACCAACAAAAAACCAAAACAAACTCCCACCCTGAGAGCTTTTGCAGTGGGTCTATCAGGAAAACCTCTGTCCCTTGTGGGTTTTTTTCTCTGGAAATGAAGCAAAGAGAATTGCAGTGAAGACCCTTTGTCAGTCCCCAGCCAGGGTAAATATAAAACCTCTAAAACTCTGATTAGTTGTTTGGGTCAAAAGAGATCATATGCTATAAAAAAGCTGCTTTCCTACATGTCATCCCATCCTGTGCAGCACTGCTGTGGAAAGGACTTATCCTAAATACTCCATTCTGATATAGCAGCACATGAAAAAGAAAAAAAAAAAGACACTTTATTAAAAAAAGAAGCTCTTTCAAAGAGTGACAGATGAATGTAGTGACAGATTAATATAAATTTTAAAACCTGAACATTATCCTCTAAGGGGAAAAAGCTCCTAAATACAGATGCAAAACAAAAATGGCAGAGCAAAACCTCTGACAATGCCTTGCACAGAATCATTTATTAGGTCTCTGTAAGTGATCATTAACATGAAACTTACATTTAATCTAGTATTCAGCCATTCCCTTTCATCTTCCAGCTCCGTGTTTTTGTGGGAGACAGTGGTCCTTCAAGCTGCTTTTTTCTCACTGGAGTGAATGTGCAGGGGACATAGGTCAGAGAAGGGAATTTGAATAGCCCTGTTTCAAGCTCATCTCTCTGATTCTAGCTTAGACCAAAAGAGGAAAATGATCACTTCTTCTTTAGAGCTGAGCAAATTCTTTCCAAACCAAATAAGCCCTCAGCTGTCCTGTCAGCAGTACAGCCCTTTGGGTCAAAGCACAGGGGAGCAGTGTGTGAGCTGCAGTGGGCTCAGGGGTGCACAGAAATATTCCATTTCACTGCATGGATGTGCTCTTTCTGGGGTGTTAGCAACAGCACATGGGCTGGCTGCAGCAATTATTTACTTATGCTGCTATTGCCAAAGCACCCAAGCAGAGATTTCTAAACTAGCCCCATGTATCTGCCACACAGTGGTGTGTGGCCATCACTGACAATGTTGCACTGTGAACTCAGCTCAGTATCCTGGATTTCTGATGAAAACTGTTGCACACCTGCAGTAATATCTAAAGCCACCTCCTTGACCTGCTCTTAGGACTGCCTAGCTCAGGGAGGTTGGCAAGATGTGAAATTGCCTCCCCTCTTACAAGAACGTGGTTCACTGTTTCTCTCGGCCATGTTGGCACCTCTTGACAAATGTGGGTTGATGGCACAAGTATGGTATTCACTTTGCAGGTGTCCAAAACTCTGAGTGCTTTTTTCCATGTATATCCCATTGTGGTGCATGCCCAGCTGCCCTGCCAGTCTGCACTGCTGATTTCAGTGAGTGGAAAAAGCATTTCAAATTGAAAGGAGGTATTTTAAATACAGTCAGAAACAACATATAAAATGAACTCAAACAATCCCACGTAAAGTCCTTTGTTATATTCAAAGCACTTTCCCAGCTTGACATCTTTGCTTTTTTATATCCATATAAAATTCAAAATGTTATATTCCAGGGCAGTATCTGGATCTAAAATATAAATATATTGAACCCCAGACTACCTTTTTTGTGCTACTTCTTTGAAACAGGACCTGAAGTAAACTCAGTGTAAAGATCCAGAAAATTATCAAGAAAATTCTACTTATCAAACTTTGCTCCCTGTGGTCTTGTAAATAAAGAACTTCCCTGAAGCAAGCATGAGGAGCTCTGATAGCAGTGAGGAGCAGCCTGAGTGTGGATGGCTGTGGGCAGCAGTTCAGGACTACTTGGGGATGAGCATGAGATGCCTCAGGTGTCCCTTGCATGGCTCAGAACAAGTCAACCCTGCTCCTTGGGACAGGGCAGAGAGCTGGAGAGAGGAAGCTCAGTCCCATCTCCCAGGAGAACATCCAGGTTTGCACAGTGAAGGCCGGCACAACCCTGCAGGGCCTGGCAACCCTTCTGTTTCCTGACACCTTTTTCTACAATGAAAAAGGTCAGTGGAAATGGTCTGTTGTGTTCTATGCCCAAAATGTTGGTTGCTGCTTTCTCTACTGCTAATTGCTGATTTTAAATGACTTTGAAATGACCTCACAGTAACTGAGTGCAGGTTTGGGGCCTGTGTGTACAAAGAAGTTGAAGTGAATCAGCTCAGGGATGTTTGGAATAGGCATAGCTGGCAGCACGCAGCAAAGCGAACGGCTGGGTGAATTTGCATCTTGTTTAATACATCAAAAAAAGTTTTAAGCTGTGACTTGCAGAAGTCAAGCCAGGAACAATAAGCTTGTCTGGAGAATTCTGGTCTTAGAAACGAAAGGATACGGAACCCTGTCCAAGGTAAATATTGACATGACTCAGGATGAACTAGTAAAACGTTTAATGAAGCTGAAAATAAGGCATCTGGGATAGATGTTTATTGTTAAAAATGAAACATTCAAGCAAAAGTAGCATAGTGATGATGGAGGTTATTCATAGGGAAGCCAAGCTGGGGAAACAGCATCATCTGAAAAAAACTGACTCCAGCTATTTGTGAAACATGGAAAAATGTTAGAATTATAAGAGAGCTAAAAATGTAGGTGAATAGCAAACAGTTATTAAGGATATTCAGAGTGGATTTGGAGGCTGAATCATGCCAAGGGAGAAATTACTCAGGTGTCCAGAATAACTCTATTGGCTTTGAC
This sequence comes from Taeniopygia guttata, assembly GCF_048771995.1. Classification (NCBI taxonomy): domain Eukaryota; kingdom Metazoa; phylum Chordata; class Aves; order Passeriformes; family Estrildidae; genus Taeniopygia; species Taeniopygia guttata. Next base: position 7,916,831 of record NC_133031.1, on the reverse strand, counting down.
AGATTTCTTGATATTTGCCTTCATGTAATTGAGAGTTTACTCCCTTATGCCATATGAGGACTGAATATTAAGAAACCTGGAGGGGAAAAAAGCACTTTCTTTCCTTCCAGTATCATTCTCTTGATGATAGAGAATAGGTCACATTAACTTCACAAGGTGTTTCAGGAACACATTAGGAGCTTTTCCATTTCATGCAGCAGGAAAAGAAACAACCCTTTTAGAATGCTGTGAAAATAATCAGAAAAGTTCCATTGAACTGGGTATGGGAATGAATTGCGCTGCTATTTTGGAAGTCTTCCACCCAAGTCTATGGTGTTACTGGAATGCTCTGTGGAAAAATCTATGGCTGGGTGAGGCAACACTACCTTCCCATGCTCACCAGTGGTGGAGATACTGGGGAAGAGATGCCAGGAGCTGGAATTGCCTGGTTAGGTGTGCCCTATAAACCAGCTTTTTTCTACCTCAGAAATGTAACCTTAATGTGTAAAAACTGATCGTGTGCAAAAGGTACCTTTGATCTCTTCCCACGTTCCGTGCCTATAGTTGCAGTGGCACAAATGTCAGTTCAGAACTATCTGGTGATTATGCACATGCAGCTGCAGTCCCCCAGATGGCTTCCTAGTACAGTACAAGGGCACACATTCTTCCATCCCCAAGGCACAGGATAATCCGCACATCTGACCATGTGGCAGAAGGAGTAGAGGCAGGGACACAGGAGAAGCAGGGAGGGATGCCTGAAGAACACAGCAACTGAGAGAAACTGCTGTGCTGAGGCAGTGCAAGTGCCCTTGCTCCTTGGCTGCTTCTGATGGATTCAGGAAAACTGTAATTGTGTTTGGCTCTGCACCATCTCTCAAAGCCTTTATCCAGGGACAAAGTGAATGCTACAATCTCTCTTAGTCCTCCAAGCAGACTTTTGGAAAGCTGGGGTCTAAAATAATTGAAAACTTAGAGCATAACCATCAACTTCTTGGACTAGATTTAGAAAACCCACAGTCAACCCATCCGCTTCCTTCATCTCCTGTTCACTGAGGAGGTTTCCTTTGGCCAGGCTTCTTGTCAAGGCCACAATCAAATAGTAGTTGATGGTAGATTTTATTACTAACATAAACAAATAGCAGGTTATTTTGTTATTGTCCCAAGCTTCAGAGCTGGAGCTGGTCTTTGCCTCAGTGGGCTCTACCAGCACTGACATGCAATTGGAACGCGAAGGGGATGTTGATAATATAAAACATATGTTACTTATGCAGATCACTGAGCGTCACTTCAGTGCTCTCTGCAAAGCACCTCGGCCTGTTGATCCTCCAGCAGCCTCAGCCAAAATAACCCAAAAGCTGTACGTTCTCTGAGCCACTGCACAACAGCACAGCAGCATCCCAAAGGATGAACACCCTGGAAAAGGATGTTGACACAAGCAGCAGATATGTGGGATCATATGCTGGCATTGCTGTCTGAAACTCAGTGCAGAAATGTCTTCTCTGGGCAGAGCAAGAAGGATTTAGTGGCTATAAAAGCACATCTAAAGCAAATAAGGGATTTTTATTGTCATTTTCCCCCACACCATTTTATTGGTTTTGTGCTCATAAAAACATTAGCTGATTAACTCACTATCAGAAAGGCAAAGCTGCTAACCAGAAGCTGTGTGCAAAACCAGATACATGCATGCCTTGATAGTGGTAGCGTGAGATTTTTCTTTTCCTTCTTCCTTACTTTTAAACCCTGGCCAATATAACTCTTTTCTGTCATCATAACATTTGGCACTATTCCCATATGTACAGATTGCAACATCTGCAAGTTTTAAAAATTAATATAAAGTTCTGTAATTGTATAAGCCTTGCTCATTTTAATGGTCCTGAATGAGCAGCTCTGATGCAACCGAGACGCAGGCAGCAGATGAAGTGCTCTGCCTGTACTGAGCAAGCTGCTCCAATGGGACAGGATTTCTGTGTAGTTGGTGCTTGTGTGGGTGATGATCACGGTGTAGGATTGTGCTGTGGAGGAACACAGGATGGACTTGAGTTTCTGGCAAACAGAAATTCAGTAAGTTACCAGTAAGTGCAATCATGGGTGCCAAATTGCAAAGTAATCGCATTTGGTAGAGTTCATTTCTGTCATCCACAGTCCGTGGAGATCCAGCATGAAGGTGTGAGGTTTCACTTTGTCCATTTTAAAGTCACATTGTACATGGACATGTAGGTGACCTTTCATAGATCTTATTGAAAGCCATAAATACTTAGTCATTACCTACTCGGGTATGTTGGAAGTATGATTCAGTATTTCCAGGTTTATTGAAATACAAGCACTCAGCAAGCAGTTTTAGGAATGCTTTACTTTTCATGTGTGTATATAAAACCTTAGAGAACTCTCTGATTGTGGCATATTTCAGCATAAAGGAAGCAGAAATAAAATCAGGCCCTATAATTAATGTATTCAGTAACGGAGGACCAAAGCAGGAAGAGACAGGTGCTTTTCTGAAAAGAATGAAAGATCTGAGCAGCTGATTCATGGTGAAGTAATATGCTTTTAGCTGAGAATGTTTATTGTAGCTGAACCTCATGCCATCCCTCAAGCCAATATCTTAGATGAATCAGCAACTTGCTAGCTTTATCTCAGCTGTACCAATGGAGTTTATAATATTGTTCTGTCAGTGCTATTTATACATCATCACATGGCTGACTACTCCAGGCTGTGCTTTTTTTACACAGCCTTGGATGATGTCACTGTGGAGTAGGCAATTGTACTGAATAAAGGCTTTCTTTAGAGCAGCAACAATTAAAGCTGATGGCAGAGTACAACACCGGAGCCAAGGAAATACAGAAACAAGCTCCCCAGTTTTAAGGTAGCTCTAGAAGGGCTTTCAGTCTTTCAGTAGCTGGTCCCACTGGGAATTTGCTTGATGTCCTACAGCTGCCAGTGCCCACCTGGCCTTGGAAATGTGTAGGGAGCAGTGTGGTCTGAAGCCTGGGGCTGCTGGGCAGAGTGCTCACTAACCATGTAATTGTTTGGGGAAGAAAGCAAGCTCCTCCAAGAAAGAAGATCTGTGGATCCATTCTGCATCATTCACTAGGAGAAACAGTGTCAGCCTGGAAGTCTTCAGGCTTGCCATGAGTGTCTTCCAAAAGCCAAGGGACTGGTATCCATTGTAGTATGAAGCAGTGAAAGGATCTACAATTATTTGTAAAGGAAGATTCCAGCATCCTCATTGGATTGCCCTTTCATTTGTGATGAAATTCTTCACAAGATCCCTATTCCCCAGTGCACCATGTGTATGTCCAGCTGTTTATCATCATTCCATAAGGTCAGCAACATGTCAACATCAACAGCTGTGTTCTTCTCATTTGCTACTTGTATTGGAGCTCTCAGAGTTTATCCAGCACCGCTGCTGCTGAGCGCTGTCCGGACACGGCGTGTGTCACTCTTCCCTGGAAGCTGCTTCTCAGGAGCTCCCTCTGGACGTCCTCCAGGAAGCAAGGAAGAGAGTGTTACCTGCCAGCCCTGCCTGTGCTTTGCAGAATGACTGCAGTAATGAAGTGGTTTATTTCAGAAGTACTTATAAATGGGATACAATTACTGGCTACCTCAGAGACAGAGCTGCAACATGCTTGTGCTGTAGGTTCTGACCTCTCCTGCTTTGCAGACCTCTCCCTCCATTTTCCAGTGCAGGTTTAGACTCAGGTGTTGAAAACTGCTGTCAGCAAGGTTGGGTTTTCCCCATTAGGTTTCACAGACTCTCCAGGTACATTCCACAAACTCTCAGAGATCTGCATTTCCAGGCAGGATAGCACTGGCCTACTCCTAGGGACTGGTCCAGTTGCCTTTTTGCAGTTACAGTGGTCACCCCTCTCTAGGGAATGGCCCTTCGCAGTACTCTGACAATTTTTTATCCTCCCCTTAAAATTACTTCTTTCCAAAGCTTCCTTCCAAAGTTTGTCTCTGCACAAAACCTGCCAGCATCTGATAAAGGCTCAAAACAGAAACAGAATGGCATAAATAGAAATTAAGTGAATTAGGAAGAGGTGCCAAAGCAGCGAAACTCTAATGATAGCTGTGACTGCATGTGCATGTGCTGTGCAGCTTCCAGCCCCTGCCAGAGTGCCAGGCTGCCCCTCAGTATTCCTAGGAACATATGCATCCACTGTGTCACTGGCACTGCCTGCTCCACCTTGGACTGAATCTTCTCACAGACTCTCTAGAAAGCTAGGGTCCATGCAAAGAGTTGGTGCCAGAGCCCCAACCAAGCCAGCAGCAGCTCTCTGTGGCTGGATGATTTTTTCTCACTTGCTAAACTGCATTTGTGCCATCTGGTCAATGCAAACAGCCTTATCCTCTAGACAGCCACATTTTGTGGAAATTGTGGTCTACCTGCATTGTCAGCTCAGCCATGATACTAAATGGTTTATTTCCCTCAGGAACCAGAGGAAACCTGGGCCAGATTCCCACCTGGTAAAAATCAACATGACTAAGGTGAAGTAATTTTGGACCCTCTGATAGTCTTTGTTAATGGCCAGGGCTGGAAAGGTAGAGCACATCTTTTGCTACTTGCTTATTATTGCTGATGCTATTTTTCAATAAGACCACTGATCACCAGTGAACAGGAGATACAAATGTGAGAGCTGTTCTCCTAAGCAGCATAACAACAGAGGGTTCCAAGCTGAGATCCTTCCAGAAATGGCTGTGTGTGGTGCTGGCTCTGCTCAGGTAGCCCTGAGTCCCTCAGCTAGGCTCCCACCACTCTTTCCCAACGGAGCACAGCTTGGTCTCCCAGAGCTGTGATGGAGATAACCTAACCCAGCTTTATGTTGGTCTTGTTTTTGAACCCTGGTTCTCTTTATCCTACAAATTAGGACACTGTTAGTTTGAAAATACAGGCAAAGTTTTAGAAAACTTTTGGGATGAGAAGAAAATGTGGAGACAGTTGAGAAGGGATATAATAACCTGTCATTCTTGGGCTGCTCTGCCTATGCATATGTTTTTGGCCTTGCTGAGTATTTAATTCTGGGGACCTGTGCTTTTGAGGGAGGAAACCTAGAAAGGGATGTTTATTAGATCTTGTGCAGAATCTTTCTTGCCTTTTGCTGCTTCTTGATGCCCTTCCTCACTTGGCTTGCTGTTCTGTATGAGGAGTGGCTCTGGGGCAAGGGAGGGATAAAATTTGCACTTCTGTGAACAGCTGTTGGTCTGAAGCTCACAGGTACTGCCAAGTGTGAGCACATCAAACTGGAGTTGTTCTCCTGTGATGTAAAACAAATGGTGAAGATCTGGAGTGGTGGTTTAGAGAAAGGTAATATCTCCTGTCATACCTGCTGACATGCTCAGGAGAAAGGGGTTGAGGTTTTCAGCACATGGGTCTGTGTAATCAAAAGGAGTGCACTGAATGAATGGGCCTGGAGTAAGGGAGGCAAAAATAGAACCAGCCATCTGTCAGTACACTCCAGGATGGCTAATTGGGAAGCCTCAGCGCTCAGCTCCTGAACGTCCTGCCTGGTTTTGTCACGGAACAGAGGCGGCCGTAGCAATCTCTCCTCGCGGGCTGGGCACAGCTCGGAGCAATGGGGTGAGCTCCCCCAGTGCACTTCTGAGCACACGGGGTCCTGCTGTGTGTGCCAGAGGCATCTCTGTCCTAAGGATCGTTATCTTCCTGTGGTCAGGCAGCAGGAGAAGTCCTCAGGGCAGAAAAGGTAGGGGAGGACTTGAGGTAGGTTCATATCTGTTGTCTCCTCCTGCATGGGCAGAAGACTTTCCTTCAGAGCCAACAGCCCAGCTGCAAAGGCTGGAACAGAGAGGAGGCACCCCAGCTGGAGCTGTTGCATTTATCCAGAGGAGATGCTAACATTACTTTGCAACATTACCTCTGCAAATGGTAGTCAAACATTATAAATATATACGTAGTGTGTATGTATGTAATGATTGATTTCATAGTCACCACATAAGTTGGAAACATTGCTAATGTGATGCTTATAGACAGGAGTTAGTCCAAATTAAAGGCAGGAAATTCCAAGGTATTGTTCCTATGGAAGCTGTGACAGCTGAATTATATGGGTTTGTTAAGGAACTAAAAATAAACTCATTCAGAGTAGATAAAAGCATTATGTATGAGCAAGGAAACTGAATTACAATTGCAGTGGGAGCCATAAGTCTGAATATCTTGACTGTTGTGTGCAGTAAATGGAAACTCCACCATGCTGTTATATTAATTTGGTACTTTTTATTTAAGGACAAATCTTCAAATTCTTTACCTTAAAACCCAATGAAGGCAATGAAGAGTTTCAAATATAGAAAGATTCAGACATGGGGATTCAATGCCTGGTTTGTAAAGGTAGGATGAACTTCTGTCTTGATTGTTTCTGCTGTCATGATTTGGTGGTGGATGTGACTGTGGGAAGCATCCTGCATTGCCTTCAGATTCACCAGGATGAGACTTCAGAAAGTTAACAAATCTGGAATTCATTTCTTGCTGATCCCAGCCTTTTCTGGGACAAAAACCATGGCAGGATCTTGGAGAGTAGAAGCCTGATCTGGTAGCATCCATGGCACCCCTCAAGGCCACAGCACCCCTTCCCACCACAGCAGGGGCACTGCCAGGCTGTGTCCCACCTCCCACAGCTCTCCCTTCCCAACATCTCCCACTGGGATGAAGGACCAAGGTATCTGGCTGCCATCAGCCATGCTGCTGCACCCTTGTAGATGCCAGGCAGTTGGCTTGGCAGGAGATGCCAAGGGGCATCTTGGAGAGCCCTTTGGGCTAAAGAGAGCATCCTCAGATGAGTTCACTGCTGCCTTTGTTTGGGGGAGCACTGAAAGCCACCCTGGGGTTTGTACCTGCTGTCCCTGCTTAGGGACATACTGAGGGAGCATCCTGGCAGACACCAGCCTTTGCTCTAGGCAGGCATAGGGAAAGCACACCTCTGCTGGCAGAGCTGGGATGAGATGCTCTCCATTTAGCAGCAAGCTGAAATTTTACAACATGAAAATCTGATTAAAACTCACGTATTTCAGCTGGCCTTTCTTCATCCTGTGTTTGAAACCTGCATCTGTGTGCTGGCTGCACTTCTGAGACCCAGTGGAGCAGCTTTTGGAGATGGGTTAGGGCTGGACTGGGACTCTGCCCCAGATCTGGCAGAAAACAGTGCCTGGGTTTTCCACAGTGGCTATTAGCGTTTTTCTGTCATTTTATTGCAACATCTCTACCTTGCCACTAGTTTTCCTACTCTGAGACAGTAATTGGTCTACATTTTGTTGCCACAACATTACTCACCTGGAATTTGAGACATTTTGCTTCTGCTTTGCTTTGTTTTAATCAGACTTGCTTGAAATGTCATATTGAAATGAGAAAAGCAGCAAGGCTGTAGAAATCTCAGCCGTAGACTGCAAGGCAGTAACTGCATACAGAGCTTGGCAGGAGGCACTGGGACTACCTGAGAGTACCTCTAATTGCCACCTATAAATATCAAATATCAGTATGTGTAGAGAAGGCGAATGCAGAGGACAGAAAATAGTTTTACTCTATGCTGTAGTATGATTCATGCTTTTAAGATCAAGATTAAAAGTCTCTGTTAGGTTCCAGACTATGATTTTATTTTCATTTACATCAAAGGATTTAAGAGCCTTCAAACCCCAGCATTTTAAAAAATAACTTTTAAGCATACTGTCTGGCAATGTGAGTCCCAGTTAGCATGGAAGAAGCCAGGTTCTCCTCATATAAAGCAAATAACTAAAAAATCTGAATTAAAGAAATACCTTGTCCTCAGTTTAACTCTGACAGCTTGTATTGTATTTTTTGTTTCAGGAAAATGACTTTATGAAATGTGGGCCCTTGTAGCCAGGACATAGCCCTGGCTGATTAGCCCTACAGATCAGCAGAAGCCATGCACCATAAAAGCCTGTGCTTTTATGCAGGGTTCAGAGCCTTAATTTGAATTTTTGGGCTTGTTTGTATTTCAAAAGCAAAAGCTACTGAATTGCATATTGAAAACCACATTTCAGGGCAAGAATCCTCAAAACACAGCCCAGGTTTGATCAAAAGGTTCTCAAGTCTGCAAACCTTTTGACAAACCCAATGAATGTTTGCACTTTCTAAGTAAACTCCAAACCATAGGCTGGCATCTTGCTATGGAGTTTTTTCAGATTTTCTCTGTCTTCCTCTGCCCCCCTTACCCCATACCCCCTTACCCCAGTTCTTACAAAAATCCAATCTGTCCTTTGGAACTGGACTTTCAAAATGGGAATTTTAATATTTTTATTAATAAAGACACGAGCAGGCACAACAAATAAACATCTTCATAAAAGAAAAATATTGAGCTGTATTTGTAAAATGCCAAATAAAAACCAGTTTTGTATTTTGGCTTTCTTTAATGTCCATTCCTGTGGATCAGACTGCACAGAGTTCACTAAGATAAACCTTACCACATATAGAAATAGATTTTAATTACAGAGCAATAAATACTGTATCTTTTTTTGCCGTATGCATTTTTCTATCAGCAGACAAAAGCTGACATTTATTTTACTGATAGCCCTATATTTCCCCTCCCGCTACCACCACAGCAGAATTTCCCTTGCCTAAGGAAATTGAGAGGATCAGAGCACATCTGATGTTCCATTAATTTAAAACGGCTGCCAGGACTTGCATATTGTAGCAGCTTTAAAGTGATTGAATTTGGATTATTTCAAACTCCGGAAAGTCCTGCCTTGCCTGACAGAGGTGTCTTGAGTGACAAAATGAAATATTAATATGTCGTGTCTGTATGTCCTCATCCTCGCATGCAGCATTGCAACAAGCACAATAGAAGCCATGGAAGGAACAACCCTAATTTTTCCCTTTTTTTTGGTAGCAGGCCCCTTTATTAAGCTGTAGCCCAGCTAAGTGGAGACACCTGGTGTTTGCTGCAGCAAGTTCACTAAAAATATGTGAAAGGGGAGGAGGAGAGTCGGGGTGTCTGGGGTGCCCTGCCTGGGGCACAGCCAAAAAATTCTTCTCCCATTGTGGGGGCTCCTCCTGTGAATATCCCCCTGCCCTGAGCACAGAAAGGCTGCTACATCCCAGCTCTTGTCCTGGGGGGAAGCTTCACCCTGTCAGGTGTTAAATAAAACACCAGCTTTTGGGCAATATCTGTTTTTTAATGCTTACTGGATAGCTTATGCAGCATAATTCCAAAAGCAGAAAAAGTTTATGCACGGCCAAAGGAATATTAAAGTTTCACTACAAAAGAAATATTGTGGCTGCCAAGGCCTGATTACTCATAAACCCCACAGCATTATCACCATCCATCACTGCCGAGCTTTAATGACCAAACTAAAAGGAGAGACATCAAAGTGGGGGGGTGGTGTCGTTGTCGTTTTCCAAGAGTAAGTTTCCCTAAATATAGGACCAGTAGTAGAGCTCGACATATTTTTGACCAAAAAACTTGAAAAACCATTCAAATGAATCACAAAACATATGTTATGTTTTGCTGTAAAAGCCATGAAGTTTGTGCAGTGTTCTATTATGGTGACTGCTTGGCTTTTCATGCATTCCTAAATTACCATGTAATCTAAAACCTTGTTTTCAGCTGCTCTGTATTGGAAAGTCCCTTGCAATAATCAGGATGATTACAGGCTAGTGCAGAGAACAAAACTTGTTTGTATTATTGCAAATAAAAATGTCGTTTATCAGAAATTTTACCTTTCAAGGGAAAAATAAAAATAATAATAATAAACTTTCTCTTTTCCCTGGCTGGAAGTATTTTAAGCATGGGATTAATTTTGGCCACTCTACGACTTAAAAACACACGGATACTTGGTATAAAAATATGTTTCTTTCCTGTAGGGACTTGACTCTAATTGGTGTGCCAAAACTATCTCACAGAGATTTCATTGTCTTATCTACTTACATCATCTTAATGCGATTTTATTTTACTTTGTCAAAGTCATATTAACGTAAATGTGTTCTTGATAGCAAACAGAGTTCTTTTTTATGCTAAACAGGATTCAGCTGACTCTAATAAAACAGCTTGCAATCCATTAGGCTATAACTGTAATATAGTTATTTTGTTTCCCAAATAAAGACCGTGTCAGAAAGCTGTATAAGGATTTTTGTCTTGTTTTTCCACAATAATTGTTTGGGTGGGGTTACATTCTGATCTTTAAATGAACAGTATCGCTTGGAACAAACACTTCATATATCTTTTATCTTCCTCTTGCAATACAGTTCTGAGTTTTCTTTGAAAATGCAAAGCTACTTTTCCAGATAAGTCATCAAAATGTTTCCAAAGTATTTTAACTGCCAGATTAACTATATCTTGAATACAAAGATAGATGGCTTACATTCTTTATGCAGAAATCCTGCCAATGCATAGCAACTAGCAACAAATTAATTTCTTTTGCAACAGTGGGAAGGAAATAAAAAAAAAGAAACCCTGCTTTGCTATGCAAAGCTCAAAAAGGTAAATAGATATTTAAAAAGAAAATAAGGTTACTCGTTCTGAAAGGGTAATCTGTAAGCAAAGAACAGAGGATTAAACATACATTTGCTCTCTTTACAGAATCTGTGTTCCAGCCTTTTCTTAATGTATTCAGCTAATTAAGGACTGCGGTGACCTTGTGGCAGATTCTGAAATCTAGTAATGTCTATTTTTTATTTTATTTTATTTTTATTTCTTTTAATGCTGCCTCTCCCACAGAGCTTAATACAATCTGTTTCAGGTCAAAGTCTGTTTATGTCAGCAATGTTCATACTACACAACTAAAATGTTTTAATGCATTTATCAACTAAAAATATTGCAAACATTTCATTTCCTTTGATACAGACACAAAAAACCCTCTGCCTTCATTGCAAATTCTTGTTCATATGAATCACTCTGAGTAATATTTGCTTTAACTTTCGTGTGGTTCTACAAACAGCCTTTATATGGCTGGACTTCAAAGCTGGTAGAAATAAAGGTTAGAAATGTGATAGGAGTAATCTATTATTAGGCATGAAACATTAAACCACTTTTAGTTATAAGCCTTAAAACCTGAATAATATAGATTTTTAACTTGCTGCATATTTATTGTGTTTTCAGTTAGTTAAGTCATTTAGCATGGAGGGACTGTTTGGAAGAGAAATATTTTCCATAGGAACACAGACCACAATTGGGTTTAATTTTTCCTAATATTTAATTTAGAAAAACTGCAATATGGTAACAGACGTCTCATATGTCAAAGCTGAAATACTCTGCTTGGTGTTCCTTGCAGTGTAAAATTAATCTCTTACCAGCACGCTGACCCGAAAGGCAGGTTTTAGTGAAACAGGCATGGGGTGACGGGAGGGGTGTGGGAAGGGAAGATAAAATCTCCTTCAAATAGCAGAGAAAGGAAAAAAATTAACACAGAGGAATGTCACAGAGTTTGCCATTGCCATGCAGTGACATGAGCTGATCCAAACGTGCATGTGAGGGGTTTATTTGACCAACATGCCCCACACCTTCACGGCTCATCCCTGTCACCCCACAGTGCTCTGTGGGTATCAGATCTGCAGGGAGGCATTGCTGAGGAGGGATGTGCACACGAGCCCTTGCCTTCACCCCTTCACTCCCCTGGATAAATTCACATGCTTGTGGTCCAAGAGGAGCTGGACAGGGAGATTGCCATGGCTTTGGGGGACTTTCAGCCTGTGTAGCCAATGGGGGCTGAACAGTGTTGTTCTTGTTCTTGGTTAGGTTTTTTGTACTAACATAGGAGCATAAAAATAAGCTGAAAACATGTAACAGTTCAAGCCAAACAGGTCAGCCAGAAATAAACTACCATTTAAAATCTAGAATTTTAAATCTTCATGAGCCTGGGAAAGAACAGGAAGGCAGCCTGGGTCCAATCCTGTTCCCACTCCTAGCAGTGGGAATTTTAACATTGACAATACAAGACACATTGCCCTTTTCTAAAAATCTAATTTTGTTTCCTTAGGTCCAGCTCTGCCAGCTTGCTGGGGCTTTTGGCTGCCCTGCACAAGGTGGGATGAGGGGATTCACTTGCCCTTTCCTGGTGGGTTCAGCGACAGCACAGGGACATCAGCCGCCTCTGTTCGTATCGCCAGGCAATGTGGAGAAGGAACCCGCTGCATCACATGGAGTGGGTAATATTCAGATTTACAGTATGTTTGTGGGGCAGGTGGCATCTCTGAGCTGCCCTGCTCTCCCCTCTGTGCCACAGGGGTTTGAAGGACTTGGTGGCTTCCCTTGCAGCTGCCTGCAGGTCAGGCACAGTGGCAGAGACCAGTCCCACCTGGCCAGCTCTGAATGAGGGAGAGGTCTTTAGACCAGCAGAGAAAAGTCATGAAATGTGTGAAACAGGAGAAGCCAAGCAAGACCCCTCCAGTATGGAGTGGGGAATGGCTCGTCAGGGAGTGGAAAACTCTCACTATTTATATTTTGGTCAGTGGAAGAAAGGGTCACACCCATCCATCTCATTAGTATAAAAAAGAATTGACGACACCATAGTCCCCACCTTTCCTTCTCCTATGCTTCTCCAGAGCACCTGGTCCTGTGCCAGAGGGTTTAATAGGTTACCCTGCAAATCCTGGGACCGTGGTGTCACGCAAGGTTGCGCATTCCCAGGAAGTGTATGTGCACAAAGCTGTAACAGACGCAGACTAAGGAGCCATGGCCCTGGCTGGCAGTGCTGAGAGGTGTTAATATTGCTGGGGAAGGTGAAAACATAATTGAAACCATTTATTTTGGGGGGCATGCAGGACACAATGAGGCAATAGTTTCTGAGCAACAGATACCTGTAATTCACCTATCCTGGTCTTACAGATTTTTAATTTGTTCTACAAATTTGGCTAGTTGCAGAACATGTAAACACCCAGAACTGCACACGGCAAACCATTAAACATTAACTTATTGTCGACTTAAAAAAAAACCCACTCATGATATTAAAAACATAAGGGGAAAGAGATGCCAAGCTAGTGAATGAAGCCAGCTGACTGCTGAGAAGAGGCTACAGGGTTTGCTCCTTAGCTTTGCTGTTTTCAGTAATCTGACTCACTGAGATATTTTTAGACACAGTAACAAGTTCCATTGTTAAGTAATTTTTCATTTGAATTTTTCTCAAATTATGCTGTCCTTTTGGCCTGCAAATCCCTTTCTTCAGCAAGGCAGTGCTGCTCTCCACACCCCAAGGAGGAAGGGGAGCTATGGGGAATTCTGATGATTTGGACCACATGGTGGAACAAGATAGATCTCAGCGTCAGGTTGGCAGGATATTTCCCTTTCTTCAAAGGTCTCCAAACCCAGCAAGATTTTCTTTGATATCTCTCCAAAGGGATTTATCAGCATTGGGGCATACATTTGTTTAGATTGTTCCTGTAGGGTGGGACTTTCAAAGGAGCAAAAGGATGCCAAGTGCCAAATTCTCACCAAGTTCTCCATAAAGATTTCCTTAACTTCCTTTGAAAATGTTAGCTGTGCTCCCCATTGCTCTGTGCATCCCGGCTGGAAAGCTGCCCAACGGTACCCTCACAATGTGGGCACAAGGGATACAGGAAAGATTGTGACATTTTTAAAAACAGGAGGAAGAACTGGTGTGAGAGGGAGGAAATGCATGAAAATGTGCAGGTAGGGGAGGAAACAAGGAGGGAAATGGAGACCAAATTCCCTAGACCCATCATTGTTTGTTTTTTTTTTATTGTTCCTCTCTGCTTATTATTTCTCTCAGGTTTTCCCTGCCATGTTTTAGTTAAAACAAGAGATGAGCATCTATTGAGATCATGGGCAGAACTCAGGCCCTGTGACCAACTTGCGCTCATGCTCTGGGCTCGAGACACGTCGGAACACATGCAGGTGACCTGATGGTGCCAGGCATTAGTCTGGTCCCCCTCAGGGCTCCCATAGGAAAAGCAGAAGCTGTGCCCTAGGACAGGGCCACAGGGAAGTTAGAGGTTTGGCAACTGGTTGTCTTATGTACTTTTCATGAAGCAGGGGCCTAGTCCTCCCTGATGGTAATGCGCTGCCTCAGAAGTAAGCAGGAGAGCTACAGGGAACTACATGGAGACATGCAGGCCAGTAGCTCCCAAATAACAAATGCACTGATGTCCAGGGGAGGACTGCCAGAGCAATTTGTTCTCCTGCCCTGGGGAAAAGGCCTGATGAGGGCTGTTTGGAGAGGATGTCAGAGAAGGAATTTTTATTTTACGAGTAAGGAGATACAGAAGCTCTTTCTGGTCTGTTATAGGTGCATTAATGATTTGTGAGCTGCAGCATAGCTTGTGGTCCTCTGGTTATTTTGCAGGCTGAGAAGATTCTTCCAAGTTCTCTAATATCGTATTTGTAGTCATGTACCTGGCTGGTTTTTTAAATGATAAGTACCTGGAGATCGCTGAGAGCCACAACATGTCTTAAACCTAGTTTCTCCTTAGTGCTTGTTGGTTTCCAGATACAATTTAAGATGTTGATTTTGCCCCCAACTCCCCATGACTTAGTGTTGCAAAGAAAAGCGATTCTGTTAAAATTTGTCTTATGAGTTAAGTAAACCTCAGCACATCCCTTCTCATCCCATGTTGATCCAAGGATTAGATGTCAGCTCCCTAATTCAGTGAGGACAGGCACAGACCTGCTGCAGTAGCTCTGCCCAGTGCTTCTAAGGAGAGTGAGGGCAGCAGGGTGCTGAAGCAGAGAGGGGGCAGAGCCCCTTGAGTCATTATTTCTTGCAGAGAGCTGGAGGGCAGAGAGAAGAGCCTGGAGAGACTCCCAGTTTGTCACTGGGGCACTGAACAGGCCAACAGCCAGCTTGTGAAGTCCTCAGTTCTCAGCCAGGAATGATTGTTGAAAGGAGCTTCATTAGGGTGCTCCTGACTGTTAAGTTTTGGGAAATCAGTTTCACTTTGATTTATTTCAAACATTCAGCTACCAAGACTAAAATAAGGACCTCTTATATGTGTTTTGGAGAGCTAATAAAACTTATTTACATGTCTGCAAAATCCTTTGCCATGCGCACTTAAATCAGCATTGCAAATCTATCCGAACGTGGTGCTCTGGCATCAGCCTCCAGGTGACATGTAACATGTTTGCAGTTTGATGGCCTTCACTCAAAAGGCTGACTACAATATTTTTATATTTAGATTTATTTTTGGAGTTTATGGTTGAAAGATTTCGGCTCTGGGCAGCCTTTCCCATAGCTTTTAGCAACGACACTTGCAGTTGTGTTTCACATAATTAAACAGCCAACAATACTTAATGAAGAAATGAATAACATCAATAAAGTAGTAAATAATTATATGCAGGCAAACACCAAAGACATTATCCATCAGGCAACAGCTGTGAGCATTAGTTTTGATTAATCAATAATGTTGTACAATCGGAGCAGGAATGCTGGCCAGGCCTCTGGGGGAATCACCAACGCTTTTCTAAGCAGCAAACATTGTGATTTTAAGCAGAACTTTCAGCAGAATCTTTAATTAAATGTAACAACCAAGATCTCCTCCAGCAGCATTGCTGCACTTCTCAAAGCCCACCGAGCAGCTGGAGTTTAACCATGACCCATTTAAGGAATTTTCTGCAACTGGGAGGGTTTCTTGGTATGTCTGTGTTGGGGAATGCCGGTGGGGTACCACGTCCATCAGCAAAGGCACTGTTGGACCAAGGGTGCTTTGGTGGGTTTGGTGATCCTCCAGGGACCAGCAGTGCCTGGCTTGTGCCACCTCGGAAAAATGAGCTGGAGCTTTTGGATCTGCCTCTAGCTAGGTGGCAGAGGCATGCCTGCCCAGCCTGCAGCTGGAGCCCTCAGGGCCTCATCCCAGTCTGGGCAGCTCTCAGAGCAAGCGCCTGTTCTGTATTTTGTTTCCAAATGTAAATACAGCTGAAATTTCCCACTCGTGCTGCAGTTTCTCAGGAACCTGATGTGGGCACGTTCATGACAAAAGCAGCAAAGTCTGGTTCATCTTTATCTGTACCTCCTGGAAGAGGAGTCTTAATGAAGCTTCCGGGATAAACAGAGCTCCTCTTCCAGGCATACCCCTCTTGCTGAGCATTCCTGCCACCAGCCCACTGAATTCCATGGCACCGCTGTCTACTCAGACAGCATCCCTGAATTGTGCTGAGAGGTTCCACTGCAATCAGCCCACCAGAGCATTGGCTTCTTCCTTTCCTTTATATTTTTTCCCCTTCTTTAGTGTATAAGAGCTTTAAAAGAAAGTAAACCATTGAGAAAAGCTGATCATGGCTCCAGATCCCAACTTAGATAAAAGGCACGAGGTTTTATAGCCACTAAAAGAGAAAGAGGAGAAGGGCCAGGAAGGGTTTCTGGCATGTCTGGGACAGGTTTCCAGAGTCTGCACTCACATCTTGATGGTTTGTTCCTCATGAAACCAGTTGCTGATGACTTCTTGGCATCTGCATAAGCAGCAGCACCACATTGCTTCCACCATGAGTCCAATGCTGGGGATATCTCCTCACCAGCAGAAATAGGAGCATGAGAAGGGAGTGAAACAAAGGCTGTAGCTTGGCTTGACATGAACAAAAGATGTTCAGACCCACTCCTGAAGGATTACTTTTATTCTCTGAGATGGCAGATGCATGTAGGAATTTTGCAAGCATAAGGCACATGGGTTTGTTGAGCTAAAAATGGCACATCTGGAGAGGGATGGACAAGGAAAGCCCTTAGCTCTTGTTTGAGAACTGGAGGTTTACAGAAGGCAGTGGGGCACATGACTTTAAGACTCAAACAGTGCCCACAGACCAGTCTTGAAGCCTTTTTTCCCCAAGCCTTCTCAGCAGGAAAACCAGAAACAGAAATCTCACATGATAATTGCTGATAGTGCAACAAACCCCAGAGGGTTTTCTTACCCACTTCTCAACATACAGGCACTAATAAACTCCTGTGTTAACATTAATATTCCTGATAGTCTCTGTAGGCTCCTTCTCCCAAACGTGAATCTCATTAACATCTGCAAACCCAAAGTAAATTGGTCAGTGCTTAAAGGTGTATCCTGTAAACTGGGGGGCTGCTGCCTGCTCACAGCCTCTCAGAACACCTGCCAGTCAGCACTGGTAGCACTGACTGCACTGCACTTCTGGAGTCTGGCATGGCAAATGGACACTGCCAAATCTACACAAATCTGGTAACATCTCAGATAACATCAAGTGAAAACCGCTTGCATTTCTCCTTCAAAATCAGCAGATACAATTATGGTCTCCTCCCTCCCCTGTGAAGGATGTGTGGGGTGTTCCCAGGGGCACAGAGCACACGTGTACATTTCTCTGTGGCTGATAAGGCTGGTGAGGACAAATTGACTGTGTTTCCTCTAAATAAAATCTCAGTTTCATGTTTTTAAATAATTAATGCAATGTAGGTAGCCTATAAAACTCATGGCTTTTCCTTTCCTTAGAAGACAGGAAAGCATATCAATAAGCCACAGGTAAGGGCAGGGTTTGGAGGTTTTTTTAGTTCTTTGTCAAATTCTTTCACAGCGTAACCCTATTGGCTTCTTCAGGAACAATATTTATGGCAGATATTAATTTGTTCAATGATACAAATTTAAAAATTACAGATAAAGATTAAGTTTTTGGTACGATATAGATCTCTTTCCAGGAAAGCAGCATCTTAACAGATAGGGTATGGACACAGCTTCAGAATAAAGACTTATTCTAGGTCCAGGTGTAACGTACCTGAAGTACTACTTTTACCTAACTGGAATAAGGCTTCTGCAGACCTTTTCTTCCCAGGCAGACAATACTTGGCATCTTATGCACTGCATCAGATAAGATAAGTGGATGATCTTCAGGTATTTCTCTGCAGTCCTGTTATTCCTGCTTAGTTTTATTGAGATGAAGCTCTGGATTCCTAAACTTGGGAAGGGCAGATCTCATCAGGCCTCCTCCTTTCTTGCTGTCCTGAGCTTGTGCTTGCCACTGACTCTGCTCAGAATGAGTTTTCCCTTGGGTTGCTATTTTCTGCTAGTTTTGGTAGGGGTGGAAGCACTGCCACCAGGCACAGTGCCCAGCAGCCAGCTCTGGCCTCCCTGTGGCTGTCACCAAGGACCACGCTGTCCTCTGGTTTCACCAAAACTCAGGGCTTGGGAGTGAGATCTTTTTGAAGGACTGCAATTTTTAGATCCCTTTTTATTGCTAAGCTAGGTAAAGCACCCCTCAAAGTCATTATTCAAATGTGGCATATGTTTTGCTGTGAATTTTCAGTAGAACTCTTTCCAGTGATTTTCAAAATAAATGAGACTTTGCATAGTACCTTTTCCGTATTTAACATTGCCTTCTTGGCTTTGCAGCCAAGGCTTCCTTTTAAAGGCATGTGCATGAGATTATGCAATCGTAGTATTCCGGATACCCAGAGCAATTAAAATAAATCAGGCTAGGTATAATGAAGATGAGCCAAAGCATCTGTTTCTCAAGAAGATTAAAAAAACCCCACCGACACTATCATCCTCAGGGGCCTGAATCCATGGTGGTTAGACCTTAGAGATTCTTCTACTTCAGAAATGTGTCCAGCACTCACTTGGATAAGAAAAGGAGGAGGTGCAAAGCAGGAGAGGACTCTGGTATGGCAACTATCCCTGCTCCCTGGAAACAGCGGCTGGATAACCCCGTGTGTTTGGCAAAGTTGGACTTGCAGACTAATTCTGTTTCCCTTCTAGTGTTTTAGTTTGACTGGATGGAGGGGAGGAAGAAGGATTTCTGCATCCTCTCTAGTGATTACCACACACATCTTATGTTTATAACCTGTAGTTATTGATGATGGTGCCTCAGCAGGAGGTGCAGAAATGTCCATCCCCCTGTGCGAGGGACCACAGTGACCTGGGACACAGGAACACTTGCTTATTGGGCCACTTGTCCTGTGAGACAAAAAAGACACTTCAGGCCTATTCAGGAGCTATTCTGATTTGTTTCCCCCTCCCCTGCCACTTGGCACCAGATGCCAAAAGCTGTTTTCAGGCAAAACCAGGAAGGGGGCAAAGTGTGGGGCAGTCCACAGCAAGTTGTCTGCTGAGCTGCCTTGCTTAGGTAGGATGGCTCAAAGACAGCTTAGCCAAAGGCTAAATGTTGCTAAACTGTACCAGATGATTGACTCATCATTGTTGTGACATTTGTAGCTCAGGTAAAGGATGAAGACGTGGGAATAACTGCAGAAGAGACTGCTAGCGCTTACCAGGAAAAAATCTGCATGCAAAGGAAAGAGCAAGTTGTGGTGGTGGACACTCCAGCCCTACAGGTAGTGTGGGACCCTCGGGAAGGCTTTCTCTGCGTCAGTGCATCTTATTCCAGTGCTGGTAACAAATATCTCAATAACTGGGAGATCAAATGTCCTTGCACAAACCAAACTGGGGAAAACAGAAAAACTCAATCCCAAAACAGATGAGCAAGAATTGCCATAAGCACTTAGGCATTAGGAAGGATGTCAAAGTCAGTAAGGAGGTGAAATCCTCTGCTTTCATATGATGGCAGGGCAGAACAAAGAAAAATTTGAGTTTGGCTGGTGCAAAGCCCACTTTGCCCTGACTTGCTCCCCCGCAGCACTGACTGCTGCCTCAGAGACAACTGCTTACTGTCCTCTGGGGCCCACCAAATTTCTTTTAAAAAGGGGTTTTTCTGAGGGAAAAAAAAAAAAAAAAAAAAAGCCACAACAGCTCAGACCTGTGAAGTGGAAGGAGGTCAGCTTGTTTACTTAAACCTATTTAAATCTGGCACACTGAGAATAGCAACTTGCTTTGACCACTGACTTGGGTAAATGTGGCCTAGCATTCTTACATTCTTATGGTGATACTTCCAGCCCCAGTTATCCCCATCATGCAGGGATATATATATATATACATAGGTATATTTTCACTAAAAACAGTTGGGGTAAATTATTTGACAGGAGCTGGATGTGAAATGGCTGGTGTGCATTTCCTGCGCGTTGTTCAGAAAGTGAAGCCCATCTAAAGTCCTACCAGGCAATATCCCCTTCCAAGCTTTATGATTATAAAAGAAATAGTTTGGTCACATTTAGGAAGATTTCCAGTGGAGAAATTTTTTTCAGGATTTGGTGAGAATATCTTTAGCAGATAAATTAGCATGTTTTCTGGAGAGATCCACACAGGAAAGGATAGCCAGGGATTGCTTGCTGGACAGTATCAGCCTTCCAGCTTTGAAATGACAATTCAGCCCTTGTAACATGAGATGAAATGATCTCCGTGGCCTCGCTCCCTCTTTCTTCCACAACCATCCACACTACCACCACACGTAACAAGACATAATTTTACATAAGTAGAAGACTGTGCTCTGAGCCAATATACGAGTCGTGCCTGATTGAATATTGCCATTTCAGAGCCACCATCTAATCACATTTTTCAGGCTGTGTGAACAAAATAATGTTGTTATAATTACACAGAGTGTTTGTGTGTATGCGCGCATGTGTATTATATATGTATAATGACATTAGGATGATAATATAGCTGTTTCTATTAGCTCTGTGGTATTAATAAGGTATGACAGAAAGTTATTTGATACCATTTGAAATCCCACTTGCATTTTCATATTGCTCTCAGATGTAATTCAGGGACTTGATTTTTATGAGTTATGGCTCTGATGTCACTTGTATTTTTGCCCATAATAGGTCCCACTGGAGCAAAATTCATCAGACTCAATTAACAGCATCTGAAAAGTGTATTTGGTTAGCAACCAATCAGGCAGAAATGTTGTGGGCTCTGTTTTAGCTGACCCATTACTCTGTGCCACTAGCTGAAACCAGCTTTGCGGGCAGCAGTTAGCAGCCACTGCAGCTCAGTTACTGTGAGAGTAAAACAACTATTCTGGGGGCTGCTCAGCTGATGGTCCTTCCTGTCCCATGGCTTCACGCCTTGTTATCAGAATACTCTGCAACCATCTGGGCACCCTTCTCCTTTCTTGATGTGCAGGTTATCTGTCCCACCAGTCACTATTTTATTGGTGAATATTTTGATACTCAGTGATGATTATTTTCTTTAAGCAGCCTGGTCTGTGAGCCTTGGGGCAATGGGGTGCTTGTTCCAGGTGACCTGCTAGCAGTGCTATGGAGGGGTTAAAAACACAATGCCAGGGCAACAAAAAGAAATGCAAGGTAAATAAAAATAATTCCAAATGCACATATGAATTGAAGAGTGGGGCTTGAAAGGTGATCTCAGGGTTTTCTGCTCAGTTTGGTCACTTATTGGGGCTGGTGGATCTTTTGAAGGGAAGATCAATGCTCTGATTCCTGGTATTATTAATGCTTTGAGCTGGTCATTTGTACATCTGATCTAAAGAGCTCCCAAAGTGAGAGAGTGATCCCAAAACCTGCTGAAGTGAACATGGGGCCTCATGGCAATTTCACAGGGCTTTGCATCCCATCCCGTGTGCTGAGTGCGAGCAGGGGCTGGCGTCACCCTCACAGCCCCTGCTCCCGCTGTGACTGTCTCCCACCCTGAACACTCCTCATAAAACTCCTCCATGTCTTAGAAGCCTGGAAGGGAAAAGCTCTGACTAAAGAATCAGTCAGTGACCTGGAGCCCCCCAGCACTGCTGGCTGCCCCCCCATGCAGGCACAGCCCCGTGGCAGCGTGGATCAGCTGCGTTCCCTTCCAAGCACAAAGCCGGGCTTCAAGACTCCAATTGCTTCCTGTCTCCCAACATGCCTGACCACAACTATTTTTAATTGTAAGGCATGAAAATAAGGTGTTTAATAAATTAACGCTTCAAATGCTTTTTGGTTCAACTTTGGCTATTTATTAGGAGCAGCCTTATTTTGGTTTCTATGCAGTCATTTCCAGCTACCACTCTGTTTGATCTCCATCTTATTTCCTTTGTAATCTACTGATCTTCTGTTGTTATCATTGCTGTGTTTTATGGTTTTGCATTACTTTATTGACTTGGTATACTGTAGACAGCTTTTTTTTTTTTTTTTTTTTTGTCTCCTCTTCACTGAAAATAGCCTTTTATGAGAAGCTTACGCAAAAGCCTGGAATGTTCAAATGAAGGCACAGAAAAATTACAACATTTTGCACATTTCTTCTGGCCAGAGAAGGTTACGAAATATTCATATGAAGAAACTTATTCAGTGCCTGCAGGACAAAATCCAACTTTTGATAATATGTGGAATTTCAATTTCTGCTATAAACAGGCTCTGTACTTTTTGTATTTATTATTTTGAAGTATAAAGAATTTTCTAGGGGGGATGGGGAAGGCTCCTATAAAATTGATGTCAGAGCAATGATGAGTATGCATGCCTCACTGCTGGGAATATGTACTCTTCTGCACTGCCACAGCCTCTGTTGCTATCCCATTCCAAATGCTACCAACATTAGCAAATTAAACAGGATGCTGAGGGTCTTACCAGCCAGCAGCACTGGATGAAGTGACACCAAGGGCTGAGAGCTGGAGCCATGGGGATAGAGGGTGAACCCTCCTTTTGTTCATGCCGGGCCCCATGGACAATGAGCTCCTCTACAGCTGAAGGTTAGGTAGGGTCCTGCAGGAGCTCAGTACGTGGAGCAGTGACTTGGGCCATCCTGCATAACCCCTGGCTCCCAGCATGCTGCACAGATGGATAACCATCCCTCTGCTGAGAGGACCAAAGTATGCTCTCACCTGGTTATTCAGCCTCACCACCTTCTTCATAGAGGTTGTAACACTGTGGCTTGGAGGGATGCTTGGAGGAAGACTGTGGCTGGTGGGAAGGATGGGGCTCTGCAACTATCAGAGCTGTGAGTGATGCTTCATGCAGTGGGGAGGAGCTCAGGGCTGGCACAGAGGCTGCCAACAGTGCCCGGGCCCCAGGTGCTGGGGTAGAAGCAGAGGGATTTGGGCACAAACAGAGATGGAAAGTTCTCTTTGCTACTCGATTATATATTGTGGGAAAGGAGCAGCACTACCTGCCTGAGATAAAGAAAATGAACAAACAAATACAAACTTGTTTGTGCCCAAAATATTGTAACAATCGTTTGAGGACTGTTTTATCTGTGTGAGACTAGAACCCTGACTAAACATGCCAAGGTCAGTGAAAACAAAGGTGAATTGCAGAAGAAATTCATGTAATCCTGGCCAAGAGTTCACTGTGGGTGAAATGAAGCAGCACTCCCTGTTTTGCAGGGATGTGTCAAGGTGTGGGTCTCACTTGCGTCACCTCCCATACCTATCCAGCCCCTGACAAACATCCTCCAGGGGACTGATCTCCCAAGCACAAAGTGACAAGACTTTAGTGGCCAAAAGCGCTGCTATTCGAAGCTCTCCTGAGCTGTTGTGCTGGGTTTGCCCATCCAAGCCATGCCGGTGCTGGGTGGAAGCCAAGCAGTGGTACCCGCTGGCTTCCTGCTGTCCTCTACAAGCATCCCAGCCCGCCCCCGGTGCTCACAGCGTTCTCACCGCTGTACGAGCCGCGGGGCCACAGAGCGGACAGATACTCGAGGCATCTCAAAAGGATAAAGGGCGGGAAAATTGAAACCTCCTACAAACTGTAAGGATTTGGTAATTCCTCCAGAGGAACCAGCAGAAAATCAGCCTGCCCCTGGAGAAGCACCAAGCATCCCATTGGGCGCCGGGGTTGTCAAGATGAATCCCTCACCTTCGTGGCAGCGAACCTTGCCCAAATTCCCGTCTCTTCTCCGTCCCCGCTAGCCCGGGGCCAAGCGAGGCCGGTGCCCCGCGTAGGGGGTCCCGTCACCGCACATCACGGCTTGCAGCGGGGAGGGCCCCCCGGTGCCAGCGGGATTTGGGCACGGGCCGTGTCCGGCAGCGCCGTCCCTCTGTCCTGCAGCGCCGTCCCTCCGTCCTGCCCCGCCGTCCCTCCGTCCTGCCCCGCCGTCCCTCCGTCCTTCCCCGCCGTCCCGCCCCGCCGCCGGGCAGCAGCTCCGCCAGGGGACGCCCCGCCCGCGGCGCCGCCGCCCGCACTTGTTGCTGCCCCCCGTGGCGCGCGCTGTGTCGTGATGCACGCGGCGCTGACGTCACCGCTGGCGTCATTATTAACGATCGCATCCTTTTATTTATTTATTTGCTCGTTTGTTTATTTGCTTATTTAATTATTTATTTGTTTCCGTTTCACGGCGCTCCGCCGGGGCGGCTCCGAGCCTGTGCCCGCCCTTGCCCCCCTCCCCCTGGGATCAGGGTCGGCGGAGGGGGCTGGGGAGGGGAACGAGACAAAAATTGGGAATAAAGTGCCGCTGCTGAGGAAAGCAGAGGGGGACTCGGTTCCCGCGGAGCCGCTTTGTAGTGCTCTCTACCCCCTGCCCCGCGGAGCCGGGGTTGGCTGCGCTGGCGCGCAGTGATGGAGTCCCCAGGGAAAAGGGCGAGAAGGACAGAGCTCCCCCAGAATGACCCGCCAGTCCCTGTCCGGGGCTGGGCGGATGGAGGCTCCGCGGGCGCGGGAGGCCGCGCAGCCCGCCCGCCGCAGCAGCATCTACCTGCAGGGATGCAGCTCCCGGAGCCCCGATGGGAACTTTCCGTGCCTGGCGCTGCGGAACGGCCCTTGCGCCGCTGCGGGACCAAGTGCGGGACCCGCGGTGCCCGCCCCTCTGGCCGGCCGGGGCTCCCCGCGGCTGAGGCTGCCGGCGGCGCCCCGAGCCGCCCGCCTCAGATAGCGGAGGCTGCGCGGGACGCGCAGAGCCGGCGGCTCTCCCCGACGTGGGGCGCCGCCGCAGGGGGCGGGCGAGGCGCAGGTAAGGGGCCGCCCCTCTTTGCGGGGTGCGCAGCCACCTGTCCGCCGCCCGCGCCCCTCCGCGCCCGCGCAGCCATCGCCCCGGGCCCCCGGCGGCAGCACCGGCACGTGCCGCTGCGCGCCCGTGTCCGCGGGCGCGGAGAGAGCGCGCCCATCGCCGCCGCCGCGCTCCCCCTCCCCCTGCGCTGTCAGTTCCGGCCGAGCCGCGTCCCTCCGCGCAGCGCCATGAATATTGATGTGTTTATATAATCGATAACCCACTTTCCATCCCTTCCCGGGGAACAGCGATAAATAAATGAGGGACGCGCCGCCCGGCCTCCGCGGCCGCCGGGGGGGCGGCAGGGGGGCGCAGCCCCCGCCGTGCGCTCCGCGGCTGCCGTGGGTGGGAGCGGGCTCGGGCGGTGGGAGCGGGCGGTGGGAGCGGGCGGTCCCGCCGGGCGCGCGCGGACGAGCAGCGCCCCTCGCGCCGCAGGAAATGGTCTTTATATTAGACATATACGGGCAGGTCCTGTCAGATCCCCAGCGCGCCCGCCCGCCCTTTCGGCCCCCCAAAAATCGCCGAGCGGGGATAGCGGCCCCGCCGCCGCCTCGCCGCCTCCGTGCCGCTCCCCCGAGGCCCGCCGCCGCCCCGCGGCATTTTTGCCGGGCCCGGGCGGGCGTCGGGGGCCCGGCCGGCGTCGGGTGGCGCCGGCGGCGGGACGCGGCGGGGCGGCGGCGGGGCGGCGGAGCGGGGGGCGGGCGGCGGGGGGAGGCGTCGCCGCGCGCGGCGGGGCGGGAGGCGGCGGCGGCGGCGGGGCGGCGCGGGGGCGGCGGCGGCGGGGGGCGGCGGGCGGCGGGGCCGGCTTCGCCCTGCCAGGACCTGCCGGGCTCCATTCACGCCAACAAGTTTGGGAGAATGTTGAGTTCAATCGCGCCGGAGCCGCGATGGAGCGCAGCGCACTGCAGGTACCGCGCCGCCCCGCGCCCCCGCCCCGCCCCGCGCCCCCCGCCGCCGCGGAGCCCCCTCCCTCCCTCCCGCGCTCCCCTCCCGCCGCCCTCTTCCTCCTCCTGCCCCTGCGCGGCGCGGCGCGGCGCGGAGCCGGCGCTGATGCCGCTGCCGTGTTGTTGTTCCCCGCAGTGGGTCGGCGCCCCGTGCGGCTCGCACGGCCCCTACGTCTTCTACAGGGCGTTCCGCTTCCAGCGCCGCGGCGGCGGCCGGGCGCGGGTCCTCTCCCTCGGCGACTTCTTCTTCGTGCGGTGCCGCGCGGAGGAGCCCGCCTGCATCGCGGAGCTGCAGCTGCTCTGGGAGGAGCGCACCAGCCGGCAACTTCTCTCCAGCGCCAAACTTTATTTTCTCCCCGAGGACACCCCCCAGGGCAGGACCAGTGACCATGGCGAGGTGGTAAACGCGGCGCCGGCCCCCCTTCCCCCGCGCCCGTCCCCACCTGCATGCCCGGGCTCGGCTCCCCCCTCTGCTGGCTTCCCCCACCCGCGTCCCCCTCCCCGCCGTGCGTGGCGGGGCAGCGCGGAGGGGCCGCGCCGTCGGGGCGCACCGGTGCGCGCTGACCGGGAACTTGTGCGGGCGGGGGGAGGGAGGGAGGGGGTCGGGGTGCGGGGCGGCCCCGGCCCGGCGGGCAGCGGAGTGTGTGCCGGGCTCGCCCGGTCCCTCTGCTCCCTTAACAAAAAAATACCCAACAAAACACAAAAACCCCAAAAGCAAAACACACGGAAAAGCGGGAGGAAAAAAAAAAAAAACCACACGTTGGGGGGGGGGGGATTTCTATATTGTTCGGAGCTTTTTTTTAAGTATTCGATATGTTTAAGAGGGCGGAAATTACGAAATGGAGGCAGAGGGAGATCAAACGCTCTCTTGCTGGCAGGGACGTGTTGAATAAAGTGATAAATGACAGGTACGGGAATAATACATTCAAATAACTTGCAGATATGCCTGGGCGTATTTCGGAGCCGCCGCGCTCCCGGCGCGAACGCGCTGCGCGCCGGCACCCTCCGCCGGCGGCCGCGCAGCCCGGGATGGGGCCGCACCGCCCCGCCCCAGCCCCGAGCCCTCCCGTTATCTGCTTTTCAAATTCATCGCTTCAGTCTGTGCGCTGGGGCGGGGGACGGGTGAGGTACCCAGGCAGGGGGCTGCGGGGATGGCCAGTGTCCCCGAGAGGGGCTGGAGACCCGGCGGGAGGAGGACGAGATGTTCTGGGGGAACTTCTGTTGGAGATGCCGGGGGTGGGTCCGAGGGGGGCTGTCCGCAGGGGTTGTTTTCGGAGGCACGCGTGGCTGTAGGTGCCGGCGCAGCCCTGTACCCGCACACACGCGTACGCAGCCGAAACGCGTCTCAGAGCCACCTTCGCTCGCTGCCACCTCTTCACTTTAATTTTCTGTGCGTGCCGCCGAGATAAGGGAGCCTTTTCCTAAGAATCAGGGAGATGACAGTGAGCAATGGATGCTCTGAAATTGCCCGTGGTGACTATTTAAAACTGTGCCTCTGCGTGTCTCGTGTGTGTGTAAAATGAAAGATATTTGGAAGGGAGGGGGGTGGGGAAAGGGACACAAATCATTTTAATACGCCTTAATGATCAGCTCATGTTACTGTGGTAGGAACATCAGAGAAAATTAATCCTACCATTACGAGTAAAACACTGCTCTGGTACGAGAGTTCTCAGCTGCATGTACCTTCCTAATAATACGCACGATTTTATTTATTTTTACATGCAAACACCGCTAGTAATTAGCCGTGTGATTATACTTGTGCATTTCATTGCGGCTTTAACTGATGTCATTCTGCATTATTCAACCATATGAAAACAATTTTCAATTAAGATAATGGCACGCCTTGAAATTATGCAAATGCCGGCTGTATTGTGTAGAATAATTATGACAAATGTAAAGCAGGTAAAAAGTTTCCTAATGCAGTTGTGTTTTACACCCCGGTGATGTCATTTCCCCTCTGGCCTAAGTTAGTCATTCATTAGCAGAGTAGCAGCAGCAGCAACAGCAAGAGCTCTGAGTGATACTTCTCTGGCAGGGAGCCTACAGAAACCGGCGCTGAGAGCCAGGGCCTAGAGAGGGCAACATAACACTCCCATTAAGAAATGTACTTTGTTTTCACTTACTCCATTAACTTGTTTATAGACATAGGAATGATTTTTTATGATTGATTTTTAATAGTTTGGAACAATCTGAACAGTGCTTGGGGATGTGCAGGCAGCAGAGAGACAAAAGGCTGGGTGCTGGCTGGCTGGGGGTGACTGCTGTCATTGGGGGGCAGGGTCGGCTCTTTCCCCTTGGCACCCCAAGGTCCCAGTCCCTTTGGTAATTGACACTCATCTTGGTCCCCAAAGGGGCAGCAGGGCCACCTCTGGGGTCATGGTGCTTCCTAACTCTGGCTCCTTCTGCAGGAGGAGCTGTGGCTCTTGAGTCAGATGCAGCTTATAGCCATCAGAGGGGACCTTATTTGTGGTGTGGGATTCTGATGGGATAAAATACCTCATTGTGCATTCAGGGAGTAGGGATGGAGTGTGCCAGCATTTAAGCATGTACTGCAAAACCTGCGGTGTCTGAGGCAAAGGGTGACGGGGCGCTCGCTGTCACTGGAATTGTTGGGGAGGGGAGCAAGTGGCTGAATTGCAGTTTTGTGATCGAGCCCACCAGAGATTTAGGAACGGCCTCCAGCAGCTACCTGCGCTAGTGGCGTGATTAATAGAAGCAGCTGGCTGCCTGTTTTCTGTAATAGCACCGACACTGTGACAATATTCAGCTAGTGGCTGTAAGGAGGGAGGAGAAGCGAGGAGAGTTGTAATGCTTCTGTTACTCAGAAATTTCTGATGGCATATTTTATCTGATTGCCAAATGTTTGAGCTAATCAGCAATAAGTGTAAATATAAGTCTTTTTATAGCTAGCTGAATTCATCATCCAGATTTAAATATAACCCCAACTGCTGCTAAAACCGGATGTTTCCATGCGCTGCCCAGATCCAGAGAAGGTTCAAGCCCAGGTGTGCTTCTGCTTCAGGACCCTTTTTTCCACCTTAGGCTCAGCATCCCCATCACCATAGTGGAGAAATTCCCTTTCGATGCCAGGAGCTGACAGAGATTGTTTCCCAGGGAGTCTCAGTGGATGATGAACATGAGATGGAGCTGCTCACATGCAGCAGGTATGGGTGAATCTGACCCTGATGCTCATTGCATGCCAAGGAAACATGCATAGAGAGGCTGGGACCAGCTCTGGCATCACACTTAGACCAAGGGTCTTACTACTCAGGAACAGTAGAGACACTTTTGTAAGAGCAACAAGGCCTGTGAAGCCACTGCTAGGTGAACTAGAAGAGTTTTGTTCTACTTCACTGAAAACTTTGTTGCTGCTTTCAAAATACAGCAGCCTGGGCACGCTGCTTCCCACTTCACCATCAGGCCCAGACACTGCAGCAGGTGCAGCACTGGCCAGAGAGCAAGAGCAGCCTTCTCTCTTTTCCCTCTAGCAGGGAAGAAGTGATTCTCCTCCATCCCTACAGGGCCATTGCCAAAACAGTGTCTTCTGGTAGAGGAAGTCACCACCTTGCCTTGATTTTCTCATTCGCTCTGGTCTGGTGCAGTCCCGTGTCGCCTTCCACATGGGCTGGGAAGCTCTCCTTGACAGCAGGTGCCTCACACAGGGGTCAGAGCAGGATGCTTGGAGGCCTGTGGAGATCCACAGGGGGTGCCTTTAAGGGTACCCCATTGTGTTTGGAACAGTTTCATGGGGTGCATGTGAAAAGCAGGGCCCCAGCTTTGCTGGCACCCACGTGTGAGGAGCTGTGTGCTGTCAGAAAGCACCTGCCCAGTCCCCTCGTGCAGTGCCCTGGTCCTGTGGCATTCAGGTGGCACAAGGTGGGCTCACCCTCCAGCTCACAGGGTCTTGGCCAAACCTTCCTCCAGCTCTTTTCCTGCTCTCTGCATTTACTGCTCCAAGGGGTGGTGTGGTGTTGTGGAATGACTGACCTTTGCAAAAGCAGTTGTAGAGCAAAATGCTTGTTAGTGCCTTGTGCTTTCATGTTTTTAAAGGTGTTGGCATTAGTTAGACTAGGCTTAAAAATATATTTCAAAGTTGATACTCATTAAGTACTGGGATGGTATTTGATGTGATGCATACAATTCCTAAAAAACTCTAAACAAGCAATTAATTAATTTTGCGTGGTATGACATTCCCTGCATTGCCCTGTGTTGTGGTGAATGCTGCTTCCATTGAGGCTGGACTGTCAGTGGGGATCTGCCTTTGGTTCATTCATCAGCAGCAAAGTTTACTACAAACTCATGTTGATTTGATCTCTTCTCCCAAACTGGGGATCTGATGCAATGCTTTTCGCCTTGCAAATAATCCTTACTCATGCAAGTAATTTACATGAGTAAGCGTTGCTCATAGAGAGGAGAGAGCTAGTTTCCTGTAATTATTTCCCTAGAAGTATTTTGCATTTTCAGAATAATTGGGGTAAAGGAAAAAAAAGAAGTCACTCCATAGATGTGTGTCATTTATAATTGCAGAAGAGATTCTTCCAGAAAGTTAAGGGAGTCAGTGGTTTTGTTCTCTCTTCATTTTGGGATTGATGCTGACAGCATCCCTCGAAAGCCTGGCTCATTTTGTAGGGGCTCTCCACTTGGAGGGGTCCTACCCCAATGCCTAAAGGTAGCATTGGCTGGCCCAGGCATGGTGTATTATATCAACAGTGCTTTATTGCCACCCCCCTAGAAAAATGTGCTACTCCCTTTGCACAGTAATACATTCTGGTTTTTTAGAGACGTAGGAATCTGTGCACTCTTATTTGGAATAAGAATAGTCTCGTTTTAGTCTCCACGGTGTGTGCCTTATGCTCGTATCTGTCAACACTGGTAATGGCAACACGTTTCAAACATGCAGATTATGATTATTAAAGGGTGCTTTAAAAATCATGCTAATAGCATCAATCTCCAATGTACACTTGCTCAAATTAATTCAGCTTTGGAAATCAGGCACACTGTAATAGCAGTGTTAGAGAAATGGCATTTGTCATAAAATATCGTGGGTTTGGTAATTGCATATCCACTCTGTATATTTTTATCTTTCTTGCCACCAGTAGCATATGCTGGCAAAGGAAGGAGAGGGCAATGATATTACTTAGAGAAGCCACATGTTGCTAGCCATTAGCCAGCAGTCTGGAATATCTGGTCATTTAAGGCACATTCCTTTAAAAAAAAACCAAAAAAACCTTTTAATTTTATTTCCTTTTTTCTTTCCCTCCCCTTCCCTGTGTATTCAGACTGTAAAATACACCCACTGCTTTCCAGAGTTGCTGTTCCCAGTCTGATCAGTGGCACTAAACATTAAACTCTTGTCTTTGGAGAATAATAGGCCTCACATGGTACACCCTCAAGCATGTTGAGATACTGTGCAGGCTGGAAAATAAAAATGTTCTAATTGTGTCTTTTAAATAAGCATAGGAGTGAATTAATTAGACTATATTTTGTCTTTAGTTGCTTAGTTACACAATAGTATTCCTAAGCGCAAGTAAGATAAATTGGCTCTTTTTGTGCTGCTTGTCCCTTAATCATAATTACTGTATTGCTCAGGAGAGTAACGCATACATAGATTTTGCATTTTTAATAATATTCAAACAATATGCGAATGATATAGAAAGTATGTTCTGATTCAAGCTCTCGTATGCTTTTGTTCGGGAAGAAGTTCTACTGCTATGGGAGCAATATTTGCATTAGTTGCTCAGAGATTTAGTTCTGGGAAATACATAATTGAAATATTCTTGCAATGCTTGTTCTGGCCCTTTCATTCGCATTCAAAATAACAATGCCTTAAGTCTCTGAACAGTCATCCACTCTTGATTTAAGAGTTTTTTTTCTTTGTGTGTGTGTGTGTGTGTGTTTGTGCATGTGCAGTGTGGGTTCACACCCAGCGTTAACCCTGCACAGCCTAGACACTCGCGTGATTCATAGTGTTGTATCAAGTTGAGCTTTTTATTTGTAGCTAAAATGCAGTCAGAAGGTCAGATGAACATCGGCATTTTATGGCATTAATCCAATGACCTTAATGCTTGGCAGGCATCCATGTTTCTATGCGAAGGTGCCAGGGTTATAGATAATGAAAGAGTTTGTTTTCATTTTCTGGATATTTTAATCTTTCTTTGCAAAGTGTAGCCTCGGATTTGGGGGCTTGGGGCTACACCCGGGGGCCAAAACTTTAATGTCTTACTGGGTTGTTGAACGTTAGCTGCTAATGATGGGCAGACTGATACAGATACTAAACAATGGAAGGTTCTGGCAAGAAACCCTCTAGACATGCTCAGTGGATGTATGTGAAAATTGGCTCCATTGTTCTGCTGTATGAAAAGCAAGTAAATTATTTACAGATATTTGCTAATTAAAGCACATATTGTTTTACCAGCACAATAGAACACAATATAACAAAAGACAAAAGAATAAGCTTGCATAATTTAAACCTGCTAACGCCATGTACTCCTTTTTAAGAAAAAATATAATTATGTAATCTATGAGGAAAGCTTCTCGTACTGTAACTGTAGTAGGCAAAATCAGGAATGAATTGCTTGTCAACTTGCCTAAACTAAAACAGCTCTTTGAGATCTGTGAGCTATCTGACGGCAAAACATTTTGACTGAAGACTATTTTCTGTTTGGTCAGAACTTCTATCTGCAATGACAGATACAAATTCAATTTGAACCTCTGGCTGGGGGTGGGAGGAGGGAGAAAAAAACACCCCAGTCAAGAAGGAGGAGGCTCCCAGTGGAAATGTCATGTCGAACTGCTTGCAGCCATCCCTCTGTGCACCCCATCTCCACCCCACTTCTGGACACAAATGTAGCAGGACCCCAAAAAGCATCCTGCAGAGCCATGGTGGTTTTCTGCCCCAGGTTGTTTTGCGTGTCTTGCTTTGGAATTACTGACTCATGTAGAAAATGCTGCTTGCTAATACAAGGGAAAGCAAAAACTATAGGACTTCACATGCTTCAGCCATGTCCTTTAACTTGGTCTTTTTACTTGGTTTTGGACCCTGGAAGGGATGAAAACATCAGTGTGAGTTTCAGACAGCTCTGTGCAGCTGTGCTTAGGCTGCGGAAATACCTGTCACCTGAATTTAACAAGATCATTATAGCCCTTTAAAGTAATTAGGAAAGGATTAACAGATGAAAGGTTCTGCCTTGGCCTCTTTAAAATTCTCTAGTGTGCCAGGTAAATTTCTGATCTGTGCGTTTTCCTTCTCAAGGCCCTCCCCATGGGTTCATGGGTGGAAAGCAGTGGTCTCTGTAGGTCCCTGTTTGTAGGCACCTCCAGGGAGCAGGTCCAGACTCCAGCAGTCAGTTCTGCTCCACAAATCCTTTGGGACACCTGTCTGCCCTGGGCTAGGGGATGCATGAGGAGATGGCACCAAATGAGGTACTCGGAGCAGGGTCAGGGGAAAGAAGGCTGCCCCTGCCTGTGCCAAGTTTTGGAGCCTCTTGTGAGGCTTCCCTGCCATTCAGTGGTCCCACCTGTGGGACAAGAGGAGCAATTCCCACCTGGCAGAGCTGTGCCCTGGTCCTCAGGTCAGCAGCATGCTTACAAGGGTTCTGCTGGAAGAACAGGGTTGTATATTGCAGGAAAGTCCTTCATGTGCCCAGTAAGGGAGGCTGAACAGGGCACATCTCAGAGGCAGGCCTTTTCCACAACACAGCCAGGTTTTTAGCCAGTTTGTGGTCCTGCAGTCTTAAAAACTTTTGTGTATATTCCCAGCCCACTGCGGCAGTAAGGAGACAGGACTTTTTTACTCTGAGGAAGTCTCTGAGAACAAATCAGGCCTCTGCCTCTTTAGAGCTGGGTATGCTCCTTGGAAGAAGTACTGCTTTTAGGAGATGCTTCTGGAGACCTGGGTTCAGATTCTTGAGTGACTTTGGGTGAGTGGGTTAGGGCTGAATTGAGATGACCTGGCTTCTGCTGCTGTCCCAGAGCTCTTATGGTATCTGTATGGCAGAGAAGAGTTCTCGACTAAAGACCGTGATCAGGACCTTTTTGTTTTGACTGTGCTGTCAAATAAAGCTGATGGTACTTCCCTCAAACGTCCAGGTAAATGCCTTCCTACAGGAGAGGTGCTAATTGGCAACGAGCCCCCTCCTTCCCTTCTGCTATATTCAGCACGACCTCCTGCTCCTCAAAGGGATCTAGAGCACGGAACGGGATTCCTGAGTTGAGAACTGCTATGTTAGATACACACGGTACAGGAAGGTCCTTTTTGCTTAAATTGCAAAAACCTTAAACTATAGTGGGGTGTAAAACCAGCCTGGAATAAGGGAGGCCTTTATGCCCAAATGAAATAACAGTTCTGTTATCCCTGGTGAATGCAGTCAGTCCGTAAGAGTCACGCTGTATTTTTTGCTCCTGCGGATGAATGTGTTTTCATCAGCAATGTACTGGGTTGTAAAATACACATCCCCAGCTATCTAGTGTGCTAAAGATTTCACAGAAAAGGCTTGAAGATGTTTTCTAATTCAAATCATACTGATCCGATAAATGACATGCAGTGTCTCCTGTAATTATCAGCAAGAATTTTTACAGTACATCTCCTGTTTCTCTCTAGGCCACATATTTGATGTTAGGAGACAGCCAAGCAGGTGTTTGACTCGCTCATGCCCTCCAGAATTCCTTAAATGACCTCTGGAAGTACTGGAGTGAAAACAGTCTCAGCATGTCAAAATTTTGAGATATCTCAGTTGCTGTAATTCTTTTAAGGCTGCCTCAATGTCTCTAAAATATAAATCTTTCCTAGTTATTGGCAATGAGTAAGGAGTTGTGACGTACCGTATGTGGGTGTGCAATCAAGATGTATGACCTCCCTGTACTGCCCTGTGACTCCCTGCCTTGTAAGAGTTAATATTTCTTCTAAAAAATAATTATCTGCTTTAAGCTATTGTAACTACCTGACCTGTTTCCCTGAATATATTTCAGCCATCTGCTGAGTCAGGCAATATAGCATTCTGTGCTTTCACGAGGCTGTGATGGTTGCTTAGACAACAGTGACATAATATTTAAGCATAATGGCTCTCGAGAAGATGCTGTCCTCTTCTCCCTGGATGACTTCTCTGGAAATGCAAATCTAGTATGCTCTTAAAAAAACAATAGATGGATGAGAAGGGTTTGTGTCACCATCTTTCTTAACCATCTCCCCATTTTCTACTTGATAGGTGAAAGAACTGTACTTTGCTCAGAAGTCTTAGAAGACATGCTAAAATTACAGGCTGACTAGATAACCATTTTTATAGAAGCAGCTAAAAAAGTGCCTCTTTCTACAGTCAGTGCTTATTTAAAGATTTAGACAACACTGTGGCTGAGACCATTGGTCCACTGGAACACTGACCAGTTGGTCAGGTCCACCAGATAAATCCTGAGCAGAGTTGAAATCTCTGCTGGTTGTTTTCTCTTCTTGCTGTAGCAGAAAAAAAATGGTAATTAAAGACTTAACTGTGCAGTGGAGACCTCATAAACATATCACTTCAGAGCATAGCTAATACATGATGAGTTGATTTTGTATAGATAGAGATACATATGCACTGTTTGCAACGTGGGTGGTTTTTCATGTTTACACAGAGATATGATTATGAATGACATGAAGGTTATACAGCAGATTTCTTTAATCTTCTAAAGGTTTATTAGTCATGTGTCACTACGTACCTGGTTTTTATTTTTTCAACATCTGTATTCCTTTGTCATCTCAGTGAAGGGGTTTCTCTAGAAGGATTGTGGCAGTAGACAGTGGTTGATACCAAAGGCGGGTGCAAGAGCTCCTGTGGCTGACAGGTCCCAGAACAACTTTCATTGTGACACAGGGCTTAATCAAAAAGGAGAAGGACCCTTTTGTCACCTGCTGCTCAAAAAAACCCCCAAAACACCACAGCAGTTTGTGGCTGAGCACTTGGAAAGGTTGCTGAAGAATGTGTGAAGGCACGGCAAGGCACATTGAAATTCCAGAGCTGCTGAGATAGTTGGGTCACCTTTGCTTGGGTGGCGGGAGGGCAGATGACCTCTTGTGTCAGCAGACTGCCAAGATGTGGGCAAGAGAGCCCCGCTGGAGCTGCCCGTGGCTCGGGCTCCTCGGAAAGCAGAGGCTGGAGCCACCTGGCATGCCCTGCTGGGTGACAGCGGTGGCATGGTGCGGCGCTGGGCTGGGAGCGCCCATGGCGATGCAGTCCCACAGTGGTGACACCGCCTTGGCAGAGGAGGCCTGCGGTCTGATCTGTGTTTGAGGAGTTTGGGAGAATGTGGACAATTCTGTGTGAACTGGGTCAGAAGTGAGTGGTGAGGGAGGGGTACAGGTCTGTCCAGTCCTGCTGTGTGACAGGCAGGGCCACCCGAGGCAGGCTCTGAGGCCATTCAGGTCACTTTTCCATTTCCCGCCTAAAAGTGAGCTGGGCTGCGTTTTCCTGACGCCGCTGTGGGCTGGCAGTGCGAGGGGAGGACAGGGATTTGGGGGCCTGGTGCCCTCAGGGACGGATTTGGGGCCAGCCTGGTGCCCTCAGGGACAGGGATTTGGGGGCCAGCCTGGTGCCCTCAGGGACAGGGATTTGGGGGCCTGATGCCCTCAGGGAGGGATTTGGGGGCCTGATGCCCTCAGGGACAGGGATTTGGGGGCCTGGTGCCCTCAGGGACAGGGATTTGGGGGCCTGATGCCCTCAGGGAGGGATTTGAGGGCCTGATGCCCTCAGGGAGAGATTTGGGGGCCTGATGCCCTCAGGGACGGATTTGGGGGCCTGGTGCCCTCAGGGACAGGGATTTGGGGGCCTGGTGCCCTCAGGGACAGGGATTTGGGGGCCTGGTGCCCTCAGGGACAGGGATTTGGAGGGCCTGGTGCCCTCAGG
Organism: Taeniopygia guttata; assembly: GCF_048771995.1. Lineage (NCBI taxonomy): Eukaryota > Metazoa > Chordata > Aves > Passeriformes > Estrildidae > Taeniopygia > Taeniopygia guttata. Next base: position 7,880,379 of record NC_133031.1, on the reverse strand, counting down.
GACGGATTTGGGGGCCTGGTGCCCTCAGGGACAGGGATTTGGGGGTCTGGTGCCCTCCAGGACAGGGATTTGAGAGCCAGCCTGGCACCCTTAGGGACGTAGCTGCTGCAGGGGTGACCAGCTGTCCTTGGGGACAAAGCTGGCGTGGAGGTGACTGGGTGGCCCTGACAAGGGGCCAGCAGCTGTGGAGGGAGGTTTAGCCCAGAGCCCTTGCCACAGCACAGGGCCAGCGTGGACTCCTTCTGTATTTTGTATTTGTGCTGGGCTGCTCTCTGGTGCCATCCTGGGCACCTCGTTGCACTCTGTGGCTGTGTTTGGAGGCTTGGTGGCACTTTGCTGAGGGGTGGCAGAGAGTGGCGTTTTGCTGTGTCTTTGTTTTCCTGGCCCCTCACATCAGTGTGGGGATGCTGGACCCCGCAAATTCCCATGGCTGGATGTGCTGCTGCCACAGGAGACTCATGGCTGAGGTGTGCTTTCCTCAGCTCCACAGAAGGTCCCCTGCTCCTCTGCAGTTCCCCCTCCATGGCAGCCTGGACAGAGTGCACCTGTATCACTTCACCCTTGGTACAGTAGGGCTTTTTTGGGGGGTTCTTTCTGTGATTTTTTTGTTTGGTTTAGGGTTTTTTTGTTGTTTGTTTGTTTGTTGTTGTTTTAAAATTTGGTTTCTTTTTCCTCCTATGTACACATCACGTGCATGTGTGCAAAGGTTGGATTCTCAAAAACAAGTTTATTCATTGATGATGTAATAGTGATTGTACTTTTCTTTTGGTTAATAAATTGTCTGCTGGGCTTACTTTGTATGCCAGCCAAAATTAGTCATACCAGTTCTTGGAAAGGATCTGAAGAAACTAGTAATTGAAATCATAATCATTTGATCATGAGAGCTATTTGGAAAATAATATTTTAACCAGAAGCATGTCTGATCTCCAAGTTAGGTTTTTGTTGGTTTTGGGTTTTTTTTATTTAACTGCTGCTAAGTAGATTTCTTTGGTATGGAATATTAGAAATTGTGCAGTAGCTGGTGATGGTATTCAACATCCTAAGAGAGGAGTTCATCCAGAAATTGCTGAGACTGTCTGCAGGCAGGCTGATATTTATATATATGTATTATTTTTTTCCATTCTGACATTTAATAATCACCATGTAATAGCTATAAAATGCATAGCAACTACAGCTTTTTTATTTCAAGTGGATGGTGTAATGAAATTGGGTGAAACCATCCATTGAAATTGTACTTTGTAGTACCCAGTGCTTGTTTACAAAGTATTGACGTTTGTCATAAACAGAGATTTAAAGCATCACTGTTATTGTTTGTTGTTTGGTGGAGGCTCTTATGCTGTGCAGCGATAAAGGAAAAGATTTTATTACAAGCTTGCTTAGCATATAAACATGCTGTTCACTTCTGACCAAATATTTGTTATTGCACTAAATGTAATGAAGGTGCCTGCTTATAAAACAGTTTTGTATTATATAAGGAAGAGTGGAATATCAGATCTGTTTTTTTACTAGAATTATTTCAGGTTTTGTATTGTATGCAACTTGTCACAATACAGCTCTTTTTTTTTTTTTCCATTGAGCAGTATTTTATTTCCTGAGGAATGTGTTCAGTGGACAAAAAAAAACACACAGAGAGAATCAATCGTGCTTTTCCCTTTGTTTAATAACTCAAAGAATTTCTCTTCCCTTTGCAAATACTTATGTTTATTTGAGAGAAAAATTGGATTGTGGTTTATTTATTTCAAGAACTGTAACCTTATTTAGTGTTAGAAATGTGTGGTGGGCAAGGTGTGGTGTACAGCCAGCTCTTGTTACAACATAAATTATTTCTGCTGTTTTAACAAAAAAATCTGGAGTGTGTCTTGCTGGATATGTATGTTTGTTTGTTTATTTTTTGAGGCTTTCTTGATCCCTTGCTCACTGGAGTCAGCTGTAAAATATTCTGCTTATTCATCATGACTGAGAGGAGTTGATTGTTTCCTGGAAGGTTAAAATCCACCAATTAGAACTGTTTAATTTCAGTGTATGTTCTGGAGGCTAAACTAAGTTTAAGTGCTCTTCTTAGACTGTATGTTTTAGAGGGGGGAAAAAAAATTGCACTTCTGATCTTGAAAAAGGTTTTAAGAAACATGAGAATGTGCAAGTTTCTTTTGGTGGGAAGCACATTTATGTAGTATTTCTTTTGGGATTACATCACAGTTTTATTTAATTTTAAGGACAAAAGTTAAATTCAATATTTGTGTATAAGCCAAGGGAAAATGTACCATAAACATAGGAATTTTCTGGTGAGTCAGAGTTCCAAGAATCTGAGATTTACTTAGTCCATTTATTTCAGGACTAACTATAGCCATTAGTCATCCAGCCATGAATTTTTACATTTGCAGCTAATTGCACCTAAAAAGCAACTTTCCCCCAAGGCTTTGGGTTATACAGAATGTGATTTGGCAACCTGCATTTCAAATGCCGTTTAGGATCATTGCCCTGGTCCTAGAAATTGTCTTTAGATGGTGTATATTTGCTTCAAGTAAACAACTAATATTTCCACTTAGGTGGCAAGAGGAATAAATTAAGTGCTAGCTATTCTGTGATACAGAAAAATTACTCAGCCTGCAGCAAGACAGGCTTTTGCAGGAGTCAGTGCAGGATGATATTACTGGTTTCTCAGTCATCGGGGAGCCCAGAGTGACATCTTGTATTCTCATCTGATCACTTCTTGCAGGATGAAGTTATTGCTGTTTCAGAAAAAGTTACTGTGAAGCTTGAGGACTTGGCAAAATGGGCACAGTCCGATTTCTCCAAATGGAAGTGTGGTTTCCGGGCTGAGCCGGTCCAGCCCATGGACGTGGGGAAGAATGGGCAGAAAGAGGCCTTGACAAGATACAGACAATCCACACTGAACAGTGGCTTGAACTTCAAAGATATTCTGAAGGAAAAGGCTGACCTTGGTGAGTATCCCTTACTTTCTCTTGTGGGAAGGGGCCTGTGGGAGAGTCTTTTGAAAACAGATGAGCCTGATCCTGCCGTGCCATTGCAGATTCCCAAGGTATGTCTGAGCCTGGGGCAGAGGTGTGGGGATGAGATACCTGTGTGGGATGAGTGGTGATAGTGAGCTCATCTGGAGCTCCTTGCCGACTGGTGTGGGGTAACACTGTCATACCTGTCTGTATGGCCCCCAGCAGTACGGCTCAAACCCTGCAGATGTACACACAAACAATTGTCAGAGGCTCTCCTTGGGGCTCTGCGGGCTGGGGGATCAGGTCAGAGCTGTACACTGTGGGGAGAGGAGGCTGACATGTCGTCCTGAGGACTCCTGTGACAGGCAGGGATGAGCAAAGGCCTTTCACTTCTCATGTCCCATCTTCCAGAAGCTCATAGGTGCTCCTGGTGCTTGCCCTGACTGTATGGTTGGCTGTGTCTTGTTCAGTAGGGATGTGTTCCTTCCATGGTGTTTCCTTGTCAACTTTATGTTGCTACAAGGCTCTGTGAGCACCCCACTGTTGTCTCCACACACAGACCTGTGCTTTTTTCCCCTGTTTGTTTTCAGAAAGGGAGTTGGTAGCTCTGCTATTTTGGATGGTTGCAGACAGGCTTGCAGCTGTGGGACTGCTTTGTTGCACAGGCACTCACACCTGTAATACCTGTGGTGGGTTCCCAGGTCCAAGGGAGATCAGTCTCCTGTTGGTAGACGTGCCTGCTTGTGGTATTAGGACCTCGGATGTTTAACAGCTGTCAGAGATGGCACTTTGAAGTGCGTACCAAGGACATTTCTCTCTTCTGCTAAGTTTTTAATAAATGTTCCATGTTTGAAGAGCATCAAGTTTAGGCCATAATGTGTGAAAAGGTAAGAAATTAGAAGCTAGGCCTGATGCTTTTGAAGACATGCTTTTGTATCTATGTGAATAGGAGTGCAGGGCCAAGTTCAGTTTTATAGTGCTGTGACTAGGTTGGCATTGAAGCCAAGTTACATGAAGCTGAAGATCTGTCTCGGAAGATTTATCTTCTGCATCTCATTTTTCTGATCTTATCAAAGGGTGACGTGATTTTTGTCAATCTCATATTTTACCATTAGCTATGTAGGCTGGAAGATTAAAGTGCAATTGGAAGCTGATCTGGTTTTTCATTGCATGTCCAGGGATAAAATAAGCCACGCAATTCTTTCTCTCTTTGCTTTTCTCTGTGGTTTCTTCTAGTTCATAATTACATGCAGTAATTTACTCTGCTATTGCTCTGGTATCTTTACGCACTACATTTATTTGCATTTGTTTGTTGTGTCAGAAGAATCTTAATGTTTTTCAGACAGAACTTTTGTGTGCTAATGTTTTCTTGTTTTTGTTTTCAACAAACAAAAAACTCCTTGTGGTAAGTTATGAAATTGCTATTATCTACCCTAGGAGCCAGAGAAAATTATTTTTAAGCCCAAGTTGCATGTTAAGCCTTTCAAAGTAGGGGTTATACTGAAAACACTCATGGAATGCAAACTATATGGTATAATTTTGATAACCCCACATTCAGATGTTGCTCATTTTCAGTTGGTGGCTCTGGCTTTATTCTTGCATTGGGTTGGTTTTTTTTTTTTTCAGTAGAAAAGGGAATTTTGGCTAATGTTTGGTTATGACTGCCTTTATCTTCATAATGACTGGTTGACAAGAGTGAAACCAAAGGTTCACAAAGACCTATAGCTGACTGAATACATTGATACAGGCAATTGAAGCAGCCTATTAAGGGCATCAAAGAAATTTCTTAAATCTGGTATTGAGATAGTTTTTTTTACTATCTGAAAGAGCCAAGAATTTAATCCTATTTTGCTTCCCGGATCTGACACAAAAACTCAGAAGAGTGGTGCTCTTTGAGGCTGGTGGAGCAGCCCTGGTTGGTGTTCTGTAGGCAGTCCATGAGCTTTGGTGTTTGTCTTGTTTGTGGCGTTCAGCGCCCATGAGACAAAGAGGATTTACTTCTCTCGTTCTGAGTGGTTGGTCAGGGTTGACATTGCTCTGGGAGTTGGCATGTTCCTAGCTGGGGGCAGGGGCAGGAGCATGTTCTGGGGTGTCTGAGTCTTTTGAGCTGCTGGTGTTTTCTCTGCTGTCAAAGGGCATCTTTGCTGCCTGTTAGGATGTGTGCCCACAGACCTTTTCCAATACTCTGTGTCTTGCCAACAGAGCAGCGCTCAGGTGTAGTGATCAAAAGATTTATTAGCAATAACTTCTGCAGCAGGTCTCCAGCACAATGGGATGGGGTAGTCTTTCCTCTTAAAATAGAGTTGTATACTGTAAAAGGAGCACGGTGCACTGTCAGGCAAAGGTCCCTCACGTGATGCTGGTGTTTAACCCTGGCTGTAGATGAGGAAGTTGCTGAACCAGATGTTGAGAAGGCCTAGATAAACAACATGGTCATCTGGACCCCTTTTTTCCTATGAAATGGCATGTTTCCATTACAGAGAAATCCCATAAAAGTGAGTAGATTCTGCAGCTTTTCCTACTAGATGTTTTTGAATTAAGCTCTGGAAGGTAATAGGAAATTATATCTCTACCAAAGAGCTCAAAAAAGCTTTACAGAAGAAACAAAATCAGTTTTCACACATTATCCAGAAGTGATGAGGAGTGAAATAACCCGGATGAAATGAAAACATGGCTGATACAGAACCAGAGAAGTGTCGCTGTGCAAACATACTTAATTAAACACGTTGCAACTGGGAGCAGGGCAGCTTCAAACACCAACCAGGCAAAGTGAGGCCTCGTGTGAGCAGTGTACACCCTGTGCCATGTGTTCAGTGGCACTTGCTTAGCCAAAACTAAGGCAACACCTGGTTAATCCACAACCTGTAGAAACCATGAACTTATAACTGAAAGTCAACCCTAATTCAAACAAGATAGTTCTGTCTCCTTTTTTGTTCTTTCTTCTCTTTTTTTGTCCTCCCCCTCTTTCCCCTCTTTTCTCTTTTTTTTTTCCCTTCTTTCTTTTCTCATTGCTTTTCTTTTCTGCAGAAACTGTTGGGTTGGGGTTTTTTTCTGTAAAATACTGTTGTTTTTATCACTAGTGAATTATGCAGAACTTTTCCTTAGGACTGTATTAAATAAAAGATCGCGCAATAGCATTTTTTTTTGTGTGAGCTTCAAGATTTCAGCCTGAAAAATGATTTTTAAGAATTACTTCTTTCTGCCTGTTGAGATATTTATGTTATACATTCTGTCCCTTTCTACAAATATGTCAATACTGAATACTAGCAGTTTATGTCTTAAGACTATTTATAGCTTTCTGAATATTTCTTTCAAATGCTGAGGAAAAATAAAGAGCAACAACAATGCAGCATATAAAAATAGAGTTGCTCAGGAATGTATTATTCATAATGAACTAAGAACCTGTTTTTCCAGAAGAATTGGTCTGATAAAATCATTCACTACTGAGGTCGCTAGTTATTTATTTTTGTCTTTAGAATTATTTAGGGAATTTTTCTTTGTAATAAATGGACTTATATACCCATATTTGGTAAACCAGTGGGAAGTCACCAAATGAGGAATTATTTCATTTTACAAAATGTTTAACAACTAAGCAATGTAAACACTATCGGTTAAATATGGCAAAGTTGCATATTTGTATTCCTTGGGCTATAGTTCAAAAAAAATTCAAATTATTTTATATAACATTGCTTCTTACAGACTTCCTTTAAGTGAAGTATGAAAGCTGCAGTGTAAGCTTTATTGGCCTATAAATATGTCATTATAGTTGGACTACATTTTTATGCTTTGGATTGTTGTTTAAGCCAAGAAAATATGTCTCTACAGGTTGACTTTTTATTGAAACCCTTTGAGGCATACAACAGAATGTATTTTAGGCCAAGGTTATTAAAACAGCATTTTCATTTTTGCAGCAGACTCATTGTCAATTATGCTGCCACAAACTGTCTGTGGATAGGCAGTTATGAATGGTTTCATCTCTAAATGTGTCTTTAGAAAAAGAAATAAAAGATAGAGGAGTCAGAGCTGAAATTGAGAGAAGAGACTGAGGGAAAAATGACTGAATTTGTGCTCGTCAGCTCTGCTGGTTTGGGTTAGGCTGGGCTGCAAAACTGCCTGGGTTTAGCCATGGAACAAATGGCCACTGTGCCTATGCTGGGACAGGGAGGTGGGAGCTGCTGCCACAGCCAGGCAGTTTGCAACCCTCTGGCTTTGTCAGGACAGAGGTCTGGATTTGGTCCCCAGGTTGGCATTGCCAGTTTTTTTTATCCATCCTCTGTGAGTATCACGCCAAAATGGGCGGTTAAGGTTCCTGCACTGGCAGTGTTAGTAATGGGATGAGCAAGTTCTGGTGAACTGAAGGGGTTTTGCTGCACGCACTTCTTGTTTGTTCAGGTCCAGCAAGGGGAAACCCAAAGAAAATTTAGCAATCAGTCCTGTCCTGGCTTTCATTCCCCACAATCAAGCATTTGAGGGTATAAAATCTGGATCTTTGTTCCCTGTGGAACCCTGGGAAATCAACTACTGCTCCTGGCTGTGGTGTACATTCCAGCAGTCACGCTTTTCTCATCCATAGTTGTAATTCCATTAGTTGTTTCCTACTTCTCGTGAAGTAGCTCCTTTGAACTCCCCAGAGGAGCTTGCTGGGCTGAGCTGGGTGCTGCAGGATTGGGTCATGCTCTCGTTTTCTTGTCTTTACCAGTCTCATAATTTGCATATCTTCACTTGGAAGATTGCACTTCCTTGCTGGACCTTGTGTTGCCACACAAATTGGCCAATCCCCGGCAGATTGCAGTGATTTTGGAAGGATAGGCAGAGCAAGGATGAGCTGTCTTTCCACAAGGTGCCAACTGCACAGTTACCAGCCCCAGTGGGCACTGGGCTGTTGTATGGCCCTTCTAATTTCTCTTGCCAGTGGCCTTCCAGCAGGTGTGACTTCACCAGATGATGATCATCAAGTTATAATGTAGTCAAACCATGCCATGATCAAAACTGATAATCTGCAGCTGTAGCATGTTCAGACATTTGTGGTGATTTCTGATCTGACGCTGACTCTCCTTTCTCATTGTTTGTCGCGTGCTGCTCAGTTCAGGCTCACCTGTCTTAAGTTGGTGCAATAATTTTCTGACCAACTAATCATTAGCTATTTAGAGTATAGCCACTTTGCATACTTTGTGCCTAAATAATGCCTCTCTTCCCCTCCCATTCTTCTCTGTGTGCACTCTTTGCCTCTTCTTGTGCCTTCCTGTCCCCGTTGCCCTAGTTGAATGCCATTCTGATCTTGATAAAGCTTCTGTAAGTGTCCCATTATCCCATTTTCCCCTCTCTACCCTTGTGCATCGTATGTTGCTTTTTGTCTTGTGGGTCAGAGTGACCTCTCTAACTCATTTTACCCAGCCCAATTGATACAGTTCTTTTGCCGTAGATGAGGCTATTACATGACTCGTCTGTTGTGCTTCATGGAGCCTGAATGGAGAAAGACTGCTCCCTTGGGAGAAAAAAGAGGCTGTGGCCTCCCTTTTTCTTCTGTGTTTGTGCAGCTTGTTGCACATGCCAGCACTACTGCAGCAGGACAAAGACAGCAGCAGGCTGTGGAGCAGGAAGCTCTGTTGGGATGACTGTTCAGAGAGGGTGTGAAGCAGGAAGGCTTCACTTGCTTCAACACCTTCTTTTGGTTTAATTACTGCTTACCTTTGGTGTTAACATGTTTGGGATCAGAGATAACCTGAGGGGCTGAGCAGACAGACAGAGATAAATATTTGTTTTATTACTGGTCAGCCAGTTAGTTTAACAAATACTTGTTGGCTTCAGTTGTTGGCTGCCTTTTAAGTGCTGAAAGGTGATGCAGTTGTTAAGTCCAGTGTACTTCCAGTAATTCAGTCCTGGAGATGACCCTATCTTCAGTGGCATTTTGGGGCTCTCTGTCCTCAGTTCCCCCTCTCTTTTGAGTCAATGCTGCTCTCCTCTGCATCTTCCTCCACCTCCCTGGAAGGAGGTTGTTGGGGTTCTTCTGAGGTTGTCTGTCCTTTTGGCCACTTGTTTGCCTGAGTAGTGCTGGGATGTTTTAAGTGCTGTTTGTCTTCCTTACCCTGTGGAGAGCCTACTTCATTGCAAAGGAAGCGTATGAGGGTGAGGTTGAAAACCTTTTAATATGCAGCACTGGCTACAGAAGCCTTTCACTCACCACTGGATTGTGTTGAGCCTCACCTATTTGTGATTCTTGAAAGGCGTTTTAACACCGCACACCTCAAACTTCAAGCATGCCTTATCAAAGAGTTTTGGATTTCTTATCAAGCTTTGACCTCCCTTTCAGCTTTTATAGAAAGGGAGAGAGAGGATTCCCCCCTGGAAACTGAGGATGCGAGTATTTTGTTCTTTGAAATGTGGAAGGTATGCCAAGAAATGTAAACAAAATCCCAGGTAACTTCCCTCTTGGCAGCCCCTAACTCATAGTGGTTGTTGACCACCCTCCCTGTTCCTACAGGAGGAACAAGCTAACATGATTATCAGAATTGTGCTGATAGCAGTTGTCACTGTGTCAGCATTTTCAATTATAGATTGGTATGACAGGGCACTTTCCTGTTCATGTAGAGCACAACCATTTGCAATTGCAGTTCTGGTCTATTCAGAAACATCAGAGAAGGAATCACTCCTGCAAACCAAGAGGAGGAAGAGTTAAATTTTACTCTCTAGCCTGTGGAGCTAGAGAACTGCCCTGCGTTCTCTTAAAGTCAAAGTTGCAGCAGTTTGCACCATCAATAAGAGTTTTGTTGCAGCCTCTGGCTGGAACAGGATAGCCTACATAATTACAAATAAGTAGATAAAAAAATAAGGACCATTCATGGACAGTGTCAAAGCAGCCAGTGTGGGACAGTGTCCCTTTAAAAATGTTTGATGGCTTTTTTTATTTTTGTCTAGTTTTAGCACGGGGATTGACCTTGCCAGGCTGTGTAATAACCCACATGTGTCTGCTCTCCAGGATTTTTTCCCTTCTAGTCACTGTTGGATCTTGCATTTAATTCTGACTGACCATGGGTTTTTGTTCCAGTAACTGGAAACGTCTGTGTCCTGGTGCAGTGTTGCTGTGCTGTGAATCTGGCTTTATCTCAGTGTTTGCTTTTTTGGGGTTTTTTTTTGCTTTCTCCTTTTTATTTTTTTTTATCATTGGTTGAGAGGGTGCTATTTTCCTCCTCAGCCTTCCCTTTACCTTCAGCTCCTGTTCATAATGTGTCTGGGTCCCACAAGGACGCAGTTTGGGACGTCTGTTGTTTTGTATTGCTGCGCTTCTCTTGCCCAGCACCATGGAGGGAGGTGGTCAGTGGTTTCCTCTGTGTGCCATGGTTGCTGGTTAGATGTGGTGATCCCTCCTAGATCACTGATGCTTTTTTCCTGCATTATAGCCTTTCTACACACCCAGCCAAAAATTTGCTGAATACCGAGATCTGTAAACCCCACACCTATGTAATATTGTGGTATAGTTGGGTGGGCCCCAAGGACATCCTCTTTTTCCTGCCTGGCTGCTTTCTGTGCTGTAATTCTGTGCTGCTGGAGCTGCCCAGGAGTAGAGTCCTGCAGCCATCTTTGACTCCAAGTGCTCCATTAATCAAGTTGGAGCTGTCTTCATACCAACCCATGAATCATGCTGGCCTGTGACCTGTATGGCTGTGCTGAGATGCTCAGGCTCTTCTGTGGGTGCTCTTGATACCATGGGCAGATCTAGGTGTCATTTCCCATGTAGGGAGAAGGAGAAAAGCCAGAACAAATTTATTCACCACCTCCTTCCATGCCTTCTTGAGTTGCTCTTTATGGCTCCCTTGCCCAGAAAGGCAACTGGCCCTTTGTTTGTAGGCACAGTATGATGTGTCTGGCTTCTCATTATCTAAGTATCCCAGTCTGGTTCTGACTGTGTTGTTGCAGAAAGGGCAGTACTTTTTCCTCTGAGATACAATATTCATCTTAGAGATGACCTGTCTTGTATCATGAGAGGTTGTCAGAGAGAACATCCTTTGTGCATATGAACTTGAAGGTGGAGATTTCCTTTTTATTCCTTTTCTCTTCGAGAAATCCTTTGGTAGGACAGAGGTACACAGGAGCAACAGCTGTCAGTGAATGGCCATGTCAGCCTTTATGGAGATCTCAGCAACAGCAGATGGTGGCCCTTCAGCTTGCCAAGGTGGACCTTTGCTTGGGCAAGCAAGGGAAAGTGGGAGGTGGGAACACTAGAAAGAAAAGGAAGTTGTTGGACAAGATTGTGGGAAGGGGCTTGGCTACAGCAGCTGAGTGGGCAGTAGCAAATGTGCCTTCCCAGCCCAGGGATCTCCTCCAGCACTGTGTATCACCTTTGTAAGCACCAAGAGGGGCTCTGTGGGTGCACAGGAGACTGTGATTCTGGCAGCTCTGCCTTTGTTGACTGACTTTTAAGAGTCTCAGTATCAATTCTGACTGCTTCATCCCTTTTTGTTAATTTGGGTCCTACTTGTCTTTGCTGGCTTGCTGATCCTTATGTGATGAGAGCACTGATAGATGAGGGTGTTTGGGAAGGGAATGGTTAAACATAGTGTGTGTATAAATTGGAGTGCGGTTTGTGGGAGTGGGTGATAAAAAAGCATAGATTTAAAAATTGTAACAGCACGAATTGTAACTTACTGGGCAGGTTTTGTATTAGAGAAGCTTGTGGCATAACCTTTATTTACTTCATTTGGTAAAATCTGTACCACGTAAAGTAAGTTCCTCCTTAATTTTACTGCTAATAGTAATTTGCTTGTAAAAATGAATCTTCAGCACTGTAAACCTTCAGCTTGGGTCTGTCTTGCTCTGTAACATTGTGAAGGGCAAATAGTTAATGGCATAAAGAGGCTTTTGTTAGTGATAGGTAATGTTTATGATTTTGGCAGGAGTATATTTTAGCAGCTTGTGAAAAATCAAGGTGAATTTTTACATCTGTGCACTGCTGCATAGTTGATATATGTAGAAGCTGAAATTCAAAATAAGCTTCTAGGAGAGCCCACATTTGATTTTCCTAAGCATTTAAATATATGTATCACACCCTCATTTTAAGATGCCGGTTAATGACTTTATGAGCATGCTGGCAGCCAGAGCATTACATGTGGTTTGAGAAATGTGTCTGGATATGCTTGGTAAGCAGTATTGTTCTGACAGTGTACTAAAGGCCATCTTCAATTTGGCTGTGCTCTACTTTGTTATGCTGTGAAAGAAAAAGATAATTCAGCAGAGCTGAATTGTGCTGTCGGCTGGAGACGCCACACTTCAGAATACAAATATTACTAGGGATAAATGAATCATTAAAAGAACAGTAGCATAAAATATCTGATGAATGAACTCCAGGAGTCTGTGCTGGAATAAATTTAGCATTCACGGACAGTACCATAATATGTGAAATAATAGTATCAGTTCTACATTCAGATGCCAAAAACGTTTATAGACCCAGAATAATTGTGAATTACAAGGCTATAAATACATGGAGGGGATTTGGTGATATCATAATAAACCATGAGAAATTCGCTAGGCTGGTTTCTAATGTTACCAGAACCTTGAGATATATTTACAACCTTGTTCACACTCCTGCAGTTTTAGGGGGCAATTCTCCTCTCACAACACGTTCGTCATTCCCATTAGTGCCAAGGGGAGTTATGCACGTGTGTCATGAGTGGAATAGATCCCCACACAATTCAAGGATCCTATAACGAATATCTCATTTAAGAAAAAGGTGGGAAACATTCACTCTCATCCTCCTCCAAGCTCCCCCACGTCCTGTTCTGCTCCTGTGATTGAAGATAGTGAATATAGGTAGAGGATGACAAAGTTGCTGCTGTGTTCCTGAGAATTTTATTCACAGCTGCTTCATTTTTTTCACTTTTTATTACTGAGAAACAAAACAACCAAAGCCCAGATGTTCTTGTCTTCCCCAGTTTCTTAAAAGTGCAGGCTAGTGCATTTTAAAAGCCCCTTGTAAATACCCAGGGGAGGCTGGCATTGTCAGCCTGTCCCCCAAAAGGAGGTTTCATTGTTTTGATACCAGATCCATACCCGATAAGAGCAGTTAATTAGGAACTGGGGCTGAACCTGATGTGGTGTTCAAGAGCAAGTTCAGCTTTCGACATGTCCCACATCACCTGTTTGTAATTAAGCCTGGTGTCCCCTGCCTTGCTGAGTTGGGGCCGTGACAGTCTCCACAGGTACTTAGTGTCGTTCACACATCCCAGTGTTAGGTGGATTACAGCCCTGCAGTAATCCAGGGGTGCTGCAGGACCCCTTCCCCTCCCAGCATGTCACCCCAGCCAGCTGTGCCACGTTACCTCATCCTTTTCATAAGTCATTGGCAAAATACACACGTTCAGTGAGGTGCAGAGCAAGTCTGCTCAGTAATCCCACATTCCTTAGTGTTGGAAATCTCTTGACTGGCCAAGCTGCAGTCTTTCTGCTCATCCCTCTCCTGGCTGGATATCCAGGCCTGCCAGGGGAGCATTTCTGGTATTCACAATGGGAAGGGTCTGTAGCTTCATTTATGTCCTTCCACGTGGTTCCTGTTTTACTTTTTGGGTCTTGGTAGACTCACCCTGTATCAGTAGATTAATTAAATCCCTGAGATATATCCTAGACCTTCCATCCTTGTCGGCTGATGAAACAAACAGAAGATAATTAGAGGATCAGAAAAATAACAGCAGTGAAGTGGTTATCTGCAAGAGGGGTGTCCTTGGCAGCCTTGTAGGTGATTTGTAGGCTTTGGTCTATCAGTGATAGGTCCTCACCCAGTTAGACACTGAACCTCATTTTGCTTTGTTCACTGCCAGTTTATTTAATTGTCTTTCTCTCTTGAATTCTACCATGTTGTTACTATGGCGAGATCATGGGATTATTGATTATTTGTTTTTGTTAATTACTAATGACTTTAACTTGATATTCTTTGCAATATCTGTGTGAGCTCTTGTGGCAAACCCAGTTGACCGGGTATAATGCAATCTTAATGCATGTTTTTCTCTTTAATTATTGTGAAATCACAGTCTCCACTTCTCTTTCACACTGAGTATTTCCAAATTAAAAGCTTTGTGGGATGAAAAATTAAATGAGAAGTTACTATAAAAATCTATTTCAAGGATCTGAAATGCTTCAGCTCCATTTTTATTTTTAGTTTTCTTACTGCTTGAATGACCCTTTCTTGTGACAGTGTTTATCACTATACTCTTCCAGTCTTGTTGCACAGAGAAAATAGATTAAAAAGTCCTTTTACACTTGTGTTTTTAATCCTCTGTTGAGATACATAAAAATGTGGCCCTGTAAGTTCTGTGGTACAGTAAAAAAAAAAAAAATAAACTAACCCAAATAATTTTGGCAGTTCAAACGCAGAAACTAAAAATAATTTAATCTGCAGTGTGAACATAGTTTCATATTTATACTAGCATCTGGCCTCAGGAATTGAATACTCCATTCTTTAAATAGCTTCGCTCTGGCTCTTGAATGCTTTGTGACTAGAACATTACCCTACAGTCATACACCTTGTTTACATATTTCTGTTAAAAGGCAAAAGAACTTACAGTACTTCAAAACATTGGTACAAGCTCCCTCCTCCCCTCTTGCCTTGGAAAAGAGAAGTTAAAAAGAAAAAAGTGCGAGTGGTCTGAAAGTGCATTTTAAATTTAGTTCTCTCAGATTGCTACTGGGTACATATTTTATGTCATTTGTATGAAAAACTGGAAGAAAAATTTTCCAAAGAAAATGTGTGCCTTTCCAGATGCCCAGCAGTAGTCAAACACAAATTTATGTATACTTCGTCAGTTTCTTTTTAATCTGGCAAGGGTCTTTGTCTTTGGAAACACTTTGCCTGGAGACAGTGGGTGTTTTTTTTGTTACCTCTGTGGTAGAAATAAGGATCCAGGTCCCTGCAAGGAAAAACAGATCAGAATAATGATCTATTCAGAAAGAAAAAATCATAATAATGTAATAAAAAGGTAACCACTAGAAATAGAAGGCTAATGATTAGCTTCTTACAATCTTTAGGGACAAAGTATCTTTTTATAGTTTTATGATCCTTGCCCAGCCTGACTTTAGGAGGAATTGCATTTTCAGAATTATGTATTTGTAACTTCAGCTAGCTTTACAAATTTAGTAGATCCCTATTTAGTGTCTGTTGGTGAATGTAAGTCCAGCCTAATATTCTTACTGCTATTTTTTCATTCACATGTCTTGAGGTGAACCTAGGAGCAGAAGAGAAAATATCCCGTTTCTAAACCTTAATCCAGAATCCATTCATATGAGTCACTAAAACAAAATCATAGTGGTTTGGCTAAAAAAGGCTTCATGTCCAAAGGGAACGTTCCTTAAAATGCTGGCTCACTTCCCACAGTGTTTCTTGAATGCGTTTTATACGTGTCCTTTGTGCCGTTGTAAAACATCAAAGGTTAGATGCTGCAGTTTGGAGTGTGGGAGGCTCCTGGTGTTTGGGTGGACTGGTCAGTTTGAGTGAAGGCAGTGGGCTTGTCCCTTGGGAGGGGCTCAGCCCCCTCAGCTGCCTGTGCTGCTCTTCCTGTGGAGGATCCTTCCAGCTCAGGTAGGGAGAGCATTTCTCTTTCTTGTGGGAACTCTTCCATGCTGCAGCACTGGCTTAGGCTTGCTGCTGTGGTGTTCAGAAACACCCTACAGCAGCAGCATGAGAGACAGGGAAATCGGGCCCCGTCTGCCTTTGTGAAAAACTTTGGAGAGTAAGTTGCTTTGTTTTTCCTACCCAGCTATTAGAGCCCTCAACAGGAAGGAGCTTCTAGGATAATCGTCCTACTTGGGTTTTGGGAGGTCAGTGCTCATTTCTGTAGGTTTCAGACCAGCCTGGGACACTGAGAGCGTGAGTGCCAAGGCTGCACTCTACAATGACTTCCAGCTTTGGTCCTCTAGTGATGGAGTGAGAAAGAGGTGGTGCGAAGCTGGATAGGAGCAGGGGTGAGGATGGTTGGAGACAGCAGTAAGGGCAGCTTCTCTACCTTGCCACTGGGATTTTTGTTAGCCCTCACTGCAGGGAGGGTTCGTGCTTATGTTTCACCTTTTTTTTCAGACCTGGGTCCTCTGACTTGCATAGAGTGAATGCAAATAGTGCAGGATTTAGGCTTTGGTGATTTCAAATACCATGTGATTCTAAGGCACAAAACATTTGATTTATTGGATAAAGCCTATTTAATATCTTAAAAGCATAGACTGGGAGATCAGATGTGAGCATAGCAGCCTTAAAATATATTCCCTGACAACATACTTAAGAATGTTTAGGTCTGTATGAAATATACAGGAAATGAGGCCAATTTTTTCCCTGCTGTTTTGATGGCAGGGTCTGCAGGAGAGATGGAGAGTGTGTGGACAGTAATTCATGTGTTTGATAATGTGAGCCCAGCATATTTGCACAAATGGAATAGAAGCATTTTTCACCCTCTACAGAAGAAACTATTAGTAGTTTCTCTGTCTCTTTGAGAGACTATGACTGATCAGATATATCAGCAAATCCACATAAGTAAACCTGAAAAGTGATTCCCTCATCTCTGGCTGGGTGTGTACGGTGTTTGCACAAAGCAGTATCTCTTGGCCATTTCTGGTGGCTTAGGGAAGCACAGATAGCTAATTCCTAACAACCAGAGATGAAGAGAGGCTGCTGTCCTCTCTGTCAGACCCTTTTCCCCTCATTGCCTTGTAGATCAAGTCAGTCTACCAATAAGAAAAGGTTTATTCTGAGAATACTTGTTAAGTGTTCTAAAACAGTGGACTTTCATGAACAGTGAAGCAGAAAAGCAGTTGCCAGAAGGACTTGTAATGATTTCTGATCATGCTAATGTCTGAGCACTGTCTTCTGCTGCAAAACTAAATTCCCAAGAATATCAGACTGCTTAGTGTATGGCTGGTTTCCTTAAGGAAGCACTCAATTTTCTACTTTTTAGGAGCACAATGCAATTGAAGTTCTTACATGAAGAGGAAGATTGTTCCAACAGTGCTTGGAAATTATATTGTCCAGGCTGTAAAAACATACTGAAAGCATTGTTGGTACCTTGCTGGACATGTGGCAGATTTCCTACTTAGTCATGTAACATGTCTTGAGCAGCAGATGTTCTTAGTTGGGCAAGTAACAAAACTTTTGCAAATGTTTGTTTGGGTGGGTAGAAACTTGGAAAATAAACTGTGGTTCAGTTTTCTTTAATCATTACAGTGGTCTTGTCACTTATTCTTATGGTTGTAGCACCTCCAGCTGCAGCACAAACTCTCGGGAAACAAGCCCTTGTTACAGGTGGTGCAAGGAGTGCCCTAAGCTCAGTGGGGCTGGCAGGGCATTTTGCCTTCATCATTGAAAGTTTTCAAGACATGACAGAATGGGATGGCAGTCATAGAAAAAATGTAATTCCAGTTTCCATTGTGCTCCTTTTCCCTCAGAGCATGTCTGTATGGATTGCATGTGGGACAATTCTGTGTGTGCCTCCTTGAGCTCTTTGCCCCAGCTATCCATAAGAATTTCTCACCGTGTCCATTTCCAGATTACCAGCCAGGTTACCCAAATCAAAATAGGAAACAAGGCTCCTAGAAGGAGCATTCCCTTTCATCTGGTGAAGTGACTCCAGGTCCGTGCCAGTGATTGCTGACTCCAAAGGCAGGAACAACCCTCTTGAGTGTGACAGCCTGAACACGGAGGCCAAATTTATGCCAGAGTGGATCCTCGGTTTTTGTTTGGTGCTTAAACTTCAGCTAGAATCTGTCTTCAGAATGGCTTCAAGCTTTTCTTTTTAGTTAGTTTACCTACATAGCTGGTATCAGAAGCACAGTTGCACATAATAGAGTTGATTTTTCCTTTCCAGGATCAAGATGTTGAGGTGACAGTCACTGCTAGACACTCTGGAGTTCAGGCCTTCCTGCCACAGTGTCTCAGAATGAATGTCCTGGTCTATCATTCTGTGTTGCTGACTAAGTGCTATGTAATTTCTGTTGAGCTTGGTGACCCAGTGCAGCAGAGCTCAGGTGATGTGCTTTTCCAGTGTCAGGAATCCACAGAGCAGCAAAAAGAGCAGCTTCTCCAGTGCAGTTGCTAGACTTGACTGTAATGTTGGGAGTTTAGGAGAGCATTATTTCAGTCATTTTTTAACTGCCAGAGTTAGTCACACTGAAGATCTTGCATGCTTTAGCTTTAGTAAGAAAGACTGGTTATTTGCCCTTTCCCTACTAATTGTGACTTCTCCAGAATTTGCTTTCTGGATATCATCCCTTCCTGTTGTCAAACCCTCTGATACAGTAGGTTTGAATTGCTTTTAGCATCCTCAGGCTTGTCCTCATGCTGGTGCAGGAGGAGGCAGCTCATGGGCCAGGAACAAAATGCTTGGCATCTCTCAGAAATTCCCATTTCACTTGCATCTGGTAGAAATGCACCCTGCAGTTTTCTCAGTTGCTCATCATGAGCGCTGTGGCTACTGTGCAGTAACTATTCTTTTGCATATTCTGTTCTTCCTGGGTATTGTAGGAATTACTGCATCAGTTGAGTACTGATGAGAATGATTAGATGAGAGTGAAATGTTATGGGTCATTAAACAAACAAACAACCCCACCTCCATTTTATTGAAGTACCTATAAATCTCATCAGTTTTCTGCTTTACAGCCAGTTGATCAAGGATCTGTGTGAAAGGGCGGGCTGTTAGCTTAAGGCAACTCAGACTGCTTTAAGTGGCTGTGAACTACTTTTATAGTGCTACCAGTCTATTTCATTTCCAGAAAGTGAAAGTTCGAAGTAGGTCCTGAATCTGGTTTCTCACATGTGAGATCATTTTACTACCATGACCTAGAAACCAACAATGAATGTGTAAATTACAGGCAAGAAGAAAATTCAGAATTGACTGTAAGGTGAATGGAAGTTGAATAATTCCCTGAACTTCAACTGTGAAAAGAAGAAAAGATCGCTGAATTCTAAAACAGACTTCAATATGGACAAAGAAAATGTTATTTTAGTATAGATTAAACTCATGACTAAGATACAGATGGATTATTGTATCTGTTTCAGATGTAATTTCATGCCTGAGAATTTACATTGAAGGCAAACTGGTCTGGATCACATTAGCAAAGGCCCTGTTTTGCTGTCAGTTTAATTAAATGGAAACTGCTGGCAAGGTGACCTGAGTAGGTTTATAGAAGCAATACTATTTTGTGTGTTGGAGCAGGAAACTGTTAGGTCTTCCAGTTTGAAAGGGACACAGAAATGAAATCTGTGATTCATTCTTGTTTACAAACTCCCAGATAGTATGTGCAATGACCTTAGTGATAAATTAGCTGCAATTACACATTATATGAGGTGGGCTTTACAATAGCTCCAGACTTCATGGTTATGAGAACCATGACCTTTGACAGGGAGGTTAGAACATGAAGTTTTTTCCAAACAGTGCCTAGATCTTCAAAAGTATTTGCATTTCCTTCCCCGTTTCATGTGAGTATATTGACAAGATGTGTGGTGGGTGTTCTGTTTGCTCACCACAAGATTGTTGTCAGGCAGAAACCCCCCAAAACAAAAAAGCCCGCCCTTCAGGAACATTGATTTATCTGTTAACTGTGTCTGGCATGTTGCCTTTTGGCTTTGATTTCAGAGAGAAGCATATTTGGTTACTTTAATAGGCAAAAGCACTGAACCTGACTTGTAGGGGGAAAAATTGTTTTCTTTCCCCTTTTCAGTGCTGTTTATCAGATCCTGACGTACTGTATCATAATTGTGCAACAGTTCCAAGTTGGAGTAAAGAAAAGTAGAACTGGATGTCAGGCTCCATCAGCCTCGTTACTTGAGAGCCAGCTTTTCTGGGTGACTCAGTGGGACTGAAAATGCATGTTTATGCCAGTTAATAAGCACCTTGTGACACCAACTTAGATGATATCAAATGCGTTTTTGTTCTCAAGAATTGTTTACATCACCTATTTATATCTCCTCTTTTTATTTATGTTGTTTTTTTATCTTAGAAATTTTTGCTGAGCTGGAGTTGACTTGCCTTTTCCCTCTAGATCTGCTTGTTCACCCTTTTTTGCTTCTTTCAGATATACTGAAAGAGAAGGATTTTATTTTTTTTTCCAGTATTCTTTGACCATGGAAATCTAGGCTTTACCTGTTTTTGGCTACTTCTCCAACTTGATGATACAGTGTGCAAGAGTAGAAGTTGAGAATTTGAGAAAGCAAGTTTTTTAATCATGTTACAGTAATTGTATAATTTATTCTGTATGTATACACAAACAGAAGGTGATTACACAGACGTATGCTGATAGCTACCTAGTCATCTTTCATATGTGAAGCTGCACGTGTCTCTTTGTGTGTGTACATGGAACTGTATAAGCTTCTGAGCTTCAGTACCCATAAAGCACTTGGCCAAAAGAGTGTATTTTTGAAAGGCTTAACATTCTTCACATAAGTATCAGAAGTAATGAAATACATAGACCTACAAAGATCAAAAGAGAAAGAAGGAAGAAGAATAGTTTTTAAAAAACTGTAATAGCAGCAAGAAAAACAGAAACAAGGAGATTGTTGGGAGACCTCTGTCCCTGTGAATGCAATGTTTTTGCAGGGAAGCTGTAGGAGGAATTCTTGTTTTAATATTGATTTCAGTCATGCTGTAGGCCAGTGCCTCCAGTAAGCATGAATGGAAGGTAGGTGATGAGACTTGGAAAATGATTGGATAACTGTAGGTGAGGGGAGGGAAGAAACTCTGCAGCCACCATCAGTGCTTTTGGCTCTCCCAGTAACACAGTGCAGTCCATTCCAAAGTATCTCCTGGTGTTTTCCTACATGGTGCTCACATCTACTTGGTCTTCTGCCTTAGCTGGGCACTGATCTCCCAAGGCCCAGCTCCCAATGGCAGTTGCTTAAGCAGTAATTAAAAATGAACCAACCAGCAACAAACTCTCTTCATATCCCAGGGTTGTCCATCAAAGCTGTTCTCCAGCTCTTGCTCATGTGTGCTAGGGGTAGAAAAAGAGAAGAAAAGGTTCAGTTAGTTTTGATTCTGACAGTGGTGAGGTAAGAAGTACAGAGAGGTTGGGGGGGAGTTAGTAAATTATTTTGTGTGCATAAGTAGCAAAATACCTAACTCGGTGGGACAAAAAAATGCTCAGTTTGCTTTGTTTCCACTGCAAGGAGGGACTTCAGATGTCTCCCCCTAGAGCCTCTAGCAGGACAGAGTGCCCTAGCAGTGGTGGCCCCTGTCCCACCAGGCACTGGCTGGCTGTGGAGAGCTCAGGTTGCTTTGTCTCTCTCAGCCTGGCTCACTGTTACCCGGTCCCAGCATTGCAGGCACATCTTCCTACTGTGGAATTGCGGGATTCCTCAGTGGAGCTCTGCCAGTTGTGTTGGCAAGCTGTAAGAAAATGAAATCTTTGTGGAGGAGGTGCCTTTCAAGGCACCTGGAAAGGAGAAAAGACTCTCCCAGTTGTAGTGGTGGTTAGACTCAAAGCTGGTAAAAAATTTCAAGTCTCGAGGAAGTAAAATGAAATGCTTTAGCAGCTAGTTTATTTTAGTTTTTCTTTTCCTGTTCTGCTTCGTGACAGAACTTCAAATAATTATGTTGATTTATGATTACAGGTATTTTAAATCTGTAGTATGCTGAAACAAAGCAATGCCAGCTTATTGTTTCTGGCCCTATCCAATTATACAATTGAATTTAGGCATGTAATAATGTTACAACAGAAATATCCATCATGATGGATTGAATTTCATGAAGTACAACACAAGAATATTTATAGCTCCATTCTTAAACCCACTTTTGAGTCAAAATGTGCCTCCTTGGTGTGGCCTTTATAAACAGGAGAAAATCTGAAACTTTTTTTAGTCTAGCCCCAAACATACCACAACCCATTGCCCCATTACTCAGGAATGGGGGTGTAAGTTGATGATAAGCAGAAAATGATAGAATAGGGTAATTATTTCCACTAGAAAATGAGGATCCGGCATTATTTGTACAGTAACACAAAGTCATTTGGCTCTGCCACTGTAATGAAACAATAAAGATCATACTTAATTTAAGTATCAATTCTGAAGAGACTTCTTACTCTCTCTCTACCATTTTAACTATTAAAGCAAATTTGAATTGCTAGTCTAGTTTCCCACTGGTTTTTAGCAAGCAGAGTGGGCAAAAACTCCCCTCCTCCCATCTCTGTTTAAATGTAGACCTTTGGCATTCCAGAAATCTGACCTTGTTTGTAGGGAATGGCTCATTTTTCTATAATGTAATATGAAGCACTCTTGTGTTTTGATTCCATGAACTAGAGAGTTTAATGTTCCAGCTTGCCATGATAAGGATATGATCTGGTTAGAGATAGAAACACTAAAGGAAATTAGCTATTGTACTATTCTTTAACATATTGTTTGCCTAGCAGTTTCATTTAGAATAATTTGGAATAATCTTGGAGTACCTTTTTAAAGGATTGGGGGTTTTTAAAATTTTTTTTCTTTTTTTTCTTTTTTCTTTTTTTTTTTTTTTTTTTTTTGTTGGCCTGGATAAAAAGTGGGGCTTTAAGATATTTCTAAAATAAATGTGAGGCCGCCTCATTTATAGTCAGCATGCCTTGATTACTTGCAGACATGCTGGAAATTTACATGCGCTTTTCTCCATTATAAAACACTGATCTGTTCAGATCATTAGCTCCCTCATGACTAGAGTTTGGCAGCAAGCCAAGGCAGGCTAAATCTGTAGCTGTAAATCGTGAGTTGAAATAGCAGAAAGTGGATTTGTAACTTAAAAAGTGTAAACAGTTTGGAAAATGAAGTAATTTTAGAGTATGATTGATTGCCTTAAGATTGCACTTTAAATTAGCCCAGGGTCTCCACTGCAGATGTATGTACTAACTGCTCATTATATATTTTCACTTTTCTTTGGAACAATAGCATTGTTGGTAGGCTTCGAAACAATGTATGTTTCTCCTGGAGTGACCTTTGAGGAAATGAATAGTTTTATTGTGTGTCCATTACTTTGCCTGGAACAACATTTTTGAGTTATTAATTTGCTGTGGTCTATAAATAAAGGAATCAAAATGCAAAGCAGCTGTATTATGCTGCATATAGTTCATCAAACTTGTGTTTAAACATCACCATTTGAGATTTGTAATGTACTGTATAAATAATTTTTTTTCTCCTTTGAAAAAGAAGTAATGTTTTGCCTAGCTTGGAGATTGGTTGTGTAATCTCATAGAAGCAAAATTATTATTTTTAGCACAAACAATTGGTGAATGTTCTGAGGGACTGCTGCACTGCGTTCCCTCTTTCAAGGACCCTGCTTCAGTTAATTGTGTGTCCGTGGGCTATGGGGCTGTGGGCTGAAAGGAAGGGAGTCATTGAAAGGCACATTCAGGAATGTGGAAAAAGTGTGCTGCATTTGGAGTGTTAAAATTTTAGGGCATTGTCTGCCCAGCTCTGTGTGCGCTGGTCGAGGGCAGTTAAGTAGTGGGTGATGCAGCAGCCTGGTGATGGAAGAACGTAATGCCATGTAACATCTAGTATCTTGTGAGCTCTGGCTGTTTGCAAATGGTGGCTGAACCATTTACTGCTCTCCCCCAAAGAGACACAAAACCTTGTTTTGTGATTGTTGTGTTCCATTGATAATGTTCCTGTGTACCCAGGATGTCTGAAATCACAAAGGTTCCCAGTGTGGAACAGCATCTCGTTGTAACGTTGTGGGTGTGAGCACGTAACTTACATATATGTGCTAAACACCTAGACTGTGTGCAGCCAGCACTGTGGGCTTTGGCCATTTGAGAAATTAGGAATGTAAAGCTAGTAAACTGGCGTTAGTGGTGGTTACAAACCACAGTAAATGCTCAAATAATAGTCAATATTCTCAAATAGTAACTATTCTATAAATAGCTCAAATAGTAAATATTCTATTCAAGCTCTGACTGCTTGAATATATTATAAAAACTTGCAGAATTTTATATCAGTGTGTTTTTCATCTCTTTCCTTGTTCTAGATTTGGTATCTAGCATTCAGTAGATACATAACTCTGTTTTGTTGTTCTCCTGGAAGCTCCTTTCCCAGAGAAAATTATTTCCCAGTGTTAATACCCCTCCTTGATCTTTATTTTCTCCCTCCACGTTTGAAATGAAGATTTGCACTTGTGAAAGAGGTATGGCTGAGAGGTCTGAGCACAGGTCTGGGAGCCAGGACCTGCTGAGTGCTGAGCTCAGTGACTCATTCGGTGGCCCTAAGCAAGTCAGAACATCTCTGATGAGCTTATTTCATATGTAAAACAGGGGAAATAATACTTATCTGTCTACCTGCCTCATAGGAATACCCTGAGGACTAATTAGCGTTCATTAAGTGCTTTGAAATAGGCAGTGCTATCTATTATTAGAGCTGGTTTCAGACTAGCAGATAGTGTGTTAGGATTGATTCTTACTTGGGAGCCTCCCTTTCTGCTGCGTGTGGGACCACAGCCCATGGGGAACAGAGCACAAGCCTCCTGGTGTTATTGGAAGATTGGCAGGGTCAGGGTTCTGCCGAGCCCTTCCTAGGCAGGTTCACTGGAGACTCAACGCTCACACTGAAAACTTGGAAAGAGGGTTTGCCTAGAGAAAAGAGTGGGAGGATACTTGCTTGTTCTCCTCAGCTCATAGGCATAACTTGTCCTGAAATCCTTTCTCACCCTGCCTCCACCTGAGGCCTTTTCCGATAATTCGAGTAGCACAGCTTCGCCTCTTTTCCAGGGATGTTTTCCTGGTCCTGCAGAAGAGGAAAAGAAATCCTGTATTAGTTCTCAGGAAGAGCGTGGGGCTGGGTTGGTATGTTCCCATCACAGGGAGCCCTTTCTTATTCAAAAAGCCATTCCTCTTTCTTGAAGAGCAAATACTTACATTCTTTACCTTCGCTGGATAACAGACTCCTTTGCAAAGTCCTTAGAAGCAAAATCTAATTTTGGGTATAGGATCCTAAACTCTGCAGGTGTGTGTCTGCTGAAGTCTGGGAGTCTTTTCATCATCATAACAAGGAGGGTTGTCATCTGACCGGCAGCTTCTTTTGTTCTCTGAGGCATCTTCTCTCGCTGTATACTTTTGTACCTCTCTTAGAGATGCCATAATAATCTAGTTCAAAGAACCCAGCCCTGTTCTCACTGAAGCCCACATGCCTGGTCTTTCTACCAGTGAGACTAGGACTCGGTCCAAATTACCTGGAGAGAAGCTTTATTTCTCTCCATTTGCTCCTCACGCGTCTCTCAGGCCATGAGTAATTTGCAATGAGACGGGAAAGCCTGTGTGAAATTTTCCAAGGGAATTTTCTCTATTTTAATAACGTTAATGAAATTGCTTAACACTTCATCAGCTTTTTCAGCGTACGTTGCTGAGATTTTGGTGCTTTCTGATTTTTCTTCAGTACCAGAAGGCCCTTACCTTAAAAATGGGACTGAGGGCTCATATGAGCATTTGGATCCACTATTGAACCTCAGTCCTGCAAAAACATTTTTGCACAGGTATCGGTAGATACCATTTTGAGGAGGTTCTCGGCCTCTCCTCTTGTGCCTGCAGGAAGGGGAAACTATCAGGAGCAATTGTCCCACAGGCTCTCACATGCCTGCAACTAATTCTTTTTCCAAAGAAATAATCCTTTTTCATTTTTTTTTTTGCCCCAGGAATACCTAATGATATGACCTTGATCACACAGGAAGGCCCTGGCATTGCTAAATTTCAGCACAGTTGCTTTGTTCATCTTACACTGTGAATCACTCAGTTTTTGGTCCTTGTATCCTGGATAGGGGTGTAAGTTAGCTCCCTTTTCTTTTAGACCTTTTTCCTATTACTCCTTTTCAGTTCCAGTCTACTTTGTTGTGATGCAGAATAGGATTAAATGAGCAACCACAGACATACTCATATGCCTGTAACAGCTTTTAAGGCTGCATTAAAAGGCCGCATAAGCAACATTTTGGGGGCTACTTTGTGCAGCCTAAGTTCAGTTAGGGGGTGAGGGTTTCCAAGTAGCTGGGGAAGCATGGTACAGGGCAGCTGGGTCAGTGGCTTGGAGTTTGGCAATTCCTGTCTGGTCTTTCCTCATAGTCTTCATGTTGAGTTTGAGCTCTTCACTGTGAAGGAGGGGAATCTGAGTAAGGTTCTTTTGGGGAACAGGTATGTGCTCCATTGGGATGAGATGGAGGACAGCAAATTCTTGGAAAAGTAAATGCGACACTAGCATATTTGTGATTGCTCTTTTTTTAAAAAATAAATGGCATCGTGTTTCTAATTCCAATTTTGTGCCACTCCTGGGTTTAAGCATTATTACACTGCAGATAATAACACAAGTTTATCTGTAAAATTCTTAAACTGTGGTTTTAGTTTCCCAGCTTGACTTCTTTTTCTCTTCTTGTCTTTGATTGGCTTCCAAAAAAGTTATTAACATGTTGCAAAACAAATACAAGGGGCCACTGAAGCTTATTAAAAATGGTTTCTTTTGTTCATATCTGGCAGTTGACAAATTGTGTTGTGCTCTATCTTATCTGCTCCCGTGTGAAAGGTTACATGAGAAAATGGCTGCAAATAAATTGCTATTGAATATTGTCAAAGACTAAGCATACAGCTTCTCTATTAAGGACCTCTTTTAAAGCTCTCTATTCAGACTCCCCCCTGCATGTCTCTCTAACACTTGTCTGTTATATTATGTTTGGCACAGAAGGAAACATTAAACAGAAAAGCAACATCTGACTGTGGTGTTTCTAGACCCTATTATCCCTCTGTCAAATGTCCACATGAGCAGGGTACAATTTTTGTCTATATTGATGATGATATTTGAAGGCTTTACGAACTGTCTTCATAGTGAAATGCTAGAAACAAATGAAATTGAAAAGTATATTTTTACAGCTTTGGAAATCTTACTTAAATCAGTGTAATGAGACGCACTCAGTAAAATGTAATTATTCTCACTTCTCCATGTGTCAAAGAAATCAGCAGTATGGTTAGGGAGGGGAGGGTTACAGTGAGCTTGTTATTTTTATACAGAGCCAGATACTGCTTGTGTGTAGTAAATTGTAAATAGTAGATAATGCAGTTTTTATGTGTATTAAATACCCTGCCAGAATTAACGGGGTTGTTACTTCATTAAGGGTTTCAAAGAGGGCATAAACGTCAAAAGCAGGGCTTGACTGTTTAAATCACTGGACCATTTCCACCCTCCACCCCTCGTGTTGCAGCTCTGGGACCGGCAGCTTCTGCCGCTGCTATTTCGAGGAGGGCAGAAAATTCATTCTGAATTTTCAGAATGATAATGAAAGAGCCCCGTGTGAGACACCAAAATAAGGCTTTTGACTCATACTTCTGGGTGCAGTGGAAAATGAAGGCGGTTGATTCTGCCACAAGGAAGAGGTGATGAATCAGTCCCTTATAAGTAAGGCTTGCGTTTCCTTGTCTGTCATTTATGTTTGAATGGTGTGCAGAGGTGAAAGAGAGAGGACATGACAGAAGACCTGGTTAGTCTGATATTAAACCTAGTAACTCAGTTACTCTCAGCGACCTTCCACTTCTTTTCAGTTTTTCATGCCACACAAGTATGGATTTGTCATGGGCCGCTTCAGCACAGGAGACAAGTAACAGACCATGAGAATAAAATTCATCAGTCAATCATCAAATATCTTGAGGTTCAGTCCTGAGCACTGGGTTGGGGAATCTGTTATATCTTCAAGCTCATTGTTCCAATGGTTAATTATCACTGCTGTAAAAATGTGTGCCCCTCTCTTGCCAGAGGCTCTAGTTGCGTGTTTCTCCACCAGAGTAGGGTTTTTAATTCTCTAGTATTTTCTCTCTACAGTACTACAAGTCAGCAAGGGGGACCAAGACACATGATCATAGATATAGTAATAATAATATAGAGGATGAGAATGTGTTATAGGGAAAGTTAGTGGATGTGAGGATGTAACACCCCCCCCACCCCACCCCCACAAAGGTGCTGTAGGGAATGTATGACTTCAGCCTCAGATGTAGTACTTGTGTTCGTAGCATAAACCCCTTGCTCAACTATTTGCGGGATCAGGCTTTATGTGTAAGTACTGAAGTGTAGTTCAGTGGTATGTTGGATGGTGTTCAGAGATTGCTGAAAACAGTGCATTAAATAGCACTTTGAATTGCAAAGTACTGGTTCAGTTTTGTCTGTGAGAATGATAATGCTTATTATCTGATTGTTCCCTGTGCAAGTCTCACCTCAGGAAAAATTAAATTATGTTTGAATTCAGCTAAAGCAAAGTATATCATTATTTTCTTTCATTATTAAAAGAGATTTTTACTGTTTGTTTGTTAAAATCGAAACAGCTGCCATGTTAGAGTCTTAGATGATTTAAAAGCAAATACAGAAGTAGAGCCATTTACAGTACAATTGGCTTGTTTAATGTGATTTAATTCCTCTTGTTGGCTTCGTCATATTACCAAATTATGTTTTCAGCTCTCCTCTCCTTTTTAATTCTTTCTTCTTTTTGTTATCAGCAGAATTGAAGCTGCTTATCAGTAACCACGACAACCAGGATAAATACTTGTTTTAAAGCTGATGCACATTCAACCTGAATGGTCCGCATGACCCAGAACATTCAAGAGGACAGGCAGCATGTGCTCCCTTCTACAGTCAATCTCCCCCTTCCCCCCATCTCCATCTGCTTTAGAAAGCTAATAGGGCAGTTTGGAAACCTTTTATATCAGAGCAGTTTTCTGTAGCTGTCCATGGCTGTTTGGGCATAGGCTGGGCCATACTTGTGTCCTGAGGAGTAAGGAGAGAAAGAAATTTCGGGAGGCAGGGAGGCGATTTTGCAGCCACGTCCACAGTGTCAGCTTGCTTTCCTGGGGTTCCTCCAGCTGTTGTCACAGCAGTCACCTGCCCTGGCTGGGAGGGTGAACTGCTGCTCTGCAGACCCTTCCTGAAGGAGAAGATAATTCCAGCTCGGCAGCAGCTGAATGGATGGAGTGACTGGAATTGTGTGGGACAGGACTGGGGTTGTGGTAAAAGGGAAGCCTCAGCACAGAGCCACCTGATCCATGCCCCATCTCTGGTGGAGGCAGGCAGGCTGGCTGGGGAGACCAGAGACAGTCACTTCCCTTTTGAGGAAACTTAGGGATCTCCCACTTACTCAGAAATTTCCCAACAAGAATTTCTGCCTGTCCTCTTTCCTCTTTCCCTTGCACTCTAAGTTGCTTGATGCTTTAGAATAAATCCTTAAAGCTCTCTCTGTCTCAGTTTCTCTCTCTGTGTAATGGGGATAATGATTTTTACTCATCTCCATAAACCAGTTTGAGGCCTGTGGATGGAAGGGTTATGTAAAAGCTGGAAATTATGAGTGTCAAGTCACTCTTCTTTTGAGTCTAGAAACACCTCATAAGGTTTATGAGGAACTTCCTAATGTGCAGGAGGATCCTGGGAATGCATGGTTGTAGCTGCAGCTATGAGGAGCTGAATATAGGATTAGGGTCTGAAAAGGATGTGGAATACCTGGTTGGAAACTTCTTCACATTAAATTTCGTTTGTCTTCTTCAAAAATTCGATTTAGGATTTAGGATTTGAATTTTGACTGATTTAGTGAGATAAATATTATAGAATATTTGATTATATAGACATACTGTCAGTCACTGATCATCATACTTCGGCTTGTCCCCATTAAGTAGGAGTAAAACAACTGATCCATATAGCCGAGTGTAAAATATTTTTCAACCATGTGCTTTAAATAAGTATTAGATGATGCTGTCCTTTTTTCTTTTTTTTAAATGACTGTATTGCTGTTCAGTTGAACAGTAGTTTCAATCTCCAGTAGATTTGTAAGTATTCTCTTTCTTTCAAATGTTAAACTAAGCTTAGGAATTCTTTGAAAGGCTGATGCTCTGCTGGCACTGTGACAGAAAACAGAGGGCTGGGGAAGTGGCATGAAATTCTGAGAAATAGCTCTGTCTCCTCCTTAAAAGGGGAAAAATATCTGACACATGCAGAAAGGCTGTACATTTTATTCTCACTATTGGCAGAAATGACTTTTGCCTTTTGATCAATTTAAAAGCAGAATCAGGCAGGCAAACGTCCATGTCAGAATTACAGGCAACTTGTTAACACCATCATTATCTGGTAAACATAAATGTAATCACTGTGTTAGTATCCTGCAACACATTGCCTTTGTTCTTGATTGCATTAGCATTCAAATAGAGGGGGGTTCTCAAAGCAAGGATGAGTAGCATGAGTCCTGCCGACAAAGAGGTATCCCTGTTGTGTCAATAATTTACCCAAATTTATTTAAAACCAAAACCACAGATTTCCTGTCCCATCTCATGTGGCTAAATCATTACTGTTGCATTTATCTGTGAGAGAAATACGACTCTTAGATTAATATTTTTAGGTCTTGTGATTAATTAGCCAGCTGGGGCACACCAAGTGTCTTTACTAGTGAATAAAGACTATGGGAATGAAAAAGGAGATTGGATTGGAAGAGCTGTGTTTGAGAAGCCTTTCCTAACCACTGGAGAGAGGGTGGATCAGTGTGCTAGAGCGTGCCTTGTGACGATGATGCAGCTACCTGAGCTCCTCAGCTGTTGCTCCTAGTCCACAGCAGATTACTACTGTGGGGCATGGATTCCTGCTGTGGATCTTAGCCTTGTGTCTGTGCAAAGAATTCAATGTGAGAAGTGGTCAGGCAGGAGCCAGGCATAATCCCATGAAGGTTATTTTGCTGGGAGAGCTGTCCTTGCTCGCACAGGAGTCCCCAGAGGTGCAGGTGATGACTGTCATTGCTGCTTGGCCACCTGCAGTTATCTTGGAAGTTTGGAGGTGTTTGGCAGGTTGTAGCTGGACTATGATATGGGAGGGTGTTCTCATTGCATCACTCTTCTTAAAGAGTCCTCTTAAAGATTTTAAGGACATAGAGACCCAGTTTCTTATTCCTCTTTGTGGTTATTCCTTCATTATTCCACTGTTTCTGTTGCTTTTGGATCCTTTTGAGAGATTCAGGGTTTTTAGGTAGTGGTGTGGTAAGTTCATTTCCTTCTGCTGAAAACTGCTCTCTTTCTTTGGGTTTTTATTAGAACAGGCAGCTCTGAGCTGTGTAGAGCCTGTCTGACCTGCAGATACTGGTTTTGAAGGGTGAGCTACACATCTTTGCTTCATCTACACCTGTGTTCTCATGCCTGTACTGCAGAAAGTCATTACCAGAGGAGTAGAGCAAGAGAAGGAGAACTAGATCTTAACAGCTGGAGGGTCTTGGGAGGTCAGTGAACACACTGCCCTGCAATTGTCAGGAGACCTCCCATCACAGGGGTCAGAGCCGTGCTCATTCAGCCCTGCACCAGTCCCTCAGACACCCAGATGCATCCTCCATTACCCCTGAATCGCCTGCATATTGATGGTAATGGTCAAAGTCATGCATACAAGCAATGATCAACTAATTGTGATATGTGATTCCTCTGGGTGACCCCCTTAGTAACAGAGGGTTATGAAAGAAGGCAGAGGAGTGAGGGCACCGTGTGGGAGAGGAGCCTGATGGACAGAACTCTGCAACTTCCTTCATTTTCTCTCTGTATTCCAGATAGCTCCCTTGCTCAATTTGCTACCCACACACCAAAGCATTGTCCCATTTTATCTGGTTCCCCTGGTACTTCCATTGCTTATCTTACGAAGATCTGTGTCAACATTTATCAAAACAAATGGCAAGCCGGGGACCTTTTAAGTAGTTTTTTTAGTTAATAAAGCCAATCTTCTACTTCTGTTATGTTAAAAGTACATTATCTTTTTATTACAAACTCTCTACAGCTCTGTCTGTTTTCCTTCTTGGCAATTTCATGACTGCTCCAGTTGATTGCTGTATGGAGAATTACAAAATCATTAAGGGTGGGGTTTTACCAGCTGACTTACAGTACAAGCCATTTCTCAAAATAACCACAACAGTGCAATACTGATGTGTAATTTACGTCACAGTATGTTTTTATGAAATAGTTTGTGGCTTATTCATTTAGATCTAGAACTGAATATCTCTTCTTTGGCTTTTTAATCAAGCCTGCTGCTTTTTTTTTTTTTTTTTTTTTAACTTTTTAATATTTTCCACTCTGAGGCTTGGCTTGCTTCCAACTTACCAGCTACATGGAGTAGGAAAAAATTGATTTTTTTTTTCTTTTTCTTCCTTTGCCTGCAGTTTAACTGCAAGTGTGTTTCCCCTTTGATGTATACATTTGTGTTAACTGCTTCAGAAGAAATGGTAGATGTGTGGTATAATATATTGCACAAAGATAGAGCAGAGAATTGATAAAAGATGTAAAAGTTTGCAATTTCAAACCATACCAAGCAAGTGTTTCTGTTTAGCCTCCTGTGCTGGTACATTTCCTTTTTAAAGATTACTTTCTGTATAATGTCTTGTAATTAGAACAGGAAATCATTGAGTAACTGTAAGACGAAAAAGAGCACTTAAACTGAAAAGAAATTTACCTTCTGAGAAATTATATTCAGCTTTTTTTTCCTTTTTTTTTTCTTTCCTTCACATTACTGAGTTGTTAATGATAGTAACAGATGTACAGACCCTTATCTGTATCATTGTTCTGCTTGTGTTTTCACAGAGGGGAGGGGGGGATTGGGCCAAAAAAGTCATTTTCAGTTTTACAAAAAATGAATGGACAGAAAATGGAAAAAGCCTAATTACAAAAAATATTCTGTGTCACAACAGAGTAGCAATTAAATTGAAACTTCAATATAATTATCAATAACAGTCGAGCCTGGAAGGGTGCCAGGCGCATAAAGTTGGTGCTCAGCCTTTATGTGGTTGCTAGGAGGACGGCAAAAAGTATAAAGCTTAGAGAAAGGAATGTCTAATGTAATAAAGTAACAGAAGGTAGCATAAATCATTGTGAGAGCAGTTCATATTGACATTATTTTACTTAAATTGGGTCGAAACTAGACGTTTAGTCTTACAAGAAGCACAAATTCATATTTCTTTTGCAAGAATAACTCTGTGCTTTCTGCGAAGAAGTGGAGTGTGCTTTCATAGCACCAGCCTCATACATATTTGGAATCATTTAAACAAAAATCTTAAAATGTTTGTTTCTGTTGGCATCCAAATGCATTTGCACTAATACGATTAAAAGAACTAAAGGGCAAAATACTTGGCAGCTTTTTCAGTTGAGGTAATTAGGTACAGGAAGGAACATGCATAGTTTTTCCATCAAGCTCTATAAAATCCTGGTGTGAAGGTCTTTTTAAAGAGAAATAATGCTTACTGATGTTGAGGGTAGAATATGGCAGTTAGCAATAACATTATAGGCTGATTTTTCTGAAACAAGCAAACAAAAAGCATGTTACAGGGTTTTTTTTTTCCTCTGCTCTCTCTGTAAATAGTTCTGGCTCTAGATGGATTTGTTAGGAATTCTTCCTTTTAACAGGCTTTATTTTTTTTTCTTTTGGGGCTTTTAATTGTCTCGCCTTACATATTAAAAATGGTTGTGCTGATTTGAAAAGTCAGTTCTTGCATAGATTCATTGTGTTTGGCATTTCATGCATCTCTTACTTACAAAGACAACTTGAAGAACATGTAATCCAACATAAATGCCAGGCTGTGCCAAATCCCAGCTCTCTTTACCCCTTGACAAAGGGAACTGTTGGATTATATCTCTGCAGATATAGGCAGTGCTTGGAAGGCAGGGGTGGAACTTTACTTCCTAATTACAGTTTCTCTGTTTTCAGCCCTGAAATATAAAAATAAATGAAAAGTTGATGTTGGAGGGGGTTATTAAACCACACAATTATGATATAAGCATAGGATTAGAGTAATTTCAGTTGAGCCTCACAACTGAAGCAGAATACTGTAGGTATTATCTTTTACCATGTTACGTCTGTTGAATCTAAAATGAAACTCACAAATACAGCATCTTGGTTTTCTAATATCTCAGTTGTATGTTTACAGAAGTCATGTTGTTTTTCTTAATTTTAGTGGAATGTGATCCACATTTTAAGCTTTGATTCTCCCAAGAGTAAACTCTTTCTGATCATATTTCTGAAAAATACTTAAAATATTCAATAAGTCCGCCATTAAATGGCACATGTGAGATGTTGATAAAAGCAAATAATAGTTCATCTTTGGGCTTGCATTTTCTTAGGGATTGGTCTGCTTTGATTTCTTTTTCTCATGTAGGCGTGGTTGCAGAAAAAATCTTTGTTCCAGGAACGCTGTGTTTGTCTTTCACTAAGCAAATTTTCAGTTTATTCAGCCTTTGTTCATTCTTCGATGTATCTATTGAACCTGGAGTAAAAAAGGAAAGGAAACAAATGCATCACAAAGTACTCACAAAGTACAATTGGAGTTGCACAAATGTGTATGAAAGTGATCCTGTAAAAATTACTTGGTTTTAATTTATGCCAGGGGATTTGAGTTAAGTCGTCAGTTGTCAGGGGTACAAAGTTTGTGTAATTCTGCACAGGGACTTGCAGCACATTTGTCTAGAAACTAATGGTTTACTACAAAGGCATGTGGGACATACATTTATATACACCCTGTTTAAAAAGCTGACCACATCCTGGCATAAGAAAAGTGCTGTCAGATCGACAGATTCAGCTCACCGCTATCTACACAAAGGTATTAAGTAGTAATAACCGTCAAGCGGGCGTATGTGAAACTCTCGAAGGAGTTAAAGGACTGATCATGTGCTTGTTAATTCCTAGAACAGTTTTCCTGATCTGATTTTTAGAGTTTCCTAATAAAGAAGAGAGAGCCTTATTCCCAGGAGCAATTGGCTCAATTGTGCTGTTGCTTAGGCTTATGGGATACTTGTTGAAACAAAGAAAAGCATGACCATATCCTTATTGGCCAAAAGAGGTTTTAGGGCCATCAATTTTATTTTCTAAAAAAAGTAATGCCACTGCTGTTAACCAAAATATATTACCCTTACTTCAGTTGTTGGTGGGGTTTTTTTGGGTTTGTTATTTTTTTGTTTTGTTTTGGTTTTTTGTTGCTGTTTTTTTGGTTTTTAACACAAACAGTTTTATCTCCTCACCTATGTCAGGATAGTGGTGAGAGTTCTGAGTTTTTAAAAGTGATGACTTTCAGGAGCTGTGTTAGTAAAGGCAGTGCTTTGTAAGTCCATCTGTCATGTTGATTTTTTTTTTTTTTTAAAGCATTGCATTCCTCTGCAGTGATGACATTCTAGGTGATATATCTGCTTCCAGAGACTTCTTAAAATTTAGCCTTTTATGTGTCAACATTTTCATTGCCTCACTTGAATCTAGATGAGTTGTGCTATCATATTTAGTTGGGGAGAACTGATTTGAATTTTCTTTCAATGTCTGAAGTGATTTTTACTTTAGGAGTAAATTATGATTTCAGTATCGGTAATTGGATTAAATAGTAGACCTTTTGTCTCTGGCAGAAGAAATAGCTGAGTTATTCAGTAATCAGAGTAGAACAGAAAATGTAAAGTAAATGCTGTTGCTTTGTCTTCATTGGCATGTCTGGAAAGCCATGCTCAGTTACGTACCTGAAGAGGCAAATGAGCATAAGAAGAGGTGATGTTGAGTATTGGCTGCATACCTGCAAATGAGTAATTTCTCATGTTTGTATCTCCAGTTGAATTTTCTTCCTCTTAGGTTTCCTTCTGGTTATATGATGACGATTGTGATATTTCAAAATCTGCCACTTTCATATGTGATATCATCTAAACCATGAAGGAATGGAAAGCTCTGAGGTCTAGATTGCTTTATATTTTGAGCCCAGCAGCACAAGCTGTTCAAAAATTCATTTGCATGTTGTGCTCTGTAGGAGTTAATAATTATTGAGTCCTGCTGCATTTGCAGTTAATGTGAAGAAAGTTGCTTCCACCTCTCGGGGTTTAGCAACAACGACCAGGTTGGATCAGCCCATCTCTGTGGCCCAGAGGTCCTTCAGTAGTTGCCAGTATCAGGGACTTGAAAGCAGAGGTAATAGCTGTATGCTTTGAGGCTTGTATATTATTATTTTTAAAATATGTTAACTGATGTAAACATGAGTGTAGTAAAGCTGTATGGGGATCTGAGTAAAAATTACAGATAATATTTCTACTGAAGCAGCCAAATTGGCAAAGTATGGAGAACACTTTGATTCAGGCCCTTGGCCAACTTCAGCAGAGAAGTGTTTTCTTGCTCATCCAGGTAGTCCTTTTGAGTAAGTATGGGAAAACTGAACAGAAAGGCAGAAAATAATCTATCTTAATAAACTTTTTTTAAATTACTGTTTTTTAACCTTTCTTTCCAGACCCAGTGTGCCATAAAAGTTGTGTCTTGAGAAAATATGAACTTACTTCAGAAAAATTAATTTTTCTGAAATACTTGAGTCGTAGCTCTTGTTTTTCTGATATGCTAAGAGTGTTTTTTCTTTCCTTCCAGGTGAGGATGATGAAGATTCAAACCTTTTAATTCTCAGCTACCCACAGTACTGTCGCTACCGTTCCATGTTAAAGCGCATTCAGGACAAGCCCTCATCAATACTAACAGACCAGTTCGTTTTAGCCCTTGGAGGCATTGCAGTAACAAGCAAGAACCCCCAGATCTTCTATTGTCGGGATACATTTGATCATCCTACCCTAATAGAAAATGAAAGTATATGTGATGAGTTTGGTAAGTCCCATTACAGCTATTTTCTTTTTCTCACAAGGCATTTTTCTTCTTTTGAGTATCCACTGATTTCCAAAGGGAAGATGTGATTCCTTTGAAGTGAACCTATGCTATTTATGATTGAAATGATCAGTACCAAATATGCTCTTTCTTCTCTAAGACTGAAGGCTTCTGGCCACTGGTGATGTCAGTATTGCAACTTGAGTTCACAGTCAAAATAATGCTGCAGGGGTGGAGTGTAGCACTGTGACTGGCTCTGAGTGAAACAATTCCTTGCCTAGAAGTTCATTTACCTTAACCATTTGCCTATAGCCTGTCTTCCAGAAGCTCGACAGAGTGTATTCGTTTTTTGAAGTCATTGTTGGTGCAGTATGCTAAAAGATGCAAAATAGGAGAGAGTCCTGGCACACCCCATTGCTGTTGCAGAGCACTTATCGTCTGTGCTCCCAAGGCCCTGTAAGAGTGTCAGCTGGTGTGTTTCTGGTCATCTTGGAATGTGGGCTTGTTCAACCTGGGCTTTGCCATTGCTAGGAGCTTGATTTTATGAGTGCAGAGATACCTCTGGGAGGTGACCTCTTAATTCAAGAGGCATAGAGAATACTCTGCAGCTCTAAAGGAGTATGCAGCCCCTTACAGCTGTGGGAAAGGACTCCAAGATTTGACACCTGATAGCAACCAGGTGATTTCACACAGGTTTTTTTTGGTGTCAGATTATCCCAATGACAGCAGGTGTGCTTTGAATATGTGGCAGAATGCATGTTGTGTAGACACCTGGTAATGGGTGCAGTGGTTTCTTTAGCAGTGTACAGAATTAAGTTTTATGCCTCATATCACCAGATGGTTGAGTTCTGTGGCTAATGCTTGCAAGGTCTGCATGGTGGTGAGTATACCTTGGCTTGCAAGACCCCCACATCTCTGCAAGGAAGCTCCTGTAGTCTCTTAGAGAAAAAAATTCTGCTGATGCCCTTAAACATTTAATAATGAGAGCGAGAGGGAATGTTTCTGATGGGAGAGTCATCTACCTGTTTTTCTGAACTCGAGCACACTGGCTTTGAGCTTGGTGCCCAGCTCAGGCATTGTTGTGTTGGCAGAGAAGCCCTGACTCATCCAGTAGCATTGGAGCATTTTGTAAGGTAGTGCTGCTCTGCCGCTCCATTCCCAAAAGGCAGACAAGATCCTTCCTCACGTGGTGTTGTCAGTGGAGCACATGACTGCTGAGAGTAGTTTTAGTTTTGTGCTGTCAAGATTTTTCAGAATCTGGCCCAAACTGTCAAGTCTGCTCACACTCACACAAAACATTGCAGGTTTTGAATGAACTATGAATAAAAGTGTTGGTTGCTCTTAGGGGGTGGGGGTGGTGAAAAAAATGAATTAAATGCCATGGAAGTTTGGTCCAATGACACAATAGTATCATGTTGGTTTTTATTTACTCTGAGCTGAAGCTCAGAATAAAAAGTTCAGTTGTAATTGACTCTCCTTTTTATGTGGGAAAGGTTATTTAAGGCTTGAAGGCGTTTGATGAGCCTACCATCTGCTTTCTGTGGAGAATTTTATTCAGGGTCATTCCTTGATTACAGGTTTGTTGAAATAGTTGGATCCATAATGCAAGTGTATCATGGAATATTAGTAATAGATGAATCAAAGAGATGTGGAATGATGCAGAAACTACACTTAGTGAACCATATCAAGTGCTTTGTTCAGCCTCTGAAAGCAAACTATGCCATTCTCTTGACCTTTGGCGAGGCAATTATCTCATTATCAACCAGAGCCACAAAATTCTAGCCATAGAAATTAGTAATGTGTATTTAAAATTTTGTTTGGTTTAAGAAGCAGATTTTTTAAAATCCCCATTAAAAAAGTCCCCAAAAAAACCCCAAAAAACACTGTTTAAAAGTATTTATTATGAAAATAATTATGTAAAACTTGCAAGCCCTGCTGTTTTAAGAAGGAAAAAGCAGCCAGTGTGTGGTTTCATATCTGCATTGTAAAATGTATGGTGTCAATTATGCTACCTTTGTTGAAGACAGCAGGCAAAGTACTAGTTTATCCTTTTCTTTTCTGGCAGGACAATAAAATGTACAATGCTTCCTTTTACAAACAGTTTACATTGATACCATGTAGATTGATGTCACATGTGGAAGGTGATGACTGCTAAGGCTAAACAGAGGCAGGGTGGTACAGTAGATAAATAGATTACTCCAAGGCACTGGTATTTATCAGTCAAATCTGAGGGGATACCAGATTACAAAAATGGTGACTAAAATTGTGAAAAGGTGTCTATAAGGAGATCAGACACATGTAGTTTGAAGGTTTTGTCTCTCTCTTACTTGCAAATGAAATAAGTGTGCAGAAGGAACAAGATAGGAGTGTGTATTTCACCATTTTTACCTGAAATTCTCCAACTCTAAAGCAAATACAAAATTTGGGAAATAATTCTGCTGATGTCTTTATGTGGAAGCACTGGAGCGCTGGTTTCTGATATGGATGCCAAGTCTTCTTCAGAAGCATTGCTTTTGAGGCAAGTTTTACACATGCTCTGCATGTTGGAGTATTTTGCAACAGATACAGCATGTCACAAATGAGACACCAGAAGGACCTTTACAAAGAACCCCCAGTATGTAAGCTGTTGTCCTTGTTAGGCAGTTTTAATAGACCAATCCTGGAAATATTCTGTCTACTTTCATTATAAATTTATAACAAAAGAATATGTTGAGCTCTGACTTGTTCTCATAATCTTTGCCTATTCCCCCCTCTTCTGTAGGGTTTAACAAAAATAAATAAAGCAGGAAATGAGGAAGAAGAATTAAGTTTTGTTGACAATAAATACTGCTTTGGTGTACTTTTTAAAGCAGATGTATGTAGATGCTATCTGTGAGCTCCCACAGGTATGGCTGGGAGGGATGGAGCAAGGCTTTGGGCAGTCCTGTGTGCATGTTCTGTGATTCCATAGAGGCTCTGTGAGGCTCAGCTGTGCTAAGCCTCCCCTCCAGCTCCAGCTCAGGCTGCCACAGGTGTTCCCACCACAGCTACCTGTGCTTGCCTCTGCCCTGTGTGCCCACTGCTCTATGGCATGTGCCCAAGTGCTTTGGACAGAAATATTTGGGACCAGTTTTCTTGCATGGTCCTCTTCTGATTCTCCTCTGGTTTGGTTCAGTGTGCCACAACATCCCATCTAGGAGGCTGCTGGAGGAGCAGGATGCTGAGGAATGGGGTCAGCAGCTGGAAGGCTCAAACATATGCATGTATTTCTTTGCAGCCTGCCACAGAAGGACTTGTTCTACATCTGCATGTGAGTGGGAAGCCTCCTGCTCCCATTCTTGTTGATATAACCACTGATTAGTTAATCCAACTGCCTTAGAGGGTTCACCCCAAAGTGCAAATAGGCTCAAGAGCTTGCTTCTGTTCAGAAAGCAGAAGACATAAACCATGCTTGGATATCTTGATAGCCCAAGTTCCTGGCTATGACTGCAGTCAAACTGCACATCTATCCCTCTCCTGAAATAAGAGCAATTAGAGGTCCTCACCAGCGTGAAGCAGTCCAGGTGGATAATGAAATGAGCATGAGCAATGAAAATGAACAGTTCATTTCTCTTTAACTCCAGACATTTTTCAAAATCTTTTTCATTTATCAGCCTCTGGGGTTACTGTTACTGAATAACTTTTGTAAATGCATATCATTTACTGGCATCTGCTGTGTGGTCATACGTGCTGCAAGAGAGAAGGAATGAAAAAATTAGGTTTCTAATAATTTTCATTATAGACCAAAGTGATCTTGCTGGAGGCAGAGCTGCCTGTGTGTGTTCAGAAGGTGTATCTGAAGGTCACTGGGCATAAATCAAATCTAGCACTTGTTGCTAGAGCAGCACATGTCCTCTGTGTTTGCTTGTCCAAAAAAGGTGACTTCAGTTGCCAGGCTTGTGCCAGCTCCATGGCATGGAGTGGCTTCCAGGGTGCATCGAAGAGCCAGGATCTTTCTGTGATCCAGCTGTGGTCAGGGTGATGGTGAGTTTCAGCTCCATCAGCTTCACCAGGTGAAAATCTCACACAGAAGGATTTGTCATGGTGCTTAGCTAGATAAATGTTATAAATCCAGTCTGCTAAAGATGAATCCAAAGGCTGTCTCTCATTCTGCCAGGATGGGCTTGCTTCTTCTGTAAACAGCAGTATGAGAGAAAACTGAATACCTTATTTCTTCTCAATTTTCAAAATCTGTTTGGTAAATTTTAAATAATTCTGGATTTTTTTTTACAGCATGCTGGGTCCAGTATGCTGTTAAACAATATGTTTGGTCCCTAGAGTCCTGTAAACACATGTTGAAGCCCAAAAGAAGGTTTTGGGGTTGCATGTAAAACCCATTTTTTAAATTAAACATTTCATACCAAAAAGTGAGAGAACTACAACCTACTGTGGTATAAATACATTTTTTTTCTCTGAAAAATTAACCATCTTCATTTGGCCATTAACATAAGCAATGCAGAGGGAAACTGCTCATTGAAAAAAGCCATGTGCAAAAGGGCAATGCAGGTCCCTCTTATCTCGTCCCCATCCCCCAAACCAAATTTAACAATATATTGCTTGCTAGGGGAAAAGTTATCTACATTAAAATGTAAATCTCAAAACCTTCAGCAGCTCATCTCTCCCTGTAAAACAATGAAGAAGGCAGTGTTTCTCACTTCCAGGACTGGCAGGGAGTGCTTGGGAATGAGGCGTGACTTACCAGTCCTCCAGCTGCTGGGGTTTCTGAGCCAGCAATTTCAGAAAGACTTACCCTCCTTCTTGTCATTGGCCAGGGAAGCCGTGGAAGAGCAGCATTGTGAAGGAGAAAGGACTTTTTAGGGATGGGTCATGTGCCAGAAAACTGTGGCATGAAAGCTGGTGACTTCAGGGTATAGAGTGGTACCATTACTTCTGGTGTAGCTGAAATTTGGTCTTTGCTCTCATTATGCATCTTAGTTTATAGAAGTTTGGGACTCACAGATAAAATCAGTTGTTAGTGAGAAAAACATGACAAAATAAAACCTTGGCGGGGGATGAGTATTTAAAACAAACAAAAAAAAAAGGATGGAAGAATGTTTTCAGGCTAAATGAAATACAGTTTTCATGTTGGTGACTTATTTTATTTGTGTGAGTCAAAGTTGGCTTTTCTTTTTAAACTGGCTCCAGTACAAAAATTGTACTTGGGCTGACTGGGTGTTTTTTTAAAGTTTTTCAGCTGATGTAAAGTATCAGCATTATTGCTGTTATCTGTTTTGGTTACCTGCAGGATAATTTATATCAGCGACATTCAGAAAAACCTGAAATTTCAATATGGATGCTTCGGGTTTCTTTGTTTTAATACAGATGTGATATTAGAGTGGGATTGGTGTTAGTGCTTCTCTGCAAAGACTGGAATGTTTAAAACATTTAGAAGAGCAATAGGAGGAGTATGGAGAGTTTTTATTGACATGGATACTGGGAGCTCCTTAGATGGAGCTTTACGGTGGCATCTCCAACAGTCTGAAAAATATGCAGATTTTTTCCAAGGTCTTGCGCAGGGTGGCTTAGCTAAATATTTCAAATTTTATGTCTCTCAAAACAAAAACAGGACATAGCTGGAGGGGAAGTAGTGATTAATGCATAATAGTGCTATGTACAATATAGATAAATGTACATTTCCTCTTCCCTCCCACCCCACCTCTGCAAACACAAGCTTTTAGCTTGAGAAAGTGAATCTGGAAATGTTCTGGATTCTGGTCAGATTTCTTTGTTATTTTGTTAATTCAACTGTAGGGCAAGATATTAATGATCCCCAGATGTTGTTTATAATGATTGATTTTTCAGTTGTGAAAAAATATTTGGAGGGTTTTTTTTAAACGATTGATATTTTCTAGTGTGCTCTGCAGCATTTGAATAAAATGTCTGAAGGCAGAGCTGTTTATGTGCCCAGCATAATTGCTTCTGTTAAGTGATTTCTTCATTCTTAACATTTTTAGCTCTAATTGCTTTTTCCCCATACAGCTAAAAATAAATATTTGCAAGTTTTGCATTCTGTCACTCATTGAAATGCATAAAATATTTGTATACTCAAAGCAAAAAGGCACTGATAAGGGGTCACATTCTGCCTTCCTTAGTGGCGTAAATCCAGCATAACTCGATGCACTTCTGTGGCTGTTACTCAAGATTTTCACCAGTTAACCAAAGACAGAATCTCACCCAATGTTAACAGCAAGCTGTTAAGTGAACATAAGTAATATGTAGTAAAGTAAGATAAAATACCTTCCTGTCTGCAAGAACTTCAATGCAAACAAATGCTGTTAGCTTCTACTCCTTTCTGTTTTTTTAGTGCATTTTCACTAACAACTGTAGTTGTAGCCAGGATAAATAGTAAGATAGATTATTTTTCCACTATAAAATCAAAACTCCTTGATGGCGCACACTGATTTTATTTGGGTTGTGTGTTCCTGCTGCCCTCAGGAAGGCAGCAGATGCTGAGTGGAAGGGCAGGTACTGCATGAAAAGCTTCTGCCCATTGCCCCAGTGTCCCTTCTCCCCAGGGCTGGTCGTGGCTGTCAGCCCTGCACAGCGGAGCAGAGGAGCTGCAGCATCCACCGCTGTCACTGCCAGAGAGCTGCTCCGATGGGAGGGCACTTGGCAATCTGGTGTGGTTCCTTCCCTCTTCAGGTGCCCTTGGGCAGCAGTCTTGGACACAGGGGGCTTACACCACGTGCCTGCAGTGACTGCATGGGGCCATGACCCAGCTGCTTGAGAAACACCAGGGCTGCGAGCCATGGGGTGCCCAGTATGGCCTGGGCTGGATAGCTCTGGATTTGGAGATCTCACTAGACAGGAGGTGAGAGATCCTCTCTCAAGAGCGCCTGTGGCAGAGGCAAGGGCCTGGCTGTGCTCAGAACTTGTTTTTATTTTTTAGCTTAGTGACTATGTGATGGTATTATGGCATTTACATGTTTTACCAGACAGAGTTCAGCAGAGAATTAATATGTAGTTCCAGCAAAGGAGGGTTTGCAGGTGAGCTGTTCTTCTGTGCCTGATGAATGGAATGCTGTGGGTTACATAGCATGCATTTTGTTATGTATTACACTAGCATCCTCGTTATTGGTGTCCATTCAATAAATGATTGTAGATGTACATTACTAATTCCTTCCATATAAGATTTCCCCTTGATGGCTGGTTTTACAATTCAGCTATCAAAAGCATGGTTTGTGATCATAGCAAAAAGTAAGATGGGCTGTGCTCATCATATTTGTGAGCCATGTCCATCATAGGCGGTCTCACTTCTGGAGCAGTTTCTTTGGCCTCACACACCTTCATCAGCACATCCTTGTTTGACTGTTCCCCTGGTTTCTGTGCCTCCCTCCCTTGGACCACCAGGCCTGCTCAAGACTCTGGAGCTGTGTCTCAGAGCTCTGGGCACACTGGCAGCCCAAGCCTCGTGAGCAGCATCCCTGAGGTGTTGGGGCTCAGCAGTGGCAGTGAGCAAGGGAAACCTTTATGGCCAGGGAAGGGCCCCCATTCCCGTACAATGGAAAAGTGGAGTGGTTTGTGTCAGAATATGGTCACATTCTTCTGATTAAACCCACTCAAAAAAGACAACATTGTAATATTTTCCAATGACTGTTTATCATGAATTACGTCAGTCTCAGTTTAAATTGCTATTATTTCTCCTTAATGCTTCTTGGTGCCTGCATAATTTACAGCATTGGCAGCTGCGGGACTATGAAATAACCTTTCACAAGCACCATACAATAGTAAAGAACATGAAGTTTTTGTTGTTAATTATTATGGGACTCCTTTAACTTTTTTACAAAGTGACATTAAATATTGTTGAGGTATTTATGGTTAAAGCTACTTTTACGTGGATCTATTTTGTTTCTGGCTAGTTCTTAACTAAAGCAGTCATTTGTGGTTATTATGCCTAGGGAAATATTATGTCAGAACTGGTTTAACAGTATTATTATGTATCCCATGTCATAT
Source organism: Taeniopygia guttata (assembly GCF_048771995.1). NCBI lineage: Eukaryota > Metazoa > Chordata > Aves > Passeriformes > Estrildidae > Taeniopygia > Taeniopygia guttata. Next base: position 7,835,916 of record NC_133031.1, on the reverse strand, counting down.
ATTACATGTCAGCACTTGAGGCTGTCTTTCAATAAAAACAAATGTAATTTTAGCTAATGGTCTTTTAGGTATAGGCCATTTGTAAACTTACCTGAGTTCATTTGAAGATATACTAAAAAGCTTTGTTCTCCGAGAGTGCACTCAGGTAATTTCATTTTGGCTTGAGATGGAATTTCCAAAATATTTATCATTATTTCAATCAGAGGGTGCTGCCTCTAAAAAGCAAATAGTTTCCCAATACCGGGGTTAATGTACACATTTTAAGGAGCTGTAACTGTTACTCATTACTTTGTTTACTTTTCCCCCCTTTGGAGCTCACGCTTCCCGGGTTCCCTACTGGTCGGGCTGATAGGAGTATCCCAGGCAACTAAGCCACCTAATGATGATACTTCACTGTGCCGCTTAAATGAATAGTTTATACCTTCTGCATAATCCGTGGGTGAAGGGGGAGAGAGAAATCAGAGGTTGAAGGTTTTAGGTTTCCTTGAAGTTGCATTTCAAATTTGGAAAACGCAAACTTAACACAAAGTAAACTTCGAATTAATGTGTCATTCCCCTTGGTTCCAAATACTATGCATATTTTCCAGTACTTACTTATTTAAAGCAAGAAATGAAGCATATAGGGTGTGCCAGAAAGTTTACACAAAGAATGAAAACACATAAATGACTCATGAGAACTTTTTCTGTGGTTCTTTTTTTGTTGTTGTTGTTCTTAATGTGTAATTATTTAATTACTGGTAGGCAAAAAAAAAGAAAAAAAAATCATTATTTCTTTCTCTCTTTCCTTCTCCCCCTAAATCTATGCTTCAGCGCCATAAAAATGATCAAAGCCTCGATTTTTCTCCTGCATTTTCCTCCACGGGATTGCTCGTTTTGGTGACTCTATTTTAAGAAACTGAAACTGCTGGACAAAAAAATTCAGTTTCTGTCCCCCCTTAAATGCTTGGACCAAAGAAATAAAGATGCAAACATGAAACTGAAAAAGCAAGCAAAGAGCGGGGTGAGGATTTTATGTGTTGCTAAGGTGAAATTTAATAAGGGGAACATAAAACGCCAAACTTGCCTGGGTGCCATGAGATTTTTTTAATATTAGGCAGCATGCTTGATTTCCCTGGAAGTGAGGGAGCATTCTGAATTTAGAGTTGTTTGGCAGGGGGAGGGGGTGTTTCGTTCTCTTTTTCAATCAAAGGCATTTCACAAGGCGATTGCATGTGAAAGGGAATCTATCATTATGTAAGAATGTAACAAACTTTTCCGTTTAATGAATGAATATTAGGTATTTCAGGAGCCCATAAAAGATGGTAAAAGAGAGAGACAGAGCTGACGTCTGAGAGATTTTAATAAAGATTGAAGTTAGTAGTGAAAAGGTCAAAGTGCCATTTGTTGAGCCCCTGCTTCTGGCATGGTTTCAAAGCTCGCAGTGCTGACTGGGGGGCTGTGATGTGTGGTAATGAACAGTTGTGGCACTTAACTGAGATCATGGGTTGGTCACATGAATATATATAAAAGATATGAGTGAACATTTTCCCCCTTTTTGCAGCAGTTTGGCTCTTGGAAGGACTAAACAATTAAAAGAAATGTTTTAAATGCTTGAACACCACATTAAGTCCCCTAGTCTGTAAGGAAAATGAGCTATGAATAATAGAATACTGCTCTAGTTAAATATAGTTTTTCAGAATTGTTTTTAGCCACAGCTGTTATGCCATTTTAGAAACTTAGACTAAATAATGTCAGATCTTGTTTGCTTTTTTAGTATGTTATTCATTTATTGGGAAATTCAAAATTTAAAACAGCTGGGAAAGGGTTTGGTGTTCACTAAGTAATCTTTAAAATGTGTACATTTCAGACTTACTCTTACAGGGCTGTTTAGAAATGACTGAATTGTATATTATAGTTATAAAGTTCTGTAAACATGCTCTACCATGTAGATGATAGGGAAACATGAAATGGGAAAATGAGATCATTTTGGAGCCAAATTTTGTGTATTACAGACTTGATAAAACAGCAAATGGCTTTCTCAATTTAAATAATTTGTAACTTTCCAGGAACGTTCATGGATGTTATGAAGAGTAGGTCTAAAATAGCAGCAGAAAATAATGTTCGTTCTCCTTTAATTCTCCCTTTGATGTTTATGTCAAAACGAAGGAGTTAATTTATCTAAGAGTTTCACTGCATGAATTGGACTGTACAAAACCAATCATGTAGAAATAATAGACTACCATTGGAAGTGCTGTACTATTGCAGTTTTAATAGCTCTTCAGTTCTGCTCAACAATTAGTCCATACATTTTATAGCTGTGTATTTAAGAAACTGGCACACTCAGCAAAATCATGGTAATTGGGAGATGATGCAATGTGGAGAGAAATCAGAGTAAGAAAATTAATTGAAATATAATGTTTTGTTCAGGTTTGGGTTTGTTTTCTTTTAAAATTTTAAACACTGCAGTAGTAATTGCTGGTGGGTGAGACTTCTGCAGAATGTAAATTCCACGTGGCTGGGATTTTGTGAATTTGCTTTTAAATCGAATTGCAAAAGAGGCAAAATAGGTCATTAAAATTCTTGCTATAGTTTTCTCTCTCTAAAATCAAGTGAGGGCATTTAGGGGGATCTAGAGTGGGGCTTTTTCTCTCTGTTGACAATAGTGCTGTTTAAGTTCTCATTATCTGACAGCATCTTTGTAAACCTGATCAAACAGATCACGGGCAATTAGTTTATCATTTACACAAATAGCTTAAGAGACCTCAGCAATCCCTTTTTGCATGTGTCCATAGCCACTGGATGCTGGTTGTTTCTTCCTAGGACCTTGCTTTTGTACATAAGTCCTGAAAGTGAAGGCAGATTTTAATAAAATAAGTAGTGTCAATATTTTGTGTGGGTTTATCATTGGCAATTATGACTTTTTAGTGATTTTTTTTTTTAGTTGATACATTGTCCACGATGGGCCAAAGGGGAGTGAAGTGATGATAGTTTACATTTCAACTGAAGCTTGGGCCTCAATATTAGATACAGGTGTGTCCTGGTCTTTTAGTGATCTGGCAGCATTTCCATGTGCTTCGGGGCTGTTGTGTTGGTCTTAATGGTATGCCATTACTTGGGGTAATGATAGATAACCAATTGACTGGAATAGGAGAGCAGACCTGCTTCTTGCATTAATAAGCAGGGAATAGAGAGAAGAAATAGAGAGGTGTTACTATTCCTGCCTCTAATGCTAGAAGAAATCATTATCAAGACCCTAAGAGCTGACATTTTTGGTTAGTCAAATGATGATGGCTTGCTGCAAAAAGGGTGGTACAATTTCATGGAATAACTGCACTACTAATACTCAAATGCGTTATTCTGAACTATGGGCTTGTAGAGGAAAATGGAAGAGGATGAAGTGTTGTAGAAGAGAGGTTTTGCCCTAATTTTATCTTTGTACCTGATTCTGATGCCTGTCCTTTGCATATTCAAATACTGGGCAGGGTTGAGGAAGGGCTCAAAAAGCCATTCGTGGGACAGAAGACTTGCTTCTAAGTGAAAGACTAAATAATTGCTCCAGTTAGTGCACTGAGGAGAAGACTAAGAAGGAGCCCAGTCATTTTGTTAGTACTTCCATAAAGAGGAGACCTGTGGAAGTAGAGGTCTCTGTAATTTGGCAGAGAGACACATAGCAAGACCCCATGCTTCAAAGTGGAAGCAGGTAAATTAACGCTGAAAGTAAGGCACAATTACATAGCAGCAAGGGTAATTAACCTGGAAACAACTTAGCTAGGAGTAGCATAGATTCTTTATTACTGGAATCCTTTAAATCAAGAGTGCTTTCTAAAAAACAGGACCCTTACTCAAAGAAGAGATTTGTGATCCAGTAGTCACTCAGCTGTATAGGCAGTTGCTGAAGGTAAACAAGGTGTTAATATCCTCCTCATTCCTTCTGCCCTTAAAAACAGTATCTTTATTAATGTATGCAGTTTATAGCACCCGGGCTAGTAAAGGCTAGACTGTGCTGGATCTTGTGTCCATTATACAATAAAACCTTCCAAAACTTTGCTTGCGCTCTTAATTAGACAGGGCAGAGCTTTGCGTCTTTTCTGTGGACAGGAGGATGAGGAACAGGATTATGGAGAAAATATAGTATGTCAGGAGCTAAACATCAGTGTCTTCACTGATCCGCGCAGGTGGTTGTTGGTAACCTATGTCTTCTTTGCTCTCCTTCCCTGTCTCCATCCACCATGAGCAGCTGTCTGCCTCAGAGCACTGACTGGGCAGTGTGCTACTCTGCTCTCGTCTCTGGGGTCTGATCAATCCCTGACCTGTTCCTTTTTCGGGAGACCAGCTCAAGGAGAATTTTATGTCCACTTTAGGCAGCTTTTAGTAACTTCTGCAAAGGGCTGTCTTCTCAGTGAAGAATGGAGAGCATAATTCAGCATGTCATTTTAATGTGTGGCAACACACTGCAAGATCATCTGCAGACTTAAGAGTATCTGCTTCATGAGTCTTCCCTGATGGGTCTTTAACAAACATTTCTGGTCACCTTAAATTTGCAATAGCTTTAAAGAGATGTTAATTAAAAAGAAGGTGTTAGAAACAAATGGGTAGTAGAAGAGAATGAATTTATTTGAAATCAGCAGTTTCAGGTCACTGAAAGGGTAAGAGAATATGTGAAAATGCCTGGTGATCATCCTGCTTACATAAATGATATCCACAAACACTGCTGCTGCTTCAACAGAGAGGTGTGGTGCCATCTTCCACCTCTGTCATCACCCGGCTGTGTTTCCCTCTGGATTTGCAACTGTGTTGGAAGTTAAAAAAGAGTGGAAAACAGCTGTTTGTTCTGGGGTGGCTTGTTTACTTTAAGTAGGTGTTGATGATTCTACTTCTCACTTCCCTGATTAAATAAGCCCCGTGGCCTTCAAGTCTTACAAGCCTCAGCTGAACTGTGATGAGCTGAGCCTGTGTCCCATTACAAACTTTCACAGAGGTAGAGCACAATTTTGAAAAATGGAAAAGGTTGATCCCAGGGTCTTTAGCAGCTCTTAGCTCAGTATACCATGTTTAAAATTAGCAGTATAGTTACCCTCATTCTTTTATAGCATCCCGATTCTGCAGTGAACCATAATCGTTGTACTCATTTGCCAAAAAGATGGTTCTTCAGGGGGTTTTTGGTGCTGGTTATTTTGAAAGGCAGCCTATAATTAAGATGAATATGTGTACATTGTGAATGTTTAGTTATGGTAGACATGGTTTTTTTATAAAACAACCCCCTCTAAAAATTACCTAGCTGCAAATCCTTGCAGTTACTTAGTTTAGAAGTTTAAGTCAATTTATGGAAGTCTGTGTTTACTGTCTTTAGAGCTTGGTCATGACATTGGAATGTATTTTGGAAAAAAAGACCCTATAAAATGAAATCCACATTTATGGATAAGAAGCACAGAGCACTTAGGATCAGCAATGAGACTACAGCATCTCTTTGAAGTGTAGCAAAGAGGAGTACTTGCTGGTGCCATGTTTGGTTTAGAAGGTACTGAATTGATACACTCCCTACGTTCTAACACTGTAACAGCAGCTGGACCCAATGCAATTAATTTCATGAAAATGTGGACCGTGATATCCCAATGACAGCAGTCAGAAGATAAAACTAGATCTGAAGCACTTAATTTAAAATAAAACTTTATAATAAAGTCAGGTCTGCTAAGATGCTGCTTTTGTGCTGCGCTGCATGTGAGTAATCTGAGTGACTCATCTGGCCTCTGACATACTGAAGCCTTCAACATTCCCAGCCACGAGAGTTGCCCTTCATAAAAGAAATATCCTATTTTTGGTATGGCAATGTCCTCAGTTTTAAAGAATTTTCCTCTTTTAAAGTGCTCATACAATTAATGCCTCATGCATGTATTCAACAATAGTTGCCTAGCAACCATCAGAAATATTCGGGAGAGCAAAGGCAGCCAAGATGAATGAGCAGTAACATCAGCTCCCATTTCAGGTGAGCTGGAGAAGGCATCGGGGCTGTCCTGACTGGGTCTAAGCATGCAGATCCATGAAAATCAGACCGTCCCGAAGTAGCAAATAGAAGCTTCAATTCATTCAAAGGCAGAGATGAGGTGGGTCATCAGCCAGAAGCAGTTGCAGGATGCTGCAGTTGGGTGGACTTTTGCAGTTTCAGAAGCCTAGATCAAAGCAAGGTAACAATGGTTAAATAGGTTACAGGAAGTCAAAAAACACTCCTTAGTGACTGAAGAGAGTTTTGCCACCTTGTCTTGCATTCCTGCAGCTAGAGAATTGGTGAGGTTCCTGCTTCCTTTGGTAGGAGCATTTGGCCATGGGTCTGACCTCCAGGCAAACCCCGTGGTAGGGTTTGGCTCCACCCTTCATTGCCCCTGGTTCCCACTTTTTGCTGCATTTTAGTTCTGGCATAACTTTTACCTCACACAAAGTTGTCTCATTCTACTGAGTCAAGTTCTTCGTGCCTTTTTTTAGGTCTTGAAGATGCCATTTAAATGAAATGGAAATCTTTTCCACAGTGACAGTTCACTGGTTACTATATGACTGTTTGGATTTTGGTCTTTTTTCCCCCTTTTTTCTGTCTGGTTTTTGGTTTTGGGGGGTTTTGTTTGTTTGTTTGTTTTGTTTGTTTGTTTTCATCAGAAAGGTTGAAATTAAATGCTTGGTCTAGGATTGGATTAGGTTTTATCATGGGTTAACATATTCTCAGGGCCAGTGCTGTCACAGCTGGCGCTAGTGTGCCATGTCCTGTGCCCATCCTTTCTCTGGATGAGTTTTGGTGCTGTTCCTCAGTGGTTGTACCATTGCAGCAGCTCAGGGAACTCAACGCTCGCTGTTCAAGCTCAGGGCTTTGAGCCCGCATTCAGAAGAATACATTGTCTGGTCAAAACCATTTGAGATGAGAGTTTTAAGCTGTATAAGTATTTCCAGTTGTTTTCTTTTCATTAGACACATTAAAATTAAAAAGCCTATAAGTTGCTCAGAACATTTTTGACTGCCTGCCCAATTTGAAGAAAGTTATGAAATTCTGACATTTTCCTATTGGACAGGAAAACCTGATTTATGATCATCTCTACTTCAAAGGTATAGGTTAAGAACAGGATTAGGATCCCCTTTCCACTCATGTAAATCCACAGGAGTCAATTACTTTGAATTGACAGTGCTGTGATTTAGATCAGAATCTGGCATTAAAGCTTTTTGGGGTTTGCTCTTATACCCATTGGCTTCAGTGCCACTTGAGTGCCGACTCTGCTTTTGGTATGTGGCGGTATTTGCATGTGGAAGTGCCTCAGGGGCCCCACATAAAACATTGCTTCACTAGCTTTAATGGGATTTTTTTAGATTAGATGGTAAAATGTTGAAATCAAAATATGTAAAGGGTGGTCGGGAAGTATTAGGCACACAGTGGTAATCAGAATGTGATTTTCGAGTTGGGATATCTCATGACTTAGCTGAAAAGCTCATGTATCTTGGAGCTCTGAGGTTTTTACTCTTTCTATTATAACAGGCATTTTATTTCTGGCATTGATAGCTGATGAGATATCAAACTTAAAATATGCCATGATCCTATAGTCTGGTAGTGCTTTCTGGCACTGGTCAGTGACTAAATATAGCCAGTTTTGAACTGCTGTGATAAACCTGGAAATAATGTTGTGCAGAAAATTCTCAGACAATTCCATAGACAAATGTGGAATATGAAATTACTTTTCTGGATTGCATCTCATTTGTAGTGTATATGTTTTTGTGTCCTGTGTCTCTCATCTCCAAGTTTTCCAGCTGCTATCCTACAAATCTTTTGTGGTGCAGCTAAATCTAAAGTAAGGTATCTCAGTGGTTCATGTTGGTTCATGCTAAAGCAAAAAAACAACATGTTTTTTAAACCCCAGCTATTTCATGCATTCCTTTTGGCTTTGTAAACCATTTTGCTTTGTTTTTACAAAAATTAAGTGTATTTTTAAAAACCCGTGCATTTCCAAAAATCACTGATTATCTTCCACTGAGCATAGTCCAGAAACATGCAGATTCTTACATTGTATTATGGGATATATTACAATGCAAGAATGAGTGGCATTCATCTGTCATGCATAATGTGGAGGTGATAGAGGAGGAAAAGAGCTTTTTAGAAAGGATTTTTTTGTTTGTCTGGGGGTTTAAAATTATTTGTTTGCATGCATTTGTTTCCTTTTCCTTTAATTTGTCTTTTATTTTCTTTTTGGTTGTTGTTGTTCAGGGTATTTATTTTTTAATTTTAAACTTCTACCAGGCTATGTTTAATTTCAAGATGGTGTCTTTGCTAGAAACATAATCAAATGTAATATCTTCCACAACCTCTTCATATGCATGACTGCATAAAGCTTGTATAACAGTTTATTATTATAAAATTAGTATAGAATAGCATAGAGCAAACGGGGCCCCTGGCCAGATGAACTAGACAATGAATAGTTATATAAGGTTTTGAGGCACATGTATTAGAACACAAGCGCCCTGTATTTTCTTCTCAATTGTCTGCTGTTTGTTAATGTTTCCCTTTCAACGTGATTGCATCTCAATTTAATAGCACTTGCCATTTCAGGGTTTACTGTGCCAGCACTTGCATAGTTACATCCCCTCTGTGCTGCAAAGCCTGCATGTATATTAAAACTGAACTAGGCATGGTTGGCTAATGGGTACTTCGAGGGATATGCACTTAATTCTATAAGTGATGTATGTAATTGTTAATTTTGTGTTAACAAGTTTGAAAAATGTGTTTCACCAATAATTGTAACGCTCCGTTCTGTGCAAAGTGTGGCATTTTAATTCCTGTTGAACAGTTTCCTGCCTCTGCTCTGTGTTTTTATGGCAGGGTATTATTTTGCAATCAAGATAAAAGCATTATTTATTAAAGTTCTAAAATATTGCATTACTGGAAGTTATAAGCTGCAGATCAATCTTCTCTTTCATGAAAGCATTTCATTGATTTTATTTTTTTAATTGGCCTTTGAATTTTAACTTAAGTTCCATATTATAGATTGCATATGATTCCAGAAGCAGAGAAATGTTTTAGTGGAGACATGATGCTGTTTTAAAGGCAGCAATGTACCTGTCACAGAACTGTGGGAAAGGCTTGCATTTGGCTTACGCAGCTTTGGGACTGTCAGATCCCAGCCTGCTGCATATTTTGGCACAGGGAGTCCATTGACTTGGGCTGTGGGAAACCTACATTCAGCACTATCGGTCCTTGTGTCTTTCTTTGCGCCTCCAAAGGAATTTCTGTTAGAGACTTCACTTGGGAGTCAATTAACAGCTCCTTGGTGCTTTCAGTGAGCCTTTCCATGGTGAGAGGGTGCTCCATAGCGTCTGGCTGGGGTAGCCCAGGTGTCTCTTGGTGACACTTCCACCTGCCTTGGTAGTGCTGGATTTAACTGCTTTCTGTACATAATCCAAACAGTCCAGAAGTGCAGATCCCCCTAGTAGCTATTGCTTCAGTCCTCCTATTCTTCAGTTCCTCACCTGTGCCCTCCTTGCCACATGGTCCCATTCCCATCCTGCTTCCCTTTGCCACGCCAGGGCTGTTTCTCCCATGCCAGGGAGTATATTAATTCTTCCAACCCTAGTAGGCCTAACTATGAAGCTGCACAAAGCAAGGCTCACATTTTTCTTCCAGTTAGCAGGCATTTACTTCATTTGGCCCTTCTGGGTCCTCTCATCAGTGTACTCTGACCTTGTGCAGACTCACTGGTTGGCAACAGGGAGGAAAGGCAGTTGAGAATGGGAGACCATTGCCATCCACCGTGGAGTTCAGGAGCAGCTGTGTCTAGGATCTGACTTCCCAGTGAAGCCTGTTTTTCTTACTTGCCAGTAAGGTAAGGAAAGGGCAGGGTGGGATGAGCATAATAGGCTCAAAACACAATAAAAATAACAAAGGAAACAAACAGTTTGTGCCTAATTTGAAACCAACAGATCTCCATGGTGACTGCAACAAATCCGCTACGTTTGACTGTACGGTGAAGACAAAAGGTTAGAAATAGGAGTTCACCAGCTGTGCTGGACTGTTTGAATGAGCATAGGAGTCAGAGTGTTAAAACCTTCCCAATGACTGACTGGCTGTGTGAAGGTGCTAAATGGAATTTTGGAAATAACTTCATTGAAAATTCAGAGGATGCAAGTGTCTTCCTTCATAATGCATCTTCAGAAAAATCAGCTTCTACAAATTTCCTGGAATCCTTGCTTTCAACAGTGCTGTTGTGTGGAAAAGGGTCCATAGCACTGTGGCTTCAGAGAAAAATAATATGGTAGAAAACCTTCAGAAAACAGGCAGTGAGCTTGAAACCTTCAATAATAATAACACTAATACACTTGCCACAGTGAATAATAGGACTATAACCCCTCCAAAACTATTGTTTAGCATTGTACCAAGGTAAATAGTTATGTGAACTAGAAGCCAGAGATAAAATTTCAGTCCTAATTTAGATACCCGAGATAGAGGAAGAAGGGACTGCATTAGTCCTCACCAAAGAAGTTGTTCTGTTCATGGTGGTCTGAAATATTGCCATGCAATGAGTCAGAAAGTTGTTGTTGTTCACATCTTCAGAGTTCAGGGCTACTGAGTTTTGGCATGCACACTGGGTAGATAGCATTTGCAAATCAACACGTCCTTTTGCTGAGGCCATTGGCACAGGAAGCTTCCTATTTGGAGTTGGTGTGTTTGAGTTTCTGAGTTTTTTTATATCTGAATTTTGGAAAAGATACTTCTCTAGTATTTAGTCATAATGAAAAGATCCTCAGAGACAGCTGATGAAGACATTCAGAGTGTATGTTACACTGCATCGTGATTTAGAGTTTCTTGAATAAATATTGACCAATTTGACCTTTGCTTTTCCTCAGTCAATATTTATCTCTTGGGACAATGAATCTTCATATTCACCTTAGTTGAAGTCCAAGTCTTACTTAATAGTGTACTTGGAAATCCAGAAGAGGTGATGATTTGTCTTGGTGCTAGTTTTATCTGTTTAAAATCAGATATGTAGGTTTGGCCACTCGTGTAACTTTGTCAGATTGCCTAAACAAAGTAGCTTCAGGTCATGGTTGATGGGGAGGCTTCTAGGAAAAACTTAAATCCAAGAGATTTAAGAGACTAAGAGACCAGTCTGCAGATGAAGGGGGCAGTGGCTTTCCAGGGGTCCCACTCTGTCCCTGAGAGAGATGTCTGGGAGCAGGTAAACCCTGATATGGCGGGGTGGTGCTGGGACTGACCCCCTTTATTATTTTAGTGGCAATTTCAGTATTTTGGGGCTCTGGCTTAAGCTGAAGCTGAGAAAGAACCTTCCTCTGAAAAGTGAGGGTGCTGCAGCAGCACATATGGGTGGAACCACTGGGTCAGGGTTCCTGCACAGGTCCTGCCACCTCCTTGCCTGGATGCACAATGTCACCTCTTCAGAGTCCCACAGCATCACTGGCTGCTGTTGGAAGAAACCTCCTCTTACTAATTGGGGCAACACTTTGGAGTGGAACATGAAATTACTGTGCTTGTGAACTATGCTGTGAAAGTGAGAGCAAGAGAAGTGGAAAGTGCTTTCAGGCAGTAGAGAAAGGCGGAGCCTTACAAATATCTGCTTATGCAAATGAAATAATTTGTCTTCTGAAATGTTCATTTCGCCTTTTCCCTGGTTATATTTTCTGAATTGCCATATGTACTTCTTGTGATATTTCAGTCTTGTCAAATAAAGAAGAGAAGGCCTTATGATTAACTTAGGATATATACCAAGTAAAGTAATGTTTGTAATTTCTGCTGTGTAATCACTCAATAATATTACAGGTGGCCTGTAAGTTTAAAAAAAAAAAAAAGTCTAAACTGTTTTTGTAACCTTATAACTATCAAAGGTATTTGTTTGGGGAGAAGGCATTGAGAAAGAAGAGAATTTTAAAATTGCACAATTACAGTTAAAAAAACAGAGCAAGCAACGTCATGTGTTTCTGAAGAGCACACTGTTTAATTTTATAGTAACAGTATTTTAAGAATGCTGACAGTACACAGGAAGGCAGTGAATAATTCTTGTTGCAAAACCCTGATGGTTTGCTGTTTTCAAAATGTTAAGACTTAGTCAGCCCTGGATTTCTCTAAGGAAGAAAAGGACATTTGGGGAAAAAAAAAAAAAAAAAAAGCCAGTAGTAATGTATCAAAGCAGCATTCAAATAAAATAAAGGTTTGGTATCCTTACTTAGAATAGACTGGAAAATGCATTTGTTTTCATGTACTTTTTTTTTTTTTTTCGTGATGTGCCTGATTGACTTGTTTTAATACCAGTGTTATTTACATTTCAGGGATGGGCCTCTGTTATGCAGGAAATTGTCCAAACCCCTCAGCTGTATTTTAAATTGAAATTATTTATTTTATTAAGTGATTGTGCAGACTTAATTTAGTAATCTATTATTAAATCTATAGTTTCAGGCTGTATAAAATCTTTATATAGCATGAAAATGGGCACATATGATGATCTAGGCTATATATACACCTGGTTCTGTATATTAAATCTTTTACATATGTTGTCCATTTTCAGAAAAAAATAAACTGCTGCTTTTGAAAACTCAGCTTCTCTTCCATATTAGGGAATTCTGCAGACTCCCTGTGTTCCTTAGCTTCAGTATAATGCTAAATCAGTTTGTGCATTAGTCTATTTTTAGTTATGAATGAACTTTATGGAGTGCAGCACACAGAGTGATTTCAGAGATTCTCACTCATAAAACCCGTGTGTCATGCGCCTCAGTTACAGCTGTAAACGTTATGCAAGCTCTGGGCTTCCTGGGCCGGAGCCCTGAAATTTTCAGGGGGGAAAAAAATCATACCCCACCCCCGCCGCCCTTTTGCACAAAATATTAGTTAAATAGTAAATGTGCCGTGGTGAGATCGGGTTAAATTGTGTGACCTTGGCTGTGGCGGGCGCGCTGCCTGGCGTGGCAGCAGGGGGACACTAGAGGGCAACTGAGAGTTTTCTTTAAACCAGCCGAGCTGGAGATGGTTTTAATATCAACTGTTTAAACTCAGTGAGGATTTATTTTCCTGTCTGCAGATTTCACATAAGTAACCTCGCAGTTTCCATTGACAGCAGATAATAATCCAGCTGAAGTTCTTCTGGAGGAAAATGCAGCGGGAGCGGGTCCGGAGCCTGCTCTTGCCCAAATAAGGTTTTTTTGCAGACCCCATGTGTTAGATAATGATCAACTGACAGTCGGTCATGAGTTAATAATGCTGGATGCTGAAATATGCATACCATGTGGTATACAACAGTTCTGCGGGGAGAGACAAACACAGCTATAATTAGACATCTGAAACACAAGGAAGTGTGTAAATTGTTTAATAGTCTTCCACTTAATTCACTCAGATAATTTCCTAAGAAGCAGTATTGACTACGGAAGAATATTGCACAACTGACTGCATATTTAGTTTAAACCCTTCCCTGCTCAGATAAATTTATGGATACAGCTCAGTTTTATTTGGATTTTTCTGAGTGCTAGAGATTTGCTGGGGTCAAAATGAAGAGATGGGTTCAGATTTGTTTGTGTTGATGTTTGGGATGATTAAACCGATTCCATGGGGTTTGCACTTATTTAAACTGGGCACATGATCTTACAATCAGGACTTTAAAACCACTATTTTGGCGTGTTCTGAGACTTGTACAGATTCCCTAGCTGCCTATACAGAACCTGACAAAATTGCCAGAGTTCCACTTCCGTGTTTAATTGCAGAAAAAATGCAGATCCCTTCTGGTACTCAGCAGTGCTGGGCAGTGTCCCCTCTGCACCTCAGCAATAACACCCCATGTCAGGAGTATGCAGGTCCCCAGGGTGCCAAGGCTTTGTTCCCAAGCTGTCTGCAGAAGGGGAATTGTCTCTGAACCCGTTGCTGACCCTGTGCACTGTGGTGGGGGTGCCTGGCAAGCCAAGTGCTGCAAGTGAAGTTGGTGATGACCCAGAGATGTGAAAGGGCGCAGGGCTTAGGCTGTGGCTGCTGCTCCTGCCTCCACCTAATGCCTTGTGTAGTCATCGTGGTGGCAGCTGAATGTAGGCATCAAAGGGGAGAGCTTACTCTGTAGTTTCTGCTTGTCACTTTACTAATATCTTCATGCAGGTTGATTATGCCTAACAAATTTTGATTACTTTGCAGTACAATGATCAAATGCAAAGGGAAAAAAAAAAGGAAAGGAAATGATAATATTCTTACACACAAAAAAAGAATCTTATATAATCAGTTACAAATCAGAAATGCAAGAGATTATTTAAATAATATATTTGTCACTTTCAAATTGTGCACAGCTTGATGATCATTGCTTCCTACCTGGTGTTGTCATATCTAAAAGCAAGGTCTTGGAAACTGTCCATTTTATCCTTCTGGCATGAATTTCTGCCTGTTTATATTTGTGCACAATGTCCATCAGTCAATTAGCCCATCTCATCCATCTATCTACATGTATACGACTGGTTACGTTCCTGTTGTATTTCTGAGGTATGTAGGTCATGTCTCCATTGGGTACTGCTGACTCTGCTAGACAGCAATTACACAAACGCTGCCTTTTACTGGAGAGAAAAAGAAACGTTGTTAGGAAAGCTGCCCTAAGATTTGCCTTCTATTTTCTACAGCCCTCTAATGGAAGGTCTGCCTTGAGTGTTCTGATGAGTTTTGACCAGACTGGCTGGCTTATATGGGTTTGCTGTACGTTTTCACTTCTTGATGCCATATTTGCATTGCTTTTGTCTTGGCTATTACATAATCTGTTAGAACCTGCTCATTTGCTCATTTTCTTTGCTTGCTTTTTTTTTTTTTTAAATTAACCCAGACTATTTTGAGAAGTCAGACCTACACTTCTTGGGTGTTGCTCTGACCCTCCAACAGAAACTAAAGCCCCTCTCTGTTGGGTGCAGCCTTCCAGGAGGTGACCTTTGGGGATGGAGGGCTTTGGGGCTGGAGATTGCAGATTTCTGAGGGAAAGAGAAACTTGAGGAACCCATGTGTGATCCTGTGTTCCTGCCCAAGCACAGGGTGTTTCATGATATAGGATGATTTCTTTGTTCAGGGCTTGAATGCTTCTTTCCCATTAGTGACAGAGAGAGCCATGCTGGCTTGGTTGTGTTCAGTGCTTAACACAGCCTCAAAGATGTGCATAGCCCCCATTAGGTCATCAGACATCGTTGCATGCTCCAGGTCTTTACGAGCTAGGCATGTCTTTTGCTGAATCAAGTCTGCAGCTCTTCATGTTCCTTGTGCTGCATTGCTCAGTACTTCACTGTGTTTGATCCTATATTCATGCAGTTTCTCACCAGAAAGCTACTGAGTCATCTAATCTGGTATGAGCCCCAAGTAGTGGCTCATCAGCCAAAATTGCTGGCAAACTCTTTCGTCCAGTTCACCACCTTTTTTTGAAGGAGAAGGGAAACAGCTGTTTGAGAAGGAGCAGAGCCAGACAGCTGGACGCCTGGCCGTGCAGCCAGCCAGGCTGCTGCAGCCGCCCGCAGCGGCCAGGCTCTCCTGGCAGCAGCGTGGCCTCAGCCCTCACCGTGCCTGAGGCGGGACACCCAGCTCCAGTCTGGTACCTCAGCCCTCCAGACCCTCATGTATTACATCCCACACTGTGCACACCAGCTTGTGGCTGGCTCGGGCTTTTCCCAAAGGCCTTTAGAAAGCTGGTTATGCAGGTGACTCCATATTCTGGCACTGGATCAGGAATGGGGACTGCAGTGCCTGGGCATGCCTGGTTATGCCTCCTCGCTCCTTTTTCTCACCTTTGAGGTGCTGCTGTTACCTGGTAAAGTGACTTCTCTGTCATTTTTGCTCAAACCCAGCACAGCTTGAGTTATTCAGACCTCCCTGAGGGCAGATATCCCGTTGGTCACAGCATCTTCTATCAGCGTATGTTGAATTTCCAGTGGGGTGTGGCCTATGAGCAGTCACCCTTGGCTTGGTCAATAGGACCTGTAAACCCTGCTTGCAGGTTTCATGCTGGAGCTCTATTGAGGAGCATTGTGTTTTCCTGGTCTGTTTTCCTTCTGATTACTCACTTGTATGAGTCAGTCTTAGCACTGTGCCAGTCCTTGTGTCAGTGTGAATGTAATTGTCAGGGGCTGTATATTTATTTCACTGATGAAAATTTGTAATACTTACAAGGTTAGGAGCAACCCCTGTGGAATCCCACCAGAAATCTTTTCATTTGGTAGAAATTCCCCACTGATGCCTACATTTAGCCACTTCTTAATCCATTCAATATATGCTTGAATAAAATTAGATAGTGCTGTTTTTTAATCAAAGTATTATCTAATATTAAATCAGCTGTCTTACTGAATGCAGGTAAGTTCAATTTATACAGCTAGTTTCTCTAACCAAGCTTATAGTTTCAAAGTGTAAAAAATGGTTGTTTGTTTCTTTTCTGTTGTTTTAAGATTGGGTTTCTGTAAAACCAAGTCAATTGACTGGCTTTAATTATATTCTTTTGTAAGCATATCATCTGGCTTCTTTGCAAGTATGGAACAAATATTTACCAAACACCTCTGCCTCTTTTTGAATCATTAGTAATAGTCCTGTCATCTGTAGCCAGTAACAGGCCTACATTGAATTTTTTTGTTACTATTATTTTAATTTGCTCTAAGGTCTACTTGAATGTAATGTATTTTTCAAGCATAGATTTTGCTCTGAAGTCTTCAGCTTTCCATTTCAGTTTACTGCACTTCATAATTTCCAGCACATGTATAGATTTTGTCCAGGAAAAAAAAAACAAAACAAAACAACTTTTCCCCATTTTTTTTTTAAATCCTCATTAGTCAGCAGGACATAAACAAGTCCAGATCAAGGAAAAGTCTTAATATCCATCCATGCTGAAATGAAGAAAAAGAGACTCCAAGCCTCATCTGGAACCTTATCTCCGTCTTTCATGGAAAAAAAGAAACATTCAATTTTTGGCAAAATTCGCCAACCTGATGTTTGCAGTGCCTCTAAATTTTCTGTTAAAAGCAATGCTAGTCTGAACTGTAATTCATGAAAAATACTAGCATTTTGCTTTCTTCAGAGATTGTCTGGTTAGGAGGAGGGTCAAAACAACAGTCTGCAGCAAGTCATATGTCTCCACATTAATCCACACAAGGAAGTGTCTGTTTCACTTATTTCCAAATGGGGGATGTTTTCTTTAGAGAGGTAGCAAATTGATTTTCCCCACATGGAGCATGGGATATCTCATTTCCAAAACAAAACTTTGAGAAATGGCTACACAAGTCCACTCTTTCTCCATGTGGGTTAGAAAGCAGCATGATTCCTTAATGTTTCCTGCCAGCTTGTTCACTGCTGTGCTCTGGAGTTTCCAGGTCAAGCCTGGCATGTTCAGTTATAAAGAGAGGAATAAACAAGTGTTTTCATTTAGAAAAAGCCTAGTAAAAATAATTTTGATATTCAAGTTGTTTCATGTCAGCTTGAGCAAGCATGAGGGATATGTGTGTGTGCACAGAGAGGCTTTGTGACCTCCAGAGCTTGGTGAGGGTTTGAGTTGTTGGTGGGTGCTCATCACTGACTTCCATAGGTGTACTTAGGATCCTGTCGAGACCTTCCCCAAATTGAATTGATACTGTTGTTTCCTAAACACAGGTCTGGGTTTTTTTTAGCATAGGATGATATTTTGCTTTCTTTTCCAGGCATTTTAATTTCTACCCTTTCAATGCAATATTAGGTTACTTACAGCTTGTTGCTTCTCTTCATCAGCTCAGTGTGCCTGGGCAATAAACGCCCCAAGCCCTCATTTTTGGACCCTGTTTCCTGAGGCAAAAACTTTTAAATAAACTTTCAGAAGTGAAAGGAAAATAAATTAAATGTGAAGACCCAAAGTCAAAATGCAGAAAAGGGCATGAGGGGAAGGAGATAAAATAAGGAGATGGCGGTGATGGGGAAATCAAGGAAGCAGCTGGGACTCCACAAAATATGCAAGATTAACTAAGCTTTGAACAGCTTTTGAGACCATGCTTAAATACAGCAATATGCTTTTCTTAACTTCCAGATATTGCAGAATGCTGGAAGCCCCCTAGAGGGGTAAGTGTTAAAGCCATTAAACCTGTTAACTTTCTATTCATTACATTTTAAAAGGTGCAACGCGTAGCCATGCTTTTCAGCCAAGAGCTAACTTTTGCCAGGCTGTGTTAGGGATGTTCTCAGCAAGCAGCTGTTTGCCACATGCTAACAGGCATGGTCAGTTCATGGATTTTGTGGCGATCTGGGGCCATTCTGCTCACCTTGACTTCGATGGCCAGGCATCTCCATATGCCACTTCCATCTTCTATTTGGCACCTGAATCATGAATAGCTCTGGGATCTGACACATCCTGCCATTTCCACCGGCCTTGGAGGGAAGATCTCCTAATCTGTTCTGTACGTACAGATGGTTGTGCGGCTTAGGGCCAAGGGATGTGGTATCACAGTTTTTGTGCATGTGTGTCAAAACCAGAAGACATGAGAAGGACTGGCACAGTGCAGAAGGATTCTGTGGGGGGACAACTGTGCAAGGTGTCCTTCAGGGAAGAGTGGCTGTGGATGCATTTGGCAGCTGTGCTGCCGCTGCCTCATGTCTCTTCTGAATCCAGCACCACTGTTCATCCCTGTTTATTCACTTCTTGCAATTTCCACTGCTCCACCTAAATCCTGGTTTGTGATTACCTCCCTCTGGTACCCTCCAAGCTCACCTGACTCTGTGAGCCCACCCTAAATGTAGACCTGGATCTTCTGCTGGCCCTTCTTTGTTGATGGCAATGGAGATTTTTAGAAGCTCAGTTGATTTTTTTTTTAATTGATTTTTGTAGTTGGCAAATATGCTGTTGTTCTTCCTTCATCTTTCCACAAAACATGGTCACAGAAAACAGCAGGCAGCCAGAAGAATCTGGTTTGCAGTGTAAGTCCATTCCTCAGCAAAATATGGCAGTGGCCTTATGTTCCTTTTATTTCTTTTTCTTTTTTTTCTCCTACTTTTGCAGTGTGTGTGAGAAACTGGAGTATCAGCAGGCCAGAATCAAAAGTCATATCAGGAAATAGTTACGCAGGTCAGAGAGGCCTGGAAAGGCAAGAACTTTGATCATGGGCATTACAATTGCTTAGATGTGCTCTAGAGTAAGAAATGTGGAGCAAGCAATTAAAAGATACATGTTTTAGGCATGAGTACAGTACTTGTTTACTTACATGGTTTGCTGAGCAGCCAGCAAGGTCCAAGGTTATTTTGGGCTCAACATGAGTAAGTGATCCAGGTATGAAAAATGAGGTAATGCATTCCAGGCTCATTAAAAACTCTTGGCTACACCACTGATTTTGACGAAGTGCCAGCATAGCTTGACCTCAGCTCTGTGAAGGCCACTATTTTTCTTAACACCCTCCTTATAACAATAATCTTCTGCATCAGCCAAAATATATGAATTTAGGGAAGAGTGTTATTGGGAGGGTTGAACTCACTGGACTTCCAGTGGTAATCAAACTCGTAAAAAAGAGGTAATTTTTCAGTAAGTGACCTGCTAAATTCAGGTACCCCAAAACAACGAACATTATTTCATGACCTTTTCATGGCATTACTGGCATAGATGTAGCTCAGGTGAGGCTGACCTGATGACAGGGAGATGTTAAGCCCTGTGATCACTTCCCCATCCTGGACACATAGGAAAAGAAGGTGGCAGGTGGATGTCCTGTGTTGTTGTGGCAGCCTATGTTTTTCCATTGTAAGTAGTGTTAATGGTCATGGTTGACTTTGGCAGCTCCCACTTCGGGGTATTTCTCTTTCCCCTGCATAGAACTTGCCTTTCTTGAGGTAAAATCAGAGCTGGGAGTTCTTCTAGGCAGTGAAGCTTGGAAATTCTCATTTTTCTTGTGTCCTGCTGAGCAGGCAGTGTCTGTGGAAATTGAACAACTGAGGGTGGTAGTGACTGGAGAACAGTAGCCACAACCTTATGAATTTTCTGAGTAGGTGAGCAGGGTAGCTGCCTCTCCCTTTCCTTCTGGCCTATCCCAATCACCTGCAATATCCTGATGTTTGCACAGACTGGTGAGAGTGCTGGAGGGGAAGATGTAATTTTTTGGCAGTGATGCTATTTCTTGGCTTCTCTTGAAGAGAAAGAACTTCTGGCTTGGAGAAAACAGCTAGCTAGTGAGCAGCATTAGCCTTGAGCTCCTCTCTTTTCTGTGTGGTTCTCTTGGTGGGTCAGAGCCTACAACTGAGCTTATCAGTCTTTATTTCTCTGTACTGATGCCTCTGAATTGTCCTTGTTTGATTACTGTAGTTTGTAGGCAGCTTGTGCTGAACAAAGAACAGACTATGGAAGCATCTTCTTATTTGGATATGTTTAGACAGCAAAGATTTGCCAGTCTACATCTACAGATAATCTAACTCACGCTGTGCATGGCACAGGCTTTGCATTTAACCTCTCAGGTGTAACAGTTTGCAGTAAAAATGTGTAGGGCATTGCTGGTGTTCTGCCAGTACAGAGCACAACCCCAGTTTGGGGACTTCTCCGAGCTCAGGGAGTGTTCAGTTGTACTTGTGTGCATTTTGCTGCTGGCTGTGTTTTACCTGGGCATACCTGAAAGTTTTGCCAGGACTCAGCAGGTAAAAGGAGTGGGAAAACACCACACATTGGCAAAAGACAATCACGTCGTCAATTACACAGGAAAGAAAGTTTTTTTACTGGTACTGTGTTGTCTCTCTCATACTCCTGTTGTAAGCACTCACACCAAAGAGGTGGCAAATAATGCAAACTTTTTTCTGTACTTATTTATTCACTTTTTACTTCAATTTTCTTTGCTTATGCTCTCACCTTCTGCGTGTGTGCAGATTGTCAGGCCTCACTGCCACAAATTCTTTCAGAAAATGAATTTGAAAGCCATGTGCACAAACACATGAAGAAAGTGAATAATTTTGGATATTTTTAGGTAGTCATGCCAGAAGTGCTTCTCCACTAGACAACAGCAGAAAACCCATAGGATACTCACTTAGCTGTCCAGTACATTCTGAACATCCAACATCATCAGGAAAAATGAATGTGACTAAGCCACAAAATATGTAAAATTGCTTTAAAATAATTATGAATAACAAATTCAAGACATTTGCAGTGTGCTCATGAATATGTCAAAAATTAAACAAAAGATGACAAAATCGAAACATGAATGTGACTTGTAAATTCTTTATTTGGTCCTAGTCATATTTCCTTGCTCACATGAACAAAACAAATGTCACTGAAATGCAGTGATCTTCAAATAATGTATTTATTTTTAATGGTTTAGGGAGCAAATATTAATGGCTTTGTTTCAAGTGTGACTTGGGACTACATCAAACGTTTCTTTTACAGAGTAGATATTAGATGCCAAGACCTTCTCTTCTGATAATAATTCCTATTGCTGCTTTCTTGTTAATTGTGTGTCAGCTCTGGAGTGGCTTTAGGTGATTTAAAATCATACCATTGGGCATGTGGGATGGTCCTTGTGTGTGCTGCAGACAACCCTTCCCTGCTGCAGCTCCTGAGCCACAGGGAGGATGCAAATACCCCATTTCATAGTGGGTTTGTGCCAGTTCTGCCATGGAAAGCTCCAATTCAAACAGTGTTTATATGCAAGCTTTTTATATACCTGGAATTTTGGAACAAATGCCTTCTTGCTTTTAAAGCTTTTAGCAAAACATTAGCAGTGCTTTATAGTGTGATGCAAAGCACAGTGCCAAAACTCAGGATAACAAGTGTGTTTGAAAAGCATTGAGCCTTGAACTAATTTCTTTATTTGTTAAAAAGTAAGAATGGAATGAAGGAGTGAAAGGAAGGACTAATAACTCACCTGCAAGTACATTTGATGGTAGCTCAGCCACATCCCTCTTTGGCCATTTGTTGGGCCAGACCTGCAGATCCTTTCATCCAAAGGTTAATCTTTTAATATGTATGCCAAAGTGTAGTAAATTGAGGGAACATTTCTGTCTCCTTCAGTACCTTTTTAAAGAACTCAACAACCGCTGAGGCAGACCGTGGCTAAAGATCTGTCCATCCCATGCCGGTCGTGTGCCAGAAAATCCCTGTAGGCATCATGAAGACATGAAAGGTTGAGCGGGGTTTATAAATAAGGCAGGGCGGCGTGGCCGGGGCTGGCAGCGGCGCTGGAGCGCTCGGAGCGCATCCCACGCTCCCGCCGGCCGCTCAGCCCTGTTTGGATGAGTGATGGGGCGGCGGGGGAGGGGATGGGGATGGGGCAGCGCGCAGCGAACGCTCCGAGTGTTCATTTTGTGTAAGGCTGACATCCACACCACGTCGAGACTCCCAGCGACGTGGTGTGTGCAGTCACATGCTGTAGCATTCATGAGTACAGATATAAATCAGGCAGATGTTTGTCGACT
The DNA here is from genome assembly GCF_048771995.1 of Taeniopygia guttata. NCBI lineage: Eukaryota > Metazoa > Chordata > Aves > Passeriformes > Estrildidae > Taeniopygia > Taeniopygia guttata. The sequence goes on along the minus strand of NC_133031.1, from coordinate 7,813,583 downwards.
GGAATGGGTAATAATTTCTTTCTCTCTTTGTTTGATTTTGCATGTTAGCCTCAGATGACAATTTCAGAATTGCTTTCTGCAGTACTTTTCAATAAGCAGAATGTGCTTCACTGGAGATAGATGGAGATATTTCTGTAGGGAGATAAATGTATTTTTAGATAGACACAAATATGGACTTACTCCCATATGCACATGCATATATACTCATACACATAGAGATTTTTTTTTTTTTTTTTTACCTTACACCAGTGTTGGGGGGAAAAGGATCTGACTTTTTATTTTAAACCCAAAGCTTTTCTTTTTCTCTGAACAGACCAAATATGACAGTGCTACTCAAACTATAAAATCAAATTAGCACCCTTTATTGTGTTGGCAAACTAATTAAAATGTAAAATGTCCTGAAACCACTGGCTTACTGTGTAACAAATGTAAGATTAGAAACAATTAGAAGACACTCAAGAGGTTTGTGATGTTTAGATTGCTGACATTGTTCTAATCATCCCTTTAAGTAATGAAAACAATGGTTACCTAAAAATTAAAGGTTTAAAGGAAACTATCTTATTCGGTACAGTCATTAGTTAATGATTGTTTATCATTTTAAATGTTGCCATAGTGATTGGAGGCTGATTTTTAAATCTGAAAGCAGAGGGGACATGTAATAATGAGCACACATCTGCTTCATCTATTATTTCTATATATGATCATAATTTACATTGTAATAGCACTATTGAAAGATGAGTGTGATATTTTTTATGATGATCCATATCGCATTCCTCGTATGGCTCAGCACAGCAAGGATTTAGTCACTGTGTTATTTCAGAGCTGTTTTATCTTAAAAATTGGACAAAACTGAAAGTGATTCACGTTAATTTGTATGTGTGGTATGTAACCCTTATGAAACAATCAATCACTTATTTCAGTACTTGTCAACTTCCAGAACTAGTTGTTAAGGGGGTTTTTTGATCCTTTTCAGGACTCAGGGGTAATTTTTTTATTTTTTTCTTAAACTTTTTTAGAAAAACTTTGACAAGACTGACAGGATATATAAACATTTCTTGGAGCTGTAAGGAATTTCAATATTTCAGAGCATTTATAATGCCAGATGTTTCCCAAAGTTGGAAATGGCAGTTAGTTCTCTTGCTTCAAGATTAGAAATAAAGGCAGCAGGATGATTAATGCAAAGTTGCCTATTTAATATTAAATTTTGTTCTTTTTTGTACCAGGGAGAAATATTTGTGCTTTCTCTCTGAGTCCTTGGGAGACCAGTGTTTGACTTTATATTAATTAGTTATGTGAAAGTAGAATAGAGTAGCCTTGGGGGATATTCTATAGAAACGTATAGTGTGTCAAGACATAACCCCTAGAGGACGGGAATCTCGTAATAAGCGTTTACTGTAGACAGATGTGTACGTTTCTGTGAGTGATTGTAGTGGAATTATTTATTATGCTTTTGGCTGTTAAGAATCCAGTATAAGACAATGTGCTCAAAGTGTTCTCCATTAATTTTCAGCGCCAAATCTTAAAGGCAGACCACGCAAAAAGAAGCCATGCCCACAGAGAAGAGATTCATTAAATGGCATTAAGGATTCCAACAATAATTCTGAAAGCAAAGCTGTTGCCAAGGTAAATCACTTAATAATACTCTTTTCGGCACTCTCTTCTTTTTTAGATACAACCCTGCCTTTGTTTCCCAGCATGTGGTTTCACATTTAGAGTGTAACTTATTTTCTTGGGAAGGTAAACGTAATTTTTTTCAATAGTTTTATTTTTCATTTTAAATCATGCCTGTGTTCAAAGTTACCAGCAATTATAATCACCTAACAACCTAATGCTATCAGCTTGTTGGTAACTGGTAGTGCTTAAGCTCTCTTGGCATCTAGTGTTAGTTTTCACATTCTGTGACACACAAACATAGTGTGTGACAGTATCTACGAATTAAAAATAAACTTGGGAGCAGCTCACCCTGTTACAATGTACTTCTAAATATAAGTTTGAAGATAAACAGACTACGAAACAAGAGCTGCCTCAGTAATGGTTTCTAAGAAGCAAACACAAATGACATTACCCTGATGTTAAGATCTCGACATTTTTAAATTGGAAAAAAAAAATAAAATATAAAGGCATAAACTCAGTTTGAAAGCTTAAAAAAAACCTGGGCTGTTTCTTTAATACTTACTGCTGAGCTGCATGTTCCACGGTTTGCTGAATAGTGCATGTTTTTACAGAGTCTTCTGTATGTGCTGCAGTGCTTAGCCCATGCTGCAAGTAAAAATTGGATCACTGATTAGTGTTTATAGACTTAATCTCTAAGATATTTGTGGGTTTGTGTCTTTTCCTTAAAATATTTTAAAATGGAGTTTCTGTAGTATAAATTGCATCCTATTTTCTATGTTGTGTGAGTGGTTTTAGACAGGAATTTAGTTTTCTCTTTAAAAAAAAAGAGCAGCACAAATGGCTCCTTTCAAGATGATTTAATTAGAAACTCTAAGGTGCAAGGATGGAAAATTACTTAAAGCAATACTTGATTTTTATCTGAGACAGAACTTTGTCGCTTATACTTTTAAGCTAAACAACTAAAGAGATTTGCATATACTGAATTTTTACACCAGCTCCTCCCAAATCTATTGTGTCAATAAATTAGATGGATGTGTATCTGAAAAACACTTCCATTGTTGTGACCATCTCTTTAGGAAATACAGTGAATCTATAGATCCATTTGCGTTGGTATTGTTGTACACAGTGAATGTCCCGGGAGATTAGGAGGTTAAAGAGGTCAAGTAGGAGTGTTCTGCTCTCAGTTTCTCATAGGAAGGCAAATTACATTCCACCTCCTCCTCCTCCTCCTCCCTAGGAGTTCAGTTAAAATTGTGCCTTCTGTTGATGACGATAAAAGAGGCTGAAGTTCATGATGAAACTCTGCCCTTAAGTCATTGTTTCTCTTCTTTTTGTGCCCTATTGTGCTCAGTTGGAGTCTGTACTATTGTGTTAGACAGGCATGGTAAGAGGTGATGGAGCCTGGTGTGTTGAGTTGCGGGGTCCTGCCAGATACTATAGAGTTTGCCTGAATGTTTTCTCTGTGAAAGAATGTACAAAATCCGTTGTGTGAAAATGTCTCAATTTGCCTCAATTCCCCCTTCCCCCAAGCCATTTTTTATGTCAAAATATTGCCCATGCACTGTGGCATGGACCATATTGTCAAAGCACCCCAGACTGTAGCACAAGTAGTTCTGCTTCTTCAGCACCTGATATATAGGTGTGAGATAATTAAAAACTACAGTAACACTTCATACCAAATTGTTTATCCTCTCTGTTTATCTTAGGGTTCATACTACATAGTCAGATGGGAGGATATTTCCGATAAGAAGTAATTCCACCTATTTATCTAGTCATACTGTGCTCATCATTGTGCAGATATTAATAGCATTAATTATCTTGGCCAGCTTAATTTCATTATAAATAATAGACATGCTCATGATATAATGTCCTTGCATGTAGTCACACTGACTTCACTGTGGCTCTTCACATCAATTTGTGTCTCAGGGCTGTAGATGCACTTCCCTAAGAGGAGGATAGTGAATCAAACCCTCCATAGCAGATGTACTGCAATTTGTGCAGAGCGTGCCTGTGTGTTACTGGGGAGAGAGGAGAAGGGTATTTGGGGAAGGGGAGAAATAGAGATCCACTTACCATCCTCTCTTTGCTGGGAACTGTTGGGATGTGGTCATCTGAAGCTCCATGTTGGAGTTCCCTGTTGGTTATCCTCCTCTGTGAGTGCTCCATGTCTGACTAATGCTGACAATGGGTCCATGGAGAGCAGGATTGAACACTGCTCATGTAAATGGGATTAATCCACTTGATTCAGATGCTGAAGCATTCAGCAGTCCTGGCCATATTCTTGTTGCAGATGAAATCCCTTCTGACCAGAAGTTCTGCTGCTTGCATTCTCAGATCATGTCACTCATTGTCTGGCAGCTGCCTCATTTCTCAGTGGTGGGGTGACCGCTGTGGTGGAGTTGCAGTGGCTGTATGGTTTGGGTTGGGAAACAGCAGAAGGTGCGTTCCAAAGGCTGTGGTTTTGAGCCTGTCGAGACCAATGCAAGCTGCATAGTTGTCATGACTTGCTGAATTTCATGTTCTCAATAGCTCTCATCAGGCATGTTTGTCTTGAGCTATCAGCAGATCGTTTTGAGGGTTTCACAGTTAACCTGACAAGGAAAAGTGTCTGGTTGGGTAGGAGCATTTCTGGGTCTATTCTAGTATAGGTGACTTGTTAGAAATAGAGGGATGGCGTCACAGGCTTTGTGGCTCTGGACCTGCAGGTGCTGCCAGGGAGAGTGGGTCTTTTGTGTGCCTCTTCTTGTTTTTGCTCTCTTCATCTCTTTGGTGGTCACTGCATCAATTTTACTGCCTCCTGGGGAAGATGCCAGGGGAGTTCCCTCTACGTCTGGGAAAGGAATACAAGGCCATCTACTCCAGCAGGATCAGCTCTCCTGGAGAGGGATATATCAAGATCTTCCCTCAAAACGCTCCTAGGACTCTGGAGGCTTTCATACTTGATGTGTCATCAGTATTGGACAGGCTTTTGGAACTTGAAGGCTCCAGCAGATGACCTTCATCGTACCTGCTTCATCTTCTCAGAAAGTGTTCCAAATTCACAGTGTGTTCTAATGCTTTTTAAAACTGGCTTATCTGATCATTTTGAGGAACTGAAAGGATTAACTTGTTAAACATGGAAATTGTCCCCAAATGAATCTATTAATTACATCTGCTAGTGCAATTGCTGCAGTAGACCTCTCACTTCATTTGTACGGCAGGATCTGGGAAATTAGTTTAAAAGTTGCCAGGATATGCTTTTCCTGTGGCCACAGGTGGCCTGGCATGCTTTCAGTTCTGGAGATTTATTCCGAGTGCCTCAACCATTATCTGATGGAAACTGTAAAATGCAGATCTGTTGTGCTCTGTGTTGTGTGTTACCTCTGGCAGGATAAGACAAACACAGTTGTACCCATGAGTGTTCACTGGCCATGGATCATCCACCTCTGATGGAACAGCAGGAGATGGTCACATGTTCCAGACCCCATCTCAGTGCACCCCCATTTTATCCAGCTTAACCCAGCTGTGGCACTGGGTTTGTGTTTTGAAAGAGAAGGGCAGTTTGTGGTGCTTGGAGCAAATCTGGCAGCATTCTCACTGATTTTTATATGTTTATGCTGGATTTACACTGGTGTTACCCAGAATGGCATTTGGCTCTTTTTGTTCTCATTAATCATTGGTCACGGCATTCGTCCATATTTCCTGTCAGAAGGTGGGAAGGTTCCAGAAGTGAGGCTTGGGCCTCAAATGCTGAGCAGATGAAATGCTGTAGCCTTCACCAAAGCTTTGTTGAACCTGATACTGCTTGAAGTCTGCCCATCTCATTTTGACACCTCTGAGTCCCACAGGGGCTTGGACCCTGCTTCTGTGTAGACAAAGAGAGAAAGATTGTGTGTAGCACAGGTTTTTCCCACTCCTGGTGGCTTTCCTAACATTACTTTGCCTTTGTCTCCTTTAGTGTAGTATCCCTTGCCATTAGTTTGCTTGCACAGCTGTGAGCTTTGATTTCACACAGAGTTCATGCCCAGGTTGTCTTTGTAAACATAGTTCTGAATTGTCCAGTTTGAAAAAGAGAATCCAAGGAAGTGGGTGACAAAGCTGAAAAGTTGTTCCAGGTCCAGTGAATTTGTTCCAAATTTGCAGCTCCAATTAAAAGTCCTAGAATTATTGAAGTCATGCATTCCTTTTGGGAGTGTTAACCCAGTCTTTGGTGAAGCATTGAAACCTATGACAATGTAATCTAAAAACTTTGGAAGCTGCTGAATAATTTTTGTGAGGTGCTGAAGTAAAAAAGTCAAGGAATTACAGCTCTGACCTGAAAAGTGGATGAGGATGTTCAAAGTTCATTTAACAGAAGAAAAAAAAACCTGTTAGCTCCTCTGAGTTTCGGATGAAACCCGTGATCTTTACGAAAGGTTAATCAAGAGGCATATCAATTACTGAAATGCAACGGATGGTGTCCTGTGCTACAGGAAGACAACATCTCTTTGAACTGTGCAATTGGAAAATATCAAGCAGTACTCTGGACATACTTCAGCAGCAAGTGATCTTGCAGAAGAAAAATCTTGCAGAAAGTCCACTCCCCAGTCCCTACTGCATTGCCTGGGAGGAGGGAGCCTGTACTCTCCAGTGGCCAGTATTGGAGGGTTTTCAGCAGCATCAGTTGCCGTGGAAAATCGTGACCACTTGTTCACTCTGCTTAGGAGCTACCATTGCTTTGTCCAGCATCTGTGGAAAACTGTGGAGCAGATCACCTGAACTCAGTACTCTCTACAAAGTTAATACCCGGAGCAGTACAAAGATTTTGTTTTTCCTGAGCCTGATATGCCAGAGTATCATTTATTAAGATTAAAAAAACATATTGTGGTTGTGTTCTTTCCAGTAATATGTTTGTTATTTGTTTACAAGCACTTACGTAATGCTCTTCATAGCAGTTGATTCCAAATTGTCAAGAATCCAGAAAGCACCTGATTTAGAACTGACAGTTCTGAAGGAGGGTCCATGGGTTGCTTGACAAAGAGCTCCTGCCTTCCTGCACAGCAGAATACCCTGCTCTCCTCTGGTATCCTCCTAAAATACCAAGTACTGGCTCTTAGGGTGTCCCTGCTTCCTCTGGGAGCACAAAGGACATGTCTTGGATGGGGTATGGAACTACTAGAAGGCTCCTGACAGCACTCAGAAGCATTGAAGGGACAGTGCAAATCCAAAATACGTGTAACCATCTTCACTGCCTTCTATTAGAGAACTTCCATTATTTCATTGGAAATTTATTGATTCCATGGTCCCAATGTCGTGAACACTCGATTTGTAATTTGCTTGATTCAGTGGCAGGATTATCTTCAAGAGGGGCTGCAGGATTAAGCCAGTTTCACTGGGTATTTTTCCTCATGTATGAATACTGAGGAGAGGTAAAGTGGTTCCAATTTATTGATTTCCTGACTGGCCCACATCTGCTGGGCAGTCCAGTGGGAGACCTGGAGCTCTGGGACTTAATGTGCATTGGGGATGCCAGTGTCTACCAGGAAAATCTCCAGCTACCAGCCTCTCCCCTCTGCTACATGCTTAGGGCTGTGCTCAGATTTAAGCAGATGCTCTAATACACTTGACTTGAGTCCGTGCTACAGCAGGACCTCCACTCGTGTGCTGAGAGCTCTGCCTAGATAAAGCTTGCCAAAATTTGCATCTATTTTGGTGGGCCAAAGGAGAGAAAAATGTGTCATTTCAGAGCTGGCTGCTGAGCATTCCTGGAAGGGGCTGAGCGCCCTCAGCTCCAAGGGTTGTCTACGGGAGTTGACAATGCTCAGTGTCAATCCTGGAACAAGGGTTATTATTAGACCTGCTAATGGCAAGTGTATGTGAGAGATAGAAGCTGTGACATAGCAATGTATAGTCATAAAAATGCAGATCTGGAGAGCATTACCAGTGAGTTATAATGATTTAAAGATGTGGCTGTTTAAAAATGTTGTGACTAAGATTCAGAACAAGACATTTAGGTCTATAAATAGCTTCCTTTGTTTCCCCTCAAACACAGTTGCATGGTTTGGCCTTCATTTTTTTCAACAATCCATTCTGCTAGGAGAGGGTATTTATTCCTTAAGTGAAAATTAAAGGTTACCCAGATCTGATATGACATCTTTTCTCTTCCCAGGTAAAATGTGAGGCTAAGTCAGCTTTGCCCAAACCCAAGAGTAACAACAGCAACTGTAAGAAAGGCTCAAGTGAGGATAAATCAAAGATTGCCATAGGTGAAGAATGCAGAGCTGATGAGCAGGCTTTCCTTGTGGCTCTTTATAAATATATGAAAGAAAGGAAAACACCAATTGAACGAATACCCTATTTAGGTTTTAAGCAGAGTAAGTATCCTTTTTCTCACTTTCTTGTTGACATTTTAGAATGATTTGGCTTCTCTGGAGAAAGCAATTGCACACAAAGACTATTTTAAAGCCTTATGGATGGGGAGGGACCATGTTTGTCTCTACACATTTTCCAGGCATTTCACTGTCTTATGCCTAGATTTGCATCTCTTCCTTCTGGGGTAGTTGCTGCCGGATATTTATAGGTTTAAATCCGCTGATTATGACTAGAAATAGGCATGTTGAAAACTCTCTAGTTTTCTGTTTTGTAAATCTGCAGCATCTGTAATGCCTTTCTTCTGAGTTAATAATATGACGTATCTTTATTGTGCCCAGATGTTCTTTATGAAAGGACAGATATTAAAGGAAGACATTTAAAAGTGGTCAAGAAAGGCACAAGAGGGATTGTATTTTTAAGCCCCAAAATGTGTTTATAGTTAATAAATTACTGACTTTGGAGAATAAAACCAGACTGTATCTGCTTAATACAGAATGCAGTCTTGCGAATTGCTTTGGCATGTACAGTTTGTATTGCCACAATCTGTAAATTAATTGTATGTGGGGAAGATACAGTTGAAACTGAGTTTTGCATAAATATTGCAGCACAATGTAGATCTTTCACAGTTTCCAACAAAAACTGTAAATGGGGGTATTTCTCCTCCTTATCTATAGATTGAATGATACTTTATTTCCTTAAACGGAAAACGCCACGGATTGAAATATTATTTACTCTAATTTATCTCCTAGATTAAAACCATGTGTTATTTTGATGAAGAATGTCAAACCTGTATGTTTTACATTACAATTTACATACCTAATAGCAATTGGCACTGATTGCAACAGGCCTCCAGCAGCCATTATAAACTTATATAACTCAGAATGATTACAGTGTTTGTCTGAAAACTGGCTGCTTGAAATGGGAGTAAAATTAATGTACTATGAACAGCTTCGTTGCATTATGCATTGATTCAGATTAAATCAAGGCCTAAGCAAAGCTCTTGATAGCTTTGAAGCAGTACAAGGTTCAATGAGGCTTTCAGAACATTTTGTGTTGAAGAAAATTTTTTTCTCCCCCACCCCCCAATATTATTCTTCATTCCATCAAGCATGGAGACAGGGTGGGCTTAAAAGACAAGCTAAAGTATTATTTCTAGAGTTGCTTGCTGGGGGTAGGGCCTGCTGCTAACATTTAGCTGAAATACATTGAAACTTGCATGACATTCATTATGAAGTAAGGGCCTGATCCGGCAAATACTTAAATACCAAAAGTATGCTGAGAAGAGCAGAAATGTTTGCAGGATGGGGCTCTCTATTTGTCCAGCAAGGCTTGTGCAAATATTGCCAATATAAATAGGCTGTTGGGAGAGGCAGTACGTACAGTACAGCAGAGCATCCCCCCATGGAGAAGGATTGTTCTCCATGGTCCACAGCCTTACTGCTGACCTCAAGTATTGGTAGTGTGTCTGTGGGGAATCGCTGTTGGGAGGATTGTGCATACACATTTGATAGGACTGACATGGATTTTTCTTCTAACAATTAAATTATCAAAATAAAATAACAATAAAATAAAATAGACATCAGCAAGCAGTGACCCCATGGGGCGGGGGGCTGGGATAAAAAGCACATGAAAGGAGAGAAGTTGTGCAGGAAATAATGACTCTCTCCCAACACATCTTTTGAATTGAGTTGCCTCTGTGCTCTGACCCCACAGCCACGGGCAAGGCACAACCAGCCACAGCACAATTATTCCAGTAATGCTCATTCGTGTTCCATCTGGGTTCATTCACACAGGGCCCGTTAGAACACAGCTTATTGTTCATTGATTATGGAGCCCATTATCTGAGCTGCAGTAAATATTGGATATTGTCTAATCAATAGGCCTGCTCTGTGAGCCAGTGTGTGGGTCTTGCTTGCAAGCTAATGAAACTGGTATTAAACAAATAATTAAAAGTAACATTCTTCCCAGTGAGTAATTTTTATTATCAAAGTTATGGAAACATGCTACAGTCATTATACTGTGTCTCTTATCAGCAAAGTCAAATGAGCCTATTACCTTTGTCTCAGTGTATTTTTCCAGTCCTGTTAAGGAATCTGTAAGTGTGTTCTCTTATATGTAATTAAAAATATATATAGTATGGGCTAATATTTACTCTTCAGATTATGTAAATACCTCTTTAGAAAATGTTTCGCAGGAGCTTTTTCAGGGGCTGTGAGCTTTTTTTTCTCTATTTTTCTTTTTTTTTTAAAACTGTTTAATTTACATTTCTTTGAAATATGTTGGCTAATGCAATGCTTATCTAAATACTTATTGTCCCTCTAACAGTTAACCTTTGGACTATGTTTCAAGCTGCTCAAAAACTGGGAGGATATGAAACAGTAAGTGTTTAAGTAACTTAAATGAAATAATTGTGCAATCTAACTTTTCCCTGTTAGAAAAAAAATGTAAAAGCAAACAATCATTTGCTGCATTTTAGACTAGCTGTACTCATTGTGGGTTTATTGGGCCATTTTTGGAAATGGTCCCAATTAGTTCCAGATCTGGCAAAATTGTAAACTTGTCGTAAAAACTCCAAGTGGAAAACATATGTAACTCTTCTCTGTCAAGGAAATTAGTTAGGTCTGTAATTTTTTCCCATGTTGAGAAAGGGCTATTATTGTACAACAAGCCAAGATTGCATAAAAGAAATTTCACTTGGCAACATCCCTGACATCTGTTCATGTCTAATATGGGAAATGTATTAAAGGCTTTCAAAAGTAATCAGCATTGTCCATTAAGAAATAGTATGCTGCAGAATCTTCTCTTATTCCAAGTGTAAAAGATCTTTATTAGACAAGGGTCAGTACTACATAAACAGGAAGTTATCAAAGTAATTCAGAAAAGTTTCTGACACTTTTTATCAGCTAACCATATCTGACGAGAGCAGTTTATTTTTAGCGCACAGGAAAATTTGATGGCCACGGATTTTACAGCATGTATTTTGAACCAATAAAATATTAGAGCAACAAACTCAGATTAAAATCTTGAAATGAGAAGAAAGAGCTGCATTAATATGGCACATCGAGATGACATCTGCAATAAAAAAACAATTGACATAGGAAGATGTCGTCACTGGAAATATTTTCTTCGCACACAATGATCAGATTAAGCTGTTCAGTTCCTGCCACAGTTAGATGAAAGAAATTATTTTTGCTTTGTTTATGAAGTAATCTGGGACATATCTGTTCTGTAGAGAAATGACAAGAAGAAATGCACTATCAAGAAACTGAAAGTCATTTGAACCAAAATGAAAAACTCACTGTTTTCCTTCCATGCAATAAAGCACATTCCTCTGTACATCAGCAGCCTGGGCTGGTTAGCATGGGTGTGCCTGGGATTTTGTGAAACGTGAAATCTAACATTCTTTAAAAAAAATATATGCTTGATTTGGCTTTTACTGTTGCTCTATCTTTCATTAATCAGCACATACCATGCTTATGTACAGGGGTGTGTGTAGGCGTGCTCATGGGTATGTATGAATGAACAGCTACCATAGATAGATTGTTACAGCAATTATGAGCAGTAATTGCTTGAGTTGTAAAGTGCAGTGAAAATTAGGGCTAAAATCTTGAACTTGATCCAGAGCACCAGGGAAGGCCAGGAGGGAGATTGAAGGGAGAATGGCATGTTCAGAGTGCTCAGGAAGGCGAGCAATTTTCACAGCAATGTTTCAGGTTTGCTTGAGGGGACTGAGTACAAAAGGAGAGATGCCAAAGTGGTGGCTTGCTGGAGAGACCTGAGTTTTAGTGCCAGAGGGAGAGGGATGGATTTAGACGAGCTGGAGCAGGTGAGCCTCTATACCTGAGGGAGAGCAAGAATAGGATTGGGAATTTGTGACCACAAGGCCACAGAGCCAGATTTGAGAAACGTGACAGGATCAGAGGGGAAGGATCACATACATGAGGATGTCAGCCAGAGGAGCTTCAGTCCACACTTTTCTCAAAGCTCCTGTCCTTTTCTCAGTGACAGATGTTCTCTGGTTTTTTGGGTCATTTGTCACCTTGAATGAAAGTGTACCAGCAGTTCTTTTTCTTCATAGAGAGTAAACTAAGCAATTGCTTCCTATTCAGTAAATGGCAAGGCAAGCACAGCTTACACCCTCTGACACAGCCGTGAGCCCAGCTTTCATGGAGAGTGACTGTGTCTGAAATGATGGGCCTGATCCTGTTTCTATCATGAGAATGGCATCTGTGCTCTTTGCAGGCAAGCTGAAGTTGGGAGGACTGTTGTGATGGAATTTAAGTTGTATGTGGAGCGTGAGGTTTCCTGACCTCATTCTCTTCTGTTAACAGTCTCATCCTTGATATGGATCTGCCTTTGCTTTAAATTCCCTGAGTATTATATGGATAGCTTTTGCAGTACTTTGCCCTGTGCACACCTTGGGTTGTATTATTTTATGGCCAGTTGATATGCATTGAGTTTGCCAACTGCATTTGTTGTATATATTTTATAATGGCAAACACTGCTGAGAAGCTTTTGTGTTTTGTTTCATTTTTCACAAGTCAGTGGATGGAAGGGGTGACACAGACCTCAGTTATGAGTTCTAGGATCTTTGGCAGGTCTACTTAGACACAGAAATTTCAAGTGAGTGCTTTAATTCAATGTTGAGCAGAATCCACCACTCATACACAGTGCCACCATCTATTTATGAGAAGTTGTGGAGTACAATGGCTGTGTCAAACCTGCCCTGTTTAATATGCCTTTATCTCTATGGCCCCTTCCATCTGACTTGAGCAAACCATTACAAAGGCTTAATCATCTTTAATTGGTTTTGATATTTCAAAAGTTTCTCATTTGTGCATTGAGATAGAAATAGGTCTTTTCTCTTGGAAGTATTGTAAAGAAAATTATATTTAAAAGTAGATATTAGACTTCAACATATGAAAGCCATTTTATGAACAGGAAATAGATAAAAGATTGCTTAAAATGACATATGGAAACTTAAAGTAGTCAAATGACATTTTTTTACAAGCATAGAAACCTTCCCAGTTAAAGCAGTTGCAAACTTTACATCCTTTTATTTGGCAGAACAATTATAGTCTGCCCATTTTTAATTTTATCCACTGGCTTGTCCACTTTGTTCATATATAGGTGTTTTGATGTAGTCTAAAAAACATTATTGAGAAACTAGCATGGATCATGTGTGGTGTTTTTCAGCTTCTGCACAGATTCACAGAAGATTTTTGCAATATTTTTGAGTCAAGTCCTGTCAGTTAAGGATCTAAAAGTGACTGGGAATAGACAGGAATTGGATTTGAGATGCAGAGAACAACTTTCTTAGCCATCTGACTTTCCCCCTGGGGGCATGGATCCAGTGAGGCTTTACAGAGAGTATTACCTTTGTATATGGGATATACATACAGGGTATCTAATAGTGTCAAGTCATGATCGTGTGTCATATTTAAGTGCTCTCCACTTCGAGTACTTAGGAGAGTCAGTTCTCCTCCATTTGATTACTAATTCTTAGTTAGTTGTCATCTATAACTGTGTAATACCACACTCCCTTGTACTTGTGGTTGAACAAGGCTTAATAAAAACAGCAATCCATACAAACTGGTTTAAGACTTTAACAGATGAAGCTGTCTCTTTCTAGTTGGTGGAATCATATTTCTCTTAAACAAAGATATGTGAGATGAGCATCTTTGTTACTAATAATAGGAGAGTGCATTGGAAAGCACTCTCTATAGCAGACCTGCACAGTATGAGTGATTTAGAATGTCCCCAAATCACTGCATGAAATATGAAACAATGCCATGTTGTAGGGGGCTCAGCTGCAGTGGCATTTAACAGCCGTTGCCTAGAATTTTCTCAGTCACCCTAAGTCAAGTGAGTAAAAGGTGCAGAAGTTCACAGATGGGAAACTTCCAGGACTTTCCTAAAGAGTTGTCCTTGGCAAATTATGAAGTAGCGTTCTACCTTCTGAGCCAACATAAAAGGAGTGCCTTGGCATGTTTGCAGAAGGCTGTGCTGCTGAATGGACTCTACCTGGAGATGACTTAGAAAGATAAAGGATAAAAAGAAAATGAGGTGGAGCTTAACCTTCAGTATGTAGCAGATTAGATTTTGCCAAAGGTCAGTGGGATCCCATTTAGCTGCTGCCTCCTGGAAGCAACAATGAAGTGCTTTAGTTTTTAAAAATTAGTGATTGACGCATACATCAGTCCTGTGTCTGGGCAGGCCCGATGAAACTGGTGTATCAGTGGAATGCAAAGCCAACTGGGTTTGTTTCATACAGAACTAATTCCCAGAGCTCTGAAGAGAGCTGTGAACATCATGTACCATGACCAGAAAATCCCCCATTATGTTTGCAGCAGGAAATAGGCAAGAAGCCTTTCACAAGGAAGGGAGTTGGGAGATAGGATTGCAGTGCAGAAGACCTTAAGATTTCTCAGAGCAGAATTCACCATTAAAAGCATGTTTGTAAACAGTCTTCTGATTTAATAGATAATAAGATCATTGTTTTTATTTGTTTTTCTTGACTACCAGTCACTGCTTGATGCTCTGCTTATAGGAACCTGTTCAGATCTGCTCTTACGTCCCTAGACAGGCCAGTCTTGTTGCTTAACTCGGATTTCTCTTGGTTGGGGAAGATTTCACAGAGGTTTTCAAAAGCACTGCCTTCCAATGGGCCCAGCACACGGATTTTGAAGCTGTAGGTGGAGCAAATTGCAGGAGCGTTCTACAACCCAGAAGGCCACTTTAAAGCCAGCATTGGAATGTGTATCTGTCAGAGATGACACTGGCTGTGACATGCCCTCAATTATTGGTTGAGCCTGGACCATCCTGCACTTCCAGAAACATGGCAGGCACTGGGAGCAATGTATATGCTATTAGGATTAAAGAAAAACAAGTCAGGAAACTAAAGCAGCAGAGGGAGACATTTTTGGTAGCAACCACAGCAGTAAGCAAAGCATTGCCAAGCATTATCTTTTCCTGACTCCTTAGGAAATTTGGTCACTGAAGTGGCTGGGAAGAACTTGTATGAGGAAGGTCCTCAGTTTGCATATGGTCAGCAGGGACATCCATCTTGAGCAGTCCTGCCCTGCATGACGAGAGTACACTTTCCTCAGTGAAGCATTTTGTTCAGATTGTTTAAGGATGTAATTAATCAGTTCCTTTAGTCCTTTGAAGTTTATTAAGCATAAAAAATAAACTTTCCAGAGCAGGGGAAAACTCAACCCCAGGCTTTGTTAGAATAACAATTGTTTCAGGGAATGTCAAATTTAAACTCCCTCTGTGGGAGGGCACAACTCAGTTAATTGCCAAGGAGCTCTGGTCCATTGCAGATGTAGAATTGGATAGAACTGGGTAAATGTTTGTGAAAATATTATTATTCTAAGCTGCTTAGAAGAAAGAGACACAAAAAATGATCCATGGACTTCAAAGGGATTCGTTTTTCCCTTTAGTTATGTTTACTAGTGTTCCAGCTTGAACATCAACTCTTGAGTCAGCTCATGGTAAATGAGACTAAGGCTCTAAAGTTCTCCTTTTGAAAATTGAGACCATGCTGCTTAGTCACATCAGGATGTTTATAAGGGGGACTTACAGTAGTCCTCCTGCTAACTAATCCTTGGCTTTCATTTAAAGTTTCTGCTCAGCATCACTGTTCTTAGCCAAGGCTTCAGGTCCTGGACAGCCTTGCAAGCCCAGTCAGATTGTGCTTGTCAGAGGGCCAGAGCCCAGACCCCAGAGCAGCTTCGTGCACCTTCATTCCCCCATCTGTGAGCCTGTCAGAGGTTTGATGCAGCAGTCCTCAAGGGATCTGTGATTTTTTGGGAGCTCCAAGAAGGTGAGGGCTGTCTGGCCACACTTCTGTCCTGTCTGTCCTGAGGACTGGTGGAATGTGGAGGCAGGACCAGAGGTAGCTTCCCATCCAGGCATTCCTGCACAATAGGATACTTGGTCCAACTCTCATTTGACTTTTTGGGTTGCATAAGGAGCATCCATTCATATTCTCAGGATGTGATGTTTGTTATGGCTCATTAGGACTCTGGTTCTTCAAGCACTTTAGTAGTAATAATAAGAAGTGTGGGTAGCCTGGGGAAGAGACAGCATAAGAACTGAAACAAAACAGACTTAGTAGGAACCTTATGATCAGATAAGTGTTTGATTTGTATTTAAATAATTTGCTTGTGCATAATTTATCCTTGAATTGCTTGAATTCTTGTGCTCATAGTCTTTGGGCTTATTATACAAGACAGAAAATAAAATTAGTGAATGAAGTCAGTTCATTTAGCTTTATATAGGTTTAAGATAGAACACCTTTTTCTTTCTTTCCAAAGTACCTGTAGGTGCAAACTATGGTCAAGTGCTAATAGTGAGTTAAAGCTACTGCTGTTTTCTGGAGAACTCTGCAAACAATAAATTTGAAGAAATTGTGACATTATCAAGTGATAAGACTCCAGCCATGCTTTTGGCTTTTGAGAATAATTTCTGCAAAGGAAGGATTTTCCCTTTATATTGAGAGAAACAGAAACACCTCTTACCCTGTAATGTTTAATGATGGTAGCTATCTCCTCTTGTTTAGATTTAAATTACAGGCCTCAGATTGCAAGTTGTAATATTTGTTCTTTTCTGATTGCTGCCTTTAGCTCCTCAGTAAACGCCATTGACTGCTCTGTGGGTAACTCCAAAGAAGCCTCCAGGGCTGAATATATTAAATTCCACAGCATTCCACAGCAAATGACAAAATTCTCCCCAAATTGCCCCCACCAGTTTTCTACCAGCCTTTTTTATGAGCTGCAGGCAAACAAGGGTGATCTGTTGTGCTTGTCCTAGTCCTGTTTCTCTTCCTGTTTTAAATATAGCAGAATATATAAAATAATGAAGTGGTATTCAGAAACAATCCTTTTGCCAGGTCTTCCATCTGTTATTCTGTATAATCCTAATTTCTGTACCAAAAAAAAAAAAAAAAAAAAAAAAAAAAAAAACCAACTAGAACCATGGTATGCAACTCAATATGTTACAAGATGTTTATTTTCATAAGCATGGTCGAATAATGTACACAGCTCAAATATTAACATTGCAGTACGTTAAGATTTCAGTACTATTTGATCTGTGTATTTTATAGATATAAATGAATAAAAATAAACAGCTTGTAACATTTATAGTTACGGACTATGGTTTTGTGGATTTACAGAATTCTGTGGTGGATTTGGGTTTTGCAGCAGAATTATTTTCTCTAATTCAGTTAAAATAACTATGTAATCATTATTTCTGCTGAGTATGGTTTGAGCTTCATTTTCATAATTCGCCGTGGGATTTGTCTGCATAACTTTTGATAGTTAATGACCCTATATTGATTGAGATTCTTTTGTGAGTCTGTATCGCTTGTGACTGGATAATGAATCAGTCAGATCACTCCATTTTAGAGAGAAAGAAAATAGACATAGTGTTAACTTACCAAAAAAAAAATACACCAAAGCTCTGTGTACTCTATATATTCTGTAGGGGCTTTTATAGTGCTCGTAGTACATGCTGTTCTGAAAGTGTCATATGTGCATTTGTTGTTGTGAAGTCAAATGCTGTAGAATCTGTAAAGATGCAAGATTAAATTTTCCATTGCCATTTTTACAGATAACAGCCCGTCGACAATGGAAACATATTTATGATGAATTAGGTGGTAACCCTGGAAGCACAAGTGCTGCTACATGTACTCGCAGACATTATGAAAGGTAAGAGAACAAATCTGAAATGCTTGTTTAATAAGGAAAAAATTAATTTGGAAAGCCTTCAAAGTATTTTATAAGGAATTAGAGAAAAAGAGAGAGAGTCTTCTTAAAGATTTAGTAAACAATTCCCCAACAGTTTAGTCAGATAATCCATTGTGATTTAAACCAGAGTGCCTATCTCTAGTGACTAAGTAAATAAAAAAAGCATCTGATTTTCCTTTGGTATAGATCTTAATTTTTGCAACAGCTTTTCAGTTAAAGAAGCTGAAAAATTGAGGAAAACATACTCAAGGAAAAATAAGAAATAGCAGCTAATTGATGCAAACACTCGTCTTCTATCATTTTTTTAGGAATACCAATTAAGCAGATTGTGGTTTTGATCAAAATAATGGGCTGGTCCATAATGCAGGGTGCTGTTAGTGTTGTAGGTCATGCGAGCGTTGCATTCCTCTTCTTCATGGCATTCCTTCCCTCCTCCCTGCCTTCGAGCTGCTGCCAAACACTCTTTCTCTGCAGCCATTGTTGTTGGTCAGAACTGTTGAATTCTTATTCTTCCCATGTAGATAATAACTTCCAGGGCTTGTGAAGCCAGCACACATTGAATAAAATACTGGAGCTGGAATGTTGTTTTGATTTGGTTTTTAGAAACAACTGTTGGGGCTTTTTCTTTTTTTTTTCTTCTGGGTTTTTTTTTTTGGGTTTTTTTTTTGTGTTTGTTTTTTTTTTTTTTTTTTTTTTTTTTTTTTTTCCTTAGACAAGCAAATGTGAATAAAAGCTCGGCAATTTTCAGCTCAGATAAGTAAAATTCAGTCATTTGTTCCTGGGCATAAACAAGTCACTTCGCTGGGCTCAGGAAGAGATTGTACTTGCTTGCAGGAGGTGGCATGGCAGAGATGTGTTCAGTGGGCAGTTTCTCTCCTTATCTTAATGTCCAATGTGTCAGCTTCTCAAAGAGACATACTGCCATCCTCATGGAGGGTGGGGGATTTGATCATGCTCATTTACAGGGGACATCTCCAGCAGAATGGCTTGGGTGCACAGAGGAGTTGCATGTAATGAATGCCATTAGAGATGTTAGAAGCTTTCTGGAGATTGAGCCAAGCAGCAGAGTGAAGTGAGTGAGTTGCTGTGCATGTCAGATGGGGCTTTTCCCTGCCTTCATGTTATAGATTGTTTTATTGACTCATCAGATTGTGGGTATTCAGCTCTTCCACCCCCATCATTATAGCCCTGAGAGTCTCAGAGCTTCCTCTTGCACCCAAGCCAGCTGATGGGTTTCCAACTGGCAGTGTGGCTTTTCCCTTGCCAGATGTTCTGTGGGGGATGTTATTTGACAATGGAGACCCAGGCACACCATAAGCGTTAGGTCTCTGTGGGTTTGGGTTGCAGAAGGAGCCTTGCTGAAACCCTAGAGTCACTGAGAGAGCACATCTCTAGTAGTTGTGGAAAACTAAATGAGCCATTCACAAATACTCCATGAACCCCTGTCTCTCTCTTCTGCTTTCCTGACAATGTTCAGTGCTAGTGGTTTTGTTGTTTTTTTATATGTAAAAGCCTTGCATTGCACTTGCATGCACAGAGACTCGTGTGTGACTGACTCAGCAGTTACTTGGGTATGCTCTGAAGTGCCACAAACCCATTGTGCTGTCTGGAAAACCTGAACAGTCCTGATGCCTTCCAGATTGAAAAACTTTTCAAGGCTACCCAAAAGTAGTTCTGCTTGACTTGACCTGGTCTGAGAAAAGTGTCTTCTAGTCTATGGTTAGATTGGTTTTAATACACTGAAGAACTCAAATCTGAGTTCATGGATGCCAGTCTATCATGTAGTTCTGTATAAGGTCTGATATGAGGCAGTACCTAATTTTCCACATCCCTGGCAGGCTATCAAAAGATGTCATTTGGAGAAAAAAATCTTGCAGGACTTTTAGGTTAGCCCTGAGTTTACCTAAAACGTTCTTCACTAAATCAGGTCTGAAAAACCAAAACCCATATGCAAAAAAACCTCAGTAACTCATCCAGTCTCTACTTTTCTAGTGTTAGATGCTCTTTTTCTACTACAGGAAAGCTGTATGAAGCCTCAGACTCGAAAAAAAAGTAAATGAAATTGTCATGGTTTGTTTCAGCTGGTAATTCTAACTACAGCACCTCTAAATGTAATGCTCATTTATAGGCAAAGTGCTCAGATGACATTTAATCTAAAACTAGAACTGTGGTGCAGGAATACACACGCTCATGATTCAGGACACACATTTTCAAGCTTGAAACTGTACAGCTGTACAGCTAAACTGGAAATTTAATTATCTGGAAAGCAAATGCTGAGTAAATCTCCTGAATTTTCTTGTCTGAATCCCACTGGCCCTTGTTTGCTTACTGGAGGCAGAAGAGGCGGTTCCCATCTCTACAACTGGATCTCAAGAGCATCCATATTGTGTTAACCAACTCTGTCCCAAGAGGAGCTACTGACTGTTTGCATCAGCTGTAACATATCAAGGCTGTTCAGGTAGCAGCCACCTTTCAGTGACATCCTTAGGATGCTGTGGAGTGGAATGGTACATATGTCCCAGTTCAGACATTGCCATCCCTCCTTCCTGCCCTTTCCCATTCCCCTTTGCAAGGTGGAGTTTTACACACAATTTCAAAGGCTGAAAAGAGAGAGAGGGGGAAAAAACCCATTAACAACAACAACCAACCAACAAAACCCAAACACAAAATACAAGCACTGGAGAGAGCAAAATTGTCTCTCTGTCTACCAAATCCAATGAAGAAATACAGCTTTCTCTAAAGGTGTATTTTATAGCCCCTGCAAAGCTACCGTGTGGCTGCAGATTCATGGTATAGTGGATGGCAAAACCTGGAATAAAGCCAGATACAAAGGTTTTGGGGAATATGTTGCTCTGTGCCCTGCTGTTTGGAGCAGGGTTTGTGCTGGTAGCTGGTGGTGTGCTATAGCTAGGTAGAGTGCTTCTGTTGGGGCGGTGTTTTCTTTGTTTCTCTAGTGAAAGGGAAAGAAAGGTTTTGTGTGCATTTTCAACTGATTCATTTATCATTAATACAGTTTGTGTTTCCAGTAACTGTTTTCATTTTAAAATAAGGCAAGGCTGCCAGTGTTTCAGTAAGTGTTATGTTATATATTAGTTAGACAACTTCTGTTTTATTAATGAGTATAATAATGAAAGTGCAGGTTTCTGAGTAGAAGCAATGGGTGCTTTTATTTAAAGCATAGCAGGCATCATGTAATGCCAATGAATGCATTATTGTCACTGTTAGGCATGGCTGGTCGGGACCTGCCTCTGATTGGGTTATTCCAAATAGGCCCAAGCACTTCATAAAAATGTCTTTGTCAGCCTAGTTTTCCTTCCAAACCTATTCATCTCTGTCAGTTTTTAATATTAGTACCAGGCTCTTGGCTATAGTCCATTAGTACTGTACTTAATTGCTCATATTACAGATGATTACCAATATAAAAAGCATTAATGTTTTCCCATCATGGGACTGTTGCTCTGTGCACAACTTGAACCATACAGAGCTCATAAGGTGTTGTTGTTTTGGTCGTTACTTTCTTCATTAATGTTCCTCTAATGATCTTTCACGATCACAGAAAGCCAGAGGTGTGTGTGGTTGGTATGAGCTGATTCAGCCTACAGAGTTCCCTTGAAACTCTTGCAGCCCTTGTCAGTACCCCACATCTCTCTCTCGCTTATCGAGAAACCCTCAGAAACGGCTGCTTTTCTGCGAAGCACTCTGCCCCATGCCGTCTTCTCCTAATAATGCAGATGTGGTTTTCACATGCAGGGTCTGAGGTTTCTTTTCGCTTTTACAACGCTGATCGGCAGCTTTAACTTTCTGGCATGAGCAGCAGGCTGCGTTTCTGCAGTGCTGATGACGTTGTTGTTGTTAAGGGTTTTTTGGAAATACTACACCACTGCTCTCCCCTTCCCCCCCCCCCCCCCCCAAAAAAAAAAAAAAACAAACCAGAAAACCCAGCCTGCTAGTTTGCAAGGTATGAAAAGTTCCAAATAAAATACATTTAACAAAACAGAAATACTAATAATTACCTGTTGCGGCCTTTTTCTGTCTCCAAGTCTGGCTGTGATTCATCTTGGTTTCCTCCAGAGCAAGTCCTGTGCACAAGCTGTGCACAAACACACATGGGCTGGGGAATTGTGCTGTGCATTGGCATGCAGTAGCTCTCCTTGCTTTCTCTGATGGACAGACATGTTGCTGTTGGGAGGTGTCACGGGAGGCAGCTGGATGGTACCATAGACCTGTAGTTTCCTGACCTCTTTGGGTGCTGCAAGAGGCTGGGCTCCCTTGGGGCCTCCAGCAAGGATAGACCCACAGAGCTCCATGGCCCAAGTCCCGCTCTTCAGCAGCATGTCTGTTGTGCTGGCTCTCACAAGTTATTAGCATTTCCTAAACCAGTCTGTCCTGGGCAGTCACAGCTGGAGAGGGGTTTATTAGGCCTTGTGCTCTCACTAAATAAAGGCAGCTGAGTGGGAAAGTGTTCTGCAGAGATACAGTCACCTGGAACTTGAGGAGGAGCAGATAGGTGAGATGGGTTGTATTTCTTCACAATGGGGCAGCAGGTGGCTGTGCCCACACTTGGAACACTGACTTGCAGAGGGTTTTATTCTGGCTGTGAGTGTAGCCCCTGGGCATTTGCAGAGAACTCTGCCCATCTACCAGGGGATTAAACTTCAGGAGATGCAGTGCCTTGTACAGTTCAGAGCCCATACTGCCATTTTTCTTTCTAAATCTCTCACATAAAAATTATATATGATCACAAACACAAGGCAGGTCAAAATAGGTCCCTTACACACTTTCCCTTTAACAGCCATAAAGTCTGTCTACCCTGAGGATATTGTGCAGTAATTCAATATGCAGGAGAGCCCTGTGTTCCATGCAAATGCTATTTGGTTTTCCAAAGCGTTTGGATAACTTTCATAACATGTAAGCATTTCAGTGGAATTTTGCAGGAAATAACAGCCAGTCGTTAGAGAGAACAAAAAGTAGGGGGCTAGTATAGCATCTGCATGAAATTGCTTATGGTTATCTTTTTATACACATTGTAATTAATAGAAGGTTTTGATTTACACTGTTAAGTGTGAAAACATCCCCAGGCAAAAATTAATCAAATGTTATGTCATGCTGTAAACTACAACTAGCTCTTTGTTTGACTCAAAAAAAACTTGTCAAGCAACAGTTTTCTCTCCTTGTTTTATTTTTGTCTTCACCCCACTTCCCTGCCCCCCTCACACTTCAGCTGGTCCCAGACTCCCAGAAAACTTTGCAAGTTGCAAATTGTCTCCATAGTTTTCCATCAAGCACAAATTTAAGCCTGAAGATAGACGAGGTGTCTCAGTTCTCTCTTTATTTTCCTAGGTTTTTGGTTTGGGTTTTTTTTCTCTTTTTTATAAATAACAAGAGGTTTCTACGTATGATTTTCTGCCCTCAGGGCTTTATCATTAAGATTAAATAACTGTACTCTCAAGCATACCACTGAACAAACATCTTTTCAATTATGTGAGTAACAGATGCTTTAACAAAGGAACTATTGAAAATTTAGAAAGCTTCCCCCCTCCCCAAAATTTAAAAAGTATCAGATGACAGAGGAATGTAATTGTTTACCATTAAGACAGATCTCTAGCTGTCCTTTTAAAACATCTGAGAACATGCTTTTTTTTTTTCTCAAAATTTCTGGGGTTTCAGCCTCAGCAACTTACTGGCCAGTGCTAGAGTCAGCAGGAGTCCTTGAGTGCAAAGTGCTGGACAGTCGGGCAATGCCCTTAAGTGCCTGCAAACAGAAGATTTCTCCTGGTGGGGAATTGTTTTCCCACCTACATCCTTCCTTTCACCCAGGAGTTTGTCCCAGCAGAATTGGGAGGTGCTGTGTGCTGCCCAGTGCTGCTGGGTGCATTGTCACCCAAGCAGAGAAGCCCTTGCCAGGCGTGCCCACCATGCACGTGTGCCTTGGCGCTTGCTGGATGCTGGGGCCCTGCAGTGCCCAGAGCTTTGGGGTGCCAGCAGCCCAGCTCAGTGCTTGGAGACAGTGTCACACATGGCAATCTCATTCCTTGACACCCAGGAGTAGAGACAGACTCAACACAAGAGGACTTTTCCTTGCTGGGAGCTGAGTAGCCCCAGGAGAGTGTGAGTGTGAGAGGTGTGCCATTCTATTTTGTAGGAGCAGCACCAAGTAAAATCTTTTCCCTCAGACTGCCCAGTGATGCTGGGAATCACCACCTTGTACTTTAGGATTTTGTTAATATGAAGGAGAATGCCCATGGTTTGTTCGGCTTTCTGCAGTGTAGATGTAGTTCAGAGCTCCCAGGGAGGGTCAGCAGGATTTTGGAGTCCTGCCAGAAGTCCTGCACCCCACAGGCACATCTGTAAGCTTGTTCTGAGCATAGGGACCAAGGAGGGACCTACCAAAATGCATCTGCCTTTAGATGCAGAAATGGTGACTATGGCCAAAACAGAGTCTTGTAGTGGTTTTGGTAGAGTGATCTGGGGAAGTTGCTTTGTGATCACTACCCTTCCTTTGACTCTTCTCCATGCAGTAAATCTGTGCCAGAGGCAGAAGACTGGAGTTGTTCATCTCCCCCTGCAGAGCCCTACGATCAGGAGTGCCTGAGCTTGCCTTGCTGGGCTGTGCAGTTAAATCAACAGCTGTGTTTGTAATGTCACTAATTTCCAGTTTACTTAAAACGAAGTGTCTTTGAATTCTCTTAGAGCAGCACTGTTCCCACCTTTCAGCAGTAAGCCATTCTCATTACCCACCAGCACTCCCTGTGGGCTGTGAGGAAAGTTGTTGTTGAAAGGATGAAAGAGACATTTCTTTAAGGAAGGAAAGTTCTTTGGAAAGAAAATTGAACTCCAGCGTATTTTGTCTTTGCTGATATAATACGTGCCAGTTTTGTACTTCAGACAAATGCAAATAAAGCCATTGCTATTGTGTTCTGCACAAAAGCACGTGAGGCTTGCTTTCATAACCCCTGCATTGTACAATGCAATCCAGGGAAATCAGACTTCAGCAACACGCTGCTTCATTTCCTCAATGTATTTTATATTCCCATTTTGGAAAACAAGCTGAGACCTTAACATTTTGGGTTATTCCTCTCCCCTCTTTGCTGGGAATGTGATTCTGGTGCCCCAGAGAGCTGCCTCCTTCTCCTGGCTATCCTCACCAACTGATCATTGTTGAAGGTTTCCCTTGTTGTTTCCCTTGCCTACACTGGACCAGTGCTCTAAGATTTATCCTTTTGAAAAGCAACAACGTAAAAAAGACAAGACTTCTCTTGGGATCAGAGCTCAACATTCCTGCTGGTCCTTTAAAACAGCTGAATGTTTTACCACTGACTTTCTGGGGGGAAAGAATCAGGTTTCTCTCACCGAGGTTACTGATAGGGGCCTGTTTTCACCACAGGGGCTGTCCCAGCCCTGCACTCAGACCCTCTGGCTGCAGGGGCTGCGGGCAGCTCTGCCTGGCTGCAGCGAGGACATCCTGGAGCAGATGGGTGCCCCCTTGGACTGAAAAAACTGATTGTCTTGCCCCTGAGCTCTGGTAGTGCCTTCAGAGGAAGCAGTTGGAGCCACTATGGCCTTATGTGCTCAAAGCGTTTTCCAAATTCCTACCACTAAAGAGACCTATTGCCTGTCCCTTTTCAGCATTTTTGAAGCTCTAACAGCTTAATGTTCTCATGATTTACATTAGCATCTAATCCTTGCATAATCTCACTAATCCCTTGGCCCCAAGATATCCATTGGCAGTGAGTTCCACAGGTTAACTGGTTGCTGTATTCGTTTGGTGGAGCAAATTTAAATAATTTTCCATTTCTGTTGCAATTAGCCTCATTGACCTGGCCAAGCATGCGAATGGGGCATCATCTCCCAAGGAGTGGACTTTGGTATTTTAAGGCCTTCCAAGATTATTCTTATGGCTGAGAGGCTCCAATGCATCCGATTTTGTGTTGGGCTTGGATCCCTGGAGAAAGTACAATGATGTCGATGGGAGACATGCTGAAATATTTTATTCTGCCAGAAAGAAAACAAAAATAAACACTGGCACGGCGATACAGAAAAAATATTGTAGGGGTTGTGCTGAGTTGCCTCCTTTCCTCCATCACCCTGTGTGTCCTGGGCATATGGTTCCTCCCCAGCCCAGAGCCCTGTCATATCCATACACAGTAGGGAGAATTACAGAGGAAACTGGCAGCCTTAACATTTCATTTCCTTCCTCTTTCTGGGCTGGTCAGATCCTTTGCATTATTGTAACTAATTTTTTTATCATGCCTATAAATAGATGTGCTCTCATGTGTCCTGTGAAGCAGAGTCAGGCCAAAAAAGTCATTCATTCTGCATAATCAATACGTACAGTGGTTACTGGCTCAGATGAGAACTTGTACTGTTAGTCCTGTAGCTGGGAAAAAAAACATTGACTAATAAGGATTAAGGGCTTTTTTTTTCTTTTTATGAAATGCTAATGATGAAGACATGTTTGATATACTGTGAAATACATTTCTCTAATGTGAAGTTTCTGCTTTTTGTTGGGAAAGAGATTTAGTCCCTGGAGGATTTTAGAATTTGTAAATATAAAATTATCTGCTTCAGTGTTTTTTAAGAAAAGGTTGGCAGAAAGCCAGCTTACTTACATTACTGTAATAGATTTGCTGACCTCTGACATCTGCTGCAGAGAAGTACATTGAATTTTTCATAATATCAGATGATGCAGATCTAAAAACTCGGTACACTGCACCATTATTTAATTCAGGACTTACTAAAGGAAAATCTTTTTTTAATAGCAGTTTATACGTGATTAAACTTAATATTGACGATTGTAATAAATCAGGATTAGTATAGTACTGATTTGTTAATCTAACTTGTATTGATTTTAAGTTGTCTTTATTTAAAAAAAAGAAAAAGAAAAAAAGGAAAAAAACTGGCTTTTCACAGTGACTGAATTTAATAAGAAGCCCTGTGATAGCAAAGACTCCCCTACTGTTTCTGCTCTTGGCTGGAAAATGTTATTCTTGTATTATTCCAGGAAAAAAAAAAAAAAAACCTCATGCTGCTAAAAATCTGCTGCCTGTGGAAAGATTTTTTTAATACACTAGTGCTTACATATTCTATTTATGTTAATTGACTTATAAATAATACATTTTATTAATGTTAATATTGGAATCTTGATCATGATAAAGACCCTTTTATTTGGTCTTCTCACAGGCTTTACAAGTAAATATTCTTTAGACCACAAAATATTCCCCCTCTTTTCCTTTTTTATGAATACTTTTATACTTCCTCCCCTGTTGGGAAGTACAGCCACAGTTCAAAGCGACTTGAAAACACGATTGTTGTTTCCAACATACGATACATTTGAGGTATCTGGATCCAGATTTTTTGGACGTTGTCTTTACCTCTCCTTGCGCAAAGATTGATTAAATCTTACCTGCACTGCAAATATTTGACCAAGAAAAAAATATCTTGTGTTGGTTTCAGACATGTCACATTCTGCTGAACTATTTGGCTAACAGCAGATCGCATTCTTCCGGTGTTGGGCAATATTGACCTTAAATTGGCTAAGCCGGCTGCTTTCATGGCATGAGAGCCGGCTGCTTACATGTTGAGAGAGCTGTATTCGCTTTATTACTCCTGCGCTATAAAAACTTCTAATAATCAAATGATAAGATCATATCCTGTGGGTAATTGTGTTGTACCATGACAGGATAACTGAAAAAACATTCAGTGAAAATTGCAACCGACGGAAATCTCTACGTGAAGAGGCAATTGCTGGTGTTGCTGGGCTCGGTGCTGCTCCCTGGGGTCTCGCAGCCCGCGTTCCTGCCCGGCTCCTCGCCAGCCGCCCCCAAAAGCCACCTCGGTCAGCACTCCTTTGAAATGAGGAGGGGAAAAATCCTAGAACAAGCCATCCTTGTGTTTTGACTCAGTTTTACCTTAGTCATGCCGCCTCCCCGATACACTAAACATTTAATTCCAGATTTCCTGCCACTGGCTCCAGGCCACTGACCGGCTATGTGAAATGTATTTTTACTGCTGTCGGCCTGCCAACTGCTGAGCTCAGTGAAAAATAACTAAAATGAAAACCTTGTACTCCCACATGAACCCTTAAGATCAGAAAAGGAAATTTAAGCCACAGTTACTAATTAGCACCCAAGCTAATGAGTTCTGGTGAGGTGCAGAGGCAGGAGGAGGAGTTTGGGTTCCGCGTTACCCTGCAAGGCTCAGCGGAGAGCACGCGAGCAGTGATTAATCATGTTGGCCCAGGCCTTGCTCCTGGCCCGGCCGTAGCCACTGGGTTAATCCCTCGGCATCTTCCAGGGAAAGGCTGGTTCCTGGGGCTGGGAGCATCTCTGTCCCCCTTGAGGCACCGGACAGCGTTTGAAACCTTTACGGATGGATTATGTAGGTTTTTAATGGGTGATGCGTTCCCATGGAAACAAAACAAAGTCAAACACTCCTTTCACAGTGCTAACAATTACTGTAATAAAATGTGTTTTTATTAAAAGCGACTTTAAATACTTAACACATGGCAGAGCAGCCTCAGCACTGCCCTGTGCGAAACCCAACCTTGCCTGTAAGTGAAGTCCAAAGTGCTTTGTGCAGCGCAGGGAGGAATTCGGTGTTTTCACCAATATTTGTGCTTTGCAAATGAAATGTAGCAGCCTCAAGTATGAACAGGATTATTTTTTTCTTCTTCTGCTTAGTTATGCTTTTTTTTATATAAACATTACCTGTAATATTACAGTGGGAAGCAGGTATTTGGCAACTACGTATTATTTTGCTAAGTTTGCATAGAGGGAGCAGTTTCCAGTTTTAGCAGCTGTAACATGTTTAAACTCAGTTTGTAATGGGATCTGAAGATGAATATTCCCTGTGGGCTCTGCTTAGCTTCATTACTGGAGCCCTGCCAAATTCAGGGCTAGAAAGTATTATTCACGCCTCTTTGCACATACCATGTCAGAGCATGCTCAGTTAATGAATTTTGTTTCTAATATAGCATAAATTAGGTTTATATTTTAACATAATTTATGTTGTATTTTATTAAAATGTAAAATATTATGATCACGAGCAATCTAATTCTGCTCTCTTAAGCCCAAACTGTGTTTGAACATATAAGTATGTAAATCAAAATTGCATGCTTAGAAACTGATTCTAGGATAACAAACGAATATCTGAACCAAAGAGGTTTCTGCCTTGGAGTCTTAGATTAAAGATAATTAAGGATTCCTGGTATTTGAGTAGATCTATGTTGTTTATAAGCAAAGTACATTTTCTTCACAGAGTCAGCTTGTCTTTTTTTTTTTTTAACAGATTATGTTTGCTGTATTAATGTTCATATTTTTAAAGTCTGAGTCTTATATTAATCCCACAGTGAGTCATTAATCATACTAAAATGCATTATAAAAACTTTAATCACTGAAGTTGAAACTGAGATTGTAATGCAATCCATCCCTTCTAATTATATCAGTTATTTTTCCTTTCAGATCAAGAATTGCAAATGGAAAACAGAGAGATTAAAAACTCAGTTTGTTTGATGCTTTCAGGGGAGGATATTTTTGTTTGTGTTTCTTCCTTGTGTTTTTAAAGCAATTTCGTGCACTTTGTGGCAGACAGCTCCGCAGTGAAGAATTCCTTCATATTTAACTCTTCTCCTCTCCCCTTCTTTCTTAAGAAGGCTCTGGTGACTGTTGCTGCATGGGTGCCTTGCACAGATGAGGCTGCGCTGGTGCTGGTGATGGCCGCGCGGGTGCTGTGCCCACCTCGCGGGGTTTCTGCAGCCCAGCTCTCCTGGCTCCTGCCACGTTCCTGGCACTCACCCTTGCAGTCAAGGGAACCAGCAGCCTGGAAATTGTGTAGCTGTTACCAAGTTGGCTATGGCTTTGTAGGTGTTTTCCTGGGGCTTGCTGCATGCTGTTAAAGTCAGGGAGTGAAAATAAAAATAAACGGTGGATTTTTTTTTTTTTTTAATCAGTCTAAAACTGATTAGATATTCTGACTGATATTCTCATCTGGCACAAATTGGCATAGCCACACAAACCACTGTGAAGTTACTGACAACTAATCCACATGAACTCTAACTCCACTGAATTTATTCCACGTTATAATCTTGCCAAATAAATTGATTTCTTATACTTGGATTTATAGATGTAGAGTTTAAACTGTTGCTTTTATGGCACGGAAGAAAATGGATTTATTAAGTAAACGGCTCACAGTAGATACGTTTTTTTTCTTTGCTAGAACAGCAAAACCTGATCAATTATTTGTTCCTTAATCCCCTAGATTAATCCTGCCATATGAAAGATTTATTAAAGGAGAGGAAGATAAGCCACTGCCTCCAGTGAAACCTCGAAAACAGGATAACAGTTCCCAGGAGAGTGAAGCAAAAACAAAAGTGTCTGCAACAAAACGCATCAAAAATGAAAACCAAAAGAGCAAGAAGGAAAAAGATAATTCACAGAAACCCCAAGATGCATCTGAGGTCTGTTGCTTCTCTGCTTTTCATTTTTTCAATTAAAAATGCACAGTTTTAATCACATGAAATCCAGTGATAAAATATATCATTTAAACTGGAGAATTCCAACCAGTTGGCCTTTTAGTTTGCTCAGCAATGGAAATTCAGCTGTTGTGATACTATCTGTGCTGGGATTTTGCTGGGCTGCGAATGGCAGCCAATTTGCTCCATATTGCACAGCAGGGATGGCAGAGGACCAGGCTCTGGATCTGACTAGTACCAGTTCTGCTCATTGTATTATACAGCGGTCACCATTAACAGATCAGCAGCTGCCAAAGGGAAACCACACCATTACCACAGTTATTTCCTAATCTAAGTATAGGGTGCGGGAACCTCTAATATTGTTGATAATACTGTGGTAACTGTTGGACACAGCTGATTTTTATAATCGTAGCCTCTGGATCAGCCCTTCTGTGCTCACAGATGTATGCATGACTATGAGAAAACATATTGCTCCCTAGGATTTTTGTTATATTATACTAAGTTTCTTTTTGAACTGAAAGTTCACATTTTGAGGGAACCGCCTTCTAATCCCTGGGATTGACTTCCCTCTCTGGAGCAGTAGATGGCTTTCAGCTGAGGTTCCTATTCAGACACAGTAGGTTCCTATCGTGTCACTGTTTCATATGTTTCCAGTTTCCACATACAGCCATGTTGCTTGCAGGCATAGGGCAGCCCTGTAGAAGGGAGTTTGTGTTCACAGCATGGGATAAGATTGATGGTAGAACTTGTATTTGTCTGCAAATAAGAGTAAATTTCAAACGTTGTTAAGTGATGAAAAATCAATGGGGTTTTTTGCTCCAGTGTCATTTAAGCACCTTCTTTTGCACATCTGCCCACTCTCTCCTGTGCCCTGCTTGCACCGCATGTGAAGGAGGTGGTGAAGCTCCTCACACACAACCCCTGCAAAACATGTTGCTTTTCCTGTCTCAGTCTGCCAGATCACAGCAGCCTTCAAGGCGTTGCAGTGAAAGTAAGTATTTAAAGAATGTTGAAACACATGACCCGGCAGACTATGGCTGCTCCTTTGACTTCATTGTGTCTGACAGGTACAGAAGTCCTGTTTCTAAACTTGTTTGGCAATTGTATTGAGTCAGCTATCAACAATCCTCCTCTTCATTGTTTAAAAAAACAATGCAGGTCCTGTAAACACAGATGCCTCTGAGACTCCATGCTCCCAGTTTTGAGAACAGAAAATTTGGGGTTTCTTGTCCCACTACCTCTTCAAGTTGTGCTTGCAAGAACAATTTAATCTCCCATCCAAAGAAGAATTTATGTTTTAAATAACAGTACCATTAATATCTAATTTAAGAGCAATCCCCAGAAAGACTTTTTCTTTTTTCTTACATTGTGATTTTAAAGTAGGGAGAGCCCTGTTTGGGTAACATTTTAAAAATACCACATCAAGAGGACAGTGTGCAAAAACGTGCTTCAGTCACTGGAAGGTTGCAAGACAAGTTGCCCAAAGCAAGGAGAAGTGAAGTGAAAGCTTGTGCTCCCTTCCCTTGTCATTCCATCATCCCCGATTATTTATTGAGGGTCTTGGATCAGGAGGACACATTACATACTATCAGTACCACTGCTGCTATGCCCATCATAACAAGTCAGCAACAGAGCAACAGCCTTCAGCAACATTTCCTTGCTTTTGTTGTTCCCTATCTCAAATTTCCTGCTGTTTAAACTGAAGTTATTTTTGTGTGGATTGCAGGAAGAGTTCCTAAGCTGCGCTTATCGGAAATGTAGGGAGCCTAGACAAGACAATAAAAATGTACAATTATGGCAGTTCCCTGTTGTAAAATTATACCTTTTATAGCAAAATTAATGTCTCCACCCTGACTGGGGTGGAAGACATGTCCTGCCCCTGTTTGATCAGGGTGGGCTTTTAAGGACCTTGACCTCCATGTCAGTTACCATACAGGTCAGTGATCACACAAAGCCGAAGCAGTGAAGGGGCTGCAGGGTGGATGTTTCACCCCTGGTTGGGTGTAAGGCTCCAGAAGTCATCTGTGCTTTGCCATATGGAGGGCTTCATGCCCAGGATGTGGCACTTAACGGGGGTAGCAGGCTGGAGACGTTCAACTCCTTTGGGTGGAGCAAAATCGAGGTGTGCTGGAGCCAGGCAGAAGGTTGCTTGTTGCTTGCATTGCAGCCATGCCCTGGCAGTGGAGCCCTATTCCTAGGCCCTCATCCAGGCACAGCAGTGATGGGGTATTGCTCTAAGGGAGAGCCCTATAGCCACCATGTAAATGTGTAGGCATGTCCCCTACCAAGCCACAGCTTAAGCCGTTTCTGCATATGGCCTGGAAACTGTGAGCTGGAAAAGCATAATCCAGTTACAAATGTGTAGTCGTCTCAATTGCATGTTCAACTCATGCACCATTAGAAGTATGCAGGGAGAGAATATAACTTTAATTTATTAGGATTGCATTTGCCTTTGTGCTCTTCACTGTTTTCCTGCCATCACAATGACATTGTCAATGTAACAAGATACCAGACAAAATGCTATTAGCCTTAGACTGCACATTTCCTCACAATAGCTGAAACTTCAATCAAAGTATTGCTTAACAGAAACAAAGAGCAGAATGTACAGTTATTAAGTATGATTCTCTTTTTTTTCTCCTCCTTGCTTTGCTCATCTGTCTGGTATTTGCCTGTAATTTTATAAGCTCAAGAGACTAGCGATGGTACTTTGTAAAGGACCTAATGATGGTATTTGGCTGCAAAAGTCAGCTACGAGTTTAAAAAGAAGAAGTTAGGATGACTAACAGACACTGTAACTAATAGGCCAACCAAACAGACACAGGAATATTTAAAAGCATCTGTGAAGAAATAAATCTCTGAGCGGGTTAGATTCGTTAGGACCGTCTCCAATTCCCTGCTCCTGCGACAGACCATAAAGCAGCATTTAGATGATAACTTTCTCGGTGCGTCTTATCTTTACAATGAAGGAAGAAAGAAAACAATAATAATAAAGGAGTCGCACAATGCTGCTGTTTTATGACTGTCTTCTACCATGACATGTCAGAGGAGAGTGACAGCAGTTTTGAAAAGGGCTGTCAGTCAGCTGGATCGCAGATGGGATGCTCTGGTGACCTCTGCGGGTCACAGTTCAGCCGGCTACATAATGGGATGAATAGTGTGAATTGTGCACACACACTGTATTAATGGGGGAGCAGAACAAGCCACGGTCCCATTGACGAGAACGTATAAAAGCCATGTTTGTAATAGCAGGCACACACACACTTACTGAATGTTGACAACTTCATTTTAATCCGTTAATAAAAAAATGTGTGTCCTAGTTAAGCTGAGGCAGTGATTTGCTGCCTACAATAGGGATTTCTAGTATGCCATTTCTATCATTTTCACACTTTAATGCAGAACTGGGTGTGAATGATCTCCTGTGTGATCACTGAATTTTAAGATAGCTATGCTGGAGAGACTTGAGGGAAGGAAAAGCGTAGGAATAGTGTGGTTTTCTTGGGTGAAGTTGGCTGGTAGGAGAAATTTCTATAGCCTTATTGTTTGTGTCTTGAAATCTGCTCTTCTGCATTTGCCTAATTAATTTTAAAAGAGCATATAACCTCAGAATTTAGCTATCTGATCAAGCCACCAGTGCCTCTCATCAGGTTACAACCATCTGCTGTTTGGAAATGCTTTATTGTGACTCTGACAGGGATGGTGTATTTTTTAATATTTCCTGGAGATACTTCTCTTTGAGTCCAGTACCTGATGTTAGAGCCTTCACATGCCAGCAAGGTGGTTGCCAAGTCCTTCTCTAAAACTGTGCATAACCTTACAAACAGGCTGCCAGAACATACTGCATTCTTACTATTGTCCATTGAATCATTTCATTAGGTTTCATCAGAACAAGAGAAGGATCAAGAGTCATCAGACCAGAAGAACTTCCCTGAACACCCTACAGTGAGAGAGATGAAACAACCTGTGCAAGGCCCTCCATCTCTTTTACCAGAAACAGCTGGGACACTGCCTCTGGAGAAGACAGACGTGACAGAAAACAGCACCAACAGTGAGAAAGCCAAGGAGGATGTTCAACACTCATCCTCTATCTCAAGTGTATCCGTGCCTGCAGAAGAAGACACTGTGCTGGATGCCACTGTCACAAAACGATTACATCCCTCAGCAGATGCCCTGGAAGATACAAAGCCTGAACAAAGACTACACAAAGCTTTTACTGACAGCCTAGAAAGTGAACCTCCAGAAATGCCCTTCACAGCTTTCCCAGTCCATCTGCCCACTCAGAGTGACATGGAAGATGAGAAACTGCCAGGGATGGCCGATTACATCGCAAACTGCACGGTGAAAGTGGACCAGCTGGGAAACGAAGATATCCACAATGCACTAAAGCAAACACCCAAAGTGCTGGTGGTGCAGAACTTCGACATGTTTAAGGAAAAGGAGCTGCCCGGGTCCATGAACGATGACTCCACTTTCAGTTACACACCGCTGCTGTACTCAAAAGGTAATCCAGGCATCATGT
The DNA here is from genome assembly GCF_048771995.1 of Taeniopygia guttata. Classification (NCBI taxonomy): domain Eukaryota; kingdom Metazoa; phylum Chordata; class Aves; order Passeriformes; family Estrildidae; genus Taeniopygia; species Taeniopygia guttata. The sequence continues at coordinate 7,778,902 of NC_133031.1, read as the reverse complement.
CACCCCTGGCAAAGAAGAAGCTGCTGTCACAGGTCAGCGGGGCCACGCTCTCGTGTAACTATCCTTATGGTTCTCCTCCACCTTTGATCAGCAAAAAGAAACTCAACAGCAGAGATGAACTGTCCTCAGGCATATCACAAGGTCCCCATGCCCCTAATTCTGATCCTGTAGCAATTAATAGGCCCTCAGTCATACAACATGTACAGAGTTTTAAAACCAAGGAAGAAAGGAAGTCAATTAATAATGTTTTTAAACATGACCTACTAAGTAAACCGGATCCTCAGCGCTGTGATTTTTCAAAACATCACCTCAGTTCTCTTGCCGAGTCATACCTACCGAAGTTGGATATTCAGGACTGCAAAGATAAAATGAGTGAGAAAAGGGCACTGCAGCACTCCCATGTGCCCTCTTTCTTGGCAGATTTCTATTCATCACCTCATCTGCACAGCCTTTATAGGCACACAGAACATCACCTTAATAATGAACAGACATCAAAGTACCTCCCCCGGGACATGTTCAGAGAGTCTGAAAATATTTCTACTTTTACTCAACACAAACACCAAGAAAAACTAAATTTAAATTATCGGTCGTCTTTGCATCAGCAAGAAAAAAAAGCAACAGTGGAGGCTTCTTCAGATGATCAGCCAACAGATTTGAGTCTTCCAAAGAGCATACACAAACAGACTGCAAAGGTTCCAGGCTCCAGTCTCCCTCACTCGTCCACAGCCCAGCAAGAATGCAAAGGGATCTCCCCATTCCAGGCTGGAGGCAGCCAGGCGGTGAGCCTAGACTGTAACCCCAAAGCTTGCCGCGTGTCCCCTATGTCACTGACAGCCCCAAAAAAACACAGTGAGTTGCTCCACAGGTCTGGGAAACAGCAGGCCCAGAGGCTGGAGAACCTGAGGAAGATGGAGGGGATGGTGCATCCTATCATCAGCCGTAGAACAAGCCCTCAAAATGTGGGGGCCGCCCGGCCTCTGAAACGGAGCCTGGAGGATTTGGACAAAGTTATTTCTGAAAAAAAAATCCGAGCTGTCTCTCCTATTCACTTACCAAAGGAGACCCCAGCGAAAGACAAGGTTCCCGACCAAGAGGGGGAAGGTAGCAAGTCAGTGCATGGCCTCCATTCTGGCAGCATGCTGGAAAGCCACAAATTTCCCCTGTCAGCCCCCATCTTCCCAGGCTTGTATCCGGGAAGCCTGTGCACGGGGCTGAACAATCGCCTCCCACCCGGGTATTCTCATCCCCTGCAGTACTTGAAAAATCAGACCGTGCTATCCCCACTAATGCAGCCTTTGGCTCTTCACTCCTTCATGGTGCAGAGACAATTCCTCACGTCCCCTGCAAACTCCCAGCAACTGTACAGACACTTAGCTGCAGCAACACCTGTAGGAAGTTCCTACGGTGACCTTTTGCATAACAGCATTTATCCTTTAGCTGCTATAAACCCTCAAGCTGCATTCCCACCTTCCCAGCTATCCTCTGTACATCCCAGCACAAAACTGTAAACCCCCTCGCTCACAAAGAAAGGTCTGAGGAGAAAGTTCAGTAAGCAACATTCCTCCCCCTGTGACGATAACTTGCAAATTTAGCAATCTGTATTTTTGTCAACTAGGATGCAGCCGTATCCCACCTAGAGGAGCGTCTTAGAGTTTGATGGAGACAGGACTGCTTCTTTAATTCTGGCTCCCACATCAGCCCCCTCACCCCTTATCCCCACCCTTGCAAAAAAGAAAACCAAAAAAAACCAAAAAAAACAACAAAACAAAAAAAACCAAACCACACAAAAAAAAAAAAAAGAGAAACAAAAACACAGAAAGAAAAGAATTTTTTGGATTTTGCGTATGTGTTTTCTGAAAGGACTTGAACATGGTAAGAGCAGATGTTCAAAGGGAGCCGTGGAAACGCAGGTCCAGTCCTGAGCTCACTGAAACCCCAGTGAGGGCTGTGTTTGCCTTTCACTGAGCCAAGGACCGGAGGCTGTGCATTGTTGCAAATGAGTCAAGGACTTCAGATGAACCTGGAAAAGAGAAGTGGGCCGAGAATCTGTACAATCAGTGGATGTGCTTTTATGGGTAACTTTTCCTGACTTTTAAAGATTCAATCAATGCAATGTATAGTAAAACGGCAATAGATTTTTTTCATTTTAACACTATTAGAACAGAATGGTAAACACTGTTTAATTTGACTGTACATATCCACTTCATAAACTACCAGTGTCACATTTGGTCACAATAATTTATATAGTTTTGTTTGTCCAGTATATTCTGTGCTCTTAATGTTTGTGGTTTTTTGGTTTTTTTTTTCTTTTTTTGGGGTTCTTATTTTTTTAAATTAAACAGTATCATTTTATCTGCAACTTTTTTAAAGGCTGTGGCTGTCCTAATTTTTTTTATTACGTGTTTGTAATTTTTCCAGTTTCTTTATACTTTTGAGCAGCGTTTTTGTTTTGTTTTTGTCGTAACGTTTACTGTTTACAAACTGAAGCAACTGGTTCAGATTAATCTTAATGGTTATAAACATACTGTAGGTGATGTTATGGTGCAAGGATGCGAACAAGGTTCCTTTCCCCACGGCCCACCCCTGTGAGGTGCTGAGCACCTCTCACCCTCCTCCTGTTGTTTCAATGGCTCCTACGCTGCTTCTCCCCTCCCACCGAGCTTTGCTTTCCTGTATCGTGGTCTGTGAATTTGTTGAGCGTTGTACTTAATCTTACCTAGGCTGTGAAACCATCCTGCCTACAGAGAAATGGTCTAGAAAACAAAATCTCCCTGGCTCAAGCTGCTGAATGACAAAGGAGTGCAGAAAACAGATTTGTGGTTTGTGAGAATGGTGAGAATTTCAGAAGTTGTGAGAGGAGCCAGTGTGGATTTGAATCCGAGGCTTACAGATTGTTTCTGTGCCTCACAGTGGGTAAGGGGGTTCTGTGCAGTGGTTGGGATGGTCCTTCCACGCTCCCACAGGGATCTCGGCCTCTCCCTGCACATCCTTTTGCAGGGGGAAAGCCCAGGCATGGAGAGGCTGGATTTTCCTGATGAAAGAGCTTCCCTGTGGATGTATATTCACTTTGCAGGACATCACCACTACGTAGCTGAGCACAGACATTGATAAAGCAAAGTGACTTGGAGGCTTTATACAGTGTGAAAATTGGTTGTGGTTCAAACCATCTCAGTTACTGTTTGAAGACAGTGTACTTGATATGAAAAGATAAAAACAAACTACTAAGAAACACTTTGCATGCTAGGCATGTCATTAAATTTTCCCGTGATATGAAGCCAAATACAATATATAATGTATCATACTTAATATCCAAAGGTGGAAACCAGAATAATATACTCGTCTACTGTTACAAATCCAGCTTCTTCAATTAAATACTTTATATTCCTGTGGTAAAACTATATTTAATTGATTGATAAACAGACTAGTAGAACTTGGAACATTGATGTGCCAGTGCAGGGTATCCTGCTGCTCCACAAGTCATACAGAAAACAGAACCGCAGGCTCATCCAGGCAGAGGTCACAGTGTGGAGAACATCTCTAGTAAAATTGCACTAGATCTGAATCACGTGAGAGTCAGGGGTTTGGGGATGGGTGGAGGAGGACGGGGGAAAGGGAGTAGAGAATATAAAAACCTACAGCAAACGCGAACAGAAGCTTGTTGTGTGTTTGGCAAAGCAAATGCTTCTCCTTGTTTTGGTTAAGTTGTGTGTTCTGGAGTTGTGCATTTGTTTATGCAAGGTGTCCAACGTCCCTTTCGGTTATATCCTGTTGGAGTTTGCTGGTAGGCTTTTTGGAGCCATGCTGAAGCAGCACAGGGCTAGGGGACAGGGAGTGGGGAAGAAGGCTCCTCGCTTGTCCCTTGAGGAGACTGGCCACTGCTGGCTGGGGAAGCAAAACGTCAGGGCTAAGGAAAAGAAATGAGGGCATAAACCCCCAACAGAAGCAGTGCATTATTTGTTTAAGAACTCTTTTAACAGAAATCTTGGAAATCTTTCAACAGACTATTGAATTCTTCATTGGCTGAAAAGTCTTTTTTTTCCCCTCAATGTCTTAAATGGGGCTTTGTTTGCATTGTTTGAGTTCAAGGGGCCTTATTATTGAATGAAATTGCACAAGCCTTTCTTTGTGCAATCAGACCATTGTTATTGGTAGGTTTGTAAAGGAAACTGCAGAATCTAATTGGCAATAGAGTCATAAATCTGTTTACTAGGAGTCAGTTCCAAGAAATGTTGCAATTCAAACGCACTATGTCCAGGATGCATTAGGGATGCTAAAGGTTGTGAGATCCAAAGGAGGAGGCCCAGCAGCAAACGGCTCGTGTGTAGCTTCTGGCCACACTCTGAGCCAGGTTTCGTGAAGCACATGGGAAGTAGGGCCTGATTCCCAGTGTGATTGTTCCCCTGGCCAGGCAGGGTGGGAGCAGGCCAGCAGTTTGTGGCAGGTCTTTTGTGGCTGTGAGCTGGCCTGGCGTGATGAGCTTGCCCAGTGGGTTCAAGCCTGGGAAGTAGTTTGTCCTAGCATCAGAGAAGTTGTCTTGGCAGCAGCTGGAGCTCAAGCAGGGCACAAGTGCTGTGCAGGCTCTTGCAGCAGCTCTGCCCCATTTGGGGAGACATGGGGCTGCCATCTCCAGAGACCACCACGGGGGTCCCTCGCGCCCTCCGCCTGCTCGCTTCTTTTGTGCTGACCAGTGAGGTCACATCTGGGCCAGTTTTGCAATCGTGCTGATTTTGATGAGCAGTGGGACTTCCTGCACTGGTGTGAGGCAGGTGGCATTGGCAGTGCTGCCATGAGTGCTGTTTGCTGTACATGTGGTTGGTATTTCGCTTGTTCTCTTCCTCTTCCTCCCCTCTCCCCCCAGCCCCACAGTTTTAAATATGTTCTAATAATGGCAGCATAATCTACTAGCTGTTTATACTTTTTTAACTTTCTTTTGTTGTAAATATTGTATACTTTTTGTGATTCAAGTTATGTAGCCTATATGCTCTGTAAGGTGATGATTTGTATATATAAAAATGGCCCAGTAATATTATATAGTTTCCCATTTAAAAGGTTATTGAGTAACCTTTGCATTAGTTTAAACACTACCAGAAATAAAGCTGAGCCAACTATAAACACTCAATTTTTGTATGTTTTCCAAATTGTACTTATTAATGCTTTTGATACTGTATTATGTGCCAATAGTTTCCCAATCACATAGCAGGCAAAAGATATTTTGTACTTTTTGATCCACTGTAATATTTAATAAAAAATGTTACTATCTGTTCCCTTTTGTGTTTGATTAATAATTCTGTAAACAGCCCTTATCGCATTGGATTACATATTATCCCATCCGACCTTTCAGCCTTCTTATATTGGCTTTTCTAGAGAAAGTATCTCCTCCTGCAAATGATTAGATTAAAGAAATGGAAGTTTGCAATTTCCTCAAGAGGGAGAGACAAGATCTTCGGTCAGTGCCCCACTATTTTTGCAGTGTACTTGCTTTAAAGTGTGGCTGTGATCATGCTGACTATAGGAGTAGCTTTTGAGAGGTTAACTTCCATGCTTAGCCAGTGGCTTCAGTACCAAATTTGCTCCATCTGCATCTCAGAGTAGAACTTTTTTCTACCAGTACTGCAGGCTTGAGCTGGGATCTGAAAATTGCCCCCTCTTCTTCCCAGCTCAAACATGGTAAGGTTCTGGAGTCTTGGCATCAGATGCTAACTACTAATTTTGCTGATGATGCTGAACAACCATCAAGCAAAATTAATTTTTACTGTGTTCTGTGGTGTGTCTGAAAAGCCCCATAAACCTAGGGCCCCTTTGGGAGCCCATAAGCACAGCAAATGCTGTTTGGCTCCTGCTCTCCATAGGTGGGAAAATCATTTCAGTGTGTGTAGGTCAGGCCTGGGCACTACCCTTGTCCAGTACAGCTCGGCAGCAGGACAGGAATGCCCAGTAGCCACCTGCTAATTCCACATCATTGCTTAACTCCATGGTTCTGGGGCAGGTATGCGACAGGGAGGTTTCCCTCCCCCATCCCTGGGCTGTCCAGGAGATGAAGCCATGAGTGATCCTGGAGGCTGCTACTGCTTCCTGCGTTCTCCTGGCGCTGGGTGTGTGGCCAGGTGAGCACAGACCAGTTTCAGAGCACTGTTAGATGAGGCTTCCAAATACATGCTGCAGTCTCAAAAACAACCATATCTTCCTCTGTGTGCTGGGAAATACCAGCTTGAGGAGGAGAGCCAGCCACTGGGCATGTGTAAAGGATGCAGTGCTGTTGAATCATAGAGTCATAGGATATGGCAAGCTGGAAGGGACCCATCAGGATATTCGAGTCCAGCACCTAGCGCTGTGCAGGGCGCCCCAGGAGTCACACCCTGTGCCTGCCAGTGTTGTCCAGACTTCTTGAGCTCAGGCTTGGTGCTGTGATCACTTCCCGTATGTGAAGTTACGGGAGAACATGGGGCCTTCTAGCAAACCTTTTCCCCTATCCACTTCTGTCTTTGCCAAGCTGAGGCATTTTCTTCCTTTTATGTTGAAAATGCAGCACCTCTGTGAAAGAGGTGGAGGAAATGTGGGCATGTGGATGCTGGCCCTTGCAGGAGATGCAGAGATGGCCAAAGCAACTTGGTTTCCAGCACCATCTTCTTGCTTTTTTTAGCCCTTCCTAATTTGTGGAATAATGTAAGACAGCACTGCCTGTTCTTGCAGTGTTGGGGTGCCTGTTGGGCTGCCTTACCCACTCCTCAGAGTGTGGCTGGGAAGAAGACCCCAGGAGTAGCACCCTGGAACTCTTCATAGCCAGACCAGCCTTGCTTGTGAGTGGCATTGAGGCAGAGCATCCTCCCTTGGCTGGGCTGGGCACTTCCCAGTGGGTTTGTTGGGGGTCACTTGGGGGTCAGTGCACCCACACCTGGGCAAGTGGCGGAGCAAAGTAATCTGTGTTGGCAGCACCCAAAGCATTTGCAGGGAAATAAGGCCACCTCTGCAGGGCTCAGTGCACCCCACCAGTGGCTGGTGGGGTCTTCAGGAGAGCAGAGCTCCACCCAGGAAGAATTTGTCACTCTATTAGGGACTCCAGAGCGCTTCTGTGTTTGAGTGAAATGTCCAGTGATCTGAGAGAGGACAAGGGATGCTGTACCACTGGCTTGCTGCAGACAAAGAGTTTGTCACCTTCTCAAACCAGTTTTTCAATTCAGCTGCCAGCAGCAGGAAATTAACAGTTTTGAAGGTCTGAAGAAAAGTGGAGATGCACAATCTGGTGTTGTTTGCTGCAGTTTAGTTCCCCTGGCTGACGGCTCTTGGTCCTCTGCTTTGCTGCCTCACTTTTCCACAATTACATGGCAGTACCCTGTGCCGGGCTCCTTTCCAAAGAAAGAATGTCATTGAATCTGGTTTCCTGATTTCTGGGCCGTGGCACATACCCCTTGAGGACCTCACAGTATTTTCACAAGCCTTGCACCCCAGCAAGTAAGGAACAGAGCTGAAAGCTAGTGGGGGTCCTGGGGCAGGATTCCCCTGCCCTGGATGGATCACAGGGAAATAGGCTCAGCAGCAGCTGCACTGCCTGGCAGCCTTTTGGGGCCAGTGATAATCACGTGGTGATGCCAGCCTGTTGGGAATAGGGCCCTTCCTCTGTCTCTGCCTTACCAGCAGTGTCTCTGCTCCAGAATATTTCAGGACCATTTTTTTTTTAAGTTTCTGCTGTTGGGAGGAGCTGATCACAACACAGACATCACTGCTAATCCTCACTGGCACCCCAATTGCTCTCAGAAATTCAGCTCTCAGCCACAGGCTTTCCAGGAATATCAGACACCTTTTGCTCTTCCCAAAGCAAAAACAATAGATCCTGTATGTTTGCCTTCCCAAATTTGGGCACACTCACAACCGAAGTGCTATGGGTATGTATTGCCTCAGGATCTGAAGAGAAACATAGGAGGATTGGATGGTCCTGAGGAAAGCAAAAGGAGTGGCCCCCAAAGCATCCCCAGTCTGCCTGGAGCCGTGGCTGCTAAGGGTTTGTATTCCTGCAGGAGAAAGCCATGGCTGTGGCCAGGCAGCATCCCCTGCTGCCCCCTGTGCAGGTGCTGCATGCCCAGCGAGCAGGCAGGGATACAGCTTAATCTGTGCTTCCATTTAGTTTTTTTGTTTGTCCTTTATGGGATTAAAAAAAGAATATTTGCGATGTCAGATGCTCCATCTAGTGCTCACCATTGGAACGAGCCCCCCAGGTCACAGGCCAAGCCTGCGGCCAGAGGTGCCCTGTCCTGGTGGGTGGGGCAGTAGGGACAGGACCCTCCATGAGAGCCAGCAGGCTGCAGATGAATATGCCCACAACTGGGTTAAACAAATTCATGAAGACTTTCGTGGCTGCTGAAAGAGCAGCGATTTGAGTAAAAGTGCCACATTCAGGAGACCCACAAGTTCTGAATGGTGGCAGCTGTGAAGACCTCCCCGTGCTCACAAGGGTGAGGGATGCCCTCACGTGTGGCCTGTCCTTGGGTGCTGCACCATAACACGGGCACAGAAATCCCGGCAGCTCCTCCTCCTCCTCCTCCTCCTGCTGCTGCTCTGGGGACAGAGCGGCTCAACAGCTGCTTGGTTTTGGTGATGAGCATCAAAGCATTTAACAAATTGTCTTGGGTATGGGGGCTGCTCTCCTGGGAAATTAGGGCGCTAAGGATGCCGGGCCCATGAGGGGCTTCTCTTATAAAGGAAGAACGAGGGGAGAAACCTGCTGGACTTGCAAGTCTTGCTCAGTTTGTTCTGCACTTTAGTCAGGAAAGGGAAAAAAAAGGACCCCTATCCCCTCCTCAGCACAGGCCATGCCCCGAGGCACGGGAGGCCGTGCAGTGAGATGCCTTCCCGTGAGGGGCTGCCGTGCCCTGAGGGGCTGCCATGCTGTGAGGGATTGCCATTCTGTGAGGGGATCCATGAGGGGCTGCCATGCTGTGAGGAGATCCATGAGGGGCTGCCATGCTGTGAGGAGATCCCGTGAGGGGCTGCCGTGCCCTGAGGGGCTGCCATGCTGTGAGGGATTGCCATTCTGTGAGGGGATCCATGAGGGGCTGCCATGCTGTGAGGAGATCCCGTGAGGGGCTGCTGTGCCGTGAGGGGATCCTGTGAGGGGCTGCCATGCTGTGAGGGGCTGCTGTGAGGGATTGCCATTCTGTAAGGTGATCCATGAGGGGCTGCCATGCTGTGAGGGGCTGCTGTGAGGGATTGCCATTCTGTAAGGTGATCCATGAGGGGCTGCCATGCTGTGAGGGGGCTGCCATGCTGTGAGGGGATCCTGTGAGGGATTGCCATTCTGTGAGGTGATCCATGAGGGACTGCCATACTGTGAGGGGCTGCCATGCTGTGCCATGAGGGGATCCTGTGAGGGGCTGCCATGTCATGAGGGGCTGCTGGGCTATGAGGGGCTGCTGTGAGGGGCTGCCATGCTGTGAGGTGGTTGCTGTGAGGGGTTGCCATTCTGTGAGGTGATCCATGAGGGGCTGCCATGCCGTGAGAGGGTTGCTGTGAGGGGATGCCATTCTGTGAGGTAATCCATGAGGGGCTGCCATGCTGTGAGGGGATCCCGTGAGGGGCTGCTGTGCTGTGAGGGGCTGCTGTGCCATGAGGGGATCCTGTGAGGGGCTGCCATATCATGAGGGGCTGCTGGGCTATGAGGGGCTGCTGTGAGGGGCTGCCATGCTGTGAGGGGCTGCTGTGAGGGGCTGCTGTGAGGGGCTGCTGTGAGGGATTGCCATTCTGTGAGGTGATCCATGAGGGGCTGCCATGCCGTGAGGAGGTTGCTGTGAGGGGATGCCATTCTGTGAGGTGATCCATGAGGCTATGAGGAGCTGCCATGCTGTAAGGGGCCACCATGAGGGGTTGCCATGAAGGACTGCCATTCTGTGAGGTGATCCATGAGGGGCTGCCGTGCTGTGTGGGGATGCTGTGAGGGGCTACCATTCCATGAGGGGCTGCTGTGAGTGAGGTACTGCTGTGCCATGGGGATATGCTAGGCTGTGATGCAATGCAGCAAAACCTCCCATTTGCACAAGTCAGTGAGAGTTGCTTTTTAGCCATTTTGATGGCAAAATTGTTTGTTTATTGAAATAGGTGTCTCACAACCTCCGGGGCTTGGGCAAACTGCAGATGTCCCCTCATGCTGGGAGACACCAGAGGGGTGAACAGTGGCCCCTCTTTATTTCAGGGCCACCACACAGAGCTGTGGTAGCTGCAGTGCCATTGGGCAATGCCATGTCCTTTCCATGAGGCAGGTGCCATGACAAGGCTAAGCTGTGGAAGTGCTGGGATGGGGAGCAGGAGGCAAAGGTGAAGGGCAGCCGTGCTGCACCCCCAGCACACATTCTGAAGTACTAAAGGATACACAATGGACACAGTGCTGTCCCACGCCATGAGGATGAAACTGTCGCCCCTCTGTCGTTCTGTGGATAGCTCATAGATACACCTAAATAGAGGTAAGTTGAGTTTGCAGGCAGCCCAGGTGTGTGTAAGCAGAGGAGCAGTGGATATTTGCAGTGAGAGGTGCTGCCTGGTGTTGCTCAGAGCAGAATTCAGTTCCTGTAACCTAAACGTAACGTGTGCCCCCAGTTTGGGTTCAGCCACTGCTAGTCTGGGGAGGGAAGCCCAGAGAGTGCTAAATCCCTCAAGTGTACTGCATGTGGGTGTCCACTCCCCACTCAGGTTCCATTGGGGTGGCTGGGACCTTGACATGATCAGCTCGTGTGGTTACATGAACAGGTGATGGCCATGTGGCTCCCCTGGGCTGGCACCCTGCTCCAGCCGCTCCAGTGTCCAGTACCAATGGGAGGAATTACCAAGCTGCTGGCACAGGAGGCACACACAGGGGCCTCATCCTCTCCTGGCACTGCCTCCTGCACCTCTGCCCAAACCCTCTGTCCTCTGCAGGGCTCTCTCATGTATTTTGGCAGTGGTTTTGTCTGCAAGCTCCCCCCAAAAACAGACAGGCAAACCAAGCTCTCTCCCTCTGCCCCCTGCCAGTGTCTGTGGAGCTCTCAAATGAAGAATAAAGCCATTTGTTTCTAATTATATTTGGCAGCCACTCAGAGAATTTAGGATTAAAGCACGCAATTTTTTTTTTTGCTCCTGATTAAAGTACTTGACCTCATAAGCAAAAAGCAAAGATTTCAACACACCCCCACAAGCAGGCTAGGAACGAACTGCAGAGAAAAGACCAAAAAAGAAAACTTTGCTCTGGATACACAGAATAATTCATTATGAAACAAAAGGCAGAATATTTAGTGCATCACCCGAGCTCGCCTAGGGCTCAGCTAACCGCCCAATTACTGCTTTTAGAGTTCTTACACCAAGCAAAGGCTCACACAGTGAAGGCCCATATGCCCCACTGAGCCCATGGCATGCACATGGCCAAGTCCCATTTGCTGCCTGCAGGAAGAAAGTGCCTTTCACAGGACCATGCCAGCTTGCCTGGCCCCTGTGCCCAGCTGGCAGGACACTGGGATAGGGAATAGTGACAGCGGGCATGTGGGTTGTCATCATCATCTTTTTTCCCCCATATTGCCAGGCTGAAATAATTTTTACCCATCAGGTGCACCATGCTTGGTGCCTAATTTCAAGTAGAGGCTGCCCTGGGGTGGCCAGGGGGGGCAGACCGTTCTTCCTGCCTTCCACACAGCAGCATCCAGCTCCCATGTTTGCTGTTTTCCCCATCTTTAATACAGCACAAGGATGTGTTGCAACTGCAGAAGAGTCAGTTGGCTCCCAACCAAGAGAAATAGCAATGATCTTCATGGCATCCTTTAAAATAGCAAAGAAACCAGCTCAGACAGAAATTAACTACTCTGTAAGATTCCGTGGTCCATAAAATACTTCCCCCGGCTCCATGGTTTTAAAATAACATGAAAGAAATGCTTTCCATAAAAAGTAGTTAGCTAGCATACAGATTTTTTTAAAGTCATAATTCTGAGAGTCATACCCAAACAAAATAGCTATACAAGCATTAAATTATACATTAAAGAAGGCTGATAAAGACAGTGAATTACAGAGCTACCATATAATATTTCAGATATACAGATAACAGCATTATTAACATTTCTATTAAAGGTGACCTACAAAAAGAGGACTAAAATAATCTGTGATGCTTCTGATTTCTCATGATGCAGGAGAAATGGCTCCAGCCCAGCTGCCACCTAGTCTCTGCTATCATCCCTGCTTTCCCTGCCAACATCCCTGCTTCTTCTCCCCATTCTCTCCTCCAAAAATTAATGGAAAACAGACGGTTGCTTTCTGCAAATAGCTAGGCTAATGTTTCACCTGCAAAACTTCCTTGGATGACATAAAATGGATGTTTTCCTCAGTGCTTATCCAAAACAATGAGATAATGAATTTTTAGGGGAGAGATATTTTTTTCTCTGTGTTTGACAGGTACCAGGGTTTGACCATGGCAAACAAAGGCAGCAATGGGTACGGGTGGCTGCAGTGGGGCTGGGACATGGAGGGCTTATTCTGCATCATCCTCCAGTGGTTCTTCCCCTGGGGGTTTCCCAGTGCCTGTGAGGTTGATCCTGTGCTTCAGCTCTCCCTGGGGTGGGGGTGCTGCCTGCCTTGCCCCTCCAGCCACCTGAGGGATTTCATAATGCCTGTGGGCAATATAAAAGATATAATTAGAAATATATATAATGAAGTGCTAAATCTGTGTTTATATAGGTAGATATAAATACAAAAGTATAAGTAAAATATTAAAATAATTTCTATATTTGTATAAATATTTTTCCTCTGTAGGCTTATATACTTATATTTACATAGATAAACTATATACACTTTCATTATATAAATATGTAATCTAAATATATAATTACCTCTGAGCCTGCTGCTCCTCTGTCCCCGGTGGCTGGGATTGTTTATCACATTATTTGGTTGCTCTTAGTTTCAAAATTTATGTGTAAGTAATTGATGAACAAATTGCCATAACCAGGTACACACAGAAACACACCAGCCCTGCACAAGCAGCACATCTGTAGATGATCAGGCTCAAAAAATGGCGATGCTCAATGTATTTGCTTTTTCCTGATTTCCTGCTTTTTCCAACCACTGCTGGGCTCAGCTCTTGGGGCACTGCCCCTGCCCCTCAGCCACCCTTGCCATTTGAGCCATGTTAGCTAGATGGGAGCTGAACTGCTGGTGGAGAAAAACAGTTGTTAAGGACTAGAAAATATTGATTTATATAAAATACCAATATGCAGAGAAGGGGAGAGAGAGATCATGTGTGGATGCCCTGAAGTACTAAGAACTCAGCATTTGCCATGAGAGCAGTGTGGTTAACAAGACCACTGGTCCTGCTTAGAGTGGCTTTCCACGAGGCGCTGGTGATAGTTTATTGTGGCAATACTATCCAGAAATTGAGAATTTGGCTCTATTTTTCCTGATCATTCAGTACAGTTTTGGCAGGCTGGACAGAAAGCAGGTGAGGAGGATTGGGAAGAGGTAGTTAGTGTGTAGAGGAGCTGTCAACAGAGCCAGCCCAGCTCCTGCTCTTGCCATGGCCTAGGATTGAACACCAGCACGTTGCAGTGACATACGAGTGGTGTCCACCCTGCTCTGTTGCTGCAAACTGAACACCTCTTCCAGCTTGAAGCTGGAATCCCATTTGGGTGCTTGGTCAGTGATGATCCTACTGCCATAGCCCATCCATAACCAGGTTAGGGGAGGCTTGCAGAAGTGTGAGAGCTGGGTGATTTTATAGAAACTTCTCTATGCATTTGAGCTTTAAGTTGTTCTTATACAATGACTCCTGTAGGTACAGTTTGTGGTAATTGGGAGTGGGGCTGCAGCCGAGCCTCATCCCTAATGGGCTACAGCTGTGAGAAGCAGGTGACCAGCATTGAAAGCAATGAGACACGAAGTGCGAGGTGCACTGACCAAACCAGATCTCCTGCCAGGCAGGTGCAGATGGTCCTCTTCTCCAAATTAGTACAAACACATACAAATGGTGTACAAGAAGAGTCTGAACTGCAGCAAAGGAGCTGGCCTCTGAAGAAGAATGAGAATACAGGAGTGCCAGTTCATTAAGGTGTTCATCAATGAGAAGGGGATTTTGTTCCTAATAATTTAGAGCGTGATGTGAAAGGCATTCAGGTTTCACTCCTTAGAGTAACCGCTGTCCTGTGCAGCCGAAGAATGACCCCACCAGTCTCCATCCACCATGCCTCATGCCACCAGCTGCCCAGGTCATGGTGGGACCCTGAGAAAGCAGCCATTGTCCCCACCATCTCTCCATCTTCCCCTGCATATCCTGCTTTCTAATGCAGATGGAGGAGCAACTCCAAGAGTGGAGCCAACAGTAGTATCTTCTCTGGTTGCAGTTGGGAGTGCATGTTTGACTATCCCCTTCTCTCTTCACTGGTGCACAATAGCTCTGCTCAGAAGAAGAATCTGTTCTTCATTTAAAGCCAGTGTTAAGCTACCTTGCTACAGGACTAACAGAGCCAGAAGGAGGACAAACTTGATTTATCCAAGTTTGGAGAGAGTCCCACTAAACAGCTTGTCTATAGCGCCTATTGATTATTGGCCTTCCTCCCTTCAGAAGAATTATGTGGATCAAAGAACTGAAATCCACGTGATAGGGAACAGCAGTTCCCTACTCAGTCCAAATTTGACTTTTCAGAGGAGCCCTTATAAGGCTGTGGGCTGAAAACCCCAGAAAAGGCCAAAAGAGCTGTATGCTATTAGAATAAGGCTACACCTCCATATGGATCAGGCACAAAGGAATTACAGCTGCATGGTGGATACTTCAAACAAAGCAACAAGGTCACCTGGACTAGAAATCCAGTGGCCCTCTATCTCTGGTGGGCTGGATGGAGGCTCTACACGCCTGCTACCATCACCACTCTTCAATGCTGTTCTTCTCTCTCTGATGGAGTGGGGTTTGGATATGTTATTAATTTTCATTATTTTTTCCAAAACCAACTTATTTTTTAAAAAAAGCACTGCTTATGCTAATTAGGCCTCCTGAAAGCAAGCTGTATTTACTGAAACATTGCAATATAGTACATGATGCCATGATGGCTGCACTGCTTCTGTCCAGGCTGGATTCTCCACAGGGCCGTGGTTATCACCCTTTGCCAGATCATCCAGAGCTGGACAGGACAGCCCTGTACAGCTCCCCGCTGCAGAGCGTGGGCACTGCCTCACTTGACCAGCACAGAAGATGCAGCCAGCAAATTAGCACCAGTGGCTCTCAGCCCTGTGAGAATTGCTCCATCAACACAGCCATCCTCATGAGGTGAGCAGCACTGCTTTGGCATTGGTAGAACTGAGACAGAGGGTGATATAAGAAACAGAAGAGTTGTACTTGTATGATTTTGATTTATTTTCCTTATCTAATTAAGAAAGGAGGAAGAGAAGAAAGAAGGAACATGACACTTCTTAGATTCAGCCAACTAGAAGCAATGGGCAGATGCAGAAGTTGGATGTCACATTTTACAAGCCCTGCTGTCTGGGCTCCCACTGTGTATGCCTTAATAGGTGGCTGGCAGTGTTTAAACTTATGCATACACATGTGCACACGATAGATAGCATAAATACTTTAACATTACAAGTTAATGGTAGGATTATTACCTGGAAAGAGTATGAATGCAATCTGTTCCTCCACCCCTCCTATTCACAGCCCTGAAATACATTCTCAAGTATCCCTGAATTCCATTCGCAGTATAATCTCTGAGATTATACTGACCTGTAACATTTTAATCTGGCTCCTGAACCTGTTCAGAAAGGTTTGCAGCCTCTGGGAAGTTTCACTGACAGTGCTGCACACCTCAGCACTTTGGAGGAGTTCAGGTGTGATCTCTGTCTGCAAGCTAAGACATTCCATGCTCAGGTATCATCTCTGCCCATCTCTTCCAATTATAACCAACTCCTCTGTCAGTTATCCTGCAACACATCATGCAGCAGAGCTTCTGTGATCCATACGGGAGCTTTGCTGCCTACGAAGGTGATCATGTAAAAGCTGTGCCTTGCAGTGACCTGGATTCTCCTGACTTTTGCCATCCAGGTTAACTTGGTGTTTAACCCCTTGTGTTAAAAGGGAGTTTGGCAATTAAGGAACTACTCTCTGGGGAGTGCAGGGATATATTCACATCCAGTGTTTAGTATGGGGACAATTCATTGCAAATGTCTCACAGCTGATCCAGGCACTTCTCTCTTCTCTCCAGAGAAAAAGATCTGCTAAGGTCTTCCAATGATGTCTAATTTCAGGCAGCTTGGAGACACCCTCAGTGCAGTTTGGCTTGTGCTCACCCCTGCAGGAGCATAGGAAGACCATCTGTCCCCAGCTACAGTGAAAAACCTGATCAGAGACATTTAATTGATTTCCCTGAGAGCTGGAAGGGAATGGAAAAGATTCGCTTGGGCTATATAACTATAGCCCTGAATATCACACTACTGAATGTGAGCTGGTCAACCTTCCCAGGAAAAATTGGATTTATCCAATTGCTATGCTCCTGGAGTTGCAAAAAACCAGATTTCATTGTAGTACCCTGGTACATGCCCCCACTCCCTGGCTGTCCCTGTTGTGGGTGCTGCTGCCCTGCATGCTCCCTCCAAGCTGTGCTGCAGGCAGGACCCACCTCTCGCACCCAAAAACACTCCAGCTGGTCCCGAGTTACACAGGCCTGGCTTCCTTGCTTTCTGTTTGCTCCGTAGGTGTGTGAACAGGCCTCGCCTGGAGCCTGCGGGCATGGAGGCAGTGTAAACGAAAGCGTAAACACGGCCATTCTCATGGAAGGATGTGCCGGTGAGGTGTGCTGCGGCTTACGCAATCCTGCTTTGAATGGCTGTGAGGAATTCATAGAATTCTCATAAATCTTGATCGTTTCACTTTCATTGAGGATTTTTATTATCCTTTTTAAAATTTTGTTTGCTTTTTTTTTCCTCTCTCCATTAATCATTCTCTTATTCTGAAGTTCCTCTCTCTAGCGAGGGAGAATTAAAAAGCTCTGCTTGGCAGAGCCAGTGAACCACACCAGCTGCATACTAACAAGCGAGAGGATGTCTCTCGAGCAATGTGTGGGCAAAGAAGGGATGCATCCACTTGATCCAGTGTGTGTAACCTTCCAAGAAGGCTTGGATGCTCTTTGTCAGCAGTGCAGCTATCAGGAGCAACCTGGTCCTAACCCGAGTCTCACTGGCTTGGGGGATACTATCCTGAGCTTCGTGACATTTGGCCATCTATGTCATCCTCCAGCTGAGCAGTCCTGCAGTCAACCATGGTTTTGTGTGTATGATCAATCCTCCAACTACTCCAACTACCTTTGATCACTTCTAAAAGGTCCAGTACCTTGAAAGACTCTCTTATGAAACCATTGTCCTTAGCTGTCACAGCAGGAAAAGCAGAGGTGTGGAAGGGAGGCAGAGGGAATAAGAGGAACCCACTGTGACACTGGGAGCCATCCAAGAGGAAGTAAAAGAGTGGGAGTAAGGGAAGCAACCCAAAAAGGAGATGAACCTGGAGGGATGCTGGAGCAATATCGTGGGGTAAAAGTTGAACACTGAAGCACAGAGGGTGTTGCTTTAAACAGGCAACTTGCTGGGTTGTGTCTAAAATTCTCTTATTCATGGGGCTCAATTTCCATGACAAAACAGTCTTGATGTAGAGAAGCCTCTGAAGTGTGACCTACTGAATGGAACAGCCAAAATGTCAATACAAATATTTTTTATAAAGGCTGCTGCCTCAGTATTAGGATCTGGGATTGGCAAAGGTCAGCTTTCTCAGCAAAAAAATTATTTATAAACCTGCTTTACTAGCACGTATGTGGTAGTCTGTAGTCCTGGTCAAATGTCAGCTTGTAAAAACCGTTGTGGAAGGAGCATGAAGCTGGAGTCCTGCAGAAACCCTTAATGGTAAAGGGACACCCCAAATGGTGGGGCAAGGCCTCGGGGGGTCATATGGAGCACAGCCAGCCCTGGGGCAAGGATCCCTGCCCCACTCTGTCCACAGGGGGGCCAGAGGCCAGCAGTGTCAGCCCCCTCCTGAATTACTGCCTTGGGGTACACGTGCCACAGGGATGGGAGAAGGCAGCATGCAGGGAGCTCATCCTGGGGTACCTCAGAGGAGATGCTCAACACTTATGAAAGCTTTGCCTCCAGTGGCCTCCAAAAAGCAAACAAAACCCCAGCAGGTTTGGGCTACAAGCAGCAGTGACCCCCACAGCCTCTGACTATGCAGTGCATCACTGCTGCAGTGGCCTTCACAGGCCCGTTGTCTCAGAATTATGTACCCTGATCATCTTTTTAATAGTAGTTAGGTGGTTAATTTCCTGAAGGCTGCAGGCTGAAGTATTTTTTTTCATACGTGACTTAGTAATTAAATCACCCCTGTTGCTATTACATAATGTAAGTAACAGCTACTTGATTTTAAAAGAATAGTCAAATTTTGCAGACAGTTCAGAGTAATTTATTTTATATTGGAGCCTAATGCTAAGAGATTGCACAAAAAGCAGAAGGCAGCTGCCTGGAATAGTCTAAAATAAGCGTGTGGTAACCAACAACTATTATTATTGTATTACTGCTTATAATTCCCAAATGGAGAATTAAATTTCTGTAATAGATACAGCTTTTAACGAAAACAAAAATAAAAGTATTTGCTTTTTCTGTCAAGGAAAACTCTTTTAGGAAATAATACCATTGAATGTACATTTCCCAAGGGAGGGTGCAAGGAGAAACCCCCAGCCTTGCAAGATTCTTTTGCACAGGGCTGCTTCTTTCCACAGATTCCACTGCAGGGTTGTCTCAGATTTCTTCTAAAGGGCAGGCATAAAGATAGATTTATTATTTAGAGATAAAAATGAGCTAATTAGATTTTTTGAGCTATAATACATACTCTCTGTAACTGCATTTAGGTTGGAATTTAGCATCCACTTGCCAAAAAATGACATTCCCTCTTCCCCACAAGCCTGGGTTCTCCATTTCTGCCTCCTAATGTATCTGACCAGAAACAGTATGGCAAATTACAGGGCTGGTCAATAGGAACATAGGATCCCATTTCAGGCTCTGTGAGCTTAATATTGGCTAGTACATTTTTGACCTTAATTTTGACAGGCTTTTACTTCTGCATGTCAGTTTACATGGGAAGACTGGCTCAGGCATGGGGACCTGGACACTAACCTGATCTGGCCAGACCTAAAAGTAAACCAATCAATGCATCTTTAATTTGAAATGCTTAATGACTAATCTCTTGTTTTCTTTAATTAATGATCTACAGTTAATCATTGTGAATAGTAAATTGTCTATTTCAGTATTGATAGGAAGAGTTCCTATGGGAAAATGTTCCCCTATAGCTTTAATTTAAATATGCATTTTCACATCACACTTACCATATCCTTACCTTTATGCTATCGCATGATTACAGGTCCATTAACTAATCACATTTGACAACTTGTTTATTGAGGGGAGCAACTACTTTACATTTCCTGCCTGGGAAAGAAAATGCTCTAACAAACAATTATTCAGCAGCTGCAATCATGGAGCACTGAATTAATTGGTTTGAAGATCTCAGTCAAGAAGATCTTGATAAAAAATCAAAGAAAATGTTGTTTGACAGAATGCATGAATGAGAGTGCCAGGAGGGACTCAGGCTTGGTAAGCTGCAGCCCTGCTCCAGGGAGCACTCCATGAGGACCTTGAAACACTGCACTCAGAGGAAGAGAAGGCTGTGGAAAAGCTCATTTGCTTGTTTGTTCTTTTATGTTTAGTTTTTCAAACCCAGAACATATAATTTGATTATAGGATCAGGATGCTGCTAAAATGGGCCAAAAAAACTGAGCAC
The DNA here is from genome assembly GCF_048771995.1 of Taeniopygia guttata. Lineage (NCBI taxonomy): Eukaryota > Metazoa > Chordata > Aves > Passeriformes > Estrildidae > Taeniopygia > Taeniopygia guttata. Next base: position 7,759,110 of record NC_133031.1, on the reverse strand, counting down.
AATCACTTCTATAAAGGTTGACACATGGTTATCTCATATGCGTAACCTCTGTGGATGACTTCTCCTGCCATACAAATAATTAACCCAAAGGGTACTGTGAAGTGTAATGATCATAAAGCACTTTAGAACTTTCTCCCAATGGGAGCTGTTGTGATTGCACTGGAATGGGATAAAAAGAAGAACAAGGCATGTGGGGATCTCAACTCTGGACTCGGCCAGGCAAAACTATCTTGGTGCACCTTGAGGCTGGGGAATGCCACTCACTCCCTGACAAATGTCCAAGAGGGCATCAGGACAGTTTGTCTCTTGAGTTAAAAGATCAGTGCATTGTTGGGAGTAGAGCATTGTAGAAAATAGTGGGATTGCTGCTAAAGCATGATGAAGGCACTGAAGACATCAACTGGAAAGGGGTTTCTGATCTCTCCAGCTCCTTTGTCAGCATGAGGAGGACCAGAGTGTCTCATATGAGACAGTCCCAAACTCTGCTCCATGGACAAGTCACAGACTGCAACACACTGGCCAGTTCTAAGCCATGCTTCCTTCTTTCAAATGCTGTCACCTTGTGTGCTTTGCAAGTCAGCTGAGATGAAATATGTTTCTGCCAGATAAGACTGATTCCTACAGTGACACTGGAAAGGAAAGGAGAGCTTAAAGATCCAAAATTCTCTGTAGTAAAGAGCTTCAAAAGTGAAGTACAAAGACTAAACAATATCTTCTCTAAATATTAGGTCACTATAAAAAGCTGAAAAAGTTGCCCAGTAAGCTGAAGGGCAGTGATAATGTCAGGTGGCTTCTCAGAAAACATCCTGATTGGGCTTTTTGGTCACATCCCATTAGTAACACTGTCAGTTTTTCAAAACTCCCTTGTTCTTACATTAAAAGTTGCTAAGAGTTTGCTAGCATCATCTCTCTAGAAAAGGGAAGAAATATAATTATTTTCCCTTTCCTGCATACCCCAAGTTCAGAGGGTCAGTGAGAATGGTGGTATTGAAGTCAGTCATGAACGTGGCACTATTTTGCCAAACCAAACACCCCTAAGGACTAATGCCTCAAAAGTGTGATGGAAACTTCTGTCACAATGGTTCATATTTAAAAGCGAGGGCAGAGAAACTGTGGCCTCCATCTTGACTCTTGTTTAAAATCAGTGAGAGTCCAAATTGAATTTATACACTTGTACGTACCCTGATTCAAATAATTGTTTCTGCAACAAGTCCTTGGCTCTCTTTAATGCTTCAACATGAGAGAGATAGAGCCTAAGTAACAGGCTCTATCTTTTCCTTTTCCCTTTTCTGTTTTTTTTCCCTATTTTTTTTTAATTTGCATATATGGTTGACAAAATTTGCCCTGCCAAAGGAAATGTAGAAAGAAGCAAGTAAACAAGTTGTTGCTGAAGTTTGTATTTATCATTCTAGTAAGCTGTAGAGTAGCTGAAGACTCACATGTTCTGCTTTATCCTTATGAAAAATGTAAATAGCAGGTTACATATTAATGCTTAGAAATCACTAACTTTACTTGCCAAGGAATTATACAATTATTTTAAATGAATGAACAGAAAAGTGTACATCAGGCTGTAGGCTCAAGTGGCTATTGCACAAGCTGGGTTAAACCTGAGGTGTTCCCAAGACAGCAGACCTTTATCCTTCTTTAGGATAATGATCAAGAAAATCTTTAAGAATCTTCCTAATGAGGTCATGAGTAAAATGTGATGTATTATTAGACACACAAATGAACTCTTATTAAAATAATAGAAAAATCCTGATATATAAAAGGCATAGTGTATTAAATCCAGCTTGACCTGAAGCCATGTGTTGAATACCATTATTAGGATCTGTCCTTAATAAAAGGCTTTCCATTTAGTTAGTAAAATTTGAGATTTTACTAATTTTGACTAAAGTTTTTTCCATGCTTGAAGAGCTGGTCTGCCCCATGTCAGGTGGCTCATGCTGTGTGATAAAGCTACAGCGATGAGAAGAGCGTTTTCATCCTCTACATCCAGACCCTAGGTCTGGATTCAGAAGAAAGGCAAAGCTGCCACAGGGCCCTCTATTTTCTTACAAGCCAAATATACAGGCGAAGAATCTGTCACCTCAGTGCTTTAGCAGCTGACACTGCAGCTGATCCATCCACATCATGGGAAGGTCAGTTAAATTGCTCTCAGTTTATTTCAAAAGCTCTCAACCCTTTTGCACAGACGTTGGACTGAGGAGAAATGACCACTCAAAACCAAAGGAAGTAAAGCAGCTGCTGCCATCCGGAAAAAAATTTGCTGTGAGGACAAAGCAGCTCACTCGTGCCAGCCACACAGTTATAACAATTTTTCCTGCTATTGAGAAATCTGTGAGATATTAAGCTCACTATAACAGCACTAAGATCTTCCCTTGCTTAAGTTACATCTTTATTTAGGGACACATCATTCTGGCCACAGAGTGATGGAAATATTTTTATTTGGTTTTTGCTAATGCAGAATGAGTAGCTAAAACTGAGGCAATATTAATTAACATATTCTGTTCTTGTAAATCAAGAGTGCCCCTGAGCGAGTAGTGCTTGTTCAGCTCTGGGCACCTATCTCAAGAAAGATATCATCAAAATACCATGTGGGATTTTGAAATAGACACTATTATAAAAATGGCAAATATAATCCAAACAAAGATGGAAAAGACTGGGACATTTTCCTTTAGGGTGATAAAACTTAATCAATTATATTTGTATTTGGAACCACTTTTATAGTGAGTGACAGAAAAAGGAATGTGATGAACACTTGCTGACCCTTTCCTTCTTAGCAAGAGAAAATACACAAACTTTAGAGCTTGGAAAGAAAACTCTTGTGGCATATCATCAAGCTGCAAGTGCTACAAGACAGCAGTGATGCCAAAATTTAAGCAAATTAAAGAATACAATTTTTTACTTTTAACTGCCACTCTGAATTCATGTCCAGACAGAGACATAAAGTGAAACTTTGACAGACTAAAAGGCTTCCCACGTCTGCATATTAAAAAGCCTGTAATTACTGAGGGCTGGGAAGAGGCTGTGTACACAACTTTTTCTGTGAGTATTTCGTATCACTACCGAACACTGGACAAGAGCTGAAAAAAAAACCCTCAGGTGAAAAACATATATTATAAATAATGTCTTCTTGTAGCTATTTTGCAAGAAGTTTATAGAAATGTGAAGAAATACCGTAAGAGAATAAAAGACACTTCACTAGTTATTATAAATTTTCTCCCTTTGGGGAGGTACATAAAAAACATTTAGAAAGCTATCTTGATATAAAAATCTTGAAAGATTGTTCTTTCCTCATAAGAAGCAATTTATTTTGATGTCTCACAAACTGGGTTTTTTTTGAGTATATAATACATATATGGAACAATTACAGTTTAACCATTTACTAATGGTTATATGAATAAATCATCATATCTATATTCCCATGATTCCTTAAAGGAAACTGCAGCAGCTTTAGCTGCAGCACAATTTTCATTAAATCACTCAGCTGCACTGTCTTACCTTGCAATTGTCAATCCCACTTCCTTTGTTTCACAGACTCTTATTCCAAAATTAAAATGTCTAGCAATTCCTTTTGCCTTTATTACAGTAATTTTAAACTGGGTCAAAAGAAGACTTTACTTGAGTAGCTCAGTTAGCTCTAAATTAGTAGTGTCACACTGAGTTCTAGGTGGTGAGGTGGATTAGAGCTCCCTTTCAGCACAAGGCTGCCTGTGAAAGGAAAACAATTAATGGATGGATTAATTAATTAATCAATGGATGTCAGTGGCTTATTTATGAAGTCACCTTAGAAAGCAGAGAGCAAGATGTAAATCTGCTTTATGGCATCTTTTCCTCCATGACTATGAGAGAAGTAAGACGAAACCTAAACCAGGGTGTTTTGTTTTGGCACGTTTGTGGTAAAAAGGTGCATCTCATAATATTTCTAACTTTACCTATTCACACAAGGTGGTGTCCATTGGATTAAGTGATTGGCGGGAGCATCAATTTAACTGAAAGCCAGTTAAACGGCTTTTCCTCCCTTCCTCCAGGTCAGAAAACCGAGGCTGATACTGTTTGCTGTTGTCAGTATGAGCCTACAGGGGTACAATCACGGCAGGCCCAAGGGAAAAGGAGCTACCCCTGAGCTCTCTCATTTTACAGCAGCCATCACCCATGGCTTATACACTGGAGTAAAGCTTAATGTAGTTCCAGATTGAAAAAAATTACACCAAAAACCTTTTATTCTAGAAACATTTTTAATTTCACTTGCATATTTTAACAGAAATACAATATGCTAGCAGCAAAATAAGAAGATTTCTGTTCTAACATTTCACAATACATTAGTGTCTAGATCTCCGTTTTTCTATTAAGGCAGTTTGCATTAATTAGAAAGGAACTCTGAATACTACAACAGTATTTCCAAATACGTACAAGTCACCAAAAAATAACTATTAGTATTATTATCACAGGAAAAAAACCCCCACAATACTAGTAAAAATGTAAGCACTTGAAGGTAATGCCTTTAAACCACAGAAGGTACCGTCTTACCATTCCAAGACCAAGTAAACACATGAAGACATTAGGTAAATATAAAAAGTTAATAAATTAAGGCTTTGTTCAGTCAATATTTCAAATGTTCATGTTCTGTGAAATTTATATTCAAGTTTGAACTAGCAGTTAATTTCAAGTTGTACTTCCTAAATGAAGAGTTCAGGCTGAATTCTGTCTCCCCCACTTCAAGACTGCATCCAACCCCTTAACGCTGTTTTTAAGCACCATTAATTAATCCCAGCAGAGAACAAGCAGGTATAGTTTTCAGAGCAGGCCCAGCACGTTCCTCAGAGAAGTCTCTAATCCCACGTGTAGTTCAGCAGGTGCCACCAAAGTCCTCCCTGTGCTACACTGGATCACTCGAGCCGTTCATCCTGGGAGAAGTGTTTCTCAATGGACTTCCCTGCCAGGTGAGAGCATTCCAGCTTGCCTACTCAAATCTGAACACAGGGGAATGGGACAGAAGGGCTGGGAGAAGCCACAGGTCCTCCAAGCCTCCTCCCAGCAGGAAGCTGCCAAATGACTTTTGGGTTTTGATCCGTGATACTTTGAGTCATGCAATTAAAGCATCCTCATTGAATGCAGCTGCTATGATGGTGAAACATTACATTCTCCTCTACTGCTGGGAGCAGCAGTTCCTCCAGGGGCACTGACTTTATTGTATAGCTGAGCTCTGTGTTCCCTGGGAGCCTGCAGGTTTTATTGGTTAAACCAACTTACTTAACAGAAGATGCAAAAGCACTAATGGCAATACAGAAGGGGGAGGGGAAAGAAAGGCAAAGTAACAAAAAATACCATAACCTGAATCAACTCTTTCATCATAACAGGGATTATATAGTTCTGAAGGAGATTAACAGAATAATTAATGGCCTTGTTTGCTTTGTGGTGGTCACTGCAATATCATGAACTGGCCCACATGAGTCTAATTTAAGGATAGATGTAAAATATCAACACAGCTTAATGGAGAATATTGAACAACAGGTTGCATTTTACTCTTCAATATATTAAGCTTGGCTTGCAAAGATACCTGCACTGAGGTGTTACCCACAAGAACCCTGAAATACTTTCTGAAAACAAGATGAACATGTAATTTTCTTTAAAATATCATCATAATAATTTCAAGATACAGTATTAGTAGGGATTCAGCAAGAAACATAGCTGTTTGCCATCTTACTGAAAGTTTTAAAGGCTCTGGGATAAAAAGGACAGAAATTCAATGGCCTGCCTGTTTGCTTTTCCCCACCCCCTACCCACATCACTGATGTACTAAAAACTTATCACCTCTCTCTACAAACCTTACCTTGCATTCAATTTTAAAAATCAATGATCTGGAATAAACTGTAAAAATCACTTGCAATAAATTTGCAAAGGACATGCAGACTGCTGGAATAGTAAAGAATGAGGACAGGTCACTTAGAGCAATCTGGATCACCTCATGAGCAGTATTTTAATGCTAGTAAAATACAACCTGTATTTCCAAGAAAATATAGGGTAAGATGATAAGAGGATGATGTACCACATTCTTGAGAAAGACTCTGAAGAGGACTTGGCCCATAACAGTCAGCATCCAAGGCAATGCTTCCACAAAAAAAAAAAAAAAAAAAAAAAAAAAAAAGATGATGCAATTTTTGAGGAAAAAGAGAGAAGGAGATATTCATCAGAGCAAGAGGATCACATTATGGCTCTATACAGTCCTGATGGATCACTATTGACATGTGGCATCTAATTCAGATGTCACCCTTCCAAATATTTCTGTACATGAGAAATACAGAGAAAAACATGAAGATTAATTAGTCTTGGATAACATTCACTGCCATAGGAAAGTTAAGGAATTCAGTACGTCTCATCAGAGAAAAGGTTAAAAGGGACATAATCATGATTTATAACTACACACAGGCAATTAGAAAAGCTGATACTACAGAGATCAATATAAGCAATCAAATGCATAAAAAGACCAAAATAACTTAAGGTGGAGCTACAAATGCAAATAGAAAATCAAGTGAAAAATGTACCTGGGGTAATTAAGTATTGCAACAGGAGGTATGAGTGAATTCTCATCACTTGAAGACTTCCAATTAATATTAAATGCCTTGCTAAAATACATATGTTCAGTTCAAAACAAAGCCACTGAATTTAACAGAGAAACTGCTGGCTGAAACTCAATGGTCTGTTGAATTTAAAAATAAATCCTCATTATGGTGCCTTATTTCCTTATAAATGTATGAGATTTTTAAAAAATATATCTACAAAATGAAAGGGAGTTACCAAGAAAAGGTGTCTTTTTCTTTCTGAGCACAGAAACATTTAAGGCTAGATTTAAAGCTAAATAAACTGCAGCTGCATTTTGGAAAATATGCTTCACCCCCTCCCAATTTTTCCCATTTCTTGTTCAGAGTTCTACAGTCCACTTAGTTGACTGTCTGATTTACATAATCATGTAGTTTTTCTTCAGTTTTTCTGTTCCTATTTATAAGCCATTCACAAACCATCCACTTAAGTAACAGCATGATTTATTGTAAGAATGATTATGGTTGTTTCAGAGGGAAAATGGAACGTGATTAAATGAAGAATGAACAAGGACAGTCTAGAACAAAGGGCTCTAATCCTGCAAATGGATTTGTAAATGAAACTTGCCTCTCAACCCCATCCCAAATGAACTACTGAGGGAATTCAGCAGATACCTTTACAACTGTGAGCCAAGAGCTTAGCTGAAGACACAAAAATTAAATAAAATAAATCAACTAACCAACCAATCAACCATGCCCACAGTATCTTCTGGAGAAATGGTAAAGCTCCCAGGGCCATCCACACTTAGGGAAAAAAATAATAAATAATGAACAGCATGTATACAGTTCCTGGAATGACCCTCTCAACACAGGTCTAAGCACCAAGTCTCCAGAGAGAGAACTGCAAGCAGACCTTTGCCCTTGGATAAGTTCCAGCATCTGAGACAAATGCATCAACCAAGGAAATGGCTGGGTATTTAAGCTGTGGATCCAAGAGAACACAGCTTTTTCTTATGCAGTAGATGCATAAGGTGCCACAGAGACCCTAACAACCCATACTTCTTACAGAGCTGGTGAACGGTCTAATGAAAGAGTATCAAAGTTCAGTATCTTCACCTGAAGTGCTTATTCTCTCCTATGGCGGAAAGAACAAGTGGTTAAAAAACCCTGTTTGCTTACCAGTTTACAAACCAGTTCCCTACCAGGGACAGCTGAGAGGCTCCATAAAGGCGGAGCTGTGTTACAGACCCACTTTTGTCAGGAAAAATAACCCTAAGATGAGCACGTGCACAAACCCCGCAATTGCTTTTAAACACTGTCTTAGCCCAAAATAAACAGCAGTGATGGAGCACATTCTTGCTCAAAGACAGATAACCCTGGTCCATTCCAATTGCACATAAGCCAGCAGGAACTTGGGAAATCCCACACTAATTGACAGAACTGCCTCAGAAATTCGTATGGAGCTACAGAGCCATTCAGAACAGCACAAGAGCATGCAGCAAGCATGGAGCCCAAGAAAATCAGCTTTGCAAGATCTGTGCTGAATATGTGTGAATTCCCACTTAAGTAGTCTGAGGAGCTGTGCATGGGCTAAGCTGAGGGACTGGTAGAAGGCACTGGTAATATGCCTGCTGTGGGGACAGCTGAGGTTACCCTGAACACTATGGTTTTTTTTCAGGAGGAAAGTACTGAACTTATTGTTTTCAGAAATAGCACCTTACTCCAGACAGAGAAAACCACCCCCCCCATTCTAGTGCAATTATTTAGATAAGAGCACTAATGAATACAGCTGAGACTGCAGCCAGCAGTAATGCCCTGGCTTATAGGAAACACTGAGCTAAACACTAATACCTACTTTTAATGAAGAGTATTAGGAGAAGGCTGAGAAACTTTAAATTCCAAAGAATCCTCTAAGCTAAATATGATGCCTATGGATGCAACCAGGACCTGGGGTCTAGTATTTCTGTGATGCCTTTATGTCTAGGGGTTGGTACTGGTTTGGTTTCAGACTTGGTCTTGCTCACCAGAGAAATAGGATTTCTCAGGCCAGCTAAACCACTTCTTCCACAAGGACCAATTTTGCGAGGAGGGGCAATGGGGGTTTGCAGCTGCTGCGTTTTTGTAGCTAACACTGACTCTAAGGAAGAGCCACTGGCAGGTGTGTGGTCAGGCTTCCTCCAGTTTTCCTTGCCCAGCGGCTCTGTGTTCACCTGTGCTTCTGCACTGCATGGTGACTTATCAGAGGGTGGAGGCGGAGCTCTTCTTTTCTTTCCTCTGCTGTCATTAGGACTTGCAGTATCTCTTTTTGGGTCCAGATGCATGTTTTTCTGAACAGCCATCTCATGAGATCCATCAAAGAGTGACGCCCAAAGGGCTGATGCAGACTCTTGTTGCTGACCAGGAAGGAACTCACCATTGCTCTCTTCAATTTTCCTATGGATGATATCAGCTAAGCCCTCAGGTTTCACTGGAGAATCAATGCCTGTAATTTTAAGGGACAGCAATTAACCCAGATTAAAACACCACCAATTATTTTACTTCTATCTATTTTCTTATTACTACTCAGAATACAAAGCTGTATTAACTGTCTCACCAAGTCTGAACTACTAAGAGTATTTATTAATGGATGAAATGGAAAATATTACATATGCTATCCAAGAGAGAACTGAGGTGACAGGAGGGAATTATTTTTGTGACAGCTGGCCTTGAGGCAGCAGGATAGGCACTGATATTTCTTTCCTAGTAAAAGAAAAAATAAAGTACTACAGGGAAACCTGTATGTATTAGTTATTAAATACATTTTGTTGTATAGTGCTTTGAAAATTTTGTTTCACAGGAGGCCCATGAAAGTCTGACTAAATAGTCTTGTGCTGCCAGCTTGTAGAAAATGGGACATCTTCACATATATAATTTTTCTCTATGTGCCTTAAGACTGCCTTGCTCCATTTCTTATTCTTCTTACTGGGTTTTCCATGTATACTGCAGTAGTACCAGCCTCAAACAACAGTAGTACCTGATTTTCAATAGAATCACAGAACAGTTTAGGTTGGAAAAGGCCTTTAAAGGTCACCAAGTCCAACAGCTAACCCTGCCAAATCCACTACCAACCCATGTCCCTAAGCACCACATCTGCACATCTGTCTTTCAAATACCTCCAAAAATGGTGTCCCCAACACTGCAGCCTGTGCCTCTGCTTGATAACCCTTTCTGTGAAGAAATTCTTCCCAATATCCAATCTAAACCTTCCCCAGGGCAACTGGAGGTTGTTTCCTCTTGCCCTATCACGTTACTTGAGAAAAGGGACTGAGCCCCCCTGGCTATGCCCTCCTTCCAGGGAGCTGTAGAGAACCATAAGGTCCTCCCTGAGCCTCCTTTTCTTCAGGCTAAACACCCCCAGATCCCTTAGTCACTCCTGATCACATGTGTGGTCCAGACCCTTTCCCAGCTTCATTGCCCTTCTCTGGACACACTCCAGAGTGTGTCTGGAAATGTCTTTCAGTGTCTTTCTTGTAGTGAGAGGCCCAGAACTGAACACAGGATTTGAGGTGCCTCACCAGTGCTGGGTACAGCACTGATACTGAATTTGATACTACAAATTCTATATATAATCCAGGAAAAAAATTTAGTATTAAGGGTGAAATGGAGTTTGTGCTCTGCTCCTCACTGAGGTACATGTGTATCAGTGGAATTATGTTACCATGTTACCTTTGTAAAGCTTCTGTTTGGTTCATTTACTGCATTTCTACTCTGCATTCACAGCTTAGATAAAACTTGACTGTTCAGTGCTCTGATGCATGGTAACTCAGTGACCCACATGGCATTTTGAGCATCATCACAGCTCCATCCCAAGCAGCAAGCAGGCAGGCATTTAGACTTGCACAGTGTTTCTCAGTCAATACTGCACGGGAGCCAGTAAAACAAAGTGACCTACTTTTTCTAGTCTGTAAATATTATTTCTGTAACAAAACTATTAAAAAAATCCTGCTGCATACCATTTTTCTCTGCAAAAATACAAGTCCCAGATACACTCTAGCTAGATTTTCCAAGCGTATTTTTCAATATCATTACCAAAGACCAAAAAAATTAGGTAAGTTATGCTAGGTAAGCCTTCAAATAGCTGTAAGAACAGCAGATTAATTTAATGCAATTGGTTTGCAAGCTGGACTATTTTACCTTTACATTTCCTGAGTTGTATACTACTCTTACCATGAGTGTTTATTTCTAGTGACAGCTGTTTTGAGTGTGTTTAGGGTAGACTGCAGATTTTTTTAGCTCAAGGTATAAAAATGTATTAATTATTTGCATTATTACACATTCCGATTTAATACAAACTCCTTGGTATGCAGTTATGTTGCTCTTTCATTGTCTGAATTGTCCTTGAAAAACTCAGTGTTTCACCACCAACACCAGAAGCCATCTGAATTCAGACAATGTTGTTTCTGTTACTCTGCAACTTGAAAAGGCAAATCCCACTTACTCATATCATGGTAGACGGAGGTCGCTTCCTTTGTCAAGAACAAAGGTGGTTTCCGTGGTGACATAATCTCAATTTTCATAAGTTCCTCACAACAATGCTTCCACTGGCCTGAGAGAGAAAAGAGAACAATGACTGGAACTTAAACACATCAGCCTGGAAAAAAAATGGAAGTTACTAGGTTGTGTCAGGAAACTATCTCCAAAGTAATACTAAACAGTGAGAATTTACTTTTGTTTAGCAGGAATGCTCAGGATGTGTTTGTATTTTCACCTCTGTATTCATTCTCTTAGCACAAAGGTCATAAGATCCTAGCTGGAATTTAAGCCTCCCAGAATTATTATTACACTATGATAGCTAAAGATCATAATTTGTCTTCAAATCCCCAAACAGTATAAAACCAAGTGAAAAAGAATAGTAAAAATGTAAATTTGGGAAGCTTCATCAACATAATTCAACAACCTCCAATATCCTGCAACCTGGATGTTATACAGCAATGTTACAATGCTATGGCAAAGGAACGTTCTGGTTTTAATAGAGGATAACTTGCCTTTTATCCCTTAGCAGACAAGGAAACCTCTTTTTCTATTAATAGATTTTGACCTTAAGGAAAACAAGACACAGTAAAATTACTTTGTTCATACCAATCATTCCGAGTTTTCTGAGCACATTAATTTTAAGAGAATTTTAGAACCAGGGAAGAAAAAAGGCATTTAAATGCCAAGTGACCCATTTTTTCAGAATCCAAGGAAAATGTCTCAAAAAATCTGTGGGTCGTATTCTATCTATAATGAATAAGAAGTAGATATTTTACCCTACTCTACAGATAATTTAAAGAGGATGCCCTAGTTTTTGCTTGGTGTGTTTCTTTAATTGATAGTGCTTTTCTCATTGTAAATCAAAGTTAGAAATTACTGGAAAATATGACTATGACACTGAGTTTCTACAACCTCAATTCAATTATTTGATTGGTGTTGTCTCTGACTAAAGACTGATATTTCATTAATTGACCTGGTTTTGTTTTCTGACCTGATAAAAATGCCTATCAGGAAGCAACTCTACTTTGTCAATAGCAGCATAAAAGCTGACAGTCTCTACTCTCAGTAAATCTGTGAGTCAAGCAGAAAGCAGAGAAAAAAGACACATGCAAATTAATCTATGTAATTTTTATAGTAAGGATTTGGTGATAAACAAGGAATACAGTATACTACTTCAACAGTATTTCACACCAATAAATGAGCTCCCTCTGCCATGTAAGATCAGGCTTGTTCCAGGGGTTTGCCAAAGGATCAGGGTAACACTTTAACACCTGTTACAAAGCTGAGGTACAGCTTTTACCAGGTCCAGGTAAGCGGTGTGTATTTGCCCATCTGGATGGAGTGTGGCTGGGTGAGCGTATTCCCATGTGACGAGGGCTACCAGAACCTTTGAACTACAACAGAATCAAGCAATCCCTATTACAACAAACTGTAATTTAATTCATCCATGGCACTGCTGAGCAAGGAAACCCCAAGTTTACTTGTGACTTCTTCCAAGAGCTGGCAGAATCTGCATCCTAGCCAAGGCCCCACACGATTCCAGCATCCTCACCAACTGTCACTAAGGCTTCCATACTAGGATTTTATACTTGTAGGATCTCACCAAACCAACACACCACTGACTGGATGCCCAGGCAGAGGTGGACTCCTCCCACTACAGTGAGAAGGAGGAAGAGATAGTGAGAATTTATCAGTCTTTAAAAACATTATCAAGAACACTGCTAAGAGAACAAGTTTTTTTGAGATTGATGGACATATTCTGCCTCTGATTTCCTGCAAGAACACATGGACTTTGGTTTAGTCAAATATTTGCCTTCCAACGACTTAGACCACCACCCAGTGTTATCCCAGAGAATATATTTCTTTTCATTCCTGCAAACAAAGGCTTATGAGGCAATTCCAATTCAAATTGCTCAAAGATCCCTTTGATGTTACATAATGCTCCATTCAGAGGGCACACTGCCAGCACTGCCTGCTTACTTACTCAGATCATAAAAGTGCTGCCAGAAAGCCTCCATCCACTGATGAAGTTCATCCCTACTGTCAGCAGCAAAACGTTGCGTCACACCCTCTCCAGACACGGGGTTGATAACAGAGAAGGTATTACATCTTCTCTTGGAGTCCTTATCCACAGCTCGAATCCTGGTTTCCTAGGAACAACAAACTGTGGTAGTGACTTATTGCTTCACTTGACTGGCATCAGCTTATGGCCAATGACAGTGTAAGGAAGGTAGAATTTGGCCTTTTGTCTACTTCAGATTAATACCCAATTAAAAAAAAAGAACTAACGTCAGGAACAAATTATAAAAATGTTTTCTCATAAAACTATTAAAATGGCATAAAACATGAAAAATAAGGGAATAAAGCACAATTATTGCAGTCCAGTCTGAATTACAGAATGTACTGTAATTCTGTGTTCCCCCTCTCTCTACCTTGACCAGCTCATCTCACACTGCTCACTATTCTCCACAGCAGTTTAGTGAATAATCTACAATAACAGCACGCAGCTCCTTTTCTCCAAACGATTCAGATGGACAATCACATTATTACAGCTACTATTTACACATCCTACTGCACTTCTGTGGGCCAGTTTACCCACTGCAATGTAAACTTGTATCAATTTAATGCTCATATTAGTGCATCAGGACTTTCAGGGTAATACAAGAGTGACAGGAAAATTAAAAAGAAACTTACTTAGGCCATCTTTAAGGGGGCATTTGTAGCAATAACCCATACAGTTCTACTAGAACAAGATTTTGCTCTAATAGAAAAAAACTATTTCCCATTTTAAAATAGACATTTTCGTTTTAACTTAATTAGGAAAAGCTGCATAGAAATAATTAAATGTGTATATATATCCAAAAAGTATAACACAAGTCTAAAAAATCTCTTCAGATAGAGTTAGAAAAGCTCTCAGATTACACAGCAGCACTGTTAGGGTTTTTCCTTCTGTTCAGGGACATAGTTCAATGGCTCTAGACTAGAACCAGTAGTATTTTCAGAGTATTTACTTTCTTATGGCATTACTGCAATTAAAAAAAGTTATGGCATTACTACAATTAAAAAAAAACCCAAACCACTTATCCTTAACTTAGTGATTTTTTTTTGTGTGTGTGTAAAATGCTAAAAGCTTTAAGTCTAGCTAAAACACAACTAAAATAATTCCAGAACGCAACTGGTCAACATTGCTATTCATCACAACATGATGAGCAAATTAAAACAATTAACATTACTTTATTTACAGAAGTAAAGTAGAAGCCCTGGGAATATCTTTGCACAAGTAACTTGACCTGACTGAAGAAGCAGCAGCCCATTACAACACTGCTCCTCAGAGGATTTCTGGCATACCCAGGAGAGCAGAGCCATGAGTTTTGGTGCCAGGGCACCAGCCGGCCCCCTGCAGCTGGCCAGCCCCAGCGCCCAGCAGGATGTGAGGACATCACACACAGCACGAGCATGCACTGCACCCTGCCACACCAGGGTATCCCTGGCACGGGCAGTGCCCAGCATTCGAAGGAAGCCAACAATCTCAGCCAGGGCTGTGTTCTAACAGCTCCTGTCTGGATGGACAGTGAATCTGACCACAAAGGTGGCTCCTCAAAATACAGTGAGGACAGAACAACCAGTTCCCTTCTACACTACTCAACCAAATGTCAAACATCTGCTAAAGACGTTAAACATACACCTACAGAAATTAAGTTTACGCATGGGATCCCATGGGGATAAGCCTAGTTCCGATACTCAGAAAAACAAGAGTTACTCTACAGACCATTCCCCAGATTTTAAATGCATTACTGAAGTAACCATTTGAAATACCAACAACTGCTTGTAGCATATCTGATGGATATGTTCATTTAAATTCTTCTGTCTAAAAATAGGAGATGAAGTAATTCATCCATCAGTGCTCTATATCCCATTAACTCAGGTAACCATAGATACCAGCAAAAAATGAAATCAAATAGATTAACATTTGACAGGTAAGAACTTCAAGCATACCATACACACAAGTTTATTTAATGATGTTTGCTGCAGGTTTTATCCCACAACTGTGGTATTATTCAAAGGAGATAAATCCTCAAGCAGCAATCTGTATCTGATGCTTGAATATTTCAGCAGTCATACAAGACGCCATTACAGCAATGGGCTGATGAATTTGTCAGGCTTGGGTGAATTACACGACATGCCCAGTTCCACTAAATAAAAGCAAAACCCAAAACAGCAAAAAGCTATTAAAAGAAAAACAAAAACAAAACAACCAGAAAAACCATCCCAAAAAACACAACAAAAAGTGTTTTAATTTACCATGTTGTAATAATATCTTTCCCAGTCTTATAAAAAAACTGAACCAACTCCGCTGTAGCAGTTGTAAAGATGAGAACAATCAGTGGATGGCAATAGGAAAACAATTGAATCTTGAACTCAAGTGACTCTTCTGGGTAAGCTAAAGCGAGTTTTATATTCTTTATGCAAAAGATTGTTTCTTTGAAGGTGGGGAAAGACTAAGAGGGAAAAATACATGGTATTTACATATTTGTAAATATCAACCTTATTCTATATTTTTCCCCACAAATAAAATCTCTTTGCCTGATAATACCTCTCTGAAAAGCTCATATTTTAAGCTAAGAAGAAGACACAGGGATAGTGAGAACTTTTTTACTGCTGAGGTACAACATGTTCCTGATAAGCCAGTCTTGACAGCCTATGAAGCACTGGTTATGAAGACCATTTTAAGATATCAAAACAAATTACAGTTCTTAAAAATATTGAATACCCTAGAGCCTCAGTTCTGTGTATCTATTTAAAGATTAAACAAATCAAATCACATATAACAAACTCTCTTTGTGTTTTTAGTACAAAAAAAATAAACCAAACTGAAAATCAGTACAACACTGGAAACAGCTATAACCTGTACATGCATTGGTTTCCGTTGTAATATTAATAATTTCCATGAAATTTGTTTTAGGCAAGCAGGGAAAAATGGTTAAATTTCTAATTATAGCTTTCAAACACATTAATTGACCAAAATCTATCAGCTAATATTTTGTCCCTTCCTTGTTTTGTCAGCTTGTACTAATGTGACATCCTCATGGCCACTGGCTGGTCAGTACAATGTGTATGACATGGATAAGCAATATTAGGATATCGGTGCCATTGTTCTTGGGAGCAATGCAGCAGCTGAAAATGTGGAAAAGGAGATAGCAATGAATGACCAGCAAGCATTTTGTGAAGCAACAGTGAGCCAATAAAGTAGCTTTCAAACTGCTCAATTTGAGCATGGTGTGGTTCAAGGATCTGGGTGTTCTACCTGCTTCCCCTGCCTGCATCCACAACCTCTTTCAAGTAACTACAAGACTAAACTGAGCAATGAATTATGAAATACTAGACATTTGGAGGTACTTAACTAGTCTGTGCTTTTCCAACATATTTTTACATCTAGGAAGGCTCTTCCTAAGCCAGCTAGTGGGATAAAGTCCTTACTACAGAGAATACAGATATTTTCAGGGCTTATCTCATTTCCCTTTGCTGGAGTTCCCCAACACATATAGTGAAGATTGCTCATGTTGCTGGCTCCCTAAAAGCTCACATGGTCTAGAACTGACATCCACATTCCTCTGCTCCAGCCCAAGGATGAACTCCCTGCTTCCCAAGAAATATGCATGGTTCCCTTGAAGCTACGCTGCTGCAACCATTGCCACATTTTCCAACCAAGTCCCGTACCTGATCTAGCCAGAACAGCTGTACCACCAAGGACTGTCATTCAAGGTAATTCCAGACTGATTTTGTCCCTCTGCTCCTGCTGCACTGATCAGCAGTGCTCCCATGACCCTGAGCCTGTGGCTGCAAACCCTTGCTCCTCACCCTGCTCCCCTCAGTGATCAGCACGGGCACAGAGACAGCCCTGGGCCTGCCGACTGCAGGGCCCTGGGACAAAGACTGCACAGACAAAATATGCCAGGAAGGAAACTGTGGGACTACAGCAATTTGAAGCAAGAGCCCAGAATCCCTCAAGCTTCAGGCACTGATGGCATAAAAAGATTTTTAATCTATGAACCAAACACAGTAGATTATGTATTCCAAACACTGAGCAACTAACGTGAACTGCTGGCACATGCACCAATTTACTAAGCTACCACATGTAGGCAAGGCCTTGATTTTTCATTTCAAATTAAAGAAAACTTGAAAAAAAATCAGGAACTGGCCCATAAAGAATATTTCTTCAAATTGGATTCCAGTAAATTTTCTTTGCTACAGAAAATATCATTTCTCTTTTCCTACTTAGTTGTGCAATATAATATGTTATAATCACATTTAGCTGGAACAATAACAGTAGCACTTGCATAATAGGAACTGCAGAACCATTCTTGCTCAACAGCAGCAGCAATGAAGTCATCTAAAGTTGAAGTAATGACTTTGCTGGTCTTAATGGCTTCTTCAAGTCTCAATTCAAAGGGAATTGGAAATACAGCTAACGGTGTGAACATTTTCCAGAGAATTTCTCATAAATCCAGATGATTTCATTACTTCTCAGAAAGTATCTTTAAATTACATGTAAAGGATCAGCTTCATGTTACAAATGAAAATGCCACATATGCAACCCTAAGAGATTTTAGTTAGGATGTGTAGAGGTGATGTTCAATCTCAACTTTCACTTTGAAATTGCTGTTTCTTTAACAACATGTAGCAGACAAATCCATACGATTAATCTGCTTTCATTTAAGCCATAAGAGAAATTTCATAACAAAGGAATCAAAAAACATCTGCAGGCATTAAGTTATTTTCAAGAGAAACTGTTTAAGTAGTAAAGGATCCAAGTATGTTTTCAATAGCACTTTTTTTTTTTTTAATTTCCATTCAAGAAGCATTCATAATCATTCTCCAGCAGCCTGATATCTTTGTAAAATGGTGTAAGATACATAAGTCATGTACCTTTTACATGTTAGCTTTAAGGATACCCTGCAAACATAAGGACAGTCTCTCAGCAAAGGCTTATCAAGCTGGATTTTAGGTTCTGAGTGCATTGGTTACTGAAAGGAGCAAAATATCTTAGTACAATACAGTTATTTTAAAAGGAAAAGCAGAATTAGGATTTAGACTAAAACAGAGAACCCCAAGGAAAGATATGAGGTAGCCTGATAATTTTAAAAATATTCCTGTAATGTTTTAGAATTATTTAGTCATTCTATAATTTACTAAAGTTTACCATTGCTTAACTGATACTGAGAACAGCTGGAAAACAGAATTATGGCAGAGTCTGACTTAGTGAAAGAGACTGAAGAAGTAAACCTACTTAAATATATATCACTGTATAAATATTTATTTAGTGTAAATATATAAACTGTTGGAAGAAAAAATAGCACTAGAAAAACAGGTAATTTTATTTAAGGAATCAATTTAAATCTTAGCAATTAGAAAAAACATCCTAACAGAAGCAGGTCACATTGTTATAACCCATTTAAATGTGTGGGTTCTATGGCAGTCTCACTCTGGACAAGAACGCAGTCATCTCTCCCAGGAACACTCAAGGCACCCAGGGCTGATTCTGCTGCTGTAAGAAGCGTTCTGTGTCACCCCATGTCCCCACATGTCCCCAGCCACGGCTGAGCCCCATGCTCACACCACACAGGCATTTGTGCAGCCGTGTATGAGCGGGGTAAGAGAAGTGGGGAAGGCAAAGGCAGAGGGGCAGAGCCTCCTGCTGCCCCATCAGCTGCCCTGTGCCCGCCTGGCAGCCGCAGCACAGCCGGCCCTGAACGCTCCTCTGGGGATCCGTGCTGGCAGCGAGCGCCTGGGGCAGCGCAGCAGCAGCACCCAGAGCTGAACACAGCCTCCAAATGTGGCGCTTACTTAGGTAACATCAACCCAGCTGTGCTATTGCAAATAACGTTTAACTCCTCTGCCCACCCTTATGGGATATTAACCCTTGATGCCTGCACCAAAACCAGTTTTTGAAAGCATCTGTTCTCTCTAATGCTTGCCATTCAAGAGGGTCCTTCCAATAACAATACTAATTTAAATATTACTTCAGATTAATTACTGTTTCTTTGGCCAAATAGTAAGCAACATTTTAAAATTACATTTTAAACTCAGGTTTTTTAATCAGGGCATGAACAACAGCAATAATATCATCCTAGAGAACAGAGCTTCCAAAGTTATTATGCTCTGGACAAAACCAGCATTAAGAAAAGCAGCTTATTTTAAGGCACTAAAATATTTTGAAAAATTTTCCATTTCTCCTTCTAATTAAGACTGTGGCCAAATAACACGTAACAACAAAAAAGCTTTTGTTGGAATTCCACCTTGCTGAGGACAAAAGTCTACCAGAGTATTGCTAGGGGACTGTAAGCAATACATTTCCAAGGGCTGTCTTACAGAACTGTGATATAAAAGGTTATTGCTTTTCCTATAGAAAAACACCCTCCTTTTTGCTTCTATGCTAACCAGTCTAATGCAATAGAAGGAATTTACATCCACAGCTAAGGAATGTTATGTTCCTGCTGGGGGACTGCAAATTTCACTGAAGTACATCCCACCCTCATTCTACTTATAAAACATTCTGCATACCAGCTGCTTAGAGCCCAAATGACTGCACATATTTCCTAAACTAAAAAGAACGTCCCCAAAATAATAAAATAAATTTTAAAATCCCAACAAAAGAAAAAAGAAAACAAACAAAAAATATCCCCATACAACCAATTTTACCTTGTTGATGGAAACTGTCAATGCTGGCTCCACTTTATCCTCAATTTCTTCTGGTGAGTAATAACAAAGGAGTTTGCCACCTCTCAGCACGCAATACAGCCTCCTCCAGCTTGTTAGACCTCCTACCATTTGCTAAGGGGAAGAAGTAGTCAGAAATTGCCAGACATACACCTAAAACAAAACCATATTGCAAGGTGCACACATATCAGCCCTGAGTGATCAGAATTTAGCCAAATTCATGAACCAATTCATTCCTGCAACTTTCTGGTGCAAAGACTTCCTGTTGCGGAACATTTCCATCACTGATTTCTGAAATGTTAGCAGTACTTTAAATGTCTTCTGGTGTTTTACAGTTTTTGCAGACTTGCCATGTGACACTAATAGTACAGAATCTGCTGGTTCACACAGAATGAAATTGAGATCTGGTGTCTAGTGTAAAAAAAAGAAAGCACCTTTATTAGCTACAGCAATTGCACAATAATAGAAATAAAACGAGTATTTCACTTTGGAAATACACAGTACATTGAACAAATGTTAAGAAAAGACATTTGTCTAGAATTTCCACTTTCTCAAATGAATTTTCTGAACAGCTTTCATAAAACCATAACAGTTTCACAACCAGTTTAAAGACTGTAATTCAGCACTCCTGACAAATGATGCAGACCCTCTGGCCCTCCACTATCACCTTCTCACTTGCCTATTTGTGCAACAAACAAAAATACAGAAGTAAAGTGAGTTCACACGAATCATTTCTGAAGGGATGAGTTTAATATGGCTCTGTTCACCAGCCTGATTCACCATGCTGTGATAGAAATCTTGTGGCAGCACAACGAGGATGTTCAAGGATGAGAGCCACAGGATTATTAGGACTGATGCCGTCAAGTACCACTGCAAACTAACTCTGAAACAAGAGCTGTACTTATCTTTACTAACAGCCTACGTCATTCATGCCAAGGAAACATTGATTTCTCCATGCTCAGCCACTGAAGGCACCTTTTGTGAATGTAACTGTGAGAGAGTTTCCCCCTTGCTCTAGGTAGAGCAGGTAAAAAACAACAGTTCTCAATACACCACTTCAGGTAAAAGCAAATGTTTTAACAATTGACTCTTAGTGACAGCTGTAAACAGCCCAGGATGCAAACACAAGCAAAGTCTCCTTACCTGCTGATTTAGAAATCCTGCCATCATGTCCCTGGCCATGCAGGAGGGCTGGACAACTAAACGGCAACACATGTTTCCGTACAGGGGTAGCCAAAAAGAGGATTCCTCTGGGGGAAAGGAAAAGGCAAAAAACAGACAGACACTCAGGTCTGAAAAATTGTCTTAAACATATAGCTGAGCTTTCTACATCTGTTTTTACATTAAGATCCTGAGTGTAAATAAGCATGTTTTCGTATTTTGAGGAATTAATGTGGGATTATATTAAAACTGATTTTTAGTCTTCAGGAAGTGTTTTTTAATTGAAAATGTTCATAAATTACAAAATAATTTCAAGTAAAAATGGCAATATTGTTCTGCAAAACAAGTTGTTCTTGCATAAAATGTAGCTCATTTCAGAGCTAGAAACTCTTGAAAGGTAAGTATGCTGGCCTTCTCATGTCCTGTGATCCCTGAGTCCATCCCATTGTGGCACACAGCTGTACTTATACACAAGCACTTTGCTTCAGATTGTTTTAATAAGGCTTGGAATTTGTATCTACTTTTGCCTTCAGCACTAGAGGAGCTAATTTAGGGTTCCAAGGAGTTTCTAATGAATTGGAATAGCTCAGCTCCACTATGCAATAGGCTCTCTTCTGTAATTAGAAGTAGGTAATGCAATGTTCCATTAATGTGACGCTGTCTTTGGTCAAGGTTTAGAAATGCTTGTAACGAACCAAAATGTCCAGGTATGTCCTTCCTCACCAGACTAAATTATGTAAATTAATGTCAGAAAAAGGAACTTCAAGAAGATATAAAGTACTAATAAAGAAAGGCTTACAAATAGCAAAGGTACTCAGAATTATTCATCCAACACTTCAAGAAATAAATGCCCCATAAATCTTCAAACCTGTACTTATTCAGAATTACTGAAACGTAAAGAAGGAAATTCCCTTTGAGGTGGTGTTTACCCCAGTAAATCATTTAAGTTCCCAGAAGTAACAGTGAGAGTCACACGTCTTAACAACTGGAGGATGGCTTATAGGAGGAGCTATCCTTGCAGAAAATAATGGACAAAGTACCAAAAAGTGAAAATACCACCATCGGTTGCAGTATAATCAGTCCCCCACAGTGTTAGCATCCAGCATAGACTGCAAGCACACACCCTTACATCCTGTGTTAAATCTGGGCCTCAAACAATCTCACCAAACCAAAGCAATTTTTCTCCTTCTGACTACAGAGGAACAAGCTGTTCTTCATTCTGATACCCTTCCTTGATTGTGAGGAAGGGGAAATAATTTGTATATAACTCCAACTCACATAAGACAGAGATACAAATGACAGAAGAAACTCCCAAATGAATTAAATTTTCATCTGGACTTGAAATTTTACTCAACATATAGTTTATTCAGCTGTGTACAGATGCCTGGTTTAGAGCCGTTAAATATTTTATTAAAGTTGTTCTATATTGAGTATCAAGAAAAATAATCTCTTTAAGCTCTTTAGTTTACAAGACTTTAATGCAAAATGTTACTTTTTTTTTATTGCCTTAAATTGATACCATATGTACTTACCATTTCCTGTAATGGTAAGGTTGTGGGTCCTGAAATTATCCTCAGCACTTTCCAGGCCCAAAGTGGTGTATGCTAGCAAACTGTACTTTGCTCCACTAGATGTGAAAGAAAAGGCATGTTTAGGACATTTCTGCTTCATGTTGCTTGGGCAGTAATTAAAGGGAGTCTAGACATGCCTGAGAGACCACATTTCGGAACAAGGAAACATCAAGGTGCAGGGCAGGACCTGTCAGTGGCCACAGATAGACACCTCCAACCTCTTCCCACACAACTCCTGTATCTCTGGTTCTTCTTGTAAACACTGTTCAGTCTGTTCCTCTCCTTCCTAGATCCTTATCTCCTGCCTCCATGTGTGTACCTCCAGTTCCTCCCACCCCACAACTTCCAGGCCAGTGCCATCATTCATTGCAACTCTTTCTCTTGCCTCCTCTCTGGGACCTGCTGGCCAGGAGACTTCTCATGTGGTCACTGCCTATGAGCTGGGCCAAACACAGGAATACAGACCGTGCTATCCAAACCCTCTGCACCCTCTGCATGCTCAAAACACCTCTCTCCTCTAGTCACACACCAAGTAACTTTCAATAGTTTTACAGCTCTTATTACTAGGCCTAAAGCAATTAGATTTGGTAATAGGTTCAAAAATTCCTAAAGTTAATAGAACAACGGATGACAAACTTTATCTGAAAATACAGGTTAAAAATTAAAAGGCATTATAATGCTTCTCCACGTTGCTGTGCTCTTTGCTTTGCCTATGCTGGCTACACTTTATAAACCAGTTGTTTATGTATGTATTTTTAATAGGATCCAATAGATTGATTATTCACAGGCAGAAATCTGTAAAGAAATCCTATGGTCAGTTTTGTAGCAGAAAGGATTTCTTTTCACTTATTGGACTTAAGGGGTTTCAGAATCTTTTATCTTAGTTTTGTATTTTGCCTAGGGAAAAAAAAGTATCACTCTTACAATTCAGCACAGTGCAATTGTGGAATGCAGTTCTTGGAATAAACTGGTATAAATTTAGTACATTAACCTTTTCTCTAAAATACTCATCGGACCAAGTAACAGATTTATAGTCCAGCAATGCAGTAGGAATTCCACCTGGCTAACGGCAGTTAGAACAAAGTTCACAAGAAAACAAACCCCTCCAAATCACTAACTACTCTCCCAACAGGATCTAGCATAAGATCCTTAAAATATCTTCCGTAGAACATCAGAAAGCTTAGTGGCGTAAAAGCTGAGAAGACACCATTGAGCTAAGATCATCAAGAATAATTTTCCATCTTAGTATTATTCAAGTTTTATTTTTCTTACTAGCACAGTGGGAACATACATTTTTCTGACCTTTGGCTCTGTGGATAAATAAGGAGAGTGTCTATGTCCCCCTAACCCTAACGAAAGAGGAGGAGGAAAAGTAGGAAGTTTGTTAGAGGGGAGGTCTGTTAGTATCTGTCTCCAGGGAACAAAGAGAAAATTAAATAAAATATAACATCCTAGGTGAAAAACCACTGCTATCAAGTACTTCAAGAGGGCAATCTGAACAAAAAACTCATCAGCATTTGTATATATTCCTGCTAAGCTGTTCCTTAACAAAAGATTCTTCACTGATTATGTTTGACCATGCAGTTGAGCAATGCATTGCCATTCTATTTAAACTGTACCAAAAAGTTCAGTTTCTTCTCACAGATAAAACTGCTGTGCTGATTCTAAAGTTACTTTTTTTTTCTAAAGCATGACTAATTACCACAACAACGTTGCCAAAAAAAATAGCTACTTCACTTTTAAAATATGCTCCTCAGTAACATTTTAATTCTAAAATACAAGTCATTCCTTTCAGGCAGCTGCAATATAATTTAGGAAAGTTTTATCTACAGATATTTTTCAGATTTAACTGGCTAATCAGGATTGTTGACTGTGTTTTTCCTTTGCATTTCAGAGAATAACTGCCTTAAATGGCAGTTTCTCTGTATAACAAAGAATAATCTGCCTGCTGCATCTCATTCAGTACTTTGCATATCTGTTGTATTTTCCCATGTAACAACTTCATAAAAAAAAAAAAAGGCAGAAAAGCAGCTCATCTCCACAACATGCCTGTAGCAAAGGCTCATTGTTAAGTCTGTTTACTGATCAAGAGACAGAGCCACCCAAGTTTCCATGCAGAGCTGGGTGTGGGAAGGTGTAATTATAACACACTATCAATGTATGTTAATTAAGACATCTTCAATTCCAGAATCTATTCCTGAATATTAAACCAAATGTTAGAAATCCCAGTCTTAGTCCATTCATTCAATGTGAGTGAAGGAGCAAGTAGAAGACTTGTGAAGTAAAAAAAAAAAAAAAAAAAAAAATCAATATGCTCAACATTTAATCAGATCTTATGAGATCTTAAATAATAGAAGGTAAAACCAAATATAACCTTCAGATGCTAACAAAAACTCAACCATCAAAGAGGCCACCAGATTAGACTGTGTACTTCCAGCAAAATGTCACTGGGGATTTGCCAAATCAAACACAGGACATGGAAGCTGCTGCACCTTCAGCCCAGTGGAGGACAATATATCAAACAACAACCAGGACACACAAAGGCCAGTTCTGCAAATGAGTAAACAGGCACTTAGGGAGACTCTCCAGTGATTTATCCAAAGAGCAAGCCAGTTACACTGGAATTTAATAGCAAAACTGCATTTAAAATTTTTCTTCTATGAAAAATGTGAAAAAGAAAAAAAAATATTTAAGCCAGAATTGAAAAACTAAGCAGGCAAAAGACTGCTAAATGAGAAATAATTAAGAAAGAATATCAGTATATTTCAAATTAACTAACTTAAGCAACCAATCAAGCCCTTTGTCACTAAGCTTTTTCAAGAAGTTCCAAGTCTGACAGTTTCCTCACTAACCAGAAAGACTTCTAAGCCAAGAAGTTTGAAAGAGAGGGATCACAGAGTTTTTGGAAAATGGAGAATTTCACTCATGTGTGCATTGGAAAGAAAAAGGCTTGTACAAATGAAATCTACAGAGAAAAGGTGTTCGCATAATATAGAAAGTTCACTTTTTTGTTGCAGTTTAATTTCCCCTGCTGGACTGGTAAAACTCTCTGGGAATACTTGAAAGATCTCTTGTAATCTTACAGTTTCTTCCCTTTTATAAGGGCTACATACCAAGGTCTAATATAAATCCTTGGAGGAAGCTATAAAAAAACTGACAACTTATTTTCTGCCTATAATAACCCATTTATTTCCAAACAACTATTTTAATCATCCAGCAATGCCATCATTTAACACTTCATTGTTCATTTAATTGTGTTAAGAAAATAATAGTCACTGTGAGATGATTATCTACAGTACAAACAACAAACTTCCAAGATGGAGGGAAGGAAAATTCAATTGAGAAACCAAAAGCAAAACCCTGGGGAGGAGGCAGCTGTTTAAATTGCCTACTGGTGCTTTTTCCTTAAAAGACAGGCAATCTATACCGAAGCAAAGAAGCCAGTGGTTATATCTGATTCAAACTGTGTCTAATGATAGTGTCTCACGGCTCAGCTGAAGCTGGTGGAAAGCACAGCCACCTGACATGATGCAGACTGAAAAATGTATTGTCATTAGGTGGAATCCACTGCAAAGTCAGTGATAAAATTTGTTTTATCTGTGGATAAGATCTGTTGGATGTCTATTTTTGAGTCAAACAGAAAAATCAGTTTGCAGTTATATCAATTCAACAAAGATAGAATATGCTTGAATGTTTCCTTGTAAAATCCCAGCAAATAGTCTAGATATGAAACTAGACTAAGACTAAACACCCAGCAAGAATTAAGCATTGATTCTTTACTGTCGGCCGCCAAAAAAAAGAGGAATTCCTTGAAAAAATTTCTTTCTAAAAAAAGTTAAAATAAACAAAATAAACCAATGCTATTAACATTTGCAAATTAGGTATTTGGCCTACTTAAATCCCAATGAAATTGAAGTAGCTGGAAAATATTAGTAGGCAGTTAATTTTTAAAAGGAAACAGGTAAATTATTGGGAAAAGCATTTATGCCTACGAACACTGAAAAGCAGTTATGTAATTTTAAAATGTCCTGTGCTAAAGTCAATTCAGAAATCTCCTGCTAAGTAGCCTGTAACTATAAAGTGCCTTTGGCAGTGCAGAGTTTTACTGAAAAGCTAGCAAGTGGAATTAGGGAAGAGGGTACAGGAGTGGTTTTTTCTGCCTACATACACAACTTCCTATTTCACACAATTTGTAACTTTTACACATATCTACCTGTCAATTATGAGCAACACTGGCTAGGTGCAAAAATAGTATGGGGGCGGAAGCAAACGGGGAAGAGGAAAAGAGGAGAGGTAGATGGACAGAGAGACACAGACAGACTGTACAAGTTCAACTTCCTCTAGAGATCAAACTAAAAATATTATGGAGTTTGCAAAGAACAGTGGATTTACCAGCTGGCTGGCTGTGGAGCACAAACATAAAGGCTGCTTGTGTGTTTCAAGATCAGAACCAGGCCCCAAGGCTCAGCGACATGGTTGGAATTCACACCTACTTTCTCATTTCCTATTTAAAATGTAAATTTTTTTTCACTTGGGCAAGTAGAGAAAAAAAACAGTTTCTTGGCAGTTTGCCAGAAATTTACAATTATATTTGGCCTATTTCTATTTTAAAAACTATAAAACCAGAACATCAATATATGTGGCTTACTGGATGACTGGGTCAGCAGGCACAAGGGGTTCAGTGCTGTCTTCCTCCAGCGCAGCTTTGAGTTTCTTCCCTGTAGCTTTGCTGAGGGATGTTTTAAGTTTCTTTGCCAGTTTCTTAGGAGTGTTTGTTATATATAAAGACTCCTCTGTACAGCAGCTATACACTTCAACCTTCACCTGGAAATCTGGGCTTGCTTCATCACTGAAGTGGGGGAGGAGAAAATTTCAGAGCGTTTGTTAACAAACTGCGTATGGAGCCAAGGAATGCTGCTGCTTCTGCTTTATAGATTAAATAATAAATTTCTAATCAAGGGAAGGAATGCCATCAAATTCAGGCACAGATATACATTAATATGGAATTAAGGACTAGAGTACACAGTAGTAACAGTACTGGGGTCATGAGATGGATAACTGCAGCATAAACAATTACAAACAGGAAATTCAATATTTAGGTTAAAAACGGAAAAAACACCCACATTATGGAAATACACAGGCAAGACATTCAAACACACTTAAATCTGCCCTCTACTGTTACACAAAAATCACATGATTGAAAACCTAGCCCTGCATATGGTCCTAAATCAGATTGAACTGTTTAAAAGATATTTTATCTGCACCCCATCCCCTTCAAATTACTGAAAAAAAAATGCTATCTAATAAAATCTGTCATTTACAACTGAACTACCTATTGCTGAATCCTCTGGCTCACAACCTTTCTCAGTTTTCAGCTCTCTGATTGTCTTGTTCTCAAGCTTAGTCATCAAGCCAGGAGCCTAACCTCATCTTTCAGATACAAATCATGCCATTACACACATGCCATAATGAAATAATTCCAAAAGCTTTTGTATCAAGTCTTTCTATGCTTTGTGGGATACAAGACAAGTTAGGGTGCCTTTTCTGCTTTTGTTGCAGTGCTTCACAGAAAATTATAATGGTTAAGTCTCATAACTTTGAAGAAGCAGATTTAAGTCTTTATCCCCACTCTTAACTTGAACAGGTGTTTAAGAGAGTTTAAAATTTGTTTTAAAATCACTTTTCGGGAGTTTAATTTAAAGTTTTTTAGTATTTAAAGTTTCCCAGTCAGTCTTCCTCAGGAGATGGACTCTAAATCATTGACATAAAAGTAAAGGCAGGGAGTGGAGTCAAGCACATGCTCAGGTAGGTGTAACAGACATGAGGCGTTACATGAGGAAAGAGACTGTAACCTGCTGGACAGGATAACAATGAGGTGCAACATTTACACCTGTAATATCATAATGCTTGAAGGTTTTAGCATTAATTTAATGCTGTCCTCGAGATGTAAGCTTGTTTATTTCTTTATATAAAGAAAAATGCTTCAGCAGGGCAAAAATGAAAAGAAGCACAGATCAACTGTCACATCTATAACCAGCATCATTTTGCACAAAAAAAACAGCCTTCCAGAGATGGGGATCCTCCACCCACTAAAATGAACAGAGCTTCTACTGATTCCTTTGCCCACAGCAAAACCTAGTGGACCTCAGCCAAACTTAATCATAATCACATCCACCTGCAAAAGAAAACAGCAATATTTGTACTTCATTCAACAGAAGTAAATTATACTCACAATATGGTTACATTTTCAAAACAGATATCTGTTATTGCTTCATCCACAATAATCACCTCAGTATCAAAAACCTCAGCTCCCATTCTGAACAAACAAAACACTGCGTAGCGCTGTGATTCTGGAGAGAGTCACAGAAAACTTTTATCAGCCACATTGCACGTCACAATACTAAACACTGCCAGTAATCAATCTATACAAAATGGTAATTCAGACCTCTAAGGAATTGCCCTCAAATTCTTCCCACCAGAATTTTTAATCATAGGATTTTATGATAATTGACCTATCAAAGCTGCTGTATAGGTAAGAATAACATACACAAAGGGGAAAAAATGCCTACCTCTATTAGGAGAGAAAAAAAAAAAAGTTGAGTAATCAGGTATAGTGTCTGCTAGCAATTTCAAAAACGTTTAAAAAAGTGTAATTTTGTTTAGTAAAATTGACTTTACACAAAAAAAATAACATTTGATCCAAAGTCTGTATCATTTTATGAACGTGCTACATAGGATTAGACTATTTTGCCATGCTTTGCATCTCTGACCCAATTGAAAATCAAAGTGAAATCAATGCCAGGTGACAGCTGGAACAGATTTAGGATTAATCTCCATGACACAGCAAAATGCATGTACTTGAAGGCTATCCAATAATACCCTCAACACCAACAGTCAACTTTCATTTAAATTACTCATTGGAAACAGCCTCCAATATGCTCTCTCAAGTGCAGACAAGACATAGAACAATGTGTTTAATCAGAAGTTTCTCAGTTAACCATTTCATACAACATTCTTCTGTTGCTTCCTCTGGAATTCTTCCTCAGGTGGACTCTTAAGAGAGTAGGGTTTAAATAAAGAACCACAGGATTGAACTAACTCAGCTAACTACAACCAGCAACTTCAAATTACAAGCATTTACACAAGAAAGAGTAAAATACAGACGTAATGAAAGGTCAAAAAAGGGGTTGAAATAAGTATGAACTTCCTCATTCAGTTTAAATTTACAGGCATAAGCAATTGCTTATCAGAGTAATTAATTACATCTTACATACTTTCTTTTTTGCTGAAGTGGTCAGAGCCTTTCCACATTAATGGTATTCGAATATCTAAAGGGGGAAAAAAGAAGGAAGGGAGATTAAGTTACAGTCAATATTGTAAATGTGCAATCAAAACAAATTACAAAAAGTGTGTTGTTTCTTTTTCTGATGTTCTGGTGGTAACAGGGCCTTCCACCCAATGAACAGCATAACTATTTCAAGATTATTATCCACATCAAAAGAAAATGCAATAATTAGTTCAAAAGCATCATTTCTGTTTAGAAATTATGCTAGAATAAAGAATATTTTAAATCTCATTTGAAGGTACCTGAAATAACATTTCAGAGAAGTTGTGTAACATAGTTCTGAGAGGTATTCTCTGAGCCCATTATTATGCACAGATGTAAACCAAAATCCTGCTTACCTTGTGCTGAAAACCACTCATCCCACTGCAAAGGAAAACCTTCCTGTTTTAATAAAAAGATTGGGATACTTATACTGCAAACACTTCAGTCTTGTTTTGCTAACCACAGAGAAAATACCACTTGTAATCACATCCCAGTGAGAATTGTCTTAGTCAGCATAAAAAGAGTTTAGAAGTCTATTTTCTTTTAACACAAAAATATCCTTCTACTTCAGAACCACAGCAGAGAGGTAATTATGAAGCCATTATTTTAAATCATGCCTGTCATTTTAATATTAGGGAAGTATTTTCTTCACTGAATTTTCCAATTTATCTACTAAACTCAACACAGTACTAAATTACATTTTCCTCCATCTTAGAGGACTCAGGTGAAGACATAATGTTTTTTATTAGTCCCCTGTTAAAAGACAAAGCTGTGAGGGCTTTATAAATCCAAATCTGATTTCTGAAGTACAAGTGCTGTTTAAAAGTATATGCAATATATTAAGTGACACATGATGGCAGCAGTGAACAGCATGAACTCGGTTGTCTTGTGACAAAAATACTCAATATTGTTATAAAGAAGCATTGCTGACTCCAATGTTGTCTTCATATGAGGCTGATGGAAAAATCCACATTCATTATGCTGATGCAAAATAGTGCCAGTATTTTGGCATCAGACAGTCATGTATTCCTACTGGGGTTTACCCTAAAAACTTGTTAAGTGAAATCACATATAGTCATTCTGTCTCAGAAGTTAACTGAAAAATTCAAATTTCAGTTAATTTTTATAATGAGACATCTTACTATAAAAGCTGTTTCAATACTGAAACTTTCAAATTCATCTATTTTTAAGTGTTCATGAAAACAAATGAACTTTCAAGTGAACTACCAGCATACAGCTTTAGACTTCTAACTTCCTAAAAATCAATACATCACCATGTTCTGAAACTGCCTTTCACTTCTAAAGATGCATTTGCATAGCAAGCATTTCTAAAAATAGGGGGTTTTACACAAAGGGAAATAGTTTTATGAAAATCATTACAGAAGTCTATCTTAAACTTTTTAAGATTCATCTTTGTCAGAGACAAAGCACAGAATGTTTCTTTCCTAAAATACAAAGGTCTCAAATCCATTCATATGTGAAAACAGTTACAAATAAAAGCTTTTTCTATCTTTAATCATAGCAAACTCTGAATGACAATTTTAATGCGCTCAATAGACCTTGTTAGCAATTAGAGTTAACTAGATTAAAGATTACTTCTGTATGCCACTTCCAATATCTTGCAATGTGAAAAATTTACACCTTGGTCAGAAAATCATCAGGGTATAGACAATCAATCCTGGAACAAGTTTAACATGATACTTGTAAATCAGCTTTCAATTCATTCTTGGACTGAAAGAGCTGTCATTTATCAAAAACAAAGATCAATTTTCATACACCTTAATTTCAGTTACCATTAGCTGTAAATCTGTGTGGATGCAAACTGAATACATTCAAATACTACAATTAATCAAATTTGAACCCAATGATTCCTCTATAAAATTACTTTAAATTATGATAATGCTTTTTTCATCAACATTTGATGTATTATCTTCTGACAAAATAAATCGATTGGTACAATAACATAAATTACAAAATTTATTCAAAAATATGGAGGCTAAGTAAAAATTATAGAAGTGTGAAAAACTGTGGATTAAGGAATACACTTCCCACACAGTATCTGACATAGCTGCTTTCTGTAGGAGCATATTCCTCAGTAGTCCTGCACAGTTCTTCCCAAACTTTTGCAGTTGGTCACGATTGCCCTACTTTTTTGGTAATCGTCATCTGGCATGCACTAACTATATGACACGCTAATAAATTTATAAGTGGATGCATTACTGAGGGTAGAAAATCAGGTGACCTACAGAAAGAATCAATCAGCAGAGGCCAAGAACAACATTTAGGCTTTTCTGCTGTAAACTGGACCTGGCCAGGCTTCCTGACAAAAGTATCTGAAGAGTGAGGCATGGCAGCACCCAGCACTCCCAGGCTGGACTGCACAGAGAGGCAGTTGGTTCTTCCTCCTCTTCCCCTTGATCTCTGCCACGCTTCTGAGGACATCACCTCCAGTTTGGAGAGCCACTGTGCTGGTAACAGTGAAGAATCATTAACAGATGGCACCAAATACAGCGTGGTGTATTTCACCCCCTGTGGTCTTATTCCATAAAAAGAAAGCAACTAAAGCTTTCATATCCTGAGCAAGTTTTTCATACTAAAAACAGAGTTCTTAAAAAATTCTGTTTTTCTAAAGATAGTAGAAGTGTATTATACGACCCTAAAGCCTTCACTGCAGATGGCTCTCCAAATCTGAAGAAAGGTGCAACCACAGCACAGACAGGCAAACAGATGCTTTCATCCAGCTACCATAAGGAGGACAGACAGATACACATTCTGCAAACAGCTGTGCTGGCAAAAAACATTATTGAACCATGTGCTCATCATTCTTCTACTAGGAGTTACCTTGGTTAAAGATATATCAAAATATGCAGAATGTACTGAAACAGTTTCAGTAGCGAGCTGTTCTACACTATTTTATTCTTAATGAAGCAGGTCAGGGAGCACAAACAGATCTGTTAGCAAAGCTGGCAGAACAGCCACAGGACTGCTGGATGTAGTAACATCCACTACTGTCACAGGCAAACAAAACAACAAATCCACAGTGCTGAAGTTTGAGAACAGGCTAGAAAACAGCCCACTAGGAATGGCTGTTAAATGTCCTTGTTACTAGCCTGCATTGAAGCCATACCACTAGACCTTTGCTGTAGTAATGTAATCTACATTGCCTAAATAACATTTGCATACTAGTTATAATTCTGCTCTCAATTTGTTAGACATACCCTGTACTATCACTTCAAAGCCTGCCGTTGTGGGGAGAAAAAAGTTTTCAGCTCACACTTATTTAGCTGTGAAACGCATTCAGTGTTTAGTGGCAAACAGAAAAGAAGTATTTCCCTCTGTGGAATGCCCTGTGAATAAAATGGAAAGAGAGGGTAGGATCCTCAAAAGCCCATGTGTAACTTAAGCTCAAGTCCCCTCGCAGCATTAGAGGATTGATGCCTCTGAGCCACATATACACTTTAAAAATACAATCTTTTTTGTATAGTTTGTATTGCAAGACACTGCACAGCTCATTAGCTTCTATAATTAAGTGATTACCCTGGCCTCTTACCTGATATAGCAACCTTTGCTCTGCACGCCATCCGGTCTTTTGTCTCATTTTCTGAAGACCTCCAAAAAAGAAGAAAAAAGGTATTTGAGATTAGTGCACTTAGATATCTAAAACTCAACCCTTTAAACACTAAGAAGTGTCAGGATTTTCATATTATAGCTCATTTCAAATGCTTTTCTTTAAAGTTAATTTTGGTATCTCTGGTTTAAGATGAGAGTCATTAATTTCTTAAGCATAACCTGGAAGGAAGGTACACAACCTGTTTTAAAAATTCTCTAGAAGACTTTACTCCAAAGCATACGTAACCAGAGTATTAAAAGATTAGTAGATTCATCTTCTTTGTATTTTCCAGCTGCAACAGGATCAAATACATTATCAATTTTTCTCTTCTGTACATGTCAATGAAGATGCAACTTAATTTATTGATTCTATTATTTAAAGAATTGCCGCCTCCTCCTCTACTAATTAAATGACAGTTTCTATCTGCTACCAGTATCATGACTTCCAGAGGCAGTTAGAATATCTTCAGAACTCACAGATGATAGACCCTAGAAAACCCTAGAATTTTCTCTCTCTGCCATGATTAAGCCTTAAACAAATTCCAGTCTGAAGCAAATATCAAAAGAAAAGGACTCCAAATGGACTATCAACTACTAAAGGTACAATTGAAATGACTCTGTAGTGTGCCTCTCTTCTAATGACCTCCATGGACATCTCAAGCACCCCTGAGGACAGAAATCCAAGCAATGCATGGCAGTCACAAATCAAGTACACAATGCAACTGTTCAGATACCCCTGCCCTGTTCTGGACATGTACCATCACCATTCTGTGCTCACTGACACCAAAGACAAGGAGTTGACACACTTGATAACATTCCATCACTAAAATGGTAAATAAAAGATTAACCACTACAAAATTATTTATTTTATTAGGAAAAAGCAATACAAATGCAATAATTACAGAATACCACATGTATTATATGCTAGTTTTCAAAATCAGCTTCAGAATAGTGCACAGAAAACGCTGCTCTTTCCTCCACCTTTTCTCCTAAAAGGCAACATTCTGAAACCAAAAAGTAGTGGAACTGCTCCTACAGATACAATTAACTGGAGCCAAGCATATACTCAAAGAGTTTCTACACTAAGCTGCAATGTAGTATTTCAATAAATTATTAACCTGAGAGCAATAGTGTCTCTGCACTACGATTCTCAACATTGCACCCCAAATAAATTCCATTTAGACCAAAACTTTGTAACGTTATTCAAATAAATTCCACACACTTTAGCTCCTTCAAGAGTTACAATGTGAGAATATTTTCAGCTACTTCACTTCTCATTGAGCGCTACATTTATCACTTCGCTGTAGTTAACACAAGTGGCCAGCAGAGGGCACCAACTAACCACGATGGGGCCATTATTAAAGGACCATTGATAACAATAGAAAGAATGAAAAATACAAATAGCTGCATTCTGTCTTGGGTAGCTTTGTTTTCCCCCATCAGACGCGGCTAGGTACCTTTTTGTATGCTAAGGGTAATCAAGAAAATACGTCCATTGTGTTACTTGATACTAAATTAATGTAAAAAATAAAATCTACCCAGGAAAACGTAACTTGTATTTAATTTTCTAAAGCAAAAAGAAGACAGCGGAATTATTTTGTAAAGTAATGCCTTAAGGCAGCAGTAATTTATGTTTCAGAGATAAGGAAGGATTTAAATCCACAGTCCTAGACAGACTGCTAAAAATTCAGGTAAGTAAATGCCTGCTTCATGCTGCTCCCTCTGAATTTGAGCTGTTACTCACCGCTCCTCTGCCCTGCCCGGGCTGGGCTCCTTTGGGCCCTGCAGCTGTGCCCTGTAGGCCCGGATGCGAGCGTTGCAGACCATCAGGTCCTTCACAGCGCGCAGGAGCTGCTCCCTCTGCGTGCTCACTGCCAGCAGCCTGCAGATGCCTTCTCGCATGCGGACCTCAAAGTTGATCTTCTCTTGGGTGTCACATTCCTAGACATGCAAAAAACCCAAAGGATTAAATTAAAAACTAACTAAGAGTATTCTAACCTTTTTGCATCCTCTGCAGTTGGGATAGAGAACTCTAGGTTTCAATTATACAGCTACTGCAACTGTTACTGAATGTGGAATGGGTACTGAATGAGGAATTGTAGTTCTCTCTTCAGGAACAAAACAGATTTACTATAGCCATTATACATGCAAATTCCAAACCAAGATTAACTCACTGTACCATCTGAAAGTTACTAAAATTTTATGTGCCTCCATGTGTCATTCATAGAATAATAGCATATGGTTCTAGAGAGGGCTAACTGAACAAAGCTTATAAATCAACAACCCACTTTTAACAGTGATCCCTACTAAAATAAACTTTGAATTGAAGAAAACGTCTGAAATATTTTAAATCAGAAACTCAATCTCATCACCTCTTCAGTTATCTTTAAAAAAGGGAAGAAAATCTGGTTTTTTTCACTTATGGTTGATAAGAAATTCGGGTAACAGCAGAAGCAAAGAAAAAAGGAGAGTTATCCCAATACTCAACTGCATCAGGCCATGAACTGAAAAGTCAAACAGCTGTGGTGGCTTCAAGACTGTACAGGCATCATGTCAGACACACTTTTCATTCAAACTATGAAGTAAACTAAACATGGCTGGCAAGTCACTGGAATTCACCATCGCTGTATTTGGAAGGAGTGGGGGGGTTTAAGGTTTTATAAAATCTGCTGAGAAGTCAACTTTTCTCTGCCCGCTTTCACAGAAAATATTTTTGAATGTGCATTATTCCTCACTTCTGACTGCAAAGAGGTCAATCCACACCAGGCCAGGAAATAATTAAGGTGAAGGACCACAGACTGCTGTCTCCCAAAGGCCCACTAGATGCCATTGATGGTTGATACACATTACCTTGTTATGTGGCCGTCCCTGGCCAAACCAAATATTTCTGACATGTGAAGAACAGAGTGAATAACAGAATGCTGTCATGGTATTGCAGGGTTGCATCGCAAATACTTTGCAGGCCAGTGAAGAGCGACACTTTCTCATTACTAAACAAGAGTGCCTCAGTTACCTCTGGAATTAACAAATTCATGGTTGGCTGGTGGTAAATAGCTCCCAAAGCTCACATCAGATATATTTTCCATAGATGTTCTGCTGGTACAGAACTTCTCTACAACTGATATATGCAAGCCTGGGACCTTGTATGGCACTGCAGACTATCCCATTTTTAACCCTCATAGGTTTGCTTTTCAAAGCTTCAGTCACA
The DNA here is from genome assembly GCF_048771995.1 of Taeniopygia guttata. Lineage (NCBI taxonomy): Eukaryota > Metazoa > Chordata > Aves > Passeriformes > Estrildidae > Taeniopygia > Taeniopygia guttata. Next base: position 7,722,465 of record NC_133031.1, on the reverse strand, counting down.
GCCAGAAGGGGATAAAGTAGGGCAACAACACCTCTGCATTCTCAGCACCTGCATCTTTAGCCACACTTTTTCTTAGGAACTAATCCAGAAAAGAACACAAAAAGAGAGTAGTAAATAGCTGACATGCATCTTCTTTTCTTCCAAGTCAAATTTCACATGGCTATGAAACCCTAAATAAGGCCCATACCTGTCCCTAAGAAATAATTACTTATTCTCTGAGCCTAAACTAATAAATCAGCTCCAAAGAATGACATCCTACTTCCCCCTAATAATTCCCAAGACAGCAGGCCTCTGCACTGCCCTGGCTCCTCTCCACATCTATCACCTGTTACAGAACTACAGTGAGGAAACAAACACTCCTATTTGGGGCATCTGCATATCTCCATAATGGCTTTCAAGAACTACACGAAGCATTCAGTCCACACTACATCTCAGCCAGGCTCACGTAAAATATTCTGGACTAGCAGTAAATGTCTGTTGGGCCATAGCTTAAATAAGCGTCGTGTATAAATCTCATCTGAAGGAAGGATTTAGCAGCCTGACTTGGGAATGTATGAAGTTCTTTATGCCTACCAAAAGAGACTGGTCAGCTTCCCCCCCCCCCCCCCCGCCCCCATTCTCTCTAAAAATATAGGCACACCATCTGGACTTGGAGGAATGACACTGCACTGTATTGCCATATGCTGTCTACTAATGCACTGTTTCCCTCGCGGGGTCCATCCTTCCCCCACCAACGGCAGCACAATCCAGACGAGATTATTAACAGCTGCTGGGATTTTCAGCCTCTCACTCAGGAGCTACCTAAGCAAGGCTTCTAAGAAGTGTCTTTAAATTCCCCACCTAAGTATAAGAAATTTTTATAGTATTACACAGGCAATGCAGTCACAAAACAAACAAATATAACAAGAACAGCTGAGCAAAATTTACGGATACTGCCAAAGGTAGGACAGGTAGAAATTTTACTTCATTTAATCGGTAACTTCATTACAGGCTTTCAGAATCTTATTCCAAGTACACTTCTGCTTTACTGCCACAATTGTTTACATGTAAACCTAAAAGCCTAAACCCTGTAAGTATAGTATATATTTTTAAAGTAAGCAAGTAGCCAGGCAGCGGGTGCTCTCCTAGAACAGGGGCTATGAAGTCAATTCAGCACCTTGGGCATTTTGTAGCTAGAGGTAGAAATGAGAAATGTGTGGCTGTCCATTGCTGCAATGAACAGCCACAGTCCAACAGACACTCCCGAGCTCGACTTATCGGGGTTTTTAACCAACTCGAAGTGTTAAAAAACCCTCACGACTCGGAAAATCAAGAAAGATTAAAGAGGTGGAGGGGAGCGTGAGCGCGGGCGCAGCTCGGCCCGGCCCAGAGCAGCAGCTCTGCCGGGGCGGCCCCTCAGGAGCGAGGGCCTCGGTGCGCGGGCTGGCGGCCGCCACAGCCCCGAGCTCGGAGACAACGCAGCTCCCGCCCCGGGCACCCCCCGAACCGGGCACCGCCCCCGAGGCTGCGGGCCGGACCGGACCGGGCCTGCCCGGCCTGCCAGCCCCGCACTCACCGGCCCCGCGGCGCCCAGCCCGCCCGGCTGCTGCCGCCTCATCCTCCTCGGCGGCGCCGTTCAAACCTCCCGCCCCGGCAACGGCCGCGGCCGCCCCGCCCCCGGCCCCGAGCGCCCCCGGGCAGCGGCCGCAAGGCGCGGCGGGCAACGCTGCAGGGCGCTCGGGGCCCGCCGGCTGCTACCGACTGCAGCGCTAATCCCATCAGGTTCAGCCACAACAGCCAGTGCCAGTAATGGAGGCCAGGACGGAACTTTCTTGGCTTCTTTCTGCCCCGTTAATTTACTTTCCTGAAACAGCCGGTGCCGCCTTTCTGATGAGCACTCTTACCGGGAGCGGCTCATGGCAGCAACCGCTGCTGCTCCAAAGCATGCCATGAATTTTTAACTGTGTTCTTGGGTTCCTGCAGTTCATCTAATTATGCATCTTTAATACGATGGTACTTCAATAGCTGCACTAGTAGCACATATTGTTAAAATTATACTGTTATACTGATTAAAAGTGCATTAATTATTCACTAGATTGACTGGAGAGGAATGGGAGTCATATCTCTCTCTTCTGCTGCCAGTTTTGCAGCTCTGTTTGTCTTTGGCAGATGAAACAAATGAGCCAAATAGTGTCTCCCATCCATTCTTCATTCCCGATTTCTTGGCTTTCCTCTCTGAATTCCTCCTTGACAGGTGATGGTCAAAAGCACAGATCTTCATTGCTTTCCACAGGATTGTCAACATTTGTGGGACATAAAATGTGCTGGAATGAGTGAGATATACAGTGTTGCTAACAGCTTTCTACAGCAGACAGAAGTCTCCAGGCTAACATATGCTTATTTAAAATACAAGAAAATGCAGTTAGAAGGGAAAATTTTAAAGCATCATTGCTTCATCAGGATTTCACAAATGTGCTCTGCAGTTCACCTGGACTCCTGACATTTACAATTTACAATTGTAATTTAAAACAATTGGGGCACAAACACAGCGGGCTAGCCTTGAAGGAAAATAATGAACTTGTAGAGCAAAGGTGCAAGGCAGAGGACAGGGAGCTCTGCTTCCCTCCAGAATGCTCATCTCACCTGGAGGCAGAGATGGCTGTTCTGGAGCACCTGTCTCCATCTTGGGCCATGTTTCTTAGGGCATTCAGATATTCATTAAATACCTTCATGCCATGCTGAAGTCCTCTGCATACCACTGGCAGGGCACATGCCACAACTGGGAAGCCCTATCCTGTTGCATACAGGTAAAATCTTACAAAATAAAGGCCTTGTTAATCTTGTAAAATCACAGCTCAGGCCTGTTACTTCAGCTGAGCAGAAAAGGACTATGGGAAAGTGACTCAGCTGAATTAGAAGTAGAAAAACAAATTATATAACCACTACATGATGATATTGTGGTGTATGGTGGTTGGTTGAATTACATTTGTTGTGCTTAATTGGAATGTAACTGATAAAGGCATAACTGCTATAGAAGGCCTGGTTTTTGCAATAAAGGGCTCTCTCTCTGCACCTGCCTGGGGAGTCTACATCCCTCTGCTTCATAACACTACCCCAGGTTATATATTTATGGATGCTATATTTTTTCCTGTTGTTTGGATACTCTCTCCTGTTTTTTAGGTACTGTGACTTTCCCAAAAAGTCTTTTTCCAGTTATTCAGTGGAAAAATCCCATCAGGGAGCCAAAAGGCTTTTGCTTAATCAAGGTATGATACTTAGAGCTGCGTATGGACAGCCAATATATCTAAGAGTGAGCTTAAGGGAGGTTTAAAGGGAAGTCTCCACCTAATCCTGGTGCTTCATGCACCCAGGATAAGCCTTGGGCCTGTCTCTGCTGCAGAGTTCAGGATTTTGGATAGCTTAAAAGCAGTCCACTAAATGAGGGGAGAACATGAGCTGACTGATCAGAGTGCCCTTTTGCTTTACAATATGGCATATCTCTTAAAGCGGGGTCTGGCCTCTCCTGAATCACTCAGGGATGGCATTTGAGCCTCAAAAATCTACAGGTAATTTTCTAGGCTACAGAAGAAAACTAGAAACAGTAACATGTCATGGACTGGAATTGAACCAAACAGGTGAACTGAACCATATTATCATTGAATCGGTGCTTGACCCACACTGAGTGAGGCTACAGCCTTGACTGAATGGCTGAAACTCTTTGATGATTTTGATGTAAACTGGGAGCAGCTGGAAATTATAACCTTACTGCAGACATAAATAAGGAATTAATTACTGTAACTCTGCCTTGCTAACATCCCTTCACCAACTCACCAAATAGTGCCCTACCATGGAAAATTGATACAAGCTGTAAAAAAGACACACTGCAACACTTCCTATCCAGCATCATCCCAATCAGTTCAGGTTAGACTCTAGAACAAACCCACTGGTTCAATCTTTGCAGAAGCACTGCCTCCAAGACCCCTGAGAACAGCTCTCAGGTATGCACCAATAGGGTTTTCTCAAAAGCCAGGATGACTACACAGACACAATAAAAATCACTGCAAAAGGACAAGTTATGCCCCAAATTATTTCAGGCAGTCAGCATCTCTAAAACCATTTTGCTGGTGGTGTAGACAGCTCCCAGGAATCTGTGGCAGTTGTCCAAGAATTTTAGATGCTAATTAACATGGTTTTCCAGTACAGTCTGTTCAGCAAATCTGAGTCTTAATAAAGTCCCAAAATGTGACTGCTAGTAGCATAAAGAGCCCATGCCTGCAGCCCGTACACACTCCTACAGACTTGAATTGGAGCCCTTAAGAAATCAGTGGCAGTTGAATGTGTAGGACTCAGCCCTAAGCAACATGAATAGTATCTTCTCAAGCTCAGTGCATACCTGCTCTTCAGCTGGTTCAAATGTCCAATTTTCCAGTACATTAGGAACACGTTTCTGCAAAGTCTGGCTTCTCACATTCTTGCACCTGCTTCTGCTTTGGTCCTCCGTTGCATTCACTTTCTGGAGATGTTAGGTTTTTTCATTATAAAATCAGGTTCATAATTCAGTAGATCTGTCAGATGCTTAATTAAAAAATTAAACATTTCACCACACTTCTAGTATTAGCTTTTAAAGGAACATGAGACTGAGGCTTTAAAAAGCATTTCTACAGGTTTAAAATGAGGTGAAATGTTCTTTCCACATCTCATGTCTAGCTCCAACAGGGCTCTTTTGCTGCTGTTACAGCACACAAACTAACTTGAAATGAAGGCTTTATGCCATCTAGATTATCCAGAGATTTGGGATTCAACTAGTAACTAACTATTCTGCTTGCTCCCTAACTGAAGGGTAAATGCAGCAGACAGCAGCAAAAAAGAAAGCATTGTAACCATGCTTTTTCTCCAGACAAACCTCCACTGAATGGCAGAGAAACCCAAAGGCACAACCTACCAAACAAGGAAAATCCTGCACAGTCACTGCTGCTAGTGCGGAGAAGTCAGAAGGGGGTAGGGTGAATTAAACAGGGGATCTATATCCTGCCTTCTGGGGTTTCTTAAGTGAAACATTTTTTTTCAGATGAATCACACCATCCTTTTATTTGGCATTTGATTTGCATTGCAAAGCACTTGGCTTCCTTCTAGTATTAGGGAAAGTGGATAGCAGAGAAAAGATCATTGTCTATCTAAATCACTGTTCTGCTCAAGTGTTAGATCAGCATATTATTTTAAATGTTAGGCCCATCATTTTGGTTTAGCAGGTACAAAATGTCTACACCTACTCTTGACAGCACTGCAGTATTTTTCTTAATTTCTTAGTTCCCACAGCTTGCTACACCTACTCCTTGAATATCATCAATGTGCCAGTAGAAATGTATTCAATTCCTCTTCAGGTTTATCCTAAATGGAAATCTATGAAGACTTGAACTGGACACATGGGAAAGAATTTGCAAAGGCTTTTTATAACCGATTACTTACTTAATTTTAAACTGAAGAGCAAACTGTTCCCACTGATTGCCACTGGCTTTGATTGCCATGGTATGCGACTACTATAGATTGGTGAAATGGGCAGAGACTGGAATTTAGGGTGTTTACTTGACCACTTACTGGAGCATCAGTTACTCATTTCTTCATTTCAGCCTGCTGGGGTCAGTTGGAAGTCTTTCCATTCTCTTAGCTGGGCAGAAGGACAACATGTAGTCCTACAAAACAAAGTAAATATGGGTAACTACCTTATTGTAATGCGGTTCAGTTTTGATAAGGTGAAAATTAATCATCTGTCTGACAGTGAGCTAAAGCTTAACCCTATCATGGTGAAAGTTATGGCAAGAAAAAACTTTATAGGCTCCATCTTAGCTAATTAAGCAGTGTGAAATAGGTTCCTTCTCTAAGGTAGTCACAGACCCAGTTGTTGAAGATGCCATCCTATAACATGCAGGTGCCTAAGGATGTATCATCCTTATCTTCCTGCCATAATTAGACAGAGAGGCCAGAACAGCTTAGAATAAACTCTTACTATTTAGGTGTCCTCAGATTAATTTTACCCCGAGAGCTTGTTCATCTTCTGCTCAAGTTTTTTTTTTAATGTTCTGCAGTTCTCCTTCAACTGCTATAGGGCTCCCAATGGTACCAAGATCACATCTCTGTATGATGCCATCAACTAAACATTGATATCAAGGTGCTTCAGTGAACTGTTTTGTTGATCATTGCATATTCTTGTAGAATTTCTAAAAGAAACTGTGGAAGGTTGAAAAAGTAAAGTAATTATTTTTCCTTTTTTCCAGATAAGAGGCCAGAAATTGACTCCTCCCAGTATTCCTGATGTCAATCCTATATTGAAATGCCTTCAGATTAAATTAATGTAGCCTTTTTGAATCACCATATAGATAAATGCACTCAAAATACATTTTATAACAGAAATAGTAAGTTATATAAAATCCATTCTCATATGAATTTGGAAAACACTTCCTGAGATCAAACCTGAAAACCTTGTCAATCAAATGAAACATTGCATGATTTGAAACTATATTTTGATCATCCTCCAGACCCTAAAGTTGCCCATACCCAAGACAGTGGATGAGTGACTAACTGAGGTATACCAGTCACATGTATTCTTCTGTTTCTACTTTGGAGACCAGAGGCATTGCTTTTGAAGCCAATTGATATGTGGTTCCCACACAGGTATAGAATTGAGCCCATCAGAAGTATCCTGTTGGACAGGGATCTTCACAGGTGACTGACAGCTTCACTAGACTCTTCTGTCCAGCTGAGAACACAATGTGGAAACACACGGTCTAACAAAGTAAAAGTTTTGCAGCCTTTCCCTAAGTTTAGAAATCTATGTGGTCTGTCTTTTCTATTCCACTTTCTATCTTTACAGCAGCTGAAGGAATGACACTATCTTTAATTCTTATCAAAATCAAAGGTGATTGAAATTGGCTGCTTGGATCCACTGCTAATAGGGGGACATTTATGCACACAGAGAAATGGTCACACAAAAATAACGCTGCTGTTTAAAACCCAGAGAGGTCCTTTCAGCTCTATTTTACAGGGACATTCCATACAAGGAGGGTTTCCTAGAGATTCCAAACTTCCATACTATGCCTTTGACTAGGATTCCTCTGTTGATTACTGAGTCCTGGTTTGATTTCTTGGGCTTCTACTGCAGGTAGCATTTGGTGTGTAAAATATCCATCTGAGACAGCTGCATCCAAATGTATGCTAGGCAGTGTGCTGGGAAAGTCACCAGTTTGTGTCATGGGAGAATCTAACTGGGCACTCTGTGTTCTGGTTGCAGAGTTAGGCCTGTTAGGATTTTTCCCAATTGATCTTACACAGGCAAGTGAGAAGTCACTGGATCATTTAATGAATTACCACTTTGAACCTGAAATGGAGAATAAGTGCACTGAGAATATCAAAAATCTAAACTCCTATATGAGAAAATTAGGTCAGAAAATCATCTTCCTTTTGATAGACAGAGGACTTGACCTATTGCTGTGAGAGCAGATGTAAGCCCACTTCTGATAGTGCTCACCCAGGTAAAAGGAGCAATTCTCCAGTTAGCTCTTGGGATTGGCTTCTTTTTTTCCTTAAGGTAGATCCAAGCTAAGTATTTGCAGATGGTTTCTCTGTTTTTCCCAAACAATGTCGAATATCTCTGCAGAACACAATACTTGCAAACAATCTCCATCTGAAGTGAGTTTGTAGTTTGGTCTGAATTTTCCAACTACTGGAATATATGTATCTAGGGAGAGAAAAACAGCAAAGCAATGTGCTCTGGAGACCAAGCAACATTAGCTGCCCTCTGTTATGCCACCTGCAATCAAGTTCCCCCTGCACTGCAGCACTGCTAAGGAAGTAAATAGTAAAACCAAGTAGTATTAAGGTAAATGTTATTTCATGAAAATAGCACAGTAAAAAAAACAAAAACAACAAAAAAACCCTCTAATTACTATCAATGTATTTATTAATGTGTGCAACATAACCATTTCTGGTTTGAAATTTCTATCAGAGGTTTTAAGCTTCTGGTCCTTAAGGAAAATCTGGCTTGCAAATTATGTCCTTTTCTTACAGAAATAGATACTGAATAAATATTGAACAGTTCATCCACTCAAATGCTTAGATAAAAGAAATACATCCACAGGAATAAAAGGATTTAAGTTTTTAGAACTGCCAGATAATTTTTCTATCCTCAGCATCCCTAGTTCCTGTGCCTCCACCAAACTTCTCCCTAAATCCACTCTCTTCCTCTGCCCCTCGGAGTGCAATACCACTGTGATATAACTTGCCTCCTTGAAACCTCAAAAAATAAAAGTAATTGTCACATCCCAGTCAATACTGGGACCCCAACAGGAAAGTAAGGCTGTTCCTGGGGAATACGCCCAGAGTCAGACTACATCTTTTATACAGGTGATGCTTTTTTTGTAGAATCACTGCGGCGTTGGATCAAAATTGTCCATTCACCTGTAGGAGGGATTAGGATATCATTCCATAGGCTAGAAGGATCCATTCCATAGGCTAGAAGGATCCATTCCATAGGCTAGAAGGATCCAAGGGGAGAAGCTTGCTGCAAAAGACCCTGTGGACACCCCATGGCTGGGGATGGACAGCACACCCTCTCTTCAAGCTGACCACAGCTGCACTGCAGGAAACCAGCCCAGCTATTTTTTTTCCTACTCCAGTTCCCCTCGAAGTCAAACCACAGGGAGGAGACGAAACTGGGCTGTGCATGTGTTCTCTTCAATGTGAGATGGAAATGCTAATGATAATATTTTTTGCCTAACAAGATGACCCATTTTTTACTCATCATTATGAAAAATCGGGGGTTGAGTAGCAAATATGAGTAACTACATTTTACCTGAGTTTGGTTTGTCAGACATTTCTATCATCCTTCTAACCATTTCACAGCCTGTTAAATGAGCTGAGACAACACTTCATGTCACTGTTAGAATTTTAAATTAAAATTATGGTAACAATAAATAGCACCTCATGTTTTTACAGACAATTTCATCTAGAAGAATAAAAATAACTAGTTCTGCCTGGATGCATGCATGACTTGCACACATGCACATGTTTACTTTCTTATCTAAAAATCAATTTGAGTTCTAGAAAGCTATTTCTAGCACTTGATTGTAACCCTGTGTTTGTACAGTGTCATCAAAAGGCAATCAGGATGTTTAAAGAAAAACCAACAAACAGCAAGTGCATTTTTTATAACAGGTTCTTCAAAAAGCTAATGCAGACCCAGAGAGGAAGTTGTCCAAGTCTGATACAGAGGGACACCTGTTCAAGATAATCCTCAAATACTTTTTTGCTAACAGTGTTTGTGCACTAAGGCTGTTTCAACCAACAAGTTAAATTCTCTGATTTTTTTTATTCTTTCTCTGTTCAGGGATGTTTTCCCTGTCCATAAACAATCTCTGCAACACTAAGTCACCTTGCTTACACAGATAAGGCATCATATTTTGTGAGAGAAAACACTAGCAAAAGCAAGCCACTACCTAACATGAAGACCATTTTTTCTTCTTCTTCATTTATTTCATAGTGTGGACACTCACAACAAAGTCTTATTTTTTCAAAAGTAGCCCTGCTTGGTCATACAGCCCCCTTCAGAAGTGTATTAACTTCCATCCTTAGAACACCAGCCCAGGAGGGAGCTTTGAAAGATACAAGTGGGCTGTTGCTCCTCATCAGCCCTTTGTGCTGCCTAAAGTCTCTCTCCAGAAGTTCCTCTCTCTCCCACTTTTGTGAGGGACAAGTTCTTTCACACCCGTGTGTTGCTACACAGCCACAAGCACGCTCTTGCTGAATGGATCTGAACAGCCACTTGGCACCACCAGGCACTGAAGCACCCAGAACTTCACTGGCAGCTTTCATGCAGGCAGCACACACATCACTAATCTGAACAGGTTTTTCTCATTACCACCCGAGTCACACAGCTTTTAGGCATTCCTTTCAAATTGTCTTATGACATGACGTTGCTAGGTTGGTGGAGAACTTCTTAGACAATTTTAGAGGTAATAAGTTTCATACATATTTGGTGCCATAATGGTTTATGTGCCACCAAGTGTACTTTACTGGCTAGAAAGTCATCCATGGCAAACAAGATTCTCCAGGCTATGCCTCTGAGGGATCAGACTTTTGTAAGGAATTAATCATTCTCTTGTTACTAATAGTTTCACCTCTGGGCATTTCTAAACTAAATTTACTGATGCAACCAATTAGCCTGAGTTTGGGATAAAATGTTTCAAAAGAGAACAGGCAGAGGACTCTGATCGCAGGTAGCACTGCAGCTTCCATGAAAGCCCTGGAGAGAAACTGCATGGGGAATTTTGCATGCTGGGGAGGCTCACCTGAGTTTAGCATAGGCATGGATCGGTTTGAAGATGGAACCAAGCCCCATTTGGATGAGATCACTCTGGGCTCTGTTCCTGCTTCTTGTGGGAGGATCCTTGGCTGCAAATTATATTAAGTTAGCAGCCATCTGGGGGCAAGGAATTTGAGGAAAAGCTAGAAAACACCATAGCCCAATACATTTTTTCCTTTGGTGAACACATGTTCCTTCAGTTCCCAGCCTCAGATGGAGCTAGCTGGGAAGCTGTCTGGTCTGTCTGATGGAGCTGAATGGTCACACAGGTGTCAAGACCTACTGCCTGAGAGACAGACACAGGTGCAAAAACATCTGTTTTCAGGAATCTTTGTACATATTGATCTTACCTATCTTACAAATTGTAAATATATCTATGTTTCACTGCACATGTGGCAGGAGCACAGTATTTCCCAAGGACTGTGCTTTCTACTTATTCAATTTTTCCAAGGATACATATCTGTTAAATTATCTAGAGCACAGCTTGTTTATTTCTTTGCTACCTGCATACGTATCTTTAGTTCATAGCACTTTTTAGCTCCTGTAATAAGAACATGTCATTGACTTCAGAGCCTTCTTTTGAGAAGAAACTCCTTTGTGCATAAAACCATTTGACAGAAACTTCTTGCATGCTCACAGGCAGGGCCTTCAAAATGGTATTAAATACAGTCTACCACCTTGCTCTGAACACTGCAGATTTAGCAATTGCAAAGGGTAGCATTCATTATAACAATAGACATTACATTGTCCCTCAAAGGACAACAAACTCACCTCAGCTGGCACTACACGAGACATTGTTTTAACACAGAACATTTGGTGCAAAATACCAGATGTAAACAGAGGCCCATTTCTGCACCAAGACACTGCCTAACACTTCCAGAGTGAGCACCATTTAGAGAAGAGCAGAGCTGCAACAAGAGACAAACAATGCCTTGCTTTCATGCTCAGGTGAATTCCACCCCATCTAACAGATTTCTCTTCTTGCCACATGCAACCTGCTGCAGGAGAGGCAAAGGACTCCAGAACAGCTGTGCAGCCATATCTTTTTTTTTCTGCCCAGTTTGAGCATTGCTTGGCTGCAATCTGAAAACTGCACATTACCAGCAAAGTTAAAACACTGGAAAAGAACAGGCATTTTCATCTCACTACCATGCAGGAACTAATGAGTGCTCTGTACTTTTCTTCTAAGTTTGTCCCATTCTTGTAGACTATGTCTTCTCTTTGTCATTCAGGAAGCCTGTTGGCTTAAGTGAGCCCCTCTCCAGTAATTTGGAAAGCCTCATTCATCCCTCCCATTCAGAGTCCTACCAGCAGGAGCCTCCAGCCTACTCAAGTCATTCTCCCAGGACAGCAATAGCTGATCTCTCAGACCTTTACATGTAATGCAAGCATGAAAGTGAACTGCTCACATGAATATCAGAAAAAACAGGAAAGATTATGAAGGAATAGAATTGTCCTTAAGCATCCAATAAAATCAAAAAACTTTTAGATGACATTAAAGACACAAGTCTGCACTGTCTTCAGTGTCCCTATGTGGTACTTGGGATGCAGGTACCCTGAGCAGAAGGGAATTTAATATATGGAATCATTTAATATATAACATCAATGTGAAAAGCTGCAGAGCCAAATTTTCTCGGGGAATAGAAATGACTACACTCAAGATACAGAAAACTTTGTAGCATTCTACTAAGTTTTGTCAGTATTCCTCTGAATCCAAACTAAGGTTTCCCTGTTGGTTTGAATTTGTTACCACTGTGTAATAGTAAACAGAGAATAAAATACCTTTTATTGCCCAAACTGGCATTTTATTCCCTTCCTTTTGTTTTGGTCTTCCTTCTTTTGAAAGAACTGCTGTGTACTGTACACTTCACAGTCTGGGTATTTTTCAGTATACTCTTCCTTTCCTGTTCCTTCTGAGTTATTGCATTACCATACGTAGGAAAGTGCCCCAAATACATTAGTCCTTAAAAATCACATAATAAGATTGTTGATACGTGACAGCAAAGACCAAGCAGCCCATGCCAGGAGGAACCAGAAGCAACAGGGCAAATTCTCAGTGGCACCGAAGTCGCTGGCTATAGAAACTGACATGAATTTGAGATTTTACTTAAGAAAATTAAACCAAGTAATTCCAAGTCATATTAGTATGCATACTACATAGGAAACGTAATGGCATTTTCTTCATGATTTAAAAATTCTTATCTGAATACAGAAAATGCCTAAAGGACATTTGAAATTGAATTGTAATTTGAAATGAAATTGAATTTCAGTTGAAAGGACCACAAATGCCTTCTGAGGTTCTGTCTTTCCAATGCTTCATCCCAACCAGTACTTGGCAATTGTTCTGCTAATTGAAACTTCAGTGAACACATGATTTTGCAAAAATCTATCATCATTCATATTGATATTTTAATTTCCAGAAAGACTAGTGACAGAAGAACTGTGGGCTTTGTGCAATTGAATTGATTTGTTTCTATGGCCCAATGTTGTGTGGAAAATTCTTTGCTTGTGCTGTCACTTCCTGTTGATCCCAAATCCATTTCAGATTATGTGATAGCATTACCTGGCCAGAATATGGGAATAAGCAATGTTTTCAAATAAACTAAAACTGAAATGGGATGAGCTGTGGATTCTTCTCTTCCATTACTTGTGTTTTACTATCAGCCATGTTAGAATACCTTAGATTTAATAACAGATTACCATCTGCAATGTATTTTGATCTTAAAACTACAGAATCCTCATCCTGACAGTCCCAGTGCTGTAGACAGTGGTGCTGCTACACTGTGGCTGCTCACATGAGGAGCAGGAGTGAAATGGCTTTGTTAAAAGGCTCCAGTTTATTCTCATGAATGTTACAACTCGGAGCTTAGACATCCGACCTCTGAAAAAGAGGCACTGGAAACTCAATATGTTCCTCCTCCCTTTCGACATAAGCACAGTAAAGAGTCACTTGGCTGGAAGGCAAATCCCCCCAGCTTTTCCTCTCAAGAGCTGACACTTATATTTTCTTTAGCCTCCTCCTTCTTAACTGAAGTCACTCTTTCGGAAAAAAAAATCAAAATGGCTGAAGTTCCAGCCATATCTCCTACTGACACTCCTCCCCACAGCCCATCTTCTCCTGTCTCTTGGAAAACATGCTCACAGCCATTTCACACCTGAGAACTCTCACCACGTAGGGACTAAATGGTGCAAATCAACCCATAAAGGAATCTTTTATTATCTATATTCCTATAAGAGTATATAACAGTATAGGTAGACAAGAGGAAAGCTCTTCAGGAGTCAGCTCTAGCCAAGGGTTTCCTATCAGGACAATAATGAGTTCAGAGAGCCTGAAGGAAGGCCGGAAGCTGACTACAAACCAGGTGCTGCAGGACCAAGGGCAGTCTCGCAGCATGGTGCCTCTCTTAATGCTGTAACAACTCATTTGAAAACACAGACTTGACTTCATGTCGGGATCCATCCCTGTACAGGCCACCAATTATTGGCATCAGTGCTTGGCACCGATTGACAGTGCATGGAAACTCACTGGCATCACCAGTTTGGTATCTTACTGTAAAACTTTCATACCTTCTCTCTGTGAGTTCCCACAGGCCGCTCCTCACAGCACGGACTCCTTTTCGTTCTTCTGCATGGCTGGCTAACTCCTTCCTGTCCCTGTCACAACTGCCTGACCCTTTCTGTGCCTAGCAGCACATATTAACCCTTACAGTCCCTAGCACAACCGCCTGACCCTTACTCCTCACAACAGCACAGCAAACTGACTCTAACTCTCCTCTCAACCAGCAAACCCACTCTTTTGTAATACTCATCCTTATTGGATACAGCTGTGACCTATTAAGGGCAAGGCTGTTCCTAGTCTTTGGTAATTAGTACAGCTGCAACTCCTCAGGGCCAAGATTGCCTTCAGCACTATCTCTATTATCTCACAATCTATCCTCCCACAACTTCATGTATGATTTCAAAAGATGGAAGACTGACATTCAGACTGAAGTCCCCCTCAAAAGGAGAACACAACAACTAAGCAGCACCAACAGTCACAAATTCAGCACATACATTCATGTTCTCCTCCTTCCTGTTCACTCTCCCTGCAAGCAGTGCCATTCAATCAGTAAGCTAAAATGCACCACTAAAAGCCTCTTTCCTACTGCATGGATATGAGTGCCAGTGACAGCAAAATGAACATTGTTGTATATTTGATGATTCCTGATTATATCTGCATGCAAAGGTAATATGAATCCTCATCTAAAGCACCACTGCCACATAAATCATTCAAATACTTCTTTCAAATTTCTAAAGTCTTTCCTTAGATTTTGCTACTCATTTCTTACTTCCTCTCAATAAGCAGGAAAACGGCAAGTATTTAATGCAGGTAAGTTTCAGCTGCTCAAGTTACGTGCATCTGTAGTTCACACTCAAACACCAAATAACCACAGCACTTCCCAGCATACAAATACACTGAGCTGAATAGGCACACCTATTTCAGGCACAGCTTTCCAGAAGGAGGGGACTGAGCCCGAGCCAAACTCCCAATTCCATCCGTATGCAGTGGTAACGGATGTGCAGCTGTGTGTTTTTATATAACCATATATAGTTCAGGCAAACTTCCCCAAAAGTAATTCCATGCAAATTCATGTCTCCTATAAACTGGCTAGAGCATGCAATGAAAACCTGTGTGGGGAGCGTGGGTGTGAAGAGGAGAGACAAAAATTTCTGACACTCCTTTTCAAAGCAAACCAGTACACAAACAAGGAAATCAGAGGCTGCTGAACGTAGCCAAAGTGATCATAGTGAATCCAGGTCTACACCACATAAAAAAGGCTCCCACAAATATGTCAACATTGAGAGCCTGAAGGGCAAGTGAAAACAAAACTGACTCACCTATATTCCCCATTTAGAATAAGACAAACAAAGTATCATAAGATAAACAAGTACAGTAACATGTAAAAAGAAAACCAGTTTTATAATATTCCCTTTTCTGTCTACCTTCAGTAAAGTGGAATCAACAGCTTTAAGGAAGCTTTAACCTATTTTTAAGGTCAGATGGGACCCTGTACAACAGTTACAGACTACTACCTGAAAAAAGGCTGAATACTATTAATATTTCACCTTCCTTGCAGCACCAAACATGCTGTTTTCATTTAAGTAACTTTTATCCTTCTGGAAATTATACTGCAAAGTGTTTAAACAGATCTTGAAAGAGACAGATGTATACAAATAAACTGGATAATGCCTCCCCAGCAGCTGGCAGACTTTCAGAGTCCTACATTATGGCTGTGTCGATCTGGGCTTTGTCTAAGTGATAGGGATAGATTCTACCCACTCCAGATTTAAATCAGAGAGGATAAAGCTCAGATATATAATGGCTGATGCACATTCTCTGCTACAAAATGCAGTTACTGGTATATTACAGGGAGTCTGTTGATTACTGTATATTGTTGTTACTGGTATATTAAAGGGAGTCCAAATGCTGAGAGAATGACTGAACTGGACATCCAGATGGCAGCATCAGGAATGGAAAACTGAAGACATGAGGAGCTGGATTCCAATCCAGCAAAAGAAATCCTTGAAGTACAAGTAAACCCTGAAAAATCTTGAAAGAAGAACTGCTGGTGCTAAATGGTTGCCTGATTTCAGATCTAACTGGCCAAAACAATGGGCTCCTTCAAAGTCATCAATATTTTCTATTCCTTAAGACCATGAGGGCTCTCATTACTGTCAGCTGGAGAGGGAAGGTGGGTGTCACCTCTTCTAAATGTGGATGAAGCCTGAGGTAGCATCCCATCACACTAAGTTCCACACACTTGTATAGCATTCATCTGCACCTTGGAGCACCAACACCGAGTGCCTGTGACGTGGAGCAGGTAGGAAGGCAATGGGCACAACAGAGAGAGAGAATGGACAGTAGAGGACAACAGCCAAGAAAGTGGGAACCAAAACATGGTTACATTCTGTCAGTGTTGGCCTCCTACAAAGAAATAGTCAAGAGTCCCAAATCTGGGGGCAAACATTGTTCAAAGCTATGCCCTCCTGACCTCCTTTCTAGGTTTTGGTACTGCTTGATGACAAAAGAAGGGCAAATCACCACATTTAGGCAAGGTAGTAAAGGACAACTAACTCATGAAAAATGTTGCAGACTGGATGGTAGCCCACACACTTTAGAGATTAGCTGAAGCTCTGAAAAGCAATTTGAGTAACTTCCTTTGATGTACCATCTGGTGAATAATTTACTGGGAATGTCTTAATCACATCAAAGGTATCTATCAATGTGCTCAGATTTTCTCAGTGTTTAAGACTCTGCCTGTATATTGCACTCAAGGAACAGACATATTAGTACAGAATTAAACTTTACTGCAATACTCCCACAGTAATAAAAAAAAAATCTGCAGCACATTATCAGTATGGCCTCAAAGACTAGGTTTAGAAAGAGCAATATTTTACTATTACCTCAAAAAGGCTGCTACTCCACAATCAGCTTTGCTCTTGTTTCCAAAAATGTATAAAATAGACATATATATCTGTAGCATAAAACATGTTAAGAAGCACATCTCCCTTTCAGAGGATGTACTGGCAGGGCTCTCTAATATCAATCACATGGGTTTAGACTCAGAGTAGATTTAGACTAGATATAAGGATAAAATTTTGTGCAATGAGAACAGTGAAAAACTGGCACAGGTTTCCAGAGATGTTGTGGATGCCTCATCCTTGAAAACATTCAAGGTCACATTGGACAGGGCTCTGAGCAGCTTGTTCTACTTGAAGATATTTCTGCTTATTGCAGGAGGATTGGACTAGAAGGCCTCTGAAGGTCAACCCAAACTGTTCTATATGTGTGTGACATCCATTTGTCATATTCAAAATGGAAGTACTATTATTACTGCTTCCCCTCCCTAAATATTGAGACTAAATTGGGGTCATATTAAAAAAAAAAAAAAAAAAAAAACCACAAAACTTTCTGGCTATTAAATATAGTTTTAAAGTCACATAGATAATTATATTCCAAAGACCAGACCAGATTATGCTTATTTGCATGCGCCAGTCCTGTCTTGCTGCTTAAGTGCTTTAAACTGCGTTATCCTTCAGCATCACCCCAACACGCCCCGCGCAGCTCACTCACTGCTTTGCTGTGACAGGACCCCGCGAACGCCCCCGGCCAGGTGCTCACGGCAGGCCGGCCAGGAGGAGGTCGCTCCGGGGAGGGGACAGAGGTCGTGCCCCCGTCGGCTGCTGCCACCCACCCACGCCCGCCAGCAGCACCCCCGCCAGCATCCCCGCCCCTCCGCATCCCCGCTCCGCGTCCCCGCCGCTCCCGCTCCGCATCCTCGCCCCGCCCGCCCCGCCCCGCGGGCTGATTTACGGCTCTGCTGAAAACGCCGCCCCGCTGCCGCCACCAGCAACAAGTCGGGTGAGTGCGGCGACCTTGCGGGCGGCCGAGGCCCGCGCCGAACCGGGGCCCGGCGCCACTCCGCTCCGGCAAGGCCCGGGCGGCGGCCGAGGCGAGCGGGGCCGCGCCGAGGCGAGCGGAACCGGCGGGGCCGTGCGGCCGGAGCGCCGCGCCGGGTGGGCGCGTCCCCGGGCGGAGATGGCGCGGTACCCCTGAGGAATCGCCGGGAAAGTTTCCCAAGTTTCCCGTGGGGCGCGGACACGGACCGTTCCCTCCGGCGAGGAATGCAACAGACGGCCCGAGATGAAGGCGGGCACCCCTGGCCGGAGCCGCTCGGCAGCGTCAGCCTCCCCTTCCGCTGCCCGCGATGCGGCGACCACACCAGGTTCCGGAGCCTCTCCTCGCTGCGGGTGCACCTGGAGTACAGCCACAGCTTCCAGGAGAGCAGCCTCCTGGGCAGGAGCAGCCTGTTCTCCCCGCTGAAGGACGCGGAGCTGGTGTCCCCGCCGGAGCCCGCAGCCCAGGGCAGCCCGGGCAGCCCCGGCGGCGTGGCCGCGCAGCCCGCGGGGCCCTACCTGAACTTGGGCGCTGCGTCCTGCGGGAGCGGCAAGGGCGAGCAGCCGCGGGAGCTGGCAGCGGAGCGGCCCGCCTCCTACCTGGCCAGCTATGTGTCGGCTGAGTCTCCCAGCGAGCTTAACAAACCCGGCCTCCCGGCCACTGATTCCAAAGCCTCCTTCGAGGCACACGTCAGAGAAAAGTTTAACAGGATGGTAGAGGCCGTGGACAAAACGATCGAGAAGCGGATCGACAAGCTTACCAAAGAGCTGTCCCAGAAGACGGCGGAGCTGCTGGAGGTGCGGGCTGCGTTCGTGCAGCTGTCCCAGAAGAAGCAGGAGGTGCAGCGGCGAGAGCGGGCCCTGAGCAGGCAGGTGGATGTGGCGGTGGAGATGATCGCAGCATTGAAGCAGCGGCTCAGCGAGTCCGAGGAGGAGCTTCACCGGAAAGAGGAGTAAGTGGGGAGGCGAGTGCCGATGGCTTGGCGAGGGCTGGCCAGCTCATGCGTGAGTGACAGCCTTTGGGGGAGAAGACGGGGAATGGCTCAGTTGCTTGCAGACTATGAAAGGGCCTGGAGCTCAACAGCTTCAGATCGCTGTATTGCTAGAGTTGTAGCCCATGTGACCATGTCCCCTGCAAGGCAGTGGACAGCTCTCTGAGCAGGTGGCTTTCACGCTTGGCTCCCCAGTGACTAACAGGGCAGGGGACAGCTCCCTGAGCAGGTGGCTTTCACACTTGGCTCCCCAGTGACTAACTTCTACACTTTCTAATGCCTGTGTTAGGCCTTTGGTTTCATGGGGGTAGGGACAAGTAGAAGCTCTCATCAGCATGTAATGTGATTTACACTGACACCTTTAATGCATCATCTTTTTAAGAAGATATGTGTGGCTAAGTCTGGATGAAATATGTGAGAATACCTAATAGCACCTTTTCCCTTAAACCATCTCACCATGGTCAGCCTGTGCAGTGCCATAGTCTCTTGTGCATCAACGAAGCTTTACTGGAGACAGTGTTAAAAATGCCATGTCCAAGTAGTTCATGTCTGGTGTTTTGGATGAACACAGAACTATGGAACAGGAATCACTTATATGGGATTAGAAAGCAGATGCCAGAGTTCTGACTAACCTAAACCATCTAAAAACACATTCATGATGCATCCATTAAAAATGTAGTGATAGCTGATATATAATTTATACATGAACTACTTAGTTTATTCAGCACTTGCTGAAACCTTTCAGGCTTTTCAGAGCAACACAACTTATTTTAGAGAAATGGAAATGAAGAGCCTTGGTAATGGTGTGCTTCTAAACCAATTCATCAGCTTACAAAAGGAAAATGAGAAGTGGTAGTTGCCATGACACTGATCTTACAAGAAATAAGAAAGATGGTGTAGGAGTTCCGTGTAGGAAGTTTGGAGGGCTTTCATCGTTCCTTCCTGTAGTGTAAGGACAAGGAAGAAAAGATGAGGATGGCTCCCACATCAGTAGGAGCCATCTATCTTGAAGTTGAGCTATAGATTTTCCAGAAGAGGGGATACTTAAAGGTGGTGGGATGTGAGCCTCTCAGATCTTCCTTGAAGGGATATTCAACAGAACCTCTGATTTTAAAGTATGAGTGATCCTCATGGAAGAGAAGATTGAAAGACTTACGGTGAAGTTGAATCTGAATAGTGTCACTGAGGCAGATTTGAAAGTATGTTGGAGGGAAGCCATGAAGATAATAAAGTTTCAAGCAGTTTTGGTATTCCCATCTAGCCAGACTGCCCTGCTGGGCCTTTTCACTGTGTGACTCATCCTATTTCCGCTAGGAAAGTGTTTTTGAGGGGGAGGGATTGCTCTGTGAAGGTCCTTCTGCAGACTACCAGGAGACCTCAGGTAAGCAGCTGAGCACCTTAGGCTAGATGCAGAATTTAAGGTATCTCAAGTTAAGTGGCATGAATCCTACCCAAACTAAAGACATATTGTGTTTTTAAAAATCAAGACTAGGCTCCCAAAAGGAAAAACATGACTGTTGGGAGAAAGAAACCATTCAGTGGAACAAACCCAAAGGTCTGCAGTGGTGTAGAAGAAAAGACCTTGTGGGAAAAGAGGAAAGGGACAGTTGAGTCATCTGGGTAGAAAGAATGGGTATGATATGGGAGGATGGCAGAGGACACTGATCTTTGAAAAGGAAAACACAGCTAAAGTTGTGATTTTTAACTGTATTAGGGAAAGGAACAAGGAAGAGGCCACTTGCTCTTTGGCAGACTACTTACCAGCAGCAGTGTCAGGCTAGTGTTCTGAGGCCAGAAGAGACTGAATACAGAATTAGGAGACGTGGGAAAACATTGTCCTTCACACTAGTAGATTGCCAGGCTCAGGAAAGGGGCAGGAGCTCAGATGATTGCTGTTAGAATTCTTGTCTTGAAAGGAGGAGGGTGAATGCATTAACAAATGACAAGGTAGCTCCTAAGTTGGTGTTACAGGGAAGGCTGAAGGTTACTTGGTTAGAAACACTAACCAAAAGAGGCAGCTGCAGAAGAGCCTTCACAGAGTACAGGGTATTGCCTTTTAGGGTTTTGCATCCTCTTTCAACAAAAAAACTTGAAAGCAAGTGCAGCAATAGGAATGAGTGAACAGCTCTTACATGGTAGTGTGTTACTTTCTAAAGGTAAATGTGTGTAATGTGTGGTAGTGGAGAAGATGAAAGAATTGCAGCCCTGAGTACCAAGTGGGAGGAGGGCACTCAGAATATGTTATTACCTGTGTCTGTGCCCAGCCCCACAGCATTGCCTCTGAAGTTACTCTGAGGACACTGGGAGGGTAGGCAGGGTGAAAGAATAGGTTGAATTCATTTAGAAAAAAAACTGAAACTGTGTTAGTTGGGTTTTTCTGATTTAGATGATTCCTGCATTTTCCATCTTGGGCTATAACAAGGGAAAGTGCCATAGAAAAATGCACCGTTTGGCTTTCCAATTGAAAGGTCACTGTATAGTTAGCAAATTGAGAAGGAAGGTAGGTATAAAAAATGCTTTGTAAGAACAGGACTGAGAGTTCTAGAGCAGCTTTTCAGAGTTGATCCTTTAAAAATGCCTGGGACAGTTAGCTTTACTCCAGCAGCAGGGAGGCACTGGGTGATGTGCTCTAGTAGAGAAAAAAATTCATGACTTTGGTAACAACAGTGACACTTGTCTGGCTTTCTCAGGGCCATTGGTAAACTCTGAGACCTGTCTATATACTCAGTCCTTTATGTGTTCAAAACTTACTTGGTGTGCTAAGAAAACGTCCTTCAAAAAAGGAGGATCTCAACTTTGGCTTTGATTTCTGGAAGAAGTCCAGATGATTAGAAAGCCAAACAAGACTGCATAATGGAAATTGCAGAAGCAGTTCTCACTGCAGATTGTGGAAAGTCAAAGGCATTCCTTAGGGACAGCTTTGATACTTGCTGACCTTCAGAAATAAATGCTTTCATCAGTTTCTTCGGATTTTTTTTCCATAAGCAATTTTGTGAATATGGGTAACTTTTCCTAAAATGAGCATTGGTATTGAGCCTAGTGTAGCTACAGATCTTTTCCTCTTAGCAGCAGAAAAAAGAAAACACCTTCCCTGAAACATCTGAGTGCTGGTTTAGACCATCAGCAGGAACAGGGCTGCCCATTTGAAGAGCTTGCAGGATCAGTGGGGTTATTTCTTTAGACTGGTCAGTTGATTATTTTTTATTTGTTTTAAATAAGGCCTTTAGCAGTCCAACAAAGACAGCAATGAAGTGAAGACACCTTTTTAGTTAAATGTTCTCTTTGTTTCCTTACAAAACCAGCAATGCCAATATGCTTGCAGGTATGTGCTGATACTGGTGTGAGGCCCTGGTGGAGGTGAACTCTGTTGAGGGGTAGGACAGCTGGAGGTACAACACTGACTGTACTATACATAGTTGAAATAGTATTACTCTCAGCACAGAGCTGCTGAGCAAAGGAATTATTTAATTAGAAAATGTGCCTTGAAAGGGATTATTCAATGTTTGATGAAGAAGAATGCAACTCAGAGTGAGCACTGTGATCTTAAAGATAACACAGAAGCGTGCCCAAAGGGCATAAGACTTTGTTGAATAAGATATCAAGAAAACCATTGAAACAAAAACTGGCTATGAACTTAACTGCTAGAGGACACTGAGAGGCTTGTTTCTAGATGTTATGTAAGAAAATTGAAACTGTTAAGAGTTTGATTTTCAGTAAGTTTGAGCAGGGTAAGAAGTGATGGTCTTTGGCTGGAAGCTACCTTCAGTGGTAATTCGAACAGTTTCACTTTGTCTCCTAATCCCAGAGTAAGATCATTAATGTTGTACCTTGCCATATCTCTGACAGTAATTTCTCTAACCAGTCTAATGCATTTGTTCTGAGACTGGTCATACCTCTGCTCTGACATAACCTGGAATGCCAAGGATTAATTCGGAATAGCTGTTGTGGGCAGTAGTTATTCTTGCCAGTGGCTTCACCTTAAGTTTGCAATTAATGAAATTATCTGTGTAGATAACATCTTGACAATGGCATTAAGAGCTGGCTTTTAGAGATCAGTCCAATTTGTGATTTAAAACAGCTTTCCTTTAAAAAGGGATTTCAATTGTACCACAAAACAGTTTTGATTTGCTTTAAGCAGTGTACAACTACAATTACACATTGTTCTTCCACCCTCAGTTTTAGGTAATCCTGCTCCCTCTTTCCTATTCTCTTTCATCTTCCTACTCAAGAGATGACTCCCCCACCCATGCAGCTGCACAGGTTTAAGCCTAGCATGACTGTCCCATAGAATGGCTCTGTGAAATAAAGCTTAAAATCGTCAGTGTCACCCCGGTAAATTCAAGGCTCAGGTCTAAAACACAGCCCACTGAATCGGTGCAATAACCTTCTGAGGGAGGAGGTGTGAATCTCTTAAATCAAATGTGCTTTTAGTGGTGTGGTAATGTGAAACCACAACCTAATGAATAACAGCAGCCTTCAGGCAAAAACACCAGTTGGGTGATGGATAAGGTCAGTGGCATTAATACTTAATGAATATACATATTAAATATTTTGACTGTAAATCACTTTACTACTTACTGTGGTAGGAATTTTCCCACCTTCAGATAAAATAATGTGTTTGGCTTTCTATTGATTTTAGGCAGAGTTATGCTAAATGTAATTCTTTGAAGTGATTTGATATTGGATGCAAAACCAGCATGGAGCCTCAGGCTTATCTCCACCTCCAGAGCAGCTGCAGGTGTCAGTGTTGCTGTGCACAGTCCTGGAGCCAGCGCTATGCATCCGTGGGAGGGCTTGGTTGCAATGTGAGAACTCATTAGCCCTTCTTGTCAGGTGTTAAGGAGCTGGAGCTGTCCCACCCTTTGCACCTAGTCAGTGTATCACATGCTTAGCTGCTGAAAGTCATAGGAACACAAACACTCGGCATATCCCGGGATCCCTGTGCTGGCAACTGCTCCAGTAAACAAGAACTGCAGCTCACTCATCCTAAAGGATGAGTGCTGAATAATCTAGTAGTAAAGGGAGAAGAATAAATGTCACTTTGTCAGCCTATGATTTATAACTTTATTTACCACATCTCAAGTTGTTTCATGGTTACAGCCTCCATAAAGAAGTTTTTGGGCTAGGCTGCAGTTGGGATGCAAAATGCCAAACTTCTTAAGTCTAGTTAACTGTAACAAGGTAATTGCCTGGCAGAGTCAGGTTAAAGTAAAAGCTTTGGCAGCAAGTCTTTCTTACTTACAGTGAGTTCGTCCCCCTACACGTTTTTTCAGCTGAACACCTCTGAGGTACCTGCTGTACTGCAATAAATTTCCCCTGGACTCCTCTGGCTCTGTGAAGAGCTCCTTTCTGACACTCTGCAGTACAGGTGTCTCCTGCTCCTCCTGGACACCTCCCAGGTTGCGTCCCCCTTGTCTTTCCCTCTCACTTGCCTCACCCTGCTGCTGGCAGCTCAGTACACCCCCTGCTCTCCAGGCAGCTGGAGCAATTCCCTCTTCCTGAAAGGTTTCACCTGACAGGAGCATCCCCCAAGACAAAGCAAGAAATCCACCTTTCTCCCTGCTGTCCAGTCACAGCCCTGTAAACATTTTGCATACAGTATACCTTAGTGTTGGTATAGTAAACTGTGAACAGATGAGATTACTGAAATTTAAGAGATCTAAAGTGCACTGAGCATCATCTGCACCACTCAAAAAATGTAGTGTCAGGATCTGTTGCTTACCCCTATAAGCAAGTGCTAGGGTGCAGAGCTGGGTGAAAGGGGCAGGAGTCTGCTGGGCAGAGGAGCAGAGCAGAGTGGTAAAGAAATGATGCTGAGAGCAGAGGAACTCTCAGGGGGAGTTAATAACTCTATGTACTCTTTCCTCAATATAAGAGAAGTGCTCCAGTTGTAGAATAGTCAGTGCAGGGTAGCAGAGATCTCTTGTTAGAAAGGGCAACACCTCAGGTCTGAGCCAGGCTTTAACAAAATTATTCCTGTTTCAGGTGAATGCTGCTCACAAGGCTATGCTGTCAAGACACAGAGCCCATGGGCTCATGCTGCTGTGCTCTGGTTTATGCCTCTACCACGTGGGCCCCACAATGTTCATGGCTACAGCGTCCCCTGACTTCATGAAGAGCAGTGTCAGACCTCTGTGAATATCCATCTTTCTACAAGCATAAGATTAGAGAGTGAAAGACAGAAATCCTGACACATAATCCTCAGAAACTTGGCAGAGGTCTGGAGAAATAAATTGAACATAAAATAAAGAACATAAGCAAAAAATCATCACAGATATCCAGAAATTAAATTGAAGGGAGAGGGACATCAGTAGGGCTAAGAAAAGGTCTGGGCAAACTACAAGAGACAAGAAGGACAATTAGACATATGAACAGCAGCTGCAGGAAGCTACAGGAGTTCTTTGAACCATTTTCCCATTGTTAATAGCGGGAGGAGGGTAAAAATTCTTCTGGGAACTCCCTTCAGGTAACCAAGGCAGAGCTGGGCATGGAGTGAGCTCTCTGAGGAAAGAAGTGTTGGAGCAAGTAGAGAGACTTTACTAGCAGTCACTCCTTAGGGCTTGATCTTGTTCTTCTGAGAGATGAGAATGAAGTGGAAACAAAGAAAGTAGCTGAACTAACAGAGTGCTGCTTATCAGTGCAAGGCGTGTGACAGAGCCCTAATGTGTGGGTGTGTTCTGGCTCCTGTCTTTCCAAAGGGAATTTACAGAGTGCATTTCAGCCCAAAGGAAAATTCTTAGATTCAAGTTATTAAAGGTAGGTTCTTAGACTGTACTAAGAACAGTTAAAGTACTAAGGCAGCTAAACAAAGAGAAGTTATGGATATGCTACTACTGCTGCTAATAACAGTTCCTACAAATAATGGCATGTAGGATGCCAAGTTATCTTTAGTCTAGAAAGCAAGGACAATACTAGGGAATTTATTGACATTATGAGTCTCTTCTCCTCCTGATAATCATCTAGATCTTCCTGAAAAAAAACTCTCTGCTTCCCCCTGGCCTCCTTATGGCATATTAATGAAATATTTGTAGGAAAGGAAAATCTGTTTGTGATTATTTGGGCCATAGAACAGGCAATTAATGAATTATTATTAATCACCTTTGCTGAGATAATTACAAATGTTAGCATTCTTGAAACTATCACCCTTTTAAAAAAATGCCAGTTACTCTTGCTTGTGGCCTCCTGCTGCAGCAAAACTCAGAAGTTGACTGACTCCCTGGGAGGGACATCCTCAGGGTGTCCCAGGCTGGCAGCTCCCCGCTCTCCCACCTTCCCACTGGAGGGTCAGCATCCTGCCAGGCTGTGCACAGCTCTTCCTTACCAAAAGGAGCGGGATTTGGTAAGCTCCAAAAGGAGCCTACCTGCTGAGTTGCTGTCCTTTTGAGCTTCCTGTCCCCTGAAAAGAGGACCCTGATGAAATGGCAAGGACTTCAAGTTGCTCCTATGTTAACCCAAAACCATCATGAAGTCAAAGAAGTTACAGTGTGAAGACAATGAATCCCTAAAAAGGATCTTAATGAGTTTAGATTGGCTTCTCCATAAGCATTCCTCAGTGGCTCTATAGGTTGCTCTGGGCAAGCTAATAATCACTAAAACTGTTCAGAGCTTTGAAATGAAATGGATTAGCTGAGCTTAACAAACAAGTTACCTCTCTGTTTCCTAAGCCAGATTTTATGGGTGAGTTAATATAAACTAATATTCATCCATGTTCTTCATCCAAGCAATACGTGCTTGTTTTTACCTCATTCCTACCATTTGATCAGCCATGCAAACAGAACTCTGCTCAGCCTGAATCCTAGGTGGTGAATTTCCATGGCTGACCACTCGTGCCTGAGTCTTAGCACAAAGCAGCTCACTGTTGAAACAACTATATTACATTTAACCAATTACAACTATGCTGAGTTAACGAAATGCAGAGAAACTTTGAATTCGTTATAAACAAGCTAAGCTTTGAAAGGTTATGTCTGCCACAAACTGTTTCATAGTTTCTACTTAAAATGCTTTTTCCTCAGGCAATGTATTTCTACTGAGCAATCATGCCCTTTCTCATTTGGCAAGCGCTGGTTCCCTCAGCTCCCACCCATTTTGTACAAAGCAAAAATTAACATGGCTTCACTGGCAGAGTAAAATATATTTATCCAGGCATTTATTAACCAGGGAAGTCCTACATGTTCGGATTTGTCTTATTTTGCAATATATGCTTCAGTCTATAACCAAACTTGTTTCACGCAAATAATCCCCTGGAGGTCCAAGTGGTGTCCTGAGTACTGACAGTAAGTATACAGAGAACTTAGAAATGAGCAGTGTCTCTGCTGGGAGCTTTCACAGTCACTGGTGCTCCCTGTTTCTTCCAGTTTTGTTACCAGCCAAGACACATTTCTAAACTTCTTACCTAAAACTTGCTCTTCCCACACATGTACTTCTTAGTCTATAATCTGTAGATTATCTATTAATCTCCCATTCTCCCTCTGGCTCCAGGTCATAACACCACACTTGGACATACTTGTAGGATTGCAGCCAAAATTAAATTTAACAGCCACGGTAGCTCTTTTGAGTTAGGAGCAACATTAAGCAACCATTGTTAGATTGTGATGAAATGAGAAGATAAATTTGGGAGTTCATCTGTTTCTCTTCACATTTTAGAGCTAATATTCCCATGGTTAAGTAAAAAAAAAAAAAAAGAGAAAGCAGATACAGCTGTCTCCAGATATTTTGAGAGGCGATGCTTAATGATATTTCTACCCTGTGGTCCACTAAAGACTAATTCCAAGACACCAAATAAAGTGAAAAAAACCCACCCCAAACCCACTGCTCATAACCTAAATTCAGCATTCAGGCTTCCAGATCTTCACTTTGTCCACAAAAAGTGGAAATCTTTTGATAATGGTAGAGGACAGTAATTAACCACCACAGGCTATCACCATGACAAACTGGAGAAGCACTAGTAATTTTTGACAACGGTGAGACTGGAGACCTGCAGTTATCTAAATGTGGCCTCTTTGCAATGTTTCCATCTTGCAGAGAAGTTGTTACTTTCAACCACTTCCTGGAAGAAGCAGCAGAAAAAGAAGTGCGGGGGAAAGCCAGGCTCCAGCACTTCATCGAGAACCTGTTGCAGCGCGTGGATCTGGCAGAAAGGCAGCTAGAATATTACCAAAACCAGCAGATGGTGTGCAACCACACTGACATCAGCGAGCACGTGGTAAGCCAGCAGAGACCTTCCCTTTGCTGTCACCCTCCCCCTGGAGCCAAAGCTCTGGGCTTTGAATACAGGTGGGCTCAGTGGCTCAGGCTAAGTGCTGCTGCAGGTAGAAGTACATTTGTGAAATGTTTCTTTAGGTGTGTTTTATCTGTGTTTTAGACTGCCACTTTACATGAGGGAAAGGAGCTGAGAGCATAAGAGCAGCAATAGCCAAAGATGGTAAAGGGAGAGCAGAGAGTAATGAAATATTTGATGGATATTTACAATTTTTTCCAGCTTTGGCTATTGCTGCTTTTGCCTTTGCCATGAACACTTTTTAAAATGTGATTTGGCAGTCTTTTTGGGATGCCTGAAGATTTTCAGGAAAGACATAGATCCCTATAGGTGATACATCAGCTTGCTGACAAATCATCCTGCCTTTGGTAGTTACCTATCATGGGACTCCTAGAAAACGTGAATGGATTCCCACAGGCCAGTATCCCATGGATTAGAAATCCAAGAACATTACTTTTTAAAATACATTATTTCTTTAAAAGCCCTCATTTTTAATACCTAAACTCAGTATTTTCCTACAATGCATTACATTTATATGACAAGTTTTAGGCACAGGACTTCCAAGGAACATTTCAGTTTAATTAAATACCCTGTGCTGCCTGTGCTAAGTACTTGTTCACCCTGGGATGTGAGAAGAAGACATTTGATCATGCACAGCACTGAAACAGGTATGCAGCTGTGGAAAGGAAAGGTTCCCAGAGCTACTTGGAAGACAAGAAGTTTTAGGTAAGACCTGAAGAAACATAGATGAGCTGAAATTCAGTGCAGGCATCTCAGACAGTATCTGTGAGGAGATTGTGGGGCACTGTACAGATGGGCCTCAGTATTAAATCCTCTCTCTTGCTCTGGTTGTGTTTATTGTGATGCCAGGCTCAGCAGTGTCCCTTGGGAAAAGCTCTAATTTTTTAGGCACCTGCCCTGATTTCTGGGTAACTTCAGCATTCCTCTAAGATCACCCATCCAAACATTGACCATCCTGACCTTCAGGAGGTACAGGAAAGTACACCCTGAGATAGCTCCAGTCTCCAACCAAGACAGATGACAAGGAAAGTCAGGCTGGGCAAAAATCCATCTGCCAAGTGTGGACAATACCAGGGACAGAAGGAACATTTATAAGAACAAAATCATTTTCAGATGCCAAGTCTGACTTGCTTGTCTCAGTGACTTCATTAAATGATATTCAAAGGCTCAGTGTAGAAGCTCTGATGAGAGCTCAATACAAAGAACCTATTTAGTACTAAAAAAAAAAATCAATTTAAGCTGAGCTGGCATTAAACACCTCCTTTTCTGACCCCCACCAGAAGAGGGACTAGACAAAGTGTTTCCACACTGTGAACCAAACTGCTGTGTAAAATGAAGTCATGCAAATTTGGCTTGGCATTGAAGCTATGTTGTCCCTAGCTGGTCTCAGGATTTGCAGGAGGAGGAGAAAAATGCTTGTGTCGTCACCCTCCAACCTTTAGTGCAAGTCTGGCAGAGCCAAGGGCTTGTAGCTGCAGCTTCCTAGCCACTTGTGTAAATGAAATGAATCACTGAAAAATTAAAGGATTGGAGAGAAAGTTAATTTCATTCAGCTTATTCA
Organism: Taeniopygia guttata; assembly: GCF_048771995.1. NCBI lineage: Eukaryota > Metazoa > Chordata > Aves > Passeriformes > Estrildidae > Taeniopygia > Taeniopygia guttata. The sequence goes on along the minus strand of NC_133031.1, from coordinate 7,692,865 downwards.
GCCACTGCCCTTTATGAATTATCTTGAACACAATAATTACTTCTCATTGTATCCATACTGTTTAATCTAATGTGAAAGATCTCTCTTCAGCCCACACATTTTAGCAATTTACTTTGATTATAGTTACAATAAAAATAATGGGGAAAATCCAACCACTAACAACTCACACATTTTAAAAACATGTTCATAAGATGGAAGAGTAATAATTTGTAAAAGAGGTGGCTTCTTTGGTTTCTTTCCTGAATGTTCTAGTTTTAACAGCATGTGAGAATGGAAATGCAATTTTAAAGATTGTGTATATTTTATCCTTGTACTTTAATTACTTGAAAATGTAATAGTAATAACCTGTTTTTGTTTTCATTGCAGTTTACAGACATTTCATTAAATAAGAAACCCAGATGCCTGTATGTATATCTCCTTTTTTTTTTTTTTTTAACTTAAATGCACTAAATTGACATGCTCACATTCCTGCATGCTCACATTTTACCTTAGAGGTTGGGGCCTGCATGTGGTCTATATTTATGTCATGTAATTGAGGAAAACCAGATTTCTGCTAAAACTAAACTAAAATCAGATATTCTCTAAAGAAAATAAAGAATGCTAATTTTCTGTTAAACAAATTACTCCTTCCTGCTGACTGTAATAGCCTATTGCAAAGCTACGGGAGTCAAATCTCTTTAGCTCACACAGTCCAAGTTTCAGTTGAGAATGTCTTAAACATTCTATAGTTATGAGAGGTATTTAACATTCTATAGATATTCTTTCTATAGGTAGGAGAGAGACCGTTGTCATTTCCTAACTGACAGTAACAATCTTATAACCAAACAAGTGCCCTGACAAAGCATGGGCACTAACAATCTCAGGTTACTCAAGCAGCTGTCCTGGGAGCAGCAGAACTAATTGGGGCTGGTCTCCCATGTCTGTGTGACTTGGCCATGAGTGCCAGCAGATGGATTGGAGCATCATGTGCTGCTTGGCCAAGTGGCAGGCAGGCAGTGCAGCCTTTCCTTGTGGGGACACGAGTTTAGGACTTTTTCCCGTTGCACCACCACCAGTCCTTCTTCATTCACATCGGATTAGGAATATATGTGAGGAGGAGTTCAGACTCTCTTACAGTCACTTATGTTGCAGAGCTGCTGCTTTCAGTGAAAAAGCATTTCCTGCATCTGGAGCTGGCAGCTTTGCATTTCACATGCAGTGACCTGCATCTTCTTCCATCTTGGGTACTTTCTTACCCTAACTGTGGCCTGGTGTCAGACATCCATCTTCTTTACCATAATGTCGTTCAGTTTAAGTACAGTTTAGCCCCTTTAAGTAGCCCCTCAGATCATATCGACCTTGATGTTCTGGCTTTAGTAGCTTCATTCAGTGCAGCAGAGAACTGCCTAACATCACCTGCAATAATGCCTGTTTATGCTTTGGGAATAAATTATATTGCTTCTTCAACATAACATCTGAGAAAAACAGAGCACTGCATCTTTAAACAACAATTAAGTAATGGACTGTAAAAACAGTACCTAAGAATTGATGGTAAACTGGAGTAGCCAGCAGTTGTGCATTTACACAGGTCATTCCTAAACTCCAGCAAGTGGTCAGAGCCTGCAAGCTCCTGCTTGGACCTGCACAGCATTTCAGCCCCCTAAACCTCCCCCTAGTGAAATCAGCTTAGCAAAGCTGCCAACCAGGTAATGCTGTTACATAGGTAAGGCTTAGCTCCTACAATGTCAGATGGCCCTCACTGCCTCCTAATAACAAATATAGACTTCCATGACACCCTTCTCATCTTCCTAAAGAGCAGGAGAGGGTTTACACTGTACACACAAGTAACCACAGCTTTTTCCAAAACTGGCTTTGTCAAGTGTGCAATATGATTTAACTCCAGAAGAATTAATACTACAGATACATGGTTTTCAGAAATAACAGCTATGGAAAACAGCCCTATGGGATCCCTTAAGAGATTAACTTCTAGGAGCTGGGTAGACATGAGCTGGTGCCTTACATTCATAGTTCTGCTCTTACACTACATGTATCTGCTGTAAAACATTTCAAGATTATGTTAAAAGGGACTATAATAATTCTTAGCTAAACTGTGGAACTGCATTTCTGTTGTAATATTTCAAAGTGCATGGTTCAGCCTTTGCAGCAATGGACACTTTGTTGACACACCACCTGGGCTCCCCAATTTCTGCAAATCTTCCTGCACTTGAACGATCACAGAGAGAACAAAGAATACATCTTACTTTGGCCTTTAAGCTTTCGTACCCTTCTTCCCAACAGTTTTTGTATTCCCCTTTCTTCTTCTCCTGTTTTAAATCAAAGCCTAAAAGGGAAGCTAAAGTTTCCCTGGGTGGGTGGTCAGCACAAAGGCAGAGCACAGAGTTTCCTGAGCTATTGGCCATTTGTAAGAGCAGCTCCCTGGGGCCTGGGTGCAGCCCAGGGCAGCACTGAGATTGCGCAAAGTCCCTACGGTTCCTGCACCTACTTTCTACTCTTACTGGTGCTCTTCCAAATAGCAAGGGATGTTCATTCTTTGCAGAATATGAACATGTGCATCTTTAAAATCCTTGTAGATCAACAAGTATAGACCTCATTAAGGTTTCAGCACTCCAAAATCAGCAGAATGCTGATCAGAATAAAGTGTAGATGAACACACATGAAGAGTGCCCCAGTAACACACCTAGGGGTTATTTTAATGAGGAATGCTTTTCAATACTAAGGAATGTAATTCATCTTACAACTCTGTTTTTAACATGCAGCCTCATTCTGTAAAACAAGACTATTTTTGTTTTCAAAAATGTAAGGGTTTGGGATATTTTGGGGACCTGTCAGTTTGCAAGATTGAATAATAGTTATTAATAACCACTATTATTAATTTCAGGAGCCGAGGGAGTCAACACGCTTCATATAACATCCCTGATACAAAGCCTCATTCCTTTCAAAAAGGAAGGATCCTGTTGAAAAAAGCAAAGGATGAAAAAGCCAGCTTGCAGCCAGTGAAATGCTTCTATGAACCTGTTGATTGCCCAAGAGAAATATGGAGAGCACAAAAGAAGGCTGAGGCAGTCTGCTCTGCCAGGAAAGTGAGTGCAAAATCAAAGATGGGTAAGAAGGCCAAACCGCTATAGGAACGGTGAGAAATACACAGCAACACAGGAACTTGGCTTCAACACAACAAATATTGAACAAAGTTAGTCATCCTACTTTTTCCTATCCATCTGGCCATGCCAAAACATATCAGATATAATATATAGAAATATATACATATGGAAGTTTTATATTATTTAGTTATGCTGTTCCCTCTTTGGGTACCATAAAAGAAGTGACATTTTATTCAGTTTACATGGAGTTTTTTCTATTTATTCATGTATTTATTTATTTATTTAGTAATTTATAGAGCTTATTTTAAATGACTGCACTTATCTTGCTGGGCAGTACTGTGGCTGTGTGTTTAATTATTTTAGTGGCAGCATGCTCTAACCAACTGGTAATTTATTTTCCATCTGTGTTATTCCTGAAGTTCAGAGGAATCCATTTAATCGGTACCAAAATATTCAATCTTTCAGCTTAGGTAGGTATAAGATCAGTGACTAACAGACATACTTAGATGCAAAAGGCCTACTCAAAGTGGTTTGAAGGCTGTTTACAGCACTAGATTGCTATCCTGGGTTTTTGGCTATAAGCACATTTCCATCTTTTATGAAATACATCAAACTACTTCATCCTGCCAGCAGCCATGTTGTCTGTTTGGTACAAGTTTGGGCTCCTCTGAGGTGCCCCTTTGCAAGGAGACCAGAAGCTGCTCTGACAAGCACAGGCCAGGTTGGGCCAGAGGAGGAATTTCAGTGCCAAGTGCCAGCAGCAGGTTATCAGCTGTGGTACAGCAAGTGACAGGCCAAAGCAGTGTGTTACTGCATGGCATTGTGTTCAATGTCTGTGCTTGGTCTCAGGCATGAGAGGCCAAATTAACCATGATTATAACCCAAATACTTCACATTTTTATCTCTGAAGAATCTTTACAGGGCTGAGAGATCACTGACTTTGAACTAAGAACCCAAGTGCAAGGCAGTTACAGATGACTGCAGAACACAAATGTGTGTGTTTACACTGGTTTGTGCCAATTAAAAGGATCCTTATTTATCAGAGAATTTATTTATCAAGATGATGTTTCTGTGTGTACAGTATTTTGGTAACATGAATCCTCATGCCATGTTTACAGATATGAACATCCTGATGATGTTACTGATGAGATTTGTTTTCTCAAGAAAAAGAAAGGATAGGTGAGACAGGTCTATGTGATTTATTTTTTAAATGCTCATAACAGATGTAAATTGTTTATGTGGAAGGTGATTTTTACAGTATGTGTACAAAGACTTGTGAAAAATGTTTTTCATTTTTTATAACTATGTCTGTAAGCAGAAATGATTATTAAAAGACAGTGTATCACTATGATTACTGCTGCAATAAGCACCTGAGTTGCAATATTTTTAAAGCAGAAGATGACCAATCAGTCAGCTAGGATCAGGTAATTACAGATGTCATACATTTGTCAGTGTACAAAGCTCCCAGAAAGTAGCAGAGAGAAGAAAGAGTATTATTGCTCAATTTTATTTTAAATAGTGTATATGGAACAATCAAATATATGTTTAAAAGTTTTCCAACACTGTTTCAGTAGAAAGTCACAGTGTAAAAATAATTCAGGTATTTAGGTGGTAATAATATTTCAATATTTATTTAACTATGTCACAAGGCCACACTTGGCCTCATGCTAGGCATTGTGTGTGGTGAAAAGGAGTCGTTCATTGTGTTGCATGGGCTTGGGTCAGATTGTGTGTTACAACTTTTATAGGCAAGCTAAAATTAAAGCATTCTTAAGATTTTTTGTATTGCTTCCCACATCCTTCCACAAACCTGAAAAAGGACCTTTTTTGAAGATAACAAAGGTGAACATTAGATAATAAAGTAAAATATATTAATTAATTTCTTTAGCCACTTGACACTAAAAGCATATTTTTATTTTTAAATGCCTGTCTACTCTGTTAGTCACCAAAGTTAAGTGCAACTTCTAGTTCACAAATGAGATGTTTATTTTATTATTTATCATGCCAAAATCTTGACTGTGAGTTTTCCTTTCGGGAGAGGAAAAGAGTAAGAGAAGTTGCATGGTTTTAAACTTTTCAAAGCCTAATTTACACTTACTCGCTAAACAAATGCCAGTTTAGTTAATTAGAAAGAAATTGGATTGTACTGTAATCCCAAGTAAAAGTTTTTAGAGTATAAACATTCTAATAATAAAGATATATTTCTCAGTTACTGTGTCATTTGACTTTGTCAAATACATTGTTTCTTACAAAAGCTTCTGAAGCAGCACAGAAAAAGCCGAGCAGCAGCAGCTTGGACTTTGTTTTATTCCTCACATAAAGCACGGCAGTGAAGTCGGGTTGTGACCCTTCCCAGTAATTAACCTGCAGACAACTGCTCCATCTTGCCTGCACAGCTCACATGTGTCACCTGCTGCTCTCCTACTGTTGTGTTGCTTGAAAATCATTCTGGAGGTGGCCCACAGGGTCAGATAACCTGCCCAAAGCGCAGGCAGGGGGAGTGGAGTGAAGGGTCAGGCAAAGGAATTAAGGACAGAGGGGCTCCCAGGGAATGTCAGTGATGGTGTCTCACTCACACACTGCCAGTTGCAGAGCCATCATTTCATCAGGTTATCTCCCTGGTTAGACTTGGAAAGAGAGGTTTTCCCATGGGGGAACCCGGTTCCTGTCTCATTAACAGAGACAGGAATTTGATATTTGGGACAGGAATTTGATATTTTATATTTAATATTTGAGAAGAATAGGTACCTGCACCAGGCTGAGTATAACCAGCTTTAGCTTGTGGGGACTTGTCAATCTTAATTTTTTTTTAAATGTAAATTTATTTTTTTTTTAAATCTGAAAGTGTTCTAAAAAAATTGACCTCTCACCTTTGAAAATTAATTTGAAGCAGAGTTCCCACGTTTTGCCCTTTGAGATGCTTTGAAGGCACCTTAATAGTTTGTATTGCTCACATCAAAGTGAATTTCATTAGGACCTGAATGCCTCATTCCCATATAAATTTTTTAAATCCCACCTCACTTATACTAAAAATATCTCAGAGCGGTATATGTACTGGCTGGGCCTTTACAGGTGAGCTTTCTGCTTAAAACAAAACCTTCTTACTGACATGTGACATTATAGGCCAGGAAAACAAGAGACTAATTGAAAGGCAGACCTTTAATTAGAGCTATATGTAGAAAAACCCAATCACTTTGAGATGCACAGTTGAAGAGAGAGCATGTTTTCAGAGCACTTAATGACATCTGATCCCTGCCTCCAGCTCTGACTCAGTAGTAACAACAGCCTCCCCCTACCCTGAGAAGATCTGAATACATTTGTTTTGTTTCAAGGAGAGTTACTTCAAATATTCAGTGGGATATTCATATTCAAAGAGATGGCCACCATTTGGAGCAGCTACTAGGTCAAACAAATCGTCACTTCTATCATCCCTAATAATCCTTCCAATGCCACTGCTTCTTTCAAGCTACTTGAGCAAAATCCAGCTCTTCTCTCTTGTTATTCTGCGTCATCAGATAGTTGCCTCTATTTGTTCTTACCTCAGACAAATGCTAATTGTTTCCATACATCCTGTCTGAAGTGGCTGGAGTGGACTATTTAGTGCTCTCTGCAGTGAGCCTGGGCATTATTTTTTATTGTTTTTTTAGAAAAATTAATCCCAGAAGAGGTTTTACTACGTGAAGCCCTTAAAAATAGATCCTGCTGCAATACAAACAAAATGTCCTTTCCCATTTTGTTGCTAATGCCACCCTCTATCTAGCCATGCTTTTTTAATTCTGATCTCTTGAATTTTCATTTGTACATCTCTCTCGAAGGAGAAGGAGAAAAAAGCAGCATAAATTAAATACAGTCATTGGTGTGACAAGCTTTTCCCTTCTCACTGTCTTGGTCCTAGCATCTCGCACTGCAAGCAGGTAAAAGTTGGTTTGAATTTTTCATAAAAGTTGGTTTGAATTTTTCATGGGAAAAAGTATACACAACAGATTTTGAATTCATTAGAATGTTATGGAAGAGACTTTTCTGAGCTGAGAGGGAAAGAGGAAGAGAGACACTCCACTTCCTAGAGAAGTCACTTTCAAAGATAAATGTGACAGGTTGGAGGAATTTAGTGTGTGCTGGTGTGAGATGAGGGAAAGCCAGAGTCACATATAAGGCAGCAGTGAAAGGATGGGGGCCTCATTACTGCCTGCTGTTCTTAGGGGCTTTGACCTACAGAACATCAGCATAGATTCAGCCTGACACATTCAGTCCTTAAATCACACTTTACACACATGTTTTGCAGCCCAATTACTAGTTTCATAGTAGACTTTAGCACTAGGGTTTCCAAGAAATTCCCCAAAGTCCATTCATAGTATTTGTTCAAGCCATACATATTTGCCTTACAGTGGGAACCTGTACTTGTGGGGGCTTGTCAGCAGGGAGGGATTTCTGTGTGCTCCCAGTCCTTGCTGTCCCCTGTCTCTGCTCAGTGACTGATGGCAGCTGGCTGGGTGCTGGCAGTTCTGCTGGACTCTCACACCACTGTCTGTCAGCCAGTTCCCACAGCAGTGCTTTCCTTTAGAGAGCACTGTCTGCTTCCCTACCCTAGTTCCCTCCTTCTTTCTACCAACTCAGTGCCTTTAACATGGGAGAAGGCTCATGCAGCAGGTGTGTTCCCTGAACTTCAACTTGCTCGCAAGTCCCTGCATGGCACCAGAGCCACTTGCACAGTGCTTTCTGTGGCAGCCCGTGGGCAGCTGCTGCACTGAGGTGGCACATTCCCACTTGCTCTGCCGGCTTTGCGCTGCCCGGGGGACAAGTCCGCCTGTCGCCAGTCGTGCTCCTCACGCCTGTTGGCAAACAGGCGGGGACTGGCTGAAGGTCAGGGGGGTGTGTTTCTGAGAGGACATCTGCAGCCCATCGCCCCTCAGCTGGAGAATGAGGGAAACCTTGGCTGAGCGTCCTACACTTCAGAAGTATTTTCACAACAAATGTTACACACATGGTACTTGCCCTTTGTTGAAGTACAGGCAGGGGTCACAGACCCCTGCTCCTGAAGGGATTTCTTATCTCCCACCAGCCAGCACTGAGTGGGGTGCTTTTGTAAGAGAGGGGAGGCTGAATATTGGTCAGATGAACAACACACATACATGCTCAGGCGTACACACTAGGAGAGGGTCTAGAAAACAACCAAAAGAAGGTTGGTTTTGCTTTGATTTTACTCTACATTAATATTCTATCACTATTAGAGAGAAACCCCACAACAAACTTTTCAAAATAAAACTATCAACAAGCTAGTCCAGGAACTGCATATATACCTTTCCCTGAAAAATCACTTCTGGCATCACAGAACATATTTGCCTATAGCAAATTTCCAAAAAATTTTCCTCCTTGCAAAAATAGTAGGCTTTGAAGATTCTTTTAAATTTTTTTCTCATGGGGAAGAAAAAAGCAGGCAGGAAAACTGGAGTATTTTATAATGAATTAGCATCACCCCAAACCCACAAGGTTCGCACTCAGAAACGCACCCAGCAGAGCCTGTAATTGTTTTCTCTGTCAGCCTGCCTTGCCTACCAGCCTTTCTGAGATCCAGGCTATAGAGATGACCTCCTAAATATGGCATGGTTTAATTATCCCACCCTCTCGAGCTTTGTGCAGGCACCTGTTTAAGAGGAGCACATGGAAGTCACTGGATTTGCATGTTGCCAGGGCATGCCATGGTGTGCGTGCCAAGCTATGCTGGGGCCACCCCCGGGCAGAAGCCCTTTGTGGAGATTAGCCTGAGGAACCAAGGGATGGATTAGGCATCACCCAAGCCTGGCAATGGCAGGGGAAGCAAATTGGATTTATGGGAGCTGAACCCGTTTCTGTGACAAGGGTCACGACTCTCCTGTGGCTGCCAGTGTGGCTGTGCACTTCCCAAGCCAGCCTAGGTTCCCCACCAACCCTAGGAAGAGATTTGGGGTAATGGATGGCATGAGGGTAGGTAGAAAAACCCTTTTGCACACAGCAGCTTTAAAACAGGGTTTAAAAGGCACAGAGGGACTATCTCAAAAAACAGTTTTTGAGCCCACACAAGCTCATCCTACCCTTCTCTGGTCCCCCAGAGGCAGAGGAGTATTTCAGCAATGCTGGGAGCCAACTAGTTCAGTGATGGGGCAGAGAGAGAATGCTCTGCCAGCAAACACCTTGCCAACATACCTCTTAAGGGCATTAAACATTTTATCTACTAGGAAATAATTAAAAGAATAATTACCTCTAAATGAAGAAGCCATTACTCCATTGTCAGTTATTTAATTGCCACAGTGAGCACACTGAGCTGTCGGTGACAAGTTTTATTGTAGTCCCTTTCTAAAAAAAATATTGTTGCCAGACATTACCCAGATTTCATCTGTAGACTCCCTTCCAAGGGAGCAGCTGAGTGCAACAATCAGAAGACAAAATCCTGAGTCCAAGTGAACAAGAACATTTGCCAGGGGAGAGGCATACATTTAAGATTGTAGAAGCATGGGTGGGGAGAATTAAAATGAAGATGCAACTGAGGCAGTTCAAACAGACATAGCCTGTGCTAAAGAAAGGACCAGGACAGCAATATAGTTTCTATTCCCATTTATTCTTTTAGTGGCCTTCAGCAAGTTCTTAGTTTTGCTAACCACTTTTTAATGAGGAAATGCAGGTGCCCTTCCCACCTCAATACCACATAGTATCACCACCTTTGTTTTCTAGGGCACACCACTAAAGGACATAGAAGAACCAGATTATCTTTTATTTTGGGTACAGGGGTTTCTGTTCTTTTGATGTAAGCAGATGAAAACCAACACCACAGATGCCCATCTCCGTGGATTTCAGGATTGGTGCTGTGAATCTGAGTATGTGAGTCTGGGTGATGTCAAAGGTCAGTTCACTTCCTGAGCAAATCATAAATAAAACACTTCCATTTTAACTGCGGCCACACTCGTGGTGTCCAGGAGACAACATATATGAGTCAGCTTAAATGTCAGTTAGCAGTGGGCAGAAGTGATTCTCTGCATGGAAGAAAGTTTTGCATAGTTATAAAAGCTACAGTTAGAAAAGCTACTGTGAGTCCAGGATAAGACCGGTGAATGAGTACCTTTTTTGAAAATTTAGGTTTTAGGCAAAAACAGCTTTGCAAAAGAGATGTGAACTGGCAGATGAATCCAGACTTTTTGCCACTAGGTGGTGATGGCTGACAATGAATGTGTGCAGGATGCTCTCAGCCCCTCTCTCGCCCCACCGGGGCGGCTCACACCCCCCATGGGGGGGAACAGTGTGTATTCCACGGGAACACGCCCTGCTGTTACCAGAGTCAGGCCGCTCCATCTAACATCAGCCTAAGGGACACGTAAATTAGAGGACTTGACTAAAGACGTGGAAGCATCATTTAATTAACTGGCAATGGTGAACGAAGAGGAGACCAAGAAATGACATCCTACACGTGGTCACTTGCAACGGGATGCTAGCAACAAAGGTAGTATCAGTAGCTGAGCCAATTTCAAAATCACACTAACTGAACATAAATGATCAAAATTTGTTTTTCTGAGAGAGCCAAATCTGCACAACATCCACGCCAGTTCCCTGGCAAAACGCAGGGTTTTCAGAGCAGTGGCTGAAGGCAGAGGTGCCGGGCAGGCTGTAAAGTGCAGGGGTTACATCACACGGAGATAGAAAAGCCTTGCTGCCAGAAAAGGCCAAGCACACCTCGGCAGCGCTGTCCCGGTGGCACCGGGCAGCAGCTCTCCAGCCACAAGCCCTTGGCTGCGGGACACCCGTGCAGCCACCGTTGTGCAGGACCACACCCGGCACCGTGCCACAGCAGCCCCATCGGCCCTTCCGCAGCCCATCCTCCTCCCCGAGTTTAGCAGCTACTGCCCTTCCTATTAAGCACGTGATATTCTGCTTCTTCATAACTCTAATTAAGGGGCTTTATTCTTATTATAGAAATTAAGTCTACTTGAAACAAAATAGCAATTTTCTGTTATAAAACGATTGCTTTCTGAAAGACATAAGATGACTAATGCACTCAGCAGCGGCTAATGACTGTGTGCCAAAAGGTCCTTTGCTTTTAGTGTACACCAATCTGTTGCTTGCTGCTCTGCCATGGCCCACGTGTTAGAATCGACTGAGGACCACCCCAGCCAGTCCAGGTACCCCTGAAAAGGGGCTCACAAGGACCCACCCCCTCCCCTGGGAGATGGCTTCATTCCACAACCTGCCCTGCAGCAAGGAGCTTTGCTGCCAAGGCAGAAAGCCATGGGAAAAGGAAGGTAGAGGGAGAGCATACAGGTCACACATGGCTGAGAACCACGGCAAGGGACATCCCCTGCGGTCCCATGCCTGGTGGGCCCCGGGGGATACAAAATGACCAAATCTATGGCAAAGCTCACCTGGGAGAGGTGTTAACACTGAATTGGACCTCTCGCTATTACACTGATCAGTTCAACATGTACAAGCCTGACAATCAACTGTCTCCTGCCCTGAGGAAAGTCTTGGGAGGGCTTTATGCTTGCAAATACATATTATAAAGGTTTGTTTTTTTTTTTTTCCCTAAACAACATCAGATGACCTAAAAAAATATTTTAGTCCACCTGGCATAGCTCCTCTTTCACTCCAGAAATTACTCAAATTCTTTTTTGATTGTTTCAAGGGCAACCATGCCTTTCTGCACCTCAACTACCAGTGCCCAAGGAATGAGACAGGCCTGCCTGGCTGAATTCACCACTCACCCACAAGTAGTGGGTGACACACTGGTAGAAAAGCAGTATTTGCCACTCTCAGAGCAATCCACAAGCAGAAATTTGTTTTTATGAAACATTAGTCATTTTAGATAACAACAAATTGGTACAAATCCCATATTCACATAAATTACCAGCTTTGAATAGTTGACCCACTTTATAGCTAATGTTGGCACAAAATCTTGACTCTGAAATTTGAGGCAGATTGCTTTCAGTTTGGTCCACTTGGAAAGAAAGAAATTAAAAATATGTTAATACAGGGCTCAGAATGAGGGCTTTTCACTTGAACTGAAACTGTCTCGATGTTGCAGCAATATAGGGACTAAAAATCTTCTGCAAGTGTCCTGTTTACATTATCTGCATTAGGTTTCCACTGCAGATAAATTCCAGTGACGGACACAGCTCAAACCTGTCATTTGAGTACTGTCTTATGAATGTGGCAAATGCTGCTCCCCCTGTGTATTGGTTTTGCACAGCCTGGTTTTCAGTAGCAGGGGGGCCACAGAGGCGGCTCCTGTGAGAAGCTGCTGGAAGCTTCCACCATGTCCAGCAGAGCCAATCCTTGATGGCTCTGAAGATGGACATGCTGCTGGCCAAAGCTGAGACAATTAGAGATGATTGTAACACCTCTGTGATGACATATTTAAGAAGAAAATCGAAACAAAGTCATACAGCTTTTCTTCTAGTCAGAGAAGAGGAGGAGGTGAGAACATGTGAGGGAAACAACATGGAGAGACCAAGGTCAGTGGAGCAGGAGAGGGAGGAGGTGCTCCAGGTGCTGGAATCAAGGTTGCTCTGCAGACCATGGTGATGCCCATGGTGAAGCAGCTGTGCCCCTGCAGCCCATGGGGATCCACAGGGGATGCAGAGATCCACCCCCAGCCCATGGGGGAGGTGGCCATGTAGGAGTGGGTGGATGCCTGGAGGAGGCTGAGATCCAGTGGGAGACCCGGTGGGGAGAGAGGTCCCTGCTCCCAGGCTGGAGCAGCCTGTCCTTGGAGGATGGCACCCCATGGAAGAATGACCCACACCACAGCAGATTTGGCAGGGCTGTCTGCCCGTGGGTGGGACACACATTGCAGCAGTTTTGAGAGGACTGCTGCTAATGAGATCTGGATCCACACCAGAGAAGTTTGTGGAGGAGTGTCTCCCATGGGAGGGACCCCACAGTCTCACAGGGGAAGGACTCCTCGCAGGGGAAGGACTCTCTAGGCCAGTGTCAAACCACAACACCCTGCTACCATACTCCCAATCCAGTGCTTCAGAACTCCACAAAGGGACTGTATGGGGCAGTGCACCCATTTCTGAAGAGTGCATTTAAGTAGAAATGGTAACCACTTCATGCCTGGATTTACCTACGTATATATTCATGACCATGGCAGGGGAGTTGCAACTAGATGATCTCTAGGGCCCCTTACAAACAAAACCCTCCTATGATTTACACTTCTTGCACCCAAAACACAAAAGTGTTTCTCATATGAACTAACCCTACCAAATCTCTAAGACCATAAGCCCTTGCTGGTTAACAAGCCTCTGCGGCTGTTGCAGGGTCCTATGGGCTGTCCTTCACCTTCAAGGAGCCACAGCAAACTTCACTATTGCTGACTTCTCCTTGTAGGATTTGAAAACGGAGCCATGAGTTTTGGATGTAAACCCTGTTTAAAGACAAGATTTCTTAATGCAAGTATGGCTAATGGGAAAGTTAAGCCATATTCTAGGGATGTTACAAACTAATCAGAACAGTAGATCTATATCAACAAGTTTGCCAAAAATTCAGCTGAGCATCTGAACATAGTCTAAGCCAACACCAGCTTACACCAGAAAATAAAACTCAAGTCTTCTGGAGACCAAACTTTAGTCCATCACCCAATCCTTCTCCTAAAGGATACCAAGATCCACCGTTGTGTCTTCCCCTCTCACCTCCAACTTCAATGAAACATGCCATAAAGTTGCAACCTGTCAGCAAACTTTTACCTTCTCTCTTGTGCTGAGGATTCAGTTCAAACTCCAATGCAAACTTTTAATCAGCAACAACATTCATGCAGCATGTAGAAAATCTTTCATTTTTAATAACACACAGAAAGAGGACTGAGAGAAAAGCCATTGATTCACTATAACAGAACAGCATGTCTGTTTTACAGGTGTGAAATTTCTCACTGGTAAAGATTTGAGCTGACAGAATATAAGCAGACAACTCCTAGGTAATCAGAAAGGAGAACTACACACAAAAGGTAGGTCTAATATTCAGAATACCTGCACACATTAACAATGTAATCCTGCCACTAATCATAGCTTGTAATGAACTGTGGCAATAGGGTTCTTGGAAATTGGATGGACTCACATAGCTTGTTATTTTAAATAAACACCATAATTGGTATGAAATCCCAGCAACTAAAGTATGAAAAACAGTATGAACTACCAGTCTTTTATGGGACAGAAAGAATTATCCATAGCTATCCAAAGGCTAGTTTGGCTTTCATATACTTACATTTGAATTTTACATCATCTTGCCTCCAACTCTTTGTAAAATGTAGAGGTTTTGTTAGTAGTGTTTCAGCTAACTGCAGGTATCCTAGGTTTAGCTTGTGTAGAATGGAAAGAAATTCTAGCCTTTTGCTTAAAAGGAGAGAAAAATTGTATTTATATTGATAAAAGGAGAACAAGGTAAGGAAGCACGTGTAAACAACAGCATAATGAAAATCTTAATATCAGATTCTAGAGGAGAGAATTGTGGATATTTCTCTTCTTATTATAGACAGTCCTGATCCAGCAGGGAAAATTCAGCTGATCTCACCCACAAAGCCTCAAGTAGGCTCTGCAGGAGCCACTCCTGGAATACAGCAAGCCCATATCCTACAGACATGGCTGCTTGCAGAGCCACAGTATTTCAAGAGGTACAAGAAGACTCCTGTGTTATGGCAGTGTCCCTACTGCTTCTCCTGACTGCACACCAGATGCCCCAAAGGAGAAACAGGGAGTGTCAGGAAACCTGGCTTCTGCCACTCGGCCCCTCTGACAGGTCATCACCATTCTCTGTTTCACCACCCCCACTCAGAAAAATACAATAACAATTTCTCCTTTGAACGCTTTTAGCCCTTTTGATGGCAGTTGTTACAATTACATTATCATTGCAGGATATTACTTAAGCTTCATTACTCTGTGGTAGAGTGTCCAGATGAGTAATTTGTTCATTTTACAGACAAACTGCGATATTGAGATGCTAGCAGAGTAAATTGCCATAAGAATGGTAAAAATAGATGATTCACTTTTGTTTTCCTCTCTTAGCAGCTACCAAATGCTCATGGGAGTACAGAGGGCCCATCCTAAGAGCTGCCTTAAATGTTAAGTGCGCTCACTCATCTTAAAGAAACTTATGCTACTTCTCTGTTGAACACTGTATGCATTTCCAACTTCTAAAACTGACACCAACTCCAGGGCTTCACAGAGACCTGCCAACAGCTGGCAGCGAGCTGGCTGCTCCCACTGCCAAAGAGGATTAGTGCCGAATAATGCTGACTGGAGGTAGAAAAGCTAATTCTATTTCTAGACATACTAGTATAAAACCAGAGCGAGTAATGCTGTCTACAAAAGACGAGTGCAATGGTGTAAAAGGATTGCAGTTGGAGAGTATCAGTCTCAGAGGAACTGATGACATTTTTTTTTTAAGGACATACATGTCCAAAACTAATAGAAATGTTAAATTTGTTATAAAGATTTCCAATGGAAAAGTAACACTACTTTCAATAAGCCTAGCTCATGTAAATAATGTAAGTAGGAAACATTTAAATTTGTTTGATAGTTACCCAAAAAAGTTATTTACAATCTGTAAGTGATATGCCCTTAAGTGTTATGGTAGCATGTGATTTCATTAGCAGCAAAATATATTGCAAAATATACTGCCAGCCAAAATCTTTTTCCCCCCACCAACAAAAGTTATCCTAACCCCTTATACTAGAATAGTTGCAGTAGAAAAAGGCCTCTAGGGGGTTTGTTTGGATTTTACTGGATCTTTTTGTTTTCACAGAACAGGAGACATTTCCCAATCTACTGTGTATCATTTGTCTTTATGCAACCAGAACCCAGCTGCACGAACCTTCCAGAGAGTGAGGAGAGCCAGCAGGACTCAGACAGCTGCAGCACTCACAGGGGTCTGAACAGGTCACCCTGGCTCCCCTGTCACGTTCAGGGCACAGAGCATCATCCTGACCCATGTAAGTAGGGATGAGCAGAGCTGAGCTCTGTCTCTGACCATTTCAGAGGCAGCAGCTGATGTGGTCAGCCTCTAGAATCATCTGGACCACATTCTCCCTCAGCTTTTTTCTGGAGCTTTTCAAGGAAAACACTGCTTTCTGAATTTACTGAGATTTAATTGGCTTTGAATTGCTCCAAGATGAGAACTTATCTTCAGCATGCCCTGGCCAGATGGGAAATGTTATATCCCTGATCAAGTTCTTCTCTGACTTTCTTCCTTCCCTAGGGCAGGACAAGACACACATAGTGATGCTGACTCTGTGAGTGAGATGGGACTGCACACACTGCCACTAGGTTATGAATTCAGGCCACTGCCAGAACAGCTGGGGAGGAGCTGCTGTATGGACTGAGACTGCAGGGACAGGGACTCCAGTTTTGCCCTTGCTATGCTTTCTACCAAGGAGGCAGCCATCCTCTGATAGCCCAGATTCTGGGACAAAGCAGAACTGAGTGCAGTCTGAAGCTGAAAAGGCATGCTGAATTGCTTGTAGACCAGCAAATGATTTGGTGGTATTTCACAGTGACCCTTCCCTACTGGTAAACTAAACCTAAATACTTTATATCTTCAGTTTCTTCTCACTGATCAGCGGTGGACTCAATCAAGGACATGACAGATTCTGTCACAAAGCAGGGCAGAGTACCTGATACCAAATCTCATCCAAACCTCCGAGTGCAGCCTCACAGGCCTGCCATGAATGTGCTGATCCCAACACCCTGAGCGACTACCATGAGGACAGAGTGTGGGATGTGAAACTTTGTCTTCCTTCCCAGACCCCCCTAAATACTTTCAGTATCAGGAAATTAATAAAAATGAGTAAAATAGAGGAATACACAAAGGACTACCAATATCCCCTTTGTTGTATCTGATTTGAACCTGGAGTGTTTCCCAGCTCCAGTCTAGCCACTTGATAATCTGAAGTGGGGAACGCTACATAAATTACTCATTATTCCCACCAGATGAGCTGTCAAAGGCTGCGGAAACCAGTTCATATTCACCTCACCTCTCTCTGCTGTTACTTTCCTCTGCTAAGCTCTGTTGCTAAACAGTTTTGTCTCAAGACACTAAAGAGACAAAGAAAGAAGAAAAGAAATAAAGAAACCCTCCACAAGTGTCCTGTAACTGTACTTTGAACAAAAATCCAGAATGACACAATGAAACCCAAAGCAATTTTTCTTCCTCCATGAGCTCATCATTGTGCCCCACAGCTGTCAAGCAGCCTCCACAGCCTCTGCCTGCCTGGGGTTACCACCAGTAAAGACACCGGTATCCAGCCCAAAGAGTCCAGTAAAAACACAGATTAAACTCCCCTCTTTTCAGAGGTGATCCCTGAGAAATGTAAAGGCAGTTCTGAATCACAGTTTGTGCATTTCCTGAGTTGCAGCAACTTGTAGTTTTTTTCAAAGCAAATCTCAATGTCATAGTAATGCATAAATACAGAGTCCTTCTGCTTTGCTGCATCTTCTATTTATCACATCTAGGAACTCCAGCCTACCAGGCCACTCAGCCCAGAACTTGGCACTACAACTGAACTAACAGCTCATTTTTATTTTTCTAAGTTAGCCATTATTATTAAATGTTTCCAACCAGTTGCCAGAACCTATGTTTCTGCCTGACCCTCATTCCTAAGGTTTCCTGTTTGTTTTTGCTTTCACACTGCAGACAGCACAAGTGGCAGAGCACTATTACTTTTGAAAAAGATGTTTTAACATATGGGTCTACCCTAAACACCTGGAAGTATTTGTAGCCCTG
This sequence comes from Taeniopygia guttata, assembly GCF_048771995.1. Taxonomy (NCBI): domain Eukaryota; kingdom Metazoa; phylum Chordata; class Aves; order Passeriformes; family Estrildidae; genus Taeniopygia; species Taeniopygia guttata. The sequence continues at coordinate 7,675,034 of NC_133031.1, read as the reverse complement.
GAAAGGCAAGCCCAGATACTGGGTGGTCTTAGAAAGCCAAACGTCGTTTCAAGTTAACAAATGCTTCCTGTCATTGCTTTTGGGCCAGACCGAAGCCCTGGAGTGAGCCATCCCTAGGGCTGGAGAGACAAAATTCAAGCCCGGGATGAAATCTAGAACCTCAAGTCTCTCCTGCAATATCCTGATGTGTTCTGGCACATCTCGGCACAAGCTGCTGCTGGTTTGCTGTGCTGCAACACTTCCAATTCCTCTGCAACTGCAGCACAGTGTGTTAGTGTCTAATGCCACGAGTTCCAGGCCCTGCAGCAAAGGGCATTCGGCACAGCCAGGAGCCACAGCAGCCCCCTCCAGCTGGGAGGCAATGAGAACTCAGGACTCAGTGAAAAGCCTCGAGGATAGGGCTTCAACCCAGTACTAAATCCCTCAGGGCTGTGGCAGTAACACCAAGCCAGGAGAGAGCCCTGTCTCACCAGCACAGTCATGATATAACCATCAAGTGATGGCAGAGGCTGCACTATTCTCTTTTTCTCAGTATAGATGTGGCAGCCAAGAGTGGACACCAGTTTGCTTTTACTCCACCATGATCTGGCTGGTTGTACAACATCTCCAAACTAGGCAGGATCAAAGAAAAACAGGGTTGGAAAGGCCCCACAGAGATCATTTACTCCAGTCCCTCATTCTCAAGGCAAGATAAATTGTCCCCTCATCATTCTTGTCAGACTGAAAAATAGAGAAGAAAAAAGAAACCAAGTTTCAGGGAACTGGGGTTCAGCTATAACTACAATAGTCTGGACAGGAATAAGGCTGAATGCACTTATTCTAGAAAACCATGCCACAAAAATAGTGTCAGGAACTTGACTTTATTTGTTTCTAAAAGAAACAAACAAATATGGAAGCTTTAAAATCCAGAGTATGGGTTAAGAATTATTTCATAATCCTTAGTCAAATCCTTAGTCACCTACATAGTTAGCCAATGCAGAAATGCATCATATCACATCCTAATAAACACTATGCAAATATTTTTGCGATCAAATGCTAATGATATCAAATATTATTAATATGTCATTTGGCACACTATTGTAAAAATTACATTTAACTATGTATTAACTGGAGTTGTAACAAATGATGTATTTAGCTAATTGTATGCAATTAAATTAGAATTAAAAACGGGATGTTTCATAATCTTCTTTGCTTTTCACTAAAAATCTAAGCAGGGAATTCAATAAACGAAAGCTGCTGGAAAATCACATGAAACATCAAGCACTGGAGATTAATATAACACAAGGCATCATATGTTGCTCATCTAAGTTTATTAAAAACCACACCAAGTCTAAATCTTTACACACTTCATACTGAGCTAAACTTAATACCTATTTTTCCCTGTTTCTTCATTCTATCTATCTCCCAGGCTTAGATCTGTTGCATCATTATATCCAAAAATGAAAATAAAATAATATTATTTTAAAATCATGCCTGTGTTGAAATGTGTTTTTCTGAACTGTGAAGGTAATGCAGATCCAGTACAGTATTTCATCTTGAATAATGCCTCCCTATAGCATGCACATGTGCTCCTTGCACTTGTGTCAATAACTAGTAACACATATGAGCAAGAATACAAGTGTACAAACAGCAGCATGGTTTGTTTTAGGAGTTTGCTCTTTGTTTCTCAGCTAACTGCTTACATGTTTGTGTAAATATTAAATGCCTGGATATGCTCAGGCTTTCAGAGAGAAAGACTGGGAACTCATCCTGTGGCCAGTCCTTTTTTGGACTTATTTTAAGGATTTCTCTGCAGACATTGGTCCAACTTTGTACAGGCAACTGTCCTTGCAGTACTTATAACTCAGTAAAAAGGACTTGTGCATACAAATTTGGCCACTAGTGCTATAAATGAACAACTTGCACATGAAAACAAAAGACAGGACCAATTGCTTGTGCAGCACCAGTGTATTCGTTTTCTCCATTTTTCTGGGCAGCACACAGTCCCCTCTGAATGCAGGGGTGTACACCTGACCCTACTTGTGGAAGTTGACCTTTGCATTCACCTCTCTCTCTCTCACACTTGGGCAGCCCTGCCCTGGCTCCTGCTGCAGTCACAAGTGGTATGATGCCCACTATAAAGGAAGCTGGATCAACTCTACCCACCATGCATTTCAGACTGCATAGTTTCAGCTTAAAGCTTTGGCAACACATCAGGACTTCTCTCCTAATGACTCTAGCTAACTTTAGCTGCTGCTTCTACTATTTCATGTAGGCATCCATATCAGTGGAAAGCTCTGAACACATTTTAACTTTTGTATGGGCATCATTCTTTCCATCTACAGGGATGGAAAGGTCTGCAGAGGTCCACAGTCTGCTGGTGTGTGGCAGCTTACCACCTGCACCCAGGGATTTCTCCTCAGACCTAAGGAGCAGCAGAGACAAGTGAGCTGCTTTGTCCACTCATAAATCCTTATTTGGAGCCCAAACGGATTCCTTTTTCCATGTCTTTGCTTGCTACCTTCCAGAGGAAGGGGGTGTTATAGGGAGATGAGAGGGGCAGGCATTTGCACAGCAGGAACCTGCAGAGAAGTCCTCTTGCTATCCCTGCCTCTGTCCATGTCTGCCAAGGCAGCAGGCTCAGGCCTCCGTGCATGGGAACACAGTCCCAGTAAATGAACAAGCACAGATCAATGTTCTGTCAGGGAAAGCTTGAGGACCCCTCATTTTAACTCCCTGTTACTTATTTAGACACGAGGGATCTCCACCTGCTTTCAGATGCTCATAGCCAGAGTGTTTTAATTCCTAGCCGAGTGGGCATATCAGATAGTGAAAGTTGTAAGATCAGGTATCCTGTCTAAACAGAGGAACTGCTTTCATACATAACTGCAGCTATCACCCAGGACCTGCTGGAGCTGGGGAGAAGCTTCCATTTGCCCTGCTGTATTGGCAGGGGTTCCAGCTCTCAGCACTTCCTGCCATCCCCCGCCTCACTGGCACGCTCTTCAACAGCCTTCCACCCAACAGTGGCAACTCAATGAAGCACTGCCACAATTTAAATAGTTATTTGCATTTCATTAACAATGACAACATTTATTTTAATACAGTTAAATCAGAGTAGCATTTAATTTAATTTTAACAAGATAGTTATTAAGCTAACCAAATATCAATTGATTGCTGAAGAGACCACATTGTGAAACAAATAAGTTGAGAAATAAATCTTGTTGCCAGGCCATTAATGTAAAATCACATAAATAATAAATGTCTAATTAGGTTTTCTCTAATGAAGAGCTCCAACTGTTCACTGAGATTCTCTGGGATGGCTGGGGCTTCCCAGGTTGGCTATTAGGAGAGAGGAGCCTGATCCAAGCACCCAGAGAGCTGTAGAGACAGACACAGGTGGGGCAGCTGGATTTAAGGAGAAGCCCAGCCTGCCCTGCTCTGCACCCCTCTGGGCACTGACTGCTCAAAGACCTGAAGCACCTCACTCAGGCGTGGGTGGGAATCCAAAAGTCAGGAAGCAGGGATAGCAGGGAATCCAAAAGTTGGAATCCAAAAGTCAGGAAGCACAAGGGGCTGCTCCTGTCAACACCATGAGGCTGTAGGTGTCGGGGTCATTGCCCCAACAAGTGCCACATCTTAACATTGTCCTCAGCATGAACTGTTTACCACATTTCCCTGCAAATTAGCCTGCATCTGGAACACCAAAAATGGGTCAGTTACAGCAGACACAAACATCTCCTTTTCTAGCATTGCTAAGGACTTGTAATTTTCATCCATCTGTATGTGTGGATATCACTTTCAAGGGGGTTGTTTGTTTGCTTATTTAAACACAGATCTCTTAGGGAGATCTTTTTCTGACCATCTGCTCTGTCCAGCTGTACAAAACAGACCAAAAGACCTCATTCAGGCAATTGTGAATCAAGTCTGCAAGTTCTGCATGAAAGATATCAAAGTACCTGCAGGCTTGATTTAAAGCCTTGAAATGACGGAAAATCCACAAAAATTGCTCGAATGGTTAAAATCTACCCACTGTGAAAAACGTTCACCTTTAATAAGCCTGAATTTGTCTAGTTTTAATGCTAATTCACTGTCTCTTCCCATGCCCTCTTTTGCCAGCTACAGCAACCTCTCAAACTCTTCTTCACAGAAGCTGAAGCAGAGCCTGCCATCAAAAGAGGGCAGGGTCTCTTCTCTCTAACAGCATGATTTTTGGAGGGAAACCAGAGCAATTTCAAGGAAAAAGGGTCAGAAAGCCAGTGTACTAAAATGCAAGTGAGCTACAGCACAATTTTCCTTTTTAAAAAATAACAATAACCCACAGCTTACATATCCCTTACCCTTAAAAATTACTTTTAAAATTAAAAATAATACTGACCACACAGAGCCCATGCCTGTGTAACCCACACAAACTGCACTTCACCCAGAATTTCCCATACAGGCATATAACCCCTCTTGCAAGTGGATCACTTGAGGAGAGGGAGTTGTGCTCTGTTTGGTTCAATTTATGGATCACCAATTTGCATATTAAGATCCAGTGCTGTGCATATTAAGATTGAGTGAGTGCCCAGTGAGAAGCTGCTCTCTCTGCTACAGCTGTTGGAGCCTCCTAAGAGCTCCTCTGCCTGCATAACATTGGGAAGGTAGTACCAAAGGACCAGCACCTCCCTTGGATGGGCACTGGCAGCAAGGAAAGAGGGGTGAGAGGGGACATGGGGAAGCACACACATCCCATTCCTCCCTTCAGCTCCCAGGGGAGCTTTTCTGGGTGAACTGTGATCCCAAGTAAACCTTGCTGGATTAGTCACACCCATCAGATAGCCTGGGCTTGCACACTTGAGCTCTTGCAGTGAAGGTAGCTGCAGTTCACATTGAGCCACAAGGGCTCAGAGAGCTGAGACCACTCTTCTACTGCAGCGAGACCTGTCCAGGGGATCACACACAGATACAGACCCTTTTCCACAATTCTACTGTACCATTCTGAGGCAATGAAGCCACCAGGGTCTATGATCACAGTGTCTTGTCTCCATCTGACCATTCCACAAGGTGTCCAGCTTCAAATCCAAACTTCTCCACTGTCTCTGCCCACCTCACTTGTTCACACACAGGAAGCAGGCCTTGAGCAGAGGCTGTGGCAACACAGCACACAGAGCTAATTAAAATAAAAGCAGCAATGTGGATTTGTCAGTGTTACATTACACAGATCAGAAGCTGTGGTTTTTAAGAAAGAAGCAGGTGTTTTGGAATATGATCTATTTTTCCAGGAGGTTAAGATAAGTAGTTTTCAGCTAATTATTTTGTGCCAAACCAAGCAAATCATCTCAGAAGTGAGATAGCTTGGAAGACTCTCAAGATTTTATACCAAATTTTACACTTGACATTGAACATAGAGCAGGATGAGTGGTGGCAGCAAGGGATCTAACCTGCTTTGGCTGAGTTGCTAACACCAGGGTTACAGCTTGTAGCCAGCTGCAAGGTAGCCACACTTTTTCTTGAATCTTTCCATTGCTATTTTCCAAACAAGTAACTTTAACACATCTGGGAAGAAAACTGACCAAAAAAAAAAAAAACCCCAAAAAAACCAAAAAAACAGTAATTGAGCAAAAACCAGAAAATGTGAGGGCCCTTGGACTATATAAGTTGTTGGAGACTGACTGAAATAGCCAAGGGATACACATGGGCATAGAGGATACTGCTGGCTGGGAAGAAAAATTGTCAGCCACAGAGTCAAAGAACACCCATCAATCTCTTCACAGTCAGAAGATTCTCCTGCCATGAGGCCATGGATACCCATCATCCCTAAAATGGCCAGCATGCAACAGGTTAAAGCAGTTATGCTGAAAAGGGAGAGGGCCTGCAGTGCAAATACCGTTAGTATATCCTTCACTCACAAAAGAGTCAATTATTAACTCCTAACTGGCTGCCACTCCCATCCCACCTCAGGATTTGAAAGGACTGAGCGACCACACTTGGAGGTTTAACAATGCAATCTCTTCCCTACATGACTAAGCTGGACTGTACCAACACCACCCATCCACCAGTTCTTTTGGTCATGGCAGAGGAAAATTCACTTCCTTGGCTTAACATCTTGCAATAAACCTCCAGCGGAAACATTTCCTTCCTGTAAGAAGCTGCATTTTGAGGAAACAGCCACCAATCCCTCCCAAGGCCTTTGGGAGAACTCTGAGAGCTTCCTGCCAATGCCTACCAGCCAAGAGCCATCTGCAAGGGCTCTCAACCTCCTGGGTGCTTGTGGTTATGTGGTGACGAACCTCAAAGAGCCACCACGGGCACACAAGGACCACTTTCTTTCTTGGAAACTAACAACAAAAAAGAAATTTGAGTTGATGGTAACATGACTCTTAGTGTCATTTCTGCAGGTTTGGCACTGGCTAAGCATCAGTGCCCCCACAAAAAAATTAATTTACTCATTCTCCTCTGCTACAGTTGAGCAGAGGAGGGGGAAAAAACAATTAAAAAGGGGTTCATGAGGTCAGGTAAGGATTGGAAAGAAACACTTTAAGGGCAAAACAGGCTCAAAACTTAAAAGGCATAAAGAAAATGTATTAACAGAAGTAAAGGAGGATAATGAGAACTAAAATAAACCTTTAGAACACTTTCCCCCCCACCCCAAGCTCTTCTTTCCTTCCCACTGACAGCACAGGGAGACAAAACATGGGGGTTTTAGTCAGTTTGTCACTTCTAAAAAAAAAAAAATCTTTCTTCAGTTCACTTAGGGACAGAAGTTTCTTTTGCTATGCCATGGGGTCCTTTCTATGGGAGATAGTTCTCTCTGAATTTTTCCAGCGTGGTTTAAATTTTCATGACTAGCAGTCCTGCCCTAACCTGCTGCAACATATGAGTTCCTCCCACGGGCAAAACAATCTTCCCACAGCTGTGTTTTCATGAACCATTTGGCTCATGGGGTACAGTCTTTTAAGGATGAGCTGTCCTCTTCCTATATCTCTGGAAGCAAGGGTTCTCTCCGTTTGAGCCTCTCTCCAGATCACAGCTTCTCAGCAGCCACATGCTCCAGCACTAGCACGTTTTTCTCATGGGCTGCAGGTGAATGCTGTATCCCCTCCACACACTTAATGAATTACAGGGTAACAGTTTGTTGTATTACAGTCTTCACCATGGCTTGCAGAAGAATCTCAGCTCCGAGACCCAGAGAACCTCCTCCTCCCCCTCCCTCCTTTGCACCGACCTTAGTGTCGCCATGTTGTTCTTTTCCTGTGTTTTCACCTTTTCCTTTTCTCTGACCTGGGAGAGAATTCCTGTGCATAGGTTCATCCGTTCTCAAGTTCTATCAATTGAAAAGTTTTTATAGAGCTCTGCAGTGTTGAAACGTTGCTCTCACCTGGGCTCTGCATTGGGGAATTGCTCACTCTGCCTTTCATTGATGCTCACGTGGTCCCCACCAGCACTGCCCAAGTCACTCCGCGGTGCTGCTCCATTTAGCACTTCTCTTCCTGTGGGGTGCCCAAAAGGGGGAGATGCTGCCGCCGCCACTTTTGCCTTTCTGTTTGAGGTGCAGCAGGCTACAAGTAGCCAGGCAGGCAAATTCCACTGCTGGCCATGCCAAGATGGCAGTGGCCCCATGGCTGCTCCTGGCTCTGGCTGCTCTTGACTTCGGGGTCACTTCTGGCACTGGCTGCAGAGCCACTCCTGGCATCAGGATGGCACCCAGGGGTATAGCCCAGCAGCTCTGCTGGGAAAGGGCCCGGTGATGCCCTCGCCACCCCTTGGACACCAGAAAGAAAGAGTTCCTGTGGTTTTGTCTTTCTTAAATATGTTATCATAGCGGTGTTACCAGCTTTTCTAATTGGTTAGCATTGTGCTTATTCTCAGAGCCAGCCAGCAATTAGTTTTGCTAGGCACAGAGGAAGCTTTTAGCAGCTCCTCACAAAAAATTCACTTCCATGGCTGGCTTCTTCCTTCCTCATCAAAAATCAAGCAAAAACCACCACAGTAGTAGTCCCTTCCTATCTCATCTGCTCCACCTCGCTTGCATGTTGTCTTCTGCCACCTGAGCAGCACTATTACCTCTTTATTACCCAGGAGCAATGTGCCTGGCAGGGTCTTGCAGGAAGCAGGAGGGCTTGACTGCTCTCCCTCCATCTCTGAAGCAGGCCCAGGATCATCTCCCAGCTCCCAGGAGCACAGCAGCCACCACCAAGGGGAAAGGTAAAATACTGCTCCAGGCACATCCCCTCGGTCTTGGGAGGCAACTCTGCCTTAGTACACATCGGGAGGCAAGGACAGCTTTTTGGGAGCAATCATTGCTTGCTTAGTTGCATAAAATGCTACAAATAACCACAATACCATTGTAGTAATTGACTGTTAACTCCATCATCTGAGGGAGCCACATCATGACTTAGGAATTACCTTCTTTCCTGCAAAGTTCTTCCCCTAGACAGGACTTACTAAAACCTGCTCAGCCCAGCATATCAGTTTCCAGGTACAATTTGAAAAAAAAAAAAGGGGAAAAAGAAAGCAAGGCATAGCAAGCATGCAACAACGGTGTTGTGAGCTCAGATGATGTTAAATGAATTAATTCAATTCATTCTCAAATTTAATTGGCAAGATTTAGTGGTTCACATTAAAAGCATGAATAACTATTTTGTTCTGTGAATGACTATAGTTTAGTGACTTGATGTCAGTGTATTTTGCCCAGGGTAAAACTTGCTATATGAATTATTCACTGGTGAGTGAATGAAATGAACAGGGGTCGTGCTCATAGACAGGATGCCAGCTGTGGTTATTTGACATGACGGGGCACACTCAATGCTGACAAAGGACAATAGTTAATTTACAATGTGGTACTGGGGCTCAGTCATTCTCCTTAAGATCTTTATAGAAAGCATGGCACTTTTTGTCATGTACTCCACATTAAGATGGATTCCGTGTGCCAAAAAACACTGAAGCATAGCTCACTTTTAAAAATGTTCAGTAGTTTAAAGGCAAAAAAAAAAATAATCTACCTTCCTGTCTTGTTTGGCTGAAACATTGCTCCAAAGAAAATGTGTTTAAGAGCAACTTAAAAACAAATGAAGGAACACATCTATATATCACTGGAACGTCTTGTCATAGATGCAGTAGTTGATAACTCTTAGGAACCTCTCCCTGATAGGAAAGAATCTGAAAGCCTCTCACACAATGAGATCTCAGACTGGGAATAATAGAGCTTTTACCTAAGCTTTTACTTCCAAAGCCAAGAGAGAGAACATACTGGACAAAGTTTCTGCACTAAAGTATTTACAGTGAGCAATCAGAGCAATTTTCCCAGTCTTCTTAAAAACCTGTTGCTTTAATACAAGACATTTGTAATCTGGAAAGACGGATTTGATGCAATTCAAATTGATCTGACAAATGGGCCACAAAAGTTTACTTATGCATACTAATGATACATTCATCTTCACTTTACACTTCTCAGCTGCGTGCTTATTGCAAACATCTGTGTTGCTGAAATGACTGGCATTACAACTCATTTATATGGTTTAAAACTAGTGATGGACGAAAGCTGAGAGAGAGGGGAGGGGCTGTGAATGGGCTGAATCAATGTCCTGGTGAGTATGAAAATAATTTCATTGGTAACTTCCAAACAACCAGCATGGCACAAATCTTGTGTGCATTTTTTCTTTGATGATACACCTATTTAGTATTTAGAAAAAAGGCTAAAGGAAAGATAACTCAAAGGCAGCTTTGATTTCCCCTCCATGTCACACACTCCCTACCATCCAGTTGAGGGAGAGGTTGCTGTTTCATAGGCCAGCAGCTCCGTGGCCATTGATCACCAGTAAAGCAGCTCAGTGCTTAGTGCCATTCCTAATTCAAGTATTTTCTTGCCTTATGCAAAAATGGTACACTTTCTATCAAACTATAGTGTGCTGGAGACTGTGCCTACCTCTGAAATTGAACCTGCTTGGATTTGCTTTGTTTTCATCCCTCCTGATGCTAAATGATTTGGCATAAATCCTGCCTGAAACACAGTTGTCACATGGTTAAGAGTAATGGGCTATTTCTCCTTGTAATGGAGATAATTATAGTAATGGGATAGCTCTCCTTGGCTCCCAGATCTATCAGGTATTTGCTTTTAGAACCAGATGGCACTTCTGCTTTATAGCTGCATGTGAAGTATTCAATTTCTGCACTCATATTTGTTAGGCATTAGGCTTTCCCATGGAGATCCCGGATACAGGTTAGTATACCAAAAAGGCTCTGAAGTCATCTTACAGAGTCTTTCTGTCCTTGGACATCCAAGCATTATCATTATTTGACTGTCTCTATTTATGCCATGACATTGTGTACTCTTCATAGTCACATGGAACATCTCAGAGACCCTCTAGCTAGGCTGTCAGACAACTGGGTGTGAGCAGCTAAAGCCTTTGCCATAAACCACTTCATATCTATGTTCTTTAAACTGGTTCATGGCTGGTTTGGTTGATTGTTTTGGTGTATTTACAGTAAAATTAGCAGGTCTGTGTATTCATGTATTCATTCATATTCATTCAAGCTAGGAGAAGGTGAGAAGTCAATTTTGAACATGGTTGTATGATCCATCTCCCAGTGCCCATGTGCCACTCTGGCACAGCATTCACAGTCACATGTACTGAGAACACGCACCGCAAGCTAAGTAGTATAAAATAATCTCCAAAGTCATACAAAAACTTCCCACAACACAATTCCCTGTCTCAAAAATCAATGGCCATGAACCCTTCTGCAAGGCATTTCATTTCATCACCTATTTTCTTAAGTGTTGCTAAAACTTCAGCACCAAACTACGGCCCGTGTCTGCATAAAGGAGCGACGACTTGAGCCCCACAGCACCATGCTGCTCACTGCAGAAACATCTGCCAGCTGACAGACCTGCTTCATACCTGCCTCCTGCCGAGGGAGACTGCTCCTCTTTGCTCTTTCTCTACTGCATGAGTCACCAAGAAACTTGGATAAACTTGGTAAGTGCCAATCCCAAGAGCTGTCCAGCTGAGTTTGTATTTTCACATGAGGGCACAGTGGAGATTGCTTCTGCATACTGTGGGTCAGCTCATAGACAGGGAAGAGCTGAGTAGCCCACAGAAGCTTCTCCAACAATTTCTTCCTTGCACTTCTGCTCCAGAGGCACTGAGAGCCTTCTCTCAGGCTGGACCTGGACCCGTGGCAATCTGAATTGCACACTTGCATTTGATATGACTGCATTATACTCGCATATACAATTATTAACTAAAACTACAAGAATATAGAAATAGATGCTTTGTTAGGAAAGGTGAAAAGTGGGAGTTCATTTTGCAAATACTGATTTCAGCAGCCACTCAATCTAGCACATCAACTGGCACATGGGGCTCACTGGCTCAGCTCTGAGTTACAGTATTTCACTTGCTGTTTCCTCACACACTCTCCTTGGGCACAGGCATGGAAGAGAGAGGAGCCCGTTTCCACACCAGGAATACCATTTCCCACCCTCTGGCTACAGTTGTGGCAGGGTGGGTGCCTGGCTTTGTGTGCACCACCACACAGGGAGAGGCAGGGCAAGAAGCATCACACGGGGGCACAGCAAGGGACTGTGGGGCACTTGCCACAGCCACAGCAGGGGCTCTGCTGCCAGTGGGGCCAGCTCCAGACTCTGGAAAAGGCACATCAGGAGCTCCCTCCAATATTTATTCATCTGCAGGGATAAGAAGGGCAAGGGGGAACACAGGAAGAAAGAAAATCTGCCGAGTAAGAATGAACAGCAAAATAACCAAAACAAAAGCAAAGTAAAAAACCCATCCCGCTTCTCTGATTAATTTTGGTTGCTGTATTCACCAAAAAAAAGGCTGTATGGGACAGCAAAGCAGAGCACATAACCGTGCTCAGAGGACACATGAATGAAATCCTGTCTCACTGCCACCTTCTTACAGGTATGCTCTGCAGACATGGCCTACTTCTAAAATAGCTCATAAAGGCTGCACATCGCTGCACTTATGCAATGGCATAACCAGAGGGTATGCAGGGAGCATTTGCTCCTCTTTAGCCCTTTCAAAAAGTCTGTGCCACTCTGAAGCCTACAATAGAGAAGTTATTAACTTGAGCTATGCTTTCCAGCCCCTGCTATGTTATTTTCAGGGCTGACTGCTGCAGCCTGAAGAATAATTCATAATTTTTCTCTCTTTCTGTGAGCTCTGAATGTTTATTTTTTGTAGACATCTGTCCAATTTCAGGTAATTTCACGTCTGGAATGTCTACTTAAGTAGGTGTGTGGGACTATCACAAGGCAAAAATAAACATTGTTACAGGAATTGCTTCTTAATGATGAGGACTTTTCATGGAGAAGATTTGTGCCTTAGTGTATGTGTGCTATTGACAAAGATTTACTACATTCAACAGACCTGCATTTTGTTAGTTTGTTACAATTTCTGTCAGAAGTATAATGTTATGCACAGAAAATCCCTTTTATTGGGAAAAATGAGAGCTACAAGGCTCTTCACTGCTTTCTTTGTTGTCCTTCTTGTTTCAGGTACATTACCAATTAATAATATCCTACAACAAATTACAAAGATTGTGGTAATTGTTAAATATTGGTGATGCAGTGAGCCTCTGGATTGCTAAACAGTAATTCCACAGCACCATCCCAAAGAAGAAGCACTCGGAACGATGCCATTCCTTGCTGCTTCCAGCTCCTACTGGTGCTGATAATTATCTACCTTCAAAGCACAGTTGGATGAAATGTAAAGAAAAAGCTAAAACAGTGCACCTTACCATCCATGCATACTCAAGTGCCAATCAGCTAAAGGCCATCTGGGAACAGAAAGTCACAGCTATTTTCCTCTTTCACAGTCCATACTGCCATTGCTGGGATGGCATTTTTTGAAAATGCACTTGCAAAGTAAGGATGTACTGTTAACTATACCAATGCCGACATTCCCAAGGGAAAGATCCTGAGCTAAGCAGCAGACTTATACCTGGCTTTGGGCAGTGTGTTCCTCAAGCAATCTGCAACAGAAGAGTTTGGCTTTAGCTGCTAGCAAAGCACTCCAAAATATTCTACTGCACATCCTTATCCCAGCACTGTCTCTTTGGTTTGGACAAATGGCCCCCAGGGGTCAGGGCTGCAATTTTGTGTATCCTACACCTGCTTTTTTTACTGTGATTACTCTGAAAGTAATCATTGTGCTGTGCTGCTTAATAACAGAGCAGAAAAGCTTCTGGAGGTGCCAAAGCAAAGGTCCTGGGGCTGAAGTCATGTGGATGCACATAACTTACACATATATCTGGTTATTCCCGTTACCCAGATTTGTTGATCCACTTGTCTTTATAAAAGATGAGATGATTGGGAGAGCAGACTTTTACCTCACAAGTGTTTTGATTTTACTTACTTGTCCCCAAGTGTACAGGCCCCTTGGACAGCCATCACCCCCTCCTCCCACGCATCTGCCTAGAGCACAAATGCCAAAACAAACATGGTAGATACAGAGGCGCTGCTTGGATTATTGTAGAGCCTATTTTAACAGATGACTTATGTCTATGGAGTAACATATGTGGCAAACAGAGATACACATCACACTTTTAGGAAGCTCAGAAAACTGTGATATTTCTAGGAATACAAATGACCTAGGTTTAAGTATATTACAGAATTTCTATTATCACCTAGTTTGGAAAATCCTTGTGCCTGGATTTAAATTCAGCTTTTCTACTAAATACCATTTAACTGGTTAACTGAAAAAAAATATTCAATTACCTTCATTAATGTGGATATTCCCATATCTGTTGTACAGATGTGTAGGATTGTGGAAGATTTTGTTTACATATGCAATGGAAAGTTTGTTGTTGCTCACATACACAGCAAACATTTCAGCAATATTTCAACTGTAAACACCAGTTGGTGAAATTGTGCATCAGTCACTCAGTATGGTCTTTTGATGCAATGTTTAAGCACCTACAATCTCTCTCAGGCAAATCTACCAGCTAGATTTCCATTATTTTATATTTAACAGTGAGTGATCAGCTGTAGAAGGGACATTTGCAAGTGTGAAAGCAAATGAAAGTGTGGGGGAGGAAGAAGGAGAGAAAATGATGAGTGCTTTACTGAAGATCTCAGCAAAATATTGTTTGGTATATAATCCTCAACAGGATTTCTCACAATAAAATTATTCAAAGAGAAGGGGCACATCAAAGAGGACATGGACAGAGCTGTGATCATAGGAGCAGAGCTCAAAGATGGTGTGGATTCAGACTATTCAGAAATCTCACAGCATGGGCTCTACTAAAGATCATGGTCTATTTTTCAACTGACACCCACACATCAAAATACTGCCTGTATTTGGTGAAATCTAACAATCTAGTTATTGTCACTTGTAACTATTGGAGTGCAGAAGCTGAAATAATACTTGGTTAAATTAGCATTGGTTATCTCTATTAGAGTCCTATCCTACTCTTGACAATTCTAGTGCAGAATTTGAGGTCTGCAACTATGGATGGATGACATTAAACTCCACTGTTCCTTATATATTCATAGGTGGAGATCAACTGCACTGAAAAGCTACTGAAATAGAAAAGCAAGTCTCTGGAAAAGCCTGAAAGGGAAAAACCAGCCCGTGATGTTTTCTACTATAAAGGAGGGATGCGACATAAGAAAAAAGTTTGAATGTCACATGGGTTGAGACTTGCAGAAGGTAGGGAAAAGTATTCTCCTAAGGACATATTTTTGGATCTGCTGTGGGAAATCTCTCTGCAGGCAGATCTTGCTGTGGGGGAAGCTCACACCCTGCCATGAGGGAGGATTGGCCCATTTGGAGCTTAGGATAAACACTTGGCAGGAAAGCAAGCTCCATCAAGGATCTGTATCAGGACTGGGCATGTCAGTCCTGCAAAGATTAACACATATGCTAAGCTTTCTGCACATGAATGTTCCCACTCTAATTCATGGGTGTAAACATATGCGTGTGCCTAGAATCAGGACCTCAGTGCCTTTCTTCTCTAGATCACATGGAAGTTTTTCTGACTGTAGACGTGCAGGAAGGGTTTTGAGAAGAACTAAACAGCTTCTTCTACAGGCTAGAGTGTTTTGAGACCAGCACATAGTCAGAAATATGATTGGTCCATACGGCTTATTGTCACAGGATTCCCTCAACAAAAGTGCCCCTGATAACTAGGAATTATTTCATTTTTTAAATTTAATTTTTTGATTGCTACTAAACTTATTTCTCATCTGCTTAAATGTACCTTTATATAATGGAGAATTTCCTTCATCTGAATTCAACTACACATTAGCTTGTGGCATATGGGAACCATGTAAAACTAATCTGAATAATTATTTCCTACAGTTTTTGCCAAATTACTTAAGATTGTTCACACTTTCAAGGAAATTTTTGCTTACATATTCCTTACTCAGCCCAGTTCACTAAAGATTTGATCAACTTATATCATCAGTGTTCGCATCAAGCGAATTCAGAACATTTTTATCAGTGGATCATTACATGTGTTACGGGCTTTTTATTGGTATTCTTCAAATTGTGACAATAACTTGCCTAATCACATTTTATTATAGCCTATTTGATCTGCTGATGAGCTGATGTAATTAGAATTTTGAAGCAAAATTATCAGCTCAGATGTGGTCAGAGCAGTCAGTTCTTCAAGTACTGACAGTCTTGATATTCAGACCAAATATTTTTGTAGTTCATCAAAAACTTTCCTTTATAGAAGGATAATTTGTGTACTATCTGACCAATGTGTTGTTTGCAATCACGAGCAGGAAAGCTGCTTGATATACAGCAGGAATTAGTCTTTCTGGGTCTTAGCTGACAGCCTTAACCAAGAGCATTTCTCCTGCACTGGGAAACTGAGTTTTCTACACCAATTACTGCTGTCTTTTTACAGGCAAGGATTAGGGGGGAGGAACAACTCTGAGGATTGGATTCTACAGACGATTTGGTTGAATCATGAGTAAATCAAAAGGGAAGATGAAAAGAATTCCTGGGAAAGTATTTATAAACCCATGGGACTGAATGACAAGCATCAGAGATTGCTAACAGAGCTAGCAGAGGGAAGTGAGATACCTTGAGCAGTGATTTTTGAAAGTTCATGGAGAACAGATGAGGTGCCAGAGGATTTTAGAGCCACAAAATACAGCACTCAATTGAGTTATAAAAAGGGGCATCCAGGAATTTACTAAGCAATTCATTTAACTTCAATAGCAAGTAAACTATGTAAGAAGTCATAAAGGAGCCATTATGAAATCTTAGAGCAACCCAGAATAATAAATAATTGGTTGGGAAAGGGCTTTAAGAGGTCATCTAGTAATCTCATCAAAAATCTTGTAAGAGTCAACATTCAGAAAAATACGGTACTTGGATATGCACACTTCAGCTGGCCCTTTCTACACACCCGAGGAGAGAATTCAGCCTTTGCTTGGGGAGGGGGAGCATTCCTTGAGCAGAGTGCATTTTAAATGGAGGACTTCCTCGCCTTTTCTGCACAGCTTGGGCTCACTATTGAGTGAAAATCCTCAGAGGTGACAGGAGAAATTACAGCAGCTGGCACAGAAAAGGAAAGCTGTTAAAGTTGATGATCCTCTTTTTCAAATTAATATTCCCTGGACAGAGACCCAAGTAACAGATTAACTGGGGGCGAACTGTGATAACACAAGCAGCTAATGCCACAATGGAGGGCTGTGGGGGAAGAGTGTTCTAGGGAAGGGAGGTTGTAAAAGAAACCCTCTCTTGCCCAAACCCATAGAGCAACAGAGAGCTCAGCCTGCCTTTGGAGAAGCAAAAGAGGCTGTAGCCAGCACCAGGGGAAAGAAGAACTGTGGTACCTCCAAAATTCCCACTTGAGCTGAGGAAGGTGAGAGGACCTCACATCCATGCCCATCCAAGGTTGTTACTCCCTTACCTTTCCTGTTCATCTAACACTCCTGAGTGGCCAAGCAAGGGGAGCTCTGCCATGGCTGGGCACAAGGAAAAAAGTTACTTTTTTACAGCTTGAAAGGCTCTTTAACCTTTAACTGTAAGGGTTTAAAGCTTTCAACACATACTTCTGTGAGCTTTTATTTAGTCACTGCAATGTTATATGGTAATATTTGGGTCTCACGTATTGCACTGGGTTTCAAGTATTGTACTGAGTTTTGCAGAATAGTTCAGGAGATCCAGGGAAATACTGGGTGGCACATTAGATTAGAATAGGATGGGGACTCTGGTGCTCAACCTAAAATGCTGAATTGCAGCCTGCCCTTGACAGAAAACCACTAACCCTGAAACACCAAAGTGTCAGTGTGGTACAAAAGATTTACCTTTGGGGTGAAATTCTATGTCTTTCCTTGTGCTCACAAACAGCTGCTCACCAAAGCTAACCAGCCAAACAGCATGAATACTGACTGAAGTAGCAATCTGTAACTGCAAAATTTGTCTATGATGTTGCTCAGCCAGGTATATGTGTATTTTTCCCCTTAAATGCAGAATGGCACAAGGTCATTTTGAAAGGATTGAGGTAAAAACCCAGAAGTTTACTTGTCATTAGATGTAGATAGTAATAATCAAAAGCAATAATCACACCATGTGAGGAAATTGAACACAGACAAACAGCAATGCTAAATGAGAGAGGAGCACCAATTATGTGCAACAGAGTTCTTATTATATGGCATTCTGATTACCTTAAATTATATTTTTAAAGATATCCATTTTTATTTTTACTTCTAAAACAGGAAGTTCTTGTCAAGTATTGACGTCAGCTAGCCTCATCAATTGTTCCTGTAATAGCTCAACTACCACTACAGCCACAAATGCTATGAAAGAGCTAAGTACTCCCTGCACAAAGGGGATTCGGTTTGGGCATTGCCACAGCGAGTATGCATGCCTAGTCTTTTACAGAGTAGTAATTGATATTGATTTTTTGTGGCAGAGGTTCCCTCCTGCTATGCACTGGTCTTTATTTAAAAATAAAAAAAAAAGTTTAAGACATGATGATCCATCTTGAAAATAAATCTAATTTTTTTTCTTTTTTAGAAAATGCAGTGAATTCAGCATTCATTAGATGTGCTGGACTGACTCCATGGCAGACCTCCAGCAGTCTGCAGGAGAACAAGGCTCCATGTAGAACAGCCTGCACCTCTTGACTGTGCTTTTGGGGCGATCCTTTGGGGCAGCACAGCAGCACCACACCATCTTTGGCACAAGGGCCCCCACCACTAGAGGCCATGCAACAAGAGTAGCATGACCTGCTGCAACCTGGATCAGAGGCTACCAGCTCTGACAGCCATCAGCTGGCAGTGTAGCTGCCAGTTCCATGTCCCAGCCACATCCAACCCCTGCTGTGTCCTGACCTGTACCCCTCCATTATTTCCTGTTTGTCTTTCCTTTATATTTATGACCCTTATTATTACTGAGTCTGTTTCCTTCTCTCTCACAGGAATCCTGGATTGCATTATTTATTTATCATTGCTCTTATTTTGGCTTTAACAGATATCCACAACTTGGGGATGGGAGGGAAATGGAATAGGGGGAGGAGTGGATGCTACCATGAGTGCCTGGTAATGGTTCAGTGGAAATCTTCAATTCAAGCTGCGCCATGCTAAACAAGAAAAGCCAGCAGAGCTTCAGAGGCCAATCAAGTCCAAGGAAGCACTTAAACTCCCTAGGGAAGACAAGGGAAATCTACTGAAAACACTGAAATGACACTTTTGCTTCCTTCCTGTTTATCACATGAACCCACCTGGGGTTTTACTTCCACGTGTGAAGAAGGTTTTACCAACAGGAGGTTTTACTTGGTACCACAGAAGGGCTGGAGGACATTGGCAAGCTGGCCATGCTCAGAGTCCATCATGGCATCAGCGTGCCAAGGCCTTGCAGCATTGTGCAGCCCAGCAGCTTCTCAAAGCCACTTCTGACTGTGCACCTGAATCCTTGGATTCATTTACTCCTCCTCTGCACCTCAAGAAGGGCTGCACATTCACCAAAACATCTTCACTGGCCACAGATTTCAAGTGCCCTTGGATGCAGTTTTCGTTTAGGTACCAGGTTTGTTTATGACAAGTACCTTTCATGAACATAAACATACCTACTTCAGCTATCTGCTGCACTTACACAGAGGTGTTAAATGGCAGCTGGCATGTACAGAAGCCTTACAGATGAAAACAAATGTTTTTCAGGAACCATGGAAATGTGGTCTCCCATAAAATGTCCAGCACCTCTTGCTGCAGCCTGAACTAAAAATACTACAAGTAAAGTTCAGGCTTTTGTCATTCCCACTGCCCACGGGAGCAGGATGTGCAGAGGCAGAGGATCAGAGGATATAAAAAGTTCATTCAGGAGTCTGTCTTCTCTACATTCTTAAAGTGACCTTAAACACTGTAAGCTTCCCTCTCAGTTTTGACTGGGAAGTTTGGCTTTCTCCTGACCCTCTACTAGCTGGTGGGAAGCAGCAGACAGAGCCCAGGCCATCACTTTGATGCTGCTTTCCTGTGACACTGACAGCTCCCCCAGTTCCCATGGCCACAAATTGGCCATGCCTCCCCATTCCTGCTCAGCACAGCTAAGCATCCTTACAGCATCCATGTCCCAAACTCATCAGCAGGACTGCTACCAGCTGAGACAAATGCAGCCCTTGCCCACCTTTGCTTGAGCAAGGCTAGCACAAAATGGGCTCCCAGCTGCACCTAATATTGGTGGCACCAATATTAGTTTTGTCCCACAACAAAGAGCAGAGTTACTGCTTAACTAAGCCAAGTTCTTCTTAAAAATCTATAAAGTAAGATTAGGCATTTCTTCTTTCTAACTTTTTCTCAATCTAAGATTAAAAGCATTTAATTATGAAACCTGAAATCTTCCTGATAACCCTAAAGTTTTAACCCAAGTGGTGGTGTGATTTGGAATGAGATGGTGACTATGTATATAAGATGAAGAAGATACAGAGGTTTCATTTCCTACAAATTAATTCTCTACAAGCTGTGTAAACTTTCCTTCATATAAACAAAGTCTTTACAGACAAAGATGTCAGGGTTTTCCCCCTTTCAATTATTTAGAGAAAAAACAGAAATGCAATTTTACTGTCTAGGCACTTCAACCCATACCAGCAAATCGAGAGCTGCTCTGGGTTGCCTTGCACAGTGCACTTCCTCATGCTTCTATAAAACAAATGTAAATAAACTTGCAAAGAAACAATCTTGTGCAGCCGGATATTACTAAGTAGTTTCAAGCTTCTACAGTAGGTTGACAACTATTTGTATTTACACACTCCACCCCAAATACAAATGTTGTGATCTCTCACTACAGAGGGGCAACATATGAGAGACAACACAACTGCCACGCCAATACCATGCTGTCATCTTCATTCCTATCACTTTTCCATGCCCTAACTTCAGGGAGGCTCCAAAATTCAGCTTTATAAATGCATTAAACAGTCTTTCTGCAAAAGAGGGAGTAATCCACATTACCAATTTTAGTAGCCCAACCCAGTGGCCCAGCTGGACATAGAGGTAATGGAGAGGGAGCTGCCAATTTGCTTTGCCCTAACTCTTACACTTCAGATCCTCTGTGAGGAGAGAGGAGTAGTCCCACTTGAGAGAGCTCAGGGCCCCCACAATTTGGAGAAGGAGCATGACAGAGAACAGATTCAATACCCTGAGGGCTTGGCATACCATTCCTTGAAGGAACAGGGAGCACCCTGAAGTCTCAGTGGTGATGGCGAGATGGTGGCTTGCTGCCTGGGGACACAGAGAAGTGGGCTAGAGACTGTAATACAGGAGGCACCAGACTCAAAAACAAGACAGGGCAAGGACCTTCCCTCCAAGGAGACAAAAAGAGCCTTCTTTTAACCTGAGAATTTTTCGTCTTCAAAAAGTCACACTGGTCAAGCTTGTTTTCTGAGAAAACATGGAGCATGGAATCCCTGGGAGACTCCTCATGTGTGCACTTTCAGGAAATATTGCAGGTCTATCAGAGGGCTTGACTCACAGGCCATTAGATGCAGTTTTGCCAAACAGACAAACAAGTCATTGTGGACAAATGTAAAGTACAATCAGAAAACAGCATCATCCTTTAAAAATATTCCAGAGCACTTAATTCCATCTCATATTCAAGTGTCCAGAAGACCAATGAGAAATGCTATTTGCTGGTTTTTTGTTTTCCTTCATGGTATTAATCTAAACTAGTACATTGCATATCATTTAAGAGGAAGAGTGTTTTCATACATCTGAAAAATATTTTTGCTGCATTAATGCCCCATGTCTAAAAATAAACCCAGTCGATTTAGAATGAATGCTCACAACATTTGCCTACCCTTAAAAAAAAATCTCCATGCCTAAAGACATTATTTCCTAGAGAAACAAGGGAAACCTTCTCTAAATTATTCTGTTTAGGAAATAAAGCAGAAGAAAAGAGTCACTTGTGCTCACAGTTCCCCACGTGGGTTTAACCTCTACCTTCAGGCATTTTGCACAACCCCATGGGGAGCATTCATGCCCATTCGTGCTGCCAGGCTGCTGAGAGCCCAGCCTTGTGTGCAGTACCTGCAAGAGAAGATCACTGGGAGCAGTGACTGCCTTGCTCTGCCTCTTTCTGGAGTACTTCAGAAGTAATTCTGGAGGGCAAAACTTCACAGCAGCAACTTCTAGAGGAGCTATTTTCATCAAGAATAAAATAACATGGGAACATGTTGTCACTGCAACCATCTGTACTTCAATTGAACAACCTCATTGGACAGTACTATGGTGAACCTGTTGTCCATCTGTTTATGGTGAGTTCTCAGTCACACATGAGAGGCTCACGTGAAGGCAGGGCTACACCTCCTTCTATGTCACTTCTGTCTCCAGCCACTGCTTCTCAGGACAGATACAATCTGCTGCTGAGATAACAGTCCCAAGTTGGTTTGTTTTTGTTTTTTTTTTTTGCTTTGTTTTTTTGCCTTATATCTCCCCAGTGACTGTAATACCTGTTCTGACAGTACCAGTGGTCTGACTTTCCAGCATTGACTGGAAAAAAAAATACCAGCAGTGAGAATAGATGCTTTAATTCTGCTGCTCCTTAACTTAATAAAGTCAAATATGTAACAGAATCTGATTTTTCACTTTTTTTTATTAGGTACTTTATCATTTGGGCTTCATGGTCCAATCTGATTTGTTACTAGAGGATAAAGCAATTACATGCTCAAACATGATTCACTGTAAAACTCCAGCCTGTGAAACCACAGGCCAGCAAAAGAGCTGTGCTGGTGGTACCATGGCTAACAAACATAACTTATGTGTGATACTTGGGGAGAGCAGTGACCACAGGCCTGTGCTATCCCTCTCTTCTGCTGCTCCCCAAATCTCCCTGAAGTGGCACAGAACCCAAACTGGGGAGAAACCACCACGGAGTCTGCCTCAGAGGGCAAGGAGGCAGCCAGTGCATGGGGCCAAATGCAATCCAGACCAAAGGGAGCCACAGCAATAAAAGGAAGTGTATGGTAACCCATGAGAAAACCAGGAGAAAAAAAGGAAAGAAAACCTCTCTCAACAGCTGCAGAGAGGTTTTGCCAGACAAAGAAAGAAGTCAGGCAACTGCATACCTGCTCTCTAAATCACTGTTCAGACTGCTACATGGTCCTGACTGGCTGGGGTGCAACATCTGGCTGGCCCCTTAGCCAGTCCAGCAGGCTCAGGCTGTTTCTAAGTGGAGTGAAGGCCACCAGGCCTCCCCAGTGTCCTGCAGGAGCCCTGGCTGGCAGCCCTGCCTGCAGGTGTTACATCACAGACAGCATTCTGCCAGCCACCAGCTCCTCACCCCCAGCACCAGGGCCAGACAGGACGAAAGGCAGCCGCTGGCCACTCGCCAGCACATCTTGCATTGCCTTAAATGCTGTGTTCTGACTACATGTCCTGTTTGCTATGAAACAAATCTAATGGAGGAAATGAACAGGATTTTGCTTTTAAAAGTATTGTGTCAGGTACATTAACAGTTCTACCATACATGTTACTCAGCTCTTCAGAGAGTGCTTGGGTTTCATTTCTGCTGTAATTTTATCAGCATCTTGCTCAAGCCTCTCCTTGGTTTCCTGCTACTTAATTTATTTTCCTTTGCAGTCATATATTGAGCCATCTACAGTGCTCTGCTGGCTGCCAAACCTCTGGAAACACATCACACCAAAGTGTTGTAGTGAGTCACTTATGTCTCTTGTTTGCAGTTTTTACTCATGTAGCAAATACTAACTCTGTGTTTAGGACCTATTACTCCAATGATTGCCCTTTTTCAGCTTAGCAGTTGCCGAGCACAGATAGTAAAAATGAGGACTTCTGTGGCAGAATAGCAGTCATTTGTCAGGTTTTAACAAAATCTCTGACACAGAGGTGGCTCACAGAAAGCAAAGAACTATTGTCTAGTTATTAGTACAATAAAGGTGAATATAAAGCCAGCTGCCATCCTGGAAGCAGCAAGTCATTAAGAGGGTGCTGCAGGAAGTGGGATCAGTTCAGCTCCCCCAGCATCAGCACTGAAGTGAATGCCATTCACCCTATTTATCTGTGTTATTTATTCTGTTACTTATCGGCATTACTTATTCTGTGTTATTTATTGGTGGAATATGTGAATTTGACAGTTATCTGTGGATGACAAGCAGCTAACAGGTATATCAAGTATCAGGAGCCATACATGGTAAATGTAGATTTAAATAACTTGGAGATTTGTAAGAACAATGAGGCATGAACTTCAGCGGGAGGGGACAGAAAAGGCAAATGCCAGACTATAGCTGGGGCAGACATTGGCAGAGGATGGATAAGTCAGGCTCACTTGTATGGAGCAGGACTGGAAGGAGGAGGTTGGCCACCCACAAGTATTGTCACACTGTTGTAGATACACTAACTTCTGACCCTGATTCTTCATTGGAGCTTGGGGATATGCAAAGTCAAGGAAAATGGAATTTTATGGCTTTAAGGAAGAGGTAGTGCAGACCAGAGCCACATAGCTTGGCTAGTGCTGCTGCTGTCCCCAGGAAGGAAGGGGAGGTGTGTTTTGGGATGGTCTGTTATCTTCCCTTACCCACAGCCACTTCTACACCTGCCCTGATCCCATCTCACAAGGCAGCTGCTACTCTGGCTCTTGGCAGCACTGGCAAAGAGGGCAGTGGAGCTATTGCTCTTTAGCTTGGGCATTTCTCTGTATTTGCCAGTGTGTAGAAGCAGGCAGAAACACTCTCCTCTTTGGCACAGAGAAAGGCAGCTGGCAGAGAGCTTTTGTACACCATGGGTGGGCAAGGAAAAATACTCATCCATGTGGTAGACTCCCTGCACCTCACTTGTCTTCCCACCTCCAGCCTCAGCGCATGCTATCTGTGGGGAAGTCCATATACAGCAGGAAAGGCTTCAAGGGGAAGGAAAAGCATTTTGTTTGCTTCAAGACTTTAAACAGCTTTTTCTGGGATAATGCGAAGATCTCTGGAGGATGAACTCCAGTCACTGAACTCCACAAATTCAGAACAACTTTGAGACAGTTCAAGTTTGGGGGACAAAACTGTCTACCCCAAAAATTAATATTCAACCTTGAAAACACACACCTAAAAGGATCTTGGCTTAAGTTGGGGGTTCTGTCACAAGTAAATCACAAGCAACTTCTGTTAAAATGCTTTGAGAGTATTGGGTGTTGCAACTGAAAGGCAGCTCCCAGGAGCCAGAACTATGACACAAAAACAGCTATATTACAGAAAAAAGGGAGAGATATTAAAAGTTAACTGCTCCAAGGAGCCAGCAGATGTTAAATCGAGTAATTAGTTTAGTCTGAAATGGGAGAGCCCTGTCATCAGAGGGCTCCTGTCCCGTGAGGAAAGGACAGACATTGTCCTGATGAGGTGTGTGAAAAAATGCTTTTCATCAGGAGACAACACATGAGAATTAAAGAACAGTTGACAATATCACTCAGGAAAGGAGGTCATCTCTAACTGGACTCACAACTACTTACAGGGAAAAGTCACTTCATAGGAAAGAAGTAAATGTGGTCTCAGTTGAAGCTATTGCAAGAGGCCCAACCCTCAGAGATTTTATAAAGGATATGAACCCAAATAACAAGCAAGGAAAGAGGGTATATGTACAGGAATAGATATACAGACCCTTGGGGCCTGAGACAGGAAGGTGAACAATATTGGCAGGTTGGTGGCGGGGACCAGGAGCCACTGCTGCCTCCACACAGCCCTGCCCACAGCGCAGGCAAGCACAGCCCGCCCCTGCCAGACAGCTGGTGCTGCAAAAAGCTACTGCTACAAAAAGCTATTGCTACAAAAAGCTATTGCTACAACTCAGTCCTGTCCACGAGATGGGATTCACCCCCTGCATTAACCTGTGCCATGGCAGAGACCATGGGGAAGGCGGATGGGAAAACTCCCGGGGGTCTGTTCCAAAAGGCATGTGGGAAAACATCTGGGAATAGACTCTGTGGGCTCTTGAGGGCAAATTCGAAGTAACAAAAGATCTCAAGAGGATCTTGTGGAAAAAAATGAAGAGCCCTTCCCCCCTCAATTCTGGTAGTTTCCAGATGGGAAAATGAAATGAAACTTTTTTAAAAATGTTCAGAAACCTTTTGAACCTCATTAGTTTTCATTTCATATGTCTCTGCACAAAGAAGTTTATAAACCTGCAGCTCTTTTAGATGAAATGATGTAACATTCAGATTATATCAATCGGAGTGGGGAGGGGAGCATTCGTCTCAGTAATATTTTAACAAAAGAAGTCATTTTATGCAGTCTTTACAATGCTTTCTTATTTCAGGGGTCATGGGAGCTGCATAACACCAGGTCTTCACAGTCTCAGAAACCAAATTACCTAATTTTGAGGAAACAATACCTGCATGCAATTAAGCTCTTAACTTTACTCATGTGAGTAGTTTGAATTGGTGTATGGAGAATACTTGCAGGCTTTCAAGTCCACATGTGTAAGTTTTGGCAGGGCTTGATTTTTAACCACGTTAATTTTGAAGCTTTGCTTTCTTTTTTTTTTCAGCATCAAGCCTAGAAAAGCTACATATATGCTAACAACTTGAAAAATCCTCTAAAATCAGTTTTGGAGACTTAAAGGAAATCAAAGGAAATGTGATAAAATTAAAATGCTCCCACCTAAATAAAATTTTATTTCCCTTCCAGTAACATACAATATTTAACTAAGAATTTTAATATATTCAGTAAAATATGAGCATATTATTAACCTCCTCAGAACGACACCATTTACTGTAAAGTCATTACCATTCTCTTCACTCATGTCTGGCCTCTTTGTTTCAAGTCTGTTTTCCCAGCTTACAGTATCAGGTCAACAGACTCTAACATAAATGAGTAATGTGTCTGGAATTTTTTCCTTGCAATACCAAACCTCAGACCAAGCTCAGGCAGAAGGGCCATGCTGTGAAAAGGATGGGAAGCAGCTTCAGCTGTACCTCTTCTCTACATTCTCCATCCTGTCCCACTTCCCCTTGCAAGAGGCTCCTGCCTAGGCTGCTGTCTGTCCCTGACTTCACTTCCTTCTCCCACAGCTCTCAGAGACAGCATCTGGACTTTTGGAAGTCCAAATCCACCCTTTCTCAGGGTCTACTAGACCAAAAACAATCCTGTGCTTCCCATGGCCAGAGTTCAAAATCTACAGCAGTGACCGCAGAAGTCCAGAAATTTGTTTCTGTAAGGTGGGACAGTCAGAGGGGATCTACTCAGCTAATTAATTATTTTTGGTCATTTCTGAGGTGCTGCCCATGGTTAACTCAGTGAAGTGAGAGAATGTCCTGCTTGTTGCTGTCTGTCCCCACAGTCAGTAGGGCCTTATTAACAGTGCTGAAGGTGTCAGCGCAAGAGAAGGATGTCAGTCTTTCCTCAGCACTTTAAACTTCTACAGGCTTCAGGTCTGGGGGAAGCTGGATGTCCTTCTGAAACATTCTACCTGTAAATCTAGTCTTTTATACAGATATTAACAAATAAAAACCAAGTTGTATGGAAAATGTCAGTTCTATTTTTGCCAACTAAAATATAACAGGAAATTGTATGCTTAACATATGTGCAGAACTGCAAAACTGAAGCACAGATAAGTAACCACTATTATTAAGAATGCTAAACACAGTTGCAGAGGTGAAACAGATTATGCTGCTGGATGTTTCCTTTAATATGAATTCTAGCTACAGATTTGCTTTGCATATGAAAGTTAATAGAAAATCCTTACAGCAACTTAAGGAAACAGAATTGAATTCTTACAAAATAGTCATGTATTTATCCAGTGCCTAAATACACTGATGGGAAAACATATGTATTATGGTACACAAACGAAACAAATTGTTCCTGAATACACTAATTTCAGAAACACACCAATAGCTCTGATAGGAAGAACTTGAATGTGAATGTCATACAAACCAAAAATGAAAAGAAAAACCAATCTGAGCAGCTAAGCTACAAGCTGTTTTGAATGATGTCCAGAATCCAAATGAACCAAAGCCTGTCACCCTAAATCTGAATCATAAGTGCAGGTCTCCTCTGGGATGCCCCAGAAAACCCCATGCAGAAACCACAGCTCCACCAAGGTTTCAGTGCAGTGCTCTGCAAAGTGTGCCTGGATGCTGCTGTGCCAGGAAGGTGGGACACAGGGGGCCCTGAGAATATGGGCCTGGCCCCCTCTGTCAGCAGGGTAACTACATAAGCAGGGAGTCTGAAAAACACTGTTTCAAATATTTTTATTTATCAGAACAGAGGGTGTTGGAAATCTTCTGTTTGTTCTTTGAAAGCACTCGTTTTCCTAAAGAAACAGCCAACTTCTTTCCACAGCTCTGAGGCTCGGGGCTAAATATTTTCCATACTAACTTTTTTTCCCACCAACTGGTGTAGTTACTCCGGCAGCTAAACCTCTCCTTTCTAGTCATTAGTACAGCAAAATCAAGAGAGGGGTACTGTGTGTAACAAATAATACACCTAAGAGAGGCAAGCCACTCAACCCTTTCTCTCTCTCTTTTAAATTAAAAGCAAATACTATTCACACCTATAAGTGCAATCAATCTAATGTTCCAAATGAAGGAGTCCCACTCTTGGATCCTCTGCCAAAAAGCCACAGTATGACATCGACCAACAGAGATGAATTTTTTTAAGACCTTCAATTTTCTATGCAAATAAACACTTTAATTTTTAGGAAAAACAGTGTTTCAGGCAGCATCCTTAAGGGTGAATGAAGACAGCATATGCCAAAAGCAATTTATGAGGATTTTTTCCTCCGAATTCTTACTGCCATATCCATCACACAGGGAGAGAGTAATGCTGAGTGCTCATGGTGCACAGGCAATAACCACAAGCAGGAATTGGCTGTGTTTTTCACAGACAGCCCTGAGTATTTGCTCTTTTGGAATTAAACTCATATTCAAAGTGATGATAGGACAAAAGGACTTAGCACAGAGAAATCAGAGCACCCATCAACCCCGACAGCCCCCAGCTCAGGGTGCTGCCAAGCCCACAGGCACTCATGTGTGATGAGGACCCTCTCCCTAAAACACATCATGGGGGAGGCTCCCAACATGCTTAAAGTTCAGGGCTATGAATCTAATTTCTTTTCAGACTGGTAATTTGTGACTCACAGGCAGGTATCTATTTTTAGGGATGGCTTCAGCAAGCTCCAAATGGAAGCACAACAGACTGTGGCCTCCGGCCACTTCAACAGTCCGGCTCCTGACATGAGTCCAGAAGCTTTGGCCAGTGCAACTCAGGCACAAACTGTAACTGTTCAGTATTG
Organism: Taeniopygia guttata; assembly: GCF_048771995.1. Classification (NCBI taxonomy): domain Eukaryota; kingdom Metazoa; phylum Chordata; class Aves; order Passeriformes; family Estrildidae; genus Taeniopygia; species Taeniopygia guttata. The sequence goes on along the minus strand of NC_133031.1, from coordinate 7,646,380 downwards.
TAATTACGTGTTTTAACCTGTGGGTCCCCCATCACACAGGTTATTTTGAATTATAAAAGAAATGCCGTAGTTTTGCACTGTTTTATTTCTCCCTGCCTGCTCAAACACAAGTTGGAAGCCTTTCCAAAACCACTCCGTCACCGTGTCTTCCAGCACGAACTGTCTGATATACTCTGAGTCAGCTGCATCTGAGGAGCCACAGCTGGCCTGGAAGTAAGCCAAAGACTTTTCCCTTCAGTTTTGTTGCACAATGTGATCTAAATACCTGGTCCCATCTAATCGGGTTCCTTCTGGGGTTTAAGGAAACTGTCTTTTACTTTGCGAGGTCTCAAGTTAGAGAAACATCATAAGGTTAGTGTCCAAAACCAATTCAGACAGCAATACAAATAAACATCGATTGGAAAAAGAGACACAGTTGGGGGGGGAGGGGGGAAGCAACAAACTTTTGTGACTAGACTATTGCTTTCTTTCACATCATGATGGAATTTAAGTTTCATCTGTTTCTATGAAAAATATGAACGAAGCAATGTATAACCAAGGAATGAATTGTTACTTGATTGTGTCTACTGGCTTTGGCTGGGGTTAAACCACAGCACTGTGTGTAACCTTTTCCTTCTCAGGAATTTGTCAAGATAGTATTTATCAATTTTGGTAAAATTGAGTTAAAAAATATTATTTGGAGTAATGCTGAATCACTAAAATTCTTTAAGGTGAAGATTGCCAAGATGCTTGGAAGTCAGCTACGGCAGACACTGCATTAAGAAGCAGCCCAATATATATTTTTTCACTATCTTTATTTTTACTTCATCCTCACAGACAACATATCTTTGTAAAAGCCAGCATATTTCACTAATTTCTATTTTACAACTTTGAAAAGCTGTAGTGTGATCTAAAAATGAAATTTGATTATCCAGTGCCACAGAATTTTGAAAATAAATCATCTCTATTCAAGAGATACTGAAATATTAAGATGCTAAATTAATTTTCTTCTTGGCTCAAATTTTGAGGCAAAAGGAGTTTTTTAAAGCATGCATGTATACTTTTCTTGTATTCTATCCATATTCTAGCAATGACTTACATTTTGGCTGACAATATATAAATTATTTTTAGCTGTAAATTATATTAAAAAGAGAGAATCTATGATGTGATTCCCATAATGGAACAAAAACAGTACATTGTTGTAAATGGGTTCTGTGCTTGCAAACATCCCTGAATTGATACCCAAATAAGGGGTAGAAAACAAAAAAAAAAAAAGTCTGGCTGTGCCACACACATCTACTAAGGGATAAGGGCACTTCTCCCAAGGGGCAGAAACTCACATCCACCTAAACAACAGGCAAAGAAATATCAGTTTGCTGCCATCACACCTTGTAGCCCAAACACAAGCAAAAGCCAGAGGAGTATGCAAGACTGCTGCACAACATCAGTGTTTCTCAAGATCTTCAGGAGTCTCCCGACTCCTTGGGTCTTCCCCAGTCCACAGCTGCTCCATGCCTTGGTGGGGGGAGCAGATGCTGGAGTCAGGGACCCAGGGGTGCTGCCCACTGAAGGCACTGTGCACACTGGCCCTGGGCAGCATCCCAGGACATGGGGCAGCATCCCAGGACATGGGGCAGCTCCTCTCTGCTCTCCTGTAGAGGACCTCAATGATCACCATCTAAATTACCTCTTTGGGGTACTTCATGCAATTTTTCAAGAGGCCTTTTGGAAGTTGTTAATGGACAGATTTTTTTTCCTTAAAACTGGTGTCAGTGGTGTGAGAAGCATGGCACTACCAAGGAGAGGTGCTCTGATGGCACTGAGCTCAGCTAGCACCCTCTGTAATGCACTTCTGATGGAAGATGAGGGACACCACTGGAGCACACCTTCCCCACCTTGAACAGCCTCATGATGACCCATGTGGAGTTGGTGGGAGACACTGTGCTTTTTAAAGGTTTCAGACCACCTTTTGTCATAAGCCTGGTGACAGCCCAGGCTGGTGCAACACAGAGGCTTCCTGCCTATCCTGCTCTTCCTCTGCTACCTGAAACAGAAGCTCTCATGTTAGCTGCCCTCAGAAAAGCCAGCATGATCCTCTTCCTCCAAGTTTATGACTACATCCCAACTTCCATCCAACACAGATCTCCCACTGGTAACCAGAAAGTTAAAAAGGGCTAACAGAAATTATCTTACCAGCAGTTTCAAAATCCAGCAAATTCCACACCAGGGTGGAGAATTAGTTTCAGTCTGACTGCTCCTCTTATTTATTTGTTTAAGGACTACTCTAGCAGCAAGCAGGGAAGAATTCCATTCCCATGTAGGAGTGTGATGCCAAGTTCCTCTGACTTGCAGCAAGACTCACCAACATTTCCTGGCTCCCTCCCTCCTGAAATGCTAGCAAGAAGCCTATTCTATACCTCACAGCAAACAGCAAGATCTTTCATATTGCAAAGGAATAATTTAACTATGGGAAATAAATTTACCTTTTAATTGGAAATTCTACTTTGAGTATAGCCAATGGAACGTATTTCCACATCAACTGGTGATAAATGGAGAGGAGGAACTTGCAAGGAGAAGTGCCAATTTGCCTGTGCCCAAATCAAAGCAGTTGCTACTTGAAAGCATTAGGGCAGCAGCATGCGCAGAAGCACATTGTTCAAATGGAGTTCCTATTGCAAAAATAAAAGCTTGCACATGGCGAAAATAAGGTAGAAAATCTTACATTCTCTTCCTCATTAGCACAGTGGGACAGCAATATCAGAGGTGTTAAACTGGCAGGTGTGTTCATACAGAACTGCTCATTCCCGTTGTACGGTGTAGCAGAGAACAGAAATCGGGTTTAAAAGTGAACATGCACTAGGTCTCTTTTCACCCAGGCTGGGCCCTATGGCCATAATTTATTACTGTGGATAATACATATTGTTCAATAGCACTGTATAACCTTTTTTCATGGATTTTAACTCTTGCAGAAGTACAATGTGATTTCTAGAGGTTGAGTCCTCAGAATAAGAGTCAGGGCTGAGAAGCAGAATTTTCGGTGTAGGAAGCAGTGAGCACCCACACGCAGCAGCCCTGGCTCATGCTCCCAGGGCTCCCTAACATGCTAACATCCCCAGGCTGCACTGAAAGGATGTGTGGGTGCTGCCAGACCTTTCCACACCAACAGCAGAAATAAGGTGAGAAAGAGTTTTTAAGAGGCTCCTGGAGACATCTCTAAAATTGCAGGTGTTTAAAACCTTAGCATGCAAAGGCTCTAACAGATCTAGGAGCATCTGCTGCAGTCCATGGAGATGACCCCAGTGATCTCACTGGTCTCAGTAACCTGTCTCAAGGGTTGACCTATTTGTTTCTATCTGGATTAATAACTTTTCAGACAGCTCATCTAACACAAATCCATCTTGTCTGTGCATATAAGTCTAGAATTGATCAATTTATAAAAATAGCAAGAAGTGAACAATTTCAGTGATAAGCCTTAGAAATAATCAACTGTACTGACTGCAGCTTTTCCTCTGTCACCCATTTGTGCCTAAGATGTGATTACTACAGCGAGCAAACACCAACTTTGTAGATGCTGCCATGCTCAGGCTCATTTCAAACTATTTTCCTTACAATCAAATCCTTTTCGTTCTTTTTTTCCTTTCTTAAAATATTTTTTTTCCCCTTACACAGGAAATAAGCTATAATATTATTTTAATGAATCAAAGGATATTGTTTCTATAACCTATGAGCACTCACCATACAGGGGCTGGAGTGCTTCACCTAAGAGTGCTTTTACTGGTTTTCTTTGGGGTTTTTTTGTTGCTGTTGTTGCAGACCTGTGCCATGAACCAGGTTTTAAGACAGCATAAAGGAAGTTGTTGCCAAATTAGCTAGTGCTTACACCAGCACTAGAACAGAATCTGATTCCAAAGTTTTAAAGAAAATTCATGGATACAAGAGACACTGCCCTGGATTTCTACATGCCAGCACTGGACTGATTTGATGCAGCAGGATGCTGTCACCCACTGTCAGCCACTCCTACCCTGGCTGAGATCAGTTACTGCTCTCAACAGGAACTGAACTGGACTCTTCACTCTCTTCATCACATTTTGGCTGAACAAAGAATTTTTCAATCAGGGTGGGATGGGAAAATTAAGAGCCTTGTAGGAATGGCATATCCTGAATTTCCAAAAGATGTCTAGGTCAGCCCAGAGTCTAGCCAACTGGTGCACTCATCTCCAGTATTTACACTGACAGTGGAAATATGCCTGGAACACCTGCAAACAATTACATCTCTGACCCTCTCATGGTGAGGCCCTGTAATGCAGGATACTGCCATTCACACTGCACATTGCAGCATCTACCATTCACTTCCCATGGAAAACACCCACACTAAACTTATTTCATTATAGCTAATTGGCACCCAATTGAATTCTTTTAAAAGGTGTGCTTTGCAATATCAGTCATCTCAAAGCTTCCCTTACCATGAGGAAACATCTGTCTTCTCTGTGGGTTGAATGTAAAGGTTTTCTGCTTCCACATTATATATGTATACCAGAGAGTGTCAGAGCAGAGTAAAACAAGGGCTCAAAATTGTAGTTTGCTCTGCTATTGACCAACCTGTCAGTTCCAGTTCTGAGGCCTCCCACCCATACCCATATGTTTTTCCCACCACTCCTATCTGTCTAAAAGCATCCCCATAGCCATTGTCCACTTTCACTATAGCATTTGTCCAAACCAAAACTCCAACCTCAAGTCCTACACACACTGAGTCCTCTGCCTCCTCCCTTATTCCTGACCTAGACCTGTGTTACCAACCCACAGTCCCTTGCTTAATCTCAGCACAGCCTGACTTTCAGTGTCAAGACTTGCTTCTGCCCAGGGCTAAGATGCTCACACCTTGCCATGGTGCTCACAAGTGGAGCTCCAGGTAGGAACAATCGCTTCTCACAGCCACACTACTCTGAAAAGCCCCTGCACATCACATCCTTTACACAACTAAGCAAAAACCACCAAGAGCCAGGCCTGACATCCATCTATGATCTCTACCTCCCCCCTCTACTACTTCAGTTCTGCAAGGCAAGGAAAATACTGTCATGTATGTCTTGCTTCCCTCAGCAAGGGTAGATCCTGGACTGACATAGAAAGGATTGCTGTCACTCAAAATAATTCTGGCACAGGGAGTGTACAGAAAGGTGGTTTAGGAACAGAAACATTAAGAGGAAAACAGAAACCAGCAACCTGGCTGGTGAGACAGAAGGCATAAAATGCCAAGTCTCTTCATATTTACAGACTCATGCAGTTTATGGGCTTAACCGAATGCTTCAGTAACAGTGGGAAAAAATGAAGAAGAAATAATGGAGTCATCAATCTATAGTCCTTGAGACTAATGGAAAGAATGGAAAGAATGACTGGACCACAACAGTCAAATCACACTCTAGTTTCTTTGGCCTTATATTAGGATCTTTCCTTCCTTCTCTCACATACAGACTTTTAAAGTAACATTTTAGATCTAAATTCTTGCACACAAAGAAAGTCTGAAACACGAGCAGATGAAAATACATGGAGTTGAACAGTACAACAGCCTTGGACTTTGGCTGAGCCAGCAGTCAGGCAGCCTACATTTTGCTGTGTTCCTTGATGGGCTACAAATAGACACTCATACAAATCTTATTCATTGTCCTTCCTGATACAGGCTCGAGTATGAAAAGAGAAACAGTATATAAAACAACTCTGGCTATTCTGATGGCTGAATTGAAAAGTTTTCCTCCAAGGAATTTGTTAATTGAGAAAGCAGATTAGAAAAGTGGCAAGAAATATGACTGTAATCTCTCTGAGACTAGAAATTGTATTCCATTGACTAATAAGTAACAGGAAGAAACGTAACATTTCCATTTACACTTGCATTTCCAGTTATGTAGTTACAGAAGAAATTATTAGGTGGAATTTTTATTTGTGGGCTCTTGAAGGAGAAGACGCAAAACAGAAGAATATAGAGTTTGAACCTAAGGATAAAACACAGATAGTGCTCAGGAAAAGATGCCAGCTTGCAAATGGCAGAAGGAGAGACCAGGATCACAGCTCACTGTCTTCTACCACTTGATGGGAGTCTGCTGTAAATTGTTATTCCCTTTTGAGGATACTTGGTGAGGTTACCAGCAGACCAGCATGGTTGGTGGAACAGCAATGAGCAAGAGAGCTGTGTAACACTCAAGTCACACCTGCTGGAGTCACCCTTTAGCCTTAAGTTTTCTGAACTGTCCCCCTGAGTCTTTGCAAGGACATAGACCACTGCTCATAATAATCCAAATTATACAAATCTCCTCTTAAAACAACACCCATCTTACTAAAATATCCCTGTAACAAGTAGTAAGTGCCCGGCAAAGCAGCTCGTTCTGGTACTAAAATAGCAAAATACAAAACCACAAAATCCAACAAAAAACACTTGTTTAACTGAGGAAAAATACTGTCATGAGTGCTTAGGAGTCTGAGTTGCATTCAGGGCTTATTGGAGCTACAGCTGCTCCCAGTGAGTTATCCACCAAAACTCCAGTGGAAACAGGTAAAACTCACAATGGTGGGTCAGCAGTGTGCAATGTGACACAGAGTGATGGACTGGATCCTTCAAGCCCAGCTTGTGTGTTCAGTGTGAATACCTTATATGAACTACATGACACACTTCCCCTAAAAGCCCGGCAGGGGAAGTGGAAAGAGGAAAAATCTAGCCCATAACTCTTTTTTTTAAAAGTTGTATTAATTTCATGCAATAGATTGAAAAGAATAAATGTCAGAGTTTCACATCTGCTAAGTGAAAGCTGGTTTCTAGACTGCCTGTTTGAATCACAACATGTACCTAGTTTTGGTATTAGTGGAAAGAACAACTGATCTGTCGCTCAGTAGATTATTGTGGTGTTTTACTATTATGGGATTTTGCATGCCAGTGCTGGACTGTTCAGGTCTGCTGTTCATAAGGGCTTTTGGATGCATTAGGAGGGAGACTGCCGAGTCCTGATCATTTCCAGCCATTACTTCCCAAAATAAATGGCAGCAAGATCAATATTGCTTGGCTCATAAGCCATGTTCAGGCTATATTTTGCTGTTTGGGCTTTGCATTGAGGATAGAAAAACACAAACAGGTAGAAGAAAGGTGACCATAGCCTTTCAAGGCACCACAAGCCAGGAGGCAAGACAGATGAGACTGTCAGTATCTTGGACAACAGCTTTGGACTTTAAAACTTTTTTGACTGCTTGCTTTTTTGACTTGCTGTGAGGGGGGAAAATTCAATACAGAAAATTGAAAGATGCTTCTGTCAGGCAGGAAGAGCCAGGTTCACAGCTAAGGGAGGAAAATAACTTGTCCAGGCAACAGCTATGCAGAGAAGGACCTGGAGGTGGATGGGTCACCAGGGAAACCAGGAGTCAGTGGCACCACAGTGTTGCAGAGTCAAACACAGCACTGGCATGAACAGACTGAGCTAGAAGCCTCCACTGCCCATGAAGTCACACATCCAGTGCACATAGCCCTGCTCCCATCTTCCTCATGCCTGTTTTCAGGGCTAGGCACTGCACCTGACAAAATATGAGAATGACTGGAAAGAATACAGGGAACAAGAAAAATGTTTGGACTGTTTTCTGGCTTTTCAATCAAGGAAAAGAAGGAAGATTATGTGATAATTTCATCTCAAGAAATGGAAACTGTGGAACTAATGAAAACACTTATGGATATATAAAATTTGTGGCTTGGAAGAAAGAAATAATCTTCTTTCTAATGTCCATAATATTCAAAAGAGTGTAGGAAGTGATAAGTTTATTGCACAGCTGAGATGATGTGGTTCAGGCATGAGATAAACCCTCTGGAAGGTGAAGGGGGAGAAGAACAGCTAGAGCTTGCATTAGGAAAATGAAAAGTTTCTAGGATCCAGGAAAAGCATCCTTCAGAAATGAGAGGTAGTGTAGATCCTGCCTTTGGCCAAGAACTTTTTCAGGTCTGTCCAGCTCCACAACAACACAGGCATAGTCTTTCCTGGCCTCTGGTGAGCCATGCCACTCTGGACTGTTATACTCACAGAAACAGGGAGTCAACTGGAACACTGCAAAGAGATCCAGCACATACTGGGAACACCAAACTTTCTTTTATGAGAAGAATAATATATAGAACAAAGGCATAATTTAAACTCAAGGAAAGGAAATAGTGCCTTTACTGGCAAAAGTAGCATTTGCCTGCATAGTCAGCCTACAAGTTTTTACAGCAAGTTATCATCTAATTCCATTCTGCACTGTAAACTGGAGTTGCTTGTTTAGCAAACACAACAGCTTATCTCCTACAAGAATGGGGTAATCATGGAGTGACATGCAGTAGCTGGAAACACAGCTCTGAGACAGATGGGGCTGTGCTCACTCTCTCCCCATGAAGATACACAATTAACAGAGACTGGACACCTATGGCTAGAGAGAAACTTTCAGAAGTATCTTCTGTCAAGAGATTAAACTTCCTTCTAAAAATATTTCCTAGGTATAGCAAAAATATACATGTATTGCTTTTTAAAAATTGCTACACCTCAATTAGACATGTAAATAAAAAGCCACTTTCCTTATTTTGATTTAATGCCCCACAAAAAGTGGGAGACCTGTTGCTGTTTGAGAAGGAAAAGGAGAGTCCATTTCTTATTGGCATGCGAGTCATTTGGAGCCTTTTTGGATCTTGGCCTTAAAATACCAAGCCATCCTTCCACTTTTGGTAGGATATGTACACTATGAACAGAACCCAGCTGAGCCCAACAACAGCACTAGCCCCAGGAGATACTGCTTGTCTCTCAGAACAGCCTTTTCTCTGCACACCTGCCCAGCATTTACAAGGGACAGGCGTTCCCAGCACAGACTTTAGCAGCAGCACAAGGGTCCCACTTTGGTTTTGATCTACAGGTGTTTACACCTTTGCCACACAGACCACTTTGATGTCATTTAAATATAACCTGAGCTTGCACTTGCCAAAATAATAAACATAGCGTTGTTTTCATTCATTTTTTAGCTGTGAAGTACTTAGTTCAGACTTGTTTGCATAATGATTTAGCAAGAGGTAAATGTCAGCAGCAAGAGAAATACTGGACACACTGAACACGTTAAACGCCTGTATTATTGTCTTGCACACAGAAATTTACCTTAGTAAAATTCTGTGTTGTGTTGAACAAAAAACAGCTGAATCACAACCTCTTACAGTGTTATCTTCTACACAGTTCCCCAAACAGTTTGTTTTCCTACAGTATGAGCTCTGAAAAGGCTAGAAATGGTTGAATTACTATTCTGCACTCCTCTGGGCTGAAAGTGGGACAGTGCACACCTGGATCCACTGCTGTTCATCAGGTTTAGTGACCATTTGCCCCTATGTGCTAGACCAATGCCTTTCTTTACATGGGCAACCCATATCCTCTATAGACTAGAGTATTCTGCATGTAGGAAGAAGTTATTTAGAGTGTCACAAGACATGGATATCCATGGCACTTGGCCACTTTGTGTTACTATATAGATACCGACTTTCATTAAAAAAACACAAACAACCAAAACCAAAAAAACCCAAACAACAAAAACCAACCAAAATCAAACCAACCAAACAACCAAACAACCAAAACCAACCAACCAAAAATACAAACAAAAAAATCTCAAGTGTGTCACCAAGACACCGAGAAATTGTAGCCAGCACAAATGGGCATGCCTGATCTACTGCTTTTGTTAGTTCCATTTAGCCCTTTAGAAATGGTTCTCTCTGCAGTATGTGTGGTCTTATCCTTAACCCTTTTCTAAAAAAGCATAAATGCTTTATATTTGAAGAGTAAAAAAGCACTAACATAACAAAGCTGTGTTAATATTAGAAGGAGTTGTGCATCACTGGTTCACATTGAATGGATATCAGCATTATGTTCACTGGTGCTAGGATACCATGGTGATGGGCCCTGAAGAATTACCAAAAATAGATTAAATGCATGTGGCAAGTGATAATAAGCACAAAATGTTTTCCATACAGTAAAAATGCCTCAGAAAAGCAGAATAACACATTCTATAAATCAGCTCAAAGAATCAACAATGTCCAGGCCAAATATTTGGGTATTTGAATACATAGTCAGAGCTGAACTCCTAAGCCCAAAATTGCCAAGAAACCAAATCTGGCAATAGTGTCTGCACCTAGAGAAATTCAGACCAAGGAGACTGGCAGAGAATCTGCTGTTGCTAGCAAAAACGTATGAAAGGAGCTGAAAGGTTTGTATTTAAAGTAAGAGACATTAATCACTGGGTAACACCTACCACAGTGACTGCGTCTTCCCAAGCTGTTGGAGTCTCATCCCTTTTTGGATTGAGTCAATCAAAATATTAAAAATGTCATTCTTTGAAGCTGTTCTGAGCCAGGCTGCTTGTTCGCTGCTGTATAAAACAAATCACTCGAAAGCGTCTCACTGACGCTGCCCACTGATTCAGCAGGGTGCTCACACACAGAATTAAAGACACGTGCAAACTCCAGAAGCTCTTGTGTGGGAATGACAGGACACAGTGCACCCCGCTTTCTCATTAACAACCACTCTGCTGCATTACCACTAAGTGGGTGACATCAAAGGGACAAGAAATGTCTGACATGGCACTGCTACTTGCTCACAACTGTCAGCAGCACTTGGCTCAAACCATCCCTTATGGAGAAATATGCACAGCAAAGCCATTTGTTCATGAAAACAACAGCTACCTAAAGCCATATTGAAAATTAATTAACTGGGATGATCTACCAAGGAGACTCACTGTATATAGACATATAAATATTTAGGTTGCTGCTCCAGATGTTAAGCCAGCCTCAACCCAAAGTGACAAGACTTTCTGAAGCAAAAATTCTCTATGCTTTAGAGCTTGGAAGAGCTCCCACCAAAGGGAGCAGGTACCAGAAAGCAACTGGGAAGGAATATCCCACTGCATAGCAACATACCAAAGGTATTCAGGAGAAAGCACTCAGAACATGCTGGAGGAAAAGATACCAAAGACAGGCTTTTGAGGAAGAACATGTCACAGATTTCCATGGCTGTGAAACACTGGAGTTAATGCAAAATCCTCAGTGCCCATCAGCCAGAGCAGATCTTTCAAGTGAGATAACAGCAGCAGAGTCCTCCCGAGGTTGGCAGGATTTTTCAACATGCAGGGGCAACAGAGATATCTAATTGCAAAGTCTGTTACTAGGTGACACACCAAGTCCTGACAAACTATAATGGGTGGTATTTTGATATATCAGTCTATGCAGCAAACTGCGCAAAAAAAAAAAAAAAAAAAAAATCCACTTTCACCAACTCCACCCTCTGTTTGTTTCGATGACTGAAAAATATACATGCCAAGAGAAATCCTCTGGAGACCAGAAGGTCAAGGATTCAAAACTTCCTGGCCCTTATATTTTCTGTAGGAAGTGAAGAAACATGAAAACTGCTAAGATATCATCACAGAAGCATCTATGTGAGAAAATACTTTAAGACCACTGAGTCCAGCCATTACCCCATGACTGCCAAGCCCACCACTAAAACATGTCCCTAAGCACCACACCTACAAATCTTTTAAATACCTCCAAGGAGTGCAACTCCATCACTTCCCTGGGTAGAATGTTCCAGTGTCTTGGGAAGAAATTTTTCATAATATCCAATCTAAACCCCTCTGGGTACAACTTATCATATTGCTTGTTGTCTGGAAGAAGAGACACACACCCCCACAGACACACCCACCTTGGCTACAATCTCTTTCCAGGTACTTGTAGAGAACCATAAGGTCCTTCCTGAGCCTCCTTTTCTTCAGGCTAAAAACCCCCAGCTCCCTCAATGTCTTTCTTGTAGTGAAGGGCCCAGAACTGAACACGGGATTTGAGGTGCCTCACCAGTGCTGGCTACAGGGGGATAATCATTGCCCTGGCTCTGCTGGCCACACTGTTTCTGTTACAAGCCAGGATGCCATTGGCCTTCTTGGCCACCTGGGCACACTCTGGCTCATGCTGAGCCACTGTCAACCAGCACACCCAGGCCCTTTTCCATTGGGACACTTTTCACCCACTCTTCCCCCAGCCTGTAACAAGGCATGGGACTGTTGTGACCTTAGGGCAGGACCCAGTACTTCACCTTGCTAAGCCTCACACAGTCGACCTCAGGACCACCAATCCAGTCTGTTCAGATCTCTGTGAAGAACATTTCTAGCCTCAAGCAACTCAACACTCCCATTGAACCTGGTGTCATCTGCAAACTCACTGAGAGTGTCCTTGATCACCTCATCCAGATCACTAAGAAAGATTCTTCCTCCAGAATTATTTCCATCTCCTGCTACAGGACAAGAGACTGAGGGATGTGTAGAAAAAACAAAATCCTCCCAAAATCCAGGGAATAATTTGGGAAATCAATTTTTCCCGGTAAAAATGTTTCTGGAGCATGAAAACATCAGAAGTATAAGCATCTTCACTCTCCATGCAAGACAGCCCTTTGCATAAGCACTTCAGCTCTTAGACAAAAGAAACAGGTTTTACTTGCTTTTTAAGCAATTTAAACCCAAAATTTGATTGAGATAACACAGCAAAGCTCCTTTCTATAGGGTTTATAGATACCACTTGGTCCTGACGATATGGTGTCTCTCTCACCAGCTTTCAGATCTCAAAGACACCAGATAAGAGGAACAATACCAGTGTGACATCTTAGACCTTGTAGACACCAGAGAGCTGCTGAGCTTGGGCTGCTTCAGCAAGGCTCAAAGGACCCCTACAACAGCAAAGGCCTACTGTGATAGTGGCCTTACTGGGGAAAAAGTGCAGTCTGGATACCTTTCAGCCTGGGCCATGCCACAGAAACTCCTATGTGACCTCTTAAACCAGTTTCTAAGTCCCTTGATAGTATAAGAATAGTAGAACGAAGGCAGGGTCGATAGCAACAAAAAAAATTTTACCAGAAATATATGTACTGTATTAAAGACAAGAAATGAGCAAAGGGGTAGATTTGAGTCGACAGTTTATCTCTATTTCAGCTGTAATAAAAACCACAGAATAAAGTACAAAATATTGGCTGATGTAGCACCCACTTCCAAGGCTTTTGTGCCTGCAAGTTATCTTCTTGTGCTGCCAGGCTAAAGGTCTGTTCACAGAACCAATGCTTTTGTAGTACAGCAAGTGTAATGTCAGAGCAGCTTAAGGGGCCATGCCAAGCAACTGTGATTCCAAAAGACCAGAAGTCATGGAAAGACATAGGATAGATGGTAACCATAGCACAGAGCCACAGAAACACACAGACACCTTTATTATAAAATCTGAAGGGAATGTCTGACTTCTGCTTTATGATTCCACAGTGCTTGGGCCTAATATGCTCCACACAGTGCTTGAGAAAGCAGACTTGGCACTTTCCTAATCACAAAATACTATTCTGAAACAACAGGACTTTCTCATAACCTTCGGGAATATAAAAGATTTCACATGTAAATGATGGTATTCAACATAAGGATTGGAGACAGTAATACAAGGAAAAAATTTTCTGAAATCAGCATGGTACTACCAACCTGCACTACTTAAAAACTTAGCAAACCAAATATTCCAAGTTAGAAAGAAGAGTGCTTTGCAGTAGAGAATTTAGATCACTAAATTGGCTGTTATTTTTCAGCCAGACCTGCTCACTTTCAGTATCTGATGTCTCCCTAGACCTCTCTAGGACTCTCCCTTGACTGGTCTAGCTGTGTATAGATTTGAGAAGCTTCAGTGTCCCGATAAATTATTTCCTTTTTGAAAGGAAAGACCTGTGTTGACAGGACGTGGTTTTGAGGAAGTAATTGGAAAAGAGAAGCTATCAAGCAAAGGGCTTGCTAAGGGAATTCTGCTACCAGCTTCCCAGCAGCAGCCTCTCTGTTGTGCAGAGCAATTTAACCACGACCTAAACTTTCAGAAGGTTTCTATTCCTTCTAGCATAGCAGACCCCTTAACACGTAGAGATCCAATAGCAAGGAACCATCTAAAGCAGAGCTACTGTTTGTACAGGCAGGAGACAAAAGAGGCATTACTGTGCTGGTCCTTCTCCAGCTGAAAAAACCATGCACTTGGATCCAGGCGAGGAGAGTCGCCAGCCGGGGAGGGCTGGCGCGGCTGCCGAGGCCGGGCGGGCGCTGCCGGCGGCTCCCCGGCCCCGGGGCCGAGAGAGGGCGCTGCAGCCTCAGGCAGCGCCGGGGCCGGCGCTCCACCGAGAGACGCCCGTCTGAAAGGGGCCCGGGGCCGGGCAGGTGCGCTCACAGCCCCGGGTGACAAATCTCTGGAAATCCTAGTCATGGGAAAGGAGAAGCGCCTTGACTTACTTTTTTTTTTTTTTTTTTTTTTTTTAAGTATATACACAAGCATCTTTCAGGGCTTTGAAGGGCCGAATTCTCATAGGAAATTGCACATATTGTAAAAAAAGGAAAATTTAAAACGATCTCCAACATTGAAGATGTGTAGGACAAGAAAACAAACAAACAAAAAAAGCAACTTTCAAAGCAGTCATTCACCATGTGTTTATATCTAGTCTAGAGACACTGAAAACAGCTTCAAACAATTATTTTGCCTAACACACACTCCATTCAGAGGAGAGCTGCTGGCCAGCTCTGCCTGCTCACAGCCTCTTCCTTCAGCCACAAAGAACTGGAGAAGGCAGCTCCAACAGCCACCACAGCTCAGGGACATCACATCCCAAACAGCAGTGTGAACATCCATATGGAGACAAGGAAGGCTCCACAGAAGTAGAGATTTCCAAGCCCCATTGCAGATTTTATGAAAGAATCAGCTTTTCTATTGGGTTGGACTCTTCATTTTCAAATAAAGCAAATCCAACTAGTTTATATTTCAGAGCACTGAAAATAATTCCTCGATCATCATCCAAGTAATTACTCTAGACTTCCCTCGAGCACAGCTAAAAGACAATTGAATGAAGTCCTGCAAGCTAAAGAGAAGTCTGGTCCCTGTGCACATATATCACTTGTTCTTCGTATTTCCACATGAAAAGCAGTTTGTTCTGCTCCACTGTCTATTTTGCCATTAGATGTTCTCCTGAATGTAGGTCACAAAGGCACGAATACACCTCATATTGGCAAATACTGCACAACTGATCTGAGGGTCAATTTCAGTACACTCTAATAATTATTTCTACATTTTTCCCCACAAACATCCTCAGATCACAACCTAAACCTAAAATATTGTGATGACTTCCAAGTAATTTTGGCCTGAAATATTTTGCTGATGTCCAGAGCTGGGTCAGTTGTACAATTGTATTTCAAAAAAATTAAGGTTAATTATAGCTTTTGTCCCCAAAACAGAACATGTAGGACAAAAATTAGAGACTGATGTTGAATGTTCCCCAAGGTGAACCTCAGCACCTGCACTCTCACTCATCTTCTCATTCTCCAGACTAAGACATAAAAGACCTAGGCTGATTTCAGATTAGGCATAGTGCAAGAGTTTTATTCAGGAGAACCATGAACTTTACCAAATTTTATATGTCCCACTGGCTAAGTGGAGGACTGTGTCAGTGGATTGTCTCCTTGCATTTTTGGTTTGACACACATTTCTAACTCATTGTCTACATGAGCATGAGGACTCCCAGAAACAGAGGCTGCAAGAGCAGGGTCTGCTTGACAGCTGTCAGTAGATTCAAACGCCCTGAGCTCCAGTTTGGCCTCAGCTGTACACCTCATCTACCAGGGTAGCATTCAGGCTCTCTGCAGCAAGTAACAGGCAAACTGCACATCTGAAACCATTCCTGAGCTTCACACGCCCTGAGGAGGTCCCCTCAGAGAAATAACAGCCTACTCCACATACCAGAAGCTTCTACTGAGCACAGATACTTTCCCAGCCCGTGGACCTGCTGTGCTTAGAAAGAAATTGAAAGGATCATACAATGCTGAAGGTAGACTTGAGTAGACTAAAATACTTTTCACTTAATTTTGGCCTCTATTTGTTGTCAATCTCCCAGATTCACACCTCCTGAATACATGTAACAGAGCCATGATTATTACTTCAAGGCTTCAGAAGCAAGCTGAATTTTCCAGTAAAGACGGGCTCCTAAATCATATCCTAAACAAGAGTTAAGTTCTGCAGAGAAGAAACTACACAACTCAAATTATTAAATAATTTTGCCATTTTAGAAGGTTGACTCAGGACCACCACTTGCAAATTCAAAGGACTTCTTAAATGTGGAAGTTCCCAGGGTGATGTTCAGACAGACATGTGGGATTAGAGCTCTCCAGAAGAGAAGAAAAAGAGTAAGTACTACACAGTACTGGAAAATCTGGGAATTAAATAGATGTTAGTACATCAGGACATTGGAGTCTTTTTCTTAATTTTGACAAGTAGGTCACTTTGCTCTTTTGTCCAGACCAAAAGGCTACATAGGGTCAGAAGGCACAGTCAGGAGTACTCCTTCAGTGAGGGGGGTGGGGGGGGGAGGTGGTTAAGGACCGTCCCTTTGGTGTGATGAAACACCCTCCCTGTTCCTAGCTGCCCCAACCCTGTGACAGTGCTTCCTGCTGGGCCAGCTACCTCTAGACTGGAGGCTGCAGCAGCAGGAGGATTTCACTCTAAGCTCCCGGGAAGATCTCAGGCCTTGCTGACAATTGTCAGGAGTAAACATCAACTATTGCTTCTTAGCCTTGAGGCAGAGGAATCTTGTGATAGCAAGGCCAGGGGGCAGAATTCAGACCATTTCCACACAAGTGGGGCTTGCCATTGTCTTACTCCATTAGCACTCATTATCCCAGCTATGGAGGACGCAGAGACAAAGGTCATGTTGCTCCCAATCTTCCAACCAACTTTTATTCCAACTGTATTAATAGACCTTATCCAGCCCAGACTATACAAAACTCAATCAATCTCTGCTGGTAGCAGAGTTTCTTATAGTAGTGCAGGCTCAGTAAGATAACTGCAGAGGAAGGGAGGATGTTAAGAGGTTTGATCTGGAGTAGAAAAGCATCACTGAAGGGAAAAAACAGGGCAATGATCTCAGTATTTCCCAGACATTATCAGCAGGCATAGATGCTACCACTAGGAATGAAAAGGAAAGTAAGATTTGGTCCAGGACATGTATGAAAAGGAAACCCAATGGATAAGAGGACTGAAAGGAACAGAAAATGCAGGAGAAGGTTGTTTAGGGGAAAAAAATTAAAATTAAAAAAGGGGGGGTGGTGCAAGAGGAAGGGCAAAAACCAGACTATATCTGTCACTTGCCTCTCCCCGCCCACTCTGAGAAGCTTCAAAAGAGATCTGGAAATAGAGAGGAAAAAAAACGACAGTCAGATATTACTGTTCCAGCCACTGAGTCATGGCAGGAAACTACTGATACTGTAAACTAAGTTCTGTAAGGTCAGAGACTATTTGAGTTTTGTCAAGGCTCAATGTAAAAGGAACAAATATTTAGTGGTGAACATTTGCCCCTTTCATAATTCTTGGGGTTACCACAGAACCATTTAATGTAGCATGTGTGGAAAAAGCTTCCTTTATTTTATCATTTCACACAAATGCAGATTTTTCTTCTCTTTCTCTCTTCTTGGATCTTTGATTTTATTGCAACAGATACTTATTAAGAACAGGATGTGGAGGAAGTAGAAAAAGCCACCAGTTTTCGGTGTGCTACTGGATGCTTGGTCTACTCCAACTCTTATAATTGCTGTGCCACAGAGAAATAATTTTACTATGATCTCCTTTCTTCAAATTAGTCACTGACAGTTGTCAACACTTTTGTGGCATTTTTAGACCGGGTTTACATCAGCCCAGTACATGTACTGGGTAGAATTGCTTCTCCTGGAATGACACAGGCATCCTAATTCCCAGAGAACTACAACAAAGGGAAAAAAAAGCTGGAATTTGCTGTTGTGCAGAGGGCTCAGCAGATTTCTCCCAGCCCTCTAGGAAAGCACTCTTCCACTCCTTGTACTGCCCAGACATGTTTAAGTGTTTTTGATTCTCCACCAAGAGTTGAACAGGCAGTACACACATGCATGCCATCCAGGTAAATTACATTTTTAAATTGACAAGCCCATTTGGAAAGGGCTACCTAGCCCCAAAGTGCTAAAGAAAATAAAATGGCAGACACAGGATTCAGAGATAACTGGGGAAGGAGCAGTACAGTATGGGACATGGATTCTTGGGAAACAGTTATCTGTGTTACTTGTTAATTAAAGTTTTTAATGACCAAGTTTTGCTTCTGTTACCTAGGCATACCCACCACAGCTTTGCAGCTGTCCATCACAGTGAACACAGCCAGGAGCTCTTGTCCCACTTCAGAGGTTAAGGCACTATGGGATGCTTGTTCATCTGCTACAGAAACCTACTATGCAACCCACTAAGCAACTATCCAACTCAGTCATCTAAAGCTAATTGCTTCCATAAGTCCTGAGGGTCTCTGTCCAGCCCATCTGAGTGACTGTACCAAGCCTGAACCAGATCTGGTCAAGCACAGCTCAGCAGAAAGACATGTCAAGAATAGCCCTGTGGTAGCAATGCCCACCAAATCAAGGAAGTCATTCACACCAGGGAAAGACATTGCTGACCCTGCCTGGAAAGTTGTCCAATTCTTCCTCCTCCAAGAAAACAGACCAAAACAGAACTTTACCTTATGAGGCTAAAGGATTTCAATGCAGTGATATATGGAACAAGAAGATGCATGAAAGCTGCAGGGCAACTTCCTGCACAATCTTCTTGTGAACTGGGAAGTCATGGCTGGAGGCATTACACCCCATGGTAGGAAAGCACAAACACAGGCATCTGCTGCTGAGAGAAGCACTGAAGGGCCTTGAGTGTGGAATCCCTCCACCTTTTCCTGACAATAGCTTTAAAGGCTGATTAACAACTTTGATGTTTTAACAAATAAAATAATTTGTGATGTTACAGAAACTAGCCAGATTCTATCTATGGCGCATCACCATTATGTACAACATGTCTGAACCTCAAAACGTTCCTGTCAGAGATCACTGGCCAAAAAGAAAATCTATTCCCTTTTTGTTTGGGCTTACAGGTACTGATAAACTTTATGACATGACGATGATTTCCAGCAGGGGAGCAATATTTGTCTCAGTTTCCACACCAAAAACAGCCATGGAAAAGGGCAAAGAATATAATGACTAAGCATCAGAGGGTGGAGACTAATTAGCAGCAGATCAGGAGCAGGCAGTGGTCTCTGGAAGAAGGTGCTTTCATGAACACAGCACAATTTTACTCATCACCAGAGGTTTCCATGAAACAAATGCTACAGCTGCCTCAGACTGACCAAAACTTTTTGGTGTTTTTTTGTTTGATTATTTGAAAAGTAATTTGAAAAGTCTCTGTCTGGGACCTTCCCTAGTCTTTTCTTCCAGTATCCACTTAATCCTGGTAGAGTGGGACCCCACCACCAACAACCAAAATCTCACTGGACAGCAGGAGCGCTTATCAGGCAGTGCCTCTCCATCAGTCCTCTCAGTTCACTGCGAGCAGATAACAAAAATATTAAGATTATGAGGATAGAATCATTCTTTCACTCAATCAATGTAGATACACTACACGCTTGTTTCAGCAATTGCTTTTTTCAAGACATGCTATTCTCCTCTGTGATTTCAGGCAACCAATGAACTCATAGCACATGCCTTTTCACTGGTACAAAACTACTACAAAAACATTTTATCTAGTTAGGTATCACATTACCCCATCAGCAAGGTGGATTTTATTCCTGTTTTAACAAACCTGCCATCATTTTGGGTTTTTCTGAAAGGTATACTGTGAATACACTGAAAGATAATTCTGGTCTAACAAATTATTTAGTTTTTTTTTCTAGGAATATATTGGGAAACGATGGCAAAACTAAGATTTTAATCTGGGTCTCCTAGTGCTCCTACTATTCCTAGTGGGACTCATTGGATTGCCACCTAGTAAGTATTTTCATCTAAAAAATCTATTGCTTACTTAAGGAAGTTTAAATGCTCAAAAGCCCCAAAATTGATTTGTTTGTTTTTTAACTAAATCAGCAAGTGCATTTTTCAGGAGTTGATGTATGCCCATTCATATTGAGAAAGGCCTTGATAATTAGCATTTATCTTTAGCTAAGCAGAGCTGAAGGATGACACTGACATGAATTTTAAAGTCCCCATTCCTCAGGAAGTAAGAGTGTGGCTCTTCCTGCCATTCTCAGTTTGGCTGGAACATCAAGAGGGCCAGTCAGGATGCCCTATAAACCAAGAGAATTTGGGCTGTGTGTCAAGCACCCATCTCCCTGCTGGCACAGGTGCCTCCTTGATCCCACATAGGCTGAAACACTGGAGAAATTCCCTCTTGAAATAACAGACACCTTAAGCACTCCTGCTTAAAAAAATACAATAAACATGGGCAAACACATGCCCTACAAAATATTCTGAAGGGTTTTAACCATCACTTTGTTGTTTAGTGACCATGAACTTGGAATAGCTAAGGTGATAGATGCCACCAACTCACCCCAGCTGAGTTCTGAACCAAGCCATCAGTATGACACAGTGACAAGGCCCTCTGGCTCTCTCTTGCCTTGCTGGTCTGTCATTGCATATCTATAATGCAGCAGGAAATTTGGCATCCCAAAAATCCTCCTCTCCTGGGCAACAAACTGATTGACTATCTAAATCATTGATGGTTTTTTGTTTTTTTTCATTCATTCTCAACTCCATAACTGGCAGTAGCATCTACTAGGTTCTCTATTTCTGCAGCTTATGATTTTTTTGAAGAAGACAAAGGGATTTAGGAACTTAAACCTCCCTGCAGCAGCAGATGGGCAGATTTTTACCAAAATCAGCCAGGCTAGAAAAGGCACATTAAGCCCTTGCTCTGACACAGCACTTATTCTGTCACAGTCTGGATGACACATCTGGGTGCTCACACAAGATGAGAAGGTGTGTGGCAATCTGTAGCAGGATGAAAATAGAGATGAGTGGGGACAGATCCTTTGATTTATTTTGAAAACACCACCCATGGTCAGTTAAACTTGTTTCCTAGGCAGCCTGGTCATGCATGGAGCAGCCCACTGTTTTACACCGCTCTGCAGCCTGGAAGGATGTGCCAGCAATAGCACCTGGGAGCAGTGGCACAAGCAGAAGGCAGCAGTCTCATACACAGGACATGTCCTAGCAAGGCAGCTCTTCTCCCTCTCCTGAGAGGGCACAGCTGGTGAGAAGTACCTAAGGTGAGATGTCCATGCTGCATTGCCAGACCAGTGTCCTTCAGAGAGGCCTGACAGAATTTCACACTGTGTCCAGTGCTGTGAGATGTCCTTACTGGTGGTCTCAGCCTCCTGTTTGATGTATAAAATCTTCCAGCCTAACTCCTGAACATCACCTCAGATAGAGGACAACACATCCCCCAGTCTCAAAGCTCATTCCGCTCTGTGACAGCTGCAGAAGTTACTATGGAGAAAAACAGTTCAGTATGAGAGAGTACTGCAGTAAATCTCTCTACAGTCTATCATTAGAAACATGGAGGAATGCAAGAGGCCAAGCTGCTTTCTTGGGTCTCAGTGGCCTCCCACAGCCCACCACTGCTGCAGCCCCTGTGCCTCCAAACTGCTCACTGATCTGCTGCTGGATAGCTCTAGGAGCCTCCAGCCAGTGGGTACAGCTGACTTACATAGATATATTTCAGTTATGTATAAAAAGCCAAATTCATTACACATTAAAGCATGGCAGTTTTAACCTAACACTTTTAGGCTTTTCCCTACTTCTCCTGGCAAGACCAACCACTGTATTTTCTCATACATGTGAGGAAGCTTTCCCAAATAGTATCACTGGGAGAAAAATCCCTATGTACATCATTCTCTGTAGGATGCCCAAATCACCAAGCTTGCAGCGAGTGATGCAGTAGCTGGGGAGTAGCTGAGAGGATTGAGCCTGTGCCTGCTCAGTGGGAGGCATGAGGATCTCCTCAAGGCGTCAGCAGATGGCTGGGTGCTGAAGGTATCTCCCTGGTGACACCCACGGGAAACAGCTGGCAGAAACCTAGGGTGACGTTGCCTCACAAGTTGTCCAAGATACTTTCACCACTTCTGGGCATCTACAAGGCCTTCACTGGGCTCAGATCATGGCACAGGGCACTTGGGAGGCCACTGCTCCTCTACAACAACAGCTGAAGTTCAGGCACCTCAAATGGCACTAGTCCTCCACATTTACACACTTGAATAATTCCTCTGCAAAACAAACTAAAAACAACTGGAAGAGCAGGTAACACTTATAGCTCTCCTGTCTGCACTGTTAAAATTAGACTTTAGGGTTCAATATGTGAATATCATTATCTGATAACAATTAACAGAAAAATACCAACATAAAGGGCAGTGACACATCCTCCTTGCACTGTTTACAAATGTCATGGTCATATGAGATAGTAGTCAAACAAATCAGCAGACAAGAAATAAACCACATAGGGTATGTTGATAAATATTTCTTTCAAAACAGTGTAGCTTTTTACATGACTAATGTGATTTAATGCAATTTCAGACTGAGAAAAAAACAACCAAAGCTGATTTTTGCTAACTGTGTTTGGAGGAGTGACACAGGTAATGAACTACCATCAACTCTGGCATTTTATCCTGATAGAAAATGTGAGTAGGTAGACCAGTCAACACCACTATTGCTTTTAATACACCAGTGAGGACTAGTGCAGGATGCAATTAGGCCACAGGTATCACCTTGGAAGAGAAGCAGCCATTTGCATGCAAAAGGGTTTATCCTTCACAACTGTGTGGGCTGGTTTCATGCACCAGCCAAAGCAGCCTGTATCACAGAGAGGTTAGAAAATGTCTGCCTGGACCTTTAAGACAATTTTATTCCCAGTTAGATCACCATCAAACCCTTTTCACAATAGCATCTGCCACTGAACCACTGCTAATTAGTCAGTCCCTGTTCAGCGAGGGAGGAAGACGTGACAGCAAAGATGAAATTATTTTTAAAAACGGCCCAAAAAGTCCCGATAAGGATTGCAGCACTTTATGACCAACACCATGCGTGTCACAGGGCAGGGAGAGGGAATTTGCCTATCACTACATGTTGCAATCACGGCGGAAATATCTCTCTCTTCTTGCTTCCTCTCCACCCTTATTCACAGAGTTAAGGTGAGATGGGAAAGCAGCTGCAGCTTCTAGGACATCCCATATGGGGAGCCAAGACAGCACTGGTAATGCTCCTTCACTGTGGTCTATAACCCCCACTTGCTTTAATGTCTTCTCTTTTAAGTATCACTTTTCTCTAACTGTTGTGAGCAGCATGAAGAAAATTCATGGAAGATCTTGAACAGTTTGGGTGTGGTGCGGGAGGGGCCACACAACAGGCAATGCAGTCAGGGGATATACTGAAGCAAATAGTTTTGTTGTGCTGGGGGAGAGAGAGAATTGGGAGAAGCATCTTGGCTGAGGGAGAGGGATTCATAATTCATAGCTCAGTCAAAGTCTGTGGAATGATTATTCTAACACTTAGAAGTTTTCATTCTGCACACCATAATCTCCAAGTGAAAAAGCAGGGTTCTTCCAAGGATAAGTCTACTAGGCTGAAAGGTAAACTCCTGAGTCCCAGGAGTGTGAATCTTCATTTAGCTCTTTGTTCTCACAGATATGGACAGATAGAGCCTGAGCACCTAAGCACAACAGCATCTTTATTGGAATTCCTTGTCCATCATTCTCCCAAGAATATGGAGACAGAGAGGGGATTGCACAATTGAGTGTTTCTGCAGTTCCTTGGTGAGGACAGAAACATGCCCACAAGGCTTGGAGAAAGATCTTTGAAAGGAGAAAGTGGTGTGTTTCAAATGAGACACCCACCTTCTCTAGAGTGATGTACTGGCAATACCTGAAAGTAATGGGCTGCTCTGATGGTTCCTTGAAGACAGGAAAGCCTATCAGGGGGATAGCAGATTCTGCATCTCCTCTCTTCTACCTCTTTCCAAATAAAGCAGGACTTACAGCACTGGAGGGGACTGCTGCTGTAGCAGTAATCCCCACACTATGGTAGCATCATCCATGTCAGCATCCACAGAGCATGATGCAGGCTACATGCCCACTAGAGCATCTGCCCACTCCTGATTCCACAGGGAATAGAAACACCAAGCATACTGCTCCAAAAGCAATTTTCATTCTATCA
Organism: Taeniopygia guttata; assembly: GCF_048771995.1. Classification (NCBI taxonomy): domain Eukaryota; kingdom Metazoa; phylum Chordata; class Aves; order Passeriformes; family Estrildidae; genus Taeniopygia; species Taeniopygia guttata. Next base: position 7,622,311 of record NC_133031.1, on the reverse strand, counting down.
TAGCCTGCAATGACACCAGCATGGTGTGCACCCTCCCAAATGCACTCAGCTCAGCAGTTTAGCAAACACACTTGGAAGGGCTAACAAGAAGACAGGGTACCAACACTGACAAGCTGAATTTTAGAAAAGTTAAGAAGCAGGTTATAGAGAGAATATGAAATATTTCAAAGCACATATTTGTTGTACTGTCCTGTTATGCATCTGCCTAAGTTGCGCTAGTAGTCAGCAAATTTTCTCTGTAATTCTCTAGTTCCATGAAACAGAACTTATTTCTGGTTAAAAATAATATATATACCTTAATGCTGTGTACATAATTCATACAGAATAGCAAAGTATTCAGTGCAGTGGGAAAGTGTCATCTTTCAAATGCTGCAAAACCCATAAACAGACAAAAGTTACATCCAGTTGCTAAGTATTAAGAAATACACATAAAAAGGAGACTTCCTACCAAGATGGCAGAAAGCTCAAACAAAAGGAAGAAGGAAAGGACACTATTATATCCCCTTGTGTCCTGCTATTTTTTATTATTATGGAGTGCTCCACTTACACAGGGTGTGCAATAAAAACATGCTTGTGTAGTAAGGTAGAGTCAACCAAAATCATCAGCAGAAAACCTAAGGAAAAAGATTTTTTTTCCAAGTGCTTTCAATATTTATACAAGTTCAGAAATTAACAAAATCAGAAATTAACATTGGTGAAGCCTTACCTCAAGAAAGACTTTGGCATTTGTGTTGTGTTTGTGTAGGGCATCGCTGGAAGCTCACGGACCTTCTGAAACCTACCATAGTGTAAATGTCTGCTTCAGTCATGTTCCATTTCTCTGCAGAGGAAACTAAATCAAGGACTTGGCACTCTATGAAGCAAGGTATAGGATAATCACCAGGTGGAAACTCATCATAGTTGAGAATCTAAGACATCTTCCTTCTTTTCTAAGACATCTTTTATCCTGACCAGTCACGGGAGGACAGAGAAATATATATGGTCTAAATTGTCAACCAGTCAATACACCAAATAAAAAATTCAATGTCTTTTCCCCCTCATTTATTTCCCACAAGCCTCTTCTGTAATCTTCTCCTTTCCACACACCCCAGCTAAGTGAAAACCACGGGCCTTCCCATGGCATTGGATTGATTGGGTTTTGTAATGGCTGCTAGTGTGAAAATCCTTCATAACATAAATATTTTTAGCCAGTACCCTTTCATACATCTGCTTATTTTCCTCATGTCAATTTAAATAGCAATTTAAATAAACTACTAATTAGTAATTTAAATAAAAGACATAATAAAACTGAAAAAAGTATTTCCTAGTAAGATGTATAAAAGCTGATAGGAACATGCAATTCATGTATCATGATAATTTTCTATTACATTTTGTATGTGGTCATTTCAGACATGCTAGAAACAGAGGAATTATCCAATACATAATTTTGGCAAATATATTTACAAATATATTCCAGAGACACTGTCAGAAGTTGATACTAAGAATAAAAGTTATCAGTTTAAAAAAGACAGTAGATACTAATCCTTGTGGTGGAAAAGCTATTTTAAAATGTGAACTTAACCACATCCTCTTTAGTATGTACTTATCAACATTCAATACTCTCTTCCTGAATCTATACAAAGTCTCAGACAACAGCTCAGAAAAGCATATAAATATACATTTCATATTAAAAAAAAGGTTTCCTTTGAAAATCAGCTATAATAATTAGCATTAATACTCAATGAGTATGTCCATGTTTGGGCCTGGAACAAGTCTGTGCTCTCTCAGAGCTGCCAGACACTGCAAAGGTTTCAGGAGGACCACCATCTCTTTGGAACAACAAAGAGCAGGAACTAATAACCCAAGGCCTTAGACTTAATGGGAAATGAAAGGGAAAGGGACAAGGAAGGCACACTGAGAACTTCTTTCAAGTCTAGCATCTCATAACTGTAAGCCAGCTCCAATGCTTTCCAGGGTGGCAGTCCCTCTCCCACACCTGCTCAGCCAGCCTCCTCATACCTCCAAAACAGAGTCCATCCTGTCCAGTGCACCTGCAGAACACTTAGTCTATGGAAAAGACTGCATCTGAGCACAGCACAAAACTGAACTTACTTTCCAGCAGTCAACATGAGGAACAAACAACACAAGGAATAAATGGCTCCCAAGCTTTGTGCTTTTCATAGTAACAGCTTAATTTCTCAGCTTACCTGTAGCTGCCACATAGCTTGGAGTTTACTGCAGATGCAAAGCTGTCTTGCCATTTTCATCACAGAAGTAACAGGTAGGAGTGTTGTTCTCTTCTTTCTGGGAAGTAAATGAAGGACACAGGTGGTTTGTGAGTATTTATTTCACCCACATTCCACTAATTTAACTAATGACCAAGGGAAGGAAGCAGGAAAAAGAGAAACTGAGCCTGTTTTAACTCAGCTTAGTGATCTCCAAGCCATCTGTCCACACCTTTGCATACACAACAGCCATTTTAAGTCTGCCATGCTGACAATAAGTGGCGGCTGAATCAACAGTCTATGCCTCTACATGGGCAAATTCTCAAAGAACTGGACTGCTAATCCCAAATAGTTTGTTGCACTGCTGAAACACCTGATGCTTGTGACTATAATGACATAGAACACACCTGATCTAATTGGGATTCAGTCTTGGTAATAGGCCTTTATCATCAGCACAGCAGGACATAATAAAGCCTCCACAATTAAGTGAGCAACAAAACTATTTTCCTGCTTTTCTTTCTTTTAATAGTTTCTTTATGATGGCATAAGCACTGAAATTGGTGCTATTAACATTTATTATACATGGTTTGGTTAAAGTTTAGAATTTTTCTGTGCTAGAAGCAACAAGCTTTGTTCACTGAGGCTCCTATTTGGCTGCCACAGGCTGCAAAGCAGAGAGAGCACAGGGGTTTGTAAAGCCCAGCACTGTCTGCTCCAAGGCAGGTGCTCACTGCTCAGGAATCTCTCCAGAGAGTACCATGGTGTTTCCAAGGCAGAATTACCACCTATTTTACCTATATGCAAGTCTGGGGGTCCTTTTGCCCCCCTTCTTTCATCCAAACCCCCAGTTTGTACTATTCTATCTCTGTTCAACCCCACAGGCTCCTCAGCAAGGCCCCTGCAAAGAGAAGCCTAGGGAGGGGGACTGCAAGTTCAGCCTCATCTCACAACTTGCCTGACACATGTGCAGGGACCAGCACCTCCCTAGGGCTGGGGAAAAGGTTAAGGGAAAGAATTTAGGTCTTCTTGAGACTTTAAAGTAAACACTTCCAGAAAGGGATGCAGGGGAGGGTCACAAATCTACTCTGGCCGGCCTGTGCAGCCATGTGCACAAAGCAAAAGCTGCCCAGCTGCACCCACGCCACGCTCCAAGCCATGATGGCAGCCCACAGACACCCACGGCCCTTGGGCCATCGCCTCAGCCCACAGACACCCACGGCCCTCCCGCCATTGCCTCAGGCCAGAGACACCCACGGCCCTTGGGCCATCGCCTCAGCCCACAGACACCCACGGCCCTTGGGCCATCGCCTCAGCCCACAGACACCCACGGCCCTTGGGCCATCGCCTCAGCCCACAGACACCCACGGCCCTCCCGCCATCACCTCAGCCCACAGACATCCACAGCCCTCCCGCCATCGCCTCAGCCCACAGACACCCACAGCCCACTCACCATCGCCTCAGCCCAGAGACACCCACAGCCCTCCCGCCATCACCTCAGCCCAGAGACACCCACGGCCCTTGGGCTATCGCCTCAGCCCAGAGACACTCATGGCCCTTGGGCCATCGCCTCAGCCCACAGACACCCACAGCCCACTCACCATCGCCTCAGCCCAGAGACACCCACAGCCCTCCCGCCATCACCTCAGCCCACAGACACCCACGGCCCTTGGGCCATCGCCTCAGCCCACAGACACCCACGGCCCTTGGGCCATCGCCTCAGCCCACAGACACCCACAGCCCACTCACCATCGCCTCAGCCCAGAGACACCCACAGCCCTCCCGCCATCACCTCAGCCCACAGACACCCACGGCCCTTGGGCCATCGCCTCAGCCCACAGACACCCACAGCCCACTCACCATCACCTCAGCCCACAGACACCCACGGCCCTTGGGCCATCACCTCAGCCCAGAGACACCCACGGCCCTCCCGCCATTGCCTCAGGCCAGAGATACCCACGGCCCTTGGGCCATCACCTCAGCCCAGAGACACTCATGGCCCTCCTGCCATTGCCTCAGCCCACAGACACCCACAGCCCTTGGGCCATCACCTCAGCCCAGAGACACTCATGGCCCTCCTGCCATTGCCTCAGCCCAGAGACACCCACGGCCCTCCCGCCATCACCTCAGCCCACAGACACCCACAGCCCCTCTGACAATCGCCTCAGCCCACAGACACCCACAGCCCACTCACCATCGCCTCAGCCCACAGACAGCCACAGCCCACTCACCATCGCCTCAGCCCAGAGACACCCACAGCCTTCCCGCCATCACCTCAGCCCACAGACACCCACAGCCCACTCACCATCGCCTCAGCCCACAGACAGCCACAGCCCACTCACCATCGCCTCAGCCCAGAGACATCCACAGCCCTCCCGCCATCGCCTCAGCCCACAGACACCCACAGCCCACTCACCATCGCCTCAGCCCAGAGACACTCACAGCCCTCCCGCCATCACCTCAGCCCACAGACACCCACAGCCCCTCTGACCATCGCCTCAGCCCACAGACACCCACAGCCCACTCACCATCGTCTCAGCCCACAGACACCCACAGCCCTCTGGCCACCGCCTCAGCCCAGAGACACCCACAGCCTTCCCGCCATCGCCTCGGCCCACAGACACCCACAGCCCACTCACCATCGCCTCAGCCCAGAGACACCCACAGCCCTCCTGCCACTGCCTCAGCCCCTCAGGACAGGAATGGCCTCCCCAGAGCCCTCTATACCAGCAGCCTCACCCGCTGGGGCAGCCCAGACTGCCATGTGAGAGAGCAGGAAAGGTAATTATACCTGTGGCTGTGGGGCAGGAGGCCCAGTGCCTGCCCACTATGGGACTGCCCGTGTCCAGGCCACTGGAACCTGTGAAGTCAGAGAATTCCCACCTATGTAGAAATTATCTTCTCTGTGAGTGCCTGAGGGAGCAAAACAGTCCATGAGGTTACTGGACAAGAGCAACTCTGCCCAGATACACAGGCGATCCTGCTAGAAGTGTCTCAACTCCAACTGGACACTAACAGCAATTAAAAAAAAAAAGTATAAAAATGGTAACTGAAAAAGCATGGAAAGCTGCTCTCCAGCTGGTGGGCTCCTCCTGGCTGCATAAGCAGTTAGGAGACCTCAGGAGAAAAACCAATGCTGCAGGAAACAGTGGCAAGAAAGGGGAATTGAAAGCCTTGAAGGAGCACTGAGAAGCCACCTTCTCCACAGCTGCTCCCTGTCTGCTCCCTGGGGCCAAAACCACCCAGGCAGGGCAACTGGTGGCGGACAGGGGTTGTGTCCACAGGGACACGTGAGGACACTGGATCGAGCAGGGAACCAGGGCACCTCCCCCTGTCCATGGCCCTGTGGGATGCTCAGTCCATGCCTACATCAAATCCTCCCTGCTGGCACTGAGTCATCCCTCAGAGCATCTTCTCTTCAGGCTATCCAAGGCAATGGCCAGTTTTTCTTACTCACATTCCCATCCCTAAATACATTTTCACCATGGAGACCATTACCCTCATTCATCTCCCATCCCAGGAGACACAACTTTGTGGGACTCCAACTCCAGCTTGTTAGCTCAAGCCAAAAGGAATAACTATCAACTAAGAATAAATACTAATTAACCTGAATCTTTCATCATATCGTGATCTGAACCAGATGCTACCTCTAACTTTAGAGGTTTCATCTCAAAGCAGCCTATCTGCAGCAGGCAAAAATAAGATTCCTTCTTTTGATAAACTTAATTGTGGGCCTCAACAAGACACATTTCTTGGCAATACTGTGCTCTTATCTTTAAATGCTGTGAACTCACAAGAGTTTGAAAGGTCTTACATTTTGAATGCCTCCCATATGAGTTTTGTGACTGAGAATTCAATCCAGGAAACTTCCTATGTCGTGCTGGAAAAAGAGGTGCAGTGGAGACAGCTTTAACACTGTACACAAGCACTGAATAGAAGTGTTCTCAGAACCCTCAGCCAAAGGCTGCACAAGAGCACAGCCGAGATTTAGCCCCTCAATGCAGGGAACAGTGGGGTGAAAGCTATATGGTATCTTCTGTTGAGCTGGTTGAAATCAATAATGCTTTATATTGGTTTTAGTATCAGAGAAAGAATAATAGAGCAGGGTTAAATCCAAAGATTTATCTGCCAGAGTGTATCAACATTTTCAAAGCTGCTTGACTTTTTTCATTTGTTGGAAGTAGCTCCAATGTTTTCTAAACTACTGAAAACCAATGTTAAAAAATCCCTGTAACAAAACTGCATTTTTCATTACGACTGTTGGTACTTATGCAGACAACATACAGAGAGAGAGGAAATGATACAAACCAGACTTACTGTAAAAGCCAAAACCTTTCATAAATGCAGCTGTGTTCCCTTGCAGAAAAATAGGTTATTTGGGGGAAAATATTTTTGGACTTTAAAAAACAGTGACAGGGATACCAAATAACTCTTGGCAAGAGCTGTGCAAAGCTGAATGCTGCCCAGTTCCACCTCTCAGGCACCTTCTGTGCAACAGTCGATACTGGTAACTAGGATTAGCAATTTAATCTTCACACCACTTCAGTGTGGACATGTAAGTTTCAACAAGCTTGCAGATGAAGTCATAAAATCAAACCTCTACCATTTTAAAGTTGCATAAACAGTGTTTAAGTGGTTTAATAGTGGGGTTTGTTTGCACAGCATGAATGCCATTGTATATAGCAGCTCAGCAAGTCCAAAGATGTGTCCAGCAGTGCCAACTCCCCAGATGCTGGCACACCTTCCCATCCAGATTCTCTGCTGCAGATCACCAAGGGCCTCTTGGTCTGTAAGACATGCATCTCACTTGTGAGGCCAGACACTCCCCAACCCCTTGTTATGTGGCACAAGGAACTGCTTCTGTGTCCTCTGAAACAGACCTTGCTAAAGCCCCCAAATCTGTGCTAAAGGAACAAATGGCAGCTCCATCCTCCAGGAGAGCTGAAATAGGCAAAACCACTGAGAATGAAGTACTGCTCTACCTTCTTCATGAGTCCAGTCACCACCTACCTCCTCTCTGTGTCTTGCAAGTGGCTGTTTCTTATGGTATTAAGTCACAAGTGAGCAGTGAGAATCACTGGAAATAACCAGAAGGTACCTGATTCTTACCAAAACTGATGGGAATTACATAACCAGTGGTTTTTTGGGAACTCTGTCAAATTTAATGACAAAATTGCTCTGAAGTCTTCTATTTAGGGTACTGGCTGACTGTAAATCTCTAAAGGTACATAGTCAAGTGGAAACACCAGCCAGAGTTTCAGCCATCTGAACAGTCCCAGGTGCCCAGGTGCATTTTAGGTACTGAAAACAAGCTTTAAAACTTGTTTTAAGACTCCTTTCCTTGAAATGAAGGTTCATAATCTTTGATGAGTCCCATAACCAAATCTGCCATCATAACAAATGCACAGGCATCTCCTTTCCTGGATGTGGGTGGTTTTGATGCCTGCACTGGTTATAAGCAGCAATGTACTAAGGGAGTACAAAACCATGAAATTTAGGAAGATGAGTAATGTATGAAGTGTGGAGGCAGTGAGAGATGATCCTCATATTATGTGATTTTATTTAATAATGTATAAATAAGTATCAGCTTTCCCCAAACTGCCCCTCAGCCTAGCAATTACATGTTGGCTGATTTCTGGTTAGAGCTGTTCTTTTATAATAACAAACTGTTCCCAAAGCCTCACATACAGAGAATTAGACAATCAAAGTACTGTGTACGATTTTCCACTTAATTCATTCAGTTAGTTGCAATTAAAACAATACAATTCAAGGCCTTGTGTATTTCAATGAAAAATACAAAAGTTTACTTGTTACTATTAATATATACAACCTACAAGAAAGTGTAAACAAAGCCCCTTTGTTTTCATTGTTGTAGTAGAGTAATTTTCTTATCTTTTTCTGTAGATGCCCTGGCAGTCATCAATATTTCTTTCAGTTGCTGCTCTTCAAAAGACTCACACTTTTCATTCAGCTGCACAGAAAAAAAAAAAAAGGAATCCAGTGGGACAAATTCCCTTGGTGAGCAGATCAACTGTAGCTGCCTGGGGAGGAATCTAGGTGAATGTGCAGGGCTTGTGCAAAGGAGATGATCAAACCTATTTAGGAGGGAAGAGACAGAATTTATCGTGCAGTAATCAAATTTTACTTTAAAATAGATTTTACCTAGATATTTTACCTAGATATTTTACCAAAATATTTCATATTTCTGGAAAAGCAGTGTTTCATGGTTACCAATCTCTGTTCACCCCCTTCATACAAACAACATGCCAAGTTTTAGAATGACTATGGAACCTTTCCTTTTTTTGTTTTATGGATCTTCACTAATGAAACCTAATGACAATCTAGTCAATATTATACCAGATTTGTGAGTGCAAAAGAGAACAGAAGCTGTACCTGGCTCCACAAGAAAGTGATAAGCCCCCCTATTAGAGCTGCTGCGACTGTCTCCCATACCACCAAGCTCCCCCAAAACTGGGCACTATTTCCACCAGTCATGAACACAGAGTGTGCAATGCTCAGAGAGCAGCAACATCTCTGCCTTCTAAGAATGCACTGTGTCTGTCCAAGTCTCACGATGTTTCCAGACCTTCTGTGAACAAGATATATCTTCACACTATTCTTGGTAGAAGGCTATCCTCCTGATGTGCTGGTCTTGGGTATGTTAATTCAGTAATTCAGCAGTGGTTCTTGACAGAGGCTTGATTCAGCCTACTCCTGCAACAGAATAACAAAGCACTGATTTGGATCTTGTACTCTTAATTATTATTCCACCAACATAAATGAGCATTTCACTTAAGCTCAGTTCCTCAAGAAAGAACTATTGTCTGCTTTGATAAGATGGTATGAAATTTATCCAAACATTTATCGAACTATGTGAAATCTTATTTGCAGAATATGTTCTGAGATTTTGTGAATAAAGTCCCTCAGGATAAAGTAACCCCAAAATACATGTCAGAGCAGAGACTCCCAATATCTGGTCCAAAGGGAACTCACAGCTCATCTAGTGCTCACTTTTATTCTTTTCTTCCAGTACACAACAGCATAAAAAGGCCAGGATGAAATAAAGAACCAAAATCAGCATTTCTTTTCCAGAAAGGCAGACCTCTGCCAATCCCAGTTCCAAGAAACACTGTCCAGTATTTTCCTTCCTTTCAGTTACTGTCATTCTACAAAGATGTGACAAAGTGATGAATGACAAGGAAGGCAATTCAGCAAACAAGGTACCTATTTCAAAGTTATTTTTATTAAAATAAATGCTAATATCATACTCATGGCATATGATTTTATGCTTGAAGAATCCTGCAATTTGCATACAATCTGGGTGAAAGAAATTTAGTTGAAAGACCACATCTCCAACTACTAATGAATGTTCCCAGAAAGTCTAACAAAAGAAAAAAAAAACCAACCACCTCTGCTTGGCACGTTTTTTTTCCAAATGTGCTTTCTTAGCTTAGGTTGCTTTCATAGAGATAACACTGGCAGAGAGTAACTGTACTTGTTTTGTAATAAACATACTTTTGATACGGCATTTCAGGGCAACTGGATTATTAAAAAAAAATTTATAAAGCTAAAGTTATCATCAGTGTATATCAAGGATCATGTTATTACAATAAACTATATAAAGTAAGACACTGTCCATGAAATCAAGGAGATATTTAATATCACTTTAATATGTTGACATTATCAACCAACCTATAAATACCAGTAACATTTTCATTATCATCTACATTTAAGCTTCTTTAAGCTTTCAAGTACCTTTATGTTCAATACCCAAAACCATTCAATTCAATTCCAGCAAGTAACTCCAAAAATCACATCAAGGAAGTTCTTTATTGGTTTCTCTCAATGACTTCCAGATTAAATCTGCTCTTCTATAATCACAGAAAAGTCTTCCTGTGAATATCTCATCTAAAAACACATGGTTGAAGTTAGGTATTTTCAGTGCTGCAACAAAGGACCCTGCAACTAGAAAATAGTTAATAACTCTCCTGATGATTCACATATTGAAATCAGTGCTGACTCTTAGTATCAGAAGAATGAAACCATATTTAAGAACTAAAATAAGATTGTGGAGCACACAAAAGGAATAGGTTTGGATCTCAAAGTATCTACCTTTTACCTACTCACCTTTCAGACACTTGGGCTTCATTAAACTCCCAAGTACCACTGCAAGAATGTGCACTAGCAGTGCAGTGGGTGCATAAATGCCAGAATGCCAAGGTAGGGAAGAAGCAGACATAAATCTGCTCACAGTAGTGTTCCAGATTGGTGCTAAAATAAGAGTTATGAGTTACATTCATTTCAAGTAAATATAAGATTATCTATACTCAGTTCAGGCCTTCTTTAGTCATCATCTACTTGGGAAGAAATTATAGCTTTATAGAACAGCATTCATTTTTCTCAGTGACAGAAAGCAAAAGTGAACAAACTCTTGCCCTTCTCCAGTTCAGGCCAAGGAGAGATCCATGAACAAAGCCCTAAGGGTGACATCTACCCAGCACAACACAGCTGCACTTACCCATTCTGTAAGCTCCCAGATCAAAAGCAGTTGGCTCAAGCCTCTAGAAAAAGAAAGATTTCACATCAAAATATTCTTCCAAATAGAAGTTGAGTACACAAACTTACCACCTTTCCTTGTAACAAAAGCTTTCATTCATGTTAGCTAGAAGACAAGACCTTTACTACACCAGACAACAAGGGAAAGTTATAGTGCCCTTTCAGACCCATTCATCTTGAATAGTTTCAGTTATGAATGGACAAGTATTCTTCACACCTCCTAGAACACCGAAACAAAGAAGAGCAAACCAAATCCTGGAGTCCTCCAGAAACTTAGAATTTCCACCTAGCTTTCTATTCAGATATTTCTACCCTTGATTATTGATACTAAACTGTAGCATTAAAGTCCCTGGATGGGCAAGGATAGGTTGGATTCAAATCTACACAGGGACCCTCAGCGAATGTCATTCAGCCCGAAATGCAGGTGTATCATTGGCCAGAGAGCTGGATAGCGCTGAGACCTCAACAAATCACATGTGCAGCCTAGGGAAATTTGAGCTTCTATAAAAGGAGCTGTGGGAATAAACTCGGGACTGTTCGTCACAAGGACCACTGACTGTGTGTCATCTCTGTCTCCGACCCACACCCCTCCACATTACACTAAACAAATCCATGGATGCACTGAATAGCGACAAATCAGCAGCAGCTAATAAAATTAAACTAAGCTAGACATCATTGCTATATTGAACAAAACAGATTCTTCCCTCCACCAATAATGACTAGAGCAGACAGAAGTGCAAGAGCTGTGGTGATGACAGACTTTCATCAGGAAAGGCAAATGGGCAGGCCTTGGCAACTGTGTAAATTCTGTGGTTTGGTCCTGGAGGTTGTGGCTTCAGTCCCAGGTCCCAATTCCTTACCACAAACCACTAGAGATCTCTGTGAGTAAATGCAGGACCAGCTCCTTCTCAGCGAGGCACCATCAGATTTAAGTATCATCCATGCAAAAGGCCTGCAGCTGAAGCATCCTGCCATGGGCATGGCTACACAGCACAGCTGTGGGCATGACACAGCTGAGACCCTTTCAGCTTGACAACAGAAGAAAATGTCCTGAGCACCTTCCATCCCTGCAGGCTGCCTCCCTTCTTGGACAGCCCCTTGGGAACACAGCTGCTTTCTCTGCATCAGACACAGAGGACCACAGATTAATTAATGCTGCCTGTATCCCAGGAATCTGGGACCTTAATCACAGTCCTTGGCCATGCTCCACTAGGCATTTTCCATACGTTAGGCAAAAGGCAGGCTCTGTATGTCAGGGCTCCTCCAAGAAAGGGCTGTCCACCTGCAGAGTAGCAGCTTTTGAAGCACTCCAGAATCTAAGTTGCTATTCCCAATATGCAAACATAGTTAGCTCAGCCTGTCAGTCTTTCTGAACTCTGGCAACGAGGCAAACCTGCATGAGCACCAGCGGTCACAGCCATCCAGGCACTCCAGCTGACACAGGATATGGACAAAAGTCATGCGTGGGGCAGCCCTTGCTTTGCATTTTGGTGCAGATGTACACAGAGAAAGGAGTGAGGGCAGAGCTGAGACAGTGGGAAGCTCAGAGAGGAGGAGGGTATCTTACTTAAAGTCACTCTAAAGCACATTACAAATCTGTTAAATCATTGTGGCTTACCCTATATTTCAGAGTAAATTAGTAACTTTTCAGAAGGAGTGAAGAAACTACCACTCCACTTTTAAATAATGAAAATGCTAAAAAACCTACACTTAACAGCTCTAAAACTGCAGCAAGTCACCCACCAACACCCACTCCTCTTGTCAGCAGGCTTTTTTCAGCTTTGCCTATTATTTCTGTCAAGTCAGAGATGTCTAATATTTGCCATGCTTATCTGCTCAACTTTCAGGAGCCACAAATGTTACAATATGTACCTGTGCCACTGACCTTTTTCCCCACAGCATTTTGATCTAAATAAGTAAAAACCACAGAGTTTCCAAAATCATTTGGATTCACTGCTCTGAGTGCATAGCTGTAAAAAATTTGCTTTAAGATTAACATCCAATTTTATTCATGCCTGAGGCTTCACCACAGCATCTATTTTTGTAAGATTAACAGCAAGATCCCAGTTCTCCAGAAATGTAAAGAGTAACAGACAATTGTAAAAGGAAGATGATGTTTCCTAACCTGCCCTGCTCACATCCAAGAAGGTACATTTTCCTAGCCCTTTCCATATTGGATGTAATTTTTTTTTTGCATTTTTGGACCCACAATGTACACTATGTGTATTAATCTTTCCACCTCCCATTAGCTGGAATGAAAACTGTGGGTGCCAAAAAACCACTAACATAAATCTCATATGTGCAAAGCATCCCCTGAAAGACAGCTTTTATGCTGGATGAGTTAAGAAACAGCCATCTTCCAGTACCTTGTACAAGAGCAGTTTGAACCATCTCTAACTTGAAAATAAAAGTATACAAAATGAGCACTTAATTTTTTGGCTAATCCATTTGAAATGAGTATACATAAAAGCTTTTTTTTTTGGACATAGCAACCTGAGGACAAATTGAGGGTCATTTTTAACCTAAACATCAGAGAAGATGTTGCTTTAAATAGTGCCTTGGTGTCTGTCAATTAAAGCTATTGCATTGCTGTCAACTTGCATTCCTGCTTTAGTTCCAGCTTTGCTCCATCCTACACAGATCTGTACAAATCAATTGTCTCTTGCAAACATGCACTAACCACTGGAAAGTGAAATTAATAAAGTGTGAGAAAATCTGATTCATAAAGCTGACACTCCTGTGCCCAACAACTCTTCATATGGGCACACGAAGTGGTAAAAGATTATCAAATTTCAACTGTCATTCCTGACAAAATGCATCTCAATGCTGGAAGGAATTTTAGGTTTTAAGCTAAACCACCACCTCAAAGGATTCCTCAGAGCCTGTCAATATCTGTACTTTGGATGGAAAGCTACCACTGAGTGCAGTGTGCCCAACATACAGAACCTGCCACAAAATGAAGTTCTTCATAAGAAAGCTCATCTCAGTCTTGGTTGGTAACAATAACAAGGAGACAAGATGAGACCATCAGTCTCAATTGTGAAGACAATGTTTTCCTCCCATATTATTCTGTCTGTCATGTTCCCTTCAGGTTCCAAAGGAATCCCTGTCTCATATATCATTATTTCCCACAAAGCTTGAAAGCTCTCAGGGGGGGGTTTCTTCCTGCCCACTGTACCAGCCTTGAAGTCTGAGTACCTTCAGAACAGTGACAGAGGCCTCTGCCAGCAATAAAGGGGAACATCTGCATACCAATTAAACTGCTGAGCGCTGAAGAGTAAAAAAAAAGAAGAAGAAAAAAAAAGAGGGGAAAAAGCCTTGAAAGTAAATCTGAGCCAAGTTCTAATTAATGCCCTAGGCCCCGATTCACCACAGCACTTAGGCATGTAGTTAACTTTAAGCATGTATTTAGTTCCATTGAAGTCAAAAGACAGCATCGAAGAGGCAAACTACATTAGCACAATTTAATACTCTTTGGGCTAATTAATCAACCATAAAAATTTACTATGAGATCTGTATTCCTTATTTCCCTCACTGTGACATTTCCAGATAAAAATACTTGGATGTGGCTGGAATAAGCAAGAAAAGCACTACCTGTTTGGCTGTCATGGGGTGCTTGGTCCTACAGCTGTGAAGGCCAATTCCTAAGAACAGCTGTAGGAGCTAAGTTCTCTCCACATCACAGCCTACAGTCTGTATCTTCTTCGTGGCTGCAGCTCACAGACACAAAAAGCACAGCCCCTGTCTCAGGACCAGCAGTTGAAGAAACAAAAAGAACTGGCAACAGATGAGCAAAGCCAACAGCCATCAGAGGCATCTTTCCTTTTCTCTGTAAAGAGGCATTTGCTCACTGCAACCCATCAGTGTCAGTTGTGATTGGAGATGGCAAGGAAGGGCAGCAGACAGGGCTGGGTAAGCGAGGGAGGCTGAGAGCAGATGCAGGTTTGGTGAGAGCTGGTGAGGTTCCCAAGGATGCACTGTCAGGCAGAGCTGGGGTGAGGGGAAGAGTGCTGCAGTCTAAAGGCTAAGCAGACTGGAGTATGGCCCAGCTCCAGTGTGGGCAAGGGCTAAACTCTCCTCAGTTTCAGTGCAGCAGAACTAAGCCCTGTAAAAAAGAAGCCCAGAGTGCAATCTCCCAGGTATATCCAAACCTTTTTATCCATTTGGTAAGTCCAGCATGGAGAATAACTGCCAACATTGCACCAACAACATGCAGGCTAGATGTGGCCTAAACATGATCTTCAGGGGGCAAATGGGACCAACATTTGAGTCCTGTTGACTTCAGAAAAGCATGTGTAACTACCAACCATTCTGTAAATCAGAATGCAAGGAGACAAGCTGGCTAATAAGTGTATTCTTGTTAGGGATTTCTGCAAAAATGAAGCCTCAGAAAGTATCATTAATGCTGTACATAGACCTGTAAAAGCAAGAAAAACAAAAGCAGGGGACGTAAACGCCTGGTTGACAATACTTCTTTATCTCCATCATGAAAACAAAAAAGAACAAAAACAACCCTCCAAAAATTAGAACAACTTGAGAATAAAAGAAAGTACCAGCACAGCTTTTCAGATTAACTTTGAATTTCCTTGCTTTCATTGGTTTAAGAGCTCTATTGTTACTCACTTGTTTTTATTAATTGCAGATAGTAAAAATTCTTTTATCTTTCTAAGTCTTTAGAGCATGTTATATAATTACGTAATTAAGGCCTCTTTCAACTGGATATAATTTACTCTATAGTTTACAACAGCTGCACTAGAGCCATTACATTTTATAATTTAAAAGCCTAATTAGAGGCTTCTTAATTAGTGGATGCTTCAGTCACTAGGCTGTGATTGTGTAAAATACACTCAGCAGTTATTACATTTTACAAATTTACATGAAATGTTTGTGTGAAAGCAGGGTGTGTACAAGTTCAAAAACACAGCGCTTGTCCTTGCAGGTCAGCCCATCTGAGCATGCAGAGCTCCACACAACATCTCCACTCCCCTGTCTCAGAGCCCAGCTGCTCTGCACACAGCCTTTCCCTCATGCCAGTGTTGCTAGGAGCTCCCAAAACAGGACCTCAGCCTCACCAAGCTGATGTGACTGTTGCCATGTCCAAACGTGACCAAAAGAGAGGATGGAACTGTGCCCACTGACTGCCCAGGCCAGCTCTTGCATGGCTCATCAAAAGCTTTCTCCAGCAAACTCAGCTCCTCACTGCTGCTGCTCTCTCCCTCAGGAGCTCTGCTCTGTGCTGGATTCTGTACACACTTCCCCTGTGCTGCCCAAGGTACTCATATCACTAGATGGAAGAAGAGGGGAACCAGCCTCCCATTTATAGCCACTGACACATATTTCTCATTAATCCCTACCAAACTAGCAGTCAGTCACTGAGATGGTAAGTGCAGAGAAAGAACTGTAACTCCATCTTCCCCTCTCGGTAGCATAATGCTGGGGAACAGCTGGTGGAACTAAAGCCAATCTTACCAGGAATCACTCCCTAGAATGAGCCTCTCATGAACTGGGGGCTCACAAGATCTGTCGCTCAGTGAGCAAAGAGCTTGTCCAGACCATGCTCTGGAGGACTGGTGGGGTTTTGCTCAGTTTTCTCCAGCTCATAACATAGCAGCTTTGTTACAATGGGTCAGATTTGGGGCCTGCCAGCATTTGGGAGTGTTGCTTTAAACAATACAGTGACAAAATCATGAGTTCTTGTTGACTACAGGATAATATAAATCAGCTATTGAAAACCTGTATCATTAGTGCTATTGCTTTCCAGTGGTAGATAGCTGCAGTAACGGATTGGCCTCTCCATCTCATCCTCCCACTGGAAAGCGACATATACAGGACCGATCAATAACTTGATCTAAGTTACTTGTAGACATGTCAGGTGCAAATATCACCCTTTCTCAAAAGGTTTTAAAGACCAGGTGGTTTTGCAAAATTTAGGCCAGGCAACAAATTGCTTTGGATAAATTGTCATTATGGTGGAGAATAACAACTAGATCCACCCACATTGTTACACATGGGTGTTAAATAGACAGGAAGTAATTCTATTGTATGCATGTATTTCTTTGTGGGGTCAATAGCTCAAGATGTTCCATTTGAAAAGTATTTTCTGGAATAGCCATGTTGCTGAAAAGTCTATTTGATAGGAAATAACTAGATTATTTCATCATGGAATTTGCCACTAATTTCTACAGCTGAAATCCTAAAATACTTCCAAAATCAATACCAAAATCCATGGTCGTTATGAAGGCCAGAATTTTATCCTGCTGTGTCACAACATATTACCCACTTAATGTAGCGTTGTTAAACCTGAAGTCAGTGGAAGCTCTACAGGTCACAGCCTTGTTTCCCCCTGGATCAGTGGAGAGGCTAGAGAGGGGCTTAAGGGCCTTCCATACACAGAGGTGGCACGTACATGTGCTTCTATCCCTGACCCCACCTCTGCCACCTGCACACACACAGAGGGGATATGATCAAGTAGATTATAAAACAGGTCAGGGACAGATATATCACAGTAATCATTTTACAGCCCTCAAAGATGTCCACGGACACACACGGAAGCGAATGCAAGCTGAATCCTGGCTATACACTGAGTCCTGAATCTGTGGCACTGACATCAGGGGATTCTTTTTGGGGGAGGAAACAAACATGGGCCAGGGCTTTCCAAAAGGTGAGCTGTCATCTTCTGAAAACCCTTGTAACAAGCTGCCCACAGATTTAACTGAAAACTTCACAGGGATATAATATTTTTTGAGCTGGCCTTCTTATAAAACTCTGTACTCCAAACTTCTGGACATCCTGGCCCCTTAAATCAAACACCCTTTTAAACTGGTCTACATACAACACTTACATTCTGTGGCCTGTATGGTATTAATACCAACTTTCTTCAGTAAGTTCAAAAGCATCAGAAGTGATGTCACAGAAGTTATTTCACCTGATTAATTTTGCATTGACTTCTGTGACAAGAGTAGGAGAGTAAAAAGAAGGCGGTGGCTAGGTTCAGGTAGCCATAACCATAAAGCAGAGGAGAAGGCTGAAGACAGAGGAAGAAATAACATCACAGTGATATGCTTTGTACTCAATCTGCCTGTTGGTCTAAGCAAGTACCATGGACTTCTTTGCCTTTACAGCAGGGCAGCTGTGCTGCACTCTGCCATGTAAAACCCTGGGAGAGCAGAGCACAGGACAGCCAGTGGCTTGGCAAGGCCAGGGACCCTCTGGAGCAGGATACCTACAGCAGGACAACTCACCAGCCCAACTCCCTCAGCACCGGGGCACCACCATGAGGAATCCAAGCACCTGCACTCAGCCCACAGCCATCCCAGCTACACAGGCTGGTGGCTGATGTGCTCCAGTCTCATGGCTGCTGCCAGAACCCTTTGGGTCAGAAGAAAGAAATGAATCTCTGGCAGTCAAGAGAGTCAAGGGATCCCTTTTTATGGGGGCAGGATTATGCACTATCATTTTGTATAGATCTCTGCTCTTCTCCACTCCCACACCTTTTTTTAATTTTTTTTTTAATAAATGAAAACATACAAGAAAAGCTCAGTGTCTTCTTTCAAGACTTCTCTATTTCACTAACTTGTTCCAACCTCCGTCACAGCTCTTCCCTTGTCAGCAACTGTACCACTGCGCTATACCTCTGCCCACGCACAAATGCACTGGTTGAAGGTATGAACTGGAATCTCTCCGTTAAAGGAACAAGCAGGCATCCCAGAGACTGACACAGCTGCTATTTGCATGTAAAAGAGGAAAAGAGGTGCATGACTGAGCCCAAATTAGCATGAGCAAAGCCTCCCACCGAATTTGCAAACTACAGCTTGCACAGTGGTGCTAATAGAGGTGCACACTTTCCTCACAAAGGATTCCTACCTCGGCTGTAAGGAAACTTGTATAACAGTGGTCAACAGAATTTAGCATGAACTTTTAAATCCCTATTTTTTCTGAAATATACAGAGTGCTAGAAAAAGAGAAAAACAGTAGAGGCAGGGTAGTGTGGATATACCGAGGTTTAATGTCATACCCACTTCGAGCTTGATTCCTGAAGCTGGCTACCTCAAAGATGTGTTTTGTAAGGCCTCCATCACTTGTGTACCCCTAGATTTCTGAATGTGCAGAAATATTTACAGTGCTCAATGCACCTAAAAATGAAAACCAAAATAAGCAGGGCAAATGCAGATCTAATGTACCATTTCCATCTTTTGAGAAAGGGGAACCATTCCTTTTCAATATCAGCTCTTTCAAAGGGATGCTCTTGGGATTAATTTATGTCTGCAAAGTCTTGCTGAAGACACGCATTTCATAAACTATAAGGTTTCCAGATTTTAACATAGCCTTTGTCTCTCTGGCTGCATACAGACATATCTAAGCATCCGTGTCTGTGCCTATACCTACTGAGTCAGAAAAAGAAGATTTGATGTCTTCAGTGGACTGTTCAAGAAGTACAGTTTTATTCGTCCTCCAAACCAAACTGCACTTTGGGGTCTTGCTGCAGAGAAGCTATAGACTGTTATATGTAATAAAGATAATTTGCGCCGGTAGCTGCAGAGAAGTTATAGACTGTTATATGTAATAAAGATAATTTGTGCCGGTAGAGTGATATGTATGTAATATTTGATATTATTAAGAAAAAGCACAAGTTGGCACTGGGGGTTGTCTCACATATGGGGAAACTGGTCCCGATAAAACCTCATTTACAAGTTAATACATGTAGCCTGTCCAGAGATGGGTCATGTCTCAAGGTGATCCAGGAGCTCCTGAGCAATGATCATCCCAGCAACGACCACCGGGATCACTGGAACCCTCCAGAGTGATACATCTGAACTCCGTATTGTAACCACATCAGGAGGACCCATCGCTTCCTGGACACCGGATTGTTCAGCTTAACACAGAAAAAAGAGACTTTATGAATATGTGGGACTTGGAATGGAAAGAAAAGGCTGATCCCCCAAAATCCCAGCCTCGAGCAAAATGATCCCTATAAGAATCGCTCATACTGGGAGGGTGGTGTATGGCACAGAAGACCCTCTGCTGGAACAGTCCAACCTGTGTCTCACCCAGCACCGATCCCGGGCTTGGCACTGTCCTTTTCCTTGTGGCGGGCTCAGATAGAATTCGATTGCTATAATAAAATTGCTTTATTTTTTTAAATTCGGCTGGGTCAATTTTTACCTATAACATAGACTCTTTTTACTTTATCCTCATATTTTCATGGAAGCTGTTGAAACAATTCAGTGCCTCTATTTCTGTAGTAGGTTTAGATCATCTGAGAAACTAGAAATAACAGTAAATGCAGACATTAATGGTAATAAAAATCAAAGCTAAGCCCTACATGAAGAGAAACAAATTCCAAAATGAAAAATTCGATTACACAGTACCTGTCTCCTGTCTTGACTTCCTCATTATACGTAGAAATTAACCCTGTCATTAAGCACTTTGATCAGGCTGTACATAAACAGCTTATAACGGCATGAAATCTACCACAGCAAGCAGCAAATGAAAGAGTGGAGAAATACTGACATTTGGGGCTGCTGTCATACATCAAGTGCTCCTACTCCCTCAGGGCCAAACTGCTAGAGTAAATGGGGTTACTCTGAGGATTAATTGTTCCCTCCTGGTTTGCACTACTTTCAGAAAGTTTCAGCAATAATATCCAAGAGGCTATCATTTGGAGATCAGCAGTACTGTTCTAAGATCTCTGAGAGATTCATAAACTGGGCTTTGTGACTGCCCTTTAGGTTAGAATTTGGTATAGAAATTCTCAGCCCATAATTGACCTGAGGCAGTATCCCACCTTTTTAAAGTGTTCTGAGGTCAAAAGAGGAAAAGCAGCATTTAAAGTACAAATAGTAACTACCATCTATCTACTTAGAATTAAGGCACAAGAGGAGAGGTGCCCATGGCCAAACTGGTCCAAGCTTGCATTACTCAGAAATTAGGTATGGCACCATTTCACACACTCCAACTCCAAATATTTGTCACTTATTTGGAGCTAATGCCCATTATGAGCAAGACTTCTGGAGTTTTTTTTCTGGATAGTTTGTTTGTCAGGATTTTGGAGCAGAAGTTGCTTTCTTCTGGGATGCATTTAATGCAATGTAACTTTACTTAGTTGTGATCCTTTCTAAATTCCTTGCACACACAGATTGCTACGTGATCAGAGGCAGTCAAGCCAATAGGATTTCTGTCCAGCTGTGCCCTGGTTTGCCATCAGTCCCTTGCCATCTCTGAGCCTTCTTTTCAAGCAGCTGTTTCCTGCTGGCTCTTCCCACCTCTTTGCTCAGAAGACCCCCAGCATGGAGACAAGCAATGGGAGTGCTCAGGTACAACATCTGCCCCAAGCACTACCTCGGGGCACTGCATTGAATTTCCAAAGTACAGCCCAGAGCTCTCTGCTTTCCTAGGTTAGCTGTGATGGGGTGCTGGTGATTTAGCAAGTACAGTAGGCACAGACATAGGGGAGGAGCCCTGAGCCGAAAGAGACAAAGGCAATTTTCCACTGTATTCAAGATAGCCCAGATTTTACCTTTAACAACCTAACAAAAGCTTGGAAAAACACTAAGCAACCTCACAGATTGTTTCTGTATGTATTGCTAAACATATTGCAGAGCAGACATTTTATTACTCCTAAAAGCACCAAAGTCCATTATTTCCTTCACTTATCACAATCCATTATTTCATCCCATTGCTACAATCAGCTCCAGGATGTTATTTCAATCCATTGTTCAACATGGCTATAACCACAGTTCAGACAAACTCAGCCATAGACCAAAACAGCTGAACCAAAACAGCACAGGCAGCACTGAGCTTCCCAGAATACTGCTCTCAATCTACAAAGCTGCATAGCTGAGCTTACTCATGCCCCACATACCAGCCGGGTGCCCACAAAAACACTTCTTTCCAGATCCCCAAACTCAGGCATTCCCCTGTGTACAATAAAGCAAAGAGTGCAACCATGCCACGCCAACACGAGTATACACAGAACACATCACAGTAAGACAGTGTGCAAGAGATGGAGTTATCTGAAGGCAGCATTTTTTCATCTGGCTCTAACAAACCAGCCCAACTGCAGCACATGTGTAGTCCCTGGTAATAAAGCAAATAAGCCATTTATTTTGAATTTGCAATTCCTGTTCCAAATAATTTACTTAAATATTGCTGGGTATTTTGCCTACATTAAAAGTTGCAGTAAGAGCGTACCTAAAATTTCTAGCAAACCTAGAAGCACATAACAATCCAGGCTACAAATGCACATTCTGTATATTGACTACCATAGCATTATCATTTGATATTTTTACAATATGCCAGCTTCCCTTCTAAAAACAATTCACTATTAATATCAATTTTATTAAACTAGCAGCATGCCAGGGATTTCGCACAGATCCCATCCCTGAATAATCCCCAGAATTCAGCAAGGTGATCAAACCTCATATGTCAAGTCTTCCAGTGATTACTCTCTTCAATTCACCTCTTCAGTGCTCTGAAGTTTGCTTCTGCTCCCACAGAGCATCCAGCCTTCCTTGCAAACTGCAGGATGCAGAGCGGATTAAGGGCTCCACTCCTGACTGAGCAAGACATTTTTAAGCATATCTTACCTGTAAGTGGATGTGTTCCTTTAATAATCAATGGCACCACCCACAAGTATAGTCAATCAAGTTGTTACACACCTGTCTGAATAGCTGATGCTATAAACTAGAAAAATCCACTGGCACAGCTTTGGAGCTGCTCTACAAAAACTCACAAGTAATGCACTTAGGCACTGAAACATATCAGTCAGGAAAAGTATAAACGAGGAGCATGAGCAGCTACAGTGGCACTGCTTTTCAAACCACACATGGCTATGGGAAGGCAAGGCTGAGCCTTTGTTTAGGTTTAAAATTGAACCTGGGAAGGAATGCTGCTGCTCAGGGTTGCAGATGAGTCACAGGAGATATATGAGAAGTTAGCCTACCTAAAATCTTTCAGAGGATGGTGAGAGCTGTAGTCAAAGTTTTATTAAAGGTTTATTTTCACTAAATCTTTGTTCCTGGTTTTATATGGGATTTAAAGCAGTGTGGTAACTTTATCAGTAACAAATCCCAGCCAATGAGAACAGCACATATTCCCAAAGGCAGTAGGACAGTGTGGCCCCCTGGGAGGTGAGCAGATGTAACCAGGATGCTCAGGGCACGCAGTGGCTATTGAAGCTAATGGGAATTGCTGGTACTCAGCACCACTGATGCTTGGTCTCCAGGAGAGGGATTTGTGATTTATCATGAGTTTGTTGCTTACAGATGGAGACTGTCACAAAGACACATCCTTGGAAGGAATTGAAGTTTTCAGCCCTCGTGTAGCTGTGCACCCATGGGTTTCTGTCTACAAGGTGATGTTTGAATTCCAGCCACACATCTGAGAAGTCGGTATCATGGCACACTTGCTGTGCACTCATCAGGGCAAATCTCCTCAAACAGCTGCAGTTAAACCCAGGTCACACAAGAGGACAGCCTTGCTTTGGTACGTTTCAAGCCCTCCTGACAGTGGGCTGGGACTTATGGGTGGAAGAACACAGGCCTATGAAAAAGCAACAGACCTAGAGAAGCTATATGCAATTGCCTTCAGGACATGATAAATGTCAGGAAGGCAGTACACAAAGCATCTCCAGATTTGAGTCAGAGAACAAAAACGTGAAGTACAAGGCCTAACTCCATTTCATATCCACAGGCCCCAGAGGTGCTGTCAGGTAAAGAGCATGAGTCATGGGTACCTACAATACCCCTTCTCAGCAGTCTTTATCCATCACTGACATTGCTCCTCTGCTAAACAGCCAGAAAGCCATGGAGAAATATTTTGTCCACATTTTATCTGTACACACTTTACAGAGACCTAAGTCTACAGAAAACAGAAAGGAAGATATAGCCACTTGCAGATGCCTGTCCCTGGGAGAGAAGTGCCCACTGCTTCATGAAAAGCATCATGGTGCATCTACCACAACTCCTTATGGGAATGCTTTTCAAGTAGTTGTTGAAACAGGTGCTCACAATTTTCTGAGGAAATATGAGGAAGTTAATTAAATAATTCCAGGAGCAGATGAATGCTGCAACTAGGTTCCTTATTCATCTGTGTCCAAAGGTTGAACTCTTCCTTGGTATGAAGAAGACACAAGCCATGGCTGACATTTCCCTGCACCTGAAACTGTCATGACATCTCTCTCCCAGCTGCCTCTCTCTACAGGCTCTCCTTGGCCCATCTGTGTTTTCTTCCCCTGCCCCACATATATAATTTAATGGAATTTAGTCAAAAAGATATTTTCAACCACCTGTCAAATGTGGATTACACTAGTCAGGATATCCAAAGTTATACTGGAGGAAGGACACACCTGCACAGAGGTCAGATTTTAGTGGCTTGCTGAAAACTCCCCAAAATGTTCAGTACCTGCATTGATGGAAGCCTGAAGAAGAGCTTCATTACTCCTAAACAGTACCAAGTGTTCTGGAGTGGGACCCCACAGAAAGGAGCACAGTCCTGGCAAATCCTGTGCCCTAGAGACCGCCTGAGCCCCAGCCCAGCACTCCAGAGCAGCTGTATACTCCAAGCTGCAGCTGAGGACTAAACACCCCTTGAATGGAGGCCCACCTCCCACTGCAGCAATGGGCTGAAAGCAAGGCACAGGGCACTTTCATACAGACAAAGGTGGGGAAGGCAGTACGCAGAACCCACCTACCTGTGAGAAGATTAAATCCTATCCAACAGGCCACTTACTTCCTCCTGACAGTCAAGCTTCCACCACACAGCCAGCATAGTAAATGAGATTTCAATGTGGGCAAGCAGGAGGCCAGACACAAGTCTAGAAGTAGGGGGTTTATTTCTTACTGAGAAGCTTGATAGCAGAAGTGCCATGGTCATTCTTTCTAATTTCAGGGACCTTTTAAATAAAGTTCCACTCCAGAAGCCAAGCATGAAAGGAGAGGAATGAAAACTCTTTGATAGATAAGATATTACAAGAGACTGTCAGAAGCTTGCTAGGAGAA
This sequence comes from Taeniopygia guttata, assembly GCF_048771995.1. Classification (NCBI taxonomy): domain Eukaryota; kingdom Metazoa; phylum Chordata; class Aves; order Passeriformes; family Estrildidae; genus Taeniopygia; species Taeniopygia guttata. The sequence continues at coordinate 7,597,557 of NC_133031.1, read as the reverse complement.
TGAAGTAACACTCTGGATACTGTCATTGAAAACAATAATGAAAAAGTACACCATTTTCTTAACTGAACTACTATCAAATCTATGTTACTGCCACACAACATATTTTTCGTCCAAAAGTGCCAATTTCAAGCTATGACTATTGATCTCTATCTAACACTCAGAATTAACTGCACTGCTAAGGAAAAGTGGCACCAAATCGTTTGAGAACATCAAACAGTAAAAAGCCAATGGGGTCAAATCAAGGTCAGAATTTGATGAGTAGGGTGTCAGAAATTTAATCCATTTTGTCTAAGATAATGTATAGCGCCTGTATTGAGGCTTTTTTCCCCCCTTTCTTTTCTGTAATTTTTTTATGCTAGCTTCTCTCAAGAATATCACAAAACCAGACCTCAACTTTTTTTTTATGAACTTTTTTTCCATGACTGGAGAGAGAAGAGATTAAATGGACTGCAACACAGATGGCAATTATGCCTCTGTTTATTTCCTAATGAGTCACAAGATTATTTTTTGCCTTCTGCCACATCATTTCAGAATACAAGAAAGCCTTATCTTGAAGAAGACTTGAGGAGACAAAATAACACTGTTAAAAGTTCCAGTCCAGCTGAAATATATTTAAGAGAGACTGAAGTTTATTTTTAAAAAACCAAACAACAAAAACAAACAGACAAACAAAAAAAAAAACACCCCACAACTTTAACCACAAGTAAAGTCCCATCACTTAAACTCAGAAATGATGGGTAAATCTGTTCCACCAACTAGTGAATGTGGTAGCTATCAAGTTCATTAGTGGTCTCACGACAAAATATTCAACAGCTCTCATAGTGACACATTGCATGTGCAACTCAGCATTTGCAGAAAGTTAATTCCTTAACTGTAGCTAGAGAAGGCTTCTCCTCTGCCCCCACCAGAGCCATCTGTGCCCTTTAACTGCTTCCCATATCACCCAGCTGGCCCCAGATATTCCCCAGCCTCGCACAGCTGACAGAACCCATTTCCAGCCAGAGGCCAAGCCCAGAGAGCCCACACTGGAGGCAGCACAGCCCTGAGACACTGACCCAGCACTCCTGGGGCTTCGAACTTGGCTGGGACCACTTGCTTTTGAAAACCAGGCTGAGTAACCAATTTGATAGTAGCAACACTCTCTGCTTCTCATATCACAGCCTGGTAATTAGCATGCTCTTGAAAAGAAGCACGAAAAGTATTCAGCAGTTCAAACCCTTGTCTCTCACCTTCTCAAGAAATGCCTTAACCACCAGGCTTTGGATAGGGGGACTCCCCTCTAAACAAAAGTTCAGGCTTTGATCCTAAGAGGACTGAATCCTCAGCTTAGTGATCAGAACACATGGCTGAAAGAGAAAGATCCTTTATCTGCGAACTTTTCATATGTTTTAGGCAGTAACTGGGGGTGGATAATATGAATTTGGATCTTGTCAGGAAGAGTCTGAGTGTGACCTCCCACCTCCTACCAGAATACAAAATATGCAAAAGAGGATCCATTTTAAAGGGAGAAGAAGACATACACTCCTTTCTAGAACAGCACTACCTCCGTGCTGGAACACACTTGCTTTCTGCAGTAGTAGGTAAAGACATCCCTACTCAGGAGATGCCTGGTGCTTCAGAAACACCCACATCCTCAGGACATTTCTATTTCCTGGCTCTGGAGTTTCTCCTTCAGTGTCTGGAGATTCCTGCTGCCTGTGGTGAGCCTCAGGCTTGTCTATCCCAAGGAAGTTCAAAGACAACACAACTGGTGTGGTAAAGACGGGGCACAGTTAGGTTGAATAATTTGTTACCTAAAAATGCTTCTGACAGATGGCAAGGCTGTTCTGGAACACTGTGAACATAACAGATTTTGGGACAGGGTGCTGAAGAGAACTGATTTTAGTGAAAAGTTGGATTTTTATCAAAATGACCTTTTCCACTCCAAGTGCCTGATTTGCATAGAAAATTGCAAAGAAAACTCCAAAATTTGATAAGAAATTGAACATCCCAGTGACTTAACTGGAGTTCTGGTTTGGATGTCATTATCCTTCATGGCCCATTAGCTGCGACTGGGCTCCATGTCCAACATGTGTTCTTCCCAAATGTTCCCATGATGTATCACAACAGCACAAGACAATAGAAAACCATGATTCTCATTAAAAAAGCTCAGAGTTTAAGGAAGAGAATGGAACCATTTGTCCCAAACACTTGCAAATTCCTTAATCTGACATGGAAACCAGTTGCTTCTACCTTGCTTCCCACCTCACCTCCCCCAGAGAAAACCTGAAAATATTCGTAATCCATTCTAATTACCAAGGCGTTTTCAGGCTGTATTCCTAAAGAAATGAAGCTTAGTTGCTGGCACTATTCTCCTTTTATCTGTCCAATGGTCAGTTCTGTGTCCCTTCCCTTCCTGTCTCCTCACCGCCTTCAGAAACCACCCGACAGACAGGGAAGGGGGAAGAGCTGTGAGTGCTGGGTGGGAAGAGTAGATATAAAAATCCTTAGCTCTGTTTTGATACTTTGCAACCACAGCACAGATCTACACAGCAGATCAGCAAGTCTCTGAGGTTTGAGAGGAAACACTGCCAAAAGATGGTATTTCTTTCCCCTTAAAAAAAAAAAGTTAAAACAGTTTATTACTAGGTGTTGTATCGCATCTAAAGCTTTCAGTTTCAGTACTTATATGACGTATATACCAAGTGGATCTTACTAAAACCTTCCAGGATGAAAACCCTCACACAAGCCAGTCTAGACATTCTCCAGCAAATACAAAAGTGGGATTAGATGGTACTGCTATTCTCACCACAAATAAAAATTAATAAAAAATAATATAAATTAAATAATAAAAATTAATTAAAAGAAAAAAAACTAAATCAGGTGAACATTAGCTAAAACAAAGCTTAGTTTGAGATGGTAAAATGCTACAATATAGCTTAATGAGGTAAATCCATTAAAATACCAATACTTTCTAAAGCATGTATTGAAGTATATTTTTGTCTTACGATAATGCAAAAAAATTTTTAAGAAAGAACTTGATTTTCTAAATTAGAGTGGAAACCAACTTCTTCTATTTGGTACTTAGCTTTCTACATATCTAGCTATTAAATTAAGAGCTTACTGGATTTTTAGTGTCTACTTAATCGTATTTTACTTTAGATTCCTCTTCTAAAATGTTTCATTCAAGCGAGATTAAATGCGTTGATTTCTGATACTTTACTACATATCTACGAAATAGAAGCATGGAGCATGAGGAGAAACTTGATTTAAATTATACATATCTGTCTCTCCAAGAACATTTTTTCTATTTGTGTTGGAATTAACTTTTTTTCCAGTACCAGGTAATTCTCCTGGTTTCACATACATATTCCACAGAAGAGGCAAAGGTTACTGGTGTATAGTATTACTTCTATACGATGCTGTGTGTTTTCAATTAGGCACTCCCACAATGATTTCCATATCTAGCCACTTGCTCTTCTTATTTCTTGATAAGTGATGGCCTTATCAGGAAGACGGGGGCGAGTCTGTTACTGCTTTGAGTAAACAGCCTAAAGGTCATTTTAGATGTTGGCTTTGACACTCTTGGTTCACTAGACACCCACCATAGCTGTCACCAGTATGCTGAAGTTACCCTCATGGAAAAACAGCCTTTCAGTGGGTCCTGTTGTCTCTTCAAAAGAAGAGACCACCAGTGGGCACTTAAGGATGAAACGAGGAAAATTTTATCAAATTCCCCTCGAAGATATCTGACAAAGGCATTTGGTCTGAGGTCAGGATCCAAGTGCTGGAGGTCTTGCTGAGGTCTGCTAAGATTAGGGGAAAGTCCTTGTGTTAATGGGGTCTCTGAGTCCCTGTGTGTCCCAATGGGTGCCACAGTTCTAGCCAGCGCTCAAGGACCTGTTAAAGGAGGTTTCCTCAAGAAGTGACAGCAGCAGAAGACATCCCAGCTACATGGGCACAACTGAGTTTAGCACGTGTGGCTATGTACACTAGAATGAGAGGGGTAAAACCCATGGTTCACTTGGCACCCCCACTTGAGGTGTCCACCTGCACAGCTGTCACACACCCCACCGCCCTCCAACCAGGCTTCTGCAAGTACCATTTCTCTCCTGCTCCACAGGATTGAGCAGCAGAACAGCAGAAGGCATAGCTTTGCTGAAATAGATGCATCCACTGCCAGAGTGTGTTGGCAGCACACACCACCACTGTGCCTCCATCAGTAAAAGGTCGTTCCAACACTATACTCCTGGCCACCTTCTCCCACCCACTCTTCAGCATGAAAGCAGGAAGAACCCAGCAGACAGATCTAAAGATACCAACATCCTGCAAAAGAAGAGTTGTATGACTAAAGCTAAGATCCAGAGCAAAGGCCAAAGCACCCACAGGGCTGATAAAGCAATATGCCTTGTATTGACAACTCCACAGACTGAGCAACACATATTCCACAAGGGATACCACCATCCAAGGCAGAATCCAAAGTTCCCTGCAGAATAACTCCTGAAGTCCTTTCAGGAAACTTCCCACAAATAAAAGTAACTTTCTTGTCAAAATTAGGTACTTCAGGCTCCTTGGCTCTCATTTTAGGCGCCTGAATATAAAATATTTGAAAAGACTATGAAACAGGCGACTCTCACTGAAGTCCCATGTAAAGAGTTACTGTGGATTCAGTCCCCCAGGATGCTATTCTGGTACTGCCTGGTGCTTCATTCTCTTCCTTCACACCAGCATGCAGACAGCTTAGTAGCAAGGCACCTCAGACACTTTTCTCCCCAGACTGAAATCAACACCTCCAGTAACTGAGGTACAGTGTCAAATCATTAATCCTGCTGGAACATACTATCTGTGTCCACTTTACAAAAATGGAAAGGTGCAGCACAGTCTAACCCGGCTTGTCCAGCTGGACTCAGGTCTGAGACTCTCCTAAATAGTGAGGAGATAGGTTATAATAATACATTATCTCAATTTTTCTGTAAAGAGAGCAAAATGCTAATATATATGCTGTTAAATTTCTATAGAAAGTGCACCTTGTATCATCTTTGCCTCACTTCTGTGCAGCTACAAAAGAGAAGAGAGAAACCGGAACCATGATGAAGAGCTACAGAAGACAGCAAATACATGTGTGTTCTTCCAAGATGATGCTGTCTTTTCAGAGCCAGACACTCAGGTTACTGCATCTACCAGCCCTTTTGCTTCAAGACACACATGACAGTACCTACCAGAACATCCTGTTCTTTTCCACCATGCCTTCTGAAATCCAGCTGTAGCCATTGTGACCTCTGGCACTGTCCTCACAACCAACACAGGCTGTTCTGCTTCTCTTAAAGATGAAACTTCTGGTTTTTAGAAGACATTCCTAGCACTATTCACTCTGAATGGCATTATCATGAAGCTGCCAATAGATAAAAACTATTGAGGACACATCCCATTGCTCTTCCTCCCTCCATTCACTCCACAGCAAATAAGGCTTCTGAGACCTCTGCAAAAGCAGTCAAGCCCAACTTCCAAAAAAGCCCTGTATGGTATTGTATAGGCACAGTCAGAGCTGCTTTCTCCAGACACGGGGCTCCATTTTCCAGTACATAATTTTCACTTTGTGCTAAACAGACAACAGAGTGTGAAAACTCCCTTTTTTTGGGTTTGACATTATCGTACAGGCAAGAAAACCATCTGCAGTTTTCAGCTTCAGCTTTTGCTCCAAGTTGGGATCTTTCTGTTACTTTTCCCAATACATTTTCAAGCCCAGACACTAATTCAGTCTACTCCCTACTTCAGCTGCTCTCCTACTCTGTGAGCAATGTCTGCTTTTTAGCATGATGCAGGAGTTACCAACAGCACCTGAGTAGGGTGCTTATAGTCCCAGGATGCCACAGCACAAAGCAGGCTCCTTGAACCCAGTACTTACCCAAAAAAAGGGCATGAGCTTGCCAGCTCACAGCCCAGCAGTGCTCACTCATGACGGGTAGAATAGCACCGGTGGAACTTCACTGCAGTCCGATACCACAACCTGTCATATCCTCCTTGCTAAAGGAATCTGGGTAAAGAAAACACAAGCTGTATTTAAGCAATAATACCTTCTGGGAATGTCTAGCAACAAGTGCTCTGAAGAACAAACTGTGCCTCTGGCCCTTACCCTCACCACTCAATGTTCTCAGGCTGACTGAGTTAAAATAGCTGAGTTAAAAGTCATAATTGCTATTCTCAACAGTAAAATACTTTTTTTTTTTTAATGTACCTTTTAACATGCTGCAAAGTTAAACATGGCTTGCATGTTGCCATGGATATGATTTCACATTTATAAGACTGGTCTTTCCTGGCAGCTAAATGCCGGCATAGGAACAAATAGAAGAACAGGGTTTTGTTTGGCATTTTACTTTGTTTAGGATAGCAGCTAACTACTTTTCTTATTAAAAAGCTTTTGATTTTACTGGAGTTTCTCTAGGAACAGAGTTCATCTCATTGCCATGAAACACATCACAACCAATCCTCCAGTCTGTGTGAGCAGAGCCCTGACCTCTGTGGCACCACTCATGAGAATCAGGGTATAGGGTCAAACCTGAGTATGTTTACACATCTGCCATGGCTGATATCAGACAGGATACAGTGCATGAAAACATCCTTTATCTCTGCTTGCTTCATCTCTCAACACAGAGAGCAGGGGTTGAGCTAGAACTAACTTTTATTCTAAATAAAACCATCACCAATTCTGACTAAAATAAGGTACTGAAGTTAGGTTTTCATTTGAGGAGAGGAGCAGTTTCATTCCATAGGGTCCCAGGAAGAATGTCCAAAATGGAATTGTTAAATTTGTATCAACTTCAAATCAGCTGCATTCATGCAGAAAGGCTAATGGAGCAAGAATAAAACCCAGACTGGCAGGAAGGTGTTACCAGTCCAGAATACCAAGTCTAAATGCCTCCTTCACATCCACACCTAATGACTCGTGCCCACATCTATTTCAAAGACTGTGTGTGTACCTCTAGCCCTGCTGGATGACTTATGTGGCAAAAGTCACCTGGTCTTCAGTGGAACAACATTTCACCCCTCAGTGAATGAAACCAGGGATGACTTCTGCCATCTGGTTGGTTATATGCAGGATTGTATCAACTCAGCTGCTATCACTAGGAAATCTGCAAATAAGATGTAATTGCACAGACAAATCTGGAGATTACACCATGTCCCTCCAAATCACGCAGCCAGAGTGTTTACCTCTGTCTGTGTGTTGCTGTCATGAAAAATTCTGTACCTATTTCAGTGTCAGAGATACATATCAGTCAAACCTGACTTCAGCTTTTGAAGTGGGTGGAGAGCAACACCGCCCCTCTCCTGTGCTGGAGCCTGCAACTAAACTGCATTTTACTCACAAACATATCTGTAGTTCTGCTGTGTTCTGACTTTTAAAAAAAAATCTCATTGGACAGATACCACCAGCAAGTTTCTCCACTCTGTGGAGTGTCTTCACAGCCCTCCCACATAGTGAAAATGACTCAGACTAAACTACTAAATTTAGGGCATTGGTATTCTATGTGTTACGCTGGTGTTCATACAAGTAATGCCTTAAACAGTAAATTTCTGAATTAAGCATTCAGGCATCTTTTCTGTGCTGCATTTGCCACTGAAACAGAACGGCAACGAAGGTGGGCTGAGGAGGAGGTTATTTGGATCATGATTTGGCTTGTGTTTTGGCTAGAACTATATGGGAATTTGAATGAGGTTTGCATGCACTTTTAGAAGTATCTAATGACCCCATATCGTGATGTTTGATCTCAAGTGATTAGGTTGTGCAAGATTAGCTGCTCTTGGGAGATTCCCCTCATCTCAGGCAAGAGATAGCAGGCTTTGACTCACAGCAGGGGAGGATTTCTCTTGGGATGAATGGACCAATTCCCACTTCTCAGCATCTAACTCGCCCATCTTTGTGATGTTCCCCTCCTGGAAGGATGGTTCATGAAGCAGCTGCTGAGCTGCTGGTTGCAAATCCATGTAGTCAACTCTATCCGTACTTCTGTAACTCAATATAAAATACAGAGAACTATTGAAAGTTTTTAATTTGTAAATCAGACGCTGCTTCATGAGCAACAATCATCCGCGTAGCAAGGACAAGATAATCAGGAAGAAGCCCAGGATGGCCATTAAGTTATGTGGATATCACCAGCAAGCCAGGGCTTTGCAGAGAGATTAGCCACGTGGTCACCACCCAGAAAAAAGGACAGCAAGTTCCTGGCCTTACAAAGAGCAGATGAAGCAGTGAGAGGGATGGGATGAGAAGAGGAAGGGGAGAAAGAGGGGTGCTAATGAATCTTGTCAGTTGAGGCACTCTTTCCTCTCTGCTTAAAATCAACAAATCAGTGTGAGCCTGAAGTCAGGCCAGAACCTGGCCAAGAGACCACACTCTCCTTTAATCTGACCACACCACCTGCTGAAATCAGTGAGATTTTATGTGGATATCTCAGGCAAGGACATAGAAGCAATGACTCATCTGTTAATGAACTTTGGTTCTTTATCTGGTTGCCAGGTGCCTCCAGAAAGGCACAGCTTTCCTAAATATTTGTGGTTTTTGAAACTGCTGAATAATTTTTACAAATACAGTTCATAATCTGTTACCCAATTAAAACCATGCAATTGCTAGGAGCAATGTGAGCTGTTTACACTACACACTTCTATCACGTGCCCTTCCTTTGTTCTCCATCATTGGAGCACAACTCTTCAATAAAAATTATGTTAATGCAAAAACATTTTAACACTTTCACATAATCTGTTGTAGCTTCCAGGAATGCTTATACTGTCCGATGCACAGTAGTTCAACCTGGGAAGCTGGGCATTCTTGTCTGAAGTTCTGCAGAGAAGGTAAAGAATAATTATTTTCAGTAAAACCCACAGCTTTTTCTTGTATGACCATCTGCCCTAAGGAAAATTTCCACAGTACAAAGTCTATCCTTGTCCTGACCCCACCCGAGAAGCAGTGATCTTAAAAGACCCCAAAGTGCCCACTTAAGAGAATCTTAAAAACCCATGCCTAGAAGTGATCTGGAGGGATTATTTAATCTCTTTACTTGCTCTAAAACAGAATAAATAACTGAGACCATGTCTGAAAAACTCATCACACTTTTTCTTGCAAAAATTCAGATGAGAATATGCCACTTTCTCCCTAAATAATCTATGCCATGATTTTACTACTTGTGCAATTAGAGAATGTTTTCCTAACACTTGAGCTGTGTTTCTTCACTTTATCACCTCGTATTTGTCCAAGCAAGCAATTTTGACTGGGTCAAATTACCCCATTTTATCCCCCAGATTTTGACTGGTAGCAGAGTCACAGAATATAATGAAGGAAAGATGATGAAAGCCAAGATCAAGAGATACACCAAGATCAGAACATCTATATGATATCTACTGCATACTAGTTGCCCTATAAACTGAGAAATTACATTAGTTAAATATAATTACTCTTTGAAATTACGTTTTAAAATCATTGTACAATTTAGGTCCATACAAACTGTCTGACAAATCTGTCCCACTATCTGTCCAGGAATCCAAATCTCCTTCTTGACTGGATTCCCAACTTCATTAACACTTCTTTAGAATACTTAAAGAAGATTTGTGAAAAAGCTAGAGACAAACTTTTTAGCAAAGCCTGTAGGATAGGACAAGGCGTGGTGTTTTTAAAATAAAGTAAGTCAAAATTAGACTGCATGTAAGGAAGTAATTTTTTACAATGAAGGTGGTGGAACAATGATACAGGCTGCCCAGAGAGGTGGTCGATGCTCCATCCCTGGAAACATTCATGGTCAGGCTGGACTGGGGCTCTGAGTGACCTGATTTAGTTGCAGATGTCCCTGCTCACTGCAGGGGGCTTGGACTAGACGGCCTTTAAAAGGTTCCTTTCAACCCAAACCATTCTGTGATGCTGTGAACAAGTAAATCTTGCTTGGTAAAACTCAGTTAAAATATCTCCCTAATAAGTTCTACTTCGTGAAACAGAATTACCTCAATATATCCTGCCATGGTGATACATTAAGGGGGTTTTGCTATATTGCCTTTCCCAGCAATACCTACATAAAGCATTCCTTTGCCACTAATAACTGCTTCTAAGAGTTGCTCAAAAGCATCCACTTGTCCCAGGCAAGTGGCTTAAATAACACCCACCTGTCAAAGAGGCTCTGCTTTTTCTCTTTCTATCCTCTCCCAGGCAAGTCTGTCCTTCATTATTCCCCAACTTCAGGACAAGCATGGACAACACTTCTCCATTTCTCCAAGCCTGTCTGTACAGAATGAGCTGTATGAATGCTCCAGTCCTGCGACTGATCCCAGCAAATTTCTAATGTATCTATGAAATACTTAATTTTACTCCATTGCTACAATGTCTGGTCGTTTTCCCATATTTGTATTGATGTTGTCTTCTTAAACTTCCAAAGATGCTGCTGTAATATTCACTCTTCTAAACCTTTGCACAGACCTCTTTCAAACTGAACATAAAGTCCTTTTCTCACCAGGCTGGCGAAGGTTGCACGGTGATAGAGCCCTATTTCTTTATCACCTAAGAGAAATTCACATCCCTGCCTTCAAAGTATGACATTAGCAAGTGCTAAATATGTTATTTCCACACTTTTGATTTAAAAATGAAGTGGTTTGGTATTTCTGAATTGAAACACTTAATTTCTGTGAGCTGAATCAAGGCAAAGTATTTTGATCTGACCCAGTTTGCCTTCAGTTTGTCTCATCTGTCTAAAGTGAGCCTCTTTGCCCAAGCTTTTTCCCATGATCCAGCACTACAGTAGGTAAGAGGAGAAATTGCAACACACCCTTGGTTAGATAATGCAGAGATGGGAGTGGCTGTGAGAAATAATCAGGATACAATGTTTCCTGTCCCAAAAATATCACAGCAGTTCACACAAATGGCTCAGACTCAATATTAAGTAACACACAGCAACCCAGCTCAACAAACTGTTTTGAAATCGATAAAACTGACTCAAAGCAAAGTATTTCAGTAGTACCCTCCTGGCAAGTCTTCCTTAAATTTCAATCTCACAGCATTTTTGCATAAAAGTCACTTGAACATCAAGTATTTTTTAACATAATATAATTAGCAACTGTAGAAATAGATCAGTCATCATGACTTGCTGCACAGGAAGATCAGAATACTGATTCATACATACTTTATCTACATTGAATTGCTTCAGAAACCCAGTACTTTTACATCTTCTTCATACCATAACAGTTCAAATGGAGGTCTTTGCTCTGCAATGGTTTGCACATGATGAAAAGTGATGCTAATCATGAGAACCACCAGAAAACTCTTTTGAGCCAATTAGATGGCAACAGTCACAATGATATTAGTCATCCACTCCTCACTCTGAGGAGAAGGAACCAAAAATTGTCATTCATCTACTCCTGAAGCTGTGGAAGACATGAGGGAAGTGTACTATTTCCCATTCTTTTTGCAATCATTGTTACACAAAGTGACACGAGCTGCTATTTTCTGTTCCTTCCCTAGGAGAATGGTGGTTACTCTCTGTGCAGGCTACAAGAGAGACTTTGATCTCATTTAACTGTTTCATCCTCCCTCTGCTCTTTCTTGATCACCACATGACCCAAAGAGAAAATGGGACCAGAAATGTTGCCATTAGCCTCTGCAGCCTGTAAGGGCAAGATGAATGAGATGTGACTACTGGTTAAAGTGACAGAGGACAGAGATGTCATACGTGGTGCCATGACTCAGCACACCAGTGAGAATAATTAGAGAAGAATGAGAAGTGAAAATCAACATGTGGAAAAGTAGACACTCAAGGAAAATCTTCCAAAAAGCTGATAGTGAAACATCAGAAGATGCTAATTGCATCTTCTTGGGGGTTCAAAGGTGGAGGATTGTAAGAACAGATCGAGGAATAACACTGCAGCAGAGGCAGACTGCCCTGGAGCAGCCAGCCTAAGAAACCACACTACTGAGATCAGTAAGTACCACTGATCTCAGTGAGCTGTGAGGTGGGGGAAGGCCAGGAGCAACTGATATGAGGAGAGGCTGATCAAACCCTACTTTTCCACAGCAGAGTGGTTTGGGAATCCCAGAGATGCTGGTGTAGCAATCTATCACTTTCACCCCAGCCAGGAGACCAGACTACCCAGTGATCCTGGTGAGCACAGAGATCTCTGTATGTGATGTTCCAACGTCAGAGGCATCTTTGAAGCACTCAACAGCTACAAACATCTCTGAGGCACAGGCTGGCCAGCTCTGGAAATACCAACACTTTGTTTTTGGAAGACAGAGGTAGTGAAAAAGAGAATGAAAATTCAGAATTATCAACCTTTCCAACAGAAGGGTAAATAGAGCAAGTTAATAGTAAAGTAATATTCTTGACAATGCAAAGAAAGGTCAAGATGCATCTAGCACATCTGGGGAAACTCTGCCAAGGTTTTCATGGCATCTGGTCCTCTGGGATGACATTTTGGCTCACTGCCCAGTTAGAATTTGCCCTTGAAGGATTTTATGGGCTAGATCCTCAGCTAGAGAAAACTGTGCTGCTGCTTTTTAGAAGTAGGACGATTTTGAGCAGGATCTCAGATAGGATGGTTTTTCTCAGGGGAGCTACATCTGACAGCTTCACAATGAAAGGAAATGTTATCCATGGCATGAAACTCCAATTCAACAAACAAATTGGAAATTACTATACAAGAAGTCATGTTAACAGATGGCACCAAATCCAAGTAGCAAAGATCACAATTACTTCTTCACATTTTGTATTTTGTCTTTTGTGTGTGTGTGTGTTTCAGCACCAGAGAAACAGATTATGACTCAAGAAGTGGAGCTAATTAAATTATAACATACTAGACGGAGATTTGGCTGTATTGATATATCTGGAGTGTGGTACAGCAAGATATTCCTCTGTAAACACTGACACCTCCCCAAGATTTCTCATAATTATGAAATAATTCAGGGTATCTCCAGAAGAAGTCTTAGATTTGAATGCCAACCCTAAAACTAAAACATGCCTGAACGAGATAAATCAGATAATCTAAGACCATATTTACATACCTATAAAAAGAAGATGAAGAAGGACAACTGGAATAGTAACTGCTCCCTGCCGTTGTTGCTAGGCCTCAGCTTTCTACATCCAGCTGCACTGAATCCAGATTCATTCTCTTTAAGAGATGGTATCTAGGACTCTCTGATTTGTTTTTCACACTGTCCAGTAGAAATAACTTAATCACAGTGAAATAAGACTCAGAGCAGCCCTCTTCTTCACAGAGAGAGATTTTCCAGAAACTGTAAAGATACAACTTTAAGTGTATTCCAATGCACAATTATAACAAATGACTTGTTTGCCCCATGCTAGCAACATAAAAGGTCTCTAATTCTGAGGTGGCCTCTGCTGTGCTTGGTGAATAAATGAAGCAAGGTTGACCTAAGAGGTGTTGATGTATCCCCGAGGCAGGGGAACAAACTTTCAGTGCAGAGCATCTTCACACCAGTACACTTCTCTCTTCTCAAGCACCTACCTGACCTAGACATACTGCTGGCAAAAGAAAACTAGGAGTGAGTTTTCTAATAGATGAGCTTCATTAGCACCTTCCACTAGGCTTTAAGATATGTCCAACCTAGTTGTCTATGCACATCCTGCCAGAAGCTACAACTGCCCCAGCAGAGTGAGCAAAAGGGAACGTCTCTCTGTGGCTTATCACACAAGAGATGCTCACTGAAGACATGGCAAAGGAGCTCTGGGCATATGCAGTATGCTCAGGCATCTGCAGCAAATCGATCTGTCTGTGGGCAACAGATGCCTTTGCAGACATGCAACACTCCAGGCTCTTTTTATGCTCATTTGCATTTAAGTACTGCTAATTGGAACTCAAACTTATACTTCCCTGAGCAAGAAAAGCATACCCCTTTAGCCTAGAGTTAATGCCTAAGCTTAGCTAATTGTCCTGGCTCTCTCCACCACCAAGAGAGCCAGGCAGTGCTGCTGTATGATTCACCCTCCTAAATCCATAATGAATCACTCTGGCCACCTTCACTGAAGAGGGAGATACACAAAAGTACCCATGCATGTTGCTTAGAATACAGACCTGGCCTCCAGGCAGCTCAAGAAGGATATGATATAGCCTACCTGAATGGCCTTTTTGTTTTGAATGCACCCAGTGGTCAAGGCAAATAAAAAAGGAACTCAGACTGTAGCTTTTGGACATAATTACCTTACAAAGATATAATGAAAGCAGTAATACAAACACAGTAGTATTAATTACAGTAATACAAGCAGCAGTTCCTGTAGAAGTCAACAGCTGTTCCACATGAAACTCAAGTGTGCCACAGCCTGTGTGTAGATGTGTATCACATATCTGCCAATTCACATGCTATGTATGTTTTCAGTCAGAAAAGTAATTAAGTGATTGATACAAGGGTCTGGAAACCAGGTCATGACATTCCTTCTGCATGATCTTGGTGTCCTGCATGAAACTTCCTGTCCAGACAAACACCTGTAACTTCATGCTTTCACCATACTTTGATTTATATCCTTTGCTTGGCTTCTGCAGTACTTTTAAACCTTCCAGAGAGGGTTTGCTTGGGCCCAAGCTGCATTTCTGGGGAAGTGGCAGGGAAGAACAAGGCTCTGCCAGTGGGAAAGCAGATAGACTCTCCTGCTGGTTTCAAAGCTTCTGTGGGGGCACACCAGGCAGGGCAGGCTGCCAGGCTTCTCTCAGCAAGAGCTGCATTGGCCAGAAATTACCCAAGGGATCCACTACATCATACAGAAGCACAATATTTACATGCACAGATCTTGCGCTCCAGTGTTCCCAGAGCAGCTGCCATTGCTGCAGTCCTGCCATGCCCATGAGAGGGCTGTTCAAGGCCCATTGGGACAGGCCCAGGCACTGGATCAAGTTTGACTGGCTCTGGAACATCCAGCTGTGTGGTGTGACACATCCCTTTATCTCCTGGAGGGAATGGGATTTTATGCATTTTCATTCTAAACACACAAAGCAGGTAGCTAGATGAAATACAGCACAGTCAGGCTCTGAAAAAACTTCTTGTACATATGAAGACTGCAAGTGGCACACATCATTCTTCATTTAACACTTTGCTGATCTCTGACTTGTGGATTGTTCTCCCTCTGAAAACCCCTAACTGTTCTTTTCACATGGGAATTTTGACCGGAGTCATTGAGATGTCTTTACACATAGTTTTGGCATAGAGACTGAACTGGCAGTGAGATATTCATCTGGCTGGGCACAGCTTGTACCTACCCTGTGGCTGAGGCAGAAGAGCAAATGTCTACATCAGCTACATCTGGAAAGAAAAAGGGTTTCTGTTTGAGTCAGCACACAGCATCAGGTAGCCAGGAACTGACTGTTCCACTGGGCTTCTGATGCTTATGGCAACATTCCTTATCAACCAGCTTTTGAAAGATCAGTCACACTGAAGTGTATGCCACCAGTTGAAATATGCTTATTAGGAATAGAAGCTGAATGCTTTGAGAGCTCTACTTACAGCTCTTTGTCCTGTACGACTTCTTGTAGGATCCTACTTCCAAGGCTTATAAACTAACCAGACTGTCTAGACCAAGTTCTGTATGCGCTGTGGATAGAAACATCACAAACCAAGAGAAGCAGGAGGACAGTTTCCTCCCTGCAAGTATATCATAAATAATACAAATCAGTCTATGAACGATGGGAGAAGACTATCAAGAGTATGCAACAGTCGTGACTTACACCTACCAGAAATGTGTGCCAACACATCACATCAATTGACTTTCTTGTCACTTGGTCTGCATCTGACCTTGCCATGTTCATTCCAGTAATAGAACAACTTCAACCTCAAAGTTATCTTTCAAATAACATTTTTCAACTGATAACATGTTCCCACATTTAAATTAACCAAACTTTTTACTACACTTCAATCTATTTTCTTCATACAGGTTTAATGTCAGAATAGTTGGGAAAATGAAAGACTATCTTCTTTACCAAAAATATGTATTTTAGTAATTGAAAGCACGTATCAAAGTCAACAATCAAACAGCTCAGGCAGTGCAAGGTAATGCATGTTTTCATTCCAATTATTGTTTTCTTAATTTAGCAAATAGGATTTTTGACTGCATTTAAAGAGGAAATCAGCAAATCAGTACTAAATTTTCTGCAGAAGAAAGAGTAATAAAATAACTCAGATTAACACAAAAACAAATTTAAGCAAACTGGTGCCACAAATCAAGTAATTAGGGAGAAAGAATTATTTAATGTCTTCAAAAATTAAGGATTTATGATACTATGTAATGTTTGGGACATAAATATTTATTATCTTGCATTTTCTATTCCTTTAACCCTTTCTAATAAAGGGCAACTCAGCCGAGTCCAAGTAGTGAACAGTAATAAAATATGATATTATATTTGTCTCTCCCTTGAGAAGCAGAAAGCACATTTTATGTCAAATTACTCCATGCACAGGGAACACTGCAATACTGTGTACCTACAGCCATCCATGGATTACAGGATTAGACTCCTGTGTATAGCCAGCAGCAGCCTAATAAATTTTAATTAAACTGCCATCAAGTAGACAGGGGCAGTCTTTTTGGTCTTGCCACACAGTACAGCAAGAAGTGTATTGTGCTACGTATTTGCCTTATTACTTAGCTCTTTCTGCCAAGAAGCAAGTTTACCTAAACACCAGAAGCAGAGAGAGAACTTTAAGAATTAAATCCTTATGTTCTTTCAGCTGAACATCAGTAATATCCATTTTTTCAACAACTCACAGTTGAAAGGGTTGTTATTTTCCCTGCATGACTCTAATCTGATAAGGAGCCAAGACTCAAGCCAAATCTCAGTAAAAAGAGAAAGAAAAAATATTCTGTCTTCCTCTTTTTTTTTTCCCCTTGCTCACAAAACATTACCAAACTGGCCTTTAGTATAAGTTCATCTTACAGAAGTAATTCGTGAAAGCCCATTGGTGGAGAGTGCATTTCCTTCTCCTTTCAGGTTGAAAAGGAAACTTTCTGTGAGTTTACTGTAATGGAGTATTTGTCTGTATCAAAAACACCCTGACCTCTCCAGCCACAAGATTAAATACCAGCAGCCCACTCTGTCACTAGTTCACTATTAGGAAATTACATGGGAGGAAAGACACAACATAAAATTCACAGGGAGAAAAATAGAAAAAAAGACATCGGTAGTGGTGGGAGTGAATGAACAAGCTTAATAATGAAGCCAGTAAAAAGGAAAATACCCTCTGGCCATTTGATAATAAAAGGTTACTTGAGGCAAAGGGTCAGATCCTGAGCAGTGCAAACTGGCCCAGCTTCTCCAACCTCAGCAAAGCAACAGTGATTTACAGCAGCTGCAAAAAGCCCCAGGAGACAGAAAAACCCAGCTATAAAAATGGAACTGGAGGCCCACATTTTGAAAAGCTTCCACTCACTTTTAGCACCAGACTGAGGTACAGAGGTGACTCTGAGGGTTTGTTTCTGCGGGGGAGCTCCTGTGAAGTAAGCTGAAGTGTGAATTTACACTGCATTTATTCTGGGTCTTAAGTAGGCTGTAAATTCACACTCAACCTATTTTACAGGGATTTCCCCAAGTAGATAAGCCCTAAATTTGCCTCCTAATCATGGAGGTATACAAAATAAATAGATGCTTTCAAAACTGCAGACCCATATAGGAATCTCTCTCTTGCTTGTAGGGGCAAGTGGGTACTGAATAGTATATATTGTGTTGTAGTTCTGAGAGTGCATGATGCCCTTCTTTCAACCACTGACCCCAAGGCCCCCTCCAGTCATCTCTCTCAATATCATTTTAAACCCCTGGATCTGTCCCAGCTTCATGGCAGACTTCCATACCTGGCCCCTAGCTTCTCCCTTCCCCATTGCAGTTCCACATATGGAGGTCCTCATTTCTTTATCTACTCACCCCTGACCCTCTGGGGGAGCAGTAAATCATCCTCGTGAGAGGTATTGTCTCCTACCCCTTTCCTCCCTCTCAACCAACCTAACCATGCTCTGATCATTCATCCCTCACTTACCCCCAGAAGCACTGGATCCCTGGGTTAATGCATGTCCTTTGAAACCTCCTTCAGAGTCATAAGGTTAACTCCATGCCAAGAAATGCCAAGAAGCTGGGCAAGATTATTCACACTTTCTTGGCTGGAAGATGCTTTTACACACAGCCAAACGCCTTTGCCAGGAGCCAAGAGAAAGAAGCTGGTATGGTCACAGCTTCACCAGGATGGGGATTTGGTCCTCAGCAGGCTAGGATGACCAGCTGGAATCACACAAGGCCTGGGCTCTTTCCCTTGGAGAGGCAGTGAGGCTGTAATGGAGCAGAGCATTTATGCCTTGACTAATCTGGGACAATGCACTGCTTGAACAGCTGCCTGTGCTGGCTCAGGTGTCACCTAAGTCCCACCTGTGGCCATACCACTCTAATACAGTGACAGCACTGTACCCTGAAGGATCCTTTTCAATAAGTCAATTTAGTAATATTCTCTGTCACCTGAAGCAAACACCAGCTTTCTCAAAAGCAGCCTGGAAATATTTCCTTCAGTGAAATGCCTGATTTTGCAAAGCATGAAAGTCTGAAAGTCAGTAAATACATAGAAGTTTGAATTTCCAGGGTATTTATTTCATTTGTAGCTTTCCCAGGCTAGAGACTTCATGTCTATTATCTCTCTCGGTGTTTAAAACTCCACAGCCAAGCTATTCTAAGTCCTTATTGAGCCTACCACTTATAAGGTAACAGGCATAACGACCAGCATATTCCCTAAACAGGGCACCCAGAGAATTCAATTACCAAAACACATCTAGGAAGGCAAAGGAACAGGGTCCTCCATGTTATTTAACAACCTACTATGTCCCAAAATCATTGGCAATACTAATCTATTTATCTTGCAAGTAGACAAATGTACATTACTTTCCCATGCAATAACACACTGATTAAACTTAGAGCATTTCAGGCAGATCATATTTCTCAAAAATCAGACCTTATTAACCCTCAAAGGAAATTCCACATAAAAACACAGCACCAAAAAGCCAGGAGCATGTAAGAATTCAGTCTGAGTTTCAGTCAAAATTCAGTGATTCCTTTAAACTGCTTCAGTTGCAAATTTTTCAGAAGAACAGTGAGCTGTCCTTTGAGAGCTAGCCAGTAGGACTGTGGTTCTCCTTACTCTGTCACAATGTAGGGAGGCCTTTATGCCCTGCTAAATGTAAAATATTTTAGAAAAACAAAACCAGGAAACAAACTGGGATTTGGTCAAGAGTTCATGCTGGCTGAATCACTGTGGTGAGGAAACCACCAGCTCTAAAGATGGAAAGTCCAGAGCCATTCATTACCTCAAAGACAGAAAAGAAAAAAAAATTTAAAAATACTCTCAAGACCATTTAGCTTCCTCCAACACCTAAAACATAAAAAAGGCTACCTATCAACAGATGCCTTGATCTTTTTCCTCTTCATCTCTCTCAGAGCACAGCCAGCAATTTGATCTGTACCATAGTTTTTCATACTGGGTGCAGTGAGAATTGTTCAAATGTCACTCCCTGACTCAACATGCAGAAATGCTGTAGGGTCAGGGCACTGCTTCTTCCCTCCACATCCTGCACCTATTGCCCTCTTCAGCCTTTCCCCAAGGGAAAAAAAGTCTACACACTTTCCATATTGAATATGGCCAGTTTCTAAGTAGAGATCCATTCAGACTTCTCCGGATTGACTCTAGTTATCTGAGAGGTTCCAAGGAAATATTGCCCAGAAGCAATTAAAGTCAACTGCTCTTGGACAGATAACAGGCACATTTAGGGAGGCATCACAGCCATTTTGAAAGAGGCCTGGAAAATCTTAACATTGTTAAAATGTGTATTCACAGCTGCTGATAAGATCTAGTAATGATGCCTGTGTTGTGCCGGTGCATTTCATCGCCTCTCACAAGCCAAAATCTTACCAACAAATCATTTTAGCAAAAAGGCAGCGCTGTGCTCAGTGCTTGTAGCAAGAACAGTTCTTGACAAGCTCACCATACATTTTTTTCCCTTGTTTCCAAAGTACTGGCATACAGAAACACACTATACTTAGGCGCTAAATACATTTGTCTCAGCTAACCATCACATTATTTGACATAATACTGTCACTAAAGGCAAGAATCCTATCAGCTTCCAGACTCAACTGAACACTGTGCAGCCTTTTTGTCCATGCTGGATGGGGTGACCAAGAGCTGCGGCACAAAGGGGATGAACCCGTGCTGCAGAACAAGAGAGCTGGTCCAAAGGCTAAATATTGTAACATGAGGAAATCTAGGATCAGCAGTTCTGCAACATATTTCCTTACACAGACTTATCTCCATCATTTATTCTCTCTGTGCCCCCGCTCTGTAAAATGGTACTTTTATATAACAGTCTCTGTGAGAATATGGTATGAAGTGGCACATTGACAGGGAACATGGAAATACCTCTGAATCTAACTCCACATTACCAATCAGTCATCTTAAACACCCAAAAATGAATGATTCCAGAGAATGTTACAGTGGAAGTGACTCACAAAAGACTGAAGAATCAACACTCTCTTGAACTGAATTCCGTTTTGTGAGTGTAAGATTTAAGGGCTCATTTACCATAGTGATTCCATTTGAAAAGCAGTCTTTGAAAATTATAAGCATCTTTCTACAGAGTAAACTGCCAGCTAGCAGCAATGTTATTTCATAGCACTGGTGTCAATGACCATGGAAGCCTTCCAACTCAGCAAAGCATGTTCCAGGATGTCTTGAAAAAAAGATCTATAAAAACTGCACAATCAAAAGCCTGGGACTGTTGTGCATTAGTTTTGCACACCTAATGGAGCTGGTGCTACAAAGTGCTTCTAGCCTTATCAAAATTTTGCCAGCAATATGTCAGAAGGCAATCCTGAAATACTAAATCACAGTAGACTTCAGATATGCACCAACTTTACCTACAGAGGCTTGCATCTACCAATGAATCATTCTCCTTTCTCTTTCCTTAAGGGCTTATAAGGGATGACAGCTCCTGGTGACCTCCTCTGGTGCCCTAGTCCTTTGGACTTTCACTGCTCTCAACTCCACATGCTGCCAGCACCTGCAATATGAAACAGTGCATTTGGAGTACTCCCTCTGCTCCCTCCCATTACACCAGTGTTCAAGTTTGGAGTAGCAGTGTGCCTCTGAAGCCAAAATGCCCCACTCACTGTGCAGCCCCTATGCACAGACCAGACTCCTTTCAGATGGAACTAAGCTGGAAGAGATATCCCCAGCAGCACAGGCAAAGCACACAGGCCACACATGGTGTGCAGGCCAGGGGACCTCAGCAGAGATGCAGCTCTCCAGGTCCACTCCTAGCTCCTACCACCATTACTTGTGCAGAAATTGCCTTGGAGTATCAGACATTCTTTCTACTACAGGCAAACCTAACAAATCTTTTCTACTCTGTACAACGACCCAAAACTTACTATGCCATCCTCCAACCTCCCAAAAAAACAGCCTGAAGCCTGTCTTTTCAGACACTTACCCAGCCAGTACCTCCAGTGGATCATACCATTTGAACGGTTATATTTTTTGGACTAGTCATTAAAATTGTCATAATTTAGGTCCTTATCAGTCACCTCTTCCCTTTTACCTGTTTCTACTCTTCCTTTTAGACTCACTTGTCCTGTTATTATAATTTTAGCTATGAATAAATCTTAAACTCATCACTAACACCAAATTAATCTGAGTAACACAATTTTCTGTGATTTCTTAGGCTTCATGTGACTGAATTTCTATGTGAGTTCCACGAGCACAATCTGAACCTTCTCAATACCTATAGAGAAATCATGTCCTTTTCTCTCTCCATTAACTGCAGCATCTCTTTGTGGGCTAACCCAGGACACACAGAACTGAATGGAAGGACCTCAGCTGACTGCAAGAGGCAGTCCCCTAAATGCACTTAATGAAGTCATTCAAACAACTGATGCTATTTATGTTGAATTTCATTACTATAGGACATTCAGAGATAACCATGTATGTTCTGTGTCTTTAGCAAATACATTTTTCCTATTATACAATCTGAAAAAAATACTGGTTTTGTTCTAATGTAATTGTAAGAATCAAATTTATATACAAGACCTTTACAAAACAGAGACCCACCTCTAAATGCAAAGAACAAACATTTGCATTACCTATTTATATTAAAATATGCAGAAATTTCCAAAGTATTCAGTCAACTTATAAATTTTTATAACTTCTTCAAATTGTTAACATTTTTTTAACACACAGCATTATTTCAGCTTTGTGGAAGGCTCAATAACAATCTTTCTGGTCTGGAAAAAAGGAAAGAACATTATAATAAAGAATGCAGAATAAATAAAAACAAAACAGTACAAGCCGTACATCCACGCATACAAAGACAACTTTCATGGTGAGCTATAAGCAAGTATAATAACACAATGTGCTGCATGTTGATTTCACCAGTGAAAAGAATTTCTCCAGTTATTGAAGACTTTCCTGGCAGAATTTCAGAAAAAAAATTCTGACATTCTCCCAATCTGACTTCTGTGCAATGCAAGTCATGCACATTTTAAATACCGATGAATAATACTGCCTTTCTTCTGAGAACTGTTAACAGCTGTAGAAACTATTATAGCCTGCTTAAAATCATGTCTCTGTAGTCAATACTCTCCAGACACTTAGCAATACTAAAGCTATTCCTAGGACTAAACTAGAATTGCTATGTGAGTACAAAGTTTGATTTATGTTGAAATGAAACAACAAACATCTGATCTTTCCTTTTTTAAAACAGCCATTCACATAAACACAAGAATCAGCTGCATAACTAGAAAGTGATGTACCAAATTTACAGAAATTGGACAAAGGAAGACCACCCACACTTACCTTCAAAAAGAAAAGATTTGTGGAAGGGTGAAAGATTGCTGGTTAAGATACCTTGTACAGCCACGGCCACCCTAACATCTTCATGGTGAGGCTGTGGTATACTAGTTTTGTTTCATGAAGCTAGTTTTTCAAGTTTTCTGAAATACACAAAATTATCAGCAGCCCAGTCCAATATCTTGGCAATGCTCATCACCAGCTGCTCTCAGACAGATCCCAGGCACAGTGGACTGCATAACAAAATCATCCAGATGCATTCAAGAGGAAGTCAAGATCTCTGTGTACTAACATTATTTTTTCACATCACAGAGCACAGGTGGGAACAGGAGAAATGCTCTGTTGTGGCTGCTCTGAAGTTTTTGAAATCACAATTGGAAAAGGAGATGAAACACAAGAGGAACAAGTGCAAACCTCAAAAGGCATAAAATTTCAGATTATGTTCTACAGATTCATGTATATTACTAAGATTCTAGCAAACTGCCATCAAAGTTCCTTTTCTCTTTTTTACACATCTTCACCTTTCAAGAAATAAAAACACCTAAGTAAATATTATCAGATTTTGAGGGTTTATGGTCTCTGACAAAGACAGCAATTAATTTGACCAGTAACAATAATAAAGTTAGGATTAAGCTAATTTCAAGTAAGAGTCTCTTCCTCCAGAAGAGTACCATAAATCAATCAAGAAGCCTTAAGCAGCTGCAAATTAATTCTCCAGCTTCTTCTAGATTAATTCTAAATCTTTAGCTCTTAAAGTATCTAGAAAGGTGATAGATAAGCTAATTGTTCATCTCATTATTAGTTTTGATTCAGTCAGTAAGTTACCTTATTTATAGCATCACACTTCATCTTTTAATCAGAGCTTTCACTGCAGTTTTGTTGTATTACCAGTATGGCACAGGGACACCTCCACCTTCTCCAGCAGACATGCAAGTAGCAGAATAACCTGTGTGCCCTTCTGCTGCCCCAGATGCCATCAAACACAGCTCTCCACACAGCCAGTGTGCTTAGCTGGGGAAAACATGACTATAGTATCAGTGCTGCTTTCCAAAATGCTATTGTTAGTTCCACCAGTAACATTTACCAGGCATGACTGGTGCAGGTGCCCAAGGATGGAAACTCACTGTTACGCAAACATGACTTGCCCATCCCTACTCTAATGAGACTAAGCAAGACCAAGGACTCCAGAGGCAACACAAAGCTTGACATTCCAAATGCAGACCTAAGATAGAGCAGAAATCCTGTCATCCTCGCTATTTTCAGGTCTTGTCCTCAAGGTCCCAGTTTGCCTTTCCAAAGTCCTATCTCAGCCTGCTCCCGACTCCTCTGCTTTTCTTCCTCCCTACTCACTCACTCTGCTTTTCTCACTCCTTTTGTCCTTGTGTGCCTCCTTTTCTCTTATGTGCTCTGAGCCTTATCCCATGCTGCTCTCTGGGCTAAGATCACCCCCCCGGGAAGGCTCTGGATGTCCTATCTCAATAAATTTGGGATAACACTCAAATTCAGTGGGAGTAAAGATGACCCATATCATTGGGGCTCTATTGCCAAGCATCCCCTGTCCTTCCTCTTGCCTCATCCTGTCTTGATTTAGCATCTGTAACTCTTTCTTTCTTCTCCTTAGCTGTTGGCCTACACTTCATATTTGCCAATTTTGCTATACTCAGACTGAGAGTTCCTACAGGCAGAGCACCAGGTTGTTAGATTTTCTCTTACTTTGCCTATAAAATGGTGTCTGTTCAATGTTTTCCCATAACAATAGAAAGAGATGATCAATTTACAACACCAAAGGAAGGAAAAACTGTGCACACAAGTGGGAAGAGGACACACTATTTTCTTAAATTGTAATAGGCAACTAAGGAACTACTTATTTTCTAAATCAGTGATCATATACAAGGCAAAACAGCATTGTATAGAAAAAAGCATAAGAAAGGCACCAAGGTTACTAGAAACTATCCTTTGGTCTGGGAATTTCAGCTGGGCTCTGGCTCTTAATTCAGTACAGTTACAAGGTAATTCTGCAAGTACAATCCTCTAGGGACTGCAAATGAAAATAAAAGTCATGCTCAAATCAACTGATTTTAAGGTCACGTATTTGAAATCAAGGCAACAGGGAACCAAAAAGCCTTGCAAAGCTTACAAAATAAACAGAAATCATGCAACCAGGAAATTCTCACAGCCGTAACACCAACCTGGATCTGCTAAACTCAGTGGTCAGTAGTTCCACTGAATATACTATGAAAAATTAGGCTGTAAGTTAGGAGATCAGATAATTTGTAATGGGAGGCTAAAAGTGGACCATATGGAAAATTAAGTGGCTTGGAATGCAGACAAGCTTAGAGAGAGGGTGAAGCAATGGCTGTTTTGAGAATCCCTATTGGGCAGTGCTATAGAGTGCTAATAACATGTCAAATGCACTAACGGCTGCAACACAGGCAGAAGGATACAAATGACCTTACATAATGATATAAAAAAGTGATTTCATCCATCACAAAAAAAGAAATGTAACAGAAAAATCTCTAGCATGTAGGCATAAGTGTGAAAACAGATCTTCCCAGCAATGGATCAGGAAGATCTGATCTTTGGCACTATTTCCAGAATGACAAAACTTTTACACAGGTTACCTCTTTACCTGTCTGTGGGTAGCAAAGCCACTGATAACTGAAAAACTCTTAGGCAACCTTCTGTGCTGTTTCCTATTGCAATAATTGTACATTGACTGCTCAGAACTGAATGGTGCCTGGTATCATTATTCCAAAACACGTAACTATTCATCCAGATATTTAAGAGACTACAAATAGGAGCACACAGGGGCAAACAATACTATTAACACTTCCTGCTTTGGCTGGTACTGCTGTGTTAGGGCAGTCCACGGGCAGGTGCTGTCGTTTCTGACAAGCCTGTTGGATAACAGCGACAGGAATCTGTCAGATGCAGCCCACACACAGGATGTGTCCCGCACAGCGTGCTGACCTCCTCCAAAGAAGTTTCATTTTAGAAATCTACGGAACACGTTACAAATACCAACTGGCAATGTGCGACGTATCAGAGAGAAAAAGCAAGGCACAAGGGGCAGTACAAATAACAAGGGAACACCCTCCGAGGGCAGCAGTGGGCTGCAGCACGCTCTGTGCTTGCAAGGAAATGCGCAAAGGCACTTCGGTGCTTCTCGGGCAATTCTCTGACTCTGCAGTTGCCAGAAGATCAGCATTGTCTTAAAGACAATTCAAGAAGCTTCAGGTTTGGCCAAGAATAAACCTAGTAATAAAAACAATAATAAAGAATAAATGCCCTTACCTTCACAGGATCATATTCACACCACAAGCATCTCCTTTTTCCTCAGGAAAAGGCCAGTGCACAAGATACCAAAGGCCTTGCACATTTGCCTCACTACAGTCTCACAGCCTTCTTCTTCCATCTCTTCCACAGCCTTCTTCTGCCATCTCTTCTTCCCAGGACAACGCAATTCTGAGGGACCTACTTACTCCAGATTTCCACCTTCTTTACATCACCTGAGGTGCAAAGCTGATGGAGATGAACAATCAGTCACACCACCTAGGCAAACAATAAAATATCAGAGGCTCTCCACTAGCAGAAGAGCCTTTGCACACCCAGCCACGACAGCTCAGAGGGCTTCTAATCCCATGAAAGATCTAGAGGAAAGCTTCAAACTTTAATTATCAGACCACCCACCTGAGCCTGTGAGACAAATATGTGTCCCCTGTCTCCCACCTTGTTGAAATCATGCTTCCCACTACTGGAGAGGGATTCACGGGATAGGTGCTATACCTTGAGTTACACAAACATCTTTGGGAGAGTATTTCAGCAGCATGCTGAGAGCTTGGGTTCAGTATGGTATGCAACAAATAATGGCAGTATTGTCTTTTTAACAAAAGGTTAAAAAAAAAATCCCTGACATGATTTTGCTTTTGAAAATTGTATTAAGACCAGTGCAGAAACTATTACCAAAGAAGAGATTTGTGAACACCAACAAAATAATTCACCAGTCCCTCAGGAGGAAGTGGTATCATTGCATCACATCTCCACAAGAATGGCAGAAGAGATGCATTGTTTCACAGGACAGTAAAGCATTGTATTTTCCAAAATAAAAGTATTAAATGTGCGAGTGTGTATGACAAATGAGAGGAGGAAAATTGTCTGGGCAGTGACAATCAGGCTTGTAAACATTATTGAACATTTACAATCTAATCTGTCATAGCTGAGTATATTGTACAAATCATACCACAGTCCAACCAGATTCTTTTCTATCTGATCCATCACTTCTTGCTTAATCCCTCAAGCCAAAACCAGTTAAATCCTTTCCTGCTCCTTGTTTAGCAGCCATATAGTGAGTGTGTTCTCACATTCTCTTACCTCAGTCCCACGCTCTCTGACCCACATCTCTGCATCTCAGAACAGGCACTCAGTCTTGCCAGGCATTTATACACCTTAGCAGTACACCTGCTCCTACCCTTTGCCATGCCCAGCATCATTGCCCAGGTGCTCCAGTGCTTCTTATGTCAAAGGCACAGGACTGCTGCACAGCAGGTGGCCTAGGGAACCCCAAAGCTCTCTGAACCCCTGTGTTACACAGATTCTCACCTTGTGGTTCACACTAAGGAGAAGCTGGATATACATATGAGGCTGCTAGGGAGGCAGAGAGTTTTAGGTTTCAGCATGTATGCTACATGTCTTCAAGGATGACACACTGGGTAACAGGTTTTTTAGTTCTTAGAACTGTACCTCATGTTGGACATGCTCTCTGCAGTTGAGCTGAGCAGTATTAGCTTGTCAGCACCTCAAAGCCCTAAGCATGCTGCACTCTGCCATGTCTTTTAATTAATGATCTGCTCCTTGCACAGCAAGCAGCAGGAGGCTTGCAGCTACATAACTACCAAACTGACAATGACAAACTGACATCACCCAGATTAAGAGGATTTTCTTTCTTTTAATCTTATTCCTTCTCCTCAGCCTGCTCTATGTTCCAAGAGGTCAAAGTACTATTCCTCCAGTTCACTTAACAGTGATGCTTCTCCCTCTCCTACAACTCTTCTCTCAAAAACCTGCACTTAAATCACCCAACATCAGCAGCCCCAAGCATTGGAAAGACAATAAAATTTGTGTTGCTTTCCTCCCCAGCCTGCTGCCCACCTCTGCCAGAGACGAGGGACACTTTGAATCCAGGGAATTGCCACAGAAGGGAATGGCAAATTTTTGACTCGCTGATTTTCTCCAAAATTCCTTTAACTCTCTGCAGGAAGACTGGCGGGTCTGTTGCTATGCAGATCTGGTGGCCCACAGCATGCCAGAGGCTGCTGTCAAATCAAGGCTTTAGGAGCAATCACAGAGCAGCAGGCACATCCAAACAGCACTGGAGAAGTCATCTGCAAGGAAGAGCAAGTCCCATGCCATGTAACATGAAAGCAAGTTATAAGTATTTATTCTGCTGTCACTCCTAAACTCCTGGGGCCTGGGACTTTTTTATGCAACTCATATCCTCCAATCCAGTAACCTCAGTTCCCTGGAGACTGGTGCTGTAGGACACACAGCTGAGAACTGAGAAGCTCTGAGATTTCTGATGTATCCAGCCACTCTCAGAGCCAGCCAGAGTGATGCAGGACTCCTCATGCAATCCATTTGCTTCCCTGGGTTCACCTAGAAAAGCAAACCACCAGCCCTCCAGCTCAGCCCTCAGCTATAGGAAGCAGCAGAGTGGAAGGAAAGCTGCTCTCTTTATTCCAGCAGCGCCCACAGGCTCTGGTGTGCTGACCAACAGTTCCTGTCCCACAGAGCTGCATCTAAAATAACAAACAGCCAAAGGGAGGAGACACACACCAACAGGAAACTTGACTGAGTGATTTTTCTGTGTGGTGGAGAATAAGGGACTATATTCTTGATATAGTTGCAGGTAAGACCTCAGGGGTCTTGAAAAACAAAATGGAAATGCCACTTGCTTTAGACAAACATATAAAGCACTGGGCCTTATTTTCCACTGGTGACCCTTACATAACATACACATAACCCAAACAATTTTCACATTTACTCCTCATCCAATTAAAAAAGAAGTTAATCTAATTTTGTGTTTGGTTTGGAGAAAAATCTACTGCTTTTGGCATACAGAAGCATAAGTAACCTGTTAGCAAGCATTTTAGAGAACATCTCCATTTGGTGAACATATTCCCTGAAGTTATTTCTATGATCTAAGTGAGCAGCAAATGCTGTATTCATCTCTTTCAAAATTATCCACTATCATCAGTTAATGAGTCCTGCATTACACATTCCATGCAAAAAGCTTCCTTGTTGTGCATGCACAGCACTTCACTAGAGTCATGGAGACATTCCCCAGACAGAGCAGACTGAAATAGATCAGACACCCATTCTGTAACAAATACCTTGAAAAGTGAATATTTCCTTTCTTCTCTGTACTATAAAACCTCATGTACCACAGGAACAGAAGCTTAAAGGCCACACAGTACTTTCACTTCATGTGTGCATCTTCCACTGATGTCAGCTGGAATGAGTGTGAGCATCTGATTCTCAGCCAGTGTAACTTCTGCCAGGAACTATTTTCAAACATACCCCATCAGCTCTGGGCTCACACTTGTAGCCCAATAAAATTTCACATCTCTCCACACCATCAACACTTGTACTTAAAAGTGGCAATATTTAGCTTGTGCAAGTAAAACTTACTTTATCAAATACTGGAGGCTCTTTGAAAGCTGAAAGAATTATAGATCTTGGCTTCAGGGAAACATTTTCTACTCTCCACAGTTTAAAATGGGATGGCCACATTTCTAAGCATAAGGACAGCTGATAACGTATGGTGAGATTACCACAGTTTAAGAATTTAACAAAATGGAGATGGCTCAAGCCATCTTCACCACATGACTTCTGCATAAAGAGCAGAGCTCCTGGAGTCCAGCTGGTTCCTGAAGCACAGCTGAAGAGTGACAGTGTTAAGCTACAGCATCATGGCTGATTCTAATTGTCTCATATTCTAAGAGCTAAACCATCCTTGTTCCAAGGCATGGGTCAAAATACTGAATGAAATGCAGGTCATGGAGTAGAAGAAAGGTTATTTTAAACTTCTTAGACTTCTCACAAAGTTTTCAGTTTCTGCAGACAGATTTAACCAATTCCATCATTTTGGTTACATCAGAACATCTTTATATCAGAACAACCGGCTTCCTGTTATCATGCCCCTTTTTTTTAATTCTAGTTATATGCCATTCTCTTGAACTCAAATAGCTCAGATTCACACATAAAGATTGAGATGAGAAAATGGAAACTAAAGATAATGAATCAACTGGTTTTGTACACAAAATAAGCATCTGTAATTACAAAGCAGTCAACACTCTGACTTGAGTTACAGTACACACTGGCCCCTTGGGATCCCAGGACTTTAAATCACCTTTGATCTCTCTGTCACAGGTCAAGTATAGCTCAGCCAAACCAGGAGATTTGTGCCAGTTTGTATTTCCAACAATTAAATATTGAATTCTTCTTTTAGGAGTAATTCAGAATTTACGCTTACACAATTATTTGCATACACAGCCACTTTATTTCAGCCTCCAATACAAAAAGCCATTAACAAGTGGCCAGATTCTGCTCTCATTTTTCCCAGTGAAAACCACGTCATTTTCATTAATATCAGTGGAGCCAGAGTTTCATACCATACAAGGAGAGCAGCTCACTTCACCAGTGAGTGGTGTGCCTGTGGCCCAGGTGAACTGAAGGTTTCTGTTCCGTGGCATAAGCTACCAGTTCTGCTCACTGTCCTTCTAACTCTTCTGCAGCTTCACCATATCCCCCATAGCCTTAATTTTAAATGGACTTCGTTTCACTGACAGAGCAGAGCATGTTACTTATTCCCCTTAATTCACTGGATTTACCAGAAGCACGCTAGATGAGTACCACTGAACAAAAGGCAAACTTGTTTCTACAGTATATTTACACATAATAAAATGAACCAATCAAGCAAACAAACTGTACACAATGTTCCCTATTATGAACTGAAACCAGAAGAAATCTCCTCAGTACTTCCCATAATTATAAAACCATGCTTACGTCCTATGTAACCCAGGGCTTGCATCAATTACCTGGTCCTCAAAGCTTTGAGCCAAGTTCTCTCCACAGTATTTACTCCCTGGAACCCAAAGAAGTCAACAGATAACTGGTGTCCAACCTTGCTTCTTCAGTGTCCTCCACACTGAGGGCAAATTTTGCTCATTCTTCCTGACTGACAGATCACTCTGGTTTAACTTCCTGGACCCCCTTTGCTATACATGTCACAGCCATGGCAACACTCCTGGTGCAATAACTGGCCAGCGAGGGACAGGCAGCTGGGTGCCATGGGCACCAGGGCAAGTGCACTGAGAAAGAAGCATGCTGCTGCCAGTCACTCAATTACAACGAGCACAAGAGCATGCACAGCCAGCCTGAGGGAACAGAAATCTTAATTGCACTGTTCTGCATGCCCACAACAGCTGGGTTAGGAGTCACTGCTCTGCTCTTCTACAGACACAGTGTTTGGAAGCACATAACCATTGCTTTGTGCTTCTATTTTCTTCTGCTAATGTAATAAAGCAATGCCCAGTTATAAGAAATGTGAGCACTTGTGACCATGATGAGGTTAATGAAGGTACAACCAATGATGAGGTTAATGAAGGGCTGTGGCTGAACATGCTCTTGCTCCTCCCATCAGGCAGTCTGACCTCAGACCAGAGGCACACACCACCCCATGCAGCACCGTCCCACAGGATTATGTGCCCTGCAGAAACAGTTTTCTGCCACCTTGTGTGACCACACAGCCTGAGAGGCAAACTCCCTCAAATATTCCCTGTTGCATAAAGGGAAAAGTAACTTATTTCACAAACATAAGGCACACTGAATCGTCCCAGCTTGACTACTGATCCATGACAAATACATAGTGCTAGCTTCAAGGAGCTCCTTCTGACACCCTTCCACTGAATAATTTAATTGAAGGGAAAAACTTGACATGTCACAGCACAGTATCTCTGTTGCTAATTCATATGTCTTTTTTTCCCTATTAGAATACATAGAAGCAGAAGGTTGTCACATTTTTCAGGAAAAAATTCTAATAAGTGGGTTTTAACTCTCTGGTAAGCCTGGAAAACATGGCAAGGGGCTAGCCAGCTCCTCTCTGCACAATCCTCCAGTGCCTCAAAAGAGCATACCTACATGAAGAAGGAACCAAGAAGAGAATCAGATAATTGTGTTCCAAGTGTGTACAGCCAGGTTTGTAAACAAAGAATATAGTCACTGTGTTTTAAATGAAGTATTATCATCTCAATAAAGCAGCAGTATGAGACTATGCATTCATTTAATTCCAAGGTAAAGCTAGGGTAAAAGCACAGCAAGTTTACAAAACAGCTCTTAACTGCTTGGAAAGGACATCAGTCATGCTGCTTGGACAACCTTACTTGCACCTTCTTGTATAGGTGACTGGATGAGAGACTGGATACTGTAATACAGTATTTGCCTAGAGTGCAAGTCTAGTAACAGCTTCAGAGCCTTCAGCCTCAAATCCCCACATGCTGACACAGCATATATGGGTTACACATACGTTCTCTTTAGTATTATGCATACACCAACAAATATAGATGCACATAACCTTGATAAATCAAGTACTCATGTGATTTGTTTTTAATGTTCTCCCAAATATTTGTTGCTGTTGACTGCAATCCTTTCCAAAGGGAGTAACACCAGTACAAGTCCAAAAGGTTACATGAACGAGGACCTCACTCCCCCTGCACACCAGGAAGAATTTACACTGTAAAATAAGGACAAACTTTTAGCATAACTCAAAAGCCACAAGGGCCTACAGCCTACTACAGGAACACAGCAGAAGAGATCAGATACTTTGTTAGCTGAAAAGAAAGCAAAGTGTTCAAAGTTACACAATTGTTTTGTGGACTTAAAATGTGTTGGCATCCTCATACAGTGTTGTAAATTTAAGTACATACATAAAGATACAAATACAGTTACAACACTGTCATGAGTTCCATGCAAATAGTTCTATATGAGCCATGTCAATTCCTGTGTGCAAGGCTCTCTGCAGGATCAGGACTGTAACCTATGTACAGAAATGCTGGTAAAATGTGTTTATGTAATATGTAAATAGATAAAGAAAAGTACATTCACACCAACTACCGAGGAAAGAAAACTAATCATTTTTCCACTGCTAAAAGTACTGAATCACTTACCATCTGTTTTGTGAGGGGGAAAAACTCAGTCCAATTCAGCTATGAAGAAAATCCTGTCTAAAAAAAGTAATCACATGCTAGATCCCCCTAAGTTTAATTTCCAATCATTTTAACACAGAGACATGGAGAATTTTGTTTTCCTGAAGATTAAAAAAAAAAACCAAACCAACAGTAAGAAGGATGTGTGGCTTGTCAGGCCCTGATCCTTCTATGAGAAATAGTGGAAGCTAGTTTTCAGGAAAAAGTGGAGTTTCTGCATCTGTTTCTGCTGGAATTCATTCTAATTTTCCAAGAAAAATCTACCACACTTCTGTTACCATGCTGTGAAATGCAAAAATAAAATAAAGATATTTAGTATCTGAATTAATATGCCATTATACCTTGACGACTTTGTAGGTTTTTCCTCAATCATCCTAAGTTCTACATATACAGAAGTGGCATGTTACTGACAGGTATATTATTCCACCCCAAAAAGGGCATGTGGTCACATAAATATTCTGAGCATTAAACCACAACCAGCAAAGATTTATGGCTCTGACAAAGATTTGTCATTTCCAAACTTGTGACTTGTCACTGTGTCCTCAAACACACCACTACTATCTTAAATTTTAAAGAAATTAAAATTTGTATATCATCATTTCAATCCACTCTTCAAAACCCAGCCTACACATTGCACTGATCTTCCAAAGGCCTTTGTATGTCCCCTTTAACAGCTGTTCATCTGCAGCTGTATGTCATGGAATCAAACTTCCCTGTTCCCTCCTTGCCTCGTTCCCTGCACCACACCAACTCACCTCTTGATGCTGCTTCTCTGGAACATCCCCCTGACCTCAATCACTGCCATTTTACCCACGCTAGCATCTCTTCCTTCTCTTTTTCCTTGATATTTTTCTCTACTAATTGACAATGATTTCTTCTTGATGTTCTTTGATTTGGAAGTAGTCAGACACTGGTTGTTCTCTCAAAGAGAGATCAGTGCTATACAGGGGTAGCTGTAGCAGTTCTGCAGGTCTTGGCCATTTCCTTCTGCTTCCCTCAGTCCACTTCACGTGCTTCAACACTTGAATAAAATTTCCTTCCTCCCCAGAGAGGCATGGAGTCTAACACAGACCATTTACCTATAGGACAGAGAATTATTTTATTGGATTTACGAATGAAACGAAACCTTACAAACATCTGAAAACACTGAAAGAAATTTCCATTCCACTAAATACCTTACCCACTAAGTTTTACTATTAACCTCTTTTGCTGCTGAATACTAAGTCTTTCCATGAAAAAAAAATATATATTATTTATTTAAAATTGAAAAATATTCTTTGGCTGTTCTTTCCTTCTTAAATTTGTCATTGTTGATTAGCCCTATATAGATCTCCACTGGGATAAGCTTGATCCCAAGTCATTAAGAAATCAGGTAGTTCTCTCTCTTGCTGAAAAATTATTCTTAAAATAATGTGTTACATATATAAACAAAGACAATTAAGTTGCTATGGCTTGACCTGCTGACAACCATAGCCAGTCCTCACTCGTGATTGTGAGAAAGAAAGACAGCATCAAGATAACTCTGTGCTGAAGCATTTTTGGCAGTGAGGGAAGGCTATGAGTGAGCAAGTGTGACTCAGTGGCACAGCAGTAACTCTTCAAGCTACTGAAACAGATTACTTTAGAGCTGTTCCAGAGTTGGTGTGTGACCACTACTTAGCATAGCACAAGCAGTGGCAGTCCCACAGCTCACACCCTCGGGGGTCCCAGAGCTAGTGACCAACCTACTGCTACCTACTGCCAATTCTCGGGCTCTGAGAGAGTGGAATCACACCCTAGCTAGCACAAAAGTGCTCTTTTACTGCACCTATCACACAGCAGGTAAAAGTAAATATGGCACTGAGGTCAGTGATAATGAGTAAGCAGACATGCACAGACACACAGGGCTTTCCCTGCAAGGGAGCAGCTTCCCTCCTCCTCACACCCAGGGTCAGCCCTAGACAGACAGTGAGTTCAGAAGGAGTTTGGCCATGGCTAACTCACAGCACCCACCACCACAGGCTAACCTGGGCAGCACCAGAGACACCAGCACAGAGCTGATTTGCAGCAGTGGAAAGCACAAAGTCGGCAGAGCTGAACTCAGATGATCAGAATAAGGCTCATTATTCCTGCAAATTCATGCACAGGGAGTTGCATGCCACACAGCCTTTCCTACTCTGAGTCACTCCAACTCCTGCTCTAGGCTGTTCCATTGCAAACTGTCAATAAAACCCATTAATGATGTGCTTTACATAGAAACTGAGGAGCTACAACACATGAAGAGTCAGCAAGGGGTGAATTATGTGGCTCACAGAACCATAGAATGGCCTGGGTAGAGACTGACCTTAAAGACCATCCACATCTAGTTCTAACTCCCCTGCCATGGGCAGAGACACCTTGCACTACACGAGGATGTTCAGAGCCCACTTCAGCCTGGCCTTGAACACCACCAGGGATGGGGCAGTCACTCAGGGCAACCTCCCAGGGTAACCTGTGTAATGCCTAAACACACCCACAGTAAACATGTTTTTCATAATATCTACTCTAAATCTGCTCTCTTTCAAACTGAATCCATTACCCCTTGTCTTCTCACTACATGCCTCAGTGAAAAGTCCATCTCCATCCTCTTGTAGCCTCTCTTCAGGTACTGGAAGGCCACAATTAGGTCACCCCTAAGCCATCCATTGTCCAGGCTGAACAAACCCAATTCTCACAGCCTTTCCTTGCAGGAGAGTTGCTCTGTCCCTCTAAACATCTTGGCCTCCTGTGGACTCTCTCCAGCAGTTAATGGAATGCAGGATGCATCTCAGTAAAGAAGTGGTAAAGGTGGGTGGAAGCCTTAATGTTGCATAGATCTGCTTGATGTTTGGTATATATATGAACTTAATTCCCCTTTTGATTTCAGTGCAGTTATATCTAGCACTCCCCTGTGTTTCTACTGATATATAAATTCTCTGATGAATAATTGATAACCAACTTTCTTTTATGTAAGCCTTTACTGGAGAGCCAGCAAATATTACAGACATGTTGTTTGTCTTCTCTCTTTTTAGTCCTGTTCTCATCTGAGTCACGTTTGGCTAGCATTCCTATCTAGCTCCTCGATTAGTGGCAGCTATTAAAACCAAACAACAAAACAAAACACACCTTTAAAGATCCAGTGGCAGGAATATTGCAAAAAATATGCTCTTTGACAGAGATTCTTGGGTTTTGTCCTATGTACTGCCTGTCCAAACTCTGACTCTTTAAATCATTCTGGTGTTGTGACACAACATTTAGCAACAGGTAACCACTGACTTTCTACACAAGCAGCTGACATTTTCATCCACTACAGATGGTTTTATCCAATGGTTATAGGGACTTCTAACTTCTCAAAAGAAATTGGGAAGATATGGGGAGCAACCCCTAAAAGAAAGCAAGAATTAACCAGAGCTTTTCACAAACTTGAAGGGAGCTGTAATATGTAATAGCAAAAAAAAGAAGCAAGAAATTGTTCAGAGTTTGGAGTCCAGGTAGGAAGGGGAGGAGACTGAAAATAGTGGGGTTGGGCAGAAAAAAAAAAGCTGTGACACTTCTCACTCTCTTTCAGTGTGTGGAGAAACAAAACAATCACAGGAGGAGACCAAAACCATAACCCAAACCTGACCTCCCACTCACTGGCTGTATCACAAAACCTCCGAGCTGAACTTTGGTCATTGCATGACCAACACAATTCAGTCCCAAAGCCGAGCCAAGCAACTACACCATGATTGTTCTTCTCACACATGCTCCAGATAGTAGAGGCCAGCTAAGAATATGGCCTTTCAGAAGGAAAAACACATCAATTTAATTGCCAGTTAGCTGGACAGTTTGCTTTTCTGTTGAGGTTGATTTGTGGGTTTATTTGAATATTATTGCACTGAAAAAATGTGGGTGTGATATAGGATTTAACTGGAATATTAATATAATTTTGCCTGTATCTGTTAGAAACGGCAACCAATACAGCAGTTAAAAATATTGGTGCTTATAAGGCGATCAATTACACAAAATATAAACCTCATCACTAGTTTAATAAGGCACCAGGATTGTCCACATAAAGATGTTCTTAAATTCTTAGTAAACATCCTTGTACGTAGAACTTATGATTCATGGTTTACAGAGTGATAAGTAGTGAAATGGTCAAGTAACTCGCCTAATACCACTCAGCAAGGCAAGAGCAAGCTGAATTCAGACTCAGGATCCTGCTTTTCCATGATGAGCTTTCCTTCAACTGCAAGTTACTCTGAGTGCACAATGTACAACAAATACCAAGCATTTGTTTCAACAACAGATCTGATTTTTGTGCTGCATAGAAAAAGAACCAGTGTGTCCAAAAGTGAGTATTCTAGCACTCACTTGCAAGCAAAGTGCAATCATTGGGGCAGGACACAAATAGGCGGCCAATAAAGAATCTATCATTACCACTGATAATGGTACTGCCAAAAATTCCAGTGCACATCTTCATAATTAAATTGACTGCCCCTGTGAAGGGGGCTGAATAGAAGAGCACACTGGACACGAAGCTTCTGCTTCTGACAAAATGCCAGCTGCCACCAATGCAACAGTAATGAGAGCGTCCTCAGCAGTTCATTCCCATGCAGGAAGGCTCACAGACCTTTAAAGACTCTCCCTCTCCCACTTGGGATAATGCCCCCTCATTCTAAGCATCCTGCCACACAGACCTGTTCCTGCCAGGTGCAGAAATACACACACGATCTTCACCCTGTGCTCCCAACACCGGCACGGGCAGACTTAACAAATCACTTAGCACTTAACAAACAGCTGAAGATTGCAGTCCTTTGTAGCTTCAGGTGGAACTTGAAAGCAGCAAGTCAAATGAACATCCTTCTCTGTGGAGAGAGATGCAACTATGCCATGATCTGAATTTGCATTCTGTGCACCAAATTTATTTATAGAGGGCAGGAAATAGTTTTGGAAAAAAATAATAATAATCCAAGACACATCTTTGTCTACAGCATCAGTATTTCATCCTCTACTAGGCCATCAAATGTCACAACACTTGTATTTCTGATTGATGTAGAGTATTTATCATTCACATGAGGGTGGTGAGACACTTCAGCAGGTTGCCCAGAGATCCTGTGGATGCCCCATCCCTGGCAGTGTTCAAAGCCAGGTTTAAGGGGGTCCTGAGCAACCTGATCTAGCAGGTGGCATCCTTGCCTATGGCGTTATGTTCCAAGAATCAGATGATTTTTAAGGTCCCTTCCAACACAAACCATTCTGTGATAAGGTGTAAGAATATTTTAATGCCATGTGTATCTTACTTAAGCTTAATGCATATCTTACAACTAGAGTTTGCCTTTAATCAAGAAAATACATTGGTTTACCTGGTTTTAAAATGCAGTTTTTAACCTGGCAGGCTGCAGCCCCTGGAGTCATATTTCATTATGTAATATCATTCAGCTGTTTCTCAGAACCTAGACCTACCATGGCACTTAAATGCTGTATATCCGTGCAAGTAATTGAACTCAAGGTGGAATAAGTCTGTATATTTCTGTGACCAGAGCCTAACCTTGTTTAAAAAATCTCAGCACTAACAGGTTAACCTCTGACTTCAAATGAAAGGATTTTTAGATATGATCTGCTACATACAGCCATGCCAATTAGAAAGAAGGCAATAGGACTGCTGCCACAAATACATAAATTAAATAAAAACCTGGCAGAATAAATGCATGACCCTTTTTGTACATTAGCCTGGAATAACCACATGCAGGCTGCACCAGGCTGGAGCAGAGCCAAAAGATTATCCATCCATTCTGTTACACATGGATTCTCTGAGGATCGGCATCTGGAACTCTGTGTGCTCGTTGGTGTTCACCTGTGGTTAAAGATAACGAATTCAGACACAAGCACACTCAAAAGCGACCGTAAGGCGATGCATGAAGGACAGTACATGCTGTACAGCACGACCTCGACCCAATACCGAAGTACGAGTGCCACAAAACGCAAATCTGATAAGTTTGCGCCGAAATGGCGTGGTTAGGGTCAAGCAGTTAGTGATAAAAGATGAATTGTCTGTGGGCAGTTGCTATACGCCCATGACACCGCACTTGCACTACGCTGCTCAGTTTTACACGGCTTAACTACAAGCCAAGTAACAAGTTGCTCCTGTGTTTCCTCAGCCCCCCAGCGGGGAGGAAACACGTCCCATGGGCAATTTACTGCCAAGGCTTCCCCGGTGCCAGCGCAGCCCCTCGGACAGCCGTGCCAGAGCCTCAGGGCGCGGGACCCCTCAGCCCCGGGGCAGCGGCCGCTCCCGCCGCCCGTCTCCCCTCACGCCCGTCTCCCCTCAGCGCTCATGGCAGCCGCCACAAGCTCTGGCAGCCGACCGGCCCCGCGGCCCCTCGCGCCCCCTCACCTCTGCTGCCCTCCTCCTCCTTCCTCCGCGCTCCCCGGCGGGGCCCCAGCCCGGACTACGAGCCCCGTGGTGCCCGGCGGCGGCGCGGCTGCGCGGCGGGCCGGGGGGCGGTGGCGGAAGCGGAGCCGGGCCCCGCCCGCCGCGGCCGGGCCGGGCCGTTCCGCCATGCCCCGGGACAACATGGCCTCCCTGATCCAGCGGGTGGCGCGGCAGGCGCGCATCACCTTCCGCAGCCCGGCGGGCCCAGCCTTCGGGGAGAACCTGCACCGCCTGCAGCAGCTGCTGGACGAGGTGCGCGCCGAGGACTTGCACTTGGTGCCGCGGGGGCCGTCGGCCGCGGCGGCGGGCGACGGTCCGCCTTGGGCCGGCGTGGTGCCTCCCGTCAGCTACATGCACATCTGCGAGACGGAAAGCTTCAGCATGGGCGTGTTCCTGCTGCGGAGCGGCGCCTGCATCCCGCTGCACGACCACCCGGGCATGAACGGCATGCTGAAGGTGCTGTACGGCACGCTGCGCATCGCCTGCATGGACACGCTGCCCTCCGGGGCGGCCGCCGCCCCGCCGCCCCCCGCCGCTGGCGGCGGGCCGTGCCTGCGCGCCCTTTTCCGCTCCCGCCAGCACTACACGCCCGCCTCGCCGCCCTGCCTGCTCTCGCCGCACACCGACAACCTCCACCAGATCGACGCCGTGGACGGGCCTGCCGCTTTTCTCGACATCCTGGCGCCGCCCTACGACCCCCAGCACGGCCGGGACTGCCACTACTACCGGCTGCTGGACGGGCCGCCGGCGGGCGCGGAGCCGCCTGCGCTGCCGCGGGAGGTGTGGCTGGTGGAGACCCCGCAGGCCGCCGACTTCTGGTGCGGGGGCGAGCCCTACCCCGGGCCTCGCGTCTGCCTCTGAGGCGCCGCCGGCGGCCCGTGCCGGGCGGCGGCCGCCAGGGACGGTGTGCGCTCGCCCCGCCGAGGGGGGAACCCGCCGCCCCCCGCCCGGCCGGCCCCCGAGCCCGCCGGACAGCGGCACCGCGGGGACGCGGTGTCCAGTGCGGGCTGGAGCTTCGCGGGAGCGCCGTGGGTCAGAGCCTTCCTCTGATCGCGGGCTTCGTGAGTCGGGGAAATAAAGCGCCAGAACGTGTTTATGCCCTTGGGGCCGATGTGCGGGAACAGCGTGATTAAGCCGCTCAGCTGAAGGGTCGGGCAAATATTCCAGCATCCTGTGTAAATACGCATCAGGGAGGGGGGTTCAGGCTCCAAAGTGAGAGTAAATGCAATAAGAATTGTCACAGGCGCCCCGGCTTTTCCTAGTGGGGCTCCCACTGTCAGAGCCAGCTGGCAGCACGGGACCAGGGAACTTCACCCACTGAGTTTGGGAAGGGGGGTTGGTCTGGCTACAGCCGTTGGGGACTGTCTCCAGAGTGATTCTCAAGAAGAGTTGTTGTACCCTGCTGTTAAAAAACAAA
Source organism: Taeniopygia guttata (assembly GCF_048771995.1). NCBI lineage: Eukaryota > Metazoa > Chordata > Aves > Passeriformes > Estrildidae > Taeniopygia > Taeniopygia guttata. The sequence goes on along the minus strand of NC_133031.1, from coordinate 7,556,650 downwards.
TCCAGAACAACTCCTGAGCTAGGACATGCTTCTCCAGTAAATGCCAGTGATCAATCCCCAGGGCTGGAGTTAAGGAAATTACTGCTCCAAATGGACACTGTCAGATTCAGAGTTACTTTTCAAAAGTTCTTTAAAGTGTCATATACAAGATCCCACTATTGCAACTGAGAATTACTGAGTGCATCTATGCATATTTCCTTCAGCAAGAAGGAGACAGCTGCTGATTAACCTTGCTTGGAACCTCTAACACAGCAGCGGCAGAAGGTGGCAGAAACTGGGCATCATAAGAAAAAAACAACTATCCACTGTTGTGGAAGCTATTCTAGAAACACGGCGTATTTGCAAACCCTCAGTATACAGCAGCACATACCCTAGGTACTGATAAGATTTGACCTGATGTCTTCTCTTTAAAGCATGGTCTGTGTTTTTATATGTGAACGCTTTGGGCTTTTGAAGCCTTGCAGTTTCCCTCTTTATACTATTTATAAAGACTACTTTTTCATAAGGCTTTTAAATAAACGTAGAGTAGAAGAGACACCATGAATTTCGCCTTGCTATGATGGAAACACCCTGGAGATGCAGTTTGTCCACAGCAGGGGATACAATCTTTCTAACATGGGAGAAAGTTTTTCTACAGGGGAAGTGCCCCATCTGTGCTGGAGGGGCTGGTCTTGTGCCTGTTCATCCTAACGCACACTTCGTACCACAAACCCAGGCCAGGGCAGCCTTGGCCATCTTAGCCGTGATGTGAGAATTTGAGTAAAAAAACACAACTTAGCAACCTCCTAAATGATGTACCAGCCTGCTTCAGATATCATTTCACAACTGGCTTTACTTTTCTGTGTATTTATAAAAGCAGACTTGTTTTTCCTGTACAGTGGCTTGTATGTGTGAATTTTTAAATGATTCTGATACGGCATTGCTGCTTTTTTTTTTTTTCCTGGCCTGCGAAAGAATGAATGTAATATACAGCCAGCATTATGCATGCATGCATTACTTCTTTTGCAAGGAAAAATTGGTAGAAATTATTTCAGGTGATTTCCATTTATTCTTTGAGCACTTAAAGGTGTCTGATATTTCTGCGGCTGGCTTACCTGTTTTTCTTGGAATTCCCCTGCAGCTTAGCATTAGTTAATGTTTAACAATTCTTGATCGAATGTAGTCATTAATTACAAGGCAATGCCTCCCTGTGTTACAGCCCGTTTCTACCTCTCTCCAAGCCTAATGAAGACAGTTGTCCTTTTTCAGAAGTACACAAAGAAGATAGCACGGTGCGTGCAAACAGCTGTACTGGAAAAACAAACTGCGACAGTGAGCATTTTTTATCCTATCTGCTCTATCCTCCCCTTAGGTCTTTCTGCTGAGTTTTTAATTTTTTTCCTCCACGTGTAAAACCTAGTCAAGATGTTTTGTGGGACAGTATTTAATGCATCTTTCTGAAGAGGACAGCATGGTCAGACTGCGGAGTGTTGTTAACCATGGCAAAACCTTTTTTTCCCCTTTTTTTTACTTAAGGTAAAAAAAAACTTTAATATCAAAAGTATTTAAAGCTGGAAAAATAGCAAAGAAAACCTGAGATTAGCAATTTTTTAAAAAGTCTCTTTGTGTAACTTCTTGCTTACTCACTAATTGAAACTTCCCATGTTCTGGATATCTAAGCGGAAGGTTTAAATCTGTAATGTCATTCCTTCTCTCTGCAGTTTGGTTATTGTGTTTTCACAACAGAAAAATAACTGTTATTACTGAAATGTAGAATAAATACAGGATATCTCACCAGTGACCAGTCATTACTTTCCTTTACAAGTGTGACAGCCTTGAGCCAAGTATGGTACAGAGCTCTGGTTGCTTTTGCCTGTCAGTCTGAACGGTGTGACCAGCCTTTCCTTGGGAGGCAACGCTTACACTGAATTCTTAGCCCAGATCCTGCAGGCAAATCTAGGCACATAAACTATTGCTGCTTTTTTTTTTTTAAGCTGGCTCTCAATGTAAGGTGCAGACAGGAGTGTAGGACCATTGATACTGTACCATGTGAGGTGCTCTTGTAGCTGGATGCTGACTAGGAGTTTCCTTAGTTCACCTCATCTACAATTTTGGTGGTGTTTAGATCATTTTTGATTTTGATTTGGGTTTTAATTTTGTAGTATGGCTGAAGAAAGTAGTTTGGAGAGTGCAGGGGGAGCCTTTAATTGCATGTCTGGGTAGCTGAGATACCAGTTGTGTTCAAGATGCTCTGGCTATGATCAAGTTGTGATTATCCAAAGCTTTGGTGGTACCTGCAGAAGCCCAGCAGTTGAGGAGGCTGCAGTTTCTCTATGACATCCCTTCAGCTGCAGGCTGTGGTCTCTTGGGGACCAGGATCATGTGGGATCAGGTGGCAAAACTGCAAAGCAGGGTGTCAAGGTTTACTTGTGCTGCTAAGGTGGATGGCAGGGCAGTGAGTGCGGCTTCTCCTGCACAGGCTGGTCCATGCCCAACTTTAGAAGCTGTCTTGATTCAGAACCAGACATGTCACTTCAGCTCCCACTGAACAGCAGCTACCCCAAAAGCGGCATGAGTTCGAGAAGATGGGGAGCAGGCATTTCTATCAGACAGAAGAGGCAGGTGCTGCCGGGGCTTTGCGCTATGGGACCTAACACCTGGGAACCACCGAGAAAGGGCTTAACCCCTTCGCCCTGCTGTGCTGGTCTGTGGCGTTAGTGGTGTCCCTCCTGCACAGCTCACTTCTGCAGTGCGGGCCGCACAGGGATCTGTGTGGCAGAGGGGCAAGCCCGTGGGGCGCTTACGGCCCTGCACCGATGGCAGGACCCGAGGGTGGGCCGAGGCCGGGATAGCATTTAAAAAAACATTAACCAAAATAAGTTTACAAAGAAAAAAAAAAAAAAAAAAAAGGCACGATATTGCGGCCATGTGGATTCAGCAAAAGCAGTCCGGCTGTGCCGCGGGAGTGAGCGCCGCCGCCCCGGGCCGCTGCGGAGCCCCCGAGCGCGGGCGCGGCGCCGCCCGCGCAGCTCCGCCACCGGGAGCCGCTTCCCCCGAGCGGCGGCCGTCGGGGCGGCGGTACTCACTGTTCCGGAGCCCACTCGCGGAGGTTGCCTGGGGCGGATTGTAACCGCGGAACAAAACAGAATGAGTCAAAAAAAACCCACCCCGCTCCCTGGTTAATATTATCCCGTCTCTCGTCTCCGAGGGAAATTCCCGTGCCCAAAAGCGAGTGTTTGTATGCTGGGGCCGAGGCTGCAGGTTTTCCATGCCGAGGCTTTGCGGGGCGGTGCGGTGCGCCCATCGGACCCGGGCCAGGCTGCCCCGCAGCCCTCTGCCGCCGGGACCCGGTGTGGATCGGGAACAAGCGGGGGACAACCGCTCCCTGGGTCAGGCCAGGGAACCTACGGAAATAAAGATGTCAATTTAGCATAATTAAGAGATTTATTTGTCGTCTTTTATAAACTTTGTAAGCACCTACCCTATTGTCGAAAAATTTATTTACAGAGTGGCCAGAAAGATACCCCCCCTCTCTCTCCTTCCAGCCCCCGTTAGTGGTTGTGCATTATTCGTGTTACCTGCGGCGCACTGGGTCCCGGCCGACCACGGGCGCCGGTCCCAGCCCGAGTATTTACATCCTGTCCCAAGTCCTACTACAAACGGAACACTTTTAAGTCACCAAAAAGAAAAACAAAACCAAAACCCCAAACCAGTGCGTACAAAAATATAGTCTCTAAAAAAAAAAAAAATCCCAATATTAATAGGCAGAAATGTACAGCCATACTAAAACCAGGGAGGGAAAAACTTTCCGGTCTCGATGTCGCCGCTGTCGTCGGAGCGGATCGGTAAGGCACCCCCCACATGCAGACAGGGGACCGGGCTCTACACCACACAAGGCACCAAGGACACCTCACCACGACGGCACTGCATGCATCCATCCTCCCGCCGCAGCCCCTATGTACACCCGCCGCTCCGGCCCGCTCCGGCTCGCCCCGGCCCGGGGGAGCCCCGCGGCGCCGCCAGGTGCTCGTCGCGCCCCGCCGGGCCCCGCTCCGCTCCGCGCCCGCCGCGCTCGGCGACGGCTCCGCGCTGGGTCCTGCGTGTCCCGCGCCGTCAGGGCGTCCGCGTCCGCGCCGCGCAGGGGGCCAGGGCGGCGGTGCCGCTCCCGCCGCCGGGTTGCGGGCACCCGCCGGCGGCGGCGGCTCCTTTTCGTTCCTTCTGGCGCAGGTGAATCTTGGTGTGCCGCTTCCTTTCGTCGGAGCGGGCGAACTTTCTGCCACAGAAGTCGCAGGCGAAGGGTTTCTCGCCGGTGTGCGTGCGGATGTGGGTGGTGAGGTGGTCGCTGCGGCTGAAGTTCCGCATGCAGATACGGCACTGGAAGGGCTTGTGGCCAGTGTGGATGCGGATGTGCCGGGTGAGCTCGTCGGAGCGGGAGAAGCGGCGGTCGCAGCCCTCGGCGGGGCACGGGTAAGGCCGCTCGTGGACCGGCGTCTTGCTGGGCCGGTTGGGGTACTTGCGGGGCCGCAGAATGGGCCGCAGCGGCAGGTGGTGCGGGCTGTAGGCGCCGGCGGGCAGCCGGGCGCCCGCACCCTCGCCCCCGCCGCTGCCGGGAGCGCTGCCGGGGGCGGCGCCCGCCGGGGGCGCCCCCATCGTGAAGTTGCGGATGGTGGAAAGCGGCGTGAGGGGCGGCGGGACGCGGAGCGAGTCGAGGGGGCATGGGAAGGGCTTGCGGTCGGGGCCGGCGTGGAGCTCCCGCTGGCACTGAGGCGGCGGGAAGAAGCCGCCGTACTCGGGGATCATGGTGAAGAGCCCGCCGTCGGCCGCCGCCGCCTTCGGGGAGGGGTAGGAGGGCGGCGGGGGAAAAGGCAGTGCCCCGCCGCCGGCGGCGGGCAGGAAAGCCGAGGAGGGGTCTTGCGGGTACAGGTCACCGCAGCCCGAGTAGGGCGGCGGCGGAGGCGAGTAGAGATGCTCCAGGTCGGCTGGCTGGCCCTGTGCCATGGTGCAGCCGAGGGCCCCGGCCAGCGGGTTGGGGGAGGTGGCGGAGGCGGCGGTGGCCGAGGAGGCGGCGGAGGAGGCGGAGGAGGCGGCGGAGGAGGGCGTGCTGACCCCCTGCAGGATCCCCGCGCTCACGATGTTGATGATGCCCTCGGGGTAGCAACCGGCGCCAGGGTACTGCGGGTCGATGGAGAATTTGCCCATGTAGGTGAAGGTCTGATTGCGAGAAGCCGGGGCATTGGGCGCGAAGCCGCCACCGTAGGGCAGGTCCAGGGCCCGCTTGTCGCCCATGTCCACGTTGATCATGCCGTCTGGGGGGGCAAGGAGCAGGTCAGCCCTCCGCGCCGCCACCCGCCGGACGACCGGCACCGGTCCCAGCCACCGCCCGCCCCGGCCCAGCGCGGGGCTGCGGCGCGCACATGTTGCGCTCCGGGTGCAGGGGGGCTCCGCGCCGACTGCAACTTTCCCCCCCGAGCTGGGTGCGGAGGTAGGGCTGTCGCGAAGGGGCGGCGGGGACCCGGCCGGGCGGCGGGAGAGGCCCGGAGAGGGTCCCGGCGCCCCGTCCCGGTCCGACCCCCGCCCGCCGCCCCGAGTCTCCGCCGCCCCGCCGCTCTCCGCGGGCGGCCTGGCCCGCACCTGCGAGGGCTCCGCTTACCTCCTGCCACACCGCTCATCTGGTCGAACGGCCCTGCCAGGTCGGCATTGGGGAAGATCGCGACCGAAGTTGGCAGCGCGGCGGAGATGTCATCCGCGGGGTAAATGCCCTCGGGAAGCTGGTGCACGAACCCACCGAGGGTTACCGGGATCTTGTCTACCGCCTTGGCGGTCATCATGGGGGCAGCGGGGCGGCCGGGGGAGCGGCGCTCCCGGCCGGCGGTGGGCGCTCGGGGCGGGGAGGAGAGGGAGAGGAGGGGGCGCTTCCCCCTGCCTCCCACTACCAGCGCGGGGGGACTGCGGGGAGCCGGCGCGGCATGTGCGGGCGGGCGGCCGCCCCGTCGCGGCGGTGCGGTGCCCGCGGTGCCCCGGGAGCGCCGCGCTCCCGCCGCAGCTCGCGCTGGAGGACAAGTCTGGCTGTAACTATTTATGGGGGCCCCCTGAATGCCCGGGACGTCACTGCCCATATAAGGACTGAGGAACGGGGCCCGGCGGTCACGTGGGCGCCCGCGTGCGGGACCCGCCGGCCCGCGCCCGCCCCGGCCCCCCCTCCCCGCGCACCCTCCGCGCCCCGCGGGGGCGGCCCCGACCCGCCCCGGCCCCGCTCGGCCCCCGCCGCCGCCCGCCGCGCCGCCCAGGGGGGTATTCCGGTGGCGGGGCCCTTGTCCTAAAAAGGCGAGGATCCGGCCCCGCCCCGCCTACCCTTTTAGGGCTTGTTCCGGAAAATTTTTAAAAGGTTCGGAAAAGCAGAGGAGGTCCCGGGGCCGCCCCGCCAGACCCCGCTCACTTTCTCAGCAGCCTGTAACCGCAAACCGGCGGCGGGTCAGGAAACAGCCGCATTCACGGAATAGAGCTTCTCCTTTGTCAAAGAAAAAGTAATTTAAAACAATTTTTTTTGTTTTTTTTTGAATTACGGGTGGAAAGAGCCGCCGAACAGAACGACTCGGCGGCGCTGCTTGTTTTGGAAAGTGTCTGATCTATATATACCGTCGCGAAAACGGAACCGCCTGCTCCGCCGTCGCTGGGTTGTTATTGTATCGACGGGCACAAGCGAGGACGGGACGGGGAGGGGTGGCGGCGGGACAGGAGTGCCCCCCCCGCCGCCCCACCCCGTTCCGTTCTGACCCTACCACTCCCGCTCTGCTCAACCTCTTGCTCTCACAGTTTCCATCCTCAGTGACATATCCACTGCCGCTTTTGCTTTATTTCTCCATGATCTCCTCCATAACGAGGGTATCAAACCAAAGAGTGCTTTAATTCTGGCTTTTTTTTTTTCTCCAAAGTACTAAAAATAACCTCCCTTGTGCCTCCCTTCCCAGGAGAAGCCAATCTTTCATATGCTGTTCCCAAGCTTAGAGCTTGCAGCCCCTACATCTTCTTGCTGATGAGGGTGTCAGATGTAATTATTTTTGAAAGCTGTATCCCGTGTCACTAATCTCATTACTTGGGGATATTTCATCTCGTGGCTGTTTATTACTGCATTTAGGAAAGCAACTCTCACATATGGTCTGTAGCGTGCGAGGCCCCTTTTCAATAGTCTGCAGTGAAAAAAACAACCCATTGACAATCCAAGCAGCAGCAAGACATGGCAACATATGAGAGATATTATGACAGTGCATTCCTGTTCCAAAGCAACAAGCCAGAGAATACATAGGCTAAAAACTCTTCACTTTCATTTTTAACTGCAGATACCAATATTTACAGGTCTAATACATTACAGCCTGTGCCATAGAAGAGGGGTGTGCTCAGGCATCCCTGTGGTGTATGGACTTACCTTCTGCCTTGGCTCCCAAGCACTGTCACAGTGTCTCTCAGGACCCTATTTATCCATGCCACACCTCACACCCCAGCTGAGAAAGGCTCTTTCAGTTCCTCCAGGTCATGGCCTTTGGTGATGCTCCAGGTTCATTACTTGTCCAGGCACCACGGAGTCCAGCAGTATCCCTGGAAAAGTAAAGGGTTTAGGGGCATTCTCTAAGGAATAGTAGACATAAAGCTAGATGTTTGCCTTTATGAGAGATCAGGGAACTATACACAGCAATTAGTAAATATGTAACAGTGATTTTTAACATAGATTTTTTTGTAACCAGTCCTCTCTAGCACTTAATGTACAGCCAATACAGTTTGACATATGAGATTTAGTTGAAAGCAAGCTTTCAGTGGGATTCTAGATATTTTCATGTTAAAAAAAAAAATCTCAATTTAAAAGTAAAATTTAAAAGTGTGACAGAGAGACAGGTTCTGGGAAATTTGACTGAGAAGTAGGAGCAATTGTATTGTACCTTTCCGTTACAGCTGAGCTATAATTGGTCTAATCGCTACTATGAAAGAACAAAATATTGGAATCTGTTGTGCAGTGGGGTGAGTTACTTTACGTGAATTTGGGAAACAGTAACTCTAGTGCAGTATGTTCCTACTGCAAAACATTGCAGATATCTCAGATTTAGGGCTTATGGGTATTCTATATCATCTTGCATTAATTCAAAATACCATATGCCCACTGATGACACTAAATCATAATGCACACAGAAGAAAGGAGAACCAAGGTTTCACACCCCACCTTAATCCCCCCATGAATCAACTCTAGCTTTCAACTAACTTGGCTAATTTAATGTTCTTCCACTATGGAATAGGATTCAATGAAAGACTGACACAAATAAAATTTAACTTCACCTATGGAATACTATTGTAGTTGACTCGGCTGGTTAATTTTAAAAAACTTCTTCAGAATGCAATAAAATATGTCTGATTTCCAGCTTTTCTAGGGACAATCAAATCACTTGACATCTTTCAATAGTGGCTTTGTCTCAATGGCAGCAGGATCTGGAGTGGGGCAAGATGGAAGCATACTTAATGTTCAGTTTCAGGAAGATGTTGACAGATAAAACTTAAATGTTTCTGGGTCCTTTTCAGGTATCCTTGCTGTATTGCTTTGCATGTGCTTTGTACCTTTGATACCTGTTTGGCTGATTACAGCAGACTCTGAAGGTTGGACTGTCCAACTCACTCTGACGTCAATGGCCCTTACATGCAGAAATACCCTACTAATTTCTGTGGTTCCTATAAACCATGTGGCTTCATATCACAGACAGCTTGTTGGTGCAAATTGCCATATCCCCAATCACACCAAGAGCTCGAATATGCACGACCTCTTAGTGGATATAGCAGTGATTGAGGATGGTTCAGAGCTGAAAGGCAGAACTTCTCTCCTATTCCCAACTTCTTTGAAACTGGGAAGCTTTGGATTTACTATATTTGCTCTTTTAACAAGCTGCTAGCTGACATTGCACTGGGAGTTTATTTTCCTGCATTCATTCTCTACCACCAATACCTGAGACAGGAGTTGTAGAAATAAAATCATCTTTGCCTCCATACCTGAGTTGAGAGTGGCTAAGGAAGAAAAGGCAGCTTATCATCTGTAGAGCTAGCAACACATTTAACCAGCTTAGCATCACACATTTGAGTCATCTCTCCAGGAGGTTACTATGCTTTTGCAGCAAAACTCACCCGACCTCCTGTGCTAACAGGCCTGCATGGGAAACACACCCTGCAGCTTCCACTCTGCATCCTGCTCCTTTCAGGAGGGTTAAGGTGGCCTCAGCTCAGCAGGTGCCCTCGGGAGTAGGAACTCATTTGGGAACAGGGAGTTGTTTACAGATTGGAGATTAATTACTCTGACAACAGCAAAGAATGTCTGTCCTAAGTCTGGGCTAGATTCATGTTGGGGTTGGTGGGTTTTTAATGTTTCATATAAAAGAGAAAATCTTCTCTCCAAAGCTGGATTTCAGAGTTTCCTAAATTTGCCCCTTCTCACTGGGGTTAGAAAGATTTATCTTGTCCTTACAGGAAGAAACGCCTGTTTACTACTTCACCTTCTGTTTTGGCCAGGGGTGTTTGCTGGATTCCCAGGCTGCTGGCAAAAGCCACTTCCCTTCAGTCTGCCCTGCCTGCCCCTCAGAGGCCTGATATAGGCTCTTAGTCTGCACTGGCCAGTCACCAAAACCTGGGATCCAGCCAGGGAAACCTGCTGTAAACATGAACTTAAAGAAAACATCTGGCTGACTGCCGGCATGCTAGAGGAAGGGGATGGTTAAGGAGCAGAGAAGGCATCCCAGTCTGCCCTTAATTACAGTACCTTGAAACCACTCTGTGGTTTTCAGCCAAGGCTGCTTGTTGTCTTAGGATGAGTGCCTGTAAATTTGAAATAAGTAAATAACTTTATTGTGAGACCTTGGCTTAGGATAGCAGTAGCAGCATTCTGAAGGGTTATTTAAATGTCAATAACTTTTTCTAATTCGAGCTATAGGAATTAAATAAACCCATGCAGAATCAATAAACTACTGGTTTAAGTTTGTGTGGCTGTGAACAAGTATGTGTGACAGAGAAAACTTCCAGTCAAATAAAAGCAACAACAAACATGTTTGCTCAAAACTTATTCTCGTTATTAAACACACAGAACATTTCCTGGATGTTCCTGTACACGGTTTCTAGCATATATATAAAATCCTTAGTCCTACTTGCACTCGCCCCATGAGTTTCCCACGGAACACCCGAGGGAGCGGATGCTCCCGCCGCTGTCGGGAGGGGAGCGGGGAGCGTGTGCGGGCTCCACTGCCCTCTCCTGGGGAAAGGCGCTCCCGGGAGCCAGCCGAGGACACAGCAGCTGAGCAAAGAGCGACGCGTTGGGCTGAGTTCTGCTGGTGTTTCACCGTATAACAGCACCCCTAAAGGTTTTCATCGCACTCATGCTATCTGTAGAGAGACTCTAGCCCTGTTGAGTCAGAGATCCCAGCCACAGCCTGTGACCCCCACAACCCCAGCAGCGTCGATGGGGGATCACGTACTGCAGTGAAGCGTTGAGAGCAAGCCACAGAGGGGTATCCCTGCTGAAAGGCTAAAATATCAGCTCTGCATGCTGCTTGCTGGGGGGACAAAGAAAAGAAGAAAAGAAAGAAAAAAAAAAAAAGAAAAGACAAGAAAAAAGAAAAAAAAGTTGCTTCTCAACTGTGAAAATGACTGGGATACACATGTCATTCATGAGACAAGAGTCAAAATAATGACAATTTTGTTTCTAAATAGTGATAGTCTGCCTGCAAAGCTTTACTTTCCAGTCCTTTCTTCTGAAACTAGTTTCACTTACCCTGCTCTAACATGCCTCCTGTGTTTTGTATAAGTACTGCCTTGTCCCACGGCTGGGCCTTCAGTCCAGAGACACTAATCGAGCACATGCCTTCATGATGCAAGTGGCCTTCTTCCTTGAAGGACTGAAATAAAAGAGGGGTAGCAAGAGTCACATTTTCAGTTCTCTTAGTCCCATTACCTAGTGTCTGAGTGCCTAGAAAGCCTGTCAGAAAGGTTTCTGGACATATTCGGTTTATAGGAAACAGTGTCTTCAGAACTGGGCATAGCATTTATCCTCAAGTGACTAGTAAAGTAAGATACAACATCTCTCCAGCAAACCAGGAGGGAAAGCAAACCTCTAACACTATTTTCCAAGCAGTCTTCTCTTGGGAAGAGATGGAGAAGAGTTCTGTGGGGTGTTTCCCAGAAATTTTCCATCCCTCCAAGGAAGCTGGATCCACTTATAGGATTTCTAAATTTCCAAGCACTTGTTTGCATTTGCTCCATGTGCCACTTCTCAGAAACCATTTCCATTTATGTCTCATTTCTCTGTGTTTTGCTCTGAAAGAAGTCTGCCTTCAGCCTTGAAAACACTCAGCTCCTTGCTCTGGGTAAGTCAGTTTGTATGTGGTTCTGGTTTTCCCTTAGTTTTTATCAGCGTTTATTTTCTGCTCCTGAGGGCATGTCTACATGCTCCAGTTTCACCAGAAGACCATCCTGACTGTGAATTCTTTAGGGCAAGGGGATTCAGATTCATTTTCAGCAAAGTTACCCAATGGATGGCTGTCTGTCAGAACAGACAGCAAATTTTATTGCGGCAGAGAATTAAATAAACAAACAAACACCCAACCCCCTCCACACCCCCCAAGAGATTAAAATAAGGAGCATGTTTTGTTGTAAAATTTCTAGGGCCAGATTTTTAAGTGGCATAAGTTAGCTTGAGTTTTCCGATCATGTAACCCCTACAATCTGAGTGAACAAAAAAAATTGGACATGATTTTATTTACAGTTTGGTTACTTTTCAAAGCTAAAACTCCAGGTTCTCCTGAGAGCAGGCATGGTCCTTTTCATCCTATATTTGGGTTGCTTCCACCTGTTTCGCAGGAGTTTGTTGCTATCTTTGATTTGTTTTCTCTGCTGTGATGTACTGTCCTTGTTTTTTTCACCTCCCTTCTCATTCAAGTCTCTCTCTCTACTCCTTTGTCCAACCTTTTCAGCTCTCTTTTTCCCTCTTCCTCCTCCTGTCTTTCCTCTTCCTTGGTAGTTCCTTTCCTTCTCCCTTATCTAAGCAATTGCTGCCAACATCTATATTTGGAATAGAGTGGGAACAAGCTATTCTTGTGACTTTACTTTGAAATAACTGAGAGGAGCAGATGATTTTCTTTGAATAAATAGAGGATACATTGAGAAGACAGGCTAGTAAAATCAAAACAGTATCATTAGGGATTACCTGCCCAGCAGGTTAATTTTTCCCAACTCTCAGGATAACTTAATCAGGTGTTAGTTCTTGTTTGCTCTGTTGTAGCTTTAAATCCTCCTTTTGTGCATAGTTCCTCTCTCCAGGTTAGTAACCTGAGGTGCTAACAGAGATCTAGCTCATCACCACAATGTCTGGCTCTCAGACATCAAGAGGAATGACTGCCACCATCTAAAATCTCAGATGCTAAAATTAGATGAACCTGGTTATATATTTGTTTAACGCCTGAAGTCAATGCCACTGCACCTCCTGATGTAGTCACAGGGTACTGTTACAGAGTCCCACTTATATGGGCTAGCACAGAAATATGTTGGGAAGAACAATTTCCTATCATGCAATATGATTTCTTCATGTCTTCTCACATTAACTCCTTCTCATCACCAACTGTTCCTCATCGCCCCTGCCATTTAAACTGCTGTAAGCAACACATTAACAAAGCTAGCAAGAAACAGAGCTACCCTAACAGGACAGCACAGAATGTATTTCTCCCAGTCTCCCATATTTCTGTGTTTATACAATTAACTCCCACACTGGCAGATCAAACAAGAAATTAGGCCAAATGAGAAAACCAGCATCATGGCTTAGTTTGTGCCATAGGAAGACCCAGGTCTATTTGTCTACTCCCAAGTGAAGCTGGATCTAATAGAACTCTACCCCTGTAATGTGTTAGTGCATCAAACAGCTTTATACAGGGGAAGATACATGAAAATACATGTAGAAAAGTGCAAAGACAAGATCTTTCCTTACAAGTTAAGCATTCAGAGGAGATGGCTATTAATGTTAGACAAGAAACTAGAAAAAAGCAATTCTTCTACCCATTGATGATTTCCTGGCATTTTATAAATGTTCCAGCTAACAGAAATGGTCATTCTGACATGGTACTTCAACCGTTGTGTCTGCAATAATTGTTAATAAGCTCATCTTCTGCCTACAGAATATAAGTCAATACCAGTATCTTAGGAGGGCAAGGCTGATAGAACTCTAATACTTTTCTATCAGACTAATATAAAAGCAGATCAGTCTTCAAGCAGATTCTTTTCCATGTTTACACTACTACTACTGCCACCACACTGCAGATCTTGAATGTGCAGTGTAGATCAACAACAAACAGCCTAAAGCAAAGGGAAAATGAACGACCCAGGCTAAGAAGCAACATCTACTCTCAGCATTAGCAGCAATTCCCAGGAGAGACTGCCAAGTGTCTACAGGCTCCTGTATCTTAAAACTGAGCACAAGGGAATTTGGTGCATGTAGACTTAAGAATGTAATAACATTTCATACTGAATTAAGTGCACGTGCAATGGTTAAGTGCATTTGATTGGTATCAGATGAGTTTTTTTTGATTTTGTGCTGCCACAGAAAGGACATATATTTTATTTATGTGTTCTCAACCCGAGGACAACAGACAAATGAGCTTTGGCATATTTAGAGAGAACTTCTAAAAATGGTGAACTCAGAATTCTCTCCCATTACCTCTCATCCCCTGTCCCATCCCTGCTATGCTGACAGCTTGTAGCTTTCCTCTCAGTCCCCGTGATTCCACATGCTCCATGCAGCTGTATAAAAACTGCAAAGAGCATCTGAAAAATAATCTTTAGTTTAAGGCTCGCAGGGCATTAAGGGCACAGACCTGGGTAGAGGTAATTAGCCCACAGCTAACTGTGGTAGTTAGCCCACAGCTGTACAGCTACAAACAAGTCTGCATTCACTGGCCCAGGACCAGAAACTGCTTCCCAGTCTCTCAGGAGTGCCAATGTGTCTTTGATTTTTACTATCAAGCAGATATAGATGTGACCGTGGCTTGGTTGCAACTAAATCATAACTAAACCCCGCTGAGATGTGCACCCCAACCTCCCTGGTCTGGACAAGCTGAGAAAATGAGCATTTTCTGAGCCTTTCTAGCATCACTTAGAATGGAGGGAATTTTTGTACCCAGAGTTGGAGTCCTTTCCCATAGTATGTGATGTGCTGGATTCAGTCCTCTTTTCTGTTTAAAAGCATCTCAGCCCATTTCTTTAGTCTTACAGGACAGCACCCAAAACCATGTTTCAGAGTCACTCTCAGTGCCTCCCCATGTCTTTATGATTAAGGTTTTGGGCTTTATGTGAAGTGAGCCAGCTGCACTGCCTTCATATTGGGGGTCAGAGTACTTGCCTGGAGAAGAGCTTGAGATCCAACAGGAAGACACAGCTTGTGTTCCAATTTCTGCACTCCAATATCATGCAGGTCGTGAGGAGCCAACAGGCTGTGCATCTGTAGAAAGGTGAGTGAGAAAACCCTAAGTACTGCATTACAAATAGTTAAAACCACAACCTGCAAGCACTCTCCAGGCATCCAAGGAGGGATAATCACTGTTGCCCTACCCACCCCACAGCCTCCAAAAGGACATGGGAAAAGAAGGTGTGAAGAAAGAGCTGCTCCACACAGATGATGTTTTTTACCTTAATTCATAAGAGATATCAAAGAACAGGAAGTATTCACCATGAGATGTACAATAGAATCTCCTTAAAGCTAGGCTGAATAATCATAGAACCACAGAATCAAAGAATCAACTAAGTTGGAAAATACCTGGGAGATGATCAAGTCCAACCTATAATAATAACCTATGATCACAACCACATCATATTCCATGCTGTGATTGAGGACAGCACTTGTGCTGGTGCACACTAAAAACACCATCTCTGCCACATGCCTGGACAGCCTGACCAGGCCTGCCATGGACATTGCAGACTTTTTGATAAGCACAATTATTGAAACACAATTTAAAGTTGACAACGTGTCTAAAAACACACACAATGTCAGAGGAGGAATGAAATGTTGCTTCCCCCTCCTTCCCTGATCTCATTACAGGCTAAGGAAAAATAATGTATGGAGAATAATACTTCACCATCTAAAGAGTTTTTCTGGTTTCTAAATCTAGTGAAGAGTCATTGTATATTTTGACAGAAAAATGGATCAAAATAATAAAGTGAATACAAAATTATATTGCTGTCAATAATTTAATTTACACAAAATAGCACTGTGACATGGTAATTGTTATATATGATGCAGCATTCAGTATAATATTTGGAGAATGCATTATAGAAAGTCAACATTTAACTACTAAAATCAACTTACATAATCAAAGCTGTCAGAGAAACTTTACAGTTTTATATTAATTTGAATGTAATTTACTATAGAGGTGTCATTCTTAGAGGTGCTTACAATAGTTAATGATCTCTGCTCTTCCATTATAAAATCCTATTTTCAAAGGTTCATCACTTGGTTTTAAGAACACTGAACCCTTCGGCACGTTTTCCTTTTCCTTACAAAAACTCTGTTAGACAGTTTAAACTATTCTCTCAGAGCAGATAGTGTGGTTGCTTTCCAAATTAATTTTGAGGATTTGCTAATTTGCTGCTTGCCACCCTGGGATTTCAGAAAAATAAGGGTACTTTGCAGAGGAAGTCATTACAGTTACATTTTCTTCTTCCATTTTCCTGAGCATGTTACCCCTCAGACCATTTTTCTTTCTGAAATATATAAGTATCTTCCAATATTGCATCCAAGTCTTCTCTCTTTCCTGTTTTGCTGCCTTTAAGCTTTCTTCCAGGTCCTTCTCCTCATCTCAGACTTTGACTCCCAGCTCTGTTCTGTGTCTTCTCACAGATGTCCACATTTATGCTGGCAACTGCTACTTCCAGGGCATCTGTCAGTCCATGGCTCTCCTGGCTGCAGCCTGTCAGCCTACAACTTTTTTCAAGGTGCAACCATAATTCAGTTTTCCAACTCATTATAAGTCCAACAAGTAGCTTTGCTCTAGCAAGTACATTTCTCTCCCTAATCTTTCAGGCTTGATTCCTATCAGACATTAAGCCATCAACTCACCCAGACCTGTTCTGGGTTGGTCGGTTGGTGATTTCCAGTTTGCCAGCCCCAGGAAATATGCAGCCCTGAGGCATTAAAGCTCTTTCTCCCTGCCCCAGGCTTTATGCACAGTGGGTAGGACATTGCAAATCAACTGCCCACAAATACCTTGTGCAGGTCATTTCCAAAACCAGAATTTGAAAGGCAGATTGTCAAAACAAAGCTATTACCCATAATAAAACTAAACTAAATAATTACCTTACTTCAGTAGACCTGCTCCAGTTCATGGGTCTAGTTTTCCCAAATTCTGCTCAAATTCACTTCTTTTTCATCCATGTCATCTAGGTGTCATAGATCCCTTAGCTTTCTGAAACCTCAGTGTTATTAGACCAGACTCAACATGCACAACTGCATCCAAAATCTAAATTGTTATTACCACATAAGCATTTAGATTTACACGGATGTAGTTTTGTCATTTATCCAGGACCTCTTTATTTTCTCTACAAGGAGAAGAGCTTTTCAAAATATTTGGGATGTTCTATTCTAGCCATTCAATCTTGTTATGTCCACTTTTGTCCATTGCCAAGATTTACCCAAAACGCTTCCTTCCTTTTTTCCATCCGTGTAATTTCTGTGTTTGAAAAAAATGAATATATTACTTTCTAATAATTCAGTGATGGAAGAAGATGGAAATATCCTTTCCATTACACACACTGGAAACAAGATTTGCAGTTTCAGACCAAAAAAATCTGTGGCTTACCTATCATGTTATTGGAGGTGGAAAGAGAAACTGTTTCATAGATGCCATGTTGTGATGATGGACTTGATTCAAGGGAAATGTGCTCATATGTTGACTGGATAGCACTGGTGACTGACTCAGCAAGATAGTTTGACTAGGACAGATAACAATGATAACACTGGGAGTATTCTATTTGACCTTTCAGATTCATAATTTAGTGATACAAAGAAACTCTAGAAATCACTTTTCTTTTTCCCAGTGGATATCCATCTGGACACAAGAAGAATTAGTGTCTGAATAAATTATTTTATAGAGACATTTGACACACTTCAGATTTTTATTCTGGTTTTGGAAAAAAATCCTAGAAGATTGACGATAGCATGGACTACTGTCTGAAAGCTCTGGATGTTATTTCATCATTCTTTGAGGAAACAGAACTGGAAGATAAAACTTTAACACTGTCAGAAAAGTCAGCAACTGTATGGATCTCTTCTCTGCGGGATGAATGGGACCTGACAAACACAGGAGCATAGAGGATGATCTTCCAGACTGGATGATAATTCTTCCATTTTCACTGTCCCTTAAACGAATCCACCAAACCCGTTTATCTTCATTCAATATTTTTACTCCTTGAATCTCAATGAAGAGGTTTTCCTCTGATGTAGGTAGTCTGTTACCAAATGCCTGCTCTCCCGAGGTTGACGCCCACTTCATTCAAGTATTCCTGGTGCAGCGGGGATGTTAGTGGCTACTGGCTTGCAGCCAACATCCCACACGTTTCCTCCGCAGCAAAAATGCCTTAATTCTGACCCACCGCCTTTCAAGTAGATAGTGAAAAAAAAAAAAAAAAAAAAAAATCAGTCACAAAGAGCTTTGCTTTTATCTGTATTTCCCCTTCAGAAAGAGCTGAAAAAAAACTTCAGATATTGTTCTTTTCTTTTTCAAGGTCCACGGTCAGCAAGGGTGAGGCTTGGTGCTGCTGTTAGAGCTTGTGCCACAAAAGAAGCTAAAGGCACTCCGAGAGTGTGTTTGTGGATTTGGGTAGAGGAGTTTTAAACAGGGTAACTGCCGAGGGGCTGGAGCAGTGCCTGCCGTTGCACCAGAGGCTGCATCCAGCACCTCTCCTGCTCAGCAGCTCTCCTGAACACCATTCCTTCTGAAACTGCCACCTACTGTGGGAGCTTGTTTTTCTCAGGCAGGGCACTGAAAAAAGATCAGAAGGGACAGTAGTTTTTGGCTCTCAGCTGAAGTTTCCCATCCTCATCACAGATAGGAAGAACACTGCTGACTTTACGTGAAGCTGGGGCAGTGTGTGCCAAGCCCAGCGCATGAACGAGCAAGAGGAACTTGTCCGTGCTCACAAAGCGGGCACGCTGCAGGCCTGGCGTGGCCACCACCAGTGGCTTTGAGATGTGAGCAGTTATGCAATGCACACCCATTCTTAGACCCACAAAAGCCAAACACATAAATGGTTTTAAGACCAGTGCACAGAAAATGGGATATAGTGAAACAAAGCTGTCCATTTCCTATCTCCAGTGCACATAATCCTACGGGAAAATAACACAAATACATCTTATATTTGGAAATCTGGTCAAGCAGAGGTGAGGAGAGGTCCAGCAATGCTTACAGGGGAATGTGGAACCCAAAATTACAGCACGAGGAGCGCTGGAATCAGAAAGCAGGGAGAAAAAGGCTGGCAAACCATTGAGTTCATTTCCAATGGTGTTGTCAGGATGCAAGAAAGATAAACTACTCTCCAAGCTAATGTTATGTAGTGAGAAATATCTGAGGGAAGACATTAAGAAATAGATATAAATCAAAAAGATACCATGAAAGAAAACCCCAAAGACAACTACAATCTGGGAAAAATCACCAAGTGGAAGGCAGATGGCCAAATCTTGTGTACAGATATAATCTACTTGATTCAAAAGAACAAGAAAGTCAGGATGGCTAGAAAGAAGAGAGATAATTAAATGGAGAGAAAGGAACTAATTAAAGAAATAATTAATGCTGACCTTGCATAAATAAAGTTTCAAAGATTGCACACATGCTAATTTGAGGAGTAGCATGGCTAGAGGTATGGAGACAATTAAAAATATTCACTCCTCTATACCAGGGATAATGGTAGAATCTGAATGGAGATTAAAAGTATTTGGTACTGTTCCAGTGGATTATGATCTTGGAAAAATAGCATGAAAACAGATGTGGTAATATACGGAATTTAAGGAGAATAGAAAAATGTACAGATGAACCCAAGGAACAAAACTAAAACAGTAAAATGAGCGTAGGTTAAAACACAAGCTGCAGAAAACTGACAACAGGAATGACTTCAGGAAAAAAAACCTAGTATAGGTAAATTGGATAAAACAGAGGAAAGGCTGGCAGCCATCATCACCATGACACTTGCATTACATATCATTTCCAAATGCAGAGTCCAATCTGGGAGAAGGCAAGAAGCAGAATATGCTCTTTATAGGGGGAAAAAATGCCTTCTTTCTTTTGTAAGTTCCTGTGTCAGTAGCCATTTTATAGGGCTTCCAATCATGGCATATCAACTGAAAACCAGATCATTTTCTAAAGCATCCACCTTCCCAGAAAAAGATTTTCAAGTTGACTGTGTACAGTCCAGCTGCTGCTTTTAATCTTTCCCTGACAACAGTAGTTGTTTTATTACTCTGACAGTCATTTTCAGCCCATGAATAGTACCACAGTCCTTGTAAGATAGGAAAACTCTTTTGATCTATAATTTCATAAGGTTTAGCAATGGACAAAGGATTTTTCCGGTATACTTGATCACACACTTGCTGAAGTTCAGGCCTAGAGCCAGTAAAAATGCACTGAGCTACCCTTTTGGAGATACACAAAAATCTTTCACAATTCATCACAATTTTTGATAAATAATGACTGCCAGAAAAAAAACCCAAAAAACTTATTACAAAAATATCATTTATTAATAGAAAGTTAAAAATCAGGTTACTCCTGAAATAACTTTGATACATTGCTACAATCACTTTTAACTGCCCTACTGTTTTACTGTATTATGATCTATAGGATAGAAAATATGGATGCAAGATAGGCATAAGCGCAAAAAAGTAAGGTATTTCAAGCTGTCTGTAATAGCTAAGAGAAACTGGGAGAAAACTCAGTCAGACAGAGTAGCTTTCCAGCATAATAACTTGTTCTCTGCTCTACAACTAAGAATTGTCTATTTTTGTGCAGTCGGAAATACTGTATAAACTCTAAAAGAAAATATATTTCCAAACAAGACTAAAATGCCATTCAACAACCATTCAGAGTGAAAAAGCAATTGAAAATTTAAAAATCTGTAATTTTTATTAGTACAGGCTGCAGTACTTTGAGCACTTAAACATATGTTAAACTTCTCACACATGTGCATCCCATTTTCTTGTCCTATTCCTATTGGAACACATTCTGCTTTTCCTTATGTATAAAGAATTAAACCAGAAAATGTTTCTGATATTCTGAAGTGTAAGGACAGTGTTTCCAGGAGAGCCATTAATCTAGCAGCAGTCAGCTGAATATATAGCTACCTGTGGGGAATATTTAGATAAGGTGCTGCATTGAAGTCTAACTTCTCTGAATTCCATTCTTTGAAAATTTTACGTCCATTGGCGTAGCCAATTTCCATAAAGGCATTCCTTTCTAAAAATCCACACCAGGCTTAAAGTTTA
This sequence comes from Taeniopygia guttata, assembly GCF_048771995.1. Taxonomy (NCBI): domain Eukaryota; kingdom Metazoa; phylum Chordata; class Aves; order Passeriformes; family Estrildidae; genus Taeniopygia; species Taeniopygia guttata. The sequence goes on along the minus strand of NC_133031.1, from coordinate 7,536,147 downwards.
AAGAGGAAAAAGAAACAAATCTCTTTTTTGCTGGATGCAGTTAGAAATCGGTCATCTTCATACTTAGACTGATCAGAATGAAATTAAGGAGGATTAAAGGATAAACAGGAGTTACTCTTCCACTCCCTGCACAGTTCAATTGTTGATGTCGGTAGTATTCCTCAAGTAAGTATATTTCAGTTAACAAAAACAATGGATTTCATACCTTTTGCTAGTCAGCTTCTGTTTAAAATCTCTTGAAATTTCCACAGAATTCCCCAAAATCACATTTTCTGGCAAAATACCAACCTGACTTCTACAGTCTAATGTTCAATACACAACTACTTTGCCTCAGTGTTTTCAGATAAACCACTTAATTTGATTCCATTAAATTATTTTAACAAAATATTGAGATGCCTCTGTAATTACTAAAAAAAAAAAAACATAAGTTCCTCAACAATCAGCTAAAACTGACCCCAATGTCACTGACCTCAAGAAATCAGCTGTCAGTGCAAGCAGAGATCTTAACTTCCGTTTCTCTCGTTTGTCAGATCTCTAAATGAAAGGCTCTTCAAAGGGTTATCTTTCTCTAAACACTTAAAGTTGTATTTTTAGCCCCACTGTTTTGGAATAATGCATAGCTCTGAACTTTGCAGATGCAAGATTATTCTTTCCATTCTTTCCTTCAGATTAGGAAGACTCAGAAGAAATAATTTGGACATTGTTGTTTGCTAATTATGTTAAGAAGTGCCTACAGTACATCAACCTCTTGTATCAGACCATGCTTGGAATTAAAACTTTCTCAGCATTTGCTCACTCAGTCTTGAGTAACTGAATTATTCCCAGCCATTACCAATTCTTGGACTTCCCCTTTGAGACCTCAGTCCACTACACTGGGAAAGATACACTTACTGCAGGGAACATGGCCACAAGTTACTGCATCCTTCCTGCCACATCTTGCAAAATGCTTAAGACATTTTGCAACAAAAATGAATGAAAATTTGAAAGCACAAGCAGAGCTGTGCTCTGATAATCCATGCAAACTCCAGTTCATGTAGGTGTCAGCTCTGAGTCCTGTAAATAACTAAGAGGTCTGTCTGGCTCCAAGCCCTACTGAAGGCAAAAGCAGTTCCTCCCCTCAATCCTGTAAGGTGCAGGTGTTGACTGCTCCCAGCACAGCAATGCCTGGGGAGCTTCTGCTGCCCCAGACTGCCATGGTGCAGCAGATCATTGCAAGTACAAGGCAGCAGCTCTACAAGCCTGCAAGAACTTCATGCAAATGGGACTGGTTATGTTTTAGGGGGTGCAGAATACCCCACCAGGACCATTTTGTTGTCTGCAATCATGTTTATTTAACTGATGATCTACATCTGAAAAAGCATCAACTTCATAAGCAATTATTCATCAAAAACTTACCTCCATGCTTTCTGTTTCCAACACTGACTTTCAGGATATTTCATCTAATAAATCTGAAGTAGACATGAATAAACAAACATGGTATTCTAATAGCTTGTTAATTCTGCATCAAGACACATGATGTTAGATGTACACCCAGTACTGGAGCTCATGGAAGATCAGTGTGCAAAAAAGGAAAGATTATAATCAGAATAATGATATACGATCAGAAACCTCAATTTGTTTTAGCTTTATCTGTTTTGGATGTTTTGACTGAAAATTGTATTAATAATTTCCAAGTTGTGACTAAGTGATTTAAAATATGATGTCTCCATATGATATTTCAACATTCTGCACACTGTACCTAAGAACAATCAGACTGAAGTCTTTCTAATGCACTGTTGTGTCTCTGTTCATTTGTAAAATACAGCTATTCTCTCATCATTCTGTGTGGGACAAGAGAAATACTAAAGATCTTTTTGCCATAGAAGATGAAGAAAGAAAGAAAAAAGGGAAGTTTTCTTCACAACAGCAAATAAAGGACCCAATCTCTTGGCATCAGTTCACTGTCTCAAATCATCTCTTGGAGAAGGAGACAAATGCTGTCTTCTGAATTACAGTCCCAGTAGAAACTTTTCTGCGTAGCAAAGCAAATCAGAAACATAAGGCCCTCATTAGCAGAAGCAGCTTTGCCAGGAACAGAATAGTGACTGGGAAATCATCTGATTCCTGGACATCCAGCATTTCAGCCATCAGCCCCAAAACAAAAGGAAGGGGAAGGCCAAGGGCTCTGGTACAAAACTATGCTCATAAGGACTCTGCTGCCAAACTTTTTCCAGGTACTTGTAGGACAGTATCTGCTTTCATTTAGGTTCAGCACCCTTAAAACTCCTCACCTTCCTCCTTGATGTGAGAGCAACTTCTGCAGTAAGCACATTTCCGTACCTCTTCCTGAGGAGGAGGGATACTTGTCTTCTCCTGGCTTCAGTGTCTGAAGTATCTGCCAATATTGGTGGATGTTGGTACTGCTGTACCAAGAGGTCTGTGGCAAAATGCAGGTTGGTGTTCTCTCAGTTTATTGATAATGTCAGAAATTGTACAGCCAAGTAATGACTTGCATAGAAAACAACACCCTTCTGCCTCAATCTCTGACATTCTTGCAGCAATCAGTCCTGGGCAGGGTGTTGCAGCATCATTCCAACTTTTGGCATAAGCACTGTCAATTGCCCTTCCTCCCAGTTCCTATCCTTTCCCTCAAATCAGAAAATGCTTTGCGTTACTGGAGATAAGGAAGCATCCTCCTCTGGTTAGAGATGCTCTAAGTATACAAGGAAAAGAATGAAGAATCAAAAATATGTTTAGCACTTTTATAGGTTATACATACATACACACACATATATATGTAATTTGTATGGACCTAGCTTCTTATCCAAAATTTCTTACATGTAAATAGGGGAGCATTTGGATTGTGGTTTGGGGTAGGTATCTCCTCATGCAAACATATGAGGCTACATTACAGCTACAAATGTTTCTTTTCAGCACTTAGCACTGTAATAGTATGTAACTATCTGGGCAAGCCCTTTACAGGTGATGTTCTTAAACCTTGAGTTAGTTTATTAGTGGTGCTATACTAAATTGACTGAAACAGTTAAACCTAATGCATTTTCTATGAGCAGTTTCCAAAGAGAGAAAATTATTGTCCTAATAAGTATTGATAAACTGAGTATCAGTATGAAGCAAAATTTTCAGCAAATGAGTTAATATTGAGACACATATTATGACCTCTTGGAAAAGAGAGTATAGATATTGGTAACAAGCTTCCAAAGCAAACTGGATATGTAGCGCTGACGGATTTTTCTTTTCATCAATAAATTGTGGAGGAAATTGCAGAATCAATATTAATCTTGCCCTTTGACGCTTCTTGCTGTGAGATTTCATTTCATTAATATTCATTGAAAGAAGAGGTTTTAAAAACCAGAATGACCTGGATCCCCAGTGGTGAAAGGTGAAGTGGGCTGTATTTGGAATCGCCTCTGCAGAAAGGGAACACCTCAATAAATGCTCTGCGTGACCGGTTCTGACAGAGGGTTGTGTATCTGCCAGTGCAACCTACATTTTTTACGCTAGCACAAGTAAGAATAAATATTATCTCCCCTCATGTGACAGACCTTTGATAAAGCAGAATTGGCCTGGTTGATTAGGAGTATGTGTCAAACACAGATAATGGGGGAATCCCATTCAGCAGCAGCACAGCACCTCAGCAACCATAACAAGGCAAATTTAACGAGCCTTCTGTTTTTCAAGAGATATTAATTGCAGTCCTGTCACATAAGATACAATTCAAGATAAAATACATAAAAAGGTGGGGGGGATTGGATTTCATTCCATTTTTGTCATTATTATAAATTTTCTTTCAGGACCATGAATCTTACCACTGCTGATCTGAATACCCTAGATGGCTGGCACACTGCAGTAGAACAACATTTATTGTTACGAGTTCTGTGGAACACCAGAAGAATGTCAGGTTTTCTGCTGAATCTTTCTACCACTATGATTTTTATTCTACCCTGCACATTTTGTTTGCTTGTTTCTTTTCTAAAAACACAAAAAGCAGGCATCCAGTCATGGGTCTCCAACAACAAGGATGCTTCCTCATGTCTCACCAGTACTATCAAGATTTTATAAATGGTTCTGCAAATATCCCATTTGATACTTCCTCAGTGATGCTCCCAGGCTTACAGATAAATATCCATCCAAGAGTTGTGTTGGATTGATGTACAAATTATCTTCACACAAGTAAATCAGAATTCCCAGTTCAGTGTTTCAATAGTTGAATCTCCACTCAGTTGTCATAATTGATAAAATGTTCTTTCTTTGTGCATGACATAAACTTTGTACTGCCAATGCATGTGCTCTCAGGCCAGGCTCCAGTCAAGGGAGAAGGTGAAGCTGCCCTATGCTGGATGCTGCTGCCTGGCAGCAAGGATGCTCTGCCACACTGCATTTTCACCTGAGTCAGATCAGCTACAGGCTGACCCCCTGGATGTGGCACATGCTGAACAGTGGGTGCTGCCTGCATGTGCATTGTGGCCCTAAACAGGTCTCAGCCACCAAGCTGCTCATCTTCTTGTATTGAGGATTTTCCATTAAAATTAATTCTAACAAATACATTGTCATTTTCATGGATGCAATGTGCTTCTGAATGAGATCTAAGTTGTCTTCTAACAGTGCATACCTTTGTGATGAAACACTGACTGCAAAGTTCCAATGGCAGTATATTCAACCCTAAATATTCCCAAATTATATCAAAAATATGAGAAAGAGAAATTTAATCCTTACTCCTAATCCCAACACGAGGCTAGAATAGTTCAATTTCTTTAAAGATACTGCAACAGCAGCTTTGCAGAGAATTTTTTTGCTAAATAGAGGAAACTTAAAGCTGTTCATAAAGCTGTTCATACCTGTTGTACTGGCAGTGCCAAGAACTCCAAAACCATAACATGTATCACATATAAATATACCTTGGTCATCAAAAGGTTGATTTTCTTCTCATGACTGAGAAGGAAATAGATGGGGAAAAAAACAAAGATGGGCTACTTTTTCTATAAAATATGTTAATGGCATTATTTTATTTTTCAGCAAGAAGCAAGGATGCCCACAAATACAGACTTTTGGGAATATTTAGCATTTATATAGGTCCTTACATGTGAGTGTGAGAGTTTACCTCAGACTGTTTAGGACATGAAAAACACAATGTCTACAGCTGCTTGCTTATGAAGTTCAGGCAAGCCCAGGCTCACCAGCAGAGTGGTTATTTTAAGGGACTTTGGGTGACACTTCAGGCAGCTTGTAATAAAACCTTCCTTTCATACATTGGTGCTAGCAGTAAGGTTCACCATTTTCTGCTCAGAGCCTGCGTATTCAGGAAACATGGAACTGAAATTCAGCCAGGCACACACATCCTCCAGAACTGAAAGCATGGTCTGTCAGCCAAATGACACAAAACACTAAAACACACGTTTTAAAGTCTGTCTTACTCAGCAAAACATTTGCATGCTTTTCGACACATCTCCAATGACAGCATTTCCTAAATGCTATCCTCAAGAAGTGAGGCCTCATTTAGCCTAAAGATGCAATGTACTAACCTGAATTCTCAGAATTATATGGGAGTCCAAATTCATATTTTAAAAGTCCCAGCTGGAGATTATCTGTATTTCAGGAACCATGATAACTTTACAAATCCTGACCAAGGAGTTTAATTTGCTTCTGAAAAGAGGTGCTTTAAAGATGATAAATATACAATTGACAGTAATAGAACCTCAGCATGTAATCCAGTACCTGTTGGGACAGAAAGCAAGTCTGACACTAAAATGAGCAGCTCTTTGCTGCTTGTATGGAAATGCTGAGATCATTCCAGGTGACCCTGTGCAAAGATAAAAGGACCAACGGAGTTTTTATATGCACTATTTTCTGATTGTAAGAAAAAAAATCCTAAATGCACAGATGTGAGAAAATTAACTGGAAAAATTACTGAATAATCATACGATTTGGTGGGGGGGAGGGGGGGTGTTTGTTGTTGCTGTATTTAAAGATTTTCTTTAATAACAAGTATTGATATTGTAGGATGGTGCAATATATAATTTCATACTGTGCACCCTGAAATATCCTGAGATTATTCAGTTCATTTTTCTGAAAACTATTACGTATTATATAAGCTACTTAATTATATACAGGAAGTTATCTTCTAGCAAACCCCTTCCACATTCTGAACATGAAAGAGTACACTAGAATATTGATAGCCCATCCACTATTTTAATGTTGGAAAACATAATCGTTTTCAGTAATGACAGGGAGTCATCAAGAAAAAAGAAAAAAATAAAAGAATGAATATATGAACTAATTTTGATTCTCTTTTGTACTGTCACATGGTGAGCAAATAAGAGCCTCACGTATGTGAAAGCAGCATTTACTCACTCTTGCAGGGAGATCACTTACCCCCGAGCTGGGATGGGCTCTTTGCTGTGACCTTTGTGAAGCCGCCCCCGCTGCCCCGCAGTTAACACGTTCTGAAGACCCTCCTTTGTCTCTGTGCCTCTGGTCACATACTAGCAGCAGGCTCTGCTACAGTGGAATTAATTAAACAAACTGCTCCAAGCTTTAATCTTTTATACAGCAGCCAGTGCAACAGAAACTATCTCATGAGTCACGTATTTGTACACATCCAGCAGACAAAATACATGTGTGAATGTGATCTACATGCCAATTGATATTTTCACCCTGTTCCAGGATAGCTGCTTCCTAAACCAACCAACCATGAGTGAAAAAAAAACTACAAGGACAGATTTGTCCTCTTACATTGAATTCAATGATCATGGTAAAACCCGCAACAACACAGAAAACAAATCTCTCAGTATACAGAAAATTTCAAACTCACCAGCATAGAACTAACAGACAAACACCTAGACTTCACTAGATCAGGGTTAAAATGCCACAAAGTGGTGTTCTCCCACCCCACAACCTGGGCAAGGAATGTGAGATGGTATCAGATGAAACCTAGCATTTTTATATGGGTTTTCCAGGACATCTGAAACCCCTCAGGTGAGCACGTTTTGACATCCTCTTGGCCCTTCAGTTTGCTCTCCCTGCATGGCACCAGCTCTTGGGGCCTCTACAAACATCAAAAACTCACAGGAGCACCTGGTGCAAGGTGACGGCTGCAACAGATAATGTCTTGTTATTGATTTATACACTCCAGCCTTCTAGCAAACATCTCCAGTTATCAGTTCAGGCCAAACCCTTCCTTCCTTCCTAAAGTAAGAAATTAGTGTCCAGGTTAGCACTGAAGAACAGCTCTGGTACCCTGGGGTATGAGATTTTACATGAGTTGGGGAGTGACTGTGGAAAATGTTGTTAGTGAATCTCCTCTCTACCGTTCAAGAAAGGCACTTATTATTACCAGAGAAATTAGAATACTTTAAGCTCACTAAGTACTTAAAATGCAACTACTTCAAAAAGACAAACTACAACTGAAGTTTTCAGCAGTGGCTTTCAGAACCCCACCCTCAGCAAAGCAGAAAGAAAAGAAATGGGAGCTCAGCACTTCTCACAAAATAGGGCTGTGTAAAACCCCCAGGCCAAAAATACTCTTCAGAGATCCTCAGAGAACATAAAAGATCAAAACTTCAACCTCAGCCCTGTGTATCTGAATTGCTAATAGATGCTTAGTACTGTCTCCATCTGCAGTATCACACAATGAGGATTAGAGGTAATCATGTTTTTAAGTAAAGGGAGTGTTTCACATTGCCAGAAGCATCTTCAAAACTCAGATTCAGAATTATGATGTAGCATTTTCTGTCTTGCCTTGAACAAGGTTTTCAATGACCAGTTTATGAACAGCTGCACCAATACTGCGTTCTTCTTATGTGCTAAAGAACACTGGGACATTGCAAAACTACAAAGGCTTGTCCTGTCCATTTAACCAGCATGTCACATGGAGACAAAGCATAATGCAGCTCTGTGAAAAGTCCACCCACAAACTTCATTTCACACTATAAGAATGAGGCACTTGAGTTCTCTGTCTTCCTTCTCTCACAGGAGTTCACATGACAGCAACTTAAATATTTTGGCGACTCAAGAATATAGCCTTTCAAAAAGTTACCTGTTTAAAAAAAGTAGTCATAAAAGATACTTCAATATTTCTTTCTTGCTCAAAACCTTTGTATTCAGTTTGTTTTAAAATGCAGATCAGTACTGAACAATAAAATAGAGTAGTTGTCATTGAAGAGAAAAGCTGTATCATGTTATTAAAACCTAACTCTATAGAATTGGAATCCACAGCACTTTGAAATGAATTAAAATGCTATCACTAGAAATATAATTTTTTTATTAATGAAACATAATGTCATAAATTGCAAGCTAAAGTTTAAAAAACACTGCAGTATTTGTTATCAAAGAGGAGACATTTATTTTATCAATTAAACGCATAACAAAACCCCCATTATACTGACACAGCAGTACCAAAAAGGACAACCCCCTTTCCTGCATGCACACTCATGCACACATACAAACACACACTCCTTTTACCCAAAGCTGGCAGAAAAGACCCACAGATCCAAAGGGAGAGGCCAAAGGAGCAACAAACCCAAATATCAACTGTACAAAAAGACATCCCGCAGCAAAGCTGTATTTGGAAGACAGTGTCCTGTTGTTAACATGCTGTGTTCATGGAACTACACAATCATGTAGTAAAAAGAAATTAAAAGTGAAGATTTAAAACTATTATTTTAGGACTCCATTTTCCCCAAGCAGAGATGTAGGAAATGGTGAGGACTGTAGTAAGAGATCAAATATTCCTGGAAGAAGATCTTTATATAAATTATTGAATCATTTCTATTTGGTTTTCTACAGATTTTATAAGCCCCAAAATAACCCTTTTAAGCATTTAATTTCATAACAAATTAATTCTCCGCAATGGGGAACTACAACAAACTTGGAACAATTTTCTTAAATGAAGAGTCAGCTGATGGCTCAGGTTTACCAACACTGCTCATCCTCAGCCTCAGGATTCACTGACAAACTTTGCCACTGATGTCCCCATCCAGCAATCTCAACAAGGCCAACCACCTGCATTTACCTTGAAAAAATGGAAAATATCCTTCAGCCAGGCAAAGGGAGGCCAACAGCTTTACAGTAATACTAGCAATTAGTCCAGTCCTATAACACACATGTGCCATAAACTCAAGATACTGGCAGGGTGGATTCAAGGACACAGATCAGGAACTTTTGACTAAATTAACTTTTTCTGGATGTTATTTCAACAACAGTTACACCCAGAAACCCCTTTACCTATGCAAAATTAGCACAAAATGTGGCAGTAACAGTATGAAGAATACTGACATCAGTTAGTGGTCCTGCTAAGTCATCTGTACATATGCTAAGGGCCCTGCTTTGGTCACTTAGTTTAAGCACAGGCACTGCTCCTTCCATTGGACAAGGATATTTGGCAGATGAAAACCTGCAGGAGTCAAGAGACATGCGCGTTGATTTGGCACAGCCTGGTTTTTGGTAGTGGGGGCCTGCAGAGGCAGCTTCCGTAAGAAGCTGCTAGAAGGTCCCACCACGTCCGACAGAGCCAATCCTCGATGGCTCTGAAGATAGATTCACTGCTGACCCAGTTAGAGAGGTTGGTAATGGCCTGTGATGACATATTTCAGAAGAAAATCAAACCAGCGCCTGCGCAGTTTCTTCCCCAGAGGTGGGAAGGCACTGTGGCCACCACCGCGGCAGCGTGGCCCGTGGCAATACGCTGCCATGGCAGCTGCCATCTCAGGGTGGCCCCTGCCTGCCTGGCCACCCCCAGCCAGCCACGCCGCGGGCAGAAGGAAAGGGATGGCAGCAGCTTCTCCTTCCCGGCCCCGCCTGACGAGAGGCGCTGAGCGGCCCCAGCGCCGCGGCGGCCGCCACTGCCGACAGCGGAAACACGGCGAGCGATTCCCCGGCACGGAGCCTGGCCGGGATCAACTCCTCAGTGCTGCGGGGTCCTGCAGGAACCTTTGAGTTAGGGGAACTTGTTGGCAATGGTACCTACAAGCAGCAGTTTTTCTTCTAGTCAGAGAAGAGGAGCAAGTGAGGACACATGAGAAAACATGGAGGCACCAAGGTCAATGGAAAAGAAAGAAAGGGAGGAGGTGCTCCAAGCATTGGAGCCGAGATTCCTCTGCCAGCTGTAGTGAGGACTATGGTGAAACAAACTGAGCCCCTGTGATGCATGAAGTCCATGGGGGATGCAGAGATTCACTCACAGCCCGTGGGAGAAGTGCTCATGCCAGAGCAGGTGGATGCCAGAGAAAGCTGTGATCTAGTGGGGGACCTGAATGGAGAGAGAGGGCCGCTGCTTCCAGAGACATAGAAAGAGAGCCTTTGCTTCCCAACTAGAGCAGCCTACCCTTAAAAAATTACATCCCATGGACGAGTGACCCACACCACAACACTTTTGGGACTACTGCTTGCCCATGGGAGAGACTTCACAGCACAGCAGAAAAAAGACTCCTCTCCCTGAGCAATCGGAAAAAGATCTCGAGTGAAAACTGACCAAAACCCCTGGGCCCTGTCTCCCTGTACTGTCAATAGGAAGAAGGGAGCGGCTGGGTGGGAAAAAATGTGTTTTAAAGGCTTATTTTACTTCTCATTATCTTCCTCTGACTCTGTTAATAATAAATTTACTTAATACCTTTAAATGTGAACCTGTTTTGCCTTTAGAATGCTCTTCTCCCAGTCCTTAACTCATGAGCCCTTCATAATTTTTTTTCCCCCTCTCCTCTGCCCAACTGTAGCAGGAGAGGGTAAGTGAACAACTTTCATGGGTGTCTCGCTTTTGGCCAGTATCAAACCACAGCAGCATGCCAGTCCTCATAGCCAGGAAAAAGAGCTCATTTAAACGTCAGGACTAAATGAGGCCTTTTAAGACCCATCTCTATGACATGCAGGTGAGGACAATGAAGTTACCATAACAAACCTTGCACAGATGCAGCTGGAGCAGGGTGTGGCCTTTGGAGCCCTCTGAAATCTGCAGACAGCCAGATGGGAATAGGGTAATCCCACTCTCAAGGAAAAAAAACAACAACAACAAAAAAAAAAAAAAAAAAAACCAAACAAAAAAACCAAACAAAAAAGAGAACATTGACATTACCAGGTGCAGCTTTAAGCAGGTGCCAGTCTTCCTCAGCTGAAGTAATTGAACAGAACTTAAGGAATGAAAAACAGCTTACCCAGGTACTTCTGAAAAATTAAGCTAGAAGATTGTGATGGGAATAGGATAAATGACAGTTCTGTTGCCTTCTTAGGAATTCTTTTGGAAAACAAACCAGTGTGAAAAATCAACAAATTAATCACTGCTGAGCTATTTTCCTCATGACTACATGACCTACACAATTAAAGGAGGGAAAGTGTTTCTTTGCAGCCAGGCTGTTGAGAAACTACCCTGCAAATAAGAACACTCTCTCTATCTTCATTGCAACAGGTCTTGACATTGACTTTGTCATGTTAATTAGCCAGATTCAATCCCAGTATTTGCTTGAATCAAAGCAACAAAGATATATGAACATCACCATCAGGTAATGAAGCACAAATGCATTGCCGGTCAGTGGTACCCCTGTACCAGTTACCTTCTCATTTTGGAAAAAAAAAAAAAAAAAAAAAAAGAGGAACCTTTGGAGAAAGAAAAAACACCACTGAATAATTTAACAGAACATATTTCTCAAATACAGCAAGCTCTAGTGTTATCACAGCCAAAGAAAACTGGCAGAGGATTTGGCTGTAGCAAAGACACTTGTCTAAGTATGAAGTTTCCCATACTGTGAGTTCTGAGATACTGGGCATCACTGTACCCCTGTTTGTGAAGGGTTTTGAAGCAGGGGAGCAGAAGAAATTACAGCAGCCTATAAATTGGAGCCAACATGCTTACAAGGACTATATGCTGCACATTAGTGTCTGCAGAAGATGCATAGAAGCAGACTGAATGGGTACACAGGGACATCTGCCAAGCCAAGCACAGAAATAATAGAAAAATCCAATATTGAATTCTGTGTGTTTTTTATAAGTACCTTGATGATAGAGGCCCCAAAGACAGGAAGAAGTAGCATCACTTTGTAAATATGATTTTGATGCCTTTGGAAGACACTGGAGCAGTCCAAAAAGCTTGGGGAGCGCTTTCACCTACCTTATTTTACCTCTTTCTCACATACACACTCAGTCTCAAACTGCTTTACAGCCAGCTACTTATGTGCCATGTTTGAGTAGATATGTAATAGAACAGGACTGTTCCAAAGAGAGAAGGAACATGCATGAAGATACAAAAGGGGGTTGCAGGGAATGGGCATTAAATACTCTGTGCAGGCTTGCCTTATCTCCTGGGCTGCACTTTCTCTCAGAAGCTGAAGACCTGCTTTTTCTTCCTACAGCTCAGGGTGCTGAAATTCCAGCAGGAATACAGCATCAGGCTGTATTTTCCAGAACACCACTGCTGCCCCACCTCCTTTCCTGAGGTAAGATATGCCTTTACTACTGATTAATTGATTCCTAAGAGCATGAGAGCTGAACAATATATACATTTACACAAACTATACTATATAGTGCGTGAAAGCAAAGCAAAGCTTTGAACCCAAGGCAGCAGCCTCTGAAGGAACCAGATGGGCCCATGAATAGGTGGAATTACAGGTCACAGAGTTACAGTGGAATTCAGCATCACAGTGTGCATCTCTGACAAAGTTTTCACAAAAACTATGTCAAGGTAACAAGGGTTTATGAAAGTAAAACCACCAACAGCATAGCAATGGGCAAGAAATTTGATTGTAACCTGTAAATCTAACATCAAAGGTCTTACAAGGCCACTGATGGTAGGTGGACACAACATAAATGCAATATCGTATGCCTAATATAAACATCTGTCTTAATCTCTTCTTTCACATGCATAAGTAACTCATACTGAATGTAAATGTCATATATCTAGTAAAAAATTCATTTATAATCATCTTAAAATGTATTTTTATAGTATTTTTTAAAGGTCAGATAATGCAAAGAAGAAGAGATAAAAAGGATACAAAGGCTTACCTAGGTGATGATTTGAGTATCCTACTGATAACTTATATAACATAATGGTGTTTATTAAAAAAAAATAAATTAACAGTATGTAAGTGAGAAAGGATAAGTAGTGTGACAGGATCAAGACTAAAACTCAGGAAATTCCCATTAAGGCAGTTCATCCCAAGTTTACCATTGTATAAAACAGCATAAGAGAGTTTACTCTTGGGTATACAGCATACAAGTATATCAAACAGCTATAACATAAAAGTATAATATTCTCTTTCCAGTACAGATGTGTTAAACCATTGGCTTTGGCTCCAGATGTGATTTTCACTCCCACTAGACTCTGGGAAAGGCCACATCCTATGTTTTGAACTTGTCATTTCGGGACATAAAATGAGAACTAGTTATGAAATTCACTTTCCAAAACCTGCAGTAGCCAGCATAATAGGAATTCTGAATTTACAACACTACCTCTATTCTATAGCTTGTTGGGCAAGCTTGACTTCAAAAGTTGAAGGTTAGGCCAGGACAAGCTGGGCCTTCTGATGTACGTGTGACAGTGTCTGGTGTCAAGCAGCCTTATGCCTTAGACAGGCCACACTTTCAAAAACTGCTTTCATTTTCCCTCCACCCCTAGAGAGCACATTAAATGCACACACACCATGGAAAATTCAGCTTAGCAATAGAAGTTAACAAAACATGAAAAGTTATTACTGGTAAGCCCCTAACAGGAAAAATACCATCTTTCCCCTGGCCTTCTTAATGCCATGCTGGTGTATACACATGGACATATATCTAAGATAGTTTAGAACAATTTAAAAATAAATGTTTGCCTCTACTTTTTATGTGTTAGCATGTTTGTGACCTACATTACAGGACTGATAATTTGAACAATCCAAGAGGATCTTTGGGGAGGGAAGAGCAAGATGTGCTAAATACAGTGTATATTTACTATCTGCATAGGGGTTTCTCACACCTTGTCAGATCTTCCTTCTCAGTTCTCATTTGACACTGTCTCTATGATCTCAGGTTGTTGGAGTAGGTAAGAGACACAGCAAACAAATTATTGACACATTGATGCATCCCCAGAAACTACTATTCCCACCAGATTTCCAAGAACATTCCTGAAAGGCTTAGTCTGAAAACCAGATAAAATATTTTAAACAAGAAGAAAAAATGTTTGTTGCCTCCTTGTAGCCTGGGCAGGCTCTAAAATAGCTGTGCTTGGGCCTGCTGATGGAAGGTTGTTCCCTGGCTGGTGTTTAGTCCCTGGCAGCCTGAGGAATGACTCAATGGTGCCATATCCGGGTCCAAATGTCTTCATTGGTGCAGATATGTGGCACAGCAAAATACCACTGTGTTTGTCCCACCTTACAAACTGTAACCGAACTATTCAAGTTACTCCTTCTAGCCTTCAGAGCAACCCATCAAATCAGAAACTTATGGATGGTAAGGGTTTTGTCCAGGGAAGAGAACTGGAAATAAACACTGGAGTCAGAAAGGCATTTTCCCCTTTTTATTGCTATCTACTACCACTGCAACGACCTGGGACATTTCTGTGGCTCTTGTTTGGTGGCTTTTGATATTTTACACTAATGATCTCTATTTCATAAGATGGTGCTAGAAAGTTTCATTCCTTTGGAAGAGAAAGAGGAAGCTAGATGGATATTTTGTCCAGTCAGAACTACAAGAACTTGGCAAGTTTGTTGGCATAGAATGACACATAATTATATAATTTTTGTTAATTTTTAAAATGTTACACTCAAGGAGAAAACATACTTTCAAAGAACAGTCTCAGATACTACAGGGAGAGAAAGACAAGTATATGAACAAGGAGAAATATATAGAACCTGAAAAGCCACTTGAGTAAATTTACTCACAGGATCAGTCCCACAAACCAGTTCCTGAACTGCCTATTTGTGGTTCACATGCAGGCTACTTGGGAAACACAGATAACAGCTAAAATATTCTTCCCCAAAACTAGCCAAGGATCTTTGTCTCCTGGATGAGGTTTAAGCTTGTGCTGAGCTCTTAAAAATTACAGCGATTATTTTCAACAAAAGAATTATATGAAGAACAAAAATTAAAGGTAGAAGGAAGATCCCACATGCCTGTAATTCCAGATATAAAATATTTTTCTTTTAGAAAGGATTCATGTTACAAAACCACCTTAATTTGCTTTGCTATTACACAGTTTAATGTTTTTTTACTTTTTTTTTCACTCACCTTCTGAAGAAAGAAAAAGTAAATGAAAACAAAAAGCTGATAGTGAAATACATTATGAAATATGAAGAATCATGGGACCAACTGACCACTCCAGTGATTAGGAAAACTGTAAACTATTTAGAGAGCAGTTTTCACTGCTCTTCATTAGCGTCTGATTACCTCAGCCATTAACATTTGGCTTTTATTATGATGATTGTGAAATACTGTTCACACTAATGGACAAAAGAAAGTTGACATGGCTATCTTGATTAACTCATCAATAATAATTTGGAATAATTTTTCTCCATTCACTGGATGAATCATTCACATAATAATAATGCACATTGTTGTATAGTAAATTAGCATGAAGATTACCCACCCCTGGGAACTACACTGTACTTCAAAGTATTGCTCAAAAGATATTTCAAATTTGAATTTTACTTAAAAAAAAAAGGAAATATCAGAAACAATGACTTCTTTTTGACTGTTCACTACATCAAGATATACACCTCTCAAGTTATGCAACTGAGCTCAGCCTTTAAGCCACCAGATACTCAATACGTAAAAAAACACACTCCCCACCTATTTGCATTCTTCTTGAGAGAAAGCAAAATTCTTGTTCTTCATAAGACAAATATAAACTTGAATAATAAACTGACTAAAATGAAGTCATCCTTACCTAAACAGATAAGAATATAACCAAAGTCCACCAGGTTCTTTGTGGATCCAGCCTTGCAAACTTCCACTCACATGAGCTTTCATAGGCAATGTGACTGTGAACTCAAACCCTACTCATGGAAGTCAGTCCCATCTCCATGCAAAAAAGCCCTGGCAAGTCAGCTTCTTGCTGAAGATTGTCTGTGCAGAACAGCAGGTGAGGCACTGCTGGCTCTAAGCCAAGCATGCCATGGTTCCCATGGCAGGTGATGACCCACCTCAGCTCTTTGTAGCAGCAATTTTCACATGCCTCAGACAGGTAACTTGGTGAAAATGCAGTGACACACACCTCCTTGCCAAAGCCAACATCAATAGTCCAGATGATTCTCAACATTCTCAGTTCCCTTCTCACTGTGTCTTACTCCACTTCTCCCAGAATCACCACTTCATTTCTGAAAGTGCATCAAGCAGTTGTCTTAACTTTTAGCTCTTTGCTACCTGTTGTAATTGGACCTCCAGAGCTCTGAGGAAAAGCAACCTGCTTCTTTCACCTTCCTGGCTCTACCTATCCACCTGCCAGCAGCAACTACCCTGAGTCAGGTGTTAACAATCCTGTGCCCCTACCACAGCCAGTGACAGAGGGGCAGGAAGAAGGTAAGACAGGGTAGATGTATATATAGCAGCTTCCTAAGCCAGGCAGGGCACCCTTGCACTTAGTAGATGGATTTTTTTCCCATTTTTCTAATTGTTTTTAGAACATGTAAGCCTGTAACAATCCACAGCATTCCATGGTGGTGACTTCCATGGTGGTAACACTGTGGGAAGAAGTTACTACTTTTGCTTGTTTTCAGTCTGCAGCCTGAGGGTGTTTTCTAATGGCTCCTGGGAGTTGTATAGGAGACAAGGAACAGTAATTCTCAATTCAATTTTTTCATGGATTTTACAGCTTTCTGTAATCCCTTCCTCAATTCCCTCTCTTCTGTGCAGAGAAGTGCTAGCCATTCAACTGAACTCACGGTTAACTGCAATGATCAAATTGTTTTTCTATCTTGTTTCCTGCTCTTTTCCTGATATTGTGTGGGTTTTGCCTGCTACTGAGCACTGATTAAATGTTTGCAAGAGCTGTGATAATGCCATCATGACAGTAAGCAGTTCAGAACCCATTACTGTGCATGCAGCATCAGGTGTTTTCCCCATGTACCTTAATTTAATTTAATCTATACTGCATGTCATCTACCTTTTTAATTTCCTAGACATTCTATAGGATGAAACTGTTCTATATATAATTTAAAACCTTCATTCTTTCCATATCTTTAGTTAACTGCCCTAATAATGTCACATCAGTGAATACTCTCACTACACCACCACTCACCTTACAAGTGATTATGAAGATGTAGAACAGCCCTCATTTCCAAAGGACTCTCCTGTGATGTCTCTTCATTGAGCAACCTAATAATTTATTCCTGCTCTTTGTTTTCTACCTTTAATTAACTCCTTTATCCACATTAAGTTCTTCCATCTTTCACAGTTCATCTTCTTTAGGAAGCTTTGGGGAGGAGCCACACTAAAAGTCTAAAACTGGAGAAGAGAAGAAAACCGCTTCCATTTCTTTATCTCCCATTTTCCCTCTTTCAGACATGCATCTCAGT
Organism: Taeniopygia guttata; assembly: GCF_048771995.1. Lineage (NCBI taxonomy): Eukaryota > Metazoa > Chordata > Aves > Passeriformes > Estrildidae > Taeniopygia > Taeniopygia guttata. The sequence continues at coordinate 7,518,679 of NC_133031.1, read as the reverse complement.
TATAATCTGCCACAAAAGCAATCTTTTTTAAGACTGCTGTTTTTTTGTCTTTTTGTAAATGGTCATTCTTAAATAGCAAGTTCCCAGCAGCTGTTATACAAAGTATATATTGGCAACAAAATCACCTAACATAATTTCATTAATTCACCCATTGCAAAACTATTTCACAGGATGGAAGTTACTAGTGGGAGTGGAGAAGGAGAATAACATTTGTTTGACAGTAAAGATTAATTGGAAAATGAACTGTGTAATGGATGCTTGTGGAGGAATAACTAACATAATGGAATATTTGGGGTATTTTCCTCTTTATGTACAGTAAATCTATATAAATCCCCCGCTCATAGAGTTGAGCATAAATCCGACATAAATATTGAAACACCTTTTATAGTTACAATGGGAAACACATCTTCCTGTTGTTTCCAGCTGAAATAGTGCTTATGTGCTCTTTTCTCTCGGAGCTTTCTGTGGCAGCTCTTTCAGCAGGCCGAAAGTGCTGCAGAGCCAGGAGGGCAGCTGTTCATCTGGTGCACATTCCCAGCACAACGGCTCCAGCAGGAGCATTCACACCTCCAGCCAACGCCGTTGGCACCGATGCTGCCAGCAGGATCTGGGAGATTTCCGCTCTTTCGTGCACCTATCGTATGACAATGCCTGAATCGTGTAGGTTTGCCATTTCAGGAGACACAATTCAACATCTCTGGAGTGTGTTCTCAAAACTCAAGAATATAAACAGAGGAAATGACATGTGGTTTTATGATCATTGCTATAAAACATTTTATCAGCTGAGGGACGGTGTTTCAAGCTGCAATATATATTCATATGAATAATTCTTAGTTAGCTGGGTAATTCTCTCAATTTTATTAGGTTTTATTTATTCTAGATTCTTAACCATTCCAGGCCAGTGCAGTTTGGGTAGAGATCTTGCCTAGAAGCTGGATATTGATCCTAGAGAGGCAAAAATACATTTTACTGCCATCAGCCTCTAAGATTTGCAAAAAGAGAAATAATTTCATTTTCTCAGTCTTTTTTTTCCTAAAGTTTGAGGAGACAGGTACATTGCAAACTCGTTACAGAGGGAAGGGAGAAGAAACAGTGAAATTAAGACTTAGATGTGTAATTAAGGGTTCTGATAAAAGAAAAAAAAAACAAAAACAAAAACAAAAAAACCCACAAACCTAAGGCATTTAAATTCTTGCAGCTAATTAAAATTTCCCACCAAAATGCAGCCTTTACACAAGGAATATAGAATTTAGAACAAAATTCTATTTTCCATTTGAAAATTGTTTTGACTGAAAAACTTTCATCAGTTTTACTGGGCCAGAAAAGAGACACCAGTCATTGTGTGTGTTTCCCTTTTCATCTTATAGGAAGATGTATTTATTTGATTGCATGAGGACTATTTCTATATAACAGAAGTATTTCTATTTCTATATTTCTATTTTAATATTCTAGTATTTTATTATATAGAAATAGTCCTCATGCAGTTCAAAGTCTTCCACGGGCTCAGCTAAATACACTTCCTTTTCTTCACAAATAAGCACATTTGCAAATATTTTCTGCGATACATTTTTTGTACATACATTTATGTTTCATTGTTCTCTTGTTCCCAGAAAGTAACAAGTTAACAAGCCTTGTACTTAGTTAACAAGCCTTGGACTTTTATCCATATCAAACTTCTATTAAAAATTCCAGTATCATATAGTTAACAATACTTAATGAACCAATTGTTTTCCTTCATTACTTTATTTGAGAAACCAAAAGTTGTACTTGCCATCATTGCCAGAGTCAAACGGGGAGAACACATAAGTATAAACTTTGAGAACAGTGAGATTGTAAGAATGAATAAAGACAACCAACATTATTTGCCCGCTCCAATCCACAAAAATGGTCTGACTACTACATACAGTAGGAGCTATTTATATACTGATGCACACAATACACATTAATGAGCTCTCTTGGGGGTTTATGATCATAAAGGATATTGCTAGAAACAATGAAAATAACTGGGGGAAAAATTATCCTCGAAGTAAAATATTAATAAATTATTTCATTTTTCAGTATATTGATTGAGATGTTCCCATTTGTGACAAATTCAGTGCCGTTTACAATGTATAATTTGGTTGAGAGTAAGAGATGAGAGGATTAAGTACTCTCAGCTCTTCCATAATGTAGCTGCACTGTTGAACCACTGCTACAAAAAGTCAACTCATGAGATCTATCTGGACAAAACCAGTTAAACTCTCTTTCCAAAAAGATCTTATTTTCAAAAAGCACACCATTATAGGAAGGCTAGAATATAATTGGGATGCTACTATTTGGCTCTTAATATCTATCTAAAAAACACCCACCAGACTGACAAAAACACATAAAAATATTTTTCTATATACTATAGATGCATGTGTGTGTGTGTGTTTGTGTAAAATAATTTAGTTTAATCATGTTTAAAAATGGAGGAGACTAGGATCCATGGATTTTCTTCTATTTTGAAGTATGACACTCCTTTACTATTCCAATATCCTTCAGATCACATGTGACCATATCAGTTCAGATTTCATCTGAGCCAAGTCTTGGGCTCTGCATTATAGGAAATATCCAACCACCAAAAATAGCTGCTTGAACTAGAATTAATCACAGTGTCAAACCCCGTTCCCCAAATGGCTTCAGTGACAGGAGGTCTGAGGGAAAGCATCTAATAGATGGATCAGAGTGCATATTTGATTTGTGTAAAAATAGGATACTATGTCACCTGCAGCTATATGTTAATTTAGTATAGTTTCTTACATTGAGGGGGCTGTGCTATTATCAACAGGGGAGAGATTACTGTACAATACCAGGCATATTAACAGCATTAACAATTAACAAAAACATCAAAAAAACCCCAAACCAGAACCTTTTGAAATCCATCAGTATGTACAGGTTCTCCAATATAAGCCAAGAGTATATTTTATTTTTTTTATTTAATGTAATAATAATGTTCTTTTTTTTAAAGTTAGTATCTGCTGCCTGCAGTCAGCTTGCTTTGTTGATCTCTCTTTCCCTGGTACCTCATTTCTATGTTTTTAAGTGGTTTTCTTTTAAATCAGGCCTTTAAAAAGTTCCACAGTATCATCTTCAATCAGAAACATAATGTTATTTTTCACATGAAACCTTGTCAAATTAGATACCCATTATGGACAATACACCAACTTAATTGGCATGTTTTTAAAATTAACCTACCTTTCACTGGACAATTTAAAACCTCTGCTTGCATACAAAGTCCACCTGATTGTGTAGCTTGTTTAAAAGACAACAATCATTACAATAGGTGAAGGCATATTCACATTGTTTTATGACACACTAAGTAGAATTTGAGTAAACAAAAATAATCATTAAAGGAAATTGTTAATGTTACAAAGTATCCAAGACAAAACCATTACTCAGCCATTGTTTTCATGGCAGCTCCTGAGGCTGCAGGGACTGTCTGGTCCCCGGGGAGGGGGAGGCACCACGCCTGGCCCTGGGGAGTCCCCACTGCCCCACCAAGCACAGAGCTGGGTGCAGTCGAAGTGGATGCACCCCATGCTGACAGGCTGAAGGTGACCCCAACAGCCAGGGTGACTTTTGGCTACACGTCCTGGAGGCTCCTGCCTTGGGAGAGAAAGAGAAGATGCCTGCTGCTCCACAGAGGAAAGGTCCCTTGTATCCCCAGTGTCCCCGGCTCCTGCCTTTTGCTGAACACTTCTCCTCCATGCTGACCCTGGGATGACAAGGGAGGGGAAATACCAGAAGGGCGAGGGGTCCTGTAATAGCTGTCCCATGCCACCATCTTTGTCATTTCCTTATGCCTCATGAAAACAAGCTGCAGCCGACTTTGTGAACTTTAGCTGAAGAACCCACGTGTGCTCTAAAAGAGCAATTCAAGTCTTTTCTACAGCGCTTTATTCTGAGTAAGTCTCTATGAAGTTTTGTTACTGTCCAGGCCTATTTACTGATTTTTATTAATTTGTGTACTACAATAAACAACAGTTGCAAAAGACTCCAAAACAGCTGGAGTATAGCACAAGTCAATTATTAACTTGCAAAGCATGAATACTGTGAGTGACAAGTGTTTTATAGACAGGTTTTTCTGATAATGCAAAACGCAAAGAAGGCCCAAGACTGGAACTGCCAAAGAAGGCTCCTTCTGCATGTGACTCAGGCAACTCCTGCAAGAAAAGTCTCACCGATTGTCAAGACCTGACCCTCAAGCCTTTCTCCTGTTTGACTTTTAGACCAAGGCTCCTGTTTTGGGCTGAACAACTATGTGGGTTTGCAAAAGACAAAGGGTTCCCATTAGCATATGCACAATCCCCATCTGTGGAGGTACCCTGGGAGTGCTTCACAGACACAAACTCTAAGAGGGCTCTGCCTATGCAACAAGGTGTGTGAGCCCTCTCATAGCAATAGCTAATAGTATTATCAGCTCTTGTATTGATGTTAAAAGCCATGTGGATTTTGGTGCTTTATCAAAAGGTGCTGCTCCCTCTTAGAGGCAATTGGTGCTGGAAAAGTCCATTTCCATTTTTTTTTATTCTGCTAGCTAGCAAATTTAGCCTTGGTGAGAAGTATTGGACACTTCTCAGAAGTATGAGCAAATAAACACTCAAACACTTGTTTTCAAAATCTTAATGATTTTTAAGATTGCTTTTTCTTTTTTTCCCCTCTTCATTTGACTCACTCTTTAAGAGTTTCTGGTGCAGCTTAGAGCAGCAGTTGTTGGCACATTACCTACCACCCATGCCTGCATACTTGGTGTGGACACGGGACCACGTACAGACTTACACATGCGGCTGCTGACCCATCTTATCCCTCCTCCCTCCCCCGAAATGTCCTAGCTTAGGCCTTGGGACAATAAAGGGCATGCAGGCTGCTTTTTTACTCTTTGAAACACCCCCGGAGAATCATTCCCAGGCAGAGGAATGCTCACTATGGCTGTACCCAGTAGAGCTAGAATAGCAGGTCTGCATGACAAAACTCTTCTCAAAGCTATCCCATTCACCACTGCTATTTGCTTGCCTTGGATTTCTTGCCTCTCACTTCCTACATATGGAGAAGGGGTGGAGCAGAGCCCTTGCGAGTCACATAGTGATTTGGTCAAACACACCAAAAGAAGGCCTTTTCTTTGCACAAAAATTGAGAATGCTTTTAGTTAAACATACAACCACCTGAGCTACCAACTGCATCTTCTTCAGGTTTCAGTAAGTCTAGCTGCACAGCCCTTCGAGCCTTTTCCACCCACAGCTACCTACCCATCCACCCTTTCTTACGCATATAATAAAACAAACAGTAAACATGCAAATCCAGAATCCTTTCACCATGTCACTCAGAGCTACCCCACCACATTCACTAGTCTGCTTGTCAGAATACAGCTGCTTGCATTTACCTGAATGCTCAGAATTTGTCATTTCATGACTGGAGGCTGTGAATTACAAATAATGCAAGGAGTAAAATCATAGCCCAGTGCCAGCTGCCTTGTAGGAGGGACTATAAACTCTGCAGCCAGAGTAAACAGCAGGATACTTTGAGTGACCACTGCTTCATCCTCCCACACATATCTTATTCATCTTGTCTCCTTTTGATGACATTAAAAGCTGCTGCAGCATAAAAAGAAATATTAATCTGTAACAGAAATATGAAGAGCAATACAATACTCAGGCAAGCTAACAGATCTGGAACCATGGCATAGCTGTTACTGTCATCAACCATTCTAACTGAGCATAAGTTTCAGTAAGTTATGATTGTCAAGGAATACAGAAGTAGAGAGAATACATGGAATTTATATGATTTTTCACGTGATCCAAAGAGGTACAAAATTAACTATGCTTTATTAGATGGGGAAAGAGTTGCATTTAGGCCATTGTGCAGAAGACATAAGCAAAGTTTAAAAGATCTCCCTTGTTTTCCACAGTTTTGAATGTTATTATTCTCACTTCTTAAAGGTTATTGAAAATTATTATTATTACTTGATTTCATCAAATAGTTGAGAGGAAGGAAGCATGAGAAGCTGAATTGCCCTCATCTTCCAGGCAACATTTTAGCCTTTATGCACAAAGCAGCCAGGCAGGTGTTTCTGAATGAATAGTGAAAAGCTCTGCTTTTAAACCTGTAACAGGGTTAGTCTGGACATAGAGCAATGGACTCATTAGAAAAAAGCCTCCAGCAATCTCTGCAAAAGAGCTGATTCCTCTGTTGGAGTGACACAAATCTACTGAGCCTAACAGGCCTACTTCTCAGCATTCACCAGTGGGACACCCAAGGCAGGCCCACAGTTTCCAGCCCAGTTAGATTCTGGTAAGGAAAAACCCCATGCAATCTTCAGAAGAAGCCGAAACAAAGGCTCAGCAGCCAGCCATTGTAGCTTTAACTAATCAGAGAGAAACCACCTGCAGGAATACCCCCTTTTCTGTTTACTCCCAGCAGAACCTTCCAAATGATGATTAATCACTGAATAAACTGAACAACTGACAATGACATGATGACAAAGGGAAGGCAGAGAGGGGCAGCAGCACTGGTGGACGTGGCTCGAGCATGGGTGGGTGGAATGGCCAAAGAAGATGGATGGCCTGAAAACGCTTGACACTTGAGTATCTCCTCTGTAGCAGGAGAGAACGTCTGTGCTAAAGCGAGCTGCCACCTTCAAGCAAATAATGCTCTGCACAACAAGCTGACACACTTCCTTCAGCTGTCAGCAGCAATGCAGAGGGGCAGCTTCCTCAAGAATGAACTAATGAAGCTTTTAATTGGGATATGAAGCCATGATAATAGCAGGAAAAAAGAGGTAGTGTAAATGACAGGATAATCCATTACAGTGGAAAGCATTGTAAATGTTTTACTGATTATACCCACATATTATCCTACCTATGTCCCTACTAATTTGAAAAATGATGAATCATAGGGCTCAAACAGGACTCAGATGAGTCAATTAACTAACTAGTGATATCAAAAGCTCATATTTTCTGCACTTAGAAATCAAGCATGTTTTGCCTAACAACAAACTAAAATGAGCTGTGTTTCACACTCTCAGTTGACCAAGTCATTAGCAACGTGTAAGAATGCTTCTTTAAATTTTCCGTATTTTTAGATGCTCTTGCCCCCACGGAGTCCTTTCTGGCAGATGTTTATTAGCTGGAAAAACATTTTCAGGAAATGAAATATTGTCTTGCAGCTTTCTGCTGATTCCACTTCTAATATTATCAGTCCAGGGTTACTTTAGGTGTTTCAGTGAGTATCCACATAACGAGAAAACTTTGACTGCTATTAGCCAAACTCTGCACTTTCAGTATTCAGCCCAAAACTGAGCTCCAGTATACAACTGAGACATCACTTTTTCTTATAGCACTTGTATTGCAAGTGCTTTAAGATTAAGCCTTAGGGACAAATTATCTATTAATCATGGTTTGGGCGGTTATTTACAGTTATGCAGAATGATTAGGTAAATCTTCACACCTGCCAGGAGAAAGAGGGGCATCAAGCACCTTACTGCCTTTGAAACCACGGCTGATACGCCACCTGATTTGAAAGGTGCTTTTTCCTGAACAAAAATGGTCTGGCACAGTCTTCTGCCAGTTTTGTTTTGGAAGAAACAAGTAGCAAAGTTCAAATGTTAGTAGGAGTAAAACCTTTTCCATTTACTTTGTGAGTATTTTTAATTGTAGGAATCTAGCACAGGTACAAAAGAAGATTTTAAATAAACTAAATTTTAAAAAATGTTTTGATGATTTGGTTTTCTGATTTTGGGATTTTCCTGCCTGCCCCACCCCTGCCACCCCCCTACTAGTGAAAAAAGAGGAGAAGGGGAATTAATTACTGGGGTAAATAAAATCATCCCAGATGCTTTTATTTTAGCTTCAGATTCATTTAGAACATTTTCCATTTTAAATTATTCTACTGAAAGTGAGAATATCTCCATGTATCTGAAAACGGCTGTGAATATTTTCTATATCTCAAAAGGCATTTTTTGTAGGGGAAAACATTCATAAAACACTTCAGCTACACAGAATATAAATTAACTCTGATTTCATGGCAATTTGCATTTTTTCTCTGATTTAACAGAAACAGACAATTAAGATGAAAGTTATTGCAAGGATACATCTGCACTTCCAGACTTCAGCCTATGTCAGTAATTTTATAGCATACTTCCTTGGCCCATGGTCTAGTAAAATTTAGCATTCCATTTTCCTATCATTTTCTATAAAAGGTCTCAAATGTAGCTTTAGAAATATCTTTCCTTTAAAAAAAATAAATAGAAATAGACATTTGAGGACTGAGACATTTAAACAAATCCGAAGTAATTTCTTGGGGGCAGAAACATGCAGGAACTTCCATCATTATAGAACTGAGATCTTGTCAAAGTGCCCAGAGAATGAGTTGCTCAGAGTGTCTTTCAGCAACAAACAAGGCAGAGACTATTCCTTCTGTACACTCCACCTGAGGTGCATTTGGTGATTTTGGTGTAATAATGTGCATGATTGCAATTGCCAAATGGTTAAAATGTGTTCAGCTGCACCTGAGAAGCCTCTGTCACCCCACCTCCTCAGCAGTAAAGGCAATTTCCAGCTTTCCTATTTAAGGTGCTTTACAAAAGGGGCCAGAGAAAAGTACACATCTAAGCTATAGTACAACACTTAGAGTAAGGCCTGGAGCCCAGCCCCTGCTCAAGGACTATTTGTGTACTCTATATATGACATCCTGATTTCAGCTCAGACAACACAGATCCTTCTGTGGCCTAAACCCTTTTTAAAGTCCGAATTTGGTTTCCAGCCTCACTCACAAACTTTCAGAACTTTTATCTGCCTGGACTGCTGGTATTTCCTAGGAACACTGGTACAAAACTGTGCACAGTTACAATTCTTATATTTCTATCCTGTCATATTTGTTCCATTTCTCCACCACATCAAAGAGTTCCTTATGACACCTACCTGTACACTATCCCCAGGAATTTGCAGAAGTTTTATCCTAACTGGTTTTATCTGTTAAAATTCACATCACTCACAATAGGTGCTCAAAAGCTTCCACTTAAAACCATTCCTACGCTTTCACTGGTAGAGTCAATGCTAATCCTCAATAAAGTCTGCCCATGCCAATTGGGTGCTCATCCCAAGCCTTCCAAAATTTCCAGCTGACTAAGGATTCCTAACTCTTAACAGGAATTGAGCTTCCTATCAAAATCATCTAAGAGTTTTGAGCCCCAATATTATATATGCCAATTGCTTAGCACAATTCCTTGTCCAGGGTCCAGACGTACAGTTAAGGAGATCATTTATTCTAAAGGTACAACCTTTTCAAGAGAAAGGAAAATTTCATTTGCAGCTCTATTTCAGTATCTATTGCCAAATTTGCTAAATATTTTTTCTCTACACTGACATCTTTCTGTTGCAGCACAGACTTTTCCACAGATTTTTGGAATACCACTCTGTGATCTCTGCTGTCCTCACTCAGAGAAGATTGTTATTCACAACCTCAGTACCAGTAGCTTCTTGGTGCTGTTTTTCCTCACATTCCTACTTCTACATCTGTATTGTTTATCAACTCTCCCCCTCTTTTTTAAATGTATATTTCCAACAAATATTTTGCTTATTTCCTTTAGATTTTGCATATGTCTTTCTTCTGATCCAGACAGGGGAAGAAGATAAAATGCTTTGAGGAGAAGCTTTCCTCCTGTATTTATTCCTGCTTTTATTTTGCATTACTCTCTTCATCAACTCTTTGGAAAGAAGTCCTGGTGACCCTTGAAATGCAGGATAAGATAATTTTAGAAGGCTCAGCCATAGAAAATCTGTGAACAAGCAGGGAACAGTAGAGAACTTGCTTTGTCATTGCTCCTTCATTTTCTTTATGATACTCTTTTTCTGAATTCTTACAAAAACATACATCCCAGTGAGCAAGGAAGTAGTAGACAAGAAATAGGAAAGTACAGACAGTGCATTTTGCCTTCAAAATGTTTAAAACATCTTGTGCTCTTTCTTTGCAACAGTGAAGATTGATGTCTTTTTTCGGATAATGCTTCAAGGAGCTACTTTACAAAAAATACCAGCTTCCTTTCAGCAAGTTCTCTGCATGTGGCAGGATATTGGTGAAAATCAGCAAATCTGGGATGTTAATGTTCAACCAGGTACAGTGAAGGGTGCAAAGCACTTAAAGACAGATCAGCTTGACAGATGCTGTACTCCAGCTTATTTATTCAGGCATGTACTTTAGTTGTAGTTGCCTTGTTTAATTAGCTACTGAGGTGTTCCATCTTCATCCCTTGTGCCTCATGTCTCATAGGACGCAGAAGCAATCACTGCTTGGGACTATGACAGAGCAAGGCTTGATTGTTCTACAAGATGTCCCATGGATGGGGACCAGACACCACTGATTAACCATTAACTTTGCAGTTCTTAACATCAGGGTTTTTTTCCTTCAGTGATGCTAAGATAGACACTTTGCAAAGATCTGAAATGCCATGTAGAAGATGACAGATTGCTTTGTGTATTTTAAAAAGGGCTGATTACACAGGCTCTACCTCCAGAGCAACTTAAGAATAAGAAAAGCATAGGAAGAGATGGTTGAATTTCTATGAGAAATTTTTAAAATTGCATACCCACACACAAAAGCACACTTGAGATGTGTGTAGAGATGTCTCTACTGAGTGTATTTCTAATAAAATACATAAACAGGATTAAAGCAAACCTTGCTGAAAATTAATGCATAACTAGTTTCTAGCAATAAGCAAAATTCTTCAGTCCATTGGTTTATGTGGCTTTTGCAGAGAGAAGAAGAGACACTTGTGAAAGAAAAGGTGGACTGGACTGAATGGCAGAGTACTGTCTGCAGAAGCCACACTGAACTAAGTTTGCTACTTAAAATATGTATTTTCAATGTGCTGTGTTCACTGCAGAACCACTTGAAATCTTCTTTACCATTGACTCTTTCCATCCTTAAATATAATCACAATTTACTTCTCAGATGCTTCAGAAGGATTCATAGGTGCTCTGCTATGGAACATTTTATGCATTTAAGTTACTTTAGGTTATTAGTTCATTAGCAGTCTAGACTTTATACTTACTACTTGTTCCCAACTCCAAACAACCATATGAGTAAGAAATTTTCATTAGTGCCCATGAAAACAAATCTAGTCTAGTGCTGGCTATTATAGTATTCACAGAATGCATCAGTTTTAATTGTTCAAATTAATCAGCCAGTTCTGACCTCTGAGCTTCCTTTTTCCCATCCCTCCAAGAAAGCAATGCAGAGAAGGCACAGCAATAAAGACTCAATATTGCCTCAAAACCTTCAAATTTCTTCAGCCATTTCAAATTGTGGTTGGATTACCATGACCACAGAAGAGCACAGACCTTTGGTGGTGATCTGCACTTAGTGCTGGGCAGAGGTCCAAGCTCCATGATCCCAGTTGCATAGGTTTGCAGGATAGTGGAACTGACATCTTGATTTACAACAGCCCAAGTGAGATTAAGTCACAGCAGAGCTGCCCAAGTGGCCAAGGTGACATTTTGACAAGGCCAGGTAGTGTGTCTAGACATCCCACAGAGCAGAGAAATAAAATGACAGTACTGAAAGAGCACTCATCTACCCAGGGGGAGTCAGCTGAACTTTCTTGACTCAGTATATCCCTCCATTCCTTTAGGAAGACAGGGATATTGCTCTACTTCCTCTCACACATGTCAATAATTTCCCAAACAGCAGAGATAAAAACACTGACATCTCCAGCTTCCCATCACACACCTCTGGGAGTGGGCACAGCACCGGCCCTGTGGCTGCCCAGCTCACACCCGAGGTGCAAACCTACCAAACAGCACCTCACCTGCTCACTTTGCCCCAAAGAGCAGCAGTTTCACAAGCTTAGCAGCAGCTGCAGGAGACTCAAGAAGCTCCTGTCTGGCCAGGGCACCTGTGACCCCTGCCATGCCAGCACTGCCCACCTGGTACTTGGCACACACAGCCCTGCAGCTGCACAAGCATCTGAAGTCACAGACTCTGTCTGAGTGAGGAGACCACATTCCCCCCACTCTTTCCTCATGCTTTCCTAGTCAACAATGGCTTGCATGTACTAAATTTCAGGACACACTGAAGAATCCTGCCATTTACCAAGTCCTCATACAGGCAAGTTTTAAGGAAGTTTTTGAAAGTTTTTGCTTTTTTGCCTTTTTGCCCCCCAGTCCTTTAACTGACACAGAGTAAAAGTTGTGTGATTTACATGTGCCTGGAAAGGATGGTAACAGCTATTTTTAACTGTATCTCTTGTTTTTAATTCCATCATTCAATTAGACATATATTTTTAGCTTCAGGAAACTTTCTTTTCAAGAGGTGAAATGCCAGCACAGTACACTAGCAGAACCATTAGCTGTCAAAATAAAAAAGGCTTCACATTCACAGAACAACAAGATCAACTACATGCAACAGAAATAAGATGGCAGTGCATTTTTACTTTTCAGCAGCTAAAGCAGTGTTTTCTGTATTAAATTTAATAGGCATTTTACATGGGATGTCAGATATTTTTGTCTCTGCATATAGGGTTCTTTCTTTAAAAAAAAAAAAAAAGAAAGAAAGAAAGAAAGAAAGAAAGAAAGAAAAAACCGTCTAAGTCTCCTGCTGCTTATATAGGGAAAACAGCACAGAAATTGCAGTCTTACACTAGCAATGACTAGGTAGTCATCATTTTTAAAAACAATGTCACAAAAGCTATTTCGACGCTGTCACTCTTAAGAATAATTAGTTTCCATCAAAGCAACAGATTATCTGTTCATGTTGTCCACTGGGTCATTACAATGGGCAACCAATACAGATAAATGGTATCTAATCTTTTCTGCTCTTCTATTGGACTGATTGATGGTTATAACTTCTCCGATATTATAAGGCAGAAAAATTATGCTGACATTTAGAAGCAAAAGCACAGGAAGATAAAACTAAGCACAAAGCACATCCAACACCATTGAAAAAAAAAAAAAAAAGAAAGAAAGAAAAAAAGGTAAAGACAAATCAAACAGAAAAACAAATGACAATTAGGCCAAAAGAGAATATAGAGGGGAACAACTCTACATTGTGGGTGGCAAGGAGCTCAATTAATTATAGAACATTAAGGGAAATCCAAGCATTTCCATTAGATGTTATTAAAAGACATTGACTGAGCATTCTTTACATGTTATGCCTTAGAAGAAGACAAAAGGATTTCCCTGGTATTGATTTGTTCCTGGAATTGGTCGACTTTAGGACATGAAGAATAACATAATGAGAGGTGGCTGGGTAGCAAACAAGAAAGAACAAATTTCTGCCACTGACACACATTTGTGAGCTTCCATATATTATTGACTTTTTCCATTTAGCATTTTTTCACACCGCTTGTCAGAAACTATTACACTATAAAATATGCTCTAAACTTAAAACAGCAAGCCTCTCAGTTATTCATTTACTGTTAAAATAATCACCATTTTCAGCAGACCTGCTCAAAAATATTAGCAATATTAACTAGCTGGTTGGATTTGCAATGTTCCTGTGAAGGACTAAATGCTCCGAATAGCTCCCAGGTATAAGGTAAATATTCAGCTTTTTGGAGGAGCAGTCTTTTTTCCTCTAGCAATAAAGATGCCCATCCCATGTTAATCTGCTGTTTTACAGCTGCTATAGGATGACCACAAGCCCAACCCTCCAGAGCAGCAAGATGAGGGTGAGGTTGACTGTGGGTATGAGAGCCTGTGGGCTAAAGGGCTTCTAAGCATCTTCTTGCTGGTGAAGATAAACAAAAGTCTCTGCCTTGCTGAGGTGGCCTAATCCTGTCCGTGACAGTCTCTCATATAACAGAGCTGTGTGGGGAACATCCACTTGGGAGCTGGAGGAAAGAGGGTTGGCATTGCTACCCACCATGTAGGGAAATCATCAAAAGAAATTAAAAGGCAGAGTACTTCTCATGGGTATTATTTATATTGATATGAGAAAAGTGAGCCATTCAATACTAATCATTAGCACTACACTACAGCTGGCTTCTCTCCATGAGAACAAAGGCTTGTGAACATAAGTATCTGCCCTTCTGTATGTGATAGCAATTCTCCTCAGCATTATGATTCTTCAAGCAGTTTTGTATTGTGTTAACAGTTTGACTACAAAATAATTTTCTGCTACAATGAATGTATATTCACAGCAGGCAAAAACTCCTCAATCTATAGATCCACTCAGACAACTAACTTCAAAATTATACTGTAAGTTACACTTCTTCTCATACATTGGTATTTACCTTTGGCTTTATCAGCAACTGTGCTCAGTTTCACTTCAGAAATTTTGTGCAGGGGCTGATTTTGCCATTTCTATCAGGCTCATATGATCATTTCAGGTAACAGAATACTTTACTATGCAAGCATTATTTGGAAAAATAGCTTAGAAAATATGAAGAGCAACAGTGGATAAGTGGTAAGCCTCAAGCAGGTGTGAGCCAAATAGCTTCTCCACTACACAGTTGTTCAGAGATGAATGTCCAGATAAAGAACTGTCTTTATGTCTGCTGTCTCTAATATTTCTTAAGTTTTACTCTTAGACTCATCCACTAAGTCAATGCCTCTGGGAAGGATAAATCACAGAGCTACCCTCACTACCTTTATAATTTCTACCTAGAATAAAATGTTTTCTCCATTTTGTGAGAATATAAGATTTTAAAACAGTTTCTGTCACAAATGAAAGCAAAATGTCAAAATTTTGACATATTTTTCGGATGAAAACAAATTCGATCACAAATTTGCAATACTCCATTTCCAAAATGTATATCTTACATTTTTTGCTTCGCATTTGGCTTTGAATAGAATATTTTTTGTTTCAAACAATAGTTCTTTAACTGTAAAAATATTGCTACTAATATTGATTTATAAAAGGCAAGGACTGAAATTGGAAGTTCTAGTGCATTTGTCAAAGTTAAATTAATATGATAACTTCAAAATAGTGACCCTTAGCTACATTTTTTTTTAACCTAGGCTATCACATAACTTTGGGGTTAGGCTAACTGATTGGATGGATAAAATAGATTAGTGTTTAACTTAGCCAGTAGGAAACAATAAAGCTTCTCCCACTTCTTATGAGCAAATCCAAATCTGCTAACCTGGGAAGCTAATGGGAAAACCTCTCAAAAATACAAAATTTTTGAGGCAGCACTGGCTGAAAGGTGCTTGTGACTAAACAAGGAAATTATCTTCTGATTCTTTGATCTCTTCTTTTCTCAGTGAAATTCCCTATATACATAACCTAAGATTTTTTTAGCCAAGTACACCTATGAACTAAATAGAATTTGTGCAAAATCTTAATTTTTTTTTTGCTACCTGTTCAAGTAAATGGGGTAATATAATTTCAAGTGAGAGTATTAACTCTCCTCTCAATGGCTCAAATTATAATACTCAAGTTTCTTCAATATGCCCTCTATTTTTAGAAAATAATGGAATCAGAATAAAAAGATGAAACTTTCCACAAATGGAGATCCAGATACAACACTGATTAAGTCAATCAAAATCCTTCAAGATTTTTTAAACATTTCACTTTGATTTTTTTAAAATCAATTTAAATTCCTAAATGAAAAGTCACTTGGACTAAAAATTTAACTTTAAAAAATCCAGAGAAATATTTCCATAGTTTCAAGGCTTTTATTCCGTACTTTCTTTAACAAATACTGTGCGAAAAATCATCCTTAAAACAAAAACAAACCCAAAACCAAACAAACCATCTTTGATTTATATTCTCATTTCTGGGAAAAATGTTGAAATAATGCTTACTGCCTGTACTAACCTTTAAAGCTTTAATGGTTACTGGGCAGGATGAGAGTCCTCTCTTCTCAGGCTCTGTGACGTTTGCACAATTATGTACATGAAGAGAGATCGACTTGTCACTCTTCTTGAGTGATAAGTAAGTTTCAAGAGATGAGAATGCTCTGATGTTACATGTGATATGGCTGAGTGAATGAATGTAAAGTAGGAGGATAAGAAACTGTTTTATCTAGTTTTTTCTTCCCTTCTGTTGTCTGTTTATGCTGTGACATTTTCTTGTTTTAGCTCTCTTCTGCTTCTTTGGAAATTAAATGAGATCCAGTATCTCAGAGACTACTGGCACTTATGGATTAGTGAGACTAGCATAAAAGCAATTAGTGAGGGAAAAAAAAGAAATTAGTTGCATGAATTTGACTTAATGTGAGGGTTTTTTTTAATCCTACAATAAAAAATTACAGCAAAGGTGAGGTTTGATAAAGAAAAGCACTCCTGGCAAACTCAAGTGAAGGTGCATGCAAAGCAAGTCTCTTGAATTACAGAAATCAGAAAAATTGATAAGGGAATTGTGGAGCTGCAATGACACTGCAAGAGCAGAAGCCTCATGTATTCAGCCTCACCAGCAATCTGCCAGCTGGCACCAACATTTTCTAAACATACCCAGGATACTCAGAACAAGATGTTAGAAGTAATGCATTGTACTTGGTTTCTACCAGGGAACCACAGACACATCCCACCTGGATGACAGAACAGTTAAGTCTTGTGTGTTGTACATGGGAAGATTATATTTTGAAATCCATTCTGACAGCTATATTTGAGTTGTTGACTGCCTGAACTCAGCTTTTAATGGTTAGGATAAGAATGAGTCTATCTAAACCCCATAAAGAGTAAAAGGGTATTTGTGCTGTGTTGTCCCTTTGCCAGCATCTATTCATGTTTATTACACAGGTACACAGACTCTGAAAGTGGAGATGCTATCAGAGAAAATAACCACAAGGATAGGTATGTACTTTCCTATGCAGGCCATTAAAATAATCTCAAAGTCTAGCTTGTGACTTGCTTTCCAAAGAGCTCTATTTAAGTCCACGATTCACTGGGGACTTTGATTAAAGAATTTTATCTAACTTCTACTAAGAATGCACTACTTCTATATCTTCCTCTGCTTTGTTCAAGTTTAAAAGGTCATTTTGCAATTTTATCTTAAGGGGTACAAAGAAGCAACATTTTAAAATGCACCAAAAGCACAAAACACTTCTACTCCTTTTATACAGAATTAGATTCTCAAACTAAAGTCGTCACTAAGTCATACCAAACTCTCTAAACTGATAAAAAACTTCTAACTGCTAAGGAAAATGCTGTGTAACTAATTAGAGGCAAAATTTTGCTTTTCTGCATCCTATAAGAAGGTAAGCAAAACAGTCTTGTTTGGGCAGCAGTTCTGATGGCTGCATACCTGGGAAAGACAGAGATGCAGGGACAGCAAACTTCACAAGTCTCAGTCCTGTTGTTCCCTGGCAGAGCTGATGAAAGACAACACAGAGTATTTGTGTGTGAGTATCCATGCAGTGGATTATCTAGGCAGTCGTGCCCACAGGCTTAGAAAGCATTAGATTCCTACCATCCAGGTTTTCAGATTAGTATACAAAATACAGACAGAGGATGCATACAGACTGTCTAATTTTAAGCATCTGACTTAAATGCCATAAATTGTACTCTGAGGGCATCTTTCTCCAGCTGCATATGCAGAGAATTTGCCTGTCTGGACTCAAATCTAGGATGTAAGTGCGGTGTGCATGCTCTCCTGAGTACCCCTAAAGAAAGACAAGGTCCCACCTAGAACTGTTAGCTGCTTGAATAGGCAAAGTCACATCTCTTCTTCCTTGAGACTCAGCTAGGACTATGGGTCACAGGCAGCACTGCCATGCCCAAGCATGGGGGAAGGGGGTGAGCAGTCCTTCTTCCTCCTTAAAAGGACCAGCTCTGAGTCCTTTATATAGAGACCTTTAATGGCCCAGGTTTCTCACTAATCCATGTACTTCAAAAGCACACAGATACCCGGACATCCCAGGTGAAATCCAGGCTGGCCTCATGTGGCTCCAGCTAGAAGTGCTCTGAAACACATATGAAGTGAATGCCTGCAGCAGATGACGTGGATCACAATCTGCAATGATTTTGCCACCCCTCAGAACCATGCAAACTGGCAAAGAGCATATCTTCATCAACTCCAGCACGTAAGTTTACAGGGGAGGTGGTTCAAGCACAGAGCCCTCAGGATCTCATTGTTTTGTAGGCCATGGCTGGGCAGAGGGCATAAAGAGCCAGTTCCATGATTTTTATGAACAAATAGCTCTCTCAAGATCATCATTCCTATCTTCAGCTAGCACTGAAGGTACTGCCATTTGCAAATGGTCAAACTAGATTCATCTGTGATTAATACAATGAGTAGTTTGAGTTTTATATTTACTGACATATTTCAAAGCAAACACTAAGGACACTGCAAACATAACTCTTACCATCAAACTAATTCCATAACTTGTGGTTACAGAAAAAAATTAAAGTTCCTCATTTGAGACCAGATGCATTTTCAAGAGCTCTTCTTCCTGATTTTGTGCCTACAGACTTCAGAGGTATTTGTTACATGTGGAGAATAGCCTACATGTTCCAGTCACAGGGGAAAGAATAACTGGGCTCTGAACTAACAGACACCAAGCAAAACTTGACTTTTCAGGTATGAAGGAAATAAATATTTCTGAGATAGAAAACTAAGTGCTTGACTACAGGAACAAAGTGAGGCAAATGCAGACTCATTAGTAATCTAAATTTACATTAGACATGTCTAACTCCATCTACAACTAGAAAATTTTGAAAAACATATCTATTTTGATTTAAATTGGCCCATTTGAAAAGAAAGATGGTTTTGACCAACCTCTTTAAGCTTAAGATAAAAACCTCCAACATGACTGCTAAACCAGATAGAGCAGACTTGAACAGCTAAGGAATTTTGCCTGACCAACAGAATTCAAGGAAGTAAGTGCTCAAATCAGGATTGCCAAGAGAAAAAAAAATAACTGGAAACATTTATTACTTTATCTTCTACTACACTGTGACAACTTTCTTTACTGAAGCAAACTGCTTTGTTTGCAAACAGAGGTATCAGCCATCGTGTCTTCTAGCCCAGCAATACTTCCACGGGTGACAGATTTTGTTGCTTACCCAGGAATGCATCCTAGTTCCAAAGTACTTCTAAGTGCAATTCACAAATCCCTTGGACTCTGGGACGTTGAAAGTGCAGTGGAAGAATGAGAAAAATGGCAATATAAGACTGCAGTGAGGTTTTTTTCAGGAAATAAGATTCAGGTCTAATATTTTAATACTGAATTAGTAGTCTTTAGACCTCTTGAAAAAGTTTTGTTGTTTTGTGATTGACAGACACAGAGATCAAGTGGAACAACTTCATGTGCAGATGCAAAATGTTTCACAAATTGCCGCTTAGGCACAGGCAGGGCATTAAGCAGGTATTCCAAAGCAAAGTCTATATCCTTGCCTTTCAATAACTAAAATCCTACCTATTTAAGTATCTTCACATGATGGAAGTCATTAAGTTTCTCAGGAATTCCCCAAGTAAATGCTGTAAGAGTTTTGTTAATAATTATTTTTTGCAGTGCTACCATTGGAATTTCACAGACACAAGACACAACCAACCTATGTAGCACATTAGTTAAAACAAGCTGTAACATGTTCCAGTACAATCTACACAGAAAAGACAAAAGGCTATGTCAAAACATTTCATCATTGTTCCCCCAAGTAACAATATAATTCTGTATGTCCCAGAGCATGTTTGCAACAATATATCTACACAGAGAGTTTAGCCCACGCTCAATCTCAAACTTTTCTTCACACACCCTGCATGAAAGCTTTAAGTCTTAATTTACAGAGCTCACTCTCTTGGCTGCTGGGAACACTGAACCAAAATTTAGCACTGGGGCGCTTTGGTGTTCCACATCACGGAAGGTGAATGCAAAAAGCAGCCAGACTTGAATCCCAAGCAAGAGTTTCTGCTCATATTTGCTCATTTGAAAATCAGCTCTAAAAGCAAAACCTACTTAATGAATAATTTTACCTTCCATCCTCTTTTTCTATCTGACACTAACAGCTAACAAACTCCAGCCTTTTATTTGATAAGTTCACCAGAACCTAGTGGATTGCCTCCCTCTTTACATTCACTGACAGTTTCTTTTATTTCACTCACTTATTTCAAGTTGTCCAGAATGTCTTGTCAGACATTCATTTATTGCAAGAAAAGTAAAAGCAGAACTACACAGTGACACATAGCATGTTGTGTAGAATCTCACAATTAAATATGAGAAATAGGAAGAAGCAGAATTTGACAATTGTCTTTTTTGTCAAAGCATCATATTTGAGAAGAGAGTGTCCTTGGCAATGGGAAATCCGTCCTTCCAGCCAGGAAGGAATCGTAACTTTCCTATCCTGAAGTTCTACAGTTACCTCCTCACACTCACCCATGCTGTTCTCTGCAAAAACTGGGGAATTATATATGATGGCAAGAACATTGTTGGAATATACCTCAGATCTACCTAGCAGTGCCTGGGCTAATTAACTAACCTTTAGGATGGAGAATACAGGGAAGTCCATCCTGGAAAGGCCCAAGATCTCTCTCCTTTGGTAACTCTGTGCTGCCTTGGGGTTGCAGGAGAACCACTGAGGAAAAGAGTGATGCTGTGGCTACATGCAATTTATTTTTCTACAACAGGGTATCCTTAGAGCTCTGAGGAAAGACAGTTTGTAGCTCTGCAGTTGCTTTCCCTGTCCAGCAGCACTGACTTTCTTGTTCTCCCCACTGTTGGAGGAAGAACAAGGTGTATGGCTCACAGCTTTTGAAGGGGCCTCAGTCTTGCAGAAAGGTAAGAGAAAAGGCAGGTCTATGGTATCTGCCATCTTCCTCCAGTTTTCTCATACAAAAGAAAGAAACAGTCATAACTAAAAGTTTCCCCCTCTATGATTTGGAGTACACAGCTGAGCTAATTGATGGGACTTTCTAAACATGAGCAAGTAGTACCACCAGATACATGTAAACATATAGACCATAGTGGCCCTTTGACCTCACTGTTTTCTGCAGAGACCAGAGCCACATGTATCACATAGGCCCAAGGAAAATGTGTGACTATATACAAGTGTGTGATTATACCTGAAGCCAACACCCAGCTTGAGTTTGGACAAGGACTGAGCTTCAGTCAGGAGACCCTGGTCTCTTGGTCTTACATGCACACTTTAAAGGAATATTTGTTCTCAGCAGTCAAACACGTACACATTGAGCAACATCAGAACAGATCTGATGCTCACAAACTAATAGTAAGTTGAAAACCCTGCAGTTTTCCCAGATGGAAGCCTAGCATTGTGTAACAGCTTGAACTGCTTTTAGGGCAAAATATCTACTGTTTTATAGTAATTTCAGTTACAATGAAGGGTATTTTTCACTCTATTCTCTTTAACTGTCACTACACAAAGTGCCACAGCTTGTCTTAAACCTGCTATTTACCAAAATGAAAAGATTTCCACGTGTGAGGAAAATGCAGTATTATCTGTTAGAGATCAAAAAATAATGCTTGTGATAGGGTATGATTTTTTATTTTTGCATGTGTAAATCTATATGTTGTCTAGTATTGTTTCACCATTGTCTCATCATCAAGACTAACATTAAATCAAACAATGAATTATTCATGAGGTGTAAATAAATGGCATTAGCCTCTCTAGCATTCACTCTGTAAATCACATCTTCTGGATAAATGCCCCTTTTTTGCCTTTTCTTTTTTTTTTTTTAATGTCTGAACACCAGAAATAATGACCTGGCTTGCAGCCTTGCTAGATTAGCTCTTGTTAGGGTGATATTTTTAGATGAACATAGGTCTCATCAACCAAGAGATGTCAGGCCTGCTATCATTCCTGTCAGCTTCCTAACTTCGAACAGTTTCCCTCTCCATCCCTAAACTCTGCCCTCACCCCTAGTAGCCATGGTACCTGGAGCTCAGATGATTTGTTGAGCTTGACTCATTATCTACTATGTTGTAACAGCAGTTAGAAACTGAATGACATTCAATTAAAATGATATTAGCAGCTCAGGAGTGATTTTGTTTAATTTACTCCTACTCAGATGTAAAAACATTAGTGACTTTTTTAATTGGACCTCATAATGTCTAACTCCTACTCAAATGCAATGAAATTAAAGACTTTGGTGGCTAAATACCGCTTAATTTACTCCTACCCATTTATAATGACATTAAAGATGCTTTAGGGTAGATATTGTTTCCAATCATTTATATTCAAAAGAAATCTGAGCTTATAGGTACTATTATTGAGCATATAATAAAATCATACAAGAAATTTATCTATACGGTAGGGGATAGTTGGCTACAAGTAATATTAAAAAGTAATCATTCATTTTTAATGCAAGGATATTAAAAAGTAATGTTAAACACAAGAATTTGTGAAGTTTTCTGTTCTTCATAGCCTCTTCAAGGACATAAACCTTTTCTTTTTTAATTCAGTGTGTGGTTTTAGATAGAACATTTTTATTACATCGCACGTGGTTTTCTTAAGCGGTATTTATATGATAAATCCAAGGCTGACTTACGTCATTACTGAGACAGACAGCCAAGACACTTTTCAGTAATGAAGTTCATTTTGCCCTGTAACTGTGTGTAATAGAGTTTAATGCAGTCTTCTGAAGTTCAAACTAGAGAAACATCTGAAGTTCAAATATTTGCAAGAAGCATGTAGTTCTCTGTCACATTTACACTACTTCACATCCCCTTACAAAATTACTTGATCTTTACTGAGTTAGTGCTGTTTTCATCTACTACAAGCACCTACCCCATGTTTTGTAACACTGATAAGGCTGACCATCAAATCCTTCCTGTCTCTTTTACTCACACAAGAATTCCACCCATTTGGTCTCTGGCATATTCCCCTCTTCCCCTTCCCAGCCTTAAAAAGCAAAATTATTAAAAGTGTATTCCTTCACCTACAAAAACTTTTAATTATTAAAAGGAAAAGCATTTACAAAATTTCACTTGTATTATGAAAACAAGCTGTGCAGATGGAAAATTGTCTCTTGAGATGGAAGAAGAATATTTTTGCTTTAACCTTGTGCTCTCATCTAGTGTGTGGCTATGGAGATGTTCAAATGGAAGATCCTGTTCCAGGTAAGCACCATAAACCACTGCCAAGGGAGAGAGAAGAGATTTCTCTTTTTCCATCTTGGCAATACACAACCAGGCATCCTTGTCCTGCTGGTTGGTGGGTGGTTCAATGACTGTCTTTTCAAGTGAGGGTACCTGGTATTAGTTTCTTCCCAATTCAAATGGAACGTGGTCCTTGAGCTTTAACAGCAAAGCCTTTCAGAAACCATGATTCATTTGCTGATTCTGAAGCAAAAGCCATTGCATTACTTCTGTTTGCAAACTAGTTTAAAATAATGTATTTGTTTATAGAAGTCACTTTATAATAATTGTAAAGCTTCTCTGTAAAAATCCATTTTAATCCAAAACATTTGCATGCAATTTTGTAATTCTTTCCACTCAAATCTGGAATTTGGACGTGGGAGATTTAGAATAATTTTTCCCTGGGCATGGGTTTGCAAGGGGTTAGTTAAGCAATATGGGCTTGAAATACTAATGAGTTTCAAGGATATTTTGGAGTATTCGTAGCAACATTAGTATCTATATAAGCACTTGAACACCAGCAAATGCAGACTCTCTGTTTCGACCTGCATTGGTCATTTGCCAGGTCACACAATAAAAGGGACTGTCCTGTTCCTCTGGAGCTGGGAAGTGTATTCCCTCACACAGTTCCTCTGGATACTGCACCCTGCTATAGCATCATGCCACACTGTGTCCTGCTCTATCTGCAGCGTTGAAAGGCAGAAACACTCAGGAATTTATTCTCTGTGAACTACACCCCTTCCGAAGATGAGCTGGAGACATGAGGCCCCTGTGAGGTCTTGGCCTCGGAGCATGACATACAGCAAGACCAGCACAGGTATTTTGCCAGTCTTCAATGCTTTACGCCCTATATGTTTATGGCACACACATGCAAGTGTGGCACCACAACTCGATAATTTGGCAAGAGTTGAGAGAAACTCTACAGGAGCCCTTCCTCATCTCCCAGCCCAGAGACTGCCAAGTCCTCCCAATGAAATAGAGTTTTTGTGCCTTGGCCTGGCACAGGTGGGAGTTATCTGGAGCTGGGTAGGGTCTGCCATACTCTTATTTTACCTTTTGTCCAAAAACCTGTCTGGATTGACATTGGATGCACAGTGTCAATTTTGTGGAGGGAAAAGGGGCACCCTAGGTACAACAGAAGCTTTCAGAATAACAAGGTTATTACTGTACATTTGGACACAGCTCAGCTATCAACAGATAGTTATAGCAATTTTATAATTTAACCTACTACTGCTTTTTAGCATATTTACTATAGATATGATTATTGTAATTATTTCTATTAAAGTGGTCAAGAGGGACCACTGGGCATTGATCTTTCTCCCCCTTCTTTATTCTGGCATTTCCTTCCCTAAAGCATTCTCCAATGAGTGCCAATGGGTGCTAAACAAGTGTGAGGAAGCAACAATTATAGTATGGTGAGTAATCTGAATTTCAATGGATAATGTCTGCAATAGGAAACACTGTAACAACCGAGACTGGGGCTCAGACCGGCAGGGAATCCAAACTGCTTATTCAAAGAAAGCGACCTGTCACACATTGCCATGTCAGCAACAGCTTTCCTCATGTCCCTGTAGGGGTGATCACCTGCTTTCAGGGGTCTGTCAGCTTCCACAGGCTCCTCTCCATAGGGCTCTGTCATTTTTTCTAAGATGGGCACCTAAGATGGTCAAATCACACCTGCAAACACACATTCATCTAGTTCCCCTACCTCAGTAACATGGCCTACAAGCAGAGCACTTCTCATGGAATTCAACCCCTACCAACCACAGGAAAGCAAAGACCAGAATGGGTTTAAGAACATCAACTCCCTCCTACCATCCTGCTGATTGGGCCATTCCATTTAACCTTGATGCTGTGGCTGTCACACATTTACAAGGCACCCTAATTCTCATTATGTGTTCTTGACCCATTATATAGAGCACTTAAACAGCCTGTATCCTCTCCTATCTAACCTCCTAAAGCCATCATTTAACAGATGCACTAACAAACCTCATATTTTCCAGTTTTCTGGGGAAAAAATCCCACTTTATTTACTGTTTCTAACATCTATTTATGTCACCTCAGCTAAAAGAAGTATTTCTGTTGCAATTAGTTCAGAATTGTTTTGGGAAAGAGGAAGATACTGTCTAATTTCCATGGTGGAAATTTTAATAAACAGCACCCTCAAGAGGATTAGAACTCACTTCCTTTACTGTTTGGTTAAAAAAAAAAAAAAAAAAACCAACCAAAAAACCCCACAGTTGCTAAGCTACCCCTTTTTAATACAGCCAGAATAATTTCCAAGGGTTATTTGAGGTGTTTAACTATACAGCAAATACTGTGCAGGAATGCAGGTATACACTAATACTCTCTCATCACCCGTGCTTCTGCGGTGGCCCCTGAGGCATCTGTGTGGTTTAGTGTGAAACTGAGGCTCACCAAGATCAAACAGGCAATCAGTCCCCATTATGAGGTGATCCTTTAAGGAGGTGGCTTTGCAAAGGGATGAGGAGACAAGCTGCTTCAGGGCTCCCTGTTGCTCTGCACATTTGGCAAAGTCGTTGTGAGAAAAGCTAATATAAAGAGAGTTCTCATGTTTTGATCTGAGGGTGAGGAGTCCCACAGCCATTCTGTTTGTGGGCTGAAGGCATGAGAGCACACCTGGATTATTTCCTTACACTACACTGGTATGAGACCAGACACACATTGTGGACATTTGGGAAGGAACCATAAAAACTATACCTCACTTTGGATAATGGGAGGGCTGCCTGGAAAGGCACATTGCTAGTGCCCTTCCCCAGGACAGACAGGAGGTCACTAGCTGGGGGCAGCTGCCAGGAAGATTACAGCCCCCAGCTGACTGACCCCTGTAAATCTCAGCCCAAGCCAAGTCATCTTCCAAATCTTGAAGGAGAGCAACCTTGTGCGGAATGCCTGGATCTAGTAGTGAAGAGATCTTAAAAATCATGTCTCAGAACAGAAATTGAATGTGCTGAGGACAACCACAATTTGCATAGCATCAGAAAAGTCACTCTGGTGCTTCATTCTGCCTTATGATGGATGGTATATATTTTCTTTGCAGAAGTAACACCATCCAGATGTCTCTTCCCTCTTCCACTCATTCTTTTCACTGAACACATATCATATCAATACCACTAAAACTGATTTGCTGGCATTTTAGTGCTAAATTCACTGAAAAGGAAGACTTCCAAGAATACCAGAACACTCAGTATTAAATACAGCTGTAATTTACAGAGTGAATAAATTTGATTCCTATTTGGATATTTCTCTCCAATGTGTTGCCAATGCTCAGGTACCAAAAATTAGATCCTTGTTCATAGGTTTAAAAAAATCTTGCAACGATGAAACAAAACCTTAAGAAAGAAAAGACAATTAGATAATTCAGAATACTTATTTTGCACTTGATTTAGTAAACCAGCTTTCCACAGCTATGTGTTGGGTTCTCACTGTGCTGCAAACGTATTGGCAAAAGCTGTTATTTATCCTTTTTGTTTTAATAGTTAACATTTTCTATATGCTTATCAATTTTTAGGAGAATACTTATGCATTAAAAAATACTTACTTTTTAAAAACCCACTGATCTAAGGAAGCCTAAACAAGGATAGCCTTCTGACAAGCAGCCAGATTCATGCTAATGCTGTCTTCAAAGAGATGGAGTACCCAGCCAGATACAGATGTGACTAGGACAGAGAACATTTAATCCATATGCCAAAAGAAAGCTGCCTTTTCAATTCAGAAGTGTTTTCACAGTTGCAGTTTGGAATGAAGAACTATTTTTAAATCACTTGCAAAAGGCATTTTTACTATTTTTTTTATCTAGACATTTTTTCTAAAGCCAGACATGAGATGATAAGTATATACTGAAGAAAACTTGGGCAGAAATAACACACATCTGATCATTATTCCCTGGAACAACAATAAACAGCTACTCATCTGTGATTATCCTGTTTGGCTGTAGCATTAAGATAGAAATAAAAACTTCCAACCCCACAAATTTTCTGTTATACAGACATGAATGGTCCTGGTCCCCTTATTCTGAGATAATTCATTTTCTCCTCTTCTCCCAAGTTTTACTGCCTTTCTTAGCATGTCTGGCGAGTTTACTGACATGAAAGCCTTACTCAAACATACTCATTGTTTACATACATGTACAGCAATTTTGGTTAATTGTTTTAAAATCCATATTTATACACATTTCTATATATAGGCTCTACATTAATAACACAGACAAACATATAGAAATTAACTATCTTCTAATTACTTTACTAATTCTATTTTATACAAGGTGGGGAGGGAATTTTTGCATAGCTATTAATTAAGATTTCTTTCTCACCCTCCCTGTGTAGTATAATATACTGGGGTAGAAATATCTTAACCTATATTCCACACTCAACCATATTCCTTTTTATGCTGTAGTTAACAAAGGTGTTCATGAATCAGCTGAAAATCTCCGTTTATAGTTGGATGACACTTTTCTACAACTAACAACAATCCTCAGTTACAAATGCCAAACAGGAAGAGCACATCTGTGAAAAACAAGCCTCTTAAACTGAACGAATGAGTAACAATGGTGTGTGGGTTGTGCTTTCTATGCAGCAAACTCTGGGAAGACCTTTCTGTGAAGAGCTATCTGAGAACAATTGGAGACACTTTGGTGTTCCTACTCGCCTCCCACAGCCCTTTGTATCAGCAGCTCAGCAGAGGGAGTCTGATAGCAAAATTCTTTTGTCATTTGAAATCTCAGGTACTGTAACTCAGCTCAGTGCTGCACAAACGAATCTCTACTGAGTGGCTGTGTGTTTCTACAGAAGAGAGAAATTTCTCAATGGCTGGCTCTCAGTGTGCAGCATGAATTGTTATCTACCAGTTACCCCAAATAAATACTCTCTGCTAAGAAGCCTTCCATCACCTTGATCTCCCTGATTTACACAGAGCAGCACCCTCATTTCCACATAAACAAACTAAAGGTCTACAGCACCTGCTTAAAACCCTACCTATGCTGTGCACAAGGACCTACGATGGATGGAGTTCCTCCCAGTTAGTTGCAAGGCTGAGGAGAACCTGTGCTTAAAGCACCACTAGGTTCTCCAATACCATGCTGACAAGCATGGAAATTCCAAACTCAGAATTCAACTTCAAATCTTAGTGTAAGATTTCCCCATCATTCTCATAAGCCCATCAGAGAGACATTGGATATTAATATAAAAATACAGATGCATGAATACAAGCAAATAATTCTCAACTTCCAAGATGCAGTCAGCTGCAAACAATCCCCCCTCCCTTTTTTGCACCAATAATATTAAGGAGTAACTAAAAATATTTGCAATACTTCAGTCATCATATCAGAGACAGCTGAAGAAAGACAAGACAAGGACATTAGCGCTGGCAAATTCACATTGCTCTTTCTCCTCAAGTCCCACATCAATATTTACATAATTCAGCAACATAAACTCAAGGAACTGTCAGAGTTCATTCCTGAAAAAATCCTTCTCTAACTGCTAGAGGCAGACCTCCCTAGGCCAGAAGAGCAGATTGAAGTCATGCAAATCTTACATCAAGAACAGGGCTACACATTTTAGATAGATGTAACAAACACTTTTAATTTTGCAGAAAGTTCTCTCCCATCTCAGCAGAAGGCAAGTCCTCAAACGCTTCAATGACATGAGAAACAGGCTCTGATCTGCTCACTCTCCTTCTTGCCAAAGCAGACTACAATTTTCCAAATATGTAATACCATTTTTTCCCCAGCCACATAAAATCCCAGTCATTGGAATCAGAGTCTGACAACAGTTAATTTATTTGGACTCCTTCTACCTCATCAACATGCTAGAGCTTCAGGCTGTAGCATAATCTCAGCATTTTTCTCTCCTGAAAAACAGATGCCACTAGGAGGAAATAACTTTGTGCACTGCAGCAGTTGTCACATTCCCAAAGACAACTTCTTCTCATGCCTTTCATCAAAAAGAATTGCCAAAATAGAATCTTTCTACAGACTCTTAGGAGTTCCCATCCATGGGTTTTGATACCTACACTTAACACCATTTGCCCAGCTATAACTAAAGATGAAAAGAGGAAACACTGTTTAAAATCACCAAATCTCTGATGGGTTTTCTCCTGTATGAAATCTGTGAATGTGTAGGAAAAAAGCCTGCTTTACTGAAAGTATTGGGAATGTATGTTATATTCAATGTGCTGTTTCAGTGATGAACTGCAGTGTCTAAAAGTCAGCCACAGGTCTCTGGGGTACAACCCCCTGTTCTATTACTGCTACCTGTACAAGGGACACTTGCATCCTAAGTTTCTGATTTTCCCACCTAAAAAGAGTGAACAAACAACTGCTTAACATAGATGTTTCAATATCCATTGCCTTAGCATTTGCAAGCCTTGACAGGTCCTAGGCTAGAGAGCACTCAACAAAAGCTGAAAGTAATATTAGTTTAGATCATATTTTCTGTACTTTTTTTGTCCTACCGTTCTTAATTTTGAAGGACAACTGCAATTGCACTTCATCTATTTAGGCTTATCCTAAAGTCATTATTTGTTATGATGCTGTTCCTGCCTTCAACTACAAAGAAAATGACTATCCCTACCCCCTCACAAGCAGGATTAACAGCCACAGAAAATGAGTTATGGTTACTCTCACTGACAGGAGCTCAGAAGCAAATTCATTTTCAAAAGTCCACCTAAGCCCAAGAAAGGATTCTGCACCCTGTGTCTTCTTAATTCTTCTTCACAGGTACATAATGAAAGTACACGATGCATTTTTTTTCATCATCAGTCTGCACACTCAATACATGAGACCTATTGGTGCCAAAGGCAGTATGTGAACTAGGTGGTGTAAAGTAAGTAATGCAACACAATACAGAGTCTGTACACTCATAACAATTTTTTTTTTAATAAAGTATGTATTAAGAATATTGTCAGCACAGGTGGATCATTTTATATTTAGGTGGAATAATAATTATTTTACTTATGTCTCTGTCAATCTCCAAGTAAGCAGGCTCTGTATAGTGCCCAGTCAGACTGTTTACAAATACTAAATTGGTAGTAACCAGCTACAATTTTTCCTTCAATTCATAGGTTCACATTTCTTAGCAGAACAGGTACCAGATGCAGCTACATAAGCCTATTTTGGCTGAATTTAGTTTAGAAGAGTCATGGATTCTGGCCTGATTGTGTTTAATGCCCTTTATCACTAGATTGATGCACACACTCATCTGTCTTGCTCAGAACTAAGCTGTTACCCAAGTACTCAAACACTGCTATCAGCTTTTGCCCACTAGACACTACTGAAGAAAGCATCCTTAAATCAGCTGAAGACAAGACTTTGTGGGATAAAAATATAAACTGGATGCCAATATATTGCACGGTGCTTATACAGATCAACACCACACAACAGAGATCACCAAGCAGCCTTCAAAAGAGGCAATATTTCTATTTAGAGATCAGCGTAAAGCTTCTAACCAAACATACTTCAAAATCACAGGCCATGTGAGAAGATGAATGGCAACACTGTTGTGAAACTATTCTGAAGAGATCTGTTTTCTGAAGTTGTTCTAGTCTAAATATGTACTTGGCTACCTGCAGCTGCAGTGAAAAAAAAATTATTGTGTTCTCTATGATTCACAGTAATCAATATATGAAAACGAAATGAATTGAATTCTTACCAAAAGTGAGAGAAGATATGAGACAAATATCAGATGTGTAATAGCTGCAGCTTTTCAACAGGCACCTCCAGGACACCCTGCAAGCGTGCTCTATGCAGTATACAATCAGGGGCACACACACTGCAAGCCATTGGGAGCATCCAGCATTGAATGAAGCATGGGTGTTCCGATCTGCTCTGTGTCCAGCCCTGAATGCAAGAACACACATGACTCAAGAGCCACGTGTGCACTCGTGCCATGACAAACAGCCCTGATAAGATCTATTTTACAATAAAGAACTTCCTACATGGATCCAGGCTGTAGGATTATTGCTTTAATTGTTTCTTTTCACAAATAGAGAGAAAACAATGACACATTTCTCAAAGTTTACCTGGAGAACATGTCATAATCCTGCTTCATGAGCTGAAGCCTAAGGATTTCAACTTTGGTTTGGATTTTGTTTTTTTTTTTAATCTAGAAAGTCTTCATATGTTTAACAAAATACTTATGAGTATGAAATCAGGTGTTACTGTTATCAATATGTCCTCTACCAAACTGGAGTAGATGGTTTGCTAGATTAGATCATATATAACTTTGCATATTAAAAAAGTAGATGGAAATACCAACTTACATTTATTTTAATAAGATTGTGTAATTTGAAGTTTATAGAGCCATGCATAAAGCATTTGTTATTCCACCTTTAACAAAATTGATCCATTAACTCTGACCATATTTTTAGTACATAGTTTGCTACAAAAGCATTAGGACACATTATGAATCATTCTGGCATTATGAGAGTTAATAGAATATTATATATTTCTCAGGATTATTAATATTTAGTGTCATTCAGTAAATTAAAAAATCAAGTTTAACTAAGGTTAAAAATATCTGATGATACAGTACATAGATGATTGTAAATGTATATTAATGAAGCTTTACACAATTGACTGGGTATCTTTTCGTTAATCACTCACAAACCCATGCCAAACATATATCAAAGACTTCAGCTCCTTTTTCATCCAATCTTCCGACATTTCATTATTATAGTTACCTGATTAATGGATGCAATAATATATGTGGCATGATATGATATGTTCACATTAAATTTTAATCAAATATTACTAAATTCAGAAAACATTAAGTAAATCATGACTGATGAGGCAATATTGCTGTACTGTCGTATTGATGGTTAGAGAAACTCACTATGGAGTTACAGATTAAGGAGGAGAAGTAAATCTTATGAGGAAATAGAAGTATCTCAAGTTTAACTAGTTGGTTCTTTTAAAATTGCCTTCCAGCCAAAGGCTGAATATTAGATCTATCAAAAGTATTCTGGTGTCGGTAACTGATATGAATGCTTTGGGTTTTTATACTGCAAGTAGTCTCATTCTTTAAAATGCATGGATTAACATATACTCTGCACAAGAGCCTTTACCAAAAGATGATGGCCTGTGTAGGGAAAAGAAACATTTTTCTCCACTACAGTTGGGAAAAAATAGCCCGGTTTATTTAAAAACTTGCTCTGATTTGAGCAGGAGGGTGTCAGGCACATGAAATGCACTTGGTCTGTTCATTTTTACCTAAAATACACTTTGGTGGCTTTGCAGGAGGTGTGCAGAGAGACAAATAGGGGTTCATGTTCACAGCCTAGACCTACAAATGTAAGACGGCTTCACTCTGGAACACCAGAGAATGTGCCTCTACTGCTGCAGACAGAAGCTTTCTTTTCAGCTTTACACCAGTAGTAAACATGTTCATATGAAAATATGGTAGTTGTATTTGGCCATAATTCTATATTGCACTTTTTAACTTACAGACAGGAAATAAAACACTGAACTGCCTTTTCATTGCTGTGTTTGAAGCTGAGACTCAGAGACCTAATTGTATTAATCCAAGTAGATACATCTCCCATTCTAGTAAAATTTCAGATGGGATCTGCTTATTTTGTCCTGTGTCTGCCTTGAACATCCATGTCCCCACTCCCTTACCTGAAAGATTCAACTTATGATTTTGAGCATTACTCTTTATAACAAACAAGTTATTTACCCAGAGGAAAACTCCATCTCATGAGAGATAGATGACCCTTTGGAAGCTAAATGATCATTTCTAAAAACCAGTACTGAAGGAGTACTAGCTAAAAGACTGCTGCAGGATATCAGATGTTACTGGGTCTAATTTTGATTATGTGAAGTAGCATACAAGTCCTGCTTAACTGAATAATTAATTGTATTCACAAATGAATGCATTGCATAGTACTTGCCACAAGACCTTTCCAAAATGCAATTGGGTTCTTCATGTCCTGGTCTCACTTTCAATCCCTTTTCTTGTTTTGAAAGATTATGAGGGGTGTAAGATTGCCTTATATTATGTTTACCAGCATGGGAAATCTCAGTGCTACTGCACTGCAAATAAATACTACTCAATTTTGCAGCTATACTCTGAATATTAAGAGCAATAAATATTTAGCATGCTTAGCTGGATATTTTTTTAATAACTTGGTTTTTTGCTTGAAGTAATTCCATATAAAGGATTTAAAAGAAAAGCATACAGATAATAAAGGCAGAAAAAGAAATTAAAAGGCTTAAATGGATACAATGAAAATAAGGACCAACTGGGAAGAAGCACGCACTACTGATGTATCTTGGTAGCTCAGCTGAGCTATTGGTTTATTACTGGTTAGATGTATGGAACAAGAATTTTAGTTAAACATCTTCTTGCTATAAAAGTGGGCTTGGATTTTTTTAAAGTGTAACTAGCTCATAAAACCTAATGTGACTAGTTATGAGAATAATTAAAGCAATTCACTAAGTTATCTTCCTCCATACCCAGATAAGTTTTGTACAGTTACAAGATTAAAAAGCACAAAATTCCTGTGAGTGTAAGGCTTAATAAAAATGGAAGAATACATCCAAACCCACAGCTCTTACCTCAGGCAAACTCCCACTGGTGTTGGCACCTCATGCGATACAGAGAAGAGTGCAGACACTTCAAACAAAATTGCCTGGAAAGGTTTGATTCACTCTCACTTGATTAATTGAATGAGTAGATATAAGTCAGTCTTGCAGCTCTTGCTTTTCTCAGGAATGGAAACATATCAGGAAAAAAAAAGGTTCTCAGTAAATTTTAGATTAGAGCATGATGTTATGGCTCAGGCCTTCAAAATTCTGCAGGCTTCCACTAGAATGTTAACAAGATCCAGCATTTAATGACCCAACGCAGCTTTGTAGTCTGCAGGGTTGTGTCAAATACCAGACCTTTTGTCAGAAATTCAACTTGAAATGGGCCTATTTCTTTGCATAACAGTCTCAGAGAAGAAAAACAAAAGAATCCAGAAAATTTTTGACTGAGCACTCTGGATATGTGATGTTCACTGTATGTTGAAAATGTGTCAGTTTCTAAGGGCAAGGAAAGCAATAATGTACTGTCCATTGAAACACAGCTGTGGAGTTAGGATAAGAGAGCCAGTTTAGAGAAAAAGATACAGAATCAATGCTAGTGATGCAAGAATAGATCCTTCACATTCTTTAGCAAAGTAAAGCTGCTAAACAAACCTACTTTTTCCCAAGCTTTTTAAATCTGAAAAACCAAAGCTGAAAGGGTCTTTTACATTTGTGGATAGGGCCAGCTGAGAGAAGTGTTATTCAGTTGCCTGTAGCAGCGTTTAGGAAGGCAGTAACAGAAGCACAGATGCAGCACAGGCTCTTTCAAAGACGAACACGAGTGGAGCAGCAGGTCTGAGCTGAGGAAATAGGGGCAGGCCTGTGGGTTGTAGGTGAGAGGGGATTTGTGGCAAGAGTGGGAAAGTGATGAAAGGGAGGGTGGTGGCTTTGCAACAGACCTGTGTGAGAGAAAATGTATTAAGAAATATTAGGAAGAGAGTTGGGGCAATGAGCATACGTGAAAAACATGGAAACCCTCACATTTTGAGTTCTTATCACTTTCAGATGGCCAGTTCTTTTTGACCCTATTTTTTATGCCAAAAATATATCAGCCCTACTCAATCTAAAAGAAAAAGTCGGTATATCAATTGCATGTCATTATACTCTCACAAAATACTGAAAACAAGAAGGCTGCTGCTCAGCTTAATACTGAGGGCTTATGAACACAAATACAGTTTTCCTGGTGTCTTACACCTGGACAAAGTAATGCGAAGGAATACTACTTAACCTTTCACCATTCCCACCAACTCCTTTAACTAAATTAGTTGTTCTGAGCAAAGAAATCACACTATAAATATAATTAGTTACTTGGAACCTGATCTAACGCCTAATGAAATCAGCATAAGGCTTACAGAGAGAATGAGCTATAAAGAAAATATTAGTTTGATTGCTGTGGGCAAAACTACTTTCAGATCTAAGCAGAGGATTTAACTATTTTATTCTGCAAGCAATGAGAAAATATCTTCTTGATTTTAAAACTAAAATAAGAGACCTAATTAATTCTAGAACACCACAGCCATATACATTACTTCTTAGTATGCATGAATCCAATAGTTTCTTTTTTAAACAGGAATATTTAAGAGGCATTTAAGTGATTGTGGATCCTCATTTCAGTAAACACATGTGAAGGCATTCATTGTGTTTAAATATAATAAATACAGCTAAAATCATGCATCTGGGTCAATCCTCTGCATGTAATCAGGATTATGAAAATTTAGTTTCTCTCATCTTTCTCAATAAATGGTCTATGTACAGATGACTGGAAATTTATTCAGACATGGTCTTGCTATGTTCTTGTTTTTTAACCCACCAGTTTTTTCCTCCCTACAAATGTGACTGATTTCAAATTCTGTCAGTTTCTCTGGTAGCTAAGAAAAGTGCCAAACTGTGGTTGCTGATTTCTAAGCTGTGCTCAAGTTCTTTCAGAGACAAAATCTCATGCCAAGGCATTGTAATTGCAAGTTTTAAGCGCATTTTAATGACTTACTTTATCGGTTCTTACTGCTGACCACATGTCATTACAAAGGAAAAGGTCACTGAACACCTTGAGAAGGCAAAATCCAAATAGACACAAAAGGGCTAAAAGCGACTGGAAAAGGTTTTGATTTAGTTTACACCTTCTCCAAGATTTCACTGTCCTGAACCTCCCAATCCTCTGACTGAGGCTCCTTCAGCCCCGGTTGTCAAAGCCCTCCTTCACCCACTGCCTTGCCCACATCTCCTCTCAGGCGTTACCCAGAGGCAACCCAAAGAGACATAGCACATGCAAGGGGAAATCCTAAAATCTGGTTATTTTGAAAAATCTGACAAATGGAAGGAGGCCATCAGTTTGATGGCTCTGTACATGTGTGGTGGGAAAAAAATTGTCAGAGGCATAGGGGAATCCCTTTTGTTTAAAAAGTGCTTCTTCAAAGAAACAGACATCCCTATCTCTCTTTGAGGAAGGCACTGTGTGGGAGGCTCTGTGGGCCCTCCTACAATGCCATGACTGAGAAGCCTGTCTTTAACTGGAGCTTCACTGAAAATGCACAGTCCAGATAAAATGCAAAGACACAAAGAGTAAATAAAGAAGTAGTCAATGCTAAGCAAAGTGTGGGCCGAGGAATTCTGCCTCCTAAGGAGGTGACAGTCAAATGAAGCTAGCTCATCATGTGTGTCAAAAGCAGCACCAGACAGGTAAATAGCAATTCTACACTTCCCTCCTACTCTAAAATTCCACCCTTAAAACACAGGGTATTTCAGGAAGCTTCCTGCTGACAGGCACATCCTGCCCAGGATTACATTTTAATAGTTCTACTTTTACACAAACATTTAATTTATACTTATAGTCAACATGCTATTCCCATGCAGTCCCTCGGGAGGAGCAAAACATGCAAAACACAGAAAGGGTGGTAATGAAAAGGAATAATCAATCTGCATTCATTGATAAACTTGCAGATAATATAGTAGACTACTTACTATGGTTTTGTTTTTTTCCAGAGGGCAACTTTTTATCTTTTGGATCAACTCTGTAGACTCTGACAGAAAACAGTAGCCATTATCAGTCCAGCGCAGCAGAGGTTGGCACATCATCTGGAATGAATATGTGACATTCAGCACTCCAAGATCATGGTATTTTAGACAAAAATCCATAAAATGACCCAAGACTATTTTCTAAGTAAATAAAAACTTCCATATAAATTTAGATTTTTTTGAAGTACCAATAACACCATTATATCACATTAAAGCTAATTTCACAAAGATGACGTTACAGGTTTTACTTGCTTTCTGCAGTCACTTCAGGACATGATGCTTCTTGAAGGACCAGGGGACAATTATGTTTTCATTTTGCTAAAGCCAAAAAGTACTACCTATCCACACACTGGCTTGACTCAACAACACAGCCCCTAACACCTTTATTCTGTTGATACAATATCCCTTAATCCTTTAGCTCCCATTCCACAAGTGGTAAATTGGCCCAGCATCTTACTCCTTTTTCCATGGAAGACAATGTGTCTTGAAATGAGCACTGACTGTCTCTTAAAACCCAATAAATTAAATTGTCTTTCCTCAGCCAGCAGCAGGAATAATGGAAAACATTTCTCAGAACTAGTTTGTTTAATTTCTACAAAATGTTTGACCTAATGATCTGTTTTAGCAAATTGGTATAACTTACTGATAAGCATACAGCAAAAACCAGCTATGCAATTACCTGTCACAAGTAAATTTTTAATACAAAATTAAAAATTATACACAAACAGATCAGGAATACAGTTTGAATAAATAAATAAATTAAAATCTCCTGTTCCATCACAATAGATGAAAAAAGGTAGTAAAGGTGCTAGAAATAACAGCTTGACAGTATGCAATTTAACTGCCAGGGTATTGAAAATCTCATCCTACATAGTATTTAACAAGATCATCAACAACTGCCTCTGGATTTATGCAGTATAGGAAAGGATAATCATCTAGCTAAGCATAAGATCTGACATTTGGATGCAAGAAAATCAGTAAACTGTGACACGTTAAATTCAGCATAATTTCATTAACAACTGAGCAACCAAGTTTTGTGCTCAAATGTAAAGACCTTTGGCAAACTTTTTCCTTTGTAGCACTACCAGAAGAGAGAAAGGCCAAGCTGCAGAGGGCTAAGGATTAGAGAAGGGCTTGTCACTGTGAAGAGGTACAGTGACCAAGTGGAATGGTCAAATGGGTACTATAATGCTAAAGATAACACCTAAATATTACTTTTTCCTGAGCTAAAAGGAAGGGAAACACAATGGTTCAGTACAATGAAACAATTCAATTTTATCGTCTTGTGTCTGAGTGTAAGTGCTGACAGTGAAGCACCAGCTACCCTTTCTCCCTCACCCAGGCCAACCTATACCTGTAACAACTGATACAGGACAGCTTCACCTATCTCCTGTTCAATCAACGGGCTCTAGATCAAAACCCCTCTGGACTACACGGGATCTGACTTGCTGATACATAATGAAACAAAGTGATAGATAAAGTCTTGCAAATGAAAATGGGAATAGCAAGGTGTCTTTGGGAAGCTCCTTGCCAGAAGAGACTATCTTGTCTAACCACCTATGTTAGAAGGTAAACTCCCCCCAGCACTCCCACGCTGCAGAGCTATCCCCACTGCACAGGCACAGTTGAGAGCTGTGCCATATCAGTCCGTGTGGGCTCCCTCACAGACCCACAGACGCCACTCGTGTCTGAGGATCACAGCTACAAAGGGCACAAAGGGAACTCTGGATTTTATTTACTTGCTGCTAATTAGCTTTTTCACTTATCTGCTGGATGTCTCAGCTTCAGCCCTACCTTCTTTTGTCTCTCCCTATTTTTCTTGCTTTCTTTCCCCTTTCAGATTATTATATGAACTCATGCCACCCTTTGTTCCACCCAACAAAGTTGCACACAATCCCTCTAGCACACTTTTCTTCTCTGGTCTTCTCAAAGCATAAAGTTGTGTGGGCCATGGCTCTCACCACGTTCAGTGCTCTCCCTCACTGGTCCCTCTCAAGGCAGTGTATTTTGAATAATTAATCACAGAATCCTTGAGGCTGGAAAAGATCAAGTTCAACATCCTTATGGGAGGAAACAGCGGAGCAGGCATTCATCTCCTCACTCCTGTGACCACTGACAGGACTCAGAAAACAGCATAAAGCTGTGTCAGAGAGGTTTAGGTTGGATGTCAGGAGGTTCTTCCCCCAGAGGGTGGTCGGGCACTGGAACAGCTCCTCAGGGAAGCGGTCACGGCCCCACGGCTGACAGAGCTCAAGGAGCACTCGGACAACGCCCTCAGGCACATGGTGTGACTCTCAGGGAGTCCTGTGCAGGGCCTGGAATTGGACTCGATGGTCCTGATGGGTCCCTTTCCTTTTTTCTTCACCATTTTAGGGCTTAACTTCTCCGAGAAGCAAATGTGGTGATGTTTTCCTTTATCTTTCCTCACACCGGCTGACCGGCACACCCTTACGAGAAGGGTGAGCGAATCCCTCTCCACCCATTTCCCCACCGACTCCTCCCTCCGCCCTCAGCGCGGCAGCGCGCGCGGCGCCCGTTGCCGCGGCGACGCGGCCCCGAAGTCTCGCGAGGCGGCGCTCCGCTCTCGCGGGCAGGGCGGAAGCGGCCGCCGTGTTTACAACCCGCGCCGCGCCGGGCCGGGCCGGGCCGGGGGCACCGGCGAGCGCCCCTCGCCCATGTGCCCGCAGCCCCCGCCGCCCATGGAAGTTATGGAGGGGCCCCTCAACCTGGTGAGCGCGGGGAGTGGAGGGGAAGGGGGGCGCGTCGGGTCAGCCGGTGCCACCGCCGCTCAGACAGCGGGGAGAGGGTGACACCCCTCGGTTCCTACCCCCGGGTAAGCAGGTGGAGAGGCGCGACCTGAACAGAAAAAGGGGCTCTTGCCGCCCTTCTTTCCCCACAAACGCCTGTTCAGGTCTCGTGTCAGGCCCTGCCCGGCCGGGAGCGGGGCCCAGCGGCATTCCCGGGCCGGAGGCGGCTCCGGGAGGGACGGAGGGAGGCAGGAGGGGTGCGCTGTGCGCTGTCCGCTCCCGCCGGGCCCGGAGCGCGGCCCGCGGGCAGCAGCAGCAGCAGGGGGTGCGCGTCGTGCCGTGCTTACCCTGGAGCGTGTGGGGGGACATTGCCTTGCAAAAGCGAGGGACGAGGGCACTTCGGGAAGGAAACGTTTAGATGACATATCCATGAGAGTTTCGAGAGTTTTAGAGGCTTGTGAGGGCCTAGGATTGGCTAAGTGCTTCCTTTAATTTCAGAAGGTAAAATACTTTAAAACCTTGAAATCAGGAATTATTCTGCTTAAAGTAAATTTCTAAGGAACCTGAATTAAAACACAGACGGTCTAAAAAATGCTTCTTCACAAAAGCTAAGCAGATGTTAAACGGTCTAAATTGGCAGGTCTCTGTCCCATAGATAAGATCTAGGTCAAGAAGAGTTAATTCTCTGCTGCCTTGTGGGTTTTACCAAAGCTGTATCTTAGCTATGTGGTGATACACAGAGCATGCCCTTAGAAAACAAGTTTTGGTCCAGCAGTCCAGTTAGCCAGAGACAGCACAGCTGCATTGCTTCCAGGAATGAGTTTGATCCAGGAATTGTTTAGACATTGCCATGCAAACCTCAGAGACTTGTTGCAGTTTAGGTTTTAATCAAAGCTTATTTATGCCAGGATGGTGTCAGCCCTGACAAATCATTGCCTGCAGAGTCAATCAGGTATTTCTAGGTTGCTCTGCCTAGTTTCAAAAAGACTTGTACAACTGTCATTGCAGACCACCTATGGAATTAGGGCTGACAGTGTACTAGGAAGATGGTCTATTTACATCTGTAGATTCTGCAATGGTGAAGAACCACTCTGGGTATGTCAACATCATTCTGACTCACAATTTATTCTGTCTACTGAAAGACTACTTGAAATGTGGAACAACAGGAAATAGGAAAGCTCTTGTAACCTGTTGATCATGGGGTTAAAGTCAGGCAAACATAAAGCATGGTAAAACAGGAGGGCTAAACTATAGCTATCTCACAGACATTGTGAAAACCTTTTTAAAAAGTAGATATAGTACGTAAGATTCTAAATAGAAAATTATAATTGTATATTCACTAGTAAATGTCTGAAAGTAGCAACTTTTTTGGCAATATCACCAGTCAGTAATGTCTCTTATGCGGCCATTTAGAGATGGTAGGAGTGACACAACTGTGACTAAAGCCTGGTTTATGACCTTGGAACCACAACTGGAGTGTGCAGTTACCATGCCTGTCTAGCTCCAGGCTGACAATAAGGTCAAGACACTTCTGTGTAATGGATGATACAGGAAAAAGAGTTGCTTTACATGCTTTCATACACAAAATTATGAATTTACCTGTGAATATGTTTCTACTGCTTGAGAGTGTCGTGAAGTACAAAAGCTTTTCTTGAAGCTGCTGTGCAGTATAGTCATGGATCATCATATACAGGAGAGTGACATGTCCATTGAGGCTGTGTCAAGCACCATGGAAACTTCTCACGATAAGAGGGTTGAACAGGTAGAGTACCATGGTTAGAACATGGCTCTGTTTTTACAAGGACATGAACAGGAAGGAGTAACTACAATTCTGCAGAGCTCTTCTGTTCACAGCCCCTCTTTGCTGTGGAGCTTCAGATTGACAACATCATTCAGGGAAGGTGCCAACCTCCAAAATAACAATATTCATTTAAGTTTTTGATACTATCTGGTGTTACCTATTGCACTCTTCTCTTACCTAAATCTAGTTCCAGTGAATTGAAAAAGCGCAACTTTTTCGAAATGTGCCAATGAGGAAAATAAAGCTACCAAAAGAAAAGGAAAACCAACCAGAGCCTCCAAATCACCCAGCACCTAAACTACAAAAGTGATTTTGGATACAGCAATCATTAGTCTTACTTAACTGCTATCAGTGGTTTAAATACAAGATCTTTTCCCTCTTCCAATACATCATGACTTGACAATTTTCACAAAACTGATTTTTCATCAGTTCAGGCTATTCATTACGATTTACCACAGTACTTGAATCTTGCTTTGTCTTGTAAAAATTGTCCATTTATAGTGGATCATCTAGTCTTAGTTACTGGAAAGCATGGATATTGTCTTGATTTTCATAGCCACAAAAAAACCCAAACAAACACAACAACAACAACCAAACAAAAACCCACACCCCACCCCTTACACTTTAATGCCATATCTTATATTCTCCTGGCTTCAATTATGCTCTTTTTCTGAAACTTTTGAAAGATACATTTCCCTAAAATAATATTTTATCTTTATGGAACTGAGTCTTCTTCAGCCTCATGCAAAAATTTTTTAGGTTATGCTGTGGAACTTAAAACCAGCATGAAGTAAATGGAGTCCCTGCACCAGCAGGTAGCTATATAGAAGGTACCTAGCCCAGCTGGTTACTTATTTCACACAATCTAGACCAAAAACATCTCAGCATTCTTTTTACAAATTAAAACTTACACTGTAAAAGCATGAAGATAAGTGTTCTACGAACACTGCATGTTTTTACAGCGCATCTTGAGGGGCTTCTCTGTGCTGCTTGCTATAGGGGCACTTCCTACTGCCATCTGATTTAGGCAAAGAATTTTGATGTCACATCCAGCCATAATTTTACTCTTAGGTGTAGGAGCAAAAGCTACAAGTTAAGAAGCACAACCACACACTGCTGACCATCAGAAGCTTGGAAGTAACACAGTAAAAGTGAAGCAAATAGTATTAACCTCAGGAAGATACTAGAAATTGCTCTTTAAACAGAGTTTGACACCCAGGACTTCATAATTCTTCATATTCTGCTTTCACAGCTCGGTATTGTCCTGTAGCTGAGGAGCTATGCCCCCTCTACCTTGTATTCTTCCTGCAAGGTAGTAGTATTTGTATGGTTTATAATAAAATACGGTCGAAAATCTGATTGATATCTATCACCTATTAAGTTTCCTGAAGCATAAAGGACCCAGCTTGAAGGCTGCTGTTTTAGTGAAAACCAGAAGGCACAGACCAATAGCTGGAGTGAGAATAGCACAAAGTGTGTATTCCAAGAATCTCATATAATGAAAGCTTTTAATATTAATGCTGCTTGCCATCAGTAGCAGCCATTCCAGTGCAAACCAACCAATGGTTTACTTTAATGATTATTTCAAAGTGAAGTAATACTACATCCACACAGAGGTAAAATAACAAGCAGAATAAATATGCAGTATGGAAGTGTAGGAAGAGAAAATGGAAAACATCAACGGAAGTTCACTAGAGACCATACAATTTAAACCACACATGTTAATGTGTTTGAGACTTAATGCCAGCCTGAACTTTGTCATTTTCATTGGAAAACCATAAATATTATGTTAATCTACAGAAACATCCATGGAACCCCATTTGTTTTCTTTGACTTTTTTTTTTTCAGTCTTAACCTGACAGCTGCTATATTTGGTCTTCCAGTGTAAAATGAAACCAAAAAAAGGCAGATGCACTCAAAAGAAGTCCAATTACAGAGAACAAGCTTGTAAGGTAACAAAAGGGGAAGTATCACTAGACAGACATACTTAATACAAAGTCTGTTTTTACCACAGTGGTGGAAGAACCAAAATATATGAATCCAGGGAGGCAGCAGCATATCTGAGTAAAGTGGCTGGAGGTGCATAAAGAGGTCCGTCAGATCTGTAATAGCCACCTTGGAAAAGCTGGACAATGTTTTGTGCAGGCATGTAACTGCTGTGAGAGCACAACACACAACTGTTCCTTGTGGCACATAAAACAACTTGCAGCAGCTCCCAGTCAAGGACATAATTAGCTAAGCAATGGGTGGCTGATGGGTGTTATTTCCTCAGTGTACCTGTGCTGTTTGGGTACCTACCAGCAGTGCCTTTCTGCTGTGTCACACTGGCATTACATGCCTGTCATCAAGCCACAGAGTTCAGCTCTGAGTAAGCATGACCAGCAGTTTAAACACCCATATGAAGCCATCTCAGAGAAGCCTGGTGAGACAGACTGAAGGCCCAGCTGAAGCCTTTCTGCCCCACTTGTTTTGAAATTGTTGCTCTTGGAAGCTTGTTTACTGGACAATTGTTTGTAATGGTTCAGATGCTCCTATTGAGAGGTGGCTCAGTTGCTGTAACAGCTTGAGCCTTGTGGTTTAGGGCTACATACAGAAGCCCAGACTGGTTTTGTTTATCAGGGCAGTGGAACACTTCTCACTTATCTTTGTAACCTTCAGTTAGCAAGACTTGTGTAGTACCACTGTGGCACATCATATATGGGGACAAGAACACAGCCAAAGCAGCTGAGAGCTGTAGGCACTTGGGGAGGTGGTGGAGTCACTGTCCCTGGATAAGGGAAGACCAGGCATGACACTCAGTGTTATGGTCTAGCTGACACAGTGGTGTTCAGTCACAGGCTGAACTCAATCTCTCTGTCTTTTCCAACCTAATTCATTCCGTGAGTCTGAAAATGGCTCTGAAAAACAAGTTGAAGCATTTAGTGCTTTTGTCATACTGAATGGATGAAAAGGAGTAGAATGAGGTTGATTTGACTATGCAGTAGGTAAAAGGATACCACACCTTAATGAAGGTGCAGGTGATCAGGGAAAGGGCTGCAGCTCTCTCTGTGTAGGATTTTGAAGACTCCACCTAACCAGAGCAGTATGAATGCAAGTTGGGTTAATTCCAGATCTTTTAATTGCATTTGCATGGTGAGGAACTCAGAATAACCATTTTATCTGAAACTTGGAATAGGTTGGGAACACACATGTAGTCAATTAGAGCTATTCAGTCAATTAATGGGGGTTGCATAAACAACTGCTTGCGTGACTGCCCATATATTTAAAGTCTAATACTATTGCTTACATGGGTGAACTTTAACATCTTTACAATTCAGTACAAAATGAGTGAAGGGTCTGTATTTTCAACATTAACATTCTCATGATAGTGTCACATACTTGTTTTGCTCTATAGGAACACTAAACT
Organism: Taeniopygia guttata; assembly: GCF_048771995.1. Taxonomy (NCBI): domain Eukaryota; kingdom Metazoa; phylum Chordata; class Aves; order Passeriformes; family Estrildidae; genus Taeniopygia; species Taeniopygia guttata. The sequence continues at coordinate 7,474,141 of NC_133031.1, read as the reverse complement.
ATAATTTACACAGGTGAGTCATTGTTCTGTCAGCCTTGCTAAATATAGGCTTTCAAAAACAGAAAATTGAGCTAACATGTGACTAGTGGTCTTGGTTGAACATCCACAATGGGTTCTGCCATTTTGTGGTTGATCTTTAGTCACCTTTCTCTACAGAAAACATATTTAAAAATGGGGTCTTTCTTCTTTTGGTAAAGCTACACCATTACCATTTCTTTAGTTTTACTGCAAATATAGTCTCATTATTTAGCTTAAGTTACAGTACAACTCATTATTATTTTTACTTTTAGTGCAACTGCCAGTAAATACAAGCATTTTGCATAGTCACCCTGGTTAAGGTTGCACTTTTTAAAATAAATGAATGGCCACAGTTTATTCTTGGACCTCTCAGATCAAGTTTTGGACTTGTATTCTCTCTTCATTACATTTTTTCACTGCATATGAGGACATACACATTTAAATCTTTCAAAATCCACTATTTCCTGGTAAGAATGGGTTTGAAAGAGGCTTCTGTAGGTGTAGCCTCTGACAGAGTGTGTGGGGTGGGGAGAACCATGGTGCACCACCTTGTCTTACCCTTTGTGGCGTGCTGCTGTAAACACCCACGTGGAAAACACTTAGCACTCCTCTGGATTACAGAGAAGCAATGCAGTGTATACTTTGACTATTCAAAATAGAAATCAGACTTACATCCTTAAGGAAACAAATCCCAAAGTAGATCCCTCATCTCTTTAAAAAAACCCTTCCCCCTTGTTTTCAGCAGTAGGAGAGCACAGGTATTAATCTTTTCTGGCAAGAATAACTGGTATGCACAGTCCATAACATAAAATAGATAGCAGCATCAAACAGTGGTTTCACTTAAAACATTTACAAACAGAAACTTCTTTGCAATTAAACTTTCATCATGCTCCATCATTCTAGCAGCTGGTTTTTTCCTGCCTTTGTCATTTTAAGTAAGCTTAACATCTTGTGCAAGGTTTTGGCCAGTGAAGAGCTGTTCCCATTAGTGGAACAGAGAAAAACAAAACACACCTGTCTCAGCTGCAGGAGCACTGTTGCATTGCTCTTAGGAGAGGGTAGTAGGCCTACACTATTTGAAAATGTATACTACATCTGCCCTTTTTAAAAAACCTTATACTGTTGACGCAAACAGATTTTTTTTCCCTGTTATTCTCCTTTCCACAATAGCTAGCCATCAACTAGAATTGTATGGGAAGAGTAGCAGCTTTCCCTCCTTATCCCCACAACCTGAGCCAGGATCATACTGTGGTAGTTCTTTAAGTTGTAAGATTATGCTGTAAGTAGAAAGAAAATATTGTTATTTTTTTCCTTTGAGGTCTGGCAAGTGGGCCTTATGGCTTCATTTCTCACAGCCTGCAGTCACATCATTATCTAGTCTGTAGTGGGGAAAAAACAAAAAAAAACCACAAAGAAGCAGAGTGTTATATTTTGGTTAAAGCTATAAGTAAAGAGGACACTCATTGCTGTTCTAGAGGATTCTTTGATTGGGCTCTGCTGTTCAGGGATTACACAGGCAATGATTTGGGCTAGTTGAGTGGAAAGATCAAATAGGAACACTTCCCTAGGACACTTCAGTACAAACTTACTAAAGCAAGTGTCATCCCTCAGCATCTCAACTACATTTACAAAGAGTGTGGAAAAATGTCTCACTCACCTTCTGCAGTTAGTCCACAGTGCTTCAAGTCACACAGTAAGGCTACCCAACTCTCTTAAGAACCAACTAGAATGGGGCAAGGTGAGGAAGCTTTTTAGCTTGGCCATCCTTCACTCACACCTGCTTCCTTTTACAAGAGCCAAGTTGTTACACCTGTCCATTTGCCTACTGGGAATTCCTGCTCATCAGGATTGGGAGGGACATCTGAAAGTAGTTGTCAACCTGCTTCCCCTTTTCAATTCTGTAGCTTCTTAATAAATTATAATTATTCTACACCCCATCCTACATTAATTTCCAGCACTGCAAGTGGAAGAGGAAAGAGAAATCAGATCTATAAACCTACCACAGTCAAGCAGCAGGTGTTTCTGTAATCACAGCAGCAAGACCAAAGTCAAAGCAATCCTGCATGAATCTGCTGGGAGCCAGCATTGAAGCTCCAGAGCAGTTGTGTAAATACCTTCCTCTGTCATGAAATCAAACCAGGGATAAACCTGAGAGTAATCTTCTCTTTATGACAGAGGACCAGTTCTTCCATTGCCAGTTTTATAATGGGATACAGGCCACTCTGAGTTCAAAATAGATGTGCTAACAATGGTTGGAAGCTGCATGACTGAGGGTAACTGAGCACTAACAATAACCCATCAGAGTAGACAAGATGCAGAAGCTCATCCATGATATTGGCTGATAAGCATCCAAATACTTCTGTTGTAGCCTCATCACTTGCTGCTAGGAAACAGCACTACTAATTTCTTCAAATTGCTTATTGATAAATAAGCTGCCATGAAAGTGGCAGAAATTCCTTGGTCTTTCCATAATCAACTAATTGGAACAAACATGGGCTAGAATAAATGAACAAGTATTTTCTTGTCAACCTGTCAGGAAGAGATAGGAAAATAGGAATTCCTTGCCCATGATTGACCACAGAACAGCTAGTTTTCTCACACAGGGCTGTGCTTAAAACTGATTTTTTTTTTTTTTCCTTCTGGTGTGGCTCCTGTTGTTTCCATTGGGAATTCTGTTGCATCAGAGTAAGATGACCTGACATGTATATTTTGATGTAAGAGCAAGAATGGCATTGTGACCTTTGTCATCAGAGGATCCTAGGTTTCGTTTTTGCCAGCATCTATGGACTGTTGTTTTCTTAATTTTATTCACAGTTCAGCCCAACTTCTTCAGACTCTCTTCAGCTTCAGTGGAAGTTAATTGAGAATGGAAATAATTTAATTGCTCAGTCAAATAAGAACTGAATGTCCTCAGATGTTCTGCATGTGCTTAAGTGATCTGAGTAAGATCACACTCCAGCAGTTTAAAACATACATGAATAATGTTTGAAAACAATGTGACTAAAATTCTTATATGTAAAAACTAGTAAATGGAACTTGTCCTCTGACTTTTTGAATTGCATTTTTGCCTCTTTGGTCTCTGGCTATTCTATTTCCTCTTTCCCTGTTTATTTTATACCTACCCATGCAGTTTGCAGAAGCAGCTGTATCAATACTAATTTACTGAAAAATTGGTTTTGCCAAGAGCTAGCTCAGGTGTTTTTATGTCCATGACGTAGCTAATTTGTAACGGGACAAGCTCCCAGGAATAACCAAGGAGATGGCTTTATCTGTGCTGATACTTTTTTTTCATGTCAAAGGGAAATGAGTTTATCTTTCTGGCATATGTCTTTCGTAGGAGTCCAAAGAAAAAGGCCATTAAACAGATGATTTTCCAATAGGAAAACACTTCCTCTTCTGAGATTATTTAACCTCAGGGTAGAAGAAATGGGAAATGCTAACAATGCTCTGAGGATTCAGTGAAGGTGAAGAAGAAGAATATAACAAAGAATATTTCTTGTGAAGAATCAAGGACTTGTGTTTTAGGTTTTTTAAGAACACACCATATTAGCATATGAAATCAGTTTTAGGAAAGACAAATGTCTTCATGGAGTGGTGTAACTGCCAGGGACTGCTTAAGAACAGCTGTTGCCCAAACAGATGTTTTCTGTACAAGTCATTCTCTTCTGTGCTGTCAGAGCTGCTAAGATTCTTCTAGAACACTGAACTTACTGTAATACTGTAGGGCATAACTCTACTTGGCAGACAAAAATGACAAACTGATCTGCATTTTGAGACTTGTATTTAAAATGGATGTTAATATCAGTATCATATAGGTATCAGCACCTGGTGTCTGTTTACTTCAAGCTCAACATGTAGTAAAGCAGTCCTGAACAGTCTCACCAGCTAGTGCTCGTAGCTTTCACATTACACAGCTTGTCTTGGAGGAAGGGCCATAAAATCCATGTCTTGTAGTAATGACAAAAAAGACTTGCTTTAATGAATGTTGCAGTGCTGGTTATGCAATAGTTTCTCACTAAGCATATGCAAATACTTGCATCAAATGTTTGCTTTCAGCTACAACCTTAGTCTGTGTTGGTGGTTTACATTAGTGGTTTACAAATACTAGTATAGATTTAACTGGTGTACAGCAACAACGTGACTTTGATACTTTTAACTATGGCTGCGCTGCAACCATTAATTGGTGTAAGCTGCAGATAAAAAAAAAAAAAAAAAAAAGGCAAGTTATTCACCTAAGAGACAAAACGTCTTGGGCATGAGGCAGCAGAAAATGTCAAATCAGCTGTAAGATGTAACACACTTCAAATATATTGCATTCTTCAGACAAATTGGTCCAAAATACTTATAACTTTTCATAACTTTTTTTGGCCTAATGTTCTTTTTACATTACTATGGTGCCTGCTTAGAAAGAGAAATGTGTTTTCAGAGGAACAGCTTCAAAAGTATTTTGTTGTGTACACACCAGTTTTGCTGCATTAACAAACTTCAGTTCTTACCAGTTCAGACTCCTGTAAGGTAGTATTAAAGAAGTCCAGTTACAGAGCTTGGAAGTGAGAGAAGATCTGAGCCTAAAAGCCTGAGAATTGGAATCAGTACAGATTTTTCAGATGTATTGGTTACTTTAAAGACAGGTATAACTATTTGTCCATTTATCCTCATTTATGTAATGTTCTTTTTTTAATTTTAAGGCTCACCAGCAAAGCAGAAAAGCAGACCGCTTGTTGGCAGCAGGGAAATATGAAGAAGCAATTTCTTGTCACAAAAAAGCTGCTGGTGAGTAGTTTATTTCTCACATTTCAGCTCTTAAAATCAGTTTTAAGATTTGCATGCACCAAGCCTGTCTTGAATTCAAGAAGTGTTTGGACAGTGTTCTCAGGCACATGGGATTCTTGGGGTGACCTGCACAGGGCCAGGAGTTGGCCTTGATGGTCCTACTGGGTCCCTTCCAACTCATCAGATTCTATGATTCTGTGTAAGTAGAATGTCTAGTTACTTGCAAAATTTTTATTTTTAAAATGTTTGTTTTTCAGTCCAGATCAAGAATCCTTTTGAAAATGTTTTTTCTCATATGAGCAGCTAAAGTCAGACATTTCCAAAGTTGTTTAGATTGGGGGTGGTTATCACTGTGAAGGCAGTTCTTGACTGAAGATGAAGCCAGCACCTTGTGGTATGCACAGACTGAAATTGTGTACCTGCTCTAAGCCAGTTTCTCTTTATACTTTGCATTTTCTTTACTGCTTTCATAGGCGAGGTCACAGTGCTTTCTCTGTTGGTAAAGGAGAAATGTTTGCTTACAAAGCTTCCCTTTCCTAATGTCTGAATCAAGGCAGCCAAGAACAGGTGATGAGCTCCCCAGAACTCGAGCAAAACAGCAGCTTGCATCACAGACCTCAACACTGCAGGGACTGCCTCTTCTCTGTGAGATCTTGTGCATTTACCTGTCCATTTAAATAGTCCTGCTTAATTTTTTGTGTTGGAGTCCCTCAGCTCTCTGACAGTGTGCAGCTAGTTGGCAGAAGAAAGGAGGTCTTAACTGGTGCAACAAATAGGACATTTTCAGTGATGGGGCCTGTGTGGAGACAAAGTGGCTGCTCTAAACATGGTAATCTAGATACCAGGCATTCTGGCTCCATTCATAAATACTAGAAAACCCCATAAAGTGAGAAACTAGTCGTTTCTTTGGTATTTATGAATTCTCAGAGAGATGAGGGAGTGCACTTACATTCTAAAATGCATACTTTTTGTTTTCTTTCACTTCATATACCAAGATAAAACCCAGAAAAAACCCTGAATGCTTCTTGCTTTTGCCTTGCATCATTCCAAATTTGGTTGAGAATTTCTCATACATTGTCATTTTCAGCACTAGTAAGATATGCTCAAAGTCTTTCTGGAAATTGCTGCTGCTCTAAAAACAAACTGGAGTGAGCCTAGCCAGCAGGATACCATGGGAAGGGTGTAGTGTGTATTACAAAGTCTTACACTATTTTTTTTCAGACTTCTGCAAAACAGCAGGTGTTTCCAGCCACTGTAACTTGGTAAATACTTTCCCTGTAGACTGCTGCCTTTATGTGGGGATTGAGCACACAGGTCTGAGGGCGTTGTTAGCTTTTCTGGAAGTTTTCGGGCGTGCTGTCGGTGCTGATGGTGTTCTGTCCCGCAGGGTACCTTACCGATGCCATGAAGCTGACGCAGTCGGAGCAGGTGAGAGCCGAGTGCGGCGGGTGCCAGAGCCAGCCACAACCCCGTGGGTCCCCTGTGTCTGATCACACCCCTCCTGGGCATTGGCCTCTGCAAAGTTTTCTGAACCCTTCGCAATTGCACCAGGAGTTTCACAAGTGTGCTAAACTAATCCTCCTAGAGAGTGTTTCCAAGGACAAGAGAAACCTTAACCCATCCAAGGGGTCTCCGACTTTCTAGTCTGCCAGACATCTTCAAGTAGGTGGCAGAACTAGTGTCATGTTTAACTTTATCTGTGAGGCACTTAGTATTTTGCTGAGATAAAAAGCATCTTATCTACAGTGTGTCATTTTGTTTTAATGCATCCTGATTAGAGGATCTCTAGAACAACAACCTTGACACTTTTTCTTATTCATTGCACAAGTTCATCTGTGAATGTAGTAGGCTGCTCAGCACTTATGTACCAGCAGGCTTTGACTTCAGCCAATATTATGAAATCAAATAGCCCTTGGAGATCAGACATCTGTCTTTGCTCACAGGTCATTTTTGTAGAAAAATGGTCTTTCGCCAAGGTGAGTTAATAACCACTGTGCCACCTCCTTCATTAAATATGGCTGAATCATTTGGGTCCATACCTGGCCTTGGAGCTATTTGCTGCTTCATTTTGGGTGTTATTGATATGGCTACACAGATACCATCATGGAAGTATACAGAAAATTTGCATTGTTTAGCCAGAGTGTGGCCGTGCATGCCAAGTGAATCTCTTCCTTCTTGGTGTTGGTCATAGGTCAGCTAAACTCTGAGTGCCTCTGCCCAGAGATATTGTAGCCTGGTCAGTGACTTACAAACAAAAACACCAGTAGTTATGCTAAATTTGACATATCTGAATCTTTTGCACTGTACAAGCAGAGAGCACTTCCTGTTGGACTTAATGTCTCAATAACAAAAGTTCCCCCCCTTGGGCATGTAGTGATGCTGTTTATGTAAATATTTACACACATGTAATTCAATGTTTGTGAATATTTGGGTGGCATTAGGGATCACCAACTAAATTGTTTAATCTTGTTCTTACTCAGGCTCAGCTATCACTGGAATTACAAAGGGATAGTCATATGAAACAGTTACTGCTCATCCAGGAGAGGTGGAAAAGGGCAAAGAGGGAGGAAAAGCTGAAAGCCCAGCAGAGTGCTGACAAGGAAGCAGCCACACATCTTCAGACTTCTTACAAACCATCTGCTGAAGACTCTGATGATCAAAATGTACTGGTTCCTGTTGCTCAGAAATACAGCTCTTCCACAGAGAAGCATTCACAGGATATTCGGGGTGTCTTTGACAGGGACCCAGATACACTTTTATTTCTGCTTCAGAAAAAAAAGGAGCCAGTGGAAGCATGTATTGGGAGTAAAGCGCCAAAAGATGACAAAACAATAATAGAAGAGCAGGCAACCAAAATTGCAGATTTGAAGCAGCTCATAGAATCTCTTGTAGCTGAAAATGAGAGATTAAGGAGAGAAAATAAGCAGTTAAAAGCAGAAAGAGCTAGACTCCAAAAATCTCCAGTAGACAAGGAGTTGGATGTAGACACTGATTTTGTTGAGAAGTCAGAGTTGTGGGGTCTGCAGCAGCACTCAGAATCTGCTTCTTCAGCTGCAACTTGGCAGAAGTTTGCAACAACTGCTGGGAAGGCGAAGGACATTCCAATACCCAACCTTCCCCCCCTGGACATCCCGTCCCCTGAACTCCCGCTGCTGGAACTCTCCGACGATATTCTGAAAGGACTGATGAACAGTTAAAAACCAGGAAAAGTGCTCAGTGTAGTTATCCAAACTTGAGAAAAGGGAAAGCCACCAGGACAATGGTGATCTGAGGGCAGAATCATTTACCACAATCCTGCTGTTGGAGAAAAGGCATTAAGCAACTTTGTTACTGTGAAATACACATCATATCTGATTTACTTCATGGAAGTTAAAGGTACCATAGTTGGTATAAGATGGTGATCTCTTTAGTCTTTCTCCCAATGTTTCAAACCAAATGACTGCCTGGAGAATGTTTCAAGTAACACAATCCTTCAGGGTTTTTAAGTATGCTATATGTAATAGTTATCTATAATGCCATAAATGATGGTGCAGAACCTAACTGTTAAGGTTGCCAGTTGGCTGCCACTTCATATTGAAAAATGCTTTCTAGCATGAATTTAAACTGTGCATTTCATTATGCATAACTTTGTTAATTCAGATACAGTGCAATTTATACACCTCCTAGATGGATTTATGTGCCACACTCTGTATTCCTGACCATGTTAACCTCTAGTCAGGAGAGATTTTAATTTCCATTCTATGAAGGAACCAACTTACTCGTTCTGTGGATGTGGGTTTTTTTGGGGGTTATCTGTTTACATAACTAATCAGGGTGCATTGAATCTAGCTATTGGTTTCTGTATAAAGTGACATGGTTTAAAATGAAAAATCTATACTTAAGGTAAAATACCCTTTTTGTTTTCAGTGATGCATGAATGGAAGTAATTCTAGCTGGCAGTATTTGATTGAAAAAGAAATTGTTTACAGCTTAACCTGATTCAAAAAGGATAGGAAAATAAAAACCAAGGTGTTTTGACATTGTCTGTTACATTTGTACAAATGCTGCTGAGTATAAAGAACAAATTAGTACTAAGTGTTAGGATACAATTACAGCTGAGCTTCCAGGTTCATCATCCAGCAAATTCAAGAAAGCTGGGATGAATTCAGAGGGCCTTGCCCACCTGTGGAGTGACCTGGCTGACAGCCAGGTTCCAGCCCTGCAGAGCATCAGCAGAGCAGCTCTGTGGATTTGCTGGGGCACAGCCCAGCAGGAGCTGTAGGAACGGTGCTGGGTCTGAGCAGGGCTGTGCAGCCTCCTCACGCCCATCCCTTCCAGCACGGTTCAGCCCCTGCCCTAGAGCCCAGTTGGGTGTTTTAGTGTGTAGTGGAGGCATTAATTACCTTCAGCTGTTACTGATTAGTGACGTGTTCAGTATTGCAAACTATGGCATTTTAAGTTGTTCTTACACTGTAAAAAGGTAAGCTTGCTTTCTAAGAGTGTATTTTTCTTCCAGAATAGACTTGGAAGTGCAGCAAGAACACCTTACTGCTGTGCAAATTCTCCCCTTACCTCTGTATACCTGGCATCTTCTGTGCTTGATGGAGCATAGGGACTGGAGGTTAGAAAAAGTCTGTAGAAACAGAGGTAAGACAAGTTCATTAGAGGAGGTGCCTTGTGCTGAATTGTTGCTGGAATCTAATCTTGCTGGGGAAATAAAAAAGTTACTTTTCAGTTGGAGCAGTTTAGCAAATTGCCCTATCCAGCTGTGATGAGGTGACCTGTTCCAGGTCAGACCCAGCCCACTGCTCCCACCAAAGGGCAAGTCCCAGTCTCTGCTGGCCCCTGCCTGGCTGACTATTCCAGGTAGCAAGGCAGAGGAGCATGCTGTTTCTAGTGTTGTAAGTGAAGCAAAGAGAGTAGCATGTGCTCACAAGATGGAGACACAATTATTTAAGCACCTACCTCATGCCACTGCTGGGGTGGTGGCTCAGGGATGTTAACTCCAGGACAGACATGTCAGTGGTGTCTGCAAATGGCAGCTGGAGGAGAAGGGAAGCACTTTTTAGGTCTGTTGAAGTCAGAGTTCTTCAGAGGTGGGAGCGTGGGAATTGCAAGCTCTACCTTCCTGATTTTAACACTAAACTGTCCCTTTATGTGTAGCTGCATAAACAAAACACCAGATCTGAAAGAAGCTGCTTCTCTGTGGGAAGGATGGCCAAGCAGGGGCAAAACTCCATACTGCCACTTTTGGAAGTGGCGTTAAGACTTCTCTCCGTCCTGCAAAGCAAACGTTTGTTTGTTCTTGCAGTCTGCCCACTCAACACGAGTGCTGCTGAATCCCACCTCCAGGCAGTAAGGCTGAGCACGGGTGTGTTCCACTCTCGTGAGTGATGCTGAATTTTTTAGAGTAAGGAATTCTTCAGTCTGAATCCAGAGCTAAGCAATTACTCGGTGCATTGGAGGAAAGATAGGTTGTACCGAGAATACTCACCACTAGAGGACAGGTTTTACAGATCCATAGCAATAAACCTAAGGAAATTCTTCTCCCATGGCTGCCAGCAATTAACTTGTGTCACAACAATTTAAAACTGTTTTAAATTATTAAATTTGAGAGGGGGGTGTGGTGGCGCGGTGCTGCAGCCCGTGTCCGGTGTCCGGCCGCATCCCCTCTGCTGCCACGGCCACCGGCCGCCACCTGGTGGGAGCCGCGGGGCCCTCGCCCCTCCGGCCGTGCCCTCGTTCTTCCACCGCCACAGGATGGGCTCAGCGCCCGGGCCCGTGGTGCGGAATGCAGGAGGTGACCGCTGGAGCTGTAGCAGCAACAACACAGCGGTAAGTCACCGGTTGTCACATGGCGCGTCACCAAAGCCTAGCACAGCACACAGAAACACTCCCGGGGTGGTGCGTCTGGGCTGCAGGGTTTTATAAAGGACAGAACTAAAGAATCCTGTGGTCCGTTATTTCAAAGTGTCTCACCAAGAACCAATTTTAAATACACATCCAGACACTGACTTCTATTCATAGACTTTGCTTTAACCACAGAAACCACCCTTGGCACACAAAAGTACTGGCCCTGTTGAATATTGCCAACATATGCTATGCTGAAAGAAACTGTAATTATCCAATCTCTGGCTGTATCACCACAGAACGAGAAACCAAAGAAAGGCAACTGGGAAGCAATGTGGAGTCTCCTGAGAATAAAATCTGGAGACTTCACCACTACCAGTTGCTACTTAAAATGATGGCTAAAACCAAAATACAGAAGTGTTGGGTTTTACATTTTGCTTTTATTAAAAGGGGAAAAAAGAATTTTGTGACTGCTTCCTCTGAGAGCATTTCCATGTTCAGGAACTCTGGTAGTGAATTCCTACTGTCCTCTCAGCAGCAGCTCTTCAGCCATCTGCAGTTCCTGATGACCTGCTTTCAGTGTCAGGAGCTATGTACACCTCATCTACACTCCCTTTCCCACAAAAGGCTTGATCTTTTGAGACCCCTTCAAGTCCAGCTCTGTGCATGGAGAAAAGCAAACACAACCACAACAGCTAGTAACATCCTGTACTGAGCTGGGCTAAGAGAGTAGAAAACAAAATCAAAGTGTTCCACAGCAATCAGAGCAGTGGTGTGGCTGCCACAAGCCAGGTACAGGCTGGACATTATTTGCCACACCTTCCTACCCGAGTATGAGGACTGTGGAGTTCAATTGTATAAAAAGTTCTTTATTCCCTAAAGAATCAAGAGCTATAGCCATCTTTTCCTCCACCTTCTTTTTCTCTCATATTTGTTTTACCTGAAGTAATTTCAGCTTACTCGGGGCTTTTGTCTTGTAATCATCTGAAGTGTTCCCTCAGGTCCATTTGCTGCAGGACGTAAGGTATTATTGAGATCAAAGAATATGAAATCCTCAGAGCTGTGAAAATACAGGATTTCCTGCCTCAGAGCTACTAAACCCGACTCTCTATTTTCACTAAGGTAGCACAGACTCAGTGACTGGAAAAAGAAACAGGCACCAGGGACAAGAATATACAGCCTTGGTATGTTTGGAAGGTACCAGAAATGTTCACTTTGGAACATAATGGCAAAAATCCCTCAGTCCACCACTTACCTTTAGAAAGGCCCATGTGTATATTTGAGCTATTTGCACACAACACATCAGGTGAATCACATCTTCAGTTTGCTATGAGGCAAGATTTTCCTAGCAGCTATTTATAGATGGTGACTTCCTTTTCAAAACTGATGAGAACAAATGAAAAAAGTACAGAGGTTCGTTTGTGTGTGCTGCTGACGCCACAGGGCATTTGCTCCTTGGGCAGTTCCCTGGGCCACCCTGCTGAGATGGGAATAAAGAACGTGGTGGTGGCCAGTGCATGCGAGGACCGCCCCCAGCGCTGCTCTGCTGCCTGCTGGGGCACACGGACCGTGCAACACCGCGGGAAGGAGCCACAGCGCTGCAGCCATCAAAGCAGGGTCAGAGCGGAGAGCAGGAGCACAGTGCAGAGCTGACATTGTTCGGAGCAAAGCTGGGGGTCAGCAGGGGAAAGCACAGCAGAGACAACTCCAGCAATCTCAACAGGGTGAGGCAGCTCACCCAGCACGGATGTGGGGGAGAGCACAAACATCCTGCTCTGGAAAGAGCAGAACAGGCAATGGGAGCTGTGGAAGGAGGAAGGAAGGGAAATTCCCAGTTATAGGCGCAGGGAAGGCTGTCAGCTGTGAGAGCAGAAGAGGGCTTGACAGGATGTCACGGGAGAGGGTACAAAAAGAATTACCACCTACCAAAAAGGTCAGAGAGCATGAGAACGTAGTGCTGATCAGATGGGGGTTGGCCTACACACACAGATCTGAACAACTTGCATGAAGCTGGAGGAGTAAAATAAATAGATTTGCAAATCAGACTGTTCTAAACCCCTACATCTGACCTCCCTAACAAGGACCACCATTTCCCTGCCAGCAATTCTAGCAATTTGTTTCTCCTAAGCCATAAACACAGCAGCCATCTGTGCTGAAATACTTCAGGTCATCACAGCCCTGCTTTGTTCTTTGACAAATTAGGTACCTCTGCAGTTACAACAGGAAAGAAACTACTATGGCCATTTACTGTACAGCAGTGCTGAGGGTGGAGATGATGATAAGGAGCTGGGAAAGAGGGGGTGTGGGGAGCAGGGCTCACAGTTTTGCTGACTCGAGGTGTGGTCTTTCAAATGACACGAAAGGGGAAAGAAGGAGGAGTTTCATGAAGAGTAAAGCAGACAAAGAGCTTGTGCTCAATAGGGAAGTGGCAAAAGATGACACATAGTATTTTATATCCATGTTCTAGCAGCTGACAGCACTCCTGCACTCAAACAGCTTCAGCTGATCTCACTGAATACTTCTGGCTGTATTAAAATAGTGGAGATTGTAGAGCAGAAAACTCCCCAAGAGTCTTTAGCAAAGGAAGATGGGAAAAACATGCCCAGTAATACCTCACAGAACACGGAACATGGCAAGAGAGAAAAAGTGACCTGAAAACAAAACACCTTCCCACAAACCCCTCTCTGGTGTCAGACATCAGCTATGAACACCTCTGGTTATGCTCACAGCCACAAGCACAACACTAGCCCCAGTTCCTGCAGGGGAGCAGGGAGCTTGGCTTCATTGTGACAGAGCCAGAAACCTTAAGTTACTCAGTAAGCAGAATGTGCTACACCAAGTACTTTTTTTTTTTTTTTTTGGTGTCTTTTAGTGGTATTTGGAGTACCTGTGAAATTCAACAACTTCTGGCTCTGTTTAGACACTCTTCCAGTTTCACCCAAGGAGAGAACATCTTCAGTGCCAGGGATCTCTGCCCAGGTCTCTAAGCACTCCAGGGTGGCAGGGGCAGCTGTCAGTGGGGCCCAAAGGATGGAACCAAAGCTCAGACCTCGAGGCACAGGAGCTCTACATGCACTGCAGAAGAGGTGCTGGAGAAAACCCATGGCTTTGGCCAGGGCAGGCGTGGCAACATGGCACTCAGGGGACAGCAAGGCCTGCCCCCACGCAGCTGCCAGGACACAGCAGCACAAGGGTGAGCAGTGATGGCAGCCAGGGCCCAGGCCCAACAACTGCTCTGGGCTGCAGGAGAAGAACCAAGGGGAATGGGACTCTGCAGTGGGAATGGTAATTTCATACTTGCAAGGCATGTGAAAAAAATTCAACTGAAGAAGGAAATACTTAAATATTTACATATCCTGAACTTAAAAAACAAAGTATGTACAACTTGAGTCCACTTCTCATTAAGCAAATGTACACTGGCAAAGCCTGTGTTTTCAGACAATGCTCTAATGCTGCAGGGAAGAATAAAAATGATCACAGATGGAACAGGCTACAAAATTAAGAAGCAATTGCTAAGTGCAGCACCATTAACTCCCTGGTATTCCTCTGCAACTTGAGAAAATTCAAGTTTTTGAGCCAACTAAATATTCTGACTTTTGGAATGAGGAATTGCTTTTGTGCTTTATTATTTTGAAAGGTAACTTACATGGGATTTGGGGTTTTTGATGACCCCAAACCCAGTCAGATGTGTCAGGCTGGAAGCAGTAACCAGGCTCGTTACTGTAACCAGGTTAATTACTATCCCCTAGCTGGCCACTGGCTCCGCCTAATATTTGGTAATCAATCTAAGTACTTGAATAGTTTTATTAACTTAAAGCACAATTCTTGTGAAGCTTTCAAACTCACTCCAAAACCTAGAACTCTGCTCAGATGCTAACATTTTTCATTATTAAATTAAAAAACCATAAAACCACATTTTTTAAAACATCCATTATTTTGAGCGCCGACTGCCGCAGTGCCGGCCGCGGCCCGCAGAGGGCAGCACGCGGCCGCCCTGGCACAGACAGACCCACACCGCCACCGAGTCTGACAAAGTCATTTTAATGGAAAATGTAAAACCCCTTTCAACTTCAATGTACAAAGCATGTGTAACACTTGCACTTTTAACAAATTAAAGCAAGCCAATGTTTTAAAAAAATACATCATTGAATGTATATATGTATATATTTACATAGCATATTAAGTTTAATATTTAAGCTTTAAAAGTTCACATAAATTTTACCAAAATGAGACAATTTTTAAATAAATTACACCTTTTGAAAACGTTTAATTGTACACTGAATAGCTTCAATAAAATACTGAAGTGTCTGTATTTAATATCTACTTTATATACTTTATATTTTACAAAGTTTACAATTATTTGGCAGTAATTTTCAGAATATGACATGACTGCTGTGCGGACTCAGCAAGATCCCAAATGCAGGCAATAGCTGGTGTTTGTGTCCTACTCTCACAGTAACTGTCTCAATGTAGTGAAAAAGATCTGAATTATTTTAGCAAACTGTACAAGTCACATTTACATTTGATCAACAATATAGCATAGAATTTTGTTGTTTTTTCCAAAAATAAATACATCATCTTAAATCTTTGACATTTCACAAACTTCATGTACATTATAATACAGACAGCAGAACGCTGCTCAACTGTTTGCAAGTGGAACATGGAATCACAGTGGCTGTGATATGAAGCTCTACCGTTGCAGTGTCATTAACAAGTAAATATGATGACTGTGTTTTCTTGGCACTGATGGTTTGTGAAGCTTAAATTAGTGTGTATACCATTCACAGATCAGGTGAAATAACCTCTGGGTGATGCTACTTCCAAAAAGCAGAGTGTGCTCAGTTCTCATCCACATCTTCCATTTCACCTTCGTGAATCTTCAAAGCTCTCACCATTTCTTTAACTGCATGATACAAGATATTTTTAACCTGCAAGAACATGGGACAGATTTTAGTAAGGCCTGTGACCTGAGGAACTCTGCAAAGTTTAGGACTGAGCCCTAAACTTAGTGGATGGAAAAAGGTAAGGCTTCATCAAGCCTGTGCAAAAGGAACAGCTTTTTACACATTTTAAAATGTAACATGAAATAAAGCCAGCAGCTCAATGGAGAGTCATTTACAGCCCTGGCATTCATGCTGCTGCTCATTGTTATTCTGTGTGAACAGCAGCAAGGAAGTAGCTCCACGCACTGCTCGGCATTTCAATGAGCCCAAGCACACCCTGCCTTCCCAGCCGCTTCCAGAGCAGCATTCATTTCCTACCTGCAGTTTATCATCATAATTGATTTCTTCCTTCGACAGCCTCAGCTCCTGCGTTAGGTGAAATGACTGTACAAGATGTTCTGGAGACACAAAGTCTTCTGTTACTTGAACGCAGCTGTGAAAATTTTGCACCTATCCAAAATAACAGAGAGAGACTGACAATTGGTATTTGGGGTTATTCTTTGGCAGAGGTACCTGAGGAAAGAGCGGGTCTTGAGATCCCTAAAGCACAGCCTTATCAGACCACTGGGCATCTGTGCAGGCAGAGAGCACTGATGTGTGTCTGAGTTATCTAGCACTGAAGGCTGCACAGCTGCCTGTGCACCGGCGTTCATTCCACACTGCCGCCTTGTTCCTGCCTGCAGCAGCTGCCCCCGCCGCCCCAGCACGGCGCAGGCGCTGCTCTGCCCACCCCGGGAGCACATCTGCTCTGCAGGACCTGCTCCTCTGGAAGCCAGCACGTTTGTGGAAAAAGAACTGCCAGTGGAAATACTTGAATAAAACAACCGTGAACAGAGAAAGGGGGAGGCTGAGAATAGGGGGAAGATAGAGCACTTTTCTTCTTTCTCTGAACATTTCTTCTTACTGACATGAGATAACTACTGAGGGAACAGACCATCTCTTGCCACCCAGGTCGTACCTGGAGGACAGGGGAAAGGAAAATTGCTTCTTCATTGTGACCCAACCACCACCTCCAGTTCACTCCCTTCAGAAACATTTGCGTTTTTATCCCTAAACCCTTACAAATTATGCTGTAATTTGTAATTCAGCAGTCAAAACCCTTTTTTCCCCAAACTCCAACAGTTCCTCACAGAAGCTGTGTAGCAGCTTGAATTCCCAAAGCCTGGGGGTGGGGAGGCAGAGCCTCAGCCAATCCAGCAAACACCCCACCCCACCCTGCTCAGGACTGATGGAGATCTGTGTGTTTTAAAGTGAAACCTAGCAAAATCTAGGGTTTCTTAAATGCATACTCTAAAAATTCCATTATGATACCTGACATTCAAATAAACCATTGGGGTCTACCCAGTTGAGGACACAGGACTTCATTTAAAAATTTCTTTCTTCTTCAAAACCCCTGCCCAAGTCTGATTTTACAGAGCAGCTCCCCCCTACAGCTGAAATCCCAGCAGGTAACCCCCAGCTCAGCAGTCATGTTGCACATAGGGTTTTTGATGGCTAATCATCGTCAAGGACAAAGCAGTGCTGGTCCCTCCTGAGAATTCATCAAAACAGAAATAATTCTGGACACAAGGAGGGTTTGTTGATGCCACACAATCTGCAAACGGCAGAAAGCCAGGAGTGAGGCAGCAGCTGCAGAAATGCCAGCATGAGGCTCCCACCAGCACTCAAGGAATTTCCTAGATATTGGGGTGGGACACCTCTGCATTGTGCAGCCGCAGCTCCAGCCCCCTCCCCTCCCTCACAGCCTTCCCACCTCTTTCAAGTCTCTACCTGCCCTTGGTTTCCTTGCCAGCCCATGCAAATCCCACACCACTCATTCACTTTCTCCTCACTAAAACAAGGTTTTGCTGACTCCCTATCCCTCCGTGCCAGAACAGGAAACATTTGTTTCCCTCAGACCTTTAATTCTCCTGTGCCTTAAGTCTTCTTCTCCCTCCCCTCCAGGGCCTGGTTTATCCGTGTCAAAGTTTGCAGGGACAGATTTTACCCGGCTGGTCTGGTACTCAGCATGGGAATGCCCCGCTGACAGCCCCAGGCAGTTCTATTTATAATATTTATAACACAAACTGATGCAGTGACACACACAGAGAAACGTTTAGCAACGATTCCCCTGAGGTTTGTGGGGCGAGGAGTGCAGCACTCCCACGCCTGTGCCACTTCCAGCTGAACTGAGAACAGCTTCACAGCCGGCCCACGCAGAGCAGCATTTCCAGCAGGGCCGGGAGGTGGCTGCGGCGCTGGAAAAGCCTCAGACCTGGGCCGGGACAGGGAGAGGTGAGTGGGCAGGGAAGAAAGGGTCACCCACCCATCCTGATGGCCACCGGATCAGCCACTTCCTGCAAGGCTGAGCTCCAGAGCTCTGCATTTGCAACGCCCAGACCTTTATCCTACAATCCTTATCGGAACATTGCCAGGATGTCACATTACCTCAAGCATGCTATTGTACAATACATGATCCTGCTGTTAAATCAAGATAATGCCTCTATAAAAAACAACATTAGAATAACTTGTTCCACTATGAACAAGTTTTGCAGGGTGCCTGAACACCACATGTCAATTACTGACTCCAGTATTTCTAGCTTTTTATTTTTAGTTAAAAGATTTTGCCAATTCGGAGCTACCAAGTTAAAACCAGGGAGGCTATCCCTAGAGATATCTATGATACAGCACAGCTCACAGTGGAGCAGCAGAAAGAATGAATTTTTCAAGAGAACAGCACCAGCACCCTTTTTTAGCTGGGGAAGTTCCAAGGAGAGCTCAGGGCTCCCTGTCACAAGTGCCACAGAGGAAACAAGGCCCAGCCATTAGCAAGGCAGGGACACTGCTGAGCTCCCAGGAAGAAAGGAGATGCCCCTCACAGAGCATTCAGGGAAGCATCTGCAGAGGTGACCGGTCCAACGCTGTATCTATTTCTGGATTCTCCTTCTGAGAGAGCAATTCCCTCTACAAGAGGAACTGACAAGGCTGCCCTGCCCGTCACAGCTCACAGGAGAGGCTGCCCTCCCATCCCACCCAGGAGCAGTCTGACTTTGCCTGCTGCAGTCATCACAAGAAGGATGTGACTGCTGTCTGCAAGTACACAGGGAGGGGGAGAAAGCTGGGAAGCAAGAGGAATGCTATATCCTGCCATGAAATGTAAAGAATAAGTCACTTTAAAAGCCAGACATGAATCCATAGAACTAGGGGGAGGGAGAGGGGTGGAAAAACAATATACAGAAGAAATACACACAGGGCAGTAAATTCTAGACCAGCACGTCAGAAGCAGCAGCGTGCCAACAATCCTAATTGGCTCCAGAACGAAGAGTCAGAACTACACTTATGCAGTGACCACAGGCAGCCAGGCTCCCTAGCTCCAGCCCTCAGTCTGATTCCTTCTGCTCCACAACATTACTCATGAGCAAATAAAAATGTTAATTTACCACCTAATTTAGCATCAACTCTTACCCAGATTTAATAATTAAAAGGTTCATAATGTGCATGTAAATCTGAAACACTTAATGTGTAAACTTAACTTAATTGTGTATGAATTCTTGTGCAGACTTATTTTTCAGTTTTTAAATGTGCTTTGTATCTCTGAAGTGTTGGTGCTGATCCCTAAGGTCAGTATTTACGCAGCTCTACAGAGAGCGCTATGCGCATACATGAAAGAACACGATGCTTTTATTTCCTCCTACGTGGCAGATTCACAGGAACTTCTTACTGAAGATGAAAAGGTTCTCAAGCTTCACCCACTAAGGTTTAAAAACACCATGTTATTAACTCCTTGGTGCCAGAAGCTAGAACATTACCACTTCAAACACAATCAGCAGTTTAAAGCCAAGGAGATAAAGATAAGAGTGGTCTTATTTTTGGTCCTTAAACATATAAAGTACAGGGAAGACTGGAACAGTCCCACCCACTACTTCATGTTTTATATTCTGTATGTATTATATAATGGCACATGCTATATAGAACAGATTTCCCAGTACATTTGTTATATCCCCTGGGTTCTCTTCCACTCTTCTATCTGGGATACATCTCTCTTGATTCGTGAGATCAGAGTAAGGCTGCTGGAAGATGCAATACATGACTGGGAGTGCCAGCTTCTTTTAGCCTAACAGAAGGCAAGAACAGCAGCAATGTCAGATGTTCTTCCACATTTGTGAAACAACATCAAGCCTTGAGTCATTGTACAGAGGAAGGCAACCTACACCTCCCTAGATCTGGGTCAGCAAGATCTGTTTGGGGCTGTCTGGGTCTTTCCTTTCCTGTGCCAGGAAACAAATCCACACAGACCATCCAGAGCTATGTACCATCATGTCAAACCCAACCAGAAACTCAGTGGGACAAGGAGGAGCCTAGTCTGGGTAAGGTACCAGTTGCTTTCAATGCCCCACAACAGACACAGTCAGAGACAGAGCAGGGACATAACCCCTGTCATCACTACACCCCACAGGAAACCCCACTGCCCTGGCCACAGGGACATGGTGAGCCATTGCTTCCTCTCTGCCACAGCTGGAAGCTGATCTGCAGACTGGAAACCAAACAGCACCTTCTTCAGAAGGGCTTGGCCTCACTTGAACCCACAGGGAAATCAATGATAGATCTTCAACATCACAATGGTTTACAACCAACTGCAGGGTGGGGATGCTCCTCATTCCTTGACAGTCAGTGACCTCATTAGTGGTGCTTGACAGCTGGCAAGACAGCAAGCCAGCAGCCTCCACTTCCTGCTGAAGCAGGAAAGAAAGAAATCTAGAATGGCCTAAAAATCTCACCTAAACAATTGAGCTTCCTTCCTCTTTTCACCAAGGAGCAGCAGTTTACAGGCTGTGAGGGGGAAAAAAAGGCCTAAAGGCAGTAACAAACCTTTGATGCCAGGTTATGAGGCTGACTAACACAAATTTGTTGTGCTTCTCCAGAACTGCCCCACTGGCAGTACTTTTCTTACCCAACTACAGATTAGATCAGCTCAGCTGCTGCAAAGGTGGTATCACTCTTTCTCATAATAAGAAAAGCTGCTGAAGAGACAATGATGAGTTCTGGTGATTGATGTACCTTTTGTGTTAAAAGGAACTTAAATGTGGCATGGGAAAACAACCAAGTATCTGTTACAGAAACACCAGAACACCCACTATAAATCTCCTACAGCTAAAGACAAAAACAATGACATCTGACATCCAGGTGCTTACCATCCATACCTGCTCAAGTTGCTCTCCCTGCCCCTCCTCGATTAGGTTAACTTCTGGCTTTTAAGAAGAAAATTACTAACCTGACTCTGCCATAACTAGACTCAGTTTGTTTAGAAATTTGCTACAGAAATGAAAAGTGGAAAATAATGGTTAATAATGGTCTGTTCATTTGTAATTGTAAAGCAAAAAAGGAACTAATACTTAAGGCATTCAATTTGCTGTATGTTAGTCAGCTATACCAGCAGATGTACCTTATTTTACATTCCTACATGCTAACAGATACTAATAAAAAAAATGAAATGTAACTGAGCACAGATGTCTTTGGAAAAAAGTTATTAATCTCGTATGTCTTTAACCTAAGGTACATTACCTGATGAAGGGCTCCTGCTGGTAGAATAATAGCATCACCAAGGAACTGAATAACTGTGCAGGTTTTTACTCCATATTCTTCAAAAAGTCTTTGGCGAAGTTTTTTGTTCACATACCAACTCTGATCACGGATTGGATCATGCTCTGGTAAAACTTCTAGGCCTTGCTCCTTTGCTATCTGTTAAGTATAGAAAAGATCCCAAATAACTTCCAAAAGAACCAAACCTTTGCTGATCAATTTTATGCATACCCACCTCACCAAGCAACGTCACTTGGTTCCCAATACCAAGCAAGAACTCTGGCTAGGGATTCAAAACAACGCTGAAGGATCTGGGAAGTCTCACTGAACTGAAGACATCTGCAACACTCCCATTCCAAAATGCAGAGCTTTAAAGAACTCAGCACAATAATGTATTAATAAGCAACATGCTCTCTGTGTGACTTCTTTCATCCATAAAATATGATCTGAGCTCAGGAGTTCCTGTGCTGCCAATTCCTCAGGCTTAAAACCTTCTTCAAGTTTTGACACAGACACGCAACTTCACTACCTTAGCTCAGGAAAAAAGCAGCCAATAAAGCCAAAGGTTGTAGTCCTGGGAAAGCTGCTCCAGGTGACTCTGCTTGAGCACAGGGCCAAGCAGAAGGGACTCAAGGTGACAATTCCAACCTCAGCCATGCTGGGATAAGAAGCTGCTTTCCTACCACCCTAAGAGCATGTTCAGAAAAAATGATCAACACATAAAAATACTTCCTGACATCAGTAAATGGAATTACACAACCATTTCTCATCAAGTGAACCACAGGGGAACAAATATTACTCTTAATCAACTGCTATTAAATCAATCCTAATCACTAAAAACGAAAAAAGCAATTACATAAGAACATATTACATACAAAGAGAACAGACCTAATCCACCTGTCATGAATCATCTCATTAAAACCACATTATTTTTGCTTTTATTTATTAAATGAATGCAATTATGTGTGATGCAGGACTTGAAACTCTCCTTGAGTATTATCACCCTTCTAACAAGATATTGAGATTTTATATCTTATCAGCAGCAAAGCAGTCCCAGTGCTTACCCATCAATTAATCTCCAATTTAGTACTTCCCAAATACCACCATTCCTAAAATACATGGTGCTACACAACTCATTTGGGATAGCAGGGCAAACTGTGGTAGCAAATGACAAACTTCTTCACACAGCATCCTAAATGCTTCTGTTTTAAACTGCTGCTCAAATAGGTTCACAGCTATTCACAATAGTTTCATAAGTGCTCTGAGGAGTATTCAGCATTTCCTCTCTATGTCCACCTATTCCTTTGCATTCATGACTTTAGTCATAATGCTCTTTTTTGAACTGAAAAGCCACCATCTAATTTATGAGCATCTACTTTTGAACAAACAAAAAAGTCTTGCTGAATTATTAATAATCTCTTGGAATTATCTTTGTTTTAGTTACTAGTGCTCATTTTTCCCCACAGTTCAGCCTGCCCAAGAGCAAATGTTTGAGTCACTGGAGGACTCCTTTGCTGCAGCCAGTTAAAACTCACCTAATCTCTCCTCACAGTAAAGACACCTCCTCGAGCAATCACTTCAGTGACACTCTGGTATTTCCGTGTCACCTATCAAGGCCACCTTCCAGAACACACGAATGTGCTAAGGACAGGGCACAGAAAACTGCTTCCATGATGGAATCCCTACATTTAATGCATTGACAGGTATTCATCCTAGGGAACAACCTGAAAGGTTCTGATGTGGCTCTAACTGATCACCACATGCCACTGAAGGGCATGTTAAGTCTGCTGCCCTTGTTCGTTATCCCACTGCTTCCAGCTTCACCAAGGGCCCAGCCACGTTCCTGTGCTGACTGATGTCACACAGTCCTGCCAAGGACTGCTGTGTGAGGTCAGGGGATTTGGAATGGGACAATTCACCAGAAATTCAGCAGCAATAATACAGTGATGGATCACTGACAGAAAATCATCACCCCACAAATTATCATTTGTATTAGAGCAGAGCAAGAGTAGATCTCCATGCCCTAAGCCTTCAGTTACAGGCCACCTGTCACTCTTCCAAAGTGAATATATGTGTTACATATTTTATTTGTCTGTGTGCAGCAGGTCAAGTATAATTTATTTCATGTGCTATAAAGGAAATAATTTTGCCTTCCTCCCTTCTCTAACATCAAGGTGGGGTTTGTGGTTTTCGCCAGCCCCATTTGATTTACCAATTACTTAGGTTATATTTATAAATTATGTGTTATAAAGCTAACCTTTTGCAGAAACTCTCTTATCTTGTCAGCATCTTTGCCAGCATAAATGTGCCATAAAGCGCCAGGTAATTCACTTGAATCTTTCAACCGTTTCCTTAAAAGGTCATCCAAATCCTCCTCTTCCAACTTCTTCAAAACTCCTAAGGTTCAACAGAAATATTCTTTAAATGTGAGAAGGAGACAAAATGTTGAAACTAAATACCTTATTTTCAAATTTCTTGTGTGAGACTGAGCAGGAAGAAGTTTGCTGAATACAACAGAAACCACCAGGTGATCTTTCTGTTCAGTGTCTGTAACTCATTACTAGAACATGAATGCCATGGACACCTTAAAATATATTTAATTTTTGAACTTTTTCACATTTCCTGAATTCCACAGAACACAATCTCCTACCCGAAATGAAAAGCAGGACTGGTAGCAAAAAATGGAAAGATGAGAAAGGTGTTTTCCTGCAGTCAACACAAGCAGTTATAGCATGCTGTTGTTGCAGCCTGAGCTCGCTCAGTTTGCTGCTATTAACTCAGTGCATACACCAGTGAAACCAAAGCAAATGAAAGACAAACCTTACTGCAGCTCTATTAGTCACACCCAAAATCTACGTTTGCTGATTATGGAATAAGAGGACAAAAGAAAAAGGGCAAAGAAACAGAACTATTTCAGTGATTTAAAGACTGCTTCACATAAGCAATAAACCTCATAGAGACGACTAACATACACCAATTTAAGCTCTCCAGTGCTGAAAAATTACATTACAGCCCACATTCAATAGAGTAAGCACAATGCATCCAGAAGAAGCAGCATAAACAGAAGGTTTGGCAAATACATCATCCTGACATAATTGTTAGAACCAGTACAGCTTCCAGAGAAAATCCTTCACCCTGCACTTCTATTAGCTATGCCAGTCTCAGCACAGCAATGGTGCATCAATTATACAAAATGGCAAAAAAAGTGGAAAGAATTTGAAATACCATTTCATAATTCATGAACTGCAGTGTATTTTATACAGAAGTAATGTGTGTGCAAACCCTTGGAACAAAGAATCTCCCAGATGTAAGCAGGTTCTTATGGATCTCTTTCACTGCCTTCCAAAGAACAGTGTCAATTTTAGAAGGGGCAGAACATTCAAGTCCATCTACACCACTTCCAGTGAGTGAGATTCACATTACCTGATTTGGAAAGTACTCCATTTCCTTTGGCTATGCCAACATAAACAAGGATGTTCACGACATCAGAAACTTCAATATGGAGATTTGTGGTTCCTACGTCATGGTCTTTAGTAGCAGCCACACCTATGTTACACGATAAAATTAAGATTTATTTGTATTGCATATTCAAATCAGAACATGTAACAACAGTGAAGAAATTCCTGAAGTATACTTGGCATTACTTTTTAACAGAGAGTCCTTGAGATTCTCTCTTTGCCCAAGTACCCGTCCCTACACAGCATCTGTGCCAGAACAGAATGTTTCAGTGAATAGTCAGAGACATTTCCTGACCACTGTGTTCCATTCCTCTTCAACCCTTCAGGTTGTTCAGGGCGGAATATAGGTACAATGAATACACAAGGTTATCAAATCTGTCACTTTTATGTCTGGCTATAAGAGGGCTCTTAATCAAAATCACGACCTAAGAGGGAAATTCATTTTAGTTTTAAGAAGTAGAAATGAACATTCTTAAGTCAAAAGGACATTCTGGAACACAGAGCCTTAGAGCAGTATTATCTCAGAGTGGCATTAATGACTCAGTCCTCAGACCCATGCCATTATCACTATTGTTAATATGCTTCTTTCACAGGATATTTGGAGAACTTTTAAAACCAAAGCCATTGTGTCACAAATTACTACTTATTTCTTGTCCTATTACAACAATTTGTAAAACAGAATTAAACAACACTCTTTGCAAAAGAAGGAGCAGACAGAAAGTGTCTGAGGGAACCAGTTTACAGCACACAAAATAAATTATGAGAAATATGATGAGATTAATTTATAACCAGAATTATGAATACAATGATATTTCATGAAGTATTCTGTCACACAGACAGACAAAATGACAAAACCTTACTAAAGACAGGTTCTATCACTGTGTAGAAGCAGCTAACCATTTGTATGCTTCAGAAGACTGTAATAGCATAAGACAAGATGGAAAGAAATGGAGAAGCAAATAGACTCTCGTGGCCCAGGTGCAAATACCTTTAAATACCCAAGTCCATCAGTGTTTCCCCTACATTCAGTGAACAATTATCCTTCAAAATACCTCAGCTTTCTATCAAGCATGGTGTTGTGTGATATTCTACAAGTTTAAGGGAAGAGGAAACTGCTGCATTTACAGGGCAAACTCACCATATGCACTGCATAGTCGGGGTCCCAAATCCGGACGGACAAAAAATCCTGGCAGATGAGAAGCCAAGTTTAGTTTTCCTTCTGGACTACAATATTCAGGCAAGGGTAAACTTTTTAGTAAGTCCTCATATCTGCAGGAGAAAAGAAAAAAGTGTAAAACTGAATTTGCACTGTTACACAGAGAAAGAAAATAGAGTAATACTAAGATTGACTGAAGAATATCTAATTTTAAACTCAAAATACCTTGCTGGCATCATGGCCTTGAAATCTTCACCAGAAGGCCAGTCCTTCAGTTTTAGCAGAGCTGTTTCTCCATTTTTTACTTTCTGCCGTTCTGCAAGTAACAGAAATAACTAAAAACTAATGTACTGTAGGCAGTTCACTTTATTAAACTAAAATATAAACATTAACTCTAAACCTGCCAAGACTCAAAATTTCATGCATGAACAGGAGATAGCTGATTTCAAGACTCAAGAATGATACAAACCAAACTCAGCTAGTTAAGTAAGAAGGACATTTGTCCAGTTTCTTACTCAGACCTTGTTAGTATAATAGTGAATCCTTAATTCTGTAGAGATACAAAATGCAAGCTTCCACCATATTCTCTGAAAAGAGATTACCTAGAGCTTTCTTTTTAAAGTTTCTTCAAAGCCTCAAGATCCATAAGGATAATTTTTAACAGCAGTTTCTAACACTGATCATATGCAGAATCAATACCAAAATACATTTTAAGGAACATACTTGAAACATCTTCAAAACCATCCCAGAACTCCTTGACATTGGTGTTTGAAATGATACTGTCCTTGCAATTCAAGATATCTGCTTGTTGGTTTCCAAAATCCAGACTGATTGACTCAGCTTTCCACAGGCTGAAGTTCATTTTCTTATGCATACCAGACACCAAAACAGGCTATAAAGAGGAAAACAAAATAATTTTTAAAAATCAGTACTTATTCTTTCACAAGTAGACGAATTCTTCAACTGAACTGGAATACAAATGTGTCTGGAACACACAGGGAAGACCTTGGCCTTACTGAGCTGTTAATACTTCCTCCAGCAGCACCCATATCCAAAGGTGTCACCCCTTTTTGGAATCTGAAACTCCAAAACAGAAATGCCCTACTTATTATAACTGGTTAACTCAAGTGTAACTACACAAGGTTTATCTGTGGGCTATACCTGACAACCTTTTTTTGCCCCCAGTTTTAAACATGGAGTTAGGCATTTCTGTCCTTTAATACACAATTCCCCAGAGCTCATGCTGATGTCACTTTACTAACCAACCTACTGAATATACCTACCCTTCCTTGTTTCCAGCACTCTTTGAAGAGTTTCCAGTTGTTGGTGTTTTTATGATCTCTGAGCCACAGAACATGCTTATCACAGATCCACGAGTACTGGATATCGCTGTACCGTTTACTGCAGTCATCCTGAATACTTTTTTTATCATCCTTTGGCTCTTCTTTTATTTCAGATTTTACATTTATCTTTGGTGCTCTATTTGGTGGAATCTTGTTTTCTACTACTGAAGCAATTATATCATCAAGAATGTTTGGCATAGTCCTTCCACTCTTGCCACTCTGTTAGAAAACAAATGCATGCTTAAACAATGTAAAAGCAACTTAATGCAATTCCTTTAGAAAGAGAGTAATGTTTCTGATGTTGTATCAATTACCATCATATATAAAAACAAAATGTTAATTTGTGTGTGTGCGTGCATATGAAGTTTTAATTATGAATGAGGATTTAAAGCAATACACCTATCAGACTGCTCTAACTGTAGTATGACAGAACAGACTGATAGAGATTTTCAAATCCTAAGAGAAGAACTGTGCATCTTATAAACACTTACTGCTGTTCCTGTAGAGTACACTGGAGCAAAAGCAATGCCAGCATCTGTAGAGCCCAGACGCAGTTTGCCCGCTGTTGTGGTTAACAGATCTCGTAAGGTCGAGCCCTGCTCGTTGTTCTGGGATGCAGGAGGGGAACTTTTACAGTTTGGGGACTCCAAATTATCCTGGTCCTTCCCTTCCTTTGAATGTTTTCCAGAAGGACATTCTTTGTTCTCTAAAACAAAAATAACCATTGCAAGTTTACACTGCTGTGTCATGGTGCACACATAGGAACAGCACTGGTACCCTGCATTTCCTAGTGGTAACAGACTGCACAGCACTAATACTTTATTCACCTGGAAACACAACAGAAGATGAACTACATCCTTCAAAACACAGTCAAACAGTGTGACCAAGCAAAGGCCTTCCTCAGCATCTCAACGTGCAGCTGAGTGAGTGCCTGTCCCGAGTGAGACACGCTGTAGCTGGAAATACTTCCACAGCATACAGGCATCCCACCAGCACATCTTCTCGTGAGGGATTCTGATGCCACCAGGGAAAGGTGCTGCAGTTTCAAGCTTGGAATCAGTAGAGAAAAGAACACTGTCTTTTTTTCTTTTTTTTTTTATAATAGCAAATGGTGTTTCTTTTTTTTTTCTTAATTAATTACAGAATCACACAGAATCACCAGCTTGGAAGAGATATTTAAGATCAAGTCCAACCCATGCCCTAAAACCACCTCAACTAAACCATGGCACTGAGTGCCACACCCAGTCTTTTTTTAAACACATCCAGGGATGGTGACTCCACCACCTCCCTGAGCAGACAATTCCAGTACTTTATCACCTTTTCAGTAAAAAATGTTTTCCTAATATCCAAACTAAATTTCCCTTGGCACAGCTTAAGACTGTGTCCTCTCATTCTGTCAGTGCTGCCTGCAGAAAGAGACCAACCCCTGCTGAGCACAGCCACCTTTCAGGGAGCTGTAGAGAGTGACAAGGTCACCCCTGAGTCTCCTTTTCTCCAGGCTGAGCACCCCCAGCTCCCTCAGCCGTTCCTCACAGGGTTTGTGTTCCAGCCCCTCTCCAGCCTCGGTGCCTCCTCTGGACGCGCTCCAGCGTCTCAACGTCCTTCCCAAACTGAGGGGCCAGAGCTGGACACAGCACTCGAGGTGTGCCCTCCCCAGTGCCGAGTACAGGGGCAGAATGACCTCCCTGCTCCTGCTGGCCACACCATTCCTGATCTAGGCCAGGAGCCACTGGCCTTCTTGGCCACCAGGGCACACTGCTGGCCCATGTTCAGCCGGCTGCTGACCAGTGCCCCCAGGTCCCTTTCTGCCTGGGCACTGTCCAGCCACACCATCCCTAGCCCATGGCATTGCAGGGGTTCTTGTGGCCAAAGTGCAGCACTCGGCACTTGAACTCATTAAACTTCATCCTACTGGACTCTGCCCATCCATCCAACCATTCCAGGTCTCTCTGCAGAGCCCTCCTACCTTCCAATAGATCAACACACAATCCCAGCTTAGTGTCATCTGAAAGTACCAGCAGTGCCCCCAAAGTCACAGACATGATATGACAATTTCAAACATATACCTTTTTTTTCTTCTCTGGCTTTCTGCTCTGCAAGATCAGCCAGCCAGTGCAGTGGGGACTGGGATTCAGGCGGTGTTAACTTGCTGTCTGTGCTCACATCACTCCTTGGACTTGTGTTACCATTTGTCTCAGACTTTTGAGGAGTATTCTGCTGTTGAGACTCAGGCATACACAGAGAAATTTTATTACTGTGGTTAAGGACATTCTGCAAAACCTGTAAAGAACAAATTTGTTTTTAACTACATAGATTCACTTTAACATATTTCAAAGACAGGACCAGCATTTAACCCCCACATATGCAAACTAAAATGCAACTGGTACTATTTAAATACAAAAATCCACCAGGATCAGATCACTTGAACAAGATGCAATATGTATACACACATTTTAGACTCACCTGAGACACACCATTCATTGCAGGGAGCTTGCCAGCTTGTGTGTTCTGCTTGGTGGTGCACTGACAGTGGGATTTAATTTCAAATTTTTCTCTAATATTGTGCATAGCATCTAAAAGATCTGTCAAAACTGAAGACAATTAAGAAGAAAACCATTACCAGCTATCAGTCATTCTGACCCTCTTTACAACATACAGGGTGACGTTTTAAACTATTAAAAATCCTGAATGTACCACTCAAAACTACTCTAAAATGACTGCCCAGTTTATCTTTAAGCTTGTGCAGAGAGCATTCAATTAAATAATTGCACACTACTCTTCTGGATAATCTGAGCTTTAGTCTGCATTCCCATTGCATGGCACACATCAAGCAAGCCAGTAATTATTTACTTCTCATTATTCAATGGGTGTATCATTGCTTCATTCAATAAAACCATCAGCTACAGACTGAAGCGAGCCATGTCTTGACAAAAAAATCAGTATGTGAGCATGTAAATGAAGGCTGTTTGGTAATGGGCATGCACAGAAGAACAAAACTGAGGTTAAGTAGGCAGTCTTCACTGTGCTGTTTCCAGATGAGTGGTTCACTTTCACAATTTAAAATTCAAACCAGTTTCAGTTTAGAACCTGTTCTGGGAAATGTCACAATTTGAATTACGGTTATGGAATCTACCCAACCTTCATTTCTACCTGAACTAACATGCAACAACCCATGGAATAATGACTTGTTCTGTATTTTCATCTTAAAATAATCTGGGAATTTACTTAGGATGTTTAAGGGCACATTTCAGTTTTCTATTTTCTGGTCTGTATCAGTGCTGACAGAAATTTTGTGCTAACAACCACTTCATCACACCTGATGGTACTTCAGAGAACTTACTTGGTTGTAAGCAGAATTCTTAATCTAGCTGGGTTTATCATTCCTGTTTAGTTTTTCAATTTTCATGAGCTCATTCACTGCATTTTGCTCAATCAAAATGCACTGAATTTGGGCATGGGAGAGACAATAATGAAATACAAATCCCCAAAAATCCATTGCCTCAGTGGTACTATTTAAACATTTTCTTTTAACAGCTATGATCAGATTTATTAAATACATTCTGATTGTTTTATTCTGCTCTGAAAAGGTACAAATCCATCACAAAAAAGGGCTCTCAATTTCTTCACTGCCTGTCCCCAAAACCCCTTTACACATCTGTCAGCACACTTCTCTTACTCTCATCATAATCTGTGCCCAGTGGTGGTAACTGCCCAGAACCACTTGCCTTCTTGCAACAATTTAACTCAACTCCCAGGTTTTTAAATGGAAAATGAGAAGTTTCATGGAAACAACTCTGGCCCCACTTTCACAGAAAAGACCTGGGAAAAAAGCAGCTTCTGCTTGTTTGCATATGGTCTTACCAGAGCCTGGAATAATCTGTGTTGGCATCAAGTGCTTGTGATCATGAGGCTGTCCCTTCACACACTTCATCCAGGCGTACAACTCCTTATCTGCAAAATAGTATTGCCAATGTTTTACTTCCCTTATGTTGCACACAGACAGAGCTAAAGTCTTTCAGACTGATTTTGGTTAGAAACATTTCTCTGCACATCAGGTCTTCTGTCTGGGCATCCAGTGTGACAAGGACTTGTGTACAACAGCTACTTTTCACATTAACAGAAATAGTTTTAACAATACTGAAATCTGAAATAGCTGCATCTGTAACAAGCCCTTGTCAACTACCTACAAATTTCAAAGTGTATTCCCTTTATCACATTTAGTGAGTTGCCAAATAGGCTGGAATCCTTTACAGTTGCTATTAAGGCTATGAGCCTCCCTTGATGAATCCTGCCACGGAAAAGAGACATAATTAAGCCGTGATTGTATGGTTCATCTAATTTGACACAATCCACACTCTAAGTGGAAGTGTCTGTTTTCAACCAGAGTTCACCATTCAAGCCAAAAAGATGAACTTTAAGCAAGCATCTCTCTGATTCAGCTTATGATGCAGTTACACAGTGGGACTGGTGGCACAAAGGAGAGGGAAGTTGCATCACAGATTTATGGCACATTAAAGCAACCATGAAACCCTAAGTCTCTGTGTACTGGCTGAAAATCATTTGTGCCAGCAGAGAGGGCCTAACTGGTAGGAGAGAGATGCTTTCTAAGAAGTTTAAGGAAGACTGAAATATGCAATGTAAAAAAAACACACAAGAAGAATGAGAGCCAAAAATGCCTGACCAAGCAACTGGTCACCAACCTACTATGTGATTTTGGGACAGAAAGAACACAATTTCTCCCTCCATCCCCAGTCTTGTGTCCTATTCACTAAACTGCTACTTTTAAGACATTTTTCCAAGCCTTTCACCAGTTTGCTCACTCCAGCAATTTAAACTAAAGAACACACCATAGGAAGGCTTTAACACATTTAAGGCATTTTTTTTTACACTGCAGGTACACAATGTTTCAAATGTTCCTTCAGAAACATATTAAATTGCTAAGCTATTCAGTAGTTTTTGTAGCACCTAAAACATGTCAGTACCCAACTGGTCACAAACATAAATAAATCATGACAACACAGCACTATGTATCTACTTAATCTGTTTTCTCAGGGAAATGTCGTAACATGGAATCCCACTTGATGGTGCCATAAACTGTCTGAAGGTAACAATGGTTGCATATTCCCTCACTCATGTAGTAAAGTGGTAAGAGAAGTCATTGATAAGTATCTGAATCTGGAATATTTAAACCTCTAACATTCCTGCTGAAGCAGGGAAAAACCAGGGGATTCTCTGTTACATTCAGCAACTGTAAAAAAACAACTACTGGTTCCAGGAAAAATGGTGTAATATAAAGTCCTATTATACAGAGATGGGTGGGTGGTTCTGAACATTTTTTAAGAGAGTACCGAAGAAGCAACACAGTTCACATTAATCCTACAGCATCATTAGAAATTAAGCCACGGGGAGGGAAGCTGTCGTACTCCTGCTTTCACACGTAAAACTGTAATCAAAAGAAAGGAGAAAGTCCTCCCTGTAAGAAAACTGAAGAGAAGCCTCCTTCTTTATACTGCTTGTTCCAACTTCTAAGACATTTTACTAAAACTTTCCTGGCTGGTTAACACATACTATAAAAAGCCTCTGACTGTGTGTTCCCACCAGGGTAAATAATGTTTGGCATCTATCCCAAGCCACGTCAGATGGATGCACAGACATGCGCACACACAGCCTTCAGCCAAAGAGCTGCTGAAGCAGCCTTCAGCATTAAGGCATTAACAACTGTTCTCAGTGCAGGAAAATACTGACATTAGCTCCCTAAAAACTTCAGTGTAGGAGGCCTGTCACTGCAAGCCAGGGACAAAGTGGGTGAGACTCTTCATTTGGCAAAGCTTCGCACCTAACAGTTAAACTTTATTTTACTAACATTTCACATCTGTGACATTACACGGCTGTGACAAACATGGAACTGCTTTTCAAAACAGCATTATCCTTGAATCAGTTCCTGGCACAGCGTCTGACTGCAGAACTGTGCCAGGGCACAACGCCTGCCTCCCAGGGAAGGCAGTGCATTCCACCAAGCCTGCACACCAGTGTCACAGCCGAGGGCTCCAAGGCCAAATCAATCCTCCAAGTCATTCCTCCTTTCAATTGCAACCCAGCTGGGTCACCCAGAAATCAGAGGTTTCCAAGTCAGCCCTGTTATACTGCTCTCTCTCCAGACTAAAGTAGACATTTCCATTAGAGCACAGGATAAACCATGTATATGTGTAGACTTATGGATTGTGAAACATTAACATTCATTTTTAATAGCACCTGAAGTATTTCTCTCAATCTCTTTCTTTTTTATGATAAATCTATAAAATAGGATGTTATGTCAGTATGACAAGCCACTTCATAAGGGAGGGCTCCAGAAGGCATTCAAATCAAGGCAAGTCTTAACAGCAATGAGTTACCATGAACAGGGAGGTGTGACTGAGTACCAGTCCCATACTGAAGAACAAGATTTAACCTTGAGGGCAAGGCACAAGCAATCCACACAAAAAGGCTGAAACATGGACAAAGAGCTAAAATAGCCCCCACAGCAGTTGCTTTCTGAATGACTGATTCTGTATCAACTGACAAAAAAGAAGGCAAAGCAGATCTAAGAGAAACCAATACACACAAGAAGTAATTTAACACTTTACAGAAAGACAGTTCTAGTGGATCAGCAGCTCTGCAACAAATGAGAATAAACAGCCTATACAATACTCTAGTTCATAAAAACTGACCTCTAGAACTTTTCCTTTCCTTTGCTTTGTAACAATCTAGGCAGACCACAAATCCACATTTTTGGCAGACCCAATGAATGTTAAATAATGTGGCTTCACATGCATCACACATCTCACGGACTCCTCTCACTGCTCTCTTCCATGCAATTTTGGCTGGAATACAAAATAAGCAGAATAAAAGGACTGAAATTTAAATGCAAAGCATAGAATGAATAGTCTTTATAGATGAAGCATTCATAAGTTTCCCCTCAGACACAACTGGGTTTTGGGAGAGGAAAGTGATCCTTCATGAACAGGCCATCAAGAGCTACCCCCTTAGTTCCATTACACAGCATCCCCTTCAATGCTACCTAGTATCAACATTATAAAGAAATAAAGCATTCAGAAAACACAGACTAAAGCAATACAGAAAATATATTGCTGCAAGTATGAAGAACTTTTTTAGCATACACTTTTAACCCATGCACTCAAGAGGGTTTTTCACCTGACTGCCCACGGGACATGTTTGATCTAAAGGGCAGCCAAATCAGTGAGCTGGACAGCTGAAGCTGGCAGAAGGGGAAGGAGGTGCCTGTTCAGGAGACCTGGCTGGTATGTGTTTTCTGCTCCACTTCCTCCTCAGCCAGCCTGGAATTAGCAGAGCCACCAGCCTGTGCCCATCTGCTGTGGGCCAGAAGGACGGAGGGCTGCTTTGGTGGGGAGGTGACAGCGTTAGCACATGCTCTGCGGGGCCCACGCTGCTGCACTCTCCTGCTCTGTTTTGGGCAGGAGACACATCAGAACACACCATTTGCTGGCAGCAGTCAGTACCTGGCTCGCCACAGGCCTTGGCTGGGAGCTGCTGCTCTGGCTGCAGGGCTGGAGGCCGAGCTGGCAACGGAGGCTCCTCCAAACCCAGCAGGGACCTGGCCCTGGCCCGGCACAGCCACCAGCACAGGGAGGGGATGGGGCTGGCCCCCTGAGCAAGGAACCCTCCCCAGCACGTCCTGCTAAACAGCCTAGGAAAATCCAGCTGCCAGGGGAAGAGTGCTATGCAAAAGGAAGCAATGGTCATCCAAGAAAAACTGCAGAACACTCGACAGCTTTGAGGGCTCCTTACCGTCTTTTTTCACCCAGGACATGGCTGTTTTCTCAGAGGTTACCAACTGGCAAAATTTATCCCCTATGATATCAAGAATGTATTTAGAAGTTTCTAGGTCCAGTTCATCATCTTCATAGTTTTCATGTGTCCATAAACTCAGTGCTTCATCATCATACTGATCAGGAGAGGAGAAACCATCTATCCTAACCACTCCATTCTTACTAAAAGACAACCTAAAAATGAAAACAGATAGTTTGACCGCATGTATCATTATACTCTGTGACTTCCAATTTACTTGCTGCTTAAATCTTACAACACTGAAGTTTTCTTTTCACCTTATCATCCTACATCCTTTTTTAATTTTAAAATAAATCTTACTGATCAAAATAGCTTGGAAATTATAAATAAGGAAGCATGAAAACGAAAACTAACCTTTTAGAAACTTTTTTTTCATTCCATTCACACATCATTCTTTCTTCCTAGCATTTATTACTCCTTTAAAATTGCAGACAAAAAATTTTCTTTCATTTTACTTTGGTCAAAGTTTGGTTACACCCACTTTCCCTCACTTTCAATTTTCAAAATGTCCGTGCCAGCAGTCCCTCATTTTGACTTTTATTTTATAGACTTTTGTATCCTACTGCTTTTATACTGAGAAAACATGACTTCAAACACTACATTTAAATTTTTCTAGGCAGAACAAATCACCAACAGAAGCTTACATTTTTGTATCCACTAAACTCTGACCTTTCAAAGGCTCTCCTGTTACCCTACCCAGGGCCATTCTACTAACCCTGGCTATACTTAGCCTATTTTTAAGCTGTAACAATTAATCATTCCATCTTATACAAAATGGATAAGTCATTATACAGATGTGATTATGACAGTTAAGGAATTTATGCCAGCAAGACAGTCCTGAATTTAGAAGTGTCAATAATAACGTTTAGGTATGTATTCAAATGAACAAAATTAAATTATCAACTTTCAGCTTCCACGGTAACAATTTCCAAAAGAAGTGTAAACTTCTTTTGCAATTCAAGCTCACACAATGAAAATAATTACACTGCTGTAAAATGTACCACAATACAATAAAAAACATCTCATACAGTTTTTTTAAAATGTTGGCAAATCTTTATGTTCTCTCCTTTATACAGGGGGAAGAAGATCAACCAGAATTCCAACTTTGCCAAACGTGGAAGCAAATTTTCTTACAGAGAAGGTATTCAGAGTCCAACCTTGAAATGATTCCTACAAGTCTTGTAACTGAAGATTCATTACAAA
The DNA here is from genome assembly GCF_048771995.1 of Taeniopygia guttata. Classification (NCBI taxonomy): domain Eukaryota; kingdom Metazoa; phylum Chordata; class Aves; order Passeriformes; family Estrildidae; genus Taeniopygia; species Taeniopygia guttata. Next base: position 7,437,993 of record NC_133031.1, on the reverse strand, counting down.
AAATTAAACCCCACTTAGGGAACAGCTTCTTGTCGAAAACAAGTTGGATTAATATTGACAGCACAATCCATACACAAATTGAAGCTGTTTTATCCTTTCTTGGTGCTTCCTGCACCCCAGGAAATTTTCTTCCTTGTGAGTTTTCCTTGAAGAGCCATTAATTCCAAAAAAAGGAGATCACAATTCCTCTCTGTCCTCAGACAACTCTCAGAAAACCCTGAGCAACATTCCCACCATATACTGGCATAAGAACAATTACAAGTAAGTGCAACTCTGTGGTTGTACAACTTGTCCAGAAAAACTGAAGCTTGCCTTTTGAAAATCCCACTTCAAATGTCAGACACCTGTGTAATGTGATGTGTTGTATTTTCTGCTTGCCTAAGGTACAGCAGGCAGATGTTCTGATGTCTTTGCTATAAAGCTCTAAACAGCAATGAAGTCAATCCAAAAAAGAAATGCAAATGTAAATACTGTTAAAATAGATGCTGTCTTTTATCGGGTAGACTGAGCCAGAAAAATCAGACATGCTTTCAAGTGTGCCAGTCCTTTGTCAATATTATTTTTAAAAGCTGAAACACCACACTACCAGGAAACTAGGCATACTTACCGTCGAAAGTAGTAAAATCTACAAAATACTGGTGAGTGAGTTGGTTCTTCTCCTTTCTTACTTCTTATTAACCTACATTCTCTGCATTTTTGCAAATTTGGTCCTATTTCAGAACAAGAATCATCCTGCAAAAAGGACTCTCCCGTTTGCTTCAGCTTCTTTACTTTGCGCCAATCTTTTAACACTGAGCGAGGTATACCAGCTGCAAAAGTAAGGACAGTTTCAGATCAGGTACTGGCACTGCTTCCTCACCATCACCGTCAAGATAGTCAGTGGTCAACATTTTTTTTCTAGTATATTTGTTACTTCTATAATGCATTTAATTTTTATTTCCACCTGCCTGCATGTCAGCACCAAAGTTAAAAAAGCAAAGGTACCAATAAAACTTACACAGGCAGGAGCACAGTTAAGTAACTGCTAAGCTCCCAATGCACATTTTCCCTTATACTTAGGTGTATCATTCCCCAGATATTCTACTAAAACCATCTTCAGAATCTCATTCTGACAAAAAAACAAAGACATACAATACTGCAAGAAAGTTAGGTTTGAACTCTCTTTCTGAAGGTGTAGGCAAAAAACCACCCAGTTTAATGAATAAAAGCAGAGCTTAAAAAAAACCAACCTAAAACCAAATTCCAATTCCTTCAAAACTTTTTTTAAAAAAAGTTACAGAATAGCAGCTATATTCACAGAATCCATCTGGTTTGTTGGCTTTGCAAGGCCAAGGAGTATAATTCTATTTTAGATACTGAAGTCAGCAGATCTGACACTGAGTAACATGAGGAGCAAGTCTATTGAGTAATAAGTGCAATTTTCACATAGAGGTTTTGAAACTGAACCCTGTTGTCATTTAACCAAGCTTTCATTTTAAGGAGTCTTGAAAGTGGCACCACTCTTATCTGCAGACAGAGAATTATCTGTCATTTCATCTACCACTACTCTTGAAAGTTCATGTCCTGTGAACAGGGATCTCCTGTAGGATGATAAAAGGGTCAGGGTGCTAACTTTGGACTTGGTACCTGGGTGCAGACTGGTATTTTGCCAGAAATTACTTGTACAAACTTTACAAGTGACAGACTGCCTATGCTTCAGTTCTTGGCCTAGAAACCACATTCCATGCTCACCCAAGGCATGACAAGGAACTGGATTAAGACCTAAAGAGTAAAAGGGGCCCAAGTACAGGTTTATAGTCCAAAACAATGTTTTCTGCCTTGGAAGCAGAGTTCCTGGGTGTCATCTGGTAGCTGCTAGACTTCAAGCTCTGTGGGTAGGCACTTGGAAGACCCCCAACACTTGCAGGGCTGTGAAATGCTTTGCTTTGCAGGAGGGAGCCTGACAGCCCGGAGCTCTGAGCTCTGGCTAGCGCACGAGTTCCCGGGGGCTTTCCAAAACAGCACCAGGACAAAGCACTCTTCAACCCTGGCACAATCCATACACCACCCATGCTGCAAAACTGAGCCCCAGACCCTGAAGCACGTTAGTTACCTTCAGCCACCTACAGAGAACCCAGGCAGCTGTTCCAAGGGAACATCCCCCTTCCTGAAAGCTCCTCAAGGTTGACTATGATTTTGCGTAAAATCTTTGTGGAAAGTTCTTTTTGAAAGAAAAATCTCTGACCAACTCTCTTGCAGAAATTTAAGACAAAGAGATCTTTTGAACAGCAGAAAGGCCATAAACACTTAACATGTTAAGTATATGTATTTTGTTTACTTTAAGAAGAGAAGCTGAAAAGGATTTTACAGGCATTTTTGCCTTGATCTTCTCTTTACTTGGGAGCAGAAAGAAAAAGTAATACTATTATCACCGGACCAAATATCTAGAATACTTCAGATGGACTACAACATTTTCAGCACCCAGTACAATTAAAGGATCAAGTACTCTCAGATACCAGAAGAGTAACTTTATACACCAGACAGTGAAAAGCCACAGAATGTAATTACAGGCAGTATTGCTCATTTTCTTGCTACCTGTACTTAGAAAGTCTTACAAGAAGTAATTCAGTGGTAGACACTCTAATACTTAACCAGACCAAAGAAAAAGAAGAATCCTTGGAGAAGAATAAATTGGGATAAAAATAAAGCAAGTTTTAAAATAAAATCTCTTATGTTGGCAAACCAGTTTCTCTCTTTTCGTATTATATAGTTACACTCTGCTACATGTTACAGTATTACATTTAAATGCAAATTTGTATTTCCCTAAGTTTTTTTATTCCTTAAACAAGAGGGATGTTAACACCATGTACTACACATGCTAGTTAGGAGTGTGAAATTATTCTCCCTTAAACCTTTCATTAAATTAACCAAATCATAACTGAGTGGCACTAGGCTCTCAAGGAACTGCCTCTGGCTTTCTGATCAAAGGATGAATTAGAGTTCAACAACAGAGAATCTTTCCCTCCAGCAGTGCTCTAAAAATAAATGCATTAGATCTTAAAATAACAAAAAAACCCCAACAAATATATATATATATATAGCTCAATGCAAGTGGTATAACTATATGCTCAATTCTGATGGACAGCACAAATGAGATGGTTTACTGCTTATTTTTCGGCCAAGAACCAGCTTGTTACCACAGATATACAAAATGCTCTACTTCTTATACCAGGATATTTCAAATGGCCTCAAGACAGATAAATCAGGACCTACTCATTTACATAGGCATGCTTTTTAACTCTTTTCCCAGCTATCATTCTACAGGATTAACAGTGTTGGACTTCACACACTTCTGTGTCTTCCAAATCAGATTAATATACTCACTGCTGTTACTGCTGCTCTGTAACTTCAGCTTGCTTTTTTCTTTGGCGCTCCTGCTAAGAACACCATTTGGTTTCACTTCTTCCTCGGTATCACCTTTTTTTTTCTGCAAATCATTTTGTTTCTTTTTGTAAGTTGGCTTGGGCTGCCGTTTAGTCCTTTGCTCTGACTTGCTCTCACTTTCATCAGAGTCACCACTTTCAGAGCCAGACTCGTAAGTTCGTTTTCCTTTTCTCCTTGGGTGCTTATCTTCCTTTACAAACTTATCTGCCAAGATTTTGCTATCTATGTTATTCTGCAAATCATTTGATGTAGAAGCAATTAAATTGACAGTACACGGCTTAATAATTTCTGAAACACTGTTCCCTGAATTATCTTTTTTATTAGTGTTTTTATCTTCCTCTGAATGCCTTGTTAGCCAAGCCTTTTTCAGTTTAGTGTGGTAGTTTGGCTGACTCGTCTGGGAAGTTTGCCCACTGCCTACAGAGTTCGCTTTGTTTATTGTATTACAGACGATAGCACTGTCTAGGGAGAGAGAGGTTGAAAATGTCTGATTTTTCACAGAGTTGGACTCGGTCTCAGCGGCGTTGCTACTTTTAAACTGAGCTGCGGCCAACGCTGCCTTGTGCTTTTTCAAATGGACAAAGTCGGTAGAGGTGGAGAACCCCGAGCTGGGCTGAGCGGCGCTGCCAGCAGCAGAGGTAACCGGAGCTGCAGTGCTGACCTTGCACTCCTGGGGCTGCGCTGCCGCCGGGCCGGCCGCTCTCGGGGCCGCGCTCTCCAGCGGCGCGCAGGACACCGCGCCCGACACCGAGCAAGTCACTTCTGAGCTCCCCCGGCTCGACACGCTGGTCGTCATTGCTGCCGATGCAGTGATATCCGCTTTGGTGCTGCAGATGATAGTTGTGGTAGGGGTGACAGCATGAGGAATGCTGCCTTGCGAGACAGCTGCAAATTTCTTTTCATACTGTGTGCGAGCACTGTCTGAGTTCATATTTGGCAGTATGACTCTTCCAGTCTCCCTGGCTTCCGCTGTTTTCAGGCAATCTGCTAGATTTGTCACAGCTGAAGATCTCTCACTAACGCGATCTTTGGAAGCAGACTGCATTACTGGTACATTCTCATATTTTGTGCTAGAAGGAGGACGCACAATAACAGATGCTGTAGCGGACTGCGACTTTCCACTCATTCTTTCAGTGTGCCAATCCACTTTTTCATTATTTGGGGCATTATTAGACTTCCACATTTCTGATAAATTCTGTTCAGAAGTGCCCTTGTAAACAGTTTGGGCTTCCTTGGGCTCAGGTACTAAAGTTGGTGGTTTCTGCAACTCCTGTATTTTGCCACCACCAGCATTAACGGGTTGAACAGGGGTTAGAGTTGGAGGTGAAAGGCTGCTGTAGCTGCTTTCCTTCTTCTCCGGGTTCTGGTGCACAGGAGGGTGAAACACGGGGGCCCTATGCAAGGCAGGCATACTCCGGAGCGTATTTGAAGATGAGACTGACAACTGAGTAGGGCTCCTGCTGTCACTTCTGAAAGAATTTACAGAGTGAGACTGCACTGACTGTGAAAGCTGCTCGGGTATCTTGCTTGTAGAGCCTTCGCTTTCTGGTTGGTGCTTAATTAAAGGTGGTGGTTTTGAAAGGGAAGAAATGTAGGAGGGGAGAGCCTGGGGACTAGCTGCTGTTGAAGGACAATTAGTTTGCTTATCAACATATACACCTGAAGCTTCCTTTGATGGGTACGATCTTGGTGGTTCGTTTACTACACTGTTAGACAAGGTAGTGAAATAGTTACTCTGTGGTAAATTCTGTGGAACTGAATGTTTCATTTTATACAGTTCTGACACAGAGCGTTCAGCATCTTTGTCATATTTTACTGAATGGCTTTTGGGACTTGAAGATAAGGATGTTACCCTGGAGTAGTTTTCTCTCTCTCCCTCCAGTGCCTTTATTTTAGCTGTAAAAGGAGCAACTTCAATACTTTCTTGGAGTATCCGTCTGTGTTCTTCTTTGTATTTGCTCAGTCGCTCCCCAGTCTCCTGTGGTGGCCTTGGCAGCTGGTTCAACATTGGATCTGCATAATGTCTGTGCATATGGCTCTCCTTTGCTGTCTGTGTTCTGCTCTGCTCTAGCTCACTCTTCACTGGTGCAGTGGTAACAGAACGCAAAGGCTCAGCAAAAGCTTTCCTCTCCAGTTCTCTGTTTGAAGAAAGGTTAAGCAAACACAGGTTAGCCTGAATGTAGTACCATGTGCTAGATGGAAGACCTTTCTTCCCATGCCCCGAACCAAGTTACCTATTAACACAGAATAAACTTTCCTCTATATTAAGTACAATTTTCACAAGTCTTCAAATGACTCACGAACTCAAAATACCACACCAAGTCCACAAGGCAACATAACGACATGCCTGTGTCCCCCTCAGGCATCCATGTCTACAAATAAGCTAAAAGGAAGCTAAAAGGCAACATCACTTGCAGAAATGTACCCTCACACACAGAGTTCAGCAGCAAACTTACTCTTTGCGATGCTCTACCATAGTTTTGGACAAAGGCGGGCTGGAATGCGCTGTCAGCTTGAGAGGCCGAAGGGGATCTGCACTGGACGGTCGCACAGGAATGTGACTCCGTAAACCAAGGCTGTCAGCTGAGGTCACTGGGGTGGGCTGGTGCAACCAGGGGCTGGGAGTATTCTGTTGACACCAACCAAAACAAAAAATAAAATCAGATTTCAAAATAATCATGGGGACACAAGGGTAACTCTACCAAGTGCTACCAATGATCAAAATAAAGTAATGTATTTCAGTATCAAATCACAGTCAGTAAATAAAATTTAGCATTTTAAGTCACTTTTTTTGACCAACTAAAACACGACTGTACTTTCTCTGCACTTCCAGCATACAAAACTGTCTACACATTTCAGAAGCATTCTTAGAACCATTTAATTTTCAAGTACTCAGGATGAGCAGTTAATTCTAGAACAGCATCTCAAGTTCATCAAAATTAACAAACCAATGACAACCTGACAACACTCTAATTCAGTTACTAGTAAAAAGACCATTAACTCTTCAAATTATAAGTATTTCTTTAAAAATACAAATATGGCTTGATATATCTAGAAGCAATTCTATCTCCAGCCTTTTAACAAATCTCAATAAAAGGGATACAAGTACCTCTTTCTTGAACTGTTCCTCCCCTGTCCTAACCAAATGATTAAGTATGATAATCCTAATTAATCTGCTTTATTTAGTCAGGCATTTTTATTTGGCTTGATCATCATCATCATGCTATTAAAACCATAAATGTACACACTTGCCATACTGTGCAGCATGGCAAACACACAGTCCAATTTTATGCTGTGTACCTAAAGACTCCAAAGGTGGGTCTCCTTGCTTAGACACAGTGGTAAATCTTAATCTATGAAACTATTTTTTAATCTATTACTTTGTTAAGTTTCTGTTTTCTTATCTTTACTGAAACTTGTGTAACAGCCTGCAGAAAAGACCAGGAGCAGCTCTCTCTCCTCTGCTTAGGAGACCTGCTTACAAGAAGTGCACACAGCAGAGTGGAAAAGCAGGACACCTGTTCAAGTGGGGCTCAAGTGTTGGGGACAAGCCAAGAAGGGAGTGGGGACAAGAGTCAGCTTTTGTGCACACCCCAAAGCCTTGTGAAACTCGTCCATCCCTACTTTCTTCAGCTCCCTACACTCCTCACCAGTCCATCCCTATCCTCCTCAGACTTGGCAACTCTAGTTGGGAACTGCTGCAGCAGAAGGGGAGCCAAGAGCTCTCATGACACATGCACACAGCACAGAATAGATCTGCAGGTGCTACAACTTTGAAGTTATGATTTCTGTGTTTTTGAATATTTAAAGCAGCCACTTGGGTTTGTGCTCACAGTTTTACTGCACACGTTTCCTCGGCCAGGAGTTCCCATGCTGTGGTGAGTTCCCACAAACAGCCTGTAAGCTGCATTAAAGTATTATGCAAAGAAGGCCCATCACCTTCTCCCTAGAGGAGCTGGGGAACACCTGCCTGAGCACCAGGCATTGCTCAAACAGCTCTGTAACTCTACCTGCACCATCTACTGCCTAGCCCAAGCATGGGAGCTGCCTCAGCCATCCAAGGACAGCAGGCAAAGGTGGGCTTGGGGCACACGTCCTTCAGCTCAGAGACATGGCTCAGCCCCGAGCCAAGGGTGGATGCTGCTGCTGCTCCTACAGCTGAAACACAGATCCCTTTTTGTGATTGTGGCCTCCATGCAAACCGACCTTGGAAACGCCCATTCTGGGTTTCTAAGATCTATTTAAAAAAGGCCTCTAGTGCGAGAGCCAGAAGACAAGTCACCACAAGACAATTGCCACATATCAACATAATTAAAAAGCTACGTGCCTCAGTATGCAGGGCTGCATTCTTCAGGCAACCAAAGTGAAAACAACGTCTATCATAAGCTCTTTTAAAATGGACTTCTGTATAGGGTGGAGCAGGCAGCAACACGAAAAGATAAATCCACCTATCTTTTTTTCTTAGGCTTTTCTTCACTGCTACATTTTGATTTTATCACACTTTAGATCAAACTCATTCATATTACAAGGCCAACTCAAACTGTTTTGGGAAAGACTTAGCCACAATGGTTTGGCTTTTTTTTAAGAATGAATCTGGGGAGGAACAGCCTTCCCCATGATGGAAAAAAAAAGAAAAATATCTTTCTAACCATTCAGAAGGCCAAGCTTTGACACAAAGGCTTACAATTTGGCAGAAGGACCACTGTCAGTGACATGCCTTTTGTGGTCCCTATGAAAATCTGCCCAAATTAGGCCAAGTTGAAAGCCTCTAAAGATCAGTATGCACATGCTCAGTGGTGATTTAATTGAAGCTGGCAGTAAAGCTCTCCAAAGTTTCTGCCTGCACTACACACGTTTCATCTTACACTATTCCTTTGAGGTGCCTGCAATGAGCATGCCATATCCCAAGCCTTCAGGAGCTAAGAAAACTTTTCCTGTAATTGCCATGTCTGCCTGCCAAACCCCACCACCACACTGGGCACTAGGCTGAAAAACACAAACCACTTCTTCTGAGACTGCAGTGGCTACACTCAGCAAACAGACAGAGGAATCACCCTGACTTGAATACAGAGGGGTGGAAAGCAGATGGGAAGGCAGAGATGTGTGTCAACTGAAGCAGGAGGAGAGAAAACAACACTCCAAGAAAGGGTACACAGATAGGTGTAAAGATAAGAGAAATGGGTGCATGAAACATTTAGAAACCACAAGAGTATTTCTCTCCAGAACTTCCCACTGGATGTAGCACTCCTTACTTCTCCATCTTTCACCATTACTGAGTGAGCATGCATGAAATTTCACTATGAATACGACTGTCTCACCTCTCCTAATATTTTACTTAGACAATGGTACACAGTTTGAGGTAGCAAATATTTACCCTGTGAACTTGAGTTCCCAAACAAGCTGGCGACCTCACCCTTAGTCATAAATTTAAATCAAACAGTTCATCTTTCTTTAGAATTCTTCAGAAATCAAGGTCTGGAAAAACTCCCTACACACATCCACCATGAGATGTGGAGGTTACTGCTGTAGTTCCATTCCTAGTTCTCTCCCTACTCAAAAACCCCACCATCCACTGAGTACAGTGTGACACAGACTATCACATCCGTACCTAGGAGACCACTGCTGGGAGACACCAGGCCCAGCTAAACAAATCATTAAGAAAGGATCTTAACTTACCCTTCTCAAGGAAGGCTCCGCGTTAACAGGAGTTTCTGGGTGGACCCATTTGGAGGAGGGCAGACCGAGTCCTGAGTAAGCATGTGTTCCATTTGGATACTGCCAAATAATTGGATAAAGCCCTAGCTGATTATAGGAAGCAGAAGGATGAGCTTGTCCGAGAAGATGTGGAGACTGGTGTTGTAACATCTGTTGCTGCTGCTGGTGTGCTAATGCCAAATGGCTTAAGCTGCTAGCATGAGCAGTCTCTAGTCGCGGGTGGGCACCCAGCAAGGAGGCAGCAGGCACTCCGGGCAACACTGCGGGAAGTAGATGAGGGTGATGAACAGAATGGTGAGATGCGCTGCTAAGGGGGTGAGTGTTAATAGCGGACAAGGGAGCCTGAGCCGAAGACCCAGCGAGCAGATGGGATGAACCAGTTAATGCAGGATGATGTGCATTTGGATTTAAACAGGTTCGGTGGGATGAGGAATGCAGAGGATAATTATGCTGATGCAAGTAAGGTGAAATGTGATTAGTTCCTGTTTCTTGTCCGATCAGAGTGGGGTCCCTGTATACTGTGAAATGTTCATTCTTGTCAATGATAAGAGGACTCTTAGTAGCTTCTAGAGCACTAACCCTAGCTGGAACTGGATGAAAACTAGACCTAGGCAAATCATGATCAGTTTTATTGGCTGACCTTGTTAATCCAGTAGCATGGCTGTTTTGGGAACTAACCTTCGACTTCACAGTATCAGAAGATTGGGTGAATTTAGGCTTAACGTCAGGTGACTTTGTTTTAGGATGATCAACTGAAGCACTAGATTTTGACTTCACAGAATCGGGGACTGGACTTTGTTTACGCAGTTTACTCTCTTCTGCTAGAGAAGCTACATTTAACGAAGACATAAATGAGCCATACTGCACTTTTTCAGAATTTAAGTGTTCATTTACTGGTAATGTTTTTACAACCCCAGGTTGTATCGAATCCGTTTTACCAACATTGCTAACCCAACTTTGATCAGCTTCCTGTTTTCTTGCTTCGAGGAAATTTGCATTTGCAAATTGCTGTTTTAAATCACTGCTGTGAGATTCTATTTTCTGAACTGTTTGCAAACCAAAGGTACTTGCAGCATTATCCTGGTTCTCCTTTTCAGAGTTGTTTTTATTAGTAACATCAACAACACACTTAGGAGTAGGAGGTCTGGGTAAAAACTGCTCATTTTTTAACTCCACAGTATGATGTTTTTCTGCATTACACTCTTGAACAGGTGGATCCTTGGCATTCTGCTCATAAAGTGTTGGCTGCTCTGCTGCATGGAGTGAAGATTTTTCCTGATGATCCAAGACTGATGACTTCAGTCTTTCTGTCTCTTCATGGTTTTTATCCTGCTGTACTTCATCCCATGGAGACTGTCTCTCTGTTAGTGTTTGTTCTACTCCCTCAGTAGTTTGCGATTTTCCTTCTTCTCCATTTATCTTTGAAGAGTTCTTGCCTTTTAACTCATTTTCTGAATTTTGCTCCGAGGACGAATCTGTTAATCTTTTATTTGAAATCTCCGAGTCACTGCTCTCAGAATAATCTGAGATGTTGTCTGTCCGCAGTCTCTTCACATTTAGTTTTTTTTCATCTTCTTCGGGTTTTCTTCTTTTATTAAGAAAGTGTTTATTTTTGGTTTTGGGGTTTTCTGCAAAAGATAAAAACACATCTATCAGATTTTCAGTCTAATACAGTTTTAAGAGGCTTTCCCTCCCTTTCCATTAACCACGTTTACCTCCTCGACCTATATAATCGTATCTTTCATCTTTCATCTTCTCTTCATCAGGCATGCTGCTATCAGAGCCTTTCCTCTTATTTGGCCGAGTATTCCTCTGTTGCTGGTGAGAATTCTGTCTTGGTGCTGCAGCTTGGGAATTCATTGCTGGTCTGGGACTATTTGCTTGTGCACGTGTATAATGACCCTAAAAATAATTTGTTATTAATGGACTTAAATACAATGTTAATTAGTGTCTTTAAACATGTATTTTCAACATTTGCAATATAGGAAAATACTTAGGTAAAAAGATAAATGTATCTACGTGAACTGTGTTGCTGTTCTGGTTGGAACGAGACCGTCGGCGTGAAGTGATGCCAATATTTTCACCTTTCAACAAAGAGTGAACAACATCATCTAGAAAGGTCATCTGAACCATAGAAGGATCAACATTCTGAGGTTCTAACACCTGGTTCATGAAAAAAAAAAAAAAGAAAGAAAAAAGAGAACAGAGAAAATAACAATCCACAGATGTTCAGACAATGCCTAATCTGTATTTTCTGTACCAGTGTTCACCAGTCTATTTTGTGTGCTAAAGACTAATCAGAGAAAAGCCTACTTAATCCTGACAAGCAGAACTGACATATGACACAACAAATGCTGGGAACAGTGTCAAACGAAAGCAAATGTGTCTTTACGTGCCATTGTAAAAATAATTTATTTTTTTAAAATGAAAAGTATCCCACCACCCATTCCTTCCCCCTTCACTAACCTGCAAATTTTCAATTTAACAAGCTATTCATAGAATAACCCCTAAGCAGTAATTAAAATATACAAATATTTTATAAAATTAATTTAATATACTATAAATTATACTGAAAAAGCATATTACAGTAACTGCTTTCAACAGAAGCAAAACTGCTAAGAGAGCCAAAATTACTAGAAAGAAGAACTCTACAACTGTTGAGTGTTATTACTAAGAAATACCTCATAAAGTAGGAAATGCTAACCATATCTTCAAAAGACACGGCACAAAGTGAAAAAAGTAACATTTGGAGAATATTAATTTGAGCAAATTAAGGTAAAGAACTTATCTGAGTAATAGACTAGTCTTAAATTTTTATTGTCACACATGGTTTTGTCAGTCATTTCAAGGCAGATGGGTCATTCACTCTATTACTGTTAAGTCATTACCCTACTCTCCTGAAATAGAATTCATTACTGCCATTAAAAATACCAGTATTAGCTCTTTCTGTAACATCAAATTCTGCAATAAAACTAAAACCCACTGCAGCAAATATAAATTGGGGCTGCAGTAAATGCTTAACTCAATAAATTGCAGAAAGTGACTATTTCAATTGCTTGGAAAGGGTAACCATTACTGCAGGGCTGAAAGATTTCATTCTTGGGAAAAGAAATTCTCAACAGAGCAGACAGGGAAGACCAGTTCTTCAAACTGGATTGCTTTACTTCAAAGACTTCAATAGTCAAATAGCAACAGCAGAACAAACTGTAGGACTGATATTAGTCATATCACTGCACAGATACTCAGCTTCAGGAGCATTTAACTGATAGCCCAATGCAGCTGTGCTGTAGTTTCAGTGCAGTGATACCCTCAGCCTGCTGGACCTGAACCAACCTGGTGTGATTCTGAGTGCTACCAACAAAAATTAGAACCTCTCAAGGCACCATTTGCTTGCAGCATTTTTTGTATCATCCACCAACTCACCTGGTCATTCATAACCACCATAGTGCGGGTGAAGAGATCATGGTGAGTGATGATGCCAGTGAACCACTGGGTGGCAGAATCCTGTCTGTACACTCTCACCCTATAACCATTTAAGGAGTACGGACCTTTGGAAGGGGAAGAAATAAAAAAGCCATTGAGGAATGCAGAAAAAAAAAAAAAAGAAAAAAAGGCATATATGGATTTTCCTACGTTTTTTTTTAAAGCTTCACAGCAAATATATAGTGCACATAGCATGGACAGCTAACCACAGATTCAGGTTTGAAATGCAAATGATCCATGTAAGTATGCTCTAAGGTTAATTCTACTAACATTTTCAACATACAATTTTCCTATCTAACTAAATCTTTCTGCAAGCATGATGATACATGATGGGAAAATTCCTGCCTACAAACAGCAACCACAGAAAAGTAATCTGAAAGGCTAGAAGGTGGCAGCAGCAGGTTATACAGAAGCCATCTAACAGGCTAGTCACATGCCCAGCTGCTTTGCTGGCTAAAAAATTTACATCTTGGTGGTTAGGCTCTGCATCTGCCAAGTCTTTCCCATAAGTGACCACAGAGTTTCTCTCCATTACAACAAGCATAAAGGCAGTGGAATGATCCCGTGACTGCTATGGCCACACAGAACATTTAAGCACACACAAACAGTGAACACTTCAGCTCCCGTTTTCAGACATACCAAATCCAAAGAAACCTCACACATTTTGGAAACCTCAGTTTAATTCACCTCCAAAAGCCCATGGGGATGAGGAGCTAGTATGATACAGTACCTATTTTACAGTCTGTTTCAAGACAGTTTTATTAATATTCAGTGTCTTACTTGATCACACTGGAACTCTTAGGTTTCATTGCACTTGGTGATTATATGGCATTTTGTATAACCAAGCAACACTACCACCATGTTCAGCTCCAGCTCTGTGGGTTTTGCTGCTTCCACAATCAAACCCCAGCTCCCAGGCCAGGCAAACAGGAAAGGAGGAAAAGCCAGTCCATGACAACCTAACTTAAGTGATTTAAGACTGCTCAGTTGCTGAACCACAAAGGCAAGGCCAGAATTTCCCTGTCTTTCCTAAAGATCAGTTTTTCCAAGCCCTGCCCAGTACATTAAGCAAGCTCAAACATCTGCAGCAAACAGGCCAGGGACCTCACAGGTGACAGCTTTCTCCAGTAAAAGATATCCAGAATCACACAGCTGGGTCTATTATATTTTATGCATGTGACAGTGTGCTACTGCAAGGACTGTTTTTAATGTCAACATTTGACAGATCAAGAGAAGTGCAAAAGTGGTAATTATTTACTAATTTCCAAGTGGTCTCTTGAAATACTTTTTCCATGTGACTATATCATTTTTAAAACCAGCTGGGAAGCGAAACACTACACCACAGCAGCCTTCTTATCCCCATCCACATCACTGATGGCAAAACTGAAAACCTGAGACTTCCTGAACCCCCCTGAGCCACCTTAACTGATGCTGGAGTATGTTTCCAGCAGCACAGACGGGCCAGAAGTGTGCCAGCACAGGCACTGCCAATCACAGGTACATACGGGCAGAAAAGGAGGAAGAATCTACAAGCTTGTGTCTCACATTTCTGGTCTTGGACCAGACAGGGTTCCCAGGGGGGCACATTTCCTGATGGCTTCTCTCCAACCCTTACTCCGTATGCCCCTGCAAAACGCCTCCAGCTCAGCTCCCACACTTCTAACTGCCTGACCCATCCACATTCTCCACATCTTGAACTTTTAAGGGCTGTCCCAAAGCTCTGGCTTATTCAGACAGTCTCAGTAAAATTCTGCCTGTGTCTGTGCAAATTTGCCATTCCTACTTTCCTATCCAAGCTCCTCCTCTCTTGCATCCTACTGCTAACTGCACAATGATTTTCAGTCTCTCGCATAAGCAGAACCAGCATCTCCCCAGTTCTTGTGTCATTTTAGCACTACTGTGACTCCAGGCCACTAGCTTCTAAGTCCTTTCCCCCAGTCTTCTCAGCTTACAAGCTGAGAATCTTTCCTTCTTTCTCCAACAGCTTCCAGCTTCTCCCATACTCCCCTACATTGACCCAGTGCCAATTTATTTCTTATTATTCCTTGTTCTAATCTGTGTTCATGCTTCGTTCCAACTGTTACCCTATCTACTTTTAAAAGAAAGTTTATCTACCTTTAAAAACAGTGGGTTGAGGTTTTTTCTTACATGCTGATGGGATGACAGGAAGAAGGAGAAAGATTGAACTGCAGTCACACAACACAGACCAGTTCAGCTCCAGCCCAGCCACAAGCAGCCATTACAGGAAAAGCCTGGCTTTGTCTCCAGTCCCTGGCTGAATCACGCCAGCTACACATTGTTGAAACAGCCTGTGCAGTACTATGAGAAAATATGTTCAGAGCTGAAGCACACTCAGTGTTTCAAGAGGATTATAATACATGCAGCCTGAGATTTTAATGAAAAAAAAAGTAATCAGAAGAAAGAAATCAAATATTTTAATAGTTAAAAATCCTAGACACTTCACTATGTTCCTTGAACCAGTTTTATTTGTCCCAAAAGCTTTCAACTTGGCCAAGTTTGGGAGGAGTTTCATTTTTTATTAAACAAGGAACAAACTACTTTCCTGCCAAAACTACAATCTCTACTGCAAAGCATGCTGCTGTGACTGCCGCCCAAAGGAGAAGTTAAACGGGCCAATTTTTTTCTTTAGTCTCATTCTTGTAAATAAATGGACTAAAATTCTCCTTCCTCAAACTGACATGTTTCTTTCCTA
Organism: Taeniopygia guttata; assembly: GCF_048771995.1. Lineage (NCBI taxonomy): Eukaryota > Metazoa > Chordata > Aves > Passeriformes > Estrildidae > Taeniopygia > Taeniopygia guttata. The sequence goes on along the minus strand of NC_133031.1, from coordinate 7,422,659 downwards.
ATATTTGGAACCAGATGCTTCTATCCAACCCTCCTCTTTCTTCAGACAAACTGTGTTTTAACTGCAAAAGTCAAAGTAGAAAATACTAAGTTATGATATGAAGGTTTCAGCATCACAGAAAACAAGGAAAAGGCTGGATACTAAAAATATTATAGAGGATGAAGTACGAGAATGTGGTAATAACTCTAACAGATGCATCTAGACAAGGCAGAGCCGAAAAAGTACTTAAATTGCAGGGAACAAGAAAATGGCAATGGAGGAGATGAAGCAAACCAGAGAAGAAAGAGGAGAAAAGGAAGAGAACATGACCAGATTACAGCAGCTAGCACTGTCAGAGGGCTGTCTGTGAGCCACTGGAAGGTTTTGCCAATGTAAAGTCTGCGTGAGCAGGAGCAGATAATGTGGTGCAGGGAGAATGTGACAGCAGTCTCTGCTGGCTGACCACCATCCCATGGGGCTGAGGCCAAGTCCCCAGTGAGGAAACATGTGTCTCCTCAGGTCACTCATCACATCAGGGGAGCAAGTGGATCTAACACTTCTCCTCAGATGAGGACAGCTAGCCTTCAAGGACACTGGCATGAAATGCGTCTTATCAGCTACATTACTGTCCATTTGTGCACTTCTAAGCACAGTAACCTCTGCCTGAGAATCTATATCTATGAAGACAAAAGTACAGATCCTGGCATGATGGGAGGGAGCTGTGTGGGTGATGGGCTGGCAGTCTCATTTAGATGACTATTTCAATACTTCTGGAGCTTTGCTCAACTATTGATTCTGTACCAATGTACACAGAGACTTTTACAATAGTCTTACTGTCATTATTCTAATGAAATACAATAAACAAGCTCAATTTCGGTTTCCTTTTTATATAACCCTGATTTGATTTTGCATCACCTCTCAAGCCAGTTTTGTCTGCAAATTTTATCAACAGACTATTAACTTGTACTGCATCCGATGAGATCAAAAGTAAACTCTAAAATGACTAACACCAACATGCCAACTTACTATCTACACAGTTCCACATGCTGTTTTTCAGCACGCTTTTTCTGTGGCCCATTAAGAATAATGTCTAGTCAAATGAGGAACTCCACAGAAGGAGAGACATAAGTTTTTTACTCTAAGCTCAGTATTATACTTACCATATTCCTTTTATCTTCTGGTCCTGGTTTTATCAAAGAGACTAGACAGCAAGGAAACCTCACAGCCATCCTTAAAGTATCTGATTATTTACAGCTTCCCTCCTAATTTTCATTTACAAAATGAATGCTTAAGCATTTTTGTTCTGACACTTCTTTCCTGGGGATTTTAGCCCAGACCCACAGAGGTTGGTTCTGCCTCCTAGTAATAGGAACTCCTCTGCAGAGCTTCCTGAAACTTAGTGAATATGCTGCAAATGCTGATAGTATTTCTACTATAAGCAAAATGGCACCAAAATGATTTCTTCAAATTCATACTAGTTTTCTTGTAACTTGTATCTACAATGTAAATATTACTGTGTACAAAGCTTTTTCTGCAACCTCCCAGCATTGGAACTGAGTTACAAAGTGTTACTGATTTGAAAGCAACTTTTCACTCAGGGGGTGAGAGCGTGGGGTGGGGATCTGAAAGTATTCTTCATCTGTGACAGAACTGTGAACTACAAGCACAGACAGGTATCTGAGAAGTTATCACACGTAACAGTAATACTAACAGAGCACAGAACAGTTTTAAACATGCCAAAATGTGTGTGGAAGCCATTCATATACACTTATTTTCACAACAAACTTTATAAAATATCTACATTCAGACTAATGATATTCAGCTTTTGCTGTAATCACTAAAACATCAAACAAGTTAAGAACAGTCTGAAGCAACCACCAACAGCTTCTTACAGTCTTGTTTCCTTGTATTAACAAATACTTCCAAAAAATAACTTCGAAGTTAAAAAATATAATCTCCATTATATCACAAATGCTATGGGATGAGTCCCACACAAGTAATGGCCTTAAACTAGCTAACACAGAATATAAATAACAATTTCCCACATAATTACCTTGCATAAAAATCTCCTGAACCTTTTGTTCCTTTACCCAGGCTTTTACCTCCTCATGTAACTGCGGGTTATCCCTGAGAACTGGGTTTAGACTGTCTACGTCGTCCTAAAGTAGAGATTAAAAAAAGAACCATATGTTATGTTTACTTGTAACATTTTTGTTTATTTTCCTAGATGTGTTTTAAAAGACAATATTAAGTCATTAGATGCTAATTTTACTGATTGCCTAAAAATCCCTGTACTATTTTTAGAAAAAACTTAAAAGCATATTATAGTGCTAGAAGTTATTTCATGGGAACACAGTATGTCAGATCCCACATGTGGCCAGACTTGTAAGCTATTAATAGGATCACACTTTCATACTCTTACTACAAGCTAAAAATGCCCTCTAGAGACTTAGGTGCTCACAGGTATGCACACAGAATTGTTTAAATAATTACTAAATTTTGTTTTTAAAAAATTCTGTTTTCCATATCTGTAAAATGTAATAATATGGACATGTTGAGCATAAACACAGATATCAAACCTACAAATGTAACACATAAGCAGTATTTTAGGAGAAACAAACATTCTGAGATACAAACACCACTGCTGATTTTCAAATATGTTAGCCTTTGTTAATTAGGTAGTTTCAAATCAGACATGTTTTCATTTATATTACAATGGAAAAGATTATTTTCCAGTATCTGCTAGGATATCATCTGGAAAATTAAGATATATTCAGTGTCTCGGTCCTTCTAACAGAAAAAAAAATTAGGCACAGCATCTCGTTCATATCCTTGTAAGCATGGCTTAAGAATCACCATTTGTCTCTGGACTCCTAGAACACCTATTGCTGTATTTCAGAGCAAATTTGCTATTCCTGTCTTTGAGGCTGTGGAGGAGAAAAAAAGCCTGGTGGCTCCTCACGCCAAAGATGGCCTTGGAAATCCATGAGCAGCAGCAACATTCATTTATACTAAGAGAGCTTTAGACAGCTAAAATAATGAGTGCAATTCTCCACATACAAAATGTAGAATGTTTTATCAGTACTGCAGCTGAGATAAAGCAATTTCTTTCCTTGATCTCCAACAAGTTCCTTGATGTTTCACAATTTATTATTAAGAGCCCCAGCCACAGAACACAAAGATACAAGGAACACTCGGTGAATCTTGCATCGCTGCCAGGCCCTCCAGTGACACAAGCAATTTCTCTCTATTCATCTGGATGAGATTATTCCTGCTAACCTACACTGATCACAGGAAATCTATTTCCAATTCAAAATTCACTTCCTGACACTTGGAGATTTGCTGTGCTCCACTATGGAGAATGCATCAATGCTTTGGTTATTAGAGAAAATTACTCTCTATCCTTCTGCTTTTACAGAGGACATGGCCTTGGATCGAAGAAATGGTCAAGATTACCATTTAAATACACGTAAATTGGAACAAAGGGAAAGTGAAGGAAGATCAACAGGACCTCTACCACAGGGTTCAAAATACCAACCAGATAAATATGCTGCTAGCATTACCAGAGGTACAAAAGGATCGCAATTAAATTTATTCAAGGACAGCCTCTCCCAAAGCAGTTTAAAAAGAGTATTAGCTATTCTAAGTGTGCAAATCCATTTGTGCAATGATCCTACACACAGAAACATCACCACCACCACTGGAAAGAGGGAATTATCTGCCAGGGGAACACAATGGATCCTGGAACTGGAGCTGTGTTATGATCAATCATCTGTCCTTCTTCCCATGCACTCTCTTTCACAGCAGCTCCAAGACACTCCTGAACCAAAAATTTCCCCCCTCTGATCTACATGCACTGGACCTAAGCAACAGACTGAGGTCTGCAATACTGAGTTTGGCTGACCTACAAATGCAGTTAAGGTGCAGATCTTGTACATTGTGAGCAATCTCTTCAGTCACATCTAAGAAAATTTGTATCTTCATTTTGAGATTATACACATTGATTAAGTACCATAAAATCAAGCCTGTTATTCTTAACATTATACTATTTTCATGAGTTCCTTACACAAAGTTTTTGAGTCTCTATGTTGTCTTAAGTCACTTTTGATTTGTTTCCTGAAGGCAACACACACTGGTACTTTTTTTTTAGATTTCACACCCTTCCTAAGCATCTTGGCCTTCTTTGAACTTGACACTGAAGATACTGTCCATCCCACATGTAGTACATTTGAACCTCTAAATCCTATTCAGATGCATGACATCAGCATCCTTGGCTGAGAGCGCTCCCTGTGAACATTTAGAAAAGGAGACTGCAAAGTCCATTTTGTATTTATCTCCTCACCCTTGGAGAAAGACTAGCTCAAAGATGAGCTACGAAAGGCCCAAGTTAGGTCAAAGAGCCATTACACAAACTGCATGCAAGTGTGACTGGGATTATGTGCATGACATCAAAGAGAACTCAGAGTTTCTAAAGATACACACAATACACATTTAGCACATCAACCACAGGGTAGGGGGGAAGATACTAACAGAGCAAGTTTCTGTCATCTCAAAAATTCTCTTCTTTTGTGGACATGTATCTATGACAAAATGTGTGTGCCATGACTTACCTTTTCCCATCTGTAGTCTTAAATCCCAGTATCCAAAACCCAGGAAATTAATTGCATAATGTGTCAAATTATAAAGCAGTGGCCTTAACCACACAGTTTCAGTACACATCATAAATTCTGGCAAAAGCAGGGAGAGGACAACAGGCAAGGCTGATGACTTGCATTCTCTTCCCCAGTTTATCACTGAAGACAAGCAGATGACTCTGCATTCCCAGTTCTTTTCCTTACCTTGTGTTTATATTGGTCAAGGAACAATTACTGTCTACAGATTTGAACCCTGGCAATCGTAACCCTCAGCTTTCCTCTTACTGGTTGATGCAGCATGATTAACCGACTAACTTCCAGAACATTTAAATGCTCTGCAGGATTTTCCTCCAGACTTTTCCTCATTTGAAAGTAGCTTTACAAACACAAGTTATGGTACGCTCTCCTAGACTAGTTTTTCCTCAAGTCCTGGAATATCTTCTCCAGAAGGATGTTAATACTGGTTTGAAATCCTTATGCAAATTAGGATGCAAATCAAATAAAGGGGACTGTTTTATTCTTCGTCAAATCTACTGAAGGAAGCTCTTTATGTACCTCAAGTGGCAGCACCACAAATTACTATATGCAATTCTGGGAAGAAGACAAAGGACCTATGGGCTAAAAAAATACAGTTGAGATAACCCCTCCTGCACTTCTGGAAAACAGTCACATGAGGCAAGGTGACTATCAGAAGCTTGCCAAACTATGACAAGTCTTTTACATCTTTGTTGATATTCTTCCTTCTTTTGAGATCAAGAGAGGAATGAATTCCCTTCTGGTGGACTGGACTTTATGCTTAATTATCCCAATAACTGGGTTAGCTTCATGTCTCTCTAGGTGATCATTCTCACCTGCTGGACGACTCCAAGGAAGTCCTGAGAAGAACAAAGAATGAAATTTCCCCCAGTATCAGAAAAGACGCTGTTCTTTTCTGAGTATATCTGTTCTTTATCCTTGTGCAAAACAATATAAGCAGGTTGAAACCATAGACCATACCATCAGGATAAGATATCACACTGGTCTAACCAGGAAGGAGAAATTTTTGTTTAGAGAAGCATTTTCAGAGAGTTTATTCAGACATAATAAAATAATTAAAAATAATTTATCATTTGGAGTCACATGTGAACAAGAGCTTAGATCACTTGCCATGCATCACAATTCCTTTGAGATCAAACAGGAATTGCAAGATAGTACCCACAGAAAAACAAGTCAACATCCCAATGAGAATTCTCCTACTTGCTCTCCATCCACAAAAAAATATTGCCTAAGACACTGAGAGCTATCCCCAGATGAGCAGAACCTGCCCATTGCCCAAAGACCATACCAGGTGCTCTGAACAGCTCAAATGACTGGAAGTTCCTTTTGCATTTTGGGCACCAGGTGTGACTGTGCTAGGAAGGCCTACATACTTCCACAGCTACCTCCTTCACAAGACCTGAACTACTGAAGCAGCACATTTCTTCAGCATTTTAAAATACTCTTCCAAGTCATCCTTCAGAAACCTGAGAGGCAGAAATGAGTTCATCAAGAGATGAAACCTTGGAGCAAAGTGGATTCCAGTAGCTGCTCCTACCCCCAGACACACAGCCTGCATGCTGCTTATTGGACAGTGCACACACTCCAGTCAGCTGTCAACTCTCCACTGCCAGTGAAGAAGAGGAGAACTGACAATATGCATCCCAGGTAAGCCAGTCCTAGAAAAACAGTGGCTTTTGGCATCAAAAAGGCTGAAATCAGAGCTCTGAAGACTACAAGCATCACACATTAGGAACCTGCAAACCTTCATTTGGGAAACCTCCTTCCTTGGTCATGGTGTCTCTGCATTTGGCTTCATGCATCAAGGACATCTTTCTAATATCAGTAGGAACTCATTTCAGCTAGTGTTTTCCAGAGAAAGACTAAGTAGATTTTGCAGTCCTCGCAAAGGTCAGCGCCACATTAGTCCTCACCATCTGTGGCTTAATTAACTATAGCTTCCTCTGGCTGCTTAGAGGTTTTCTGATAATTTAGGACACGAATTAGATGAAAACTAGTACATAACCAACTTGACAGTCCTGTTTACAATATTTACACAGTGTGCACTGCATATTGAAATAAGCATTTTGTCAAGACTTTAATGGTAGAGGGATCATATTTAAATTCAAACAGAGCAAAAGAAAACCTCAGTGTCCTGAACCTTCAGTTTTGTTCTTGTTTCGTGACTATTAGTTTCTATAACAGGAGACCCCAACCCTTTTTTTTCTTCCTTTTGCAGCAAGTCATTTGTACAACTGCACTGAACTTCAGCTGCATAGAAATTAGGTATGAGAACTGCAGTGTGAAAACAAGCCAACACTTCCCTACTGATTGCCACAAGTCTTTAGAGAGTGGAACAGTGGCAGAAAAAAGCACTTCTTAAAATCAAAACTGCTGAGAATTTATACTAATCCTCTAATGCCAATTTTTTATTTTCTCCTGTAGAAAAGATTTAATATTGTACCTGCAACCAGCCTCAAACACATTCATGCCAATTTTTAGCCCTCATTTGAAAGCAGGCCTGTACAACTCTCTCCTTATTTTCATTTCTTGATAATCAGCAAAATCCTTTTCTTTCATCTTTCACTGATTATGTTACCTGACATCTCTGATTATATCACTGATCTGTATCCTCTATCACTGACAGTAATTTTTAACAAACCTTCAATCTTAACACTGTCCTGCTTGACATCAGAGTGAGAAAAAACACACAAAAGGCAGACAGGCAGAATGCCAAATATTGTAACAAGAACATCACCTATGGACTGGTAGTATCCCTCTGCCCTGCTATCAGACTTTTTTTCCAGTGGCAAAAGATAGGAATCTAACTAAAACACAGAAAAACTGGCAGCAACTGACACCCCTGAGGGTATTACCAGGCAGGAACTGCGGCTGCCACACAGACCACACCAGAACTTAGGAGGGATATTACCAAATTTAGATGAGTCTAAATACAGATCTCCTGCAGCTTCCTTCTAGACACGCAGCACGCATAAACCACTGGTAACCAGAATATTCCTGATTTCTCTGTGACAAGTGAAAGGCTACCCCAGCTGCCACGCCACTGCAGCTGGTGGCGGGAGGTCAGCCAGGCACGGCAGGGCTGTGCTGACAGCCGGGCCAGCACCGCCTGCCCGGAGGGGACTGCTCTGGGACCCACCGACCGGCCAGGGCAGCTCCCTCCCGCCCCACGCGCCTCATCGGGGGCACACCACCCACAGACACCAAGGCTGGGAAGCTAGAAAGGCTAGAAAGTTTTCTGGGGAGATTGTAACTTCCCAGTTTACCTTAAACGGCTTTGTCTGAGCTGAGAGAAGAGGCTTAGGCTTACCAGGCGACGCTAGCGCTTTCTATGTAAACCCAACCCACACTTGACCTATTTTTTGCTGTTCCGAGCGCACAGTCACAATTTACCTCATTCAAACCCGGCAGCTGCTGGGCTACATCTGAACCAGTTAAGTCAAGCTTGAAGGCACAGCCCTGACCCCTAAACCAGAAACAAAGTCGGGCCGAGGTCAGCCCTGCTGACACGTGCGCAGAGGCACGGCGCTTGGGGACAGCAGGGATGGGCAGTGACGCTCGCCCGCACGCAGGGGCCAGGACAGACAACTGGGATAACTAATCCCCACCCAGCAAGGGGCTCTGAGTGCACTGTTCCAACGACAAATGTTTATAGATAGTTCTGACCACAAGCATTTAAAGATTGGGGTTATTTTCAGTGTGTAACAGCAATGACTACGTTTCTGTAAGTCGGAAGTTAAAATTACAAGGGGAAAAAAGATGAGAATACAAATTTAGTGATTTTCCAACTGTCAGTAAAGTTAACATTTCTCAGGAAAAGCTATCAACGATTTTTCTGCTGCTCCCCACTCTTCCCTATGCATAATACTCCTCCCCACACACTCCTACTCCCTTCCTCATTTTACCTCAGGAGCTGAAACTGATTTTAAAATTTTAATTATCAGGTTTGAGAATCAAGGGATCAGGGCTTCTCAAGGTCCTGATTTCAGGCTTGAAGATGCATCATTACACTGATTTGCTCAGTTCTGGAAGCATAACTGGTATACTAACATTAGAAACATAAATATACAGGGAGGGAAAAAAAAAAACCTAACTTGTAGTCTAATAGTCTCCATGATTTTAACTTAGTGACACAAAAATCAACAGAGGTATTTGTACTCCTGTAAAACTATCAATACCTCAGGTGAAATGGGCATACTGTAAAACTTACATTTTAGAAGTCAGTTTATTATTCTTCTATCTGTAGATGACAATCTGGTGTGGGAAGGCAGAGGGGAAATCAGAATAGCATGAACATGGAACAGGATGAACATCCAGCAGGAAAGTCAGCAACAACCAATGGATAAGCAACACCAAACCTGGGCTAAACAAATATTGTCAATAACTGGCCTAAAAACTGCTCTAGTGACATCTACAGTAGTCTTGCACTTGAAAATAGAAATTAAAAAAATAATGACCCTTATGCTCACAAATTATGTTACTTGCTCTCTGAGCAACTAGGACAATCTGGGGCAGAAAAGAAAACTCTTCCCTTAAAGTCAGATATCTTTTAGCATCTAAGACTTCCCAAAATAAGTGGCTCCTATCCACAAAACAGAGGGGCTTTCCACCCAGAACACTGTGGTGACCATTTGTACTACTTCCATTCTCCACATACAGACAAATAAAGGTCAAATGAACTCCATGTCCACCTTCTCTCTCGTTTTGCTGACACAGCGACACATTTGCTTTTCTTTCATTTTCCACTGAATCACATTTCCTTCCGCTTCCTCATGGCAGGCTCCACGTTTTTATCACCACCATCTCAGCAATATGCAACTTGTACTGATTTGGCATTTTCTTTTTTCTAATTGTAAGAGAAACAGGGAGGGTGTACTGGTCCTAGGGCACTCAGTCATGTGGCGATACTGGAACAAGCCTTTGAGTCACTAAGCAACTCACTGCCACTATGGGAAAAGAAACCTCAAAGTGCAGACATTTCCCTGAAGCAAGCAATTAGCAGAGTGAAGTTGATGCTAACAAGGAGACCTGCTAAGTAAGTAGATTGAAGAAATCTCTTTTGCACACTGATATTAAAATTTAAACTGAGAACCAGACACCCTGTGAATTATGAACAGCTTTCAGAAAGTATTCAACAAGACCCAAATCATATCAGCTGAAGGACAAGCTGTATGGATGAAGGCATCTTTAACCTTAAAGTATATTCTGTTGGTCATTAGTTGTCTGGACTAGTAGGCAACCAGAAGTCAAGCCAAGACAAGAGGCCTGCTCAGACACTGACCATTTTACAACAGACACATCTTCCTTACATGAGGGAGAGCAGAGGTTTTACCTGTGGCAGCTGGAAGGCTGTGTACCACCACCACAGAAAATGACTGACCAGGTCATCTCTTAGCTCACAGCAGCCACCTCCATCAAATCTCTTAGCAGTTGCATTACCCAGCAACACCATATTCCTTGACAAGACTACTGGTAACTGAGAGCTTACTGAAGTGAAGAGAAAAGGCCTCTCAATTCAGTTCTGCAGAAGAAAACTGCAGAAAACTGTCCAATACGTGCCAGTGTGATGACAGATCCTAGAATCAACACCACCTCCTAGAGATACCCATCAGTGTATCACTCTTGTGAATGACTCCCTGGTCAGGAATTTGAACTACCACCAGCTTAGATTACCAACAGCAATCACACAGCTACCTAGTCTCTTCTGTAGACATCCTCAATCCTATCTGCCATACAGGAACTCTGGAAACATACAACCTTCCAGCTCCTCTTCTCTATAACTCATGAGGATTATGGGCAGAGGATAAATCCCTACAAACATTAAAAATATTTTAACTTTTTTTTTTTTTTTTTTTTTTTTAAGGGGAGAAAGAACACATCAGATACCATCCAAATGTTCTTGCAACCCAGTGTATTTTAGTCCACTGAATTACATTAATGTTTTATTTTCAAGTGGCTTCGAGGGATTTATTTGATAATGTGTTTCTCAGAATACAAATACATACATTTTGGCCCACATGCCAGTATTATGAAAGTAGATCAAAATAAAACTAATTTTTCTCACATTTTTTAAAGAACTACTGTATTTGCAGAACTTTTCAACGTCAATTTCTAATATGATTTAAGGCAGCACTGTCTTTTTTTCCTGTAGAGAGCTCTGTTATGACCTGCTGGAGCCTTTTTAGGAATTTTTCCTATAAATAATAGATCTGACCAGCTGGGACATATATCATAGCTGGATTAACACTACAGCTCTCTGCAACTCTGGAGAAAGCAGAGGATATGCCTTTTATAGAACTGATGAATAACGGCCTTGCAAAGAGGAAAGATTAAATTGCTAATCAGAAAACAGGGATGTTTCAGTTATTGCTGCAATAAATTCCCTGGGGTAAACTTAGGAACTCATTCAGTGTTTAAAATTGATACAATGATCTTCTATTGCACCATATTTTTTCATAGAGAAATCTCCTAGCATGTAGACCCAAAAAAATTCCTATTGAATACATAATTCAAAATTGAACTACATCACTCAGGGAAGAAAAAAAAAAGAAGAAAAAAAAAGCTCAAGCCTGTCAAGCACCATAATTCAGCCACCAAGTCTTACGCATTCTGAAACCTGCTCTAACCTGATTTTATCTCTCATATACCGAAATGGTGTGACATGGTGATAAGACAACAAAAGGGAAGAAAACATTCAAATGGGGTAAAACCCCTGCCTCTATGCTTGAAATATAATTTCTAAACTGCATGCTTAAAATTCACAACTAAAATCACAAAAAAATGTAATGATTATTGAGATGCACAGAAATTACTATGATTCAAACTCACTTGCTCAGCAAAAACATTAAAATAATATCTTCAATAATACTAGCAGATACACTCAAGTAGAGGAGGTTACAGGGGAAGAAAGAGAATAGTTAACTTTAATTCCATTCAAAAGACAGGAAATGTTTCCTAGATTAAAGGGGGGGGGGGGTTCAGTATTTACAAACTATAGTAGTAAAAAGACTTTATAACTGTAATTACTAGTATACTGTTAAAAATAAATAATGCTCAGTACATCAGGCATTCCACAAGTCCTTAGTAAAGATATTCCAACATCTAAGAAAACAGCAAGATTCACACTTGGTTTTAATTTTAAAAATTCAAGTTGGTATAAAATTACTTGAGTTTCTCCCCAGATGTCTGGCCTGGAAAAAGAATTAGGTACACAGACCTGGAACTGCTATAGCTCTCAACCTCTGCTGAAGGCTGTGGAGCAGTTCCCGTGAAGGAGAAACTCCAGACTACAAATTATTACTTGTATTAGTGCAATTTCAAAAATACATTCTGTAAGAAAAAGGTCTAGAGTGGCAGCCAGAACAAAGGGACATTGTATCCTAGGGAGGAAGGAAAGCAAACAAACGCATGAGCACTTCACCAAACAAGCTATTGCGTTTATCATGTCGAGATAAGGCTTAATTTGGGTAAGAACACATTTTCATGAAACTAAAGGTTCCCCCTACCTGAAATGCAGGAATACCTACTCTCTCTTCCTGCTCTGGGTACAAACTCCCATGCAACACTGCAGAGTTTACTTGCATTCACACTTCTGGGATCCCTAAAGCACCAAGGATTCCCAATCCCAACAAAGAGCAACTTGGGAAACCAAGAAAACAGAGGCAAAGTATCAACTGGTTATAATGTGAAACAGACTTCTCTAGGAGCTGATTTTGAGTCTGGATTACAGAAGCAGGGTTGGTCAGGACCACCATATAAGAAAAATACTTTAAACTTTCATTTTTAATAGATGAAATGGAAATTTTAAGGACACAGAACCAAGAATAAGGCTTCCTTCACTTACTACTGAGTGATATTTTCCATGGATTTTTTTACTGGTGAAAAAGTAATCACTTGTGATCAAACACAGGAAATTTTTACCCAGAAACACTGGATGGATTTTTAAACTCAGTAATCCCAAGCCTGGCCTTTCAGAAGTACCAAAATACTTCAGTATAAGGATTTAATATTCACCCTCAAAGAAGAAGCAGGTTTTGTTCTATCTCTTCCATTCTGAATCCAGTCTTTTAATTACTTATTTGAATACTGCCTCCTAGAGTAGGATTAATGAAATCAAATAATTGAACTGGTTTTTCAGAAATTGCAGGAAGAATATGACAGAGGAAGGAAAACTGTCTTCCTATGGATCTGAGTGTCCCTGCATTGCAGTAACCTCAGCTTATCCCAAGGACCTCACAGCTCTTTCCCCATTTCTCCTTGTGTACCTTCCCACAGCTTCAGCAGTTCCACCTGAACTGGCGGAGCCATACTATTTGTGGCAGCTACGTCACCTTCCTGCTGACTGATGGCCTCCCCTCCACACTGCTCACTTCCCTAAGGCTTGTCAGATCTGAAGAACTCCACTCCTGTGCCAAACCTTGCTGAGAGACAGAAAAAGTGACTGAAGCTCTTACTTCTTACCAGATCAAGGTAAAACAGAAAGGTGCCATTTTATTCCGCCTCTTTTGAGAAAACAGAGGAAGTTCTCAAACAAGAAGCTCTTGGTCAAAGAGGAGCACAAATACAGGCTTAGGGCAGATGATGTACTTGTCCCTCTGACTCTACACAAGGAGGGTGCCAATCCCTCCTCCCTCATTCCTCTCCTTTTGCGAGCTCTCAGATGAAACTCTCCTGTCCTGCACGTGTTACTGGGAGTGAGGACTGGGATGACTCATCTGACCCACTTCTAGCTGGACTCAGCCTTTTGCTTCCCCACATGTTGGAGCCCAACACTTCAACGTCAGTGTGTCGGTAACAAGCTGTTTAGACCATCGCTCTTTACAAGGCTGCCAGGGAAGCCAGCTGGACTCCTTATGGGTGGTCCAGAGACATGGGAAAGAACTGAGACAGTTCTTCAGCACAACACTGAAAGGAGTTAAAGATGCAGAAAGCTGTGTGTGCCTGGGCTGCCCGTGGAGGAACTGAAAGCAGGAGGGGAGCACATAGGTTCTGTGGCCAGGAGCTCCCGAGCTGCTTCTGGCAACCTCAAAGGGTGGGACCAACCCCAAAAGCTCCTGCCTGCCTCATCAGTGGAGGTAAAAGTTTATGGGAAAAGCAATTTTCAGCTGCAGTAGTTATTTTTAAGCCAGAAGCCTGAAGTAAGAGAAGTCTGAAAGATGAGTGCACGTATAATTATGGGGTGCTTAAAATACAGACAGAAAAATACTATTTTATCCCTGTTTCAAGATGTTTAAAGAGTTTTTTTATGCGCACATGTCATTACTACGCAAGCTCAGCTTACTTGCTCCTACAAGCAAACAAGTCATGGAACCCAAAGGCATCCAGGTCTGAAATATCCAATGTCTGCCTATAATGAACAGAAAAGCAGAGCAGTGGTGTTGCCCATGGCCCTTCACCAAGTCTTTCTTAATGGCATATATGACTTGAATTTGTAATAGATCAAGATAAGTGTATATTAGGTCCTGTATCTGATGTACCTACTCCATGATTAGTGAGAAAGTTGATTATTTCAACAATCTTTAAGGCGTGTTAGACATTTGACCTGCCAGCACTCAGACGTGCCACACACATTTAGAAAAAGAGCAAAGTACAGGTGCCTATCACTGTTCATGCAACACCTCCCACGGGGGATTTCTCATTGCCCTATCTTTACATCTGCAACCTTCAGCACAGGGAGACAGGCAGACTGTACCATTTTGAAACACTAAAGCAACCATGCTTGTCTTCCAGAAAAAAAAATAAAGAACTTCTGAAGGAGAGTGTGAGGCCTGAAGAGAGATTTGACCATAAATTTCATTCTTAGTAAGATTTTTTTTTTCTTTAAACCAAATAAGCAAGAGGACTTTTTAAAGACTGTGCACCCTTCTGCTTTCCTCTCTGAGTGGTAAAATGCCCTTTGCAGGACATTTAATGATTGTGAAGGAACTTCATTTGAATTCTGTCCTGCCTCCACTGTGCACATTTGCTCTAGTGCTGTGTGCTCAGAAATCCTTTGGAAATACATTATCACACACAGTATGTACATATTTGGAAGTATATAATCAATCATGCACCCTTGCTCTGCCCAACCCAGACATACAGCTGAAATGCACTCACTGCTTCAGGCAAAGCAGAGTCTTTCCAGATCCTTCCACAAGCCTATTAGACTATGAAAAAAACACAATATAAACCACTTTTTGTTATTCTTCATTTGCTTTCCAAAGTATAATGCAGTTGACTCCAGCTGCTTGAGCCAGCAACAGCAGAATCACACACTCCAGCCCAACAGCGTCCGTGACGGGCACTGCCAAACACCACACAGACAAAAACACCACTCTGATGAGGTCACACATACCATATGCTGGGCTTTAATGCTTCACATCCCCATCTATAGTCTTTCAAGTAAACGACAGTGCTTAAACAAATTAAGGCATGATTAGCTTTGCTGCTGCCTAACTTAATATGTGTATCACAAAACAGACACACATAGATGTCACAGAACAGTACAAATAACTTACTACAAAAAACCACTTCAGTTCAAAGTATTTGATTCAGGTCACACTTGTATGTGTAGACTTTACTGTAATTTTTCCTTAAAACAGCTTTTTGAAAGAAGTGTTCATTTTCAGACTATACCAAGAGCCATTATTAAACCCACTACACCTGTGAATTTTTAAACATATAATGTATGTTCTATTTTTTTAATGCAAAGTGGAATTCACATTAAGGACCTAACCTACATGTCCATTTCAAGACTAAACTTCCTACAGATACTAATTTGACAGAAAAAATGCATGTTGTAAACTTTTTGTCTATTTCCTACAAAGGACAGAATTTTCATTCCATTGCTAAGCAAAATACCACAGCAAACCTTCACATCTGCTTTTTCCTCAAGATCCCCTCATCACCACCATAAAAAGAACTACATGACTAAATGGTCTGACCATCCCAGATTAATGAATGAGTCACTCAGTCACACACAGGTTTCACATAAAGAATAATACAGTTTACATCCTCCATGAAGCAACAGAGATAAAAGCCACCGGAAACAAGTTGTAGGTTGGTGTTTAAGGCACCACACATACAGAATCGAAGCAATTTCTAAAGAGAAGGGCAGGATTCTAAGCTGTACACACATAAGGCAAAAGAAGAACCACATGCACATTTAGCAGTAAAGAACAAATTCACTGGCAAGTGTTAGAGTTGGTAATGCAAACCTTGTGAAGACATGGAAGTGGGCTCATATAATGCAGCAGCATACCCTACTTTTAATAATGATATTCATCTAGCCCTTAGCAAGGTCATTGAATCTCTTAACAATTGAAACATGTTTATTTATGCAAAGAGCAGACATGGCATGGGAATGCATGGGTCACGATTCCCCAGAAGTTCTGCCAAAGTCTCTTTAATCTTGTTCTGGAAGAACCACTTCTGGTAACGACAGTAATTTTGTTCTTTGCCTACTCCAACTTTGTTTTTCCTGCCAAGTCTGAAAGAATGCCAAGTCTGCTGTTTTCTCTGCTTTGAGCAGTTGTCACCTTTACACTGGACAGCAGCACCTTACTCATGAAGCCTTTTGGCCCAACAATTATGTGAAACACCACTGTTTCTTGATCAGAAATGATGTGAGCAGAATTTGTACCAAATAGTCGTCTGTTGCCCATTACGAGCATTGTGAGTCTATGTAACGATGGGAAAAATTAGTCAGTAGTTAAGAATTGTATCTGAAGTGAAATGGAGTCTTCCCACACAAATTCAAACTTTGTTTGTTTTGGCAGGAAGATACTGGAATTTTAGGCACTAACAGCAAAATGCAATAAAAAAGTGTTTAGGTCAACATGGTCTCTAAGGACTTCATATTGAAAATGTGCAGCCATGAGAGCTTAAATAAAAAACTAAACATGTTTCAGAAGACTCAAAGTTAACTCATCCCTGCAAAGAATGATTCCTCAGTTGTGTCTTCTGCTCACAAGCAGATCAGTGATATTCCAGACTAAACAAGGGAGCAAAACCGCCATTTTTTAAAAAAGGAGATAGTAACAGGAACTTTAACAAAGATTTATCTAGGACCTGGTGTCACGACAAAGAAAAAGGACGTCTTTTAGAAAAAAACATGAGTACAAACTACCTTACATTAGGTGACTAATGGCTAGGAATGGGATTACTAGCATTAACAGAAAACAGCACACAAAAGGAATAGAAACAATCCTCCCACTTCAGCTGTCTTTGAGCAGAAAATAAGTGTCAGTAATAAAGCTAATATTTCTGTCTAACATACTGTTAGTATGTATAGTTTCTGTTCTCTTGAAGACATTATCATTCAGTAAAGCTCTTATCTGTACAATTAACTTGTAAAACTTGGCACCGAGATATTGCCAGCCCTGCAAAGAGAGATTCCTATGAAAAACATTTCTCAAGCTTTTTATAACCATTCAAATAAAGAAATCTTTACACTATTCGCCAATGAGCACAATGCTGTTTTATGCTACTACACTCAATATCCAAGCAATATCCAGTTAAAATGCAAATTCTGTGTGCCTTAGTACTCAGATGAGTCTCTGTCAGGAAACTTCTTGTAATGTTAAAATAAACAATTTAAGTATCTTGTCACCAAACTACTCATGATGGATACAGATCAACAGCCCCCATCTCAGGTTTCAATAGGTAACTGTTAGTTCCATCAGAGGAGGAAACAGCCTGATCTAACACAGAATTGCCCTCTATGTGTCAAAAATAGGGCCAACAGTTAGGGAGAACAAGCTTATCTCTGGAACTATTTTTGCCAAGCTACTGCTTTGTAGCAATTTTCAGTGAATATGTCTTTGAGAAGTGAAGTCGCCAACACTGCTAATTTCCCATTACCGATCAAGATGGTACGACATATTTTGTCTGTTCATATGACATATTTTACAAAATGACACCTTCAACCTGAACACACCTTCCCAAATTAAGGTCCTTCCAAGTCTAATGCTCTATCAGTTAATATTCTTTGGAGGGCCTAAAATGCATAGAACATTGCTATGTCACTGCCTGGCAATGGCACTGTTTAACAAAAAGCAGTTAGTTCTCCTATGCTCTGTTTGCTTTGTTCAGATCAGAAACGATCCACTGCCAAAAGGAGATTGATTACTGTTACTGGAATGAGCATTACCAGACACATGATCTTGACAGATTTCAGGCAAAGGACAGACAGTAGCACCAGTATTTGCTTTGTAAAATGAATCGGGAAGATTGCGGCTGGACTCTGAGGGTGAATTTACACTTCATGGCTCAGCTGATTTAAGAGGTCGCTGCTGCCAAAGGAGGCTATCCCACTCCGTGTTGCGTCATCCTGACCCCTCTGTGGAGGAAGCCACAGCACTGGATGCACCCGGGGCTAATCCAGTTCAGCTCAACAACATCACAGGCTTTTCCCCCCACGGCATGTCCCCCCCTCCCATGCTCCAAAATCAAGGCTGTGCTGGTTTAGAGGACTGAAGGCGCTAGTGCAGGGTCTGAGAGTGGGACCTGCTGTCTGCGGCACAGCCAAACTGTTCTAGCAGCTCGAGTCATAACATGTAACCTCACCCTGATGAGAAATGTTCAACTCGTTTGGCTTCCCTACCACAGACACACAAAAGCACCAGCCCTTCCATGAACTGAACCTCCCTCTCCTTTCCCTAGGATTCTCTCTCAGCCACTCTCTTTTTCTAGCTCTGTATTTGGCACTGGGAAAAAAAAAAACATCTTGGTGAAGCAGGAGGGAAGAAGGGGTGTCAGGACAAAATTACATAGCATTTATTCAGGGCCATCTGTTATTCCAAGCCTCTAAGTACTATTTCTGTATCTCCACAGTGTACCATCCAAGCCATAAGGAAGAATTTATGGCTATTGTAATTGCAATCAGTTCAGCACAAGTTGAAGTATCAAGTATTTTTCTATCTGTCATAGAAGAGATTTTTAAACCTTCTTCTGAAGCAGCAAGGGGGGAATCACTAATTCTCTCGTTCCTTAAATATACACACATTAATATATTAATGTGTTTCTAATTAATGGAGAGGCATTAAAATCAAGGATACTGGAAATTTTAGCAGGCAACAGTAAGAAGAGTGTTTCTTTTTTAAGATATTAACATTTTCTGTAATTCATTTTCCAAGGGAACCAAAAATCAGTAAGTGGAGTATCACTGCAATCATGCAAAGACCTGGAAATGAAAGCTTCAGGAGGGATATTATCTTCTATCTGCTCTACAATTAATGGTACTGGTTAACCTTTAAAGGGGTCAGGTATTTTATCTGAAGGTGCTACAGTAATATTCATGACACAGTACACCTTGACATGATCAGATTAACAAGAATAATAGAGTACCCAATATAATAGTTCACAGAACAAGGAACAATCTCTGCTAATAACCAATAGGAAATTGTTCCTGTAACAGAGAACTTGAACATAAAATGCACTTAAACAATACTAAAATCATGGCTTTTAAATAAATTAAATGGATAGTACTTACATACTAGTCAAATTTCTTACCTGATAGGGCTGAAAGGCACTATCTTCAGTTATGAAATCCAGCTGTTTGTCCACAAGGAATTCTACTGCAGTAATTGAATTGTATATACTTTTTCCAACCAAGGACTTGAAGGTCTGTCAAGGAAAAAAGAGAAAATTAGGCAACTGAAAAAAACCCTTAGAATATCAAACCCCATAACCTGTATAAATGCTGATGTATTCTTCCATTAAAACAAGCTAAAACAGAATAACAGTTACTAATTATACAAGAAAGGAGGATTTTGCGTTCTGTCGTTTTTTTCCTTTGTGCCGTTGGTGGAAAACCAGCTAGAAAAGAGAACTACACCATACATTCTTCCTTTCCTTCACTATGCTTGAGCAAGATTGTTTACCACAGAAGCTCAAAGTACAGGAGCACCATTCCATCCTAAACACACAGCTCAGCCGGCAGATCCTCTCTCCCTGCCTGCAGGACCAGCTAGCACAGCAGTGATTATACTAAGGACAGCTCAAGTGGAAGCAGACTGCAGAGAAATCCCTCCCCCCGCTTCCTGTTCTGAAATCGTTCACCTTGCCTCAAGTCAACCATCTCATTTCCCTGCCCATCTCTGAACCGCTCTGACTCTGCTCCTGCCGCCCCCGCAGCCGCTCCTCCCTGCAGCACCCGGCTGCTCCAGCACAGCGCCTTCCAGCACAGCGCACAGCGCGGGCACGGGCATTGCATTTCGCAGCAGGGCCAGGAGCCTTCCCCTTCACCGCCTGGGCTGCAAAACCAACCGGGTGCTGATAACCCCCGCTGCAGGTGGAAGCAAGAAATCCCCCAGCTCTGCTGCAAAAGCCGGGCACAGAGAAAGGGGAGCAGGGGAGGCTCCTCGACACCCTCCTAGCGCCTTGGCCCAAAGCCCCTGCCCTCATGCAGGCACAGCAGGATGCAGCAGGCGAGCGGGAAGGGAGCCATGCCTCCAGTGATCTCTCCCGAGAGGGGACAAGCAGGCAAACCCTTCCCTGCTGGCCGGGTTTCCTGGAACAGAAGCACAAGGAGAGCCCAGCGGAGCGGGGATGTACCTACTGGGGATGAGTCAGGTGAAAAGGAAATCCCAGCGGATGGAGGGGAGAGAAATGCTGCTCTGAAGACAGACAGGAACAGCAAGAGGAAGACATCTGTGAACAAAAGAAATGACTGGCAGAAAGAACATGCAGGATGCTAGGGTTAAAAACATGGAGGGACAGAAAAAAATAAGAGGAAAGTTATTTTATAGGACAAAAAATAATAATGAGAGAAAACAGGAAAAGAAAAAAGCCCTTTGAGACGGATTCTAAATTTAAAATGCAGGAGAAAAAGACAAAGAGGAGAAACAAGGGCAGGTCAAACCACATGGAGCACTGTGCAAACCAACATCTGTAAAATGCTGCTATCACAGCTCACATACAACATCCTGCAGCAACAGACCCCAAGTACTTACAAGGGAAGGCAGGATCACCACGACCTATTTACAGATGGGGAAACAGAGGCAGGAAGCAATCCCATAACTTGACAAAAGCCACTAAGCAGGGCAGCAGCAGAGCCAGTGACCTGCCCTCAGCCAGTCTGCAGGCAGCTCGTAAGAGAGCACTCAAGGTTTTATCAGGCTTCATTACCTACTTTCAAAGGTGTTGCCTCACGATTAGGCTAAATATAACCCAAGTGCCTCTGGAGCTTCAGCTCTGGCACTTACTAAACAAATGAGAGAATTCTTCATGGGAGATACATTATACTTTCTAATAAATCTATCAAACTTCACAAATGCTCCGACTGAGTGCACAGCATTCTTGTTTCCATTTTATTTGAGGTTTCACTTCAGCTGCTACTCTTTCTCAGACAAGGAAGGAAAAAAAGTCAAACCTCTCCACCAGTCAGCCATCTCTACAATAGGTAACTAGATGCAAGGGCTGGAGGAGCAAAAGTATGATAATATTCCAACTACAGAGTCCAAACAGTAAATAATTATTTAACCTCTAATAGCAAAGGCCTTTGCTCTTGCATCACTTTCCTACAATGGATCTTGTATTGCTAATGGTTAAGAGAGGGCGGAGTTCACATCATGAAATTGCAAAGTGTTGAGTGTCTAAATTCACAAACAGACAATTTTTTTCTTTGAAAAAGCCAGTGTTGTAGTCTTTCAGCTCTTAAACTGCCCCCATGTCTTCCCTCACACTGTTCTACTTTTCCCACACTGCTTTCTGTCCTAACATTCTGAGCTATTATTCAGGTCAAGAAATGAGTTTCCGACTACAAACAACAGGACATAACACATCATCAGCTGAAACGAAACTGTGTGGAATGTGGCTTCCAGTTATCATTCAGGATTCAGACAACACTACAGAATTAAGTACATGTGAGCCACTGGTTTATCTTCCTACTGGTATTAAAGGAACTAGTTCCAAATATAGATCTGTAAGTGTGATTATTCTGAGAAGAGAAACGTAATGCCTTCTCCCTTACTTTCATAGATCTATGCCTCTAGACAGGTCAACGCCCCCAAAATACTCATGTGGAGGATGCAGGCTATCCTAGAAGCACAGAGGAAAAATATGTAAATAAATAAAGCAAAACCATGCCATGTCACACATCTCCTCCAATGTGAATAGTCGCTCAGCTGCACACAACTTGAGATTTTTCAGACACTATTAAAAAACATTCCCACTATCAACAACAAAACACCACCCTTAAGTAAACGCCTTCTTGGAAAAGCAAAGTCCAGACTCCATCAGTTCCATGAGATAGGCAGGCCACCAAGGAGACACCCAACCTAGGACAGGCTAGGGATTTGAAAAATTTTAAGTAGAAGGCATAACTGAATTTCGCACTACAGATCACACACGCCCAAAGAAAAACAGACTGAGAGCACAGCAGGCAAGAGTCAGCTGTTAAGAGGTAAGCACATGAGGCATGTAATGACATGAAAAATATAGAAGAAGGTCCAACAAGCTCCTTGCAGATTTTCAGAGGAAAAGCTCCTTGCAGATGCTCCCTCTTTCCATTCCCAAAGAGAAGGACAACTTTAAGGACAATCAAGCATATTGGCAGAAACCAGGAAAAACCGAACCTCAGTAAATTAAAGTCTCCCTTTCAAACCTGTAGCTTGTAAAAGAAATTTTATATATTAACCCAATTCCCCAAAGATCACAACTAAGCAGAGAACTCAAGCAGTCAATTTTAAGTGACATCTGGCTTTACCACTATTCTATCTGGATGCTTAAAAAAAAAAAAAAAAAGCTCACTTCTTCTCCTACCAGATTTCCCTGATAAGCCAAAGGGAGCTCCATGAACACACACACACACATACACACTTTAGCTGCTTTGCTAGCAAGTTCCCTGATGCTGAATAAAGTGTGTTTCTTACTCTGCCCCCTTGCCATGATTTTACCCCGGCTCATGCCAGAAATAACCTGCCTACAAGAGGCAGCTGGCACAGCACTGAGTCTGAGAACTGGATTCTGGACCTTCTGGAAATTCAAATAATTTTGTACAACACATAAATTAACAACACCTCACAGCAAGCAATCACAAAACCATTCATCCAAATACCAATACAGCAGATTATTCAGTGACTGCCTTTTCTTATGCCCACTAACACAAGTCATCTCTATTTATCTTCCAAAACCTCCACAACAATCACAGGACCGAAGCAGTAACAAGCAAGTACATAGCATATTTTTACGTCTGCCTAGTGCAATTAAGCAGCTGGAGTGGTGGTAATCTGCCTCCAGCATGAGAGCAGGCTGCTCTCTGGCACTGGCCAGGGCTCCAGAAGCCACTGCACCTCGACTGCTGCAGCCTGGGCGCTGCCAGGCTGTGACACCCAGAAGGCTCAATGCAGCAAATGCTCGGGTTACAGCTGAGCTCGCAGCTGCTGCCCAGCTCATCCCGCACGTACCACTGCCTCAGCTGCCTCGCTGGAGCTCACAGCCTGCTTAGCTGGGCACTCTGTGCCGCAAGCCTGCTCCCCACACCACAAAAGCACATCCTACTGTGCACACGTACCGCAGTGACCCTTTCCAAAAAATCTTTCTGGAAGAATTTATGCCGTAAGCCAAACAGACTTTTAAAGCGTTAACAACGTAATTTAGAAAGCTATTCTTGCACTAAACCATCTACATTCTATACTTCTTACTCTTTAAAGCACAAAAATTGAAAAGATAATTTAAACCTAATTTTTACATGCTATTCAGTAAACTTTTCCACATATTGTTCTCTAGCCTTGCTGTTTAGTCTGCAATAGCGCAAACACCGGCACCTTTTCTTTATGACACTTAATCATTCGAAACAGCTGTAGCTCTCTTCCAACGCCTGTTTGTTGCCATGGTTTGTACTCAAAGGCAGAATTACCAAGTGGAAAAGAGCGGACAATCAGTAAAGCAGGTCTGACGTTAAAACCGAGCACGGGGTTTCCTCATTCGCGGATTACCCTGCCTGCAATCCCTACGGAAGCGGCCGTTTCCAGCCAAGGCGTTATTCCGGGCGGAACTCTCGCAGCCCTTCGGCGGGGGGGGGCAGAAGGAAGTACCCGTCGGGACACGGGGAGAAGGCAGCGCCAGCCAGGCCCGCTGCCCGCCGGAGCTGCCGCATGGCAGGGCGCCCCAACGGCGCCCACGGCCGTTCTAACGGCGGGGTCCGTGCCCTTAACGGCCGGCACCGAGTCCTGCCGCTCCTGCACCCCGCCTTAACGGCGTAAACTTAACCGAAAAAAGGAAAAAAACCCCCCAAAAAAAAAAAAAACCACACAACAAAACCTCGATTTGTTTTTCCTGAACTCCCTTCCTGCCGTTTCCCGAGGGGCGCAGGCCATGCCCGGTACTCACGCTGTCCGGGGGTCGCCGCGCTCCCGTCCCCGCCGGACCGCGCACAAAGCCGCCGCCGCCGCCGGCCGCGTGCCGCGCCGCGCGCGCCCCCGCGGGAGCCCGTTCGTCACGTGCGCCGCTCCGCGCTCCGCAGGGATAGGACGGAGAGGGGCTGAGGGCCGCGACAGCCCCGCGGGCCGGGGGCGCGGCCCGTTCCGCCCCAGCAGCCTCGGAGGGCAAACAAAGGCGCCGGTCGCAAAGTTAAAGTGTCCGCGCGGGTACGTATCGCGCGGGGGCAGGCGCGGAGGCGCCCCGCGCCCCTATGAACCACAGCGGCGGATTGTCTCACTCCCCCCGCCCCGTCGGCCGGTACGCACCTCGCCCGGCGGCCCGGCCCGCGGGACCTCCGCGCCCGCCTCCGCCTTTGAACTCACAAGGAAAATGGTTCTCACCGCGCCGCTTCCGGGTCGGGCCGGGCGGCCGTGCCGGGGGCGGAGACTGCGGGGCCGGAGGAGGAGGCGGCGGGGAGGGAGAAGAGGAGGAGGACGAGGACTCACCGCCCGCCCTTTGTGGGGGCCGGCGCGGACTACCGCGCAGCTGTGCGCTCTGCGGAGGCCCCGGCGCGTCCCCGCTGCTGGGTCATGGCGCGCTGCCGATGCCGCCGCTTACATAAGGGCGGGCGCGCAGTGCGCGGTGCCGGGGCGGGAGGAGCCGGGCGGGGAAGCACCGAGCGGAGCGTCGGGCGAGGGGAGCACGCCGCGGGAAGAGGCGGCGCTCGGCAGGCGCGGCCCGCGGCCACGTCCCGCGGGGGCGGAGTCCCGGGACACGTGTGGCGGCGGCTCGGGAGCGCGGCCGAGGCGCCCGGGGGCCGA
This sequence comes from Taeniopygia guttata, assembly GCF_048771995.1. NCBI lineage: Eukaryota > Metazoa > Chordata > Aves > Passeriformes > Estrildidae > Taeniopygia > Taeniopygia guttata. The sequence continues at coordinate 7,397,848 of NC_133031.1, read as the reverse complement.
GAGCCTCCTGCTGCTGCTCCTCGCCACAGCCTCGGACTTGGTTTACAGCCTCAGCGCTTCCTCCCCCCGCGAAGCTGAGCCCGGCCTTGGAAAGCTGTTCTCTAGCCCTCCCGCGGGTGGGCTTTGGAAAATTAGCAACCGAGGGCTGCAGCTTGTCCGCATTCAATCGGGGAAAAAAAAAAAGAGTAATAAAAAGGAAGGGCGGGTCAGGCATGAGCTCAGCGCCTGGTTTGGGTCCAGGAGCAGCCGGAGCAGAGGGCGGTGGGCGGCTCCACTCCCCCCTGCGCCGCCAGAGCCGGGGCTGTGCCGCCCAAAGCCTCCACCAACAGCACGCAGTGCTCAGCGGGGACTCACAGCCCGGGAACTCCCGGAAAACCCTTCAACCACAATTGTCTCATTTTAAGTATATAACCTATTTTCTCCCTGGATCACCCCCCACCAAAAAAAAGAAGAAAAAAGAAAAAAAAAACCAAACCCATAAACAACCCACATGTTTTCACACTTTCCAACGCTAGCTAATGTCACTAATGAGTTGTTTACAGTTCACGTGGAAACTTCAACTGAATACTCCAGGGGGAAAAGGTTCAGGGGACACTGACTAATGAGAAAATGATTGCCAGAGAAAAATTTAGCAAAAACACCTGTAATATACTTCTTGAGCTTAGCTCACATACATAAACATGGATAGCAAGGAAGAAAAAAAAAGCACAAGGGAGGTTGCGATAGAGACATTTGTTTTCCCCAAACTCTTTAAACATAAACAGCTGTACATTTTTCACTTCACAGAAAAAATACAAGGCATGTCATTTGCCAAGAAAGTATGAGAATAATGGGAAATCAATGCATGACTACATCTCTGTTCTCATCTTGAATTATTCCAAATGATGTAAGCTTAAAGGTGTACTGGAATGCTAAAACATACTAAGCTCTGAAATAAAATACTTAGGTACAGCTAAACATTGAAGTTGAACTGGAAGGCTTTCTACCCACCACAGGCTTTTCTCCAGCAAACTGGTTTTCTTCCATAACAGTTTGTGACACTGCATGCACACAAGCAAGAGCAGGAGCCAGGCTACCTGTATATGGTGTTTGTACACTACCTGGCCTATGCTCAAACCACATAACTGCAAGACCTGGATTTTGCTCGGAAAGGACACTAGCAGAGGCAGTTTATTGTATTGATTTTCCTTTTTAAGTGGTCTTCCATCCGGGCTGGCTCAAGGCAGCTGAGCAGCCTTATATGGCAGCAAGGCTGCGGGGAGGCAGCAGTGCCTTGAGCAGCCTCCATCTATTCCTGACCACCCAGACTGGACAGTTGCTCCTCTGGTTTCCAGCACCCCTGCCACAGCCCCTCACCAGATCCCCTGAGGGCTCACCACCAGCAGAACACAGCTCACTAACCTCCTTGATTCCCCCAAAACACACCTCCTGCCCCAGCCATGCCATGGTAGGGCTGCCCTGCCTTATCTCCAGAGAAAAAAATTAAACATCTTAGTGACACCATTCTGACCTGACTTCCTTTCACTTCCTTTTTCTCCAGCCCACCTCTCACTGGGTAGGGGGGAATAACACCTCAGTCACTTGCACCAGTACTTAAGAGAGTCATGCAGCATCAAAGACTAAAATGCAGCCTTATTCCAGGTTTGGGGCTGCAGTTTGCACTGCTGTTCCCCCTTTAGAGTGGAAGTGTGACTTGTTATCCGCCACCCAACAGCAAAAGGGCCACTTGTTAAGTGAGCAGGATAGTCTTTCACAAACTTGGTCCTTCAGAGGCCTCATCACCTCTAAGGAATAAAATTTGACCTATCAGTAATAGCTGACACAAGAAAATATCTTGGAACTCAGGCTTTGCCAAGTAATCAAGAAATAAAGTGTTTCTCCAAACTTAATTCTGTACTTGTATGAGCTTCAATTTAACTTTTAAAGCACATTTTAGATTACCTCCAAGAAGTACTGAGCATCCCAAAGACATACTACTTCCACCAACAGATTCCCCCCATCCTCATACAGTTTTAGATTTTGTTTTACTATTTCTCTTAAGAGCTCAGACACTTAATAGCTATTTTGGGAAGGGCAAACAAATGAAAAATGCCTATTACAGAGCACAACATACTTTATGCTGCTCTTGAACTAATGGTGCTGGGATAGCTGTGCAGTATGTAGTGCAACTGTCAAAGCAGGCAATCCTTAATAATATCCAAGACAGACACTATTAAAATACAAATCACAAGACAGTCTGGAGGACAGGCAAGTTTGCCCGTTTGGACAAAGCTTTATTAATAGATGGCAACTTAGTAACAAAGAATATTAATACCCAGCCCAGCACCACCAGTTCATTACCACAGAGGGATTTTGCTAAAAATTCTTAAGTTGCACCAGCTATGCATAGAATACTAACTCAGCAACTGTTATTTCTAAGAGTTTCACTCAAAGACATACTCAGAAAAAATCCACTTAGTGGTAAAACACCTTTTGGATGTAAAAAAAAAACCAAGGAAGTTGCTAGTGGTATAACTGTTAATATTAAGTAGACTAAGGCAAGATAAAGTGACATTTGCATCATTACTACTTAAAAAATTGACTACAGTATATGTATATGTTCTTAACAAAACAAAGATTTGCCATGTAAAGGTAAATTTTAAAATAAGAATTTAAAAAATTGTGTCTATGCAAGCCTGGTTTTAACACTTGCAAAATACTACATTTTAAAAAGACTTATTTAGTAGTCACATTATCTTAGCACTGTTTTCCACTACTGTTTGCTTCTTCTCACAATTGGGCCCGAGCTCTGTCAAACAAGCCACACTATAAGCTTGCAGAACAGAGCTGCCTTTGTTCTTTGGCACTGCCAGTCCCCTATGGAATCAGGCAGTACACTGAACTGCACTCGACAAACAATCCCTGACCTTCAATTACTGGCTTGGCTCACTGCCACAGGATACATGTATTACTGGTAACACAGCGTGCCCTATTTTGCAGATAATCACTAGAACTACAGATAATCGTGAAAATCAACGGAAAAATGCAAACATTCCCTTCCTAAAATCGCAATTGTAACTTCCCTGGTGTGCTGCAGCGCAGCCCAGGCTCAGGGCACACATGTGAGGACAGCAACACTGCAGGTTTTGTAATTGTAGTGACTGCATGAAAAATTCCAGGTGGTGGATGACTTTGCCATCCTCCGCTGGACATTCTCAGTTTGTTTTTTGTTTGCTGTGAGGCGGAAGGCACGCCGGGTTGTGCTGGCAGAGTTGTGCAAGAGCTGCTCTTTTTTTGCCCTGCTATTTTCCCCTTTAGGGCCTGGCAGGTTTTTCAGCGAGCGGCGCTGGCTGGGCAGGCAGGGCCCGGTGGCAGCTGCAGCCTCGCACTTGCGGGCTGGCCGGCAGCCAGCGCCGGGCCCTGTGCCACCGCCCTGCTGGGAACTACGGCCACCGGGAATGCCACCCGAGCACTGGGAAGCGACAGCACGCATGGATCAGGCGTTCTGCTGTGACCCCCTTTCGTTTCTTGCAGGCAGAGAAACCCTTGGACTGCAAACCCTGCTCCTTCTCACCGCCACACAGAGACCCACGTGTGCAGTGCTGCGGGCCAGGAAAGAGCACATGCAAATATTGCAAATGAGTAAATATTTAAACTTTAAAACAAATGAAGGTTAGTTAAATCGGTCTTCAGTACTTAAATTAGCATTTTTTTCTACTTATCTTCTTCCTGTCTGTGCTGCTCCACATTTGCTTTGCAAGCAGAACCGTTTCATAGTGATAGTCCTGCAGATATTTCCTGCAGAAATAATGCAGTGTACGGGCAGAGCTACGGTCAGCCTCATGTTAGTGGAGAGATTAACTTTCTCATTTTGCATTTGTGCAACCCACCGAGTTCAGACCCTGTACTTAAGTGCAGAAGCCAAAGTCCAAAGGAGAAATTAATGTGTGTGAAACAATCATTACTTACGGGAACTGCAACAAGTAAAATGCAGTAACTGGCATTCAGGTGCCAGTTCATTTGGTAAATTCTCCATTTAACTTTCCTTTTTTGGTTATTGAGGTGGGCAAATCAGACATGCAAAAACTTCACCAGGCTATCTTTAGTAATTTTTCGAAACTAGAAGCTGATGACAAGAGTGTACATGAAGGAACACATGCAACAGTACAGTTAATACACTCCAGATCAGTGCTAACTGATTTTACAGCATATTTCAAATTAATCCAATTTAAAATATGGTTTCTATCTTTTTAATATGTTCAATCTACTTTTAAAACCAATTTTGTCCTTCCCTAGGCAGGCATCATGGGGTTTAATGCTGCATGCATCAACATGACTGTGCAATTTTCCCCATTACTTCATCCACATCTACTTCATCATACCAGTACTGTTGACACAACTCTGGGAATAAGCCCTGTTAGTGATCTGGTGCTATATCTGTGGCTGATTCAGTGTCCCTGCTGCAACAGGAGACCAATAATTGTGGTAAAAGAAAAACCAGATGCAAGGCCTTGAAAAAAAAAAATCATCATTGTAGTCAATAGAATTGTATGAGCTTTCTTATTTGCTGGACAGTGCTCTAGCTCCAGATTTATGCTCAAATACAAAATACTGAGCCGTCTCTTAGGCATCACTTTGTGGATGTCTCATTTTAAGCCCAACATCACTGTAACAGACTTGTGTTTTCCTAATCCCCCTTCCCTCATTAATTGATACAAAATGCTGGGACCCTTGCCACTCATTTGAATTGAGTAACATCAATGTCACCTTATGCATGACCTGCTCTCTCTCACTTCTGGGTGCAGGTCTTTCTAACAAAGCTTATAAAATACATTTTTCTACCCATACCCATAGTGCAGAGCACCAGCCTATATTGCCTATATTCATTCTGCATTTCATTCTGGCCTTAATAAATGCACACATGTTCAGACCATGCAAAATGCTGTCACAAACACTCCCAGCCCACTCTTTGCATTCCTTCCCCCAGCAGCCCCATTACCTCACACCGCACTTTCCAACACAGCATCTTCCAATTCTGCTATCACTCATTTACCAATTTCAGGAACAATTTACTGGCAACACTAGCAAAGCTGATTCACTGACATCTTTCCATTTTCTCCTTAAAAGTCTGCCTGCTGTATTGACCTCTGAAACCTTGACAATGGCTTGGGCACTGCTTGATGGAAGCCTCATCTTCCATCATAAGCAATGCTTTCTATTTCCCACCTCCTGTCCCTGTGTGTCATCTGCCTTTGACTCACTCTAAGATTTTAACTCTGTGCAGAAAGGAACCCTTTTCATTCTGTGCTTGTTGTACAACTCACCAGACAGACAAGGGAATTCTGGACTTTCATGTGAGCTTTCAATTATCGTGGTAATGTGCCATAGCATTCATTAACCTTGGGACAGATTCTGTCTTCTACAAAGCAAGCACAACAGCTTCAAGTTCATGATGTTCTTACCCACACTCTGTCTGCAATATTCATCAAACCCTTTTCAACTTGGGCGCCATCCATGTTTTGCAGTATTCATGCTTTTTCAGCTTTCTTGCTTCCATCACAGTTATGCCAAACTCTGTCCAACTCATTTCTTGGCTTTACTTTCTTCTTCCAACCCTATCAGCAACATTCACAATGTTCTTGCATCCTTTTCCCCTATAACTTACTGGATGCAACATTCATTTACCTGGCCTCCTTCCAGCCTCACCTCCAGAAAAACAACCTTATTAAGAAAATCATCCTCAGGCTTCTAAACATCCACTGAATTTCTGCTCTTCTGATTCAGCAGCACTGTTGTGTCCCTCTCATTCTTCCCACTAATTGAAGTCCATTACAGAACAGGAGTCCACCTTTTACCCTCCTACTATTTCCTGTTCCTCTCAGACTACATTCCCAACTCCCTGTCAGAAGTTCATCTTGCTTCCTGAGTCACTCAGATCTAGGTTTCATAAGGTCTCTTTCTGTTCTTATTACCCAGAACTTAAATACCTGTCTCGCCTTTTTCCATCTTATTCCCTACATATTTGTTAACTTGGATTTCCAGAGCATGTTTTTTTTCCCAATTCTGCTGTTTTTTCAGCTTCTCTGCCCTGCCACTCCCTGTCCTTTGTCTAGAGCATCTTATTCACCAGCTTAGTCATCTTCCTGTCTTTTAAATGGACTGTATTTTATTTTGCATTTTTCTGCTTGCTCTGCACCAAAACAAGCCTGGGAGCATCCTCACCACAGCAAGCTCAGCTTCCCACTGAAGTTGAGGTTCCTTGATTGCTCAGGCTGCTTGCAGGCCCTTTGGTCCAGGGACTCCTCCTGGAAACAAGCCACTGGCTCCATCGGAGGCGAGTCAGGGTGCGGTTCTGAGGGAGCCTCACTCCAGGCATCACTTCCTCTTACAGCAGTGGTGAGCATGTACCCGTGCTGGTATTTTCCATTCCTGTAGCCCCACAGGACTCCTGTAACATCAAATGCTCCCTACATGCCTGACACCACAGCCAGAGCATGAAACATATTCCTGACACCATACTATAAAATGGTCGCTTGAATAGCAGGCTGGGACAATTCAGATAAGTCCTCTGTAGGGAGTGGAACTGGCTCTTGAAACAGAGCTGGATATGTTAAAGAGGGGCTCCTGTTTGGAGCTATTTGCAATAACAAAAGCCTTAAAAACATACAGAAGGTGAAGAAGAAAAATACTGAAAAAACAAGAACTAAGAGTAGTATTTTAAAATAACACGTCATAGAAGCTGAAAGAGAGGAATACCTACTTCATGTTATCACATTAATCAAGTTGTTGTACATAAATTTGGATTCAGTTTCTGAGAAGCAAAACACTTCTCAGGGCCACTCCTCCAGGTCTACATTTACTCCCTTTTACTGACAGCAGTGCATTTCACTGTTTGTCAGATACAATAAGAGCTGTAGAATAAGCACATTCAATCTGCAACATCCTCTGAACTGGGGAGGAAGGGGCAGTCCAGGGATGTTGGTGAATAGTTAAAGGGCTGCAACTTCTACTCCTTCCTCTCTTCTATTTCCACTGTCTCCTGAAAAGCAATGACTCCATTTGGCAGTTCTTTAGGCTTTCTATCTGGCTGTCTATGGATTCCCATAGGCCATTCATGGAGGGAGAGGATTACTCATTTTGGACTCAGTGCCTCTTTACTCTTCGTTCCAGCTTGCTGGGAGTAAGGTAATACTGGAACATTGGTCTGTCTTTTGCAATACATCTTTTTTATACTCTAAACATTGTACACTTTACCCATAAGGGTATCTTAAAAGTAGTATTTTCATATTTCCAAACACTAAGACTTAAGTATTAAGTAACAGTGTGCATTATGTTTCAATTATCTTTATAAAAAGCTTCATTTTACTGAGACAACGTGCTAACACATACTCCTCAAATAAAAACACTAGACTGTTCACCTCACCTGTGTGAAGGAGGCAGAGAAACAATCAAGTGTCAGACTTGCTAATACACTGGTTTGGTTCCTGAATTTGCAGCATTAAAGGCTTGGGAGACCTTCTCAAATAAAAAAAAACTCTTATAGGCATAAGCCACTAAGAAGGTGAGGTTAAAAGTTTACATTTGATAATAAAACATCTGATGGAACAAAAAGGGTTTTAGTCAATATACCCCCAGCATCAGGATAATGCTGAAATAATGTTGAAACACCATCAAACTCTCTAGTAAACAAATTAGAAAATAACCTAGATTTCATAATGGATTCTCCCCCCCAACCAATGCTATTTTTAGATTTTCACATCTGCCCTACATGCTTGTCCAGTAGCAACCTTGATGGACAAACACTTTTTTTTCCGTTCAGGAAAACACAGGACAGATGGTGTTCAAAGTATTTCTCTCCAAGATAACAAGTTTTCCGCTTTTTATAAATTCACTTATCTTCAAACTGTGACAGCTGTGAGTTTAAAGATAAAATCAAAATGATCCAGATCTTGTTCATCTCCTTTCTCTAGGGTCTCTGAAAGGTCACACAAACATGTCTCATGCAGAAGTTTTCTACAGAATGTGAAATGTTTTTCTAAATTTAAACTTACTGGTATTTTAGAAAAATGCAAAGTATTTTTTTTCCAAGTTATGTCTCAGGTCTGTATTGTGAATTTAGGATCTTCTGGACCCATTGTACAGTATATCAGATAGTACTTACCTCCGAGCTCTATTTATAGTGGTGATTGCATTCCCTCATTCCTCCCATACTAGCATACATGGCAGTGTCACTAACATGCATTTTCTACTTCCACGTAGTCTCTTATTGGTTTCTATGCTGGTTATCCTCATCCTCCTCCCCTGTATCCTGTTTGGCTTTAAATGATCTTTCTTCAGCATAGATGAGCAGAATTATGTCTGTTAGTGTGAAAGGGCTCTTGGGGGCAGCTCCAGGGGGACACAAGCATGCCTCTGTTCTCACACATCCCAGAGTCACACCTGTGATCAGCTCAACATCACACAGCCGGTTCACAATCCTCTGACCAGCCAGAAGGCTCAAACCTTCTCCTTGCCAGTGCTTCTGCTGGATAAGCTCTCATCTATATTTGCCATCTGCTCCTAAATCACCACTTTCTGTTTTACATTTTATGCAGTGATGTTTTGTTCCATTTTTATTACTTTGTTTCTCAAGGATATTCCATTTTAGTTACATAAAAAACCCTCATCTTCTGTATTAAGGGCTTCTCCTATTCTGCACCATCTAGTGCTTTAATCAAATTTAATGAATTAGTCCAAACATTTTAGTAAAAACACGAAGCAAGTCATTCCCAAAACGTGCTAACAGCTATTGGCAGACAAAACTATTTTACCACAACACTCCACCTGTTTCAATACCACATAGCCAACATCTTATAAACTCATTCCTACCTAATTTACTATTCACTCTACTAATCCCAGTCTTCCTCTGATTGTGCATTGCTTGACATAATGTGGGATGCATTACAAAAGTCTAGATGAATGATATTAATTACATTTTCTTACCTCACAACAAAGTCAACCAAAGTTTTTATTCAGGTGGGTCCAAGATACAGCATTTCACGGTGCTGTTGGTAAGAGTAGACCAGGGTTAAGGGCAGAGGGAGGAAACACACAGTAGCTATAATCAGTCTATTTGTGAAGACTTTAAAGAATACAAGACCATGAGTAAAAGGCAGCATTAAATCAAAAATGTCAAAGTAAATTTCCTTGCCAAATAGAAGAGCAGGCTTGAGAAGCAGATCTATATCCTGACACTTTGCCTCCTATGATACTCATTTGTGCAAGCTAAAGACATTAGATCCAAATGAAACTAATGGAGATGCATATCTGGGATAAAGAAGGCATAAACAAAACAAAACAAACCCCAACAACAACCCAAAAAACCCCACCAAAAACAAAACAAACAAACAAACAAAAAACTACCTCTAAATATTCAGAAATCACCACTATCTATCAAAATATGTAAAGCATATATGTAGAACGCAGTTCCCAAAGTCACCTACATTGGGTCTGGTCATACTCACTATATTTATTAGTGACCCAGATCATGGAACAGAGACTACATTTATTAAATTGACAACCAACGAACTTGATGGGACTGCAAATTATATTAGAGGACAAAAAGGAAAACTAGACAAGTGGTCTGAGAAAAAAGATTACATGCGAAACACTGTACATAGGCAGAAATCAACAGCAAAAATACTGACTGGCTAAGTAAGAATTTCATAGAAAAAGAGTGGTTATGTTCAATTTATGGACTGACTTAACAATATCATGCTATAAAAATATAAACACAATACTGGGATATATGAATGTTTGGACAACCTGTGTTCAACATTCATAAAGCCTCAGTTATAGTACTATAAAGTGAGCAGAGTTCTAGATATTGCTCTTCAAGATAGGTACGTACAATAAAATGAACACAGTTTTGGAAAATACCATAGATGAATACAGACTGAAGAGACTGGGAGGGGAAAACAGCTGGGTGTGTCTCCAGTTATGAAAACAGGATGCTGCAAGGAATAATTTCTTAATCTCTACAGCAGACACAACAAGTTTTAACTGCCTTAATTTAGATTAGATGATCTCAAGGTCTTTTTCAGTTGTACGATTCTAGGGCATCTGTCGAGTCACTTACCTCTCCCAAATAAAACAGCATTTAGAAACACATAGCCAAATTAATAATATCTTCAAGTCTGCTTTTATTATGCCATGTACCTCTCTGCCAACATCACCTACTTCATGGCTTCTCTCAACAGCAACAAACCATTGCTCCTGGGAGGGCTGCAATGCAAAAAGAGTCTCAAGACCTCGCTCCTGGCAGCAGAATTCCAGTGCTTCTGAGAGCTGGGAGGTACCAGCTCTCCCTGGCTGCACTGATCCCAGCCTCCACATTGCCACTGGTGGAGCTGAACAGGAAGATTTACCTGCAGACCTTGGGAAAGGTTCTGGCAGATCATGCCTGACCTCAATGCCATAGAATGGCCTTCCTTGTCTTGAAGATTAATTCTCCCCAAAGTCAAGTATAGGGTCAATGAAATTCACTCTCTGAAGTACATCTATTATAGTTTACTTTATTTTCTTTAATCTCACAAATCCTTGACTGCCCCTCACCCACATGCTGCAATGCCTTCCAAAGTTTTACATATTGTGAGGATAGACTGACAGGCTTTTAATCGCTTGCCTAATTCTTCCTTTCTCCCTCTTCATGTTGGCACTGCTTTCTCCAATGATTGATATCACCCTGAAGGAAAAATTAGCGAAAATCGTTACAATCAACACTAATTTTTTCCTAATTGTGAGACGAAAATTTCTCTTGGTCTCTGAGTATTTTACGATCCTCAAGTTCCCTCTGGTTGTAGCAATTGCCATTTTCTTATTCTCACACATCTAGTATTTTCCTTTATTTGTCATTATCCTTACTGAAAATTAGGCCAAAATATTGATATTTTTATTTCTGTATTATGGTTATTCTCTATCCTTCTCACCAGACAAGACCTTATTTTTATTTGCTTTCACACAATTTGCAAGATCAAGTTTAATTTTTAGAAAAAAATCTGAATTAAGTTTTCCTGTCTTCTCCCCTCCCATTGCTTGCAAGATTCCTGCATTAGTTGTACTATATATTCTCAGGCTGACTATTCATCCATTTTGAACTACAGACCAAGATAACTCTTTACTGAGGATTCAGTTTCCAGGCAAGCTTTACATAACTGTAAGTTCCAGAAATTGAGTCCTAAGGCTCCTTACACCTGTGACCAATTTTGCTTATTTAAATTTACCCCTAAGATTCAAAACCTAGATTTCCAAACCTAGTTCTCTATATTTTTTTTCACATATTTCAAATCATGAATCAACCCATGATTACTTAAGGGTGCAATTTTACATTCCACTTCATGTGATGAACAGCAAGCTGCCACTGAGTGGGAATGCCTGAGTGCCTCAGCAGCCCCAAGCAGGAGCTGCAGCTCTCTCTCTCTGATGGAAGCTGATCCATCAGAACTCAGCCCAGTCTGACTCACTGCCACTGGAGTCACCTTGTGATGTAACTCATGCCTTGGCTGCGTGACTGCTCAGATGAGCTAGACAGGGGCACAGAGAGGGAAGCCAGCTCTTCAGCAGATGATAAAGCATAAAGGGAAACTGAATGCTCAATCCAAAATTATTTTCTACAATATCCTCATTGCTTCTCAAAGTGAAGGATAAAGTCACACTTTCTTCCTGATGGTTCAGTGACTAGTTTGAGGAAGAAACTTGCCAGCAATCAAATCCGGGAGTACCTTGGCCCTATCGCTTCTCTTATCTCTACCCAGGAAAGCAAACCACCTGATAATAAAGCAGTATTTATCTAACAACACTACATACAAAGATCCCTACCCCTATTTGAGTCTAACCCTCGGGCTAACACAGATTCTTTGCTCCTTCTGTCATCTTTTTCCAAACTGATTTTCAGCCAAACTGATTTTCAGTCTGACCTTTTTACACCAAAGCCTTTTTTTCTAGTCCACTATATAATTGCTACTGCGCAACTTTTGCTTTTGTTCAGTTATTTCTGAACAGCACAAAGCCTTTTAACCGCATCTAGTCCACTTAGTAAGAGCATTCTGCCCACCTTCTGATACTTGGATGTTTTATATCCTGACCTCTATGAGAAGCCCACATTTCTCCATTTTGTTGTCCAGGCTTTCAACATTTCAGTTAGTTCTTAATAATCACATACCATTATGCAGTGGAAATTTTTCCTTAGCTGCAATGTCTGTCATTTTCCTTAATCTTGGAACTCATTTCTTCTCAGTTGGTACTAGTCTTCTACCACTGGCACTTTTCCATATGCCAAGAAAGAAGCAGCATTTACCCAACAGCTCTCTTAAAACTGACGTTTGAATGGAGGTTGCACTGCTGGTCAAAGCTTTTCCTTACACTAAGGTTCCCAGCCATTGCCACCTTCCCTAAAGGCAGTTTTTCCAGGCACTTGGGATCAGAGCCTCTTCTGTGAGTTATCCCTCAATGCTCTCTCCACCAGGTACCATACTTCCACTTAGGATTGTCAGAGCATCTGCTCTGCCTTCTCCAGGATGGTATGCACATCTGTAATCCACCACAGGAGAAAATGTGCCGTCCTTTACCCTATCATGAAGGCTAATGATGGAGTCTCTCCTTCTCACTCCCACTCAAATCCCTTCAGGATCTTTCTCAGCTTTCTCATTCCTCCTTATCTTCCCATTCAGCAACATCAAAAGTTCTACCAAGAAATCTGCAGTTTCTCAGCCTTCCCTTAATTCTTGGATCTGGTTGAGGTTCCAGCCTCATTGCCAACTGCATCTTGAGCCTCCCTGCTTTACTGGCTTTTTTTCCTCCTCACTTTTGAATGGTATTAGTAATTTCATGCAAACTGTATTTAGTCATCTTTATTAAATCTGCAATTTTCCAGGTTTTCTCCACCATTCCTTTGATTATTAACTCTCCTTTGTTTCAAGTCCCTCTGTCTTTAAAAAGGACACACACTAAACTCCCTTGATACACTCACCAGTTACACAGCAACTACTTATCAGCTGCTTGACTTTTGAAACCTCTTGTCTAAAGGAATTTCAGCCCTTCATTTAGATCAGCTGTGGGTAGCAACAGGAACCTGTCTCATACGGAAGTTCAAATGCTGTCCATAAATTACATTCAAATCAAACACTTGTCACTGGTCCTCAAGAAACAAGATTTGCTTCCCAATGCCTGAGTGCTGCCTTTGCTGACCTCTGCTATAAGCTCAGTGCTTTGTAACAAAGTGGATGTGTCTGATTTGGTTATTCCCATGGAAGTCTATCCAAATTTAGCACAGTTAGAGGCCTGAAAAAAAAATAATAAGAGTCCACAGATGTCTGACTGAGAAATGCTTGCAAGCAAGCTGCTGTTTCCATTCCTGACAATCACTGCTCCTGATTACTGAGGGTTGTGGCCTTAGAGATCAGGACAAAGAGTGCTCCCCATTGCTGACACCCAGCACTAAAGAAAAAGGGAGACAAAAGCAGAGAAGAAGGCACAGGGGCAGGGAAAGAGCCACCAGGTGGGTGAGAAAGAATGAACACATGAAACAGCTGGCAGTGGATTAACAAGAGTAGAAAGCTCTGTGTACTACCACCACACATCCCCCCTTGGAAGCTGGAAACACACCTAGAAACCCCAGGCAACATTCCTCTGTTTTTTTTACAAAGACAACATACAGCTTCTTTTGTACCTGGGCCACAAAACCAGCCAGCCAACTGATGTGGAAAAAAGCACTTTGCTCTGTAAAATGCTTGTGTACTAGGAGGGATTAAGCTTCTCTTTACCCCACTCCTTTCTCTCCATCATTTAAAACAGGCATCCTTCAGGAATACCCCCACCCCAAACTGACTGGAAGGAGCAGCATTTTATTTCTGCAAGTGCTACCTTCTTGCAACAGTGTCAAAGCAGAAAGCATCCAAGCACTCTCCTCATATTGTTCTGCTCAACACCTTCCTCTCCTGGCCTGTGTCACTTCTGAGTATTTTTGCCACTTGCAAAACACATATGTGAGGATGAGAACATTGTCCTTTATTTTTGCCTTTTGACTTTGTGTAGTGAGTAATTATTTTAAATAATTCTCCTGCTCATGTTCATTTTTTTAAACAGCATTTCAATTAAATTAAATTACTCTTTTTGTGGCCCAACTAGCCAGGCATAACTGACACAAAACTATCAATAAATCAGATAACAGCTTCAAATCCAGAAGTATTCAAAAGCTGGGGAGGTTTACTCCTATTTAAGATATCCTCAAGTTGAGCTTAAAGGTATAAACAATGGATGGAAGTTTAAAAACAAAGCCTCCCTTTGGGTGTTAACAGTCTCATACCTGTAAAATGTTTTTAAGAACTTTACTTTCTTCCTCAGCCCCAAAGTAACCAGACCAAGCTTTACATAAGCCAGGTACAGAGGGAACAGAAGAGTAATTCTCACTGACAGGTTTTTATTTTTCTCTGAAAGAGAGCTATACCAGTCCAAGACTCACAAATTGAGCTAGACAATAGAGAAAGCACTAAATCTCTAGGACATTTTCTCCCTCCCCCCCTAACAATTGCATAGTGCTATAACACTGCACATTGAATTACTTCAGGAGAATCTATAAAATAAATGACCCATTTCTAGTCAAAAATCCGAGCTGTGAATCACATAGCCATTTGGCCTATAAAAAGCAAAAAATATAACCTTTCCTGCACCCCACCACCTCACATCCCCAAAACCTGTTCTGGAAAAAAAGAAATAAGCGTGATGTTTTCCAACGAATATAAAAGCTAAGAACGTTTTGAGAAAGAAGCACAGTTACTTTACTTTTAGAACTACCTTCCAATACGACAAAATCATTCTGGCATACCTGCAGAGAAATGCTTCATTTCTCTCTCTCAGTCATTATTCAGCCTCTGAAACTCTCTGGGTTTCTCTAAAACTGAGTTATACCTGACTTTCTCTGTAAGATTACTAGTCCTAAAAAGAAAGGGAATAAGGAAAAATGCATCCAGAGGTTTGAGATCTATTTTAGCAGAAGTAAAGATGCTTGGCACTAAGTGGCTTTAATTATAGTTTTAATAATAGAAGAAACCCCCATACTGGCAACTTTTTGTCTGCCTACAATGATCTAAGTAACATTACCAATGGACTTCAGCAATAAATATCTCATCATTGTAATGAAAAAGAACTGGACCCCTAGTCATCACAGCAGAATCTAAATTAGATTTCTATATTTAGAAGTACCACCTTTCTTTTGAGGATAGTAACGTGCTTCAGTTGAAGGGCAAAAGAACTCATAGGAAGTTGGTGCAGAAGCTCCTGAAGAAACAGGAGTGGCAAAAGAGTGCAGTCAAAGAAATTTATATGTAATGATGATGTGTATCAAATGTAATTATAACATCAACATTAAAACTAATCTGTAGAAGATAGGAGGTGTATGAAATTGAAAAGTGAAGTTTAACTAGCTGAGTTCTAGATCTTTGAAGATATCAATTCTGTTGTCAGCTTTTTATTTATGACCTTTCCAAGAGAAATTTTCAGTCATTTCTGAGAAAAAGGGGAAGCCTTCTGTTTTGTTGTCTGGTCTGGTAATGCCTCGCAGCCCTTCTTCTCAGATGCAAAGACTTACTATTTACTTTCAGAAGCCTTTTCTCTGTGATGCACAGACACACCCACTGAACTCTAGATTGTAATAATATGTCTTTATTAACAGTCTTTATAATACGAAATGTATACTTTATTGGAATTGACATTCTGCTGCACAATCTTACTTTCCAATCAGAGAGCCCTTAACACTGGGCTAAAATCTACATTTTAAGGATCGCAGTAGCTTGAAGGTTGATGAGGTAAAGAAAAATATATGGAGGGGAAAATTTACTTTTAATTTTTTTTTCCCCATGCAAACTTTGCTGGTGTAGGCATTGTGCCACAGAAAGAAGACCATAACCTGACCTGTGGCAGGAAGCAGAGGGCTGAGGCACACCTACTCTTCCACATGCCTCTTTGTAGCAGTGTGGGGGAAAGCAGAAGCCAGTCAGACCACAGTAACTGTGGAGGGTCAGCACTCCTTTCACCAGTGCTCCTTACTGGAGCATGCCTTCCTGAATACTCACAGGATACCTCCACTGCAGTTGTCAAAGTGCAATAAATTAACTTTTTTGCTCCTCAGCAACATTTTCGAAACCAAACTCTCATTGAAGAGAAGAATGCTGCATGCAAAAGTTGACACTTATGGATGCTTCCTAAGGGATGCCGCTCAAATAAATATATTTGAACCTATTTTGCCATCACTAGGAATTAAAAAGCATAGGCAATAATTGAATTTCTGCTTGCTGATAGGTGAATCCAACATAGGATTATTAAGAGCAATCAAACTAGGTTTTGCATTATGTGCCAAAGAGTCCTTTAGGCATTTACTCCTGAGCTTTCCCCTATGGCCCTTGGGGTGGGCTGGAGGGGGGAGTATTCCTGAACATTAATACAATCTGGATTCCTTCAGGCTTTATGTACTGACAGAAAGAAATGAGCTAACATTTTAAACCATTTCAGTCTGTTTCATGACAACTTTTGTGCCTCTGGTGTTTTCTGAACTGCCTGTTAGTTTTCCTGCCTGTTGCCCAAAAGGCACAACATACTGACTTCTAGAGGGTATCAGCCATCAGCCCTGAAGTCTGAACAGCCTTCAGTGGAGGGCAGCATTTAATCCAGAGAAAACAAATATTTATACCAAGTTTTGCAAAAGGATTTCCCATGGGCAATCTGTTTTAACAACAGTTACCACACTGGGACATGTGGCATGACCATAATTTCTCCCACTCTAAAAGTGGAGCCCAGATGACCATCCATTTCAGAAGCATTCATATTTGTTAACTGAATACTCAAATTCTCGTACTTACAAAGAAACTAACTGAAATGAGACCAATCAAAACTTACTAAATTAATAATTACATTTATTTTTAAAAATTAAATCATTCTATAATATGTTTTCTTCTAGGTTACACCAAGTTACAGTAAATACTAACTTTTCAGTGCCTAAATTAAGAAAAAACTATGCAAAAGATTCATGCACTTTAAATTTTTTTTTCTATTTTACTAAAAGGCATGCTGTGTTACAGTGCCAATTGAGCTAAAACTCATTAATGTGCAAGAGTGACTCTTTTCTCTCCCCCATAATAGATAAGGAAAAAAAAGATAGGTTACACTGAAGAATACTAAGCATGATTACATGCTTTTCAGAAAATTATATACTCCTATACTAAAAGATGGGCTAACATAGGTCTGGAAAGAAGCAACCAGATTTTTTTTTTCCCCACATACCCTACACAACAAAGATTACCATGTAAATATATTTGTATGAGAATAAACTGGAAAGAAACTAACTTCTGTCAGATTTTCCTTAACCTACTCAACTGATTTTCCTAAACTTTCCTTTCTTACTCAAAAGTGATTTAAACCAATGGTGATGTATTGGCAAGAGTCTGTCAATAAAATTCAACTCTTTGCATCAGAGTTGCACATGATGCAAAGGCAGCAGCTGGCTCATGTAGCCAACATATTTACAACTCCCTAAAGACAAACTGGAGGAGCTGCAGGCAAGTCTTGAGACCTTGCTGAGCATAGTCAGGAACAAAACCCCACACTTCACCCTAAGAACACAAGCCATGCACCCACAGAACATCCACACCAAGCTCCTGGAAGGTGAGACAGCAGCAGCCCAGAGAAGACACCCAGAGGCTGCACCGAGGACGTGGCTGTGCTGCTCCACACCCCCTGCTCCAGTGGGCTCCAGTGGGCTCCAGTGTCACAGCCGCTCCCTGATGCTGTTGCTTATCCCCACAGGGTCACAAGCTGCTCCTGGCTCCTAAAACTGCCTTAGCAAGTGTGTTCCTCTCCTACAGAAGCAGAGATGGCAACATGGGGCACTTGTGTTAAACACAGCAGCATCCCTCCTTTGTTTGCAGGTAGCAAAAATTCCCAGCCTTTTTACTAGCACACTTTTGGTGTGAGGAAATCTTAACATTATGACAAGGCCAGAAGCCTTGGGCTAGACTGGCAAGCAGCTGCACCCTTCTTTTCCCTAGGAGAAGTGCTCTGTTGGACTGGTGCCGACAAGCCTGCCTGAGAAGTCACATGTTTGGCATTTACTCTTTTAAGGCAGTATATGGTTCCTCTTATAGCTTCTCAGAAGCAGCAAGCAGATGTCCTTCTATTTGTTACATTCACACCACATTTCAGGACTTCATTACCAAACATGAGGTTTGGGGGTTTTTTTTCCCCCCGGTATTATTAAAGAAAATAAATAAATTCTATCTTCCTCAAAACTGCAGGTGTGAGGTAGCAGGCCAAAGTGCTACCTGCATCAGCCCTTCACATTCCTCTAGACTCAGAGTAACTGCTTCCAATCACACAAGATAATCACCCCAGCTGAGAAACCTCAAACATGAGAACTGCTCCAGCTGACAAAAGCAACCCAGGTGGGGCTGACAAAAAGCAGCTTTAATCACAGGTCTCAACATGCAGAGTTGCAATCACAGCCTGTTGAAAATCACAAAGCACCCCAGGTGGATGCTTACTTATTGTACCTGTGAAATTCTAGGTGTCTGTTTATCCAGTGCTGATCCCAGTGCACACACCGCAGCAGCAGATCCACACAGAATTATACAGCCCAGCTTCTGGCACAGGAGACAGCTTGGGGCTCACTTCAAGAGCTCCATATAAACATCTCTGGATTTGTACCTTGTACCCACTTGAGACTGAGAAGAACTGCCAAGTGCACGTGGAGAGATCATGGGCTACTGTTCCTGAAAAACAGCTTTCAAAAGTATTGTGGCAGTATCATGTACTATCCTTAATTTTGCAAAAGTAAAAATTGCTTTCCCATATTAATTGTCTCAGCACTGAGATTTGAAACCTGCTTTTTAGGAAGGCTTTGTTGCAGCTGCTGTGGTGATGAGGTTAGCTGGTACCTCCATCTGGAAGCTCTGGTAATTATTTTGCTTTTTCTGATGGCTGCAGAACAGATGATTGCACATGTCTATTAACTGATGGCAGGAACGTATCTTAAAGTAGCTCCATTTTTCTGTTCAGGGCACACAGAGCACTACTGGATAATTGTACGTTCCAACCAGAGACTCTTTCTTAGGAAGTGCCCCGAGCTGACGAGGCTCTGTGTGTTCATGCCGTCAGGGAGCTGCTGAAACACTGGGTTTACCTCTGTGTTTCACAACATGTGCTGGTAGCCCTCAGCACCGGCTGAGAATGACAACTTTGAAGCCAAACCTCAGTAACAGCTTTATTGTTGGGTTTGCTGGGTGAGGGGTTTCTTGCATAGACTAATTCAGTCCAGAAAAGTTACCACGCAGTTCCAAAGCCCAAAATAAACCATATCCAAACATATGGATTACGCGGATTTCCTGCAAAAACCATGAAAATCACAACCTGAAAACTATGGATTATGTTGTCTTGTTGTATGGGTTTGTTATTTTTTTCCTAGTAAAGTGTACTTCTAGCTGGTCACAGAAGATTTGGATGAGACTTTTATTTATCAGAAAGCCACTCTCAGATACATGCCATGCTTTAAAGTCTTAGGTATGAAATACTTTAGGCTGATAAATACCCATGGCCATCCATGGCAGCTAATGCTATGGAATTAAAGTTGGGATGGTCCTGAGGGGGGTGGGAAGAGCAGTGGGAGTTTACAACCCAGGCAGCTGCTGAAACAATGCTAATTGACTTTTCATGCTAGTAAGGGGAAGGAAGGAAAATAGGGAAGGCAGAGAAATGTTACTTTACAGCTTCACTAATTCCTGCTGTTAGCATCATCTATCCTGTCTTCATTGAGGATGAAATCACCGCAGAGCTGTTTGCTTTAATGCAGGGGGCACAAGAGGACATAAAGAGAAAACTTCCAAGAGCACAAAAGAGCAGATAGAGACTTGGAAAAGGCATATCAAAATTGAACAGCATAATTCTCCCTCTGACCACACACACAGCTCACTAGACCACATCAAAGGATGTTAAAAGGAAAAAGAAATCAAAAAACTAAAAGGGAAAAAAAATATTTCCCAAAGAAACTGACAAAATCTTGTCCAAATGGTGTATCATAGCAGACAAAACTGCTAACTACTGTTATTCTCATCTCTTCTCTCACAAGACTATGAGCAGTGATACTGGGTCACTATCTGGTCTCAGCAGTTCCCACACACACACACTCTCTTCAGAAAGGGGCACCCAAAATGAGCCAGCAGCTCCTGGCAAACAGCAGTTTATGGGCAGACTTCCTGAGCTGGTCCACACCCCATTTCATCATCCTCTCCCTGAGTCCCCACAGCCACTTAATGAACGTATTTTAGCATTGTAGCACAGCACTCAGCAGCAAGGGCACCATGGCAGTCACTATCATTCCCTTTGCTGATAAAGTATTTCCTTTTGCTTGTTGTGAACCTGCTGCTCCCATTTCCCACTGGGCATCCACTGGTACCTCAAGGCAGTAATTTCTGATGTGCTCCCTCACCAGCATCCATGGCTATACAAGAGGCTGCCCCCACTACCAGCCCTCTTCCAAGCCAGAGAACACCAGCCTGTTTGAGAGTCCTGACAAGAATATTTTCTTCTAGCCTTCTTTACTTTTACAGTTCTACTATACAAGCCTTATGATAACCTGCCTTTGCTATGCCAGGTAGACATACACTGTTAAATTTTTACTGGAACATGATTTTAAGTTTTGTTTTGTCCTTACACTCAGTCTTTTTCCACTGTTTGCTGTTATTCAGCAGATCACTAGAGCTAAAAACAAGATGGAAAAGGCAAGACATAGTTAATGTCAACTGAGGACATATAATCATTACCTGCTCTTTTGAATTATACTTAAATGCTTGGTAAATTTCAAGTGAGAATTTACACACCTCACTTAGAGAGCTAGTGTATTATTTTATTAGTTATTCTATTATCAAATTTTTTTTTAATGCCACCAATGCATTTCTGAGTGTCTGGGGGTGACTTTATGATGCTGAATTGTATCCCCATTTGTCTGTTTAGCCCAGAATTAAGCTCTGCACCTTTAAAACTAGATTCAGGAGTGAAGGGAGAGGGAAGTGAGGGTGCACAGTTTGTGTGTGCAGAAGTTTGATTCTCACTCCCCCGCAATTCCTTTGCTCTCGGTGCGCGGTGTCTGCAGCACGGACAGCGAGAGAGAGCTCTCCTTTGCTTTCAGTTACTTTTTTTTTAGCTAGCTGAGACAGAGAAGTTCCCTGGACTATGGCTTTTCTTGGAAATGATCAGCCCTGCTGTGGACTGAAACCCCAGAAGAACACAGGGAGTTCACACCTGTGGCCCAGGACCCAGCATTTACAGTTCAGGAGGGACTGATAAGAGACAGAGAGCAGAGCTACACCGCACAAAAAGGATTCTCTCTGAATTTGGCATATTTTCAGAACAATAAGAGGTTCCATTGTTTAATATTATTAATTTTCTCATATCTGTGAATACATTGCTTATTAAATAAACAGTTTTTTCCACTTCTCTCAAAGGAGATTTATGACTTTTGAACCAGTGGGGGGAGGAGCCTCTTGAATTTGCTTTCTAGAGGGACTCCTTTGGAGGTTTCCTCCCATATTTGCCCTAAACCAGGACAAAGACTTCACAGAGAGGCTTACATAAAGGTGGAGAGTTTGGCAAAGAAATTTCTTCATTCCACAGAATTCCAAGATCATAGAAATTTGAAATTAGAAATAATGTTATTTTAGATTAATAGCTGATCTACCAGAATAGTGTATTTCCATTAGTGCCTGACACTGTCAACACCTGTATCAAATAAATGTCTGCCTCATTGGGAGGTAGATATGCACCAAACTAACAAGACATTTTAAGTTGTCAGTGTTACACCAAGGTCTTGAAACACATCTACATTTGTAAAAACCCGTATTTGAGAAAGAAGGCTACTGTAATGGTTTTGATTCCTTTCTTACTCTCACAGTTGAAAAAGATGGCTGAGGTAAACACTTTTGATGCATGCATTTGATACATCTCAAAAATACTAAAATTATTTTTGCGATACAAAAACTTGATTTAAATTGGCTGTAAAATTTTCATAGTCTTACAGACAAAATATTAAGAAAACGCCCCCAGCTTCAGCAAGACAATGCTTATTAGGAGCCTTATCAAAGGTGAAACTATAAAAAGACAGTAGACTAAACCTGATGACTTAGAACAAGGAAATTGAAAGAATACAGTACCTTTTTGGACCATCAGAAGTCCACATCTCTTAACAGAGAAAGCATCATACTTTTTCCATTTCTGTTACCTTATTTCACAAAGTCTTTGTTGATAAATCTCACCTTGGTGTCTTGCACAAACACCAAAACAGCATTTTGAATCATTGCCTTGAGTGAACTTTGCTTGAAAATATTTCCCCGAGGCTATTCAAAAGGGTATTTGCCAACAAAGCAGCTTGTAAAAATGCAGACTGACCAGAAGAAAGATATACTGATATTATTTTCAAGATCATACCAAAAACCCCTATACACTTCAGCCAAGGAAGAGAAAGTTCTTCATATTTCCTGAACATTTAAAGACATCTATTTCTAAGGTTCTAGCTGTAAGAGTGCATTCTTAATGGCAACCACATCCCACTGAGTATCTAACGAATCCTTTTGGATCAGAAAGGGGATCATACATACGTGTCCTGGGGTGACTCTGTGGTCCTGTATCCCCTGTGGTTTGCTTTGTGCACAGGTACGAGTCCTGTAGCTTTAAGCTGGAACGAGGGGGGAGCAGTGGAATTCTTCCAGCAGCAGTGTTCAAAACTCCGATAACTCGCTGTCTTTTCCAGCTCTCCTGGCTTTTTTCCTTCACAGAGGGACACGGAGAGTTTGTCTCTGCTTTTTTCGGCTGGTTTTTTAGTTAACTGAGGCAAGACGTTTTTCCTGGGACTGTGGTGGCTTCTTCTGGAACTGTTCAGATTTTCTCCGGTCTGAAACACCAGGACGCTGCTGGGGGCCCCACACCAGCCCAGGGACCAGCTCCAGATCCCAGAAAGAGCTGAGCCACACCTACAGAGGGACTCAAAATCTACCAGCTCTTCTCTGCAGCAAGAGGTTTTATTATTTAACATTATTCGGTTTTCCTCATGCGTGTGAGCACCCTGCTTGTTAAACAAACAGGCTTTTTTCCACTTTCCTCCAGAGATTCTTTTATGAATCTGGGTGGAGGAGGGGTTGCTGAATTTTGCCTTCTATTAGAGGACACTTGCATCTCGGGACATTTCCTCCCAGTTTGTCACAAACCAAGACAATACTGTAGCTGATTTTCTAACTTTGGCTTTAATAATAAATAAAACCTTTTTTTTCTTTTCAGAGTTTAAAAATGTGCTTTAACTCTACTATACTGGCATAAAAAATTTCAATTAGCCTGATTTCAATTTCACCTGAATACAGCATTATTGATATGAAATTTTATAAAGGATGACTACAAGGTACAGCCATCTTCATAATTAATGCCTTTTAACTAGAAAACTATTTTGGGCATTGGAAAGTAGAGCAGAAATTATATTTGGGGAGTACTAGGAATAAGCCTTATATAACTCTTGACCTAAAGTAAACATTTAAAAAGTGATGCTTATATTAAAAAGATAACTGACCACTTCTATTTTTATAGCACCAGTGATGGAACAGAAGAATTCTATTCCTGAATAACATTTAATATATCATGTATTACAATGCTATCTGCTCAGCTACTCTTTTTTTAGCACAAAAATATAGTCAAAATGCATCCTCTGAATATTTTAATATATTGTTATATGCAGAACAACTACGAGGTACTCTAAATTCTATGATGTGTGAAATACTTCAACCAACTATATCTCAGCTACAGCTATTAAATTACAACTCATGTAATGCTCTCTGACATATTCCACCATGGTATTTTATAGAACTCCAGCAAAATGAACTTTTTAATTTGTCTTCTATCCAGCCTAGCTATTAAGAAACTTTGCAGTTTTCAGGAATAAGAATGTTCTGGGCAATTCCCATAACTGTGTGCAGGGTAATGGGAAGAAGGAAGAATACACCACCTGCATTACGTAAAATTTTTTAAATGCTCAAGAGTTTGAGAATTATAGAAAATGAATCAGTAGGTCTCAGATAAGGACCATCTTACACCACTGACAGAAGAACTGGTGGATCATCTATCCACTAACTGGTGGATTTTGAGATGATTGAGGAAGAATATTAGGCATAGATACTGTCATCCTTTCATTACGTATGCAGCTTTAATTATAATTTTATTCAGCTATAATGAAACAAAATTCTGAAATTCAGGAACAGAGGATTGAAAGTTGGCACAGACAATTTACACCTCCAGATTCATCCACATATAGAAAAACAGTGTCTTCCAGTTTTTCAGTGGCTGACTTTGCAACCTGAGCATGACTAAAAATACAAGTCTTTTGGTCTGTGATCTCCTAAACTCAAAATGGAAACTGGTATTACAGAAACTCCATCATGTGGGAGCATAGTGACCCCACAGAGCTCACAATGCTAATTGGAACTTTCATATTTCATTTACTAGCCAAATTAAGTGAATGGAAGAACAGCAGGCATGGGGGCCCCTGTCTGGAACTACATGTATTCGCCTACTCTAAAACACTCTCTCTTCTAAAACAAAATGACAGCCTGAGATGAGGATCTTCTTCAGCTTCCACAACTTAATACCAAGTGTTGTTCTGCTCACAGCTCTGTTCCTCCCTGTAACTGAGGCACCAGAAATCCCTGGCAGGGTGCCACACAACACAAACCCACAAGACCTTGCTTAAAACCAACCTACGTTGTCAGATGTCTTTTGAGCTAAGGAGTCTGAAAACCTGTGCTGCAAGGCAACCACAGAAGCTGGAAGAGTTTTTAAGAGGAGACTGTTCAGACCAGTCCCTAGAAGGAGATAAAAGACTATGTAAATGAGTGTCATAATTATCTGGTAGACAAGCTTTGGTACTCAGGATTCACAAGTTTTATTTTTAGTTCTGAAAGGAAGTATGCTTTTTATGGTCAATCCCATTTTGCTTCTTTCTGCTTTCACTGTTCTCACCACTTCAGCAAGAGAAATTGCAGTACTTCTCGTCCAGCTGCTCAAAGATTTTCCCGTAATGGTTATGAGAAATGGGGATGAACTGATACTTGCATTGTTTTGCATAGATTTGTACAGCAGAGGCGGCTACAACCGGAATTAATTTAATAATTAATTTCATATTTATGCTTTCTACAAAACTGTGACTTTATGTTTAACGAACTATCTAGTCAGCTCAGGCAATAAGATCAGATATAGTATTAGGGATCGACCATCCAGATTTGTTTTTATAGAAAGAAAATGCAAGTTCTACAGAAATTGAGCGGCTAGACCTTGAAAACATTAAGTAAATCCTTCCATGTGCAGACCCTCAATGACTTACTTGGATTATAGGGCTTTTTTTCCCCATCTGTATAACCAGAAATCTTTTTCAAGTAACGACACTTCCTTTTTTAACTTTAAATGGCTTTCTTACAGTCACGCAGAGGTTTGCACTAGAGCTGTGTGTCACCCTGCAGACTGGTGCTGAGTGAAGAAGGCACTGCTGTGACTCACTGTCCCCTCAGATAACCTCCAGACTGTTCCGACCAGAGCTGCAGCAGAACGCGCTGGCTGCTGACTCAAACAGATGCAACACGGCCTCATTCCCTCGCCGAGCACGGTGCCTTCCCTGTGCCATTAAATATGATTCACACACAGCACAGTGCCAAAATCAAAAGAACAGATCAACATTAGCAGACAGTGAATTCTAAGTCTGCTCTTCTTTTGAATATTACATGCAAATAACCTGGTAAAATTCTGTGTATAGCAACCTGCCCTTCAACATCAGTAAGGATGTTACAAATTTGCCACCTTTAGTACAAACACACAGTCAGTTTGACCATGGAAGCACACAAAAAGAAACATCAGAGATGCCTGACAACAAAGTAAGGTAAATACATGCCAGTGTTTTGCATCAACTGGTATTACAGAATAATAATTGTTGGTTGTTAATTAGCAGACTGTGGTGAAAGAACTGACATTAAAAGTCATTAAAGCCATGTCCCAAAAAAACACCTTCAGATTTGAGAGAATCTAACATTCATCTCTACCCCTCAGAAAAGGAGCCAGTGCCTTTGGAAGAAAGGAGGACATATGACAGAAGAGCTTTTGAGCAATGCTGTCAGACAGCATGGCATGAAGCAGTTCCTGTCTTGACAAAAAAGTCACAGAGAGAGACAGACTTGGCTAATAATTCCATCCTTTTCAACCAGACAGGATGTGGTTCTACAATAAAAGAGACACTATTGACTCCATTAACCTACAGTGCTGGAAATAAATAATGAAAACTGCATTAATTTTCACTGCTCATTACCACCCCCAAAATAGCTGCTACAGGCTTACCTATCACTTGCACATCACTATTTTTCAATAAAATACTGTAATCCAGGGAGAGCAGCATTTTCTACCTTGGTAATTTTTTTTCTTCAAGGAAGAACATATCTGTGTGTCGAACCAAGTGTTTTCATCTGCTGATATTTTTATATATGATGAAATAGTCCCTTCCTATAGTATAATGTAAACTCTCAAACCAGAACAATTGATCTTGCTGCCTAGAATTAAAAGGTTTCACTAGCAAGGAGTTTAACTTGCAGTTTTCAGTGATGCAAGTTGAGAGAGGGTTCTAGTAAATAAATAACTGGGTCAGGAAACAAATTGTGAAATTATTCTTAATAAGGAGATCATCAAGTAATTGTGTATACATTTTACATGGCTACAATTTTGTCCAATGATAGTTGAAATCCATGCCATAATCCACAAATATAAATTCAGATCTATTCTTTTTTCACAGTAAGTCATTATTAAAAGATCATGCCACTTGTATGACCAAGATTATATATATAGGTCTTTTACATTCCATGACTTGATAAACAAAAACACCCATTTATTTACATATCTGTATCCTTCTAGTTTTTTGATCCTTTTCCCCAACTTGGGCTTCATAAATTCAAGGTGTGATAAATCACCACGTAGTTTTGGCATTTTGATTTTCGTGCCTCTGTTTTTATAATTAATGACAACATTGCAAATCAAGATAGC
Source organism: Taeniopygia guttata (assembly GCF_048771995.1). Lineage (NCBI taxonomy): Eukaryota > Metazoa > Chordata > Aves > Passeriformes > Estrildidae > Taeniopygia > Taeniopygia guttata. The sequence continues at coordinate 7,370,740 of NC_133031.1, read as the reverse complement.
CTGCATATTGTAGTAAATACCAATTGTTTTGTCACTAAAAACCCAAACTGCCAATATTTCACCTTTATAATGTAACTTATGAGAGTTGCATATACTCATCAAGTAACTTATTCCTTCCCATCCAAATCATGATCCTTTGTCTCTCAAACTGAGCTGAACAAGAGGCTCAAACATCGTGTGCAGCATCCTAGGAGCATGGCAGGCTTTGTGGTAGTACTCAAGCTCTCAGAAGTTCCTGGGAATGCTCCTCTCAGAGATGGTATTAATTTCATTCCTGTGACATGGCAACACAGCATGCTGGGGATTGCACCACCAGCCCCAAATGGGATTTTGTGAGGAGTCAGCTCCCATCCTGGCAATTCCGAGAACAGCACAGCACAGCCACCTGTGACTCACAGCAAGTGAGAGTCTCTGCCAGCCTCTCCAGCTGCGTAGGGACAGGAGATCCACAGGAGAGTTGTTCAACCAGGCATAGCCTTCCTTTCACTGAAGGCCCTCCAGCACCCTCCTTGCCAGCCAGACAAAGCAGCAAAGGCACATGAGCAGACATGGGAAAAGCCTGCATTTAAGCCATGGTGGCTGCACCCTTGTCAGGTGACTAAACACGAGTTGTCTCATGCAAATGTGCCCTCCATCTCTCCAGAGAAGCATTTCCTGGAGGCAGCTGCATCCTGTGTGTCCTGTGAACTGCTGCGACTGACCATGTACAGACAATACTGAAACATGGCATTCGAGCTCCAAAAGGGAGCTGTGGAGAGGAACTGAACAAATCAAACATCCTGTCCACTGAGAAAAACAAAGACTACATAAAGCAGATTCCCATTAATAATCCTGTACTCCACAGACAATGCAAAGCTCTCATTCCACTGTCCTTGGACTGACTGACATGGAAAGCAGAGCTGCAAGAAGGACATGCACCCTTATGCAGGAGGCAGGTACCAGCTCCATGAAAACACAGCTGAAGAGAAGAGGGATTGAGGATCCAGGTCAGTGAAGAAATACCAAATGGTTCCCAAGCATTATAAAGGGAGTAAGACAAAAGGAACAAATGACACATTGACACGTGTCTGCATTTGTATGTCAACTTTTTTTTTTCCTAGACTATTATAGCTTCAAGTTTCATTACAAAATTAAAGTTACTGCAGCTGAATTGTTAGCAAACTGCAGACAAAGGGAACACTTTTAGAAAGGAAGTTTTGAAATCAGTGAGAAATTTTTACGGAGAAGAGTTCTAAGAACTGTTTTTAAGTCAAAATTCTAGCAACCAGGACAGAACAAGGTGTCTGGAACTCTGAACCTCAGACCTGACCTCAAAGAGCATGTTCTGTACACTGCCCTGGGAAACCAAACTATGGGCACAGGATTCAAAAGTGTCATCCAGAGAGCCACTTATCTGTTATGGACACAGAAAGAAACTCATCACAAGGCTGTTAAATACATCTGTGCATTTCCTCAGAAATCTGCTTAGCATATTCTAAAACCTCTCCACTTGAGGAGAGGTTGTGTGGCTGGGAATGAAAAACTTTCTCTGTGTTACATGGGGAATCATCTCCAGTCTGGCTGAGATGACATCCCTACAGTCAGTCTTGTTAAACAGATCCTTGTGCAAGACCTGGCAAAATAAGGAAGAAAACAGAGGATGAACAGGAGAATGGAGGAATTCTAAAGTGAGGAATTTGTAGCCATGACAGAAAAGATATCAGTGATTCCTCAAACCTGGATTATATTATGATGCATTTGTGAAATAATAACATTTCTCTGCCTGTGACCATCACCCCAGTCTCTGTTGTGCAGAAGTGGTGGGGAAGGTTTCCTGCTTTCAGTTTTTCTTCCCAGAGCTCTGATGAAAGCTGTACAAGTACACCACTGGTAATCTGGGGCTCTGCACAAACAAACATATGTACTTCTTTCAGTATCCACTCTTCTATTCAACCCACCAGCTGGAATCAAGGCAAGGGATTCTCTCCCATTCTTCCCTCCAAAAATGGCAAAAAAAGACAAGATGAAAACATCACTACAAGAAAGCAAAAGGAAAAACCTACTGGACTTCATCCTGTTGTGTTCTGAATTCTTCTGTGGCAGCAGTAATTCTCCTTTCAAAGGGAAAACAGAGACAGATGCTACCCCAAATATTGTATGATCCTATTTATCTCAGTAAGTCAGCTCTATGTGTTCTAGTGAAAGAGCAGAATCCTTTGAACCACCTTCAGAGAAAAGAACAGGGAGAACAAAGACTCCCCCTTTTGACACCAGTGAGCTCCTGCAACACTTCTCTGAATCTGGGAGATGATGACCTTATATTCTGGCAGTCACTTACCTGAGCAATGAGGTATAAACTATGTTATAGTTTATACCGCATTCTGGCTACGTTGGGAAGAGAGCAAACCAGCAATGGCTGGAGACTGAGTCTTTTGTGTTAACAGGTTCAATATAGACAAAAGCTGATGCTGAAACAGACGGAAAAAGTCAAAACAACCTGAAGAGGTGGGTAAATAACACAAGTACACAGTTCCCCTCCCACTCACGTTTTTTTTTTTTTGTTCCTTGACAACTAATTCCAAAATGCCCTTTTTCCTCTGCTAGCAGCCTCCATCCCAGTGCAAGCCCCTCAGATAGCTCCAGAAGAGCCAATGCTGCTTGCAACATTCTCAAACAGCAGCAGAGAACTAAACCAGGCTCCAGTCACAGCTTGGAACCAAACATGAGCAGTTTAAGTAGACAACTCCATTGCTTTCACACCCATCCTGTTACTGGTGGTATCTCCTTTCAAACAGTGAGATACAACCTCCTACCTCAAAACATGCAGCACATCCTGGAGCAAAGGAAGTAGTGAACCCTTTCTCACCTGAGCAGCAACCCCAGCAGACAAATGAAGGAATTATAGAACAACATATAGCCAATTTTTTTGCATGACTGCTAAAATCTTACCAAAATTGGAAATCAGACAAACTCTGGGGAGACAAAGTCTTCTTTATATTTCTGTCCCTCTGAATCATAAGAAAGCACAATTGACCTCATCTCTTCTCACTAAACTACGCAGTAGAATGATGTCTCAATAATAAAATTCTAACTCCAGAATTCATGGTTAAAGTTAAGCCTAGAAATATGAACAGTCTGCAAATCATTGCTTCATGAATCTGGAAAAATTAATCAGATCTGTAAACTGCCCTGTTAATCTCAAAGCCAAACGCTACTGAGTCAACATCCATGAGGCAGAACTCTGGCCTTTCTTGACATACAATATGAAAAAGAAATTTTGGCTACTGAATTTCATCACTTGGTCTCAGACAGGAACTACATTATTTCCCCACTCCACAACTGCTCCTACTTGCAAACTCATTCCTTCAGAGGGTGACTAATGTTCAGGACAGTTCAATGAGCAGTAAAATGTAAAGAACAAAGAGAGCACAGGTTTTGTCTGCAAGGCAGAAGAAATATGGTCTGGTGAAGTCAAAGTCACTGAGGATGAGGGAGGGCATTGGGAGAGTCTGTGAAGGTGGATCCAAGCCACAGTCTCTGACAAAGGACACCCAAAACCATGCATAAAGAAAACCCAAACTACTCTGTGCACAACAAATTACTTAAAAAGCATAATAAAACCAATGGCCAAGAATTACAACAGTTGAAAATATACAGGCATGAAAATCACTTTACATAAGTATTTTTTTAACTTCTTATTTTTACTACTCTAATGGGAAGGCTGTTTGTACACAACACTGTTTGAAAAAGAAACTCTAATCTTACTAGCCTTACTTATTAAAGTTAATTTGTGAGTAATTCATGCCCATCTTCTCATGCCCGCGTTGGAAATGGAAAATAAGGCTCAATTTCTGCTAAATAAAAATAACTGTCTTTACATGCATACGTGGTTACCAATATTCTTTGGCTTGTCACAATTTTGGATCACAGTTGAAAACAGAATTTCAAGGGAAAAGCAAGTATCTGCTTTAGCCTAATGACTTGTTTTCCATAAGAAATTTGATATAAACAGTTACTGGGTTTCCTTCATTTACTTTTTATAGTCAAAATGTTATTGCTGGCCAGCATAACAGTATCTGTGATTTATTGTATTTTATAAATTTTGCAATGACTTTGCTGTTACCTCCCATCTTCATCTTTCATTTATTAAGATAAACAGATCTTTTGGTTCATTTCAAAAGCCCTAAAGGCAACCAACAAAAATCTGGACTACATTAGTCGCAAAATCTATACTGAAACTGTACCAAGAAATCAAACTGCAGCTAGAGTTTTAAACTCACAATGGAGATGCTAAGCCCCTGGCTAACAGCAGTGAAAAAAGGTACGTATATGCTAAAGAGAGCCAGGTCCCTGATAGAAAATAACTACCTTTCATAGTTTCACTGTACCAGAAACATTCACGGCCAAGTAACAGACCTGTACTTTCTTTATATAGTAAAATTATATAGATTACAAAAACAAACCCCTCTGTGTCTCACTGTAAACACATATACTAAAATATATGTTATCATACCGTTAACATTTAAAAGGAATTGGCTAGAATCCTGTAAAACCAGGGGGAAAGCCAGTTTGTCTTCCCTACTATCCAAAATTTAATTAAAAGAACACTAACAGAAAGATGTGGTATGGACACAAAACAGCTTCCAGCTTTCCAGTGTTCTGGGCAGGTGAGATGTCATACACACTACCCCCAAAAGCAGGCAAATACAGGAGCAGTCAAATGATACCCAACAGCACCAACTTTCCCTGCCTGGATGTGTGGAATAGTTGCCCTTCCTGCTTTCACTTGTATATTTTATGTGCATTTGTAGCATGCAAGGATATGACACTGGTCATTTTGTCACTGTGAGAGGAAGCTCCTTAGGTTAGATATTCAGAGGAGGGTTTAAAAGGCAAAATAAGAAGCGCAGTGGTTATTCTAATAAATAATCTAGCATACAATCCTACATGTGCCAATAATATCATTTGTATTGAAGGAGCTCCAAGAACGTCTGTCATTAAAAGATTGTGCAATTGTAGCAGCCAAGGATGTTGAAAACTGCATTCTACAGCAGTGGCAGTAATTCCACAGCTGTGTGCAAAAATTTTATTAATTACAGTTCACTGGGTGTTTTGATAGTAACACAGGAAAATAGTTTGGCATTGAAAAAAACATATGATCAATTAAGAATGCCATCAAGCCGCAAAGCATAACCTTCTAGTAGTATGTATACACAGCATTTACATAGATTGATTAACTTCCAAGATATAGGTTTCATATATATAAAGGACAGAAAATCAAAGCTATTAATAAGAGACTGTATGAAAACTGTATAAATTCTTCCCTAACAAAAGCTCATCTAAGATTATCCAAGTTTAAAGGGAACACAAATTGCTGCATAATCAGACACACATCAGAGCTGCATTTCTGCCTGACCACATTTTAGGGATGGAGGAAAAACAGCAGAGTCGGAGCAAATTCTCTGTATATTGAAGGTATTAGTCAGGCTTATAAAAACTATCCACGATCCTTCCACCTGCAAACCCAGGCATACACATTTCTGTGCTGCAAGTGCACCAGAGTCCTGACTGACCAGATACTGCTGCTGCCTTCACCAAAGCTGATGGCACTTGGAGGTTCACACAGCTCTGCCTGTCTAGGTGAGGGCCTGACAGCAGTTTGACAAGAAGTCCAATGAAAGTTCTGATGCAATATCAAACCTGTAGCTGCTTTTTTCCACAGGACATCTTACCAGACAGTAGAAAAACATCAATAAATAAATGCACACAGTGATTCTATTTTAGTTTTATGACACAAGTTCTAAAAAGACATCTCTGACTTAATACAATTCCTCCACAGCTGTCCATAACTGCCCCAAGTACTGCTCCTGAATAAACTAGACCAGGAATCTCAGGAGATGACTGCACAAATGCCTATCACTCTACTTGCCAATAAAAAATCAATTCATTACCACCTCTCAAACTACCTTGTAAATATGTCTTAGCCAGGAAGTTAAACAGAATCGATTAGGTCTGTCCTAAGTAATCTAACAGGAGACAGTTCAAAATGGGGGGATGGGGATACCTATTGTTCAGGATTAAAAGGATTAGCATCTTGCCTCAAACTTCAGTAAAGCATCTGATCCCAGCAACATCATACAAGCAGTTTACAGAGGTGTTGGTGCTTCTTTGTGTACTCTGGCATCATGTACAATTCACTAGTAACAAGATTCCTGAAGGGAAATGTCTTATGGTGCATCTTCAAACTCTGCTTTCTGTAAGCCATGAAGATACACTCTGTCATTTCTGCAGCACTTCACGAAATCATGATGTGAAAAAGAGTTGATTTTAACTTTAGAAGCAATAAAAAACTTTAATAATTTGGACTAACATATTACAAGTACTAAAAGTACTGTAATTTAGTAGTAAAAGTGCTACTACAAGCAAGAGCATATGTGGACAAATAGAAATTCTGGAACCAAAACCAACAGGCTTTAGCTTGGTAACTGAGCCTTACAGAACACTGAATCATAGGATCAGAGAATATGCTGAGTTGGAAGGGACCTACAAAGATCATCCTATTCCAGCAAATATACCAAAACACACAGGAACATACTTCCCTAAAAACCTGGTTACACTCAAATGCAAAAAATTCTGCAGAACAAATATATTGTTACTGTATTTATATTAATATAAAGCTGTGTTATTATACTTTCAAAATACCTAATTATATCAGCCAATGATAAGAAGTACTATTCAGCTCATTTCAGGATGCAGCTAAATGCATAACAACATCTATCCACACACAATCAGCCCAACTAATCAGCAGTTTATTCCTATTGTGATGATACTAATACAATTTGTAGCAATTCAGTATAAGCATTTAAAATCTTAGTAAAACCCTTCAAACTAAAGATGTAAGAATTTTTCAGAGTCATCTGAAATTAGAGCCAAGAACAGAAATATAACTTTGCATCATTTATTAAAAGAAATGAGGTACTTACCCCATGTCCTAGACTCAAAATTGATGGGAAATTTCAAATTAAAATACTCAGTCAGGATTTTTTCAGTGATGCATTATATGTAAGAATAATTAATTTTTTCCTTATACAGATCTATTAAAAAATTGGCTAACTAATAGACCAAGACTTTCCATAAAGTAGTCAAAATGGAACACAATAGTAGCTAATAAAAGACAAAAAAGCTGAATACAAAACTTTTTTTTACCCATGACTGCTGGACCCTCTGAGAGTTGGTAGACAAAAATAAACACTATAGCATTAATTGAGTTAATAATTCACCCATCAGTAAATAAGAAGACAGACTTACTCAAGATTAGATGAGGTCTGCCATATTTCTCTAGTAAAGTATTAATTACTGCAAAAGGATATTACTTGCAAACAAAGATTAACCCCCTAATCAACAGGAGTCTATTTCGATTGCTTACAAAATCAGCCTAATGAATACTCTTCTGAAATTGTTTTGGTTTCTCAAGACATTATATAGTCCTAAATTTATAGTTCTTAACATTGATTCACCTTCTGGTATTAAAGATACTGTATGTAACAATGCTTTAAACATACAATGCACATTAAAAAATATTAAATACCTCAAAGAATTAACAATAACTATTGCTGAAGTAACCTCAGGCTTTACTCCAAGGAAGTGCAGATAAGTAAGGGGGGAAAAAACCAACCCCAAACCAAAGTTTCACTGTATGTCCTTCCCCTATTTACATAAATATATCATGCAGCAGGTGCCAGAAAACCAGAAGTGTTCTAAACCCACACAGAACATAAAAAGGTTTGTTGATACCTGATGAATTTCAAAAACTTAAATGGTTTCATTGTTGTTCCGTCATTTGTTTAGGACTGACACCATCTTAACAGGACCGGCTTTACAAAGAGAAAGACAAGTGCCTTCAGTCTAAGTTTTTGCTTCTTTTGCTTCTTCTTTAATTGAAGAAGTCATTGGATGTGTCTTTGCCATTTCTAGCCCTTGACTTGACTTCCTGATTTGGCCAGCAGTTAAAAGGATATTAATCCAGGGGTACAAGAAGGGAAGTGGTAAAGCAATATGCTCCCAGCCCTGGCCTCTGCATGTGCACAGCAAATGGATTTTGAACTCACAGCATATAAATAAAACCTGTATTAAGTGAGGACAGGAAAATTGCTCAGCAGAAGAAACCCACCTGTGCCTTCAGCAGCCTTCTCCTCTATCCTCCTCTCCCCATTAATACTCCCTCAGAATTCCAGGTAATCCGTGATTAGTAGTAACTACATCTTAGTTGTCATCGTGAGTGGTGTGAGCTGCAGCCAGCTAATGATTGATATCGATTCACATTTCCATTCCTCTTCCATTTCCTCCTTTTCCATTTGGTGGCCCAGCCACCAAATCCAAGAAGTGCTTCAGAAACACTGATCATATCCATGCCAACATAAATGGTGCAACACAAAACTCAGTAACATGTGTTCCCATACAAAAACACCCCTGGAAAGAACTGGCAAGTACTTCAGAGGCTGCTCTTGTGACAGTGAAGGCAGGAATAGAGGACATAGGGGGTTTACTACTTCAGGGGTTGTTTTTCAAAAAATGTGCACATGATGGTCACTTTACTACAAAATGAAGTTAGCAGAAAGTTTAGGATGCTAAAAACACAGATTCTGCTCAGCTATTCTCCTCATGCAAGCTAAATACCTCAAGCTGACAGTCTGTTCCTGAACTTTCCTATGTTCACTTTTCTCCTTAGCAGTTGAGATAAATTTAAAAAGCAAACATAGTAAAACATCAAGTTGTTGCTAGAACAACTTCAGCAGTGTTTGAGGTTGCTATGGAAATTTGATTTTCCTGTCCTCAAGAAAGTGACATATATGAAAGATTGCTCATGATAAATATATCATGGACAGCCCATTTATAAGGCTTTAGCACCTATAACTTTTTTTCTCCAAATACTTGATTTAGCCTGTTTTAGTGCAACTGAAGGCTTGCAACATCTGCCAGCAAAAGAAATTTCTGTTAATGGCAGGTAACTACCAACATCTCATTTCAAAATCTTTTTTCAAATGCAGAACCCTAAGAATGACAAAATGAAACAAAAAATATGTAATAAATCAGAAGTCATCAATACAATTCAAGTACTGAGAATGCATAATAGAAATAAACAATAGCACTTGATTCTTACATATGTCTGCTTAGTTCACAAGTGCTTAGTGCAAACTAAAAGAATAATTTCTGTAATGGAGGGGACAGAGATTGTGGATCTAACAGACTGAGGTGGGTTTAAGCCAGTGCCAAAAAGGGCATGGCCCTTTCAGCATCAGTGAGAGACCTAAGCAGCAACAGTTGCGGTGTTTGTATGTCAGTAACCTAAATTCAGGGGAAGTTGAAGGGTATGCTTTCTTAGGAATACCAAAAAAGCCTTCTTCATTTGAAAAATACAGAACTTATACCCTAAACTAGGAAAACACAGTGTCTGGTCCTGACAGCAACACTTTTACTTTATTGAGACATGAACCTCACCTGAAGCTCCAATGTCTCAGCTGTATGAGAATGGGAGGAACAGGAATGCACCAAGCCCTATGGATCCACACAGTCATGTAACCTACTGAAGCACCTTTTACAGAAAAAGTCCTTCACAGTTTGGGTGGGTTTTCCACACTGCTGTTTGTAAGCTGGATATTGAGACTTCATACAACACATCATGGTATTCACTGTTAAGCACAGAAGAGGCTACTGGAATTCTGGGAAAGAAGAACACAAAGCTCATAGAATTCTAATTATGCTTTCCAGAACTTATCTTACTCAAGTAAGCATGATGTGAGCAGTGCTTTAGTATTGCACAGCTGACAAGTTATTAATACACAGAAACAGCAGTGGAGACTTGAAGAGTGGGTGGCTTTCAAAATTAGCTGCTAAATGGATTTGACAGGTGTAAAGCCCAGCTGCTCCTCCTGCCATCACAAGAAAAACACTGAGCAGTATCTGGGGATGGAGGTCTGGCAAAGCTTTCCTTCAACTGGACAGCCACTGTTGGGATGGAGGACAAGTACCATGCTGACATCTCTCTCTCACAGGTATAGCTCAGAAGATATGGTTTTAAAAATGTTTTTAACATATAGAGACAAATATTCTGTTTGTTTGTATATTTCTATACACATGATGTGTAAATACACATACATACATATAATATATAGATTTATAAGTCAATTTATATAAACAGCAACAGGTAAGACAGAGTGATGAGTCTGATGGAGATACACAGTCATATTCCAAAGCTTAAGCTCTGGAAGCTGAATTTCTACAATACTGTACTGAAAGAACCACCTGCATCCACCAGCCTATATCCTGCTCACTGTGGTATCTCCAAAGTAGAGCTGACCTTTCTAATTCACTGAAAAAGTGCAGATAATCTAGACAGCTACAAAGCAATTTGCTTTCTTCAGCGCAAGAAAAAATTTTGTTCTCATAAATGATGGTATAAATAAATAAATAAATAAATAAAATACTTAAGACTTTCCAGAGAACTCAGCATACCTCGTGGTTCTTCTACACAAAGAAGCTGTGCAGTAGGTCAACACTGAAGCCAAAGACTGAGTACAGTTCAGGTACCAACACTAACTCCAGTCTAGCTGACTGGGCTAGCAGCAGGAGTATAACCATATCCCAAACCAGTCTAGCTTTCAGTTATAAATATCAATATGCAAGCAGTTGCCCTGCACTGAGCTCCCTGCAGCTGTGCCTTCAAGTGCTGAGCTTGAATGTGGAACCTCAAGATGCTTTATGTGTGTCTTTTGCAGAAAGACATGTAAATCATCAGCAGCATTTCACTGCTATCTGACTTTGGAGCAGGGGCAGGAGACAGAGGCACACAACTGGGAGCATGACTGAGTTACAGCTGGAGGATGCTAAACAGTATCTAAGGTTGTTTAACTGGCACAACCCTTGGAGAACAGATAGTGCTTTACTAGCAGGAAAGAACCTGAGGTACAAAGACATCCAGGATGCTGTGACATACTAAAGCAGATTTTTCTAGATGAGCTGCCAAAATGGCAACTCCCAAGCCAGTATGATCTACATGAGTTGTGGTTACTGTTGAAGTCTAGAAAATACTTCATTTTGTTTGGAGTTCTGTAACTTCTAGAAATGAAATCAACATTAAGAACTATTCTTAGCACAGCACTTAACTACAAAAAAAAAAGTAATTTATTTTATATATGTAAGCGTGCTTTTACAGGACTAAATCCTTTCACACAAAAAAAGCATCCCCATTGCTTACAAGTCCAAGTTTAACAAGAAAGTAAATAGGAAGCCTGCCATTAGCCAACATCTTAAGAGAAAAAACTTTGGAACAACCAATGCAGTAGTGTAAAGTGCACAGAAAGAACCAGGGCCACATAGAAAACAGCACTGCAGTGCAGCTTTCCACACCATCACTCACTTCCAGAGTGGGAAGCCACAGGGCAACACCCATATTTCATAACAAAGCATCTGGGGAGGTAGATTCCAGTTTATTGCTGTTCTTTTGGGGCACATTCTGGGAATGCAATGGCCTCTCCCTAGAAGGCTGCATGGAGAGCAGAGACTCCCAGTAAGCAGTAGTTCAAAGGAAGCAGGTGCCAAAGTACACAGGCGGGATGTGGTACTGCTTGAGACAGTTATGTTCTGTGGGAATATTACAGCAATGTACTCTCCAACGAAGTCATCTTTGAACCATCTCCAAGTGCTGTTTCTGCATGTTGCTGTCTTTCACAATGCAGCAAAAATCGGGTCATTTATGCTCTGCTGAGTCAGTTACTTAAATTTTCTCTTCCCCAAGCTCTAAAGTTTTCCAAGAAGCTGACAGCTTCCAAGCAGTTTTTCCTCTATTGCATATATCTTATCTTTGCCCCATATTACCAAGGGATACAAAAACTAGAATTTTGATGCAGAGAAAGGAGTACCTGAAAAAACCACTATTCGTTTTTTGATTGTTTTTCCTGAAAGCTACAACACTTCCTCCCCTCAAATTTGAAATATCCTCAAAGTTTTTACTTACTTTTAGGACTCAGAGGACCAAGTCTTCTCTCTGCCTTACTTTCCATAGACACAGTAATCCTTTGTGAATTAATTTCTTTTTACTGCTGGAGTATTTTGAGTGTCCGCTGAGGATTTAATCATAGTATCTGGCAGTGTATACCTCTATTTTTCACTGTGCAGAGAGAGAACAAGCTGCAATGAAGTAACTGAAAATGGAGGGGGAACATCAGCAATATCTATAGAAGGTCCTGATTTTGACAGGGATCAATCTGAGCCATGGGATCAACATATAAAAGAGAAACTTACTCAGAAATGTTAAAATTAGATCATCAAGACAAAGAAGAAAATAAATCCTCGAGAGAGTGAAAAAGTAGTAGTGTGTCACAGTATAAACAGAAATGAATAAGGAACCTCTTCTACTTTCAATTATTGTGCCAAAAATAAAGAATTTTGTCTCAAAAACATCTGAAAGCCCTGTAGAAGCTTGTTGTACAAACTGTACACTTTCTTCTTTAATCATGACACAAACACCAATAAAATGGCACTTCAAAAATACTTGCTTTGTAATTTAGCACAATCAAGCCAGCTGAAGCAGAATGCAGTCAAGCAAAGGGATTCTGCAATTGACAGCTGGGACAGAGGGGCACAGAGGGAGGAGGGAAAAGGCTACATAAGGTCAGAGGACAAGTCTTCTCTTCCATGTACCCAGGCACACTTCACCTCACATACTTTACCAAGTGCCCTAACATGCAGCCAGCACATGAACATATTGGGCTCATTCACATCTAACCAGAAGGAACACATCCACTGCCACCAAAACAAACCTCATCTCTTCCTTCTGCTGAAGACGATCTCCTCATTAGCATGACAGTCAGACTGAAGGCCCACAGTCCCACATGTGCCACTGGCCGTTGTAAAGCAGCTCCAGATTCTCACAATGGGAAAGGGTTCGCCATTGCCAGTGAAGAGTCACTCTTCCTCCCTGTTTTTGCTCTAAGTCTGGCTAAAGCTCTATACTCTTGCACAGCCCTGCATAGAGTCCCAGGAAAGACTGTTCTCAAGCCACTGGTTTAGCAATTATTTCACTTGATCCAAGAGAGAGGCAAACAGGCATGCTCCTTTTTTTACTGGGGGCAGAGGTGGGAGGTTGAGCTGTTCTTCCAGCCTCCCTGCCTTAGGAGATATGCATATTCAGGATCTCCTCATGAAAATGTATTTTAGCTTTTATCTATATATTCCTCAGAAACAAAGAACTGCAGGAGAACCAGTTCTTGCTGTATACCAGCCCTGAAACTGCAGTGATAGTTACTGCAGAACTTTATATTAGCAGAGACCAAAGGGCAAATCCGTTGGTTTGACAGGGTGAGAACTGTAAAGCTAATGAAGCATTGTCTTCATATTCAGAGCAACAAACTACTATGGTTTTTTTCTGATTTATTACATATGGATTCATACTGAATTCACAACCAGCACTGGTTGGTTTACAGGTATTAAAAAAAAAAGGTAACACATACTTCACAAAACAAGGCATACCCAGAGGAACACATGAAACACTGACTCATCATCATTCCAGGCACCCAGCTCTGCCCTGCCAGCTAAATGTACCATTCCCCAGTCCTGTTTCTCATCACAGTATACTGAGCCAAACTGTTTCCTCCTTTGACATCTACCCTGCACAAGACCATCAGTTTCTTCCAAAAGGAAAAGGCTAAAATAAGATGCTTTTCCTTTTCTGTTCTACAACATCCTCTTCCTTTCTTGTTACAGAAGTTTCTCATGTGTGTTCTCATTCAATGCATTCACTTTTCTCTATATCCAATTCCAATTCTTTTCCAACCTCTTGTGTTATCCTAGATCCTTTACCTGAAAGTACAGACTTGCCATAACCTATCAACCTTAAACTCATTTAATCATTACTGCATTTTCCATTATTCTTCTTTCCATGCTTCTTAAAATGCCTGTCTGAAATGTCTCTCTTCCATTGTTATCTGTAGACCTTCAATAATAAATTTTTGGTTCAGCATATCATTCAGGTTCCCAAAACCCTCTTCCCAAACACAATTATTAAGAAAGACACTCAGCCTACATCTTCCTGTACCTAAAACATGTACAGTTGCTGCTGTGAAAAAATGTGAACTGCTATCCATGTTTCTACCATAGTGCCCTCTGCTAGTAAGTCTATGACCTTAAAACTTTTCCTGCACATTATTCTATTATTCTCTAAAATGTCTCTAGCTGCTTCCATCCTTTGTCATCTCATTTTCTCCCTCTACGCTTTATTTCCAGATATTTTAATGTGCAATTAGGGAGGCAGTAATTAAATTCAAACTGACAGCTCACAGAAGCATTCTGTTCAGTCCACATTAAAACCTTGGCTCCCATTTGTCACCCTGCCCACACACGTACTTCCATCTCCCCCCTTGGCTGCTGAGGGGATTCCACCATATTCCTAAGACTTCAGACTGAATTATACCATATGCATGATTTTATCACTGATCTCTAACATCATAGTACCCAAATTATTGCTATATAGGTAAATTGATTTACTCTCCCTAAAATACAACTATTCCTTACCTACCTACAAGTAAAAAAGTTTTACTCATCATGTCAATTGCTGCAAAGTTATTTCTGAGAAATTCAAAACCCCAATTCTGCCTCATTTTTAAAGTACTGGTGATTCCCCTAACCCATCACTCTCATCTTTTTCTATCTTTGTGACATGATGCAGCCCCCATAATTAACCAAACTGATGCCTTCAACTTCAACACCTTATCTTGGCTACAGTTTTTAATCCCTTAATGTGAGAAGGCACACCACTCATTTCCACTTACCTACAATTTTTTCAGAATCCATACTACTCCATAACCTTAAAGTCAATGAGGAGCATCACATACTTGCATTTTTTCCTACGCTAACACTTTGGCCAAGAAGCTTTCTCCTGCATCGACATCTATTTCTTTAAGGTTAACAAGAAGCACTGCTTACCAAACATCCTCTTCCCCAATATCCAGGCTACACGTACACTGACATTGCTTATCACTATTGCCATTTCTTTAGGCTTCTGGACAGTCTTTTCTTCTATGACTGCAAACACCTCACAAGCAGGGTGATTCCCAGTTATACCAGCTAGGCAGCCAAGTCCTCCAGTGCTCCTAGAAAATCATCTCACAGGAAGAAAAAGCATTTGATTACAGCATGCACAACCTGAGGCACTACAGCTCCTCCCTCCTCCTCAGCCTTGCACAGTGGCAGAGGTATCCAGTCAAAGTCAGCACAAGAAGCTTGCTACTGGCAATAGGGCTCCAGGTTCATTAACAGCCAATTCTTCACCTGAGGCAGGAATGTCACTTAAAAAAATAGTGTCATCATGAGAGAAACTGAATTCAGATGCTAGTCTACCCCTCTCCTGTTACTGAGTTTCCAAACAAGGAGAAAGAGACAGTGCTTTCCATCTCCTCCCTTTCTCAGCCTAAAATCTTAAACCATAGTTACGCAAAGTCAGTGGATGCTGTGCTTTCAGGAATAGCTACACCTCAGGCACTCGGGCATTTTAAAATACCAACATTTGTGAACAACTTGCATTCTAGGAATTTCATCTGTAAAGTGGAGATTACATTATATCACACAACTGAGTGATGAAAGCAATCAGTAACTGAAGTACTCAGACACTAGACTGCTAACTGCCCACAAAAAAAGCCCCAGAGCAATGGCAGATGTTGTCTTCTGATCAGGCTTGAATACCATACAGAGTGCATTAATCAAAGGAAAAGAGAAGGTGATAAGAACCATCTAAATAAACAAGAAGTTTTCATTCACTCCACTGAAGGCAAAGATCCTAGAGAAATAACACATAATTTTTTTAAAAATAATGCTCTGTTGTATTTACATTAGCATCCAAAATAAAGCTGTATCAAAAGAAAAATTTTTGTATGATTTTTTTCCAATGTTGTTCACATGCATGGGAATGCTTGAGACTTTACCTTTAAAGGTTACATCAAGATTCAGCTTTTCCAAAATATGTGTATTACCATGTCCACACTTAGGATTTCACATAAAAGTGCAAATATTCCTATTGCTGTTTGACAATCCAATTTTTTTACCACCTTTCTCATGCTTTCTTATTTTTAATGAGTCTTGTTTTGGAAAATAAACAAACAAAAAGCCCCCCCACAACCAAAACACACCACACAGACCTTCACAAAGCTCATCCACTCCACTCCACTGAAGTGTTTTGATAGTCTGGAGAAAACCCACAAGTTCCACGCCAGTCTGAGCACCCTCACTGTCCCCCATGCCATGGTGTGCTCAGAGTTGCTATTGATACACAGCAAAACCTTGGGAGGTCTCTGTGGAAGGAATCTGCTCTGACTACAGCTAATATCCTCTATCTGCACTTTCCCTCAAATATGTTTTTTCTGGAATGGATGACTAGAGGGTTTGACTCGGGAAACAATTGCTAGAACATCTGTACGCAGGCCAAGTATAAATGCTGAGAATTTCTCATCCTTAACATCTGAAAACTGTGACCTGACAAGCTATTTGAGCCTCACTTCAGACTATATGATTTCAATTTTTTAACTGTAAAAGCAGAAGGAAGATCTTTTTAAAACCTTCCTTCTCATGCCTATCACTTCCCTCAGGAGTGCAAACATTATAAAAATCAAGGAATTTATAAGATACAGATGGAAGAAAAAAAGTTTTTACCTTTTGCTGAACTAGCACAAGTTTGATATAAGTGTCTGCTAGGAGAAAGGTTCAACCAAAACACTTCCACACATTAGCAAATACTTTCAACTTGTGGACAGGATCAGCAGCCAGACTACAATACTTTATAGAAATACACCCCCTCTAAACCCAAGAAGGATCTCTATCCTAGAGGGTGAGATTAAAAGCATGTAAAATAGAATACTTAGATATAAAATACCCATCTCAATCAAGGAGAGATGGGTGGCTTCAAAGAGCAAATAACACGGCTCCCTAAAACTAAAATGTCTTGCTCAAGGATATACTAACTTGCCTGTACAAGCAAATATATGACTCAGCCTGTACATCCAGAAATTTAGCTTGCTTTACTCAAGTACGTTAGCACAAACATACAAGCTGAGTCAAGCAGGAATATGAAACTGAAGAGGAGTAAGTCAATCCAAAATCATCTATTACTTTTTTGACCAGACTGCTTCATGACCTTCAACATGACTGTTCCCACCCCAGCTTCAAAAAAATTATCCCACAATAGCATTCCAAGAAATCCATCAGGTGCTCAGAGACAAGAATATGAAGAGTATATTGAAAGGAAACATACAGCAAAAGCCAGAGGAAAAATTATCATCTAAATTCATTATGACTATAAATACCTAAAAAAACAAGAGTGAAGTTACAGATATTAAGCTTATTATCAAATATATCTAAGACTCCGCTTCATCATTTCCACAAATTTGCTGGAGGCCTGTTTCACCCACCAGTCTGTGAGGAATCTTCCCCAACTGTATACAAAACCATCCAATACAGTAGGTTCCCAAAAATCTCACATCTATTGGGCTCTTCTGAAGACTTTGATACACTGCTAGTTTCTTTGGAGAAAAAAAGCACATATGTTTATTGCTTTCTAGATTATCTCATCAGATATATCTAAAGGCATGTCACAAATGCACACAGCCTCCTAGCAGTTATCTCAACAGCTTTAAAAGCTTGGGCACCAATCCAGAAAGAATAGAGTCACAAGTATCACCTCATAAACCAGGCAAACAATTATCATTTACTTGATTCATCTTTTCTCATCTTTCTGAACTCTGACCTGAATTTCAGATACCTTCTTTGTGGAAGATGAGGGTATCACAAGCTTCAGGGTTTATTTTTCACCTTAATTTCAATCCTCTACAGAGCAGTAAGCTGTGTTAGTGGTAAGTTTATATTTGTAAGAGGCTTTAACTATGTAAAGTGACATTAATCCTATTATGTCACTCAGAGACCACTTTTGCAGTGCTTTAGGTTGATTCAAAAAGGAAGATGAGTGACTGTTGTCACATCACTCAAATTTTTTCTTACCCTGCTCCCCCTCCATGCTCATCACTTCCCAACACCACAGGAGTAACCTAGACAGTTTCTTAAGGACAGAATTAAAGATAATTAAATGCTCTAGGAAATGCAATTGTTAAAGTATCTTACCAATGCAGGCCATTGAATTTGTTTGATCTTTGATCCCTGAGTCTGGCTTGGGTCCTTTCTTTTTGCCCAGACCAGCTGGTACTCCACCAAGAAGGCTGCAAAATCTTCATAAACTTTAACCCATTCTCGCTTTTCCCATTCAAGGTCATCAAATTCCACATATACCTGGGGAAATTTAAGAAAGGAAAGGACACACATTATTGCATATACACAGCACGTGTTCATCTACATACACTTTCCAGTGCATACAAGATATTTTTTATTACCCATTTTAATGCTATGGCTTTGAAATTAAATATTCAGCTCCTACACCACAGAAGACAGTTTTCTTAGCAGTGCATTTGTGGTGAAGAGAGGAGACTTACATTTACTAAAATATTACCACAAACACTGGGTGCCTTATCTCATGAAGAAAAAGCATTACACTAAGTATTTAATAGTAGCATTCAAGTAATACATACAGCTATCTACATAATCACTAAGTTTTACAAATACTTCTCATTTTCAGTTCAAATATATGTCATGTAATACAAACCAACCAATGAAATGGTTTCAAGGGAAAAATAAAAAGTCAATTGGAACAGCACCAGAAAGGATATCCTGAGCCTGCAGACCTTGCTACTACAAGCAAGTCAAACAAACAGCAGCTCACAGAAGCAGCTCCGTTTCCTCCTGCAATTCAACTCAAAAAACCAAACAAGAAACAATACCACCCCATTTTGTTTCCAGCTTGGTTAATGTGGAGCCAGTTTGTAACTATTGGATCTCGTGCTATCCCTGTCCCTCCCCAATACAGAACAGCTGTACCTTCTCCCCTCAGCTGCACTCACTAAACCACTACCTTAAATTAAACACACCAAACCTTTTGTCTCCTCTTGTGCAGGGCAGAGGGATCTCAAAGCTATCCAAAAGCTATCTACGTTACCAAACACAACTCTGCTAAACCCATTACATTTCAAAAATACAGAATTTATTTTAAATTTTAAAATAACTTAAAGTAATGCATTGTTCTCTTTTATCAATTATGAGAAATTTCATAAGAAAAATCAGCTGGCAAAATACAAAAAAATGCCACTGCTTGTTACGCTAAGTGGAGAAGGAGGGAAGATGCTTTCCTACCCTTCTGAACTTCAGCCCTCAGCCACACCCAAGGCAATTTCCAAAACTGGAGTTTCTTCCTCTATTCTGCTTCTGAGAACTAAAAATCACCGTCACAGAAATATTCTTCTCTTTTAACTCTGGTTAATTTTAGGCCTACAACATACTTTCTTGTCTAGACTTTCTGTCTCACACTATCAAACGTGTACTACACAGTGTTCCTTCTCATCTTGTCCTTCTCCCTTCTGAGTACACAACTTAAATTTCCACCCAGGCACTTCTCACTCCCGTCCCCAAGCTCATCATCCCAGTTTTCCTGCACTGATACTTTTAACCTGTATTACTCCCACTTCATTCCCACTTTCCTTTTCCCTCTTTAAAGCATCAGATCAATAAAATCCTCATCTTCACTGTTCATTACTACAGCAACTACCTCTTATTCTAACAAAGTAGAAATCAGCAGCAGAAACTCTTACCACTAAAAAACCCACTTGTTAATAATTTCACATCTAGATATTAATTCTAAAATATGTAATAAAGTTGCAGAATATTAATTTCTTAATCAAAATAGTTAAGAGGAACTGTTAACAGTAAACAGAGTAAACTTTAAAACACTGGCAGGAAAGCATATCATATCCCAAATCATTCTAGCAGCATTCATTATCTTGTATTTGCAGCTACTTTGAACCCTTCTAAAGAGCCATTTATTTGTAAATTTGGTAATTTGGTCATCTGATCAATTGTAAACACAACCTTTAATGACAGTACAGTTAAAAAGCATTCTCTAAAATTCACCTTCCTCCTGGCCTCTCCTCCTGCATATTTCACTCAATTATTTCAGACTGGTCAAATAATTTTGTTTTAGTATCTGCAAAGACACTTCACCTGGGTAGTCTGTAGCAAGGTGTTAAGAGGTTAAGCACCAGACCTCACACCAATCAGCAGCAGATTTTTATAAAAATAGGAGGCAAGGGGAATCAAGTGAATAAATATTTTTGAAAAACACAGATAAGTCTAAAGTAGAGTTAGCAGTTTAGAAACAGCCACACGAAAACATACTGTATCTTCTGGACACTGGCCAAAACTTGTGGTTAACTGTGATACAATCTAGTGTTTGTGTGCAAGTTTTGCACCCCAAATAAACCAAAATCCGGTACAGCGACAGTGGGAGTTACTGCTGAGCGATCTGCAGAGTCTCCTGGCACCATATAATTAGATCTTCAAAGGAGCAGTTCCAAGAAAAGTGGAGAATGGAGCATGGCACAGAGCCAGTCTGCCATTGCTCAGGGCACCATATTTCCCCCTTTAGTTCCATACACACAATACTTGGGAATCACTTCTGCCAGCTTCCACACTTTCAGCTTTCCATGCCAAGCCTATTAACTATCTGCTGGCTTTTTAAAGTTTATTTTTGAAAAGCAGAAGCAAGAGAGAAAATGAAGCGCCCAGTCAGTGCCCATTCTGTTTGGCTGGGAAATTAATTTTTCTAAGGCAACAGTAAAGCCTCTGAAGAATAGAGGCTTCCCCTTTCTCTGCACACTGACCTCCCACACAGAGACGAGCACTATCTCAAACAGCACAATTTATGAAAGGGAGTAAGAAGGGAAAAAGATGAGGAAAGGGAAAAGAAGCAATCCAGCAACCTACGCCAACAAAACAAAATATAGAGCCAATGTTAGACCCTCTAAGGAGTGCAAAGTCTAAAAATATTTAATCTTTTTCGCTCCACTGACAGAATGCTATACAGCAAGAAACTCTTATGACATTTGCCTCCCTAAGAATGAATGTTGATTTTGAGAATTTTCAGCCAAATTTTGCTTCCTTGCCTTGTCAGCTATTTGTGAGTAGATATTATGCTTGTGTTCCCAGAGTAGCTGAAGTCTTCTCACCACGTATGCATTCTCTTGAATAAAAAGGAGAAATTCCCACTGGAATGATATTATATTTATAATTGGCATTAATGTGCTAATTTTGTAACTCATTGCTATTTTCCAACAGGAAGCAGCATAAGCTTTAGCAAGCTTTTCCAAGTAAAGCAAGACAACAAATTTATTTCCAATGAAGTCAGCCAAGCAATTGCAACAAAATATTGTTATTTCAAAGCCCAAACACAACAACCATGGTGAAATTCTCTACATGCAGCACTGATTGAGAGTTTTCCAGCCATTTCTGCTCCAAATAAATAAACCCAAATTCTGAAACCCTTTAGAACTGTCACAAAAGCAATGCTGACCTCTAAAAAAAATTGACTTAAAATGTTTAAAAGCATAGTCTGTGCATCGTCCACTTTCTTAAACTACCCGAGTGCCTTGTTATTCAAGTTCTGTTTGCTCTCCTAAGGGAAGAGAGTACAGCTTCCCCTTTATCACCTGATGATTGTTAACAAAATGTTTATTTATAGGAAGAAAAAAATCCAAGCAACCTCTCTGAAGATTATTTCAATAGGGCCAAGAAAACACTACTTCTGTACAATATTAAATAGTCTTTTTTCAAATCCAGTTCGGCTACTGACTTCAAGATGAGCCTCAGAGTGCATCTCACTGGGTTTCACTCATAACACTTTAATATTACAACACAAACTATTATGCCATGTTCAATTATTACACATATATACTTTATAAGTAAATTGTAAATGTTGAGAACTCCAGACTTAGCTACTAAAAATTATCTGTGCAATTCAAACTTCTTAGTTATGCAACTTATGATAGACCTAGATGTCTTAGCATGCAATCAAGATTCAAAAAGTAGCTGTCAATTTTCCAAGCTTGTGATGTATGGTCAAGAGAATACACAAATGTAAACCTTGTACATAATTTAACAGAAATTTACTTAAAAACACACAACTGTAGAAAAGCATGTTTTGGTGGCAACAAATAGAATATTTTTCCAACAGGAGGCATGTCATCAAAGGAAAACAAAAATTTTCTGTTTGACACCTCCAAGTTATATAGAGTAACTTAAAGAAACAGAAACCACATTATAAGATGTCACAGAAAAATTCAAAATACAAGTCCAATTGAGTTCTTCCCTTTCCATATTCTCCAATGTTAAGTACAACCTGCGAATTTTCATTCTGGGGAACAAGCAGTCTATGGGATGTTTAAGAAAAGATTATTCTTGGCCCATTAACAAGAGTTCTGGGAGTTTCTTGTTTTTGAAGGAAAATCTACCTGCAGGAAAGAAAACCTAGGCAGCCAAGGGAGCAGGCAGCAATTCCTGCTGCTGCCACAGAGGAGGAGGGAGGCAGTGAGTCCAGGGATAGCACACTGAGCCACCCATGGCAGGGATGGGGGTTTGAAATTGCCAGGAATGTTTCTGGAGTTCTGAACACTGGACAACTCTTGACACCTTGCTCAGCTCTAATGTGCTTTCTCAGCATGGTACACAGTTGAAAATTCAAACAAACTATGCTAGACTCTGGAAAGCTTGTCCATCTCCTGGATGGAGATGGATGTGACTGCCAAGCATCTAGCTAGTATAAACTAAGGCTAGCTGTAAATACATAAGGAATGGAGACAGTAAGGTTGCTTTTATAAAACTTAACCTTCCCATCCTGTTCCAAATATCCTTGACTTCTCAGGTTTTTACAAATTGTTTCTTTCATAGAGATGGCATTACCCAGCAGTCAAGTCTTTCTAAATACATCTTAACCTAATCAAATGCAATCAAAGCACAAGTTACTATAAAGCAAAACAGCTTAACACAGGAAAATTACTACTCTGTTAAGCAAGTGCTACCCATTTCCACATGGAAAAGTGGTCAAATAGCAACCAAAAGCAGCAGTCGGGATTTTTCTTTAATAAAGGGCTTCAATGTTGCTTTTTGTCACCAAAATTTCCTCAGTCTTTCACATTAGCATTTCACAGTCACTCTACAATAAAAAGCAGTCATAAAAAGCATTTTAAAGTACATTGGCATTCCTCATATAGCCTGAAAGCAACTGAAACAGCTGAAATAATAGCATTAAATTGGTCTTTAACTAGCAAGTATTTTAGTATTAAAAGATGGGGTTTACTGCCTCCATCTAGTCTTAAAAATAGCCAGCATTTTTACTGCAGATCAGACTTGTTCATTCACTTATATTTGCAGTCAAGAAAGTACCTAGTTTGGATAAAAAGTCCTAAATGCACAGTGTATTTTTTAGTCAGGGTGAGTAGACACCCACAATACCATGGAAAGTCTCTAGAAGACCTGAAAATGTTCTTGACAAAACTGGTATTCCACAATTTAAGGAACATAATAGCTTGTCTCTGAAATGCAAGAGCCCTGCTTCTAACTCTCAATCACTAGGAATAAAAGCTGTAGAATCAGATGTTTTACAGACATAAACACGAAGCTCCTTAAAACATGGGACAAGTTAGTAGTGTGAGTTATTTTATGCTATTTCAGCTCTTAAAACATGAAATTGTTTGAACAAATATTCAAATCTGCACATCTATTTTGATTATTTGTGGAGTTTGCAAGAAGTAACAAATTTAAGGGCAGAAGATTTAATTTTCTACTAAATGAGAAGAGAAAGTCCTGCTACTTTCAGATGAGCTGTGGAAATCAAAGGGATGATTCCTCAAAGATTAAATCCTGTTTTGATATACCCTACTACCATGAAACAGCATGCTGATAATTCTGAAGTCTTAAATTCTGTTTATTCAAAAGAAAATGGAAGAGGTGTAGTTTACCAGCAGCAGTCCTCAATCATAAGCTGGAAAGCTGAAGTGTACAGAAAGAGGCTGGTTCATTATCTGCAGAGTATTATGTCTCTGTTGCTTCAGGATTCACAACTGCTTGGAAATCCCCTATTTTGTTTTTAGCACAAAATGATTCTAGGTCTGTCCAGCAGGAAAGCACCAAGACTTACTTCCTCCCACACATAACAGCACCCAGCTACAGCTCCTCTGAAATGCAAGGAGACAACCCCTCCAAAAGCACTATTCTCATTACTGAGGGAAGAATAAAATCTGCAGCCTCAGGATCATCTGCTCAAAATGTATAAAAGTACAGAGGAGGCTGTGTCATTGCTTGAGTCACACAGTGACAGACACACTCATGCTGAAGCCAAGCCAACCTGCTCTCCCAACAGGCTCCTGAGCAAATCAGAGGTACAGACTCGCTGGAAAACATCTCAAATATATGCCATGTGCAGAAGGGAACAGGGCCAGATGTAGAAAATCCATGCTCCAATAAACATGGATTTTCCAGGTAGCTTCCTTATATTAAGCCTTAAAACATAAATATCCTACAAATACAGAGAGGCCTCGAAACAAAAGCAAATATTTCTTTCCAGAAAACAGTCGTCTCAAGGTACATTACAGGGTAAGAAACAATCAGAATGTACAGTTTAATTTTCAAACCTTAATTCTGCATTCCCCAAAATGCATGCTTGAACACTGACAATAAAGTAGCCTCTGCAGAAGAAAAACGCAGGAAAAACATGGTTGCAAAACTGAAGAAAAATACCAGTATTATTGCAACAGCCTGCTGCAGTCTGTAACTTGGATTGCTAAGCAACCAGCACATCACGTAGAGCACGAAGTAGAGATTGCAGAGAAGATGACAGAATAAAAAAGCATCCTACTTGCAGGCCCCAATACCATCCTTGAAAATAAAGAAAACCATCTAACACAAGCATGTGACTTTCATTGCACAATTTAATATGCATATTCTGAACAGAAAGATGAAGGGAGAAAATATGATCTACGATTAAATGAAAGAGGGAAAAAATCCCATACTTCTCATATGTGAGTTTTAAATTAATTTCTCAAAAAAATACTTCCCTCTAATAAAACAATAATCTACAGGAGGGCCAACTTTTACTTTAGAAGCTATTTAAATCACTGTAAGTGTTTAAATTATTTGGCATACCTATTTTGCAAATCTTTTTCCAAATTCACAAACCAGGAATTAAATCATAACTCTACTGGACTTAACAAAGAAACCAAAGTAAAGTAGCCCCATTTGAAAGATGTTCTACATTACAGAAATTTACTGAATTACATATCCCAAGTGAGAAACAGAAGTGACTTACTATTTTAAGAAATCATAACGTATTGAATCATAACTAGGTAAAGTATGCACATCACACAAAAACCTCCTGGCCCTCCAGGCTTGAAGAAGCCTTTCAAATTCTTTTCACTATTACACAACTAGGAAACTTTTACTATACCTAAATTCCTAAATGATCATGCCTAAAACCAGTAGTTAAGATGCACACATACTATAGAAAGCCCACACATTCAATTTAAAAATAGATTTGTTTTCAAATCAGATGTGATTTTAAATAAGGTAAATGAAAAGCCAATTTATAAATTTTAGTGTTTTAGATTACTTGTTAATTAATCTGTGCTAATACTAACATTTGTAATATCACACTAAAAAGACCAACACTTGTCATTTAATAGGGAACCATTACTGCTAAGTTGGAATTTTTAGAAGATTATGCTGACTTTAAACTGTATATATCTGTCATTTAAAGATGTGACTAAAACCAACAAAAAATAACTATCAGACTATTTAAAATACTAAATATATAAATATTAATGGATTTAAGTAAAATTTTACAATGCAATGACTTACTAATGAAGACAAAGCTTGTCCACCAGGTCACCAGCAATCACAATGCACCATAGGAGGCTAAATTAAAGTGAATGGTGAGAGGAATAGGTCACCTCCTAGTCAGAATTCACCAATTGCTATTGTTCCTCATCCCCAGTCTGAGATAGAAGCAAGTCTGCCTCTCATGAGGCAAGAAACTTAACCAAACAACCTGGCTGTGGCTTCAGCTAGCAAGGTATGGCTGCAAAGCCACTCACGGGGAAACAGCTCAGCCTCAGGCCTCCTGAGAGTCTAAAGGCACAAAGCTGGCACTTGGGACATGCTCAGGACTGAGCAGGGAGCTACAGTTACTCGAGTTTTTCTGATGTCTCACTCCAGCTGAATAGCCAAACCTGAAGCACTCCTAAAGGGAATCAAGAGAAGTGCTTTAAGCACAGATTTTCTCTATTTCTACCAACACAATCCAATCAGCCATCCTCAACAGGTGAGGAGCCAAAACAGCCATCCTTCCAAGGCTCAAAGACTGACCCTAAGGACCTACAATACTTATCCGTATCTACCCAGACAGATTCAACCTGATTTATACGTTGCTAGAACAAGTGGTGTCCTCCCAAATCTGCAGTGCAGACACTGATTAAACACTATACTTTGGAACAGCAGTGAAGTGAAACAGAAGTGACACTGTAAAAGAAAAGCAAGGTTTTGAGATGAACTTTTGATACTCAAACTTTGGAATCCAGGCTAGGAAAGACCAAATGCCTCTCAGCTGCTCTGCATGCCCACATCATTCTCCAGACAGCAAGCCAAACAAACCAGGAGTGGGCTCACAAACAATTTCCTTTTTGTCAGATAAAGCCAGAGATATCAAAAAGACACAAGCAAATCATTTACATGACAAATCACCAGAGGAAGCTGGCCGGTAGATTTTGTTTGTACTAGAGACATTTTCTCAAGGCCTAGCTCATATCAACAGCAAAAATTCCAGCAGACAAACTCACTCAATTCATTGCTTTCTTTGGTCATCTTACAGGAATTAAGAGAACTATGGAGGACTATTCCAAGAGTAACCACGAAACCAAGAGAAAAATTGAGCAACCAAAGAGACATATTGGCATTTTTATAAATTATTGTCAATTACAAAATGGCAATTTTCTCTATTCTGACAACAACACAGTATATTTGCTCTTGCAACCAAGACTGGTAACCTTAGGCAACAAGCCAAACAAACAAATCTCAGCAAGCAGATGAGAAAATAGCAGTAATAGTAACAATAATCATAATCTTCTGAAGCAAGAAAAAAAAGTTAGTGAAATATTTATCTACTTCATTGATCATCTGCTAAAATCTTTGTGGAGATTTTTTTCCAGGCCTTTTTTCCATTATAAGAGGACTAGAATATTTGAGTAGGGAAGTCAGTGTACCATATCAATTACTTTAAACCTTTATATCTTATTGGAGAAGAACATATTACAGTTTTACCAGTAATTTGCTGTTCTCTTTCCTCCAATTCACATGCTACCTACAACCACACTGCAAACTGGTCCTGGTTTCTCCTGGTCCTGACAAAACCACCTCTAAGCAGAACAATAAAGACAAACAGTTTCTAAATTCTTCCTAGCTAAGATTCAGAGATATTTGGCTGTTTTGTTCAAGTTCAAAATTTTTTAGAAATCTGAATAATTAAAGTCTTCTCTTGTAGTGTTGTGACTACATTCAGTGCCATCTCACAAGCAGAATTACTCTTTTGTTGTTTAAGAGTCAACTTCATGTGACCACTCCAGCCTCTGAGTTTCAACCTCCCGTACAAGTCATCTTTCAATATTGCATCTGTTTCCTTCACACTGGAAAGTCATCACTCACTCAAAAAGACTCCCATATAACTTTTCTGATGTAACTAAAAACTTGAACACACCTGCTAACAAAATATTCATAAACAAAACTTATCCAGGTCTACTTCTATCCTATAGGTTAAGTGCAGCATAAAACAGAAAATTAAGATCTGTACTCAAGAGGTTGAATCATCAAAGGATTAACATATAGACTTGTAAGGTCTATACGATCTTCCTTTATTTTTCCATCTGACACCAAACTGCAAGGCTAGACTTCACAGAGAAGAACTGGGTCATTACAGTTCATAGTTCAATAGTGCATAAATGTCCACAAACTGGGATCAGAGTTCATTCAACTCTGAACTGAGATATCTCCAACTATTACTAAAAGGCCAGAGGAGATTAAGAGCAGGGCTGGTGGCACATGTGAGCAAACATGACATCAGGAAACAGCCTGCCAAAGTTAAGCAACATTTTGGGAGCAGGAGAGGAAATGTAACCACAGCTTCCTGGGGTTTTGGACGGTCTTAATCCACATCCTCAATCTCCTCTTTTCTATAATGGCTACTTCTGAGTCACAGGTATCTAAATGTCTGAGCAAAAAAATAACACTTCTCTAAATAATAGGTGAACTATACAGAAATACAGCAGCATGATAAGTAATTGAGGAAATCATCTTTTCCATTTCAGTCTTAAGGAGATGGCTTACATCAGAATGAAGACAATGTGGACAGTCTGGTCCCAAATAAATAAAGCACTTCTCTTTTGTCAATGTATTTCAAGCCTTTTAATAGTAATTTGCTTGTGTTTGACTTTTTGATAAAAAAAAAATACTCAAATCAAAAACTTCAGTCACTGATACTGAGCTGGGAGGTTCTGCCCTCACTCCATGACAGCAAGCAAGTCACAATGTCTGTGCTTCACATCCATCCTCTAGACAAGACTACAATCACTGGAGCCCAGCATTGCCTCCTCTGACCACAGATTCCTTGGGAACTGAGATGATGTTTACATGACACTGAATGTATTGCAGATTAAATGTCAGTGGGTTTTCAGGTGCAGCTGAGGTGTTACACGACAAATCGTGCTGGATCATAGAATTACAAAGACAAGCAGCTCCTCTGAACAATCCCCACTTTGTTGTTGCAGCTGCTAAGGCTACAGCACAGGAAGAATGGCTTCAAATAAACAGAATTACTGATGTGGAAAAGCTTCAGGAAAACCGGGGTGAAAAGCACTGAAAGTTACAGAAATCATTCACGATATCTACATGAAAACTCTTCTTCAGTGTGTTTGTCTACTAGTGTTTTTTCAGAAGAGAGACTTTTGCTCTGTCACCTAACAACACTTTTTGTCTTTCAATAAAATTTCTCAAAAATGTGAGGTCATTTAACCTTTTACATATTGAGTATTAACTAACTTATTTCAGTATCACAATTGTCCAAACTACAGAGATATGTTTGATTTTTAACTTATTTGCATGATTGTTTTAAAGCTTTCAGAATAACTTTTTGTTAATCAGAAATTGTCCTAGAAATATACAATGTACTTCAACGCAAAAAATGTGAAGGCAAGGAAATATTATGCATTTTCAGTTCTCCTAGTAATTCCTTTCAAAGATCTTTTCAAAGGAGGAACAATAGATCCATTGATAAGACCAAAAGAACAACAGGTCCCACAGACAACACAATCAAACCCTTCGTGCTCAAGGCCAGAAGTAAAGACATAAGAACAAAATATTGGCAATGAGTATACATCAAAAGATGCCTAATGAAGCCAATTAATCACCTTAATTACTGCATTAGCCATCTCTGGGCAACTTAATAGCGAAAAAGTCACACTTCTTGTCACAACAGTAAGGATAATATTTTTGAATAAACAGCTTTTTAAAGAAGATTGTGATTATAATTTTTTTTTAAGTTTGTTTATGCACAATGGTTTTATTGACTGTAACTATAAGGACTGTGACTGGGTTTAAAAAAAAAAAAAAGTCCTCCCTGCAATTGAAAATGCTGCACAGAAGAGAATAAGAAAACATTAATTCAGAACTGTACATAATTTTCTCACCATCTGTTCAAATTTCTGGAACAAAACAAGGTTTACTGTATGTCCAAGACAGCTTTTAATGCTAGAAGTTATACACACAATAAATGTACCACAAAACGAGGACTGGTACTCTCTACTTCCTCTTTTCTCCCCTTTATTGCCCCACTATGATCTTGCTTATTTAAAATTAAGACAGTTTTTTGTATCCTCTGAATCAACCATTTCTATACACAAAGAAAGCAGGACAACTTCCTCCAAGTTTCCAGCTCCCATCTCTATTTGCAAGTTTATTTTCTGAAGAGCTCCTTGAATTCCAATAATCACACTCAGAGTCTTTAAAAAAATATATATGAATGTAACTAAGTCCTTTCTTGTAACAAATGTTAGCACAACTTTATCTATTCCAAGCTCTCCGAGTCAGAAAACATCTTGAAAACAAACAAAACCATCCCACAAACTGCAATTGATTGTGTACCTACAGTCATACAGAATACAAACAAGACTTTTGGAAAGACATCAGGAAATTAGGTAGGGCCTTTGTAACCTCCGGAGGTAACTGAAGCAACCCCAGCCTTCCTGCAGTGAAGAATTTGACGATTTTACTGTATTATGATAAATCAGTGCAAGAGAAGACAGAGCATAGTCACATCATGCTTGTTCCCATTCCCCTAGGGAATGAGCAATAAAATCACTGTTCAAGTTAAGGGACTCCAGTGTTCCCTTCAGGAGAATGAACACACTCTAAGATGGTATTTTCAACTACAGTCATCAGCTGCAGAACTATTTGTGGTATCAGATAACTGCAGTTTTCACTGATAGTGATAAAGGAGCTCATCTGTTTTCAAAACATATCAGGGAATGACAACTGATGTTTCTACCTTGCTTTACAAAACGCCTTCCGCTTCTCTCTATAAACTGTTTAAAGTCTGGATGTTATTTCCAACAGTCAGTCTCATTTCCCTGTGAATTGTATGCAAAATATACCTGCTGCAATCAACTTACTGTGCATAAGAAAGGAACAATTACTCATGTGATAAAGTCCATTTAGCAATCAAGAGAAAAATGCAAAACAGAGGTCTGTCTCCTGCAGTCAACAAACATTAACACTGCAATAAACTAAAGGAATATGCAATAAATACTTTTGAAAGTAATGTTCATTATTGAATTCCTTACAGCTTCTTGGTTCAGTTATGTCACTGTGATAAACTCACATATCATAATTATGAAGAGTTTTAAGCACAGCCAAGACCTGCAATCTTGCAACTTTAATACACTTTGAGTAGACAACAGTTGCCAGCATTTCAGACAAGCACATATACCAGTATTTTTATTCAGTATATCTATGAAAATTAAGATGGAGATGGCCAAGGGGAGAAAAAAGTGAGTTTTTTCTCCCATGCATTTCACTTCCCTCAAAACCAGTAAGATCAAGAGCCTTTACTCCTCAGTCATTGCATTTAAAAAAAAATGGAATGCCACAGCTAAAACCTATTTTCTTAAGTCTCCCTCTCGGGGTGGGAAGGAAATCACCACTGATGAACCAGACAAACAAATATTTCACCCACTCAGGGAATCAGTTCAGTTCTACCATCTCCCACTACCTCATGTTTAGATCAGGAAATGAAGGCTGAATAAACAAGACTCAGAACATTAAATGTGCTGCACATAAGCAAGGACAGCTTTGCTAGTTTTGCTTATAAAAAGTAATCAGAATATTAGTTATATCCCAAAAAAAACTTCATCTGATTTGGTACATGGATTATTAGATAAAATGAGCTGCCAAAGAATTTTGGCAGAATTTCATGGGAATCATAAAATAGAGACATACCTGACAAGTTCCATAGCACTGGAAAAATTAAGTGTTCTTGAGCACTGAGAGCAAAGGGCAAAGATTTCCAGGCTTTGTAATGTATGTATCTTCTCTTACCATCACATCCCTTCCCTCCTAATACTCGTGGGGGGAAGGGAACAACAACAACACAAAAAAAAACCCACAACATATTTTCACAGGATACATTTTACCCAAGAGTCCACAATAGCACCACTGGTTGTCAAGACTACCCCTTGCTCTCAATACAATCTATTTCCCTAACATGTTTTCTGCACCCAAAAATGATAATAAAAACCTTACAAACTTCACCCAGTCAAAATCTTTTTAAAAGCACACATGTATATAGAGTATCTAATGCCAAGACAAGCTCAGTCCTCTTACAATTATTTGGTTTTTAAATTTACAACTAGAACTAGACAACTTAGTAATTGTATTGTTCTCATTTTAAGCCTCTAATCCTTTAAATAATTATTCTTTCCACATGCATCACACTGAAAAACAATTGTAGAGGTCTGAGGAAAGCCAGCACCTGCAGGAAAGGGTTTAATCTGGCAACTGCTGGTGTTGTTGAGTTATTCAACACATAAATCTCTTATTAGGTCCCACCTCTTTCCTGTAGTTCTAACCGTTGGAGTTTGAGAAAACAGACCTCGTTTCATGCTGAACTCCCACCACTAAGCAGCTGAATCTCCTACACTGCTTAGGATACTGTTCGTGAGAGCAGACTTCACATGGAGTCATGCAACATCCTGTTCCAAGCCAAATGCTCCAGATGGGATATGTTTCACTGCTGCCTCCCCCTCCCCAGCCCATTTCAGCTTGTTCTTTTTTCTTTGAAAGCATTTATCCCAAACTGGTGCTATAACAGCATGCTAGAACTGACCTTTTAAGAAAAACACAGACAAACCAAAACTTACTTAAAATCCAAATGTCTTTACTACAAAAAGAAAAAACCTACACCACTTACATTATCAAAATATTTCCATTAGCTAACCAATTAGCAAAATGATGCATATAAGAAAATAAATTACTTGATGCAGCTCTATACTGCAGGAAAATCTGCCTTGTTTCAAAAAGTTTTCTAATCATTTAAAAGCTCAACATTGTTACGCACGTTACTAATCTAATGGAGGTTCTCATCAACATAAGGAAAAAACTGTCTAGTCTGCTGATCACTCTGAATGCTGGCAATTTCTCAAACATCTGCTAAAGGTCAGATTTCCACTGCATGGAACCAATCAATGAAGCTACACAACAGTCCCAGCGCCATTGGAAGTGCCAAACAAAGACCACTGTTTTACATAAGCAAAGAAACTCAGCCTGAAATCTTCCAAAACACTACCAGCAAAGTCCTCGCTCCCATCACCACACAGTACTTGTCTACCTGGCAGTGGCTGCTAAGATTTATTCTGGTTTTGCTTTGTAGAGCAGAACAGAGTTACTTAATGCCAGCCCATTTTTCCACACTGTTAAATAGCAGGCAGCTGATACCACATACAGAGAAACATTATGGAGGGGGGAAAAAACGGGGGCTTTACTTAAAAGTTAATCAACATAAAAACAAAGTTTCAGAAAACTGAATATTGACATAATTGGTGCCTTTGTTTCTACTCAGTGACTTCAAGAATACCCCCCCCACCAAGTTCTAAAAAACAGATCTCAAAGTTAAAAAGCAGTCTGAAATCATTAAGTTCTGCCCTAAAATCCTTACTAAGCAACCTCAGAAATATAATCGAAATATGCTAGCAGATTAGGGAATTGTAGGCTCCTGCTAAAAACAACATGCTTTTTATTTCAACAGCTTATCACAGGTCATAAAACCAGTGCTTTAGCAAGAGTCCACACAGAAGAAATAGGTGATCAATTCCAACACTGCTGAAAAGGTGAGCTTGTTCTATTTTTACACATGTTATTTTTATATATGGGTAATCTGGCACTGATTTACAAGTAAAGACTTCTGCACACAGAAGAGAAGGGCCAGTAACAAAGCAATCTGACAGAACTCAGGGCATTATTTTATGTTAATTATGCGTCACTAAGTGATCTTCAAACCACAAATTTAGGATTCTTTTCTAAAATAAGCCTAGTGGTGCTCAGTTAGCTCCTGACCCCCAGTCCTCCTTGTCACAGCTGGGACAGACCTACCAAATGGGCCAAAGGCCACTGCCAGAGGGGCACCACACTCCTTACAGAGGGAGTGCTCCCTTGGCAAAGCCCAACAGAAGCACCATGCAGGAATCAGGAGCATCGTGGGTGGGAGGAGATGTGGTCCTGTGTGAAAGGAGAGGGCTGTGCAGCAGACACATACAGTGGGGCATGGGAAAAGGGACCAGCACTCCCGCAGCAAAACCAGCCCCACTGGAAAGGGCTGTTCAACAGCACAAACAGCAAAACAATGGAAGTACAGGTTGCTTCTACAGACACCTACCAGAAAGTTTTAATGGTGTGATAAAACTTGGTATTATCCAAGACACAAAAATGAAATTATTAAAATTGAATTTAAATACATCTCTCAGATAAATGCCTCTGTTGGTCTGGGTTTTTTTTAATTATTGCCTTATTAAAGCTGAATAGCAGTAGGACATGGGAATATTTCAAGGAGACGGTTATCTCTCTATATTACATCCACTTATTCTTTGAAAAATGCATTCAGCTCCTTTGATCAACCTTTTTTCCTGAGTGTTTCCTGTCTGATCTAGCTGCTAGTGTCAGGGCTGATCCCATTTTTGTGGGACACTTAGGGGTACAGAGTTTTGTCACATTTCAAAAAATAGAAGGCAGCCCCAGAAAGGCCTATCAGTATCCAGCTGTCTCCTGACTTTCAACCATTCACCAATACTCCATGCAAGAGAAGCCATGAAAATGAACAAGCATCTGTGAGAGATGTTTCAGGGAAGAGTACAAGGAACAACAAGTCTCTGTCATGCTCTGTGTTTCTTGCAGCAGATCTGTACAAGTCCCCATTATAAAGGGATTTCTTCAAATTATATTTAGCAGTATTATCACCCATAAGCGAAGATGCAGCAATACACATACCAAAGGCAAATCTTTGTAAGGACCACAGATCAGTGACAGCTTGCAGAATTTGGATGATTTTATATGTAAGCATTAGCAACTGCATGTATATACTTGAGAATAGATTTTATTTTTTAAAATATTGTATTCAAGAAGCAGCCTGTCCAGATGGGAATGTAGAATATATATATATATATATATATATATATATATATATGAACCCAAAGTACTTACATTCGTTCACATCTCCACACACGTGTGTGGAAGAATATTGGTCTGGCATTCCTATTACTTGCACTTCCACAGAAGGCAGGACAAGGCATGCTTAACTCTCGCTTCTGAAATCCAATTGTTTTAGTAAGAGTCAGCAGAACTTACTTTTGGGAAAGATACTGAAGAGGGTTAATTCCTCCAGTTTTCCAGGACATGAATGTCCACCTCTGCCTCAGAGAGGGCGCCAGTTTCCAGGGACTGTCTGATGACACGGTATTACCCCACAAAGCAGTAAATTCAGTGCCTGATAAATGTAAACTGCACATGCAGAGTGCACCTACACTACCTTTACTGACTGAGTGTACAGCTTGGACATTATCCAACAAAAGAGGAAGAGGGATGTTAGAGGAGAGCTGGAGGATCTGTAAGCCCAGTTTTATGAGTGCAGGCCAACTGCCAAAGCATTTACTTTGAACTCTGCGTTACCGTGGCTACGACAGCTTAAACCCAGCTCAAGTACATCTGCTCTGCACTGCAGTGCACACAGACTCTGCTCTGCTTTACTCTCATGCAACTCACTCACGCCGCTCCTAGACAATCCACTGAGAAGCAAATTATTTTTGTAGGCAGTAACAACCCTCAGTGACACACCTAAGTCACAATGTAACCTTGCACCTCAATTAAGTAGAGAGAAAAGGGGGGGAATGCTGCCTAAATGCTGCTTCCACAAGATCTGGATAGTCAATAACTAAGGCATGGAAAGCCCAAGTAGGTCACCATTAGATATCCACTAACCTAGAATCAAATAGTTGGGAAGGAGGTTCAGTACTTAAATCCAAGATTTAAAGCATCTAGTCGTGCATAACTGTGGCTATCCCCTACAGAATTACAGCACTTATTCATCCTGTACTGAATGGATTTTTTAAAAAGAATTTCGCAAAAGTTCACTAGTTCAGAGGATATAAAAAGTTCTTTAAATATGTGCCACCAGAATTGCTCCTCAGATCATCTCCATGCATGTATATTTAAGATTAGTATCTTACAGTTTATTAAGTGAAATAGAGAAAATTTTAGATTTATCAGTAATTTTCTCCCATGGTTCTTGAGAAAATGAAGAATAATGCTCTCCAGAGAACCTTTTAAAACAACTGCCCTTTTTCCACAACAGCTGCCATTTACTTACACTCTCAAAAGGATGGATGCCATAGGCTGCCTCTCAGCAAAGAATAACTTACTTTGCTTTCATCCTTTCTCAAAGTCATCATCTATATCCCTACTGATAGGAAGCCACTTTCTCCCCTGGGGGCAATTGGCTTCATTCCCAGTAGCAAAAACAGAAGGCAAGTAGTGACCATCTTTGTTCAGGCAGTTGTGACTTCAGTCAGACTGAAAAATGAGAAGTTGCAAGCACAATGGAGGGAAACGCACTTTTAGGATACTTTTGCTAAAAATTAATCTCAGTCCTAAACATCCTCAGAGCTGCTGCATCTGAATTCCTCAACAAGATGGACACACAGAAAGGGGAAATAGATATGTACTTGAAGCAGGGGGGAGGGGGGAAGCCAGGAAGAGAAAATTCAGGAGTTCATAAAGTATCACGAATGAAAATAAACTGCAGGTCTTGTTGCCCTGAGTGAGGCAAAGCAGCTGTAAATCCGTTTGAATCTGCTCTGCATTCTCCAGTTGCTTTGTAGCTGCAGAATGCATAAAACAGCTATCACATGCCAGTCAACCTGACCCTCTGACCGTTAGAAGTCCACTTTATTTAACACAGATTCACTCCTTAAAGATTTCCTTTTGCATGAACACCGGATAAGAATGCTGCCTACATGAAGTGTGAAAGATGGGTCAAACCAAAGAAATTGCCAGAAGAGAACTACATAAAGACTGAAGTCTTTTAGAATCAAAGGGAGCATTTTACTGGGGGAAGACTGTGGAAGACTGGGGGCTGGGGAAACACTGACACGTGGACAAAATGACAAAGACTTACAGAACAACCTTTAGACGTTTAAAATATCATTAATTGTGCTTACCATAATTAACTGCACAGACAGAAATGCAGACTTTAACAAGAGACACAGACAATTCCACTTTTTATCAAAATTTGTTTAAAAAAATGCTATGCAATTGTCTATGTAAAATACTATTAGGAGTTTATGGTTTTAGTATTCCAGTTGTTTGTGGACTCACATTCTTCCCCCCTCCTAAAATACCAATGAAACTCTCTGCTTTAACTTAGTAGGCCTTAAGATTTCACTGCAATGCACAAAACTACTAAGTGTGGCAAAGTAGTATTATTGTGCTGAGTTGAAAGAGCATTACCATTTCCTGACATTCTAGTTGTACTGACATTCTATTTTGTAGTCCTTATCTTTAATTGCATTCATATTGTTTTATATTGTTATTCTAGTGCAAAGTGAAATTAAAGCTAAAGACTGGTACACAATAATCTTAACTAGAGTTGTCAAGATGTTTTTATCTCACAGATGCCTGCAGGACTTTTGCACTTTAGTTTCATACCTTCTTGAAAATTCTGAGACGTATACAAGGCAGCCAGCTAGTTTAATGGGTTTTATTTCATTAAATATTCTTGTATGTAGCACTTGTGATACTCCCTCCTCTCCTCACTTGCAAGGACATGAATACTCAGTTATAAGAAAGCTTAATTGAAGTATCAAAATGAAATCAATTTAAAAAGCATAACTACACTCTGATCTGTGAGCACACAAACACTTAGATTCCTAGTTAAACTGTCAGCAAAGGCAGCAGTCTGTAAAGTTAATCAAGCATGTCATATAAAGTAACAATTAGAGCAATTTACTCCTCCAGAAGACAAAAGAGCAGAGTGAGAAAGAAAAAAGAAACAGAAGCCAAGGTCCCCAGACTACCAAGGAAACTAAGAGAAAGTCCACATTGCATGTCCAACAGCTGGGCAGAATCCAGAAGGCAGAACACTTGCTTGCAACACGAACACCAACAGATACAGCCGAACTGCCACCATACACATGGTGCCTCCTATTTCACTGGAGACAAAATGGGATTAGTGTAACATCATCTGCTTACACAGATCAGGAAATTAAATTATCACTCTGTATGGTACATACAGTACAAAGAATATTTTTACAACAGATGCACAAATGCAATAAATCCATGTTTATTGCAAGGAAAAAGTTTCACCATACCCAAGCTTGCAAATGCCAGATCTCATCACTGCTCTGGCATCATCATGTGATCAGTAATTCAGAGACTCTACAGGGCCAATAAATTATGCAAGTGACAAGTTAATCAACATCCAAGAGGTTCACCACAGCTGACATACACTATGTATCACTATGACATACCTGAAAACATTAGATCTTT
The DNA here is from genome assembly GCF_048771995.1 of Taeniopygia guttata. NCBI lineage: Eukaryota > Metazoa > Chordata > Aves > Passeriformes > Estrildidae > Taeniopygia > Taeniopygia guttata. The sequence goes on along the minus strand of NC_133031.1, from coordinate 7,332,661 downwards.
TAAGACATTTTTTGAATGAGTATAACTTCTGCATAGTATACCAAATTATACTCACAACCTATTAGTGATCAACTCCAAGAATTAGAGATCCACCCCCTGCAACCCAATGGCTGAAAGATCTCAGAGGCCTCTTAACCAGACTCTGACAGACTAAAAGAACAAACTTCAAGATGGCAACAGCTACTTCCTTGTACAGCTGCATTGGCTTTTCCACTTGAGTGCTTCATCCCCAGAAAACAAAGGGGAAGCACCCAAACAGCCCCAAGATGCCCTGTTTGGATGTCTTTCCAATTCACTGCTTTTCATCCTGTACGTGTGCAATACCTCAACATTTCTGGTATGGTGACAATTCCCTTATTCTAGAAATGCAAGCATATTCAGGATTATTTGACAGACAGGCAAAAGTATTGCAATTATCAATTCTGACAAGCAGGCTTCTTTTATTCTTACCTCCCAGAATTAGCATCTTTCCATATTCCTTAAATACCCAGGCAGCATTTGATAAGTTCTCAGAACAGCACCACATAAACCTACCAACTGTAATCATTGATTTCTTGTTTAATCCATCTATCAGCTGGCATTCCAGTACAATCTCACTGAAGAAATGGGCTGAGACAAAGGTCAGCTATATTTCAATGTGTGGGGAGGAAGAAAGGAAAAAATAAACAAGTCCCAGTAATTAACACTTCAAGGCTTTTTCTAGAGAACTTTACTCTGACGTTTGAAGTCTACCTTCCCAAACAGCATTCAACACTTGACACAAATAAAGGCACAAATGCAAATACTAAGTTATCCCATTGGCAACAATGAATGCTGCATTTGAAGGTTTGCCTGGCTTGTGTTTGTGCATAGCTCAAGCCTGACAAGCAGTATGGACAAATTCCAAGTCTTTAATTCTTACAGAAGTCCAATTAAATATTTAAATTTCCCTTCCACCTGCAAGACAAAGCACTGAAGAACTAACAAAAACAATGCTCTATAGAGAAGGGACTGTGCTCATTTTATTTTGTTTAGTTCTAAGTTTATACTACCATACATTGAAAAAATTAATTTATCATCACCTTGACAGCAAAGACTTCAGAAAGCATAAACAAATTTCATGAAATCTTCAATTTTGATTTGTAACTACATATCCTGAAGCCTCTCATGATGTTTCAATAGTAAAACTTGAGTTTCTACAACATTTTCACACTGGAAATTAAAATTATCAAGAAAATTTCTGGCAGTGCAATTGTGAACCACATTACCTCGGTGCACATATGCAAAAAAAAAAAATCTCAGTAAATAAAGAAAATGTCCAAAAAAAGTACATTCTCCACATCATATATATAAACTGCTTCAGGAATTTGATCTTGTTTCATTGCTTGTATTGAATAACTGTAGCTTATAAGGGACACATCTTTCATATCACTCACTGCCTTCTTACTGTTTTGGGTTTTTAGAACTTCCCCCCCCCCAGAATCAGAAGACAACTGTGCAGTTTCTTATGTTCCCAAATATACTTTCATTGTAGTACCCTGAATTCCCTAGGAGTTGTAAAATTGAGTTTCCTCCCATAACACATTCCAATATCTTACTACAATCCAAAGCCTCTTCCTCTCTTAGGCTGTGATCTCAGCTCCACGCCACTGTCCTGCAGCTTTATCCTGCCTGGACACTGGGGCTGTGACAGCACACACTGGGGGTTAAAAACATCCATGACTGCACAAACGTTTTGTGACCAAATTAAAGCATCAGCTGCTGAGCTCCCTCGGCCTTTGTATGCAAAGGGTTCATTTGGATTCTCATTCTCTTACTAAACATCAGTTTTCATTGAATTCTCTATGTCTTTAGTTACATAGTTTCATGCACCATATATGGCACTGTAAATGGTCAATGGACTCAAACATCACCAAGAAGGGGCAGAAAAACAAGGCAAAATTGTGGAAATGCTTAAGCTTCTATACCCCATCACAATTTTCTTTGCATCTGTCCTAATATCAGTCTGGAAGATAAAAAAAACCCCATACAACATATAGCTGAAATAAACTTATTAAAGCAAACTGCTGGAGACCTTTACCCTTGTAGAATATGGGTATATGTGCCCACCAACACAGTCCTCCAAAATTACCTGTAAGAGAAGCTGGTAGGGCTGGGGGAGAAGGAGCAGGGATAGTGAATCTAAATGTTACAGAAAAGAGGAAATTCTTGTCTATCAAGACAGATGTGCACAGCAAACCAGATCCTTCAAGTACAGATGGTTTTTCCCAATGAAGTCTAGAAACTTTCCCAGTTTTCTACTTTAATCATGGAGAGATGGAATGTTTCTTATTATACATAATAGTCTTAAAGCAGCAACACCAAACTATGTACACAACCTTACATCCAGTATCTACTACACTGATCAGTCCTTTCTTCAAACTGTGCTACTACAAATTGAAATGCCTGCAAAAATGGATAAAGAAAAGCGAACAATCTCAGTATTACAAGTTTAAATTCTTTCTTTTACTATATAACCATTTATCAGGACAGTGTATCTACTACCTGCTCCCATCTACCCATGTTAACATTTATAGAGCAGGAAATAATAGGGTTTCTCTGCATTCTTGACAATCTCTTGGCCAGACACCCATATACATTTAGAAAGGAGACCTTGAAAATTATATTTCTGCCAACTGAAGGTGGAAAAAAACCTCTTTTCTTCTCCTTAAGTGTATGACTATTGTACATATAATTAATCATTTTAAGGGGGATACCTAAGCAACAGTAACACAAAAATACACTAGGAAAAGAAGCTCCTGGGTGGATGGATGACTGTACCTGGCAGGGGAGGCACAAACTCACTTCAAATACCCTTCTTGAGAATAATACAACCACTGTAAAATAGCAAAAATCTATACAAAGTCATACACATCAGCAGTATTTTGAGCGTATTCTCCAATCTCTCACGGGCTCCTCTACCCAATAAAATTCAAGTCTGATTTTTCAAGGAGGCAAGAAGTCTTGCCAGCCAACAGCAACACTGATCCCACAAGGAATTCGAGCAATATCACATTCATCAGTGCTGTGGCACGTTGAGCTGACAGCTGCTGGGGGTCAGCTGGAACCAAGGGCCCCCGTGTGCTGCACCAACACTGGTCACAGAGGCATTTCCAAAGTGATCACAGTTGTCTTGACATACTGCCAAGAAAAAAACTGAGCGCAATAAAGGTAATGATTTAAACACTTTCTCAGGGAAGAAAAAAACTCAACAACAATAAACACCAAAATTCCAACTCCTACATATAGTATTGGAGTTTTTAAGTCTTTCAAGAAAGTAAATAAAAGACATCTTGTAAAAGCTAAAACATCAAACAGCTAGCTGCTGCCAGGTCACCTCCATGTATATATATACACACAAAACAAATCACTTCCTTCCCCCTTCAGACATAGCATTCTAAAACATTTTGAAATGGGTCAGCATGTTGTCTGGGAAAGCCAGAGACTCAAAAAGTAAGGAGAAACAGCAAACCTGGTAACCTGGCAAGCTTCCTTCTGCAAAAGGAAACTAAGTAGGAATACTGTACCTGCCCAGCAGTACTAGGTACACAAATACTACAGAGCTTGTTGATTTATCTGTGCACAAACATATTTTCATACAACTGGCAAGTCAGGACCTGCAGTGTAATTTAGCCCTTCCATGAGACTGCCAAAATGGCAAGAGCCAGGCATCAAATTTCTTCCAACAATTAAATGGGCCAGACAGAAACTACCAATCAACTCTCTCCCAGAGAACAAAAAAACCCCATAATAGCAATAGGTTTATGATGAAGAAATGGAATTTGCTATTAGAAGATAGCATTTTAAAGGCAGAACATCAATGCATTAATCTGCAAACTACTGTACCTAACGGCTGAAAGCAAAGTCTAAAAAGTGACTCTCCTGATTAATTTCATTTTCCTGCTGCTAAGAATCAACACCAGCATGCAACAGCAGTTGACAGGAAGAAAATATATCCCTACATGACCAGGAAAATATAGCTTATTTCTTAATTTTTAAGGAATTAAACACACTTTGGAAAGCTCATGCTAGAAGATGGAGTAATCAAGCAGTAATGAGAACTATGCTTTACATGTGAAAGGCAAGGTTTACATCAGGGAAGCAAGCTAAACCCACCATACTTGAATGAATATATTTCTGTAAAACTGCATATTCAAATGTTTTTTTGAAACTGGAAAGAATTGTATCATGTAGACATCACAGAAGAGGACTCAATATAGTAACACTATTTCCTTTTGAAAATGCTTGCCAACATTGAAAAGGTGAGAAAACACAGATCTACAAGTGAAGAACAATAAAAACAACTATAGTTTAAGGTTCATTAGGTTTTTTTACTCCCCTACCAATAGAACTTTGAAGATGTTTGCCACCAAATTTGTGAACAAAGCTGTCTTCTAGATAACCTCCAGGAAGCAGATCATAATTCCTTGTCAAAGTGAGTTTAAACTTCCTGAGTAACACAACAAAGAAGGCAACAACATAATTTTATTGCAGTAAAAAATATCCATTGCAGGCGGATTTTTCAGGTACACTTATACTGAATTCACATTCTACAATTATCTTTTAAAAATACATTAAATCATAAGGATGATTCTGCTGTTTCATTAAATCTACTTAAATATTGAAAGAAAAATTTGTATCTGCTTCATCTCTGCCAAAAGCATTTACACCACATTATAATCACCCCAAAGTTATGCTAAAGTAGTAACTCCAGTTTCAGTTATTAACTATGGATCCTACACATAACACATGTATGCATTCAAGCTGAGTTCAGGCAATTCTCCTCAGCAGCCTCCGTTAGGGGTCACACAAGCACTCTCCTGCCCTCAGCTCCCAGGCTCAGGCACAGAAGGGTCAAGGCAACCCACATGGGCCCCATGGCAAATAAAACTGAGCTGCACAAGCAGAGGGCAAATTGCCGATCTACAAATACAGAACATTTCTAAGCACAATTGTTATATTAAGTAACAGTTTTTTGCTCAAGTATCCATGCATGTGACTCTTACTTAGCAGCTTGGTCGTGTAGGAGACGGAAGCTAAAAATGCATCTGAAAGATCAGAAAGGCAACTCTCACTGCATCTGTTCTCAGTGCTTCCATCAGCACATTGTTTGGTTAGCACATACACGAAGACCATGTAGCCTCTCTCCAACCCCTCACCACAGGGAACTCACCAAAATAAGCTAGGAAGACAGTCTGAGACCCAGCTGAATAACTTCCAATATACAGTAGAGTATTTGTTGATATCATTCTTCGTTATGCCTCAATCTGTAATCCACTTTAGTAGTGTCTGCCAAAAACTACTCCTTCCACAACCAAGAGAAACAAAACTATTTAGGCTTTAAGCAAACAGATTCTGCCCCACACAAACCCAGCATTTCAAAAAAATCAGACTGTATCACTCTGCTTCATCCTGACAAGCAAAAGGCAGGCACTTCGGGCTGAAGAAAGAGAAGTTCAAAGACAACTTGAGAAATCTTAAGTGTGATTGCTACTTGGTCAAAAAATAATGCTGTAACCACAAACATCTTGCTGTACAAGGTCTGATAAACAAAACCAGTGAGGCTGTGCCAGAAGTAGTGAGATTACCTGGGCGTTTAACAGACACATAAGAGAAGTACACAATAGTTAAGCCAAGATCCACAACCAACACTGGGCTTTTCCCCTGACAGAATACAGGCCTCTCTAGAAGCAGCTGACCTACTCAAGGAATTACTCATTTGAGGGCCAGCAGGCTCAGAACACTTCTGTCTGTTTTATGAACCACAGGATCTGCCACAAAGAAGATTGGCTAATTTTTCAATCGCTCCACAACCATAAAATGTTGTTTACAATCAACCATTCCCACACCTGGACTGCTTTGGACAAGGTATTTGTCTCCCTGTTAACGTAACACTGACTTAACCCAGCTGCTTCTCAGAACAACTGTTTTCCACATACAATCAGGTAGAAGGATCCTCATATATTTATAAGTGGTTGTTTTCAAAACAGCCCATGTGAAACTCAGTAATCAGACTGAATGACTGTCAAGAAATGCAAAAGTGAATGTATTTCAGAAACAAATGTCTTCTCACTTTGTTCACCATTGAAAAACCACCTTACATTTGCTTTTTTTGAAAAAGGCTGATGCACCAATGCAACCCTTGTGATCAGTATCACGCATGCATATAACTGAATGCAAGCAATGAAGTCTATTTAGCCCTACCTGTGAGTGGCTTTGTAAGCTTAACAACAAATAGATTTGCATTTGAAATGTGTCCTGATGGAAATCTTTCACTTTCTGGAACACCACAACCGCTGCAGAAAATGATGGACTGAGACAGCCTGATTTAACTTTGTAATGCTGACCTACACGTCTCTACCAAAACCAAATCACAAATTACTCTGTTTTCTGACTATGGATGCTTCAGGCATCCTCGTGTCAAAGGATAACTACACCTACAGACTTTGCTACCAAAAAGACAGCTCATAAAATTTTGCGAGCTACTTAACCACAAAGACATGCAATAAGTGAACTATTTGAGTCTGTAAACCATACCACAGTTTTCCCTGGTTTTGCACCAAGTGAAAATTTGTTCAAAGGAGAGTTATTGCATTATCACCTAGTGTCCCCTGAGGAACAGCAAAGTACTGCGAATCGGAAATCTGTTGTAGTGATACCAGTATCTGCAACACCAAGAGACTGAAGCATTGTTCTGGCCATTAGATTACATTCTGTTCCCCAGAACAATCTAGCAAAGTTTGCTATCAAGCTCCCTGTTGGTTTGACAAAAGAACTGGTGAATCTTTCCCCAGTGAATTTTGATACTACAACTTAATATTAAACTGTTCTGCCTAGAAAATAAGAGGGGGGAGGAAAACAGAAGAATTATTGACATCCATCTGTCCATGAGATCAGACTCCTTATGCACTGTTGTTCTAATTTTCAATTGCCATGACTGCTAGAGAGAATTGGAGAGTACTGTAAAGATATTCAACCCTCTTGGAAGGTATCCAATTTATGTGGTTAGCATGGTGCGATGATGTGGAAACAGAAGATAATGTGGCCCACAGATCTTTGGCAGGCTTTAAAATATCATCTTTCATCATAAAATTACTCTATTTTAAGTGGGTGATTGAAAGGTACTAATAAGGCATTTGGGTTGATGTCTACTGCTGTGAAAAGAATTGCTGCATTTCTAGAAGAATTTAAAGATTCCTGGCTCTTTTTAATAGTTTCTCAAAGTCCTCTATACCTAGCACAGCAGTTATCTGCACATTGAGATCTGTCGGGGTAAGGCTAAAAACCAACTTGGATTAACCACCTGTTTTACTTCTCTCATAACACTCCTCATACTGGGGCCATAGCAGAGAACAAATGAACAAAGTTTTGGTTACCAGTCAACTTTAAGGGAACCATAAAAAACCTGCTTTAGAAGCTACACGCAGAAATCTGGTTTAAAACTTGTAAAAACAAGAGGCATTTAAAGATCCTCCTCTTCTGAAAGAGTATGAAGGAAAACAAAGATCTTGAGCAAGGTATATTCTAACTTGAGTCACTTAGGTGCACAGTTACTGCTCAAGACAGCACTGCAAACTTGAAAATCATCAGGCATTTCTTTCCCTTTCTTTTTTATTAACCTGTCTTCAGATGAGCTTCTTTTCCATCTCATCCCTATTACATGCAAAATGCATGAATATGAGTTTTCCCAGATTTCCTACCACCACAGGTCCCCCCAAGCCACAACCCCTAAGTGAGGGAATACCATTAGCCTCACACTGCCTTGTCTGAAAGCTCACAAAAGCCCTGATATAGGTAGAGGACTGGTATAGGTAAAGGTAAAGCTAGAAAAGCAGATTACATTTTTTGCTACACATCAAAATCTGAGGTATGGAGAGCTGTTGTACCAATTAAAGCTGCTCAAAGTAAAAAAGCAGCTGCATGCCCTGTTGCTGAATGAAATTGGTTTAGGTTAGGACACAAGCCACAAGTTAATGCCCTGCAAATCAGTACTAAAGACTTTCTTGCAAGCAATAACAAATACACAGCAACTGTAATACCGATGTCTGCAACACCAAAGCACATAAAATAGCACATGAGTGTTTTCTTGGCCTTAGCCAATGCAAGATACAACCTGCAATTAAGAGGTCTTTTACTCTTTTGTCCAGAATTCATAACACTGAAGGCTGATTGTCTCCCCTTAAAGCAAAGAGAATCCCTGATGGCAAAAAACTGATCATGGATGGCACCCATTAAAGGCATCAAATCACTGGTCATAAACCCCTTTCTACAGAATATCTTGATGCTTCTCCAAGTTCCAGTGATCTGGAATGGATATGCTGGTTATAGATATTTGGATTCAAGTTAAACAGGCTTTCTGGGACAATCTGAATGCTTTCATTTGTATAGTCCTTTGAGGTATCTTACCACAGAAGGCTCCCTAGCCTTCTGCATATGTTCCCTTAGAAATCTGCCTCTGAACTTAGAGCATCCTAATAAAAATATGGAGCAAGAGGAACAGTCTATAAAATCTCACTAAGGGAAGTGATTAGACCTTACTATTTTTTATCTATTTTAAGTGGCTTCCAAATATTCTGACCACTGACAGCATTCAGTGTATCATCTACAGAATACCTTAATGAAATTTAACTACTTTCAAATAGAGAAGCAAGGAAGTTTCACATTTTGCTGCTTTCTTGGGGGTCACCAGTGATACAGATATCTCTTCTGAAGAGAAAATGCCAAACCAGCACACTGCCACACACCCGGCAGCTGTTTCTAGCTGCTCACATAAAACTACATGAAACACCACTTGCTGTAGCCACAGTTTATTGGAACAAACCTTCCCAATATAAGACACAATGAGTTCACTCCAACACTCTGCCCAAGCACTGTACCACATACTGACAGCTTAAAGTGCCCTCTATGCCCTTGTGAAGCACCTAAAGACTTCACACACAGTCCTTCATGGCTACTCTCAATGACAACTTGCCAAACCTCTCATGTATAGGGCGTCCACCAGTATTTTGCATTGCTTCTGGGTATAAGAACAAAAATATTTTGAAATTTAAAAACCAAGCATCTTTCCAGTTGAATTAGTTTTCAAAATGCAAATAAGCAACTACATCAGTCACCTGAACACTAACATGAAAGTTATGACCAACTGGTTCCAAAGTTTTCAAAAGTCTTCCCCTCACAAGTTGCTTTTAACATGTTTACTAGGAAAATCTTCTAACTGAAATTACAACCTAAGCTTGTAGTGCTGTTGCTGTAACTGAAAACACAATGCCTTTTTTCTTTAAAGTCTGTTTGCAGGAGAAGCTATGAATAGGCACTTCCAAAGTCTCACTGACGGCTCAATTATAGTTTATGCTGTCATGAATTTGGCACAACAATATCTCCCATTCACTGCTATGTGAAGAGTTCACGCCTTCTCTGTCCCCAGGTCTTGAAAGAGATTGCTTACCAATAAAAGCAGTAGCAAAGCTGAAGCTAATCGAAACTGAAGAGATAACAGGCTAGCAGAGAGGTAATGAAAAAGAATGTACTAGCCAAGCAGTTTTGGTACATTATTCAATCTGCAAAAAAAGAGAAAACCGTGGCAAAATAAAACATTTTCCAAGCTCCAGTTCAGAGTTCATTGTTGTCTTACTTGTTTCCAATGTACAAGATATGAAAATTGTGGGTTTTTTCAGCAACGTACTGTCTCCTTAAATTATTCTTAAAACAAAACAAGATCACTTTACTAGATTCTCTTTTGTGAGGGAAAAAAAAAAAACAACAAAACAAAAAAACATAACCAAAGAGGTAGTCTCAAATTTTGAATTTGTGTTTGTGATTTACAAGTCTGAGATAAGGATTACACTGGAAATTCAGATTTCTTCCCTGAAACAGTCTTTTCTAAGTTACACAAATGATTTCTCTTCTTCCTGCCCTCTCCTCCCCCCACCATCTCTTGAGAACCGCCTGAAGGCAAATATAATTGGAACCTTGCACTCGCTGCAGACATGTCATGAACAAGAACATAATCCAGGGTCATCATCAGGCTAAAGGCAGCGCACTGCCCTGCCAGGCAAGCAGTGTCTGCATGATAAGCGTGCCTACAGCCAAGGCAAGCCCAGCAGACCTGAGACAGGGCAGCTCGCATTGTTCTCCAGCAAAATCTGTCCAGACTGCCTGCAAAACAACCCCGAGAGCTGTGAAAGCAATTGCACCCATTCCCCCACTCCCTGTTAGGAGGAAAATCGTAATGTCCTAAGGATTGAGGGGGGAGGGAAGGCTGAAAGCAAGGATCTGCTTACAGACAGAGAGTATCATTAACTATTAATAACAAAAAGGCTGCAATGCAGACAGCTTGAAATCTGGTACAGCTTACTAAATCACAACTGCATTTGAGACCATTATACTACAGTACACCAGTAATAGCTCCACAGTTCCCTTTTAGTGAAAAAATTCATACATTTATATGAAGACCACACAGCACATGTTTCCAGCAATACTGTACTTTTAATGCTGATAGCTGTTTGAAAATTCAAAAGGATTTCTTCTAGTTAAACATTTCATTTTAAAAGTAGGCCTTTCTAAAACAGGGTGTTTTATGCCAAACAAATTACAGATGCTATTTAATAAAGCATAAGATCTGAGTGTGCAGTAACATTGGGGAGGGAGATGAAATGCACATCATGCATACCTAACAAAGTTGCTTCACTAGGAAGAAATTATGATTAAGTTTCCTCTGGGAAAAGCCCTGTGAAAGCCAGCCTCTTCTGCCAAGACAGAGCAATTTCTTTGCACCTCACTTCAGAAAAACAGCAATCAGTAAGCAGTTCATGCTATAACTAATAATAAGCAGAGATACCGAGCGCCAGTTGGGGCTGGGAATGGTTTGCTTTGGTTTTTTTACTTTCCGTACCCTGGTGGCTTAGGTGGAACCCTCTATGCCCATAAACAAATCAATTTAGCCAATCCTACTTTTTCCCCATCCGAACAATTCAAAGAGTATTGATGTGACCTTTCAGGTGCACCCTTCCTTGGTGAAACAGAGTAACTGCTTTCCAGACTCACAGGAGGACAAAGGGCTAAAGGAAAACAGGGAAGACCATCTGCAGGGCAAAAGGTTGGATCCCACTAGTGCTATTGTCAGAGTATAGGATAGGCAATGCCAGGGTCTCAGAGCTGTGAGACGAGGAAAGAGCAAATTGGGATGAAAATGTCTGTGCTGAAGCAAAGTCAGGACACTCCAGGAAGGGGAGATGCAGCCATTGTAGTGCTCAAATTCCCCTATTTTTCTCACCACATTCCTCCTGCAGTTGGTTCACAGCACTGGAGCTGTGCAGTCCTGTGCCCCTGCTGTTACCCCCGGGCTCCACAGAGCCACAGGGAGCTAAAGGAGCCCAGCCCTGGGACTGGAACTCACCAGTTCCATACTCTCCTTTCTCAGCCAAGGCGGCTCTTGTAGTTTGGAATGTGTTGTCTATTTGATCACAGCAGGTCCTGGTCTGTCAAGCCCCTCAAAGTGGAGAAAGCTGCCCACCCAAATGGGTGTTTGATAAAGATGGAAAATTACAAGGTAAATGACCATTAACAGAAGATTTTTTTGTTATTTTCTTAAATTCACCAATTATTCAGAAATTTACAACATGGTTTCAAAGTAACTCATGTAAGAAATATGTTGAAGACACAAAAAACATGTAGAGGATTCATTACAAGAGCCATACCAAGAAAAGTCAGGATGGACAGCCAATCAGGACAGCTCTACAACAAAAAATGCAGATAGGAGGGTGGTTCACTTTGTAGAACAGAAGTAGATCGAGATATAGATTTGGAATCAACCACATCAAAAAGATACTAACAAGTGTTAGCTTGCTTCTTTCTGCCTTTTTTTTTTTTTTTTTTGTGGATTTGAATGTAGAAATTCACTATCTCTGGGAATAAAAGTAAAAACTCAAGGGAAAAAGTAAATGTTAATAAATATATATAAAAACCAAACAAAACTTCAAACAAACTCCCACAAAAACCCCTTCTTTCTCAGGCTGAGAAACCACCACAGCTTACTATCTTTTCTTTTTCCAGAAGAAAAACTGTCAACTTCTCCAAGTGCTTAAGATAGTATTGTTTTTTCCCTTATACTTGGAGTTAAGCATGCTGGTATCATTCCCACTGAGTTTGGAACCCATCAGGAGCCCAAGGCCCAACTTTCAGAGACACATGAGACCAGAAGACATCAATGATTCACAGCACCTTGCCATAGCAAGTAACAGTGAATACCAACTCCTTCAAAGAAACTCTGAAGAACATCAGATCAAAAACAACAAAATAATTTTACCCATTTTCTGAGATTGAAGCTAAAGTACTGCATCTATCTCAGAGGCTCACTTTTTTAGAAGCATGCCAAAAAAATGGAGGATGCAGAAGAGGACTGAAAATAGGCAGAAAATCCATTTAGTCACATATAATTGAATTATTAACAAAAATCTGACTAACTTGGAAAATATTACCAGGAAATTCTTCACAAAAAAAAAAAACACTACATAGTAATAGGCCACTATGACAAAGTCACAAATAGGGCACCTTCAAAATTTTCTTTTTCTTTTTTTTTTATTCTCTGCCTAAAATAATGAATAAATATTTCTTATCATCATTAAAATGTCTGCACAGCCAGCAGCTCCCAAGTCTTTTTACATAGATAGGTACTGAAGTTTCATAGAAACTTCTTTGGTATGTGATTCTCTTCTTTGCTGCTTGTGAAGGCAAAGTATATTTGCATAACCCAAACAAATCATCTGCTGAGAAGACAGTGATAATGCTGTCTGTGCTGCCAGGATCTGAGACCTTCTTGCATGACAAAATCCTAATGCTACACCAGACAGCTTTTCATCAGCAGAATGAAAATTAGCATTTATATCCCCAAGTAATTAATTATGCAGACTGGGCAACAGGAAGTTTCACAGCAAACATGTACATTCAATCTTCATGAAGTTTGAGCTCCAGTTTGGGGAAGACAGTGCCCAGATGAACTGAGGAACTGAGTTTCTTTCTAGAAGGCTGAAGAGCTCTTCCATTAGTTCTCAGCTATTCCAAGCACAGCTGACTGAAAACCAAGCCAAGCATACTAGCAATGATCATTGATGATTTGTATCTTTCACAAAGCTTTGTACTTAAACATTTGACACCTTATTCACTTGGAAATTCATCTGGTTTGCATTCAAAGCTTGCCTCTGGACAGCACTGGAGGATTCCAAGGTCTCATGGACTTTTCAATCTGTTAAGGCTAAGGTTCTCAAGAACTAAATGCAAGAATCACAAAAATGTTAGACAATTTTGGTATCAGGTGGCAGAGCAGTGAGAGGGGAAATCACAGGACTTGAAATTCAGCCTGTTGTGCTTCTCAGCAGGAATTCAATAGTATTTTAACAGCAACGATTAACCATTAACAAAAGACAATGGACTCACTACTAGGAACCTTCAAATCAAGCCTAAATGCCCTTTCTGGAAAATATACTTGCATTAAATGTGCTTTGAAAACCCAACTAAACAATCAACAATAAAGCTTCATACCGTCAATTATTCAAGAGATGATTCTTACTAGATTATCTAAATGGATTACTTTTATTGCCAGGAGTCCTGACACAATGGCTCAGAATTCCGCTGTGCTATATACTGAACTGACAAGTAAATAGCCATTTCTTATGTAAGAAACCTAGGTTTTCCTTTCTGTGATTAGTTTCATCAATAAACCAGAACAGGATTTACCAGCAATTGCCAAGTATACAGGATCTGCAGCTGCCTTGCATCTGGAGTGCAGCAATTCATTTGCCTAAGTAAACTCAAGAGTTTTGGTACTTAACTGGCAGCAGATTTATTAGCCCAGAGTGTAGCATTAGCAGAATCGACTCTGGAAGAAAGATGGGCAAAGACCAGCTAAGAAAACATTAGACACAAGTTGGTCAGAGTGATCTGTGAATGCAAACACAAGCAATACCTGAGCATTCAAACCTACAAGTTAGTGCAACCTAGGGCTTATCAGGATTCTCAGCCAATGCACAACAGGTTAAACTGTGAGAAGGACTGACACGAATAAACGATTATTATTTAGCACAGAAGATCATGAATCACTTCACAGTTTTGTTTTAGAGGGTTCTCTTTCACACAAAATACTAAGCTGGCTTCTGTCCCAATGCTTAGCAGCTACATTAGCGCCAGACAATGACTTGCCAGCACATCTAATGCCACCACAGTAAACACATTCTGCAACACAGACATCAAAATCCTTGCACCTGCACTTTCCAGAATGTAACATTCCTCATCCAATGCACTATGTGCCTAATGGAAGCTAAGAAGCTGCAGTAATAGTGGGGCTCATTAAAGAGACATTTACAATGGACAGAAATACCCAGCTGCCAGAGCAAGACATCATTCAGCAAATAATCTCTGCCCTCTCTGCTCTTATCCACAAGGGAAGCCTACAAAACTTATTTGGAAAAATGAGCCTAGGGACAAACTTCTACGAACACCAAAAACCATAAACTCAATAAAGTGTCATAAACCCAGTAATTTTACTCCCCTCTTCATGTTCCAAACGATCAACTTTTTTTTTTCTTTTTTTTTTTTTTCTGGAGAATAAACTTATTTTAGCAGATCTTTCACTCCCTCCACCCATCCCCTCAAACCCACTACTGCTTTTATCTCAAAGACTCAGATGACAAAAAGCATATCTATTTTTTTACCCACCAGCTACAGCAAAATATTTAATAATGGTTTCTCTACCTTTGAAACTTGGTTTGCCTATACTCTAATACAGTCACACAATAATGTCCATCTTTCAAGAGCTCCTATTTTTTCTTAACACGTTTGCTAAATCTAGATGTCCACCCTTCTGAGTAGCCCTTTTAACTGACAGCCTACTATATATACACATACCATAAGCACAGGATATAAAAGCTGCAGGTTCACCAAGGTTTTACCTTAAAAAGGCAGACTCCCTCCCATCATAAGGCATAAAAACTTAATTCTCTGAGCAGGGAATTGAAGAAAAGTAAAAATTTGGTTTAGTTGCAGAATTAAGTTTTGCTGCCACTCATAGTTCAGCAAATCTCCCTCAAGAGACCCAGATGCTGCAACAGAACTCATTCATACATGCAATTCCTGTGACTGTGCTCTTGGACAAAGTCCTGTGACCCATCACAAGTACTGTTCATCACTGACTGGCTCTACCTTGTTTACTGACTGATACTTTAGATTGCCCTTTTTGAAACCTGTAACCAAACCGATTTCTTATTTTTCTTTAAGCACAATGAGAGAAAGATTGAGAAAGAAGTCTAAAGAATGTCTATTTTACCATCTTCTGGTGATAGTTAAGGCTATGTTGATTTTTTTCAGGCACACCCATTTTCAGGACTCCTACATCTCAGTCCGAATGCTTGAATTATTACAACCCACACTTGTGAGTGGGAGCTGAAAATATGGGGAAAAAATTTTAAGAAATCTTTTACAACAGCAGTCCTGTAGGCTTAATTAAAAACAAAGAAGCCAAAAAAAGCAAAGAAAAAAAACCCCAAAACACAAGGGATAACACAGTCACCGGCTTAACAGCACTCAAATTCTTTGCCAAGACACAAAATTCTTTCTGTTCCTGCCTATTTTCCCTAGACACCTCCACCTCCTCCTTCCCATTAAACTAAACCAATATGTTCACACAGTTAAGCGTTCCAATAACTTGGTCAATATAAAATATTCATAGTAGTTCCAAATCTATCAAATTAGGATAAATATTCCCTCCCAATTCAAAAAGCATAAAGTCTCAGAGAACTGCAAGCACACCAATGCTTCTTCTTCCCCTAGCAACTCCCTTAGGTTGTCCTCTTGTGGAAGAACTAAGTACTTAATCCTGAGGGCATTTAAGAACAGCACAGTCCAGATTTCACCATGTTTTACCACTTTTACAGGTTAGAAACGTTAAAACAAGGGGTTGTCACAAACCCTACTTAACACTTAAAATTTTGTTAGGCAAAACTGAATGAATACAGATCAGAACATATGGAGCACTTCTTCTGCTTTTCTTGATACAACCCACAGAAGTGATAAGCTTGGCTTGTGACCAATTTGACATCTTGACAAATCAAGTCAGTTCCTCACAGAAAAAGGATCTCAACTGTTAAACATTTGAGCAATTCAAGTTAATTTGATTATTACTCGACTCCTCTGTCACTCCCAATTATTAAAACCTCTACAATAAAGTCAAAACCAGGGGTCTTTGCTATATCTATAACATAAAACACAACTAGCATCACAAGTGATATATGAAAAAGTCCTCTGGCAACTCAAGTTGCCACTAATCTCTGTCATCAAGATGTCAATGACTGTGGGCCTACTAAATCATCAGGAAAACATCAAAGCCTTTTGAACTGAAAAGGTACCACTCAAACTTCGAGATCAGTATTCACTTAAACTTTCATTAGAAATACCTCATTGCACTTACCACTTAGTTTCCAAAACCACAAAATATATGCAGAGAGTTCAAAAGTCAAGAGTTTAATCCATTGCAAAAGTCATTTCCTGAGTTGATACCACAGAAACAAAAGAAGTGTCATAGAAATGAAGAAGACATTCTCTGTACTGAGAGGAAATAAGTTCAGAATATACCTGTAATAGGAGCTGAATCAGGCTGCTGAGTACAACCCTATGGTTAGGGTCACAAATCCCATCAAAACTCCCTCAGCAATATGAACATGCATAGTTTGCACCTCAAGCATGCCGTGCTTAAGACAGAACTTTCAGTGCTCATCCCAATACTATTAGTTTCTATCATCTCCTTCAAGGTCCTTAGCCTTACATATCTTGAAGTCCTACCCTAAGTTTGTAATTCAGTTATTACATGATTTTTCCTTTGGACTTCACAGAACTCTGCTCACACACAGCACCTCACAATGCTGCTATACAATAATTGTATCATCGTTCATAATGACAGTATCTTTTTTACATCATTTTGCCTCCTTCCTGTGTTAATTTAACTTACTAGGATTTTGGTTTCAAAGACTTCAGACTCAGCTACAAAATGCCAAATCCCACTTCTGATGCATACTTAGAATTTGTCACTAGCAACATTAAAAAAAAAAAAAAAAAAAAAAAAAGAAAGAAAGAAAAAAAAAAGAGGAAAATTCCATTTGAACCTGCTACCTTGGAGTTTTACTCCTGGCAATCCTTCATGTTTGACAGACAACTGAGAAACTCCAGTAGTGCTACTTTGCCATACACCTCAAAAATGTCTCCTCTGTCAAAAGATTTCCCAAAGGTTAGGCTGCAGGACACAAACAATACATCATTATAACCTCATTTCAGCTCCTTGTCACTCTGGATTTCCAAAATTCTGTAGCAGTGACAATTTTAGCTCTGCGTTTGCACAGCAGCTACCACAGTGAGGTTTTGGTCAAAGAGTGTCCTACAAAGTAAACAGAGTTGCATGGATACAGAAACCGTAATCTCAGCAATTCCAAAACTGAGACTTGGCCGAAGTTTATCATGCAATAAACAGTCTATTTACCCTGGAACGTCTCAGTCTTACCTTTAGACAAACAAAATCACATACTCACAAGTCCATTTTTGAAGTTAACCACCCCCAAGGCAACAAATGATCTTCAGCAAAAATATACCACTACTTAATCAATTTATTGCCCACAGAAGAAAAGAGCCAACAGACCTGTGTAAGCATCTACCATTACCAGAAGCAGCATTTATATCTTTTATTTTCAAACGAGAAATCAGTAGTTTCAAAAGGTTTGATCTTCACAATAAAATTTTTAGTTAGCTAACTGTATCTTATTTCCTGAGGGAAAGGAGGTTTACTAGAGTCTTTCAACTGGGAGGACAGGAGTAGATGATTATTAGAATCCTGAAGTACTCAAACCATAGAAAAACGCAATAAAGAGATATGGTCTAAGGAGAAATTAAAATACAGCTCATCATTGGGGTAGGTAGGGTTACAAGAAATGCTAAGCAGGACTTGGGGCTCTGATGCTAAACAGACTTGGTGCTTTGGTGCTAAACAGGATTGAGTGCTTTGCACAGGATGAGAGAAGATTAAAAGCAGTGTCAATAATTTGCACTCATGTATTCAGAAAGATCTCAGTCTATTATGCTATTTTAAGACACCTTCTCCCTGCACAACACTTTCCATTGCCAGTTTTCTCATGCTGGCTACCTTGGTTTGATATTTCTAAAATTAGAAGGCAAGAAAAAATATAGAACACAGCAAGATGCATGGGGGATATTATTTAACAGCATTCATTTCAAAGCACATCAACAATGAGTTCTAGTTGCAATGACTGAGATATTAAGTGTTCTATGAAATAATTTAAAGATTTCTTTGCAAATTACTTTTATACATTATAACCTGTAGAAAAAAATTAATTGTATTCTTTTCCCCAGGAGTGCATTTCCCATAATGCATATACTCTTTTAACTTAAAGACCACTGCAAGCTCAAACCACTGTCACAGGCTAACCACCCTTCAAAAGTTAACCTGTTTGGCATGACTGCATTTTCCTCCAGATAGTAAAATCTTGCAGAGTATCTGAGTAAGTAGTTTCCATTTTAAATAATGTCAGTAGTGTTAGAAAACAGATAAAAGGATTACAAGAAGCAACCAGTAGAGAAATAGACTTCCAAGCACAATTTAACAGCGTGCAGTGCCCCACATCCATCATTACTGCTCCCCACACCACCCTTCACCACTACTCCAAGTGCCACAGACCACAAACCCCACCCCCTCAGCTCTCCCAAACAATGCCAATAAAACACAGCAGAGGAAAGGCCTGCACAGTCCATTGCACAAATACTACAGCAGCAATTTTCAACTTCTGTTGCAAAGCAGATATATCAATTTTCTTATTAAATATGTCTTGTTTTTATCACCATAAATGCCAATACTAGTAGGCAATATACCATCACCACACAAATGTATTACTTTCTACTATTGTTTCTAGGTGTGTGTATACACACACACATATATATAATTTTTAAGCATGTTTTCCAGTCAAGATTTCCTTATTAACTTTCAGCTACTGACAAATTTCAGAGGATCTGGATGTTTCTGCCCACAAATGAATTTCTTATGAGGCTTGCAAAACAAATGTCTTGCAAATCTGTATACTGTACTGATGGTGAGCTGGCTGCTTGCCTAATAGGCAGGCCTGCAGTTCCAAACCTCATGCTGCCACTGCCCAGCTGACAGGCCCAATAAAGAAAGGTATGGAATACTGATGTGGTAAAAAATACACCTGGTATTAATTAAGAGTAGCTTTCAGCAAAACACATATTTAAGCTAGACATCACTGTCTTCTAAGGCCCAAAGGGGAAAAAAACCACCAACTTCTCCACACTAAACAAAAAGGTTAATTCTGTAGCCTCGCTGGTTCAGACATTAAGATTGATATTCACACTTGCATAGCCAGAAGGTGGATAAAGCTGCAGAAAGAGTTTGCACTTTACTAGACATCTGATAAACTAGTCCCCTTCAAGGCTACCTGTTTGAGCTCTCATAACTAAAAGAATTCAACAGCAGCTTTACTTAAAATCTGAGATTAAAAAAATCAGCTGAAAGGGAAGCCAATCAAGCAGCACATATTCAGAGATGTTCATGCATTAGCACACACTCAAAATTACTTTTCTGTGTGCCACAAGTAGTCCAAAACTACCCCAGTATCAGGCACCATGTCCCTCCACCACAATGTGTTTTAAGGAAGCAGTTTCCAAAACCTAACTTTCCAGAAACTTTCCTAACTCCCAGAATTATGCTGCTGTGTTATTATCCATGGTACTCAGATGGCCAGCCTGTAGTTCTCTATCCCAGAAACCCTGCAATTCTAAGTGAGGTTTGAGCTCAGGCTCTCCGTCCTATACGTGCAGTCCCAAAAGAGCAACACATGCCTGCTATGTTACAAGTGAGTCTCCCTTTGCAGCCAAGAGCTGACAAATAACAAGCAGATACAGCTAAGTCCTGGAAAGAGAAGTAAACAAAGCAATTAAGAACAGCCACAAAACCCCCCTCAGTTCTACAACTGACATAAGAAATACCAAACTGACAGCTTTAGGAACAAGAATGGCACATGGCCCAAGCTGTAATTAATTACACAGCAAGACCAGCCTCATGTCTCTGCTCTGACCTTAAGCAATCAATGCTTTTTGAGATTTCCTTTTTTCCTGAGCTTAAGGAACCACTAGGTTTGAGTAAAGCTATCAATTCAGGTACTGAACTGCAACATTTAGACACTCCTTGTTTACAAATTTCTTAATATTTCTTTGTGCTAGAGAATGGACCCAGAGCAGCCAGAAAGCCTCCCAGGAAGGGATGCTGCCTTTTGTGCAGACAGGAGGAGCCTTTTGTCAATTTATATCAACCTACATATGTGTTTCTGCATTCAAATCATCAGAGAGAGCCCTCTCTTCTTTCCTTGCCTCCTCCATTGACTGATCTTTTACTTTCTACTTTGTGTATGCGTCACAGCTGAGACTGCCAAAATACACAGAGCATCAACCATGCAATTTCAGAAGGCTTTAAGCATCAGCCCACACACAGCAACACCTTACCTCCCCAGAAGGCAGCAGCCCATAGAGAGTAACAGCCCTCCACTTCAGAAGGCTGCAAACATCTGCTCTTCTTGCTCTTTAGCCCAACCTTTGATACCCTGATGTTGATGCTCCGCCCTGTGAGCCCTCTGCTCCCTTAGGGATCATTCAGTGCACCTGGGCACTCCATGGCTCATTGCCTTCAGCGCCACTCACCTGCCCTGGGGCCAATTCGGGATGAGGCTCAGCCCCAGCCCCACTCCCAATGACCACAAACTCTGTGCCTACAGGTATGTGCCTGCCTGGTCTTTTCATAGGAATTCCTGATTGAAGAGCTCAAGAACTGATTAAAAATGGAAAAAAAAAAAAGGAGGGGGGGAAGGGGGAAGAAGGAAAAAGAAAAGTTCTTTTCCATTCTTTCCTGCCTCCAAACACTAGCTAACTCAATCCTAAGATTCCCAAGAGCCATTCTGCATGCCCTTACATTGTCCTCTTCTTAACTGAAGACATACTTCCCAAAGTGCAACCAAGACCAAAACCAGACTTCTGAAAAAAAGGAAGGAAAAACATAGACATAGAACTAATTAGTTATGTCAACTGAAGCTTAAACTCTTTCAAATGCACCAATAAACATTCCTGGAACACAGGTTCCAGATACCTGGAAATGGGTAGTCACCATAACACAAAACACATCTTAGAAAAGAACCTGAGAGTGTATTGAATGCAGCCCTTTTACTTCAGCCAACAAACCTAACAACCCTCTGGAGATACAAACTTCCTCCATTTAAGAGGAACCAACTGAAGAGCCTTATCAAGTTCTACCATTATTCTAGCAGAAAAGTAATATGGGGCAAACTTAACACTTGTATCCTGTCTATCACATTTGAAACTAAGCCATTGAGCAACAATCAATTTTGGCATGTTATTGAAACATGAGCCATGCTCAAATGCATTTAAAAGTTAAAATTTAAAAAAAGTTTTAAATCAGATATCAGAAAACTTACTGTCAAAAAAATTTTGACAGGGAAAAATATGCCAAGGTTTACACACACATCTCACTTTACCTGAAAAGGCAATACTACGGACTCAAAAAAAACCACACACACACAAAAAAAACCAAAACAACAAACCCAAAACAACAACAAATTAAATAGTACCAGCAAGCCATTTTTCTAAGCATCAACAGAAAGCCAAATCTTTTAATTTTAAGTATAAAAATCTTTACAATCATTTACTAAAGTGCTACATTCCATTTTAAAAGAAACCATCTCATGGAATCATAAAGTTAGTCAATGAATAATTTATCAAACAAGATTTTTCATTTTCTACAGTCTTAGCCTGACTCACTAAATTGAAATCTTGTAAAAAGCAATCAGTAACAAATGAAATTGTTAATTTAGACTACAAACTTTTAAAGGAAAAAATACTACAAAGTAACAAAGCACTTGAAACATTTTCTATTTATAAAAACAAATTGAACTTTCTTTAAATGAGTCAAAATGTATTATCTCTTCTAAAAGATCACACGGACGGAGGTAAGTACACCGTTATACAGAAAAGCTACCTATTTAATTGAGAAGTGATCATGACATCTAAAAATATTCACATTCTGACCTACATACAAATTTTAAAATACAACAATATATAAGAGGTTCAGGTGTATTTAGGACAGCACACCTGAATTAACAGTTAGCAAGCCAGAAATATTTCATTATCACCTCCTTTTTTTTTTAAACTTACTCACTGCTTAAGTGCTATTAAGTAGATTATCATCAAGGTTTGACCAGCATCTGGGTATACTAAACATAAATGCACCTGCAATAGACAATTTTGTTACCAAAACTGAAAAGAAAAATCAACTATATACTTCAGTGAATAAATAAATTTAAATTTTTTAAAATTTAAAACTCATTTATAATGTTACCTCATTTCCTGAAAAAAAAATTTAACTCAACAATATTAAATTAAATCTGTTCAGAACAACCTGCAGAAAGGGAATCATGTGAAGACACACATCTTGGTGGAGAGACATTTAAGATAAGCAAACAAACTACACTCTTTGGAATAATCTAGTTCAAAGAGACATTTATTTGGACAGGGTTGGTAGGGACTGTCAGAAGAGATACCTCCTTTTCTCTTGGGTTAAGAAACAGTGAAGGAAAATTGCCACATAAGAAGTCACAGAGCATAGCTAATAAAATCCTGAGTGCCATGAAAAAATAATGAATGGCAAACAAGGGCTGGCTGTGGACTTGTACCTCACAGTGCAGGGACCAAAGCATATCTGAAACAACAGAAGGGAATCCTGAGTACAATGCACAGGTAAAGCCCGATCCTTCTTCATGACAGGATTTTGCAAAGTTCACAGAAATTCAAAAAGATTTCCCACGAATTCATTTATGAGAAACCCAGGAAGGGCTACAAACCCCAATGACCTCTGCTGGATGAAGTTCCTGAGCTCCAAATCCCTATAACAAAACACTGAGGAAGTGCAGCCATATGCCATAATTGTAGAGGTGTGACAGCAAATCATCACAACAGCTCTGAAGGCCACAGTACCTCATTCCATTCAGTCTTCAACTAGATCAGCTTTTGGACTTTTGACTAAAATGTTGGCAACTAGACCATTGTTAGTTCTTAGCTCTTTAAATCTCACCAAGGGTCTACAGCCAAAAACTCATTACCCTCCCCTCTAAAGCTTGCACCATGTCTTGATTGGACGCACTTGCTCCTGTCTTTGAAGAAGACCAAGGCTGAAAAATTGAAGTCTTCAAGTTATGTTGTAGGATTAGGGTGCAAGAAAAAGTACAGATTAAAGACAAACTCCAGCCTAAGACTTCATACCATTTCCTGGTTTTCCTTCTCCAAGATTTTCTATACTGACTGAACAGTTTAGATCACATATTTTCTATTATTACTCCAACAAGTTTCTTTGCTCGACTTTGGCTTTTGGGCTGCCTTGTTTGTTTTTCAAAGGTAGTAAATTTACATTCCATATTTCAGGAAAGAAGAGAAGCCAAGAAAAACAAAAAAATAAGGAAATCCGCTGGAGGAATGTTTCAAAATGAACTGTCCTTGCCAACACTCCTCCAAAATACAGCTTTTCAAATCCCTCCTCACCAGACATTCAGGAGTGAAGAGATTCGAATTGGACCACCTGGCAATGACTCAGCAAGTGTTCTCTTTTTCACAGAGCAATCAAAATTCAGATTTTAAACCATCATTTGATTGAAGAGCCCTGATTCCTTAGCCAAAACCCAAAACCATGGTGAGCCAACCCAAATAATAAGTCAGTGGTGTCTACTTGAGTTACCTGCAGTGAAGCCTCGCTGCAATCATTTCAACATCTGCATCAGCTATAGTGCTGTTCAGAACACTCGAAAAGATCTTTGTTGATGCAGAAGTATTATAGGCAACACTTTAGTGAGTCATCAGAGGTTTATGCATTTTAACGTAGATCTAGATGCTTAAGTTTCCCTCAGAGCATTTAGTTTCACATCTATTCTTCCAAAACTTGCTTTTGTAAGTAAGTCTTGCATCAGCAGACATCAAATGATCGTGTCATGCGCTATTATGAACATTTATTTCTTTATTCAGTTGAAAGAAGAAATTACTCATACTATGTGAATAAGTATCATTAATACAACTGAACACATCTGCTAGTTACTGCATACAACCTTCAAAAATATTTAAGTCAGTTTTCAATTTCATTCAGGCCATGGTCCAGAGACATTTCTCTTGGACACAGTTCCACCTTCAGCTGCTCCTACCCTCGGACTGATCCCATACCACCTCCTCCAACCTCAGTACAACTGCTTGAAGTGTCATATGGTGAGGGATCAGGAAACAGTTCAGGGTTAAAAAAAAAAATTAAGCCAGCAGTGCCACCAAGAGAAATGTCTGTGGAACCACAGTCTTCAAAACTTCTAAAAACATTGCCACTGGAGGATCAAGCTAGATGCTTTTAATGCTCATCCTGCATCTTCTGTGCCTGTGAATCTCTGAATAGAGAACATGAATTAGCTCAAAGCCAGTTATTGTATGTACATGGAAGTAAGTTCCTCAGGAGCAAATCAAGTTGCTTCATTCCATTAATTCTGAAACATAGCAACAGCTGTTTTAAGTAATATAACATTTTAAAGAAAATTACTAGAAAGCAAAACCCAGCAAAATCCTTGATGCTCCTCTAGATCCCCTGCTCTCATTCTGTCTTATAACATGGAAAATTAGTGGTGCACAGGTATAACATCAACTAAGAACGGTAACTTTCTGGAGGAATCAATACAATGAAGCAATACAGCATTAGTTTAGCTTAGAAGTCTCCACCAGTTTCCAAGAATAGGCTGGTCACAAGCAGAGTAGGTCTCAGTCCCTCCCCAGCAGGGTGAGGAGGGAAACCCACCTGAAGGAACATGGGATGTCAATGCCCGAGCACAGCAGTAACATCACAGGTGTCTCTTCCCACACAAACTCTCACTGCCAACTTCAGCTGAACTTCTCGGATGATCTGTACTTACTTTTTTTCACCAAAAGCAGCAGCAGTTTACCAAATCCAACTGAATGGGAAAGTCAAGCCTAATCCCAGTAGAGATTCAAGATCCCTGATGGAACTAAGCATCTCTACAGTTCACTTATAGCAGGATCAGAAGAAGCCTGAGCTGATTTTTGGCCAAATTTCACAAGAACCACTTTTAAAATTTGTTCCATTTGATATTAAATATCAGTTCTGGTGTTCTCAAGCAAGTTCAGAGATCCTGGAGGGTGCACAAGAAGAATGGCTTCTTGTGAAATAGTTGCTCATTTTTTACAACTCTTTATGATGGCTACGCTATGCTTTCAGATAGCTCCAAAGATTCACATAAAGTTCCAGAAGAAAAAAAAATCTGAGGTAACACAAATGTGGAATAATACAGTATTTACATGCAAAGCATATAAAAGAAAAAAAGCAATTTTTTTAAATTAAGAAAATATCTTATATCTCTTCCTAAGAGCTTCCTGAAAGATTTAACTACAGGATAAAACCTTTCTTTTTCCATACTTTGTTCACTGTTGCTTACTTTGCAACTAGGCAACAAATTAAATGGTTCCTCCCTGGCTCAGGACACCTGAGCGCTCTTTGCAATCTTGACATTCAAACAAACTTTACTCAAAATCCATCAGTGCAGGTACATTTACTTATTGATCTACATGATAGTCAGGTTTCTTTTAGTAAGAGAAGTGAAGAGGGAAGAGCAGAGTCTAAAGCACTGAATCCTTGCAGTCAATTTCATAGGACTACTCTTCTGTTTGATCTTTTTGTCCAATTACTGTGAAAGAGATACTCCTTCCTGAACTATCTCTGGAATACAGATGAGGCGACATTCACAGACACAGGATGACAAGCTCAACCTTACTAGAAACACAAAAGGAAATAGGAAGTTTTCTTTACAGCTTAGCCAAGAAAAGACTGCCCAGCTGACACACACCAAACTTACAAGACTCTTGTTGGTACCAACACTGATATAGAATAACAGAAACAACTGAAAATGGCCTAAATCCCTGTTGCATTTTGAGCTTCTCCCACTCCTTTCAAAGCAGATTCAAAACACATCCTACAATAACATTCCTTCATTCAGAGGCGGCAGCGATGTGATAAACTCTGGCATGTCTTTAGTGTCGTCTCCAATAGCTGAAGTAAATAACGTGACAGGATCCTCACCAACAACTTGCTCTTCATCTTTAACCCAGACGCTAGTACAGAAACATACAGAATTTTTAAATTCCACTAACCACCAACAAGCTGTGCACAAGGAGTTTGAAACATATTTATTTACTTTCTACAATTATACAGAAGATTTTTCTGCGTCTTCCAGTTTATGTCAAGGCTAACAAGTCAAAGCTGCAGAGTACTTCAATAGCAAGGAATGAAAAAAGAAATTTCAGTTTTCACAGAACAGCTCAAATGTATTAAAAAAATTAACACGTCCTTTCTTATTATAATACTCTCTTAGCAAAAGGAGGACAGAGGACAACATGCAGCACACTACACTAAAAATCAGTATATGGCAGAAACGCAGTATAACCTATAGAAGTGAAATTTGATGCCTCTATAACAAAGACAGATCCCATTCAGAAACTTTGAGAAGCAGAAGCAGGAAGATGAAAACTATTACAACTTGTAAAAAGCCTAGGTAAGAGCAGCTTCACCCACAATGAAGGCAAATTCAAATTCAGGATTTAGTGAGAAACTAAGCAGTGTATGGAGTATTTGTCTAAAATATATTTTATTTCCAATTATCCAAAATTATTTAAAATTATTTTCATACTAACTGTAACACAGTAGTGGTAAGTTTTCATTATATTTTGCGAACTTCCACTTTACTTCTTAAGGAGGAAAATTCAGTTAAAACAGATACACAATCTGCTGATATTCTCTTCAAATGGTTTGAAACCAGATTTACTGAATTTTTAACAATTCCCTGTTTGTAAATAACCAAATATGAGATACCAAAAACCTACAATTTGCCAAAAACATTACTGTATTGTTTACATCACTATATCTTACTGACTTCATTGTAAATAAAAATCACACAGCTGCTTCAAACTATCATTAATATTTAGGCTTTTATGAAGAGTATCTGATATGGTGATTTATTGCCACAATATATTTCCCTATGCACAATTATTAGACGTTAGTCTGACTATCATAATGCATTAAAGACTACCAAGTCAATTTTTATGCTGTCTTCCAAACCATGTGCATCACGGCAGAAAAATTCATGCATAATAAACATGAACTTACGAATTACTGAGATTTCAGTATTTTACAGTTAATGAGCTTTCTTTATTAAGATTGTATATTGTATGTATGTTTAAATGTTGACTTCCATTTTCTCTTTCATCACCACATCAAAGGTTTGCAACCTATGGCCCAGAAAGCAATTCTCATGGGACAGTAAAGACCAGGGAGATCATATGGCTTTAACTCCACCTCTTTACTCCTGGCCATTTCTTTATTTGCCCAGAGTTATCACTGTAATCAGAGCAGCACACAGGCTTTTCCAGGCAGTTAGAAGGAAGGAAAACTAGAGCTCCCAGTTTCCTCTAACAACACTTCGTGTGAAGGTGAAAAATAGCTATGAATTCTCTCAATGACTATGAAACACACACACACATCTACACACAAACACATGTATCAAACCTCTGTCCTTGCTTTGATTTTTTTAAAAAATGCTTTGCAAGCAACAACAATGTCCAAGAAAGAAAGATCAAGAGGTCTAACTTAAAAAGCTCAGACCATGAAAACCAGCAAGAAAACTCCTGCATTAGATTTTCTACATTGCACACATTATACCTGTGTGGCAGGTGCTTACAACATTTGTAAACATTACAGGATGACAAAGAAAGAGGCACAGCTTCCAAATCCTGGCATGGAAGGTCTCATGCAATGGCAAGAGCATTCATATTCCAGGAGACCAACAGCACTCACAACCAGTGCCAGCTGTTCTCACCATATTCCCCACTAGTGGTGAATTAATAGGAAAGCAGAATATCTATAAAGCAGTGGAAGAAAAGATACTTGGATAGTGTTCTCCTTCTTTGTAAAGAAATACATTATAAAAAAGATCGTATATATCAGCTATATTGCAGTCATGAAAAGTATAAGGAAATAGTTATTTAATATACTTTTTACTATATTTAGTACACTAATGGAGTAGGGGAGACCTAGCAGGAGGAAAATACTAGACAACTGAGTTCTTCCCTACGTTTTCCTACCAGGACAGTAATTTCAACTATGAAAATAATAATTAATTTAGCTATAGAAATACAATCATGAAACAAATTTAGCAGCATATGAAAACTGGCCTCTTGATTTCCCTGCTCAAAGGTGGAGAGCAGCTAGTCCAGCCTTCAGGTCTGGAGTTCCTGATTTAATGAGTAGTTCTGTTTACAGCAGAACTAATGAAGCTCAGTTTCCTCTGGATTTGCTCCTATAAGCCCTGTGGCCACTTAACATTAATTACATCAGTTGCCTCTAAGCTTGCCCATGTCTCCTTGAGCTCCTGCACCCCATAAAACTCCCCGTTTGTCCATATATTCCCATATGCACACACTGAGACTTGCTCTCACACTTCCTTTAACGCTCAGCTCTTTGTCATGCCCTTAAACCCACCTCCTCATTCCACCATTCCATCACCTATCTGCGAAGGGTGCTGAGACAGACAGCACATGCTGCAGCTGCTTTGAGGCTGGGTGCACGCTGCCTGGCCTCTTCACTTCCAGGACAACACCAAATGCCATGACCCCCTTGCTTTTATGGTTTTTGGGGAGAGGGTTCTCAGATGTCAGCTTTCACAGACAGGGGGAAAGCATTTTTTCTCAAATCATTCCCTGTTCTTGAACTGGTTGAATTTGACCGGGGGGCTTCACACTTACTCAGGAGGAAAAGACACAAAGTCAATGTAAATAGCACTTCCTTCCAAAGCCAGGATTAGGAGGTAGCTCAGTTCCAGCCAGTTGCAATTCACATTTAAAAATGCCCACTGTTGCCCTCCTCCTGTCCTGTGGTTCAGGGCAGCTTCTGCATTTCTCATTCATCCACCCCACTTTCGTGGGACCAGGAAAACACGGAATTGACAAAAGTCAATTTCAACATTTTTATATTGCACCCTGTGGGCAGCAATGAAACTGTCAACAAGAATTACTACTTCACTCCA
This sequence comes from Taeniopygia guttata, assembly GCF_048771995.1. Lineage (NCBI taxonomy): Eukaryota > Metazoa > Chordata > Aves > Passeriformes > Estrildidae > Taeniopygia > Taeniopygia guttata. The sequence continues at coordinate 7,303,406 of NC_133031.1, read as the reverse complement.
GTGACGGGGAGCAGAAGGGTCTGGAGCTATTTACAGGGATGGCGACCTCAAAACAAAAGCCATGGAAGGATAAGAGCAGTAGTTACTCCAGCTAGGATAGCACAAATAGAACAGGGCTAACTGCAAAATGCCCTTGTCCTTTGCTGGGGGCAGGGGAAGAGGATAATCACCTTAGCAAATATCGACTAACGAGAAGTTAATGTCCATTATAAACGCAGAAAGAGACTCTAACCTGCAGAAACTACCTGTTGCTTAAAGAAACCTCATCATTTTTTCCTCTATCCACTTTCTTGTGCTTTGGGGCCAGAGAACACGTAACACAAACCCCAAACACTGCACTTTAAAGAGGGCAATGATGTTCCAGTAGTTAAGTACTACTACATCTCTTTAGACCTAGAAATTATTTTCAAAACCTTCCCAGGCTTCCAGCACTCGTAGGTGACTAGGAGTGTATCTACATAGCATAATGCAGTGCTGTGCAGCTGCCTTGAACACCAGAAGGAATATGGCCACGTTAGCACTGCGCCCAGGCTGAAGTGCAGCTGGAGCATCCATCCTGCTTCTCAGGTAGTTTGGATCTATGCAAATGGTGCTTCACTACAACACATAAGCATACCCTTAGTCATCCTGCCTCAAAAACCAGCTGTAACATGACAGTTCTTCCTTAAATTAACAAGAATTGCAACAAAAGAGCATCTGAAGAGAAAAAGAGACACCGAAGTCAAGAAGAGGAACAAGTTTTTACAATCGGCAGCATGCATCTTTCATTTAAAAAAAACAGACACAGTCCCTGAAATGCTTTTCTCTCTTTATGTCAGCTCTGCCCCTAGAGTTTACAAATTATGGCTCTGACTTGTAAATGTTAGTAAATACCTCCTTAAACCTTACTCAGTGTTTCCATAACTGTATATAGATTCTAGAGACTACCCTGCAAGAATAACATCCAAAATAGGTTCTAAAAATAAAGTGTTCTAGACGATTCTCACATATAGCCAAAGGCTGAAAACACAAACCATTTCATAAAGGGCATGAACTTGAATTATAAACTTGAATTCAAGGGCTTCTTGAATTATAACTGGAGAATGGGAAAAAATCCAGAACAGCATGCCAAAAAAAAAAAAAAACCAAAAACAAAACAAGAAAACAAACCCAGAATATAGCAAAAAATTAGTATCTCAAGTCCCCTTTCTGTTTTTGAAACAAAGCTTGAAGTCTGGGACGAATGAAAACAGGAGTTCTTAATTCTGTGATTCACTCTCCTCGAACTGAGCAATCGATAATCTCTAAGACCAGGCAATTGTTTGCCTGATGAGTTTGTAAAAAAGGCAACATTCCACCCCGATCAGTGTCGGGCTGTGAACGCCTCCCCCTTGCCAGCAGCAATATGGATTGCCCGGCGCAGTCCGGTGATTCCTTTTTGCAGCCTACGTAATGCCCATTTACATAGTCGTGATATTTTTAAATGTGCTTTCAGAAGCCCTAAATGACATAAAAACATGCAGGAGACAACCACAGAGGTAACACAGCACTCCTGTGACTGCGGAATTCACGAACAATATAAAGACGAAGTCCGAGGAGCACAATAAAACTCCATTTTACAGATTATGCATTCAGAACACCAACCCGAGGAAATCCTGGCCGTGTCTCCCCCCCACAGCGAGTGTGTCTGAGCACAACAGAGCACATATCCTGGCTCCTTCGCTAACCTACACGCACATTCCTACACCCCTTAGGAAAACAGTGACAGCGGGCATGAAAGGAAGGGAAACAATTACATTCTTTTAATAACAACGTTCACCAGCGCGTCGGACCCAGCCGGACAGTGCTACGCGGCGGCGGCTCCTGCATTCCCCTGGATCAGCCGCATTCTCCCCCGCCGCTCCGGCGGCAGCGCGACCGTCCCCCGGCGCCCAGGCCGGGCAGCGGCCCGCCCCCCCCGCGGCCGCACGGCCGGGGCACGGAGCGGCCGCGCACGCCGCGAGGAGCCGCACCTGGCGCCAGCCGTGACCCTCGGCTCCACGTCACTGCGCCCGGCGGGCGCGGGGCTGTGTCACGCCGGGCCCGCCGCCCCCCGCCGCAGCCCCCGGCCCGGCCCGAGCCGCGGCTCTTACCGCCAGGTCGGGGCTGTGCGAGTCCCGCTGGGACACGGCGCGGATGACCCCGGCCCGCCAGCGCCCGCTCTCCGGCGGTTCCTCGCCGCCGAGGCACAGGAACCGCTTCCCCACCAGCTCCGGCCGCGTCTCCACCGCCATGGCCGCCGCCGCGCAGGCACCGCACCAGCCGCCGAGCCCGCTGCTCTAGGGGCCGCGCATGGCGGGCGTGGGGCGGGGACGGGCGCGGGGCTCTCGGGCTCGCAGCGGCGGGAGGGCGGGAGCCCCTCGGCCGCGCCGCCGCCGCCACAGCCCGACACAAACACCGAGCGAGGGGCGGGGGCGGGCCGGGGGTGCGCGCTCCCTCCCTCACCTCCTCCCTCCCTCTCTCCCGCGCGCGCCCGCCCGCCGCGCTGCGGCCCCGACCACTCCGCCCACGCAGCCCCACTGCCATGGAGACCGACGCCGCGCGACGTCTCCCTCCGCCAGGCAGCGCGGGGCTAGCGGCCGCAGCGCGGCAAAGAGTCCGCGGCCTCTGGGGTGGCACCCGGACCCCGCGGGGGCTCGTCCCGCCGCCCCCTGCCCAGCCCCGGCCGGGGCAGCACGGCCCTCACCTGCCGCTCCGGAGCCCCCCGAGAGCAGCCCCGCGGTGATCTGACACTGGCGGGGTACCCGCTCCGTGCCTCCGGTGCCGCGGCGGGAGCTCGGTCACGGCCTCTCCGGGGTGCTTTCCCTCGCTGTCCGTCCTCCGAGGGCTCGCCCGCACCCCGCTTAAGGCGCAGCACTCCGAGAGCTCATTAATGTATATAAATGTGTGAAGGTGGGGTACCAGTAAGATGGAACCAGGCTCTTTCCGGTGGCACCAAGCAATAGGACACGAAGCAAGAGGCAAGGTGTTGCTGTGATGCGCTGGAAGTTCCACCAGAAGGGAAATAACTTCACCATGCAAATGAGACTGGAACAAATTGTCCAGAAAGGGTGCAGTCTGCCTTGCTGAAGATACTCTAGAATTGTCTGGACACAGCCCTGTGCCATGTTGTCTAGGACAGCCCTGCTAACAGGGAGGTTGGACCGGGTGCACCCCTATGGTGCCTTCGAGCCTCACCCATTCTGTGATTCTGTGAGGGCCCTTCAAGCCTGACCCATTCTGTGAGAGCCCAGGCTGACAAGGGTATCCCAAGAGCCAGGCACTAGCACACTGATGTCCCAGCCCTCTAGGGTTTGGGAGAGCCAGGACCAGGTCTGCCATCTGCAGCACCTTCTTCCCTAAAGTCAGTTTGCTGGGGAGTTCCACAAAGACACCCATCCAATCCATCCACCTTTTCCTTAGTGTATATCCAAGAAGTCAGCTCAGAGACTCACAGGGGCTGCAGCACCTGAGAAGCCACGCAGCCACGTTCTGTAGCAGTTGCTATCGGTTTGTTGTTCTTTCCATGGCTCCCGTAGTCATGCTGTGGTAATGCCATGTTTGCATTTGAAGAGTTTTTCCTTCACCTTATCTGGAGGTGTAGCTTTCCTGAACTTCTGCCTGCCTTTACTGGTATGCTTGCCCTCAAGAGAGCAGGTTAATGATCTCTCATCTAGCACTAAAAGCAAATTTGAATAGTGCATTTTTGAAAAATAGATTATGAGGCGAAAGCCATAAATCAAGATTGCCAGCTTCCCACATTCCTGTATATTTTAGTGGAACAAATAGCTTCTGGTACAAGAGAAGTTAATTAACAGAAAAAAAAAAAAAAAAAAAAAGAAAAAGAAAAGAAACCAATTCGTCGATTCATCACTCACCATGACAAGAAGTTGGTCCACAGGATTAGAATAACTCACAAGACATAACATTTATATTGGAACCTATAGATGCCTGGCATCCCAGGCTGGAATGGATGGAGGTGTGTTCTTTAGAAGCTGCAGAAGCACAACCATACTGCATTTGAGCTCAATGAGATCTTCATTCACATCCCAAGGTAATGCTACAACAAAAGTGTACTGCAGTCTGGCAGAAAGAACAAAAATTATGTAAGTACTGGGCAGTTATCCATAAAGGGTATAAGGAAAAGTTACAAAACTGACTAAATAAATACTAATCATATCAAAGTTCTTGTATTCATTCCGTCTTGTTTAATCAAAGAGTAATTTGAGATACTCTTTAACTCTACAATTAAATTACATTAATGTGCAATAAAATATAAAATATACCCCAAAAAAGCCAATTTTCATGATTCTAATGTATTCAACTTGTGAATTTATCACAGAATACCAAACTACTAAGAATCAAATATTTTTAATTTGTTCCAAAAATTCATTTCAAGGCACTGACTCTAGAATTATGTTTTAGTATAGATTAGAATTCACTGAAGGCTATTGTTCAATGCAAAACTATTTTATAGTTGTTAATCAACTGAAAATATCAGTAAGATCAAGTAACATCAACATTTAAATGGCATTTCCCATGGTTAGCTGTCAGTTCCCAGATGCCAGGAGAGATGGGCAGGACTTTGCCCTGCTCCCCATGACACCACTGAGCTGGACCAGGAGGAGACAGCTCAAGGGAAAGCCTTGACATAACCCACAACTCAGCTCTTCTATCTTTCGCTTACTCATCTTGGAGCAGCTTTTTAGCCCAGAGGTGCTTTAGGAAGGCCAAAATTTCTATGTTCAGGCGGATCAGCATATGACACTCACAGGTTGCTGGACATTTTCCACCTGCAGCAACTTATTTTCTTGGCCTCTCTTCACTTATCCATTTCTTCTTTGCTGCTTCCTTCTCTCCTGGTTTATCTGTGAAGAAATTGGGAGAGCACTAAATGCTCAGGATATGGATAAATCAACTATAAATCAACTCGGAACCTCTGTCTTCAGCAAAGCAAAGTCATGGTGCTGTGGCCCAAGGCCTGAAAATAGCTTAGACACTAACTGTTTAAACAGTCTTTGCCCTATCCCACTCCAGTAGGATTTCTTCCTTTTCTAGAAGCCTTTGCAAGCATCAAACCAATACATTAACGCCCCTTTCAAAGCAACACCTCCCTTATTTGTTTGATAAATATTAAGGAATATTTGATCTGAAAAGTCAAAGCACCAAAATTCACAAGATTTAAAGGATTAGGGATGTTATTAATTGATGCATCTTCTGAAAAAAAAAGAAAAAAAGTGGCCTAAGGAAGCCTCTTCTTGTAGATTACTCTGAAAAGACCAGAGGAATCATCCTCTTGGAGCTCAGGAGCAACACTCAGAGCCAGATGGCCATGGGCAACAACAAAATACAGCTGACACCTTCAGGCTGGTAGAAGTCCACAAAAAAATAAAGCAAAAGAGCTCTAGGCTGAGCCCCAGGGAAGGAGAGCTTCTCTTGGGAAATTGACTATGGACAAACTCATCTCTTACTCCCTTGAAAGTATACACATTGGTTAGGTGCAAAATCAAGATATTTACTGAGAGCTTTTTCTATCTTCCAGGTTGAAATGCAGCACAGCCTGCACTAGTAGTAATTGCATCTTCTCCATGCAGGCAAATGCCGTATTTAGAAATTATTATTTCCATTTTACAGGAAGGAAAATTAAGAGAGAAAGACAAAATGACTTGTTAGTGTCACAACTCTTAAGCAGAATTATTATTGAACTAATTATTTCTAAAATATGTGCTACATACTTCTAGATCTATCTTACATTTCCTTAGGACATAGCATCAGTTTCCTCTGAATTCATAATTCCTTGGAAATTTGGAAAGCCACATTTAATGTTTTCCAGTGTTCAACAGCAGAAAATTAAGAATCTACATTAAACAGGTTGGTTTAAGAGTTTTTTAACTTTAAAATTCATAGTCAAGAGAAAACAAATTTTTCATCAAACATCAGTTATTTCTGATACAAAGCAAACTTTTGATTTCCAAGTGTCTTATCTCCTACAGAGTCCACGGGTTTTTCTTAAGGTGTCCTTGAAAGCACAATTATTTGAGTGGTGAGGCAGTCCTTGTACACTGAATGGGACATAGAATGAGTGGGAAAGTATGATTCTTTAGAGACAGCTATTTAATGTAGACACAAAGGCTGCATTGAATACCTGGAGGTACAAAAGTGCAAGAGAGGAAAAGTTGTGGTTTGTGGCATTACCTCCCCAGCTCTACCACTAACATCCTGTATTGTGATTTATTGCATCTCCAGTTGTCTACAGTCACTCTCCATTTGGGTCTGTCAACTGACCACTCCTAGTATTTTCCAGTGTCTTAGCTTTCACAGTTATAAAAAGGCTGCAAATTTACTGCTATATGTACACTGCAGGTGAATGGAGCACCCCACTGTGTCCAGGTATCATCCTCAGGACTTCTTTAATACCACCCCGGCTGTTGCTACAGCCTGCAAAGGAGAAAGATTTAAGTTTACTGCATTTGTTTATCACTCCAACCATATCTGCAAAAGAAAACGTTGTTGTTCACAGGGTGCCACTCCATCAATGCTGACAACAGCAAGGAGCACTACTGAGCTTCCATGTGATGTTTCACAGTCAATTTATAGCCTAGAACAGATGAATACAGCATATTCCAATTGCAACATTTCCTTCTGTTCCAGCTAATGAGATAGCACCCAAAAAGGTTGAACAATTTGAATAAACATAGCCTTCAATACATCTTAAGATATCAGCCTATCCCTGTACAACCCCTGCCCCCATTTCCTGCCACCCTTAACCACTGCCTCACACGTGGGTCAGCAAACAGAACTCCTGGGTACCCCACATGGCTTTAAATACACAGCTGGCCGGCTCAGCCCCATGAAGTTTTAGGGGCGGGTTCTTCTGAGACCTGGAGCTGCTGAGACGTTCTCACCCTTCGATCTTGCCCCGGGGTTGGCCGACTCTCTCCTGCTGGGGATGGCACCACCTTCAGCAGCTGCCACAGTTTTCTGCAGTGTTTAAATGCAGCCTGAGGGTAAAGCATCGTTAGACAAGCGCTACACCTTGATACCAAACAGTCCCTCCCCCTGCTGATGGGTTTACATCCTGTAGAGGTAAAATGCAGAGGGTGGAGGAATAGAGATAACAAGGTTCTCAGTCTCCACCTTTCCTTGAATACTTGAGGATTTAACTCCTAAGGTGAAACTGCATAGCCTTGGCCTTATCAGATAATGTCTCCATCTAGAACAACTTATTTGAATTTGTTTGGAGGAAAATGCTCTCAGTTTCTTCAAGGCACAGATGGAAGATGCCATTTCTACTGGTCACTCAACCCAGGTGCAAGCATTAAAAGCAAGAATGATGCACAGCAGCAGTGGTGTAACATTTTTGTGGCCATTCTAGCAATGTTAGATTTCCACTCAAGTTTCTTTCCTGCTTTTCATCTTGCTGCTGATGCCAGCTTGAGGCTTGGTACTTCTCAAGAATCAGACTGAGCTTTAGGCATGTCGGTCAGCTCTCACACAGCATTGTAATACCCATAAGATAGAACAAGAACTGAGAGCAATTTCTTATTTAGTTGAGGGGATCCACCTACAGAACAAAACACCAAAAAAGACCAAGCTTACTCAGAGCCTGAACAGCCTCAGCACTGCTGATGGCCCTCCTGAAAGAGCCTACCTTGCCTTAGGCTGCTCCCATATACAATGCTCCTTTCTCCTGTCAATCACTCACACATAAAACGTGAAACCAATCAGCCTTAAAATTAATTAATCACCTTCCCATGAACCTTTGCTTCCAGTGGTGCTTCTTCTCCCACTCACACCTTAGCTGTATAAATGCCAGTCAGTAAGACATGCTCTGCTTCTGAGGTAGCATTAACTAGAAAGAGTGTGTAGAAATTTAGGTTTCTCTCACATGGGCTCCTGGAGCATCAATTTTGTGGATTATCTGGTAAGTATTTTTACCTGATGTTAAGTGCTTGGCTGTTGCTATCGCAGTGTTTTTACTATTAGTGGCTCTTGAAGGTTAGCAGATGGGTAACACTACAAAGAAAATCCCTGAAAACACAAACAGCCATGAAGACAGTTATTGCTTCTATGTCAGACTTCTATCTCAGTTTTAAGATGTACTAAAGCTTCCCAGAATATTGTAGAGGAATATCTGTGTTGGATGAAAAGTGTTTAAGTAGATCATTTTATGAGTAGATACTGTTACTGATAAAAAGAGCAGGATATATTCAACACTGAAATAAACTTACAGATCTTTGAATTAACTGGGAGGTAGGTTGAGTTCTTATCCTCATGGAGATCAGTAAGGTATTGTGTAGCAAAGATAAAAGAAGGGAAAACGTGCAACTATATCTGCTAGAGTTTTCTGACTTCAGAGTTGTTAAAGGTCTTCATAGAACTCCACTTGTAGTGTATTGAAGTATTTGAAACAGAAGTTCTATAATCTTATTCCTATTCTGTACATAAATTCCTTAATGTTTATTTTAAAACTTATAATGTATTTTAAAAAAGCCTATTAAGAGCTATACTGGTGCTGCAGTGCAGGAAACTTCCTCCCTTCTGAACCTCTAGCTTCTCTATGATTAATGGTGTGGCGGTGCCCTCTTCAAAAGCAGGGGCTCCTGTTAACAGCAGCTTTGGACTGAAATGACTTGGAGCTTGCTGTTGCTTATCCTGACATAACTAAAACAGGTGATGGTTATGGAGAGAAGATAGTTTACAATGCTGCTCTACAATATGCACAATAAAAAGCAAATAGGAGGCTTTGGGGTTTAGGAAGGGTCTAAAGCTGAGGTAAGAAACAGCTGATTTCAGCTACCATTAAAATGTACTAGATGGAGAACATGACAACGTTCCTTATGCTTGTCTGGGGAAAAAAATATTAACAGAAAGATAGTTGGGCCTTTCTGAAACTGAGGTAGAAAGAAAAGCTCTTAATGGAATAGGAAAAATATAGTTACTTTTTCTTTTTGAAATTTCTCTAACTTCTTTTCTCAGACTCATTTACTACTCTGCTATCCAAATTCCATTGCATTTTCTTAATGCAATTGTAGTATTTCCCCTATATCTTTATCTCACCAATATAATTGTTTGCCAGTTTTGTCTAAAAGAGTAACAGTGCTTATCATGTGGTAAGCGCTCTCTAACAAACTTGTCTGATTAATATTTTTATGCCATGCTAGTTCTTTCCTCCTGCCAGCAAATTGTCTGCCAAGTGGCTTACAACTGACACACAGGTTTCTTTCCTGTGTTCCAGCTGCCTGTCTTGTTGAATTTCTGTATCAGGAAGGGATAACAGAATAGTGTTAGCAGTGTTCTGCAATTCAGTAATAGCTATTATTTAACAATATTTATCCCTTTGGTAAGGGTTAGGTCTTTATATTTCATAGTGTTGTCTGGCACAGGGTGTAAACAAATTATGTTGCTGATTCTGTGCTGATCAAGCAGCGGTACTGTTGTATTTTTCCTGGCACTGTTATCCCAATTAAAACTATCACAAATTTTCTACTCGGCCAGTAGCTTCTTTGATTAATTTCCTGTTCTCATTAGTAGTGTTCCAGAGTCTGTCTGTCACATTTGTTCAGGCTATGTTGACCCCATAAAAGGGAATTGATTTAAGTCTGCCCTTACTGCAAGAACTGTAATGAAACATTACATCTTATAATGACAATCTGGAAAGGCACAAACCTACGTAAGCATAGATATGAGAAGGGACTTGCACGTCTTCCTGGATTTAAGAGCAGTAGATTGTGTTTGGCTGTTGCTGTGTCATTTAATTGGATGAGAAGGTTGTCTTGGAGTCGTGAACTAGCTGAGGCTGGAAGGAACCTCTGGACATTGTCTAGTCTGACCCCTCCCTGCTCAGGGCAGGACTACCTACAGCAGGCTCCTCAGGGCCACGTCCAGCCAAGTTTTAAATATTTCTTCAAGGCTGGAGACTTGAGTCTCTCTGTGCAATCTATCATAGTGGAAAAACGTATTTGCTTAAGTTCAAATGGAATTTCCTGTATTTCAGCTTGTACTCATTGCCTCTTGCCCTTTCCCTGGGCACCACTGAGAAAAGGTGGCTCCTTTATTTTGTCTTTGAAAAAAGATTCCAGCAGCCATTTGTATAAATGGTAGTATTTGTATAAATTCCAGCTATTTGTATAAATAACACCCTGATTAGTATTTCATTATTGATTTTGTGGCACCAAAGGAATCCAATTCTCTGTCCTCCATCTCCCCAAGTTACCTTCCACAGATTCCCATCCCAGAGGTGCTGGGACCTGCTTCCTGCATCTGTAACTTTGCTGTTGCTCCTGTGGTGCCTAATGGGAAAGGTAGAAGCAGAAATTGGTTCTTCTTGCCCAGTTGGCTGAAGTCCAGCCAGCAGAAAACATTTGTCTTCAGTAAATAAACTCTCTGAATACAAGCACCAGCTACTCTAGTGTACAAATCAGGGAGTTGTTTTTCTCACTGAGGTAAGTCCCATTTGCAGGTAAAACTTAGGAAAGCATGTACTCTGTAGCTGAAGCACCACTGACAGTAAACATGACAGAATTAGGAAAAACAATTTTGGAAAGGATTAGTGGAGAAATGTGCTTGGTCCTCAGTAGTTGCAGGTATCTGTATTGCTGTTCTCAGGGTAACTGATGCTCAATCACATTTTGTATCATTATTTTCCTGTTGCATATGACTTTTGAACCTGAGACTTCTACTCAGAGAAATTGGTGATTTTGAACATTTATCTTTACAGGAACTTATCTGGTCCTGTCCCATACTATTTTGTAGGATGATATGCAGGAATCCAAAGGAACAACCTACTTTAGCATATGCAGATTTTTAATATTAAAACATGCTCATAATACAAGACCTGCTGAAGAAATTTTAGTGAGGTATGTGCAGGTGGTTCCATGCACTATGAACACACTGTGCAGGTCTGCAGAAGACCTGCCTCCTTTCAGTGAGTGGTCTAAAGATGGGCTTGCTCTTGCTGTTGAGTCCTAAACCAAGAACCTACTGGGTTCAGGAGTACTCTGCCACTCTTTCTATGTTTAAATACTGATCCTACTTCCAGAGACCAAAATACTTCTTATCTTAAATATTAGAAGTAGCTTAAGTGAGGCAAAATTAAAGGTGAAATTAAAATTACTGAAGATATATCTTCTTGTCTTGGTGCTCTATTTCCCCCCTCCCCCCCCGCCACTTCCATCTTTTCACTTTTAATCAAAATTATGTTCCCAGAACTTTGTTTTGGTTTTACTAAGTTGCAGCAGCAGCTACCTATAAATATTCTTTATTTAAAAAGATGACCTCAGATTACAAAACATCAAGTTGCATTTGTAATTGTAACGAGATTATATTATGCAGAATATTTTTCAGCATGGTCTGGTCCATATTTAAAAGCACTGCATTAACATGGACTTCTTGATGACCAGAAAAGGCCATCAAACCATGTCTGATGGCTCTGTAATCCCAGTGGTAATTTATCTGAAGCAGATTTGACTGCACACAGCATTGACATGATTCAAAAAGGTCAAGGTCCAAGGCAGGTGGTGAGCCAGCCTGCATTGTTGGGCTTGGGAGAGATGTTCTCTTTCCAGGAGGAGGCCTTAAATGACTCTTATTAAATCTGTAATTTGTGACTCATATGCCCAAATGTAATGCAAATCCACTGTCTTTCTTGTATGCAATTAATGTCAATGGAAAGATGAAATGGAAGTTCAAGGAAATGGTATGCACCATCTCAGAGCCTTGTGTTGACTCCAATTTTCTTACATCATAAACTGCTTTGAGCCCTCTAAAATTATAACCCAGCAATTTAATGCTTGTGTTTCATGTTGCTTAAGTTAACTTCCTTTAGACAAAAAAGGGGTCTGAAAGCACGTGGTTGATAACCGCTGAACAAATTGATGACTGACCTAATTGATACAAGAGAAATTTAGTGGTGCTCACAGTTGTGATACAGCTCATCTGCAAGGAAATAAATTGAGGGAAGGTATTCATGCCTTCCTTCCAGCATTTGCATAAGCCACAAGACTTGTTGCATACTAAGGATGGTGAAACTTGAGTACTTGTTTTATACTCATGAACCCAGTGGGTCAACCATAAACATTAAAGCCACTCAAAACCATTTTTAAATTCAGCTGATCAACAATCGATGTTCATTTAACTGACGAGCATCCATCATTTATGTAATTTGTGGTCCTAAGTACTCCAGAGATCAGCTGCTGAAGTTCCTGAATTTTAAGTTGCACTTCAGTTTTCTCAGGGTTTTTTAAATTCAGGTTTCATGTATCTTGATAGATTATTTTCCAAAATGTGTGAGAGACGATGAAAAAAGCTTATGTGGAAGAACTCTGTCTATGCATTAATATTGTATGAAAGAAAGCCAAAACAAACCAACTACTGATTCTCATTTTTGATTTACTGGAGAGTGCATTTTGTGTAAATTTTGATGTCTAACAGTTATTTCTAGCAACTTCTGGGGGACAAGGGGTATGCAAAAAAGGTGAAGCTCTGATTTGTCTAGACAGAGCATGTTTGACATAAAAAGGATGGTTTTTTCCTAGCCTCCTGCAGGCTACCAGCTCAGAGCAGCTACAGACACAGTGCATTTATGCCTGTTAAACCAGAAGTTCTGCCTATTGTTTTTCCTGCCTTCATCAGTTTCTACTGCTATAGTCCAACTATGCTATACCAGGCTATTAAACATTCAGCATCCAGAATGTCTAGACAGGCTAAAAGACTGTCTGTGCTCCTTTTCTCAGAGTCAACTTTCCTCAGAACTAAAAGGCTAGTTGGAAAGCAAAGGTGGCAGAGTTTTGAGTACAAGAGACACTTCAGGCTGCCTTCTGAGTGGGTAGTAACACACACTGATAGGGATTTCTAGTGCACAAAATCTGTGTGCAAACCTCCTGCTGCTCCCCAGAGGGCCTTCAAGCCTTTGACAATTACTGCTAATGTATTAAACAGCTTGCACTCCTATTCTAAGGATACCAGACTACACAGAAATGTATTCTGTTAGCTGGCAGTGTTCTATTCAAATAACAGAGGAGAAAACTCAAGGGTGACTTCCTTGCCACATAAGATGGGAAAGATCTTTTTGAGGCAGAAACAAATGGTTTCTGTGTAGGGACCTGTGGACCAAGAGAGACATCTTGCTGTGTATATCTGCTGGTTTTGGCAATGTCAAACAAGAAAGCAAACAGAAGTGCCAACTTCTTATTTTCTATGTAATCTTTATTTTCTTCAGTGCTGACTTGAGTCGCTCTGTATAGCAAGAAGCAAGTACTTGTTTCTTGCAGGGTGGAAATGAATGTTGTCTCTAGAAGCTTTGCAAATTGAAAGTTAGATACCTTCTAAGGGCTGTTGATCCTGTTTTGCTGTTGATCTACTGCACACTCTATATGATTGTGATATATATTGTAGAAATATGCTTTGATTTTGCACCTCAGGACAAGCCTGGGAGGCTTTTTCAGAGGTGGGGAGGAAGGGAGGGCAGTCAGCTGGCACAGCAGAAGTTGTTCTTGTGCCTGCAGGAGTGAGGAGACATGAGTGCTCCTATCCAGCCATGCCTTTGGGGTCCATTGCACTTCCCCTTTCTTTGAAGAATCTTGGGAACCTTGTGCTAATTCTCTTAACTTCCAGTAAGGGAGAACAGCAACTTTGTGGAAGTGTTTAATAACCTGAGCTCTGAAAGGAAAGTAATCTTTCCTGTGTTAGGTGAGCCCTCCAAGAACAGACATCAACAAAACATTCAGAGGGTTTCTAGAGGGGAAAAAAAAATTACTGGTGAAAATGAAAAAAAAAAAATCCAATGTTCTGATGTCTTCAAATCAATACCCTTTGTCAGCAGCACTGCTTCTAGGAAACAAAGGTTATCTGACACGCCACATGAATTAATGATTCTGTGTCTTGGGTTTAAGTTGAATGAAATGATTTGATATGCCCTTCCAGTTTTAAAATCTAGAGAGACCTTTGCCCCAGAGAGATGACACTTCTTGGGGGGAAAAAGGAACCCAAGTAATGAGAAGAGAGTAAACATAGCTCCAAGGGGAAAACAGATCAGGATATTGTAATAAAACAGCTTCCTTAAATGCATTTGTTGGTCAGCAGTTTTGACTAGACCTGTCTTGGAATGAGAAAGCAAGGCATAGTGGGGTCAGCTGGCTAAAGGCTACCTTGGGGTTGTACATAGGAATTGCTATCCTGCCTCACAGCAGAGGTTCCCCTGAGTATCTCTCCCAGCTAATCGTGCAGTGCTGCCCTGAGAGTGTGGGAAAGAAGAAAAGGGAAACCTGATACCCGGTGTCCTTTGCTGGCAGCCTTTTGAGTTGCTGGATAATGTATGAGGTAGTCCTTCAGCTCTTGGTGCTGATCATGCTCCTCTCAAGCTCTGCGTATAGGTTTGGGCTTTGCATTTTAAGAAACTTGGGTTAGAAAGGAATCAAAAAGACTAGAAAATATCTCATAAGGAATTCTTTATCCAAAGGAAGATTTGATACATAAATATTTGGTTTAGTTTTTTGAAGTTGCTGCAAAGGAAATTAACACCTTTCCTTCCATACTTGGGGGAGGCAGGATAAAAACTGCTGAATACTCCGTGACTCAGCTTAACTTTGATACAAGGAAAAGCTTCCAGTAGAATATCTGGTAAACATAGTTAAGAAAAGGTGTGTAATTGCTGTTGAAAGGCTTCAGGAACAGGTTGGACAAGATATCTTTCCAAATAACAAGAGGTGATACTTGTTTCCTTATGCAGCAGAAAACCTTGGAGTCCTTTCTGTTTCTAAGATATGTTTTTTCCACCTCTTTTGGGCTGGTGGCAATATTGAACAAGCATTGTTTAGCTGGAGACTATGACATTCTGCAAATAGATATTGTGCTGAACAACACTCTGATTGTTGCCAAAGAAGGTATATCTCCTCTTCATTTTAAGTAAAATCCATCAGCCAGTTCAAAAGGCAATCATTGTTCCCTGATAAAATGCAGCTGGTGTGCACATGAGCTTAGTCAACAGACTATAAAATAACATAAGCTTTCCACAGGGATCAGGAACATCAAAAGCAGAAGGTGTATTTAAAAACAATCTCCAACAGATTGCTATAATTATTAAATGTGACGCATCACAGGTAGTGATGGAATATAGCTGAGATGGCACTACCCAGACAGGAAGGAATAATATAGCTTTGGTGGCCATCTCTGTATACAGATTTCAAATCCCAAAGAGTGGATCATCAGATGCCAGATTATGTGTAGCTCATCATTTAAAATGGGTCTGCTTTCATGAGGGAGGTGTATATTTACTGAAACATTCAGGTGCAGCTTTTGAACAAGTTAACAACTTTAATGCCACTCCACTTGGGAACATGGGAGAAATAACTATACAAACCTCTCCACTGGACTGCCGTAGTGGGATGTACTGGTATGGTTACACTTACCCACAGAGTAATGTTTGAAGGTCCACATGCAATACATGTCAGACATTTCTGTCTATAGCTTATCAACACAGAAGCAGAGAAGTGACAGGTACAGCAAAGTGGCTTTGTGAGAGCCTCTTGGGCTGGAAATGAGCTCCTCTGTTGCCTCAGCTTGCCCTTGTGGGGGCCACATTTTATATGCTTTCAACTCCAAATGGAAGCAATAAGGTAGGATGGACATACAACTGCTGCCAGGAGAAAGTCTCAGATGGAGCTGTTCTGAACTTTCCCCTTCCGCTTTAGATCACATTTCCCTTAAGGAAAAAAATCCTAATGGGTTGCTTTTATGTTTCTGGTAAGAAAGAACTGCAGGCACTTTAACCCATTGCAACCCATTAAAAATTGATAAAACCAATCAGCAGTTGCATGATAAACCGTTTCACAGCATGGTGAATTTTCTTTAAAATAGTAAGTAGAGTACCCTTTTAATATTTGTACTTATAAGATTAACTGGATTCTGTCTGAATTGAATGCTGCAGTCAAAACAGGCTGGTGCCAGAGCGATGAAAACTCTTTGGCTTTACATTGATAGGACTGTTCTGAATTGCGTTCAGTGTTCTGTCTCAGCTTTATCTGCTTTTCCTGACCTACAACTCACATAATTAACAGTGCTAGACATCATTATTTCATTGGCTTGAAAAAAAGTCTCCAGGCCTGCTGCATTTGCTAACTCCTCTGCTTGCAAGGATTCCCCTCTACTACACAGTGCAGTCATCCTACAACTCTAGATAGATGCCATTTTAATTTCAAATTCTATTTTGCTTAAAATTCAGTACTAACTGGAATTCTCAGGGCCCTGAAAGTCAGGAAACTGCCGTCAAGAAAGGCCTTAAACCATGAATTTTACATCATGTTGCAGTTTGTGTTTTCAGGTTTTGCACTTGCAGGTATATCTGTGAACATGAGGGAAAGAAATTATTCAAAACCTAAGGTTTGCTAATTCATATTGAAGCAAGAGCTTTAAAAGGAATGTCAGACTATAATAAAACTGAGAACAATAGTGGTTCAACCTACCAAATGAAAAAAAAAGATAGAAACATCCATTTGAATCTTTGTTTTTTTCATTAAGTTGGGTACTTTACATTCCTACTTTGGAATGTTAATAAATTTCACACAAACATTTCTGAAAGAGATAAACTTATGGCCTTTTAGCATTCTGTCTGTGTGCTGGAATAAAAAAAATTTAGACACCAACTGGCTTTGCCGTGTTCCTCAGCAAGATGCTGTGCTGGGAGGCTGAAATACGTGTGAGCAAGAAGTGGCATGTCCAAAATTCTGAGCAAAAGCTTCAGCTGCTTTGAGCTCCTGAAATGTCCATAGCATTGCCCAACATTCACTTTCAAATTAAAACTCATTAGGGCAGAAGGGCTTTTTATCTAGAGATCAGAGCTTACCTTTGCTGCTGCTTCATGCAAAGGAAAGGTAGATGAAGAGTTAAATAGTTGAAGGTAGCAGAAACTATACATTTCAACAACATTAATTAATTATCAGTTATGGTAATAACATCAGCTTAGAGTAGTGTAAGAAATAGTCATCTTCACCCATTCTGTAGTGTTTTTTTTAACAGATAAACTGGCATAATCTGTTCTGTGTTCTGATCCCAAAATTACAGACATATGTGGTATGATTCAGGACTGAAAGAAATCTCTGATTTTTTCAAATTATTCCAGATTTGAGACTCATCTAGGATAGATGAATATAAAACAGTGAAGCTATGAAAAACACATACCTGTGATCAGCCTGTGTGTATTTTTAACATATGTGATGCAAGTGGTGTTGTCTTTGGAGAGCAAATCCTTGTAATGCAGGGAACTGAATCCCTTTATCACAGACTAGCTTGTGTCTTCTTAAATATTGCTCATTCACTGATTGCACAGCTGCAATGTAATTAAAATGTTTGTTTACCTGTAAAAGAGGTGAAAGCTATATATTGATGTTTGTATACATACATGGTATTATATCAAAGAAGTTATAAGTTATAAATTATTTTCAAACCACTGTTAAAACAATTTTAAAGCAACTTTTAACTATATTAAGTGGCTTTTGGAAGGGGTGTTAAAAATATCCCATAATGAGATACCTGTAATTCTCTTCCTTACACAGAAATAGACAGACATATGAGTAAGACACGCCAAGTTTGACTAAGTACATGGCATGGATTTAATTGCTGTGCTGCTCCCTGTGTTTCTGCCATGCAGGAGCACAGATTAGCATTATGTGTGAACTGGAATACAGGGAAGTTCATGGGGCATCCCTGTGCCTGTCTGCTGAGAGCCCAGCAACCACCACCCAGCTTGTTGCACTGAATTAAGTCTCAAAACATTCTGTGAAATAAATTGCAATCTTCTGAGCAAGATAAATTACTCTCAGGAGCAATCTGCCTTTACCCTTTAAAAAAAATGTCTCTTTAAATGTAAATTTAGCTTTCCAACAGAGACAGTATCGCCATGGTAACAAATGCAAGAAAAATAAATGTCTCTTAGAGGAAAACCACTTTTTATTTTGTATAAACATATTCCATATAAAATAAATTATGCAGCTACAGAATTATTGTATATACAATCTCAGACAGTAAAAAAGAGTATAAGTCTTTTCCTGGAATGGTTCTCTGAGCTAGTACCAAACATAATTGCTTGCAGTAAAGAAATGTATTGTATACTTAATTTCATATGCTGTGAACTAGAGCTCTCATCTTTCAGTTTGCTCTAAATGGACTGGAATGCTACAAACTTCAGTGGAGCGTCAGGCAGGCAGCAGGAGTTTACAGAACTGGAGCCTAAAATGTAATCTCTGCCAGGTAATTTATATTACAAATGCTCTGCTGTGTGAATTTCCTCTGCCCAGTCTACCACTGGAGAGGTTTGTTATTCAAAGAGCACAGAAGCAGTGGTTTGGATTTCTCCTTTCATTGAATGAAAGGAAGAATGCTTTCAGGTTAGGCCTGTTTCAAAAATAAGATTGATGAGTGGTGTACTTTAAATTGTTCACAAACAAATTCCTCTCTACCTCTTCCTGCATCAGTAACCCCCTACAAAGGTCAGTGTGAGGAGACACCCAAGATGGGCAGTATCATTGTTTGCAAGAATTTCTGCATGGTTAAAAATAATTTCTTATTACACTGTCTGCTTTCTCATTTCAGGCTTCAAATTTCACAGTATACAACTACAGTGTTTTCAAACACTGTCTTTGTTGAAATATTCCACAATTGTTTATTTACCTTCTTTCTTTCTCTCCTTTTGGCTGTGTGTAGTGTGTTTGAAGGCTGCAGGGGAGTGAAGATGCCCATGGCTGGGTTTTAGTGGTGGGAGGAGGTGAGGAATTCTGGTGCTTGCCTGTGGAACAGAAACCATTCTGCATTTACCTCTCTGAATAAGACAGTAGCTTACACAGATTAAGCTCTTTCTTCTTTCTGTATGGAAGGAAGGGAAACTGTATTAGCTGCACTTGAATATATGTTAAATAATTAATTGCTTCTAGAGATTGTGACACTGACTTTGGCATGTCATTTGCTGCGAGAGGTAGCAGCAATGGTGCTGAAACTGTAAACTGCTCTTTCCCTACTTCAGCTCTGAGTGGCATGTTCAGTAGCATCAACATCTATCACTTTGGATATTGCTCTGTTACGCTTTTTGAAATCAGAAGTGTAAAGTGGAACGTTTTCAGTGGTGTCTTGGGCAGGACTTCATACAACCTAGTCTTCTGAGAAAAGATAAAGGAGTCAACATCAGCAAAATATTGTTCTTTTATGTGTGCACTTTTGCAGGAAGTGTAAAACTAATATGCAGAGATGGATTAGCTAAGGTATCAGGAAGCAATCAGCTTCTCCTGCATGTCTCAGCCTGCCAGACAAAAGTCTGGCAAGAGTACCTGGACTGGGTTACACTGTGAATCATCTTGCTTGCTGTCGGGCCTTGTGCAGCAGCTGGTAAAAAAGATGTGTAAGGGAAGAAACAAAAGTAACAAGACAGACAAGCACTAATTCTTCCACGCGTATCTTCCTGGTTATCTGCAGTTTTGGATTAAGTGCATGTAGCAGTCTGTGAGGCCCACCTAAGGACGTGACCTCAAAGAGTCTTTGGCTCGGAGCGCTGTCAGCAAGCAGCGAGGAGAAGCGCTTCCCGCAGGGCTCCAGAGGGGTGCAGGAGCCCGGAGCGGGCTGGCCCCACGCTCTGCTCGGAGGGCAGGGCCCAGCTCCAGAGGGGTGCAGGATCCCGGAGCGGGCTGGCCCCGCACTCTGCTCGGAGGGCAGGGCCCAGCCGCTGTCCCTGGGTGCCGCAGCAGCCTCACCCACCCCCGGCAGCACAGGGCGGCCGGGCACGCTCCGGGGCAGCGGCCAGCCTGAGGTGACTTCAGTACGTGACACTGATGTTCTGCCTTACCAAACATCCTACAGCACTGCGAGCACGGGGGGAGCACAGGGCAAAGAGCAAGGCAAGGGGTGGGCATCCCATCCCTCTCATTGCTAAGAGTTGGTCACTGTGTTTCAAATAGAGGCGGTCAGAAGGGCAGAAAGGTGCCTTACTGCAATCATAACGACTTCTATCTGCTCCTCTCGCTTCCGGGTGCTCTGCAAACCGTGTGGGGGTCTATGATGGACACCACTGTTGCTCAGAGAAGTCCTGGATGCAGAGGCAGGAGCAGACAGACAGCTTCCGCAGGCTGCCGCCCCGCTCCCCTCACGCCGAACTCTCCTCCCGGGCCCGCTCCGCTCCCGCCCCGCCCGCGCGGCCGGACGGCGCATGCGCGCGGCCCCCGAGCCAATGGGGCGGGCGGGCGGGGCGGGCGCGGCCATTGCGGCCCGGCCGGCTGAGGGGACGCGTCGCTGCTGCCGCCGCCGCGATGGTGTCCTGGATGATCTCCCGAGCGGTCGTGTGAGTGCCGGGCTGGGGCTGCGGGAAGCGGGTTATTTCCCGGGGCGGGGATGGTTCCGAGGAACGGCGGGCGAGGGGCGCCGTCCCTTTTCTCCTTCCCCCCAGCCTCCTGAGCCGGGTGCTCTGCGCTCCTTTTGGGGCTCGGTGTGCCTCACAGGGTCCTTGTGCTCCCAGAGCTCCCGCAGGACCTGCACGGGGCTGTGGTTACCCGTGTGTAACACATCCTGCCCTAAGCGCCCGTTCCCCGGGTGCGGGGCAGCCGCGTCGCGCTGCTTGTGCCTGGCACGCACGAATTGCAGCCGCTGCTTTTAATCGATCCAAAGCAACCTGTACAATCTCCAAACTTTCCTTTTCAACTTGTAGCGCAGTTGAGAGGACTGGAAGAGTGCTTGCGAGTGTGAGATGGCGGTCTGTGCTGAGTGTAGGTTATCAGCTGAAGAGATTGGCAGTGTTGTTGTGTAGTGCTCTTCATAAACTCGAGATTTTGAAAGCCAAAGAGGCAAACTTTCTTAGGCGAGAAGCTTCATGTTACGTGTTGTCTAAGTTCTGTTTGAGCAAAAGTAAACTGCAGTGGCACCTCTGATGTTTTTCATAGGCATTGTACTGTTCCTTCCTGAAACGGATGAGTTATTGTGTTCATTTGAATTATACTCCCTTGTAAAGGTTGAGTAATATTTGGGTAGCAGAGTCTTCCTCATGCTCCTTGCTGGGTAGCACCGTGACTCTGGGGTCCCCAGTGCTTATTAGCTCGTTTGAGCTGAGATTAGCTGCGTGTGAGTTTCTGCCAGGCAAATGAAGTGAATCTGCTCACAAAGCAGTCCAACAAACATCCGAATTAGCATAAAGTATGTAGCAGGAGTGTGTGACCCACAGCAGGACATAATAGGATTGTCATGTTTTGTTGGTGACAGACAACCCCCTTAAGCTGTCTGGTATAATTTAATCCGAAAACATTCTCAAGTTTTCTCATACTGCCACGTATATTTTCCTGCTGCAGTCCAACCACCTAGATAAGTAGCAGTTCTTCTCCCTCTTGCTGCCGTCCCTGAGACTTGTCACATAATTGCAACTTGCAAACTAGAACCTCACGTTCCAGACCTGGCAAAGGACGGCAGAGGTTTGGAAGAGAGTCTGTGGGAGGAATTGCTGTTGGTGCACTTTGCCACTGTGGTCTTCCCATAGGCTTTACACGGGGCTATAGGCAAGAGGCATACTCTTGTGTTCTGTACATCAGATGGAGCTGCTCAACCTGTTTCTGCTTTGTTGCATAAGAGCACCAGCCAGAGAATTCTTATTTTAACTACTTAGACTGTGTTGGTTTCAAGGGAAATGGCAGCAATATTGAGTACCTTAATTTCTGATGACCAGATTCTTCTGTAGTTAGTTGGTGTTTTTCCCCCTGAATTCCTAAGGGTTGTATTTGCATAAGTTCAAGTCCTCTATGAGCCTAACCCAATAGCACAGAGAATGAAGAGAACAGCTACTGTTCTCCACCGATTTATTGCAAAAGGCAATAAAGGATAATATACTGTGCAGTTCTGTGGAGTTTGGTTTCCTTGTCACCATTGGTCACTCATCTGTATGCCCTAATTATTTTTGCTAAAAGGGGAGTCCTAAATATTATTTATAATTCCTTTCCACCTTCTTGTGTCCTTGTTTCGTAGCTGTGGGATTTAAATAGTTTGCCAGTGTTCAATTTCTCAGGAAGATGAAAGTGTTCGATGAGAACTTGGACAGCTTTGAGATTATTGTTTAACTTTGCTAATAAAGCAAAATTCTTGTGAAAACAGAAGGTGAGAAGTTGCGCAGAAGTAGATCTCGTGTGACATGAGAGGTCTTAGTTTCAATGGTCTTGAGAGTGTCCTTCTTGTCCTGTTTTCTCAGTGCCCATTATCTTTCTTTTTTGATCTGTTTTCCTGTAGTCTCTTCCCAGAGGTACCTATTTCAGTGACTTTGAGTCTCTGAATTGTGTGTTTGGAGTTTGGAAGGTGTGTCCTAGCTTTCCCTTAGAAAACCTAAGAAACAGATTTTTAAATACTATGTAGCTGTGAAGACCTGAGGCTCTTTCTTACGAAGCGTTTGGATTCTGGCGTGGTGACCTCGTGGTGCAAAGTCCATAGCAGCCTGTCATCTTAACAGTGATGGAAAGGAGCAGCAGCTTTTCTGGCTGTGGCAGAGTTCTCCACTCTTGACTGACCTCCTATGTTTCAGGGCCAAAACAACAACAAAATATTAATTTGTAGGTGTGTCGCAGTGCCCTCTGCTGACTTCTGACATGGTGGACTTGTCCTGACACGTGTGTCCCAAGCAAACTGCATTCTGTTTCAATTTGAGACTTTGCAATTTGGAATTCATTAACACCACTAAAATACTTTGGTTAACGCTTTAAGGAACTAGGGAATGGAGCTAGTAGACAATTTGAATTCTTAATTGCATGTGAATTGTCTTGAGGAGTCATGCACAGGAAACAGGGAGTGGTTCAAATTCACTGTTCCACATAATAATCTTCAGCAGAACTTTGTTTTAATGAAATTTTTCCCTTTGCTCTATGAATGCTATTATTCTTAAATATTTAAATTTGTGAAATACCTTGTACTAATTGTATATCTTTATGTCAAGAAGCGAAAGACTTGAAATGCACAAGTAAAGCATCTTTCATTTTCTGATTCTCTGTCAGTTGGGTGCTGTTGTAGTAAGTATAGCTTATTATTATTTCAAAAACACACTGGCTGTTGCAACAATTTTTGGAATGTTTACTGCAGGGTTTTTCCTTTTTTTTTTCCACACAACAAAACCAACAAAATGATAAATTATTTCATTCAGAGTCTCAGAAAACTTTTCAGAGTGGCACATCTTGTTCTTAGTCTTTAATGGTGGAAATAATTTTTAAAATTTGTGACTGTCCATCTTGTTAATTTCAAATAGAGCTTGTGCCTGACTTTTCATCCACTTGGATTGCTCATTCTCCTCATTTGTAAGGTCTGAGTGATTGTGTACACATCAGTTGCTGAGACAGTATTTAATAGTAAACACACTGAATACTTGTCAGTCACAGCCTGGTATGGATGAGATCAGACCATCCTCTTGTGCCAAGCAGAGATGTGAAAGCATCCTAAATACAAAGTAGATGGCCATTTTGTTCTTGCAATCTGTTGAAGCAGACTGCCTGCTGTAATCTGTTAACTTTTTTCCCTCCTCACTTAAAAATGAAAGTTCCCCCATCTGTGTTGCTTTGCAGCACACTCTCTCCCTTCATGTTTAAGTACATGGTTTGTTTCCAGTTAGGTAGGTCAGCATCCATGAACATTGGAAGGGAAAGTTGCAGTGCTCCACAGAAGGATGTATTTGTCTTGGGTACTATAGTTAGCTTTCTGTTTGCTTGTATATTATAATATTATAATGTCTGTCTTCCCTACCCCAGTTTTAGAGCCTTGCAAATATTCCTTGAGTCTGATATTAGATTATAACTAAATACTTTAAGCTGGACAAAGCCCATGTCTGGGGGACATAGGAGGTGACCTGAAGCTAGGTAGCAGTATTAGTCTCTCTCAGCTTTTGCTGCTTTACAGATTGGAGCTGTTTCTTTAATGGTCATTTCCAAGGCATGGTCTTACTCTACTTTTAATGCTTCTGTTGTTGTTTGACATTTCCAGATGTCCAGCTGCCCCTAGAATTACTACATATCTGAGAATGGGTAGCTGAAACCATAGCTTCTGTGTTGATTGAGTTGTTGTCAGGAATACCTGGCTTAGCATGTAAGTCATATTTTATGTAAATGTGTATGCTTGACTGTAAACCTAGATTGTGTCTTGTTCTTGGAATACAATTTTTAAAATTAAAATCATAAACTATAAAAATATTTACCCTCTTGTTTGCTAATAAACGTGGTGTCAAACTTGTATTGAAGCAATCACAGCTGATTGGATGGAATCAAGTAACAATAACACCATGTGTGTGGGAGCAATAGCTACAGCTTAATAGCCTGATCTGCAAGGCAGAAGAGCCATTTGTGGGAGAGTTTTTGACTGTTTGTAGGCTGCTCTCCAGCACAATGGTTGCAGCTGAAGTATGAAGGATGTTGACTGCTGTTGCATGTTGAATTTCTGACAGTATTCTTCGGTTTAAAGGCCTATAAATTGCTGCTGCACCTGTGGGGAAAAAGGAGTTGCTGTCATGGTGTGAATGAGATGTGCTGCAATGTCTGTCTCATCACAGAACTGGAATGAATCAGTGACTGTGTATCAGTTATCCTTGGCATTTCATGCTAAATAGATCTCACTGTCCTTTTGCTGGGAGGGGCTATCCTGTACTTCATCCTCTCCTCATTCACATTCCACAGGATCCAAACTCTGTGACCCCTGTGTGAGTCTGATTGTTTTGTCAACTCGAATGAAAATTAGCATTGATAGAAGTTAATCTTTTGTTAGTTGCAATGAACTGCAGCAGCTCACACTGCTGTTGGGTAGTTGCTAGGTAAGTGCTGTGCTGAGAATGAAAGGTTGCAGGACAAAACCAGCATTATTTTAGGCTTTAGGGTATGGTTAAAACGTGCTCTGAAACTACATTCTTTGCTTTCACATTGCTGCTTATTCTTTCTTCTTATGAATCTAGTTCCAGTAATAACAGTGCAGCTGTTCTAATCAAACAAGGTGTCAGATTTTTTAAAGGGTTTTCAGTTTCATGGGTTGAAATCTGTAAGCATATGTAACTCTAGGGATTAAGTGTATTGTCCTGACTGTGTGAAAGTTTAAAATCATTTACATAATTAAGCAATGAAATAATCAGAACTCTTCTCTCCAATAGTTCAACTTCTCAGTGAGGTAATCCTAATATATACAATGAGAAGTTTCTGCTCACTTGTATATGACTTGTAACACCTCTTGAGTTAGTGCGGTGCAAAATAACTATCTCTGACAACTTTTAAGAAAGAAGTGTCCCTACTGCTTGTCTGGCACACCTTTGCCTGAAACCAACATTTGCTCTGCAGCCTAGCTGCTCTTTTCTCTGCCATGTTTATGGGATGGTGTGAGTGCAGAGCATGTGTGGTCAGTGTGCCCGGCCTGTGGCAGGCAGCTGGACTGAAGCTTGTTCAAAACAGATGGAGCACGTCTAGAGGTGTCCTGTGGAGTCTGACATTCTTACTTAATGGTCTTGGCATGTACTGTGTTACAAAATGTGCTGAACCCCACATGTGTGCCTTGTGCGTTATAGATAAAGAAATACCAAGAACTGCATGATCTGGCACAAAAGGATGTTTCTAATTAAAACAAACAACCCCCACTCTTGCAGTGTTCCACAAACTGATGTCTGCTTTGAGCAAGCACGTTGCAGGCTATTGAGCACTTCTGCAGCTGAACAGAATGGCTAGTCTTTCCTGGGTTTGTACATAGAGGCAACTCCCTATATGCTTCTGTAAGGCTGAGGAAGATCCTGAGCCAAATTCTGATTTTTTAAAAAAAAAGTTGCTTTGGCTCAATAATTTTAATATTTGATAGAAATCATCTTCAAAATGTGTGTAAAAACATGTCTGTTCCAGTGTTCCATGTGCACAGGAGCTTTCTCTGAGCTTTTTGGTCCTTTTTACTCTGCTTTTGCAATTCCAAAATTTTGAAATTTGTGAAAATACTAGGTTTATATAGAAGCAAATATTATATCTGCTAACAGTACAATCCCTCTGTTGTCAAGACCTGCCAGACTAGATCATAACAATTTACTCCAGGACAAATGAGATGAGGTGTGTATAGTCTAGGCAGGAAAGGTGATTGCAAGTTTTTTGCTGACCAGTATGACTTCAAACACGGCTGTCCTCGGTGGCACAGAACAACCAATCTGACAAGATAGTTTTGGATATAAGGGAACTAAAACACCCCACCCAGAGAGGCTATCTCTGCACTGAGCTTCTTGTCAGCCATCTCTGTTGCTTTGCTGCTCAGTTTATCACTGACAAAATAATAGGGCGTTCCTTCTATTTCTCTTGTGTTTCCTAGCAGTCTGCAAGCATGGAGGTGGGTTTAACTAGATGAATATTTGCCCTGTGTTTATCATCTTTGGAACATTAGTCATGCGTCCTGAAGACAGAGTTGGAACTTGTGTTTGATGTTGAAAACTAGGTGCAGTTTATTTCAAAAGCCTGCAATCTGGCTTTAAGTACAAGGATTTCCCAAGCAGAGTTTTTCCTGATCTGAGAAGCCTGACATAATGCTGTACTTTTTTGTGTTAAAGCTGTTGGAACTTCCAGTGCTCAAACGGGAAAATCAGAAAACAGTTTGTGCTTGTGCCTTCCTACCACTGTCTGGTTTTGTTATTTCCTCCTCCCACACTGTTTTGTAACTCATTGATCAAAACTGTGGAAAGGAGAGTCAGGAAGATGATCACTAGCTTAAAGATATCCTGATGAGTTTTTACAGTACAGTAACATTACCTTAAACTAATATAAAAACCTGAAAATTTGGCTTTGTGCTGTCATTATTCATTTCTGTCTGCTAATCTTTTCCTTTTCCCCCAGATCAAGTTTTGTTCTAGAATGCGTCATTGCCTTTATAGACGTCTCAAGGCATGTCTAGGATTACTCAGTTGTAGTGTATTTAGTGTTAAAATGTTTTGGAAGCTGACCTATTCAATATTTTCAGTAGTGATCAGCTGAAAATAGTTTATAGTTCACTTGGAAGACAATGTAGCCACAGAAACGTAAAATAGATTTTATGTGACTGCTTTGGCAGTCATTAATTTGCTGTAGTTGCAATGTAAGCAGTGTTGGTTTTACTATTCTACTTATAGAACTTTGAGGGCTAGTTTTTCTTGTCTAAAAGTTACCCTTGAATGGTTTAGACAAAATGAAATTTACATTTGTACAAAGAGGATAATGTGAACTGGGCAAATCATCATACTTTTGCATTTGGAAAATAACATTTCTGAAAAGGCACACAATTTCTTTTGTATCTTTTGGTTTCTTAGTCCATTTACATATAACCAGTGAGACATAATTGTGTTAACAGAATTCTTCTCTCAGAATTTTTTTTTGTTAATCAGCATAGTGTGCTTTAATTTGTTTTTGAGAGCAAAACCTAACCCTCAAACTAATTAATGCACCAGTCTTAAAAAAAAAAACCACCATAAATTATTTGGATTCAAAAGGAGGAAATGAAGATATCTTTTAGCATTGCATTTTTGTCATTGATAGGACTGGATGAATAAGGCTGGTAGAGATTCTGCTTGTCAGCCTTAACTTGGTGTCTAACAGAATCTTCAGGGTTCTCGACGTACCAGGTATAATTGAGGAAACACATTACTTGGCAATGACAAGTCCAGATGCTGCCCCAACAGCATCTGCCAAATACAAAGTTTGTAAAAACCTTTTCCTGTGTACAATGGAAAGGTTTGTTCTTTGAATGCTCTAAGAGGCTTCAGAAGTACATTTCTGGGTTAGAAGATTAACAGAATTACTTGAAAATCAAGGACCTTTTGACAAAAGATTAAAATGTCTGTAACTTGGGATGTTTAAAAATAAAGCCACCAGCTGTCTGGGGTAGAGATAAGACATGCTTACTTTTACTTCAAGAGTTGGTGTTATATGGTTCCACTTACCACTTTGCTCAGATTGTGGTATTTTTGTAGCATTTTTTGGGAGAGGCAGGACATTGAGGCTGGTCACTGATGACACCCTTGGGTTCAAGAATGTGTAATGATTAAGTAGGACCTTTCTGAGCCTTTGGGTTATGAACTTCACTTTTCTCCCTGGAGCCACCAGACAGGTCATTATTCCACACAAGTGTGACCTACAGCAGTGTGGACATTTTTTTAAAAAATACAACCCATATGAATGGGGTGGTTACATGCAGTGTGGTTGCCTTACACTAACAGACACCTCAAAAATAAAATGTGGTTTCCCTTGGAATAAGCAGAAGTAATTTTTATTTGGGACCACTCCTATTTTAAATGCTGGTTCCCTGTAGCCAGTTATTTTGATGTTGATTAATCTTTCCAAAAATAGAGAAGATACTCTCAGAGCAGCAAACAATGACTGTGGATTTTAACTTGTGAAATTAGTTCAAGTCTCTAGCAGACTTGATGTAGAGTAAAAACCAAAGTTGAAAAGGTAAGAATCCAAGTGGAAATCCATTTTTTGACTATGGCATTTGAACTAGAGGGAATGAGCCTAGGCCATAAGTTGAAGAGCCTGGAAGAGGAACTCCAGTGGAGTAGCTAGCTTTGAAGCCACTTGTCAAAGCTGAATAGAGCTTTAGATTTGAAAAATAGTTGAGAATGGGCATGACTTCAGAGTCTTGAGAGACTCAAAACCGGGTTTCCTCTAGTATTGAAAATAATATTAAAGTACTGGATTCCTAAACCTACAGTTCCTTAGGCAGCTGCTGAGACAATAGAGGAAATATGCTTAATCACTTTATTGCAAAGAATTTGTCCCCATCTCCTGCAGTTGAGACTTACGTCTGTAGTGTGTGATTATACATGGGCTTCCCATTGTGACTTCTATAGCTTGATGAAGGTAATATAACTCGGGGTAAATATGCCCAAATTAACTTTAATAAATAAAAAGCTGGCCTTGGATCATTTCAGGCAGTCCAATATTTTTTGGTTTTCCCCATAGCAGTGAAAGAGACTACTGCCACTTAAAACACTGAGCTATCTTGTCTTGGGACTTGCATATATTAAATAAGTGAGGCTGCTTTAAACATTAAGTACAGTTCTGTAATGAGAATGTATTCTCAGCTTTTTTGACTTTTATTCTAGGGACGTGGTGTTCATGTATTTTTGGCAAAGTTTCTTTTAGTTTTTTGTCACCTGCAGAACTTCTGTCACTTAATATTGCTGCTCTTCAGCTGTACTGCATTACTGCTTCTGTTCCAATTTTGTGCTGGATAAAATATTATCTCTATGCAAATCTGATTGTTACCTGGTCATTTCACCAGGACTGAGACCTCTGAGGCTTCCAAGAGCTGAAGCTTTAAGACTGTTAAACATGTTTAAAACTGTGCAGGAAGTGGCAGTACCAAGATAAGTCTTTGCTTTGTTTTCTTTATGCTAGCTTTGGTTCTCCAAACATCAATCAAAATTTGCTGTGGCACAGAGCAGAGAGACCTCTGAGAAGAAGTGACTGCTGACTTGACACAAGTTACTGAAGTTACTGCAATGAACAATTTTCCAATATTCCATATAGATTGCAATGGAAGGCGTTTTAAGGTGTCTTCTGGATTCTTCTCCTTGATATGAAGGATGTCATGTTCTTACACAGAAATAAAGACCTAAAAATTTGTAGAAGCTTCCAACATAATTTTGAAGACACTAGGCACAAAACTAAGTAGTATAAATAAGAGAGCTGGCTGGTAGTTTTTAAAATTAAATTTATGGAAGCCAAGAAACTACCAAGTGTATGTGTTACTTTAAACCTCAAAACAAAATGAAACCTCATTCTAGATCTGTAATGTTCCTGTTAATCTTGTTCAGCACATCATCTGCATTAAATTACCCATGTATTTTAGGAGCTCTCAGAAGCATCTTAAATGGAGAAGATCATGTTGCTCATGAAAACTGCATGTGTAGGTTGTAATACCTCCAAGAGCAGTAAGTGCAAAGAACTTTTTCCAAAGCAAGGAAGCTCCTAAGTGTGTTTCTCTGTCATCTGTCAGTTACCTTTATTATGTAAACCTTAATGTGACAGTGTCTTTGAACATGCATGTAGGCATCAGCTTTCATCTTTAAACTTAAAAAAAAAAAGTAGTCTTAATTGCATCTTGTTCACCTGCTTTATGGAAAAAAGTTTATTCATGCATATACTAAATGAAAATAGAAATTATCTCCTGAAAACTAGGCTTAGTTTGTTTTTTTAAAAATGAAAAATAGCAAATTAGTCAATTTGTTTCTTCTGACATCCTTAATCCAGCTGTCAGTCCTTGCTGATCATTAGAAGAAAAGCACAGTTCAGTACAAGGACACGTCTTTTTCTTTGATCAAATTCATGTGCCAGGCTGTCTTAAGAGCTGTCTGAGAAGTACCTGCAATTGTTCCTAATTGTTGGCTATTTCTCAGTGTTCAGTTGTGCTCCTGCCTGGTGCCACAGCTGGCTGACATGGGGCCACAAATACTTTGCTTCCAGGGGTAAGTAGTCTTAGCAACAGAGAAATCAGAGATTATTTCATCTATTTGAAGGAAAATAACTTACTTAAGACTTAAGTAAGTGTGAGCAGCCTTGAAAATTTATACTTGTCCAGCAGGGATGAAATTCTGCTGTTGAGTTTGAGGTAAGAGCTAGATGGGAGATGTTATTTCTCTTACAAGGGTTGTTCTGTGTTTGAAGGCGTTGGATGTTTGCTCTTTATCTCGAGGAAGTGCTGCAGATGGTCTGGTTGCTGTTCCTCGGTGTGAGTGCTCGGAAGGTGCGGGCTCAGCTGAGTGCCCTGCCCGTGGTGAACCCTGCGAGGCTGTAAACAGGGAGGAATGCTGGCATGGGCAGGACGCTATTACAGCAGGAGTCAAACATGTATCATAAAAGCAGAGGTGAATAGTGGTCATGCAGAGAAGTGACTAAGGGTTTTATAACAATTTCTATTTGCCTTCCAGGATTACCTTTTTGGAATTTTCTGTAAAACTGGGTTTGTTGGGCCTTTTGACTGTGTTTTGAACAGGATTTGTTATCTGTTTGGGGGTTTTTGTGGGTTTTTTATGACATAGTGATGGTATCTCCAGACTTATGCCCTTCTGTTAAAATATGCCTAGGCTATCCAGCAGCACAAGAAAAATTGCTTATTGTGGACACAAGTTTTGGGCACTATCTCCAGGCACAGGTTCAGATTCTTTGAGTTAGAATGATATGTAAATAGCTTCTCCCCAAGTACTGCTGCACTGTACAGGATCTATATGTGAACAGGAGGTGAGTTGATTTGCAGGTTTTGTGTACCAGTAATGACCTGTCAACTCGTGAGAAGGGTGACTGGGAAGAACTATGTTAAAACACTGGTGCAACTTGACCATGTAAAAGAGTTTACAGGCTGACTCATTAGAGAGGGTAGCCTGGATTTTGCTTCAGGAGTTGTTTTTTAGCTGTCCCTTGTTCCAGACTGCCACGGGCCCCTGCGAGAGGGCTTGGAGCCCATAAGTACATCAGCACTTGCACACACATTCCAGTGCAGAACATCCCTTAGGGAAGAGAATTTTTTCTAATTTTTTTTTGTTGTTGTCCTCTTTTTAGACTTCTTTCAAGGTTCAGACAGGGATATCTCCATGTTGAGACAACTTGAAGAGTTATCTGAGGAAAGGTTCCCTAATTTGGAGTAGATCAATCATTAGTCCGTAAACACGAGTAGATAGAGTACTTGTAATGGAGCCTAGAGGTCTGCATTGGAAGGAAGGCTTAATTGTGTCCTATCAGACTGATTGCAATTGTTATACCATTAAATAAAAGTTCCTGGCATAGAAAACTCCCACGTTTCTGAGGAATCAGTAGGGATGTCGCTTTTCCTATTAAAATTCTAAGGTGGTTTCTGACTGCTTGAGTAATTGCCTTACTATTGGTTATGCTGTGCTTTGGAAGAATCTGGCAGCTGCTTTGGAGAATTTCAGCTTTCTAAGTTGGAAAGTTAACAGCTGCCTTGCTCTGTTCAAGAATGTGCTTTATTCAGCTCTATCAGTGCTTCTGGGTATATTCTTTAACTGTTAAGACATTTTTTTCTCTAGCTTTTGTATTCTGGTCATAGGAATGCTGAGAGGATTTTAACAGAACTGTTTCTGATTGCATTCCTGCATTTTTGTAACTAAAGGAGTTGCTAAATTTAAAGTTTGCTACTGTTGGCAGACACATCCTTTTAATAGGATTTACATGATTTTCTTGCTCCTTGCCTAAGGTGAGGGGGTCAGAAGAAAAAGTAGGATACAATTTCTTGAGGGGTTCAGGAGCTGATCCTCATGCTCCCATGTCCCTGTAGCAGACTAGCATTTTGGTCAAAGGGTAGTTTTTGTAGTTACTTGAATATGTAGTGTTTTACTGTAGATTGTGTGGTTAGTATTGTGTATCTGAATAACAAAATGGAACTAAATTCTGTCAGGTGCTAGACAGAATGACTTTGTTTAGTGTAGTGCTTTTCAAAAACATTCAGGACGAAAATGCCAGGGCAAGCTTTTGTTTATCTGGACATGTGAACTATAGCTGGTAGCTGGCATAGTCTAGAAATCACTACCTAGCTCGAACACTCAGGGGGAGGGGTGAGGCATGATTTGAGAGTCTGGCTTTTTTGGCAGTGAATTGAGTTTGTGTGTCAAGGTTCGATTTGTAACAGATTTAGCAACACCAGATTGATTGTTAACAATAGATTAGCAATTGCTTCACGGGAGTAACTGGTGAGTGATCTCTGTCCTTATCTCTCCCCACAGCTTTTGAGCTTTCTGTTGTATTTTCTCTCCCCTGCCCAGCTGAGATGGGGAGTGACAAAATGGCTTTGGTGGGCACCTGGTGTCCAGCCTGGGTCAACCCAACATGTGCAGGGTTTTTGGCTTTTCCTCCTGAACAGGATTCTTCCATATACTCTTGTGCCTTATTTCAAGCTTGAGAATGCCACAGAGGTTCATGGCAGGCAAAACTTTGTCCATAACTGTAGCCTCATCACTTGGTAGCCAAAGAAAAGGAGAGCAAAGTCCAAACTGCTGATCTTTGATGAAAGTGGCTTGGAAGTATATGGGCAGTATACAGTCGAAGCAAAAATGCTTCTGCTTTTCCAGTGTGTGCTGACTGAAGTCCCATTGGTGAGGTGTATGGCTCCATTTGCCTTTTTTACAGCCAAGAACAGCCAGCCAAATATTCAAGCATTGTTCTTTAGATTTTTATTCTGCTGTTTAGTTTTCATTAGCAAATTTCCTTTCAAATGAAATCTTGCTTAGGCTAAACTTGCTAACCATATGTGGAATAGTAATTATAGTTAATCTAGAAGTAAAATTGTTTTATCACCATCAGACCTGGTTTCTGCATACATAGTACAGTGTCACCTACATTACTGATGGTATTCTGATGTTGTCTGAGCAGCTCTTAGAAAAAACTTGTGTATGTTTATGATGGGATGGAAGACGTTCCTATTGTAACTGGGATACACTTAATATTGAGAAGGGGAACTGGGCATGGTCAGCAAAGCAAGGCAGTTTATCAGGCCTTTATATTCAGGTCCATGGTTTTGGAGTGGCATGGAGGATTCTTTTATTCTCCAGCCTGCCACTCAAGGGTGCAGGTACATATTCCTACTGCAGATGCACACAGTGTCTGGCTCTGTATCAGCCTGTGCAGATCCTCAGCCTTTATGTGAGTGGACAAATGGGTGTCATCTCTACTACAAAAATTTTAGGGAAAGGGAGTTTAGTGAATGGTGCTGTCTCCAAAACATCTCATACTAAAAGAGTTTCCTGGATTGCTTTAACTGTTAGGTAAGGAACAGACTGTTCCCTTTTTGCATTTTGGAGGAATGAAAGAATAAAGTGCCAATTCCATGCTTTGGGCAATACTTGGCAATGTGAACAGACTGAACCCTTAAATCCATTGTTGTTAATGTTAATGCCACGGCTTAGGGTTTGAGGAATCTGGATGCAAGTACTACTTTTGAGTGGCTTTTATTTGTGTCTTAGTTCCTTTAATTTTAATATGTTTTTAAGCTGTGGATTTAGACTTGTTTACTATCCTGGTTAAATATGTTCAGTGCCAGAGCAACACGTGTACAGATGACTGATATATTTCAGTTATCAGTCAGATGCAAACTTGGTTGCTTTGCTTCAGAAATGAGCCTTTCAAACAATTATTCACTTTGAAGCTATTAAAACTGTAAGACCATAGATTATGTGATAATAATGCAGTCGGTTGAGTTTATTAAAAATACAGCTATATGGATATGCAAATTCATTGTTTTATTCAGATTTAAAAGCTCTTTGATATTTTTTCTTTGTATTTTTATTTTAATCTCCTAATATATTTGAGAAACATTTCTCTTTATATGAGCAAAATGACTGTAGAGGAGATGGCTGTACCAAAAATGGAATGCTATGGTAGCTACTGAGTCCAGCTAAAAACCTGAAATGGCTGGGCTTACAACTGGCAGTGAAATTACATTGGTAAGCAGGATTATCCATGTATCTACTAATAATATAAAGTAAATGACATCACACGCAGCTGAAATCTGTTTCCATCTGTGGAAACTGCCTTTGTTTTTTCTGCTACATTCCTGCAGTGTTCTGCTACTCAGTGTGAAATACAAACCACGCTTTGAAAAATAACACTCAAGCTTTTAAATTTGAAAAGCCATAGAATAATTTGGGACATCCTTAAAGTAGTTGTACAGTTTCTGTAGAAATATCAGAGGATGGATGTGCTTCTAATGTGTAGCAGTGGGTGTTGCTGACAGCTTTGAGCTTTTTGGAGGTGTGGATCCAAAGAGGAAAAGGACTAGAACATGTGGGGCTTTTGTGGCCATCTGTGTGCCCAGGCTCCCTGCTGTTCCTCCTCTAGCTGTTTGTGCCTCAGTCAGCTGCAGTGATCTCTCTGCCGGTATACTGATCCATCATGCAGAGATGGAAGGTAAAAGTGAGTTTGCTGGCCTCCAGCTGCACTCACTGTGGACAAGTTGCCTTTTGGCCTGTAAATTGCCTGCATGAAGAAGATGGTGGTGCCAGAGTTGGCAGCAGCATCATGCCACGCTTTCAGTGTCAGCTCTGGCTGTAAGGAGATAAAAACTTGACAGTACTGTTCCTATTATTACTGACTAAAGGTGCTGGTGTTTTCTTTCAATCCTGTCTACCCACTTCTAGTGAACAAACAAGTTTTTCTAGCACTTCCATTTTACAGCAGTATTGAAAACACTATTAAATTATTATATATTGGTGTATATATAATAAAATAATATTATGGAATAATATGATAATGATATATTGTGATGTTAACCACTGTGCTCTGTAGTTTTAAAGTGATTTCTAGAACTATTCTTTAAAATAAAAAGTGGCTACTAAAATAGGTATTTTTAAACTCCTGATTTGATTAGTATTGAGTAACAGATTTTTCTAGATGGGAAAAGCTAGGTAGCTTTGTTGTATTTGTCTTATGCTAGTGTTCTTATTTAACTTGATGTCATCTTTCATTTTATGATTGTCTTACTGTTGCTGTAGTAAGTTTTCTGCTTAAGATCAGTTGTTTCTGAAGAAGTGTTCTTAAAATTCTATTTTGTCCCTGTTCAAGTTTATAGCAGTTCGAGAGTGATATGTTCAGAGGATAAATTGCTGTTTAAATTTAAAAATACATTGTTTTCTTTTCCTTATAGAAGTAATGCTACCTGACAGTAAAGTGAGTGGAAAAGTGTAGCTGAAAAATCTGTAAAGTGAAATACTGAAGCTGTTTCTCTTTCATATGCTTCATTGCAAGACACATGAGGAGGCTACTAATAGTTATTTAAATAACTTTGGAGTGCTAGTTTTAGAATTAGGGAGAGGTGCATAGATGACCAGTAACTGGTGGAGTTATTACACATGTCAGACAGTTGGTGGTGGTTATGGTGTTCAGGAACCTCTTCTGTATCTTCTCTTTGAACAAATAATTTCTACCCTTATAAAGTCTGTTTTATGGGTTAAAGGATGAGCAAAGGCTTTTCTTATCTCTAATACAATTATAATTTCAGCCAGAACAAGAGAAGGTGAGAGATATTAGACCCGGTGTGTTACAGAACAGAGTTTTCCACAAGGACAAAATTCAATTCAATTAATTCCTGCTTTTTCCTCGATTTCTAAATGTCGCTGTTGCAGAGTTCTAGCAAAACGAGATGAAATTTTGTAAGTCAGTGTTGTCTTAAAATTATTTTGGAAATAAGATTCTGGTAATCTGATGAAAGTAAATGAATGTGATTAACTGCTGATAGGTTCAGAGGCTCTTCAAGTGTGATAGCACTGCCAGTGCTATCTTCTGGTGTGGACAGGCTGCAGGACTGGTTTTCCTTGTAGAAGAACCAGAACAACTGGTTTTACATTTTGTCTTAGAAACAGCCTTACAAAACAGTTTGTTGTCTTTAGGGCACACACCCTTTTATGTTCATGTTGTTCTAGTTTTTTCGATCATGAAACATCTTCCAAGGAAAATATGACACTGATTTTTTTTTTTTTAAATTTTGTATATATTTTTTAATGCTAGAGAATAGGATTTTTTATCTTAAGTTGGCTGCATTGTTCTAATGATGTATTGTCACTGTTTTGTCATATACAGTGTAACAGATCCTGAAGGCTCTTTCTGTTTTCCAATAGGCTGGTGTTTGGGATGCTGTATCCTGCATACTACTCATACAAAGCTGTGAAGACGAAAAATGTGAAGGAATATGTAAGTCTCATTCCTTTTAATTGTTTAATTAATATCTCTGCTGACATAGATCTGTGACATGTTCATTGTGTAATAAATCATGTTAAAGCTTGAATTGACTGTCTTACTGTTAGGTACAGCACTTGTGTGAACCTAGTGGTAATCCTCTGGTTTTGTTCAGAGGACACGCTATGCTGTATAGATTTATTTTAGGGTATTTTTAATATAAACCCTAAAGTCTTGGTTCCAGTTCAGCAAAGTACAATACTGAATACAATACTAAGTGTTGTACAATACTCAATACAAACCCAAGTACAATACTAATACAAAGTACTTTTAGGCAGGGAGTAGAATGAAAGTTTCCTAATTCTTCCAACACCGTATTGACAAACTGATTCACAGTGACCACTAGAAGAGCAGCAGCAGCTCAGTAGGGGACTCAGAATCTACCTAAAAACAGGTTAGTTCTTGCTAATCTATTGTTCCTCAAAGAGGAGAAAAAATGTAACTAGGGAAGGAAAAGATTTGGTTAAGGTGGTGCAGAGAAAAGAAGCAACACAGACAGAAGGGAAAGATGGAGAAAAACACAATTATGGTTACTTCAGTTTTTAATTAAGCTATTAAATTATTTACTTGTCAGTGTGAGCAATGATGATAATCATGAGAATGTTAACCAGCTGCAATCACAAGGAGCTTTAGTCACTGAGCTACTTCCCTGTTTTAAGAGACAGCCTGGCTTGATTTCAGCAAATAACCTGTCCTGTATCTTAGTCTTAACTTGGCTGCCTGACTCAGGGTAGGGTCAGGGCCATCAGTTACTCTTAACTTGGCAGCCATAGCTGTGACCTAGGGCTGTTGTCTGGTGTGTCATGTCTCCACTTTGTACCTGGTTGTAGTTGTAGACTGTGGTAGCTGTTGTTCCTCCCCTTGAATGTCTTAATTTAGCCTGATCACCCTATCTGGGCCTCAAAGGACATCATATTTGTACTTCTGATTTCTGTGTACAAGCTGATTGGAGCTTATTTGTGAGATAGAGCTGGTGCCTGCCAGAGTTAAACTCATGGGAGAAAAAAATCACCAAAACTAAGAGGAGAATTTTCTCTGTCTCATGCTCATATTACTCTGTCAGGAAAGTCAATAATGCAAGGAATTTATAATCTGCTTTTCCTCCCTGCTCCTTCAAAACTGATCCACAAGCTAAGTAGGGCATAGCAGTTTCCAACCAAAATAAAGGAAATCACTTTAATTGAAGAGGTTACCATTGCCTCTTGCACTGTGTTTGCTAGAAAAAGAGAAGTAATGTTTTAGAATGCTGAGATTTTTTTTCACCTCAGTTGTCCAGTTAGCTGTGACCTAACTGTCTTTCTTGGGCATCCTTACACAGGACCCCTGCTAGCAGGGGCTGGAGTTATATTTTTTCAGTTCTTTTAGTGTGAACCTGTGGTCTTTGAACAGTCCACGGTTCACTGTATGTGAACTTGCAGTCAGATACAAAATATTCATGGCACCAAGATGAATAAGAGCCATCACAGTGACTTTTTCATTAGCAGGGCATGACAATGACTCATTGGTGAGTTATCACTCCATTGCTGGCTGGGTTGACTGTCCACGTAGGTCTTAGGGGGTGATCCATGGCTGTCATTTTCCCAGCTGGGTCATTTTCTTTCACAGTAAAGGATTTAGATTTAAATGCAGCTTTCCAAATGGCTCAGGTCTGCTGCCACTTGCATTGTGGCGCAAGCACAACTTCCTTTCCAGGGTTTTGTGTGGCTCAGGAGCCAGCTGTGTGTGTTGCTGAATTGATAACAGCTTTGTAACAGTAAGATATTTTACTCAGCCACTACTTCCACCACTAAAAACCAACCAAACAAAAAGAATAGACACCTTGGCTTGTTGTGTAGGTCGTGATGCAGCAAACTGGTCAAAGATTATTTCTGGGAGAAAACGTGTTGTGCTGATTATGATAATTTAAAAGACTTATGCACTTTGATGATAGAAATTAGAATCTGTGCCTTTGAGGAGATTTATTTGTTGTAATTCCCCTGGTTTAATGGGGTTGACTAAGATATTTGAAACGTTTTTTCACTGTATTTCACTGAAGCACTTGAAATAAACATATGAAATGTAGTTTATAATCTGAATAGACCAGCCTTTTCAAATCCTGGCTTCCAAATCCTGACCTGAAAGAATGTGCTTTAGCCAGAGCCAACAAAAATGAGTTTAACACTTGGATTGCTAGGAAAAAAACTCCACAATGAAACAAATCTGTAATCACTCTTTTAACATGAAAAGTAGAATCAATCAAAGCTTCTGTTACTTGAAGTAGATGACAGTGTTCTGGGTAGTGTGAAATCTGACCTTCAATTTTTCATGTCCTTTTTTTCTTTTTTTCTGTTATGAAAACCCCTTTAAGATGCTCAGGTTCATTTGTCAAGGATATTTGTGGTACCTACTGCATTGGTTGTACTAGAATATGATTTGTGTTTTACAGAATCTTTGCCCAATCCTCAGCAGGACTCCTGGCAGATCTCATGTGCCCTTCTGCAGGGCTTTTTTAACTGTTCCTAACAGCCCGGGAGAAATTCCACTTCCACTGTTGTCCTTGATTGGGTAAATAGGCGTTGATTCAAGAAAGAACAGCCTGGATAAATCATTTTGGGGAGAAATACAGTCTTGTGTGGCATCTTAAAAATTGCATTACATTATGCTTAAGTTGATGGGGCAAGGTTGGATTTAATTTTGTTTTCATTCAGGTGTTGACTCAGGTTCATGGAAGGGTCACCAGTCTAAATATCACATGGCTTGTCAGCAGTGACTTCAGCTGTTGTGTACATTTGTCTTCATTTATTCAAGCCTAAAATATCTAAATCCTCTGAGAGATTGAAATGAAGAATGTTATCACATGACTGAGTTTCTTTTCACACTGAAACACAGAAGAGCATTTAAGATTAATGGGTCTCAGGTTCTGACAGAGGAAGTGGTTTTAAGCTGTAATGCACATCCATGAAATAGGCAGTGTATCATTAAGTTTTGAGTAGTTATTTAAATCCACTTCAAAAAAGATTGTTTTAAAAGTGAAGATTAAATCTGAGCCACATCCTCTGTGGGAAGGTGTGTGTATATAGATATCCTCCCTTCAAAAGAGAGTACCCTGAATTTAGGGCTCAAACTAGTCTCTAACAGTTGTGGTGGTTTTGTTTTCTTCTTTGCTGGTTTGGTTTTTTGTTTTTAAATGGTTTTGTGTTGTTGCAGGCTTTTTTCTAGGAATTTAAAGAACATGTGGATATTCAGTTTGTACAAATAACCAGTGGTGGTTTGCAGTGACCCATTTTGGAAATACTTTGCATTTGGCATCTGATAGTTTAGGGAAGACAAATGCATTGGTAACTATTTCTGTAGTATTTTTTCTGAAAGATGTAATCAGCTTAGGCAACCACATTTGAACAAATGATGAAGAAAAATGAGTGAGTTTCTTAACTGTTATAAAACAAACTATACTATTTTGAGAACATTGTCTGAACAAAGCAATCATATATAGTGCAAACCTTAAATAAAAAAATGTTTATACCTGTAAACCCCATAAGCATTAACATGTGAGCTTTTTTATTAACAAGAATTTTGTAGTTCTTGGGATATAAACAGAATTAAAATCTGCATGAAAATGCTTTTTATGTTGCCTTGCCTCAGTGTTAATACCATACTAGTAATCACAGGTGTGGAACTTAATGTAAAGCTGAATAACACATACTGTGAAATGAAGGCAAGGGCTGCTTCACTAATGCTGCCTTTCGTGTGCATGGTATGCACATAAACTTATATATGAACATGTGGTTGAGTGTGGAAGAGAATGAAATAATCCTTTAGTTTTATGGTGGCAATTGCTCTTTATGCTTAAAAAAAACCCAAAAAACAAACAATAAAAAACCAGTGCAGAATTGGTAGACAATCCTATCACTAAAGCTTTGTAGAGACAGATTCAAATCTGTGAAGCCAGCCTAGGTGGGGTTGTGACCCTGGTGACACAGCCATTTCACTGAGCTTGTTGCAGCTTCCACCAGTTCTACTTGTGAACAGAAATCTTTCAGGATCATCACCTGATCATTTCACCTGAAACCTGATTTATGAAGACTGAGCTACTGTTGAATGTCTTGCTTTGACAACTCTGAACACACTGTACAGTGTACAGTATATTATGTGTAAAGGTGAAATCCAAGCTCTTAGTGAAGATGATATTTTAATTTCCAGGTTCGCTGGATGATGTACTGGATTGTGTTTGCTCTTTATACAGTGACTGAAACAATAACTGACCTAACAGTCTCTTGGTAAGACCCTGCTTTTTATGAACTCTAAAGGAAACTACATTTGTTTCTGATGTTTTTTGATTTGTACTGATTTAATTTTGTATCACGAAGTTGTGCTTGTGGAATAACCCTATTTTCAGGAAAAGATCTTGGTGCATAGATGAACAGCATCTGTTTTCCAGTTTGCTGTACGCTGTCACTTGAAGTAGGGACTATAACATTTCCAGCTTCACTGTAGAAAGTGAACAGGGGAATGGAGCTCTTAAAAAGATGGCCAAGAATTTCTCTATGCAGGAATGTATTATGAAAAGCCAAGTATATTAACTGTTGTAATTTTTTAAATGACAGTACTCCATAAATCCATAACTCATTTAATTTTTGTCTGATGTTACTTCTTGTATTTAAAGAATCCTGTATGCTAATCTAACTGTGGTTTTTTAAAAGATCTCTTCATAATGATTAATTACTGTGCTTTTTCTTACTCTAGTTGTTGATTTTGTGCAACCTTTAACTTGTCTGTTTGTGCAGGTTTCCACTGTACTATGAACTGAAGATAGCTTTTGTTATCTGGCTCCTTTCCCCATATACTAGAGGGGCAAGTTTAATCTACAGAAAATTCCTCCACCCACTGCTTTCTTCTAAAGAAAGGGTAAGAAATTACTTCTCAGATTTTAATGCCTAATATGGAAACACCATATGCTGAAATAAAAGCTGTTGCTAAATACACTGTAAAAGCAGAGCAGCTTGTTACTGTCTTGCCTGGCAGCATGAATTTGGACTAGCAGAGGCAAGTGCACATGACTGTCTTTGTCTGTGCTTCTGTTTCACTTGCCTGAGCAGACAAGGTCCTGCTTCCTATTGACATGAGAGCTTGGTGTTCCCTGCTCTGCTTGATGCACTCTGAGGAGCCCCTCTGAGCTGAGT
This sequence comes from Taeniopygia guttata, assembly GCF_048771995.1. NCBI lineage: Eukaryota > Metazoa > Chordata > Aves > Passeriformes > Estrildidae > Taeniopygia > Taeniopygia guttata. Next base: position 7,261,549 of record NC_133031.1, on the reverse strand, counting down.
GGAAGTGATGCAGCTTGACTTTCCACTGCAAGCACGTGTGCAGTGCTCTCTGCACAGAGCTATGAACACAGCCTTACAAAAGCTGTTTATGTTAACATTTTTTTTTTTTCTAGCATAAACTAGTAATAACACTTCTCAGGATGATTGACATCGATGACTTTTTTTGTTTTGCAAACTGACGAGATAAGAGGAGAGACTTGTCACTGAGTTTTAAGGGTACACCAGCCTGCGACAGTAAATATCCAAACATAAAAATAGCTAGAAGATGGTTAGCTTTAGTCAAAGCATGACAGGGGCACAGGTCTGCTTAGCTCTTTTTCAGCATCCTGCTTGGATGTGTGGAAAGAGCAATTAGCAAAGGTGTGAAGACAAGCACTGAGAAGCCTCACACTACAGAAAATAGCATTCCTAAAGGTCAGTTCATAAAGCTAGGCTTGGCCTTTATTAGGCAAAGCAAGTAGCTGACAAGATTGCCACTGATAGGAACAGTAAGGTCATCTTGACCTTCTGAAGATTGTGCTATAAACAATTTTCGACTTTGTAAGGTGAAGGGATATGTCCCTGTAGTCTGCAAGCTGTTGGGAAGTACCTTGCAGACTTTTATCTTCAACTCCAGGTATTTACCAGAGCTGGAGATAAATGTCATGACTGTATTGTCCTTGGTGCTTAACTATTTCAAAGCTGTGCCTTTGGGAGTTCTCTGTAAGTCAGCTCTACCATTCTAGGGGAGCTCCTTGACTTCTTCATGTTAGATGATGTTATTTCTTGAAATGCTTCTGTCCAATAAGTTAAGCTTACTCTGTGTAAGAAGCTTGTTGCAGTGTTTCTGAGCTGTACAAAAGTAATCTACTTTATCTTCTTGTTTGACCACATATAATCCTTTTTTTAAATGAGACAATTGTAATGAAGGAAACATCTGAATACAAAGATATATCCCATTAAATATTTCTTCTGTCTTCCTTTGCTGATGGAAAAATAATACTGTGGAGTAATTTTGCTCTAAGAACAGCCTTCTAAAATTTAAAATGTTTTTCTTTTAGGAGATTGATGAGTACATTGTCCAAGCCAAAGAAAGAGGCTATGAGACCATGGTGAATTTTGGAAGGCAAGGGTTGAATTTGGCAGCAACTGCTGCAGTGACAGCAGCTGTAAAGGTAAGTTTCTGTTTGCATTAATTGCTTTTGAGTTTGATAAAGAACAGTGTAATTTTAGTGAGGATTTACCACTCTTGCATAAGAAAGATAAATTCTGCAAGTCTGCTGAAAACCTGGGACACAATTAAAGGCTTGCAGCCCTCTCCTCCTCATACTGTGTTTGTTGTTTGTTTGTTTATGATGGCTTGTATTCTTATTTCTTGGATGATCAGATCAGTTTACTCTAATTCAAAAGGTACCATTCAGTTTTCTGTGCAGGCTTTTAATAAAGATGACCATTGTTTCTTTTCTGTCTCTGTTGTTCTTCCTTGTTGATAAACAAACTTTTTAAAGGATTTCTGGCTTTTCTGCTGTTTTTCTCCAATCAACCTGAGGTAATGCCACATATGAATTAAGGCATGAAAGACTACTACCATGGTTAAAAATTCTCTTGACACAATTAATCTGTTTGCAGCTTGTTGAGTGAATTATTAAATTAATATACTAAGCATAAGCCTGCCTATTGGTGTTTAGCCTTCACTTGCTTTGTCATGTGGTTTCTATTAAATTATGGAGTAATCTGTTGTTTTTCCCAGATTACCTTCCTACAAAAACTCGTCACCTTCAGTATTTCAGAGAGCTCTGGGTGTAGGAAAGACAAAATACAAGCTTATATGTAAGATTCTAAGCAATTTGTGGACCACTGAAAGGAATATACTTGAGACAATGTGTATCCTACCTAATAGTAATTTAAACCAAAATAAAAAAGAGAAAGGTGATTGTCCAAGTGAAGTCACAGGTTTAAGAAAATCAGGATTAATTTCTTCTTGGGAATAAATGGAACCATTGTGCTCACAGTAACATCACTGGAAACCTGAACCATCTACTACTGTCAGTAGATAACAGCAAACAGTGTAGAGATCCCTGGCTGTCAAAGCTGAGTATGTATAGCTGGCATTTAGCTTAAATGTCTGGGCTTCTATGTGAACTTCCTGCACTACAAATAAAAGACATTCCTAAAAACTACGTTTTCACATGCTACCTCAAAAAGCTTTAGAAAAGTAGTTATGCATATCTTGTTTGTTTATTTTCTCTTTTTTTTAAAGATATGTGTGGGTGGTAGCATTATAGCTTTTTGTTTTTAAATATGGTCATAATGAACCTAAAATACTGAGAAAGTGATGAAATTTGATCACTGTAGGGGTTTTATTGTTAGTCAAATTCTTAATATTGCCTTGAGACATGAAATAATTTAGAATGCAATAAAATGTACCTCCAAAGGAATGAAAGTATTCAGAGTGAAAGTTGGTTATTTAAATAAACCAAATCAACACAACACACAAACACCCAAAGTGCTCTACTGGGAGAAAAAGTTTAATTGCTAAATGCTAAAATGAAAATTCTTTGTATTACAAATTTATTACAATAAGCACCTGTAAGGATTCTTAGGCTTTGTATGTGTTCCTCATGTTTGGCTATGGTTGAATATTTTTAGGTTCTATCAGAAATATTGTAAAATACATAACACTGGTATCTCCTCCCACTTTCTTCTGAAATAATGAATAACTTTTTCTGAAATGTCTGTGTTTAGATTTCATTGCTATTCAGCTATGACTGGCAAGATGCCTGCTCTATTTGTTAAAACTCGTTCAACATGCTCATGAATATTTGTACAGAATTAGTTAAGTGCAGATCAGATGCTTGGGAAAAACAACCACCACAATACCAAAGAACTAAAATAGGCATGATTTTTAAACAGTATGAAAGAGGAGACTCACTGAAAAAAATCTTTATTTTGGCATGTTAAGCCTCTTGGGTTTGTCATGCCAAAATGCTGAGCGTGCCTGCTCCATGCAAGCAAATGGACACAATGCATGTGTTCTTGATTTTGTTCCCTGTTTTTCAAGAGTTGACTGCTGCCTCCAGCAGGTGAAAAGATTATCCTGTCACCATGAGCTGGTGGAGCGTGCTATAGGATTTCAGGAACAGAACTGTAGTAGTGGGATCAGTCTTGATGGGAAGAAGAGCACACTTTCATGATTAGTTTTTTTTTTTTTACCCATTTTTTTTTAGTAGAGCACACATGCTTATTCTGACATAGCAGATCTCAAATTGGGAGAGGGGGAGAGGCTAAACATGTGTGCAAAGTTAAACCTATGTCAAAAGACACTGAAGTGTCCAAAAAAACTGCTTATGCTAACTTTCGGAGGCTGTTAAAAATGACTTGGAAAGTTGCTGAAATATTTTGAATATCAAATGTGGGAGAGAGTGATTTTCTTCAAGAGTTGTCAACGGAATAGGGGATTACCATTGCAAGGCTTGTTGGCTCTGTTAGGGAGGTTGGAGCAGCCAGCCAGGTCAGTCTACTGAGATTTGATGTAGATTTAAACCTGCTCCTCTATAGTTAAATTTAAATGTATTTGGCAGGAGCAGTGGCTTATAGCTTACATTGTCATACTGATATTTTTAGCTGCTAGTAGTTAGCCACTGTTCATATAAAATGTAGTGTTTCAAAACCTGCTAGATAGCATACATTAGCAAAATAAATTGTGTTAAATTGGCATGTCAGAAAACAAATATTTATTAAATTCTTATTTCAGAAGATTTAGAGATGAAAGATTGTCTGTGATGAGTTTTTATTTATTGAAGGAAACTTTTATTAGTAGAAGAATCAGAAACAAGATGCCTCAATAGTAGTATATGGATTTGGAGAAATTACATCCACAACACTTAAGTTCCAATGATCTATCTCATACTTTGATGCATCTGCTTTTTAGGTCTTCTGAGATGATGGCTACCTCTATGTTTCTATTTCTGCCAATCCATGAATTCAGATTTCTTGAGCTGCTAGTGAAAACTGGTGTCTTTATCACTATGAGCAGTGAGCACAACTACTTAAGCTGTGAAATACTCAGTCTCTCTTTATGAGGTCACACAAATAGTGTTAATTTGTAAAGTGGTGTGGTGGTGATAATGTGTTTTGAGGGCTGTGTTTTCTGCATGCCTTCTAGTCATCCTGAATCTGCTGCCTTTTTGCTGATTGGGTATTATTCTCCTGGCCTCACTCACCCTTCCCCTTCTCCCCACTCAGGGCACAGCAGAGGAAGGAGGTATCTTGCAGCCAGCTGTGGCACACAGCCAGTATCACTGGGGAGCAGTCCTGCTTCCATCCTCCTCCCTGCTGGGGCTGCCTGGCGTGCTGCAGGGGTCATTCACAGGACAGCAGTCCCTGTCCAGGCTGAGAGGGAGCAGAAGTCATTCCCTGTCAGCTTGGATGGCATCAGGGAGAGAACAGCTGAGCATGTGGGTGCTGCATGCTGCACAGTCCACTGGGAGCTGGTCCAAGGAGGGCAGGCAGCTTCAGTCTGTGATCCTGGCCACTGCGGGGTGCAAGTCCCCTGGGAACAGCAGAGCCCCTGAGGCAGACAACGTGGTGTTTGTTTACAGCTACTTCCCTGCCTTAAGCATACCGACTATAAAAGTACATGCTCAACAACGGAATAGAAAATGGCATTTCATATATGAGGGTCAGCTGATGAGACTGCATACTAATAGCTTACCAGGGGTTGAGTAGTCTTGAAAGGAGACCCTTAAATGGGCTATATTTATTTCAAATAATTGATTTAGAAACATATTACGACTTTAATTGGTCTTTCACATTAGTCACTGCTAATGAATGTAGACTACATATTCACATAGTATGTTTTAGGAAATGCTATTGTGGAATGAAGAAAAATAATTCTTTAAGACTTGCATTTTGTTTAAGACAACACACAGACCTCACAATTCATCTTGCTTCAGTGTTTGCCTACATAGAAATTTTAGTGCTAAAGTTATGTGATTTATTTTCTTTTCCCCTGGCATTGTAATTGTAAATGTATGTGTCTCAATCTTTTGTACTGTAATTTAGTTACCGGCCTCTGGACTGAGTGCAGCCTGATGTATTCCTTCCTTACTGGCAGGGACTGTTGATGGAATGGGCCACCCGAGGGAGCTGCTCTACCATCTTCTCCTGAGCAGCATCTTGGGGTGTGTGTACCTGGGGAGAGGTGATGGCTGCTGCCATGTCCATGGCATGGGAGTGGAAGCAGGAGATCCTCCTCAGCTCCACCTACAATTAACTGCTGTGCTTTCAGATTTTAGGGCAAACATGTTGCTTTCAAGCTTTAACTCTTTGACCTTTCAAACAAAATATTAAAGCTCTTAAAGCATTATTCTAAATGTGGATGTTACTCTCACATTTCCTGCTGTAAAGGGTATTTAATCTCACATTTCCTGCAGTAGGAAGGAATTAAATATTTTTCAACCAGACTTTCATCCTGAGCTGATAGTAATCCAGATCTACACAGAATACTTTGTTTCAGCAAAAAGCAATTAACTGCTGCTTTTGGGCATGGGGGTAGAAGAATCTTCTTAAGTCATAAATGCAGTGTGAGCACAGTGCTATGAGCACTCCCACAGAACACCTTGAATTTTGTCCTTCAGTCTATGCAGTGGAGTTAAAGTAGAAATCAGTCTTGATTTGGCTAGACTGAATGTCCCCAGGGGTGGGGCCTGTGGGGAGTGGCTGCATAGGATTAGTTTAGTGTGTGATGGGGACTGTCCAGCGCAGCACTGGCTGTGCAACTCCCATTCCTACTGTGACTCTCGGGCATGTGTGCTGCATCTTTATTTGTGTATGTATCCTTTCAGACTTCTCAACGTTTTCTGTGTGTAACTTGAGTAAAACTTTCCATCTTGGCAAGTAGTTTTGGAATGAAGGGCCCATTGTATAAATCCCTTATGTCCTCCCTGAATGAGGCAGTGCTCCACAGGAGCTCTAGCTCAACCGTGCAGTTTGGTTAAGGGCACAATGTTATTTTATGGCACATACTTGACTTTTTTTCCCCTTTGAAAAACAAAATTCTGTATCCAAAAGCTGCATTGGAATAGGGTTGAATGTTCCCAGCTTGGATCTAGTCCTCTATCTACAGTGGAATAAGAAATACAGGCTTGTATTATGCATTCTTAGTATGTTAGTTGTTGTAATCTTAATTGCATTATTCTACACAATTTCCAAATGTTTTTTTTTTGTAGTATATCACATGATGGATGAACTTGCTGAGCAACTGTTAAACAAGTGTGTCTTTCTATACTTCTGCTGCTGGCCAAAACCAGCTTCTGTCACTATTTTAAGTAGACTCAGTTCACACTTGGTGGGTAGAATTGTGCTGAATTTGTATGGATTCTGCTGAGAACCAACTAGGTCCTTTTTTTACATGCACCAGCATTCAGTGACTGAGACTTGAGTCTTGACATTGGACACAAGCATTGGACACAAGCTGATGAACAGTCTTGTATGTTATGGGAGAGTAATATATATACTGTAAGCTGTTACTTGTCAAAATAAGCAGTTCTTTCTCCAGTTCTTTTTTCCATGTCCTAGCAGCTGATAAAGTTCTCAGGAATAACTGGTTCCTGAAGTAGTTTACTTGAAATGCTTCTCCGTGCAAAAAGTGGAGTAGTGGAAGGGCAAGATTTTTCCTGTCTTAGGAGGAACTTCAGGAGACCATTTTGGTCTCTCTCAAATGAGCTGTTTTGAGGAATAAATTTGACTTCAGGATTTCTGCAGTCTTTAATACAGACACTGTGCAGTGTTCATAGTGCATTTTAACTCAAAGGCAAGCTGTACTTTTTGAGAACTGAGTCATCCTACAAGTATGTAGGAAGCGATAGAAAAGTTCAGGTTTCTACTTCTCTCACAAGAAACCTTTTCTTTGTTATTGCTTGGTGACAATGTATGAATGGTGGGGTGACAATTATAATAGGTTTGTTATGCTTCAGTAACACACTGTCCACTGTCTTAATTTTATATGCTGTACTAATAACTAGTCATTAGAAAATCAGTATTTCAGCCACTTTCCCCCCTGCCCTTTGTTACCCACACAAACTTAAGGAGCTTTAATTCAACTGTCTCTTCACTTTACATGGCTGTTTTTAACATGGAATAATTCAGCGTGCTGGTGTACCAATTGCAAACAGTTGTTGTCGTGAGTGGGAACAAATGGCTGTGGCCAGCAGTGCCAGAATTGCCTTCTGCTGGTACTGTTGCAGAGAAAGGTGTATGGAATTGTACCCAGGTTTCTGCTCCTGCTAGCTAACATGATGGTTAAACAAAGAATTTTACTTAAAAGCTGCATTTTTAAGAATGAAACAAACTCTTTAACACTTGCTTGAAGTGGAATTCGTGCATGGGCTTGTCAGCCTTTCCCTGAAATGGTTGTTTTTTGCCTTATGCCAGAGAGAGAAGAACTAAATGGTTTTTTTAACATGACTTTGAGTACTTGTTCTCATGGTCTTATTATTTTAGTTGCTTCTGCAATAAACTGATCTTTAATGCTTTAATAATAACATCATCTGATGTAAGATGAAAGAGCTGCTGGAATGACCTTTCTTTCCAACAGGGAAATTTCCTTATGTTCCATATGGAAAAAAAGTGAAGACAATTGAAGAAGGAATACTTAATCTTCATATGTGATTAACTATTCTCCTGTGTGGCATTAGATTTTGGGTTGGTATTATGTCAGTAAAGCTATATTAGTAAGAGGACCTGCTAGCCTGGAGTCCAGGCAGGACCTCTTTGGTGTGTGGTTTCAATGGTGTGTGGTTTCAAGTTTCTGTCAACTGGAGCTGCTTTTATAGTGCTGCCAGTTTCTCAGTTATTTGAGTTAATGTTACAGAGTATATTTTTAACACTTTTCTCCTCAACCTTATTCAAATTTGTGGAGGATAAAATATAAAATGGCAGAAAACTATCTTCAGCCATACTCTTTAAAGTGGAAGTGTTGCTGTCATGCTACCTTGAACTGCCATGTTTGAAGTGAGCATTTCTGATGTCTGTTTCTTTTAAACACTTACCCTCACCCAAGAAGTCTTTATTTGCTCAGATTAAAGAAGTGAAATGCAGCATTTGTAATTGAGCTGCCAGCTTGTGTAACTTTGTCATCTGGGAGCAATGTACAGTTAAGTGTGGGTAAAAGCAATCCCTAAATTAAATGTAAAGCAACTGCATGTGTATGTTCATTGTGTTTTGTTGTGCAGCAAGGAAGCATGGACATAAACATCTTAACCTAAGCTGAGCAGCAAAGTTAAACCTCTGCCTGGTTTCCAAAGATACTGTTGTTGTATTTCAGAGCCAAGGTGCAATAACTGAGAAACTGAGAAGTTTCAGTATGCATGATTTGACTGCTATACAAGGAGATGAGCCTGTTGGACAGAGACCTTATCAGACATTGCCAGAAGCTAAAAAGAAAACCAGAGCCTCTACAAGTGAATCTTCAGGTATGTATCTTTTTTCTTCCCAACCTTGTGCTATTCGACTTTTCCCAAAGCAAAAGTCGAATAGCACAAATACATTCACCCCGTTTCTAAATGGAAAAGGCCTCAAAGAATTCCAGTACACTTAAACAGGCTACACTTAAGCAAAGCAAATTATGACAGTTAAGAAATCCTTCCTGAATTGCTTTCTTCTCACAGCCATTCTCAGTGTAATCATACTGTATTCATTATTCCTGTCCTTGCCAGTTGGCAGCAAGAATTTATTGCCAAAGCAAAACTTAATTGGAAGTCAAACGTTATATGATTAAGTGGTGTTTCTGTGATAAATGTACAAGAAGTGAAACATGAAAGCATATGGAATCTCAGTAAATATACGAGAAAATTAATAGCTATTAATTCACCGGGCTTGTAGTAATAGATCAAAATGTAAAATTGTATATGGTGATGGGAATAATAAAGGCATCAAGTTTTCATAATGGACTGCTGCCCATCAGCACTTAGAAGATGGTGTGTGGTGACCAATATATGGTTTTGTTCAGAGATGCTATGATTTCATTATTATATTACTATTGTAATATATGTACTGTTACTGTCATTCTCACTTTGCTCTTGAGCTTGTGATGCTTGAAGGAAGGTTTTGCTGGAAGTCAGGTAACTATACATTTTTAAATGGCAAGGCTACGATGTAAAGGAGCTGGTATTTCTCACAAAAGAAGTAGATCTGGGCTATTTCTTTTCACCTAAGCCTGTCACTCCTTCTCATCCCTCCATTTTGGGGAGGAGTAGTGTTTGTGGGGTCCAAGGAATTCCATGAATAGTGTGGTAGCCCATGATGGTTGTAAGGAGTAGATGGCCAGCTGAAGGGGCCTAAACTGAATTGCACATTGTTTCCAGAAGGGATCCTGTGCAGGGTAGTGTGAACTGGAGCTTCTGGCTGGAGAGAAGGCCAAGAATTCATGAAGAGCTGCACTAGAGATGATGTTACTGCAGCTGTTGTGCAGGGTCCGTTCTTCAGTAAGAGAGCATTACTTACCTATCTGAAATAGTTTGAAAATGCTCTAAATTTAATGTTTTAAGAATATGCTTCTGTTTATATTATATAAATAATCACTGATTGTGACATTCACCCTCAAATTTCAAAAAGCTTTCTTACGGCTGGTTTAACTTAATTAATTGTTTCTGCTCCTGGTCTGATATCTAGCATACAACTCTCATGTGTTCTTTGAATTTTCTGCAGTGTTAGGAACTTAAAAAAGATCAAAAGTACACATAGATTTAGGAACACTGCGTAGCAAAATTCTTCTGTGCTCAGCAGGATCTTATTTTTGTGGTCTGAGCTGGGAGTTCTCTGTAAATTGGTTGAAAAGGCCCAGTTGTAGAACATGGATCATAGGATGGTGCTGAGCTAGCAGTGTGCTTGCTGTGAAAAAGGATGGGATCCTGATGCATCAGGTGTTACAAACAGAGGTAAGGAAGTATTGGTGTCACTGCAAACACAGCTAGTCTGAAACAGATATCATTGAAATAATTGTGTTGGAAAAGATGAATTGAAACTGTACTGGAAGCAGAGATGTGTTGCCTCTAAAATGGCAGAAGAAAATGACAGAATGTCTGCCTCAAGTAGTTATTGAATAGATTATGTGATTCTAATTTCTAGGGGAAAAACATTGAGGAAAAATAATAGCTAAGCCTAAATAAAACATTGGCTTAAGATGAAATGTACACAGGTCATTAATAAAGTTTGATTTGGAGTTCAAAAGGCGTTTCTGAGTGTTACAGCCTGTAGATTCTGGGATAAAAGGAGAGTTTGGCGGAGGAAGGAACCAGACTGGATTTGGGAGATTTGTGATAGGTCTGTGATGGGGATTTGGGGCTGTTGGACCCCAAGGAGCTTTTCGGCGTATGTTTTTAAGCAGTTTGTGCCCTCTAGTGAGAGTCTGAGGTAATAACCTTGGTCCTGGCTTTGCAGGGTGTGTTACCGACCTGAAAGGAGCTTTGGTAGTAAAAATGCAGGAGGGGTGAGAGTATGAAGAAGGATCCTATGGATGAGAGTCATGGAATGGTTTGTATTGGAAGGGACCTTTAAAGGTTTATGTAATTGTAACCTCCCTCTCATGTGGATTGTATCCAGAAATCTTAAGTACTTGTTAAGATGACCACTAAGGTTTTTGCAGTTCAGTGTAAAGCAGAAGATGTCAGCAGACTTGTGATTTCAGTTTTGACAATGGAAGAATCATTGCATTAGATACCTGTGGAACCAAGTGGCAGGATTAGAGGTACCAAACTCGTGGCAGAGTCAATGCTTCTGTTTTGACATGAGCACATAATTTAAAAGGATAAATCGTGTGTGGTAAACATGAAAATCACAGCTTTCCTAGAAATCAGAAAGTTAAATCTACTTTTTAAATTTTTTTTTTTTAAGGTTACAAAGCTCCACTGGAACAAAATCACGGAGATGATAAAACAGATGAAGAGATGGAGGGGACACATTCAGAAGATGAAATGTTTGCTCAGAGAGGCCTTCGAAGAACTCAGAGTATGAAATCTGTGAAAACGATTAAAGGCCGTAAAGAGGCAAGTATGATCCTGGTTAACTGAGTTTGTTTTCTCTGTGTATATTGGCATTTTTCATAGTGCAGAAATTTACTTTTATTTTTAATCTTGGAGAGCTTGTCAGCTGGGCTCTAGAATACTAAATGCGTAAGGAAGTATGTGATAACAATATCTGAGTTTGAAGCTTTTGTAGTTTGGAGTATTTAGGGGAAATACATGAATGAAATAAACTAAGCAAGGAGCAAGGGAGAGGAGATGAAACAGACTCTGTGCTTGTAATGCTAATTCTGGCACCACCAAACCAAATTTCAGGAGCTGCTCACCTTGGAAGGGTTATGGATAGCAATACTACCATCTGCATGTTGTGCACACTTAAACATCTCCTGTTTAATAGATAAAGAATATTCAGAAGTTTTTAGTTCCCATAGGCACGTGGCCTGACTCTTTGTGATGTACTAAGTGAACATCCTAGTTAGCATTCAATGCACTTTATATGTGCATGCATCACAAATTTTAAAGATACTTCAGGACAAATCACTATGGAGTCTCATAAAAGCTTTAGGGTCATTCCAGGAAAACAGATGATACTTATTATTATTGTCAGATTTTGTTGAAACTTTATCTTACTTAGTCATAGGTAGATTATCTTAGTGAAATTGGGATGTCTAAAGCACATTGAAAGACATTTGCAAAATAAGATTAGTGGGCAGGTGAACCACATTTCTGCTTGGTGTGACTCAACTCTTTGTTATAATTTTATTTTTCCCCTCAGATACGATATGGATCATTGAAATACAGAGTAAAGAAGAGACCCACTGTATACTTTTAAGTGTACTGCACAATGCCTGCAAGAGAAACTGCTGTACTATAACTTGAATTCAAGTGTTAAAGATCTGTGTACAATTCCTAAAATGAGTCTGTATGAACAGATATGGTAGGACTTGTTTTTCTGAGCCTACGTGATCAGATAAAGTATTACTCTGTTTTTATATAGTTGTTTAGATTTAAATCTGGACAAGTTACAGCATGAATTTCAGCACTCCTTAAATAGGAGTTAAAGGAGGACTAGGAAATACTCTTTTGCCAGAGGTAATTTCAACAGATTGAAATAATTACAACTCCAGTTGAATTAGCAGAAGACTTAAGTATCTAGAGCTTGTGAAAATTGAACCATAGTGTCCCCGGGTTTACACAGAAAGATAGATATACTTGAAATATTTTTCTGAACTACAATTGCTGATAAGGCCTTTGTGTAATTTTTAAATGTACAGTTTAAAGGACAGTGGATGATGGTGGGAAAAAAAAGGAAAGATGAGGTAGGTAGGATACATCCTTAACATCATCATCTTGCATCATATTGCCAAGCTTAGCAAACTGGGGTTCCATATAGCACTTTATGCAAAACTACATGGTTTTGCACACTCTTAATGATTTACAACTGCACATGTCATTTTACTGACTTACTAGACAGGTTTGAGTTGCATTTTCAATGCCAGCAGTTCTTGTATTTTATGCTATTTTAAAAATTTATCTTGATTCTTTAAGTACACTTAGGATGCTGTAGATATTTGCTACTAACAATATTATCAGGTGCCTTTCTATGTATTATAGGGCTGGGTTTTGTCTGTGTGTGTTTTTTTGGGGGGGGTTTTGGGTTTGTTTTTGTTTGTGGGATTCTTTTGTTTGTGTCTGTCTTCCTCTATCTAAAGAGATGTAACATGATTTAAGTCAGTTTTTGGTTAAAATTGTGGTAAGTAAAACTCATAGCAATTCCAGTGATACACCTCAGGGATCTGATCAGCCCATGAGTTGTGTGTTAAGGTCATGCTGCCATACAGGTATGTATGATAGGTTAGTCAGGCCCTGGTTTAGTTTTGCTCTACATTGCTTTAAGAACAAATATATTTATATATATATGTACTTCAGAACATGTATGAGTGTATATTTCATACCATATGTGGATTCTAAAATGGCCTGTGTAGTACTTTCTTTTATTGCTGAAGTTATTACTAATATATTTGCATATAAGTAGCTTCTTCTAAAAGTCTAGTTGATTTAGTAATTTTATAACATAGAGTCCCATGGCATATCTGCAGAGATTGATTTTGAAATGTCTTTCAACGCAGTGACTTGTCAAAATTACTTTTTTCAGTCACCTTTGGTACTATTTTCTGCAGTTTTGAGAATTAGGCTGATTTTAGTTTGCTGTGTGATTGTATTTCTACTGTGGATTCAGGGAGAAACCACCCACTTTTTGCAGATAGTATTTTATTATGTATCTTTGGGACAGACCTTGTTACTTTCCTCAAAGAGGAAATGGCATGGATTCCTCTTATCCTTGGATCTCTGACTTTAATCCTTAGACCTTTCCCCAGGTGTTGACAGTCATCTGCAACTCTACAGCACAGACTGGCATTCAGAGTAGTCTTCTGCACACTTCAGCAGGGTTTGAATTCTGTGGGTACAAATGCAGCTGGTCTGTGTTGGTGTTGTTCCTCCCTGGCTGTGGGAAGTGTCTGCAAGCCCTGTGCAAAGTTGTGCTCAAATGCAGCAGCACTTCCAGCATCTCTGAGGAACCTCAGTGCTTCAGTGAGAAGTCCCAGCAGACCATGTGTGATTAAAAGGCTAAAACCTGTAATGCTTAACTCAGAAACACAGCTGGATACCAGAAGACGGGAAGGCTGCTCTCTCCCAAATGAGTGCAGTGCAAAACTCCCATCCCCTAACCAAAACTGTACCTTGTTATCCAGCTTTTCTAAGGAGCTGTGGGCAAGGAGTGATCACAAAAGCAACCTCCCCTGGAGTGTGGGACTTCTGGCCCGGGGGTGTTTGTGCTTCTCCTCTGCTTCCCTGAGGCTTGTCTGTGTGTTAAGGTGTATAAGACACTAAGGAACCCTAAGCTCTGACCCCTCTCTGAATAGTAGACTAACCTGGGCCTGGGGTGGAATCTCTAACTCTTACTGTACAGTTGAACACTTGCTGACACATTTTGCTGTAACTAATCATGCTTGTTTTACCAGCAAGCATGGCAAAAAAAAGATCATCATTGTACCAATCATAATCCTGCATGAAGGAGTAGAGTATGCCATTTTTTCAGAATTACAGCTCCTGTTACAGGTTCATGTAGATCCTGCTTTGGGGGTTGTGTTTTAAACACATTTCTAGCACTAGAGATCATTGAAGTGTTTCAGGCTCTACCACACTCCTGTCAGGAAGTTGCTCTATGTGTCTCTATGTACCTGAGGCTGTAACTTCTGGCAGACTTAATTTCCTAACTCAGTAGTGATAAAGGCTAAATAAATCCTCCTTTTTCTGGAACTTGCATGGAATTGGGAAAGCTGGCAGTATTATTCATATTCATTACTGTTTGCACAGAAATGTACTTCTGTTCTTTCAGGCAACTGTCTTACATGATCAAACCTTCAATGTTTTCCTACCTGTTTTCTTCAGTCTAATAGCCAACTATAAAAATATTTTCTTGCTAGCCTGATTTTGATCTTTGAATTCATCCTCAAACTGGTTCACTGGATTATCTTCATTTTTTCTTGTTACTGTTCATTGTTAGGTGATGCTTGTCAGGGCACAATAGCATGATTAGCTTTCATCCCAGTGATACGTAGTTCTCGCTCTTTGTTGAATGTAGTTTAGTTTGGTTATGAAACACTACAATCTTTTACCTTGGGTTACAGGGAGTTTTCAAACTTGCCTTAGCAACTGCAGAAGTCATCTGTCTAGCTCTTGCCAGGAAACTTCTTGAAAAAAAATGTTAAAAGTTGGTGTTTAACATTTTTTTTGGATTTGGAATGTAAAATGTAGTTCATGTCAAATTATCTTCTGAACAAGGAGTTTCCTAAGGACTGACTGACTGCCACCAACATGGCTGCTAATTTGACTGTAGTCAAACAAAGACTTGGGGTTTAAAAGTGCTTTTAAAAAGAGAATATGTATTTCCATTTAAATCATACCAAGGTTTCAAGCCTTTCAAAAATATACCTGAACTGACTCAGCTTTCTTAGCAAGAGCTTACTGTACTTATTAAAATACCAGTCTGAGATGAGGATTAAATTGGTAGCCTCAGCTGCAAATGAGCTCAGGCTGGACTTTGATTGCAATGTAATTGCCAATATTGCTAATTCCTTTGGTATGTAAAAGTAACTAAATAATATCCAACATGCATTTTGCAAACTATAATGAATTTTAAAATAGAAGATAACTTGATAAAAGAGAATGGTGAAGAAAGCGCTAGACACAATTCAACGTGTGCTGTTCCATGAAAAAATGTGTTTTATTTTTGGTGTTGCTTTTATTAATGGGAAGTTGGTATTTTTAAGTACTTTTTCTACAAAAATGTATGTGCAAAGACAATACTTTAACATTTTTCAAGAACTTGTATTTTCAGATGCTACAAACAAGAGAATATAAATTTGGACTGAAGGTAGTAGCTTTAAAAATATGCAATGTAAGCTTTAATTTTTATATTGTAATAATAACTTGCTGTCAACTTGTTTACATATTTGTAGGATGGAAACTTCATTATGCATTGACTTAGCTTGATGCTGTCTTTAATAAATGCTGCTTTGAGCAAGATCTGGTGGATATTTTATTACCTGAATTACTATTAACAAACTAGTCACTATGTAATCTGTATTCTGTTACTTATTATATTGGTTCAAGCACAAAAGCAACCTGTCTGAACTTTGGAAAGACTTTTAAAACTCTTTAAAAAGTATGACTAAACTGCCCTTGAGGTTCTGCCATGAAGTCTGAAGCTGATTTAGGCTGCAATGAAATATACTCTGCTAAAGGCAACTTGAACATGCTATGGTGTCACCTGGTTTGATTAGGTGTTCACTTCAGAGTAAATGAAAATTGAGATGTTCAGTGTCCCAAAGGAGTGTAACTTCCTGGTGAACTGCTGGACATAAAACTGATTTTGTTTTGTATTCCCTAGTCAGAGTTCTTCTGGTAATCCAGAGGAGGAGATGCATAGATGAATTTGGCCCTTTCCTTTTTCAAACCTCCTTTCAAGTCATCTGTTAACACCCCTACCAAAACCCAAGCAGAAAGCTCAGTAACCACATTTTCTGGGTCTTGTTGCAAGGCTTCCTGGTTTAGTTCCTCAAGTAAAAGAACTTCTTGATATAGTTGAGGAGAAAGATTTAAAAGACAGTAGCAATAAATAAATTTTAAGCATTATGAAAATCCATCCCAGAAGCACAGGCTGACTGTTAAGGGACCCTGCAGTGATTCAGTTTCTGATGTCAGAAAAGTTCACACAGTACAAGCACCCTGCCAAGAAATTGTGAATGTCAGAAAGCAATGCTGCCTTTTCTTCCTTTATTTCTTCAACTGGCATTTAGCACATAGTGGACCACTCCTGAATGTGGTCTAAAAGCTGCCTACCTGCTTTTTAACATGATGCTGGTAAGACCCACTCAGGGAATAATCTGATAATTCAAAACTAGTGCTGGTATGTACATCTTAGGTTAAAATCTTAAATATTCAGCAGCAGCAATGGTGACAGGTTTTTTGGGGGTGTTGTTGTTGTTTAGTTTTTTGATGTTGGGTTTTTTTTAAAAGTTCTGAGGCATTGTGTATTTTCCCCACTAGTATGTGAAAATAAATGGTGGAATATGAGGGGAAATCTAATATGTATTGTAAAATCAATGGACTTCCAGAATTATTTTCCTCCTTTCTGTAGATGTATTGAGAAACAGAATGGGAGCCTGTCTTATGTCTGCCTGCCTTTGCCAAAGTTCAGCAACAGATTGCTCTGTTTGCATTAGGATAGGAATCATGAAAGCAGCTGGAGCAGAGACTACAAGCAATTCAAAACATAGAATTTCACTGCTGTCTGCTAATGTACGGCGACTACGTGGATGGGGAAGCTTAGAAATTATTTAAAAGTTCATTTTGTCCAGGCTGTAACAGTTCCAAGGTAAGCAGCACTTTGACCCTCACTTAGCTTTTCCTGTGTACCACACTCACTATGTTGCATGGCACTCACTGCTTCCTCAGGGAGCTGCACCACCCCAGCCAATCTTTCTATTAATTTAGTAAAAATGAACTAAGTATACTGAGGGAAAGTCATCCTACCGTACTGCTTTAAACAATAGACTTTCTTTATGTGGCTGAGGAGAAATACTTTCTTAAAAAGCCCCAAAGCAAACCTAAAACCCTGTTTAAAGTTAGTGTAATGGTAAACAAATGTAATGCTAGGAAAAATGCAGCCATAACCATGTGTGTTAGTCTTGAAGGAACTGAACCAATGAAACTCACTGTGCTTTTGTCAAACTCCTTTTTGCCAGGTTTAATTAATGATGGTTAATATCTCTATTCATGCTAACTTGAAGGTAGTTTCTTATGCTGTTCATAGGATGTGGAGCTTTTAGGTGTTATTCTGCAAACCCCAGGGTGAAGAGAGCATTTATAGTAGTTCAGATTGATCAGTGAACAATCTTCTGGCCTTTGGAGAAGGCTACTGAGCAAAATAAACCTTTGGTAGTGGCCTGCAATTATCTAGCCTAGATTAAATCTTGATAAAAAACAATGCTTATCTTAAAATTGAGGTAATGAAATAAGGAAAGGTGCTCCCCTGTTCAAACCACGATGGAACAACTGCCAAGCAATTCTGCTCTTCTCTGGGATGTCTCTGGCAGCTCCCCTTTGAGTGCCTGTTTGCTGGACAGATGTGGCTGTGTCCTGTGCATCCTGCCTGGACCTACCTCCTCTCTTGGCAGCCCCTTCTCTCCTTGGCAACAATTTTGTTGGCAAGCTACAGTTAATCTTGAAGAATATTTAACAAGCTCCCTTTGTGCAAATAAAGTAGAGAGCTACATTCTTTTAAAAGTTATATTCTTCACATATCACTATATCAGGCTTGTTAAAACACAAACATGCAGCCACTAAGCAGCAAAAGTACCAGTTTGTAAAAGCAATCCTTTCTCTTGTTCTGCCCTGCAAGAGCTGCTTCTGTAAAGTTTATTTCCTTTATTTTGTTGATGGAGATTAAACTTAATGGAACTTAAATATTCTCAATTCTGTTCTGGTTTTGTAGGGACAGTGTTCTCAGAAAAACTCCAGAGTGGCTCTTATGTTCTGCTTCAGGAACACTGTACAAGCTGTCTGTGTGCCTTGCCCCATCAGGAAATAGTATTTCCAATCCACTCTCAGTTAATTTTCTTCTCTTTGATGATTTATGATTGTACTGCCTCAGTTTAGATTTTGGACGAGGTAGAAATATATTTTATAAAGAAACCTATAATTTTTTTAAACCTTTATTTTTATTATAAACGCATGTGCACAATAAGATTCTCAAATACCAATGAGTAGCCCATAACTAGTTCTGAGCATTTTTATGAGCCAAGACATTTTGCTGTAATCCCTTTCTGGTTCTCTTCAAGAGTTTAACATGTGTGTGGTGAGGAAAGGCACCAGGGATCACTTATTGTTCAGAAAGCACAGCATTAACTCTCTAAGTACTACAGTAGTGAATGTGCATTGTACTTCTTAATGAAGAGATTTTAACTGTGCTGGTTTAGTGGTGAAATAACTATGCTTTTCACAGGTCCTTGTTTTAATAGTCTTAGATAAGTTGCCTTGCCAAAGCTTGGGAATTGGGGTGCAAGTAATGTTGCTTACCACATGGAACAATTTTAATTTATTACAATGAAATTTCCAGGAGGAGACATGTTAGAATCTGTTATGGAGGAAAGGATATGACTACTATTGGCTTACCTATCAAACTTTGAATAAAACTTTAATGGAATATAAAACAAGAAGTGGGGAATAAGAGAATATTTTTGATAGTTTTTATTAATGGGGGAAGGGCATACTTTTAATGAGGTTTTTTTTTTAATAGTGGTACTAATTGAACAAGAAGCCTACAAATTAAGCCTTGCATCATCCCTGTTTTTTGCTGGAATGCTCATTGGAAATACCACATTTAGCCTTCTGTCAGATAAATTGGGCAAGAAACCAGTGTATATTTCAGGTAAGATTGTTAAAAGGTTTTTCTTAAGTATTCTACATGGAAAACATCTTTCTTGCCTGCCCCTGGGCCACCCTGCTGAAACACTGCTCCTGGGTCCCTTGCTCTGTCAGTGAGCTGTTTGAGCATTTCACTCAGAGTGGAAGAGCACTGAAACTGGTTAGTGCCAATGTGCTGAGCAGTGCAGAGGTCATGGAGTATTAGTGGCAGGTGAAAAAAACTGGTTTTGCCATGGCTGTCTCTATTGGAGCATAGTATTCCACACATTACCTAACTATATTGTTCCAAATAAAAAATATTTTGCTTTTTTCCAAGGGGGTAGAGGAGACCACTTTACCTAAGCATCTTCAGGAGTGGGATAATCATGTCCTGGTGTTTTGTTTTCCAGCTGTGTTTGCAAACAAAGGGTCTTGTTAGATGAAAACACTGTCTCAAGGAAATGCCAGGAGTCTTCTTCCTCCTCCTTTCTTTGTAAGTGGTTCACATGCATTTATAATGATAAGAAAAAAGATGCCGTAATTAAGTTACTTTTTCTTGTCATCGTTTGAGTGAGTGGCAAAAATGAGGATGACATTTTTCTTTATGGGTTTGTGAACCAAGCAAGATGAAAATTATATTGTGTGCAGGAAGAAGGGGTGTTAAGTGAAGCAGAAAGTTTGGGTTACCCAAAAGACAAGCTTGTGTTTGTGAATGTTGTTACAGCTGTGGTGGCCAGCTGTGTGCCAGCTGTCCAAGAAAACTTGATTACAAATCTACTTGGGGAAGGGAGGGAAGGCTTGCCAGAGCTGCGAGCTGGAGCATCTGCCAGTAGCACTGCTTCTTGCCAAGGCAGGGCTTCAGCACTCCAGAACTTCTGGAAGTCATCCTTGGGAATTTTAGAGTTTCTTTCCATGAGATGCATGCAAAGGGAAATAAGTGAGAGCACTTGGAATTACCTTTTTAGTGTGTTCTGCTATGTATTTGCTTGCTTTGTGGGTTCCTTGTGCCTGTTCCTAGTGCTGGGTGCTCCTGTTTTGAATTCCTACACTGGCTCTATCATAATAATGATTATAAACTCCTTCAGTAAGTAAGGGATTAAGTGCTAGCTTTGTCTGGCCTGTGTTCTTAGAGAATGTTCTTTTAAAATAAGTTACACACCTCGTATGTTCCTGATGACTAGTTAAAGCTGCAGAAGAAATAAAAGCATTAGTGTTATAGGTTGCCTGCACATTCATACATACAAGGAATGTCTGGCTTATAGCACAGATTGAACAAAGCTCTTCTGATTTAATTTTTTTAGGTAGAACAGCTCTTGAAAGAAGTTCTGTTAAAGGCTACACTAAAAAGCCCACTTCTCTTCCTGTAGTCAAAGAATACAAAGCCTGAGGGCACCAAAAAGAAGTTCTGCGTTATATATTTTCCTCTATGGTGTTCTGTTTCTGATGAAGTAGAATTACTTCCCCAAATACTAAAAATACTGGGATCCTTCGAAGTAATGAAAGTTGAGTTTGGTTGTAGGATGTATATCTCAGTTAAGAGTGCCAGAGAAAATAAATGTTCAGTTCAAAATATTCCATTCCTTATTTTATGGCTCATATAAAAGCTGCCAGGGGGAAATAGTTGACAAATATTCACCTCTGGGGAATGGAAGTGCAATATGTTAAATGAATGAAGCCACACAAGCACCGTGCTGCTGAGCACAGTGTTCCAGGCTGCAAAAGGAGTGTGGCTGCCACACGCTTGCTTGCCCAACTCATGTTAGCAGTCAGAGTAGTAAGTTCAGTGAGAGCTGCTTGTGCTGCTACCTATTCCTCTTCCAGCCTCTGTGGCAACAATTGCACTCACCTCTAGGATTTGAGATGCAGAGAAGAGAGAAGCACAGGGAGTTTGTGTGATTTACATGCAGCAAGGGGAATGTGCAGCCCAACATTGGCTTTTACTTGTGCAGCCTGTTTGATGGGCCAGCTGCTCTATGTTTGCAGCCCATCCATGAGAGTTAAAAATGAGCCACTTCATATATGTTAGAAGGAAAGTGAGTATTCCACATACAATGTGTGCAATTCAAGTGGTGCTAGAAGAAATGGCTGCCTTAGGATTATCTTCTGTCCTGACACTTTCTTCTTTGTGAGATACAGCTGCTTGGACTGTGGACTATGTTGAAGCTGTGTGAAAGTGACTGGATATCAGGTTTTACAGGGTAGAGGGAAGGTCAGCAAATGTATTCTTTCCTGGCACACCACTCTGTCTGAAGTGCAGGTGGAATCACTGCATTCTAACGATGGACTCTGGCACCCTGAGAATGTGAAGATGCTCTATATGTTGTTGAACAGGAACGTGTGGATCACTAGTGTGATTTGTCTGGTTTACAGACTGCAAAGGGGCTATGAAGGCCAGAAATGGCTTTTTGCTCTGGCACTTTTTCTTTGGGAGTAGTTGCTGGATGTTAGCTGCTGTGAGAGTTAGAATGCAAGAGGGAACATAGAGCTTGAGGGAAAGTGCATAACTCTAGGGAGTTTGATGGAGTTCAGTGGGTGTTGTTACTTGTGAGCATAGAAAAGGTTCTGAAAGGAAGAAACTATGCTGGAATTGCCTTTGCTTTTGCAGCCTATAAAGTGCAAAGCCAACAATGAAACAATTCCTCGTTCTTTCCCGCAGATCATTCTGTCTTCAAGAGCCCGGATCCGCAGCGGAGCTCTTCCATGAGCTGCTCCCACAGGAATGGGACCCGGCCAGAAAAGTGCTCGGCATTGTCTGGGGCACTGTCAGCGCTCACCAAAACCACTGCACCACGGTGCTGTCAGCTTGCAGAGGAGGGACCCGCACCGAGCCCAGCGAAACCACCTCACACAGGTGGGGCAGACAAAAATTCCCCCAGTCCTCCCCTTCCAAGTGCACACCCTTCTTCACACCACACTCAAACACCAACACGAACTCCTTTGCCCTAACAAAGCCTTTTGCTCTCACAGTCTGGCCACAATCTTGACAACATCTGGCAAAAACAGAGCTCACTGAGAAAGCTGCCAGCTGAGAAAGCTCTTGCTGCCTACAACTTCAAGTGCACCCATCGATTTGCCAGCACACACCCTGCTGTCAGCACTTTCCTTCTCAGTTCCCCTCTGAGCTCTTAGCTCAGCTCTAAGCCGTCCGTCTCCCAGAGTCAGGATCCAAACAGAACGGCACCAGGGACTCTCACACACCGAAGGACCCAGGACAAAAAGCTCAGCAGAAGCACGTGGGTCTGATGGCACACTCCTCATCCAGCAGGGGTCAGGGACTGGCAGAACCCAGGCCTCAGCTGGGAGGGTTTCCCTTAAAATATCCTACAAGCAATCCTATGCATGTCAGTTGTGCAAATTTCTTAGAATTATACATTTCTTGCAAATAACTACACAAGTTATGTGAAAGTTTCTAAAGCAGCTGGATTGGTGTGAAACAGCTGGCAGAAGCATCTCAGACATATATTTTTAGCTAAATAATACTGATGGTGTCAGTCACGTAACACCCAGGTTTCATCTTCTAAGTCAACTCTGCCTGAGGCCTGAGCATCAGCACATCTGAGTCACTTGGTTTGTTCAGCCTGGAAAACTGGAGACTGAAGAGGAGACCTCACTGAGGTCTTCCAATATCCTCTTGAGGGGCATTGGAGGGGCAGGTACTGTTCTCTTCACTCTCATGACCAGTAACAAGGCCCCAGGGACCGCCTGGAGCTGTGTCAGGGAGGATTAGGTTAGGTATCAAGAAAAGGTTCTCACCCCAAAGGCTGGTCAAGCACTGAACAGGCTCCTCAGGGCAGTGGTCATAGTACCAAGCCTGTCAGTATTCAAGAAGTGTTTGGACAACACTCTCAGGCACAGGGGAATTCCTGTGCAGGGCCAGGAGTTGGACTTCATGATCCTGATGGGTCCTTCAACTCAGGATATTCTGTGATTCTATGTGCACTGAATGATTATCTCAAGCTGGTTTGCACTGGCACTCAGTGCTTGTCTATAGTTCCTTCCAATTTATTTCTGCAGTCAACCTCAGGGCATTGACAGACTGATCAAACACAAAGGGTTTAAGGAAAATGCCCCTTTTTAAGTGACAGTGTCCAAGGCCAGGTTGCATGGAGCTGTGAGCAACCTGATTTCCTATGGGAGGGATGTGGGAACCATGTGATCTTGAAGGACCCTTCCAACCCAAGCCTTTCTAGAATTCCATAATTATTTTGTGGGTCACTCAGAACAGATGAGATCCACCAAATACTGAAAAAGTTGGCCTTTATTCTAAAAATAGATTCCTCAAAATACCTATGCGACTTGAACTAAGATGGAGAAACCTCAGGAAAGAAACCAACCACCTCTTCAAAATACCTGTATTTATTACACCAAAACTCAAACTCCAAGCAGCTCACGTACTTCTTTTCCTTCTAGGTCGTCCCAGATGTGACAACAGTGAGACAAAAATGTTTGTATGTATCCAAACAAAACCACAAAATCAAAGTCCAATAAAGGTATGTTCATACAAAATTCACATGGTCTTTAAAGAAGAAGTGGCATACACAGATTAACAGGTACAAAAAGACAGATGCATAAAATAAAAGTTAGCATTTTATGTTTCTTGTGCCTGTTGAAATGTACATCTCACTAGCAGTAACATGGAGGGAATAAAACACAGCAGTGTTAACTCAGATTTCAGCTCTTATTTACAGAATTTAGATGGTAACATTACAGAATATTCTTTCTTTCATGAAGAAAGAATATTTTTTATTTTTTCATTAAAAAATACCTTATAAAAGCTGGACATTATCAGCGGTTACTGGATAGCACTGCTGATGTCAGTGGGTTATCAGTATTCACAGCTTGATTAATCAATTGCTATTCTACAGCTCCAGCTACACCTGCAGTGATTATTTCAGTCAGTTCTGAGAGACAGTAACTCCTCTCTTACCTGATCACCTTTCCAAAGGGCCCTTCATGGGTTTTCCAAATTTCACTGCTAATGCTGACTGCAGCATTAACACAGCAGTATAGAAATGGGACAATCACAGGGGATTTTTTTATTCTTCTGATTTTTTTAATTTTGCCTTTTTTCCTCTTCCTGAAGAAGCTTTGGCTGTTTCAGTTTGCTTGGCAGTTTCAGCAGGTTTCTTTTTTAACCGTTGCTTTTTGGAACGCACCAGGTCTTCACGTCCCAGTTCAATCATTTTGGCTTCCCATGATTTCATTTCATTCTCATACCGAACCTTATCATCTTCAGCAAGCTGTAAGTATGGCTGAAAGAAAATAACGTATCAAAAAGTTACAGAAGGGGATTTTTCTGCAAAACTGCCATGACACAAAGGTGACTTAGAACAGCAACCGTGCAGTGAACAGCCCAGGCATTTGCTTTCTACCCCAGTGAATTGAAAAAAATGACCAAAAAAATCAAAATGCAGAAAAATACAAAGCTTTAGCACTAAAATTGCAGTTATGTCAGCAGCTGGCCATTCCTGAAGAGGAAACTTACTCAGTTCTGCTACTAACAGTTAAAGTTTTTTTTATTTGAGCACTAGTTTGAGACAGCTAGATTAAGTGAGGCACAGGAACAGATATTGCTGTGGAATTATTTCAAATTTTTTTTCTACAGTAAGAACATGAAGCTAGGGTATGTCCTAAGTACACATGAAAATCCACCTGTAAGAAGGGCATTCAGGAGGAAGTACAGCAGGGTACAGAATACCTGAAAATGTCAAGGTTTAGTTCAGATTTCAGCACAGCACCCCTCCACTTTTGATTTGCTCATCTACAGGTTCATAGTTCAATACACTCAAAAAGCTGGCAGAAAATTATCCCCCAGACAACCAAAGTTAATAAATTACCCTGGGCACATCACTGGTGGATTTCTGTTCCTTTCCCTTGTAAGAAGTCCTTCCATGAGCAACAAATTCTTATGCTGGTGTTTAAAGATACTATGTATGATTATAAAATAATCAAATTGTTACATATTATTCCACCTTCTTTTCTAGATGTTGCTTAGCACACCAAACTTCCATCCTATCCCACTGACTCACATTTCAACAACACTATGCATTAAATGGTCACTACTGGAATAAAGATAATGACAATCTTTTTCAAGATGCATAAAGATCTTGGAGTATTTTCCTCAGTTTTATAATTTCATCAACTGAGTTCAAGATTTTGTATGACTATACCAATTTTGACTCAAGTTTTTAATTCTGATTAGATCAGATCCTCATTCAAATCCTCTGGCATACCTGTTTTTGGGAAGCAGACATTTTTTTCCACGTATCAAATAGTTTCTTCAGCTTTGCCTAGGGGATACAGAACATGCAATACATGAGAGTTAATTTAGGAGCAGACTGACTTCAGAAGGGTACAGATAAATACTGCATGAGTGAAAGTCAAGCATAAACCAATGCAAAAAAAGCACCAAGTCACAAAAGCTTCCTTCCCCTTATTTACCCTTTTAATGTAAGTAAATAATAAACTATATTGTTCTAATCAAGCTTCTGGGCATCATCTGAGCCACATTTACAGTGCAGGCCTCAGCTGACTGGACAAACCTGCCTTGTACATGGAAAACTGAGGAACAAACTATGTCCACTGTTCTGGCTTACTGACTAAATGTGTAGGGAAGGAACACATGAGGCACACAGGATGGGTCTGCAGCACCTCAAGTGCTATAATCCACCAGTGTACCTTAAACCACCCCAAAGCACAGTTTAGTGCAGAACTTGTGAGTTTGCTGAGGAACTCTACTTGTATTCCCATAAGACCAGCTGAACTACAGCAGGCACGATAAACTGCTACTGCCAGAACAGGAGCACATCACACAACTCTTTGAAAAACTGTATTTCTACATCAAAACAAAGGGAAGGATAATTCTTTCCTTACAAAAAGAGCAGATGAAGTCTGTAACACTGAAGTACAAAAAACAGCACAAATGTTTTGAAGTTTATATACCCACACAGCACTTTTTTATACAGGCCATGCTAGCAGTATAGCCAGATTGCCACAGCTTAAAAAAAATAACCTAAGCAATGCAGCACCCAGATAGTGAGCTACTGAACAGTATCTCTGAGAATGACAGAATCTAAACTATATTTTTCTGAATATAATGCATAAATTTTAGAAAAAGAATCTTTCCTGGCTTACCACAGGTGAACTTCCTTCACTTTCTTGAAAATTTTCTGACAGGAAGATGTTAAAGCCACTACGAGCTCTTTTAGGTTTTCCAAGCAGACTCAATTCCTTTAAAAACAACAAGAGAAGTTATTCCATTTACCAAGCATGTACTTGCTCCAAAACTAAACTCAGTATTTATATTTTATGCAAAAATCAAACACAAATAATTTCTTTGGTGTTTTATTCTGTTAACTGGACTGTATGTCAAGATGTTTTAAGTGCTTTTCAAGACTAATGTTAAACTAACATTAAAAAGCTAACAACTTGAGTTTTCACAAGTTGTTGAGAAAACATTTAAAACTGATTCTTACTTCAGCTAAGTCTTCCAGAAACCAGTGTGTGCTACTAAATTCAAGTCTGTAAGGAAGTAATGATGACAGATTTTCTATTATTCTTCAATAATACTTCAGTTTCTGGTGTGAAATATTGCCTGTGTGCAGAGAAGAGGGCAGGCACTTATCTGTGGAGGTGAGAAGGTGGAAGAGAACTGTGGTTCTGCTATCAGAATGCTTTGCCTACAGGGATGATGGCTGGAGAATGAAAGCACAGCAAGTTACAGATGCAATTACACTTCCTGTTTTCTCCAGTCCTGACATTCCCACTGTAGCCTAGGTGCTGTAAGTTAGCATCTGTTAGGTATTAGATATGCCAGCTGAATTCCTTGTGGTGCCATTATCTAAAAAGGAGCAGCAGAATCATTAAGATTACAAACTCACTCTAAATAGGGGTCTTTTAAACCAAATTTATTTTGCTTTTCCCAATTAGGGCAATGTCACAGTTAACTCAAAGGAAAAAATAAGCAATACATAACCTCTCTGATCTTTCCAGACAAACCATAATAATGTACTGTCACAGATGGTTCTGTCTCTAAGGATTTATACATAAAACAGCCACAAAGGAATAGGGAAGATGGTCCTTATGAATATGCTAGTAAAGGACACAGAGATATCAACAGCAGCAGCTACACAGTGTCAGAGCCCAAAAACGGAAAGAAAAAAGGCTACTTCAAACAGCTGCTACCTTGTAGGGCCTAATGAGGTAACAGACAAAAGGTCTTTGTGAAAAGCCATTTCTGGATGTCTTCCCATCTGAAGAAAGTGTTGCTGGTCCAAATGTCTTTTAGTGCCTATCCTTTCTCTGGTAGCTCTAGAAATAGGGAGAAAAAAAGCATAGAGAAGCTACCTCTAAGCACAAAGATCCATGCTAGTTCTGTGCTCTTCAAGCACAAGAAAGCCACTAAACTAGTTGCTAACACCAGTAATTATTTTAGTCCATGGCATCTTTGGAGGTTTGTGTATGTTGTGGTTTTTTTTCTATTCTGAGTTGCTTTTGTATTTCTAAAACATGCTTCAACTCTGCTTTGTATAGTAGACAAACAGACTTCAGGTTGCTTGAGAGAAAAGAAACCTGAACTTGAAAATACTTACTCTTTTTGCCCTGATTGATCTTCTCCTTGCCAGTTGTTTTCTCCTTTCCTCTTTCAAAGCTGCAGCCTGGGCTGGAGTCAGTTGGGCTTTGTAAGCGGCCATCTGCTCTCCGTATCTCTTCCAGTCTGTCTTTAGTGCCTCCTCATAAACCTACAGCACAAACCACCACCAGCCTTAAACTTAAGCTTGATTTCAGTCAGAAGCACTTGACCATTAGACAAGCTAACACTTCTAACCTATGAGTAGAAAAATTACAGACTGAAAAACTTACAGCAGAACATCAGATTTTTATCTGTTTGATTCCCTGTTCTACATTTCAGAAAAGGGAAAGGTACACAGAGTGAGAAGTCCAGAAGGGATGTGAGAACACCTCAGGTGTACTGAATATTTCCTTTAGGAAACAGAATTTAGTTCCTAACTGCCTCAAATTGCTAACTGCAGCCAAGGAATAACAATCGTTACTTTGCTACAAATGGCATTTAAATCCACCAGCAAGTCCTAGAGTTGCTTTACTTTATCCCTTGAAATTGTCATTCAGAGAAATGAATTCATTCACTACTTATGACTTAATTTGATGACTTTTAAAGAAATTTACATGAAACAAAAGAAGTTGGTCCTTCCATCAAAATTACCTGAGATTTCACCTACCATATACATGAGAGCAGAACAACTTTACAGATCTTGTACATACAGCAAAATTGCAATATTGCCATTCAAAAGGAGAAATAATTGGTTTGCAACCCCACAGCCACATAGAGCAAGAGCTGTGTCATTTGTCTGGCAACAGAGTAAAACTATTAAAGCCAAGGTCATGTACAAGTGCAAGTACAAGTAGCAAAGTATCTTCCTGCATTGGGTTTGCATGGCCAGATTCTGGTGGTGAGGGGGGTACAGGGATGGCTCCTATGAGAACCTGATGGAGCCAAGGCCAGCCAGCTCCAAGTGGCACCTGCTACTGGCCATCAGCGACGGTGGTGGCACCTCAGGGGTAACAGAGGTAAGAAGGTGAAAAAGAAAACTGCACAACTTCAGCCAGAGAAAGGAGGCTGACCATGTCAGAAGAACACTTCTACTGATCCTAAGGTCAGGGAAGGAGAGGCAGGAGATGCTTCAGGCACAAGAGCTGAGGCTCCCCTTCAGCCTGGGGTGCAGCCCATGGTGAGGCAGCTGTGCCCCTGCAGCCCAGGGGGAGCAGAGATCAGCTGCAGCCCCTGGAGGAGACCACAGTGGAGCAGGGGGATGCCCAAAGGGGGCTGTGACCCCGGCTGAAGCCTGCTCCTGGAGGACACATGCTGCAGCAGTTCCTGAAGAACTGCAGCCCACGGGAAAGACTCACATGTGAGCAGTTCATGGAGGTTTCCCCTGAGGAAGGGAGCCCAAGTTCTCCCACTGAACAGGAAGGAGCAGCTGAGGTCAGCCCAACACATGGTGGACTGACCTCAGCCCCCATTCCCTGTGCTCCTGCACTGCTGTCAGGGGGAAGCAGAGAAATTGGGAGTGATGTTGAGCCTGGGAAGATGTGAGAGTAGGGGAAAGGTGTCATAGGGTATGAGTTTTTATTTCTCATTATCCTACTCTGATTTCCCCAAGTGAGGTTTGTTCTGCCCTGACAGTAGCTGCTGAGGGACCTCTCCTGCTTTATTCAGACCCACAAACATTTTGCTGTATTTTCTCTCCCCTGCCCAGCCGAGGAGAGCAGCTGAGAGTGGCTTTGGTGGGCACCTGGCATTCAGCCAGGATCATCCCACCACACTTCCCCTGAGTTATTCAAACTCCCAATTCTCCCAACTGTTTTGATGTCTGAACCTTTGTATACATGTGCTTTTTCAAGCCCTTTAAAAACAAACCAACCAACTAAAAAACCCCACTAGACTGAAGAAAAAAAACACAAGACACCAGACCAAATAAAACCCCACCTGTAGAGTTCAAAGTACCCAGGGAAAGGATACAACCTTACCTGCTTCTGTGACGCTGGTAACTCCCTCCATGCACCTGCTAATTTTTTAATCAGTTCCGTGTTGCTCACTTCTGTAATAAAGATCAGCATTGCATCTTTTATTAAGCTTCTTCAATTTTCCCCAAGGAAAGCTGTCACAGGTATCATCTTTCTATACAAATGCATTTTTTTTCTTTCATAAAACTAACTCACTATGGCAGTTAAAGGGCACTGCAATATTTGGGGGACGGGGAAGAGGCACTGCTCACCTGGAACACAACGTGCAGTAAATAAACTGAAGCACCATTTCAAGGCAGCTATTTTTACCCCACGACAATTTCAGATTTTTTGCCTTTTTAGCTGGATCCTTTTCTGTACAATGCAAGATGGTCTGAATTTGGAAGGAGGAGCATGGAATAAACCACAAGTAAAATTTCCAGTTCTATATGACAGTGTGGAACTCTTGAACTGGTGAGCTAAACAGGGTAGCAAATAGTTTTCCCTACTTAAATCTTCCTCAGGATTTACCCAATATGACTGTAGTTCTTTAAACATTTTAACCTTCAACAATATTTCAAAACCACCTCATCCTTTTATTCTGCCGTTCTCTGGCAAGAGTCACTGCATTGCCTGTAAGTGCAGTTTTTGATAGTAAATCAAACATTCACAGAAAACCATTTTCATCTAAATCCACTTACTTCTCCCATACGCAATCCAGTACCCGCCATTTTTCAATTCCTAAGCCTCAAAATCACACACAGCTCACAGTATCAGCAAAAATGTACTTCAAATACATAAGAGTTCAAAAATAATCGGGAAACGTAAGTCATTGTTAACATATATTACCTAGGCGAGGTATTTCATCAAGCATTTTTAAAATTACACACGGGGACCAAGCAGGCACGTGCGGGCAATGAGCACGACCATGCTGGGTTCCGCTGGGGCGGGCACGGATAAACACGGGCTGGGACCGAGAGCAGGACTTGGGATCGGTCCCGAAGCCTGGGTTTATACAGGGACTGCAGAGATCGGTCCCGAAGCCTGGGTTTATACAGGGATTGTTCCCAAGCTCGGGCTCACACAGGGATTGCTGAGGTGGTTCCCAAGCTCGGGCTCACACAGGGATTGCAGGGATTGTTCCCAAGCTCGGGCTCACACAGGGATTGCTCCTCCGGCTCCCCGGCCACCCCGCTCTGGAGGCTGCGGTACCGGAGCCCCGGCCCCGCCTCCCCTCCACCCTCGTACCTGGGTTTTTTTCCCGAAAGGCCGGGCGGTTGTCCATCACAAAGCGAAAATAGGCGGTGAGGGGGCGCTTCGGGCGCTGACTCGAGCTGGTCCCCCGAGACAGGCAGCGCTCCGCCGCGCCACCGGCCCTGCACACAGCGGCACCGTCGAGGAGGATGCCCGGGCCCCGCTGGCGCAGCCCCGCTCCCGTCCCGCACCGGAGCAGCCGCCGCCCGCCCGCGGCCGCCACCAGGCCCAGGCCCAGGCCCAGGCCCGCGGCACGGCCCAGCCAGGCCGCCGCCGCCGCCATGCCGGCCCGCCGCGCCTGCGCACTGCGCACGGCACCCCGGGGCGGCGGCGTGAGGGGCGGGGCGGGGCGGCCTCAGAAGGGGACACCGCTGCGAAGGGGACAGCGGTACAAAGGTGACGCTGCCACTAAAGTGGTGACACCGCCACAAGGAGACACCGGCGCGAGGTGACACTGCCACAAGGAGGCACCGCCGTAAAGGTGACACCGGCACTGGGTGAGCCCGCGGGCCGGTTCGTGCGTGCGCCCACAGGAGCACAGGCGGGCAGTAAGTGCCTGTGCTGAGGGGTGCGGCCAAACCGCGCCACTGCCCCGACCACTTCTCGGGGAAAAAGGAAGGTTGGTGGTTTCTTTCTTTTTTTTTTTTTTTTCTTTTTTTACCTCATCGTAGTACACAGCACAGAATAAAGTAAACTTTTCAGCCTTGGAAATAGAACTTGTATAAAAAGCATTAACCGAGGAGCTCCGAAGGTGCAGCAGTGGAAAGTGTTTCTCTCCACAGGTTGAACCCAGCAACTTCCTAGCGTGACTGAAGTGTTAAATAATGTATTTATCATTCCATTCTGATAATTTCAAAAGCAGAAAGGCTGAACTGCTAGGAGTATCATAACAACCAAAGATGTAGTTTCACACCTCTAAACAGCATGATCATAAGATAAGTTCCTTTTTAAATATTTACACATTCTTAATATGCCCTACACATATTGTAGGTTTTCAGTCCTCCTGCTGGTTTCATACTGTGGTGGAAAGTCATTCATGCATGGTACAAAGCAGTACCATTACCAGGTAACGTATAAATGTTTTCAAACCATCCCTAACACAAATGGATAAACCAAATCAAACTTCTGATTTCACACAGTTCTATACAGATATTAAAAAAATTTAAATAATTTACAATACAAAGAGATTGCTATTTTAACTAGAAAAAATAAAAACCATGAACACATTTTGATGGTCCGTTTTCTACAAGCATTTGAGCAAATGTCTTTGCCTTCCTAGCTACATTGCCCTAGTTCAAATATAATGAAGCACTCAGTAACAAAAAAAAAAAAAACAACAATTTATTCAGCTTGCAAAATGTTGTGAACAGGGATATTTTAAGGGCTATTCTAATAATTTTAAGATTATTAGAACCACTCTCAAGCTGCTGTTTCAAATGTCACCATTACATGACAGATTAAACTGGCACAGAAATGAGATTTTCCCATATGTGACCAACTTAAGTTGAGTAAATCAGGAAACATGAAGTTAATATCCCACTGGTAGGAATAAAAGCTCCTACTGTGCACACTTACCACCCATACCCCACATTCCAGTTTGATGCATATTCAAATAAAAATAAAAAAAACCAAACCCAAATCAAATCTATCGGTCATGTTAGAAATGTATTTTATGATGACATATTTCCCAATGGAAAGTAATTTTTCCTTCATGTGCAATATATAGATAAAAGCATTTAGTAATCTTTTTTCTATTTTCAAATAACCAAGAAGAATGAATGGTAGGAAATTAAGTGCTTTTGATCTATGTTTTAAGAACAAATTGCCCCTCTCCAGTACTTTTGGTTTTCCACATGCATAGTCTGAAGCAGCTGAAGTGAACGTTAAGAGACAAGTTACTTTCAAGCGTGAGTTGACTGTAACATTCTGATATTGCAAATACACCACCTTAACAGACCCTTGTGATTCTCTCCTCCACAGATGGATATTGGTGTAGCATGGCATTAACCTATTTGAAATCCTCTGTCCAACAATGGGCATAATATGCTAAATCCACTAGGCTAGAACTAGCATAAAAATTAACTTAGAGCCCAGTTCTAAGTAGTACAAGATGTATGGCTTTATTGGACATTCTGTCTACAAGAAACATACACACTACTGGCAGCTCTCTGTTAGAATGTTGGAGCAAGTACTTCAAGGGTATGCATGAGTTAAGATAAAAAAAACAGCCAAGGAAAGTAGAAAATGTATTTTATTTATATGGAAAAGGCTACATCTGGATTTGTAAAAGGTCTGTGATAGCATTATGTTGCCCACACATCACAAATCATTTGTGAATAGCAACAAAACAGTTATATATCTTTCTATATACCAGTGCAATTAGTTCACATTGCAATAAAATTAAGTCAAGTATGCAACAGAATCAAAACCAAGTGTTTCTCCATAATCAGCATACAAAGATTTACAGTGCAAAGATCATTTTAGGTTTTAAGAATTCTGCAGTCAGTCTTCAGAATATTCTAATGGGTGAGATATTCCAATTATTTTCACCATTAGCAGTTGTATCTTGTCAATACTGTGCACAAGCAAGTCTAAACTAAAATGACTTACATTGTAAATAAAATAGTCTATACAGTACAAAAATACAAATTATATAAGAGAACTAACAAAAAGAAACTTGAACACACTTATGAAACAGACAACATACTTCAATGACACACATACAGTATTCATCACATGAAAACAGCTACTTTTTCCAGCAAAAATAATTTCACTGTTTTACAATTGAATTATAGATCTTGTAGTCTGAAGATGCAGGTGTCCAACTCTTAAAAACTATAATAAATGTCTTCTGCAAAGCATACAAAGAGGATAAATATTCTTATCAAAGTCATAAGGTTATTTTTGGAAGTTTGTTCTCTCTTGCTCCAGAAACACACTTACATGGGTGAAAAAAATTCAAGGGGTGTCACATTGAAACCATAACTGTGCTCCATTTCCTTCTAATTTTGAAAAAAACTAGAATTTACAGTACTCTGGTATATGAAAATGTCTTCAAAAGTTTACATTGCATATTTCTGAGTCCATTCTCTTGCATGTCTGTTGTATCTGTACGTGCAGAAAGAAGGCATTACAGTGAAGAGCTGTTAGTGATACACTGACAATGGCCACGGATTTACTTAATACAGGTGTTACTGAGCTTTTCACCTCTGAGCAGAGGCAAAGAACATTACAACAGTCTAAAAGCTAAGAAGTATATACCCACTACACATTCAGTTTCTAAAGTTATGTATCAGAGCTATTCAGACTCAAATCCAACCTCACAGGTTTGCATTAAATTGTGTAGCATTGTGCATCCTTCATTCGTATTTCATGACTGGTTCCCTTATCTGTACCTTAACAGGAATTTGTTGTCAATTACTTCTAAAGGCATAAGCTATTAAGAGTCTAACAAACTTTACATATTTTAGTTCCATGAAATTCAGAATAATTAACTGGGATTTTATTCTCCGTTCTGCACTGCCAGCTGCATTTCAGAACTTGCAAAGAAAATTTTCTGAAAAGCATTTTTTACTAGGTTTTAAGTCTTGGGTCTTTTCCTTCTGGTATGAAGCTGATTATCTTATAATTCCATAATCCCAAGGGTAAATGTCCTTAGAGAGTTGATAGCCTCCACTCTGATTTTTACATTTGCTACATTCTACTCATCAGACTGGATTCACTTTCTTGAGTCAACCAGAGAAAAATGCTGACAAGTTTTTAACTCTTAAGATCAGTATAGCAACTCATTTACTAATCGATTTTCTTCTTAAGAATATGCTACCATACAAGTCTGTGGATTTTGACTTATAATAAAATACTCATAGATAAATGCTCAGGGGTAACCAGCCATAGCTTTCATTTCCTAAATCCAAGGTAAAACAAAAAAAAAAAATTAATAGGTGATCATCATAAGATAAAGCTACAGTCAAGACTACATATTTTCTTACTTTCCCTAGCAATGATTAGATTTTGAGATTTGGAGATAGAAAAGCATTCCTCATTCACTTCCTTCACAAACAGGAGGTACAACAGCTGAAATCACTAATAAGTAGGTGGGCAGAAAAAAGTTGAGCCACAAATGGGGAGAAGCTGATGCAGAACATCCTCAGCTTGAACACTAATCTATTTTGCAGAATGAGCTACAGCATTCAGGCACTTCAGAAGTTACATGATTTGACTGTACCAGACATTGAACTGTGAGAAAAAGGCCATTTTAGTAATTCTTAGTCTAGGCAGAGAAATACTAGACCACAGATGTCCATGTAACTTCTACATCACTCCTTTGCTGTCTACTGCTCAAGGTAAAGGCAATACTCAAATCTTCCTGAATCTGTGACATGTGTTGAGCCACAGGCCACTGCATACACTGCAAGAAGTCTTCAATGGCTCAACACTGAAAAATAGGTACCAAATAACTCAGTCAGTTAAACAGAAGGTCAAAAATTCTTCTGTATGGGTTTTAAACCCAGAGGATTGCAGTAGAGACAAATAACTCATATTTGGGAAAATAATTTTTCATGCAATCAATCTGTTACACAAAAGCATGAAGGTTTTATGTAATTAAGTACAAAAAAATGAGTTACCAACAGCTGTGTATGCTTACAGTTTTCTACTTGCCAACACTATTCTCAATATTTAAAGAGCTAATCCTGTGGAAATCTAGGAAAGGAGTTTTGCTAAATTTAATATCTAAGGTGCACAGCAGATAGCGATCTGCAAGTACCACACACACAATTACGTATGTTATACTCACTTTTCCTTGTCTGACTTGTAGATCTGTGCAATATCTGGTACTAAAGGATCATCTGGATTAGGATCACAAAGTAAGGAGCATATGGACAATAAAACTAAATAAAAGAGACACTAGATTAAACAAGTTAGTTTGCTTTATTTCTACAATCCTTTAATGTATTCCAGTATACTGAAAGAGGGTGGTAGGAGGGTATTAGAAAAAGAATGCATATTAGTATTAAGTTGTTGTTTAACAATTCTGTCCAGAAATGTTTATACAGCAGCATTTTTCTAGGGCCTAAGTAAACACCTGATACAAGCCCGGGGAATTTACCTGTACCTTTTGTAATGATCTCTCTCCCACATCCCAGCCTAGGAACATTAGCCCAACTACAGACTGCATAGTTACATAAAGGTATTACTCAAAACTAAGCTTTCCATCTGCAGTTAAGGTAACTAGTATTATTAATATTACATTGCCATGCAGTACTCTATTTGTGCATATCCTTTTCCACTTCTGTGCTGACAGTTATTCTCTCAATCATAAGAACATTTTACCTAAGTGTGACTTCATTTTGGGAAATACTTGATCAGCATTAAATACAAGTATTCACTTATAATTTCATATGAATTTCCTGGTATTGAACCAAGGAGGTTTGATGTTTTTGCCTAACATTTTCAGGCCATAATTTTCAGGCAATTTCTATTTTTATGGTCAGAACTAATATGCATACAAGAATACACAATTAAATAATTCTAAATATGTTGTGAAAGGGAACTTCATGCTGCCATAAGAATCAGCTGTAGAATACCTTTTTCCCCTCTGCTGTATCTTGTTACCCAAGAACCCACACCTATTTTCAGGAGTAGAAAGTGCAGCCACTTCAATACTGACTTATTTTATGTGCCAGTAATATGGGAAAATCATGTCAGAATACATGGTCACACAGATGGTCAGAGGTGCTGTAATATGCTGTAAACTTTTCATTCAGTCAAAGACTAGAAAGGAGAAATTTCCATGAGTCACTGAGCTTATTTCCAGTTTATGAAATACGTAATATGCAAGCAGGTTAAAAGCACATAGTATCTGAATATGAGACCAGCGGACTGCTCCACTTTATAACCAAAGGAGTCCTCAACAAGTAAAGAGAGAGAAAAATGCTGAAAATCTAAAAATTTTACGGGTTTTCAGTTGTAGATGCCAAGTGTTAAACCTAAGTGCCAATTTTCATTTGCTTAATAACTAGAAACAAGACAATTTTTGGATAGCTATAAAACAGCTAATTTATGTGAAAAAAAAAATGATACCAATTACACATAACAGTAATTGATGTCTTTAGCAATGACTTCAGGAAAGAGAATATTAGACTTAGATTTTATATGGCTTGTGACAGGCCTGTAAGCAAGAGAAGTTGTTTTTCCAAGGAGGTACAGCAACTGGACTTGCATAGAGCAATTTCCATTGCACAAAGACCCAGATTTTTCTTTACTTGTACACCCAAAGCAATGGCACTTTGGGACATAGCTTAGAGAGCTCCCAAGTACATGAGATGTGATACAGCTTGACCTTTTGAGTCACATGAGAAATTTCTGTAATATGACTAAGTGTGCCTTAGAAATTTGAAGATGGGTGAGGAGAAGCAACAGCACTCCCATTTTAAGCAGCAGTTTAAGTGACACAAAATGCCTGAAAACTTCACTACAGGATGAGAATATTTTAATAAAAATTTTACTGATGACTGTGAAAGTAGCTACATTTTAAAATATCCATCTTACAAAGGAATGAAAACCAGAAAAAATTACTTCATTTTTAAAGAAAGTGTAATTTTAAGACCTTAGTTCACATAAGGATGCTCAGGCAGCCTGAAGAGTCATCAACGGGCAATCATGCAAGCTCACACAACATCAGTATCAGGGTTTCACATTTACTTCCAAGTTGTGATTTGCAAGCCCTGCTCATCAATTTCTCCTCCATTCAGCATGCACACTCAGCTACCACATTTCAGGGGAATTGTACATTATTATCTTACCCAACTTGGTTTAGAATATTTCTTTGCTGTGCACGCATTTTTTTGCAATGTGACACTCCCAATAAATGGCACAAGATCTTGGATCATACCAAGAATCCCAATGGAATTTACCTCTTCTGAAACATGCAGAATAAATGAGTTCCCACTGCTTGCCTTTAAGACAGTGCAATAATACACCAAAAAAAAAAAGTGCCATGGCAGTGTATGCAGCCTCATACATGCATTATTCAATCAGTGAGTTTACCTTTAGAAACAGTCAGAGCTGGTGACCATTGTGATCTCAAGATATCAAGACAAATACTCCCATTACTGTTTATGTTTGGGTGATATATTTTTGTTGTAAAAGCAATCTGTAATAAAAAATAAATAAGAAATAACATCAGATTAGGGTTATTACACTTGGAATCCTTAACATCATCCCTTCCTTTCCAGTCATATCAGATCTGCCAACACAATTTTTTTACAGTCTCATCTGCAGCCATGAAGAACATGTATACTATTACTTACCTTTCCAGTTTAACTTCCAAATTAAGCCTCCAAGAATAAATTTTGACCAAAAAACTTTATTTCCTTAAAAGAAAGGACTTACCTTTGGTGGTTTGAAAGGATAGTCTGTTGGAAAGTGTACTGTGAGAAAAAATACTCCCCCTTGATATGCACTATCAGGCTGAGAAAAAAACAAAACAGATAAAACACGTTAATACATTTCAGCTGTTTTGGAGCTTTCCTTCTCCTAGAGACAATCCATTTCTTCTCCAGTACATAGCCCACTATGGGCCATAAACTGGGAAGGCACAGTGTCACTCTGGCTACTGCAGCAGCACAACAGTTACTGAGCACTGCCCTTCTGGGGAGAAAAAGAGAGGAGGTCAATAGCTGCAGGGCACTGAAGGGAATACAAAAACCAGAGCAGGCCCTCCAAATCCTGTCTCTGTGCAAGACACAGCTGCTCTGATCTTCATGCTTAAGCTACAAACATACTTAGCCTAAGAAGTGGTTTCTCTTTGCAGATGCAAAGAGTGGGATTTTCCAACATAATTCAGTTCATTATGATGATATCAGGGGGTTTGAAAACACACAACATCTCTGTGACCTGTACAAATCTGTGAACATGCATTTTGTTAGACAAGACGTGCACAGGTTTACGTCCAGGTTGCATACAGTTAATAGATAGAAATAATTTTGTTGTATTCATCTGTTGAAGAACTTTAATGTTTTATTAACTTAAAAGGTGAGCTGGAAAGTCTTGATGCTAAGTGACAGAGAGCAGTTCTGCCATTTCTGGTTAGAGAAAGAAGAAAACTGCTCTCATCACATGGTAAGTTTACAACAACCATGTAGGAACTCAATCACAGCAAACCTGAAGATCAAATTTTTGATTTTTCTTATGAAAGGAAAGGCAGACTTTTTACATAAAACCTTTACCTTGGAAATGAACAGTTTTAGAGATGACTATATGACTGTAAGAGGCAACGTTTCACAAATGGTCTGCTACGCCATGCTGCCTTACATGCTCAAAGTGCAGAGAGGGCTGCAGAGTAAGGCAGGTTATATACTGTCATGCTAAGTCAGCATTAGCTGACCTCAGAAAATTGCCACTGTCCTTCCAATTAGTTTTCAAAGGACCTCTTCTTGCAAATATTAAATGGATTTTTCAAAGGTAAAGTAAGCTGAAGATAAGACAAAGTTCGGTGTCAAAAAGAAAGCAAAGTGAAGTCACTCTGTTTTATGAGCAAGGTATATAAATAATTGATGATACCCACAGACAGAAGAGGTTACCCTACTTCCACATACAGGAAGTGAATTCTGAAGGTAGGCTTTAGTCCTATGCTTCCCTTGGGCCATCAGGAAACATAGAGAATGTGCAACCCTAATTTATTTTGTTATCAAGATCAAGGATTAGTAGCTGAAGTGTTCTGTTCCTGTACCTCTGCAGATACAGCTGAGAAAGGCTGGCAAGAGATGCTCA
Organism: Taeniopygia guttata; assembly: GCF_048771995.1. Taxonomy (NCBI): domain Eukaryota; kingdom Metazoa; phylum Chordata; class Aves; order Passeriformes; family Estrildidae; genus Taeniopygia; species Taeniopygia guttata. The sequence continues at coordinate 7,222,028 of NC_133031.1, read as the reverse complement.
TTCTTAACTAGAAACATCTGAGGAACTTAAGGCAAAGGAAAGAATATTTTCCACTATAGAATATGAAAACTGAACTGAAAGCTGAAGAAAACAATGGAATTTAAGCCAAAATCTATGTGGTAATATTTTCTTTACTCATATCACCAGAATCATTCTGGACAGAGACATTATTGGTGGCAACCAGCACATAAGCTTTTGTTAACTCTTTGTCACCACTTTGCCATTTATCCTTTGGCAGTGCAAGAGGGCAAGAGTCAGAAGGCCTTGGTATGTGAAGAACATACCAACATGCTTGTTGTTCAAGCCAAAGGGCAAAGGCATTAGTGCACTACAGAAAATAGCTGCTGCTGGGCCATGGACAAGCTGGACAACAAACTCCAGCACACCACCAGCAAATTAGTGACTGATCTTCCACTGCTTCAGAACTGTCCTGAAAATGGAGAATTTCTTCAAAAGCAGACACTTTTCCACTTTTCTCCATGAATTAATGCTGCATTTTAATGGGTTAAGTATTATCTCAAAATTTCACCTGGCACAGTGACTCAGCTCACTCTCTGAATTAGAGACACTATTTTCCAAATTATTAAATCCAAAAGGAAAACAGCAGGAATACAAACTTCTTACCAGAATATTAATAAGCACACATTCCCTCAGATCATGTTGTTCTTGCTAAAATTCGTCTCAGTTTTCCTTCAAAACCTTCTGGTTTTAAGCTTTTTTGGTAATTTCTTATGTCATTACCTGCACAAGAGTCCTAATTTTCTCAATTCAAGGAAAGCACCTTTCTCACACAAAAAACAATAAAAGAACCCGACTGCTGGCCCGCAGTTTGCAAAAGCCATGTGCTTTTTGCCAGTCACATCACAGCTATCAAATAAAATAAGCTCCATCTAAAAGCCCTCTGCAACTCCACTCTTGTTTACAGTTACCAACTTCAATATTTCATCCACTTTTCCTCCTTTCAGATGGATGAATTTCCAGAATTGATCATCTATGAAAAGCAAGCTCTTTGCTTTGTAGCCCATATCACCAACTCAAACACCACAGCTGACTAACACCTCTAACTTCATGAAGAGGAGGGATTTTTGAGGAATTACAGAAAGGAACTGGTACCAGACTAATAAGAACAACAATACCACTCTAAAGTTTTAAGCTATGCACAGCACAGCTCAATGTGGCTGCTGTGTTTATAGAAACCAAAACAAATCCTTCCATAACAAAAAGGGAAGCAAGGTCTTACATTTTAAGGGGCATAATTCCTATACTTACAGGTCCCATAATAGTTGCTTGCCAATGAAACACTGAAAGGCAAAAAGATAGAACAATTAGAGATTTCTGAGCCTTTCCAGCACTGAAATGTACTGAAATGTACTGTATTAGGAAGAGCTTACAGTCATCTCCAACAGGTCCGGCAGAACAGTGGGCTGGTGGATCTCGCTGCAGATCACTTAGTTCCTGCAAGGAACACAAAAAAATTTGAAAGACATGAAAATCCATACCACTTGGCAGCATCCCTTCAAAAGTGGGAACACAAACCAATTTTATTAAACCCATGGACATTTTTTGTGGTATTTTGATAAAACAGTCAACAGTTGAAATGTCCATTGAAACTGAAACTGCTTTTTTGCCAGGCCTGCAGCTAACAGTGTGCTAGGAATTAATATCCAAAAAAACTTAAGAGTTGCAACTAAGTTCATAGTAAGTTCAATATACTTGAAGGAGTCAAAACAAAAAGGGTTTCTTGATTAGTCTGTAAATCCACAGTTTAATTTAGTTAGGTGCTAATCTGATCATTCCCTCAGCTTTTGATTTTACAAAAGTTTCTGTATTGCCTAATCTGTGGACATCAGCTGAGCTAAATTAACTCATAAAATGTTTGCAGCCTGCCCAGAAATGATGTATGAACATGATATAAAAGGTCCTGACTAAATTGGAAACTAAAGGAAAAGTATTAGCTCTACACTTTATTTATTGTACCTTGATTCAATTACCTGCATACTATTTCTGTTAATGACTACTAAAAAACTCCCAAGTTGAAATTTAAGCACTCAGAGGAGCTTGTGGTGGTCAACTGATTTACTTCTCTTGCAGGAGTCCACACAGTCCCAAATAATTTAAAATTATTATGTGATTTCACAAAACCAGCACTATTTTTTTATCTGATTTGTCATCACTATTTCAAACAGAAAGCAAGACAGGCAGTAATGTTAGTTCATTTTCCTAATTTAATTCAATATACTCCTTTTGATATCTGAACTTTTACTATACTAAGGAAAACTTTTTCCAAGTCGAGGCTGATAAAAACTCTCATGTAGGAACTTTAATGACTACATACAAATACTTCCTCTGAAATAAGTTCAAAGGTGTGTGTTTGTAAGTAACTCAATTCCTTACTCAAAACATGCACATATAAGTTGACAATAGGCATAAGCAGGTCTATGGGTTTTCCTTAAGAAGTAACACCAGAAACACTTCTACTCAAAATACATTAATCAAGGCAACTACTTAGAAAATCAAGGTTTAAACTGGAGCTAATTTTAACTCAAGTGTAGAATTGGCATACTTAGTGTGATCAGGCCTTGCATATAATTTGAAGGGTTAAAATCTACACTTCTCAACTGCTGTGATATATTTTTCCATTTATGACATCCAGTAAATATTTCAACTCCATTTACCATGAACCTGACACCTAAATTCAGCTAGACTTACAAGTCCACTCGTGGCCATGAAATCAAAGAAAAGCACTGCACCATATCTTACTACTGCTCTGAAGTCACTTCTCACAATCTTGTGATTTAAAACAAGACAGACACTTTTCCTATACTGAAATAGCACAGGTTGTCAATTGGCATTACTTGTCTGCGCTTTAACTTTATTCTGCATGTTAACTTTTAGCAGTGACACTGTATGCTGATCCAGAAAGAACACTCTGGGATAGACTTTAGCTAATAAAAGCACTTTAGAAATGCAGTTCCTATTTTAATCAGAGGACTCAAATTTCATTAAGGAGAGATTCAGAGAACCAGCTATTTATGCAAAGCCAAGCCACTGCCAGTACACACAGGGAGTCAACAAATCTCAAGTTTCCAGCAGTCACCAGGGACAAACATGACCAGCAGCAGAGCTGTTACAGGCACTGTCTTCTAATTTGCAGCTCAAGATCTAACCTAAGAAGAGAAGATAAAGTCTTGTACACACACTAAAACACCCCAACCAAAACCAAACAGCTGCACTACAGTGCCGAAACAGAGTACTCAGACTAACAATCATGCATTTTACAACAGTCATTATTGACTACCAAATTCAAGGCAGTAACAGGAAAAATATGTAGCTTAAACTTTTCAGAAAGCCTCTGAAGTATATGCAAACATTCCTTATGCATATAGGAATTACCAGGCAACCACTTAGAGTCAGTCTGTAACAGTGCTTTTATTGCTAGATGTATTCATCAAGATCTTTACATACCCCAAAACCACACAAATTTGTTTTCTTTCATATATACACATGTACTTAAGAATTAACAGAACTGGGGAATGCTCCTCGGGTATACACTTCAATTTGTTCAGGCTAAAAAGGCACTGACATCTGTTCATGATTAGAAAAAAACCAGCAAATATTTTTCAGCATACATTGATGAGACCCACAACTGTAAACCTGTTATTAATATTTCCTAACAACAATGAAGAAAAGGTTCTCTTCAATCAGCTTCACCAAATGAGAGCAATGTTCAAAAATACATTCTGAGAGCTTCTGCAGCTACGAAACATAAAGTCAGATAAAACTTAAAAATCAGTAGAGCAAATTCAAGCTGCATTTTGCATCCATATGTGAAGCTAATGTGGTTTAAAAATACAAGTGGTAACACAATCCAACAGTATGAACAATTTGAATCTTTTCTACACAGAAATTCAGATCAAGCTGTGATAAAAAAGGAAGAACTATTCAGATTTATATTGCTGATTATGCTTTTTAAGCTTTAGGTTCAAAGCAAAATTATCCGGAGAGCTCTAAGATTTAGGCTTCAAGCTTTCCTATACCTTTGAAATGGGGCAAGGAGATACTCAGATGTCCCTGAATCAGGCTGACCTGCCAGTGCCCAGAATTGAACACTCACAAAAGAATGAGGATACAAGATTCTTTATACAAAGCACAGATGCTCTTGAGAAGGCCAAAACTTTGCTTTGTTAAGGGACAAGGCTGAAGATCCACAAAGTTTAACCTGCTGAAACCTCATCAAGAAGTGCAAGATAACTGCATGTGAGGCACTACACAGCCAACACTAGAGACTGCCTGGTAATTTTAAGTTAATTTTAAGTTAAGCAGCTTTGTCCAAGCTTTATGGATTACTACCATGTAGCTGCATGAGGCAGGTCTGGTCACTTCAAGGGACTGCATGAATACTTTTAGTCACTGGTATAGAAAGTGCTGGTATAAGATGTACATATGCTGACAAACAGGATCTATCCTCAAAGCAGTGCAGATTAATTTTCAAAAGGGAAAGTCACCACTATAAATTACGGTGTACACTGGTGCAACATCTTTTATGAGAGTACACAAACCCAAGATTCTGGCTGCAAGAACTGCATCAGAAGAAGTATGAGTTGTTTCAAACACTGGTGAATGTGACAGTGTAAAAGCACCTCTCAAGAGCTCCAACACATGCCACACTGTCCCAGCACAGCCAGGATAAACGTGCATGGAGAAAAATAACTAAGCTGGGGACAGTGGTAGGAATAAATCCTCTAATCCTCTCATACAAAACATTTCAGGGTAGAATAGAATACTAACGGTTAACATACTACTGGAGATGGGGAAAGCCTCTAAATGATCACCTTCCCTTGCAACACACACGTTCCTGAACAGCCCTGTAGACAGCATGAAGCAAAAATTCAAGTTTAACAGCTGTAAAAACCAAGCTGTGATAAACTATATACGTTGGAGACATTTCTGAACATGCAGACTAATACCCATGGTCAGAATAATACAGGATGTATTTCATAAAAATACGAAGTTGAAAACTGCAAGGCCAATTTAACACTTAGATGCTTGATTAGCATCCAGGCTTCTCTCCCAAAAAGCTATTGGAACAACATTGTAAAGGACACTTTGGTGATAAGGAAATAAATGTTCTCAGTATAGAAGTCCTAAACGTGTCTTTTTTTCTGTGAAAAAAAAAATTCAGAAAAAAAGACTGCAGATTATCTGAAGACCAAAATAAACTGCAGACAGCATCATTAAAAGCTATTTTCATTCTCCAAACAACACAAAACCACAACCTTTCTCCACACTGTTATTTAAAATAATAGATGTATATTTGTCAGTTATGTTCTTAATTTCTTGCACAAAATGCACTGTAGACCACAGACTTATTTCCCACCAATTCCATGCATACACTGCTGCTTGGAACCATTTGTCATAAAACCCCTCAGTGATCATACTTAAGACTAGTTAAAGAATTCTCTGGTTCTTCACAAATTTGGTAAATATAAAGCACATATTTATAATAAGATTTATTGATATAATGGTTAGTCAGTAGTATATATTCTATTTCCATACACTGCTCTAATGCAAAAAAAAAAAAAAAATTGCTAAAATATGTAGTATCCCAGCTGAGGTTTTGAAAGTAAATTCAAACATTTTATGTTAGGGCCAAAAAAGTTTCCTTGTTATGTTGATTACCATCCAAAGGTTGCAGGTTTAAAGTCAAAATCTAAACCACAAATAGCAATAATTTTTATTTGAGTCAATATACAGTAACGAAAGTTATTTTCAACATAACTTTTCAAGTTAGTATGTCCTGTTAACCTACGTATATATGAAACACATAGCGAACCCCAGAAACATACAGTTCACTGAAACAACTCAATGTTTGAATGTTTCTATTTTTACTGAGTTGTAGAAGAAAACCAATCAAGCACTATGTATCAATAAGAACAACAGCTATTCTTAAAGCAGTGTTCAAATCTATCTCCTCCTTCCTGGTTTCAAAATGTCTTCTAAAATCTCCTGAAGTCCTATTTTTTTATGCCTGAACAAAATATGTGTAAGACAGCCTTGAGCATTAACGAGCACATCAAACTCCCACTAACACTGGAGGAACACGCAGGTGCAGGACTTATGATGAAAACAATGCCAGCTGCAATATGGAACTAACAGGATGGCAAACTCTGCAAATTAGATATGTGAACGAAGAATTTGGAACAGGAACCCCAGAAAGATGGTTCTGCATAAGACAGATGGGCAGAACTGAGACCTACACAGTATTCTGCAGAACCTGACAGACTGAATTATTTTCCACCTCTCACAAAAGTCATGGTATCTCACTTTCCAGAGGTGGCAAGAATAAAGGCTTCTTTGCACCATATTTGTTCTCTGTTAAAAAACCTACACTATTGGTTTTGCTTTCATCATTTGCAACATCTGGAATTTACACTGCCCACAAAAATCTTTCAGTTGTTCTTTCAGTACCCCAAGGAACATCACAGATGGTGTAACTGAACTTTTTTAACAGTATAGAAATTCAGTGCCTTTCTCATACAACAGCAAAGCCAAGCACACACAAGGCAAATGAACACAGGATCCTCAGCTTATGATGAGTAAGAATCCCCCGACCCCAAACTCCCTGAAGAACTCTGAGATGAGTTTGTCACAGAAACACTGCTGACAGCTGTGCCTGCAGAGCAGGGCTGCATGTCCTCACTGTTCTCACACCTACAGCACTAAGGTCAACATAGCTCCATGTGCAGTGATCAGCTTCTTCACTGCTTACTCAGTTGCCCATTTTTAAAGAAGCTTCCAAGCACAGTATATCTTTCTGTAACTAGGGTACAGTCTTGGAAGTCCACATGCTATCTCCTCCTTTGAGGAGCCCTCAAAGATGATCAGCCAAAGGCAGGATGCAATGACACAGGTCCCAGTGGCAATATTACTTAGAAATCAGACAGTATGACAAAAAAATATGCTTACTAACAAGTTGACATATTATAGCTTTGCTTCCTTTGTAGGTGTTATCACAGTGAACAGACAAATTATCAAAGTTACTGTGAACAAACACTCAAGCTGACACCAAAATCCCTTGGCTTTGTTCTGAACCACCCTAAACCTACCAAAGCTTAACTTCAGACAGTATGTCTAGACTGATGAGCTCCAAGCAATACCACTGTGTTTGCTGACACTGTTTTGTTCTCCAAAGAATTCCTCTAGGCACTCTGAAACCACAGCACTTCCTCTACTCCAGATCTTATCCCCTCCTATCCTTCGGACACAACCTAACTATGAACCTTTACAGCCAGTCTGAAACACCAGGAAAGTAGAGGAGACAAACACCAACATACAAATGCATTTCATCTACCATTAAACCTCCATTTCCATAATTTTGGGGAAAATTTTATGTATTACAATGACATCATAACAGTTTGTCTTTTCAAAATTCTCCACTTCATTCTAACTTTCCATTTAAAACAAATTTATTTCCTTGCCATTCCCTTTCCTTTTCTACTTCTCAAGAGACAGACTGCTAGCCAAATCCCTCTGGTAGAATTTTTTTCTTCTCCTGGAAAGGCAGAAGAGAGTGATGAGGGTACTTAATGGGAAAAAAAGAAAACTAGCAGTAGTCATTTCTGCAGCAAACTAGAAGCAAGTGGTAACCAGTTCCAAATTTAATCTCAACTCTTCTTGGAATTACCTTACCCAGTATCTGTTCATGTTTCAGATAGAAGTTATTATATAATCAGGCAATCTCGTAGCACCTCACAACTCAGCAGGTTAGAAAGCATTGTTTCATTTTGAAAGAGTAGAAGCAGAATTTAATAAGGCTAACAGAATGAAAGATACTTAGATAAAAAGCCTAACCATGATTTCACATCTATCAAAAGTTCTTAAATGCCACATTAAAGAAAATTGTGGGTTTCCAATATGTATAAACATCTCTGAAGCAGAAAGAAAGTTATGCAAGCAACATGATAAAAGTATGAAGACTAATTAATTCTATTCTAGCAGGACCTCATTTGGAAAGCCCCAAATCACCACTCCATCTCAAAAATACTAGATTACCAGACTTTTCCCTTTGTGTGTTTATTTTAGCAGAAAGAAGCTGAACAAGAATTGGAAAGATATCGTAATCAGAACAATCCTTTTCTTGAAACCTGAGGACAAGGAGATGTTCAAGAAGAGGTGGGAAATGAAAGTGACAACAAGAGACAAACCATTTGTATAATATGTAGAAGCACGACAAAGTTATTGCTAAAGAAAACCATTGTAGTAATTTGTTAATATTTGATATAATGGTCGAATGCAACAACCATGGCAAACGCGATATGAAGGAACAAAGTTGTCCTGTAATTGCACTTTGTGTAAAGGCATAGGCTTTGCAGCATGGGACAGGACTACCAACTTCTGATAGAAATCCATCCAAATAAGCTGAGATCTACTGTAGGGTATCCCAAATCTGCCTACCGTGGGGTTAATCCGTCACTATAGAATCCTATTTCTGCAATACCAATGGCTTCCGACAGCAAATGGGAATCCTGCACAAGAAATAATCGCACCGTCACATAACCAGGATAGCAGCAATGCCGCCTTAACATGGCACATCAACAGCAACCAAACACCAGGGATTCTGTTCCACGGCCAAAGCACTAACCTTTAATCCCCAGCCGTGCTGGCCGCGGTACCGTGTCCGTACTGCACAGCCATCAGCTCAGCCTTGCCAAACAAAAGGAAAACGGGAATCCACAACTTCAACCAGGCCCTTACAAGTACCAGCCCCAAACACCGCAACTGGGATACGCTCAAAGGTCACACCAAGAACTGTGCTGACAACACTTCTTAATCCAGGCTGCAGCCCGTGCACGACGGATGTTGTCCCTGCGCCTGGGCTGAAGGCTCCGGCGGCACCTCGGCTGCCCCGCTCCCGGTCCACGAACGGCACCTCGAGCACCAGCTCGGGGCCTTCGGGGAGGCAGAGTCCCGAAACTGAGGGGCGGCCGGCAAGAGCCCCCCTCCTCCGTCTCACACCCACTTTTTTCTTTTTTTCCCCGGCTGCCGCCGAGGCAAGGAGGAGTCCCGGCAAAGAAAGCGCGCGGCAGCGGCTGCCGCGACACCCCTCGCTGAGCCCGGTCCGGCCGCCGCCTCAACCCGCGGCACCGGGGAGGGGGCAGCTCCGGCGACTACCCGAGGGCAGGGGGACCTTTCCGCCCCCTCCCACGGCTCGCCCCACTCACTTTTTGTATCCGCTTCAGCGCCATGGGAACGCGCGGCGGGAGCGCGAAGCAGGCGGCGGGAGCGCGGGGCGGGAGCGCGGCCGGGCGGGGCGGGGCGGGGCCGCGGTCGCCGTGCGCTCTGTGTGCGCCTGCGCGGGCGGGGCCGCGGCCGCGCGCGGGGCTCGCCGGGAAGCGCAGTCCGCGGCTGCGGGAGTGGCGGCCGGGCCCGTCCCGCCCCTCAGGCTCCGCGGGGCGCAGTAAGAATCACGGACATCGGTCTGTGTCTGATGAACGCGGGGGTGAAAGCCACGGCCGGCACGCGGAGAGGTGAGGAAGAGGAAAGTAACCGTGTAAAGCTTCAAAACTGCATACAGGGAAAAGGTGTGTCATATTCGTGATGGTGTGTGAGAGAAGCAGTAGATGTGTGGGTTGAAAAGTCTGTTGAACAGGTCGTAGAATTATTAAAGTTGAAAGAGACCTCTTAAGATCGAATCAGTGTGGAGCAATCACGTAGAGTGCACTGGGACACACATCCCATAGGATTTTCTCTCTCAAGGTTTGGAAGGGTGCAGCCTCCTTTTACCCTGAACTCCTGGCTGCACGTTGCCCTCTTCCTTTCCTCACCGGCTGAGGTACTAGGAAGGTACAGCCTTCCCGAACAGCCTAGCACATATTCCCCCCTCGTATATGTAATTTCCCCTCAAAGTTCAGAAATTCGGGCTTGTACCAACCCATTTGTTTCAGAGTCAGACTGTCTGGGTTCTGTAACAAACCTGTGGCTTGAAGTTGGTAGAGACATTAAGGCGCATTTCAAAGACATTAAAACTATTCCATCCCTCACCCACGGAAGCATTTTGTAAAGACATAAGCACACATCTTTGCTATAAGGTCCAACCATAAACGAGGTCTCAAAGTAGCGAGTCCTCAACCAGGTATAGAACTTGGATAATAATTTTTTGAGGTATAGTAGTTCTCACATCAATACCCAAGCTTATGGGGTTTGAGGCGGCTGTCACTTGGTGGATATCACTTTTCCGCTTAATCTTTCCACAACTACAGAGGAGAGGGGTCACAGAGCGACCTGCTCTAAGCGTTTTGCAGAGCTGTTGGTCACTGACAGGAGAACGGCGGCGGCGCGCCGAGCCGAGCAGTGTGTGTGCGCAGGACGCACAGGGTGACAACACCCATGTTACAGCTGCAGAGGCCTCGCTGAGAGCCCTGCGCCGGGCGTCAGGCCAGTGACAGCGCTCGTCCGCTCCTCCCTCCCGCCCACAGCGCCGTCCCGCACACCGCGTAACCTCCGCCTCTCCCCTCTCCCTGCCGGGAGGCCTTTAAGGGGCGGCCCCGCGGCCATCTTGGGCAGCGGCGCGTGCGCGGTGCGGAGCGGGAGCAGCAGCGATGGGGCCGGGGCAGAACAGCGCCGTGAGGGGTATGGCTGGCGGGAGCCGGAGGTGTGAGCGGGTCGGAGGGGCGGGGTGGGGCGGGCGGCACGGGGAGCGCCCCTCGTGGGGACGGCTCCGCCTGGAGCCCCGTGCCCCGTCGGACCCCCGGGACAAGATGGCGGGCTGCCCGCCCCGGCCCCGCGGGGTGCGGTGGGGCTGGGGGCGGCCGGTGGGATCCGCTCCTCAGCAAACCCCTCCTGCGGCCGGCGGGATCCGCTCCTCAGCAAACCGCTCCTGCGGCCGGCGAGGCGCGAACGCCGCGTGGAGCTCTGAGGGGCCCCCTGCCCCCGTCCCGCCCCTCTGCAGAGCTGTGAGGGCCCGCAGCGCCGAGCTTCGGCCCCCGCTGCGGGCTCCCGGTTTTATCTGTAGTGGGGACAGTCCGTTTCAGACACCACTGTTTTATTTTTGTGTTCCACCTGTTGGAGTGAAAATTTCGGGGAAACCGGTAAATTTCGGAGGTTTTGTCTGGCTCTCAATGCCCGCTGCTGTACAGTAGAGGTAACGGTGACATTCGCGCTGTGTAATGATTGACTTGAACCCTGCCTGAGGTAGCGTTGTGTGTTTTAAATGCTGTTGCACAACCGGACAGGATGAAAGAGTTAGGCCGGGTGGAGGATAGAATAGAAAGCTGAATTATCTAATTTGCTCTAAAAAATTAGCTTCACATGCATGACTGGTTTCCACTTGCAAAGCTGTTCATGGTGTATGTCCTTAATTTAGCGGGCAGATGTGTTGGCTTTTTTTTTTCCTTGTTTTTGTGGGGGTTTTTTTGTTTTTTGTTTTTTTTTTTTTTTTGTTTGGTTTTGTTTTTTTTTTTTTTTTTGTTTTTTGGGGTTTTTTTTGAGGGGTGGGGGAGGGTGGAGATTGCTGGTACAGAGGATGCTGGAAAACACATTAGTCTAAAATGGGCTATAGTTGTGGAAGGTTATGCTTATTAAAATAATCAAATCACTGAGAATCACTTGGTAATACCTTGCATCAGGTTGTGTTCCCAATGGCAGCTTGCTGTCATTTATAATCTTGCAAGAATTTGAATAGTTCCTAGACATTGGGAATTAAGCAGAAAATCTGTGTGGAGGTGGGAGAAGAATATGCTCTTAAACAAACTGAAAATATCCCTATTTTCTAACAAAAGCATAGGAGCAGCTGATGGCACTAGTCTGGAGGGTGCTCTGTTTAGCAGGAGACAGCATTAGGTTTTTGTGATTTCTGAAGAGATAAAACTTGATCAATGCCTTGTGACTAGCAGGCAACATTTCTTCCTTCAGCCAGGCTGATGAATTTTGAAAATAATTTATTCTCTACTGAAAACTAGACACCAGAAACTTAACCATATTTTTGTGAGATTTCATTCGTGGTAGCAGTGCGGGGAGTTGTTTCTGTGCATGTGTGCCCTTTGGAAGGGAGTGAGTAGCACAGCTAATGCTTTTGGTTTGAGAGGTGTGGTTGCAGGTGTGACCCCACACCAACCGCAGATCTGATCATGGTGAGGAGTCTTTTACTGCTTGGTGAAATCCAGCAATCTTCTTCCCTCAGGTGGCCTCTTTGCCATATGTCTTCTGGTGAATTAAACATGCCAGTCATAATCTCATTTTTTGTCAATGCTGTGGAGTGGTAGAAGTGATTTTGTCAGCTTGAGTGACTTGACTTTACTGTTAGGTTTTTTGTGTATCCAGTTATCCTGGGTGACTCTTCAGCAAGTGAGAATCATGTGTTTCTCCATTATTGATTTTTGTTTTGGGCAGTGACACTACTGGACTGTCATGAACAACTCTTGCACAATAACAGTCCCTTCGTTGGCAACAAAATTGGCAAGAAAATGCTTTCAGGTTACAAGTACTTCTGAAGACATAGAGTTTTTCATGTCAGATGTTATTACTCTGTGACTTTAGAATAACGTAAATATTTTCTGAGCAGCAGAGGTAACTTGACTGTTGCCTCTTAGGGCAGTCTTGGACTAACTTTGTCAGGGTGTAGCTCTCCCCCATATTGCTGATATTGCTGGAATGTAAATTGATCTGGGTTCTTAACAAGGATCTTGGTGGTGGCAAGACCACTTCACTTTCTTAGTCCACTTCTCAGAGCAGTTGGTAAATGTGTGTTTTCCTGTGGATATAGTCTCAGAGCTCTCTAGCAGATTCAAAAACTCTCTGTAGTGTAGATCTGGAAACATCCAGAGCAATGCTCTAGATATTTAGAGGAAGAAGAAGAGAGGAGAAACTTCGATCTAAATCTCTTTCATTAGGATATGTCCAAAGAATATAGAAGAGAATAAATCCCTATCAGTCTCTTATTGCCATTCTCATCTCTGATTTTTTTTTTTTTTTTGTTTACTTCTGTGCACTGCCTGCTCTCCTGGGGCTTCATTCTTTGAATTTGTTTCCTTCTTTCCATCTCTCTTGCTGTCTCTTCTCTCCTTTGTGTGTTAATTTTAATGGAGTTCTAGCCAAATTTTTTTTCCATTGTTTAGTGCTTAAAACACAAAACCAATTTTTTTTCTGCCATGTTACACAGGCCTGTTTTGTCTTGTCTTGTAACACTGTGGTTTGGTATTATACCAGAATTTGGAGTTCTTTAATAATAACTCAAAAGTTGCTCCTACTGCTTTTTAGAAGAAATAAAAACCCCTTGACACACTACATCAGTGTCAGTCTGTTAACAGATGCCTCATGCATGACCTTAGGATTTTTGGCAGCAAACTGTTGAAATGGCACCAGAGGTCTTTTGAAACAGTTCAGAGTATTTAAAAATAAAAGTGTTCTTCTTCCACATGCATTTTATGGCTAACTTTGTTAGATTAAATGGGTGTTCCAACTTTTCCAGATCTGTGTGTGAAACAAGACAAAACTTACTGCCTCTGAAACCCTGTAGGAATATTTACCAGAGAGTCTATTGAATAAATTGAAGTATTTCTTCTAAATTTTCATTATATTTATTAAGGCAATTCTGGAGTTTAAAGAATGAGACTGCTTTAAATGTTTGGATTTAATGCATTATTGATTGATATAATTTTCCATCCTGAAAGGGGAAAAGTGAAGTGGCTCCAGGGAAGCCACTACTGGAAAAAAGGTAAAACAGTAGAAAATACATTATTCTCTTATAAGAAAAAATACCTGAAACTGTTGATACATATACAACTTGCCTGTGTGTGAAGGATGACTCTGGCCCTTGGGAGAGGATCACTGCAAGATGAGATGACAATTTAGTTTGTGATCTCTGCTTGCTGAGCTGGAGCTGCTGTGCACAGTTACGGGGGATGGCCCAAGGGATGTTAGAGTGATCTGGGCTGGCTGCAGATGTGCAGAACAGCTCTTCTGAATGTGCTGCTGAATTTTAGTACAGATTTCTCTTGCTTGTAGTGAGTCACAAAAATATTACCCAATTTTTTCCCCCTCTTCTTGTTTGCTAAGTTGTCTTGGACTTTTGGATAGGTACAAGTAAAGATAAGCTTCCTTAAGGTGTGGTACCTTAAAAGGTGCTTCAGTTACAGAACACCTGTGGTCTAATTTCATTCAAGTCACTCCCATAAATTTCATAAGGAAATGGATATGGTCCCCCCGTGGCCTTATCACTTACTGAAAACGTAGGTGAAGGTTTGGACTACAGGCAGTGCATCAGCAGCACTTGGGCAATCCTTGCAATTGCTGCTTCCCCCAAAGCAATGAGCAGCCCCTTGGATTTGCCTGTGCTGTTGTAGCTGCACTTGGCATTTCATCAGGGGTCACTTCGAAGTTGTCAGACCCAGCAGGTCCAGCTTGCTGAGCTCCTCCTCCCTGCCACAGCCCTGCCCAGTGAGACAGGGCAGGGGTGCTGCAGTGGCTTTTCTTGGGACAGCTGCTGTCTTGGATTTAAACTGTGGCTGTTCTTTCATTAGTTTGGGCTGTTGTGCTAAATTAAAGCAGATTTTCATAGAATCCTTTTTAAATTTAAATTTTCTTACTTCTTTATCAAAATTAGTGCATTACTCTTGGGAATAAAGGGTGAGAACTCACTGTATGGATATAAAACTCATCATTCACAACATGGTCTCTGGGGCCTTTATTGGTTTAAGAAGTTGGGGAGCAGCAAAACATGCCTGCCCTAAATTCTTCCATGTTAAAGATGATTTTCTGTATCTTAATATCACTTTACTGTTACAGGAGGGGTTTGTCATTGATCAGCAGGGGAGGTATCAGTATATGTTTGTCCCTTCTGTGTCATTTACTAAGAAAATGAACTCTGAATGATTTCTGCATCTTTTACTCCTTTAGTGAGACTCTAGAAGAGTGCCTGTCTTTCCAGATCTTACAGGGCAGCAGACCCTGTACAGGCAGCTGTTTAATTCCACATATTGCTGCAGCCAGACACCTGTGGATCAATGTGGTGCCTATGAGCTAACACAGTGTTTTAGCTGAGGAAAAGGCTTGATAGAGATTTTAGCAAAGTCTGTGGGACAGGGAGAGGAAACCTTGGTACTTTTAGTCCAAGCTCACAGAGGAAATACAGCAAGTCAGTTGGTCATGGAAAGTAGCAAGAACTAATAAAGGTTTTTGTTTCTTCTGGACTTGGACATAGTGGTGTCTCTTACCCCACAGATGCCGTCTGGCTTGGCATTTTACAAATCAAATTGAAACATAGAAGGACAGGATAAAAATTCCCAACTGGAGACGGTTCTAATTTTAAGTTCTGTAAATATGCTAAAACTTAAATTCCTGTTTATTTGTCTGTAAACAGAACTTGCAGTACGTGCCTATGTAGAAGTGCTGGATAAAAAGCAAACAAAGAGCAGCCACATGTTACTCTGAGAGGAAACAACTGGACCTGGTGCTGCAACCTGAACCTTTGAGCCAAGTCCAGCATATTTTCATGAAGCAGAGAGAAAACAGTAGAGCCACAAAAAAGTAGGAAAACCTCTTGCAGGAATGGAATTGTACTAACAAAGACTGCAGAAATTTTATCGGTAAAGGGAGGAAATATGAGGATGAGGAGTGGTGGTAAGAGAATTTTTTAAATGAAAGCTGTCTTGCAGATATTCAGGACTTAATCTAGTTAAAATAAACATGTGCTATGACTCTTAAATATAATATTTTTGGATCCTTGTTCTTTCTTCTATGCCACACTAGGGATTTAAGCTAAGATAGCTTTTATTACTGGTGGTAGTATATTTAATAATTTACCCATTGCCAAACAACTGGTTTTAGTTTTTTTAGTTACAAGATGCATTTTATTAAAAGCTACTCAGTGCCCTTGCCTTTTGGGGGTTGCAACCTCATTTTGGGTTGTTGGCACTGACTGTTCTTCTTTAGTGACTTTCTTGCAACTGAAACAAACACAGTTTTTTTACTTACACCTGGTTTCATATGCTGAACTTTGAAACAATGTACAACTGGTGTTAATATCAGGGTTTGTGAAGTAGAAGAGTAAAAAATAAAACAAAACCATGAAAACTCCGCAAGGTTTATTCTCACCCTTGTGTGGAAAGGACTTGGGTGAAGTAGAGCTGATCAATAGAAAAGAGCATTTTGACTAGGTGACTGTCAAAGGAAAATACTCTTTTAAAGCAGGGAGTTATTACTACAGAATAAAAAAATCTGTTGGAAAGTAAAGAAGTGTTGCTGCAAGTATGAAAACATTTACTGCTGAATAGTTTTAATAGAATGTTGTGGTCAAAACCTGACTGTCTCTTGTTTTTTCTTCTTTTATTCTAGCTGAATGGATTGCTGCAGCCTCTGTAGCTGTTGGAGCAGCTGCTTTTGGATATCTAGCTTACAAAAAATTTCTCTGTAAAGACAAAGGCTGCAAAGCAATGGTGAATCCCCATATCCAGAAGGATAACCCCAAGGTAGTCCATGCCTTTGATATGGAAGATCTGGGAGACAAGGCTGTATACTGTCGTTGTTGGAGGTCTAAGAAGGTAAGGGAAGAATGAGTGGGCCCAGTGTTGTTCATGTTTATTGTTCATAAATTAATAAATCTTTCAGCAAAACTATTTTTAAACTGCTTTATTTAGAGCAAACTAACCTCTTTTCACCTAAACAATTCTGCACAGAGATATAGCAGTATTCTAATCTGTAGAATTATGCACATTTGTTCTGATGCTCAGAGTAAAGCTTGCAGATCAGTGCTAGTAGTGAACAGAATGTTTCTGTAGCTCTGAAGAAAATCTCTTGAAAAGTGAGCAACTGTCTGGAGCATGATCATGCATGACAGATGCTATTTGGTGTGCTACCTGTGCTAATACTGAGGCTTATCCAGAACTATTGGCCTGTTGGCAGTAGGAGCTCAGGAAACACACTCTGTGAGGATTTAAGCACCTCTTTTTGGCGAAAGTTGGAAACTTAGTCAGAAAGTGCTTGCTAGTAGTACGTGGTGTATGCCAGTGCAATCACACTTGGCATACTTTCAGCTTCTATTTTTGAGCAATTTTGAGCTTCTGTCTTTGAGCAATTAAAAGTCTGGCCTAAATATTGGTCCAGCTTGTTAGCACTTGAAGTTGAGTTAGTTCAATTGCCTTAAACTAGTGATAACCTAGCCTGTCAATAACAGTACCCCAGATTTAAATCTGATCTTAAAGATGTGTGACACCTGATGTAGCTGAGATGTATATAATTTATAAAGGTAGTTCTGGGTTCTGTCATGAGAGAAAGCATATTGCTTAGTTAATCCTTTCCCTTTACCACTGGTGCACATTTAAAAGCTTTTTTAGGAGGTGCCAATGTGTGGAGACTGTAATAATACAGACCTTCAAAGCCAGAGAACTGCATTGAAATTTAGCTCTCTCTCCTCCAGGGAGGTGAATACTCAACTTCTGAAGTCTTAGATGTTGGTCTCATCAGGCCAAACTCAGCAATTTCCAAATGCTGTAACTTTGGGTTCTTGCTGTTGTCAGATCTGACTTTGTTACCTTGCAGGTAACTTCAGGAGCTTACACATTTGTACCTGAATTAGACGTTGTGTGACAATGTGTGATATTGATAAGGATTAAACAAGATTATGATTTGATGCTGAAATAGTCTTGTAGAGGTGGGCTTGTCTTCTTTATTCTTTCCAGAGTCTGAAATGAAAAAACCCTACTTGAATCCTGGTGTTTGTGCTTTCTGCTTCCTAAACAGCTTTCCTGCTTCCATCTTCTAAACAGAAATGGCAGGTAGTGTCTGATTCTGCTGGCTGTAGGTTGAGGAATACTGCTGCAGACTATCAGCAGAAATAGTGATAGAGAATCCAAACATGTTCAGTGTCAAGGGAAATCAGCTGAGCTGTCCAGATCACTGTACAATTCCCCTGGGGTTTGAGCTTTGACCACTATTGCTGCTAGCTTGCTTTATTTTTAATCAGGGGTGAACACATTGTGTCAGGCCCAATATCCTTCTATGCAGCATCTGGTCTTCGAGGTGACCAAGTAGGTTCTCTGGGAAAGTGGTGTTTGGTTTGGTGTTTCTCCATGAGCTCAAGTCCAGTGTACCAGCCCCTAGGAGCTGTTCTGAGTGTTCTCTCTCCAGTGTTCTGAGACCAGCTGACCAGTGGGATGAATGCAGTGCAGTCACTGTTGGTAGCTGTTAAAGATGTCTGCATGCTATCTGAACCTAGGAATCCCACCATTTTTGGTGCTTGAAAATTTGGAGTGACGATGTTGCTGGAGCTGGGCTTTGGGTTGTCTCCTTGGAGCTTGTGAGATGTTGATGTCTGATGGAAGCTGTGCCATTGTACCAGTGAAGGCCAGTGGACTGTGGTGTTGCATATGAAAACAACTAGCCCAGGAACATCTGTTGAAAGGTGGTCAATGTCCCAGTAACATACTTTCCTCTTTGCTGAGATTTTGTCCAAGTATCTGTCACTACTTATTCATTGAGTCACAAATGACTGATTGAATGAGAAGGTTTCTCCATGAAGCAGCTTACATGAGCATTCTCTGAATTCAAGGTTTCTTTATTCAGAGATATCACATGTCTTAGGTTTTGACATTTCATTACTGTGAAAAGCCAGAAGAAACCCCTACACCTCATGTCTCTCCTTCCCCCCCAGTAATATCCTACAGACAAGGTGGTGCTATTTTTAAAGCTCTGTATATTATTTCATTGTATTAGTTTTTTGCAGTACTTTGAAATCTTTTATTCTAATGAAGCATGGGTGGTAGGGTATTAATATTTTTCAAAGGCTGTGACTGAAGCAGAAACACTGAGATCAGTGGAACATTGGGTACTGTCTGTGTCAGTACTGCAGGAGAATAGTACTGTTGCAAAGGCAAAAGCTGAGCAATGCCCAACTTGGAGTCCCATTACTTCTAAGCAAATGAAATTATAACTGAATGCAAAATACCAGTGTGTGATTTCTGTGATCATCTCTAGAGTTTCCTGTGCAGAGGTGGTGTAGCCCTGAAAATGCATCCTCGAGAAGTGATGGAATCCAGCCTCACTCTTACTGCCTCACAGAATGTCTTTCAGCTCTTCCATGTGATAAGAGCTTCCCAGGAGCAGTAGTTATCTGGGACCTGGGCAGTTAGAGCTGGCTAAAGGAGTCCCTGTAATTCTTGCTCTGACCAGCCTGTTCTAGGGTGGCGTTTGTTTGGGTTTTTTTAATGGAACAAATATTTATTCAAATTATTTTCAGCTGATGTGGCTCTTGATGGCAGCACTGAGGAGGCATGGGGCAAGGTTTGAGAGTAAGATACTCCAGGTAGTAGTAGGCTGTAGTTTTCTCCTGCTCACCTGAGGCAGGAACACCAAAGAGTGGAATTTGGTGTGTGCTTTTTTAGAACAAGCCTCTTGTCTGCTCTACACTAATAAGGATAAAGCTAGCTTTCAGCCAAAACTCAGGGAGATCTAAGATGTTAGCATAAAAGTTGTGGTCTGTGGTTTCAGTGGATTTAATGAGAAGATGCCTAATAAACTTTCAGCCTAGGTTCTCAGTCCTGACTCTGGATGTACTTTAGATGTGTTTATTCTTTCTCTTTTCAGTTCCCACTGTGTGATGGCTCTCACACAAAGCACAACGAAGAAACTGGCGACAACGTTGGGCCTCTGATCATCAAGAGGAAGGAGGCGTAGAGTGGACACTAGAAGCTACAGAATCAATGTCTGACAAATCCTCTGTTCTCTTGTAATTGGGGGGGGAAACCCACAAATTCTTTGTCGTATCACTGAAGACATCCCAATGTAGTATATACATCAGCTTCAGCATGTGCATTTTCTCTGGTGCTTGTTGTCTTTCAATCACTACAGTGCATAATTTACTAAGTAGTCATGGTTTAAATTTTTTTGTCCTGTGAAGTGTGTGTATCCTCTCACTGAGTGTGAAACTAAAATGAGGCACAGAATCTACTTCATCAGGAAATAGGTATTAAATTATTTTCAAATACATGTGTATCAAAAGGTAGATAATAAAATCCTGGAGAGGTTCTGAAGTCACAGAGCTGGATAGATATCCATGTAAAAGGCAGTGGCAGGGAAGAAATCACAGTGCCATCTTAATCTCTGATTGTGCTGCATTTTTTACAGGTGTCACATTTGTCCTGTTACACTACAGTGCTGTATGGCTTCTGTAAAAGAACAAACTCAAATTGCTAGCTATGAACAGACAACAGAAAAGGCTGAAAGTAAGATGGGGCTAGAGGGCAACTTCACCTTTGATTTTTACAGCAGCATTGAAACTTGACCCTACTTCCATTTGGTATCAAGAAAACACTATCCAAACTGCAGACCTGTATTTAGAGTAGGATTAGGGAAATGGTCTCTAGAGATTTCTTAACAGATGAGTGGAATGACACAAAGTGCTCCAAGAGTGATGAGCAGGGGTGGGTGGCAGGTTTGTTATTGCTGTTGGAGAAAGCCTTAGTTTCACTTGCATTCTTTCAGTGAGGCCAACTTCCCCAGACCACAGGAAGCTTCTGTGAGGTGGCTATGCTGATTAATTCCAGAAGCTAAAATAAAAACTAAAACCCCCACCTGTCATCACCATCTGCTTCACCATTGCACTGGCTGGTTCTGGAAAGCTTTTCCCACTGAGAAAGGAGGAGGCATACCTTTCTCAATATGTGGCCTTAGGCTCTATGTGTCTTAACTCCTGCCTCCCTGGCTGCTAATGTGGTTCAGCCGATCTTACCAAAAAACCCTGGCATGGATGAAGTAAGGCTTTGAAAACAGATAGAAACAAGAAGGGAGGGAAGGATGAGACAGAGAGAGCTCTTACTCTCCTTACCCATGGCACTTGTCTTCTTGTTTGGCATGGTTGCATTAATGGCTGTCATGTTGGTTTCCTTAAATAGCTTTGATTTATTAACATGCATGTAAGTACAAAGCAAAACCCAAAGAGTGGGGCAGCAGGGGGCAATTTTGTACTAAACCCAGTCCATTAGTGTAACTGTGGCCTGCATAAGAGAGCTCTGAATGTCCTCAGACAGAAACTACCTCAGGGCTACATTAAAGGCCTTGTTAGGAAGCTGACATTTTAGCCTGGACCCTTAAGGATTCTTCAGATGATCAGGGCAGGAGAGGTTCTGTTTGTTTTATTTTTTTTTAAGGGTGGTTGGTACAACTGGTTAAAACTGAAGATTTTTTTGCATAGTCTCTATGTGGGGTTTTCAGAGGCTGAGGTCTTGGCCAGCTGGTCTGGATTTGGGCAGGAGGACCAGAATGTAAAGAAGGAGGCACAGGTAGAGAAAAGTGGAATGTCAGAGTAAGGGCACTACTGTCCAAGAGACCTCTTGACTTGAAAGAAGTTGCAGTCAAATACGTCAGTTTGTCTTTTCTGTCTGTCTTGAGTGTAAAGACACTTGATATTTTTTACTTTGCTGAGTACTACTGCATATGGAAAGTTCTTTTAACCTTAAATTATCAAATACATTTTATCCAAAGCAAAGTAACTTCTGTATTATTAGAACGTGACACTGGATATTTCTGTATTTTTGTCAAATACACATTTGAGCTCATCTTAATCTCAAGGTTGTAAAGTCTGTGTTCTCATGGCTATGCTCTTTCTTTCAGTAGAGCTGTACAGTGCTCCTGTAGTCATGAATCTGTGTCTGGAGTGGATTTTCCTTCTGAGAGTCCTTTTCCTGTCAACATGAAAGCGCTGCTGCTCCTGAAGGAATAGAAATTCAGTGTTAATAGTCTGAGAAATGAAGTCCTGAGGTTTCAGATAAGTGTCCCAAGTCATAAAACTATTTTGTGGAGTTTGCCAATAAAATATTTCCGGGAGTTTGGACGTCAGGGAAGTGGGCCCCATGGGAAGTTTTTATTCCTGAGAAGCAGAGTCTCTGTTGATTTACATCCTGGTGACTTTTGTTTTGGAGAAGTGTTGCATTTCTGAATGTTGCTTTGAGTGTTCAGATCTTAATTAGAGGCATATACAATTCCTGTACTGTACCTTATTTATGCAAGCTGTTCAAATGTGATGATGAGAAGAGTCTTGGATTTGAGGAAACAAACTTAACCAAGCAGTTTCAATGAGCATCACAGAGAACACTTATTTTTTTTCTCTTAGTACCATAATAGGTCACTACGTTCTAATGGGTGGAGTGCTTGACTCTTTGTGTTTTCCTAAGTCTCTTTCTTTAGTGCTTTTTTCTAATGATCTCTAGAGTATGAAGTGCATTGGTTACATTTCTACCAGTTTTAACCATAAATTTAACCACATGATTTAAATGTGCAATTTTGACCTCAGATTGAAACTCCTAATAGAAATCCTTCAAAAATTAAAGCAGAGGAGTCCCTGCCGCAGAGTAAAATTATTTCTGCTCCTCATTACTTTCAGCATGCAAGTGTTTGTTGGGAAGGTCAGGAAATTAAAAGTACTGATTCTTGAGTAATTGAGTGTGACTCATTGAAATAGTGTGAATGTCAGGTATATAAATGCCTCTACAGTCAGGATCCTTGAAGGGGAGAGGCTGTTAGTACAGGTATTTCCTTCAGGTTTCATTGGAGCACTCTTAGTCTGCAGGCTGAGGAGGTGGTGGAGGCCAGCAGCCAGCACTGCAGCTCCACTGGATGGAAACAGAGGCCATGTATTGTGGTTTGACATTGGCCAAATGCCAGGCATCCACAAAAGCCATTCACTCACCCTCTCTCGCTCTCAGCTGGGCAGAGGAGAGGGAAAAAAATTATTGAAGGGCTCGTGAGTTGAGATGAGAACTGGGAGAAAATACTCTGAAGGCAAATTAGGTTGAAATTTAAAGGTATAAAGTAAATTTATTATTAACAGAGTCAGAAGAGGATAAAGAGAAGTAAATTAAGCCTTTAAAAACCATTTTTCCCCCCAGCCCCTCCCTCCTTCCCATTGACAGTACAGGGAGACAGGGCCTGGGGGTTTTGGTCAGTTTGCTGCTGGAGGTCTTCTTCTGTCCATTCAGGGAGAGGAGTATTCCCTCTGCTATGCTATGCTGTGTGGTCTCTTCCACAGGAGACAGTTTTCTGTGAATTTCTCTAGCGTGGCTCTAATCTCGTGAGCAGCAGTCTTGCCAAAACTGCTGCAGCATGAGTCCATCCCACAGGCGAACGATCTTCCCAAAACTGCTATGATGTGGGTCACTTGTCCATGGGGTGCAGTCCTCTAAGAATAGGCTGCTCTAGTTTGGAAGCAAGGGCCCTCTTTCTCTATCTATGGAAGCAGGGCCCCTCTCTCTCCATTCAGGTCACACTAGATCACAGCTTTCTCTGGCATCCACCTGTTTCAGCATGAGCACTTCTCCCACAGGCTGTGAGTGGATCTCTGCATCCCTCGTGGACTTCATGGGCTGCAGGAGGACAGTTTGTTTCACCGTGCTCCTCTCCATGGCCTGGAGAGGAGTCTCAGCTCTGGAGCACCTCCTCCCCTTTTTGCACTGACCTTGTTGCCACCATGTTCTTCTCCCTCACATGTCCTCTCTTCCTCCTCTTCTCTGACTAGAAGAAACACTTTTGCCTGTACCATTGCCAACAAGTTCCCCTAACTCAAAGGTTCCTGCAGGACCCCGCAGCACTGAGGAGTTGATCCCAGCCAGGCTCCGTGCCGGGAATCGCTCGCCGTGTTTCCGCTGTCGGCAGTGGCGGCCGCCGCGGCGCTGGGGCCGCTCAGCGCCTCTGGTCAGGCGGGGCCGGGAAGGAGAAGCTGCTGCCATCCCTTTCCTTCTGCCCGCGGCGTGGCTGGCTGGGGGTGGCCAGGCAGGCAAGACTTGCCGTGGGCCGTGCTGAGATGGCAGTGGCGCAGCACATCATTGCGCACTGCACTGCACATGGCCCTGGTGGTGGCACCTTGCCACCCCTGGGAAAAAAAATTGTCTGCGTGCTGTTTTGATTTTCTTCTTAAACAGGTCACCACAGAGGCATTACCAGCCTCTCTAACAGAGCCAGCACCATTTCCGTCTTCGGAGCCATCTGAGTTCGGCTCTGTTGGATGTGGTGAATGCTTCTAGCAGCTTCTCACAGAAATCTCATCTGTGCTCAGCCCTGCTACCAGAAAACCTGTCCATGCCAAATCAACACACCGTGCAATGGCACCTCCGTGAGCACTGATCTAGGGGTTTTCTCCACAGCCGTGGATTTAAGGGGTTTCAGCAGCAGTGGTGGCTGGCTGAGGCCCGGCAGCTGCAAGCGCTGCATAAATGTGTTAGCAACGAAGCAGCGCTTCATGCCTAGAGCCTCATGCACTTTGAATCCAGAAGTTGTACTGCCAATTCCCTGACAGTGAGCCTGCTAAAATTACCATATTGTTGCTGTTTGGGCCTTGTTCTGGTGCTGTTGGGGTCTGTAAAACTTAACTTTTGCAATTGTGCAGCAGTTAGACATGGATTTTCCTTTCAGTGTAACGCAACTACAGACATGGAAACATGAGTCACTGTTGTATCACAGTTACTCATATCCAAGATACGGAAGAACATTTTATAATAGCAGGAAGGATAAGAATGTAGGCATGAAACTAAACATTGATTTTGCAAAGAAACCTTGTGAGCTGGCTTCTCCTTAGCCAGCCTGGACATGGAAGTCTCATGCTAAATCTGGCTTTTGTTTCAACTCCTGAAATTTCAACATTGACAAAACCCACGCTGAGCCCTGACTGGATTAGGTGGACAAGCACAGCCTCACCCTTGCCTGTGGGCAGAGAGAGAATGCCCAACACCGCTGCCAGGGACCTGAGTTTATTGCTGTTCACCATCGCTATTTCAGCCCAGACAGAACATTTCATGCAGCCATTCAGTCCAGCAGTGTCAGATACCTGTTCCCCCAATTGCTCTCTGTATCCAGGCTTGTTCTGCTGTGGTTTTCCTACATTGATTAGTAGCTTCTTTGTCATAATAATTTTCCTAGAGGCATGATTGATTTAGAATGGGTACCTGGGCCTGCTGCTTGAAGTTCTCTGATGCTTGTTTTCTATAGCTGCCAGGGTCTGTGGTGCATTTCTTGGCAGGATGATTTCCAAGCTGCCTAATGCTGAGGCTAGTGCAGAGAGCAGCTGAATAACAACTAAATAACATAAAAACAAACAAATTCGTGAAGAGAAGAAGAAGAAAAGGAAGAAAAATGATGTGGTGGATGGGAGGAGAGCATAAGCTAGAGAGGATTTACCATCATGTAACAGTACTATATGGTAGCAAAAAGGGAAAAATCAAACTACACAATGGTATATGTTGCATTTAATTATATACTCTAATAGAGCCAGCCATAAAAAGTATAAAGTGGTGGTTCTGTTAGCCAAACTCATGCTTCTCAGAGCTGAAGGGGTTATGTGTTTGAGCAGACATCTCTTACTGGGGTTTTTCTTCCTCAACTGTTTGTGAAATTCCACAGTACTGGACAGAAAGCAGCACACAGCAATGCAGTGGGTTCTTTTAGCAATCTCCCGTTCCTCCACACCTCACTTTGTAAGCTGTTGAATTAGATGTGCAGTTGTAATAAATAGGAGTATTTACTGGTATGTCCCCAGAAATCAGTAAAATCACAATAGGTTTACAGGACTAGCTAAGCAGGATGCAGTCCTCCTTTCCCATATGCAGTTTGGAGTGGTAAGAAGGGATTTACCTGGCTTCTCAAGCAACTTCTGTTTCCTTCAATATATAGAAACTGCACAGCTCTCACATAAACACAGATAGATCCATGTCTCTTGTAATGTTTTTCCCAGCTGAAGACTCAACCATCCCTCTCTCCTATTTGCCATTGCACTGCCCTTAATGCAGTCTACTCTGCATCCTTTTTTGTCATGCAGACTGTGATTTTCTTTTGCTGTTTTTGTATGTGTGGCAGACTTAGACCAAAAACAAAAAGTGCCTTCTCCTCTCCTGGAGCAGCCTGTGCAAAAAAAGCTTCCTGAGCATCCTAGAGATTACATCTTTAATGTGTAAAGCATTCAAAAGCTAGGCATCTGCTCAGTAATGGTAATGTTTGTTCTGTTCAGTCAAGTTAGCTGGCAACAGGGAGCAAAATGAATAATAAGGCCACACTGCATAACTTTTCTCAAATACTTTTCTACATCTGGAAAATATCACCATACATGGGTAAGACATGTTCAAGATGCACTGTCTCTTCACTGCCAGGGCTCTTGCTCAAGATTTGGGTACCAAAACAATGGCCAGCACAGACTTCCACTGCAGTAATTATCAAATTTGATGCTCTTTTCAAACAGTGTGTTCTTTCAATCTCATTCTTGGCTTTAACAACTGTTCAGGTTAAATTACTTTCTAAGAGTTGTGGCTGTTGTTTTGCAAATAAATTTTGGCAATAGAATACCGTTTAATAGAACAGACATTTTTAATGCCAGTGGGTTTAGTCAATAAATGTTTAATTTTACTGCAGGTGGAGGAAGTCTAAGTCACCTCTAGGGAAAGACAAACAGGCATTTTAAATAAATCTTCTTGGCATTTTAATCACCTTAAATCAAGTTCTGGGCTTATCCCAAAGCATTAGGATGTGACTGTTAAAATCCAAATGCCATCATGAATTTGTAAACCCTGAGCAACCCCCAATTTCCACTGTACTCGGAAAAAATCCCTGTTTAGAAGCACAAAAGGAGGATCTGTATCTGTATGTAAGCCATGGGATCAGGAGATGGTACCAAAGACTTTGATCTAAAGTTTCTGTTTCACATGGAAGCTCAGATTCTTTCTCAAGGATGTCAAAGCACATACATCTGTCATTGGTATTTTGTAGGACTGGAGGCAGCTAAAGCATGCTTCAACTATTTAGGCTCTCCACAAATCATGGTTTAATATTCACACTGATAGTTAATGGTATGTTCCTATTCTCTCTGAGAGACCAGACATGGAAGTTGGACTCAGTACATGTCATGCTGAGGCTACACAGAGCAACAAAATAACACCTTTTGTCTTTCCCTCAACACTCTTTCTGCTGCTTCCAAAAGTTTTGTTGGCTTTTTTTGGCAGATGCACTGGGCTGATGATTTCAGGCAACAGTGACTTCAGGCCTCTTTCCTGGGCCATGATGGGCAGTTCCGTCATCAGTATCAAAGAGCTTTGGCTTGGATTGTTTTCCTCTACATGCACTACCCTACATTTATCTATTCTAAAACTCCTATGCCACCACTATGCCTTTTGTTCAATTTTGTGAGATCCTGCAGGACGTTGTCATTGGCATGGCATTTGAGTGCCCTAAGGGGGTTAGGAATACTTGTAGACCTGGAGATTTTGTGCACTCTCCTTTCTGCAGGTTGTGAATGAAGATGTTGAATAAAAACAGTCTAGCAAGCTACCTCATCTCCACCATCAAAGCCGTTTCATTTGTCTTCCAGCCCTTAATCTACTCTATGTTCAAAACTTAATTTTTTTCTTCAAATATTTAGTTTCTTTAGTGATCACCAAAAAGAAAATAAAATCCAAGGACTCTGAAGAACTGTTGAAATTAGCTTCTCACTTTTGTAGTCCTTGTATCTTTCTAGTACAGAACAGACCTCCCAAAATTTACAGCTGCAGTTCTAATTGTAGAAGATACACAACTGCCATGAGTTAACCTTGCAGTAATTTTTTTAAAGGTACCTCATTATCACAGAGACTTGATAAGTCAACTTGACTAGGTTGGCTTTTGACAGCATCCCTTTGTTTTCATTCTAGAAAACCCAAAAGGACCAGTTGCCAGGGAGGAGAGTAGTGTCACAGGGTTTGCATCCATTTGCCAGGTAAAATATCAATAATTGTGGGACATGATGCCTAAGTGACAGGGCCATATCTGGGAAAGAAAGCAGAATGGCACCGTTGCAGCAGATCAGGGTAAGTTTAGTTTTCCTTCACTTAACAAGAACAAAACAGGACAGGACTCCTGTGAATTTAACAAAGGATTAAACACCCTGAGTGATACAATACAGCAACACTTCTGCTTTGAAATGGCAACAAAAAAGAGCTGCAATGCAGCTACAACTTCCCTGCTGCTGTGATGGTGTCTGCCTTGTGCTGTGTGGGTGGGACAGGCCTCCCTGCCTGCAGGAGCCCCACCGCAGATGGTTCTGCCTGTCCAGCAAATAACTGGTTTGGGTGCTGGACATTTGCTCTCAGGCACACGTGTATGGTCCTGGCCAGCTCTGTTTCAATCTGCTGGGCTGGCAAGAGCTATGCACATGCGGCAGCCTGATGCAGGAAGTGGCTCTGTGGGCAGCAGGATCCACGGCTCTCACACAGACCTTGCAGAATGCACTGCTCTGGCAAAAGAGCAGTGTTTTTGGTGAGGTATGGAAGTGGTGGCTGTGAACCATGTGAAGGTACAGTGAAAAATTGAGCAGAGTTTGCTGTCAGCATACTTCTAGAGTACTGATATTTTGGCGAAGACCCAGCCCCACTCTGTTTACCTAATGTCCTCCTGCACTTCCACTTAAACAGGAGCTTATTTCCTGTACTAAACTACCTTGCGGCTTGTGGTTAGTTATTAACCAGTTTTTGTGTTTGAAAAAGGCCTTTATTTCAGCAGAAAGTGATTCTTTTGTAATCCTCACTCTGTTTGGGGCAGCTGTGCAATCTGCACTTGACACATCCTCTCGTAGCACACACACAGTCCTGGTATTTCCTAGGCATTGTCATCAGACTGAAGGAGGTAAGATTGATCACAGCAGCAGTGGGGAAGAGTAATCCTGAATTAAGTATAATTTTGCCAAATGCATTTTGTCGGGGGAATTGGAGGAGATTCTTAAACAAGTGCCCCTCCTTTAGAAGCTGTTCACAGCCTCTTTTGCTTTCTCTTGGAGTGCAGTCACACAGCCTGGCAATAAGAAGTTTCCTTGGGAATCTTGCTGGTAAATTCAGTTTTCAATGCAATCTCTTACAGAATCACACTGTGGAGAAAGGAATTATTTGCCATTTCTGCTATTTTCTCTGTTTCACTTGTTTCATTTTAGGAGTAATTCCCAGAAAGATTAGTGAACTCCATGTGCTGAAGTGTGAGGGTGGAGTGAGTGAGTGGAGGATAGTCTTACGTCACTTGATTTCTGTATGCATGAATCTGACTAAAGCAAATGTCAGGGAAAAGGAAAGAGTCAGTGTTTGCTTATTTCAATTACTCATAGTTTTGTATTTCTTTTAATGCCCTCCAGGCACACTTCTGTTAGCTGCAAGAATATCTAGCAGCTCTGTTGAGGACTAGGTGCTTGAATAATCTTTAAATTCTTTAAATTTAAAGGTCTTTTTGCCTTTTAATCCCATTCTTTCTTCTGTTGAGATTTTGAGTTCAGGCAGATTGCAGTAGATGGGCACTTAGACAATTTTGAAATGCCATCTCTGTGTTTAGACCCAGATTAGCTGAAGTGCCACTTTGCAGAGGGAAATACCTTTCTGCAAGGCTCAGGTTGACCTATAAACCTTTCAGCAGCTACTGCTATCAAGACTGGGAGCCTTCTTTCTGCGAAACACACACACTTGTGCATTTTTTCACTGTACACCTCGCTAATTCTTGTGCAAGAGTTGGCCAATCTGTGGTATTTCTCTCCTGTGCCAGCACGCCCCTGGGAAAATTCATCATTGGGTATCTGAATACAAGAGCTTACTTTTGCACCCATCTGGCTCCTAATCTTGAGGGCTGTATGGTAATGACTGATGAAAAGGGGATATTCAGGAGTGAGAAATGTTTTCTGCCCAGCCCTGTTACTTCAGGAAGGATCTTGCTGAGTTGTAACCCCTGTCTGCACTATCTTATCCAATTAAGTGTGTAAAACGAACTGGTTCATGAACAATGAACTAAGAAACTCAGTTTCAACAGGTTTATATTTTGCTCTCTTCTCTCACTCTTCAGGTTTTAATCTTCCCTGTGACCTTCCTGATCCTTTGATACTCTAATTTCCCCAGTAAATCCCTTAAATTGCCATAACTTCTCCCAGCCACCTGCCACATCTCCCAGCTATGGGATGGGGAAGAGGTGGTAAATAGCCAAGCTTATCATATCGAGGTTTCTCTGATGTCAATGCCAATTCTTGAATATGCATCAGGCCATATTATAAAACCTGGGAAAACAACCTATATCTGCTAAAATTAATTTTCCTGTCTCTGGCCTTTTTTTCCTGTTTCTGTATCCTAATAATGCTGATCAGAACTTGCTACTGGCAGATACCACAGCAGAAATGCAGATTTAATACAGAGACCTGCTCATTTTGTAAGAGATAGAAACAGGAAAAAGAAAAGGCAGTAATTCCAGACTGCTAAATAGAGCTGATTTGAGCCCGAGGGAAGTTTTATTGAAGTCTCCTAGCCAAGCTTTGGGGTCCTGAGAGTGAGTGCAGGGGCATGCATACCTTCCTCTGTCCATGAGGAGGTAAAATTCAATTTAGAAAACAATCTATTGTCCAGTTTAATCTGGTGTTGGGCCAGGTGCACTCATCTATAATGCCAGACCAGCACATACTGAGGAAAGGTTCTGGTTTAGGCTGCTTTAAGGGCTCCTGTCAACTGTCAAGGTTTATGCTGTTTGCACACCTCGGCTGGATCTGCCTTGCAGTCACTCCGACCTACTGGAAAAGAAATTGAACAAACCTCGGCGTGACGGTAGATTTACTCAAAAGCGAAGAGGATTCGGGGGTATTTCAGGTTACCGAGAACCAGCGGAGGGGAACGCCCCCTGCCCGCCACCGCGCGGTTCTGCCGGCGCTGGCAGGGGAGCAGAGCGGGGCTGGGGGAGCCCGCGGCTCGGGGTCCGCGGCCGCTCTGCGGCTCGGGGCCGGTCCGGCGGTTGCACCGAGCGCT
Source organism: Taeniopygia guttata (assembly GCF_048771995.1). Taxonomy (NCBI): domain Eukaryota; kingdom Metazoa; phylum Chordata; class Aves; order Passeriformes; family Estrildidae; genus Taeniopygia; species Taeniopygia guttata. Next base: position 7,191,273 of record NC_133031.1, on the reverse strand, counting down.
GCTCCCTCCTGCAGCCTCCGCCGAACCGGCGCTGCCCGCCCAGGCCTTCTCCGGGGCCGCGCCCCACGCGGCGCCACCAGGGCCACCGTCAGCGTCAGCACAGCGGCGGTCCCGCTGCGGGCCGGGCCGGGCGGGCGGCGGAGGCGGAGCCACGCCCGGGGCGGGGCGGGGCGGTGGCGGTCGCTGCCCCAGCGCGGGGTGGGCGGACGGCGCGGTGCGGGGTGATGGAGTCGCGGGCCCTCGCCGCCTGCGCCCAGCTGCTTCGCAGGGCCCGCTGAGGCCCGGCCGCAGCCGCCGCCGCCACAGCGCGGCCAACCCCGCCCGCCGCCGGCAGCCCCCCACCGCCGGGACATGGCCACGGAGCCCCCGCGGCCGGCGGGGCGCCCCGAGGGCGGGCGCGGGTGCTGCGCGGGCGGCGGGCGCGGCGAGACGGAGGAGGCCGAGGCCGCGGCCCAGCCGGTGCTCGGCGCCTCTCCGGGCCCCGCGGCGGCGGGGGGCGGCCGGCGGCGGGCGCTGAACGGATGCGTGCCGCTGTCGCACCAGGTGGCCGGGCACATGTACGGCAAGGATAAAGGCGGTGAGCGGCGACGGGCGCGGGGAGGGGGCGGCGCGCCCGGCCGGGTCACCTGCGAGGGAGTCCTTCCCACCCCCACCCTTCCCTCCGTTTATCTGAATTCGCTCAGACCGGCTGTGGCGGGCGGGTTCGGCTTCGAGTTCCTTACGCCCGGCGGCGAAGGGGCAGCTCGGTGGCTGGCGGGGCAAGGGTCGGTGCAGGCGGGAGCGGCCCGGGGGCGAGCTCAGGGCTCGCTGCCGCCGTAGCCGAGCTGCCGCCGCCGGGCTCCGGCCGCACCTGCCCGCCGGAGGTGCCGCAGCAGCGCGGGAGGTGCGGGGCCTGGGGCAGCGCCCGGGGACCGGAGCCTCCCCGGCACGGCCGGACGGGGGCCCCGCTCGAGCCCCCCGCTACGCACAGGCCGCGAATGGAGCGGTGTAACCGCTGCTAAATTTCATTCTTCTGGTGCTTTTCCTAAATGGCCTTAGTCTGTCAGGACGTGATAGTTATCAGGCGCCCTTAAACTGGAGGACTTCTGCCGTTCAGCTTCATTTTGTCAGGCACCTTTTAAAGACTGGGAATTCAGGTACCAGCATGCTAGTTCTCTCAGATATCAGAAACGTGGCTTATCTAACGGGACCACCTGAACCTCTGGCCACCAGAAACTTCAGCAAATTATCACTAAGCTATTGTTATTTGCTTGTTTATGTGATTATAAATATGAACCAATGGCTAGGAAACGATCTAATAATACTAAGACATGAGGAGACAGTATGCCTCCACCAGCTCTAAATTTCTATTTTTGCTCCATGTTGAGGAGTAAGGTGTTGGCCCTTCTGATGAAGGGGTGTTTTAGCATAGGCAGCGGTCAGTACCAAAGCAAGCAGCCAAGTTAATGTTGCCAAATGGCATTTTTCGCCTTTCTAGGACATTGCATTTGGGGTAACTCCTGCCTCCCAGCCAGATGGAAGGTATGCATCCATTCAACTTGCAGCGTACTCTCTGAGAGTAGCTACAATGAGTACCTGCTGGCATATTGCCTTTGAACCCTGGCAGTAGGAGCTGCCCCTGCTGAATAGGCCAAGGGCTGAATTACAGAACCCTGTCAGCTATCAGTGAATGAAATTGCAGTGCTAATGGCACTGTGAGTTTGTCTTATCTACAGCCTGCATCCGTGGTGTGACTTGCTGCAGATAATCTCAACAAAAAGTCATTTTTCTCTTTGCCCCTGCCAAAGGCTGAACTTCAGAACCTTTTCGATCATCAGTGACTGGAATTACAGCCTTAAAGGCTCTGTGAGTTTGTCTTATCTGCAGGTTGTTTCCATGGCATGTCTTGCTGCTGATAATCTCCACAGAAATTCTTGTTCCTTGCCCCAGTTGCAGACAGTGCAGTAAAACGGAGGTGCAATGGGTCCTTGAAGGTGTATGTGTTCCATGTTCATACATCATAGCATGAGGTGGGATCAGGCACAAAAAGGCTCACTTCAGAGAGAGCTTTACCTTTGGCACATTGGTCTTACTGCAGTTAGATCAAACAGCACAGGTGATCATCTGTATTTTGGGTGCTACTCCAGTGGTTAGGTAAAGCTAGCTCCAGTACATCTCATGGGCAAGACCAAGCCTTTTCTGTAGAGGTACCACCATGGTTGATGATCTCATCTTGGAAACTGTTTTGTGTTGAAGTGAAGACCAAAGCTGCTCTGGTACTCACAGCTCTCATTTTTGTAACTCAAATTTCCCTTCTGTTCCCACATACAAACAGACAGAGGACTTGAAGGTATCCAAAGTATTTTTAACTTTTACTTTTTCTAGTAAAAGTACAGTGTAAAATTTCTCCCGAATAACCTTCCTTTTTCCCTTTGTTCCCTGTGGCTGCCTTGCAAAGAAAGGCCTCTGACAGCCTCTCTGCATGCATGTGTAGACATTAGGCTGCTGTGCATTGTGACTGCCCTCTTGTTGAACGCTGTGTGCAGTAGTGCCTCCCCAGATAAATCGTGTGTAGTAAGTAAAGTAATGACTTTGGGTTGTGCCTTAATTCCCTAGGCGGGTAGAGAGAGACAGCACCTGGTGGGATGTGTCACCTTACAGAGCCTCCTGCACCTGCCTGTGGTTTGGTGCCTGTACCTGCAAAATGCTGGGGTCTCCAAGCCAGCAGTGGGATTCTGTAGCTACAGGGGCTGGTCTCCTTCAGAGTGACTTGCTTGCTCATTTCAGAATGGTAGCAAGCTTTGCATCCACAGCTAGGGAGAAACGTTTGTGAGATATTTCAGGGTTTTATTTTCAACATAGCTCTGTTGATTCCTCAGAAATGTTAATTTGCTTTTTCATATGTTAAAATTGTCCTATTCCCTGTCTGTGATGAAAAACCCCAGGAAGCCGCCAACAAACCCATGACCAACATCCATATGTTAGTATGATCTCCTGGTAGTAGTGATCTCTACTTGTAGATGGGAGGGAAGATTATGGAGTTTACATCTTTGTGGTGAATGTTGAAACATGGTTCTGGTTTTCAGGCCTGCCCCAGTCACAGTGGCAGAGTAGTGCAATAAGTGCTCTAGTCTGTCAAGAATGCAGAGAATGAGGGAACTTGAGATGTCAGTTTATATTCAACTCTTCAAGTAATATGTATCAACCCAATAGTCTGTGGATTTTGCTTCCAGGAATCTTTGCCTGGTCTTTCTACCTTATAGATTGTCTGCTTAGCAAAGCCAACATGCAGATTTTTGAGGAGTGTGTGTTATAAAACCTATTTTAATGTTTAACCTATTTTATTTTAATGTGATTGTTAACAATTCACATATAGGATATGTGCCATTGAAGTACTTGGTGCACTTTGCATAGTAGTTTCCAGCACATGCAAAAGGGTACAGGGAGGGGGAACACAAGCTGCTGTGTCTTGAAGATGTTGTGGTAGCCTGCACATGTGTGGCAATATTTTTCCAGTTTTGGAAAGCGCATAAAATCCAACTTTAGGCAAGAAACATGACTTGAGATCCGTTTTACGCAAATTTTAAAAGCTATTCTTTGGCATAGCAAACTATTGAAACAACTATTCTAAGTCTGGTGGTCGTTTTGAAGTAAATATCTTGGTCTCTAAAAATTTTGTGTAGTTTCCAAGATTGCACAACAGAGCCCATTCACAGATAACGGTTTTTAAGAGGTGAAAAACACAATTGCTTTTGTAACTGCAAGCTCTCTTTGGGATGCAAAGCATGTGGCTCATTTTTCTGTTTTCTCACATGGTAGTTGAAAATAGAACCTATTTTGGATACAGTTAACATTTTTGCTACCCTTCTAAGGAAAACAAATTACTGTCTGAAAAGCTAGAAATGAATCCTAGGATAAAAATTCTTTTTCAGAAGTGGGATTTTGGTTTTCTGTTGCACCTAATGGTGCAACACAGTGCACATTTCAGAGGAATGCAGTTGATTTTGCTGAGTTCTTGCTTACATCCATGTCTTGAGCATCCTTGGATACTCAGTTGCATTTCTTCTGCAGGTATTCAGAAATACTGGTGGCTGGCGAGTCTTAAGGCTGTTTCATGAGGGTATTTTGGAGGGGTTTTTTGTGCAGGCTTGATGAAGGTGTTGCCTGGCTGAGATGAAATTCTGTACTGTAATTATGGGTGATACAAATAGTAGCATCTGATAGCTTGGAGTGACGTAGGGATGCTACTTCTTGTAATAAAGACATACTCTCTATCTGTGCCACTAGTATAGATGTACATCCACGGGACATTTATTTCTGTTCTAGTAGTGAGGAAATGCTTTAAATGTGGTACTCCTTTAAAGTCTTGGCATTTATGAATTATTTAACAAGGGAGTGTCTGTATAATCTCTTTTAGTTAACGATGGGGTTTTCGGGGGTGGAAGTTTTAATGTCAAATCCCAGTACTGTGCTGGCCTTGGGCAGAACTACACCCAGGAAATTATTCAATGGGTAGAAATAAGAGGAATGAAAGCAAACCTCTGCTAAGGGTTATATGTAGGAGCTGACAATTTTGTCTCTACTGTGTGTGCAGCAGAAACAGTACAGCTTTTCAATAGGCTGTCCTTGATGGTTAAGTCACTATTTCTGGGGGGAAAAAAAAAAAAAGGCAAAAAGAAAGCTGTACCTTTTAAAACTAAGCCCTGAAGGAAATGCTTCTCTTCTAGGCATACTGCAGCATCCAGATGGAACTGTCCTGAAGCAGTTGCAGCCACCACCTCGTGGTCCCAGGGAGCAAGAGTTCTACAACAAGGTGAGCATCCCACAGTGTGGAGGAGGCTGGCTTGCTCCAGCTGAAATGAGGGATGTGCTTCCTGTAGAAGTGCATCCTTATCACTGCAGTTGGTAAAGTGCAACCTAAATACCCTGCCATGGTATCTGTGTGCTCTCTAGAACTTTCTGCTCCTTGCATGTCAATACTCTTGCCAGACCTACTTCACTCACAGGATTTAAGATTGCTTATTTCTTCATAGGACCGCAGACTTTCAAAGCATCTAAGATTTTATTGAAAAGCCTTACCTCCTGTCTGTGTTTAAACGGTTGTATGTTTGGTCCCAACTTTCTCACATAACCAAGTCTCTCAAAAGTGCTTATGTCTAAATTTAGCATGTTTTATGCTTCTTCCTGGCCTGGTTTATTGCTAGAAGTAACTCTCTTCACTGCATTAAAACTCAACTCCTTTAAAAAGTCGATAAATATCAAACCTCTCAATTGTTTTAACTTCAATTGTTGTATTTTTCCTATTGCATATCTTCAGTTTGCTTTATCAGTAACTTTAACAAGTGCACACCAGGAGAGCTGTTGCTTTCCTGTGAAGAGTTTCTAGAGCCTGCTCTGTCCTGTGATAGTCTGTCATGGTTTTTGTGTGTCAGATTGATATGCCATGCCTTTCCATGGCTTATTAGGTATAAAGAGCTATCAATATCTTCATGCTTGGTGTAAGAGGAGTCTTGAGACCCTCTGCTTGTTGTGGTGTTTGGCTTGGATTTTGGTTGGTAGGTTTCTTTTTCCCTAAAAGTATATTTAAGTTAGCAAAAGACCTTGCAGATTTCATGAAAATGTCTCACATAAACAAAGCAAGGTGTTTTAAGTAAACAGTGTGTTTGCATACTAGCATTATTTGATAATTCTCATGATAGGACAGAACAGTAGGTGAGTTACTAGGTGCCAGTTAAATGTAAATATTTTTCTGAGTTTCTGTGTGACTCTCATTGAGATGAGGTTAAGAAATATGCCATCCAGCCTGACTGGTAACTTGAGGAGAAGGAAGAAGCTTGAACAGACTCCTTTGGGCACCAGGCTACTTACTGTGCTGTGAAATCCTCAGGTAAAGACATGCTGTCCCTGCCTAAAGCCAGCAGGTAAGAGGGGAAGTTCAGTCATTGCTTGCACATGAACTCTTCACATCAGAGATTTTATAATTTTGCCTGTTTAAGCTTAGACTCATGTGACAAGCTATGAGCAAGACCCTGGGCCAAGTCTTTGAGAAGGGAGTGTCTGTGTCAGTGTGCTTGTTCCTGTGCTGTGAAGAAGTCAGGTCTCAATGCTAGTAACTTGCAAAATAAGCTTCTATTCTGTCTCCTAAGGCCATGCAGCTTGCTTCCAGCACTGAATTTTTTTGATTATAAGACATCTTGGGAAGGGGTTGGGCAATTATTGAAAATTAAGAGAGAAAGGGAAAGATGTAGACATAATTAGCTGTGTGTGGACTAGAAGGCCTTTTAGTGGGAGAAGGGAAGGAGAGCACATACATGTGTGTTGTGGTGGTGAAAGTACAGGAGAAAGGTCCTGGGGATTTGTTGCTCTTCCATTATTAACTGCTATCATGTTTACTCTCAGGCAAGAGCTGTGTGATGTGGGCTATAGACATCTAAGCACTACATATTATCATTATAGGATGATAATTGCTCTGGGTTGGGAGGTTCAGGATAGGGTACAGTTTCACATGCAGCTTCAGCTGATCCAAATGCTCATTGTTGCCAAAAGGGAAATAAATGCCTTTCTTCCCATTCCTGCCATTTACTTTGCACCATGATGGTGCTCTTTGGACATTTATGAACTAATTTGACCTATTTAAAAGATAGTAAAACTTCCTTGTCTTGGTAGTCTTCTGTCAGTTTAGGTGACTAAGCTGACAAGCAATGGGAACAACAGCAAGGGTGCCCTGCTTTGGTGACTGAGTTTAGCCACTCTTGTGGGCTGTAATCAAAGAGACATTATCACCCTGGAGAAGGCTGATGAGCCTCCAGAGATCAAGGGAAGGATAATTTTACTGCTCCTTGAGACAAGGAGTTGTTTGAAAGGTGACCATGTACAGCAGATGGTGAGAAACAGTGCAGAAATGAAACAAGTGAAGTAAGCCTGATGAGTCCCAAGCTCTCACTTTGTCAGGGCAAAACAGCAGGTTTGTTGGTAAGATCAAAGCAGGTGGTTGTTCGAGAGTATATGTGGATTTATTGTGACGTTTTTTTCCTTAAAATTTCTGCTTCTGTTTTTTCACATGTGCTGTGAAAACAGAAACTGTTTTGTCTGTAGGTAGGTGAGTTATTGCTCCCTCTGCATCTGACCTTATGCTAGCATGCATGAACATTAGTGTCCCAGTACCTGGGTCAGAAAGAAGGGGGGTTATCTTTCCTTCTGGAACAGCACACCTCCTCATGTGGAGTAACAGAGAAGCTCTGTAGTTTATGGTAGCAAGAAGAGGAGCATGTCTCAGTTTCAGCTGCATGAGTCAGCTGGAGAGCAGCTATGGCAGATCTGAAGCAGAAGTGTCTTCCAAGAAGCAGGAAGTGGTATTTCAGTGTGCAGTCCTAGTACTTGTCAGCTGAAGGCTGTAGGGATTGTGTTGTGATAGATGATAATGAGGCATTAAGGGACGAGTTTGACTAGGAACTCTGATATATTTAATGTGATACCAGGTAAATACTCTGTTTGAGCCAAGGAAGTCTTCTCTTCTGAAACTGTTGGATTTGCTTGCAGCTTGATGCGTGAACATGACAGAGGTAGAAGTCTGTCAGTGAATCAGATGCTTTTTCCCTTGTCATTGGTGGTTTTTTTTTCTGTTGAGCATGATGCTAAGTACTTACCACTAGAGCCCAGGCAAAATGGGGTTCCATTTTGGAATGGAAACTTGAACAAGATGTGTACTGCAAAATACTAGTAAGTGATCCAAAACTTGCTCAGAAGCATTTGGCAGCTGAAGTTTGGAAGAATTTCACAGGTCTCTGTCAAATCTGGAAAACTGCTGAAGTAATTCCTAATCAGGCACCGTCAAGTTACCTTTCTATTTTCTTCATACTCTTTTCCCTTTAGCAGTCATAAAAAAAAACCAGAGGTCTTTTTTTTGTAAGAGATTATTTCACCAATTAAACTTTTATCTACTAGAGCACTATGTCTCATTCTCTACTGCTAGGGAAGGGGCTTGTCATGTGTTATGAGGGAGGGGAAAAGCAGCATAAGATTATCATGAGTACCTTATATGATAAAACATAGTAAAACAATGAGCTGTTTGTTAATAGCTTAACTGGTTTGTTAATAGCTTACCGTGCAGTGCTTAACTTCTCATTGGAGTGTGACTTTCTAGCTGTAATGTCCACTTGCTATTGAGTTCTGTAAATCTGAGTAATTATCTAATCAAAATAATAACATTTTAATTTTGTTTCTGCAAACTCCCTTTCTGTACCTGAGGGCATGAACTCTTTAAAAACATTGCCTACACAAGCATGGAGTGTTTTACTTGGTATTCTGGTACCCTTATCTGTGTGAGAAAAATACCAGTTTTTTTAACCTTGAATAGCTACAAAATACTTTGTTTTCAATAGGTATGAGCAACAAGGGAATGAAACTCATTGAGGCGTACGGCTGATGTTTATTTAAGGGCTATCTACACCGCTGATCAGTTGTTTCTGTGTAATGGCAGTGCTCTGTGAGGACTACTTTTGGGATGGAGCAATATACAGTGATGTGGGAACAGGGAAATAGTGTTGTTTGAAAATGTAGTCTTTTCAGTTGGAGAGACTAAGTTAGTAAAAGGCGGTGTGAATTTATGGTAGGCTGCCTACGCGAGCATGCTAGGAAATCCACAGATTTCCTGCTCCTCAGTGTGTTTTGGGATTTGGCTTCAGCCTGGTTTATCCATGCTGAACTGCTCTGATTTAGTTCAGCAGTGCTGACAGAAAGAGGAAACCTATCAGCACTCCAGTGGTGATGTGTTGCACCAGGTGAGTTGACAAATGTGAGAATAGTGTCCTTTGAAAAAGCTAGTGCAGCCCCTGTGTGAGGTAACCCACTGCTCAGCTGGGTGTGGAGCTCCTGTCTCAGCCACACCAGGCTGTGCTTCAGGGCACTCTGTGCTAGTGTAGCTCTGCCTTTGCATTTCAGAGCTATCCAGCACAGAGTTTTCCTTAGTTTGTGACTGTGTTTTCCTACAAGCTCTGTGTTAAGCATGAAGAGATGGAGTGCTTCTTAATGTTGAGTAGAACAAGAGAAGGTTGCTGAGCTGTTTGGAAATGGCTACGCTTTCACTTCTGATCTTGGCTTTCACTCAGTGCTGTTGTAAACCTCTTACTATGTGTAACTTTTCTGAGCATAGCCTACTGAAGTTTAAAGTTTGCTAGTGGAGCAGCTATTAAACTGGGATTTTATGCTTAACAGATCAATAAATGCTCCTGTAAACTTTTATTTGAATTGCCCTTCAGTTTGCCTGTGGTGACTGTATGACACTTGGGGGATGTGTAGTACACTTTACCTCCTCCTGCTGCAAACTGTCCTGGGAAAGCTCCTGCAGCATAGGCAGCTTCCAGTGGATGCCTTTTTCGTTTTCCCTGTTGGCTCTACATCAGAATTGTTGTAGCTGGTTCTAGTGGTGTTGCCATGTCATGGCTCCAAATACATAACTGCAATGATATAAGCTTTCCAAGGCTATTGTAATGTAAGTTGTACCCAGATTCTCAGGTAGTTCTGCCCCAGGTGCAAGGGTGATTTTGGGAAGTTGGATTGAAAAGGTGGACAGGGTTCTCCCTATCCCAGCTCAGCTCTGGTAACCTCCTACCTCTGGCCAATGCTTGTGAACCAAGGGAGGTGATTAACTGCACACAGCATTGTGAAAAGATAATTCAGCTAATTACTTGGCTCTTCTGGTTAGCAAATCTTCCACCCGTGCCCAGTTAGTGATGGCTCTGTTAGCTGCTGCAGCAGTTCAGGGTTTGAGTCCTGCTGACATGGAATCTGAATGCAAGGAAGTTGTTACCAGTGGAGATAGCAGAAAATGTTTTTCATTCTTGTTACGTGTCCTAAAAACAAAGCCAGGATATAAGAGACACAAATAGTTCCAACATGTAAAAGAGATTTGCAATGGTTAGGTGAGAGTTAGGCACTTGAAAGCTAGGAAGGAATGGTTTTGTGGTTGCCTACACAATTGTTCTGAAGTTTCCTTTGGATGTATTGAAATGCAGCTTCCATAGGGCAATGACCTGTGTTTGTTTTGCTTTCCCTCAAGAACTCACTAGCTCATTTTACAGCCTGATACAAAGCAGGATGGATATTGTTTGTGCAACTTTTTCTGTGTTTTTTAACAGTCAGTCTTTGAGTTTGTAACCAGGGAATAATATGTTAATGAAACCCAGTTACGTTAATTTTTCTGAAGCCACAGTTCCTTGTGCTTCTGGGGTTACAGAAAAGAAATGTTCAGGAATTGTGCCCATTTGGGCCATTAGCAGTAATCTTTTCCATACTGTTTCATTTATTTTTTTCTCAATAACCTACTGCAGCACCTGGCTATATCTTTTCATTCCTGCTCGATGCTTGCTTCTTTTCTTACTAATTTTAATTAGTATTCCAGCAGCTTTAGGCAGTGCAGAAGACTTGTGGTGATTCCCCTTCCCTCCTTCATGGCATAAAATGAAGCCAACAGTCTGAAAGATGGGTTTTGGCCAGAATTTGCACAGAATTGCAAGAACTGACTCATATGGCTCGGCTCCCTTTAAGCCCATATAGCATAAATCATGATAAGGCAGCCTGTGTTCCATAAACTGTTCTCTGCTACTGACAGGAAAGGAAGGGGGTTGGGGAGGCAAAGTACGTCTTGTTTCAGGATAAGTTATCCTATTTTGTAAGCTCAGTGAAATGCTTTTGCACTCTTGATTTAGATGATAATCCTTGGCTGAAAAAGGAGTGGATGATGGCCATTGTGCTGCTGTTGTGTACTAAAATATCCTTATCCTGTGATCATCTCTCTGGCTAAGGTTTTGATTTTCAGTCTTGTATGGACAAAAATACAGGATGCCTGATTTTCTTAACATCTTCTTTTGGAGAGGCAATGCCTTGCCCAAGCCTTTTATTACTACTGCATTTGGAGCTGTAGCTCAAAAGGATCTTTGGCTGTGCCTCATTCTGGTACATCTGGGTCTGCCACGTTGAGATACTGGTACTGAAGTGTACAAATTACCTGTTGGCAAACACAGTGAGCGTGTTCTGATGCAGTTCATTCCTGCCCTCAGCATCACTCCTCTGCTGAGGAATTGTCTAGAAAGAATCCTCTTTTGCTGGGGAGATGAGCAAACCAGCATGTGAAGTTGCCTCTTAACCATGAGCCTGGGCATTGGTAATGAAAGGAAGGACACATAGTAATTCTTAACTAATGAGAAGAAAATGGCTCTTTGACAAAGTTGTGAAATACTGGCAGCTGCTATTCAGATCTTTTTTTACATGAAGAGTTGCCTGAGAGAGATAAAGGATGAAGTGTAGCTGTAAGAGTCGGCTGAGTTCCTACTGCTGCTCTGTAAATACTTTTTTTGTACTTCACTGTTAAATGACTGGACAGTAGGACTTGGAAATTTTGCAGATTTTTGTGGTTCTTGCACTCTGCAGCAAAAACAAGTTTGGAAGAAACACATCACACAGTAGAAAGTTAACCTAGAGGGATCTGGTGAGTGTCTGTTTCCCATGCTCTTTGAGAATTGTGTATTGCAGAAAAAACTACAACCCACTTTAATAAATCTAAGAAACATTTAAAAAGGGAGACAGTAAAATGCCATTATTGCAATTTGATGCAATTGTGGAACTACTGGGTGGAGCTGGGAACAGACTGAATAGTCTGTAGTCTATGCAAATAGGAAGGAAAAAAAATCCAGTTCTCTTAGCAACCTGATTTTGAAGAAGATTCCTTACCAAGCGTAGATCTGGTTGGAAATAAAGTGAAAATGCATAGCTGTAAAGTGCACAGTGTGTAAAATTAAATTAATACCCAGCAAAATGCTCCTGCTCTGCTGGAGGGTCATGCCAGTGCTTTTTCAACCTAGATAAAATACTATTTAGACTTCAGTTATTAATGTTTCAGAATATGAATAAATTTACTAATCCATGTTAGTGTAATACAGAAAATACTTTCTCATTATAAGTTCATTTAAAAGTAAGATATGGTTGGTGAACTGACAGAATGAGATTGAGGAAAGTGTAGGTTGCCTACTTGAAAGAAAAACAAAATAAATTCAGTCTCCAAAAAGAATTCTAGTTTCCAGTTTTAAAAAAATCCCAGACAGGCTTGTAATGTTGTTGCTGACGATGTACTTGAGGGAAAGGATGCCATCCTGGGGAACACTGACAGGCTTGAGAAGTGGGCCAGTGGAACCTCATGGAGCTCAGCAAAGACAAGTGCAGGGTCCTGCCCCTGAGTCAGGGCAATCCCAGGCACCCCAGCAGCCTGGAAGGAGAAGGGGTTGAGAGCTGCCCTGGGAGAAGGACTTAGGGATGGTGGTTATTGAAAAACTTACCATGAGCTGGCAGGGAGTGCTCCCGTCCCAGAAAGCCAATGCAATCCTAGGATGCATCCAAGGGAACGTGGCCAGCAGGAGGGAGGGGATTCTCCCCTTCTGCTCCTTGCTCTCCTCACCTGGAGCGCTGCACACAGTTCTGGTGTTCCCAACATAAAAAGGACATGGAATGTTTGAGCAGGTCCAGAGAGGGCTGTGAAGTTCCTAAGGGGACTGGAGCACCTTCCCTGTGAAGACAGGTTGAGAGAGTTGGGGCTGATCAGCTGTAGAAGACAAGGTTGTGTGGAGACCTCACAGCACCTTCCAGTATCTCAAGGGGTCCCAAGGTAACTGGAGGAACTCTGCATCAGGAACAGCTTATCCAGGGAGGTTGTGGCTTTCCCAAACCTGGCAGTGTTCAAGGACAGGTTGGACAAGACCTTGAGCACCCTGATCTGGTAGAAGGTCTCCCTGCCTGTGGCCCTACATGATCTTTGGCTTCTTTCCAACCCGTAACATCCTTTGATTCTATAAATGGCAGATAAATAGAATGGAGTGCCTTGGCCTGGCACATGGACAGTGAGCCAGCTGAAGGTGCTCAGGAGGCTGTGGGACCAGCTGTACACTGTCACTGCTGCTGGAGAGGGCATGGAAATGTGTGTGGGACTGTGGTAGTGCTGTCTCTGAGTGACTGAGACTGCCCCAGCGTGGTAGTTGCTGCAGTACATTCCTTCTGTGGGCTCCTGCAGCATGGACATCTTCCAGTACTTTTTTTTTTTTTTTCCCTCCTGTTTGCTGTACCTCAGAATTTAATTGTCATACCTGGTTCTAGAGGTGTTGCCATGTCATGACTCCAAATAACAGCTGCCTCTTGCAGTCCTAGGAAAAACAAGCCAACATATGTCTGTCAGGACTTGGTTCCCATTTCTGTCCCTTTGAAATGTAAAATTAAATTTTGCTTATTTGAGTGAAAGTGCTTCAGGATTCCTCCCAGCTCTTGTTCTCTCCCACTCCTCTGTGTAAATATTCAGCTGGAAACAGATTGCTTTCTGGGGGAAAAAAAAGAGTAAGGCTGAATTTTCTCAGGAAATGGGACAACCATACTAGCCTCTTTTCCCTTGTGTTGTATTGTTCTACTATTCCACTTTCAGTAATTTCAGTGATAATTTAATCTTGAATAGTTGGAGCTGCTTAAAAAAATTATTCTTGGGACAGAGAGTTTGTATTAAAACACTCTGGCTGCTGACTTTGCCTAACTAATTTTTGGGTCTGTGAGCTTGGATGTGGTGTTGGTTTCTGACGAGGTCTGTGTCTTGCCTCAAATCCCAGTATTTGAGCAGTGTTCATGTTGCAGCACATAGTGCACTGTAACAGAGCTACCTTTTGGCCCAGTAGTTGTGAAAATAGGTGAGAAAACTGATTGTATTGTACTTCTGCAAGGGAGGAGTACTTGACTTTGTGCCTTGAAATTCACTGGGTCTCCCTGCCTGCTGGTAGCTTGAGTTTTGCAATGGGTAACTTCAGGACAGCATCTCTCCAGCTCTGTTGGGTGTGTTGTCAAAAGAGAAGAGAAAAATAAGAATGGGAGAAATATGTTAAAATTGAAAGTTGCTTACCAGATGACCAATGGTAGTATGTCGTAACCATTTTTTTAGTCTGTGTTCTCTTTATTTTGGCCTCTAGTGGAGAGTATCTAATGTGAAATCTGTTCCAATTTCTTGTACATGCATGTTGACATAATTGAACAGAATTCTGGTTAAATTATGGAGTAGGGACCTTGATATGCAATTTGCTGTGTAGTTTTTGACCATTCACTTAAGAGTCTCATAACCTATTTAAGAGGCTGCTTAACAGGTATTTGTGATGGTAACAACCTCTAAATGGAAGTTTTTGGAAGCCAACCCCTTACTATAATGTGGGGTTTTTTTTCTGACTCCTGAAACACTTTTGACTTTGTCAGAAGAGTGTGCCATCTTTACTTGAAAATCCATTTATGTGATCAGATTATGGGAATTGATCCTCCTTTGTTTTACACTCTTTGTGTGTATTTTCAGTGCAAATGATTATCTCATTAATGTGACTGCGTATTAGATAGTAAATTAAGCAATTTGCCGTAATTGCATAGTGTAACAACATTGGCAAATATTTAACTTGTGGAGTTATTTGGTATGAGATTTTGAATATAAGCAGAGCTGTCTCAATGGCAGTCCTTTTTGTGGAAACAGGTTCTGTGGACACGACTCATACCATGATGGTACCACTTCAGAAAAAACCCAGGGCAGTGAGTTGTAGAACCAAGCAGATATGAGTTGTTAAAATCACAGCTGCTGTTTCAACCTCAATTTTTTGGCCCTTGCACTTCCTGGTGTAACTGGCTGATGTAAGAGTCCGGAGGGAAATGGAGTGTTTGCTCAGGTAATTAAAGTCTGTGATATAATACATACCCCATGGAAGAGGGAATTAAGGTTGCCCTAGCATCTGTAAATCTTGCATTTGCTAATTTAAGTGTATGACTTAGCTGCATTAACTGCTCAAAAAAAGTCTCAAATCCCACAGTAGACAGTGAATTCGCTGCCTGATGTTGGCAGCTGGCTGTGTAATGTGAGACTGCAGCCTGTAGTGCTGCTGCCTTTAGGGACAGGTCATGATAGCTGGCAACAAAGAAAGGTGATGCTGCAGACTGATATACCTGCTCTGACACTTACAAGTTTCCTGCACAAATAACTTTAAAATACATGTTCTTGTAAACTAACACTTGAATGTACTTAGGAGGTTCTCTACAGATTACTTTTCTGTGAAAGTGCTATTTTTTAATCAGGACATTTAAAGACGGGTCTATACTGCCAGAACTAGTTTCCTGTTAAAATTTAAACTCTTGTTTTACCCGCTCTCTATCATTTAGGTCATTAGCTACTCTTTAGAAAAAAAACTCAAAGTTGAGATTTAAATAAGAACATTCCCTTTGTCCTAAGCAGCCCCTCTTTGCATTACAAGCAGATGAATCTGTTCCTGGAAACCCCAGAGTGGATTTTGGATTAAAAACTTAGGGATGGTAAATAAGCTTCAGAATTAAAAAGTCCAGCATGGCTGGAGATTTGGACTTCATGGTGTCTATTAGACTACCTGAACTGCCACAGAACATATCTGGGGGATATTCCTCCTCTGAGTTAGTGGCTGTAATTTGTAGTGGTCATGTCGTGAGCCCTCCAAATGTCAGCATCCTATTTATTTGCTTTTCTGGAGACGTTTTTTGTCTCCAGTCTGTGCTATTGGAAGAATATAGCCTGTGATATGTAGAAGGGGTAACTCCTCAGGCTGAGTTGACATAGAGTTGTTTTGCATTTCTTGATTTATTGGATATAGTTGTTATATACACTAATGCAAAAATTGCTTGTATTTGTCAGTGTTTGCTGGAGAGATGGACCTCTGCTGTTACATTTAAAAAAAACCAACAATGTTTCTTGAGGTAAAATTAGGGTATTTCCGATGCAAGTTAAAATCTAATGTTTTATTTATTATGTTTTTTCTGAGGTAAGTGATAACTTGCATTTTTCAGGAATCTTCCAGTAGTATTGGTATCAATACCTTTTGGGGCATGAGGTGCATGGTATATTTCCTGTGTAGTTTTAGGGATGGTTTTATCATGTTTACATTTATATTTGGTATTCTGTGGCTTGCTACCAGGTTGTATGAAATGAGAAAAAATGCCCATGATGTGTACTGCTTATGAGGCCCCGTTCTAATGAGCAGAAGTGGTTTTGTCCTACATAGGAATGAGGACAATTCCTGAAATGTCTAGTTTTGTTGCTTTGCCCACACCAAAGGGATTCCTTTGATCTTTATTAATTGAGTGCTTATTCTTGTTTGACATGTGAATATATTACAGGCTAAAGTTGAGGTCTATATTAAGGTCAAATAAGTGCCTTGTATATGTTATGTCAGAGTTATGAGGGGAGTTTTTTACTGGTTCTGGGAGCAAGATAACTTCTTGAGAGACACAAGTAATGCAGTTAGTTCTGTTATGTCAAAGTAGTGATACTGAAAAATGCATTATTGGGAGCTCTGTCTCCATTTAAAATGTTTTATATCAGATTATTGAGGAATAGACTACTTGGAAGATACTACTTCTGGAGGTCTTCTCCCCATTTGGACTCGACTTTGGGCTATTACACCCCATTATAAATTATCAGAGTATCTTTGTTGTATCCTGCTATTGGAAATATGCAGGAGCATCCTCATAATTACTTGCTAAGTTACAAAGTTCAATTGCCTAATGTTGACTTGCTTTAAAAAGTAAGTCAAGGGTCCTGTCTCTCTTAAAAAACCCAAGTGACATTCTATTTTCTCAGAATCTTTTGCTAATAAATTGAGTTATTATGTTTGCCTATTTTCTCAGTTGCATTCAGTGTTTCTCCTTGTCTGTTGCACTTTTGTTTCCATTGCTCTCCTCTTGGTCCTGACCTATTTATACGCACTTGTTCCCATGTAAAGATACAATAATTTCTGCCTCTCAGATCTCCTCAAACTCATCTGGGAAAAGAACATTAGTGCTGGGGGCAGTGGAGTGCTCTGCCTTGGATGTGAGGTGCTATGATCATAAAGTACCACAGTAAACAAAAATTGGGTTTGTACCACTTGTATACAGCATGAAGTAATGGCACCAGTCAGTGCTTGGAGTGCTGGCCCAGAAACTGCTGTCTGTACAGCTGTCTGAATTGTTATCAAAGGGAGCAGTGATCAAGTCTGTGCCTGACCAAGTCTGTGCCTCAGCATCTGCCTGCTGCTAATCTTCCCCTCTCTTCCACCCTTAGCTTCTTCTTTTCTTCCTTAAATGAGTAAGATCAAGCTACATTGAGGTCTTCTGGAGAAAGCGCTGTCCTCTGCTGGCAACCCCTGAGGCTCAGTGAGGAAATGTTGCATAAACACACTGATCACAGGGGCAAGCAAGGTTCTTTATCTTGGAGCACAATGTACCAGCTACCAGCTTGTGCTAACATAGAGGGAAACTGGACTTAGACTATGTGTCATCCTCGGTGGTCATGCCAGCTTGTCTATGTGAAGAGAGATCAGTGCCCTGTGATGTGACACTGTGACTTAAAGGGTACACACCTAGCAACTTCTCTATATTTAAGATAGCAACAGTAGTGGCAGAGGGTGTGGTGTTGGGCGTACCCTAGAGTTTTGCAATACGCTGTGCACATATTTGTTTAGTTTGAGCTTTCAGGATTGAGCCCTTTGTCTTAGGATCCTTTAAATGGAGCCTGTTCCATGAGTTGATTAAAGGAATGGGTCAAATTCAATACCTTAGCATACAGTCAGCATGGGTGTATCATGTTCCTGATCACTTCCCACTAACAGTGAGGGTGTCAGAATTGTGTGTGGTGCAAGCCCAGGAGAGCCCCACTTTAGCTGTGGAGAAGTCACTCTGTTAGAAGCACACCGGTGATTTGAGTTCACCTAGTTTGAGATTTTTGCAGTGAAGCCGAAATTCAGGAGAACTCACATTAACTAATTTTAACACTGCTGCTGCATGAGGTGCTGTGTCGAGTTACTGACACTGGTGAGGATAGCCAAGATGCTCTAAAGATGCCTTGGTGCTCTAAAATAGCATGTGGACTTCTGGTCCATTTTTTTTCCTCCCTAGCTGTATTAACACAACACTGTGGTATGTATTTTGCGTTACCTGCCCTTTGTAGCTGCTATTGCCAGGTATCCCCCGCTGTGGTTAAATGTGGCCTGACATGATGAGCAAAATCTGCAGAGCTGTTAAGAACTGACTTTTTTTTGGCCTTGCTGCCAACTTTGGAATGGGCTCTGGCTGCACTGCAGTGACAGCAGAGCACTCATCATGCCGGGTCACTGTGCAGCATCCCTGGGTATTGCTGTGTGGCCATGGTAGGGCTGAGGGGAAGGACACCACTCTGATGGCAGCACAACTGGGACATCTCCATAAGGAGTGGGATGAGATGGCTCCTAAATGCAGTAACAATTATTGTAACCTGTACTGGTGTGGATATAGATCTTTCAGTCTACAAAAGTGTGTGGAAGTGTTGTATAGGTAATTCACTGTCTGCAGCCACATCACTGGATGGGATGGGGCAAGTCAATGGTTTTGAAACCCTCTTAGCAGTGCTTCAGACTGGTAACAGTTATGCAATTCCATAACAGCATCCAAAGCTTCATTTTAACTGCAAAGAGTTGTTCCTTCAGGAATATAAGCCAGCTGCTGTTTTCAAACTGTTACTGTTTTTCCTACAGAAATTGAAAAAAAAGTGTTGAAAGCTTTAAAGCTAATGAAAAGAAATATGTTTGAACTGTGCGTAGTGTGTGTGATGTATCTACAGTATGAATTGTCTTAAAGAAGATGAGAAAATGCTATCTAGTCTGAGCTTCTATACTTTACCTGATATAATTTAAAAAGATTTGGATATATAATATGATGCAGTAATACTATACAGTCTTGAATGCAAATGTGAGAACACATTTTTCAATAGCTAGACTTTGAAGTTAACAATTACAGTTTAGATTTTTATTCACGTTAAGCCATAAATTGTGCTTAGGGTTGATTCATCGTTGCCACTTTAAAATTTGAAAGAAAGAATGCCACTCATTTTTGCTGGACTGTGACAATTATCATCTTCATCTTGTATGTTTTTTGAATGTAAGGTAAATAGCTTAGACTTGTGAAAAAAATACTGCAAGAATGTATAATTTCGGGACAATTGGAAGTTGTCATGGTTTAGCCCCAGCCAGCTCCCCAGTACCATGCAGCTACTTTTCACTCCCCCACCAGCAGAAATGAATGTTTAAAATGATGATCTCTCCAAGCCTCCCTATTTTATTTCAGGTTTATGACGCTGAATGTTGCGACAGCATTCTTCTGGAGCTGCGGGAATATCTGCCAAAATACTTCGGTGTCTGGTCACCACCTACTGCACCAAATGGTACTGTTCTAATTTTATCTCTTAATCCAAACCTCCTGGAAAAATTTTCTGGAGACTAATTTTTGGCAGTTGTGAGCTCTGTAGGGTTTTTTTGGATTTGTTTTGGAGCCCACTGATGTTCCTTCTAACAACTGGTTCCCGTTTGCAGTCTTGTGGCCGGATTAGGTCTTTGGAGTTTTCCTCCCAGGGAAGATGGGTGTGGCTGTTTGTACAGCAGAGATTTCCTGAGTGTCTGAGCCTGATGGACGTCCCCAGAGTTCCTGCTCTGGGTGAGGTTGTGGTGGAGGAGAGGGCTGGTTCCATGGTTATGTCCAGCCAGGCAATCAAAAGGAAGAACTACTCTGTGGGTATGGAAGAAAGGAAAGATGGATACTCTGGGGCTGAGAAAACATGGAATATGTTTTCTCAAAGTGGATTATGCTGCTGTTTCTCCAGTGGTTGGATCTCATCACTGTACCTTACCACCCAAAGCACTTACTTCAGCAGGTGCCATGGTGGGGAGTTCTGCTTGCCATCATCTGTTACTGGTTTTAATGAAACAAAATCTAGTGTCTTAAAATTTGTAGTTGTAGAACACTACGAGTCAGGAGGAAAAGGATGTTTTAGTAGAACAATTGGAAGATTGTATCTTCAAGAGAAAATAGATATTGTTGTATTAGAAACTGGATTTTCTTCTGGGGACTTCTCTAATTCACACTTGGGAAATGGAGCTTCTGGAACACACAAAGGGATGGCATGGAATCTATTTGAATACGTGGGCACCAAAGTAGATGCCATGCTGCTCCTTTAAAATAACTCTGTCTTCTTCTGCTTATGCTATCACTTGATAGACTTGTTTTCCAAAGTAGTAGTAAAACAGCATCCACAGACATGGTGTAATATCTACAGGAAAAAATTAAAGGAAGCTTGTGGTAGTACCAGCAGTTTCTTAGCTCAGCTTTACTTTCATGCTTTCCTGTTTGGCACTAACTCAAATAGCTCTAGAAGAGGTATCTTTTTCCTTCCCTCACAATTTAATTTGTTACGGATGGCGAATAATTTTTTTTTGTTTGCAGTATGATCTTAAGATGTGAAAATATATGGTCTAACCAAGAGACAGTAATTCAACACATTGCTCATTTGCTTTGGGGATTCAAAAGCACCATGGGGCTGGATTTTGGAAGGTCACTGCCAGTCAGACATAGGCAGTAGGAATAACTGTTTAAAGGAGGAGAAACTTTTGATTTTGTTTGTTTTGTTTCTTGAAAAGGCTGTGCACTATCATGAGTCCTTTTCATAGAAAGCTGTGGCGACAATTCAACCAAAACACTGCGCTGCCAATTCTGTTATCTGTAGTATTAATGAGCTTTGTGTAGTCTTGATAGAAATCAAAGTTGCTGCAGATGATGGAGTTTAGCAGAGTGTACGTGTATCTTGTTCCTAAGTGTAGATTGAAGATATATTTGTAAGTTTGCTGCAGTCTTAACAGTGGAAGCCTGACCTTTCCCTTGGCAATCACTGCTCTGCAGGCTCTGGGATCACAGCTCCATACAACCCAGTAGTAGTGAACCCAGTAATTTCCTGTTGTAACTAAATTGGTCATAGGTGACTTCTGAGAAAACAAAACTTAGTCTGCTCTCAACTTGGTTTGTGACCATCTCAGTTTCCATGTGACAGGTAAGCAGGAACTGCAGCTTCTAAGGTGAAGAACATAATTTATTTCCTTAGACAAATATTTAAGGAGAAGCATCAACATTCTATACTGAAAAAAAAGGTAAGTGGATGAAATTGCTAGCTAAAAGGGGTGAAATGTATGAAGTGTAAATGAGAATGTAGGAAATGTGACAGAAAAGATGGACTCCCAGTATCAATCCAATTTGTAAAATAACTCCCGTTCTGCTGAAATCACATACCCAGTGCTACTGCAAAGGAAATTGAGGTGGAGGTGGGATGCTGTTTTCCTAAGCTCATCTAAAATAGATTGGATTTGAAATTTAGCTTCACTGGCATTGTGGGTATTCGGAGTTTATTCACAAAGCAGTGGAAAAGTTGTTATAAAGATCTAGGAGCCATCTGCTGCTGAGTTTTCTGAGTGTGGCTGCCTAGTTGCTGCCGTGGTTTGTTTTTTTTTTAGTAACTTCACTGCTGCTCATTTTATACTCTTACCTAGTTTTGTTGCCTAACCTGTGAACAGGATAGATACATATAACCCAGCTTCAAACTTAACTTCTCTTCCTTTGTTGCTGTGGGCAATTGAAGTTCTTCCCTGCTTATTCCTGTGTTTTGAGAGGTGTCTCCTCTTAGGAAAAGGAATCAGATGCCTCAAGTGATTTTGTCTCTTCTGTCTCCAGTGAGGACTGAATGCACTGGCATGTCTGTGCTGAAGTCTGCAGTGGTTCATGCCATGGATACTTGCTGAATTTTAGTGGTCTTTTGGTTTATCTCCTTTGGGACTGTAAAAATTATGTAAATAATATGTCAAGCCACGCCTTCATGCCACTGTTAAATAGAAAAGAGCAGGGCAAGTCTCTGGTGAATGATTTATTTAAATCCTTAAAATGTATGGTCAAGACTATCTAGCAATGCAAGTTTTAATATAAACATCTTTATGAATTTCTCTCTCCATGGGGGTTTTTAATTTAATCTAGTTTGAGATAGCAAATGCATAATTTCCTGAAGTACACTGGGTTAGCAGGGCATTACATAATAATTTAGAAAGTCTGAATTGCTTGAAAAATTGCTTGAAAAATGCAGGCTTTTTTTTAACCAAGCAAGGGGAAGGGGGGAGAGCACTCTTATTACCTGGGCTGAGGTGCAGACTCACTGATGCCCTTGAGAAGGAAACTTATGGTCAGAGCTTCAGAGGCTTGCAGTGGCTGATTTGAAAATGGAGAGCAGTTGATACATATCTGAGCCTTAACTTTGTTTTGCCTTATTCTCAGTGCTTGGAGGTATCATAGGGGTAACTGCTGGAAATTAAAGTCGTGTACGTACCAGTATTGTGGGTTTGGGAGCTGTTTCATTAGACTGATGAATACAGTTCAAATAAGCACCAAACAGTGCCAAGAAAGATGGAGTATAAACAATTGATCAATTTGTTTGAAGCAATCATGAGAAAAAGTCACTTGCTTTATCTGGGTGGCATTGCTCTGCCAAGAAGGCCACACAGCTTTGCGAGAGCAGAGGGGTGTGTTAACAGATATAACAGGCCTAATTCTGAGCCAGCAGCTAGCTAACAAGGAAGATTTAATTCCAGAAAGTGTGAGAGAGATGAGAAATTTCTGGTTAATTTACAGGCTTTGCCAAATAATTAATGTTTCCCAGGGTTGATGTTATCTACAAAGGTAATTTAATGCTTAATTAAAAAAAATTAATTATTGTTATGTTTTTAGGAGGTTGGTAAGATAGCTTAAGAAATCTAGTTTAAGAAATCTGGAAAGGATGGGGAACAACGAAGTGACAGACATTTTGGACTTTAAAGTATTTGAGAGGTGCTGAATGTTTGTGCTGTGTGGTTAAAAAGCAGGAATTAGACCAGTGCAGTAGAAGACAGCTGATACCTATGGATACCTATGGAAATAAATGTTTTATACTACTTTCTGTATGGTTTTATTTTAGGGCTGATGAAAACATTGCACCTAAACAATTTGTATTACTTTTTTGTTTCTAACAGTTTGATTCTGGAATGCTTGCAACATGTTCCAAAGCATTTTGGAATTGGTGGTGAAGGACTGCAGCTGTTTTCTGAGATTTTTTGCGTTTTCTGTCTTTCCCCACCTCCCATGTAAACCTTTGGCTCTTTGCTTTTGAGAGCTATGTACTGAAAACCTTGAGTTTTATTTAGGTATTTCCTGCATTGTTTTAGAGTGATGACACAAATCTGTTGATGACAGTGATTTCGGTAATATGCAAAAGGAGTCAGAAGGATGGCACTTAGATTTTTACAGTTTTTGGTTTAAAAGGAGATAGCTAACAGATTTTATTAACTCCCCAGGTGTTGGTAGTGGTTTCTCAAAGTCCTGCAAAAGCTATGCTAATATCTGAGTGAATTAGACCTCTGTATAACAACCTTGAAGAGTAGAAGTAGCACCTGCAGTTCAGGTGATACAGAATACGCTGCCTGGTAGGGAGAGTGTTTGTCCTGCTTATCCTTTGGGAATATTCAGTGAGCAAATATCAAGTATGTTGGCTGCCTAGGGCTCCTCAGAATTAACTACGAGTTACTTCAGCTTGGATGCATTCATGCAGTTGTAGTTAGTGGGTGAGCTAGCCTGTAACAAAACTCCTTTTGCTGTAGCTAGATTGATCCTGTAGCCCAAAAGACATTGAAAGCTGGGGAAGTGATTTACTGGAGCAATGGTGTTGTTTTTTTTTGTTTTTAATTAGTGTATTGGTTTGACATGTTGTCCTGAAAATGACTACATTAACAAGATGCCTAATTCCAATGATACAGAAAGCAGGCATCTGATGATTGAATCAAACCTGTTTAAATTAATACATACATACTTTGTGAGAAATTAGGACATTTGATCATGATGGTGTAAAAACGGAGGCTCTAGTAGGACTTAAAGTAAAAGTCCCTTTCACTTTTTTTCCTTAAGAAAGTGTCTCTACTTATCAAGTGTAAATGGAATGTTGCTTGTTCCTTTTATCTTGACTGGGACTGGTTTGTTACCTGATTGTGCAGCTTTCAAAAAGGCACTTTGTGCTTCTTTTTAAACTTGGAACTAGTTTTGCTTTCTCTCACAATCCCATTTTAGATCATACTGCAGGAATGGAGTATAATACAATTTTTTTTGTGTTCAAACTGCATTAAAGCGAAAGCAATACATGTATGGAGTAGGCTTTACTGGAAAGAAAGCCAGATCTGATATTTGTGCCTGGTGACAGGAGGATTTACAAAGCACATGTGAAGAATGAGACCAGTGTTGAGGCTGTGTTGGTTAATCATGTCCTGGCAAGGGCTGGAGGTAGGTGCAGCTGTCTCCCAAGCAGAGTTGTCTGAGGGCTGGTGGGTACTGACTCCATTTCCTTGTTGTGTTCAGACAGTGAGTGAATGCTGGTAATGAGCATTTTCATCAGGTTTTAGATACTCCTTTAAATCTTCAGGTACTTCTGGGGTTTCTTAGTCCAGCCACCCTCCCAGAGGGCTGTTAGAAATGGATGAAAGGCAGCCTAGGCTTCCAAGAGCATTTTCCCCAAAAGGTGTGCCATGAGAAATAAGTGTAGATGGGAGTGGGATAAAGAGAAACCAAATGAGCTGCACTTCAGCCCCTGAAGGCTAGGAATGAAATGTTCTCTTCATTTTTAAAATGACACGAGACCAGCTGAATTGCAAAACTAGCCACACAGCTGCATAACCTGCATTTGTATGTGGTTAGTAATGCTCTTTGTGATATGTTAATGACTTAATAAAAGCTACTCAGGGATTTTATCTGGGCAATAATTTGGATTTGAATGCTAGGTTAACACATGTTAATTGTATACAATTTTCTAAACTAGAAAGCATTTAGATTTTCATAGCAATAGAATTTATGGGTGTCAGTGACCATGATTTAGCCTCCATTCAGAGACAAATTTGACTCTTGAAGAACTCATGTGATACTAAGCCTTAAACTGTTCCTCCACAGGTTCTCAGCAGAAGCTATGTAATTATTTTGCTTTGACCCACTGTTAAGAGAAGTTTTGTTTTTTTTGACAGACACATACCTAAAACTGGAAGATGTGACCCGTAAGTTTAATAAGCCCTGCATAATGGATGTAAAAATTGGTCAGAAAAGTTATGATCCATATGCTTCAGCAGAGAAGATACAGCAGCAGGTCAGCAAGTACCCGCTGATGGAAGAGATTGGCTTTTTGGTTCTTGGCATGAGGGTAAGAACTTGTTTTATCTTCACTTTCAGTTTATGCTCAGGCCTCTTGTCCCACACCAGGTACAGCAACTGGTTTTCCTCACAAACAGCAATCCTCTTGAGTTTTGCATAAATACTGTGTTACCTGAATGTGCTGGTGTCAGCTGTCGTGTGAAATCAGTTCCAAAGCACCGCTCTGGTTCAAAACAATTATTTAATGTGGCTGTGTCCATTAGGGCAAGCTATTTGCAACCTGGGCACTGTATGTGTATACAAGAGAGAGGCTGGGTATTTAAAACTGAATACAGTTGCAATTAATTCTTCACCACCACAACAGATATTTAAAATTATTAAGCAGATTTTAAGTTGTATATCAGAGATTTACATACTGAACCAGTATTTCTAATAATTCAGTAATGAGCTTTGTCCACCACATTTTTCATCTTTATACTCGTTTTTTAAATAAAAATAATTTTACTTATTTTTTTTAATTTAGGGAGGTGATGCATGATGCAAATAGCCATGAACAACTGCTGATGTTTTACATTTTAAAAAGCTTTCCATCAGAAGGAGACTTCTTTTGATATTTACACACTCAAAGAATGGCTCTCAGGGAAGGTTAGTTGGGCATGCAGACATCCCTATTAACTCTTGATACTCTTAGAAATACTAAGAGTCAATAGGTGTGTATTGGCTACTTTAAAACTTCATTGTAAAGAAAAGCTGTACAGAACATTTGTGGTTCAGTAAGAGAAATATGTTGATAAGTAGTTTTCTCTGCCATGATAGGTACAGGAATAGTTTTCTTTTTTGATGTGGGATTTTTTTCTTCTTATACACAAAGCCAGGGTTCCTGAAGCTCTGCAGCACAAATGGCTGGAGACTTTGATAAGCTTCCCCTTTGCTGTTCAATAGCAATAGCAGCCAGATTGCACCATTGTTCAAGATAATTCTAATATCTCTGTAATGTTTTGTGCAGAGCTGCCCAGCCTCCCAGCCCTTAACTCTGCCTTGAGATAAGCTGCTATATAAATTATAGTGGTCATGAGTAGTAATTACATAAGCCTATGAGCAAGAATGTGGGAGTAAAGTCAAAAACCAGCCAAACAGTTTGGATGGGAAAGGAAGGTTAGAGATTATAGCTTTGGATTTGGTTGATGTCATTGTGTAACCTTTCTTATCTCATTTGTAAAACAATGTGCTTCATGTCCTATGTTTCATGACAGTGCAGAAGGAATGATTGATTGCTTCTGTGGTATTCTTGTGACTGTTGTTTCTAACATTGACACTTACTTGTGTCTTTGTCCTGTTGCAGAATTTTTTTCAGTCCTCTAATTCAGACTGGATGTATAATGATGGTTCTCCCAAGTAGTGCAGTTTTCCATCCAGTGTTTAGCTAGATGAGATTTGGATTTTTGCCTTTGGCCCCCAAGTACACGTTGGAAGCTGTTTTCCGAAGAGAATTGAAAAGGTTCCTCCTGCCCTCACACAGTACTTGGCAAAGTCTGAATTCACAATGTTCTCTGCCTCTTGGTTATGGGAGGTTCTCTGTGCTTGCTTTATTTTTGCAAAGTTCTGGCCATACTATGAAACATTCCTACACAGATATGTACTGCCCAGAAGAGCTCACTTGCTGGATGAAGGTTGTTCCTGTTCCTGGACAAAACATGATGTAATGAAGAAGTACAAGAGTTTGGTTTTAATCTCTTCATTTGGTGTTTTTTTTTACCAGGGAGGTGGGCTTGTGTGGTAAATTTTTACAAGGTCAAGAAGGAGAGGGCTAGGAAAAACAGAGGCTGTAGCTATGCTTTTTCTAAAGCATCTATCATATAAGTTGTCATGAAGAAATACAAGCAAAAAAAGTGTTATAGGTGGGGGTTTTACCCCAAAATCTATTTACAATGTATTTTTACCCAAAAGGCTATTGAAACAGCTTTTTCTTATGCGTATAAAATATGTATGGTGTATCCTTAAAAATAGGAGTGTCCTGTCTAGCCCAGCATTAATTTATGTACACAGTTCTGCCATTTGATCTATATTTAGCTTAATACACTGAATAGACGAAATAAACGCATGGAAATACATTTAGGAAGCACAGTTATTTTAATAACATTGTTTAAAAACACAGTTCTGTACTTAGTGGAGGAGTTGCTTTCTTTAACAGATGCCTCTGGATCCCTGGAAGTGTCCAAGGCCGGGCTGTACAGGACATGGAGCAACCTGGTCTAGTCAGACATGTCCCTGCCCATGGCAGGGATTGGAACCTTTTGAAACCAGGTCATTCTGGGATTCTGTCAGAGTGGACACGATTTGTTATGAAAGTAGTTATTTTGCATAGAAGTTGGAAGTCTCAGCTACTGTTGCAATAGCAAAAATACAAATTGTAATGTGGTTTCAGTAGCAGACATGCAAACAGGTAAGAAATCTCTTTGCAGCACAGGCAATGTTGAATGCAGAGCATTCTGCATGCTGTTGAGTACAAGCACAATGTGTGGGCTGTGCTCTCATTTCAGATTCACAGTCCTTTAGGAATCCACAGCTCCCAGATTCTGCAGATTGTCTTTTGTTTCCAGGACATCAGTTGCAATCTCACGTACTCCAAAATATTTCTGAAATGCTATTTTAAAACACAGACTGGTGATTATGTAATTTTACCATTATAATCCATCATTGATTTCTATTGTTTGTGCCTATGAACACGCAGGCAGTAATGTATAATAATCAAAGCTGGTTTTACAAGTGAATTTTCTCATCTATAGCACATGATTCTGCAGGATATTTTCAAATTGACTGTAATTGACTCTATTTTATGAAGTTTTAATGAACTCTTTCTAGTATTGTGGTAATTTTCATAAGCTCTGATCTGCTAGTAACAAGATTTAGGAGAGAAGTCATAAGTATTAAATTTTGCATCTACTGTTCAGATTCTTCTAGAATGAAAAATTATCAGAACTGGGGTTTTTACATTTATAAGTCTAATTCAAGCTTTGATGTTTAAGAAAGCAGGAAGACAAAGCAAAACAAAAAAAAATCCATGAAACAATAAATAAAACCCTATTTTATCTAAGCCAAACAAACAAACCAGAAGTCCTGAAAAAAAAAAAAGTCTTCCAAGCTGGAGCAGGTGGTCTTTTATTACATAAAATAAATTTATTCAAATGAGATGCTTTGTGGAAGTTCTGGGAGTCTAAAATTACTGTATTAAGCTATTTTTAAAATGGTTTATGATTTAATTGCAGTGTTGTAGTTTCTTTTGTTTAGGAGATTAATAGTCTGCTTTTTCACTGGATAACTTTCAGCATAATTTCATTCTACAACTTATTTATCTAAGGACTTGACTAAAACTGTATATTGATGTTAGAGCATTTGGGGGTGCAATTAGTCATATGAAGCACTCAGTCAAAGTAGTCCAAAGGAACAAAGAAGCAAAATGGGCGGAGTAATATCTCAGTATGGAAATGAGGGAGCAAGGCTTCATCCTTCTTGTGCTGAATTTTTAAGGCAGCAGGAATGTATGTACTTTCATCACCTGTGGTCTAGCTACAATAAATAAAGTTTTAAAAAAGTAAAAATTAGGGAACGAGATGTTTAGATGAATGGATTTGGATAATGGGGCATGCTCTCAACACCACTGGTAATGTTAGACATTACTATAAAGCAGAGATATTAAATAAGAGAATGTTTTCTAGCAAAAATTCTCCCTTCACTTTTTTTTCTTCAAATCCTTGCTTTACTTTCTTTTTGAAAAGAAAAAATAAGGCTTGTTGAAACTCTTTAAGTCTTGCACTGTGGCAGGATGAAGGGCCTGCAGAGAAACCTGGGTTACTTGAGCATGAAGGAAACATGCATTTATATTGGGACAGTAGTGGGGTACAGGCAGAAGGTGCCCAGGCACGACTGTGGGTCTTGGCCTGGCACCAGGAGGGTCCCTGCAGAGCTGGGGGTGGATGCTGCTGTTGGATGTGCCTAGATGAGCTGGGGTGGTACCTGCTTAACCCCACCTTCAGCTTGTGGCTCCAGCTTTGGTAGCAGCTGGGTACTGACAGCAGCTCTGATGTTGCTTAGTAAGAACATAGAAAAATGACTCATGAAGCAGGAGGTTTCTTGAAGGCAGTGTTTTGTAGCTCACAGAAGGAGTTTTCTTTGTCTTGCACTCTGCAGGAGACCTGCCAGTGGATACAGAGCAAACACATAACAAGCTGTGGCAGGTGGACAAGAAATGATATTTTCCTGTGTAATAATGTCTTGGCTGCCGTTAAGGTTGCAGATCTGCATTGATTTGTTGTTGTTCTGGCAGAAATGGGCTCGTTCAGACAGCTGCAACAACAGGGATGCAGAAAAAGCTTGGTTCAGAGGCAAAATGTCAGGGTTAATAGCAGGAAGGGTTAAAAGCAGATGGTTGGTGGTGGCCATGTGAACAAAAGCATAGTAGAGCAAGAGGTCTGTCAAATAGGAAGTTGATTTTAGCCTCCTGCTCCTCCAGCACAGCCACCCCTGTGTTTGGCTCGGTGAGGGTGGAGCAAGGATTGGTGAGAGATTGTTCTGTTTGAGCTTGCCTTTCAGCTCCCTTGCTTTGAGAATGGGGTGTAATGTATCTGTATTTGAGTGAGGTTTTCCAGCAATGTTCAAGTAGTCTCCTCCTGCAGTTGTGCAAAGTTTCAGGGTGGTGGTCAGAGATGGTTTTTGTGATTATGCAGTTGTGCTGTCCTTTAATGCCACTGGCTGCAGCCAAGCCTCTTGGTGACCCAGGGCCTTGTGAGTGCACAGGGCAGTTAAACACATACATTGCACTCATCCTGTGGCTCTGGGACTTGGTGCTTTGTCACTGACTGCTTTGTATAGTTAAAAATGTGCTGTTAATGCAGCATGCACGTCTGCCTCGGTGTTTGTAAGCCGTACAGAAAGACATTTGGGGAACGGTTTTGCTCAAATTATGAGAAGAGGTGGGGTGGATTCTTGGGAAACAGCTCGGAAGCACAGGGTCTGATGTGCTGCTCCAGCATTTCTTTGGAAAACAAAATGAGCTTGCAGATCTTAATCATGTTTGAGCTAGTGCCCATGTCAGAAAAACTGCAGCTCCTACAGGAAGAGATAAGGAAGGTTCTGGTAAACAAGATGGTTTGGTACTGCTGCAGTGCTGATGTCTGCAGATAGCTGCCCCTTGTCCAACTACATGAGAACATTTAATATTACTAAAATGAAGGCACAGCTAATGAAAACTTAGATGTAGTCACTAGACTCTTGATTCTCTTTCTAAGCAATATTTTGCTTTATTTAGCTGCCTTTGACTTGTTGCTCTTTAAAAAAATTTGAAACTTTTAGTTTTGTTTTTGAAGGTTTTGGTACCTGAAATGGTTACATAAGTCATCTTTGGGATTCTGTGTCGTATGCTGATACTCCTTTCATGTGCTTTGGAAAAAAACCCCAGCAAAAACTAAATGCAGAAAAATTATTGTTCTTGTGAACCCGACATCACAGTTGTCAGATGCAGTTTTAGAATAACTCATTTCTGCTATGGCCTTCTTCATTTCAAAGTCATGGAGACCAGTTTCTCCAAGTATCATAACAGTGTGAAGTGTTTCTGCTACTGAGTTCAAACATTTAGACTTACAGCTCTTTATATTTTTAGAATAATGAGAACTGTTTACAGCCCCTTCAGTTCATGGTTAGAGACTTAAAATCAGACTTTTGTCAAAATAAAAAGCAATTTGAGACTGTTCTTCTGAGCTGTTTTGCAAAACAGGAGGTGGGGATCTGTGTAATCATACTGGATTTATTGTTTGGATGGGGGAGAGAGATTTCAGGGTGGTGGGCTGTAATGAAAACATGGAAGTGTATTTTCTTTATTTAATGCTCCTATAATATTTCTTTTTATTGCTGTTTCACTCTTGTGGACTTTATTGGTGGCTTCAGCAAGAATAAGGCCCCAGAGGAGGGATGGTTCAGTGGGATCCTCTCTTCCAGTGGTGAAGGGAGGGCAGAGCTGTTCATGGGGTGGATGCCACAGGGATGGGTGGTCTGAACAAGTTCCAAGCACCAAGTTCCTGCCAGAGACAAATGCCTGCTTGGTAACACCATTATTTCTGCAAATAAAAATTGTCTACACTCTCATAAACAAATTATACTTGGGCCTTGCTGCCTCACATTTCTGCTGTGGAAATAATATCAGTGTGAGAGAAAATATGTCTATATGTGAAACAGTTTTGAATTAAGTTCTTAAGCCTGTACAATTCCTGATATGGACAAAACTGTACCCATGTGAGTTGCCTCCCTTTCAGATGAGAGCTGAAGTACTGCTGCTGATGCTGGAACCAGCTTTTGCCTGGCTGCTGCCATTTATTTAGTGCAGCCTATTTGTGCTGACAGTTGCAGATGTGTCATATGGAGCTGGGCCTTGGTGGTCACATGCAGTAATTCTTACTGTTTTGCCTTTGTGCTAAATAGTTTTATGATTTTAAGAATTCAAAATAATTGCATTGAAATTTTTGCTTTGTTGTCTTTCTGATTTAACATCCACTGTAACACAGATAGTTTCAGATCTCAGTTGTGATTTGCAAGGCCTTACAAAAGAGTTTCCTGTAATGGATACATTGCTTTTTGCCACCACCAGGATGTCTGTAGTGCAGGAGAGCTGTAGCTTGGAGCCCAAGGACTGAAGGGAGAGTTTGGGAGAGCACTTTTTTTTGCTGGGTACTGCAAGAAACTTAAAAACTGTGAGGACTAATGTTTTGTGAGGTGTCTGTCTTGCTGTGCAGAAATACTGGTGCTTCAAAATAAATAGGGAGCCCCTTCTTGCCTCTTTCAGGTGTACCACGTGTCTTCAGACAGCTATGAGACACAAAACCAGCACTACGGAAGGAGCTTGACCAAGGAAACAGTCAAGGACGGTGAGTAAGGGAATTGGGGTGCACTTGGATCGTTCCATTTAAATACTGATTTATAGAACTGTGTGGAAAAAGTATTCTGGGTGTTCCCATTTTAAAAGTCCTTTTTTGTCCCCAAAGACCCTCATATGGGTCTTTGGCTGTTCCCTGTAGTATTTCAGCTGCCTCTCAACCTGAAATTAAGTGTGCAGTTGGCTGTAACAGCAGTGTAGAATATAGGAATTTCCTCCTCATGTCTCTTCTACTACTAATTAGGTAGAGAATTCCAGAATTCAACTTCTTTGCAGCTTTGAAACTATAATGAAATAGAAATCTTGTAAAAGTATTGCATGTTTTTATTATAAATACTTTTTCTTTTGTCTCTAGTTGTCTTCTGTGAATATCAGTGTATTTTCTAATAGAAAGCTACTACAAAAGCATCTTTCAATTCAAAGGACTTTATCAGTTGAAGTCAATCCACATGTTGCTCTACATTAACAATTAATAAAAGTGCTGCCATTGTGGGGCTGTTTGGTGATAATGATTGCAGACTTGTTATTAGTTGATGCCTGCTCATCTGTCCCCCAGCAAGGGACAGAAGGTGCACACCCAAACACGCTCATAATAAAAAGCTGCTTGAGCCTGTTTATGCATGGAGAATTTAATGGGTCTCTGCCCAAAACTGTCCAGACACTTGTTCAGCTGCCCTGGGAGCAGGAACCATGTTCTTTTTCTGTTTGCTTGATACATTTACTTCTACTTACAACCCAAGCCCAAGCTGTAGTATTACACAGCAGGTGATGTGACTGAAGATCTCAGAGTTCTTAGGTTTACTTTGGGTTTAGTTAGTAACTGCCTGAAGAGAAACTACCTGAATGGTATCTGTTCCTTCAGTTAAGAACTATTCTCATCCCAAAAGACAAAATAAATCATTTGTGTTCTGTTCAGAAGTGAAAATAATCCCCAAATGTGTGTATTTCTTGCAGGCATCTCAAAGTTTTTCCACAGTGGGTACTGCTTGAGAAAAGATGTGGTAGCTGCCAGCATTCAGAAGGTTGAGAAGATTTTGGAGTGGTTTGAAGGCCAGACACAACTCAACTTCTACGCAAGCTCACTGCTGTTTGTCTATGAAGGTTCATGTCCAGCGACAACCGTGCAGTTGAGTGATGTCACCTTGGCAGAGAAGAGGAGAGTACCCAAAGGCCTGTTATCTGGTGGAGATGTATTGGAGTATAATAATAATATTCATGTAATAAATTCGACAGAGAATGGAAAAATTGAAGCCTCTGTAGGTAAAGGCTTGTCTAAATTTTATGCACTTCACAAAAAGGCGTGCTCGAAGAGGCACCACAGTCAGCTCTCCCTGAAAGTCGAAAACTCAGAGCAAGACAATGTGTGGAAAACCAGCACATGCATCACACAGGAGCACCTGAATGGAAATGTTCTACCCCAACTGGAAAAAGTTTTCTATCACATGCCAGCAGAGACCAAGGAAAGTGCAAATGTCGAGGTCCGAATGATCGATTTTGCTCATGTGTTTCCCAGCAACACAAAGGATGAGGGCTATATTTATGGTCTGAAGAATCTCATCACAGTACTGCAAAATATTTTGGATAACTAAATTCTTTGCTATGTTTTTTATTGGGGGCCAATGATAAAGAGCAACAACATGAAGAATTTCTGCACTTGTAATGCTGTATAACTGGGTTTGTATTGTTCTATATTTTATTTGTCTTTGTACTTTTGGTAGAAGGGTTTAACTTTTTATAATTTCACTCAGGAAAAATATTGATAGTTAATTAGAAAGTGTGAAAGGATGAAGATACTTGAGATAAAGCAGGATAGTTAAATTAATAGAATGAAATGTAGTGGTTGGCTTAAGTCCAAGGACTACCAGGAGCAAGGGTTATGTTAATTCCTCTAATGACTTTAGCATAGATGACATTTTTGCCCATTTAGCCTTGACACTGAGCCACATCTCCATTAAGAGGTGTTTAGAAAATAGACTGAAAGTTGTAAGGTGCAGGATTGATGTCCTCAGTACTGCCCTTGTGTTTACTGTATTTGAATAACTGGAGTAACTCTGCTTGGAGAGAAATCCCATTCTGAGTCAGCAGTCTCACCTGAAGCCAGTGCATCCCAAAGTGCTTTTCCATGTCATGGGACAATATTGTTGTTCTTTCTGCCCTTCCCCCTTCGTGGATGTCGTAGCTGATGTTCACCACAGATGAGCTACCATGTAATTTGTTTTGAGGTGCTAAGAAAATGCTGGAGTACCATACCATAACAGGCTTAAACTGCACAACTTCTAGAGAAACTGTTTGTTTCTAAGAACAAGTGAAAGAAGGCAAATGCAAGATGTTCCAGGAACTGATTTGGTTTAGGAGATTGTCAGTTTGTTAATGGAGTGTCTGATGCTGTGATTAAGGAAAATGTCTCACTCTGTTGTTCTTGTGGCCCTTCTCCAACAACATTGCTTTAAAAAGCAAACCAGTAGAATGGGAAAACAAGTGTTTTGGGTGAGCATGCAGAGCTCTGCTGGCTGTAAGCCACTTGCATTTTTGCAGTGAGTATTTGATGCTTCAGCTGCTGGGGAGCACTGACTGGAACCTCAAGCAATAGAAGGCAGAGGAGCCTCCTGCGAGATCCTTCAGCCTCGGAGCCGCCAGCTGTGCCACCGCTTGTGCCAGTGGAGCTGTGGCTCTCCGTCTCAGGCTGCTGACACATCAAGTTTGTTTAATGACACACAGGCAAGCTGTGTGATTTGAAAGCTGTCCCATTTCCTTCCTTTTCACAAGAAAAAGTCACCATTTGTATGGAATACTTGAGATCAAGATGATTTATCCAAAGCAGTTTTGGTGTGTCTCTTCTGTATGCTGTGTAGGTGGCTGTGCTGCCATGAATATTACAGTGAGCTGTATGAAAAGTGGGAATGGAGGAGTCCTGCCATCCCTAGAGCAAGATTTTAAAGCTTAAAGCCTTTCCAGGACGAAAATGTTTTAGAATGGATTTGGTCATTGGAAACATACATCTTTTTCATGTGGACTTAGTGACCCTGTGGCCTTGCTGCTCTCTCTGTATGATGTTCTGCACTATGCACTCAGCTGTGTACACATCTTGACAAGTTCTTCATTGGACATCTGTTTTTTACATGACAAAGAGATGCATACTTTTTCAAGCAAATACGCTGTTTTAAATAAAGCTGAATTTTTAGCTCTATTTGAGAACTTGGGTTAATTGGGAGAAACAGGGTATTACTACGTGTAGAATTACATGGTTTAAACTTTAGAACTCATATTGGCCAATGCATTCAATAATGAAACCGATCTTTTAGTAACATAATGTTTTAGAAGTATGGAAAAAGGGGCTTGCAGGAAGGGTGAGACCAGTGTGTTAAAAATTTTATGTGAAATACAGTGAAGTCTGAGGGGAAAAGTACCAGGAAGAGAAGAACTTTTTTCCTACCTGGTATTTCTCTTGCACCTTATAGTTAATATATTCCCAACCCTCTGTGAATTAATTTAAGCCATATTCTAGAAAGAGTTTGTGGTTTTGTTTGCTTTGTCACTGGTTTCTGTGTTATGATTTCTGTTGTTCTATCCCTTAAATAGTCAACACTATAGTAGTCCAGACTGGTAGTAGCCTTGTATGATAAAGGTACAAGGTTTTATAGGAAAATATGGACAAAAACATTTTAACATCATAATTTTTGTTCTCTGTAATTCATCTCTTCTGGGTTTTAATCCATTTTGTACCGGAGAAATGAGGCATTTTCCTCAAGTCAGTTATTGGAAAATGATTAGTATGCACTTAGTACCATGCACTCTCCTGTCTCTGCTTTAAGATACATGTCCTCAGTGTTTGAATGCTCTTTAAGTATTGATTGTTTTGTTGGCTATGGCAGTATTTGTAACATGCCTGGAATATTGTCAACCTGTCAGAATATTTTGAATAAAAAAAAAAAATTTATCATGGTTTTTGTACCAGCAGTTATTATGAATGTATTTCTGATAATTTAAAATGTAGCTTGAGAAGTAACAGTATTTTTCATGGGAAATTGTGTAAATAAAGCTTATGTGGAGATGTTTGGGCACAGTACCAGCTGTGAGTTTGAGCCTGCAGTGGCCTTATATTCACACTTCTGTTCTTGCAGATTTTAGGCTCGGTGTGTCTTGTGTCTGAGCCAATTGTTTTCAGTTGCAGTTGGAAATGTATTCACAGAAATGATTAAACAGAATATGTAATTAGAAGATGAAGAGGGAGAGGGGGTCACTGAACTGATGCACTCTCAATGACTGATCTCCCTCCCTCTCAGCAATGCCCCTTTTGTTCTCTGGACAAAGTATACAGGACAGGCAACCACTACATGGAAATCTTCACAGGAATGGTTATAAGGCTTGTAGGTGTTTATGTCCCATAAAACAGCGGGTTGCTGTCCCAGACTAGTGTGGTGTAGCTGGGTGCCAGGTCTGCTGAGGAAACTCATGATTTTAAGCAATAAGAGTTGGGTTTAGCAGAGCCAACTCTCAGAGGAAGAACTCGCGCAGCATTGTCAGTCATGGACTCTGAAAATAGAGGTTTCTGCTTAGGTGGTGTGAGGACTCTGCTTAGGAATACCTAAGGAGAACTTGAGTTGTATAAAGTTTTATGAAAAGCATTTACAAATGTATTTTTGAATATGGGTGAAATTTGTTGCATAAATTGCATTGGAAGTTACTATGCCACTCTAAGATACTTAAAATAATTTAATCAATTTGTTTTATGAACTGAACTGGAGACTTTACTGGTAGTTGTGATTCTGATGAAACTTGCACTGTTTGGTTTTTTTCTACTGTAATGTATAACCAGGTTATTCTTTTCCATAATCTCACAGTTTCATGGAGAACTTTTAAAAGTACTGAGTAGATTAGGAAATCACTATTTTCCATTAATTTAACAGAGTGCATAATGTTCTTCAAATATTTCAGTGCATGTAATATTGTAAGTAATGTTAACATGCTACAGATCTAGAACCCCAGTAAAACTTCCTTACCTGCAGAGAGCTCTTGATGTGATCTGGATTGTGCAGAGTTTAAAATGGGCCTCCTCAGCTGTAAGAGCAGCAGTGGTGAAGGAGTGGTGTCAGCTGTGCAGGAGTGTTCACGTTATGAACCCAAAATCATTGGAGATGATGGAAATTTGTATTTCCTACAGAGCTTATGCCTCATAACTCCTCTTGAAGTGCTGCTTCTGAAAAACACCGTGAGATGCCTCAAATACTGTGGGGATCCACTCTCCCCTGAAAGAGCAGGAGTGGTGTGATGGGCAGCACGACCGAGGGGAGACTGGATTGTAGGCTTTGAATGAGTTCTTTACTCAGGAGTTGCAGAGGACATTCTGGGGGCAAGGTGAGTGACAGCTGAACCGTGTGGAGTTTCCCTTCCCTCACTGCAGCTCAGGAGGAGGTTTGGGTTTAAGGAGGTGGTACAGCAGAGAGCAGTGGGAGTTCCTAAGGAGCCTTGAGCAGGACACTGGGTCTGTGCTGTAGCACAGAGAATGGCTACAGGTGACATCCAAAGGCTGCAGATCTCCAGGTGGCCCACAGAGGAAATGTGTTGTGTTTATTCATTGGGTTAAAAAAGGATGTTATCTGGCAAGTGCATTCATCACCATAGCCACGGGCCAAATCGTGGCTGTTTTTCATGTTCACAGCAATCTAAGTGGAAGCTGCAGTAGCAAATTGTCATTCAAAGGGCAAATATGTTTGAAAGGGGAAAATAAGGGTTGTACCACAGAAAACATGTTTCAGTAAATATCTCTTACTCTGGTCTTGTTTAGTGGAGATAGGCCTTGTGAATTTGGGGTCTAATTTGTTACGTGACGTTTAGTAGCAAAGTCAGAACAAAGGTACTTCAAAACACCTCAGTTTGAATTGTGGACATTGGTTCAAGTAGTTATTTTATTTCATCGGTCACTTTTTAAAAAAGAAAGTAACTTCCAAACACATGTATTGCACCTGACTAAATGAAACTACAGTGCACAAACGCACTTTAATCCTCTGGGAACTGTACTGGAACATAGATGAAACCATGTGAAACTGCACCTGATGCTATGTTGTTAATTGTTTCTGAGATTTAAAGTTCTACATT
Source organism: Taeniopygia guttata (assembly GCF_048771995.1). Taxonomy (NCBI): domain Eukaryota; kingdom Metazoa; phylum Chordata; class Aves; order Passeriformes; family Estrildidae; genus Taeniopygia; species Taeniopygia guttata. Next base: position 7,153,220 of record NC_133031.1, on the reverse strand, counting down.
CATTATGTTGATGAATGAATGTGTCTAGTCTAGTCTCAGTTTCTTTGATCCAAGTGTCTAAAGCTGCCCCTCAATCTCCTCTGAACTGTATGTGTTTGTAATTTCATTTGCTATTTTCTGACATTCCTGGACCACAGGGAGTATTGTTAATATTACCCATGTTTATTTTATAGAACATTGTACTGTGGTATCTACCAACTTTTGTAACTTAATTCTTAGTGATTTAGGGTCATTCTAATAGCTGTATATTTGGCAAATTATTAAAATTTTCTGCAAGTGACTTGCAAGTATAATTGGTTTCTTTTAAATATCAGAAGATTGTTGAGAAAAAGTCTACTTGACTATTACTTGCACTGATGATGAATCCTTCTTTATTTCAATCTTAATTTCTCCTTTTTTCTGTGCACTCTGTAATGGGTTTCTCTTGGGTTTACCAGGTTTGCTTTACCACCATATTTTTGTCACAGCATCCATTGCTGCTGTTTGTTGGGAATACCTGCTGGGTATACAAAAATCATCTCTATAAAATAAAAAAAAAATTCCACAATCCTTCAAGCTCATCCTGGAAAACCCTTAACAGCACTACAAGAGGCTGTATATGTTGTTGATTACACGTCCTTTTGCATCCAACATCAGGACCCAAATTCCAAAAGCATGCAGGAACAGCCTTAGTTAATTTTTAAGTTGGTTTGGTTTGGAGGGGGGGATTATGTTGGGAATTTTTTTTTTTTTTTTTTAATTAATGTTACCTTGCTTGTCTACAAAAAGCTTTCTAAATGTGTTCAGTAATCTTAAGTGCTATCCCACAGCTCTGTGCAGCCTTCCTTCCCATGGTCCAGAATTGGAAGAAATGGGGTGAGGCTGTAGCTAGCAAAATCCACAGTATTGCAACGATTTAGGGGGTTTTGTGCTTTGAATTTAAAAATGCATAATGGCTATGTGCTGAAGAATCTTGTAAAGAAGTCCCCATTTCCTTGTTGGTTTGAAGTGAAGAGGGAATCACACTCCTTGGTTGCCTGCTCACATCACTTGTCAGGGGTATTGGCTGCCTGGGGTTACTGTCCCTGTTCTCTCCTTCCTTGCACACACGTGTGTGTTTGAACAGCTGCACAGTGCAGTGTCTCAGGGAGCTGATGCAGCTGAGAACCAACTCTGTTCGACTAAGAAAATGCCACGTAGAGAGATGTGGAGAGGAGCTGGGGAACTGCACAGAGCCCCCTTACAGGGACATTCCATTAAAGATGTGTAGGTACACGGTTTGTGGTAATTGGGAGTGGGGCTGAGCCTCATCCCTAATGGGCCCCAGCTGTGCAAAGCAGGTGAATGCTATTGAAGGCAATGAGCCATGGAGTGCCCAGGTGCACTGACTCATCCCAGGGGGAGCAGAGGGCTCACAGGTGCTGTGCATTAACCATGAGGGGATAAAAGGGCTGAAGAGCACGAAGGGCAGATGCTTGCCGCCTTCTGAAGTGGTGTGGTTGCTCTGTGTGAGCAGCTTCCTGAAGCCTTCTGATGAGGTAAGGTGTTACTGTGTGTGGGGGAATGTGTAAAGCCTTCTGAAATGGTATGGTGATACTCTGTTTTGTGGCTGTCTCACCTGTGGCAAGAGTGGACGTGGAGCTGAGGCTGTCAGGACATGGCCCTGTGTTACAAGCAAACCTACTGTTCCCTTAGTGCAGAGACCTACTCTGAGTCTTTGCTGGCGGAGCTCTTAGGTTTGTGTTCCACTGCCTCTGTGCACAGCGTGACAGATGCCAAATGTTACAGTCCTGCCTATCTGACACTTAAATTACTAATTTTCTGCCCTCCTGGCTTCCTCATTTTGTCTTGTTTTTAGGGAAAGAAGTGCTTCCTCTGTGTGGAGGAAAGACTGGGGCTGTGGGAGGGGAATGGGTGTTAAAGAATCCTTTCAGTGCAGGTAGTTCAAGGGGAGCTGCAGGTTGAGCTCTGGGGGAGCCTGGGGCCAGGGGCTGTGACCTGCTGACCCTCTGTGAAATGAGGGGTCTGGGGACCTGTGGCCCTGCTAGGGGACCGGGCACTCGGAGACACAGCAGGAGCAGAGGACCCCTGACTTTGGTGCTCAGACTGTGAGGGGATAAAAGCCAAGGGGTTCCTTTTCTGGGGTGCTGCCTCCTTGAAGGAACCAGCTGGAGTTATTTAGTTATTTGAGTCATTGTACCAAGATTAAATTATTTTGAGAATTTGAATGTCTGAGACTCTGCCATGGAAAACCTGGGTCTGAGCCCAGTGTGAGTGTGGGGTGCAGCTGTGAAGGGGCTTTGGTCCAGCTCAGGTGGTTCAAGAGTGACAGACTGCTCCTGGATGCTCAGACAGGGAAGTTTCCTTAACAATAGTGTGTCTAGAGAGCCATTTAAGAGTCTCACCTTCAATATCATACATTTCTCTTATCTCCTGTTGCTGCTCTGCTGTTTTTGCTTTTACTTTTCATTCTTGCAATCCACAAATGTAGACTTCCTCTAAATGTAACTGTAGTTTGTGGTTTAGGCCAGCACAAGATCTGAAGCTAAATATAATCTAGAATAAGAACTGTAAAATACCTGTCATAGACACATTTTCCCCTGGCCAGCTCTACACTTTCTTTGACCTTGAAGAGAGCAAATAAATCCACCTGTGTTGGGTAGTGTATCTGAAGGGCAGCCAATTGCCTGTTGCCCTGGATGGCGGCAGTAAAGGATTGGTGTCAGCACAACTTTTTGGTTGATAAAGCGTAAGGAGGACCAGAGTTCAGCCCATTTTTCCACAGCTATATAAACTGCAATGTGACTGGCAATAAAAACTTAATTTTGTAGCAGTTTCAGTGGATATAAATTGGGCCAGCAGATGGGAAGCTGTCAAACAGGTACCATGCCCAAGTCCTAATTTTGCAAAATTACTTCTCAAAAGAAAGAAACAAACCAGGAATAGCTACAAAGAAAACAGTCTAATGCAGCTCTTCCCCTGCACTTCCCCTCAGTCAGGACTCCTACAGAATTTGACCTACAGACTGGAACCGTTGTAATTTAATTAGCTGGAACTTGCAGCTTCTTCTTGGAAGCTTTTTGGGTCCATTTTAAACATTGGTACCCCAACATTTGGAACAAGGAGGCTACAAGTCTCTTCCCTGGAATGGTGATGTCTTCCTGGAGGCTGATAACCAGCCAGGCTTTGTCACAGCTCAGCTTCCTCATCCACTTGCTTGGGGCACGACCAGAAGCACCAATGTATTAACACTATTAAAACTCTGCCTGGAGAAGTAAAATGATGAATTGTTTGATTTTCAAAGGCTGGTGTGCCTCTAGGAAAATAGCAAAGATACAGGAGTCCTGAGTACGCCCTTGATTTGCACTTCTTTATTGAGTCTTTTTTCACTTCAAAGGCTTCCACCTCACCTGGTACCTGTGCAAAGCAGCTGTGCTGTGTTAGAGCATTCAGCAGGACAGCCAGGGAAGCCTGAGAAGTGAACCAGGAGGTATTTATAATTAAAACTTTATTGCCACGAGGAAAGAAATGTTCCACTTTTAGTCCTCAATTATGGTAGCTTTGCTTAAATGAAAATATCTACATAGAACCCAAGGCAGAATGGACAATCAATTAAAGGGCAGGGAGAGAGAACCAGGCCGAAGAAGAGGAATTAATTTGCAGGAAATTGGGCATTCTCACTTAAAGAAAAGTGCATAGAAATAAAATAAGTTTAACACAAAAAATAAAGTTTCTACATAGCAATATAGTACAGCAGCATAACAGTGTAGTAACAGAAATTCTGGTCCTATTTTGGCTCAATGCCTCTCAGCTTGTCTGGTTCCAGCATTTCCAGTGACCCTTTTGAGATTCTTTTCTTGCTTCAGGTTTTTATTTCCTCTTTCCCCGTGTTCCTTTCAGCAGGAGCTAAATTCGCCACCAGCAGATACTGCTGAATTCTACCACTGGCACATTCTTTCCAAACATGTTACCAGCTATTCAGGCTTGTGCAACCCTAAACATGGGAAATATATAATGCAGCTTTCTTACACACACAGAAGAATTGGGGGTTTTGGGCAGACACTGTCTTCTGCATTTTTCCTGCCTGCCAGAGTAGTGGGGAGGCTTTGGAGCCTCCCAGGTTCTCTTGCACTTTCTGGCACTGCTGCTAGTGGTGATTTATCCTTTTTCTATTTTTTTTTTCCTCACTCAGGTGCATGAGCTGGGCTCTGCATCCTTCAGGAGCCTTTTGAAAATGCTGTGTATTTGTGTTTTAACTGTGGGATGTCTTCAGGTGAGATATCTTAAAATCAGTGTTCCAATTACCTGGGGAGGAAAGGACAACACTTGTCAGTCCTTTGTACAGCATTTAGGTTAAAGTGGAGATTTGCTTAAATAAGGCTAAAATTTTGGCTTGTCAAGAGTATTTGGTGGAGCTCCCGTGGTGCCAGACATACTGTGTGTGTTGTGTACAAACAGGTGAGGACAATGGGAGTTTGCTGAGTGGGCTGCTGAAAACCTCCCCAGATAGACAACAATATTATAGATAACAACTGCTGAAAACCTCCCTGAATTTCTCTCCCTCGATGGGAGATCTTGTTTTCTTTGGAGGCAGCAGCTGAGATACTGCCAACAATGAGAGCTGCTCTGCCTCAATAAATGCTGGAGACAGTGCATTAAACCTGACCAAGACAGGTTTGCTACTGCTTATCTGTTGGCTTTATAAATGTCTATTATAGAAACCAATCTATACATCTTTACCAGATGTGCCAAAGTAATAGAGCTCTTCTATCAGGAGATTTGAGATAAATACTCTTTGGACTAATTATTAATTACTACTGATATGCAGGAGCACTTTCCCAGGGGTGCATGCTTAGTGCAATGTGTGATTGACAGATATTAATAAGGTGCTTTGGTCCCAGCAGTGAAATCTGGGGCAGTGGGAGTCTTTACTGTCACAGTGGCTGGGAAAATTCCTTTTTCCTGGTGAAAATTTGAGGGAGTTACTCACAGCTCCACCAGCACTTACAGCAGCAGAAACTCTGGAGGGAGCTGTAAGCTCAGTGTTTCAGCACAGCTGCTTTTTATTATTTTATTTTCCTCTCAGCCAAAATGAAACTTTAAAGAGGTGGCATGTTGGGCATTTGAAGGTAGATAGATTCTTTCAGTGATTAAAAATGAAATAGTTTTACTTAGCCCTGCACCTATAAGCCTCAAATGTAGTTACTGAAGTCTCTGAACTCAGTCTTCACCTGTGCCTTTACTGGTCAAGCTTTAGTGGTTTTCATCAGTGTAGGAGACCACCTCTGTTTTCTGTGCAGGCTGTCAGTTTCCCCTGGAACAGAGAAAAAAGGGGATTGATAAAACTACAAAATATAGACAGTGGGTGTGGTTTCTTTTTTTTTTTTTTGTAATGGATTGTCGTGGCCTTTGAGCACTACTGGTGTTTTAGAGATGGTGATTAGGGGAGGGGATGGTTAAATTTAAAACCTGAGATGTTAAAAACCAAAACTGACCAAAGTTTGCACTTAGCTACCTGTGCAAAGTTTTGCAATGCTTATTAACTATGTATTTGGAGGCTTTTTTTGTTGTTGATGGGAAAATTACTGCTGAGAAGTTACCAATCTCAAAGATGAACTAAAAAGCACTGAAAAAAGACTTGTCAGAGGCTGACCTGGAGGTTGCGGAGCTCTCCTTTCAGATGAGGATTGTTCCCAGGCCTGGGGGCCGCTGGCTCTGTGTGCTGGTGATAGGAAATCAGAAAGATGTGTGCTTATGTCTTTACAAACAATTCTGTGGGTGAGGGTATGGGTGTTAATGTCTTTGAAATTTGTCTTAATATTGCTACCAACTTCAAGCCACAGGTTTGTTAGAGAACCCAGACAGTTTAAATCCTGAAACAGACAAATGGGTCTGCACAAGCCTGAGTTTCTGAACTTTGGAAGGAAATTGCATATTTAAGGGGGAATATGTGCTAGGAAGTTCGGGAAGGCTGTACTTTCCTAACACCTCAGCTAGGGAAAGGAAGAGGGCAACGTGCAGCCGGGAGTTCAGGGTAAAAGGGACTGAGTCCTCCCAAACCTCGAGGACTCCTCTGTCTCCTTTATGGACACATAGCGTGATTTTCCGTACACCTGCAGCTTTGCTGGAACAAAGGCAGAGAGCGCACCGCGGCACACGGAGGGTTTGTTTTAGCCCTTGGAGCCCTGTCGGAATCTGTGGTATTGATGATTCTGGGATTGTAGAAAGTGTCTGTCTTTCAGCCCCGCTGCCAAAGCAGAAGCCATAATTCGTCTGTGCTGGTTTCAAGGTTGTTTATTCTGTTTATCTCTAACATGTTCTGCTGCCCTGCCGCAGCTCTGTCCTGCAGGGCAGCGTGTGGGGCTCTGCCCTCAGTGGGATGGTACAAACATTAAATACCACAAACTACCTGTGCTGTATTTACAATAATGTGCCAATATCTGTCACCTACGTTGAACAGTGTGTCCCCAGCCTAAACCAACAGAAAAATGCCAACACTACAGTGAAACATGGAGAGCATGAAGAAGTAGAAAAAGGACAAGACACACCCAATTTCCTCCATCTTGTCCCCTTTGAACCCCTAATCTAAAAACCTAAAATTTTACTTTTGCACTCGTGCCACACTTAGTTATTACTCATATCAAACACTCAGAGCTGGTAATTCATCCTATAAGATTGAAAACTCTTTTCCATGGACAGAGATCACAGACAGTGTCTCTGGGGGCTCTGTCCAGGGGGGTTCCTGACCCCTGCCAGGGTCTCAGACCTGCCAGGGCAGCCAGAGGGAAGCTCTGGATTCCCACAGAGCCGGGCCCATGAGGCGTTTGTTTTCCCCTAGGCTGAGGGGAGCTGCAGAATGACAGGAGGGGCTCTCTGGGGACACATACAGGGTTTTGTTGGCCAGAACTCCCTTGTGTTGCTTGCTTTGCTGTTTTGAAAATGCAAAAAATGTAGATACTGCCTTCATCTGAGCTGGGATCTGCTTTGAAGTCCCGGAGCGCGATTCTGTCCCAGCGCTGCCCCGGGAGGATGCTGCGGCTCAGCCGGTGCCATGAGGGCTCAGACCCTGCGGGTGCAGTTTGTGGTAAATGGAGCAAGGCTGCAGCCCAGCCTCATCCCCAATGGACACAGCTGTGAAAAGCAAGTGTGAAAAACAAGGTAAAATTTTAAAAAAAAATTAAAATTTAAAAATTTTACTTTCCTGGTAAAATTAAAAAAGTTTAATAAAAAGGAGGAGAGAGAAATAAAGCAAAGGGTTAAAAATGGTGAGGTGTGTCTTTGCACTCAGCCCCTTAAATACCCTTTCTCTTATGCCTGTTGCATATTCATAGATCCTTATGCATAATAAGCCTTTCCCCAGACTAGTTTACATGTTCCAAGAATTGTTCAGCATCTCTTCTCCTTGGATCTGCCTTTTCGGAGCATGCAGATTCCTTGGTTGTGGTTTTAGTCCATTCTTGCCACTTCTGGGTTTTGGGCCTTGGTCCACCCTGACCTCAGACAATGAGTGCTGATAGTCGGCAGATCTGTAGCAGGTGTCCCCTTCATGTGTTTATTGGATTTCACCACCATGTCTAAACTTAATTAACAACAGAAATAAAAGCCATATCTTTATAACGAAGTTACTTTACCACTACACATATAATATCCATTTTAGTATTTACGGAAAGCCAACATTATAACATGTATCTACAACAAAAGCAATGAGCTGTGCAGTGCTGAGGTGTACTCATCAGTCACGAAAAGGTAGAGAGGGCACACATGTGCAATGCAGGAACAATGAGAGGAATAAAAAGACTGGGCTAAAGAATAAGAAGGGAGACACTTGCAGCCTTCTGAAGTGGTATGTGGCTTATGCTGCAACAAAATCCTGGCTTTGATCTGGCTGGGCTTGCCTGCACTTTGTCACCTCCTTCCTGGCTATTCCTGTAGGAACCTGCAGAGGAAGGTCAAGCACAGGCCAAATTAGGATTTAGGACTGTGAGCAAGCTGCTGCCTGCTTTTATGCTGAAACAATGTCAGGTGAGACAGCATCTTGTAAAAGCAAAGATTTCCACTTACTGGTGGTACTGCAGCTCCTTTGTAGTGCATGACTATGAAACGATGCTTCTGCTCTCTGCCAAAATGGGAAAAGTCCTGACTAGTAAAATTTTATTTTAGTGTTGTCTCAATGCAAGTTCTCTTTTTGGATTAGAAATCGGATTCTCTTTTTAGTACTTCTGCAGTGCATGTTCAATGCTGACAAGCTGTGGTGTAGCACTAGATGTCAGTAGTGCTTTGCCAGTGTCTGTATCAACCCTTGCAGGTTTTATTTGCTGCTGGCTTTTGGCACATGATGCTCTTTCCTTATTCCATATTCTCAAGAATAAATGCATACAAATACACTGTCCTTCAAAACTATATTTTCTCAGACTTTGCTGTCCTTGGTAAATAACTGTCTTAGGTCACCATCTTTCAAACATAACCTGTTTTTTCACATTTCCCTCGATCATGCATGGGCTATTAAGTTCTCACTGTATAAAAGTTGCATCTGGCAAATAGCACTCTTGTCACAAGCCCAGACTGGTAGGACTGAAGGGGAGGGAGGTTTTGGGATATGGCTCAGGATGGGGAGGGCTTTGTGGATATGACTGAGGAAGTAGAGAAGCTGGTAGGTTAAATACGTTAATCAAAGTGTGGTACACAGGGAGTAACCTGGTTGGTAGTGTTATTTCTGTTTATGGTAAAAGCATTGTATGGTTTGAGTTTAACTAGGTCTTATAGGGGAAGGTGAACTCAGAAGTATTATCCATAGTTGGAAACTGCTTTTGAACTCATGATAGCAAGTTCTTTAGTCCTTGTTTTGAAACATTATAAGAATTGGATCTGATCAGAGCCTTAAGGCTTTTATAAACATCTCTGGGTTGTTTGGACACCTTGTGCCTGATGATGTCCCCCAAAGCCTACCTGATGTTGTGCAATAGGAGATAATATTGGTCTCTGTCTGAGTTGAGCCAGTGATTCAGGCAGAAGTCTTGACTGTTTCTTCCTTGTAGAAGAACTAATTCCTTAGAGTCCTGCTTCCTCTTAGTAGCACTGAACAAAAAGTACTTTGAGGCCTTCTAACTGCTCAACAAATAGTTGAGTTATTGCTTCCTCACAACAGAAGCACCATTTTGTTAATTTTTTCAACTTTTACAGAAACGGGGTAACTGAGAAGCATTTTAGAAGATTTTATTCTATTATTAGTCTCAATGAATAATGAAACACAAGAAATATAAAATTCAGCATTATTCCATCAGAAATGAACCTATTTCCGACTTATGATACCTTATAAATGTTTTTCAACCTATTAACTTTTACCACACAATACTACTATTACTGCTAATACTAATCACCTATATTTTTTCCCCATGTAGTCCTACTACAATACATCTTTCACAGTTCTAATTCTCTAAAATATCTAGTCTTTTTTAAAAAGCCATATTTTAAAATGTGTTAAAACTTATTTCTAATTGACTCTCTTTCAACAATATCATCTCTGTTCTATAACCTTAACTCAACACACTTTATTTTAATGTTTATCTACAAATGTACAAGACTATATGAACTTTCTGTCAAATTAAAAAAAATTATTTACAAATCTATTTCTCACATCTGGGTCTAAGAACTCTGGTTTAGCTGCTTGCCTTTGTTAAACTTAGGCTAGACCACTGCCAGCAAGGTGCTTTAATTTATCACACTTGAGGAAAGCTAACATGTAAAGCCAATTATGATGGCATAATTGCTTGAAAGACACAGATTTTTATGCTAAAAATTCTATAAAGCAGAAAGTACATTTTCTTAGTGATCCTCAGCTGTTTCCTAGTTCATAATTCTTAGTAAAAAAATATTATGGCTAATGTTGTGACAGAAGCTGGATAATACAGCCACTTTCCAATCCCTGCAAATGTTCATCGTCAGATTGGTCAGGACTTGGAGCAACCTGGTCTAGGTGTTCCTGCCCATGGCAGGGGAGTTGGAATGGGATGGTGTTCAAGTTCTCTCCCAACCCAAACCATTCTGGGATTCTATGATTCATGCTTCTTTTTCCTAAGAAATATTTAATAGATTAACATCAAACTTCTAAGCCCAAATTTCTGTTATTGGAAGAGCTTTTGGAGATTGTGGTTGTTTCTCAGGGATATGTTGTTGTCAAATTTCAACCTGTATCAAAAAGTTGTGCTGTTTGACTTCAGAATGGAGTTTAAAATCTAAGTGTGTTTAATGTTTAGTCTTATTTTCTTCTCTCAAAGTCACTGTAGCCTCTCTGGACAGTTGCTGCCCTTGGGTGGTTGGATGCTGGGTGTTGTTCTGATCCCAGCTGCATCTCTTAGACACAGCACTTTCACAGTGTGGGGGAGAGATGTAAACTTGGGAAAAAAGGGAAATTGTATAGAGGGAGTTGGCTTAAGCTTATCAAATATACCAGTCTGTGACTGAGATTCCTTCTCAGACACAGACTGACATTTTGAACATTTCTAATTTTCCCTATATACCAAGGGCACTAATCTTTACAATAATCTGTGCATGCATTTGATTTAATGAGATGGAAGGGCTTTCTTAATTTCTCCTAATACAAAAGCTGAGAATTTAACATGAAATAGATGGCAGGTTTGGGGCAAAGAATGTCTTTTACACCAAGTTCAGTGAAACTGGAGAGTTTGTTCCTACTGGGAGCTGTAAGAGTTTGTGTGCTGGAAAAGGGAATAAAAATTGATGTTGAAGATGGATCAGGGTCAAGAAATCCAGGTACTGCTGATCCACAGAGCAGGGATGGTGTGCAAAAGCCTTAGCAGAGACTGTACGTGGGGAGAAGCAGATACTTCTCTGGTTTGTGGAGGGGTATCGTGCCTGGGACAGCAGGCAGCAGGTCCCTCTGCCCTACCACCAGTCTTGCTTTCTATCTTTATGTAGAGAAACAATCAAGGTTTTGTGAGAATAAGTACCTGGGAAGATATTTCTGTTGACAAAAACATTTCTATGATAGAAATAATCTTTAAAATGCACAGGGAAGCTGTAGAGGATGTGATAGAAGAGACACTCTTTGGTGCTGTTTTTGTTAATCTGGAGGCAGTGTTCTGGATGTAAATAATTACTTTTTTGAAAAGCATTCTGCTGTACCAGAGAGGGAATTCAGAGCAGCAGTAGATTTTTGGAAGAGGCTTGATGGTGTGGTGTCTACAGGAAAGGGTGGTGAACCAACCTAAGTGTTCCTGCAGCCAGGAGAACTATGAGGCTGTACTAAGTTTAAGTTTCCAAATTAATTCCTGCATGTGAATGTAAGTATGGAAAGGCTCACTCAGAAATGATGCTGTTTTTAACATCTGCTAATTGCTGGATAAGAGTGAAGAAGATTAGAGCCTTTGCTACATTCAAGCCTTCCTCTCTGTAGTGATATACTGGCATAACTAAACTTGAAGACTTTTATGTTATAGAAAAAACAAAACTACCTATTGCATCAGAAGTGGCTTTTGAAAAGAAAAATTTTCAAGGCTGATTTGTTGTAACTTAAAAAGCAGAAAATACCTGAGGATAAGGAGCAAAGCAAGTGTATGAGCTGCTATGAAAAGCAAAATGAAATCTGAGTTCCCTGATACAGAGATTTCTAACTTGAAAAGAATGTTTTATTTGGAACAAAGGGAACAGAACCAGCATGGTATGGGCATCTCCTGCAGTCAGACATGCATCCATGTCCTGGTGGTGATGTGGGCCAGGTGGAGCTTCCTTACCTGGAACAAACACTTGTGCAGGGTGTTGCTTCAGTAAGGGCCATGTGATTTGGGCACAGTGATCTCCCAGCCTCTGTGAAGTTCATATTGTACCAAGACACGTATTTACCTTCAGCTTGGAGAAAATGGGCCCAGAAAAAACTAACACAATTTCTTGTACTAAGACTAAAGATGCTCACCCAGCAGCTTGTGGTCATGTGTGACCAGCCCATACCTGCTGTGGCAGCCTGAGATTTTAAAGCTGTTTTACTGCTGGGGTCTTTCTGTACAGCAGAACAGGCCTTCCATAAAACACAGAGCAGGTTTTCTGACAGCCACTGTAGGAAATATCACCAGGAAACGTAGCCTGAGGGTCTGAGTACTCTGGGAGATTCTCATATCAATGTTCTTTGTAGAATAAAGCTACTGGTTTTGGCTCTTGACTCTGCTCATGTTCATTAGGCAGATTTTGTGCCTTGAAATGTGTACTGTTGAATCAGAGAAAAGTAAGAAATGTTAATCGGGCAAACCTGTGAGGACTGCAAAAAAAGAAAAAAAAAGTAAAACTGGTAAAAGCAGAAAAACAGTGCTGAGGTGGGGGAGTTTTAGGCTGCTGTTTCTGAGCTGGTCAGGCTCTGGACAGTGAGGAACAGCTGAGAAATGGGATCAGCAGTGAAGCAGCTGGGGATGCCAGTATGGAAATCCCTCTGCAGAGTCCCTGACAGAGGGTGTGCAGGGGTGACAGTGGTTGGAAACATAACTCAGTCCAAGAGGGAGGATTAAAATAAAGTATTTGGAGCTCTGAGCAAGGGAGAAAAACAACCTTTTCCCCTATCTCCTGGGAAACTTGATTTCATTTCCAGCTTTCCATGAATAGCCTGGGAGATTTGACTGTGCTGGAGCTGTCGGGCACGTGGGGCTGATTAGCAGAAAAGTGCAGCTCTGTGTCTGCCCTTGTGGGCTTAACCTCCTTAGCTGGAGTCAGTCTGTGTGGCAGTGTGTTAAGGAGAGGCTGTGCACAGCATCCTTTGGTGGGCTTGCTTTTTCTTGTTGTCCTGCCTTTTTAAATCCACATGAAATGTGGGTAGCAGTCTGTAAGAGGAAACTTTTAAGATTGTGACTTGAACTTCTCAGTAAGTTTATATCTTCACTGTCTGCATCAAGTTGCTTTTCATTGTAGTGGCGGGCACTTGGCTTTTCATAGTGTAAGGAGGCAAGTTACTGGTATTGCTCTGCAGCCCCTCATAGTAAAAGTTCTCTGAATGCTTTACAAGCATCACCACAAACACTGATATATATTAGTTATTTCTAAAGCAAGTGTGTGTTGTGTTGTTCACTTAAATACATCGTGACCTTTATGACAAAATAATTTTTTTGTGGGAGCCCCTTTTGGAGAAGAGCAAATGCATAGTGTTTAACAACAGCTGTTCCTCCTGTCCTTGGAGCTGGGTCCAAAACCAACTTGCTGTGCCAGCAGCCTGCTCTGTGTGCTGGGCCACTGAACACTTCTTTTTCCTCACAGTATTCCTGCATGCCTCTGCAGCTCCTGTTGAATTACTGGGTGAGCCGTTGCCATGTTCTGATGGTCCTCATTCAGCAAAATGTTTTTGAAGCAGCAAGAGCATATATGCTTTCCTTTACTTACTGTGGAAACGCTGCTCTTGAACCTATTTAGATGATCTTTTGGGTCCCTCTGTCTGGAAAAGCAATAATTTTGGGATGAACGGTGGGCAATATGTGGGGTTTGGGTGTTTTTGAACACAGCTCTTTCCATATGTAACTACTCTTAAGCAAATTTAGCCACTGACAGCCTGTGCAAGGTTCAGGAGAAGCAGCCAATGCCCTGGAGATGTCTCTCTCTGGCACAGGAGAGTGGCCTTGCAATGCCCCCAGAGCTTTCCCTAGTGTCTATTTATTGTAATAATACTAACTTTTTATCATTTTATTGATAGCAAGTAAGAATTCAGTCTTTGAAAAAAAAAAAAAAGAAAAATATCTAGAATTCTAGACAGATTCCCTAAAATATTTTTGGTTCAAGGAATATGAAACCTCAAACTGCCACATATTTAACACAGAATACTGGAAAAGGTTAATAAGATTTCAACAGTACAATTTGGGTTTGCTTCATTGCTCAAGTGACCTCGAAGCATACTTACACCAAGTGTTCACCAGACAGCTTTACGAGGTTATCTAGGTAAATGCAAACTGAAAGGCATTAATCAGACCAAGACAGTGAGGAATATATTTATCAGCAGCTCCTGCCTTATTTCAGTAGAGGTTTTCCCAATTTGCCATGCTAATAGACTAGATACTGGTTTCCTTAACAAAGCCAGTTGAGTTGGTATTCTAACTCTTTCCAAGTGAGACAGTGCACATATTCACTATTCCTCTTGGTAGTAATATGGGATCCCGTTTGTACATAAAGTGCAGAGAGATGATTAATTCCAAATTTATGGAGTGGCTGTTTAGTGAGAGAAGCAAAATCAGTGTTCCCTCTAACCAGTGTTTATTATAAATCTGAGTCTCTCAACAGCAGTAACAAAATGCTGGAAGTGCTTCCTGAACAGCACTCTGTTAGCTGTATGTTTTGAGAGAGACATTATACCACATCCCAGTCCATAACTGGGGATAGGTATTCAGTTTATGGAATTTCCTGAATGAATCTCTCTCTGCTTCCAAAGCCACAAGGGTAAAAGTCTTCCCAGAGACACAAATCTGTGCCCTCTAGTGAAGTTTTCTACAAGGGTGCTTATATACTTCAGATGCTGTTGTGTTTGACCAAGGTTTGTGTTGTCCTAGAAGCTGTTTAGGTGTGGAGAATTCCTAAATCCTGCAAGGAAACCTTAGTGATTTGTAGCTGCTGGATAGCAAAAGTCATGGCCAAAACCAGTGCTGGAATGCAGTAGTAAGTGTTTGAGAGCAATAGCACCTCAGGGCTGCCATTAACAAGTAAAAAGGGTCATTAGGTGGCAGATTCACCCTATGCCCTTACATGTAAAGAGAGGCTGTTACAGTGCAAGGTTTTCCTTCTCTGGATTCCACAGGCCAAATTAATTGCTTTTCAGCCACCTCTGTACTATGTATGAGCATGCTCAAGGATCGGATTAATTCCTGGGGCATTGAACAAGTCTGGGTATTTTTTGGAGCAAGCTTATGGAGAGGGAAAAGCTGTGTCTGCCACCTGGTGTACCTCTGGGGACCTGTTGGGTTTGAAACTGTGGGTGTTACCCGCTGGTTTCCTTTGCTTTTTGAAGTGGGCAGTAGTGAATAAGAACTGGCTGCTGTGGCTCTGGGTGTTTAGAGGAATAAAGAATTACAAGGAAAAAGAATGACAAGTCAGAACCTTGCAGACAAACCTGCATTGTTCCTTAAAACCTGGGTACTTATTATAGCTGCTTCTGAGTATGTGCTGCTGTCTGTGTCTCAGAGCACCTCATGTTAGCTACTGAAAATAATGATATTGCAGAAACTGCATTTGTTGTTCTGGCAAACTTCTTGCTGAAAGATGAACAACTATAATTAAGTACTTAAAGGTAGGAGTAAGTCCAATGTTTGTATAGATACATAAAGTATGGTAACTTTCCAAGGAAAAATACTGCTATAATACTGCTGTAATAGCTTGAACAAATTAATATTGACTATGGCTTCTCTAACAACCCTGTAGAGAGCTCACCCAAAACCCTAACTGCAAAAATTGTCAAAGGAATAAGAATTCCATTGTTCTGAAAGTTCACCATTGGACAGGAGGATTTGTAAATGCTGTTCCATAAGCATATATCTTCTCTGGTCTTACAGCTTGAGTCAGTTATTCCCAATGTCTTAGGGAGTATCTGAGTACTTTTCTTTGCATGAGGGTTTCAGTTTTTTTCTGCATATCCTGAAGTCTGACTGAGTTTGAGTGGAAGTTGTGGAGTCTCCCTCCCACATGTTGAAGCTGAGAATAGGTGAAGAAATTGTCACTGCATGCATTAGGAGTCATGCTTGTATCAGAAAGCGTAATTTTTATAGTAATAGAAAGATTTGCATTTGTGTGCAGATGTAGGCTGGAAGGGTTGTGTTTGGGTAAAGTTAATCAGCTGCAGAGAACTTGCTTGAGACCTATTGCCCTTTGCCCTCTGACTCCTGTCTACCTCCTCATCTTTCTCCATGTTATTTCTTTTTCCCTTTGGACTACTTTGATTTCTTTCAAAAACCTTCAGGTGACTTCTTTTAACACTGCTATGAGCAGTGTCCACCTTTTGGAGGGGTTTAAGCCTGGGCATTGAACCTCCTTAGCCTCAGGATAGGAGGCTGCACGTAGGAAAGGAGCTTGCCTCAAGCAGAAACTCTTTCCCTTTGCTTTTTAATTTTCCATTCTTTCAAGAAACGGCATGGACTATCATAACAGCAGATACACCCCATCTCAAATGCATTTTTACCTTGCTTCAAAAAATAAGACAGCTGCTGCTGTCTTTTACTGTCTCAAAGATTATTGAGTAGGTCTGTTGCCTGCTTCATAAAAGAAGAGAGATATCTGCAAAACAACAAGCTGTACTGCTAAAGTAAAAAGAATGTTCACATGGGATGTTTTCCCACTTTTCCTGCTTTTTTTCCTTAAAGTTTTTGTGTGGTTCCTCATTCCTCTCTGCACCCTTTCCAGGGATTCTACCTACAGTAGAATATAGCAGTCATGATTTTTTTTATCCTTCAAAACTCAAAACATTAGGTAACAAACCTCGATAATGGCAGGGTCACTCTAAGATGTCTGACATCCAGATGCCCTTTCTTCCATTAATATTAAGGTATCGCTTTATATATCTTAGTATTAACACTCTTCCAAATTATATTGTGGAATCCTCCAACCCCTGTGGCTGGTGTGGCTAACCGCTTGGTTTCACTGTATGTTGATCTTTGTGCTGCCAACTCTGCTCATATTTGCCTGTGGTATTGAGGCAATCAGGAGTATGACTTGTTTGGAAGAGGGATTGTTCCTGTGCTGAGGTTTATATAGCAATTAGCACAGTGTGACCCAGTCTTCATGCGAGATTTGGGAAAGCAGAACGAGCAAACAACCTTATAGTGGAGAAAATAGCTCATGTTTTTGACACCTGGGGGCCAATCCATATGGGTTTTTAAGTTTGAGTGATACCCTCATTGATTTTACATTGAACACCTTGTTCCTTGGGGGAATTTCAGCAGCTTTCTGCCAAGTTCCTGTTTCTGGATTAATTTAAGCATAATGCTCTGTGCAGTAGTGCTGAAGCCCAGAGAAAACCAGTGGTCTGTAGCTCTCTCTAAGCATGTGCTCCTTCTTTCTGCTGCCACAGATGGATTCCTGTGCAGCTCCTCACACTGAGATACTATGCAAAAAGATCTGCAGCAAAGCAAATGCTCATCAGGGAAAATCCAACTCTTTGCACTGGGTACCTATAACTAGTGTGGTATTCTTGATCACTGCAGAAACTCATTTAATTTCCTCAAAGGCATCCACAGTCACTCAAGACTCTTTGCAAAATGCTTCTTTCCCTTCAGCTTTAGATTTCTTTGAGTTGCGAGAGGTGTTGAGAAGAAGGATGCATCACACAAGGGAGAAAATGTAGCAAAGCTGCAAAAGTACTCAAACATTGTGAATAAAAAATATACTTTAAGAGTATACTTTGTAAGAAGTGAATAGAACATCAAGTGATAGTAAGAGTTCTCAGAGAAAATTGCTAAGTTAAGCCTTTTCTTCACTGACAGGTAAGAGAGGTGAGTTAATAAGTCAAGGCAGGCATAGGAGGGAAAACTTAAGCTCTCAACTTTGCCATTCATAAGGAAATGCTGAATTATGACAGAATTAAAAAATTTTTTTGAGGGAATACAGGGGAAAAAGTGCCACTAATGCCTGGGGCTTTTTTCCAGAGAAAAAGATTATTATTAGTCAGTCGAGAGTACTGATTCATGAAATCCGTTCATGTATCCCCTTCATTTTGTGTTTTTCTCTAAACAATTTAATTAGGAAATTGTTAGATTATGGGTTTTGTTTAGCATATTTAAATTCAGAGTAGTAAAAATGAGAAAAAGTAATCAAAGGTAGCATCTTCATACTTGTATCAGGATGAACAGGGAAGTAGTGTTTTCTGGAATCCTTACTCATTAAAACCATTTTTCATTGGCTCTTGTTTCACGATGTCAAACATTGCATTATAAAAATCTCTCTCTCTAATTAACATCAGACATTAACAACAGCTTGATTGTGGGAGTTTCCTCCTCTTCATGGCTATTCATTAGGGAGAGCTGTCTCCTGACAGTATTAAGGCTATCAGAACTCAGGCTGGCTGGAAGCCTGGGAGGGAAAAACCTTGGTTTCCTTCACTTAAGAGAAAAATTTTGAAATTATTTGTCCAGTGGTTCTGCAGAATGCTTGTCTGGGGCTATGTGCAGACTTCTGTGAGGAAGTGGTAATCAGCTGGGTCAGGTTGGTGTTTGGTGGTGTGGCATCAGGGACTGTGTCCTCTGTGCTGTGATCAGTGACATGCATGGCATGATGTTGCACTGGTGCAGCACTGCACAGCCAGCCTGTCTTTTCATTTTGTGTCACATCAAGGATCCCTGCAATGTTGGACTCTCTGTGCTGTATTATTGGGGGGCTTTTCTGTTGTTTTCTCTTTCAAAATGATCTTCTGGCAGCTCTTATCTGTGTAGGTAAAACATCTCTTACCTCTGCAGAATTTGCTGGCTCTGTGGAGATCCATTATCCTTCAGGGTTGTGTTCATGTTCAAAAATGTTTCCTGTAAAGCCTCCGCTGGCTGTGATTTAATGGGTATTCAGTGCTGCTGTTTTCAAAGAGCCTTCACAATGTGGGAAATGATTTCTTCTCAGCTTGACACATAAGATAAAAAGAACGTTTTTGTGCAGAATGACTTGGACTTTGCCATGTTAATGAATAGCTAATCAAGGTCTGAAAAGTAAAGCCTTGGAACTGCTGCCTAACAGAAGAGGGTTACTAAGTTCTTAAAGAAGGGCTTGGCTAGAAGCTACATACAGTTGGACAGGTTTGTACCCCTGTTAACTTCAGACTAACTTTTATGACACCTAGTGATAACCTATTGGGGCATTAAAAATGAGAATTAAAAATTTAGTGCATGACACCACATGAAAGGTGAATCAGCCACATGATCAAAGAGCAAATTAACAACCATGGCCTGCTGTCAGACTCAAGTAGGCAAAGAAACTGATGCATTGGAAGTATTTCAATGAGCCAGGGCCCAGAATAAGGACTGTCTGCATGTGCTCCAAATGAGGTGATGGGCTGCAGATGTATGAAGCCTGGATAATGCACCACATGAATGAGTGTCCCCTTGGCAAGGCAACCTAGACAGAATGCACTCTATTGGCAATTTTGCTGCTAATGATCTTGAAAAGGCAATTTACAGATAGATGTGATATAAAAGAGAGCAGAAAGGTGGCATTGATGTGAGGTGCCAGAGTAGAAGAAGGGCCCCAATGACATCCCCAAATGTCAGCTCGGGCTGGAAGAAGCTTTGGCGACAGTATTCGAGGAGAGGAGGAGGCTGTGGGGCAAGAGGATGGCTGCAGGCTCTGCCACTGCCAGCAGCAATCCAGCAACTCTGGGCTAGTTGTACAGGGGGAAACGAGGACAGCAGCAGTTCCTTCAGACTGTGCAAGCTTGATAAAAGAAGATTTGCTATTATCCAAACCTAGTATTCAAAACTGCAGGAGGTGAAATTTGATTTTTTTCCCCCTGGTATTAATTCAGTGCAGAGAGGACACTTTGTCAATGTTTTCTTTTCAATCCTGAGCCATAGACACTTTCTCCAGAGAAGTGCTGAGGGAACATTAGCAAAGAGGATGCCATATGGTCTCCTTAGGGATGTAATTCAGTTACAGCGTGCTTTAAATTTAGTCTCAAAGTATGCTGTGTATGCTGCTGGTGTACAAATTACCTTCTACACCAGAGAGGCCATGGTGGGACCCTCCTGGTTATTACTTGCAAAGGTGTTCAAGAAACTGGTGGGACTGCAAGAGGCCAAAGAGGGAAATGTGGGCATGGATGCTGCTGCTGCAGCTTGTGTTGGAGGCCCTGGCTTGCAGCTGGGGTGGATTTGTTTCTGCCCCTACAGGGATAAGGTGTTTTCCCCTGTAACTGTGATGCCACAAGCTCTCAGTGTGAGCAGTCCTGTGGTCAGTCAATGCATCCTCTGAGCCCTTCTGTCTCTCTTCTCAGAGCTCTGTGTTGGTTGATTAACTTCATACAATATTTCTGTTATAATGGGGAATATGGTAGGAAAGTACATGGGCTTTGGTGGACTTGTATCTGACAAGTATACTGCTATACCCTACAGTTATTATCTATGACAAAAACTATTTCTGCTTTGTTTTTCACAAAAATAATATTTTGAGATGCAAAACAAGTGTTACTGGACATAATAATCTGCACTTCAAAAAAAAAACTTAGATGATGAGGAAAAAAAACACTGATGACTGATTACTTCTGTGACTAGGGAAGTTTTATGGTCCTGCTGATCCACATGAGAGATTGTTTCCTAAAGACTGAATGTTGTAAATTCTCTTGTGTGTGTGTGTAGGCACACAAAAACTACACAGAATGTTTCTTCCTGGTGTTCCTGCAAAACTTCCCTGAAGGAGATCATAGGTTTGCCTATGTTTTACCTTTGAACTTCTTTGAAAGGAGGAGGCAACAATATTTTCTTGTTTTCTTTAATTATTTTGTTAATTTGTTTGGGTTTTGTTGTTGTGGGACTTTCTTTTTTTGGTGTGGTTTGTTTTGTTTTCTTTAACAGAACTTTGGCATGGGTGGTTGATTGCCAGAGTTGAACTATTTTAGCAGAAATCTATTTACTTCCCCAAGACTTTCAAGTTTTACTAAACACTGTTGTTTCTCACATGGGGTAACAGAAATGTTTTGGTTTAGTTTTTTTTCTTTTACAGTCTCATTTTATTAAAAATTTTGCTTAGGCTACAAGGAATAACTTGGACAAGGAAAACCTCCTCTGCAATGTCTGAAGTTTTTTCTTCCTTGTTCTGTTTCAGGAAATGATGTATCTGGAACTTTTTCCTGGGTTGCACCAGGCTCTTTCCTCTGCTGAAAGGTAACGTGGTGGTGGTAGAAAGTTGGACATTGCCTGATGTACCACTTGCCCCTTCTCAGTAAGCTGGTTTTGGATCTCAGCTGGCTTCCAGTTTGTATATCAGAATGCAAATTATGCTGCACTTGTAATCAGCAGGATGCTGTGAATAAACTGGTGTATTTGGTTTGGTAAAACAGAAGGAAGAAAATCATAGACAAAGGTAAGAATTAAATGAAAAGGAGTTAAAAATATTTCTACTTTCCAAGTGCTGACATTTTCAATTTTGAGGTAAGATGTGACTTTAAATGAAAATGTTTGATTTAGGCAAATATAGTTATTCATAATTTTTAGAAATGAAAGAACATTTTATTTTTAATTCTCACATTTAAAAAACCCACAATGGGATCTCTTCTCAATTCAGTGAAATACAGAAGAATACAATTGTTCTGTGAATAATTTCAGTTGACCTGATTTCTTTAGTAAGGAGTTGATCAAAATGTTTTGCATATCTGTCTCAGTGAATCAGATCAAGTCAAATATCTTACTGTGCCTAAACACGGATTTAGGATAGTTTTTTTTAACCACACGGTTTTTGATGAAATTCTTTAAATGTTTGTCGTGTTGATATGGTATGTGACCCAGCTTCACCCTATGCCAAGGAAGGAGATCTCCTGGGTTTTTTGAGTGGATTAATTAGTGCACCAGTGATGATTAGTTCTACCACCTCTGGACAGTACAAAGCATTTGCTATTTTTCACATAGGGGAAAAAAAAGAGAAGAAATTGCTGGAAAATAATTTCTGAAATGACTATGATAATGAATCATTAACAGCTTAAATAGCAGTCTCAGGGATACTTGTTCCAACTGGCTTGTAGTAAAATGAATTTTACATTTAAGAGAAGCAATAATGGTGTAAACTGCTGTTATAATGATGTTTTAATGACTGGAACAATCTTACTAGAACTAGTTTGCAAATGTGGTCTAAGCCCAACAGGTGGCTGAATACAGCCTTTAGACTAAAAGTGTTATGCAAAGCTGCTGCATTTAGTTTTTGTCTTTGAGTTAACATTTTAATTTAATCAATAACTATTAGATTCCAAATCTGTTGATTAAAAGTACATTATCACTTCAGGTGAGTTGCATTGTTAGTATAGCCTCCAGTGAGATGATCCCTGCACTTCTGGCTTTGCTCTTGAAAATAAAGTTCTTTTTTTCAGGATCAGTAAAACTTGGCAGAGTTCACTTTGTGGTTTTGTATGTAAGTAGTAGTTCACTTTGGGTTTTGTATGCTGCTGCTCAGCTCTATATGCTGTAGAAGTGTGATTTGCTTGCTGAGAACCCAAGAAGCT
Source organism: Taeniopygia guttata (assembly GCF_048771995.1). Lineage (NCBI taxonomy): Eukaryota > Metazoa > Chordata > Aves > Passeriformes > Estrildidae > Taeniopygia > Taeniopygia guttata. Next base: position 7,131,091 of record NC_133031.1, on the reverse strand, counting down.
GTTTAAATAAGGTGAATTATGTAACAGGTATGCCCAGCTTTTTTAGGTGCTTGCTGTGGTCTTCACATTAACTAGTACAGATACACAATTTAGAAACTGCTAAACAAGCACAGGAGCTATTTACTGTAAAGCTTCTTGCTACTACTATTGTTAACCTTTAATGTGCAGCCTAATCATGTAGATCCATAACAGCAAATTTAGAGGTGAGCAGAACATGAAATGGCATCTACAGTTCTTCATAAGGAAACAGACTAGATATTTATTTAAGCCTTGCTGCCACCAAAGCCTTTTATTTAACTGAGGGGGGGAAAAGTATTAACTAAGTACTGAAATTCTCATTAATGGGCAAGTAAACTAGACCATCTGCAGAGTTTCAGTTCAATAAGCTACTTAACCTCTGCATCTCATTTACATGGTGAGCAGCTGATAAAGTGACTCAGTGTCTCACCAGTTGTGGTTAGAAGGAGTAGGATACTACTTGGAAGCAGTTCTATCTCTTGATCCAGTCATGGAGATATACTGTATGAGTATGTGAAACTGCGAAATCCTATCACAGAAGGGTATCAGTCTGTATAAGCTACAAGTATCTAAATTGTGGGAACATTCCAGGTGCTACTTCTTTGTCCTGCATAATGTATTGAAATAGAATAAAAATACTATCCTTCTATTTTAAGGATAGTAATAGTGTCTGTAGGCAGGGCTATGAAATATGGTTTAATATAATCATCATTGCACCTACTAAACTTGACCTGCTTTTTGAATACTATTGTGAATACTAAAGGAACAAAAAAAAGGCCTAAATTTGGAGCCTGATTCTTGTTTCTCTTCAAATGATAGGAGGTGTTTCAGTTATACATGGCAAACTTGGAGATAATTTTAAGCACTCCAGTGGCTTGCAGTTAGAATTTTATTACCCTGTGCTTAGAAGCGAGAAAGAAAAGGCGTTCAACTGCCTGTAAAAGCATTGTCACCACAAAGTGGTTAAGTACCATTGTGTCTGACCTTATGTTGAAGTCAGTAATGTGCCACACACATCAGTCCTGTGCAGCTACCCATGTGCAGGGTGTTTGCTAATGCACAAGCTGACTCACAGTGTGCTCTCATAGCAAAGAGGCTTTGGCTTGAGGTGGGGACCAGGGGTAGCATGTGGTTTAATGATGAGATGTTATGTCTCTAGTGAAATCTCAGTGCTTTTCTGCATATGAGTAAATAAAATGTCAGTAGAAGGGATATAATCTGTCCCGACTCCCTAAGTCTGGGGGAATTTGGCTCCAGAATTTAGCTGAAATAAATAGTGTTAAGAGTTTAGGTGTGCGGCTCAAGGTATGAAAGGAGATGTGAGACATGAATGTGCTCTGAGAAAATATTTGCAGAAAACTGGTCTGTGAAAGAGAAAGGGGAGGGGGAAGATGTGGGACAGATTAGGGAGGAGGGAGAGCGAAGGTGAGAGAAATGTCTGATTCAACCCCAATTCTTACTTATTTCTTTTATTTAACAGGTGTATTTTCTGCCAGCACTTACAATGACACTATCTGGTTTGCATGTTGTTTAAGGGCTTTTTGTTTATTTATAACTAGCTCAATGAGATGATTAAGATGGTATTTTTAAAGCAAATTCAGTGTCAAGAAGCATTCTTCAGCCCATGTGGTGATAAATCTGGAAACAGAATCTGTGTTTCTCTTGGCTCACATCTGTGGCAGTGGGGTCAGGTCATGCAAAGAAGTTCTTCCCTATACCTACCAGAAAGGAACGTCCAGGGAAGAAGCATAAAACACCTTTTTTGCTGGAAACATAAAAGGTTGGAAAATGCCTTTAAGATCTAGTCAAATTGTTAACCTAGTATGCTGCCTATATTTAACACATTTAAGACCTCTACTAGCTCTTCTTGCGTAGTTTGATTCTGAACAATTTAATAAGGGCAAATAAATTCACCTTATATTTCTATAGTTACAACTGCCTCATGAGGTAAAGAGGAGGGGCTGACACTGATTTCTGCTCTGTGGTGGCCAGTGACAGGACTCCAGGGAATGGCCTGAAGTTGTGTCAGAGAGGTTTAGGTTGGTTATCAGAAAAAGGTTCTTCCCCCAGAGGGTGGTTGGGCACTGGAACAGGGTCCCCAAGGAAGGGGTCATGGCACCAAGCGTGACAGAGATCAGGAAGTGTTTGAACAATGCTCTCAATCACATGAAGTGACTCTTGGGGATGGTGCTGTGCACGGCCAGGAGTTGGATGTGATAACCCTTGTGAGTCCCTTCCAATTGAGCATATTCTGTGAGTGCTGGGTGTGTTACAGCTGTTAAAAGGGAGATTGCTGAGCTGATGCTCCCCTGTCCAGCCTGGCAAAGGTTCATAGTGAGACTTCTGCTGTCAAACCAGGGAACACGTGGGTTTTCAGCCTGTGCATTTGCTGAAATTTTTGTTTCTCTGCCTCAGACTGAAGCAAAACTGTTTCTACCTGCTGATGCTGTTAAGCATACATCAGAACTGCAGTCTCCCAGTCAAACCCCTCCTGCACTACTCTTGCAGACAGGATAAGGCATAAAACCTCTGCCATAAGCCCTTTAGTAGCTGCTTCTTTCAAGAGAGGTTTAAATGCCTGACTTTCTCCCTTCCATGGTTTCATTTGTATTGTGTGCTGGAGTTTTCTTAGGGTGCTTCTGCTTGGTGATGCTAGTTACTGGTTTTGGAGACAACTGGAGAAATCCATAGAGGCAAAAATAGATGCTGTCTTTTGTCTTCTTTCCAGAATCAGCTGCTCCTGAGTCCTTTTGTGATAAATGTTTGCCCTGTTCTGCTTCTTCATCACCTCCCTTTGCTCAGGAAGCCTAACCCCCTCCCCGGACCACCCTGGCCTTAATTTTTAAAAGTTTCACTTCTTCCCTGACTTGGGTTTTCTTCACAGCAGTAGAAGTGGGTTATCTCTGTCCCTATCCACAAGGACACTGAACAGATTATTCCTTGCCTTTATGCAGCAACCTTTTTTATAGTCAGTCCTTTTGTTCCTCTTTCATCTCCTTTTCTTGGAGCTAAGCAATGCCAAATTATTCAATCTCTACACCTATGTGATCTTTTAAACACCTCCAAAGGGGAAAAGTACATTTCAGTTGAAATATTTCAAATAATATTTCATGTATAGTTTATTAAAAAGAAAGTTCTGTACAAACTTATCTTTGCATAGTGGCATTTTTTCAATTACACTTGCAGGGAAGATTTATCTGCAGTATTTTTGTATGTGTTTTTTATTTAGCATAAAATTGGAAAATGATTTGAAGCTTCATGGACAGATACACTTTGAAAATGCATTATGGAAACTTATAACTCAGGTGGTATTAAATCCACTTATCCACCAGGTAGTCCAAAGAACTGGGACAGCCATCAGCCACTTCTGCAGTGCTTGCTTTATCCTGCATTTCAAATTACTTTTTTAAAAACTGGCTTATTAACACAACCCATAAAACCTCTGACTTTGGCAAGGGGTAGTGATCTTCCTAAAAATATTTTGCCTTGTTGTGCTGCAGGAGTAGGAACTTGCCATGAAGTTTAGAGCTGTTTGGAATAAGGGTTTGGAGAGGGGGGGGACAGAAGTTTTAGTTAGTCTTAGAGAAATACCTCAAATACATGCAGGGAAAGTGTTGAAGAGATGCTCTTTTTAGTCTCCACTGCCTTTGGTCCTCCATCTGTGAGTCACAGAGGGACTCCCACCCCTCCTGCTGTTGTGACTGGAGTCACACACCTGAATTTCTGCCAGTGCTGCTTCCATAAGTAATCCCTAATTAGGTAATGCTTGATTTGATTATTTTTTTGATAATGAAATACTTCATTCTGCCCTCATGAATGGAATTGTCTCTTGCAGTTCCATTATACGGCTTTATTCAAATAACTTGCGTTATCTGGAAGCCCAGAAATTGTGGGATTTTTCTACCTCATTTCTCAAACCCTTTATTATCAATGCCTTAATTCTCAGACCATTCCGATATTAATTATAAATGCATTTGGAAAGGCTAATTTTCAGAAATAATGAGATTTTCTTCATTTATAGCTGTGTCCAGGAGATTGTGTAGTAATAATGCTTCCTGCTGCAATGAAACATTCTTTAGGATGTTTTGAGGGCCTTTGTGGCTGAGGGTTAAAATTAAAGATGCCAAGTCAAACTACATTTAGTAGTTTTTAGCAGTATACAGAAGAGGTCCTTGCAGTTTGGGAAACCAGTTTTTTCAAAGCCTTTTTTCGTTAGCTCATAAGATGGACCAGTTTGATTTTTATTTATGCCTCAACATGTGTTATATGTGGGCTGAGAAATCAGGGGGTTGTACAGGTGATGAAGGTGTGAGACACAACCGCTCACTTGAAAATTTAGAAGATTTATTAAACCTCATCAAAGGACTGAATAAGGAAGAAGTGGCAGTGTTGGGAGCACTGCCGGCTGCCAGAAGCTCACCCATAAAGTGGCTGCTCCACCCTGGGGTTGCATCAGCCAACCCTGGCCCCACCCAAAATCTCCCAGTCAACTCTTCTTTGCTGTCCATTGGTGGACAGGGCCAGCAGGACCAGGGCAGTGACTGTCCCCCTGCACTGGCACTGCTGAGGTCACACCTGGAATGCTGCATCAGTTCTGGGCCCCTCACTCTAAAAAGGACATTGAGGTTCTGGAGTGTGTCCAGTGAAGCACAACAAAGCTCTGGAAGGGTCTGGAAGACAGTCTGGTGGATGGCTGAGGGAGCTGGGTAGTCTGGAGGAGAGGAGGCTCAGGGGGCACCTCATCACTCTCCAAACTCCCTGACAGGAGGGTGCAGTGAGGTGGGGCTGTCTCTGCTGCTGTGCCTTCAGTGACAGGAGCAGAGGAAATGGCCTCGGTGAGACAGGGATGATTCACATTACATACAAAAACCCCAATTTTCTCTGGGTTGTCAGGCATTGGAAGGGGCTGCCCAGGGAAGTGGTGGAGTCACCACTCCTGGAGGTGTCAAAGAGGTGTAGGTGGTATCTCAATCTGTTGCTGGATGATGTAGTTTAGTGGTCCCTTGGGGAGTTAATGTAGTCTGCTGTACTCACTGAGATGAGGATGCTGATATTTATTTATTTATTTATTTATTTTACTACAGAGAGCTTGGTTGCAATCAGCTAACTGTGTTGACTTGTGTCTGGAGGCTATCAGGATTATGGTCTGGCCAACCAGCCAGCTATAAACAGGTGTTAGTATGTGATACCTTGAACTGCATTAAGTTTCTGTACTACTTCTTACAGGTATTTCTTAAAATTTGGGTTCTCCATAACAGCAGGGGTTTTTTTTTTTAATGTATTTGTGATAATATTTCTGCAGTATCTAGAGTGCATTGGAAAGGAATTTCAGAATACTGGGACATTTCTGTTTCTTTAATTATGATAGCAAAAGTAAATGAAGAAAAATCCTATATAAGGTAGCAGCTATCTGGAGAGTGTTAGAAAGGACGCTGGGTACCACTGAGTACCATGTTAAGAAGCATGTACTAGTGTTTGGCTACTTGCTTATGATATTGCCTGCATTAAAGTGGATTTTAATGTTCTCTGTGAAAGAAGTCTGCACTGTATTATGGAGAGGCAATGTTAGGACAAGTTACTAATTTTTCTTTGTGGCAATGTGTAGATATAAAAGTATGCAATGTAGTTTCCTCAAAATCCATTGAAATATAGAAGGCTGATTTACAGGTTTAGGTCAAATATTTGAGCTGGGTCCTAGTATTTCTTACTTGGCAAGTTTATCTGCACAGAGAAAAAAGAAAAAAATTGCAAGTTTCTGAATGTGGTACAAAAATCAGTTCAAAATAGTCTTCTGGTTTCTTCAGCTATACTTAAAATAAGTCTTACTCTATTGCATGTTACTGTGCTCTGTGAAAAGAGCTGGGACAGGATTTCTGTGGTCCCCTCTGTTCTATCCCTGTTTTCTAGAAGAGGTGTGTTACCTTGGGCTGTCTATGTCACCTTCATGCCAGTGATACATTCTTAACCAGGCTTTGTGGTTCTAAGGATAACTGCAGGGGCTTTTAAATCTCCTGTGTTTCCTGGAGCGTGGAATGTGTTATGCTCATGGCTGTACCTACTGAGATGGGAAATATTTCTGTATATTCTCTGACTGCAGCCTTCAAGTGCTAAAAATAAAAAGGTAACTGGATAACAAATAATTCTAAAAAATTAAAGATAACTCATAAAAACCCAACCCTGAACCCATAATATTCATGAACAGCTGTCAAAAAGTATAAAAAATTATAAATGAAAAAAAAAAAATTCAGCTCTTTAAAATCTGTTTTCCTGATAGTCCTATTTGAGTGCTGCTGTATCTTTTCTTCCTGGATTAATTTAGTATTTCTGTAAGGTTTAAAGAATCCTGTGGAAAATAAATACATTTTTAATAATATCTCACCATAGTTCTGTTTAAGAAATAATTATATCGAATAGTCTTTCCATAATAAATTATTTTTCCAGAAATTAAATGTAGGTGGGATGGAAAGAGAGACTTTAGTAAGTCTTGCTTTTCTTGCACTGGTTTGTTGTAGGTCATTGTTGGGGTTTAGGATTTGTTCTTTTGTTTCTTTCTCTCATGGAATTTTGTCTCATCTGTCACTAAGGAATCATAACAAAACAGCACTAATGAGAGATAAAAGAAGTGGCCAAGCTCAGGGGATGGAGGGCATCTGGCTGAATTTCTCTTATCTGTGAGTTACTTGTGGAGGGGTGGAAATGTTTTTATCAGCTCTGTAATAGTTGGCTTTTTCTCTAAGTATGTGCTTTTGCAGGTTATTATAAACTGTAATTGCTTGTAGGTTTAAATTCAAAGTTAGAATGATTCAGGGGGGAAGAGGGTCATATTCTATAATGATTCAGAGGGAAGGGGGTCATATTCTCCATCCCAAAGGAGGTTCCTGCCTTCCTTGACAGACACCTGTCTTTGAAACTTAGAGAGTCCTAAATAAGCTGCAAAAGGTATGAATGCTGCCAGGGTTTGGGATGAGAGCTCTTGGATGACTTGAAAGTGTAAAGATTGGAACTGAACTTGGGTCTCAACTCAGTGGAATGGGCAGAAGCTAAACCCAAATGTACGTATGTCAAAGGCCAGTTGGAGAGGGCCTTGGCAGCTTGGGATTGCAGCCAAACTAGCATTCAAACACCTGCTTGGGAAAGGGAGTTTTATTATACTTGTAGATTTTGTATGTTATTTCCTGGCACCAGTAATACCTGTGTCTGTGCAGCTTGAACAGCTGTGCTCAGTGTACAAATTTTCTGTGTGGGGAACAAAAGAAAAAGGAAGACACAGTGATGAAGAATTAAAATGTAAAAAGCACTGATTATCTCTCCAAATAGATTAATGTCTACTCTGTGTTGGGCTTTTCCCTGTATTTTGGGGAAATTGTCCTCTGATGTTAAAAGCACTTCTTGTAGCATTAACTATCAAGATATTTATGAACAGAAAAATCCCACACCACCTTCTTCACTTTGGTACAGATTAAGTACGTGAAACTTAATTTACTGTTTACTTTGTTACAATATAGACAGGCAGATTAATAATTTGATTTGATACCTCTGACAATATGCTTCTTTTTTTTTTGCTGCTTGAATTTCAGCATTTTATTATAACACTGAAGTCCTTAATATTACCCTATTTTTCAAGGAGTTCTTTTGAGTTTTTCAAATCCCTTAAATACCTATCAAATGTCCCCATCATGAAAACAGAATGCAATACCATCTTTAGCAGAAAATACCATTATGTGTTGTAATGTTGGATTTTTTCCACTGAAGAAAATCACTGTTTTTGTGCTTTTAAACATTCTGTTAAGTAACTGACTTCAGGATCTTCCTCTGTTTTCCCTCGCTTTCACTGATAGGTGTAATCAGGAGCCCTTTGCCAGGTTTCCCAGTGACTGTATGTGACAAACCTGTTTTTATTAGCCACATGGAGGGGGTAAATCCAGCTCGGGGTGATGAGTACTGCTTTCCTATGGAAAACTTGCAGTTAAATTTGTAATAGATGAAAATGTGTGTGCAGGTTTGAAAAAGGCAAGATGTCATGTTTTCTTCTTCCTTCCTCTATTTTTTCTGTTACCAGAATATTTTCCCTTTATTTGCCTGGCTAACCAGCTTTATACTATAGTAACTGAACATTTTATGTACATTTTTTCTTTCAAAGTTCATTTGAACATAACTACAGATAAAATAGATTTTTCTCAGGTTTTATCTGCAGGAAGAGAAATTTTGTGGAAATCCATACAAGCAGTAGTCCATTCTGCCTGTGCAGATGTAGGCCAGAGTCTCATTTCAGTGTCCCACTGTCCATGTGGGTTTGCAGAAGCTGTTTGAAAAGAGGAGCTGCTAATATCCTAGGTGTCTCGCTGTATCATTTATCTTAGTTGAGCCAGAGTTACCAGCAATGGGAGGAAATATGCATTTGCCCTGATGATGTAAAATTTGATGTTAAGCATGTTTTGGGGATCTTCTGATACTAAGGTAAAGTCATGTGTTGTGTCCCCTTCCCACCTCCCCCTTCCCCCCAGTCTCACACTGATTGTTTTCCTTTTTATGAACTGATTGCCGCTTAGATAATACCAAATCAAATTGAACTGTGGATTATGGAAGATTTTAGACTGAAAGGACTTCACAGTTTCAGCTGTGAGTCTCTGGATGTTCTTGTACTTTGATAATAAGGAAGTGTCCTTTAAACACACAAATCCCTAGGCTACCTGCTGCTCTTGCTAAAGACCCTGCAAACTGGGAACCCAAAAACCTAGGAAACTGCTTGTCCTCAAAATACCAGACTCCCACACTGGGGGCTTAGAATTTAATTGAAAAACCTAGGCACAGCACCATGAGCAGATGAAGAGCAATGTGGTATAGGTAAGCAAGGAACAGTCTGTAAGGAAATACTTTTCTCTATCTCTGGCTGAGATGTGGCCCCTCACTTCAAAGGAAGTTTTGGGTGATCTGTCAGTGGGAACTGAAGTGTGAAAATCAAGTCAGTTTGAAGGGGAGTCCTATGTCAGAACGGTTTTTTCTTACATCTCTATTGGACAAGCACATCCTGTTTTTGCCAACCTCTGCTGGTAAAAGTGCTCCTTTGTGTGTCTCTGGAACTGCTCATGTTTGCACCTTACACTTCTGCTGTGTTCTCTTCATTCTGTGTGATATTAGTCTTATGTAGCATGTCTGAAATCAAGCTGGGCACGTGCTGTATGTAACTCTTCCAGCCAGGAGTTTCTAAGCCTTCCACTGCATTGCCTTAAATAATTTATAATGTTATCTTTCTTGCAGGTCTTTAGCCCTTAGCCACTGAGCCTTGGTGTGTTGACCCACATATAAATGACCTGTTAGCTGAGCTGGGTGTTTGATAACCTGAAAAAATGACACGCTGCTCTTGGAGCTTGCACTGCAGAGCCTACACTCCATAGCCATCGGCTGTAACAATTCACAGCACAAGGGGATTGCCACAGCCCAGAGCCTGCAACACGAGTAAGTGCTCGAGTGAGCATTGTATTCAGCATTAGCTTTTTGCCCTGAGCAATGCTGTCTTTTGTGTATTCGCTGTCAAGTCCTACATATGTAAATGTCCTCCATTTAGAATACAAATAACTTAAGGGTGGCTGTGGTGGCTCACACTGAAAGTCTGCCTAGCCTCATGTCCTGCCTCTGCTGGTGATCAAAGGAGCTTGTGGACTTATACGATTACAGAAAGTTTTGAGTTCCTGCTGGCAGGTGCTGTAGTTCTTTGGTAGCAGGAGAATCTTTCACTTTTGAGAGAACTGAGTTGTTATCTGTATATTTTTTTTTTTTTTTGAGTGGAAAAGGAGTTGAGAGTATACAAAATTATGAGACCAGGAGAGTTGCTCTTGCCTACAAAATCCATTTCAGCTTTCTCATGAGAGTGCTTCCATTAATCCCACAATCTTGTCTTTGCATATGTGCCTTGCTCTGTATTACAGTTTAGCTATCTTGGACTTTGAATTGTTAAAAAAAGTAAGGTATTGGATATACGTAAGACTGAAAACTAGGACAGTCTCCTATGCCCCGTGAGATAAAAATTATATAATGTTCCCCCCTGCCAATCCCACACCTTTCTCAGCAGAATGATCCTTCTCACAAACTAGAGAGGGGAAAGAGCTGTCTTGTCAATTTGTTCTGTAGGTTGGTGTTATTGCTGGGTTACTTCTTTGAGGAGTGGTCCCTGAGTGCTTTCACACCAGTAGCTCTCAGCACCCATTGTTTCATCCTAAAGAGGGAGAAGCAGAGCAATGTATTTATAGTCACTTCACATCCCTCAATTTTGAGAGGCTCTCATTTCCTTGATTTCAGTTGGCTTTGTGTCAGGTTGATGTGTTACTGCTGAATGTTATATCTGTCAGTGCATCTGATACATGATAGGTACTCTATATATATGGATTAATTTTGTATATGTTTTAATCTTGTCTAAGCATTATAGGTGTTATAAATTAGTATCCTTGGGCCAAAGTTGAATTGAAGACTGATGGTTACTAGTGGAACTGTGCTGGCATGGATAAGTCTACCAAACCTTTGATCTTGGACTGTTTTAAAAGCCTGTGATTAAACTACAGTTTTTTTAATTGCCATCTCTCTAAATATTGTTTTTGCATACTGCTGGAAGTGTAACAAGAATGATCATCCTTGTGCTTGTTATGGTAAACCAGAGTGTATTACAAACACAGCTCAGACAGAATTTAGCCACCCAGGGATGTGCATTTTCTCAGTCTCCCACAGTTTGGCCTGTCTGGTCTCTTTGAAGTGACAATTATTTCTTGGTATCCACTTCTTCAGAAGTTTAAATTGCTTTTATTGTTGAAGACCTGGCTATAGGATGATGTCTTTTGCTTGAGAAATGTAAGAGCCCGGTGAACTCTCCTCCCCTCAAGGAATGTGGGAGGACTCTCTGGGAGCTGCAGTTTTGCAAAGTTGCTCTAAACAGCAAACATTCTAGGGCCACATAAGAGGAATTGGGTACTTTCATTTTAGTTCAGTGCTTTGGAGAAAGCATTTCAAATTATACTGGGAATGATGACCATGTCCACAGACAAATATTGTATTAAGTATCACTCTTTTGGAGCTCCTTCAATTCCTTTTTGCAGACTGTTATGCTGAAGTCTACATTCTTGAATGCTGGGATACAGTGTGAGTGAACTTCTGCATACAAAAGTTGAATAATTGTGTAAGCTACTCTTTCTATAAAGAATTCAGTCAGCATTTCACCTCTCATATAAAATTTTGGTCTTCTTGATGTGGATTGCTATGGCTGAACACCATATTGTACTAGTAATGAAGGTGGAATCTGGTAAGGACAAAGTTGCATAAAAGGCTGGCAAAAAGGCTGCTGTTTTTTTTTTGTTTTTTTGTTTTTTGGTCTATGTCTCTGTTTTTTTAAATATAACATTTCAGTATCAGTAATGTAGAATATCTCTATTTGGCAAAAAAGGAGAAACGTTTGTCTTATCCATGCCCTCTAATTCCCTGTGAATCCTTAGAACTGAAGTTGCCTTTAGTTGTATCCCGAAGACCCTGGAGGGGTAGAGACTATACATCTTTATCAATAGATAAATCCTCACCAAATTTGCATTATTTTAAAGAATAGTTCATATTGAAGTGGGCCTTGGTATGGGAAATGATCTTTTGCGTGTGGTTTTTGATATGACCTCAAAGTAAATTTCCCAGTTTCTTCCATCATCTCATATGCATGATGCCAAGCTCTGGATCTGTTTTGATTTACCAGATGCTGAATAGCAAAGCATTTCAGCTCTTCTCTTGCAAGTGATGATTCTGGTAAAACTAGGACTGTATTAAAAATACATATTATTTAATATGGTATCTTTAAAAAGTATTTGCTGTTTTCAGCTTTTGAATTTTTCAAGTCTTCATCTGTCTATTAAGGCTTGCTGGGTAATTTTAGTGTTTTTTCAATTTTTTCCATTTTCTATTATTTCCTTCAGGCCTAGTAGTAAAATGAAGTTACTGTCACAGTATAAGGTTGGGTTCTTACACTGGTTTCATACAATGTAAGTGTAATCCATCCTGTTGATAAAAGTAACTTTTTTAGCCACAGCAAACTGCAGTATTGCTTTTGAACAGGTCAACTGTAGAAGTGATAGTCCTATGATAAAACCAGAAGTATTGAGCAGTGCATTTTCTCCTGTTTCATAAAGGTGGGTACCTCTAACTCTCTGTTTGTGCCTTGGGAAGACCTTTACTCATCTGAGGTATGGAAACTTCTTTGGGAACACTCTCATGACTAAAGGAAATAATTTGCCATGAATATTTTGGGCTTTTTATATAATTTTGATATAGAGAGGAAAGAGGAAGCAGCACAGCAAAAAGGCTTGAACTGCACATAGCCTCTGAGAATCTCACTGCAGGTTTAGAAATTTTTTACAGGAGAGGGAGGACAGCATAATGGAATGATCATTGTCCCTCCTGGCTAAAACTTTTGAGTTTCAGATACTGCTGTCAATAACTGCTCCATTTGGGTTAGATTGTAAAGAAGCAGGCAATTTCTACAGAAAACAAACTGTAAAACTGTGTCATGAAATAATTTTAACTCCTAAATGATTTATGTTTAGGTGTGCTATTTTTTTCTTTTTTCTTTCTTTTAAATGCAGAAAACTGAAGAAAGCCATTTTTTAAACTTAAGAAGCTCAGCATTTGTCTTGCAGCTGCAGGCTTCTTTTGCCACAGTCACAAGTGTGCTAGTGTTTAATGTTTTCCAAATCAATAACAGATACATAGAAATTTGCAGTTTATTAAATCAAATGGGTCAGGTGGGTTGGTTCTTGTGGTTTCATATAGAAATTTTGCAGAGCAAGGTAGGTTATATTGAGAGGAGATGAATATTTGACTACAATAGATTGGAGGGTGAGGGGTTATCTGGCCAGTTAGCAGAGGAAAGGGCTGTGTCCTTGGTCAGGACTAGATGCCTTTCCTGGGCTCCCATCAGTCTGGGAGATCGCTGTGGGCTGAAGAAGCACTTGAAAATACGTGCATTGTAAAACTGTTCTTGTCACCAGGGGTGGCACTGCTGTCCCATTCCCAGTGGCCTAAATGGAAATCCAGAAATCTTGCATCAGAAATTGTTCAACACTGCACTTGTGTGCTTCAGCAAAGAGGGAAAGGAATCAATCAAGCCATGGGCTTGTTGAGCCCCAGCACAGCACTTCATCCACTGGAGGTTAAACCTGTGAGCATTGGTTAATGCTGTTTTAGCACTTCATTTGCAAACTTTCTTCTCTATCTGCAGCTTCCTCAAACATCTAAATAGGAGATTTGTGATGTTTAAAGTACCTGTGTCTGTGTGTCCTAATTCAATGTCTGACTTCTGGAGTCAGCAGATATATTGGTGGTACTCAATGTAGCAGCTCTATAGCAGCTGAAAGGCTTTGAAGCTTTTAATACATGTTGAAAATGTTGTATTTAATCCTGACGATATTTATAGCAATTGGTTCTGTGGCAGCAAAAATCAAGTCCCATTGTGTGGCACCAGTAATCTGAGAGTGTGATCCCATTATTAGTGGAAGTTTAGGCTGATTGCCTACCAGATCCAGCTTCGGTGGGTGTCTGCCCTTTGAAGATGGGGCAAATGCTAATGAGACCAGTTATTCTGTGCCTCACAGGCACAATTGCAATTGGATTGAATAATGCCATTACACTACTGGATTTCCTGTGGATTATGCAAAGAGATAAACGGTGTACAAGCTACATCGTTATTGATTCATGCACCATTTGCCTCTTAGCTCACTCAGAGGAACACAGTTACTGCTGTTACAATTCATTTAAAAGAATTGCAACTTTTCAGCAGTGCAAACAGCCATTGTGTCTGAATCTATATTCTTCCTAAGCCAAACCTTAATGTACTGGTTTATATTGTCCTGATTGCGACCAAACCAAACTTAAGAGGGTTATAAAACTATTTATTTCCCATTATTTGTTCTCCCTCTGCTGCCCTACAAAACTACAGAGCATTTTCCAAACTCAAAGCATAGCATAAGCATTTCCATCATTTATATTATACATTATTTTAATGATTGTGTAAATGATTGTATTGAATGCAGTGTGTTGCTGAATTCAAGCTAAAGATGGGATTTAGGCTCTGTGCAGACATTTGTGATTTCCAGCACAGCAAACAGGTAGAAATTTCTGGATGCCAACACATTTGCGTGGAAGTATAAGTTTAAGCAAATGTCACAAACTTTGTTGGGCCAAAGAGTTTGATTAGAAATACTGGCTATCACATATTTTAGTGACTTTAAATGGTAGCAAGTATTTAAACTGAGAAAGCCTAGGTGAAAGGATTTGGTAGTGCAGTTCTCTGGGTACATGCAAGGAGGAACACTGAGGGTAGCCCTGGAGAAGTGCCAGCTTGTGTGCTGGGCTGTCGAGTGCTCTCAGCATTTGTCTTGCCCTAGTTTTGCTGGAGCTGACTAAATACATGTTGTTGCCTTAAAATGAAGGGAGAAGGATGCTTAAAAAAATCCTGTTTGTTGCTGTTGGTTAAGCTGAATAAGTAATGGTCTCTTCTGGAGTAACTTAGAGGATGTCTGAAGTGCCATAGTATTACTTTGTGTATTAAGAATGTCATGATAACAGGTTTGTTCTTGAAGTCTATGTTTTCACTGATGAAGTAATTCAAGGGTTATTTGTATCCTATATTGTGCATCTGTGAGGGCTGCTCTCATTGGGAAAGCATATCCATGTCCTGGAGCAAGAGGAGTCTGGTCAGCAGGAGCTGTGAGTGGTCTTTCTTGTAATTACAGGTTTTCCAAAAGGATCTGCACTGGAGGTGGTTTATTTAAGCTACCTTTTTTGTGTTGGGTCCAAATGGCACTATAGAAATTGAAAAAGAATCACTTTGGGACCAGCCACAGGAGCTTTCCTTCAGACTGCAGCAACATTAGCAGAGATGAGCCTCAGAGGTATCTTTCAGCATTAATGTCAAACTTAATCCTTGAGGGAACGCTGGGCTGCAGATCATACTGCATGAGATTTTGAGAGCAAATTTTCCTCTCAGAATATGAGTCATACTTGAAAATATGTTTTCTAATCAAGGAGAGAAACAGTTTTGTTCAGAAATGTTGTTCTTCTCAAATAGCAGCCATCAGGGAGAGTTTGTTTTATGCTACAGTAATTTCTCTGCTGTATTTTGTTCATGTTCATTTACCCTCTTGAAAGAAATTTTTAAGGTGACTCATCATAGTAATAAGGATTATGCAAGCAGGAGCTTTCTCTTCCTTGCAACTTGGCATGTTTATCATCTTTAGTGGGGTTTCTCTGACAGAAATGAGGGAAAAGCTGCCCTCTATGTGAGCAGTGATGCTGCTGGAGGAGCCACAACAGGGCTGGGTCACCAGGGGTTTGGTCTCCTGAAGCTCTTTGGTCCTAGTGTCATTGAAAGAAAAGGGTGGATGGCTTTTCATCTTTTTATTTATCTTATTTTAAATAAATAAAGGGTGTAAAAGGCTAAAACAAACTCAGTGCATGGTTTCTGTTTTGGCTGAGGGTCCTTCCCAGTAAAACTGAGCGTTAAAAGGCAGGATATGCAGAGATGCTCTGCATTGCTAGAGGGTAGTGGAATTTCACCAGGGACTTTGAAAGGAGTAGAGTTGGGATTAGGCTAAGAGTTTGGCTCCATTTTGACACACCCAGATGCCTGATTTTTATTATTTATAGTCAACAAAAAAGCCATCTACGAAACTGTTTTCTCAGAATATTTTTTTTGACAAGATAGTATTTTATGAGGAAAAAAAACCTCTATAAAACTTTCATGAGTTTTACAGTCTGCCAAACCTGTAGCCTCATTTTTGGCTTTGTTTTACCCTTGCTGATATTTTAAGATGCTGAGCACAGTTACAAGTCTGTATATCTTCACAGATTTGAAAACCAGCTAAGTCCAAACCAAATTAACTGGAACTGTTTCCCCACAGCCTTCTCCCAGCCCTTGTCCTGTCAGGTCAGTCTCCATCAGCCCTTTTCCTAGGCAGATAAAATGATGTAATTTATAAATCCAAACAGTTTATGCTTTAACTTAGGGGTCTACAGAGGGCTTCATTCTAGAGTATCTTGGAATTCAGCTGATACATAGAGTATTTGTATATATTAATGTATTTATGTCCATATGAAATACATATATATGTATGAAATGAACAGTTCTTACTCAGTGAAAGCTAAGTAAATATTGTCTGAGCCCTATCTCCACCGAAGGAGTACAGGGATAACTGTGCAGGCTATGGGGAAAGCTGTTGCAGCAGTAGAAGGTGTACAAAGAGTGGTTTAGCTTTTTGGGGATGGCTTTAGGAGAGGAATGAGGGCAAGAAAACTGAAAGCTGCTTTTGATTTTAGTTACGAGTCTAACTCCTCTGAAGCAGAGTGACGTTTCCTCTAAACAGTGCCAAGAAAGAGCTATTCTGTGGATTAGCTGAGCAGGAGAAATTACACCTGCAGTGGTGCCACTCCCCGTGTTAGCTGCACAGACAGCTCAGTGTGTGAGCTGGGAGGGGCAAGGCTCACGTAAAGAAGTTTTTGCAGTGTTGAATGCTAAGGTTCATGGTGCCAGCAGAACGCTTGGGTGGTGTCTCTGAGGCACGCTGTGTGCTGCCAGCTGTGAGCGTTTGAGCGATGAGCCAGGCATGTGGCACCCTAGCCCTGGCCCTCTTGGGTTACAGATTTTAAGAGAGCAGGTTCTGTGTACCTGGAGCCTGTTCTGTACCAGTGCTCCCCTGCCTGCCTGTGGGTGCTGCTCTGCTCCCTGGGTGTGTGGCAGCAGCTCTGATCTGTAGTGCTCAGGTGTCTGCTCCCTGTCCGACCCTGTGTGGCCTTTAGTGGATGCTAATGAAATGGCTGCAGACACCTCTGTCCAAGTGACTTTTTTTTTTTTTTAATTCTGAGCTGTGAAATACTGTCTGGGCCACATTTATTTCTGTCAGCATGTTATTCTTGTGTAAAGATTGATGACTACTCCCACATCTCCCACTTTCAGTGTACTAACAGGTCCTCCTGTGAAACTGCAGGTAGTGCCTAGGGGGAGCCAAGCAAGTAAATGCAAGAGTGTTTTATTTCCAAAGATTGTTTTACAAGCTCTGATGGTTGTTAATAAAGAGCTTTCAATTGTTCTGGAGCATTGCTCCTCCTGGTGACTGACAGCATTTGCTCTTCCTTCCATTTTGTTTCTTTATGTTCATAATTGTGTCCCGTTCCTGTTCATTTGAGGAAGTTTGGGAGGCAGCAGAATGTGGTGAACAGCAGTCACAGCCATGAGATGGCATGAGGAGCCTGCAAGGACTGAGAAGACTCTAAGCTGCTCAGCAGGTCACTGAACTCAAGGATGGCAGCACAGACCTGGCTAGAGGGTTGCAGGCATCAAGGGTTGCATATACACCTTGTTTCTGGTTTGTCTTCACTGACTGCTTTGTGGTTTTGCTGTTTAAAAAATGAAGTTATTTTTTCGTTCAAAAGAAATCACAGTGAGCAGGTCATTGTAAGGAGATACTTTAAGGATAGACATCTAAAAGCCTGGAAACAAGTCAGGATCCTTCTACAGTATTTTCTTCTTCTTGTGTTTACAGATGGCTCTTGGGATGCACTGATTAGAGACCAATTTAAGCCTCCTGAGTAATTCTTTTATTGGCTTGGGAAAGAAATGATCTGTATGCAATTGGTAGCATGCTAGTACAAACTGCAGTAATTGCACCCAAGTGTTATCTTGGAATGATGTAAAAAGGCTGTGAAAGTGAGAGGCTAGTGTAGCATTGCAGCATGTCTGGATGCTAATTCTCAATTAGATATGTATGCTCTGAGTCCTGAAAGTTATGTAGAGCATTTAAAAAATGTACTTTCTTGGTCATTCATATTATGCAAATTTTATCTTGAATAATTGATCAGGAAAAAAAATCACTTCGAAGGTTCTATTTTAAAACTATAGAGATAAGAGAAATTTATTTGTTGTGAGGCTGAAAAGCATCAACATGCAAAGTTAACAGACAACATGAGGTGCCTTTCCTGAAGGTGGTGTTAGCATGAAAGTCTGATACACCCCAGGGTTAATTGCTCTTGATTTACCATTCAGATCAGCTCAGGGTGATGGACTGGGTGGGCTTTTTGATCTCCTCTAATCCCATCTGTGATACAATCTCAACCCACAGAGGAGGGGGTGTTTCTTAAAACTGCCTCTGTTATCAGTGGGGTCACATTTCCAAATGAGGGCCCATGGTGTGAGGCGCTTTCTGCACATGATATTTGAGGAAACCTTCCTCCTATCTTACAAGCAGTGGAAATGAGAGATTCTGCTAGCCTTGGCAGCAAATGCAAACCATGTTCTGCCAAGAAATAGCCTTTGGCTGTTTATTGTTGTAGCTGGTTTTAATATTTGTATGCTGCAGATAAGTGAATCAGAATAAGCAGAAGAAAAATATTTATTTTCTGCCCCTTGAGTTTATGCAAGTGAAATCAACACAAATTGCTGTGGGGGATATAGTGAATTTAAAGCTGCCGTCCAGTCCAAAAATTGTTTTCAGGTGACCCACAAATAATGTGTTTAGTTTTTGTGCCCAGTAGCCTGGCTTTGCTTCCAAAGCCTGAAATGCTTGCTAAGGTGCATGGCCCAGGATTGATGTTGTTTTATCTCATTTGCCTCACTGAATTGGTTGCATTCAATTATTTTCACTTGAATGTACGCAGGAGGAGTTAATTTGCATAATGTATATGTTGTATGGATACACATCCAGCCTGCAAATGCAAATTAGACATTAATGGGGACTCAAAGAGCATTTGATATTGGAGATTTTGGTCAATCCCACTGGCACCAGGAGATAGATGGGTGCTGGGCATCAGCAGAGTCTGCTGGGCTCAAAAGCCCAAACTTCTACAAAATTCCTGGAGTGCTGAATGCAACCCTGTAGCCATCCTGCCAAGTTTGTGGGCCTATCTAGTTCTTCCCTCTCCTCCTGCCCTCTGTTGGGGGGGTTGTGCTGTTGTGAGCAGCCTGTGTTGGCCCTGCCATCTCTGTGCATTGATGGTCTTGGCAGGGGCAGCTCACCCCTCCTTTGCTGGGTGTTCACACCCCTGTATTAAGGAAAAAGTCTGTGCAAAGGTGTATATCACTTCTGTGCCATGCCTAAATCAGTGCAAAATTCCCACAAAGAGGTGGTCAGTCTTGATTTGCTATGCATGCTTGATATACATGCTATATTCTGTCTTTTGGAATGTCTTCAGTGTCTGTTGGGAAATTTCCTGTCAGTTTTAAACTCCTTTGGACAGTCCCTGGAGTGTTTTTGTGGAGGTAGAGACAGTTCCTAAAGCAGATGTTGTCTGGGAAATACTGGGCTGTGCCTGCTCTGTCTGGCAGCAGCACTGTCCCCTTCATGGGGTGAGCTGCACAAAAGCACAGCAGGCAGCCCCAGAGCTCTCGAGCTGTGGGATCTTGCTGTTGTAAGCTCTTGGAAACACGGGGGGAGAAGTGTTGGAAATTCCAGCTTTACAGAGATGGAGCAACTGAGAGGCATTTTAAAAGATTTTATTCTATTATCAGTCTTGTTGAAGGGTGAGATGTAAGAGATGTAAAATTCAATGCTATTCTATTAGAAGCGAACCTATTTTCTGGTTACAATACCTTATACATGTTTTTCAGCCTATTAGCTTTTGCCACACTGCTACTATAATGCTGCTAATACTTCTAACACCTATCACCTGTGTTTTTACCCTACATGGTCCTGCTACAATGCATCTTTACCAGTTCTAATTATCTAAAATATCTGGTCTTTTTACAAGACCATAGTTTGTAACTTGTTGAAACTTGTTTCTAGTTCAAACTCTCACTCAACAATGTCATCTCTATTCCATGGCCCTCCTAAGTCAGCACACCTTATCTCAGAGTTTGCATACAGATGTACAAGATTGTGTGAGCTTTCAGTCAAATCTTGAGAGGCCTTTGCAAATCCATTTCTCACAGAGAGGCAGCTTGCTTTTTGTCCCTGAGCTTTGGCAGCCTTTATCTAGGGGCCTAGTGCTGCTGTGAGGTGTCAGCCTGCTCTCTTTACCATTGGCGTCTCCAACTTGCAGTATGCAGCTTCCAAATTGTCATGGTACCAGCATCGTTCATTTACAACCCATGTCATGTGTGTGGTCACATTGTAAAGATTAAAAAAAAAAAAAATTTCCCTGTGAAATGCTGTAGGCTAAAATGCAGTGCAAGTTGTTTATACTTTTGAAACTAGTGGAGGAATCAATGAATTTGCTTGAGAGAGATTTGGTCAGGACATAGCCTTGAAAATATTTCCCTTCTGCTTCAGGTATTTGTGGTGATGTCAGCTCTTCAGCAATAAAGGTGATCGTTCCTCTCTTGAATGGGGACAAAATAGGGGAGACAAAGGATAAACTTAGCTATGGCTTATATCCAAAATAAAGACCAGAAAACTTCCACTGATGTTTTTCCTCCTTTGATTTCAAATATGCTAGTGATTTCTGTAATAATTAGAAGTTTACACAAATTTGAGCTCCACAAGGCCAATTATTTTAGTATCCTCCA
Organism: Taeniopygia guttata; assembly: GCF_048771995.1. NCBI lineage: Eukaryota > Metazoa > Chordata > Aves > Passeriformes > Estrildidae > Taeniopygia > Taeniopygia guttata. Next base: position 7,110,558 of record NC_133031.1, on the reverse strand, counting down.
CCCCTCTTCCTGTTTTTGGCAGCTTTTTGGGTCCAGTAGATAGTGGGGGGTACAGTGTCTTGATAAGTGTTGGCAGGTCTGATTACTTCTGGACCAGGGAAATGGTGGGAATGTTTTAAATGGTAAAAGCTATGTTAGGAGCCTTTGGGGTTCCTGAATGTTTTTAAGCCTTTATTTAGTTTCTCTTAGAGGTTTAGTGTCCTTGTTTTATACTTGTGATGACTCTAGAAATCTTGGAATGGTTTGGTTTGGAAGAAACATTAAATACATCTTATTCCAACCCCCTGCCACGGACAGGCACACCTTCCACTAGGTTTCTTCAAGCCCCATCCAAGCTGGATTTAAATTAATTTGGAAAATGCTGAGAAGATAAAGTTGTCTCTTTCAGTTGTGAGGAATTTCCAAGCAGTGCTTAAGTTGTTAAAAGCTGTGTGTGGTTGTTTTTTTTTTAATGTCTCTTTTTTTAATACATCCAAATAACATAAAAACAACTGATGGGTCACAAGGTTACAGTGTTGTGCAGGTCTGGACATCAATGTGCAAAAGCATTTATTGACATACCATTTCTGCATATTGAATGCTATATACATATATAGACATAGATTAAAAAATAATATTTTGTGCCTTATGTTATACTTTTCTAACTCTATTTAGTTGGAAATGGCTCTAAGCAAATGTATTTGAATGTCTGCCTAGGTAGCTGATGTGATTGCAATAATGCTAAATCCAAACCAGTTCGCACATACTTTTAGAAATTTTAATGATTTTCCTACTAATTTTAACAAGTCTTCTAGTTTTATTGGGCTTTGGGGGGAAAACTCCCCAGAACTGCACTAAATTCCAAAGCAGCAAAAGCCCCCACAACTTACCAGAGCCTGTTGGCAGAGGCTCAAAGCACCTGTGTGTGTCATTGGCTTTGTTTTCATTTACCTAAGGGAAAGAGGAGATTAATGTAGTTCCAAAATTGATTTCTGCCAGTGTGCAGCAGTATGACACATCTCTCTGCACTAACAAAAGAAAGTCCCAAAATATTACTGTGCTTTTAACAGCATCAATCTTGCAATGTGCTTGTTAGGGCTGCATGTTGTCTTGCACCTTATTTACAGGAACTGGTGGAAGTGCCTAGGCTCTGAAGTCTGACTTGATACTCAGAGCCAAACTGAGGTGTCTGGGGAAGAAAAATCCAGAGCCTGTGGTATTGATGGTAGGTACGTGGAAATGGGAATCCAGCTGTGATGCGTGAGGTTCTCCCAGGTGCCAGAAATGGATGCCAGGATGTTCTCGGTGGCGTAGGCTTTCCTTGGCTCCTGCTGCTTCTCCTGCAATGCCAATTGATTTAGCTCTATGCCAGTGTTGGCAACTCCCAAGAATAACAGGGGATTTTTGTGAGCCTCCTATGAATTTTCTCATAGTAAAAATCTCCAAATGTGAAAAGAAACAAATTGATGTGTTTTGGAGGAATCTCTGAATAAATAAGGGAGGGCTGGCATGTGGAGTTAGATGTTGGCCATCTGCATGGTAGCATAACCCATAGCAAATTGTAGCACATGGTCATTATGGTGAGTAAAAGTGTATTTGCTGCAATGGGCAGGTATTGTGTTGGTCCAACACTGAGCATTAGTATGGAAAACGATAAGCCATATCCTAGTGAGGTTTTGATGGATGTTTGTCACGTCAGGAGAGGAAGCCTAATGAAAGCAATAAATTCTTTAAAACAAAATGAATGGGCTACAGTAAAAAAAAAAAAAATCTTTAAATTCTATGTTGGTTGTCCTGTTTTTGGCCTAGACAGGATTAATTTTTGCAGTGGCTAGGAGAGACATGGCCAAGACCCATTCTATACCACCTAGTGTTGTTGCTGGGGGTGGGGGAAAGGGACTCTTTTCTGAGGAGAAGGGGTTCTGGTGGAGGAAAAAGTGGTGGGGGAACCATCTGGTGTTGTTTGTTGTCATGGGCATTTTTGCTTGTGAATCGCTCTCTTTTGTACTCTTTTGTTATTAATATTGTTGCTCCCACTGTTCGTTTTCTTACCTCATTACTATTTCCAGTAAAGTTTCTTATCTTGGTGATCTTTCCCTTTCTTGCCTCCCATTGGAGAGAGTGGAGGAGGAGCAGTGTGGGGTTTTTTTTGTGAGAGTAAGAAATTGGAGAGTACCATTCTTAAACCACGACACTGGTTTATCCTACCTCTTTTTTTTCTGTTGAGGTTGTGCATTCTTTTCTATTCAAGATGGGCTTTTTTAATTCTGTAGGGGTCTGTACAGACCAATGTACTGTTTGCATGTTCTCTGAGGGTGTTTGTTGGAGGTTTGTTTCTCCAGGAAACAAAATGAACTCACCATAGCTAAAAGAATTTCATATGCTTTTTATTTTATCAAGTTAAAAAGTGATTTTTTGGTTCCAGCTGAGAGCAGCTGGGAAGTTGATGTGGCTGTTGTCTCTGCACTGTGACTGACAACAGGAGGAAAGTATTATGAATTGGAAGAAGAGACAATTAGACAGGTATGAGTCTGGGTAAGAAAAGCCCAGGATGGGGATGGAAGGAGAATGAGTAATATGTATATCTTTTGACTGGGAGAAGAGTTACGTGAGAGATTGAGGAAAAAACACCTCAATAATTTTTGGGGAGAGGTTTGCTGCCTTGGGAGCAGCAAATTGTATCTAAGCTTTTTTGGTAACTCCACTTTCTCCAAACAAAACATTGGAAAATGTTTGTTCTCATTTAGTTGTTTGACAGTACTGGCAAGACACAGCCTGCAGTGTGTTAAGTGCATAGATTTGTGTGGTGAGATCAAGTCTGGAAAACTCCTAATGCAATTTTACAGGACAAGGAATTGAACACATTTTAAATATGGTAGATAACAACTGGCAGTGGTGCTAATAATAGGAAAGGAAACAGGCTAGGGAGGGGATTGTTCTGGAAACAAGAGCTTCTTCCACAAAGCAACAATGATTGATTAATAAACCAGAATTTTTTGTTAGTTGGTTTATTTGGTTTTGTTTATTTTTTTTTTTACCTCCATGAAAAAAGACAAAGTAAAGATGCTCTAATGAGCTCTCCAGTGACATGGTTAATCCGTTGGGTTTGGGTTTGGTTTTTTTGCCCTTGTCTGCTCATGAAAGGTGCTGAGTTTCTGCCAGCCAGTTTATTGAACTGGAGTCAACTTTTCCATCAGAAGACCCTCAGGTCATTTCCAGAATATTCCTAACTGGCCAGCTGTTGCCTTGGACTATTATAAAACCTAGGTTTTTTTGTGTTTTAACTTCTCTGAGAAGTTTTTTAACAAGCATTTCTGTTAGTGAGAATTGTCTGAGCTCCTGGATCCTCAGCTGCTGATAATTTACCTTGTTTGGGATATCTCACCACTGCCAGTACAAGTTATTGACTGATTTTCAGCTTAAGTGGGAAATTGACTGAAACTTTTTATTGGTGTTTTTGTTTGGATATCAAATGTGGTATTTACAGAAAGAAGTGTAATAACAAATGATGGGTTAGCTTTTGCTGTGGATAGCATCTGATAAGACTGCTTGTAACTTTCTGATGAACTACTGTCTATTTGTGACACCTTTTGCTGCTAATACAAGAAATTCTTCTAGTTCTAAGGAGTTCAAAATCCCCTTTCTCATTAATAGAGGTCTTCCCTTTGAAAAATACTGCTGTACTGCAGACAGAATGTTCTGTGCTTTTTAAAATGAGACTTTCTTTTTAGAAAAGACTTCACCTTTCATCTACCATTTCACTGTCTTTAAAAATGAGTATGTCCCTTTGTGTGAAGGAGAGCAGCAGCATAGAAAGGAAAATAGCTTTTTCAGTGTCCAGCAGCAGTAGGAACTAAGCTCTGTATTTCTAGAGTCCAAGTTTCTTAAAGTTTTTCCCTTTTTTTGTTGCAGCTCACCTTTCAGATATAGCTTTACTGGGACTGTCAGTGAGAGTTTAGGTGGCTTCTTTGCTCTGGTTAAACTGAAAGTGATGCTGAATGTCAGATGTTATTTATCCCAAAAGGGAAAATAGAAAGTCTTTCTAGCAAATCCAATTTTTCTTGAATGTATCATTTCGGAGAATATCTGCAGTGAGCCAGTGTTTTATAACACACTATTGATTTATTGTTCAAATGCCACAATCTCCCACAAGGAGGTCAAATGATAAAATTTATGGACAATTTATGGCTTAAAATGAAGGTGAACATAGATACATCTCTAAAATGACTGAAGTTAAGTTACAGGATTTTTTTTTTTTTAATTGAATGGGGAAAAGTGGTATTTAGTCAGGTACTCTTGGACTGATGTCCTGCACACTCTACCTGTTGTTTCCTAAAATGAAAAACTCTGAAAACATGCTAAAAACTGACACCTAACATACTTGCTGTAATGTATGCAGAGATGCTTCTGAACAAAACCAGGGATTGGTTTGGGCTGAAAAATTAGTTCTCTGGTAAGAATGGCATTAAATTGTTCATTGCTCACACTTAGCGTTTTGAACTCTGTCATTAATTAATCTCTAATCTAAGAGATGAATTAATATCTTAGATTTGGGCACTGTAATTATGGAAGGACAGATGTTTTTGGCAGTCATTCTTGTGGAGATGTATTAATGAGCTGATGTAAAGGGACTAGGTAATTAGATGGCAATTTTCACAGAAAGATGGTCAGATGGGAATACCTGCCAGCTTCATTTTCTGGGGGCTTATGCAAGACACAGTTTAAAAATAAAACAAATTGTCCTCCAGTAATTAAGACACAGATAAAACACAGGTTAGTCAAAGCCCTGCAAAAGGCTAAGATTGGACTGACTTGGGCTCAGTGGTATCACAGGTACTTCTGAGATGTCTGCAGGCTGGGTATCTTCACCAACTGCCCTGGATGGCTTTCTTGGTTATCCTTGGGTACTGAAAGCCAAGATGATCTGCTGTTACCTCCAGGAATATCTGCTCTCAAGCCATTGTCTATGGGGACACAGTCCTCTGTCTCTTCAGGATATGAGGGGGAACTGGGCGCTTGCTGGTGTGCCTTAGAGTTTGAAACAAATGAGGTTAGATGTTGGGATTCAAAGCTATAATACAACTTTATTATTTATAAAAGAGGAAGGAGAGAGAGAAATTAGAAAAGTAGGAAAATAACTAGAATAATTGAGATGGGCAGGAGAGGGGTTACCACCTGTATGGGACCAGCACTGGCTCATGAGTGTGATGGGGGAGGTCTATGTTGAGTGCAATCTGTCTTTTCTGGGGAAGTTCCCCAGGAGGAGGGAGTAGGGCCACAGCAGGAGGAGCAGCATGGAGGGACACAAGCAGCATCATAGGAGCAGCCAGAACAGCAAAGGACAACACAGCACAGAAAAGATTCTGGCACTATTGTGTTGGTTTTGCGTGGCCTGGTTTTTGGGCAGCAGGGGACAACATGGAAATGGCTCCTGTGAAAAGCTGCTGGAAGCTTCCACCATGTCCAGCAGAGCCAATCCTTGATGGCTCTGAAGATGGACATGCTGCTGGCCAAAGCTGAGACAATTAGAGATGATGGTTAACACCTCTGTGATAACATATTTAAGAAGAAAGGCAAAACAAAGTGGGGGTACAGTTTTTTTCTAGCAAGAGAAGAAGAGGAGGTGGGAACATGTGGAGGAAACAACATGGAGAGACCAAGGTCAGTGGAGAAGGAGGGTCAGGAGGTGCTCCAGGTGCCAGAGCTGAGATTCCTCTGTAGCCCATGGGGATCCACGGGGGATGCAGAGATCCACCCCCAGCCCACTTTCAACAGGGTGCCTCATTTTCTAGAATAAGCAGCTTCTAAAGTTTTTGTTATAAGCAATTTAAAACTTTAGTTTTTTAAAACCTTAATCTTTGAAGAGGCAGTAGAGAAACATTGCTTACTTTAAGTCGTTTGCTGCCATCCCTTAAGGCAAGAAAGACCTGGAAAACAAAATCTCTAAGTGATGCAGAGAAATGCTGGACGTCTTGACTTTTATAATGCATCTGTCAGTTCTGCTCTGTGTTACTTGTGTGCCTGAAGTGGGGTTGATTAATATGTCTGCTCATGGGCTTGATTGCCTTATCTCATGTTTGCCATCACAGGTTATTTAGTACATCTTTGCAGGATTACTTCAGATTTTTTTTTAATCTTTGGCAGCTGGGTTGGGTGCTGCTTGCTTGTCAGCTCTTAAAGTTTCAGAGGCAGGAGAGGCAGGCTGCCTCATGTCCTTGAGCTCGTTGCAGGCTTTGCTCCTTATGCTTCTGTTCACACACCATCAATCTGGAAATAAAAATCATTAGGAAAACCTCTCCATGGTTTTCAGAGCACAGACAAGTTTGTTTTGAATGTTTCAATCTACCTGTTGAGCCTAGCCAGGATTTTGCAGCAGGTGGACAGAAGATCTGCAGCAGAAGATCTCACACATGAACTTGTGACACAGGTCTGCAGTCAGCTGTGTTAAGCAGGTAGAGAAAGATGAGAAAATCTGGTGTTATGGCCTCCAGATTTGTTATTTGGAGCTCTAAAATGTATTTTTTCATTGTAGAGGAGAGCAGAGAGTGGTCTGACTCTATCTAGGTTGGTTCTTCCAAACATTTATTTTCTTTAGCCTTTGTGTGTATAGGCTTTGGCTTATTGCTGTCATGTTGCAGCAGCAGCTGTGATGGCAATTTCCAAGGACAGAAGGGGACCTTCACAGCAGCATCTTGGCAGTAGCACAAATAAGTCATGAAGGAAAATATTGACATGTTGCTGGATGTCTCTGTGCCTGTGGTTACCATTATGACCAGGAAGTGATGATGTCGAGGAGGAAGAAGAGGTCTAAGGTTATCCAGGGATAACCTGGATACTGTACTAAAGGAGATTTGTGCTGAAAGGCAGCAAGAGCAGACTGGGAAAGGAGATGGTATTCAAAGTTTTGGTTGAGGTTAAAGGTCTATTTGCACCCTTAAAGTCTGAATGTCCTCCTCAAAGCCTACTCTACAAGCATGCTGGCAGAAAGCTAGGACATTCAGTGCATACTATGTGGGTTGTTTTGGTTATTTTTTCCTCTACTGGTACTAAGCATTTAACTTTTTTTTATTCATTCTAATGTTAACTTTCCACTCTTAGTGTTGTGGTATGAGAGATTCAACTTTTAGTTTTGCTGATGCATTTGAAGGATCCAAAGCAGCCCTTGAAGACTTTCCTAGAAGTCTGTTACTATTGTCAGAAAAAGCAGAAAGCCCACCCTGGTGTCCCTGTGGTCCCTGTGGATAGGTTGGATTAGATGATCTTAAAGGTGTTTTCCAAACGAGTTAATTCTGAGATTGTGATAACCTGTAAGAGAGCGTTCTTCAGTGTTCAATCTCAGTGGTCTGTGAGACATTGAAAATGGTTCTGGCTTTTTGTCCCAAGAAGCAGTGTGTCACTCAACCTTGATACAAAATCTTTGGTCTTAAGGTTTCATATCATAAAAAATTACGGAAAATTTCCTGTGAATATCAAGTTATTTTTGAGGGAGGAAAAGCCAGCCCAGCAGATGACTGAACCAAGCTGCTTTTGTAATGAATCCACAGCAAAATGCTCAGACCGTGCTGGGAGGGGATTTTTCTGAGCTTGGGAACCACTAATCAATAGGAGTCAATTTGGATGCTGATGTGTTGATGAGCCTTTCCTTTCATCTGAATAACCTTATGACTTTGGGAATAAGGGGATAGTGAATGAAATAGCTCTAGAGAGGTGCTGCCCACCCATCCTTGGAGAAAAAATTGCGAATCATATTCCAGTTGGTGAAAATATAATGAAGGCATATAAATGTTTAGATCTTATACCAAAATAGATTAGCAATTTTAAATGAAACACATTTAGCAAATTTTACAGAGCATTTTATGATGCAGAGATCAAAAATTAAATGAAAAGGAAGGGAATTAGTGCAGTAGTATATTGCTTTTTTCCCCCCCAGTGACAGTAAGGGGAAGTTCAGATTGAACATAACTGATGAATGAAGAGCAGAACAAGTTGGAATGTGATTAGTGGGGTGTCAGATGAAACAACTATGCCAGCAGAAACTCACTGCTTCTGACAGGCTGTGAATGCTCTGCTCTGGAAACAGAACAGCTTGATTCACAGTAACTCAGTCCAGATCAGATGAAATGAGGCTCTCCTTTGGAAAAATGCTGTGGGTATATAAGGAAAAGCATGTAAGTGCCTCCACTTGTGGATGCCCATTTCAGGGGCCCTGGGTGCCTTCAGCTGAGCAAGTACAAGATCTGTAAATAGGAAAAATTGTCGCTTGTGCTGCTGCCATTGTGCCTGGAAAAGCTTTCGAGCTCAACCCGCACATAGCCTGAATTCTGTGTTAATCGGGAGCTTGTCTCTCCTGTTCAGAGCAAGTGGAAAATTAATTTGTCTAACTTCATAATTAAGAGAAAAAAAGCAAGTTAATGATCTGTTTCTGGCACTGGAGAGAGATGTGTAACTGATACTGACTATTCAGTATGTAAATCTATATGATATAAAAGAGCCAAACTTCCTCAAGGGGGAGAATGAAACCTCTTTTGAATTTTATTTTTAAAAAAAATGACTATTATAGACTTCTATGCCTCCTCATTTTCCAATAAGATTTTATTAAAAATACTCAGAATTAGAAAGCACTTTTTAGTAATTTGACAATCTCGAAAGGGATAAATTGTCAGGGTATTTTGGTTAAAAATTTTCTGGCTTTATACCTCTGACAACTTCAAAGTGTGTTTTAGAATAAGCTTACGAATATAAAATATGTTGAATATGCCCATGGCTGAAGATGGAGATGATTCAGGTGTGTTATCAGACTGCAGCAATATTGCTGTGCAAGATATATGAATATCTATGCTTCACTAGCTGGAAGATGGGCAGCCAAGTAATTGTAAATTTAAAAATGCTGTGTGAAAGTTCATTTAATGGCTATAAGAAAAGCAAATCAGAATCAAGTCCTGTCACTGGGATATAGGCTGTAGCATATCTTTAAAATAATGTTTTCCATTCAAAACCGTATAGTCAAAATATCTGCAATTATATTGTGATAAATGTGGAATGTTGGATTGGAAAATGGGATTATTCAAAAGCAAAGACAGATATAGTGTTGTAGCTAATAAAATGAATAAATTGGAGGTAAATTAAGGGCTATCTTAGGGATATCTTCAATAAGATGAACTCCTAATTTTTCAGGAGAGCAGACATTACAATGCAAGTAAGTGAAAGAGACATGGAAAATACTGGCAGATAAACAAGTGCCTTTCTTCAGCTGTTGAATATTTGGGAACCGCAAAGGTCTTTTTTAGCTCTCAGACTATAGAATGGGTTGAATTCTGGCATCCTTTGTGTTGGGAATAAGATTGGCCTGGTCTGTAATCTGGGTGTCCTGTGCATTGTTCTTATTTCACTGAAAGGAAGAAATCCTCCTCACGCTTGTCAGGGCCACTTTATGGATGTACTTACAGATATTTTATTTTGCTGTTGGATCATGCTGTTCATAACTGTCCTCCAAATCCTTTTTAAGTAGGCTTCACATAATAGTTTCTCCAGAATCCTGAATATTTGGGTTTTTCCTCCATCTGTGTATTTTTGTTACTTGTGGCAAAATATTTTTGCCTATATTTGGTGATTTAATGCACAAATTCTCTCCATTTCAGTCATTATATTCTATTCTTATTTTTGCAAGAATTTTGCCTATAAAAAGTGTACGGAGGATATGTATAATTCAGCATTATAAATACACTCTATAATATATACTTGTAATTTATATGAGATAAATACATTTGTAGAACAGTTTAAAATGAGAGGCATTACAAGGATCCCTCTCTTTATAATTCATTTGAATTAGGGAAAGTTTTAATCCAAGGAATGGGAAATGGAGAGGGCAGAGATTTAAATCCTAAGTAAGTTTTAGCTATTAATTTTTTGCAACAAGACTGAACCTACAGAAGAAAGATCACAGAGCCCTTAGGACTGAATTCCAGCAGTGTCTTACTGCATCCCAATCTTGGGAAGCTCCCCCGTCCCCCAAAAACCCCAGTTCCTTGGTGGCATAAGAATGCAAATAATTCAGAGTGTCTGACAGACAGTGGTCGGCATCTCTTTGCTTCCATCCTGGACCTCTGAGTGATGACATTTTGATGCAGGGGAGTTTGTAAAATGTTCAGGCTCTGTTCTTTGAGTCTGTTTAGTGCAATTGTTTAGTTGACCTTTCTTCTGGGAGTACTTGAAAACCAAAACCACAGGCTTTTTCCTTCTGAGTAGCTACTACCTACTTCTCTTTGCTGCTAATACAAAAATAATGGCCTTAAAATACTGGCCTTAGCCATAATTAATGTGCTGAATACTTCATTATTTAAAGGTTTCATTGTGGATTGCCAAGCGGAGGTGCTTATAATTCACATCCTTTGGAACATTATGTATGGACCTTCTGTACAGAAAGGAGTTGAATTTTTGCTTGGGTTTGTAAGTGACAATTTCTGTTGGTAAAAGGGAAGTTGGTAAGGGGACTGTGCTGCAGCCAAGCACTGCTGCTGTGCTCACCCTCCTCCTTCTTGATCCAAAGAGAGACAAAATTGGAGAGCTTGACAAAGTTGGAGATCTTTGTAAAGACCAAAATGTTGGCAAGAGGAGGCATTCATAGGGCTTTCATACAGCTAGATGTCCTACAGTGGTTCAACTTATTCCTGGTTCAGGAATGGAGACAGACATAGAGCTAAAGGAGGATTGCATGGTCCCCTGCTCTCCTTTTTTGGTCTTCTTTTGTATCTGCCTCAGACAGTGTCAGTATTAGACTCCTTTTGCTTCTGGATATAGGATGGGGGATGTTTAAGGAGTTCTGTTTCTTCCCAAAATAGTTAAGAAAAAAAAGCAATTGTAATAACTGCTAGAGGAGGAAAAATTGATTAATTCTGGATGCCAGCTGTTAGTCATTTTGTCATGAGGGACAGAAGCCCAGCTTATGTTCTGTGCATGTGGTTTAATTGCTCTTTCTGTTTGAACACATGCCCACTGACGTCTTCAGCTGACTGCAGTGAGACCAGAACAACTTTGTACCCTGGGCCCATTGAGAGGGGCCATAAATCAGCCATTCTGGTGTTCTGCCTTGTGTTGAAAGGGGCATATATGCATCATATTTAATCTAAACAAAAAGTTCTGATAAAACTTGTTGAAAATCACAGTTTAAACACTGTCCTTGGAGTCAGGGAATGACAAGAGAGGTTCTTGGAGATGCTGGAAGTTAGTCTGGAAAGAGCACGGTAAATGTGGGCTGCTTCTTGCCTCTCCCTTGCCCCTCAGCTGCTGTGAGCAAAGGGATACCAAGTCGGTTTTGTATTTTTTACATCCTTAAACTAATTTGGGAAGCACTGAGACTCCAGTGGTGGGAATGGCAGCAGCTCCAATGCTGTTAACTGGAAGGCTTTGCATATGAGCCGAGAGCTTTTGAAAAGCCTAGATAATCTGAAATTAGCCACAGCAATATCTGGAGGACCTCAAATCTGATGTCTATAATGTATTCAATGTATCATGAAGCAGAATGGAAGCCAGCCAGTTGAATGCATAGTTGAGCCAGTTGGAGGATATGTGGAAGACTGAAAGTATAAAGATTTGGACAATGCAGCAGGACATTAAGCCCGGAAAAGGGGCTAGGCTCAGTTGATCCTGACATGATGGGAGCTAGGCTTGCTGAGGAACTGTTGAAGACAAAACCAATAAGACAAAAGCCAACCTCAAGTAGCAGACGAGCCTTTTTGTTTTGGGGGGGGTAACTGTAATGAAAAAAATTCAGCATAAATAAGCAATCAGCTGCACTGGTACCTAGATGGACTTGATGCTTTGATTAACAGCAGGCCAGGAAGAGCATTGCTACCCCAAAAGCTGTGAAGTTTCCCAGTGGAATTTAAAACTCTCCTTGCACCAAACAAAAGTTTCCACTAGTGAGAAAGCCTTTCTCTGAACATAATTTGGGGTTGGCTGTGTCTGACAATGCAGAAGGTATCTGTCTGAGCTAAGGGCACTATTGACTAGTTTCAAAAGATTGTAAATATCCTTGTGCTCTCGTCGGTCAGAGTGTATGGCATGAGGAGAAATGGGGCTTAAACTGCAGTGAGGGAAGTTCTGGGTAGCTATAGCTGAAATAATTAGGCAGTAGCATATATTGCTAGGGCAAGATGTGGCACTTTATCTTCTTTCAAAGTTTTCTATGAGCGTTTTTCCAAAGAACTCTGTGGAGTTCTTTGAGGATAAACCGGATTGACATCTTTCATGCACAGCAAATGTTGTCTATTCTGCATTGCTAGGGGCTCAGTGGTGATCATCTGTGCCCTTTCTAGACCTATGCTTGAGCAGTGTTGGGTTAAATACGAGTCCTTAGTCCTTATGTCTCAAATCCAAAAAACAAAACAAACTCACAGTGGACAGACATAATTGATCTCTAATGATTGGTAAAAGCTGACATAGATCTGATGCTTTGGCAAGCTTGGATTCTAAAATCGCTGCCTCATATGCAAGCGAGAAGCCTGGGAGTGGAAATTAGTGGCTTGGATGTTTTCTGATGCATTACCCCTTCAGGAAATGCCCATTTAGAGTTCACTAGGGAAGTGTACCTGGATCCTGCTCTGTCTTGGGGTAGTTTTTCTATTCCCTGATCATCTGCTCTGTGCCCAGAGATGGTTGCTGTAGTTTTAAGGTGGGTCTGGGAGAGGGGGGAGCCTTGAGGCTCTTCAGTGGCCTTTTTCAAAGCCTCTCTCTCTCTCCAGGTGTCCAGCACATCATGTGGACTGGGTTCTTTTTTTTCCTTTAGTGAGTTTGGTTTTTGTTAGATTAGGCAAGAAGTGTTTTTTCCTTTTTTCTGGCCTTGGAGATGGTGACAGCAATCCTTCGATGTCCTTTTTTCCCTTGAATTGAACAGTTTGGTTTTGGTCTGAAATCAGAGGGAAAAATTGACAGGAGTTAAGTCAGCTGGGGATCAGCGAGAAGGTGAGGGGCTGCTCCATCCCAGACCCAGACCCTGGAAAAGCTGAGCCAACAAGAGAAAAGACACCAAATCCAACAGATTCATCTGCTGTGAAGAGAGGACCCACGCCAGAGATTCATCAGGTTCTCATCTGTTTTGCCCGAGCTGCTGCATGAACCCTTTGGTTTTTTTCCCTTACCTGAGACAAGAGCCAGAGCCATTTGGTTTTTTTCCCCACCATGTTGTGACTGTTGTTTTTTTTTCTTCTTTCCCTGGTATTTTGGGGGTTTTTGGTACCAGTGTGGGTGGGTATATGTGTGCATGGGGGTAAGATCTGACAATTCAATATCTAGCAATTATTCATTTTTGTTTTTTGTGCCATATGGGCACTGCATTTGTCAGTGAATGGTTGGGGGTTTTTTTACTTTCATCCACTAGTATTAATTTTCTATTGACAGAAAGGGGTTGTTGGAACCCTTTTTTTTTTAATTAGGGGAAAACACTCATTCCAAAGTGTTTTTCTCCTAAACTTGTCTCTAGGACATAATCCCTGTCCCTTCTTGCAGTTCTGCTAATCTGTTTCTTGCTGTTGATGAAGTGGGTTTTGAGGAAGTGGGTTTTTGTGGAAAAACCACAGTGTGGCTTCAACTTTCACTGGCATAACCTGATAAGCATAAATTTATAACTACATATGTATAACAATAGTATTTGAGGACAGCTATAAGTTTCTGCATAAATTAATTGAAATGAGAATATAAATATTGTATTTCTGTGATTAACCTAGCTAACTTAATTAGCAGTAGATTCATCCTTGTAGATTGATAGCCTGTCAAAGGCAGATCCTTCACACCTGCCAACTCACACTTTGCTGAGAGAAAATGAGAAGGCTTTGAAGTGCATTCTGCACCTCCAAATACTTATTTTTGTTGTCCTGCTGTTGTTTTTTAAAAAGAATTAAAATATAAGAACCTCGTCACTTTCCCCAGAATATTCTGTTGCTATCTACTTTTCCCCTGCTTTTAGGTGATGGTGAATTACACAACATCCTAAAAGCATTGGCAGCATTTATACAGTAATTTTTTTTATGAATTAAGATATTTACTAGAATCAGATCCTTTTAACTAGCAAATTTTTCTCCCTTATAATTTCTTTCATCTTCTTGTGTGTAATAATTAATTTATAATTAGCGAATAAATCCAAATACTGATTCTGGGAAACTTTTTTAGCAGTTCAAACAGAATTGCTAGCATTTCAGTGCTTCCCCAATATAACTGTCATACTAAGGTCACAGTTATCTTAGATGCAATATTCCCAAAGGTTTCCTGGTGGCAGTTTGCGTAGACTGGCTGTCCTGTAGCCCTTGTAACACTATTCACAAAGACCTAGAGATGTTTCTGGGAGTTTTTATGTGCTTTCTTACTTGAATTTAAATGGCCCTTGTCTGGATTTCCACTTAAAGAAGTGAGTATATCTGGACATATTTTTTTGTTCATTTTTGGGCACAGATTTATTGAAAGGTGCCCAAATGCATAGCAGATTTAGGCCTTCAGCATGCTGCTGCAATTTTGGGCTTGCTTTTCCATCCATTAGTATTTCCAAGGAAACCTGCACATTTCCCAACACCACAAGCTCCATTGCCCAATGGGAAGCATGATGGGAGAAGTAACAAAGTGCTTATTTCCATCCTCCTGAAAGCAAACACACCACTTTGTACCACCACAGGGAAGTGGCAGAGGAGGTGCGTGTCTCTGTGCAATGCCATTGCAGAGCTCGGGACAACTCTGCAGGGTTTTAGGAACCCACCCTGGTGGTCTCAGCAGCCCTAATTTCTGCAACTGGAAGAGAGATGATGTTTACCTCTAAACAATTGCATAAGGGCAAGCAGCACCAGGAACTGATTTAACTCCCAACATCTTTGCTGATGGGTGATAGTTTGGCATTCAAATTCTGCTCAACTTCTTGTAATCTTAGATCTGTTTTGCATAGTGAAAATAATTCACAAGCTTCCCTAGATGCTGAACTTTTGAAAATGAGTTATGACTGACCTCAAACTCTCCAAAAGCACCATCGTGGGCAAGGGACCAAAACTACTAAAAAGTAAACAGCTGCAGTAAAGATACATTTATGGACTAATGGTACTGATAGAAGCTATTCAGAATTTTACTTTTAAAGATATTTTTAAAGGCTATTGTAACAAAAAATAATAAAAAAAGAGTCCAGTTTGGTGGGCTTTGTAGGAACCAGTGGGGCTCGATGCACCAGGTTGGGGTTGCCCCTGCTCCCTCCCTCTCCATCACAGCATTGTGGCAGACTCTGAAAGGATATGTGGAAAATTCATGGAAAGAGGTCAAGCCACAGATTAAACTAAACAGTTATTAATCATGTTTGGTACTTTTCAGCATTTTTGTCCTCTATGGAAAAAAGAGCTGCTGCCAAATTACTTTGTGTTTTTTTAATCATTGCTTTTGTCAGATGTTTGACTGTGAATTCAAAGCCAGTTCTTTAAAAGACAAAATGCCATGGAATATTTAACAGTACCAGCAAAGTTAGAAAGTGCATAAAAATCCCTGTAATTCAAACCTCTATTCATGGCACAAAAGGGCAAAGGACACCAAAAAGAAATTGTTTAATTTGCCAAAAGAAAAACATCTGTATCATAGGTACTTTAAAAAAAAAGAAATCAGCTTAGTATTGTGCAGCAAGTGCATCACAGGTGGTCAGTAAGATGGTGCAGACTTGCTTAGGATTCCAAAGAAAACAATATTTTTAGCAAGATGGTTATCCAGCTGTAGAAAGGCAGTTTAATCCTGTGCCTTTGAGGAGCTGACAGTATCTTGCTTTTTCTATTTGTCTTACATTTGGACAGATCATAATATTTTTTATTAGAAATTGTGGGAGGAAAAAAGTGATGGTAGTGAAATCCCCTGTGAAATCACTTGAAATTGCTTTTCGCTTGCCTGAATAAATTTGATATAGATTTTTGTCCTTTTATAAGAATGAAAGGTTAATGAAAACAATCCCGTTGCTTTCATCCCTAGGTAGAAATTATGTAATACATAGAGGACTCAGTCCTTTAGTTTTTCTGCCTAACAAAAATGTTAGTGATTAAGTTTTATCTTTATGAAAGATTAGCTGTTGTAATGGGCAAAGAGTTATGGTAGAGTATCTTCAAGAGCTGTCATGTAGAGTATGACAGATTAATAACTCCAGCCTTTTCATATTTTACTCCCTTTCATATTTTACAGCCTTTACATATTTTGGCTATTTGAGATTGGCGCCATCAGGACTGGGATCTCTACTCCCTAGATGTGCAGAGAATATTTATTTCTTATGACGTTCAATAGAGTCTAGAAGATACACTCTTGTATTTCTACTGGAGAGGAGGGGCTGGTCACTAGTAGAGTCTCTGGAATGACTTTCCTGGAGGGAGACCAGTGTCTGTATGAGGCCTTGAAGGTGTGGCTTCAAAAGCAAAACTCTCTACTCCTGGCAGAAAAAAAACCCCATAGTGACAACTTGTTAAAGAATCCTTTCATTGCAGGTAGGTCAGGGGCAGCCATGGTGGAGCTGCAGGTTGAGCTCTGGGGGAGCCTGGGGCCAGGGGCTGTGACCTGCTGACTCTCTGTGTCATGAGGAACTTGGGGACCTGTGGCCCTGCCAGGGGACCGGGCACTCAGAGACACAGCAGGAGCAGAGGACCCCAGACTTTTGTGCTCAGATATCCTTATAGCAACTTTTAAAGGCCTGAGCAGATGGCTATGGGGTGACTGGGACGTGATGCAATGCCAGAGGTGCCACCAAAGAAGCTCCCTGTGTGTTGGTAGAGATATTCAGCCTTCATGTTCCATATCACTCTTCCCAAGCCTGACCTCTGACCAGGAGAGGAACACTGACTATCCTCTGCTGGGTCCTCCAAAATGTATGATGTCTGGCAGGGATGGGGAGTCCCTCTGCCAGACAGAAGAGCAACACTCTTTCTGGGTCAACCTTAAATGGTTTCTAAACCTACTTGTATTTGTTGCTTTTCATAGTTCTTGAAAAAAGGTTCCTCTTTACAAATGAGATGAGGGAGTTTAGACAACCCCTGCCTTTGCTCAGGTCTGGCACTGGGCAGCAGCTTTATTGAAGTGGCCAGCACCCTGAAACCACTCTCACAAGTTCTTAATAAATGACCAATCAGGTCTATTACAATGTGAATTATTTATTGAATAGGCACAAAGAAAAACAGATGCAAGGGTTTAACAGACTTACTACACAGAATAAATGAAAAAGAACTACTAGTAGATTAAAAAAAAAAAAAGAACTCTACTAGTAGGTGAATAAAAACTAATAAAAGGTACCTATATTACAACTAGTGAAGAAATTGTATAGATTAGGAGCCAATGTCACCTTCCAATGAATGATAGTGGTGCTTGGAAGTCTCCTTCCTCTCAATCCCAGGGAAGTAACTCAAGGTGGGCATCTTCACTTTTGAGGAGAACTCTCCACATACTCAGAGTGGTATGTAATATATTTTGGATTTTATGAAAATTCTAGTGGTCTTCTATAGTTTGTAAGAATGCTGTGTCTGTTCAGTCACAGATTTTTGCTTATCTTCTCCCATGCATTCAAGGCAGGATGTTTATTGCTGGCTAAGGGTGTTTTCAGCCAGGATAACTTGCCACAAGGCAAGCTTATTCTGGCCTAGTTTAATCTCATGGGGTAAAGAGATAAACTTCTGTGTCAGGGGGAGAAAGGTCCTGTCACACCCCTGACCTTGAAATCAGTCCCAGCTCTTAACTTTGGTGCAGATTGAGCAGGTGTGAGTAGAGACCAATGAACTCTGCAGCCTGCCTTTCTCTCCCAGGCTGAGATGTGCTTACCCTGGTTTCTCCATGGCTGCCTCTTACTAATGTTTGTGTTGAGTCTGCTGCTCTGGCATGTCTATGGACTTCTCTACACATTGCAAACTTCTACTCGCAAAATGCAAGGAGGGAAGCTCAATTCCTTTGCTATTTGCCAGCCATGTGCTCCCTTTGGGGCTTGAGTGAGATAAAGGTTCCTTTTAGCATGCTTATGCACAAAAGTGAATTTTTATTCAAAACATGCAATCAGGTTTGACTCATATTATGCTCCTACTTTCAGATTGGGATTTTATGATTAAAACAAAGGTAGGAGGCTTAAAACAAAATTAGTAAATTCACTGAATTTTATGTTACTATTCCTACTGTTTTCTTGTATTTCTTTGGGCACTGGGGAGGTAGATCTCCAATGTGAGGCAATTGCTGTGAGTTTATTATTTTAATATTTAATTGTTGCCTTTTATATGTTTTATGAAGGGCTTATATTAAATTCTGAATATTGAAAGCTTAATTTAATACCTACAAGCCACTCTTCAGTTACTTTTTGTTTACTTGTATTTGCATCCTACCTGCTGGTTTGGCTCTGTTGGAGATTTTTCTCCGTTTATTTTTATAAGGCCTCCTTCAATAGAGGATGTTTATAAAATCATTCTGGAGCCATAATAGCTGGCTTTCTGTTTCTTCTTATTTCTCCTTTTCAAATTTAACCTCGTGGTTGATTTAATCTCTTTGAATTTTAAATTGACTTTTTAAATTATTCTCCTCTTACATTTTAAATAGATTAATTACTAGGTAGCATGCAGAACACCTTCTTAGTGTGACAGGCTATTTCCAACTCTCTAATCTATATTAAAGTTTACCCTCTTGTGTCAGCAATGGCCTATCCACACTGTTAGTTGTATCAGCAAATACTTAGAAAATCTCAACCCTTCAATACAGATTTAGAGGCAGGTGCCTTCAACACGATGTGTTTGTTTGCTGGTTGAGTTCATTTGGATATGTGGTTATACTCACTAATGGAAATGAGTCTGGAATAGAGATGAGATTAAAGGTGAGAGATGGTCACTGAGTCTTTAATATTGCCTCTGGCTATTGTCTGTAGACATTGGAAAGAAAGCTGATAAATTTTGCTATTCCAGTCTCACTTGTTCATGACACATTTCTAACTCTCTAACAGTGCAGACCAGTGTGCTGCCAGTACTGACAGCAGCAGCAGCCCCTGCTGTGCCTGTGAGCAAGCAGCTGAGGCTCCTGGTTCCAGATTGCTCTGCTTGCCTTAAGCACCATCATTCTCCCTTTGGAATCTGACTGCATGCTCCTGCCTGGAGAAGAGGCTCCTGCCTCTTTGACTCGCTACATTAAACATGTGTTGTTCCTGAGACACTGGAAGGGTGACATCTCTGTGGTCCTGGGCCCTATTTGCTTTGTCATTCCTAAAACCACCTGTTGGGCCTTTAGGTCAGTTGTACTTGGTGAGGGAACTGGTTTCTGTTCAGCTGTTTCAGGTGACTTGTGGAGTCATTTATCAAAGAGCCTGTGGTGCTCACTGCTTTCCTTGGAGTCTCCCAATAGCTGTGAGAGTCCCCTTCTCAATTAAAATTCCTGTAGAAGAAATAGTGGCTGCTGCCTTCATGGCTGTAGTCATTTCATGATTGCTTGAGTAAATAGGTGGCCAGCTGGGATGAGGAGAAATCAACCATTTGTCCTCCTGTCTTTCAAGTAAACAGTCCATTGATCACCTCCTGATAGTCTTGTTGGACTAAGTCAAGGATCTGAACTGCAGCACTCTACTGAAATAGCAATTCATCCTGTGGCTATTCAGGTGCTATTAATGACACCAAATGGGAAAGGATATGAACAAACAGAGCTTTGAAATTTTTTATAAGGGAGAGAGGGAATGCATTCTTGAGAAAGCAGTTCGGCCACAATTTTTTTCTCCATAGAAAAACCTCTGGCACAGAATTACTCAGCCCTGCAAGGAGGTGTAAAAATGCATGTCCCACTGTTTCCTAGTCGTAATACTGAGTTTTTAAATTCAAAGGTGTTATGATTTTGCTTCTCCTTACCTTTCAGTCTAAGCACTTTTTTTGATTGTATGTTTTTCAAATCATTGCAGTTAGTTGTGAAGCAGGAAAGGTTGCTCTGGGTTGCTATTTGGACACTTGAGTCTTGAAGGTGCAGGAAGACTCCTTCAAAGTGGAGAGCTGTTAAAACTTTCTCCTCTTAGAAAACTCCATCTATTCATCTGAACAAGCCATTTCAAAAGATGCAGGATGCACTTCAAAGCAGACTGTTATCTGGAGGAGAGGGGCTTACACAAAGGTTGCATTTCAGACTTAAATATAGGACAAGGAACAATTGTCCTAAGGCCTTCTCGGTGCAGATATTCAGACCTATTCCTTCACTTTATGCTTGGAATTTCCATTAAATTAGATCAGTACTTGGCTTCTTTCCTGATGTCCTATCACACTCTGCTGAAGTTATTTTCTGTGATCCATAATGAGCCTTGCTGCTATTCCAATATTAATCACTGCTGAATATTAGCCAGGTAACAGAAAAAGCAAGGATCTAGGTTGAGCTGAGAGAAATCTGGTCCTGAAGAGTTTGTCCCAAGTTCTTATACTCCATATCTTATATTCAAGATTGTAGATTTGTGTGGTAGGGAAGGAGTTACTGGGGTTTGTTAAAAAACCCCAAAATATCATAATCAGTAGCTGAATTTTACTTTAGTTTCATTTTGATGTAGATGAACATTCTGAGAAGTTAGTGGGGAGGAGGGAGACATTTTGAAAGAACAGTAAATAGCTCTGGGTGAGGAGGTATTTCATCCAGGATAGGGGAGACACAGCTCTCCCTTAGGGGGCTCGTGCACCTTGTTCCTCTGGATACCATGACATTGTTGGTTTTTGTTTTGTTTTTTTCATTCCTTTATGACAAATTTCTTTCAATTATTTCTTCATATTTACACTGAAAGCAGGTGCTGTAGACTTGCACATCTTGTATCTTTTCATTTACACCCTTCTCTTATTTGGAAAGGAAATTACCAGCCAAAGCCAACCACTGTATATATTTCATGTAAGTGCCATTTCCTGAAGTGTAAATTAGAAGGTTTTAAAGAAAACTCATCTTGTTTGCTATATTTATAGCAATCATTTAGTAAGTGGCTTGCTTAGATGTATTACAGAATTGATTAATAATTAAATATTGATATCTAGCAGCTATTGAGCCAGACCAGGTTCCTGATGTGAGTTTGTAGGGTTCCCTTGGGATTGTCAGGGCAGCAGTAGTTTGAGGTTGGGGCATCAGTCGTCAGATATTGTCCCTGTCTGGCTTTTTTAGTGAGGGGACTGAGAACAGAAGGTTTTGAGTGCTTTGTCCTCATCACTTCCCTACTTTGAAGGGTTGCCTTTGCTGTCTAAGACTAGAATTTCTCAAACCGCTCCCCATGAATAATTTCCTTTGCTCCATTGACTTACAATTCAGTCTTACAATTCATGTTGCAATAGACAGTTTGCATTGAAAAAAAATCAGTGATTTGCTAAGAAATCAAATGGTTTTGAACAACAACAAAAAAACCAACCTTAAAAAATTAGAATATGCTTGCAGAGAAACTCCCTAAGACTGTGTAGTAGGTATTCATATCCTTCTGTGCTCTTTGTCAGCATGTGTTTTGTTTGCAGTAGGTGAGAATAGTTTGTGCTGGCAGTTGGTGCTAAAGGTCTGTATTTGTGGTGGTTGTTGTTTCTTTCATGCCATTTTCTTTCAGCATTTTAGTGAGAAAGGAGTGCTCTAGTTTTGAACCTTGCCAAGGAAGACTGGAACACTGACATAGCTGATAGCTCCTTTGTTGTTAGGTTTTATTAAGTGCAAGAGGTGGCTGTTCTCCTATACCTTGGGGGAGGTCTGGAGCTATTGCCAATGCTTACAATCCATGCAACAAATAGCTACAGAGAGAGCAACACATGGATTAAAGGTGTGACAGCTTATTTATGTGTCAAAATGCATAGGCCTTAAAGGTTGTTTTAGCTGGTTTGGATTGGCCTTGGCTGAATTTCAGTAAAGGCCCTTTTCTTAAATTTATGTTACTCTTGTGAAATAAGGTGACTTTTTCTGGACTTAGTAGTGCTAATGACAACCTAGTCAAGCAGTCAGGTATCAGTGGGAATACCAGTAAATATAAAACTGGTAATACCCGAGGGTTTGTGAGAATATTGGAAAGTTTATGTACTCAGTGAAAAAAAGGTCATATTACTTCTGTGAACCACTAGGATTTTATAAATGGGTAGGAAGTACTAACAGATATTTCTATGTTAATGTGATATAAAATACATGTCCTCAAAAGTTATCAAATTTGATGGGAAAGATGCTAACGTCTGTACAAACAATGGGTCTTAATGTTTCTACCAACTTCAAGCCACAGGTTTGTTAGAGAACCCAGACAGTTTAAATCCTGAAACAGACAAATGGGTCCACACAAGCCTGAGTTTCTGAACTTTGGGGGAAAATAATATATTTAAGGGGAAATATGTGCTAGGCAGTTCAGGAAGGCTGTACTTTTCTAGCACCTCAGCTAGGGAAAGGAAGAGGGCAACGTGCAGCCGGGAGTTCAGGGTAAAAGGGACTGAGTCCTCCCAAACCTTGAGAGAGAAAATCCTGTGGGTGCGTGCCCCAGTGGACTCTCTCCCTTTATTCAAATAAAGTTGCAGGACTCCTCTATCATCTTTGTGGACACTGGCTTTCTATGGAGTGATTTTCCATGCAGACTGAAGTGGCTATCTAATTCAGATAACTTTTCCATATCATCATGTTCTTAGTGATTTTGTTGTTCTCTTCTTGATAGCCTGTATAGCATAGCCTTGATATAGGACAGATTAGGAATTCAGGAAATATAAAGGAGTAGCTTTAAATGTGCTGAAATATGAAAAATGCTATTCTTGAGCCTGTTAAAATAGAACCCTTTCTAGTTACCTCAACAGGGCCATTGTTTTTATATATTTCCCCCCAGTGCCATTTTTCTCTTTGGTGCCACTGTTTTATTGTAGTTGTTTAAAATAATAAGCTCAAGTGAAAATGCTGATGCAGTACAGCATGCTGCACTGCCACTGCTGAGAGATTAGATTGGGGTGTTCAATTAACCCTGCAGCTATAGTTTAAAGCAAGACTTAAAGCAGATGTGCTTTATGCATAACTTGTTTCTTAATGCAGGGCTGATGTACCTATTAATGAGCAGAAATGGGAAGTGGAAGTCCGTTTTATTAATACTGCTAATTGGTTATTTAATGTTTGTGAGACACAATGTCATGTAAATTATTAGCCATACTGTCAGAAATGATGCAAAGCCAGAAACAGTCTGACATGTACAGATAGCAGTGAGTAGCTACTCTTGAATTACTAATGACCGGGAGAAAAATAATCCAAAGAACTATCTCTGTACTTGAAGGGGATGCATGCGTTGTATACCTGGATCCTCTGACTGAGGAGTGTGGTGGGAGGTCCAGAACATGGGTACAGAGTCTCTCTTTGGGCTTTTGAAGGCCTTTGGAGCTGCTGATCACTGATGGGGGCACTCAGGCGAGCTCTGAAAGCTGCTGTCAGCAGCAGGGAAGTAATGACTGCCCAGGGCTGCAGCAGTGCCCAGGGCGTTTGGACTTGTGCAGGTTTGGTGTTTTAAGACAGACCTGGGAAAAGATGACCTTATGAAATTCTGTGGAAATGTGCCTCCAAAAGACCATGAAGGGCCCCCAAAGTAATCACTGCAGTGATCACTGAACCTCCTGTGGGGATGGCCCTGCTGATTCCCAGCGCCTGGAAAGCAGCAGGACTCCTTTGGCTTTGAAGATTCAGAGAAATTTGCTCATTTTCATCTCCAGTCTTCTCTCCAGGCCACCAGACCAGTCCAGTTGAAGGACAGATTTTCCAAGCACAATCTTTAGAATGCAGGGTTTCCTCTGTAGTTTTGGCTTTCATGTGACTTTTATTATTAATTGCTTTAACCCAAAGGAAGAAATTAAAGGGAAGAAAATCAGCAACCTGGTAGAGTATAATGAGAATAGAAAGCAAAAGCATTTCCAGGAGGGAAAGTGAAATACTGAAGAAAGTAATAAAAAGAAAGTTATATTTTTTCTCTCCGACATATCCTAAAAAGTAAATTACTAAACACAAAGCTGTGTTGAGAGTTTGGTCTGTAAATTTCCAGTAGAAATTCTGAGCTGCATGTCAGGCTGCAGAAAGTAAGATTTTTATTGCTGGTGCTAGCAAAACCCAGGTAGTAGCATCTCACCCAGGGTCTATCAGCAAATTAAATCCTGTTTAACTTCTACGTGACCTACTCTCAGAGAAGTTCTTATATCAAAGTATATGAGAAATTTCCTGTCCAGAGAAACTGATACATCTCTAGCAAAGTTCAGCCAGGAGGTGTAGGAGATCCCCACGGCTTTTGAGGAGAACAGAATACAAGAGAGATGTGAAGTAGTATTTATATTGCACCATCATTGCCTGATTCTGCAGTGTCATTGATTCATCCAATGCACATCTTCCATGATGCTGGGGTAAATGTGCTAATGTAGCAATTATCATTTAAGCTATAGAAATTAACCCTGTTTTGTTTCAGGTTCTTGGTTGCTTTGCTTGCTTGCAATCTATATGAAATGTTTTGTGCATATGGCAAAAGACTAGTGGAGAAGAAAAGTAAGAAGTTTCTGCATGCACACACTATTTGACTTTTAAGGCTGAAGGGACCTCTGTGGTGTTCTACTCTAATCTAATTTTTAGTTTTTCAGGGCCTTGGACATTTCTGGTGCATGGTTATTGCACCTGGGAGCCTCGTGGCGATGAGGGCACCTCATATGCAGAGGAACATTCATGGTGATAATACCCCCCAAATGTTGTTCTCATTCTGTTAGTTATTGAAATACTTTTTATCTGAAATGCTGAAATGTGTACTGGATTCAACAGAAATAAATTTCAAATCCATTTTACTTCATCCTATATTGGAATGCAGGCGCTATAAATCGTTACTACTTCAACTGAACCTTAGTTTGCTTTTGCTTCTTCTGTAGTGATCCTGCAGAGATTCACACTCTTGTTTAAAATGTTTAAATACAGTGGCACAGATTGTGTTGTTATCTAGTCTTAGGAGTTGACGCTTTATCTTTATCAGATTTTGCAGGAAGAGTGTCTCCAGTATTTCAAAAAGTTGGTGTCGGAACTCAAAATATCCCTCAGACATTTTTAGAGGTTCCAGGCCTTGGTCAGAAGCATTTTAGACCCTGGCAAGCAGCTGAAAACAGCTGTGATCTTGAGTTTGAACCATGGAATGAATTACCAACTTTAAAGGTGGAACAAGCAGTCACAGAGGGTTAGATGGTATAGTAAAAGTAGTCACAAATTAGAGGGTAAAATTTTTTAGTATTGTACAGGGGGGTTTTAACACCTGTACAGGGGGGTTTTACTTTGTACAGGGGGGTCAGGAGTTCTAAGATGGAGGAAAGTGGGCCTGAACCTGTTCTTCCTCCTTCTTCTTCCTTACCTCCATGTTCTTGGTGATGTTGGCATTTTTCTATTGGTTTAGGCTAGGGACACACTATTTAACGTAGATGATAGATATTGGCACATTATTGTAAATATAGTACACGTAATTTCTGGTATATAATGTTTGTACCATCCCACTGAGGGGCAGAGCCCCGCACACTGCCCTGCAGGACAGACCTGCGGCAGGGCAGCAGAACTTGTTATAGATAAGCAAAAATAAACAACCTTGAAACCAGCACGGACAAACTATGGCTTCTTCTTTGGCAACGGGGCAGAAAGACAGAGACTCTCTACAATCTCGGAATCACCAATACCCACAGATTCCGACAGTTGGGATAATTTCTGTTGTGTGTTTGTTACTTTGATTTAGTTTTATTTGCAACATACATCCAAGTTCTGTTTTGTAGTTAACATTAGCCAGTATAACTTTCAGACAGAATCTTGTCTTCCCAGAAACCACTGGGCTTTTAATAAGAGAAATCTTGATTTACTTCTATTATTAAAGTATGGCCTCATTACTTATTTCTTTACATTCACAAACTCTGCCGATGTCTCTTTATTTTGTAAGTTGTAGTCACTGTCCTAGACCAGGCTTCATGTTCAGGCCTGATTGCCAAATTTCTGTGCACATCAATGTTAGAAAGTGCTCACCCTCCTAACCTTTGCCACCATGGTGTCTGTGAGGAGCAGTATAATTAGTCTGGGAGTTAAATGCTTTTCCTACAATACGCAAAGAAGATATTTAATTAGTTTGGAACCAGCAGTGATTTTTTAAAATAGTTTTTTGCTAATTTTGTTTTGAAAATTCTGTTACTTTGGGTAAGGGGAAGGTAATTATAATTTTTTAATCAGATCCAGACATTTTGTACAGGGAGAAGGCAAAATAAGTTGTGATCCTTCTAATTGTCAAGGTCTTTTTGGTAGCTTTTTGGAAACCTACATAATTTGGGGCTGCTCAGAGGCATTAAAATGCTATTTGACAATCTTGATTTGTATATCTTATCCCTTCTATTGCATACCAGTAGAATGAAACTTATAACTACACCAAAGTATAACTTGGTTATAAGTTTTTTCATATTCATGACTCTGTGTGAGGCTGGAAATGTGATCTCAATAGAATACAGTTACTGATCACATGAAGTGACTGATCTTTAATTGGTTTAAAATTATGATAATCTTGGTTTCACTTCCCTGCAGAGGACCACTGAAGAAAAAAAAAAGTCATATTTTATCTGAGCCCATAAAAACACAATTTCTAATATTAGCTTAAAGGGACTTTGGGTTTAATTACTGTAGACCAGGGTTAGGATTTATACAAGATCAGTGACAGTTAAGCAAGGTCTCTGGTATTTCATGATCTTTAACATTATT
This sequence comes from Taeniopygia guttata, assembly GCF_048771995.1. NCBI lineage: Eukaryota > Metazoa > Chordata > Aves > Passeriformes > Estrildidae > Taeniopygia > Taeniopygia guttata. The sequence goes on along the minus strand of NC_133031.1, from coordinate 7,083,900 downwards.
TTTTGTTATAGTAAAGAAGAGTCAGTTTTCCATTAACATTTAAAAAATGTTTTTCTCTATGAAATCCTATTGCAATGATTCTTTAAATCCTTCATAATTAAACTTCTGGTGCAGTTACAGATATTGTCATAATTTCTGCTTAAACCTGCATTTATGAAAGATGAACAATGGTGAATATATGCTTAAGTTCCTATATAGCATGCAGATTGTGGAGAGCTACAGATTTTTTTTGCCAATTTTGGAGACTGTTCTCATATACAAAACCAATTTGGTAAAATACATTGCCAGCTGTATATAATAAGGAAACAAGCTGCGTTTTGGTGTGCAATTGTTTAACTGCTTTTTAATGTGTATTATCCATCAGAAGTATGATTCAGCAGCCCAAGTCACCCTAATTCCTGGTACATGTAGTTAGTTTTGAGAAGGAGTCCATTTGGAGAAGAAGGAGAAAAAGTGGAACAAACACTAAATTTTTAAATTTTCCCCAGTCGCAGTCTGAATTCTGTGTATGTTTATTTACTATAGAACATACAGAACTGATTTACTTTTTCTTGCTCTAGTAAAGGGAAGGGAAATTTCTGAAACAGGGAAGTTTTGTCTAATAAATGCAATGTAAGCTTCAGGGCTAGGTGGCACCCTTCTTGGAGCAAATGGAATCTGGAGCTTGTTTTAGTGCTGGTCTGTTTTCCCTTCCCACAGCAATAGTCATCCATGGAAAAAGCCAGAGGCTTCAAGTTCAAAGCATCCCTTGGTGCTTCAGCAATAGAGAGAAACTGGAGCCTTTTAGACTTGTTATGTGTTGAAATAGCTGTTGTTCTTGAACTAGTGGGTTTTTTGGATCCAGGTTACCATGGAGGGCTGCAGATGGAGGAGGTGAGGGCAAAGGCTGCATATTCCCTTTCAAGGTAGGGTGTGAAGCAGCATAGTGTCTGCTGCCTTCACAAGTGCTTGTGAGAATCTAATGCACTCTAAAAGAGGCCAGCATGGCTAACGCTCTGCTTGACCCACTGGTCACAAGCAGAAGACAGACAGTACTTGGTGGAAAAATACAGCTTTAGGCAGTAGCTTGAGCTGCAGTAGCCATAAAGTGGTGGCTGGATTGAGGATTTACAGGAAGGGTGGGAAGGTGAAAAGCCAAGAGCATTGAAGAAAGCAAGCTTGAGATTTTTTTTTTAGGAAATTAGTAGACAAAATGAAGGGTAGTGATGCCCAGGAGAAATGGAAGGTAATTTTTTTTAATAGCAGCTATCTTTTTATGATTCACTGTGGCTGCATTTCTTTACTAGTTTTTAGTGAAATGTCTTTGTTTGAAAGACAGATATCTGCCACGGAAGCCTGAAGCCTCCCTAGGAATGGAAAGTATGAGCCGCTCGGCTTTGAATTAATATAACTTTGGCTCTTGGCCGCGGCGCTTTCCCCTGGGCGCAGTTCCGGGCACGGCCAGCGGGGGCGCTGCTGGCTCCCGGCCGGGCACGGCCCCGCCCTGCAGGGGGCGCTGTGGCCGAGCGCCGCCCGCTCCCCTCCCGCAGTGATGGCGGTGGGGCCGGGGCCGCCCTCACGGACCCCCGGGGCGGCCGCTCACGGGGCTCCTCCGGAATGCCAAAGGAGCGGCCAGCAGCGACCTCGCAGCAGCGGCTGGAACGGCAGAGGCCAGCCAGGTTAGTGAATGAAATGTGTACAAAACTGGGTGGCCGCAGCAGGAGCCAAGGGCTGTGCAGGCAGGAGGGCTGTGGGGTTCCAGGGCAGTGAAAAACCCAGAGCAGGGACAGAGAAATGGTGGGGCTGGGCAGCAGCTGCCCGGCTCCTGAACCAGCCAGGAGAGGCTCCCTCAGACGGGCTCAGGGTCCTGGGTTTCCCCCTGAGGCTCCTGAGGAGATGATGAGGGTTCTTGCTAGTGTCAATGAGGTCCCCGTGCAATGGCGGCTCATATGAGCAGGGCCTCGCTCATGGCAGGAGAGGACAGCAGGAGATGGAGCCCTGCAGTGGTGGTGAATTCTCCCCACAGTGACCTCAGCCCGTCTCCCCTGCGATGTTGAGAGTGAGAGAGAGCTAGAGGCTGTGCCCAGCTCCTTCCCCCAGCCCAAAATCTTGTTGTAACTCTGCCCTTCCTAAGAGAAAAAATCTCTCGGGTAGGAGAGTAGCAGTCAGCTGCACTTCTCCCCTCTTCCATAGCTACATCTTTTTTCTCTCAAATGTACCGGTTGTTATTATTTCTTAGTAACAAATGGGAGAAAATTCCCCAAGAGAAAGAAAACAAAAGGAAAAATTTTAAACCCCCACTAGCATCCCTTCTTGTGACTTGTGAAATTAATTGAACAATGGATGATTTTGAGATTAAGCATCCTTTGATTTCCCTTGTATGGTATTTTCTATGTTTATCATGCTATGTGTGCCTGTACATAATGTAGAACTATGTAAGAAAGGTAAGTGATTTGCTTGTCTTGAAAGTTGTCCAAACAATCTAAGAATCCTTTTAAGAAATTTTAATAGCTTTAATTATTATTTTATGGTGAGGGTGAGTTGAGAAACTTGCTAAGTGCAATTTTAGCCCAATGTTGCATTATTTTCTAAATGCTGATATGTAAGTTCCAATATTAGCAAATAATGTATTTTATTGTTCATGATCACAGTAAGAATGAAAGTATTTCTTGCCCTGATATAAAGTGTGCTGGGATTTTTTTAGTCTTTGCCATGCTCCAACACCCCACTGCCCTATTTTTGAATACCTGGACATCAAGAGATGCCTGGAGAGGAATCTCAGGTCATCAGGAGAACACCTGAAGAGCAGCACAAAGGAATCCCACCCACTCCAATCAGTTTAATCAGGGACCCAACCTGAAGACAGTCAGCATCAGGGATCCTCAATGCCTCTATGCAGCATGGGGAATAATCAGAAGGAATTAGACTCATGTACATCTGCAGGGCTGTGATCTTACTGGCATCATGGAAATATGGTGGGATGGATCCATGAGTGGAGTGCTGATGTAGAATGCACTGAGGATGACCCACTTCTCCAGGCATTAGGTTGGAGCATCCCCTGGTATCAATCCAGGCTGGGGATGAGTAGATGGAAAACCCCTGAAGAGAAAGACTTGAGGGTGCTGGTGGATGAGAGGCTGGACATTCTGTGGCTGTGTGCACTGGGACCCAGAAGCCAAATGCATCTTGGGCTGCATCAAAAATGATGTGACCAGCAGGTTGAGGGAAGTGATTCTCCCCCTCTACTCTGCCCTTGTGAGATCTCACCTGGAGTTCTGCATCTAGTTCTGGGATGTGCAGCACAAGAAGGATGCAGAGCTCTGGAGGTGTAGAAGAAAGGATTACAGGTGACCTGGCCCCTGATAAATCACAGTGGTACTAATTACCAAAGAAGAGGAGCAGCCTTGCCTGTAATGGGTTGCAGCTGTGACTAATAAAGTAAGTGTGATAAAAGGGGTGGGGTTATGGGAGAATCTTGAAGAAGAGGACCTGGAAGGAAGAAGGACATTGGAAGAACAACCCAGAGGAACTGGAGGATGGGTGAAATAATGAAGAGAATTGCTGCTGTAAAAGATCTGTGGTGAGGTTAGTGGGGGCTCTGCAGACCTGTTCTAGCAGGAGAAGCCTGCAGTCAGAGTGTGCCAACTAATACATGCAGTCATAGTTGAGCAGGAAATACCTGCAGTCAGTCTGCCAGGGAAGCCAACAGTAGGAGTTTGCTGGAGTCAGAGTCAGGATGGCTAAGTTGTAGAGAAGAATAAACTGGGACCCTTTTCATGTTGTCTGTGACCCTGACCCTTTTCTTGGGTCATTTCTACCCCTAATGAAAGGTCTGCTGCAGCAGAGCTCCTGGAACAATTTAAGAGGAGATCAGAGAGATGCTCCAAGGGCTGGAGCTTCTCTGTTCTGGAGCCAGGCTGGGAGAGCTGGGGGTGTTACCTGGAAAAGAGAAGTCTCTAGGGAGACCTCAGAGCCTAAAGAGACTCCAGGACAGCAGGAGAGGGACTTTGCACAAGGGCCTGGAGTGTCAGGACAAAGGGCAATGGCTTCCCACTGCAGAGGGCAGAGTTAGATGGGATATTGGGAAGGAATTATTCCCAGTAGGTCAGGGTGGAGAGGCCCTGGCACAGGTTGCCCAGAGAAGCTGTAAAAGGTCTGTGGGATGGCTGCCCCATCCCTGGAAGTGTCCAAGACCAGGTTAGGCGAGGCTTAGAATTACTTGGGACAGTGGAAGGTGTCCTTTCCCACAGCAGGGAGTGAGTCTGAAGGAATTTTAAGGTCCCTTCCAACCCAAACCATTCTGGGATTCTTTGAAGACAGCATTAACTTTGTTTATTAAACAACTTTCTATTTTGATTATTTTGCACAACTCCAAATATTTTTGCATTTCAAGTGCAATTAATCAGGACATCTGTTACATTGGGAACATGAGAGAACATTTTTATTATGCTGAAAATATTTTCTGCATATAACTAAGCCACTGATGCCGATTGCATCTTGAGAAGTGCTCATGAACACGGATGAAAGGCCAGAGTAGTAACTGCAGTGTGAGAGCATTTTGTCCCTGGAGCAGGAACCTGTCTGGTAATCCCATAGCTATTGGTTCATGATGTATTGATGGCTCCAATTGTTAATCCTGGGTTTTGCAGCCCTCTCCTCTGAAACGGTCTTTGATGTCCATTTTTTTTTTGCAATAAGAAACATGGAACAGCTGAGCTGACATAGTAGTGGGCAAGGATTTGCTGGCTGAACTTGGTGTGAAAACTGAAATTATAGCCAGACCACTCCTACAGTACGCAGGGTGTCACCTTGAAAACTCATGAAATTAGAGAGGATTGCAGCTCTGGAGAAAATGCAATAATTGAAGAGTTGGAGCTGGACCAGGAGTCCCACTGCTGGAAGATGGCAAGTGAATCAGGGAATAGAGGACTCCAAAAAGGAGCTGCATCTGGCTTTGCAATTATATGTGCTTGGGTTGTAGTTGTCCCTTTTGTCATTACACACAGGATGCAGTGCCAGGGATTCTGTGTAAGTTTATTTTTGGTGTAGCTCTGAGGCAGGTTAGTGTATATACCACTTTATTGTAAAATTACAGAAAAAAAGGAATTAAAAGGCATCAAAAATCCAGACTAAGTGCTGGAGAGTACAACACATGTTGAGAGGACTTTATGCATGATACGTTTTCTTCTGGTTTAGTTGACCATCTATTCCTCATTTTGGAGAGTTTGGGGATCTAAATGAATAATTCTTATACCTAAATTAGCATATTTTCAGGTTGCTTGTTAATTTATTGGTTATTAGACTATTTTTCTTTTCAAAAAGGAAAACACCTGCACATAGCAAGGTAGTAGAAAGTGTTAAATTATGACAAATAATTTGAGTTCCAGATAACAGAAGCATAGAATGACTTTCATGGGGAGGTTGTTTCCACATGGCTGGCTTCATGGTTTGCTTCAATTTCCAAGTTAGATTGGCTAAGTCCTGCCCAAGGATGGGGTATTTCACAACTTGTTATGGTTCCAGTGTTTGATAACCCTTTTGTGAACTACAAGGTTGTTTTTGTGAGAAATGTTGATCCCAGCTGGTAGCCTGAATGCTGTGAGTCTCTATCCACAATCTCGTGTGTGTGTATGCATGGATTAATGCTAGTGCACAGAACCTGCAGAAGAGAGGCACAGTTTGTGGTTTTGGATCTGATTGTTCTGACTTCGTTTCACAATTAAAGAATGTGTCAGAACTACTGTCTCTGGTTTACATGTGAAAGAGTTCCTTTGGATTTTTAGCAGTTGCTTTGTAGGTTTGCTTTATACCTTTGTCTCATAATTAAGAGCCTCTTGAATGGTGCCCCTATTCAGCACTCATGCTGGAAATTCAAATGTGTTGGAAAAGCTATGATTTCCTGGAAGCTTTCACTTTGATCTGCTGCTGAATTTGATATCCCTAGTTTGAGTCAGATTGATTAACCACTCTCAGGTCTAACTAATGCATTCAGCTGTTAATGAGCAGCATTAATCATTATTTTCTAACTGAGTAAAATGCAGATTGTCCATTACTCTGGTTGTTATGAATTATGACAGCTGACAGACAAATGAGCATGTTTCTCCTGGCAAATACAGAAATACACCCCTTAATTAGGTTTTTTTTTTTTTCCACCTGATTAGAGCAAGCTGAAGCCTTCAGCAGAGAAGAATGGATAAATTGCTGGGTAGATGGCCATTACCTTCAGGGAAATAGCTCAGGTTGGAAACTGGTGTTCCAAACCAAGGGATACCCTACAGAGAACAGGGAAGGAAGATTTATTCCACTATAATGTCAGTATATGCTCACTGTTGAAACTAGATAGATTTTTTTTCCTTTCTGGGGAGACCTCTGGGTAAAAGCCATTTGCCACATTTGTGAGTGTTCCTTGCTGTCCAGATGTTTTTGCTGCCAGTTGACTGAGGAAGCAGGTAAACATTGGTGAGGATGGTTCTCAGCTGTCCTCACAAGTGCTGCCTGCTTTCCCTTGGAGAAGGGACTACTTCTGTGTAACAGAAGAATGGTTTCTAGGTTTAGGGTGTTTGTGGAGGACAGTACAGATGGGGGTTCATTACTTTTCAAGGCACCTGGAGTGATCTCAGCCATTCATTACTTCTGTGATGCTCTGTGTTGAGAAAACTGCCTTTTCATTGAACATTATTTCTGTAGCAGTCCCCTTTTTGAGGGCTGTTCTTGCATTCCTCTCCCTGCTTCAAATTGTGATGGAGACACTGAAAAAGTCCACTCTTGCCCAGTTTGACTCCTCTCCCCTCCTGCAGCTTTCCTTTTGAGCCATTGCAATGCAGAAGTAGCCAGGGATTTGAGTTTGAGCCTTCCCTGGGTCTACACCAGCAGAGGAGACAGCTGTATCAAATATCTTGTCTAACCTTTGACAAAATCCCTCTTTGCTTTCTGAGACTGAGTCTACCATTGCAGTTACTAATTGCCCTATGAATACTTCTCTGCTCTAAATGCTTCCTTTATTGTTAATGTGTGCAATTTCTTTAATATAGTCCACTGGAAAATGAATTTGAGATGTAAATAGAAATCTATTTGGTTCTAAATAGTTTAATTTTTCTCAAACCGAAAAGGCAGTTTTAGAATATCTTCAGTATTTGGTTGTGTGTGTAAGATGATTTTCCTGAGTTTGTGTTCACAAATTTCTATTTGCATGTCAGAATAATTGTTTTAAAATAATTAGCACGTTTGACTTAGTATTGATATTTAGTAATCTTTTAAATATTCTTTAAGCCTTTTTAATCAGTTTTAATAAATCACTCATTTAAATTTGACACAATTTTAGATAGAAAACTCTGTCATTCCTGGAGTTTTGAAAGCTGCTGGAAGGAAAAAAGTGCTGCTGAAACTGAACTGAGTTTCACAGTTAGTCATAGCAAAGTGGGACTGGATTCCCTGTGACTTCAGAAAAACAAGATCATAGCTGGCACTGCAGCCAGCCAGGGAGCTTGTAGAGACTGGAAGAATTCTAACACTGACAATGCTCAATGTGTTATTTAAATGTTCTCAATTTAAATCTATAGGAAAGACCAAAAAAGTAAAGACAAACATAGGTTATGACCTGGGTCATCCAGCCAAAACTTCTGAGTAAAACTTCCAATGTGTTTGAACTAAATGGGCTCTGCAGGCTTGGGAAGCATATTTCAGTATCTTGAAGGTCTGTTTGTAAAAGAGTAGCAGATCCCATATTGTGGTTTAAAGTTAAAACCAGGACTGAAATCTGGCTTTAAAAAAAAAAAGTATTTTTGGATATGCCAGCCCATGGTGGTTTGTTTGGAAGTTAAAATCAAGCACACTTTAAGCATCTGTGTTGGTGGCTCTGTGGCTGCAGTGGAAACCTGCATTATATAAATACTGCAAAATACCACCAAAACACCACATGGTACCCAGCTCAAATCTGCTGTACTTGTAGGCTGTCCCAGAGGAAGGGTGAATATTCCTCCCTCATCCCTGGTAATGTTACTTCCTTTCTCCCTGCATCTGTTACACACAAAAAAACCCCTTTAATATAAAAGTACAAACCATTAGCTAGTCATTCTGCATTTTTCTATTGCTCAGCTGCATTATGGCAGGTTCATTGCTTGGTGGTTGTTATGGGATATTTACTGGAAGACAATAGCACCCTGGAATTTAGAGTCACGCTAAATTATTAGTAGTTTAATATCTCATTATACCTCTTTCTTCTATGAGTCAGTGCCATTTTCTGGCACCATGGAAGCAGCACCTCTGCCACTGCAGGCATTAATAAGGATTGCATGTACTGGCAATCACTTTGTGTGATTGGTGCCTGAGACAAAGATGAGGGAGCTGTTGCCATCAGCTGCTCCCATGGGTAATGTCTATTTGAGGATGTAATTTGTAGCCCTTGCTACAACCTGATGCCCAAGAGAGTGGTGTAGGGAGTCACCTTGTAAGCAGTCACCTTGTGCTATGCTCAGGTCCAGCTGCTAGCCAGCAGAAAAAGCTCCCTTGGGAGCTGTGCCCAGGTAAGACAGATGAGTACTACCAGCTTGTTGTCCTTCTGCATGTGGTCTGATACCCACTGAACCCTTCCAGAGCCCTGCCACCTCATCCTTCTCAGAGGGATCACTGCTGTGGCCTCTTTGCAAACCTCAGCTTAAATGCTTCTTCCACAAAAATCAGGTACAGGGCTGCAAGGTAAAAATAAGACCTGTTCTTGAATCAGGCTTATGCTTTTAAATAGCCCTGCAGAGGTATCACAGGAAATATTCCATGCTATTGTGGGGGTGTATATTTGACAGAGTTCACTGCTGAGGTTAGACATTCATTGAACAAGAGGTCCCTCATTGTTTAATGTCACACTGAGAAAAATTCTTATGGCTTGAAGACTGCAAGGCAAGAACAGCAGAAATCTTTCAAAAGAGCTGCTCCTCTATAGGAACAAACCCCTCACATTTGAAACTAAAGTAAAGCTGTCTGCTCCATGTATACCTTTGGTACCCTCTACCTTGGTCATGTACCTTACACTTGCTATGCCTTATTCTGCTGGTTAATGTTAGAGAAGTCTTACACATAGTAGTTTTAATAGGAGTTGCAGCTCAGATTAAAAATTAATCTTTTGAGTAATTTGGTGGCATATCTTGACTTCACAAATGAGATCTTATGATAATGGTATCAGAAGCAATTAAAACAATGCCATTCAGCAATTAAAACAATGCCATTCAGCAATTAAAGGAAGAATGTAATATGGTATTTATTGTTACTACACTGTGTCAATCCTCCCTGTACTAAACTTCTAGGTACTTCGATTCTGTGTATAAGAACCAAAGGCTCTTATGTTAGAGAAATTACACAGTTTTGGTGAAACTTATAAAGATAGACATGATTTCCACATGAACACAAGTGTTACAGAATACCTTAATGTATTCCCTACCAGGTCTTTCCAGCATTGTGTTGCCTGTGGAGCTGTTCCAAGCCCTGTCCCATTAGTATGGACTGAGCAGTTTTGGGCAGGAGATGGTGAAGGAGGCAGCAAGCCTTGCCCTTTTACGTGTGGCTTTGTGTGTGCTTATGTAATTCTTAGAGTTTTGTATGGTATAAACTTCACTTTTTGTAGATTACAAACTTTCACTTGTAGTGTGGAAAATACTTTCTAGAGTATGGGGATGTTCATGAGGCTTATAGTTAATGCATGAAACAACAGGAAAGTATTTTTGCTGAATATAGGCCTTCAGAGAGCCATCAGGTCATCATCACCTTCCATTGGAAAACAATTATGAAGCTTTGGAAATGATTAGCATGCCAGACATTTTTCTTTGTGGCTTCGCTTACAAAAATTTCAATGTGGGATTTTTCCCTGGTGTATTCTTTACCATTGAGTAAAAGCTGGAGTGAGAGAGGTAGATCATATTAGGTACCAATCAAGCAGGGAATACCATTTGCATAAGTTAGACAGTATGCATCTTGATGGGTGTTATTGCCACTTGGCAAGTTTGGGGCCAGTCCATTTGGAGTCATTATCCTCTGCTGGTTTTTCCTGCTGCATCATCTTCTTTGTACCTCTCCAGCTGCTGGTTTCTCCAAAGGACCTTTGAAGTGTTTATTATCTCTGGTGACATAGTTTTGTGTTCTCGCCATGTTCTAGCAGCTCTCACAGAACTGGATGTGATGATGTAGTGATTTGATAGTGGGGGCTCTTATGCCACCTAAGCTTCTCTGAACTAAGTGGTAGTGAATAAGACCAGTGATCTGTGTGCTGGTTTTAGGTTCTAATATTACATTTAGTTACCAAAGAAAGGTAGCATAAGAAAAGAGTAGATATACTTTCATTTTTAGCCTTGAAATATTTATAGAAAGGTTTTGGGAATTCCAGATGGTTATTACCCAGTTACTTAAAACCTTCCCTTTATTCTGCATCTTGTTTGTTGATCTACTGTCTCGTCTGCTTTAGCATGCTGGATTCCAGGATTGTCAAATTTTTGTAGATGGCAAGAGGCTGTGATCAAGCCACCATGTAACCTTTCATTTAATAATCCAAATGGATTGATCTTCTCAGATTTTTTACTCTAAGGCATTTTTTTCCAGTCTTTGACCTTGTCTGTGTGCTTTGATAGACTGTGGAGAACTGATTGTTTGGGGATGAGACCCTGTTTATTGAGTTTGGAATAAAAACCCCCACATGTTGTTTTGTGGTTTTTTGAGTCCTCCATGCACCCACTTGTGCATAAAACAATTTTGTTGTTGTCTGTTCCAGATTGTTCTGGCTGACTGTAAAATGTCTGATTTGAAATGATTGCCCGGCTTGACTTAAATCAATAGGAGGGAGATGGAAATGTATTTCAGGATGTTTTGTTGGTCAATAAAACGTTATACCCTGTGACATCAAAAAATGCTGAAATCAGCTTTGAAGAAGTAGAAAAATGTAACAGTGGCAGATGCAATTTTAGTGATTTGTGGCTGTAAATCACCTCCTCTGTAGAAAGGTGAAAGGAAAGTTAAAATAACAGAAAAGAGGTGTTTCTGTTCCTCAAAATCTGAGGCTTAGGTCTGAGGTAAAAGAGGAAAATTCTACTAACATGAAGCTTATTTTACCTTTTTGTAATTAAGAGATGGGAAGGACATCAGATGCTTCATCACCAGTATTAGTGACATTTCATTTTAATTTAAGCAAAAGTACTTGTATTGCATATTACCAGTTGAAGTTTGCTTCTTGAGTAGTTTGTCCCTGTTGTGACACAAGGAATGAAACTTAACTGATTTTTTTTTTAATTGCTACATTTGGATGGAAATGGTGATCTAATTGCCTGAAAACAGTCCTTTCTCTTCTAATTACTCCCTGTGAACACACAATATCATACAGATCATTGAGTGTGTAACCAGTGAAGTTTCTGGAAAGAATGGCCTGGGAAAACTAGGAGGAAAATTAATTTACCTTCCTTTTGGTTATCTGCTATGGCAGCTGGCAGAAATCTTCTCAGGGATCGTACAAGCTCACCTTGATGGGGTTTTTGGTGTCAACCTGCCTGGGAATAAAACAATTTGCCTCAGATTTTACTGACCAGTGTGGCTAGCACAGCATTTTGGAAAGGACACTTGCATGCAGAAGTCTGGTTGTGGATGACACCTAAACTACCAAACAAGTTGTCTGAGACAGGCTTCCAGCTTTGCATGAGATGGAATCCTCTAATTCTGTTCACTTGTGGTTTGGAAAGTGTAAAATGCATGTTAGTTTTCACAAGACTCTTGTGAACCTGCACTTTATTTTTGAACTGTTGCTAAATCTGTGTTCCTGATCTTTTGCCCATACAGCAGTGAGGTTAAAAAGAGAGAGTAGAAATTATTCTGACTTTATCAGCTCCCAGGTTTTTCACCTTTATAACCACTGAAACTTTCCAAAAAGTCAGCTGGGTATAATGAAGCTGGATTTACCTCCTTGAGCAAATCTCACTATACCATGTACCACTATGTGGTATGTGCTGCGTGTCACGGGAGCTTTGTGTGCTGAGTCCTGAAGCTCTACCACATTCCTGGGATGGGGTTTGGACACCACTGGCTGGACAGTGTAAGGTTCAAAATATCTTGATGGGTTTGGTAAGATGCTATTGTTTGTGGAAGGAGCAGAGCAGTTTTGGAAACATGGTGTGAAGGAAGCTGGAGCTGCCAGTGGAGGTCAGCAGGGCTGATGGCTTGTCCTCTCAAAACAGTTGTACACGTGTTGTGGAAATGGCAAGTGTTAGGAAAGAATTTAGAGGAATAGAAGCGAGTATGTTCTCCATTTCAGTAGAGAAATGATCAGCAGCTAAAGTACCTTAACACCAAGTATTCTGCTTTTTGGCTGTGTTTAAAATGTTACAAAATGAGTGTGAAGAAGTCATACAATATTGCATGGACTATAACTCTTCTGCTTTTTGCATGTCCCTTCATTTGCATGCTGAAAAATATATCAATGTTCTTGCTCAATTTTCAAATTTCCTTCCACCTCACATTTTTTTCAAAGCTCCACAATACAATTCTATAGCTGTAATGTGGAAGCATCTTGATGACTACAGGGGACCTGCTTGAATGAAAGGAGAATTTTAAAAATCTGTTTCTTTTGTCATAGAAAACAAAATGAAGAGAGCAAGTCAAATGTATCAGAGATGGCCATCTGCTAAAATTTGTGATGCTTATTGTGAAAAGCCATTTTCTAATGCATACGGAAATCCACTGGGCAAGATTTTGATGTCAGTTTGAATTCAACGTGGAGGATTTGTTTTGAACTGCTCTCATTTTAGATATTCAGGCATATGATACACATATGGTTGTGAATAAATAAATCCTCAAAGAGCAGTGCTGTTGTCTGAACTAGGAACAAATGTGGTGAGGACTGAGCAACCTTAATAATAGAATACCATTTCAACAGCCCTTTGATGGTTGGTTTGAAGCAGAACATCATTCAGACAGGTTCTTCAAAGAAAGGGTTGTGTGTAAGTCAGAGAGGAGAGGCACCAATAGCTGTGAGGTCCAGCAACTGCTCATGTGTCCTCAGGTCTGGCCAGACACCAAACAGACTTGCCCAACTTCAGTGGGTACCTTCAGGAACTTTATCTTGTCCTTCATGGTGTTTTAAATTCTTGATGCCCTCATGGCATGAAAATATGGACAAGTAATTAGAAACATAGTACTGGAATAAAATGACCAAATTTTTACCTCTGAAATACTCCCCAGACTTCCAAAACGCTTGCTTTTCTGCTTTCTGGATTTTCTGTTAAATTTCTGCCCCTAAACCCCCATGTTATTTGAAGATCAGATACTCTGATTACTGCCATCATTTTTCCTGTGTGGAGCATTTTGCAGCATTGGATTGATAAACTTTATCCATTAGTAAGATAACAAATTGGCAATTATTTAGGCTCACACCAATTATTGCAGAACATTAACAGGAGGATGAACGCTGTGTGGTACCCACTGCTGTAGTCTAGAGCAAATAAAATCTACTAAATCTTTGAAGTGAAAGACTGTGTATTTTAACTGAGACACTAATCTAAATTCCAGTGGTCTGTGGAAATACAGCAGTACTTGTACTTAAATAATTATGTAAGAGTATGTTGTGGTGCCAATAGGATGTGATGTCCTAACTATAATATCTTGCTGAGACTTATTCTATGTGATGATATTTGCAAATGTACGTACTGGTATTTTGTATACATTTCAACATTATATTTACTTGTGTGAGAATTTGCCTCTGTGGTTTGCAAATCACAGATATTTGTGTGTGTTATAATTCATGATTGTAAGATTCATGCTGATAAAAAGAACAGATTGTCATTATGCCATTAATAGAAAGGGGATAGTTTGAGCTACATTCTTTCTGGATTTACTGAAGTTTTAGGAAATATGAGCTGTGAATTTTAAGTGTGTAATCCTATACAGGGAATAGACTAAAAGAGTGATAGATCCATAGATTTGAACTAGAACTGGAGTTGTAGCAGTGCACCTCCCATTTACAATGTACCCTGAACTTATAGGAAGAAAGTTTCTCAAAATACACTTGAATTTTTACTTTTTTATAATATTGGCTAAGGGAAGCTTACATGGCATATGATAGGAGGGTGCATAAATATTAATAAGACATCTACAACGCTGAAGTTATTTATCTCTGAGAAAAGACTGCAGGGTGATAGGATCAATATGTTTGAACTCATCAAGGATGTTAGGAAATCACTGCTGATCGTTTGGTCAAGGCTGTTGGGCAGAACAGAAGTAAAGCTTCAGATGACTGAACAGACAGCAGGAACATTTCAGATGCTGTGATTGTACACAGAGTAGTGCTTATAACCCCTAAGCAGTTCTTGTAAAAAGAGCTATAAAGTATAGGACAATGTAAAGCAAGAAAAATAATTAGCTTGATTACTTTATGCTTCAGTATATGTGATAATAGGAGGGTACAAAGCCCATTACAGAGGTGTGTGATAGCATTTAATTCTAAACACATTCTTTCTGCTTGAATGTTATTACAAGTCCTTTCTATTCCCGAAGATATTCCTCAGTCTGTCGAGGATAGATGAGAGTCTAGACTTATGTTGTGTGTCTGGCTCAGCTTGGTCTGCAATGAATCTAGCTACTTGATGTCTCTAAAAATTATGCCTGTCACTGGATATTTAAGTGCATTTTCTGTCACTGAATGCAACTGCAGAGTGCCAAAGCAAAGACAGAGTCTCTTATTTCCTCCAGAAAATACTGTATTTTGAGCCATAATGTAACAGAAACCTGCCTTTAAGTTAGTATTATGGCTGATATATATCTAGAAGCTATGTGTGCCGAGATACATTGTGTAAATATTTGTCCTGCCTGGAATGGAAGTTACTGAGGATGCCCTATTAATGATCCAGGGCAAGCCTAAACAAAATGTAATAGGTTGTTATATACTCTTGAAACAAATCCAGAAAAGTCATGACTCTTCTTTCTACTTTGCCTTTACTGGTTTTCATTTTTCTGCAGTAGCCAAAAGTAAGGGTTTTCATTGCAGGAAATCTTTTATTCTTCTGCCTTCTGCTATAGCATATATCCATCACTCCAAGGCATCTTTTTAATTGGAGAGCTCGTTATTTCAAAAATGCTGATTTGGAGCCACTTGACCTGGCGTGGAGGGAAGCTGTGCTCTCTGGCTCGTAGGGGCAGTGGAGCTGGGAAGACAATTAATTCAGAGGTTGTTTGGTGGCTGGACAGGAAAGATGCTGAATGAACACAATAAATACTATGAAGCACAGTGTGTCAGATGGCTAAACACCAATGTAAATATTCAAGATCTAGCAGTATTAAATGAAATGCTGAGTATTGCCACTGTGCTAAAACAATGCATCATGAAGTTGTAAACAAAAGCATTTGAACAATTCTTCAGTGCCATTATTAATAGTAACCTGCTTCTCTAGGTGAGGAGGAAACAGGTGGAGAAGCAATGAGCCTCTGACCTGGTGGGAGCATTCTTAGTCATAGTGCCAATATCACAGAATTATAGAATCAGTAAGGTGGAGAATACCTATAAAGTCATTGAGTCCAACTGTTTACCAGCACTACTGTGTTCACCAGTAAACCATGCTCCCATGTGCCACATTCACATGTTTTTTTAACACTTCTAGGGATGGTGACTCCACCACTGCTATCACCCTGGTATCCTATTCGAATGCTTGACAGCCCTTCCTTACAAAAATTGATGAAGACGATTTTCCTACTATCTAATCCAAACCTTCCCTGGAGGGGATTATCACTGCACACACAGCTCATTGCTTTACATGGAAAATTACTCCTTGGGTTATCATTTTCAGGCAGATATCTGATTGACTTGGAAGACAAGATTACAATACTCCCAAAAATTTCTGTAATTACTTGTAATGCAAAGCAAGATTTTTCCAGGTTTTCTCCATTTATCCTGTAGGCCTAGTCTCTGTTATTCTCTTAAGTCTTGACACCCTTCTTTCTTCTTATAATGTACACTCTACTTGAAGATGTCTGAATGACTTTTAAGAAGAGATAAAATAAGTTGCTCTTTGTGCCTTTTCAAGGACTTTGACTTTAGATTTGGAGATGACTCTGCCATTTGGCTTACCTTATTTTTTTTTCCCCATCTGCCTTTGTATTTCTTCAGCCGAACAGGATATTGACACTGTCACTGAACATCATCTGTTCTGACCATAAAGTGTTCTAATAAAGTATCAGGACTTGGTGTCTTTTGAGTAATTGTTCCAGTCCTGTGAGCTGCTGTGGATAAACATATTCCAGTGTCAATTCTAATCTTTATTTTTAGTTTTGAATGTAAAGCAGTTGAAGCTGATTACATTTTAAGTGGTTTAATTTCTTAGTGGGAGGAGTCTTGACTGTGTAAATATTTTATATGAGCTAAATACTGAGCAGGGCTGGGCAACTACAGCTCTCAGTACTGAAATTAATAGAAGTGGTAGTTTAATTCTCTTAAAAAAAGTGTTGAAGTGGTTTTCCTGAAAATATTCTTCTCTAGATACAAGTATTTTTATCTAGAGAAGACTGATAGTATGTGGCAACCCTCATTCAAAGCTTCTGTTATTCTCTCTTCCTGGTGTGTTGTATTTTATCTAGTGCTCCTGCTGAACATGGTCGATCATCACAGGGAGTAGGAGAAAGTTCATTCAATAAACCTATCTATTTAAAAGGACCTCAAGAGAAAAATCTATCAAAAAAGGCTTTGAAATAATACAGCAGCAAATGTGTTCATGCTGCTGCACAAAAATTTTGATTACTGGTGGGCCATGCTCCAAAACTGATCCTATCACAGGTCCGTGCTTCAGGCCTGTCAGCTGCCATAGCAGTACAGGCTTCAGGGCCACAAGGGAAGTTCTCAGGCCTGTCTGGCTCTGGGGACTGGCACTGGCACTGCAGGACCTGGGCTCGCTGCTCTACTCCTGCAATTACGCAACACTCAGCACCAGCGTGAGTCCTCTGCTGCAATTTCAGAGCATATGCACGTGGAATTGGCTAGAGCAATGGAAGGGCAAATGGCATGAGATGTTGAGCTATTCTCTTCCTAAATAATGAAATTTAAAAATTTTCTTCTGGCTTCAGCTGGACTGAAATATCACAAATAGTGAAATTCATGTTAAATACATTAACTCAAATTCACAAGTACAACTCAGCTTTAGCAGCTGCTGTTTGATTCTTACTGAAGAAGCAAGTTTCACTGAGCTAACTCTGTTCAGACTCATATATAATTGCAATAATTTGAAGATCTGCCAGTTAGTACACCCGAGTATTTCACTGAGTAGTCACAGCCATGGATTTGTTTATCAGTTAAAAAATATTATTTGTCTTAAGACATAAATTTTCTAGATTAAGCTAAACCAAGGTTTTTTTTTTTTTTTTTTGTATGATGAGTAAAATATTTCTCAGAGAATGTAAAGGTCTTTTACTGAAGGTGGTCTGAGAGAGAAAAGTGATGGCAGGATTAAAATATACATTGCGAGCACATAATCTCTGATGCACATACTGCTTTTTGGGAAGCACAAGGCCAGGCTTACTGGTAGGTTTTGGATACTTTCCCATGCTTTGGAGATTCAGAGGTGCAGTAAATCCAATTTTGCTGTGCAGCTGAAGAAGGTTTACAATGGCTTTGTGTCACTGGAGTGGAGCAAACCCCCCAGACCTTAGGCACGAGTGTGGCCTGTATATGTCAGAGAGAGAAAGGGCATGGATCAATAGTAATCCCCAAAACCTTTGCTCATTTCACGTGGATCCAAGGCTGCAAAAGTGCATGTGTGTGGTTGCACACTTCCATGGATGGATAAATCTGTGACAGCACATGTTAAATGCATGGTTCTGTGTTTGTCCCAGCATGCCTATTTTGTGGATGTTTTCTACTTTGGGTTATTTTGCCAGGCTACTGAAGCAACAGAAGTTGTTTTTTAAAACTATGGAAATTTGCAGGTTTTTATTACAGCCCTGTATGCAAAGAGTGTGTGAGGTAATCTCATCACTCCTTCTGTCTCTGTTAGTTGCAACAAAGTAATTTTCTGGTTTTCTCTCCTGCTTCCTCTATATGCACTTTTGCTTTATTTTCCAAATTATGACTCTCCATGTGTGGAGTGTAATTTTTTTCCTGTAATGTAACTCAAATTTTATGGGTATTAGTTACTCTATCAAACTGGCTAAAGACTGTTAGGCAATATCAGAGACTATAATAGCAGTAAATCATTAACTCTACTTCTGATATGTAGAAAACTAAACCCCATAAACTTTTTAAATGTTTGAGATAAAAGAATAGGTGATGTTACTCACAGTTTTATAATGTTTATGTAAATGTTTCCATACTCATGGCAGAATAAAACCAATGAGTTAGAGACTTAAGTGGAACATATTAAGACTGCTAATTGAATTAAATGTCCTGAAATGTAGCTGAGCACAAGGAACGTAAGATTATGGGTGCCCAATGAATAATTTGTTGTGTTTTTGAACAGGTCCCTTGTGGCCAAACCTTTGAGGCAGATGTACTTATGTGTTACTCCTAGGCATTGAGAAAAGACTTGAAAGTCTCTTTAACTTAAAAACAAATAAATTACTCACTAGTTTTTTTTTTTTAACATGAGATTAGATGAAAGAATAAAATGAAAGTTTAATACCTAACTCTTCCCTGATCCATGGTGTAGTTGTAGGTCAGTCACTGCTTCCAATTGTTGGTTCAGTCACCTTTTGGAATCACAGCAAATTCTGCTCCCTGGCCAGCTTTTCTTCCTGCATCATCCACACAGTCCTGCCTCACTTGGCCCCATGTTCCTCCTTAGAATTTCTCTCCATCCTTGCCGAGAATTTCTGTGCAAAAAAGGGTCACTTAATTAGAAAGGCATTTATCCACTCTGCTTGAAGATAACGATCAGTTCGAAAAGCTCTTTTCAGCTTCCTTGAGATTTTGATCCTGGCCAAGCAACCAATCTTACAGCCTGAAAATACATGTATTGGAGGTTAACATCTAGAACATGAAGAAATTAACAAAACCACCCCTAAATGTGTTTGTTTTTCCCATTGGCAACCTGCATCAGAGGAGATACTTTGCACTTCCCAGTTCAGCTCAGTATTATTCCCCAGACATGGGCGATAAAGACATTGGCCTTAATGATTACCTCTTTTCCTCTTGATGGATTATCCCCACTTTATAATCACTCTCAACTTTTTGAGTCTTCAAGAGTCTTGACAGGGTTAGTTTCTTATCTCAGTTATTTCTTTAAGTAGAGGAAGGCTGCATCTTATCACAGTAGAAGTAGATTCTGCTCCATATAGATTTAAACATATTTTCTCTAGGAGGACTGGTTGCAAAACAACTTTCTGCTCCAGTGACATTTAAAGGTCTCTCTTTGCCCTTTGCTGGCTTTAGGCTCTGAGGACTTCACTGAACTTTACATTTGCTTTTAATGTGTGTGTTAAAACTTCAGATGAAGCCATCTAGCCCATCTAATTGGGCATAAATTTTGTCTCTTTAATGAGATTAGCTATGTTCTTGCCCACCATGGCTGCCTACCACAGCTGGTTTGGGATGCTGAGTTTTCAGTCTTTTCTTCCATACCACAGTATTGGAAAGTTGCTCAGGTGTGCCATCAGTGTAGCACTAATAATATGAACTGTAGCAATTCACCTCTGCTTACAGGTGCTGTTTCCTCAATTCTTTCAGAACTTGGTGACACTGTATGGAAATGTTAGGGAAAAACCCACCTATTAGTCATTTGCCATGGGACATATGGCCCTGCTAAGGTTTGGTGCTCTCTTGTTCAGTGTCCCGTAATGCAGTATGGAAGCTGCAGGCCAAGTTTGTTAATAATGTATTGATAAGTAAACAAGAGCATATGTAAAGTGCTCAGTTACAATAGCTGTAAATCAGGTAGTACTTTGGGGTCCTGACAAGCTGCTAGTCAAGCTATTTGTATTTAATTGGATACATTTCAAACTATCCAGTTCCATTTTCCAGCAAGTGCACAGAGGTAATGTTATGATGCAAAGTGTTTCTAATTTTGTACTTAGCTGAAATAGACGAGTTAATTTATTTTAAAATCTTAGCATCCATGCTGAACTCTTCTGGATTGAAACCAGCACATGTGAAACACCTAATTTTTCTGTTCTTTATATGAAGTGTCAGTCTACTAAATTGTGTTGTGAAAGGTGTGCAAAAAGAACATGATGGTTGTCAGAGTTCAGATCTAAAACTGTTTTTTAAAATTGCTTCCTCTCAGAGAATGATTTATTATTTAATTTTCACAACAGCAGTTATGGTGGTAGAAAAGATTATTTTGAATTACATTTTTCATCTGACATAACCTCATTACAGCTTCAAGCTTTGCCAAATCTAGAATCAGTATTCACACCTTTTACCTGCCCTGGAGCTCTCCAGAGATCTCTAACCTGTGCTATTGCAACCTCCTACTTTCAGTGATTTTATACAATTTTGAAAGTATAAAAACCTTAAGCTGGAAGGTGTCAGCTTAAACTACAGCTAACTTGGCTTGCAAGAAAGAGTGATGGGAAAACTGGAATAAAAATATTGTACAATGCTGCTGCCTTTCATGCAGGGTATTCCAAAACTAAATTCAGAACCTACTGAAACACACGGTGGGAAAGTAGTCACGCTAGATACTGCCGAACATCTGCAGTCACATTGATCTGATCACTCTGAATTTTGGCTGGAGGTTCAATGCTGTTTGGTTCATGGTATGATGTGTATATGTTCCTCCTGTCAACAGTGAGTCATGTCCTATCTCCTTGTAGGCTCCCATGCTATGAAGGGTTTCAGCTGACCACAGCAATGAGCCAGTGTGCTGTGGCATGTCCTTCTATCCCAGAAAAGCCCAGATGGAAATTTGTCTGTGGTGGATTTCTCCATGGCAAGTTTGTTCTTCCATCTTTTATTTTACTAGGTCTTTTTAGCTGAATGTGCACCTTCAACATTCGGGGTAAAAGCCACCTTATTGTCTTAAGGAAAAAACCAAAAAAATCTGACTTGCCTGTAGAGGACTTGGCAGTATTCTAACTGAAACTGACCCCTTATCTCTCACCTTCCTTTTTTGAACTGCTTTCTGCTTGGCTTGTGAGCTTTTGGGGAAGGAAGTTCTCTTTTTGCTCAGCTTTTGCATGAGGGTATCACAATGACATTGTTCAGTGGTAAGATAATACAAATGTAATGATAATGCTAATTAACTGCATGCTGGGGAAAGTTCATTGTATGTACCAGAAGTGTTTTCTAGGAATTAAAAAAAGGGCTTTCTCTTCTGTAACTGGGAGTTTTTAACAAGAGTAAAGTATCACCCTACCTCTGCCCTAATCTTAGAATCACTGAACCAATAAGATTGGAAAAGACCTCTAAGATCATCAAGTCTAACATTCAACCCACCTTGGCAATGCCACGGCCACCACTAAACCATTTCCTCAAGTGCCACATCCGCATGTCCAGGAATGGTTACTCCACTACTGCCCTGTTCCAGTGCTTTACAACCCTTGCCACAAAAAGATTTTCTTTAATATGCAACCTAAAAATCCTCTGGCACAACTTGGGGCTGTTTCCTCTCTGTTCTGTCGTTTGTTGCCTGGGACAGTCCTCACCTGGTTCCAGCCTCCTGTCAGGGAGTTGTAGAATGCAAAATGGTCCCCCCATAGCCTCCTTTTCTTAGCTCAGCACAGAGAAATATTGTGAAAAATCAAAGGAAAACCAAGACTTTGTGAAAATAATTATAGCCTATTGTAGTGCTTTTCCCAGACATTTGTAGTTTGAAGGAAAATAATGGTCATAAGGTGTAATTAAAATATTTTTGGTAAGCATGAAGTGTTGAAGGAAAAGCAGCTTATGAAAAAATGGTA
Organism: Taeniopygia guttata; assembly: GCF_048771995.1. NCBI lineage: Eukaryota > Metazoa > Chordata > Aves > Passeriformes > Estrildidae > Taeniopygia > Taeniopygia guttata. The sequence goes on along the minus strand of NC_133031.1, from coordinate 7,062,084 downwards.
TTAAGCACCAGACTGTATATTAAATATTTTTCAAGAATATCCACTGGAACTGAAAGACTTAAATATGCAATCAGGAAAATAAGAGTCTAGATTAATGTACTTCAAAGCTGCAAAATTAACAGGTTTTTGGGGATGTTCAAAGAGATTCATTGTGGGCGAGTTGAAAAGAGTGTACAAATTTAGGAATATAAAAAAAAAAGCTTTAGCCTATTAGACATTATGGATAACTCAGCTTGGATCTTACTCTTTGTTTTATGACTTTCATATTCTTGGAAACTCTTGTCCTTTTGATCTAAATTTTTGGCTTCATAGTTCTGACACTAAAGGCCTCTGGCTGTTCAGCAAGAATCATTTTGGATACAGGAGAGTCAAGGTAAGTGTTGCAGAGCAAACATCCAGCTTCAAAAAGAACTTACTGTAAGTGGCAAAGCAACCAATGCTTTATTAAAAAAAAAATTAACACAAGCAAATAGTTGTGTTATTGCAGTTGACTTGGTTGCCTGCACAAGATATTTGGAACAAAAGAACCTCTTCCAAACTTGTGTTTATAAATGGGTCAAGAAATGGATGGGTTTGTAAAGATCCCTGGCTTCAGGCTGGATGACCTGTGCTCATCGCTGAATCACAGCAGAACTCCCTGAAATCCTGTTATTTGTAATGATGAATTTTCGTCGCTAGATTCAAAACTGGTCTGAATAGTTGCTCGGTAATTTTTAATAAGTGTCATATTCTTAGAAATAAAAATTATTACTTTAGGAAGATAAATTCCTCATTTAGGAAGATAGTCTGCAGGAGCATGACCGAGAATGATTGCAGTATATTTAAGGGTAGAATTGGAGGAGAATTAAGTAAGACAGTGAAGTCTGGCCTTAGTCACAGTACTATGAGAGTGTTGGGACCTAAAGACACTAGTGAGAGTTACACTGTGATTCAGTGATGAGCACAGGTCATCCAGCCTGAAGCCAGGGATCTTTACAAACCCACCTATGACTGAAATGAAGTATGAACCAACATACTGCTGATTAAGATCATACACTCAAAGGTCTTACCAATCAGGCTTGTGTCACTCTTTACGGACATGCAGCAGTTGTCTAGATTTCGAAAATGTTCTGAAAATTCATAGGCACCCAGGGCAATAATATTCCATTTTGTTACAAAGTGTAACTTCCTATTAAGGCATCCCATTACTAATGCTTAAAACTCTTGGAAACATAAAAAAGACAACCATTATGTCTGTTGTTTCCTGGAGGTTATTCTCACTTGTTCACTACAAAATTATGAAAAGTAATTTCAATCTCTCTTTTTTAATGCAATCAGTCAAATCCTATAGCAGTAGTGCATAGGAACCTAAGAGGAACTGCTCTGTCTTTAAAGCTTGAATCCACTTTTAATGTACAGCTCAAATACTCCTGTCACAGAAAATTCCTGAGGAATTATGTGAATGGAATCAAGAAATGCTAAGTTGAAAATTGTGCATATGATATGTTAATTGAGGAAAATAGTCTGCAGGAACACGACTGAAAAAGATTGCAGTATATTGAAGGGTAGGGTTGAAGGAGAATTAAGACAGTGAAGCCTGGCCTTGGTGGCAATACTGTGAAAGTGCTGGGACCCAGTGGACACTTTTCTGAGGAACAATTCTCTTGTGAGTTTGAATCCCTCTTTCCAGGTGGAGGGAGAGGGATAAGGCTGTGAATGCTGCTGGAAAATGGGCATGCTCATGGAAAGGGAGATGTTTGCTGTGCTGGTGCTCCTCCAGGAGCCAGCTGGGCTGCTGGAGGAATTGGTTTCCCATTGGCTCAACTGGGTCTCATACCAACATGTCTCAGCTCCCCATGTTCAGGGCCTGTGCTGAGCCACAGCTCTGGCTCCTGGGGCTTTTGGCTGTGGTGCTGTTATGAACAAAACAGCCTGGCTGGGACACTTGGCTCGAACTAAGTACTGAAATTGAAAAGTTAATTAGCTAATTGCTCCTGGGAATCACCTACCCCCCCCACCCTCACTACCATTCTAGGACTGGGATGCAAAATAATCCAGTGGAATCATGGGAGGGGGTTTTGGGGATGAAAAACACCCCTAAATGGAAAAGATGGGCACAGTGGAGGGGGCTGGATGGGTGTGCTTATTAGGGAAAAGGGAACCCCATCTCTAGTCTGTGTTTAACCTGTCACCATAACCTGCAGAGGACCAGACTGGACTGGGCTGTGGGAGGCAGGAGCAAAGGACACACACTTCCTGGTGTTACCAGGAGGGAAGGAGAGGGATAGCTGCTGCTGGACTTCGACAGCAGGCTCTGCACATCCCCTCATCCTTCGGCTACCAGTGTGCCGGGAGGAAAGGAGAGAGGACGATCTGCTGGGTCTTCAGATACAGACTGCACACCTCTTCACCTCCAGCTACCAGTGTGCCATGGAGACTCCGGGGACAGACTCTGCATGCCTGCTCACCCTTCGGCTACCTGGAAAAAGCTACAACAGCGGGGACGAGCTTCTTATTGAGCCCCCTGCCGAGCTGACTTTTTAATGAAGAGCTGAACATTAATAAAGGCATAGACCCTGTTCATTTCAGTGCAAGCTGCTGGTGAGATAGTGAGGGAACTAGGAAATATATGGCTTTTGTTCCAAATCAGAGTCAAGACAAGTCTCCAATTGCTCTTTGAAATACAAAGCTCTGGCCTGGAAATTGCAGATTAGTGGAACTCCCTTTTTTGACCTGTACTGTTCTGATTCAGGGTTGTGGCAGCCCTGCAGATAACTCAAGTGTTTTGCCCTTCTCCAGCAGTGGCCTGGTTTCAAGTTGGCACAGGGTTGTTTAGGGCAATTACAGCTGCCAGTCTCTCTGCCTGCCCCTTTTGAAGAGGCAGGGGGAAGCCAAAAGCATGTGCTGTTTGGGGAGTCTCAAGAAGGAGGTCTGGAGCAAATCCAGAGAAGTCTAGGGCTGGGATGGCAAAATAGAAAAGCAGTAATTCCAGGGATTAGCATTTTGCTAGTGGAGGATCTGGGCTTTATTGCTGTTGGACTGAAGCCCTGTATGGTAACAAAGTCTTGTGGTTCATGAGCATCCCAGGCTGTGCAGAGCAGGACAGCTCAGTGCAGATTCAGAAACAGTTTAGGGACAATCATTAGAAGAGAAGGACCAAAGCATTTTATTCCATTTCCTTTTTAGCCTCCAATGACCTTTATGGTATGCATCAATCATAATCCTGCCCAAACTACCCCCAAAGTACTTGATAGAAATAGTGACTTCGGAAAATTCAAACTATTCAAAGAGCTGCTTTATATGGTATTTTGGAAAATCTTTTTGTAGCGACCTAATGTTCTTCCAACACAAATGGCCGTGGAAAGGAAATAAGACAAAAACTTTTCTCTTCACCCCAAGAACTGGCAAGAGGAAAGAAACAGATGTTGAAATAAAAACAGCAGCTGCGAAGTTATTGCTTTGCTGAGTAGCAAGGAGTTATTGAGGAATGATAAGCATTTACTACACTATTTAGAGAAGTGACAATGCCCAGTTGAAGTCATCTGAACAGCCAAACAAGTAAGATTTAGCACCCTGATAAAACCAAAGACAGAGTGCTAGAAAGGGGAAAAGAACTGGGTAATGGAGTCAAAGGAGCTGGTATGCAGTCTCAGAAAGAGTCTGCTGCTTGGAATAATACAACCAATGCAGCTTCACTGGCTGCAAAAGGGACTGCAAATTAACCTGAAGTAGTGAAGAGTAAAAATAGTCTGGGAAGTTAATGGGTCACCACTCGATTAGAGGAAACAACTGTGTAACCATTAACACTGCAAGTCAGGGTGGGACAGTAAGCAACTGAGCAAAATGTGGGAACGATAAAGAGTATTTGAGTGCAAATAATGAGGAAATGCTAGTGGTTCTCAGTTTGAATAAAAATAATGGCCTTAACCAAGACAAAGTGTTCAGATGTCTAGATGAAGCTGTTGACAAAAGGTTTCTGCAGCAGGGGTTGGGTTTCTGGCAGCTGGCCCTCTGCACCTCTAATAAAAGACACAGAATCACAGCCAATAAAAAATAATTGGAAGAGAAAATCTTGAGAATGAAATGTCAAATGGCAGTGGAAATGTTAACATGGGAGGGAAAATTATGAGTAAATATATAAGTGAGACAAAGACCTCTCCCTTTATGAGTGGAAAAGGCAATTATAAGTGAAGGGCCAATACTCTCATATTAGGCATCTAATTGGGGTTATTTATCACTGGTCATTAGAAAAAGGGTTATGCTTATCAATCTTGTATTAAAATTATAAGCCCTGAGAACGGGGATTTTATGTAAGGAAATTGTGCAATGTATACAATACCCACGTGGTGGTGCAAAATTAGGAGCTTTAAAAGCAATAGGACATAAAAAGCAGCAGTTTTTGCTTTCTGTGGGGCAACCCCTGAAAATGGGCAGCACTGAGGCAGGCCACACCACACTGCTGTGTTCCAAAACACCAAAATCCAGCAAGGTCTGCCCACAAATGTTACTGACTGTAAGAGAATTAGCCCTGCTGGTTGTAAGGGAGGATGGTTCCTGTTTCTTCTGTTCCAGGTGGGTGGGACACAGTAGAGTCAGGGGAGAGAGGCTGTGTGGTGTCTCTGTGTCTGGCTGCAGTGCTGCAATATGCACAGGTTGTGTTATTTGGCTGCTAGATGTTATCCACCCTGTTATCCACCTCATGCCCAGAGCGAGCAGCAGTGTGGTTCAGAGAGTCTCAGCAGGAGCACTGAACTGGGGAGTGCCATTCCTAAACCACAGCAGTGGTTACAGAAGGATTGTCCCATAAATATGGTATGTTTGGCAAGTTGGCACTGTCTGCTTGGAGACAAACTGAACTTCCTGCTGCACCTTGTGAAGATTTGATGTGTCCTTCCATGCTCTGTGTGTTCCTACCACGGTAGAAAAAATGTGTCCCTCATGACAAGCTGTTCCTCTCCCACCATTACAGTTTATTTATGGGCTATAAATGCTCAGTTTCAAGGTGGAAATTAATTTTTACTTTACCCACCATAAACCATCAAACAGTGAACTTGCATCCTGGAGACCAGGAGGTTCAGTTACCTGCTTTACATCCTGCAAAATGGGCCAGCCCCGAGGCTGGAGATGGGGTGGTGCTTGTACAGATGGGACAAGTGCTGTGATGCCAGGGATGATGCATGGCTGTGCAATTTCCTACAAAGCTCATGGGGAATATTTCTGCAAGGAAATATTTTCCACGGTAGTCCAGTACCTTCACAGTAGTGCAGTGTTCAAGGTCCATACAAATTGTTTGAAAGTGGGATGGATGTACCTGGATGGGCTCAAGGGGAAAAAGGGAATAACCTAGTTTGTGTTATAGAATCATAGAATGGTTTGGGTTGGAAGGGACCTCAAGGACCGTCTTGTTCCATCCCCTGTCATGAGCAGGGATACCTTCCACTATCCAAGGTTGTTCCAAGCCCTGTCCAGCCTGGCCTTGGACACTTCCAGGGATCCAGGGGCAACCACAGCTTCTCTAGGCAACCTATCCAGGGTCCCACCATTCTCACACAGAAGAATTCCTTCCCAATATCTCATCTAACCCTGCCCTCTGGCAGTGGGAAGCCATTCCCCTTGTGTTGTCCATCCATGCCTTGTCTGTGGTCCCTCTCCAGCTCTTTTGGAGCCCCTTGAGGCACCCCACAGAGCCTTCTCTTCTCCTGGCTCAACACCCCTATCTCTTAGGAGTTTTCATCGGAGTTCCCCTACCTGACAGCAAAATAGGGGCTCACAAAGCAGGAGTGTTATGTGTACTGCTGCTTTTTTTTTTTTTTTTTTTTTTTTTTTTTTTTGTGTCTCTGTCATTGCTATAGTGGTGTGCTACAGTGACAGTTTGCCAGCTCTCTCTTTTGGAGAGGTGGTTTGTGCTTTTGACACCTTGATCCTACAAATTATAAATGCTGGTAACTCAGACTCATGAATCTTCTTTATTTTGACAGGTGTCTTCATACAACCAAAATGATATATTAGCAAAACTGAAGGGATGAACACGGCCTGTTTAAAAATCTGTAGTGCAGGAATAGATAAATTGAGTATAATTGGCTGTGCATGTTTGAGTATGCAAAATGTTATAAAAAAACCATTGCAAAATAGAGATAATAGCCCCAGAGCCAGAGCTGGTCCTGATAATTGTTCTTCTTTCCTCAGGGAGGTGTTTATTCTTCCCGATATATGTGCTATCCTGGGCACATGTGATTAGACCCTTTCAAGGGCACTGGCTAAAATAAAAGGCAACAACAGAAAAGTGCCCCTTTTGACAGCCTTAATTTGCAATAAATTTGCTATTCGTCATTTGCGTATAAAAGACCCAGACATAAAAACCTGCATGAAACTACTGCTTTTTTTTTGTGTAGAATATGAAGACTGGTATATTGCTCAAATGGTAAATTACAAGGTCTTAACTTGAGCCATGGAGTTCTAGGCTTCAGTTCCCCATGAAATCTTGTATTACTGTTTCTAAGAAAGCAATTGACAAAAATTAAGCTAAAAGAAGAGGAAAGGATTAGATAAAAATAAAAATAAAAAAATTCTTCATGGGATTTGGGTGGAGAGTCTTTTACAGGTGATACACAGATTAAAGAGGTGGGGAGTCAATCCTTCACAGTGTAGTACTTATAGTGATATTGGCCTTTGCTGTGTATACAACAGTAATTTTTGGTATTGAAAAAGTAGTACAAACACATAAAACTCTCAAATAATCTGGATTCACTTTTACTATTAGAGAGAATATAGTTAAATTTATCAACTAAGACTTACCTAAGTAAAAATATTGTAATATGTAGTTTATATGGCATAGAATAAACATGATTTTTCTCCCTTTAGATGATGTGAAGAACATAGTTCAGTTGTCTAAAAAAGGCACCCTGGTCTCTGGGGGTGGTCATGCCTATCCCATGGAGAGCACAGTGCTCTGGGGAGGTTCCTGTAGGTCCCAGTAGCTGTTCTCCCATCCTCTTTGCCAGGCTGTGCCCATTGCTCTCTTAGCAGAGTGTGCAGGAAATGGGTAAATGTTGGCTACGTAAGGAGGATTTTAAGGGATGATGAGAAAAATCACAATTGGTGATGTTTTGAAATGAACAGCCTTCAAATAATATTTTTAAAAATGATAAATGTGAGGCCTTGGGATGGAGGCAGAAGTTGCAGCTGATAGAATTTTGAAGTATTTCAGCATATAAATAGAAAGAGTATGAACCACTGTACAAGATTTGAAAAAATATTTTGCATTTGATTATTCACTGTATTATTTACAGTTCATCTCAATGTTCTGGGGTCAGTTGTTTTTGATTTGGTATTCAGGATGCAATACATGGTAGGGTTTTGCAGTCAAACCTGTGTTTCAGCCTTGTAATGGAGATATTTTCTTTGACCGGAAATACACCCATTTAAAATTGTTTCCATCTATATGACTGCAAAATATTAAATATTAAAAAGGTAAATATTCTTTCTTTTCTCTGGCTTTATTTAGAAACATTAATTATGCAGATGAAAAATACACATCCATTAAATTAGAGCTCTTTGGGATTTGGAATATCTAAACCCATGTAGTATTTTAATGTTCACTGTTCATCTGTTTGCTTTACAGAGTAAATAAAAAAAGAACTTTCTTTGCTCTTATATAAACATTAATAAAAAAATCTTCATTTCAGCAGGAGGTTTGCTTGAACAAAAAGGCAATATTAGGTCTTGAAATAATATTTTTGCAGCAGTTAGGTGAAAAATTAACTTTGTGTATGTTATTGCACAAAGCCCCGAAGGAGAGACAAGGTCAGTAAAAACTATTACTCAGTTTGGTTTATATCAGGTGAATTGTTTTTGTGTATATGTGCATCTCAGGGGTCAAGATGAGAGGTAATCTGCATGGGCAGAGAATCACTTCCTTCAGGCTTGTACTCCAGAGTTATTTGTAGCCCCATGAGACCAGCCTGGTTCAGTGGGAGCAAGTACAGGTGGGCATTTCCCACTCAGGATGAACTCATGGGATCAAGCCAAAGCTTTGGTGCTTGGCTGGATGGATGAATGGTTTGGACTTACTTTTGTGGATTGTTTCTTCTTCCTTCTTTCTTCTCAGTAACAGAATGTTTGCTTAGAGGGGAAAAAAGAGTATTTAATATGGGCGTAAGGAAAGAGTGTCATCTTTGGAAACAATGGTTGTTTCTTTTTCTGAGAATGTAGATGCTGTTCAAGAGTACTGGATGGATGCTGTGAAACCATCTGTCCTTTTCTGCTTTATAGGACACCAAATTCAGACATCTTTGTGCTACTTTGGTTGAAGATATAACCATTTTTAATGATATCACACTACATGTTCTCCTACCTTAGTTGCTGCCCTGCTATTTTTATGTATAACTAAAGCATAGGTAATGTTTAAAGGACAATGTAGCTATGAAAAAAACATCAATGGTATTTTGGCTGAGCACTGCTTCAGCTTCGACAGCCAAATGGAAACATTTAATTTGTAATCACAGGACAAATGCTATGGCTGAATGTTTCTTGGCTGGAGAGGAAAGCTGGATGTTCTCTGCTCTCTCAGGAGAGGTGGCAACTCTTACTCACAGCTTGGTGCCCAAAAAGAAGATGGAAATGTACCACCATCTTCTAATATTGAGTCTCTTGATTTGTCTGTGACATCTCTAGAGTTACTTAATTCAGTATAGCAATTTCTGAATATGTATAAATGGAGATAACTGAGGAATTAAATCATTCAAGCAGAGGGCTGCAATATGAGTAGGGTCTAAGTCCATGAAACTTGTGGGGTGTATCCTGTCAACTGAGATAATGTTTGCATTGTACCTGTGGAGAACAGGGGGAAACAAACCTTACATGAGCAAAAAGTCTAATTTTGTCACCAGACTCCTCCTTCCCTATACGTCCCACTGGGGTCTCTCTCTAGCAGATTATACTGAGGGGTAGAATCACAACCAGCTCCAAGTATCCTCACCTTGTGCTGCTGGAGGTGGGGGTGTGATCTTGCACACTGCTGTCAGTAATGCCCCTCTCACACACATGGCAAGTGCAGATGTGCTGTGAGTGCATTAGATGGCCAAAGAATTTATTCTCTGCTATATGATGGTTTTAAACTAAATGGATGTATGTCCTTCCTGCTTGTGAGTGTGCAGGAAATTGGGATTATGTTGCATAAAAGAAGTAAAAAGTAGAATTTATTTCTTCCAACACGGAATATAGGCCAAATTTTGTTCGACTGGAGCTAAGGAACCCATCTATGCTGATTTTGGGATGAGCAAGATGTGGTCTGTTATATGCAGGTTACAGCCCGAAACAAATGTGCATGAAAAACCAATAGTCTCGTGTAGAGAACATAATTTTGCCCAAATCTGGGGCATTTTAGTAATTGTTTTCATCATGTAAATCTCAACTTACAGATATAAATGTGTGCACTTAGAGTTTGGTCTTCCTAGGAGTTTTGCCAGCTGGTTTTCTGATACTGCTAGAAGCCTACTGGAATCAATAAAAGAAGGTAATTGAATTAATGCATTGGAAATTGGTCTTATGTGAAATATAACTGAAAGACATGTTTATATTAATTTAAAGAATATTAACATTAAAGTATTGCCTTGTAAAGCAATTTAATTCAGTGCTCTGGAGCCAGTTGTATGCTACATTAGTGTAAGTCCTGGGAAAACACAAGAACAATTGACTTACTCCAGATTTATGCTTGCCTATTTGAGAGCAAGATCTGGCTGAAAGGTAAAACTTTGTTCCATGTTATTGTAAGTTAGTGTCATTGCAGAAATATAAAAGCCTGATGTGAATACTGTGTAATCAGCAATTTAGAATACAAGAGGAATGAAATAGGTTATTTATAGAAATCATAGTTCAGAATTCCCTGGGATTTGTGCACAGGAATGAATTACCAGCTGTGCTGGGTTTGCATGGCTTGGTTTTCAGTAGCAGGGGGGCTCCTGTGAGAAGCTGCTGGAAGCTTCCACCATGTCCAGCAGAGCCAATCCTTGATGGGTCTGAAGATGGACATGCTGCTGGCCACAGCTGGGCCAATTAGAGATGATTGTAACACCTCTGTGATAACGTATTTAAGAAGAAAAACAAAACAAAGTGGGGGCACAGTTTTTTCTAGTCAGAGAAGAGGAGGAGGTGAGAGCATGTGAAGGAAACAACGTGGAGAGACCAAGGTCAGTGGAGAAGGAGAGGGAGGAGTTGCTCCAGGTGCCAGAGCCAAAATTCCTCTGCAGGCTATGGTGATGCCCATGGTGAAGCAGCTGTGCCCCTGCAGCCCATGGATATCCATGAGGGATGCAGAGATCCACCCTCAGTCCATGGGGATCCACAGGGGATGCAGGGATCCACCCCCAGCCTGTGAGGGTGGTGCCCGTGCCAGTTTGGGTGGATGCCTGGAGGAGTCTGTGACCTAGTGGGAGACCCAGTGGGGAGAGAGGGCCCTGCTCCCAGGCTGGAGCAGCCTGTCCTTGGATGATGGCACCCCATGGAATCTATCTCATGATTCAGTTTTGATTCAAACCCGATCCAGACTTGCTTTACAAAATTTTATGCAGCTGGTGTGCCAGCAAGAGTCCAGAGGGAAAAAGGGTTATGTGATATGTGCTTCAAGCTCACCAACCTGGATTTCTTTACTTTCAGAAAGTTGGATTCAGAGGTGATGCTCAGGAGTGAGAAAGTGAAACAGGAGAAAGGTAAATTATTGTTCAGTGATGAATGACAGTTGAGATATGTTATTCAACTAAGTGTAAAAGCACCTGAAAGAGTGTAATCAGAATGGGCCTTTTGTGGTGATTTTTTAAAAAATGCTTTGGGTAGTTATATGTATAAGTTGAAAGAATTTGATATTCCTTCCTTTCTTGGTTTGCTAATCACAACACAGGCTATTAGTGCATACCTTGTTCTCTCAAAAGTGTTTTTATGGTCCTAATTACCATGTTGGAAGTTGAGAAATGTTACTGTTGAAGGTGGAAGAAATAACTCCAGGGTGAGTTTATCCCATTGTAAGTCTGCTGTGTGAGACAAAGTGAATCATTGTCACTGATTATGAGTATCTCTTTCTCAGACTGCAGAAAAAACTTGGTTGCTGGCTTAGGCTAGGACCAGAAGTTAGAAATGGCTGTGCTGGGATGGAGTGAATTCTGTATGGGAAAATAAGGCTGTTTTCTGTGCTGCCCACAAAATTGTTCTTCACTAGCATGGAAAACCCGAACATGGTCACTTGACCAATGTGGGCAGAAAAGGGTAATGGAAAATGCATGTTGTGGGGAGAGAAATTCTATCAGTATTGTCACTGGACAGACATTCCTGTTTTGAGCTGTTTTTACCCAGCTCAGCATTTTTGGGAAGAGTGTGATGTGGCTGTTATGCTGTGAATACTGACTGGGCTTCCAGTATGGTGATGAAAAATTCCTTGACAGGAGAAAAAGGTATTTGGTATGATGAACAGAGTCAGAAGCGGATTGTATATTTTTGAGATTTCTGCTGCTTTTTCTTGCAGCTGTGGTCAGGTGTTATTGGAATTTGCGGACTATCTTCTTTCTCTGTGATGGTTTTAAGTAAATCTGAAGTGTGCTGCTGCTGAGGGGCAGTTCCCTGCAGACCCAACTATTCTGGTTCCAGCCAGAACAGGGTTAATTTTTTGCAGTAGCCAGGAGGGACATGGCCAAGACCTGAAGGTTATTCTCTACCACCTCATGCCATTGCCAGGGGAAAGGAGTCTGTTTTGAGGAGAAGGGGTTCCTCCTGGGCTAGGAAATGTAGTGTAGGGAGCAGTCAGGTGTCTGTTGTCAGAATCCATGTGAATAGTTTCTTTCTTGCACCCTCTATCATTAGTATTGCTGTTGTTACTGTTTCTTTTTGTATCACATTGCTGTTTCCAGTAAATTTTTCTGTGGTCTTTATCTTTTGTACATCCAGATCCCCTCTCCAGCCACCACAAGGGTTGGGGAAGGGAAAGTGGGAAGCAAGAGTGGCGGGAGGTTTGAAGAATCTTGGTGGGAGACTGAATTGAGGAGCTCCATTCCCAAAGCACAACACTCATCTAAAGCAGTCAAGTCTCCCTGATATTTAAAAAGGTGATGAATGCAGGGATCTGTAGCCTGTGTCTGGTGGAGCTATTGACCAACAGATGTGGTTCCTCATATTGAGATAACATCAGGATAATCTGGTTTGGGGCAAAGATTTCCAAAAGAGGCTCTTACCCCAATATGTGATGGTGCAGCTCTCTTTATTCTATGATGTCTAAGGGAAAGAGCGGGGCAAAAGAGAGCGAACAGGAAATGTCAGGGGTTTATCTAGGCTTTGGACAGGGTGGGCTTCTTGGCTCTCCACCAGCCCTGTCAGGGCAGGAAGGAGGAGTCCAGGGTTATCTGATCAGAGTCACAGGGGTCCCAGGGAATAGGGAAAAGGCATGTCTGAGCGTAATGTAACAGTTACTGAAGTACATTGGTAAATTATTATTTTTTTTTCCTCTTTCTTTGGGTTATTAAATATGGCATGATAGATTAGGAAACTAATTTGATTTGTAAAAGATAAAAAGAAATTACCTAAATTACATGCTTTACCTTTTTGAGTTACATCCACTGGTATTGAGCATCTAAATTCATATGCCACAATTAGCAATTACACAAGAGGAAAGACAGCTTTGTAGGCCTCTCCTTTATGTGCTATATTTGTAAAATTAGTTTGTTGTAATTTCCCCTGTATACTTTTTCAACCCACAAGTATGTAAGAAGCTTAGGACCAACATCAACAAAAGAAAAATCAGGACACCTTTGTACAAATTGAAATATAACTGATATATATGTATCAAGGAGGCAAATATTTAAAAGATTAATTTTATCATGAGCTGAATCTTTTAGGGTAATTTTGCCATCACCAAAGCAACATTAATAAGCAATTGTACAGTAAGACACAGCAGAGCTGTGATTAAAGAGGGGGATGTTTAATAGACTTTGGAATGTGCTTCTCACCTGCGTGGTTCTGACTTATTCAGAGAACACCAAGCTGAGGGCTGTGCATGTAAGGGGCAAGAAGAGAGGTTTCTGAAAGCACAAAACTTAGTTATAACTGGCACATAATGACATGATGAAATTATTACCTATTCTGGCTGGTGTCCTCCCTCAGAAGCCAGGACTATAATTTAAGGTGAATCAAAGACAACTGTACAGTCACCCACTTCATCCCTTTGATTTTTTACATATATTATGAGGGGAATGAGAAGATACCATAACTGAAAGGCAACAGAGATTCTTGTTCCATCCCTGTCATGAGGAAGGAAAATATGTTGTTGTGTTTTTTATGAAGGTGAGGTAGGTATGTTTGTATCAGAAATAGGCCTGGAAAGCTTTGGTATCTGCTTTCAACTCTGAAGCTTTAGCCTGCAGTATTGGTGGAAGCCACAGGACAGTATCTATGAAAACCCCTAACCTTTATTGAAGACATGGATCTCTACAACAGGAATTATCATATGCAGATCTTCAGGGACATGTTTCATGCTCCCATGTTTGTTATTCTACAGTTCAGTACCTTCTATAAAGCCAAGTCTTGCACTTAATTTATGAACTAGGATAAAATATGACTGAAGTTGATCTTTCTCTAGTGGCCTTTGGATGAGCTTCTTAATTCTTATTCTTTATTTATTCAGTACAACTTCTACACACCATGTTAATTTACATGTAAGTTCTGAAAAAAACCTGGTGAGACTGTTAGTAGTATCATTAGTATGATGCACAAAATAAGTGCTTTCTCTTCTTGTTGGGCTCAATTTTATGAACTTTTGAAAATGTTACCAGAATGCTAGATAGTAAGATTAGGTACTGAACATGGATAAATCTGGTTTTGAATTTGCAGGATGAATTTTACATGACTTAAAGTTTTGAAGTGGATATTTAAAAAAAATTACAATGGTACATTAAATCAGAAGTTACATCTTAGCCACATGCATTCCTAACTTGACTGCAGAAATCTGAAAGACAGTTGACAACAAATGGTTCCTAAATTCTCTATCACAGTGTGTTACCTCTGGGTTTGTTTTATGTTTGTTACAGATTCATATTCAAAGTATAGTTTGGTGTTAGGCTAATTCTTCTTATTTATTTAGTGTCATAGTAATTCAGTAAAGAAAGTTAATCAATCAGAAATAATTAGTAGTGACAGTAGAAAGAAGATGGTACATCAGATAAATGTGCCTGAAAGACTCCGTGGAATCTTAACTAGTGCAAACACCTAAGACATTTGAGTATCATGATAACCTTAATAGCTTTGTGTTCCAGTGAAACTTCAATGATTTTGGAGTAGGAGCAAGCTGAAGTTCCTATGTTATCACCAAGTAGCAAGGGGTGACCTGCCTTTGGGGAAGATGGTTGTGTCAGTTCACAGTGGTTATTCTGTTCTTAATTGTGAGAGAAGGAAGGAAAGAGGTTTTTGAGTTAAGAGAAATGCAGCCTCCTGTTCATGCGTACATATTTTAGCAGGAGTTTGTTAAGCAGGAGGGCAAAGCTGAGTGCTACAATCTTTGCACATGAATGGTGCACACCTCACTCACAGGATCTGACTTTTCTATCCATGCTTGACCTGCTTTGGTTTTTATTTCATGTCTTTCTGCTCTTGAACTTACAAATTTATCCCACTGTTTCCCTTCTGATCTACACTCAAATGGCAATTCTGAGAAGGTGGGGAAGGTTCCTACCAAATAATCAGCCCTTCCCCAGGAGGCTGATGTAGAAGACTTCCATGGTGCTGAAGGTCTCATGGAAACCTCTGCACAAAGGGCTGAGGAGCTACAAAGAACTTAGAGTTGAAAGTTCTTAAAAGACAGAGTTAAAGGCCAATCAACATATTAACTCTAACCTTTCTCTCTCAGTACATAAGCCACATAAGGTCAAGAATTAACTCGTTGTAACTGGGCACAGCCACTTTAATGCATTTGTGGTTTATTGATAATTTTTTCTTTAGTCCTGGTCCCTGAAAGATGGGATGGCAATAGCACAGCAGGGTGATAGGCACTTTTACATGTTGGGGTGGCGTTAGGGTTCTTTGTGAGAAATAGGCTTGAAATTCTGTTCCAGAAAGAAGTGAAGGGACCAGATTTGTGTCATCAGTTTAGGATTACTAGTTGTAGCTTGCGATGTGTAGTACCTAAGAGTTCTGGGTGGAGACCACATGCACAGTACTGTCAGAGACAGGGCAAAAAGCAGTTTTGTAGCTCTGAGGACTTGGAGTCTGAAGCAAGAAACTAATAACTCAATGGATAAAAGCAGAGAAAAGGGTGAAAAACTCTTGGTGCTGTTTACTGGGATCCTGTGAGAATGGGTGGCAGAACATGGAGAGGATTTGGTGCTGAAAGACACCACTTAGGTTAAAGCAGTGATAGAAATATTTGGTTAACTCAGCAACTGTGAGAGGGCTGTATGATCTCCTGAGCTGGGATTAGTTCTGGTGAGTCTGATAAAGTGCAAGTTCTCTCACTCCATGTCCTTCAGCTACAGAAAGGAAGAAGGAATAGCATTCTGCTTTTCATCCTCCTTTTCACTCTTTTTTCCCTGGGAGGACTGTACATTGCCTCCCAAGTTGCCAGCCTCTGAAAGGGCTGTTTTTAAGACCCTTGCTCATTGCCCAGGGTCTCAAGGAGAGAATCTGAACTGCATTGCTGCACTGGCAGGTTTTTTGTGCCTTGTGTACATTCTTTCATCTGTTTGTTAGTCAATGCAGACAGTAATTATTTCCTGTAGAAATGCCTTTTAAATACAATTGTTAGTCTACAGAAATTACAAGGAAAACTACAGTATGATGAAGTACATAAACCTGATGCTGAAATAACTTTTGGCTTTCAACAGAGGAGACTCACAGTCTTGATAGTGATGGCCTAGTAGCATGTTTTAATATGGGAGTTCTAAAAATTTTAAAATTTTCCCAGCAAGTTTTGTATATGACATTTCAATAATTGTGCAATATCATTAGAAAATGAGGGAAGGATTTGTCTGACTAATGATGACAATGTAAGTAATGATTTGTGCTGTGCACTTGAATGCTAATTCTGTTATGGCTTGGAACGTGAGACTGATTAATTTAGAAGGTTTTTGTGTGATTGACAAGGATCCAGAAATTAGCCCACAGCTGTTCCTTGTTCATAAAGTAGCTTCTTATTTTGCAAGAGGTGAAAGAATGTCTATTTGAAAGGCATTTGTTCTTCACTGTGCCATCCTGGGCTTCAGTAAGTAAAGGCAGAAGCACAAACAGGGATTGTGTCCCTCAGCAGTGTTAAGAGCAGCACATGTCTCACTCCTGGCTGTGTGGGGACATGACACAAAGCTCTTTCTCATCATGAGCTGGGGATACAAGCTGTGATAAGAGCATCTGGTTTATGAGAGTGCTTGCAGCACTCACAGATGTTCCCAGAGCCTCATCCCATGTGGGTTCCCAGCATCCCACAAGAATGTACCTGAACTGATCTCTGCTTCCAAGCCATGCCAAAACATCCCTGTCCTCTGTTCTGGAGTGGGAGACTGCAGCTCCAGGAGTTTACCAGAGGCTGGTGGTGTGTTTGGGAGGGGAGGGGGAAGTCCTGCACGAGATTAAAGTGAGAGATGAAGAAATAGCAATATGTTTTTCCTCCACCCAGTTTGCATCCCCTTTTGGAGGCTGTGAGCACTTGAGCAAAGCCAAAAATCCCAGTCCTACTGGAACTTTAAATGGGCTCATCTATCAACTGGCGTCACAGGAAATTTCAATGAAAGTAAATTGTGGCTATAAAGCAATAGATGTAATTGGCCAGCTGATGTCTGAGATGGAACTGGAGCTCCTTACATCATTTGGAGCCCTTGGAGATGCCCTAATTTTGCATTTCCTGAGGTATTTGTGCATGGATAGAACTCAAATTGTAAAGTGGCTTTACACTGCTGTGTTCGTACTCCTGCATAATAGCCTATAATTTCAAAAATGATGTTAACTTTAATGATTTAACAAGAAATATAATTATGGTTTCTATAGCAACCATGACTTTAAATATCCTGAATTATGTGCATGTATAATCTCAGATATAATGAAAGACTAATGCAGCTCATTGCATGTAAATGATATTAAAAGTTAAAACTTTCAAGAGAGAACTACATTTGAATGATCAGTATGGAAAAATGTACATGAGAAACTCCTTAGTGTCAGAATTTATGTTGGTTCATGCTCAGATTGTTAAAAAGTAAAATAAAGTGTCCTTTGAACTTTCCAAACCAATTTCTTTCTTGACTGAAAACAAACAGGTGAGTATAATTTGTCAGTGTTGTTTACACTGTATAGAAGTTTATGAAGACACTTTCTGATGCAGAATTATTGTGTTGCTCCCAGAAAATGTTGACGCCACTTGTAATTTGGGAAAGTAACACTGCCAGCAAATTTCTGATGGCTCTTTGCATGGTTCCTCCAAGGCTTTGCTCTGTGTCTGTGGGTGTCGTGTTCTGATCAGCAAAAAACCACCCCAGAGATCTTTGCCTTTGAGAATGGGCATTTGTGAGAGGCCAGTTTTAGCTCTCACAGAAATTTGCTGTGCTCTACTGTAAGCAAGGGGAAGGAAGGAGTTTGGAAAAGGTGCCAGCACTGGTGTGAGCAGGAAGGCAGTTCAGAGTGAGGGGTCAATGCTTGGGCTGAGAAAACAGATGCCCCTAAAGCAGTTGGGAAAGTTGTCAAAGGGCTGGGAACCCCAAAGGGGTGAAAGTACAGGGCCTCACTCCCCACCCAAACCAGAGAGGGCTAAGCTTCCTTCCAGACAGCAGAAATGTGAATTTTCAATATTTCTTTTGCTTTAAGACACTTCAAATCCATATTATAGAGTGGGCCTGGAAGGATTCTTTTCTTCTCTTGCAGTCATGTCTCTTATATCTTAGGTACAGAAGATGAGGCCAAATAATTTTTTCCCTAAATTTGGAGGGATTTTTTTTCCTGGAGTGAATTTGTTCTTTTGGATTTTTGTCAGTGTCTGAGAGCAGCATGTGATGTCTCCAAATGAGTAGATTTGTGCTTTGTACCCCAGTAGATCTGTGGAAATAGGGAGGACGTTCAAATACAGCACCAAATACTTAAACTTTTAATAAGGACTTGAATTATAAGTCCTTATAAATCACTCTTCTGATAATAATGTATATTATTAATGAATAGAAAATAAGTATGGCTGTTTTATTTAGGGTACATGTCCTTGTGGTTTGAACTTAAGAAGTTAAGAATGTGACTTAATTTCTGAGTTTATATTTCTAGCTTCTAGCTTTAGGCAAGCATTTCAGTAAAAAATATGCTGGAGAGTCAGTGAAGTTTCAAACAAAAACAAAATAAAAGCACACCAGGAGTTACAACAAAAGCCAAGCTAACAAGGTGCTGGCAGAGATAATGATTTTTGTCTAGCAGGAGTATTTAAAATATTCAGTATCCAATCTCCTGCCCCTGTTCTTCTCTGACTAAACTGTGATAAGTTTTAATGCTACTGAAAGACACCTACATTCATTTACCTTGAAAAAGCTTTTTCCTCTTTTGTTCTAATGTGACCAAAGCTGCCAAGTTGCCATAAACAAGGTTGGGTCTTGTGTCAAATTATCTACTGCAGTTTGCAGAGACAGTGAATAAGCTAATTTATTTTTTTCTTTACTGGATGCTTTTGTTAAAAAAAAAAGAAAAAAAGCATGTTTAATACTTTCTCTGTTGGTTTCTCTCCTTAGGATTATACAACCACCAGATGTCTCTAAAACCATACTCTCTCATAAACATTTTATAGTCTTTGAAGATGTTGAAAATCTGTGATTTATAGGACTATTGCATCCATCTACCCAGGGATCAAAAGCTCTATTACAATTACCCCAAGTGCAAAGTCAGAAAATTTATTTAGCTGAGCAGATAAGTTTGAGAATTTTCAAAAGTCCTCATTTAATCTGTATACAGCAAAAATCTAATATACTAACCTACTTTTGAGATATAAAATTAAAATCCCTGTAGGATACAATACTTTTATCAAAAATGTGAATAAGGGAAGATTTATTAAGCAGGATAGTAATCTCATGAATCTGAATATACCATATGGTATTTTATTTCCTTTTGCTTATTTGAAGTTCACTCACTTTCATACAAATAGATTTTTTTAAAGTTCATGTAAAGAAGTCCCCAATGCAACAGAAGTTTTGATGAACTAGAAAAAATATCAGCCTTGTGTTCTGAAGGATTGCTGTTACAAATATGCAATCCTTGATCTTCCTCTATTAAATCTTGAGGCTGGTAATTTGGTTAGATGAGATGACAGCCAATATATGATCTTGTAAATATTCAGAGCAGGAATACACAAGCTGAGGATACTGCTTGGTACAAATTGGGACCAGCTGATAGGAAAAGCACATCCACTTGGAAAAAGTAAACTTGAACCTTGCAAATCCTGGCCTGCATCAAAAAAAGATGTAACCAGCAGGTTGAGGGAAGTGGTTCTCCATCTCTGCTCTGGAGTTCTGCATCCAGCTCTGGGGTCCTGGCACAGGAAGGATGTGGAGTGTTGGAGCAAGTCCAGAGAAGGCCATGGAGATGCTGCAAGGGCTGGAGCCCCTCTGCTCTGGAGCCAGGCTGGGAGAGCTGGGGGTGCTCACCTGGAGAGGAGAAGGCTCCAGGGAGAGCTCAGAGCCCTTTGCAGGGCCTAAAGAGGCTCCAGGGGAGCTGGAGAGGGACTGGGGATGAGTGATAGAGGGACAGGACAAGGGATAATGGTTTCCCACTGCCAGAGGGTAGAGTTAGAATACTGGGGAGGACACACACAGAAATTGTATTATTCCTTTTCCTTGCCTGCTTGGAGGCATAACCAGTGTAACTGGCTATGTTATGAAATGGTCACTATCTCAAAGTGGGCACAGGAGCCTTTTGCCTGATTAGGCTATTTATTGTCTTGTTCTGTAGTGAACACAGTAGATGAATTAGCACAGTGACCTGTGTTTGTGGTCCCTGCATCGTATCAGGCAGAACAAGATTAAGAGTTGCATGTGCAAATTTTGCAGTAGTTGAAATGATTTATCATATAATTATACATCTTTTGTTTGAATCATTAATGAGTTAATGTAGTGTGTGACTCTCAGGCAAGGGGTGTAAAGAATGTGTATGCTGATCAATAATTTGTATGAGCTTGAAAAACATGTTATTGAAATCAGTCATAATTAGCTGTAGATAAAATCCTAATAACTCACTAGTAGCGGAGTAGTTCTCTTTAAACTGAAAAAAAAAATGGAAAGACTAAAGGAGGGTCAGACCAGTGAACTATGAAATTATTCAGGAAAGGAAATGATGACAAGAAGAACTGATACTCATACAAAGATAACCTGTATGGGAACATTTTAGTGAAGAAAATCCCTATTTTCCTGAGGAATGAGGAGAAATTGAGAGAATAGATGATATAGATGATTATTTATTCCCAGGAAGCACCAGTCTCCCTATATAACTGAGCTTCTGTGATACCACCCTCTGAAATGTGTTCTGCAATTTCACCATTTTGCATTTGAATGGTTTTAATGGGAATAGTTAATTTCAAGCAAAATACTTAATGTTTCAGATAAGATGAAATGCCATGATCATGTTGGCCTCAAGATGGGTTTTAAAGCAGAGCCCTTAATTATTTTAGAAGTAAATTCATTTTCTGTCCTATGCAGAGGATTGCTGTTCCATTACTGTGTGCTGTTTGAGAAAGAGGGGAAAAGGTGTGTAACTTACTGTCTATGTGGAGAGGAACAGAATGGAAGTTCAACCCTGGCATTGCAGTTATTGATGTCAGTAACATAACTAGCTTTTTACATGGAAGCCAACAAGCTGCAAATAAACTGGAATGTAAAATCCTTGCAACCACTCACAGAAATCCTCTGCTTGGGGATACCTCAAGTCAAACCCTGTCATTGTCATGACAATTGAACTAGGTAACATTTAACTCCTTGGTATGCTGCACGAGGAGCAGCAAATGTGTTTAAAGATACTGGTTTGGGTCAGGCAGGAAAAACTGCCCTCTCCAAGTAATTGAGTTAATACTATATGATGTGCTTTTTGAATTTGTTTGGCGCACAGGGTCAAGGTTTGGTTATCTCACTAAAAAAAAAAAAAAAAAAGTAAGCTGGTAAAAAAGAATTCTGAAGCGAATAGCCAGGACAACAGATGGAATTTATATCCAGGGAAAGACTTTTAAGATTTTTAATTTTTTTTTTTTTTTTTTTTCCTGGAGCACAATCAAGTGAAATTATTGAAGAATTTAAACTAGTTAAGGACATTTATAACACCAAATCTTAAGGTATCCTTGAGGGTATTAAGAGGAAATGCATTAGAGCACACAGGGCAGAGAACAGGGAACATCTGTCTGGCAGGCATGAAGGGTCCTTTATGGCCATCACAGAGCTTTTGGGAGAGAGACTTGTCTGTATTCACCTGTTTGGATTCCTTCCACATCTCTTTTGTTCTTATACATGAGGACTTCTCTGTGCAGATGAATTTATCTTTGCACACATGTAAACTTTTTCAAGCCAAAAGGAATGACAAGGTTACAGCTCAGCAGCCCCTGTGGGTGCAGGAGGACACTTGGGGACCAGGGACCAGCTGCATGGCCGTGCTCTTCCCAGCACACAGGTCTTTCTGCAGCTTCCTTATCCAACAGGGCCATGCATGGCACCAGCAAAATAGGACCTGGCTGTGTTTGGGAGCCTCATCTTCTAGAGAAGCAGTGTCTTTGAACTATTTGGAGTTTTGTAGTAGAGTATCTTACTTGTCAGTATGCCCAGGCAGACAAGTTTTAACTATTTTTTAAATCTTCTGTCCCCAAATGCTACATGAATAGTGTGACAAGACTGTTTTGGGAACTGTAACTCCCTTGTGCTGCCAGTTTAATTTACAGTATCTTTATCCATCACCTCAAGGGCAAGGTTTCCTCCTCCAGCTGTGTGATAAAATGTCTGTTGCCAATTCACTTTTGGGCTGGTACTGGAACAAGGATCTAATTGCAGATACTTGATTGAGATGAGCTTTGCAGCATTTCACACTTCAGGGAAAGCTGTACACCACCGAGGAGGATAGAAATGAGGCCTGTGCTTAGTGACTGTATAGGTGTGAAAATTCTTTGACCATGCAAGATCATTTTGCTAAGCTAGTTTCCAATGTGAATATGTTGTAATAAGAATCTCTCCACAAATAGCATTCAAATTGTTTTCCCATCAGCATGCAAAAGGCACTTAATGACATTGCTGTGACATTTTCATGCACTTCCCAAACTATTTCTTATTATGTTCTTGGAGTCTGATGAAAACACTGTGGGCTCTCTGCAGGCTGGCACTGTGCTAATATTGCTGTTGTACACACACCCATGGACAATATAATGATGTTGTAATGTTTTATTGTTACATGTAGGAAAACTGCAAGAAGGGAACTAAAAGAAGGGTTTTTTTCTACTTGGTGAAATAGAGGCCAGTCAAAAGATTTTAGCCCATCACAGATGAAAAGGCTTGAACATCATGTCAGATACCCTTTGTTTCCATGGAAAGGGCTCGACCATGAAAACATGCCTCTTTTTAGTAGACTGCATTTAAGATATCTTTAGAGCTGTTTTACTTAGGCTTGAGCCAGAGACAGGCAATAAGAAAATATTTATTTGCCTTTTCAGTAGCTCCTACTTGCCTAAGTATAACATGAAGCATTAGAAAAAGCACCTTTCTATTTTGGTTGGATTTCAAGACATGCAGTTTTCAATTGAATAACATTTTTATTTGTTACACTGATAATTGAAACAAAATATTATACCTCTGTTCACATGAGCTGCAGCTCTTGTATAGCCCAGTGCTTTGGTGAAACTTGCTTTAAAATCATTCCCTGGAGAGTTGTTTTGCAAGGCTTGTAGCAGACAGAGCTGTTGCAGTTTAAGTGCATTATGGAGTTCTTCCTCTCACTTCATCAGGCTTTGGATAACAATGCCCTGTGTTGCCAAACTGTTGTTTCCTTATCTACCACTTCAATGAAACCATTTTTAGCAGTGCATCATTGGAATATATCAGGCTAACATAAGAGATTAGAAGTCCAAATAGAGAAATGTATCAACCTTTTCCCTGGAAGAAGGAGGGTGATACACAAGCCTCAGAGTAGATGGATAATTCACAGAGTAGAAAGTAGCATAATTCCAAAAACGCCAGAATCTTTTTTTTGTTATGTTTATTCTAAAGTGAAGCAGTTTCAAATTTACTGCTCTGGAGATCCAGATTTTTCTTGCTGTGATGTTTTTTCTTTTCTGTGTCATGATTCCTGTTCAGTGAATCAAATCTCTATGGCTTTTCAGAGCTAAATTTTTACAGCACTAGTAATAATATTGTTGCCATTATATTATCCTTTTACATAGGTTTAAAGGCTAGTTTATGACTGAAAGGGAATGTCTGCAACCAGTAAGGTCCTGATTCTAATTTGCATGTAAATTAAACATTTCAGAATATGACTGGGATTTCTGAATACACACAAAGTATGCTGTTTTGATTCCTGGCAAATAAAAATGCATAACATTAATAAGAAGAAAATGATTTATATATTGGCTCTTTTATCTTACCAATTTCTGTTCATTTGAGTATTTTTTTGAAAGCTTCTGTGGCAATGGCTAATTATTCCTGCTGTAAAGTGGAACAGGATGTGACAAAACCTTACTTAATTCTATCCACATTAACAGAGTACTCTCAGGTTAAATTCTGGCTGAAGCCCAGCACTGTAGGCTGTTAGTATCTAGTGTTATGCTACTATAGGTGGGTGGTGAAGGTATGAGAGCAAATGGAGGGGAGTGCATTTTGATATATGGATTTATTTTTATAATTTCTGGTATATCAGATTGTATTTAACATCATTCCCTTATTCTTTGCTTGAGATGAACAATTCAGAAGATGAAGAAAGGATAGCTGAGAGAAGCTAAAAAACAATCAATCAACTAAATAAAGATAAGGGAATAAATGGAACAGGGAGAAAAAAAAGAACAAGATAGCTCCTATCTTGTATTATAAATGTGTTTATGGATCCTGTAAGATTCACTAAAACTACTGAAATTTGGGCTGGTTCTTTTACAGAGAGTTGCTCATGTTTACTGCTGAGTTGTTGAGTTTGTTAGAGTTACTCAAACTGCTCAGTTATTGGAAATATTCAGGCTCATCAGCACAGCTGAAAGGGCATAAAGCACCAGAAAGAGTTGAGGAATATGGATTTATTTTATTTTTTAATGGGCATGTCTTCTTTCATGATGACAGACATTCCCACTGCTGGAGCTGCTCTTGCCGTGTACTAATGAAGATGTGATGCAGGGAGTGAACCACAGGACCACTGGTATCTGGAAGGCAAACATCAGCCTGGGTGATATGCAAATTATCAAATACCAGAAAGAATTTGGAAAAAAGAGGTTTTGGGGTGTGTATATGGGAAGAACTTCCCAAGGAGCATGTTTACAGCAGCAAGGGATCAAGCCCTTTGCTTTTGGGCTAGGCACGGGACCCAGTGGTTGCTGTGGAAATTGTACATGCTTGGGATTGAGGCTGTATTGGTTTTCCTGATTGATCAGTGAACTGTTCTTCTCTTAACCCTCCTACCCTGTATTAATTGGCCCCAGGGCAGGGAGGCAGGTCACAGGCATGGCCTCATGCTGAGCCTCACCACGGCAGACAAGCTTTGACTGCTTTCTTATGGCTGTGGTTTTACTTGGCCAGAGAAGCAGGCTGGCTCTTCAGAAGCCAAGTTGGTGTGCATGTGCTTAGTGGCCAATTTGTGTAACAGAGAAAAATAACCAAGTGCCTTTGGTGGAGGCCATGAAAAATCTAGATCCTAATCACTATCCTTTATTTTAAGCCTATTCTGGACATTAGTCTGGGAAAAGAGGCACACCCACCCAGGCTTGCTCCACCTGCGTGAAAAAAAAAAAAAGGATTTTATAGAAAAGAACAGAGAAGCAGCAGAGATGCAGTATGTGTTTTAAACCCAGGTGACTTTCTGCTGCCCTCCCCACAATTCCCTCTTTGTCTCCCAGGTTTTCCAGCTAATTTCCCATTTGCCTTTGAAGCGTGTGTGCAGCCTGTGTGGAATGATCCAGCTGTGTCATGCAATAAACAGGCCAGCGCAGTGCCAGTGCTGGCTTGCAGATGGGATTTTCAGATAAGTGATGAGTATTTTGAGGAACACAATTTCATTAGTAAGCTAGATGCACCTGGGCAATAGACTGGTGGTAATGCAGTGCTGGGATCCCACTGGGGTGATCAGGCATTTGTATAAGCTGGCCATGGGTGCAGGTGGCAGATGTGAGCCCTAACCATGCTGCTTCTCTGTGTAGACATGGGACTGCTCTCACCCCAGGTGAAACCCATCAACTTCTGGGGTTGTTTTAGGCCTTAAATGACATGCAGTAAGTACACTATATGCTATGGGTGATGAGTCCTACAGATATGGAAATTCTGACTTTGACTTCCTGAATGTGTTACTTTCTCTTCCATCCTTGTTTGAGTTGTTTCTGCTGACAAGGTTGACCATTCCTCAGCCTGACTGCATGTCCATTGTTGGGTTTTGTCTCAAGGAGGTGGTGTTATGAGCGTTAGTTGAAACAGCTCCAAACAAGTGCTCCCAGTACCAGTCTGGCACAGTCTGGGGACTGTTAATTTGGACTTCATCTCATTGAGTACAGTGTCCATTGAATGGCTGCCCTGGCCTAATGACTTGGCCTCCTCTGATACGTGTTTGCTCCACTGCTTCACCCAGAAAGGTGTTCAAATCCTGTACAGTGCTGCAGCTGGGCTGGAGGGTAAAAAACTCGTTGTACAGGAAGCCAATAGGAAGCACCTTGTTCTTGTTTATTTAGGAGGTTTATTTATCCTCCTATGGAAACTCCTGGTTCCAAAATTTACTTCTTGTATGGAAGAGTCTTTGTTGAGGCTTTCATTGGCAATTGTAGGGATGCCTTCTGAAGGAATTCTAAGGACGTGTGACAAATCTGGCATCATTATCAGCTTGCAGCCAAGGTATCAGGGCAACTGAGTGCATGGCTGGGGGAGGAGCAGAGGGGTCACAATTTCTGTGAGGGCTAATGGCAGTCTGGGGTGGGGTGGAGGGAGGTAGACATAATATAAAACCTAGTTAGGATGTAGAGCATTAACTGTAGTGCTAGTACTGGTCTGGTGGTGTGTTTGCATATGCTTAGACAACAGATCAAGCAGCTAATGGTGAAAGCAGACTGATATGAAATGGAATATATGTGTGTATATATATATATGACATGGTAGCTGACAGGAGAAACCGTGAGGCAGTCTGTGAGGAGCTGTTAAGTCTACATAAAGTGGCATCAGAGCTGTGTTTGGGTTGGTGCAGCCACTGACTGTAGGAGGGACAGTGGGTAGGATGGTTGGGACGGATGGAAACAAGAGATCTCTGAAGCCGGGTCTTGGAACTTGTGGTTCATTGCAAAGGGCCTGGGTGCAGGGGCCCTGCTTGGAGCTGTCAGCCACAGCTCGGAGCAGGCCCGAAAGAGCAAGAGGGAGGAAGTTCCTGTTACAATACAATAAATCTTCTGTGCTGAATATTCTAATTTCCACTAACCAATCTAGTACAAGATACAAATCCTATAGCATTTACCTATGGCCTATAAGAATAATTACATTACCATCCTCTGTTACATTTTAAACTCTAAAAACTACTCTTTGGACCCCTTCTGCCAAGCTAGTAGGGTCTATTAATGACCCTTGGACCTGTCTGCAAGCAGAAGGTATTGTTTAATCAAAAGGGGATTACCTTCAACCGGCCATACCATTGTTTTACAGTTGTTCAGTAACCAAGGCTTGGTATCTCAAAGCTTGCTTTCATTTCAGTCTCGCTTATAGTTTCCATATTCTCAAAATCTTTTGCCAGGCAATCATATTTATAAGGCTTTCCTGTTTCATCTTCCCCAACACTGACCAACAGTAAAACCTCTTGCAATACACTGCATGGCTGGGTAAAGCAGTTCCTAGTTGTTTTGGGAACCCTCATGCCCTTTAAACCAGTGGCATTCAGTCACAAGTTATTTAAAATAAATGGAGTACATGTCAGTGCTTTGCTCTATTTTCCTTTTTTCTTCATAGAACAATGTCAGCTGCCTAGCACATATGTTACAGTTGGGTCCATTTTAATCACCATGTGCAAAGTCATGAAGTTAATGAGCTCCAATTGACTTTGATTTAAAAAGATCAAAACAAGAGAACATCCCACCCCCTATCACCTTTCAAGAGATATTTACACTTTTAATTTGATAAGGGCAAAGAAAGTCCCCTTTTCTGGCAACCAGTGTAATAGATTTCAGACCTAAAGATATTCCTATATCAAAGGTATATATATACTTATGAGTTCCCTCCTCTGAAGGAATTGTTTGAGGAACAGCTCTCAAACTTTGTTTTTGCTACCAGCAGGGTGTTTTTAGGCCCTGCTGGAGCACTGGGGAGATTACAATGCAAAGCCTTGCTATCGAAAAGAAGGTGATATTGAAGTTAGGAGTGCAATGAAATATCTGCAGAGATGGAAAACTGGTTGAAAGGATGCTATTACAGTCCTTTCTGAAAGTTATCAGTACAGAAGGGCTGTTTTCAGTATACAGCACTAGTCTTGGAGAGCATCAGATTGCTGACACTGTTATTAGTCACACCACACTCACTCAGAGGGTAATACTTCATTTTCCTACTGCACACTCAGAGACTTTTTGTATTTTCCAGTTTCATCACTCAGTATCAACAGTCAAAACGGTGCTGATCAAACTTGAGGATCTCATAGGAGTTTGGAAAATTAACAAATAAAACCTCCCAAGTGACAGGTAATGTGTGTGTTTATGTGATAGGAAAACCCTCAAACATTACAAACAGAGCTGTCTTTGCAGAGTCATGGGGATGTCTCTACCACAGTCCAGACTTTTTCCAAGGCTTCTTTTGCTGAACTCTGCAGTATCTCTGCCCCTTTTCTGGGGCTGGCCTGTTGTGCGTGGTAATGACTACAGCAGCTACACAAACCTGTTGTAAATGTGATCTGAAAGGAAAATGAGTACTTTTCGGGCATTTTTGTGGTTTGTGGACACATCTCCAGAATTTCTTATTCTCACTTACACATGTCTTGTCAACTCTTGGGAGAAGGAAGAGCTAATTCACTGCCATCCTGGCTTTCTGGAGATAACACCCTGTTTCCATGTGAGGACAGATACGCACTCTACATGGAGCTTTCACTCTTGCTAAAATCAAATATGTGCTAGTATAAAATTATTCCTGCTAGTAATGTACTGTGGCCTAATTTTCAGTAGACATGTAGCAGCCTGGAGGGTATTGTCACCTTTTTGGCCAACAGAAATGAATGTCACTCTTTAAAAGGTGTATTTAATATCAAACTAAAAGAATGAGATAGAATGTGGACATTTGTTATCGCTAAAGGTGTTTTTTGTTCACTCATCTAACACAGACAACTGTGGTTTTTCCATGTTGATTGCATAATATGTCGTGCAGCTCTGAGAATTAATAGGGTTGTAAAAGCTTGTGCTTTGGTGCTGAAGTACTCTCTTTTCTTAACTCCTGTGGCAGTCCAAAGCACAGGGGGTTCAGCACAGGGATATCTGGTGTGAATAGCAATATTGTCAATGATCTGAGCTCTGGCAGGGTGGAAGCTGTGGTGGCAATGTGGGGCAGAGCCCTGGAGACATGAAACCTTGCTGTGGTGCAGGACTCTAGAGATTTGAGGGCTCATGAACCAGAAAAAATACATCAGTGACATAAGAAAGAAGTTTGGTTTTTTTGCCTTGGCTCTTTGGAGACAGGATGCAGGGTAGCACAAGACAGGGAAAGAGCTGAGTCAGTGAGGAACCCCCAGGCTGCATTTTGGCAATGCTGATGGACATCTGGGTGTGGAACAGCCTGGAGTGACAGCACACATCATAGTCTGAGCAGCCAGAGAGCTGCTTTGTCTGTCAGCAACTGCTCAGTGCACTGCAAGCTCTTTCTCCATCATTGCCTTTGACTTTCAGGGAAGTAAAATTTTTATCATGCTGTAAATGAGATAACTGAGGGGAACCTGCTTCTGGCAATTTGCATGTCAGTTTGTATCTAATTACTGGAGTATCAGTACTGAGGCTAAAAGCCTGAAATGGCAATATGAAAAACATACACATAAAACCTGGGCTAAAGGGCAGGAGCTGTTTTTAGGTTAGTAGCTTTGCCTTTTAAAAGGGAAGGAAATCTTGTCAGCTTTATTGTTAGTGATAGCATAAATGCAGAGTAATGCAGGTTTTGAGTTCAATTAAAAAAGGAAGTATTGAATTTACAGATAATTCACTGTATCATTTGATGAAATAGCTAGCAGAAGAATGAACAGATGCAGCAAACAGGTTAAACCTGTGCCTTCCGATGATCCTGTTCTCATGATGGAGCCAAGATATGCATGGTGATCCACTCCAGGTGCAAGGGCCAGGGAGGGACAAGGAAAGGTGTGGGGAGGAAGGAATGGCAGAGGGGGTTGTGAGGAACTGTCACCTGCATTCTTCCACCCCCTGTGCTACTCGGTGGTGAGAAGAATCAGGAGTGAAGGTGTGACGCTGTACCAGAGAAGAAGCAGGACGTGGGTGTTAATTCTTCTTTGTCTCACTGTCCAACTCTATTCTAAACTGCACTGAATTGATCTAATTTTCCACAATTTGAGTCAGTTTTGCCCATGGCAGGGATTGGTAAGTGGTCTTCCTGTCTCAATCTCCACCTACAAAATTTTCCTTGTTATTTTCTCTCCATCCTGCTTAGGAGAGGGAGGAAGATAATGGCTGGGAGCTGGTCACAGCCAATCCACTACGTAGGCAATCTTAGAAGAGGATTAAATGCTCTGTATCTGGTTCATTCAGGTTGTTTCATTTTCAACAGCAGGCAGTTTGTGTCTCTTTGAGGGGAAAAGAAGTATCTTCAAAAGCTTTGGAACTTGAGGTCTGTGTCTACAAGAACAAGTCCTGACTGATGAAACATGAATCAACCCCAGGTATGTTCCCACTCATTCTGCTGTTAACCATTACTTTTGCTGCATGGCATCCGAGCTCATGGTCTGCTGTGTGTCATCATGGGGACAGACCATCCCTAATCACAGATGAAAGCTGCACTCTGGTCCAGCTGTAAGGGCTCCAGGTGGCCTGGAGCCTCCTAATCTCTTCTTCCTAGCCTCTTTCTTTTCCTCTGCCACCCCAGGCCACCTGGCAGGGCTGGTGGCTCACCCCTCTCTTGGCTCAATGAGAGGTGCTCTGCCTCATCCAGAACCCCTCAGTCTTCCCATCCCTGTACTTGACTGTCCTCAAGCCCCCAGAGCCATTTCCATGGAGTATCCCTACAAAAGCTTGCTAAAGCCAAGGATGGACTGCCATTCCCATAATCTCTAAAGAGCTTTTCTGTCCTTCTGCATGTCCCTGCTGCTCTTTGTATGGTGCACCCAGGGATTCCTGTGTCTCTGGTTGTAGTAACAACACAGGCCACCTGATTTCATTTTTCTCCTAGTGTTTTGCACCTGTGTTACAACTAGTGCTAGCCATGAGCTGTTCAGTGTATCACTGAGAAGATGCTTACACATGCATATGTTTGGGGATTTTTTTCAAGGTTTTGACAAGAAGAGAAAAGTACTTTAATGGGTAAATGATTTAAAGTTCTAGGAAAAATCTGTTTCTTGACTTAATAGTCAAACATCTATTTGGACAAGAAATATATAATAACGCTCACATTCAGCAGTGAAACAAGTGCAAATGTCTTCAGTATAAAACTGGTGAATCTCAGTCCTATATTAGCAACATAAACACAGGGATCCATATCAGCAAACCTACTGCTAATGTCACTGAATGACTAAAATATCTGTGACATAGGTAGAATAACACAATCAGAAGAGAAATCTCACTGTATGAAGAGTTCTTCTTTGAGGCTTGTGACTTTGTGGACAGATCAACACATATCAGCTTTGCTTTGTTGTATTATAAAAAGAAAATTTTATCTGTGGTATTTGACTGCAATTACATCATTTTTTAAGAATGAAAAATACAGGGGTTTGGATAACAATCAGATGTCTTCCAGAAGATGCCCTTACAATCCAGAAAATAATAGGCCCATGTTTACAGAACTTCTTACAGAATTGCTTGTGCTATCACCCAAATCCTTTGTTAATCTCTGTCTGCCTTTCCTTCTGAGGCAACTGTATGTTACTCAGCCTTGCATGTTACTAAGGGCCGTACACACAGCCTTAGCTTTTTTTGGTTATTCCATCCAGTAATTAATCCCAAGATATTTAAAGCTATCTGTGGCCACCATATAGGGAAAGAAGTGCAGCAGTTCTGTTTTTATCAGGAGGTGAGAATTTTGCAGGGAAACTGGCAGAGATGCACTGAAAATTGTGTGCCCGTAGTGTTGTTAAAGAATGCAAGTACCAAGGAAATAGGTATGTTTTTTTGAGCATTACTTCTATATAACTTTTTCCTTTTCCAAGTGTCCCACAATATTGTGTCTGTGAGTACTGAGGTAAAGTTTCCAGGGAGAAGGTCTGGTAGAAGATAGGGGGAAAGAGTTTGATCTGAGCTTTGAAATGTTTCCCTAAAAGGGGTGAACATAAGGTGAAGCTTTAAGTATTGTACTGACTTGATGCCAAAATCTTGTGCTGAGGCAGTTTGAATATTCCCTGATTGTGTCTGCTTCGTATCTCCCCTTTCCTAGGTTTCTGAGTGTTAAAACTGGGAATGAATCACTCCTGTTCTACCCTTTTAATACTGCTTTTCCTATTATTGAAGTAGCTTCTGAAGCACAATGTAAGGAAATGGTGTGACACTCTGTCACACGTGGTTACAGAGTACCGTGTGTGGCTTGAAGTGACTTTATACCTCTCTTTCCTTCTTGCTTGTGGATATCTCAGAATCAAATGTCTGGTAAGACCATTAATAGCCCTCAGATCTCACCTGCCAAAGTGCGGTGGGCCAGTTTGTGGAAAAAGTCTTGGAAATTCAGCTGGAGCACCCAGAGCAGTGTCTCAGTGCCACACTTCTGGAAAAAAGAAAAAACACTATGGAGAAGTCAACAACAATTTGACCTTAAAAGAAATGAATGTCATTACAACCTACTCAGAATTTAATAATAGAGCTCCACATGTGGTTTTGGTAGGGTTTTGACATCTGGGTTTGGTGAGTATGTTTTTGTTCTCAAAGGCATGTTACTAACCCATGATGGGGAATCTGGCTGTATTATTACAGGGAAAGGGGAGAATTCATGCCTTTATAATAGAGCATGAAAAGATGTATCTAAACCCTATTCAGAAGCAGAAGTAAATGCTTTGTGGAAACAAGCTGAACAAAATAATATTGCTTAGGTGAGCTTCTTGCAGTATGAATTTCCCAAATGGATGGAAGCAGCAAGCTTGGTGAGGTCTGGGCATTTGGGCCATACAGCTCTGAGAACACCATTCCTTGGCAGAAACAACACATATTGCCTGGCTGTATGTTATCAGCTGAGCTATTGGTAGGGACTTCTGGGTGCTGCTTGCCTGAACCTTGCAAATCTGCATTTAATTCCAAGATGGAAGATCTGAATAGTGTGTGTATTTGCATACGACTGCAGACAAGGTTTAAGACATTTAGGAGAAGAAAAATGGAGGCAAATGGCATAATTCCATCAATATCCAAGATTAATCATGCTTGTTAAAGTGCAGGCTAAAAACATGGGATCCTAGAATCCCAGAATAGTTTGTGTTGCAAGGGATCTTGAAGCCCATCCTGTCCCACCCCTACCATGGGTAGGGACACCTCCCACTATCCCTCACCCAACCTGGCCTTGGACACTTCCAGAGATGGGGCAGCCACAGCTTCTCTGGGCACCCTGTGCCAGGGCCTTACCATTCTCAGAGGGAAGAGTTTCTTCCCAATATCCCATTCAAACCTACTTTCTTTCAGTTTAATACCCCATTGTCCTGTCATTACATGCTCTTGTAAAAAATCTCTCTTGATCTTTCTTGTCCAGCTCCCCGTGGAGGGCATAATGTCCTTCAGGTCTAACCCCTGCATAAACATAGTTGGCAAACTGCATTTTTCTGCTTGTTGTTTTTAAAAATCACTTATTAACAACCAAGATTTTCAAGGGAGAAATATGTCGTTCTCCTCACTTGATTTTTATAATGATAATCAGCTTTTTTTTTTTTTTTTTTTGTTATACATTATGAACATATTGTCTAAAGTGATGTAGAGACCAAATGGATCTATCTGTGCTCAGATAAGTTTATAACCTGTATGTAGTGTTTATAAAGGCTTTTCTTAAACCAAACTAAATTTTTTTCCAGTTGGTCTCAAGGAAATAAAGAACTAAAGGTATTTTATAGTAGATGCAGGAATCTGTTATTAATTATCATTGTTAATATGCCAGAATATCAAATAAGTGGTTTGACTAGACTTTTTCAGAGGCAACTATGTTTGGTCTTTATCTTTCTCTTTTCTAGTAAAAATGACATGATTTTACATAATGAAGGTGACCTTCTAAGAGATTAATCTGAGATTTGTCATGATACCGTTTACAAAGTCTCTACTGATCTTTGAAATGAAGACATCAGTGATGTGAGTAGAGGGAAGGAATGCACACACCCTCATTTTTCTTTTTATTTTTTCCTCCAGGTAGGTATATATGACTAAGTTAAAGAAAGGGCAATTCCTTTTACTGTGAAGGATCTTTGTAATGTAAATACATATAAACAGAAGATTTTTTTTTTTTTTTTTTAATATGGAAGCCTTGATCTGGCAGGAAATAGCAAAAAGTACAGAAAATGTAAAATTTGCAGAATCCACACATTTTATGTTTGTTACTTTCTGATGTCATTGAAACAGTGAAATATGAAGACTACTTGATGTAAAGCTAGCAAGATCACTAATCTCTTGTTCACTGCCTGTGCAGCGTTTCCTTGCTTTGAAGGAAGCAGATTTCTGACCATTGAAGACATCTCCTGGTTTTGATACTGGCAGATAACCTGTTAAATTTTTGCCCCCAATGTCAAAATTTTGTGATGGAAGGAGGCTGAAGGAGTATCAGAGAAGGCTTTACTCTGGGCTGTTTTTGTTGTATACATTTACTGGTTATAGTACAACAGGCTAAATGTTAATATTTTTGCAGCAATATGTGGCAGCAATATTGAAGCAAGCAGTAAAGCTGATATGGTTCATCTGGTTTTGGTGACTAGAGCTCCCAAATAATTTCTAATTTACAATTTTATGAAAAATTGGAATAAAAAATTCAGTTTTCTGAGCTCTAAAAGCAAAATCATTTTTATAATGAGATTTGAATATTTCATAGCCACTGAATTTATACATTCTGATATATTTATGATGATACTTGTGTCAAGGCAAATCTCTTTCATATAAAAAAAATTCTTAATTTGCTCAAGTAATTGAAGTGGAATAATCTTAAGTAAATATAAACCCTGATGAAATTCTATGTTTGCTCTTTCTGTTGCAAATTAAAAACCAAATTTTTTTTCCAAATAAAATATTAAGATTCTTGAATTTTTGAATAACAGTTCATAAATGAATGTAGCCATGATGGTGACTATTACTCGAAATTACCTAGTTAATTAATAAAATAAAAATGAAAAAGTAGCTATTTTTTATTCTATATGCTAGTAATTTTTGCTACATGCCACAAGAGCTTTCCAGTTCAACATTTTTAAGTGGGGTGTAAATAAGCTCATTCCTCCACTGTCTCCAATTAGAAATTTTACATGATATTTTCTTTGTGAAATAGCAAAAGAGGTGAGAGGGGTGCATCACTTTTCATCAATTTTTATCATCTTCGATTGCAACATGGCTTCATCCTTTTGCTGCAAGAGTTGTCTTTTACAGTGTCTTTATGTTGGAACTCTGTGTATTTTTGAGCTCTTTTGGAGTAACAACTAATGGACTGATTTTCCCTTTTTCAAGGTGAGGTCACAGTCTTACAGTCTAATTTCACTGTGGTGACTGGAGCATAAACCAAAGGTCATGTTCAAAGTTAATACAGAGTAAAAATCTTTGCACAATAAAAGATAATGCTCCAGCTTGAACAAATATATCCAGTTTACTGCAGTTTCCCCTCAAGGATTTCTCAAAGTTTCTCAGATGGATATAAAATGATAAATAAACTTTGCAACAACATGCAAATAAAATTCTTTTAAGTGGGGAAACTGATATGCAGGAGGAAACAAACTAAAGATTTCTGGTTTCCAGTCACTTATGTGCAACTCAAATAAATTACCCTCTGATAAATGGAGGTGCATATTGACTGATAAGCTCTAAGTGGTTTTTATCACTTGGGCAGCATAAAGCAGCCATTGATGCTTAAACTGGGTTTATGAATACTGTGCTTTGCCAGCACAGAAAAAAGAATCCCAAATAAAGGTCTTGCTGCCTCTTCTATTTGTGCAGTTATGCTCCAGACAAAGCACTGCAAATTAGGTATACCTAATTAATCTGCTGGATGGCTTCTTTTCCTTTCACTGGTGTCTCATATTAGCTGCTTCTTGGATAACATATACACACTGTTGCTTGGAGAAAAAGATACATGTAATTCTTTTTATAAAGAATTGATGCAGTTCTAAATAACTGTGAGATCCTTCGTCACCTTTACAGTAAGATCTGGGAGGGAAGACATGTGCTGGTGTCTTTGCAAACAATTTGGTGGGTGTTAACATCTTTGAAATGGGTGTCAGTGTTTATGATGAATTTGAGGAGTGGGTTCCTTTCCAGGCCGGACAGCTTGGTGCCTGAAACAGCAAGGGTCTGCACAAGCCAGAGTTTCTGAACTTTGGGGTAAAGTGACAGGTTCAAGGAGGGATATCAATAGGTGGTTTGGGAAGGCTGTATTTCCTTGTACCTCAGCTGATGGGAAAGGAAAAGGGCAACATGCAGCTGGGAGTTCAGGATAAAAGGGAGGCTGCACTCCCTAAAACCTTGAGAGAGAAAACCCAGTGGACTCTCTCTTTTTGATTCATCCCTCATGTTCAGCAGTGCGTGTCTGTGTGGCAAGAAGCTGCTGTTGACTTTGGAAACTTGTCAGAAGGCTGCAAAAGTTTTCTTCCCTTTTGTGGCAAGCAGCTATGGGTCCCCTGGTTTAGGATAAATCACATTGTGACAATGCAGAGGCAGGAGGAAAAGACTTCTCGGTCTTTTTGGCCCAGTGGCCATTGAAGTAGTGAGGAGAACACAGAAAATTAGATTATGAGGAGAAATTAGAATAGCATTTTTTACCATAATGTATGCTGACTCACAGAAAACTCCAAGAAACTCAAAATCACATCATGGGCGAGGGACAGGAGGAGTAGTAGACTCTTCTGACAAGGTCAAATTTTGGAGATAGAGTGATACAAAGGATCTTGTGAATTTTGGGTTTGCTCTTCATCTGCTTCTGAAGTTCTAGTTTTCTTTTCACCATGAAAGTGCTGTAAAGAAGATTAATTGTGTGTAACACGCTGGGAGAGTAATACATGGTTTTTCCAAGTGGGCAGTTAGTTGCCTAAGGTGTGCAGACATGCAAGTGATTATCAGTAAGGAAAAGATTGCAAAAAACCTCTTCTCATTCCAGGCAAAAAAAGGTGGTATTTCATGTATAGGTGCATTCACTAGGTAGAATCAAATTTTGTGACAGTGGATTAGGAGAAACAAAAGCTGTCCTGTAATATTGTGTCAAAAGGCTTTTTGTTATTCAGAAGAATGGTTTATGTGTCACCATGGCTTATGGCATACTATTGTCTTTTCCTTTCGGTGAAATGCAACTGTGGAATGTAATTATTGCATTTGTAATGTCCTGTAATTGTCATTTTACCTTGAAATATCTTAGGTGTGCTAAAATGTCCCATTGTAATAATGACCCATTGCAGTAATAAAGTCAGGCCAGGTACATGATTGACCCCTTTGTATTGTTGTACATGTCATTTTCATATCATCCAAGTCTGACTTTATTACTGTTGTGCATCATGTTTATGGGGACACCATAAAATTTGGAGGCAGTCACAGCATATTTATCTTTCCCCATTAGTCAGTGGGAGCTGTTTTCCCTTCCTCCTCCAATACAATTTGTTGAACAAGAAGTTCTTTTATCATTATTTTGATGTTATCTGAACAGAGGTAATGTTCAGTAAAAAAAAAACAGACCTAACATTTTTGAAATACATTTTAGACTCTGTGCCCAGTTTCTTTCTAAGGGGTTTTGGGACTGGTTGACTAGAGAATGTGTGGATACCCTCTCCCTGGAAGCTGTTCTTTTGCTGTTTTGAGCAGAAGACAATTAATCCACAACCTCTATAAGTGTGCTCACCACTGAATGGAAGGGTAAAGCACCTGCTGCTTCCACTTCAGCCAAAGTACTGGGCCAAGTTTAACAGAGATTTTCAAATAGCTTTGTGATGCTAAAACCCATGTTTGTGGCAGACTGCTTTTCACTGCAAAAGCTTCACATGGGTCTAATGTATAGGACATGAGGCTGTGGAGAGAAGCCCACAGGCAACAGAACGCTGTGGTAGGAAACCAAAAGTTAGGGTTGGTAATGAAAGTGCCATGTCTGTTTGGTGCTGTTTTATTAGAGCTTGGCAAGTCAGTAAATTAATTATTTGTTAGTGACTATATTGCATTATATCACTTTACAGTCATCAAGTTAGAGAACAGCTTTGTTTTAAGCTCTGTGTCTGATCCTCTTTTTGTTTTCAGACTGCATGATGTATTTGAAAGCTGCTTGGCTGCTCTTTGGGAACTGATTGCACTCCTGTCACATGGGAAAATTCAAAATCACTGATAATAGATAAAACCTGTATAGTATAAAGCTCAGTAACAGCATGAAGAGAGAGCAGCAGCATCCCCACTGCCCTTCCCAGGACTCGGTTTATGGTGGGCTCATTTCCTCAGGCACATTGACACCTTTTGACAGCCCAGCAAACACTATTTGTGTCCATAACTAGGATTCATTACCCAAGGGGATGTGCTCACTTCCTTTTATGTATGAATATATTCTTTCTCTTTCTTAAAATATCCCCAAATGCTTCAGGGGCCTCTAGCTGTGTCCCCAGGAAAAGACTATGTAAAAAATCAATTATTTTGGATTATTACAGTAATTTCTTGGATTTATTGGATGGTAATGTAAGATGGGAGAAAGAGCAAAAAAGGAAGTAGGAGGTGGTGTGACTTATGAGAAAAACACACTTGTTTAATTGAAAGTATGCCTTAAATCTAAGAAGCTCTAGATCTTGTTAGAGGCCAGAATATGACTTGAGGTTTGGAAGATTCAGCTGGTAGCATAACTTGACATTCATAAATCTGCTATACTGGAACTATTTTTGCAAGTAAATTAAAAGGGATGGGGTTGCCACGTCTGCTTTTAATGGGCATAGCAACTTCCTTCAGTTTTCTAAGTGGGGTTTTGTTTATTTTTGACCTTCCCCCAACTAAGTCTTCGTTACAGCCCTTTGTGGTGTCCCGATATCCATGGGAAGCTATACCTGAGTGAAGTTTCCTGTATATTGTATTTTTCTTTTGTGCTCTGGCTCTTCCCTATGGTTTTAGTTTTATGCACTGAAGTGCTTTTTGAAGAGCTACAGGTCCTTATTTATGTCAGTGTCAGCTTTAAAGGGCTTTCCAAATTTATTAAAAAAAAATCTATTTGGAACATTTTCTCCGCATTTTGCTCTTGTATTTCTTGGGTTGTGTCCCCTGAGGGAAAAGAGCGACCCTTCCTTCCCATCACCACTGGGTTCTAGGATAGTTAATCTGGACTCCAGTCCTGAGTGGTGAAGGAGTGCATAAATGAAGATTTGCAACACCCTGAAAAGACTGTAAAAAGAAAAATAAATAACTGTAAGTCCTGGGGAGGAATTTTCACTATGGTGCCTCAGGAAAGAGCAGGTTACCAGAAGGAAGGTATCCTATGGATTTCCATCTCCTGCCTGTCTCTTGGTAGCAGTGTTGGGGAAAGAATCTCTGGTGGGTGCTGCCTGATGGTGACTCCCAATGGAGACAAAGATCTGTGTTAGCAGAAATCCTCCTTTCCCTGCAAATGAAAGAAACTATTTTGGGAGATCTCTATTGATTTGGCTGTGGAAAATGACTCAAGTTCAGGAAGGGAAATATCCTCTGGTCTCCTAAGGTTCTCTTCTTTGACTTTCCCTGGAAGTCTTGATAGGAGAAAGAAAGGGAAAAGTCCAAAAAATAGATTATCTGTATCGCTTCTGGTAGGTTTTTATGAGAGAAATTATAAGCAATCCTGAATGTAGATTTGCCAGCCTCCAGAAGTTAACTAATTCCTTATAGCTAGGCAGCAATTTATTAGGGGAAGTAAGGCAGTAATTTTAACTGACGTAAGTAAAACATTAGGAGGAATTCTCCAGGTACTACAATCTCTAACCATTACTATTTTTTAAATTCCTTAAGTCATTCCTGTGATATGTTCTTTATTATCAGAGCCAGATTGGCAAATTTAGATTAAGTCAGAGCTGAGGTTTTTCAAACAGCAACAGTTTCTCATATGACCTTGTTGAAGTTGAAAAAGCAAAGATGGCTCAGACCATGTTGAGGACTATCAGAAGGAAAATAAATAATTTAAATTCAGTTTAGTTCAACCCATCACTACATCATGTTATCTTTACACAATTAATTTGTTGTCAGTTCATTCTATTTATATAGTGATATATTTAGTTGCAGCTCTTGAGATAAAGTTGCAGGAATGACTTTTAGGAAGTGGAATTCTTTTGATAGAATTTCAGATTCATGGAATAATTTAGGTTGGAGTGAAACTTGGTTAACTGTCTTGTGAGTCAGGGCTGACTTTAGCATTAGATTAGATAGCTCATGGCCATGTCTTGTTGAATTTGGAGCATTCCCCAAGCATGGGTTTCTCTCAGCCTGTCTGGGCACTTTGACACAGTTGGAGCAATCCATGCAGAACCATATTTTCTAATACCTGATCAGATCACAATTTTCCTCATTTCAGTTGGCCTTTTGTCCTTTCTGAAAAAAGCCCATGTCCTCCCTTCCTGCTGGCCCTCCACCAGTCCCTTCAGGAAAGCATGACCAGGGCATTTTACTTCTCAGCTCTAGAACTGTTCCAGGACTGACAGCTTTACATCATGCAACTTCAGCCATCTGCACCCATTTGAAGGAGATTTAAACTCCTAGCAATTTCAGAACCGAAAGGGAGAGAAACCTCAGATCACCTTCAATCATCCTTTTTATATTACATGTCTGATCTCCAGAGCAGGGTAACTAACTGGGTGCCTTGCCTCTAACCATCCTGGGTGCTACAACTACCAGGAAAAAAGTAAAATTCTGGGGTATAGGGAAAGGAATTTCCTGTTCTGTGGGCAAGCTACCTTTCAATCTTGTTCTCTCCACATTTTAAAAAAATGGGTGCAAACCCCTCAAGTTTCTGGATTGAAAATAAGAAGCTACAGAAAAAAGAAGAGGAAGGCGATGTGATATTAATGAAATGATGAAGATAATTTGAGAAAAATATTAAGAAAAGCTTTAGAGGAATAATGAAGGTAGAACATCAGTCAAGAATAATAGGTCCTGCCTGCTCTTGCCCTGTTGGGTTAGTTGCCCAGGACTAAGGTTAAGGTAGAGTGCTCAGGGCCACAGCACCTGCAATGAGAACTGTAAAGGAGGCTTCCTTCCTCTCCTCCCACCTCTCACTCTTGTTCTCTCTCTTATCTTAATTATTTTCTGTTGCAGGGACATCCTTCTTTCTTTCAGGATTTTTCAAAGAGCAGCACAGAGGAAAGAAAGAGAAAACATTTTCTATTTCTGCTCCTTATTTTTTGCATGTGGAATGTGTTTGGAGAATTGTTTACTTGGGATGATTGCTTGATTGGATTCTGGTGAGGATTGTTTGGGCCTGATGGCAAATCCAATCCACCTGTGTGTGGACTCATCAGAGAGTCAGGAGTTGTTAGATATGGTAGTTGGAGAAAGTAGGTTTGTAGTTTTAGTATTTCCTTTAAATAGTATATTAATGCATTATAGAATAGTTACAATAGAAATCGCTTGGCCTTCTGAACTGGAGTCAGACATCATAATTTCTTCCCACTGGGTTCACCTGCATTTTACAATAATTTTCCTACTGAGACACTGAACAATTTTTATGAATGTATGATTTCTTTAGACTTGACTAAAGAGTTCAAGCCATCTGTGATCCCATCAGGTGAGTAATGACCAGAAGAGTACTATTTTATTGTGTATATACAATTTAAAAATTCTAAGTGTGAGAGAAACATGCATATTATTGCAGTTCCATCTTGGCAGAGGCAGGCTATTATTTTTGGATATTCTACTGTAGGTTTTTCTTTAGAAGAACATAGCAAGGAGAGAGGAGCAATTTTAAAAATTTGTTTTTAGCAGAAATCCTTTTCCTCTCATGAGCAGCAAAGACTCACAATCCTGTGTATGTGTGATAATAAAATGCTACAACCAGGTTTCAAGTAGATTTGGGAAGTTATGAAGGCAGAGAACACCTCAGATTTTAGGCACAATGCAAATATATTGACAACTGAACAAAAACTTACGTCAACAGTGGTATCACTGCTTCTCCAAGTCCTGGCTGTGTTGGCAGCTCTGGAAACGGGGGAACTGGTGAGAAGGCTTTGTTATCTCTGCCCTGCCCTCAGCTGGGTTATATAATGCTAACAAGTGTTTGTGCATCTAAGTGCCATGAGTGACAGTGGTTCTATATAAACAAACCCACTTTTCTGGGTTTGTATGATTACGAGTCCTGGGAAAGATTCATGTTGGCACACAGCAATCCAGAGGAGTTTATTTTAAAAAATAAAAGCAGGCACCAGAGGAATGATAAGATGTTTGGGCTTTCTGTGCTGTGCCCAGTTATCTGAACACTGGAATCCAGAAATGGATGAACTTGAAAGGACTTTTCTTACCAAATTTCTTATAACAGAGGCCCCAGAAACTTCCTAGGCTCCTTCAGTTTGGAAATTGTTTTTTGCACCTGACCTCATCTTTTATTTTTTAATCTCTTTTCTTAATGTAGCCACAGTCTGTGATAGAAATTACCCATCCTCTCTGCAGGAGCTGAGGCTGTGGAAATAGGAATGAACATGTTACTTTGAGTGCAGATTTTGTGGTGCTTTCAAAGGCATTGCACCTAAGGTTTCTGTATTGGCATACCTCACTCAAGACTTGGAACTTTGGAATTTGGGCTGTCTCCTTGTACCTCATTTGGCAAAATGTCAGAGTGCTAAACCCTTCCTTGCTCAAACCTCTCTATTATGGTTTTATGTTTAATAACAGTAGTATTTCTTGTTTATAACCTGACATTTTTAAAATTAACTTTTTTGTCTCTTTTCAACTTACACTAGATTATAGTAGTAATAACTCACCTTACTCTGCTTCTTGTGCCAAACCCTTCAACTAGCTACTCCTAATCTTTAAGAATTTGATGTACTGATCCATATTAGATATTAATTTAGTATGATGACAAAGGGTTTGAATTTATGCAGAGTCCTATACTTGAACTGGGTAGGAAATGTAAATTGGTGCTGTTCCCTTACCCATACACAGAATCTGTCTTCACTGAACAGCTGAATTTGGGCAAAAGATTTTTGTATTTTTCAGAATGCATTGTGTGTAACTGTAGTTGCAGAAATATGACTGTAAAAACCCATTTCCTTTTTGCCAGTGGTTACTGATTTAGAATTCATGGATCAACATGTATTTAGACACTAAGGTTTCATGTTATATAATTTTTTACTGCTTAAAGAAGTGAACACTGTTACCTCTATGCTCCAGAACACACTCTGTTGATGTAAGTGGGCATTTGAGATTGAAGGCTTCTCTTTGAGAGAATGTTGCCCCATCTTCTCCAGTGAGTCTGCAGGGGAGAGGAGACTTTGTTTTGTTCTTTCTGCATTTCTTTTCTCTGCATCTATTCTTAGACAGAGTCTAAAAACAGAACTGTGTGCTGCAACCAGTTGCCCATTCAGGCTGTGACACATGTTCTGCAGTGACTCCTTGTTCCTGCAGAAGGGCTGATGGAATGGCAGACAGGCCAGGATGGGTGCCACGTGAGCACAGCTCAGATTTCAGGACAGGCTGATGGATTTGGCCCCCAAACTCTCACATTTTCAGGTTCACTTTTTGCCAGGATTCCTCAGCAATCAGTAGGTTCACGGCTGGAGCAAAATTCTTTCATTTTGGCAATGTGTGAAATCAGTCACTGCGTCTCATTTTCTGACTCCTGGCACTGGTGGCAGCCTGACTCAGTCCAGGCTGTTGATTAATAGCAGTAGAGAAGGGGTGGTCAATAGCTGAGTACCCAGCCCTGTGCTGCAGGGGAGACTGTTCCCTTGTAAGAATTTCCAGTCTCAAAATTTGAAAGGCATTGGGTGAACTGGGAAAACCTTGCCTGCCTGCTGAGTCTCTAGGTGCAGCTATGCTTCAGTCACATTGCACCTGTTGAACTACTTTCTTAGGTAAGTGACTTAAGCAAAAATGCCTATGTTTTTAAACTCTATTCAGACCAGGTTAGGATGGTTTTGTACTATTCTCTTCTTCCATGGGGCGGATACATGTGACTTAGCTAAACCTGAGAAAAGACATTTGTAGACTTCCATATTAAACGTCTGAGCTTGCTCTGTGTGGCTGTAGGAACACTTTGCTTGCCACCTCCTCCTGCCTCATCTCCCCTTTGATAAAAGGCTGTGTCCTTTACCTGGGGCAATTTATCTCACTAAGGAGAAAAAGCCAGCTAGCTGAAAGGGTAAGTGAAGACAAGGCACCAGTGCCCTGGAGCCAGGAGGAACATCCATGGCCTATGGGGCACCAAGCAAAGCATGGCTGGCTGGGCCAGGGAGGGCATTGTTCACTCTGTTCTGGGCTGGGGCGGCCTCACCTTGAGTCTTGTGCAGAGGTTTGAGCACCATAATATTGGTGCCTTTTCCTTGGTCTTAAAAGTTAAGAGCTAGACATGGTTAAGGGATAAAGGGTTTTTATTTTGGTATTTAATAAGGATCCTTATGGTGTCCAACTTTGCCAAGGCAGAATGCGCTGAAATGCACCATAGATCATGTATGCAATTTTACAGACCTTGCAAATTAGCATCTCTAATAAAGATGCCCCAGTGAGAGGTTTGGATGACTAGAGTGATATTTCCCCATCTCAAGGAATTTCACCCTGGATGGGCTGAATCTTGGTTTGTAGGATGTATTCTAGGGAGAACCTTGGTTTCTCAAGATAGTGTAAGGCTTTCCAGCTTCCAGCTGTGAGGCCTCTAGGATGTTTGGTCTCCTGGCCCAACAGAAGAGTCAGGGCTATGCTAAGTTATCAGACTTAGGGAGTTACAAGTATGCATGCTAAGAATACTGAGGATACATAAAAGGTATAGAAAAGGTATATAAAAGAAAAGGCAAAAAAATAATCTTGGCATCAATGTAAGAGAGCTATTAATCTGTTAGAGAGTATCCAAAGGGGGAGGGGAGGAGGTAGGATGAAGCTGTGTGAGGACTGGCTGAGTACACTTGTTCTATTCAGCCTGGAGGAGACTGAGGAGACACTCATTGCAATCTACAAGACAGACAAGGCTGGAAAGACAGTTTTAAATTCAGAAATAAAAGCAGTTAAACCACCTCGGGGTCTTATTACTACTCAGAGACTCTGGCTAGGAGGAGGAGAGCTACATATCCTCTCTTTCCCCCCAC
Organism: Taeniopygia guttata; assembly: GCF_048771995.1. Lineage (NCBI taxonomy): Eukaryota > Metazoa > Chordata > Aves > Passeriformes > Estrildidae > Taeniopygia > Taeniopygia guttata. Next base: position 7,017,405 of record NC_133031.1, on the reverse strand, counting down.
AGATCTGATTATTTGACTTAACCCCTCAGACTGCCAGTGGAGACCTGTAATTGCATGTTGGGGCAGAGGAATTGAGGGATGCAGCGTACTGTAGCAGTAGCTGCTGTCTCTGACAGCACTTCAGAGACTGAAGACTGAGTTTGGTGGGGATCAAACCCTGAAACCCTGGCTTTAGGGCCCTTAGATTGGCCAACAAAAATTCCTCAGCACATCAGTGTAAGGAGGACATGAAAATGGATGCTCAGCTGTCCCAGCAGGACTTGTCTGCTTTGGCTGCAGAGCTGGGTGGCCCCAGGCCCTCCAATGTGGGGTAGCATTACAGCTTGTGGGGACTAAGATGTCTTTGGGGAAATGGGATTCGCAAAAGAGACTTAAAGAGAGCAGCAGGTTCTCTCCCAGATCCCTAGATAAGCAATTCCTATCTTGCCAGTTGCTTTCTGCCTCCTGTCAAATGGGTATTTGGGTGTGCACAGTGGCTCGTTGTTTCTTTTAGCATATTTAATTGGATGGTGTTTCTAGATGCAAAAACATCAAAGAAGTGCTACAGTACAGCTGTGTGCCCTGCTATTGTTGCTGTTACTGTTTGTTTTCTTACCTCTATGCTCTTTCTCGTAAATTGTTTTTATCTCAACCCATGATCTTTGCCTCTTGTGCCTCCATTTCTCTTCTCTGGCCTGTGGGTTGGAGAAGGGTGAATGAGTGTCAGTGTGGTTTGGAGAGTCTTGGTGAGAGAACTAAATTGGGGAGTACCATTCATAAACAATGATGCTATGTTTGCTTCATCCTTTGAAAAGTAATAGGGGCAGGGATATTACTTTGGGGTTTGTGTTCCTGTTAACTTAAAAAAAAAAAAAAAATTTACATTGTGACTTCTTGGTGTGCACTCCCAGGGCCAATTAGTCTGAAAGTCCAAACTCCTAAGTTAACTGTTTCTGCATTTTCTTCTTCTTCTGAAACGTTTTTCTCTGAAGCAATTGAAACAAGTTTCTTTGCAGTCAACGGTGTTTCTATGTGGCAGCATGTTTGTAAAGCAGAACAGATCTTGCTTGAATCCTGGACTCTGCATTTCAAACAGCATTTGCCACTTTGTTTGCATGCTTTATTTTACTGCTGGTTGGCTTGAGGAGCTGCATTCAGCCCCTAAAAACAAACTCTTGTTTGTGGCTTGATGGCTTGTACTGAGAAGGGAGCAGAGGAGAGGTAATCCTTCAATGTTCCAATGACAACTGGGGCAGCAAGGCCTCTGGAAGAATAATTATCCTTTCACTGAAACTAGACAGGTCTGAAATTCTCTTTTCCCTTCTTTGTCTGGTCTGCTCCCTCCAACAAGCATGTCTCAGCTCTCCTCCCCAGGATCTGCACACCAAGCATGCCCTGAAAGCACTCTGAGCTTTGCTCAGCACTTCCCTGCTGCTCTGGAGGGCTGGAGTCCTAACTTTTTATTTTTTATTAAGGCGAAGAGAAGACAACACACAAAAGATATTAAAAGTCTCTTGTGTCAAAGCTGTGGCCCTGACCAGGCAGCTGATTGCAAAAAATTAGAACATCGAAGGATGGGCCCAATGCAGAAGCTGCCTCCACCTCATACATGTGCTGCCCTGACAGTCGCAGAGGAGCCCTACAAACTGACATCAGGAACGTGGACTGGTGAGTTTTCTTTCCCAGGGAAAACAACCAATGTTTTTGCCCAGGGCCCTGTGCCCCTTAGCAGAGAGCTGACTGCAAAAAATCCGAATATCAAAGCATGGGCCCCATAGAGAATCTGCCACCACCTTATATTTCTGCCGCCCTGACAGTCCCAGAGGAGCCCTACAAACTGACATCAGGAACCTGGACTGGTGAATTTTTTTTCCCAGGGAAAACAGCCGATATTTCTGCTCAGGGTCCTGTGGCCCTGAGCAGGCAGCTGATTGCAAAAAGTCCGAACATCGAAGGATGGGCCGCATACAGAAGCAGCCTCCACCTCATACTTGTGCTGCCCTGACAGTCCCAGAGGAGCCCTACAAACTGACATCAGGAACCGGGGCTGGTGAGTTTTCTTTCCCAGGGAAAACAGCCGATGTTTTTACTCAGGGCCCTGGGCCCCTTAGCAGGGAGCGGTCTGTAAAAAATCCGAATATCGAAGGATGGGCCCAATACAGAAGATGCCTCCACCTCATACTTGTGCTTTCCAGACAGTCCCAGACGAGCCCTACAAACTGACATCAGGAACGTGGACCGGTGAGTTTTCTTTCCCAGGGAAAACCGACGATGTTTCTGCGCAGGGTCCTGTGGCCCTAAGCAGGCAGCTGATTGGAAAAAACTCCGAACATCGAAGGATAAGCCCCATACAGAAGCTGCCTCCACCTCATACTTGTGCTGCCCTGACAGTCCCAGAGGAGCCCTAGAAACTGAAATCAGGAACCTGGATTGGGGAGTTTTCTTTCCCAGGAAAAAAAGCCTATTTTGTTGCTCAGGGCCCTGTGCCCCTTAGCGGGGAGCTGACTGCAAAAAATCCGAATATCGAAGGATGGGCCCCATAGACAATCTGCCTTCACCTCATACTTGTGCTGCCCTGACAGTCCCCGAGGAGCCCTACAAACTGGCATCAGGAACCAGGGCTGCTGAGTTTTCTTTCCCAGGGAAAACAGCCGATGTTTCTGCTCAGGGTCCTGTGGCCCTGGGCAGGCAGCTGATTGCAAAAAATCCGAACATCGAAGGATGGGCCCCATACAGAAGCTGCCTCCACCTCATACTTGTGCTGCCCTGACAGTCCCAGAGGAGCCCTACAAACTGACATCAGGAACCTGGACTGGTGAATTTTCTTTCCCAGGGAAAACAGCCGATGTTTGTGCTCAGGGCCCTGTGGCTCTGAGCCGGCTGCTGATTGAAAAAAATCCGAACATCGAAGGATAAGTCCCACACAGGAGCTGCCTCCACCTCATACTTGTGCTGCCCTGACAGTCCCAGAGGAGCCCTACAAACTGACATCAGGAACCTGGGCTGGTGAGTTTGCTTTCCCAGGGAAAAGAGCCGATGTCTCTCCTCACGGTCCTGTGGCCCTGAGCAGGCAGCTGACTGCAAAAAATCCGAACATCGAAGGAAGGGCCCCATAGAGAAGCTGGCTCCACCTCATAGTTGTGCTGCCCTGACAGTCCCCGAGGAGCCCTACAAACTGACATCAGAAACTTGGACTGGTGAGTTTTCTTTCCCAGGGAAAACAGTTGATATTTCTGCTCTCGGTTCTGTGGCCCTGAGCAGGCAGCTGATTGCAAAAAATCCGAACATCGAAGGATGGGCCCCCAACAGAAGCTGCCTCCACCTCATACTTCTGCTGCCCTGACAGTCCCAGGGGAGCCCTACAAACTGACATCAGGAACCTGGACTGGTGAGTTTTCTGTCCCAGGGAAAACAGACGATGTTTCTGCTCAGGGTCCTGTGGCCCTGGGCAGGGAGCTGATTGCGAAAAATCCGAACATTGAAGGATGGGCCCCATAAAAAAGCTGCCTCCACCTGATACTTGTGCTGCCCTGACAGTCCCAGAGGAGCCCTACAAACTGACATCAGGAACCTGGACTGGTGAGTTTTCTTTCCCAGGGAAAACAGCCGATATTTGTGCTCAGTGCCCTGTGGCTCTGAGCCGGCTGCTGATTGCAAAAAATCCGAACATCGAAGGATAAGTCCCATACAGGAGCTGCCTCCACCTCATACTTCTGCTGCCATGACAGTCCTAAGGGGAGCCCTACAAACTGACATCAGGAACCTGGACTGGTGAGTTTTCTTTCCCAGGGAAAACAGCCGATGTTTCTGCTCAGGGCCCTGTGCCCCTTAGCGGGGAGATCTCTGCAAAAAATCCGAATATCGAAGGATGGGCCCCATTCAGAAGCTGCCTCCACCTCATACATGTGCTGTTCTGACAGTCCCAGATTAGCCCTACAAACTGACATCAGGAACCTGGACTGGTGAGTTTTCTTTCCCAGGGAAAACAGCCGATGTTAATGCTCAGGGTCCTGTGGTCCTGGGCAGGCACTAGATTGCAAAAAATCCGAACATCGAAGGATGGGCCCCATAGAGAATCTGGCACCACCTTATATTTGTGCTGCCCTGACAGTCCCAGAGGAGCCCTACAAACTGACATCAGGAACCTGGACTGGTGAGTTTTCTATCCGAGGGAAAACAGCCGATGTTTTTGCCCAGGGCCCTGTGCCCCTTAGCGGGGAGCTGACTTCAAAAAATCCGAATATCGAAGGATGGGCCCCATAGAGAATCTGCCACCACCTTATATTTCTGCCGCCCTGACAGTCCCAGAGGAGCCCTACAAACTGACATCAGGAACCTGGACTGGTGAGTTTTCTTTCCCAGGGAAAACAGCCTATTTTTTTGCTTAGGGCCCTGTGCCCCTTAGCGGGGAGCTGACTGCAAAAAATCTGAACATCGAATGATAGTCCCCATACAGAAGCTGACTCCACCTCATACTTGTTCTGCCCTGACAGTCCCAGGTGAGCCCTACAAACTGACATCAGGAACCTGGACTTGTGAGTTTTCTTGCCCAAGGAAAAGAGCCGATGTTTCTGCTCTGGGTCCTGTGGCTCTGAGCAGGCAGCTGATTGCAAAAAATCCGAACATCGAAGGATAAGTCCGATACAGGAGGTGCCTCCACCTCATGCTTGTGCTGCCCTGACAGTCCCAGAGGAGCCCTACAAACTGACATCAGGAACCTGGACTGGTGAGTTTTCTTTCCCAGGGAAAACAGTCGATGTTTGTGCTCAGGGTCCTGTGGCTCTGAGCAGGCAGCTGATTGCAAAAAATCCGAACATCGAAGGATAAGTCCCATACAGGAGCTGCCTCCACCTCATACTTATGCTGCCCTGACAGTCCCCAATGGCCCTACAAAGTGACATCAGGAACCTGGACTGGTGAGTTTTCTTTCCTAGGGAAAACAGCCGATGTTTCTGCTTTGGGTCCTTTGGCCCGGAGCACACAGCTGATTGCAAAAAATCCGAACATCGAAGGATGGGCCCCATACAGAAGCAGCCTCCACCTCATACTTATGCTGCCCTGACAGTCCCAGAGGAGCCCTACAAACTGACATCAGGAACCTGGACTGGTGAGTTTTCTTTCCTAGGGAAAACAGCCGATGCTTTTGCTCAGGGCCCTGTGCCCCGAAGCACGGAGCTGACTGCAAAAAATGCGAATATCGAAGGATGGGCCCCATAGAGAATCTGCCTCCACCTCATACTTGTGCTGCCCTGACAGTCCCAGACGAGCCCTACAAACTGACATCAGGAACCTGGACTGGTGAGTTTTCTTTCCCAGGGAAAAGAGGCGATGTTTCTGCTCAAGGTCCTGTGGCCCTGAGCAGGCAGCTGATTGCAAAAAATGCAAACATCGAACGATGGGCCCCATACAGAAGCTGCCTCCACCTCATACTTGTGCTGCCCTGACTGTCCAAGAGGAGCCCCACAAACTGACATCAGGAACCTGGACTGGTGAGTTTTCTTTCCCAGGGAAAACAGCCGATGTTTGTGCTCGGGGCCCTGTGGCTCTGAGCCTGATGCTGATTGCAAAAAATCTGAACATCGAAGGATAAGTCCCATACAGGAGCTGCCTCCACCTCATACTTGTGCTGCCCTGACAGTCCCAGGAGAACCCTACAAACTGACATCAGGAACCTGGACTGGTGAGTTTTCTTTCCCAGGGAAAACAGCCGATGTTTGTGCTCCGTGCCCTGTGGCTCTGAGACAGGTGCTGATTGCAAAAAATCCGAACATCGAAGGATAGGCCCAAAACAGAAGCTGCCTTCACATCATACTTGTGCTGCCCTGACAGTCCCTGAGGAGCCCTACAAACTGACATCAGGAACCTGGACTGGTGAGTTTTCTTTCCCAGGGAAAACAGCCGATGTTTCTGCTCAGGGCCCTGTGGCTCTGAGCCGGCTGCTGATTGCAAAAAATCCGGACATCGAAGGATAAGTCCCATACAGCAGCTGCCTCCACCTCATACTTGTGCTGCCCTGACAGTCCCAGAGGAACCCTACAAACTGACATCAGGAACCTGGACTGGTGAGTTTTCTTTCCCAGGGAAAACAGCCGATGTTTCTGCCCTGGGTCCTTTGGCCCGGAGCACACAGCTGATTTCAAAAAATCCGAACATCGAACGATGGGCCCCATACAGAAGCAGCCTCCACATCATACTTGTGCTGCCCTGACAGTACAAGAGGAGCCCTACAAACTGACATCAGGAACCTGGACTGGTGAGTTTTCTTTCCCAGGGAAAACAGCCGATGTTTTTGCTCAGGGCCCTGTGCCCCTTAGCGGGGAGCTGACTTCAAAAAATCCGAATATCGAAGGATGGGCCCCATAGAGAATCTGCCACCACCTTATATTTCTGCCGCCCTGACAGTCCCAGAGGAGCCCTACAAACTGACATCAGGAACCTGGACTGGTGAGTTTTCTTTCCCAGGGAAAACTGCCGATGATTATGCTCCTGTGGCCATGAGTAGGCAGCTGATTGCAAAAAATCCGAACATCGAAGGATGGGCCCCATACAGAATCTGCCTCCACCTCATACTTGTGCTGCCCTGACAGTCCCAGAGGAGCCCTACAAACTGACATCAGGAACCTGGACTGGTGAGTTTTCTTTCCCTGGGAAAACAGCCTATTTTTTTGCTTAGGGCCCTGTGCCCCTTAGCGGGGAGCTGACTGCAAAAAATCTGAACATCGAACGATAGTCCCCAAACAGAAGCTGCCTTCACCTCATACTTGTGCTGCCCTGACAGTCCCCGAGGAGCCCTACAAACTGACATCAGGAACCTGGACTGGTGAGTTTTCTTTCCCAGGGAAAACAACTGATGTTTCTGCACAGGGTCCTCTGGCCCCGAGCAGGCAGCTGATTGAAAAATTAGAACATCGAAGGATGGGCCCAATACAGTATCTGTCTCCACCTCATACTTGTGCTGCCCTGACAGTCCCGGAGGAGCCCTACAAACTGACATCAGGAACCTGGGCTTGTGAGTTTTCTTGCCCAAGGAAAACAGCCGATGTTTGTGCTTCGTGCCCTGTGGCTCTGAGTCGGATGCTGATTGCAAAAAATCCGAACATCGAAGGATAAGTCCCATACAGGAGCTGCCTCCACCTCATACTTCTGCTGCCCAGACAGTCCCAGGAGAGCCCTACAAACTGACATCAGGAACGAGGACTGGTGAGTTTTCTTTCCCAGGGAAAACAGCCGATGTTTATGCTCAGGGTCCTGTGGTCCTGGGCAGGCACTAGATTGCAAAAAATCTGAACATCGAAGGATGGGCCCCATAGAGAATCTGCCACCACCTTATATTTGTGCTGCCCTGACAGTCCCAGAGGAGCCCTACAAACTGACTTTAGGAACCTGGACTGGTTAGTTTTCTTTCCCAGGGAAAACAGCCGATGTTTGTGCTCAGGGTCCTGTGGTTCTGAGCAGGCAGCTGATTGCAAAAAATCCGAACATCGAAGGATAAGTCCCACACAGGAGCTGCCTCCACCTCATACTTGTGCTGCCCTGACAGTCCCAGAGGAGCCCTAGAAACTGAAATCAGGAACCTGGACTGGTGAGTTTTCTTTCATAGGGAAAACAGCCGATGTTTCTGCTCTGGGTCCTTTGGCCCGGAGCACACAGCTGATTGCAAAAAATCCGAACATCGAAGGATGGGCCCCATACAGAAGCAGCCTCCACCTCATACTTATGCTGCCCTGACAGTCCCAGAGGAGCCCTACAAACTGACATCAGGAACCTGGACTGGTGAGTTTTCTTTCCCAGGGAAAACAGCCGATGTTTTTGCTCAGGGCCCTGTGCCCCGAAGCGCGGAGCTGACTGCAAAAAATCCGAATATCGAAGGATGGGCCCCATAGAGAATCTGCCTGCACCTCGTACTTGTGCTTTCCTGACAGTCCCAGAGGAGCCCTACAAACTGACATCAGGAACCTGGACTGGTGAGTTTTCTTTCCCAGGGAAAACAGCCGATGTTTATGGTCAGGTTCCTGTGGCCCTGAGCAGGCAGCTGATTGCAAAAAATCCGAACATGGAAGGATGGGCCCCAAACAGAAGCTGCCTCAACCTCATACTTGTGCTGCCCTGACAGTCCCCGAGGAGCCCTACAAACTGACATCAGGAACCTGGACTGGTGAGTTTTCTTTCATAGGGAAAACAGCCGATGTTTCTGCTCTGGGTCCTGTGGCCCTGAGCAGGCAGCTGATTGCAAACAATGCAAACATCGAAGGATGGGCCCCATACAGAAGCAGCCTCCACCTCATAGTTGTGCTGCCCTGACAGTCCCAGAGGAGCCCTACAAACTGACATCAGGAACCGGGGCTGGTGAGTTTGCTTTCCCAGGGAAAACAGCTGATGTTTCTCCTCACCGTCCTGTGGCCCTGAGCAGGCAGCTGATTGCAAAAAATCCAAACTTCGAAGGATGGGCCCCATAGAGAATCTGCCTCCACCTCATACTTGTGCTGCCCTGACAGAACCAGAGGAGCCCTACAAACTGACATCAGGAACCTGGACTGGTGAGTTTTCTTTCCCAGGGAAATCAGCCGATGTTTGTGCTCCGTGACCTGTGGCTCTGAGCCGGCTGCTGATTGCAAAAAATCCGAACATCGAAGGATAAGTCCCATACAGGAGCTGCCTCCACCTCATACTTGTGCTGCCCTGACAGTCCCGGATTAGCCCTACAAACTGACATCAGGAACCTGGACTGGTGAGTTTTCTTTCCCAGGGAAAACAGCCGATGTTTGTGCTTCGTGCCCTGTGGCCCTGAGCCGGCTGCTGATTGCAAAAAATCCGAACATCGAAGGATAAGTCCCATACAGGAGCTGCCTCCACCTCCTACTTGTGCTGCCCTGACAGTCCTAGAGGAGCCCTACAAACTGACATCAGGAACCTGGACTGGTGAGTTTTCTTTCCCAGGGAAAACAGCCGATGTTTGTGCTCAGGGCCCTGTGGCTCTGAGCCGTCTGCTGATTGCAAAAAATCCGAACATCGAAGGATAAGTCCCTTACAGGAGCTGCCTCCACCTCATATTTCTGCCGCCCAGACAGTCCCAGGAGAGCCCTACAAACTGACATCAGGAACCTGGACTGGTGAGTTTTCTTTCCTAGGGAAATCAGCCGATGTTTTTGCCCAGGGCCCTGTGCCCCTTAGCGGGGAGCTGACTTCAAAAAATCCGAATATCGAAGGATGGGCCCCATACAGAACCTGCCTCCACCTCATACTTGTGCTGCCCTGACAGTCCCAGAGGAGCCCTACAAACTGACATCAGGAACCTGGACTGGTGAGTTTTCTTTCCCAGGGAAAACAGCCGATGTTTGTGCTCAGGTCCCTGTGTCTCTGAGCCAGCTGCTGATTGCAAAAAATCCGAACATCGAAGGATAAGTCCCGTACAGGAGCTGCCTCCACCTCATACTTGTGCTGCCCTGACAGTCCCAGAGGAGCCCTACAAACTGACATCAGGAACCTGGACTGGTGAATTTTTTTTCCCAGGGAAAACAGCCGATGTTTATGCTCAGGTTCCTGTGGTCCTGAGTAGGCAGCTGATTGCAAAAAATCCGAACATCGAAGGATGGGCCCCATACAGAAGCTGCCTCCACCTCCTACTTGTGCTGCCCTGACAGTCCCAGAGGATCCCTACAAACTGACATCAGGAACCTGGACTGGTGAGTTTTCTTTCCCAGGGAAAACAGCCGATGTTTGTGCTCAGGGCCCTGTGGCTCTGAGCCTTCTGCTGATTGCAAAAAATCCGAACATCGAAGTTTAAGTCCCATACAGGAGCTGCCTCCACCTCATACTTCTGCTGCCCAGACAGTTCCAGGAGAGCCCTACAAACTGACATCAGGAACCTGGACTGGTGAGTTTTCTTTCCTAGGGAAATCAGCCGATGTTTTTGCCCAGGGCCCTGTGCCCCTTAGCAAGGAGCTGACTTCAAAAAATCCGAATATCGAAGGATGGGCCCCATAGAGAATCTGCCACCACATTATATTTCTGCCGCCCTGACAGTCCCAGAGGAGCCCTACAAACTGACATCAGGAACCTGGACTGGTGAGTTTTCTTTCCTAGGGAAAACAGCCGATGTTTCTGCACACGGTTCTGTGGCCCTGAGAAGGCAGCTGATTGCAAAAAATCCGAACATCGAAGGATGGGCCCCAAACAGAAGCTGCCTCCACCTCCTACTTGTGCTGCCCTGACAGTCCCAGAGGAGCCCTACAAACTGACATCAGGAACCTGGACTGGTGAGTTTTATTTCCCAGGGAAAACAGCCGATGTTAATGCTCAGGGCCTAGTGGCTCTGAGCCGGATGCTGACTGCAAAAAATCCGAACATCGAAGGATAAGTCCCATACAGGAGCTGCCTCCACCTCATACTTGTGCTGCCCTGAGAGTCCAAGAGGAGCCCTTTAAACTAACATCAGGAACCGGGGCTGGTGAGTTTTCTTTCCCAGGGAAAACAGCCGATGTATTTGCTTAGGGTCCTGTGGCCCTGAGCAGGCAGGTGATTGCAAAAAATCCGACCATCGAAGGATGGGCCGCGTACAGAAGCTGCCTCCACCTCATAATTGTGCTGCCCTGACAGTCCCAGAGGAGCCCTACAAACTGACATCAGGAACCTGGACTGGTGAGTTTTCTTTCCCAGGGAAAACAGCCGATGTTTGTGCTCCGTGCCCAGTGGCTCTGAGCCGGCGGCTGATTGCAAAAAATCCGAACATCGAAGGATAAGTCCCATACAGGAGCTGCCTCCACCTCATACTTGTGCTTTCCTGACAGTCCCAGAGGAGCCCTACAAACTGACATCAGGAACCTGGACTGGTGAGTTTTCTTTCCCAGGGAAAACAGCCGATGTTTATGGTCAGGTTCCTGTGGCCCTGAGCAGGCAGCTGATTACAAAAAATCCGAACATCGAAGGATGGGCCCCAAACAGAAGCTGCCTCAACCTCCTACTTGTGCTGCCCTGACAGTCCCCGAGGAGCCCTACAAACTGACATCAGGAACCTGGACTGGTGAGTTTTCTTTCCCAGGGAAAACAGCCGATGTTTCTGCTCTGGGTCCTGTGGCCCTGAGCAGGCAGCTGATTGCAAAAAATGCAAACATCGAAGGATGGGCCCCATACAGAAGCAGCCTCCACCTCCTACTTGTGCTGCCCTGACAGTCCCAGAGGAGCCCTACAAACTGACATCAGGAACCTGGACTGGTGAGTTTTCTTTCCCAGGGAAAACAGCCGATGTTTGTGCTCAGGGCCCTGTGGCTCTGAGCCTGATGCTGATTGCAAAAAATCTGAACATCGAAGGATAAGTCCCATACAGGAGCTGCCTCCACCTCATACTTGTGCTGCCCTGACAGTCCCAGAGGAGCCCTACAAACTGACATCAGGAACTGGGGCTGGTGAGTTTGCTTTCCCAGGGAAAACAGCTGATGTTTCTCCTCACCGTCCTGTGGCCCTGAGCAGGCAGCTGATTGCAAAAAATCCAAACTTCGAAGGATGGGCCCCATAGAGAATCTGCCTCCACCTCATACTTGTGCTGCCCTGACAGAACCAGAGGAGCCCTACAAACTGACATCAGGAACCTGGACTGGTGAGTTTTCTTTCCCAGGGAAATCAGCCGATGTTTGTGCTCCGTGACCTGTGGCTCTGAGCCGGCTGCTGATTGCAAAAAATCCGAACATCGAAGGATAAGTCCCATACAGGAGCTGCCTCCACCTCATACTTGTGCTGCCCTGACAGTCCCAGAGGAGCCCTACAAACTGACATCAGGAACCTGGACTGGTGAGTTTTCTTTCCCAGGGAAAACAGCCGATGTTTGTGCTCAGGGCCCTGTGGCTCTGAGCCGGCTGCTGATTGCAAAATATCCGAACATCGAAGGATAAGTCCCATACAGGAGCTGCCTCCACCTCATACTTCTGCTGCCCAGACAGTCCCAGGAGAGCCCTACAAACTGACATCAGGAACCTGGACTGGTGAGTTTTCTTTCCTAGGGAAAACAGCCGATGTTTCTGCACACGGTTCTGTGGCCCTGAGCAGGCAGCTGATTGCAAAAAATCCGAACATCGAAGGATGGGCCCCATACAGAAGCTGCCTCCACCTCATACTTGTGCTGCCCTGACAGTCCCAGAGGAGCCCTAGAAACTGACATCAGGAACCTGGACTGGTGAGTTTTCTTTCCCAGGGAAAACAGCCGATGTTTCTGCTCAGGGTCCTGTGGCTCTGAGCAGGCAGATGATTGCAAAAAATCCGAACATCGAAGGATAAGTCCGATACAGGAGCTGCCTCCACCTCATACTTGTGCTGCCCTGACAGTCCCAGAGGAGCCCTACAAACTGACATCAGGAACCTGGACTGGTGAGTTTTCTTTCCCAGGGAAAACAGCCGATGTTAATGCTCAGGGCCTAGTGGCTCTGAGCCGGATGCTGACTGCAAAAAATCCGAACATCGAAGGATAAGTCCCATACAGGAGCTGCCCCTACCTCATACTTGTGCTGCCCTGAGAGTCCAAGAGGAGCCCTCTACTAACATCAGGAACCGGGGCTGGTGAGTTTTCTTTCCCAGGGAAAACAGCCGATGTATTTGCTTAGGGTCCTGTGGCCCTGAGCAGGCAGGTGATTGAAAAAAATCCGAACATCGAAGGATGGGCCGCGTACAGAAGCTGCCTCCACCTCATACTTGTGCTGCCCTGACAGTCCCAGAGGAGCCCTACAAACTGACATCAGGAACCTGGACTGGTGAGTTTCCTTTCCCAGGGAAAATAGCCAATGTTTATTGCCAAGTTCCTGTAGCCCTGAGCAGGCAGCTGATTTCAAAAAATCCGAACATCGAAGGATGGGCCCCAAACAGAAGCTGCCTCCACCTCCTACTTGTGCTGCCCTGACAGTCCCAGAGGAGCCCTACAAACTGACATCAGGAACCTGGACTGGTGAGTTTTCTTTCCCAGGGAAAACAGCCGATGTTTATGCTCAGGTTCCTGTGGTCCTGAGTAGGCAGCTGATTGCAAAAAATCCGAACATCGAAGGATGGGCCCCATACAGAAGCTGCCTCCACCTCCTACTTGTGCTGCCCTGACAGTCCCAGAGGAGCCCTACAAACTGACATCAGGAACCTGGACTGGTGAGGTTTCTTTCCCAGGGAAAACAGCCGATGTTTGTGCCTTGTGACCTGTGGCTCTGAGCCGGCTGCTGATTGCAAAAAATCCGAACATCGAAGGATAAGTCCCAGACCGGAGCTGACTCAACCTCATACTTGTGCTGTTCAGACAGTCCCAGGGGAGCCGTACAAACTGACATCAGGAACCGGGGCTGGTGAGTTTTCTTTCCCAGGGAAAACAGCCGATGTTTCTGCTCACGTTTCTAAGGCCCTGAGCAGGCAGCTGATTGTAAAAAATCCGAACATCGTAGGATGGGCCCCATACAGGAGCTGCCTCCACCTCATACTTGTGCTGCCCTGACAGTCCCAGGAGAGCCCTACAAACTGACATCAGGAACCTGGACTGGTGAGTTTTCTTTCCCAGGGAAAACAGCCGATGTTTCTGCTCTGGGTCCTTTGGCCCGGAGCACACAGCTGATTGTAAAAAATCCGAACATCCAAGGATGGGCCCCATAGAGAATCTGCCTCCACCTCATACTTGTGCTGCCCTGACAGTCCCAGAGGAGCCATACAAACTGACATCAGGAACCTGGACTGCTGAGTCTTTTTTCCCAGGGAAAACAGCCGATGTTTATGCTCAGGTTCCTGTGGTCCTGAGTAGGCAGCTGATTGCAAAAAATCCGAACATCGAAGGATGGGCCCCATACAGAAGCTGCCTCCACCTCCTACTTGTGCTGCCCTGACAGTCCCAGAGGAGCCCTAGAAACTGACATCAGGAACCTGGACTGGTGAGTTTTCTTTCCCAGGGAAAACAGCCGATGTTTGTGCTCAGGGCCCTGTGGCTCTGAGCCGTCTGCTTATTGCAAAAAATCCGAACATCGAAGGATGGGCCCCATACAGGAGCTGCCTCCACCTCATACTTCTGCTGCCCAGACAGTCCCAGGAGAGCCCTACAAACTGACATCAGGAACCTGGACTGGTGAGTTTTCTTTCCTAGGGAAATCAGCCGATGTTTTTGCCCAGGGCCCTGTGCCCCTTAGCAAGGAGCTGACTTCAAAAAATCCGAATATCGAAGGATGGGCCCCATAGAGAATCTGCCACCACATTATATTTCTGCCGCCCTGACAGTCCCAGAGGAGCCCTAAAAACTGACATCAGGAACCTGGACTGGTGAGTTTTCTTTCCTAGGGATAACAGCCGATGTTTCTGCACACGGTTCTGTGGCCCTGATCAGGCAGCTGATTGCAAAAAATCCGAACATCGAAGGATGGGCCCCATACAGAAGCTGCCTCCACCTCATACTTGTGCTGCCCTGACAGTCCCAGAGGAGCCCTAGAAACTGACATCAGGAACCTGGACTGGTGAGTTTTCTTTCCCAGGGAAAACAGCCGATGTTAATGCTCAGGGCCTAGTGGCTCTAAACCGGATGCTGACTGCAAAAAATCCGAACATCGAAGGATAAGTCCCATACAGGAGCTGCCCCTACCTCATACTTGTGCTGCCCTGAGAGTCCAAGAGGAGCCCTGTAAACTAACATCAGGAACCGGGGTTGGTGAGTTTTCTTTCCGAGGGAAAACAGCCGATGTTTATGGTCAGGTTCCTGTGGCCCTGAGCAGGCAGCTGATTGCAAAAAATCCGAACATCGAAGGATGGGCCGCGTACAGAAGCTGCCTCCACCTCATACTTGTGCTGCCCTGACAGTCCCAGAGGAGCCCTACAAACTGACATCAGGAACCTGTACTGGTGAATTTTCTTTCCCAGGGAAAACAGCCGATGTTTATGCTCAGGTTCCTGTGGTCCTGAGTAGGCAGCTGATTGCAAAAAATCCGAACATCGAAGGATGGGCCCCATACAGAAGCTGCCTCCACCTCCTACTTGTGCTGCCCTGACAGTCCCAGAGGAGCCCTACAAACTGACATCAGGAACCTGGACTGGTGAGTTTTCTTTCCCAGGGAAAACAGCCGATGTTTGTGCTCCGTGCCCTGTGGCTCTGAGCCGGATGCTGATTGCAAAAAATCCGAACATCGAAGGATAAGTCCCATATAGGAGCTGCCTCCACCTCATACTTCTGCTGCCCAGACAGCCCCAGGAGAGCCCTACAAACTGACATCAGGAACGTGGACTGGTGAGTTTTCTTTCCCAGGGAAAACAGCCGATGTTTCTGCTCTGGGTCCTTTGGCCCGGAGCACACAGCTGATTGCAAAAAATCCGAACATCGAAGGATGGGCATCAAACAGAAGACGCCTTCACCTCATACTTGTGCTGCCCTGACAGTCCCCGAGGGGCCCTACAAACTGACATCAGGAACCTGGACTGGTGAGTTTTCTTTCATAGGGAAAACAGCCGATGTTTCTGCTCTGGGTCCTTTGGCCCGGAGCACACAGCTGATTGCAAAAAATCCGAACATCGAAGGATGGGCCCCATACAGAAGCAGCCTCCACCTCATACTTATGCTGCCCTGACAGTCCCAGAGGAGCCCTACAAACTGACATCAGGAACCTGGACTGGTGAGTTTTCTTTCCCAGGGAAAACAGCCGATGTTTTTGCTCAGGGCCCTGTGCCCCGAAGCGCGGAGCTGACTGCAAAAAATCCGAATATCGAAGGATGGGCCCCATAGAGAATCTGCCACCACCTTATATTTCTGCCGCCCTGACAGTCCCAGAGGAGCCCTACAAACTGACATCAGGAACCTGGACTGGTGAGTTTTCTTTCCCAGGGAAAACTGCCGATGATTATGCTCCTGTGGCCATGAGTAGGCAGCTGATTGCAAAAAATCCGAACATCGAAGGATGGGCCCCATACA
The DNA here is from genome assembly GCF_048771995.1 of Taeniopygia guttata. Classification (NCBI taxonomy): domain Eukaryota; kingdom Metazoa; phylum Chordata; class Aves; order Passeriformes; family Estrildidae; genus Taeniopygia; species Taeniopygia guttata. The sequence goes on along the minus strand of NC_133031.1, from coordinate 7,001,528 downwards.
GAATCTGCCTCCACCTCATACTTGTGCTGCCCTGACAGTCCCAGAGGAGCCCTACAAACTGACATCAGGAACCTGGACTGGTGAGTTTTCTTTCCCTGGGAAAACAGCCTATTTTTTTGCTTAGGGCCCTGTGCCCCTTAGCGGGGAGCTGACTGCAAAAAATCTGAACATCGAACGATAGTCCCCAAACAGAAGCTGCCTTCACCTCATACTTGTGCTGCCCTGACAGTCCCCGAGGAGCCCTACAAACTGACATCAGGAACCTGGACTGGTGAGTTTTCTTTCCCAGGGAAAACAACTGATGTTTCTGCACAGGGTCCTCTGGCCCCGAGCAGGCAGCTGATTGAAAAATTAGAACATCGAAGGATGGGCCCAATACAGTATCTGTCTCCACCTCATACTTGTGCTGCCCTGACAGTCCCGGAGGAGCCCTACAAACTGACATCAGGAACCTGGGCTTGTGAGTTTTCTTGCCCAAGGAAAACAGCCGATGTTTGTGCTTCGTGCCCTGTGGCTCTGAGTCGGATGCTGATTGCAAAAAATCCGAACATCGAAGGATAAGTCCCATACAGGAGCTGCCTCCACCTCATACTTCTGCTGCCCAGACAGTCCCAGGAGAGCCCTACAAACTGACATCAGGAACGAGGACTGGTGAGTTTTCTTTCCCAGGGAAAACAGCCGATGTTTATGCTCAGGGTCCTGTGGTCCTGGGCAGGCACTAGATTGCAAAAAATCTGAACATCGAAGGATGGGCCCCATAGAGAATCTGCCACCACCTTATATTTGTGCTGCCCTGACAGTCCCAGAGGAGCCCTACAAACTGACTTTAGGAACCTGGACTGGTTAGTTTTCTTTCCCAGGGAAAACAGCCGATGTTTGTGCTCAGGGTCCTGTGGTTCTGAGCAGGCAGCTGATTGCAAAAAATCCGAACATCGAAGGATGGGCCCCAAACAGAAGATGCCTTCACCTCATACTTGTGCTGCCCTGACAGTCCCCGAGGGGCCCTACAAACTGACATCGGGAACCTGGACTGGTGAGTTTTCTTTCATAGGGAAAACAGCCGATGTTTCTGCTCTGGGTCCTTTGGCCCGGAGCACACAGCTGATTGCAAAAAATCCGAACATCGAAGGATGGGCCCCATACAGAAGCAGCCTCCACCTCATACTTATGCTGCCCTGACAGTCCCAGAGGAGCCCTACAAACTGACATCAGGAACCTGGACTGGTGAGTTTTCTTTCCCAGGGAAAACAGCCGATGTTTTTGCTCAGGGCCCTGTGCCCCGAAGCGCGGAGCTGACTGCAAAAAATCCGAATATCGAAGGATGGGCCCCATAGAGAATCTGCCTGCACCTCGTACTTGTGCTTTCCTGACAGTCCCAGAGGAGCCCTACAAACTGACATCAGGAACCTGGACTGGTGAGTTTTCTTTCCCAGGGAAAACAGCCGATGTTTATGGTCAGGTTCCTGTGGCCCTGAGCAGGCAGCTGATTGCAAAAAATCCGAACATGGAAGGATGGGCCCCAAACAGAAGCTGCCTCAACCTCATACTTGTGCTGCCCTGACAGTCCCCGAGGAGCCCTACAAACTGACATCAGGAACCTGGACTGGTGAGTTTTCTTTCATAGGGAAAACAGCCGATGTTTCTGCTCTGGGTCCTGTGGCCCTGAGCAGGCAGCTGATTGCAAACAATGCAAACATCGAAGGATGGGCCCCATACAGAAGCAGCCTCCACCTCATAGTTGTGCTGCCCTGACAGTCCCAGAGGAGCCCTACAAACTGACATCAGGAACCGGGGCTGGTGAGTTTGCTTTCCCAGGGAAAACAGCTGATGTTTCTCCTCACCGTCCTGTGGCCCTGAGCAGGCAGCTGATTGCAAAAAATCCAAACTTCGAAGGATGGGCCCCATAGAGAATCTGCCTCCACCTCATACTTGTGCTGCCCTGACAGAACCAGAGGAGCCCTACAAACTGACATCAGGAACCTGGACTGGTGAGTTTTCTTTCCCAGGGAAATCAGCCGATGTTTGTGCTCCGTGACCTGTGGCTCTGAGCCGGCTGCTGATTGCAAAAAATCCGAACATCGAAGGATAAGTCCCATACAGGAGCTGCCTCCACCTCATACTTGTGCTGCCCTGACAGTCCCGGATTAGCCCTACAAACTGACATCAGGAACCTGGACTGGTGAGTTTTCTTTCCCAGGGAAAACAGCCGATGTTTGTGCTTCGTGCCCTGTGGCCCTGAGCCGGCTGCTGATTGCAAAAAATCCGAACATCGAAGGATAAGTCCCATACAGGAGCTGCCTCCACCTCCTACTTGTGCTGCCCTGACAGTCCTAGAGGAGCCCTACAAACTGACATCAGGAACCTGGACTGGTGAGTTTTCTTTCCCAGGGAAAACAGCCGATGTTTGTGCTCAGGGCCCTGTGGCTCTGAGCCGTCTGCTGATTGCAAAAAATCCGAACATCGAAGGATAAGTCCCTTACAGGAGCTGCCTCCACCTCATATTTCTGCCGCCCAGACAGTCCCAGGAGAGCCCTACAAACTGACATCAGGAACCTGGACTGGTGAGTTTTCTTTCCTAGGGAAATCAGCCGATGTTTTTGCCCAGGGCCCTGTGCCCCTTAGCGGGGAGCTGACTTCAAAAAATCCGAATATCGAAGGATGGGCCCCATACAGAACCTGCCTCCACCTCATACTTGTGCTGCCCTGACAGTCCCAGAGGAGCCCTACAAACTGACATCAGGAACCTGGACTGGTGAGTTTTCTTTCCCAGGGAAAACAGCCGATGTTTGTGCTCAGGTCCCTGTGTCTCTGAGCCAGCTGCTGATTGCAAAAAATCCGAACATCGAAGGATAAGTCCCGTACAGGAGCTGCCTCCACCTCATACTTGTGCTGCCCTGACAGTCCCAGAGGAGCCCTACAAACTGACATCAGGAACCTGGACTGGTGAATTTTTTTTCCCAGGGAAAACAGCCGATGTTTATGCTCAGGTTCCTGTGGTCCTGAGTAGGCAGCTGATTGCAAAAAATCCGAACATCGAAGGATGGGCCCCATACAGAAGCTGCCTCCACCTCCTACTTGTGCTGCCCTGACAGTCCCAGAGGATCCCTACAAACTGACATCAGGAACCTGGACTGGTGAGTTTTCTTTCCCAGGGAAAACAGCCGATGTTTGTGCTCAGGGCCCTGTGGCTCTGAGCCTTCTGCTGATTGCAAAAAATCCGAACATCGAAGTTTAAGTCCCATACAGGAGCTGCCTCCACCTCATACTTCTGCTGCCCAGACAGTTCCAGGAGAGCCCTACAAACTGACATCAGGAACCTGGACTGGTGAGTTTTCTTTCCTAGGGAAATCAGCCGATGTTTTTGCCCAGGGCCCTGTGCCCCTTAGCAAGGAGCTGACTTCAAAAAATCCGAATATCGAAGGATGGGCCCCATAGAGAATCTGCCACCACATTATATTTCTGCCGCCCTGACAGTCCCAGAGGAGCCCTACAAACTGACATCAGGAACCTGGACTGGTGAGTTTTCTTTCCTAGGGAAAACAGCCGATGTTTCTGCACACGGTTCTGTGGCCCTGAGAAGGCAGCTGATTGCAAAAAATCCGAACATCGAAGGATGGGCCCCAAACAGAAGCTGCCTCCACCTCCTACTTGTGCTGCCCTGACAGTCCCAGAGGAGCCCTACAAACTGACATCAGGAACCTGGACTGGTGAGTTTTATTTCCCAGGGAAAACAGCCGATGTTAATGCTCAGGGCCTAGTGGCTCTGAGCCGGATGCTGACTGCAAAAAATCCGAACATCGAAGGATAAGTCCCATACAGGAGCTGCCTCCACCTCATACTTGTGCTGCCCTGAGAGTCCAAGAGGAGCCCTTTAAACTAACATCAGGAACCGGGGCTGGTGAGTTTTCTTTCCCAGGGAAAACAGCCGATGTATTTGCTTAGGGTCCTGTGGCCCTGAGCAGGCAGGTGATTGCAAAAAATCCGACCATCGAAGGATGGGCCGCGTACAGAAGCTGCCTCCACCTCATAATTGTGCTGCCCTGACAGTCCCAGAGGAGCCCTACAAACTGACATCAGGAACCTGGACTGGTGAGTTTTCTTTCCCAGGGAAAACAGCCGATGTTTGTGCTCCGTGCCCAGTGGCTCTGAGCCGGCGGCTGATTGCAAAAAATCCGAACATCGAAGGATAAGTCCCATACAGGAGCTGCCTCCACCTCATACTTGTGCTTTCCTGACAGTCCCAGAGGAGCCCTACAAACTGACATCAGGAACCTGGACTGGTGAGTTTTCTTTCCCAGGGAAAACAGCCGATGTTTATGGTCAGGTTCCTGTGGCCCTGAGCAGGCAGCTGATTACAAAAAATCCGAACATCGAAGGATGGGCCCCAAACAGAAGCTGCCTCAACCTCCTACTTGTGCTGCCCTGACAGTCCCCGAGGAGCCCTACAAACTGACATCAGGAACCTGGACTGGTGAGTTTTCTTTCCCAGGGAAAACAGCCGATGTTTCTGCTCTGGGTCCTGTGGCCCTGAGCAGGCAGCTGATTGCAAAAAATGCAAACATCGAAGGATGGGCCCCATACAGAAGCAGCCTCCACCTCCTACTTGTGCTGCCCTGACAGTCCCAGAGGAGCCCTACAAACTGACATCAGGAACCTGGACTGGTGAGTTTTCTTTCCCAGGGAAAACAGCCGATGTTTGTGCTCAGGGCCCTGTGGCTCTGAGCCTGATGCTGATTGCAAAAAATCTGAACATCGAAGGATAAGTCCCATACAGGAGCTGCCTCCACCTCATACTTGTGCTGCCCTGACAGTCCCAGAGGAGCCCTACAAACTGACATCAGGAACTGGGGCTGGTGAGTTTGCTTTCCCAGGGAAAACAGCTGATGTTTCTCCTCACCGTCCTGTGGCCCTGAGCAGGCAGCTGATTGCAAAAAATCCAAACTTCGAAGGATGGGCCCCATAGAGAATCTGCCTCCACCTCATACTTGTGCTGCCCTGACAGAACCAGAGGAGCCCTACAAACTGACATCAGGAACCTGGACTGGTGAGTTTTCTTTCCCAGGGAAATCAGCCGATGTTTGTGCTCCGTGACCTGTGGCTCTGAGCCGGCTGCTGATTGCAAAAAATCCGAACATCGAAGGATAAGTCCCATACAGGAGCTGCCTCCACCTCATACTTGTGCTGCCCTGACAGTCCCAGAGGAGCCCTACAAACTGACATCAGGAACCTGGACTGGTGAGTTTTCTTTCCCAGGGAAAACAGCCGATGTTTGTGCTCAGGGCCCTGTGGCTCTGAGCCGGCTGCTGATTGCAAAATATCCGAACATCGAAGGATAAGTCCCATACAGGAGCTGCCTCCACCTCATACTTCTGCTGCCCAGACAGTCCCAGGAGAGCCCTACAAACTGACATCAGGAACCTGGACTGGTGAGTTTTCTTTCCTAGGGAAAACAGCCGATGTTTCTGCACACGGTTCTGTGGCCCTGAGCAGGCAGCTGATTGCAAAAAATCCGAACATCGAAGGATGGGCCCCATACAGAAGCTGCCTCCACCTCATACTTGTGCTGCCCTGACAGTCCCAGAGGAGCCCTAGAAACTGACATCAGGAACCTGGACTGGTGAGTTTTCTTTCCCAGGGAAAACAGCCGATGTTTCTGCTCAGGGTCCTGTGGCTCTGAGCAGGCAGATGATTGCAAAAAATCCGAACATCGAAGGATAAGTCCGATACAGGAGCTGCCTCCACCTCATACTTGTGCTGCCCTGACAGTCCCAGAGGAGCCCTACAAACTGACATCAGGAACCTGGACTGGTGAGTTTTCTTTCCCAGGGAAAACAGCCGATGTTAATGCTCAGGGCCTAGTGGCTCTGAGCCGGATGCTGACTGCAAAAAATCCGAACATCGAAGGATAAGTCCCATACAGGAGCTGCCCCTACCTCATACTTGTGCTGCCCTGAGAGTCCAAGAGGAGCCCTCTACTAACATCAGGAACCGGGGCTGGTGAGTTTTCTTTCCCAGGGAAAACAGCCGATGTATTTGCTTAGGGTCCTGTGGCCCTGAGCAGGCAGGTGATTGAAAAAAATCCGAACATCGAAGGATGGGCCGCGTACAGAAGCTGCCTCCACCTCATACTTGTGCTGCCCTGACAGTCCCAGAGGAGCCCTACAAACTGACATCAGGAACCTGGACTGGTGAGTTTCCTTTCCCAGGGAAAATAGCCAATGTTTATTGCCAAGTTCCTGTAGCCCTGAGCAGGCAGCTGATTTCAAAAAATCCGAACATCGAAGGATGGGCCCCAAACAGAAGCTGCCTCCACCTCCTACTTGTGCTGCCCTGACAGTCCCAGAGGAGCCCTACAAACTGACATCAGGAACCTGGACTGGTGAGTTTTCTTTCCCAGGGAAAACAGCCGATGTTTATGCTCAGGTTCCTGTGGTCCTGAGTAGGCAGCTGATTGCAAAAAATCCGAACATCGAAGGATGGGCCCCATACAGAAGCTGCCTCCACCTCCTACTTGTGCTGCCCTGACAGTCCCAGAGGAGCCCTACAAACTGACATCAGGAACCTGGACTGGTGAGGTTTCTTTCCCAGGGAAAACAGCCGATGTTTGTGCCTTGTGACCTGTGGCTCTGAGCCGGCTGCTGATTGCAAAAAATCCGAACATCGAAGGATAAGTCCCAGACCGGAGCTGACTCAACCTCATACTTGTGCTGTTCAGACAGTCCCAGGGGAGCCGTACAAACTGACATCAGGAACCGGGGCTGGTGAGTTTTCTTTCCCAGGGAAAACAGCCGATGTTTCTGCTCACGTTTCTAAGGCCCTGAGCAGGCAGCTGATTGTAAAAAATCCGAACATCGTAGGATGGGCCCCATACAGGAGCTGCCTCCACCTCATACTTGTGCTGCCCTGACAGTCCCAGGAGAGCCCTACAAACTGACATCAGGAACCTGGACTGGTGAGTTTTCTTTCCCAGGGAAAACAGCCGATGTTTCTGCTCTGGGTCCTTTGGCCCGGAGCACACAGCTGATTGTAAAAAATCCGAACATCCAAGGATGGGCCCCATAGAGAATCTGCCTCCACCTCATACTTGTGCTGCCCTGACAGTCCCAGAGGAGCCATACAAACTGACATCAGGAACCTGGACTGCTGAGTCTTTTTTCCCAGGGAAAACAGCCGATGTTTATGCTCAGGTTCCTGTGGTCCTGAGTAGGCAGCTGATTGCAAAAAATCCGAACATCGAAGGATGGGCCCCATACAGAAGCTGCCTCCACCTCCTACTTGTGCTGCCCTGACAGTCCCAGAGGAGCCCTAGAAACTGACATCAGGAACCTGGACTGGTGAGTTTTCTTTCCCAGGGAAAACAGCCGATGTTTGTGCTCAGGGCCCTGTGGCTCTGAGCCGTCTGCTTATTGCAAAAAATCCGAACATCGAAGGATGGGCCCCATACAGGAGCTGCCTCCACCTCATACTTCTGCTGCCCAGACAGTCCCAGGAGAGCCCTACAAACTGACATCAGGAACCTGGACTGGTGAGTTTTCTTTCCTAGGGAAATCAGCCGATGTTTTTGCCCAGGGCCCTGTGCCCCTTAGCAAGGAGCTGACTTCAAAAAATCCGAATATCGAAGGATGGGCCCCATAGAGAATCTGCCACCACATTATATTTCTGCCGCCCTGACAGTCCCAGAGGAGCCCTAAAAACTGACATCAGGAACCTGGACTGGTGAGTTTTCTTTCCTAGGGATAACAGCCGATGTTTCTGCACACGGTTCTGTGGCCCTGATCAGGCAGCTGATTGCAAAAAATCCGAACATCGAAGGATGGGCCCCATACAGAAGCTGCCTCCACCTCATACTTGTGCTGCCCTGACAGTCCCAGAGGAGCCCTAGAAACTGACATCAGGAACCTGGACTGGTGAGTTTTCTTTCCCAGGGAAAACAGCCGATGTTAATGCTCAGGGCCTAGTGGCTCTAAACCGGATGCTGACTGCAAAAAATCCGAACATCGAAGGATAAGTCCCATACAGGAGCTGCCCCTACCTCATACTTGTGCTGCCCTGAGAGTCCAAGAGGAGCCCTGTAAACTAACATCAGGAACCGGGGTTGGTGAGTTTTCTTTCCGAGGGAAAACAGCCGATGTTTATGGTCAGGTTCCTGTGGCCCTGAGCAGGCAGCTGATTGCAAAAAATCCGAACATCGAAGGATGGGCCGCGTACAGAAGCTGCCTCCACCTCATACTTGTGCTGCCCTGACAGTCCCAGAGGAGCCCTACAAACTGACATCAGGAACCTGTACTGGTGAATTTTCTTTCCCAGGGAAAACAGCCGATGTTTATGCTCAGGTTCCTGTGGTCCTGAGTAGGCAGCTGATTGCAAAAAATCCGAACATCGAAGGATGGGCCCCATACAGAAGCTGCCTCCACCTCCTACTTGTGCTGCCCTGACAGTCCCAGAGGAGCCCTACAAACTGACATCAGGAACCTGGACTGGTGAGTTTTCTTTCCCAGGGAAAACAGCCGATGTTTGTGCTCCGTGCCCTGTGGCTCTGAGCCGGATGCTGATTGCAAAAAATCCGAACATCGAAGGATAAGTCCCATATAGGAGCTGCCTCCACCTCATACTTCTGCTGCCCAGACAGCCCCAGGAGAGCCCTACAAACTGACATCAGGAACGTGGACTGGTGAGTTTTCTTTCCCAGGGAAAACAGCCGATGTTTCTGCTCTGGGTCCTTTGGCCCGGAGCACACAGCTGATTGCAAAAAATCCGAACATCGAAGGATGGGCATCAAACAGAAGACGCCTTCACCTCATACTTGTGCTGCCCTGACAGTCCCCGAGGGGCCCTACAAACTGACATCAGGAACCTGGACTGGTGAGTTTTCTTTCATAGGGAAAACAGCCGATGTTTCTGCTCTGGGTCCTTTGGCCCGGAGCACACAGCTGATTGCAAAAAATCCGAACATCGAAGGATGGGCCCCATACAGAAGCAGCCTCCACCTCATACTTATGCTGCCCTGACAGTCCCAGAGGAGCCCTACAAACTGACATCAGGAACCTGGACTGGTGAGTTTTCTTTCCCAGGGAAAACAGCCGATGTTTTTGCTCAGGGCCCTGTGCCCCGAAGCGCGGAGCTGACTGCAAAAAATCCGAATATCGAAGGATGGGCCCCATAGAGAATCTGCCTGCACCTCATACTTGTGCTGCCCTGACAGTCCCAGAGGAGCCCTACAAACTGACATCAGGAACCTGGACTGGTGAATTTTTTTTCCCAGGGAAAACAGCCGATGTTTATGCTCAGGTTCCTGTGGTCCTGAGTAGGCAGCTGATTGCAAAAAATCCGAACATCGAAGGATGGGCCCCATACAGAAGCTGCCTCCACCTCCTACTTGTGCTGCCCTGACAGTCCCAGAGGAGCCCTACAAACTGACATCAGGAACCTGGACTGGTGAGTTTTCTTTCCCAGGGAAAACAGCCGATGTTTGTGCTCAGGGCCTAGTGGCTCTGAGCCGGATGCTGACTGCAAAAAATCCGAACATCGAAGGATAAGTCCCATACAGGAGCTGCCCCTACCTCATACTTGTGCTGCCCTGAGAGTCCAAGAGGAGCCCTCTAAACTAACATCAGGAACCGGGGCTGGTGAGTTTTCTTTCCCAGGGAAAAGAGCCGATGTATTTGCTTAGGGTCCTGTGGCCCTGAGCAGGCAGGTGATTGAAAAAAATCCAAACATCGAAGGATGGGCCGCGTACAGAAGCTGCCTCCACCTCATACTTGTGCTGCCCTGACAGTCCCAGAGGAGCCCTACAAACTGACATCAGGAACCTGGACTGGTGAGTTTTCTTTCCCAGGGAAAACAGCCGAAGTTTATTGTCAGGTTCCTGTGGCCCTGAGCAGGCAGCTGATTGCAAAAAATCCGAACATCGAAGGATGGGCCCCAAACAGAAGCTGCCTCCACCTCCTACTTGTGCTGCCCTGACAGTCCCAGAGGAGCCCTACAAACTGACATCAGGAACCTGGACTGGTGAGTTTTCTTTCCCAGGGAAAACAGCCGATGTTTGTGCTCAGGTCCCTGTGTCTCTGAGCCAGCTGCTGATTGCAAAAAATCCGAACATCGAAGGATAAGTCCCGTACAGGAGCTGCCTCCACCTCATACTTGTGCTGCCCTGACAGTCCCAGAGGAGCCCTACAAACTGACATCAGGAACCTGGACTGGTGAATTTTTTTTCCCAGGGAAAACAGCCGATGTTTATGCTCAGGTTCCTGTGGTCCTGAGTAGGCAGCTGATTGCAAAAAATCCGAACATCGAAGGATGGGCCCCATACAGAAGCTGCCTCCACCTCCTACTTGTGCTGCCCTGACAGTCCCAGAGGAGCCCTACAAACTGACATCAGGAACCTGGACTGGTGAGTTTTCTTTCCCAGGGAAAACAGCCGATGTTTGTGCTCAGGGCCCTGTGGCTCTGAGCCGTCTGCTGATTGCAAAAAATCCGAACATCGAAGGATAAGTCCCATACAGGAGCTGCCTCCACCTCATACTTCTGCTGCCCAGACAGTCCCAGGAGAGCCCTACAAACTGACATCAGGAACCTGGACTGGTGAGTTTTCTTTCCTAGGGAAAACAGCCGATGTTTCTGCACACGGTTCTTTGGCCCTGAGCAGGCAGCTGATTGCAAAAAATCCGAACATCGAAGGATGGGCCCCATACAGAAGCTGCCTCCACCTCATACTTGTGCTGCCCTGACAGTCCCAGAGGAGCCCTAGAAACTGACATCAGGAACCTGGACTGGTGAGTTTTCTTTCCCAGGGAAAACAGCCGATGTTAATGCTCAGGGCCTAGTGGCTCTGAGCCGGATGCTGACTGCAAAAAATCCGAACATCGAAGGATAAGTCCGATACAGGAGCTGCCTCCACCTCATACTTGTGCTGCCCTGACAGTCCCAGAGGAGCCCTACAAACTGACATCAGGAACTGGGGCTGGTGAGTTTGCTTTCCCAGGGAAAACAGCTGATGTTTCTCCTCACCGTCCTGTGGCCCTGAGCAGGCAGCTGATTGCAAAAAATCCAAACTTCGAAGGATGGGCCCCATAGAGAATCTGCCTCCACCTCATACTTGTGCTGCCCTGACAGAACCAGAGGAGCCCTACAAACTGACATCAGGAACCTGGACTGGTGAGTTTTCTTTCCCAGGGAAATCAGCCGATGTTTGTGCTCCGTGACCTGTGGCTCTGAGCCGGCTGCTGATTGCAAAAAATCCGAACATCGAAGGATAAGTCCCATACAGGAGCTGCCTCCACCTCATACTTGTGCTGCCCTGACAGTCCCAGAGGAGCCCTACAAACTGACATCAGGAACCTGGACTGGTGAGTTTTCTTTCCCAGGGAAAACAGCCGATGTTTGTGCTCAGGGCCCTGTGGCTCTGAGCCGGCTGCTGATTGCAAAATATCCGAACATCGAAGGATAAGTCCCATACAGGAGCTGCCTCCACCTCATACTTCTACTGCCCAGACAGTCCCAGGAGAGCCCTACAAACTGACATCAGGAACCTGGACTGGTGAGTTTTCTTTCCTAGGGAAAACAGCCGATGTTTCTGCACACGGTTCTGTGGCCCTGAGCAGGCAGCTGATTGCAAAAAATCCGAACATCGAAGGATGGGCCCCATACAGAAGCTGCCTCCACCTCATACTTGTGCTGCCCTGACAGTCCCAGAGGAGCCCTAGAAACTGACATCAGGAACCTGGACTGGTGAGTTTTCTTTCCCAGGGAAAACAGCCGATGTTTCTGCTCAGGGTCCTGTGGCTCTGAGCAGGCAGATGATTGCAAAAAATCCGAACATCGAAGGATAAGTCCGATACAGGAGCTGCCTCCACCTCATACTTGTGCTGCCCTGACAGTCCCAGAGGAGCCCTACAAACTGACATCAGGAACCTGGACTGGTGAGTTTTCTTTCCCAGGGAAAACAGCCGATGTTAATGCTCAGGGCCTAGTGGCTCTGAGCCGGATGCTGACTGCAAAAAATCCGAACATCGAAGGATAAGTCCCATACAGGAGCTGCCCCTACCTCATACTTGTGCTGCCCTGAGAGTCCAAGAGGAGCCCTCTAAACTAACATCAGGAACCGGGGCTGGTGAGTTTTCTTTCCCAGGGAAAACAGCCGATGTATTTGCTTAGGGTCCTGTGGCCCTGAGCAAGCAGGTGATTGAAAAAAATCTGAACATCGAAGGATGGGCCGCGTACAGAAGCTGCCTCCACCTCATACTTGTGCTGCCCTGACAGTCCCAGAGGAGCCCTACAAACTGACATCAGGAACCTGGACTGGTGAGTTTTCTTTCCCAGGGAAAACAGCCGATGTTTGTGCTTTGTGACCTGTGGCTCTGAGCCGGCTGCTGATTGCAAAAAATCCGAACATCGAAGGATAAGTCCCAGACCGGAGCTGACTCAACCTCATACTTGTGCTGTTCAGACAGTCCCAGGGGAGCCGTACAAACTGACATCAGGAACCGGGGCTGGTGAGTTTTCTTTCCCAGGGAAAACAGCCGATGTTTCTGCTCACGTTTCTAAGGCCCTGAGCAGGCAGCTGATTGTAAAAAATCCGAACATCGTAGGATGGGCCCCATACAGGAGCTGCCTCCACCTCATACTTGTGCTGCCCTGACAGTCCCAGAGGAGCCCTACAAACTGACATCAGGAACCTGGACTGGTGAGTTTTCTTTCCCAGGGAAAACAGCCGATGTTTCTGCTCTGGGTCCTTTGGCCCGGAGCACACAGCTGATTGTAAAAAATCCGAACATCCAAGGATGGGCCCCATAGAGAATCTGCCTCCACCTCATACTTGTGCTGCCCTGACAGTCCCAGAGGAGCCATACAAACTGACATCAGGAACCTGGACTGCTGAGTCTTTTTTCCCAGGGAAAACAGCCGATGTTTATGCTCAGGTTCCTGTGGTCCTGAGTAGGCAGCTGATTGCAAAAAATCCGAACATCGAAGGATGGGCCCCATACAGAAGCTGCCTCCACCTCCTACTTGTGCTGCCCTGACAGTCCCAGAGGAGCCCTAGAAACTGACATCAGGAACCTGGACTGGTGAGTTTTCTTTCCCAGGGAAAACAGCCGATGTTTGTGCTCAGGGCCCTGTGGCTCTGAGCCGTCTGCTGATTGCAAAAAATCCGAACATCGAAGGATAAGTCCCATACAGGAGCTGCCTCCACCTCATACTTCTGCTGCCCAGACAGCCCCAGGAGAGCCCTACAAACTGACATCAGGAACCTGGACTGGTGAGTTTTCTTTCCTAGGGAAATCAGCCGATGTTTTTGCCCAGGGCCCTGTGCCCCTTAGCAAGGAGCTGACTTCAAAAAATCCGAATATCGAAGGATGGGCCCCATAGAGAATCTGCCACCACATTATATTTCTGCCGCCCTGACAGTCCCAGAGGAGCCCTACAAACTGACATCAGGAACCTGGACTGGTGAGTTTTCTTTCCTAGGGAAAACAGCCGATGTTTCTGCACACGGTTCTGTGGCCCTGATCAGGCAGCTGATTGCAAAAAATCCGAATATCGAAGGATGGGCCCCATACAGAAGCTGCCTCCACCTCATACTTGTGCTGCCCTGACAGTCCCAGAGGAGCCCTAGAAACTGACATCAGGAACCTGGACTGGTGAGTTTTCTTTCCCAGGGAAAACAGCCGATGTTTCTGCTCAGGGTCCTGTGGCTCTGAGCAGGCAGCTGATTGCAAAAAATCCGAACATCGAAGGATAAGTCCGATACAGGAGCTGCCTCCACCTCATACTTGTGCTGCCCTGACAGTCCCAGAGGAGCCCTACAAACTGACATCAGGAACCTGGACTGGTGAGTTTTCTTTCATAGGGAAAACAGCCGAAGTTTATGGTCAGGTTCCTGTGGCCCTGAGCAGGCAGCTGATTGCAAAAAATCCGAACATCCAAGGATGGGCCCCAAACAGAAGCTGCCTCCACCTCATAGTTGTGCTGCCCTGACAGTCCCAGAGGAGCCCTACAAACTGACATCAGGAACCTGGACTGGTGAGTTTTCTTTCCCAGGGAAAACAGCCGATGTTAATGCTCAGGGCCTAGTGGCTCTGAGCCGGATGCTGACTGCAAAAAATCCGAACATCGAAGGATAAGTCCCATACAGGAGCTGCCCCTACCTCATACTTGTGCTGCCCTGAGAGTCCAAGAGGAGCCCTGTAAACTAACATCAGGAACCGGGGTTGGTGAGTTTTCTTTCCGAGGGAAAACAGCCGATGTTTATGGTCAGGTTCCTGTGGCCCTGAGCAGGCAGCTGATTGCAAAGAATCCGAACATCGAAGGATGGGCCGCGTACAGAAGCTGCCTCCACCTCATACTTGTGCTGCCCTGACAGTCCCAGAGGAGCCCTACAAACTGACATCAGGAACCTGTACTGGTGAATTTTCTTTCCCAGGGAAAACAGCCGATGTTTATGCTCAGGTTCCTGTGGTCCTGAGTAGGCAGCTGATTGCAAAAAATCCGAACATCGAAGGATGGGCCCCATACAGAAGCTGCCTCCACCTCCTACTTGTGCTGCCCTGACAGTCCCAGAGGAGCCCTACAAACTGACATCAGGAACCTGGACTGGTGAGTTTTCTTTCCCAGGGAAAACAGCCGATGTTTGTGCTCCGTGCCCTGTGGCTCTGAGCCGGATGCTGATTGCAAAAAATCCGAACATCGAAGGATAAGTCCCATACAGGAGCTGCCTCCACCTCATACTTCTGCTGCCCAGACAGCCCCAGGAGAGCCCTACAAACTGACATCAGGAACGTGGACTGGTGAGTTTTCTTTCCCAGGGAAAACAGCCGATGTTTCTGCTCTGGGTCCTTTGGCCCGGAGCACACAGCTGATTGCAAAAAATCCGAACATCGAAGGATGGGCATCAAACAGAAGACGCCTTCACCTCATACTTGTGCTGCCCTGACAGTCCCCGAGGGGCCCTACAAACTGACATCAGGAACCTGGACTGGTGAGTTTTCTTTCATAGGGAAAACAGCCGATGTTTCTGCTCTGGGTCCTTTGGCCCGGAGCACACAGCTGATTGCAAAAAATCCGAACATCGAAGGATGGGCCCCATACAGAAGCAGCCTCCACCTCATACTTATGCTGCCCTGACAGTCCCAGAGGAGCCCTACAAACTGACATCAGGAACCTGGACTGGTGAGTTTTCTTTCCCAGGGAAAACAGCCGATGTTTTTGCTCAGGGCCCTGTGCCCCGAAGCGCGGAGCTGACTGCAAAAAATCCGAATATCGAAGGATGGGCCCCATAGAGAATCTGCCTGCACCTCGTACTTGTGCTGCCCTCAGAGTCCCAGAGGAGCCCTACAAACTGACATCAGGAACCTGGACTGGTGAGATTTCTTTCCCAGGGAAAACAGCCGATGTTTCTGCACAGGGTCCTCTGGCCCTGAGCAGGCAGCTGATTGAAAAATTAGAACATCGAAGGATGGGCCCAATACAGTACCTGTCTCCACCTCATACTTGTGCTGCCCTGACAGTCCCCGAGGAGCCCTACAAACTGACATCAGTAACCTGGACTGGTGAGTTTTCTTTCCCAGGGAAAACAGCCGATGTTTGTGCTCCGTGCCCAGTGGCTCTGAGCCGGCGGCTGATTGCAAAAAATCCGAACATCGAAGGATAAGTCCCATACAGGAGCTGCCTCCACCTCATACTTGTGCTGCCCTGACAGTCCCAGAGGAGCCCTACAAACTGACATCAGGAACCTGGACTGGTGAATTTTTTTTCCCAGGGAAAACAGCCGATGTTTATGCTCAGGTTCCTGTGGTCCTGAGTAGGCAGCTGATTGCAAAAAATCCGAACATCGAAGGATGGGCCCCATACAGAAGCTGCCTCCACCTCCTACTTGTGCTGCCCTGACAGTCCCAGAGGAGCCCTACAAACTGACATCAGGAACCTGGACTGGTGAGTTTTCTTTCCCAGGGAAAACAGCCGATGTTTGTGCTCAGGGCCTAGTGGCTCTGAGCCGGATGCTGACTGCAAAAAATCCGAACATCGAAGGATAAGTCCCATACAGGAGCTGCCCCTACCTCATACTTGTGCTGCCCTGAGAGTCCAAGAGGAGCCCTCTAAACTAACATCAGGAACCGGGGCTGGTGAGTTTTCTTTCCCAGGGAAAAGAGCCGATGTATTTGCTTAGGGTCCTGTGGCCCTGAGCAGGCAGGTGATTGAAAAAAATCCGAACATCGAAGGATGGGCCGCGTACAGAAGCTGCCTCCACCTCATACTTGTGCTGCCCTGACAGTCCCAGAGGAGCCCTACAAACTGACATCAGGAACCTGGACTGGTGAGTTTTCTTTCCCAGGGAAAACAGCCGAAGTTTATTGTCAGGTTCCTGTGGCCCTGAGCAGGCAGCTGATTGCAAAAAATCCGAACATCGAAGGATGGGCCCCAAACAGAAGCTGCCTCCACCTCATACTTGTGCTGCCCTGACAGTCCCAGAGGAGCCCTACAAACTGACATCAGGAACCTGGACTGGTGAGTTTTCTTTCCCAGGGAAAACAGCCGATGTTTGTGCTCAGGTCCCTGTGTCTCTGAGCCAGCTGCTGATTGCAAAAAATCCGAACATCGAAGGATAAGTCCCGTACAGGAGCTGCCTCCACCTCATACTTGTGCTGCCCTGACAGTCCCAGAGGAGCCCTACAAACTGACATCAGGAACCTGGACTGGTGAATTTTTTTTCCCAGGGAAAACAGCCGATGTTTATGCTCAGGTTCCTGTGGTCCTGAGTAGGCAGCTGATTGCAAAAAATCCGAACATCGAAGGATGGGCCCAATACAGTACCTGTCTCCACCTCATACTTGTGCTGCCCTGACAGTCCCCGAGGAGCCCTACAAACTGACATCAGTAACCTGGACTGGTGAGTTTTCTTTCCCAGGGAAAACAGCCGATGTTTGTGCTCAGGGCCCTGTGGCTCTGAGCCGTCTGCTGATTGCAAAAAATCCGAACATCGAAGGATAAGTCCCATACAGGAGCTGCCTCCACCTCATACTTCTGCTGCCCAGACAGTCCCAGGAGAGCCCTACAAACTGACATCAGGAACCTGGACTGGTGAGTTTTCTTTCCTAGGGAAAACAGCCGATGTTTCTGCACACGGTTCTGTGGCCCTGAGCAGGCAGCTGATTGCAAAAAATCCGAACATCGAAGGATGGGCCCCATACAGAAGCTGCCTCCACCTCATACTTGTGCTGCCCTGACAGTCCCAGAGGAGCCCTAGAAACTGACATCAGGAACCTGGACTGGTGAGTTTTCTTTCCCAGGGAAAACAGCCGATGTTTCTGCTCAGGGTCCTGTGGCTCTGAGCAGGCAGATGATTGCAAAAAATCCGAACATCGAAGGACAAGTCCGATACAGGAGCTGCCTCCACCTCATACTTGTGCTGCCCTGACAGTCCCAGAGGAGCCCTACAAACTGACATCAGGAACTGGGGCTGGTGAGTTTGCTTTCCCAGGGAAAACAGCTGATGTTTCTCCTCACCGTCCTGTGGCCCTGAGCAGGCAGCTGATTGCAAAAAATCCAAACTTCGAAGGATGGGCCCCATAGAGAATCTGCCTCCACCTCATACTTGTGCTGCCCTGACAGAACCAGAGGAGCCCTACAAACTGACATCAGGAACCTGGACTGGTGAGTTTTCTTTCCCAGGGAAATCAGCCGATGTTTGTGCTCCGTGACCTGTGGCTCTGAGCCGGCTGCTGATTGCAAAAAATCCGAACATCGAAGGATAAGTCCCATACAGGAGCTGCCTCCACCTCATACTTGTGCTGCCCTGACAGTCCCAGAGGAGCCCTACAAACTGACATCAGGAACCTGGACTGGTGAGTTTTCTTTCCCAGGGAAAACAGCCGAAGTTTATGGTCAGGTTCCTGTGGCCCTGAGCAGGCAGCTGATTGCAAAAAATCCGAACATCGAAGGATGGGCCCCAAACAGAAGCTGCCTCCACCTCATACTTGTGCTGCCCTGACAGTCCCAGAGGAGCCCTACAAACTGACATCAGGAACCTGGACTGGTGAGTTTTCTTTCCCAGGGAAAACAGCCGATGTTAATTCTCAGGGCCTAGTGGCTCTGAGCCGGATGCTGACTGCAAAAAATCCGAACATCGAAGGATAAGTCCCATACAGGAGCTGCCCCTACCTCATACTTGTGCTGCCCTGAGAGTCCAAGAGGAGCCCTCTAAACTAACATCAGGAACCGGGGCTGGTGAGTTTTCTTTCCCAGGGAAAACAGCCGATGTATTTGCTTAGGGTCCTGTGGCCCTGAGCAGGCAGGTGATTGAAAAAAATCCGAACATCGAAGGATGGGCCGCGTACAGAAGCTGCCTCCACCTCATACTTGTGCTGCCCTGACAGTCCCAGAGGAGCCCTACAAACTGACATCAGGAACCTGGACTGGTGAGTTTCCTTTCCCAGGGAAAATAGCCAATATTTATTGCCAAGTTCCTGTAGCCCTGAGCAGGCAGCTGATTTCAAAAAATCCGAACATCGAAGGATGGGCCCCAAACAGAAGCTGCCTCCACCTCCTACTTGTGCTGCCCTGACAGTCCCAGAGGAGCCCTACAAACTGACATCAGGAACCTGGACTGGTGAGTTTTCTTTCCCAGGGAAAACAGCCGATGTTTATGCTCAGGTTCCTGTGGTCCTGAGTAGGCAGCTGATTGCAAAAAATCCGAACATCGAAGGATGGGCCCCATACAGAAGCTGCCTCCACCTCCTACTTGTGCTGCCCTGACAGTCCCAGAGGAGCCCTACAAACTGACATCAGGAACCTGGACTGGTGAGGTTTCTTTCCCAGGGAAAACAGCCGATGTTTGTGCCTTGTGACCTGTGGCTCTGAGCCGGCTGCTGATTGCAAAAAATCCGAACATCGAAGGATAAGTCCCAGACCGGAGCTGACTCAACCTCATACTTGTGCTGTTCAGACAGTCCCAGGGGAGCCGTACAAACTGACATCAGGAACCGGGGCTGGTGAGTTTTCTTTCCCAGGGAAAACAGCCGATGTTTCTGCTCACGTTTCTAAGGCCCTGAGCAGGCAGCTGATTGTAAAAAATCCGAACATCGTAGGATGGGCCCCATAAAGGAGCTGCCTCCACCTCATACTTGTGCTGCCCTGACAGTCCCAGAGGAGCCCTACAAACTGACATCAGGAACCTGGACTGGTGAGTTTTCTTTCCCAGGGAAAACAGCCGATGTTTCTGCTCTGGGTCCTTTGGCCCGGAGCACACAGCTGATTGTAAAAAATCCGAACATCCAAGGATGGGCCCCATAGAGAATCTGCCTCCACCTCATACTTGTGCTGCCCTGACAGTCCCAGAGGAGCCATACAAACTGACATCAGGAACCTGGACTGCTGAGTCTTTTTTCCCAGGGAAAACAGCCGATGTTTATGCTCAGGTTCCTGTGGTCCTGAGTAGGCAGCTGATTGCAAAAAATCCGAACATCGAAGGATGGGCCCCATACAGAAGCTGCCTCCACCTCCTACTCGTGCTGCCCTGACAGTCCCAGAGGAGCCCTACAAACTGACATCAGGAACCTGGACTGGTGAGTTTTCTTTCCCAGGGAAAACAGCCGATGTTTGTGCTCAGGGCCCTGTGGCTCTGAGCCGTCTGCTTATTGCAAAAAATCCGAACATCGAAGGATGGGCCCCATACAGGAGCTGCCTCCACCTCATACCTCTGCGGCCCAGACAGTCCTAGGAGAGCCCTACAAACTGACATCAGGAACCTGGACTGGTGAGTTTTCTTTCCTAGGGAAAACAGCCGATGTTTCTGCTCAGGGTCCTGTGGCTCTGAGCAGGCAGCTGATTGCAAAAAATCCGAACATCGAAGGATAAGTCCGATACAGGAGCTGCCTCCACCTCATACTTGTGCTGCCCTGACAGTCCCAGAGGAGCCCTACAAACTGACATCAGGAACCTGGACTGGTGAGTTTTCTTTCATAGGGAAAACAGCCGAAGTTTATGGTCAGGTTCCTGTGGCCCTGAGCAGGCAGCTGATTGCAAAAAATCCGAACATCCAAGGATGGGCCCCAAACAGAAGCTGCCTCCACCTCATACTTGTGCTGCCCTGACAGTCCCAGAGGAGCCCTACAAACTGACATCAGGAACCTGGACTGGTGAGTTTTCTTTCCCAGGGAAAACAGCCGATGTTAATGCTCAGGGCCTAGTGGCTCTGAGCCGGATGCTGACTGCAAAAAATCCTAACATCGAAGGATAAGTCCCATACAGGAGCTGCCCCTACCTCATACTTGTGCTGCCCTGAGAGTCCAAGAGGAGCCCTGTAAACTAACATCAGGAACCGGGGTTGGTGAGTTTTCTTTCCGAGGGAAAACAGCCGATGTTTATGGTCAGGTTCCTGTGGCCCTGAGCAGGCAGCTGATTGCAAAAAATCCGAACATCGAAGGATGGGCCGCGTACAGAAGCTGCCTCCACCTCATACTTGTGCTGCCCTGACAGTCCCAGAGGAGCCCTACAAACTGACATCAGGAACCTGTACTGGTGAATTTTCTTTCCCAGGGAAAACAGCCGATGTTTATGCTCAGGTTCCTGTGGTCCTGAGTAGGCAGCTGATTGCAAAAAATCCGAACATCGAAGGATGGGCCCCATACAGAAGCTGCCTCCACCTCCTACTTGTGCTGCCCTGACAGTCCCAGAGGAGCCCTACAAACTGACATCAGGAACCTGGACTGGTGAGTTTTCTTTCCCAGGGAAAACAGCCGATGTTTGTGCTCCGTGCCCTGTGGCTCTGAGCCGGATGCTGATTGCAAAAAATCCGAACATCGAAGGATAAGTCCCATACAGGAGCTGCCTCCACCTCATACTTCTGCTGCCCAGACAGCCCCAGGAGAGCCCTACAAACTGACATCAGGAACGTGGACTGGTGAGTTTTCTTTCCCAGGGAAAACAGCCGATGTTTCTGCTCTGGGTCCTTTGGCCCGGAGCACACAGCTGATTGCAAAAAATCCGAACATCGAAGGATGGGCATCAAACAGAAGACGCCTTCACCTCATACTTGTGCTGCCCTGACAGTCCCCGAGGGGCCCTACAAACTGACATCAGGAACCTGGACTGGTGAGTTTTCTTTCATAGGGAAAACAGCCGATGTTTCTGCTCTGGGTCCTTTGGCCCGGAGCACACAGCTGATTGCAAAAAATCCGAACATCGAAGGATGGGCCCCATACAGAAGCAGCCTCCACCTCATACTTATGCTGCCCTGACAGTCCCAGAGGAGCCCTACAAACTGACATCAGGAACCTGGACTGGTGAGTTTTCTTTCCCAGGGAAAACAGCCGATGTTTTTGCTCAGGGCCCTGTGCCCCGAAGCGCGGAGCTGACTGCAAAAAATCCGAATATCGAAGGATGGGCCCCATAGAGAATCTGCCTGCACCTCGTACTTGTGCTGCCCTCAGAGTCCCAGAGGAGCCCTACAAACTGACATCAGGAACCTGGACTGGTGAGATTTCTTTCCCAGGGAAAACAGCCGATGTTTCTGCACAGGGTCCTCTGGCCCTGAGCAGGCAGCTGATTGAAAAATTAGAACATCGAAGGATGGGCCCAAGACAGTACCTGTCTCCACCTCATACTTGTGCTGCCCTGACAATCCCCGAGGAGCCCTACAAACTGACATCAGTAACCTGGACTGGTGAGTTTTCTTTCCCAGGGAAAACAGCCGATGTTTGTGCTCCGTGCCCAGTGGCTCTGAGCCGGCGGCTGATTGCAAAAAATCCGAACATCGAAGGATAAGTCCCATACAGGAGCTGCCTCCACCTCATACTTGTGCTGCCCTGACAGTCCCAGAGGAGCCCTACAAACTGACATCAGGAACCTGGACTGGTGAATTTTTTTTCCCAGGGAAAACAGCCGATGTTTATGCTCAGGTTCCTGTGGTCCTGAGTAGGCAGCTGATTGCAAAAAATCCGAACATCGAAGGATGGGCCCCATACAGAAGCTGCCTCCACCTCCTACTTGTGCTGCCCTGACAGTCCCAGAGGAGCCCTACAAACTGACATCAGGAACCTGGACTGGTGAGTTTTCTTTCCCAGGGAAAACAGCCGATGTTTGTGCTCAGGGCCTAGTGGCTCTGAGCCGGATGCTGACTGCAAAAAATCCGAACATCGAAGGATAAGTCCCATACAGGAGCTGCCCCTACCTCATACTTGTGCTGCCCTGAGAGTCCAAGAGGAGCCCTCTAAACTAACATCAGGAACCGGGGCTGGTGAGTTTTCTTTCCCAGGGAAAAGAGCCGATGTATTTGCTTAGGGTCCTGTGGCCCTGAGCAGGCAGGTGATTGAAAAAAATCCGAACATCGAAGGATGGGCCGCGTACAGAAGCTGCCTCCACCTCATACTTGTGCTGCCCTGACAGTCCCAGAGGAGCCCTACAAACTGACATCAGGAACCTGGACTGGTGAGTTTTCTTTCCCAGGGAAAACAGCCGAAGTTTATTGTCAGGTTCCTGTGGCCCTGAGCAGGCAGCTGATTGCAAAAAATCCGAACATCGAAGGATGGGCCCCAAACAGAAGCTGCCTCCACATCATACTTGTGCTGCCCTGACAGTCCCAGAGGAGCCCTACAAACTGACATCAGGAACCTGGACTGGTGAGTTTTCTTTCCCAGGGAAAACAGCCGATGTTTGTGCTCAGGTCCCTGTGTCTCTGAGCCAGCTGCTGATTGCAAAAAATCCGAACATCGAAGGATAAGTCCCGTACAGGAGCTGCCTCCACCTCATACTTGTGCTGCCCTGACAGTCCCAGAGGAGCCCTACAAACTGACATCAGGAACCTGGACTGGTGAATTTTTTTTCCCAGGGAAAACAGCCGATGTTTATGCTCAGGTTCCTGTGGTCCTGAGTAGGCAGCTGATTGCAAAAAATCCGAACATCGAAGGATGGGCCCCATACAGAAGCTGCCTCCACCTCCTACTTGTGCTGCCCTGACAGTCCCAGAGGAGCCCTACAAACTGACATCAGGAACCTGGACTGGTGAGTTTTCTTTCCCAGGGAAAACAGCCGATGTTTGTGCTCAGGGCCCTGTGGCTCTGAGCCGTCTGCTGATTGCAAAAAATCCGAACATCGAAGGATAAGTCCCATACAGGAGCTGCCTCCACCTCATACTTCTGCTGCCCAGACAGTCCCAGGAGAGCCCTACAAACTGACATCAGGAACCTGGACTGGTGAGTTTTCTTTCCTAGGGAAATCAGCCGATGTTTTTGCCCAGGGCCCTGTGCCCCTTAGCAAGGAGCTGACTTCAAAAAATCCGAATATCGAAGGATGGGCCCCATAGAGAATCTGCCACCACATTATATTTCTGCCGCCCTGACAGTCCCAGAGGAGCCCTACAAACTGACATCAGGAACCTGGACTGGTGAGTTTTCTTTCCTAGGGAAAACAGCCGATGTTTCTGCACACGGTTCTGTGGCCCTGATCAGGAAGCTGATTGCAAAAAATCCGAACATCGAAGGATGGGCCCCATACAGAAGCTGCCTCCACCTCATACTTGTGCTGCCCTGACAGTCCCAGAGGAGCCCTAGAAACTGACATCAGGAACCTGGACTGGTGAGTTTTCTTTCCCAGGGAAAACAGCCGATTTTTCTGCTCAGGGTCCTGTGGCTCTGAGCAGGCAGCTGATTGCAAAAAATCCGAACATCGAAGGATAAGTCCGATACAGGAGCTGCCTCCACCTCATACTTGTGCTGCCCTGACAGTCCCAGAGGAGCCCTACAAACTGACATCAGGAACCTGGACTGGTGAGTTTTCTTTCCCAGGGAAAACAGCCGAAGTTTATGGTCAGGTTCCTGTGGCCCTGAGCAGGCAGCTGATTGCAAAAAATCCGAACATCGAAGGATGGGCCCCATACAGAAGCTGCCTCCACCTCATACTTGTGCTGCCCTGACAGTCCCAGAGGAGCCCTACAAACTGACATCAGGAACCTGGACTGGTGAGTTTTCTTTCCCAGGGTAAACAGCCGATGTTAATGCTCAGGGCCTAGTGGCTCTAAACCGGATGCTGACTGCAAAAAATCCGAACATCGAAGGATAAGTCCCATACAGGAGCTGCCCCTACCTCATACTTGTGCTGCCCTGAGAGTCCAAGAGGAGCCCTCTAAACTAACATCAGGAACCGGGGTTGGTGAGTTTTCTTTCCCAGGGAAAACAGCCGATGTTTATGGTCAGGTTCCTGTGGCCCTGAGCAGGCAGGTGATTGCAAAAAATCCGAACATCGAAGGATGGGCCGCGTACAGAAGCTGCCTCCACCTCATACTTGTGCTGCCCTGACAGTCCCAGAGGAGCCCTACAAACTGACATCAGGAACCTGGACTGGTGAGTTTCCTTTCCCAGGGAAAACAGCCAATGTTTATGCTCAGGTTCCTGTGGTCCTGAGTAGGCAGCTGATTGCAAAAAATCCGAACATCGAAGGATGGGCCCCATACAGAAGCTGCCTCCACCTCCTACTTGTGCTGCCCTGACAGTCCCAGAGGAGCCCTACAAACTGACATCAGGAACCTGGACTGGTGAGTTTTCTTTCCCAGGGAAAACAGCCGATGTTTGTGCTCAGGGCCCTGTGGCTCTGAGCCGTCTGCTGATTGCAAAAAATCCGAACATCGAAGGATAAGTCCCATACAGGAGCTGCCTCCACCTCATACTTCTGCTGCCCAGACAGCCCCAGGAGAGCCCTACAAACTGACATCAGGAACCTGGACTGGTGAGTTTTCTTTCCTAGGGAAATCAGCCGATGTTTTTGCCCAGGGCCCTGTGCCCCTTAGCAAGGAGCTGACTTCAAAAAATCCGAATATCGAAGGATGGGCCCCATAGAGAATCTGCCACCACATTATATTTCTGCCGCCCTGACAGTCCCAGAGGAGCCCTACAAACTGACATCAGGAACCTGGACTGGTGAGTTTTCTTTCCTAGGGAAAACAGCCGATGTTTCTGCACACGGTTCTGTGGCCCTGAGCAGGCAGCTGATTGCAAAAAATCCGAACATCGAAGGATGGGCCCCATACAGAAGCTGCCTCCACCTCCTACTTGTGCTGCCCTGACAGTCCCAGAGGAGCCCTACAAACTGACATCAGGAACCTGGACTGGTGAGTTTTCTTTCCCAGGGAAAACAGCCGATGTTTCTGCTCAGGGTCCTGTGGCTCTGAGCAGGCAGCTGATTGCAAAAAATCCGAACATCGAAGGATAAGTCCGATACAGGAGCTGCCTCCACCTCATACTTGTGCTGCCCTGACAGTCCCAGAGGAGCCCTACAAACTGACATCAGGAACCTGGACTGGTGAGTTTTCTTTCCCAGGGAAAACTGCCGAAGTTTATGGTCAGGTTCCTGTGGCCATGAGCAGGCAGCTGATTGCAAAAAATCCGAACATCGAAGGATGGGCCCCAAACAGAAGCTGCCTCCACCTCATACTTGTGCTGCCCTGACAGTCCCAGAGGAGCCCTACAAACTGACATCAGGAACCTGGACTGGTGAGTTTTCTTTCCCAGGGAAAACAGCCGATGTTAATGCTCAGGGCCTAGTGGCTCTGAGCCGGATGCTGACTGCAAAAAATCCGAACATCGAAGGATAAGTCCCATACAGGAGCTGCCCCTACCTCATACTTGTGCTGCCCTGAGAGTCCAAGAGGAGCCCTTTAAACTAACATCAGGAACCGGGGCTGGTGAGTTTTCTTTCCCAGGGAAAACAGCCGAAGTATTTGCTTAGGGTCCTGTGGCCCTGAGCAGGCAGGTGATTGCAAAAAATCCGAACATCGAAGGATGGGCCGCGTACAGAAGCTGCCTCCACCTCATACTTGTGCTGCCCTGACAGTCCCAGAGGAGCCCTACAAACTGACATCAGGAACCTGGACTGGTGAGTTTCCTTTCCCAGGGAAAACAGCCAATGTTTATTGCCAAGTTCCTGTAGCCCTGAGCAGGCAGCTGATTGCAAAAAATCCGAACATCGAAGGATGGGCCCCAAACAGAAGCTGCCTCCACCTCATAGTTGTGCTGCCCTGACAGTCCCAGAGGAGCCCTACAAACTGACATCAGGAACCTGGACTGGTGAGTTTTCTTTCCCAGGGAAAGCAGCCGATGTTTGTGCTCAGGGCCCTGTGTCTCTGAGCCAGCTGCTGATTGCATAAATCCGAACATCGAAGGATAAGTCCCGCACAGGAGCTGCCTCCACCTCATACTTGTGCTGCCCTGGCAGTCCCAGAGGAGCCCTACAAACTGACATCAGGAACCTGTACTGGTGAATTTTCTTTCCCAGGGAAAACAGCCGATGTTTATGCTCAGGTTCCTGTGGTCCTGAGTAGGCAGCTGATTGCAAAAAATCCGAACATCGAAGGATGGGCCCCATACAGAAGCTGCCTCCACCTCCTACTTGTGCTGCCCTGACAGTCCCAGAGGAGCCCTACAAACTGACATCAGGAACCTGGACTGGTGAGTTTTCTTTCCCAGGGAAAACAGCCGATGTTTCTGCTCTGGGTCCTTTGGCCCGGAGCACACAGCTGATTGCAAAAAATCCGAACATCGAAGGATGGGCATCAAACAGAAGACGCCTTCACCTCATACTTGTGCTGCCCTGACAGTCCCCGAGGGGCCCTACAAACTGACATCAGGAACCTGGACTGGTGAGTTTTCTTTCATAGGGAAAACAGCCGATGTTTCTGCTCTGGGTCCTTTGGCCAGGAGCACACAGCTGATTGCAAAAAATCCGAACATCGAAGGATGGGCCCCATACAGAAGCAGCCTCCACCTCATACTTATGCTGCCCTGACAGTCCCAGAGGAGCCCTACAAACTGATATCAGGAACCTGGACTGGTGAGTTTTCTTTCCCAGGGAAAACAGCCGATGTTTTTGCTCAGGGCCCTGTGCCCCGAAGCGCGGAGCTGACTGCAAAAAATCCGAATATCGAAGGATGGGCCCCATAGAGAATCTGCCTGCACCTCGTACTTGTGCTGCCCTCAGAGTCCCAGAGGAGCCCTACAAACTGACATCAGGAACCTGGACTGGTGAGATTTCTTTCCCAGGGAAAACAGCCGATGTTTCTGCACAGGGTCCTCTGGCCCTGAGCAGGCAGCTGATTGAAAAATTAGAACATCGAAGGATGGGCCCAATACAGTACCTGTCTCCACCTCATACTTGTGCTGCCCTGACAGTTCCCGAGGAGCCCTACAAACTGACATCAGTAACCTGGACTGGTGAGTTTTCTTTCCCAGGGAAAACAGCCGATGTTTGTGCTCCGTGCCCAGTGGCTCTGAGCCGGCGGCTGATTGCAAAAAATCCGAACATCGAAGGATAAGTCCCATACAGGAGCTGCCTCCACCTCATACTTGTGCTTTCCTGACAGTCCCAGAGGAGCCCTACAAACTGACATCAGGAACCTGGACTGGTGAGTTTTCTTTCCCAGGGAAAACAGCCGATGTTTCTGCTCTGGGTCCTTTGGCCCGGAGCACACAGCTGATTGCAAAAAATCCGAACATCGAAGGATGGGCATCAAACAGAAGACGCCTTCACCTCATACTTGTGCTGCCCTGACAGTCCCCGAGGGGCCCTACAAACTGACATCAGGAACCTGGACTGGTGAGTTTTCTTTCATAGGGAAAACAGCCGATGTTTCTGCTCTGGGTCCTTTGGCCAGGAGCACACAGCTGATTGCAAAAAATCCGAACATCCAAGGATGGGCCCCATACAGAAGCAGCCTCCACCTCATACTTATGCTGCCCTGACAGTCCCAGAGGAGCCCTACAAACTGATATCAGGAACCTGGACTGGTGAGTTTTCTTTCCCAGGGAAAACAGCCGATGTTTTTGCTCAGGGCCCTGTGCCCCGAAGCGCGGAGCTGACTGCAAAAAATCCGAATATCGAAGGATGGGCCCCATAGAGAATCTGCCTGCACCTCGTACTTGTGCTGCCCTCAGAGTCCCAGAGGAGCCCTACAAACTGACATGAGGAACCTGGACTGGTGAGATTTCTTTCCCAGGGAAAACAGCCAATGTTTCTGCACAGGGTCCTCTGGCCCTGAGCAGGCAGCTGATTGAAAAATTAGAACATCGAAGGATGGGCCCAATACAGTACCTGTCTCCACCTCATACTTGTGCTGCCCTGACAGTTCCCGAGGAGCCCTACAAACTGACATCAGTAACCTGGACTGGTGAGTTTTCTTTCCCAGGGAAAACAGCCGATGTTTGTGCTCCGTGCCCAGTGGCTCTGAGCCGGCGGCTGATTGCAAAAAATCCGAACATCGAAGGATAAGTCCCATACAGGAGCTGCCTCCACCTCATACTTGTGCTTTCCTGACAGTCCCAGAGGAGCCCTACAAACTGACATCAGGAACCTGGACTGGTGAGTTTTCTTTCCCAGGGAAAACAGCCGATGTTTATGGTCAGGTTCCTGTGGCCCTGAGCAGGCAGCTGATTGCAAAAAATCCGAACATCGAAGGATGGGCCCCGAACAGAAGCTGCCTCAACCTCATACTTTTGCTGCCCTGACAGTCCCAGAGGAGCCCTACAAACTGACATCAGGAACCTGGACTGGTGAGTTTTCTTTCCCAGGGAAAACAGCCGATGTTTCTGCTCTGGGTCCTGTGGCCCTGAGCAGGCAGCTGATTGCAAAAAATGCAAACATCGAAGGATGGGCCCCATACAGAAGCAGCCTCCACCTCATAGTTGTGCTGCCCTGACAGTCCCAGAGGAGCCCTACAAACTGACATCAGGAACCGGGGCTGGTGAGTTTGCTTTCCCAGGGAAAACAGCTGATGTTTCTCCTCACCGTCCTGTGGCCCTGAGCAGGCAGCTGATTGCAAAAAATCCAAACTTCGAAGGATGGGCCCCATACAGAAGCTGCCTCCACCTCATACTTGTGCTGCCCTGACAGAACCAGAGGAGCCCTACAAACTGACATCAGGAACCTGGACTGGTGAGTTTTCTTTCCCAGGGAAATCAGCCGATGTTTGTGCTCCGTGACCTTTGGCTCTGAGCCGTCTGCTGATTGCAAAAAATCCGAACATCGAAGGATAAGTCCCATACAGGAGCTGCCTCCACCTCATACTTGTGCTGCCCTGACAGTCCCGGATTAGCCCTACAAACTGACATCAGGAACCTGGACTGGTGAGTTTTCTTTCCCAGGGAAAACAGCCGATGTTTGTGCTTCGTGCCTTGTGGCCCTGAGCCGGCTGCTGATTGCAAAAAATCCGAACATCGAAGGATATGTCCCATACAGGAGCTGCCTCCACCTCCTACTTGTGCTGCCCTGACAGTCCCAGAGGAGCCCTACAAACTGACATCAGGAACCTGGACTGGTGAGTTTTCTTTCCCAGGGAAAACAGCCGATGTTTGTGCTCAGGGCCCTGTGGCTCTGAGCCGGCTGCTGATTGCAAAATATCCGAACATCGAAGGATAAGTCCCATACAGGAGCTGCCTCCACCTCATACTTCTGCTGCCCAGACAGTCCCAGGAGAGCCCTACAAACTGACATCAGGAACCTGGACTGGTGAGTTTTCTTTCCTAGGGAAAACAGCCGATGTTTCTGCACACGGTTCTGTGGCCCTGAGCAGGCAGCTGATTGCAAAAAATCCGAACATCGAAGGATGGGCCCCATACAGAAGCTGCCTCCACCTCATACTTGTGCTGCCCGGACAGTACCAGAGGAGCCCTACAAACTGACATCAGGAACCTGGACTGGTGAGTTTTCTTTCCCAGGGAAAACAGCCGATGTTTCTGCTCAGGGTCCTGTGGCTTTGAGCAGGCAGATGATTGCAAAAAATCCGAACATCGAAGGATAAGTCCGATACAGGAGCTGCCTCCACCTCATACTTGTGCTGCCCTGACAGTCCCAGAGGAGGCCTACAAACTGACATCAGGAACCTGGACTGGTGAGTTTTCTTTCCCAGGGAAAACAGCCGTTGTTTATGGTCAGGTTCCTGTGGCCCTGAGCAGGCAGCTGATTGCAAAAAATCCGAACATCGAAGGATGGGCCCCAAACAGAAGCTGCCTCCACCTCATACTTGTGCTGCCCTGACAGTCCCAGAGGAGCCCTACAAACTGACATCAGAAACCTGGACTGGTGAGTTTTCTTTCCTAGGGAAAACAGCCGATGTTTCTGCACACGGTTCTGTGGCCCTGAGCAGGCAGCTGATTGCAAAAAATCCGAACATCGAAGGATGGGCCCCATACAGAAGCTGCCTCCACCTCATAGTTGTGCTGCCCTGACAGTCCCAGAGGAGCCCTACAAACTGACATCAGGAACCTGGACTGGTGAGTTTTCTTTCATAGGGAAAACAGCCGATGTTTCTGCCCTGGGTCCTTTGGCCCGGAGCACACAGCTGATTTCAAAAAATCCGAACATCGAAGGATGGGCCCCATACAGAAGCTGCCTCCACCTCATACTTGTGCTGCCCTGACAGTCCCCGAGGAGCCCTACAAACTGACATCAGGAACCTGGACTGGTGAGTTTTCTTTCCCAGGGAAAACAGCCGATGTTTCTGCTCAGGGCCCTGTGCCCCGAAGCGCGGAGCTGACTGCAAAAAACCCGAATATCGAAGGATGGGCCCCATATAGAATCTGCATCCACCTCATACTTGTGCTGCCCTCACAGTCCCAGGAGAGCCCTACAAACTGACATCAGGAACCTGGACTGGTGAGTTTTCTTTCCCAGGGAAAACAGCCGATGTTTCTGCACACGGTTCTGTGGCCCTGAGTAGGCAGCTGATTGCAAAAAATCCGAACATCGAAGGATGGGCCCCATACAGAAGCTGCCTCCACCTCATACTTGTGCTGCCCTGACAGTCCCAGAGGAGCCCTAGAAACTGACATCAGGAACCTGGGCTGGTGAGTTTTCTTTCCCAGGGAAAACAGCCGATGTTTCTGCTCAGGGTCCTGTGGCTCTGAGCAGGCAGCTGATTGCAAAAAATCCGAACATCGAAGGATGGGCCCCATACAGAAGCTGCCTCCACCTCATAGTTGTGCTGCCCTGACAGTCCCAGAGGAGCCCTACAAACTGACATCAGGAACCTGGACTGGTGAGTTTTCTTTCCCAGGGAAAACAGCCGAAGTTTATGGTCAGGTTCCTGTGGCCCTGAGCAGGCAGCTGATTGCAAAAAATCCGAACATCGAAGGATGGGCCCCAAACAGAAGCTGCCTCCACCTCATACTTGTGCTGCCCTGACAGTCCCAGAGGAGCCCTACAAACTGACATCAGGAACCTGGACTGGTGAGTTTTCTTTCCCAGGGAAAACAGCCGATGTTAATGCTCAGGGCCTAGTGGCTCTGAGCCGGATGCTGACTGCAAAAAATCCGAACATCGAAGGATAAGTCCCATACAGGAGCTGCCCCTACCTCATACTTGTGCTGCCCTGAGAGTCCAAGAGGAGCCCTCTAAACTAACATCAGGAACCGGGGTTGGTGAGTTTTCTTTCCCAGGGAAAACAGCCGATGTTTATGGTCAGGTTCCTGTGGCCCTGAGCAGGCAGGTGATTGCAAAAAATCCGAACATCGAAGGATGGGCCGCGTACAGAAGCTGCCTCCACCTCATACTTGTGCTGCCCTGACAGTCCCAGAGGAGCCCTACAAACTGACATCAGGAACCTGGACTGGTGAGTTTCCTTTCCCAGGGAAAACAGCCAATGTTTATGCTCAGGTTCCTGTGGCCCTGAGCAGGCAGCTGATTGCAAAAAATCCGAACATCGAAGGATGGGCCCCAAACAGAAGCTGCCTCCACCTCATACTTGTGCTGCCCTGACAGTCCCAGAGGAGCCCTACAAACTGACATCAGGAACCTGGACTGGTGAGTTTTCTTTCCCAGGGAAAACAGCCGATGTTAATGCTCAGGGCCTAGTGGCTCTGAGCCGGATGCTGACTGCAAAAAATCCGAACATCGAAGGATAAGTCCCATACAGGAGCTGCCCCTACCTCATACTTGTGCTGCCCTGAGAGTCCAAGAGGAGCCCTCTAAACTAACATCAGGAACCGGGGTTGGTGAGTTTTCTTTCCCAGGGAAAACAGCCGATGTTTATGGTCAGGTTCCTGTGGCCCTGAGCAGGCAGGTGATTGCAAAAAATCCGAACATCGAAGGATGGGCCGCGTACAGAAGCTGCCTCCACCTCATACTTGTGCTGCCCTGACAGTCCCAGAGGAGCCCTACAAACTGACATCAGGAACCTGGACTGGTGAGTTTCCTTTCCCAGGGAAAACAGCCAATGTTTATGCTCAGGTTCCTGTGGTCCTGAGTAGGCAGCTGATTGCAAAAAATCCGAACATCGAAGGATGGGCCCCATACAGAAGCTGCCTCCACCTCCTACTTGTGCTGCCCTGACAGTCCCAGAGGAGCCCTACAAACTGACATCAGGAACCTGGACTGGTGAGTTTTCTTTCCCAGGGAAAACAGCCGATGTTTGTGCTCAGGGCCCTGTGGCTCTGAGCCGTCTGCTGATTGCAAAAAATCCGAACATCGAAGGATAAGTCCCATACAGGAGCTGCCTCCACCTCATACTTCTGCTGCCCAGACAGCCCCAGGAGAGCCCTACAAACTGACATCAGGAACCTGGACTGGTGAGTTTTCTTTCCTAGGGAAATCAGCCGATGTTTTTGCCCAGGGCCCTGTGCCCCTTAGCAAGGAGCTGACTTCAAAAAATCCGAATATCGAAGGATGGGCCCCATAGAGAATCTGCCACCACATTATATTTCTGCCGCCCTGACAGTCCCAGAGGAGCCCTACAAACTGACATCAGGAACCTGGACTGGTGAGTTTTCTTTCCTAGGGAAAACAGCCGATGTTTCTGCACACGGTTCTGTGGCCCTGAGCAGGCAGCTGATTGCAAAAAATCCGAACATCCAAGGATGGGCCCCATACAGAAGCTGCCTCCACCTCATACTTGTGCTGCCCTGACAGTCCCAGAGGAGCCCTACAAACTGACATCAGGAACATGGACGGGTGAGTTTTCTTTCCCAGGGAAAACAGCCGATGTTTCTGCTCAGGGTCCTGTGGCTCTGAGCAGGCAGCTGATTGCAAAAAATCCGAACATCGAAGGATAAGTCCGATACAGGAGCTGCCTCCACCTCATAGTTGTGCTGCCCTGACAGTCCCAGAGGAGCCCTACAAACTGACATCAGGAACCTGGACTGGTGAGTTTTCTTTCCCAGGGAAAACAGCCGAAGTTTATGGTCAGGTTCCTGTGGCCATGAGCAGGCAGCTGATTGCAAAAAATCCGAACATCGAAGGATAAGTCCCATACAGGAGCTGCCCCTACCTCATACTTGTGCTGCCCTGAGAGTCCAAGAGGAGCCCTCTAAACTAACATCAGGAACCGGGGTTGGTGAGTTTTCTTTCCCAGGGAAAACAGCCGATGTTTATGGTCAGGTTCCTGTGGCCCTGAGCAGGCAGGTGATTGCAAAAAATCCGAACATCGAAGGATGGGCCGCGTACAGAAGCTGCCTCCACCTCATACTTGTGCTGCCCTGACAGTCCCAGAGGAGCCCTACAAACTGACATCAGGAACCTGGACTGGTGAGTTTCCTTTCCCAGGGAAAACAGCCAATGTTTATGCTCAGGTTCCTGTGGTCCTGAGTAGGCAGCTGATTGCAAAAAATCCGAACATCGAAGGATGGGCCCCATACAGAAGCTGCCTCCACCTCCTACTTGTGCTGCCCTGACAGTCCCAGAGGAGCCCTACAAACTGACATCAGGAACCTGGACTGGTGAGTTTTCTTTCCCAGGGAAAACAGCCGATGTTTGTGCTCAGGGCCCTGTGGCTCTGAGCCGTCTGCTGATTGCAAAAAATCCGAACATCGAAGGATAAGTCCCATACAGGAGCTGCCTCCACCTCATACTTCTGCTGCCCAGACAGCCCCAGGAGAGCCCTACAAACTGACATCAGGAACCTGGACTGGTGAGTTTTCTTTCCTAGGGAAATCAGCCGATGTTTTTGCCCAGGGCCCTGTGCCCCTTAGCAAGGAGCTGACTTCAAAAAATCCGAATATCGAAGGATGGGCCCCATAGAGAATCTGCCACCACATTATATTTCTGCCGCCCTGACAGTCCCAGAGGAGCCCTACAAACTGACATCAGGAACCTGGACTGGTGAGTTTTCTTTCCTAGGGAAAACAGCCGATGTTTCTGCACACGGTTCTGTGGCCCTGAGCAGGCAGCTGATTGCAAAAAATCCGAACATCCAAGGATGGGCCCCATACAGAAGCTGCCTCCACCTCATACTTGTGCTGCCCTGACAGTCCCAGAGGAGCCCTACAAACTGACATCAGGAACCTGGACGGGTGAGTTTTCTTTCCCAGGGAAAACAGCCGATGTTTCTGCTCAGGGTCCTGTGGCTCTGAGCAGGCAGCTGATTGCAAAAAATCCGAACATCGAAGGATAAGTCCGATACAGGAGCTGCCTCCACCTCATACTTGTGCTGCCCTGACAGTCCCAGAGGAGCCCTACAAACTGACATCAGGAACCTGGACTGGTGAGTTTTCTTTCCCAGGGAAAGCAGCCGAAGTTTATGGTCAGGTTCCTGTGGCCATGAGCAGGCAGCTGATTGCAAAAAATCCGAACATCGAAGGATGGGCCCCAAACAGAAGCTGCCTCCACCTCATACTTGTGCTGCCCTGACAGTCCCAGAGGAGCCCTACAAACTGACATCAGGAACCTGGACTGGTGAGTTTTCTTTCCCAGGGAAAACAGCCGATGTTAATGCTCAGGGCCTAGTGGCTCTGAGCCGGATGCTGACTGCAAAAAATCCGAACATCGAAGGATAAGTCCCATACAGGAGCTGCCCCTACCTCATACTTGTGCTGCCCTGAGAGTCCAAGAGGAGCCCTTTAAACTAACATCAGGAACCGGGGCTGGTGAGTTTTCTTTCCCAGGGAAAACAGCCGATGTATTTGCTTAGGGTCCTGTGGCCCTGAGCAGGCAGGTGATTGCAAAAAATCCGAACATCGAAGGATGGGCCGCGTACAGAAGCTGCCTCCACCTCATACTTGTGCTGCCCTGACAGTCCCAGAGGAGCCCTACAAACTGACATCAGGAACCTGGACTGGTGAGTTTCCTTTCCCAGGGAAAACAGCTGATGTTTATTGCCAAGTTCCTGTAGCCCTGAGCAGGCAGCTGATTGCAAAAAATCCGAACATCCAAGGATGGGCCCCAAACAGAAGCTGCCTCCACCTCATACTTGTGCTGCCCTGACAGTCCCAGAGGAGCCCTACAAACTGACATCAGGAACCTGGACTGGTGAGTTTTCTTTCCCCGGGAAAACAGCCGATGTTTTTGCTCAGGGCCCTGTGTCTCTGAGCCAGCTGCTGATTGCAAAAAATCCGAATATCGAAGGTTAAGTCCCGTACAGGAGCTGCCTCCACCTCCTACTTGTGCTGCCCTGACAGTCCCAGAGGAGCCCTACAAACTGACATCAGGAACCTGGACTGGTGAGGTTTCTTTCCCAGGGAAAACAGCCGATGTTTGTGCCTTGTGACCTGTGGCTCTGAGCCGGCTGCTGATTGCAAAAAATCCGAACATCGAAGGATAAGTCCCAGACCGGAGCTGACTCAACCTCATACTTGTGCAGTTCAGACAGTCCCAGTGGAGCCATACAAACTGACATCAGGAACCGGGGCTGGTGAGTTTTCTTTCCCAGGGAAAACAGCCGATGTTTCTGCTCACGTTTCTAAGGCCCTGAGCAGGCAGCTGATTGTAAAAAATCCGAACATCGTAGGATGGGCCCCATACAGAACCTGCCTCCACCTCATACTTGTGCTGCCCTGACAGTCCCAGAGGAGCCCTACAAACTGACATCAGGAACCTGGACTGGTGAGTTTTCTTTCCCTGGGAAAACAGCCGATGTTTCTGCTCTGGGTCCTTTGGCCCGGAGCACACAGCTGATTGTAAAAAATCCGAACATCGAAGGATGGGCCCCATACAGAATCTGCCTCCACCTCATACTTGTGCTGCCCTGACAGTCCCAGAGGAGCCATACAAACTGACATCAGGAACCTGGACGGCTGAGTCTCCTTTCCCAGGGAAAACAGCCGATGTTTATTGCCAAGTTCCTGTAGCCCTGAGCAGGCAGCGGATTGCAAAAAATCCGAATATCGAAGGATGGGCCCCATAGAGAATCTGCCACCACCTTATATTTCTGCCGCCCTGACAGTCCCAGAGGAGCCCTACAAACTGACATCAGGAACCTGGACTGGTGAGTTTTCTTTCCCAGGGAAAACAGCCGATGTTTCTGCTCAGGGTCCTGTGGCTCTGAGCAGGCAGCTGATTGCAAAAAATCCGAACATCGA
The DNA here is from genome assembly GCF_048771995.1 of Taeniopygia guttata. Classification (NCBI taxonomy): domain Eukaryota; kingdom Metazoa; phylum Chordata; class Aves; order Passeriformes; family Estrildidae; genus Taeniopygia; species Taeniopygia guttata. The sequence goes on along the minus strand of NC_133031.1, from coordinate 6,965,268 downwards.
AGGATAAGTCCGATACAGGAGCTGCCTCCACCTCATACTTGTGCTGCCCTGACAGTCCCAGAGGAGCCCTACAAACTGACATCAGGAACCTGGACTGGTGAGTTTTCTTTCCCAGGGAAAACAGCCGAAGTTTATGGTCAGGTTCCTGTTGCCCTGAGCAGGCAGCTGATTGCAAAAAATCCGAACATCGAAGGATGGGCCCCAAACAGAAGCTGCCTCCACCTCATACTTGTGCTGCCCTGACAGTCCCAGAGGAGCCCTACAAACTGACATCAGGAACCTGGACTGGTGAGTTTTCTTTCCCAGGGAAAACAGCCGATGTTTGTGCTCAGGGCCTAGTGGCTCTGAGCCGGATGCTGACTGCAAAAAATCCGAACATCGAAGGATAAGTCCCATACAGGAGCTGCCCCTACCTCATACTTGTGCTGCCCTGAGAGTCCAAGAGGAGCCCTGTAAACTAACATCAGGAACCGGGGTTGGTGAGTTTTCTTTCCCAGGGAAAACAGCCGATGTTTATGGTCAGGTTCCTGTGGCCCTGAGCAGGCAGGTGATTGCAAAAAATCCGAACATCGAAGGATGGGCCGCGTACAGAAGCTGCCTCCACCTCATACTTGTGCTGCCCTGACAGTCCCAGAGGAGCCCTACAAACTGACATCAGGAACCTGGACTGGTGAGTTTCCTTTCCCAGGGAAAACAGCCAATGTTTATGCTCAGGTTCCTGTGGTCCTGAGTAGGCAGCTGATTGCAAAAAATCCGAACATCGAAGGATGGGCCCCATACAGAAGCTGCCTCCACCTCCTACTTGTGCTGCCCTGACAGTCCCAGAGGAGCCCTACAAACTGACATCAGGAACCTGGACTGGTGAGTTTTCTTTCCCAGGGAAAACAGCCGATGTTTGTGCTCAGGGCCTAGTGGCTCTGAGCCGGATGCTGACTGCAAAAAATCCGAACATCGAAGGATAAGTCCCATACAGGAGCTGCCCCTACCTCATACTTGTGCTGCCCTGAGAGTCCAAGAGGAGCCCTCTAAACTAACATCAGGAACCGGGGTTGGTGAGTTTTCTTTCCCAGGGAAAACAGCCGATGTTTATGGTCAGGTTCCTGTGGCCCTGAGCAGGCAGGTGATTGCAAAAAATCCGAACATCGAAGGATGGGCCGCGTACAGAAGCTGCCTCCACCTCATACTTGTGCTGCCCTGACAGTCCCAGAGGAGCCCTACAAACTGACATCAGGAACCTGGACTGGTGAGTTTCCTTTCCCAGGGAAAACAGCCAATGTTTATGCTCAGGTTCCTGTGGCCCTGAGCAGGCAGCTGATTGCAAAAAATCCGAACATCGAAGGATGGGCCCCAAACAGAAGCTGCCTCCACCTCATACTTGTGCTGCCCTGACAGTCCCAGAGGAGCCCTACAAACTGACATCAGGAACCTGGACTGGTGAGTTTTCTTTCCCAGGGAAAACAGCCGATGTTAATGCTCAGGGCCTAGTGGCTCTGAGCCGGATGCTGACTGCAAAAAATCCGAACATCGAAGGATAAGTCCCATACAGGAGCTGCCCCTACCTCATACTTGTGCTGCCCTGAGAGTCCAAGAGGAGCCCTCTAAACTAACATCAGGAACCGGGGTTGGTGAGTTTTCTTTCCCAGGGAAAACAGCCGATGTTTATGGTCAGGTTCCTGTGGCCCTGAGCAGGCAGGTGATTGCAAAAAATCCGAACATCGAAGGATGGGCCGCGTACAGAAGCTGCCTCCACCTCATACTTGTGCTGCCCTGACAGTCCCAGAGGAGCCCTACAAACTGACATCAGGAACCTGGACTGGTGAGTTTCCTTTCCCAGGGAAAACCGCCAATGTTTATGCTCAGGTTCCTGTGGTCCTGAGTAGGCAGCTGATTGCAAAAAATCCGAACATCGAAGGATGGGCCCCATACAGAAGCTGCCTCCACCTCCTACTTGTGCTGCCCTGACAGTCCCAGAGGAGCCCTACAAACTGACATCAGGAACCTGGACTGGTGAGTTTTCTTTCCCAGGGAAAACAGCCGATGTTTGTGCTCAGGGCCCTGTGGCTCTGAGCCGTCTGCTGATTGCAAAAAATCCGAACATCGAAGGATAAGTCCCATACAGGAGCTGCCTCCACCTCATACTTCTGCTGCCCAGACAGCCCCAGGAGAGCCCTACAAACTGACATCAGGAACCTGGACTGGTGAGTTTTCTTTCCTAGGGAAATCAGCCGATGTTTTTGCCCAGGGCCCTGTGCCCCTTAGCAAGGAGCTGACTTCAAAAAATCCGAATATCGAAGGATGGGCCCCATAGAGAATCTGCCACCACATTATATTTCTGCCGCCCTGACAGTCCCAGAGGAGCCCTACAAACTGACATCAGGAACCTGGACTGGTGAGTTTTCTTTCCTAGGGAAAACAGCCGATGTTTCTGCACACGGTTCTGTGGCCCTGAGCAGGCAGCTGATTGCAAAAAATCCGAACATCCAAGGATGGGCCCCATACAGAAGCTGCCTCCACCTCCTACTTGTGCTGCCCTGACAGTCCCAGAGGAGCCCTACAAACTGACATCAGGAACCTGGACGGGTGAGTTTTCTTTCCCAGGGAAAACAGCCGATGTTTCTGCTCAGGGTCCTGTGGCTCTGAGCAGGCAGCTGATTGCAAAAAATCCGAACATCGAAGGATAAGTCCGATACAGGAGCTGCCTCCACCTCATACTTGTGCTGCCCTGACAGTCCCAGAGGAGCCCTACAAACTGACATCAGGAACCTGGACTGGTGAGTTTTCTTTCCCAGGGAAAACAGCCGAAGTTTATGGTCAGGTTCCTGTGGCCATGAGCAGGCAGCTGATTGCAAAAAATCCGAACATCGAAGGATAAGTCCCATACAGGAGCTGCCCCTACCTCATACTTGTGCTGCCCTGAGAGTCCAAGAGGAGCCCTCTAAACTAACATCAGGAACCGGGGTTGGTGAGTTTTCTTTCCCAGGGAAAACAGCCGATGTTTATGGTCAGGTTCCTGTGGCCCTGAGCAGGCAGGTGATTGCAAAAAATCCGAACATCGAAGGATGGGCCGCGTACAGAAGCTGCCTCCACCTCATACTTGTGCTGCCCTGACAGTCCCAGAGGAGCCCTACAAACTGACATCAGGAACCTGGACTGGTGAGTTTCCTTTCCCAGGGAAAACAGCCAATGTTTATGCTCAGGTTCCTGTGGTCCTGAGTAGGCAGCTGATTGCAAAAAATCCGAACATCGAAGGATGGGCCCCATACAGAAGCTGCCTCCACCTCCTACTTGTGCTGCCCTGACAGTCCCAGAGGAGCCCTACAAACTGACATCAGGAACCTGGACTGGTGAGTTTTCTTTCCCAGGGAAAACAGCCGATGTTTGTGCTCAGGGCCCTGTGGCTCTGAGCCGTCTGCTGATTGCAAAAAATCCGAACATCGAAGGATAAGTCCCATACAGGAGCTGCCTCCACCTCATACTTCTGCTGCCCAGACAGCCCCAGGAGAGCCCTACAAACTGACATCAGGAACCTGGACTGGTGAGTTTTCTTTCCTAGGGAAATCAGCCGATGTTTTTGCCCAGGGCCCTGTGCCCCTTAGCAAGGAGCTGACTTCAAAAAATCCGAATATCGAAGGATGGGCCCCATAGAGAATCTGCCACCACATTATATTTCTGCCGCCCTGACAGTCCCAGAGGAGCCCTACAAACTGACATCAGGAACCTGGACTGGTGAGTTTTCTTTCCTAGGGAAAACAGCCGATGTTTCTGCACACGGTTCTGTGGCCCTGAGCAAGCAGCTGATTGCAAAAAATCCGAACATCCAAGGATGGGCCCCATACAGAAGCTGCCTCCACCTCCTACTTGTGCTGCCCTGACAGTCCCAGAGGAGCCCTACAAACTGACATCAGGAACCTGGACGGGTGAGTTTTCTTTCCCAGGGAAAACAGCCGATGTTTCTGCTCAGGGTCCTGTGGCTCTGAGCAGGCAGCTGATTGCAAAAAATCCGAACATCGAAGGATAAGTCCGATACAGGAGCTGCCTCCACCTCATACTTGTGCTGCCCTGACAGTCCCAGAGGAGCCCTACAAACTGACATCAGGAACCTGGACTGGTGAGTTTTCTTTCCCAGGGAAAACAGCCGAAGTTTATGGTCAGGTTCCTGTGGCCATGAGCAGGCAGCTGATTGCAAAAAATCCGAACATCGAAGGATAAGTCCCATACAGGAGCTGCCCCTACCTCATACTTGTGCTGCCCTGAGAGTCCAAGAGGAGCCCTCTAAACTAACATCAGGAACCGGGGTTGGTGAGTTTTCTTTCCCAGGGAAAACAGCCGATGTTTATGGTCAGGTTCCTGTGGCCCTGAGCAGGCAGGTGATTGCAAAAAATCCGAACATCGAAGGATGGGCCGCGTACAGAAGCTGCCTCCACCTCATACTTGTGCTGCCCTGACAGTCCCAGAGGAGCCCTACAAACTGACATCAGGAACCTGGACTGGTGAGTTTCCTTTCCCAGGGAAAACAGCCAATGTTTATGCTCAGGTTCCTGTGGTCCTGAGTAGGCAGCTGATTGCAAAAAATCCGAACATCGAAGGATGGGCCCCATACAGAAGCTGCCTCCACCTCCTACTTGTGCTGCCCTGACAGTCCCAGAGGAGCCCTACAAACTGACATCAGGAACCTGGACTGGTGAGTTTTCTTTCCCAGGGAAAACAGCCGATGTTTGTGCTCAGGGCCCTGTGGCTCTGAGCCGTCTGCTGATTGCAAAAAATCCGAACATCGAAGGATAAGTCCCATACAGGAGCTGCCTCCACCTCATACTTCTGCTGCCCAGACAGCCCCAGGAGAGCCCTACAAACTGACATCAGGAACCTGGACTGGTGAGTTTTCTTTCCTAGGGAAATCAGCCGATGTTTTTGCCCAGGGCCCTGTGCCCCTTAGCAAGGAGCTGACTTCAAAAAATCCGAATATCGAAGGATGGGCCCCATAGAGAATCTGCCACCACATTATATTTCTGCCGCCCTGACAGTCCCAGAGGAGCCCTACAAACTGACATCAGGAACCTGGACTGGTGAGTTTTCTTTCCTAGGGAAAACAGCCGATGTTTCTGCACACGGTTCTGTGGCCCTGAGCAGGCAGCTGATTGCAAAAAATCCGAACATCCAAGGATGGGCCCCATACAGAAGCTGCCTCCACCTCATACTTGTGCTGCCCTGACAGTCCCAGAGGAGCCCTACAAACTGACATCAGGAACCTGGACGGGTGAGTTTTCTTTCCCAGGGAAAACAGCCGATGTTTCTGCTCAGGGTCCTGTGGCTCTGAGCAGGCAGCTGATTGCAAAAAATCCGAACATCGAAGGATAAGTCCGATACAGGAGCTGCCTCCACCTCATACTTGTGCTGCCCTGACAGTCCCAGAGGAGCCCTACAAACTGACATCAGGAACCTGGACTGGTGAGTTTTCTTTCCCAGGGAAAACAGCCGAAGTTTATGGTCAGGTTCCTGTGGCCATGAGCAGGCAGCTGATTGCAAAAAATCCGAACATCGAAGGATGGGCCCCAAACAGAAGCTGCCTCCACCTCATACTTGTGCTGCCCTGACAGTCCCAGAGGAGCCCTACAAACTGACATCAGGAACCTGGACTGGTGAGTTTTCTTTCCCAGGGAAAACAGCCGATGTTAATGCTCAGGGCCTAGTGGCTCTGAGCCGGATGCTGACTGCAAAAAATCCGAACATCGAAGGATAAGTCCCATACAGGAGCTGCCCCTACCTCATACTTGTGCTGCCCTGAGAGTCCAAGAGGAGCCCTTTAAACTAACATCAGGAACCGGGGCTGGTGAGTTTTCTTTCCCAGGGAAAACAGCCGATGTATTTGCTTAGGGTCCTGTGGCCCTGAGCAGGCAGGTGATTGCAAAAAATCCGAACATCGAAGGATGGGCCGCGTACAGAAGCTGCCTCCACCTCATACTTGTGCTGCCCTGACAGTCCCAGAGGAGCCCTACAAACTGACATCAGGAACCTGGACTGGTGAGTTTCCTTTCCCAGGGAAAACAGCTGATGTTTATTGCCAAGTTCCTGTAGCCCTGAGCAGGCAGCTGATTGCAAAAAATCCGAACATCCAAGGATGGGCCCCAAACAGAAGCTGCCTCCACCTCATACTTGTGCTGCCCTGACAGTCCCAGAGGAGCCCTACAAACTGACATCAGGAACCTGGACTGGTGAGTTTTCTTTCCCCGGGAAAACAGCCGATGTTTTTGCTCAGGGCCCTGTGTCTCTGAGCCAGCTGCTGATTGCAAAAAATCCGAATATCGAAGGTTAAGTCCCGTACAGGAGCTGCCTCCACCTCCTACTTGTGCTGCCCTGACAGTCCCAGAGGAGCCCTACAAACTGACATCAGGAACCTGGACTGGTGAGGTTTCTTTCCCAGGGAAAACAGCCGATGTTTGTGCCTTGTGACCTGTGGCTCTGAGCCGGCTGCTGATTGCAAAAAATCCGAACATCGAAGGATAAGTCCCAGACCGGAGCTGACTCAACCTCATACTTGTGCAGTTCAGACAGTCCCAGTGGAGCCATACAAACTGACATCAGGAACCGGGGCTGGTGAGTTTTCTTTCCCAGGGAAAACAGCCGATGTTTCTGCTCACGTTTCTAAGGCCCTGAGCAGGCAGCTGATTGTAAAAAATCCGAACATCGTAGGATGGGCCCCATACAGAACCTGCCTCCACCTCATACTTGTGCTGCCCTGACAGTCCCAGAGGAGCCCTACAAACTGACATCAGGAACCTGGACTGGTGAGTTTTCTTTCCCTGGGAAAACAGCCGATGTTTCTGCTCTGGGTCCTTTGGCCCGGAGCACACAGCTGATTGTAAAAAATCCGAACATCGAAGGATGGGCCCCATACAGAATCTGCCTCCACCTCATACTTGTGCTGCCCTGACAGTCCCAGAGGAGCCATACAAACTGACATCAGGAACCTGGACGGCTGAGTCTCCTTTCCCAGGGAAAACAGCCGATGTTTATTGCCAAGTTCCTGTAGCCCTGAGCAGGCAGCGGATTGCAAAAAATCCGAATATCGAAGGATGGGCCCCATAGAGAATCTGCCACCACCTTATATTTCTGCCGCCCTGACAGTCCCAGAGGAGCCCTACAAACTGACATCAGGAACCTGGACTGGTGAGTTTTCTTTCCCAGGGAAAACAGCCGATGTTTCTGCTCAGGGTCCTGTGGCTCTGAGCAGGCAGCTGATTGCAAAAAATCCGAACATCGAAGGATAAGTCCGATACAGGAGCTGCCTCCACCTCATACTTGTGCTGCCCTGACAGTCCCAGAGGAGCCCTACAAACTGACATCAGGAACCTGGACTGGTGAGTTTTCTTTCCCAGGGAAAACAGCCGAAGTTTATGGTCAGGTTCCTGTTGCCCTGAGCAGGCAGCTGATTGCAAAAAATCCGAACATCGAAGGATGGGCCCCAAACAGAAGCTGCCTCCACCTCATACTTGTGCTGCCCTGACAGTCCCAGAGGAGCCCTACAAACTGACATCAGGAACCTGGACTGGTGAGTTTTCTTTCCCAGGGAAAACAGCCGATGTTTGTGCTCAGGGCCTAGTGGCTCTGAGCCGGATGCTGACTGCAAAAAATCCGAACATCGAAGGATAAGTCCCATACAGGAGCTGCCCCTACCTCATACTTGTGCTGCCCTGAGAGTCCAAGAGGAGCCCTGTAAACTAACATCAGGAACCGGGGTTGGTGAGTTTTCTTTCCCAGGGAAAACAGCCGATGTTTATGGTCAGGTTCCTGTGGCCCTGAGCAGGCAGGTGATTGCAAAAAATCCGAACATCGAAGGATGGGCCGCGTACAGAAGCTGCCTCCACCTCATACTTGTGCTGCCCTGACAGTCCCAGAGGAGCCCTACAAACTGACATCAGGAACCTGGACTGGTGAGTTTCCTTTCCCAGGGAAAACAGCCAATGTTTATGCTCAGGTTCCTGTGGTCCTGAGTAGGCAGCTGATTGCAAAAAATCCGAACATCGAAGGATGGGCCCCATACAGAAGCTGCCTCCACCTCCTACTTGTGCTGCCCTGACAGTCCCAGAGGAGCCCTACAAACTGACATCAGGAACCTGGACTGGTGAGTTTTCTTTCCCAGGGAAAACAGCCGATGTTTGTGCTCAGGGCCTAGTGGCTCTGAGCCGGATGCTGACTGCAAAAAATCCGAACATCGAAGGATAAGTCCCATACAGGAGCTGCCCCTACCTCATACTTGTGCTGCCCTGAGAGTCCAAGAGGAGCCCTCTAAACTAACATCAGGAACCGGGGTTGGTGAGTTTTCTTTCCCAGGGAAAACAGCCGATGTTTATGGTCAGGTTCCTGTGGCCCTGAGCAGGCAGGTGATTGCAAAAAATCCGAACATCGAAGGATGGGCCGCGTACAGAAGCTGCCTCCACCTCATACTTGTGCTGCCCTGACAGTCCCAGAGGAGCCCTACAAACTGACATCAGGAACCTGGACTGGTGAGTTTCCTTTCCCAGGGAAAACAGCCAATGTTTATGCTCAGGTTCCTGTGGCCCTGAGCAGGCAGCTGATTGCAAAAAATCCGAACATCGAAGGATGGGCCCCAAACAGAAGCTGCCTCCACCTCATACTTGTGCTGCCCTGACAGTCCCAGAGGAGCCCTACAAACTGACATCAGGAACCTGGACTGGTGAGTTTTCTTTCCCAGGGAAAACAGCCGATGTTAATGCTCAGGGCCTAGTGGCTCTGAGCCGGATGCTGACTGCAAAAAATCCGAACATCGAAGGATAAGTCCCATACAGGAGCTGCCCCTACCTCATACTTGTGCTGCCCTGAGAGTCCAAGAGGAGCCCTCTAAACTAACATCAGGAACCGGGGTTGGTGAGTTTTCTTTCCCAGGGAAAACAGCCGATGTTTATGGTCAGGTTCCTGTGGCCCTGAGCAGGCAGGTGATTGCAAAAAATCCGAACATCGAAGGATGGGCCGCGTACAGAAGCTGCCTCCACCTCATACTTGTGCTGCCCTGACAGTCCCAGAGGAGCCCTACAAACTGACATCAGGAACCTGGACTGGTGAGTTTCCTTTCCCAGGGAAAACCGCCAATGTTTATGCTCAGGTTCCTGTGGTCCTAAGTAGGCAGCTGATTGCAAAAAATCCGAACATCGAAGGATGGGCCCCATACAGAAGCTGCCTCCACCTCCTACTTGTGCTGCCCTGACAGTCCCAGAGGAGCCCTACAAACTGACATCAGGAACCTGGACTGGTGAGTTTTCTTTCCCAGGGAAAACAGCCGATGTTTGTGCTCAGGGCCCTGTGGCTCTGAGCCGTCTGCTGATTGCAAAAAATCCGAACATCGAAGGATAAGTCCCATACAGGAGCTGCCTCCACCTCATACTTCTGCTGCCCAGACAGCCCCAGGAGAGCCCTACAAACTGACATCAGGAACCTGGACTGGTGAGTTTTCTTTCCTAGGGAAATCAGCCGATGTTTTTGCCCAGGGCCCTGTGCCCCTTAGCAAGGAGCTGACTTCAAAAAATCCGAATATCGAAGGATGGGCCCCATAGAGAATCTGCCACCACATTATATTTCTGCCGCCCTGACAGTCCCAGAGGAGCCCTACAAACTGACATCAGGAACCTGGACTGGTGAGTTTTCTTTCCTAGGGAAAACAGCCGATGTTTCTGCACACGGTTCTGTGGCCCTGAGCAGGCAGCTGATTGCAAAAAATCCGAACATCCAAGGATGGGCCCCATACAGAAGCTGCCTCCACCTCCTACTTGTGCTGCCCTGACAGTCCCAGAGGAGCCCTACAAACTGACATCAGGAACCTGGACGGGTGAGTTTTCTTTCCCAGGGAAAACAGCCGATGTTTCTGCTCAGGGTCCTGTGGCTCTGAGCAGGCAGCTGATTGCAAAAAATCCGAACATCGAAGGATAAGTCCGATACAGGAGCTGCCTCCACCTCATACTTGTGCTGCCCTGACAGTCCCAGAGGAGCCCTACAAACTGACATCAGGAACCTGGACTGGTGAGTTTTCTTTCCCAGGGAAAACAGCCGAAGTTTATGGTCAGGTTCCTGTGGCCATGAGCAGGCAGCTGATTGCAAAAAATCCGAACATCGAAGGATAAGTCCCATACAGGAGCTGCCTCCACCTCATACTTGTGCTGCCCTGACAGTCCCGGATTAGCCCTACAAACTGACATCAGGAACCTGGACTGGTGAGTTTTCTTTCCCAGGGAAAACAGCCGATGTTTGTGCTTCGTGCCTTGTGGCCCTGAGCCGGCTGCTGATTGCAAAAAATCCGAACATCGAAGGATATGTCCCATACAGGAGCTGCCTCCACCTCCTACTTGTGCTGCCCTGACAGTCCCAGAGGAGCCCTACAAACTGACATCAGGAACCTGGACTGGTGAGTTTTCTTTCCCAGGGAAAACAGCCGATGTTTGTGCTCAGGGCCCTGTGGCTCTGAGCCGGCTGCTGATTGCAAAATATCCGAACATCGAAGGATAAGTCCCATACAGGAGCTGCCTCCACCTCATACTTCTGCTGCCCAGACAGTCCCAGGAGAGCCCTACAAACTGACATCAGGAACCTGGACTGGTGAGTTTTCTTTCCTAGGGAAAACAGCCGATGTTTCTGCACACGGTTCTGTGGCCCTGAGCAGGCAGCTGATTGCAAAAAATCCGAACATCGAAGGATGGGCCCCATACAGAAGCTGCCTCCACCTCATACTTGTGCTGCCCGGACAGTACCAGAGGAGCCCTACAAACTGACATCAGGAACCTGGACTGGTGAGTTTTCTTTCCCAGGGAAAACAGCCGATGTTTCTGCTCAGGGTCCTGTGGCTTTGAGCAGGCAGATGATTGCAAAAAATCCGAACATCGAAGGATAAGTCCGATACAGGAGCTGCCTCCACCTCATACTTGTGCTGCCCTGACAGTCCCAGAGGAGGCCTACAAACTGACATCAGGAACCTGGACTGGTGAGTTTTCTTTCCCAGGGAAAACAGCCGTTGTTTATGGTCAGGTTCCTGTGGCCCTGAGCAGGCAGCTGATTGCAAAAAATCCGAACATCGAAGGATGGGCCCCAAACAGAAGCTGCCTCCACCTCATACTTGTGCTGCCCTGACAGTCCCAGAGGAGCCCTACAAACTGACATCAGAAACCTGGACTGGTGAGTTTTCTTTCCTAGGGAAAACAGCCGATGTTTCTGCACACGGTTCTGTGGCCCTGAGCAGGCAGCTGATTGCAAAAAATCCGAACATCGAAGGATGGGCCCCATACAGAAGCTGCCTCCACCTCATAGTTGTGCTGCCCTGACAGTCCCAGAGGAGCCCTACAAACTGACATCAGGAACCTGGACTGGTGAGTTTTCTTTCATAGGGAAAACAGCCGATGTTTCTGCCCTGGGTCCTTTGGCCCGGAGCACACAGCTGATTTCAAAAAATCCGAACATCGAAGGATGGGCCCCATACAGAAGCTGCCTCCACCTCATACTTGTGCTGCCCTGACAGTCCCCGAGGAGCCCTACAAACTGACATCAGGAACCTGGACTGGTGAGTTTTCTTTCCCAGGGAAAACAGCCGATGTTTCTGCTCAGGGCCCTGTGCCCCGAAGCGCGGAGCTGACTGCAAAAAACCCGAATATCGAAGGATGGGCCCCATATAGAATCTGCATCCACCTCATACTTGTGCTGCCCTCACAGTCCCAGGAGAGCCCTACAAACTGACATCAGGAACCTGGACTGGTGAGTTTTCTTTCCCAGGGAAAACAGCCGATGTTTCTGCACACGGTTCTGTGGCCCTGAGTAGGCAGCTGATTGCAAAAAATCCGAACATCGAAGGATGGGCCCCATACAGAAGCTGCCTCCACCTCATACTTGTGCTGCCCTGACAGTCCCAGAGGAGCCCTAGAAACTGACATCAGGAACCTGGGCTGGTGAGTTTTCTTTCCCAGGGAAAACAGCCGATGTTTCTGCTCAGGGTCCTGTGGCTCTGAGCAGGCAGCTGATTGCAAAAAATCCGAACATCGAAGGATGGGCCCCATACAGAAGCTGCCTCCACCTCATAGTTGTGCTGCCCTGACAGTCCCAGAGGAGCCCTACAAACTGACATCAGGAACCTGGACTGGTGAGTTTTCTTTCCCAGGGAAAACAGCCGAAGTTTATGGTCAGGTTCCTGTGGCCCTGAGCAGGCAGCTGATTGCAAAAAATCCGAACATCGAAGGATGGGCCCCAAACAGAAGCTGCCTCCACCTCATACTTGTGCTGCCCTGACAGTCCCAGAGGAGCCCTACAAACTGACATCAGGAACCTGGACTGGTGAGTTTTCTTTCCCAGGGAAAACAGCCGATGTTAATGCTCAGGGCCTAGTGGCTCTGAGCCGGATGCTGACTGCAAAAAATCCGAACATCGAAGGATAAGTCCCATACAGGAGCTGCCCCTACCTCATACTTGTGCTGCCCTGAGAGTCCAAGAGGAGCCCTCTAAACTAACATCAGGAACCGGGGTTGGTGAGTTTTCTTTCCCAGGGAAAACAGCCGATGTTTATGGTCAGGTTCCTGTGGCCCTGAGCAGGCAGGTGATTGCAAAAAATCCGAACATCGAAGGATGGGCCGCGTACAGAAGCTGCCTCCACCTCATACTTGTGCTGCCCTGACAGTCCCAGAGGAGCCCTACAAACTGACATCAGGAACCTGGACTGGTGAGTTTCCTTTCCCAGGGAAAACAGCCAATGTTTATGCTCAGGTTCCTGTGGCCCTGAGCAGGCAGCTGATTGCAAAAAATCCGAACATCGAAGGATGGGCCCCAAACAGAAGCTGCCTCCACCTCATACTTGTGCTGCCCTGACAGTCCCAGAGGAGCCCTACAAACTGACATCAGGAACCTGGACTGGTGAGTTTTCTTTCCCAGGGAAAACAGCCGATGTTAATGCTCAGGGCCTAGTGGCTCTGAGCCGGATGCTGACTGCAAAAAATCCGAACATCGAAGGATAAGTCCCATACAGGAGCTGCCCCTACCTCATACTTGTGCTGCCCTGAGAGTCCAAGAGGAGCCCTCTAAACTAACATCAGGAACCGGGGTTGGTGAGTTTTCTTTCCCAGGGAAAACAGCCGATGTTTATGGTCAGGTTCCTGTGGCCCTGAGCAGGCAGGTGATTGCAAAAAATCCGAACATCGAAGGATGGGCCGCGTACAGAAGCTGCCTCCACCTCATACTTGTGCTGCCCTGACAGTCCCAGAGGAGCCCTACAAACTGACATCAGGAACCTGGACTGGTGAGTTTCCTTTCCCAGGGAAAACAGCCAATGTTTATGCTCAGGTTCCTGTGGTCCTGAGTAGGCAGCTGATTGCAAAAAATCCGAACATCGAAGGATGGGCCCCATACAGAAGCTGCCTCCACCTCCTACTTGTGCTGCCCTGACAGTCCCAGAGGAGCCCTACAAACTGACATCAGGAACCTGGACTGGTGAGTTTTCTTTCCCAGGGAAAACAGCCGATGTTTGTGCTCAGGGCCCTGTGGCTCTGAGCCGTCTGCTGATTGCAAAAAATCCGAACATCGAAGGATAAGTCCCATACAGGAGCTGCCTCCACCTCATACTTCTGCTGCCCAGACAGCCCCAGGAGAGCCCTACAAACTGACATCAGGAACCTGGACTGGTGAGTTTTCTTTCCTAGGGAAATCAGCCGATGTTTTTGCCCAGGGCCCTGTGCCCCTTAGCAAGGAGCTGACTTCAAAAAATCCGAATATCGAAGGATGGGCCCCATAGAGAATCTGCCACCACATTATATTTCTGCCGCCCTGACAGTCCCAGAGGAGCCCTACAAACTGACATCAGGAACCTGGACTGGTGAGTTTTCTTTCCTAGGGAAAACAGCCGATGTTTCTGCACACGGTTCTGTGGCCCTGAGCAGGCAGCTGATTGCAAAAAATCCGAACATCCAAGGATGGGCCCCATACAGAAGCTGCCTCCACCTCATACTTGTGCTGCCCTGACAGTCCCAGAGGAGCCCTACAAACTGACATCAGGAACCTGGACGGGTGAGTTTTCTTTCCCAGGGAAAACAGCCGATGTTTCTGCTCAGGGTCCTGTGGCTCTGAGCAGGCAGCTGATTGCAAAAAATCCGAACATCGAAGGATAAGTCCGATACAGGAGCTGCCTCCACCTCATAGTTGTGCTGCCCTGACAGTCCCAGAGGAGCCCTACAAACTGACATCAGGAACCTGGACTGGTGAGTTTTCTTTCCCAGGGAAAACAGCCGAAGTTTATGGTCAGGTTCCTGTGGCCATGAGCAGGCAGCTGATTGCAAAAAATCCGAACATCGAAGGATAAGTCCCATACAGGAGCTGCCCCTACCTCATACTTGTGCTGCCCTGAGAGTCCAAGAGGAGCCCTCTAAACTAACATCAGGAACCGGGGTTGGTGAGTTTTCTTTCCCAGGGAAAACAGCCGATGTTTATGGTCAGGTTCCTGTGGCCCTGAGCAGGCAGGTGATTGCAAAAAATCCGAACATCGAAGGATGGGCCGCGTACAGAAGCTGCCTCCACCTCATACTTGTGCTGCCCTGACAGTCCCAGAGGAGCCCTACAAACTGACATCAGGAACCTGGACTGGTGAGTTTCCTTTCCCAGGGAAAACAGCCAATGTTTATGCTCAGGTTCCTGTGGTCCTGAGTAGGCAGCTGATTGCAAAAAATCCGAACATCGAAGGATGGGCCCCATACAGAAGCTGCCTCCACCTCCTACTTGTGCTGCCCTGACAGTCCCAGAGGAGCCCTACAAACTGACATCAGGAACCTGGACTGGTGAGTTTTCTTTCCCAGGGAAAACAGCCGATGTTTGTGCTCAGGGCCCTGTGGCTCTGAGCCGTCTGCTGATTGCAAAAAATCCGAACATCGAAGGATAAGTCCCATACAGGAGCTGCCTCCACCTCATACTTCTGCTGCCCAGACAGCCCCAGGAGAGCCCTACAAACTGACATCAGGAACCTGGACTGGTGAGTTTTCTTTCCTAGGGAAATCAGCCGATGTTTTTGCCCAGGGCCCTGTGCCCCTTAGCAAGGAGCTGACTTCAAAAAATCCGAATATCGAAGGATGGGCCCCATAGAGAATCTGCCACCACATTATATTTCTGCCGCCCTGACAGTCCCAGAGGAGCCCTACAAACTGACATCAGGAACCTGGACTGGTGAGTTTTCTTTCCTAGGGAAAACAGCCGATGTTTCTGCACACGGTTCTGTGGCCCTGAGCAGGCAGCTGATTGCAAAAAATCCGAACATCCAAGGATGGGCCCCATACAGAAGCTGCCTCCACCTCATACTTGTGCTGCCCTGACAGTCCCAGAGGAGCCCTACAAACTGACATCAGGAACCTGGACGGGTGAGTTTTCTTTCCCAGGGAAAACAGCCGATGTTTCTGCTCAGGGTCCTGTGGCTCTGAGCAGGCAGCTGATTGCAAAAAATCCGAACATCGAAGGATAAGTCCGATACAGGAGCTGCCTCCACCTCATACTTGTGCTGCCCTGACAGTCCCAGAGGAGCCCTACAAACTGACATCAGGAACCTGGACTGGTGAGTTTTCTTTCCCAGGGAAAGCAGCCGAAGTTTATGGTCAGGTTCCTGTGGCCATGAGCAGGCAGCTGATTGCAAAAAATCCGAACATCGAAGGATGGGCCCCAAACAGAAGCTGCCTCCACCTCATACTTGTGCTGCCCTGACAGTCCCAGAGGAGCCCTACAAACTGACATCAGGAACCTGGACTGGTGAGTTTTCTTTCCCAGGGAAAACAGCCGATGTTAATGCTCAGGGCCTAGTGGCTCTGAGCCGGATGCTGACTGCAAAAAATCCGAACATCGAAGGATAAGTCCCATACAGGAGCTGCCCCTACCTCATACTTGTGCTGCCCTGAGAGTCCAAGAGGAGCCCTTTAAACTAACATCAGGAACCGGGGCTGGTGAGTTTTATTTCCCAGGGAAAACAGCCGATGTATTTGCTTAGGGTCCTGTGGCCCTGAGCAGGCAGGTGATTGCAAAAAATCCGAACATCGAAGGATGGGCCGCGTACAGAAGCTGCCTCCACCTCATACTTGTGCTGCCCTGACAGTCCCAGAGGAGCCCTACAAACTGACATCAGGAACCTGGACTGGTGAGTTTCCTTTCCCAGGGAAAACAGCTGATGTTTATTGCCAAGTTCCTGTAGCCCTGAGCAGGCAGCTGATTGCAAAAAATCCGAACATCCAAGGATGGGCCCCAAACAGAAGCTGCCTCCACCTCATACTTGTGCTGCCCTGACAGTCCCAGAGGAGCCCTACAAACTGACATCAGGAACCTGGACTGGTGAGTTTTCTTTCCCCGGGAAAACAGCCGATGTTTTTGCTCAGGGCCCTGTGTCTCTGAGCCAGCTGCTGATTGCAAAAAATCCGAATATCGAAGGTTAAGTCCCGTACAGGAGCTGCCTCCACCTCCTACTTGTGCTGCCCTGACAGTCCCAGAGGAGCCCTACAAACTGACATCAGGAACCTGGACTGGTGAGGTTTCTTTCCCAGGGAAAACAGCCGATGTTTGTGCCTTGTGACCTGTGGCTCTGAGCCGGCTGCTGATTGCAAAAAATCCGAACATCGAAGGATAAGTCCCAGACCGGAGCTGACTCAACCTCATACTTGTGCAGTTCAGACAGTCCCAGTGGAGCCATACAAACTGACATCAGGAACCGGGGCTGGTGAGTTTTCTTTCCCAGGGAAAACAGCCGATGTTTCTGCTCACGTTTCTAAGGCCCTGAGCAGGCAGCTGATTGTAAAAAATCCGAACATCGTAGGATGGGCCCCATACAGAACCTGCCTCCACCTCATACTTGTGCTGCCCTGACAGTCCCAGAGGAGCCCTACAAACTGACATCAGGAACCTGGACTGGTGAGTTTTCTTTCCCTGGGAAAACAGCCGATGTTTCTGCTCTGGGTCCTTTGGCCCGGAGCACACAGCTGATTGTAAAAAATCCGAACATCGAAGGATGGGCCCCATACAGAATCTGCCTCCACCTCATACTTGTGCTGCCCTGACAGTCCCAGAGGAGCCATACAAACTGACATCAGGAACCTGGACGGCTGAGTCTCCTTTCCCAGGGAAAACAGCCGATGTTTATTGCCAAGTTCCTGTAGCCCTGAGCAGGCAGCGGATTGCAAAAAATCCGAATATCGAAGGATGGGCCCCATAGAGAATCTGCCACCACCTTATATTTCTGCCGCCCTGACAGTCCCAGAGGAGCCCTACAAACTGACATCAGGAACCTGGACTGGTGAGTTTTCTTTCCCAGGGAAAACAGCCGATGTTTCTGCTCAGGGTCCTGTGGCTCTGAGCAGGCAGCTGATTGCAAAAAATCCGAACATCGAAGGATAAGTCCGATACAGGAGCTGCCTCCACCTCATACTTGTGCTGCCCTGACAGTCCCAGAGGAGCCCTACAAACTGACATCAGGAACCTGGACTGGTGAGTTTTCTTTCCCAGGGAAAACAGCCGAAGTTTATGGTCAGGTTCCTGTTGCCCTGAGCAGGCAGCTGATTGCAAAAAATCCGAACATCGAAGGATGGGCCCCAAACAGAAGCTGCCTCCACCTCATACTTGTGCTGCCCTGACAGTCCCAGAGGAGCCCTACAAACTGACATCAGGAACCTGGACTGGTGAGTTTTCTTTCCCAGGGAAAACAGCCGATGTTTGTGCTCAGGGCCTAGTGGCTCTGAGCCGGATGCTGACTGCAAAAAATCCGAACATCGAAGGATAAGTCCCATACAGGAGCTGCCCCTACCTCATACTTGTGCTGCCCTGAGAGTCCAAGAGGAGCCCTCTAAACTAACATCAGGAACCGGGGTTGGTGAGTTTTCTTTCCCAGGGAAAACAGCCGATGTTTATGGTCAGGTTCCTGTGGCCCTGAGCAGGCAGGTGATTGCAAAAAATCCGAACATCGAAGGATGGGCCGCGTACAGAAGCTGCCTCCACCTCATACTTGTGCTGCCCTGACAGTCCCAGAGGAGCCCTACAAACTGACATCAGGAACCTGGACTGGTGAGTTTCCTTTCCCAGGGAAAACAGCCAATGTTTATGCTCAGGTTCCTGTGGTCCTGAGTAGGCAGCTGATTGCAAAAAATCCGAACATCGAAGGATGGGCCCCATACAGAAGCTGCCTCCACCTCCTACTTGTGCTGCCCTGACAGTCCCAGAGGAGCCCTACAAACTGACATCAGGAACCTGGACTGGTGAGTTTTCTTTCCCAGGGAAAACAGCCGATGTTTGTGCTCAGGGCCTAGTGGCTCTGAGCCGGATGCTGACTGCAAAAAATCCGAACATCGAAGGATAAGTCCCATACAGGAGCTGCCCCTACCTCATACTTGTGCTGCCCTGAGAGTCCAAGAGGAGCCCTCTAAACTAACATCAGGAACCGGGGTTGGTGAGTTTTCTTTCCCAGGGAAAACAGCCGATGTTTATGGTCAGGTTCCTGTGGCCCTGAGCAGGCAGGTGATTGCAAAAAATCCGAACATCGAAGGATGGGCCGCGTACAGAAGCTGCCTCCACCTCATACTTGTGCTGCCCTGACAGTCCCAGAGGAGCCCTACAAACTGACATCAGGAACCTGGACTGGTGAGTTTCCTTTCCCAGGGAAAACAGCCAATGTTTATGCTCAGGTTCCTGTGGCCCTGAGCAGGCAGCTGATTGCAAAAAATCCGAACATCGAAGGATGGGCCCCAAACAGAAGCTGCCTCCACCTCATACTTGTGCTGCCCTGACAGTCCCAGAGGAGCCCTACAAACTGACATCAGGAACCTGGACTGGTGAGTTTTCTTTCCCAGGGAAAACAGCCGATGTTAATGCTCAGGGCCTAGTGGCTCTGAGCCGGATGCTGACTGCAAAAAATCCGAACATCGAAGGATAAGTCCCATACAGGAGCTGCCCCTACCTCATACTTGTGCTGCCCTGAGAGTCCAAGAGGAGCCCTCTAAACTAACATCAGGAACCGGGGTTGGTGAGTTTTCTTTCCCAGGGAAAACAGCCGATGTTTATGGTCAGGTTCCTGTGGCCCTGAGCAGGCAGGTGATTGCAAAAAATCCGAACATCGAAGGATGGGCCGCGTACAGAAGCTGCCTCCACCTCATACTTGTGCTGCCCTGACAGTCCCAGAGGAGCCCTACAAACTGACATCAGGAACCTGGACTGGTGAGTTTCCTTTCCCAGGGAAAACCGCCAATGTTTATGCTCAGGTTCCTGTGGTCCTGAGTAGGCAGCTGATTGCAAAAAATCCGAACATCGAAGGATGGGCCCCATACAGAAGCTGCCTCCACCTCCTACTTGTGCTGCCCTGACAGTCCCAGAGGAGCCCTACAAACTGACATCAGGAACCTGGACTGGTGAGTTTTCTTTCCCAGGGAAAACAGCCGATGTTTGTGCTCAGGGCCCTGTGGCTCTGAGCCGTCTGCTGATTGCAAAAAATCCGAACATCGAAGGATAAGTCCCATACAGGAGCTGCCTCCACCTCATACTTCTGCTGCCCAGACAGCCCCAGGAGAGCCCTACAAACTGACATCAGGAACCTGGACTGGTGAGTTTTCTTTCCTAGGGAAATCAGCCGATGTTTTTGCCCAGGGCCCTGTGCCCCTTAGCAAGGAGCTGACTTCAAAAAATCCGAATATCGAAGGATGGGCCCCATAGAGAATCTGCCACCACATTATATTTCTGCCGCCCTGACAGTCCCAGAGGAGCCCTACAAACTGACATCAGGAACCTGGACTGGTGAGTTTTCTTTCCTAGGGAAAACAGCCGATGTTTCTGCACACGGTTCTGTGGCCCTGAGCAGGCAGCTGATTGCAAAAAATCCGAACATCCAAGGATGGGCCCCATACAGAAGCTGCCTCCACCTCCTACTTGTGCTGCCCTGACAGTCCCAGAGGAGCCCTACAAACTGACATCAGGAACCTGGACGGGTGAGTTTTCTTTCCCAGGGAAAACAGCCGATGTTTCTGCTCAGGGTCCTGTGGCTCTGAGCAGGCAGCTGATTGCAAAAAATCCGAACATCGAAGGATAAGTCCGATACAGGAGCTGCCTCCACCTCATACTTGTGCTGCCCTGACAGTCCCAGAGGAGCCCTACAAACTGACATCAGGAACCTGGACTGGTGAGTTTTCTTTCCCAGGGAAAACAGCCGAAGTTTATGGTCAGGTTCCTGTGGCCATGAGCAGGCAGCTGATTGCAAAAAATCCGAACATCGAAGGATAAGTCCCATACAGGAGCTGCCCCTACCTCATACTTGTGCTGCCCTGAGAGTCCAAGAGGAGCCCTCTAAACTAACATCAGGAACCGGGGTTGGTGAGTTTTCTTTCCCAGGGAAAACAGCCGATGTTTATGGTCAGGTTCCTGTGGCCCTGAGCAGGCAGGTGATTGCAAAAAATCCGAACATCGAAGGATGGGCCGCGTACAGAAGCTGCCTCCACCTCATACTTGTGCTGCCCTGACAGTCCCAGAGGAGCCCTACAAACTGACATCAGGAACCTGGACTGGTGAGTTTCCTTTCCCAGGGAAAACAGCCAATGTTTATGCTCAGGTTCCTGTGGTCCTGAGTAGGCAGCTGATTGCAAAAAATCCGAACATCGAAGGATGGGCCCCATACAGAAGCTGCCTCCACCTCCTACTTGTGCTGCCCTGACAGTCCCAGAGGAGCCCTACAAACTGACATCAGGAACCTGGACTGGTGAGTTTTCTTTCCCAGGGAAAACAGCCGATGTTTGTGCTCAGGGCCCTGTGGCTCTGAGCCGTCTGCTGATTGCAAAAAATCCGAACATCGAAGGATAAGTCCCATACAGGAGCTGCCTCCACCTCATACTTCTGCTGCCCAGACAGCCCCAGGAGAGCCCTACAAACTGACATCAGGAACCTGGACTGGTGAGTTTTCTTTCCTAGGGAAATCAGCCGATGTTTTTGCCCAGGGCCCTGTGCCCCTTAGCAAGGAGCTGACTTCAAAAAATCCGAATATCGAAGGATGGGCCCCATAGAGAATCTGCCACCACATTATATTTCTGCCGCCCTGACAGTCCCAGAGGAGCCCTACAAACTGACATCAGGAACCTGGACTGGTGAGTTTTCTTTCCTAGGGAAAACAGCCGATGTTTCTGCACACGGTTCTGTGGCCCTGAGCAGGCAGCTGATTGCAAAAAATCCGAACATCCAAGGATGGGCCCCATACAGAAGCTGCCTCCACCTCCTACTTGTGCTGCCCTGACAGTCCCAGAGGAGCCCTACAAACTGACATCAGGAACCTGGACGGGTGAGTTTTCTTTCCCAGGGAAAACAGCCGATGTTTCTGCTCAGGGTCCTGTGGCTCTGAGCAGGCAGCTGATTGCAAAAAATCCGAACATCGAAGGATAAGTCCGATACAGGAGCTGCCTCCACCTCATACTTGTGCTGCCCTGACAGTCCCAGAGGAGCCCTACAAACTGACATCAGGAACCTGGACTGGTGAGTTTTCTTTCCCAGGGAAAACAGCCGAAGTTTATGGTCAGGTTCCTGTGGCCATGAGCAGGCAGCTGATTGCAAAAAATCCGAACATCGAAGGATAAGTCCCATACAGGAGCTGCCCCTACCTCATACTTGTGCTGCCCTGAGAGTCCAAGAGGAGCCCTCTAAACTAACATCAGGAACCGGGGTTGGTGAGTTTTCTTTCCCAGGGAAAACAGCCGATGTTTATGGTCAGGTTCCTGTGGCCCTGAGCAGGCAGGTGATTGCAAAAAATCCGAACATCGAAGGATGGGCCGCGTACAGAAGCTGCCTCCACCTCATACTTGTGCTGCCCTGACAGTCCCAGAGGAGCCCTACAAACTGACATCAGGAACCTGGACTGGTGAGTTTCCTTTCCCAGGGAAAACAGCCAATGTTTATGCTCAGGTTCCTGTGGTCCTGAGTAGGCAGCTGATTGCAAAAAATCCGAACATCGAAGGATGGGCCCCATACAGAAGCTGCCTCCACCTCCTACTTGTGCTGCCCTGACAGTCCCAGAGGAGCCCTACAAACTGACATCAGGAACCTGGACTGGTGAGTTTTCTTTCCCAGGGAAAACAGCCGATGTTTGTGCTCAGGGCCCTGTGGCTCTGAGCCGTCTGCTGATTGCAAAAAATCCGAACATCGAAGGATAAGTCCCATACAGGAGCTGCCTCCACCTCATACTTCTGCTGCCCAGACAGCCCCAGGAGAGCCCTACAAACTGACATCAGGAACCTGGACTGGTGAGTTTTCTTTCCTAGGGAAATCAGCCGATGTTTTTGCCCAGGGCCCTGTGCCCCTTAGCAAGGAGCTGACTTCAAAAAATCCGAATATCGAAGGATGGGCCCCATAGAGAATCTGCCACCACATTATATTTCTGCCGCCCTGACAGTCCCAGAGGAGCCCTACAAACTGACATCAGGAACCTGGACTGGTGAGTTTTCTTTCCTAGGGAAAACAGCCGATGTTTCTGCACACGGTTCTGTGGCCCTGAGCAGGCAGCTGATTGCAAAAAATCCGAACATCCAAGGATGGGCCCCATACAGAAGCTGCCTCCACCTCATACTTGTGCTGCCCTGACAGTCCCAGAGGAGCCCTACAAACTGACATCAGGAACCTGGACGGGTGAGTTTTCTTTCCCAGGGAAAACAGCCGATGTTTCTGCTCAGGGTCCTGTGGCTCTGAGCAGGCAGCTGATTGCAAAAAATCCGAACATCGAAGGATAAGTCCGATACAGGAGCTGCCTCCACCTCATACTTGTGCTGCCCTGACAGTCCCAGAGGAGCCCTACAAACTGACATCAGGAACCTGGACTGGTGAGTTTTCTTTCCCAGGGAAAACAGCCGAAGTTTATGGTCAGGTTCCTGTGGCCATGAGCAGGCAGCTGATTGCAAAAAATCCGAACATCGAAGGATGGGCCCCAAACAGAAGCTGCCTCCACCTCATACTTGTGCTGCCCTGACAGTCCCAGAGGAGCCCTACAAACTGACATCAGGAACCTGGACTGGTGAGTTTTCTTTCCCAGGGAAAACAGCCGATGTTAATGCTCAGGGCCTAGTGGCTCTGAGCCGGATGCTGACTGCAAAAAATCCGAACATCGAAGGATAAGTCCCATACAGGAGCTGCCCCTACCTCATACTTGTGCTGCCCTGAGAGTCCAAGAGGAGCCCTTTAAACTAACATCAGGAACCGGGGCTGGTGAGTTTTCTTTCCCAGGGAAAACAGCCGATGTATTTGCTTAGGGTCCTGTGGCCCTGAGCAGGCAGGTGATTGCAAAAAATCCGAACATCGAAGGATGGGCCGCGTACAGAAGCTGCCTCCACCTCATACTTGTGCTGCCCTGACAGTCCCAGAGGAGCCCTACAAACTGACATCAGGAACCTGGACTGGTGAGTTTCCTTTCCCAGGGAAAACAGCTGATGTTTATTGCCAAGTTCCTGTAGCCCTGAGCAGGCAGCTGATTGCAAAAAATCCGAACATCCAAGGATGGGCCCCAAACAGAAGCTGCCTCCACCTCATACTTGTGCTGCCCTGACAGTCCCAGAGGAGCCCTACAAACTGACATCAGGAACCTGGACTGGTGAGTTTTCTTTCCCCGGGAAAACAGCCGATGTTTTTGCTCAGGGCCCTGTGTCTCTGAGCCAGCTGCTGATTGCAAAAAATCCGAATATCGAAGGTTAAGTCCCGTACAGGAGCTGCCTCCACCTCCTACTTGTGCTGCCCTGACAGTCCCAGAGGAGCCCTACAAACTGACATCAGGAACCTGGACTGGTGAGGTTTCTTTCCCAGGGAAAACAGCCGATGTTTGTGCCTTGTGACCTGTGGCTCTGAGCCGGCTGCTGATTGCAAAAAATCCGAACATCGAAGGATAAGTCCCAGACCGGAGCTGACTCAACCTCATACTTGTGCAGTTCAGACAGTCCCAGTGGAGCCATACAAACTGACATCAGGAACCGGGGCTGGTGAGTTTTCTTTCCCAGGGAAAACAGCCGATGTTTCTGCTCACGTTTCTAAGGCCCTGAGCAGGCAGCTGATTGTAAAAAATCCGAACATCGTAGGATGGGCCCCATACAGAACCTGCCTCCACCTCATACTTGTGCTGCCCTGACAGTCCCAGAGGAGCCCTACAAACTGACATCAGGAACCTGGACTGGTGAGTTTTCTTTCCCTGGGAAAACAGCCGATGTTTCTGCTCTGGGTCCTTTGGCCCGGAGCACACAGCTGATTGTAAAAAATCCGAACATCGAAGGATGGGCCCCATACAGAATCTGCCTCCACCTCATACTTGTGCTGCCCTGACAGTCCCAGAGGAGCCATACAAACTGACATCAGGAACCTGGACGGCTGAGTCTCCTTTCCCAGGGAAAACAGCCGATGTTTATTGCCAAGTTCCTGTAGCCCTGAGCAGGCAGCGGATTGCAAAAAATCCGAATATCGAAGGATGGGCCCCATAGAGAATCTGCCACCACCTTATATTTCTGCCGCCCTGACAGTCCCAGAGGAGCCCTACAAACTGACATCAGGAACCTGGACTGGTGAGTTTTCTTTCCCAGGGAAAACAGCCGATGTTTCTGCTCAGGGTCCTGTGGCTCTGAGCAGGCAGCTGATTGCAAAAAATCCGAACATCGAAGGATAAGTCCGATACAGGAGCTGCCTCCACCTCATACTTGTGCTGCCCTGACAGTCCCAGAGGAGCCCTACAAACTGACATCAGGAACCTGGACTGGTGAGTTTTCTTTCCCAGGGAAAACAGCCGAAGTTTATGGTCAGGTTCCTGTTGCCCTGAGCAGGCAGCTGATTGCAAAAAATCCGAACATCGAAGGATGGGCCCCAAACAGAAGCTGCCTCCACCTCATACTTGTGCTGCCCTGACAGTCCCAGAGGAGCCCTACAAACTGACATCAGGAACCTGGACTGGTGAGTTTTCTTTCCCAGGGAAAACAGCCGATGTTTGTGCTCAGGGCCTAGTGGCTCTGAGCCGGATGCTGACTGCAAAAAATCCGAACATCGAAGGATAAGTCCCATACAGGAGCTGCCCCTACCTCATACTTGTGCTGCCCTGAGAGTCCAAGAGGAGCCCTGTAAACTAACATCAGGAACCGGGGTTGGTGAGTTTTCTTTCCCAGGGAAAACAGCCGATGTTTATGGTCAGGTTCCTGTGGCCCTGAGCAGGCAGGTGATTGCAAAAAATCCGAACATCGAAGGATGGGCCGCGTACAGAAGCTGCCTCCACCTCATACTTGTGCTGCCCTGACAGTCCCAGAGGAGCCCTACAAACTGACATCAGGAACCTGGACTGGTGAGTTTCCTTTCCCAGGGAAAACAGCCAATGTTTATGCTCAGGTTCCTGTGGTCCTGAGTAGGCAGCTGATTGCAAAAAATCCGAACATCGAAGGATGGGCCCCATACAGAAGCTGCCTCCACCTCCTACTTGTGCTGCCCTGACAGTCCCAGAGGAGCCCTACAAACTGACATCAGGAACCTGGACTGGTGAGTTTTCTTTCCCAGGGAAAACAGCCGATGTTTGTGCTCAGGGCCTAGTGGCTCTGAGCCGGATGCTGACTGCAAAAAATCCGAACATCGAAGGATAAGTCCCATACAGGAGCTGCCCCTACCTCATACTTGTGCTGCCCTGAGAGTCCAAGAGGAGCCCTCTAAACTAACATCAGGAACCGGGGTTGGTGAGTTTTCTTTCCCAGGGAAAACAGCCGATGTTTATGGTCAGGTTCCTGTGGCCCTGAGCAGGCAGGTGATTGCAAAAAATCCGAACATCGAAGGATGGGCCGCGTACAGAAGCTGCCTCCACCTCATACTTGTGCTGCCCTGACAGTCCCAGAGGAGCCCTACAAACTGACATCAGGAACCTGGACTGGTGAGTTTCCTTTCCCAGGGAAAACAGCCAATGTTTATGCTCAGGTTCCTGTGGCCCTGAGCAGGCAGCTGATTGCAAAAAATCCGAACATCGAAGGATGGGCCCCAAACAGAAGCTGCCTCCACCTCATACTTGTGCTGCCCTGACAGTCCCAGAGGAGCCCTACAAACTGACATCAGGAACCTGGACTGGTGAGTTTTCTTTCCCAGGGAAAACAGCCGATGTTAATGCTCAGGGCCTAGTGGCTCTGAGCCGGATGCTGACTGCAAAAAATCCGAACATCGAAGGATAAGTCCCATACAGGAGCTGCCCCTACCTCATACTTGTGCTGCCCTGAGAGTCCAAGAGGAGCCCTCTAAACTAACATCAGGAACCGGGGTTGGTGAGTTTTCTTTCCCAGGGAAAACAGCCGATGTTTATGGTCAGGTTCCTGTGGCCCTGAGCAGGCAGGTGATTGCAAAAAATCCGAACATCGAAGGATGGGCCGCGTACAGAAGCTGCCTCCACCTCATACTTGTGCTGCCCTGACAGTCCCAGAGGAGCCCTACAAACTGACATCAGGAACCTGGACTGGTGAGTTTCCTTTCCCAGGGAAAACCGCCAATGTTTATGCTCAGGTTCCTGTGGTCCTGAGTAGGCAGCTGATTGCAAAAAATCCGAACATCGAAGGATGGGCCCCATACAGAAGCTGCCTCCACCTCCTACTTGTGCTGCCCTGACAGTCCCAGAGGAGCCCTACAAACTGACATCAGGAACCTGGACTGGTGAGTTTTCTTTCCCAGGGAAAACAGCCGATGTTTGTGCTCAGGGCCCTGTGGCTCTGAGCCGTCTGCTGATTGCAAAAAATCCGAACATCGAAGGATAAGTCCCATACAGGAGCTGCCTCCACCTCATACTTCTGCTGCCCAGACAGCCCCAGGAGAGCCCTACAAACTGACATCAGGAACCTGGACTGGTGAGTTTTCTTTCCTAGGGAAATCAGCCGATGTTTTTGCCCAGGGCCCTGTGCCCCTTAGCAAGGAGCTGACTTCAAAAAATCCGAATATCGAAGGATGGGCCCCATAGAGAATCTGCCACCACATTATATTTCTGCCGCCCTGACAGTCCCAGAGGAGCCCTACAAACTGACATCAGGAACCTGGACTGGTGAGTTTTCTTTCCTAGGGAAAACAGCCGATGTTTCTGCACACGGTTCTGTGGCCCTGAGCAGGCAGCTGATTGCAAAAAATCCGAACATCCAAGGATGGGCCCCATACAGAAGCTGCCTCCACCTCCTACTTGTGCTGCCCTGACAGTCCCAGAGGAGCCCTACAAACTGACATCAGGAACCTGGACGGGTGAGTTTTCTTTCCCAGGGAAAACAGCCGATGTTTCTGCTCAGGGTCCTGTGGCTCTGAGCAGGCAGCTGATTGCAAAAAATCCGAACATCGAAGGATAAGTCCGATACAGGAGCTGCCTCCACCTCATACTTGTGCTGCCCTGACAGTCCCAGAGGAGCCCTACAAACTGACATCAGGAACCTGGACTGGTGAGTTTTCTTTCCCAGGGAAAACAGCCGAAGTTTATGGTCAGGTTCCTGTGGCCATGAGCAGGCAGCTGATTGCAAAAAATCCGAACATCGAAGGATAAGTCCCATACAGGAGCTGCCCCTACCTCATACTTGTGCTGCCCTGAGAGTCCAAGAGGAGCCCTCTAAACTAACATCAGGAACCGGGGTTGGTGAGTTTTCTTTCCCAGGGAAAACAGCCGATGTTTATGGTCAGGTTCCTGTGGCCCTGAGCAGGCAGGTGATTGCAAAAAATCCGAACATCGAAGGATGGGCCGCGTACAGAAGCTGCCTCCACCTCATACTTGTGCTGCCCTGACAGTCCCAGAGGAGCCCTACAAACTGACATCAGGAACCTGGACTGGTGAGTTTCCTTTCCCAGGGAAAACAGCCAATGTTTATGCTCAGGTTCCTGTGGTCCTGAGTAGGCAGCTGATTGCAAAAAATCCGAACATCGAAGGATGGGCCCCATACAGAAGCTGCCTCCACCTCCTACTTGTGCTGCCCTGACAGTCCCAGAGGAGCCCTACAAACTGACATCAGGAACCTGGACTGGTGAGTTTTCTTTCCCAGGGAAAACAGCCGATGTTTGTGCTCAGGGCCCTGTGGCTCTGAGCCGTCTGCTGATTGCAAAAAATCCGAACATCGAAGGATAAGTCCCATACAGGAGCTGCCTCCACCTCATACTTCTGCTGCCCAGACAGCCCCAGGAGAGCCCTACAAACTGACATCAGGAACCTGGACTGGTGAGTTTTCTTTCCTAGGGAAATCAGCCGATGTTTTTGCCCAGGGCCCTGTGCCCCTTAGCAAGGAGCTGACTTCAAAAAATCCGAATATCGAAGGATGGGCCCCATAGAGAATCTGCCACCACATTATATTTCTGCCGCCCTGACAGTCCCAGAGGAGCCCTACAAACTGACATCAGGAACCTGGACTGGTGAGTTTTCTTTCCTAGGGAAAACAGCCGATGTTTCTGCACACGGTTCTGTGGCCCTGAGCAGGCAGCTGATTGCAAAAAATCCGAACATCCAAGGATGGGCCCCATACAGAAGCTGCCTCCACCTCCTACTTGTGCTGCCCTGACAGTCCCAGAGGAGCCCTACAAACTGACATCAGGAACCTGGACGGGTGAGTTTTCTTTCCCAGGGAAAACAGCCGATGTTTCTGCTCAGGGTCCTGTGGCTCTGAGCAGGCAGCTGATTGCAAAAAATCCGAACATCGAAGGATAAGTCCGATACAGGAGCTGCCTCCACCTCATACTTGTGCTGCCCTGACAGTCCCAGAGGAGCCCTACAAACTGACATCAGGAACCTGGACTGGTGAGTTTTCTTTCCCAGGGAAAACAGCCGAAGTTTATGGTCAGGTTCCTGTGGCCATGAGCAGGCAGCTGATTGCAAAAAATCCGAACATCGAAGGATAAGTCCCATACAGGAGCTGCCCCTACCTCATACTTGTGCTGCCCTGAGAGTCCAAGAGGAGCCCTCTAAACTAACATCAGGAACCGGGGTTGGTGAGTTTTCTTTCCCAGGGAAAACAGCCGATGTTTATGGTCAGGTTCCTGTGGCCCTGAGCAGGCAGGTGATTGCAAAAAATCCGAACATCGAAGGATGGGCCGCGTACAGAAGCTGCCTCCACCTCATACTTGTGCTGCCCTGACAGTCCCAGAGGAGCCCTACAAACTGACATCAGGAACCTGGACTGGTGAGTTTCCTTTCCCAGGGAAAACAGCCAATGTTTATGCTCAGGTTCCTGTGGTCCTGAGTAGGCAGCTGATTGCAAAAAATCCGAACATCGAAGGATGGGCCCCATACAGAAGCTGCCTCCACCTCCTACTTGTGCTGCCCTGACAGTCCCAGAGGAGCCCTACAAACTGACATCAGGAACCTGGACTGGTGAGTTTTCTTTCCCAGGGAAAACAGCCGATGTTTGTGCTCAGGGCCCTGTGGCTCTGAGCCGTCTGCTGATTGCAAAAAATCCGAACATCGAAGGATAAGTCCCATACAGGAGCTGCCTCCACCTCATACTTCTGCTGCCCAGACAGCCCCAGGAGAGCCCTACAAACTGACATCAGGAACCTGGACTGGTGAGTTTTCTTTCCTAGGGAAATCAGCCGATGTTTTTGCCCAGGGCCCTGTGCCCCTTAGCAAGGAGCTGACTTCAAAAAATCCGAATATCGAAGGATGGGCCCCATAGAGAATCTGCCACCACATTATATTTCTGCCGCCCTGACAGTCCCAGAGGAGCCCTACAAACTGACATCAGGAACCTGGACTGGTGAGTTTTCTTTCCTAGGGAAAACAGCCGATGTTTCTGCACACGGTTCTGTGGCCCTGAGCAGGCAGCTGATTGCAAAAAATCCGAACATCCAAGGATGGGCCCCATACAGAAGCTGCCTCCACCTCATACTTGTGCTGCCCTGACAGTCCCAGAGGAGCCCTACAAACTGACATCAGGAACCTGGACGGGTGAGTTTTCTTTCCCAGGGAAAACAGCCGATGTTTCTGCTCAGGGTCCTGTGGCTCTGAGCAGGCAGCTGATTGCAAAAAATCCGAACATCGAAGGATAAGTCCGATACAGGAGCTGCCTCCACCTCATACTTGTGCTGCCCTGACAGTCCCAGAGGAGCCCTACAAACTGACATCAGGAACCTGGACTGGTGAGTTTTCTTTCCCAGGGAAAACAGCCGAAGTTTATGGTCAGGTTCCTGTGGCCATGAGCAGGCAGCTGATTGCAAAAAATCCGAACATCGAAGGATGGGCCCCAAACAGAAGCTGCCTCCACCTCATACTTGTGCTGCCCTGACAGTCCCAGAGGAGCCCTACAAACTGACATCAGGAACCTGGACTGGTGAGTTTTCTTTCCCAGGGAAAACAGCCGATGTTAATGCTCAGGGCCTAGTGGCTCTGAGCCGGATGCTGACTGCAAAAAATCCGAACATCGAAGGATAAGTCCCATACAGGAGCTGCCCCTACCTCATACTTGTGCTGCCCTGAGAGTCCAAGAGGAGCCCTTTAAACTAACATCAGGAACCGGGGCTGGTGAGTTTTCTTTCCCAGGGAAAACAGCCGATGTATTTGCTTAGGGTCCTGTGGCCCTGAGCAGGCAGGTGATTGCAAAAAATCCGAACATCGAAGGATGGGCCGCGTACAGAAGCTGCCTCCACCTCATACTTGTGCTGCCCTGACAGTCCCAGAGGAGCCCTACAAACTGACATCAGGAACCTGGACTGGTGAGTTTCCTTTCCCAGGGAAAACAGCTGATGTTTATTGCCAAGTTCCTGTAGCCCTGAGCAGGCAGCTGATTGCAAAAAATCCGAACATCCAAGGATGGGCCCCAAACAGAAGCTGCCTCCACCTCATACTTGTGCTGCCCTGACAGTCCCAGAGGAGCCCTACAAACTGACATCAGGAACCTGGACTGGTGAGTTTTCTTTCCCCGGGAAAACAGCCGATGTTTTTGCTCAGGGCCCTGTGTCTCTGAGCCAGCTGCTGATTGCAAAAAATCCGAATATCGAAGGTTAAGTCCCGTACAGGAGCTGCCTCCACCTCCTACTTGTGCTGCCCTGACAGTCCCAGAGGAGCCCTACAAACTGACATCAGGAACCTGGACTGGTGAGGTTTCTTTCCCAGGGAAAACAGCCGATGTTTGTGCCTTGTGACCTGTGGCTCTGAGCCGGCTGCTGATTGCAAAAAATCCGAACATCGAAGGATAAGTCCCAGACCGGAGCTGACTCAACCTCATACTTGTGCAGTTCAGACAGTCCCAGTGGAGCCATACAAACTGACATCAGGAACCGGGGCTGGTGAGTTTTCTTTCCCAGGGAAAACAGCCGATGTTTCTGCTCACGTTTCTAAGGCCCTGAGCAGGCAGCTGATTGTAAAAAATCCGAACATCGTAGGATGGGCCCCATACAGAACCTGCCTCCACCTCATACTTGTGCTGCCCTGACAGTCCCAGAGGAGCCCTACAAACTGACATCAGGAACCTGGACTGGTGAGTTTTCTTTCCCAGGGAAAACAGCCGATGTTTCTGCTCTGGGTCCTTTGGCCCGGAGCACACAGCTGATTGTAAAAAATCCGAACATCGAAGGATGGGCCCCATACAGAATCTGCCTCCACCTCATACTTGTGCTGCCCTGACAGTCCCAGAGGAGCCATACAAACTGACATCAGGAACCTGGACGGCTGAGTCTCCTTTCCCAGGGAAAACAGCCGATGTTTATTGCCAAGTTCCTGTAGCCCTGAGCAGGCAGCGGATTGCAAAAAATCCGAATATCGAAGGATGGGCCCCATAGAGAATCTGCCACCACCTTATATTTCTGCCGCCCTGACAGTCCCAGAGGAGCCCTACAAACTGACATCAGGAACCTGGACTGGTGAGTTTTCTTTCCCAGGGAAAACAGCCGATGTTTCTGCTCAGGGTCCTGTGGCTCTGAGCAGGCAGCTGATTGCAAAAAATCCGAACATCGAAGGATAAGTCCGATACAGGAGCTGCCTCCACCTCATACTTGTGCTGCCCTGACAGTCCCAGAGGAGCCCTACAAACTGACATCAGGAACCTGGACTGGTGAGTTTTCTTTCCCAGGGAAAACAGCCGAAGTTTATGGTCAGGTTCCTGTTGCCCTGAGCAGGCAGCTGATTGCAAAAAATCCGAACATCGAAGGA
The DNA here is from genome assembly GCF_048771995.1 of Taeniopygia guttata. Classification (NCBI taxonomy): domain Eukaryota; kingdom Metazoa; phylum Chordata; class Aves; order Passeriformes; family Estrildidae; genus Taeniopygia; species Taeniopygia guttata. The sequence continues at coordinate 6,933,176 of NC_133031.1, read as the reverse complement.
TGGGCCCCAAACAGAAGCTGCCTCCACCTCATACTTGTGCTGCCCTGACAGTCCCAGAGGAGCCCTACAAACTGACATCAGGAACCTGGACTGGTGAGTTTTCTTTCCCAGGGAAAACAGCCGATGTTAATGCTCAGGGCCTAGTGGCTCTGAGCCGGATGCTGACTGCAAAAAATCCGAACATCGAAGGATAAGTCCCATACAGGAGCTGCCCCTACCTCATACTTGTGCTGCCCTGAGAGTCCAAGAGGAGCCCTCTAAACTAACATCAGGAACCGGGGTTGGTGAGTTTTCTTTCCCAGGGAAAACAGCCGATGTTTATGGTCAGGTTCCTGTGGCCCTGAGCAGGCAGGTGATTGCAAAAAATCCGAACATCGAAGGATGGGCCGCGTACAGAAGCTGCCTCCACCTCATACTTGTGCTGCCCTGACAGTCCCAGAGGAGCCCTACAAACTGACATCAGGAACCTGGACTGGTGAGTTTCCTTTCCCAGGGAAAACAGCCAATGTTTATGCTCAGGTTCCTGTGGTCCTGAGTAGGCAGCTGATTGCAAAAAATCCGAACATCGAAGGATGGGCCCCATACAGAAGCTGCCTCCACCTCCTACTTGTGCTGCCCTGACAGTCCCAGAGGAGCCCTACAAACTGACATCAGGAACCTGGACTGGTGAGTTTTCTTTCCCAGGGAAAACAGCCGATGTTTGTGCTCAGGGCCTAGTGGCTCTGAGCCGGATGCTGACTGCAAAAAATCCGAACATCGAAGGATAAGTCCCATACAGGAGCTGCCCCTACCTCATACTTGTGCTGCCCTGAGAGTCCAAGAGGAGCCCTCTAAACTAACATCAGGAACCGGGGTTGGTGAGTTTTCTTTCCCAGGGAAAACAGCCGATGTTTATGGTCAGGTTCCTGTGGCCCTGAGCAGGCAGGTGATTGCAAAAAATCCGAACATCGAAGGATGGGCCGCGTACAGAAGCTGCCTCCACCTCATACTTGTGCTGCCCTGACAGTCCCAGAGGAGCCCTACAAACTGACATCAGGAACCTGGACTGGTGAGTTTCCTTTCCCAGGGAAAACAGCCAATGTTTATGCTCAGGTTCCTGTGGCCCTGAGCAGGCAGCTGATTGCAAAAAATCCGAACATCGAAGGATGGGCCCCAAACAGAAGCTGCCTCCACCTCATACTTGTGCTGCCCTGACAGTCCCAGAGGAGCCCTACAAACTGACATCAGGAACCTGGACTGGTGAGTTTTCTTTCCCAGGGAAAACAGCCGATGTTAATGCTCAGGGCCTAGTGGCTCTGAGCCGGATGCTGACTGCAAAAAATCCGAACATCGAAGGATAAGTCCCATACAGGAGCTGCCCCTACCTCATACTTGTGCTGCCCTGAGAGTCCAAGAGGAGCCCTCTAAACTAACATCAGGAACCGGGGTTGGTGAGTTTTCTTTCCCAGGGAAAACAGCCGATGTTTATGGTCAGGTTCCTGTGGCCCTGAGCAGGCAGGTGATTGCAAAAAATCCGAACATCGAAGGATGGGCCGCGTACAGAAGCTGCCTCCACCTCATACTTGTGCTGCCCTGACAGTCCCAGAGGAGCCCTACAAACTGACATCAGGAACCTGGACTGGTGAGTTTCCTTTCCCAGGGAAAACAGCCAATGTTTATGCTCAGGTTCCTGTGGTCCTGAGTAGGCAGCTGATTGCAAAAAATCCGAACATCGAAGGATGGGCCCCATACAGAAGCTGCCTCCACCTCCTACTTGTGCTGCCCTGACAGTCCCAGAGGAGCCCTACAAACTGACATCAGGAACCTGGACTGGTGAGTTTTCTTTCCCAGGGAAAACAGCCGATGTTTGTGCTCAGGGCCCTGTGGCTCTGAGCCGTCTGCTGATTGCAAAAAATCCGAACATCGAAGGATAAGTCCCATACAGGAGCTGCCTCCACCTCATACTTCTGCTGCCCAGACAGCCCCAGGAGAGCCCTACAAACTGACATCAGGAACCTGGACTGGTGAGTTTTCTTTCCTAGGGAAATCAGCCGATGTTTTTGCCCAGGGCCCTGTGCCCCTTAGCAAGGAGCTGACTTCAAAAAATCCGAATATCGAAGGATGGGCCCCATAGAGAATCTGCCACCACATTATATTTCTGCCGCCCTGACAGTCCCAGAGGAGCCCTACAAACTGACATCAGGAACCTGGACTGGTGAGTTTTCTTTCCTAGGGAAAACAGCCGATGTTTCTGCACACGGTTCTGTGGCCCTGAGCAGGCAGCTGATTGCAAAAAATCCGAACATCCAAGGATGGGCCCCATACAGAAGCTGCCTCCACCTCATACTTGTGCTGCCCTGCCAGTCCCAGAGGAGCCCTACAAACTGACATCAGGAACCTGGACGGGTGAGTTTTCTTTCCCAGGGAAAACAGCCGATGTTTCTGCTCAGGGTCCTGTGGCTCTGAGCAGGCAGCTGATTGCAAAAAATCCGAACATCGAAGGATAAGTCCGATACAGGAGCTGCCTCCACCTCATACTTGTGCTGCCCTGACAGTCCCAGAGGAGCCCTACAAACTGACATCAGGAACCTGGACTGGTGAGTTTTCTTTCCCAGGGAAAACAGCCGAAGTTTATGGTCAGGTTCCTGTGGCCATGAGCAGGCAGCTGATTGCAAAAAATCCGAACATCGAAGGATAAGTCCCATACAGGAGCTGCCCCTACCTCATACTTGTGCTGCCCTGAGAGTCCAAGAGGAGCCCTCTAAACTAACATCAGGAACCGGGGTTGGTGAGTTTTCTTTCCCAGGGAAAACAGCCGATGTTTATGGTCAGGTTCCTGTGGCCCTGAGCAGGCAGGTGATTGCAAAAAATCCGAACATCGAAGGATGGGCCGCGTACAGAAGCTGCCTCCACCTCATACTTGTGCTGCCCTGACAGTCCCAGAGGAGCCCTACAAACTGACATCAGGAACCTGGACTGGTGAGTTTCCTTTCCCAGGGAAAACAGCCAATGTTTATGCTCAGGTTCCTGTGGTCCTGAGTAGGCAGCTGATTGCAAAAAATCCGAACATCGAAGGATGGGCCCCATACAGAAGCTGCCTCCACCTCCTACTTGTGCTGCCCTGACAGTCCCAGAGGAGCCCTACAAACTGACATCAGGAACCTGGACTGGTGAGTTTTCTTTCCCAGGGAAAACAGCCGATGTTTGTGCTCAGGGCCCTGTGGCTCTGAGCCGTCTGCTGATTGCAAAAAATCCGAACATCGAAGGATAAGTCCCATACAGGAGCTGCCTCCACCTCATACTTCTGCTGCCCAGACAGCCCCAGGAGAGCCCTACAAACTGACATCAGGAACCTGGACTGGTGAGTTTTCTTTCCTAGGGAAATCAGCCGATGTTTTTGCCCAGGGCCCTGTGCCCCTTAGCAAGGAGCTGACTTCAAAAAATCCGAATATCGAAGGATGGGCCCCATAGAGAATCTGCCACCACATTATATTTCTGCCGCCCTGACAGTCCCAGAGGAGCCCTACAAACTGACATCAGGAACCTGGACTGGTGAGTTTTCTTTCCTAGGGAAAACAGCCGATGTTTCTGCACACGGTTCTGTGGCCCTGAGCAGGCAGCTGATTGCAAAAAATCCGAACATCCAAGGATGGGCCCCATACAGAAGCTGCCTCCACCTCCTACTTGTGCTGCCCTGACAGTCCCAGAGGAGCCCTACAAACTGACATCAGGAACCTGGACGGGTGAGTTTTCTTTCCCAGGGAAAACAGCCGATGTTTCTGCTCAGGGTCCTGTGGCTCTGAGCAGGCAGCTGATTGCAAAAAATCCGAACATCGAAGGATAAGTCCGATACAGGAGCTGCCTCCACCTCATACTTGTGCTGCCCTGACAGTCCCAGAGGAGCCCTACAAACTGACATCAGGAACCTGGACTGGTGAGTTTTCTTTCCCAGGGAAAACAGCCGAAGTTTATGGTCAGGTTCCTGTGGCCATGAGCAGGCAGCTGATTGCAAAAAATCCGAACATCGAAGGATGGGCCCCAAACAGAAGCTGCCTCCACCTCATACTTGTGCTGCCCTGACAGTCCCAGAGGAGCCCTACAAACTGACATCAGGAACCTGGACTGGTGAGTTTTCTTTCCCAGGGAAAACAGCCGATGTTAATGCTCAGGGCCTAGTGGCTCTGAGCCGGATGCTGACTGCAAAAAATCCGAACATCGAAGGATAAGTCCCATACAGGAGCTGCCCCTACCTCATACTTGTGCTGCCCTGAGAGTCCAAGAGGAGCCCTTTAAACTAACATCAGGAACCGGGGCTGGTGAGTTTTCTTTCCCAGGGAAAACAGCCGATGTATTTGCTTAGGGTCCTGTGGCCCTGAGCAGGCAGGTGATTGCAAAAAATCCGAACATCGAAGGATGGGCCGCGTACAGAAGCTGCCTCCACCTCATACTTGTGCTGCCCTGACAGTCCCAGAGGAGCCCTACAAACTGACATCAGGAACCTGGACTGGTGAGTTTCCTTTCCCAGGGAAAACAGCTGATGTTTATTGCCAAGTTCCTGTAGCCCTGAGCAGGCAGCTGATTGCAAAAAATCCGAACATCCAAGGATGGGCCCCAAACAGAAGCTGCCTCCACCTCATACTTGTGCTGCCCTGACAGTCCCAGAGGAGCCCTACAAACTGACATCAGGAACCTGGACTGGTGAGTTTTCTTTCCCCGGGAAAACAGCCGATGTTTTTGCTCAGGGCCCTGTGTCTCTGAGCCAGCTGCTGATTGCAAAAAATCCGAATATCGAAGGTTAAGTCCCGTACAGGAGCTGCCTCCACCTCCTACTTGTGCTGCCCTGACAGTCCCAGAGGAGCCCTACAAACTGACATCAGGAACCTGGACTGGTGAGGTTTCTTTCCCAGGGAAAACAGCCGATGTTTGTGCCTTGTGACCTGTGGCTCTGAGCCGGCTGCTGATTGCAAAAAATCCGAACATCGAAGGATAAGTCCCAGACCGGAGCTGACTCAACCTCATACTTGTGCAGTTCAGACAGTCCCAGTGGAGCCATACAAACTGACATCAGGAACCGGGGCTGGTGAGTTTTCTTTCCCAGGGAAAACAGCCGATGTTTCTGCTCACGTTTCTAAGGCCCTGAGCAGGCAGCTGATTGTAAAAAATCCGAACATCGTAGGATGGGCCCCATACAGAACCTGCCTCCACCTCATACTTGTGCTGCCCTGACAGTCCCAGAGGAGCCCTACAAACTGACATCAGGAACCTGGACTGGTGAGTTTTCTTTCCCAGGGAAAACAGCCGATGTTTCTGCTCTGGGTCCTTTGGCCCGGAGCACACAGCTGATTGTAAAAAATCCGAACATCGAAGGATGGGCCCCATACAGAATCTGCCTCCACCTCATACTTGTGCTGCCCTGACAGTCCCAGAGGAGCCATACAAACTGACATCAGGAACCTGGACGGCTGAGTCTCCTTTCCCAGGGAAAACAGCCGATGTTTATTGCCAAGTTCCTGTAGCCCTGAGCAGGCAGCGGATTGCAAAAAATCCGAATATCGAAGGATGGGCCCCATAGAGAATCTGCCACCACCTTATATTTCTGCCGCCCTGACAGTCCCAGAGGAGCCCTACAAACTGACATCAGGAACCTGGACTGGTGAGTTTTCTTTCCCAGGGAAAACAGCCGATGTTTCTGCTCAGGGTCCTGTGGCTCTGAGCAGGCAGCTGATTGCAAAAAATCCGAACATCGAAGGATAAGTCCGATACAGGAGCTGCCTCCACCTCATACTTGTGCTGCCCTGACAGTCCCAGAGGAGCCCTACAAACTGACATCAGGAACCTGGACTGGTGAGTTTTCTTTCCCAGGGAAAACAGCCGAAGTTTATGGTCAGGTTCCTGTTGCCCTGAGCAGGCAGCTGATTGCAAAAAATCCGAACATCGAAGGATGGGCCCCAAACAGAAGCTGCCTCCACCTCATACTTGTGCTGCCCTGACAGTCCCAGAGGAGCCCTACAAACTGACATCAGGAACCTGGACTGGTGAGTTTTCTTTCCCAGGGAAAACAGCCTAAGTTTATGGTCAGGTTCCTGTGGCCATGAGCAGGCAGCTGATTGCAAAAAATCCGAACATCGAAGGATAAGTCCCATACAGGAGCTGCCCCTACCTCATACTTTTGCTGCCCTGAGAGTCCAAGAGGAGCCCTCTAAACTAACATCAGGAACCGGGGTTGGTGAGTTTTCTTTCCCAGGGAAAACAGCCGATGTTTATGGTCAGGTTCCTGTGGCCCTGAGCAGGCAGGTGATTGCAAAAAATCCGAACATCGAAGGATGGGCCGCGTACAGAAGCTGCCTCCACCTCATACTTGTGCTGCCCTGACAGTCCCAGAGGAGCCCTACAAACTGACATCAGGAACCTGGACTGGTGAGTTTCCTTTCCCAGGGAAAACAGCCAATGTTTATGCTCAGGTTCCTGTGGTCCTGAGTAGGCAGCTGATTGCAAAAAATCCGAACATCGAAGGATGGGCCCCATACAGAAGCTGCCTCCACCTCCTACTTGTGCTGCCCTGACAGTCCCAGAGGAGCCCTACAAACTGACATCAGGAACCTGGACTGGTGAGTTTTCTTTCCCAGGGAAAACAGCCGATGTTTGTGCTCAGGGCCCTGTGGCTCTGAGCCGTCTGCTGATTGCAAAAAATCCGAACATCGAAGGATAAGTCCCATACAGGAGCTGCCTCCACCTCATACTTCTGCTGCCCAGACAGCCCCAGGAGAGCCCTACAAACTGACATCAGGAACCTGGACTGGTGAGTTTTCTTTCCTAGGGAAATCAGCCGATGTTTTTGCCCAGGGCCCTGTGCCCCTTAGCAAGGAGCTGACTTCAAAAAATCCGAATATCGAAGGATGGGCCCCATAGAGAATCTGCCACCACATTATATTTCTGCCGCCCTGACAGTCCCAGAGGAGCCCTACAAACTGACATCAGGAACCTGGACTGGTGAGTTTTCTTTCCTAGGGAAAACAGCCGATGTTTCTGCACACGGTTCTGTGGCCCTGAGCAGGCAGCTGATTGCAAAAAATCCGAACATCCAAGGATGGGCCCCATACAGAATCTGCCTCCACCTCATACTTGTGCTGCCCTGACAGTCCCAGAGGAGCCATACAAACTGACATCAGGAACCTGGACTGCTGAGTCTCCTTTCCCAGGGAAAACAGCCGATGTTTATTGCCAAGTTCCTGTAGCCCTGAGCAGGCAGCGGATTGCAAAAAATCCGAATATCGAAGGATGGGCCCCATAGAGAATCTGCCACCACCTTATATTTCTGCCGCCCTCACAGTCCCAGAGGAGCCCTACAAACTGACATCAGGAACCTGGACTGGTGAGTTTTCTTTCCCCGGGAAAACAGCCGATGTTTGTGCTCAGGGCCCTGTGTCTCTGAGCCAGCTGCTGATTGCAAAAAATCCGAATATCGAAGGTTAAGTCCCGTACAGGAGCTGCCTCCACCTCCTACTTGTGCTGCCCTGACAGTCCCAGAGGAGCCCTACAAACTGACATCAGGAACCTGGACTGGTGAGGTTTCTTTCCCAGGGAAAACAGCCGATGTTTGTGCCTTGTGACCTGTGGCTCTGAGCCGGCTGCTGATTGCAAAAAATCCGAACATCGAAGGATAAGTCCCAGACCGGAGCTGACTCAACCTCATACTTGTGCAGTTCAGACAGTCCCAGTGGAGCCGTACAAACTGACATCAGGAACCGGGGCTGGTGAGTTTTCTTTCCCAGGGAAAACAGCCGATGTTTCTGCTCACGTTTCTAAGGCCCTGAGCAGGCAGCTGATTGTAAAAAATCCGAACATCGTAGGATGGGCCCCATACAGAACCTGCCTCCACCTCATACTTGTGCTGCCCTGACAGTCCCAGAGGAGCCCTACAAACTGACATCAGGAACCTGGACTGGTGAGTTTTCTTTCCCAGGGAAAACAGCCGATGTTTCTGCTCTGGGTCCTTTGGCCCGGAGCACACAGCTGATTGTAAAAAATCCGAACATCGAAGGATGGGCCCCATACAGAATCTGCCTCCACCTCATACTTGTGCTGCCCTGACAGTCCCAGAGGAGCCATACAAACTGACATCAGGAACCTGGACTGCTGAGTCTCCTTTCCCAGGGAAAACAGCCGATGTTTATTGCCAAGTTCCTGTAGCCCTGAGCAGGCAGCGGATTGCAAAAAATCCGAATATCGAAGGATGGGCCCCATAGAGAATCTGCCACCACCTTATATTTCTGCCGCCCTGACAGTCCCAGAGGAGCCCTACAAACTGACATCAGGAACCTGGACTGGTGAGTTTTCTTTCCCAGGGAAAACAGCCGATGTTTCTGCACACGGTTCTGTGGCCCTGAGCAGGCAGCTGATTGCAAAAAATCCGAACATCGAAGGATGGGCCCCATACAGAAGCTGCCTCCACCTCATACTTCTGCTGCCCTGACAGTCCCAGATGAGCCCTACAAACTGACATCAGGAACCTGGACTGGTGAGTTTTCTTTCCCAGGGAAAACAGCCTATTTTTTTGCTTAGGGCCCTGTGCCCCTTAGCGGGGAGCTGACTGCAAAAAATCTGAACATCGAACGATAGTCCCCATACAGAAGCTGACTCCACCTCATACTTGTTCTGCCCTGACAGTCCCAGGTGAGCCCTACAAACTGACATCAGGAACCTGGACTTGTGAGTTTTCTTGCCCAAGGAAAACAGCCGATGTTTGTGCTCAGGGTCCTGTGGCTCTGAGCAGGCAGCTGATTGCAAAAAATCCGAACATCGAAGGATAAGTCCGATACAGGAGCTGCCTCCACCTCATACTTGTGCTGCCCTGACAGTCCCAGAGGTACCCTACAAACTGACATCAGGAACCTGGACTGGTGAGTTTTCTTTCCCAGGGAAAACAGCCGATGTTTGTGCTCCGTGCCCTGTGGCTCTGAGCCGGATGCTGATTGCAAAAAATCCGAACATCGAAGGATAAGTCCCATACAGGAGCTGCCTCCACCTCATACTTCTGCTGCCCAGACAGCCCCAGGAGAGCCCTACAAACTGACATCAGGAACGTGGACTGGTGAGTTTTCTTTCCCAGGGAAAACAGCCGATGTTAATGCTCAGGGTCCTGTGGTCGTGGGCAGGCACTAGATTGCAAAAAATCCGAATATCGAAGGATGGGCCTTATAGAGAATCTGCCACCACCTTATATTTGTGCTGCTCTGACATTCCCAGAGGAGCCCTACAAACTGACATCGGGAACCTGGACTGGTGAGTTTTCTTTCCCAGGGAAAACAGCCGATGTTTGTGCTCAGGGTCCTGTGGTTCTGAGCAGGCAGGTGATTGGAAAAAATCCGAACATCTAAGGATAAGTCCCATACAGGAGCTGCCTCCACCTCATACTTGTGCTGCCTTGACAGTCCCCGAGGAGCCCTACAAACTGACATCAGGAACCTGGACTGGTGAGTTTTCTTTCCCAGGGAAAACAGCCGATGTTTATGGTCAGGTTCCTGTGGCCCTGAGGAGGCAGCTGATTGCAAAAAATCCGAACATTGAAAGATAGGCCCCAAACAGAAGCTGCCTCCACCTCATACTTGTGCTGCCCTGACAGTCCCAGAGGAGCCCTACAAACTGACATCAGGAACCTGGACGGGTGAGTTTTCTTTCCCCGGGAAAACAGCCGATGTTTGTGCTCAGGGCCCTGTGTCTCTGAGCCAGCTGCTGATTGCAAAAAATCCGAATATCGAAGGTTAAGTCCCGTACAGGAGCTGCCTCCACCTCCTACTTGTGCTGCCCTGACAGTCCCAGAGGAGCCCTACAAACTGACATCAGGAACCTGGACTGGTGAGGTTTCTTTCCCAGGGAAAACAGCCGATGTTTCTGCTCAGGGTCCTGTGGCTCTGAGCAGGCAGCTGATTGCAAAAAATCCGAACATCGAAGGATAAGTCCGATACAGGAGCTGCCTCCACCTCATACTTGTGCTGCCCTGACAGTCCCAGAGGAGCCCTACAAACTGACATCAGGAACCTGGACTGGTGAGTTTTCTTTCCCAGGGAAAACAGCCGAAGTTTATGGTCAGGTTCCTGTGGCCATGAGCAGGCAGCTGATTGCAAAAAATCCGAACATCGAAGGATGGGCCCCAAACAGAAGCTGCCTCCACCTCATACTTGTGCTGCCCTGACAGTCCCAGAGGAGCCCTACAAACTGACATCAGGAACCTGGACTGGTGAGTTTTCTTTCCCAGGGAAAACAGCCGATGTTAATGCTCAGGGCCTAGTGGCTCTGAGCCGGATGCTGACTGCAAAAAATCCGAACATCGAAGGATAAGTCCCATACAGGAGCTGCCCCTACCTCATACTTGTGCTGCCCTGAGAGTCCAAGAGGAGCCCTTTAAACTAACATCAGGAACCTGGACTGGTGAGTTTTCTTTCCCAGGGAAAACAGCCGATGTATTTGCTTAGGGTCCTGTGGCCCTGAGCAGGCAGGTGATTGCAAAAAATCCGAACATCGAAGGATGGGCCGCGTACAGAAGCTGCCTCCACCTCATACTTGTGCTGCCCTGACAGTCCCAGAGGAGCCCTACAAACTGACATCAGGAACCTGGACTGGTGAGTTTCCTTTCCCAGGGAAAACAGCTGATGTTTACTGCCAAGTTCCTGTGGCCCTGAGCAGGCAGCTGATTGCAAAAAATCCGAACATCCAAGGATGGGCCCCAAACAGAAGCTGCCTCCACCTCATACTTGTGCTGCCCTGACAGTCCCAGAGGAGCCCTACAAACTGACATCAGGAACCTGGACTGGTGAGTTTTCTTTCCCCGGGAAAACAGCCGATGTTTGTGCTCAGGGCCCTGTGTCTCTGAGCCAGCTGCTGATTGCAAAAAATCCGAATATCGAAGGTTAAGTCCCGTACAGGAGCTGCCTCCACCTCCTACTTGTGCTGCCCTGACAGTCCCAGAGGAGCCCTACAAACTGACATCAGGAACCTGGACTGGTGAGGTTTCTTTCCCAGGGAAAACAGCCGATGTTTGTGCCTTGTGACCTGTGGCTCTGAGCCGGCTGCTGATTGCAAAAAATCCGAACATCGAAGGTTAAGTCCCAGACCGGAGCTGACTCAACCTCATACTTGTGCAGTTCAGACAGTCCCAGTGGAGCCATACAAACTGACATCAGGAACCGGGGCTGGTGAGTTTTCTTTCCCAGGGAAAACAGCCGATGTTTCTGCTCACGTTTCAAAGGCCCTGAGCAGGCAGCTGATTGTAAAAAATCCGAACATCGTAGGATGGGCCCCATACAGGAGCTGCCTCCACCTCATACTTGTGCTGCCCTGACAGTCCCAGAGGAGCCCTACAAACTGACATCAGGAACCTGGACTGGTGAGTTTTCTTTCCCAGGGAAAACAGCCGATGTTTCTGCTCTGGGTCCTTTGGCCCGGAGCACACAGCTGATTGTAAAAAATCCGAACATCGAAGGATGGGCCCCATACAGAATCTGCCTCCACCTCATACTTGTGCTGCCCTGACAGTCCCAGAGGAGCCATACAAACTGACATCAGGAACCTGGACTGCTGAGTCTCCTTTCCCAGGGAAAACAGCCGATGTTTATTGCCAAGTTCCTGTAGCCCTGAGCAGGCAGCGGATTGCAAAAAATCCGAATATCGAAGGATGGGCCCCATAGAGAATCTGCCACCACCTTATATTTCTGCCGCCCTGACAGTCCCAGAGGAGCCCTACAAACTGACATCAGGAACCTGGACTGGTGAGTTTTCTTTCCCCGGGAAAACAGCCGATGTTTGTGCTCAGGGCCCTGTGTCTCTGAGCCAGCTGCTGATTGCAAAAAATCCGAATATCGAAGGTTAAGTCCCGTACAGGAGCTGCCTCCACCTCCTACTTGTGCTGCCCTGACAGTCCCAGAGGAGCCCTACAAACTGACATCAGGAACCTGGACTGGTGAGGTTTCTTTCCCAGGGAAAACAGCCGATGTTTGTGCCTTGTGACCTGTGGCTCTGAGCCGGCTGCTGATTGCAAAAAATCCGAACATCGAAGGATAAGTCCCAGACCGGAGCTGACTCAACCTCATACTTGTGCAGTTCAGACAGTCCCAGTGGAGCCGTACAAACTGACATCAGGAACCGGGGCTGGTGAGTTTTCTTTCCCAGGGAAAACAGCCGATGTTTCTGCTCACGTTTCTAAGGCCCTGAGCAGGCAGCTGATTGTAAAAAATCCGAACATCGTAGGATGGGCCCCATACAGAACCTGCCTCCACCTCATACTTGTGCTGCCCTGACAGTCCCAGAGGAGCCCTACAAACTGACATCAGGAACCTGGACTGGTGAGTTTTCTTTCCCAGGGAAAACAGCCGATGTTTCTGCTCTGGGTCCTTTGGCCCGGAGCACACAGCTGATTGTAAAAAATCCGAACATCGAAGGATGGGCCCCATACAGAATCTGCCTCCACCTCATACTTGTGCTGCCCTGACAGTCCCAGAGGAGCCATACAAACTGACATCAGGAACCTGGACTGCTGAGTCTCCTTTCCCAGGGAAAACAGCCGATGTTTATTGCCAAGTTCCTGTAGCCCTGAGCAGGCAGCGGATTGCAAAAAATCCGAATATCGAAGGATGGGCCCCATAGAGAATCTGCCACCACCTTATATTTCTGCCGCCCTGACAGTCCCAGAGGAGCCCTACAAACTGACATCAGGAACCTGGACTGGTGAGTTTTCTTTCCCAGGGAAAACAGCCGATGTTTCTGCACACGGTTCTGTGGCCCTGAGCAGGCAGCTGATTGCAAAAAATCCGAACATCGAAGGATGGGCCCCATACAGAAGCTGCCTCCACCTCATACTTCTGCTGCCCTGACAGTCCCAGATGAGCCCTACAAACTGACATCAGGAACCTGGACTGGTGAGTTTTCTTTCCCAGGGAAAACAGCCTATTTTTTTGCTTAGGGCCCTGTGCCCCTTAGCGGGGAGCTGACTGCAAAAAATCTGAACATCGAACGATAGTCCCCATACAGAAGCTGACTCCACCTCATACTTGTTCTGCCCTGACAGTCCCAGGTGAGCCCTACAAACTGACATCAGGAACCTGGACTTGTGAGTTTTCTTGCCCAAGGAAAACAGCCGATGTTTGTGCTCAGGGTCCTGTGGCTCTGAGCAGGCAGCTGATTGCAAAAAATCCGAACATCGAAGGATAAGTCCGATACAGGAGCTGCCTCCACCTCATACTTGTGCTGCCCTGACAGTCCCAGAGGTTCCCTACAAACTGACATCAGGAACCTGGACTGGTGAGTTTTCTTTCCCAGGGAAAACAGCCGATGTTTGTGCTCCGTGCCCTGTGGCTCTGAGCCGGATGCTGATTGCAAAAAATCCGAACATCGAAGGATAAGTCCCATACAGGAGCTGCCTCCACCTCATACTTCTGCTGCCCAGACAGCCCCAGGAGAGCCCTACAAACTGACATCAGGAACGTGGACTGGTGAGTTTTCTTTCCCAGGGAAAACAGCCGATGTTAATGCTCAGGGTCCTGTGGTCGTGGGCAGGCACTAGATTGCAAAAAATCCGAATATCGAAGGATGGGCCCCATAGAGAATCTGCCACCACCTTATATTTGTGCTGCTCTGACATTCCCAGAGGAGCCCTACAAACTGACATCGGGAACCTGGACTGGTGAGTTTTCTTTCCCAGGGAAAACAGCCGATGTTTGTGCTCAGGGTCCTGTGGTTCTGAGCAGGCAGGTGATTGGAAAAAATCCGAACATCTAAGGATAAGTCCCATACAGGAGCTGCCTCCACCTCATACTTGTGCTGCCTTGACAGTCCCCGAGGAGCCCTACAAACTGACATCAGGAACCTGGACTGGTGAGTTTTCTTTCCCAGGGAAAACAGCCGATGTTTATGGTCAGGTTCCTGTGGCCCTGAGGAGGCAGCTGATTGCAAAAAATCCGAACATTGAAAGATAGGCCCCAAACAGAAGCTGCCTTCACATCATACTTGTGCTGCCCTGACAGTCCCAGAGGAGCCCTACAAACTGACATCAGGAACCTGGACTGGTGAGTTTTCTTTCCCAGGGAAAACAGCCGATGTTTCTGCTCAGGGCCCTGTGGCTCTGAGCCGGCTGCTGATTGCAAAAAATCCGGACATCGAAGGATAAGTCCCATACAGGAGCTTCCTCCACCTCATACTTGTGCTTTCCTGACAGTCCCAGAGGAGCCCTACAAACTGACATCAGGAACCTGGACTGGTGAGTTTTCTTTCCCAGGGTAAACAGCCGATGTTTATGGTCAGGTTCCTGTGGCCCTGAGCAGGCAGCTGATTGCAAAAAATCCGAATATCGAAGGATGGGCCCCAAACAGAAGCTGCCTTCACCTCATACTTGTGCTGCCCTGACAGTCCCCGAGGAGCCCTACAAACTGACATCAGGAACCTGGACTGGTGAGTTTTCTTTCATAGGGAAAACAGCTGATGTTTCTGCTCTGGGTCCTTTGGCCCGGAGCCGACAGCTGATTGCAAAAAATCCGAACATCGAAGGATGGGCCCCATACGGAAGCAGCCTCCACCTCATAGTTGTGCTGCCCTGACAGTCCAAGAGGAGCCCTACAAACTGACATCAGGAACCTGGACTGGTGAGTTTTCTTTCCCAGGGAAAACAGCCGATGTTTTTGGTCAGGTTCCTGTGGCCCTGAGCAGGCAGCTGATTGCAAAAAATCCGAACATCGAAGGATAGGCCCCAAACAGAAGCTGCCTTCACATCATACTTGTGCTGCCCTGACAGTCCCCGAGGAGCCCTACAAACTGACATCAGGAACCTGGACTGGTGAGTTTTCTTTCCCAGGGAAAACAGCCGATGTTTCTGCTCAGGTCCCTGTGGCTCTGAGCCGGCTGCTGATTGCAAAAAATCCGGACATTGAAGGATAAGTCCCATACAGGAGCTGCCTCCACCTCCTACTTGTGCTGCCCTGACAGTCCCAGGGGAGCCCTACAAACTGACATCAGGAACCTGGACTGGTGAGTTTTCTTTCCCAGGGAAAACAGCCGATGTTTCTGCACAGGGTCCTCTGGCCCTGAGCAGGCAGCTGATTGAAAAATTAGAACATCGAAGGATGGGCCCAATGCAGTACCTGTCTCCACCTCATACTTGTGCTGCCCTGACAGTCCCGGAGGAGCCCTACAAACTGACATCAGTAACCTGGACTGGTGAGTTTTCTTTCCCAGGGAAAACAGCCGATGTTTGTGCTCCGTGCCCTGTGGCTCTGAGCCGGCTGCTGATTGCAAAAAATCCGAACATCGAAGGATAAGTCCCATACAGGAGCTGCCTCCACCTCCTACTTGTGCTGCCTTGACATTCCCAGAAGAACCCTACAAACTGACATCAGGAACCTGGACTGGTGAGTTTTCTTTCATAGGGAAAACAGCTGATGTTTCTGCCCTGGGTCCTTTGGCCCGGAGCACACAGCTGATTTCAAAAAATCCGAACATCGAAGGATGGGCCCCATACAGAAGCAGCCTCCACATCATACTTGTGCTGCCCTGACAGTACAAGAGGAGCCCTACAAACTGACATCAGGAACCTGGACTGGTGAGTTTTCTTTCCCAGGGAAAACAGCCGATGTTTCTGCTCTGGGTCCTTTGGCCCAGAGGACACAGCTGATTGCAAAAAATCCGAACATCGAAGGATGGGCCCCATACAGAAGCAGCCTCCACGTCATACTTGTGCTGCCCTGACAGTCCAAGAGGAGCCCTACAAACTGACATCAGGAACCTGGACTGGTGAGTTTTCTTTCCCAGGGAAAACAGCCGATGTTTCTGGTCAGGTTCCTGTGGCCCTGAGCAGGCAGCTGATTGCAAAAAATCCGAACATCGAAGGATAGGCCCCAAACAGAAGCTGCCTTCACATCATACTTGTGCTGCCCTGACAGTCCCCGAGGAGCCCTACAAACTGACATCAGGAACCTGGACTGGTGAGTTTTCTTTCCCAGGGAAAACAGCCGATGTTTCTGCTCAGGGCCCTGTGGCTCTGAGCCGGCTGCTGATTGCAAAAAATCCGAACATCGAAGGATGGGCCCCATACAGAAGCAGCCTCCACATCATATTGTGCTGCCCTGACAGTACAAGAGGAGCCCTACAAACTGACATCAGGAACCTGGACTGGTGAGTTTTCTTTCCTAGGGAAAACAGCCGATGTTTTTGCCCAGGGCCCTGTGCACCTTAGCGGGGAGCTGACTTCAAAAAATCCGAATATCGAAGGATGGGCCCCATAGAGAATCTGCCACCACCTTATATTTCTGCCGCCCTGACAGTCCCCGAGGAGCCCTACAAACTGACATCAGGAACCTGGACTGGTGAGTTTTCTTTCCCAGGGAAAACAGCCGATGTTTCTGCACACGGTTCTGTGGCCCTGAGCAGGCAGCTGATTGCAAAAAATCCGAACATCGAAGGATGGGCCCCATACAGAAGCTGCCTCCACCTCATACTTGTGCTGCCCTGACAGTCCCCGAGGAGCCCTACAAACTGACATCAGGAACCTGGACTGGTGAGTTTTCTTTCCCAGGGAAAACAGCCTATTTTTTTGCTTAGGGCCCTGTGCCCCTTAGCGGGGAGCTGACTGCAAAAAATCTGAACATCGAACGATAGTCCCCATACAGAAGCTGACTCCACCTCATACTTGTTCTGCCCTGACAGTCCCAGGTGAGCCCTAAAAACTGACATCAGGAACCTGGACTTGTGAGTTTTCTTGCCCAAGGAAAACAGCCGATGTTTGTGCTCAGGGTCCTGTGGCTCTGAGCAGGCAGCTGATTGCAAAAAATCCGAACATCTAAGGATAAGTCCGATACAGGAGCTGCCTCCACCTCATACTTGTGCTGCCCTGACAGTCCCAGAGGTACCCTACAAACTGACATCAGGAACCTGGACTGGTGAGTTTTCTTTCCCAGGGAAAACAGCCGATATTTGTGCTCCGTGCCCTGTGGCTCTGAGCCGGATGCTGATTGCAAAAAATCCGAACATCGAAGGATAAGTCCCATACAGGAGCTGCCTCCACCTCATACTTCTGCTACCCAGACAGCCCCAGGAGAGCCCTACAAACTGACATCAGGAACGTGGACTGGTGAGTTTTCTTTCCCAGGGAAAACAGCCGATGTTAATGCTCAGGGTCCTGTGGTCGTGGGCAGGCACTAGATTGCAAAAAATCCGAATATCGAAGGATGGGCCCCATAGAGAATCTGCCACCACCTTATATTTGTGCTGCCCTGACATTCCCAGAGGAGCCCTACAAACTGACATCGGGAACCTGGACTGGTGAGTTTTCTTTCCCAGGGAAAACAGCCGATGTTTGTGCTCCGGGTCCTGTGGTTCTGAGCAGGCAGCTGATTGGAAAAAATCCGAACATCGAAGGATAAGTCCCATACAGGAGCTGCCTCCACCTCATACTTATGCTGCCTTGACAGTCCCCGAGGAGCCCTACAAACTGACATCAGGAACCTGGACTGGTGAGTTTTCTTTCCCAGGGAAAACAGCCGATGTTTATGGTCAGGTTCCTGTGGTCCTGAGGAGGCAGCTGATTGCAAAAAATCCGAACATTGAAAGATAGGCCCCAAACAGAAGCTGCCTTCACATCATACTTGTGCTGCCCTGACAGTCCCAGAGGAGCCCTACAAACTGACATCAGGAACCTGGACTGGTGAGTTTTCTTTCCCAGGGAAAACAGCCGATGTTTCTCCTCAGGGCCCTGTGGCTCTGAGCCAGCTGCTGATTGCAAAAAATCCGGACATCGAAGGATAAGTCCCATACAGGAGCTTCCTCCACCTCATACTTGTGCTTTCCTGACAGTCCCAGAGGAGCCCTACAAACTGACATCAGGAACCTGGACTGGTGAGTTTTCTTTCCCAGGGTAAACAGCCGATGTTTATGGTCAGGTTCCTGTGGCCCTGAGCAGGCAGCTGATTGCAAAAAATCCGAATATCGAAGGATGGGCCCCAAACAGAAGCTGCCTTCACCTCATACTTGTGCTGCCCTGACAGTCCCCGAGGAGCCCTACAAACTGACATCAGGAACCTGGACTGGTGAGTTTTCTTTCATAGGGAAAACAGCTGATGTTTCTGCTCTGGGTCCTTTGGCCCGGAGCCGACAGCTGATTGCAAAAAATCCGAACATCGAAGGATGGGCCCCATACGGAAGCAGCCTCCACCTCATAGTTGTGCTGCCCTGACAGTCCAAGAGGAGCCCTACAAACTGACATCAGGAACCTGGACTGGTGAGTTTTCTTTCCCAGGGAAAACAGCCGATGTTTATGGTCAGGTTCCTGTGGCCCTGAGCAGGCAGCTGATTGCAAAAAATCCGAACATCGAAGGATAGGCCCCAAACAGAAGCTGCCTTCACATCATACTTGTGCTGCCCTGACAGTCCCCGAGGAGCCCTACAAACTGACATCAGGAACCTGGACTGGTGAGTTTTCTTTCCCAGGGAAAACAGCCGATGTTTCTGCTCAGGTCCCTGTGGCTCTGAGCCGGCTGCTGATTGCAAAAAATCCGGACATCGAAGGATAAGTCCCATACAGGAGCTGCCTCCACCTCCTACTTGTGCTGCCCTGACAGTCCCAGGGGAGCCCTACAAACTGACATCAGGAACCTGGACTGGTGAGTTTTCTTTCCCAGGGAAAACAGCCGATGTTTCTGCACAGGGTCCTCTGGCCCTGAGCAGGCAGCTGATTGAAAAATTAGAACATCGAAGGATGGGCCCAATGCAGTACCTGTCTCCACCTCATACTTGTGCTGCCCTGACAGTCCCGGAGGAGCCCTACAAACTGACATCAGTAACCTGGACTGGTGAGTTTTCTTTCCCAGGGAAAACAGCCGATGTTTGTGCTCCGTGCCCTGTGGCTCTGAGCCGGCTGCTGATTGCAAAAAATCCGAACATCGAAGGATAAGTCCCATACAGGAGCTGCCTCCACCTCCTACTTGTGCTGCCTTGACATTCCCAGAAGAACCCTACAAACTGACATCAGGAACCTGGACTGGTGAGTTTTCTTTCATAGGGAAAACAGCTGATGTTTCTGCCCTGGGTCCTTTGGCCCGGAGCACACAGCTGATTTCAAAAAATCCGAACATCGAAGGATGGGCCCCATACAGAAGCAGCCTCCACATCATACTTGTGCTGCCCTGACAGTACAAGAGGAGCCCTACAAACTGACATCAGGAACCTGGACTGGTGAGTTTTCTTTCCCAGGGAAAACAGCCGATGTTTCTGCTCTGGGTCCTTTGGCCCAGAGGACACAGCTGATTGCAAAAAATCCGAACATCGAAGGATGGGCCCCATACAGAAGCAGCCTCCACGTCATACTTGTGCTGCCCTGACAGTCCAAGAGGAGCCCTACAAACTGACATCAGGAACCTGGACTGGTGAGTTTTCTTTCCCAGGGAAAACAGCCGATGTTTCTGGTCAGGTTCCTGTGGCCCTGAGCAGGCAGCTGATTGCAAAAATCCGAACATCGAAGGATAGGCCCCAAACAGAAGCTGCCTTCACATCATACTTGTGCTGCCCTGACAGTCCCCGAGGAGCCCTACAAACTGACATCAGGAACCTGGACTGGTGAGTTTTCTTTCCCAGGGAAAACAGCCGATGTTTTTGCTCAGGGCCCTGTGCCCCGAAGCGCGGAGCTGACTGCAAAAAATCCGAATATCGAAGGATGGGCCCCATATAGAATCTGCATCCACCTCATACTTGTGCTGCCCTCACAGTCCCAGGAGAGCCCTACAAACTGACATCAGGAACCTGGACTGGTGAGTTTTCTTTCCTAGGGAAAACAGCCGATGTTTTTGCCCAGGGCCCTGTGCACCTTAGCGGGGAGCTGACTTCAAAAAATCCGAATATCGAAGGATGGGCCCCATAGAGAATCTGCCACCACCTTATATTTCTGCCGCCCTGACAGTCCCAGAGGAGCCCTACAAACTGACATCAGGAACCTGGACTGGTGAGTTTTCTTTCCCAGGGAAAACAGCCGATGTTTCTGCACACGGTTCTGTGGCCCTGAGCAGGCATCTGATTGCAAAAAATCCGAACATCGAAGGATGGGCCCCATACAGAAGCTGCCTCCACCTCATACTTGTGCTGCCCTGACAGTCCCAGAGGAGCCCTACAAACTGACATCAGGAACCTGGACTGGTCAGTTTTCTTTCCCAGGGAAAACAGCCGATGTTTCTGCTCAGGGTCCTGTGGCCCTGGGCAGGCAGCTGATTGCAAAAAATCCGAACATCGAAGGATGGGCCCCATAGAGAATCTGCCACCACCTTATATTTGTGCTGCCCTGACAGTCCCAGAGGAGCCCTACAAACTGACATCAGGAACCTGGACTGGTGAGTTTTCTTTCCCAGGGAAAACAGCCGATGTTTGTGCTCAGGGTCCAGTGGCTCTGAGCAGGCAGCTTATTGCAAAAAATCCGAACATCGAAGGATGGGCCCCATACAGAAGCAGCCTCCACCTCATACTTGTGCTTTCCTGCCAGTCCCAGAGGAGCCCTACAAACTGACATCAGGAACCTGGACTGGTGAGTTTTCTTTCCCAGGGAAAACAGCCGATGTTTATGCTCAGGGTCCTGTGGTACTGGGCAGGCAGGTGATTGCAAAAAATCCGAACATCGAAGGATGGGCCCCAAACAGAAGCTGCCTTCACCTCATACTTGTGCTGCCCTGACAGTCCCCGAGGAGCCCTACAAACTGACATCAGGAACCTGGACTGGTGAGTTTTCTTTCATAGGGAAAACAGCCGATGTTTCTGCTCTGGGTCCTTTGGCCCGGAGCACACAGCTGATTGCAAAAAATCCGAACATCGAAGGATGGGCCCCATACAGAAGCAGCCTCCACCTCATACTTATGCTGCCCTGACAGTCCCAGAGGAGCCCTACAAACTGACATCAGGAACCTGGACTGGTGAGTTTTCTTTCCCTGGGAAAACAGTCTAATTTTTTGCTTAGGGCCCTGTGCCCATTAGCGGGGAGCTGACTGCAAAAAATCTGCACATCGAACGATAGTCCCAATACAGAAGCTGCCTCCACCTCATACTTGTTCTTCCCTGACAGTCCCAGGGGAGCCCTTCAAACTGACATCAGGAACCTGCACTTGTGAGTTTTCTTGCCCAGGGAAAACAGCCGATGTTTGTGCTCAGGGTCCTGTTGCTCTGAGCAGGCAGCTGATTGCAAAAAATCCGAACATCGAAGGATAAGTCCGATACAGGAGCTGCCTCCACCTCATACTTGTGCTGCCCTGACAGTCCCAGAGGAGCCCTACAAACTGACATCAGGAACCTGGACTGGTGAGTTTTCTTTCCCAGGGAAAACAGCCGAAGTTTATGGTCAGGTTCCTGTGGCCCTGAGCAGGCAGCTGATTGCAAAAAATCCGAACATCGAAGGATGGGCCCCAAACAGAAGCTGCCTTCACCTCATACTTGTGCTGCCCTCACAGTCCCGGAGGAGCCCTACAAACTGACATCAGTAACCTGGACTGGTGAGTTTTCTTTCCCAGGGAAAACAGCCGATGTTTGTGCTCAGGGCCCTGTGGCTCTCAGCCGGCTGCTGATTCCAAAAAATCCGAACATCGAAGGATAAGTCCCATACAGGAGCTGCCTCCACCTCATACTTGTGCTGCCCTGACAGTCCCAGAGGAGCCCTAAAAAATGACATCAGGAACCTGGACTGGTGAGTTTTCTTTCCCAGGGAAAACAGCCGAAGTTTATGGTCAGGTTCCTGTGGCCCTGAGCAGGCAGCTGATTGCAAAAAATCCGAACATCGAAGGATGGGCCCCAAACAGAAGCTGCCTTCACCTCATACTTGTGCTGCCCTCACAGTCCCGGAGGAGCCCTACAAACTGACATCAGTAACCTGGACTGGTGAGTTTTCTTTCCCAGGGAAAACAGCCGATGTTTGTGCTCAGGGCCCTGTGGCTCTGAGCCGGCTGCTGATTCCAAAAATCCGAACATCGAAGGATAAGTCCCATACAGGAGCTGCCTCCACCTCATACTTGTGCTGCCCTGACAGTCCCAGAGGAGCCCTCCAAACTGACATCAGGAACCTGGACTGGTGAGTTTTCTTTCCCTGGGAAAACAGCCTATTTTTTTGCTTAGGGCCCTGTGCCCCTTAGCGGGGAGCTGACTGCAAAAAATCTGAACATCGAACGATAGTCCCAATACAGAAGCTGACTCCACCTCATACTTGTTCTTCCCTGACAGTCCCAGGGGAGCCCTTCAAACTGACATCAGGAACCTGCACTTGTGAGTTTTCTTGCCCAGGGAAAACAGCCGATGTTTGTGCTCAGGGTCCTGTGGCTCTGAGCAGGCAGCTGATTGCAAAAAATCCGAACATCGAAGGATAAGTCCGATACAGGAGCTGCCTCCACCTCATACTTGTGCTGCCCTGACAGTCCCAGTGGAGCCCTACAAACTGACATCAGGAACCTGGACTGGTGAGTTTTCTTTCCCAGGGAAAACAGCCGAAGTTTATGGTCAGGTTCCTGTGGCCCTGAGCAGGCAGCTGATTGCAAAAAATCCGAACATCGAAGGATGGGCCCCAAACAGAAGCTGCCTTCACCTCATACTTGTGCTGCCCTGACAGTCCCGGAGGAGCCCTACAAACTGACATCAGTAACCTGGACTGGTGAGTTTTCTTTCCCAGGGAAAACAGCCGATGTTTCTGCACACGGTTCTGTGGCTCTGAGCCGGCTGCTGATTGCAAATAATCCGGACATCGAAGGATAAGTCCCATACAGGATCTGCCTCCACCTCATACTTGTGCTGCCTTGACAGTCCCAGAAGAACCCTGCAAACTGACATCAGGAACCTGGACTGGTGAGTTTTCTTTCATAGGGAAAACAGCCGATGTTTCTGCCCTGGGTCCTTTGGCCCGGAGCACACAGCTGATTTCAAAAAATCCGAACATCGAAGGATGGGCCCCATACAGAAGCAGCCTCCACCTCATACTTATGCTGCCCTGACAGTCCCAGAGGAGCCCTACAAACTGACATCAGGAACCTGGACTGGTGAGTTTTCTTTCCCTGGGAAAACAGTCTATTTTTTTGCTTAGGGCCCTGTGCCCATTAGCGGGGAGCTGACTGCAAAAAATCTGAACATCGAACGATAGTCCCAATACAGAAGCTGACTCCACCTCATACTTGTTCTTCCCTGACAGTCCCAGGGGAGCCCTTCAAACTGACATCAGGAACCTGCACTTGTGAGTTTTCTTGCCCAGGGAAAACAGCCGATGTTTGTGCTCAGGGTCCTGTTGCTCTGAGCAGGCAGCTGATTGCAAAAAATCCGAACATCGAAGGATAAGTCCGATACAGGAGCTGCCTCCACCTCATACTTGTGCTGCCCTGACAGTCCCAGAGGAGCCCTACAAACTGACATCAGGAACCTGGACTGGTGAGTTTTCTTTCCCAGGGAAAACAGCCGAAGTTTATGGTCAGGTTCCTGTGGCCCTGAGCAGGCAGCTGATTGCAAAAAATCCGAACATCGAAGGATGGGCCCCAAACAGAAGCTGCCTTCACCTCATACTTGTGCTGCCCTCACAGTCCCGGAGGAGCCCTACAAACTGACATCAGTAACCTGGACTGGTGAGTTTTCTTTCCCAGGGAAAACAGCCGATGTTTGTGCTCAGGGCCCTGTGGCTCTCAGCCGGCTGCTGATTCCAAAAAATCCGAACATCGAAGGATAAGTCCCATACAGGAGCTGCCTCCACCTCATACTTGTGCTGCCCTGACAGTCCCAGAGGAGCCCTAAAAAATGACATCAGGAACCTGGACTGGTGAGTTTTCTTTCCCAGGGAAAACAGCCGAAGTTTATGGTCAGGTTCCTGTGGCCCTGAGCAGGCAGCTGATTGCAAAAAATCCGAACATCGAAGGATGGGCCCCAAACAGAAGCTGCCTTCACCTCATACTTGTGCTGCCCTCACAGTCCCGGAGGAGCCCTACAAACTGACATCAGTAACCTGGACTGGTGAGTTTTCTTTCCCAGGGAAAACAGCCGATGTTTGTGCTCAGGGCCCTGTGGCTCTGAGCCGGCTGCTGATTCCAAAAATCCGAACATCGAAGGATAAGTCCCATACAGGAGCTGCCTCCACCTCATACTTGTGCTGCCCTGACAGTCCCAGAGGAGCCCTCCAAACTGACATCAGGAACCTGGACTGGTGAGTTTTCTTTCCCTGGGAAAACAGCCTATTTTTTTGCTTAGGGCCCTGTGCCCCTTAGCGGGGAGCTGACTGCAAAAAATCTGAACATCGAACGATAGTCCCAATACAGAAGCTGACTCCACCTCATACTTGTTCTTCCCTGACAGTCCCAGGGGAGCCCTTCAAACTGACATCAGGAACCTGCACTTGTGAGTTTTCTTGCCCAGGGAAAACAGCCGATGTTTGTGCTCAGGGTCCTGTGGCTCTGAGCAGGCAGCTGATTGCAAAAAATCCGAACATCGAAGGATAAGTCCGATACAGGAGCTGCCTCCACCTCATACTTTTGCTGCCCTGACAGTCCCAGTGGAGCCCTACAAACTGACATCAGGAACCTGGACTGGTGAGTTTTCTTTCCCAGGGAAAACAGCCGAAGTTTATGGTCAGGTTCCTGTGGCCCTGAGCAGGCAGCTGATTGCAAAAAATCCGAACATCGAAGGATGGGCCCCAAACAGAAGCTGCCTTCACCTCATACTTGTGCTGCCCTCACAGTCCCGGAGGAGCCCTAAAAACTGACATCAGTAACCTGGACTGGTGAGTTTTCTTTCCCAGGGAAAACAGCCGATGTTTCTGCACACGGTTCTGTGGCTCTGAGCCGGCTGCTGATTGCAAATAATCCGGACATCGAAGGATAAGTCCCATACAGGATCTGCCTCCACCTCATACTTGTGCTGCCTTGACAGTCCCAGAAGAACCCTGCAAACTGACATCAGGAACCTGGACTGGTGAGTTTTCTTTCATAGGGAAAACAGCCGATGTTTCTGCCCTGGGTCCTTTGGCCCGGAGCACACAGCTGATTTCAAAAAATCCGAACATCGAAGGATGGGCCCCATACAGAAGCAGCCTCCACATCATACTTGTGCTGCCCTGACAGTACAAGAGGAGCCCTACAAACTGACATCAGGAACCTGGACTGGTGAGTTTTCTTTCCCAGGAAAAACAGCCGATGTTTTTGCTCAGGGTCCTCTGCCCCGAAGCGCGGAGCTGACTGCAAAAAATCCGAATATCGAAGGATGGGCCCCATATAGAATCTGCATCCACCTCATACTTGTGCTGCCCTCACAGTCCCAGGAGAGCCCTACAAACTGACATCAGGAACCTGGACTGGTGAGTTTTCTTTCCCAGGGAAAACAGCCGATGTTTCTGCACACGGTTCTGTGGCCCTGAGCAGGCAGCTGATTGCAAAAAATCCGAACATCGAAGGATGGGCCCCATACAGAAGCTGCCTCCACCTCATACTTGTGCTGCCCTGACAGTCCCAGAGGAGCCCTACAAACTGACATCAGGAACCTGGACTGGTCAGTTTTCTTTCCCAGGGAAAACAGCCGATGTTTATGCTCAGGGTCCTGTGGCCCTGGGCAGGCAGCTGATTGCAAAAAATCCGAACATCGAAGGATGGGCCCCATAGAGAATCTGCCACCACCTTATATTTGTGCTGCCCTGACAGTCCCAGAGGAGCCCTACAAACTGACATCAGGAACCTGGACTGGTGAGTTTTCTTGCCCAGGGAAAACAGCCGAATTTTGTGCTCAGGGTCCTGTGGCTCTGAGCAGGCAGCTGATTGCAAAAAATCCGAACATCGAAGGATAAGTCCGATACAGGAGCTGCCTCCACCTCATACTTGTGCTGCCCTGACAGTCCCAGAGGAGCCCTACAAACTGACATCAGGAACCTGGACTGGTGAGTTTTCTTTCCCAGGGAAAACAGGCGAAGTTTATGGTCAGGTTCCTGTGGCCCTGAGCAGGCAGCTGATTGCAAAAAATCCGAACATCGAAGGATGGGCCCCAAACAGAAGCTGCCTTCACCTCATACTTGTGCTGCCCTGACAGTCCCGGAGGAGCCCTACAAACTGACATCAGGAACCTGGACTGGTGAGTTTTCTTTCCCAGGGAAAACAGCCGAAGTTTATGGTCAGGTTCCTGTGGCCCTGAGCAGGCAGCTGATTGCAAAAAATCCGAACATCGAAGGATGGGCCCCAAACAGAAGCTGCCTTCACCTCATACTTGTGCTGCCCTGACAGTCCCGGAGGAGCCCTACAAACTGACATCAGTAACCTGGACTGGTGAGTTTTCTTTCCCAGGGAAAACAGCCGATGTTTGTGCTCAGGGCCCTGTGGCTCTGAGCCGGCTGCTGATTCCAAAAAATCCGAACATCGAAGGATAAGTCCCATACAGGAGCTGCCTCCACCTCATACTTGTGCTGCCCTGACAGTCCCAGAGGAGCCCTAAAAAATGACATCAGGAACCTGGACTGGTGAGTTTTCTTTCCCAGGGAAAACAGCCGATGTTTCTGCTCAGGGTCCTGTGGCCCTGGGCAGGCAGCTGATTGCAAAAAATCCGAACATCGAAGGATGGGCCCCATACAGAAGCTGCCTCCACCTCGTACTTTTGCTGCCCTGACAGTCCCAGAGGAGCCCTACAAACTGACATCAGGAACCTGGACTGGTCAGTTTTCTTTCCCAGGGAAAACAGCCGATGTTTCTGCACACGGTTCTGTGGCCCTGAGCAGGCAGCTGATTGCAAAAAATCCGAACATCGAAGGATAGGCCCCAAACAGAAGCTGCCTTCACCTCATACTTGTGCTGCCCTGACAGTCCCCGAGGAGCCCTACAAACTGACATCAGGAACCTGGACTGGTGAGTTTTCTTTCCCAGGGAAAACAGCCGATGTTTGTGCTCAGGGTCCTGTGGCTCTGAGCAGGCAGCTTATTGCAAAAAATCCGAACATCGAAGGATAAGTCCCATACAGGAGCTGCCTCCACCTCATACTTGTGCTGCCTTGACAGTCCCAGAAGAACCCTACAAACTGACATCAGGAACCTGGACTGGTGAGTTTTCTTTCCCAGGGAAAACAGCCGATGTTTTTGCTCAGGGCCCTGTGCCCCGAAGCGCGGTCTGATTGCAAAAAATCCGAATATCGAAGGATGGGCCCCATATAGAATCTGCATCCACCTCATACTTGTGCTGCCCTCACAGTCCCAGGAGAGCCCTACAAACTGACATCAGGAACCTGGACTGGTGAGTTTTCTTTCCTAGGGAAAACAGCCGATGTTTTTGCCCAGGGCCCTGTGCCCCTTAGCGGGGAGCTGACTTCAAAAAATCCGAATATCGAAGGATGGGCCCCATAGAGAATCTGCACCACCTTATATTTCTGCCGCCCTGACAGTCCCAGAGGAGCCCTACAAACTGACATCAGGAACCTGGACTGGTGAGTTTTCTTTCCCAGGGAAAACAGCCGATGTTTCTGCACACGGTTCTGTGGCCCTGAGCAGGCAGCTGATTGCAAAAAATCCGAACATCGAAGGATGGGCCCCATACAGAAGCTGCCTCCACCTCATACTTGTGCTGCCCTGACAGTCCCAGAGGAGCCCTACAAACTGACATCAGGAACCTGGACTGGTCAGTTTTCTTTCCCAGGGAAAACAGCCGATGTTTATGCTCAGGGTCCTGTGGCCCTGGGCAGGCAGCTGATTGCAAAAAATCCGAATATCGAAGGATGGGCCCCATAGAGAAGCAGCCTCCACCTCATACTTGTGCTTTCCTGCCAGTCCCAGAGGAGCCCTACAAACTGACATCAGGAACCTGGACTGGTGAGTTTTCTTTCCCAGGGAAAACAGCCGATGTTTGTGCTCAGGGTCCTGTGGCTCTGAGCAGGCAGCTTATTGCAAAAAATCCGAACATCGAAGGATGGGCCCCATACAGAAGCAGCCTCCACCTCATACTTGTGCTGCCCTGACAGTCCCAGAGGAGCCCTACAAACTGACATCAGGAACCTGGACTGGTGAGTTTTCCTTCCCAGGGAAAACAGCCGCTGTTAATGCTCAGGGTCCTGTGGTCCTGGGCAGGCAGGTGATTGCAAAAAATCCGAACATCGAAGGATGGGCCCCAAACAGAAGCTGCCTTCACCTCATACTTGTGCTGCCCTGACAGTCCCCGAGGAGCCCTACAAACTGACATCAGGAACCTGGACTGGTGAGTTTTCTTTCATAGGGAAAACAGCCGATGTTTCTGCTCAGGGTCCTGTGGCCCTGGGCAGGCAGCTGATTGCAAAAAATCCGAACATCGAAGGATGGGCCCCATAGAGAATCTGCCTCCACCTCGTACTTTTCCTGCCCTGACAGTCCCAGAGGGGCCCTACAAACTGACATCAGGAACCTGGACTGGTGAGTTTTCTTTCCCTAGGGAAAACAGCCGATGTTTCTGCACACGGTTCTGTGGCCCTGAGCAGGCAGCTGATTGCAAAAAATCTGAACATCGAAGGATAAGTCCCATACAGGAGCTGCCTCCACCTCATACTTCTGCTGCCCAGACAGTCCCAGGAGAGCCCTACAAACTGACATCAGGAACGTGGACTGGTGAGTTTTCTTCCCTGGGAAAACAGCCGATGTTTATGCTCAGGGTCCTGTGGTCCTGGGCAGGCACTAGATTGCAAAAAATCCGAACATCAAAGGATGGGCCCCATAGAGAATCTGCCACCACCTTATATTTGTGCTGCCCTGACAGTCCCAGAGGAGCCCTACAAACTGACATCAGGAACCTGGACTGGTGAGTTTTCTTTCCCAGGGAAAACATCCGATGTTTGTGCTCAGGGTCCTGTGGCCCTGAGCAGGCAGCTTATTGCAAAAAATCCGAACATCGAAGGATGGGCCCCATACAGAAGCAGCCTCAACCTCATACTTGTGCTTTCCTGCCAGTCCCAGAGGAGCCCTACAAACTGACATCAGGAACCTGGACTGGTGAGTTTTCTTTCCCAGGGAAAACAGCCGATGTTTCTGCTCAGGGTCCTGTGGCCCTGGGCAGGCAGCTGATTGCAAAAATTCCGAACATCGAAGGATGGGCCCCATAGAGAATCTGCCTCGACCTCGTACTTTTGCTGCCCTGACAGTCCCAGAGGAGCCCTACAAACTGACATCAGGAACCTGGACTGGTGAGTTTTCTTTCCCAGGGAAAACAGCCGATGTTTCTGCACACGGTTCTGTGGCCCTGAGCAGGCAGCTGATGGCAAAAAATCCGAACATCGAAGGATGGGCCCCATACAGAAGCTGCCTCCACCTCATACTTGTGCTGCCCTGACAGTCCCAGAGGAGCCCTACAAACTGACATCAGGAACCTGGACTGGTGAGTTTTCTTTCCCTGGGAAAACAGTCTATTTTTTTGCTTAGGGCCCTGTGCCCCTTAGCGGGGAGCTGACTGCAAAAAATCTGAACATCGAACGATAGTCCCAATACAGAAGCTGACTCCACCTCATACTTGTTCTTCCCTGACAGTCCCAGGGGAGCCCTTCAAACTGACATCAGGAACCTGGACTTGTGAGTTTTCTTGCCCAGGGAAAACAGCCGATGTTTGTGCTCAGGGTCCTGTGGCTCTGAGCAGGCAGCTGATTGCAAAAAATCCGAACATCGAAGGATAAGTCCGATACAGGAGCTGCCTCCACCTCATACTTGTGCTGCCCTGACAGTCCCAGAGGAGCCCTACAAACTGACATCAGGAACCTGGACTGGTGAGTTTTCTTTCCCAGGGAAAACAGCCGAAGTTTATGGTCAGGTTCCTGTGGCCCTGAGCAGGCAGCTGATTGCAAAAAATCCGAACATCGAAGGATGGGCCCCAAACAGAAGCTGCCTTCACCTCATACTTGTGCTGCCCTGACAGTCCCGGAGGAGCCCTACAAACTGACATCAGTAACCTGGACTGGTGAGTTTTCTTTCCCAGGGAAAACAGCCGATGTTTGTGCTCAGGGCCCTGTGGCTCTGAGCCGGCTGCTGATTCCAAAAAATCCGAACATCGAAGGATAAGTCCCATACAGGAGCTGCCTCCACCTCATACTTGTGCTGCCCTGACAGTCCCAGAGGAGCCCTAAAAAATGACATCAGGAACCTGGACTGGTGAGTTTTCTTTCCCAGGGAAAACAGCCGATGTTTCTGCTCAGGGTCCTGTGGCCCTGGGCAGGCAGCTGATTGCAAAAAATCCGAACATCGAAGGATGGGCCCCATAGAGAATCTGCCACCACCTTATATTTGTGCTGCCCTGACAGTCCCAGAGGAGCCCTACAAACTGACATCAGGAACCTGGACTGGTGAGTTTTCTTTCCCAGGGAAAACAGCCGATGTTTGTGCTCAGGGTCCTGTGGCTCTGAGCAGGCAGCTTATTGCAAAAAATCCGAACATCGAAGGATGGGCCCCATACAGAAGCAGCCTCCACCTCATACTTGTGCTTTCCTGCCAGTCCCAGAGGAGCCCTACAAACTGACATCAGGAACCTGGACTGGTGAGTTTTCTTTCCCAGGGAAAACAGCCGATGTTTCTGCTCAGGGTCCTGTGGCCCTGAGCAGGCAGGTGATTGCAAAAAATCCGAACATCGAAGGATGGGCCCCAAACAGAAGCTGCCTTCACCTCATACTTGTGCTGCCCTGACAGTCCCCGAGGAGCCCTTCAAACTGACATCAGGAACCTGGACTGGTGAGTTTTCTTTCATAGGGAAAACAGCCGATGTTTCTGCTCTGGGTCCTTTGGCCCGGAGCACACAGCTGATTGCAAAAAATCCGAACATCGAAGGATGGGCCCCATACAGAAGCAGCCTCCACCTCATACTTATGCTGCCCTGACAGTCCCCGAGGAGCCCTACAAACTGACATCAGGAACCTGGACTGGTGAGTTTTCTTTCCCAGGGAAAACAGCCGATGTTTCTGCTCAGGGTCCTGTGGCCCTGGGCAGGCAGCTGATTGCAAAAAATCCGAACATCGAAGGATGGGCCCCATAGAGAATCTGCCTCCACCTCGTACTTTTCCTGCCCTGACAGTCCCAGAGGGGCCCTACAAACTGACATCAGGAACCTGGACTGGTGAGTTTTCTTCCCTAGGGAAAACAGCCGATGTTTCTGCACACGGTTCTGTGGCCCTGAGCAGGCAGCTGATTGCAAAAAATCTGAACATCGAAGGATAAGTCCCATACAGGAGCTGCCTCCACCTCATACTTCTGCTGCCCAGACAGTCCCAGGAGAGCCCTACAAACTGACATCAGGAACGTGGACTGGTGAGTTTTCTTTCCCTGGGAAAACAGCCGATGTTTATGCTCAGGGTCCTGTGGTCCTGGGCAGGCACTAGATTGCAAAAAATCCGAACATCAAAGGATGGGCCCCATAGAGAATCTGCCACCACCTTATATTTGTGCTGCCCTGACAGTCCCAGAGGAGCCCTACAAACTGATATCAGGAACCTGGACTGGTGAGTTTTCTTTCATAGGGAAAAAAGCCGATGTTTCTGCTCTGGGTCCTTTGGCCCGGAGCACACAGCTGATTGCGAAAAATCCGAACATCGAAGGATGGGCCCCATAGAGAATCTGCCTCCACCTCGTACTTTTGCTGCCCTGACAGTCCCAGAGGAGCCCTACAAACTGACATCAGGAACCTGGACTGGTGAGTTTTCTTTCCCAGGGAAAACAGCCGATGTTTCTGCACACGGTTCTGTGGCCCTGAGCAGGCAGCTGATGGCAAAAAATCCGAACATCGAAGGATGGGCCCCATACAGAAGCTGCCTCCACCTCATACTTGTGCTGCCCTGACAGTCCCAGAGGAGCCCTACAAACTGACATCAGGAACCTGGACTGGTGAGTTTTCTTTCCCTGGGAAAACAGTCTATTTTTTTGCTTAGGGCCCTGTGCCCCTTAGCGGGGAGCTGACTGCAAAAAATCTGAACATCGAACGATAGTCCCAATACAGAAGCTGACTCCACCTCATACTTGTTCTTCCCTGACAGTCCCAGGGGAGCCCTTCAAACTGACATCAGGAACCTGGACTTGTGAGTTTTCTTGCCCAGGGAAAACAGCCGATGTTTGTGCTCAGGGTCCTGTGGCTCTGAGCAGGCAGCTGATTGCAAAAAATCCGAACATCGAAGGATAAGTCCGATACAGGAGCTGCCTCCACCTCATACTTGTGCTGCCCTGACAGTCCCAGAGGAGCCCTACAAACTGACATCAGGAACCTGGACTGGTGAGTTTTCTTTCCCAGGGAAAACAGCCGAAGTTTATGGTCAGGTTCCTGTGGCCCTGAGCAGGCAGCTGATTGCAAAAAATCCGAACATCGAAGGATGGGCCCCAAACAGAAGCTGCCTTCACCTCATACTTGTGCTGCCCTGACAGTCCCGGAGGAGCCCTACAAACTGACATCAGTAACCTGGACTGGTGAGTTTTCTTTCCCAGGGAAAACAGCCGATGTTTGTGCTCAGGGCCCTGTGGCTCTGAGCCGGCTGCTGATTCCAAAAAATCCGAACATCGAAGGATAAGTCCCATACAGGAGCTGCCTCCACCTCATACTTGTGCTGCCCTGACAGTCCCAGAGGAGCCCTAAAAAATGACATCAGGAACCTGGACTGGTGAGTTTTCTTTCCCAGGGAAAACAGCCGATGTTTCTGCTCAGGGTCCTGTGGCCCTGGGCAGGCAGCTGATTGCAAAAAATCCGAACATCGAAGGATGGGCCCCATAGAGAATCTGCCACCACCTTATATTTGTGCTGCCCTGACAGTCCCAGAGGAGCCCTACAAACTGACATCAGGAACCTGGACTGGTGAGTTTTCTTTCCCAGGGAAAACAGCCGATGTTTGTGCTCAGGGTCCTGTGGCTCTGAGCAGGCAGCTTATTGCAAAAAATCCGAACATCGAAGGATGGGCCCCATACAGAAGCAGCCTCCACCTCATACTTGTGCTTTCCTGCCAGTCCCAGAGGAGCCCTACAAACTGACATCAGGAACCTGGACTGGTGAGTTTTCTTTCCCAGGGAAAACAGCCGATGTTTCTGCTCAGGGTCCTGTGGCCCTGAGCAGGCAGGTGATTGCAAAAAATCCGAACATCGAAGGATGGGCCCCAAACAGAAGCTGCCTTCACCTCATACTTGTGCTGCCCTGACAGTCCCCGAGGAGCCCTTCAAACTGACATCAGGAACCTGGACTGGTGAGTTTTCTTTCATAGGGAAAACAGCCGATGTTTCTGCTCTGGGTCCTTTGGCCCGGAGCACACAGCTGATTGCAAAAAATCCGAACATCGAAGGATGGGCCCCATACAGAAGCAGCCTCCACCTCATACTTATGCTGCCCTGACAGTCCCCGAGGAGCCCTACAAACTGACATCAGGAACCTGGACTGGTGAGTTTTCTTTCCCAGGGAAAACAGCCGATGTTTCTGCTCAGGGTCCTGTGGCCCTGGGCAGGCAGCTGATTGCAAAAAATCCGAACATCGAAGGATGGGCCCCATAGAGAATCTGCCTCCACCTCGTACTTTTCCTGCCCTGACAGTCCCAGAGGGGCCCTACAAACTGACATCAGGAACCTGGACTGGTGAGTTTTCTTCCCTAGGGAAAACAGCCGATGTTTCTGCACACGGTTCTGTGGCCCTGAGCAGGCAGCTGATTGCAAAAAATCTGAACATCGAAGGATAAGTCCCATACAGGAGCTGCCTCCACCTCATACTTCTGCTGCCCAGACAGTCCCAGGAGAGCCCTACAAACTGACATCAGGAACGTGGACTGGTGAGTTTTCTTCCCTGGGAAAACAGCCGATGTTTATGCTCAGGGTCCTGTGGTCCTGGGCAGGCACTAGATTGCAAAAAATCCGAACATCAAAGGATGGGCCCCATAGAGAATCTGCCACCACCTTATATTTGTGCTGCCCTGACAGTCCCAGAGGAGCCCTACAAACTGATATCAGGAACCTGGACTGGTGAGTTTTCTTTCATAGGGAAAAAAGCCGATGTTTCTGCTCTGGGTCCTTTGGCCCGGAGCACACAGCTGATTGCGAAAAATCCGAACATCGAAGGATGGGCCCCATAGAGAATCTGCCTCCACCTCGTACTTTTGCTGCCCTGACAGTCCCAGAGGAGCCCTACAAACTGACATCAGGAACCTGGACTGGTGAGTTTTCTTTCCCAGGGAAAACAGCCGATGTTTCTGCACACGGTTCTGTGGCCCTGAGCAGGCAGCTGATTGCAAAAAATCCGAACATCGAAGGATGGGCCCCATACAGAAGCTGCCTCCACCTCATACTTGTGCTGCCCTGACAGTCCCAGAGGAGCCCTACAAACTGACATCAGGAACCTGGACGGGTGAGTTTTCTTTCCCTTGGAAAACAGCCTATTTTTTTGCTTAGGGCCTTGTGCCCCTTAGCGGGGAGCTGACTGCAAAAAATCTGAACCTCGAACGACAGTCCCAATACAGAAGCTGACTCCACCTCATACTTGTTCTTCCCTGACAGTCCCAGGGGAGCCCTTCAAACTGACATCAGGAACCTGGACTTGTGAGTTTTCTTGCCCAGGGAAAACAGCCGATGTTTATGCTCAGGGTCCTGTGGCCCTGGGCAGGCACTAGATTTCAAAAAATCCGAACATCGAAGGATGGGCCCCATAGAGAATCTGCCACCACCTTATATTTTTGCTGCCATGACAGTCCCAGAGGAGCCCTACAAACTGACATCAGGAACCTGGACTGGTGAGTTTTCTTTCCCAGGGAAAACAGCCGATGTTTGTGCTCAGGGTCCTGTGGCTCTGAGCAGGCAGCTTATTGCAAAAAATCCGAACATCGAAGGATGGGCCCCATACAGAAGCAGCCTCCACCTCATACTTGTGCTGCCCTGACAGTCACGGAGGAGCCCTACAAACTGACATCAGTAACCTGGACTGGTGAGTTTTCTTTCCCAGGGAAAACAGCCGATGTTTGTGCTCCGTGCCCTGTGGCTCTGAGCCGGCTGCTGATTGCAAAAAATCCGAACATCGAAGGATAAGTCCCATACAGGAGCTGCCTCCACCTCCTATTTGTGCTGCCCAGACAGTCCCAGGGGAGCTCTACAAACTGACATCAGGAACCTGGACTGGTGAGTTTTCTTTCCCAGGGAAAACAGCCGATGTTTGTGCTCAGGGCCCTGTGGCTCTGAGCCAGCTGCTGATTGCAAAAAATCCGAACATCGAAGGATGGGCCCCAAACAGAAGCTGCCTTCACCTCATACTTGTGCTGTCCTGACAGTCCAAGAGGAGCCCTACAAACTGACATCAGGAACCTGGAGTGGTGAGTTTTTTTTCATAGGGAAAACAGCCGATGTTTCTGCTCTGGGTCCATTGGCCCGGAGCACACAGCTGATTGCAAAAAATCCGAACATCGAAGGATGGGCCCCATACAGAAGCAGCCTCCACCTCATACTTATGCTGCCCTGACAGTCCCAGAGGAGCCCTACAAACTGACATCAGGAACCTGGACTGGTGAGTTTTCTTACCCAGGGAAAACAGCCGATGTTTTTGCTCAGGGCCCTGTGCCCCGAAGCGCGGAGCTGACTGAAAAAAATCCGAATATCGAAGGATGGGCCCCATAGAGAATCTGCCTCCACCTCATACTTGTGCTGCCCTCACAGTCCCAGAGGAGCCCTACAAACTGACATCAGGAACCTGGACTGGTGAGTTTTCTTTCCCAGGGAAAACAGCCGATGTTTCTGCTCAGGGTCCTGTGGCCCTGGGCAGGCAGCTGATTGCAAAAAATCCGAACATCGAAGGATGGGCCCCATAGAGAATCTGGCACCACCTTATATTCGTGCTGCCCTGACAGTCCCAGAGGAGCCCTACAAACTGACATCAGGAACCTGGACTGGTGAGTTTTCTTTCCCAGGGAAAACAGCCGATGTTTGTGCTCAGGGTCCTGTGGCTCTGAGCAGGCAGCTTATTGCAAAAAATCCGAACATCGAAGGATGGGCCCCATACAGAAGCAGCCTCCACCTCATACTTATACTGCCCTGACAGTCCAAGAGGAGCCCTACAAACTGACATCAGGAACCTGGACTGGTGAGTTTTCTTTCCCAGGGAAAGCAGCCGTTGTTTTTGCTCAGGGCCCTGTGCCCCGAAGCGCGGAGCTGACTGCTAAAAATCCGAATATCGAAGGATGGGCCCCATAGATAATCTGCCTCCACCTCTTACTTGTGCTGCCCTGACAGTCCCAGAGGAGCCCTACAAACTGACATCAGGAACCTGGACTGGTGAGTTTTCTTTCCCAGGGAAAACAGCCGATGTTTCTGCACAGGGTCCTCTGGCCCTCAGCAGGCATCTGATTGAAAAATCCGAACATCGAAGGATGGGCCCAATACAGTATCTGTCTCCACCTCATACTTGTGCTGCCCTGACTGTCCCGGAGGAGCCCTACAAACTGACATCAGTAACCTGGACTGGTGAGTTTTCTTTCCCAGGGAAAACAGCCGATGTTTGTGCTCCGTGCCCTGTGGCTCTGAGCCGGCTGCTGATTGCAAAAAATCCGAACATCGAAGGATAAGTCCCATACAGTAGCTGCCTCCACCTCCTACTTGTGCTGCCCTGACAGTCCGAGGGGAGCCCTACAAACTGATATCAGGCACCTGGACTGGTGAGTTTTCTTTCCCAGGGAAAACAGCCGATGTTTGTGCTCAGGGCCCTGTGGCTCTGAGCCAGCTGCTGATTGCAAAAAATCCGAACATCGAAGGATAAGTCCCAAGCAGGAGCTGCCTCCACCTCATACTTGTGCTTTCCTGACAGTCCCAGAGGAGCCCTACAAACTGACATCAGGAACCTGGACTGGTGAGTTTTCTTTCCCAGGGAAAACAGCCGATGTTTATGGTCAGGTTCCTGTGGCCCTGAGCAGGCAGCTGATTGCAAAAAATCCGAACATCGAAGGATGGGCCCCAAACAGAAGCTGCCTTCACCTCATACTTGTGCTGCCCTGACAGTCCCCGAGGAGCCCTACAAACTGACATCAGGAACCTGGACTGGTGAGTTTTCTTTCATAGGGAAAACGGCCGATGTTTCTGCTCTGGGTCCTTTGGCCCGGAGCACACAGCTGATTGCAAAAAATCCGAACATCGAAGGATGAGCCCCATACAGAAGCAGCCTCCACCTCATACTTGTGCTGCCCTGACAGTCCAAGAGGAGCCCTACAAACTGACATCAGGAACCTGGACTGGTGAGTTTTCTTTCCCAGGGAAAACAGCCGATGTTTCTGCTCAGGGTCCTGTGGCCCTGGGCAGGCAGCTGATTGCAAAAAATCCGAACATCGAAGGATGGGCCCCATAGAGAATCTGGCACCACCTTATATTTGTGCTGCCCTGACAGTCCCCGAGGAGCCCTACAAACTGACATCAGGAACCTGGACTGGTGAGTTTTCTTTCCCAGGGAAAACAGCCGATGTTTGTGCTCAGGGTCCTGTGGCTCTGAGCAGGCAGCTTATTGCAAAAAATCCGAACATCGAAGGATGGGCCCCATACAGAAGCAGCCTCCACCTCATACTTGTGCTGCCCTGACAGTCCCAGAGGAGCCCTACAAACTGACATCAGGAACCTGGACTGGTGAGTTTTCTTTCCCAGGGAAAACAGCCGATGTTTATGGTCAGGTTCCTGTGGCCCTGAGCAGGCAGCTGATTGCAAAAAATCCGAATATCGAAGGATGGGCCCCATAGAGAATCTGCCTTCACCTCATACTTGTGCTGCCCTCACAGTCCCCGAGGAGCCCTACAAACTGACATCAGGAACCTGGACTGGTGAGTTTTCTTTCCCAGGGAAAACAGCCGATGTTTGTGCTCAGGGTCCTGTGGCTCTGAGCAGGCAGCTTATTGCAAAAAATCCGAACATCGAAGGATGGGCCCCATACAGAAGCAGCCTCCACCTCATACTTGTGCTGCCCTGACAGTCCAAGAGGAGCCCTACAAACTGACATCAGGAACCTGGACTGGTGAGTTTTCTTTCCCAGGGAAAACAGCCGATGTTTATGGTCAGGTTCCTGTGGCCCTGAGCAGGCAGCTGATTGCAAAAAATCCGAACATCGAAGGATAGGCCCCAAACAGAAGCTGCCTTCACATCATACTTGTGCTGCCCTGACAGTCCCCGAGGAGCCCTACAAACTGACATCAGGAACCTGGACTGGTGAGTTTTCTTTCCCAGGGAAAACAGCCGATGTTTCTGCTCAGGGCCCTGTGGCTCTGAGCCGGCTGCTGATTGCAAAAAATCCGAACATCGAAGGATAAGTCCCATACAGGAGCTGCCTCCACCTCATACTTGTGCTGCCCTGACAGTCCCAGAGGAGCCCTACAAACTGACATCAGGAACCTGGACTGGTGAGTTTTCTTTCCCAGGGAAAACAGCCGAAGTTTATGGTCAGGTTCCTGTGGCCCTGAGCAGGCAGCTGATTGCAAAAAATCCGAACATCGAAGGATGGGCCCCAAACAGAAGCTGCCTTCACCTCATACTTATGCTGCCCTGACAGTCCCAGAGGAGCCCTACAAACTGACATCAGGAACCTGGACTGGTGAGTTTTCTTTCCCAGGGAAAACAGCCGATGTTTTTGCTCAGGGCCCTGTGCCCCGAAGCGCCGAGCTGACTGCAAAAAATCCGAATATCGAAGGATGGGCCCCATAGAGAATCTGCCTCCACCTCATACTTGTGCTGCCCTCACAGTCCCAGAGGAGCCCTACAAACTGACATCAGGAACCTGGACTGGTGAGTTTTCTTTCCCAGGGAAAAGAGACGATGTTTCTGCTCAAGGTCCTGTGGCCCTGAGCAGGCTGCTGATTGCAAAAAATGTAAACATCGAAGGATGGGCCCCATAGATAATCTGCCTCCACCTCATAGTTGTGCTGCCCTGACAGTCCCAGAGGAGCCCTACAAACTGACATCAGGAACCTGGACTGGTGAGTTTTCTTTCCCAGGGAAAACAGCCGATGTTTCTGCTCAGGGTCCTGTGGCCCTGGGCAGGCAGCTGATTGCAAAAAATCCGAACATCGAAGGATGGGCCCCATAGAGAATCTGGCACCACCTTATATTCGTGCTGCCCTGACAGTCCCAGAGGAGCCCTACAAACTGACATCAGGAACCTGGACTGGTGAGTTTTCTTTCCCAGGGAAAACAGCCGATGTTTGTGCTCAGGGTCCTGTGGCCCTGGGCAGGCAGCTGATTGCAAAAAATCCGAACATCGAAGGATGGGCCCCATACAGAAGCAGCCTCCACCTCATACTTGTGCTTTCCTGACAGTCCCGGAGGAGCCCTACAAACTGACATCAGGAACCTGGACTGGTGGGCTTTCTTTCCCAGGGAAAACAGCCGATGTTTATGGTCAGGTTCCTGTGGCCCTGAGCAGGCAGGTGATTGCAAAAAATCCGAACATCGAAGGATGGGCCCCAAACAGAAGCTGCCTTCACGTCATACTTGTGCTGCCCTGACAGTCCCCGAGGAGCCGTACAAACTGACATCAGGAACCTGGACTGGTGAGTTTTCTTTCCCAGGGAAAACAGCCGATGTTTCTGCTCTGGGTCCTTTGGCCCGGAGCACACAGCTGATTGCAAAAAATCCGAACATCGAAGGATGGGCCCCATACAGTATCTGTCTCCACCTCATACTTTTGCTGCCCTGACAGTCCAAGAGGAGCCCTACAAACTGACATCAGGAACCTGGACTGGTGAGTTTTCTTTCCCAGGGAAAACAGCCGATGTTTATGGTCAGGTTCCTGTGGCCCTGAGCAGGCAGCTGATTGCAAAAAATCCGAACATCGAAGGATAGGCCCCAAACAGAAGCTGCCTTCACATCATACTTGTGCTGCCCTGACAGTCCCCGAGGAGCCCTACAAACTGACATCAGGAACCTGGACTGGTGAGTTTTCTTTCCCAGGGAAAACAGCCGATGTTTCTGCTCAGGGCCCTGTGGCTCTGAGCCGGCTGCTGATTGCAAAAAATCCGAACATCGAAGGATAAGTCCCATACAGGAGCTGCCTCCACCTCATACTTGTGCTGCCCTGACAGTCCCAGAGGAGCCCTACAAACTGACATCAGGAACCTGGACTGGTGAGTTTTCTTTCCCAGGCAAAACAGCCGAAGTTTATGGTCAGGTTCCTGTGGCCCTGAGGAGGCAGCTGATTGCAAAAAATCCGAACATCGAAGGATGGGCCCCAAACAGACGCTGCCTTCACCTCATACTTGTGCTGCCCTGACAGTCCCGGAGGAGCCCTACAAACTGACATCAGTAACCTGGACTGGTGAGTTTTCTTTCTTAGGGAAAACAGCCGATGTTTGTGCTCCGTGCCCTGAGGCTCTGATCCGGCTGCTGATTACAAAAAATCCGAACATCGAAGGATAAGTCCCATACAGGAGCTGCCTCCACCTCATACTTGTGCTTTCCTGACAGTCCCAGAGGAGCCCTACAAGCTGACATCAGGAACCTGGACTGGTGAGTTTTCTTTCCCAGGGAAACAGCCGATGTTTATGGTCAGGTTCCTGTGGCCCTGAGCAGGCAGGTGATTGCAAAAAATCCGAACATCGAAGGATGGGCCCCAAACAGAAGCTGCCTTCACCTCTTACTTGTGCTGCCCTGACAGTCCAAGAGGAGCCCTACAAACTGACATCAGGAACCTGGACTGGTGAGTTTTCTTTCCCAGGGAAAACAGCCGATGTTTCCGCTCAGGGCCCTGTGGCTCTGAGCCGGCTGCTGATTGCAAAAAATCCGGACATCGAAGGATAAGTCCCATACAGGAGCTGCCTCCACCTCATACTTGTGCTGCCCTGACAGTCCCAGAGGAGCCCTACAAACTGACATCAGGAACCTGGACTGGTGAGTTTTCTTTCCCAGGGAAAACAGCCGATGTTTCTCCTCAGGGTCCTGTGGCCCTGGGCAGGCAGCTGATTGCAAAAAATCCGAACATCGAAGGATGGGCCCCATAGAGAATCTGCCACCACCTTATATTCGTGCTGCCCTGACAGTCCCAGAGGAGCCCTACAAACTGACATCAGGAACCTGGACTGGTGAGTTTTCTTTCCCAGGGAAAACAGCCGATGTTTGTGCTCAGGGCCCTGTGGCTCTGAGCCAGCTGCTGATTGCAAAAAATCCGAACATCGAAGGATAAGTCCCATACAGGAGCTGCCTCCACCTCATACTTGTGCTTTCCTGACAGTCCCAGAGGAGCCCTACAAACTGACATCAGGAACCTGGACTGGTGAGTTTTCTTTCCCAGGGAAAACAGCCGATGTTTGTGCTCAGGGTCCTGTGGCTCTGAGCAGGCAGCTTATTGCAAAAAATCCGAACATCGAAGGATGGGCCCCATACAGAAGCAGCCTCCACCTCATACTTGTGCTTTCCTGACAGTCCCAGAGGAGCCCTACAAACTGACATCAGGAACCTGGACTGGTGAGTTTTCTTTCCCAGGGAAAACAGCCGATGTTTATGGTCAGGTTCTTGTGGCCCTGAGCAGGCAGCTGATTGCAAAAAATCCGAACATCGAAGGATGGGCCCCAAACAGAAGCTGCCTTCACCTCATACTTGTGCTGCCCTGACAGTCCCCGAGGAGCCCTACAAACTGACATCAGGAACCTGGACTGGTGAGTTTTCTTTCATAGGGAAAACAGCCGATGTTTCTGCTCTGGGTCCTTTGGCCCGGAGCACACAGCTGATTGCAAAAAATCCGAACATCGAAGGATGGGCCCCATACAGAAGCAGCCTCCACCTCATACTTATGCTGCCCTGACAGTCCAAGAGGAGCCCTACAAACTGACATCAGGAACCTGGACTGGTGAGTTTTCTTTCCCAGGGAAAACAGCCGATGTTTCTGCTCAGGGTCCTGTGGCCCTGGGCAGGAGGCTGATTGCAAAAAATCCGAACATCGAAGGATGGGCCCCATAGAGAATCTGGCACCACCTTATATTTGTGCTGCCCTTACAGTCCCCGAGGAGCCCTACAAACTGACATCAGGAACCTGGACTGGTGAGTTTTCTTTCCCAGGGAAAACAGCCGATGTTTGTGCTCAGGGTCCTGTGGCTCTGAGCAGGCAGCTTATTGCAAAAAATCCGAACATCGAAGGATGGGCCCCATACAGAAGCAGCCTCCACCTCATACTTGTGCTTTCCTGACAGTCCCAGAGGAGCCCTACAAACTGACATCAGGAACCTGGACTGGTGGGTTTTCTTTCCCAGGGAAAACAGCCGATGTTTATGGTCAGGTTCCTGTGGCCCTGAGCAGGCAGGTGATTGCAAAAAATCCGAACATCGAAGGATGGGCCCCAAACAGAAGCTGCCTTCACGTCATACTTGTGCTGCCCTGACAGTCCCCGAGGAGCCCTACAAACTGACATCAGGAACCTGGACTGGTGAGTTTTCTTTCATAGGCAAAACAGCCGATGTTTCTGCTCTGGGTCCTTTGGCCCGGAGCACACAGCTGATTGCAAAAAATCCGAACATCGAAGGATGGGCCCCATACAGTATCTGTCTCCACCTCATACTTGTGCTGCCCTGACAGTCCAAGAGGAGCCCTACAAACTGACATCAGGAACCTGGACTGGTGAGTTTTCTTTCCCAGGGAAAACAGCCGATGTTTATGGTCAGGTTCCTGTGGCCCTGAGCAGGCAGCTGATTGCAAAAAATCCGAACATCGAAGGATAGGCACCAAACAGAAGCTGCCTTCACATCATACTTGTGCTGCCCTGACAGTCCCCGAGGAGCCCTACAAACTGACATCAGGAACCTGGACTGGTGAGTTTTCTTTCCCAGGGAAAACAGCCGATGTTTCTGCACAGGGTCCTCTGGCCCCGAGCAGTCAGCTGATTGAAAAATTAGAACATCGAAGGATGGGCCCAATACAGTATCTGTCTCCACCTCATACTTGTTCTGCCCTGACAGTCCCAGGTGAGCCGTACAAACTGACATCAGTAACCTGGACTGGTGAGTTTTCTTTCTTAGGGAAAACAGCCGATGTTTGTGCTCCGTGCCCTGTGGCTCTGATCCGGCTGCTGATTACAAAAAATCCGAACATCGAAGGATAAGTCCCATACAGGAGCTGCCTCCACCTCATACTTGTGCTTTCCTGACAGTCCCAGAGGAGCCCTACAAACTGACATCAGGAACCTGGACTGGTGAGTTTTCTTTCCCAGGGAAAACAGCCGAAGTTTTTGCTCAGGGCCCTGTGCCCCGAAGCGCGGAGCTGACTGCAAAAAATCCGAATATCGAAGGATGGGCCCCATAGAGAATCTGCCTCCACCTCATACTTGTGCTGCCCTCACAGTCCCAGAGGAGCCCTACAAACTGACATCAGGAACCTGGACTGGCGAGTTTTCTTTCCCAGGGAAAAGAGACGATGTTTCTGCTCAAGGTCCTGTGGCCCTGAGCAGGCTGCTGATTGCAAAAAATGCAAACATCGAAGGATGGGCCCCATACAGAAGCTGCCTCCACCTCATAGTTTTGCTGCCCTGACAGTCCCAGAGGAGCCCTACAAACTGACATCAGGAACCTGGACTGGTGAGTTTTCTTTCCCAGGGAAAACAGCCGATGTTTCTGCTCAGGGTCCTGTGGCCCTGGGCAGGCAGCTGATTGCAAAAAATCCGAACATCGAAGGATGGGCCCCATAGAGAATCTGGCACCACCTTATATTCTTGCTGCCCTGACAGTCCCTGAGGAGCCCTACAAACTGACATCAGGAACCTGGACTGGTGAGTTTTCTTTCCCAGGGAAAACAGCCGATGTTTGTGCTCAGGGTCCTGTGGCTCTGAGCAGGCAGCTTATTGCAAAAAATTCGAACATCGAAGGATGGGCCCCATACAGAAGCAGCCTCCACCTCATACTTGTGCTTTCCTGACAGTCCCAGAGGAGCCCTACAAACTGACATCAGGAACCTGGACTGGTGAGTTTTCTTTCCCAGGGAAAACAGCCGATGTTTATGGTCAGGTTCCTGTGGCCCTGAGCAGGCAGCTGATTGCAAAAAATCCGAACATCGAAGGATAGGCACCAAACAGAAGCTGCCTTCACATCATACTTGTGCTGCCCTGACAGTCCCCGAGGAGCCCTACAAACTGACATCAGGAACCTGGACTGGTGAGTTTTCTTTCCCAGGGAAAACAGCCGATGTTTCTGCACAGGGTCCTCTGGCCCCGAGCAGTCAGCTGATTGAAAAATTAGAACATCGAAGGATGGGCCCAATACAGTATCTGTCTCCACCTCATACTTGTGCTGCCCTGACAGTCCCGGAGGAGCCCTACAAACTGACATCAGTAAC
This sequence comes from Taeniopygia guttata, assembly GCF_048771995.1. Lineage (NCBI taxonomy): Eukaryota > Metazoa > Chordata > Aves > Passeriformes > Estrildidae > Taeniopygia > Taeniopygia guttata. Next base: position 6,888,988 of record NC_133031.1, on the reverse strand, counting down.
CTGGACTGGTGAGTTTTCTTTCTTAGGGAAAACAGCCGATGTTTGTGCTCCGTGCCCTGTGGCTCTGATCCGGCTGCTGATTACAAAAAATCCGAACATCGAAGGATAAGTCCCATACAGGAGCTGCCTACACCTCATACTTGTGCTTTCCTGACAGTCCCAGAGGAGCCCTACAAACTGACATCAGGAACCTGGACTGGTGAGTTTTCTTTCCCAGGGAAACAGCCGATGTTTATGGTCAGGTTCCTGTCGCCCTGAGCAGTCAGGTGATTGCAAAAAATGCAAACATCGAAGGATGGGCCCCAAACAGAAGCTGCCTTCACCTCATACTTGTGCTGCCCTGACAGTCCAAGAGGAGCCCTACAAACTGACATCAGGAACCTGGACTGGTGAGTTTTCTTTCATAGGGAAAACAGCCGATGTTTCTGCTCTGGGTCCTTTGGCCCGGAGCACACAGCTGATTGCAAAAAATCCGAACATCGAAGGATGGGCCCCATACAGAAGCAGCCTCCACCTCATACATATGCTGCCCTGACAGTCCAAGAGGAGCCCTACAAACTGACATCAGGAACCTGGACTGGTGAGTTTTCTTTCCCAGGGAAAACAGCCGATGTTTTTGCTCAGGGCCCTGTGCCCCGAAGCGCGGAGCTGACTGCAAAAAATCCGAATATCGAAGGATGGGCCCCATAGAGAATCTGCCTCCACCTCATACTTGTGCTGCCCTCACAGTCCCAGAGGAGCCCTACAAACTGACATCAGGAACCTGGACTGGTGAGTTTTCTTTCCCAGGGAAAACAGCCGATGTTTCTGCTCAGGGTCCTGTGGCTCTGAGCAGGCAGCTTATTGCAAAAAATCCGAACATCGAAGGATGGGCCCCATACAGAAGCAGCCTCCACCTCATACTTGTGCTTTCCTGACAGTCCCAGAGGAGCCCTACAAACTGACATCAGGAACCTGGACTGGTGAGTTTTCTTTCCCAGGGAAAACAGCCGATGTTTATGGTCAGGATCTTGTGGCCCTGAGCAGGCAGCTGATTGCAAAAAATCCGAACATCGAAGGATGGGCCCCAAACAGAAGCTGCCTTCACCTCATACTTGTGCTGCCCTGACAGTCCCCGAGGAGCCCTACAAACTGACATCAGGAACCTGGACTGGTGAGTTTTCTTTCCCAGGGAAAACAGCCGATGTTTCTGCACAGGGTCCTCTGGCCCCGAGCAGTCAGCTGATTGAAAAATTAGAACATCGAAGGATGGGCCCAATACAGTATCTGTCTCCACCTCATACTTGTGCTGCCCTGACAGTCCCGGAGGAGCCCTACAAACTGACATCAGTAACCTGGACTGGTGAGTTTTCTTTCTTAGGGAAAACAGCCGATGTTTCTGCTCAGGGTCCTGTGGCCCTGGGCAGGCAGCTGATTGCAAAAAATCCGAACATCGAAGGATGGGCCCCATACAGAAGCAGCCTCCACCTCATACTTGTGCTCCCCTGGCAGTCCCAGGGGAGCCCTACAAACTGACATCAGGAACCTGGACTGGTGAGTTTTCTTTTCCTGGGAAAACAGCCGATGTTTGTGCTCAGCGCCCTGTGGCTCTGAGCCAGCTGCTGATTGCAAAAAATCCGAACATCGAAGGATAAGTCCCATACAGGAGCTGCCTCCACCTCATACTTGTGCTTTCCTGACAGTCCCAGAGGAGCCCTACAAACTGACATCAGGAACCTGGACTGGTGAGTTTTCTTTCCCAGGGTAAACAGCCGATGTTTATGGTCAGGTTCCTGTGGCCCTGAGCAGGCAGCTGATTGCAAAAAATCCGAACATCGAAGGATAGGCCCCAAACAGAAGCTGCCTTCACATCATACTTGTGCTGCCCTGACAGTCCCCGAGGAGCCCTACAAACTGACATCAGGAACCTGGACTGGTGAGTTTTCTTTCCCAGGGAAAACAGCCGATGTTTCTGCTCAGGGCCCTGTGGCTCTGAGCCGGCTGCTGATTGCAAAAAATCCGGACATCGAAGGATAAGTCCCATACAGGAGCTGCCTCCACCTCATACTTGTGCTGCCCTCACAGTCCCAGAGGAGCCCTACAAACTGACATCAGGAACCTGGACTGGTGAGTTTTCTTTCCCAGGGAAAACAGCCGATGTTTCTGCTCAGGGTCCTGTGGCCCTGGGCAGGCAGCTGATTGCAAAAAATCCGAACATCGAAGGATGGGCCCCATAGAGAATCTGGCACCACCTTATATTCGTGCTGCCCTGACAGTCCCAGAGGAGCCCTACAAACTGACATCAGGAACCTGGACTGGTGAGTTTTCTTTCCCAGGGAAAACAGCCGATGTTTGTGCTCAGGGTCCTGTGGCTCTGAGAAGGCAGCTAATTGCAAAAAATCCGAACATCGAAGGATGGGCCCCATACAGAAGCTGCCTCCACCTCATACTTGTGCTTTCCTGACAGTCCCAGAGGAGCCCTACAAACTGACATCAGGAACCTGGACTGGTGAGTTTGCTTTCCCAGGGAAAACAGCCGATGTTTATGGTCAGGATCTTGTGGCCCTGAGCAGTCAGCTGATTGAAAAATTAGAACATCGAAGGATGGGCCCAATACAGTATCTGTCTCCACCTCATACTTGTGCTGCCCTGACAGTCCCAGAGGAGCCCTACAAACTGACATCAGTAACCTGGACTGGTGAGTTTTCTTTCTTAGGAAAAACAGCCGATGTTGATGGTCAGGTTCCTGTGGCCCTGAGCAGGCAGGTGATTGCAAAAAATCCGAACATCGAAGGATGGGCCCCAAACAGAAGCTGCCTTCACCTCATACTTGTGCTGCCCTGACAGTCCCAGAGGAGCCCTACAAACTGACATCAGGAACCTGGACTGGTGAGTTTTCTTTCATAGGGAAAACAGCCGATGTTTCTGCTCTGGGTCCTTTGGCCCGGAGCACACAGCTGATTGCAAAAAATCCGAACATCGAAGGATGGGCCCCATACAGAAGCAGCCTCCACCTCATACTTATGCTGCCCTGACAGTCCAAGAGGAGCCCTACAAACTGACATCAGGAACCTGGACTGGTGAGTTTTCTTTCCCAGGGAAAACAGCCGATGTTTTTGCTCAGGGCCCTGTGCCCCGAAGCGCGGAGCTGACTGCAAAAAATCCGAATATCGAAGGATGGGCCCCATAGAGAATCTGCCTCCACCTCATACTTGTGCTGCCCTCACAGTCCCAGAGGAGCCCTACAAACTGACATCAGGAACCTGGACTGGTGAGTTTTCTTTACCAGGGAAAAGAGACGATGTTTCTGCTCAAGGTCCTGTGGCCCTGAGCAGGCTGCTGATTGCAAAAAATGCAAACATCGAAGGATGGGCCCCATACAGATGCTGCCTCCACCTCATAGTTGTGCTGCCCTGACAGTCCCAGAGGAGCCCTACAAACTGACATCAGGAACCTGGACTGGTGAGTTTTCTTTCCCAGGGAAAACAGCCGATGTTTCTGCTCAGGGTCCTGTGGCCCTGGGCAGGCAGCTGATTGCAAAAAATCCGAACATCGAAGGATGGGCCCCATAGAGAATCTGGCACCACCTTATATTCTTGCTGCCCTGACAGTCCCAGAGGAGCCCTACAAACTGACATCAGGAACCTGGACTGGTGAGTTTTCTTTCCCAGGGAAAACAGCCGATGTTTATGGTCAGGTTCTTGTGGCCCTGAGCAGGCAGCTGATTGCAAAAAATCCGAACATCGAAGGATGGGCCCCAAACAGAAGCTGCCTTCACCTCATACTTGTGCTGCCCTGACAGTCCCCGAGGAGCCCTACAAACTGACATCAGGAACCTGGACTGCTGAGTCTCCTTTCCCAGGGAAAACAGCCGATGTTTATTGCCAAGTTCCTGTAGCCCTGAGCAGGCAGCGGATTGCAAAAAATCCGAACATCGAAGGATGGGCCCCATACAGAAGCAGCCTCCACCTCATACTTGTGCTGCCCTGACAGTCCCAGGGGAGCCCTACAAACTGACATCAGGAACCTGGACTGGTGAGTTTTCTTTCATAGGGAAAACAGCCGATGTTTCTGCTCTGGGTCCTTTGGCCCGGAGCACACAGCTGATTGCAAAAAATCCGAACATCGAAGGATGGGCCCCATACAGAAGCAGCCTCCACCTCATACTTGTGCTGCCCTGACAGTCCCAGAGGAGCCCTACAAACTGACATCAGGAACCTGGACTGGTGAGTTTTCTTTCCCAGGGAAAACAGCCGATGTTTATGGTCAGGTTCCTGTGGCCCTGAGCAGGCAGCTGATTGCAAAAAATCCGAACATCGAAGGATGGGCCCCAAACAGAAGCTGCCTTCACATCATACTTGTGCTGCCCTGACAGTCCCCGAGGAGCCCTACAAACTGACATCAGGAACCTGGACTGGTGAGTTTTCTTTCCCAGGGAAAACAGCCGATGTTTCTGCTCAGGGCCCTGTGGCTCTGAGCCGGCTGCTGATTGCAAAAAATCCGGACATCGAAGGATAAGTCCCATACAGGAGCTGCCTCCACCTCATACTTGTGCTGCCCTCACAGTCCCAGAGGAGCCCTACAAACTGACATCAGTAACCTGGACTGGTGAGTTTTCTTTCCCAGGGAAAACAGCCGATGTTTCTGCTCAGGGTCCTGTGGCCCTGGGCAGGCAGCTGATTGCAAAAAATCCGAACATCGAAGGATGGGCCCCATAGAGAATCTGGCACCACCTTATATTCGTGCTGCCCTGACAGTCCCAGAGGAGCCCTACAAACTGACATCAGGAACCTGGACTGGTGAGTTTTCTTTCCCAGGGAAAACAGCCGATGTTTGTGCTCAGGGTCCTGTGGCTCTGAGCAGGCAGCTTATTGCAAAAAATCCGAACATCGAAGGATGGGCCCCATACAGAAGCTGCCTCCACCTCATACTTGTGCTTTCCTGACAGTCCCAGAGGAGCCCTACAAACTGACATCAGGAACCTGGACTGGTGAGTTTTCTTTCCCAGGGAAAACAGCCGATGTTTATGGTCAGGATCTTGTGGCCCTGAGCAGTCAGCTGATTGAAAAATTAGAACATCGAAGGATGGGCCCAATACAGTATCTGTCTCCACCTCATACTTTTGCTGCCCTGACAGTCCCGGAGGAGCCCTACAAACTGACATCAGGAACCTGGACTGGTGAGTTTTCTTTCCCAGGGTAAACAGCCGATGTTTATGGTCAGGTTCCTGTGGCCCTGAGCAGGCAGCTGATTGCAAAAAATCCGAACATCGAAGGATGGGCCCCAAACAGAAGCTGCCTTCACATCATACTTGTGCTGCCCTGACAGTCCCCGAGGAGCCCTACAAACTGACATCAGGAACCTGGACTGGTGAGTTTTCTTTCCCAGGGAAAACAGCCGATGTTTCTGCTTAGGGCCCTGTGGCTCTGAGCCTGCTGCTGATTGCAAAAAATCCGAAAATCGAAGGATGGGCCCCAAACAGAAGCTGCCTTCACCTCATACTTGTGCTGCCCTGACAGTCCAAGAGGAGCCCTACAAACTGACATCAGGAACCTGGACTGGTGAGTTTTCTTTCATAGGGAAAACAGCCGATGTTTCTGCTCTGGGTCCTTTGGCCCGGAGCACACAGCTGATTGCAAAAAATCCGAACATCGAAGGATGGGCCCCATACAGAAGCAGCCTCCACCTCATACTTGTGCTGCCCTGACAGTCCCAGGGGAGCCCTACAAACTGACATCAGGAACCTGGACTGGTGAGTTTTCTTTTCCTGGGAAAACAGCCGATGTTTGTGCTCAGCGCCCTGTGGCTCTGAGCCAGCTGCTGATTGCAAAAAATCCGAACATCGAAGGATAAGTCCCATACAGGAGCTGCCTCCACCTCATACTTGTGCTTTCCTGACAGTCCCAGAGGAGCCCTACAAACTGACATCAGGAACCTGGACTGGTGAGTTTTCTTTCCCAGGGTAAACAGCCGATGTTTATGGTCAGGTTCCTGTGGCCCTGAGCAGGCAGCTGATTGCAAAAAATCCGAACATCGAAGGATAGGCCCCAAACAGAAGCTGCCTTCACATCATACTTGTGCTGCCCTGACAGTCCCCGAGGAGCCCTACAAACTGACATCAGGAACCTGGACTGGTGAGTTTTCTTTCCCAGGGAAAACAGCCGATGTTTCTGCTCAGGGCCCTGTGGCTCTGAGCCGGCTGCTGATTGCAAAAAATCCGGACATCGAAGGATAAGTCCCATACAGGAGCTGCCTCCACCTCATACTTGTGCTGCCCTCACAGTCCCAGAGGAGCCCTACAAACTGACATCAGGAACCTGGACTGGTGAGTTTTCTTTCCCAGGGAAAACAGCCGATGTTTCTGCTCAGGGTCCTGTGGCCCTGGGCAGGCAGCTGATTGCAAAAAATCCGAACATCGAAGGATGGGCCCCATAGAGAATCTGGCACCACCTTATATTCGTGCTGCCCTGACAGTCCCAGAGGAGCCCTACAAACTGACATCAGGAACCTGGACTGGTGAGTTTTCTTTCCCAGGGAAAACAGCCGATGTTTGTGCTCAGGGTCCTGTGGCTCTGAGAAGGCAGCTAATTGCAAAAAATCCGAACATCGAAGGATGGGCCCCATACAGAAGCTGCCTCCACCTCATACTTGTGCTTTCCTGACAGTCCCAGAGGAGCCCTACAAACTGACATCAGGAACCTGGACTGGTGAGTTTGCTTTCCCAGGGAAAACAGCCGATGTTTATGGTCAGGATCTTGTGGCCCTGAGCAGTCAGCTGATTGAAAAATTAGAACATCGAAGGATGGGCCCAATACAGTATCTGTCTCCACCTCATACTTGTGCTGCCCTGACAGTCCCAGAGGAGCCCTACAAACTGACATCAGTAACCTGGACTGGTGAGTTTTCTTTCTTAGGGAAAACAGCCGATGTTGATGGTCAGGTTCCTTTGGCCCTGAGCAGGCAGGTGATTGCAAAAAATCCGAACATCGAAGGATGGGCCCCAAACAGAAGCTGCCTTCACCTCATACTTGTGCTGCCCTGACAGTCCCAGAGGAGCCCTACAAACTGACATCAGGAACCTGGACTGGTGAGTTTTCTTTCATAGGGAAAACAGCCGATGTTTCTGCTCTGGGTCCTTTGGCCCGGAGCACACAGCTGATTGCAAAAAATCCGAACATCGAAGGATGGGCCCCATACAGAAGCAGCCTCCACCTCATACTTATGCTGCCCTGACAGTCCAAGAGGAGCCCTACAAACTGACATCAGGAACCTGGACTGGTGAGTTTTCTTTCCCAGGGAAAACAGCCGATGTTTTTGCTCAGGGCCCTGTGCCCCGAAGCGCGGAGCTGACTGCAAAAAATCCGAATATCGAAGGATGGGCCCCATAGAGAATCTGCCTCCACCTCATACTTGTGCTGCCCTCACAGTCCCAGAGGAGCCCTACAAACTGACATCAGGAACCTGGACTGGTGAGTTTTCTTTACCAGGGAAAAGAGACGATGTTTCTGCTCAAGGTCCTGTGGCCCTGAGCAGGCTGCTGATTGCAAAAAATGCAAACATCGAAGGATGGGCCCCATACAGATGCTGCCTCCACCTCATAGTTGTGCTGCCCTGACAGTCCCAGAGGCGCCCTACAAACTGACATCAGGAACCTGGACTGGTGAGTTTTCTTTCCCAGGGAAAACAGCCGATGTTTATGGTCAGGTTCTTGTGGCCCTGAGCAGGCAGCTGATTGCAAAAAATCCGAACATCGAAGGATGGGCCCCAAACAGAAGCTGCCTTCACCTCATACTTGTGCTGCCCTGACAGTCCCCGAGGAGCCCTACAAACTGACATCAGGAACCTGGACTGGTGAGTTTTCTTTCATAGGGAAAACAGCCGATGTTTCTGCTCTGGGTCCTTTGGCCCGGAGCACACAGCTGATTGCAAAAAATCCGAACATCGAAGGATGGGCCCCATACAGAAGCAGCCTCCACCTCATACTTGTGCTGCCCTGACAGTCCCAGGGGAGCCCTACAAACTGACATCAGGAACCTGGACTGGTGAGTTTTCTTTCATAGGGAAAACAGCCGATGTTTCTGCTCTGGGTCCTTTGGCCCGGAGCACACAGCTGATTGCAAAAAATCCGAACATCGAAGGATGGGCCCCATACAGAAGCAGCCTCCACCTCATACTTGTGCTGCCCTGACAGTCCCAGAGGAGCCCTACAAACTGACATCAGGAACCTGGACTGGTGAGTTTTCTTTCCCAGGGAAAACAGCCGATGTTTATGGTCAGGTTCCTGTGGTCCTGAGCAGGCAGCTGATTGCAAAAAATCCGAACATCGAAGGATAGGCCCCAAACAGAAGCTGCCTTCACATCATACTTGTGCTGCCCTGACAGTCCCCGAGGAGCCCTACAAACTGACATCAGGAACCTGGACTGGTGAGTTTTCTTTCCCAGGGAAAACAGCCGATGTTTCTGCTCAGGGCCCTGTGGCTCTGAGCCGGCTGCTGATTGCAAAAAATCCGGACATCGAAGGATAAGTCCCATACAGGAGCTGCCTCCACCTCATACTTGTGCTGCCCTCACAGTCCCAGAGGAGCCCTACAAACTGACATCAGTAACCTGGACTGGTGAGTTTTCTTTCCCAGGGAAAACAGCCGATGTTTCTGCTCAGGGTCCTGTGGCCCTGGGCAGGCAGCTGATTGCAAAAAATCCGAACATCGAAGGATGGGCCCCATAGAGAATCTGGCACCACCTTATATTCGTGCTGCCCTGACAGTCCCAGAGGAGCCCTACAAACTGACATCAGGAACCTGGACTGGTGAGTTTTCTTTCCCAGGGAAAACAGCCGATGTTTGTGCTCAGGGTCCTGTGGCTCTGAGCAGGCAGCTTATTGCAAAAAATCCGAACATCGAAGGATGGGCCCCATACAGAAGCTGCCTCCACCTCATACTTGTGCTTTCCTGACAGTCCCAGAGGAGCCCTACAAACTGACATCAGGAACCTGGACTGGTGAGTTTTCTTTCCCAGGGAAAACAGCCGATGTTTATGGTCAGGATCTTGTGGCCCTGAGCAGTCAGCTGATTGAAAAATTAGAACATCGAAGGATGGGCCCAATACAGTATCTGTCTCCACCTCATACTTTTGCTGCCCTGACAGTCCTGGAGGAGCCCTACAAACTGACATCAGGAACCTGGACTGGTGAGTTTTCTTTCCCAGGGTAAACAGCCGATGTTTATGGTCAGGTTCCTGTGGCCCTGAGCAGGCAGCTGATTGCAAAAAATCCGAACATCGAAGGATGGGCCCCAAACAGAAGCTGCCTTCACATCATACTTGTGCTGCCCTGACAGTCCCCGAGGAGCCCTACAAACTGACATCAGGAACCTGGACTGGTGAGTTTTCTTTCCCAGGGAAAACAGCCGATGTTTCTGCTTAGGGCCCTGTGGCTCTGAGCCTGCTGCTGATTGCAAAAAATCCGAAAATCGAAGGATGGGCCCCAAACAGAAGCTGCCTTCACCTCATACTTGTGCTGCCCTGACAGTCCAAGAGGAGCCCTACAAACTGACATCAGGAACCTGGACTGGTGAGTTTTCTTTCATAGGGAAAACAGCCGATGTTTCTGCTCTGGGTCCTTTGGCCCGGAGCACACAGCTGATTGCAAAAAATCCGAACATCGAAGGATGGGCCCCATACAGAAGCAGCCTCCACCTCATACTTGTGCTGCCCTGACAGTCCCAGGGGAGCCCTACAAACTGACATCAGGAACCTGGACTGGTGAGTTTTCTTTTCCTGGGAAAACAGCCGATGTTTGTGCTCAGCGCCCTGTGGCTCTGAGCCAGCTGCTGATTGCAAAAAATCCGAACATCGAAGGATAAGTCCCATACAGGAGCTGCCTCCACCTCATACTTGTGCTTTCCTGACAGTCCCAGAGGAGCCCTACAAACTGACATCAGGAACCTGGACTGGTGAGTTTTCTTTCCCAGGGTAAACAGCCGATGTTTATGGTCAGGTTCCTGTGGCCCTGAGCAGGCAGCTGATTGCAAAAAATCCGAACATCGAAGGATAGGCCCCAAACAGAAGCTGCCTTCACATCATACTTGTGCTGCCCTGACAGTCCCCGAGGAGCCCTACAAACTGACATCAGGAACCTGGACTGGTGAGTTTTCTTTCCCAGGGAAAACAGCCGATGTTTCTGCTCAGGGCCCTGTGGCTCTGAGCCGGCTGCTGATTGCAAAAAATCCGGACATCGAAGGATAAGTCCCATACAGGAGCTGCCTCCACCTCATACTTGTGCTGCCCTCACAGTCCCAGAGGAGCCCTACAAACTGACATCAGGAACCTGGACTGGTGAGTTTTCTTTCCCAGGGAAAACAGCCGATGTTTCTGCTCAGGGTCCTGTGGCCCTGGGCAGGCAGCTGATTGCAAAAAATCCGAACATCGAAGGATGGGCCCCATAGAGAATCTGGCACCACCTTATATTCGTGCTGCCCTGACAGTCCCAGAGGAGCCCTACAAACTGACATCAGGAACCTGGACTGGTGAGTTTTCTTTCCCAGGGAAAACAGCCGATGTTTGTGCTCAGGGTCCTGTGGCTCTGAGAAGGCAGCTAATTGCAAAAAATCCGAACATCGAAGGATGGGCCCCATACAGAAGCTGCCTCCACCTCATACTTGTGCTTTCCTGACAGTCCCAGAGGAGCCCTACAAACTGACATCAGGAACCTGGACTGGTGAGTTTGCTTTCCCAGGGAAAACAGCCGATGTTTATGGTCAGGATCTTGTGGCCCTGAGCAGTCAGCTGATTGAAAAATTAGAACATCGAAGGATGGGCCCAATACAGTATCTGTCTCCACCTCATACTTGTGCTGCCCTGACAGTCCCAGAGGAGCCCTACAAACTGACATCAGTAACCTGGACTGGTGAGTTTTCTTTCTTAGGGAAAACAGCCGATGTTGATGGTCAGGTTCCTGTGGCCCTGAGCAGGCAGGTGATTGCAAAAAATCCGAACATCGAAGGATGGGCCCCAAACAGAAGCTGCCTTCACCTCATACTTGTGCTGCCCTGACAGTCCCAGAGGAGCCCTACAAACTGACATCAGGAACCTGGACTGGTGAGTTTTCTTTCATAGGGAAAACAGCCGATGTTTCTGCTCTGGGTCCTTTGGCCCGGAGCACACAGCTGATTGCAAAAAATCCGAACATCGAAGGATGGGCCCCATACAGAAGCAGCCTCCACCTCATACTTATGCTGCCCTGACAGTCCAAGAGGAGCCCTACAAACTGACATCAGGAACCTGGACTGGTGAGTTTTCTTTCCCAGGGAAAACAGCCGATGTTTTTGCTCAGGGCCCTGTGCCCCGAAGCGCGGAGCTGACTGCAAAAAATCCGAATATCGAAGGATGGGCCCCATAGAGAATCTGCCTCCACCTCATACTTGTGCTGCCCTCACAGTCCCAGAGGAGCCCTACAAACTGACATCAGGAACCTGGACTGGTGAGTTTTCTTTACCAGGGAAAAGAGACGATGTTTCTGCTCAAGGTCCTGTGGCCCTGAGCAGGCTGCTGATTGCAAAAAATGCAAACATCGAAGGATGGGCCCCATACAGATGCTGCCTCCACCTCATAGTTGTGCTGCCCTGACAGTCCCAGAGGAGCCCTACAAACTGACATCAGGAACCTGGACTGGTGAGTTTTCTTTCCCAGGGAAAACAGCCGATGTTTCTGCTCAGGGTCCTGTGGCCCTGGGCAGGCAGCTGATTGCAAAAAATCCGAACATCGAAGGATGGGCCCCATAGAGAATCTGGCACCACCTTATATTCTTGCTGCCCTGACAGTCCCAGAGGAGCCCTACAAACTGACATCAGGAACCTGGACTGGTGAGTTTTCTTTCCCAGGTAAAACAGCCGATGTTTGTGCTCAGGGTCCTGTGGCCCTGAGCAGGCAGCTTATTGCAAAAAATCCGAACATCGAAGGATGGGCCCCATACAGAAGCAGCCTCCACCTCATACTTGTGCTTTCCTGACAGTCCCAGAGGAGCCCTACAAACTGACATCAGGAACCTGGACTGGTGAGTTTTCTTTCCCAGGGAAAACAGCCGATGTTTATGGTCAGGTTCTTGTGGCCCTGAGCAGGCAGCTGATTGCAAAAAATCCGAACATCGAAGGATGGGCCCCAAACAGAAGCTGCCTTCACCTCATACTTGTGCTGCCCTGACAGTCCCCGAGGAGCCCTACAAACTGACATCAGGAACCTGGACTGGTGAGTTTTCTTTCATAGGGAAAACAGCCGATGTTTCTGCTCTGGGTCCTTTGGCCCGGAGCACACAGCTGATTGCAAAAAATCCGAACATCGAAGGATGGGCCCCATACAGAAGCAGCCTCCACCTCATACTTGTGCTGCCCTGACAGTCCCAGGGGAGCCCTACAAACTGACATCAGGAACCTGGAATGGTGAGTTTTCTTTCCCAGGGAAAACAGCCGATGTTTGTGCTCAGGGCCCTGTGGCTCTGAGCCAGCTGCTGATTGCAAAAAATCCGAACATCGAAGGATAAGTCCCATACAGGAGCTGCCTCCACCTCATACTTGTGCTTTCCTGACAGTCCCAGAGGAGCCCTACAAACTGACATCAGGAACCTGGACTGGTGAGTTTTCTTTCCCAGGGTAAACAGCCGATGTTTATGGTCAGGTTCCTGTGGCCCTGAGCAGGCAGCTGATTGCAAAAAATCCGAACATCGAAGGATGGGCCCCAAACAGAAGCTGCCTTCACCTCATACTTGTGCTGCCCTGTCAGTCCCCGAGGAGCCCTACAAACTGACATCAGGAACCTGGACTGGTGAGTTTTCTTTCCCAGGGAAAACAGCCGATGTTTCTGCTCAGGGCCCTGTGGCTCTGAGCCTGCTGCTGATTGCAAAAAATCCGAACATCGAAGGATGGGCCCCAAACAGAAGCTGCCTTCACCTCATACTTGTGCTGCCCTGACAGTCCCCGAGGAGCCCTACAAACTGACATCAGGAACCTGGCCTGGTGAGTTTTCTTTCCCAGGGAAAACAGCCGATGTTTTTGCTCAGGGCCCTGTGCCCCGAAGCGCGGAGCTGACTGCAAAAAATCCGAATATCGAAGGATGGGCCCCATAGAGAATCTGCCTCCACCTCATACTTGTGCTGCCCTCACAGTCCCAGAGGAGCCCTATAAACTGACATCAGGAACCTGGACTGGTGAGTTTTCTTTACCAGGGAAAAGAGACGATGTTTCTGCTCAAGGTCCTGTGGCCCTGAGCAGGCTGCTGATTGCAAAAAATGCAAACATCGAAGGATGGGCCCCATACAGATGCTGCCTCCACCTCATAGTTGTGCTGCCCTGACAGTCCCAGAGGAGCCCTACAAACTGACATCAGGAACCTGGACTGGTGAGTTTTCTTTCCCAGGGAAAACAGCCGATGTTTGTGCTCAGGGTCCTGTGGCCCTGGGCAGGCAGCTGATTGCAAAAAATCCGAACATCGAAGGATGGGCCCCATAGAGAATCTGGCACCACCTTATATTCTTGCTGCCCTGACAGTCCCAGAGGAGCCCTACAAACTGACATCAGGAACCTGGACTGGTGAGTTTTCTTTCCCAGGTAAAACAGCCGACGTTTGTGCTCAGGGTCCCGTGGCCCTGAGCAGGCAGCTTATTGCAAAAAATCCGAACATCGAAGGATGGGCCCCATACAGAAGCAGCCTCCACCTCATACTTGTGCTTTCCTGACAGTCCCAGAGGAGCCCTACAAACTGACATCAGGAACCTGGACTGGTGAGTTTTCTTTCCCAGGGAAAACAGCCGATGTTTATGGTCAGGTTCTTGTGGCCCTGAGCAGGCAGCTGATTGCAAAAAATCCGAACATCGAAGGATGGGCCCCAAACAGAAGCTGCCTTCACCTCATACTTGTGCTGCCCTGACAGTCCCCGAGGAGCCCTACAAACTGACATCAGGAACCTGGACTGGTGAGTTTTCTTTCATAGGGAAAACAGCCGATGTTTCTGCTCTGGGTCCTTTGGCCCGGAGCACACAGCTGATTGCAAAAAATCCGAACATCGAAGGATGGGCCCCATACAGAAGCAGCCTCCACCTCATACTTGTGCTGCCCTGACAGTCCCAGGGGAGCCCTACAAACTGACATCAGGAACCTGGACTGGTGAGTTTTCTTTCCCTGGGAAAACAGCCGATGTTTGTGCTCAGGGCCCTGTGGCTCTGAGCCAGCTGCTGATTGCAAAAAATCCGAACATCGAAGGATAAGTCCCATACAGGAGCTGCCTCCACCTCATACTTGTGCTTTCCTGACAGTCCCAGAGGAGCCCTACAAACTGACATCAGGAACCTGGACTGGTGAGTTTTCTTTCCCAGGGTAAACAGCCGATGTTTATGGTCAGGTTCCTGTGGCCCTGAGCAGGCAGCTGATTGCAAAAAATCCGAACATCGAAGGATGGGCCCCAAACAGAAGCTGCCTTCACCTCATACTTGTGCTGCCCTGTCAGTCCCCGAGGAGCCCTACAAACTGACATAAGGAACCTGGACTGGTGAGTTTTCTTTCCCAGGGAAAACAGCCGATGTTTCTGCTCAGGGCCCTGTGGCTCTGAGCCTGCTGCTGATTGCAAAAAATCCGAACATCGAAGGATGGGCCCCAAACAGAAGCTGCCTTCACCTCATACTTGTGCTGCCCTGACAGTCCAAGAGGAGCCCTACAAACTGACATCAGGAACCTGGACTGGTGAGTTTTCTTTCATAGGGAAAACAGCCGATGTTTCTGCTCTGGGTCCTTTGGCCCGGAGCACACAGCTGATTGCAAAAAATCCGAACATCGAAGGATGGGCCCCATACAGAAGCAGCCTCCACCTCATACTTATGCTGCCCTGACAGTCCAAGAGGAGCCCTACAAACTGACATCAGGAACCTGGACTGGTGAGTTTTCTTTCCCAGGGAAAACAGCCGATGTTTTTACTCAGGGCCCTGTGCCCCGAAGCGCGGAGCTGACTGCAAAAAATCCGAATATCGAAGGATAAGTCCCATACAGGAGCTGCCTCCACCTCATACTTGTGCTGCCCTCACAGTCCCAGAGGAGCCCTACAAACTGACATCAGGAACCTGGACTGGTGAGTTTTCTTTCCCAGGGAAAAGAGACGATGTTTCTGCTCAAGGTTCTGTGGTCCTGGGCAGGCAGCTGATTGCAAAAAATCCGAACATCGAAGGATGGGCCCCATAGAGAATCTGGCACCACCTTATATTCTTGCTGCCCTGACAGTCCCAGAGGAGCCCTACAAACTGACATCAGGAACCTGGACTGGTGAGTTTTCTTTCCCAGGGAAAACAGCCGATGTTTATGGTCAGGTTCTTGTGGCCCTGAGCAGGCAGCTGATTGCAAAAAATCCGAACATCGAAGGATGGGCCCCAAACAGAAGCTGCCTTCACCTCATACTTGTGCTGCCCTGACAGTCCCCGAGGAGCCCTACAAACTGACATCAGGAACCTGGACTGGTGAGTTTTCTTTCATAGGGAAAACAGCCGATGTTTCTGCTCTGGGTCCTTTGGCCCGGAGCACACAGCTGATTGCAAAAAATCCGAACATCGAAGGATGGGCCCCATACAGAAGCAGCCTCCACCTCATACTTGTGCTGCCCTGACAGTCCCAGGGGAGCCCTACAAACTGACATCAGGAACCTGGACTGGTGAGTTTTCTTTCCCTGGGAAAACAGCCGATGTTTGTGCTCAGGGCCCTGTGGCTCTGAGCCAGCTGCTGATTGCAAAAAATCCGAACATCGAAGGATAAGTCCCATACAGGAGCTGCCTCCACCTCATACTTGTGCTTTCCTGACAGTCCCAGAGGAGCCCTACAAACTGACATCAGGAACCTGGACTGGTGAGTTTTCTTTCCCAGGGTAAACAGCCGATGTTTATGGTCAGGTTCCTGTGGCCCTGAGCAGGCAGCTGATTGCAAAAAATCCGAACATCGAAGGATGGGCCCCAAACAGAAGCTGCCTTCACCTCATACTTGTGCTGCCCTGACAGTCCCCGAGGAGCCCTACAAACTGACATCAGGAACCTGGACTGGTGAGTTTTCTTTCATAGGGAAAACAGCCGATGTTTCTGCTCTGGGTCCTTTGGCCCGGAGCACACAGCTGATTGCAAAAAATCCGAACATCGAAGGATGGGCCCCATACAGAAGCAGCCTCCACCTCATACTTGTGCTGCCCTGACAGTCCCAGAGGAGCCCTACAAACTGACATCAGGAACCTGGACTGGTGAGTTTTCTTTCCCAGGGAAAACAGCCGATGTTTATGGTCAGGTTCCTGTGGCCCTGAGCAGGCAGCTGATTGCAAAAAATCCGAACATCGAAGGATAGGCCCCAAACAGAAGCTGCCTTCACATCATACTTGTGCTGCCCTGACAGTCCCCGAGGAGCCCTACAAACTGACATCAGGAACCTGGACTGGTGAGTTTTCTTTCCCAGGGAAAACAGCCGATGTTTCTGCTCAGGGCCCTGTGGCTCTGAGCCGGCTGCTGATTGCAAAAAATCCGGACATCGAAGGATAAGTCCCATACAGGAGCTGCCTCCACCTCATACTTGTGCTGCCCTCACAGTCCCAGAGGAGCCCTACAAACTGACATCAGGAACCTGGACTGGTGAGTTTTCTTTCCCAGGGAAAACAGCCGATGTTTCTGCTCAGGGTCCTGTGGCCCTGGGCAGGCAGCTGATTGCAAAAAATCCGAACATCGAAGGATGGGCCCCATAGAGAATCTGGCACCACCTTATATTCGTGCTGCCCTGACAGTCCCAGAGGAGCCCTACAAACTGACATCAGGAACCTGGACTGGTGAGTTTTCTTTCCCAGGGAAAACAGCCGATGTTTGTGCTCAGGGTCCTGTGGCTCTGAGCAGGCAGCTTATTGCAAAAAATCCGAACATCGAAGGATGGGCCCCATACAGAAGCTGCCTCCACCTCATACTTGTGCTTTCCTGACAGTCCCAGAGGAGCCCTACAAACTGACATCAGGAACCTGGACTGGTGAGTTTTCTTTCCCAGGGAAAACAGCCGATGTTTATGGTCAGGATCTTGTGGCCCTGAGCAGTCAGCTGATTGAAAAATTAGAACATCGAAGGATGGGCCCAATACAGTATCTGTCTCCACCTCATACTTTTGCTGCCCTGACAGTCCTGGAGGAGCCCTACAAACTGACATCAGGAACCTGGACTGGTGAGTTTTCTTTCCCAGGGTAAACAGCCGATGTTTATGGTCAGGTTCCTGTGGCCCTGAGCAGGCAGCTGATTGCAAAAAATCCGAACATCGAAGGATGGGCCCCAAACAGAAGCTGCCTTCACATCATACTTGTGCTGCCCTGACAGTCCCCGAGGAGCCCTACAAACTGACATCAGGAACCTGGACTGGTGAGTTTTCTTTCCCAGGGAAAACAGCCGATGTTTCTGCTTAGGGCCCTGTGGCTCTGAGCCTGCTGCTGATTGCAAAAAATCCGAAAATCGAAGGATGGGCCCCAAACAGAAGCTGCCTTCACCTCATACTTGTGCTGCCCTGACAGTCCAAGAGGAGCCCTACAAACTGACATCAGGAACCTGGACTGGTGAGTTTTCTTTCATAGGGAAAACAGCCGATGTTTCTGCTCTGGGTCCTTTGGCCCGGAGCACACAGCTGATTGCAAAAAATCCGAACATCGAAGGATGGGCCCCATACAGAAGCAGCCTCCACCTCATACTTGTGCTGCCCTGACAGTCCCAGGGGAGCCCTACAAACTGACATCAGGAACCTGGACTGGTGAGTTTTCTTTTCCTGGGAAAACAGCCGATGTTTGTGCTCAGCGCCCTGTGGCTCTGAGCCAGCTGCTGATTGCAAAAAATCCGAACATCGAAGGATAAGTCCCATACAGGAGCTGCCTCCACCTCATACTTGTGCTTTCCTGACAGTCCCAGAGGAGCCCTACAAACTGACATCAGGAACCTGGACTGGTGAGTTTTCTTTCCCAGGGTAAACAGCCGATGTTTATGGTCAGGTTCCTGTGGCCCTGAGCAGGCAGCTGATTGCAAAAAATCCGAACATCGAAGGATAGGCCCCAAACAGAAGCTGCCTTCACATCATACTTGTGCTGCCCTGACAGTCCCCGAGGAGCCCTACAAACTGACATCAGGAACCTGGACTGGTGAGTTTTCTTTCCCAGGGAAAACAGCCGATGTTTCTGCTCAGGGCCCTGTGGCTCTGAGCCGGCTGCTGATTGCAAAAAATCCGGACATCGAAGGATAAGTCCCATACAGGAGCTGCCTCCACCTCATACTTGTGCTGCCCTCACAGTCCCAGAGGAGCCCTACAAACTGACATCAGGAACCTGGACTGGTGAGTTTTCTTTCCCAGGGAAAACAGCCGATGTTTCTGCTCAGGGTCCTGTGGCCCTGGGCAGGCAGCTGATTGCAAAAAATCCGAACATCGAAGGATGGGCCCCATAGAGAATCTGGCACCACCTTATATTCGTGCTGCCCTGACAGTCCCAGAGGAGCCCTACAAACTGACATCAGGAACCTGGACTGGTGAGTTTTCTTTCCCAGGGAAAACAGCCGATGTTTGTGCTCAGGGTCCTGTGGCTCTGAGAAGGCAGCTAATTGCAAAAAATCCGAACATCGAAGGATGGGCCCCATACAGAAGCTGCCTCCACCTCATACTTGTGCTTTCCTGACAGTCCCAGAGGAGCCCTACAAACTGACATCAGGAACCTGGACTGGTGAGTTTGCTTTCCCAGGGAAAACAGCCGATGTTTATGGTCAGGATCTTGTGGCCCTGAGCAGTCAGCTGATTGAAAAATTAGAACATCGAAGGATGGGCCCAATACAGTATCTGTCTCCACCTCATACTTGTGCTGCCCTGACAGTCCCAGAGGAGCCCTACAAACTGACATCAGTAACCTGGACTGGTGAGTTTTCTTTCTTAGGGAAAACAGCCGATGTTGATGGTCAGGTTCCTGTGGCCCTGAGCAGGCAGGTGATTGCAAAAAATCCGAACATCGAAGGATGGGCCCCAAACAGAAGCTGCCTTCACCTCATACTTGTGCTGCCCTGACAGTCCCAGAGGAGCCCTACAAACTGACATCAGGAACCTGGACTGGTGAGTTTTCTTTCATAGGGAAAACAGCCGATGTTTCTGCTCTGGGTCCTTTGGCCCGGAGCACACAGCTGATTGCAAAAAATCCGAACATCGAAGGATGGGCCCCATACAGAAGCAGCCTCCACCTCATACTTATGCTGCCCTGACAGTCCAAGAGGAGCCCTACAAACTGACATCAGGAACCTGGACTGGTGAGTTTTCTTTCCCAGGGAAAACAGCCGATGTTTTTGCTCAGGGCCCTGTGCCCCGAAGCGCGGAGCTGACTGCAAAAAATCCGAATATCGAAGGATGGGCCCCATAGAGAATCTGCCTCCACCTCATACTTGTGCTGCCCTCACAGTCCCAGAGGAGCCCTACAAACTGACATCAGGAACCTGGACTGGTGAGTTTTCTTTACCAGGGAAAAGAGACGATGTTTCTGCTCAAGGTCCTGTGGCCCTGAGCAGGCTGCTGATTGCAAAAAATGCAAACATCGAAGGATGGGCCCCATACAGATGCTGCCTCCACCTCATAGTTGTGCTGCCCTGACAGTCCCAGAGGAGCCCTACAAACTGACATCAGGAACCTGGACTGGTGAGTTTTCTTTCCCAGGGAAAACAGCCGATGTTTCTGCTCAGGGTCCTGTGGCCCTGGGCAGGCAGCTGATTGCAAAAAATCCGAACATCGAAGGATGGGCCCCATAGAGAATCTGGCACCACCTTATATTCTTGCTGCCCTGACAGTCCCAGAGGAGCCCTACAAACTGACATCAGGAACCTGGACTGGTGAGTTTTCTTTCCCAGGTAAAACAGCCGATGTTTGTGCTCAGGGTCCTGTGGCCCTGAGCAGGCAGCTTATTGCAAAAAATCCGAACATCGAAGGATGGGCCCCATACAGAAGCAGCCTCCACCTCATACTTGTGCTTTCCTGACAGTCCCAGAGGAGCCCTACAAACTGACATCAGGAACCTGGACTGGTGAGTTTTCTTTCCCAGGGAAAACAGCCGATGTTTATGGTCAGGTTCTTGTGGCCCTGAGCAGGCAGCTGATTGCAAAAAATCCGAACATCGAAGGATGGGCCCCAAACAGAAGCTGCCTTCACCTCATACTTGTGCTGCCCTGACAGTCCCCGAGGAGCCCTACAAACTGACATCAGGAACCTGGACTGGTGAGTTTTCTTTCATAGGGAAAACAGCCGATGTTTCTGCTCTGGGTCCTTTGGCCCGGAGCACACAGCTGATTGCAAAAAATCCGAACATCGAAGGATGGGCCCCATACAGAAGCAGCCTCCACCTCATACTTGTGCTGCCCTGACAGTCCCAGGGGAGCCCTACAAACTGACATCAGGAACCTGGAATGGTGAGTTTTCTTTCCCAGGGAAAACAGCCGATGTTTGTGCTCAGGGCCCTGTGGCTCTGAGCCAGCTGCTGATTGCAAAAAATCCGAACATCGAAGGATAAGTCCCATACAGGAGCTGCCTCCACCTCATACTTGTGCTTTCCTGACAGTCCCAGAGGAGCCCTACAAACTGACATCAGGAACCTGGACTGGTGAGTTTTCTTTCCCAGGGTAAACAGCCGATGTTTATGGTCAGGTTCCTGTGGCCCTGAGCAGGCAGCTGATTGCAAAAAATCCGAACATCGAAGGATGGGCCCCAAACAGAAGCTGCCTTCACCTCATACTTGTGCTGCCCTGTCAGTCCCCGAGGAGCCCTACAAACTGACATCAGGAACCTGGACTGGTGAGTTTTCTTTCCCAGGGAAAACAGCCGATGTTTCTGCTCAGGGCCCTGTGGCTCTGAGCCTGCTGCTGATTGCAAAAAATCCGAACATCGAAGGATGGGCCCCAAACAGAAGCTGCCTTCACCTCATACTTGTGCTGCCCTGACAGTCCCCGAGGAGCCCTACAAACTGACATCAGGAACCTGGCCTGGTGAGTTTTCTTTCCCAGGGAAAACAGCCGATGTTTTTGCTCAGGGCCCTGTGCCCCGAAGCGCGGAGCTGACTGCAAAAAATCCGAATATCGAAGGATGGGCCCCATAGAGAATCTGCCTCCACCTCATACTTGTGCTGCCCTCACAGTCCCAGAGGAGCCCTATAAACTGACATCAGGAACCTGGACTGGTGAGTTTTCTTTACCAGGGAAAAGAGACGATGTTTCTGCTCAAGGTCCTGTGGCCCTGAGCAGGCTGCTGATTGCAAAAAATGCAAACATCGAAGGATGGGCCCCATACAGATGCTGCCTCCACCTCATAGTTGTGCTGCCCTGACAGTCCCAGAGGAGCCCTACAAACTGACATCAGGAACCTGGACTGGTGAGTTTTCTTTCCCAGGGAAAACAGCCGATGTTTGTGCTCAGGGTCCTGTGGCCCTGGGCAGGCAGCTGATTGCAAAAAATCCGAACATCGAAGGATGGGCCCCATAGAGAATCTGGCACCACCTTATATTCTTGCTGCCCTGACAGTCCCAGAGGAGCCCTACAAACTGACATCAGGAACCTGGACTGGTGAGTTTTCTTTCCCAGGTAAAACAGCCGACGTTTGTGCTCAGGGTCCCGTGGCCCTGAGCAGGCAGCTTATTGCAAAAAATCCGAACATCGAAGGATGGGCCCCATACAGAAGCAGCCTCCACCTCATACTTGTGCTTTCCTGACAGTCCCAGAGGAGCCCTACAAACTGACATCAGGAACCTGGACTGGTGAGTTTTCTTTCCCAGGGAAAACAGCCGATGTTTATGGTCAGGTTCTTGTGGCCCTGAGCAGGCAGCTGATTGCAAAAAATCCGAACATCGAAGGATGGGCCCCAAACAGAAGCTGCCTTCACCTCATACTTGTGCTGCCCTGACAGTCCCCGAGGAGCCCTACAAACTGACATCAGGAACCTGGACTGGTGAGTTTTCTTTCATAGGGAAAACAGCCGATGTTTCTGCTCTGGGTCCTTTGGCCCGGAGCACACAGCTGATTGCAAAAAATCCGAACATCGAAGGATGGGCCCCATACAGAAGCAGCCTCCACCTCATACTTGTGCTGCCCTGACAGTCCCAGGGGAGCCCTACAAACTGACATCAGGAACCTGGACTGGTGAGTTTTCTTTCCCTGGGAAAACAGCCGATGTTTGTGCTCAGGGCCCTGTGGCTCTGAGCCAGCTGCTGATTGCAAAAAATCCGAACATCGAAGGATAAGTCCCATACAGGAGCTGCCTCCACCTCATACTTGTGCTTTCCTGACAGTCCCAGAGGAGCCCTACAAACTGACATCAGGAACCTGGACTGGTGAGTTTTCTTTCCCAGGGTAAACAGCCGATGTTTATGGTCAGGTTCCTGTGGCCCTGAGCAGGCAGCTGATTGCAAAAAATCCGAACATCGAAGGATGGGCCCCAAACAGAAGCTGCCTTCACCTCATACTTGTGCTGCCCTGTCAGTCCCCGAGGAGCCCTACAAACTGACATAAGGAACCTGGACTGGTGAGTTTTCTTTCCCAGGGAAAACAGCCGATGTTTCTGCTCAGGGCCCTGTGGCTCTGAGCCTGCTGCTGATTGCAAAAAATCCGAACATCGAAGGATGGGCCCCAAACAGAAGCTGCCTTCACCTCATACTTGTGCTGCCCTGACAGTCCAAGAGGAGCCCTACAAACTGACATCAGGAACCTGGACTGGTGAGTTTTCTTTCATAGGGAAAACAGCCGATGTTTCTGCTCTGGGTCCTTTGGCCCGGAGCACACAGCTGATTGCAAAAAATCCGAACATCGAAGGATGGGCCCCATACAGAAGCAGCCTCCACCTCATACTTATGCTGCCCTGACAGTCCAAGAGGAGCCCTACAAACTGACATCAGGAACCTGGACTGGTGAGTTTTCTTTCCCAGGGAAAACAGCCGATGTTTTTACTCAGGGCCCTGTGCCCCGAAGCGCGGAGCTGACTGCAAAAAATCCGAATATCGAAGGATAAGTCCCATACAGGAGCTGCCTCCACCTCATACTTGTGCTGCCCTCACAGTCCCAGAGGAGCCCTACAAACTGACATCAGGAACCTGGACTGGTGAGTTTTCTTTCCCAGGGAAAAGAGACGATGTTTCTGCTCAAGGTTCTGTGGTCCTGGGCAGGCAGCTGATTGCAAAAAATCCGAACATCGAAGGATGGGCCCCATAGAGAATCTGGCACCACCTTATATTCTTGCTGCCCTGACAGTCCCAGAGGAGCCCTACAAACTGACATCAGGAACCTGGACTGGTGAGTTTTCTTTCCCAGGGAAAACAGCCGATGTTTATGGTCAGGTTCTTGTGGCCCTGAGCAGGCAGCTGATTGCAAAAAATCCGAACATCGAAGGATGGGCCCCAAACAGAAGCTGCCTTCACCTCATACTTGTGCTGCCCTGACAGTCCCCGAGGAGCCCTACAAACTGACATCAGGAACCTGGACTGGTGAGTTTTCTTTCATAGGGAAAACAGCCGATGTTTCTGCTCTGGGTCCTTTGGCCCGGAGCACACAGCTGATTGCAAAAAATCCGAACATCGAAGGATGGGCCCCATACAGAAGCAGCCTCCACCTCATACTTGTGCTGCCCTGACAGTCCCAGGGGAGCCCTACAAACTGACATCAGGAACCTGGACTGGTGAGTTTTCTTTCCCTGGGAAAACAGCCGATGTTTGTGCTCAGGGCCCTGTGGCTCTGAGCCAGCTGCTGATTGCAAAAAATCCGAACATCGAAGGATAAGTCCCATACAGGAGCTGCCTCCACCTCATACTTGTGCTTTCCTGACAGTCCCAGAGGAGCCCTACAAACTGACATCAGGAACCTGGACTGGTGAGTTTTCTTTCCCAGGGTAAACAGCCGATGTTTATGGTCAGGTTCCTGTGGCCCTGAGCAGGCAGCTGATTGCAAAAAATCCGAACATCGAAGGATGGGCCCCAAACAGAAGCTGCCTTCACCTCATACTTGTGCTGCCCTGACAGTCCCCGAGGAGCCCTACAAACTGACATCAGGAACCTGGACTGGTGAGTTTTCTTTCATAGGGAAAACAGCCGATGTTTCTGCTCAGGGTCCTGTGGCCCTGGGCAGGCAGCTGATTGCAAAAAATCCGAACATCGAAGGATGGGCCCCATAGAGAATCTGGCACCACCTTATATTCGTGCTGCCCTGACAGTCCCAGAGGAGCCCTACAAACTGACATCAGGAACCTGGACTGGTGAGTTTTCTTTCCCAGGGAAAACAGCCGATGTTTGTGCTCAGGGTCCTGTGGCTCTGAGCAGGCAGCTTATTGCAAAAAATCCGAACATCGAAGGATGGGCCCCATACAGAAGCTGCCTCCACCTCATACTTGTGCTTTCCTGACAGTCCCAGAGGAGCCCTACAAACTGACATCAGGAACCTGGACTGGTGAGTTTTCTTTCCCAGGGAAAACAGCCGATGTTTATGGTCAGGATCTTGTGGCCCTGAGCAGTCAGCTGATTGAAAAATTAGAACATCGAAGGATGGGCCCAATACAGTATCTGTCTCCACCTCATACTTTTGCTGCCCTGACAGTCCCGGAGGAGCCCTACAAACTGACATCAGGAACCTGGACTGGTGAGTTTTCTTTCCCAGGGTAAACAGCCGATGTTTATGGTCAGGTTCCTGTGGCCCTGAGCAGGCAGCTGATTGCAAAAATCCGAACATCGAAGGATGGGCCCCAAACAGAAGCTGCCTTCACATCATACTTGTGCTGCCCTGACAGTCCCCGAGGAGCCCTACAAACTGACATCAGGAACCTGGACTGGTGAGTTTTCTTTCCCAGGGAAAACAGCCGATGTTTCTGCTCAGGGCCCTGTGGCTCTGAGCCTGCTGCTGATTGCAAAAAATCCGAACATCGAAGGATGGGCCCCAAACAGAAGCTGCCTTCACCTCATACTTGTGCTGCCCTGACAGTCCAAGAGGAGCCCTACAAACTGACATCAGGAACCTGGACTGGTGAGTTTTCTTTCATAGGGAAAACAGCCGATGTTTCTGCTCTGGGTCCTTTGGCCCGGAGCACACAGCTGATTGCAAAAATTCCGAACATCGAAGGATGGGCCCCATACAGAAGCAGCCTCCACCTCCTACTTGTGCTGCCCTGACAGTCCCAGGGGAGCCCTACAAACTGACATCAGGAACGTGGACTGGTGAGTTTTCTTTTCCTGGGAAAACAGCCGATGTTTGTGCTCAGCGCTCTGTGGCTCTGAGCCAGCTGCTGATTGCAAAAAATCCGAACATCGAAGGATAAGTCCCATACAGGAGCTGCCTCCACCTCATACTTGTGCTTTCCTGACAGTCCCAGAGGAGCCCTACAAACTGACATCAGGAACCTGGACTGGTGAGTTTTCTTTCCCAGGGTAAACAGCCGATGTTTATGGTCAGGTTCCTGTGGCCCTGAGCAGGCAGCTGATTGCAAAAAATCCGAACATCGAAGGATAGGCCCCAAACAGAAGCTGCCTTCACATCATACTTGTGCTGCCCTGACAGTCCCCGAGGAGCCCTACAAACTGACATCAGGAACCTGGACTGGTGAGTTTTCTTTCCCAGGGAAAACAGCCGATGTTTCTGCTCAGGGCCCTGTGGCTCTGAGCCGGCTGCTGATTGCAAAAAATCCGGACATCGAAGGATAAGTCCCATACAGGAGCTGCCTCCACCTCATACTTGTGCTGCCCTGACAGTCCCAGAGGAGCCCTACAAACTGACATCAGGAACCTGGACTGGTGAGTTTTCTTTCCCAGGGAAAACAGCCGATGTTTCTGCTCAGGGTCCTGTGGCCCTGGGCAGGCAGCTGATTGCAAAAAATCCGAACATCGAAGGATGGGCCCCATAGAGAATCTGGCACCACCTTATATTCGTGCTGCCCTGACAGTCCCAGAGGAGCCCTACAAACTGACATCAGGAACCTGGACTGGTGAGTTTTCTTTCCCAGGGAAAACAGCCGATGTTTGTGCTCAGGGTCCTGTGGCTCTGAGAAGGCAGCTAATTGCAAAAAATCCGAACATCGAAGGATGGGCCCCATACAGAAGCTGCCTCCACCTCATACTTGTGCTTTCCTGACAGTCCCAGAGGAGCCCTACAAACTGACATCAGGAACCTGGACTGGTGAGTTTGCTTTCCCAGGGAAAACAGCCGATGTTTATGGTCAGGATCTTGTGGCCCTGAGCAGTCAGCTGATTGAAAAATTAGAACATCGAAGGATGGGCCCAATACAGTATCTGTCTCCACCTCATACTTGTGCTGCCCTGACAGTCCCAGAGGAGCCCTACAAACTGACATCAGTAACCTGGACTGGTGAGTTTTCTTTCTTAGGGAAAACAGCCGATGTTGATGGTCAGGTTCCTGTGGCCCTGAGCAGGCAGGTGATTGCAAAAAATCCGAACATCGAAGGATGGGCCCCAAACAGAAGCTGCCTTCACCTCATACTTGTGCTGCCCTGTCAGTCCCAGAGGAGCCCTACAAACTGACATCAGGAACCTGGACTGGTGAGTTTTCTTTCATAGGGAAAACAGCCGATGTTTCTGCTCTGGGTCCTTTGGCCCGGAGCACACAGCTGATTGCAAAAAATCCGAACATCGAAGGATGGGCCCCATACAGAAGCAGCCTCCACCTCATACTTATGCTGCCCTGACAGTCCAAGAGGAGCCCTACAAACTGACATCAGGAACCTGGACTGGTGAGTTTTCTTTCCCAGGGAAAACAGCCGATGTTTTTGCTCAGGGCCCTGTGCCCCGAAGCGCGGAGCTGACTGCAAAAAATCCGAATATCGAAGGATGGGCCCCATAGAGAATCTGCCTCCACCTCATACTTGTGCTGCCCTCACAGTCCCAGAGGAGCCCTACAAACTGACATCAGGAACCTGGACTGGTGAGTTTTCTTTACCAGGGAAAAGAGACGATGTTTCTGCTCAAGGTCCTGTGGCCCTGAGCAGGCTGCTGATTGCAAAAAATGCAAACATCGAAGGATGGGCCCCATACAGATGCTGCCTCCACCTCATAGTTGTGCTGCCCTGACAGTCCCAGAGGAGCCCTACAAACTGACATCAGGAACCTGGACTGGTGAGTTTTCTTTCCCAGGGAAAACAGCCGATGTTTCTGCTCAGGGTCCTGTGGCCCTGGGCAGGCAGCTGATTGCAAAAAATCCGAACATCGAAGGATGGGCCCCATAGAGAATCTGGCACCACCTTATATTCTTGCTGCCCTGACAGTCCCAGAGGAGCCCTACAAACTGACATCAGGAACCTGGACTGGTGAGTTTTCTTTCCCAGGTAAAACAGCCGATGTTTGTGCTCAGGGACCTGTGGCCCTGAGCAGGCAGCTTATTGCAAAAAATCCGAACATCGAAGGATGGGCCCCATACAGAAGCAGCCTCCACCTCATACTTGTGCTTTCCTGACAGTCCCAGAGGAGCCCTACAAACTGACATCAGGAACCTGGACTGGTGAGTTTTCTTTCCCAGGGAAAACAGCCGATGTTTATGGTCAGGTTCTTGTGGCCCTGAGCAGGCAGCTGATTGCAAAAAATCCGAACATCGAAGGATGGGCCCCAAACAGAAGCTGCCTTCACCTCATACTTGTGCTGCCCTGACAGTCCCCGAGGAGCCCTACAAACTGACATCAGGAACCTGGACTGGTGAGTTTTCTTTCATAGGGAAAACAGCCGGTGTTTCTGCTCTGGGTCCTTTGGCCCGGAGCACACAGCTGATTGCAAAAAATCCGAACATCGAAGGATGGGCCCCATACAGAAGCAGCCTCCACCTCATACTTGTGCTGCCCTGACAGTCCCAGGGGAGCCCTACATACTGACATCAGGAACCTGGAATGGTGAGTTTTCTTTCCCTGGGAAAACAGCCGATGTTTGTGCTCAGGGCCCTGTGGCTCTGAGCCAGCTGCTGATTGCAAAAAATCCGAACATCGAAGGATAAGTCCCATACAGGAGCTGCCTCCACCTCATACTTGTGCTTTCCTGACAGTCCCAGAGGAGCCCTACAAACTGACATCAGGAACCTGGACTGGTGAGTTTTCTTTCCCAGGGTAAACAGCCGATGTTTATGGTCAGGTTCCTGTGGCCCTGAGCAGGCAGCTGATTGCAAAAAATCCGAACATCGAAGGATGGGCCCCAAACAGAAGCTGCCTTCACCTCATACTTGTGCTGCCCTGTCAGTCCCCGAGGAGCCCTACAAACTGACATCAGGAACCTGGACTGGTGAGTTTTCTTTCCCAGGGAAAACAGCCGATGTTTCTGCTCAGGGCCCTGTGGCTCTGAGCCTGCTGCTGATTGCAAAAAATCCGAACATCGAAGGATGGGCCCCAAACAGAAGCTGCCTTCACCTCATACTTGTGCTGCCCTGACAGTCCAAGAGGAGCCCTACAAACTGACATCAGGAACCTGGACTGGTGAGTTTTCTTTCATAGGGAAAACAGCCGATGTTTCTGCTCTGGGTCCTTTGGCCCGGAGCACACAGCTGATTGCAAAAAATCCGAACATCGAAGGATGGGCCCCATACAGAAGCAGCCTCCACCTCATACTTATGCTGCCCTGACAGTCCAAGAGGAGCCCTACAAACTGACATCAGGAACCTGGACTGGTGAGTTTTCTTTCCCAGGGAAAACAGCCGATGTTTTTGCTCAGGGCCCTGTGCCCCGAAGCGCGGAGCTGACTGCAAAAAATCCGAATATCGAAGGATGGGCCCCATAGAGAATCTGCCTCCACCTCATACTTGTGCTGCCCTCACAGTCCCAGAGGAGCCCTACAAACTGACATCAGGAACCTGGACTGGTGAGTTTTCTTTCCCAGGGAAAAGAGACGATGTTTCTGCTCAAGGTTCTGTGGTCCTGGGCAGGCAGCTGATTGCAAAAAATCCGAACATCGAAGGATGTGCCCCATAGAGAATCTGGCACCACCTTATATTCTTGCTGCCCTGACAGTCCCAGAGGAGCCCTACAAACTGACATCAGGAACCTGGACTGGTGAGTTTTCTTTCCCAGGGAAAACAGCCGATGTTTGTGCTCAGGGTCCTGTGGCTCTGAGCAGGCAGCTTATTGCAAAAAATCCGAACATCGAAGGATGGACCCCATACAGAAGCAGCCTCCACCTCATACTTGTGCTTTCCTGACAGTCCCAGAAGAGCCCTACAAACTGACATCAGGAACCTGGACTGGTGAGTTTTCTTTCCCAGGGAAAACAGCCGATGTTTATGGTCAAGTTCTTGTGGCCCTGAGCAGGCAGCTGATTGCAAAAAATCCGAACATCGAAGGATGGGCCCCAAACAGAAGCTGCCTTCACCTCATACTTGTGCTGCCCTGACAGTCCCCGAGGAGCCCTACAAACTGACATCAGGAACCTGGACTGGTGAGTTTTCTTTCATAGGGAAAACAGCCGATGTTTCTGCTCTGGGTTCTTTGGCCCGGAGCACACAGCTGATTGCAAAAAATCCGAACATCGAAGGATGGGCCCCATACAGAAGCAGCCTCCACCTCATACTTGTGCTGCCCTGACAGTCCCAGGGGAGCCCTACAAACTGACATCAGGAACCTGGACTGGTGAGTTTTCTTTCCCTGGGAAAACAGCCGATGTTTGTGCTCAGGGCCCTGTGGCTCTGAGCCAGCTGCTGATTGCAAAAAATCCGAACATCGAAGGATAAGTCCCATACAGGAGCTGCCTCCACCTCATACTTGTGCTTTCCTGACAGTCCCAGAGGAGCCCTACAAACTGACATCAGGAACCTGGACTGGTGAGTTTTCTTTCCCAGGGTAAACAGCCGATGTTTATGGTCAGGTTCCTGTGGCCCTGAGCAGGCAGCTGATTGCAAAAAATCCGAACATCGAAGGATGGGCCCCAAACAGAAGCTGCCTTCACATCATACTTGTGCTGCCCTGACAGTCCCAGGGGAGCCCTACAAACTGACATCAGGAACCTGGACTGGTGAGTTTTCTTTCCCAGGGAAAACAGCCGATGTTTCTGCTCAGGGCCCTGTGGCTCTGAGCCTGCTGCTGATTGCAAAAAATCCGAACATCGAAGGATGGGCCCCATACAGAAGCAGCCTCCACCTCATACTTATGCTGCCCTGACAGTCCAAGAGGAGCCCTACAAACTGACATCAGGAACCTGGACTGGTGAGTTTTCTTTCCCAGGGAAAACAGCCGATGTTTGTGCTCAGGGTCCTGTGGCTCTGAGCAGGCAGCTTATTGCAAAAAATCCGAACATCGAAGGATGGGCCCCATACAGAAGCAGCCTCCACCTCATACTTGTGCTTTCCTGACAGTCCCAGAGGAGCCCTACAAACTGACATCAGGAACCTGGACTGGTGAGTTTTCTTTCCCAGGGTAAACAGCCGATGTTTATGGTCAGGTTCCTGTGGCCCTGAGCAGGCAGCTGATTGCAAAAAATCCGAACATCGAAGGATGGGCCCCAAACAGAAGCTGCCTTCACCTCATACTTGTGCTGCCCTGACAGTCCCCGAGGAGCCCTACAAACTGACATCAGGAACCTGGACTGGTGAGTTTTCTTTCATAGGGAAAACAGCCGATGTTTCTGCTCTGGGTCCTTTGGCCCGGAGCACACAGCTGATTGCAAAAAATCCGAACATCGAAGGATGGGCCCCATACAGAAGCAGCCTCCACCTCATACTTGTGCTGCCCTGACAGTCCAAGAGGAGCCCTACAAACTGACATCAGGAACCTGGACTGGTGAGTTTTCTTTCCCAGGGAAAACAGCCGATGTTTATGGTCAGGTTCCTGTGGCCCTGAGCAGGCAGCTGATTGCAAAAAATCCGAACATCGAAGGATAGGCCCCAAACAGAAGCTGCCTTCACATCATACTTGTGCTGCCCTGACAGTCCCCGAGGAGCCCTACAAACTGACATCAGGAACCTGGACTGGTGAGTTTTCTTTCCCAGGGAAAACAGCCGATGTTTCTGCTCAGGGCCCTGTGGCTCTGAGCCGGCTGCTGATTGCAAAAAATCCGGACATCGAAGGATAAGTCCCATACAGGAGCTGCCTCCACCTCATACTTGTGCTGCCCTCACAGTCCCAGAGGAGCCCTACAAACTGACATCAGTAACCTGGACTGGTGAGTTTTCTTTCCCAGGGAAAACCGCCGATGTTTCTGCTCAGGGTCCTGTGGCCCTGGGCAGGCAGCTGATTGCAAAAAATCCGAACATCGAAGGATGGGCCCCATAGAGAATCTGGCACCACCTTATATTCGTGCTGCCCTGACAGTCCCAGAGGAGCCCTACAAACTGACATCAGGAACCTGGACTGGTGAGTTTTCTTTCCCAGGGAAAACAGCCGATGTTTGTGCTCAGGGTCCTGTGGCTCTGAGCAGGCAGCTTATTGCAAAAAATCCGAACATCGAAGGATGGGCCCCATACAGAAGCTGCCTCCACCTCATACTTGTGCTTTCCTGACAGTCCCAGAGGAGCCCTACAAACTGACATCAGGAACCTGGACTGGTGAGTTTTCTTTCCCAGGGAAAACAGCCGATGTTTATGGTCAGGATCTTGTGGCCCTGAGCAGTCAGCTGATTGAAAAATTAGAACATCGAAGGATGGGCCCAATACAGTATCTGTCTCCACCTCATACTTTTGCTGCCCTGACAGTCCCGGAGGAGCCCTACAAACTGACATCAGGAACCTGGACTGGTGAGTTTTCTTTCCCAGGGTAAACAGCCGATGTTTATGGTCAGGTTCCTGTGGCCCTGAGCAGGCAGCTGATTGCAAAAAATCCGAACATCGAAGGATGGGCCCCAAACAGAAGCTGCCTTCACATCATACTTGTGCTGCCCTGACAGTCCCCGAGGAGCCCTACAAACTGACATCAGGAACCTGGACTGGTGAGTTTTCTTTCCCAGGGAAAACAGCCGATGTTTCTGCTCAGGGCCCTGTGGCTCTGAGCCTGCTGCTGATTGCAAAAAATCCGAACATCGAAGGATGGGCCCCAAACAGAAGCTGCCTTCACCTCATACTTGTGCTGCCCTGACAGTCCAAGAGGAGCCCTACAAACTGACATCAGGAACCTGGACTGGTGAGTTTTCTTTCATAGGGAAAACAGCCGATGTTTCTGCTCTGGGTCCTTTGGCCCGGAGCACACAGCTGATTGCAAAAAATCCGAACATCGAAGGATGGGCCCCATACAGAAGCAGCCTCCACCTCATACTTATGCTGCCCTGAAAGTCCAAGAGGAGCCCTACAAACTGACATCAGGAACCTGGACTGGTGAGTTTTCTTTCCCAGGGAAAACAGCCGATGTTTTTGCTCAGGGCCCTGTGCCCCGAAGCGCGGAGCTGACTGCAAAAAATCCGAATATCGAAGGATGGGCCCCATAGAGAATCTGCCTCCACCTCATACTTGTGCTGCCCTCACAGTCTCAGAGGAGCCCTACAAACTGACATCAGGAACCTGGACTGGTGAGTTTTCTTTCCCAGGGAAAAGAGACGATGTTTCTGCTCAAGGTTCTGTGGCCCTGAGCAGGCTGCTGATTGCAAAAAATGCAAACATCGAAGGATGGGCCCCATACAGAAGCTGCCTCCACCTCATAGTTGTGCTGCCCTGACAGTCCCAGAGGAGCCCTACAAACTGACATCAGGAACCTGGACTGGTGAGTTTTCTTTCCCAGGGAAAACAGCCGATGTTTGTGCTCAGGGTCCTGTGGCTCTGAGCAGGCAGCTTATTGCAAAAAATCCGAACATCGAAGGATGGACCCCATACAGAAGCAGCCTCCACCTCATACTTGTGCTTTCCTGACAGTCCCAGAGGAGCCCTACAAACTGACATCAGGAACCTGGACTGGTGAGTTTTCTTTCCCAGGGAAAACAGCCGATGTTTATGGTCAAGTTCTTGTGGCCCTGAGCAGGCAGCTGATTGCAAAAAATCCGAACATCGAAGGATGGGCCCCAAACAGAAGCTGCCTTCACCTCATACTTGTGCTGCCCTGACAGTCCAAGAGGAGCCCTACAAACTGACATCAGGAACCTGGACTGGTGAGTTTTCTTTCATAGGGAAAACAGCCGATGTTTCTGCTCTGGGTCCTTTGGCCCGGAGCACACAGCTGATTGCAAAAAATCCGAACATCGAAGGATGGGCCCCATACAGAAGCAGCCTCCACCTCATACTTATGCTGCCCTGACAGTCCAAGAGGAGCCCTACAAACTGACATCAGGAACCTGGACTGGTGAGTTTTCTTTCCCAGGGAAAACAGCCGATGTTTGTGCTCAGGGCCCTGTGCCCCGAAGCGCGGAGCTGACTGCAAAAAATCCGAATATCGAAGGATGGGCCCCATAGAGAATCTGCCTCCACCTCATACTTGTGCTGCCCTCACAGTCCCAGAGGAGCCCTACAAACTGACATCAGGAACCTGGACTGGTGAGTTTTCTTTCCCAGGGAAAAGAGACGATGTTTCTGCTCAAGGTTCTGTGGTCCTGGGCAGGCAGCTGATTGCAAAAAATCCGAACATCGAAGGATGTGCCCCATAGAGAATCTGGCACCACCTTATATTCTTGCTGCCCTGACAGTCCCAGAGGAGCCCTACAAACTGACATCAGGAACCTGGACTGGTGAGTTTTCTTTCCCAGGGAAAACAGCCGATGTTTGTGCTCAGGGTCCTGTGGCTCTGAGCAGGCAGCTTATTGCAAAAAATCCGAACATCGAAGGATGGACCCCATACAGAAGCAGCCTCCACCTCATACTTGTGCTTTCCTGACAGTCCCAGAGGAGCCCTACAAACTGACATCAGGAACCTGGACTGGTGAGTTTTCTTTCCCAGGGAAAACAGCCGATGTTTATGGTCAAGTTCTTGTGGCCCTGAGCAGGCAGCTGATTGCAAAAAATCCGAACATCGAAGGATGGGCCCCAAACAGAAGCTGCCTTCACCTCATACTTGTGCTGCCCTGACAGTCCCCGAGGAGCCCTACAAACTGACATCAGGAACCTGGACTGGTGAGTTTTCTTTCATAGGGAAAACAGCCGATGTTTCTGCTCTGGGTTCTTTGGCCCGGAGCACACAGCTGATTGCAAAAAATCTGAACATCGAAGGATGGGCCCCATACAGAAGCAGCCTCCACCTCATACTTGTGCTGCCCTGACAGTCCCAGGGGAGCCCTACAAACTGACATCAGGAACCTGGACTGGTGAGTTTTCTTTCCCTGGGAAAACAGCCGATGTTTGTGCTCAGGGCCCTGTGGCTCTGAGCCAGCTGCTGATTGCAAAAAATCCGAACATCGAAGGATAAGTCCCATACAGGAGCTGCCTCCACCTCATACTTGTGCTTTCCTGACAGTCCCAGAGGAGCCCTACAAACTGACATCAGGAACCTGGACTGGTGAGTTTTCTTTCCCAGGGTAAACAGCCGATGTTTATGGTCAGGTTCCTGTGGCCCTGAGCAGGCAGCTGATTGCAAAAAATCCGAACATCAAAGGATGGGCCCCAAACAGAAGCTGCCTTCACATCATACTTGTGCTGCCCTGACAGTCCCAGGGGAGCCCTACAAACTGACATCAGGAACCTGGACTGGTGAGTTTTCTTTCCCAGGGAAAACAGCCGATGTTTCTGCTCAGGGCCCTGTGGCTCTGAGCCTGCTGCTGATTGCAAAAAATCCGAACATCGAAGGATGGGCCCCAAACAGAAGCTGCCTTCACCTCATACTTGTGCTGCCCTGACAGTCCAAGAGGAGCCCTACAAACTGACATCAGGAACCTGGACTGGTGAGTTTTCTTTCATAGGGAAAACAGCCGATGTTTCTGCTCTGGGTCCTTTGGCCCGGAGCACACAGCTGATTGCAAAAAATCCGAACATCGAAGGATGGGCCCCATACAGAAGCAGCCTCCACCTCATACTTATGCTGCCCTGACAGTCCAAGAGGAGCCCTACAAACTGACATCAGGAACCTGGACTGGTGAGTTTTCTTTCCCAGGGAAAACAGCCGATGTTTGTGCTCAGGGTCCTGTGGCTCTGAGCAGGCAGCTTATTGCAAAAAATCCGAACATCGAAGGATGGGCCCCATACAGAAGCAGCCTCCACCTCATACTTGTGCTTTCCTGACAGTCCCAGAGGAGCCCTACAAACTGACATCAGGAACCTGGACTGGTGAGTTTTCTTTCCCAGGGTAAACAGCCGATGTTTATGGTCAGGTTCCTGTGGCCCTGAGCAGGCAGCTGATTGCAAAAAATCCGAACATCGAAGGATAGGCCCCAAACAGAAGCTGCCTTCACATCATACTTGTGCTGCCCTGAAAGTCCCCGAGGAGCCCTACAAACTGACATCAGGAACCTGGACTGGTGAGTTTTCTTTCCCAGGGAAAACAGCCGATGTTTCTGCTCAGGGCCCTGTGGCTCTGAGCCGGCTGCTGATTGCAAAAAATCCGGACATCGAAGGATAAGTCCCATACAGGAGCTGCCTCCACCTCATACTTGTGCTGCCCTCACAGTCCCAGAGGAGCCCTACAAACTGACATCAGTAACCTGGACTGGTGAGTTTTCTTTCCCAGGGAAAACAGCCGATGTTTCTGCTCAGGGTCCTGTGGCCCTGGGCAGGCAGCTGATTGCAAAAAATCCGAACATCGAAGGATGGGCCCCATAGAGAATCTGGCACCACCTTATATTCGTGCTGCCCTGACAGTCCCAGAGGAGCCCTACAAACTGACATCAGGAACCTGGACTGGTGAGTTTTCTTTCCCAGGGAAAACAGCCGATGTTTGTGCTCAGGGTCCTGTGGCTCTGAGCAGGCAGCTTATTGCAAAAAATCCGAACATCGAAGGATGGGCCCCATACAGAAGCTGCCTCCACCTCATACTTGTGCTTTCCTGACAGTCCCAGAGGAGCCCTACAAACTGACATCAGGAACCTGGACTGGTGAGTTTTCTTTCCCAGGGAAAACAGCCGATGTTTATGGTCAGGATCTTGTGGCCCTGAGCAGTCAGCTGATTGAAAAATTAGAACATCGAAGGATGGGCCCAATACAGTATCTGTCTCCACCTCATACTTTTGCTGCCCTGACAGTCCCGGAGGAGCCCTACAAACTGACATCAGGAACCTGGACTGGTGAGTTTTCTTTCCCAGGGTAAACAGCCGATGTTTATGGTCAGGTTCCTGTGGCCCTGAGCAGGCAGCTGATTGCAAAAAATCCGAACATCGAAGGATGGGCCCCAAACAGAAGCTGCCTTCACATCATACGTGTGCTGCCCTGACAGTCCCCGAGGAGCCCTACAAACTGACATCAGGAACCTGGACTGGTGAGTTTTCTTTCCCAGGGAAAACAGCCGATGTTTCTGCTCAGGGCCCTGTGGCTCTGAGCCTGCTGCTGATTGCAAAAAATCCGAACATCGAAGGATGGGCCCCAAACAGAAGCTGCCTTCACCTCATACTTGTGCTGCCCTGACAGTCCAAGAGGAGCCCTACAAACTGACATCAGGAACCTGGACTGGTGAGTTTTCTTTCATAGGGAAAACAGCCGATGTTTCTGCTCTGGGTCCTTTGGCCCGGAGCACACAGCTGATTGCAAAAAATCCGAACATCGAAGGATGGGCCCCATACAGAAGCAGCCTCCACCTCATACTTATGCTGCCCTGAAAGTCCAAGAGGAGCCCTACAAACTGACATCAGGAACCTGGACTGGTGAGTTTTCTTTCCCAGGGAAAACAGCCGATGTTTTTGCTCAGGGCCCTGTGCCCCGAAGCGCGGAGCTGACTGCAAAAAATCCGAATATCGAAGGATGGGCCCCATAGAGAATCTGCCTCCACCTCATACTTGTGCTGCCCTCACAGTCTCAGAGGAGCCCTACAAACTGACATCAGGAACCTGGACTGGTGAGTTTTCTTTCCCAGGGAAAAGAGACGATGTTTCTGCTCAAGGTTCTGTGGCCCTGAGCAGGCTGCTGATTGCAAAAAATGCAAACATCGAAGGATGGGCCCCATACAGAAGCTGCCTCCACCTCATAGTTGTGCTGCCCTGACAGTCCCCGAGGAGCCCTACAAACTGACATCAGGAACCTGGACTGGTGAGTTTTCTTTCATAGGGAAAACAGCCGATGTTTCTGCTCTGGGTTCTTTGGCCCGGAGCACACAGCTGATTGCAAAAAATCCGAACATCGAAGGATGGGCCCCATACAGAAGCAGCCTCCACCTCATACTTGTGCTGCCCTGACAGTCCCAGGGGAGCCCTACAAACTGACATCAGGAACCTGGACTGGTGAGTTTTCTTTCCCTGGGAAAACAGCCGATGTTTGTGCTCAGGGCCCTGTGGCTCTGAGCCAGCTGCTGATTGCAAAAAATCCGAACATCGAAGGATAAGTCCCATACAGGAGCTGCCTCCACCTCATACTTGTGCTTTCCTGACAGTCCCAGAGGAGCCCTACAAACTGACATCAGGAACCTGGACTGGTGAGTTTTCTTTCCCAGGGTAAACAGCCGATGTTTATGGTCAGGTTCCTGTGGCCCTGAGCAGGCAGCTGATTGCAAAAAATCCGAACATCGAAGGATGGGCCCCAAACAGAAGCTGCCTTCACATCATACTTGTGCTGCCCTGACAGTCCCCGAGGAGCCCTACAAACTGACATCAGGAACCTGGACTGGTGAGTTTTCTTTCCCAGGGAAAACAGCCGATGTTTCTGCTCAGGGCCCTGTGGCTCTGAGCCTGCTGCTGATTGCAAAAAATCCGAACATCGAAGGATGGGCCCCAAACAGAAGCTGCCTTCACCTCATACTTGTGCTGCCCTGACAGTCCAAGAGGAGCCCTACAAACTGACATCAGGAACCTGGACTGGTGAGTTTTCTTTCATAGGGAAAACAGCCGATGTTTCTGCTCTGGGTCCTTTGGCCCGGAGCACACAGCTGATTGCAAAAAATCCGAACATCGAAGGATGGGCCCCATACAGAAGCAGCCTCCACCTCATACTTATGCTGCCCTGACAGTCCAAGAGGAGCCCTACAAACTGACATCAGGAACCTGGACTGGTGAGTTTTCTTTCCCAGGGAAAACAGCCGATGTTTGTGCTCTGGGTCCTGTGGCTCTGAGCAGGCAGCTTATTGCAAAAAATCCGAACATCGAAGGATGGGCCCCATACAGAAGCAGCCTCCACCTCATACTTGTGCTTTCCTGACAGTCCCAGAGGAGCCCTACAAACTGACATCAGGAACCTGGACTGGTGAGTTTTCTTTCCCAGGGTAAACAGCCGATGTTTATGGTCAGGTTCCTGTGGCCCTGAGCAGGCAGCTGATTGCAAAAAATCCGAACATCGAAGGATGGGCCCCATACAGAAGCTGCCTTCACATCATACTTGTGCTGCCCTGACAGTCCCCGAGGAGCCCTACAAACTGACATCAGGAACCTGGACTGGTGAGTTTTCTTTCCCAGGGAAAACAGCCGATGTTTCTGCTCAGGGCCCTGTGGCTCTGAGCCTGCTGCTGATTGCAAAAAATCCGAACATCGAAGGATGGGCCCCAAACAGAAGCTGCCTTCACCTCATACTTGTGCTGCCCTGACAGTCCAAGAGGAGCCCTACAAACTGACATCAGGAACCTGGACTGGTGAGTTTTCTTTCATAGGGAAAACAGCCGATGTTTCTGCTCTGGGTCCTTTGGCCCGGAGCACACAGCTGATTGCAAAAAATCCGAACATCGAAGGATGGGCCCCATACAGAAGCAGCCTCCACCTCATACTTATGCTGCCCTGACAGTCCAAGAGGAGCCCTACAAACTGACATCAGGAACCTGGACTGGTGAGTTTTCTTTCCCAGGGAAAACAGCCGATGTTTGTGCTCAGGGTCCTGTGGCTCTGAGCAGGCAGCTTATTGCAAAAAATCCGAACATCGAAGGATGGGCCCCATACAGAAGCAGCCTCCACCTCATACTTGTGCTTTCCTGACAGTCCCAGAGGAGCCCTACAAACTGACATCAGGAACCTGGACTGGTGAGTTTTCTTTCCCAGGGTAAACAGCCGATGTTTATGGTCAGGTTCCTGTGGCCCTGAGCAGGCAGCTGATTGCAAAAAATCCGAACATCGAAGGATGGGCCCCAAACAGAAGCTGCCTTCACCTCATACTTGTGCTGCCCTGACAGTCCCCGAGGAGCCCTACAAACTGACATCAGGAACCTGGACTGGTGAGTTTTCTTTCATAGGGAAAACAGCCGATGTTTCTGCTCTGGGTCCTTTCGCCCGGAGCACACAGCTGATTGCAAAAAATCCGAACATCGAAGGATGGGCCCCATACAGAAGCAGCCTCCACCTCATACTTGTGCTGCCCTGACAGTCCAAGAGGAGCCCTACAAACTGACATCAGGAACCTGGACTGGTGAGTTTTCTTTCCCAGGGAAAACAGCCGATGTTTATGGTCAGGTTCCTGTGGCCCTGAGCAGGCAGCTGATTGCAAAAAATCCGAACATCGAAGGATAGGCCCCAAACAGAAGCTGCCTTCACATCATACTTGTGCTGCCCTGACAGTCCCCGAGGAGCCCTACAAACTGACATCAGGAACCTGGACTGGTGAGTTTTCTTTCCCAGGGAAAACAGCCGATGTTTCTGCTCAGGGCCCTGTGGCTCTGAGCCGGCTGCTGATTGCAAAAAATCCGGACATCGAAGGATGGGCCCCAAACAGAAGCTGCCTTCACCTCATACTTGTGCTGCCCTGACAGTCCAAGAGGAGCCCTACAAACTGACATCAGGAACCTGGACTGGTGAGTTTTCTTTCATAGGGAAAACAGCCGATGTTTCTGCTCTGGGTCCTTTGGCCCGGAGCACACAGCTGATTGCAAAAAATCCGAACATCGAAGGATGGGCCCCATACAGAAGCAGCCTCCACCTCATACTTATGCTGCCCTGACAGTCCAAGAGGAGCCCTACAAACTGACATCAGGAACCTGGACTGGTGAGTTTTCTTTCCCAGGGAAAACAGCCGATGTTTGTGCTCAGGGTCCTGTGGCTCTGAGCAGGCAGCTTATTGCAAAAAATCCGAACATCGAAGGATGGGCCCCATACAGAAGCAGCCTCCACCTCATACTTGTGCTTTCCTGACAGTCCCAGAG
Organism: Taeniopygia guttata; assembly: GCF_048771995.1. Lineage (NCBI taxonomy): Eukaryota > Metazoa > Chordata > Aves > Passeriformes > Estrildidae > Taeniopygia > Taeniopygia guttata. The sequence continues at coordinate 6,848,930 of NC_133031.1, read as the reverse complement.
GAGCCCTACAAACTGACATCAGGAACCTGGACTGGTGAGTTTTCTTTCCCAGGGTAAACAGCCGATGTTTATGGTCAGGTTCCTGTGGCCCTGAGCAGGCAGCTGATTGCAAAAAATCCGAACATCGAAGGATGGGCCCCAAACAGAAGCTGCCTTCACCTCATACTTGTGCTGCCCTGACAGTCCCCGAGGAGCCCTACAAACTGACATCAGGAACCTGGACTGGTGAGTTTTCTTTCATAGGGAAAACAGCCGATGTTTCTGCTCTGGGTCCTTTGGCCCGGAGCACACAGCTGATTGCAAAAAATCCGAACATCGAAGGATGGGCCCCATACAGAAGCAGCCTCCACCTCATACTTGTGCTGCCCTGACAGTCCAAGAGGAGCCCTACAAACTGACATCAGGAACCTGGACTGGTGAGTTTTCTTTCCCAGGGAAAACAGCCGATGTTTATGGTCAGGTTCCTGTGGCCCTGAGCAGGCAGCTGATTGCAAAAAATCCGAACATCGAAGGATAGGCCCCAAACAGAAGCTGCCTTCACATCATACTTGTGCTGCCCTGACAGTCCCCGAGGAGCCCTACAAACTGACATCAGGAACCTGGACTGGTGAGTTTTCTTTCCCAGGGAAAACAGCCGATGTTTCTGCTCAGGGCCCTGTGGCTCTGAGCCGGCTGCTGATTGCAAAAAATCCGGACATCGAAGGATAAGTCCCATACAGGAGCTGCCTCCACCTCATACTTGTGCTGCCCTCACAGTCCCAGAGGAGCCCTACAAACTGACATCAGTAACCTGGACTGGTGAGTTTTCTTTCCCAGGGAAAACAGCCGATGTTTCTGCTCAGGGTCCTGTGGCCCTGGGCAGGCAGCTGATTGCAAAAAATCCGAACATCGAAGGATGGGCCCCATAGAGAATCTGGCACCACCTTATATTCGTGCTGCCCTGACAGTCCCAGAGGAGCCCTACAAACTGACATCAGGAACCTGGACTGGTGAGTTTTCTTTCCCAGGGAAAACAGCCGATGTTTGTGCTCAGGGTCCTGTGGCTCTGAGCAGGCAGCTTGTTGCAAAAAATCCGAACATCGAAGGATGGGCCCCATACAGAAGCTGCCTCCACCTCATACTTGTGCTTTCCTGACAGTCCCAGAGGAGCCCTACAAACTGACATCAGGAACCTGGACTGGTGAGTTTTCTTTCCCAGGGAAAACAGCCGATGTTTATGGTCAGGATCTTGTGGCCCTGAGCAGTCAGCTGATTGAAAAATTAGAACATCGAAGGATGGGCCCAATACAGTATCTGTCTCCACCTCATACTTTTGCTGCCCTGACAGTCCCGGAGGAGCCCTACAAACTGACATCAGGAACCTGGACTGGTGAGTTTTCTTTCCCAGGGTAAACAGCCGATGTTTATGGTCAGGTTCCTGTGGCCCTGAGCAGGCAGGTGATTGCAAAAAATCCGAACATCGAAGGATGGGCCCCAAACAGAAGCTGCCTTCACATCATACTTGTGCTGCCCTGACAGTCCCCGAGGAGCCCTACAAACTGACATCAGGAACCTGGACTGGTGAGTTTTCTTTCCCAGGGAAAACAGCCGATGTTTCTGCTCAGGGCCCTGTGGCTCTGAGCCTGCTGCTGATTGCAAAAAATCCGAACATCGAAGGATGGGCCCCAAACAGAAGCTGCCTTCACCTCATACTTGTGCTGCCCTGACAGTCCAAGAGGAGCCCTACAAACTGACATCAGGAACCTGGACTGGTGAGTTTTCTTTCATAGGGAAAACAGCCGATGTTTCTGCTCTGGGTCTTTTGGCCCGGAGCACACAGCTGATTGCAAAAAATCCGAACATCGAAGGATGGGCCCCATACAGAAGCAGCCTCCACCTCATACTTATGCTGCCCTGACAGTCCAAGAGGAGCCCTACAAACTGACATCAGGAACCTGGACTGGTGAGTTTTCTTTCCCAGGGAAAACAGCCGATGTTTTTGCTCAGGGCCCTGTGCCCCGAAGCGCGGAGCTGACTGCAAAAAATCTGAATATCGAAGGATGGGCCCCATAGAGAATCTGCCTCCACCTCATACTTGTGCTGCCCTCACAGTCTCAGAGGAGCCCTACAAACTGACATCAGGAACCTGGACTGGTGAGTTTTCTTTCCCAGGGAAAAGAGACGATGTTTCTGCTCAAGGTTCTGTGGCCCTGAGCAGGCTGCTGATTGCAAAAAATGCAAACATCGAAGGATGGGCCCCATACAGAAGCTGCCTCCACCTCATAGTTGTGCTGCCCTGACAGTCCCAGAGGAGCCCTACAAACTGACATCAGGAACCTGGACTGGTGAGTTTTCTTTCCCAGGGAAAACAGCCGATGTTTCTGCTCAGGGTCCTGTGGCCCTGGGCAGGCAGCTGATTGCAAAAAATCCGAACATCGAAGGATGGGCCCCATAGAGAATCTGGCACCACCTTATATTCTTGCTGCCCTGACAGTCCCAGAGGAGCCCTACAAACTGACATCAGGAACCTGGACTGGTGAGTTTTCTTTCCCAGGGAAAACAGCCGATGTTTGTGCTCAGGGTCCTGTGGCTCTGAGCAGGCAGCTTATTGCAAAAAATCCGAACATCGAAGGATGGGCCCCATACAGAAGCAGCCTCCACCTCATACTTGTGCTTTCCTGACAGTCCCCGAGGAGCCCTACAAACTGACATCAGGAACCTGGACTGGTGAGTTTTCTTTCATAGGGAAAACAGCCGATGTTTATGGTCAGGTTCTTGTGGCCCTGAGCAGGCAGCTGATTGCAAAAAATCCGAACATCGAAGGATGGGCCCCAAACAGAAGCTGCCTTCACCTCATACTTGTGCTGCCCTGACAGTCCCCGAGGAGCCCTACAAACTGACATCAGGAACCTGGACTGGTGAGTTTTCTTTCATAGGGAAAACAGCCGATGTTTCTGCTCTGGGTCCTTTGGCCCGGAGCACACAGCTGATTGCAAAAAATCCGAACATCGAAGGATGGGCCCCATACAGAAGCAGCCTCCACCTCATACTTGTGCTGCCCTGACAGTCCCAGGGGAGCCCTACAAACTGACATCAGGAACCTGGAATGGTGAGTTTTCTTTCCCTGGGAAAACAGCCGATGTTTGTGCTCAGGGCCCTGTGGCTCTGAGCCAGCTGCTGATTGCAAAAAATCCGAACATCGAAGGATAAGTCCCATACAGGAGCTGCCTTCACATCATACTTGTGCTGCCCTGACAGTCCCCGAGGAGCCCTACAAACTGACATCAGGAACCTGGACTGGTGAGTTTTCTTTCCCAGGGAAAACAGCCGATGTTTCTGCTCAGGGCCCTGTGGCTCTGAGCCTGCTGCTGATTGCAAAAAATCCGAACATCGAAGGATGGGCCCCAAACAGAAGCTGCCTTCACCTCATACTTGTGCTGCCCTGACAGTCCAAGAGGAGCCCTACAAACTGACATCAGGAACCTGGACTGGTGAGTTTTCTTTCATAGGGAAAACAGCCGATGTTTCTGCTCTGGGTCCTTTGGCCCGGAGCACACAGCTGATTGCAAAAAATCCGAACATCGAAGGATGGGCCCCATACAGAAGCAGCCTCCACCTCATACTTATGCTGCCCTGACAGTCCAAGAGGAGCCCTACAAACTGACATCAGGAACCTGGACTGGTGAGTTTTCTTTCCCAGGGAAAACAGCCGATGTTTCTGCTCAGGGTCCTGTGGCTCTGAGCAGGCAGCTTATTGCAAAAAATCCGAACATCGAAGGATGGGCCCCATACAGAAGCAGCCTCCACCTCATACTTGTGCTTTCCTGACAGTCCCAGAGGAGCCCTACAAACTGACATCAGGAACCTGGACTGGTGAGTTTTCTTTCCCAGGGTAAACAGCCGATGTTTATGGTCAGGTTCCTGTGGCCCTGAGCAGGCAGCTGATTGCAAAAAATCCGAACATCGAAGGATGGGCCCCAAACAGAAGCTGCCTTCACCTCATACTTGTGCTGCCCTGACAGTCCCCGAGGAGCCCTACAAACTGACATCAGGAACCTGGACTGGTGAGTTTTCTTTCCCAGGGAAAACAGCCGATGTTTCTGCTCAGGGCCCTGTGGCTCTGAGCCGGCTGCTGATTGCAAAAAATCCGGACATCGAAGGATAAGTCCCATACAGGAGCTGCCTCCACCTCATACTTGTGCTGCCCTCACAGTCCCAGAGGAGCCCTACAAACTGACATCAGGAACCTGGACTGGTGAGTTTTCTTTCCCAGGGAAAACAGCCGATGTTTGTGCTCAGGGTCCTGTGGCTCTGAGCAGGCAGCTTATTGCAAAAAATCCGAACATCGAAGGATGGGCCCCATACAGAAGCTGCCTCCACCTCATACTTGTGCTTTCCTGACAGTCCCAGAGGAGCCCTACAAACTGACATCAGGAACCTGGACTGGTGAGTTTTCTTTCCCAGGGAAAACAGCCGATGTTTATGGTCAGGATCTTGTGGCCCTGAGCAGTCAGCTGATTGAAAAATTAGAACATCGAAGGATGGGCCCAATACAGTATCTGTCTCCACCTCATACTTTTGCTGCCCTGACAGTCCCGGAGGAGCCCTACAAACTGACATCAGGAACCTGGACTGGTGAGTTTTCTTTCCCAGGGTAAACAGCCGATGTTTATGGTCAGGTTCCTGTGGCCCTGAGCAGGCAGGTGATTGCAAAAAATCCGAACATCGAAGGATGGGCCCCAAACAGAAGCTGCCTTCACATCATACTTGTGCTGCCCTGACAGTCCCCGAGGAGCCCTACAAACTGACATCAGGAACCTGGACTGGTGAGTTTTCTTTCCCAGGGAAAACAGCCGATGTTTCTGCTCAGGGCCCTGTGGCTCTGAGCCTGCTGCTGATTGCAAAAAATCCGAACATCGAAGGATGGGCCCCAAACAGAAGCTGCCTTCACCTCATACTTGTGCTGCCCTGACAGTCCAAGAGGAGCCCTACAAACTGACATCAGGAACCTGGACTGGTGAGTTTTCTTTCATAGGGAAAACAGCCGATGTTTCTGCTCTGGGTCTTTTGGCCCGGAGCACACAGCTGATTGCAAAAAATCCGAACATCGAAGGATGGGCCCCATACAGAAGCAGCCTCCACCTCATACTTATGCTGCCCTGACAGTCCAAGAGGAGCCCTACAAACTGACATCAGGAACCTGGACTGGTGAGTTTTCTTTCCCAGGGAAAACAGCCGATGTTTTTGCTCAGGGCCCTGTGCCCCGAAGCGCGGAGCTGACTGCAAAAAATCTGAATATCGAAGGATGGGCCCCATAGAGAATCTGCCTCCACCTCATACTTGTGCTGCCCTCACAGTCTCAGAGGAGCCCTACAAACTGACATCAGGAACCTGGACTGGTGAGTTTTCTTTCCCAGGGAAAAGAGACGATGTTTCTGCTCAAGGTTCTGTGGCCCTGAGCAGGCTGCTGATTGCAAAAAATGCAAACATCGAAGGATGGGCCCCATACAGAAGCTGCCTCCACCTCATAGTTGTGCTGCCCTGACAGTCCCAGAGGAGCCCTACAAACTGACATCAGGAACCTGGACTGGTGAGTTTTCTTTCCCAGGGAAAACAGCCGATGTTTCTGCTCAGGGTCCTGTGGCCCTGGGCAGGCAGCTGATTGCAAAAAATCCGAACATCGAAGGATGGGCCCCATAGAGAATCTGGCACCACCTTATATTCTTGCTGCCCTGACAGTCCCAGAGGAGCCCTACAAACTGACATCAGGAACCTGGACTGGTGAGTTTTCTTTCCCAGGGAAAACAGCCGATGTTTGTGCTCAGGGTCCTGTGGCTCTGAGCAGGCAGCTTATTGCAAAAAATCCGAACATCGAAGGATGGGCCCCATACAGAAGCAGCCTCCACCTCATACTTGTGCTTTCCTGACAGTCCCCGAGGAGCCCTACAAACTGACATCAGGAACCTGGACTGGTGAGTTTTCTTTCATAGGGAAAACAGCCGATGTTTATGGTCAGGTTCTTGTGGCCCTGAGCAGGCAGCTGATTGCAAAAAATCCGAACATCGAAGGATGGGCCCCAAACAGAAGCTGCCTTCACCTCATACTTGTGCTGCCCTGTCAGTCCCCGAGGAGCCCTACAAACTGACATCAGGAACCTGGACTGGTGAGTTTTCTTTCCCAGGGAAAACAGCCGATGTTTCTGCTCAGGGCCCTGTGGCTCTGAGCCTGCTGCTGATTGCAAAAAATCCGAACATCGAAGGATGGGCCCCAAACAGAAGCTGCCTTCACCTCATACTTGTGCTGCCCTGACAGTCCAAGAGGAGCCCTACAAACTGACATCAGGAACCTGGACTGGTGAGTTTTCTTTCATAGGGAAAACAGCCGATGTTTCTGCTCTGGGTCCTTTGGCCCGGAGCACACAGCTGATTGCAAAAAATCCGAACATCGAAGGATGGGCCCCATACAGAAGCAGCCTCCACCTCATACTTATGCTGCCCCGACAGTCCAAGAGGAGCCCTACAAACTGACATCAGGAACCTGGACTGGTGAGTTTTCTTTCCCAGGGAAAACAGCCGATGTTTTTGCTCAGGGCCCTGTGCCCCGAAGCGCGGAGCTGACTGCAAAAAATCCGAATATCGAAGGATGGGCCCCATAGAGAATCTGCCTCCACCTCATACTTGTGCTGCCCTCACAGTCCCAGAGGAGCCCTACAAACTGACATCAGGAACCTGGACTGGTGAGTTTTCTTTCCCAGGGAAAAGAGACGATGTTTCTGCTCAAGGTTCTGTGGTCCTGGGCAGGCAGCTGATTGCAAAAAATCCGAACATCGAAGGATGGGCCCCATAGAGAATCTGGCACCACCTTATATTCTTGCTGCCCTGACAGTCCCAGAGGAGCCCTACAAACTGACATCAGGAACCTGGACTGGTGAGTTTTCTTTCCCAGGGAAAACAGCCGATGTTTGTGCTCAGGGTCCTGTGGCTCTGAGCAGGCAGCTTATTGCAAAAAATCCGAACATCGAAGGATGGACCCCATACAGAAGCAGCCTCCACCTCATACTTGTGCTTTCCAGACAGTCCCAGAGGAGCCCTACAAACTGACATCAGGAACCTGGACTGGTGAGTTTTCTTTCCCAGGGAAAACAGCCGATGTTTATGGTCAGGTTCTTGTGGCCCTGAGCAGGCAGCTGATTGCAAAAAATCCGAACATCGAAGGATGGGCCCCAAACAGAAGCTGCCTTCACCTCATACTTGTGCTGCCCTGACAGTCCCCGAGGAGCCCTACAAACTGACATCAGGAACCTGGACTGGTGAGTTTTCTTTCATAGGGAAAACAGCCGATGTTTCTGCTCTGGGTTCTTTGGCCCGGAGCACACAGCTGATTGCAAAAAATCCGAACATCGAAGGATGGGCCCCATACAGAAGCAGCCTCCACCTCATACTTGTGCTGCCCTGACAGTCCCAGGGGAGCCCTACAAACTGACATCAGGAACCTGGACTGGTGAGTTTTCTTTCCCTGGGAAAACAGCCGATGTTTGTGCTCAGGGCCCTGTGGCTCTGAGCCAGCTGCTGATTGCAAAAAATCCGAACATCGAAGGATAAGTCCCATACAGGAGCTGCCTCCACCTCATACTTGTGCTTTCCTGACAGTCCCAGAGGAGCCCTACAAACTGACATCAGGAACCTGGACTGGTGAGTTTTCTTTCCCAGGGTAAACAGCCGATGTTTATGGTCAGGTTCCTGTGGCCCTGAGCAGGCAGCTGATTGCAAAAAATCCGAACATCGAAGGATGGGCCCCAAACAGAAGCTGCCTTCACATCATACTTGTGCTGCCCTGACAGTCCCCGAGGAGCCCTACAAACTGACATCAGGAACCTGGACTGGTGAGTTTTCTTTCATAGGGAAAACAGCCGATGTTTCTGCTCAGGGCCCTGTGGCTCTGAGCCTGCTGCTGATTGCAAAAAATCCGAACATCGAAGGATGGGCCCCAAACAGAAGCTGCCTTCACCTCATACTTGTGCTGCCCTGACAGTCCAAGAGGAGCCCTACAAACTGACATCAGGAACCTGGACTGGTGAGTTTTCTTTCCCAGGGAAAACAGCCGATGTTTTTGCTCAGGGCCCTGTGCCCCGAAGCGCGGAGCTGACTGCAAAAAATCCGAATATCGAAGGATGGGCCCCATAGAGAATCTGCCTCCACCTCATACTTGTGCTGCCCTCACAGTCCCAGAGGAGCCCTACAAACTGACATCAGGAACCTGGACTGGTGAGTTTTCTTTCCCAGGGAAAAGAGACGATGTTTCTGCTCAAGGTTCTGTGGCCCTGAGCAGGCTGCTGATTGCAAAAAATGCAAACATCGAAGGATGGGCCCCATACAGAAGCTGCCTCCACCTCATAGTTGTGCTGCCCTGACAGTCCCAGAGGAGCCCTACAAACTGACATCAGGAACCTGGACTGGTGAGTTTTCTTTCACAGGGAAAACAGCCGATGTTTCTGCTCAGGGTCCTGTGGCCCTGGGCAGGCAGCTGATTGCAAAAAATCCGAACATCGAAGGATGGGCCCCATAGAGAATCTGGCACCACCTTATATTCTTGCTGCCCTGACAGTCCCAGAGGAGCCCTACAAACTGACATCAGGAACCTGGACTGGTGAGTTTTCTTTCCCAGGGAAAACAGCCGATGTTTGTGCTCAGGGTCCTGTGGCTCTGAGCAGGCAGCTTATTTCAAAAAATCCGAACATCGAAGGATGGGCCCCATACAGAAGCAGCCTCCACCTCATACTTGTGCTTTCCTGACAGTCCCAGAGGAGCCCTACAAACTGACATCAGGAACCTGGACTGGTGAGTTTTCTTTCCCAGGGAAAACAGCCGATGTTTATGGTCAGGTTCTTGTGGCCCTGAGCAGGCAGCTGATTGCAAAAAATCCGAACATCGAAGGATGGGCCCCAAACAGAAGCTGCCTTCACCTCATACTTGTGCTGCCCTGACAGTCCCCGAGGAGCCCTACAAACTGACATCAGGAACCTGGACTGGTGAGTTTTCTTTCCCAGGGAAAACAGCCGATGTTTGTGCTCAGGGCCCTGTGGCTCTGAGCCAGCTGCTGATTGCAAAAAATCCGAACATCGAAGGATAAGTCCCATACAGGAGCTGCCTCCACCTCATACTTTTGCTTTCCTGACAGTCCCAGAGGAGCCCTACAAACTGACATCAGGAACCTGGACTGGTGAGTTTTCTTTCCCAGGGAAAACAGCCGATGTTTTTGCTCAGGGCCCTGTGGCCCTGAGCAGGCAGCTGATTGCAAAAAATCCGAACATCGAAGGATGGGCCCCAAACAGAAGCTGCCTTCACATCATACTTGTGCTGCCCTGACAGTCCCCGAGGAGCCCTACAAACTGACATCAGGAACCTGGACTGGTGAGTTTTCTTTCGTAGGGAAAACAGCCGATGTTTCTGCTCAGGGCCCTGTGGCTCTGAGCCTGCTGCTGATTGCAAAAAATCCGAACATCGAAGGATGGGCCCCAAACAGAAGCTGCCTTCACCTCATACTTGTGCTGCCCTGACAGTCCAAGAGGAGCCCTACAAACTGACATCAGGAACCTGGACTGGTGAGTTTTCTTTCATAGGGAAAACAGCCGATGTTTCTGCTCTGGGTCCTATGGCCCGGAGCACACAGCTGATTGCAAAAAATCCGAACATCGAAGGATGGGCCCCATACAGAAGCAGCCTCCACCTCATACTTATGCTGCCCTGACAGTCCAAGAGGAGCCCTACAAACTGACATCAGGAACCTGGACTGGTGAGTTTTCTTTCCCAGGGAAAACAGCCGATGTTTTTGCTCAGGGCCCTGTGCCCCGAAGCGCGGAGCTGACTGCAAAAAATCCGAATATCGAAGGATGGGCCCCATAGAGAATCTGCCTCCACCTCATACTTGTGCTGCCCTCACAGTCCCAGAGGAGCCCTACAAACTGACATCAGGAACCTGGACTGGTGAGTTTTCTTTCCCAGGGAAAAGAGACGATGTTTCTGCTCAAGGTTCTGTGGCCCTGAGCAGGCTGCTGATTGCAAAAAATGCAAACATCGAAGGATGGGCCCCATACAGAAGCTGCCTCCACCTCATAGTTGTGCTGCCCTGACAGTCCCAGAGGAGCCCTACAAACTGACATCAGGAACCTGGACTGGTGAGTTTTCTTTCCCAGGGAAAACAGCCGATGTTTCTGCTCAGGGTCCTGTGGCCCTGGGCAGGCAGCTGATTGCAAAAAATCCGAACATCGAAGGATGGGCCCCATAGAGAATCTGGCACCACCTTATATTCTTGCTGCCCTGACAGTCCCTGAGGAGCCCTACAAACTGACATCAGGAACCTGGACTGGTGAGTTTTCTTTCCTAGGGAAAACAGCCGATGTTTGTGCTCAGGGTCCTGTGGCTCTGAGCAGGCAGCTTATTGCAAAAAATCCGAACATCGAAGGATGGGCCCCATACAGAAGCAGCCTCCACCTCATACTTGTGCTTTCCTGACAGTCCCAGAGGAGCCCTACAAACTGACATCAGGAACCTGGACTGGTGAGTTTTCTTTCCCAGGGTAAACAGCCGATGTTTATGGTCAGGTTCCTGTGGCCCTGAGCAGGCAGCTGATTGCAAAAAATCCGAACATCGAAGGATGGGCCCCAAACAGAAGCTGCCTTCACCTCATACTTGTGCTGCCCTGACAGTCCCCGAGGAGCCCTACAAACTGACATCAGGAACCTGGACTGGTGAGTTTTCTTTCATAGGGAAAACAGCCGATGTTTCTGCTCTGGGTCCTTTGGCCCGGAGCACACAGCTGATTGCAAAAAATCCGAACATCGAAGGATGGGCCCCATACAGAAGCAGCCTCCACCTCATACTTGTGCTGCCCTGACAGTCCCAGGGGAGCCCTACAAACTGACATCAGGAACCTGGACTGGTGAGTTTTCTTTCCCTGGGAAAACAGCCGATGTTTGTGCTCAGGGCCCTGTGGCTCTGAGCCAGCTGCTGATTGCAAAAAATCCGAACATCGAAGGATAAGTCCCATACAGGAGCTGCCTCCACCTCATACTTGTGCTTTCCTGACAGTCCCAGAGGAGCCCTACAAACTGACATCAGGAACCTGGACTGGTGAGTTTTCTTTCCCAGGGTAAACAGCCGATGTTTATGGTCAGGTTCCTGTGGCCCTGAGCAGGCAGCTGATTGCAAAAAATCTGAACATCGAAGGATGGGCCCCAAACAGAAGCTGCCTTCACATCATACTTGTGCTGCCCTGACAGTCCCCGAGGAGCCCTACAAACTGACATCAGGAACCTGGACTGGTGAGTTTTCTTTCCCAGGGAAAACAGCCGATGTTTCTGCTCAGGGCCCTGTGGCTCTGAGCCGGCTGCTGATTGCAAAAAATCCGAACATCGAAGGATGGGCCCCAAACAGAAGCTGCCTTCACCTCATACTTGTGCTGCCCCTACAGTCCCCGAGGAGCCCTACAAACTGACATCAGGAACCTGGACTGGTGAGTTTTCTTTCGTAGGGAAAACAGCCGATGTTTCTGCTCTGGGTCCTTTGGCCCGGAGCACACAGCTGATTGCAAAAAATCCGAACATCGAAGGATGGGCCCCATACAGAAGCAGCCTCCACCTCATACTTGTGCTGCCCTGACAGTCCCAGGGGAGCCCTACAAACTGACATCAGGAACCTGGACTGGTGAGTTTTCTTTCCCTGGGAAAACAGCCGATGTTTGTGCTCAGGGCCCTGTGGCTCTGAGCCAGCTGCTGATTGCAAAAAATCCGAACATCGAAAAATAAGTCCCATACAGGAGCTGCCTCCACCTCATACTTGTGCTTTCCTGACAGTCCCAGAGGAGCCCTACAAACTGACATCAGGAACCTGGACTGGTGAGTTTTCTTTCCCAGGGAAAACAGCCGATGTTTATGGTCAGGATCTTGTGGCCCTGAGCAGGCAGCTGATTGCAAAAAATCCGAACATCGAAGGATGGGCCCCATACAGAAGCAGCCTCCACCTCATACTTGTGCTGCCCTGACAGTCCCAGGGGAGCCCTACAAACTGACATCAGGAACCTGGACTGGTGAGTTTTCTTTCCCTGGGAAAAAAGCCGATGTTTGTGCTCAGGGCCCTGTGGCTCTGAGCCAGCTGCTGATTGCAAAAAATCCGAACATCGAAGGATAAGTCCCATACAGGAGCTGCCTCCACCTCATACTTGTGCTTTCCTGACAGTCCCAGAGGAGCCCTACAAACTGACATCAGGAACCTGGACTGGTGAGTTTTCTTGCCCAGGGAAAACAGCCGATGTTTGTGCTCAGGGCCCTGTGCCCCGAAGCACGGAGCTGACTGCAAAAAATCCGAATACCGAAGGATGGGCCCCATAGAGAATCTGCCTCCACCTCATACTTGTGCTGCCCTCACAGTCCCAGAGGAGCCCTCCAACCTGACATCAGGAACCTGGACTGGTGAGTTTTCTTTCCCAGGGAAAAGAGACGATGTTTCTGCTCAAGGTCCTGTGGCCCTGAGCAGGCTGCTGATTGCAAAAAATGCAAACATCGAAGGATGGGCCCCATACAGAAGCTGCCTCCACCTCATAGTTGTTCTGCCCTGACAGTCCCAGAGGAGCCCTACAAACTGACATCAGGAACCTGGACTGGTGAGTTTTCTTTCCCAGGGAAAACAGCCGATGTTTCTGCTCAGGGTCCTGTGGCCCTGGGCAGGCAGCTGATTGCAAAAAATCCGAACATCGAAGGATGGGCCCCATAGAGAATCTGCCACCACCTTATATTTCTGCCGCCCTGACAGTCCCAGAGGAGCCCTACAAACTGACATCAGGAACCTGGACTGGTGAGTTTTCTTTCCCAGGGAAAACAGCCTATTTTTTTGCTTAGGGCCCTGTGCCCCTTAGCGGGGAGCTCACTGCAAAAAATCTGAACATCGAACGATAGTCCCCATACAGAAGCTGGCTCCACCTCATACTTGTTCTGCCCTGACAGTCCCAGGTGAGCCCTACAACCTGACATCAGGAACCTGGACTTGTGAGTTTTCTTGCCCAAGGAAAACAGCCGATGTTTGTGCTCAGGGTCCTGAGGCTCTGAGCAGGCAGCTGATTGCAAAAAATCCGAACATCGAAGGATAAGTCCGATACAGGAGCTGCCTCCACCTCATACTTGTGCTGCCCTGACAGTCCAAGAGGAGCCCTACAAACTGACATCAGGAACCTGGACTGGTGAGTTTTCTTTCCCAGGGAAAACAGCCGATGTTTGTGCTCCGTGCCCTGTGGCTCTGAGCCGGCTGCTGATTGCAAAAAATCCGGACATCGAAGGATAAGTCCCATACAGGAGCTGCCTCCACCTCATACTTGTGCTGCCCTGAGAGTCCCAGAGGAACCCTACAAACTGACATCAGGTACCTGGACTGGTGAGTTTTCTTTCATAGGCAAAACAGCCGATGTTTCTGCTCTGGGTCCTTTGGCCCGGAGCACACAGCTGATTGCAAAAAATCCGAACATCGAAGGATGGGCCCCATACAGAAGCAGCCTCCACCTCATACTTGTGCTGCCCTGACAGTCCCAGGGGAGCCCTACAAACTGACATCAGGAACCTGGACTGGTGAGTTTTCTTTCCCAGGGAAAACAGCCGATGTTTCTGCTCTGGGTCCTTTGGCCCGGAGCACACAGCTGATTGCAAAAAATCCGAACATCGAAGGATGGGCCCCAAACAGAAGCTGCCTTCACCTCATACTTGTGCTGCCATGACAGTCCCCGAGGAGTCCTACAAACTGACATCAGGAACCTGGACTGGTGAATTTTCTTTCCCAGGGAAAACAGACGATGTTTATGCTCAGGTTCCTGTGGTCCTGAGTAGGCAGCTGATTGCAAAAAATCCGAACATCCAAGGATGGGCCCCATACAGAAGCTGCCTCCACCTCATACTTGTGCTGCCCTAACAGTCCCAGAGGAGCCCTACAAACTGACATCAGGAACCTGGACTGGTGAGTTCTCTTTCCCAGGGAAAACAACCAAAGATTTTGCCCAGGACCCTGAGGCTCTGAGCGGGCGGCTGACTGCAAAAAATCCGAACATCGAAGGATGGGCCCCATAGAGAATCTGCCTCCACCTTTTATTCCTGCTGCCCTGACAGTCCCAGGGGAGCCCTACAAACTGACATCAGGAACCGGGGCTGGTGAGTTTGCTTTCCCAGGGAAAAGAGCCGATGTTTCTTCTCACGGTCCTATGGCCCTGAGCAGGCAGCTGATTTGAAAAAATCCAAACTTCGAAGGATGGGCCCCAAACAGAAGCTGCCTCCACCTCATACTTGTGCTTTCCTGACTGTCCTAGAGGAGCCCTGCAAACTGACATCAGGAACCTGGACTGGTGAGTTTTCTTTCTTAGGGTAAACAGCCGATGTTTATGGTCAGGTTCCTGTGGCCCTGAGCAGGCAGCTGATTGCAAAAAATCCGAACATCGAAGGATGGGCCCCAAACAGAAGCTGCCTTCACCTCATACTTGTGCTGCCCTGACAGTCCCCGAGGAGCCCTACAAACTGACATCAGGAACCTGGACTGGTGAGTTTTCTTTCATAGGGAAAACAGCCGATGTTTCTGCTCTGGGTCCTTTGGCCCGGACCACACAGATGATTGCAAAAAATCCGAACATCGAAGGATGAGCCCCATACAGAAGCAGCCTCCACCTCATACTTGTGCTGCCCTGACAGTCCAAGAGGAGCCCTACAAACTGACATCAGGAACCTGGACTGGTGAGTTTTCTTTCCCAGGGAAAACAGCCGATGTTTGTGCTCAGGGCCCTGTGCCCCGAAGCACGGAGCTGACTGCAAAAAATCCGAATACCGAAGGATGGGCCCCATAGAGAATCTGCCTCCACCTCATACTTGTGCTGCCCTCACAGTCCCAGAGGAGCCCTCCAACCTGACATCAGGAACCTGGACTTGTGAGTTTTCTTTCCCAGGGAAAAGAGACGATGTTTCTGCTCAAGGTCCTGTGGCCCTGAGCAGGCTGCTGATTGCAAAAAATGCAAACATCGAAGGATGGGCCCCATACAGAAGCTGCCTCCACCTCATACTTGTGCTGCCCTGACAGTCCCAGAGGAGCCCTACAAACTGACATCAGGAACCTGGACTGGTGAGTTTTCTTTCCCAGGGAAAACAGCCGATGTTTCTGCTCAGGGTCCTGTGGCCCTGGGCAGGCAGCTGATTGCAAAAAATCCGAACATCGAAGGATGGGCCCCATAGAGAATCTGCCACCACCTTATATTTCTGCCGCCCTGACAGTCCCAGAGGAGCCCTACAAACTGACATCAGGAACCTGGACTGGTGAGTTTTCTTTCCCAGGGAAAACAGCCTATTTTTTTGCTTAGGGCCCTGTGCCCCTTAGCGGGGAGCTGACTGCAAAAAATCTGAACATCGAACGATAGTCCCCATACAGAAGCTGGCTCCACCTCATACTTGTTCTGCCCTGACAGTCCCAGGTGAGCCCTACAACCTGACATCAGGAACCGGGACTTGTGAGTTTTCTTGCCCAAGGAAAACAGCCGATGTTTGTGCTCAGGGTCCTGAGGCTCTGAGCAGGCAGCTGATTGCAAAAAATCCGAACATCGAAGGATAAGTCCGATACAGGAGCTGCCTCCACCTCATACTTGTGCTGCCCTGACAGTCCAAGAGGAGCCCTACAAACTGACATCAGGAACCTGGACTGGTGAGTTTTCTTTCCCAGGGAAAACAGCCGATGTTTGTGCTCCGTGCCCTGTGGCTCTGAGCCGGCTGCTGATTGCAAAAAATCCGGACATCCAAGGATAAGTCCCATACAGGAGCTGCCTCCACCTCATACTTGTGCTGCCCTGAGAGTCCCAGAGGAACCCTACAAACTGACATCAGGTACCTGGACTGGTGAGTTTTCTTTCATAGGCAAAACAGCCGATGTTTCTGCTCTGGGTCCTTTGGCCCGGAGCACACAGCTGATTGCAAAAAATCCGAACATCGAAGGATGGGCCCCATACAGAAGCAGCCTCCACCTCATACTTGTGCTGCCCTGACAGTCCCAGGGGAGCCCTACAAACTGACATCAGGAACCTGGACTGGTGAGTTTTCTTTCCCAGGGAAAACAGCCGATGTTTCTGCTCTGGGTCCTTTGGCCCGGAGCACACAGCTGATTGCAAAAAATCCGAACATCGAAGGATGGGCTCCAAACAGAAGCTGCCTTCACCTCATACTTGTGCTGCCATGACAGTCCCCGAGGAGCCCTACAAACTGACATCAGGAACCTGGACTGGTGAATTTTCTTTCCCAGGGAAAACAGCCGATGTTTATGCTCAGGTTCCTGTGGTCCTGAGTAGGCAGCTGATTGCAAAAAATCCGAACATCCAAGGATGGGCCCCATACAGAAGCTGCCTCCACCTCATACTTGTGCTGCCCTGACAGTCCCAGAGGAGCCCTACAAACTGACATCAGGAACCTGGACTGGTGAGTTCTCTTTCCCAGGGAAAACAACCAAAGATTTTGCCCAGGACCCTGAGGATCTGAGCGGGCGGCTGACTGCAAAAAATCCGAACATCGAAGGATGGGCCCCATAGAGAATCTGCCTCCACCTTTTATTCCTGCTGCCCTGACAGTCCCAGGGGAGCCCTACAAACTGACATCAGGAACCGGGGCTGGTGAGTTTGCTTTCCCAGGGAAAAGAGCCGATGTTTCTTCTCACGGTCCTGTGGCCCTGAGCAGGCAGCTGATTTGAAAAAATCCAAACTTCGAAGGATGGGCCCCAAACAGAAGCTGCCTCCACCTCATACTTTTGCTGCCCTGACAGTCCCAGAGGAGCCCTACAAACTGACATCAGGAACCTGGACTGGTGAGTTTTCTTTCATAGGGAAAACACCCGATGTTTCTGCTCTGGGTCCTTTGGCCCGGAGCACACAGCTGATTGCAAAAAATCCGAACATCGAAGGATGGGCCCCATACAGAAGCAGCCTCCACCTCATACTTGTGCTGCTCTGACAGTCCAAGAGGAGCCCTACAAACTGACATCAGGAACCTGGACTGGTGAGTTTTCTTTCCCAGGGAAAACAGCCGATGTTTCTGCTCAGGGCACTGTGCCCCGAAGCACGGAGCTGACTGCAAAAAATCCGAACATCGAAGCATGGGCCCCATACAGAAGCTGCCTCCACCTCATAGTTGTGCTTTCCAGACAGTCCCAGAGGAGCCCTACAAACTGACATCAGCAACCTGGACTGGTGAGTTTTCTTTCCCAGGGAAAACAGCCTATGTTTGTGCCTTGTGACCTGTGGCTCTGAGCCGGCTGCTGATTGCAAAAAATCCGAACATCGAAGGATAAGTCCCAGACCGGAGCTGCCCCCACCTCATACTTGTGCTGCCCTGACAGTCCCAGAGGAGCCCTACAAACTGACATCAGGAACCTGGACTGGTGAGTTTTCTTTCCCAGGGAAAACAACCAATGTTTTTGCCCAGGGCCCTGTGCCCCTTAGCGCGGAGCTGACTGCAAAAAATCCGAATATCGAAGGATGGGTACCATATAGAATATGCCTCCACCTCATACTTGTGCTGCCCTGACAGTCCCCGAGGAGCCCTACAAACTGGCATCAGGAACCGTGGCTGGTGAGATTTCTTTCCCAGGGTAAACAGCTGATGTTTGTGCTCAGGGCCCTGTGCCCATTAGCGCCGAGCTGACTGTAAAAATTCCGCATATCGAAGGATGGGCCCCATGGAGAATCTGCCACCACCTTATATTTCTGCCGCCCTGACAGTCCCAGAGGAGCCCTACAAACTGACATCAGGAACCTGGACTGGTGAGTTTCCTTTCCCAGGGAAAACAGCCGATGTTTATGGTCAGGTTCCTGTAGCCCTGAGCAGGCAGCTGATTGCAAAAAATCCGAACATCGGAGGATGGGCCCCAAACAGAAGCTGCCTTCACCTCATACTTGTGCAGCCCTGACAGTCCCAGAGGAGCCCTACAAACTGACATCAGTAACCTGGACTGCTGAGTTTTCTTTCCCAGGGAAAACAGCCGATGTTTCTGCACAGGGTCCTCTGGCCCTGACCAGGCAGCTGATTGCAAAAAATTAGAACATCGAAGGATGGCCCCAATACAGAAGCTGCCTCCACCTCATACTTGTGCTGCCCTGACAGTCCCGGAGGAGCCCTACAAACTGACATCATGAACCTGGACTGGTGAGTTTTCTTTCCCAGGGAAAACAGCCGATGTTTGTGCTCCGTGCCCTGTGGCTCTGAGCCGGCTGCTGATTGCAAAAAATCCGAACATCGAAGGATAAGTCCCATACAGCAGCCGCCTCCAGCTCATACTTGTGCTGCCCTGACAGTCCCAGGGGAGCCCTACAAACTGACATCAGGAACCTGGACTGGTGAGTTTTCTTTCCCAGGGAAAACAGCCGATGTTTGTGCTCCGGGTCCTGTAGCTCTGAGCAGGCAGCTGATTGCAAAAAATCCGAACATCGAAGGATAAGTCCCATACAGGAGCTGCCTCCACCTCATACTTGTGCTGCCCTGACAGTCCCAGAGGTGCCCTACAAACTGATATCAGGAACCTGGACTGGTGAGTTTCCTTTCCCAGGGAAAACAGCCGATGTTTATGGTCAGGTTTATGTAGCCCTGGGCAGGCAGCTGAGTGCAAAAAATCCGAACATCGAAGGATGGACCCCAAACAGAAGCTGCCTTCACCTCATACTTGTGCTGCCCTGACAGTCCCCGAGGAGCCCTACAAACTGACATCAGGAACCTGGACTGGTGAGTTTTCTTTCCCAGGGAAAACAGCCCATGTTTCTGCACAGGGTCCTCTGGCCCTGACCAGGCAGCTGATTGCAAAAAATTAGAACATCGAAGGATGGCCCCAATACAGTACCTGCCTCCACCTCCTACTTGTGCTGCCCTGACAGTCCCGGAGGAGCCCTACAAACTGACATCAGGAACCTGGACTGGTGAGTTTTCTTTCCCAGGGAAAACAACCAAAGTTTTTGCCCAGGGCCCTGTGCCCCTTAGCGCGGAGCTGACTGTAAAAATTCCGAATATCGAAGGATGGGCCCCATACAGAAGCTGCCTCCACCTTATATTTTTGCCGCCCTGACAATCCCAGAGGAGCCCTACAAACTGACATCAGGAACCGGGGCTGGTGAGTTTTCTTTCCCAGGGAAAACAGCCGATGTTTCTGCTCAGGACTCTGTAGCCCTGAGCAGGCAGCTGATTGCAAAAAATCTGAACATAGAAGGATGGGCCCCATACAGAATCTGACTCAATCTCATACTTGTTCTGCCCTGACAATCCCAGGGGAGCCCTACAAACTGACATCAGGAACCTGGACTGGTGAGTTTTCTTTCCCAGGGAAAACAGCCGAAGATTGTGCTCAGGGCCCTGTGGCTCTAAACAGGCAGCTGACTGCAAAAAATCCGAACATCGAAGGATAATTCCCATACAGGATCTCCCTCCACCTCATACTTCTGCTGCCCTGACAGTCCCAGGGGAGCCCTACAAACTGACATCAGGAACCTGGACTGGTGAGTTTTCTTTCCCAGGGAAAACAGCCGATGTTTGTGCTCAGGGCCCTGTGGCTCTGAGCCGGCTGCTGATTTCAAAAAATCCGAACATCGAAGGATAAGTGCCATACAGGAGTTTCCTTCACCTCATACTTGTGCTGCCCTGACAGTCCCCGAGGAGCCCTACAAACTGACATCAGGAACCTGGACTGGTGAGTTTTCTTTCCCAGGGAAAACAGCCGATGTTTCTGCACAGGGTCCTCTGGCCCTGACCAGGCAGCTGATTGCAAAAAATTAGAACATTGAAGGATGGCCCCAATAAAGTACCTGCCTCCACCTCATACTTGTGCTTCCCTGACAGTCCCGGAGGAGCCCTAAAAACTGACATCAGGAACCTGGACTGGTGAGTTTTCTTTCCCAGGGAAAACAGCCGATGTTTGTGCTCCGTGCCCTGTGGCTCTGAGCCGGCTGCTGATTGCAAAAAATCCGAGCATCGAAGGATGGGTCCCATACAGCAGCCGCCTCCAGCTCATATTTCTGCCGCCCTGACAGTCCCAGAGGAGCCCTACAAACTGACATCAGGAACCTGGACTGGTGAGTTTTCTTTCCCAGGGAAAACAGCCAATGTTTGTGCTCAGGGTCCTGTAGCTCTGAGCAGGCAGCTGATTGCAAAAAATCCGAACATCGAAGGATAAGTCCCATACAGGAGCTGCCTCCACCTCATACTTGTGCTGCCCTGACAGTCCCAGAGGAGCCCTACAAACTGATATCAGGAACCTGGACTGGTGAGTTTCCTTTCCCAGGGAAAACAGCTGATGTTTATTGTCAGGTTCATGTAGCCTTGGGCAGGCAGCTGAGTGCAAAAAATCCGAACATCGAAGGATGACCCCAATACAGTACCTGCCTCCACCTCATACTTGTGCTGCCCTGACAGTCCAAGAGGAGCCCTACAAACTGACATCAGGAACCTGGACTGGTGAGTTTTCTTTCACAGGGAAAACAGCCGATGTTTGTGCTCAGGGCCCTGGGGCTCTGAGCCGGCTGCTGATTCCAAAAAATCCGAACATCGAAGGATAAGTGCCATACAGAAGCTGCCTCCACCTCATACTTCTGCTGCCCTGACAGTCCCAGGGGAGCCCTACAAACTGACATCAGGAACCTGGACTGGTGAGTTTTCTTTCCCAGGGAAAACAGCTGATGTTTCTGCTCAGGGTCCTGTGGTCCTGGGCAGGCAGCTGATTGCAAAAAATCCGAACATCGAAGGATAACTCCCATACAGGAGCTGCCTCCACCTCATACTTGTGCTGCCCTGACAGTCCCAGAGGAGCCCTACAAACTAACATCAGGAACCTGGAGTGGTGAGTTTTCTTTCCCAGGGAAAACAGCCGATGTTTGTGCTCAGGGCCCTGTGGCTCTAAACAGGCAGCTGACTGCAAAAAATCCGAACATCGAAGGATAACTCCCATACAGGATCTCCCTCCACCTCATACTTCTGCTGCCCTCACAGTCCCAGGGGAGCCCTAAAAACTGACATCAGGAACCTGGACTGGTGAGTTTTCTTTCACAGGGAAAACAGCTGATGTTTGTGCTCAGGGCCCTGTGGCTCTGAGCCGGCTGCTGATTTCAAAAAATCCGAACATCGAAGGATAATTCCCATACAGGAGCTGCCTCCATCTGATACTTCTGCTGCCCAGACAGTCCCAGGAGAGCCCTACAAACTGACATCAGGAACCGGGGCTGGTGAGTTTTCTTTCCCAGGGAAAACAGCCGATGTTTGTGCTCAGGGCCCTGTAGCTCTGAGCAGGCAGCTGATTGCAAAAAATCTGAACATAGAAGGATGGGCCCCATACAGAATCTGACTCTACCTCATACTTGTTCTGCCCTGACAATCCCAGGGGAGCCCTACAAACTGACATCAGGAACCTGGACTGGTGAGTTTTCTTGCCCAGGGAAAACAGCCGATGTCTGTGCTCAGGGTCCTGTAGCTCTGAGCAGGCAGCTGATTTCAAGAAATCCGAACATCGAAGGATAAGTCCCATACAGGAGCTGCCTCCACCTCATACTTGTGCTGCCCTGAAAGTCCCAGAGGAGCCCTACAAACTGAAATCAGGAACCTGGTCTGGTGAGTTTCCTTTCCCAGGGAAAACAGCCGATGTTTATGGTCAAGTTCATGTAGCCCTGAGCAGGCAGCTGATTGCAAAAAATCCGAACATCGAAGGATGGGCCCCATACAGAAGCTGCCTTCACCTCATACTTGTGCTGCCCTGACAGTCCCAGAGGAGCCCTACAAACTGACATCAGGAACCTGGACTGGTGAGTTTTCTTTCACAGGGAAAACAGCCGATGTTTGTGCTCAGGGCCCTGGGGCTCTGAGCCGGCTGCTGATTCCAAAAAATCCGAACATCGAAGGATAAGTGCCATACAGAAGCTGCCTCCACCTCATATTTCTGCTGCCCAGACAGTCCCAGGGGAGCCCTACAAACTGACATCAGGAACCTGGACTGGTGAGTTTTCTTTCCCAGGGAAAACAGCCGATGTTTCTGCTCAGGGTCCTGTGGTCCTGGGCAGGCAGCTGATTGCAAAAAATCCGAACATCGAAGGATAACTCCCATACAGGAGCTGCCTCCACCTCATACTGCTGCTGCCCTGACAGTCCCAGAGGAGCCCTACAAACTAACATCAGGAACCTGGAGTGGTGAGTTTTCTTTCCCAGGGAAAACAGCCGATGTTTGTGCTCAGGGCCCTGTGGCTCTAAACAGGCAGCTGACTGCAAAAAATCCGAACATCGAAGGATAACTCCCATACAGGATCTCCCTCCACCTCATACTTCTGCTGCCCTCACAGTCCCAGGGGAGCCCTAAAAACTGACATCAGGAACCTGGACTGGTGAGTTTTCTTTCACAGGGAAAACAGCTGATGTTTGTGCTCAGGGCCCTGTGGCTCTGAGCCGGCTGCTGATTTCAAAAAATCCGAACATCGAAGGATAAGTCCCATACAGGAGCTGCCTCCATCTGATACTTCTGCTGCCCAGACAGTCCCAGGAGAGCCCTACAAACTGACATCAGGAACCGGGGCTGGTGAGTTTTCTTTCCCAGGGAAAACAGCCGATGTTTGTGCTCAGGGCCCTGTAGCTCTGAGCAGGCAGCTGATTGCAAAAAATCTGAACATAGAAGGATGGGCCCCATACAGAATCTGACTCTACCTCATACTTGTTCTGCCCTGACAATCCCAGAGGAGCCCTACAAACTGACATCAGGAACCTGGACTGGTGAGTTTTCTTGCCCAGGGAAAACAGCCGATGTCTGTGCTCAGGGTCCTGTAGCTCTGAGCAGGCAGCTGATTTCAAGAAATCCGAACATCGAAGGATAAGTCCCATACAGGAGCTGCCTCCACCTCATACTTGTGCTGCCCTGACAGTCCCAGAGGAGCCCTACAAACTGAAATCAGGAACCTGGTCTGGTGAGTTTCCTTTCCCAGGGAAAACAGCCGATGTTTATGGTCAAGTTCATGTAGCCCTGAGCAGGCAGCTGATTGCAAAAAATCCGAACATCGAAGGATGGGCCCCAAACAGAAGCTGCCTTCACCTCATACTTGTGCTGCCGTGACAGTCCCAGAGGAGCCCTACAAACTGACATCAGGAACCTGGACTGGTGAGTTTTCTTTCCCAGGGAAAACAGCCGATGTTTGTGCTCAGGGCCCTGTGGCTCTGAGCCGGCTGCTGATTCCAAAAAATCCGAACATCGAAGGATGGGCCCCAAACAGAAGCTGCCTTCACCTCATACTTGTGCTGCCCTGACAGTCCCCGAGGAGCCCTACAAACTGACATCAGGAACCTGGACTGGTGAGTTTTCTTTCCCAGGGAAAACAGCCGATGTTTCTGCACAGGGTCCTCTGGCCCTGACCAGGCAGCTTATTGCAAAAAATTAGAACATCGAAGGATGGCCCCAATACAGTACCTGCCTCCACCTCATACTTGTGCTGCCCTGACAGCCCCGGAGGAGCCCTACAAACTGACATCAGGAACCTGGACTGGTGAGTTTTCTTTCCCAGGGAACACAGCCGATGTTTCTGCTTAGGGTCCTTTAGCCCGGAGCAGGCAGCTGATTGCAAAAAAACCGAATATCGAAGGATGGGCCCCATACAGAAGCTTCCTCCACCTCATACTTGTGCTGCCCTGACAGTCCAAGAGGAGCCCTACAAACTGACATCAGGAACCTGGACTGGTGAGTTTTCTTTCCCAGGGAAAAGAGCCGATGTTTCTGCTCAGGGCCCTGTAGCCCTGAGCAGGCAGCTGATTGCAAACAATCAGAACATCGAAGGATGGGCCCCATACAGAGTCTGACTCAACCTCATACTTGTTCTGCCCTGACAATCCCAGGGGAGCCCTACAAACTGACATCAGGAACCTGGACTGGTGAGTTTTCTTTCCCAGGGAAAACAGCCGATGTCTGTGCTCAGGGTCCTGTAGCTCTGAGCAGGCAGCTGATTGCAAAAAATCCGAACATCGAAGGATAAGTCCCATACAGGAGCTGCCTCCACCTCATACTTGTGCTGCCCTGACAGTCCCAGAGGAGCTCTACAAACTGAAGTCAGGAACCTGGACTGGTGAGTTTCCTTTCCCAGGGAAAACAGCCGATGTATTTGGTTAGGGTCCTGTGGCCCTGAGCAGGCAGGTGATTGCCAAAAATCCGAACATCGAAGGATGGGCCCCTAACAGAAGCTGCCTTCACCTCATACTTGTGCTGCCCTGACAGTCCCCGAGGAGCCCTACAAACTGACATCAGGAACCTGGACTGGTGAGTTTTCTTTCCCAGGTGTCGCCCTGATTCTTGAGTTTTCTTAAGCCTTCTGAATTTACATTCTATTAGGAAACTTTCCCACACAGTTTCTGTAAATAATGTATTGTTTTGCATTCCTCCATGAGGGTAGAGAGACTTGATGTACTAGTGCTTTGTCCAATGTCTTTGGAGAGGTGGCCCGTTCACTCTCCAATCCACTGTCACCTTTGGAGAAGTATAAAAGTTGGAGTCAGAAAATAAACGCTCTCTTTTTTGCCTTGCAAGGTAGCAATTGGCTCACGTTTGCTTTCTCGTGTCCTATAACGACACCCAGGGAAAACAGCCGAAGTTTCTGCACAGGGTCCTCTGGCGCTGACCAGGCAGCTGATTGCAAAAAATTAGAACATAGAAGGATGGCCCCAATACAGTACCTGCCTCCACCTCATACTTGTGCTGCCCTGACAGCCCCGGAGGAGCCCTACAAACTGACATCAGGGACCTGGACTGGTGAGTTTTCTTTCCCAGGGAAAACAGCCGATGTTTGTGCTCCGTGCCCTGTGGCTCTGAGCCGGCTGCTGATTGCAAAAAACCTGAACATCGAAGGATAAGTCCCATAGAGGAGCTGCCTCCACCTCATACTTCTGCTGCCCAGACAGTCTCAGGGGAGCCCTACAAACTGACATCAGGAACATGGAATGGTGAGTTTTCTTTCCCAGGGAAAACAGCTGATGTTTCTGCTCAGGGTCCTGTGGTCCTGGGAAGGCACTAGATTGCAAAAAATCTGAACATCGAAGGATAAGTCCCATACAGGAGCTGCCTCCACCTCATACTTGTGCTGCCCTGACAGTCCCAGAGGAGCCCTACAAACTGACATCAGGAACCTGGACTGGTGAGTTTTCTTTCCCAGGGAAAACAGCCGATGTTTGTGCTCAGGGCCCTGTGGCTCTAAACAGGCAGCTGACTGCAAAAAATCCGAACATCGAAGGATAATTCCCATACAGGAGCTCCCTCCACCTCATACTTCTGCTGCCCTGACAGTCCCAGGGGAGCCCTAAAAACTGACATCAGGAACCTGGACTGGTGAGTTTTCTTTCCCAGGGAAAACAGCCGATGTTTCTGCTTAGGGTCCTTTGGCCCGGAGCAGGCAGCTGACTGCAAAAAATCCGAATATCGAAGGATGGGCCCCATACAGAAGCTGCCTCCACCTTATATTCTGCCGCCCTGACAGTCCCAGAGGAGCCCTACAAACTGACATCAGGAACCGGGGCTGGTGAGTTTTCTTTTCCAGGGAAAACAGCCGATGTTTCTGCTCAGGGCCCTGTAGCCCTGAGCAGGCAGCTGATTGCAAAAAATCTGAACATCGAAGGATGGGCCCCATACAGAATCTGGCTCAACCTCATATTTGTTCTGCCCTGACAATCCCAGGGGAGCCCTACAAACTGACATCAGGAACCTGGACTGGTGAGTTTTCTTTCCCAGGGAAAACAGCCGATGTTTCTGCACAGGGTCCTGTAGCTCTGAGCAGGCAGCTGATTGCAAAAAATCCGAACATAGAAGGATAAGTCCCATACAGGAGCTGCCTCCACCTCATACTTGTGCTGCCCTGACAGTCCCAGAGGAGCCCTAAAAACTGAAATCAGGAACCTGGACTGGTGAGTTTTCTTTCCCAGGGAAAACAGCCGATGTTTATGGTCAAGTTCCTGTAGCCCTGAGCAGGCAGCTGATTGCAGAAAATTCGAACATCGAAGGATGGGCCCCAAACTGAAGCTGCCTTCACCTCATACTTGTGCTGCCCTGACAGTCCCAGAGGAGCCCTACAAACTGACATCAGGAACCTGGACTGGTGAGTTTTCTTTCCCAGGGAAAACCGCCGATGTTTCTGCACAGGGTCCTCTGGCCCTGACCAGGCAGCTGATTGCAAAAAATTAGAACATCGAAGGATGGGCCCCATACAGAAGCTGCCTCCACCTCATACTTGTGCTGCCCTGACAGTCCCGGAGGAGCCCTACAAACTGACATCAGGAACCTGGACTGGTGAGTTTTCTTTCCCAGGGAAAACAGCCGAAGTTTGTGCTCCGTGCCCTGTGGCTCTGAGCCGGCTGCTGATTGAAAAAAATCCGAACATCGAAGGACGGGCCCCATACAGCAGCCGCCTCCAGCTCATACTTGTGCTGCCCTGACAGTCCCAGGGGAGCCCTACAAACTGACATCAGGAACCTGGACTGGTGTGTTTTCTTTCCCAGGGAAAACAGCTGATGTTTCTGCTCAGGGTCCTGTGGTCCTGGGCAGGCACTAGATTGCAGAAAATCCGAACATCGAAGTATAAGTCCCATACAGGAGCTGCCTCCACCTCATACTTCTGCTGCCCTGACAGTCCCAGAGGAGCCCTACAAACTGACATCAGTAACCTGGACTGGTGAGTTTTCTTTCCCAGGGAAAACAGCCGATGTTTCTGCTCAGGGCCCTGTGGTTCTGAGCCGGCAGCTGACTGCAAAAAATCCGAACATCGAAGGATAAGTCCCAGACCGGAGCCGCCCCCACCTCATACTTGTGCTGCCCTGACAATCCTCGAGGAGCCCTACAAACTGACATCACGACCCTGGACTGGTGAGTTTTCTTTCCCAGGGAAAACAGCTGATGTTTCTGCTCAGGGCTCTGTGGCTCTGAGACGGCTGCTGGCTGATAAAAATCCGAACATCGAAGGATAAGTCCCATACAGGAGCTGCCTCCACTTCATACTTGTGCTGCCCTGACAGTCCCAGAGGAGCCCTACAAACTGACATCAGGAACCTGGATTGGTGAGTTTTCTTTCCCAGGGAAAACAGCCGATGTTAATGCTCAGGGCCCAGTGGCTCTGAGCCGGATGCTGACTGCAAAAAATCCGAACATCGAAGGATAAGTCCCATACAGGAGCTGCCCCCACCTCATACTTGTGCTGCCCTGACAGTCCAAGAGGAGCCCTCTAAACTAACATCAGGAACCGGGCCTGGTGAGTTTTCTTTCCCAGGGAAAACAGCCGATGTATTTGGTTAGGGTCCTGTGGCCCTGAGCAGGCAGGTGATTGCAAAAAATCCGAACATCGAAGGATAAGTCCCATACAGGAGCTGCCTCCACCTCATACTTGTGCTGCCCTGACAGTCCCAGAGGAGCCCTACAAACTGATATCAGGAACCTGGACTGGTGAGTTTCCTTTCCCAGGGAAAACAGCCGATGTTTATGGTCAGGTTTATGTAGCCCTGGGCAGGCAGCTGAGTGCAAAAAATCCGAACATCGAAGGATGGACCCCAAACAGAAGCTGCCTTCACCTCATACTTGTGCTGCCCTGACAGTCCCCGAGGAGCCCTACAAACTGACATCAGGAACCTGGACTGGTGAGTTTTCTTTCCCAGGGAAAACAGCCGAAGATTGTGCTCAGGGCCCTGTGGCTCTAAACAGGCAGCTGACTGCAAAAAATCCGAACATCGAAGGATAATTCCCATACAGGATCTCCCTCCACCTCATACTTCTGCTGCCCTGACAGTCCCAGGGGAGCCCTACAAACTGACATCAGGAACCTGGACTGGTGTGTTTTCTTTCCCAGGGAAAACAGCCGATGTTTGTGCTCAGGGCCCTGTGGCTCTGAGCCGGCTGCTGATTTCAAAAAATCCGAACATCGAAGGATAAGTGCCATACAGGAGTTTCCTTCACCTCATACTTGTGCTGCCCTGACAGTCCCCGAGGAGCCCTACAAACTGACATCAGGAACCTGGACTGGTGAGTTTTCTTTCCCAGGGAAAACAGCCGATGTTTGTGCTCCGTGCCCTGTGGCTCTGAGCCGGCTGCTGATTGCAAAGAATCCGAGCATCGAAGGATAAGTCCCATACAGCAGCCGCCTCCAGCCCATATTTCTGCCGCCCTGACAGTCCCAGAGGAGCCCTACAAACTGACATCAGGAACCTGGACTGGTGAGTTTTCTTTCCCAGGGAAAACAGCCAATGTTTGTGCTCAGGGTCCTGTAGCTCTGAGCAGGCAGCTGATTGCAAAAAATCCGAACATCGAAGGATAAGTCCCATACAGGAGCTGCCTCCACCTCATACTTGTGCTGCCCTGACAGTCCCAGAGGAGCCCTACAAACTGATATCAGGAACCTGGACTGGTGAGTTTCCTTTCCCAGGGAAAACAGCTGATGTTTATTGTCAGGTTCATGTAGCCTTGGGCAGGCAGCTGAGTGCAAAAAATCCGAACATCGAAGGATGACCCCAATACAGTACCTGCCTCCACCTCATACTTGTGCTGCCCTGACAGTCCAAGAGGAGCCCTACAAACTGACATCAGGAACCTGGACTGGTGAGTTTTCTTTCACAGGGAAAACAGCCGATGTTTGTGCTCAGGGCCCTGGGGCTCTGAGCCGGCTGCTGATTCCAAAAAATCCGAACATCGAAGGATAAGTGCCATACAGAAGCTGCCTCCACCTCATACTTCTGCTGCCCAGACAGTCCCAGGGGAGCCCTACAAACTGACATCAGGAACCTGGACTGGTGAGTTTTCTTTCCCAGGGAAAACAGCTGATGTTTCTGCTCAGGGTCCTGTGGTCCTGGGCAGGCAGCTGATTGCAAAAAATCCGAACATCGAAGGATAACTCCCATACAGGAGCTGCCTCCACCTCATACTGCTGCTGCCCTGACAGTCCCAGAGGAGCCCTACAAACTAACATCAGGAACCTGGAGTGGTGAGTTTTCTTTCCCAGGGAAAACAGCCGATGTTTGTGCTCAGGGCCCTGTGGCTCTAAACAGGCAGCTGACTGCAAAAAATCCGAACATCGAAGGATAACTCCCATACAGGATCTCCCTCCACCTCATACTTCTGCTGCCCTCACAGTCCCAGGGGAGCCCTAAAAACTGACATCAGGAACCTGGACTGGTGAGTTTTCTTTCACAGGGAAAACAGTTGATGTTTGTGCTCAGGGCCCTGTGGCTCTGAGCCGGCTGCTGATTTCAAAAAATCCGAACATCGAAGGATAAGTCCCATACAGGAGCTGCCTCCATCTGATACTTCTGCTGCCCAGACCGTCCCAGGAGAGCCCTACAAACTGACATCAGGAACCGGGGCTGGTGAGTTTTCTTTCACAGGGAAAACAGCCGATGTTTGTGCTCAGGGCCCTGTAGCTCTGAGCAGGCAGCTGATTGCAAAAAATCTGAACATAGAAGGATGGGCCCCATACAGAATCTGACTCTACCTCATACTTGTTCTGCCCTGACAATCCCAGGGGAGCCCTACAAACTGACATCAGGAACCTGGACTGGTGAGTTTTCTTGCCCAGGGAAAACAGCCGATGTCTGTGCTCAGGGTCCTGTAGCTCTGAGCAGGCAGCTGATTGCAAAAAATCCGAACATCGAAGGATAAGTCCCATACAGGAGCTGCCTCCACCTCATACTTGTGCTGCCCTGACAGTCCCAGAGGAGCCCTACAAACTGAAATCAGGAACCTGGTCTGGTGAGTTTCCTTTCCCAGGGAAAACAGCCGATGTTTATGGTCAAGTTCACGTAGCCCTGAGCAGGCAGCTGATTGCAAAAAATCCGAACATCGAAGGATGGGCCCCAAACAGAAGCTGCCTTCACCTCATGCTTGTGCTGCCCTGACAGTCCCCGAGGAGCCCTACAAACTGACATCAGGAACCTGGACTGGTGAGTTTTCTTTCCCAGGGAAAACAGCCGATGTTTCTGCACAGGGTCCTCTGGCCCTGACCAGGCAGCTTATTGCAAAAAATTAGAACATCGAAGGATGGCCCCAATACAGTACCTGCCTCCACCTCATACTTGTGCTGCCCTGACAGCCCCGGAGGAGCCCTACAAACTGACATCAGGAACCTGGACTGGTGAGTTTTCTTTCCCAGGGAAAACAGCCGATGTTTGTGCTCCGTGCCCTGTGGCTCTGAGCCGGCTGCTGATTGCAAAAAACCTGAACATCGAAGGATAAGTCCCATACAGGAGCTGCCTCCACCTCATACTTCTGCTGCCCAGACAGTCCCAGGGGAGCCCTACAAACTGACATCAGGAACCTGGACTGGTCAGTTTTCTTTCCCAGGGAACACAGCCGATGTTTCTGCTTAGGGTCCTTTAGCCCGGAGCAGGCAGCTGATTGCAAAAAAACCGAATATCGAAGGATGGGCCCCATACAGAAGCTTCCTCCACCTCATACTTGTGCTGCCCTGACAGTCCAAGAGGAGCCCTACAAACTGACATCAGGAACCTGGACTGGTGAGTTTTCTTTCCCAGGGAAAACAACCAATGTTTTTGCCCAGGGCCCTGTGCCCCGTAGCGCGGAGCTGACTGCAAAAAATCCAAATATCGAAGGATGGGCCCCATACAGAAGCTGCCTCCACCTTATATTTCTGCCGCCCTGACAGTCCCAGAGGAGCCCTACAAACTGACATCAGGAACCGGGGCTGGTGAGTTTTCTTTCCCAGGGAAAAGAGCCGATGTTTCTGCTCAGGGCCCTGTAGCCCTGAGCAGGCAGCTGATTGCAAACAATCAGAACATCGAAGGATGGGCCCCATACAGAGTCTGACTCAACCTCATACTTGTTCTGCCCTGACAATCCCAGGGGAGCCCTACAAACTGACATCAGGAACCTGGACTGGTGAGTTTTCTTTCCCAGGGAAAACAGCCGATGTCTGTGCTCAGGGTCCTGTAGCTCTGAGCAGGCAGCTGATTGCAAAAAATCCGAACATCGAAGGATAAGTCCCATACAGGAGCTGCTTCCACCTCATACTTGTGCTGCCCTGACAGTCCCAGAGGAGCTCTACAAACTGAAGTCAGGAACCTGGACTGGTGAGTTTCCTTTCCCAGGGAAAACAGCCGATGTATTTGGTTAGGGTCCTGTGGCCCTGAGCAGGCAGGTGATTGCCAAAAATCCGAACATCGAAGGATGGGCCCCAAACAGAAGCTGCCTTCACCTCATACTTGTGCTGCCCTGACAGTCCCCGAGGAGCCCTACAAACTGACATCAGGAACCTGGACTGGTGAGTTTTCTTTCCCAGGGAAAACAGCCGAAGTTTCTGCACAGGGTCCTCTGGCGGTGACCAGGCAGCTGATTGCAAAAAATTAGAACATAGAAGGATGGCCCCAATACAGTACCTGCCTCCACCTCATACTTGTGCTGCCCTGACAGCCCCGGAGGAGCCCTACAAACTGACATCAGGGACCTGGACTGGTGAGTTTTCTTTCCCAGGGAAAACAGCCGATGTTTGTGCTCCGTGCCCTGTGGCTCTGAGCCGGCTGCTGATTGCAAAAAACCTGAACATCGAAGGATAAGTCCCATACAGGAGCTGCCTCCACCTCATACTTCTGCTGCCCAGACAGTCTCAGGGGAGCCCTACAAACTGACATCAGGAACATGGAATGGTGAGTTTTCTTTCCCAGGGAAAACAGCTGATGTTTCTGCTCAGGGTCCTGTGGTCCTGGGAAGGCACTAGATTGCAAAAAATCTGAACATCGAAGGATAAGTCCCATACAGGAGCTGCCTCCACCTCATGCTTGTGCTGCCCTGACAGTCCCAGAGGAGCCCTACAAACTGACATCAGGGACCAGGACTGGTGAGTTTTCTTTCCCAGGGAAAACAGCCGATGTTTCTGCTTAGGGTCCTTTGGCCCGGAGCAGGCAGCTGACTGCAAAAAATCCGAATATCGAAGGATGGGCCCCATACAGAAGCTGCCTCCACCTTATATTCTGCCGCCCTGTCAGTCCCAGAGGAGCCCTACAAACTGACATCAGGAACCGGGGCTGGTGAGTTTTCTTTTCCAGGGAAAACAGCCGATGTTTCTGCTCAGGGCCCTGTAGCCCTGAGCAGGCAGCTGATTGCAAAAAATCTGAACATCGAAGGATGGGCCCCATACAGAATCTGGCTCAACCTCATATTTGTTCTGCCCTGACAATCCCAGGTGAGCCCTACAAACTGACATCAGGAACCTGGACTGGTGAGTTTTCTTTCCCAGGGAAAACAGCCGATGTCTGTGCTCAGGGTCCTGTAGCTCTGAGCAGGCAGCTGATTGCAAAAAATCCGAACATAGAAGGATAAGTCCCATACAGGAGCTGCCTCCACCTCATACTTGTGCTGCCCTGACAGTCCCAGAGGAGCCCTAAAAACTGAAATCAGGAACCTGGACTGGTGAGTTTTCTTTCCCAGGGAAAACAGCCGATGTTTATGGTCAAGTTCCTGTAGCCCTGAGCAGGCAGCTGATTGC
Source organism: Taeniopygia guttata (assembly GCF_048771995.1). NCBI lineage: Eukaryota > Metazoa > Chordata > Aves > Passeriformes > Estrildidae > Taeniopygia > Taeniopygia guttata. The sequence continues at coordinate 6,816,440 of NC_133031.1, read as the reverse complement.
AGAAAATTCGAACATCGAAGGATGGGCCCCATACAGAAGCTGCCTCCACCTCATACTTGTGCTGCCCTGACAGTCCCGGAGGAGCCCTACAAACTGACATCAGGAACCTGGACTGGTGAGTTTTCTTTCCCAGGTAAAACAGCCGAAGTTTGTGCTCCGTGCCCTGTGGCTCTGAGCCGGCTGCTGATTGAAAAAAATCCGAACATCGAAGGACGGGCCCCATACAGCAGCCGCCTCCAGCTCATACTTGTGCTGCCCTGACAGTCCCAGGGGAGCCCTACAAACTGACATCAGGAACCTGGACTGGTGTGTTTTCTTTCCCAGGGAAAACAGCTGATGTTTCTGCTCAGGGTCCTGTGGTCCTGGGCAGGCACTAGATTGCAGAAAATCCGAACATCGAAGTATAAGTCCCATACAGGAGCTGCCTCCACCTCATACTTCTGCTGCCCTGACAGTCCCAGAGGAGCCCTACAAACTGACATCAGTAACCTGGACTGGTGAGTTTTCTTTCCCAGGGAAAACAGCCGATGTTTCTGCTCAGGGCCCTGTGGTTCTGAGCCGGCAGCTGACTGCAAAAAATCCGAACATCGAAGGATAAGTCCCAGACCGGAGCCGCCCCCACCTCATACTTGTGCTGCCCTGACAATCCTCGAGGAGCCCTACAAACTGACATCACGACCCTGGACTGGTGAGTTTTCTTTCCCAGGGAAAACAGCTGATGTTTCTGCTCAGGGCTCTGTGGCTCTGAGACGGCTGCTGGCTGATAAAAATCCGAACATCGAAGGATAAGTCCCATACAGGAGCTGCCTCCACTTCATACTTGTGCTGCCCTGACAGTCCCAGAGGAGCCCTACAAACTGACATCAGGAACCTGGACTGGTGAGTTTTCTTTCCCAGGGAAAACAGCCGATGTTAATGCTCAGGGCCCAGTGGCTCTGAGCCGGATGCTGACTGCAAAAAATCCGAACATCGAAGGATAAGTCCCATACAGGAGCTGCCCCCACCTCATACTTGTGCTGCCCTGACAGTCCAAGAGGAGCCCTCTAAACTAACATCAGGAACCGGGGCTGGTGAGTTTTCTTTCCCAGGGAAAACAGCTGATGTTTCTGCTCAGGGTCCTGTGGTCCTGGGCAGGCACTAGATTGCAGAAAATCCGAACATCGAAGGATAAGTCCCATACAGGAGCTGCCTCCACCTCATACTTGTGCTGCCCTGACAGTCCCAGGGGAACCCTACAAACTGACATCAGGAACCTGGACTGGTGAGTTTTCTTTCCCAGGGAAAACAGCCGAAGTTTGTGCTCCGTGCCCTGTGGCTCTGAGCCGGCTGCTGATTGCAAAAAACCTGAACATCGAAGGATAAGTCCCATACAGGAGCTTCCTCCACCTCATACTTGTGCTGCCCAGACAGTCCCAGGGGAGCCCTACAAACTGACATCAGGAACCTGGACTGGTGAGTTTTCTTTCCCAGGGAAAACAGCCGATGTTTCTGCTTAGGGTCCTTTGGCCCGGAGCAGGCAGCTGATTGCAAAAATCCGAATATCGAAGGATGGGCCCCATACAGAAGCTGCCTCCACCTCATACTTCTGCTGCCCAGACAGTCCCAGGGGAGCCCTACAAACTGACATCAGGAACCTGGACTGGTGAGTTTTCTTTCCCAGGGAAAACAGCTGATGTTTCTGCTCAGGGTCCTGTGGTCCTGGGCAGGCACTAGATTGCAAAAAATCTGAACATCGAAGGATAAGTCCCATACAGGAGCTGCCTCCACCTCATACTTCTGCTGCCCTGACTGTCCCAGAGGAGCCCTACAAACTGACATCAGGAACCTGGACTGGTGAGTTTTCTTTCCCAGGGAAAACAGCCGATGTTTATGCTCAGGGCCCTGTGGCTCTAAACAGGCAGCTGACTGCAAAAAATCCGAACATCGAAGGATAATTCCCATACAGGAGCTGCCTCCACCTCATAAATGTGCTGCCCTGACAGTCCAAGAGGAGCCCTACAAACTGACATCAGGAACCTGGACTGGTGAGTTTTCTTTCCCAGGGAAAACAACCAATGTTTTTGCCCAGGGCCCTGTGCCCCTTAGCGTGGAGCTGACTGGAAAAAATCCGAATATCGAAGGATGGGCCCCATACAGAAGCTGCCTCCACCTCATACTTGTGCTGCCCTGACAGTGCCAGAGGAGCCCTATAAACTGAAATCAGGAACCTGGACTGGTGAGTTTCCTTTCCCAGGGAAAACAGCCGATGTTTATGGTCAAGTTCCTGTAGCCCTGAGCAGGCAGCTGATTGCAGAAAATCCGAACATCGAAGGATGGGCCCCAAACAGAAGCTGCCTCCACCTCATACTTGTGCTGCCCTGACAGTCCCAGAGGAGCCCTACAAACTGACATCAGGAACCTGGACTGGTGAGTTTTCTTTCCCAGGGAAAACAGCCGATGTTTCTGCACAGGGTCCTCTGGCCCTGACCAGGCAGCTGATTGCAAAAAATTAGAACATCGAAGGATGGGCCCCATACAGAAGCTGCCTCCACCTCATACTTGTGCTGCCCTGACAGTCCCCGAGGAGCCCTACAAACTGACATCAGGAACCTGGACTGGTGAGTTTTCTTTCCCAGGGACAACAGCCGATATTTCTGCTCTGGGTCCTTTGGCCCGGAGCAGGCAGCTGATTGCAAAAAATCCGAATATCGAAGGATGGGCCCCATGCAGAAGCTGCCTCCACCTCATACTTGTGCTGCCCTGACAGTCCCAGGGGAGCCCTACAAACTGACATCAGGAACCTGGACTGGTGAGTTTTCTTTCCCAGGGAAAACAGCCGATGATTGTGCTCAGGGCCCTGTGGCTCTGAGCCGGCTGCTGATTCCAAAAAATCCGAACATCGAAGGATAAGTCCCATACAGGAGCATCCACCACCTCATACTTCTGCTGCCCAGACAGTCCCAGGGGAGCCCTACAAACTGACATCAGGAACCTGGACTGGTGAGTTTTCTTTCCCAGGGAAAACAGCTGATGTTTCTGCTCAGGGTCCTGTGGTCCTGGGCAGGCAATAGATTGCAGAAAATCCGAACATCGAAGGATAAGTCCCATACAGGAGCTGCCCCCACCTCATACTTGTGCTGCCCTGACAGTCCAAGAGGAGCCCTCTAAACTAACATCAGGTACCGGGGCTGGTGAGTTTTCTTTCCCAGGGAAAACAGCCGATGTATTTGGTTAGGGTCCTGTGGCCCTGAGCAGGCAGGTGATTGCAAAAAATCCGAACATCGAACGATGGGCCGCATAAAGAAGCTGCCTCCACCTCATACTTGTGCTGCCCTGACAGTCCCAGAGGAGCCCTACAAACTGACATGAGGAACCGGGGCTGGTGAGTTTTCTTTCCCAGGGAAAACAGCCGATGTTTCTGCTCACGTTTCTGTGGCCCTGAGCAGGCAGCTGATTGTAAAAAATCCGAACATCGAAGGATGGGCCCCATACAGAAGCTGCCTCCACCTCATACTTGTGCTGCCCTGACAGTCCCAGAGGAGCCCTACAAACTGACATCAGGAACCTGGACTGGTGAGTTTTCTTTCCCAGGGAAAACACCTGATGTTTCTGCTCAGGGTCCTGTGGTCCTGGGCAGGCACTAGATTGCTAAAAATCCGAATATCGAAAGATGGGCCCCATACAGAAGCTGCCTCCACCTCATACTTGTGCTGCCCTGACAGTCCCGGAGGAGCCCTACAAACTGACATCAGGAACCTGGACTGGTGAGTTTTCTTTCCCAGGGAAAACAGCCGAAGTGTGTGCTCCGTGCCCTGTGGCTCTGAGCCGGCTGCTGATTGCAAAAAATCCGAACATCGAAGGATGGGCCCCATACGGCAGCCGCCTCCAGCTCATACTTGTGCTGCCCTGACAGTCCCAGGGGAGCCCTACAAACTGACATCAGGAACCTGGACTGGTGAGTTTTCTTTCCCAGGGAAAACAGCCGATGTTTGTGCTCAGGACCCTGTGGCTCTGAGCCGGCTGCTGATTCCAAAAAACCTGAACATCGAAGGATAAGTCCCATACAGGAGCTGCCTCCACCTCATACTTCTGCTGCCCAGACAGTCCCAGGGGAGCCCTACAAACTGACATCAGGAACCTGGACTGGTGAGTTTTCTTTCCCAGGGAAAACAGCTGATGTTTCTGCTCAGGGTCCTGTGGTCCTGGGCAGGCACTAGATTGCAAAAAATCTGAACATCGAAGGATAAGTCCCATACAGGAGCTGCCTCCACCTCATACTTGTGCTGCCCTGACAGTCCCAGAGGAGCCCTACAAACTGACATCAGGAACCTGGACTGGTGAGTTTTCTTTCCCGGGGAAAACAGCCGATGTTTGTGCTCAGGGCCCTGTGGCTCTAAACAGGCAGCTGACTGCAAAAAATCCGAACATCGAAGGATAATTCCCATACAGCAGCCGCCTCCAGCTCATACTTGTGCTGCCCTGACAGTCCCAGGGGAGCCCTACAAACTGACATCAGGAACCTGGACTGGTGAGTTTTCTTTCCCAGGGAAAACAGCTGATGTTTCTGCTCAGGGTCCTGTGGTCCTGGGCAGGCACTAGATTGCAGAAAATCCGAACATCGAAGGATAAGTCCCATACAGGAGCTGCCTCCACCTCATACTTGTGCTGCCCTGACAGTCCCAGGGGAACCCTACAAACTGACATCAGGAACCTGGACTGGTGAGTTTTCTTTCCCAGGGAAAACAGCCGATGTTTGTGCTCCGTGCCCTGTGGCTCTGAGCCGGCTGCTGATTGCAAAAAACCTGAACATCGAAGGATAAGTCCCATACAGGAGCTTCCTCCACCTCATACTTGTGCTGCCCAGACAGTCCCAGGGGAGCCCTACAAACTGACATCAGGAACCTGGACTGGTGAGTTTTCTTTCCCAGGGAAAACAGCCGATGTTTCTGCTTAGGGTCCTTTGGCCCGGAGCAGGCAGCTGATTGCAAAAATCCGAATATCGAAGGATGGGCCCCATACAGAAGCTGCCTCCACCTCATACTTCTGCTGCCCAGACAGTCCCAGGGGAGCCCTACAAACTGACATCAGGAACCTGGACTGGTGAGTTTTCTTTCCCAGGGAAAACAGCTGATGTTTCTGCTCAGGGTCCTGTGGTCCTGGGCAGGCACTAGATTGCAAAAAATCTGAACATCGAAGGATAAGTCCCATACAGGAGCTGCCTCCACCTCATACTTGTGCTGCCCTGACAGTCCCAGAGGAGCCCTACAAACTGACATCAGGAACCTGGACTGGTGAGTTTTCTTTCCCGGGGAAAACAGCCGATGTTTGTGCTCAGGGCCCTGTGCCTCTAAACAGGCAGCTGACTGCAAAAAATCCGAACATCGAAGGATAATTCCCATACAGCAGCCGCCTCCAGCTCATACTTGTGCTGCCCTGACAGTCCCAGGGGAGCCCTACAAACTGACATCAGGAACCTGGACTGGTGAGTTTTCTTTCCCAGGGAAAACAGCTGATGTTTCTGCTCAGGGTCCTGTGGTCCTGGGCAGGCACTAGATTGCAGAAAATCCGAACATCGAAGGATAAGTCCCATACAGGAGCTGCCTCCACCTCATACTTGTGCTGCCCTGACAGTCCCAGGGGAACCCTACAAACTGACATCAGGAACCTGGACTGGTGAGTTTTCTTTCCCAGGGAAAACAGCCGATGTTTGTGCTCCGTGCCCTGTGGCTCTGATCCGGCTGCTGATTGCAAAAAACCTGAACATCGAAGGATAAGTCCCATACAGGAGCTTCCTCCACCTCATACTTGTGCTGCCCAGACAGTCCCAGGGGAGCCCTACAAACTGACATCAGGAACCTGGACTGGTGAGTTTTCTTTCCCAGGGAAAACAGCCGATGTTTCTGCTTAGGGTCCTTTGTCCCGGAGCAGGCAGCTGATTGCAAAAATCCGAATATCGAAGGATGGGCCCCATACAGAAGCTGCCTCCACCTCATACTTCTGCTGCCCAGACAGTCCCAGGGGAGCCCTACAAACTGACATCAGGAACCTGGACTGGTGAGTTTTCTTTCCCAGGGAAAACAGCTGATGTTTCTGCTCAGGGTCCTGTGGTCCTGGGCAGGCACTAGATTGCAAAAAATCTGAACATCGAAGGATAAGTCCCATACAGGAGCTGCCTCCACCTCATACTTCTGCTGCCCTGACAGTCCCAGAGGAGCCCTACAAACTGACATCAGGAACCTGGACTGGTGAGTTTTCTTTCCCAGGGAAAACAGCCGATGTTTATGCTCAGGGCCCTGTGGCTCTAAACAGGCAGCTGACTGCAAAAAATCCGAACATCGAAGGATAATTCCCATACAGGAGCTGCCTCCACCTCATAAATGTGCTGCCCTGACAGTCCAAGAGGAGCCCTACAAACTGACATCAGGAACCTGGACTGGTGAGTTTTCTTTCCCAGGGAAAACAACCAATGTTTTTGCCCAGGGCCCTGTGCCCCTTAGCGTGGAGCTGACTGCAAAAAATCCGAATATCGAAGGATGGGCCCCATACAGAAGCTGCCTCCACCTCATACTTGTGCTGCCCTGACAGTGCCAGAGGAGCCCTACAAACTGAAATCAGGAACCTGGACTGGTGAGTTTCCTTTCCCAGGGAAAACAGCCGATGTTTATGGTCAAGTTCCTGTAGCCCTGAGCAGGCAGCTGATTGCAGAAAATCCGAACATCGAAGGATGGGCCCCAAACAGAAGCTGCCTCCACCTCATACTTGTGCTGCCCTGACAGTCCCAGAGGAGCCCTACAAACTGACATCAGGAACCTGGACTGGTGAGTTTTCTTTCCCAGGGAAAACAGCCGATGTTTCTGCACAGGGTCCTCTGGCCCTGACCAGGCAGCTGATTGCAAAAAATTAGAACATCGAAGGATGGGCCCCATACAGAAGCTGCCTCCACCTCATACTTGTGCTGCCCTGACAGTCCCCGAGGAGCCCTACAAACTGACATCAGGAACCTGGACTGGTGAGTTTTCTTTCCCAGGGACAACAGCCGATATTTCTGCTCTGGGTCCTTTGGCCCGGAGCAGGCAGCTGATTGCAAAAAATCCGAATATCGAAGGATGGGCCCCATGCAGAAGCTGCCTCCACCTCATACTTGTGCTGCCCTGACAGTCCCAGGGGAGCCCTACAAACTGACATCAGGAACCTGGACTGGTGAGTTTTCTTTCCCAGGGAAAACAGCCGATGATTGTGCTCAGGGCCCTGTGGCTCTGAGCCGGCTGCTGATTCCAAAAAATCCGAACATCGAAGGATAAGTCCCATACAGGAGCAGCCACCACCTCATACTTCTGCTGCCCAGACAGTCCCAGGGGAGCCCTACAAACTGACATCAGGAACCTGGACTGGTGAGTTTTCTTTCCCAGGGAAAACAGCTGATGTTTCTGCTCAGGGTCCTGTGGTCCTGGGCAGGCAATAGATTGCAGAAAATCCGAACATCGAAGGATAAGTCCCATACAGGAGCTGCCCCCACCTCATACTTGTGCTGCCCTGACAGTCCAAGAGGAGCCCTCTAAACTAACATCAGGAACCGGGGCTGGTGAGTTTTCTTTCCCAGGGAAAACAGCCGATGTATTTGGTTAGGGTCCTGTGGCCCTGAGCAGGCAGGTGATTGCAAAAAATCCGAACATCGAACGATGGGCCGCATAAAGAAGCTGCCTCCACCTCATACTTGTGCTGCCCTGACAGTCCCAGAGGAGCCCTACAAACTGACATGAGGAACCGGGGCTGGTGAGTTTTCTTTCCCAGGGAAAACAGCCGATGTTTCTGCTCACGTTTCTGTGGCCCTGAGCAGGCAGCTGATTGTAAAAAATCCGAACATCGAAGGATGGGCCCCATACAGAAGCTGCCTCCACCTCATACTTGTGCTGCCCTGACAGTCCCAGAGGAGCCCTACAAACTGACATCAGGAACCTGGACTGGTGAGTTTTCTTTCCCAGGGAAAACACCTGATGTTTCTGCTCAGGGTCCTGTGGTCCTGGGCAGGCACTAGATTGCTAAAAATCCGAATATCGAAAGATGGGCCCCATACAGAAGCTGCCTCCACCTCATACTTGTGCTGCCCTGACAGTCCCGGAGGAGCCCTACAAACTGACATCAGGAACCTGGACTGGTGAGTTTTCTTTCCCAGGGAAAACAGCCGAAGTGTGTGCTCCGTGCCCTGTGGCTCTGAGCCGGCTGCTGATTGCAAAAAATCCGAACATCGAAGGATGGGCCCCAAACGGCAGCCGCCTCCAGCTCATACTTGTGCTGCCCTGACAGTCCCAGGGGAGCCCTACAAACTGACATCAGGAACCTGGACTGGTGAGTTTTCTTTCCCAGGGAAAACAGCCGATGTTTGTGCTCAGGACCCTGTGGCTCTGAGCCGGCTGCTGATTCCAAAAAACCTGAACATCGAAGGATAAGTCCCATACAGGAGCTGCCTCCACCTCATACTTCTGCTGCCCAGACAGTCCCAGGGGAGCCCTACAAACTGACATCAGGAACCTGGACTGGTGAGTTTTCTTTCCCAGGGAAAACAGCTGATGTTTCTGCTCAGGGTCCTGTGGTCCTGGGCAGGCACTAGATTGCAAAAAATCTGAACATCGAAGGATAAGTCCCATACAGGAGCTGCCTCCACCTCATACTTGTGCTGCCCTGACAGTCCCAGAGGAGCCCTACAAACTGACATCAGGAACCTGGACTGGTGAGTTTTCTTTCCCGGGGAAAACAGCCGATGTTTGTGCTCAGGGCCCTGTGGCTCTAAACAGGCAGCTGACTGCAAAAAATCCGAACATCGAAGGATAATTCCCATACAGCAGCCGCCTCCAGCTCATACTTGTGCTGCCCTGACAGTCCCAGGGGAGCCCTACAAACTGACATCAGGAACCTGGACTGGTGAGTTTTCTTTCCCAGGGAAAACAGCTGATGTTTCTGCTCAGGGTCCTGTGGTCCTGGGCAGGCACTAGATTGCAGAAAATCCGAACATCGAAGGATAAATCCCATACAGGAGCTGCCTCCACCTCATACTTGTGCTGCCCTGACAGTCCCAGGGGAACCCTACAAACTGACATCAGGAACCTGGACTGGTGAGTTTTCTTACCCAGGGAAAACAGCCGATGTTTGTGCTCCGTGCCCTGTGGCTCTGAGCCGGCTGCTGATTGCAAAAAACCTGAACATCGAAGGATAAGTCCCATACAGGAGCTTCCTCCACCTCATACTTGTGCTGCCCAGACAGTCCCAGGGGAGCCCTACAAACTGACATCAGGAACCTGGACTGGTGAGTTTTCTTTCCCAGGGAAAACAGCCGATGTTTCTGCTTAGGGTCCTTTGGCCCGGAGCAGGCAGCTGATTGCAAAAATCCGAATATCGAAGGATGGGCCCCATACAGAAGCTGCCTCCACCTCATACTTCTGCTGCCCAGACAGTCCCAGGGGAGCCCTACAAACTGACATCAGGAACCTGGACTGGTGAGTTTTCTTTCCCAGGGAAAACAGCTGATGTTTCTGCTCAGGGTCCTGTGGTCCTGGGCAGGCACTAGATTGCAAAAAATCTGAACATCGAAGGATAAGTCCCATACAGGAGCTGCCTCCACCTCATACTTCTGCTGCCCTGACAGTCCCAGAGGAGCCCTACAAACTGACATCAGGAACCTGGACTGGTGAGTTTTCTTTCCCAGGGAAAACAGCCGATGTTTATGCTCAGGGCCCTGTGGCTCTAAACAGGCAGCTGACTGCAAAAAATCCGAACATCGAAGGATAATTCCCATACAGGAGCTGCCTCCACCTCATAAATGTGCTGCCCTGACAGTCCAAGAGGAGCCCTACAAACTGACATCAGGAACCTGGACTGGTGAGTTTTCTTTCCCAGGGAAAACAACCAATGTTTTTGCCCAGGGCCCTGTGCCCCTTAGCGTGGAGCTGACTGCAAAAAATCCGAATATCGAAGGATGGGCCCCATACAGAAGCTGCCTCCACCTCATACTTGTGCTGCCCTGACAGTGCCAGAGGAGCCCTACAAACTGAAATCAGGAACCTGGACTGGTGAGTTTCCTTTCCCAGGGAAAACAGCCGATGTTTATGGTCAAGTTCCTGTAGCCCTGAGCAGGCAGCTGATTGCAGAAAATCCGAACATCGAAGGATGGGCCCCAAACAGAAGCTGCCTCCACCTCATACTTGTGCTGCCCTGACAGTCCCAGAGGAGCCCTACAAACTGACATCAGGAACCTGGACTGGTGAGTTTTCTTTCCCAGGGAAAACAGCCGATGTTTCTGCACAGGGTCCTCTGGCCCTGACCAGGCAGCTGATTGCAAAAAATTAGAACATCGAAGGATGGGCCCCATACAGAAGCTGCCTCCACCTCATACTTGTGCTGCCCTGACAGTCCCGGAGGAGCCCTACAAACTGACATCAGGAACCTGGACTGGTGAGTTTTCTTTCCCAGGGACAACAGCCGATATTTCTGCTCTGGGTCCTTTGGCCCGGAGCAGGGAGCTGATTGCAAAAAATCCGAATATCGAAGGATGGGCCCCATGCAGAAGCTGCCTCCACCTCATACTTGTGCTGCCCTGTCAGTCCCGGAGGAGCCCTACAAACTGACATCAGGACCCTGGACTGGTGAGTTTTCTTTCCCAGGGAAAACAGCCGAAGTTTGTGCTCCGTGCCCTGTGGCTCTGAGCCGGCTGCTGATTGCAAAAAATCCGAACATAGAAGGATGGGCCCCATACGGCAGCCGCCTCCAGCTCATACTTGTGCTGCCCTGACAGTCCCAGGGGAGCCCTACAAACTGACATCAGGAACCTGGACTGGTGAGTTTTCTTTCCCAGGGAAAACAGCCGATGATTGTGCTCAGGGCCCTGTGGCTCTGAGCCGGCTGCTGATTCCAAAAAATCCGAACATCGAAGGATAAGTCCCATACAGGAGCAGCCACCACCTCATACTTCTGCTGCCCAGACAGTCCCAGGGGAGCCCTACAAACTGACATCAGGAACCTGGACTGGTGAGTTTTCTTTCCCAGGGAAAACAGCTGATGTTTCTGCTCAGGGTCCTGTGGTCCTGGGCAGGCAATAGATTGCAGAAAATCCGAACATCGAAGGATAAGTCCCATACAGGAGCTGCCTCCACCTCATACTTGTGCTGCCCTGACAGTCCCAGAGGAGCCCTACAAACTGACATCAGGAACCTGGAGTGGTGAGTTTTCTTTCCCAGGGAAAACAGCCGATGATTGTGCTCAGGGCCCTGTGGCTCTAAACAGGCAGCTGACTGCAAAAAATCCGAACATCGAAGGATAATTCCCATACAGGATCTCCCTCCACCTCATACTTCTGCTGCCCTGACAGTCCCAGGGGAGCCCTACAAACTGACATCAGGAACCTGGACTGGTGAGTTTTCTTTCCCAGGGAAAACAGCCGATGTTTCTGCTCCGTGCCCTGTGGCTCTGAGCCTGCTGCTGATTGCAAAAAACCTGAACATCGAAGGATAAGTCCCATACAGGAGCTGCCTCCACCTCATACTTCTGCTGCCCAGACAGTCCCAGGGGAGCCCTACAAACTGACATCAGGAACCTGGACTGGTGAGTTTTCTTTCCCAGGGAAAACAGCCGATGTTTCTGCTCAGGGCCCTGTAGCCCTGAGCAGGCAGCTGATTGCAAAAAATCTGAACATCGAAGGATGGGCCCCATACAGAATCTGACTCAACCTCATAATTGTTCTGCCCTGACAATCCCAGGGGAGCCCTACAAACTGACATCAGGAACCTGGACTGGTGAGTTTTCTTTCCCAGGGAAAACAGCCGATGTCTGTGCTCAGGGTCCTGTAGCTCTGAGCAGGCAGCTGATTGCAAAAAATCCGAACATCGAAGGATGGGCCCCAAACAGAAGCTGCCTTCACCTCATACTTGTGCTGCCCTGACAGTCCCAGAGGAGCCCTACAAACTGACATCAGGAACCTGGACTGGTGAGTTTCCTTTCCCAGGGAAAACAGCCGATGTTTATGGTCAAGTTCCTGTAGCCCTGAGCAGGCAGCTGATTGCAGAAAATCCGAACATCGAAGGATGGGCCCCAAACAGAAGCTGCCTTCACCTCATACTTGTGCTGCCCTGACAGTCCCAGAGGAGCCCTACAAACTGACATCAGGAACCTGGACTGGTGAGTTTTCTTTCCCAGGGAAAACAGCCGATGTTTCTGCACAGGGTCCTCTAGCCCTGACCAGGCAGCTGATTGCAAAAAATTAGAACATCGAAGGATGGGCCCCATACAGAAGCTGCCTCCACCTCATACTTGTGCTGCCCTGACAGTCCAAGAGGAGCCCTACAAACTGACATCAGGAACCTGGACTGGTGAGTTTTCTTTCCCAGGGAAAACAACCAATGTTTTTGCCCAGGGCCCTGTGCCCCTTAGCGCGGAGCTGACTGCAAAAAATCCGAGTATCGAAGGATAGGCCCCATACAGAAGCTGCCTCCACCTTATATTTCTGCCGCCCTGACAGTCCCAGAGGAGCCCTACAAACTGACATCAGGAACCTGGACTGGTGAGTTTTCTTTCCCAGGGAAAACAGCCGATGTTTCTGCTTAGGGTCCTTTGGCCCGGAGCAGGCAGCTGATTGCAAAAAATCTGAACATCGAAGGATGGGCCCCATACAGAATCTGCCTCCACCTCATACTTGTGCTGCCCTGACAGTCCAAGAGGAGCCCTACAAACTGACATCAGGAACCTGGACTGGTGAGTTTTCTTTCCCAGGGAAAACAACCAATGTTTTTGCCCAGGGCCCTGTGCCCCTTAGCGCGGAGCTGACTGCAAAAAATCCGAGTATCGAAGGATGGGCCCCATACAGAAGCTGCCTCCACCTTATATTTCTGCCGCCCTGACAGTCCCAGAGGAGCCCTACAAACTGACATCAGGAACCGGGGCTGGTGAGTTTTCTTTCCCAGGGAAAACAGCCGATGTTCCTGCTTAGGGCCCTGTAGCCCTGAGCAGGCAGCTGATTGCAAAAAATCTGAACATCGAAGGATGGGCCCCATACAGAATCTGACTCAACCTCATACTTGTTCTGCCCTGACAATCCCAGGAGAGCCCTACAAACTGACATCAGGAACCTGGACTGGTGAGTTTTCTTTCCCAGGGAAAACAGCCGATGTCTGTGCTCAGGGTCCTGTAGCTCTGAGCAGGCAGCTGATGGCAAAAAATCCGAACATCGAAGGATAAGTCCCATACAGGAGCTGCCTCCACCTCATACTTGTGCTGCCCTGACAGTCCCAGGGGAGCCCTAAAAACTGACTTCAGGAACCTGGACTGGTGAGTTTTCTTTCCCAGGGAAAACAGCCGATGTCTGTGCTCAGGGTCCTGTAGCTCTGAGCAGGCAGCTGATTGCAAAAAATCCGAACATCGAAGGATAAGTCCCATACAGGAGCTGCCTCCACCTCATACTTGTGCTGCCCTGACTGTCCCAGAGGAGCCCTACAAACTGAAATCAGGAACCTGGACTAGTGAGTTTCCTTTCCCAGGGAAAACAGCCGATGTTTATGGTCAAGTTCCTGTAGCCCTGAGCAGGCAGCTGATTGCAGAAAATCCGAACATCGAAGGATGGGCCCCAAACAGAAGCTGCCTTCAACTCATACTTGTGCTGCCCTGACAGTCCCAGAGGAGCCCTACAAACTGACATCAGGAACCTGGACTGGTGAGTTTTCTTTCCCAGGGAAAACAGCCGATGTTTCTGCTCAGGGTCCTCTAGCCCTGACCAGGCAGCTGATTGCAAAAAATCCGAATATCGAAGGATGGGCCCCATACAGAAGCAGCCTCCACCTCATACTTGTGCTGCCCTGACAGTCCAAGAGGAGCCCTACAAACTGACATCAGGAACCTGGACTGGTGAGTTTTCTTTCCCAGGGAAAACAACCAATGTTTTTGCCCAGGGCCCTGTGCCCATTAGCGCGGAGCTGACTGCAAAAAATCCGAGTATCGAAGGATGGGCCCCAAACAGAAGCTGCCTTCAACTCATACTTGTGCTGCCCTGACAGTCCCAGAGGAGCCCTACAAACTGACATCAGGAACCTGGACTGGTGAGTTTTCTTTCCCAGGGAAAACAGCCGATGTTTATGCTCAGGGCCCTGTGGCTCTAAACAGGCAGCTGACTGCAAAAAATCCGAACATCGAAGGATAATTCCCATACAGGAGCTCCTTCCACCTCATACTTGTGCTGCCCAGACAGTCCCAGAGGAGCCCTACAAACTGACATCAGGAACCTGGACTGGTGAGTTTTCTTTCCCAGGGAAAACAGCCGATGTTTCTGCTTAGGGTCCTTTGGCCCGGAGCAGGCAGCTGATTGCAAAAATCCGAATATCGAAGGATAGGCCCCATACAGAAGCTGCCTCCACCTCATACTTCTGCTGCCCAGACAGTCCCAGGGGAGCCCTACAAACTGACTTTAGGAACCTGGACTGGTGAGTTTTCTTTCCCAGGGAAAGCAGCCGATTTTTCTGCACAGGGTCCTCTGGCCCTGACCAGGCAGCTGATTGCAAAAAATTAGAACATCGAAGGATGGCCCCAATACAGTACCTGCCACCACATCATACTTGTGCTGCCCTGACAGTCCCGGAGGAGCCCTACAAACTGACATCAGGAACCTGGACTGGTGAGTTTTCTTTCCCAGGGAAAACAGCCGAAGTTTGTGCTCCGTGCCCTGTGGCTCTGAGCCGGCTGCTGATTGCAAAAAATCCGAACATAGAAGGATGGGCCCCATACGGCAGCCGCCTCCAGCTCATACTTGTGCTGCCCTGACAGTCCCAGGGGAGCCCTACAAACTGACATCAGGAACCTGGACTGGTGAGTTTTCTTTCCCAGGGAAAACAGCCGATGTTTGTGCTCAGGGCTCTGTGGCTCTGAGCCGGCTGCTGATTCCAAAAAATCCGAACATCGAAGGATAAGTCCCATACAGGAGCTGCCACCACCTCATACTTCTGCTGCCCAGACAGTCCCAGGGGAGCCCTACAAACTGACATCAGGAACCTGGACTGGTGAGTTTTCTTTCCCAGGGTAAACAGCTGATGTTTCTGCTCAGGGTCCTGTGGTCCTGGGCAGGCAATAGATTGCAGAAAATCCGAACATCGAAGGATAAGTCCCATACAGGAGCTGCCTCCACCTCATACTTGTGCTGCCCTGACAGTCCCAGAGGAGCCCTACAAACTGACATCAGGAACCTGGAGTGGTGAGTTTTCTTTCCCAGGGAAAACAGCCGATGATTGTGCTCAGGGCCCTGTGTCTCTAAACAGGCAGCTGACTGCAAAAAATCCGAACATCGAAGGATAATTCCCATACAGGAGCTGCCTCCACCTCATACTTCTGCTGCCCTGACAGTCCAAGAGGAGCCCTAAAAACTGACATCAGGAACCTGGACTGGTGAGTTTTCTTTCCCAGGGAAAACAGCCGATGTTTGTGCTCCGTGCCCTGTGGCTCTGAGCCTGCTGCTGATTGCAAAAAACCAGAACATCGAAGGATAAGTCCCATACAGGAGCTGCCTCCACCTCATACTTGTGATGCCCAGACAGTCCCAGAGGAGCCCTACAAACTGACATCAGGAACCTGGACTGGTGAGTTTTCTTTCCCAGGGAAAACAGCCGATGTTTCTGCTCAGGGCCCTGTAGCCCTGAGCAGGCAGCTGATTGCAAAAAATCTGAACATCGAAGGATGGGCCCCATACAGAATCTGACTCAACCTCATAATTGTTCTGCCCTGACAATCCCAGGGGAGCCCTACAAACTGACATCAGGAACCTGGACTGGTGAGTTTTCTTTCCCAGGGAAAACAGCCGATGTCTGTGCTCAGGGTCCTGTAGCTCTGAGCAGGCAGCTGATTGCAAAAAATCCGAACATCGAAGGATAAGTCCCATACAGGAGCTGCCTCCACCTCATACTTGTGCTGCCCTGACAGTCCCAGAGGAGCCCTACAAACTGAAATCAGGAACCTGGACTGGTGAGTTTCCTTTCCCAGGGAAAACAGCCGATGTTTATGGTCAAGTTCCTGTAGCCCTGAGCAGGCAGCTGATTGCAGAAAATCCGGACATCGAAGGATGGGCCCCAAACAGAAGCTGCCTTCAACTCATACTTGTGCTGCCCTGACAGTCCCAGAGGAGCCCTACAAACTGACATCAGGAACCTGGACTGGTGAGTTTTCTTTCCCAGGGAAAACAGCCGATGTTTCTGCACAGGGTCCTCTAGCCCTGACCAGGCAGCTGATTGCAAAAAATCCGAATATCGAAGGATGGGCCCCATACAGAAGCTGCCTCCACCTCATACTTGTGCTGCCCTGACAGTCCAAGAGGAGCCCTACAAACTGACATCAGGAACCTGGACTGGTGAGTTTTCTTTCCCAGGGAAAACAACCAATGTTTTTGCCCAGGGCCCTGTGCCCCTTAGCGCGGAGCTGACTGCAAAAAATCCGAGTATCGAAGGATGGGCCCCATACAGAAGCTGCCTCCACCTTATATTTCTGCCGCCCTGACAGTCCCAGAGGAGCCCTACAAACTGACATCAGGAACCTGGACTGGTGAGTTTTCTTTCCCAGGGAAAACAGCCGATGTTTCTGCTTAGGGTCCTTTGGCCCGGAGCAGGCAGCTGATTGCAAAAAATCTGAACATCGAAGGATGGGCCCCATACAGAATCTGCCTCCACCTCATACTTGTGCTGCCCTGACAGTCCAAGAGGAGCCCTACAAACTGACATCAGGAACCTGGACTGGTGAGTTTTCTTTCCCAGGGAAAACAACCAATGTTTTTGCCCAGGGCCCTGTGCCCCTTAGCGCGGAGCTGACTGCAAAAAATCCGAGTATCGAAGGATGGGCCCCATACAGAAGCTGCCTCCACCTTATATTTCTGCCGCCCTGACAGTCCCAGAGGAGCCCTACAAACTGACATCAGGAACCGGGGCTGGTGAGTTTTCTTTCCCAGGGAAAACAGCCGATGTCTGTGCTCAGGGTCCTGTAGCTCTGAGCAGGCAGCTGATTGCAAAAAATCCGAACATCGAAGGATAAGTCCCATACAGGAGCTGCCTCCACCTCATACTTGTGCTGCCCTGACAGTCCAAGAGGAGCCCTACAAACTGAAATCAGGAACCTGGACTGGTGAGTTTCCTTTCCCAGGGAAAACAGCCGATGTTTATGGTCAAGTTCCAGTAGCCCTCAGGAGGCAGCTGATTGCAGAAAATCCGAACATCGAAGGATGGGCCCCAAACAGAAGCTGCCTTCACCTCATACTTGTGCTGCCCTGACAGTCCAAGAGGAGCCCTACAAACTGAAATCAGGAACCTGGACTGGTGAGTTTTCTTTCCCAGGGAAAACAGCCGATGTTTATGCTCAGGGCCCTGTGGCTCTAAACAGGCAGCTGACTGCAAAAAATCCGAACATCGAAGGATAATTCCCATACAGGAGCTCCTTCCACCTCATACTTCTGCTGCCCTGACAGTCCCAGGGGAGCCCTAAAAACTGACATCCGGAACCTGGACTGGTGAGTTTTCTTTCCCAGGGAAAACAGCCGATTTTTCTGCACAGGGTCCTCTGGCCCGGACCAGGCTGCTGATTGCAAAAAATCCGAACATCGAAGGATAAGTCCCATACAGCAGCTGCCTCCAGCTCATACTTGTGCTGCCCTGACAGTCCCAGGGGAGCCCTACAAACTGACATCAGGAACCTGGACTGGTGAGTTTTCTTTCCCAGGGAAAACAGCTGATGTTTCTGCTCAGTGTCCTGTGGTCCTGGGCAGGCACTAGATTGCAAAAAATCCGAACATCGAAGGATAAGTCCCATACAGGAGCTGCCTCCACCTCATACTTGTGCTGCCCAGACAGTCCCAGGGGAGCCCTACAAACTGACATCAGGAACCTGGACTGGTGAGTTTTCTTTCCCAGGGAAAACAGCCGATGTTTGTGCTCAGGGCCCTGTGGCTCTGAGCCGGCTGCTGATTGCAAAAAACCTGAACATCGAAGGATAAGTCCCATACAGGAGCTTCCTCCACCTCATACTTGTGCGTCCCAGACAGTCCCAGGGGAGCCCTACAAACTGACATCAGGAACCTGGACTGGTGAGTTTTCTTTCCCAGGGAAAACAGCCGATGTTTCTGCTTAGGGTCCTTTGGCCCGGAGCAGGCAGCTGATTGCAAAAATCCGAATATCGAAGGATGGGCCCCATACAGAAGCTGCCTCCACCTCATACTTCTGCTGCCCAGACAGTCCCAGGGGAGCCCTACAAACTGACTTTAGGAACCTGGACTGGTGAGTTTTCTTTCCCAGGGAAAACAGCCGATGTTTCTGCACAGGGTCCTATGGCCCTGACCAGGCAGCTGATTGCAAAAAATTAGAACATCGAAGGATGGCCCCAATACAGTACCTGCCACCACATCATACTTGTGCTGCCCTGACAGTCCCGGAGGAGCCCTACAAACTGACATCAAGAACCTGGACTGGTGAGTTTTCTTTCCCAGGGAAAACAGCCGAAGTTTGTGCTCCGTGCCCTGTGGCTCTGAGCCGGCTGCTGATTGCAAAAAATCAGAACATAGAAGGATGGGCCCCATACGGCAGCCGCCTCCAGCTCATACTTGTGCTGCCCTGACAGTCCCAGGGGAGCCCTACAAACTGACATCAGGAACCTGGACTGGTGAGTTTTCTTTCCCAGGGAAAACAGCCGATGTTTGTGCTCAGGGCTCTGTGGCTCTGAGCCGGCTGCTGATTCCAAAAAATTTGAACATCGAAGGATAAGTCCCATACAGGAGCTGCCACCACCTCATACTTCTGCTGCCCAGACAGTCCCAGGGGAGCCCTACAAACTGACATCAGGAACCTGGACTGGTGAGTTTTCTTTCCCAGGGTAAACAGCTGATGTTTCTGCTCAGGGTCCTGTGGTCCTGGGCAGGCAATAGATTGCAGAAAATCCGAACATCGAAGGATAAGTCCCATACAGGAGCTGCCTCCACCTCATACTTGTGCTGCACTGACAGTCCCAGAGGAGCCCTACAAACTGACATCAGGAACCTGGAGTGGTGAGTTTTCTTTCCCAGGGAAAACAGCCGATGATTGTGCTCAGGGCCCTGTGTCTCTAAACAGGCAGCTGACTGCAAAAAATCCGAACATCGAAGGATAATTCCCATACAGGAGCTGCCTCCACCTCATACTTCTGCTGCCCTGACAGTCCCAGGGGAGCCCTAAAAACTGACATCAGGAACCTGGACTGGTGAGTTTTCTTTCCCAGGGAAAACAGCCGATGTTTGTGCTCCGTGCCCTGTGGCTCTGAGCCTGCTGCTGATTGCAAAAAACCTGAACATCGAAGGATAAGTCCCATACAGGAGCTGCCTTCACCTCATACTTCTGCTGCCCAGACAGTCCCAGGGGAGCCCTACAAACTGACATCAGGAACCTGGACTGGAGAGTTTTCTTTCCCAGGGAAAACAGCCGATGTTTCTGCTCAGGGCCCTGTAGCCCTGAGCAGGCAGCTGATTGCAAAAAATCTGAACATCGAAGGATGGGCCCCATACAGAATCTGACTCAACCTCATAATTGTTCTGCCCTGACAATCCCAGGGGAGCCCTAAAAACTGACATCATGAACCTGGACTGGTGAGTTTTCTTTCCCAGGGAAAACAGCCGATGTCTGTGCTCAGGGTCCTGTAGCTCTGAGCAGGCAGCTGATTGCAAAAAATCCGAACATCGAAGGATAAGTCCCATACAGGAGCTGCCTCCACCTCATACTTGTGCTGCCCTGACAGTCCCAGAGGAGCCCTACAAACTGAAATCAGGAACCTGGACTGGTGAGTTTCCTTTCCCAGGGAAAACAGCCGATGTTTATGGTCAAGTTCCTGTAGCCCTGAGCAGGCAGCTGATTGCAGAAAATCCGGACATCGAAGGATGGGCCCCAAACAGAAGCTGCCTTCAACTCATACTTGTGCTGCCCTGACAGTCCCAGAGGAGCCCTACAAACTGACATCAGGAACCTGGACTGGTGAGTTTTCTTTCCCAGGGAAAACAGCCGATTTTTCTGCACAGGGTCCTCTAACCCTGACCAGGCAGCTGATTGCAAAAAATCCGAATATCGAAGGATGGGCCCCATACAGAAGCTGCCTCCACCTCATACTTGTGCTGCCCTGACAGTCCAAGAGGAGCCCTACAAACTGACATCAGGAACCTGGACTGGTGAGTTTTCTTTCCCAGGGAAAACAACCAATGTTTTTGCCCAGGGCCCTGTGCCCCTTAGCGCGGAGCTGACTGCAAAAAATCCGAGTATCGAAGGATGGGCCCCATACAGAAGCTGCCTCCACCTTATATTTCTGCCGCCCTGACAGTCCCAGAGGAGCCCTACAAACTGACATCAGGAACCTGGACTGGTGAGTTTTCTTTCCCAGGGAAAACAGCCGATGTTTGTGCTTAGGGTCCTTTGGCCCGGAGCAGGCAGCTGATTGCAAAAAATCTGAACATCGAAGGATGGGCCCCATACAGAATCTGCCTCCACCTCATACTTGTGCTGCCCTGACAGTCCAAGAGGAGCCCTACAAACTGACATCAGGAACCTGGACTGGTGAGTTTTCTTTCCCAGGGAAAACAGCCGATGTTTCTGCACAGGGTCCTCTAGCCCTGACCAGGCAGCTGATTGCAAAAAATTAGAACATCGAAGGATGGGCCCCATACAGAAGCTGCCTCCACCTCATACTTGTGCTGCCCTGACAGTCCAAGAGGAGCCCTACAAACTGACATCAGGAACCTGGACTGGTGAGTTTTCTTTCCCAGGGAAAACAACCAATGTTTTTGCCCAGGGCCCTGTGCCCCTTAGCGCGGAGCTGACTGCAAAAAATCCGAGTATCGAAGGATGGGCCCCATACAGAAGCTGCCTCCACCTTATATTTCTGCCGCCCTGACAGTCCCAGAGGAGCCCTACAAACTGACATCAGGAACCTGGACTGGTGAGTTTTCTTTCCCAGGGAAAACAGCCGATGTTTCTGCTTAGGGTCCTTTGGCCCGGAGCAGGCAGCTGATTGCAAAAAATCTGAACATCGAAGGATGGGCCCCATACAGAATCTGCCTCCACCTCATACTTGTGCTGCCCTGACAGTCCAAGAGGAGCCCTACAAACTGACATCAGGATCCTGGACTGGTGAGTTTTCTTTCCCAGGGAAAACAACCAATGTTTTTGCCCAGGGCCCTGTGCCCCTTAGCGCGGAGCTGACTGCAAAAAATCCGAGTATCGAAGGATGGGCCCCATACAGAAGCTGCCTCCACCTTATATTTCTGCCGCCCTGACAGTCCCAGAGGAGCCCTACAAACTGACATCAGGAACCGGGGCTGGTGAGTTTTCTTTCCCAGGGAAAACAGCCGATGTTCCTGCTTAGGGCCCTGTAGCCCTGAGCAGGCAGCTGATTGCAAAAAATCTGAACATCGAAGGATGGGCCCCATACAGAATCTGACTCAACCTCATACTTGTTCTGCCCTGACAATCCCAGGAGAGCCCTACAAACTGACATCAGGAACCTGGACTGGTGAGTTTTCTTTCCCAGGGAAAACAGCCGATGTCTGTGCTCAGGGTCCTGTAGCTCTGAGCAGGCAGCTGATGGCAAAAAATCCGAACATCGAAGGATAAGTCCCATACAGGAGCTGCCTCCACCTCATACTTGTGCTGCCCTGACAGTCCCAGGGGAGCCCTAAAAACTGACATCAGGAACCTGGACTGGTGAGTTTTCTTTCCCAGGGAAAACAGCCGATGTCTGTGCTCAGGGTCCTGTAGCTCTGAGCAGGCAGCTGATTGCAAAAAATCCGAACATCGAAGGATAAGTCCCATACAGGAGCTGCCTCCACCTCATACTTGTGCTGCCCTGACTGTCCCAGAGGAGCCCTACAAACTGAAATCAGGAACCTGGACTAGTGAGTTTCCTTTCCCAGGGAAAACAGCCGATGTTTATGGTCAAGTTCCTGTAGCCCTGAGCAGGCAGCTGATTGCAGAAAATCCGAACATCGAAGGATGGGCCCCAAACAGAAGCTGCCTTCAACTCATACTTGTGCTGCCCTGACAGTCCCAGAGGAGCCCTACAAACTGACATCAGGAACCTGGACTGGTGAGTTTTCTTTCCCAGGGAAAACAGCCGATGTTTCTGCTCAGGGTCCTCTAGCCCTGACCAGGCAGCTGATTGCAAAAAATCCGAATATCTAAGGATGGGCCCCATACAGAAGCTGCCTCCACCTCATACTTCTGCTGCCCAGACAGTCCCAGGGGAGCCCTACAAACTGACTTTAGGAACCTGGACTGGTGAGTTTTCTTTCCCAGGGAAAACAACCAATGTTTTTGCCCAGGGCCCTGTGCCCCTTAGCGCGGAGCTGACTGCAAAAAATCCGAGTATCGAAGGATGGGCCCCAAACAGAAGCTGCCTTCAACTCATACTTGTGCTGCCCTGACAGTCCCAGAGGAGCCCTACAAACTGACATCAGGAACCTGGACTGGTGAGTTTTCTTTCCCAGGGAAAACAGCCGATGTTTATGCTCAGGGCCCTGTGGCTCTAAACAGGCAGCTGACTGCAAAAAATCCGAACATCGAAGGATAATTCCCATACAGGAGCTCCTTCCACCTCATACTTGTGCTGCCCAGACAGTCCCAGGGGAGCCCTACAAACTGACATCAGGAACCTGGACTGGTGAGTTTTCTTTCCCAGGGAAAACAGCCGATGTTTCTGCTTAGGGTCCTTTGGCCCGGAGCAGGCAGCTGATTGCAAAAATCCGAATATCGAAGGATGGGCCCCATACAGAAGCTGCCTCCACCTCATACTTCTGCTGCCCAGACAGTCCCAGGGGAGCCCTACAAACTGACTTTAGGAACCTGGACTGGTGAGTTTTCTTTCCCAGGGAAAGCAGCCGATTTTTCTGCACAGGGTCCTCTGGCCCTGACCAGGCAGCTGATTGCAAAAAATTAGAACATCGAAGGATGGCCCCAATACAGTACCTGCCACCACATCATACTTGTGCTGCCCTGACAGTCCCGGAGGAGCCCTACAAACTGACATCAGGAACCTGGACTGGTGAGTTTTCTTTCCCAGGGAAAACAGCCGAAGTTTGTGCTCCGTGCCCTGTGGCTCTGAGCCGGCTGCTGATTGCAAAAAATCCGAACATAGAAGGATGGGCCCCATACGGCAGCCGCCTCCAGCTCATACTTGTGCTGCCCTGACAGTCCCAGGGGAGCCCTACAAACTGACATCAGGAACCTGGACTGGTGAGTTTTCTTTCCCAGGGAAAACAGCCGATGTTTGTGCTCAGGGCTCTGTGGCTCTGAGCCGGCTGCTGATTCCAAAAAATCCGAACATCGAAGGATAAGTCCCATACAGGAGCTGCCACCACCTCATACTTCTGCTGCCCAGACAGTCCCAGGGGAGCCCTACAAACTGACATCAGGAACCTGGACTGGTGAGTTTTCTTTCCCAGGGAAAACAGCTGATGTTTCTGCTCAGGGTCCTGTGGTCCTGGGCAGGCAATAGATTGCAGAAAATCCGAACATCGAAGGATAAGTCCCATACAGGAGCTGCCTCCACCTCATACTTGTGCTGCCCTGACAGTCCCAGAGGAGCCCTACAAACTGACATCAGGAACCTGGAGTGGTGAGTTTTCTTTCCCAGGGAAAACAGCCGATGATTGTGCTCAGGGCCCTGTGTCTCTAAACAGGCAGCTGACTGCAAAAAATCCGAACATCGAAGGATAATTCCCATACAGGAGCTGCCTCCACCTCATACTTCTGCTGCCCTGACAGTCCCAGGGGAGCCCTAAAAACTGACATCAGGAACCTGGACTGGTGAGTTTTCTTTCCCAGGGAAAACAGCCGATGTTTGTGCTCCGTGCCCTGTGGCTCTGAGCCTGCTGCTGATTGCAAAAAACCTGAACATCGAAGGATAAGTCCCATACAGGAGCTGCCTCCACCTCATACTTGTGCTGCCCAGACAGTCCCAGAGGAGCCCTACAAACTGACATCAGGAACCTGGACTGGTGAGTTTTCTTTCCCAGGGAAAACAGCCGATGTTTCTGCTCAGGGCCCTGTAGCCCTGAGCAGGCAGCTGATTGCAAAAAATCTGAACATCGAAGGATGGGCCCCATACAGAATCTGACTCAACCTCATAATTGTTCTGCCCTGACAATCCCAGGGGAGCCCTACAAACTGACATCATGAACCTGGACTGGTGAGTTTTCTTTCCCAGGGAAAACAGCCGATGTCTGTGCTCAGGGTCCTGTAGCTCTGAGCAGGCAGCTGATTGCAAAAAATCCGAACATCGAAGGATAAGTCCCATACAGGAGCTGCCTCCACCTCATACTTGTGCTGCCCTGACAGTCCCAGAGGAGCCCTACAAACTGAAATCAGGAACCTGGACTGGTGAGTTTCCTTTCCCAGGGAAAACAGCCGATGTTTATGGTCAAGTTCCTGTAGCCCTGAGCAGGCAGCTGATTGCAGAAAATCCGGACATCGAAGGATGGGCCCCAAACAGAAGCTGCCTTCAACTCATACTTGTGCTGCCCTGACAGTCCCAGAGGAGCCCTACAAACTGACATCAGGAACCTGGACTGGTGAGTTTTCTTTCCCAGGGAAAACAGCCGATGTTTCTGCACAGGGTCCTCTAGCCCTGACCAGGCAGCTGATTGCAAAAAATCCGAATATCGAAGGATGGGCCCCATACAGAAGCTGCCTCCACCTCATACTTGTGCTGCCCTGACAGTCCAAGAGGAGCCCTACAAACTGACATCAGGAACCTGGACTGGTGAGTTTTCTTTCCCAGGGAAAACAACCAATGTTTTTGCCCAGGGCCCTGTGCCCCTTAGCGCGGAGCTGACTGCAAAAAATCCGAGTATCGAAGGATGGGCCCCATACAGAAGCTGCCTCCACCTTATATTTCTGCCGCCCTGACAGTCCCAGAGGAGCCCTACAAACTGACATCAGGAACCTGGACTGGTGAGTTTTCTTTCCCAGGGAAAACAGCCGATGTTTCTGCTTAGGGTCCTTTGGCCCGGAGCAGGCAGCTGATTGCAAAAAATCTGAACATCGAAGGATGGGCCCCATACAGAATCTGCCTCCACCTCATACTTGTGCTGCCCTGACAGTCCAAGAGGAGCCCTACAAACTGACATCAGGAACCTGGACTGGTGAGTTTTCTTTCCCAGGGAAAACAACCAATGTTTTTGCCCAGGGCCCTGTGCCCCTTAGCGCGGAGCTGACTGCAAAAAATCCGAGTATCGAAGGATGGGCCCCATACAGAAGCTGCCTCCACCTTATATTTCTGCCGCCCTGACAGTCCCAGAGGAGCCCTACAAACTGACATCAGGAACCGGGGCTGGTGAGTTTTCTTTCCCAGGGAAAACAGCCGATGTTCCTGCTTAGGGCCCTGTAGCCCTGAGCAGGCAGCTGATTGCAAAAAATCTGAACATCGAAGGATGGCCCCATACAGAATCTGACTCAAACTCATACTTGTTCTGCCCTGACAATCCCAGGAGAGCCCTACAAACTGACATCAGGAACCTGGACTGGTGAGTTTTCTTTCCCAGGGAAAACAGCCGATGTCTGTGCTCAGGGTCCTGTAGCTCTGAGCAGGCAGCTGATGGCAAAAAATCCGAACATCGAAGGATAAGTCCCATACAGGAGCTGCCTCCACCTCATACTTGTGCTGCCCTGACAGTCCCAGGGGAGCCCTAAAAACTGACATCAGGAACCTGGACTGGTGAGTTTTCTTTCCCAGGGAAAACAGCCGATGTCTGTGCTCAGGGTCCTGTAGCTCTGAGCAGGCAGCTGATTGCAAAAAATCCGAACATCGAAGGATAAGTCCCATACAGGAGCTGCCACCACCTCATACTTGTGCTGCCCTGACTGTCCCAGAGGAGCCCTACAAACTGAAATCAGGAACCTGGACTAGTGAGTTTCCTTTCCCAGGGAAAACAGCCGATGTTTATGGTCAAGTTCCTGTAGCCCTGAGCAGGCAGCTGATTGCAGAAAATCCGAACATCGAAGGATGGGCCCCAAACAGAAGCTGCCTTCAACTCATACTTGTGCTGCCCTGACAGTCCCAGAGGAGCCCTACAAACTGACATCAGGAACCTGGAGTGGTGAGTTTTCTTTCCCAGGGAAAACAGCCGATGATTGTGCTCAGGGCCCTGTGTCTCTAAACAGGCAGCTGACTGCAAAAAATCCGAACATCGAAGGATAATTCCCATACAGGAGCTGCCTCCACCTCATACTTCTGCTGCCCTGACAGTCCCAGGGGAGCCCTAAAAACTGACATCAGGAACCTGGACTGGTGAGTTTTCTTTCCCAGGGAAAACAGCCGATGTTTGTGCTCCGTGCCCTGTGGCTCTGAGCCTGCTGCTGATTGCAAAAAACCTGAACATCGAAGGATAAGTCCCATACAGGAGCTGCCTCCACCTCATACTTGTGCTGCCCAGACAGTCCCAGAGGAGCCCTACAAACTGACATCAGGAACCTGGACTGGTGAGTTTTCTTTCCCAGGGAAAACAGCCGATGTTTCTGCTCAGGGCCCTGTAGCCCTGAGCAGGCAGCTGATTGCAAAAAATCTGAACATCGAAGGATGGGCCCCATACAGAATCTGACTCAACCTCATAATTGTTCTGCCCTGACAATCCCAGGGGAGCCCTACAAACTGACATCATGAACCTGGACTGGTGAGTTTTCTTTCCCAGGGAAAACAGCCGATGTCTGTGCTCAGGGTCCTGTAGCTCTGAGCAGGCAGCTGATTGCAAAAAATCCGAACATCGAAGGATAAGTCCCATACAGGAGCTGCCTCCACCTCATACTTGTGCTGCCCTGACAGTCCCAGAGGAGCCCTACAAACTGAAATCAGGAACCTGGACTGGTGAGTTTCCTTTCCCAGGGAAAACAGCCGATGTTTATGGTCAAGTTCCTGTAGCCCTGAGCAGGCAGCTGATTGCAGAAAATCCGGACATCGAAGGATGGGCCCCAAACAGAAGCTGCCTTCAACTCATACTTGTGCTGCCCTGACAGTCCCAGAGGAGCCCTACAAACTGACATCAGGAACCTGGACTGGTGAGTTTTCTTTCCCAGGGAAAACAGCCGATGTTTCTGCACAGGGTCCTCTAGCCCTGACCAGGCAGCTGATTGCAAAAAATCCGAATATCGAAGGATGGGCCCCATACAGAAGCTGCCTCCACCTCATACTTGTGCTGCCCTGACAGTCCAAGAGGAGCCCTACAAACTGACATCAGGAACCTGGACTGGTGAGTTTTCTTTCCCAGGGAAAA
Source organism: Taeniopygia guttata (assembly GCF_048771995.1). Classification (NCBI taxonomy): domain Eukaryota; kingdom Metazoa; phylum Chordata; class Aves; order Passeriformes; family Estrildidae; genus Taeniopygia; species Taeniopygia guttata. The sequence continues at coordinate 6,789,187 of NC_133031.1, read as the reverse complement.
CAACCAATGTTTTTGCCCAGGGCCCTGTGCCCCTTAGCGCGGAGCTGACTGCAAAAAATCCGAGTATCGAAGGATGGGCCCCATACAGAAGCTGCCTCCACCTTATATTTCTGCCGCCCTGACAGTCCCAGAGGAGCCCTACAAACTGACATCAGGAACCTGGACTGGTGAGTTTTCTTTCCCAGGGAAAACAGCCGATGTTTCTGCTTAGGGTCCTTTGGCCCGGAGCAGGCAGCTGATTGCAAAAAATCTGAACATCGAAGGATGGGCCCCATACAGAATCTGCCTCCACCTCATACTTGTGCTGCCCTGACAGTCCAAGAGGAGCCCTACAAACTGACATCAGGAACCTGGACTGGTGAGTTTTCTTTCCCAGGGAAAACAACCAATGTTTTTGCCCAGGGCCCTGTGCCCCTTAGCGCGGAGCTGACTGCAAAAAATCCGAGTATCGAAGGATGGGCCCCATACAGAAGCTGCCTCCACCTTATATTTCTGCCGCCCTGACAGTCCCAGAGGAGCCCTACAAACTGACATCAGGAACCGGGGCTGGTGAGTTTTCTTTCCCAGGGAAAACAGCCGATGTTCCTGCTTAGGGCCCTGTAGCCCTGAGCAGGCAGCTGATTGCAAAAAATCTGAACATCGAAGGATGGGCCCCATACAGAATCTGACTCAACCTCATACTTGTTCTGCCCTGACAATCCCAGGAGAGCCCTACAAACTGACATCAGGAACCTGGACTGGTGAGTTTTCTTTCCCAGGGAAAACAGCCGATGTCTGTGCTCAGGGTCCTGTAGCTCTGAGCAGGCAGCTGATGGCAAAAAATCCGAACATCGAAGCATAAGTCCCATACAGGAGCTGCCTCCACCTCATACTTGTGCTGCCCTGACAGTCCCAGGGGAGCCCTAAAAACTGACATCAGGAACCTGGACTGGTGAGTTTTCTTTCCCAGGGAAAACAGCCGATGTCTGTGCTCAGGGTCCTGTAGCTCTGAGCAGGCAGCTGATTGCAAAAAATCCGAACATCGAAGGATAAGTCCCATACAGGAGCTGCCTCCACCTCATACTTGTGCTGCCCTGACTGTCCCAGAGGAGCCCTACAAACTGAAATCAGGAACCTGGACTAGTGAGTTTCCTTTCCCAGGGAAAACAGCCGATGTTTATGGTCAAGTTCCTGTAGCCCTGAGCAGGCAGCTGATTGCAGAAAATCCGAACATCGAAGGATGGGCCCCAAACAGAAGCTGCCTTCAACTCATACTTGTGCTGCCCTGACAGTCCCAGAGGAGCCCTACAAACTGACATCAGGAACCTGGACTGGTGAGTTTTCTTTCCCAGGGAAAACAGCCGATGTTTCTGCTCAGGGTCCTCTAGCCCTGACCAGGCAGCTGATTGCAAAAAATCCGAATATCGAAGGATGGGCCCCATACAGAAGCAGCCTCCACCTCATACTTGTGCTGCCCTGACAGTCCAAGAGGAGCCCTACAAACTGACATCAGGAACCTGGACTGGTGAGTTTTCTTTCCCAGGGAAAACAACCAATGTTTTTGCCCAGGGCCCTGTGCCCCTTAGCGCGGAGCTGACTGCAAAAAATCCGAGTATCGAAGGATGGGCCCCAAACAGAAGCTGCCTTCAACTCATACTTGTGCTGCCCTGACAGTCCCAGAGGAGCCCTACAAACTGACATCAGGAACCTGGACTGGTGAGTTTTCTTTCCCAGGGAAAACAGCCGATGTTTATGCTCAGGGCCCTGTGGCTCTAAACAGGCAGCTGACTGCAAAAAATCCGAACATCGAAGGATAATTCCCATACAGGAGCTCCTTCCACCTCATACTTGTGCTGCCCAGACAGTCCCAGGGGAGCCCTACAAACTGACATCAGGAACCTGGACTGGTGAGTTTTCTTTCCCAGGGAAAACAGCCGATGTTTCTGCTTAGGGTCCTTTGGCCCGGAGCAGGCAGCTGATTGCAAAAATCCGAATATCGAAGGATAGGCCCCATACAGAAGCTGCCTCCACCTCATACTTCTGCTGCCCAGACAGTCCCAGGGGAGCCCTACAAACTGACTTTAGGAACCTGGACTGGTGAGTTTTCTTTCCCAGGGAAAGCAGCCGATTTTTCTGCACAGGGTCCTCTGGCCCTGACCAGGCAGCTGATTGCAAAAAATTAGAACATCGAAGGATGGCCCCAATACAGTACCTGCCACCACATCATACTTGTGCTGCCCTGACAGTCCCGGAGGAGCCCTACAAACTGACATCAGGAACCTGGACTGGTGAGTTTTCTTTCCCAGGGAAAACAGCCGAAGTTTGTGCTCCGTGCCCTGTGGCTCTGAGCCGGCTGCTGATTGCAAAAAATCCGAACATAGAAGGATGGGCCCCATACGGCAGCCGCCTCCAGCTCATACTTGTGCTGCCCTGACAGTCCCAGAGGAGCCCTACAAACTGACATCAGGAACCTGGACTGGTGAGTTTTCTTTCCCAGGGAAAACAGCCGATGTTTGTGCTCAGGGCTCTGTGGCTCTGAGCCGGCTGCTGATTCCAAAAAATCCGAACATCGAAGGATAAGTCCCATACAGGAGCTGCCACCACCTCATACTTCTGCTGCCCAGACAGTCCCAGGGGAGCCCTACAAACTGACATCAGGAACCTGGACTGGTGAGTTTTCTTTCCCAGGGTAAACAGCTGATGTTTCTGCTCAGGTTCCTGTGGTCCTGGGCAGGCAATAGATTGCAGAAAATCCGAACATCGAAGGATAAGTCCCATACAGGAGCTGCCTCCACCTCATACTTGTGCTGCCCTGACAGTCCCAGAGGAGCCCTACAAACTGACATCAGGAACCTGGAGTGGTGAGTTTTCTTTCCCAGGGAAAACAGCCGATGATTGTGCTCAGGGCCCTGTGTCTCTAAACAGGCAGCTGACTGCAAAAAATCCGAACATCGAAGGATAATTCCCATACAGGAGCTGCCTCCACCTCATACTTCTGCTGCCCTGACAGTCCCAGGGGAGCCCTAAAAACTGACATCAGGAACCTGGACTGGTGAGTTTTCTTTCCCAGGGAAAACAGCCGATGTTTGTGCTCCGTGCCCTGTGGCTCTGAGCCTGCTGCTGATTGCAAAAAACCTGAACATCGAAGGATAAGTCCCATACAGGAGCTGCCTCCACCTCATACTTGTGCTGCCCAGACAGTCCCAGAGGAGCCCTACAAACTGACATCAGGAACCTGGACTGGTGAGTTTTCTTTCCCAGGGAAAACAGCCGATGTTTCTGCTCAGGGCCCTGTAGCTCTGAGCAGGCAGCTGATTGCAAAAAATCCGAACATCGAAGGATAAGTCCCATACAGGAGCTGCCTCCACCTCATACTTGTGCTGCCCTGACAGTCCCAGAGGAGCCCTACAAACTGAAATCAGGAACCTGGACTGGTGAGTTTCCTTTCCCAGGGAAAACAGCCGATGTTTATGGTCAAGTTCCTGTAGCCCTGAGCAGGCAGCTGATTGCAGAAAATCCGGACATCGAAGGATGGGCCCCAAACAGAAGCTGCCTTCAACTCATACTTGTGCTGCCCTGACAGTCCCAGAGGAGCCCTACAAACTGACATCAGGAACCTGGACTGGTGAGTTTTCTTTCCCAGGGAAAACAGCCGATGTTTCTGCACAGGGTCCTCTAGCCCTGACCAGGCAGCTGATTGCAAAAAATCCGAATATCGAAGGATGGGCCCCATACAGAAGCTGCCTCCACCTCATACTTGTGCTGCCCTGACAGTCCAAGAGGAGCCCTACAAACTGACATCAGGAACCTGGACTGGTGAGTTTTCTTTCCCAGGGAAAACAACCAATGTTTTTGCCCAGGGCCCTGTGCCCCTTAGCGCGGAGCTGACTGCAAAAAATCCGAGTATCGAAGGATGGGCCCCATACAGAAGCTGCCTCCACCTTATATTTCTGCCGCCCTGACAGTCCCAGAGGAGCCCTACAAACTGACATCAGGAACCTGGACTGGTGAGTTTTCTTTCCCAGGGAAAACAGCCGATGTTTCTGCTTAGGGTCCTTTGGCCCGGAGCAGGCAGCTGATTGCAAAAAATCTGAACATCGAAGGATGGGCCCCATACAGAATCTGCCTCCACCTCATACTTGTGCTGCCCTGACAGTCCAAGAGGAGCCCTACAAACTGACATCAGGAACCTGGACTGGTGAGTTTTCTTTCCCAGGGAAAACAACCAATGTTTTTGCCCAGGGCCCTGTGCCCCTTAGCGCGGAGCTGACTGCAAAAAATCCGAGTATCGAAGGATGGGCCCCATACAGAAGCTGCCTCCACCTTATATTTCTGCCGCCCTGACAGTCCCAGAGGAGCCCTACAAACTGACATCAGGAACCGGGGCTGGTGAGTTTTCTTTCCCAGGGAAAACAGCCGATGTCTGTGCTCAGGGTCCTGTAGCTCTGAGCAGGCAGCTGATTGCAAAAAATCCGAACATCGAAGGATAAGTCCCATACAGGAGCTGCCTCCACCTCATACTTGTGCTGCCCTGACAGTCCAAGAGGAGCCCTACAAACTGAAATCAGGAACCTGGACTGGTGAGTTTCCTTTCCCAGGGAAAACAGCCGATGTTTATGGTCAAGTTCCAGTAGCCCTGAGGAGGCAGCTGATTGCAGAAAATCCGAACATCGAAGGATGGGCCCCAAACAGAAGCTGCCTTCACCTCATACTTGTGCTGCCCTGACAGTCCAAGAGGAGCCCTACAAACTGAAATCAGGAACCTGGACTGGTGAGTTTTCTTTCCCAGGGAAAACAGCCGATGTTTATGCTCAGGGCCCTGTGGCTCTAAACAGGCAGCTGACTGCAAAAAATCCGAACATCGAAGGATAATTCCCATACAGGAGCTCCTTCCACCTCATACTTCTGCTGCCCTGACAGTCCCAGGGGAGCCCTAAAAACTGACATCCGGAACCTGGACTGGTGAGTTTTCTTTCCCAGGGAAAACAGCCGATTTTTCTGCACAGGGTCCTCTGGCCCGGACCAGGCTGCTGATTGCAAAAAATCCGAACATCGAAGGATAAGTCCCATACAGCAGCTGCCTCCAGCTCATACTTGTGCTGCCCTGACAGTCCCAGGGGAGCCCTACAAACTGACATCAGGAACCTGGACTGGTGAGTTTTCTTTCCCAGGGAAAACAGCTGATGTTTCTGCTCAGTGTCCTGTGGTCCTGGGCAGGCACTAGATTGCAAAAAATCCGAACATCGAAGGATAAGTCCCATACAGGAGCTGCCTCCACCTCATACTTGTGCTGCCCAGACAGTCCCAGGGGAGCCCTACAAACTGACATCAGGAACCTGGACTGGTGAGTTTTCTTTCCCAGGGAAAACAGCCGATGTTTGTGCTCAGGGCCCTGTGGCTCTGAGCCGGCTGCTGATTGCAAAAAACCTGAACATCGAAGGATAAGTCCCATACAGGAGCTTCCTCCACCTCATACTTGTGCTGCCCAGACAGTCCCAGGGGAGCCCTACAAACTGACATCAGGAACCTGGACTGGTGAGTTTTCTTTCCCAGGGAAAACAGCCGATGTTTCTGCTTAGGGTCCTTTGGCCCGGAGCAGGCAGCTGATTGCAAAAATCCGAATATCGAAGGATGGGCCCCATACAGAAGCTGCCTCCACCTCATACTTCTGCTGCCCAGACAGTCCCAGGGGAGCCCTACAAACTGACATCAGGAACCTGGACTGGTGAGTTTTCTTTCCCAGGGAAAACAGCTGATGTTTCTGCTCAGGGTCCTTTGGTCCTGGGCAGGCACTAGATTGCAAAAAATCTGAACATCGAAGGATAAGTCCCATACAGGAGCTGCCTCCACCTCATACTTGTGCTGCCCTGACAGTCCCAGAGGAGCCCTACAAACTGACATCAGGAACCTGGACTGGTGAGTTTTCTTTCCCAGGGAAAACAGCCGATGTTTATGCTCAGGGCCCTGTGGCTCTAAACAGGCAGCTGACTGCAAAAAATCCGAACATCGAAGGATAATTCCCATACAGGAGCTGCCTCCACCTCATACTTGTGCTGCCCTGACAGTCCCAGAGGAGCCCTACAAACTGACATCAGGAACCTGGACTGGTGCGTTTCCTTTCCCAGGGAAAACAGCCGATGTTTATTGCCATGTTCCTGTAGCTCTGAGCAGGCAGCTGATTGCAAAATATCCGAACATCGATGGATGTGCCCTAAACAGAAGCTGCCTTCACCTCATACTTGTGCTGCCCTGACAGTCCCGGAGGAGCCCTACAAACTGACATCAGGAACCTGGACTGGTGAGTTTTCTTTCCCAGGGAAAACAGCCGAAGTTTGTGCTCCGTGCCCTGTGGCTCTGAGCCGGCTGCTGATTGCAAAAAATCCGAACATCGAAGGATGGGCCCCATACGGCAGCTGCCTCCAGCTCATACTTGTGCTGCCCTGACAGTCCCAGGGGAGCCGTACAAACTGACATCAGGAGCCTGGACTCGTGAGTTTTCTTTCCCAGGGTAAACAGCCGATGTTTGTGCTCAGGGCCCTCTGGCTCTGAGCCGGCTGCTGATTCCAAAAAATCCGAACATCGAAGGATAAGTCCCATACAGGAGCTGCCTCCACCTCATACTTCTGCTGCCCAGACAGTCCCAGGGGAGCCCTACAAACTGACATCAGGAACCTGGACTGGTGAGTTTTCTTTCCCAGGGAAAACAGCCGATGTTTATGCTCAGGGCCCTGTGGCTCTAAACAGGCAGCTGACTGCAAAAAATCCGAACATCGAAGGATAATTCCCATACAGGAGCTCCTTCCACCTCATACTTCTGCTGCCCTGACAGTCCCAGGGGAGCCCTAAAAACTGACATCAGGAACCTGGACTGGTGAGTTTTCTTTCCCAGGGAAAACAGCCGATATTTCTGCTTAGGGTCCTTTGGCCCGGACCAGGCTGCTGATTGCAAAAAATCCGAACATCGGAGGATAAGTCCCATACAGGAGCTGGCTCCACCTCATACTTGTGCTGCCCAGACAGTCCCAGGGGAGCCCTACAAACTGACATCAGGAACCTGGACTGGTGAGTTTTCTTTCCCAGGTAAAACAGCCGATGTTTGTGCTCCGTGCCCTGTGGCTCTGAGCCGGCTGCTGATTGCAAAAAACCTGAACATCGAAGGATAAGTCCCATACAGGAGCTTCCTCCACCTCATACTTGTGCTGCCCAGACAGTCCCAGGGGAGCCCTACAAACTGACATCAGGAACCTGGACTGGTGAGTTTTCTTTCCCAGGGAAAACAACCAATGTTTTTGCCCAGGGCCCTGTGCCCCTTAGCGCGGAGCTGACTGCAAAAAATCCGAATATCGAAGGATGGGCCCCATACAGAAGCTGCCTCCACCTCATACTTGTGCTGCCCTGACAGTCCCAGAGGAGCCCTACAAACTGACATCAGGAACCTGGACTGGTGAGTTTCCTTTCCCAGGGAAAACAGCCGATGTTTATGGTCAAGTTCCTGTAGCCCTGAGCAGGCAGCTGATTGCAGAAAATCCGGACATCGAAGGATGGGCCCCAAACAGAAGCTGCCTTCAACTCATACTTGTGCTGCCCTGACAGTCCCAGAGGAGCCCTACAAACTGACATCAGGAACCTGGACTGGTGAGTTTTCTTTCCCAGGGAAAACAGCCGATGTTTCTGCACAGGGTCCTCTAGCCCTGACCAGGCAGCTGATTGCAAAAAATCCGAATATCGAAGGATGGGCCCCATACAGAAGCTGCCTCCACCTCATACTTGTGCTGCCCTGACAGTCCAAGAGGAGCCCTACAAACTGACATCAGGAACCTGGACTGGTGAGTTTTCTTTCCCAGGGAAAACAACCAATGTTTTTGCCCAGGGCCCTGTGCCCCTTAGCGCGGAGCTGACTGCAAAAAATCCGAGTATCGAAGGATGGGCCCCATACAGAAGCTGCCTCCACCTTATATTTCTGCCGCCCTGACAGTCCCAGAGGAGCCCTACAAACTGACATCAGGAACCTGGACTGGTGAGTTTTCTTTCCCAGGGAAAACAGCCGATGTTTCTGCTTAGGGTCCTTTGGCCCGGAGCAGGCAGCTGATTGCAAAAAATCTGAACATCGAAGGATGGGCCCCATACAGAATCTGCCTCCACCTCATACTTGTGCTGCCCTGACAGTCCAAGAGGAGCCCTACAAACTGACATCAGGAACCTGGACTGGTGAGTTTTCTTTCCCAGGGAAAACAACCAATGTTTTTGCCCAGGGCCCTGTGCCCCTTAGCGCGGAGCTGACTGCAAAAAATCCGAGTATCGAAGGATGGGCCCCATACAGAAGCTGCCTCCACCTTATATTTCTGCCGCCCTGACAGTCCCAGAGGAGCCCTACAAACTGACATCAGGAACCGGGGCTGGTGAGTTTTCTTTCCCAGGGAAAACAGCCGATGTTCCTGCTTAGGGCCCTGTAGCCCTGAGCAGGCAGCTGATTGCAAAAAATCTGAACATCGAAGGATGGGCCCCATACAGAATCTGACTCAACCTCATACTTGTTCTGCCCTGACAATCCCAGGAGAGCCCTACAAACTGACATCAGGAACCTGGACTGGTGAGTTTTCTTTCCCAGGGAAAACAGCCGATGTCTGTGCTCAGGGTCCTGTAGCTCTGAGCAGGCAGCTGATGGCAAAAAATCCGAACATCGAAGCATAAGTCCCATACAGGAGCTGCCTCCACCTCATACTTGTGCTGCCCTGACAGTCCCAGGGGAGCCCTAAAAACTGACATCAGGAACCTGGACTGGTGAGTTTTCTTTCCCAGGGAAAACAGCCGATGTCTGTGCTCAGGGTCCTGTAGCTCTGAGCAGGCAGCTGATTGCAAAAAATCCGAACATCGAAGGATAAGTCCCATACAGGAGCTGCCTCCACCTCATACTTGTGCTGCCCTGACTGTCCCAGAGGAGCCCTACAAACTGAAATCAGGAACCTGGACTAGTGAGTTTCCTTTCCCAGGGAAAACAGCCGATGTTTATGGTCAAGTTCCTGTAGCCCTGAGCAGGCAGCTGATTGCAGAAAATCCGAACATCGAAGGATGGGCCCCAAACAGAAGCTGCCTTCAACTCATACTTGTGCTGCCCTGACAGTCCCAGAGGAGCCCTACAAACTGACATCAGGAACCTGGACTGGTGAGTTTTCTTTCCCAGGGAAAACAGCCGATGTTTCTGCTCAGGGTCCTCTAGCCCTGACCAGGCAGCTGATTGCAAAAAATCCGAATATCGAAGGATGGGCCCCATACAGAAGCAGCCTCCACCTCATACTTGTGCTGCCCTGACAGTCCAAGAGGAGCCCTACAAACTGACATCAGGAACCTGGACTGGTGAGTTTTCTTTCCCAGGGAAAACAACCAATGTTTTTGCCCAGGGCCCTGTGCCCCTTAGCGCGGAGCTGACTGCAAAAAATCCGAGTATCGAAGGATGGGCCCCAAACAGAAGCTGCCTTCAACTCATACTTGTGCTGCCCTGACAGTCCCAGAGGAGCCCTACAAACTGACATCAGGAACCTGGACTGGTGAGTTTTCTTTCCCAGGGAAAACAGCCGATGTTTATGCTCAGGGCCCTGTGGCTCTAAACAGGCAGCTGACTGCAAAAAATCCGAACATCGAAGGATAATTCCCATACAGGAGCTCCTTCCACCTCATACTTGTGCTGCCCAGACAGTCCCAGGGGAGCCCTACAAACTGACATCAGGAACCTGGACTGGTGAGTTTTCTTTCCCAGGGAAAACTGCCGATGTTTCTGCTTAGGGTCCTTTGGCCCGGAGCAGGCAGCTGATTGCAAAAATCCGAATATCGAAGGATAGGCCCCATACAGAAGCTGCCTCCACCTCATACTTCTGCTGCCCAGACAGTCCCAGGGGAGCCCTACAAACTGACTTTAGGAACCTGGACTGGTGAGTTTTCTTTCCCAGGGAAAGCAGCCGATTTTTCTGCACAGGGTCCTCTGGCCCTGACCAGGCAGCTGATTGCAAAAAATTAGAACATCGAAGGATGGCCCCAATACAGTACCTGCCACCACATCATACTTGTGCTGCCCTGACAGTCCCGGAGGAGCCCTACAAACTGACATCAGGAACCTGGACTGGTGAGTTTTCTTTCCCAGGGAAAACAGCCGAAGTTTGTGCTCCGTGCCCTGTGGCTCTGAGCCGGCTGCTGATTGCAAAAAATCCGAACATAGAAGGATGGGCCCCATACGGCAGCCGCCTCCAGCTCATACTTGTGCTGCCCTGACAGTCCCAGGGGAGCCCTACAAACTGACATCAGGAACCTGGACTGGTGAGTTTTCTTTCCCAGGGAAAACAGCCGATGTTTGTGCTCAGGGCTCTGTGGCTCTGAGCCGGCTGCTGATTCCAAAAAATCCGAACATCGAAGGATAAGTCCCATACAGGAGCTGCCACCACCTCATACTTCTGCTGCCCAGACAGTCCCAGGGGAGCCCTACAAACTGACATCAGGAACCTGGACTGGTGAGTTTTCTTTCCCAGGGTAAACAGCTGATGTTTCTGCTCAGGTTCCTGTGGTCCTGGGCAGGCAATAGATTGCAGAAAATCCGAACATCGAAGGATAAGTCCCATACAGGAGCTGCCTCCACCTCATACTTGTGCTGCCCTGACAGTCCCAGAGGAGCCCTACAAACTGACATCAGGAACCTGGAGTGGTGAGTTTTCTTTCCCAGGGAAAACAGCCGATGATTGTGCTCAGGGCCCTGTGTCTCTAAACAGGCAGCTGACTGCAAAAAATCCGAACATCGAAGGATAATTCCCATACAGGAGCTGCCTCCACCTCATACTTCTGCTGCCCTGACAGTCCCAGGGGAGCCCTAAAAACTGACATCAGGAACCTGGACTGGTGAGTTTTCTTTCCCAGGGAAAACAGCCGATGTTTGTGCTCCGTGCCCTGTGGCTCTGAGCCTGCTGCTGATTGCAAAAAACCTGAACATCGAAGGATAAGTCCCATACAGGAGCTGCCTCCACCTCATACTTGTGCTGCCCAGACAGTCCCAGAGGAGCCCTACAAACTGACATCAGGAACCTGGACTGGTGAGTTTTCTTTCCCAGGGAAAACAGCCGATGTTTCTGCTCAGGGCCCTGTAGCTCTGAGCAGGCAGCTGATTGCAAAAAATCCGAACATCGAAGGATAAGTCCCATACAGGAGCTGCCTCCACCTCATACTTGTGCTGCCCTGACAGTCCCAGAGGAGCCCTACAAACTGAAATCAGGAACCTGGACTGGTGAGTTTCCTTTCCCAGGGAAAACAGCCGATGTTTATGGTCAAGTTCCTGTAGCCCTGAGCAGGCAGCTGATTGCAGAAAATCCGGACATCGAAGGATGGGCCCCAAACAGAAGCTGCCTTCAACTCATACTTGTGCTGCCCTGACAGTCCCAGAGGAGCCCTACAAACTGACATCAGGAACCTGGACTGGTGAGTTTTCTTTCCCAGGGAAAACAGCCGATGTTTCTGCACAGGGTCCTCTAGCCCTGACCAGGCAGCTGATTGCAAAAAATCCGAATATCGAAGGATGGGCCCCATACAGAAGCTGCCTCCACCTCATACTTGTGCTGCCCTGACAGTCCAAGAGGAGCCCTACAAACTGACATCAGGAACCTGGACTGGTGAGTTTTCTTTCCCAGGGAAAACAACCAATGTTTTTGCCCAGGGCCCTGTGCCCCTTAGCGCGGAGCTGACTGCAAAAAATCCGAGTATCGAAGGATGGGCCCCATACAGAAGCTGCCTCCACCTTATATTTCTGCCGCCCTGACAGTCCCAGAGGAGCCCTACAAACTGACATCAGGAACCTGGACTGGTGAGTTTTCTTTCCCAGGGAAAACAGCCGATGTTTCTGCTTAGGGTCCTTTGGCCCGGAGCAGGCAGCTGATTGCAAAAAATCTGAACATCGAAGGATGGGCCCCATACAGAATCTGCCTCCACCTCATACTTGTGCTGCCCTGACAGTCCAAGAGGAGCCCTACAAACTGACATCAGGAACCTGGACTGGTGAGTTTTCTTTCCCAGGGAAAACAACCAATGTTTTTGCCCAGGGCCCTGTGCCCCTTAGCGCGGAGCTGACTGCAAAAAATCCGAGTATCGAAGGATGGGCCCCATACAGAAGCTGCCTCCACCTTATATTTCTGCCGCCCTGACAGTCCCAGAGGAGCCCTACAAACTGACATCAGGAACCGGGGCTGGTGAGTTTTCTTTCCCAGGGAAAACAGCCGATGTCTGTGCTCAGGGTCCTGTAGCTCTGAGCAGGCAGCTGATTGCAAAAAATCCGAACATCGAAGGATAAGTCCCATACAGGAGCTGCCTCCACCTCATACTTGTGCTGCCCTGACAGTCCAAGAGGAGCCCTACAAACTGAAATCAGGAACCTGGACTGGTGAGTTTCCTTTCCCAGGGAAAACAGCCGATGTTTATGGTCAAGTTCCAGTAGCCCTGAGGAGGCAGCTGATTGCAGAAAATCCGAACATCGAAGGATGGGCCCCAAACAGAAGCTGCCTTCACCTCATACTTGTGCTGCCCTGACAATCCAAGAGGAGCCCTACAAACTGAAATCAGGAACCTGGACTGGTGAGTTTTCTTTCCCAGGGAAAACAGCCGATGTTTATGCTCAGGGCCCTGTGGCTCTAAACAGGCAGCTGACTGCAAAAAATCCGAACATCGAAGGATAATTCCCATACAGGAGCTCCTTCCACCTCATACTTCTGCTGCCCTGACAGTCCCAGGGGAGCCCTAAAAACTGACATCCGGAACCTGGACTGGTGAGTTTTCTTTCCCAGGGAAAACAGCCGATTTTTCTGCACAGGGTCCTCTGGCCCGGACCAGGCTGCTGATTGCAAAAAATCCGAACATCGAAGGATAAGTCCCATACAGCAGCTGCCTCCAGCTCATACTTGTGCTGCCCTGACAGTCCCAGGGGAGCCCTACAAACTGACATCAGGAACCTGGACTGGTGAGTTTTCTTTCCCAGGGAAAACAGCTGATGTTTCTGCTCAGTGTCCTGTGGTCCTGGGCAGGCACTAGATTGCAAAAAATCCGAACATCGAAGGATAAGTCCCATACAGGAGCTGCCTCCACCTCATACTTGTGCTGCCCAGACAGTCCCAGGGGAGCCCTACAAACTGACATCAGGAACCTGGACTGGTGAGTTTTCTTTCCCAGGGAAAACAGCCGATGTTTGTGCTCAGGGCCCTGTGGCTCTGAGCCGGCTGCTGATTGCAAAAAACCTGAACATCGAAGGATAAGTCCCATACAGGAGCTTCCTCCACCTCATACTTGTGCTGCCCAGACAGTCCCAGGGGAGCCCTACAAACTGACATCAGGAACCTGGACTGGTGAGTTTTCTTTCCCAGGGAAAACAGCCGATGTTTCTGCTTAGGGTCCTTTGGCCCGGAGCAGGCAGCTGATTGCAAAAATCCGAATATCGAAGGATGGGCCCCATACAGAAGCTGCCTCCACCTCATACTTCTGCTGCCCAGACAGTCCCAGGGGAGCCCTACAAACTGACATCAGGAACCTGGACTGGTGAGTTTTCTTTCCCAGGGAAAACAGCTGATGTTTCTGCTCAGGGTCCTTTGGTCCTGGGCAGGCACTAGATTGCAAAAAATCTGAACATCGAAGGATAAGTCCCATACAGGAGCTGCCTCCACCTCATACTTGTGCTGCCCTGACAGTCCCAGAGGAGCCCTACAAACTGACATCAGGAACCTGGACTGGTGAGTTTTCTTTCCCAGGGAAAACAGCCGATGTTTATGCTCAGGGCCCTGTGGCTCTAAACAGGCAGCTGACTGCAAAAAATCCGAACATCGAAGGATAATTCCCATACAGGAGCTGCCTCCACCTCATACTTGTGCTGCCCTGACAGTCCCAGAGGAGCCCTACAAACTGACATCAGGAACCTGGACTGGTGCGTTTCCTTTCCCAGGGAAAACAGCCGATGTTTATTGCCATGTTCCTGTAGCTCTGAGCAGGCAGCTGATTGCAAAATATCCGAACATCGATGGATGTGCCCTAAACAGAAGCTGCCTTCACCTCATACTTGTGCTGCCCTGACAGTCCCGGAGGAGCCCTACAAACTGACATCAGGAACCTGGACTGGTGAGTTTTCTTTCCCAGGGAAAACAGCCGAAGTTTGTGCTCCGTGCCCTGTGGCTCTGAGCCGGCTGCTGATTGCAAAAAATCCGAACATCGAAGGATGGGCCCCATACGGCAGCTGCCTCCAGCTCATACTTGTGCTGCCCTGACAGTCCCAGGGGAGCCGTACAAACTGACATCAGGAGCCTGGACTCGTGAGTTTTCTTTCCCAGGGTAAACAGCCGATGTTTGTGCTCAGGGCCCTCTGGCTCTGAGCCGGCTGCTGATTCCAAAAAATCCGAACATCGAAGGATAAGTCCCATACAGGAGCTGCCTCCACCTCATACTTCTGCTGCCCAGACAGTCCCAGGGGAGCCCTACAAACTGACATCAGGAACCTGGACTGGTGAGTTTTCTTTCCCAGGGAAAACAGCCGATGTTTATGCTCAGGGCCCTGTGGCTCTAAACAGGCAGCTGACTGCAAAAAATCCGAACATCGAAGGATAATTCCCATACAGGAGCTCCTTCCACCTCATACTTCTGCTGCCCTGACAGTCCCAGGGGAGCCCTAAAAACTGACATCAGGAACCTGGACTGGTGAGTTTTCTTTCCCAGGGAAAACAGCCGATATTTCTGCTTAGGGTCCTTTGGCCCGGACCAGGCTGCTGATTGCAAAAAATCCGAACATCGGAGGATAAGTCCCATACAGGAGCTGGCTCCACCTCATACTTGTGCTGCCCAGACAGTCCCAGGGGAGCCCTACAAACTGACATCAGGAACCTGGACTGGTGAGTTTTCTTTCCCAGGGAAAACAGCCGATGTTTGTGCTCCGTGCCCTGTGGCTCTGAGCCGGCTGCTGATTGCAAAAAACCTGAACATCGAAGGATAAGTCCCATACAGGAGCTTCCTCCACCTCATACTTGTGCTGCCCAGACAGTCCCAGGGGAGCCCTACAAACTGACATCAGGAACCTGGACTGGTGAGTTTTCTTTCCCAGGGAAAACAACCAATGTTTTTGCCCAGGGCCCTGTGCCCCTTAGCGCGGAGCTGACTGCAAAAAATCCGAATATCGAAGGATGGGCCCCATACAGAAGCTGCCTCCACCTCATACTTGTGCTGCCCTGACAGTCCCAGAGGAGCCCTACAAACTGACATCAGGAACCTGGACTGGTGAGTTTCCTTTCCCAGGGAAAACAGCCGATGTTTATGGTCAAGTTCCTGTAGCCCTGAGCAGGCAGCTGATTGCAGAAAATCCGGACATCGAAGGATGGGCCCCAAACAGAAGCTGCCTTCAACTCATACTTGTGCTGCCCTGACAGTCCCAGAGGAGCCCTACAAACTGACATCAGGAACCTGGAGTGGTGAGTTTTCTTTCCCAGGGAAAACAGCCGATGTTTCTGCTTAGGGTCCTTTGGCCCGGAGCAGGCAGCTGATTGCAAAAAATCTGAACATCGAAGGATGGGCCCCATACAGAATCTGCCTCCACCTCATACTTGTGCTGCCCTGACAGTCCAAGAGGAGCCCTACAAACTGACATCAGGAACCTGGACTGGTGAGTTTTCTTTCCCAGGGAAAACAACCAATGTTTTTGCCCAGGGCCCTGTGCCCCTTAGCGCGGAGCTGACTGCAAAAAATCCGAGTATCGAAGGATGGGCCCCATACAGAAGCTGCCTCCACCTTATATTTCTGCCGCCCTGACAGTCCCAGAGGAGCCCTACAAACTGACATCAGGAACCGGGGCTGGTGAGTTTTCTTTCCCAGGGAAAACAGCCGATGTTCCTGCTTAGGGCCCTGTAGCCCTGAGCAGGCAGCTGATTGCAAAAAATCTGAACATCGAAGGATGGGCCCCATACAGAATCTGACTCAAACTCATACTTGTTCTGCCCTGACAATCCCAGGAGAGCCCTACAAACTGACATCAGGAACCTGGACTGGTGAGTTTTCTTTCCCAGGGAAAACAGCCGATGTCTGTGCTCAGGGTCCTGTAGCTCTGAGCAGGCAGCTGATGGCAAAAAATCCGAACATCGAAGGATAAGTCCCATACAGGAGCTGCCTCCACCTCATACTTGTGCTGCCCTGACAGTCCCAGGGGAGCCCTAAAAACTGACATCAGGAACCTGGACTGGTGAGTTTTCTTTCCCAGGGAAAACAGCCGATGTCTGTGCTCAGGGTCCTGTAGCTCTGAGCAGGCAGCTAATTGCAAAAAATCCGAACATCGAAGGATAAGTCCCATACAGGAGCTGCCACCACCTCATACTTGTGCTGCCCTGACTGTCCCAGAGGAGCCCTACAAACTGAAATCAGGAACCTGGACTAGTGAGTTTCCTTTCCCAGGGAAAACAGCCGATGTTTATGGTCAAGTTCCTGTAGCCCTGAGCAGGCAGCTGATTGCAGAAAATCCGAACATCGAAGGATGGGCCCCAAACAGAAGCTGCCTTCAACTCATACTTGTGCTGCCCTGACAGTCCCAGAGGAGCCCTACAAACTGACATCAGGAACCTGGAGTGGTGAGTTTTCTTTCCCAGGGAAAACAGCCGATGATTGTGCTCAGGGCCCTGTGTCTCTAAACAGGCAGCTGACTGCAAAAAATCCGAACATCGAAGGATAATTCCCATACAGGAGCTGCCTCCACCTCATACTTCTGCTGCCCTGACAGTCCCAGGGGAGCCCTAAAAACTGACATCAGGAACCTGGACTGGTGAGTTTTCTTTCCCAGGGAAAACAGCCGATGTTTGTGCTCCGTGCCCTGTGGCTCTGAGCCTGCTGCTGATTGCAAAAAACCTGAACATCGAAGGATAAGTCCCATACAGGAGCTGCCTCCACCTCATACTTGTGCTGCCCAGACAGTCCCAGAGGAGCCCTACAAACTGACATCAGGAACCTGGACTGGTGAGTTTTCTTTCCCAGGGAAAACAGCCGATGTTTCTGCTCAGGGCCCTGTAGCCCTGAGCAGGCAGCTGATTGCAAAAAATCTGAACATCGAAGGATGGGCCCCATACAGAATCTGACTCAACCTCATAATTGTTCTGCCCTGACAATCCCAGGGGAGCCCTACAAACTGACATCATGAACCTGGACTGGTGAGTTTTCTTTCCCAGGGAAAACAGCCGATGTCTGTGCTCAGGGTCCTGTAGCTCTGAGCAGGCAGCTGATTGCAAAAAATCCGAACATCGAAGGATAAGTCCCATACAGGAGCTGCCTCCACCTCATACTTGTGCTGCCCTGACAGTCCCAGAGGAGCCCTACAAACTGAAATCAGGAACCTGGACTGGTGAGTTTCCTTTCCCAGGGAAAACAGCCGATGTTTATGGTCAAGTTCCTGTAGCCCTGAGCAGGCAGCTGATTGCAGAAAATCCGGACATCGAAGGATGGGCCCCAAACAGAAGCTGCCTTCAACTCATACTTGTGCTGCCCTGACAGTCCCAGAGGAGCCCTACAAACTGACATCAGGAACCTGGACTGGTGAGTTTTCTTTCCCAGGGAAAACAGCCGATGTTTCTGCACAGGGTCCTCTAGCCCTGACCAGGCAGCTGATTGCAAAAAATCCGAATATCGAAGGATGGGCCCCATACAGAAGCTGCCTCCACCTCATACTTGTGCTGCCCTGACAGTCCAAGAGGAGCCCTACAAACTGACATCAGGAACCTGGACTGGTGAGTTTTCTTTCCCAGGGAAAACAACCAATGTTTTTGCCCAGGGCCCTGTGCCCCTTAGCGCGGAGCTGACTGCAAAAAATCCGAGTATCGAAGGATGGGCCCCATACAGAAGCTGCCTCCACCTTATATTTCTGCCGCCCTGACAGTCCCAGAGGAGCCCTACAAACTGACATCAGGAACCTGGACTGGTGAGTTTTCTTTCCCAGGGAAAACAGCCGATGATTGTGCTTAGGGTCCTTTGGCCCGGAGCAGGCAGCTGATTGCAAAAAATCTGAACATCGAAGGATGGGCCCCATACAGAATCTGCCTCCACCTCATACTTGTGCTGCCCTGACAGTCCAAGAGGAGCCCTACAAACTGACATCAGGAACCTGGACTGGTGAGTTTTCTTTCCCAGGGAAAACAACCAATGTTTTTGCCCAGGGCCCTGTGCCCCTTAGCGCGGAGCTGACTGCAAAAAATCCGAGTATCGAAGGATGGGCCCCATACAGAAGCTGCCTCCACCTTATATTTCTGCCGCCCTGACAGTCCCAGAGGAGCCCTACAAACTGACATCAGGAACCGGGGCTGGTGAGTTTTCTTTCCCAGGGAAAACAGCCGATGTTCCTGCTTAGGGCCCTGTAGCCCTGAGCAGGCAGCTGATTGCAAAAAATCTGAACATCGAAGGATGGGCCCCATACAGAATCTGACTCAACCTCATACTTGTTCTGCCCTGACAATCCCAGGAGAGCCCTACAAACTGACATCAGGAACCTGGACTGGTGAGTTTTCTTTCCCAGGGAAAACAGCCGATGTCTGTGCTCAGGGTCCTGTAGCTCTGAGCAGGCAGCTGATGGCAAAAAATCCGAACATCGAAGGATAAGTCCCATACAGGAGCTGCCTCCACCTCATACTTGTGCTGCCCTGACAGTCCCAGGGGAGCCCTAAAAACTGACATCAGGAACCTGGACTGGTGAGTTTTCTTTCCCAGGGAAAACAGCCGATGTCTGTGCTCAGGGTCCTGTAGCTCTGAGCAGGCAGCTGATTGCAAAAAATCCGAACATCGAAGGATAAGTCCCATACAGGAGCTGCCTCCACCTCATACTTGTGCTGCCCTGACTGTCCCAGAGGAGCCCTACAAACTGAAATCAGGAACCTGGACTAGTGAGTTTCCTTTCCCAGGGAAAACAGCCGATGTTTATGGTCAAGTTCCTGTAGCCCTGAGCAGGCAGCTGATTGCAGAAAATCCGAACATCGAAGGATGGGCCCCAAACAGAAGCTGCCTTCAACTCATACTTGTGCTGCCCTGACAGTCCCAGAGGAGCCCTACAAACTGACATCAGGAACCTGGACTGGTGAGTTTTCTTTCCCAGGGAAAACAGCCGATGTTTCTGCTCAGGGTCCTCTAGCCCTGACCAGGCAGCTGATTGCAAAAAATCCGAATATCGAAGGATGGGCCCCATACAGAAGCAGCCTCCACCTCATACTTGTGCTGCCCTGACAGTCCAAGAGGAGCCCTACAAACTGACATCAGGAACCTGGACTGGTGAGTTTTCTTTCCCAGGGAAAACAACCAATGTTTTTGCCCAGGGCCCTGTGCCCCTTAGCGCGGAGCTGACTGCAAAAAATCCGAGTATCGAAGGATGGGCCCCAAACAGAAGCTGCCTTCAACTCATACTTGTGCTGCCCTGACAGTCCCAGAGGAGCCCTACAAACTGACATCAGGAACCTGGACTGGTGAGTTTTCTTTCCCAGGGAAAACAGCCGATGTTTATGCTCAGGGCCCTGTGGCTCTAAACAGGCAGCTGACTGCAAAAAATCCGAACATCGAAGGATAATTCCCATACAGGAGCTCCTTCCACCTCATACTTGTGCTGCCCAGACAGTCCCAGGGGAGCCCTACAAACTGACATCAGGAACCTGGACTGGTGAGTTTTCTTTCCCAGGGAAAACAGCCGATGTTTCTGCTTAGGGTCCTGTGGCCCGGAGCAGGCAGCTGATTGCAAAAATCCGAATATCGAAGGATAGGCCCCATACAGAAGCTGCCTCCACCTCATACTTCTGCTGCCCAGACAGTCCCAGGGGAGCCCTACAAACTGACTTTAGGAACCTGGACTGGTGAGTTTTCTTTCCCAGGGAAAGCAGCCGATTTTTCTGCACAGGGTCCTCTGGCCCTGACCAGGCAGCTGATTGCAAAAAATTAGAACATCGAAGTATGGCCCCAATACAGTACCTGCCACCACATCATACTTGTGCTGCCCTGACAGTCCCGGAGGAGCCCTACAAACTGACATCAGGAACCTGGACTGGTGAGTTTTCTTTCCCAGGGAAAACAGCCGAAGTTTGTGCTCCGTGCCCTGTGGCTCTGAGCCGGCTGCTGATTGCAAAAAATCCGAACATAGAAGGATGGGCCCCATACGGCAGCCGACTCCAGCTCATACTTGTGCTGCCCTGACAGTCCCAGGGGAGCCCTACAAACTGACATCAGGAACCTGGACTGGTGAGTTTTCTTTCCCAGGGAAAACAGCCGATGTTTGTGCTCAGGGCTCTGTGGCTCTGAGCCGGCTGCTGATTCCAAAAAATCCGAACATCGAAGGATAAGTCCCATACAGGAGCTGCCACCACCTCATACTTCTGCTGCCCAGACAGTCCCAGGGGAGCCCTACAAACTGACATCAGGAACCTGGACTGGTGAGTTTTCTTTCCCAGGGTAAACAGCTGATGTTTCTGCTCAGGGTCCTGTGGTCCTGGGCAGGCAATAGATTGCAGAAAATCCGAACATCGAAGGATAAGTCCCATACAGGAGCTGCCTCCACCTCATACTTGTGCTGCCCTGACAGTCCCAGAGGAGCCCTACAAACTGACATCAGGAACCTGGAGTGGTGAGTTTTCTTTCCCAGGGAAAACAGCCGATGATTGTGCTCAGGGCCCTGTGTCTCTAAACAGGCAGCTGACTGCAAAAAATCCGAACATCGAAGGATAATTCCCATACAGGAGCTGCCTCCACCTCATACTTCTGCTGCCCTGACAGTCCCAGGGGAGCCCTAAAAACTGACATCAGGAACCTGGACTGGTGAGTTTTCTTTCCCAGGGAAAACAGCCGATGTTTGTGCTCCGTGCCCTGTGGCTCTGAGCCTGCTGCTGATTGCAAAAAACCTGAACATCGAAGGATAAGTCCCATACAGGAGCTGCCTCCACCTCATACTTGTGCTGCCCAGACAGTCCCAGAGGAGCCCTACAAACTGACATCAAGAACCTGGACTGGTGAGTTTTCTTTCCCAGGGAAAACAGCCGATGTTTCTGCTCAGGGCCCTGTAGCCCTGAGCAGGCAGCTGATTGCAAAAAATCTGAACATCGAAGGATGGGCCCCATACAGAATCTGACTCAACCTCATAATTGTTCTGCCCTGACAATCCCAGGGGAGCCCTACAAACTGACATCATGAACCTGGACTGGTGAGTTTTCTTTCCCAGGGAAAACAGCCGATGTCTGTGCTCAGGGTCCTGTAGCTCTGAGCAGGCAGCTGATTGCAAAAAATCCGAACATCGAAGGATAAGTCCCATACAGGAGCTGCCTCCACCTCATACTTGTGCTGCCCTGACAGTCCCAGAGGAGCCCTACAAACTGAAATCAGGAACCTGGACTGGTGAGTTTCCTTTCCCAGGGAAAACAGCCGATGTTTATGGTCAAGTTCCTGTAGCCCTGAGCAGGCAGCTGATTGCAGAAAATCCGGACATCGAAGGATGGGCCCCAAACAGAAGCTGCCTTCAACTCATACTTGTGCTGCCCTGACAGTCCCAGAGGAGCCCTACAAACTGACATCAGGAACCTGGACTGGTGAGTTTTCTTTCCCAGGGAAAACAGCCGATGTTTCTGCACAGGGTCCTCTAGCCCTGACCAGGCAGCTGATTGCAAAAAATCCGAATATCGAAGGATGGGCCCCATACAGAAGCTGCCTCCACCTCATACTTGTGCTGCCCTGACAGTCCAAGAGGAGCCCTACAAACTGACATCAGGAACCTGGACTGGTGAGTTTTCTTTCCCAGGGAAAACAACCAATGTTTTTGCCCAGGGCCCTGTGCCCCTTAGCGCGGAGCTGACTGCAAAAAATCCGAGTATCGAAGGATGGGCCCCATACAGAAGCTGCCTCCACCTTATATTTCTGCCGCCCTGACAGTCCCAGAGGAGCCCTACAAACTGACATCAGGAACCTGGACTGGTGAGTTTTCTTTCCCAGGGAAAACAGCCGATGTTTCTGCTTAGGGTCCTTTGGCCCGGAGCAGGCAGCTGATTGCAAAAAATCTGAACATCGAAGGATGGGCCCCATACAGAATCTGCCTCCACCTCATACTTGTGCTGCCCTGACAGTCCAAGAGGAGCCCTACAAACTGACATCAGGAACCTGGACTGGTGAGTTTTCTTTCCCAGGGAAAACAACCAATGTTTTTGCCCAGGGCCCTGTGCCCCTTAGCGCGGATCTGACTGCAAAAAATCCGAGTATCGAAGGATGGGCCCCATACAGAAGCTGCCTCCACCTTATATTTCTGCCGCCCTGACAGTCCCAGAGGAGCCCTACAAACTGACATCAGGAACCGGGGCTGGTGAGTTTTCTTTCCCAGGGAAAACAGCCGATGTCTGTGCTCAGGGTCCTGTAGCTCTGAGCAGGCAGCTGATTGCAAAAAATCCGAACATCGAAGGATAAGTCCCATACAGGAGCTGCCTCCACCTCATACTTGTGCTGCCCTGACAGTCCAAGAGGAGCCCTACAAACTGAAATCAGGAACCTGGACTGGTGAGTTTCCTTTCCCAGGGAAAACAGCCGATGTTTATGGTCAAGTTCCAGTAGCCCTGAGGAGGCAGCTGATTGCAGAAAATCCGAACATCGAAGGATGGGCCCCAAACAGAAGCTGCCTTCACCTCATACTTGTGCTGCCCTGACAGTCCAAGAGGAGCCCTACAAACTGAAATCAGGAACCTGGACTGGTGAGTTTTCTTTCCCAGGGAAAACAGCCGATGTTTATGCTCAGGGCCCTGTGGCTCTAAACAGGCAGCTGACTGCAAAAAATCCGAACATCGAAGGATAATTCCCATACAGGAGCTCCTTCCACCTCATACTTCTGCTGCCCTGACAGTCCCAGGGGAGCCCTAAAAACTGACATCCGGAACCTGGACTGGTGAGTTTTCTTTCCCAGGGAAAACAGCCGATTTTTCTGCACAGGGTCCTCTGGCCCGGACCAGGCTGCTGATTGCAAAAAATCCGAACATCGAAGGATAAGTCCCATACAGCAGCTGCCTCCAGCTCATACTTGTGCTGCCCTGACAGTCCCAGGGGAGCCCTACAAACTGACATCAGGAACCTGGACTGGTGAGTTTTCTTTCCCAGGGAAAACAGCTGATGTTTCTGCTCAGTGTCCTGTGGTCCTGGGCAGGCACTAGATTGCAAAAAATCCGAACATCGAAGGATAAGTCCCATACAGGAGCTGCCTCCACCTCATACTTGTGCTGCCCAGACAGTCCCAGGGGAGCCCTACAAACTGACATCAGGAACCTGGACTGGTGAGTTTTCTTTCCCAGGGAAAACAGCCGATGTTTGTGCTCAGGGCCCTGTGGCTCTGAGCCGGCTGCTGATTGCAAAAAACCTGAACATCGAAGGATAAGTCCCATACAGGAGCTTCCTCCACCTCATACTTGTGCTGCCCAGACAGTCCCAGGGGAGCCCTACAAACTGACATCAGGAACCTGGACTGGTGAGTTTTCTTTCCCAGGGAAAACAGCCGATGTTTCTGCTTAGGGTCCTTTGGCCCGGAGCAGGCAGCTGATTGCAAAAATCCGAATATCGAAGGATGGGCCCCATACAGAAGCTGCCTCCACCTCATACTTCTGCTGCCCAGACAGTCCCAGGGGAGCCCTACAAACTGACTTTAGGAACCTGGACTGGTGAGTTTTCTTTCCCAGGGAAAACAGCCGATGTTTCTGCACAGGGTCCTATGGCCCTGACCAGGCAGCTGATTGCAAAAAATTAGAACATCGAAGGATGGCCCCAATACAGTACCTGCCACCACATCATACTTGTGCTGCCCTGACAGTCCCGGAGGAGCCCTACAAACTGACATCAAGAACCTGGACTGGTGAGTTTTCTTTCCCAGGGAAAACAGCCGAAGTTTGTGCTCCGTGCCCTGTGGCTCTGAGCCGGCTGCTGATTGCAAAAAATCCGAACATAGAAGGATGGGCCCCATACGGCAGCCGCCTCCAGCTCATACTTGTGCTGCCCTGACAGTCCCAGGGGAGCCCTACAAACTGACATCAGGAACCTGGACTGGTGAGTTTTCTTTCCCAGGGAAAACAGCCGATGTTTGTGCTCAGGGCTCTGTGGCTCTGAGCCGGCTGCTGATTCCAAAAAATTTGAACATCGAAGGATAAGTCCCATACAGGAGCTGCCACTACCTCATACTTCTGCTGCCCAGACAGTCCCAGGGGAGCCCTACAAACTGACATCAGGAACCTGGACTGGTGAGTTTTCTTTCCCAGGGTAAACAGCTGATGTTTCTGCTCAGGGTCCTGTGGTCCTGGGCAGGCAATAGATTGCAGAAAATCCGAACATCGAAGGATAAGTCCCATACAGGAGCTGCCTCCACCTCATACTTGTGCTGCACTGACAGTCCCAGAGGAGCCCTACAAACTGACATCAGGAACCTGGAGTGGTGAGTTTTCTTTCCCAGGGAAAACAGCCGATGATTGTGCTCAGGGCCCTGTGTCTCTAAACAGGCAGCTGACTGCAAAAAATCCGAACATCGAAGGATAATTCCCATACAGGAGCTGCCTCCACCTCATACTTCTGCTGCCCTGACAGTCCCAGGGGAGCCCTAAAAACTGACATCAGGAACCTGGACTGGTGAGTTTTCTTTCCCAGGGAAAACAGCCGATGTTTGTGCTCCGTGCCCTGTGGCTCTGAGCCTGCTGCTGATTGCAAAAAACCTGAACATCGAAGGATAAGTCCCATACAGGAGCTGCCTTCACCTCATACTTCTGCTGCCCAGACAGTCCCAGGGGAGCCCTACAAACTGACATCAGGAACCTGGACTGGAGAGTTTTCTTTCCCAGGGAAAACAGCCGATGTTTCTGCTCAGGGCCCTGTAGCCCTGAGCCGGCAGCTGATTGCAAAAAATCTGAACATCGAAGGATGGGCCCCATACAGAATCTGACTCAACCTCATAATTGTTCTGCCCTGACAATCCCAGGGGAGCCCTAAAAACTGACATCATGAACCTGGACTGGTGAGTTTTCTTTCCCAGGGAAAACAGCCGATGTCTGTGCTCAGGGTCCTGTAGCTCTGAGCAGGCAGCTGATTGCAAAAAATCCGAACATCGAAGGATAAGTCCCATACAGGAGCTGCCTCCACATCATACTTGTGCTGCCCTGACAGTCCCAGAGGAGCCCTACAAACTGAAATCAGGAACCTGGACTGGTGAGTTTCCTTTCCCAGGGAAAACAGCCGATGTTTATGGTCAAGTTCCTGTAGCCCTGAGCAGGCAGCTGATTGCAGAAAATCCGGACATCGAAGGATGGGCCCCAAACAGAAGCTGCCTTCAACTCATACTTGTGCTGCCCTGACAGTCCCAGAGGAGCCCTACAAACTGACATCAGGAACCTGGACTGGTGAGTTTTCTTTCCCAGGGAAAACAGCCGATGTTTCTGCTTAGGGTCCTTTGGCCCGGAGCAGGCAGCTGATTGCAAAAAATCTGAACATCGAAGGATGGGCCCCATACAGAATCTGCCTCCACCTCATACTTGTGCTGCCCTGACAGTCCAAGAGGAGCCCTACAAACTGACATCAGGAACCTGGACTGGTGAGTTTTCTTTCCCAGGGAAAACAACCAATGTTTTTGCCCAGGGCCCTGTGCCTCTTAGCGCGGAGCTGACTGCAAAAAATCCGAGTATCGAAGGATGGGCCCCATACAGAAGCTGCCTCCACCTTATATTTCTGCCGCCCTGACAGTCCCAGAGGAGCCCTACAAACTGACATCAGGAACCGGGGCTGGTGAGTTTTCTTTCCCAAGGAAAACAGCCGATGTCTGTGCTCAGGGTCCTGTAGCTCTGAGCAGGCAGCTGATGGCAAAAAATCCGAACATCGAAGGATAAGTCCCATACAGGAGCTGCCTCCACCTCATACTTGTGCTGCCCTGACAGTCCAAGAGGAGCCCTACAAACTGAAATCAGGAACCTGGACTGGTGAGTTTCCTTTCCCAGGGAAAACAGCCGATGTTTATGGTCAAGTTCCAGTAGCCCTGAGGAGGCAGCTGATTGCAGAAAATCCGAACATCGAAGGATGGGCCCCAAACAGAAGCTGCCTTCACCTCATACTTGTGCTGCCCTGACAGTCCAAGAGGAGCCCTACAAACTGAAATCAGGAACCTGGACTGGTGAGTTTTCTTTCCCAGGGAAAACAGCCGATGTTTATGCTCAGGGCCCTGTGGCTCTAAACAGGCAGCTGACTGCAAAAAATCCGAACATCGAAGGATAATTCCCATACAGGAGCTCCTTCCACCTCATACTTCTGCTGTCCTGACAGTCCCAGGGGAGCCCTAAAAACTGACATCCGGAACCTGGACTGGTGAGTTTTCTTTCATAGGGAAAACAGCCGATGTTTCTGCACAGGGTCCTCTGGCCCGGACCAGGCTGCTGATTGCAAAAAATCCGAACATCGAAGGATAAGTCCCATACAGCAGCTGCCTCCAGCTCATACTTGTTCTGCCCTGACAGTCCCAGGGGAGCCCTACAAAATGACATCAGGAACCTGGACTGGTTAGTTTTCTTTCCCAGGGAAAACAGCTGATGTTTCTGCTCAGTGTCCTGTGGTCCTGGGCAGGCACTAGATTGCAGAAAATCCGAACATAGAAGGATAAGTCCCATACAGGAGCTGCCTCCACCTCATACTTGTGCTGCCCAGACAGTCCCAGGGGAGCCCTACAAACTGACATCAGGAACCTGGACTGGTGAGTTTTCTTTCCCAGGGAAAACAGCCGATGTTTGTGCTCAGGGCCCTGTGGCTCTGAGCCGGCTGCTGATTGCAAAAAACCTGAACATCGAAGGATAAGTCCCATACAGGAGCTTCCTCCACCTCATACTTGTGCTGCCCAGACAGTCCCAGGGGAGCCCTACAAACTGACATCAGGAACCTGGACTGGTGAGTTTTCTTTCCCAGGGAAAACAGCCGATGTTTCTGCTTAGGGTCCTTTGGCCCGGAGCAGGCAGCTGATTGCAAAAATCCGAATATCGAAGGATGGGCCCCATACAGAAGCTGCCTCCACCTCATACTTCTGCTGCCCAGACAGTCCCAGGGGAGCCCTACAAACTGACATCAGGAACCTGGACTGGTGAGTTTTCTTTCCCAGGGAAAACAGCTGATGTTTCTGCTCAGGGTCCTTTGGTCCTGGGCAGGCACTAGATTGCAAAAAATCTGAATATCGAAGGATAAGTCCCATACAGGAGCTGCCTCCACCTCATACTTGTGCTGCCCTGACAGTCCCAGAGGAGCCCTACAAACTGACATCAGGAACCTGGACTGGTGAGTTTTCTTTCCCAGGGAAAACAGCCGATGTTTATGCTCAGGGCCCTGTGGCTCTAAACAGGCAGCTGACTGCAAAAAATCCGAACATCGAAGGATAATTCCCATACAGGAGCTGCCTCCACCTCATACTTGTGCTGCCCTGACAGTCCCAGAGGAGCCCTACAAACTGACATCAGGAACCTGGACTGGTGCGTTTCCTTTCCCAGGGAAAACAGCCGATGTTTATTGCCATGTTCCTGTAGCTCTGAGCAGGCAGCTGATTGCAAAATATCCGAACATCGATGGATGTGCCCTAAACAGAAGCTGCCTTCACCTCATACTTGTGCTGCCCTGACAGTCCCGGAGGAGCCCTACAAACTGACATCAGGAACCTGGACTGGTGAGTTTTCTTTCCCAGGGAAAACAGCCGAAGTTTGTGCTCCGTGCCCTGTGGCTCTGAGCCGGCTGCTGATTGCAAAAAATCCGAACATCGAAGGATGGGCCCCATACGGCAGCTGCCTCCAGCTCATACTTGTGCTGCCCTGACAGTCCCAGGGGAGCCGTACAAACTGACATCAGGAGCCTGGACTCGTGAGTTTTCTTTCCCAGGGTAAACAGCCGATGTTTGTGCTCAGGGCCCTCTGGCTCTGAGCCGGCTGCTGATTCCAAAAAATCCGAACATCGAAGGATAAGTCCCATACAGGAGCTGCCTCCACCTCATACTTCTGCTGCCCAGACAGTCCCAGGGGAGCCCTACAAACTGACATCAGGAACCTGGACTGGTGAGTTTTCTTTCCCAGGGAAAACAGCCGATGTTTATGCTCAGGGCCCTGTGGCTCTAAACAGGCAGCTGACTGCAAAAAATCCGAACATCGAAGGATAATTCCCATACAGGAGCTCCTTCCACCTCATACTTCTGCTGCCCTGACAGTCCCAGGGGAGCCCTAAAAACTGACATCAGGAACCTGGACTGGTGAGTTTTCTTTCCCAGGGAAAACAGCCGATATTTCTGCTTAGGGTCCTTTGGCCCGGACCAGGCTGCTGATTGCAAAAAATCCGAACATCGGAGGATAAGTCCCATACAGGAGCTGGCTCCACCTCATACTTGTGCTGCCCAGACAGTCCCAGGGGAGCCCTACAAACTGACATCAGGAACCTGGACTGGTGAGTTTTCTTTCCCAGGTAAAACAGCCGATGTTTGTGCTCCGTGCCCTGTGGCTCTGAGCCGGCTGCTGATTGCAAAAAACCTGAACATCGAAGGATAAGTCCCATACAGGAGCTTCCTCCACCTCATACTTGTGCTGCCCAGACAGTCCCAGGGGAGCCCTACAAACTGACATCAGGAACCTGGACTGGTGAGTTTTCTTTCCCAGGGAAAACAACCAATGTTTTTGCCCAGGGCCCTGTGCCCCTTAGCGCGGAGCTGACTGCAAAAAATCCGAATATCGAAGGATGGGCCCCATACAGAAGCTGCCTCCACCTCATACTTGTGCTGCCCTGACAGTCCCAGAGGAGCCCTACAAACTGACATCAGGAACCTGGACTGGTGCGTTTCCTTTCCCAGGGAAAACAGCCGATGTTTATTGCCATGTTCCTGTAGCCCTGAGCAGGCAGCTGATTGCAAAATATCCGAACATCGATGGATGGGCCCTAAACAGAAGCTGCCTTCACCTCATACTTGTGCTGCCCTGACAGTCCCCGAGGAGCCCTACAAACTGACATCAGGAACCTGGATTGGTGAGTTTTCTTTCCCAGGGAAAACTGCCGAAGTTTGTGCTCCGTGCCCTGTGGCTCTGAGCCGGCTGCTGATTGCAAAAAATCCGAACATCGAAGGATGGGCCCCATACGGCAGCTGCCTCCAGCTCATACTTGTGCTGCCCTGACAGTCCCAGGGGAGCCCTACAAACTGACATCAGGAACCTGGACTGGTTAGTTTTCTTTCCCAGGGTAAACAGCCGATGTTTGTGCTCAGGGCCCTGTGGCTCTGAGCCGGCTGCTGATTCCAAAAAATCCGAACATCGAAGGATAAGTCCCATACAGGAGCTGCCTCCACCTCATACTTCTGCTGCCCAGACAGTCCCAGGGGAGCCATACAAACTGACATCAGGAACCTGGACTGGTGAGTTTTCTTTCCCAGGGAAAACAGCTGATGTTACTGCTCAGGGTCCTGTGGTCCTGGGCAGGCACTAGATTGCAGAAAATCCGAACATCGAAGGATAAGTCCCATACAGGAGCTGCCTCCACCTCATACTTGTGCTGCCCAGACAGTCCCAGGGGAGCCCTACAAACTGACATAAGGAACCTGGACTGGTGAGTTTTCTTTCCCAGGGAAAACAGCCGATGTTTGTGCTCCGTGCCCTGTGGCTCTGAGCAGGGAGCTGATTGCAAAAAATCTGAACATCGAAGGATAAGTCCCATACAGGAGCTGCCTCCACATCATACTTGTGCTGCCCTGACAGTCCCAGAGGAGCCCTACAAACTGACATCAGGAACCTGGACTGGTGAGTTTCCTTTCCCAGGGAAAACAGCCGATGTTTATTGCCATGTTCCTGTAGCCCTGAGCAGGCAGCTGATTGCAAAATATCCGAACATCGATGGATGGACCCCAAACAGAAGCTGCCTTCACCTCATACTTGTGCTGCCCTGACAGTCCCGGAGGAGCCCTACAAACTGACATCAGGAACCTGGACTGGTGAGTTTTCTTTCCCAGGGAAAACAGCCGATGTTTGTGCTCCGTGCCTGGTGGCTCTGAGCCGGCTGCTGATTGCAAAAAATCCGAACATCGAAGGATAAGTCCCATACAGCAGCCGCCTCCAGCTCATATTTGTGCTGCCCTGACAGTCCCAGGGGAGCCCTACAAACTGACATCAGGAACCTGTACTGGTGAGTTTTCTTTCCCAGGGACAACAGCTGATTTTTCTGCTCTGGGTCCTTTGGCCCGGAGCAGGCAGCTGATTGCAAAAAATCCGAATATCGAAGGATGGGCCCCATACAGGAGCTGCCTCCACCTCATACTTGTGCTGCCCTGACAGTCCAAGAGGAGCCCTACAAACTGACATCAGGAACATGGACTGGTGAGTTTTCTTTCCCAGGGAAAACAGACGATGTTTGTGCTCAGGGCCCTGTGACCCTTAGCGCCGAGCTGACTGTACAAATTCCGAATATTGAAGGATGGGCCCCATAGAGAATCTGCCTCCACATCATACTTGTGCTGCCCTGACAGTCCCCGAGAAGCCCTGAAAACTGACATCAGGAACCTGGACTGGTGAGTTTTCTTTCCCAGGGAAAATAGCCGATGTTAATGCTCAGGGCCCAGTGGCTCTGAGTGGCTGCTGACTGCAAAAAATCCGAACATCGAAGGATAAGTCCCATACAGGAGCTGCCTCCACCTCATACTTGTGCTGCCCTGACAGTCCCAGAGGAGCCCTCTAAACTAACATCAGGAACCGGGGCTGGTGAGTTTTCTTTCCCAGGGAAAACAGCCGATGTTTTTGCTTAAGATCCTGTGGCCCTGAGCAGGCAGGTGATTGCAAAAAATCCGAACATCGAAGGATGGGCCCCATACAGAAGCTGCCTCCACCTCATACTTGTGCTGCCCTGACAGTCCCCGAGGAGCCCTACAAACTGACATCAGGAACCTGGACTGGTGAGGTTTCTTTCCCAGGGAAAACAGCCTAATTTTTGCTTAGGGCCCTGTGCCCCTTAGCGTGGAGCTGACTGCAAAAAATCCGAATATCGAAGGATGGGTCCCATACAGAAGCTGCCTCCACCTTATATTTCTGCCGCCCTGACAGTCCCAGAGGAGCCCTACAAACTGACATCAGGAACCGGGGCTGGTGAGTTTTCTTTCCCTGGGAAAACAGCCGATGTTTCCGCTCACGTTTCTGTGGCCCTGAGCAGGCAGCTGATTGCAAAAAATCCGAATATCGAAGGATGGGCCCCATGGAGAATCTGCCACCACCTTATATTTCTGCCGCCCTGACAGTCCCAGAGGAGCCCTACAAACTGACATCAGGAACCTGGACTGGTGAGTTTCCTTTCCCAGGTAAAACAGCCGATCTTTATGGTCAGGTTCCTGTAGCCCTGAGCAGGCAGCTGATTGCAAAAAATCCGAACATCGAAGGATGGGCCCCAAACAGAAGCTGCCTTCACCTCATACTTGTGCTGCCCTGGCAGTCCCCGAGGAGCCCTACAAACTGACATCAGGAACCTGGACTGGTGAGTTTTCTTTTCCAGGGAAAACAGCCGATGTTTCTGCACAGGGTCCTCTGGCCCTGACCAGGCAGCTGATTGCAAAAAACTAGAATATCGAAGGATGGCCCCAATACAGTACCTGCCTCCACCTCATACTTGTGTTGCCCTGACAGTCCTGGAGGAGCCCTACACACTGACATCAGGAACCTGGACTGGTGAGTTTTCTTTCCCAGGGAAAACAGCCGATGTTTGTGCTCCGTGCCCTGTGGCTCTGAGCCGGCTGCTGATTGCTAAAAATCCGAAAATCGAAGGATAAGTCCCATACAGCAGCCGCCTCCAGCTCATACTTGTGCTGCCTTGACAGTCCCAGGGGAGCCCTACAAACTGACATCAGGAACCTGGACTGGTGAGTTTTCTTTCCCAGGGAAAACAGCCGATGTTTGTGCTCAGGGCCCTGTGGCTCTGAGCCGGCTGCTGATTCCAAAAAATCCGAACATCGAAGGATAAGTCCCATACAGGAGCTGCCTCCACCTCATACTTCTGCTGCCCAGACTGTCCCAGGGGAGCCCTACAAACTGACATCAGGAACCTGGACTTGTGAGTTTTCTTTCCCAGGGAAAACAGCTGATGTTTCTGCTCAGGGTCCTGTGGTCCTGGGCAGGCACTAGATTGCAGAAAATCCGAACATCGAAGGATACGTCCCATACAGGAGCTGCCTCCACTTCATACTTCTGCTGCCCTGACAGTCCAAGAGGAGCCCTACAAACTGACATCAGGAACCTGGAGTGGTGAGTTTTCTTGCCCAGGGAAAACAGCCGATGTTTGTGCTCAGGGCCCTGTGGCTCTAAACAGGCAGCTGACTGCAAAAAATCCGAACATCGAAGGATAATTCCCATACAGGATCTCCCTCCACCTCATACTTCTGCTGCCCTGACAGTCCCAGAGGAGCCCTAAAAACTGACATCAGGAACCTGGACTGGTGAGTTTTCTTTCCTAGGGAAAACAGCCGATGTTTGTGCTCAGGGCCCTGTGGCTCTGAGCTGGCTGCTGATTTCAAAAATTCCGAACATCGAAGGATAAGTCCCATACAGGAGCTGCCTCCACCTCATACTTCTGCTGCCCAGACAGTCCCAGGAGAGCCGTACAAACTGACATCAGGAACCTGGACTGGTGAGTTTTCTTTCCTAGGGAAATCAGCCGATGTTTTTGCCCAGGGCCCTGTGCCCCTTAGCGGGGAGCTGACTGCAAAAAATCCGAATATCGAAGGATGGGCCCCATAGAGAATCTGCCACCACCTTATATTTCTGCCGCCCTGACAGTCCCAGAGGAGCCCTACAAACTGACATCAGGAACCTGGACTGGTGAGTTTTCTTTCCTAGGGGAAACAGCCGATGTTTCCGCACACGGTTCTGTGGCCCTGAGCAGGCAGCTGATTGCAAAAATTCCGAACATCGAAGGATAAGTCCCATACAGGAGCTGCCCCCACCTCATACTTGTGCTGCCCTGACAGTCCCAGAGGAGCCCTACAAACTGACATCAGGAACCTGGACTGGTGAGTTTTCTTTCCCAGGGAAAACAGCCGATGTATTTGGTTAGGGTCCTGTGGCCCTGAGCAGGCAGGTGATTGCAAAAAATCCGAACATCGAAGGATGGGCCGCATACAAAAGCTGCCTCCACCTCATACTTGTGCTGCCCTGACAGTACCAGAGGAGCCCTACAAACTGACATGAGGAACCGGGGCTGGTGAGTTTTCTTTCCCAGGGAAAACAGCCGATGTTTATGCTCACGTTTTTGTGGCCCTGAGCAGGCAGCTGATTGTAAAAAATCCGAACATCGAAGGATGGGCCCCATACAGAAGCTGCCTCCACCTCATACTTGTGCTGCCCTGACAGTCCCAGAGGAGCCCTACAAACTGACATCAGGAAACTGGACTGCTGAGTTTTCTTTCCCTGGGTAAACATCCGATGTTTATGCTCAGGTTCCTGTTGCCCTGAGTAGGCAGCGGATTGCGAAAAATCCGAACATCGAAGGATGGGCCCCATACAGGAGCTGCATCCACCTCATACTTGTGATGCGCTGACAGTCCCAGAGGAGCCCTACAAACTGACATCAGGAACCTGGACTGCTGAGTTTTCTTTCCCAGGGAAAACAGCCGTTGTTAATGCTCAGGTTCCTAGAACCCTGAGCAGGCAGCTGATTGCAAAAAATCCGAACATCGAAGGATA
Organism: Taeniopygia guttata; assembly: GCF_048771995.1. Lineage (NCBI taxonomy): Eukaryota > Metazoa > Chordata > Aves > Passeriformes > Estrildidae > Taeniopygia > Taeniopygia guttata. Next base: position 6,755,504 of record NC_133031.1, on the reverse strand, counting down.
AGTCCCATACAGGAGCTGCCTCCACATCATACTTGTGCTGCCCTGACAGTCCCAGAGGAGCCCTACAAACTGACATCAGGAACCGGGACTGGTGAGTTTCCTTTCCCAGGGAAAACAGCCGATGTTTATTGCCATGTTCCTGTAGCCCTGAGCAGGCAGCTGATTGCAAAATATCCGAACATCGATGGATGGACCCCAAACAGAAGCTGCCTTCACCTCATACTTGTGCTGCCCTGACAGTCCTGGAGGAGCCCTAGAAACTGACATCAGGAACCTGGACTGGTGAGTTTTCTTTCCCAGGGAAAACAGCCGATGTTTGTGCTCCGTGCCCTGTGGCTCTGAGCCGGCTGCTGATTGCAAAAAATCCGAACATCGAAGGATAAGTCCCATACAGCAGCCGCCTCCAGCTCATACTTGTGCTGCCCTGACAGTCCCAGGGGAGCCCTACAAACTGACATCAGGAACCTGGACTGGTGAGTTTTCTTTCCCAGGGAAAACAGACGATGTTTGTGCTCAGGGCCCTGTGACCCTTAGCGCCGAGCTGACTGTACAAATTCCGAATATTGAAGGATGGGCCCCATAGAGAATCTGCCTCCACATCATACTTGTGCTGCCCTGACAGTCCCTGAGAAGCCCTGAAAACTGACATCAGGAACCTGGACTGGTGAGTTTTCTTTCCCAGGGAAAATAGCCGATGTTAATGCTCAGGGCCCAGTGGCTCTGAGTGGCTGCTGACTGCAAAAAATCCGAACATCGAAGGATAAGTCCCATACAGGAGCTGCCTCCACCTCATACTTGTGCTGCCCTGACAGTCCCAGAGGAGCCCTCTAAACTAACATCAGGAACCGGGGCTGGTGAGTTTTCTTTCCCAGGGAAAACAGCCGATGTTTTTGCTTAGGATCCTGTGGCCCTGAGCAGGCAGGTGATTGCAAAAAATCCGAACATCGAAGGATGGGCCCCATACAGAAGCTGCCTCCACCTCATACTTGTGCTGCCCTGACAGTCCCAGAGGAGCCCTACAAACTGACATCAGGAACCTGGACTGGTGAGGTTTCTTTCCCAGGGAAAACAGCCTAATTTTTGCTTAGGGCCCTGTTCCCCTTAGCGCGGAGCTGACTGCAAAAAATCCGAATATCGAAGGATGGGCCCCATACAGAAGCTGCCTCCACCTCATACTTGTGCTGCCCTGACAGTCCCAGAGGAGCCCTACAAACTGACATCAGGAACCTGGACTGGTGCGTTTCCTTTCCCAGGGAAAACAGCCGATGTTTATTGCCATGTTCCTGTAGCCCTGAGCAGGCAGCTGATTGCAAAATATCCGAACATCGATGGATGGGCCCTAAACAGAAGCTGCCTTCACCTCATACTTGTGCTGCCCTGACAGTCCCCGAGGAGCCCTACAAACTGACATCAGGAACCTGGATTGGTGAGTTTTCTTTCCCAGGGAAAACTGCCGAAGTTTGTGCTCCGTGCCCTGTGGCTCTGAGCCGGCTGCTGATTGCAAAAAATCCGAACATCGAAGGATGGGCCCCATACGGCAGCTGCCTCCAGCTCATACTTGTGCTGCCCTGACAGTCCCAGGGGAGCCCTACAAACTGACATCAGGAACCTGGACTGGTGAGTTTTCTTTCCCAGGGTAAACAGCCGATGTTTGTGCTCAGGGCCCTGTGGCTCTGAGCCGGCTGCTGATTCCAAAAAATCCGAACATCGAAGGATAAGTCCCATACAGGAGCTGCCTCCACCTCATACTTCTGCTGCCCAGACAGTCCCAGGGGAGCCATACAAACTGACATCAGGAACCTGGACTGGTGAGTTTTCTTTCCCAGGGAAAACAGCTGATGTTACTGCTCAGGGTCCTGTGGTCCTGGGCAGGCACTAGATTGCAGAAAATCCGAACATCGAAGGATAAGTCCCATACAGGAGCTGCCTCCACCTCATACTTGTGCTGCCCAGACAGTCCCAGGGGAGCCCTACAAACTGACATAAGGAACCTGGACTGGTGAGTTTTCTTTCCCAGGGAAAACAGCCGATGTTTGTGCTCCGTGCCCTGTGGCTCTAAACAGGCAGCTGACTGCAAAAAATCCGAACATCGAAGGATAATTCCCATACAGGAGCTGCCTCCACCTCATACTTGTGCTGCCCTGACAGTCCCAGAGGAGCCCTACAAACTGACATCAGGAACCTGGACTGGTGCGTTTCCTTTCCCAGGGAAAACAGCCGATGTTTATTGCCATGTTCCTGTAGCTCTGAGCAGGCAGCTGATTGCAAAATATCCGAACATCGATGGATGTGCCCTAAACAGAAGCTGCCTTCACCTCATACTTGTGCTGCCCTGACAGTCCCGGAGGAGCCCTACAAACTGACATCAGGAACCTGGACTGGTGAGTTTTCTTTCCCAGGGAAAAGAGCCGAAGTTTGTGCTCCGTGCCCTGTGGCTCTGAGCCGGCTGCTGATTGCAAAAAATCCGAACATCGAAGGATGGGCCCCATACGGCAGCTGCCTCCAGCTCATACTTGTGCTGCCCTGACAGTCCCAGGGGAGCCGTACAAACTGACATCAGGAGCCTGGACTCGTGAGTTTTCTTTCCCAGGGTAAACAGCCGATGTTTGTGCTCAGGGCCCTCTGGCTCTGAGCCGGCTGCTGATTCCAAAAAATCCGAACATCGAAGGATAAGTCCCATACAGGAGCTGCCTCCACCTCATACTTCTGCTGCCCAGACAGTCCCAGGGGAGCCCTACAAACTGACATCAGGAACCTGGACTGGTGAGTTTTCTTTCCCAGGGAAAACAGCCGATGTTTATGCTCAGGGCCCTGTGGCTCTAAACAGGCAGCTGACTGCAAAAAATCCGAACATCGAAGGATAATTCCCATACAGGAGCTCCTTCCACCTCATACTTCTGCTGCCCTGACAGTCCCAGGGGAGCCCTAAAAACTGACATCAGGAACCTGGACTGGTGAGTTTTCTTTCCCAGGGAAAACAGCCGATATTTCTGCTTAGGGTCCTTTGGCCCGGACCAGGCTGCTGATTGCAAAAAATCCGAACATCGGAGGATAAGTCCCATACAGGAGCTGGCTCCACCTCATACTTGTGCTGCCCAGACAGTCCCAGGGGAGCCCTACAAACTGACATCAGGAACCTGGACTGGTGAGTTTTCATTCCCAGGTAAAACAGCCGATGTTTGTGCTCCGTGCCCTGTGGCTCTGAGCCGGCTGCTGATTGCAAAAAACCTGAACATCGAAGGATAAGTCCCATACAGGAGCTTCCTCCACCTCATACTTGTGCTGCCCAGACAGTCCCAGGGGAGCCCTACAAACTGACATCAGGAACCTGGACTGGTGAGTTTTCTTTCCCAGGGAAAACAACCAATGTTTTTGCCCAGGGCCCTGTGCCCCTTAGCGCGGAGCTGACTGCAAAAAATCCGAATATCGAAGGATGGGCCCCATACAGAAGCTGCCTCCACCTCATACTTGTGCTGCCCTGACAGTCCCAGAGGAGCCCTACAAACTGACATCAGGAACCTGGACTGGTGCGTTTCCTTTCCCAGGGAAAACAGCCGATGTTTATTGCCATGTTCCTGTAGCCCTGAGCAGGCAGCTGATTGCAAAATATCCGAACATCGATGGATGGGCCCTAAACAGAAGCTGCCTTCACCTCATACTTGTGCTGCCCTGACAGTCCCCGAGGAGCCCTACAAACTGACATCAGGAACCTGGATTGGTGAGTTTTCTTTCCCAGGGAAAACTGCCGAAGTTTGTGCTCCGTGCCCTGTGGCTCTGAGCCGGCTGCTGATTGCAAAAAATCCGAACATCGAAGGATGGGCCCCATACGGCAGCTGCCTCCAGCTCATACTTGTGCTGCCCTGACAGTCCCAGGGGAGCCCTACAAACTGACATCAGGAACCTGGACTGGTTAGTTTTCTTTCCCAGGGTAAACAGCCGATGTTTGTGCTCAGGGCCCTGTGGCTCTGAGCCGGCTGCTGATTCCAAAAAATCCGAACATCGAAGGATAAGTCCCATACAGGAGCTGCCTCCACCTCATACTTCTGCTGCCCAGACAGTCCCAGGGGAGCCATACAAACTGACATCAGGAACCTGGACTGGTGAGTTTTCTTTCCCAGGGAAAACAGCTGATGTTACTGCTCAGGGTCCTGTGGTCCTGGGCAGGCACTAGATTGCAGAAAATCCGAACATCGAAGGATAAGTCCCATACAGGAGCTGCCTCCACCTCATACTTGTGCTGCCCAGACAGTCCCAGGGGAGCCCTACAAACTGACATAAGGAACCTGGACTGGTGAGTTTTCTTTCCCAGGGAAAACAGCCGATGTTTGTGCTCCGTGCCCTGTGGCTCTGAGCAGGGAGCTGATTGCAAAAAATCTGAACATCGAAGGATAAGTCCCATACAGGAGCTGCCTCCACATCATACTTCTGCTGCCCTGACAGTCCCAGAGGAGCCCTACAAACTGACATCAGGAACCTGGACTGCTGAGTTTTCTTTCCCAGGGAAAACAGCCGTTGTTAATGCTCAGGTTCCTAGAACCCTGAGCAGGCAGCTGATTGCAAAAAATCCGAACATCGAAGGATAAGTCCCATACAGGAGCTGCCTCCACATCATACTTGTGCTGCCCTGACAGTCCCAGAGGAGCCCTACAAACTGACATCAGGAACCTGGACTGGTGAGTTTCCTTTCCCAGGGAAAACAGCCGATGTTTATTGCCATGTTCCTGTAGCCCTGAGCAGGCAGCTGATTGCAAAATATCCGAACATCGATGGATGGACCCCAAACAGAAGCTGCCTTCACCTCATACTTGTGCTGCCCTGACAGTCCCGGAGGAGCCCTACAAACTGACATCAGGAACCTGGACTGGTGAGTTTTCTTTCCCAGGGAAAACAGCCGATGTTTGTGCTCCGTGCCTGGTGGCTCTGAGCCGGCTGCTGATTGCAAAAAATCCGAACATCGAAGGATAAGTCCCATACAGCAGCCGCCTCCAGCTCATATTTGTGCTGCCCTGACAGTCCCAGGGGAGCCCTACAAACTGACATCAGGAACCTGTACTGGTGAGTTTTCTTTCCCAGGGACAACAGCTGATTTTTCTGCTCTGGGTCCTTTGGCCCGGAGCAGGCAGCTGATTGCAAAAAATCCGAATATCGAAGGATGGGCCCCATACAGGAGCTGCCTCCACCTCATACTTGTGCTGCCCTGACAGTCCAAGAGGAGCCCTACAAACTGACATCAGGAACATGGACTGGTGAGTTTTCTTTCCCAGGGAAAACAGACGATGTTTGTGCTCAGGGCCCTGTGACCCTTAGCGCCGAGCTGACTGTACAAATTCCGAATATTGAAGGATGGGCCCCATAGAGAATCTGCCTCCACATCATACTTGTGCTGCCCTGACAGTCCCCGAGAAGCCCTGAAAACTGACATCAGGAACCTGGACTGGTGAGTTTTCTTTCCCAGGGAAAATAGCCGATGTTAATGCTCAGGGCCCAGTGGCTCTGAGTGGCTGCTGACTGCAAAAAATCCGAACATCGAAGGATAAGTCCCATACAGGAGCTGCCTCCACCTCATACTTGTGCTGCCCTGACAGTCCCAGAGGAGCCCTCTAAACTAACATCAGGAACCGGGGCTGGTGAGTTTTCTTTCCCAGGGAAAACAGCCGATGTTTTTGCTTAAGATCCTGTGGCCCTGAGCAGGCAGGTGATTGCAAAAAATCCGAACATCGAAGGATGGGCCCCATACAGAAGCTGCCTCCACCTCATACTTGTGCTGCCCTGACAGTCCCCGAGGAGCCCTACAAACTGACATCAGGAACCTGGACTGGTGAGGTTTCTTTCCCAGGGAAAACAGCCTAATTTTTGCTTAGGGCCCTGTGCCCCTTAGCGTGGAGCTGACTGCAAAAAATCCGAATATCGAAGGATGGGTCCCATACAGAAGCTGCCTCCACCTTATATTTCTGCCGCCCTGACAGTCCCAGAGGAGCCCTACAAACTGACATCAGGAACCGGGGCTGGTGAGTTTTCTTTCCCTGGGAAAACAGCCGATGTTTCCGCTCACGTTTCTGTGGCCCTGAGCAGGCAGCTGATTGCAAAAAATCCGAATATCGAAGGATGGGCCCCATGGAGAATCTGCCACCACCTTATATTTCTGCCGCCCTGACAGTCCCAGAGGAGCCCTACAAACTGACATCAGGAACCTGGACTGGTGAGTTTCCTTTCCCAGGTAAAACAGCCGATCTTTATGGTCAGGTTCCTGTAGCCCTGGGCAGGCAGCTGATTGCAAAAAATCCGAACATCGAAGGATGGGCCCCAAACAGAAGCTGCCTTCACCTCATACTTGTGCTGCCCTGGCAGTCCCCGAGGAGCCCTACAAACTGACATCAGGAACTTGGACTGGTGAGTTTTCTTTTCCAGGGAAAACAGCCGATGTTTCTGCACAGGGTCCTCTGGCCCTGACCAGGCAGCTGATTGCAAAAAACTAGAATATCGAAGGATGGCCCCAATACAGTACCTGCCTCCACCTCATACTTGTGTTGCCCTGACAGTCCTGGAGGAGCCCTACACACTGACATCAGGAACCTGGACTGGTGAGTTTTCTTTCCCAGGGAAAACAGCCGATGTTTGTGCTCCGTGCCCTGTGGCTCTGAGCCGGCTGCTGATTGCTAAAAATCCGAACATCGAAGGATAAGTCCCATACAGCAGCCGCCTCCAGCTCATACTTGTGCTGCCTTGACAGTCCCAGGGGAGCCCTACAAACTGACATCAGGAACCTGGACTGGTGAGTTTTCTTTCCCAGGGAAAACAGCCGATGTTTGTGCTCAGGGCCCTGTGGCTCTGAGCCGGCTGCTGATTCCAAAAAATCCGAACATCGAAGGATAAGTCCCATACAGGAGCTGCCTCCACCTCATACTTCTGCTGCCCAGACTGTCCCAGGGGAGCCCTACAAACTGACATCAGGAACCTGGACTTGTGAGTTTTCTTTCCCAGGGAAAACAGCTGATGTTTCTGCTCAGGGTCCTGTGGTCCTGGGCAGGCACTAGATTGCAGAAAATCCGAACATCGAAGGATACGTCCCATACAGGAGCTGCCTCCACTTCATACTTCTGCTGCCCTGACAGTCCAAGAGGAGCCCTACAAACTGACATCAGGAACCTGGAGTGGTGAGTTTTCTTTCCCAGGGAAAACAGCCGATGTTTGTGCTCAGGGCCCTGTGGCTCTAAACAGGCAGCTGACTGCAAAAAATCCGAACATCGAAGGATAATTCCCATACAGGATCTCCCTCCACCTCATACTTCTGCTGCCCTGACAGTCCCAGAGGAGCCCTAAAAACTGACATCAGGAACCTGGACTGGTGAGTTTTCTTTCCTAGGGAAAACAGCCGATGTTTGTGCTCAGGGCCCTGTGGCTCTGAGCCGGCTGCTGATTTCAAAAATTCCGAACATCGAAGGATAAGTCCCATACAGGAGCTGCCTCCACCTCATACTTCTGCTGCCCAGACAGTCCCAGGAGAGCCGTACAAACTGACATCAGGAACCTGGACTGGTGAGTTTTCTTTCCTAGGGAAATCAGCCGATGTTTTTGCCCAGGGCCCTGTGCCCCTTAGCGGGGAGCTGACTGCAAAAAATCCGAATATCGAAGGATGGGCCCCATAGAGAATCTGCCACCACCTTATATTTCTGCCGCCCTGACAGTCCCAGAGGAGCCCTACAAACTGACATCAGGAACCTGGACTGGTGAGTTTTCTTTCCTAGGGAAAACAGCCGATGTTTCCGCACACGGTTCTGTGGCCCTGAGCAGGCAGCTGATTGCAAAAATTCCGAACATCGAAGGATAAGTCCCATACAGGAGCTGCCCCCACCTCATACTTGTGCTGCCCTGACAGTCCCAGAGGAGCCCTACAAACTGACATCAGGAACCTGGACTGGTGAGTTTTCTTTCCCAGGGAAAACAGCCGATGTATTTGGTTAGGGTCCTGTGGCCCTGAGCAGGCAGGTGATTGCAAAAAATCCGAACATCGAAGGATGGGCCGCATACAAAAGCTGCCTCCACCTCATACTTGTGCTGCCCTGACAGTACCAGAGGAGCCCTACAAACTGACATGAGGAACCGGGGCTGGTGAGTTTTCTTTCCCAGGGAAAACAGCCGATGTTTATGCTCACGTTTTTGTGGCCCTGAGCAGGCAGCTGATTGTAAAAAATCCGAACATCGAAGGATGGGCCCCATACAGAAGCTGCCTCCACCTCATACTTGTGCTGCCCTGACAGTCCCAGAGGAGCCCTACAAACTGACATCAGGAAACTGGACTGCTGAGTTTTCTTTCCCAGGGTAAACATCCGATGTTTATGCTCAGGTTCCTGTTGCCCTGAGTAGGCAGCGGATTGCGAAAAATCCGAACATCGAAGGATGGGCCCCATACAGGAGCTGCATCCACCTCATACTTGTGATGCGCTGACAGTCCCAGAGGAGCCCTACAAACTGACATCAGGAACCTGGACTGCTGAGTTTTCTTTCCCAGGGAAAACAGCCGTTGTTAATGCTCAGGTTCCTAGAACCCTGAGCAGGCAGCTGATTGCAAAAAATCCGAACATCGAAGGATAAGTCCCATACAGGAGCTGCCTCCACATCATACTTGTGCTGCCCTGACAGTCCCAGAGGAGCCCTACAAACTGACATCAGGAACCGGGACTGGTGAGTTTCCTTTCCCAGGGAAAACAGCCGATGTTTATTGCCATGTTCCTGTAGCCCTGAGCAGGCAGCTGATTGCAAAATATCCGAACATCGATGGATGGACCCCAAACAGAAGCTGCCTTCACCTCATACTTGTGCTGCCCTGACAGTCCTGGAGGAGCCCTACAAACTGACATCAGGAACCTGGACTGGTGAGTTTTCTTTCCCAGGGAAAACAGCCGATGTTTGTGCTCCGTGCCCTGTGGCTCTGAGCCGGCTGCTGATTGCAAAAAATCCGAACATCGAAGGATAAGTCCCATACAGCAGCCGCCTCCAGCTCATACTTGTGCTGCCCTGACAGTCCCAGGGGAGCCCTACAAACTGACATCAGGAACCTGGACTGGTGAGTTTTCTTTCCCAGGGACAACAGCCGATGTTTCTGCTCTGGGTCCTTTGGCCCGGAGCAGGCAGCTGATTGCAAAAAATCCGAATATCGAAGGATGGGCCCCATACAGAAGCTGCCTCCACCTCATACTTGTGCTGCCCTGACAGTCCAAGAGGATCCCTACAAACTGACATCAGGAACATGGACTGGTGAGTTTTCTTTCCCAGGGAAAACAGACGATGTTTGTGCTCAGGGCCCTGTGACCCTTAGCGCCGAGCTGACTGTACAAATTCCGAATATTGAAGGATGGGCCCCATAGAGAATCTGCCTCCACATCATACTTGTGCTGCCCTGACAGTCCCTGAGAAGCCCTGAAAACTGACATCAGGAACCTGGACTGGTGAGTTTTCTTTCCCAGGGAAAATAGCCGATGTTAATGCTCAGGGCCCAGTGGCTCTGAGTGGCTGCTGACTGCAAAAAATCCGAACATCGAAGGATAAGTCCCATACAGGAGCTGCCTCCACCTCATACTTGTGCTGCCCTGACAGTCCCAGAGGAGCCCTCTAAACTAACATCAGGAACCGGGGCTGGTGAGTTTTCTTTCCCAGGGAAAACAGCCGATGTTTTTGCTTAGGATCCTGTGGCCCTGAGCAGGCAGGTGATTGCAAAAAATCCGAACATCGAAGGATGGGCCCCATACAGAAGCTGCCTCCACCTCATACTTGTGCTGCCCTGACAGTCCCAGAGGAGCCCTACAAACTGACATCAGGAACCTGGACTGGTGAGGTTTCTTTCCCAGGGAAAACAGCCTAATTTTTGCTTAGGGCCCTGTGCCCCTTAGCGCGGAGCTGACTGCAAAAAATCCGAACATCGAAGGATGGGCCCCATACGGCAGCTGCCTCCAGCTCATACTTGTGCTGCCCTGACAGTCCCAGGGGAGCCCTACAAACTGACATCAGGAACCTGGACTGGTTAGTTTTCTTTCCCAGGGTAAACAGCCGATGTTTGTGCTCAGGGCCCTGTGGCTCTGAGCCGGCTGCTGATTCCAAAAAATCCGAACATCGAAGGATAAGTCCCATACAGGAGCTGCCTCCACCTCATACTTCTGCTGCCCAGACAGTCCCAGGGGAGCCATACAAACTGACATCAGGAACCTGGACTGGTGAGTTTTCTTTCCCAGGGAAAACAGCTGATGTTACTGCTCAGGGTCCTGTGGTCCTGGGCAGGCACTAGATTGCAGAAAATCCGAACATCGAAGGATAAGTCCCATACAGGAGCTGCCTCCACCTCATACTTGTGCTGCCCAGACAGTCCCAGGGGAGCCCTACAAACTGACATAAGGAACCTGGACTGGTGAGTTTCCTTTCCCAGGGAAAACAGCCGATGTTTATTGCCATGTTCCTGTAGCCCTGAGCAGGCAGCTGATTGCAAAATATCCGAACATCGATGGATGGACCCCAAACAGAAGCTGCCTTCACCTCATACTTGTGCTGCCCTGACAGTCCCGGAGGAGCCCTACAAACTGACATCAGGAACCTGGACTGGTGAGTTTTCTTTCCCAGGGAAAACAGCCGATGTTTGTGCTCCGTGCCTGGTGGCTCTGAGCCGGCTGCTGATTGCAAAAAATCCGAACATCGAAGGATAAGTCCCATACAGCAGCCGCCTCCAGCTCATATTTGTGCTGCCCTGACAGTCCCAGGGGAGCCCTACAAACTGACATCAGGAACCTGTACTGGTGAGTTTTCTTTCCCAGGGACAACAGCTGATTTTTCTGCTCTGGGTCCTTTGGCCCGGAGCAGGCAGCTGATTGCAAAAAATCCGAATATCGAAGGATGGGCCCCATACAGGAGCTGCCTCCACCTCATACTTGTGCTGCCCTGACAGTCCAAGAGGAGCCCTACAAACTGACATCAGGAACATGGACTGGTGAGTTTTCTTTCCCAGGGAAAACAGACGATGTTTGTGCTCAGGGCCCTGTGACCCTTAGCGCCGAGCTGACTGTACAAATTCCGAATATTGAAGGATGGGCCCCATAGAGAATCTGCCTCCACATCATACTTGTGCTGCCCTGACAGTCCCCGAGAAGCCCTGAAAACTGACATCAGGAACCTGGACTGGTGAGTTTTCTTTCCCAGGGAAAATAGCCGATGTTAATGCTCAGGGCCCAGTGGCTCTGAGTGGCTGCTGACTGCAAAAAATCCGAACATCGAAGGATAAGTCCCATACAGGAGCTGCCTCCACCTCATACTTGTGCTGCCCTGACAGTCCCAGAGGAGCCCTCTAAACTAACATCAGGAACCGGGGCTGGTGAGTTTTCTTTCCCAGGGAAAACAGCCGATGTTTTTGCTTAAGATCCTGTGGCCCTGAGCAGGCAGGTGATTGCAAAAAATCCGAACATCGAAGGATGGGCCCCATACAGAAGCTGCCTCCACCTCATACTTGTGCTGCCCTGACAGTCCCAGAGGAGCCCTACAAACTGACATCAGGAACCTGGACTGGTGAGGTTTCTTTCCCAGGGAAAACAGCCTAATTTTTGCTTAGGGCCCTGTGCCCCTTAGCGTGGAGCTGACTGCAAAAAATCCGAATATCGAAGGATGGGTCCCATACAGAAGCTGCCTCCACCTCATACTTGTGCTGCCCTGACAGTCCCAGAGGAGCCCTACAAACTGACATCAGGAACCGGGGCTGGTGAGTTTTCTTTCCCTGGGAAAACAGCCGATGTTTCCGCTCACGTTTCTGTGGCCCTGAGCAGGCAGCTGATTGCAAAAAATCCGAATATCGAAGGATGGGCCCCATGGAGAATCTGCCACCACCTTATATTTCTGCCGCCCTGACAGTCCCAGAGGAGCCCTACAAACTGACATCAGGAACCTGGACTGGTGAGTTTCCTTTCCCAGGTAAAACAGCCGATCTTTATGGTCAGGTTCCTGTAGCCCTGAGCAGGCAGCTGATTGCAAAAAATCCGAACATCGAAGGATGGGCCCCAAACAGAAGCTGCCTTCACCTCATACTTGTGCTGCCCTGGCAGTCCCCGAGGAGCCCTACAAACTGACATCAGGAACCTGGACTGGTGAGTTTTCTTTTCCAGGGAAAACAGCCGATGTTTCTGCACAGGGTCCTCTGGCCCTGACCAGGCAGCTGATTGCAAAAAACTAGAATATCGAAGGATGGCCCCAATACAGTACCTGCCTCCACCTCATACTTGTGTTGCCCTGACAGTCCTGGAGGAGCCCTACACACTGACATCAGGAACCTGGACTGGTGAGTTTTCTTTCCCAGGGAAAACAGCTGATGTTTCTGCTCAGGGTCCTGTGGTCCTGGGCAGGCACTAGATTGCAGAAAATCCGAACATCGAAGGATACGTCCCATACAGGAGCTGCCTCCACTTCATACTTCTGCTGCCCTGACAGTCCAAGAGGAGCCCTACAAACTGACATCAGGAACCTGGAGTGGTGAGTTTTCTTGCCCAGGGAAAACAGCCGATGTTTGTGCTCAGGGCCCTGTGGCTCTAAACAGGCAGCTGACTGCAAAAAATCCGAACATCGAAGGATAATTCCCATACAGGATCTCCCTCCACCTCATACTTCTGCTGCCCTGACAGTCCCAGAGGAGCCCTAAAAACTGACATCAGGAACCTGGACTGGTGAGTTTTCTTTCCTAGGGAAAACAGCCGATGTTTGTGCTCAGGGCCCTGTGGCTCTGAGCCGGCTGCTGATTTCAAAAATTCCGAACATCGAAGGATAAGTCCCATACAGGAGCTGCCTCCACCTCATACTTCTGCTGCCCAGACAGTCCCAGGAGAGCCGTACAAACTGACATCAGGAACCTGGACTGGTGAGTTTTCTTTCCTAGGGAAATCAGCCGATGTTTTTGCCCAGGGCCCTGTGCCCCTTAGCGGGGAGCTGACTGCAAAAAATCCGAATATCGAAGGATGGGCCCCATAGAGAATCTGCCACCACCTTATATTTCTGCCGCCCTGACAGTCCCAGAGGAGCCCTACAAACTGACATCAGGAACCTGGACTGGTGAGTTTTCTTTCCTAGGGAAAACAGCCGATGTTTCCGCACACGGTTCTGTGGCCCTGAGCAGGCAGCTGATTGCAAAAATTCCGAACATCGAAGGATAAGTCCCATACAGGAGCTGCCCCCACCTCATACTTGTGCTGCCCTGACAGTCCCAGAGGAGCCCTACAAACTGACATCAGGAACCTGGACTGGTGAGTTTTCTTTCCCAGGGAAAACAGCCGATGTATTTGGTTAGGGTCCTGTGGCCCTGAGCAGGCAGGTGATTGCAAAAAATCCGAACATCGAAGGATGGGCCGCATACAAAAGCTGCCTCCACCTCATACTTGTGCTGCCCTGACAGTACCAGAGGAGCCCTACAAACTGACATGAGGAACCGGGGCTGGTGAGTTTTCTTTCCCAGGGAAAACAGCCGATGTTTATGCTCACGTTTTTGTGGCCCTGAGCAGGCAGCTGATTGTAAAAAATCCGAACATCGAAGGATGGGCCCCATACAGAAGCTGCCTCCACCTCATACTTGTGCTGCCCTGACAGTCCCAGAGGAGCCCTACAAACTGACATCAGGAAACTGGACTGCTGAGTTTTCTTTCCCAGGGTAAACATCCGATGTTTATGCTCAGGTTCCTGTTGCCCTGAGTAGGCAGCGGATTGCGAAAAATCCGAACATCGAAGGATGGGCCCCATACAGGAGCTGCATCCACCTCATACTTGTGATGCGCTGACAGTCCCAGAGGAGCCCTACAAACTGACATCAGGAACCTGGACTGCTGAGTTTTCTTTCCCAGGGAAAACAGCCGTTGTTAATGCTCAGGTTCCTAGAACCCTGAGCAGGCAGCTGATTGCAAAAAATCCGAACATCGAAGGATAAGTCCCATACAGGAGCTGCCTCCACATCATACTTGTGCTGCCCTGACAGTCCCAGAGGAGCCCTACAAACTGACATCAGGAACCGGGACTGGTGAGTTTCCTTTCCCAGGGAAAACAGCCGATGTTTATTGCCATGTTCCTGTAGCCCTGAGCAGGCAGCTGATTGCAAAATATCCGAACATCGATGGATGGACCCCAAACAGAAGCTGCCTTCACCTCATACTTGTGCTGCCCTGACAGTCCTGGAGGAGCCCTACAAACTGACATCAGGAACCTGGACTGGTGAGTTTTCTTTCCCAGGGAAAACAGCCGATGTTTGTGCTCCGTGCCCTGTGGCTCTGAGCCGGCTGCTGATTGCAAAAAATCCGAACATCGAAGGATAAGTCCCATACAGCAGCCGCCTCCAGCTCATACTTGTGCTGCCCTGACAGTCCCAGGGGAGCCCTACAAACTGACATCAGGAACCTGGACTGGTGAGTTTTCTTTCCCAGGGACAACAGCCGATGTTTCTGCTCTGGGTCCTTTGGCCCGGAGCAGGCAGCTGATTGCAAAAAATCCGAATATCGAAGGATGGGCCCCATACAGAAGCTGCCTCCACCTCATACTTGTGCTGCCCTGACAGTCCAAGAGGATCCCTACAAACTGACATCAGGAACATGGACTGGTGAGTTTTCTTTCCCAGGGAAAACAGACGATGTTTGTGCTCAGGGCCCTGTGACCCTTAGCGCCGAGCTGACTGTACAAATTCCGAATATTGAAGGATGGGCCCCATAGAGAATCTGCCTCCACATCATACTTGTGCTGCCCTGACAGTCCCTGAGAAGCCCTGAAAACTGACATCAGGAACCTGGACTGGTGAGTTTTCTTTCCCAGGGAAAATAGCCGATGTTAATGCTCAGGGCCCAGTGGCTCTGAGTGGCTGCTGACTGCAAAAAATCCGAACATCGAAGGATAAGTCCCATACAGGAGCTGCCTCCACCTCATACTTGTGCTGCCCTGACAGTCCCAGAGGAGCCCTCTAAACTAACATCAGGAACCGGGGCTGGTGAGTTTTCTTTCCCAGGGAAAACAGCCGATGTTTTTGCTTAGGATCCTGTGGCCCTGAGCAGGCAGGTGATTGCAAAAAATCCGAACATCGAAGGATGGGCCCCATACAGAAGCTGCCTCCACCTCATACTTGTGCTGCCCTGACAGTCCCAGAGGAGCCCTACAAACTGACATCAGGAACCTGGACTGGTGAGGTTTCTTTCCCAGGGAAAACAGCCTAATTTTTGCTTAGGGCCCTGTGCCCCTTAGCGCGGAGCTGACAGCAAAAAATCCGAATATCGAAGGATGGGTCCCATACAGAAGCTGCCTCCACCTTATATTTCTGCCGCCCTGACAGTCCCAGAGGAGCCCTACAAACTGACATGAGGAACCGGGGCTGGTGAGTTTTCTTTCCCAGGGAAAACAGCCGATGTTTCCGCTCACGTTTCTGTGGCCCTGAGCAGGCAGCTGATTGCAAAAAATCCGAACATCGAAGGATGGGCCTCATACAGAAGCTGCCTCCACCTCATACTTGTGCTGACCTGACAGTCCCAGAGGAGCCCTACAAACTGACATCAGGAACCTGGACTGGTGAGTTTTCTTTCCCAGGGAAAACAGCCGATGTTTCTGCTCAGGTTCCTGTGGCCCTGAGTAGGCAGCTGATTGCAAAAAATCCGAACATCGAAGGATGGGCCGCATACAAAAGCTGCCTCCACCTCCTACTTGTGCTGCCCTGACAGTCCCAGAGGAGCCCTACAAACTGACATCAGGAACCTGGACTGGTGAGTTTTCTTTCCCAGGGAAAACAGCCGATGTATTTGGTTAGGGTCCTGTGGCCCTGAGCAGGCAGGTGATTGCAAAAAATCCGAACATCGAAGGATGGGCCGCATACAAAAGCTGCCTCCACCTCATACTTGTGCTGCCCTGACAGTACCAGAGGAGCCCTACAAACTGACATGAGGAACCGGGGCTGGTGAGTTTTCTTTCCCAGGGAAAACAGCCGATGTTTATGCTCACGTTTTTGTGGCCCTGAGCAGGCAGCTGATTGTAAAAAATCCGAACATCGAAGGATGGGCCCCATACAGAAGCTGCCTCCACCTCATACTTGTGCTGCCCTGACAGTCCCAGAGGAGCCCTACAAACTGACATCAGGAAACTGGACTGCTGAGTTTTCTTTCCCAGGGTAAACATCCGATGTTTATGCTCAGGTTCCTGTTGCCCTGAGTAGGCAGCGGATTGCGAAAAATCCGAACATCGAAGGATGGGCCCCATACAGAAGCTGCATCCACCTCATACTTGTGATGCCCTGAAAGTCCCAGAGGAGCCCTACAAACTGACATCAGGAACCTGGACTGCTGAGTTTTCTTTCCCAGGGAAAACAGCCGTTGTTAATGCTCAGGTTCCTAGAACCCTGAGCAGGCAGCTGATTGCAAAAAATCCGAACATCGAAGGATAAGTCCCATACAGGAGCTGCCTCCACATCATACTTGTGCTGCCCTGACAGTCCCAGAGGAGCCCTACAAACTGACATCAGGAACCGGGACTGGTGAGTTTCCTTTCCCAGGGAAAACAGCCGATGTTTATTGCCATGTTCCTGTAGCCCTGAGCAGGCAGCTGATTGCAAAATATCCGAACATCGATGGATGGACCCCAAACAGAAGCTGCCTTCACCTCATACTTGTGCTGCCCTGACAGTCCTGGAGGAGCCCTACAAACTGACATCAGGAACCTGGACTGGTGAGTTTTCTTTCCCAGGGAAAACAGCCGATGTTTGTGCTCCGTGCCCTGTGGCTCTGAGCCGGCTGCTGATTGCAAAAAATCCGAACATCGAAGGATAAGTCCCATACAGCAGCCGCCTCCAGCTCATACTTGTGCTGCCCTGACAGTCCCAGGGGAGCCCTACAAACTGACATCAGGAACCTGGACTGGTGAGTTTTCTTTCCCAGGGACAACAGCCGATGTTTCTGCTTTGGGTCCTTTGGCCCGGAGCAGGCAGCTGATTGCAAAAAATCCGAATATCGAAGGATGGGCCCCATACAGAAGCTGCCTCCACCTCATACTTGTGCTGCCCTGACAGTCCAAGAGGAGCCCTACAAACTGACATCAGGAACATGGACTGGTGAGTTTTCTTTCCCAGGGAAAACAGACGATGTTTGTGCTCAGGGCCCTGTGACCCTTAGCGCCGAGCTGACTGTACAAATTCCGAATATTGAAGGATGGGCCCCATAGAGAATCTGCCTCCACATCATACTTGTGCTGCCCTGAGAGTCCCTGAGAAGCCCTGAAAACTGACATCAGGAACCTGGACTGGTGAGTTTTCTTTCCCAGGGAAAATAGCCGATGTTAATGCTCAGGGCCCAGTGGCTCTGAGTGGCTGCTGACTGCAAAAAATCCGAACATCGAAGGATAAGTCCCATACAGGAGCTGCCTCCACCTCATACTTGTGCTGCCCTGACAGTCCCAGAGGAGCCCTCTAAACTAACATCAGGAACCGGGGCTGGTGGGTTTTCTTTCCCAGGGAAAATAGCCGATGTTAATGCTCAGGGCCCAGTGGCTCTGAGTGGCTGCTGACTGCAAAAAATCCGAACATCGAAGGATGGGCCCCATACAGAAGCTGCCTCCACCTCATACTTGTGCTGCCCTGACAGTCCCAGAGGAGCCCTACAAACTGACATCAGGAACCTGGACTGGTGAGGTTTCTTTCCCAGGGAAAACAGCCTAATTTTTGCTTAGGGCCCTGTGCCCCTTAGCGCGGAGCTGACAGCAAAAAATCCGAATATCGAAGGATGGGTCCCATACAGAAGCTGCCTCCACCTTATATTTCTGCCGCCCTGACAGTCCCAGAGGAGCCCTACACACTGACATGAGGAACCGGGGCTGGTGAGTTTTCTTTCCCAGGGAAAACAGCCGATGTTTATGCTCACGTTTTTGTGGCCCTGAGCAGGCAGCTGATTGTAAAAAATCCGAACATCGAAGGATGGGCCCCATACAGAAGCTGCCTCCACCTCATACTTGTGCTGCCCTGACAGTCCCAGAGGAGCCCTACAAACTGACATCAGGAAACTGGACTGCTGAGTTTTCTTTCCCAGGGTAAACATCCGATGTTTATGCTCAGGTTCCTGTTGCCCTGAGTAGGCAGCGGATTGCGAAAAATCCGAACATCGAAGGATGGGCCCCATACAGGAGCTGCATCCACCTCATACTTGTGATGCGCTGACAGTCCCAGAGGAGCCCTACAAACTGACATCAGGAACCTGGACTGCTGAGTTTTCTTTCCCAGGGAAAACAGCCGTTGTTAATGCTCAGGTTCCTAGAACCCTGAGCAGGCAGCTGATTGCAAAAAATCCGAACATCGAAGGATAAGTCCCATACAGGAGCTGCCTCCACATCATACTTGTGCTGCCCTGACAGTCCCAGAGGAGCCCTACAAACTGACATCAGGAACCGGGACTGGTGAGTTTCCTTTCCCAGGGAAAACAGCCGATGTTTATTGCCATGTTCCTGTAGCCCTGAGCAGGCAGCTGATTGCAAAATATCCGAACATCGATGGATGGACCCCAAACAGAAGCTGCCTTCACCTCATACTTGTGCTGCCCTGACAGTCCTGGAGGAGCCCTACAAACTGACATCAGGAACCTGGACTGGTGAGTTTTCTTTCCCAGGGAAAACAGCCGATGTTTGTGCTCCGTGCCCTGTGGCTCTGAGCCGGCTGCTGATTGCAAAAAATCCGAACATCGAAGGATAAGTCCCATACAGCAGCCGCCTCCAGCTCATACTTGTGCTGCCCTGACAGTCCCAGGGGAGCCCTACAAACTGACATCAGGAACCTGGACTGGTGAGTTTTCTTTCCCAGGGACAACAGCCGATGTTTCTGCTCTGGGTCCTTTGGCCCGGAGCAGGCAGCTGATTGCAAAAAATCCGAATATCGAAGGATGGGCCCCATACAGAAGCTGCCTCCACCTCATACTTGTGCTGCCCTGACAGTCCAAGAGGATCCCTACAAACTGACATCAGGAACATGGACTGGTGAGTTTTCTTTCCCAGGGAAAACAGACGATGTTTGTGCTCAGGGCCCTGTGACCCTTAGCGCCGAGCTGACTGTACAAATTCCGAATATTGAAGGATGGGCCCCATAGAGAATCTGCCTCCACATCATACTTGTGCTGCCCTGACAGTCCCTGAGAAGCCCTGAAAACTGACATCAGGAACCTGGACTGGTGAGTTTTCTTTCCCAGGGAAAATAGCCGATGTTAATGCTCAGGGCCCAGTGGCTCTGAGTGGCTGCTGACTGCAAAAAATCCGAACATCGAAGGATAAGTCCCATACAGGAGCTGCCTCCACCTCATACTTGTGCTGCCCTGACAGTCCCAGAGGAGCCCTCTAAACTAACATCAGGAACCGGGGCTGGTGAGTTTTCTTTCCCAGGGAAAACAGCCGATGTTTTTGCTTAGGATCCTGTGGCCCTGAGCAGGCAGGTGATTGCAAAAAATCCGAACATCGAAGGATGGGCCCCATACAGAAGCTGCCTCCACCTCATACTTGTGCTGCCCTGACAGTCCCAGAGGAGCCCTACAAACTGACATCAGGAACCTGGACTGGTGAGGTTTCTTTCCCAGGGAAAACAGCCTAATTTTTGCTTAGGGCCCTGTGCCCCTTAGCGCGGAGCTGACAGCAAAAAATCCGAATATCGAAGGATGGGTCCCATACAGAAGCTGCCTCCACCTTATATTTCTGCCGCCCTGACAGTCCCAGAGGAGCCCTACAAACTGACATCAGGAACCGGGGCTGGTGAGTTTTCTTTCCCAGGGAAAACAGCCGATGTTTCCGCTCACGTTTCTGTGGCCCTGAGCAGGCAGCTGATTGCAAAAAATCCGAACATTGAAGGATGGGCCTCATACAGAAGCTGCCTCCACCTCATACTTGTGCTGACCTGACAGTCCCAGAGGAGCCCTACAAACTGACATCAGGAACCTGGACTGGTGAGTTTTCTTTCCCAGGGAAAACAGCCGATGTTTCTGCTCAGGTTCCTGTGGCCCTGAGTAGGCAGCTGATTGCAAAAAATCCGAACATCGAAGGATGGGCCGCATACAAAAGCTGCCTCCACCTCATACTTGTGCTGCCCTGACAGTCCCCGAGGAGCCCTACAAACTGACATCAGGAACCAGGGCTCGTGAGATTTCTTTCCCAGGGTAAACCACCGATGTTTGTGCTCAGGGCCCTGTGCGCCTTAGCACCGAGCTGACTCTAAAAATTCCGCATATCGAAGGATGGGCACCATAGAGAATCTGCCTCCACCTCATACGTGTGCTGCCCTGACAGTCCCCGAGGAGCCCTACAAACTGACATCAGGAACCTGGACTGGTGAGGTTTCTTTCCCAGGGAAAACAGCCTAATTTTTGCTTAGGGCCCTGTGCCCCTTAGCGCGGAGCTGACAGCAAAAAATCCGAATATCGAAGGATGGGTCCCATACAGAAGCTGCCTCCACCTTATATTTCTGCCGCCCTGACAGTCCCAGAGGAGCCCTACAAACTGACATCAGGAACCGGGGCTGGTGAGTTTTCTTTCCCAGGGAAAACAGCCGATGTTTCCGCTCACGTTTCTGTGGCCCTGAGCAGGCAGCTGATTGCAAAAAATCCGAACATTGAAGGATGGGCCTCATACAGAAGCTGCCTCCACCTCATACTTGTGCTGACCTGACAGTCCCAGAGGAGCCCTACAAACTGACATCAGGAACCTGGACTGGTGAGTTTTCTTTCCCAGGGAAAACAGCCGATGTTTCTGCTCAGGTTCCTGTGGCCCTGAGTAGGCAGCTGATTGCAAAAAATCCGAACATCGAAGGATGGGCCGCATACAAAAGCTGCCTCCACCTCATACTTGTGCTGCCCTGACAGTCCCCGAGGAGCCCTACAAACTGACATCAGGAACCAGGGCTCGTGAGATTTCTTTCCCAGGGTAAACCACCGATGTTTGTGCTCAGGGCCCTGTGCGCCTTAGCACCGAGCTGACTCTAAAAATTCCGCATATCGAAGGATGGGCACCATAGAGAATCTGCCTCCACCTCATACGTGTGCTGCCCTGACAGTCCCCGAGGAGCCCTACAAACTGACATCAGGAACCTGGACTGGTGAGTTTTCTTTCCCAGGGAAAACAGCCGATGTTAATGCTCAGGGCCCAGTGGCTCTGAGCCGGCTGTTGAATGGAAAAAATCCGAACATCGAAGGATAAGTCCCATACAGGAGCTGCCTCCACCTCATACTTGTGCTGCCCTGACTGTCCCAGAGGAGCCCTCTAAACTAACATCAGGAACCGGGGCTGGTGAGTTTTCTTTCCCAGGGAAAACAGCCGATGTTTTTGCTTAGGGTCCTGTGGCCCTGAGCAGGCAGGTGATTGCAAAAAATCCGAACATCGAAGGATGGGCCACGTACAGAAGCTGCCTCCACCTCATACTTGTGCTGCCCTGACAGTCCCAGAGGAGCCCTACAAACTGACATCAGGAACCTGGACTGGTGAGTTTTCTTTCCCAGGGAAAACAGCCGATGTTTATGGTCAAGTTCCTGTAGCCCTGAGAAGGCAGCTGATTGCAGAAAATCCGAACATCGAAGGATGGGCCCCAAACAGAAGCTGCCTTCACCTCATACTTGTGCTGCCCTGACAGTTCCAGAGGAGCCCTACTAACTGACATCAGGAACCTGGACTGGTGAGTTTTCTTTCCCAGGGAAAACAGCCGATGTTTCTGCACAGGGTCCTCTGGCCCTGACCAGGCCGCTGATTGCAAAAAATGCAAACATGGAAGGATGGGCCCCATACAGAAGCTGCCTCCACCTCATACTTGTGCTGCCCTGACAGTCCCGGAGGAGCCCTACAAACTGACATCAGGAACCTGGACTGGTGAGTTTTCTTTCCCAGGGAAAACAGCCGATGTTTGTGCCTTGTGACCTGTGGCTCTGAGCCGGCTGCTGATTGCAAAAAATCCGAACATCGAAGGATAAGTCCCAGACCGGAGCTGACTCAACCTCATACTTGTGCTGTTCTGACAGTCCCAGAGGAGCCCTACAAACTGACATCAGGAACCTGGACTGGTGAGTTTTCTATCCCAGGGAAAACAGCCGATGTTTCTGCTCAGGACTGTGGTCCCAGCAGAAGGTGGGAATGCAGCTTTCCTCTTGCAGCATTTGGCCCTCCAAAGGGAAAAGACACGGAAATCGCACACACAAAAGTGAGTAGAGTGACACAAAAATAGTCAATACCAGGCACTGTTGCTACTTGCTCTTATTGAAACTTGTGGCTGGTTGTGCTATTTGTAACCTGTGGATGTTTTTAGGTTGGCAGTTTAATTGCTGTTCACAGCAAATGGCTGCATGGTCTGATTCCTACCACCAGGGAATTCCCAAACCTTTCTCAGTTCTTGGAGCACTCCGTGGCCTGCTGTTTTCTTTAGAAATGTTTTTAAAGAATGATTCTCACCACACTGCCCCTAATATTGTCTTCAGCATCACAGTATTTCTGTCTGACTTCTGGTCTTGTGGGACTAACCACTAATTCCTGAAACATATTTAAAATTAGGGAAGCTGTCAAATTGGCACTGTGCCCTTCCACTAAATTGCTCATGTTCTCTGGCTTCCAGCTCTTCAGCATCTGTATGTGTGTATTTATATACATATAATAATTCTGAATAATACTTGAGGTTTATTCAGATGGATAAAAAATTCATTCAGAAGGATGACAATGTGGTTGTTCAACTCACTTATTTAAACATTGATCCTGCTTACTGAAGCAGTTGGAAATCTAAACCTTCTCTGTTCTCCAGCAGTGCCATAAGCCTGTGCCGTCTCAGTGGGATGGCACTGGATATATGGTTATAATCTATAGGTAATGTTCTTTGAATAAGATTACCCATAAAGCTCTTGCTTTGTGCTATGCTCTGATGAGTTTTGCCAAAACACACATTTTTTTTAAAGATAAAGCCCCCAAACAGCAGCTGAGATAGGAGGCTTGGTAACTGCTGACTTCAAATTAAGCATTCAGATTTTGCATGCTTGAGCTGTGATGCTTGATAGTTTCAATTAAAGCAGCTAAGATATCTTGCTAAATAGATGAGAAAACACAAATACTGGGATTTCCATAGCAAAGTGCAGCAGGGAGAGGGCAGAGGGCACACCAGGATTATTACTCAGGGAGCCCTGTGATTGACTAAAACACGTAGTGCAGTAGGGAAGGAAACGAAAGGGACAGTGCCTCTGAGATGTAATTGCAGCAGAAATACTTGTGTCAGGGGCAGGACACAGCACAAGCTCTTTGGCCTTTTGAGCAGGTGCTGAGCAGGGACACACACCTTATTATTTGTGCATCTTGGCAAGGGATTCATTGTCTCCAGTTAGAGTAGTTTCCTGCTTGGGCTTTTTAAAATTTTTTTTTTTTATTCTGTTTTTTAAAGTATGTTTTTCCTGTAGTTGACACAGCCAAGCCTGCATGGGCAGGAATTTAGGTGTACAGGTATCTGCCTTTTGACACAGGCAAATGTGCTGATCCAGAAGAGCCTTTGAGCCTCAAGAACTAAACATGATATTGCAATAACTAGACATTCTAACCTTTATTTCCCATCAACATCCATAGAGTGCTCTTGTGGGCAGACAGCCAGCCTGGGTAGTCATTCCAAGCATCCTCTAAGAACTGAGGAGATCACTTTGTGATGGTATAGAAGTTCCTCTTGGAAACAATCTTATGGGCTGATCAGCAGAAGTCTAAAGTGTGTGCTGACTGTGAGAGCCAAATCTGCGTGTCCCTACCTGGGATGAAAGGCAAAGCCTTGCCAGATCTGCTTTCCAGAACTGACCTCAATAATGACAATGTCCAGGCTACTGCAGGAATTTTATGGACCCAGTGTGGCACTTAAAAGAGCAGTAACTGTTCCCTATAGAGAATGCACAGGAACAGAGGAGATTGACTTATCTGTTGTGTCTCTATGGAAATATTTCAATCCTACATATAAACTGCACCAGAGTAGGGAAAGATGGGAAGCCTGCAAAGAAAACTCCAGAGCAGGTGGACTCTGGTCATTTTGTTCAATGTAGTACTAGAAACACTATTTACAGTATTTCTCTATGCAGCAAATACTGTAAATGCTATAAATCCAAGGAAAACATGTTATAGCTTTTTTCTGTTTGGAAAACTGTTTGGGAACTCCTATTCTTTAGCATATTTCATAGGAAATGGAGCTTTAATTCTGTGGAATACTTCTCCGAGTCTCTTGAGAAGAGAGCTCTAAGCCATACTTAAGTAAAGAATTAGATCAGATGCAGAAAGAAGTGTTTAGCTATGATTTTTTGCCTGCTGTGCTATCCCAGAGAATTTTGGGCAGAAACAGTTCACCTGGTTTTCTCAAGGTATGTATCCAAGGGGACTCTGAGTTCTGCCTCTTTAACCACAGCACAAATGCAGAAATAACTGTCATTTGTGTTTTCGAGACACCAGAAGCCCGTGAGTTCACACATGCACATGTTCAGGTGCAGGATGTCCTTCCCAAATGGACTAATATGGGAAGGAAATCACATTTTTCAGCCTGCTCAAGTATAATTTTATCAGTAATGAATATGAAACACTGAATCTCCTAACACCAGAAAATAAAATGCAAGACTAGAAACAGCTGCACTGTGCTGCATTCTAGGGTGAATACACAAGAAAGAAAGGGGCCCATTTTGCTTTATTTTCTATGTAAGGCAGAGGGAGAAATTGCAGGTAAAGAGAATAGCAGGAGCTGCTCTATGTTTGGAAAGCAAAATTTGGCTGTGCAGCATTTTGCTAATAAGTTACACCTATTAAAAATTAATTTACAAGTATGTGGTTGTCTCATTATCCAACTTGCAGAGTACAAAACACTTTTTCAGTAGATACTCTGCCATTTGCTTGAGGTGTTGCAAAGAGTTTTGCCATTCTGGGCCCCAGCTGTTGTGTGAGATGTTTGTGCCTCCTGGATATGGCAGCCTTGCAAAACTGCCTTTTTTTGTTTTTGCTGCTGACTAGTGAGCATTAATCAGCTTTAATTATCACTGCTGGATATACTAACAGCTTAAAAAAGTTGCCCTCTCTATTCTGCTGTAAATGAAGCCTCAAATAGTTGTAGTTGCCTATGGCTGTGTGCTGGAAAACCTGTTTTGTTCTGTGGCTTACACTCTCACCCTTTAATCAGCACTTATTCTGAAAATGGCAGTGCCATGTCTTTGAGGGTGATCTCATTTTTGAGGGCAGTAGCCAAGGGGGATATTGTCATCTGTTTCAACCTGCTCAGAAAATGAGACTGTGAAAAACACATTTCGAACTTCAAGAAAAAGCATTATTCTGGTTTTCAGGCAGTTCATCCGGGAGTCTGAACAAAGAAGTTTGGGTTTTGCTGATGCTGTTCTGCATCTTAGGGATGCATCAGGACCTCTCTCCAGGCTGACTCAAGGGACTGACCCCAGGAACACCACAGATGTCACCGTAAGTGTCTGCTTGGGAGTCAAGTGTCTCAGCTCCCATTAGAGCAGATCCCTAAGGCAGATGGGCTCGTAAAACAGGTGCTGAAGAGGGGTTTGCTTGTGTCAGCACAGCTGGCTGGTGCTGGCTGGGATACCCTGCAGGATCCACAATGTCTGCACACACCTGGCAGGTGTGGGCCATTCAGGGAGGATCTGTGTCTTTTTGTACCTTCAGCTGGAGGCCCAGGAGCACCTAAAATGTTGCTGGGTACAGCAGCGGGGAAGCTGGAGGCCACTGTGACAGACTTGTCATGTTTAGATGGTCTCTGCACTGACTGGGGGTTACAGTGAGACCCTAAAGACACGGAGAGCACATGAACACCTAAGTTCAAGTGCCTTTATCTGAGCTAAACTAAGCCTTAGGCCCAGTCTGACTTCAGAAGGATCTGTAACTTAGAGTTTAAATTAGTTTTGTACTTCAGAGCAGAGACAGATCATGTTGAGTCTGTGTACTGGAAAAGTAAATTATAAATCTAAAAATCATAACCACAAAGTAAAAGTGCAATGGTATCATTCTGCCTTATTTTCAGTTAGCTTACAGAGTGTAACTGTGTTGTGATGAAGAGGAGGAAGGGAGGGGAAAATTGTGTTGTCACTGGAGAGGGTCCTCACTTCAGCTGCTTACCTCTATTTTTCCCAGTAAATCTACTGGGAAAGTAAAGTAAAGTACTGAGTGAAAATGTCTGTGTATTAATGATATTCGGAATCTAGTCAAGCCGTGAATGCACATATAATGTGGCATTTATTTATCAGAAGCAGCCCTAGAACCACTCAGCTCTGTATGCCTTTTGCTATATTTTTGATCAGTGCTATGTCTGTGTCAGTGTGCTGGGAAAATTACAAGACTTAAAATATAAATGTGTTTTTTCACCTACATTTATTACCCCAGTAAATTGACCCCAACTATTTTTAATCCATTTTGAAGATAATTAAAATGTCACCAGAGAACTGATATTGATTGTTTTATTTAAACTATAAGGTGAAAAGCTAAGTTGATTTAAATCAGCGAGGTTCAAAAAATGTGTTATTTTTGGTAAATGCCTCAAGTATATTCACTATCTAGGAGCTTTTATTTGATACAGTGTGTATTTGGCAGAGCACTTTGGATAGGCAGCACTGAGATGCTTATGAAATGCATTGAGTTTACTTTGATAAATCTTAAACCAGACATGATCTCTTGCCATTAGCATATGGATATCATTATGTAGGGAAATACTGCATTCCATTTCAATTTAGTTTGTGGTTGACAGAAGCGACCACTTTAAATTCACAGCGAGCTTTACTATGTTTTTTGCAGGCAGAATTGCATCACATTCTAAATGTCAAGGTGCTGTCAGGCAGCCTGGTGAGAGGCACTGCAGGCATGAGGAAGGTGCAAAGGCAAGTGTGGAACTTCCCAGCACACCCAGAGGTGCAGGTGTGGTGCTGTGCTCACTGGGAAAGCTGTGTGAGAGGAAACATGGTGCTGCAGGCATGAGGAGCTGCTGCCAGTGCCTGCTCACAAACACAGTCATGGATTGGAGTGTCAGCACTGCAGGTACTGAGGGCTGAGAGGGATTGGAACTGGTTGGTGGGAAAGGAAGAGGAGAAACTCCACCAGGGCTAAGGTCGTATGGTCAGCACATGTGGCCAAAGCCAACAGTTATTTTCAGGCACAAATCATGAGGGCATCATCAAAGTCCTAATTAAATTAATTAAATTAATAAATTTAATTAAATTAATTAAATATGCAAATAAGACTGCTGAATTAATCTTGTTTTGTGTAATACTTGCAAACATTTATGACCTGGTCAATTCAAAGAGGGGTTTGGCAGTAGTTTGGACAGATGCAGACAACAGTGGAAATCCTTTGGAGTAGCCCTATCTATATTGGCAAAGCTCCTATTTAGAGCAAAATATTCTACTTGGGACTGCAGCACTTCCCATTTCAATTGAGAGTCACCCATTTATATATGAGGATGTAGCTGCATTTCATCCAAAAATGCCCTTGAGTGCCATAGATCATTCTGTGCAGCTGGGATTTCTTGTTGTGTTGAAGGTTTTTAGGATGAAATCTGTAACCTAAATATAACAATATTATTACTTCCCACACTAAAAAGGTATGGCAAAATATCTTTTCCTGCCTTTGGTTCAGCCATGCCTGGGTGTAGCAAAGAAAGCTTAAGGCCTGTCCCAGAGAGGGGCTGGAGACCAGCAGGAAAGCTGAAAACCACACTGCCACTGGAATTCTTCATTTTGCCACCCTGATGCTGAAATAGCTCAATTTTGACAACAATGAGAAAACAAATTTTCAAAGAAGAATGAGAGCTCCATGTCAGAATACCGTTTTCCTGTAAGTGCTGGAAAAAGAGATTTCAGCTGATGCCTTGTGGCACTCTTGAGGCTGGGCTGATAACATTTCTCAACTGGTCACCAAAGCAAGCCAGGTACTCCTATTTTTCATGTTCTCCTATTTTTATTGTTGTATCTAAGTGTGTATTGATGAATACTGTCTCCATTGTACCTCCCAATCCCTCTCAGGTCTGGAATCTTTTCTTCATCTTCCTCCATGAAGTTTATCATATGAAAGTGACTTTTTCCTGTCACCTCTCATTTTGTTGCCAAAATCAGTCAGAAACTCCTTCAAACCACTGTAGCATTACGAAGCAGACATTCTTTGTTACAGTGCTGCCTTGAAAGAGGAGATATGAGCCAGAGGGGGTCTTACCTGATGTTGACAGCTCCTAGCCTGGTGAGTGTGTGCATGTGTGTCATAACATTTTGGCACAAAAGACTCTGAAACCAACTATATTCCTAGGGAAGAGATTTTCTTTTTTTCTTAATTGTTTCACCTCTCCTTTAAAGTGGATCTGAGAAGATTGAGTTTTCTGCTGTTGCTCAAGAGAAAGGCAGCAATATCTTTATGGGTGTCACTTTGATATTTCAAAAATTGAACTGCTTATTCCATTCAACCTACCTGCAATGAGCAGAATTGCCTCATTTTGTAGCACAGAAGTGATTGTTGGCTTCTGGTAGAGCAGCTGGGCCTAGGAATGGGCAGGCAGCACCTACCTCCAAAAGCCTCCAGTTGTACAGGTGTGGATTTTCTTTTCCTCTAATCCCAGTTTCTCTCTTTGCACACACTTGAAAATGTGTGTGACGGACTTGGTATTAGTTTCAATAATTGATGCCAGGATGTTGTTGCTGGAAAAAGGATGCAGAAAGTTAGGAAAGGAGAGACACTACCCTGACAAATGTTCCAGGGGAAGTGATGTCCCCCATCTGTTCCCTCCTCAGTTCTTGGGGTCAGGTGCCACGTAGCAGTGTTTAGCTTTCAGATACAGAATTTTTATTGTCACTGGTGGTGTCCCTTAATTCAAGACACTTTAGTTCTTACACTCTGGCATTCCATTTGTAATGTATCACCTGCTTAAAGGGTTTTTGCTTCTCTTGGTCCTTTCTGGAAGAGATCCCTCTGAAGGAGTGTGCACAGCCAACAGAGAAGTCTGAACCCTTCTGTTTATCCTTGACCCCCAGGCCCATCTCCTGCCCTAGCTTGCAGGCAGCCCAGGAACATTGCTGGGCTGGAGGATGTGTCCACATCAGCTGTGGCCCGGAATTCAGTGCCCCCTGCCCTGCTTAAGATGGCAGGATGTGCAATGTCCTTCTGTTGTATTCCTGTTGGATTCCTGCAAGGGAGTGATGCTGCTGCAGGAAAGAAATGAAGTGTGAGCATGGACCAAAAAGAAACATTTAATTAGAAATTATCTTTTGAAAGGACTGCATGGATTGCTCAATTTTCATAATGTTTTTAATTTTTTGGTGTTGCTCTGTTCCTCATCTTCATCCCAGTAACAAGAACAATCATTGTTTCTTGTTCTGGGAAGTATAAAACAGGGCTCTTGCTGCTAGGAGACTCATTCACTGGTATGCACTGCACTGTACAGCCAGAAGTGTTCTGGATGTGTGCAATGCACAAGAAGTCTGTTCAGAAATATGAATTTAAAAGCAGCACTGATAAAATTAGCCAAGGCTTTTTCCAATGAGTTTTCCTTAAGTGCTTGGAATAAACATATAAGAGAACTTCATGAACTAGATGCCTTGGTGAAATCTTTTCCTAGGCTTTATATTTCTGTGTCCTGAGGCAGGACAGAGTGAAAAATAACTTATTCTCTGGCATTGTCATTAGTTTTTATCAATTCTATTTGTATCTGTTAACTATGTGAGAAATTTTTCACTTCTAAAAGCTTTTTGCTCTTTTGTGAGACAGTTTAAGCAATTGTGATTCAAAATGACTGTAACTCTTCCTTCTCCCTTTTTCAAATGCTCATCAGAATTAAAGAGGTGATAGTAAAATCCAGAAATGTATGGTATGAAGTACAGCTATGCCTAGTTAGAATTAGCCCTTCACAGCCACAGAAATTTAGTTTAGTTGGCAGACACTGAACAGCAACAGGCTGCACAACTTGCTCATTGATCCCTTATCACTAAAGTGCAGCTGTTGATTCACTCATTGCTGCTTTGTTTTCCAGCAGAAGTTTAAGTATGTCAAGATATGGGAAAACCTAGCTAAATAAGTAAAAGCCACTAGAAACGTTTTTTTGCACAGTAAAACTTGTTTATGAATCAGTAAAACTGTGAGTTAGGGTTTGGATGTTCTTCATCTTTACAATTGCTCTTTGGGAGCCAATGAGCTGTTCCAACACACACCAGAAATGGTCTAAAAGCTCCCACTGATTACCAAACAGACTTTGGATCAACTCTGTACGGTTGTTTTGAACTCCTGCAGAGAGGATTCGGATCCTTTCTCTAAATGGGAGCAGATATTTGTTTCTAGTGCCATCCTGGCTCTGAAATGCTGCAGAAGAAGAATACTTTTTTTTTAACAACAAAAATATTTTATTTAAATTTCCCTGGTCTGTCACAGCTGGTAGAGCTAGAATTGTTCAACCTTGGGCACTTTTTGTCATGTTAAGACTGAATTTTCCTCGCCTCTATTATCCATGCACCAAAATCTTTACATGTATCAGAGAAGTTTAAATGAAAATGTAGTTGTTGTGCAGCAGAAGCAAGCTCAGCAGTGAAATAAATGTGCATTCCTGAATTTCCCAGAAAGCAGCAGGGTTCATGTGATATTGCCTGGAACAGTGTTCCTGATGTTCATGTTTAGGGCCAAAACATGAGCCAGTAGGTTAATGTTATGCAAATATTTATCAAGGGTCCCAACCAAAAATTTGGGTGTGCAGCTATCATTTCTAATACGACTTTTAAAGAAATAGATAAAAATGTTGAGTCTGTGGCATGTAGAGTTTGCACACTGTTGCAGAAGGCACTCCAGAGCAATGGAAGGCTCTGCAAAAGGAGCTCCTTCATCCCCTGGAGCATGGTGCCTTTCTAGGGAGGATGTCACCTCCTCACACTTGTCCCCATGGGCATGACCTTCCCTACTACAAAAAAGCATCCTGCAGGCAGGAACCAGCTCACACCTGCAACAGGGAGGAGCTGTACTCCCTGAGATGGATGCAAAGCCCATTGAAGCTCCAGCAGAAACACAGCAGCCACAGAGCTCAAACATGACCCAAATGTGGGTATGGATGGGCTTTGTTAGGAGAAGGTGCTCTGTAAAACAGGATAAACATGTTTACTTAAGAGCCATGTCTCAGTCTTGCCATCTTTTGCCAAAATAGCATTTCTTTGTCTCTCTACCTGCTGCTTTTGCCCCGAGAAACCCAAGTGAGCACCCAGCAAGGCTGATCACCTGGCAGCCCCATGGAGGATGAGCAGCTCCTGATCCAACAGTCTGAGACTTGCTTCCTGACAGCACCAACAGCTTAGCTGACAGGCAATGCAGACTGCACACTGTACCCTTTATTCATGCCATTTGCATCATAGCTGCTTTTACTTCTGCTTAAAATACTTGAAGGAAATAATCCTCATCATGGGCTAAATGCTGACATCTGAAAGCTTCAGCTGACAGCACTGATTACAAAGGGAGGCACTGAGAGAGCATTTCAGCCTGCAAAAGAAGTAAGTATGGAGAAATAAGATTATTTAAGCCAGATTTAATTTTGCTGCAGGATATGGCTTTGTGCTGTAAGTTTAATGATGAAGTACGTTCTTAGTCATTTGACAAACCTTTTGGATATGAGACCATGAACCATTGATACCTTGATTATAAACTTCTGATGTAATAGCTTTCAATAACTTCCACCTAGAAAGGAGAGTACACCTCTGTTTAGTCTCTTTTCTTATACCATTACATCTGCTTCTAGCTTAAAAATAGGCAGAAAGTCTGGTTTCTATAAGCAACTAGTTGTCACTATAACAGGTACAGTTACTAGTAACTACATTTACAAGCAGCAACTATAAAAGCAATTTTTTCCTTACTTATTTCTATTCTCTACTGTAGGAGAGGTTTAAACCTATCATCCCAGCCAGCTGCAGTATGGCAGTGAGTAAAGATGTTGGAGTAAAAAGAGCAAAATACTAGCCTACAAGTCTGTGAGGCAGCAGCAAGGCTTTTTCTGTGTTTCTGTACAATGTAGCATAGTAAGGGCTTGCTCCTCACTAGAATTTCTAGGCACTCCCCAGACATGTTTTTAGAAAGTGCTGCTGCTATAGTCTGCTCATGCTCTAACAGCAGTGGTGCTGTTTTTGAACTCTTTCATTTATATGCAACTCTTACTTTGAAGGAGGGAAATAACATATATGGATAAGTTAGAATTTGTGGAGCAAAGAAAACAGCCATGTGAAAAGTTTGAATATCCTTATTTTGCAGAATAATTAAGAGCCTTCCTGGGGCTTTTTGGGTGCTTATTTTGAGCCAGTCGAATTAGAAAGCATATCTAGAAAATCTTTAGGTTGAGCTGTGGGTCAGGTAACTCCACTTATGTAAAAGCAAAAGAGAAAATAATTAGTGAAGTTGGCTGGGATGATTTAGGGTTCTTGGATTTCTCTGCAAACACTGTGTGGAGCTTGTGCTGGAGATGATTGATAGCTCCAGCCTGGAGGAGGTTGCTGGGCTTGTTACCAACTCATGAGTATTTTATCATCATGGCCAAGTGTGGAAGGGTGCTGGGAGCTATAGCCTGTCATTCTCACCTCCCTGCTTGCTCACAGGACGAGTACAAGGAGCCAGGGTTGTTTCTGGGCCCATCAGTTTAGTTGCACAAAATTGAGTCCTTGGGATGATGGATTTTCCTGCAGCCTTCCCCTGGGTGTGGACAGACTGTTGGGGCTGTGCTGGATGTGAGCACTCCCTCAAAAACAAGGGGTTTCATTATGTTGAAGTGTGGGAAAGGGGGAAGAACTACAACAGTGGGAAAAGCTGTTAACTCTTGTACCTTTCTGCCTTTGAAGCTGAGAGTGTGTGAAAATAGTCTTGTATTAAGAGCTAATCTGAAAGCATCAATATATGGCTCATATTAGGATTTCTTATATGAAGGGGAGTGACATTCATAGTTGTCCCCCTGCTACCAGCCCTTGGAATATGTCATGAGGCTCCTACAGAAAAGCTTAGAAAATGAAGGTGAATTTCTGTGCTTTTCAAACACTGAACAAGTGAATTACCCAGACTCCTGTGGTGTTTAATGGAGGAGCAGGAGCACCCAGTGCTCTCCCATGCATTAAGTATTATCAAAGGAACAAACCAGATCACTCTGCTACTGATGATCAGAAGAGAACCTTGCAATGCAGTGTTAGGGAGACAATGCAGCAATGACTTTGCACATGGAAACACACCTGGAATCACAGCAGTAATATAGCTTGATTGCAGCACTGGAACTTGACTGGATTTGTCACCATGGGGTTCTTTTGGAGGCAAAAAAAAAAAAAAAAAAGGCTATAAACATACAGCTACAAAACAGGAAAGCACATTATGTGAAGCTGTAACATGTTCTGATGTAAATTCAGTGCAATGTTTGAAACTGAATTAACAAAAAAACCCTCTAAGTCTGGGAATAAAATTGAAGTGATATCATGTCCTGAGGGAAACCAAAGTGACAGTAAAAAAATAAGAAGAGTCTTGGGGACTCTGCTTCTACAATGCACAGTGGGACTGGCCAGCAGGGTTTCATGTCAGATCAAATTAGAGTGTGAGATTCTGCACCACTTTTCTGTTTTTGCTGTTTCTGTGGCCATCAGAGGTAAGTGTGCTGTCCTGCTCTGTGTGTGAGGAAACTGCAGTGGGAGCTCCAGGGCCAGGAATGGGGTGAGCAAGAATAGGCTCTGCTTTCATGGCTTGCTGCTGGATGCTCACATGGGTGCTTCAGTGAAAATCAAAGTTCTAGTTCCCAGGGAACAGCTGTGATTTTTGCATGAAAATCACTGTGTGAAGTGCACTTGGATGTCCACCTCTTCCATCCTTGCCAGAAAAAAAGCTAGAATTTACTTACTGTCAAATATTGCAGTGTAGAAGCCCAGGAGTGACTTTTAGGTGTTGAAATAGAATTTTATATTAGCAGACTTGAGTTCAGGGTCAAACCCCAGAAGAAAGGGCTGGGACTTCAGAGACATCTTTTCTTCGTGTTGTCTATTGCTTGGTGCAGTTCTGAATCATAGCTAGTGTGCTGGCTCTAGAAATTACTAGAAGATTATGAGAAATGTAAATGTTAAAATCAGCACTTGGATTGTGAGACCCGTTCCTGGAGACTCAAAATAAGGTCATCCAAACCTAAGGAGCCCCTTTGTAATTTTGCATCTTCTCCTCTTTCTACCCCAAAACCACAGCAATATAGTGGTTAGCTTGAAGTGGGAATGATTTTTTTAAAGAAAAAAAGGTTTGGTTTTCCTTGTGGAACAGAGGATCCAGCAGCCACCTTTTGAATTGAGTGTGTATCTCTGTTACTGTCTACCCAGAAAACCTTCTGTGGATGTTCTCAGATGCCCAGTGATCCAAAAATGTATACTGATTCTCATGCAATGAAATTTTGCGGATCCTTTTCTTGCAAAAACAAGAAAGGAGGATGGGGGAGGAGGCATCTTTTGTCTCAGCACTGGTTTGAAATGGGATGCTTCAAAATTCTTTTATTTCCCCATAGATAGGGAGTTCCATTTTTTTCTCTATTCTAAACAATGAGATTTTCTTAAACTTTTAGATTTGCTAGGAAGACAAAGGCACTGAAAGCTTTGAAATGCTCGAATATTACAGCAGCAAGGTGTTAGAAACTTCAGAAGACTTTATATGGTATATGGGATAGCAGCTATTCTCTCACTAGATTAAAAATGCGGGTGTTGGAATACTGGTTGCTGCTGCCTAAAATCTTTCCTCCACAAGCCTCTCCTCTGGAAAAGCAAGTTGAGATAACCTTCAGGCATGGGGGACGGAGCTAAGGGTTGGGCAGAGGGGTTTGATCTCTAGGGGAAGGGGGGTGGCCACCAGGGATACGGATCCAGTGAGAGGTCAGGGAAAGGAGAAAGCAGGGGAAGTTACACAGGGGAAGTTGTGGCACAGAAGTCCAAATAGGAGCCTGTTTTTCTCCAAGGAGGACTGACTCTATGGTGAGTAGGTACTGCTGTTGTCAGGGCCGAGGACTTGGGAATTGACCAAGGTGGGAGAGTTCATGGGATGCTACACACTACTAAAAAAGAAAAGCAGCTGACTTGGTGATATATTTCTGTGCTTGAAATGAATGTTCCCATAATCACGTTGTGATTTCATTAGTAGAGTTTGTGACTGTTGTTCATTCATTCTAGTATAGGAGCCTGACTTAAATTTTGTGATATATGATCATCTCTTCAAATCAGAATGCAATTAGCTCACTGAAATAGTTTAAATTCCGTCTGTCCCTTATAATAAAGTGTACCAGATGAGATGAATTTGAAAGCCTGCTGTTCCCCTTGTAATACACCTCCTTCTTTCCATAGGCCTGCCTCCTCCTCCTCCAGAAAAAGCATGCAGTTAAATTTACATTCTATTTAAGCTTGGGGAGAATTCTTCCTTGGAACACAATTATCCTTGGTACTGGTTTTGTGGGAGAGCCGTAGGTATTTAGTTACAAGATAAAGTGTCTTGTTATGGGGTGGAACACCTACTATTTTAAGACTAAAAAAAATTATGGCTGGAGAATTTGTAGACTTTTGGTGAGGTATGACTTGGTGCTAGTGTGGGAGGAATCACTTGTTGTTTTGGTGTGGTGGTAGTTTCTCAGGATCAGTGGAGACCCCACCGCCAGCTGGCCCTGGCTGTGTCCTGCAGGATCTCATCCCCAGCATCTCCTCCCCGGGTTCTCATCCCAGGCTGTGCCAGGCTTCTCCCCCTGGGCAAACCGAGGCTGTGGTGAAGGCCAGTGTGTCACGCAGTGTCCCCAAGACTCAGGACTGATGGGCAACCAGGCAGCAAAGCAGTGCTGTGAGCACAAGGAACTACAGCTGCTGCAACAGTGACAAGGCAAGAATGGAACCTCAATCTATGATTTTATATTTTATTGCTGTCTTTTTCTTTTGCTCCTGAATTAAGAGCTGCATCAGACAACTTAGGAAAAATAGTCCTGCCCTAAAGGCTTTGAGAGTGGTTAAGTGGCTGTGGAGCTGCTATTAGAGAATGGTACTTACATGTAAAAAAGCAATTGAAATTCTGACATTCAGATCCTCAGCTCTGAAGATCCAGCTACTTTAAAACTTGACTTACAAACTCAGTTATCTGTTAAATGAAAATCACTCATGTTCTAAATTGAGTGCTGCTTCCTTGCCCAGAAAATCAAATTTGTCTTAAATTATGATGATCCTTATTTTTTAAAGGAAATACAGTACTTAAAATTCTGTGTGCAACAACTGAAGCATTTTGAGGATAAATAGAAAACTTAGAAAAAACATTAGTATGTTTTGTTTACCACTTTAATTTGTTTGTTGTTCAATGTGCAGGCTTTTTTCTTTTTAAATCTTTGCAGTAAGAACAGAATTTGTTCTGCTTCTCTAAAGAGGGATTTTTATTGCAGTTTTCCCCCTGTAGCACTTGTTTATGTGGCAGAGAAAACAACGGCAAATGAGCAAGAAAGAGAAATTTCTTTTCTTTAGAGATAGATTGGAATAGTGAAGGCATTTTCTACCTGAAGTGTATATTTTCTAGGATGTTTACTAACAGCAATAGCTGTTCTGCAGAACTCTCCAGAGATCTGGGCATCCATAGGACTGGCAGCAGTAATATTTTTTCATGACATCGTTGCATCTATGA
Organism: Taeniopygia guttata; assembly: GCF_048771995.1. Classification (NCBI taxonomy): domain Eukaryota; kingdom Metazoa; phylum Chordata; class Aves; order Passeriformes; family Estrildidae; genus Taeniopygia; species Taeniopygia guttata. Next base: position 6,718,880 of record NC_133031.1, on the reverse strand, counting down.
GGAGAACAGAAAAAACAGAGACATGAATGATAGGGAAGCAGTTGGGATCTCCAGGAGATGACATTGCTGCTGAAGATCTGCTCCCAGGTGGTGATCAGGCAATGTGAGCATGAAAGATCCTCCAGGGTTTCTCTCTGAAGCCTGGCCTCTAATTGAGATATATTGGCATAGGGAAGTTGTGTAAATAGGGCCTATAAATCTTCAGAGGAGTCTGGAATAAGAGTTTTCCTTAGGATTTATCTCAGGTTGTTTTCTTTGACTGTCAGCAGTGTTAAATGTATTTGGCCCTGTACTGAGCTCTGATGGGCACAAAATGCATGGATAGGACTGTCAAAAAAGTGAAAATAGAGAGTGGTTAAAAAAGTAACATGTGTTTATTATTACTAAACTCATTACTTACTGCTTCTCATTTTCATGGATTTTCAATTCCAGGATAATTGAAAGGTACAACTTACAAACTTCTCCAATCAGAGGCCCAGCAAGTATTTTTGTCACCAAAATGTTTCTTCAGCATAATAGAAGAGCAATGACTGTTGCTGAAGAGTGCCATACACATGGCAGAATACAAGGATAAACTTCCTATGGATTCAGGTAATGGCATGAAGGACTATGGCTATGGCTTTTGGTGGGGAAATCTGATCTTGTCAAGTTTGGCTCCACTTGAGTGTTTAGTCTCATAGTAGTGACCTGTATTTTCTTCCTACACTTTGATTATATTTACTAGCTTTCTCTTTGACATTTTCCCCTTTTCACTGTAAGAAGAGTACTGGTGAGTTCTGGCTTTAACAGATCATTTAAAATCTGATGAAAAAGACTCTACATGTACAACCTGTTATGTAACTTTCCAAGGAAGGCGTCCGTGTAGCTCCACTGGTACTGGTGTTCCCTGGGCAGAAGGGAGAGAGGGAAGTGCCATGGCTTCATTTCCCAACCTGCAGCATCAGGGGAACATCCTCCATCCCTCTGCTTATGTTCTGTCATGCTCCCACATACTGGGACACTTGTGGCTGCTGATTGTTTTTTTTCTCAATTGAGTAGGATACTGTAAATAGAGATTGTATTTTGATCTACACTGTTTGCTTAGTCATGGAATTACCAGCTATTTTGGAGGATTTCTAAATATATATTAATATTGATGGTTAATTAAAAATAGTATTTAACACTTTTCAGCAAAGTAGTACTGCATTATTTAGGGTTTAATTTTGCATTCTGAACTAGTGAATGCTCATGTATTAATAATGCTTTATAAGTATTTTTGAATTTCCAGTTGCTTCACAGTTTGTATTCAGCCCCACAGGGAGCAGGAATGGGGGGGGGGGGGTGGGACAATAAAGCACTTGCCTTTTGTTGCTTTTTATTTATTGCAATAAGTGTTCATTTTTCTCCTGTTTTAAAATCAAACTTTTCTTTATTAGACCATCATTAGCATTGCTGAGAAACCGCTCTCCTCTGGCAGTACAGACTCATTCCAAGCAGGAGTGACCAATGCAGCACCCAGGCAAAGGTAATTGGAGTAGGTAGGCTTCCGTAGGCTCTATATATAACTGATTTTCCACAGAGATGGAAAATTAATAGCTTTGTCTCTAAGAGGTAAAACTTACCCATTTAAGTTAAAGGTAATTATTATACTACACATCTGAGCCACCTGATGTCCCATGGGAAAAACTAAATGCCATTATAGTATGCTAATCACAACTGGTAGCTGGTGGCTCTGGACTTTCTGTAGTGAGCTGAACACTTCAGGCATGGCATAATTGGAAAATGACTCTTAAAGTTTCCCAAGCTGGCCGGTAGCAAAATCCCCTGAGCCTGTTGTGCTGTGTGGGAGAGGCTTCAGATAACACTAAAGAGCTTGTAAATGGGATTCTAATTGGTACTCATGAGAGGTATATCCCAGGGTTTTTTTCCAAACCCACTCTTTTTCTGAATAGGAAATTCCTTTCCATTGATCATCCTTTGAACACATGGCATGGGGAACTAGGAGCTTGTGTTCAGAAATACTATATATGTTGTTTTGATGGCAGTTCTTGACGACACTGGAAAGAACAATCTACCCATGTGGTGATGAATGTTAATAAACAGATGGGATCCTAATTGTCTCAGACTCTATAGAAACAGATAATAACAATCCTGTAGAAAAGAATCTCTATAATCCCTTTCACATTAATACCAGACTGGTATTTAGCTTGCAGTGATCTGGGTGAACCTCAAATGCCTGGGAGTTTCTGGGTCATTTGTCTGGATTAACCAGACTTTCAACCTTTTAATAGGTTCTTGAAATTTCATGTTATGAAAAATCATTTAAAAGTACTATAGAACTGTGTTTTTTAAACACAGACTGGTTTTTCCATTTAAATATCAGAGAAATTTTCTCTAGAGCTGCAGGTTCAAGTTCTCCTTCCTTTTCGGACAAACCAAAATCTTCCCAACTTGTAAGTGTTCCTGTTGGGTGCTGAGAGCTGCAGGTGCAGGATGGCCCTTTGTCACTTTTACATCTGCATGTGGGGTCAGGCATCACTCTTCTATTCCCTCTTTCAGTACCTTGTGAGAACTGAGCAACTTTGCTCACCTTGAGCATACAGAGAGACGTGGGAAATAAGGATTTTCTCACACATTCCAGGTGCTATGAGAGTTAAGAACAAGGAGATACCCCAGCATGAATGGCGTTGGAAGGCATGGCAGGAATAAGGAAGGCTTTCTCCTTGCCTTCTTTTTTTGTCTGAGAATTAATTTTTGTTATCTCAGACAAAAAACAAATGGTCAGTATTTACTAGCTCACTCAAGATTTTTACCTCTTAAACCAGAGAGCCTGGATCTTGTCCCTGAGCATCACAATCCCAAATGAAGGACTAAATACAAATTTCTTTGAGTTTACTTGTATTTCCCAGCGTTTCAAAGGAGTGGGCAGCTCCTTTGTCAACATTTTTGCTAACCAAAATAGTCTGTGTACAATATGAAGACAGCCTTAGCACCAAGCCAAATGGGTCTGCAACAGACTTTACTTAGCATATACCTGGATTCCAAGTACTACATTGGGAATGTGTTATAAATACTTTGCCAACTAGCTGGTTAAAGCAATTTTAGTGTTTTTTGCTGTGTAAGAAGTACAAAGGGTTTACATAAATAATAGAAAGTCTGTCAGCCTTTACAGGAGTCCTGTAGTGCCTGGTTGTAAAGTCTTTCTGAGTGCCTCTGAACGTGCTGTTCTCTCTCCTCAGTTCCTCCCTCTCACTGATCTAAGGGAAAATCTCATTGTAAAGTGACCTTCTGTCCAAGTGGATAAATGTTCACTGAAACTGGGTTTCAGGCTTTTTATCCTCTAATTAGAAGCTCTCAGGAAAGCCAGAAAGTCATTCTGTGGCTAAAATCTGGGGTGGAAGCGGTAGGGAAAGGAAGACCATTCTTTTTTCTGTCCAGTGAAACTTTTGGCACCTTGTCACAAGCTGACACATCCTACAATAAGGTTTTCAGAAACATCCTTGTATCATTCTTGTCAGGTTTAGCTGACACTTTTTTTAAAAAAGCTGTTCTAGGAGCAGAAAGCATATCCATTCACTTCCCTGACACTGAAGGCTCTCTGAAGGCAGGCTGGAGTAGCACTTCCTGCTTGGGCTAGGAGAAATGTCTTGCTGTTGATCTGTACTTCAAGGTTTCCCACTCAAATGAGAAACTTCAATGACACATACTTTTTACTTGGAAAGTGAAGAAAATCTTATTGCTTAGGCGGCATCATCCTGTGTCTTTAGAAATGTGCTCTTGGCAAGCTGTTCGAGGCAAAAGGGCACCATTACTTACAATGAGAAGTAATAAAGAACATACTAAACATTTGCCAGGTAAGTGATAATGCATTTATATTCATCCAGCTGAAATTGTCACCATAGATTTGATAATGAAAAGTATTATTGTCTCACTTTATCTAACTGAAGTACTGTATATTTGGATGGATTTAAATAGCTTTCATCGCATTTTATGAGCACCTGCCTTTTGATATGGCGGATAAAATAACTGAGAAGAACTTTTTTATTTTTTTGTTTATGTCAGGTTTAGTGTCTTAGGAAATTATGTTGCAGGAATATTTCTATTCTAAAAATGTTAATTTTGCAGGAATAGCATTACTTGAACATGGCAGCTACTAACTGCACTCATAGTGATGATAACAGTAAGTTAGGAAACACCTAATTTTGTGACATGAGGATCTGAAAAATGTTTTTTCTCATGTTTGTTTCCCCACTATGTGAATTCCCAGTACAAAATGATATCTCTTGCAAGATGCCAGTGCTGGGTTAATGGTTGGACTCAATCTTAGAGATCTTTTCCAGCCTTACTGATTCCATGCTTTCCACGGCACTTTGGATTAGCTTTTCTATAGTAAAGATTTCATTAATGTTAAGTGCAATTGCTCTTTTATTTTTTACTCTTTGCTGACTGACATGGTTACATTTTTCCCCCAAAATTAATTGTGGAGATGACTGTGTATTTCTGTTTGTTTACCTGCTTCTTCCTTCTCATTTATTATCACTGAAAAAAATAGGTAAATTGTTCGTAGAAGGCCAATACAGTAGTTTAATGAAACTTCAAAGGGTTGAACACAAACAAATTAAGTTGTCAGGAAATTCATTACAGATTTTTAGCAAGAGGCTGGGATAAAACAGCTTACATTGCTGAGCTTCTGGAGAGGAAAAGACCTTGATCTGATTTGTCTATGTGGTTTTAAATGAGGATCAGGAGTCACCTGCAATCTCTGTGTGGAATAGGGAATGAAGGCTTTGTACCTTGTTTCTGTGGTTGTTATGTGGCTGTGGGCAGGTCAGAGCAGCAAGCCTTTCCCTCTGATGCAGACCTCCAGAAAGGAGCATGGTCCACTTGGGCATAAGCTTTCCTAATTGATCCATTCCACTTTTAAGCCCATTAAGTCACTGAATCTGAGCACAGTAAAACTGTGCTGACATCTTACAGATGAACAGATGTATTCTGCATCTTACAAAACAAAAGCAGTTTCTGCAAACTGCTGTGTCCTCAGGTCTCATTGACTTTAAAGTGGCATTAAGTGCAGGAGTAATGATGTAGAAATCATTTAGTAAGTATGACATGTAATTTTTACAGTCCGTTAGGAATTTCAGCTGTCCTGACTTCGTTGGAGTGGAGAGAGATGCAGTTCTTTCTTGTATTGTGTGAGGAGTTTTATGTTTTGTACCAGCTTGCTGTTAAGGCATGGATTGTATGAGCTGTGGAAAAGCATGCCATGAGAGGGAGAGTTATTATAGAGACTAAAAGGTAATCTATAGGAACAAAGGGAAGACTGACTGTCAGAAATATGAAATTGCAGCATTCAGGTTCAGGATGATACCAGTGGAAGGGACAAGTATAATGTACTTCCCATTATGGCACTCTTAGTATTGTCTTAGGTAGGTAATTGCTGGGATATTGTACCTGTGTATGGGCATTTTCTGTCCACCTTCCCTTCTCCCTCAGAATCCATTGATGAGAATACAATTCCCACCTTCCAGCAGAATGAACACAGTGAAAATGCTGAGGACATAGGTGCTGCTGAAATACCTCATGTGTCACTGGGACACAAAGCCAGTGCTCCTCTGGATCACAAGAAACAATGGAATAGGAGCAACAATACAGATAAAAAGTTTAAAATATGACATCTTGGGTCTGGGAGGCATCCTGCACCATGCGGTATTCCAGGAGGCGGCTGCCTACTCAGGCCCACTCAGGGCCCCTGAACAGCAATGGGAAAGAAAACTTGCCAGCCCAGGTTCCTGATGTCAGTTTGCAGGAGGCGTTTGGCAGTGTCATTGCAGCCCAAGTTGATGGTATGGGATAGGGCAGTCTGCAGTCTTTATTGTATCTTGTGGTGATTTTATGATGATGCTCTATTCCCAGATCATCTGCTTTATGCCCAGAAGTGGCTGCTGGAGCTTTGGGGTGGGTCTGGGGCAGTGGTGGGAGCCTTGGGGCTCCTGCGTGGATTTTGTTCAAGGCGCTCTCCCGGTGCGCATCACTGGGTGCTTTGTTGCTCAGCCAGATTGGTTTTGTGTTGGCTTAACAAAAAAGCTTATTTTTTTCCCCCTTTCCCAGGCCTAGAGAGACTGCAGCAGCAATCCTTCAGCAGCCTTTGGTTTTTTTCTTGAGCTGCTTGGCTTTGTTGTGGTCTGAGGTCAGACAGTCGCGAGGAGACGATGGCCAGGACCTGTGGGGAGCCACAGGAACCGCTCTGCCTGGCCCTAGACCTTGGGAAAAGCTGAACCAACACTAGCAAGGGCACCAAAATCCACCAGTTTCATCTGCTGTGAGGGGGAGACCAATGCCAGAAGTTCAGCAGGTTCCCATCTGTTTTGCCCAAGCTGCTGTGTGGACTTTTCCCTTCCATAAGACAAAAAGCCAGTGCCATTTTGTTCCCTCCCACCACATGGCCAGCCAAATTGTTTCTTTCCCTGGTATTTTGGGTTTTTTTGTTCTGTGTGGGGTGTAAGTGAGGTTCTGGTGGTTCAATATCTAGCATCTATTAATTTTTTTTCCCGTACCACACAGGCACTTTGTTTGTCAATTAACAGTTGGTTTTTTGTACTTTCACCCACTGGTTTTCATTTTCTCATTGGCAGAAATTGGATTGCTGAAGCCCTTTTTCTTTAGAGGAAACACTCATTCTAGAGCATTTTCTCCTAAACTTGTCTCTAAACTGAGACACATTGTTTTCACTAACAGGAGAAAATACAACATGAAAGTCAAAGTAAGAGGAAAAATGAAGTGAAATGGCACTGCTGCTGTCCTGAACTACAAAGGTATGTTGGCAAAATATTTAAAAAAAAACCTGTAAGATGTTCTTGCTCTTTAAAAGGGCATCCTCTGAAATGTGTATCTAATTTAAGATGGAAATGCATTGGAAAGAATCCTGAGAAGGGCATATAAACCCTATTTCATAACCTGTAATTGTGCTCTTCAGCTATAAATTGGTATTTACTAAGCTCTAAATGCAAAGTAAGAGCACACTAATAGAAATGCATGTTGCAATCAGATTCTGGAAATCACAGGAAAAATCCATGATCAGGAGTACTTCAAGCTCTGCTTGAACCACTGCCTGTCACTATTTTCGTAATTTCCTCTCTGCTTTTGGTGTCTGGTCAATCCTGATCCTCTCCTTCCCACCCAAAGGAATTTCCAGTCTCTTGCCTGGAGTGTGAAATGCAGCATTTCTCACATGGGACTAGTGGGTGTTTCTCCTCCTCACTGCCGTCCTAGTCAGATGTCTGGAGGTCACCTGGACCTTGCAGATATGTCTTTGCTGCTCCTCTCAGTGGTTGCTGAAGCATGTTTGCATCTTCTTTATGACCCAGTTGCTATCACGCTCCAGAAGCAGTTAGGACTGCAGACTGGTGTTCCCTTTCTCCACTCCTCCCTTAGTCCTTTTTTTGTGCCCTCCAGATACACTGAGCAGAGTGCTGCTGTGTGCTGCAGTCAGGCAGCTGGTTGCTTTTCTAAACCTACATCCCCATTACCTTGTGTCATGTTCCAATTTTTTGGGGGTAATTTTCTTCCATTTGTTATGCCCTATTCCAGCACAAGAGAGATTGTTTGGGGTTTTTGGCAACATTATTGATGTGGACTGGGTGGTGGCTTTTACTATACACAGTAGTGTTGGATGGTATGTCAAAAAAAGACTGTTCATGTGTCCTGACAAATATGCATGAGCTGTGATAGATCAGTAAATACTGGAGATAGTAAGTTAATGTTTTCTTACAGATGGACAGAGAATTTGCTCTAGCATCATTCAAGGGAGTGCTGGCTCATGATTGTAGCTGTAGAGAAGTTTATATTGGTGGCATTCTCAGCAGATCACATGTAAGTATTTTTCTTTTTGTCTTTTGGGGGGTTTTGATGATCAACTGATATTATATACTGCTTGACTCCATCAAAGGACTTTTTGCTCAGTGTACAACTTGCTATTTTTACTTTTTGATTAGTTGTGTGTCTATCACTGACACGGACCTCAGTATGACATATTCCCTACTCTCAGCACAGCTACTTCCTATGTTCTCTGTGCCATTCTCAGGGCTGAGTTTGAATGTATGGCTACAGCTCTGTCAGACTCCCTTTAGCAGTGCAAAACAGTAATGCTGCATGTGTGTGGCAGAGCTGCACAGCTCTGAGAAAACAGCTCAAAAGGAACAAAACCACTCCAGCACTTGCAGCAGTTTCTGCACTCATCACATGATGCGAAACAGCTGTAGCAGATTAAAACCATGAGCTGGACATTGGATAGTTGCAAATTCACCCTTGTGAGGAGGAGGAGGGGTTCAAGGACTGCCTTCATCAGCAGCAGTCCTCATGGCACAGTACCTCAGCATGAGGACAGGCTGCAGCACAATATGAGGGATGCTGCTGCCAAAAGCAAGAGGTGAGTCCTATCTGCCAGCAGCCTCATGGCAATTATCAGGGAGAAATGCTCCTGCCCCATGACAAAACTGAGACAGCTTGCCCCACTTCTGTGGAATGGCTGAAATAACTCCAGAATTACTTTTTAGAGCTCAGTGATAACAAAGTGCATCCCCAGGGGCTAGTAAATGTTATCTGCTTCTTTATAATCAAAGTCAGTTGTTGTATTCTCACCGTCTGTCCCTCCTACTGGGGACGCAGGTACCACAGGGAAGCTCACACCACCTTCTGCTATGCTGAAAAGTATTCATAATCTGTTGTCTTTGTACTTCATAATACTCTGTTCTGGGATCACTCTTGAATTTTAAATGCCTGGATGGGAAAATTTTAAATGCTTATCTTGGATTCTGGCAAAAGTAAGAGAAGACTGTAAGAGAATAAGTAATTTTTTGCCCTCTGTGAGCTGCTGACCAGTTCCTCCAGCAGCTCTTGCTGTACAGGCTGAGCCCCTGCGTGGAGGGAGATGAGTCCTGCAGCCGCCCCATGAGCACTGACTCCTGCATCAGCAGCACCCTCAGCAGTGCTATCCTGTCTGCCTCTGCCTGCTGCCAAGACAGCATTTGCAATTTAGCATTTACTTTCAGCCCCAAACTATCTGTTGACCTTGCAAGAACCAAATTTCCTAATCCAACAAGTGTTTGTTGGCCCACAGTTCATTTAATCCCATCATGGAATGCATTTCTCTTGTCCTGTACTTACCTCTATTTCTGGCAACCGCATGGTGGCTCCAAAATTACTTTAAAGGCTGAAGCTCTTTGGATTGGCTGACTAGTTTAGCCCTATAAGGCTGTTAAAACATGTTATCCTGCATGAAGTGTTTGATGCCTATGCATGCACTGAAAGGAAATGGCAAGCACTGTTCAGCACTGCGAAGGACATGCTGCTGGGAATGCAAATGCAAGGTTAAGAGAGCAAGGCTGCCTGCCATTAGTCATGCTGAAGGAGTCACATTGATAAAGAGTTGAGAAAAAGGCTTTGGATAAGTACAGCATTGTGGGGTGAGGGTGTGAAGAGAGGCAGAGTCCCCAGGCAGGTGCAAATGAGAGATGTTTTATTCAAAAAGCAGACCTTTTAAAGCAGTTAGCCGGTTATCAGCTACATAGTTTTAATTTATAACAAACATCATCCAACCAACCACCATACACCACAATGTGAACATGTAATAGTTATATAATTTGTTTTTCTACCTCTAGTTCAGCTCAGTCACTTTCCCATAGTCCTTTTCTGCTCAGCTGAAGTAGCAGGCCTGAGCCATGATTTTACAAGGCCTTCCCTTTGTAGGGTTTTACTTATATGCAACACAGCATCTTAAAGACATTTGCAGTATTGGGGGAAAACATGTATTTATCATTGTTTGTTCCAGGATAATTCAATTTCTCTCACCTGAAGAAGATTATGGAGTATTTTATGTCTCCTACTATTCTTACTGTTCTATAATTGGGTATAAATAGACAAGTTTGTGGCAAAGGATTTGCTCTGAAATAACCATTAACAGGGAATGTGAGGCTGTTTCTTTGAATCTCAATAATTTCTTTGCTATTATTCTTCTCCACCCCTCTCTCCCACCCAGAAAAAAAGGAAATAAGGGCACTTTAAGTGCAGATAAATTTATTTACATCAAGAAATGGCAACCCGTTTGCTAATGTATTTTCTGTGCATTTTATAATATGGAATAATCCCCTTGTGAGAAGGGACATATCTACATAAAATATGCAGGCACATGTGCACACACTGCGAATATAATAAGCAGCTTTCCTTATAATGTGCACCTACACATGTTGCATTATCTGTAGCATTTTTCTTGTACAAGTGGTGCTGGTAAACTGAAATGATAACCTTAATTTTTTCTTAGGGGATTTTAAATTTTTTAAGATCATTCTTCTTCAAGAAAAATTGCTAAAGGACTGGCATACAGAACCTTTTATAATATGAATATTTAATACTTAAAGGTTAAAAGCAGGAAACACATCAAAAGGTGATTGACAAAAATGTTCTTCAATGGGTTACACACAGGTTGTTACCCTAAATAGCTCAAAAACAGCCTTGCTATTGCAAGGTCTGGAAGTAAATGGGAAAAATGTGCTCTTTCATACCCTTCAGGGGTGGCACAACTAACAAAGCCATTTGGAGTCACTGGACATTTCAAACATTTCTACAAAAGGGAGTTACAGCACTACCAGCCTTTCTTCCAGGAACTAATAAAACTGACTGCATGTTAAATCATTGCACCTCTCCTGTGCTCTCAGGAGGAGAACAAAATCATGCTGCTGTCAGGTTTATAAAGGCAGATGGGTTGTTATGTGGTGGATAACTTGAGCTCTTGCTGAACTTGCTTACCGAAGGGCAATATCTTTGCAAGGCTGATCTACTTCTAATTGCTTTCTCCACTATCTTAAATATACACACAATTTCCCAGGCAGGCTTCCTAAAGAAATACTTTATTATATATACTTAATTTCTCAGTGGAAAACCCTACACTGCAGTCATGGCTCTGTATTTCTTTATGTTATAAAGAGGAATTTCTGTTGTCGTTGACATGGTGCCTTTGCTGAAGTCTGTCAGATGGTTCTTCTCCAAATCACACAGCATAAACTGGTGACTTTTTTTGGTGCCACTGCCTTTCTGGGGATTGAGGCTGAAGTTTCCTTTTGGCATGTAAACCTGCAGAAATGAGCATTTATTCTACTATAACACACTGACTGGGTAGCAAAGCCTTCTCAGTCAGGAATCACATCAAGTTCATGGCAAAAAGGGAATCCACTGACACTGTAGGACCTTTTTGAAAAGTTCAATCCATGAAATCCCATAAATTTTCCTTATCTTTTTCACCTGAATATACCTGGATATAAGTGGTACGTCCTGGTGCTATCTTTCCATTTCCCCTGAGCTCTGAATTTTTCTCACAGATACTCCAAAGACAGCTCATAGCTTCTTTCCTCTCTGGATCTTTACTTGCAGTCTCCACTGTCCAAGTGCATATGCCTCTCATCTCGCTTTCAACCTTCTGCATCCCCCTCTGGGCCTTCCTTCCACCTCCCACTGACATGGCTTGTTTGAGATCATACCTAATATACTCTGGGCTGGTTTGGTATTTTTCCCATCTGTTGCTTCTGTGCCCTAATTTCCTCTTCTCCATCCTTGTTTCCACTTGACTGGTATGGCTTTTTTAATCTTGTCCTTCTCACCAGTGTGAACATTTCTCCTTTGTCTACACTGACAGTACACTCAGTTGTAATGCTGCTTTGATGTTTAAGGAGAGCCCTAAATATAAGTGAGTGTGATTGAGTGGCATGTTCCCTTGGATTTATATACTGTAATATAATGCACTAAGGCCACTGTACTATCAAGTCATTAGGAGATGAGTTCTCATACTATGTAAAGAAATGTTTCTTCTAGTTTCAGGAAGTGCAGAGATGTTAGTATCTTGTAGACCAGGGCTTCACTGTGATCACCTGGTTCCTTCTTCAGCAAAACAAGAGGGGAGCAAGGTCATTGTAAACTCTTGAAACCCCTAAACCCCTGTAACAGGTCAGGTTAGGTGCTGACCCTTAGGGGAATCCAAGTAAAGACATAGTTCTGCAATAGAAAAGTATGTTGATGAAGAAGAAGCATCTCTATGGATGTACCACAGAAGGAAAATGATGTTGTCTTGGCATTACAAAAATCCTGGTGAACTGGCTTTAGTCACAGGTAAGGGATTGCCATTGCCATATTCAATAAAGATGCACAAGCATTTTACCTGAACTCCAAGGAGAATATTGTATGTTTAAAGTAAAAGTACACTGCAGGGTCCAGCAACATTTAACTGAGGCTTAGCTGATCAGAACACAGAGGGTCTCTGTGGCCATCAATCTGTAAATACACAGCAGTTTCTCAGTGGGAAATACACAACAGGAAAGAAAAAAGCTCTACTTGAATACATGGCTTTTTAGTAAGAAAGTGTGTCACCAGCTGGGAGGTACTCTGTTTTACCCTACCAAATCACTTCTTTGTGCCTCCAGCTTGAATTGTTATGTGGAATTTATTACTGATTTCCCCCCTGACCTAATTAGATGACAGTGATAAGTATTCTTTTCTTGCCCTTGCTTGAAGGTGCTGACTCTTTCCTCTCACCACCTTCTCTCCTGTCATCTGGAAATACTATCTTCCCTTCCCCAGCTATTTGCAATTATTCAGCTCTACAGTGAAGTGTTGACAACTCCCAAAATATTGTTTTCACTTGTTATTGGAACTTGTGATAACCCAAAGAGCTCTATTATTTTTGTGCTGATAATGTGTCATTTGGAAAATTTTGCTTTTTAGCTTTAAGCCCTTTATGTATGCTGAAAAGATAGCCCATGAAAATGTAAACTTTACAGAGTCAAACACTAGATAGCATAAATTCAGAAACTAACTGCTCTCTCACCTGAGGCTCAGAATGATGTGGTTTCTCAAGTGTGAGTTCTTGGGACAGTTATTGCAGAACGAGTGAAGCCCTGATGAAGTGTGTGTGTGGGGGGGGGGGGAGGGGATGAAAACTGCTTCCCATGTGAGGTTTCTCCAGCCAACACAAATCAAGCAGCCCTTCCTCCTCTCAACACATGTGAGTGCCAGCATTGCTAAGGTATATTCCTGACCATTGTCTCTCTCATCAGCAAAGTCTTGGCTTATTCCCTTTCCCTTAGTAGGTAAAGGATAGATAAGAGATGCTTCACACCTTGCCTAAAATCTAGTACCCTAGCTTGTCCCAGGTTTTCCAGCAGTTGGTAGTAGTTCTTTCATGAGGTGATACAAGCAATTAAATATAAAATTGTGACTATTCACATGTGATTAGCTCAGATATTTTTGTGGTTTGCTTTCCCTAGCCCTGTGAGCACACCTTGTGTGGCAGGAAGCTTGTCCTTGCATCAGGGAGGATATTTCTGGTTTTTTTTTTCAATGGCCAGTTTTCTTTCATCCACAGGGTTGCTGAGGAAAAGCATGGAAAGGGGAGTGCTCACCTGGGCCTTTTGGTAGGCTTATCCTCCACCTGACTATTACTCTCTTTAATTAGCTCAACCTCCTTTCTATGGAGGGCAGAGGATCAGGGATGTGGCATATATTGCAAGTAATTTAGCCTTGCAGTTCTGGCCTGGGCTCGAGAACATGAGAGATGTTTTTCTGGATCCCCTGGGAAACAGCCTGCTCTTGAAAAGGTGGATGTTGGAAGATGAGGGCCTGCAAAATTAAGGAGAAAAAAAAAGCTGGAACAGACCAATGAGAAGGTAAGAACTGAATACTAAGAGTCTGCATGGTAAATGAAAGGAGTAGATGGTAAATGCTTCTATACATGAATACCAAATTTTTCCAGCAAAAGAAGGAACAACTTAGCATGCGGATAGTAGCTGGTGTCTGCCACCTCTGAGAAGCATTTTCCTCTCCTCTTCTGTCTGCAAAGCAGCCAGTGAAGATACATAAAAGCTGAGACTACTTGAAGTCCAAGGAATACCTGTCTCTTGTGAGTATGTAAGTAAAAGTATTTAAACAAAAATAGGCGAGCCCTACTTATAAGGATGCTGTGTAACTCACAACTCTGCTGATCCTTGCCAGACAGGAATAAAGGGAGGACTTTCATTTTATGTTTTTCTTTCAGTTTATTAACTTTAAGTGTGCAAGTGATGATAGTCAGGAAGAAAAGCGAAGTACGTATTTAGGAGTTCTAAAAGAATCCAGAAAATTAAATTTCTTCATGAAGAATGAAACAAATATTTTCTCAGTAGGGAGAAATACAATGGGGAAGCTTGAGGCTGTTTCTCTAGCTGTGATTGCTGTCTCAGTTATTTGCACAGCAGCAGCTCTTCCGACTGGGGAACAGAAACATGTATGGGAAAACAAAGGTGGCTGAATCCTAGAATGGAAAAGCTGTCTTTTAGTTTCTAAAATGGCTGAATGAATAAAATGAAAAAAATTAATATCTGCTGAAGTACAACAATAAGATTCGTGCTGACTTTACAAGAATCTGACTCTTAATTATCCAGAGGAGGGTCTGTACTGAGGATATTAGTCTTTGTGGGGGCTGTACTATTACAGGTGCCTTCAGTGCTATGATGGTGTCACATGTATTTGTAAATAAGCATACTTGGTAGTTTTCTTTGCACTTGATCTTGTTTCCCCCAACTTCAAATTAATGGTATTTTTTTTTCTAGTTGAAAGGTAAAATGCTAATAAATGTGCCTGTTTCTAGTTTTAAATCTAAGTAAGTGAAAGTGGAAAGTAATCTGCTTTCAAATGAGAGCAAGATTCAATGGTGTCCAAATCAAAAAAACTCCAACCTTAAATCATATTTTTTTCCTTCTTCTGAGCTTACTGGTGAAAGAGCCATAATAAATCTCTATATTTATAGCAGATATATGTATAAATCTGCCCATTGGATATGTTAAGGAGGAGTTGGGTATATCTCTAAAAAGTATCTTTATCATATACATGCTGGTTATACCTGACTGCAGATGATAAAGGAAAATTATGCAATTTCATTTAAAAAAGCTTATCAAATGTTTGTGGAGAGTACAGGTTTGGGTAGTATTAATCTCTTTAGTGGAGGAGGTTCTGTCCTCACTCTGAGACAGTTTGGCTTGTGAAGAGCAGTATTAGGTGACTTTAGAAACAGCTGCACAACCATAACAAACAGAAATCCATATTAGTTCATATTAAAAGACACAGTGGCACTACATGAGATCCGAGAAAATCCCATGTCTTGTGGATTTGGCATGGCAGCATATCAGGCCTTTCAGAAGCCCCAGCTAGATGCACAAAGCGGCACCTTGGGGAGCTGCGACACACCCCTAGAACTGCCTGTCCCTGTGGTGGGTGCTGCTGCCCAGCAGTCTGGGATCCAGCTCTGTTCTCATCCTCAAATCTCTGCCTGAGGGGAGCAGGTGTGTGTCCTGATGAGGTATTGATGCTTTTCTTGATTTTCTCTGGAAGGCCTTCATCAGGAACCTGTTCCTTGCGAGCATTACAGGAACAAATCTGTGGGTTTCCAAAAAGAGTCCTTAACTAAAAAGACCTACAAAAAATAAAAGCATCCATAGTACATTGGCTGAACATTTGGGAAAAAGAGATCCTCAGATACCACTATATGTTTTTTGTATTTATCATGCAAACAACATTTTTTATTTAGGTAGACTTCCTAGCTTTTAAAGCACATATGTCATAGGCATAACTCAAATTGCTGTAAATAAAAATCTAGTGAAGAATTGATACTTTAAGTAAAGTTGCAGTTGTATGTTAAAACAAGGGTATTGATGAGATTTTTTTCAAGGAGTCTAGAAGAAATAGACAAGAACTCTATAAAACTTCAGGGGCTTGTGGCTCTTGCAGTTTCTCAGGACTTGTCTGTGGCCCATTCTTGGTTTCCTTGTTGTACCGTTGGCACAATAAAGGCCAGAAAAATTCACGTTCACTGTTGGTTTGTCACTGAAGATAATAAAAGAGGAGGATGAACTTGAGTAATTGTGATGGAGTAGTGAGCTGCTTATTTTGTATAGTAATGAGATACAGCTGAAAAGAATTTATGTTCCAAATTAGCATGCAGGAAGGTATGGAATGCAAAGCAGCTCTGGTAAAGTAAGTGACTTAAAGCCTCTGACAGCAAATAGTTATTAAATGTTGTCCTCAATAACACAATAACAATGCTCTTTTAGAAACATTTTTATCTTTGTGACATAGGTGGTAGCAGTCCTGAAAGTAGCTGGTAGATCACAGTCAGGAAAGTGCAGCTTCCAGAACAGAGACACATGAAAGCAGGGGATCACTATGGACTTTAAAGAGCTTTATCTTAGTGTACTTTTTTAACCAGGATAAACAGATCTGAGGCCAGATAGTCTGTGAATAATATGGGAGACTGCTAAAGAGGTTTAAACATACTTTTGTTTTCAGCTTGAATCTTCAGATGTGGCTGAAGTTTCTGCAAGCTCTGAGGGGTGTAAGCTGTTCCAGCAGTTTCATGAGGCTTCTACTTTCCATTCATTGCTGCATAGAGCTCTTTGGATTCTTTCTTTTGTCCAGGTAATTTAATAGAAGGAAGGTTTGGGCTATTAACTGACAAGGACTGTAGAATGTGGAAAGTGCACCTTCAGTGAAGGAATAAAAATTTTGTCATAACTAATGCAGAATTGATATTTTGAGGGAAAGAGACTGTTTGAAGAAACAGTTGTTATCATTTGTATGGTATATATTGGCTTTTAAAGTAACACTACTGAAAACTGAAACAGTACCTACTAAACCAGGGACTGCATAAGTGACTGGCACTTGCCAAGCAGTAATTACCAGGAGAAAAAATTATTATAGACCAGGACTTTGTACCTGTGTAAGGCTTCCTTTATTTCAAATTTTTGGTCATGTTTCATGTCTGTTCTTCATTGCCATCCTACCTCCCCATTTATGTTCTCCTCCCTATCACAGAGTCCTATGTTGCCATTTGACAGCTCTAATTATAGCAAGGATTCTTATCAGATGCCTGAAAACTGTTATTGAAATGTACTCTGCTCAAGCATTGAGTATTTTTTGTAAACTAAAATGGTATAAAATGAATCTTTACAGTTACTTTACTCTTTTCAGTCACCTGTGAAGATACATTAAGCTGTGGAGTGTAGAACCAAGTCAAGGCTTTGATCACGGCATGTCTCAGGAGCAGTGGAGTGCTTGTTAACTCTGGCTTGTCTCGTGTGTGTAGTTGGAATATTTCCTGTCTTCTTGGGTACAGATTTGGAGTCTGTGGATCTCTGAGGTCAGGTATTTAGACATCTATGTCTTTGTGTCTCTGTAGATTTGATTCTCTTTATTTTTTCTGATTCAATGTAGAAGGTGTGGGTGATATCTGTTCCAACCGTCAGTGCACCTTCCATCAGCATTCCTGGGAATGCTGGTTGCTGGAAGTAGCAGTAGAGGCAGTTAAGAAGGGAACTCCTTTGCTCAGCTGTTATGAGCTTGTTTCCTTATGTTAAAGTCCTAGAATGGATTGTACCAAATCATCATAATTTCTCAATAAATTCACTCACAAATGGATGTCAGAGGAACAGGTGTGTATTTGGCTGTTAATGCTGAAGTTAGTGTTCTGCATTTTATCTGATTCAGATTCTTACACATGTAGGAAAAAATAGGCATAATAAGGTGTGTAGAAACACAGAAGAAATAGTGTTTCAAATGCTGCTGTAATTTGCAATCAATTGGAAAGCATTTAAATACAACAGCTAAGGAGAGGTGTTAAGAAGTAAGTGTTTTGCCCCTGCTACCTTGACAGCCTTGTTCATAAGTGCTTTGTGCTCATAGTTCTGGGAGCAGGATGCTCTCTAATGTATCCTCTGTCTCTTGGAGTAATGGGAAGCATGTGTTCCCTTAGCGCTCTGCCAGATGTTGGCAAGCACTCATGGACCATAGCTGTGTCCCTGCTGCCTGGGCACGCTGCCACTGCTGCATGTTACCTACTTGTACAGTTTTCAGCTGATTGAGGATAGTAATTTGGTTTTGAATATTTTTAGTTTGCTCCCAGTTTCACTTGACCAAGGCTGCCTAAACAAGTTTCATCACATCAGGACAGATGTCTTATACTGATGGCACTGCTTGCATGGTAGAAATTATTTTCCCTTATACCTTCTTAAACTGATGCTGAAATAGCTAATAGTGTTCATTTGACAGATCCCCTGAAGAAGCAGCAGCTCCTTTTGAGATGCCATTCTGCTCAGACCTTCCTGCAAGGGTCTGTGGGCTAATGAGACTTTGAGGAGGCTCCAGGCTGTATTCATCCTCTATATCCTAAATGAAACATTATTATCTTCAAGCCAGTATGGTGAGTTCATTTGTTTCTACTTTCTGACAACTTAGAAGGAAGGATCAAAGTTTGGCTTCTCTCACTGTTGTCCTCCCCACAGACTGATGTTGGAGATGCAAACTTCCTGTTGCCATTCTCCCTCTCCTCCTTTACCTTGCCACTTTTTTCACAATGACTGAATATTATTCCATGTCTTCCATCTCCCAGAAGTTCCCTTGAAATGCTCCTCGAGTTTTGTGAATGGAGAAGGGAGGGAACTGAATTCTACATTTGTTACCTGTGATTGGAACTAATGAGAACTGAGTATCACAGGAGAGATGATGACAGTCTTGGTCTGTGCTATCAGTTACAAGCCTGACCTTTTCTGAGGGCTTTTATAAAGCAGTTGTCTGTTTTCACTGGGAGCTGTGTGTAGCAAAAATAGCTGTAACTCAGTCATGCAGATGGTTAGAAAAGCATCAGCTGGGGAAAAAAAAAAATCTCCCTCAGAGAAATTTCTTCTTCAATACACCAGGATTTAGGTTTTCTTTTAAATAGTAAGGTTTGTAACATATATAAGTTTTCAATTGCACCTCAGCCACCTGTATTGATTTATTGGCAGGGAGAAAGGAAAAGCTGCTCTGTGAATTCTAGCATTTGTTTCATGCAGCTGAATACTTTATTCAGGATGTATGACTATTCTCTCAGGATGTTTATAATTTGATAAGACATTATGAAATGCAAAAGAACATTTCTTTAAAGAAATTCATTTCAAATCAGATTTCCTTATGTGATAATCCAGAGTTGATGTCTTAATTTTATCAATCTAACTCTGAAATTAAGCTTCTGTGTAGTACAGTGAAATCATGGTCTTTCTAGGATTGTTCCAAAGCATCCAGCTGGATTTTAGGGAAAATCAAACAATGCTTTTATTTTCTCATCAGATAAAATCATTTGCTCTTGTCTACAATTACTGGGAAATTGCTAATTGTAAGGGTTTTATGCTTTGGGAGTGGGGGAATGACTAAGGATAAAAAAGAGGGAGGTAACTCAAAATACTTGGTTTTGTCTTTGTAAAGAAAGCCTAGTTGTCTGCTGTAGGACTTCGAGTTTGGTTGCTCTCCTACAAGAGTACTTGCTGCTCCCTGATTTAAGAACTCTTAGGGCTACTTAGTGATACAAGTGAATTCAAGATGATTTTTGAAAATATTTGCATGTAATGAAAGCTAGCTGATGGTAATTAAACATTATTACATCCTGATGAGGGGTACAGGCTTTTGAGGTAAATATTGAGAGTTATGTGACTCCACGTCTGAAGGCACTTTCCACCTTAGTTTGGCCTTGAGGGCGTAATTATTTTCTCTCTCAGTGCAGGCATTGCTGTCATTCTCTCATGTTTTACACCCTCATAACTTGATTATTGCTTGTGGCTGTATCTTAAATCAATCTAGAAACGTTGCTTGGTGCAGAATGCTTAGTAGTGTACTGAATAATGAAGCTGGAGCACAGCAGAATTTAATGTTCTCTGTTCTGTTCTAAGTGAATTCACTGGTATTTCTGCAAGGCACCACGCGGACATTACTGGTGACAAATGCTTCTCTTGTCACCTGCCATTGTTGGTAGCACAGCAGGCTTCCCTACATAGCTCTGCAGTCTGATTTTCAGAGATCTTATGGGTGGGCAAAATACCCTTTAAGTTGTGCACAACCCCCCTGTTTTTCCTGTGCTGGCAAGGCTTGTCAGCAGAGGCAGGAAATGGACTGGGCACGTGTATCTCATACTGGACTAAAGTTCTTTAATGTCTACAGGGAATGGAACAGGCTTCACCCTTTATGGTCTAGGTGGAAATTCCACATTGGCAAACAGCAGGAGATGCAATTTCTCCGCGTTTAAGATGAAAGACTGGTTTGTGTCTGGCTTCAGTTTGAAGTAAAAACTCCAGGGAGACTAAATATTTTAGTCTGTTAATCTATTCCCTGCAGTAATACCAGAAAGCTCTGCTGTACCTTATTCTGTCTTCCTTTCCCTAGAAGATGTGTATGTGCAAGAGTATTTCCTCATCAGCATATATCCTGGGAATACTGTCTTGCAAATGGAAAGTAAGAAAGTTTGCGTGTATTGATTTGAGACAATTTAAATAGGCGGGCGCTCTGAAATAGGTAACCTCTCCTTTGATTCCAACTAATCTCAGCTAATCAGGAATGAGATACAAGTACATTTGAGTGAAAAAAAAATAACAGTTGATTAGCAAACAGAATCCTAACAGGCAGGGGGCAAAAAGTGAATAACTGCTAGATACCTTTTAACCTGGTGAGAGAACTCAGCATGCCAGGATGGAGTTGCAGCACCAGAGGCTTCCAGGTAGAGATGAAGGTGATGTTCTGGACACTGGTAAGCAGGATCAAAGATCTGGTGTTCCCCAGAGAATCTGGGCTCTTTAAAAAGTTAGAGCAGCCATCCAGGAATTCTTGGAGCCAAATTAAATGCTTGGTCAAAGTACACCTTTTAATGCAGATGCTTTGGTGGGATCTTTCCTGAGTAAAATGAATTCAGGGTGGTTCTGAAGCTGCTGGAGTGATTTCTGTGTATGCACTGTCCTTGCTGGGAAAACAAGGTGCAGATACAACCATTCAGTGTGAGATAAAGAAAAAGCCTAGGAGAGAGAAAAATGGCAAGTGGCAAAGCTGCAAATGATAAAAAGCTAGACTAAACCATATTCCTGAGAAGCACTGGATAGATTCTTTTTCACAAGCAAAACAACTCTATTTGGGAATAGGGACACAGTTCCAGTCTGTTATTATGTCCCCCATCTGTGATTTAATAGGTATTTTCAATCTTGTTTCTCTGATTGGGATGTAAATAAGCAGAAAGAATGGTATAAGGTTAGATAGCTTAGAGACCATCCTGTTCTGGTCCCTGCTATAGTCAGGATTTGGGCTAGGAGATGTCTGGAAGGATCCCATCCCATCCCATCCCATCCCATCCCATCCCATCCCATCCCATCCCATCCCATCCCATCCCATCCCATCCCATCCCATCCCATCCCATCCCATCCCATCCCATCCCATCCCATCCCATCCCATCCCATCCCATCCCATCCCATCCCATCCCATCCCATCCCATCCCATCCCATCCCATCCCATCCCATCCCATCCCATCCCATCCCATCCCATCCCATCCCATCCCATCCCATCCCATCCCATCCCATCCCATCCCATCCCATCCCATCCCATCCCATCCCATCCCATCCCATCCCATCCCATCCCATCCCATCCCATCCCATCCCATCCCATCCCATCCCATCCCATCCCATCCCATCCCATCCCATCCCATCCCATCCCATCCCATCCCATCCCATCCCATCCCATCCCATCCCATCCCATCCCATCCCATCCCATCCCATCCCATCCCATCCCATCCCATCCCATCCCATCCCATCCCATCCCATCCCATCCCATCCCATCCCATCCCATCCCATCCCATCCCATCCCATCCCATCCCATCCCATCCCATCCCATCCCATCCCATCCCATCCCATCCCATCCCATCCCATCCCATCCCATCCCATCCCATCCCATCCCATCCCATCCCATCCCATCCCATCCCATCCCATCCCCCATCCCATCCCATCCCATCCCATCCATCCCATCCCATCCCATCCCATCCCATCCCATCCCATCCCATCCCATCCCATCCCATCCCATCCCATCCCATCCCATCCCATCCCATCCATCCATCCCATCCCATCCCATCCCATCCCATCCCATCCCATCCCATCCCATCCCATCCCATCCCATCCCATCCCATCCCATCCCATCCCATCCCATCCCATCCCATCCCATCCCATCCCATCCCATCCCATCCCATCCCATCCCATCCCATCCCATCCCATCCCATCCCATCCCATCCCATCCCATCCCATCCCATCCCATCCCATCCCATCCCATCCCATCCCATCCCATCCCATCCCATCCCATCCCATCCCATCCCATCCCATCCCATCCCATCCCATCCCATCCATCCCATCCCATCCCATCCCATCCCATCCCATCCCATCCCATCCCATCCCATCCCATCCCATCCCATCCCATCCCATCCCATCCCATCCCATCCCATCCCATCCCATCCATCCCATCCCATCCCATCCCATCCCATCCCATCCCATCCCATCCCATCCCATCCCATCCCATCCCATCCCATCCCATCCCATCCCATCCCATCCCATCCCATCCCATCCCATCCCATCCCATCCCATCCCATCCCATCCCATCCCATCCCATCCCATCCCATCCCATCCCATCCCATCCCATCCCATCCCATCCCATCCCATCCCATCCATCCCATCCCATCCCATCCCATCCCATCCCATCCCATCCCATCCCATCCCATCCCATCCCATCCCATCCCATCCCATCCCATCCCATCCCATCCCATCCCATCCCATCCCATCCCATCCCATCCCATCCCATCCCATCCCATCCCATCCCATCCCATCCCATCCCATCCCATCCCATCCCATCCCATCCCATCCCATCCCATCCCATCCCATCCCATCCCATCCCATCCCATCCCATCCCATCCCATCCCATCCCATCCCATCCCATCCCATCCCATCCCATCCCATCCCATCCCATCCCATCCCATCCCATCCCATCCCATCCCATCCCATCCCATCCCATCCCATCCCATCCCATCCCATCCCATCCCATCCCATCCCATCCCATCCCATCCCATCCCATCCCATCCCATCCCATCCCATCCCATCCCATCCCATCCCATCCCATCCCATCCCATCCCATCCCATCCCATCCCATCCCATCCCATCCCATCCCATCCCATCCCATCCCATCCCATCCCATCCCATCCCATCCCATCCCATCCCATCCCATCCCATCCCATCCCATCCCATCCCATCCCATCCCATCCCATCCCATCCCATCCCATCCCATCCATCCCATCCCATCCCATCCCATCCCATCCCATCCCATCCCATCCCATCCCATCCCATCCCATCCCATCCCATCCCATCCCATCCCATCCCATCCCATCCCATCCCATCCCATCCCATCCCATCCCATCCCATCCCATCCCATCCCATCCCATCCCATCCCATCCCATCCCATCCCATCCCATCCCATCCCATCCCATCCCATCCCATCCCATCCCATCCATCCCATCCCATCCCATCCCATCCCATCCCATCCCATCCCATCCCATCCCATCCCATCCCATCCCATCCCATCCCATCCCATCCCATCCCATCCCATCCCATCCCATCCCATCCCATCCCATCCCATCCCATCCCATCCCATCCCATCCCATCCCATCCCATCCCATCCCATCCCATCCCATCCCATCCCATCCCATCCCATCCCATCCCATCCCATCCCATCCCATCCCATCCCATCCCATCCCATCCCATCCCATCCCATCCCATCCCATCCCATCCCATCCCATCCCATCCCATCCCATCCCATCCCATCCCATCCCATCCCATCCCATCCCATCCCATCCCATCCCATCCCATCCCATCCCATCCCATCCCATCCCATCCCATCCCATCCCATCCCATCCCATCCCATCCCATCCCATCCCATCCCATCCATCCCATCCCATCCCATCCCATCCCATCCCATCCCATCCCATCCCATCCCATCCCATCCCATCCCATCCCATCCCATCCCATCCCATCCCATCCCATCCCATCCCATCCCATCCCATCCCATCCCATCCCATCCCATCCCATCCCATCCCATCCCATCCCATCCCATCCCATCCCATCCCATCCCATCCCATCCCATCCCATCCCATCCCATCCCATCCCATCCCATCCCATCCCATCCCATCCCATCCCATCCCATCCCATCCCATCCCATCCCATCCCATCCCATCCCATCCCATCCCATCCCATCCCATCCCATCCCATCCCATCCCATCCCATCCCATCCCATCCCATCCCATCCCATCCCATCCCATCCCATCCCATCCCATCCCATCCCATCCCATCCCATCCCATCCCATCCCATCCCATCCCATCCCATCCCATCCCATCCCATCCCATCCCATCCCATCCCATCCCATCCCATCCCATCCCATCCCATCCCATCCCATCCCATCCCATCCCATCCCATCCCATCCCATCCCATCCCATCCCATCCCATCCCATCCCATCCCATCCCATCCCATCCATCCCATCCCATCCCATCCCATCCCATCCCATCCCATCCCATCCCATCCCATCCCATCCCATCCCATCCCATCCCATCCCATCCATCCCATCCCATCCCATCCCATCCCATCCCATCCCATCCCATCCCATCCCATCCCATCCCATCCCATCCCATCCCATCCCATCCCATCCCATCCCATCCCATCCCATCCCATCCCATCCCATCCCATCCCATCCCATCCCATCCCATCCCATCCCATCCCATCCCATCCCATCCCATCCCATCCCATCCCATCCCATCCCATCCCATCCCATCCCATCCCATCCCATCCCATCCCATCCCATCCCATCCCATCCCATCCCATCCCATCCCATCCCATCCCATCCCATCCCATCCCATCCCATCCCATCCCATCCCATCCCATCCCATCCCATCCCATCCCATCCCATCCCATCCCATCCCATCCCATCCCATCCCATCCCATCCCATCCCATCCCATCCCATCCCATCCCATCCCATCCCATCCCATCCCATCCCATCCCATCCCATCCCATCCCATCCCATCCCATCCCATCCCATCCCATCCCATCCCATCCCATCCCATCCCATCCCATCCCATCCCATCCCATCCCATCCCATCCCATCCCATCCCATCCCATCCCATCCCATCCCATCCCATCCCATCCCATCCCATCCCATCCCATCCCATCCCATCCCATCCCATCCCATCCCATCCCATCCCATCCCATCCCATCCCATCCCATCCCATCCCATCCCATCCCATCCCATCCCATCCCATCCCATCCCATCCCATCCCATCCCATCCCATCCCATCCCATCCCATCCCATCCCATCCCATCCCATCCCATCCCATCCCATCCCATCCCATCCCATCCCATCCCATCCCATCCCATCCCATCCCATCCCATCCCATCCCATCCCATCCCATCCCATCCCATCCCATCCCATCCCATCCCATCCCATCCCATCCCATCCCATCCCATCCCATCCCATCCCATCCCATCCCATCCCATCCCATCCCATCCCATCCCATCCCATCCCATCCCATCCCATCCCATCCCATCCCATCCCATCCCATCCCATCCCATCCCATCCCATCCCATCCCATCCCATCCCATCCCATCCCATCCCATCCCATCCCATCCCATCCCATCCCATCCCATCCCATCCCATCCCATCCCATCCCATCCCATCCCATCCCATCCCATCCCATCCCATCCCATCCCATCCCATCCCATCCCATCCCATCCCATCCCATCCCATCCCATCCCATCCCATCCCATCCCATCCCATCCCATCCCATCCCATCCCATCCCATCCCATCCCATCCCATCCCATCCCATCCCATCCCATCCCATCCCATCCCATCCCATCCCATCCCATCCCATCCCATCCCATCCCATCCCATCCCATCCCATCCCATCCCATCCCATCCCATCCCATCCCATCCCATCCCATCCCATCCCATCCCATCCCATCCCATCCCATCCCATCCCATCCCATCCCATCCCATCCCATCCCATCCCATCCCATCCCATCCCATCCCATCCCATCCCATCCCATCCCATCCCATCCCATCCCATCCCATCCCATCCCATCCCATCCCATCCCATCCCATCCCATCCCATCCCATCCCATCCCATCCCATCCCATCCCATCCCATCCCATCCCATCCCATCCCATCCCATCCCATCCCATCCCATCCCATCCCATCCCATCCCATCCCATCCCATCCCATCCCATCCCATCCCATCCCATCCCATCCCATCCCATCCCATCCCATCCCATCCCATCCCATCCCATCCCATCCCATCCCATCCCATCCCATCCCTTCCCTTCCCTTCCCTTCCCTTCCCTTCTACCTGCTCAGTACCTGTGTCCCTGGCTCTGAGAAGGTGAGTTGTGCAGAGTGGAATTTTTCCATACACTCCTCCTCTGTGGAATAGTTCTCAGCAGGGATTGGACACTTCACAAGAAGGAGACAAATCCCAGCAGTGTGGTGGTCTCATGGCACAGCTTTGGAGCTTCTAAGTAACTGCTGAGAATCCTGGGGGGCTGCTTGGGGATAAAAAAAAAAGTGTTAAAAGGACTTCATTCTTCTTTCATCTGTCCTCCTTTACGGGGAGTAGGTTTTTATCCTACCCCTTTGCCTCTGGAAACAGGGCCTGAGTTTGTTCTTTTTCTTCACTGAGTTGGTGATTAAAAAAGGGCAGGTTACTTTCAACAGTTCATGCTGGATTTATCTGGCTGGAAGGATGCTCAGCAGATGCACCTCAGAGCCCTCCCGCTTCTTAGTACATCTTTTGGATCAGCTTTCTGCTCTCACAGTGAGCAGAGTAATTCTTGGCTACTCTGTAAGAAATAGAGACTGTGGAGCAAAGGAGCAGACACAGATGCTTTGGGCTCCTAACTTCTCCTTAGGTCCTGGAACAGTGATGCCAGGAGCTGCCATAGGGCAGTTTTATCAGAAATGTGAAAATCGGATTTCTACTGCAGAGATTCCTCTTTGGGTAAATTTTACCCAGCCCCGGCCGCTCTCGGCCACGGCGCTTTCCCCTGGGCGCAGTTCTGGGCACGACCCAAAAAGAGCCAGGGCCAGTTTTGGGTTTTTTATGAAAAAGAAAAAAGGAAAAATCCTAACTTCCAACACTCCGTCTTCCCTGTCGGCTCCTTCAGGCAGGACAACTGCAGAATTTCTGCAGAAACAGTCCCTGAAGCGAAGCGCCAATCCCTATCAACTACCGACTCAAAAGAAACATAAAACACCATTTTTCCCAGTTCAGAAGAACTCCAGAGACACAAGAAGGAGCTGCTCCAGCATCCCTCCCTCTCTATGTCACAAATAGTTCCAGGGAAACCCTTGGGGACACATGTTCAAGTTTTTGTGAGTGCTAGGGAATTACACTGATGTAAGAATAAATGAGAACAAAGGAAATACATTTACTTTGAAATTCTGTAAAATAAAATTACTTTCCCTTAAGTTCACACATTTAGTTTAGTCATTAAAACTTTCTAAAAGAACCACTAGGTTTTATTTTATGTATCAAAGAGTAAGCAACTAACATTTTTTATTTCCTCTGAGACTTGCAAGAAACTGATAAACATTTACATTTACTGTAAAAAGTTAAGTTTCTGAGTCAACAGTGTATTATATATTTATCTTAATTGGGCTGATTTTAGCCTCCTTAAATTCTGCCTAATTTTTTAACTTGGACTTTTATTTGTTGCAGAGTTTCTCATAAAAATCTGCAAACGAATTACAAACTGTGGTTAATGAGCTATGCATAAACCTTCTCTTTTTTCTTTATCATTCATACCATCTGCTTTGGCTGTTTTATTATCAGCCTGTAAGCCAGTAATCTATCTACTTTATTTCCTATCTTACTCAGAAAAAAATGAAGAAATCCACTAGAGTTTTCAAACTCCCTGTTTTCTCAGAGTTTTCTTTGAGTGATGCCTTATTGTCCAATCTGCCTCATGCTCTTGTTTTCTCCACTGCAAAACTGAGACTTCCAGTTCTATTTAAAGAGCCCCCTGGATTTCCAACATACCCCAGGGCAGGACAGCAATTCCAAGATCAAATCAATGTATTTTACCCTTATTCACCATTGCTAATAACCAAAAATACTTCTTTCCCTCTCCACCTTTCCTATTGCAATCTTTATTGTCTACAGATTTGACATGAAATACAACTATGGATTTGTGGGAAAACTGAAAACTGGAGTATTTATGTCTTATCTCTTCATGTAGAATTATTTTAGCACAGCCTTTTCTCTGTGCACTACAGTTTAACAAGTTCTTTCATAGAGACGTTCCTTTCCTTCTATGTAGGGCTAGCAAAATTCTGTATGTCTGGATTTTGACATGTTCCATCATGGAAGTATCACTGGGATGTTAATCTAATTAAGTTCCCTCATTTTGTCTAAAAAGATCATTAAAAACTTGAATTATCCTCTTCTGAGCTAGGCCAGTACTGCATACAAGTAGGACAAGAATAAGAAACAGGACCAAGTTGTTTAAAAATCAATGAAAAACCCCTTAAATTCAGTGCTCTGTGGAATACAACCATCACTAAGCAGGTTAAGGAAAAGTTTCATCATGGTCTCTCCTTTCAAATTTAGCCATTATTTTCAGAACTGACAGTTGGGTAGCATTTGTTCTTTATAATGGAATGACTGACTTGAGGAAAAGTTGGAAAAGCCAGCAGCAAGAACAAGGCTTTATTTAATGAGGGTGAATTTGTGAGAAATGATCCCAAAGTGAGCAACCATTAACCACTAAGCTGAAAAATGGCTTTTGAATCCTCTGCAGATTTCCTAGCAGAGCTGCTGTTCTTGTGCTAAGCTCTACAGAGACTTTAATCCATTTTGCACCCGAAAAGGGGCATGGGAGTGAAATTATTACAGTTTTAAATGCAAGCTCAGGGGAACCTAGCCTGGTGCTGAAAACTGATACTGAACTGAGGTAAAAAAAGAAAATAAAAAAGATTGCATAGAGATTCTGAGGTGTCATGACTGTCTTGGGCAAGCCGTGTACAAAAGGAACCTGGCAGGTTCATGTTCATTTATGAGTTCATGTATTTCTTAGCCTTCACCAGCTGTGTTCTCTCTCTTCCTTGTGTTCTCACATACATTATAGCACTTCAGCAATAACCAGGACACCAGCAAAGCTGGCTGTTCCCCATGTTTTCCAATTTACTATTTGTTTTATAAACCAAAACAAGCCTAACTGAACAATTTGTACTTTTTACTTTATTAATAGTAAATTTCTGTGATAAGAAGAACCTCATCTCCCCAGGTATAGAAACTTGCCAAAAAAGAGAGAAGAATGCAGGTCCCTGCTCTAAACTGCTTTGAAGTCCACAGAAAGACCATGGAAACATTCATCTCTCCTAACTGCAATAATTTAAAACTTGTCTGCTCTAAGTTGGTTGCAGGGACCTCCACAATCCAAAACAATTCTGTCTTCAAGTATGATTCATCACTCTGTGCACACACCAATCTCTCCCTGTCGATTATAAAGAGGACCCAGATGGGCAGTTTAGGTCAGGGAGCCAACTTTTAACACCACTGTGGTTAAATGAGATTTGTTACTACTGACTGGGATGGAAAAGAAAGTCAAGCCAGGCAGGAGTCTGTGGCCAAGAAGGGCTGTGATTTCTGCATCTCCAGTCTCACCTGTCAGTAACTAAAGACTGTCACTCTTTGTCACAGACAAGCTTTCACTTTATGGAGCCCTAAAGCAGCATGTCAGCCCAGGGAAGAACAAACACCAAGCATGTCAATTAATTTTTAGGAAGGCCAATTAATACACAGGTTGACTCTATTTCTTCTTCTAGAGCCATTGGCATCTCTTCTAATTAATCTCCATTTGTACCATTTGGAGTGAAACGCAGTTTGTAAAAAAGGCATTAGAGCACCAGGCAGGTGTTGTGATACTTGATCAGGTCATACACCCAAACTCACACAGCAAAGGCTCTTACTGCAACTGCTTTGCTGCTCAGTGCAATACCAAGGTATCCTTCTCATGCCCAGTAAATTATAATTTAGTAGTAAGAGTGTCATGCTTAGGGCTAATTAGCCCTGACTGGTCTTAATAATTTGCTGTGGGCCAGAAGACAAAAAGGCCCTTTTCCAGAAGAATGCAGGTTGCTGTAATTCCTGTTACAGTACTTGGGTTCACAAAAAGGCAGGAAACCAGGAAGCAGAGTTGCTTTTCATTTTCCACACTCCATGTCCACAAAAACACTTAAGGGATAACAGCAAAGGGCAACTCTTAAGATATCAGCAGCCATTAGATACCACCCATGTCTTTACTAGGCTTCAGTTCAAGGGAGGCATTGAGCTCTGATTAAGCATGGAGCACACCCTTGAAGCTATTTCCAGAATCTACAGCTGATACACTTGTCTGTCCTTATCTCTCTCTAGTCCAGTTTCTGAGGTCTGAAGTACACTAAACCCAGGCAGGAATAAAGCTGTCACTCCTGTGATCTCACTTGACACAGGTTTTCCTCCGCTCGCTGTTCCAGGCTGCAGTTCTGCACTGCTTTTCCCACTAGGCCACTTAACTTGCTTCCATCCAGCTCAGCTAAAAGCACAACTGCTTAAATGCAGAAAACTTTAAAAGAAGAATTGGAAGCAGTTCAGAAGCAATCTTTCTCCCATAAAATTTCTGTTAGCAACTGAGAGTTTAAAAAAGTTCTCTCTTGTCTAGAGAGATAAATACACACACATATATATACACATACACCTATATCCATACGTATTTATAAACATGTATCTATCTATCTATATATGCACACTACATATATACATAATTACAGCACATCTAGATTACCATTTCAGTTCATACAGAATTGGGGTTTGAGGAGAATCCCCTCAGTCCCTCCTCACCACCCTTAGATCAGCCGAGGGAGAGGTCTCAGAACACACAAACAGACATTTTGGAGAAACTGAAACCAGGTGTGCTTCATCTGCTGCTGTTGCCAATTCACTTCAAGAGCCCAGAGCAGTGGTAGACAAAAATAACCAGTCCAAAACAGACCTAACCCTGTGGCACCCTCCCACATGCCAGGATGGACACAGTCAGTCCTATCTGTGTTCCTGGCATGGGAGTCCTTCTCCTCCCAAGTTCTTGCCACCTTTGAAAGGAAGGAGGCCATTCAAATGCTGTCCTCTTTCCCCTGGACAAAGGTGATACATCATCTTCTCCTCTGTACTACTTTACAGGCTATGAAACATTAGCCTTTATTATTTTCCTCACCAGGAACACACTTCTGCAGGGCTTCTGGGGAAGAAATGAGGCTGTCTTCCCCTGACTAAAATAATTAATAAGCGGACCTCTACAACTGTCAGCCAGCCCAGCTACAACCAGGAAACACCAAGGACTAAGACCCCAATTTCATAGTGTCAGCTGTGTATATTGGTGTCCACTCATCCAAAGGAGTGACTGATTCTCAAAAATAATTTCTCCAAGCTGAGTAAGAACTTGGCAAGGTCTAAAATGACAGAACTAATAAAATTCATAATGTTAAACATACTGCTTTTAATATTAACCCCCCCTTAAGATAAAAAAAAATTTCCCAAACCAACAGAAATTTTTAATGCATTAGAAGCTAATCTTTAACCTCTCCAGCCTTGATTCACATAGTCATAATCGTGTTACATAAAATGCCCTTTGATTCAATTGCTGTACGATCCATTACTGTAATGGAAAAAGTAATTAGTATTTTTAATTAATGAGAGGCTTGAAAATGCACAAACAGAAGCATGAACTTCTGTTTTTCTTGAGCTAATAATAATAATTGTATAAAAATAATTGTATAAAAATATCACATCAAACTACAGATCTAGTTCTCACGACTCTGCTAAAAATTATGCTTTGAAGTACCAAACAGAAATATTTGCTTATGAAGAAACAATCATCCAAATGCCTATCCAAAACTAAAGGCCTATCACCTACTCACTAAGGATAAACAAAAACTGTGGCATACAATAAGAGCTCAGCACAGCTAATGAGAAGAACAGCGTTTTGTGGCAGTGTTCCTGATGCCTTGTGAAGGTTGACCTAGAGCAGAGGCCAGAGGGACTTAAAGAATAAAATAGGGATTTATTAAAAAGATCTCCTCAATGGACCCACCTTGGGCAGCACAAGAGCCCAGCCAGGGCTGCACCCACGATGATCCAAAATGGTCACAAAATGCACATCTGCTCACAGGGGCTCTCACTTTGATCAGTTCTGCTCCATTTGCATATTGGAGTTCATTGTTCAATTCCAGCTTTAGCCCAGGCAGTCCCATCCTGCTTGTTTTTCTCTCTTCAGTACACTTTATGCTCTTGAGTCTGAAATTTGGATCATTTGTGCTTGGTGCCCAGCTAGAGAAGGAATTGTTTTGTCTCCCTTATCTGTGAAGAGTTCACCATCCCCTAAAATGATGCTCAGAATTACACACTGAAGCAGCACAGAATCTGAAAAATACAAAAGCTGAAGCCTGAGGCATCATTGCTGTAGCCTGTGCCTGGCAGCAGAGCATGGGTGGCACATCAGGTCCCTGGAGGAGCTTTCTGATCACCAGCTACAAGAGAACTGCACATTACCAGTTCTTGCATGAATATTCAGACACAGAGAAGAACAACTCATAAAATGGTTCATTAGAATGACAGTTTTTTTCAGTTTAACTGAATTGTGAACATTTGTCCCCCTGCTCCAACTGTGTTTCAGTCTGATGCTACTGTAACACATTTATTTCTTGCAAGGAGATGACT
The DNA here is from genome assembly GCF_048771995.1 of Taeniopygia guttata. Classification (NCBI taxonomy): domain Eukaryota; kingdom Metazoa; phylum Chordata; class Aves; order Passeriformes; family Estrildidae; genus Taeniopygia; species Taeniopygia guttata. The sequence goes on along the minus strand of NC_133031.1, from coordinate 6,686,217 downwards.
ACCATGGCAATGCACTGCATGTTCTGCTTCTCCAGAACCCAAAGCAGGATTTTTTCTCAAACCAAGGTTACCTTTGGGCTAAAATGCCCCTTCTGAGTGTCCCAGCTTTTTTTTATCACAGAATCTCAATGCAACATATATTAATTCTTGAAACAATCTCTCCTGATAGAGACCCTGGAATTTCTCTGGGGAATTACTAAACCAAAGTAGCTTCAAACCACCTAGAAGGCTTTATAATATTTTCAGAAAGTATTTATGATTAAACCAAAGATTTAAAAATGCAAATTCTTGAGGAAAATAATTCTGTGCAGTGCACAAGGTTGAAAATAATTTTGTGAACCATGGCAGCTTATTTTTACAGATTCTCCCATGTGAGATCTAGTACTCCCCAGTGCAAGCCACTAAGTTCCACGCCATGATTTTACTTTAAAATGCACAATTTATCTGTTCAAAATGAGTTGAGCAATTCAACTGGAAAACTGAAAAAGCTAATATAGACATTCACTGAGCCAAGTTAAGGCAAACACTGCTGCCATCACAGAGTGACCTATCCCTCTAGAAACCAACAGTGTTTCCATCATTTTAAGAGAAAGGACATCAGGAAGTTTTGTGTAAAGAATATTCACTCTAGCACTCTCTTAAATTCAAGAAGGAATTGAAAGGATCAAAAAAATCAGAAAACAAAAATAAAATAAAAATTCCATAGCTATAGTATGAATGTTCAGTACTGACAGTTGGTGATAGTAATTTTAGAATTTAAATTAGAAGCTAAACATTTATCATCAATAAAATACTTACAGATTTTAATTGAAATAGTAATAGTGCGGAAAAAATCAACAAAGAGAGGACTATGGGTTAATTAGTTATTTAAAACAAGAAATAGGAGTTCACACTTGTACTTGCATTCTCTAGATTCTTTTATATATCACAATACATGGTGTATCACAGCTCTGGGTCTCCTATGACTTAACACTTTAAAATTGATTCTGGCAAGTCTGACAACAAATTGAATGTCACTAATTAAACTTGATAACACAAGGGTATGGGTTCCTTCAACACACCACTAGAACTCAGCTGCCACAGCAAAAAGAAGACTTGAAAATAAGGTTTTGCTTCAGCAGGGGTATGAATCAGGCCTATGAAGCAGCTACACTGTGAGAAAGATGTTAGACTTTATGCCATCAGTGACAGCAATCGTGTGCAGTCTTTGCTTCAAACAAAGCCAGCCCACCCCTGTCCTTATTCTCCAGTAATATAGCTGGCCTCTGCCTCACCGTGCAAAGAAAAAAAAGGGGAAAGTGGACAAGATAATTAGAGATTCTAAGAACTTTTTCAATTAATCTTGAAAGTTAAGACTTTGAAAACAGGACATCAAGTGCTTGCAGCGCTCCAGAGGACATAAACAGACCTCCCACACAAGAACAGAAAAAGGAACAGCAACTGAATCCACAGAAACTGGGCTCAAACACCCTTAGATGTCAAAGTGATCCTTGCTCAAGGGAATGTCCCTCTCACTAAAGGCAGTCATGAATCCAGGGCTGAAAAATTAATGTCAAACCAAACTCTAACTGCAGCACCAACTCTGTCTAAACACTGGGCTAGTCACAAAACAAGACAAACATCAAAACCTGCAATAAATTCTGCAATTAATCTGCTGCCTGTAGTGATTGCTCTGTGTTTTATCTTTAGAGACACCAAGTGACCACTGAGCAAGAACTCCTAATTTAGTCTTTTGTAATCACTGAGGGATGGATGGATGGATGGAGGGAGGGATGGATGTGTCCCACACATAGGTCTGCCTCACCTGGATATCCTGTTGCAGCTTCCCAGCTGGAACTGTGTGCTTTTCGAAAAGAAGTTCCTGAAGAACCATCTCAGAGCAGCATTTTTCAGCCTCTATAAAGAGCACTGGAGCATTTATTTGGAATATACACAGCCCAAAATCCTCACGATCTTACAAAAGAAAGTCTGGCGACAAAGAAAGCCTTCAGCAACCTCGAATCTTCTACATGAAACTGGAGAGGAGCTCTGGAGAGGACAGACAAAGGAGGGCACCACTGCACACTCATTCCCTGGACCAGCTGCATCGGAACCAATGGTTCCAAGCTCTGATTTCTGGTATTGCTTCGAGAGAATCCAACTGGAGCAAAATGGACAACTTGGAGCACACTCTGAAAACAACAGTCAAACATCCCTATGTCCTGAGGACATCCCATAACCTATTCCATTGTGTAATTCACACCATTCCCATGACTCCATAAATAATGGACTAAATGCAGAATGCACTTGACAAAAATGTTATTTTTCATCTAAGCAGTTCTAGTTCAGTGGAACATTTATTTTGTTTATCTATGTGAAATACTGAAAATGGACTGTCTATTTCAACTTAATTGCAGCTGCAGTCATCAGGAGGCTTTCTTATATATCTGAAGTAGATGCTCCCAACATCACATTTTCATAAAATATTGCAATGTGTGAAAAACTGAACTGAGCTCTCACTTGTTTTTTTAAGAGTTAACTTAGACATTACCTGAACCACCTCCCCACTGCTCTGTTTAATGAGAATACTTTGTTTCAATATTACTTTAAAGCATGTTTAATCTGATATGTCTCCAATTTGCTAACTACAAAATGTGATTATTCCATAAAATGACATTGTCTATTAAAAATGAAAGAAATACGATTTAATTTGAATTGTATTACTAATTTACATCTACATATAGCTTATTAACTGCTGCTGGCCTCTCAGTTGGGTAGGCAAAATAGGAAATGTTTCAATTTATGTGATAATTAGAGTAAGACCAGGGGTTCTTTCCATATTTAAAGTGCATTTCTTCTCTGGAGAGTGACTTTTGAGACATTAGTCGGGTAGATTCCATATTTCTCAAACATTGAGAAGTTCTCTGGGTTACAAGTGAAAGTGCTTTTTCTCATTTTGATCCTATAACATCCATCAAAATCCAACTGGGTTTGTTACTTGTCATATTACTCAAACGCCAATGTAGGCAAGTATTACATTATTTTTTAGGGGAAAAAAATATGTCTCTGGTTAGATATTGGGGTCATTTTAAGCCTGTGACTTAAAGGAATTAAGTGACTTCTGAGTGATTTAAAAAGGAATTATCACACTCAGTCAAGAAAATAGAGTGTGTCCTTCACCAAAATGCTAGTTTTTCATGCTTGGTTTAGATTAGTTTGCTCCATCCTGGAGAAAGTTTTTGATTTGTAATTGAAATTTTTACTCAGGTTCTCCATGAGAAATAATTTACAAGGAGATTCAAAAATTCATGGTTATTGAGACAGCTAATTTGAGAAAGTATGAACATAATAATAAAATAAAGGTTACTTTTGCTGGATCAGTAGGGATTTATTCCATATCTGACCTTTCATCTTTGTATTTAAGAATGCAAGAAAACTGCCCTCATTACTACGGTAGAACTCCTGTTCAGGCTTTCAGTGACACCTGGAAAAATGCAGCATAAGGCAGCCCCTCTCCTCCTCCCCAACATCCCACAGCAGGACACGGGGGGCTCACACAGCTTGTGCTGCTGGACCCCTCACACTGCTCTGGAATCAAATGTTCCAAGTGTTCTGGAGTACAACTACATGAAACCACAGGGAGAGTTTCTAATGGAGAAGCAGTTCTCATTATTTCAGGAGGTTCCTAACATGCCAATGAATAGGGAAGTTCCTTGTCCATTTTGTCAGGATGCCACAGCCAGCTACTAAATACCTACTGGTTCATGCCCAAATAATGTTCTTGGAAATGGAATGTACATCTTCCTGTAATTTTCTGATGCTTATTCCAGTTTACTGGATCGTTAACATCATACAAAGCCCAGCTGCTCTCAGGCAGTGAGGGTCAGTGCTCCAAGCAGGCCATGGTCTCATTTTGTGCCTGCCAGTCCCCTTCTCTGACATCATACAACCCTCTGTCTCCCACACAGCCGATTTAATTCCACAGCTCTGATACAGAATCTGTCTTTCATGATTTGTGGGACAATTCCAAGGTATTTTCTGCTCCCTCTAGCAGAACACCCAACCAGAAACACTCTCACAAGACAAGACTCTGTGACAGAAATTTTAACTCCTGCCCTTGGTCATTTCTACAGACACTACAAGTACTGGGATGACTTCATCAGCTCTTCTGTTGATGTGGATTTTGTGGAAGAGCTCTGGATTTGATTGACTTTAGCAAGATGATTATCCAGTCAGAAACTCCTGCACAGAAACCATGTCCCAGTTGCTGCCCAGTCAGTGGCAAACAGAAGCATGCATCTGGCCTGGTAAGTTTGTCAAAGAATCTTTTTAATAATTAAGTAGTTAACTCTCCAGAGCCCAAAATATCAAAATCTTTCTAAAGCCTGTTTAAAAAAGATAGTGCAATTATCATCTGCAATCACACCTGGAAATACACAGAGGTATGGATCCCAGTTAAAAGTCACTTCTGACAGCCACATTTTCTGCACTGTCACAGAATCCTAGAATGGTTTGGGTTGGAAGGGACCTTTAAGCCCATCCAGTGCCACGGGCAGGGACACCTTCCACTACCCCAGGATGCTCCAAGCCCCATCCAGCCTGGTCTTGGACACTTCCAGGGATCCAGGGGCAGCCACAACTTCTCTGGACATCCTGTACTAGGGCCTCACCCTCACAGGGAACAATTCCTTCTGCATAGCTAATCTAAGCCTGCCTTCCTTCTTCTTAGGGCCATTCGCCCTTGGAAATAACTTCTCCTGGGAAATACCTCCCCCTACAAACCTGTGATATGTAATCTCTGCATTTAGACAGAAAAAAAAATATCCATGCCACTTTTGGAGGATGCATCTAAAACCCTGTACAAGAAAATGATGAAAATAGTACCACAGTCCAAATTTTGTCCCTCCCTCTGTTTACAACATTTTCTTGAATAGGAATATTCCTTTAATCTTAAAAATATTTATAGTATTTGAATAAGTTGGACATTTCACTTTCCTTTGTTATGCCTCTGCTTGAATTTATTTCTATTTTCTTTAGTTTCTTTTAACATCTTTTTCCTGTTGTTTCTTGTCTACAGTGATAATTTCCTTCAAAAGCGCATGATACCCAACACATCCTTTTAGTGTATAGAGAAAGGAACTCCATTCCCTGAAAATTTCAGCCTTAATTTTCCATTATGTAATTTCCTTTTGCATTTAGCTCACATATATGGCCAGTATTAATAATTTCCTCAGGAGACAACCTAAGCTGACAGTAAATGCATTCATCTCAACATGATTCTTGATCCATGAGAGTGTAACAGAGCCTTGGCAACTACTGCTACCTCCACATGTAAGGTTCAAATACACTTTCTTTACTGTGGACTTGTACAGCACTAGCCTGAAGTCCTGGAACAGTTAGCAACATACAAGGAGGCTCCCAAAATCAATAAAATAACCTGACACGTCTGCTCAAGCAAATAAAAAACCATCACCATCACTGTGTATATCTTTTAAACATTTATTTCCTCCATAGCTCAGGGCAGTAGCACAGTAAACATAGCACAGCTTCAGCAACATGTCAAAAAACATTGTTAAAGACCCAGCACTGAGATCTGTCAGGGCTTTTAGCACTATAAGAGAAAGGCCATTTCACAGTTTTTGGTTGAACAGCAGAAAACAAAAGAAAAGAAAACAAAAAATCAAAAATACCAAGCAACCAACCAAAAAACCCCAAATGCACTACCCGCAGGTGCTGTTACAGGAGTGCCAAAGCTGAATCATGACAGGAAATCCTAAAAACATCCCTGAAAAAGAGATCAGTAACTCCATTTCTGACCAGAATAGATACAGAATCTCCAATTCTGTATTTGGAAAATGTCAGGAACTGCAGAAGAAACACAGCAACACTAAACCAAAATTAGCTAAACTGGCATTCAAACAAAACCCCTGGGACCTGGCCACGTGCACAACACAAACCATGTGTGAGTATATGATGATACATCACCACAGGCTGAAACTGATGTTATGAATCCCAACTGCCCTTGATGTCACCCTTTAATCCTGCTGTTCTATCACTTCTCATCTTGCATCAATGTACCTTCAGTCTTGGGATCACAGTTTAACAGCAGATAAAGGCCTCATCTCTTCACTACTGACATATCAGACAGACTGTTAAACAGCAGCTGACTCTGAGCATTCCCAAAGAAATCACATCCTGTTCTTAAAGGGATTACCTTTCTTACCTCAGTTTGAATTTCAACCAAAAAAAAACCAACTCAATTAAAATAGTTTCTGCCATTTCTGATTAATTTGCTATGACAAATCATTTGCATACACCACAGCTCCCTTTTTTGTTTTCCTTACCAGAAACTACTAAACCAGAGACAACTTCAGAGAAAAATAATGGGACTTAGAAGCTAAAAACCCCTTAACCAAACAGGTCTTGTTCCAGCCCAAGTTAGTTGGAAATGCTATGGTTTAATCAACAATGTTGTGCACACATTGCTCTCCTTCGGTACAGGACTGTCGCACCTCCCACCAAGGAATCCACTTTGCTCAAGAACCCTTCAAGGATGTCTGTTATTATTAGACCAGATAAGACCAGTAACTCCAGACTTGATTTTGTTTGCTCTCTGACATTTTGTTGAAGCTGTATTTTTATTTTGGAGGATGGCACTCAGAAGATATATTTCCCAGGGTAAATTATAAAAAAATATGACATTCTGTAGAAAGATTTTTTTTCTTACATGTTTTTATATCTTCTAGCAGAATCTGCCCCCCCCTTCTGACCTGATTTTGAAAGCACTGGTACCATGAGAATATTCTTTTTTTAAAAAAAAATCAAACAAGGAAGGAAATGTGAATGTATTTCCTTGAGTGGTTCTGTGAGTCTTTTCCAGTGCTGAACTCAGACTTTCAAATATTGTGGTTTAACAATCACCACCATGAAATCATGAGTTTGCAAAGACATGGAGAAGCCAAAATTTGGTAGAGCTTTTCTTAGGATAATCTAGAGACTTAAATGTAGGCTTAAAATTGGAAAGGTATTCCTGTAAATGAAATTTTTCACTTTGGCCATGTTTTTGTTTTCTCAATTTGCTTTCTTTTGCTATTACAGCTAGTTAATTCTCTTTCTCATCCTGCAAAAAGCAGTTTGTTGCTGAATAACAGCTGTTTTCTGCATGGAACTGAAGCAGCCCAATCTAAAGTATATTAACTCCCATTGCTACCCCTTTACAGTGCATGCATCACCTAAACAGAGATTCTATAATAAGAAAAATATGTATTGATTTACAGTTGAATGGGCTTCCTTGCTTGCTTTAAAGAAACAGTAATGCTTTTCCTTCCCACTGCCTACCTTCTAAAGCTTATGCTTCTCAAACTACATATAGTCCAAGCAAATTCAAGAGAGATTAATACAAATCAGAGATTTAAAAGTAAAGCTGAAAATTATTAAAACTCCCCACTTACAGCAGAATTTTTTACTAAAGATTTCATGATTCTGAAAGAATTTTAACTTGAGTATCAGATATATGAGGGAAGATAAGTCTGGAGCTTTTTTTCAAGGAGAAATGGAAATATTAAGGAAGAAAGTTCTATACAGCTAGAGAGAATAAGAGCTGAAGGCAAATAAATGATGAAATAAGATGAGTTTATTACAAAAATAGTTGGTGGGGCAACCAAAGCAGATGTAACAGGCAGCAAAAATCTGTGCACTGCATAGACATTTTATGCCAGTTTAGTCTGATTTTAATGTGGATGGAATGTGAACACAAGAACTGTCACAAGGGAGATGTCTCAACATGGAATCTCACCGGTTCCAATGTTAATTGGGTTTTACTTAGGAACCTCCAGCAAGGCTTTGGAACAGACACCCAGCAGAACAATGCTGCTGCAGACTAAGCTGGCTCTTCACAAAGAGAAATGTAGAGGCCTAGCTGAAGAGACAGAACCAAGAAGAAGAAACCCAAACAGAAAAATGAACAATATGGATATCTTTCTTGGCAGGCATAAGGACTGACACCCAGCACATCCCCAGTGCACAGAGCCCTTCCCAAAATCCAGCCAGAGGCCCCCACTGAGGAATAGGAGGCACTTCACACAAGCACAGCTCATTGTCCACCTCTGTGCATCCACAGGGGGCCAAACCAGGCTGGTCCCTGAGCAGAGAGCACGGAGGAGCACAATGCCAGCAGATCCTGCTCCTGTGGCAAGGGCAGGACTTGGGGCTGGCCTTGCCCACCAGGTCTGTGCTGCTCCTGTGTTACAGTGCTCTCAGGCTATGCTTTCCCAATTTCCAGGGACCCCTGTGACTGGGATCAGATAAGCCTGGTCCCTTCCTTCCTGCTCTGACAGGGTTGGCAGAGAGCCAGGGAGCCCTCCCTGTCCAGAGCCTGGATGAGCCCATGACCCTTCCTGTTTGTCCTCTTTCTCCCCCGATCTCATGGAATAAAGAAGCTGGAAAACCACATCAGGGATAGAGCCCCTTTTGTATCTTTGCTCATCTCCTGATGTGCCTTCCCTCAAGGCCCCGTATGTCTGGGCTGGCCTGGTAATTTGGGGGCTGAGAGGGGTAGGAGCATCACTCCTGGACACTCAGTGTGACAGCAGGGACAGCTCCTCCTGGCACCAAGTGCCAGCTTGCTTATCAACTCTCTGCCAGGAGTCATTTCCATTCTTATCCCAGTTCTCCTCACTGCTCTCAGCCCTTTTCTGATCGTTATTGCAACTGCCACTTTTTAAACCCCACAATTTAAAGCATTTTATTACACAATAATCATAACTCTCTTTTATGCCATCATTTTTCCATTGGTTGAGCAGTTGAAGGGAAAAATTATCTAAAAATGAATTACTAAAGATCATTCTACACCATGCTTTAATGGTTTAGTGCTGAAATGGAAATTTTCACAGCTTCTGAATTATATACAGAAAACTTTATTTGATCAAACAAAAATATCATTCCTTATAATTGGTATAATGTACTCTATAAATTGTGCAGTCAATTACAAGATGCTGCAGCAACAGCGTGACCAGTTAACGACTCACAGAGCAGGTGCCAAAGCCAGTATGAACCCACTCAGTAACTCACACTTGTTTATTCCAAGGAGCACCAGCTCAGCACTGTGTGGATTTGGAGTGACAGGCTCTGCACATGCAGCTTCTGAGGGAGGGGAGTTTGAGTGACACTTCAAGGGCTACTTTTACAGAAAACAACAAGAACTCCCCATTTCTGTGTGTCAGCTTGGCACTCTGCCATGCCTGAATATTGCTTCTGAAATCAAGGATACACCAAAGAGCATGGTAGGGGTTTTATGAAGGAAGAACATCAAAACCAAGACCCGTTCCATTTAAAAAAAAAGAAAAAAAAGAATGCTGTGGCTGGCCAGTTATAAGGAATGTCTGTTCACACTCAAGAAAACAGAAATACTGAAATAAATACTGAGTAATAGTTTCCACTCCCCCCACCCCTTATTTTTTTAGGAACAAAATATTTTTCAGCTGACTTGGCTCACACTTGAGATTGCAAAGAATTTACCATTTTGAAAAGCCTTAAATTCCACTTGTCCCCTATGTTTTGCTGGGGAACATGGAGAAAATTTTTTACAAGAAAATGCAAACTTAAAAATACAGCAGAAACCTGCAAAATTTTAAAAAAGGTGTGAAAAGGGCCATAAGTAAAAATATTTCAACATAAGCTCCAAAGTCCTATCAGATAAATTAATAACCCTGAAAAAAATTACACTTTTATCTTGCCTAGTCCTTCTTTCCTGAATAAGTAATGAAAAATTAAATAAAAGAGATTTTGGAACCAGCACTACTAGTCAGCTTCCAGTCATCCCTTTTCTCTTCCCTGGTCACTTTTTTCCTATTTAGATTTGATTATGTGACAAAGAGCTGGTAATTGGAACAATGAAGTTACCTAGGAACTACTTAGGAAATAAAAAAGCATAAACATCACCCTCAGTGTAATAACTAGGAAGAGAATGCAAATTTTGAAGTGAGAATATGCCATATAGCTCATTTTTCAAAAGACTATTTACTAAATAAAAAATAATTCGTACATATCAGCAACTTGAGAGGCCAAAAATCACAATCAAAAAGATTTTTCCATATTATCTGATATTTAGATAAAGAGTGTAATCATTATAAAGCCTTAATATTAAAGTCAGAAATTAATTTACAACACTAACATAAGAGGAGTGCACACTATGACTCACAAATTGCATCACAGCATTTTTCTTTACTCATTAAGTCTTGTAATGACAAACAGATTTGTCCTAAACAACTGGGTGCTTATTTCTGAAGCATCACACAACAAATCCATGTTTCCTACTTTGAGATACGTAGCTGCTTTCCTTTGAAACAGGAATATATGTATATATACATATATATGTAATACTTGGTTTTTACCAACTGCAAATTTTAGAGAACAGGTCTCTAAAAAAAAAAATTCTCAAAATTAGGGAAATTCAATGATATATTCAGACTAAAAAATCCAACTCTGCAGTTATCTCTAATTACATTTGAGAAACTATAATTACTGTGGAGAAAATGAGGGAATTACTGATCACAGCCTCTTCCAATGCAAGAAGGAAGAGGCAGGTACCCAATTAAGCTCCAGTTCAGGAGAAACAAAAGGAAATGTGTGTCCATGTCACACCAGCTGTCTGGGTCCTTACCTCATGAACCTTTTACAAAGCCACTGCTTAAAGTCATGCAATAAAAACACATCCAAGGATTCACAGCTATCCAACTGCTGCCTCTGGCTCAGAAAATCACTAGGCTACAAATTATTAGAGGCTGGGACTCAAGAAAAAAATGAATGTTTAGAATGTTCCTATGAAGACTCCCCTGCACAGATATGGACAGGAGCTATACTAAATACCCACAGGAATTATTTTGAGAATTGCAACTCAGAGTGGAGAAAGAGGACAGGGAAAAAGATCATTTGTTGGAAAGTATGAGAAGTTCAGCAAGAGAATGCCCATCAGGCTTTAATTAAATGTTATTAGGATGTATCAGAGACACGACCAAGTTCAGAGGAAGATTACAGGGGACAAATGTAATCATTTCAGGACAGAAATGCTGGCTGAGACCACCTAAGGTTAGAGAACACTAAAGAAATGGGATATGGCTCCTGATTCTTTCCTCTTTCCCTAATCACTAGACAGGAGAGACTGGGATGAGGAATCAGCAGTCAGGACTGTGAAAAATTATGTTAAATAAGCAAGAGAACGTTTGTGATGCACTGAGCTGTTTATAAATAACGAGCATTTACACCTCAATAATTCTGTTATTTTGCATTAGAGAGAAAATTGATTATGTGTCATTAGAATGAGAGTTTACAGCAGCTGTTGGCAAACTTACAGCAATATCAGATTATTGAAATCTCAAAATATTTTTCATCTAAATAAGGAGAATTGAAAAAGTCTCACTGAGTCCACACTGTAGCCTGAGGAGTTTTTCCATCTCGCTGCATGCTCTGTGCAGCATTTAAGGCTCAATGGTTTAAGACAAAAATGTTTCTATATGAACTGAGAGTACAAAAGTCTGACACACACACCTGCATGTCCCAAGGAACTTCTTTACTATTTGCATGGCCATACACCTGCCCATGAAAGACACAGCATCAAGCCAGCCCACCAGATTAATCTTTTAATTTGAAAAAGTATACTATTTACATCACTTGTTTCTTAGGTAGCATAGGAAGTGAATAAAACATATATATTTTTAAATTAAATTATTTTATAGAGCTTAGAGGAAGATCAACAGATCTTGGAGTTGGAATAAAAGGAGAAAATTTCTTGCCTTGTTTTGTGCTCCAGCTCCACTGAAGAGTGTGATGTTACCTCTTTCCATACAGATAATGCTGTCTGGAAATTATGGAAATTTAGCCTATGGTCCCTGTCTCACATGTACTACTGCTAATTAAGTTCTTTGTGACTTATCATAAGACTTAAAATACAGAAAGGGGAGAAATTGCTTTTTTTCACTCCCTTTTTGAGGGAAGAGTGATATAGTAAAAAAGCTTTTATGGGGTTATTTTCCTAGGAAAATCTAATTTCAGATCTGTAAACTGCTCTTACAAGGGCCATTCAACATGAAAAGCTTCAATTTTAAAGGCCATACTCTAAGAACATATTGCACATAACCCCAGAGAGTAAATGGAGTTGTTCCATGCCCCTTTCCTACAACCCTTTACTGCACCGTGTGCCTCAACATGGGATTATCACAAATCATACAGGGATTACCTCCTGAAAATTTTGATCCTTCAATTGCTAAGGTTAGTGTAGGGATTGGGTTTAAAAAAATTGGACAAGAATAGAATGAAACCTTAATGGACTAGATTAACCTCAATAAACTGTCCTAGGAAAAAATTATATCAAATATCACTGAGAGCCACTCCCTCTGCTTTCTGCTCCCAAGGATCAGAGAAGACATGCTACTGGTTCAGACATTTTCCTCAAAGCAGAAAATTGGGCCCCACTTGTATTTAAAAAACGTATTTGCAATTCTGGCCCTCAACATTAGCAAACGAGAGGCACTCCCCCAAAATAACTCACATAAACCTACTTTTCCTCAACATCAGGTATCTCTGAGTCTAATGGTTCATCCTCTCCATCCATTTGGCTCACAAAAGAAAAAAATAATCACTTAAAACTGGATAGTTTAGTCTAGGAAAGACTATTTTCTGCCAGCTGGAGCCATTCAGTAACATTGGTCTAAACCTACAAGTTGTTTGGTAAATTGGAAAGCTCCTTTTGCTGCAAACTTCCATTTGTCTGAGCAAATCCAAACCCATTCCAGTGAAGAGACCTTGGAAAACCCCATCCTTTTTGGCACTGCAGGGAGAGGTACAAGGTTTGCATCACTGTCATGTTCAGAGAAAGGCTGAAATAAGGTAGAGACAGCCCAAATGGACAGGAATGGGACAACCGCAGGTCTGGGAGCAACTACATAAATTTTGTCCCTGTAACATGAAGGAAGACAATGAGGAATATTATAAAGGCCAATAAAATTATGGTAGTGGACAAAAGGGGAACAGGAAATCATTATTTGCTATTTCTCAAGATACAAGAGCTGTAAGACACCCACTGTAACCACCAGGAGGAAAAAAAAAAAAAATTAACTACTTTTTCAGAATACACAAAATCATAAAATGTGTGTCACAGCATGGCAGGGGGAAGGCAGAAATACAACTGGGTTTACAAGGAATTGGACACTGGAGAGACCCATCCACACTTATAAATCATAACAGTGACAGTAGTGGGGACATTCCCAAGCAGCACCTTGGTGTCCCCTCTCAGGGCCCTCATCCAAAAATTAAAAAAAGGGCTGAATGCAAGGTTCAGAAGAACAGTAGTGCTGCCTCAAGCAGTATTTTGTACTTCTTAAAGGTCACAATCTATTAAATGGCTTTACTTCTCCTTTCCTGAAATGTGAGCAGAAATTCCCAATTATGATGTTACTAATGCTATTTTTATAATGTATTTTCTTAATAAAGGACTTAATCAAGGGATTTAGTCAAACTAATGTGTTATTTCCACATGGAGTTGAACTTAACAGATAACAAAATCCCGACAGTATCAGATGTAGGAAAATGACCTCCCTTTCCCACATTTCTTGGTAGCACACATCCAGCTAGAATTTGTGAATGAACCCAACAGCTGCCACCACCTCCTGTTGGATACAATCTTTTAAATGGACCAAAATCCAGGGATGGAGAAATAACCAAAATACAGTATCTGAAATCAGAGTAAATAATGCACAATGGACCTCATGAATTCTCACATATTCTGTAACAGAGAAATGGGAATAAATGACAATGTTTCAATTCTTCCAGAACTTACGTGATTTTTTTATATATTTTTAGAATACAGTCTATTAAAAATGCATCAAGTAATAAAAAATACATAAATTTTTAAAGGAATACTTCAGTACAGATCATTATTTCAATTTCAGAATAATTCATTTGAGAAATTTTTCTAATTAATGTAACATTCATTTTTAATTGCCAAAAGATTAGATGGATTCATCTGTCTTTTGCTGCATAAGTTTAAATGAACAGCTCTGAATGCCTTTCCTATTTATGGAAAGCTATTTTGTTGGTTTATTTTAGAAGAAAAATATGGTTATTTTGTTTTTGCAGGAAAATAATAAATCTGTGGTGAAGATACCAACAGAACTGGGCAATGAATCTGGTTTTTATTAAGGGTAAATCTTATTCTCTTGCATCATGATTAACAGGGAAATTTCTCAGGAAACAAATTGGGAGGAGGGGTGGAGAGAATTTCTTTGCCAAATACTACTTAACTCCATTCTCAGAAAAGATTTTACTGTGAAACAAAGGCAAAAGAGTTTAAAACCACCATGTTGGAGCACTGGAACATGCAGCATGTTACTCTGCTTAAAAGTGTTTACAAAATTGATGCATAAATGTTGATCCCACAGCAGTCCCTCCAGCCTTTCCAATTTCACAAGTAACTGCTAAATAACTGAGGAGGAAACAGAACTGCCCACAAGGTTAAAAACAGAATTACCTTTTTCTATATTTCCCCTCCTCTGCTGTTACCATGTTCAAAGCTGCACTGTGCTATCTCCTGAAACACATATATTTGTTCTAAAACACATATGTGTTCTGAAAAACACATATTTCCTGGAGGGAATTAGACATTCCTTGGAATTTGAGTTGTTCATACAAGGAACCATGCGCGTGCAAGTCAGTCTGGCTACAGAGCCATCACACACTTGGTTCTTTGGCATAATGCTCGGGGCACTCCTGGAGCCAGGGCCTTACCCCAGCAGTGCTTGTGTTTGGAATTCAACCCCTTGGAGCATAGCAGAAGTTTGAGCCACCACAGATACCTGCCAGCCACGACACTGGCAAGTCCTGGTCCAGTTTTGCCCTGCTGAGCCCCAGGGACCCTCAGTGCCCGTGGACCCAGCAGAACTCGGGCTGCACAAACCAGCTGAGTGTCCCTGTGGTCCAGGGGTTTTTTCCAGAAGCTTTCTGTCCCTTTGTGGTCACCAAACCTGATGCCCTATGAAGGCTGATCTAGAACAGAGTCCAGACAGAGCTAAAGAATAAAGCAAGGATTTATCAAAAGGATCTCCTCAATGGATCCACCTTGGGCAGCACAAGAGCCCAGCCAGGGCTACACCCAAGATGAACCAAAATGGTCACAAAATGCATGACTGCTCACAGGGGCTCTCACTTTGATCAATTCTGCTCCATTTGCACATTGGAGTTCATTGTCCAATTCCAGCTTTAGCACAGGCAGTCCTATCCTGATTATTTTTCTCTCTCCAGCCCACGTTGTTTTTGCTCTTGGGCCTGAGATTTGGATCATTTGTCCTTGGTCCCCATCTGGAGAAGGAATTGTTTTGCGTCCCTGCTCTGTGAAGAGAGCTCACCATCCCCTAATATGAAGCTCAGAACTAAACACTAAAGCAGCACAGAATCTGAAACATATAAAAGCTAAGACTTAAGGCATCAGTCACAAGGTCTGCTTGACAGCATTCCCAAGCACCGAGTCCCCAAAATCAGCCTGCAGCAAACCAGTCACTTGTTTCACTAAGTTAACTTAGAGACAGCTGACTCAGGAGATTATTTAGAAAATAAACAAATAAACTGGTGTTTTAAAGCATTTCAAAATTATAGAAAACCTCATCTTATATTTCCAGGGATCCATTTCCAGGCTTGCTTCAGCTCAGTGAGCAAACATAGGGCCTAAGTCATAAACTGCTATTTGTAAAAATTAGGAAAACATATAATTTTATTAGGCATTAAATTAACTACATAGAAAGAATGAGAAAGCATTAGGTTGTCTCTGATTTTTTTCCTTAATAGACAGTATTGCATTTAAATGAACACAATAATTCTTAGGCTTTAATTCAAACAAACCTAATTGTGCATGGATCACTTTGAATATGATAAAACGTAAAGCATACATCACTGGATTTAATATTTACTGCATTACTTAACTGCACTTTAAACTGAAGCAAAAAAAAAATATGTTTTGATGGGTTACCTTGCTTTATAAATAACAATATCCTAGTCAAAGCTCATGGGAGACTTTGCTAACAGTAAGTTTTACTGGTTTATGTATTTTTTTAAGATTATTTTAGTTCCTTGTTAATAAAAGAAACAACGGGGCAACAGACAGTCAAAACTGGCCATGGCAAATAAATGTCAGTTCTATATGTACTTGCAGTTAGATTAAATGCTAATGACCTAAAAGGAAACAACACAAAATGTGTCTTCTACTATTTAAAGCATCAGCATGAAACACTAGCATACTGAAATGGAATAATTAAACACATTTAAAAGGCAGCAACTTAACCATTTGCCTGGTTACATGAAAAGCAAAGAATGGAGAGGCAGTAGCAGTTTATGGTACCTCAGCAAGCTCCAACAGAAAAAGTAAGATGCTATTTATATCCATCTAAGATTTCAAAATATTTTAATATGAAACTGGAAATATCCAGATTTTGTGCTATCTCCACTTAATAAAAGTGTGAAATTTGCATTGTTCTGTGACAGTGTATTTTTATCTTCCTTTATTCTCTGTCTTTTGAGTCTGATTAAAGTGCACCTCCAAACAAGCAGAAGAATGGAGGGGAGGAGGTCATGGTCCTAACATGATGTTATTTTCTCTTTTTTAACATTTTCTTTAACAAAAGATCCTGCCTATAACTACCTGAAATAACCCTGTCTATTGAAAATTGCTCTAATTTTGTTTTCCAAGACAGAAAAGGACTAATAATTACACTTCCATTTTTTTAGGGCACAGCTTTATTTGATTAAACAATAAAACTGCCTTGTGCAGGTTTTCAGCCCTTCTATTTAATAATCTAGTGGAGAATTCAGAACCCTTTTCCCTGAAATTCATTATCAGCACCACCTCGTCTCTGCAGCCTGGCCCAAGCACTGAGCAGAGGAGAGCACCCCTCAGCTCCCACAGCACATCAATTTCTTTGTTCCTGCTTGTGTCCCCAGCTCCTTGTTCAGCCTCCTCAGATACTAGCATTGCTTGATTTCCACTGTAAGGTGACTTGTGTGATTTGGAGACACACACAAGTGCTGGACAAAGCCTAACAGACGTTGCTAACACTCCAGCTTGGCTACCAGACACAGCTTGTGGCCAGATACTGAAGACACATAAAGGTTTGTTCCACTTTTGTAAGAGAATTTACCATATTTCTTGACCCTAAAATTGTTGTCCTCCATGTTCTTTCAGATTTCTTCCCTGGTAGGCAGGAAGAAGTGCTGGTTTTCCCATCCTTTTTTCCTCCTCTCGATATGAAAGAAAAAAGCTCCTTTCTTTTCCATCCCACTAAAACAGGGCAATAAAACCATTTGGCTGGTTCTCCTACTTAGTTCACAAAACAGCCAAACTTAACACATCCAACTGCTGGTCTTAATCTTAGTCTTCAGTTTAGAAGCCTCTCTCAATAAACTCAGATTTTCAGCCACTGCCTACTGTTCTGCTGAAAGATGCCTTCCTGCCCCA
The DNA here is from genome assembly GCF_048771995.1 of Taeniopygia guttata. Classification (NCBI taxonomy): domain Eukaryota; kingdom Metazoa; phylum Chordata; class Aves; order Passeriformes; family Estrildidae; genus Taeniopygia; species Taeniopygia guttata. Next base: position 6,668,744 of record NC_133031.1, on the reverse strand, counting down.
AAGCTAAGCTGCAGACTCCACATATTTCTCTTCTAACTATTCTTCGCCTCTGTGCGGATACTACCAGTGCTGCAGAACCTTGTAAATGGCAGCAGTGGTCTTGATAAATAATAAATAGCAACAAAAAATACCTCAAAACATCCAGCTGGTGGCCTGTTCCTGATGCCAGGATAACTCCCTTTGCCTGTACTTTTTGCAGGCATGTTGCTCACCCTTTGCACTATTCACAACTTTGTCAAGATGCTGGTATATATATTCCATGTTTTGGGTATTATCTGTAAACTCCTACTTCATTACACCAGCAAGCCTGAGGAAGACAGACTGTTCTAGATGCCTTGTGAAAAGGAGAAAATCTGGATTCCTTCTAAAAACCTACCCTTCTTCAGCTTCTTTCTGAACTGGCTATTTTCTTGTGTGACAAATTCTAACTATTTCAGTAATGTGTAACTTTTCTTTTTCCAATCACCAAAATTCTTGGTGCAGATCTCAGTCCTTTTAGAGGCTCTTTCCTGGCCTTTAGTTGGCTCACTCAGCTTAGCATCTGCAGCAAGCCTTACTCATAGACAGATTCCCTGATTTTTTATTTGCAAACCTAATTCTATTTATTTCTTGTTTTTAAAGAATCTAGTGAGGAGTCAAAAGCCACACTGGAGGAGATATTACAGAAGACACATGATCTGTAACCCATGGCATTCACAAGATTATACCACCAGCACAAGCCCACCAATGATTTTGAGTTCTCAGATCTCACTGAAGTGGAAGAAGAAGCACAGCTTGGTCTCTGAGGGCCTCAGCTGCAGTTTCTGAATGTAAGTAGTTGCTTTCCTTCCCCTACTGTAATGCACAGTCAGCACTTCACCTGACCACAAATGAAACAGGGAGACATTGAATAGCATTCAGGAAAACCTGGTCTCAAGTCTGAGCAAGGAGTAATGCCCCTGACTAGGAAATAAGTTTAATGCCTCAGCTTTTAGCTTTTATATGTTTCAGATTCCGTGCTGCTTTAGTGTTTAGTTCTGAGCTTCATATGAGGGAATGGTGAGCTCTCTTCACAGAGTAGGGAGACAAAACAATTCCTTCCCTAGCTGGGGACCAAGGACAAATGATCCAAATCTCAGGCCCAAGAGCACAAACAACATGGGCTGGAGAGAGAAAAACAAGCAGGATGGGACTGCCTGGGCTAAAGCTGGAATTGGACAATGAACTCCAATGTGCAAATGGAGCAGAATTGATCAAAGTGAGAGCCCCTGTGAGTGGTCGTACATTTTATGACCATTTTGGTTCATCTTGGGTGCAGCCCTGGCTGGGCTCTTGTGCTGCCCAAGGTGGATCCATTGAGGAGATCCTTTTAATAAATCCCTGCTTTATTGTTTAGCTCTGTCTGGCCTCTGTTCTAGGGCAGCCTTCTCAAGGCACCAAGTTCACCTGCCCAAAGTTGCCAAGATGACACCACCTGTGCCAGTGCCCTGCTGCTTCATTCCTGGGCAGGCACATCCCCAAGGGAAAATGGAGAATGAAAGGCACTTGTTCAGCCTCCCATGAATGTGCCTGAAGGGAAGTAGGATGAATCCCAAACATGGAGAGTTTGGGAAATTATTATTGTGCCTTGGATCTACACCAGACCTTATTCTTCAGGCATTCCTCCACTAACCAGTACAGATTTAAGTTTCAACACCTACACACATTTTCATCGAGTGCATCCCAGGTTTAATTATCTTTTCCTCTACACTTAACTCTGACATTAATGAGAGCTACATGTGTGGGTACACACAGGACTGACTCCAGGCAGTTTTACAGCTTGATCTTTTTCTTTTTACTGCAATTAGAAAAGCATATTAAAATGCTTAATCTGTGTGTTTGGGGAAAAATGCTTAATGGTACCTAATTAAGGCATAAAATTTACATTTAGAAAACTAGTATCCAGGCACTGCAATAATCAAAATATTTGCAGAAATCACAATAGATTAAAAAAAAATATTATAAATGGTTTCCTGGCAACTGTTCATGAATATCTTAGTTTGCTTGGGTTTGGGGGGGATGAGTGGGGGTTGGCTAGCTTGTTCTTTGAACCAGAGTTTTGGATACACTTCAGTTTATTAACCAAATAAACTATCTGCAGCTGAGTGAACCACAATAATATTTGTCTTTTCAGAAGAAGCAGGCAAGCCTGGAGGCTTTAAGTTACTCACTTTTTCCTTGTAAGAAGCCATCTGCAAACAATGCACAATATGATCTCTGCCAAATCACTTCCTTCCTTTATCCCTTTTCTCTTTGCGAGTATTTTTACTTAGGGCCTTGCTCTGCTGTTACAAGTCTACAAAACCTTAAATTCCCACAACACAGTGAAGGCCACCCAGGTAAAACAAGGTGTTACACACTACTCTTTTACACTATTTAGAATTGTTTGCCTCAATGTTACAGAGATGATCTGGCACGAAACATGCAGAGCTGTTACAAAAAGCTTTTAATGAAACTGACATGAAAAATTAAGTTTTAGGACTAGAAGAATCAGAGAAGGGAAACAAAGAGGAAGAATAAGGCCACCAAGAGGCAAGAGGAAAAAATAATAAAAAACTTGATGAAGTGCTGTTAAACACCACTTTCTGCTGCATGTCTGTTTGACTGAGTATTCATTTTGCTCTTTTGGAGAGACTTTAATTTATTCAATCTATTTTGCAGCCTCACAGACAAATCTTTTCCTGAAGTTGGCCCAGAAACTCAGCTTTTTAAATAGCATGCTGTGCAAGTTTTAGAGGCTTCTAACCAATTCCAGCATCGGAATTGAAAGAGAAGGTAGAGATGTAGGTAGGAAAGAAAAATTCTACTATACTCACATTTCTAAATCCTAAGTCACAAACTCAATCTAAATATAGCATGGTAGGGTCTGATGTTAAAAACTTTCATGATTTCCTTATCAACTTGCTTTACAATTTAACATTACTTTTCCTCCAAAACCTGCAGCTGTTTAGGTACAGTTTTTATGCCATTGTTGCTTTCTTCAACACCAGGAAACAACATCCCAAAGCCCAATATTTCATACACATACACAGTGAGTTCACCATCATCAAAGATGATCTTTGCAAAATGGAGCAGGCAGCTTTTCTCCTCATTCCCAGAAAAAGTATATGGCAGTTGGATGTATTTTGGATCACAACCTGATGTCAGAGTAAGTTCTGTGGGTGACAGTTATGAACTTTAATGTGCATCTCAGTGAAACAATAGATGAGGGTTCCTACAAGGCTGTGTCTTCATTATGAACTTCTACAGTACTGTCAGTTATGAAATCCAGTGAATTTACTATGAGATGTTGGAAAATCAGAGTAATTTCTAAGGATATTCAGACTGCCAGATGTTTGAGCACTTGACACTCCTCACCTCCACAAATCAAAGGAGGTGTTTCCAAGAATAACTCTAAACCATGCAAACATTGTCTTTGTACAGTGATAGCACTGAATATCTTTTTAGAATCATCACAGAATCCTTAAGGTTGGAAAAGACCTTTCAGGTCATCAAGTCCAACCATCAACCAGCACCACCATGTTCACCATTTAGCCATGTCCCTAAGTGCCACATCCACACATTTTTTGGCACACTTCCAAGTATTCCAGGCTCCACCACTGCCCTGAGCAGCCCATGCAAATGCTTTACGACCCTCCTCACAAGGAAAGCAATTCCCTAACATCCAAGCTGAGCCTCCCCTGGCACAGCTTGAGGCCGTTTCCCCTTGTCCTGTCCCTGTTCCCTGGCAGCAGAGCCCGACCCGCCCTGGCTGTCCCCTCCTGGCAGGAGCTGTGCAGAGCCACAAGGTCCCCCCTGAGCCTCCTTTTCTCCAGGCTGAGTCCCTTCCCAGCTCCCTCAGCTGTTGCCTTATGAGCAACAGGCCCTTTTTACAGAGCTTTGGCTGTAAGAAAAAAACCAACAAAATCAAAAGCCAAGAAAATAAAATGTAAGAAACCTGCAGACCCACAGCTGCACAAAACCTCATCCAAAGTGTTCTCTGCATTTTTCTGTCTACTTGGCACGTGTTCAGTAGCTAAGTTTTGAAACTTATGAGCCATTAAGCACAGACAGCTATTAGTTATTAAGAAGATGTGGCCACCACAATTTTCAAAGAATTTGGTTCTGGTGCTGTGCATAGTCTACAGCAGCTGGTGGTGAGATGTGCTGCTCTCAGGTGCTGCCCTGCCATGCACACTGAGAATTCCCAGCAGTTCTCTGCAGACACCGGGACAGGGAGCCTCAGGCACAGGAAACACCCAGCAGCCATCACAGCAGCCCAAGGCAGGATTTGAGAGCAGCTCCCCACCAGGATCCACCCCCACCACACAAACCCCAGAGATGCCACGAGGTCAGTAATCCTCACTCCAGGCACTGCAGGGATTCTGCCCTGCCAGCTGGCACAGGCAGCTGACCTAGAGTAGACTACTGTAACCACTTAAAAAAGGTACAAGGTTTAAGAGTAATAAAGAATTAGGCTAAAAATATATTTTAAAACCCCACTGGAACACACACCACCAAAAACTCAAAAGTCCTTTCCTGTCATGAAATAAAACATCAAACTATCTTGCAAGTTCAGAGGCACAGCAGAAATCTGAACTTGGGTTTCTGCATCAAATCACTGCAGGATTTATCCAACACACCATCCAGAACAGCAAAAAACCAAAACTACTTATACTTCCCAAAGATTTTATAGCTCATCCTCCATTTTTTTCATACGGCAGATCAGACCAAAAACCTACTATATTCTGTCTGTTTAAAGTGTGTTTAAATCACACTTCGAGTGATTTAAACCTTGAGATCCATTTAAAAATTAATTCTATTAAAGGTATGAAGTTAAGACATAAATAAAACAGAACTGAATTTATCATAATATACCACAGCATTTTCATCATCTGTTTGCAGAAAGATCTTGTTGAAATGCCTTTCCACACCACTTTAAACCCAATTTCTGACAGCAGCCACCTAGGACATAATAGGAGCTGTTACCATTTCTGTGGTCGTCTTCAGAGCAATTGACCACCAAAGCCCGTGTTTTACTTCAGGCAGAATTGCGTTCAGCAGCTCTGAAAACTGGACAGAAATGAGTCTGGACCGGGTCACATTCCTCTCAGAACCCTTCACCAATTCCATATGGATAGCTGTTCCCACAGGAAAATCCTCTTCAGGATCATTTGAAGGACAAACCCAGCCCTGGGTCAGCCCCACCAGGAGGGAAGGAAGGACTGCTTTGGAAGCTCCTGGCTGCCCTCAGTGGGCCTGGAGCCATTCCCACACTCCCCAGCAGCAGCAGGATGGTGCCCGCTGTGCCCCAGGGGTGTTTGGGGTGGCCATGCCGTGGGGCCAGGGCAGGGCTCTCCAACCACCTTGGATGTGGAACTGGAACCTGCAGCTGCCAGAACGGCCGAAGGAGCCCTGGCAGGTGAGCGGGCAAGGGGCAGCTCTCCCTGTGCCGGGCCCAGAGGGGGCCTGGGCTGTCCCACGGGAATGGTTCCCTTTGGGAACAATGGGGCATTCCCAAGAGGCTGTTCTGGAGCCTGCAGCAGCTTTGGTGCTGGCCATGGGGACAGGCCTGGCAGTGGACAGGGGGCTTCTGGCCATGCCAGGTCTCACACACATCTGCTGCTGTCACCATCAGGCTGGGGGAGCAGCTCTCATTTCACCGCTGTCCTGGCTGGAGCAGGTATTGGTGGGAACAACCACGGCAGTGGAACCCCCAGAACACTGCCCCAACAGTTGCCTTGGCAACAGAACCCCCCAAGTGGTGTTTGTCCCAAGCACCCCCAGGCTCCCCAGGCACCATGGCAGGTACAGCAGCAGTGTCCTGCTCCTCCTGGGGCTCCTGCCCTCCAGGTTCCCCCAGGTGGCTCTGCCTGCCAGTATCTGACTGCATTACCCTTCTCTGCTTCCCCCAACAGCGAGGTTCCCTCTCCACGTGACAGTGGTGAAGGTGCCTGGCCTGAGCTTCCCTTCCCCGGGAGCTGCCTGGCATCTGCCTTCTGTCCCCAGCCTGCCATTGTCCTTGGGGCCTGTCCAGCTCCACACTGGCTCCCACCAGCTGGTCCCAGTCACCACCATGCAGGGGAGCCCAGGCACCCTGGGACAGGTGGTGCATCTTCCCCAGCTGGTGCAGCTGCCCCTCAGGGCTGCTGTCTGTCCCCCTGCCTATGACTGGGTACAGCAGGTGGTGGTGGGGATGCTGCTGCCCCAGCAGCCAAGAGCTGTGGTCCAGGAAGAGGCCCTTTACCCTTTAGGCTCTAGTACGTTCCGCATCCACCACCAACCTGCCCTGGCTCTACCAGCTGGCACAACTATGATGGAGCCCAAAGGTAAGCTTTGGGGGTGGCAAAGCCCACCCCTCAGCAGACAAGCTAAGCAAAGCTTCAATCTCTTCTGGTTCCATTTTCAGAAGCGGTGACCACGGATCTGCCTGGAGAGGGACCGGCTGCCACCACAGAGGCCATTCCTGAGCAGGCAGGGCACAGCACTAACACCCATCTGTTTGCCTGGCCTGACAGCACGGTGAGCGAGGACACCAACCTCAACAGCCCCAACAGCCCCACCTTGGACGCTGTCCTGGAAGAGCTCTCCGAGTGCCTGGAGGACAGTGGCTGCCTTGACAAGCAAGTGGAGTTGGCACAGCAAGAGGACAATGAGGACACCATCTTGGCTGCCAATGTCCCCAGCTTGACAGATGAGGACCTCGATGAGCTACTTGAATTCTGTGAATGCCTGCTGGAAGCTGACCCCAAGGAGCTGGTTATGGAGGCATGGCAAAGGAATGGCCAGGATGCCGTCCCTGCCACCCCCAACCCGACCCCCTCTGCCAGCCCACTCACTGCCTCCCAGCCTCACCCACCCCACATGGCCCAGATGGAGGAGGAGGCACTGCAGAGGCAGCCACCGAGCGCCATCACTGTCGGTGTGAACCCCAAAACAAGAGAACTGGCGGCAGCCAGGCCAAGAGCTCTGCACCGGGCAGTACCCCCCCGAGCTAAGAGACCTTCCAGCAGGAACACAGACCAGCCAGAGAGAAAAAGATGGCAGCGGTGACACAGCACCCAGGCCAGAAGCCACGCTGAGCCAGTGACCTACACCCAGACCCCCAGCCCTGCCCTCTCCCACTCTCCTCATTCCCATTTAGTCATTAAAAGCTTGTTTTGCAGCTCCTCTGTCTGCCAGGGGTCACATTCACAGTGGGAGGGGTTGATGCCTAAGGGCAGCCTCTACCCACCCGATGGGGAGCCAGGCTGGGCTGGGGATGGTGACCAAGAGCATGGCTATGGGGACATCACACCTGTGGGGGAAGCCACATTGGTCAGAGTCCTCAGAGCACCAAGCAGCAGGACTGGCACCACAGAGTCACCAGGAGCAGGGAGTGCAGAGCTGGGCACGTGTTGAGCTGCCCACTTGGTTTGGCTGGAAAGAGGGACCTGCCTCAGGCAGGGAAACCTTTCCTTGGCAGGGAGTGGATGAGATGGAACACTGTGAGATGGTTCTGTTGGGGATGTTGAAATGGCCCAAGTGCTGCCATAGGGATTTCTCATTTGCCACAGGGCAATTTCTCATCTCTAAAGGGACCAACCCTCTCTGCAGGGCATCCTGGCTGGCTCTGTCAGCTCTGTCCCCCTTGGGCAGCTCCTCACATTTTCTGTATTGGGCAGGATTTTCTGTGGTACAGAATATCCCTCCAGCCAGTTCAGGTCAGCTGTCCCAGCCTCTTTAGGACAAAGCTCCCTTTGATGGGGTCTCTGTGAGGGGTATTCAAGGCCAGGCTGGATGGAGCTTGGAGCAGCCTGGTCTGGTTGAAGGTATCCCTGCCATGGCAGAGGGGTTGGAATGATATGGTCTCTTCTATCCCAAACCATTATGGGTTATTTGGTAGGCAGGGTGAGAGAGAGAACAGCTTGAGACAGTTTCAGAAACTAATCTTCCACTGGCCTATATTCTATCACCCCATTTTGCTAAAAACAAGAATTCCAAATTAAAGGAAGATACCAAGCACGCAAGAAACATTTGCTGTAGCCAAAGGAAACTGAATCTAAGTGAATCTGGTTTAAAATAACTGTTTCAAAAAGTTGGCTATCTGCTATACCTTAGAGGCAGGTAGAAGGAGTACAGGCAAGAACAAACCATATTCCTACCACTGAATAAATCCAGATGTTGCTTAGAGTTGTAACTGAGGTGGATGTTGATTCATTAAGTTTAAATAAATAACGTTTCTTGCAATAGGAACACAAAATAATCATATTGATACTGAGAAGAAAGAAAAGCTACTGCTATTTTAGTTGGAAGGGACCTGCAAGTGGTCATCTAGTCCAGCTTGACCCGGCCTGGTGAATTCAAGTTCAAGTATCTTCTTAAGGCATTATCCAAATGCCTCATGCATGCTGATAGAAAACAGACATTTTTTTAAATGATGGGAAAATACTCTTCTTGCCTTGACCATTGCCCTCTTCCCCAGTTCCTTCTATCATGACATTCTGAGACACAAGAGGAAGGATTCCGAGTCCCTCTCCCAGAGATGACATCTGTGCTTGCAGTGACTGGGAGGGAGCACATGTTAGAGTAAGGGAAAATAAGGTAGGAATCTGTCTAAATTAAATGCTGTAATAATCATTCTTCTCCCCAAAGGCGGGGACAAAGCCAAGCTCATACCAGACAACTAATTATCTTTTTAAGTAATCACATTTATAACAGAAATCAAGTATCCACAAAGACTACACAGTCTGTAAACAGCAGCACGCTGCTGAAAAAGGCCATGAGCCTCAGGTATCACCTCTGCTCTCCAGCTGGGCATTCTGCTTTCTACTAATTCACCTTTTTGCAAGCAAATTCCTGAGGCAACCACAGTCACTGCTGCAAAGCACCTGGATGATCCCCTACCCAGAAAATCTACATTCCAAGAGGCCTACAGGCCACAGGATTTACAGATCCAACATCCACAGCAAACTAGTTCTGATGTATAGTTTTCAAAGGAATTGCTGGGAATTTGTCTTCCAATGCAGCAGTGAGAAAAATTCTCTTGCACATGTGCATCTATGATTGGATAGCACATGCTGGAAAAGCACCCATAATTTCCTCAGTATATCAGCACCAAATTTTATATCTTTTAACAAGAACTCAGGCTCATGGTCAAAAATTCACAGCCACTCTGTGAAATTAAGGATTAAGTGCAGCACACCACTCTCCAGGGCCCCACTTGCAAGTTCTCTATTGTTAAAATTGATTTTTCTTTTTTTATTTTTGAGTTAGCAGCCTGAAATAAACCCTGTGCCTCTGCACCAAATCCTCCCAGAAACGGTCCCTGGCCTTTGCAGAAGCTCACCTGAAGTGAGTCCAGAGGTACAGCTGGAATGCCATTTCACATGGTGACATACTTTGTTCTGAGTTTTAATCAATGGGTTAAGGTATTTTGTACAATTAATTAAAAAAGAAAAGAGGCCCCAAGAGATAAGCTTAGACCTGAAGTGAATTTGTGACCAGCAAAACAGTCTCAAATCTAAAACAGTCCTTTCAGAACAGAGACACTGTAAAGGGTTTTTAAAAAATTTTACACCTCTGCATAAAAGCACATTTTCCCATCATAATAGCACTAAAAGATCTAGAGTGAGTTTACACACTATAGGAACACTACTCTCCCTCTCAGGAATGGCACACATGGCATCCTTTTCAACTTGCCTTGTCTCTTCCCTTCTCCCAAAACCACAAATCACTTATCAAAACATAACTATGCCCCCAAAGTGCATGTCCCAAACACACTGTGACATCTATTTCACTGCTCTGTTGCTTTTCACATGGAAAGCATCCAGATATTTTTTGAGGTTTATACTGCCTCTGATGAGAATTATAGAGGTTTTTATCCTCTAAAATCCTTATTTTTTTATCTGATGATATTTTTAGAGGTTTACACTGCCTCTTATGTCTTAGAGTCTTCCCTAATGAAAGGAAAAAAAAAAGACCAAAAAAAGCGTATTTTAGAGAAATTTTGGGTGTGCAAATGCCAGTTGGTTGTGATGAACATCAGCCCCTACAGCACTAACAAGACCAGAGAATTTCAAGTGGAACTCAAAGAAACCAATGTTTCCCTAAGAAACAGAGCAGGAGAAACAGCAGCTGCAATAAAACAGTGAATGAAAATACCTTCTGAAAGCTGTGCACATTCTATAGACTTTTATTAAATATGTCTCTGAATGACCCCAGTGGACCAGATGTGCTGCACTGAGCATCAGAACCCTGAGAAAACACCATCCCTTCTTATTTAATTTGCCATTCCAGCTGTCCTTCCTGTTCTCCAGCAGCACAGAAAGGAATGCTCTCTATCAGGCAGAAAAGAAAATGTGATATGTAATAAAACATTATCACATAGTGCAGATGCCTCCAAAGGTTTCTATTCCTATTAACATCTGTTTGCTCACTCTTACATAAAATCCTACAATAATGAAAATAGTAATTTTCCATTGTTTTTGTCTAGTTTCATCACCATCATTCTTACTGCCATTTTTGGGGAGGAAAGATTCTGTTCCCAAGCGCATTCATCTCATGCCTAATAAAATTCAATCCTGTCTTCATTAAAATTACACAAGTGTATAGGAGGTCAAGACACAGTGAGCTCCAATTGTTTCCTAAATGAAAACTAATTTTCTAGTTATTGTTCAAAATAAATTATACAGAAGTATAATCAAAGTTAATTGAAGAACACTGCATGGTTTGAGCTCATTAAAATCCCCACAAATGCCAACAGGAAACATACTGTTTGGTACTTTCAGTCACAAACAGTGACTTCTTTTACCTTGAAAAAGGCTATTAATGCATGTGAAAATTCTTCAAGGTTAAACTAATAACAGTCACAGCCACTTCTATGGTCTGTGGAACTTTGGTCAGGTCACCAGGAGCTGCAGCATTCAGAGCTGAGACATCACATGCGGGTCACACCAACACAGGAGGCCCCCTGAGCACCACCCACAGCACTCCCCCATGAACACCTGCAAAACAAGAACTTCAAACAAGAACTTCTGGTTCCAAAGGAGCTCATTGGCAAGGCAAGCAAAGTATTAAAGTTGGGATTTTCAACTGCAAACCTACCTAAACCCTCAAAATTTCTTCCTTTGTTACCTTCTCTTCAAATACTCTGTATCATAGCAATGAGCTACATTTGGCCTGAATTTGTAGCAGCTTAATCTCCTGTGATGTCACCTATGAGACTAAACACACCTCTTCTCCCTGACACCACTTACCCACCTGTAATGTAAAGGTGGTGACCTCGGAGACAACACGGAAGTCCTTCAAAATCAGCTTCCAGAAAATGGAAAGCAGGCTTGGCATTCCATGTATTTCACCACTTACAGGATAATCCCAGTACTCCCAAAAGGAGCACAGAGAACACAGTCAGAGTGTCAACAGCAAGCACAGCACCACAAACTGTTCACACTTCCTTTTGTAACTCAGATATGAACCAGTGAGCTGTGATCTGACCACCAGGTATTGTTTAAGCATTATTGCACCTCCTTCCATCTGGGCTTTTGGAGATGATGAATGTTTCCAAAGAGTTTTAAACATCAGCACCGATTTCCAGCAGGCCCACGTGGCTCTGGAGTGTTACACACTGAGCAGAATGATCCCAGTCAAAAGCTCAGGAGCAGTCACAGCCAAAGGAAAGCTCAGGATGCATCAAAGCCTGCCCAACCTCACCTGAGGTTGTTCAACAAGTGCCTAGATACACCTGAGTTCCTACAGCTTTACCAGCTCCTGGCTTGCTGCACGTGCTCCCAGTTAGTGATTATTCAAAATACAACAAGGTTTCACAATACAGGCACCAGAGTTCACCTGTAGTGACACATCATAACTGAAGATGGATTCAGCCTGATTTCTGAATCCTAAAACTGCCACTTTCCAAACCAGCGTACCTGAATATAAAAGGAAAACTAAAAGTATAAACAAAAAAAAAGATTTCCTTTACAAATATCAACATAAAGAAACCTCGTCTTGAAGCAATCTCTCTCTGAAAGGCATGTTCTAGAAAAATCCTTTTCATAATAAATATGTCATATATAAAACATTGCTTTTGCTGGAAAGCCAATATTTCAAGCCTCTTACCCCCTGCAGTTACCTCCAGCAGTATAATTAATACTTAATCATGGCTGTGGTGTTCATAGGCAATGACACCTATGAGATAAAAATAAATTATCTAGTCTCTCTTTCTACATGAAAGAAAATTACAAATTATTAGGAATAAATCTGTTCTTCCAAATTATTAGGAATTTGACTAATTACACTGAACCTAAATACAGATATTTGCAAAACTGGGCCTTCATTTGTATTGATTTTCCTTCATCCACAGGGAATTAAGCCAAGGAAGCAAGCCTGTAAAGTCTGCTTTATGGAACACGGGAAATAAATATGTAATTAAAAGAAAATCAGGTATTCCATACAGCACCAGTTGTCACTGTCAGTTCTGTTACTCAGTACAAACCATATCGATTAACTGCCTTTTACAAACATCTCCAAATTAACATCAAAATTGGCTCATTTCACTAACTTGCAGGAAAAAAGAGCTCTTTGCTTATCCTGCAGTTTAAGAACTGCCACAGAACACCCAAATATGGAAGATGCTTGGAAGCAAAGTGCTTCCTGAACCAAATGGCTGCAGTGACACAGGGCACAATGTGGCATCAGTGCAAACCCAAAGCTGCCTGGCAAGGGAAGGCTCGAGTCAGGTGCAGGATTTCCCTTCCTCTGCAGCCTCACTCACGAGTCTGTCTCGAGGGTAATTCCACCTGTCCCAGCCCTGAAGGAAGCCCTGCTTTGTGGGGAACACCAATGTTACCCCACTGGCCACACCTATCAGGAGAAATAACTCTGCTCACCAGGATTTCTGTCCTGGGTGCTGAAACAGCACAGCAGATTTCCTTAGCAGAGGGCATGGATGACACAGTTTCCAGGTGATGAAGGGCAAAGGATACCAAGAAAAATTACTGACCACCACAGTGAAGAAAACTGACACTCACTTAGTGACCGAGCTCCGTTTGCAGCAGACAGTGGGTCAGAAAAAGAAGAAAGAGAAATGAGATCTTTAATAGCTCACCAGGAGCTCACCAAGGAGAGACTGGCATACTACTGAAATATAAGTAGTCAAAAAAAAAAAAAAAAAAAAAAAAAAAAAAAAAAAAAAAAACAAAAAAAAACACCAAAACAAAAAAACCCCCAAAAACCAACCTGGAAAAAAAAGCCTCTTAGAAATGCTTTGCAGTGTAATTTGGTCTCACAGTAGTGAATTTAAAAGTGAGTGTTTGTTATATAAAAGTGCATGATTTCTGAATTCAAGTAAAAGCCTTTTCCCTACAGTACCTCTTTAATCCTTTTCAGTTTCCATAATTCTCTGCCATTCCTAGCAGTATTTCTCTCAAGTCCTGATGAAACTCAGATAATGCTCTAATGTCTTATCACAGAGCCCTCTGCATAAGGCCATATGAAATATTCTGCATTTCAGGAGTATTTTGACAGCAGACCAAAGCACTTTTCTAAGGCCATTTAAATTAAAATTACCATGGCTGATAATTCTGAGGCTGAAATAGTACAGGGATACATGAGGAAAATCTTCAGTTCCATGGCAATGAACTGCATATTGCATTAAAGCCTACAAACCAAGTCATGATTACTTTTCACAGGAAAATAATGACAGCCAAGATCAAAAACAGTGAATTCAAGGACTTGTTTTTGTGATACTTAAGGCTCTTGCTCTTTAAAAAAAAAATAGTTGGTTGGGGCTTTTTTCCAAATAAGTTCTCCTACTTATGAAATCAGAATAATTTATCCATAGCACAAGAAAACAGGTTAGTCTCATCACAATGGGACTTGTAGAATTCTATGTTGTTCAACAAGTGGCTAGATACACCTGGGTCTTTCTTAATGCCTTTCCCCCTTTAACAAAAATACAGAAAAATCAAGTGAATTAACAACTTCACACCAGTCACTGCACTTAATTTCACCTAGATGTCATGTAGTATTTAAAAGATTTTTTAAATGTCAGCAAGATCATGTTCTTCTAGCAAGCTTTATTACTAGAGGTTTATAGTTGTTTAAATTTTAAAAAGAAAGATTTCTTCTACAGCTAATAAATCAATTTTGATTCAGCACAAAACAAGTTCAAATGCTCATTCTTCAAAAGCATTTTGGCAGCTCTGTTAGTAAGAACATGTATGTTAATTCCAGTACTTATACTTTGTAAATAATGCTCTAATTTCTGCTGGGTTTGCCTTTGAAATATTCATGACATCATTCTTGTACCATAAAATCTTCTTTAATTAGTAAGAAAGTAACTATGAGGCCTAATTTTCTTCCTGTGTTTGTTGTTTGTTTTGCTTTGGGGTTCACTTTTGCCTTGGTTTTCTTTTTTTGAATTGCTGTTGAAAATTAACACAGTACTTGTCTTTCATCAGTCTGTCAGTTCTTCGAGTTGCACAGTATTTTTTTTTTAACAGTACAAAAGCTAAACTATTTTACTGATTAGTGTTCATAGATTCATGTTTCTAGTTTCATCAATAAATCCATGTTTTGCAAGTCTTCAAATATTTACACACTTTATTTCTCCCAGTACTTTAAAGACCCCTTTGTTTTGTGAAGTTTTTATTTTCTTGTAAACAGATGTGTAAAAGATCTATATCTTAAATTACTACATAGTATCTCAAATATTCTGCAAGAATATTAATTATATGTCTCCTGAGCTCTTACATTAACACCCTATTTCCTTGAGCAGTGTGACAGTATAAAATGACAGATCTTTATCCTCTGTAAAGTTTCTGACTAGCATTAACCCAAGAAAACTTGATGTGGGATGTAAAGTATATAGCATCAATCCTAAAAAAAACCACCCATGAAATATTAAGAAGTTCATATTTTATTGTAGAGAGATAGTACTAATAAAAAGCAGTAAAAACATTTGCAGTTGGTGGCAAAGATATTCCTTTCTCTTTTCAGCTGCCTTCCATTTTCTCATTGATCAGACACTGTGCCAGCAAAGACAAAGAAAAATGCCATATTTAACACTGAACTATCAGTGTGCTATTCAAGTTCAGGCCCTGCATTGGCTACAAAACCCCGTGTTTGCTTCAGGGGTGCTGCTTGCTCAGTAGGGGATGAGTTTTCATGGGATGCCTTCACTTCCTTCCACATCTGCAGCACTGTGTGAGAACAGCCCCTTCTGCTGCAGGTCACCTTCATCAGCTCTTGCCCTGCAGCAGCCTTGGCATTCCTGCTGCCCAGGCAGCACACAGCAGTTGGCACAGCAGTTGGGTGGAGAACACACCTGTGTTCCTCCTGCTGCCTTTCCCAGCCTCTGCTCCTGCTCCTTTTTATTCCACATCTCCTCAGAGGTGCAATCAAGCAGATCTTTTCACTTGAAAATCCCTCGACTCTTCCCCAGAGACCTCCCTTCTGAATTTCAGCCTGATCCTTCCTGTCCTGCATAATCCCTCACTTCCACAGGCACTGACTCCCACAGCAGCCTGCTGGAGCCCCTAGGCTGACCCCAGCAAGGTAAGGAAAGAACAGAGGCTTATTCTCCTTCTTCCCACCTGTGACCCACTGCAAGATTTACAGAAAGCCAGGGAGGAACAGGCAGGCACTTGAATTGTTAAATAAAACCCATCTACTTTCATTAAAACCACCAAGATCAACACATATTGCCTGGACAAACTGAAGCAACGTGGATGAGGCTCCTTTTAGCTCTGTGCATATAAAAGACCTAAAGAAATATAATGCTTTTTGTCAGGTTAACTGTAAAAATTCATTGATTCAAGTGGGAAATAGCAGTGCTGAAGGACACTTTACCCCACCCATTACCACTGCTGTATTCCACTCAAGGAAACCTTAGAGTACTACAGATCAGCCATTAATTTCTAAAGAATTACATAGGAGCATTCTGAGCAGATGGAAATTTGGGGGGTTAAGCAGGTATAGATTTGTGGGGTTAACTTGTGACCCCATTCATGTCAGTGAAAGTTTCCGACTGCTTAAAATGAGTAACTGCTTCATGCATAGGATCTGTGACTTTGGATCTTTCCATCTGCAGCATATCTTGCTATTTACTACTCTGTTTTTTGTCTGTGCCGAAGTGAGAATTTATGCAGTTGGCACATTGGGAAGGAACAGCACGGGGAGGAGAGCTCACAACAAAACAAACTCACTCATTCCACCTCCTCAGAAGCAGGAGAAAACTGCTGAATGAAGACACAGATTTGCCCAAGGTGGCCTTTCTTTCCTCCCTAGTACTTGGATTATGGCCACTTATTCTCACACAGGATGCATCTGTATGTACAGGACCTGCTGTGATGTGTTTCTATTTCAAGCTGGGAGTTAAATATTCCACCTCCATATGTGTCCTCCACATGACATGCTGATTTTCTGAGTCACAGAATAACTTCAACAGAGAACTGGAGAGTCAGAAACTTTCAGATGCCTCCCTTGGACTCTTGACCTCCTCGGCATAACCCATTCTTGTGACTGAGAAAATAATTTGTATATCCTTGTCAATTCCACTAAAAATTAGTAGGTAACTGCAAAAAAAGAAGGTACAAGACTGACTAAAACTGAACCTTGCTAACCAAATTAAGGTTTGAACTAAAGCCACAGCCAACTAATGAATTAACTATAACAGACTGGAGTTTGCATTTGATCAAATCAACAGGCAATGAATGAAATGGAAATTCTAAGGGCCCTGGCATTTGAAAACGCCTGCTGCAAAAAATAATGGAGCTCATTGCTCTGAGGCAAAGGCCAGCTCCTTCAGGCTGTGACAGCATTGAGGGCACTGCTCCCTTCTGCTGTTTGGATTTGGAGCTAGCAGGGCTTAAGGCTCCTCTGATGCAGACACAGCTAATGTTCAGTGACACAGGACAATTTACAACAAAATACTTTCTGCCAATCTATGCAAGTATCTTCCCTTCAGCTTCAGAAAAAGCTTTAGCTAAACAAAGAATGATTGTAGAATCCCAGAACAGTTTAGGCTGGAAAGGACCTTAAAGCCCATCCAGTCCCACCCCCTGCCATGAGCACAACTTCTTCTAGACCAGGTTGCTCCAAGCCCAGTCCAGCCTGGCCTTGGACACTTCCAGGGATCCAGGGACAGCCACAGCTGGGCAGCCTGTGCCAGGGCCTCACTGTTCTCATTGAGCAGCCTTTAAAAGGACAAGATAAGATAATTTGGAAAGAAAGATGAGCTCTCAGTCTTGTACCATTCTCAGAGTGCCAAAGGCAGAAGCCAGCTCAGGTAACCAGGTGATATCACTTTAAATAAGCACCTTTAGCCTCATGAACCCCTTCAGCCCTCAGATAATCAGGTCTGAATGCTTTGTACAAGGGGAAACCACTGTCCCTCTTGGTATGAGAGAGGGAGCTTTGCTTTCCTTAGGGAACAATTAATTTTGCTCCTTCTTTAAACTGCCCTCTCTCCATAGGAAATAGGAGTTTATGAAGACCTGTCTTCCTAGGTTAGAAGATGGAATGGCTTCCAAGCCCAGAAAAGCAAGGAAGAGAACTTCAGAGACAGAGCAAGAACATCCCTCCTGTGAAAAGCCAACTGTGCTGGTAACTAAGCTCCTCGTGTCCTGTGACTGGGCTTTGGAGTTATTCAGTGGTCTTAGGAGTCCTTCCTACTTGCTTATGCTTCCACCTGCAGACATTCATAGAATTTTGACTGAATGTTCTTGTATTCATTTCACTGACAGAAATGTCTCTAACTCAATGAAAGAATCTAAACTCTTGGGAATTCATGTATTTATAGTTCTGTTAATGTAAAACTTGAAGCAAGTTAAAACATTAAAGAAAACATTAGGAGTTTCTCCAAGAAAACGGTAAGTTTAAGCAAAAAACTGTCAGTAAAAACCAGTCTGAAATATATTTAAAAGCATTGGCACCTTTCAAGTCACATTTTCAAAAACAATACATTATTTGCGTTCTAGCACTTCCATCTTTACATGCATGCTATTGAAATATCTTTTCCTGTGATTTCAATTTTTTTTCAATCAATGAGGTCCTGAAGTATTTTTAATTAAGATCTACTTTTCTGCCAATCACAGACTCCTGGAAGTGGAGCATTAAGATAAAGCTCCAAGTAGTCCAAGACCTGTACCAAAATAATAAAAGTGAACAATAATGAAAATTCCAGTTCATTTGGCTGTCTTCCATCTTCCTCACTTCCCTGGCACTGATTTCTTCAGGTTTTCAGTTCTGCTTTTGTTGGAATCCTTTTGAAACTTTGATCTCATATTTTCAAGGAA
Source organism: Taeniopygia guttata (assembly GCF_048771995.1). Taxonomy (NCBI): domain Eukaryota; kingdom Metazoa; phylum Chordata; class Aves; order Passeriformes; family Estrildidae; genus Taeniopygia; species Taeniopygia guttata. Next base: position 6,650,472 of record NC_133031.1, on the reverse strand, counting down.
TCTTGTCTAAGATATCGATACAACTATTGAAATAAACAACTTCTGCCAGCAAGTACCCAGAATTTCAATGTAACTTCTAATTAGAAATCATGAAGTCCGTAAATAATAAAAGTTAAGGTTAAGCACAGGTCAGGGTTCTTGCTTAGAAAATTTCACTATGAGAGTGATTCAGAACAAAGAAATAGTACAGGACAACTACTTAATATTTAGTAAACATCATGATTAGACAAGAAAACTTGGAGTTCTAGCTTTCAATGACCATAAAAACTGTTACATAACTGTTTTATAACAGTAGTGTGGGAATTCTTTCTGGCAAATTTTTAGCACAGCAGATGCCTTCTTGTACTAAATATTCATTGTACTGGGATATATTTTCTCTGTCAACTTATTTTCTCCCTCAAATATGGCACAGGAAAAAGTCTTTACTAAACACTAACCTCTACAAGACGCCTTTCCAGCCATTCTATGCCACCTGATGTTTATCTGAAAATAAACTTCCAGTGTCAGCTCCTCGCTCAGACAAACCTGCCTTTGCAGAAGGCCTGTCCCTACTCCCCAGCTCTTGGATTTGCTGTGAAACCCCCTGTGCTCAACTGATGTGATTTCTGGAAGTGTTTCCATGCCACAGCTCTGTCCCTGCCACATCCCCACACTCTGCTCCATGGAGGGCTGTTGAAAACACCCATTTGTGCTGGGGCAGCCCCACAGTTCTGTGACAAACTGCAACGTGGCTTCTCCAGCTCTGCCTTCATTTCATCTACAGTGGAGTGATGAGCAGCTCCCACCTTCCAGGAGCTGCAAAGTCTCTAGTTTGAAAACACCTGCCAAGTCCTCCACCAAAGATCAGGACAATATGGTGCCACCCTTCAGAACACCTGCTGCAAAAAGAGCCCTGCTCATCAGTCCCCTTCTCCATTTCCTTCTTCAATACAGAGGCAGGCTCCCAGGGCACGGGGAGCATGAATTGCAGCCTGGCTCACAGCTACCACTGGAGGTGGGAGCAGGCACTGGTTACTGCAGGGTTGGAGTTTGGTATGCAGCCCTCACTCAGAGATCTGCAGGTGCCATTCCAGAGACAAGCATTTCAATAGAACTCCCAGGGTGGAACTGACCTTTGCTGCATACTAAAATACAAACACAGGGACAACAGCAGAACTGCTCTCACAACACGTTCACTGCTGCCCCGTTTTTCAGTCCACTTTGGGGACCTGCCACTGGTTTGACAGCTCCTGTCCTGTTTATCTTCATTTTCTAATCTTGCAATCTAATGACTGCTGTCAAGAGGACAAATACTTTCTGACTGCAATGACAAGACGGTAGGAAAGCAGACCAGAGTTATGAGCAACTATTGCAAAGTGCCTGTGCAAGGTGGGCTCCTCCTCTGCTGCCAGGCCCACACTGAGCCTGCACACTGCTGGCTTGTCCACAGACTACGAGTGGCAAGAAGTTACAGGGTGCTGACTTCTTCCTAGCAGGCAAAAACACTGCCTGGAAGCAGGGAAAGGAAAGGGAATGATAAGGTGCCTTTAATGCAATGCTCAAAGGTTGTGTGGTAAACAATGAAACTAAAAGACTTTCCCTTAACAAAAAATCATAATAACTCCCATGTTTTACCCCAAAGATCACAGAGTAAGAGCTGCCTGGGACTGAAGGTTTTCCCCTAGCTGTCAGGAAGGTGAGCACTGGGAAGTGACATGCTGTGCCAGCCACACAGGGTGAGTAGCTCAGGGAGTGACAGAGCCTGCTGAGAACACCGGGATGTCAGCAATGGGATATAGCTGGGAACACCAGCACCACAGTTCTGTAACACTGAGTGAGGGTGGGGAGAAGGAGCAGAAGAAATTCATCATAGAGGAATGTTACACCATGCATAAACGCAATCTTAAATCAATGTAAGCAATGGCAGGTTCTGAGACAATGGGGTTAGAATATGCCATACATGAGATCTTGAGCAGGGTGCTCTGTAGAGGTCAGAAAAGGGAATTGAATGCTCCAAGTTATTAGGAAAGGGATAGAACAGGGAAAACATCACAGTTCCTCACATCAGTATGCAATGTACCTGCACTATGAGTGCTGTTAGCAATTCCAAAGCACCTATCTGCAAAAACATACCATGGATTTGGAAAGAGCAAGGGGCAAACAAAAAGTCTGATCAAAGGCATGGAATGAATTTGTGGGAAGGATAACTGAACAGGCACACTTTTCCATCTGGGGAAAAAGCTGACAACTGGTTCTATAATAACAATTTTAATGTAACCAATATAAGTGTTCACTCTCTTTTCAAAGAGTGAAGCAATATATAATAGAAATACATTTTTAAATCACAGGATAAAAACACAAGGAATATTTCTCTATACTGTGCACAGTGAAGCTGCAAAGCTCTTCACTGCAGGATGCTGTGGCTGTCGAAAACTGACAGAGCTTCAAAATATATCCTGCAAATTAAAGGAAGGAAAACCCCTTGAGGTCCATTGAGTAAAGAGACACAATATTTGGTTCAGAAGTGCCTGAAGCACACATTTTCAGGAGATAAGCCAGGATCTTAAGGAATCATCACTACATGACATCCCTATTTTTCCACTCTCCTTTGCCTGTGTTGAAAAGAGTGCAACAGGCTACAGACCTTTGGCTTAACCAGCAGAGAGGTGTGAACATTCCAGTAATGACTTAAGCACCTTTCAAAAGACAGTAAAAACCCATGCAGGTCTAGTGGGTTTGGCTTTCTAAATCAATGTTTTCTTATTCTCTACATGTAGACCAAAGATCTCTCCTTCTGATCCCAGGGCCTGGCCCCTGGCAGCACATGGGGGAATCAAATTATGTTGTAGGTCATCTTTCTTAGCAGGGGAGTCACTGCCATTCAGAACATGTGTGATAATTTGGATTATTTTTAGCTTTGTTTTCACTTGTTCTCCATCTCTTTTCCCACCTTTTAAAAGATGTGTCTATACTGGAGGTAAGAGATAATTTGGAAGGAAGGGAGAACTCCAGTCTGTCAGTCAGGCAATTCCACTCCCTTTGAAGTACCATTTAAAGTTCATCTTTTTGTTAAAGGTTCCAAAGGACTCCAAACTGCTACTGCATTTCCAGGTAAGATGCCAGCATAGCCCCCTTTCTGCTCACAGCATTACATAGCACTTGGATACCAGGGCACAGCACTCTCCCTCTACTGTTTTGCTTTCCCTCAGTGACTTGTGTGGGCTTCCACTGCAGCTTCAGAGTGTGAGACACAAATGTTGTGTCTTTCAGCATCATTAGCAGTGATCTTCCATGCAATAAATAGAAGGAGAAAGGATTTCTAGGCCTCTCTATACTCCTGAGCACAACTTGCACATACACATACCTCACTTTGAAGTAGGAACATGCTGGAATACTGAATAACTGAACCAGAGATGAGAACATGAAACCTGCAGCCACAGCTACACTCTGAGAGGGCTTCACATCCTTCACTTGATGTTGTAGGTTTGCAAGTCATTAAAGAGCTGGTATAACACAGAGAGGAAGGAATTGGAGAAGATGCACTGAAAATTACATCCCTTGGAGTGACAAAATTTCCTCTCAATCTGCTCAACAGCTCCATTTCTTACTACAAAACATGCTGCAATAAATCTGCTTAATTTATAAAATCTTTTTAGTGGGAAAAGTTATTGAAACATACACTCAGCACCCTGGTGATATAAGACCAGGATGCCACCTCACTTTTGCAACATAACTTGAGAAAAGAAAGATCAGCATAATTTCTCCCAAGGAGCCCAGCTTTTGAAGCCATTAAATGTGAAAAAAGCAGGAAGATAATTAAGATCTCTCCCATACACTGTGAGGTCTGGGGGGTAGAACTCAGGCTTTCCCATGCTGAGACTGCAATATCCCTAATTTTTTCACAAAAGAATGAATTTGAATAGCCTCTTTTTTAACTGAAAAGGAAGCCTTCATTAAAGGAAAAGAGTCTCTTGTGCATTCAGGGTGCTAGCTGAGCCAAGAAGAGGGCAGGCTAGAGAGAAGTAATGTGAATAAATTAAATGAGAAGATGAGCATGGCAGTGCAGATGTGAGTGCCCTGACTGACCACTCCATTGGAGGTGCTGCATCCTGCTCAGGAGGGAAAGCACTGCCCAAAGTCTACAGAACATGCAGTTTGTCATCAGCCCTTCTCTTTGGGTTAGGTGGTTATGCTTTCTCAACATGTTTTAGGCAGAATTCGATCACATGCAAGTTGTGCATCACACTGTACATGTCAGGTTTATGGGACACCTTCACACCTGCACAGAGGTAAAACACCTCCCTGGTATCAGGATATTCTTTATGCACATGGAACTAAATTCTTGGACACAGGACAGATGTTTAAAATCAGAATAGATGGAATAGAAACCATGTTTCATGTATTAGCAGTAGGGATCCCCAGGTGGGAGTGGGACTACAGGGCTCTCCACAGTTTGTGGCAGAACCACAATGCCCGCGTGTGGAAGTTTCCATCCTTCCTGTGGGAGGTGGAAGGATATAAACTAGCACACCTGTGGACATTACTGCAGTGCTGAGGCTCCTCCTTGATCCATACCATGCTAAACAAACACTGCAACAACCAAAGGACTGCCCAGGAGAAAGCCAGAGGAGACTGATTTTGTGTGTGTTTGAACGTGCAATAAAGGTGAGAGCTCTGCCCAAACCAAGAGGGCGAACAGATGTAACAGCAGGTGCCCTCCTGCACTTAGGCAGGGACTGAACACCTACATAAAAGCTGTGGTTTGCACTTTCTACAGAAGAACCCCAGAGCTTCAGGTAAGGTGTTTTGCTGTTTTGTTTGGGTTTTTTTAGGCCTTGAAACAAGAAAAATCTTCAGGAAAGAAAAGATAGACAAGGGGAAAAAAGTACACACATCACCACATCTTCTGTGTAGGAGTCTGCAGACACAAAAACTGCTTTGTGCACACGTCAGAACCAAACCCACAGAGAGCAGTGCAGGTGTGTTGGCTCTGTGTGGATAAGATGAGCAGTAGGGTCCCTGCTAACTCACTGAAAGGCTGCTGACAACTGGAGCTCTGCCTCCGAGTACTGCGCTGCAGCCAGCTGTGATGACAGGTAACACTTGGAAATAAATACACATCCTTCACAAAATGCTTTTGACTTACTGTGAGAGACTGAAATGGTTTGGTTGATGGCTAAAACACTGTTAGGAAGGACTTTTTGCCCATTATGGCAAACCTGTATAAAAAGCTGTGACCACCAAAACCCAGCCCTCCCTGAATGTGCCTGACTGGAACTTTGGACTGTGAGTTACACCACCTAAGGGAGCTTCAGACAAGACAAAGGTGACACCGTTTCTCACTTACTGTTGAATAAAATCCATACTATTGACTTTGGCATATAGTTTCCTGCTCATTGCAGAATGAGGATGGACTAGATGACCTTTAAATATCCCTCACCACCCAAACCATTCTATAATTTTAAATATTTCCAGCCTTTGGTAATGGCACAAACCACTTCAAGAATAAAATCCAATTATCTTCTGGAATTAGAGATTAAACACTGATTCTACTTGCAGTATCATTCTCAAATTAGCAGTGTAATAATCTCTGCATCCAAACAGATCTTTCCAGGAATTTTCAGTCATCTAATGGGTAGGTTATGGCATCTTCATTTCTGTCCTGTGGGGTCCTCCAAGAAGACAAACCACTTCCCAGTAGCCATGATCTGCTGCCAATAGGAAAAGCCTTGGAGCTGATAGGTGAGCAGGAGCAGCTGTCCTGACCTCAGATTCTCTCGTGAAGAGAGATGTTACCATTTGAATTAACTTTTAACTTTTAAGTGAGCTGATGAAAAGAAACCACAGAGGAGTGAAAACAAAACTACTGAGGGTTACAACTTGCATCCTCTCTAGGCTTTTCCTCACAGCTGAGCTGCTGTGTCAGTGAAGTTCACCAACAGCCAGGTTATAAACAGATGATCTGTGCAGCTCCAGAGACTGTTATTTGCACCAGCAGGTGGTTGATGCTATCATGTTTGCTCAGCCAGACTTAGGCCTCCTAAAAGGTCAGCTGGTGAAGAGCTTCCCAAAGTCTTCCAGCAAAAGGAGTGAAATCAAGGCTCTCAGGGTCTCTAAATGCTATTTACGCAACATACTCCAGAAAAAGCATGAGCTTTCCTCAGTTCCACTCAATTAAGTATGAACTGTATAATACTGCTTCAACTTCAGCAAACTGAGACACCTGAGAAAGAACTTGGTACTTCTCCAGTTGCAGCAGCCACAGCACATGTGGGAGGTGGCTTAGGGGTATGAATCCAGGTCATCTCCTACTGTCTTTTGAGACACATGGATTTCAACCCATTCATATATTTCAAGCCATATATATACATATATATATATATATATGGTCACATGCACTTCCATAATATGGCAAAACATTACTTAATAAACACACCCCTCATCATTAAATACAGGAGGGCAAAAAGTTGTCCCTGCCACGAAACAAATAAGAAAGAACAAGGTCTGTCCAGCCCAGCAGCCTGTCACTGCAATGTCCAAGAGCAGCTGCCTAGGGAAGCATGGGAAAACAGGGTAATCCCAGGATAATAATTAGCCCTGCCCTGAGCACTCTTCCAGCCTCCAGCAGGACTAAAGGCATTGGTAGGGACATACTGAACCACACACTCTATTTCTATTTAAAATGTGAAAGAATTTTTTCCCATTAATAAAACCAGTTCATTTGTTTGGGGTTTTTACAGTTGGAAACTTCTGGAATCTACATCTTGTGATATTCCAAAGTTTTACCACCAACTTAGTGAAGAACAACCTTTCCGTTTTGACCCAGGGTCCTGGAGTTTCATTTGGTGCCTGCTGGATGCTGACCAGGAAGATATCTTCACCTCCCAGTTTCCCAGACCTCTTCAGGCATTTGTTAAGGAGAGAGAGTCCCATTTGTTTCCTTTATGGAGCCTGTTGAGTACATTTGATCATTCAGGCTGCACTTTTATGAGCCTTTTCCAATTCTGTTGTAGCTTTATGAAGATGGAGCCAGAGCTACATGCAATATTCAAGATGCAGAAGCACCATCACACAACATCATAATGATGTTTTCTGGTTTATTTTCATTTCTTCTTTCTAAACTCAAACAGAGCCGGGGTTGTTTTTTGGTTGTTTTTTTTTTTTTTTTCTGAAGAATTCAGCTAATCTTTCTTACCCCAAATCTTGCCCCTGAGTTATAATATTCAGCTGAAAGCAGAGCTAAGGATTACTCCTCCTCCTCCCACCCCCATGTACCTCACATTGTATTTTTCTGCATTTCACCTGTTACTTTTCCCATTTACATGATCAGCACTGAATTTTTTTATGTAGCCCTTCAGTCAACCTTCACTTTCCCTGTGCCAAAAAATGAAGTGTCTGCAGTGAAACCTGCCACCTCCCTGCTGCTTCTAGGTCCCCTGGGGCACATTGAACAACATACATCCACCACAGGCCACTCTTCCTACTGATGGCCTTTCTATGGCAAGAACCCCATTTATTTCTACACTCACTTCCATGAGGAGTCCTCATCCTAAAGAAGGGTTCTGGAGCAGAGGCTGTCCTCAGACTCCTCCACAGTGAACAAAAGAGCAGAAATAATTGACAGGGTGGTCTAGCCTTTTAATAGCTTGGTTTGGTTTTGTACCACAAGCATCTACTTAGTCTCTGGTTTTCCTGGCAGATTTCCTCTTCCTTTGTATTTCAGGAAAGTGAGGTGTTTGTGCTCCCTCACAGGGCTTTCCCTGTCTGCCTTGTTTTTATGCCTTTATGCTTTACATATCAATACCCCAAAGTAAAACCTGCATTTAGGCCCATATGAAGAAACCACACATTTTAGCAGTACAAATGCTGAAGGCTCAGGGTTTACTCCACCATAATAGTCAAAGAAAAAATACGTGAAAGCATCACCAGGAGCAGAGTTAGATCTTTAATAGTTGAAGCTTTTAAAAACAAAGCCAAAACAAACAAACAACCAACAAAAACAATTGAGAGAGTACCTCAAAATGATTAACAAAATATCAAGGGATAAAAGACATATTTATGGGAAAACATAATATTTGACATCAGAGAAAGAAGAAAAAGGAATCAGCCTGCTGAGAAAATGATCTACACATATATTAACAGAGACTATTGTGACTCAAAATTGAAAGAATCAGGGCAAAAATGACAAAAGAAATTATCAACAAAGCTTCGCTATTCAGTCATTGAAAGCAGAGACAGGATCTTGAGAGGAAACACAAATGAGGCAGAAGAAGTAGCATTTATCAGGCTGGAAGGGATATTTACTGCCTAAAATGACTATGTAAGAACAGAAACATTTTGTTGTACTACACAATGAAATGTATTGTAGCATACAGCAACCTTCAATATGACAACCCACAGTCAACAAGCAGCAGCATCTTTGTTTTCACTTGGGAATCAAGAGCAGCCAATGCAATAAAGTCTGTACTGGAAAACTGAACACACACAAAAAAAGGTCATACTAGCAAACTATCCTGATTATCTTGGAAATAAATGCAATTGCCTGCATCTCAGAAAAATGAAACTATGTATTTATGAATAGAAATGACCTGTTTTGATACCAGCAAATGACCACAGAAAGGAGAAAAATGAGAGGAAAAGCAAGTCTATTAAAATAATTCTTCCTACTGTTGGATCTTCTTCAGAACATTGTGTAGTTGGCATAAATATTTCTGGAGTTTTGCTTTAATTTTCTAGGAAACTGTTTTAAGACAGACAACCACATACTTAATACTTGTATTTATCGTGTTAAAAACAGTAATTTGCTTTTTGTTTTCCTTCCTAATATAACTGTCGTGAAGGTGCACATCAGGTGACAACAGAGCATTCTTAAATGCTGCTCAGCAATTACAACAGCAAAGTGGCTGGTTAACAGCTATTAAGAAAGCAGGAACACATTTAATTACAGATAGTTATCTTGGATTTCCCTGTAGAAGAGGCAATTCTGACCAGGGTGCTCTAGTGGAGTGGCACATTCATTCTGCTGTACCACCTCATTCAGAGTGCAAGCATCAGTAAATCCAAAAATGCATGGTGTTGGAACCTAAGGTGGGCTTTATGATGTTGTGTGAGGTGATAGTTGAGCACATTTGAGTGCACACCACTGTAAGAAACCCAAAACATACCCCCAGCCCCCTGCCTGGAGAGGGGGTTAGGAAAGGTACAAAGAGGAGGAGCCCAAAGGAGTGTGACCCCAATGACATCAGAGATCTTGTGCCTATCAACAGCCCACCACCTGCCACAAAGATTCCATTCTACAAGTAACAGCTGGACATATATAGTTAGATTTTTAGTCCCATCATTACCTCTGTGATTTCCTGAACATTCCTGGTTTCACTAGTAAGTGAACATCACACTGTGGAGGATGGCACCCACTGTCATTGCTTAAAAATAATAGAATTAATACTATTTATAAATAGAAAAATGTGAGTTTTCACATAATGCACTCCCCACTTGTGGTTTATCCGATTTTTTTTTTTAACCATATGGGAAAACCTACTGTTGCACAGGATCAACAGCAGCATATTTGAACAATCAAATGTGACATCTCCGAGGATTTAGGAATTCCATATGCTATAACATTTGTTTTCAATTAGAAGATCTTGTAGCTTTTTAAAAAAAAGTAAAAAAATGAAATAACATATCTAATCTAAAAAGTAACAGGGGTGAACCCTGAAATAATTCTTGCTGTAATTTTTTTATCCATAGAGAAACATAGGAATTAAAATGTAATTGAAAAAAACACAAATAAAAAAATTCTTCAGCTGAAATATTAAGGGTAAATCCCTGTAAGTTTACAGGTATCCATTACAGTCCTTGCTTAGATTTTAGAGATGGGACTTTGCAATGAGGTTGGTATTTAAGCTGCCAGTGGAAAGATGAGTTTCATCAGTTAAAGTTAAAAATAGCTTCTTTAAAAAGAAAACTCTTTAAGGCTCTTGCACTGTTGCCCACCTGTAACTTTATCCACTGCTATCAAAGTTTATCATCCCAGTAAGAGGATGCTGCAGGGACAGGTTCCCTACTTGAGGGGGCCCTGAGCACAGCAATAAACCAGCCTTGGAACAGCAGTGAACTAGAGAACTTGAACTAGAAGTGCCAGAACACCCCCACAGAGTAATGCAGTCTGCACTGCACAAAACCACACCAAATTGAAAGTAAAAAGGTCTAATAAATGGGATTTATTGGCATGCATAGAGGCAGCAGGCCCTGCTCCAAGAAACTGGACTAAAATACAAGAGCCAGTGAGCTGGTGGGGCTCCACACACACCAAGTGAGTGCAGAGGGGAATCAGGGGCTTGGGAGCACATGGAAGAGGCCAGGGAAATGGGTGGATTACAGCAGTCACAGGAGTTTTTAATAATCTGAACAGGATTAGGCAAAGTACAGAGGACAACCTGCACATGGCAGCACTGTGTTTTGTAGGAAATAGAGCTTCAACTCATCCAGACAGTTCTCAAGCTGTCCTCATTGCCAGGTTTCAAAAAGCAAGGGGAGATAATCAGTCAAAAGGGCGGTGGGATCCATGGCAGGGCAGCATGACAAAGCCCAGGGAGCAGCCCCCCTTCCCCTGTCCTGGGATGTAAAGGTGCTGTGTCCACCCAGGACCACTCCATGGGAGACACTGCACAGCCCCAGGATTCCTCCCTGAATTTAATACAAACAAACCTCTGTTTGGTACTCTCAAAGAGGTAAATCACAAACAGGAGGAGAAATGATCATAAACCAAACCCCTGTTCAGAGCTGTATTTTCCTGAGAACAGCTAAAAAAAAAAAAAAGGGAAGTTATGCCTGCTTGTGAGGCAATGAGATACATCTGATTCATCTGTGTATATCACCACCTCCTTGATAATACAAGCCAGTATCAATTTAAATTGGCAATTACATTCTAATTTTCAGCAGGACTCTGAGATGTGCCACGCTTTGTATCAGGCTTGGAGAGATGGATGCAAATAATGCAAGGTACATGTCCTGAAGTGTAACTTTTCACTTAGAGCCATTATGGAGTGCCATTATTCTGCCCTACAGCTCAGCCTGGCTCAGTGCTGCTGCACACACTGAGCACTTCAGCAGAGGCTGCCCATCCAATGCTCTCCCTGCTATAAGAAAAATATCAAAAACAAGGAGGCAAAAGAGGGTGAAAGCCCATTTCTGCACTGAATAATGTAATAACTCTTTCAAGGTCAAAGACTTTGTTGGTGGACTCAGCTGGAGCTTGTGACATACAGCAAATCCCACTTCACTGGGCTCTATTCCACCTTCTGTAACTCATGCCAAGATTCCCCGTGACATTATTTCTTATGTAATTTTTCATTTATTTTAAGTACTATATTATTATACATTTTCAATAATCTAAAGACCATCAGAACAGCTTGGTTGGACACAATGCTCAGTGAGTTGTCCAACCCAAGCTTTCTGGGTTTTGCCAGGTCCCTCTGCAGAATCTGTACACTTTATTACACAATCTCTTATTCTGTGGGTTTTTGCATGTCCTGTAAAATTTAGGAATGCTGCAGCGTACTGAGTAGCCCAAATTGTTTTGTTATTGTTGTGATGTGACAGAATTCTAATTTCCATGCCGGTGAGCATATTTGAAGTCAGAATATTTTTTTAATCACAAGGAAACTCGTGTTGGAAGGGACATTCAGAAGTCTAGTTACTCTCGTTGTAACAGTGATTTTGACACAAGTCCTTCCCACCAGTAAATATCTCACAACAGGCAGAAAATTTCTTGACTGTCTCAAATCTCAACACTTCTGCAAATGCCACCCAGACACAGTCACAGTCACAGAAAATGAGCAATAGCACAAATAAACCATTCCAAACCCTCTGTTATTTTCACACACCACCCAGAAAGTTATGGGCCTGGCTCATTACACAATGCAGTGAAGAATGGGATGTACATCTTCCAGAGGCAAGATGTTACACAAATGATTGCTGGTACGAGTCAATATTCAAGTCCTAATACTGAACAGTTGAATCACAGGCCAGAACAGGATATCCAAGCACAAAAGCAGGTACATTCTTTTAATTATTAAAAGCATGATTGCATTCCCATGGTTTAATTCTATGAGTGGTGCAAGATAATCATCCTCCAGTGCACACTTTAGATCGTCACTGAAGATGCTTCTCTGGGGAGCAGTTTGCAACATGTAAAATCTTTCTGTTGATACAAAACGATATCTTTCTTGAGTATTAACCCCAGAAGTTCATCTTTGATTCTGCTTTCAAACTGAGCATTTCCACAGAAGCTCTCAAATATATACCTATCTGCAGATGGTGTTTCAACCTCTCTGGCAGACTGGGATTGTCCAGGATCTTTGGCCAAACAAGTTTTGGCAGCTTGGATTACAACTCAACTGGTCGACCAAGTACCAGATCCTAGCAAACATGGAATTTCCCCTTTGAGCCATGTGCTCTGGGCAGCAGAATGTCCAATACACCTGTGAACCTTCTATTTCCATCACACCAGCATTCCTAATACAGCCAAGCCTGCAGCATTTCACTTTCTGCTACTCTGACTTACCCCCACCTCTTTCCATGACCTCACAGACCCTTCAGAGCTCTCTCCTTCCTCACTCCTGCAGCTGAGGGCCTGGCCACAGCAGGCTGGCTCAGCTCCTTGTTTTGGCTGCTTTATCTTGCTCCCTTAGCCTGAAAACTTTTGTAGGCAGTGACAGTCCTGGCACAACTTAAATAGATCCTTGTGAGAGTCACATACTTGAAAACAACAACAGCTACTTACTATATTAGCCCTGTGATATTACTAACAAGTCAAGTACTATTATTCTTACTGGGTGAACCATATAATAAAAATAATTGTTCTTGATATTACCCATTGCCATTTGCAGATGTCTGAATAAAAGTGAAAACTCGCTCTGGTAGAAACTCTACTCTATGTCATGCCAGCATCACTCTTAGCAGGCACATCTGATCTCCCACGCCCATTTTTTAATGCAGCCAGAAACTACATTGCATTACTTCAGCCTCAAACTAACATTGTCTGTCAGACAGAGGCAAAAGCTTATCAGGAAATAACAATGTATAAGACTGTTGCCAGTACCTGCCTGTAAAATGGCATCATTGTCCTGTTTGCCGATGCTCTGATCTCACAGCAGCTCCTCTAATTACCCAAAGAGACTGACTTTGTGGCCACTAGTACTGACAGCTCAATCTGAGAGCTGCAGAGACAAACAACTAAACTTCTGACAATGGCAGGCAGGGCATTGATTTTTCTCCTGAGAAATACTGTAACAAAGATCACAGCCAGGAGCCAACCAGCTGATGGTGTGATACCTGTTAAAAGGAAAAGTTCTCTCAAAGGAGAGCACTCCTTCCCAGCAGGGACTTTGAAAGATGAGAGGAGTAGGTGTGAGTGGAGAAAGACACCTCTTGGAGCCACAGGAGGCATTCTCATTCTCACACTGTTGTTCCTCCAGCACAGAGCCAGGAAACCCAGCCCAGAAAGGGAGAGCTGTCACCCTGCCAGCAGGGAATACAACAGGCAGTCCCAGTGCTGGCTCTGCAGAACAGAGGCACTGCCTACATGCCCAGGTAGGAAGGGGAGACGTGGCAGGAGCACCCCAAGGCATGAGTGTCCCCAGGACAGCCCCTGTTGCTCCAGCTGAAGAGGTGCTGTGCCATCAGCAGCTGAGTCCGGCACCAAACCTCTCCAGCTGGGCTGAGCTCTTCTGCAGTCAGTGCTGGCAGCCCAATGCTGATAGCAGGGGGAGCAGAGACATCACAGATCAATTCTCAGCTAACAAATCATGTGCTGCAATAATAACCTGGAAAAATGTATCTTTATTTGTAATCTGAACAAAGCTGCTGTGCATATCCCTGAGCAAAACACAAGGCAAGTCCCAACCGCCACCATGCCAACCTGGCTTCCAGGTTGGCATCTAAATCTAAAATGCCCTAAGGCATTCATTAGCTTACTAGAAGAGAGAAAAGCTATTTTGTAGACAGCTAATGTGCGCCTAAAAATACATGCATATTTCAGTTACAATTCAAAATGTTGCTTTTGTTGTCAGAATTAGTCATAAAATGAAAATCTGATACTCTCAGCATGTGTGAACTCTGGATTAATTTTACCAGTCACTGCTATTGTCAAGTCTTATCTCAAAAACTAGGTGCAAGATATTTCAAATTGAGAGGGAAGATGTGTGCTAATATCTATACAAACAATTTGACAGGTCCGTCTTTGAAATGGGTCTTAATGTCTCTAGTAACTTTGGGCATCAGGTTTGTTACCAGGCCCAGACAATTTGGGTGCTGAAACGGACAAATAGATCAGCACAAGTCTGATCTTCTGAATTCTGGGAGAAATTACATATACAAGGGGGTAATATGTGCTAGGTGGATTGGGAAGGCTGTACCTTCCTAGCACCTCAGCCGGTGGGGAAAGGGAGAGGGCAACGTGCAGCCAAGGGTTCAGTGCTGAGCCACTCAGATGCTCACCAACCTATTGGACCAGAGGGGCTCCATCCCAGGGGGATGAAGGAGCTGGCAGATGGGTTTGCAAAGCCACTCTCCATCATTTACCAACGGTCCTGGCTCACTGATAAGGATCCAGGTGACTGGAGGCTGGCCAGTGTGACACCCATTCACAAGAGTGCCATCACACAGCACCTACAGGATGGCCAGGGTACCAGAGCCAGCAGGGGTTTAGGAGGGGTAGGTCATGGTACCAAACCAGGCCATGCAAAGCCACTACAGCCCTTAACACAGTTCTTCCCAGCCCCAAGCCCATTCCCTCTGAGAGCCTCCTACTGCAGCAGGAAGAGCAGGCATTAGAGACCAGGTAGCACCTGAGCAGTGCAGGTGAAAACCCTTCACCAAAGGAGTCTGCCTGTCTCAGGAAGCAGAGCCTCCTGGGCCACTTTCTCCCTGAACAATGTTGGACCAGGAATGAGAACATCTCATCAGCCTGCACTGGCAAGAAAAAGTAACCTGTCCCTCAGTTTAGTACCTGTAGTACCTTTGCTACCTGCTCATCATGGATCCCTCTCCATTCCCATGCCTGGTTTAGAGAAGAGATTGACAGTCCCTAACTTCCCAATTCAGGTGTGTCTCCAGACCAGCAAGGCTCTCCTTGCCTTCATTTGAAGGCCTGGCCACCTGCCCCAGTTCAGTTTCAGCTCCAGTTAGATAATCAATTGGAGAGATCACACTATTGACATTTCCCTCTCTCTCATCTGCCACTGGGAATGAAGCAAACAAGGAGTTTTGATTCCAGGACAGCTAAAACTGCTGAAAAGCACAGCTGGACAAGTTCATAACAAATACATCCAGCTACTGATATTAAACTACCTGGCTACCTCCTTCTCAGCAAGCCTAAGGGACGCCAGTTTCTGGGGGATAATAGAGCATTTTTTACTTCCAGGCTCACAAGGGTCTGACATGCTTCACTAAGGATCAAGGCTGGTGCTTTCCATACCTGAAATCACTACAAACCCTCTTGAAACAGATGTAGAACCAAGACCAGGAAGGAGAAAAATAAATATGAAGGAAAAAAATTGAATAGAGTCAAAGAATAGAAAATAAAAAGAGAAAAGCATATTATTTCACTGGCATGATTTTAACACCACAGTTTCTCAATGAATAGCAGCAGCAATACTTGAAGGACAATAAAAAGCTTAGTCTGAGGCTTCTTTTAAATGTGAAATATCCTAATATATTGTGTATCCAGGAGAATAATCCAGAGCCCTAGCAGTGAGGTTTATTCAAAGACCTAAAACCCACCCAATTCTAAGTTGGAACAAGGCTTCTAGAGACAATTTCAGAATACAGAAACTATGTATTGTTTGCAGAATACTCATTCAGAAAAGCTACTTGATTCAGTGGGATTCTCCTTTCATGCTTTACTATCTGCTTTCTTAAACACTGCTGCGTATCCCCATATTTTAGTTAACATTTCAAACTTTCCTGTTTCCCATCATTTCTGTAAATGGTGGGTACAGAGCCTGATTACAACCACACTGTTCAAAGCACAGTGGTATTTATTTACTGAGAATCATGTCTGGGTTTCTGTTTTATCCTCCTATTCATTAAAAAGCAAACCCTTAAGAAAATGGGATGTACCCTATTATTTTTCTTTGCATTCCTGTTTTCAAAGGAAAAAAAAAAGTAGTAAACCAACTGTTATTTCCTGTAAGCATTACACAGACTGACAGGCAGGGAAATGAAGCTGAAAATCAGGGGGCTATAGAAATTCCCCCAAAACCCCAGGATACTGTTTATACATAAGCCTTGCCAGGAGACTCTCCCATCCTGCCTGGCCCTGACTGTCCCTGCTGTTCCCATACATTACAGAGATCTCACCATTAGCATCTGGGAGCAGGGTTAGACACACTGTGAAGGCAGTGGAAAAAGAGACTGCAAGTTCTGCCTCTTTTTTGGCATCATGTCCTATAAAATCGGCTGGAATTAGGTAGTCCATAGGGATCTGGAGTAGCAGCATTGCTATTTTCCTGATGCACAGGAGTGCTGCCATCCCTCCAGAGCCTTTACATCACAGCTGTACAAAACAGTCACCAAGCCAGCTCAGCTCCCCCTGATTTCCAAAAGGAAAATAGTGAATTCACTTAGCTCTACCAGACAGTTTTATAGCCCAAATGACATGGAGTGCAGCCCAGATAAATCCATCTTTCCCCACTGCCCCTTGGGGCTCCTTCCAGCAGGTTTTGGAGGCAAAGAAGGAACAATCTGAGGTCGGGTGAAGAGAGGAAGTTGGGGAGAGGTTCCCACATCTGTCTCATGCTCTGCATCCTTGTCACTGAAGGAAAAAGTAGAAAAAAGTTCCTGAAGACTAGAAAAAAATAGAGCAATGTCTCATCTGCACTCCATGTTTTTTTCTTAATAAAACATCCCTCCTAACTGTATGGTTGGTGGGGAGAAAGAGGTGCACACAGCCTACTGTGTCCTGGGGAAATAGTTTCCTAAATCACTCTTATGGAGCTCTCAGGTGTCAGGGAAGAACAGTAAGAAAATCATCATCCAAATATATTTGAAAGTCCATTTTGCAAAATTGGTTTTTTTACTCAGTTTGTTGCTTCCCTCCCTCCTGTGTGAATGTCAGTGCGCATCACTGAGAGCTCCTGGTAACCCTGGCAACCCTCACATCACCACTGGCACCCAAGCCCAAAATAAGTCCCTTTAAAGCCAAGCATAGTCACTGCCAAGACATTTCCCAGTGCTGATGTATTTAAGGTCACAGTGCTAAAGGAACAGGACGCCTCTGCACCTGGAGACATTCAGGTGTTCCTGATCCACCCAAGCCTGAAAAGTCTAATTTCCTCTTTCCTCAGTGCTGACAGTGGCTCAGCTTCTGAGCCCACACTGGCCTTGCTCATGGGGCAATAAACCATGCACTAAACCCACAGCTGACACTAATTTAAGCAATAGAGCTCTTGATGATATTTTTTCTTTTGTCTAATTAATTAACAGAAGTGACAAACCAATTCAGTTACAGGAAATAACGAACAAAAGATCTCAGATAATTAACCATTAGCTCAATGGAAAACCATTATCCCTTCCACAATGTAAATTGGTTTATAAATTTCAGTGCCTAACACTAGTGCTTTTCATCAGTCCTTGAGAGCAGCAGCTTTCAGGGCAAACCCATGAGATGATATATCAAGGCAAAAAAGTCTCACATGACCAATTAATTAACCACACTGTTCCCACAGAGGCATAGTTATACAAGAGTTGTGTCCCTAATTAGTACATGAATTCTGCCTTGAGAGAGGTTTTTGGTGAACAAATTGTTTGTTAGGTGACTGAAGTTCTCCAATCACAGGATACTTTAAATTCTTTTTATCTTCAGCCTAAGTCCAACATGGATATTTTGCAAACACCTGGTTTCAATTCCATAAATGTGTATTATATAGGTTAGAAACTGAAGTGAAATATTTCTCTCTCTGAGTGAATGACTGATCCCACTGTGTGGGACAACCAAGAGGCACAACTTTATTTGGAAACTTTGAAAATCCATCAGCAGGAAAGAGGTCCCTAACCAAATAAAGGCTAGAGACATTCCATTTATCTCCTCTCCACCTCTGCCCCTGCTTCCTTACCATCCCCTCTGCTGTGTAATGCAATTGCCATGGCTGGTTTGGACTGTTTGGCTTTTCCCTTCCAGGAAACTGGCTGGGTCTCTCCCCTGCAGGACATCCTCAGGTGTTTGGATAGGCTATCTTGCCCATGCTCCCAAGAATAGATTTGCCCTCTGGGGTGTGGAATTAAGGACTGGCAGAAACACTGAACTGGTTTTATTTGCCTCCATTGCCTGGGCCACTGGGAATCAGGCAGGAATCTGCCTGGGCCACTGGGAATCAGGCAGGAATCCAGCTCACACTTTCCCTGCTGTGCAGCTGCTCATGGCATTGGTAACATCCTTCATCTCTTCTGTTTCCCATGCAGGGCACAAAGATCCTAATGGGGCTTTTGTTCTTTCACCACAGACTGTGTGCAGGACTTTGAGGGGTGTTCTGCAGCAGAAGGTGTTCGAGATGAAGTTTCTATCCATCCTGCTGCACTTTCTTTTCTCCTACATGGTTGCTGGTCATGAAATGATGGAAGAAAGAACCTAAGGAGCTGTCATTGGATCTGCCTAGAGGTTTCTCATTGTCTTGGGGTGACCAAGACACTCATCTCCTTGATTTACAGAAATTTCTGCTCCCATACATGAACCTTCAGTTTATTTCTGGCCATCACCTGAATTTCTCCAGAAAATGTCAGAAGATATCCGGTAACACACAGAAAAGGATGCATCAGGGTGAGTTACCTGATAGCTTTTCACCCCTACGTCTTCCAGACCTTCCCAGAGCTGCAACACTTCTAAGAATATGGGTGGGAGGTGAGAGCATTCTAAAAAAATAACAGGATCAGCATACAACTTGCCTGCTTTCTTGAACCCCCCTCACTTCAGCAAAGCCACAATACCATAAAGATTTTACCAAAGGCACAACATTCCTGTCTATTTCAGAAATACAGCCAGGGACTAGGAGTGGGAAGTAGCTACTTAAAGTTTGGGAGAAATCTAAAGTGTACTCCATGGAAAATCCTTTCTGAATGATCCTCATAATTTATTTTATGCCACCTAATTCTTTAGGAAAGTAAAACTCAACACACTTCTCTTTAAAGGCTCATTCCTTGCTTTGTGACAACAAACCATCTCATCTATCAGGAGTGCTGATCTTGCAGCCAAACCATCTCTCCTTGGGGCTCAGAATTACCAAGAGCACCAATTTAATATGCAAATAGACCAACTGATAAAGGAAACCCAAGGCTCTGAACTCTTCTGTCAAAAAAATGACAAAAAATTTCCCTTCTTGGCAAATATAATTGTTATTGAAATTGCAATGACTAAAGCAATCCTGAGTTGACACTGTCACATGGGAGGATATTGATGAGAGATTAAGTCTTAGATCTAATTTGCTCTATTTAAACAGTAATTCAACATCACTGGAGCACAGTAAATGCTTTTCTAACACATTTATTTAAAAGGGCTCGGCCAGGATTTCTAGCTGCTTGTCACCAACTTTAGAAGGACTGAATTAAAAACACAAGACTTCAAAAGCTACTAGAAACATTTATGGGAGAAATAGAAAGGAGTGATTAGCTAAAACAATCCACTTTGGAATTAAAAGAGCTCAATCAGGATTGATGTTGAGGCAACTAGAATGAATCTTATCTTTTGCAGCTGGCCATTACAGCATATGACAGAGTGAAGGGGTCTTTTAGAATGTGTCACATCCCATGTATTAGGCAGGGAATACTGGCCGTATCCTTAGCCAGGGAAGGCTAAAGCACCAGCTTGGCAGCCAGAGAGTCCCCAGCCAGGAGAAGGCTGGAGCTATGAGCAAACAAGACAGGACACTGTCTTGGGAGTGGATTAACATCAACACAATATTTCCCTCACAGAGAACAAGTTGTTACTGTCAGCACCAGCCAGAGCAGCTCTTCTGCAGAGCTATCACAGAATACATCAAAGGGAAAGATTCCTAGTATTTCCAGCAATATCCAGAATTGGGTAGGCAGCTGAAAATAAGGGGAACAGGAGCCTTCAAACTGACCTGCCAAATACTGGAATTACTGAGCTGAAAGTTATCCCTGAATGTGCCAGAGGACCTTCCACTGCTGTTCCCCACGACTCAGTTACCAGACACACTCACTGACACATTGTTCTCCACTGAACGCAACAGGGAAGCAACTTCTTTAGCATTTTCCCTTCTACATGAATCAACATATGGAAAAATCCCTTGAGAGAACTGAAAGAGTACCTCTGTAGTAGTCTGTCACTGCTGAGACGTCCAGGAAGGCTTCAACCCACACAGAGTAACACCACATCACTTCCAAAGGCTGCAAGCATCTTCCCTGCTTGTTCTTCAGCCCTTTTATCACCTCATGGTTAATGCACGGCACTTGTGAGCCCTCTGCTCCCTCTGGGAT